>NC_092518.1:102996036-107986036 GCF_047511675.1 Marmota flaviventris
TAACAGACTCAATGTCAGTAAAGGTGCAGGCCCTATTTCTTGACCTACAGATAACAACCAAGTACAATACAAAACATAATTAACAATGCTTTAAGTTGAAATTGCACCAGATTCTGCCCATTGTGAGTGAGGATGATGTTCAAGGGCTGGGGGTGTAGCTCAATGCTGAGAGCTTTATGTGACATGCACAAGGCCCCAGGTTCCATCTCCAATACCACATACATACACACACAAAATAAAAGAAAAATAGACAATGTTCAAGTGCATTCAGCCCATACAAGGACCACAGAAATGCAGAAGCTGCCAAATGACATATAGAATAAGCCTGGAGATCTAGGGTCACTTAGAAAAATGCCAGTTGGAGGACCATCTCACCTCATTTGTTTCACAGAAGAGGTAGGTGTGGAGTCACAGAGAAGCCCCCATGAAATGTGAGGATCAGATGGCAGAGGTGAGTGTGTCACCAGAAAAGGTCTTTATAACCAGAATTCTCTCCCATGTCTCGGATCCCTGCCATCGGAGCCACTTATTTGGGTAAAAGCATTAAAGGCCACTCTCACAAGAAATATTTCAGAGTATAAACCACTAAGAGAGTTGGCAGCAGTGGTGCATGTCTGTAATCCCCATGACCAGGAGGCTGAGTAGGAAGATCTCAAGTTTGAGGCCAGCCTGAACAATTTAGCAAAACCCTGTCTCAAAAGAGAAATTAAAAGGGGAGCAGGGAGGGCTGGGGTTGTGGCTCAGTGGTAGAGCACTAACCTAGCAAGTGTGAGGCCTTGGGTTCAATCCTTGGCACCACATAAAAACACATAAATAAAATAAAGTTATTGTGTCCACCTACAACTAAAAAATAAATATTTGTTTTAAAAAGGTGGGGAGGGGGGAGCTGGGAATAAAGCTCAGTGGTAGAGTGCCCCTGGGTTCAATCCACAGTACTGAAACAAACAACAACAACAACAAAAAAAAACTATTGGCTAAATACTTGAACACCTGACCCTTGAACGACATCCCTACTCCAGCACTAGCTGTGCAATCTTGGGCAAGCCATGTAGCCATTTAATTTGTCTGTACCACAATTTCCTCATCTGTAAAATGGGAGTAATAATGGAATGTACTCAGGGTTGTTTTGAGGGTTCAATGACCTAATACATGTAAATGTAGAGCAGTGGCTGCCACACAGAAGCTCACCAGATGTCAGCTCTTATCAGTATGATGGAGTCAGATTGTGAAAGGCTTTGAATGTCAGCGTAAGAAACAACTGGAGCATGGGGCGTGGTGGTGTGTTCCTGTAATCCCAGTGATTTGAGAGGCTGAGGCAGGAGGATTGCAAGTTCAAAGCCAGCCTCAGCAATTTAGCTAGGCCCTAAGCAACATGGCGAGACTGTGAGTCAGGATGATATTCAAGGGCTGGGGGTGGAGCTCAATGCAGAGAGCTTTTTGTGGCATGCACAAGGCCCTGGGTTCCAACCCCAATACCACGTACATATACTCACAAAATAAAAGAAAAATAGGACAATGTTCAAATGAGAGCTTTTTGTGGCATGTCTCAAAATAAAATATAAAAAGGGGCTGAGGATGTGGCTCAGTGGTTAAGCACCCCGGGTTCAATTCCTGGTACCAAAATTAAAAAAAAAAAAAAAAAGAAAGAAAAGAAACAATGCCAAATCAAGGAGTTGAGGGGAG
Organism: Marmota flaviventris; assembly: GCF_047511675.1. Classification (NCBI taxonomy): domain Eukaryota; kingdom Metazoa; phylum Chordata; class Mammalia; order Rodentia; family Sciuridae; genus Marmota; species Marmota flaviventris. The sequence continues at coordinate 102,997,720 of NC_092518.1, forward strand.
TCAACCAAACCTTAGTTGCAGGCTCAGCCATATCCCAGAGTCCAGGTCAAATGTATATTAGCAACTCCAGCCTGGGACTCTGGTACTCTGTCTCAGGACAGTCTGGTTAGGCCTAATTTCAGGCCCCTGAGGCCCAGTCCCCTACCCATTCCATCATGCCTCAGTTCTGGTTGCTAAATCCTTGCCTTTTCCCTTGTGCTCACTTTGAGGACATTTAACCTAGATGAAGAATTGACACATAAGTAATTTGAGAACCATTCAGGAAAGTATATATTGTAAAGTATTAGATTGGATGTTTTGGACTATAAGGATGCTCTGAAGAAGAAAGCAATTAGGATTAGAGTAGACAAGCAGAGCTTTCAGGAGGAAGCAGCACTAGGATGGGGAGCATTTGCATGGCAGGAGGTGGAAGGGGAAATCTAGAGTCTGGTCATTTTCTTAGATACCTAGCCCCCCAAAACTCAATTTACAATCTAGTTCCAGTTCCCATTGCCTTACTGTCTGTTCTGTTCTACAGGAGATAGCTACTTTGTGTCTGGCTATATCTAGAGAGATGGCAATGTCTGCTGACACTTGAGGATAACAGTGGCATTGCTGGATTTGGAGGTTATCACATTGATGCCCTCTGTTGACAGACAACCAGTTGGAGCACTACCTAGGGGACCCTTGAAATGAATATGTTGCTGGATCTTTAAAGCCAGCATCATTATTGTTCAAAACCTACCAGTTCTTTCTTGGAAGTCTTTGAGGAGAAACAAGATTAGGCCTTTTTTTATTTTTTTGTGATGCTGGGGATTGAACCCAGGGCCTTGTGCATGCGGGTCAAGCACTCTACCACCTGAGCTATATCCCTAGCCCAGGACTTATTTTTTAGCAAACCCCCATCATCAGGTTCAATATAGAGTGAACCAAATCATTCCCATAATCCTTTGGACACCATTTTCAAAAAGCTCACTATTCCTCTTCTGATTTGGACTCAAACACTTTTTTTTTTTTTTTCTTTTGGTACCAGAGATTGAACCCAGGGGCACTTTATCTACTGAGCCACATTCTGCAACCCTTTGTATTTTTCAAATGGAGACAGGGTCTTGCTAGAAACCATATGTCATTCTGAACCAGCCAGAATCTTTTGATATAATAGAAGGACCATGGGCATTGCAGGTAAACACACGTGCTTGAATACTGGCTCCATTACATACTAGTATTCATCCCTGAGTAAATTTCCTTACCTGTCAGTACTTCAGTTATCTTATTTGGTTTTGGAGTTTTTTGTTTATTTATTTTTGGTACCAGGGATTGAACCCAGGGATGCTTAACCACTGGGCCACACCCCAGTTCTTTTTATTTTTTATTTTGAGACAGGGCCTCACTAAGTTGCTGGGCCTGGCTCCAAACTTGTGATCCTCCTACCTTAGCCTCCCAAGCCACTGGGATTACAGGCATGTGCCACCATGCCTGGCTCTCACTTATCTTATTTGTAAAATGGGATCAATGTAGTAAACCAGCTGTCTTCAAAATTGGGTGTGCAAAATGATTCACTCAGGCATAGGAAGAAAATATTAGAACTACTACATAAATGTGTTTTGGTAACAAAATACAAAGGAAATTCAACTGCAATGCACACAATACATGGATTGACACCAGCACCCTCATTCAGTCCATTTGTAAAATGGTCACTAATGGATATCCTGAAGGAGGAGAAGAAATCTCACCACACAAGTTTGTCCTCTTCATATTCTTTCTGGCATATTCCAAGGTTCTGAGATTTCTGTGTTGGGTTTTGAATTCACAAATTACATCATCTGGTTTTAACTACATCCATCCTCCCCAAATGGAAAAGTGGCTTTAAAAAATTCCTACAAAGAAACCAGAGCCTGAATGAAGATACTGTGAAGAACATAAGTAAAAGTGGGCAGTAGGAAAATGGCAGAACGGATTAATCTTCCATTCCCACTCTGAGCTCTTCATCAACCCCATTCCAAAGTAAAAAACAATGAACAAATGGGTTCTGATAAAAAAAAAATCAGCCAAAAAAGCCCAGCATGCTGACACCTACCTGTAATCCCAGTGGCTCTGGAGATTGAGGCAGGAGGATGGCATGTTCAAAGCCAGCCTCAGCAATTTAGCTAGGCCCTAAGCAACTCAGCAAGACCCTGTCTCTAAATAAAAATAAATAAATAAAAAGGGCTGGGGATGTGGCTCAGTGGTTAAGTGCCTCTTGGTTCAATCCTGGTACAAAAAAAAAAAAAAAATCAGCCAAAAAATAGAAAGAAATTATCATGCTTATAGTGTGATTCATCTCTACTACTGTTAATAATGTACTTTGAGATATTCAATCTGAGTAGCCAAGAGAGTATAGTAGAATGATATTACCTAACTTCCAAAGCTAGATCATAAACTATGAGGAGGGACTGAGATAGGAATTTGGTGATACAGAAAATATCATAAATATCGATACCGCCGGTTATTGGTGAGTCCTGCTTCCCCACATGTTGAAGTTTGAACATTAGAGAAGCACGCCTAGGCAAGCATATAAAGCTGGGTTTATTTAAAAAGGGGCAACATAGACTTCTCCCGGGAGGGAGAAGGGGGCCATAGCTGGTATCCTGGTATCCCAAGAGGCTAGGTGTTCCTCCCTTTTTATATGTCCTAGGATTCCTTTGTTCTCCTGCCCTCTTCCCCTTATCTTTCTCCTTCCGGAGTATGTGACTAGGCCCAGGAATGCTCGGTGGGATGGCCAAAAAGTGGAAAACAGGTGGGCTGAAGGGGGAAGGGCAGGGTGGAACAGCCCAGGACACACCTAATAGCTCCCTGTGGGGAGGGGCAATTCCCAGGGACAGGTAACCTTGGCAATAGGTTGGAGCAGTGGCAGGTTCAGTCTCCAACTTCCCAGACTCACTCAAAATTGTCCTCCTTGACTGGACCTGACTTGATTTACCTATCTACACTGACTACCTATCTTTAAATCTGGCTTCAATATCCTGAGTCTAAAAGGAAGTGCCCATGAACCATTGAAATGCAGAATGCACCCATGAATGGATGCAACTCCTGAGTGACCAAGCCAGTGCCCTTGGCCCGTGCCCTTGACTCATGCCCTTGCCTGCAAAAAAAGAAAAAAGAAAGAAAAAAAAATAAAATAATAATAATAATAATAATAATAATGAAGGAGGGCAATGCTAAAGCACAGGAAAAACCGACCCCATATTTTTTAGCTCTGCCTTGACTCCACCTCTAGTCCAGCCCATAGCAACCATGCCTTTATAAATATCAACACCCCACACCAACAGGTTGCTGTTTCTTCTCCTGGAGATGGCCTGCATTTCTTGCTTCACCACCAAAGCTTCTCACTATTTTTTTAAGTTGTAGATGGACACAATACCTTTAGTTTATTTTTTATGTGGTGCTGAAGATTGAGCCCACTGCCTCATGCATGCTAGGCAAGCACTCTACCACTGAACCACAACCCCAACCCAGCTTTTGAGACAGCTGCATTCTCCCCAAAGGTGCCTCTGCTTTCCTAAATAAACATCTAAGTCTCTGACTGGTGCAGGCTGACATGAATGCCAAGAACCCCGCTGGTCCTGAACCAAGCTCCCCCTTCTCTCCAGGAACTTCCTTCTTTAGAGACAACTCTTCTGTGACAGGGTGACCTACAAGTATTTGGCCAGCAGCCTCAGCTGAGGTCTCCAGTCAGCAGCCATCGTCAAATGACAGACATGGGAGGAAAGACATCTCCAGAGAAATCCACCCACAGCTGTCAAGTCAACTCCAGTCATCATGCCTTCCCAGCCAGTGAACCAGACATGGAACACACAGAAGGCATGACCATGTGACCTATCTGAATGCCTGGACTTCAGGATCCATAAGCATAATAAAATGGCTATTTTATTTTTATTTTTTATTTATTGGGGGTACTGGGGATTGAACCCAGGGGCACTCTACCACTGAGCTACATTCCCAGCCCTATTTTGTATTTTATTTTGAGACAGGGTCTCACTGAGTTGCTAGTGCCTCACTTTTTTTTTTTAATATATATATTTTTTTTAGTTATCGGCAGACACAACATCTTTGTTGGAATGTGGTGCTGAGGATCGAACCCGGGCCGCACGCATGCCAGACGAGCGCGCTACCACTTGAGCCACATCCCCAGCCCCTAGTGCCTCACTTTCGCTGAGGCCGGCTTTGAGCTCTCAATCCTCCTGCCTCAGCCTCCTGAGCCGGTGGGATTACAGGCAAGTACCACCACACCCAGCCAAAGTGACTATTTTTTTTTTTTACCCTAAATTTTAGGATGATTTGTTACATAACAATAGAAGCTTGAAGGATAACGACAGGGAGGGGCCACAAAGAAGGCTTCTAGATGCTGTGACAGTCCCTTTCTTGATCTGGATGCTGATTACAAAAGTGTGTTTAATCTCTAGAAATCTGTCAAACTGTGAGACATTTATACTTGTGATGTGTACTTTTCTTTGTTTATGTCATATATTTTTAAAAGCTTACATTTTTAAAACCTAGACATTGAGTTATAGAGACTACATGCCCATCAGTGGATAAAGAAAATGTGGATACATGATGAAGATTTAATCAGTCACAAAGTAAAACAAAATCATGTCACTTGCAGGAAAATGGATGGAACTGAAGAACATCATGTTAAGCAAAATAAGTCAGACTCAGAAAGACAAGAATTGCATGTTTTCTCTAACACGTGAAATCTAGAAAGAAAAAAAAAAGAAGGACAATATGAATGTAGACAGGTGACCATTAGAGAAGGGGAAGAGGGAAACAGGGAGAAAAGATAGGATCAAAATGCATCATATATCCCCGGTATGGTGGTTTGGGCCTGTAATCCCAGCAGCCCCAGAGGGTGAGGCAGGAGGATGACAAGTTCAAAGCCAGCCTCATCAACTTAGTGAGGCCTTAAGCACCTGAGACCCTGTTTCTAAACAGAAAAAAATTAAAAAGTGAATACTGGGGATGTGGCTTAGTGGTTAAACATCCTCGGGCTCAATCCCCAGTATAAAAAAAAGTGTCATATGAATGTATGACACTGTCATAACGAAATGCATTATTTTGTACAGTTAATATGCACTAATAACTATAATAATAAAACCTTAGGCATTCTAAACATAAAGACATTCGAAACATAAAGACAAATCTGTATTATTTTTCCAGCAATGTTTAAAATCATGTAAGTTTTGGGGAGTAGCTCAGTGGTGGAGTGCTTGCCTAGCATGGGTGAAGCCCTGAGTTTGATCCCCAGCAGAGTGAAAAAAAATAAAAAATAAATAAATAATCATGTGACTCTCAATATAGTACTTTATTAGAGCTCACTGAATGTAAAGATACATGTTTGGAATCTGTATTTGAAGTTTTTACTTAGTAATACAAACAAAAGTTCACAGAGTCCTTTGGGGAAACATTTGTTTTTCTTATCATAGTTAAACTAGTCAAAATAATCCATGTGAAACACTATGATGACAAACTAAAATGCATTCCTTTGTCAGAAAACATGGTTGGAAGGCATCTAGAACACACTACTGAAGATTTGAACAAACAGTATTAGAATAAATGATATAGCTAGGAAGTTTTCTGTAAGTTGGGTAAAATGTTTCTAACATTTTTAACTTTGTATCTGGTAGATTCTATTTCAATAGTGAAATCCTTAAAGAACTACTTCTTGTGTACTACTAAGGGAAAATATAAAGGAGAAGATATATTATGATCAGAAAATGATGGGTTTGTGTTTTTAATAAAAAATGGAAATATAGATTTTGCATATAGATGAATTGCTGCTTGGACAGGAATATTTTTCAAATAGTGGAGATGGATTTCAAGATAAGTTTACTGAGAAAGTTGGTGTACTGTTTCAGCAAAGATATTGAAGGCTGCAGTGTAAAAAGGACTATAGGGTGCATCAATGTGGTTAATGACATAAAAACAAGACGTTTGCTAAACTGTTGTAGTGCATACCTATAATCCCAGTGACTTGTGAAGCTAAGACAGGAGGATCATGAGTTCAAAGCCAGCCTCAGCAATTTAGCAAGGCCCTAAGCAACTCAGCAAGACTGTTCAAAATAAAAAATAAAAGGGGCAGGCTGGGGCTAGGGCTCAGTGGTAGAGCACTTGTCTAGCATGTGTGAGGCCCTGGGTTCAATCCCTAGTACCACATAAAACTAAATAAACAAAATAAAGGTATTGCATCCATCTACAACTAAAAGTATTTTTTTAAAGGAGGGGGTGCTGGGGATGTGGCTCAGTGGGTTCAATCCCTGGTACAAAAAAAAAACCCTTTTGACACATAGTAAATTATTTAAAGTACTCAGTTTTATAAATTCTTAAAGAGTTTTCAAACTAAAGGATGCACTTTCGTTTCACACATAGATATGAATTAAAGATTCACTTTTTCAGTAATGCCCTGCAGTAGTCAGGAGACTTTACACACACGCATATATACACACACACACACACACAGCAGTCAGGAGACTTTACACACATGCATACACACACACACACACACACAGCTCAAGCCTATAATCCCAGTTACTTGGGAGTCCAAGGTAGGAGGATAGCAAGTTCAAACCCAACCTGGGCATTTTAGTAAGACCCTAAAATTAAAAATGTGCAAGATACTATAATGGTGGATATATTTGTATAAACTCACAGAAAAGTACACCACCAAGAGTGAACACTAATATAAACTATGGCCTTTGTTGATAATAATGTTTCAATGTAAGCTCACCCATTGTAACCAATGTACCACTGCTGGGTGCGGGGTGGGGGGTGGGGCAGGAACTCTGTGTGTTCCACTCAATTTTGCTGTGAACTTAAAACTGCTCTAAAATGTGTAAAAAAAAAAATAAAAATAAAAATAGGGCTGGAGTTGTAGCTCAGTGGTAAAGCGCTTGCCTAGCATATGTGAGGCACTGGATTTGATGCTCAAAAATCAACATAAAATAAATATAAAAGTAAACAAATAAAATAAAGGTAGAAAAAATAACTTTTAAAATGCACCTAAACTAAACTGTTAAAAAAATAAGGGCAGCAGATGCTTTCATAGATAGATAGATAGATAGGGCTAGGGGTATGGTTCAGTAATAGAGCACTTGCCTAGCATGTTTGAGGTGCTGGGTTCCATCCCCAGCAGTGCACACACACATAAAATAAACATATCCAATCCCATTCTTCAAGGTAAAGCTGATCTTTTACCAATGATTGAGAAAGTAACTGCTTGGGAAGAAAACTTGGTATATGGGGAGGATATTTGGAAAATGGATGTTTGTATTTTCATTGTTGTATAATTCTGTAGTCAAAAAACAATATGAGTTGTATACCTAGAACTGCATACTTAAAAACTTGGGAACCAAAACTCTGAATCTGTTTTAAAATTCTGTACATGTAGAGTTTTCACAGCTTTTGAACACATTTGTTAAAAACAAAAGTGCAATAACTGCTGATTGGTTTGCAAGAACAAGTGATTGACACCTGGAAAGGCAAATGTTTACCAGCTGAATTTCATCAAAAGCTTTTGCAAAATTGGTGGGTGGAACAGTGCTGGGAGCCATTAGCCAAGTAGGTATGACAATTTCCTTGCCAGCGTACCCCATGTTGCTGACATGTTGCAGCGACATTGAATGCAGGTGACCTTGCTCAAGGACCAAGGCAGATTAGGGTGTTCCCGGTTTTAAGATAATCCTGTTTAGGGCGTTCCCAGTTTAGGTTCCAGGTTTAAGGTTTAAGATTATTCCTGCTGGGAATAGGGCGTATCCTGCTGCCTGAGTTCCCCTTGAGTTCTCACGGGATTCAGACAGTATATTTTGGAGATAGAAGCCCAGAGAACGTGGATTTGGGCAGAGAACGTGGATTTCCCCAGAACGTGATTGTAGACGGCTGGTGTGAGTTCGGGAATAAAGAGTTGCTGTTTGAATCTACAAGCTGTGTGGTGGCTCGTGATTGTGTGCCCAGCCAGACTGCGGCATTTGTGCCCAGCCAGACTGCGGCAGAACAGCAAAATGAAAACCATGGCATTACAAGCCCAGTTAATGAAATTTTTCTTCCATTTGGAGCTGTATATCTTTTTATTAAGGCAATATTTTTACATCTTTATTTTATTTATTTTTTATGTGGTGCTGAGGATCCAACCCAGTGCCTCATATGTGAAAGTGCTCCACCACTGAGCTACAACCCCAGCCCTGGAGCTGTGTACCCTTCTGAGACATCATCTTTCTTATCTACGACAGTCACTGATTCCAAGTGCTGAAATAAACTAAGAACCACACCTTCAGATAGCTGTATTACAGTATTGATGCAAGATTTTTTTTCAAATAAAGTATGTGTAATCACATTCTCTTGTGAAAAAAATTATTAATATTTTAGTGAACACCCAAATAGTTTTTTGTTTTACTGTCATATATATTTAAAAAGAACAAATAAAAATTTCAAAAAAAAGTTCTAGGTTCAATTCCCAGCACAGAAAATCAAATAAATAAATAGATAGATAAATAATTTTTTAAATATGAGCCTTATAAAAAATTTAAATTATCAATGGGTCTAAGGCTGTGGCTCAGTGGGTACAGCACTTGCCTAGCATGTGTGAGGCATTGGGTTCGATTCTCATCACCACATATAAGTAGATGAATAAAATAAAGGTCTACACATCTAAAAAGATATTTTTTAAAAAAAATTTAAATTATCAAGCTGGGCATATAGCTCAGTAGTAGAGCACTTGCATGGCATTATGGCGATCCTGGGTTCAATCTCCAGCACTGAATTTTTTTTTTAATTTTTAAAAAATGTTTTCACTTGGGCTGGGATTGTAGCTCAGTGGTAGAGTGCTCACCTAGCATGGGCGGGACCCAGATTCAATCCTCAGCACCAAATAAAGATGAGGGCATTGTGTTGTGTCCATCTACACCTAAAAAATAAATATTAAAAAATGTTTTCACTTAATTTTCATCTCATTTTTTTAATTTAATTTTTTTAATATTTGTTTTTTAGTTTTAGATGGACACAATATCTTTATTTTGTTTTTATGTGGTGCTGAGAATTGAACCCAGTGCCTCATGCATGCTGGGCGAGCGTGCTACCACTTGAGCCACAACCCCAGCCCTTAAAATTTAATTTTTATGCCAGGTGAATTGGTGCCCACCTATAATACCAGCAACTTATGAAGTTGAGGCAGGAGGACCACCAAGTTTGAATCTCAGCAATTTAGCAAGACCCTGTCTCAAAATAAAATGGGCTGGGAATGTAGCTCTGTGGTAGAGCACCCTGGACTCATTTCCCAGTATCAAAAACAAAAATTTCTTTTTTGTGTGTATGCTTTGTAATGTACATAATAGTAGAGTGATATACATACATTATTATTTTTTTTTTTCGGTGGGGATGGAGATTGAACCCAGGGGCTAGATGTATGCTAGGCAATGGCTTTACCACAAAGCTACAAACCCAGCCCTATGCACATGATTTTGAAATTATGAAACACTCAAATATTGAGAATACCTGCTATAAATATTTTTATTATAAGAACATACAATCAAAATAGTTGGGGGTAGCTGGGGTGTTCCTACAGACCCAGGTACTAGAGAAGCTGAGGTGGCAAGATCATGGGCAACATAGTGAAAAGACATCTAAAAAAAAATTAGGCCAGGTGCAGTGGCACACACCTGTAAACCCAGTAACTTAAGAAGCTGAGGCAGGAAGATTGCAAGTTCAAAGGCAGCCTCAGGAACTTAGCAAGATCCTGTCTCAAAATAAAAAGGGCTGGGGTTGTGGCTTAGTGGTTGAGTTCAATCCCTGCCTGGTACAAAAAAAAAAAAAAAAAAGAAGAAGAAGAAGAAGTTGGGAAACCATAACTTTAATATTCACTTCATAAATATTGTGTTTATCACAGTACTTGGCCCATAAGAAGTCCTCAGTGATTGAGTGTTGGCTTTTACAACATCCCCTGTATGAGTGATGCATAAGAGGCTATGTAACTAATTGGTTAAAAGCTCATACCTATAATTCCAGTGAGTTTGAGGTGGGAGGATAGCAAGTTTAAAGCCAGCCTAGGCAATTTAGCTAGGCCCTGTTTCAAAACAAAAGGTAAAAAGGGCTGGGGGTGTAGTTCATTGGCAGAGCACTTCCCTAGCATGTATGAGGCCCTGGGTTCAATCCCCAGCATACAAACAATAAAAACAAAAAAGCATCAGGCAAACTTGGATGAGTTCCTACCAGAGTGAACACAGCCAATTATCTTCAATAGGCCTCAGATTCTCATCAGTCTCTTAGAGTTGTAAAGACTAAGAGAGATAATACACTTTATATCATGTGAACTATATCTCAATAGCTTTATTGAGATATAGTTCACATGCCATGTAATTAACCACTTTGAAGTATACATTTCGGTGGCTTTTAGTACATGAATGAGTTTGTGTAACCATTGCCACTTCCTAATTCCAGAACATTTTCAACACCCCAAAAGAAACCCATACCCATCATCTGTCACTCTCCCCCATGCCTACCTTGACAGCCATTTACCTATTTTCTGACTTAATGGAGTTGCCTTTTCTGGACATCGAGTGTAAATGGAATTGGAAGAGTCTTTTGTGTCTGGTTTCTTTCAGTTAGCATAACGTTTGCAAGGTTCATCCAGGTTGTAGCATGTGTCAATACTTCCATTTCTTTTCTTGTTATAGTTTGCAGTGCTGGGGATCAAACCCAGGGCTTTGCATGCTAGGCAAGTACTCTACCACTGAGCTACTTCCCTAGCTCTTCATTTCCTTCTATGGTCAAATACTATTACATTGTATGGCTATACTACATTTCATTTATCCATTCATGGATACTGATATCGTCATGTCATGATGGACATTTTCTCTGAATCTATTTTCTATTGCTAAAACAGAATTCCTGAGACTGGATGATTGATAAAGAATAAAGGTTTACTTTGTCTCATGGTTCTGGAGGCTGGGAATTCCAAGCACATGATGAGGGCCTCATGCTGCTTCAATTCATGGCAGAAAGTAAAAGGCAAGAGATACATGCAAAAGAGAAAAACAAGGGGTAGCCTTGCTTTATAACAACCCACTCTCAAAGCAACTCATGCAATCTCACAAGAACAAGAGCTCATGTTGGGCACGGTGGCGCATGACTGTAATCCCAGTGGCTTGGGAGGCTGAGGCAGGAGGATTGTGAATTCAAAGCCAGCCTCAGCAACTTAGCAAGACCCTGTCTCTAAAGAATATATAAAAAAGGGATAGGGATGTGGTTCAGTGGTTAAGCCCCCCTAGGTTCAATCCCCAGTACCAAAAAAGAAAACAAACCAAAAAAAGAAAGAAAGAAAATTAACCCAGTCCCTAGAGAAAGGCATTAATCCATTCATGAGGGTTCCACCCTCATGCCTCAGATACCTCCTATTACACCTCACCTCTTGGATGCCATATTGAGGAAAGGTTCCAACACATGGATTTTTGTAAGACACATTCAAATCATAGCAATGGACATTGGATTGTTTCCCTTTTTTTGTTTTTGTTTTTTGTTTTTTTTTGGTTATTGTGAATCCCAGGGCTGCTGTGAACATTCATGTAGCATAATGCATATTTATTTAATGCTTGGCACAGGACCTCCCAGTCACTAAGTGCTCAGTAAGCACTCATTAGCCAGTGCTCTATTGGACAATCTGGGACACCAGATGACTGAATGTCAGAAATGGAAGGCTGAAGGCACTGAGGACAACATTCACTGCACAATTTTTCTGAGAGCTGTCTTTGTCCCTTGCACCTATATGCATAAGGCTGCATGAAACGGAGGGTCTGATTTATCACTTTTGAGCCATCTGGCTCTGGGAAAGTCCCTTAATCTCTCACCCTTCATATAAATTGGATATAAATACTGTGGTCTCTACATACCTCACAGGTTCACTGCTACGATCAAAGAGAGAATTTAAAATGTGAAACAGCTGGGAGTGGTGGTATGTGTTTGTAGCCCCAACATTGGGGAGGTTGAGGGAAGAGGATGGCTTGAGTTCAGCCTGAGCAACATTGTGAGATCCCACCACACCCCCAATACATGAAAGCACATTGAAAAGCATGAGAGTATTACTCTAAGCCTTACATATTACAGAAGCCAACTAACTCCTCTTATAATAGATAAATAAAATGAGGAACCACTTTGTACAGTTCACTATCTTCTCTCTTTCCAGATTGTTCACATTCTCTCCAACATGACATCTGGCCTTCAAACCTCAATCCCTGGTACTAGTACCTCCTTCCATGTAGTTACTTAAGGGCCAGGGGTGAGCAGCCTGATTCAGGGTACAAGCCTGCATTCACAGCAAGGAAGGGCCTACCATGCCTCTTTCCTCCCAGGTTGAAACCTGCGTGGTCTTTCTGATTTCCTCAATTGCTAATTGGTTAGAGCGCCCTCTTGTGTCTACACATGATACTACATTTGGCCTTTTCCAGGATGTGGCATTATTTTTTTTTAATCATCTTATTTCTATTTTTTTATTTGTTCTTATTAGTTATACATGACAGTAGAATGTATTTTGACATATTATACATACATGGATGATAAATTCCCATTATTCTGGTTGTACACAATGTAGAATTACATTGGTCATGTATTCCTACACGGACATAGGAATTCTTTTAATCCAAGAATCAATCAAATGTGAAATGGAAAAAAAAATTTTTATCACACTCAGGGCTCAGGCTTGACCAATGGGTTCTAGTCAAGCAGTTTCAGCCTGAGTCTTAGGCAAGTTCCTGATTCCACTCAGCTCTGAAGATTTCTTTCTGTTCCCTGCCCACCTCATCCTCAGTCATTTTGAGCTCTGGTCACATGGTTCACATATGTGTCTAAGTGGTTCTACCACCTTCCACTATTCTGAGTTACCCAGCTCTCAAAATGATATAATTTTTTTCCTAGTGGTTATATCAGACCTGACTGAAAGACTGAGGAACAAAGTAATTCTGAAGTACTAGGAAAGAATTTGTGAAGTGTCTACTATATGATTTGGTACATAGTCTAAGGAAAAGGTATTCAATATTAGATCTCCTCTCAAATAGGAACCTCAAGGATGTTCCCTGAAGATTATGAAAGCCTGACAGATTTACTTCCCATTTTCCATACATCTTTCTCTTGCCCATTGGGCACTCATGGATTTTTCTGAGTCCATAAACCCCACTGGCAAACTCCATTAGCAGACCGGGATACACAAGCCTTTGGCTTTGCCCTAGGGGCAGGTACCTGAGAAGTTGCATGTAAATTAAATTTTTTAAGATCAATTATAATTCCCCACTGACTTCCAATAATATTTCTAAGCTGCTGTCTCTCTATATCAAGATTGATTTCCGATGTACACTTAATACTTCAGCTTTAAGTTTCTGTGTCTGGGCCATCTCTTTGGGAAAATGAACATCAATGAAACATTAAGATCTCTGTTAGTTCTTTTTTTTTGCAGGGGTGGGTACTGGGGATTGAACTCGGGGGCACTCAACCACTGAGCCACATCCCCAGCCCTACTTTGTATTTTATTTAGAGACAGGGTCTCACTGAATTGCTTAGCACCTCATCGGTACTGAGGCTGGCTTTGAACCCATGATCCTCCCGTCTCAGCCTCCAGAGCCGCTGGAATTACAGGCATGCGCCACCATGCTCGGCCAAGATCTCTTTTAGTTCTAATAGTCCAGGATCTGTAAATAAACCCATAAAGGCATTAGAGAGGATGCTACTTGGACAAAACACCAGGTACTACCATCTGCAATGTAAATACCCAGCCCATATCTTTTTGGGAGGTCATTTCTGCAGCTCCCCCTGAACCCCTGGTACTGGGGATTAATTCCAGAGGTGCTCTACCACTGAGCTACATCTCCAACCCTTTGAATTTTTTGAGACAGGGCCTCACTAAGTTGTTCAGGCTGGCCTTAAACTTGGGTTCCTCCTGCTTCAGACTCCTAAGTAACTGGGATTATTGGTGTGCAACACCAAATACACGTCATTTCCAAGATTTTGAAGTGTGTCACTTCACTCCCTTGGAAGATTAGCAGACTGGAGTAGTAGTTCAGTGGTAGAGTACTTGCCTAGCATGTGCATGCCCTATGTTTGACACCTAGTACCACACACACACACAAACACACAATGATGATAATGGGTAGCAGATACTTCAGGTAGCTGGCATCTGAGTTGTAAGTAGGTTCTATTTTCACTCTCCCTTTATCTCACTCCCTGACATCAAATTCCAGAGCCCCTCTCCACTGAAATAGAGATGGATGCTGGGGTGCTCAGGAACAGTGTATCCAACTGGTATCCTGAGGTAGAAAGTACTTGCTAAGTAAAATGAAATGAGTTTCTAGGGAGGCACTGTGGCTTTGGCCTCAAAAGAGTTAAGCGAGGGCACATGTGTCATGGGGACTGGCTGCCTTTACAGTCTTTGAACTGGAACCAGAGATATTATTAGTGCTGATACGAAAGGAATTGCCTGCTTAGTGGTGAGGAAAATTAATAGTCCAAGCATTCTTCCGTGCTGCATTCTCCATGTTGGCATTTTGATTTAAAAAAATATTGCTGCAGCTGTTTGCATATTCTGGAAGTATGTGTGCATGTGTGTGGTTTGGTGTTTACAGATTTGGGTTTGTGGAGGGGAGTTCCCAGAGCAACGGAAGTAGCTGCTTGTCAGTTAGGGCTCATTTTGAAAATGAAAGCCTGAAAGTTTGGGGCCCATTCTGGGCCTGGTCTCTGAGGAGTCAGCAAAGACCAGGAGGTGGCTTTGGTCAGTTAGCCCAAGGAAGAACCCACTTAATCACTATTTTTTTAAAAAAAATTTTAGTTGTTGATGGACCATTAATTTATTCATGTATATATGGTGCTGAGAATCAAATCCAGTGCCTCACAGGTGCTAAGTAAGTGCTCTACCACTAAGCCACAATCCCAGCCCTAATCACTACTTTTTAAAAAAGTTTTATGAATTGACCAAATCTGAGTTGCTTTTAGTATCCTGCAGAGTCAGTTTGAGGCAGGGATATGGGAGTGGGCATGGAGGCTCTGGCTGTGGATGCATCTTTCCAACATACACATACACGTACCACATTTTCCCAGACTGTCAAATCACAACAAGGTAACAAACATTTCTTACTAGGTGCACAAGGATAATATGATATACTCATCAAAGTTTATAGTTTAATTGACATGTCAGAAGAGCAAGAGGAGAGAAATATAAAACAAGGCCACCTATGCTGGGTGCCAAAGGAGTAGTTGAAATAGAGGGTTGGGGGACAAGAGCATCACTCTGAGCCAGGGTAAACAGAGGCCGCCTGGAGAAGGCAGACACTGAGGCTGACCTTGAAAGACAGAGAACTTCACTAGACGGAAGCTATGAGGGAGAGAGTTCCTGGTAGAGAAGAGCAAGTAGAAGATCAGCTCAAGTTGGGGCAAACTGTCCATTTGGCTGGAATTTGGGGCTTGCATGGGTGATTTGCAGTTGATAAGCCTGGCTTGAATGCCAGTTCCTCTGTGCCAGAACAAAAGCTACTGCGTCACCTAGACCTGCTCTGCCACTTCCTGCTGGGTGACCTTGACTAAGTGGTCTAACCTCTTTGCAAACTGGGGATAGTAATGATATTTAGTTCCTAAGGTCATTAGGAGGATTAAGAGTTACCATATATAAAGCATCTAGCACAGTGTTTGGCACATGGTCAATGTTCAAAATGAATTACAAATGTATAAGCTGTCAGAAAGGTATTTAGAGCCCAGATATTTGAGGATCAAGGAGGAAAGCCTCTGACACCATCATTGGTGCCACTATTAGGCCCAGTTGGAGTGGGCTGCCTTGGTGAGAACTCCCACCCCATCTAGTCTAGACTGCTGGAATAGTCTTCTCGCTTCTTGCCTCTGCCTTTCCCAGAATCATCTTTATAACGCAACCTTAATCATAGCTGTGCCCTTCCTGGCTCAAGTGCCTTCTATGGACCCCTATTGCTCACAGACTGAACTCCTTACCATGGTAGGGTACAGAAGGCAAGAACTATCATTATTTGGGGGAAGGGAAGAATAAAGAGGAGGCTGGTATTATGAGCAAGGTCAGGGTTGGGGTACAATTCCGCGGTATTGGGGAGGGGTGTTAAATATCCTTCTTTTTCAAAAGCCCGAGGCTCTGAATTTGCAGAAATAGTCCCTCGGGAAAGAGCAGGAAGCATCTCTGAAGAGGGTGGGGCGTTCCCGTGGCGCTGGTTCGGATTCACCTGTAGCTGCTTCTCCAAGCCAATCTGAGAGTTAATGAGAGAGGAGTGGAGAAGAAGGCTGAGAGTGGAGCAGGAAGCCGCGGGGCGGCAGGGGAATACCCCTTCTCAGTTCCCTGGAAAGTCTTCTCTGAAGTCTCCGCAGGAATTCCAAGGCAGCGCCCATTTCTACGGAGAGGATCAAGGTCACGAAAAAGGCAGGGCAGAGGAACCCGAGTCACATGGGGCGACCAGACAGCCTCCCTGAATGCTAGGCGCAGGACAAAGGCGGCTCAGGAACAAAGTTCAGGGAGATTCCTGGAGAGATAAGAGGGAAGGGCGAAAGAAGGGGGTGGGAAGCGAGCGCCCTGGAGCTCAAAGATCTCGCTCTCCGAGGCCTTGTCTGGCGGCGAGCTCAACCCTCCAGGGAGGAGGCGCACTAGAACCTCTTCTCCAGCAGCTGCCGGGATGCTCTGAACTCCGGCTACAAGGGCCACTGGCTGCCTCCCACCCCGCCCACGCGCCTGCCCTCCGCTGCCCGCGCAGTGCCGGAGGCGGGGCTGCGGAGCTCACCTGGCTGTTTGGGGCGGGGCCGCCCATGCCCCGGGGGTTCGGAGGTGGCTGTTACCCAGGGCGCCGGAGCCCGAGTTGCCTAGAGGACAGCTGGCCCTCCCTCCCCCGGCGCCCCCCACCGCCCACGCGGGGGCCTTCCCGAGCTTACTCCCTCCCTCCTTCCCTCCTCCTCCCCTCCTTTGCTCCCTCCCTCTGAGCCCAATTGCTCAAGCCGCTTCCTTCCCCACCGCCAGCGCCAGTTCCTCTCCCTGTGGGGCCCGGGAAGGGCAACGAACGCTAGACGCTGGAACGGCCGTGACAGCAACTGTAAGACCATGGCCCAGCCCGGAGGGGTCGTGAGCCCGGCGCCCAAGGCCTCTCGCACGCGGACCGGGCAGAACCTGAGGGGCGCCCCGCAGCCCCGCCCCTCGAGAGTGGACCTCAGCAGCCTGGACAGGTACCGGGGCAACGCCGCCGTCGCCGCCGCCTCCCGGGAGTTCCCTTCCCACAGCTCGCTGATGCTCTCCGGAGCGGGCTCCGGGCGCAAGCGGGGAGCTCTGCGGGAGCTGCTGGGGTTGCAGGGGGCGGCTCCCGCAGGGTGGCTGCCCGAAGAGCGCACCGAGGAGCCGATCCCCGGCGCACCCGGAGGGCCAAGCGGGCCGAACGGCAGCGGACTGTGCCTGGAACCGCGGGAGCACGCGTGGATTCTGGCGGCCGCCGAGGGCCGTTTTGAGGTGCTTCAGGAGCTGCTGGAGGCTGAGCCTGGGCTGCTGTTGCGAGGCGACCCGATCACGGGGTACACCGTGCTGCACTGGCTGGCCAAGCACGGACGCCACGAGGAGCTCATTCTGGTGCATGATTTCGCCCAGCGCCGGGGACTGCCGCTCGACGTGAGCGTCCCAGGCAGCGGCGGCCTGACGCCCCTCCACCTGGCGGCTCTGCAGGGCCACGACATGGTCATCAAAGTGCTGGTGGGCGCCCTGGGCGCTGACCCCACTCGCCGAGACCACAGTGGCCACCGGGCTTGCCACTACCTGCCGTCCAACGCACCCCTGAGGCTGCGTGAGCTGTCGGGAGCGGAGGATTGGGAGACCGCACGCAGCAGCGAGCGCAGCAACGCCAACAACAACAGCAGCGGCAGCGGCAGCGCTGTGTGGACGCTGAGACGGACCCCCAGCGCAACGAGCGCGACAACCACCGAGACAAAAACCCGAGCCGCGGCTCCTCGGGCCAGAGAGAAGGACACTGCGGGCAGCCGGGTGGCACAAATCCAGGGCCTTTTCCGTCACCTATTCCCCTTCTTCCAAGATCGTTGAGGACGATGGAGACAAGAGTGCTTGGAGGGGCCGCGACGCTATGGGGAGGCCTCTATCCTTGGTTGTCCCAGGTCCCACTGAAGGAGAAGCTCCTGTACACAGCGTGGACCTGCAAGGGGCAGACCCCATCTGGGCCCAACTCAGGTACCTGCCCCAGGTTTGCTGCAGCCACTGGCCAGAGGCACCCAGGGCCTAGGGCAACCCCTGAGAGAGAGCCGAGGACCAAGTGGGCTACCGGACTGATTTAGGAACAAGGAGCATGGTCACGTTTGGGAGAGGGAAAGTTAAGCTTTCCAGTAGCCATGCTGGGCAGGCGGAAGCGCTGTTTATTAGGAAACATTCACTAGAAAAATGAGTTAAGATTGCAAACCATTGATGCAGAGGAACGCCTAACTGCCTGTTTAACTCTGCCATTAATGAATCTCATTGTGCGGGTAGAGGCGGTCTCTGGCTCTTGAGACTACCCAGGCCTTACTGGTACCTGTTTCAGTGTATCACGGATGACTTCTTAAGCATATTAAAGTGGAATGTTTTTTCCTTTCACATGACAAAGCTGTCCTTTGACTTTGTTTTCCCTTATTAACCACAGTGTGGGGGGGAGTGCATATGTTTGCAAGGGAGAGGTGGTCAACCCACAGCCACAAGCTAGTGATCCAAGGGCAGGCTCTGGGTCTCATTCTCAGAGCATATTGCCAGAGCTGTGCACCAAAGGGGCTACCTCTGTCTTGGCTCTGATGAGAGATACAGTCACCTGTGTCCTGAGCTGTCTTCAGGTCTGGCCTGGTGTGCAAGTCTCACCCTAGTGGACTTGTCATGTCTAGATGATAAAAAGGAAAAGTCTACAAATTTCTGATATTTCATATGAGTCATGTAATTTACTTGACTTGTGCCCTCCAATGAGCCACACCCACTGGCACTATTTTCCCCCAAGATAAGGCTTTCCTCGCCCACGTCTTTAAAAAAATCAAGTTTAATACACAAGTTGTAGTTTAGAAAATTGCTCCCATTCAGAAATAGCATGAATTAAACAGAACACCAGAGAGATGACTCAGCCTGAAAGGAGGGAAAAGCAGTTGGTGACTAGAGAGCCATGCTGCCTTATAGAACAGTGCACTTTAAAAATAGCACTGTGCCTCTGGGGGCTTGGGGAATCCTTCAATGGACTGTTACCCTCTCAGCCCAGTCCTCAAACATCAGGAGAAACAGCCATTACAGAATAGCCCAGAAATACCATGCTGATCCAAGTTTCCACCTCTTTCTGATGGGTCTGTTTGCCTCCTCTGTGCTGGAAACTTCCTTGCCTTTCTTTAATATCTCATTAGGTTTTTTGCACAGAATGATCCAAACCCTTCCTATTGCTGTTTTCAACCTGCCCTATGGCTCTAGAAACTACACCTTAAACATATTTACACAGGGTAATAGAGCATTCCTTTTTTATTTTTCGAAATAAATTTTTCTTTGATGGTTGAAGGGGGGATGGTGAGCAGTTCCCAGATTCTGGCATTTGGCATTGGCGTTGACATTGATATTAGCCCCCTCCACCCCTATGACCATTTTATAAGTGCTAACTGGCTGATGCAGGACTTTGCTTTCTGCTGCACCACCTCCCCCCTTGACAGCTGCCAGGTGGGTTGGGCTCAATGAAGGCTGTCAGGCAGGGCCTTCCTGCCACATGGCTGAGTCCTCAGGCTCCTGGCTTGGAAGGAAGATTAGTGTGTGCTGAGCATTTAAAGGACACTTAACAACAGTCATCCCCTCTTTATAGGAAAAGTCTGAAGCTAAACATCTTAACTTGGGCTGGAGTTGTGGCTCAGTGGTAGAGCGCTTGTCTAGCATGCACGAGGCACTGGGTTCGATCCTCAGCACCATATAAATGTAGAATAAAGATATTGTGTCCACCTAAAAAATACTTAGAAATAAGTATTAAAAAAATCTTAACTCTTAGCAGATTTGGGGACCTGAGACAAGTATCCACCCAGCTCTTTCCAAAATGAAAACCAAGTCAGCTGGAAGATTCAAGAGTGGCTTTCAATATTTTTTTTTCCTGTAGTCAGCTATTTTTCCCCACAGATTTTTTTCACCATGTGATATGGCCTAGCCTACCTCCTCCATGTAAAATTGAGGTTTGGCTGCAGGGGACAAACTCCCATGCTGAAAACGCTCTGTGCCTAACATCAAGCCATTGGCATTTCTGGTATGCTTTTCAAGGCAAGACTGGTATGCTTATCCCAAGAGAAAGAACAAATTCCCTGAGAAACGTCTTTCTAGGGGAGTAAAGCAGAGTTAAGCAGATGATACAAAAGTACATTCTAGTGGCAGACAAGAAAAGGAAACAGAAGCTGGACTGTGAGATGAGCATGAAGGTTGGGGGAAGGGGGTGCTGAGGGAGCATTGAAGCGGGGCCTGAGCCAACCAGAAGTTCAGGAAAGCAGGGGAAGGTCAGGCCAGATCTGAAGTGCCAGGGGTGAGTGGGAGCTGGCCAATGGATATAACGAGAGCCAGGAATTGTAAGTCAGCCGGTTTGGCAGGAGGATGGGATCCGGGGAGTGGTGGATGGCAAGACTGGAAAAGTGGATAGGGTCCAGATCACGATCACTAAGGGTCTTGAAGGCTATGCTAAAAGAGGGAAATCAGATTTTAACCAAAAGGTAGCTGGCAGTCATGGAAGTTTCTAAGCAGAAGAGTAACATGAGGCTTTGGAAAATCACCCTAGCAGTCACATGAAGATGGAAGCGCTGAGGGAGAAAACTGGGTGCAAATGCATCACAAGCCATGTATTTCTGGAGCATCACTTCAAGAAAAGTCATGCTTTGGTCTGAGACCCATATAAGGGCAATACCATTATGCTTTTCTTTCTCTTTCCTCCAAAGCCTGTGCTCTAATGAAGCTTACCTAGAAGCCCTGTGTGTAAAACTGACAGTGTGGAGCTCCCCAGGTTGAAGGTAGGCTGAGATCTCCTCTCCCCATCTGCTACCTCTTTTTTTAGGGCAGGGTACTAGGGATTGAACCCAGATGCCCTTTACCACTGAGCCACATCCCCAGCCTTTTTTTTTTTTTTTTTTTTTTGAGACAGGGTCTTTCTAAATTGCCGAGGCTGGCCTCAAACTTGCCCTCCTGCCTCAACCTCCTGAGTCACTGGGATTACAGGCATACACCACTGTGCCCAGTTCCCTTTTTATTTTTTATTTTGAGACAGTGAAATGCCATCTTTTTTTTTTTTAAAGAGAGAGATAGAGGTAGAGAGAGAGAGAATTTTTTTTAATATTTATTTTTTAGTATTTGGCGGACACAACATCTTTGTATGTGGTGCTGAGGATCGAACCCGGGCCGCACGCATGCCAGGCGAGCGCGCTACCGCTTGAGCCACATCCCAGCCCCAGAAATGCCATCTTTTTAAAACAAAGATTTTGTTTTGTATAAAGCATTGCCATTCAGAGATTCCTAGATTACAGGGCTGGGGATATAGCTCAGTTGATAGAGTGCTTGCCTTGCATGCACTTGCCTTGCATACACAAAGCCCTTGGTTCAATCCCCAGACCACACACACACAAAAAGGATTCCTAGATTACATGCTAAATATATGTGTTTATACTATGCTTTGGGGCTTTTGACCCCACCTTTCAATCCTTATCAGCTACCATCAGACTTCTCAGTGACATCATTTACCCTGAGGTCAGAATCATCTGGTCCGGTGGTCTCCACCCTGATCTTCTCACCTTTCCTTCTTATCAGGTGAGGGACTTCACTCTGTTTATCAGGGTGAGCCTTGTTTGAAGTCATACTGAAGGGATCTGTGGGTGTGCCTGATGAGACTGCAGGTTTCAAACTGGAGTTTTTAAAATGGAGATGCTTAGGCTCAGGCCTAAGGCCATTCTAACACTTCATCATCCCACAGTAATTGGTTCTGGGCAGGTCTTCCATGATGACCTTCTGTCATAGTCTATTCCTGCTGCTACAGTACATTAGAATGTGTGACTTTATACAGAGCACAAATGTATTGATCACAGTTCTGGAGACTGGGAAGTCCAAGATCAAGGCACCAGCAGCCTTAGTTGGTGTCTAGTGAGGACTCAGTCCTCATTTATGGTGCCTTCCCTATGTTTTCTCATGGTGGAAGAGGTGGGAGGAGCTAGCAAATCTTGGAAGCCTCTTTTATAAGGGCATCAATCCTCTTCATGAGCACAGAACCCTCATGACTTGACCACTTCCCAAAGGCTCCTCTGTTCTGTTATGTTCTATTCCCCTCTCCTCCTTCCTCCTCTTCCTCCTTTTTCCCTCCCACCTGCTCTCTCCTATACTGGGGATTGAACCTAGGGGTGCTGTACCACTGAGTTACATCCCTAGACCTTTTAATTTTATTTTGAGACAGGGTCTAAGTTCTCTTTGTTGGTAGTGATGGTCCTATTTCCTGATAAATCACATAGCCCTGTAGGAGATAAACTCACCTTCTCTCATAAAAAATATAGAAACCTGGGCCAAGGCTACAACTCAGTGGTAGATCACTTGCCTAGCATGTACAAGGCCCTGGATTCAATCCCCAGCAGCACATACACAAAAAAATAGAAACCACTTTAAAAGAGTGTGTTTACTGCCATATGCAGTGTCACAAGCCTGCAATCCCAGTGACTTGGGAGGGTGAGGCAGGAGGATTGCAAGTTTGAGGCCAGCAACTTAATGAGACCCTGTTTCAAAATTTAAAAAATAAAAAGGACTGGGGATGTGGCTCAGTGGAAAAGTGCCCCTGATTCAATTATCAGTCCACCCCCCCCAAAAAAAAAGTATGTTCAACTTCCTGTCCCCAAACCTGTGAACTCACTTGCATGTGCATTCACTTTTTCCTCCTGCACTCCTGTTATTTGCTTACCATGTTGCCTGGCATGTAATATATTTATGTGTCACCAATTAAGCAAGGTAACCATACACCAGGCAAAATGGTAAGCATATTATGTGCATTATCGCCTTTAATCAGCAGACTGAGTTTATGAAGTAGGTACTCATAATGTCACTGGCTTATAGTTAAGGAAACCAAGACTCAAGAAGAGTGAGTTGCTCCAAGGTTTCATAGCTTGAAGGTGATAGAACCAAGTTTTAGTCAGTCTGAGTCCAAACTCTCAAACTGCTAGGCTCTCCTCCTCTGCAAGACAAAGCCCTAGTCCAATCCTCTGACTCATGCTTCCCACCCTTCAGTACTTCCATCCATTGATTATTGATCTCTTCGTCTTAGGGCTTCTCTTTTGTGTCCTTCATGCCATTATAAACAATGTAAACAAACTGTCACTTCCAGGTCAAAACAAAACTCCTCCTATAACCCCACCGCCACCTCCAGTTCATTCCTTTCGTTTCTTTCTCTACCCCACCCCCTTTCTTTTTCTCTTTTTTTGGTATTGGGAATTGAACCCAGTGGCACTTAACCACTGAGGCACATCCCCAGCCCTTTTTTTTTTTTTTAAATTTTATTTAGAGACAAGGTCTCACTGAGTTGCCTAGTGCTCCCCTTTTGCTGAGGCTGTCTTTGAATTCGCAATCCTCCTTTCTCAGCCTCCTAAGCCTCTGGGATTACAGGCGTGCACCACCACACCCAGCTCCAGTTCTTTCTTCACAACTTGCACATCCATATACCCAACTGTCTGTTGGATATCTAGATGTCTTACAGCCATCATAAACTTAATGAATCTCAACTTGAACTCTTTATTTTGGTACAGGGGATTGAACCCAGAAGCACTCTACCACTCATCTTCAGCCCTTTTTTGAGACAGACTCTCACTAAATTGATGATCCTGGCCTTGAACTTGTGATCCTTCTGCCTCAGACTCCTGAGTGCACAGGGGTGCACTATGGCCAAAATTGAACTGTTGATGCACCCATACTGACCCCAAATACCTTATCTTCTCATGGACTTTCCCTGTTCATAAGTAACACTACCAACTGCAATGTTGCACAAGCCAGCACCTGAGTATCATTATTGCCACTTCTTTGCCTTCTCCTCACAGTCAATCACAAACCTGGTTGATCCTACTAAATCTCTCTTATCTGTCCATCTCACTCCATTTCTACTGCCTCTGCCCTATTTCTGGTCACTAGCTATGTCCTTCCATCTGAACTACAAACCACAGCCCAAAATGAGTCTCTACTCTAAGCCTATCCTACCCTATCTCGGGACTGTTCTCATACTAACCTTGATGATTTTTTTTTTCTCATAGTTCTTGCTTATTACTTTACAATTTTATTTTAGATACTGGAGACTGAACCCTGGGGTACTTTACCACTGAGCAACATCCCTAGCCCTTTTGATTTTTTTTTTTTTCATTTTGAGACAGGATCTCATTAAATTGTTTAGGGCTTCACCAAATTGCTAAGGCTGACCTTGAACTTGCAATCTTCCTGTGTCAGCCTCCTGAGTCCCTGGAATTACAGGCTTGTACCACAGCACCTGGCTGCAATTTTATTTTACATTTTACTTCACACATAATAATTGTACATATTAATGGCACAGAGAGTGATATTTTGACATAGGTATACAATGTGTAATGACCAAATCAGTACAATTAGCATATCCATCACCTCAAATATTTCTCCAAGCTCTCTCCTCAAGGATTTTTGGAACCCAAATGTGATAGGCCACTCTTTGAACTCTATTTAATGTTTTTCTTGACCTCAAGGTAGAATTCAAGCTCCCTCTCAAAGCTTGGAGGCTTTCTGGGACCTGGCCCCTCATTGCCTGTCCAGACTCACCCCTCATCACTACTTCCTCTTGGTATCTCCTCCCCTACCCCTAAATATGTCTCTTTTCTAGAATCATGCCACACAGTGACTTTCAGTTCCCCAGTCTCCTGGTTTTCTCTTGCCTGGGCCTTCTTACAATCTATTTCTTTTGCTTAAGACATGAATACTCCACACTCCACTCTGCAGTCCTGCCCCCTGGCCCCCCAATCTAACTCTTCTGCAGCATTCAGGCTCTGCTTGCTCTTCTGCAGCTCTTACCATGTTCAGGACAGTTTCCCCAGTACCTAGTGGCCTCCTTGGCATAGCACTCAGCATTAGGGGCTTGCTGCAGTCTGGCTGGGCACAATTCAGGAGCCACTTGTCAAAAGAAACAAACTTTATTTTTAGAACCACACACCACACCACACAGCTCCTCATGAAAACCCTCAGAGCCCAACTGCCACCACCGGCTTCCCACAAGCCTCTCCACCTCCCCCACTCCTCCTGCTCTTGAGGCCGATTGGCTGGGTCGTGTGGGTGGAGCCAAAAAAAGTCCCCCAATGAGCAGCTCCGTGGTCTGAAAGGGCGGGAAAACAGCACAATGAGCATCACTGCAGAGGAGCCAATCAGTTGGCAGCTAGAAGTTTGCTTTGCCGCTGTGAGCCAATCATCAGCTGGCAGCTGGAAGTTTGCTGGGGCCCCTTCCGCTGTGGCTTGCAACAGGGGCTGGAACTGTCTGGCCTCCCCTGTACCTCCTAGTAGACTGTGAGCCACGAAAACATGGGCCTATCAGCATGGCTCACTGCTACAGCCCAGCACCCAGCATTGTGTGTTTGCCTCATCATCTGTGATGGGGGTTCATGTAACAAGTGGGAACTGGAGGCTACTGACCTTGAATTTAGATCTGCAGGCTTTCTGATAAAACTATTAGTTGTTGTTGTTGTGTGTGTGTGTGTGTGTGTGTGTGTTTGTTTGTTTGTTTTTTGTAGCTTATTTGCGCTCCATGCCCATGCCCTCTCCCTTTGGGGAGCCCACAGAAACTCCATATTAGATGTACATTTAGAATTACAATGTGGCATCATGGGTTCATGATTTTAGAGCTTGGGCATCAAATACAATTTCCTCTTTTCAAATTGAAGAAAACTGGAGTCCCAAAAGCTGACATTATTTGTTACGTGTCAGGACAGTTGTAGCTGTAAAACTGGAACTAACCCTCAGATTTCCTTTTTTATTTTTGTACCAGGAATTGAACCCAGGGGTGTTCAACCACTGAGCCACATCCCATCCCTTTTTAAAAAATATTTGTTAATATTTATTTTTCAGTTTTCGGTGGACACAACATCTTTATTTTATTTTATGTGGTGCTGAGGATAGAACCCAGCACCCCACGCATGCCAGGTGAGCACATTACTGCTTGAGCCACATCTCCAGCCCCATCCCATCCCTTTTTAAAAATATTTTATTTAGAGATAAGGACTCACTGAGTTACTTAGCACCTCACTTTTTCTGAGGCTAGTTTTGAGCTTGCAACCCTCCTGCCTCAGTCCTGGGATTACAAGTGTGAGCCACCGCATCCAGCTTCAGATTTCTTTTGTCTTTGTATGTGTGTGTGGCACTGGGGACTGAATTCAGGACCCTTTACATGCTGAACAAGAGTTTTATCACTGAACTAAATGCCCAGCCCATTCTTTTTGAAACCAACACAAAAATAAGTATACATAGTTATGGAGTAGAATGTGATCATTTGAAATATGTATACTGATAAATCAGAATAATTAGCATTTCCCTCTCCTTAAACATTTATTTATTTATTTATTTTTAATATTGGGGATGAGATCTAGGCCTTGTACATTCTAGGCAAATGGTCTACCACTGAGCTATATCCCCAGCCCCTTTCAATTTTACTTTGAGACATGGAAGCAAAGTTATCCAGGCTGGCCTGGAACTTATAATTCTCCTGGTTCAGCCTCCTGAGCAGCTTACAAGTGGACACCACAACACCTGGCTTCTTTTCTAGTTCTTTATAAAATATCTAACAAATTATTAAGAACTATGATCAGGGGCTGGGGATGTGGCTCAAGCGGTAGCGTGCTCGCCTGGCATGCGTGCGGCCCCGGGTTCGATCCTCAGCACCACATACAAAACAAAGATGTTGTGTCTGCCGAAAACTAAAAAATAAATATTAAAAAAATTTTAAAAAAAGATTAGGTTTTAAGTGCTTTCACCACACACAAAAATGATAAGTATAGTAAATGAGAGATTTGTTAAATAAGTCAATCCAATCATTCCACAATGTACCAAAACATCACATTGTATCCCATAAATGTATACAATTATCATTTGTCAGAAGAAGAAGAAGAGGAGGAGGAGGAGGAGGAGGAAGAGGAAAAGGAAGAAGAAGAAGAAGAAGAAGAAGAGGAGGAGGAGGAGGAGGAGGAGGAGGAGGAGGAGGAGGAGGAGGAAAAGGAAGAAGAAGAAGAAGAAGAAGAAGAAGAAGAAGAAGAAGAAGAAGAAGAAGAAGAAGAAGAAAGCAGAAGCAAGAGAAGCAGGAGCAGAAACAGGAGGAGCAGCAGGAGAAGGAAGAAGAGGAAGAAGGAGGAGGCGGAAGAGGAGAAGAAGAAAGAAGAAGAACAAGAAGACATCTTGGAAGTGGGTTCTCTGGTCCCTTCTGCCCCACTAGTTCAGAAACAAACCACCCACCCATTCAAGGTCATTCCTACTTTTTGACCCACAAGTTGATATATAATATATATCAGGAAACAAAATGTTTTGTTTTGTTTTTTGGCCACTAAGCTTTGAGAGAGTCAGTTACACAGAAATGATAATAAGAACATATAATGCATCTACTGTTCTTCAAAATGCCAGTGAAATGCTATCTTTTTACAACATGAACCTTTTGTATAAAACATTGCCATTCAGAGATTATATGTACATGCATATTGCAAATATATATGAATATCATATTGAAGATTAAAATACATAAATATGCACCTCACACTGGGGGCATAGGATTGTTTTGGCATCAGTAGGGATTTTTGTTTCTTTGTTTTTGTACTGGGGATTGAACCCAGGGGCACTTAACCACTGAGCCACATCCCCAGCCCTATTTATATTTTATTTGGAAACAGGGTCTCACTGAGTTGCTTAGGGCCTCCCTAAATTGCTGAAGCTGGCTTGAAACTCGTGATCCTCCTGTCTCAGCCTCTCAAGTCACTGGGGTTACAGGCCTGGGCCACATTACCCAGCTTGAATATCTTTATCTTCTCAGGACCCTTTACTGTTTCCTAAGAATAGGGCTGGGCTCCAGACTCTTACTTCCTCAATAAACTAGGGAGTCTACTAAGTAGTTTATCTCTTACCCTTTTACTTTCAGTTTTCAGTTTGGGCCTTATTATCCACACCAGTGTGAGCTCTCTGTTAACTGTCTACCTAAAATGAGACTGTTCTCTCCTTGCCTAATTGTGTCAAAAACTCTTTTTAAAAGCAGCTGGGGTTATGACTCAGCGGTAGAGCACTTGCCTTGCATTTGTGAGGTACTGGGTTCAATCCTCGGCATCACATAAAAAAATAAATAAAATAAATAAAGATATTGTGTCCGTTAAAAAAAAAGGAGGTAGGGGGTTGGGACTGTAGCTCTGTGGCAGAGGGCTTGCCTAGTATGCATGAGGCACTAGATTTGATACTCAGCACCACATAAAAATAAACAAATAAAATAAAGGCATGCTGTCCATCTACAACTACAATTTTTTTTTTTTAAAAAAAGGAGGCAGGGGGGCTGGGGATGTGGCTCAAGCGGTAGCGTACTTGCCTGGCATGCGTGCGGCCCGGGTTCGATCCTCAGCACCACATACAAACAAAGATGTTGTGTCTGCCGAAAACTAAAAAATAAATATTAAAAAATTTCTCTCTCACTCTCTCTTTAAAAAAAAAAAAAAAGGGAGGCAGGGGACTTGGAGTGTGGGTAGAGCACTTGCCTTGCATGTTTGAGGCCTTGGGTTCAATCCCCAGCACACACACACACACACACACACACATATATACATACACAACCACACACAAACACAAAGGGAAAGGAATAAAGGAAAAAAAGAAAAAAAATGTCAGTTACACATTTACATTAGAAATACTTAAAGATGAATTGGTGCCATTGATTAAAAGGCTGGGCACTTTTGATGTACCATCTCAAGTGTCACAGTGAGTGTATTAGCACAGTATTTTTAGTCCCATTTTAAGCATTCTCGGGGAGATTAAGTAACTCCCTGAAAGCCACCCAGCTAGTAAGTGAAAGTCATTTGATGTAAACCCAGGCCTGCCCAGCTCCAAAGCTTTGCAAACCTTCCATGTCATGCCTCCATGTAGTAAAAACACCTACAGGAAAAGCTTTTTTACATTTAAAAATATTAAACATTATTATTATTATTATTATTATTATTATTATTATTATTATTACAGTACTGAGGATTGAACCCAGGGTGCTCTTCCACTGAGCTACATTCCCAGCCCTTTTTATTTTCTAATTTGAGACAGGGTCTCATTAAGTTGTTAAGGCTGGCCCCAAATTTGCAATCCTCCAGCCTCAGCCTTTCTAGTCACTGGGATTACAAGCATGCACCACAGTGCCTGGATAAATTTATTATTTAACTGATACATAAAAATATAAAACACACACACACACATACTAATGGGGTACCATGTGATGTTATGCTATATGTATACATTGTGGAATGTGTAAATCAGGTTCAACATATTTATTTCCTCAAGTATTTTTCATTTCTGTATAGTAAAAACTTTCAAAGTCCTTTCTTCTAGCTTTTTGCATATGAAGGGATTTACTTAGATTGGGCATCCTATAAATGGAACATTTTCTCTATGTCTATGGGGAACCATCTTGTATGGACATACCTTAAAGTAGGTGTTTACAATGAAGACATGTCAGTGGAATTCAACAACTTTTGGTGACTTGCAAATTCACCAGGAAAACATTCTTCCATCAGAATGCTTCCCTGATTGCCACTCTTCCTTGCTTCTTCCCTCCCTCCCTCCCTTCTTTTTTCCTTCTCTCCCTTCCTCCTTCCCTCCTTTCCTTTCTTTTTTTGTAATGCTGGGGATCAACTCAGGGTTCTTGCATATGCTAAGCTAGCATTCTACTACTAAATCATTCCCCCCAGCCCTGGATAGAACACTTAAAAATTCACACTTCCAGCCACTCAGGAGGCTGAGGCAGGAGGATCTCAAGTTTGAGGCCAGCCTGAGCAAGTTAGAGAGATCATGTCTCAAAATAAAATAACAAAGCATAGCTGATGTAGCTCATTGGTAGAGTGATTATTTAGCATGGATGAAGCTCTGGGTTCAATTCCCAGTACTGCCAAAAGCAGTGCATACTTAATCTATTTCACTCCAGGCTTGGTTGATTATTTAATTTTTTAAAGGAACATTCATTTTTTTTTAATTTTTTTTTGTTTTTTAGGTGGACACAATATCTTTATTTCATTTTTATGTGGTGCTGAGAATCAAACCCAGGGCCTCACGCATGCTAGGTGAGTGTGCTACCACTACTAGTTTTTGCAATGCTAGGGATAAAACCCAGGGTCTCCTCTCTCTCTTCCCCCTCTCTATTCTCTCTCTCTCTTCCCCCCCTCTCTTCCCTCTTCCCTCTCCCCTCTCCCCTCTTCTCTCTCTCTCTCTCTCTCTCTCTCTTTCTCTTCCCCCCCCACCCTTTCTCTTCTGCTACTGGCCACTATGGTCCTGCTAATAAAATCTCGAACAGTTTAAAAAAAAAAAAAAAAAAAAAAACCCAGGGTCTCTCCCACGCTAGGCAAGGTCTCTACTACTGAGGTGCATCCCTAGCCCTAGAATATTTTTTTAAATTTATAGAACTTACTTATTGAAATTGATCAAGAGAACACAGTTTAGCTGTGAAAGGTAGTGTGGTATCTGCAGTCCCAGCTACTCAGGAGGCTAAGGCAGGAGGCTAACCCAAGAGTTCAAGGGCAGGCCTGGGCAACAAAGCAAGACTGTCTCAAAGAAAAAAAAAGAGAGAGAGAGAGAGAAAGAATACAGTTTCATTTAGGGTCAGGACTGAAACAAGAGTTCTCAAAGAGTGCTGGGATTGTAGCTCAGTGGTAAACTATTTGCCTAGCAAGTATAAGGCCCTCGGTCCAATCCACAGCAGCACACATACATCCACACACACAAAAAGTATTACATAGAGTTTCCATATACTCCACATCCAGTTTCCCCTATGGTTATTTTAATTTTTGCTGGGCATAGAACATAGGGTCTTGCCCATGCTAGGCAAACCCTCTACCACTGAGCTATACCCCAGCCCTGTTTACTTTACTTTTTAAAATATTTTGAATTATTAATAACTGGAAATGTTATATCTATCCAGTGCTGTTTAGAACTCATCAGAATAACTATCTCAGAGCCAGGTGCAATGACTGCACGCCTGTAATCTCAGCTACTTGAGAGGCTGAGGCAGGAGGATCACACGTTTGAGGCCAGCTTCAGCAACTTAGGTAGACCCTGTCTCAGAAATTTTTTGCGGGGAGGGAAATACTAGGGATTGAACCCAGGGGGCTTCATCAATGAGCCACATCTCTAGCCTTTTTTATTTTCTAGTGATTTTTTTTTTTTTTTTGGTACCAGGAATTGAACTCAGGGGCACTTGACCACTACTGAGTCACATTCCCAGCCCTACTTTATATTTTATTTAGGGACAGGGTCTCATTGAGTTGCTTAGCACATCACTGTTGCTGAGGCTGCCTTTGAACATGTGATCTTCCTACCTCAGCCTCCTGAGCAGCTGGGATTACAGGTGTGTGCCAGCATGCCCAGCTATTTTTATTTTTAAAATATTTTTTAAGTTGTAGATGAACACAATACCTTTCTTTAAATTTATTTTTTATGTGGTGCTGAGGATAGAACCCAGTGCCTCACACATGCTAGGTAAGCACTCTACCACTGAGCTACAATCCCAGCCCACAATACGTTTATTTTATTTATTTATTTTTATGTGGTGCTGAGTATCGAATCCAGTGCCTCACACATGTCAGGCAGGTGCTCTATCACTGAACCACAACACCAGCCCTTTATTTTTTACTTTGAGACAGGGTTTCACTAAGTTTCTTAGGGCCTCACTAAGTTGCCTAGGCTGGTCTTGAACTTGTGATCCTTCTGCCTCAGCCTCCAGAGTTGCTGGGATTACAGGCGTGCACCACTGCACCCAGCTCCTTTTTTACTTTGAGATAGGGTCTCACTAGTTGCTGACTTGGCCTTGAACTTGGAATCTTCATGTCTCAGCCTCCTGAGTGGAGTTGCTGGGATTACAGGCATCTACTACTGCCTCCCACCTGTCTCAGAGATTTTTTAAAAGGGCTGGGGATGTAGCTCAATGGTAGAGGGCCTCTGGGTTCAATACCTAGTACTGCAAGAGAGAGAGAGAGAGAGAAAAACACCTCAGAGAATACTCCAAGACATGTGCCAGACTATAATACATAAAGTAGTGACAAAGGCTTCCTCTGGAAGTAGTAGTCCCAGATAAGAACGTGGGAGTCATCCTGAGTCTCTAGAGAGTGGTAACATTTGATTATAACTTAGACTTTTAACTGGCCTGCAGCCCCTGAAACCAAGAATTTGGTTTTTGGTTCAAAGGTTATATTTTGGGGCTGCAGCTGAAATTCAGTGACAGAGCACTTGTCTAGCATGTGGGAGGGCCTGGGTTTCATCTCCAGCACCATGAGGACAACAAAAATAACCTCCTCCAAAACCGAAGATGGGGTAAGTCTTCTCCAAATCTCACAGCTCATAAGCTTTTCTAATTCATTTCAGGATTACACCTTGTTTATTTAATATGGCAACTTTCCTACTTCTTGTTATCCTTGGAAGCCTCTGAAAATACTGGAAGAAAATCAAAGATAGGCATGGTGGCACACACCTGTAATTCCAGCTATTCTGAAGCCTGAGGCAGGAGGATCAAAAGTTCAAGGCCGGTATTGGCAATTTAGTATGACTTTGTCTCAAAATTTAAAAAAAAATTGTGGTACTAGGGATTGAATCCAGGGACACTTAACTACTGAGCCACAAACCCAGCCCTTTATTTAGTATCGAATCCAGTGCCTCACACATGTCAGGCAGGTGCTCTATCACTGAGCCACAACACCAGCCCTTTATTTTTTACTTTGAGACAGGGTTTCACTAAGTTTCTTAGGGCCTCACTAAGTTGCCTAGGCTGGTCTTGAACTTGTGATCCTTCTGCCTCAGCCTCCAGAGTTGCTGGGATTACAGGCGTGCACCACTGCACCCAGCTCCTTTTTTACTTTGAGATAGGGTCTCACTAGTTGTTGACTTGGCTTAGACACTGGGTCTTGTTAAATTGCTTAGGGCCTCGCTAAATTGCTGAGGCTGGCTTTGAACTTGTGATCCTACTGCCTCAGCCTCCCAAATCACTGGGATTATAGGTTTGTGCCACCACGCCCAGCTGGTTGGTTGATTCTTGGCCAGACACATGACCCAAGTTGGGCCACTGAGGATCTCCTCATGATCTTGCTGTTGGGATTCAGCAATCCAGTCCATTTTTACTTGTTACCTGACTTGAGGGCAGAGAGGAGGCAATGTTTGGCCTTGTATTCAGAGAAGCAGAGGAACAAGAGTGAAGTAGACATGCAGAAAGAACCTGAGTAGGAAACTGAGGCCTACAGAAGAGAGCAGCCTGCCTAGCTTCTCTCAAGACTTTTGGTTTTTTTAGTACTGGGGATGGAACTCATGGTCTAGCACATGCTGGCAATGCCTAGCTTCTCAATGGTTTTCAAAGTCCTTCTTCTGTTTTTTTTTTTTTTTTTTTTTTTTAAGACTGGCTATCTCCTGCCTTTGAAGGACTGTGTTAAATTAACCTCTTTTGCTTAAAAATAATTTAAAAAGACAGTATATGTGAATGACTCATCCTTTCATGGAAAGTTTAATTTTCCTGTTCTTTAAAATTTTTTTGATTATAAATACATACTCATTATGGAAATTTTAATTAGCTTTCTTCTCATAAAACCCATTATCATATGTGTATACACCCTGAGAAGTATAAAAATGAAAAGTAAGTCACTTTTAAAAAAATATTTATTTTTTAGTTGTAGTTGGACAGCATATCTTTATTTTATTTATTTATTTTTATGTGGTGCTGAGGATCGAACCCAGGGTCTTGCATATGCTAGGCGAGCGACCCCAGCCCCCTAAGTCACTTTTAATGAAATACATACTGGACAAAAGATAAGTACAAAATGTTCATAGCACCACTATTCAAAAAGGCCCCGACTAGACATGGTGGTACACACATGCACTCCTAGCTTCTCGGCAGATGGAGGCAGGAGGATCACAAATTCAAGGTCAACCTGGATAAGTTAGTGATACCTTGTCTCAAAATAAAAATGTTGTTCTGGGGTTGTAGCTCAGCGGCTCCAGTGCTCACCTAGCACACACAAGGCCCTGGGTTTGATCCTCAGCACCACATAAAAATAAATAAAATAAGGGTATTGTGTCCAACTACAATTAAAAAATAAATATTTAAAAAAATGTTGATGCTCCTCCATCATTGTGTACACGCACTTTAAGGCATACATTTTATAATGTTATTGCTCACTTGAAAGCCCATCTGTCTTTCCATTCATTCAATCATACAAACTCATTTACTCATTCAACAAATTTACTTACATTAGCTTGAGAGCAAATAGCAGCGAGCCAAGCCTATCCTTTTGGTCTATCTCCGTAGGTCCTACAATCTAGTGGGAGAGGCAGATGTCAATTAATTGACCACACATAAAAGTTTCCAGTCACATTTGTGAAGCACAGTACAAGGGTGATTTAAGGGGCTCTAAGCAGCTGGGCACTGGAATGCCATCTAAAATCCTAACAATTCAGGAGGCTGAGGCAGGAGGATTGCAAGTTTGAAGTTAGCCTTAGCAATTTAGTGACACTCTGTCTCAAAATAAAAAGGACTGGGCATATAGCTCAGTGGTAAAGCACCCCTGGGTTCAATTCCTAGTATCATGGCAAGGTGGGAAGAGCTACTAAGTGGAAGAACCTAATTGGATTGGGAGAAGAAGGGGGAAGTCTGGGATTGTTTTCGTGTGGAGGTAAAAAATAGGTTGAGACCTGAAAAGATGAATGGGAGTTAGACAAGTGCAGAGGGAGAACATTCCTGGTCAAGGGAATAACATGAGATTTTTTGGTTCCAGGGTTTGAACTTGGGGATACTCAACCACTGAGCTACATCCTCAGCCTTTTTATGTTTTATTTAGAGACAGGGTCTTGCTTAGGGTCCCCCTAAGTTGCTGAGGCTGGCTTTGAACCTGTGATCCTCCTGCCTCAGCCTCCTGAGTCACTGAGATTACAGGCATGCACTACTGTGCCTTGTTTACATATGGCGCTTTGAGGGACAGAGACTCATGAAGTTGAATCCAGCTTAGTGAGTAAAGAGGGGTAGGCACCACACTGTGCCCCTTTTGGACTTTTTAAAAATATTTATTTATTTATTTTTAGTTTTCGGTGGACACAACATCTTTATTTGTATGTGGTGCTGAGGATTGAACCCAGTGCCCCACGCATGCCAGGCAAGCACGCTACCGCTTGAGCCACATCCCCAGCCCTGGACTTTTTTTTTAATTGGTACTGGGGATTGAACTCAGGGGCACTGGACCACTGAGCCACATCCCCAGCCCTATTTTGTATTTTATTTAGAGACAGGGTCTCACTGAGTTGCTTAGCACCTCGCTTTTGCTGAGGCTGGCTTTGAACTCACTATCCTCTTGCCTCAGTCTCCCGAGTCCCTGGGATTGCAGGCATATGCCACCACACTGGCCTACATCCCCAGCCCTTTTTATCTTTTATTTTGAGACAGCGTCTCACTAAGTTGCTAAGGCTGATCTTAAACTTTTGATCTTCCTGCCTTGGCCTCCCGAGTCACTAGGATTACAGGCATGCATCACTGCACCCAGCACTTTTGGATAATTTTAAGGACATTTTTCTCAAGTGATGTGAAGCAAGTGGAGGTAGGGGGAGTAGATTTTTATCTCCCAAAGCTCCCTCTGTCTGGCCACAGTGTTACTGGGCCAGGATTTCTCAACCATGGCACTATTGATACTTTGAGCTAGATAATTCTGTTGTGGAGACTGTCCAGTGTATTGTAGAATGTTTAGAAGCATCCCTGGCCACTACCCACTATATGCCAGTGGTACCTCCCCTCTCCCTAGTTGCAACGTAAAAACTGTCTCCAGACATTATCAAACCTCCTCTAGGGGTCAGGTGTGGTGTTGCATGCCTGAAATACAACCTACTTCAGAAGTCAAGACTGGAGGATCACAAGTTTCAGTCAAGCCTCAGCAACTTAGGGAGACCCTGTTGCAAAAAAAAAAAAAAAAAAAAAAATTAAAAAGGGCTGGGATGTAGTTCAGTGGTAAAGTGCCCCTAGGTTCTATCTCTAGTACTACAAAAAGAAAACAAAATGTCCCCTAGGAACAAAATCACCCCCAATCATCTGACTGTGCCAGATCATTTAGTTTTTTTTTTTTTTTTTTAATGAGGGTTTTCTACTTTCCCTCCCCCTTCAGACACATGTATAGGGTGTGTACACAGGTGCACATACATGTGCACTCTATTGACTGTGACATCTTTGTAGGTCACACTTGCCTCTGGCTTCCCAAACCCCTTCTGAGGCTTTGCACACCTAGGAGCTTGACTTCATTGCATAAACACTCCTGAATATGACATCACCAGGGCAGTGTAAATACTTAATATTCCACCCTGTTCTTTTCAAGAATTTATAAGGGGGCTGGGGATGTGGCTCAAGCGGTAGCGCGCTCTCCTGGTATGCATGCGGCCCGGGTTCCATCCTCAGCACCACGTACAAACGAAGATGTTGTGTCCGCCGATAACTAAAAAGTAAATATTAAAATTCTCTCTCTCTCTTAAAAAAAGATACAAATGCCTCCTGGGTAAGATTACCTTTGGAATTAATTTTAAAAAAAAGAATTTATAAGATATACTCCATATTTAATCCAGTTCCCATTCCTGCTAACAGTAGCTACCTGGCATGTTAAAGCACTTAAAATGGTGATTAGCAAGAATCAGAGTTCTATAACCTTCTCATTTGCAAAATGGGGGAGAATCTGGTAGAAATGATCCTTTTTTTTTTTTTGTGGTGCTGGGGATTGAACCCAGGGCCTTGTGCATGCAAGGCAAGCACTCTACCAACTGAGCTATATCCCCAGCCCAGAAATGATCCTTTATAGACATTATCAATCAATCCTTATCAACCTGAGGTCGTCAGGTATGATTCTTCTATGTCTCATAAAAAGCATGTATCCACAGCTGGTTCAGAGATGGAACTGGGATTCAACCCTAGACTTGATGCAGAGCCAAGATTTTCTTATTTTTGGTGCTGGGGATTCAATTTAGGATTTCACATATGCTCTCTTGCACTCTAACACTGAGCTATATCCACAACCCCAATGCCCAATCTTTTCTCATGACCCCTGACTCTTTTGCAAGGCCTTGAGGTTTATGCTACTATTCTAAATTAGAATCATGGAATGGAAAAAGAACTGACATCTACCTAGCAGCAGACATTGACTGGACTCCATACCAGCTCTGCCTGACTTCTCCAGAGTGGTCTCCCAATGATACTCTTCTCCCCATGCTAGTTAAGTACCTGTACCTTAAGTAGCATATAGCACATGTGCTGGGGAGGGAATTGACACTAAAACTTTCATCCTGCTCACCACCCCTCTTTTTTTGTACCAGTGATTGAACCCAGGGGCCTTAACCACGGAGCCACATCCTCAGCCCTTTTTTATATTTTATTTAGAGACAGCGTCTCCCTGAGTTGCTTAGGGCCTCGCCAAGTTGCTGAGGCTGGCTTTGAACTTGCAATCCTCCTGCCTCAGCCTCCTAGGTCACTGGGATTACAGGCATGTGCCACTGCATCCAGCTTCCTCTCTTTTTCATAGGCCCTGAACTAAGTGGCTTAGTACATTATTATATTTCATCCTCATACCTGAGGCCCCATGGTTTTGCAGACAAGTGAGGCTAACAGCTGGCTTTGAACCCAGACTGCAAACTCTAAACCACCACTCTGCTGCTGCTTGCCTCTCAGTAGGTCAATGGATGGGCACAATCATACACAACACTAGTATCCATATAATTTTCCATTTCTCTTGATGCTAATCCCTTTTATTCAAAGTCCATAGAGAGCTGGGTGTGGTGGTACCCACCTGTAATCCCAACAACTCAGGAGGCTAACAAGGTCAAAGCCAGCCTCAGCAACTGAGACCCTGTCTCAACATAAAAAAAAAAAAAAATGGCTGGATGTGTCTCAGTGTTCCAGAACCCCTGGGTTCAATTCTCAGTACTAAACAACAAAAAAGTCCATAGAGAAAGCTGGCCCATTAGTGACCTTAGCTTATTTTTTTATTTATTTGGTACCAGATATTGAACTCAGGGGCACTTAACTACTGAGTCACATCCCCAGCCCTTTTTTGTATTTTATTTAGAGACAGGGTCTTGCTGAATTGTTTAGGGCCTCACTAAATTGCTGAGGCTGGCTTTGAACTCATGATCCTCCTGCCTCAGCCTCCTGAGCCACTGGGATCATAGGTATGTGCCACCATGTCTGGATGGAAATTTCCATCATGTGACTTTTGGTTAAGCCCTATCAAGTCCCCCTGTTTTGGACTTAAATAACACCGACTGCTATTTACTGTGGCAGCTATCCTTGCTTTTTTGAAAGTATTTATTTTTTAGTTTTTTTTGTGGATACAATATCTTTATTTTATATGGTGCTGAGGATCGAACCCAGTGCCTCACATGTGCTAAGTGAGCACTCTCCCACTTGAGCCACAACCCCAGCCCCATGGCAGCTATCTTTGAACATGCAGGTAACACTTATGCACCAAGAGAAAATATTTGAAATAGGGGCTCATGAAGGAAATAGGTTCCAACGATCTGTTTTGAAGTTTCTAGGTTCCTAGGTCACTTGGTGTCCTGCAGCCCACTCTTCCAACTTCAGGAAAGCTGTGGTTCTTACAGATTAGTCAACTGAACCTCCTAATGTGATTGTAGGCAGGGTCTTCTTTGCTGTACAAC
The DNA here is from genome assembly GCF_047511675.1 of Marmota flaviventris. NCBI lineage: Eukaryota > Metazoa > Chordata > Mammalia > Rodentia > Sciuridae > Marmota > Marmota flaviventris. The sequence continues at coordinate 103,036,613 of NC_092518.1, forward strand.
CCCCACCACTCACTGTGCCCCATAAACAGCATTTTCTACTTGCTGTCATTTGCCTTGTCCAGCGAGCAAAGATCCTTCCCACAACAAACTAGGTAGAGAATTACAAATCAAAGTCTCCTGGCCTTACTGCATGCAGCAGTTTGTCCTAATTCCAGACAATTAGGGAACTGTCCCTCCCACCTTTTTCACAGGTCTGCAAGTGATTGCACATTGGTCTACTGGCTCTTATCTCCAAACATGCCATATAATTTATGTATCAGTCTCATGTACCCAGAATGGTGGCTGACACACAAGTGCCCAATAACTTGCTAAAGACATCTCTATATATTCTAGTAGTTATTAGGCATTAAACACAATTCCCTGGAAACTTGCAAGTCAAGGGTAATACAGCAGTACACTAACGTGGTAAAAAGCTCAACACTGCCAGTAAGATTTTCATTGTGCATATTAACTCAGCTGCAACTATTATGTCAGGTAATGCTGGTAACAATTTGCTACATGGCCAACAATTAAATTTGATCTTTCAGGCCAAGCTGAACTCTTTCCAATCTAGGATTTGAGATTGGCAATCTTTTTGTTAAGAGCCAAGTAGTAATATTTTAAGCTTTCACAAAGGCCAAGTCTGCATCAAGGTGAAAACAGCCATGAAAATGTAAATAAATGCATGTGGTTGTGTTAACCAATTTTTACCATGCGCAGTGGTGCATGCCTGTAATAATCCCAGGTTGGGAGGCTAGGCTGAGGCAGGATCACAAATTCAAAGCCAGCCTCAGGAATTTAGCAAGGCCCTAATCAACTCACTGGGGATGTGGCTCAGTGGTTTATGTGTCCCTGGTTTCAAAAACTTTAAAGACCATCTTATAAGAAAATAGGGCTGGGGATGTGGCTCAAGCAGTAATGCGCTTGCCTGGCATGCGCAGGGCACTGGGTTCGATCCTCAGCACCACATAAAATAAAGATATTGTGTCCACAGAAAACTGAAAAATAAATATTTAAAAAAATTCTCTCCCTCTCTTTAATCCAATAACCTTAAAAACCAAAACAGCAGTTCAAATGTTTCACATATTTATTAGCAAACCAACCCAAACCAGTACTACAGCTTCTGTGACACTATCCAGATAGGGCAGACATTTTCAGGTGGATGTGACAAAATGATCACAGCTTTGATAAATATGTGCGCCATTTCATGTCATTCTTTATAGACCCAGCTTGGTTCTCCTCCAGTGTCTCCTCTTGGAATTGTACCTACAGAGAAGGAAACTGACAGTTACAAAGGCAGTCTGACTACAATTTAGCTGTCTCCATTCACCATAAACTTGGTACAACAAAATTCAAAGGTCACAGTTTCTCCTTCAACAAGTTTGGATTGTTCTTGAGAGTAAAATTATTTGTTACATTTTTGTAAGAACTGGGTCAAACCAAATTTTAACCTCAAGATGATTGATCTCAGACTAGGTTCTTAACTGGGACTCAAGTAGAAAGGAAACTCCTTCTTCCCCTCCCCTCCATGGGTACCCACACCCACTTTTGATTCAACACGCTGGGGGTAGATGCAAGCATATCTTTAACCCCCTCTTAATGGATCACACACAAAAGCTCCTGCATTATCTTTACAACAAATTAATACCCCATAGTAATAGTGCATTCCAGAGTTAAAGCAATGTCTGAATTGTCCATGTCAATCTGTCATGATTTTACCCCCAGAAGGCAAAATCAAAAATGATCAACATAGCTTTTCTTTCAGCAGGATAATGGCAGTACTTCCACAAAATGAAGCACTGTAATTGCAACCTGCTCTCAATTAATTTTAAAAGTTGAAAGAGGGGCTGGAGATTGTGGCTACATGAGGCCCTGGGCACCAGGCACACACAAAATAAATAAAAGTTGGAAGATAGCAAATATCTCCCCAACTGTATGAGACCAGAGAACCAGGATTATCTATTGAATTAGGCACTCCATTTTATATACATTTTGTTCATTCCCACAACCCAAAACACAGATATCATCAGTTGACAGGAACATGGAAAGGGTCCCAGTTTCTCCTTCAACAGATTTGCTGTACAACCCAGATAGTTTACACTAGCTTTGTGGTCTTCTCTTTCAAGAGGGACCCACTTCCTAAGCTCACCCTCTACTGTCAGCTTCAACACTCTACCTCCTGTACGTGGTCTTCTGAGCTGTTATTTGGAAAAGCCAGTGAACCTGGTACTTCATTTTAAACAAACAAAAAATGTGAATTTTATTTAACACTCTAGGATTGTCACTGGTTATGGGATCTTGGGGCAAATTTCACATGCTTACTTTTCCTCCCTTCAAGATTTGTCTTAAAGCCCACTTAGTATGAGAAGCAGGCTGAAAAAGGAATATAGGAAACCAGAGTTTTAGTCCTAGTTGACCTTGGAGGTCCTTGACAACAATTCTAGTGACGTCTTTCTTCCAAACTCATCAATTCAACTATTTCTGCAGTAGAGGGCAGTGTTGCAATCTTAAAAAAAAAAAAAAAAAGCTGACCACTTCAAAAACTGATTTTGCGGGAGCTGGGCTATAGCTCAGTGGCAGAGTGGGGTGTGAGGCACTTGGTTTGATCCTTGGCACCACATAAAAATGAACAAATAAGCCAGGCACAGTGGCACATGCCTGTAATCCAAGCAGCTTGGGAGGCTGAGGCAGGAGGATCGCAGTTCAAAGCCAGCCTTAGCAAAAACAAAACAAAACAAAAAAACTTCACAAACAAATCCAAAAACAATAAAAAAGGACTTCAAAATATTGATAGACAGATTTGATTACATGTAACTTTCAACTGCATGTTTATGCCCTAAAAGTAATCTGAAACAAAGAATTGTGTGTGTGTGTGGTGTCTTACCTGATTTTATTACCAGTTTTCATTCGAATCCACTGGGGAATGGGACGATTTTGCTTTTGTTTCTTGGCCAAAAATCGCTTGATCCTGAAAGTCTTGTGAGAAGACTGCAAGGAAATGCAAACAACTTAGTGATACTAGAGCCAGCCCAAAATGATTCAAAATTTTTTTCCTCAATCCAACAAACATCTCAGTGGATGTACAAAAAAATTAAAAATCATCATCCACCCTCAAATCCTAAGAGTTCTCAAAAGGCATCAGAAAACTCAGGCAACCAAATTGGGAATTGGCTAGGGCTGGGGAACTTGGCTTAATGGAAAGACCTAGCTTTAGGTTAACCAGAATAACCTATCACTTGTAAGTCAATGAGCCTCAGTGTACCCTCCACCCCCTCAAGGTCAATCCGGCAGAATTGCAGATCTATAGCCTAGCCAACTTAGCCCAACAAACCCTTGCATTATAGGGGCCATTATAAAGGCATAACTACAACTCTCTCCCAGCCCGCAATAGCAGTTGTATATTTTATCAATAAACTAGAAAACATCAAATACCGATCCCCTCCATACCTAGTAACCAACAAACATAGTAATCTGTCACAGAGCAGTGATGGCATTTACTAAAAATCCCCGTATCACACAAAACCCCCATTCTAGGCAATTAAGCTCAAGTCTCTGAACAAATGACTAAAAATTCCTGCAATCTTGTTATGGGTAACACTTCTGGATGCCCCTTCTGATGCCGAGCATATCGTGCACACTACCGGCAGCCTGCCGTTGGTCCAAGTTCAGGCAAGCGGGACGGGAGTGGGGGTGCACCTCGATAATCACAGTTTGCAACAGCAGGGAAGCAAAAATCCTTGCGCTCCCCGGGACCAGCCAGACTCTTAGCGCGCTTTGGACTCTTCCGCGCCGGCGCAGCCGCCCCTCCCCGAGTGCTCCTGCTAGGCCTGTGGGTTAGAGCAGCGGCCAAACTGGACCGTCCCTTGAAAATACCTTTAAAATACTCCTGCCCCTCGACACTTCACGCGGCCCCGGCCAGCCCTTGGCGGCTTTGTGTCTAGGAAAGCCATCTCCGAGCCGATGGCGGCCGATAGACTTACCATGGTGAGGGACCGAATTCGGTGCTCGCACCACAATGGCCGAAAAAAGGCGAAGAGGAGGAAAGAGGGCGGAAGAACGCGTTTAGAAGGCACCACTGAGAGGTGGAGCTTAGGCAGTGACGCTTTGCGCCAGCCAGCGACTAGCGCCTCCCTACCCGCCAGCCCAGCCTTCCATGGGGCCCTGGGAACCTGCGCTTCTTAGTGAGGAATGAAATTCACTTGCCTTCACTTCCGTAAGTGGGTTTCCCAGGAGCCCGTCGGTGTGCTAGGGGCACTCCATTTCGTCGGTGAGGTAGACAGCCTGTGATAAGTGCCAAATTAGAACCTCTTCCGAAAGCAGAGGGGGGAGAGTGGGTGGGGCCAACCCCTAGGGAGGGCGTGGGAAGGGACCGTCACCCCCAGCCGCCGGCGACTTCGGGCCTAGACTGGGAGCGCGCCACGAGTAGAGGGGCGGGGCTAGAGTTCCCAGACGGGTTGGGCCGGTGGGAGCTCTAGGCCTGCTACAAGTAATTTCGAGCTGCCTAGGAAGTGCGGCGGCAGGACTACGTGGGTCCTGTAAGCCTAGGGACGGACTTGGAGTTTTAGACTAACGAAGCCCAACTTTGCTAGGATGTACAGGAATTAACGGCATGCGTTTGGGATGCTAGTGCTTCTAGTTTTCATTTTTTATTTTCCCCATTTATAAACAAAAACCTCGTGCTGAGGGCGTATGTTAGTGGTAGAGCACTTTCCTAGCACTTTCCTGATTCCATTCCCAGCACCGCCAGAGCAAAATCTAGAAAACCTCTGTATATCTTTGCATTCACCTCAAGCATTTTGTTTTTGTTTTTATTTTTTATTCTAATTAGTTATATAATGACAGTAGAATGCATTTTGACAGCCCATACATAAATGGAATGTAACTTCTCATTCGTTTGGTTGTACATGAACCTCAAGCATTTTTGCGCCAATGAATTAAGGCAAGAGTTTTTAGTCTTGGGTCCAGAAGAGTACATTTATACAGTTCAGAGTCCTTGAATTTGGATGGAGAAAAATACACCATATTTTCACCAAACTGACTGATTTCAACACTTTGTTTATGAATGTAGCAAGAGACCACAGTGGTGTTGCATATTACCTGTGACTTGGTCACCTATAGAACCACAAATGGTATCACAGTACATTACAGTTAATGTAGATATTTACACACTCACTTTTTTTTTGAGAGAGAGACAGACAGAATGAATCTTTTTTGTAGATGGAGACAACACAATGCCTTTTATTTTTATGTGGTGCTGAGACTCGAACCCGGGCCCCTCCCGTACTAGGCAAGTGCTCTACCACTGAGCCACAATCCCAGCCCAACACACTCACTTTTTAAAATACATAGCTGTTAGATCCACAAATAGAACTGTTTAAAAGCTCATGTGTTATTGTAGCACCTTTTTATTTTAAAAATATTCTGATAACTATATTGCAATGTAACTGGTTTTCATTGTAATCTTATATACTTTGTTTTATACATTTAAAAAAATTCTGAAATGGAGCATGCATGTAATCCTAGCTGTTAGAAGCTGAGGCAAGAGGATTGCAAGTTGGAGGCCAGCCTGGGCAATTTAGCAAGATAGTGTCTCAAAAAATTTTTTTGAGGGGGAGTACCAGGGATTGAACTCAGGAGCACTTGATCACCGAGCCACATCCCCAGTCCTATTTTACTTAGAGACAGGGTCTCACTGAGTTCTTAACATCTCATTTTTGCTGAAGCTGGCTTTGAATTTGCGATCATCCTGTCTCAGCCTTTGGAGCCGCTGGGATTACAGGTTTACAGGCGTGCCAGACCACCATTTTCTTTTTGCTGACTCTAAAAAGAGATAAGCCTTCCCTTGGATATCATTGTCTTCATCATAGCTACCACTTATTGAGAGTTTAGGGTGTGAATGATTCTGTGCTAAGTGCTTATATAAATCATCCTTTTAAATAACCCCCTCCTGCCCCAGGTCAGGGTATTGAACCCGGGGCACTCAACCACTGTGCCCAGCAAATACTTTTAATTCTTATACAGGTGCTTCTTCCTGGTTTACTCATATTTTGCATGCCACCCCTTCTCAGTCTCCTTTGCTGATTTTTCCTGATCTTACTAATCTTTTAACATTGGATCCCTGAGGTTTAGTTTTGGATCTCTCCGCTTTTCTGTATATATTCAGTCTTTCAATGATCTCATCTAACGTACCTTTAAATATTCTCTTGGTTGATGACACCCAAATGTATTACCTCTAAGGGCTGGGGATGTGGTTCAGGGGTAGAGTGCTTGCTTAACATGTCACAGGAGAGTGGGGAGCTGAAGCTCCAAACCTGAGTTCTTGTGCTCCAACAAAAGAAAATTTAGCCATGCACTGTGGTGCACACCTGTTATTCCAGCAGCTTGGGAGGCTGAGGCAGGAGGATTGCGGGTTCAAAGCCAGCCTGAGCAATTTAACAAGACCCTAAGCAACTCAGCAAGACTGGCTCTAAATAAAATATTTAAAAGAGCTGGGGATGTGGCTCAGTGGTTATGTGCCCCTGGGTTCAATCCCAGGTACCAAAAAAAAAGAGAGAAAGAAAAGAAAATTTAAAGTCAGATGTGAAAAGCCAGGCAAGAAAACTTTATTATAAGTGAAAGTACAGCAAGGCCAAAGCAAAAAACACTCTCAAGAGGGAGAGTGTGGGCTGGGGATGTGGCTCAAGCGGTAGTGCGCTCGCCTGGCGTGCGTGCGGCCTGGGTTCGATCCTCAGCACCATGTACAAACAAAGATGTTGTGTCCGCCAATAAGTGAAAAATAAAATGTTAAAGTTCTCTCTCTCTCCCTCTCTCTCTGCCTCTCTCTCTCTCTCTTTAAAAAAAAAAAAAAAGAGGGAGAGTGTGTTGCCTCCTAGCAGAGAACAACAAAGGAAACAATGCTGCTTCCACATTTCTTATTGTTTGATATTTACCAGGAGAACTGGGGTCCACCTTCTGCAATTTTTACCAATCAGATGTTTATCTTCTACTTTGGGTCACTGGGAAGAGCTTTTTTTTTTTAAGTTTTTAGTTTTTAGTTGTAGTTGGACACAATACCTTTATTTATTTATTTATTTTTATATGGTGCTGAGGATCGAACCCAGGGCCTCGCACATGCTAGGTGAGCGCTCTATCACTGAGCCCCAGCCCCAGCCCCTGCTCCTGGGTGGGGGGGAGAGTTTTTGACCCTTTTTGATCCTCTCTAGAACATCATGGTAACCATCCTATTCAGAGGATATTCATCTACAAGTCAGTCCTATGTTAGCCGGGTACCATAGTGTACGCCTGTAATCCCAGCAACTCTGGAGGCTGAAGCAGGAGGATTACAAGTTCAAAACCAGTCTCGGCAACTTATCAAGGCTCTAAGCAATTTACATGAGACCCTGTCCCCAAATAAAAAGTACTGGGTATATAGCTCAGTGGTAAAGTGCCTCTGGATTCAATCCTCAGTGCCAAAAAAAACAAAACGAAAACCTCTGTTAATGTGGGTGTTGCGGTTAATTACTGAACAACCTTCATCCAGTTAGTGCACTTGTGCCATTTACAAAATTTCCCTTCTGAAATTCATTGAGAAACCTATGGTCATAAATCCTAACTTTATATCAGTAGACTCTGCCAGGAGTTAGCCCCAATGATCTTTCTTTTTAAAATTTTTTTGTACTTGGGATGTACTCCAGGGGCACTTTATCATGAGCTACATATCTAGCCCTTTTAATTTTTTATCTTGAGACAGCTCTCACACCCAGCTGATCTTTCTTTCTTGACATATTTCTTAATCGGTTCCCTTTGTTTCTACCCGTTTATTCTCTGGGTTAGTACACCTGTTGTTGTTCTACGGGTTACTTGATTATTCATTAAAGGCAATTTCAAAGAAGCCCTGTGACCCTACTGTTATTGGTTCGCATTTCACTGCTCATTACTAACTACTACCTAACAGCGCACTCGAGGCTCTGGGTTCAATCCCCAGTACCACCACCAAAAAAAAAAAAGCCAAATGTATTACCTTTAACTTGGATCTCTCTCTCCAAACTCTACAGTCTCACTTCTCCACTTGGATATCTAGTGCATGCTTTAAATATAGTATGTCTGTTTTATTCAGATTTTGCATTGCTGTGACAACAATGCAGAGGAGGAAAAGTTTATTTGGGATTCACAGTTTCAGAGGTCTCAGTACATAGAAGGCTGACTGCATTGTGCTGGGCCCAAGGTGAAGCAGACATTACATCATGGGGGAAGGGCCCAGCTAAGAAAAGCTGCTCAGCTCATGGTGGGGTTAGGAAGCAGAGAATGGGGAAAGGTCCACAGGGAAGATGTACCCTTCCAGGGCATGTCCCCAGTGACCTCCTCCAGCCATGCCCCACCTTCCTACAGTTACCACCAGTCCATTCAAACTAGAATGGACTAATTAGGTCATAACTGTCACAATCCAAACATTTTACCTCTGAACATTCCTGCATTAATACAGGAGCTTTTGGGGGGCACTTCATATCCAAACAATAACAATGTGCTAAAGAGAACTCCTGATCTTTGGGGGTTCAAACCAAGGGCCTTGTGTATGCTAGGCAAGCACCATACCACGGAGCTCCACCTCCAGCCCTAGAATTCCAGATCTCTTCACCAACTGGGTCATTCAGAGTCCTTCCAATCTCAGCATGTGGCCACTCCATTTTTCCTATTGCTTAAACCAAAACTTCTACCTTTCTCGTTCTCTGACACACTGCATTCATTCTGTTAGCAAAACTGATCAGCTTTTGGAATTTATCTGGAATCTAGCAACTTGTCACCTCTACCCTGATCCAAGTGACCTTCTCTCACTTAGGTTATTTTGTAGCCCTTCACTGGTCTCTGTGCTTCTGCCCTTACCTCCTACAGTGGCCAGTGATCCCTTCAAAACCCAAGTGTGATCATGTCATTCCTCTGCTCAACAACCTCAATGGCTCCTCATTGCTCTCCCAATAAAAAGTATTTACAGTCACTAAAAAGGTCCTACCAGGCTGGACCCCATTATTTCTCTGACCCAACCTCCTCCTCCTCATCTCCCTCTTTGTGTGTGTGTGTGTATGTGTTTGTTTATTTTAATTGTCGGTGGAACTTTATTTTATTTCATTTATCTATCTATCTATTTATTTATTTATATGTGGTGCTTGCTGAGAATCAAACCCAGTGCTTCACACATGCCAGGTAAGTGCTCTACCAAGTGCTCAATAGCCACAACCCCAGCCCTCTCCCTCTTATTTTGCTGAAGCCACACTGACCCAATTTTTCCTTCAGAGACACAACAGTCCTCTATGAAGCCTTACTGTTAGGTACCTTCTCTGCTCAGGAATCCATGACTTGTCGCCTCACCTCCTTCAAGTCAGGGCTCAGATGTCACCACTTAAGTGAGACTGAGAACTCTGTATCCCCCTTCCTTTCATGCTTTTTCTTTTTTCTTCAACATGTACTTAATTTTTAAAATTTTTTAAATTTGTGGGCTGGGGTTGTGGCTCAGTGGTAGAGCGCTTGCCTAACATGTGCAAGGCCCTGGGTTCAATCCTCAGCACCACATAAAAATAAATAAATAGGGGCTGGGGATGTGGCTCAAGTGGTAGCGCGCTCGCCTGGCATGCGTGCGGCCCGGTTCGATCCTCAGCACCACATAGAAACAAAGAAGTTGTGTCCGCCGAGAACTAAAAAATAAATATTAAAATTCTCTCTTTCTCAAAAAAATAAATAAAATAAAGGTATTGGGTCCAACTACAACTAAAAAATAAATATTAAAAAAAAATTTAAACTTGTTCTAATTAGTTAGATCTGACAGTAGAATGCATTTTGAAACATCATACATAAATGGAGTATAACTTCTCATTCTTCTGGTTGTTCTGATGTAGAGACAGGTTGTGTAATCATATATTCACATAGGGTAATAATGTCCGATTTATTCTGTGCCTTGTTTTTCTTGATGTCTCTTATCACCTTTTAGCATGCCATGTAATTAATTTATTGTCTAACTTCTGAGTCATTATAATCAAGGAGGAAAGAGTTTTTTTTTTTTTTTTTTGAACCAAGGATTGAACCCAGGGCTATTTAACCACTGAGCCACATCTCCAGCCCTTTTTTAATTCAGAGACAGGGTCTCACTGAGTTGCTCAGGGCCTTGCTAACGCTGGCTTTGAGCTCATGATATTCCTGCTCCAGCCTCCTGAGCCACTGGGATTACAGTTGTGTGCCAATGTGCCTAGCAGGGCAGATTTTTAAAAAATGTTTTACTCTGGAACTGAGTATGTAACTTAGTGGTAGAGTGCTTGCCTAGTGAGCATAAGGCCCTGCCTTCTGTCTCCAGCACTGGAGGGGGGAAAAAGTGAGCTGAATTGTATTCCCCCAAACTCATATATTGAAGGCCTAACCCCTAGTACCTACTTGAATATGACAGTATTTGGTGAGAGAGCCTCTAATGCTTTAAATAAGTGATAACTTTAAAATGAGAATTTTTAGGTTGGTGTCCTTATAAAAAGAGTTGATTAGCTAGGTGTATGGTGTATGCTTATAATTTTACTCAGCAACTTGGGAGGCTGAGGCAGGAGGATCACAAGTTTGAGGCCAGCCTGGGCAACTCAGTGAGACTTTGTCTCAAAATAAAAAATAAAAAGGGATAGGGATGAAGCTCATTTGTAGAGTGACCCTGAGTTCAGTCTCATAACCACACACACACGTACACACAAAGAAGAAAAAAAAGAAAGATTATATGATGACACAGAAATTGGCTTTCAGCAAGTCAAGGATATGGGGTCTTTTTTTTCACTTCATAATTATTTTATTTTTAAAAAAATTTTAATTGATTTTTTAAAAATAAATTACAGTGGAATGCATTACAATTCCTATTACAGGGCTGGGGTTGTGGCTTGGTGGTAGAGTGTTCGCCTACCACATGCGAGGCCCTGGGTTTGATCCTCAGCACCACATATAAATAAATAAATAAATAAAGGTATTGTGTCCAACTACAACTAAAAATAAATATTAAAAAAACAATTCTTATTACACATACAGAGCACAATTTTTCATATCTCTGGTTGTATACAAAGTATGTTCATACCAATTTGTGTCTTCATACATGTACTTTGGATAATGATGTTCATCACATTCCACCGTCCTTGCTAACCCCCTGCCTCCTCCCTTCCCCTCCCACCCTTTTGCCCTATCTAGAGTTCATCTATTCCTCCCATGCTCCCCCTCCCTACTCCACTATGAATGGATTAAAAATGTGGCATATATATACAATGGAATATATTACTCAGCAATAAAAGAGAATAAAATCATGGCATTTGTAGGTAAATGGATGGCGTTGAGAAGATAATGCTAAGTGAAGTTCCAATCCCCCCCCCAAAAAAAAAATGCCGAATATTTTCTCTGATATAAGGAGAGTGATTCTAAAGGATAGGGGTCTTAAGAGAAACCAAACCTCCCAAACCTCTTGATCTTGGACTTCTAATCTGTAGATGTGTGAGAAAATAAGTTTCTATTATTTAATCTGCTCAATCTGTGCTATAGAAATCCCCCCTTATCTGTGGGAGATACATTCTGAGATCCCCAGGGAGACCTAAAATTGCAGGTAGTACCAAACCCTATGTATACTAATTTTTTTCTCTAAATATATACATATTACATATACATACCACAGCAGTATTTTGCAGTTTTAGGTGTGATAGAAAAATTAGTATGAATTGCTTTTTCCTTCACAGTTTCATGGATAGAAGATTCCTTCTTATTATAGCTCTTACTAACCTCAGGATACAAAGCTATAAAAGTTTCCTAAGTAAGAATCTTCCATTTTTTCACTTAAAAGAAGCAGTTTACAGCTTTTCTTTGGTATATCTGAATTGTCAACATCACTGCTCTTGTGGTAAGTAAAATAAGGGTTACTCAAAAACAGGTGCTATAATATTGCAAGAGTTGATCTATTAACCCAGAAGGCTACTGATTACTGGGCAGGTAGAATATATAGTGTGGATGTGTTAGACAATGGGATAATGCCCATCTTCCATTATGAATAATACACAATTTAAAACTTATGAATTGTTTACTTCTGGAATTTTTCTCTTAATATTTTCTAGGCAAACTTGCTTTATTGTTTTTGGAATTCTGGGGATGGAACCTAAGGCCTTGTACATGCTAGGCAAGTATTCTGCTGCTGAGCTACATCCTCGCCTTCCACTTTATATTTTCTGACCTGAAAAACCACAGAAAGCAAAACCATGAATGAGGGAGGATTACTATATTTTGTTAGGGCAGCCTAAGCAAATTAGTCAGGACATGAAGAGATGGGGAGGACATTCCAGCTAGAGGTAACAGCCTGATAGAAAATATAGGGGTTGCCAGGCATGGTGGCGCACACCTGTAAGCCCAGTGGCTCAGGAGACTGAAGCAGAAGGACTTTTAGTTCAAAGTCAGCCTCAGCAATTCTGCAGGGTGACTCAGCAAGACACTATCTCAATAAAAAATAAAAAAGGGCTGGGGATGTAGATCAGTGATTAAGCACCCCTGGGTTCAATCCCTGGTACAAAACAAAACAAAGCAAAAACAAAAACACAGGGGATTTCAGGCTTTCAATCACAAAATTCAGTCTATCTGGGGAAAATCCTGAAGGAAGAATAGGGCATAGAGAAAGAAACTAGGGTATGGTTTCCAGGAACAGGGAAGTGTATTTGAAAAGATATAGAGACCAAGAACAGGTATCCAGGGCATCCCTGAATTTGAGCTTTATATCTTTGGGGTCAACAAGTTATAGACTTCTTTAGCAGATTTTTTTTTTTTTTTTTTTTGGTGCTGGGGATTGAACTACTCAGAGGCATTTTACCACTGAATTATATCCCCAGTCCTTTTTATTTTATTTTATTATATTTTTGAGACTGGGTCTTGCTAAGTTGCTGAGACTGGCCTCAAACTTGTGATCCTTTTGTCTCAGCCGCCTCTGAGTTGCTGGGATTAGAGGTATATGTGACTATGCCCAGCTAATTCTTTGTTTTAAAACCATTTTATATAGAACTTCACCCTTGAGTTTACTCTTAATTTGACACCCTTATTCCAATCCATTTGCAAATCCTGTCAGTTCTCTCTTCAAAATATATCTTGAATCCAGTGCTCCTCACTTCCCTACATTGGTTCATCGTTTACTTGGTTTATTTGAAAAGCCTAACATAAGTTGTGGCTCAGTGGTAGAGCGCTTGCCTAGCATGTGTGAGGCACGACATAAAAATAAATAAATGAAAACAGACAAATAAATAAATAAATAAGAGTTCATCAGCAACTAAAAAGAAATATTAAAAGAAAAACCTAACCCTCCTTCTGTCTGACCCTGTTCCTCTATAGTCTCTTCAACACAGCAGCCAATGTATTCCTGTTAAAACCCGAATTATGGCTGGGGATGTAGATCAGTGGTAGAGCATGTGCTTAGAGAGTATGAGGCCCTGGATTCTATCCCTAGCACCAAAAAAAAAAAGAAAAGAAAAAACATACAAATAAATAAAAAGACACCTAAGTCAGATCATGCCAGTCAGCTTAGTGGTTTAATGGCTCTGAATGGTTCATATATGATCCCAGTAAAGATCCAAGTGCTTATAACAAGCATACACAATCCAACCCTTCCACTCCCACTTATCTGACCTTATCCCTCACTGTTCTTGCCTTCAATTCACTCCCTTTCCACCACACTGGCCTGTTACATTCCCATCTCAGGGCCTTTGCATTTGCTGTTTCCTCTACCTGGGAGCTCTTCTTGATACTGCATAGCTTCCTTCATCAGTGTCTTTAGGTCTTTATCCAAACATCACCTCTTCAGTGAGGCTTTTGCCTACCACATATCTAAAGTTGCAGTCCCCACCCTCACTCAGCACTCTCTACCCTTACTACTGCTTTTTCTCCATAGTGCTTATCTGAGATATATTATTGTCTGACTCCTTCTCTAGAATTTAAGTTTCATGAAGATATGGATCAGTGTATTCCCTCCCTGCGCCTAGAACAGTGCCTCACACATAGAGGTGCTGTGTAAGTATTTGGTGAATAAATGAATCAGCACGAATACACGGGACAGGCAAAATTGAAGAAGTGGTTCCACGAGGTAGTTTATATCTTTTTTTCTTTGTTGTCTTTTGTTCATTTGTTTGTTTTGTAGTGCTGGGGTTTTGTTGAATCTAGGGCCTTGTGCATGCTGCTCAAGTACTCTACCACTGAGCTCCATTCCTAGCCCTTTTTATTTTTTATTTCAAGACAGGAACTCACTAAGTTGCTAAGTTGTTGAGGCTGGCTTTGAACTTGCGATCCTCTTGCCTCAGCTTTCTGAGTAGCATGTGCCAGTAAGCCTAGCTGGCTTATATCACACGCACACAACTACATCCCCAGCCCCTGGCCTGGGCATTTCTTGTTTGAGGAATTCCTGAAGCGCTTCTGCCCAGCCAAGAGGGCTCCTCAGGGTATATTTTCAAAATTACTACTCAAGGCAGTCAGGAGCCATTGAAAACTTTTAAAGGTAAAGTAGCAGTTTTATCTAAGCTTTCTAGAAAGATCCTTTGGGCAGCAGTATGGAGAGTAGATGGGGTGGGGGCAAGAGGAAAACAAGGAGATGCATATAGCAATATCCTCAATACCATGATGCTCTTTGTTCATGTCACCTATCAGTCTTTGAGTCTCTCCCTCTCCTTCCTTGCAGATTTTGTTTCTGGCTCACTGTCACTCTCTCAAAAACTTTTTTTTTTTTTTTTGGTGCTGGGGATTGAACCCAGGGTCTTGGGCTTGTCTCGTATGCTTGCCCTTCCACATCTTCCATCTTTACTTAACTATACACTTATCTTGCCCACCCTCCCTCCCTCCCTTCCTTCTCCTCTCTCTCTCTCTCTTTTTTTAGTACAGGGATTGAACTCAGGGGCACTCAACCACTGAGCCACATCCCCAGCCCTATACTGAACTGCACCCCCAGCCCCTCAAAAAACTATTGTAACAATTCTTGGGGACATCATTATGCATGCAGTTACTTTCAGGCCTTCAGCCTCTGCTCCAGTGAGCTCATCCAACACATACCAGCCATTTGCTCCTTTGCCAAACCTTTGATCTTGATATTATCCCATTGCCTGACCACCCACTCTTATCTTTTAACTCACTTCTTCTAGTGCCCCAACACTAACAATATTTCCACCTCGTTGGAACCATCCATCTATTCATGAGACCACCAATCCCTTTTACCTTTTTCCTTTTCTTTCTATTGCTCTTCCACGTCTTCCATCTTTACTTAACTATCCACTTACCTTACCCACCCTCCCTCCCTCACTTCCTTTCTTCTATGTTATTTTTTGGTACAGGGATTGAACTCGGGGGCACTCAACCACTGAGCCACATCCCCAGCCCTATTTTGTATTTTATTTAGAGACAGGGTCTCATTAAGTTGCATAGCACCTTGCCATTGCTGAGGCTGGCTTTGAACTTGCGATCCTCCTGTCCCAGCCTCCCAAGCTGCTGGGGTTACAGGTGTGCACCACGGCACCCAGCCTCTCTCTCTCTTGCCATGTGATACTCTGTACCTCCCTGGGATTTTGCCAGGAAGAAGGCCATTGCCAGATGAGGGCCCTAGACCTTGCATCCTCGAACCATGAGGCCAAATAAACTTCTTTTCTTTATAAAGTAGCCTGACTTGGGTATTTCATGATGGTAACAAAAAATGAACTCATTTGGTATGTTAGTTATTAAATACATTTTCAAATCATGATATATGCAACTTAGGATGGCTTTATTACGACGTAACCCCTTTGTAAGTTGAGAAGCATCTGTACTCTGCTATCCTCCTGTTACTATAGATAAGTGTTTATGCTAGCCAGCATACCTGCTTGTTTGAGTTCCTGGTCCAAATCCTTACCTATTTTACAACCCAGCTCTGGCAATACTTCCCTTTCTGTCCTTGCTTTTCATTTGACTGTTTCTATCAACATACACATATGTTTTCATTTCTCCAATCTTAAAAAACTGCTCACATTCTTTCTAGTGATTGCTTTTTTTTTTTTTTTTTTTTTTTTTTTTTTTGTGTTGCCCTGAATGGCCTGGAACTTCTGATTCTCTTGCCCCAGCCTCCCAAAGAGCTGGGACTATAGGTATGTGCCAATATATCTGCCTTATTATTCTTTTTTATTATAGCATTATAATTATACATAGTAGTTGGGTTAATTTTGACAAAAATCATACATGCTGGCTTCCTATTCTATTTTAAAATTGAGGTATAGTTCACATACCATCAAATCACCATTCCCAAACATACCCATTAGTGGATTTTAGTATATTCCAGACATCACCAATTCCAGAACATTTTGCCGGGTTGGGGGGGGGGTGTGATATAATGGGGATTAACCCAGGGCTGCTCTACCACCTAGTTACATCCCAGCCCTTTTAACTTTTTTTGGGAGAGGGTCTCACCAACTTGCTAAGGGTCTCATTAAATTGCTGAGGTTGGCCTCCAACTTGTGATCCTCCTGCTTCAGTCTGAGTCCCTGGGATTACTGTCATGTCACTGTAGCCAGCTACTTCCAGAACATTTTTGTCATCCAAAAAGATATTCATACCCATTAGCAACTATTCTCCATTCTCCCCCTCCTCCAGCACTAGGTAAGCACTAATCTTTCTATCTGTATGGGTTTTTCTATTTTGAACATTTCATATAAAGGGAATCATATAATGGGTGACCTTTCTGAGCTGATCTTATCCAACATGTCAATATTTGTCTTTGTTGACTCCTGCCTGTAGTATTTTCTTCATTTTGTTTCCAGAACACCATAGTTGCTTGTGTTTTTTTTTTCCCCTTTCAGACTAATGCTTTGGAATTTCTTTTCTTTTTCTATTTTTGGTACTGGGGATTGAACCCAGGGGTGCTTAACCACTGAATCACATCCACAGCCCTTTTTATATTTATACTTTATTTAGAGACAGGGTCTCACTAAGTTGCTTAGGGCCTTGCTAAGTTGCCAAGGCTGGCTTTGAACTTACTTTCCTCCTGCCTCGGCCTCCCTAGCCACTGAGATTACAGGTGTGCACCACCACACCCAGCTCTGCTTCAGAATCTTACTAGTTGATTCTTCCCTGTCTCACTTCTAAATGCTTGAGTACCCCAGAGTTCAATCATTGTGGGTCTTCTCTTCAATCTGTACTCATTCTCATGGCGATCTCATTCAGTCTTATGTCTTTACATGTCCAACACTGAACTCCTTATAGCCTCCTCTGCTGATGCATGCTCATACACTTGTGCACACACACATTTTTCTTGCAGATTTCCCTATCTCAGTGACAGCCCCATCCTTCCAGTTGCTTAAGGAACCTTTGACTCTTCTGCCAAACCCCACATCTGGTCAGTCAGCAAATTTTTGGCTCTACCTACAAAATATGTCCAGAATTCAATCACTTCTAGCAGCCTGCACTGCTACCACTTTGTTCCACGCTGCTGTCAGCTCTATACTAGATTATCACAATAGCCTGATTTCCCTCCTTTCTTCTCCCCCTTCCCTGCTTTGGGTTCTTCTCAACTGAGTAGCAGAGCAGTCCTATTATTTTGTTGTCAAACCTCTTCTCAAAAACTTTGCAAAGGCTCCTATATCATTTGGAATAAAAGTTCCATGTCCCCCCGCACCAAAGAAGTCTCAATTGCTAACTGTACCACATGGAATCTTGACCTTGTTAGTTCTCTAATTACAGGCTTGCACTACTGTGCCTAGCTTGCCTATCATACTTCTATGCCAGAACTTTTCCATGTGCTTTGTTCTCTGGAATGCTCTTCCCCTAGAAAGGCACAGGGGTAGCTCCATCATTTTTTTCTCAAAGACTTACATGTGCTTTCCATGTGCATCCCCCCCCTCTTTTTTGGGTACTAGGGAATTAACGCAGGGGTGCTTTACCACTGAGCTACATTCCCATTTCTTATTATTATCATTTTGAGACAGGGTCTCACTAAGTTGTTAAGGCTGGGCTTGAACTTGCGATCTTCCTGCCTCAGCCTCTTGGGTGCTAGGTTTACAGGTATGTGCTACTGCACTGTTATTCCATCCCCTTCTACTCTTCCCTGGCTTGCTCTGCAGCCACACAGGTCTCTTTGCCAAGCTGTAACAAGACAGGCATACTACTTTTTTGTTGTTGTTGTTACTGGGGATTAGACCCAGGGGCACTTAACCACTGAGCCACATCCCCAGTCGTTTTTGTATTTGATTTAGAGACAGGGTCTCACTGAGTTGCTTAGAGCCTTACTAAGTTGCTGAACCTGGTTTTGAACTCACGATTCTTCTGTCTCATCCTCTGGAGCTGCTGGAATTACAGGCTTGCAGTACTGTGCCTGGCTTGCCTATCATACTTCTATGCCAGGACTTTTCCATGTGCTTTGTTCTCTGGAATGCTCTTCCCCTAGAAAGGCACAGAAGTAGCTCCATCATTTTTTTTCTCAACGACTTACTCAAAAGTCACCTCATGGAAGTCTTTCAGCCACCACCTGTGAACATCATATTTCCCTGCATGACTTATTTATTTCTCCTATGCACCTGTCACTCTAACAATATGCATTTTGCTTATTTTCTCTCTCCACTTCAATGAAAGTTCCATGCAAATAGGAATTTTGTTTGTTCACTGATATAATTCCAAAGCCTAAAAGATGAATGGTACATGGTATGTGTTTAAAAAATAGTGAGTAAGGGCTGGGGATGTGGCTCAAGTGGTAGCGCGCTCGCCTGGCATGCGCGGGGCGCTGGGTTCGATCCTCAGCACCACATAAAATAAAGATGTTGTGTCCACCGAAAACTAAAAAATAAATATTGAAAACAATTCTCTCTCTCAAAAAAAAATAGTGAGTGAACAAATGAAAGATGGCAGCCTGAACTAGGTTAGTGAGAGGATGAAGATGAGGGGGCTAGATTTTGCAAACAGAATATAATGATTTATTGACTGTGGGGATTGAAGATGGAATCCAATATGACTATTGGTGCTGGATAGGTGGTTAACATCCTCTGAGAGTCAGGTGCAGTGATGCACACCTGTAGTCCCAGCAACTTTGGAGGCTGAGGCAGAAGGACCTCAAGTTTGAGGCCAGCCTCAGCAACTTAGACCCTGACTCAAAATAAAAAGGGATGAGGATCCAACTTAGTGGACAGCACACCTGGGTTCAGATTCTGTTTCTCTGAGTAATGGGAGTGAGGTTCAGAAGGAACTTGAGTTCAGTTTGCAACCCAAATACCTATGGATCATTTGGGTGTAGATGTACCAAAGAAAGCTAGATCTGAGACCATAGTGGTGGTCAGGGCTGGAAATCCAGAAGATGACCTTAAGGTCTGGAAATACATGTTATATCATATATTAAAGTTGCAATGAACCAGTTATGTATTTACCAATATTTCCATAGTAGGAGCTTAGGGCAGGAGATATAGCTCAGTTGGTATATGCACAAGGCCCTAGGTTCAATCCCCAACACCACACACACACACACACACACACACACACACACACACACACACACACAAAATCCATAGTAGGAGCTTAATAAATATTTGGTGAGTCAATGAGTTCTTCGAGATTTCTAAGGATGGTTAATCCTGTGTTTGTACCTGTCAACATATACTTTCTAAGAATTCACCAAGTATAGGCCTATCTTTGTTAACCTTGCCTTCTCTAATAATGATATGAAGTATAATATACTTCTGTGGTGCAAAGAACAGCCCAGAGACAGTAAAGAAAATTCTAGGGCCAGAGGCATGAAGATTTCAAGTTCCAGGCCAGCCTGTATAATCTAGTGAGACCCTGTCTCAAAATTTAAAAAGGGCTGGGGGTGTAGCTCAATAGTAGAGTGCCCCTGGGCTCTATCCCTAGTACTTAGGAAGAAAGAAATGGGGTCGGGGGAGAAGAAAGGAAGAAAAACAGACAGACTTGGCATGGTGGTGCAAACCTTTAATCCCAGCAGTTCAGGCAGCTGAAGCCAGCCTCAGCAATTTAGTGAAACTCTAAGCAACTTAGATCCTGTCTTAAAATTTTAAAAAGGGAGGAGGGGGCTGAGGATAGCTCAGTGGTAAAGCACCTCTGGGTTCAATCCCCAGAATGCCACCTCCCCCCTAAAAAAGAGAGAGGAAAAAAAAAAAAAACTGAAGGCAACCACCATAAAATAGTTCTGCCGGATATGATATTGGCACATGCCTGTAATCCCAGTGGCTTGGGAGGCTGACACAGGAGGATCAAGAGTTCAAAGCCAGCCTCAGCAATGGGGAGGTGCTAAGCAACTCAGTGAAACCCTGTCTCTAAATAAAATTCAAAATAGGGTTGGGATGTGGCTCAATGGTTGAGTGCCCCCGAGTTCAATCCCTGGTACCCACCCACCCCGCCAAAAAAAAAAAAAAAAAGAAATTTATATTTATACACACACACAGAATATATATATATATATATATATATATATATATATATATATATATACAGAGTTCTATATATATACAGAGTTCTATATATATACAGAGTTCTATATATATACAGAGTTCTATATACCAACAGAAAGCTGCAGTAGTTTAAAGATAATATCTGTGGATACCATAGAATGTTAGAGCTTAATTTTATCATCAGAGCTAAATTATGATCTTAGGACCACTTTGTATATGCTTTCTGGGGAAGGGGGTAAGTTCCTGATCTGGAAGGGGAGCCTCAGAAATGCCCAAGCCATCCTTTTTCACTGCCATGGAGGTCCCTGCCCTCCATGTCCTCAGTCCTAGAATTTTTCCTGCCTTCCCTCAGTATCATTCCTCTATCACAGCGAGGAACACAACAGTTGGAGGGACTCAATAAAAGCTGATATCCAGTTTCTGAGTTATTTGCATCCCTTTTTTTTTTAGGCTGTGGAGGAGACATTACTAGAGGTTGAACCCAGGGTGCTCTACCACCGAGCTGCATCCCAAGCCCTTTTTATTTTGAGACAGGGTCTTGCTATGTTGCTAAGGCTGGCCTTGATCACTTCTGCCTTAGCCTACCAAGTCACTATTGCTAGGTATATAGACATGTGCCACCATGCCCCGCTTCATACTGTCTTTATTTCCAAAGAAATCAGGGGTCAATGATGTAACCTAGTGGTAAAGCACTTGCCTATATATGCAAAGGGCCCTGGGTTCTATCTCCAGCATGGCAAAAACAAACAAACAAAAAAACAAAGAAATCAAACCCAGTCTGAATAAAAATAGAGAAAAAATGGAATGAACTAATTTTTCTATTATTTATAAGTTTATTTTTTTAAAATTCATGTTACTACTGAGCTATATTTCCAGTCCCCTTTTTTTCAGCTGGGGCTGGAACCCAGGGTCTTAGGCAAGCAGGCTACCCTTTCAAGCTCAACTCCTGACCCCTATAAGTTTTAGTAAGTATATGAAATTATACTTTGGGCATGGTGATGCATTTCTGCAGTCTCAACAACTAGGGAGGCTAAGGCAGGAGAATTAGCTGAGTTCAGGAGTTTGAGACCAAATGATATAACATATGGAGACCTTCACCCAGAAAATAAGAAAAAAATATGAAATTATAATAAGGAAGTGGTCCCTACTCTGCTCCCCCAGTACAAGAAGGGAGAGCAAGGAAGCAAACTAGAGAATGGGAAAAAAAAGGAAAGAAAAATGGCACTGTGAAAAAGGATGTCAAGATGTATTAAAAATTTGCTTAGCAAAAGGGAGAGCCCTTGGGCTGGGGTTTTGGCTCAGCGGTAGAGCGCTCGCCTAGCATGTGCGAGGCCCTGGGTGTCCAACTAAAAAATAAATATTAAAAAAAAAAGAAAATTAAAAAAAAAAAAAAAAAAAAAAAGGGAGAGCCCTCCTGTGGTTGGTTTGTTTGCAGTACTGGGAATTGAACCCAGGGGTGCTTAACCACTGAACTACATCCCCAGCCCTTATATATTTATTTATTTATTTTAATTTTGAGACAGGGCCTTGCTAAGTTGCTTAGGGCCTCACTAAGTTGCTGAGGCTGGCTTTGAATTTCATATCCTCCTGCCTCAGACTCCTGAGGTGCTGGGTTTACGGGCATGTAACACAACGCCCAGCTAAGTCAAGGTCTTGCTGAGCTGCTGAGGCTGACCTCAAATTTGGGATCCTCAGCCTGCAAAGTAGCTGGAATTACAGGTGTGCCATCACCATCCAGGTCCTTCCTGTGGTTTCACCAGTTGATCTGGTTTAGGGATTTTCTCTAGCAACACTCCCACACCTTCTTGTCCTACTACAGTCCTTTTCACATTGTGCACTGTACTTTGATTGTTTGTCTCTCGCTACCACTGGACCATGAGTTCCTTAAGGACAAGGATTTGTTTGAGTCCTTGACCCCCAGGTCCTGGCACATAGTCAGTCATTAGTAAATATTTGCTAAATAAATAAAGAAGAAATTTAAAGGGGTGGGGTGGGAAGTGTGGTTTATCCAGAGCTGGACTGGCAAGGCAAACAGAAAAGAGGGAGGTGCTGATAGGAAAACTGCTTTGAGTTTACCCAGCTGTTAAGGAGGCTAGCAGTGCCAACTCATGACTGATGGTTCAGGAGGGCCTTTTCTCCTTTTCTCTGACCTCTACTCTGGCTTCCATTTTCACCTGCCTTTTCAAGAAACCTACACTATTGGGTATCACTTCTCTTCTGTATTCATCCTCTTAGAGCTTTTCTTTGGATTTTAAACATAATTTAGTATTTCTCATACTTAATGATCCTTCATCAATATTTACTTATTTATCTCCATTTGATTTCATGGCCAGACTTCTGTAAAGTTATATGCTTTTTCATTCTTAATACAATGGCTTCCATTACCCATAATTCCAGGCCATTAATGATTTATAAGTCAGTGAATCCTGTTGCCCTTTTCAGGCATCAGATTTGAACTTTCACTAGCATCCAGTCCTGCTGGCCAATACTTTTTTTTTCCAGTGCTGGGGATTAATCTCAGGACCTCATAGGTGCTAGGTAAGCTTTCTACCACTGACTACACTTCATTATTTGAAATATTTCTTTAGATTAAGTAGGCTAGACCATTCTCGTTTTTCTCCTACTCACTGGCTATGCCTTCTCTGTCTTTGTAGATACATTTCCTTGCTAGTATAGTAAGTTCTTCAAGACTGGGCCCTATGTCTGCTTCAGTTTTATATTCATGGACCTTTATTTTTATGTGGTGATGAGGATTGAACTCAGTGCCTCACACATGCAATGCAAGTGCTCTACCACTGAGCTACAACCCAGCCCCTGCTTCAGTTCTTACTTCACCTTTTCCCCCTAAGTGATGGAATCCACTCCCATAGCTTCAATTAACAACTAAAAATACATGAGTTCCCAGCTATATCTCTAGCCCAGATCTCTGAACTCCAAGATGCATTTATAGAACTGTCCCCATCTTCACTGCCCCCTGCCATTCACCCTTCACCCTAACATGGTTTCTCTCACGAGTTCAATAATGCCAAATTGGATTAACACTTCACAATTCTTGTCTTCCCTAACCTTTCTCTGACACAGGACATTGTCAGCCATTCTCTTGGAAATTTTCTCTTCCCTTATTTTAGTACTCTGTCCTAGTTGAAGACTATTTCATTATCATTTTAATGGCTCTTCTATGTGCTTTTTAATTTTAAAAAAATTTTTTCCCAATTTTTTTTATTATGGTAAAATACACATAATGGGGTATGGTGGTACACACCTGTAATCCCAATGATTCAGAAGGCTGAGGCTGAGGCTGAGGCAGGAGGATATCAAGTTTGAAGCCAGCTTCAGCAAGTTACAGAGGCCCTAAGCAACTCAGAAAGACCCTGTCCCTAATTAAATTATAAAAAAGGGCTGGGGATGTGGCTCAGTGGTTAAGTGCCCCTAGGTTCAATCCCTGATACCAAAAAAAAAAAAAAAAGGGCTGGGGGTATAACTTAGTAGTAAAGCACTCCTGGGTTCAATCTCTGGTACCAAAAAAACAAAGCCACACATAATACAAAAATTTACCTTTAACCATTTGATTTTATTTTTGGTACCGTAGATTTAACTCAGGAGCACTTAACCACTAAGTTTCATCCTCAGTCTCTTTTTTCTTTTTAATTTTGAGACAGGGTCTTGCTAAGTTGCTGAGGCTGACCTTGAATTTGCAATCCTCCTGCTTCAGCCTCCCAAGTTGCTGGGATTACAAGAATGTGTCATTGCAAATGGCCCCTTAAATCATTTAAAAGCACAGTTCAGTGATTTTGAATACCTTCATAATGTTGTATAACCATTGCCACCATGCATCTCCATAAGTTTCTCATCTTATAAAACTGAAATGCTACACGTTAAACAATAACTCCCCATTTCCCACTTCGCCCACCTCTTGAAAATGACCAATCTACTTTATGATCTTTGACTACTTTAAGTATTTCATGTAAGTGGAATCATATTTATTTTCTTTTTGTGACTGGCTTATTTCACTTAGCATAATGTCCTCAAGTTTCATCTGCTCTATCTTCTTCTTGGGACTGGTTTCCAAAACCTGAGGAAATATAAAGTACTGACTTATTAAGTAAAGACCAATTTATGCCACATCAGAAAGAGCTGGCTGGAAGAAAATCAAGCCAGAAGCACAAGAATGTTGTCCAAACATTTTGGTTCTTATAGAACAAGATCAGTTAGCCCTGACTTTATCCTCTCCTTTTGGGACTAGTGAAAAACTAATATCAGGTCACCCCCTTTCAAAATTCTCAAAAGGTTAATTCAGTATCAAAGTTCAATTTCTTAAAACCAATAGCTATTGAGTAAACACACTTAGCTTGGGCCTGGGGATGAAGCTCAGTGGCAGAGTGTGTGCTTAGCATGAGGCCCTATGTTTCATGCCCACTACCACAAAAATAAATAAATGAATGAACACACTTAGCTCTATACTTGAGTGCTACTGATATTTATTGAAAGCACTACAAAATAAGCCAGGACTAAAAGCTGCTATTTTACAGGAACAGATATTGGTGTAATTTCCTTCCTGAAGAGAGTATGCACTCAAGTCATGAGACTTAATATAAAACAAAGACTGTATTGTCAAGAATCAAACATGGACTATATTATACCTATTAATAGAAAAAAAATGCTAAAGGCGAAATGAGATGTTTAAAAATATTGATGCTAAGCTCACGTAAGCAAACAAAAACCTAACACTAATCCTAAAATTTTAGGACATAGGATCTAGATATAATGTGACTATTTAAAATTTAAAATTTTTGCATCAAAAGAAATTTTTTTGCATTAGTAAAAATTTGTTCTTCACTGTACTTGTACAATTATGTGCTTGTTGCTCTTACACTACACAAAGTCAATAGTTATCACCAACAATGGAATATAAGTAGATCTGAACAAGACTTCAAAGTGACTCTGCTCCACTCAAATGCAGAAAATTCAATCCAGGATTAGTAACACCTTTTGATTTTAGAGCCAGCTTGCTCTCTCTTTTTTCATGTCATATTAAATTAAGTCCTCACTTAACATTTCCCACCTGTAAATTACAAGGCATATCTACCACCATCTTTTTCTGACACTTTAAAATTAATCTGTAGAAATTGCAAAAACAATGAAATTGTACTTCCAATTCTGAGCCTGCAATCAGATTCCTGCTTTGACACAAAACATACTCCTCTGCAGTGTATCCCACCAGCACAGCGACCCTCTTTCTTTCTCTCTATTCCTTTGCCCTGAAGGCACTTCTGGATTGCTTAATACGTGCTCTTTGGCTGCCTACACAGTCAGGACACCTATGACCATGTGAACTTATCACTCCTCTCCTCCTTCTTTTCTATGGCTAATACCACTTTCCTCCTTTCTTTGTGTGGCTGAATCTGCAGACTTGGTGTTGTCATCAGGGGGACAAAGTCGATTTCGGCTTCGAGCTCCTGGTTGGTAGAGCTGCATTGCTGGACGATCCTGAAGCAAAATAAAATATGTACATATTATAACATTCTGTTAAGCTTTCACATAGGATTTTCAGAGTCATAAATTATGTATTAATATATACCAAACTAACTGAGCACACAGTACATGACAATTGTCCATCTACTCTCTCCAAAGAAAAGCAAACACTTCTGTAAGTATTATTTTATATGCCTAAGGTAAATTTTTGAGAAATCAACTGCCTAATTTTCTTAACCATTTCAACATGAACTAATTACTTTGAATTTTTTAAATCTTCAAAACCACAGCCATCAGCTATTTCTTCTCCCCATCAGTAAACTGACTTTAAAATGCAACACCACATAAAAGTGTTTAGGAGGGGTTGAGGATATAGCTCAGTGGTAGAGCGTTTAGTTAGCATGTGTGAGGCCTCTGGGTTTGTTCTCTAGCACTAAACACACAAAAATGTTTAGAAGTGAAAACAAATATAAGAATGATGCAATAAAAGAATGAAAACTCTTAAATTAGAAATTTCCCTGAAATTCTGATCTCAGATCCATAGAACATGCTACAAACATGGCATTTTTTTCTCACTAAATTGCCTAGTCTGGCCTTAAACTCACAATTCTCCTTCCTCAGCCTCTTTTTTTGGGGAATGGGGGGTTGAACTCGGGCACTCGACCACTAAGCCATATCCCCAGCCCTATTTTGTATTTCATTTAGAAACAGGGTCTCACTGAGTTGCTTAGCAGTCTTGCAGTTGCTGAGGCTAGCTTTGAACTCTCAATCCTCCTGCCTCAGCCTCCCAAGCAGCTGGGATTACAGGAGTATGCCACTGCACCCAGCCCTCCCTCAGCCTTTTAAGTAGCTAGGATTACAGGCGTGTGCTTCTGTGCCCAGCTAAAGCATTATTGTTATTATTTTTTCATACAGACAGGCATTTACTAGAAAAGTGAGAAATGAGTATAATATACAGTATAGGCACTATGTGAACCACCTCTTCAGAGAATGGCTTATTTATCTACAATAAATATCCACATGTCCTTCTCCTAGATTACTTCTAACATTTTATCATATTTGCTTTGTCTCTAATGTATGTGTGCACATATTCTTTTCACACACACACAATTATTTCTGCAGAACCATTTGAGAAGTTACGGACCCTTTATCCATAAATAATTCAGCTAGTTATTTTCACCGACATTCTGTTATTATAATCACAGTAAAACTGCTATTGATTAATCATAGCATCACAAAGAAAAGGACACCCAGACACCATGGTTACTGAAGTGATGCAATCGAAAGGAAGTACAGCATCACCTACAAAGTATTCTTGCCAAAGATTATGGCTGAATATATCCAAGTGTCTAGATTACAGGTGGCCTGGTTTTGTAAATAAAGTCTGACTGGCACAGTCATGCTCATTTTTTTTCTAGGGCTGAAGCCAGCCTTAAATATTTACCATGAGGTCCTTTACAGAAAGTTTGTTGGCCTCTGCCCTAGAAATAACTACTAATTTTCTTTTTTAATTCTTTATTTTTGGTACTGTGGGTTGAACATAGGTCCTTGTGCACGCTAGGCATGCACTCTGCCACTGAGCTAGAACCTCAGTTGTTTATTACTAGTTTTTTAAAAATATTTTTTAGTTGTAAATGGATCTTTTATTTTACTTTTTTATTTATATGCGGTGCTGAGGATCGAACCCAGGGCCTTACATATGCCAGGCAAGTGCTCTACCACTAAGCCACAACTCCAGCACCTGATTACTAGTTTTAAAGGAAAAATGGAAGATACATGTTCAATGATACAAAAGACATGTAATTTGCCATTCTAGAATGTGAGAAGCTCTACAAGAAAAATTGGTTTCTGCAACAAGTAAATAAATGGTAGGAAAACAAAAAAGGGAGAACTGTTTAGGTTAAAAGAGAACTCCCAACTACTATGTATAACCGTAAAGTTCTAACAAAAAAGAACTTAAGGAGATATTTCAAGCAAATACAATTTATGGAACTTTATATGAATATATGACATTAATAAAGCAATTAGGAATTGAGAAAATCTGAACTCTGAGTAGATAGGATGTTGAGGAATTATTGTTAGTTCTTTTGGTGTGAAAATGCTGGTGGGGATATATTATTAAGAAAAATACTCAGGCTGGGGCTATAGGTCAGGGGTAGAGTGCTGTTCAATTCCAAGTACAAAAAAAAAAGGGGGGGGCTGGGGTTGTGGTTCAGCGGTAGGGCGCTCACCTAGCACGTGTGAGGCCCTGGGTTCGATCCTCAGCACCACATAAAAATAAATAAATAAAGATATTGTGTCCAACTACAACTAAAAAAATAAATATTTAAAAACAAAAGGAAAAAATAAAGACTATTTCTAATATTGAAATATTTAAACAAGAAATTAAATGTTTAGGATTTCCTTGAAAATAATTCAGTAGCAGTAGAGATGGGATAGCCACAAAATGATAACTTGAAGCTGGGTGATGGGTACAAGGGGTTTAATGATATCTTGTTTTTTCTACTTTTGTGAATGTTTGAAATTTCTACAGTCAACAAAAAATCCATCAAAGACTGAAAAAAGTCATGAATAGTTATAATTTTTCTCCCTTAAAAATTCCATAGTAGGGAGAGACAGTAGAATGAATCAGACATAACATTCCTATGTTCATATATGAGTACATGAGCAGTGTAACTCCATATCATGTACAAACACAAAAATGGGAAGTTATACTTCATGTATGTATGCTATGTCAAAATACATTCTAATGTATAACTAAAAAGAATTTAAAAATTCAAAAAAATAAAGGAGATTGTTGTTAGTGTCCAAAATAGGGAAACAATGATATGCATAGGATATATGCTCTGATGTGAAATGTTGAATTTAATAAAGTTATTTCCTAATTGTCTTTTCTCAAAAAAAATTCTACAGTAGGGGCTGGGTGATGTAGCTTAGTGGCAAAGTGCTTTTAAGGCCCTGGATTGGATCCCTAGCACCAGATAAAAAGTATCTACAATAAACTATAAGCTGTCCCCTTTACATTTGCCATAAGAGGAAAACAAATCCTTGAGAAATAAATTTAACAAAAAGCAGTACCTTGTTTCTTATGCGGTCTCTCTTAACCACTTCCTCTTTCTTTTCAGATTTTTCTGAGCTGCCTATTGATTCTGTACTTTCATTCTTCTTTCCTTTATCACGAAATGCTTCTTTCTCTTTTTTAATCTCTTCTTCTTTTCTTTTAAAAGCTTTCTCTTTCTCATAGCGCTCTTTCTGCCTTCGGCGCTCTTCTTCTTGCCGCTTTAGTCTCTCTCTCTCACGGAAAATGCGCTCCTGATCTCGTTCGTAATCTCGTTCCCTCTCCCTATAGTCTCTGCAACTCTCATCTTCAGATCTGCATGAAAACAGAGACTGAACCCTCAAACATAACCACAAATGCAGGAACACTAATTCTGATTTGGCCACTGCAGTGAGGTTGCACTTTTACAGCAAGGAAAAAAATACTAGTGTTTTAGAAAACAACAAGACCCCAAAATCATTGATCCAGATTAAGTTACCAGAATATTTGACCTTCCTCCTTGTCTCCTTATCCCATATTAAACAGTTTTATCTTAATCCAAATACAATTCCAGGTTATAGCAATGAAATTAGCATCTAGCAATCAAATATAGCCAAGAGCCCTTGACTGACTTACCTCTTTGGCTTTTCATCTTTAAATTCGCCTTCAGAATGCTTGGGCAGTATACAACTTTGCCCACTGGGTCTTTCATCATTCAGATTCTCTTTGTCCAGTTTCTTGGCTTTTTCTCTTTTGTCCAACTCTTTTTCATCTCCTTTTTCTGGTTTCTTGAGTAACTTTAAAGAAAACACGTTGTTTTATTTTGAAGAGTGGGGCACTGTCTTTGGATTCAATTAAAACAATATACTAAATATTTAAAGTTTAGACTGTAGAAGGCCCCCATATTTCTGCAGGTTCTCTTAATCTTTCAGGTGAACAATTAGTGCATGAGAATAGTAATGCTATTAATGTGAAAGTGTTATCCACCCAAATTAAGTGGTTTAATCACTTTGTGGCAATGGGATCAAGACTCCTTTGGCTTTGAATGGGTCAACCTGTAAGTGAACCAATGCACACCTCCAAGTATGCTTTGTAGCACACCAGCATGTCTATCAATATAATTTGATGGGAAAATATTTCACAAATTCAAAATGCTATGTAGATCATTACTATAGAACTATCTATGGGTATGAATTTGGAATGACAAATATCTTGGTCACCAAAGGAGAGATCCATTGCAGGAATAATTCTGCCTTGAGCCTGAGAATAACATATTTATGATGGTAAAATTATCATTAGAGATAAATAGCAAGAATTACCTGGTATTTGATTTAAAAATCCAAATGCCTTATATTATAGATGGGGAAGTTCCATCTCTACTGAGTAGGAACTCCATTCAATGGCATATATATATATATATATATATATATATATATATACACACACACACACATATAAATATATATAAAATATATATACACACATATACACACACACATATATATATGACACACATATATATATGTTCAAAAATGTTATTCTTTCTCACATCACTGCTATAAATCTCTCTAGAATACCCACACTTAAGTGTAGTCAGAGAGATTCTTAGGCAAAATAGAAGTATTTTAAGTCTCAAAGTGAGGGCTTCATACAAGGTTCATCTCAGGGTAAAGGCATCATACTAGTCACCAAGCAAAAGGCAAAGCATCAGAAGACTTAAGCATGGAGCATTCCAGCACACAGACAGCCACTGCAAATAGGAGTCCAAATTGGACAAGAAGAAAGCACCACTGTAAAGTGAGGATACCGTGTGCAGGTTTCATTGGACGTGTTCTTATTTCTTTAATGAACATCTGTATTTGAAGCCAAGATGTTTATTATTCTAATAAGAACATTAATGAATGTCTCTAGCATGGCTGGCTCTACCTTCTGCCTTGCTGATCATCAGGAATAGCAAGTCAAATCACTTGTGGCACGGCAGACAAAGAGATTGCTGGAAAGAATTAAAATGGGAAACTCCCCCTTCCCCTAAGCACCTATTACCAATAATGAGTCCTGTGCAGACTCAGGGAACCCTAGCCACATAAACTTCTGAGTTTTCAGGAGGTAAAAGGAGACCCTGCTGCCATCTCTATGAGATGTTCTCTGACTTTCTGAAGTACTAGGTACTAGTACTTCCCCAAGAAGTAAGAACTGCCCAAGCCATGCCCTCAGAAGAAAAGCAGCAAGGTTGGGATCTTTCTACAGGGTTTCTCCTTCCTACATGCAATGCACTGATCAG
This sequence comes from Marmota flaviventris, assembly GCF_047511675.1. NCBI lineage: Eukaryota > Metazoa > Chordata > Mammalia > Rodentia > Sciuridae > Marmota > Marmota flaviventris. Next base: position 103,067,784 of record NC_092518.1, read on the forward strand.
AATCTGCTACTCACAGATTCTCAGATGCAAGAAGATAACATGGGAGTCATGTGAGAGGGGAAAAATACTTAATGCAGGATATTTATCCCTAGTCCTCCCACAAGGCAGCCAGTTATGAGAGGCATATAAGATGATGAGAAAGAGGTATATAGGCCTGGTTGTCCTCTGGCTGTATGTCATTGAAGCAGAACATTAGGAAATCACCTCAGCTTCATTTTAGGGTAGGAATTTAAATAGCTCAGCTTTTAAAAAGACCCACATCAGTCTGAATGGGTTTAATAGGTAACACTACCACCACCACCACCAAAAGGACTGAGGAGCTAAGACCTGTGTGTGTGACATGATACTAGGTGCTCTGTATCATGTAATTGGTCCTTACATTTTTCTGATTCACAGCTTGTAACAGAAACCTGTGTACCTGAAGACAGTGGAAAACAAACAGATGAGGCAACTTCATGTATCAATTATGAAGGAAAAGCTGAATAAAACCCAAAATTCATGCCAGCCAGCCCTGAGCCCTCATTTACTGTGAACTGAGACTAATAGTCCAAATATCAAACATTTTCAATGATTTTTAAAAAAGATATTCATTAAATAATATCATATACAATACTTAATCCTTATAAATTATCATAATTTAAAAAATTATTTTAATAGGAAAGATTTTTACTGTGTACTACCACCCCCTGCAAAAAAGGACAACCCCCCCAAAACAGCAACAACCAAAAAAACTCATTTACACAAACACAAGATGCATGCAAAAAAAAAAAAAAAAAACCATGCAATTTTAAGCAACATGTAGTTGGTTTCAATTATTTTCATACCTTAATCTTTGGTTCATCCTTTAATTTGTCTCTTTCTGGAACTCTATCTATCTTCTTTAGCTTTTCTATATCTTTCCTTTTTCTTTTCTCCTCCTCTTTCCATTTCCTTCTCTCCTCTTCTCGTTGTCTTTTTCTTTCTATTTCTCGCCTTCTTCTTTCTTCCCTCTTTTCTTCTCTCATTCTCTAGAAAGAGACATTGAAACAAGTCTTCAAACAAAACATCACCTAAAACCTAATCAATCCCAAAGGCATGGTAGTCACTCACTAAACTGAATCATCTTTCCTTCCTACTTTCTACCACCTACTCAAACCCCCACCCTACTCAGAAAATGAGAGAGAAAGTAGAGAACCTGCTAAAATCCCACTGCTGCCTTCTATATTTTCAGAATCTTTCAATATGTGTCAAGAATGTCTCTGGGATAAGCTAAGGGCTCTGCAGATTTGCAGAGTGAACCCCTGGTCCCACAACCAGAGTGAAGGAGAAGGCCAAAGTGAGACTAAGGAGCCAATTCTTTAAAGAACAGTTGTGGAAAAAGTGGCTATTTCTCCTATATGAGCCCAATGCTCTTAAAATGTTTATAGAATATGAACTAACGAATTTAAAGAGAAAACTATAAAAACAAAAGATTTACCTGCTTGTTTTTCAGGAAGCTCAATAGTGGGGTTGTCTTTTTAGCTACATAAATATAAACAGATTGTTAATAATACTTGTCAACCCTTAGAAAGGATTCCACTTTCTGACATTTCATGCCACCAAACCAAGATGGGAAAACTATACCCCTTAGACAGAAAGTTCACAATTGTATTATCAAAAAGAAGTTTAATAGTATTTGATTTCAACAATACAGGTTTAAAATACTTTTTTAAAAACTGAAGAAACTCCCATTAAAATAATAAATCAATCTTTTAAGAGTAAATTTGCAGTTAGTGAGAATTATGTACAAAGGTCATTCTCTTGTTTTACTGATAGGAGTACAAATTTGTTCGAGTGGAAACAAATTGAAGAGACTAAAAATATCCAATCCTTTTGACCCCGTATTTCCACTAAGGGAATTTATTGTAAGGATGTTACCCAAAATGGACTTATCTTATGCAGCCATTAATAAAAAACAAGTTTTAGACGAAAAATAAGTCAATTTTTTAACATTCTGAAAAATGCTATGAGCCTTATAGTCATCTCTTTTTTTTTTTTTTTTTTTTTTGGTACTGGGGATTGAAATTGAACCCAGGGGTGCTCAATCACTGAGCCACATCCCCAGCCCTTTTCACTTTTTATCTAGAGACAGGGTGTCACTAAGGGCTTTGCTACATTGCTGAGGCTAGCTTTGAATTTGCAATTCTCCTGCCTCAGCTTCCTGAACTGCTGGGATTACAGGCATGTGCCACCACGCCCTCCTGCAATTAACTTTTGGAACACATTACTTCCTGAAAACAAATTCCTAGGAGTGGAAATCATAGTCAAAGACTATGCTCCTGTTTAGAACTGCTACTGTAATATCAACCTTACTTAGAACCAACATTCAAGCTACAATTTCTCCAAGAGTTTTTCAATTTTGCAGTAACTAATTTCATTTTTTCATATTTTCAGGTCAAAAAAATTTTAAGAATACCAGGTAATCTTCAAAGACATACCACTGTCTAAACATGCCTTATCAGTCTTTAAACTTTTTTTTAAACATGACATTATGCAGGTAACCAAGAATTTGTCCCATCTTATCAATGCATTCTCATAATTCTGTGAGACAGGTATTATCTCTGCATTTTCCAATAGAAGAAATACTCAGAGAAGGGAGTGACTTCCCCAAGGTCACACAGAGCAAGTGAGGGAAATAGGAGATAGACTTGGGTATCTGATGAAAAAGCTGTTGCCCCAATTCCTTTGCCCACTTACCTATTAATTCTCTGTTTTTGGCTTCTATTTCCTCTAGCAGTGTCTCTGGAGTAGATGTCATTTTCTCATTATCTGTGGCATAAGTCTCCAAAAATTTTCTATATTCTGGATCTAAATAATCATTTAAGAAACCAGAAAACTGAGACTTTAAACAAAAAAGGAAATACTATCTAAGATACTTATTTAGCAAAGAAGATAAGTTTCTACTTCATAAAAAACTGAAAAATACAGAAGATAAGACTATTTGGGGCTTAACTGGTCCCTTACTCTTAGAACTCCCTTTACTAATACCTACTAAGGGAATTTGGGTCAAGAAAAATGAGACACCACACATTTAAACAGACTCACCAGGGGTGTTATAGTTTGCTGTTAAAAATCAACATTCCTACTAATCCGAGTCACACTTGTGGGAGAACTAAATAAAAGTTATATATGTGGAACCTTCAGAGAATATTAGGTATAATATATAAGCAATTCCTATATGAATACACCTCACTTTAAGTAAATTCAACATAGAAAATCGGGTGTTCCAAAAAGATAAACTGGTGAGATGGAGGGAAAGTCCTAGATGTGGTACAGGAGGCAACAATAATTCCTGTAGTTCTTTCCTAGAAACCTCTCAGAAAGAGATATACATCTGGCTCATTTCTACACATTGATCTTGTCTTCTGTATCTAAATCTGTGGTATCATCAATAAGCAGCTATGTTATTGAGTTTTTACTATTTAATAACATATCTTTTATGTTAACAAATGATAGAAATTCAACCAGATGATCCTAAAATATCAATCTCTCATACAAAGTATTTGCAGTAAAAAACCCTTACCCAAAATAACAAAGAGTTATTACACAATACTTGTCCAGCATAACAATACAGAGATCTTAAAATCTGGAGCTGGTCTACCTAACATAGAACTTATTGTAGTTTTTTACTTCCTGTATTTTTATTCAACCTAATTACTACATGTGCGGTTAACTACATATTCAAAGCCTAGAAAATAGTACTGACTACTTCAACAACTTTATATGAAGTTACTTGGGTATGGAAATTTTTCCATCATGGTTCAAACCTTCTTCTTTATAAAGATGATGGAAACTAAAAATCAAATAATTGTAACAATGATAAGGCACCTCAAGGAACAGCTGTACTTGGAAACATCTGATTTTCCCCCATTGTCTTCTACTTAATAAACCCATGATGATTTACCACTCAGTAGTCAATATCATATTGCTCAGTGGTAGAAGAATGAAATGCCACTAGCCAGAAAGCAGAAACTCTGCAAGAAACCCATCTACATTCTAAGAATTAAGCAAAGCTTTCACTGAAATAACATTTCTCATTAATTTTATTCTGTGTGTTTTCTAATTTAAAATACTGGGGTCTAATGAATTCTTAAAATTGACTTAATTTTTTAAAAGTCTATGGCAATAGCATTATGTAACTAAAGCTATACTGTACCATCATCAATAGTCCCAACTTTGGTATCTCTTTTCTTAGTCTTCTTTTTTGCAGCTTTTTGAAAAGGTGCAAATTCTACTATAGCAGGATATTCCTGACCTGTTTAGAGAAAAAAATATATATACTTTCTATAACAAAGAAAATGTAAAAAGTGGATACAAGAGAATCTATCCACCGTTTTCTAGGTCTCCTCAGATGACAGTCATTTGAAGACAGTCTCTCAAATTGCATAAATCACACTGGCACAATTGTAATCAACAGGCTACCAATGGAGCCCCAAATTCACACTAAAAACATAATTAGTGACAATGGCAGCAAGCTGAGTGTGTGGCACACACCTGTAGTACCAGTAGCTTGGGAGTATGGCTTGAGCTCAGAAGTTTGAGATCAGCCTGGGCAACACAGCAAAACCCTGTCTCAAGTACATTAATGAAGATATGGCAGGTAAGTAAAATATTCATTTAAATTCAACTTGTAAAATGTGGCACTTTGATATGTAAAAACAAACCCTGTACATTTTTGTTTAAAAAAATTAGAAATCTTGGGCTGGGGTTGTGGCTCAGTGGTAGAGTTCTTGCCTAGCATGTATGAGGCACTGGGTTCGATTCTCAGCACCGAATATAAACAAATGAATAAAATAAAGGTCCATCAACATCTAAAAAAATGTTTTAAAAATTAGAAATCTTGGGCTGGAGCTTAGCAGTAGAGCGCTCGCCTAGCACGTGCAAGGAGTTGGGTTTGATCCTCAGCACCACAGTAAGTAAGCAAGCAAGCAAGTAAATAAATAAATAAATAAATAAATAAAGGTATTGTGTCCAATTACAACTAAAAAAATATTTTAAAAAATTAGAAATCTTGCCAGGCATGGTGGCGTATGCCTGTAATCCCAGCAGGTTGGGAGGCTGAGGCAGGATGATCACGAGTTCAAAGCCAGCCTCAGTAAAAGCAAGGCACTGAGCAACTTAGTGAGACCCTCTCTCTAAATAAAATACAAAATAGGGCTGAGGATGTGACTCAGTAGTCAAGTGCTCCTGAGTTCAAACCCCAGTACTAAAAAAAAAAAAAAATAGAAATCTCTAGAACAGGCAAATTTAAAGAGAGGTAGAAGCTAGATTAATGGTTGACCAGAGCTTGGGATGATGGTGGTGAGAATAGGAGTTAACAACTAATGGGGATGGGGTTTCTCTTTGGGGTGAGGAACATGTTCTATAATTAGATGGTGGTGATGGTTGCACAACTTTGTAAATATATAAAAAGCCACTGAAGTATATACTTTAAAAGGGTAAATTTTATGATATGTGAATTATATCTCAAAAAAGCTATTACTTTTAAAAAGGTAACTACCTGAGTTGATAGGTGTGTTAACTAAATTCATTGTGATAATTTCACAATACAAATGTATATTAAATTATCATATTGTACAATTTAAACATATATGTTTGTCAATTATACCTCAATAAAGCTGAAAGAAAAACCTGTTAATGGCAACAAACAAACAAACAAAAACCCCAAGACACGAAAAGCATAAGTAATAAATGTAAAAAGAGGGGCGGATCTCATGTGAAGTACTCTCACTACAATAAAACTCTTGTTAAAAAATTAACTGGGGGCTGGGATTGTGGCTCAACGGTAGAGTGCTCGCCTAGCACATGCAAGGCCCTGGGTTCGATCCTCAGCACCATATAAAAAAATAAATAAAATAAAAGTATTTTGTCCAACTAGAACTAAAAAATAAATATTTAAAAAAATTAATTGGGCTTTATCAAAATTAAAAACTGTGCAATAGGGCTGGGGTTGTAGCTCAGTGGTAGAACACTTGCCTAGCATATGTGAGGTCCTGGGTTCAATCTTTAGCACCATGTAAAAATTACTAAATGAAATAAAGGTATTAAAAAATAATTTAAGGGCTGGATTGTGGCTCAGAGGTACAGCACTTGCCTACAATGTGTGAGGTACTGGGTTTGATTCTCAGCACCACATAAAAAATAAACAAAGATATTGTATCTACCTATAACTAAAAAATAAATTTAAAAAAATTTTAAAACTGCACCAAAGGACACATTCAACAAAGTGAAAAGATAACTGAAAGAAAATAGTTCCACATCATATTATCTGACAAAGTGTAATATCCAGAATATATAAAGAATTTCTACAACTCAACAACAAAAAAACAATTAAAAAATGGTAAAAGTACTTGAATAGAAATTTCTCAGGGCTGAGGATATGCTCAGTGGTAGGATCCTTGCCTAGCATACACAAGGCCCTGTGTTCAATCCCCAATAATGCAAAAAACAAAAACAAAAAAGAATTATCTCCAATGATGGTATGCAAATGGCCAACAAACTTATGGAAAGATGTTCAACATCACTAATAAGTAAGGAAATGCAAATCATAACCACAACAAGCTATTACCTGTTAAGATGGCAACTATCAAAAACCAAAGATGCTGGGCACAGTGGCTCAGGAGGCTGAGACACAAGTTTGAAACCAGCCTCAGCAACTTAGGCCCTAAGCAACTTAGCTAGACCGTGTCTCAAAATAAAAATTGGGCTGGAGGTGTGGCTTAGTGGTTGAATGCCCCTGGTTCAATCCCTGGTAAAAAACAAAAAGAAGAAAGGAAAGAAAGAAAAAGAAAATAACGTGCTGATAAGGATGTGGAAAAATCGGAACATTTGTTATTTTATTTGTGGGAATGTAAAATGGTGTATCTGTTAGGAAAAACACTATTTTTTATTCCTCAAAAATAGAGGCTAGGGATATAACTCAGTGCTAGAATGCCTGCTTAGCATGTTTGAAGCCCTGGGTTCAATCCCAAGGAAAAAAAAGAAAAAAGAAATCAATTACCATATGACCCAGAAATTCCACATTTGCACACCCATGTTCATAGCAGTATCATTCCTACTAGCCAAGAGTAGAAGCAACCCAAGTGTCCCTTGATAAATGGATAAACAAAATATGGTGTATATGTACAATAGAACATTCACATTAAAAATGAAATTCTGATACATAATACAACATGGATGAACCTTAAGAATGTTATGCTAAGTGAAGCCAGTCACAAAAAGGTACTGTATGATTCCAATTATTTGAGGTATCTAGGATAGTTCAAATTCATAGAGACAGACAGTAGAAGTATATGGGGAACAGATGGCTAGTTGTTTAATAGGTAAAGTATCAGTTTTGCAAGATAAAAAAAAAATTGGCACTGGGAATTGAGCCCAGAGGCATTTTACCACTGAACTACATCCCCAGTCCTTTTTATTTTTGAGATAGGGTCTCACTAAGTTGCTGAGACTGGCTTTGAATTTGTGATCCTTCTGCCTCAGCCTCCCAAGTTGCTGTGATGTGTGCTACTGTGCCTGGTGCAAGATAAAAAATTTCTGGATTGGTTGCACAATATGAGTATACTTAACACTACTGATGTACACTTAACAATGATTAAGATGGAAAATTTTATATTAATTTTGCCACAATTTAAATAATGCAGAAAATAATAAAAAAGAATGAAGTGATGATACATGCTATAACATGGATGAACCTTGAAAACATTATGTTAAGTTAAAGAAGTCTGTCATAAAAGACCACATATGTATGTTTATATGAAATGTCCAGAATAAAGAAATTCATAGAGGTACAAAGTAAATTAGTGATTGTCAGGGACTGGGGGAAGGGGAGAATAGGAGATGACTACTAATAGACATATAAGTGTCTTTCTGGAATGATGAAAACATTCTGGAAATAGTTGCACAGCTTTGTGAATATACCAAAAACCACTGAGTCATATACTTTAAGTAGGTGAATTTCATGGTATGCGAATTTATATCTCAATAGAAAAAAGAAAAAAACAAAACAATTACTAGAAAAAATTCTCCAGATTCCAGCCATAGAACAATGTCACACAAGGTACAAACTACTACTTTGATCATTGGCATAAATGAGAATAAGAATTGACCTAAAGGCATCACAAAGCAATCATAGAGGAAATGTGGTTTTAGCAAATGGAGCTGAGGTTATAGTTCAGTGGTTGTGAGCTTGCCTAGCACATGTGAGGCACTGGGTTCCATCCTTAGCACCACATAAAAATAAATAAATAAAATAAAGGTATTGTGTCCATCTTTAACTAAAAAATATATTTATAAAAAGAGGGCTGAGTGTGGCTCAGCGGTAGAGCGCTCATCCTAGCACATGTGAGGCCCTGGGTTCGATCCTCAGCACCACATAAAAATAAATAAAATAAAGGTATTGTGTCCAACTACAACTAAAAATATAAATGTTTTTTTAAAAAGAAATCCTAGCAAATGCAGAATCAGATTAGCTAAATAATTGTGATATATCTGAGAAGGAATGGAATAAATAAACCAGACTAAAGCAGAGGGAAATTGTGGAAGACAGGCTGAAAAAGCAGGAGCAAGGCCAGACTATGGAGGGCTTTGGCTAACAATCTGAGTTCATACTTTCATTCTTTTCCACAACTGTTAACTTTAAAAGATTAATTTTATGACAATACATTGAATTAAATATAAATAGAAAATCCTGTAAATTTACAGACAGTAGTTGTCTAAGCATTAGCTGATAAGGACATAAAATATAAAAGTATAATTAGGTCTAGGAGAATAAGACAATAAAAACATTAAACTGACAAGACTCATCACTTGTATTAAATTTAAGTTTTAAAAAGAAATGTAAAAATCAAACACAACTTGGATTTCCAAGCTAAGTAAATAGGAAATCATTACTATCTACTGGAATAAAAAGATGGAAAACCATCTTTTATCCCAAAAATAGGGTGGATAACTAGATGGTTTGAGGGAATTAATAAATGTGGGAGTAGGGCGGGGATGTAGCTCAGGGGTAGAGCACAAGCTTAGCATGCACAAGGCCCAAGGTTTGATGCCCAGCACAAAAAAAAAAAAAAAAGTTGGACAAACACAGGTGGCAATCCTTCTTCAGCTTTTATTGGCATAATCCCTGATAAATTTTACCAAATTGAAGTAATACTAAGAAAACAAAACAAAACAAACCACACCATTTACCTATGATTACAAAGCCCCCCAAAAGGTAAGAAATGGCAACTTGGATATGTTCTGGCTAAATGTTGCAAGCAGCAGGTTTTAAATAAAAAGCAAGTTAAGGCAGAACTATGCCTTCCCTGTAGACTAGACCCTTCTGGATATAATGTAGGAGGATCAAACTTGATGTTTTAATTATATACAACTGTTGGCTTAAAAGATATGAATTAAATAATTAAATAAATGGTCCTTGAAGCAGGGTGAGAAGTAAATATTTAAAACTTGTCATACAAGTTTAAAGAGTCATTTACCAGAATTGCTGCTGTGACTAAACAGTCAAAACAGAAGGTCTAATCCAGGACAAAAAAAAAAAAAAAAAAAATCTGTCTCACAAAGAGAAAACTGTGGTAATTTCATTCGGTTGATCAAATTAAAGAAATAACAGGTTAATAAAAATACCCAGGACTACCAATTTATAAGAATACAATAAGCTTATAAAATGTGTAAAGCTTTTTAAATGTTACACATTTTATCACCTAGGATTTTAGAAAAGCTACCTACAAAGTCATGGAGAAAACACTGCCATGTGTATATTGTTTTAAACATAAAAATGACAAACTCCCCTTCTAGTTCAGTTACAAAGACTCACCTTTATTGTCAAGGAATACATAACCATCAAAGCGATCCCTGAACAAAATAATGTCCTCTTGGTTTTTAAAGTTGATGTATGCTCTGGCATACATATGAGGATACAGACTGCAGAGAAGAAAGCAATTATGTAAATGTACTTGCATGTGTCTGGCTGAATTACAAGTACACATTTAAAGAGACAGGATCAAAAATCAAATGAAAAACACTAACAAGGTAAAAAGAATGGAAGAAACCTTTTTCATTTACCCCTCCCTCTTTTTTCTTTTACCTAGTGTCATTAGAAAAAAACTCAAAATAATCATGCTCAGGCATAGGTTGAAGATGTTCCTGAAGCTGTTCCTTGGTCAAAGTGGGAGGTAATCTTCGAATTACCACCTTAGGAAATGAATAAGGAAAATAAAATTAGTACAAGTCAACTTTCTATCATACCTGAAAGAATCACAGTCCCTGAAGATCGGCTTTAAAATATAAGATCACTTATTAAAACCCAAGAGAAAATATTCTTCTGTAGTCCAATGCTCAGAATTAGTCAAATGTAATACTAACGCGGTTTTTAAAAACTCCTGGAAATGAAAACCGCCTGGGGCAAGGAAAACCTCCCGTTCTGCTGTTATCGCACAGTTTACCAGTTTTGGGAAACACTGTCTACTATTCATTTCCAATAGATCTAGTAGCAAATTAGCATACCATCTCTGGTCTTTTGCCATGAAATTTGAATTTAGTGGTATCTCTCATCCAGTCTAACACACCCTAAAACAAAATCCTTGACCATTCAGCTTAAAGACGTAAAAACTCCATAACGCAGACAAAAAATTCGTCCACTGCTCTCAAAACAGTATGTTCTCGATCTGCCTTTCCAGACAATTAATCCTCCTAGCCCTCTCCCCCAATTCACCTCGATTAATATTCCTACCGCAAACTACTCCCACCCCGATGTTCCCTTCACTAATAATTCTCCCCAATTAAACTTTATTCCTCATTCCTTTACTTCCGCTCTCCCCTCCCATTATCATCTAGAAGCTCGGACCTAAACCCTTGTCTGGGGAATTCCCTTTTTCCCTAACCCCACCCCAGAGCTTGGTCAGGAGGGACGCCCCCCCATTTAGGGCTAATATACAAGACAAAGTGAAGCGATTTTCATTCAGACGAAGAGAGAGAAGAACCAATAGAGGAAGAAACAACCCCATTCCAGCAACCTCCACGAGCCATGGACCCGTCCCGCCCTCTCGGGCCAGCTGCCGCTGGGCACCTTGCTTAGAGCTTCTTTCTTCTCCTTGTTGCGGTCCTGCTTATCGTCCCCTTTGGCACCTTCCAACGAAGCCCCACCGCTGCTTCCTGTGGCCCCCGGAGGTGTTAACAGGGTTACTCGCTTCTCCTTAGGCCTGTGCTCCTTTTCTTCCTTCATGGCCACGGTTACGCTCCTCCGAGCGGCCGCTCAGCCAACGCCGTTACGCTGGGCACCTACGACTCGCGGGTAGCTCCCGTTGGAGCTCCGCCCCCAACAAATACCCCTAGTGATAAGCCGAGCTGCGTGTTCCATTGGGCCCCCCAAAATCTCGCGATACTTCAGGGTGCTCAGCTTCCCTTAGTGGAAAGGTTCTAATACCTGGTCTTTACTTCCCGCCTGCTGAGTCCCCGCGCCGCCCAATCCCCTCGCGACCCAGATTCCCTCGAGGCCCGCCCCTTCGCGCATCGTGAGCAACTCGGCCATCTTGACTAGAAACAGCTCTTTCAGGGAGTACATATCCCGGCATACAAAACGGTTATCCGCTTTTGGTTAGGAGTATGGGAACCTTAGATATCTCATGTTCCTATTTGTAATAAATCGAATCTTTTCACCTTGAAAATTTAGGAATTTTTTAAAGATCAAAATATAGGGGCTGGGATTGTGGCTCTGCGGTAGAGCGCTCGCCTAGCACGGGTGAGGGCCTGGGTTCAATCCTAAATAAATAAATAAAGTAAAGGTAGTGTCCAACTACAACTAAAAAATAAATATTAGAAAAGCCCAGACACATCCAGAGATATTAAAAATTGTGCTCTATATGTGTAGTAAGAATTTTAATGCATTCTGCTGTCATAAATTTAAAAATTATTTTTTAAAAGGCCCTATTTCTTTAAAAAATATATAGGTTTTGTGGGGGGGTACTTAGCATAATTCTTTGGATAAATAATATTATCCAAATTTTGCCTCACTCTGGAATAAATTGTGGGTTTTGTGAGATGAGTTGGAGGAGAGTCTCACTGCATTGCCCAGGCTATCTCCAGTGACGCCAGAATTAGACAGGCAGTCAGTATAGGTAGGTAAATCGAGGCAGGTCGGATCAAGGATCATGGAAGCCAATTTGAGTGAGTCCGGGAAGTTGGAGACTGCCCCCTGAGGGATTAAAATGCCTTCGGAGCTCTTCTTCCACCCAATCAAGATAACCTGCCCCGGTTCCCTCCAGGGAGGGAAGTTGTGTCCTGGGCTGCTTCTCTCCTTTTGGCCCTCCCACTGAGCATCTCCTGGGCCTGGTCACTTAGGCAGGAAGCAAAGAGATAAGGGGAAGAGAGCAGGAGAAAAAAGGAAGCCTAAGACATATAAAAAAGGAGGAAGGCCTCACTTATTGGGATACCAGGATATCAGCTATTTACTTGCAGTGCTTCTCTAATGTTATACTTCAACATGTGAGGGAGCAAAACTCATCACCAGTAGCTGGAATTACAGATATACCACTGTGTCCAGTTTTGTATTTTCTATCATGGAATCCAAAGTGTACCTTCAGAGGCTTTAGTTTCTTTTCCATATATTGATTGGGATTTGTAGATACTTAAATACAGAAGATATTGGTGTAAAGGAGCAGTATCACCAAAATGTATAGGATTTGTTTTCATCACCATTTTTAAAGTAAAAGGATTCTCTTTTGGTGCTGGGGCTCCATAGGAAGCAGGGGAAAGACCCAACTTGATTTAGTTGGGCTCACCCTCCTTCCCACTTTTAAAGAAAAAGCCAATTTTACATTATTTATAAATTACCCAAAGCTGGAAACAATCCAAATTCCCATCATCAGGTGAATGGATATGCAAAATATGGCACATTTCATAGAATACCACTCAGCAATAAAAATGAACTAATTATATACGCATCAACATGAGTGAATCTCAAAATGATTATATAGCCAGGGAAGGTGACCCATGCCTGTAATCCCAGCAGCTCAGGAGGCTGAGGCATGAGGATCATGAGTTCAAAGCCAGCCTCAGCAACTTAGTGAGGCCCTAAGCAACTCAGGGGTCTCTAAAATACAAAAAAGTGTTGGGGATGTGGCTCAGTGGTCAAGTGCCCCTGTGTTCAGTCCCCATTTCCCCCCCTCAAATAAAAATGATTATATGAAAGAATCCATACACAAAGAGAGTACATGCTGTAAGGATCAATTTATATGAACTTCCAGTAAAGGTAAAAAAAATAGTGATAGCAGATAAGTGATTGCCAGAGCACAGGGTAGGGAAAAGAGATGAACTGAAAAGGGGCTCCTGGCAACTTCTTGGTATGATGAAAACATTCTTTATCATGATTGTGACGGTTGCATTACTGCACATTTGTGTAAACTCATTGAATTGTCAGTAAAACTCAGCCCTACAAAATGTAAAATTTATTGTCCCAATGAGAAAGGGTTTGCATTATCAAATCTGATACCACTGAAGCTACCACCACTATTTTATATACCAAGAAAGTAAAATACTGGGCTGGAGATGTGGCTCAGGCGGTAGCGCGCTCGCCTGGCATGCGTGCGGCCCGGGTTCGATCCTCAGCACCACATACAAACAAAGATGTTGTGTCCGCCGAAAACTAAAAAATAAATATTAAAAAAAAAAAAGTTCTAAAAAAAAAAAAAAAAAAAGAAAGTAAAATACTGCCAATTGAACTGCATTACACCGTAAACCTTTAAATTCATCCTGATTTCAGAAGTGTTAAAATGTGAAAAAAGTCTTAGACTCAATGAAACAAGTTAATTCTGTATCATGAGCAATTAAGGAAAAGGGGTGGAAAAAGCTGCTATTTTCCTTCTTTTTCAGTGAGTGAAATTAAGACATATATTGGTGGCTCAAACCCAAAATTACAGGGTTAGTAAGTAACACAGCTGATTCATAAATTCAAATTATATCTCAAGGTTGGTAGTTTAGATTACCTGGGGTAACAATAATGTTAATAAAATATTGCATTACAAAAATAGCAAGCAACTCTTCACAAACATTAATCATGTACAGTACATATTCTGTGGATATGGGAAGTAGGGAAAGATTGTTAAAGAGAGAAATAATGGAACATATAGAAATGAGACTCAAGCAGAGGTGTGTGGCACATGCCTGTACTTCTAGCCACTCAGGAGGCTGAGAGAGGAAGATTGCTTCAGCCCAGGAGTTCTAGACCATCCTGGGTAATGCAGCAAGACCCTGTCTAAAAGAAAAGAGAAGAAAAGAAATCAGGTTTGAGGAATTTAGGGCTATAAAAAGCTCCCAAATGCACTGGGTTAGTTTCTCAGCACCACATATAAATAAATAAAAATAAACACCTATCAACAACTAAAAAAATGTTTAAAAAAGAAAATTAGTTAATTTTTAAAAAAGCTCCCAAATGGGGGTGGTGGGCATCAAAGAATAATATATAAGACTATAAAAAATTAAGACCATAAATATTTCTCTTTTATGTAAACAACTTCTAATATTAACTTCCAAGACTAAAGGAAAAAATGTTTCAAAATGAGCACTTTCCTATTTCAAGTAGCATAGTGTACTGAAGATTAAAAAAAAAAAAGGTTTCCAATGTTAAGATAAGGTAGTTTATGTTCCTTTTTTATGAACAGTACAGATACCTTGCCTTTTCATTGTATCAAATACTTCCAACTAGGGCTGGAGCTGTAGCTCTCAGTGGTAGAACACAACACTCCCCCAGCATGCAGGAGCCTTTGGGTTTGAACTCCAGCACCACAAAAACAACAACAACAACAACAAAAAATGGAAATAAAAACAAATACTTCAAAATGTTGTTCAGATAATCATACAAATAATGAATAATAGTGACTTTTAAATGAACCATTTAGAGTCACTAGCTAAGGACAGGCTGTTCAAAATAAAAAGCTTTATCTTAATGTTAAGATGAGGAATTTTAAATTAATCTTTCTGCTAAAATTTTTTAAATTTTTTTCTAAACCTTAAACTCAAAAGGTGGTTTGCCTAATACCTCAAATCCTTCTTTTTTTTAAAAAAAAATTAGGTGTAGATGGACACAATACCTTTATTTTATTCATTTTTATATTTTGCTTTATGTTACAATTTAGATCTTGAATGTTTCCCAAAGGTCCAGCTGTTGAAAGTTGATGGCGTGGTTCCCTAGCCTGTGGTACTATTGTGGAGCCTTAGGAGGTGGGGCCTAATGGAAAGAAGTTAAGTAGCTGGGGGGCATGACCTTCAAGGAAATAATGGAACTTTGGTTTTTTTCACTTCCTGGTCCCCATGAGATAAGCAGCTTTGTTCCAGCCTTGTTCTACTACACGCTTCCCACCATGTCTTACTGCCTAGCCAGAGGCCCAGAAGTAATGGGACAACTGACCATGGGCTGCATCCTCTGAAACTGTGATTCAGAATAAATCTTTTCTGTTTATATTAAGTATTTTTTTCACAGTAACAGCAGACTAACATACTTTATTGATTTGATTGATTTTCTTGTACTCATTAATATTTTTTTCCATCAAACTCCTTCACGAATGTAAAACCCTACTCTATGTGGTCAAATATCATGTATCTATTACTTTTTGTTCTATTTGGAGGCATCTTTCCTTCTGCCATCTCACCTCCTACTTCTATAGGTTTTTTTTCCTAGTAATGGGGGTTGAACTCAAGGTGCTTTACCTGCAATCCTCCTGCCTCAGCCTCTGAAGTTGCAGGGATTACAGTCATGTGCCACTGTGTTCAGCATCATGTTTATTTTTAATTTTTTTTAAATTTCACCATTATTATGTAATCTTTTTAGATATACATGACAGTAGAGTGTATTCTGACATATTATACATACATGAAGTATAACTTAGTCTTATTAGGATCCCATTCTTTCAGCTGTACATGATGTGGAGTTTCACCCTAGTGTATTTAATTTAGTTTTTTTTTAAAGAATTATGCTGAGTGAAAAGAAGCTAAATATAATACTATATATACAATATTATTTAATTTGTTCAAAACTCTAGAAAATTCAAAATAATCTATACTGACAGAATCTTGATTAGTGGTTATCTGAAGATTGGGATAAAGACACAGAGAAACTGCTGTGTTCGTTTTTAAATTTTTGCTCTTGTATTATTTTCTTCCCTCTACCTGCTTAAGTTTATTCTGCTCTTTCTCTAGTTTTGTAAATTGAATGCTTTATGTAATAATTTGGAATTTTTCCCCTTGGTGCTGGGGATTGAACATAGAGCATCATGCATGATGCATGCCAAGCTTGTGTTCTACCACTAAACTAAATCACCAGCCTAGAATATTTATTACAGATGCATTCAATACTATAAATTTTCTCCATTGAGCTACATCCCCAGCCCTAATGATTGTGTGTGTGTGTGTTTGGTTTTTTTTGTGGGGGGGGGTACTGGGGATTTAACCCAGGGGCACTTTACCACTAAGTCACAACTCCATCCCTTTTTATTTTTTAGACAAGGTTTTGCTAGCTTAGGGCCTTGCTGAGTTGCTGAGGCTGGTCTTGAATTTGCAATCCTCCTCCCTCAGCCTCCTGAGTTGCTGGGATTTATAGGCGTGCACCACCACACCTGGAATGATTGCATTTCACATATTTTTATATGTATATTGTTGTCATTCAGTTTTAACCTTATAATGACTTCTTTTATGATGTTTCTGTTAACTCATTGGCTATTTTCTTTTTAGTTTTTGCACATGCTTTACTATTGATTTAAAATTTCAACATGAACACCTAATTTCTACTAAGTTTAGAGCTAATAAGTTCCTATCATTCTTCCAAGTAATACAAGGAGTTTTCAGTTCTTTAATACTGATATTTCCCATCATGCCATACACTTACACTTTTCCATGTAATGATTATAACCATTAAAGGTATTTGGGTTTCATTGTTTTTTTTTTTTTTAATATTGTTTTTAGTTGTAGATGGACACAATACCTTTATTATTTATTTATTTATTTTTACGTGGTGCTGAGGATTGAACCCAGTGCCTCAAACATTCGAGGCAAGCATTCTGCCACTAAGCCCCAATCCCAGCCCCTGGGTTTCATTGTTTTAACCTTCTCTTTTTTTATATTAACAGCTAAGCTAGGTGTAGTGGTATACACCTCTGATCCCAGTGACTCTGGAGGCTGAGGCTGGAGGATTGAAAGTTTGAGGTCAACCTTGGCTACTTAGCAAGACCTTATCTTAAAATAAAATTTAAAAAGGTCTGGATCTATCTCAGAAGCAGAATAGTTCTGGTTTCAATCTTCAGTTTAAATAAATAAAAAGATAAATAAATAGGGTTGAGAATGTAACGCAGTGGTAGAGAGCCCTGGGCTCAATCTTCACTACCACAAAAACAAAAACAAGGGACTGGGGTTGTGGCTCAGTGGTAGAGCACTGCCTAGCATGTGTGAGGCTCTGGGTTCGGTCCTCAGCACCACATATGAATAAACAGATAAAGTTAAAAAAATCCATTGGCAACTAAAAATATATTTAAAAAAAACAAGCTAGTTAATACCTATTTAGATTTTGTAAAGTCTTTGTGCACTTTTTTTTTTTTTTTGGTGAAAGTACTGGGAACTGAACACAGGGATGCTTTACCACTGAACTAGCTACATATCCAACCCTTTTTGAACTTTTTTTTTTTCACTTTTTTGGGGGCAGGGTGGGGGGTACTGGGAATTGAACTCAGAGGCACTCAGCTACTGAGCCACGTCCCCAGCTCTATTTTATATTTTATTTAGAGACAGGGTTTCCCTGAGTTGCTAAGTGCCTGGCTTTTGCTGAGGCTGGCTTTGAACTCGAGATACTCCTGTCTCAGCCTTCAGAGCCACTGGGTTTACAGGTGTGCGCCACCCCACCAGGCTTTTTTTTTTTTTTTTTTTTCTTACTTTGAGACAGCGTTTGAATAAATTGCCAAGGCTGGCCTGGAGATTCAGATCCTTCTGCCTCAGCCTATTGAGTTGCTGGAATTATGGGTATGAGCTAGTGCATCTAGTAATATATTTCTTAATAAGATATAACCACATACAATGTGATTGCATTCAATACAATGAAACACATATAAATATACATTTCAGTGAGTTCAGACAAATGTAGACAACCATGTAACAAACACCTCAATTAAGATGTAAAGCAGGGGGCTGGGATTGTGGCTCAGTGGTAGAGCACTCACCTAGCACCACATGAAAATAGGGGTATTGTGTTGTTTCCATCCACACCTAAAAAATAAATATTAAAAAAAGATGTAAAACAGGGTTGGGGCTGTAGCTCAGTGGCTGAGTATTTGCCTAGCATGTGTGAGGCACTGGCTTTGATCCTTAGCACCACATAAAAATAAATAATTAAGGGTTGAGGTTGTGATTCAAATGTAGAGTGCTTGCCTAGCACATGTGAGACACTGGGTTCAATCCTCAGCACCACATAAAAATAAAATAAAGATATTGTGTCCACCTAAAATGAAAAAATAAATATTAAATAAATAAAAAGTACTGTGTCCATCTACAACTAATAAAATAAAAGAATATTTTTAAAAGATATAAAACATTCCTATTGCTCCCCCAAAATTCAAAAGGATTTTTTTTTTTTTTGCAATACTGGGAATTGAACCCAAGACGTTGTGTATGCTACACAAGTGCTGCTCCTGAGCTACATCCCCATCCCTGAGAAGAATTCTTTTCAAAGCCAGTGTTAACTTATGTCATTCCTCCACTCAAAACTTCCTAGTGGCTTTTCTCACCACTGAGAATAAAAGCCTAAGTCCTTGTAATGGTTAATAAGGCTGTTCATAGTTGCCCCTTCCTCCAACTACTCTGACCTCATTTTAAAGTTCTTTTCTCTTGATTCAGTCCACTCCAATTACATTTCTTCCTCCCTGTCCCTTGCAGACGTCAGGCACTTTCTTGTATCAGAGCCTTTACACTTGGCATTCAATCTGGAATGCTCTCCTTCCAGATACCCACTTCCTTTAGGTCTCTCTTCAAATGTCACCTGATCAGAAGCCCTCTCTGACCACCATATACAAAATAACATTACCAACCCAGTGTGGTGAAGTATGTCTGTAATCCCAATGGTTCGGGATGCTAAGGCAGGAGAATCATGATTTCAAAGCCAGCCTCAGCAAAAGTGAGGCACTAAGCAACTCAGTGAGACCCTGTCTCCAAATAAAATACAAAATAAGGCTGGGGATGTGGCTTAGTGGTTGAGTGCCCAAGTTCAATTCCCACTACCCCTCCAAAAAATAACATTCCCCCACTTCCCTGATTTTTTATCCCCTTATCTTGCATTATCATCTTTCCCAATACTTGTCATAATCTGATATTATATATGTACATCTATTTATCTCTCTATATATATGTATAAATATGTATACATACACACACATATATGTTTAAATCTGTTACTGTCTCTCATGTAAGTTCTATGGGAGCTGGGACTTGTGTGCTTGTGTAATGACTCCACTACTTCAAGTCTGTTATGAGGTGAGTGCTCAAAAAAATGTATTAAATGACTGTCCACAGCCACCAGTCTAGCCTACTCCACCATCCTCTCACCTGGACTACATCACCTCCCTCCTAACTGATCTCTTTGCCCAGCCCTTTTTGTCTGGTTTCCTTCAAATCATTTACCACACTGCAGAAATAACTTTTAGAAATTAAAATCAGGCCATCTCACTTTTATTCTTAGAACCCTTTGATGGCCATCCCTTGGCCTTTCAGATAAAGTCCCAAATCCTTGCATGGCAGTGTACTCTCCTCCTTCTCCATAACATCCCCTATGCCAAGTGTAAGGTGTCTACTCTTTGGCTTCGACTACCTGGCCATCTTGGTCTTTTTCCTCCAGTCATGCTGGATCACTTTGAGTTCTTAGCTGAAGCCAGTCTCTCACATCAGGTCCTTAGTATATACTTGTCCCGCTGCCTGGGATACTCTCTCTCCTGTTCACCTTTCAAATCTCAATTTGAGGTTTATTTCCCAAGGGAGGCTCAGACTTTGTAAGCTCCTTCAGAGTCCAGCTACAGTCTCTGCAGGGTGCTGAGGTGCTTCCTCCCTCCATCCCATATTTATTTATTTTCAACTTGTAAGAACAAGTATTTAATTTCCACCTATGAAATGAAGTTGTACCATTTAAGTAAAAGTGATAAAATATTTACTTTAAATATGTTGGTCATGGGCTGGGGATGTGGTTCAAGCGGTAGCGCACTCGCCTGGCATGCACATGGCCCTGGGTTTGATCCTCAGCACCACGTACAAATAAAGATGTTGTGTCTGCCAAAAACTAAAAAATAAATATTAAAAAATTCTCTCTCTCTCTCTCTCTAAAAAAATGTTGGTCATAAGCTTATAAACATGAAAGATACTTCTGAATACACTATTATGTGCTTTTGTGTACTTATCGCTTTTAAGAAATGAATGCTGTGAATCCCAAGAACAATAGTCGTTTGCAGGTATTTTGTGTACTCTTTCAAGTTTCACATATAAGTACTAAAAAACATTATGTGGGAGCCGGGCATGGTGGTGCACACTGTAATTTCAGTGGCTTGGGAAGCTGAGGCAGGAGGATCGTGAGTTCAAAGCCAGCTTCAGCAACTTAGTGAGGCCCTAAGTAACTCTGTGTCTAAAATGCTGCTGCTGACTACTAACTTCTCTAAAATAAAATACAAAAAGGACTGGGGATGTGGTTCAGTGGGTAAGTGCCCAGTATGTGGAATAGTAAGCAAATGTTATTTCTTCACTTTTTTCTCTTATCTTTTTAAGACTAACTTGATCTGTTTTTTTTTTTTTTGTACCACCTATTGAACCCAGGGGTGCTTAACCACTTAGCCACATCCCAGCCCCTTTTATTTTCGTTTTGAATTTTTTCCCCTTTTATTTTTTGAGACAGGGTCTCACTATGTTGCTTAGGGCCTCACTGAATTATGAGGCTGACCTTGAATTTGCCATCCTCCTGCCTCAGCCTGGGATTATAGGTGTGTGCTGTCGCTATCCTTGGATGATTTGTGCTAATTCCATACCTTCCCAGCTCTACCTTCTAGAAGTTAGTAGTCAGCAGCAGCATTTTCTCTTTCATCTTCTCTATTGTGTTCCTGGATCTTTCTCTCAGTTTATATGATTCAAAGTATACCTTTCCCCATAAAGCTTTATTCTACTTTTGAATACATTGTTAAGTATATATTTTCAGGAATAGTAACCAAAAATTGAGCAATTTTAATACTTCTTTTGCTCCTCATGGCCATATTTCTTTCTAAGCTACTTTTCCTCTACCTTGCATGGCAGTGTACTCTCCTCCTTCTCCATCTACCTCTAAATGTCATCTTTTCTGTTCCTATTTGGCTGTTTCTTCCTCTACTCTTTTGATGTTTTTTATGGGATGCTTCCTTAAGCCTCTTTCCCTGTAGGCTCTTGTGTATCTCATGATCCCCATGATACTTTATATAATAGAATGTATCACAATGTATGATGTGGGTTCATGTCTTTGAATTCCTCCACGGCTGGGATTGGGTTAATTCTGGAGATTAAACTCAGTGCACTGATCAGTGTACTAATCACACTTGTTATTATTTAGTGTCCAGTTCTATGAGGGCAGGGTCTGTGTCTATCTTGTTTACTGTTAATATCCCCTGTGACAAGCGCAGTGCAGCTGCTCAAAGAATATCCTTAAATAAGTTAATGTGAATAAAAAAAGAGTTTAGGACTGGGGATGTGGCTCAAGCGGTAGCGTGCTCGCCTGGCATGCGTGCGGCCTGGGTTCGATCCTCAGCACCACATACAAACAAAGATGTTGTGTCCGCCGAAAACTGAAAAATAAATATTAAAAAAAAAAATTTAAAAAAAAGAGTTTAATCTTTATTCTTTCATCTGCTTCCTGATCAGTCCAAATTCTAGTTATTTTAATAATATTTACTAATCATTTGGCCTAACTGCTCTCCTGGCCTCTTGTCTTCCATCTCTCTGCAATCCATACCATGACTGCAACATCAGTAACATTAAAACCAAACCAAAACAAACAACAACAAAAACCCCCACAGTCTACTTGTGTTTCCCCTCCCCAATCCTCTGCTATTTCCCCATTACCTACAGAATATAGTCAAAGCCCCTCATCTTGGATTTGAGGGTTTGGCCCCAATCATTCTTCCTAAATCTCTGATCTTATTTATTAAGTGATTACAGTATACCAAATGCTATGCTAGTTACTGAGTTGGGAAGACAAGCACATCTACTAACTTTAAAGGGCATGATCAACTCTATTAGAGTCTGTGATAGATTATAAGTTTTTAAATTTTTTTTTTAGTTTTTGGCAGACACAACATCTTTGTTTGTATGTGGTGCTGAGGATCGAACCCAGGCCGCACGCATGCCAGGCAAGCGCTACTGCTTAAGCCACATCCCCAGCCCCTAAAAATTTTTTTATAGTTGTAGATGGACAGCATGCCTTTATTTTATTTTTCATTTTTTGTTATTTTTATGGTTATATACATAGTATATTCACAACAATTCGTGTCTTCATACGTGTACTTTGGATAATAATGTCCATCACATTCCACTTATTTATTTTAATGTGAACCTAGTGCCTGACACATTCTTGGAAGCACTCTACTACTAAGCTACAGCCCCAGCCTGGATTATAAGTTTTTCCCTATGCAAATTCACAAGTTTAGAATTGTAACATTCAATACAGTGACCACTAGCCACATTTCAAGTACTCAATAGCTATGTGGGGCTAGCATCTATGGTATTGGACAGCACAGATCATTTCTATATCCAAGAAATTGGGGATTACCTATAGGTGCTTAAGAGGGCAAGGACCATACTGAGGACATGCTCCCTAACCCTAACCCCAACACTTTGGTTTGGGTGTATTTTCAAGTAGTTCTGGCTCCCAAGAGAGATAATGCATCAGAGTACTTTGTAAACTATAATGTGATAAAGAAATGCGATATAATAAATAGGCTTTCATCACAGCTTTGTGTTACTTCAAAATTCTAGCTCTTTTCTCGAACTTCTCCCATCCCCTTAATTTTTGCTCAAGGTTTCTGAAAACACAGGTGAAATGTTTATCCCAGTGCTAAAAATCTTCATAATACTCACCTTGAAGCTTTTAAACCAGGACCCTATCTCAACACCCACCTTTTCTGTCACTTTCCCTGAAAAGAAAGGACACGAATTAAGATTTTCAAAAGAGCAACAAAATATTTATTTTGAGATTTGAGAATTATAGAAAACCATCTAGGTAATGGGAATTGGACCCTCATCAGGCTCTTCTGGGAAATCCGTAGCACCACCCTCTACTGCAGCTCGCTGCTTTTCCAGTTTAGCAATCAATTCTTTCGCTGGATTGAAGACGCCATTGGTCTGCTGGTCACAGACATAGCAGCGCGGGGTGGTGCGGAAATGCTGCAGTGCACATCTCTCGCAGAAATAATGCCTGCACTTGGTGACAACTGGGTTTTGGAAGGTCTGGCGGCAGATGAAACACTTGAATGGTATTTCCTCATCATCACTTCCTACTTCGTAGTTTTCATCCTCATAGACACCATAGCGACCCTCATCAAGCTCACGTTCGATCTGCCACCCGTGCTTGTAATCTGAACGATCATGGAGGAATTTGCAGCTGTCTCCGAAGCCGCAGAAGCCAGTCTCCTTGTAGTCCTTACAGATATCGGGCTGGTAATCCCAGCGCACGGTGGCACGGAGATGCTCAGGGGCTCGGATGGGGCCCTTCCTCACCATCCCAGAGGAAGCATTGCCCATAGACGTATCTTTGGGCTTCATGTATTTCTGATAATTATTGATTCCCCGATAGATCTTGTCATCTTCCTTGCCCCTCAGCTCCTCCTGGATCTTCTGGCTGCGCTCAAAAATGGCTTGTGCGTCACGTTCCTTCTCTGTGTCTAGCTCATAGACGGCTGTCGCCCCCATATCCTCTGGCCCCACTGGTTTCGCCGAGCGAGTGGACTTGTAGACCACGCCGAGACTCTGAGGCTCATTCTCCTCCTCCTCATCACTACTCAAGTCGCCGTAGGCCGCCTTCTGTTTACCACTGCCGCGGGTCTTCTGTATCATTGGATTGTGGGCCACACGCTTCTTTTCCGGTCGGACCACAGTGTTGCCTTCGTCACTGCTGCTGCTGCTTTCCCCGGGCTCCGGGTCGCAGATCCGGCGTTTTCGCCGGCCTGCTGCCCCTTTCCGCACAGGCTTTTTGAAGAGGAAGGTGCATACTTGGTCTGCCGACTTTCCTGGAGAAAGTTGCTCTGCCATTTTAGAGTCCCGAGCTCCGAAACTGCTGTGGCTGGTGGGTTGCACGGAGTTCTTCACGTCACTGAGCGTCTTACGCTCTGCGGTGAGTCGGAACTGAAAAACCAGAGGGAAGAACCTCGAGAGAGCGATAGTGACAGAAGGCTAGTGCGCGAGCCCCTGACACTCTTGAGCCTTGGCGGACTCCGTCGCTTCTTCCGGAGGAAGACAGGGCACCGCCCCTCTCGCGGGGTGCCGCGGGGTTTCCTGGGAAAGAAGCCGAAACCGGTCACCTCTAAGGAACCTAAGGGGTAGGGATTTGGTTTAGATAACCGTGCCGAAATGTGGTTCGAAATTCTTCCAGGACTCGGTATAATGGGCGTGTGCTTGCTTGTCCCGGGAGTGGCCACTGCCTACATCCACAGGTTCACTAACGGGGGCAAGGTAAGGCAACTTCCCCCAACCGGGGAACGACTCCACGGACCGCGGTCCCAAAACAGCGGTGGGATAGGGAGATTGTTAGGATATGGAGTCTCTCTCCGAGGTGGGAGATACCAAGGCTGACCCTCCTCTTTCTTGGTGTTGCCTAAAAGTGGAGGCTTGCGGAATGCACATCTTGCTTTAGTTAGAAATAGATAGTTCCTGGAGGGAGAAGAGAGTGCCATAGGGCAGAGTAGCCTATCTGGTGCTGGAAAGATAGAGATGAAAGAGGTAGGTAGGTCAAAATTCCTAGGCAGAGCGGAGAGGCGTTTGTCATGTTCCCATTCCTTTAGACCTCCAATTGTTTTGGTCGATTTTGGTTTTTATTTCTCATGTTCACATCTCTGTAGCTTCTTAATTTTTTTCCCTACCCATAGTCCCCTCCCTCCGCCATGAAGGTTTTATCCCCCACTTTGCTTTGCAAGCCTTTAGGGAATCACATTAGGATTTTCATTTTTTCCTCGTTCTAGTCCTTCACAACATCTTTAAGTACACTCGGAATATATATAGATTTGTTTTTTGGTTTCGTGATTGTCTTTCACCCGTGAAGTACCAGGTTCTGGTGTTGTATGTCAATTTGGCTTTAGTTTAATTAACTAATTAAGTAAATTTTTAGCGATACTGAGTATTGAATCCAGGGGTGCTCTACCACTGAGCTACATCCCCAGTCCTTCCTATTTTTAATTTTAAGATAGGGTCTTGGCAAGTTGCCCACGCTGTCTTTGAACTTTCAAACCGCCCGCCTCAGCCTCCTGAGTCGCTGGGATTATAGGTTTGCCCAACTAATTTGGCTTTTATTTCAGTGATGATTCCATTTTTCTAGCATAGCACTTATTAAAAGTTGTATGATCCATCTGTTGGGTCACTTATCTTTACAAATTGCAATAATGTTTGTCTTTTATTTGAAGGAAAAAAGGGTTGCCCATTTTCACTATCAGTGGAGTTTGATGGAAAGAGATAGACGCATATCTGGAGTTAATCGCTATTATAAATCAAAGGTAAGATGTTTCTGATGCTAACCATCTGCCAGGCTTGAGGGGAGCTCTGGAACTTAATTTGCATTTTCTTGTCTACTAGTGAGGCAAGCAATCTTTTATGTATTTAATGATTTTTTTTTAAATACTATAGATTGAACCCAGGGGCATTCCTTTTTAAATTTTGAAACAGGGTGTCTCTGAGTTGCTGAGGCTGGTTTTGAACTTGGTGATCCTCCTGTCACAGTTTCCCAGATTACTGGGATTAAAGGCCTGCACCATGAAGCACAGCTCTACTTAATGATCTTCTGTATTCCTTATTCTGTGGATTGTTTACTTATATCCTTTGCCTATTGGATTTGTCTTTTTTATTTATAGTAGTTGTATATGTACTCTGGATTTTAATTATTTTTTTAAGAGAGAAAGAGAGAGAATTTTTTTTAATATTTATTTTTTAGTTTTCAGCGGACACAACATCTTTGTTTGTATGTGTTGCCGAGGATCGAACTCGAACCCGGCCGTACGCATGCCAGGCGAGCGCGCTACCGCTTGAGCCACATCCCCAGCCCCTGAATTTTTTTTTAATATTTATTTTTCAGTTTTTCAGTGGACACAACATCTTTATTTTATGTGGTACTGAGGATCGAACCCAGCGCCCCATGCATGCCAGGTGAGCGCATTACCGCTTGAGCCACATCCCCAGCCACTGGATTTTAATTATTTAAAAATTTTATGTATGGGCTGGGATTGTGGCTCAGCGTTAGAGCATTTGCCTAGCATGTGCAGGGCCCTGGGTTCGATCCTCAGCACCACATACAAATAAATAAATAAAAATAAACGTATATAAAAAAAGGAAAACAGCATTCTTATAAAAATTTTTTATGTATGTTGAATATTTTTCCCAGTCTTCTTTTTCACTTTGTGATATTTTTCATCAGATAGTAGTTTTTAATTTTGATGTTTAGTTTATCATTCTGTATTCTGGGTTTTACATTTTCTGTAACAAATGCCTTTTCTACCCAAGATTATAAGCATATATAATTTCCAAATACTGTTACAGTTTCTTTTTTTTTTTTCCCTCATGTCCTTATTTGATCCAGCTACTGGTCATTTGGGAATATAATGTGAGCAAGGATTTAACTTTTTTCCGGGAGATAGTCAGTTGTTACTGTCATTAATTTATAAAACAGTTTATTTTTATTTGTAATACCATTCTAGTAAACTAAATTTCCATATATGCATGGGCCTGTTTCCTGAATTTGCTCTTCTGTATTCCACTGGTCTGCCAGTTGGCACACTAATAACTTACTTAAAGAATTGTTGTAATTCTGTGTTTGATTGAATCATATTAAACTGCTTTTTTCTGTAAGTCAAAATGACCAAGTAGTAGTATTTTCATATGGCTCAACCTAATAGTATGTTCATATAACTTATAGGAGTAGTTTTTCCTAATAATTCTTTTTAAAAATTTTAGATACTTTTTAATATTTATTCCTTGCTCATTTATTCTTCACAGGGAACCTAGGTAAATATTATTCTCATTTTGTAGATGAAAAACAGAGGGTCAGAGCAAATTAAATTACTCACTGTAGGTGATCTGCCTCTCAATATACTGCTATTTGAGATAACAGAAGTTAGATAGAGTAGTCCTCCCTTATCTGCAGTTTCACTTTCCATATGTCAGTTACCTCCATCAACTGTGATCTGAAATGGAAAACTCCAGAAATAAAGTTATAAAATGTTAAATGCTTTTATTATAATTATTTTTATTAGTTACTATTAAACTCTTACTGTGCCTAATTTATAAATTAAATTTTATCACAGGAATGTATATATAGGAAGAAACAGTATGTACATTTGTGGTTTCAGGCATCCACTGGTGGTTTTGGAATGGATCCCTAATAGATAAGGGGGGATAGCTGTGTCTACTTGTCTAGAGCTGTGTTTCTCAAAGTTTGGTCTAAGAATAACCATCAAGATCATCTGGCATGTGAAATAGGATTAAGATTTCTGAGAGGTAGCTCCTAGAAGTATACTATTTTGTCTTCTCTCAAGGCAATTCTTCCAGTAGTAGTAAACAAAATACCTAGAAGAAATGTCGTCACTGAATAATCTTTTAATTTATAGATGCTGAAGTATTTGGTTGTGACTCTTGAAAAATAGTGTTGTGCTTACAGGGCAAGGATTTTGGAGTTGGGGGTCCTTGTACTTGAATTCTAGTTCTGCTACTTCCTTACTGACTTAAGCAAGTGATTTTTTTAACCTCTCTGAGCCTCTATTTCCTCATCTGAAAAAAAATGGAATGAGGATAATAGTATGTACCTCAAGTTGGCTGTTACTTTATGAAGCAGATTTTACCCTATTATCCTCTGACTCAGAGAGTGCTTTGTGTAAGAATTGAGGTGTTAAAAATAGTTTCTTGACTTTAGTTCTGATTGCAGGGAGGGAAGGGTCTTTTCATGTAAAGTAATGTTTGCTGCTATCAGAAAAGGAAAAGTAGAAATCATTACAGATTATTCTTCTATGGTGATTATAAAATTCATTGCATTTCAATTCCATATTGTTGCAGGATATGAAAACACTTGTTTTAATAAGAGAGAATGCCATTCTGTGACAGTGGAAATAAAGTACATGGTACATCTTTGATGGGAACAGAATTCTCACATTCTCTTTTTTTAAACTGTTTTTCAGGGTTTGGAGAACATTGATTAAGGAAGCATTTTCCTGATTGATGGAAAAAACTCAGTATGGTCATCTACCCCTGCTAGAAGGTTATTTGATATATTATGAAGCATGCAGTGTGTTATGTGATACATAATCAAAATAAAATGAAAACCCAAATAAAATGAAAAAGAAAAATACAAAGGCATTTCTTTCTTTAATATATACTATACGAGTTCAAGCGGTCTACACAGTGTAGCTTTATCACTTTTAAAAACAAAAAAAAGCAAAACCAGGAAGCAGCTAAGCCTTGTACAATTATAGAAATAATGTACACCAAGCACTATCTCTGTACCTAGAACCTAATACATCATGAATGGTATTACAATTATCATTTTAATAGGTATTAATATATTTTTAAAAAACATTTCTTCATGGGCTGGGGTTGTGGCTCAGAGGTAGAGTGCTCGCCTACCATGCGTGAGGCACCGGGTTTGATCTTCAGCACCACATAAAAATAAAATAAAGATATTATGTCCACCTATAACTAAAAAAATAAATATTTTAAAATAAACATTTCTTCAGAGATTGCTAGGATAACGCAGAAAACAAATTTTTTTCCCCTAGTTCCTTTTCTGGGTGGATCCTGCAGTATTTAAAATTTTATTTAGGTGCCTAGGGAGGTAGCTCAGTGGTAGATCACTCGTTAGGAAGTACAAGGTCCTGGGTTAAATCTTTTGCATGGTAGGAAAATAAAATTACAGTTAAGATAGGTTGAAACTCGGGCTGGGGTTGTGGCTCAGTGGTAGAGCGATCGCCTTGCATGTGCGAGACCTGGGTTCGATCCTCAGCACCTCATAAAAATAAATAAGTGAAATAAAGGTATTGTGTCCAACTACAACTAAAAAATAATTAAAAAAAGTTGAAACTGATATCACACCTTCAGCTTTCATTCATTTTGTATAGTATCTATCACAGTATATGCATAAGTGTTGACTTGTTTTAGGATAGAGCAGTATCAACAATCATTTGTTTTATTCAAATGAGTGTAGTGATCCCTTGAAAGAGTTGCATGGGTTTTTTTTAATATTTATTTTTTAGGTGTAGATGGACACAATGCCTTTATTTTATTTACTTATTTTTATGTGGTGCTGAGGACCAAACCTAGGGCCTCGCCCTTGCTAAGCGAGCACTCTACTGCTGAGCCACAATCCCAGCCCATCATATTTTAACATTAAAGGTAACCAAATAATATGAAGAGCTGACACAGTGAAGACAATGCTGCTCTATATGTATACAAAAACAGGTGACATCAGGACTTCTAGGTGAGAACACCAGTTCTTTGTTTTATTGTGGTACCAGGGACAGTAACCAGGGCCTTGTGAATGCTAGGCAAGTGCTGTATCACTGAGTCACATCCCCAATTCACTAAGTTGTTTTTGTTTGTTTGTTTTTGGTACTGGGGATTGAACCCAGGGGTGCTCAACCACTGAGCCACATCCCCAGCCCTTTTTTGTATTTTATGTAAAGACAGGGTTTCACTGAGTTGCATAGGGCCTCACTAAGTTGCTGAGCCTGGCTTTGAACTCACCATCTTCCTGCCTCAGCCTCCAGAGGCACTGGGAATATAGGTGTATACCATGGTGCCTGAATTGAGGAGATCTTAAACACACATATGCTGTGTGATATCCACCCACCTCATTTTACAGGGCAGGAGTTACAGAAGGAAGGAGGTTATATTCACACTTGGTCTTTATTGTGTCACCCTGTGATGGTACAGCAGTGACCTTTTACAGTTCAAGGAAAGCCCCCCCCCATCCTAATGACATTTTTTTTTTTTGTACTGGAGGTTGAACTTGGGGGCACTCAACCACTGAGCCACATCCCCAGCCCTGTTTTGTATTTTATTTAGAGACAAGGTCTCACTGAGTTGCTTAGCGCCTTTCCATTGCTCTGGCTGGCTTTGAACTTCGGATCCTCCTGTGTTAGCCTCCCAAACTGCTGGGATTACAGGCATGTGCCACTACACCCGGCCCTAATGACAAATTTAATGTAACTGCTAGTCATTATTTAGTGTCTCACAGGCCTCATTTGATTGGCTGTTGTGATAGCTATTGCTGGAAAGGAAGAAAGAGGGCAGGCAGTACATATAGGGAATTGTGGATATAAAAGATTTATAGCATTATTAAATCACTAAATCTATTGCTTTTCAAGTCTGTTATTTCTCCACTTTGCCTCTAGGTGGGGATCATCCACTAAATATATCTCCTTAGAGGCTACAAAATGAGAAACAGGAGTTGTTCAGATTCAATGTTAGAATCCAAATTCTTTACCTCCCCTTTTGAAAGCATCTTCTGTGAAGTTGATCTTTATTTTATTTGTTTTTTTTTAATGGTACTGGGAATTGAACCCAGTGCCTCATATATGATAGGCAAACATTCTACCATTGAAATACATTCCAGCCCTGAATTTTAGTTTATATCTTATTGTCTGGGAATGAAATAGATTAAAACAGAAACTAGATTATTAGATTTTGATTGATTCTTTTTTTTTCCAGTGCTAGTGATTGAACTCGGGGCTTTGCACACGTGAGGTAAGTGCTCTACCAGTGAGAAAACACCCCCAATTCTTTTTTATGGTACTTTGAGTTGAATCCAGGGGCATTCTACCACTGAGCTACATCCCCAATCATGCTGAAACTGGCTTTGAACTCGCAATCCTCCAGCCTCAGCCTCCCAAGCCTTTGGGATTATAGGCATGTGCCACCATGTCCAGCTCCTTTTTATTTTTTATTGTGAGGGTCTCACTAAGGTGCTGAGGGTCTTGATAAATTGCTGAGGCTGGCCTCAAACTTGTGATTCTCTTGCCTCCCAAGTTGCAGGGATTATAGGCATTAGCCATTGCACCTGGTTCCCAGTCCTTTTCTTAAATTTTATTTTTAGATAATTGTCACTAAATTACTTAAGCTGGCCTCAAACTTGGAATCATTCTGCATCAGCCTCCTCAGATTACAGGTGTGTACCATCATACCCTGCTTGATTCTTTTTTAAAAATATTTTTTAGTTGTTGATGGACCTTTATTTTATTTATTTCTATGTGGTGATGTGGTGCTGAGGATTGAACCCAGTGCCTCATACATGCTAGGCAAGCACTCTACCACTGAGTTACAACCCCAGACCCCAAGCTTCATTCTTTCTTTTCTTTTTCTTTTTTGGTGCTGGGGATTAAATCCAGGGCCTTGTGCATGTGAGGCAAGCACTCTACCAATTGAGCTATATCCCCAGCTCCCAGCTTGATTCTTTTCACATGTAGTTAAAAGGGTTTTCTGATAGCCGTTTTGACAGTTGTGGCCTGGCTGCTAATCTCAGATCCGTCTGTCACCTGCTATGGCCTGTTGAAATGTTGCATTGGAAATGTTGTTATTCGTTTTTTTTTTTGTTATCCCTAATTTTTTAAAAATAGATGCCATATTCACATAGTTTAAAAAATCCAATGATATAAGATATGCAGTGAAAAGACTTGTAATCTCTTGCCCAGCACCGCCCAATCATCACACCTCCCTAAAGGGTGTCTTTATGCACATATAAATATGCAGTGGTAGTATCTCACACTGTTCATCTTCATGCCACTTGTTCTGAAGAATGCTGATTTTTTAAAATTACAGCTACTAAGCTGTCACAGTATAATTATTTCTAGGGTCAAACGAAATAGTCAATAGGAAAAGACTTTGAAGAACAGTAGAAGAAGCTGTATCACTCAGAAGAGAGAGGAAGATAATGACCCTGTCCTTTGGGAAATGTTTTTTTTTTTTTAATTTTGTTTTATTTTGGTACTGCAGATTGAATTTAGGTTCTTAACCACTGAGCCACATCCCAACCACTTTTACTTTTTGAGACAGGGTCTCACTAAGTTGCTGACACCAGTCTTGAACTTGTGATCCTCCTGCCTTAAACTTCATGAATTGATTATAGGTATGTGCCACTATGCCTGGCTGGGAAATGTTTTAAAATAAGATGTGAAAAAGAAACTTATAGAATCAATAGTTCAAACTTAGAAGGACCTATTAGGTACTTATTTAGTCTGAATTGATTACTCAGATGAGTCAACAAAGGTTCAGAGATGCAAAGTGATCGATCACTTGCGAGTGGCAGAACTCGGACTGAAATTCTGGTGTGCTTTCTTTGTTAACCAAAATTGTTTTTAAAATATTCATTTTTTAGTTACAGGTGGACACAATATCTTTATTTATTTATTTTTTAGTTGTAGTTGGACACAATATCTTTATTTTATTTTTATGTGGTGCTGAGGATTGAACCAGGGCCTCGCACGTGCTAGGCGAGCGCTCTACCACTGAGGCACAATCCCAGCCCACAATATCTTTATTTTTATTTTTATGTGGTGCTGAAGATTGAACTCAGTGCCTCAGGCATGCTAGGTGAGCACTCTACCTCTGAGCCACAATCCCAGCCCCAACCCAAAATTTTATTTGTTTATTTCTTGCATATGAAGTACTCTTGGATTACATCCTTGTTGGGATTCTTTGCTAATGGTCCTCAACCACTATACAACTGCAAACAAACACTTTATGGGGTTTTCTCTTGTGGTCAACTTTACAGAGGCCTATGCTCTCCCCTAGTACCTTCTTTTCATCAACCTTAATTAGGTTGGTTTGGGGATCAGCACAAAAGGCCTTCACCAACCTGAATACATAGGCTTATCACAGTTGGATGCAAGCACACAAAGATGGGCTCGGCTCTTGTCTAAGACTTTGGAAGCTTTGCAAATTCCACGGGCTTAGGCCATGGTGGTAGGTTATGGGTAAAGCTGGCGGCAGCAACAAGGGAAGATAATTGTGATGTTTTGACTCCCAACCTGGTGTCCTTTTAGCTCTTCTCTGTGGTTCACGTCAATAAAGATTGGTTGAATAAGTGCTACACACCAGGCACTGTGCCTCAGATTTGAATGGCATGGCCTTATCCTCTAGGAGCTCACAGTCAGTAGGAGTAACATAGGGGTATGAGGGGTAAGAATTGTGACAGAAATTTGCAAAAGGTGCTATAGGGACACAGAGGTGGGGTCATGAACCAACCTTAGATTGGGGGTAAAGGAAAGGCTTAGGGTAAGTCTACACTAAACCAAATTTTTTTTAATCAGAGCTTTATAGTTATACATAGTAGCTGTGTTAATCCCAACAAACTCATACATGCATGGAAATCTATTTCAATTAACAACCCCCCCCCCCACTGCCTTTTTCATTGCCCTTTCCTCTCCTGTCCCCTCTCCCCTTAGTGTAGTTTGATTTGCATTTCCCAGACTGCTAGGGATATTGAACATTTTTTCATATGTTTATTGGCCACTTGTGTTTCTTCTTTTGAGAAGTTTCTTTTTAATTCTTTTGCTCATTTATTGATTGGTTTTTTTTGGTGTTATTTTTAATTCTTTATATATTCTGGATATTTATCCCTTTGGAGGAGTAGCTAGCCAAGATTTTCTCCCATTCTGTAGGCTCTCTCTTCATGCTCTTAATCATTTCCTTTGCTGTGCAGAAGCTTTTCAGTTTGACAGCATCCCATTTATTGATTCTTGGTTTTATTTCTTGTGCTTTGGGGGTCTTGTTAAGGAACTCGGTGCCAGCACCTATGTGATGGATTGTTGACCCCATGTTTTCTTCTAGAAGTTGTAAAGTTTTGATCTAATTCCTAAGTCTTTAATCCATTTCAATTTGAGTTTTGTGCAGGGTGAGAGAGATGGGTCTAATTTCATTTTTCTACATATAACTATTCAGTTTCCCCAGCACCATTTATTAAAAAGACTGTCTTTTCTCCAAAATATATTTTTGGTATTTTTTTCAAATATCACATGGCTGTAGGCATGTGGATTTATTTCTGTGTCTTCTGTTCCACTGGTCATCATGTCTATTTTGATGCTAATACCATGCTGGTTTTGTTACTACAAGTCTGGATTATAATTTTAGATCGGGTATTGTGACATTTCCTGCTTCACTTTTCTTGCTTAGTATTGCTTTGGCTATTCTGGGTCTCTTATTCTTTCAAACGAATTTAAGAATTGTTTTTTTCTAATTCTGTGAAGAATGTCATTGGTATTTTGATGAGGATTGCATTGAATCTGTGTATTGCTTTTGGTAGAGTGGCCATTTTGACAATATTGATTTTTCCTATCTCAGAACATGACAGGATGTCTTTCTATCTTCTAAGGTTTTCTTCAGTTTCTTTCTTCAGTGTTCTATAATTTTCATTATAGAGCTCTTTTACCTCCTTGGTTAGATTAATTCCAATGTATTTAATTTTTTAAAATTTTTTTGTTTTGGTAGTTGTGTTTGGAGAGCATGTCTTTATTTTATTTGTTTATTTTTATGTGGTGCTAAGGATCGAACCCAGTGCCTCACACATGCTAGGCAAGCACTCTGCCAATGAGCTGCAGCCCCAGCCTATATTTATTTTTTTTTTAGGTTACTGTCAATGGGATAGTTTTCCTGATTTCTTCCTTGACTGAATGACTGTTGAAGTATAGGAAAGCTATGGGTGTTGATCTTGTATCCTGCTACTTTGCTAAACTCATTTATAAACTCTAGAAGTCTTCTGGTAGACTTTTAAGGTTTTCTAGATGTAGGATCATGTTGATGGAAAACAGATAGTTTGGCTTTTTCTTTTCCTACTTGCATCCCTTTGATTTCTTTTTCTTGCCTGATTGCTGTGGCTGACGTTTTGAGGACTATGTGGAATAGGAATGGTGAGAGTGGACAGCCTTGACTTGATCCTGATTTTGGAGGAAATATTTTCAGTTTTTCTCCATTTATCATGATGTTGTAAGCCAACTCTTGAGAGTTGGGTAGGGTTTAGTAGACATAACTCAGGGAAAATATTCCAAGCAAAGGGAAGAGCAGTGAGGGTGGGGATGGAAACTAGTGCGGCTGTGTGGGAAAGCTCTACCAGCAGTTTTGCAGAGCAAGGGCAGAGTGTAAGGCAGGGAGAGGCAGGAGGGACTGGGGAGGTTGGCAGGGCTGCAGCAGGAAGGACTTTTGTGTCTCCCTCAGGGTGTTGGAATTTCTGAGGGCCATTGGAAGTCTATGCAGAACAAGATAGTCTGTCAGGCTGCTCTGGACTTAAAGCGGTGGTGGTTCTTGGACACAGTTGCACACAACTGTAATCCCAGCAACTGGGGAGGCTGAGAAAGGAGGATTGCAAGTTCAAGGCCAGCCTTAGCAACTTAGCAAGGCCCTAATCAATTTAGCAAGACCCTGTCTCAAAAGAAAAAATAAAAATGGCTGGGGATGTGGCTAAGTGGTTAAGAACTTCTGGGTTCAATTCCCAATATTGAATCAATCAATCAAGCAAGCTGTGGTTCTCAGCAGTACCAATTTGCCCCCAGGGCACACTCAGAAGATCTATAGGCAGTCTATGGAGTTTGGAGGAGGACATATTTCTGACATCTAGTGGCAGAAGCCCATGATGCTTCTAAACATCCTACAGTACATAGGATACCACCCTGTCCCATGACAAGTTTCTAGTAGCTCAAAATGCCAGATAGTGTAAGGTTGAGAAACCCTGAAAACAGTAGCAGGAACTCCACTGAAAAGGAAGTGTTGTTGATGTTTTATTTAATTTAAATTTCTACATTTTCAGGAATGTATGGGAGCAATTTCCCTGGTGTGTTTTTTTGTTTGTTTGTTTTTCATTAAAGTTCAGATCCCTTTTAGCTCATCTATAAACTTGACCTTTATTTCTTTCCTGGAGGCATTTGTTTTCCCAAGGACTGCATCCCAACCTGTACTCAGTGATGTGCCTGAGGTCATGAAGACCACAGAATAAAATATTTCTTTCTTTCTTTTTTTTTTTTTTCACTGAGGATTTAGTGCAGGGGCACTTAACCACTGAGCCACATCCCCAGCCTTTTATTTATTTATTTTTGAGCCAGGGTTTCACTAAGTTGCTTAGGGCCTTGCTAAATTACTGAGGTTGGCCTCAAACTTGTGATCCTCCTGCCTCAGCCTACCAAGTTGCTGGGATTACAGGCATGCAGCATCATGCCCAGATTTCTCTCTCTTTTTTGTTTGCTGTGTTGGGCATGGAATTCCTGGCCTCAGGAATGCTAAGCAAGTGCTTTCCATGGAGCCATTCCTCTACCCCCTTCTTTTCCAAATAGATGGTATGAGATGTGGAAACATGAGATTTGGGAGCATGTTTACATCAGGAGGTTCCACCTGTGTGTTGGGTGACCTTCAGTACATCACTTTACTGATCTGAGCCTCCATCCCTATCTCTCAAGTGAGGATGGTATTTGCTGCACATGGCCCTAGGTATTTGAGATGATTTCAAGCAATTATATATGTGAAATAGTTTATAAGTGTATATATAACCTTATGCATGTAGAAGGGATCATCACTGCATTGAAGCATCACTGTAACAGCTCTTCAGCTCATCCCAAGTCCCCCCAAAAGGCACTTATACAAGTGTGATGTTGGGAGGATCCTAAGGCCTCAATCTCTGGTTCTGTTAGAGTGGTCACATCTACAGAATCTCAGAGCACTGTAAATGAAGGCAACAGACAGTAAGAACTTCAATGATGAGACTAATTGTTCTAAAGGAGTTTTCTAAAAGCAGAAATAAAAATGCAGTTTAATGCCACCATGAGAACTGCATGCCTGGTTACCCTTCTCAGCTCTTGCTGCTTCCTCTGTTCTAAGGGAAAGTGGTTAGTGGATGGGGTTGAAGCTGGCTATCCTCACAAGGAAGCTTCTACATGGGGGTAACAGGTGGGGGTGAGAATTAAGCATCATCTAGTGTTTGAGATTCCATATCACTTTGATTTTTTTGAGGGGTACCCAGTATTGAACCTAGGAGTGCTTAAGCACTGAACCACATCCCCAGCCCTTTTTAAAAAATATTTTATCTAGAGACAGGG
This sequence comes from Marmota flaviventris, assembly GCF_047511675.1. Taxonomy (NCBI): domain Eukaryota; kingdom Metazoa; phylum Chordata; class Mammalia; order Rodentia; family Sciuridae; genus Marmota; species Marmota flaviventris. Next base: position 103,105,091 of record NC_092518.1, read on the forward strand.
TCTCACTGAGTTGTTCAGTATCTCGCTAAGTTATTAAAGCTGGCTTTGAACTTGCAATTCTTCTGCCTCAGCCTCCTAAGCCACTGGGTTTACAGGCATTCACCACTGCACCCAGTTCACTTTGATATTTTTATGACTTAAGAACTCAAATTATTCTATTGTGTTTTTGAGAGAAACAAGACACATGGAACAATTACTTTTGTCTGTACTAAGTATGTAGATCCAAATTTTAGATAACTAAAGAAAATGACATTTAGCTTATTGGTTTGGGTCTGTGTGTCCCCCCCCCCACACACACACACACATACACCCTCATCCACTCTTCACCCTCCTGGTCAAATATTTCATCTATGAGGTTTGCATGGAATATTCTTTTGGGGTGTGCTCTTCTTTTGTTTTCTAAGAGAAGCTGGAGCAGATCTTCATGGCCTACTGAGGTTGAGAATCTTCTAATAACCTTTATATTTTGATGTATTTTTGATAAAAGATGGAAATTCCTGTAAATAACATATCCTATGCTATGTTTGTATAATTTTTAATTGTTAAGGGTTTCTTCAGTATATTTGTGTACCCCTCTATATCTTGTGCCATGGACTACAGTACCTCTTCCTCCACCCCAAAGACTATTCTGCAATGAAGAGCCAAATAATTGCTTTTGGGATTTCCACAAATCTTGTTTCAGGATTAGAGTTGTAATTGTTCTGTTCAGGGCATCACTAAGAAGATGGCCTGGCACTTCTTATATAAACCCACATAAGTGCTGCTTTATTAGTTTGAAAATATTTTGTACCATCTGTTGATTTGTTTCTTGGTAGGTACCTTCCTGGGTTCTAGAAAACATGGAGAAGCCAATTATATTTGGGCTATAAACTAATTGATCAGCTAATAAAACTTACAAGTATGCAATTTTGACTATGACCCCCCAAAGAACTAGAATCTCCAAGAAAACAAAAAATATTTTCCACATGCTTAAGAGGTTTTTTTTTTTTTTTTTTTTTTTTTTTTTTTGTGTGTGTGTGTGTGTGTGTGTGGTGCTGTGAATTGAATAATCCAGGGCTTCGTGCATTCTAGGCAAGCACTCCACCACTGAGTGATGTTGCCAGCCCAAGAGGTTTTTTTTTTTTTTTTTTTTTTTTGTATATTGTGCTTATCCCCCTGTGTGTCACCTGTTACATGTGGCTGTAGAGTGGCTTGTTTCTAAGAAGTTAATATTTGGGGTAGAGTTGGTAAGGTCTCTAGGGCAACCTTGGAGTTTCCATTGAGTGCTTATGAGAGCTGCCTACTCTAGTTATAACTATGGGCTGGAATATCAAGACATCACCATCAGAAATTCAGCTAACCAAGAGGCTTTGCCATTCATAGTACCTTTGTTCTGAGCAATGAGACACTTGTACTCAAGGATGTCAGAGTATTCTGAGAGGACTCCATGATATCATGACTCTCAGAGATGCCTAAAGCTGGGTCTCACTAGCACAGTAGTGAGAATGGGCCTGCAGCTTGGGAAAGGTCCTGGGATCCTATCACCTTCTCTCCTTTCCCAGGGCAGTCTGGTGGCTTTTTAGACTTGTAATGACATCACTCAGCTATACCTGTTTAGATCTGCCCAAATCTAATATGCCTCGTGTTTTGAGCCCAGAAGCATTTCACTGTCCCCTACTTTGACTCACTAGTTATCTTTTCATGTCAGCACATCTCATCTTCCAACTGGACTATGAGTCCTTGAGGGTGGGAACCATGACTTAGCTTACTTCTCCACAATTCCTGTTATCTGTGCACTTTACAGATACTTCAATATATGTATTGGCTGCTTGGATTCACATGAAAAAAGAGAATGTCAACATTTGACCTAGACTTCATTGCTGAGAGTCATCAACCTTGCTAGGCACAGGCAGGAGAGGAAGGAGAAGGGAAAGGAGTAAGAATATAGACAGGGAATGGTGTGGTAGGGTGAAAATGAGAGTGTATGGGAAAGAGAGGGAAGAAACTGATGGGGAATGAAAATGACTGGAATTATATAGGTGGAAAAGAAAATAATTCAAGATTTAGGGTGTGGAGTTCTGAAGAAAGTCTATGGTATTGAAGAGGTGTTCCATCCCCTTTCTTGTGCTCTGGCATACAACACCCCTACCTAGGGCCCTCTCCCTGGATTTTCCTCAGTTCAGGAAGAAGCTAACAGAGTGATGACCTACAGGTGTCTCCAAAGCAACTCTCTGTAATGAGCCCAATGTCATTCATACAAATTGTCCCCACTGCACACTTGGGGGCAAGTGAGGCACAGGCCTCTCTTTTCCCTGGCATTCTGTCCAGCTCCAGGCAGTCCTGGTGAGCAGGGCAGGGCATGTACAACTCCTGGGGATCCGACAGTATGCAAAATCACCTTGGCCTGACAGGCCATTAGCAAAGTCAGCTTCTCTCAGAATGGTCTGGAAGGGCCCTTTGAAGTTCTGGGGCAGGATGTCTGTGCACAGGTTGTACTCAGGCAAATGTGGACACATTGCTGCATCACTAGAACATGAACCAGCAGATGCACACCTCCAGCAGGGTCCAGGACAGGAATAGGGGCCTAGAGTTCTGGGGAGACTGGACACCCTGGTACTTTGAGGCTCATGGGGGTGGGGGGAGGTGACAACGTGGGAATTTGGGATGGGGAACTCACAACCAGCCAAGGGCTGAGCTGGCAATCCTCTAGCTAGCTCCTCTGCCTCACCTGCTGCTCTCACCACTGCTCTCCATCTCATGCTTCTGTGCCACATCTCCATACTTACCTGCACTAGTGTCTGAAGAGGGTGTAGTTTGGAAGAGTCTGTTCTTAGCACTGCATGAGAATTCAAAAGGTTTCCAATCTGGAGAGCCCTGGAGGTGGATGGTCTATAATTTGTTGGCATCTTGGCTGGGGGTAGGAGGTAAAGTTTCAGCTGTGGATTTAATGCCTGCTTCAAAGAAGGAGTCTTGTTAATCTGCTAGAAAATCTTTCCTGCCTCCTTCCACCCACTCACTCTTCCACCCAAAACATTTCTTAAGATGTTATTTTAGTTGTTGACAGACCTTTTATTTATTTTTATGCGGTGCTGAGAAATGAACCTAGTGCCTCACACATGCCCAGCAAGTACACTTCCGCTGAGCCCCAGCCCCAGCCCCCCACCCAAAGCATTTTGCTTGCAAGGAGTCTCTTGTCACTTGCTTGCATGGAAATTAAGAATCCCACTCTCTCCCTATCTCTCACCATGCACTAAACTCAACTCAAAGTGGATCAAGGACCAGAGATCCTGTACCTAATAGAAGAAAAAGTAGGCCCAAATAGTCATTATCAGATTAGGCTCCGATTTCCTTAACAAGACTCTTATAGTACAAGATATAAAATTAAGAATCAATAAATGGGATGGATTCAAGCTGAAAAACTTCTTCTCAGCAAAAGAAACAATCAGTGGGGTGCAGAAAGCACCTACAGAAAGGGAGCAAATTTTTACCACACATACATCAGATAGAGCACTAAGTCTAGGATACATAAAGCACTCAAAAAACTTAACACAAGGGGCTGGGATTGTGGCTCAGCAGTAGACCACTCACCTAGTATGTGTGAGACCCTGGGTTTGATCCTCAGCACCACATAAACATAAATAAATAGAGGTATTGTGTCCAACTACAACTAAAAAATAAATATTAAAAAAAACTTAACACCAAAAAACAAATAACCCAATCAATAAATGGGCTAAGGAACTGAACAGACACTTCTCAGAAAATGGTATACAATCAATCAACATATATATGAAAAAATGTTCAACATCTCTAGCAATTAGAGAAATGCAAATCAAAACTACTCTAAGGTTTCATCTCATTCCAGTCAGAATGGCAGCTTTTAAGAATACAAACAACAATAAGTGTTGGCAAGGATTTGGGGAAAAAGACTCAGTCATACATTGCTGGTGGGACTGCAAATTGGTGCAACCAATCTGGAAAGCAGTATGGAGCTTCCTTAGAAAACTTGAAATGAAACCACCATTTGACCCAGCTATCCCACTCCTCAGTTTATACCTAAAGGATTTAAAAACAGCATACTATAGTGAAGCAGCCACATCAATGTTTTTAGCAGCACAATTCACAATAGCTAAATTGTGGAACCAACCTAGATGCCCTTCAATAGATGAATGGATAAAGAAAATGTGATATATATATGTGATACACACACACACACACACACACAATGGAATGTTATCAGCATTAAAAGAGAATATAATCATGGCATTTCCAGGTAAATGGATGGAGTTGGAGATTATCATGCTAAGTAAGCCAGTTCCAAAAAACCAAAGGCCAAATGTTTTCTCTGATAAGTGGATGCTGATCCATAATGGGGCTGGTGGGGGGAGCATGGGAGGAATGGAGGAACTTTAGATAGAGCAAAGGTGAGGGAGGGGAAGGGAGGGGACATGGTAGTAGGAAAGATGGTGGAATGAGACGGACATCATTACCCTAGGTACATGTTAGAAAACACGAATGGTGTGACTCTACTTTGTGTACAACCAGAGAAATGAAAAATTATGCTCTAATGTATACTATGAACTGAAATGCATTCTGCTGTCATGTATAACAAATTAGAACAAATAAATAAATTTTTCAAAAAAAGAATCCCACTCTCCCTGCCTCCATGCCAGGCCCTCACCATGTGCCACTCATCAGTGGCCCAGGGCTTCTAATACCTTGCTGCTCACCAAAGCTTGGCATAAAGGAAGTAAGAGTTCTGCCATTTTGGAATGTACTACTGTGGGGCTTGGTGATTCAGGCTGTGGTTTCAGGCATACTGTGGCACTATAAGGTTCATAACATTTGGTCTGACAGGATCTACATGGGCATCAAACTAGTGGATAGGACTGAGGCCAGTTATTTTCATTAATAGTATTTGTAGCCCTGGAGCGAGTGTGCTCACTGGTGAGAGTGTCTACAGGATTCCTTCTAGCTTGGCTACTGGGCATTTTCCCTAATGAATGAGAGCTCAGAATACAAGCTCCCAGCTTCAGGGCAGTGGCATGCTCTTTCTGGCTCCTCTGCTTTTTTATTCTGTTATGGTTAGTCTCTTCCTCATCATGATTGAGGTAAGTAATGTTATTGAGCACTCACAATATGCCTGTCCTTGTTCAGAGTTCTCTGTATGAATTACCTCATTTCATCCTCTTTTTAATCCCATGAAATAAGATCCCCGGGGCTGGGGGTTGTGGCTCGGAGGCAGAGCGTTTGCCTAGCATGTGTGAGGCACTGGGTTAGAATCTCAGCACCACATATAAATAAATGAATAAAATAAAGGTCTGTCAACATCTAAAAAAAAAGAAAAGAAAAGAAATAAGATCCCCATTGTACATACGAGGCTCAGAGAGGTGGAAGGACCTGCTGGGATTTGAATCCCTTCTGTGTTCAGAGTCTGTGTTCTTCCTACTGAGATACACTGTCCCTCACACTCACCTTCCTCACCACAACATCTCAGCAACACCATTTGTGTGCAGAACCTCAGTGTATATGGTGGTGTCTTCCAGGTTGAGAGTTCAGTATTTCTTCTGGGTAATGAGGATATTTATAGCGTTTTTCTTCCTTTGCCAGGATTGAGATCAATTGCCTCATGGTGAGCAACCTCTCCATATACATAGCATGATTCAGGGCAGGCATTCTGAGACTTGGGAATTTCATGGGCTAATAAAATAAAATCAGGAGCCGAGCATGGTGGCACACTCTGTAATCCCAGTGCCTTGGGAGGCTGAGGCAGGAGGATCACAGGTTCAAAGCCAATCTCAGCAACTTAGCAAGGCCCTAAGCAACTTAGCAAGACCCTTTTCTAAAACACAAAAAGGGCTAGGGATGTGGCTCAGTGGTAAAGCAATCTTAGGTTCAATCCCTGGTACCAAAAAATATAAATAAATAAAATAAAACTGAGTTCTGATATAGTGTCAGCAACTTTTCATTTCACCAGTTAAGGCCATTTAAAAGAATATCATTTATAATACACCTACTATTAATAATAATAGTAGGAGTAGTATCTAGCCATTAGAGTTTTTGATGTACCAGGCATTGTTCTCAGTGTTCACATGAATTTTCTGAAATTTATGTGAGTTTAATCCTCATTAAAAAAAGAAAAACTACCTTTTGGTCACTAGTCTTGTAGTCAGGATGGGGGAGGAGAGAGAATGAGAATAAAGGAAATCTAAAATTATAAAAGGGGCAGGACACCCCCACTTCCTTGGACACCCAGCTCTGGGGCCCCTACTCTGCGGAGAAGTCTATCTCTGTTCTATCCTTTAAATAATTGCCTAGGCATTTCTTGGGTGTTCAGTCTTCAACATTCCAGAGAAATGTAACTTGGCCCTGATTCTCATCACCAGGATCATCATCCTATTGTCGGTTAAAAGTCAAGAGGTGGACCTGGGTGGAACTCTCTGAAAACCTCTATGGGATCCCCAATAAAACTGGGGTGCAGGAAAGGCACATTATCCATCTCCTCTTTGAGAGGACCCACTCTCTCCCTTACAAGTATCCCCTTTCCCTTTTCCTATCTCTTTAATAAAACTCATGCCTTGTTACTCTAAAAAAAAAAAAAAAAGAAAAGAAAAACTGGGGCTGGGGTTGTGGCTCAGAGGTAGAGCGCTCACCTGACATGTGTGAGGTACTGGGTTCAATCCTCAGCACCACAAAAATATAAAATAAAGATATTGTGTCCACCTATAACTAAAAAATAAATATTAAAAAAAGAAAAACCCTAGCTGGGAATGTAGTTCAGTGATAGAGCACTTGTCTAGCATGTATGAGACCCTGCGTTCTATCCCCAGGACCATGAAGAAAAAAAGAAAGATTTTTCTGCCTATGGACAAAGCATCATTAAAGTCTCTCTTCCCAGTGCTGTCATGTCTCCTGAAGAGCCCAAACAGCTGCAGAGGCTCTTCATCAGATGGCTGAGCTTTGAAATAATTAATGAGAATCTAAGAAGCCATTTTGAGCCATGGGGAACACTCATGGACTATGTGGTAACAAGAGACCCAAACACAAAATACTCCAGGGGCTTATCACTTAAGCCACTGCAGAGAAGTGGATGTAGCCATGTGTGCTAGGCCACACAAGGTGGATGGAAGAGTTGTGGAACCAAAGAGAGCTGTCTAAAGAAAAGATTCTCAAAGAATAGGGGCCCACTTAACTGTGAAAAAGAACTTTGTGGCAGTAAAGAAGATGCAGAAGAACATCATCTATGCAAAAATGGAAGTGACTGCTCATGACTGAGTGAGTCAGCAGAAAGAAGAGGGGCTTTGCTATTTTTTTGGGGGGGGGCGGGTACCAGGGATTGAACTCAAGGGCATTCAACCACTGAGCCACATCCCCAGCCCTATTTTGTATTTTATTTAGGGACAGGGTCTCCCAGCTCAGGGCTTTGCTTTTGTAACCTTGGACAACTATGACTGTGGATAAGATTGTCATTCATAGAAACCATACTATGAATGGCCACAACTGTGAAGTGAAGAAAGCGCCGTAGAAGCAAGAGATGGTTAATGCTTCATTTAGCCATAGAAGTCAAAGTGGTTCTGGAAACTTTGGTGGTAGTCATGCAGGTGGCTTTGGTGACAATGACAATTTTGGTCATGGAGGAAACTTCAAGTGAGTATGGAGGCTTTGATGGCAGCTGTGGGGGTGGTGGATATGGTGGAAACATGGATGGCTACAATGGATTTGGTAATGATAGAAACAGTTTTGTTTGTTTATTTATTTATTTATTTTTGGTAGTGGGGATTAAACCCAGGGGTGTTTAACTACTGAGCCACATCCTCAGTCCTTTTTATTTTTTATTTTGAGATAGGTTCTTGCTATGTTGCTGAGGCTGGCTTTGAACTTGCGATCCTCCTGCTTCAGCCTCCCAAGCCTCTGGGATTGCCACTGTGCCTGGCTAGAAACAGTTTTGGAGGTGGTAGAAGCTACAAGGATCTTGGCAATTACAACAATCAATCTTCAAATCTGGGATCCATGAAAGGAGGAAACTTTGAAGGCAAAAGCTCTGGCCCCTATAATGGTGGAAGCCTATACATGGCCAAACCACAAAATAAAGGCAGCTAGAGCGGTTCCAGCAGCAGCAGTAGCAGTATCTATGCCAGTGACAGAAGGTTTTAATTACTGCCAGGAAACAAAGCTTAGCAGAAGAGGAGAGCCAGGGTGGTGACAGGGAAACTACAGGTTACAGCAGATTGGTCAATTCAACGAGACACAGTGGTGGCAGGGCTTAGCTGCTTACAAAGAAGCCATATTCTAGACAACATTCATGTGTATGGGGGAAAAAAAAAAACCTTGAGGACTGTATTTGTGACTAATTGTATGACAGGTTACTTTAGTTTTAGTTCTGTGGAAAGTATAAAGCATTCCAATGAAGTTTTTTTTTTTTTTGGTGGGGGTGGGGGGGCAGTACTCACTGAGTACAGGGTCTCACTGAGTTGCTTAGTGCTTCGCTTTTGCTAGGGCTGGCTTTGAACTTGAAATCCTCCTGCCTCAGCCTCCTGAGCCATGGAGATTACAGATGTGTGCCACCACACCCAGCACAAAAGCTTTTAATAAAGATTATTTTGGCACCCATACTGTTGATTGCTAAATATAATATTGTGATCCTGACACTGAATAAATGTATCTCTTTAAAAAAAAATTCCAGCTGGGCATTGTAGCACACACCTATAATCCCAGAAGCTGGGGAAGCTGAGGCAGGAGTTCAAAGCCAGCCTCAGAAACTTAGCGAAACTCTTGTCTCAAAATAAAAAATAAAAAGGGCTGGGGATGTAGCTCAGTGTTAAGTGCCCCTGAGTTCAATGCCTATTACCAAAACCAAAAGAAAACAACAAAAATAAAAACAAACAACAATGACAACAAAAATCCACTCCAAAATCCTATTCTTTAGGTATTATCATCATCCCCACTTTATAGACAAGTAAACTGAGAAAGATAAGTGTTAAGTAAATTGTTCCTGAGTCTGTGCTGATAACCATTCTAGTATACTCTCTCATGCTTGATTCACAAAAGACTTTTTTTCCAGTGCTGGGGATGGAACCCAGGGCCTCACACAGGCCAGGCAAGCATTCTACCATTGAGCCACATCCCCAGTCCAAAAAATGTCTTTAAAAATAGTCAATGGCACAGGGGAGGTTCTAACCTTAGAATTTGGAAATGAAAAAGTAAATGACCCTGGTTAATGATGCAGACAACTCTGGGTTTGAGTTTGGGCAATTTATTTAACACTCTTTGGGCCTTGTTTTGTTCATCTATAAAATGAAAGTACAGATACCTATCTCATGGTGCTGTTATAAGGTATAGATAATTTATCATTAAAGGTTTAATACTGTGACTGGCATATCATCAGGATGCCCAATGCATACCAGCTGAGAAATGCAACATTACTAGTCCTCCTGGCACAGCCCTGCAAGCTCATCTCCTGCTGGGACGAAGTGGGTATGGCTCCTATGACTTAGTCCTGTTATATCAAGGTCAGATGGTGGCTGTGACTGGTCTTCCTCCCCCTTCCTTCCCTCCCTCTTTATTTTCCTTTTTTATTAACAGAAGCAGCCAGAAACATGTGGGTTTTCTTCTCATTGGTTGAAACTGGTGTTGCCTTGGCAGCATTTGTAAACATTCCGGCTCTGAATCTTGGGGGAAAAGCTGCTGAGAAATTCCTTCTGAGACTTTCCCTGCTTCTGCTGCTACTGCTTCAAACAAAGATCTGTTCACTCAGGTATGGGGATTCTTAAGGGGTGGGAGATTCCATGAAAAGGATCTGCAATGATTTTTCCTTACTTATCACCCAGACCTCAAACTTGACCGTGCCCCCATTTCTTCCCACCCATCCTGCTCACCTAGCCTCTTATTAGAAAGGGAAGGGGGGGAAAAGAACTAGAAGAAGCCAGTTGGAGGGATGGTCAAGAATGATATACAGATGTGTGAGGATAAAACCTGAGCTTCTGGGCTGGGGATGTGGCTCAAGCGGTAGCGCGCTCTCCTGGCATGCGTGCGGCCCGGGTTCGATCCTCAGCACCACATACAAAACAAAGATGTTGTGTCCGCCAATAACTAAAAAATAAATATTAAAATTCTCTGTCTCTCTCTCTCCCTCTTTCACTCTCTCTTTAAAAAAAAAAAAAACAAAAACCTGAGCTTCTTTCTGAGCCCTGCTCCCCAACTGCCCCCTTCTGCGGGGGCATATGGCTTCCTGGAGAAGATCTTAAGGTGATCCTTCCATGTTTAAAGCCCCTAGCTCATTTGCTTGGTGTTGGAGATCACAGATTTGGTTTCTAATCAATCCCTTAAGAGACAATTTACTGAAAGCTAAGTCACCAAATGACCAATTCTCTCAAGGATCAAGATGCTCTAACTCACCAAAGCCTATTGAACTGAAAAAAATTACAAAACCTTTTGGGTGGTTGTCTTTAGCCACAGAATTGATGGCAAATTCCTTTGGCCAAATGGGCATGGCCCAAGGACCAAGGTAAGCCAGTTCTCCAGTGTTGAGGGCTTTCAGATCCCCTTCACACCCATCTTTTAGCCTCTGCCAGTTTTGGAATAGGCAGCGTGGAAAGATTTTATTTCCTTCAGCAAATGATCTTGTCTACCCTCCAGCTACAGTAAGAAGGAATTGGGACAGAGGTATAATGAGCTTAATGGGCTAATATCAAGGTCTAAATGAACACAGGTCAATATTATGATAGGAATATGTAAAGGCTGTTCAAATTATTTTTGGTTGATGGCCATGGGAACCAGTTTGCCTTGTACAGTATCCACCACCCCCTATGACCAACAATGATGTTAAGAAAGGCAACAAGGAGTTGCCCCTCATGAAGGAGGTTCACAGGAGAATGGGTACATTCTGGATGCCAGATGAAAATGTGAGGACAAGGCCCCACCACCCTTTCTGAATCCTGGAGAGAGAAGAGTAGTGTAGTTAATAGCACTGGCTATGGAGCCAGACAGGCTTGGTCTCCTCATTTCTACATGGTAACAAGAGTCCCTCTGTTTATGTCTCAGCATCTCTATAGGAAACTGTTGGCATATTAAAATTAGAATAATTGGTAAGGGGGATATATACAAAGATGTAACTAGAGTACAGGGAAACAAGGGAACATTTTATTTCTCCAGCGCCAGTGATAGTGGGATCCAGTGGGGGTTGATGGGAAAAAATGATTACTCTTACCAAACCAAGAGGTTGTGTGAGACACTGGCCCTAGGTGAAGCTGGAACCTTGTCCAGGAAGTCAGCCACAGGTGACCCTATAGGGGGAGAGCCATCAGGGGATATATAACTTCCACCTCATCCTCCTTCCCTCAGCTTGGTCTTGTGTGGAAACTTCTGGACACCAGAGGGCAATAGAGAGCCTATTTGTGTGATCAGCTTTCCAGGACAGTGATCAGGGAGAGATGGGAAAGGGGAGTGAGTGGATCTGGAAGGGCAAATGGGAGGTATCCAGTGGCTAATATCATAGCCCTGGGGTAACAGCTAAATGAAATGTGGCACATCAATCACCCCCACACTGGAAACTATTATTTACAGAAAAAGTAAATAGCTCCATTTGGAGAGAGACATCTGCTATCATGCAGAACTCCAATATAAGAAATTACCTGCAAGGATTTATAAGTGTGTTGAAAAGAAGTGATTTCTCAGAAGTGAAGAGACTTAAGCAGTAGTACAGAAAGAAAGAGAATCCAAGACTTGAGGAAAAAATATTCAAAGACTAAAAATGTGCCAAGATACCTCTGTGACAGATGAATGTCCATAGCCCTGATAACGCCAATAACATTCTCAAAAGATGTTGATGGCATTTGGAAAACTTTATAATTTTCTTTATAGAATAGGAGCAAATTTTTTTCTTGATGTGGTAAATATCAAATCATATGTGTTATCCTTAATAGTGTAACACCAAAAAACATGCCTACTGAATTCAGAAACAAAAGAAGATTGCTCATTATCTCCATTTCCATTTAACATTGTTTTTTTCTGGAAGTGTCAAAGCTAATACCCATAAAGATATATTTTTCAGGAAAATATATAGTAAAAATGATAATTTCTTGGAGATGGTCTAATTATATGCCTGAAAAGTCCAAGAGGGGGAAAAAAAAAAAAACAGAGTCACCAACCCGCCCTCTGCTGCCTTGACTTTTAATTGACCCCTGTTTGTGTGTGTGTGGTGCTGGAGATGGAACCCAGGGCCTTGCACAAGGTAGATAGGCAAGTGCTCTACCAGTGAGCTACACCCCCAGCTTGTGAATTCATTATCTTAAAAGAGCCTGTACCCCAGTTGCTCAGAGCAGGGATTGAGGTACTTTTAAAGAATCAATAAGAAATTATTATTTGGACTTCTAGAACTCTAAAGAAGTTAAGAATCATTTTATTACTTTTTTTTAAGTACTAGGGATTGAACATTGAACCCAGGGGTGCTTTACAACTGAGCTACACTCCCAGTCCTTTTTATTTTTTAAAATTTGAGACAGGGTCTCGTTAAGTTGCTGAGGCTGGCCTCAAACTTGTAATTCTCTTACCTCAGCCTCCCAAGGTACTGGGATTATAGGTGTGTGCCACTATGTCCAGTTCTACACATTTTGATGTAAGTCTTCATGGCTTTAAGAATGTGGAAATCCTTGATTTTCAGGAAAATTAGAACCCAGCAGCTAGGTACAAAGTCAAGAAGAGTGAGGTCTCACTCCTACCCCTAACTCCCAATATTCTTCCTAGGGACAACGGCTATTACCTGTGTCATGATTCTTCAAGAGATAGTCTATATTTACTTGAGTGCAACTTCTTTTTTTTTTAAAGAAAGAAAGAGAGAGAGAGAGAGAGAGAGAGAGAGAGAGAGAGAGAGAGAGAATTTTTTAATATTTATTTTTTAGTTTTCGGCAGACACAACATCTTTATTTTATGTGGTGCTGAGGATCAAACCCAGCGACAAGTGCATGCCAGGCGAGCGCGCTACCGCTTGAGCCACATCCCCAGCCCCAGAGAGTAACTTCTTGAGTGTCTTTATCCAGGCAAAAGAAAATGGATGCATCTGAAATACCCAAAAGTCGGAAGGTAATGTTTTTGGGTAAGGATTCTGAAACCAATGCAACAACGTCTATGATGACAGCAATGATGGAGGACACACAAGACAAGAGAAATGTGACCGAAGTAGCTCTGGCTCTGGTTGAGGATGCCATCGCTGTTGCCGTTCAGTTTGTGGAAGGTAATAATCCTGTTTGGTTGCCTGAAGAATTGTTTCATGGCAACTACCAGGCAACTAACAAATCCATGCCTTGTTTGCAGAAGCTAGAAACCCCATCAAAAACATCAAGTGGATTACTCATGGTGAATTCACAGTAGAAAAAGGCCGTAAACAAATTGAGAAGTTTGTTTTGGTAAGTTAGTTAAAAGGGCCCTTGTTTGATCAAAAGTTTGAGGTCCAGAAAACCTAGGTAATGACATCAAAGGTGACTAGATTAAGTAAGCATTGTCTCCATCTGGGTTCCAAAATCAAGGTGGGTTAGTCTTTGAAGGTAAAAAGCTTAATCATATTGCTCTGTGTTTGTATCATCTTAACTTGATATTGCCCTAGAGGGAAAAAAAAGACAACTAGCATTTCCCATTAAGCAAATTGTTCCTGCTATTGCATTCAGTGGGGGTCCAGTGGCTCCCAACTTCACTATGCTCATACTAAAAGAGTGGATGTGAGTGGATCAAGTGCATTTTTGTATGTGTGATGCTAGGGATATAACCTAGGGCTTCGCTCATTCAAAGCACACACTCCACCACTGAGCTACATCCACATCCCCAGGAACAAGTGTCTTTTTGCTACAGCTTTGGAATGTATTGCCCAGATGGTAAGATGTACATGTCCATTAGTTCCCCCTCCCCACTTGTGTCCAGCTCTGATCCCTCTATGTCTTTTCCTGGCAGATTTCAGAGGAAGATCTTGGGTTGCTTTGCTTAATTGGCAGGTACCTAAAGAAATAAGGCTTGAAATCTCTCGTTGTACTTCCACAGAGGAGAAACCATTTGAAACTGATGGAGGTGAACTCACCTATTCCTAAGACAAGTTTCCAGCTGTGTTGTTCCTCTGGCCAGGCCATTAGACTACATTCTTTGGAGCAGTTTCCTAGGCCCTAGAGAGACCCTGGTCAGGTGGTTCTGAGGAAAGGACAGGCATTTCTGGTTCTATACTCTCCCTCTGTGCTCCAGTAGCACCTCTCACTGTTCTCATCAAGAGGGGTAGAGCATGGTGAGGAGGAATGAAGTATTAGTTACTCTGGGGCCTTCCTGCTCTACAACATGTCTCCATTTGAGGTTGGGCAAAGACCTCTGTCTGTTGCAGTCAGGGCTCCTAAATCAGACTGGAGTGGGACAGAGAAAGCAGGTGAACTTTCTTTTGGAGCTCACACTGGCCATTCTGATTAAAGGCAAAGTGAGGGCTGGGGTTGTGGCTCAGTGGTAGAGCACTTGCCTAGCATATGTGAGGCACTGGGTTTGATTCTCAGCACCACAAATAAATAAAAAATAAAGTTATTTTTTAAAAAAGGGAAAGTGAGTTCTGATGATGGCCTAAAAGATATAAAGTTATCCAAACCCCTGCTCCTTTCTCACCACTTATGAGTCTGACTCCATCGGCAACTACCTTCTCCCTTTTTATTTTCCCCACTTCAGCCTCCCACCTCCTTGCTGTTTTTTAATTTCCAGGTATGTTCTTGCCCTGATCTTTGCATTCACTGTCTGCTCTGCCTGGAACTCTCTCAAGATATATTTTCATGGCTCACTGCTTTACCTCTCTTTAGATCTTTGTTAAAATGCCACGTGTTCATCAAGGCCTTTCCTGGCCACTTCACTGAGAATTGCAATCTTCTCCCTTTCTCTGATTCATTCCTCTCTCAGCACTTATCTCTACCAGAGACCATCAGATAATATGGACAATGAAGGCTGAGATCACTGCTGTCCCTGGCCCTAGCAACATCAGCTACACAGTGGATGCTCAATAAATCTGTGTTGAATATATGAGTGGATTTATTATCTCATTACCATTATTTCTTCATAGATGAAAAGCCAGGGGTCAAAATATTTGTCTCAACTACTTTGAGGCCTATTGTGAGGATAGAGTCAATTAGAAAGAAGATGACTAAAAAGCTAAAAGCTCTATATAACTCATGATAAAAAAGAACCTTGTTCCCGGCTCCACTAATACAGTGAACCTGAGAAGTGAGGTCTACTATCTAGGTGCCAGGCATTTCTTTCTTCTTCTTCTCCGTCTCCGTCTCCTTCTACTTCTCCTCCTTTTTCCTCCTCCTCCTCATCCCCCTCCTTTTTTTTTTTTTTGTATGTGGATTGAACCCAGGTGCTTAACCACTGAGCCAAATCCCCAGCCCTTTTTATTTTTTTAATTTCAAGACAGGGTCTTGCTAAATTGCTTAGGGCCTCACTAAGTTGCAGAGGCTGGCTTTGAACTTGCAATCCTTTTGCCTCAGCCTCCCATGCCACTGGGATTACAGGCATGCACCACTATGCCTGGCAGTGCCAGGCATTTCTTTTTTTAATTTAAAAAAAAAATTGATCTTTTTAGTTATACATGACAGTAGAGTGTATTTTAACATATCATACATACATGGAGTACAACTTCCCATTCTTGTGGTTGTACATGATGTGGAGTTACACTGGTCTGATTCATTCTACTTTCTTTTCCATTCCTGTCCCCCCTCGCTTCCCCCACTCTGCCCTGTCCAATCTGGTGAACCTTCCCTTCTCCCCCCACCCCACTGTAAGTCAGCATCGGCATCAGAGAGAACATTCTGGCTTGGGTTTTTGGGGACTGGCTTATTTCACTTAGCATGATAGTCTCCGGGTCCATCCATTTACCAAATGCAAGGCATTTCTTTTTTTTTTTTTAATAGACCTTTACTTTTATTTATTTATATGTGGTGCTGAGAATCGAACTCAGGGCCTCACACGTGCTAGGCAAGCACTTTACCACTGAGCTACAACCCCAGCCCCCAAATGCAAGGCATTTCTGATGGTGAGTTTTCTTAAGCTTATTGTCAGTTTCTCAGAGTTTACCACATAATAGGGGATGGTCAATTAGGTGATGATCATTTGCTAACCATTGCTATGTGCCAAGCACTCCAAGCACTTCACCATGTATTATCTCATTTAGTCCTCACAACAAACCTGTACATACGTATATCAATGACCATTTTATAGATGAGGAAATGTGAGGTATCTGCATTCCTTTCTATTTTTTAAAAAAAATATTTTTAGTTGTAGATGGACACAATACCTTTAGTTTTTTTATGTGGTATTGGGGACCGAACCCACTGCCTCATGCATGCTAGGCAAGCATTCTACCACTGAGCCACAACCCAAGCCCTGCAGTCCTTCTTATTTTGAGACAGGATCTTGCTAAGTTGCTGAGGCTGGCCTCAAACATGTGATCTTCCTGCCTCAACCTCCTGAGTTGAGTTACTGGGATTACAGCCCTGTGCCATCTCATTTACTAATTGTCTGATATATTCTTTTGTTGTTTGCTTGTTTATTTGTTTTTGTGGTGCTGGGGACCAAATCCAGGGCCTTGTACATGCCAGGCAAGTGCACTATCACTAAACTACACCCACAGCCCCCATCTAATATATTCTTTCTACCCTAATAATAAAATTATTTTTGATGACAATAGTTTTATCATCAATGAAAATCCCTAAAATGCAAATTCAAAAGATTTCAAGGTGTTGCAATGTGAATAAGAATGATTAGACCTGGTATCAGAAAGCTTGTGCATTTGTGGGGGTAGGGATAGTATACTCATATATTGCCAGTGAGCACAACGATTTATTTATTCTTTTCAGAAACATAATCTGGCAATGAGAATATACAAGTGTGTGTGTGTGTGTGACAGATATCACTAAGTTGCTGAGGCTGACCTCAAACTTGCAATCCTCCTGACTCAGACTCCTGAGTAGTTGGGATTACGAGCATGTGCTACCACTCCTAGCTTTACAAGTGGGTTCTCTTTTATTATTATTATTATTAGTTATTGATGGACCTTTATTTATTTGTTTATATGTGGTGCTGAGAATTGAACCCAGTGCCTCACACGTGCTTGGCAAGTGCTCTACCACTGAGCCACAACCCTAGCCCCACAAATGGGTTCTTTTTTTTTACATTAGTCTTTTTTTAAATTTATTTTTTAGTTTTAAGTGGACACAATATCTTTATTTTACATTTATATGGTGCTGAGGATAGAACCCAGTGCCTCAAGCATGCTAGGCAAGCACTCTACCATTGAGCCACAACCCCAGCCCCCAAGTGGGCTGTTTATTAAAAAAATAGAAAATTCCCATCATCTAATACAGTTCTTTTTATAAATAAAAATAAGACATTATTTTCAAAACCCAGTGAACAAAAAGACACAAAGTAGAAAATGAAAGCTTCCCCTCCACTGCCAGGATGCCCAGTTCTATTCTCCCAAAGGTCATTTACTATAGATAACAGTTTTGTGCATGTAATTCCAGATGCCTGTTGGTTTTGTGGGTCCAATAATAAGTAAATGACTAAGCCATCCATGGTAGAGTGACACAGTGACATACTGTTTCCTGGAAGTGAGTATATGAAGTGGTATTATATAAACATTACAAAACATAAGGATAACATACACATTCACTGGAAGTACATAAAAATCAGAGCCCTAGGGGTCTGGTGATATAGCTCAATTGGTAGAGTGCTTGCCTTGCATGCACAAGGCCCTGGGTTCAATCCCCAGCACCACCCCCCAAAAAACAAAACAAAACAAAAAACAGGGGCCTGCATAATGATAAAAATGGGAAGAGACTGGCCTAATGGGAATAGTTGAATTTAATGTCAATCTAAGGCTGCCTTAGTTCATGAAAGGGAAAAAATACACAAAGAGCCAAGCTCAGAAGAAGAACTCTTAAAATTGAAGCATCTGGTGGGGTGGAAAAAAACACTGAGCTGGCTGCTTTGATCCCTGGGTACCATCCAGGTGTCATGTTAGAATGTCTCTACTCAAGGACCCAGAATTCTCATCTGCAATGTAAGGGGCTTTGTTAGATTATCTCTAGGGACCATTCCAGTGCTATGAAGTCTGTAATTGTGTGAAAGATTAAATTTTAGAGCTAAAAACATATATTAAGTAATATAAAAAGGTTAAGGGGAAATAAGTTAAGCTTCACTGGGCTACAAGGGGTTGACTGTTGGGCTTCTTCATGAAAAGGCATGATATATCAGGAGGCTGAGGCACGAAGCAACTCAGTGAGACCCTGCCTCTAAATAAAATACAAAGTAGGGTTGGGGATGTGGCTCAGTGGTTGAGCAGCCCTGAGTTCAATCCCTGGTACCAAACAAAAAAGGATGATATATGAAAGAAGACACAGTTTCTGATCTCAAGAAATCTAGATTCCCATGGTTCTCTCTGGCCAACTAGATATGAGTTGGAAACAAACCAAAGCAGATCAGCCTACTTTTTACAAAAGAGGGCCTGAAATCTTTTTGCCATCTGCTTCCCCACATTCCTTTCCCATATCACTGGGATTGTTAGATATCCTGCTTCCTAGTTACATTTGTTCTTTGATTCAGAAGCTTCCTGTACCTCAGTAGCCCAAGGGGATTCAGTTGGAATTTTTGTTGTTGTTGTTGTTTTGTGGCCCTGGTAATGGACAGGGCCTCTTACATGCTATGCAACTGCTCTACCACTGAGCTACATCCCCAGCCTGAATTTAACTTTTGGAATATCTATTACATTCAGGTCCTGTGCTAAGAATCAGGGCTGCATTATGATTTCTATGCACTATTCTCCCATATATACACTATACTTTTTTAAATGGCATCCTGCCACATTGCCCAAACTGGTCTTGAACTCCTGGACTCAAGCAACCCTCCTGAGTCATCCTCCAGTCCAGGCTGCCCTCTTCCTTTTGTGGGATCCTTTCTCAAATTTTTAGTTTAAGACAACATCATTATAAAGATGACATCGGCCCTAAAAGTTCATTTCTTTCTTCTCACTTTATTTTTATTTATTATTTTTTGGGGTATTAGAGATTGAATTTGGGGTACTTAACCAGTAAGTCACATCCTCAGCCCCCCCTTTTTATTTTGGTACCAGGGATTGAACTCAGGGGCAGTCAATCACTGAGCCACATCCCCAGCCCTATTTTGTATTTTATTTAGAGACAGGGTCTCACTGAGTTGCTTAGCACCTCACTTTTGCTGAGGCTGACTTTGAACTCATGATCCTCTTGCCTCAGCTTCCCGAGCAGCTGGGATTACAGGTGTGTGCCACTGTGCCCGTCTAGCCCCTTTCATTTTTCATTTTGAGACAAGGTTTAAGTTGCTTAGGGCCTTGCTAAGTTGCTGAGGTTGGTCTTGAGCTGTGGTCCTCCTGCCTCAGCCTTCCGAGTCGCTGGGATTACAGGCATGCACCACTGTGCCCATTTCTTCTGATTTTAAAAGAAAAAAAGTTTTGTGGGCTTTCAATGTATTGTGGGCCCAAGATGCTATGCCCATTATGTATTATGGATAATTTAATCCTGCCATAATGTTTAATATGGATACTACAGTGAACACTGCTTCTCATCACTGGAGTACAGAGGGGAGTGTCAAATGCAATAAGAGAGGCAGAAAACAGATCCTATGAGTGTTAGATATTCTAAGGTCTTCTGTTTATTGACTCCACTAGTGCTTTGGAAAGGAGAAGCTTTTCCTATGGTGCAAACAGCATCATCCCTTTCTGAGGGATATGGATTATCCTATTGCCTGACTTCTTCTGCTCTTATTTTATAAACCATCTCTAGCTGTGATCAAGGAGCCTCATTCCTTTCTAGTCACACCTGTAGGTCTCCTGAGATGGGGCAAGCAGAACACGTGTTCTAATCACTCTTTAATTATTTTCCAATTAACCACAATTCCAATTACACACCCAAGTAAGGGTGTGGAGCAGCCTGTGGCTGTGTATATGTACACGTACACTTCAGAGGGTGTGCCCCTCCAGTCTAAAGCCCAATTTCAAGTGATATGTGCATTATTTTTTTTATTTCATTTCAGCTTCACCTTTTCACACCCCCACTGTGGAGATAACTGAGAGTTGATTCTAGTTTGACTCCCAATAAAAAAAAATGCAAGGACTCCGGAACAGGGCTGCAACCCTGACTGTTATGCACTGCTTTTATCAAAAGTGCTTGAGTAGAAGTCTGCCTTTCTTTGTCTGTGAGCTTTCTTTTTTCTATGAAGCAGACTTGGGAGTACCAAAGCCGCTGGGTGCACCACACAGAGTTTATAAAGAAGGAAGAGCTAAGTCACACCTTCCGCTATATCTACTGCGTGCGTTGGAGCATCCCAACAGCTCAGGTACCCATGCCGCGAGTCAGTGCCACTGCCTACTTCACCATCAAGATCAACAAAAGCAAACCTCCGGTAAGCTCTTCCTTTGATGCTCTGTTCCCCACAGTGAAGCTTCAAGGAGAATGGAGATGTCTTTAGTCAAATTTATCAATGATGCCCTCTTTGCAAAATTTAATTATCATATTTCTGTCCTCATCTTACTTGGCCCATCTGCAGCACTTGTCCTACCTGATTATTCCCTCCTCCATGAAACTTCCCACTTGGTTTCTAGAAGAATACACTCTTCTGGTTTTCATCCTGCTTCACTGACCATACATTCTCTATCAGTCTCCATTGCTATCTCTGCCTCACACCAACTTCTACATGTAATGTGTTCCAAAACTCAAGTCTTAAATCCCTTTCCTTTACTCACTTCCATAGTTATCTCGATCAGTCTTGAAAAATGTCACCAAGAGCTTGTGGTTCCCAAATTTACAGCTCAAGTCCAGATCTCTCCCACTTGGAGGTATAATAAATATTTCATTTATTGTGTTTAAAATTAAACTTTCAATTTTCCATTCCAAATCTGAGCTACATACAGTCTTCCTTGTCTCAGCTGATAGCCAAATTCTTGGTGTCATCCTTGACCCTTTCTTTTCTCTCACACTCCTCAACCAATCCATTAAGAAATCCAGCTGACTCTACCTTCAAAAACATACCCAGCGCCCCACAATTTCATACCAGTCCATTTGTACCACCCTCTTCCAAGACACCATCCTCTTGCACCAAGATTATTTCAACAGCTTCCAAACCAGTCTCTCTGCTTCTGTCCTTGCCATCAATGTGCCTCTTTTCTATATAGCAATCAGCCAGTGAACCTCATCAAGTGAATTTCTGTCACTCCTCTGTTTAAAACTTTCCAAAAGTGCTTTTCCAATTCTAAAGCACATACAAAGTACTTGGTAATATGGAGATTCTGATTCAGCAGGTCAGGGGTAAAACTTGGGATTCTGCATCACTAACAAGTCTCCAGGCAGTGCTCACACTGCAGGTCCAGAGACTTATATTTGCATATCAAATGGCTACAAGGCCTTGTGTGATCTGGTCCCTTGTTTTATCTGCTTTCCCACTACCCCTTCCACTAACTTACTCTGTTCCAACCCCTCTGATCTTGCTGCTTCTCAAGTAAGCCAGGTATAGTCCTGCCTCATGGACTCTGCACTTGCTGTGCCATTTGACTAGAATACTCTCCTCTACCTACATGCATTGTGTAGTTGTCTACCCCCTCACCTTCTCTCCTGCACTTTCTTTCTGTTCCATCCCATCCCCCATGCTTTTTCTTCATTACATTTTATTACCTTCAAATATTCTGTATCATCAATTATTTTGTTCTTGTCTGTTCCACTAGAATGTAAGTTCTATAAGGGCAGGGATGTTTGTCTTGCTGAAAAACAAGACCTGGCCCAAAAAAAAAAAAAATATTGAAGGAATGACTGCTTGTAGCCACTAGGTAGACCACAAATAGCATGTTGACTTGAGAGTTGGTGTGAAAGGAGCCAAAATAACACCCATGATTCCAGGAGAAAGGGCCTCAGAGGAGCAGGGCTGGTACCAAGCATAATGCCTGGAACATAACAGACATGAAAAATGTTATTTTCCCTTTGTCTTCCCATCCTTTCTCAAAAGTTGCCTGAGCTCTGATCTGACTTTAAGGCTTTATATATGGATCATATCATCAGTGAGCCAACTATGTCCCCTACTCATTCTATTCCAGAACACATGTATCTTCAGCTGAAGTAATCTAAAGAGGTACAATAGATGGAGAGTTCAATTCTGGTCATATATCCCTCCATCAGTTGTCTTGCTCTGAAAGTCAGAGATTTTGAAGTAAGGCTGGTTGAAATGATCCAGACCATACTGGAGACAACATATAGATAGTCTTGGGAAGAAGGCTCTTGCTCAATATTCCAGGCATCATTCTGGAGGTCAGATTGGGAGGGGAACATTGAGACATTATGACTTATATTTCATTATGTTTTCAAACCTTGTTCATTTATATTATTTCCATCTGATGTCATTCTTCAGAGGTAGAGATTGTCAGCTGAGTAAACTGAAGCATATAAAGAAAGTAAATGAACTCCTCAGGTTCCTATTAATAAACAGCATAATCCTCTGACAACCTGTCTCCAATTTTGTGGCAATTCTTAAGATATTTTTTGCCAAAAAGATCTTTTTTTCAGATAGATTTGAAGTGACAAAGAACTACCACTTAGAGGTTCCCACTTTATAATTAGGACGAATTCTGGAAATTCAAGAGTATCTAGAGAAGAGTAGGGAGGGAATTAAGAGTTGGTATGTTCAGTCTATACTGACAGTTGTCCTTCTTTCTCTTAGGATACACCCATTGATGTCTCTTATATTTTTGAGGGCCATTCATTAGTTCTAAGGTAATGAACATTTGGAGACATATTTTGAAAGGGTGGGGAAAAGGTCATTATACTCCAGGAATCCAGAAGACCCACAGCCAGATAATTCACGTAATAGTCATTTATCTTCTTTGGACCTACCCTATTAGAATGAACTAAAACTAGAATTCTGCCATTGGTCTAGAACATCTTTTCCTTAGTGTCTGGTTTTGCAATAATTAGAAACTTGAGGGGCTGGGGATATAGCTCATTTGGTAGAGTGCTTGCCTAGAATTCACAAAGCCCTGGGTTCAATCTCCAGCACCACCAAAAAAATAATAATAATAATTAGAAACTTGAGGATTATTTGCTGGAATAGGGTGGGTAAAAAAGCCGGTCATGTCTATTGTTTCTATAAGAAACTTCAAAATTACATGGAGTTATATCATGTATTAAATAATCCCTTTATCTGTATAGTAGCTGTCTTAAAGATCTTTACATGTAAGCTCATTAATCCTTTTGTTGATTGGGTCCAAAAAACAGTAACGAATAGAGAGAACCCTGCCACCCTCTCTACTTACTCTCTCCCTGGCAAAAAAATGGCTTATTGCTCACTAGGAATATAACAGTAAATCCCTGGTTCAATTTTTTTTTAATTTTAAAAGCATTTGGTGTTTGTTTTTCTTCCTCTGTAGACCAGGAATGGCTCACTTTCGAGAAGAATGGCCAAGGGACATTATTGAGGCCAAAAATCTTTTAATGGAGTCAATCACCTTCTAAATTCAATTGTCTGAATCTTACAGAATGTTTTAGCATTGTTTAATGCCGCAGTCTGGCTGGGCACAATCAGGAGCCACTTGTCAAAAGAAACTAACTTTATTTTTAGAACCACACACGCCAAACAAAACAGCCTCTCAGGAAAAACCCTCAGAGCCTCAACTGCCACCACCGGCTTTCCACAAGCCTCTCTCTCCCACACAAGCTTCTCTCTACCTCCCACAATCCTCCTGCTCTTGAGGCTGATTGGCTGGGTCACGTGGGCGGAGCCAAAAAAGTCCCCTAATGAGCAGCTCCGTGGTCTGAAAGGGCAGGGAAACAGCCCAATGAGCATCACCGCAGAGGAGCCAATCAGCTAGATGTTGCTGGGGCCGAGGAGCCAATCAGCTAGATGTTGCTGGGGCCGCTGTGAGCCAATCATCAGCCGGCAGCTGGAAGTTTGCTGGCAGCTGGAAGTTTGCTGGGGCCCCTTCGGCTGTGGCTCTCAACATCTCCCCCTCTCTGTTTAAACAACAAGCATGTGGCTTAGGGACCGTGCCTGCCTTAGGTTGTCCAATAGTACATATGGTCCTTAGGTTGGTACCATTGCAATTGGATCTTACCCGTCACTGACTACCGGTCCAGTATACAGCCACGCCTGTGGAGAGGTCTTTGTACCAGAGGGGGGGTGAGGTTCTTTGCCTCACCTCTGTTGGCCCCCAAATTTTAGCTGGACGATCATGACAAGCAGAAGGGAGGAAGATACACCAAGCCAATTGATGGCTCCTTTTGGAAAAATTGTACCACCAATGACATCATCAGCAAAAATACCCCAACACTACCACAAGTCGCTGCACCAACAGATAGTTCACAATGCATACAGGTGAGCTCACAATGTGTTCAGGCAAGTTCTGCAAGCAGTTCAGTGATGGCTATTGTAGAAGCTGTAGATTGGTTTTATCTTTGACTTCACCAGCACTGGGATGAAGATAGGAATTCTGGCAATAATGGCTAAAGAAAAAATTATGTAACATTCCAGAAGGCACTAAAAGAAAACAATTTTCTTAACCATTTACATTATCTTTAAGAGAATTATTAAATATAATGAAAAGGAAAGGTGAAAGTAAACAAACAGATCTGTTAACCTTCTTTTTTGTTTACATATTAAAACAATCCTCAACAGTTGTTTACCCAATTTAAATTAAACCATATAAATCACGTGAAAAAAAATATTTGGATCCATTTTATCATGAGCGCTCATCATATATGATATATGGACATACATACATTCAAACATATAATACATACAACACATAACATTATAGTAAAGGCCTTATAACTTTTTACAGGTGAAATCTCCATTGCAATGTTTAAAAACTCTATAGTCAAAAAATAGAACTGATCAGCAAAACATTAACCTAGGTCTGTATGAGCTCAAAAAACAAAATAGAACTTCATGATATGGCAAAGGGCAATAATAAAATAGATATTGAAAAAAGCATCCTGGTTCTGTTGCAGATGTAAGAATAGCCAAACTGGAGTTTTGGATATCAGTTGTTATGGATTTGAGCTAAATCATCTTCTTTTTGGTCTGTAGAAATCGCTTTAGTTAATCTTTCTGGAATCCAAATCGGCTGCTGTTCTCCCTGTGGAAACACATAAACAGACCCCCGACTCCAGACAATCACTGGGTCAGGACCTTGGTTAATCTCTCTGGAATCCAAATCGGCTGCTGTTCTCCCTGTGGAAACACACAAACAGACCCCCGACTCCAGACAATTACTGGGTCAGGACCTTTCCATTGTCCTGTTAGAATATCCTTCCAAAGTACCTTGGGCTTATGCACATTTTTTGGACACATATGCCTTTCCGCAGCACTAAGTCCTGATGAATCCAAATTTAAAAAGTTTAGAGTAAAAAGGGTTATTTTAAGTTTATCTTTGGGGAATATATACCCCTTCCCAATTCCTTCTTTTTGCTTTAATAAATACATTTTAATAGTTTGATGAGCTCTTTCAACTATGCCTTGTCCCTGTGGATTGTATGGGATTCCTGTTATATGAGTAATGCCAAATGTTGAGCAAAATTGTTTAAAAGAGGTAGAAGAATAACCAGGGGCATTATCTGTTTTTAACTGTTTTGGAACACCCACAGTGGCAAAATTTTGTAAGCAATGAGCTATAACATCTTTAGTTTTTTCTCCGGCATGAAGGGAGCCCATCAAAAATCCAGAAGAAGTATCAACTGTAACATGCAAATATTTTAATTTTCCAAATTCTGGCAAGTGTATGACGTCCATCTGCCAAATATGGTTAGGTATCAATCCTCTAGGATTGACTCCAAGATTAACTTGTGGTAAAAAGGTCACACAATTTTGACATTGTTTTATTATTTGTCTAGCTTGTTCCTTAGTTATTTTAAAGCGCTTTTGTAAAGTATTAGCATTGACATGGAACTTTTTATGAAAATTTATAGCTTCTTCTAGTGTAGAGAAAATATGTATGTCATGTGTAGTTTTATCTGCTAAATCATTGCCCAAACTAAGGGCTCCAGGCAATCCTGTATGTGCCCTGATATGTCCTATAAAGAATGGATCTTTTCTGTCCCAGATTAGACTTTGTATAGTGGAAAGCAAAGAGAAAACAGTAGAAGAAGGGGAAATCCTACCAGCATCTTCAAGAGATACTATAGCATTAACTACATACTGACTATCAGAAAATAAATTAAATACAGAATCTTTAAACATCACAAAAGCTTGTAAAACTGCATTAAGCTCTACCTTTTGAGCTGATTGTTTGGGTACTAAAAATGTAAAAGTTTGATCAGGGGTAACTACTGCTGCTGTACCATTATTTGACCCATCAGTGAATATATTTGGAGCATTCATGATAGGTGTTTTTCTTGTCATTTTTGGAAAAATTACAGGATGCAATGACCAAAAAGACAATAAAGGATTAGATGGTAAGTGGTTATCAAATGAAACATTAGATTTGCACATGATTATTGCCCAAGTATTTAACTCATTAGCTAACTCATCAATTTGATTCATAGTATATGGAGTAATAATTTTATTGGGAGAAATTCCAAACACTCCCTTTGCTGCTTTTATTCCTTTGAGTATTAATTGTCCTACAGCCTCAGGATACCTAGTAAGAATAGTGTTAGGAGAATAAGATAAATGTATCCATAATAATGGACCTTCTTGCCAAAATACTCCTGTAGGAATATTTTTTGTTGGTAGTACAATAAATAATAAAGGCAAACTTATATCAATTCTATCCAAATGCATATTTTCCATATATGTTTCAATGATTTTTAATGCCTTTCTTGCTTCAGGCGTTAACATTCGGGGTGAATTTGGATCTGATGGACCTTTTAGGATATCAAATAAAGGTCCCAACTCTCCTGTTGGTATACCTAAATAAGGCCTTATCCAATTTATGTCTCCTAATAACTTTTGAAAGTCATTAAGTGATTTGAGTTGATCTACTCGTATTTGAATTTTGGGTGGACGGACCATGGTTGAGGATAATAGAACTCCTAAATAATTAATTGGAAAATTTAATTGTACTTTATCTATTGCTATCTCTAGATTATAATTTTTTAATAAGTTTGTAAGTGTGGCATAACATTCTAGCAATGTGTTTTTATCTTTGTGTGCTAATAATACATCATCCATATAGTGAAATATTTGTAGTTCAGGATTTTGATTTCTAAGTGGCTGGATTACTTTGTTAACATAAATTTGACACATAGTTGGGCTGTTAGCCATCCCTTGAGGGAGTACTTTCCATTCATATCTCTGATCAGGACCTTCATGATTCAGTGCAGGGATAGTAAATGCAAAACGTGGACTATCCTCAGGATGAATTGGAATTGAAAAAAAACAATCTTTAATATCTATAACTAAAACATACCAGGTTTTTGGCAAAGCAGACAACTGAGGAATCCCTGATTGAGCAGGTCCCATAATAACCATCTCATTATTAATGGCTCTTAAATCTTGCAATAATCTCCATTTACCAGATTTCTTTTTGATGACAAAAATGGGAGTATTATGGGGAGATACAGAAGGTTGTATATGTCTTTCTGCTAATTGTTGTTTGACCAGGTCATGGGCTGCTTGTATCTTTTCTTTAGTCAGGGGCCACTGAGGAACCCATACTGGTCTTTCTGATTTCCAAGTAATTTTTATTGTCTCAGTGGCCCTTTCTGAAAATCCAACCCATGTCTGTCTGTTCCTTGATCTATTTGTATTGGTGCTGCTATACCTTGTTCTTGTTTTTCTAATCTTTTTCCTTTCCTAAAACCTTGTCTAGTCATAATAGTGGGTGCATTTTGGTTGATGTTATTTGTTAATGTCAAACCTAATTGATCTAGGACATCTCGTCCCCATAAATTTACGGGAAGATGATCCAATACATATGGCTGTATAGTTCCTTCACATCCTTCAGGATCCTTCCAATCTAATACCATTGCACTTCTATGGGGATTAGTTGCCACTCCTAGGCCTCGAAGCGTTTGAGTGGCTTGTTGTAATGGCCAATGTTTTGGCCATTCTTGACGAGAGATGATGCTAAGGTCTGCACCTGTATCCAGTAGCCCATTAAATTCATGTCCTTGAATATTTAGTTTTAGCATGGGGCGAGAATCTAAATTTAAAGAAAGCATAGCCCAATCTACACCTGTGGAGCCTAATCCCCTGGAACCTCTTTCTACACTATGACTAGGAAATTTATTATGTAGGCTGGGTATTATTAACAACTGTGCTATTCTATCTCCAGGTGAAATTACTGATATACCTCTTGGAGAACTAGCTATAATTTTTATTTCACCTACATAATCGGGATCAATTACCCCAGGACTTATCATAAGTCCTTTTAATGTAGATGAACTACGTCCCAATAATAAGCCTACTGTTCCTTTGGGAAGAGGTCCTTTCACCCCTGTGGGAATGATTTGAACTCCCATCTCTGGAGTTAGTACTGCTCTGGCGGAGGCGCAGATGTCCAACCCTGCGCTCCCTCTGGTTTGTCTGATGAGGGATCTGATGGACAATGTGTCCTGGGCACTACCCTGATGGGGTTGCTGGGTTCCTCCAGTGCTCCGTATATTTGTGGTTTTGGGCCCCGGAGCATTGGGACCCCCTGTCCATTTTTTGGCAATGGAGCCCGATGCCTTTCTCCACGATATCGTGGATAAACACCTGGTCCTTGTTCGTTTTTTGATAATGGAGTACCCTCTATGGTGGTTTGAGAACGGCATTCATTAGCCCAATGTCTCCCTCTACGGCATCGTGGGCAAATACCTGGTATTCTACTCCTTTGATACCTAGTTTTGTTAAACCCTCCTCCAATGGGGCAATTCCTTTTAAAATGTCCTGTTTGTTCACAATTGTAGCATGTTCTTGGCCTGGCATCTAAAGCCTGTTTTACTGCAGCTGCCACAATTTGCCCTTGTTCATTAATGTCTCTGGCATCTAAAGCCTGTTTTACTGCAGCTGCCACGACTTGCTCTTGTTCATTAATGTCTCTACATAATTTAATATATTTGTTTAAATCTTCATGTTTCCATGGTCTAATGATATCTCTGTACCAACGATTCGCTTGCTCATAAGCCAGGTGTTTTAGTAATGGCATTGCTTGTTCTGTATTCCCAAAAACTCTGGTAGCTGTTTGAATAAGCCTATCTACAAATTCAGCATAAGGTTCATTAGCTCCTTGTATTACCTTAGATAATTGACCTTGTAAACCTCCATGTCCTTGTAAAGTCTTCCATGCCTTAATTGCATCTACAGCAATTTGTGCATATACGCCAGGATCATATGCAATTTGTTGCTGCTGATCCTCATAAGGTCCCTTTCCTAACAACATATCTAGATTTCTCTGAGGATAACCAGCTGCTGCATTTCGCCTAGCCGTCTCCTTGCAAAATTCCTCATTGGCAACCTTCCATAACAGGTATTGTCCTCCATTTAGCACAGCTTTACACATATTAGCCCAATCTGCTGGCGTCATGTTCAAGTTGTTAATGGATTCGACCATGCTTACAGTGAAGGGTGCTTGAGGACCATAGGTTGTTACAGCGTCTTTTAGCTGCTTCACTGTTTTGAAATTTAAAACTTGGTAAAATCGCTGCCCTCCTGCCTCAAATACAGGGCATGTTAATATTTGAGATCTTGTCTCAGGATCCCAACTATCAACTGCGGGGGTTGGGGACCTCCCAGCATATGGAGGTGGCCTTGTTAGTTGGACACTTACGTCCTCTGGTGATAGAAAGGTGTTAGTAGCAGTCTCCTGTAGAGGTGGTGCTGTTGGTTGGACACTTACACCCTCTGGTGATAGAAAGGTGTTAGTAGCAGTCTCCTGTTGTAACTTTCCCCCTGATGGCTTTTTCTGTTTTACACTTTCTTTCTCTGTCTGACTAGCTTGAGAGGCCTTCTCTTTTACTTGAATCTTTTCCTCTGACTAACTTGAGAGACCTTCTCTTTTACTTGAATCATTATGTCTTCTTCTTCCTCTACCATTGTCTGAACTGAAGGCTTTGGACTAAGCAAACAAGATATGAACGTCCACAATGGCAATGTGCCAACTGGCAGAGTCCCTGGGCTTTTCTTTTCTATTCTTTTTAAATCTTCACCATGATGGTTCCATTGTGATATATTTAACAACTCCTCCTTAAAAAGCCATGGGCTACATTTTTGTATTGTATCAACGTATGCCCTGATTGTTCTTGATTTTACTGAGATGCCTCCTTCCTCTAACAATTTACTTAACACTCTTTCAGTTTGTTTTTTACTAATTTCTGATCCCGTATTTCTACTATAATACAACCCAACAAGATGACGCCAAACAAAACCGAGACAGAATGAAATAAAAATGGAACAACAAAAAGTCATTATAGCCTTTCTATCCTCCTGACATGTGCATCCGTCCTTTCTCCCTATCTGTTCCTCAGACGTAAATAGTTTTTCCTCAGATGTGAGCGGTTTTTCTTCCGTCTCACTCATCTCCAGGGACAGGCAACTTAAAACAAAAGTGAAGCAAAATAAAAGAGGAATCTTAAAATGGCTACCCATCCTCTCGCCCTGCCCTCAGGGGCGAGCAGTTTCACTTAACCTCAGTCGCTCCCCATGCGAGCCACCAAATGCCGCAGTCTGGCTGGGCACAATCAGGAGCCACTTGTCAAAAGAAACTAACTTTATTTTTAGAACCACACACGCCAAACAAAACAGCCTCTCAGGAAAAACCCTCAGAGCCTCAACTGCCACCACCGGCTTTCCACAAGCCTCTCTCTCCCACACAAGCTTCTCTCCACCTCCCACAATCCTCCTGCTCTTGAGGCCGATTGGCTGGGTCACGTGGGCGGAGCCAAAAAAGTCCCCCAATGAGCAGCTCCGTGGTCTGAAAGGGCAGGGAAACAGCCCAATGAGCATCACCGCAGAGGAGCCAATCAGCTAGATGTTGCTGGGGCCGAGGAGCCAATCAGCTAGATGTTGCTGGGGCCGCTGTGAGCCAATCATCAGCCGGCAGCTGGAAGTTTGCTGGCAGCTGGAAGTTTGCTGGGGCCCCTTCGGCTGTGGCTCTCAACAGTTTTTCTAATCCAAATATATTAAAAATACAATACAGCACATCGAACCACAGAATATTTATTGAATAATAAACTTGCGGCATACAATCCAGCTGTAATTTTTTGCATTCATTTTTCCATTCAACTTCCATCACATTAGCAGATTAACTAGTATGTTTCTAAAAGATTTTATTATCCCTCTATGCATCCTTTAGATCCTTGCAAGCACAGAGCTGAATTTAGAGAGGTGCTAAAATTCACCTCTCAGACCAAACTAAGATTAGTACTTGGCTTCTTGTTTCCCCTCTGCACTTAAGTCTCCAGCCCAGACACACCTTTTATGGACACAAGCGGGAATCAAAAAAAAAAAAAAAAAAAAAAAAAAACAAGGCAACAGTTTTACAGTTTATAGTATAACCAGTTTGAAGGGTTCCCTTCCTCATAGGCCCATTCATTTATAGTGAGTTAAATCTCACTGCTAAATAATACATTTTGAAACTCCGCAACCTGGCATGATGCCTTCCTCAACTTACCACTTTACTTACATTAGCAGCTGGGTGGCTTGAGGATGGGGGTGGGAGGATAATGACACAGGGATGGGTTCAGTTACTACCCTCACTTATTTTTTGTCTTCCTATCCTCACACCAGATTATCACTTGTTTCTAATTTTCCTGTGAGACTCCCTTGTCTGGTTGCCAAATTTTAAAACACCAAAGACAAAATTACATTATACTCTGAGTGACTACTTACAAGTACTTTAGAATACATATTTACAAAGACAAACACTGGAAAGAAACACAAAATACAAATGATAATTGATGGGAAGGAACTGTAATTTTTCTTCCTTATTTTTTTACTATTATATTTGTACAATAAATTAAAAAGGAGGGGTAATCTTATCAGAGCAATAGACATGAGGTGGGAAACTAGATAAGTTTTCTTGGAGAACAAAATATATATATATATATACATTTAAAATACAATAGCCTTACTATTGACTTGATGGCTCAAGTGACTAAGCATAGTTTGAAGCATTAACTGTAATAAGCTGAAAATGAAATACTTTTAGCCCTTTTATTCTTCCCTTTACTTCCCCAAAGAATATGCTACCAAAACAATTCTTTGGCAGATCTTTCCTATACAAACCCCGATGAAAGGAATGGTAAGGTTCTGAAATAAATACCTTTTCTTTCATTTACTCAACAAACAGTCGTTGAGCATCTACTCTCTGGAGGACACAAGAGAATCAAATAAAAATTCACAATATTTGGATATCACAAAATTGCTACTGTTAAAACTACCATGCCAACTAAAAATAATGTCCTGGGGCTGGGGTTGTAGCTGAGTGGTAGAGTACTTGCCTAGCACGTGTGAGGCACTGGGTTCGATCCTCAGCACCACATAAAACATAAATAAAGATATCGTGTCCATCTATAAGTAAAAAATATTTTTTAAAAAATAACGTCCTTAGAGAATAAAACTTTTAAGTGGGAATTATAAACTTTAGGTTTTATTATATAAGGAAGTAAATGGATTAAGACAAGTTTGGGAACTTGGTTCTGTTTTTCTTTTGCAATACTGGGGACTGGACACAGGGTTGCTTTCCTACCGAGCTACATCCCCAGCCCTTTTTATTTATTTATTTTTTATTTTGAGACAAGGTCTTGCTAAAATGCTGAGGCTGACCTAGAACTTGTGATCCTTCTGCTTCAGCCTCCAGAGTTGTTAGGATTACAGTCATGTGCCACTGTGCTCAGCTCTAGTTTCCTTTTAACTTTAGGAAACTACAGATTTATTAGGCTCAGCAAAATGGATAAATACAAATCCCTTCAAGTTCAGGGGTCATGAATGTTGTTACATGCGACAGCTGTTTAGTTCAGTAGTTGTGGGTTAAAAGTAGACATTTACTTAGAACATACAGAAAAACCTGTGCTCTATACTATGAAATATGACTGCTTTACTTATAAATTCCTTAAAGAAAAACCACTTTAAACTATTATAAGGAGAGAGGGCATTTAAAAATAGCACAGTCTGAATTTACCCATCACCCAGTAACCTAAATTCATCCTATGTACATAATAACAACACAGATCAAACAGTTTCCAACCATAACAAGTCAAAATTTCCATTGCCCCTCCCCTTTTACACTTGTGACCTAACTAAAATTGAACAAAATAAGGGAAGGAAAAATATTATGATCACAATTTTTACTTTAAAAAATGTGATGAAATAAGGGCCTTTTATACAAAGTTAAGAATTAAAATGAATGATAGATATAAAAACATAAACTGAAAGCTTTAACCATGCTTAAAATGAAATCTACCTATTACATAAAGGATAGGGTTAAAAAAGTTTAATATCATTTTATCTACATCTATTTGAAACAACTAAGTTAAAATACTATATTTTTCCCATCAGTACTCTTGACCGTAGTTGACTCTCACTCTTTTTAGATGTTATCTTATCATTAAAGTACCACTTAGAAATACTAATTTATATTGGCATAGCAATAAATTTCCCAAGACTTTATATTTGAGAGAACTTTTTGTTTCTTGCAGTACTGAAGATCAAATTCAGGGCCTTACACATGCCAAGCACCTGCTGCTCTACCACTGAGCTATACCCCCAGCCCCTAAAATAACTATTTTTAAGTAATTTATTAGGAATTCCACCTAATGTTCACATTTTCAATTCAACAAATCCATAGGCTAGTATGCATGTTGGTTTGTTAGTTTTAGAATGGAGGTAGGGACTTAAACCAAAATTACATTAATTCCTGGGCAGACTGTATATTGCATTATACAAGTCAGTTTTCAAATTCCAGATTTTCTTTTTTCAGCAAAGCCTTCATTTTGTTAACAAAAATAGCCTCCTATATAGCTTCTATCAAGTCCATTTATAACACATTCAACACAGAGGAATGATCATTTCCCACAAGTTCAGTGGGATGGGGGAGAGCATCATGTAGAGCCAATAGTAGCACCGAACCATGGCATGTGATTAAGGTTTCTCATCTCACTGATTCTTTCTCTCTATGCCACCTCCCCTAATATAGTAGGATTTCACTCATATTTTGGATTTTTAAACCAGAAAGTTGTAAGTCAATCCAAAATAACCCAAAGAACTTACTAAAGATATATCAATAAGCAGCTTTTTATTGAGGGATTGAAAGAGTTAAATAGAAGGCACAGTAGCACTGTAAAGCTTTTTCAGAGCATAATAATCTTTTTGTGTATATGTATGGAACCCAGGCTTTCTTTTTTGTTATTAAAAATATCTGCTGAGCAGTCGGAAAATCCTCATTTGTCATCCTTTCCTTTGGTCTTTCTGTATACCATCTCTCGAAAACTGGCCAGAATCTTGTTCTCTCTCTTTCGTCTTTCTTCTTGGTTAAAGGATGCAAGGGCTCTCTTCTCATCAGCACTATAGATCTGGTTCTCTTTCCGCAGTCGCACAGCCTCCATTCGGCGATGCCTGGAGATAATTTTATTTTTGGCTTAATTTCTCAGTAATTCTTCTCACAGAATATCCTCATTAATCTTTTCTTAATAATACCATTTTTTTTGGTACCAGGGATGGAACTCAGGGGCGCTTAACCACTGAGCTACATCCCCGACCTTTTTTAATTTTTTATGTTGAGACAGGGCCTTGCTAAGTTGCTGAGGCTGGCTTTGAACTCATGATCCTCCTGCCTCAGCCTCCTGAGCTGCTAGGATTACAGGCATGCCTTACTGCATCCAGCTCTACTAGCAGTATTTAAGAGAGCCTATAGGTCCACATTCATTAAAATGATTAGTATTGTTAGAACTTTCAACTTTTGTCTATCAGATGGGTGTAAAATGGTATTTCATTAAATTCTTGATTTCTATTTCCAATAATAAGAATATCTTTTTAAGTGTATATTGGGCATATGTATTATTTCTTTTGACAAATGCCTGTTTGTGTCATTTTCCTATTTTTCTTTTGTGTTATTTACAGGTATTCTTTAAATTTTCTCAACTATGAGTTGTGTGTATTCTAAGATCATTCCAGTTTGAAACTTGTCTTTTTACTTATTTTAATGCATTGTTTCATGAACACAAATTCTTATTTTTAACCTAGGCAAATTTATCAATATATATTATGGTCAGTAGACTTTTTATTTTCTTTAGAAAATACTTCTTCATCCCAAGGTCTAAAAGATATCTGCTCTTTGAGTCCTTAATCTAGTGGCCCTGCCTTTCATATATGATGATTTAGGGTCTTACTTTCATCTTTTTCCATATGGATAACCATTTTTTTTCTTTTTCCATTTACTAAATAGTTCCCTCTTTTCCACTGATCTGACATGCCATATCTTTCATACACCAAAGTCCCATACACATATGGTTGTCCTTGGGCTCTGTATTTTATTCCAATGAGCAATTTGGTGTTCTCCTGTACTTTCTAAAGTGCTGTAGTTTCCTAAGTTCTCATCTCTGGTAGAGAAAATCTAACCTTCCCTACTCTTCTTCAGAAATGACTTGGCTTTTCTTGGCCTTTTCATCTAATAAATATATTTGAGAACCAGTTTGATAAGTTTCATGAAAAACTGTTTGATTGGAATTTTATCAAATCTATAGATCAATTTGGTAAGAAATGACAACTTTAAAATATTACCTTCCTATCCATGAACATGGCAGCTTTCCACCATTTAGGTCTTATTTAATGTCTCTTAATAATGTTTTCCCTGTAGAGGTTTGGGGCATCTTTTGTTAGATTCATTCCCCAGTCCTTTGTATTCTTTGACACTATTATAAAAGATGTTTCCTTTTTTTATTTTATTACATTCTGTAGTTGCTTTTTGATGGTATATAGAAATGCAATTTACTTGTGTGTAGTAACCTTATATACAACAATTTGTTACACCCTTCTATTACTTATAATTCAACTAAAGATTCTTTGGAATTTTTTATGTAAACATATACTTCACAAAAAATGACTGTGGTATATCATTCTTTCCCATCCTTATGCCTCTGGTTTCTTTTCCTTGTCTTACTGTGCTAGGTCTCTGAAATGATGTTTCACATGTTGGTCCTCAGAATTCCCAAGATTCTGAAGGTGTGCTTTAGGGGTTCTGCAAATATTTGCTTCTAGTGTCATTTCAAAATAGTTATCTACTTTTTTTTACTTTTTAGTTATAGGTGGACACAATATCTTTATTTTTATGTGGTGCTAAGGATTGAACCCAGTGTCTCATGCATGCTAGGCGAGTGCTCTACCTCTGAGCCACAACCCTAGCCCTAGTTATCTACTTTTTAAAGAAGTAAGTTTTAAAGAATCCAAATTTCAATTTGATTTTAGTACTACTGCCCTATTACCTTACTCTCCTTGTTCTTCCTGGTTACTATGCTTTCTTCTCCCTAATTTTGTATTCCTTTCAGCATGCTGAACCTGACATCTTTCAAAATCCTTCTCTGCTATTCATTACCATAAAACTGGGTACATTGACAGCTGGAAGCAAGTTCAAAAACCAAGAAACATTTCTTGTGCAAATGTTTTTCTTACTACTAAAATGCCACATTCCTTGTAGAACTACGATAGATAGTTAAACTTCACTATATCTTCCAGTGGATAAAATATGTATCAAAAAATGAACTAGGAAAGGACACAGGAAATAGTGATTCTTCAAAGTTAGGGTTATAGTTGAGTTTGAGACTAAGTTTTATATAAACTTGGGATGTTAGCTAAGTATGTTTATACCAAAAAGCCAATATCAAACCAATATTTATACTCCAATTTCCAATCACCAAAATATTATTCTTGTAGAAGGAAAAGGAAAAGAGCTAATCATGGAAATTGAATTCAATGCCAAGAACATACCTGCTACCACTCATTACATAACCTGAGCATTCAAATGATGCAATTTCTTCACTTGTCAAGCCAATTTCACCTCTTCGTGGGATACGTTTTCCAGCTTTTACATATTCGGCCATAGCTGCACCTTCACCAGGTAAGAGAGCATGGCCATAGCTACAAAGTAATTCAGAATCAGAAAAGGTCCATTAAAAACCATCTCAATATAATAAAACTAATCGTCTAAAGAGAGCACAAAACATTTTTTTCAAACAACAAGAATGTGCTGAGCAGTAGTGTGCTGGGAAGCCCAATGTGAATTCCTTTAATTAATGAACAATGCACTTTGACCTACATTATTAACTCAGAAACACATACATATTTTAAACAAAAGAACTGATATTAGTGAGTGTAAATTCAGGGTTTATAATTGTGGGTTTATTTATCTCTACAGGTACTGCCATTTCTGCTTCTTCCTCTAGCTCATTCCCTTTCTCTTTTTCCCTTACAAAAAAACCCTAAATGGAGAAATAATATCTCTAAAATTAATATTTTTAGACTTATAACTAATAATAATGCTATTTAGAAACAAGTATCTATTACCTTTGATTCAAAGAGACTTTAAAAGCTATTATCCCTTCATTTAATTCAGTGAATGTTTCTTGCATACCTATTAAACCCAAAGCTTGAAATATAAAAATAATCTTTGTTCTTTTGGAGTTTACATATTAATAAGGATATAATTATAATACATGGTAAAAAATGCCTTCCATAAAAGAATGGAATATGCTGTAAGGATTAAAGTGGGGTAGAAATTACAACTACTTGAAGTATTGGGAATCAGCATATGCTTCCTCTTTTTGAAAAGGGCTTTGAAGGATAAAGATTTTAACAGGAAGAAATTGGGGATAGGGAAGAAAACAGGGCAGGAATAAGAAGCAAAGGCAAGTTGGGGGGAGAAACAAGATGAATAAGGCACAAAAGTGGAAATATGTACTGTAAACAAAGGGAACTTTTAGTAGTCCAGGTCATATGGAACCTGGGGAGTAGAGGGGGATAAGCTTGGCAAGGTAAGTTACAGCCATACTTTTTGAAAGGTACATTAGATATTATAAATACACTGCAACTTACTTCAAAGGTTTGTCATCTTGAGAAGCAAGTGTTTTTGGAGCCTCTGGGCCAATTAAATCAGAGGGTTCTTCAGCCTCTGCATGAAAGATATTCAGAAACACATTCACATTTTGACCAAATGGTTACTTTACTGTTTCATCTGTTTGAGTTAAAGTCTATCAGAAGAACTTACTTGATCGATCCTTCCAGGGATTCTCTAGAAATTCTTCTTGAGAATCCTTAGAACTTGAATCACTAGACTCTTTTCTGTTCTTCTTAGACTTCTTTTTCTTATATTTCTTCCTGTAGGGATTATAATTTGATATAAATTCACTTAATATTCCCATGTTAAAAGACATTTTAATTTTTTAAGTCAGTAATGAAAATGACTTCCAAGCTAATTCAAACTTGTTAGAGAAGTTTAAGTTAAAATTTTTCTAATATTTACCCAAATCATGTTTCACTATTTAAAAAGAGATTAAAGGGAACAATGAAATATAGTTCTTATATTGTAGAAAGACAACAGAAATAAAACAGCTTAAGAACAGCTCTTACCAATTTGAGCACTAATAATATCTTTGTAATGAATTAAAATACATTAAATGTGTTTACATTTTTTGAGCTCATAATACTAAAAAAATCCAATTCATTATTTTAAAAAACAAAGCAATGATAATTGCTATATAAACTATACTTCAGGATATTTAAGTAATTGATGAGGGCAAGCTTCTTTTATAGAATTATTCTACCTAATTAATGAAGAAGGAAAGTCAGAATTAGGCTATCATCATTTTGCAAACCCTAATGAAGTAAAGGATTAGACAATAACAACCAATGGCTGCTCATATAGCAAAAAGAGACAACCAGACATTATTTTGTCTCCTAATGGAAGTAGACAGCATCACCTATGAAGCTGCCCAAATTAAGCTTGTCAAGTCTCTAGATCTATTATTGTATGGGAAATACAGAGGTCAGAAGAGCATGCTGAAGTACACTATACAAATATAATCATTACAATTTATAGACATTATTTGGATTCTGCTTTGAATAAACTGTAGAAAAAACTACTGAGAATGGAGTAATTATTGTTAAATATTTTGGGCATGATAAGAACATTGTGTGTGTGTGTTTTTTTTTTTTTTAAGAATGCTTATCTTTTAGAGAAAGGTGAGCTATTTATGGATGGAATGATATTTGGGATTAGTTTCAAGACAATAGGTGATAGTGCAGACTGCCCATGAGTTGAAAATAATTCAAACTGGGTGATGAGTATATAGGGGAATCATACTGTTTTATATAATTTTATACACATTTTAGCTTTTCCACTAAAACATTATAGAAAAAAACTGACGATCTGTGTTTCTTCTTCTTTTCCTTTTTCTTAGTTTTCTTTGCTCTCCTCTTTGTAACTTCATCTGTAAATTAAAACACATTATAATTAGAAACAATTTTAAATTCTAAAACCCTAATACTTTTGAGTAGATGAAGTCTTATTGCTATACCATTTGATGTTACAGAGAAATTAATTCATACTAGTATTTATTGCAACTTGCCAGAAACTGTACTAGGCACTGGGAACATAAAATTAAAGTCATACTAGGTATAAGGCGATATCGAGTATTATTAATTTCATTGAATGAGATAACAGTTTTGTGTTTAAGTAGAAAGATGTCCTTACTTTTTAAAAATGCATATAGAAATATTTACATCAAAGTATATCTGTAACTTACTTTGACTATCTCAATAAAAGACCCATATGTGATTGTGTTATGCACATGTACAAATATGGCATAATGAGTCCTACTATTCTGTATAATTATAATGCACCAACACAAAAACATATTTGAAGCAATTATGTCAAAAATACTAACAATTGTTAAATTTGGATAAGAATATGGTATTAATTATACTATCAGTCATGCTATTCTCTTTACTTTTCTGAATGTTTATAAAGATTTTCATGATAAAAAAAGGTGAAAATATGGTATTGCGGTACAGAGAATATTTTCTAGTGGCTCAGTGTGATAGAGGAGAGAGATGGGTATAGAGATAAACATAATCCAGAGTGACAGAGGAATCTTGAAATCAGACTGATTTGGGGAGGGTGTTTGAAGAATAGTTAGCTAGGAAAAGGTGACTCTTAAGCTAGTTTAAAAAAATATCAGTTTATTACAAAAGTACTCTATGCCCATGGTTGCTATGAGTGAGTGAAGCTGGAGGAAGGGACAGACTGGTGCTGTAGGCAAAGAGCCCCTCTGTACCAAGTGACAGGGTCAAGAGAAAGAACATGGGATTCTGATCAATCAGGGTCTGAAATTTACCCTGAAGGCTAGGGAAAGCTACTGAAAGATTTTAGGTAGGGGATCGGCATCCTCAGATTTATGCTTTTTTTTTTTGGTTTTATTTTTGTGATGCTGGGGATAGAACCCAAGGCCTTGCACATATTAGGCAAGGGTTCTATCACTGAGCTCTACCCCAGCCCTAGATTTGCACTTTAAGAGAATTCAGTCTTCCAGCAGTAAGGAAGAAAAATGACAATGGGAACCAGGAAACCTGGATAACATCAGAGGAAGAGACACTTGTATATAATGTGTCAACCCCAAAGGAGGCAACTTCTGGTCATATATCAGCCAGGAGAGGGTATAAAAATGTGGCTTTTATACAAATTTACAGAAAATTAGGAAAACAAAAAGGTAAGAATATAATTAGAAAAATAAGATAATATCACACTGTTGAATTTTAACACATTTTAAAAAATATTTTTATTTGTAGATAAACAAAATACCTTTATTTATTTATTTTCATGCGGTGCTGAGGATCAAACCCAGTGCCTCACATGTGCCAGGCAAGCACTCTAACCACTGAGCCACAAAACCAGCTCAAATTGGAACACATTTAAAAATAAATTCGGTTAGTTGATGGAGTGCTTGTCTAATATTTGCAAGGCCCTGAGTTTGATCCCCAGCACCACCAAAAAAATAAAATAAATCGGATAAACAGTAAACTTTTTTTAAAGCCACCTTTTTGGTGGCTTATTGTGAAGTACCACCCCAGATGGGGTACCTTGCAGCCAACCTGAAGGGAGTACTTTATAGCATGACTTTTAAAAAAATTATACAGAGGTGGAGCCCACTGGGCATGCTAATTACACAAAAAGAGCTCTCCCCTGATGGAGCCCTGTATGGTTTCCTTTGGCACCACACATCTTGCAGCCTAACCCCAAGTTGGTTTGGGTTCCCTGTGCTATGCACAACTATGCACAATCAATTTGTAGTCAGTTAGTTTACATTTGAATCCCAAATGTGACCTTGGGTGTGGTACTTATTACCTGCTCTGTGCCTCCATTTCCTCATCTATTAGATGCTATTGTGTGGACTAAATAGCAGTAATGAATATAAAGCACACAGCAGGATGCCTACATAAAATCAAGGAGCATTCAGAAACTTTTGGCTATTATTATTTAACAACGTCCTTCTAAATAAATTTTAAGAAAAAAAAGAACTACTTTTGAAGAAAGGCTTGCAGAATGATGTTGGTTTGCTTACCACTGGAGTCTGTTTCAGAATCAGAGTCACTGTCACTATCTTCAGAATATTTCTTGTGTTTTCTTTTAGATGATTTTTTCTTTCTCTTTTTCTTAGACTTTTCTTTTGAATGACTAGACTTCTTCTTTTTCTTCTTTTCATCTGTAGGAAACACAAATTAAAAAAAACTAATTTCCTAAGAAGTATTTCTAAACATCAATTTTATTGTTTTTGAAATACTGAAAAGGAATAGATGATTGGCAATCTGAATAAAAGCAAAGTCCAATGTTCAACTACTTATAAACTTACTTTTTAAAAATATTTTTTAGTGTTGATGGACCTTTATTTTATTCATTTATTTATATGTGGTGCTGAGAATGGAACCCAGTGCCTCACCCGTGCTAGGCAAGTGTTCTACCACTGAGCCACAACTCCAGCCCCCCTAAACTTACTTTTTAAAATCAATTAAAGGGACTGGGGTTGTGGCTCAGTGGTAGAGCACTCGCCTAGCATGTGCGAGGCCCTGGGTTCGATCCTCAGCACCACATAAAAGTAAATAAACAAAATAAATGTATTGTGTACAAATAAAAAATAAATATTAAAAAAATAAAATCAATTAAAAAGTTCTATATTTAAAAAATACCTTCTGAACTAGATGCTGAAGTAGTGCTTTTCTTTGGCTCTTCATCCTCTACTGGTGTATGTTCATCAGAGCTAATTTAAAGAAAATGGTTGTAAGAATTAGAAAAGTGATGAAATATGGACCATAGCAGTATTAAACAGAGCCTTAAAATTTTCAGTAACAACACTGATTGCCTAAGAACCATAAAAGTAAGCACAGGACCATTTTTGTAAGAGCATATTTCAAGGGTCTACTACCTTCATAATAAAAAAATTCTTGCATTTCCATCATTCTACAGAGTTTATAAAGTGTTATTCAAACAAAACACAGAAAAATCTACAATTTCAGAAGAAACCACAGGGAAAAAGGAACAGAAACCATAAGGAAAGATTAAAGAACCTGGAGATAGGCTATGGAAAGACTTCAGGATTGTTTTTTGGGGGGGGTGGGGGCGGGGAGGGGGTGATGGGTACTGGGGATTGAACTCAGGCGCACTCAACCACTGAGCCAGATCTCCAGCCCTGTTTTGAATTTTATTTAGAGACAGGGTCTCACTGAGTTGCTTAGGGCCTCGCTTTTGTTGGGGCTGGCTTTGAACTTATGATCCTGCCTCAGCCTCCTGAGCATGTGCCACTGTGCCTGGAGACTTTAGGATTTTATTCTTACCTTTTTTGTCTTTTGGAAAGCTAAGGATAGAATCCAGGGCCTCAAGCATGCTAGGCAAACACTCTACCACTAAGCTACCTTCCCTGCCCCAGGATTTTATTCAAAGTGTGCAAAGGATATATGATGAAGCAACAACTGTTCTGTCTCCCCACAGCAGGAAGAACCTAATAAACTAGTTTAAAGAGATTTCATTCATTTGCAGAGAATTCTGAAAGTGAGAATTAATAAAATCTTATAATAGTTCAGAAGAAGAGTTTCCACATCATATAATCTTTTCCTCTGAAAATAAAACCTGGAATAATTTAGGAATTGTCTAGAAAATTATTTCTAGAGTTTTTTCCAACTCTAATTCTCTGAGTTCAGGTTCTTTAAGCTTTCTCCAAAGGTATCTATAAGAACAAGTTTCAAGCTATGTGTGGAGGTGCACAAATGCAATTCCAGGTACTAGGGAGGCTGAGACAGGAGGATCACAATTTTGAGGCCAGCCTCAGCAACTTAGCAAGACCCTGACTCAAAATAAAAAATAAAAAGGGCTGAGGATGTAGCTCAGTGATAGAGTGCTCTGGGTTCAATCCCTAGTACCCCATCTAGCCCTCAAGTTTCAGATAATAATGCTTTTCATCCTGCCACAAATTATAGGTTTACCTGTCAGGCAATTTTAATTGTCTCAATTCAAATTAAAGTAGACAAAGAAATACAGAAGAGGGAAGAAAAAACTTACGAGTAGTACCAAAAGAAACAAAATAAGGGGAAAAAGCATCATACCTTCAGATAGTATTGGATATAGGAAAATCAGCTGAACAAATCCATACTAATATATTCATTTTTTAAATTTGTTTGTTTTAGTTGTAGATGGACACAATACCATTATTTTATTTATTTATTTTTATGTGGTGCCAAGGATCGAACCCAGTGTCTTGCACATGCAAGGCAGGTGCTCTACCACTGAGCCACAACCCAGCCCTCATTTTTTAATATTTATTTTTTTAGTTGTAGGTGGACACAATATCTTTATTTCATTTTTATGTGGTGCTGAGGATCAAACCCAGTGCCTCAAGTGTGCTAGGCAAGCACTCTTACCACTGAGCCACAACCCAGCCCAGTATATTCATTTTCATTTTTTTTCTTTCTTTTTTGATGTTCATTTTTAAAGAAATTTCTTTGTAATGCTATAAACTGCCATGCAATCTGAAACTGGGTTAGTGGAGAATAATAATTCAAAATAATGTATATTAACATTGAACCTTTCTAGGGGCTGGGGTTGTGGCTCAGTGGTAGAGTGCTTGCCTAGCATGTGTGAGGTACTGGGTTCGATTCTCAGCACCACATATAAATAAATAAATTCATAAAGTTCCATCAATAACTAATAAAATTTTTTTTAAAAAATTGAACCTTTCTATAAATAGGAAATTAGATGCATGGATTA
Source organism: Marmota flaviventris (assembly GCF_047511675.1). Classification (NCBI taxonomy): domain Eukaryota; kingdom Metazoa; phylum Chordata; class Mammalia; order Rodentia; family Sciuridae; genus Marmota; species Marmota flaviventris. The sequence continues at coordinate 103,149,309 of NC_092518.1, forward strand.
CAATTTAAACAGAACAATTAGCATGCTAAAGTCCACTAGCAACATGTTTAATCCTTAGATATGTTCTGTTTTTATTTTTATTTATTTGTTTATTGTTTGGTACTAGGAATTTAATCCAGAGGCACTTTACCATTGAGCTATATCCCCAACCCCCACCTTTCTTTAAATTTTGAGACAGGGTCTCACTAAGTTGCTTAGGGCCTGGCTAAATTGCTGAGGCTAGCCTCAGAGTTGCAATCCCCCTGTCTCAGCCTCCTGAGTCACTGGGATTAAGGCATATGCCACAGTGCCCAGCTTGTTCTACATTTTTAAGACGTAGGAGTAAAATAGCACAAATCACAAGAAAATAAAAAAAAAAAAAAACCTGAGATGTAAAGTTCTTTGCTTAACCATAATGTTCACAGAGCTGGGCGTAGTGGTGCACACCTGTAATCCCAGCACCCTGAGGCTGAGTTGGGAGGATCATGAATTCAAGGTCAGCCTCAGCAATTTAGCAAGGTCCTAAGCAACTCAGCAAGACCCTATCTCTGAATAAAATATAAAAAAGGGCTGGGGACATGGCTCAGTGGTTAAGCACCCCTGGGTTCAATCTCTGGTATTAAAAAAAAAAGTTCACAATAGAACAGGATTTAAATTAATATTATAACATATTTTTAAATCACTTACTCAGGTTCAGGATTCTTTGGAGAAAGTCCCCATACTTCAGGAGCTCCTAATTCTCCAATCCTCTCTCTCTCACTTAATCTCCTAGAGGATATAAACATTTAAATTATAACTTATGGATGGATTATTTCCTAAATGTACAATCAAATTCAACAAGAGTCCAGTTAAATCCTATTTTCCCAATGTTTTATTATACTTTTTCTTTTTAGAGCCAGGGTCTCCCTATTTTGCTCAGATTAGCCTCAAACTACTAGGGTCGAGTGATCCTTCTACCTCAGCCTCATAGGCTTCTGAGACTATAGGAGCCTGCCATCACACCTGACTTTCCTTATGTTTTAAAGTTAATAAAAACCTGGTTTAAGTGGAAATTAATCACATAGGAGTTGATGTTCTCGTAATACTATCAAATGGTACAAACTACAGATAGCCTCAGTGCCTGGATAAGAAACAATAGCTTGGGAGACTGTCCAGGGCATCCCTATGCCAAGTGCATGGCACAGCTTCTAATTGATCACTTCATTGTAATATGTGACAGAATGTTTTACATTTTGAAATAACTTTGTTCATGCATGATTAAAAAAGAAGTCTCTTTTGATTTAGTCAAACCTTCAGTTTTCAGGAAGCTAAGAATTAATAAAGAAAATAAAAATGAAGAATTAGAAATAGAAAATAAAGGGAGTTCTGAAAATAAAAGAAAAAATTATTTGGCAAATATTATACTCAATGAGATGTCAGGTTTGTTCCCTCAGTTTTCCCTTTAGCTCCTTTTTGGAAAAGGAGTACATTCTCTGTTCTTTGGAGGACACTAAAATTGTTTAATTATTTTGCTTTATGATGTTTGTGATTTATTCTGTTTTAATTTTTGCTATTTTTCATAAACTGAAAAAAAAAAACCCTAAGGCTCAGTTCCTCAAAGTTTAGCTGTTTTAGATTCCATTTGTTTTTAATAATCCTTCAAAATAAACATAATTGGTTTGAATTTTTTACTTCTTTATTCAGGGGAAAAGATATAGCTATATAGAGTCAGTCTCAAAGGGTTTGCCACTTTGAAGAAACAGCCCCAAAGGGGCCATACTTGTAACTGTATTTAGAATACACAACTATAGGGGAAAGAATGCTGTCAGACTCTGAAGAACATAAAGTCCTGTTCTTATACCTGTTGCCATCTGGCTTCATCTGCACTGTTAAGACAAATTATTTATCTTCTAAATGTACAAATGCAAATTTCACTTAAGCATGGGGCTGGGGTTGTACCTTGGTGGTACAGCGCCTGCCTAGCACATGTGAGGCACTGGGTTTTATCCTCAGCACCACACAAAAATAAATAAATAAATAGATGTATTTTGCTCATCTATAACTAAAATTAAAAAAAAAAAAAACTTAAGCAGTTCTGATATTTTTTGGTGAGGATTCACCAGCAAGAAGCCATTTGCTGATATATATACATTCCATGTATGTATTATATGTCAAAATGCATTCTACTGTCATGTATGACTAAAAATAAATAAATAAATAAAAATTTAAAAAAAAGAAGCCATTTGCTTTTTGAGTGATATATTCTATGGATACTTTTCTGAACAATTTAACTTGGGTAGGTCTTTTAACCTAATTCAGGACTGTTTTTATTTTCTGCTTCCATGCATGAGGCACTAATAGCTAACAGTTATGGGATATTTATTATGTTCCAGGCACTAAATTATTACAACCTTAAAAGACATGGTACTAATTTTATCTACCCCCATACCCTCACCCTGCTTTTTTTTTTTTTACAATACTCAGGATGGAACCCAGGGCCTCAAGTATGTTCAGTGAACACTCTACCATTGAGCTATATCCCAGCCTCAGCATCTTTATAATGGTGAAGAAATGACGTTCACAGAGGTTAAATTAACTTTCACAAGGCTGCACTGCTATTAGGTGGATAACAAAGGTTTCAAGCAGTCTGATTCTGGAGCCTGTCCTTCTCATCACTATACTTTATTAGTTCCCACTGCTGGAAGAAAAAGAATCATGAAGCCATCTCCCAACTGTTGGAACTTTAACTTGCCCCTCAATGCCTGTAATACTTTCAAACGTCTCGTTTCTTAAACACATAGTGCATGGCTTAGTACAATGCCCAACACGTAATGTTTAATAAATATTAGATATTGTGAGTCACACAGCAATGATTCTAAGCCTCTTCCTCTTCCTTAAACCAGGCACTTTCCCACTCCAATATTCATTCTTATTAGAGGAGACCCAATCTCACCTTGACATCATTTTTCACCAACAAGATTGAGACCACTTACCCAGATCTTTCTTAAGGTAACTACATCTACAGCTAAGCAGATCACTTCCCCCACATTCATGTAATTATCTTGTGCAATATAAATCCTTAATTTCAACTCTTTCCAATTCCGTACAAAACATTTCCATTGATATATTCCGTTATCTCAAACTTGTCTGTTTCTCCACTCAAGCAATGATTGATTGCATGTCGAATTCTGGAACCAACAGAATAGTGATCCTTCTTTCCATGAATTCAGTTTGTGAGAAATAAAATCATGCTCACGACTGATAATGACACAGCCAAGTAAATGCTATAATTCCGGTAGATCTGAGGCTCTTGGAGACGTCTGCTAACAAGCCAGGAGCGGGTAAGGGGACAGCGATAAAATAGGGCGCTGTATAAAGGGACCCGCCGACAAGTGAAAATATATGGGAAATAAAGGCAGAATACAAGGTTGCCGTGAGTGGAATGAAGAAAGGGACGAAAATGGGTGCAAGACAGGTAGAACGAAATGCGAATAGTCAGAAACACAATGAACGATAAATCGGACTCGAAAGGTGAGGGGGCTCATACAAGAAAAGATGCGGCGAGCTCACTCACTTCTGCCGCAGGCTCTCTTCCCTCTCCTTGTCCAGAAGGCTAGGCCACGGCTTGTCGCTCCCGTAGGGGCGTGAGTAGCTTCCATAATACGTGGACGAGGAGGCAGAAGCAAAAGGGGTGTTCCGTGGCGCAGAGGGCCGCTCTCGAGAGCGCGAACGCGAGCGCGAGCGGTACGACTGGTTTCGGGAACCTTGGCTGAGACCACCCAGCTGATGACTTAGGCCATTCTTGTCACCAGACCGAGAACAAGAACGCGAGCGAGACCGGCGACACCGCGGGGAGCGGGAAGATTTGCTGGGTTTGGGGCTCTTCGACGAACTGCGGCGTCTTCCTCCGGAGCCAGAGGCCTCCCGCTCAGGGCTGCGCGAACTGGACACTGGAGCCATTACCGCAGCTGTGCCCCCGAAGCTGAGGGCCAAGGGGGCGCTCTTGTGACCCCGGGATGATTCCCGGTTGCCTTGGCTCCCACAGCTCGCCGCCGAGCAACCTCCCAAACCTGAAGAAACCTTGGAAACAGTTCCGGGTACGTCAGCAAATACCTTCCCCAGACCTAAGGGCTCCTCCCAACCGGAAGGGGCAGGTACCAGTATAAATAAGCCGGTCTGGAAACTGGGTCCGCGCATTTGTTCAGTTCCGACAGAGGTTCAGCAAATCTAAGGCGCGTAGGAGATCAAGTCCTTTCTCAGATTCGAACTTGAAATACCTGAAGAGAAGGTCCACGGAACACAGGATATGTTTCACTGAGTAACCATGTGAACAACACACAATTCTGCATGTGTTTCGTGTGCTTTCTCTGTATAATTATATAGACATGTATATGTATATGAATGTATGTACTTTATGCATATATACATATATATATATATATATATATATATATATATATATATATATATATATATACATACATACATATACACACACACACATCAAAAAATATGATTTATTTTCTTTTTTGAAATCCCAAGCAAAATAAGGAGGGTTTATTGCAATTAGGAGTGAGCTATGATGTTTATACCCATATTTTCTAGTTAATTTAGAAAGCACAAATTCTATGTTAATGACTTGAGCCTGATGCTCTCCAATCAAGTTAGCAGCCCAAAGAAAAACTGCATATTTAATTCCCCAGTCACACATCTCCACCAATGTGCTCCAACTAAAGGAAACTGGAACCCACTAGTTATCCAGCCCATTGAACCAGTCTTTCATTTACTAGCAAAGCAATAGGGTTAATGATCAGTATTTATATTCATTTTATAATTTTTTGCATGCTACTGGGGATGGAATCTATGGGTGCTCTACAACTGATATTTATTTATTTTTAATTTTGAGACAGAGTCTCACTAAATTTCCCAGGCTGACCTCAGACTGCAAGCCTCCTGCCTCAGCCTCCCAAGTATGTGGTCTCTTTTTGCTTATCAAGACCCTAACTTTTGTGATACTAATCTGTACACTTTTGTAGCACTATTTTTTAAACTTCATTTCAATCCAAATTCCCCCCATTTTCCCTCCCCTTCTCTCTCCTCCTATTCTCCCTCCTCTACTCTGATGATCTTCCTTTCACTCCTTTATTTATTTATGACTGGTACTTCTTTTCTCCTACAAATTTATAATTGCATACCAGAAGGCAAAGAATAAGATAAACATTTTTTGTTTGTTTTTCACTTTCACAAAACTCCATTCTTTTCTTTATTTTTTTAATATAGTTGTAGATGGACAGCAAGTCTTTATTTAATTAATTAATTAATTTATTTATGTGGTGCTGAGGATCAAACCCAGTGCCTCACACATGCTAGGCAAGTACCTCACACATGCTGCCACTGAGCTACAGCCCCAGCCCCTTATATGCTTTTTCTATGTATATATAAAGATGAAATTACCTTTGGTATATTTACAAATGTGTATCACATGATTTTGTTGAATTCATTCCATATTTCTTCCCCTTTCCCTTCCTCCCTCCCTCTCCTTCTCCTCCTACTCCACTGATCTTCCTTATGTCTTATGATATCTGATCCCCTCCCCAACTACCTTCTTTCTCTTATTTTGCTCTTACTTCCACTTATGAAGAAAACATTTGACCCTTGATTTTCTGAGTCTGGCTTATTTCACTCAGTATGATGTTCTCTGGTTCCATCCATTTATCAGAAGATGACATTATTTCATTCTTCTTTATGGCCGAGTAAAACTCTAGTTTGTAAATATACCACATTTTCTTATCTATTCATCTGTTGACAGCCATCTGGGTTGATTCCATAATCTGGCTATCGTGAATTGTGTTGCAGCACCATTTTATACTGTTTTTAAATGACTTGGATTTTTGTTGTTGTTGTTGTTGCAGTGCTGGCAATCAAATCCAGGCCTCACACATTCACAATTGAACTAAATTGAGTCAGAGAAATTATGTGATTTGGAATGGAAATTTTCTAATAAGAAAGCTTTCAATGTAAAAACTACTGTCTAGCTGGGCACTGTGGGGTGTGTCTATAATCCCAGCTAGCCAGAAGGCTGAGAAAAGAGGATGTCCAAGAGTCCAGGAGTTCAAGGTCAGCTTTGGTAACATATAGAGACCCCTTAAGAAGGAAGAAAGTCTACAGCCTAACTTCTGTGATACCAGGCTGTGCACTCTTGTATCAGTTAAGCATTTTAAAGTTTTCCAACAGTGGTTTATCTGCCCCATGGCACATGCTTCCTTCCTTTCTTTTCTTTCTTTCTTTTTTTTTTTTTTTTTTTTTGTACTAGAGATTGAACCCAGGGACACTTAACCACTGAGCCACATCCCTGGCCTTTTTTCTATTTTACTTAGAGACAGGGCCTCACCAAATTGCTTAGGGCCTCACTAAGTTGTTGAGTCTGGCTTTGAACTCATGATCCTCCTGCCTCAGCCTCCCCAGCCACTGGGATTACAGGTAAGCCACCATGCCCAGTGCTTCCAGGCTTGCAGAGGGTGGGTCCTATCGAATACCAGCACAGCCCAGACAAAGAATCATTTACACTAAACACAGACCTGTCATTCTTTTCAGGAATCAAATCATTGTATCTTATGGGGCATGGGAGCCTTCAGTTTCAATACACTATTCCTCTTTGTAATATGAGACCCTGCGGCTGACTGGGAAGGTACATGGTTGATACCCACAGAACTGAGACAGGTTTGGGGGTTGTGAAAATGGGGGTTGAAGAAGTGATTAGGGAAACTTTTCTGATCGGTATCCATTTGAATTAGTAGATACTTTATGATTATAACAATAATTGTTTAAGAGCTTCCAAGACTAAAATTTATTGATCGCATTTTTTTTTTTGTACTAGGGATTGAACCCAGGGGTGCTTTACCACTGAGCTACATCCCCAGTCATTTTTATTTTATATTTTGAGACAGGGTCTTGATAATGTGTTTAGGGCCTTGCTAAATTGCTGAGGCTGACTTCAAACTTGCAATCCACCTGTTTTGGACTCCTGAGTTGCTAGGATTACAGGCATGCATCACCATGAATTATCATGCTCAAAACCTGAATCACTTACTTTTTTAAAAAGTGCATCATAGTTATACATAGTAGTAAGGTTCATTTTGACAGAATCATACATGCATGAAATGTAATTTGCTCCATTTCAATCTGTACTGATTCTCCCTCCCCTCCCCACCTTCCTCTCCCTATTCCCCTTCATTTATTCTACAGGACTTCCTTCTTTTTTTTCCCAAATTGGTGCTTTATAGATATACATCAAGGTGGAATTCATTGTGATATGTGTGTATGTGTATAGCATAATTTTGTCCATTTTATTCCTCATTTTCTCCCTTTTCCTGTCCCTCTGTCCTGCCCCTCCGTCCCTTTCCTCTATTTCACTGATCTCCCTTCTATTTTCATGAAATCTGCCTCCCTCTCTTTTGTCCTTTATGTTGTTCTAGCTTTTGCATATGAGAGAGAACATTTCACCCTTGACTTTCTGAATCTGGTTTATTTCACTTAGCATGATGTTCTCCAGTTCCGTCCTTTTACCAGTAAGTGCCATATATTCATTCTTCTTTTTTTAATATTTATTTTTTAGTTGTCGTTGGACACAATACCTTTATTTTGTTTATTGTTTTTATGTGGTGCTGAGGATTGATCCCAGGGCCTCTCATGTCCTAGGTGAGCACTCTACCACTGAGCCACAACCCCAGCCCAAATTTGTTCTTCTTTAAGGCTGAGTAAAACTTCATTATGCATATGTACTACATTTTCTTTATCCATTCATCTGTTGGCAGACACCTGGGCTGGTTCCATAATTTGGCTTTTGTGAATTGTGCTTCTATAAACATTGATGTGCCTTTTATCCCCATAGCATGCTGATTTTAGTTATTTTAGATAAATACCAAGGAGTGGGATATCTGGGTCATATGATGGTTCTATTTCTAGTCTTTTGAAGAATCTCCACACTGCTTTCCAGAGTAGTTGTACTAATGTGCAGTCCCACCAATAATATATGAGTGTACCTTTCCCCCAACATCCTCACCTGAATTTGTTATGTGTATTCTTTTGTTTGTTTGTTTATAGCAGCTTTTTTCATAACTGCCCAAATTTGGAAACAACCAAGGTATCCTTCAGTAGGTAAATGAATACATAAAGTGTGGTACATCTTGAGAAAGGAATATCACTGAGCATTACAAACAAATCAGCCCGCAAGGTGGCACATGCCTGTAATCCTAGTGGCTTGGGAGGCTGAGATAGGAGAATCGTGAGTTCAAAGCCAGCCTCAGCAACAGTGAAGCACTAAGCAACTCAGTGAGACCCTGTCTCTAAATAAAATACAAAATAGGGCTGGGGATGTGGCTCAGTGGTCAAGTACCTCTGAGTTCAATCTCTAGCACACACACACACACAAAAAAAAAAAATTTCAAATTAAAAAATATCAATCCATGATGATGTGGAGAGATCTTAAATACATATTTCAGAAATCTGAAAGGCTATTGTGATGTGATTCCAAATACATGACCTTCTAGAAAAGGCAAAACTATAGGGACAGTAAAATATCTGATTTACAGAGGATGGAGGAAGGGAGAAACTAGTGGATCATGAGGGATTATTAGGGCAGTAAAACTATTCTGCATGATACTATATGTTAGATAAATGTCATCAAACTTTGGTCAGTGATAGGTGTGGTGGCACACACCCATAGTCCCAGCTACTTGGGAGGCAGAGACAGGAGGATTGCAAATTCAAAGCCAGCCTCAACAACTTTTTTTTTTTTTTTTGGTACAGGGGATTGAACCCAGGGGCATTCCACTACTGAACTCCATCCCCAGTCCCTTCTATTTTGAGACAGGTTCTCACCAAATTCCCGAGGCTGACCTCAAATCTGCAATCCTCTTGCCTCAGCTACCCAAGTCACTGAAATTACAGTTGTGCACCACCATACCTGTCCAGCCTCAGCAACTTAGAGAGACCCTATCTCAAAACAAACAAACAAAAATTAAAAGACTATGGATGTAGCTCAGTGGCAGAGTGCCCCCAGGCTCAATCCCCAGTATCAGAAAGAAAAAATCAAAATCCATAAGATGTTCAATACATAGAATGAAACCAAATATACACTATAGACTTTATTTAATAATGTACCAATATTGATTCATCAATTTTAACGAATGTACCACACTAACAGAAGATGTTAACATTGAAGCTAGGCATGGTGTTGTACACCTGCAACCCTGGTTCATTGATCCTGTATAATGTATTTTTATTCTCAATATCATTAATTTTGTATCTGATCTTAATTATTTTCTGTATTGTATTGATTTTGAAATTAGTTTGTTCTTCCTTTGGTAAGACTTTGAGGTGGAACCTAAGCTTACTTATTTGAGATCTCTATTTTTAATGTAAGCACTCAACGATATAAATTTTCCTCTTACAACTGATTTCATACTTTCCAGAGATTGTGATATGTTCTATTTTGTTCTCATTTGTTTTTAAGAATTTCTTGATTTCTTCTCTCATTTCTTCTATGATCCATTCTTCATTTAAAAGAGTATTGTTCAATCTCTATGTGTTTATTAGTTCCTATTATTTTTCTTGCTGTTTGTTTTTTGTTTCTAGTTTCATTCCATTATGATCTGCTAGAATGCATGGGATTATTATCTTTTTTTGTATTTACTAAGATTTACATTATGAACTAGAATATGTTGTATTTTGAAAAAGCTTTCATGAGCTGCTGAGAAGAATGTAAATTCAGCTGTTTTTTTGTTGTTGTTGTTGTTTGTTTGTTTTGGTTTTGTTTTCTTTATTTGGCTTCACACATGTGAGGCAAGTGCTTTACCACTGAGCTACATTCCAGTCCAATTCAGCTGTTTGAGGTGAAATATTCTGTAGATATCTGTATTAGTCAGGGTTTTCTAGAGGAACAGAAACAACAGGATATATATCTATATGCATCTATCTATCTAACTATTTATTTATCCATCCATCCATCCATGAAGCTGGATAGTCCACAATGGCCATCTGTAGGCTAGAGAGCTGGAGGAACCAGTAACTGCACAGTATAAGATTCTGAAGCCTCAGAACAAGAGGAAGCAATGATGCTACCCAAGTCTGGCCTGGAAACTCCCTGGAGAATCACTGGCAGAGGCCACTTTGGAAGAGTGAAGGACCTAAGAAGAATCAAGCATGCATCTGCTGCTATTTCCTTGTTCTTCCAACTTTTATTCTATCTAAGCCTCCAACCTATTGGACAGTGCTGCCCACATTTAGGGTAGATCTCTGCTTCCGTTCACTGTCCCACATGCCAGTCATTCCTAGACACACCCACATTGACACACCCAGAAGCCTCTTAGGTGTTTCTTTCTCTCTCTCTCTTTTTTTTTTTTTTTTTTTTTGTGGTGCTGTGGATTGAACCCAGGGCCTTGTGCATGCATGGCAAGCACTCTACCAACTGAGCTATATCCCCAGCCCTTAGGTGTTTCTTAATCTAATTAAGTTGACAATTCAGGTTAGCCCTTGTCAATCTGATACCCAAACATGACTCTTTACATCATACTTAATCTCCAAATAAACACAATAAGAAGGTTATAATTCTGTCTAACATGATATAACTATCCTGCACATAACCAAAAAAGTTCTTTCCCTAGAAAGGAAGAAAAAATGAAAAATGCTTTTTTTTTTTTTTTTTTACTTTCAACAATCTTGTTGTTCAAAGTATAAAATTCTTACACATTAAAAAAAAATTAAATTGGAGACTAGTACCTCTGCTTTCCTCTAACAGAAGCACAGGATTCATACTACATTTAAAAACTAAATTTCATGCATATAAATGGCCAGAGAGGTATAAAGTTTACAGAGCCCTTAACATCATTCGAGTACATTTAGAATTGGCTAGACCACAACAGGAAGCATGTTAGCAAATTGGGCAGATAGACTTATCCAAGAGCACAACAGTCACATAAAAATTTAAGTCAGTCACATAAAAATTTAAGCAATGTGTAATTCTTTAAAATTGTCCCTAGACATTCCCTTCCTCCAACCATTCCCCTATCCCCACCCCAACCCAAACACACTGTGAAGTCTCGCAGTTCACGGAGTATCTTAATGTTCCCCATTACTAATGACAGCTACTTCGGGTTCTGCTGCTGATGCAGGGAGCCTTGGCACTTTCTTAGCAGGGCTTGGAATATGCTCAGTTGCTGTATTTGAATGCACAAGTCCTCCTCCTTCACCCAAAGTGTCATCATTTGGAGAGGGGCGACGAGCTTACTTTCTTCTATGCTTTTCATTCACTCTAACTAGGTACCATGTTCCTTCAAAGAGTGAATCTATTGAACACTGGGGTATATAGTTGGCCAAGTGATGAGTGTCCTCTCTGAGCTTCATGTTTTCAGCAAAGACATCTGGTGCTACACAAGTTCTTGAGTCAAGCCTTGATTTAAGATCACATAAACTTGCTGTTATTTTATCAAGAGCAGACCCTGGTGTGGCATCTTGTGTAACTTTAAGAGAGTTCAAGGTGGCAGCCAAACCAGAACCATAAGAGAACACTCCTATCCTCTTCCCTGCCAACTGCTGAGGAGAGTACTGGGCTAGAACAGAAGCAAGGGAACCATATACTGAGGATGTATACATATTTCCATTTTGATTTGATACCAGCAAAGATGCCTTTGTTTTCTGATTAAAGAGTTCAGAACTAGCCTTCATAAATGCCTTTTCCACATCTCTGTCAAAGTAAATATCTTCTAATTTAACATCCCCGAAAGCTTCCAGGCCACTGTAGATAGTATTTTTATCTCTGTTCTGGTCATTAAGGAAGTCATTCAGCATCATCCGAGCTAGAGATTTCTGAACCAGTTTGAGTGAAAGATCATGAAGCCAAAATCATTTAAGGTAAAATCTTTATCATTTCCCTCTTTCTGCCACTGGGCATGGATCTTTTTGCGGTAGACAGAATAGCAGCGGTCTAATGCACTGAGGTAGCATTGTATGGAGAGTTTTCCATCGACTATAGGATATTCGGAGACCATATCGAGCTTGTAAAAATCATAGGCATGTTGCATATGTATTCCACGAAGCCCTCGGTCAAAAATTAAAGGAGCATTTGGCCCAATCAGCAAAGCCACAGCTCCAACTCCACCTGTAGGTCTGGCATTTCCTGTGGCATATATAGCAATATCTCCTGCAACTACCAGGGCATACAGTCCATCCCAAGAGCTGAACTCAATCCAGTTAACAGCATTGAAGACAGCAGCTGTGCCTCCATAGCACGCATTAGTTGTATCTATTCCTTCTATATCTGTATTCCCAGACTCCTCAAATAGCTGCATCAAATTAGTCTTCACTGACTTTGATTTGTCAATGATTGTCTCTGTTCCAACTTCTAACTGTCCAATGCAATCATAAGAAAGGTTATTTCTCTCCATTAGATTCTGAACCACAATTAGGCAAAGAGAGTTGATATCTTCTCCATCTGTGCAGAAGCCCATCCTGGCCTGGCCCAAGCCAATGGTATACTTTCCAGCATCTACACCATCATATTTTTCCAACTCTGCTTGATCAACATATTGAGAAGGAAAATAGATCTCAAGGGCAACAATTCCCACATCTTTTGGCCCAACAAGCTTCTGCATTCAAAGGAAGTGACCCAGGCATGGTGAAAGAGCCAGATGTGACCGGTAGTGACCACAGGAAAAGACCAAGCCGCGAAAGACCGTACGCGGCGCCTCCCCTCCGCTACCAGCTTTATAGCCGCCGACCCACCCGACTCCGGCACAGCCGGGAGTCGGTGGGAGGCGGGACAATACTTCATGTTTTATTGCTAAAATTCATCCATATTATTATATTTCTGTATTAGTCAACTCTTCATTGCTGTGACCAAAATGCGTGAAAAGAACAACTTAGGGGGCTGGGGATGTGGCTCAAGCGGTAGCGCTCTTGCCTGGCATGCGCGGGGCGCTGGGTTCGATCCTCAGTACCACATAAAAATAAAATAAAGATGTTGTGTCCACCGAAAACTAAAAAATAAATATTAAAAAATTATCTCTCTCTTAAAAAAAAAAAAAAGAACAACTTAGGGGCTGGAGCTGTGGCTCAGTGGTAGACTACTTGCCCTAGCATGTATGAGGCACTGGATTCAATTCTCAGCACTGCATATAAATAAACAAAGTACATTGACAATTAAGAAAATATTAAAAAAAAAAAAAAAAGAACAACTTAGAGGAGGCAAAGTTAATTTGGCTCATGGTTTCAGAGGTTCAGTTCATGACCAGCCATGAACTCCATTGATCTGGGCCTAAGGTGAGGTGAAGAATCATGGCAGAGGGGTGTGGTAGAGGACCTCAGGACAGTTGGAGAACAGAAAAGAGGAGGAACAAGGGGGATAAAATACAATCCCAAGGGCACACCCCCAGGACCCACCTCCTCCAGTCATGCTCCATTTGCCAACAGTAGTTCTTTCAAAGTATTCATCTATTAAATGAATTAATCCACTGACTAATTAATTCATTAATCCACTCTCACAATCTAACCATTTCACCTCTGAATATTCTTGCATTGTCTATCACATGTGCTTATGGGGAAACACCTCATATCCAAACCATAATAGTACTGCTATAGTTCACTTGTTTTTATTTTGACAACTATATTTTTCTTTTCTTTGTTTGGCACTAGGGATTGAAACCAGGGGCGCTTAAGAACTGAGCCATATCGCTGGCCCTTTTTTTAAATTTGATTTTGAGACAGGGTCTCGCTAAGTTGCTGAGGCTGGCTTTGAATTCATGATCCCCCTGCCTCAGCCTCCCAAGCCACTGGGATTACAGGCATGCGCCACTGTGCCTGGCTACAACTACATAACATTTCATTGTGTGGCTATTTCAGTTAATTCACCCACTCTTTTATTTCATGGACATTTGGATTATTTCCTGGCTTTTGCTTTTGTGAACAGGCTGCTTTGAACATCCTTCACGTGTGCCCTGGTATACACGTATGAGTTTCTCTGGGATTTATCCTTAGTATGGAATAACTGGGTACAGGGTAAGTGAATATTCAATTACAGGAGATAGTAGCTTTGTGGCACTCACTGTAATCCCAGAAATTTAGAAGGCTGAGGTGAGAGGGTCACAAGTTCATGGCCAGCCTGCACAATTTAGGGAGAACCTGTTCCAAAAATAAAAAAGTGCTGGGCCGGGCATGGTGGTGCTCTCCTGTAATCCCAGGGGCTTGGGAGGCTGAGGCAGGAGGATTGTGAGTTCAAAGCCAGCCTTAGCAAAAGTGAGGTGCTAAGCAACTCAGTGAGACCCTGTCTCTAAATAAAATACAAAATTGGGCTGGGGATGTGGCTCAATGGTCAAGTGCCCCTGAGTTCAAACCCCAGTACCTCTCCCTAAAAAAAAAGTGCTGGGGATGTTGCTCAGTGGTAAAGTGCCCTTGGGATCCTCAATACCACAAATCAATTATAAGAGAGAATCAAACTGTTTTCCAAAGTAGTTCTCTACTTTTCTTACCTGAGGTGGTGCCCCCAATTAGAATGAGATTACAGGGACAGGAAAGCCTCTCCTTTTGAACTATTATTACTTAATATTCACATAGCACCAGACTGGTCCAAGTGGCCAAGGACCAAAACAGCAAGTAGGAACCATATGCATAAAAGCTGGTTGAGGTCCTACTCAGAGTACCAGCCAAGCTCCTGGAGCTCTACCTTCTTAGCTTCACTTGATTTGGAGTCTAAAAGATCTTTCAGAGCCTAGTGACAATGCAAATCCTAAGAATGAAAAAGGCTTAAGCTCACTAAAGTCTTTCTCATCTGACATCTTTAACAGTCAAATAAGGATTAACAAGAAAAGCATAAAGGGCAAAAGGAATGGCAGCAAGAGGTAGAAGAGGGATAGGGACAACAGGAAGAGTCAAGAAACCTTCAGGTATTCTAAAGTCATGCACCCTTTCTTGCACAAGGGTCAGTTTTTCAGAATAACAATGACTACAAAATTTAATGAAAAAAATTTTCAGGTAACCACAAGCAATTTTTAATCTCCCTGCCACTAAAGGTTACCATTTTTTGGCTAATATTACAAAGATGTAAATAGCATGCAGTCAGTAAATTATATAGTGTTGCCCCCAAATACACATTATATGAGGTGAAAACCTATGATGCTGGGGGAAGAGTTCAGAGGGATTTTGAAATAGGCCAAAGAGCAGGTACTAGAATTTGGTTACAGATGAGAAACAAGAACAAAAAAAATCTGGTACAAAAGAAAACAAAACGTTAGGATATTCCTAGGCACTCAGAAAGCAAAAGGAGGTGAGTTGTCATTCTGAAGGCTGTAGAGGTCTGATTATCTCCCAGTTCTATATATCTCCCAGTTCTATAGTTTTCAGAGCTCCCTAGCTTCCTGACATACAGAAGTCCACAGAATACTTACTATTAAGAAACACACAAAAGTATGATATCCCTATGGCAGAAGAAGCTTCTCTATCTACATTTGACAGCAGAAGGAATGGTCAGAATTACTCAGCTAAGGAGAGCTTTCTCAATGAGTAAGTAAGCAAATTATTGTGCACTGGCTTAACGTTTTTAGTTACTTATTCCTTAAATTAGATCATAGGCCATATGGAGAAACTAGGGGGGCTTGCTGAACTATCAACTAATTAAGCAGAACTCACCTCAAGTGTGAGAGGAACTCTATAATCAGAGGCCAGTCTCAAACACCAGTCTGAGATCCTGAGCTTGGCCACCAAGGAGTTAGTGTTCAGCAGCTGCAGTTGGTACAAATGCAACTGTAACAGTACTTGCACTGACATAAAGCCCCTGACATATCCCCAGCTCTATGGAACTTCAACAATTTTATTTGCTAAATGCTTCTTCACAAGTATACAGCTTACAGTGTAGGTTTCTCATTGGTTTTTTTTCCTTCTAACCTCCAAATGGGACAGGCACCATTAGCATAAGCTTGGCAAAAGGGGAAGGGTAATAAGTGAGTTAGAAAACTGTTGATACTTCACAATTGAGTGGTAGGACAAACTCCTACTTCCTACTGCTTAAAAATGCAGAAAAAACTCAGGATGGAGACGGGATCTAGAGTGCATCTCTGTCACTGGTCTCAGTTTCCAGTGCCTCCAATAGAGTACATCCTTTGTCTTCCTACTGCAGGGACAAGTGATGCTAGGTCAGCCTACGCATTTTGCAGAAGTACATAGGCCCAAAATTGGCCATGAGGTTTGGTATTACCAGCTCCCCAACCTGGCAGGATGGGAAGAAACAGAATGTGTCCATGAAAAGTTTTCGGAAGTGAGAGAGGTCTTCCACCTGAACTTTGATGCTATATTGATTGGCCAGAAGTTCGATGGTACCTTGCACCACATATTCATTCTGTAAGTGTGAGAGGGAGCAGGTAGAATAGACAACATGGCCTCCCGGTTTGGTGGCAAGGAGTCCAGCCGCAAGAAGCTGCACCTGCAGCATAGGCAACATCTGTCGCTCCTTCTTCCTTGACCGTTGGGAAATGTTGTTCTCTTCTTCATGAAGGGAGTGGCGGTCTGTGGTACAGGGTACATCCACCAGCACCCGGTCATAGGTGTCCCCCTCCAGTTCTCCCCACTTCCTGCCATCCCATGAAGTGACTTGAACTCAGTTTCCTTCCCTGATATCTTGAGGCACATAGCTATGAAGGACCTTCTGTAGTCTGCTCGTTCGGGCAGTAGAGAGATCATTGGCAGCGAGGTTGCGGCAACAGCCAGTCTGAAGCAATGCCAGTGTCTTTCCTCCAGGAGCTGCACATAAGTCAAGAACAATGTCCCCAGGCTGTAGACCAAGAGCCAGGACAGGCAGCAAGGAGGCAGCATCCATCAGGTAGTAGTCCATGACACCCAGACTGCCAAGCCTGGCAGAAGGGAAGCGGCTGACATCTCCTCTGGCAAAAGTGAAGCATCGAAGATTTGGACTGCAGGCTGGGGACAGGGTTGCAGAGTGGCCATTCTCAGGCTCCAATTCCCAGCAGGAGATGGCATCACTCACAAAGTCCCTGGCACTCAGCTGCTCCAGCTTAGCACTCACATGGTCCCAAGCAGCAAAATTATTGACAAGTGCACCATACTTCTGTTCTGAGAGAAGACTGACACGAATCGATGGCCAAAGATCCCCAAACTGCACACTGTAGGTCATGTCAAAATTCTGCAGAGCAAGCTGGCTGGCAGGGAATTTGGGCTCTGTTGCTGCCCACTTCTTCTTATGTCGATGTCTTCTCGGGACCGGCGCGAAGTTCGCATGCTTCAGCAGCTCCCGGACGCCCCTCAGTATTGGCGCAGCCATATCAGCGTGCGTCGCCTGGTCGAAAAATGCTTTTGATGCTTGCTCTTCTGACATCCCACCACTTAAATATTCTGATACACATTTAATATCACTTTAATTACTGATGTTAAGTCAATCAATATTACATGGCATGATTAATGAATAATAGGAGAGTAACAAACATGTCCTCTTAATGCATGTGTAACTATGCACAAACATAATCTTAACAAAATAGGAAAGAAACATTAATACCAATTATAATCCTTATTTCTGTAACTGGTCATGTGGCTATAGTTGGTATTTATAACTACCTTCTTATGTAACCCATTCTGTATTCCCTCTACCTTCACAAGCACCTAAGCCAGTCTTGGCTCTTTACCTTTGGGTGTGACCCACACCTTCATTCCTGGGTCTGAGACATCTGTCATCTTTCCTGGATTGGGTTGTTGAAGTTTCCCACAGAACTTAATAACAGGACGTGGTAACACCAAGAGATGCTCTAAGGGATTTCCTGTACTCCAGGACTATGCTTCCTTACCTCCATTTTGTAGTAATAGTCCAATCTCCCCTTGGTAATCTGGATCAATCACCCCCGCCAGCACCATAACTCCCTTATTAGCCTGTTGACTCAGAGATATGAGGAGTCCAAAGTGGCCAGAGGGAAGTCTTCCCGTTTTCCAAGTGCAGTGGTGCACGCCTGTAATTCCAGCGGCTTGGAAGGCTGAGGTAGGAGGGTCACCTAACTTGCCAGCCTCAGCAACTTAACAGGACCCTAAGCAACTCAACAAGACCCTGCCTCTAAATAAAATATTTTAAAATTTTTAAAATATATTTTTTGTAGTTGTACACAGTAACTTTATTTTATTTTATTTATTTATTTATATAAGGTGCTGAGGATCGAACCAAGGGCCTTGCACGTGCAAGGCAAGCTCTACCACTGAGCCATAACCCCAGCCCCTCTAAATAAAATAGTTTTAAAAGCCTGGGGATGTGGGTCAGTGGTAAAACACCCCTAGGTTCAGTCCCCAGTACCAAAAAATAAAAATTAACTTCCAGTTTAATGAAATCATTGTTGTACGTCCTGGCGGAAGCACTCTTCCCTCTGGAACTAAGACTTGCAGGCCAACAGAGGATAAGGTTGTAGGACAGGAAGCAAAAACTTTTCTAGTGGGTCAGTAGGAGTAATGGTGAGTGGCACCATTCCTGTTTTCAGTCCTTGATTCCTGGACCTGTGAATCCGAGCAACAGGAGAGACAGTACCATATAATGCGTGCTGATTTGAAGTACAGACAGCCTTCTGGAGAGCCTTGCCCCAGCCCTGCCAGGTACTGCCACCTAGCTGATGCTGTAACTTCAAAAGTCCATTCCACCATTCTATCAAACCAGCTGCTTCAGGATGGTGGAAAACATGGTAAGACCAGTGTATCCCATGAGAATGAGCTCATTATCTCACTTTCTTTGGTGGTGAAGTGAGTTCCTTGGTCTGAAGTAATGCTGTGGGGAATACCATGATGATAGATAAGGCATTCGATAAGTCCACAGATGGTGGTTTTGGCTGAAGCACTATGTGCAGGGAAGGCAAATCCATACCCAGAATAAGTGTCTATTTCAGTAAGGACAAACTTGTGCACCTTCTTCTGGATCCTCCCAGGATGGAGGAGAAGGTCCTACATGACAGATCCACTCCAGCACTTCAATCACTCTGAGCCTCTGAATTCCTTCATCAATAGTAAACCAAGGGATATCAGGCATTTCCAGCTCACTCACAGTAGGCCATCTTTTTTTTTTTTTTTTTTTTTGCTTTTTTAGTTGTATATGGACACAATACCTTTATTTTATTTATTTATTGTTTTAAATTTTTATGTGATGCCAAGGATTGAACCCAGTACCTTAAGCATGCTGGGCAAGTGCTCTGCCAATGAGCCCCATAGGAGGCCATCTTTTGATTCATACTTCAGCCAACCATCCAAACAAAATATTAGTACTATTTTTTAATACTGCTAGCTGCTACATAAAAACTAGAATCTGCTTAATGGGCCAATATTAATAAATTCAGCCTGGCCTAATGTTCCTTCTGCCATTATCCCACACCCTTAAAATCCATTTTCACACACGTTCCTCAGACCTCTGCTTGTATGAATTAGAAAACTCTAGAAGTTCCTTTGGAGAGTAGTGCACCTCCTTGTGGGTCACATTCTGTACCTTACCTCTAAGGGCCTGCTTAGACTTGCATCTAGTTACAGGCCTAGAGTCAAAAGTGGTGGTAAGGGTGGGTCCTTTGGAGTGTCAACATTTTCATGCTGAGCAACTGAATCAAGAAAGGTCTTCACTATTTTCATAGGCAAAACAGAATTATTTCCCTCGAGGTGAGGTGAAGAAGCCAATACCACCAAGGATGGGAGTAAGGATGACTTGGCCATGGCTAAGGGTGGGGACTCAACAACTTCTGGCAAAATAAATTCATCAGAATTAGGAGTTCAATGTCCCTAGCCCCTTCAGGGTCCTCCCTTATGTTGTTATCCTAATCTAGTGGACCCTATTCTTTTCCAAGCAGCACCCTCACTTTTACTGTAGATGTCTTCCAAGGCTGAGAGTTAAACTTGTCTTAATTCAGCCAATTGCTGGATGAGGATTTGTGTTTGGTTTTCAGCAACCTCAGTCCTCTGAGAAGAAAGATTTCCCTCAGAGCACCCTGAGCAGTTTTTTTTTTAATATTTATTTTTTAGTTATAGGTGGACACAATATCTTTATTTTATTTTTATGTGGTGCTGAGGATCGAATCTGGTGCCTCACGCATGGTAGGCGAGTGCTCTACCACTGAGCTACAACTCCAGCCCTGAGCAGTTTTTACATCAGTTATGCAAGTCTGCAGCTGAGAAATTGAATTTCTGAGCTCATCCTTCTCCTTTGTTACTTTGTCCAGTGAAGCCAGAAGCAACCAACCAACATCATCATATTTCTTAGTTTTCCAGAAATGTTCAAAAGTATGAGTCACTAAACTTGCTTTTTACAAGTGGCTAATTGAGAGCATTTGTTTACAAATGTCCTTAAACAGTTCATACCATGGATTATCAGTGCTCTCCATAGTACCAGTAGGAGAGACTTTAGTAACTTTAGGCCTAACCAATTTAGACAGCCAACTCCAGAAACCATAAAACCAACCAAGGAAATTCGTCCTTACAATTCTGTTTCTAGAATCACTCCTAGTACCAAATTCTGCATTAGTCAGTGTTCTCTACAGGGTCAGAAACAATTATAAAAATGGATTTATTAGATTGGCTTACATAACCAGAAGCTGGATAGTCCCACAATGGCCATCTGCAGGCTGGAGAGCTGGAGGAACCAGTAGTTGTGCAGTCCAAGATGCTGAAGCCTCAGAACAAGAGGGATCAATGATGCTATCACAGTTCAGGACCCAAGTCCTGGAAACCCCCTGGAGAATCACTACAGAGTCCATTTTGGGAGAATGAAAGATATCCTTAGGCAATTGCAGCAGCAATCAAGAAACCATTCACGAAGAATCAACTGTCTCCACTTCAGTTCACTGTTCCACTTGCCAACCATGCCTTGACACACCCTCACTGGCATATCCACAAGCCTCTTAATATTAGGTGTCTCTTAATCCAATCAAGTTGACAATTCAGATTAGCCATTACAAAGCCTATTAGGTCCATTTGATTTATAGTATTATTTAGATCAGAAATATCTTTATTAACTTTGTTTGGATGATCTGTCTTTTGGTAATAAGAGTGCATTTAAAGAAATCACCTAGCATTCTTTTTTTTTTTTAATGTAAATAAGTGCGCTGACATTTACTTGGGTTTATCTTTTTTTTTTTTTTTTTTTTTTGCGGGGGTGGGGAATACCAGGGAATTGAACTCAGGGGCACTCAACCACTGAGCCACATCCCCAGCCCTATTTTGTATTTTATTGAGAGACAGGGTCTCCCTAAGTTGCTTAGGGTTTCACTAATTTGCTGAGGCTGGCTTTCAACTCGAGATCCTCCTGCCTCAGACTCTTAAACCACTGGGATTACAGGTGTGAGCCACTGTGAGCAGCTGTCATTATATCTTTTTGTTGGATTGTTCCCTTTACAAGTATGCAGTGACCTTCTTTGTCTCTTCCAATTAATTTTTGCTTGAAATCTGCATTTTCAGATATGAAAATAGGTACTCTTGCTTTTTTTCAGACTCCACTTGCATGGAATACCTTTTTCCATCCTTTAACTTTCACCTGTGGGTGTCTTTGCCTATGAGATGAGTCTCTTGCATATAGCATATAGTTGGATTTTGTTTTTCTGATCCATTCTGATAATCTATGTCTTTTTTTTAGTTATTAATAGATCTTTATTTTATTTATTTATATGTGGTGCTGAGAATCCAACCCAGTGCCTCACACATGCCAGGCAAGTGTACTACCACTGAGCCACAACCCCAGCCCCTAATCTATGTCTTTTAATTGGGAATTTGAGACCATTTACATTCAATTATATTATGGCTATGTGTTTCTAGTTTCCTGTCATTTTTTGGTATGTTTGCTATATTTAAATTAGTCTTGATTTTCATTTAGTTAGTTGTTCTTCTAGTCATCTTCATCTATTTGGGAGCTCTGGGGTTTGTTTTTGGGTTCTTCTGTGTGCCGTTTATCTTTGAGTATTCTTTGTAGTGTTAGCTTAGTGGTCATGGATTCTTTTAGTTTATCATGGAAAGACAAAGCTATCCTCATTGATAGCTTTACTGGATATAGCAATCTTGGATAGCAGTTGTTTACTTTTAGAGCCTGAAATATCTCATTGACATTCCCTCCTTGATTTTAGGGTCTGAGTTGAAAAGTCAGAGTGAGCCTTATTGATTGTCTCTAATTATGACCCAATGTTTTTCTCTTGAAACTTTTAATATTCTTTCCTTATTTTCTATTAGGCATTTTGATTATGATGTGTCTTGAAGAGGTTCTTTCTAAATATACTTTTTAGTTATAGATAGACATAATACCTTTATTTGATTTTATTTATTTTTATGTGGTGCTGAGCATTGAACCCAGTGCCTCACATGTGCTAGGCAAGTGCTCTACCACAGAGATTCTTTTTTGATCTTGTTTATTTGGAGTTCTGAATGCCTTTAGCTTGTATCTCCATTTTCCCTTGTGTCCTAAATGACTCTGAAGTTTATTCTCTTTTTAAAAAAATATTTTTAGTTATAGATGGACATAATACCTTTATTTATTTATATGTGGGGCTGAGGACCAAACCCAGTACCTCTCACATACTAGGCAAACACTTTACCACTAAGCTACAACCCCAGCCCCTCAAGTTTGTTCTCTTGATATTGTCCCAGAGTTCTTGTACATTCTGATCATGGTCTTTTATTTTTTTCCTTCATTGTATACTGAATGTTCAAGTTCATATAGCCTGTCTTCAAGGCCTGAAGTTCTATCATTGAGGCCTGAAGTTCTATTTTCTATGTAATCTAATCTGTTGGTGATACATACAAGTGAATTTTTTGTTTGATTCATTGCATCTTTCATTTTCAAGAGTTCCAATTGGTTTCTTTCCATAATCTCTATTTTTTTTATTGAAATGGTCTTGCAGGGGCTGGGACTGGGGCTTAGTGGAAGCACACTTGCCCGGCATGTGTGAGGCACTGGGTTCAATCCTCAGCACCACATAAAAGAAAATAAAGATATTGTGTCCACCTAAAACTAAAAAATAATTTTTTTTTTTTTAAAAAAGGTCTGTCAACAACTAAAAAAATTTAAAAAAAAGAAATGATCTTTCATTTACTGTATTTGCTCTCCTAATTTGTTCCTTAGATATAGCTATTTGAACATTTTTTTAATATTTAAATTAAAATGAATTTTAAAAATTAATATTGGGCTGGGGATGTGGCTCAAGTGGTAGCGCACTCGCCTGGCATGCGTGCAACCCAGGTTCGATACTCAGCACCACATACAAAGATGTTGTGTCTGCCGAAAACTAAAAAATAAATATTAAAATTCTCTCTCTCTCTCTCTCTTTCTTTTAAAAAAATAATATTTTAAAATATGGTCCTTTATTTTATTTGCTTATTTATATGTGGTGCTGGGAATTGAATGCAGTGCCTCACGTGTACAAGGCAAGCACTCTTCCGCTGAGCTACAACTCCAGCCCCCTACTGGAACATTTTAATAACCAGTTTTTTAATAGTCTTTTTCTCTACCCATGAATTTGTAGTGGAATTTCATCCACTTCCATAGCTGTGGGTTCCTTTTTTGCGGTACTGTAAATTTTATGGGGAGACTTGTTTGCCTGTTTATTCATGTTTTCAGAGGAGATGGACTTGTGCATCTGTTGATATGTATTCCTCATCCTCCTTTACGCATGTGTCCTTTAGTGTGTGTTATTATTTAAATATAAGGTATACCCTGAAAGTTCATGTGTGAGAAAATGAAAGAATGTTCATAGGTGATATTATTAGATTATAAGAGCTGTAAACTAATCAGTAGATTAATCCATTTGATGGATTAATAATTTGAAAGGACTATCATACTGGGTGATAACTATAGGCAGGAAGGGTGTGGCTAGAGGAAGTAGGCCATTGGTGGTATGTCTTTGAGTTTATGTTGTGTCCCTAGAGAGCAAAGATTTCTCCCTATTTCCTGGTTGCCATGTCCTCAGCTGTTTTCCTCTACTACACACTTGCCTCATGATGTTTTGCCTCACCTTGGGCCCAGAGCTACAGAGTTGGCCAATCATGGCCTGAACCTCTGAAACCATAAGCCAAGATAAACTTTTTATCCTCTAAGTTGTTCTTGTCAGGGTCTTTGGACACAGTAATGAAAAGCTGATTAAAACAGTGTGAAGTTATCTTTTTTGTAGTAAGTCCTAGGTTGTTGGTATCTTTTAGCTTCACCATCTAGGCTCAGCATAATCCAAGTGTAAATTTCTAGTTTCAGTTCTGTTGAGTTTGCTGCTGTAAAATTACTGATTTAATTCATTCTTGGAGAGCTGCTGCATACTATGATTTTTTTTCTGAGCTATTATCTTGGGACTTCTCTCTCTCTTTGCTCTATGAGTAGATGTCTAGGAGTGGAACCTGAGGTCCTCCTAGAGCTGTTCCTTCTTGGAGGCTGGTCATTGGTTTGGGGTTTTTGTTTCTCCTATTGTATGTGAAGTATTGTTGAAGCTTGATTGGGGCAAATTCATGCATGGAGTGAGGTTTGCTGTCACTTGGCTGATCTGTGAATGTAGCTCAGTAACAGGATCTCTACCCATGAATTTGTAGTATCCCAATCACTTCCTAGTCTCTCCTAGATAAAGAGTGAGCAAAGAATAGCAATAATAGTAATAATCAATATAAAGCCTTAAAATAAATGTCCGGTGCCTACTATGACATATAACACTTATTGCCAGACAAAGAAGAATGGTTAGGTCAGCATTTAACATCAGCACCAACAATTAACAGCTGTGAACTAGATCCAACTTTAAACAACAGGTGTCAACTACATCATCCACTGTATTGATAACCACAACTTGATTTTGGTGGGGGGTAGGGATTATATAGACTGAATAGTTCTAACACATAGTAAAATTACAGTGAAGGGAAAATGAGATAGAAATGCAAGAGAAATTTCAAGACATTTAAAAAATGAACAGAGAGGAGCAGAGAGAGGTAGCAGATGATGTCTGCAAAGAAGGAATGAAAAATAACTACACCCAATAAAATAAATAAAAAGAAAGCAAGAAGGAACAAGAGAATTTGGGAACTAATAGTGGAAGAAAGTGAATAAGGAGCAATAAGAGGAACAAAAAGGCGAGAACAAACAAATTAAAAATCAAATCAAGGGGCTGAGGTGGTGGCTCAGTGGAAGATCACTTGCCTACCATGTGTGAGGCACCGGGTTCGAACTTCAGCACCACATATAAATAAATGAATATAAGTCCATCAGTAACTAATTTTTTTTAAAAAAAATCAAATCAAAACAAACACACATAAAATCCCAACTCTCCAAAGTAAAAAAAAAAGGCTGAATAACTAATAGATGAATAAAAAATGATTAAAAGGAAAAAAAACTACATTAATATATTTAAATTTATATATTCTCAAACCTATCAGCATAGTGAGAAAACACACACACACACACACACACACACAGAATAGGAGCCAGGTGTGGTGGTACACACCTGTAATCTAAGTGGCTTGGGAGGCTGAGGCAGGAGGATCATGAGTTCAAAGACAGCTTCAGCTACTTATTAATACCATCTCAAAAACAACAACAATAAACAGGAGTTCTCATGCACAGTGGTGCACATCTATAGTCCCAGCTATGCAGGAGGCTGAGGAGGATCACTTGAGCCCAGGAGTTTGAGACCAGCCTGGGCAACATAGTAGGACCTTGTCTATAAAAAATAAAATAAAAGGACAGGGCTCAACATTGGGAATAAGGAGCTGGTTTAATAATCATCTAGTAAGGATGGCAATGGGCATGTATAGGTGTATTCTTAGATGTTCTTCACTCCTTCCAGGGCCTGGGGCCTCTGGGTAGTAATGACCTTTTAGTGCAAAAGCCCATATTATGTGCAAGTGCTTTGCTGATGCTTGATACCCAAAGATGTGAAGTTTGCAGAGAAAAAAGGAGTTAAAATAGTGGACAAGCCGGGAGTGGTGGCGCACTCCTGTAAACCCAGTGGCTCAGGCTGAGACAGGAGAATCACAAGTTCAAAACCAACCCAGCAAATTAGCCCTAAGCAACTCAGCAAGACCCTGTCTCTAAATAAAATATAAAAAAGAGTTGGAGATGTGGCTCAGTGGTTAGGCTTCCTTGGTTTCAATCCCCAGTAGAAAAAAAAAAGTGTACAAACTGTCGGGTGAAATTGACCAAATTGTGTACAAAATGAATATACCACTGTGAATTTCACCTCTATGTATGTCTCTAAAGCATAAATTTTTAAAAACATAAATAAATAGAAGGAAGACCAGTAAACAAAAAGAAGGAGAACAGGGATAGGAAGGAGGGGAGGCAAAGAGGAAGTATTGGGGATTGAAGTGGAGCAAATTATATTCCATGTATATATGATTATGTAAAAATGAACCCCAACATTATGTTTAAGTATAATGCACTAATACAAATATTTTAAAAAATAAAATAGTGGGGCTGGGGTTGTGGCTCAGTGGTAGAGTGCTCACCTCGCATATACGGGACCCTGGGTTCAATCCTCAGCACCACATAAAAAAATAAATAAATGAAATAAAAATAATGTGTCCAACTACAACTAAAAAATAAATATTTTAAAATAAAATAGTGGATAAATGGCAAAAATGCTTTCTTCTCTTTACAAATTGGTTAACCCTTTACAAATTTGATTAACCCTTGTGGGAGGAAATTCTGATGTAACCATAGTACTTCACGTTAGCAATTACTTCATAGTGTGTGACCTAAGTATTCACAATTAGCTATTTTTCTTTTCTTGATTTATTTCTGTTTTTTTAATTTTTTAAGTTGTTTATGGACTTTTATTTTATTTATTGATATGCAGTGCTGAGAATTAAACCCAGTGTCTCACACATGCTAGGCAAGTACTCTACCACTGAGCCACGATCCCAGCCCTCTTTATTTCTTTTTTTGTTACCAGGGATTGAACCCAAGGGTACTTAACCACTGAGCCACATCCCCAGCACTCTTTGTTTATATATTTATTTATTTTTAGGCAGGGTCTCACTAAGTTACTTGGGGTCTTACTAAATTGCTGAGGCTGGCTTTCAACTCATAATCCTCCTGCCCCAGCCTCCTGAGTCACTGGGATTATAGGCCTGCACCACTGCACCTGGCACAATTAACTATTTTTAACAAAACCTGACCTTAAAGTGTCCTTGAATTGCAGGAGATCACTCAAAAGCAAAGATTGTACTGAGAAATCCTTAAAGTGTTTTTTTAGAAAGTGGGCCTGATGTCAGGCATGGTGGCCTAAAACCCCAGCTGCTGGGGAGGCTGAGGCAGGAATATTTTGAGTTCAAAGCCAGCCTCAGCAATTTAGCAAGACCCTGTCTCAAAATATTTTTAAAAATGAGGGGCCTGGGGCTGGGGTTGTGGCTCAGTGGTAGCACACTTGCCTGGCATGTGTGAGGCACTGGGTTCGATTCTCAGCACCATATTTAAACAAATAAATGAATAAAGGTCCATCAATAACTAATTAAAATTTTTCTTAAAAATGGGGGGCCTGGGGATGTGGCTCACTGGTTAAGCACTCCCTGGGATACAATCTCAGTACCCCCCCCCCCAGAAAAAGTTGTCCTGGTCTCCTATATCACCCTAAATTTATTTGTTTATATATTTTTGTACCAGGGATTGAACCCAGGGCCACTTAATCACTGAGCCACATCCCCAGCCTTTTTTATATTTTATTTACAGACAGGATCTTGCTGAGTTATGTAGGGCCTAGCTAAACTGCTGAGGCTGGTTTTGAACTTGCGATCCTCCTGCCTTAGCCTCCCAAACTGCTGGGATTATAGGTGTGAGCCACCATGCCCAGCTGAATTTTTTTTTTTTTTTTTTTAGGTGTCGGGGATTGAACTTAGGTGTGCTTAACCACTGAACCACATCCCCAGCTCTATTTTGCATTTTATTTAGACAGGGTCTCACTGAGTTGCTTAGTACCTCGCTTTTGCTGAGGCTGGCTTTGAACTTGTGATCCTCCTGCCTCAGCCTCCAGAGCCACTAGGATTACAGGCGTGTGCCACTGTGCTCAGCCTGAATTTTCATTTTTGTTATTTTCTACTCTGGTTATTTCACATGAAGATGACAGCATAAATGAATGAATGCTTCTTTCCTGTGAGGATTGTTCTATCTACTTGATTCCAATGGCACTAAACCCCAAACTTCCCTTTCCAAATTAAATTAGCAGGATTGAGGTTTCTCTCAAGGATGATCAAAGAACATTTGAAAACATGATTATCTGTTTTCAATGTGGAAGGTACAATTACAAGCTTCTCTGGGTCGGGGATGGAGGAGAAAGGGGAAAAGGGTCTCACTCTGGTTTTGGAGTCTTCTGTTGTGTTTCTTTTGAAGCAGCAGGACCTCTAGGCCAGAATGGTTATTCCTCGTGTTCTTCATAAAGAGAGAGGGCAGTAGCATAATTTGGAGTGTACTAGATGAAGATTCCACTGCTACCTTCCCATGAAGCTCTGAGTAGCCTCTTAAGAAGTTTCCCTTATTTGAGTCCAGTGTTGGGCCTGAACATTCATATTAGCACAGAAAGGATTCTGCCCTGCCTGGAAATATAGTTCTCTCACTTGGGAACTCACCTTGCTCCATCTTGCACATGCATGTGGTCCCAAAGTGTGAGAGTAAGGGTGGAGTGATGGAAGGCAGAGGAGAAAAAATGGAGGTCAGTGTAAAGACTCTATGGGTATCTGGCAAACTTTTGTGGGATGCATAGGCCTACTGATGGTGATTCAGGGATGTCACTTCATGAAAAGAGATCTTCCCACCATTCTGTTTAAATGGCATTCCCATCTGTATACTAATAACATTTTATACACAAAATCAATCATACTGAGAAGTCCCTTGTTTACTGAAAAATACAAAAATAAGTCCAATCAAAAACAACAACAACAACAACAAAGGTGGGGCTGGGGTTGTGGCTCAGGGGTAGAGCGCTTGCCTGGCACATGTGAGGCCCTGGGTTCGATCCTCAGCACTACGTAAAAATAAATAAAATAAAGGTATTGTGTTCACCTACAACTAAAAAGAAAAAAAAAAGGCATTGAGTCTGTTAAATTTTTTTTTAAAGAGAGAGAGAGAGAGAGAGAGAGAGAATTTTAATATTTATTTTTTAATTTTTGGCGGACACAACATCTTTGTTTGTATGTGGTGCTGAGGATCAAACCCGGGATGCACGCATGCCAGGCGAGCGCGCTACTGCTTGAGCCACATCCCCAGCCCTCTGTTAAATTTATTAAATTCTTTTTAACAGGAATTTGGTGATGTACTCTTTTTTTTTAGTTGTAGTTGGACACAATACCTTTATTTTTCTTATTTATTTTTATGTGGTGCTGAGGATCAAACCCAGGGCCTCACACGTGCTAGGCAAGCATTCTACCCAAGGACTCTACCGCTGAGCCACAACTCTGGCCCTGGTGATGTACTCTTGATGTCATGTTATGTTCTCCAAAGTGGCAAAATAACACTTTGGAAAAACTATCATGAAGATAGACCTTAGAAAATAGGTACTATAGCCAGGCACAATGGCGCACGCCTGTAATCCCAGTGGCTCGGGAAGCTGAGGCAGGAGGATCACCAGTTCAAAGCCAGCCTCAGCAAAAGCAAGGTGCTAAGCAACTCAGTGAGACCCTGTCTCTAAATAAAATACAAAATAGGGCTAGGGATGTGACACAGTGGTTGAGTGCCCCTGAGTTCAATCCCCAGTACCCTCCAACTCCAAGAAAAAAAGAAAGAAAATAGGGACTACAAAATGACTGATGTTGACAGGAACTCATTCCAGGCCAAAAGAAGGCAAGAGCAGAGGAGGCATGGATGACATAGGTGGCCTGAGTGACTGACTCCAGATGAATCCATCTCAAATCAGAACCCAGAACTAGGATGTCATTCTAAGGCCCATCCAAGATTACACCCACAGAGCTATGGGGAAGAGGAATATTTCTGAACATTAATGTCCTCTGACACCACCTCCACTTGACCCTCTTATTCTTAAACCAAAACTTTAATGGGGAGGGGGAAGAAAGGGGATTGGTTTATCATATTGAACAATTAATGTCATAATAATAAAAAAAAAAAAACTCCACAACATGCAAGTCTTTACACCATTGAAAGTTTAGACTCCACAGGAATAAGCTATTTCCTTATTGATAAAATACTTTTTAATTTTTTTTAGTTGTAGATGGACACAATACCTTTATTTATTTATCTCTATGTGTGCTGAGGATCAAACCCAGGGCCTCACACATGCTAAGCACGCACTCTACCACTAAGCTACAACCCAGCCCCTTATTGATAAAATATTTTAGGGGAGTTATCACTGTTTCCCTTCAGTTCAGGTTGGGACTAGGTTAATTGCTTTGTCTTTCCTTCCGTCTGTAAATTCTTTAGTAATTTTTTCCTATTCTTGAATTCAAGCCCAGCTGACACACTGTACTCAGTTCCAGCAGTTAATGCTATGCCTGGTAACATACTGAAGAAATGATCCTGAGAGCTGACCATTGACCATCAGGTGTTCAGATGTTTTTGGTCCTTCCTATCACCCTGACTGTGGGGGAAGAGCATAAGGTGGGATGCATTTAAAGTGGCAGTGCCTGCCTGTAATCCCAGCAACTTGGGAGGTTGAGGCAGGAGGATTACAAGTCTGAGGCTAGCCTCAGCAACTTAGGGAAAGCCTGTCTCAAAATGAAAAATAAATAAAAAGGGCTGGGATTGTAGTTCAGCAGTGAAGCATTCCTGGGTTCAATCCCAAGACCTAAACAAACAAAGGAAACAAACAAAGAAACAAAAAGTCATACTATAGAGAACAGCCTATGCGAAAAGCCCAACTTCAGTCTGAAGTAACTAAATAGAAGTGGAATGGATTTTTACACAGGTTTTCTCAAGGATGTCTAAGGAGCCATTTATCCTCTGAAACCTCTTACGAGTAAAAAAAAGATAGTCTGACAAGGAATGCTGTTCATGGGTGACCTGGAGAATTTGTAGCTTGCCTTACCTGTGATTGGAAAAGGGTATTTCAGCCTATAGAGATAAAGCAATTTAGCCAAAGTGGGTCAAAATTTACTAAAACTCAACACAGCCAGATGTGTGGCTCCTTTCCATTACTATACTCAAGCATGCACTGTGGAGCAAAGCTGAATAAACTCATCCTGGAGTTTGCTTCTGGTTTAGAAAAATATTCTCTTAATACAACTGATGGCTTTCTGTGGTGTCAGATAGTAATATTTTGGCCCCTTGACCTACAAATGAGTCACCACTGCCTGAGCCACTGCGAAAGTATTTCAAATTAACACAGGTAACAATCTGGTCTGAATTAAGAGTCTCTACCCCTCTCTACCAAATGAATTTCACAGAACCCATTCTTTAAAAATAATACCACCAGGGTTGGGGTTTAGCTCTGTAGTAGAGCCCCCTCCTAGCATATGCTAAGGCCCTGGGTTCAAACCCCAGTGCAAACAAAACAACAAACTCTCAAAATTGAACAAACAAAACCAAAATGACAACAAAAAATACCAGTCGTGCAAGGGGGCTCTGACCCAGGAAACAGATTTGGGGTTGAGCAGATGGAAGAAGATGTAGGAATATTGATCATCCTTTATTTGGAGGCCCCTATAGCCATTAGCCAAGCTCCAGCTTCAGCTTTGCCCCAGACAGTTTCTTTTTAGCCCTTCCTATCCCATTTCCTTGGGCCCTTTTTATATGCAGGCCAAACAAAGAGGGCACATTGTCAACAGGTTACATAATGGGGGGGGGGCACATATTCCCAATTTAATGTTTATGACCTTGAGTCCATATACTGAATCCTGGTGTTTCTGGCCTTGACTAACCATAACAGCTAGTTCCCAGCCCTGGCTATGCACTAAAAACATAACATAACTCACCAGAAGTCTCAAAAACATAACAGCCCACCTGAAGTCTCAGTGAGGGAGCCTAACTAAAGCCATTTTTTGGCCTGCCCCCACAATACCTTTTTTTCAAAATTAAAAACTTTAACCTTGGGCTAGGGTTGTGGCTCAGTGGCAGAATGTTTGCCTGGCACATGGGAGGCACTGGGTTCTATCCTTAGTACCACATAAAAATAAATAAATAAAATAAAGGTATTATGTCCAACTACAACTAAATAATAATAATGATAATAATAATAATAATAATAATAATAATAATAAAACCCTTTAACCGTATTAGACATTAAGAAAATAAAATAGTAGAGACTAGGAGAAAAATACCTTGAGACCATATATCTGACAAAGGTATTATATGTAATACATATAAACGTTCTTATTGTCCAATCAAAAAATACCCTCAGGGGCTGGGGCTGTAGCTCAGTGGTGGAGTGCTTGCCTAGCATGTGAGAGGCACTGGGTTCAATCCACAGTACCCCATATAGATAAAAGAAAGGTCCACTGACAACTAAAAAAAAATTAAAATATCCTTAGGGGCTGGGGTTGTCACTCAGTGATAGTGCACCTGCCTAGCGCAAGTGAGGCACTGCTTTCAACTCTCAGCACCACATAAAAAAACTAAATAAACAAAATAAAGGTAAAAAAATACCGTTGGATGTCAGAAATTCCTCAAGAGTATTTGTTCAAAAACTTAAATGTGTGCCATATATTCAAGGTATGTATTTGAGTGTATGCAATTTGTCTTTAACCTTTTTGCCCTTCTTAGGTCAGTGTAACTTTATTCTAGATTGTTTTTTTTTTAATTTTTTTAAGTTGTCAATGGACCTTTATTTTATTTATTTATATGTGGTGAATCAAACCCAGTGCCTCACACATGCTAGGCAAGCACTCTATCACTGAGCCACAATCCCAGCTCTAGATTGTTCTTTTGCTTTCAATATTACACAAATTTCCAGTTTGCTAAACCTTGCCCCCTCCCTTCACAATGTATTTTATCAATGTTTTCAGGCTGACACATCAAACCACTCCAGAAAACTAAAATTTAGGGCTTCCACTATCTACGTTGCTTTACTGAAGAATAAAAACAGAACAACCAAGCACTTAGACTTTTACACTACCCTGCTCATTAATCTCAGAGTTTAACCACTCATATAGTGTGCTGTGTGGGAATTCATTATTCCTTTAACCTGTTGCCTAGACATTTATAAAGTCACTCATTTAGCCAAGCGTCTACACATGATTTAAATAGTTTTAAACAATTTAACAGTGAACTCTCTCATGCCCTAGCTCCTTGGTGTATTAATTTGCGTACTTTCCAGGTCAGACTGAGCCCTAACCTGACTCCACATAGAAGTATTTCCTAAAACAAATCATTATTAGAGCCAGGTGCTGGGAGCCATTAGCCAAGTAGGTATGACAATTTCCTTGCCAGCGTACCCCATGTTGCAGTGACATTGAATGTAGGTGACCTTGCTCAAGGACCAGGGCGGATTAGGGTGTTCCCGGTTTAGGATAATCGGTTTAGGATAATCGGGTTTAGGGCGTTCCAGGTTTAAGATTATTCCTGCTGGGAATAGGGTGTATCCTGCTGCCTGAGTTCCCCTTGAGTTCTCACGGGATTCAGACAGTATATTTTGGGAGACAGAAGCCCAGTGGAGGTGAATTTGGGCAGAGAATGTGGATTTCCCCAGAACGTGATTGTAGATGGCTGGTGTGAGTTCGGGAATAAAGAGTTGCTGTTTGAATCTACAAGCTGTGTGGTGGCTCGTGATTGTGTGCCCAGCCAGACTGCGGCAGCCAGGTGCAATGGCATGTGCCTGTAATCTCAGCAATGGGAGGCAGAGGCAGAAGGATCCCAAGTTCAAAGCCAGCCTCAGCAACTTAGTGAGGCTCTACGCAACTTAATGATGCCCTGTCCCAAAATTTTAAAAATGGGGAGGGCATAAAAGAAAAGGTTGGAATCGTGGCTCAGTGGTTAAAGCACCCCCTGAGTTCAATCTCTGGTATCAAAAATAAATAATAAATAAATACCATTGTTAGAAGTTGAACTTTATTTATATTTTATTCATACATGGAATAAACGGTTTGGTTCTTTATCATTTTTATTTCTTCCATTAATAAGTCATGTTCTTTTTGGTAATGAGAAATTTCCATATGCTCAGGTTTACTTATTGCATTTCTCACTCCCCAACCCCCCTCCCATTCAAAACTCATTTCACAAACACGGAAAAGGCAACAAAAACAGCAGCAGCTTGAGAATATCTAGTAGAAAAGTATCTGAAGTCTTGATGCAGGTTTTAGAATGGCTTCTCTGGCAAATTGGGCTTTTCAGGTTTATTGGGCTCCGCTTTGCCTTCAGTAACACTCAGGGGTATTGCAAGTTCCTTTCTGAAGGGGAGAAAACATCAAATGTTCAGTATTTGGATTTATGAATGGAGTAAAATATGCAGATGTACGTTTCTTACTTATTTCAAAATGTCTATCCTTCCATGGGCCCTAGCTGATGTTCCCATCGTCCCAGTTCCAGGGTTGCTTTAGAGATGGATTTTTCTTTGTAGAATTTAAGGGGGCACTAAAAATTTCAAGATTTAATAGTAATTATTTTAATTCAGCATTTAAACATCAAAATTAATGAAATGTTTCTACAATGATCACATTATCTTCACTCTCCTTGCCCTAACATCTAAAACATTATTTTAAAAAAAGTTCTGCTAAAGTTTCCCTAGTTGGGGGCTGGGGATGTGGCTCTAGCGGTAGTGCGCTCGCCTGGCATGCGTGCGGCCCGGGTTCGATCCTCAGCACCACGTACAAATAAAGATGTTGTGTCCGCCAAAAACTAAAAAAAAAAAAAAAAAGTTTCCCCAGTTGATTGACTCTATATACGGCATGAAAATATGAACCGTGATTCCCAGTAAGTATCGCCCCAATCTGGCGGGCAGACTCTGGCTTTGAGTCTCCTAGGTAGCTTTTGGTTCTGGCTCCAGACGGAAGGGAAGGAGACTGGGAGAAAGCCAAAGGCGCCCTGTGATGTTCTCCTATTGCCCTGGAGAACTACGCACCTCCAGAGCAAGCCGCTTACCGTGCGAACACGTCGGGGTATTGAGTGCGTTGGAAAACGCGATCCAGTTCCTGCAGTTGCAATTGGCTGAACTTGTTGCAGAAGTCGCTCTGGTCGGTGTCTCCAGACTGCGAACCCTCAGCAGCCTCGTGGCATGGTTCCTTCAACTGCTGCAGCCTGGGCTTCTCGTCACCGCCGCCCTTCTGGTTCACAGGGCCGAGAGCTCCCGCACCAGTATAGCAGACTTCTGCTGTTGCTCCCTGCTCAGATTCGGACCTTATCTTCTGCCCATGGTCGTCTCCACCCTTTACAATCACCGAGATCTTGGCCGGCTTCTTATCTGGAAAAGAGGGAAGTGGGGGGGGGGGCGGGACGGGGAGAGATCACGGTGTTCAAGCCCTGGGCCACCACCAGTGAAGCGGAGGTGGTGGCAGCGCAACAGCGTCCCATCACTCGCCTCTCCCAGATGGATTTTGCTTTTTCAAGAGTTCTCGCCAAAGCGTATGTCCCGGCCCAGGCACTGACCCTGAACTTTCTCCGTGAGCTCGCCTATTCCCAGGCTTTTGTAGCTGGCGTCCTCGGGGCTACACTCCTGCGGAGGGTCCATGATGTCAGTGCAGTCGATTAAGCTGTGTGCCACTGCTAAGTCTCCGGTGCCTAGTCTGGGTGATCGTTTGTTTGCACGCTACTAGCTAGACGACTACTATTCTTGTAATCTCCAGTCACACTGCGGTTGGTGGATTGGACCTCCTGGGATGCACACGGGGCTAGGGCGTGACCACAAAACTGGGGGGATGGGCGCGTAGGGGCGTGCCTATATGGTTATTGGGAGCTAAAAGTTGCAACTTAGAGTACTTGTGACCCGGGCGGGGTGACTGTCTGGAGGAAAGGGCTGTACCAGACTGCCCGTGTCTAGTACAAGAGTTCACGCCAAAGCAAGTGGATTTGGTGTAGGGGGAGGGGCGGAGGAGAGAAACCTCACACTACCCTCCAGAAACCTTGGAGGAATGTTTGGAACATCTCTCCGCCCAGCCATCGATGCTGGCTCTCTGGCGTATGGCAAGGTATCCTAAGCTCTTCAAGAGCGAGAGAAGCCAAGACAGAGCTGAAAAACCCGTGTCTAGCCCCTAGCAGCTCCAGCATGCTGAACAGAAGGCGTTGAGCCTTGTGACACTTAAGGTCTGTAAGCACCACTCTCCCACCTAGGACTCTGGTTCTGTTCCGTTTTCTCCCCAAATCCCTAAATCGGACTAGTAATTAAAGATTAAATGAATAGGTAGTAGGCTACTTGCAAAATTTTTGCAATTATGTACAGAAAGCTTAGCGCCCCAAGCTCTCCAGGGGGTACGGAGGAGCGGAAGCTTGAGATTGGATTTTCAGAGGATTCAGATGCAACCTGCAGGAAACCCAACACGCCCGCGTGCAGGACCTTGCCCAGTGCATCCAAGAATGCTTATGCTGCACTTGGCCCTTCCTTTGGACGCGACTGTGGAGTATGCAGTATCTGCTAATTTATGCTTCGCTCGCTCCCTTCGCTCCCTTCGCTGTAGACCTGGGGTAGTACACGCCTTCAGCTCTACGTCTCTCCCCCTCCCCCTCCTCATCCTTCTCTCCCCCTCCTGGTCTTCCACCCCCTTCTTTTTTCTATTCCTCCCTTTAGATCTAGAACTGTCTTTCTAAATTCTTGCTCCCTATTGATAAAGGTTCCCCCCAAAGGGGGAGCAGATTCCCTTCAAAAAGTGTTTTGTAGTACCATAGGTCATGTTAATATCCCCAATATTGAGAATAGCTCCTAATAATGGGCCCTATGCTTGAAAATGCACATCATTTACCCCATCTTTACTTTCATAACCACGGTTGTCATCAGACTCATTTTATAAGGTAAATTAACCATTTTTTTTTTTTTATGGACACACTATCTTTTTAAATGTGGTACTGAGGATCGAACCCAGTGCCTCACACGTGCAAGGCAGGTGCCCTACCACTGAGCCACAACCCCAGCCAGCCGTTTTTATAAGCCCCTAAAAGTAAGGTGGACCCTACTTACTGGCCTACTGGGCTTAACAGATGGAAATAAATCTCTTATATTTCGTGTTTCCAGAGGATGATTAGAAAACTACCTATAGGATGGTTGATTTCTTTATTCTGAAAAAAACTGTGGAGTGATTTCACCCCCACAGCCTCTCCCTAACTTTAACCAACCTCCTCAGGCTGGCTCTTATTAGGTTTGGGAGGGCTCTGTCTCTCAGAGCTAGGTACCCTGCAATGATTTTTGGCCTATTTGAAGTCATAAAAGAGAACTACAACACTTTTAATCATGGCTTTCATAAGCCTAGGTAGGACATCTATCAAAGTTTGAATCCTATGGTCTCTCACATCTGAGATTTCCATGATTTATTCCAGTGCTTTCTAAACTTCAATCATGTGCCCTTTTGTTGACTGTTGCCTGTCTGGGCACTAGCCAAGTTCGTTTCTTTTTTTTTTTTTTAAAGAGAGAGAGAGAGAGAATTTTTTTAATATTTATTTTTTAGTTTTCGGTGGACACAACATCTTTGTTTGTATGTGGTGCTGAGGATCAAACCCGGGCCACACGCATGCCAGGCGAGCGTGCTACCACTTGAGCCACATCCCCAGCCCTAGCCAAGTTAGTTTTAAAGTCTTTAGTTAAATTGATGCAGACTTGAAAACACTACATACCTAATTTAGCCTTATCCAAGTAAAAATTGGCATGAATCACTCAAATTACTTAGACTTCGTGGTCTAAGTAATTGGTTTATATTAATACGTTTACCCTCTTACCACCCCATAGGCATAGATGTATTATTACCTTCATGTTACAGAGTCACAGAGACATTAGGTAACCTGTTTATGGTCACCCAGTTTGGAAGATGGGATTTGCATCTGTCCTCTGAATACTAACCCTGACACCAAGGATATGCTCAATTATGTTTCCTGTTATGCTGTATGCCATTATCATCATATTTTGTAGTTAATTAACTAGAGATAACCAGAGATATATGTGTCTTTTCAACTCAAAATTCTCTTTACTGATTTAACTAGCAAATTAGTGTCATAAATATCTAATGGCACCTTGTATATTAGTAAGTAACCAAGGAATAAATGGTAATATCCAGAAAAAAATGAGTTGAAAACAAGACACAAAAGAAAAGTGGTTGAATTTAGTAAGTTAAATAACCATTCTTCTCAATAACACTGTATTCTTGTCTATTGTTGGAATACTTAAGAAAAATATTTGAAGTCATAAAGTTGAAGATCATAATTCACCATACTGATTTCCTGTTTCTTATTATAATAATTATCTAATATGATAGATTCTTGGTGACACTTATTTAATTGGACAACTAGAGATAATTAGAACATTGATTTGAAGTCTGGAAATTGGAAAGCACAGTCTTGTATACTATATTCATATTTCTTGTTGGGATGTTGCCTTAGAACTACAGATAAGTAGTGAAACCTTATAAAAGCTAGATAACTAGGGAAAACTGGAAATAACTAAAATGACCAGTGTAAGCCAGGAAGTGAAAAAGCATCCTTCTTAACTCAGACATCATAGTTTTTTTAAGTGTAATGTGTTAATATGATAGATAAGTCACAGAACCTAGGGGAAAAGTCAACTACAAATAATTTATGACAACTAGTGTTATTACTTAAATCTAGGAAGATGAAAACCATATTCTTAATTCTACCTTCTAATTTCTTGTTGAAATAAGGAGTTGATATTACTGATAACTGAGAATATCCAGGGTACTAGTTAACTAGAAATAAGTAGAGATAAGTAGAAAAAAACATAGGAACCCAGAATCTGGAAAACACATTTTTTCCTTAAGCTTAAATTCTTATTATAGTGGAATAATGAGTGAGTAGTGTGATCATGAAGTAGTATGTAGGTGATTAGTTAAATAAAGGTGACTAGAAAAGAATGGATATTTGACACCAGGAAGTTAATGAAGGCTTTATTCTCAATTCTAACTTTTATGTATTATAAAAATAACGAGGGGCTGGGATAATGGCTCAATGGTAGAGCACTTGCCTGGCACTTGTGAGGCACTGGGTTGGATCCTCAGCATCACATAAAAATAAATAGAATAATAGTTTTGTGTTCATCTATAACTAAAAAATTAAAAAATAATGAGTTAATATTATTTACAATTAATGGTACCTATTTATTTAATTACAGGGAATGAGGTATACATAGAACAACAATTTGAATCCAGGAAGTTTAAAAAAATCATCTTGTTGACACATTAATTTAACTATTGTTGCAATCATCTGTAATTGTCATAGATGAATATTGGTACCCAGGTAACTAGTTTATAGGGGATAGTTAGAATAACCAAGAAATCTGTTTGAGTACCGAAGTTGAAAAATTGTAGTATTATTCCTTACCACCCTAATCTTATGTTGGAATGAAGATTTAGTTATATGAATAATTAGTAATGACATATATACTAGTTAACTACAAATAACTAGTTGAAGCAAGAGTGTGAAATCAATCTTCTGAATATGAAAT
Organism: Marmota flaviventris; assembly: GCF_047511675.1. Classification (NCBI taxonomy): domain Eukaryota; kingdom Metazoa; phylum Chordata; class Mammalia; order Rodentia; family Sciuridae; genus Marmota; species Marmota flaviventris. The sequence goes on from NC_092518.1 coordinate 103,188,752, forward strand.
TCTAATTTCTGATTGAAATAATGTATCAGTAGTATAGATAATTAGGAGTAATCAGTTTACTAGATATCTACAGGAACTTCGAATTTAGGAGGCTGGGAAACACACTCTTTCCAATTGTTAATTCTTTGTTTTGGGAATGTAGAGTTAGTAAAGTAGATAACTAGATAAACTCGGATATGAGTTAAAGTGAAATAACCATATAAAAGCAGAACAAATAGTTGAAGCCTTCAGGCTACAAAAATTCTTCTCAAGTGTTAGTCTGAACATTTTTTGGAATAGGATGCTGTTTGTACTGTAACTAGTGGTACCTACATGTTAGTAACATAGAGATGGCTAGAGATATGTAGAATAAGTAATTGAAGTTTGAAGCTGAAATAAAGTTTGTCCTGGATTCTATATTCTTTTTATGTTTCAGTTGTATTAAGAAGTTAGCACTATAAATAAATAGTGGTACTTAGGTAAATATTTAACTAAAGCGTATTAGAACATCTAGTAGAAACCATGAATTAAAAGCATATCTACTATAGTTTGGATATGGTTTACCCCCAGAGATTGATGTGCTGGAATTTTGGCCCCCAATGTAATAGGATTGAGCTGGTGAGGGCTTTGAAAGATGTTGATTAGATCTTTAAGAAAGCTGCATACTTTGCCGAAAGCTGCCCCATAGGAGCTGAGCACGTACCCTTAGCCTTGATCGATGGAGATGTGGAACTGGCTTCTGACTTCCGCTCTGTGGGAAAGCAGGTGGACATCACTTTCGCTTGGCAGGGCAGTGAAGCTCTGGGAGTGGGCGTTACCCAATTGGAGTGGGCTGCCTCCTCATTCTTTTGTAATACTACCCTTTTGTCTTTTTTGGATGGAATATTCTATAGAACAGCTCTCCTCAATTAAAACTAGGGTTCCGGGCGGGCGTGCTTTCGCTCTTTCCCTTGTTTTTTCTCTTGCCTCCCTTGTGGGAGCCTACAGCTGAGGCAGAGGAGCCTCATCCCGAAAAAGGTATTTTCTGTGTCTGTGTGATTTGTTCGTGCCAGCCCAAGTGACCCTGGTTCCGTAGCCTGCACAGAACGTGGGCTACAATATTTTTCTTGTGGCAGTGAGTTAGGTTTCTTGGGAATGATTCTCACTCATTGGACTGGTGGAGATGATCTCTTTCCATGTGATCTCCCTCTCTCTCTCTCTCTCTCTCTCTCTCTCTCTCACACACACACACACACACACACACACACACATTCATATGCTCCCAACATGTGATGCCATCCACCATGTTATAATGCAACATGAAGTGTTTACCAAAATCCAATACCAGTACTATACTCTGTGAGCTAAATGAACCTCTTTCCTTTATGAAGAATCCAGTCTTAGGTATTTTGTTATAGAAACACAAAATGCACTAGGATAACATTCTTCTCAATCTAACTTAATTTGTGATGAAATTATCCATAAATCCAAGATATTAATATAGGGAGCTAGATTTATAGGCAGTAACTAGAGATAAGCAGAAATACTGGTTGAAATCAGGAAATAGGAAAGGACATTGTCAAATTTAAATTCTTATTTCCTATTGAAATAAGAAGTTAGTGCCACAGATATGTAGTGGTATCTAGATAATTAGTTAAATATAGATAGCTAATGATAACTAAAAGAACCAAAGTCAGGAAGCTGAAAATCATGATAATCTTATGTTTATCTTCTTATTTCCTTGTTGGAATTATGAGTTAATTGAAAAGCTATCCAGTGGGATTTAAGTAATATTTAATCTACAGAAAAATCAGAAAAACAAGTTGAACTCATCAAGCTGAAAACAACTTTCAACCCTGAATTCATATTTCATAAACCAGTCCCCCCAAAACCAAAGGCCAAATGTTCTCTCTGATTTGTGGATGCTAACCCAAAACAAGGGAGATTGGGGAGGGGAATAATAGAAATACATTGGATTAGACAAAGGGAAACAAACAGAAGGAAGTGGGAGAGGAATAGGAAAGAAAGTAGAATTAATGGTCATAAATTTCCTAGGCTTATGTTTGTATACATGACCAGGGTAACTCCACATCATGTAAAACCACAAGAGTGGGATCCTAAGTAGAATAAGTTAGACTCTATGTATGTATATTCTGCCAAAATACATTCTACTGTCATGTATAACTAAAAATAACAAATAAAAAATAAAGATAATATACAAAATCCTAAAAAAATAAAATAAATTCATATTTCATCCTGGAATAAAATGTTAATGTTGTAGACAAATAGTAGTATCTATGTTAACTACATTCTTAGAGTTAGCTAGAGGTGACTAAGAAGTCTAGGGAAACATACACATTTTTTGCACACTAACTTCTTACTGCTTGTTGGAAATATGAGTTAATTCTAGGAATAAGTAGTGATTTTTTTGGCAAGTGCTTAACTGGCAACATAAAGCACCCCTCACATCTGAATTCCTAAATGTTGTTGAATTAATGAGTGTGCCCATTAGGTATTAGTCACACCTGTGTAACCATTTTACCAGTGGTAACTAGATGTAACTAGACACACTGACTGAATTTAGATTTTGAAAAACCTTTCTTCTTATATCTAAGTAGTCATGTCTTTGTAATGTGGAAATAGTGCTATAGTTACTTAGGTAACGCTTATACAGAGATAAGTCGATGGGTATGTAAAGGCATGATGCTGTAAAATACACTTTTCTCAAATCCAACTTTGCAGTCTTTTTAAAAAACAAACTTGTTAGTAGTTGGGCACAGTGGTACATGCCTGTAATCCCAGTGGCTTAGAAAGCTGAGGCAAGAAGGTCATAAATTCAAAGGCAGCCTCAGCAATTTAGAGAGGCCCTAGCAACTTAGCAACACCCTGTCTCAAAAAATAAAAAGCGGGCTGGGGTATAGCTCAGTTGGTAGAGTGCTTGCCTCACATGCACAAGGCCCTGGTTTCAATCCCCAGCACCACCAATAAATAAATAAATAGGGCTGGGGATGTGGCTCAGTGGTTAAGTGGCTCAGTGGTTAAGTGGCCCTGGGTTCAATCCTAAGTACTTAAAAAATCCCCAAACTTGTTAGTAATATACATAACATGTGATACCTAGGTAAGTATAATCTAGAGATACTAGAAATAACCAGAAAAATACATGAAGCTAGGATGGAGAAAAACACAAAATTATTAAAGCTGATTTTCATTCCCTCTTCATATAAGGTAGTGAAAATATAAAATTGGTGGTAGATATGAACTATTTCATTAGACATAACTAGAATGTGGTGAAAAACTACATAAAGCTCGAAAGCTGAAAACAGCTTTTCTTATGTAAAAATCTTTGTTTTTAGAATGTGAAAGTAGTGCTATAAATAACTAGAATACATAGGTAAATTTTATATAGCAATAATTAAATATTACCTGAGTGACTAGTTGAATGCAGATTGAAAAAAATCTCTCAATGGGGCCAGGATTGTGGCTCAGTGGTAGAGCACTTGCCTAGCATGCGTAAGGTACTGGGTTCGATCCTCAGCAACACATAAAAAAATAAAGTAAAATAAAGGTATTGTGTCCATCTACAACTAAAAAAATATTTTTTTAAAAAGAGGGCTGGAGATATAGCTCAGTTGGTAGAGTGCTTGTCCACATGCACAAGGCCCTGGGTTCAATCCCCAAAACCACAAAACAAACAAACAAACAAATAAATAAATAAAGGAAACAGAAAAAACTCTCAATATAATTTATTTCTTGTTGAATGAATACATTAGTGTATAGATAACTAGTGTTACTTAGGTAAACAACTATCTAGGAATAACTGGAAATAACTAGAAAACTAATTGAAACCAGGATGGTAAAAAATATTTCTCTCAAATGCAACTTCTTATTTCTTCTTTTAAAACTTATTTTAAAATACTTTTTTAGTTGTCAATAGCCTTTATTTTACTTATTTATATGTGGTGCTGAGAGTTGAGCCCAGTGCCTCTACACATGCTAGGCAAGCACTCTACCCCTGAGCTACAACCCCAGCCCTTAAAATTATTTTTATTTGATCTTTTTTAGTTATACATGACAGTAGAATTTATTTTAATATATTTACACAAGCATGGAATATATCAGCTTCTTATTTCTTCTTAAATTAAGGTAGTAGAAAGGTAGATAGCTAGCAGCATATGCATAAACACTTTAGATATAACTAAAAATAAATGGAAAACTATTAATGCCTCCAAAACAAAAAGGTACTTTTCTATTTTGTGTGTGTGTGTGTGTGTGTGTGTTACTGAGGATGGAACACACTTTTTTTTAAAGAGAGAGAGAGAGAGAATTTTTTAATATTTATTTTTCAGTTATCAGCGGACATAACATCTTTGTTTGTATGTGGTGCTGAGGATCGAACCCGGGCTGCACGCATGCCAGGCGAGTGCACTACCACTTGAGCCACATCCTCAGCCCCAATGGAACACACTTTTCTAAAAATTTTAATATGTGTAACATGACAACAAATAACAAGTAGCAAATACGCATTTGGTTAACTATGTATAACTAAAAATGATTAGAAGATTAAGTTAAAGCTGGCAACTTTCAGGAATCCATCATGACCTGATCACAGCTATCCTGAGCTGTTACTAGGCTGGCGGCAAACTTGTGATCCTCCTGTTAACATTACAGGCATCCACCGCCATACCTGGTTTGAGATTGTGCAAAAGATCTAACTATATGCTGTCTACAAGAAAATCAGTGTAGCTTTAAAGACTAATAGGATGAAAGCGGAGATGAAAAATGATGTTTCATGAAAATAGTGACCCAAAGGGAACACAGGTGACTATACTTACATCAGATGAAATAGAAAATGTTTCAACTATGCAAGGAGGAAAATACTATTACTAGATAATGGCAAAGTTTATCAAGTGTATATAACAACTATAGATATATCTGCACCCATTATTGGAGCACCTAAATATGTAAAATATGTAAAGGAAATACTAACAAAACAGAAAAGAGAATAGACAGCAATGCAATTCTTTGACTTTATGACCTCACTTTCAACAATGGACGGATCATTCCAACAGAAAATCCACATAAGAAATCATGGAACTTGAACCACAATTTAAATCAAATGGACATAACACACACACACACACACACACACACAAACACACTTTATCCATGAGTACAGAAAACACATTTGTTTCCAGAACAGAAAGAATATTCTCCAGAATGGATCAGATGTCAGGCCACAGAATAAGACTTGATACAGTCATCCTTTTTCCATACTCCTTCACCAGGGATCAGGTAGAGGAGCATTTCCACTCCCCAATAGACATTGTATGAGGGACCACTCCAACTCCCAGCAGAAGTCTAGTGTGCAACTGACTTCCTACCTGGTTCTTTTTTGCTACTAGGTCCAGCACCTCCCACCCTACAGGGCGGGGGAGGGGGACTTTCAGTCCAATGGGCACTGCCTCAGTCTGCACTCCAGCTGACTACCATTTTCTCCTCTGTCATCACACATGGCAGACTTCACTAAGGATAGGATGGAACTGCACTGGGAAACTGGAGACCTCACTAGACTGGCTCCTCTGAGGTCTCTCCTGTCCCATCAGACCTCTCCTCCTCTTCCTTCAATTTCCTTGATCTTCCCTTCACATCCCTGAAATCCCTTGATCTGTGCCTCTTCAACATCCTCACCTCCCTACCCTGATGTCCATCCCTGCAGACTTTTCCCTTCTTACTTCAGCCCTTACTGCCCTATGGTCACCATAGTTTTCTGTCCCTTTTCTCATTAGGGGTATCAAGGGACTCAGGGACTCCCAAGCAACACAGAAAAGCTAGTGGGAAAAAATGGATTTTTCATCTACTCTGCTGAGTTTTGGAGTCATTCTGAGAGCTACTTGATGTATCCTTGGTCCCTCACCCAAACTACAATCCACAACCTCCATAAGGTCGCATATCACAGCAAAGAAAATCCTAGTCTCCTCCAAAAATACTTGCAGGAAAATTAGGTCCTCACATTGAACAAGTAAACTCAATTTTCCCATCTGCCAGAAACACATTCCAAACAGAAATATAAAGTCTACTAAATGCAATGGCCAACTCTCTTTATATCAACCAGTGAGTTTTGTATTTTTGTGCTTCTGCCTAACTCGTTGCTAAAATTGGAGAATGAAAGGTATAAGATCTCTGCTGTGAATGTCTGTTTTTATATTCACCCATATACATATGTATATGTTTTACATACATAGAGATGTGTGAATATATATGTGTAATTTTGTAATTTTCCTATCTCAGAATGGTATTTTCGTATTAATATATGATATCCCTTAAAAAACTCTGCTAATTAGTAGAAAAATGAATAAGTGTATATATATATGTATATATATATAAATATATGTATGTATGTATGTATGTGTATATATATATATATATATATATATATATATAAATATATGTATGTATGTGTGTATATATATATATATATATCTCCTTATACTCCCAGAATTTTTTTTTTTTTTGGTACTGGGAATGGAGCCCAGGGGTGTTTCCAGCCCTTTATATATTTTAAGTATTCTTTTCTATTGGGGGCTACTCTCCAGTACTGAAGGGCACTTGACCACTGAACCACATCCTCAGTCATATTCGGTAACTTATTTAGAGACAGGGTCTCACTGAGTTGCTTAGCAGCCTTGCAGTTGCTGAGGCTGGCTTTGAACTTGTGATCTTCCTGCCTCAGCACTGATATTAGAGGCATGCACCATTGCGCCCAGCTTCATTTTTAGGTTTTGAGATGGTCCCACCAAGTTGCTGAGGAAGGCCTCAAGCTTGCCATTCTCCTGCCTCAGTCTCCTGAGTCACTGGGATTACAGGTGTGCACTACCATGCCCAGATAAATTCACACATTCTTTTTTTTTTTTTTTAAAGATAGAGTGAGAGAGGGAGGGAGGGGGAGAGAGAGAGAGAGAGAGAGATAGAGAGAGAGAATTTTTAATATTTATTTTTTAATTTTCGGCGGACACAACATCTTTGTTTGTATGTGGTGCTGAGGATCGAACCCGGGCCGCATGCATGCCAGGCGAGCGGGCTACCGCTTGAGCCACATCCCCAGCCCCAAATTCACACATTCTTAACTAAAACCAGACACAGCCTCTCGTGGCAATATGCAACAAGAACATATATGTTTCAGTCTGGAACCTTAGCCTCAGAAGATTTAAAGGAAAAAACCCATACATATGCAGATGTTCTTTCTTTCATTCCAGTGGTACCAGGAAACAACTCTTTGCATATGAACTACATGAATGCACATATTTTTGACTATGAAGAAAATGATGAAACGACACAGTATTTCTGAAATATGGTTAAGTGGAGAAACTGGAGCATACTGTTGGCTCTAGAAAGTAATTGTTGAAGAGACAAAGAGCTGAATGAGAGAAGGGGATGGAAACTTGGGGAGCTGTCTAACAAGAAAGTTCTCCATGAAATCTCTATTGCCTGACATTAGTGGCAGCTGAAATTTCACTTTCTCAAAAAGCCAAAGTTGCAATCACAGTTGGTCTGTCACCCCGTCAATGGTCAATGGTGGGCATGGGTCTCCCTTTCTGGAAGCTTCATGTTTATATGTTTATCTATATCTATATCTATCTATCTATCTATCTATCTATCTATCTATCTATCTATCTAGATATAGAAAGAGAGAGAGAGAGAGAGAGACAGAGAGAGCGAGCACACTAGTGCACTAGCAGGAATGGACACAAGGGTGGCTTCACCACTTAGCCCCATCCCCAGTCTGTTTTCTCTTTCTTTTTCTTCCCCCCTTGAGACAGGCTCTCAATAAGTTGCTTAGGGCCATGATAAGTTCCCAAGGCTGGATTTGAACTTGAGATCCTCCTGCCTAAGCCTCCTAAGCCACTGGATTACAGGCATGCACCACCATGCCCAGCACAGGATGCTTCTTTTGCCTTCCAGGGAGCAACTTGGGATTCTGGAATGGGGTGTGAGGAGAAGCCAGGTTCACCAAGAGGTCAGGCAGTCTGTGGGGTCTGTCTGTAGAGGGCAGTTACTGAAGTATTCCAGTCCCCCAAAAGGGGTCAATGTCACTTCTGAGTGACTCTACTGAGCTCTTCTTTTCAGTAACTGAGTCGTTTGAGGGTTATAGGGTTCCAAAGAGGCACTCAACTTCTACTCACTGTCCCTCTGTCCCAACTGTGACCTGCAGTGGCATCGGCAGGGGCTTGACTGCCACCTAGAGCACCAGAGGCAGGTATGCACAGGAATGTAGAATGTACAGGAATTTAGGATCATCTGTGCTGGGTGGATTTTATAAGCTGTTTCCAATTGTGTCAATAACTGCTTAGGAGATTTCAAGAGGAGTGATTACAAGTTTTCTTTTGGAATCTGTTTTTGATGGACCTGAACTAGGTACTTAAACATTAATTTTCCTTCTGAGGACTCTTGAGGCAATACACATTTGCATACTGTGACACTCTACTGAGGGGGCTGCCTTTGTGGGTCCTGTCAAACACCAGTTTGACATGCTTGATTCTCTAATGATGTATTTGCTACAGTTCATATGGGATGCAGTTTGACATTAGGCCACTGTATGTATGGGATATTCTCCAGACCCCTGTTGGGCTACTGGAATTTCAGTTGGCAAGACCCTCCCATAAATCCACAGGTGTTTCTTGTTTTCTATCTGGAAGCAGCTTCACAGCTGGGCCTGGTGGCTGGTGGAAACGTGAGGGAAACTTGCAGGTATGTTCTGATGACCAAAGGAAACTAGGGACAAATGGGGTGGGGTGACTATTCCAGGATGTTCTGTCGCTAAAGACCCTACATGTGTTTGTGTGCCCACACTCAGGTGTATGCAAAAGGAAGAAGAAATAGTCGAAGCTGCAGATCCCAACTCCCAGCTTGGAGGAAGAATCTGAGGGCTCAACTGTGCACCAGGCCCCACCAGGTGCTGGGAAATAGGCCATTTGCCTCCTGTCCTCCTGACTACTGCTGAATGTGGGGAAGCCCTCTTCAGTACCTCAGGGGGTCTGGGAAAGGGAAACCTCAGAACTTGAGAACAGTGTCCCTTTGTTTGTGAAATACTACTAAATGTAGTTCCCAATGGGGGAAAAAAATCTCACAAATGATGCAATGTCCACACTGGAATATTCCACAATGAATCATTCATATATATATGAACATATATTTAAATATAATCAAATATGTTAAATATATTTACATTTACATTCAAAATGTACATATAGTTATGTATGTAATGCACATGTATGTAAATGCACATATAGTTAAGATGCACTTTTTAAATATTAATTTTTTGGTGTAGATGGACACAACACAATGCATTTTTATTTTTTTATGTGGTCCTGAGGATCAAACCCAGGTCCCACCCATGCTAGGCAAGCGCTCTACTGCTGAGCCACAATCCCAGCCCCTAAAATGCACTTTTGAAATAATAATATTAGAAGTGGGGGTAGAGTAGAGCTACTTGATGAGGGTTCAGGAGGAGTGAAGGGAAAGGGAAGGTTCTATGGAAGGAAATTGATCAATTATGTGCATATACAAATATGCATAAGGAGTCCCCCTATTATGTCTACTTATTAGTAAATAGTTAGGAAAAAAATAGTTTAAAAATAATGTCCTTCCAGGGGAGTCTTCTGTATGCTACTTGGCATAATGAAGGCTTTCCAGCTATCACCCTGCTTTCCTAAGAGTTTATTCAACACTTTGGCTTTGATGGTATTGCTGTTTCTTTGGAGCAGCAGGACATCTAGGCAATAGCTGCTAGTGGCCACGTGCACCACAAAAATGGAGGGCAGTGAATAGTATGGAGCTAACAACATGAGTGTTCGGTTGCCACCTTCCCATAAATCCTGTGAGTTGCCCTTTAGGGAATTTCTCAGGCCAGGATTCACAGTGAACTCGTCAGCATGGCTAGAACTTGGCCCTCGGTGAAGACACACTGTTCTCTTGCTAGAGACTTGGCCTGCCCCTCCTTGCACATGTAGAGGTCCCAAAGGGGCAGAGTGGGGGTGACGATGGCATGATGGGAGAGGGAACATAGATGAATGTATGGGTCAGTGTGGACCCCCATGAAACTTGGGAAAAGGTGAAGTGCAAGGCCTACTGATGGTGACCCAGGCAAGTCACCTATGAAAGCAGAGCTTCTTGTTATTATGTTGAAATGTCCCTCTTGGAAAAATTCACATCACATTTTCCATATATAACAAATATATTGATAATTCACTTTTTTATTGCCAATATAAGTGCTCAGGAAATAAGTGCATTGTGGGCATCAACAGTAGCCCATATGTCAGTGACAACAGATAAACACATCAACAATCTGGTTCCGGAAGGATGGCAGTCTAGGGCCCCTTCATCATGGCATCATCATCGTCCTGGGTAGGATGAGGTGCATTTCTCAGGGAGGTTTCCCTCAGAGTTTTCCTATGCTTGGCTCTCCTATACTTAAACCAAGCCTACGATCAGAAGGAAAAAGGGACTGGTTTAGTATATTGAAGTTAATGTCATAATGGTAAAAAACACATCATGCAGCCCTATAGGTCACTTGGATTTTTAAATTGCACAGCAGAAGCTTTTTTGTTTCTGGTGCTTTGGAATTTTGCAGTACTGGTAATGGAACTCCAGGCCTCACACCTCCTAGGCAAGGAAGGATATCACTGAGTGATATCCTGTCACCAGAAGCTATTTTTTTAAAAATAATTTTTAGTTGTTGATGGACACAATACCTTTATTTTATTTATTTTTATGTAGTGCGGAGAATTGAACCCAGTTCCTCACACATGCTAGGCAAGAACTCTACCACTGATCTACAACCCTAGCCCACCAGAAGCTATTTTCTTATTGCTCAAATACCTCAGGGGGCCTGGCTGTAGCTCAGGAGGGGGGCACTTGCCTAGAGTGCAGGAGGACCTGGGTTCCACCCCTGGCACCACAAACAAAACCACCTCAGGAGACTAAACATCCTACCCACTCCTTCAGCTCATCCTTAGTGAGCACCAACTATGTGCCCTGCTCTGGAAGAGGCTGAATTCGTTATTTTCCTCCTTCCAATTCTAATGTTCTCTACTGGTTTCTTGCAGGTTTGGATGCAGGTCTATCTTGTGAGTGGCTCCTGGTCCCTCATGCTAACCCTGCACCTGCTAACTACTGATAAAGCACAGTCTGTATCCTGACAGTTGTCCATGGGCCATGCAGCTGCCTCCTGTTTCCTCACTAGGGATAGTTTCACTCTGTTTGTGGGGATGTTGGAATACCCCTCCCTGTTGAAAAACCCATCCTCAGTGTGAAGTCAATATTCAATAGAAAGGGGTGTGGGTGTGTGAGACCTTTGGCAGAGGGTTCCCTTCAGGGTGGCCCCTGGATCATTTACCTCTGAAACCTTTTGAGAACTGAAAGAGTATCTGAAAGGGAGGACCAGACACTGCTTTTGACAAGGTTAAGGGACTTGAGAGCAACACAAGCCAATGTCAGTCTTGCCCCAGCAACCTGCCACAGCCTCCAAACCTCTCTAGAGACAGGACAAAGTCAGCTCACAGTTTCAGCTACAGTTCCCAGATCCTGGACAGTGGTGCTATTGCTCAGCATGAAGGGGCACCCTAGGCCCCACTGTTCAACCAAGATATGCAAGAGCTGTCCCTCATTCCTAAGGCAAAAAGCTGCAATCATAATTGCAAATATTAAAATGCAAAAGGAAAACATTCTGTCAGGTGTCATTATCCTCTCAGCCTCCTACTTGATGAGTTTTCCATTGTATTTAGTTCTTTGGTAAGTTCTTCCACTGTAAATGTAAATGACACAAATGGCCTCCCTGCCCTCACACCTCCTTCAGCTACATGAATATATAATTTAAAGAAGGTATGTGTAAGGAAGCTCAGGCTGAGTGGGATCCAAAAGGTCCCATCCCTCAAGTCTACATAAACATAAAGGTTACAATGGGGTAATTGTGTGAGCTGATGTTAAGTGTGTATTCCCAAGACTGGTTTCCTAAAACACTTCTATTATATATGCAAAAGATATGGAGAAATTGTATGTTATGTTTCTTGGGAAATTCTCTCTGCAGATTTTGGATGTAGATGAGAACATCTGGGTTTTTCCCCTCATTTGTCTCCTGTGGCTCAAGTTCCCTTTAGAACTCCATAGAGGTGAGACATGTGACCCAGGGAGGGCAAAAGCAACTCACCATACCTTCAGATTTTCTCTTCTTCTGACTTTGCCTTACCACCCTACAAAACACTCCCAACTGCTTCCCAACTTCTCCCACCTGAACCAGGCTTGACTGTGGAGCCTGGCATGTGGCATTAGTACACCAGTGCTCAGTGGCTTGCTTTGTGGAGCTACTGTTCTGGGCACCTACCATCATGTCCACAGCCTGTTTCCATCACTGCACTCACACATACACGCTGCAACAAAGGTAATAATAATATTAAGGTCATCCTGATATTTCTTTCCTTTGTTGTTGTTGTTTTGAATTCATCATTTTGGATTTTGGTCTTGGGCAGTCACTGTTTATTCTCATGACCTGACTATATTTTAGTCATCACTGACTAAAGGAATGAAAAATCTGTAATTAATACAGGTAGTTATCACCCTGAAAAGAAGGCCATACCCCAAACACATGCCTATTTCTTTTTTTTTTTTTTTTTTGCTCAAAAACTATCAACTTTATTGGCCTTTGCTTCTTTTTTCTCTTTTCATGCTACTTTCCTTTTGACAAGTTCATTTCCTGACAGTACTTCAACTAAATAGATTTTCAAATACAGGAGTAAAGGGTGAAACAGAAACAAAACAAAACAAATAAAAATTCACATCTGTAAGAGCAATCCCGTGTATTCAAACCACAGGAAAAAACAAGGAATCTTGTCATGATTTATCTTTGGGTGACATTGTTTTGTAACTACATATAATTTAACAAGGCATTATAAACCATTAAATACAAAATTCCAAAACATTGCACATTTATAAATTTCAAAAAGAAATAACATATAGTGATATATGTCCAAAAAATAAACCTCATTTTTGTCAGAAATCTCTAGGAAGGAGAAAAGAATTGTCACAGAAAAGACTGAAAGTAGAATTCACGCTGATAATGAAGACAACATGTTTCAGTCTTAAACTCTTCCTATATTGATTATATCTTTATCCCTTGATCTCAAAAAATTTGGGTTATTAGGCTTTTGTAAAATACATTTTTCATATTCAATTAAAATTTTTGAAATATCTTACTAAATTTGTTAATTTTTTCTATTTAACAATTTCTCAATATACCTAAAACAGTGAAAGAATTGATAAAATTTTGTATTCACAATATAATTTTTTAAATATAATTGTTCTCATTATCTGTCTTAATTCTCTACTTAGCAGTCTCCATACTGCTGGTACCTCTTTCCTCCCAAAATTTCAAAAACAAACAAAAAACCTTGAAATATTAACTAAGCATGTATCTAAATCATTTCTGTACAGAATTTCCTGAACATTTATTATTTAGATTTTTTTAGTTGAGTCACATGTTTCTTTTGAGAAGAATGGATTTTGATAAATTCCTTTTTGGGGGGGGGGGGGCGGGGGGGGTACCAGGGATTGAACCCAGGGGTTCTTTTAACACTGAGCCACTTCCGCAGCCTATTTAATTTTTTGTTTTGAGACAGGATAGCACTAAGTTGCTCAGGGCCTCGCTAAATTGCTGAGGCTGGCTTTGAACTTGCAATCCTCTTGCTTCAGAATCCCAAAGCCACTGGGATTATAGACACGTGGCACCATGCCTAGCCTATAAATTCCTTTTTGTAGGTAAAAGAATAAAACTTTTCCATATTTAACACAAAAGTGAAAATACTGCTCTCCACTGGTATTATAAAGTTTCTTAAAATATTAGTTATAACATACAATTTTAGAATAGGATTATCTTGTTCATTATTGGAACTACATTCTTGCAAATAGGAGCAAAATCCAAACTGGCATTATTCAAAGTCATTATAGCACAATCTCCAAAGAGATTATGGGTATGGTATATATTATGTTGGTCTACATATAGCTAACATGCAATTGGAAATCATTGCCTGATGTCTTTATCATCTCTGCCTTCTTTAGAATTTGTCTAAAGGAGGGAATCACAAGGCCTGGAACTTGATCCACCCAGATCCACCTGAAGTTTACCCACTGAAAATCTGCGTTTTTAATAGCCAAATATAGGGCTGGGGATGTGGCTCAAGTGGTAGCGCGCTTGCCAGGCATGCGTGCGGCCCGGGTTCGATCCTCAGCACCACATACAAACAAAGATGTTGTGTCTGCCAAAAACTAAAAAGAAATATTAAAAAATTCTCTCTCTCTCTCAAAAAAAAAAAAATTAGCCAAATATAATCTTCAAAGTAATTCCCTATTTGGTTATGCAAACTCTTTGCTGCACAACAGACCATAATCATAAAATAGAATGTCAGTGGTAAAAACATCTCCACAAAGTACACAAAATAACTTTATTGGTAAGTGCCTCTTGAACCAGTCAAAGCAATAAAGTTAAAAAAAAAATAGCTGAGCACAGGGGCACATGCCTGTAATCCCAGCAGCTCTGGAGGCTGAGGCAGGAAGATTGTGAGTTCAAAGCCAACCTCAGCAGCTTAGCAAAGTGGTAAGCAACTCAGTGAGACCCTGTCTTTAAATAAAATACAACAACAACAAAAAAAAATGGCTGGGGATGTGACTCAGTGGTTGAGTGCCCCTCAACATTTATGAACATTTTCAAGGTTAGTTTTTTAAAAAAAATATTTGAATCAAAAATACAATAGTACATGGCTTGTATTAACTTTGTCAGCTTAAGCAATAGGAAAAAAATACATATTTGTCCTGTGGTGACTATTTATTGTGGTGACAATTTTATTTTCCTCTTTACATTTTTCGGTAACTGTTTCAATCCCCAGTAACAAAACAAAACGAAACAAAAAAACCTCCCAGGCAGAAGGTAACCCACAGGATTTAGTCTTTAGTGTCTGACACTTCAGTTCTGTAATAAAGGTACTAAATACAAACAATATTTTGGGGAAAAAAATCTTTGATACTATGTGCTTAGAAATACCTGACAGTAAATCTACTTAGCAAAAATGCTGCCATTGGGTAAAGTGTTAGTATGTAGTACTTGAAAATATATTCAGGATCAAGGCCTGGAACTTGATCCACCCAGATCCACCTGAAGTAGGTAGCACACTCTAATTAATTTAATTTCATTAGGCTGTTCAATATGTTATATTAGTCATGCTTTATGACAATTTTTAATTGTTCATAAAAATGCTTCCTGTTTATTATAAATAGTTATAACACCTGCTTGGAAGAAATTACAAAAATCAAAGAGCTATGTTCAGTTCTAGCTAGAGTCAAACTCTGAAGACTATAGAGGCTTTAAAGAAAACCCAACTCTTAAAAAATATCTTTAAAATACACAAGTTGATTTCCACACTTTTAAAGTTTAGTTTCAAATTTCATAAAGCAACTGGAATCTAAGTCCAGTTTTTAATACCTAACCTTAACACTAAAATCTGGAAAATAATCTAATAAAGTTCAAATGTCTCCAGCAAAGTGATTTGTAAACTGTCAAGTATTATAAAGATTATTTCACATAGAATCAAAGCATTAATTGAATGAGTTGTTAGATGTCACAATAAAAAATTCCTTTTAGCTCTATATAACCCACTGTTAAACTGATACCATAAAAAAATACAACATATCTTAGAGATATTTGATTTCTGAAATTTTAAAAGTAACAGACTTCCAAATAAACTATAACAATTTTGGTATTCCTTTAAGCTGCTTAAAAGTGAATGCTATATTTTTATTTAAAAAAAAATAGGGAATACTGAAGAAGGTTAAGCATAGATAAAAACATCAAGAATTAAAATCATCCATGTTTAAATATTACACATTTCCTGGTCTAAAGACCAAGTAACACTTTAACATAAATTGTGGGTCCTTCAGTTCACATTCTACTATTTAGGCACAAAATGAAGATAGGTCACAAATTTATGAACATTTTCAAGGTCAGCCTTCAAGAAATATACTTGAATCAATGACAGAATAGTGCATGGCTTGTATTTACTTTGTCAGCTTAAGTAATAGGAAAAAAAAATACATATTTGTTCTGTGGTGACTATTTATTTTGGTGACAATTTTATTTTCTTCTTCACATTTTCGGTGACTGTTTCCCACTGGTATCATCAACCAGGTCTCTCAGGCGAGATAAGTGGTGCAAGGCCTTTTGAAGAGACCTAGTAATAGGAATCATACTTTCCTTCAATTGTAATTTAGAGAAATCATCCTCTGAAATCTCTTCTTTTGGATCTGTAGTTCTATTCTGATTAAAACTTTCTTGTACTGCTTGAAGATTAAATAACATTTGTTTCAAAGCTTCAACAGGACCATGATGTTTGCCTCCAGAAAGGGTAGAGCTCTGATTATCATTATTTAAAAAGTCTTCAAGAACCTCTTTAGCATACTTTTCACTTGAAGTTTGTTGAGGACTATCATTAGAATTAACAGGAACAGGAGATTTGAAAGTAACAGGAATATTTTCCCATGATCTTTCAGCTTCAAGTTTATCTAATGAACAAGGACTGTCATCCTTTTCCACAGACTTTGGTAATTCTTCAGTACACTGATCCAGATTTTTCTTGGCCTTCAGGATAAGCAGTTCAATTTTGTCACCACTGAATGGCTTTTTGGATTGTCCTGAGAGAAGTGGATTCTCATACTGACATTGGCTATGTTCAGAATCACATCTGTATTCATTAACTAATCCTTTATCATCACTCAAGTAATTTGAAAAATTTGAGGGCTCAAAAGAATATTCACAACAATCTAACTTATTTGTAAGCCGAGAAGTTCTTTGTGCCTGATAACTATGTCTAGGGGAAGAATGGTCTTCTTTAAATACTTTATAAACCTTTTGACTACTTGCATCAGGTAGCAAGTCTTGATTGTGGAGCCAGACTGGGTATTTGAAATCAGGTAAACTACTTATCCCTGAAACATTGAGGTCAGATTTCTGGCTAGTGAACCATCTTGGATAATTCTTTTCAAGACTGTGTTGTGAACTCTCTTTCAATGATGATTTCTTGGGAAAAGATAAAGATGATTCAAAAATACATTTATTGGTCCTATTCATAAGTTTTGGGCTTTTTAGTTTACTACATTGCTTTCCATTTATATTTGTGTCTACAACACGTGTAACTAAGTTATCCTTGCCCATGGAAGTGCAGGAATCTTGAAAATTCAGATGCTTTTTAATGGCTGAGGAACCCAGTCTTCCAGTGCATTTCTTGTTTTTCTTGCATAGTTTTACTGGTCCAACATCAGTGAAAGAAAATAATCCATCTGCTGGAAGTCTTAACAGATCATCAGTTGTTAGGCTAATGGAATCTATGTCATTAACAATCTCTCTTCTATATGATAAGGAGTTTGAGTGCTTTTTGTGATCAAGATTTTCAAAAGCATTGTTTGGTTTATAAATATATTTGGAGAATTGAGGCACATTCGCAGATCTCTTATCACTGCTAATTTTTCCAGTGCTTGTATCAGAGTATATTTGGCTTAAATCAAAATCATCAATGTAGGCCTGCAGAGCCTGAGAAGCAGAACTGTACAGTTTATCCTTATAGTGAAAAGGGCCATCAGAGTTGGAAGAATTACCACCATTCAGATTGCAGCTTGCCAGAAGGGAAGAGACTGAAGATTCCTGAGAACAAACTCTGTGCTTTGTGTTTGATTTTGCCATGGCTTCCTCAACATGGGTTACTTTTATCCATTTCCTTAAAGACAAGTTTCCACCAGTCTCCGCGGAAAGCCCAGACCTGCTACAGAATGCAGGGGACGCGACAAAGCATCACCTCAGGCGCCCCAACTCCGCCGCCGTCACAGCGCCAGCCACGCCAGCGCTCGCCTTCAAACCGACCCAACATGGCGCGGGCCTACACATGCCTATTTCACAAAACCCAACTCTTTAAAATAGAACAACCAAAATACAAAAACAAATCTTTCCATGTCAGAAAATATTCAAGAGAAGACTTATATATGCATTTAGTTCGGAATCTTCAAGGGGTATTTTGATCCGAGATAAATTTTTCTAACCCTTTCATCCATCTTAGCTTAAGTGAAATTAATTCAATATTATTCTTTTTGCTGGTTTCACTCTATAGATAAATTTTCAAAGCTTTTGAAAATATCTGTTATATTCCATCCATGTATATTCCAACTATAATGTTAATATCTTTTGGCAATGTTTTTAGGTGGACACATCACAGTATCCTGGAAAATTATAATTAAAGGCTGTCACTCGCTATTACCTTACTCTAAACTGACAAAGACTTGATTTACATTAATACTGCAGGGAAAATATTGACCCTGATCTCTACAAGGCAGCCCCCCAACCTGCAGTCCAAAGGCAGGTGAAAATCCCAGTGACTTTTTGTTCAAGAGGTGAAGGCCAGGGCCCTGGATAGGAGAGAGCACCAGGTACTTGTGCTTTTCAGGTATGTGGTCATATCAGTCTCAATTTAACTAATCATATATTAGTTACTCACAGAATATGTTCTATGGGTGAATTATTCCCCCTCATCCCAATATGTAGAAATCCACTCATTTAGTTAAGTGCTTATGCTTGGTTTAAATAACTTAGTACAAACCTGGTATAGTGGTGCACGTCTATAATCCCAGTGACTTGGGAAACTCAGGCATGGACTGCAAGTTCAAGGCCAGCTTCAGCAACTTTTTTTTTTCTTTTTTATAGTACTGGGGATTGAATCCAGGGGCATTTAACCACTAAGCCTCATTCCCAGCACTTTTTACATTTTATTTAGAGATAGGGTCTTGCTGAGTTGCTCAGGGCTTCGCTAAATTGCTGAGGCTGGCTTTGAACTTGCTATCCTCCTGCCTCAGCCTCCCAAATCACTGGGATTACAGGCATGTGCCATCTAGTTTTGGCAACTTAATGAGACCTTGTCTGAAAATTTAAAAAAAATAGAAAGGCCTTTTTTTTTTTTTCCTTTTTATAGTACCGGGGATTGAATCCAGGAGCATTTAACCACTAAGCCACATCCCCAGCATTTTTTATATTTTATTTAGAGATAGGGTCTTGCTGAGTTGCTTAGGGCTTCGCTAAATTGCTGAGGCTGGCTTTGAACTCACTATCCTCCTGCCTCAGCCTCCCAAATCACTGGGATTACAGGCATGTGCCATCTAGTTTTGGCAACTTAATGAGACCTTGTCTGAAAATTAAAAAAAAAAAAAATAGAAAGGGCTCAGGCTGTAGCTCAGTGGTAAAGCTCCCCTGGGTTCAATCTTTAGTACTAAAACAAAACAAAACTAATCAGTACAATTCAAACAACTTAAAAACTTTCTCCTCCCTGCATCAATGTGAATACTTCCAAGGCAATCTGAGCCCAAATGTGAATTAGCACAGAAGTGCAGTTTAAAAGATATCCATGGTAGAAGGAATTGAACTTTATTTATTGAATATATCTCTGTATTATATATTTCTATAATTATTCAGATGCATATGTATATATTTAACATTGTACATAGAATTGTTTTGTTTTTTCCTTTAGGAAATTACTTTCTCTTTGGCAATGGGAAAGAACAACAAGTTGGAGTTTACTCACTTCATTTTCCACCAAAATTCAAAACTTGTTTGCAAATGTAAAAAGGACAATAAAACAATAAAAAACACTAACTTGAAATTTTCTAGCACAAAGCTGTGTATGACCTAAAGTAGGTTTTCAAATGACTGTTCAGACAAATTGCTGTTTTCAGACTTACTGACCTGCACTTTGGTTTCAGCCACATAAACACGTCTTGCCAGCTCCCTTCTATGGAGAGAAAACCACAGATGTTTAGCATTGGGTGTTGTGGATGAAATAAAATATAATATACATTCTGTGCTTGTTTGAAATTTACAATCTCACCTCACAACTACTTAAGCATACTTTTCTGTAATTCTCTGGAAAAGTCTCACTTTAGAAATGGTTTGACCTTAGCGGGGCACAGTGGCACATGCCTGTAATCCCAGTGGCAGGGGAGGCTGAGACCATAAGGGAGGATCGCAAATTCAAAGCCAGCCTTAGCCGCCCTGAGACACTAAGCAACTCAGTGAGACCCTGTGTCTAAATAAAATATGAAACAGGGCTGGGGTTGTGGATTAGTGGTTGAGCGCCCCTGAGTTCAATCCCCAGTACCCCCCACCAAAAAAGAAATGGTTTTACCTCATCAAAAAATTAAAGGTGGGCTAGGGATGTAGCTCAATTGATAGAGTGTTTGCCTTGCATGCACAAGGCCCTGGGTTCAAACCCCAGCACCACCAAAAAACAAACAAATAAAGGTGACAATAACTGTTCAGTAGTCCAAACAGATAACTTTCCCATGTTAAAAAAATAAAAATTAATGCAAAAATCTATGAGGAACAAGTTATATAAATTTTAAGTACAGGATGGCTACAGCACTGAAGTTGCATGATAGTAAGTCATTCTCCTGATCCTGATTCAAATAAAATTTCATTTACAAAAGCAGACCTCTAGCACAGACAATAAAAGAAAAATCAAGTGGACTACATCAAAAGTAAAGACAAATCAAAATACATAATCAAGAGAGTGAAAAGGCAACCACACAATGGAAGAAAATATTTGAAAATTATATATTTGGTAAGGAATTTTTCAAAACAGTTTTGATAGTTCCATATACTGGAATATTACTCAGCCTCAGATATGAGGCTAACACATGCTACAACATGGATAAACCTTAAGGACATTACACAAAAAGATATAAGGCAATCACCAAGAGACAAATACCATAGGATCTCACTTATACGAAGCACCCAGAGTGATCGAATTCATAGGATAAAAAAGTAGAATACTGGTACTGAGCCCCGATCAGGACGAGGGGGTAGGGAAAGGAAGTTGTTTAATGGATTTAGAGTTTCATTTCAGCCAGATTAAGATGTTTTGGGGGTTCTGTCCCACCACAACATGTAAATACTTAACACTGCTTAGATCCACACGTCAAAAGTGGTTTAGATAATAAATTTCATGTTTTGTGTATTTTATTACAACTTTGAAACAAAACAACAACCAACTAACTACTGATTTCCAGACTTAATTCATGTTAGTACCACATGAAAAAGTTGACCCGATTCCCACAAGGCAAACCCCACAGAGCAGAAAGGCAGGTGAAGACCCGTGCTTAAGAGGGGCAGGACAGGACGGGGGCCAGGACAGAGGAAAGTTATCCCCAAAAGAACCTGAAGTCCTGGAGAATGACCCCCTCCCAGAGCCAGTCACTTACCTGCTGACCACATCAGGATATTGAGTAACTTGGAAAACACTCTCCAGTTCCTGCACCTGCCATTGTGAGAACTTGTATTGGATTCGAGGACGCCTGCGCCGAGGCAGCGGAACCACTGGAGCCAATTCTTCCCTCTCCGCAGATTGCGCCTGTTGCTGGGGCTCCAGGCTACTGCCATGGCGGATGAGGCCTACTTCGCCTTCTTGGATCATGCCACCCTCGTGCTTCTTGTTGTCGAAGAAGCCTACATCTTCGCCAAAGTGGCCACTTCCGGCTGCTCCTGCCCTTGCGGCTTCCACTGCTACACCTTGCTGATCTTCAACATTCATATCTACCTCACACATCCCTAGGCCATAGTATGTAGGGCCACAATACTGATCTTTGCGATCCATGGCCGTCGTCGCTAAAAAAAGCCTCTAGCTTCTACAACCGCAGTGCACTCTGGGAACACAGCCGGGGCCACAGCTTGGTGTTCCTCCTCGATCTGCAGCATTGTACTGGTTTCTAGGGTTCTGAGGTAACTTAGGTCCCTTGGATGATGCTCAGGCTCCCTTCCAAAGGATTGCTATTGTCTCCCTGCTTATAACCTGTGGCTGTGAGTGGAACTTGCTTAGGCATTGCAAGTGATGAGATGTGGCCAAAAATAAGGGTCTTATAGAGAAAAAAGGTGCCAATAGGGGACGTGACAGAATGGGGGGACAAACATTCTACTTAACTGAATATTCCACCTCCTTCCCATCTAGGACCCTACAGAAGGGATAATGCTGGGTTGCAAGTTGATTTAGGGGTGGAGAAAAAGGGAGGAAGTGAGTTCCCACACTGACCACAGGACCCCTTAAGTGAACATTTGGAGAACATCTCATCCCATCCTACATAATTCCCATGGCTGGCTCAGACTAGGAGTTAATCTGACCTGATCCTCTAAGGAACAGCTTACTCTCAGTTCCATCAAGAACACTGAAAGACAAACCCTTAAGGGAAGCAGCTGCACATTGGTGTTGCAATGCTAGAACTTGCTGGGTGTTGAGGCACACTCTACAAGAAGCCCCATTAGTCCCTTGAGAATGCCCAAATACTCCACAATTTTGATACTCAATTCACATCAAGTGTGAAACCCTGCTCAAATCTGATCACATCCTAGAATGCCTATACTGAGGTCCTTCCTGTTTCCTGTTGTAATAAGGATAAATGAGTTAATATTTTTAAAAGCATTTAGAATAGTATCTTCACAGGAAGAAAAAAAGCAAAGGAGATGGAGAGAACTACTGCATTTCAGGAAAACTTATCTTGATCACAAGAGACATTAGTTTCATAAAATCTCCTTTTTCCTCTCTAAGATGCCTTTGTCTTCACAGTCTGTTGGCTTGACCCTTGAGACATAATATTTCTTAAAGCTTCTCCAAGCACATGCTTATCATTAAGGAAAGCTACAAAATGTCCTAGAAAGAAAGATCAATTCAGCTCTGAGACACTTGTGATGCTCTGGTGTTTAGTGTTCAGAACTTGGAGATCAGAACTAGATGAAGAGTGTGAAAGATAAAGAGGAGAAACTTCAGGCAGGGATGCAGGGCAGAGAGAAAAGCATATGCAGGACTGACAATGAAGACTGTCAGGACAGAACAATGGTAGTTTAGGAGTGTTGGCTTCAGAAGAGCTTTCAATTAATTTCTTCTATTCCATGAAATGAAATTATTTGAAATGGGCTTCTCAGGCAATCTGCAAATTGGGAGCTGTGGAGTGAATCTGTTTTGTAGACCTGATTTAGATGGCCAGTGTACTTTTTAATAAAATATGTTTCAGTTCATTGCTATTATTTAAGGAACTGAAGGTTTTATAAAAATGTTTTGATATTTGATCAACCTTGAAAAATGGGAAAATCCGGCAGTCCTGGCCCAGCATTCCTAGCCAGCAATACTGAGCTGGAATTGAATATTGGTTATCCCCTTTGCAAGAGGCATATTCTTCCACACTATGCCACACTCTCCACCTTGCTTGCTTCTCTCATTGATGTTACCTGCCTGGCCTTGGAAGCATTTGAATTTGCTACTCTGATCATTACAAGTGTTTAATTCCATCAAATGTCAGGCATATCAAGCAGAGAGAAAGACAAGATGAACCCCATGTTCCCATCACCCAGTTTCCACAATTACAAGATGAACCCCATGTTCCCATCACCCAGTTTCCACAATTATTCCTAGACAGCCTGGTTTTATGAACACCCAAGAAATTCTTCAACACATTTTCATCTGCCTCTGGATTTCTGGGATGCAAATCTAAACATCATCGTTTCATCAATAAATATTTCAGTGTGTATTTCTAAAAGAGCTGAATGTGTGCCTCCCAATCAGACCTCTTTTTTTTTTTAAAGAGAGAGAGAGAGAGGAGAGAATTTTTAATATTTATTTTTTTAGTTTTCGGCGGACACAACATCTTTGTTTGTATGCGGTGCTGAGGATCGAACCCTGACTGCACGCATGCCAATGGAGTGTGCTACCGCTTGAGCCACATTCCCAGCCCTCAGACCTCTTTTTGTTATGCCATACATGCCATGTCTTCTAGTGTGATAACAGGAGGGCTGTGTGTGTATGCATGAGTGAGAGTGAGTGTGTGTGTGTATGTGTGTGTTTTACTGAGTAACAGTGAAGCCAGAATTAGACAGGCAGTCAACATAGATAGGTAAATTGAGTTAGGTTGTATCAAGGAGGCCAAATTTGAGTCTGGGAAGTTGGAGACTGTCCCCTGAGGGATTGAAATGTTAATTCCTTGAGAGTCCTTCCTCCACCCTTATAAAAGAACCTGCCCTGCTCCAACCTGTTGCCAAGGTAACCTTTCTTAGTAATTGCCCCTCTCTACAGGGAGCTATAAAGTTGTTAATTAATGTGTCCCGGGCTGCACCATCCTGCCCTTCCCCCTTCAGCCCACCTGTTTCCCACCTTTTGGCCATCCCACCAAACATTCCTGGGCCTATGTGAGCATAGGCAGGAAGGAGAAAGATAAGGGGGGAAAGGCAGGAGAACAAAGGAAGCCTAGGACATATAAAAAGGGCAGAACACCTCCTTTTGGGGATACCAGTATACCAGCTATGGCCCCCTTCTCCCTCCCGGGATAAGTCTATGTTACCCCTTTTTAAATAAACTCTGCTTTATATGCTTGCCTCGGGGTGCCTATCTAATGTTCAAACTTCAACTTGCTTGGATCCTACCC
Source organism: Marmota flaviventris (assembly GCF_047511675.1). NCBI lineage: Eukaryota > Metazoa > Chordata > Mammalia > Rodentia > Sciuridae > Marmota > Marmota flaviventris. Next base: position 103,213,244 of record NC_092518.1, read on the forward strand.
CACAACTAGGTTTGGGCATGGAATGCGTTTCAAAACCCTTTCCCTATCCTGCAGGAAGCATGAAGTAAAAGCAATGAGGTAGAGGGCTGCTGCCTGTCCCCAGGCTGCCTTAGTTTCTGGCTGGCCATTCCTGTAACCATCTCTCTTAGTCCAAGGGGCCAGGAACTCTGGTACCGGAGTGACCTTCTGCTACTGCTGCCGGAGCTGCTGTTCCTTACTAATTTTTTTTTTTCTCTCTCACTAAGTTTGAGACAGTATTTTGTCCTCCTTGTCTTCTAATAAAATCACCAAGTTCAAGGGAGCCGGGGTGGGGATTGCATTTCTCTGGGAGTGAAAAGACAGAGAGCAATTAGAGCATTGGAGTCCTGGCTGGAGGAAGCCAAGTGCTGGGAAACTCACAGCAGGAGAGACAAAAAGACTTCCAGGTCGCCGGGAAAGGTAGCTTCCTGGAGTTCACTGGAGCGTGAGTCATCATCCTGGCTATAAAGTTCTTCCCTGTCCTGGTAGACTCCCAGGCTACAGTAGATGGTATCATCAGTGGCTTCAGCTGTGCTGAGGCTCCGTGCCCTCAGTGCTGTGGTCGAGCTGTGTGCCTCCGCAGACTGCGCAGAGACAGGAGGTGTACTCAGCATCCCTGTCTGATCATCTTGTGGTGACTTCTTCCAGTGTCAAGCATGCCTTGCTAAGGTGGAAAGCCAAGGTAGAAATCTTAGTCAACCAACTATTGGCTTTTATTTACAGCCTGTCCCTGGGTGTGTAAAATGCATGTATTCACAAAGACCAGGCCGTGAAATAGGCACAAAGTATGTGAGAAGGCTGTGGACAAGGTGTGGGGGTGCTACCCTGCACAATAGGGTCTCTCTGTTGCAGTGCAGATAACTGCACTCATCTTGGTCAGGAATCTGAGCTGAGAAAGGGACTTTTTTTTTTTTTTTTTGGCTGTGGGAGGAGGATATAGGAATGCCACACAGCGTCCCTTAAGCAAACTTTTACGCTGACCTTTTTTTTAAAAAATATTTTTTAGTTGTTGATGGACCTTTATTTTATTTATTGATAATGTGGTGCTGAGAATCAAACCCAGTGCCTCACACATACTATGCAAGCACTCTTACCACTCAGTCACAACCCTAGCCCTCTGCTGACTTTTAACTCAGGCAGCCTTCCATATCCAGAGGCAATAATCCACCAAAGGTAAGTAATTAAGTGGAAATCACTTGTTAGCTGGCAGCTTGCTTTCAGTGTTTGCGGTGATGCTCAAATCAGAGCCCTCCACACAGTCGGGAGCTCTGGGAGTAGAATCTTAGGGCTGGGTTTGCCCAGCAGTTATAGGGATCTCAGATGTCCTGTGAAAGAAAGTCAAAGAACCTCTTGAGGAGTACAAACCAAGTACTCCAGGTTTGTAACAAGGAATTCAACACCTCATGGTGCAAGTGTAGACCCCTGCCCAGAGCTTAGTGCATGGAGAATGCTCACGCTGCCCACGCTCTGGGTGCACCTGCATTCTGTGCTGTGCTTCACCCACGCACTTCTGGTTGCAGGTCCTCTACATTACCTCAGGTGTTCCCTGTGCTGGGCTTCTGCTGTGGACCAGGGTGAGATTCCACCCTTCCCCTGCCTCCTTCTCCTCCCACCTGCCCTTTCTTTCTCTAGAAATATTGACCTGATTTCTTGTTGAGAAATAATCCAATTTGATTGCCAAATAACAGAGCACCAGGACAGATGGAGGGCGTTGTGGCTCTTCTTTTAAACCATGATTTGTGGATGTTCTGGGAGGTGTATGTGTCCCGAATATTGAAAATGACTTCTAATAATGGGCTCTATTCTCATATCATACTTTGATATTGATTTCTCCTGTCTTCCCCTTCATAACCACCTTTATCTTCAGCACCATTTTAGGAAATAAAATAAACCATTTTGAGGAGCGCTAAAATATCATGGGGCTAGGGACCTCACCTCCTCTTCCTCATGCATAAGTGGCCCCTGCCTCATGTTTCTGCAGTCTGGCTAAGAAATCTGCTTACAAAAAACTGGTGACTGACCAGTTCACACCCCAAAAGAGGTCAAGGGCTGGCAGTCCCACAGCCTCTCTGACTGTCATGCAGGTGCCTCCTCCTGAGTCTGGTTCTTGCTGGATTCTGCCTCCTCCCACTGACTTAGCTGCTCAGTCCATGATCCATTTGCAGCTTTGGATCAGTTGTGACATGAAAGACCTCCAGGGGTTGTAATAATGGTAGACTGGCTGGGACATGTGTGACAGCTCAGTGTTCCCTCACATCTCAGACCTGCATGGTGCACTCTGGAGTTATCTAACCTTCAGTCACCCTCAGGTGCCTTAGCTGTGTATTACCTTTGTGTCAACCAGGCATGCTAGAATTCACCAGAATGTTTAAATTGAATCATAATGTATATTTGAAATGTGAATCACCCTTTCAGTGTGTTAATTACCCAATGGATGTCCATCCTAGGCAAAATTTGCTGCAAATCACATTCTGACATAGAGGTAAATGAGCAGGCCCTGTATGCCCTGTATCCAGACTGGTGATATATCAATCCTGCTTCACTCAGTACTTGCTGCCTGGCTAATCTGGTGAGTATCCTATTCTAACTTTGCTTGAGTTTGATTTTTTTTTGGGGGGGAGGTACTGGGCATTGTATTCAGGGGTGCTCTACCACTGAGCTACAACAACAGGCCCAATTTTTTTTTTTTGGGGGGAAATCCTGGGGATTGAACCCAAGGACAGTTTACCACTCAGCTACATTCCCTGTGCTTTTTAATTTTTTACTTTAAGACAGGGTCTTGCTAAACTGCTGAGGTTGGCCTTGAACTTGGGATCCTGCTGCCTAAGCCACCCAAGCCACAGGTATTGTGCTAAGTATTTTCTGAATATTAACTAATATATCTTTACCACAACATGATCCTGCATAAGCAATCCAGTGTAAGCAACACCAGGCAGCGGTACCAGAGATCGAACCCAGGGACACTTAAGCACCCAACCACATTCCTAGCACTTATTTTTTAATTTATATTTTGAGTCAGGGTCTCACTAAGTGGCTTAGGTCCTCACTGAGTTGCCAAGGCTGGCTTTGAACCCACCATCCTCCCGAGCTCCTCAGATTCCAGGCATGCAGCACCACACCCGGGTCAGCCTGATAATTCTTGAATGTGACCAGCACTACTCAAAGTTTTACACCTGGACTCTGTCATAGATTCGATACTGAAAATGGGCAGCATTTAGACTTCCTGAAGGGACTCAAAGGGTTTCCCACAGAGTGTGCCTCTTGACCCAGAATGCTTTGCAAACCAGGCCCAAGATGCCGCTGCAGCATTTCTGGGAGCTTGGCTTTGCTGCAGTTTCCCTGTGGGAACTCTGAGCAAGCCACCCGCTAGCGGGTCAGGTCAAGTGAATTCCTGTCTCGTGCCGCATGGTGAATTACAGATGGCACCGTGGTCCTGAGGTATTCTCCTGATGTTCACACAGGGGGACCTGTGGTTAGAATGAGCTCTCATCCTCTACAAAGTCCCTTCTGGAAGGCCATTTGTAGTTCATTTGTGGTTAGTCATCTAAGAGGCCAATCAGGCCCCCATTCTGCACAAGCCCCAGGTTGGCACAATTCTCCACACAGCCTTTCTTTGTGGTCCCGCCCCATTACTTCGCGCCTAACTAGCTCCGCCCATCACAACTGGCGGCAAACATACAGCCAATAGCAATCCTCAAAAGAGTAGCGCGTGCGCGTTGAACGTGCCGTAAACCCGTGGCCAATACAAATCTCTAGGACTAGCTCCACCCTGAGTCACGGCTCTTTGCCAGCCAAACCACTCTTGGGGGCGCCACGCGGTGTCTGGGCTTCACAGTCATGGCACACTGGTGCCAGTATTGCGATCCCAACTACTATGGTCTGGGGATGTATGATATAGAGATAGCAGCTGAAGCAGAGGAAGGGATAGCAGCCGCAGCCGCAGAAGAAGAAGCTGCAGGTGGCCACTTCCGTGAAGGAGCTATAGGCCTCATGGAAGACGTGATTCAAGAGGGTAACCTCAACCTCGAGGGCGCTGTGAACCAGGCAGATGAGGTTGACCAGGAGGCCGATGGTAATAACCAGGGGCTTGAGCAGGAGCAACAGCCTGGGCAGCATGCAAATGTGGCTGCTGCGGGTCCACACCCCCGTCGCAGGCGTTCACTAATCCAATACAAGTTCTCGCAGTCACAGGTGCAGGAACTAGAGAATGTTTTCCAAGAAACTCAATACCCTGATATGGCCACCAGGTAGGTGACTGGCTTGGGAGACTCTCAAGTCTCCAGGGGTTCAGGTTCTTTTGGGGTTGCTTTTCTCTGTCCTGGCCCACTTCCTGACCAGCCTGTCTTGAGCAGGTCTTCACCTGCCCTTCTGGTCTGTGGGGGTTGCCTAGTGGGAACCAGGTCAACGTTTTATTGTAGTATTAACATGAATTAAGTCTGGAAATTGGTTGGTGGCTGCTCATTTTGTTTTTTCTTTTCAAATTGGACAAAATACAAAAACAAATTTAGCATCTAAACCACTTTTGAAGTTGGCCTTCAGCAGCCTTAAGTATTTGCACATTGTTATGGGACAGAACTCCAGAAACATCCAAATGTGGACAAAATGAAACTCTGTACCGTTAAACACCTCCCCTCCCCAGCACCCTGTAACTACCATTCTTTTTTATTCTATGAATTTGATTCCTCTGGGCACCTCATATAAGTGAAATCATGTAGCATTTGTCTCTTAGTGATTGCCTTATATCTTTTTGTATAATGTCCTTAAGGTTTAATCATGTTGTAGCATGTGTTGGAATTTCCTTCCTTTTTAAGGCTGAGTAATATTCCATTATATGGATGTATTCTTATTTTCCTTTTTTTTTTTTTTTTTGGTACCAGGGATTGAACCTAGGGGTACTTAGCTGCTGAGCCATATATCCTCTCCTTTTTATTTATTTTGAGACTGGGTCTCAATAGATTACTTATAGCCTCACTTAGTTGCTAAGGGTATCTTTGAACTCACAATTCTCCTGCCTCAGTTTACTGAGCCACTAACATTACAGGTGTGCACCACTAGGCCCAGCTTATATTCCATTTGTTTAAGCGTTCATGTGGAGAAATAAATGGGGTGCTTTTGCACATGGCTCTTTTGAATAGGGCTGCTGTGAACGTAGGTGGACAAATGTCTCAAGTCCACATTTTCATTTCTTTGGGGTGTATACCAAGAAACGTTTTTTCTAGATCCCAATTAAAATTCTGTGTTTAATGTTTTTATACTTTTATGTATATATCATAATGATACATAATAGTTTGCTTTTGACATAATCATACATGCATGAAATTTAATTTGCTTCATTTAAATTCCCAGTGCCCTCTTTTTAGCACCCCTGTTCCCTCCCTCTGTTAATGATTTTTTTAAAAAACAATTTTTTTGTAGCTTTTCTTTATTTATTTTTATGCAGTGCTAAGGATTGTACCCAGTGCCTCACACATGCTAGACAAGCGCTTTGCCACTGTTACAACCCCAGCCCCTATGTTAATGTTTTTGAGTATTTTTTAATCTTTTATTTTTTTATGAGGTACTGAGGATCAAACACAGTGCCTCATGCATGCTAGGCGGTGAGCACTCCACCACTGAGCCACAACCCTAGCCCTTTATGTTAATGTTTTCCGGAACCACCAGACTCCTTTTTCATAGTCACTTCATAATTTGACATTTCCACCAACAGTCCATGAGATTTCCAATTTCTTTGCAGGTCCTCACCAACTGAAGTTATTTTCTGTTTTTTTTTTTTTCTTTTTAATATTGTTTTAGTTGTAGATGGACACAATATCTTTATTTTTATTTGTTTTCATGTGGTGCTGAGGATTAAGCCTAGTACCTCACACTTTCAAATAAAGTGCTCTACCACTGAGCCACAACTCCAGCTCTTTCTGGGTTTTGATATTAGGCATCCTAATTAATGTGAGATAATATCACTGTGGTTTTGATTTGTGTTTTCCTAGTGATTGGTGGTATTGAGCATCTTTTCATGGGCTTCATGGTCATTTACATATCTTCTTTGGAGAAATACTTCAGTAAACCCTTTACCCATTTTTAAATCTGGGAGGGGTTTTTTGATTATGGAACTATCACCTGTTTCTAAAAGTTACCCTCATCAGATATTATAGTTTGCAAATATTTTCTTCCATTCTGTGGTTGCCTTTTCACTCTCTTGGTTGTGTCGTTTGATTCACAGCCAATTTTATTTTTTTACATAGTCCACTTTATCTATGTGTCTTTTGTTGGCTGTTTGGTGGCCTGCTTTTATAAATGAAGTCTTTTTTTAATATCTTTATTTTATCTTTATGTGGTGTTGAGGATCGAACCCAGTGCCTGGCGCATGCCAGGTGAGTGTGCTACCACTTGAGCCATATCCCCAGCCCATAAATGAAGTCTTATTGAAATAAGGATTAGGAGAATAAAGTCCTGTCATGCAGCTGCATTCCTATAGCATTCTTGTATAGATAATTTGTATAACATGTTTATTATAGATTTTGTAGTCACTTTTATTCTTTAACACAGTGGGTTAAAATTATGTGACTTGACCACCGAGCTTTTAGTGTCACCTTAAATTTTGTGATGAGGTAAACCCATTTCTTTTCTTTCTTTCTTTTTTTTTAGGTGTAGAGGAACACAATACCTTTATTTTATTTTAGGTGATGCTGAGGATCAAACCCAGTGCCTCACACATGCTAGGCAAGCACTCTACCACTGAGCCACAACACTAGCCAAAGATTATAATGCACATATTGTATTTTATCCACAACACTGAATACCGAACATCTATTGTTTTCTCTCTACAGAAGAGAACTTGCAAGATGCATGAATGTGAGTGAAGCCAGAGTGCAGGTCAGTAAATCTGAGAAAAGCAATTTGTGAGGGCAGTCATTCTAAAACCTGCTTCATGATGTGCACAGCTCTGACCTAGACATTTTTGTTAATTTTTAAAATATTTTTATTAGTGCATTATAATTATATGAGTAGGATTCATTTTGACATAACCAAACATGCAGATATTTTAAGTTGGTGTTATTTTAATTGTCTTTTGAAGTAGACTAATTTTGAAACTTTGGAGTTTGGATGAAAAATAGAATGATAAATGTGATCTTGTAGTAATTTCCCATTACCACAGGGAATGTTATTTCCTAATGGACAAAAAATTAAACCAAAAAACTACTTCTGCATTTCTGAGTACAAAATTAAATATATAAACTTTAAAAATATATAATTACATATATAATAATATGTATAGGTATATATTTTAAAATAAAGTTCAGCTTTAACCCCAGGTATCTGTAAGATAGCATTTCTGTGAAGAGTAAGAATGGGCCTGGTCTGACCTTAGAAGTACTCAAATTTATGGTGAAAGGTCTAGAATTAAGAGAGGGAGGGAAGAGAATTAAGAGACTTATAGTAAATTATTTGAACCAAGTATAAGCACTGAGTTTGCTGAATGGATGTATAAATGCTGTGGTGAGAGTAATTCATTGAAAGCACACACTCTGTAAGAAGCATAGGTTAAGCTGAAACTGATGTGGGAAGCTACCTGAAAAGCAAAAGTGCCTAGTCCTCCTACTTGTGTTTGTACATATCGTTAAAGTAACAGAAAGTGGCAGCCCTCAATTTTAATTTTCTTGTATACTGTGACATATCTACCTAAAAACATTGCCAAAATGGTAATATTATGGTTACAAGAGGGCAAAGGTTTGCAAAAGTTGGGAAATTTGTCCAAAGAATGATCCAACAGGGGCTGAGTTTGTAGCTCAGTGGTAGAGCACTTGGCTCGCATATGGAAGGCACTGGGTTCGATCCTCAGCACCACATAAAAATAAAATAAAGGTATCATGTCCATTTACAACTAAAAAAATATTTTAAAAAGAGTGACCCAACAAAAAGAATACTGAATTAATTTCACTTTATGTTTATGTAGACTTGAGGGATGGGACCTTTTGGATCCCACTCAGCCTGAGCTTCCTTACACATACCTTCTTTAAATTATATATTCATGTAGCTGAAGGAGGTGTGAGGGCAGGGAGGCCATTTGTGTCATTTACATTTACAGTGGAAGAACTTACCAAAGAACTAAATACAATGGAAAACTCATCAAGTAGGAGGCTGAGAGGATAATGACACCTGACAGAATGTTTTCCTTTTGCATTTTAATATTTGCAATTATGATTGCAGCTTTTTGCCTTAGGAATGAGGGACAGCTCTTGCATATCTTGGTTGAACAGTGGGGCCTAGGGTGCCCCTTCATGCTGAGCAATAGCACCACTATCCAGGATCTGGGAACTGTAGCTGAAACTGTGAGCTGACTTTGTCCTGTCTCCAGAGAGGTTTGGAGGCTGTGGCAGGTTGCTGGGGCAAGACTGACATTGGCTTGTGTTGCTCTCAAGTCCCTTAACCTTGTCAAAGCAGTGTCTTGTCCTCCCTTTCAGATACTCTTTCAGTTCTCAAAAGGTTTCAGAGGTAAATGATCCAGGGGCCACCCTGAAGGGAACCCTCTGCCAAAGGTCTCACACACCCCTTCCTATTGAATATTGACTTCACACTGAGGATGGGTTTTTCAACAGGGAGGGGTATTCCAACATCCCCACAAACAGAGTGAAACTATCCCTAGTGAGGAAACAGGAGGCAGCTGCATGGCCCATGGACAACTGTCAGGATACAGACTGTGCTTTATCAGTAGTTAGCAGGTGCAGGGTTAGCATGAGGGACCAGGAGCCACTCACAAGATAGACCTGCATCCAAACCTGCAAGAAACCAGTAGAGAACATTAGAATTGGAAGGAGGAAAATAACGAATTCAGCCTCTTCCAGAGCAGGGCACATAGTTGGTGCTCACTAAGGATGAGCTGAAGGAGTGGGTAGGATGTTTAGTCTCCTGAGGTGGTTTTGTTTGTGGTGCCAGGGGTGGAACCCAGGTCCTCCTGCACTCTAGGCAAGTGCCCCCCTCCTGAGCTACAGCCAGGCCCCCTGAGGTATTTGAGCAATAAGAAAATAGCTTCTGGTGGGCTAGGGTTGTAGATCAGTGGTAGAGTTCTTGCCTAGCATGTGTGAGGAACTGGGTTCAATTCTCCGCACTACATAAAAATAAATAAAGGTATTGTGTCCATCTACAACTAAAAATTATTTTTTTAAAAAAGAAAGAAAATAGCTTCTTTTTTAAAATATTTATTTTTTAATTGCAGTTGGGCACAATATCTTTGCTTCATTTATTTATTTTTATGTTGTGCCGAGGATGGAACCCAGGGCCTCACGTGTGCTAGGTGAGCACTGTACCACTGAGCCACAACCCCAGCACCGTAAATAGCTTATGGTGACAGGGTATCACTCAGTGATATCCTTCCTTGCCTAGGAGGTGTGAGGCCTGGAGTTCCATTACCAGTACTGCAAAATTCCAAAGCACCAGAAACAAAAAAGCTTCTGCTGTGCAATTTAAAAATCCAAGTGGCCTATAGGGCTGCATGATGTGTTTTTTACCATTATGACATTAACTTCAAGATATTAAAATAGTACCTGTTTCCCTCTGATACAGGTTTGGTTTAAGAATAAGAGAGCCAAATTCAGGAAACAACTGAGGGAGTCATTGCTGAGAAATGCACCTCCTCCTACCCAGGAACACCTTGAACTCCAGGTGTTGGAGGGGCCTTAGACTGCCCTCCTTTTTCAGGAACCAGATTGTTGATGTATTTATCTGTTGTCACTGACATATGTGCTACTGTTGATGCCCACAATGCACTTATTTCCTGAGCACATAATATTGGCAATAAAAAAGTGAATTATCAATATATTTGTTATATATGGAAAATGTGATGTAAATTTTTCCAAGAGGGACATTTCAACATAATAACAAGAAGCTCTGCTTTCATAGGTGACATGCCTGGGTCACCATCAGTAGGCCCTGCACTTCACCTTTTCCTAAGTTTCATGGGGGTCCACACTGACCCATACATTCATCTATGTTCCCTCCCCCATCATGCCATTGTCACCCCTACTCTGCCCTTTGGGACCTCTACATGTGCAAGGAGAGGCAGGCCAAGTCTCTAGCAAGAGAACAGTGTGTCTTCACCGAGGGCCAAGTTCTAGCCATGCTGACGAGTTCACTGTGAATCCTGGCCTGAGAAATTCCCTAAAGGGCAACTCACAGGATTTATGGGAAGGTGGCAACTGAACATTCATGTTGTTAGCTCCAAACTGTTCCCTGCCCTCCATTTTTGTGGTGCACATGGCCACTAGCAGCTATTGCCCAGATGTCCTGCTGCTTCCAAAGAAACAGCAATACCATCAAAGCCAAAGTGTTGAATAAACTCTTAGGAAAGTAGGGTGATAGCTGGAAAGCCTTCATTATGCCAAGTAGATACAAAAGACTCCCCTGGAAGGACATTATTTTTTAACTATTTTTTCCTAACTATTTACTAGTAAGTAGACATAATAGAGGAGACTCCTTATGCATATCTGTATATGCACATAACATAATTGATCAGTTTCCTTCCATAGAACCTTCCCTTTCCCTTCACTCCTCCTGAACCTTCATCAAATAACTCTATTCTACCCCCACTTCTATTATTATTAGTTCAAAAGTGCATTTTAACTATATGTGCATTTACATACATAACATGTGCATTACATACATAACTATATGTACATTTTAAATATAAATGTAAATATATTTAACATATTTGATTATATTTAAATATATATTCATATATATATATATATGAACGAGAATGATTCATTGTGGAATATTCCAGTGTGGACATTGCATCATTTGTGAGATTTTTTTCCCCCATTGGGAACTACATTTAGTAGTATTTCACAAACAAAGGGACACTGTTCTCAAGTTCTGAGGTTTCCCTTTCCCAGACCCCCTGAGGTACTGAAGAGGGCTTCCCCACATTCAGCAGTAGTCAGGAGGACAGGAGGCAAATGGCCTATTTCCCAGCACCTGGTGGGGCCTGGTGCACAGTTGAGCCCTCAGATTCTTCCTCCAAGCTGGGAGTTGGGATCTGCAGCTTCGACTATTTCTTCTTCCTTTTGCATACACCTGAGTGTGGGCACACAAACACATGTAGGGTCTTTAGCGACAGAACATCCTGGAATAGTCACCCCACCCCATTTGTCCCTAGTTTCCTTTGGTCATCAGAACATACCTGCAAGTTTCCCTCACGTTTCCACCAGCCACCAGGCCCAGCTGTGAAGCTGCTTCCAGATAGAAAACAAGAAACACCTGTGGATTTATGGGAGGGTCTTGCCAACTGAAATTCCAGTAGCCCAACAGGGGTCTGGAGAATATCCCATACATACAGTGGCCTAATGTCAAACTGCATCCCATATGAACTGTAGCAAATACATCATTAGAGAATCAAGCATGTCAAACTGGTGTTTGACAGGACCCACAAAGGCAGCCCCCTCAGTAGAGTGTCACAGTATGCAAATGTGTATTGCCTCAAGAGTCCTCAGAAGGAAAATTAATGTTTAAGTACCTAGTTCAGGTCCATCAAAAACAGATTCCAAAAGAAAACTTGTAATCACTCCTCTTGAAATCTCCTAAGCAGTTATTGACACAATTGGAAACAGCTTATAAAATCCACCCAGCACAGATGATCCTAAATTCCTGTACATTCTACATTCCTGTGCATACCTGCCTCTGGTGCTCTAGGTGGCAGTCAAGCCCCTGCCGATGCCACTGCAGGTCACAGTTGGGACAGAGGGACAGTGAGTAGAAGTTGAGTGCCTCTTTGGAACCCTATAACCCTCAAACGACTCAGTTACTGAAAAGAAGAGCTCAGTAGAGTCACTCAGAAGTGACATTGACCCCTTTTGGGGGACTGGAATACTTCAGTAACTGCCCTCTACAGACAGACCCCACAGACTGCCTGACCTCTTGGTGAACCTGGCTTCTCCTCACACCCCATTCCAGAATCCCAAGTTGCTCCCTGGAAGGCAAAAGAAGCATCCTGTGCTGGGCATGGTGGTGCATGCCTGTAATCCAGTGGCTTAGGAGGCTTAGGCAGGAGGATCTCAAGTTCAAATCCAGCCTCAGGAACTTTTCAAGGCCCTAACAATTTATTGAGACCCTGTCTCAAAAGGAGAGAAAAACATGAAAAACAAAATGAACTGGGAGTTGAGGTTAAGTGGTGAAGCAACCCTGGTATCAACCATGCATGTATACTCCACTCTCTACCCCCCGCCCCTCCCACCTTCTCCTCCAGCCCCCTTCCCTGCCTCCTCCTGTCACCTCCCCTGCCCCCCTCCTCACCTTCACCCCTCCCCACCTCCTCCCCCCTGACCTTCTCCCCCCTCCTCTCCCCTGGCCTTCTCCCCCTCCTACCCCCGCCCCCTCCCCCACTATATATATATATATATATATATATATATATATATATATATATATATATCATCTTGCCACTTGGAGGGAGAGGAGAGTAGGGGCCAGGTAGAGAGCCGGTGGGGAGGGCCTCCCAGAAAGGGAGACCCATGCCCACCATTGACGGGGCAACAGACCAACCGTGATCGTAACTGTGGCTTTTTGAGAAAGTGAAATTTTAGCTGCCACTAATGTCAGGCAATAGAAATTTCATGGATAACTTTCTTGTTAGACAGCTCCCCAAGTTTCCATCCCCTTCTCTCACTCAGCTCTTTGTCTCTTCAACAATAATTTTCCATAGCCAACATGTGCTCTAGTCTCTTCACTTAACCATATTTCAGAAATATTGTGTGTCATTTCATCATTTTCTTTTTTTAAAATACCTTTATTCTATTTATTCATTTGTATGTGGTACTGAGGATCGAACCCAGGGCCTCACATGTGCTAGGCAAGCACTCTACTGCTGAGCTATATAGCCCCAGCCCCATCATTTTCTTCATAGTCAAAAATATATCCATTCATGTTGTTCATATGCATAGAGTTGTTTCCTGGTACCACTGGAATGAAAGAAAGAACATCTGCATATGTATGGGTTTTTTTCCTTTAAATCTTCTGAGGCTAAGGTTCCAGACTGAAACACATATGTTCTTGTTGCATATTGTCATGAGAGGCTGTGTCTGGTTTTAGTTAAGAATGTGTGAGTTTATCTGGGCATGGTAGTGCACACCTGTAATCCTAGTGACTCAGGAGTCTGAGGCAGGAGAATGGCAAGTTTGAGGCCTGCCTCAGCAACTTGGTGGGACCATCTCAAAACTGAAAAATATATAAAGTGCTGTGGATGTAGCTCATTGGTGAAACTCTCCTCGGCTTTATTCCCAGTACCAAAAAACAATTATTTTTCTGGGAGTATAAGGAATATTTTATATATGTATATAAGTATTTATTTTTCAGCCAATTAGCATAGAGTTTCTTTAAGGAATATCATACATTAATGTGAAAATACCGTTTAGAAATAGGAAAATTACAAAATTATACACACGTGTGTGTGTGTATGTGTGTGTGTGTATGTGTATGTATGCATTCACATACCTCTATGTATGTAAAACATATACCTGAGTATATGGATGAACATAAAAACAGACATTCACAGCAGAGATTCTTTTTTTATAATTTTTTTTAGTTAGACATAATACCTTTATTTATTTATTTATTTGTTTGTTTTTGTGGTTCTAGGGTTTGAACCCAAGGCCTTGTACATGTGAAGCAAGCACTCTACCAACTGAGCTATAGCCCTAGTCCTGCTTTATTTATTTTTACATGGTACTAAGGATCAAACCCAGTGCCTCACACATGCAAGGCCTGCACTCTACCACTGAGCTACAACTCACACCCCACAGCAGAGGTCTTATAACTTTCATTTTTCATTTTTAGCAATGAGTCAGGCAGAAGCACAAAAATACAAAACTCATTGGTTGATATAAAGAGAGTTGGCCATTGCATTTAGTAGACTTTATATTTCTGTTTGGAATGTGTTTCTGGCAGATGGGAAAATTGAGTTTATTGTTCAATGTGAGTACCTAATTTTCCTGCAAGTATTTTTGGAGGAGACTAGGATTTTCTTTGCTGTGATATGCGACCTTATGGAGGTTGTGGATTGTAGTTTGGGTGAGGGACCAAGGATACATCAAGTAGCTCTCAGAATGACTCCAAAACTCAACAGAGTAGATGAAAAATCCATTTTTCCCCACTAGCTTTTCTGTGTCCCTTGGGAGTCCCTGAGTCCCTTGATACCCCTAATGAGGAAAGGGACAGAAAACTATGGTGAGCATAGGGCACGTAAGGGGCTGAAGTAAGAAGGGAAAAGTCTGCAGGGATGGACATCAGGGTAGGGAGGTGAGGATGTTGAAGAGGCACAGATCAAGGGATTTCAGGGATGTGAAGGGAAGATCAAGGAAATTGAAGGAAGAGGAGGAGAGGTCTGATGGGACAGGAGAGACCTCAGAGGAGCCAGTCTAGTGAGGTCTCCAGTTTCCCAGTGCAGTTTCATCTTATCCTTAGTGAAGTCTGCCATGTGTGGAGACAGGAAAGAATGGGTACCCTTTCAGTATCAAGAAGTTCCCTATTAGTGTTGTATTACTGTCTATTCTCTATGTGTTCTGTAAGTATTTTTCTTACATATTTAGGTGCTCTAATACTTAGTGCAGATATATCTACAGTTTTTATATGCCCTGATGAATTGACACTTTGCCATTATCTAGTAACATTATTTTTATATTTATATAGTCAAAACCTTTTTCTTTTTTCTTTCTTTCCTCCTTTTCTCCTTCTTTCTTCCATTTATCCCTCCCTTCCTCTTTCCTCCTTCCTTCCTTTCTTCTTCTGGGAATTGAACCCCAGGATGCTCTACTGCTGAGCTACATCCCCAGCCCTTTTTACTTTTTATTTTGAGATAGCATCTATTCTCTTGCCTCAGCCTTCTTGAGTCACTGGGATTACAGGAGTGCACCACCATACCCAGCTAAAATCTTTTCTGATCTCTGCTATGTATAGTCACCAGTATTTTCTTTGGGTTACCATTTTCATGGAACATCTTTTTCCATCTCTACTTTCTACCTTTATAAGTCTTTATAGCTACGGTGAGTGTCTTCTAGGCAGCATGTAGTTGGACTTTTTTCAAAATCCAAAGCCAGGTGTAGTGGAGGGTGCCTGTAATCCCAGTTATTTGGAAAGTTGAGGCAGGGGGATTGCAAATTCTGGGCCAGACTCAGCAACTTAATGAGACTCCATATCAAAAACAAAAAATCCATTCAGCCATGGTATGTCTTCTGATTGGAGAATTTAATGCAGTGTCATTCCATGTAGTTATTGGTAGGTAAATACTTAGTATTTTCATCTCATTGTTTTCTGGCTATTTTGTAGAGCCTTGTTCTTCCTCATTTTTTTTTTCTCTTCTTCGTGATTTGGTAATTCCTAAAGTTGTAAGCTTGAATCCCTCTGTCTTTCCTTTTTTGTGTACCTATTATAGGTTTTTCCTTTGTGGTTACCATGAGAATTACATTTTAAAAATCTTATGACAGTCTATTTTATACTGATGACTTTGCTTTGATTGCTTATAAAACTCTACATTTTTATTTTCCCCATCCATGTTTTATTTTATTTTTAAAATATTTATTTATTTTTTTTAGTTGTAGTTGGACATAATACCTTTATTTTATTTATTTATTTATTTTTTATGTGGTGCTGAGGATCAAACCCAGGGCCTCGCATGTGCTAGACAAGTGCTCTACTGCTGATCCACAACCCCAGCGCCATGTTTTATTTTTTTAATATCGAAATTTACATATTTTTTGTATAATATCTGCATACTTCTTATTTTCTTAAGGGATGCTGTCTACCTATCTTGCCTGGCCTTGACCCAAACTCATGGGCTCAAGAGATCCTCCTTAGTAACTGGGGCTATAGGTGACACCATACCTGGGTTTTGTATTATTTCTATTACTAACTCTGTAACTTGGTCCAAGCCACTTATGCACTGTATCTCTTTTCTTTTTGATATAATCTTTAAAGTAATAACCTGTATCTTGTATACAGTTATCCTTGAGATCAAATTCAGAAATATTTCAAAAAATTAGAAGATGTAAAGGAGTTACACAAACATAAGGAATATTTCCATGAACTATTACCTAACATTCACATTTTTCCATTTGTATTTCTATTCCTTGCCTTCTTTTCCAGGCCAATCCTTCCCATTTTTCCTTGATCAGTACAGGAATCCCTTTAACACCTATAATTCATGCTTCTGGTTTACTCTAGGTAGTTCTAGTTAACAAATTACCTGGATCCTACTGAGTCTGTACAATTAACTCATTAGAACAAGCAAATACAAATTTGGATGTAAGACTATTGTTGTCCTCAGTTTCCTGGCATGGACAGATTATGCCAGTTGTCATTAGTTATCTATACTGTAACTCATCATCTAGGTCTGCCTACATATGGTACTTACTCACTTTTCCAAAAGAAAATAATAATTTATATTTGAGAAGAATGTCCTTTTTAATCTCCTGACACCAATATGTATTAGCAGTTACCTTTAGATATCCTATAATCCAATTAGTTATGATTACTATTCATCTCAGATCAATGAGTTCTTTCAACATGAAATTCAGAGTGAAAAGGATGATTTCCTATTCAGTTCTTTAGTTGCATCTCACAATGTAAACTGCATTCAGTCTACCTCCAAGAGTCTTCATAGTCTCAACAGTTCCATCACTGCTTGAAAGTCCAAGTCAAAAGTCTTCTCTGAAGCCGGATACAATGGCACACGCCTGTAATCCCAGTGACTCTTAAGGCTGAGACAGGAGGATCGTGAGTTCAAAGCCAGCTTTAGCAAAGGCGAGGCACTAAGCAACTTAGTGAGACCCTATGTCTAAATAAAATACAAAATAGGGCTGGGGATGTGGCTCAGTGGTTGAGTGTCCCTGAGTTCAATCCCTGGTACTATCCACCCCCCCAAAAAAAATAAATAAAAATAAAATTAAAAAGTCCTCTCTGAGACCCAAAGCAAAGTCTTAGCTGTGAACACCTATAAAAATTAAAAAGTTGCATATTTTCAACACACAATAGTGGGAAAGTTAAACATTTCCATTCCAAAAAAGAAGAAAGGGGACATAAAATGGAGGGATAGGACCAAAGCCAGACCAAAACCTAGCAGGGCAAACCCAGCTACAGAATTTATTCTATAGCTCTATGTCTGGCATCCAGGGTACATGGTGCTGGTATATGGGTTGCAATGGGCTTGTGCAGCCCCCTATGGCCTTGTTGACTTCAGCCCGCATAGCTACTCTCTTAGCTGGTTCTGCTTGTTGTCTACAGTTTCCTTGGCCGATGGGCCCTGTTCCCAGCATCTGTAACTTCTTGGGGTCTCCACTGCAGATTCAGCTTTGGTCTCACAGCTTCACATATTGCCTTCTCAGGGGCTGTCTGCAGAGATTCTGACCCTGCCACACACTGCTTGGCTCCTTTCAAATTTCAGTGGAAGCCTCCACAACCCTGTAAAATCAGCACCATGAGGATGATGCCAAGGTCTACAACCAGCAGGAGCAGTAGCTGAGCCCCCTTGGACCACAGCTGCAGTGGCTTCTGAGAGCCTGGATGACTGAGAGTGGTACAAGGATTCCTGGGGAAACAACTTCCTAGGTGTGAATGCTGGGAGAATCTCTTCTCAAAATGAAGTCCTTAAAAGGAGTTTACAGTTTAAGCCCCACCTTGAGCCTTTTTCCTATTGTCCCCATGTAAAGCATGTGGCTTCTTTTTGATGGTGCTGGTCTCTTCAGCAACCACAATCTTCTGGGCTCAGATTTTTTTCCTGTAGGAACCAATACAGTAGATTTTATTTTATTTTATTTTCAGGGGGAGTTAGGCTTTATTGTTATTAAAAGTTATCTTGTTGGAGACAACTCCTCCTAAAGCATCAGGGCCTTTTTCAATCTGGGGATGGTCATTACTCCTGGTACACCAAGTATGACAAGGAAAGAACCCAGTTCATGTGGTTCCTTATGGCATTTCCAAAGACCAAGTTTTCTGAATCAATGGATGAAGTGACATAGTCATAATTCCTCAGAGGTATGTCATCCTGAAGCTGGTCATCATTGCTTACCTGAGTAATCAGCAAGAACAGACCAAGGTTCAGCTGAGAACAGAGTAGACAATGCCTCCCCCCCCACACCAAGCCTGAGTGCTGATGGCTCACAATGGCCTGCCATCCCACTTTAGCCTGTATGCTGCCACTCTGTGAAGCTATCAGATACCAGAGGAGTCCATCAGTGTCTTCTAAAAACCAGTGCAAAGTTGAAAGCACTCTGAGTTTTGAACAGTCCTCAAAGAAGAGGGTGAAGCCAGTTTGTTGTGATGTTCCTGGGGAGCCACAGAAACCCAGCTGCATTTTAACTGGTCTCCTACCTCTTCTTCCCACCACAGTAGCCAGGTGATCCTGCTAAGACTAAGATGATGTTACTGCTCCACTCAAAATCCAACCGATGTAAGATGGCTGTGGTCAGATCAAGTTGGATCCCTACATATTTCCAGTTTTAACTAGTTATTTTAATCATATTTAGTTACCCACAGTTAACTAAATGTCTATTTATTACCAGTTATTTGCAGTCATAACACATTCAAAAAAAGTTTTAGCAGAGAAAAGTACTTTTTTTGCAGGGGGCAAGTAGGTTACCAGTTATTTCTAGTTATCTTTTAGGTAAGATGTTCACCTATGGGGCTGGGGTTGTGGCTCAGCGGTAGATTGCTCGTCTAGCACGTGCGAGGCCCTGGGTTCGATCCTCAGCACCACATAAAAATAAAATAAGTACAATAAAGATATTGTGGGACTGGGGATGTGGCTCAAGCGGTAACGTGCTTGCCTGGCATGCATGCGGCCCGGGTTCGATCCTCAGCACCACATACAAACAAAGATGTTGTGTCCACCGAAAACTAAAAAATAAATATTAAAATTCTCTCTCTCTCTCTGTCTCAAAAAAAAAAAAAATAAAGATATTGTGTCCAGTTACAACTAAAAAATAAATATTAAAAAAAGATGTTCACCCATATACCACTAGTTATCTAACTGCTTCAAGAAGAAATAAGTCACACTTGAGAAAAAAATGTGTTTTTTCAACATCTTGGGTTCAACTAGTTTACTAGTTACTTCCAGTCATTCCTTGACAAATAGTTACCTACTATTTGATAGACTATCTAATCTCATTTGACTACTTTTCCCCCTAAATCTTATAAAACAAAGTTATCACATCTTACCCAGTTTCAACCATAAGTTATACCTTCACGTGTGCATTTGTTCTTAGGCTGAATTTATAATTTCAATACTCTTAAACATCCAGTAGATATAATATTATCTTATTTGACTAGTAAAACCCAATATAATGAAAATATACACTCACATTATACTTAAAACTGACAACTCAGAAGATATAACTGTTTTTATTAAACCAACAATATTAAACTAATCTTATTTACAAAGATTTACCCGTCACATTAAGTTGAAAAGTATTTGGATTTGTTCCTATATTCTGGGAGTTGTAGGAATATTTAATTTATCTAAGTGCTCATTTATTTCTAATCCAATTTGAATAGAATTCCCTTCAGGGATTTTAAGAATTCTTTAGTTAATACTACACAGAGTTGAGAAAATGTCACATATACATAATTTATATTCATACATAAACTTAGAGACAGATACACACAGAGCTTTTCTAGTTTTCATTTAAAAATTTTAGCCATGCATCATCAGTAATACAAAAGTCGTTGCTTTCAGCTGAGAATGGTGGCACACACCTAATAGTCCCAGCTACTCAGGAGGCTGATGCAGGAGGATCACAAGTTCAAAGCAAGGCTCTGAACTTAGGAGACCCTAAAGCAACTTAGCTAGACACTGTCTCAAAATTTAAAAACAATTAAAAGGTCTGGGGATGTAGCTCAGTGGTAAAGTGCCCTTGGTTCAATCCCCAGTACTCAACAAAGGTCATTGGTTCATACCCACTATATATATATATACACACACATACACACACACACATATACATATATACATACACACACACACATCTCCAACATTTGTGGAGTAGACTTTTAAGATTTATTTTGCCCTGATATATCATCTTATGGAGACTGCAGACTATATTTTAGACGGGAGACTGAGGAAATTTCTACCATTTATCTGAATGTCTCCAAAACCCATGTAAGTGGGTAAAATATCAAATCTATTTCCAATTTGCCTTTATCCGTTTGAGCTTCATGTAGTTACTGCTGGGGGATCCTGAGTCCTTTGAGAGCCCCCAATGGCAACAGAGGGCCTAAAGTGAAAGTGACTGTAGAGATTTGAGTGGCTGAATTGGAAAAGGAAAAGTCTGGCAGGAACAGAAAGAGGGATGAAGGTGTAGGGGCTTGTATGGCACCTATTAAATGATTCAAGGCCACTGAAAACAGGATTGAAGGTGGTAGGAGGAAGAAGAGGTGAACCAGTGGAAAGCGAAAGGTTCTCAATTTGGGGAGGTATTATCCTCAGCAAAATCATGGACAGAGTTGGCAGAATACATAGCCAGTGGGGGCTCAACAAGAGGGTTTAAGTTAGCTAAGACATTCCCATGAGAGAAACAGGATCAAATAGAACAGAAATGCCTCACAAAGACCAAGGGAAAATATTTTCCAGCCCAAGGAATCTCTCCACTCAAGACAGCTAAAGAGAGGCCTTCTAGCCCAGGACGTGCCTTTCAAAAGAAGCCTGGAACTCTCACCCAGCTTCAGAGAGTACTCAAAATCTTAGTCATCAAGTCTATCCTTTCCAGCTTTAACAGAAGTTTGTCTGGAGCAATACTTCAGGACTCTGGTGCTTCAATGGATCCCAAACCTCCAGGACTGGAGGAAAAAGGTTCAAATGTGCACCCTCAGGGTCCTGGGTGAGGTACAGAAGTCCAATGATCAGTCAGATTCTACCCAAGTCATGGCACCTGTTGAAAATTTTAAAAATTTGCATTTGTTACAGATGGTAAGGAAATTTTGCAGAAACAAACTCAGAAATGCCAAAGTCTGGGCCCTTGAAAAAGAGCTCAGGGAAGCCTTTATAATTTGGTCAAGGAGAGAACCTCTGTCAACATGGTGAAATCTGAGACGTATAAAATAGGGCTCCTCCCATCCATGGGAGAGAGGAGGAGCCCGGGGACAGGGATGGACAGAGGCTGCTGCAGAGCCTCCCCATAGGTCCAGAAACAATGAGCTGTCAGGGTCCTTGGAGTGATGTGGGCAGGAAAACAGATAGCTATGCAGTTTGCTGCAGTGGGTCTTGGCAGTGTGGGGAGAGATTGGGTTCAGCTGTAACACAGCATGACTAAATGGGAATTAATAGCAGGGTGGAGGGGCTGGAGTTGTAGCTCAGCGTTACTACTGAGTTGTAGCCTGGCACGTGTGAGGCCCTGGGTTTGATCCTCAGTACCACATAAAGATAAATAAATAAAATAAAGGTATTGTATCCATCTATAACTACATTTTTTAAAAAATAGCAGGGTGGGGGCTGGGATTCTGGCTCAGAGGGAGATCATTTGCCATGCATTCGTGAGGCACTGGGTTCGATCCTCAGCACCACATAAAAAAAAATAAATAAAGATATTGTGTCCACCTATAACTAAAAAAATAAATATTTAAAATAAATAAATAAATAGCAGGGTGGAGCTCAGTGGATGGAAAATTATTAAGAGTAAACACCCTGGATAAGGGAGGATTCTGGCCAAGTGGACCAAATAGGATTATTGCCCAAGTCAGGCGAGGGTGATCAGACACCCTGGAGATGTAAAGCATGAGGAACCAGATCAGATACTAAGATATGAGGATGACTCAACTGAGCAAGAGTTTTGCTAAAACTGGACAATGCAGAAACAAACTCAGAAATAGCAAAGTCTGGGCCCTTGAAAAAGAGCTCAGGAGAGCTTTTATAATTTGGTCAAGGAGAGAACCTCTGTCACCATGGTGAATTCTGAGACATATAAAATAGGGCTCCTCCCATCCATGAGCTTCTCCACTGATGATGTCAGGCAATTCCCGTGAGTCTGACTTGGACATTGGCTATGTCAGCTCCAGCCAGCAGGTGGAGGAGAGGAAGGACAGGAAGGAGACCGGGGACCTTAGGAAGGGACCTGAGGAAAAGTAAGAATATAAAAGCGTAGAAGGAAGAAGGGAATGAAAGTGGTTGTGGAGCGGGTAAAGAGTGAAATGCTGAGTCAGGTGCAAGATGTCAGGGCCTTTGTAGGCAGGTGAGGTCGCTCCCCTCTGCGGCAGGCTATCTTCATCCTGGGGGAGGAGGCTAGGCGCCTGTGGCTCCCACGAGGGGGTGAGCAGCCACCAAAATAGGCGTGGTGCAGGGGGAGAGGAGGCGAATGGGGTGCCCAAGGCACCGAGGGCGATTGTGCAGTGTGGGATCTGCAGGGCTTTTTGGGGAACCTTGGCTGAGGCCATTCAGACCTAGAGCGTGAACACTAATGTGAGCTGAGGGCCCACAGGGAGAGCTCAGATTTGCTGGGCTTGGGGCTTTGGGACACAGGAGCCATTGCTACCTCGGGGTAACAGGCTCTCAAAGAAGATGGTACCATGTTTTGTAGAAAACGCCACTGCTGTGCAACTACCAAACTGGGGTTACCTTGGATGCCAGGAATGTAGAGAAGACTCCTCCCTGTTCCTCCAGTGGACTAGTGCTGACAGTTAGGGGTGGGAGCATCAGTGAAAAGAACCTAATGGGGCAACCAGGTCCGTATCTCCTTCCAGTTCCTTCTGAAACTTAAAAAGCTTGGGAAAAAAAAAAAAAAGGAGACTTTTTTTCTCTGCCTCATCCTGAACTGATGGGAAGGACCCTGGTCCACAAGGCATATTTCAAAGGGCAGTATTTTCAACACTAACAAACTTGTGTTTCACATGTGTTTCTAACATGCTATGTAGTATAGAGTAAGGATTGTCATAAATATATCTAAGCATATTTGTTTACATTATATATGGCTAATATAGGAATGACTAATATATTATTCCTAATATAGGAATGACTTAAGTTGAAGTACATAAATTTTTTTCTGGGGGATGGAGTTGTAGCTCCCCAGTAGAGCGCTTGTCTTATATGTGTGAGGCACTGTGTTCGATTCCCAGAAGCACATATAAATAAGCAAATAAAGGTCCATCAACAACTAAAAAAATTTAATTTTTTTTCTGAATCGCTGCTGAATTAAAACAAAAATATACATGGGGTATATGTGTAACAGTGGTCCACTTTACCTTTTGAATATAGCCCTTGCTGTTTATATATATATATAATTATTTATATATAAATATATATTATATAATATAAATATAAAATATATAATATAAATATTATAATATATATATATATATATATATATATATATATATATTGTCAATGAACCTTTCTTTTATTCATTGATATGTAGTGCTGAGAATTGAATCCAGTGCCTCACACATGCTAGGCAAGCACTCTGCCACTGAGCCCCAGCCCCAGCCCCTGTTTATTTTTAAAGGGACTTTTTTTTCTTTTCCTCTTCTTCCTCTCCCCCTCCCTAACCTGCATTCAAGGAACAAGATTACCTTGAGTTATGGGTTCTCCACAGGAAGGAGATTTTACCAGAAAGACTGGAAGTGACTATCTCCCAAATTAACAAGTGAATTTCAACACAGCATCAGGGCACACCTGGGACCCCCTATCAGGGCAAACCTGGAATGCAGGCTTTGCAAAGCTTCCTTAAAAGCTCTGTTTCCTGGATAAGCAGAACCACAGCTTCTGGGACTGGAGTTCCCTGTGTTTCTCCTTTGCTAGCAAAGCAATAAACCTTTGTTTTTCCTTTCAAAACCATGTCCTCATTATTAAATTGGCATGAATTGGCATCGGGGACAAGGACCGAGCTTTCAGTAACAAAATTGGCACCTCAGATAGGACCTGAGAGCAGCCCCTACTCTGTCTTTCTTGGGCAGGCCTGGCCCTCCAAGTAACCACACTTCTATGCTGAAGATGTGAGGTGAACTTTTTGAGAATTGACTGCTGGAAAGTTAGGAGACAGGTGAGTAAGCCTTTGGTGGAACCAGAGGAACTATTCCTCTGAGCAAAGGAAGGGAACTGAGGCAGCTACCTAAGCCCCTTTTGCTTTGGGGAACTCCCGCCTTCCTTCTCTGAACTGTATGGATTGCTCCATTTTGGTCTACTTTTGAGAAAAAGGAAACTAAACGCAGTAAAGTCGCCACACCTTGACCATTCAGCAAGCTCCCCCAGGGTGCACATCTGATTCTACACATCTGGTTCCCCTTTATGGGAAAATCTAGTCCCCTTCGTGGGAACATCTGTGGTGCCACTGGTGTAGAAATCAGTTAAGTGGGAGTTGGGAATTTGGGGAGATTATTCTTCTATCTGGTCTGTCTGTTTTAAAGGTTCCCATCTGTCAGCCATGAGTTGGGGATCCTCTCTGTTTATCTGTCTCTATTTTTTTTGTTGTTTGTATCTGTTTCTGGCCCTTTAAGACATGGGCAATACTGCATTGATCCTATAGATTATTTCTTGGGAAGGATCTTGGCTGAATGGGCCACCTATAGATATAAATCTGTCTAAGAAAAGATGTTTTACTATAAATATATGGTATTTGAATGGTTTTCTGAATTATTGTACAATCTTGCAGTTGGGAGTTGGTCTGTCAGAAATAAAATAAGTGGAGCTGGAGTTGTGGCTCAGCCGTAAAGCGCTCACCTGGCATGTACGAGGCTCTGGGTTTGATCCTCAGCACCACATAAAAATAAACAAATAAAGTAAAGGTATTGTGCCCAATTATAACTAAAAAAAAATTTAAAAAAGAAAAGAAAACCACTGGGTTTTTAAAAAAGAAGTAAAATAAATGAAATATTCCTTATGTACAGGCATGTATGCAATTATATAATAAGGAGTCTTAACAGTCAAAAACTAAGTTGGATGCAAAAAGGTGTTGCCTCTAATGTGCGAGTATAGCAGGACACCAAAAGAGGATTTTTTAAATTATTTATTTATTTATTTATTTGGGGGTACCAGGGATTGAACTCAGAGGTACTCAACCACTGAGCCACATCTCTATTCTTATTTTGTATTTTATTACAGACAGGGTCTCACTGAGTTACTTAGTGCCTCACTAAATTGCTGAGGCTGGCTTTGAACTCGAGATCCTCCTGCCTCCGCCTCCTAAGCCACTGGGATTATAGGAGTGCGCCACTGCACCAGGCCTAAATTTTATTTTCTTAATGAATTAATTAACTTATTCTAATTTGTTATACATGACATCAGAATGCATCTAAATTCATAGTACATAAATAGGGCACAATTTTTCATTTCTCTGGTTGTATACAAAGTAGAGTCAAACCATTTGTGTTTTCATACACGTACCTAGGGTAATGATGTCTATCTCATTCCACCATTTTTCCTAACCCCTTGCCCCCTCCCTTCCTCTCTCTCCCCTTTGCCCTATCTAAATTTCCTCCATTCCTCTCATGCTCCCTCCATCATTATGGATCAGCATCCACTTATCAGAGAAAACATTCAGCTTTTGTTTTTTTGGGATTGGCGTACTTCACTTAGCATAATATTTTCCAACTCCATCCATATACCTGCAAATGCCATGATCATATTCTCTTTTAATGCTGAGTAATATTCCATTGTGTATACATACCACAGTTTCTTTATCCATTCATCTATTGAAGGACATCTAGGTTGTTTCCACAATTTAGCTATTGTGAATTGTGCTGCTATAAACATTGATGTGACTGCATCACTGTAGTATGCTGTTTTTAAGTGCTTTGGGTATAAACCGAGGAGTGGGATAGCTGGGTCAAATGGTGGTTCCGTTCCAAGTTTTCTAAGGAATCTCCATACTGCTTTCCAGATTGGTCGCACCAGCAATGTAAGAGTGTGCCTTTTCCCCCACATCCTCGCCAACACTTATTGTTGCTTGTATTCTTGATAGCTGCCATTCTGACTGGGGTGAGATGAAACCTTAGAGTAGTTTTGATTTGTATTTCTCTAATTGCTAGAGATGTTGAATACTTTTTCTTATGTTTGTTGATTGATTGTATACCTTCTTCTGTTCAGTTCCTTAGCCCATTTATTGATTGGGTTTTTTTTTTGTGTGTGTGTGTGTGTTTTTTGAGTTCTTTATATATACTGGAGATTAGTGCTCTATCTGATGTGCGTGTGGTAAAAATTTGCTCCCATTCTGTAGGCTCTCTCTTCACCTCACTGATTGTTTCTTTTGCTGAAAAGAAGGTTTTCAGTTTGAATCCATCTCATTTATTGATTCTTGATTTTATTTCTTGCACTTTAGGAGTCTTGTTAAGGAAGTTGGGGCCTAATCCCACATGATGAAGATTTGGGCCTACTTTTTCTTCTGTTAGGTGCAGGGTCTCTGGTCTAATTTCTAGGTCCTTGATCCACTTTGAGTTGAGTTTTGTGCATGGTGAGAGATAGGGGCTTAATTTCATTTTGCTGCATATGGATTTCCAGTTTTCCTAGCACCATTTGTTAAACAGGCTATTTTTTCTCCAATATATGTTTTTGGTGTCTTTGTCTAGTATGGGATAACTGTATTTGTGTGGGTTTGTGTCTGTGTCCTCTATTCTGTACCATTGGTTTATAAATCTATTTTGGTGCCAATATATGTTTTGTTACTATTGCTCTGTAGTATAGTTTAAGGTCTGGTATTTTAATACATTTCTATTTTATTGGAGTAAAAAATGTTCAAAATAGTTTCCAATTATTTTCTGTACTGTGTCCATCTGCAACTAAAAAAAAAAAAAACATTGGGGTTAATTGTTGGAATATATACTGTACATATATTGGGAAGGCACCAAGGCTATTGTCTTGGCCCAGGACTTTCTATTTGGCTCTGTGCTTTTAGTTCTTAAGTCTGAATTTTTTGTAACCTCCATTTGGATCCACCCCCATTTCCATTTTCCCCACTCCTCTGGGACAAAAGAATGGATTTTAATGCTTAACTTCACAGGGTTACATTTACATTTGAAAAAACCTTATTTGGGGCCCATTACCCTCATTGTCTGATTAACTAGGCTACCTTTTGGGGGTGGGGTGGGGATAAAAACTGCCAGTCACAAAGAATGGGGCAATGAGTTCCAGTGCTATTAAATTATAACCTGGGACAAAATAGTCTCTCCTTTTAAGATCTGAAAAGATGGCCCATTTAGCAAGGGGTTGCAGCCCTGCCTGTTGCCCACAGAACTAAAATATAAGGGCTTCCCTAAGTCCCCATGTATGCAAGCACCTGTGTCTTGGCCCTGCTGATTTTTGCAGAGAGAGGTCCCTAACAATTTCTGTATGGTCATTGTGACCTTCATTGGACAGAGTATCCTAGATGTATATGTATATAAAGAGAGAGTCTCTCGGGTACAGTTGCCAGTGGGGAACTCACTTAAAGTTCATGGCATTATGATGATGATAAAGGAGACTAGTCAAACAATAATACCCTGTGCTCCAAATCCTGCGGTGCAAACTGCAAGGAAAAAAGACTAAGGCACATTTTTTTTTTTTTTATATGCCATACTTTTGGATCTCTCCTGGGATAAAATTTGTTGTGTACATTAAATGTACAGATAGAATTCTCATAGAAAAAACAAAAACTTTATTTGCAAGTGTATCCCAGGAAAGGAAAACAGGGCCTACTCTGCTGGAGGTCTATTAGAAGTAAGACCTTTTAGGCCAAAGGGACTCTGAGAAATGTGATCAATGTCATCCTAACCAAGATTTTGTTTTAGGAGGAAATAACTTGCCCCAGGGGGCAAAAAACAACAACCAAAAAAACAAAACAAAACAAAACCAACCTTAAAAAGAGACAATTAATGGGGATTCATTCTCTTCTGTACAATTGTTTAAAATGTAATTTGAGTCAGCTTTGCCAGATATCCTACTCTGCCTGTTCTGCCGGTTAAAAAAACTCACAGCGGGGCTATAGCTCAGTTTACGGTAGAGTGCTTGCCTCACATTCACAAGGCCCTGGGTTAAATCCCCAGCACCACACACACACAAAAAAAATCTCATACTGATGACTACAAGTTTGTGCAAGACTTGGAGATATTCTCTCTCTCTCTCTTTCTCTCTCTCTCTCTCTCTCTCTCTCTCTCTCTCTATATATATATATATATATATATATATATAAAATATATAAACATACATATAACCTAAATGTTTTGTAAAAGTATAAAATGAAAGTTTAGGGGTTGGGGTTGTGGCTCAGTGGTAAAGCTCTTGCCTAGCACAAGGGAGGCCCTGGGTTCGATCCTCAGCACCACATAAAAGTAAATAAATAAAATAAAGGCATTGTGTCTAACTATAAAAAATAAAATATTCTAAAAAAAGAAAGTTCATATAGGTTTAACCAATAAGTGCTATCTTTTATATTATTACTGGCATAAAAGGGCCATACTGCCATTTGAAAAACTGGCTTACATTTGTCTACTTTGATTAATTCTAGTTCTGATCATTAACACTGTTCCCTAAATGTATAAGAGATTAATGCCTATCCTTTGATTTTTGCTAGTACTGCTAAATTCTACAAACCTGTAATTATCTGTGGATTGTGAATTTTACTGTGAAAATTAAACATAGTTAATATAAGGACATCTGGGCAATTGTGACACTATTAGTTCTACTTTGTATGTTAAATATATTCATGTTCTTCTAGTATAAAAATTTTAAAATATAAAGCTTAGGAGAGCACTTTATCAAGCTAGTGTTCTCCAGACTAAAGTTTCTGTAATCGTAATTTTAAACTTAAATAAATCTCCAATTAAATTTGTTATTTCTATATGTCATTTAATGTTCTGTAACTGGACTTGTCATCAATAAGATGCATGTAGAGCTGGGGATGTGGCTCAAGTGGAAGCGTGCTCACCTGGCATGTGCAGGGCGCTGGGTTCGATCCTCAGCACCACATAAAAATAAAATAAAGATGTTGTGTCCACCGAAAACTAAAAAAAAAAAAAAAAAAAAAAAAAATTCTCTCTCTCTCTCTCTCTCTCGCTCTTTTTAAAAAAAGATGCATGTAAAATTTTGTGTTACTTTTTACACTGGGGTGGAAATTTAAATGTATTTTTGAAAGATAATGAGAGCCTGATATGTTTAAAGGTTAACATTGGTGTGTTACACACCATCAGACTGGACCTGGGACCCCCTGCCAGGGCACACCTAGAAGGTAGCCTTTTTTTTTTTTTTTCTTTTTTAAAGAGAGAGAGAGAAGAGAGAGAATTTTTTAAATATTTATTTTTCAATTTTTCAGTGGACACATCTTTATTTTATGTGGTGCTCAGGATTGAGCCCAGCACCCCACGCATGCCAGGCAAGCGCATTACTGCTTGAGCCACATCCCCAGCCCTAGAAGGTAACCTTTGAATAGCTTCTTTAAAAGCTTTCTGTTTCCCCTAAATAGCTTCTTTTAAAGTCCTCTGTTTCCCCTGATGGGCTGAACCATAGCCTCTGGGACTGGAGTCCCCTGTATTTCTCCTTTGCTAGCAAAGTAATAAACCTTCATTTTCTATTTTTCTTAATAATGTCCTCATTATTAAATTGGCATGAATTGGCATTGGGCACAAGGACCAAACTTTTGGTAATGGATGGGGAGAAAAGGACAAAATATTCAAAGTATTTCCTGTATGGCTCAGTGATAGAGCATTTGCTTAGAGTGGATGAGCCCTTGGGATCCAGCCTGGCACCAAGTACACACACACACACACCACAGTTAAAATATTGTTCAAGCCAGACATGGTGGCCCATGCCTGTAATCCCAGCAAATATGGAGGCTGAGCCAGGAAGATCACAATTTTGAGGCCAGCCTTGGCAACTTGGATGCTGTCTCAAAATAAAAAAATAAAAAGGACTAGAATGTAGCTCAGTGGCAAAGCACCCCTGGATTCAATCCCCAGTGACAACAACAATAATAATAATAAGGGGCTGGTAGTGTAGCTTTGTGGTAAAGTGCCCCGGGATCAATCCCCAGTACCAAAGAAAAAAAATATTGTTCAAAACCAAATATTTTTGGATAAACATATCTCATTTAATGTTTGGGACATACCTGTACTAAAAGATTCTTTGTTGTTTATTTGATATTCAAACATAAGTGAGGATACAGCATTTTATGTGACGATACAAGATTTTTACCCTTCTTCTAAATCAATAAGAAAAAATATTGATGCATTTTAAAACTTTCTAGCCATCTGTTCCTTTATGTAACAATATATTTTAACAATAATTGGCTTTATGAAAATTCAAGCCATTCATAAAAGCCTAAGTAAGACAGAACAACTAATGACATCCGATGATAAAGAAATGATCAAGGGTGACACTGGTGATCCATCTCACAGACATCAGTACAGAGAACAATAAAGAGGGATAGGTAAATGAATGCAGAGAGAGAATGTAATAAGACTAGAATCATAGTATATATTTTTTTTAAAAAAATGTCTAAACTGAAAATTTCCATCCACTTAAGAAACAAAGGAGATAGAAAGAACTACTGAATTTCAAGAAAACATTTCTTGATCACAAGATATATTAGTTTCATAAAATCCCCTTTACTGTCTCCAGGGTACCCTCCTTTTCACAGTCTGTTGTTTTGACCCTTGAGGCATAATATTTCTTAAGACTCTCCCAAGCACCTGTTTATCTTTCAACAGAGCTTCAAAATGTCCCAGAAAGAAAGATCAAGTCAGGAGGTACCTGGATCATTGCTTTGAGGTCTCCGGTCTTGGACACGTGAATGCCTTGGTATTTGGTGCTCAGAACTTGGAGATCAGAATAGATAAGTAGTGTGAAAGATAAAGAGGAAAAACTTCAGGCAGGGTTGCAGGGCCAAGAGAAAAGCACATGCAAAAGCAGTACTGGCAATGAAGACTGACAGGACAGAACAATAGCAGTTTAGGAGTGTTGGCTTCAGAAGTGCTTTCAATTATCTTCTTCTGTTCCATGGAATGAAAATGATTTGAAATGGGCTTCTCAGGCAGAGTTTGCAAATTGGCAACTGTGGCCTGAGTCTGTTCTGTAGACCTGATTTACATGGCCAGTGCACTTTGTGATAAAACATATTTCAGTTCATTGCCAATATTTAAGGAATTGAAGGTTTTCTACAAACTTTTTTGGTGTGGTGCTAGGGATTGAACACAGGGACTTGTGCAAGCTTGGCAGGCACTCTAATACTGAGCCACATCCCCAGCCCTAAACATTTTGACTTTTGACCAAAATAGAAAAATGGGAAAATCCGTCAGTCCTGGCTCAGCATTCCTAGCCAGCAATACTGAGCTGGAACTGAATATTGGTTATCCCCTTTGCAAGAGGCATATTCTTCCACACTATGCCACACTCTCCACCTTGCTTGCTTCTCTCGTTGATGTTACCTGCCTGGCCTTGGAAGCATTTGAATTTGCTACTCTGATCATTACAAGTGTTTAATTCCATCAAATGTCAGGCATATCAAGCAGAGAGAAAGACAAGATGAACCCCATGTTCCCATCACCCAGTTTCCACAATTATTCCTAGACAGCCTGGTTTTATGAACACCTAAGGAATTCATCAACAGACTTGCATCTGCCTCTGAATTTCTGGATTGCAAATCTAAACATCATCGTTTCATCAGTAAATATTTCAGTGTGTATTTCTAAAAGAGCTGAATGTGTGCCTCCCAATTAGACCTCTTTTTGTTATGCCATACATGCCACGCCTTCTAGTGTGATAACAGGAGGGTTGTGTGTGTATGTGTCAGTGAGAATGTGTGTGTGTGTTTTACTGAGTAACAGTAGTGAATGTTTCTGATGGCTTACTCTGTGAGTAGGCATCGTGTTAGGTACTTAAGTGTATATACTGTGTCATTGATTACGCTCATCAATTCTATGGCAGAGACAATGCATTTATTCCTACCTTATAAATTTTCTTCACATGGAAGCCCTCTTTAGCCAAGGAACACACACTTGTAATCCCAGCTACTGGAGACATTGAGGCAGGAGAATTACAAGTTCAGGGGCTGGGGTTGTGGCTCAGAGGTAGAGTGCTCGCCTAACATGCATGAGACACTGGGTTCAATCCTCAGCACCACATAAAAATAAAATAAAGGTATTGTATCCACCTATAACTAAAAAATAAATATTTTAAAAAAAGAGAATTACAAGTTCAAGGCAAGCCTGGGAAATTTGGTGAGACCCTGTCTCAAAATAAAAATTAAAAGGACTTAGCTTGGTACAGTGGCACACACCTGTAATCCCAGCCACTTAGGAGGCTGAGGCAAGAGGATGAAAAGTTTGAGGCTGGCTTTGGCAACTTAGCGAGGTCCTAAGCAACTTAGAGAGACCTTGTATCAAAAAATAAAAAGGGCTGGGGATGTGTTCAGTGGTTAAGTACTGCTGGGTTCAATACCCAGTGCCAAAACACACACACAAAAAAGCAACTGAGACATAGCTCAAGGGTAGAGCAACCTGATTTCAATCCCCAGTGCCAAAAAAAAAAAAAAAAAGTCCTCCCTAATATGTATACAGGCATGTGTATGTGTCCCTGCACATGTACACATGTTACAGACTACATACTAGTTACAGACTACATACTACCTATTCATATTTATATGATGTAAGTATCTTATGTATTGTACATATGTATTTAATTATATATAGGGACTGGAAGATTTTTTTTTAAATTATGAACCTTCTCCTAATGAGCAATTTCTTTAAGCTGAGGATTCCATATCTTGTTTTACATTTACAAAGCTTCCAAAGTTCAAAATTCCTCCCTAAACTTGGAAAAGACAACAAAACCACGCTAGCCTCAGACTTTCTAGGGCAAAGCCATCCACATCCTGAAGCAGGTTTTAGAATGGCTGCTCTGCCAAATAACTTATTTCACCTATAGTGACCTGCTTATGAGTTTCTGTCACTTTTGTGCATGGTACAAGCTTCCGTTTGGGGGAAGAAATCTACAGTTGTTCAACATCTGTAGCTGCAGATGAAACAAAGTGTACAGCAGTGTATAGTGTACAGCATTTTCAAGCTCGCTTTCAATACCTGTACCCCCACACCACTTGCACAGTACACTCTTTTGTAATATCTAGCTTAAGGCTTCCATTAGGGATGGGTTTCCCTCCACATTCAATTGAAGGAGGCATCCTCAAACTCAGAATTCCAGCTGAACAGTACTTTTTGCAATATTTTGAAAAATCACAGTTAAGTATTATGAACACATTCTCAAAAACTTTGTCTTTTTTCCCCCTTAGCTTTATTGAGGTAATATTGAAGTACAATAAAATGCACATATTTGAAGTATGCAGTTTGATCAGTTTTGACATGTATGTAACCAAAACAATCAATATAAAAAGAATTTCCAGGGCTGGGGTTGTGGATCAGCAGTAGAGCACTCACCTAGCAAGTGTGGGGCCCTGGGTTTGATCCTCAGCACAACATAAAAATAAATAAATAAAATAAAGGCATTGTGTCTAATTCCAACTAAAAAAATATTTTTTTAATATTTTTTTGGGGGGGAGAGAATTTTTAATATTTATTTTTTAGTTTTCGGTGGACACAACATCTTTGTTTGTATGTGGTGCTGAGGATCGAACCCGGGCCGCACGCATGCCAGGCGAGCGTGTTACCGCTTGAGCCACATCCCCAGCCCCCGACTAAAAAATATTTAAAAAAAAAAAAGCATTTCCAGGGCTGAGGATGTGGCTCAGTTGGTAGAGTGCTTGCCGAGCATGTGTGAGGGCCCAGGTCCGATTCTCAGCACCACATATAAGTAAATAAATAAAGGTCAATCAACAACTAAAACAATTTAAAATAACCAAATACTTATTAAAAAATTAAAAAGCATTTCCATTACTTTTTTAAAAAATTTGAAATAATGCTGACTATGTTTCCTGCATGATTTATTACATTAGAAATCAATCATCTTAAGATATATAGAACCCCACCCCCACATGTCAACTATTTCTAAATTAAATGGCACACTTATAAAAATTTCAGAGGTCAAGGAAGAAAGAACAAAAGTAAATAAAAACTGCTTTAAGTCATTGATAATAAAAGCTTAAAATACCAGGATCTCTGGGATTAGAACAGTACTCAGATGAATAATTATAACTTAGAGTATTTGTATCAGAAAAAAATCTAGAATAATAATCAAACTATTTTCAAATCATGTAGTAGGAAGGAAAAAAAAAGATGAGGAGCAGAAATATATGAAACAGAGAAGAAATAATATAGCTAAAATTTGATAAAAAATAAACAAGTTTAGGGCTGGGGTTGTGGCTCAGCAGTAGAGTGCTCGCCTAGCACAGGCGAGGCCCTGGGTTTGATCCCCAACACCACATAAAAAAAATAAATAAAGATATTGTGTCCAACTACAACTTAAAAATATATATTTTTTTAAAAATAAACAAGTCTAATCAAGATAAAAGCAAGAACACAAAAATTGATGTCAATGAAAAGGGTGCTATCAAAATAACCCTACAGATGCCAAAAATATATTAAGGTAGTACTACAATTGTATACCAACATATGTGATAGCTTACATAACATGGTCTAT
Source organism: Marmota flaviventris (assembly GCF_047511675.1). Taxonomy (NCBI): domain Eukaryota; kingdom Metazoa; phylum Chordata; class Mammalia; order Rodentia; family Sciuridae; genus Marmota; species Marmota flaviventris. The sequence continues at coordinate 103,247,775 of NC_092518.1, forward strand.
ATTAAGCTGCTGAGAGGAAAGTGTATTCAGTCACTGATGGATGAAATATTGTAAATATGTCTGTTAATTCTATCAGTTGTATTTTTTACTTCTATAACTTTTTTTTAAAATATTTATTTTTTAGTTTTTAGGTGGACACGATATCTTTTTATTTTATTTTTTTTTATGTGGTGCTGAGAATCGAACCCAGTGCCTCACGCATGCTAGGCAAGCGCGCTACCACTTGAGCCACATCCCCAGCCCGTATAACTTCTTTATTTAGTTTTTGTTTGGAGGATCTATCCAATGGTGACAGAGGCATATTAAAGCTACCTAGTATTTTTGTGTTGTGGTCTGTTTGATTCTTGAAATTGGGAAAGGTTTGTTTGATGTATGTAACTGCTCCATTGTTTGGGGCATAAATATTTATGATTGTTATGTCTTGTTGATGTATGATTCCCTTAAGCGGTATGAAATGGCCTTCTTTGTCCCTTCTGATTAGCTTTGGCTTGAAGTCCACTTTATCTGATATGAGGATAGAAATCCCTACTCGTTTACGCAATCCATGTGAGTGATATGTTTTTTCTCATCCTTTCACCTTCAGTCTGTGGATGCCTTTGCCTATGAGGTGAGTCTCTTGGGGACAGCATATTGTTGGGTCTTATTTTTTAATCCAGTCTTCCAGTTTGTGTCTTTTAATTGATGAATTAGGTTGTTAATGTTCAAAGTTATATTTCAGATATGATTTGTATTCACAGTCATTTGAGTTTATTTCTAGTTTTTAATTTGTATTACTTTCTCCTTTGATTGACTATTCCTTTAGTGTAGTTCTTCCCTTTGCTGGTTTTCATTTTTTGTTTTTCATTTCATCTTCATAGAATATTTTGTTGAGAATGTTCTGAAGTGCAGGCTTTCCTCATTGTAAATATTTTTTACTTTTCTTTATCATGGAAGGTTTTTATTTGATCTTGCAATCTAAAGCTTAATTTTGCTGGATATAGGATTCTTGGTATCTATTTTCTTTCAGAGCTTAGTATATGTTGTTTTAGGACCTTCTAACTTTAAGGGTCTGGGTTGAGAAATTAACTGAGATCTGAATTGGCTTCCCTCAATCCATAATCTGATATTTTCTCTCACAGCCTTTAAATATTCTATCCTCATTCTGTATGTTAGGCATTTTTTATTATAATGTGCCTTGGTGTGGGTCTGTTGTAATTTTGTACACTTGGGGTCCTGTAAACCTCTTGTATTTGATTTTTATTCATACATTATTCAGGTTTGGGAAGTTTTCTGGTATTATTTCATTGAAAAGGTTGTTCATTCCTTTGGTTTGAATCTCCATGTCTTCATCTATCCCGATAAATCTTAAATTTGGTCTTTTCATGTTATCCCATAGTTCTTGGAAGTTCTGTTCATGGTTTTGTAACATCTTCTCTCCGTGGTCAACTCTATTATTATCTTCATTTTGCATTAGGTTTTGTTGTCCAAGTGGTCTAGTCTAGTGGTGATGCTTTCTATTGATTTTTTTTTGTGTGTGTGTGTGTGTGTGTGTTGTGCTTGTGCATACAAGGCAGGCACTCTACCAACTGAGCTATATCCCTAGCCCTTGAATTTTTGTTTTACTGTTTCCTACATTTCGAGGATTTCTGTTTGTTTGTTTGTTTGTTTAGAATCTCTGCCTTTTTACTGAAGTGATCTTTCACTTCTTGTATTTTCTCTCTGATTTCATTTCTTACACCATCCTTTACTTTGCAGATCAGTTTAACTATGTACATTCTAAACTCCTCTGACATTTCTTCCACTATGGTGTTGATGGATTCCATTATTGAAGTATCTTAGTTTGTTTGGGATGATTTGTTCCCGTACTTTTTCATGTCGTTTGTGTGTCTCCCCATCTAATAGTATGGATTTGAGGCAGTAGAGTTTTTACCCTGTGGTCTTATAGTGTCCCTGAAGGTTTCCAGTACCTCACTTGTTTAAGGGGAGACAAATAATAACAACAACCGATGCAAAAAATATACAGCATTAAATCAAATAGTTCCTATCATGATGTCTACAATGTTAATTATCACAATAAATAGAAATGATATGATCAGTTATTGCCTACAATAAAAAGAGCAAGTGTGCAAAAGGGTTTATAATTTCAAATGGTGGACAGGGAGAGAACAGAAGTGACATAAGATGTGATGATTATGAGGGAGGAGGAGAGAAGAAGTAAAAAATTAAAGGAATTTTTGAAATTTTCTGGCTGTTAGCAGAAGAAAAGAGGATCAAGGGAAACAGGTAGGAGAAAAAAATATATATGTATAATAAAAAGTAAAAAAAATAAAAATAAAAGAATACAAAACTAAAATATACTAATCAAACATCTTAGTTCTTAAAAAACTAATTCGTGATAAATACCTGGCTTCAAAAATGTTAAAAATGAGGGGGAAAACAGATATGTATAAATGCTGATGTACTGTTAAGGTCACAATTAAACAGATAAGAAGAATTTTTTTTTTTTTAAAAAGACTTTGATGAAAAGTTAAAGAATTCTTTCCATTGGAATTCAAAAGATTCTCAGTTTCTTTTCTCAGCAGTTTTAGGTAGGGTCCTCTGGAGTGTGATGCTCCGCCCTCTGGATTGCAGGAGTAAGAAAGATAATGCCTTAGGCAGAATTCCTGGAGGCAGTGTTTAGGCTTAGATGGCTCCAGGCTTTTTGCTGAATGCCAATTGGCCTGGATGTTTTAAATCAGTGCACCTCTAGCACCCAGTACTTGCTGGTAAACTTATGTGGTAGGGGATCCAATTCTTAGTCCCCTATGTCACCTTCAGACCCCACATTTCCTGGTCTCAGATTCTGTCTCCAAACAATTTCTCCTGCCCCTGCCCTTCCTAGTTCCCAGCCAGATGCATTTCTCCCAGCCCCAGCTGGTCCTGCAAGCAGCTGTTTTAGAGGTGGGGGCAGGAATTGAGCCAGGTGGATTTCCACAACCAGTTGTCCTCTGTGTAAACCTCTCTTCACATCTGATTTTCTTCGGGTCACTTAAGCACACTCTGTGTCGTGCAGTATGTGTTTACTGGGCTTGTATTTGGGGCCAACTCTTGGGTTTGCCAGGAATTGGCTTCCTTAGGACTGGCCCCTGCCTAGCGGCTGCAGAATTGTTCCTTCCTTTGTCCTCTGCATGCTGCCTGGAGATAATGGCAGCTTCTTTCCCCACACACGGATATTGTGCAGCACATCATTCAGGTTTACCAGGCAATGTCCTTGGTCTCTAAATGCACCAAAACTTTAATTCCCTTATCCCTCCACTATGCTCTTGGAGGGACCACTCTGGCTGGTGCTTCTGGCCCAGCTGAAGCAATGGCTGTGCTGCTGCAGATTTCTTCCTTATTTTATTATATCCAACCTCCTGAGTCCCTGATCTGTTTTGAACGTCCAGTTTTAAATTCCAGTAAAGTACCCCCACTTTTTTTGTTGTTGTTCACGCAGCTTACACAGAAGCTGCTGTCTACATTCTTTGTTTCACTCCATGGAGCATTCAGGAAAGTGACCTCCTCTATTCTGCCATCTTGAAAACCTCAAAAACTTAAATAAGAGCAGAATCCTACTCTCCATATATCACCAACCATGCCTTACTCTCCTGGCTCAAATCAAATTCTATTTCCAGATGCCTAATATCAGGGCAGTTTCCACAATTTATTCACTGAAAGCCTGCATGAAAGTATTTCCTTTGGTGCCCAGAAGGCATTGCCCCTGCCCTGATGCCCAAGGGAAGGTGGGTCTCATAGGCTTTGGATCTAGTGTGGCCTTTGCTCAGAAAGGGTGAGAAGGGGCCCCAGGGACAGGAGGCCTGGACCCAGCCCGTTCCAAGGAAAATGGCTGCTGCCTGGAGCTTGGATCCTACCCCACAACCAGGTTTGAGCATGGAATGCATTTCAAAACCCTCTCTTAATCCTGCAGGAAGCATGAAGTGAAATGAAAGCATTTAGGTAGAGGGGCTGCTGCCTGTCCTCAGGCTGCCTGAGTTCCACAATGAGGATATGGCTTTTAGAAAAAGAAAAAAAAAAAGTTTATTGCTTTGCTAGCAAAGGAAAAACATAGGGGACTTCAGTCCTAGAGGCTGTGATTCTGCCCACCAAGGAGAACAGAGCTCTTTCAAAGAAACTATTCAAGGACTTTAAGTCCAGGTGTTATCTTGGGGGGAGGGATTGTGATTCACTGGTTAATTTGGAAGATAGTCACTTCCTGGATCCCGCAGCCTCTCCTTCCTGTGGTAGGTGTGTGCTCCAGGAGAGAAACTAGGCCTAAAACGGGAAAGATAACCCCTGCTCCTTAATCCTGTTAGGGAGGAGGAGAGTGAGAAGAAAGAGGGAGGAAAAAAAAGTCCCCTTTAAAATAAGCTCCAGAGCAGCTAGAGCTATATTCAAAAGGTGAAGTGGACCATTCTTACAATCACAGAGCTTGGAGGCCTGGAGGAAGGACTGGCAACAGGAAGCCAGGTGCTCCAACTCACAGCAGGAGGGACAACAAAGCTTCCATATCCCAGGGAGTTTACTGGAGCATGGATCACCATCCAGGCACTGGCTATAAGTTCTTCCCTGTCCTGGTAGACTCCAGGTTCCAGTTCATTAGTGGCTTCAGCTGGGCTAAGACTCCATGCCCTGGGTGCTGTGGTCAAGCTGTGTGCCTTCCCAGACTCTGGGCTGTGATCCGCAGAGATCCTCCACAGACAGGAGAGTCTGGAAGAGTACTCAGTATCTGGATTTGGTCATCTTGTGACCATTCCAGGTGACGAGGATGCCTACCTAAGGTTGGAAGCCAAGGTACTAATTCTTACTCACCAGCTACTGGCTGTTATCATGTTGCTGGGGCTTAGAACTGCTCGTGTAAAGATGTAAAGACATGGCCATAAAATAGGCACAAAACATGAGAAAATGGAGTGGGAGTGGGTTGGGGGGTGTGTGTGCCCTCAGAATGGGAACTCTGTGTTGCAGAGCAACCTGTGGGGATACCCAAGCTGAGAAAGGGGCCTTTCTTTCTTTCTTTCTTTTTTTTTTTTTCTGGCTATTTTCTGTGGGAATGGGGATAGGAAGACTTCACACCACCGCTTAGTGAAACTTTTTCACTGTGCATTACCCACAGCCCTTCATATCCTATAGCCAATAATCCAGCAAGAGTCAGTATTTAAGTGGAGGCGATTTGTTAGCTGGCAGCTTACTTTGAGTGTTTGCGGTGATGCCCAAATCAGAGCCCTCCACACAGTCGGGAGCTCTGGGAGTAGAATCTTAGGGCTGGGTTTGCCCAGCAGTTATAGGGATCTCAGATGTCCTGTGAAAGAAAGTCAAAGAACCTCTTGAGGAGTACAAACCAAGTACTCCAGGTTTGTAACAAGGAATTCAACACCTCATGGTGCAAGTGTAGACCCCTGCCCAGAGCTTAGTGCATGGAGAATGCTCACGCTGCCCACGCTCTGGGTGCACCTGCATTCTGTGCTGTGCTTCACCCACGCACTTCTGGTTGCAGGTCCTCTACATTACCTCAGGTGTTCCCTGTGCTGGGCTTCTGCTGTGGACCAGGGTGAGATTCCACCCTTCCCCTGCCTCCTTCTCCTCCCACCTGCCCTTTCTTTCTCTAGAAATATTGACCTGATTTCTTGTTGAGAAATAATCCAATTTGATTGCCAAATAACAGAGCACCAGGACAGATGGAGGGCGTTGTGGCTCTTCTTTTAAACCATGATTTGTGGATGTTCTGGGAGGTGTATGTGTCCCGAATATTGAAAATGACTTCTAATAATGGGCTCTATTCTCATATCATACTTTGATATTGATTTCTCCTGTCTTCCCCTTCATAACCACCTTTATCTTCAGCACCATTTTAGGAAATAAAATAAACCATTTTGAGGAGCGCTAAAATATCATGGGGCTAGGGACCTCACCTCCTCTTCCTCATGCATAAGTGGCCCCTGCCTCATGTTTCTGCAGTCTGGCTAAGAAATCTGCTTACAAAAAACTGGTGACTGACCAGTTCACACCCCAAAAGAGGTCAAGGGCTGGCAGTCCCACAGCCTCTCTGACTGTCATGCAGGTGCCTCCTCCTGAGTCTGGTTCTTGCTGGATTCTGCCTCCTCCCACTGACTTAGCTGCTCAGTCCATGATCCATTTGCAGCTTTGGATCAGTTGTGACATGAAAGACCTCCAGGGGTTGTAATAATGGTAGACTGGCTGGGACATGTGTGACAGCTCAGTGTTCCCTCACATCTCAGACCTGCATGGTGCACTCTGGAGTTATCTAACCTTCAGTCACCCTCAGGTGCCTTAGCTGTGTATTACCTTTGTGTCAACCAGGCATGCTAGAATTCACCAGAATGTTTAAATTGAATCATAATGTATATTTGAAATGTGAATCACCCTTTCAGTGTGTTAATTACCCAATGGATGTCCATCCTAGGCAAAATTTGCTGCAAATCACATTCTGACATAGAGGTAAATGAGCAGGCCCTGTATGCCCTGTATCCAGACTGGTGATATATCAATCCTGCTTCACTCAGTACTTGCTGCCTGGCTAATGTGGTGAGTATCCTATCCTAACTTTGCTTGAGTTTGATTTTTTTGGCGGGGAGGTACTGGGCATTGTATTCAGGGGTTATCTACCACTGAGCTACATGCTTAACCCTTTGTATTTTTGTAATATTTTTAGAAGATGCAAATGATACCTTTATTTTATTCATTTATTTTTATGTCATGCTGAGGATTGGGCCCAGTGCCTTGCATGTGCTACACAAGCACTCTACCACTGAGGTACAACTCCAGCCCCCTTTGTATTTTTTTTTTTAATTTTGAGTTAGGGTCTTGCTAAATTGCTGAGGGTAGCCTCAAACTTGATCATCCTGCTTTAGCCTCCCAAGTAGCTGGAATTACAAGGGTGTACCACTGTGCCTGGTTCTGAATTTAATAATCTTTAAAATGGAGAAAACATTCATTCCTCATTCATGGATGTGCTGTGAGTATCAATTGAGGTGATTACAAACGACCATGTCATGCAGCCTTGCATTTCCTACTTTAGTCATTTGCATTTTCCTTAATTTTATCTATTTATTTTTAACTTATAAGTGCTCAAGAGAGGAGAGAGAGAGATTGTGATCTTCTGGCAGTGTGTGATAAAGAAAAGATTTTATTTTCTTTCTTATTTATTTATTTATTTTTTGGTACCAAGGATTGAACCCTGGTGTGCTTATCTACTCTGCCACATTCCTAGTCCTTTTTATTGTTTATTTAGAGAAAGGGCCTTGCTAAGTTGCTGAGACTGGCTTTGAACTTGTGACCCTTCTGCCTTAGCCTCCAGACCGGCTAGGATTACAGGCATGCGTCACTGGGTCCAGCAAGATATTTCTTGTGGAAACACTGCATGGACCTGTCTGTGTTTTGATCAGGAAGCCTCTGTTGGCTGCTGTGTGTGCTGGCCCTATGCAGCAAGTGTGCCAGGAGAGTGTCTGTCTCCTCAGCAGATGGACTTTCTCTCTTCACCTAATACACTGTATTCCTAGAACACAGAAAATTATACCAGTTACCAAGAATGCAGTGCCTTCTCTGGCCCAACCCAAGCAGCAGCATTATAAAAGTTGAAGCAGGGGCTGGGGCTGTAGCTCAGTGTCAGAGCACTTGCCTAGCATGTGTAAGTCACTGGATTTGATCCTGCACAGCACATAAAAAATAAATAAATAAAGGCATGCTGTCCATCTACAACTATTAAAAAAAATTGAAAACAAAAAGTTGAAGCAGGAGCACGGCAAGGGCTCATTCATGTTTTTACTGTTGGGTCACTGGCTGCTAGTGGAGAATGGTGCCAGGATGAAAAGGGGGAAGCATGGGGACAGGAGGCTGATGCAATATTCCAGGCTTAAGGTGGTGGTGGTGAGTTCTGAGGTGTTTCAGGAAACGGGAGAGGTGTGCGATATTGTTCTGAGGTGGAGTCAGCAGGGTTTGCTGACAGATTGGATATGTGGAGTTGAAGGAGATGACAGTGTACAATCATATCTCCTTGACCCTCATAAATACCTGTGAGGTGGACACTGTAGATATACCTGTTCTATAGATGAGGAAGTTGAGGGTCAGACCAATTCATCCCATGTCCAGGACATGCGGGGATACAGGCTTTAGACCTGTGCTCCTCCCTGCCACTCCCACAACTGGTGATCCTTTCTAGCTCCTCACAACACGCACCTCTTCCTATGCTTTTTTCTCTTATCAGTGTTCTTTTTTTTCTCCTTCTTCTCTCTTCCTTGCCTAGGGATAGAACCCAAGGGTCTCATTTGTCCCATTTGGTGGCGTTCAATTATTTGGACAAGTGGCTGAACCCTGATGTCCTGATATCCTGTATGCTACAATGTGCAGAGGCCTGCCCATGCTCAGAATCACCCTGAAGACCAGAACTACCTCTATTGTTTGTCTACAGACTCAAAATTTTGCCTCTTTCTATATGCTGACAAAAAGTTTTTAAAAATCAAGTAACCAGTTTTTACAGACAGAATTTTTAGAACGTGAGTGTGACACCACTTGGACAAAATAAGGAACGTATTCATTGTCTACCTTCAGAAACATCCTCCATATCCTTTCTCATGACAGACTCTCTTGGTTATTAGATTTGTTGCAGTAGAGATGTTAGACAGTTATGAAGCCCTATGGTGCAGAAGGTACCCCAAGTCTGGTAAGATTCATATCAATAGATATGCCAGGTCCTCATTGGTGATTTGTGGCAGATATGTGCTTACTGGGACTCTACTTGTACCAGCCCCCAGAATTTTTTTTCAGTAGGGCCATTCCTGTGCTTGAATCCTGCTTGCTTGTCCTAGTAGCACTATTTTCCATAAGTATAGGGCTCTCTTCCCTAGCCAAAGATATTCAAACTCAAGACTAGCATGTTTAAATAGCATTTATTCTCATCCAAAGTTTCTCTAATTTTTTAAATGCCTCCATCATCATACTTAACTAAAGATAAATCTTTTTAAAAAAATGTTTTTTTAGTTGTAGTTGGTACAATATCTTTATTTATTTATTTTTATGTGGTGCTGAGGATCAAACCCAGTACCTCACATATGCAAGGCAAATGCTCTACCACTGAGCTACAGTCCCAGCCTCAAGATAAATCTTTTTAAAGGTCAGAAAGCATCAGCTAGTCAGCAAATAGCTGTCTTGAAAAAGTTCATTTTTTCTGTGGTTTGGAGTTCACATATGCAGGATGAGGTATTAACACAGGAATATTTTTATGAATCATGGGGATTGGCCTGCAGTTCCATGTTTCTATCACTTTGTGTTCCAAATAAGCTTCTCAAGCTTATAAGAGTTTTCTATATTGACATCTCCTCCCCACACCCTACAAACTCACTACAAACCTTTTGTCTGCATTGATTGTAGCTGGGCAATATCCTCCTCATATTTATTTCTTTAACAGACTCTTTTACCTTCACTACAACAGAGGGAAAGATCCTATGCACTGTAAGCATCCTTGGATGTGATCAGCCCTGAGCAAGTTACACTTGGGTCTCCAATGTAAACTGAGCATCAAGAATGTGGTGTATTTGTACTTCCTAAAGGACTCAAGAGGTTTTTCTTTTAAGGGTGTGTCTTGCCACATGATCCCACAGGGGTGCTTATAGGAGCTTGGCTTTGCTTTCAGGGTCCTTGTAAGAACTCTGTATGCAACCTCCTAGTGGGTCAGGTCAGTTTAATTCCTAGCCTTAGGCAGGTTGTGAATTATGGAGAGCAAGGCTAAAATTCTCTAGATGTTCACACAAGGGGTCCTGTGGTCAGTGTGAAATCTCCCCTCCTCCCCTCTAGCTCTGAGTCATCTTGGAATCCAGCGTAGTCCCTTCTGCAGGGTTACAGCTCAGATCCAGGTGGCTTATTCAGCTAAGTGGCAAACTTGTCCCCCATTCCTTGCACATCCCCTGTTGGCCCATTTCCTCCCCACACAATATTTTTGGCTCCGCCCCATCATTTAGAGAGCCAATAGTAATCCTGGAAAGGGTAGCGTGTGTGCGTCAACCGTTAAACATAGGAATGCCTCAGAACCCCTGTAGCTCGTAAGAAGCTCATAAGCTGGGCTAGCTCCGCCCTGTGGCCTCAAATTTGTTGCCACACCCCACCACATTTGTAGAGGCCACAGAGCCTCTGGTGCTTTCCAGCCATGGCTAGCTGGTATCACTACTATGATACTGACTACTATGTTCTGGAAGAATATGAGAGGGAAATAAACCCTGAATCTGAGCAAAGTGCAGCAGCGGCAGCAGAAGGTGGCCACAGTGAAGGAGCTGTAGGCCTCATGGACGACGTGAAGCCTGAGGGCCACCTGAATCAACTGGATGTCATGAACCAAGAGGGTGAAGTGAACCAGGAAGGAGATGTGAACCAGGAAAACAACAGTGACCATGAAGATGATGACGATGACCAGGATCCCCAGCAGGAGGACCTTGAGGAGTCAGTGGCTCCTCCATCCCGTCCCAGCAGGCGGCCACGAATCCCGTTTCAGTTCACGCCATGGCAGTTGGATGAACTGGAAAGTGTTTTTGAGGAAACTCAGTACCCTGATCTGCTCACAAGGTAATTGACTGGCTCCGGGAGGAACCTAGTCTTCCAAAGAGTACTTTTCCAGGGGGATTTTCCTCTCTCCTGTGCCCTTCAGGTCCCTGTCCTCAGTAACCACCCCCCCCCCCGCCCCCTTCCCCCTCTCCCCCCCCCCGCCCCCTTCCCCCTCTCCCCCCCCCCGCCCCCTTCCCCCTCTCCCCCCCCCCCGCCCCCTTCCCCCTCTCCCCCCCCCTCGCCCCCTTCCCCCTCTCCCCCCCCCCGCCCCCTTCCCCCTCTCCCCCCCACCGCCTCTTCCCCCTCTCCCCCCTCCCCATCCCCCCACCTCTCCCCCATCTCCCCCACTCCCCCCTCTCCCCCTCTCTCCCTCTCCCCGCCCCCCCCCCGCCTCCGCCCCCTCCCCCCCACCGCCTCCGCCCCCTCCCCCCTCCCCCTGCCTCTCCCCCCTCTCCCTCCCCTGCCTCACCCCCCTCTCCCCATCTCTCTTCCCCCTCTCCCCCCGCCTCCCCCCCTCCCCCGTCTCCCCCCCCCCCCCTCCCCCTCCTCTCCCGCCCCCCCTCTCCATGAGATCGTGTGACAGGTGGGGGTATGCCATGTGATTTTCATGTAGTATTGGTATGAATTAACTCTCAAAACTGTTTGGTGCCACTTGTTTATTTTTTTGTTTTGTTTTGTTTTTAAATTGTAGTAAAATACACAGAAACATGAAATTTACTATCTAAATCAGTTGCTTTTTTTTTTTTTTTTTTGGTACTGGGGATTGAACCCGGGAGTGCTTTACTACTGAATCATATACCCAGACCTTTTTATTTTTTCTTTTGAGACCGGGTTTCACTTAGTTGCTTAGGGCCTCCCTTAGTTGCTGAGACTGGCCTAGAACTTGTAGTCCTCCTACCTCACCCTCCCAAGTGGCGGTGGGGGTGTTACAGTCATCTGCTACTGTGCCTGGTTCTAAATCACTTTTGAAGTAGAACTTAGCAGTGTTAAATATTTGCATGTTGCCGTGGGACAGATCTTCAGAACTCTCTTCACGAGGCCAAAATGAAACTATACCCATTGAACGATACCCCATTCCCCTCCCCAAAGCCCTGAAAACCAAATTTCATTCTATGAATTTGACAATTCTAGGTACCTCAAATAAGGGAAATCATATGGTATTTATCTATTTCTGATTGGCTTATTTCACTTTGCATAATCTCCTCAAGGTTATCCATGGTGTAGCATGTGTCAGCATTTTTTTCTTTTTTAAGGCAGAGTAATATTCTGTTGTGTGAACATAACTATTTTGTTCATCATTTGTGGAGGGACATGTGGCTCTCATGAATAATGCTGCTATGAACATGGGGTATACAAATATCTCTTCATATCCAGGTTTTCAATATTGTGAGTATATACCCAGAAATAGAATTGCTGGATCATATGGTATAATATTTTGAGGAACCTTCGTACTCTTTTGTAGTAACTGCATTATTTGATATTTCTACCAGAGTGCACTAGGGTTCCAATTTCTCCATGGGCTTATTTTCTGGGTTTTAATAGTAGGTATCCTAGTAGGTATGATATAATGTCACTATTGTTTTTTTTATTTAAAAAAAGTTTTTTTAGTTATAGATGGACAGCATGCCTTTATTTTATTTACTTATTTTTATGTGGTGCAGAGGATCGAACCCAGTGCCTCACATGTGCTAGGCAAGAGCTCTGCCACTGAGCTACAGCTCCAGCCCTCACTGTGTTTTTGATTTGCATTTCAAGAGTGATTAGTAATGTTGAGTATTTTTCCATGTACTTTGTGATCATATGTATATATTCTTTGGAGAAATGTCTCTTTATCTCCATTGCCTGTTTTTAAAACCCAGGTGGAAATTTCGATCCCCAGCTTATCAGGGCTGCTCTGTAACCTATTGCAATACCAATTTGCAAATGTTTTCTCCCATTCTGTGAATTTGTTCTTACTTCTTGATTATGTCCTTTGATATATAAAAGGTTTTCATTTTGCGAGAGTCCAACTTATCTATTTTTCTTTCATTACGTGTGCTGTTGGCCTGATTATGTAATAAAATTTTTTATTGAATTCAGGGCCTTTGTTTTATTTATTTATTTTTATGTGGTGCTGAGGATCGAACTCAGTGCCTCATGCATGCTAGTCAAGTGCTCTGCCACTGAGCTACAGCTCCAGCCCTATTAATTTATTTTTAAAAATTGGATCATTATAGTTAAAAGTGGAATTCATTGTAATATATTCATATGCATATATAACATAGTTTGGTCAATTTCATTATTCAGTTTCTCCCCTTCCCATCCCTCCTTCATCCCCCTTCCCCCCTCAATTCCCTTCCTCTACTCCATAGTTCTCCCACCTATTTTCATGAGAATCCTCCCTTTTTTAAAAAAGTCCATATTTTCTGTCTAGCTTCCACCTCTAAGAGAAAACATTCAACACTTGACATTCTAAGTCTAGCTTATTTCTAATTTTTATTTTTAAAAATAGTACATTAGGGGCTGGGATTGTGGCTCAGTGGTAGAGCGCTCGCCTAGCATGGGCACGGGTTCGATCCTCAGCACCACATAAAAATAAAGGCGTTATGTTGTGTCAGTCTACACCTAAAAAATACATTAAAAAAATAGTACATTAATATTATTTGTCTTGACATTGCATTGCTAACACTACCTTCAAGTTTGTGGTGAGATCAAACCATTTCTAAAGAGAGACTGGATCTGAGTATCATATAAAAATATATTTAGGGGGGATTTCAAGGAGAGATTGTATATTTGAGAACTAGCACTGAACCTGTATACTATATTTCATTTCATCCATAATACTGAATACTGAATATCTGTGTTTTTTCTCCACAGAAGAGAGCTTGGAAGACAAATGAATGTTCCAGAAGCCAAAGTGCAGGTCAGTAAATCTGAAGAAACAATTTGTCAGGGCAGTAATTCTACCTGCTTTATGACATGGATATTTTTATCCTAGACATTTGCAAAATGGTTTGTTTTTGTTGTATTTGTTAATTGGGCAAACAAATTTTGAAATTTAGTCTTTGTGGGTGAAAAATGGAATAAGTAAATTCAAGTTTGTGGTTCTTTTTCATTATTAGAGGGTATGTGATTTCCTATAAAAGAAAACAAAACAAAGGAACAAGCTGCTTTTCCTATTTTGTGTACAGAATCAAAGATATAATTATATACACATATGATACATGAATGTATTCGATGTAGTTCAAGTTTTTGACACTAATATACTTTATGGAGCATTTTTTAAAAGATTTTGAATTTCAACTTTATTACTGTTTGTATTTGTGTCATTTACAGAAGTCACTTAGCCTCTTTTTTTTTTTTTTTTTTTTGGTGCTGGGGATTGAACCCAGGGCCTTGTGCATGGGAGGCAAGTACTCTACCAACTGAGCTATATCCTCAGATAGATATATATATATATATATATATATATATATATATATATATATATTTTTTTTTTTTTTTTTTTGGTACTGGTGATTGAACTCTGGGGCACTTAACCACTGAGTCACATTCCCAGCCCTTTTTTGATTTTATTTAGAGACAGGGTCTCACTGAGTTGCTTAGCATCTCACTGAGTTGCTTAGTGCCTTGCTAAGTTGCTGAGGCTGGCTTTGAACTTGAGATCCTCCTGCCTCAGCCTTCTGAGCCCCTAGAATTACAGGCGTGCGCCATCACACCCGCATTCAATACCTAAAGAAATCATTAACCTCTTTATGGAGCATTTTTACGTGGAGTCAGGTTGCAGCATAACCTTACCTTGGAAGCATTCAAATTGATGGAGGAAGGACCAAGGTTATAAGAGGGTTCAGTTGTACTAAATTATTTAAAACTAAGTAAGCATAAGCACTTTATTTTTAAAAAAATTTTTTTTGTAGTTGTAGATGGACAGAATGCCTTTATTTTATTTGTTTATTTTTATATGGTGCTGAGGATCAAACCCACTGCCTCACACATGCCAGGCAAGCGCTCTACCACTGAGCTACAGTCCCAGCCCAGCGTAAGCACTTTAAATAAATGGATTTATAAATACTGGGATGAGACAGTAATTCATCCAAAGAACACATTCTATGAATAAGTAATGTATGTATCAATTGAGCTGAGACTGATGTGGGAAGATACCTGAAAAGCCCAAGTGTCTGATCCTCCTCCTTTTAGTTTGTAAATTTTTGGTAAGATGAAATGGAAAATGGCAATTTTCAATTTGAATTGCCCACATGTTATGACATGTCTACTTCAAATTATTGCCAAAGAAGTCACATTATGATTGTGATAGGACAAAAGGTTTCAAGATTTGAAAATGTATCTAAAGAGTGAAATGAACAAAAAATATTGAATTAATTTTATTTAACCTAAGAAGGATGAGAAGGGTATAGACAAAGTTACAAAAGGCAAAATACACCTTGCAGGTGCAATGTTAAATGCATAGGTGAATCTTCTCTTGAATATTTGCTAACTTGGAAAAATACATTTTTTTTTCCTTTTTGGTGGTAGTATTTTGAAGAGGCAGGTTTTGTGGAATTTGTTTCCCTAAACAGAGCCCTCATTTCAGGGTAAATTTGTACCTGTCTTGGATTGAATACTTTTCATTCCTTCAGGCAGTGATAACTAATATGTAGGCAGGTCATGGAATCAGACAGTGATTACATAAGAACAATAACCAAAGTGATAAATTCAAAACAACAACAAAAAATGAAAGAAACATCAGGATGACCTTACTATTATTATTAGCTTTGTTGCAGCATGCATGTATGAATGCAGTGATGGAAAAAGGCTGTGGACATGATGGTGGGTGCCCAGAAAAGTAGCTTCACAAAGCAAGCCACTGAGCACTGGTGTACTAATGCCACATGCCAGGCTGCACAGTCAAGCCTGGCTCAGGTGGGAGAAGTTGGGAAGCGGTTGTGAGCATTTCTTAGGGTGGTAAGGCAAAGTCAGAAGAAAAGAAAATCTGAAGGTATGATGAGTTGCTTTTGCCCTCCCTGGATCACATGTCTCTCTGTGGAGTTCTAAAGGGAACTTGAGCTACAGGAGACAAAGGAGGGAAAAACCCAGATGTTCTCAACTACTTCATACTCTGCAGGGAGAATTTCTCAAGATACTTAACATGTGATTTCCCCTTCTCTTTTGCAAATATAATAAAAGTGTTTTAGGAAACCAGTCTTGGGAATACCGACTTGATAATAGCCCACACCATCAGTCCATTGTAAGCTTTCTTTTTTTTTTTAAACTTTTACATTTTTTTATACTTTGTTTTTATGTGGTGCTGAGGATTGAACCCAGTGCCTCATGTGTGCTAGGCAAGCGCTCTACCACTGAATCACAACCCCAGCCACTTTCTTTACGTTTATGTAGACTTGACCAATGGTACCTTTGTACCCCACCTCAATGTGAGCTCCTTTAAAGTGACTTTCTTTAGATTATATGTTCATGTGTCACCATTTGCAATTTGGGAACTTCCCAAATAATTAAATACAATGGAAATCTCATTTGGTAAGAGGATAGTGATATACAACAGTTTTTTTTTTTTTTTGGTACTGGGGATTGAACCCAGGAGCACTTAACCACTGAGCCATATCCTCAACCCTTTTTATATTTTATTTAGAGCCAACGCCTCACTAAGTTTCTGAGGCTAGCTTTGAACTTGAGATCCTCCTGCCCCAGCCCCCCCCGCCCAAGCCACTAGGATTACAGATGTGCACAGCCATGCTTGGCTGACAGGTTTTTAAAAATCTATTTGCATTTTAATAATTGGCAGGAAATTTACAGAAGAGCCCATTTTGTGACTCCCACTCATCCCTCATTTTGGTCAGGATGCAGACTGTACTTTATCTGGTTACCAGACGGGTTATCATGAGTGACCAGGAGCAACTCACAAACTAGACCTGCATTCAATACCTAAAGAAATCATTAAAGAATATTAAAATTGGAAGGAGGGAAACAAAAGTATTCACTCTTTTCCAGAGGGTACAGACCTGGTGCTCACTAAGGATGAGCTAAAGAAGGTCAGTTGTGTTCTTACATTTCCTAATATTTTGGTTTTTTGTTTGTTTGTTTGTTTTTGTTTTTGTTTATGGTGCTGGGGATGGAACCCAGTGCTCATGGATTCTACACAAGTATTCCACCACTGAACTATAGCTCAGGCTCCCTAAGGTATTTGAGTAATGAAAAATAATTTCTGACTGGTATAGTGGTGCATGCCTGTAATGCCAACAATATGGGAAGCTGAGGCAAGAGATCATGAGTTCAAGGTCAGCCTCAGCAATTTAGCAAGACCCTGTCTCAAAAAGAGGGCTGGAGATGTAGCTCAGCGGTAAAGCCCCCCTTGGATGCAATCCCAGTACCAAAAATAAATAACAACAACAAAAAAGTTTCTGCTGTGCAATCCAAAATCTGAGTAGCCTATAAAGCTGCATGATGTGTTTTTTCCATTATGGCATTAACTGTTCAAAATACTAAACCGATCCCTTTTCCCCTCTGATTACAGACATGGTTTAACAATAGGAGAGCCAAATATAGGAAAAGTCAGAGGGAATCAATGCTCAGACGTATTCCGCCTGGTGTCCCAGACTACATTTTCATGACAGATGTGGAGGAACCCTAGACTGCCATCTTTCTTCAGGAGCCAGAATGGAGATGTGTTTATCTGTTGGCACTGAAATATGGGTGATCCATGACACCCCTGTTGCCCTTATCTTTTCAGCACTTACATTAGCAATAAAGAGTTGAATTTTTCAGCATTATTTGTTTTCATGTGCCTACTCGGGTATGTAGGGTATCAAAGCAAACTGTTCAAGATATGCTATTTAAACAAAACAATCTGGAGCTATGCTTTCATGAGGTGATATCCCTGAGTCACCATCAGTAGGCCCTGCACATCATAGTCTCCCAAGTGCTGTGGTAGGTTCACACTGACCCATAAATTCTTCTCTGTCCTCTCACCCATCATGCCTTGCTTACTCCCATTCTTGTCCAGTGTGTCTAAGAAGGGGTAGAACAAGTCTCTAGTGAGAGGACAGTGTGTTTCCACACAGGGTTGAGTTGCAGCCGTGCTGACAAGTTCACTCCAATCCCAGGATACTGAGACTAAAACTTCCTAAGATGAAACTCACAGCATTTATGAAAAAGTAGCTAGTGAACATTCATTTCTTCAGTAAACAAGCACACCATGTTTGGCCTCACTTTTATATGAGCTTCTCTGTTCAAACTGCAAATTTTCTAATTCTTTTCTCTCTTTCTGTTCCTAATTCTCCAAACTCTGTTTATTGCCCTCCATTTATGTGGTGCATTTAGGAGCTGTTCTGCTCCAGAAGTCCTGTAGCTTCCAAAGAGCATAGGAATAAATCTTGTTAAGGCCAGAGTGAGGTTCCTGTCCCTTATTCTCCTCCATCTCCAGCCCAGGAGATTTGTCGCACCTTCTTCATCTCAGAAGCTGACTAATACTGCCTCACAGTATTAGTCATCTTTACATACTTAGGAGAATCTCACTGCCAGTTCACTACTAAAAGGAAAGGAACCTTTTGGTTCAGAGGTGCTCAGAGCAAGAGTTAGAAGATGGTCCCTAAGGAAGATTCCAGAATAATTACTCACTGAAAAGAAGCCTTATCTCTGCTTTCTTCCTGCTCTGTGCTTTGTGTAAAACAGACAGGATAGAAAAAAAAAAGCATGTTGTGGGGATAAAGAGACAAGGCCTAGTCTTTGAAAGCATTAAGTTCTTCTCATGTGAAACTCAACGTGAGTAATTTTGAGTTATGGGAGTTTCAATGGATGTGTATGTGAAAAGTGAATAACTGGATGGCATAGTCCTACTATTAGGTGATAGCAGTGACTTCAGTTCAAGTACCAAAGTGATCTGAGAATTCCCTCTAGTATGGGTTAGTCAAAGACCATTTCATAGCAGGGATTTCCTTGGCAAGCATGCCATAGCCTCAGCTAGTTTTCTTTCTTCCTTCCTTTCTTTCTTTCTTTCCTCCTTATTTCTTTCTTTCCTCCCTCTTTCTCCCTCCTCCTCTTCTTCCTCTTTCCATTTCCTCCTCCTCTCTCCATCTCCTCTCTCCATCTCTTCCTCCTCCTCTCTCCATTTCCTCTCTCCATCTCCATCTCCATTATAGTTGTACATAATGTTGGGACCTAGCTGAATACAATAGAACAATATAATTTGGCCAATATAATTCCCAGTATTTCTCCTTTCCCTTTCCTACTCCCTCCCAGTCCCTTTCTTCTACTCTACTGATCTCCCTTTGATTTTTATGAGATCCCTCACCTTTCTGTACCTTTTTCTTCTCTACCTTCCACATATGAAAGAAAACACAATCCTTGACCTCCCGAGTTTGGTTTATTTCACTTAACATAATGTTCTCAAGTTCTATCCATTTTTCTGCAAGTGGCATAATTTCATTTTTCTTTATGACTGAATAAAACTCCATTGTGTGTGTGTGTGTGTGTGTGTATAATCACATATTCTTTATCTATTCTTCCATTAATAGATAACTAGGCTGGTTCCATAACTTGACTATTGTGAATTGTAGTGCTATAAACATGGGTAAATATGTATTGCTACAGTATGATGACTTTAATCCTTTGGGAAGAATGCTGAGGAGTGATATAGCAGGGTCATGTGGTAGTTCCATGCCTAGTCTTTTGAGGATCCTCCACACTGATATCCATAGTAGTTGTACTAATTTACAATCCCAACAACAGCTGAAAGGTGTTCCTTTTTCTCTACATTCTCTCTCCAGCATTTATTATGAATTTATTATTGTTTGTATTCCTTTTTCTTTTTCTTTTCTCTCTTTTTTTTGTACCAGGGATTGAACCCAAGGATGCTTACAACTGAGCCACATCACCAGCCCTTTTGTATTTCTTATTTTGAGACAGGGTCTCACTAGGTTGCTTATAGCCTCACTAAATTGCTGAGACTGGCTTCGAACCTGCGATCTTCCTGCCTCAGCCTCTGGAGCTGCTGGAATTACACCATGCCTGGCTATTTTTATTCTTGATGACTGCCATTCTAAGTGGAGTGAGATGAAATCTCAAGTTTAGTTTTGATTTGTATTTCCCAAATTGCTAATGATATTGAATGTTTTTCCATATATTTGTTAACCATTTATATTTCTTTTGAGAAGTGTCTGTTTAGTTCATTTGCCCATTTATTAGTTGGATGTGTCTGGTAATTTTCATTTCTGTCTTCTTCATTCACACCCTTGCTTGTGTCAGCAGAGTGGTTATGTGTAATGTGGCACCTTCACAAAAAGAAGACTGAGTTTGCTACCTGGAGGCTCCTTGCCCTGTTGGAAGTGCAGAAAATCCAAGAAAACACCTGTGTATGCCCCTGCCTCGCAGGATGATTTTGAAAACTTGTATTTCTATTGCGCAGTGTGGACCTCTTTTCTTCTTTTTAATACTGTGGTTTTCAATACTTTAAGCAACCTCAATACTAATTACAAGGCCTGTACAAATAAGTCTAGGACATTGTCAAGCCCAACCTTGATGCCCTATCTGTTGTGGCCCAATATGAAAATGAGAGCCCAAGAGCACTCAGCACAAATCCATTAATCCTCAACATCCATTCTGACTCACAGCAGCAGAGGATATTCTTTTCACATTTCAGCTGCCTAGAAGAAGGCAAAAGAAGTGAATCACTTTCACATATCTGACTACATCCAGACAGGTATAATATAATCAGAACCTAGGAGAAGTAGCCAAGAATCAAAATTCAAAACATCTATTTAACTGCAAGTACTTAGAAACAAAGGGCAGGTGAAAGGATAGGGCACCAAAAATTCTTCATTGGACAAGAATGTGGTCTCCATGTAGACGTGGAAAGGGATTTCTGAATGAAGAGAAGAATTACCTTCCTTGAGTGTCTCTGGGCTGAGTACAGTGAAGTCAATCCTGGGGAAAAGCTTCCTAGGCATCCCTGTGTGAGCAGGGTGCCCCCAGGATCTCCAAAATGAATTTTTGCTTTTACACCCTTGAGCTCTCCAAGTGTATGGTCTTGCTGATTCCTGAGATGCTCTGAAGTCATCTTTCCTATTGTTTCTGTGCAAAATAATTTAACTTCTCTTTAGTGGTTGTAAATTCTTCAATAACCACACTGTGCTTGGCCCTACTTTTACATGAGCTTCTATTGTCAAACTGCAAATTTTCCAATTCTTTCTTCTCTTTCTGTTCCTAATTCTCACAGTTAACCTGTCTAAAAGCTGCCAGCAATACCCATGCCACCTTTGGAATACTGTGCTGTCTTGAATTTTCTCTGCCAGATTAATTAGTTCCTCACTTTCGAATTCAGCCTCAGGACACAAAGTCTCAGGACATGGGCAAAATGTTGAGAAGTTATTTGCCAGGATCTAACATGAATGGCCCCTAGTGCAATTCCCACTGGAGTCTTCATTCCCATTTGAAACCTCATGAGTGCATTCTTTACTGTCTGTGTTCCTCTTGGCATTCTGGTCTTTTGAGCTATCACCAAAATTGCCCATTAAACTCTGCTTATTATATTCTAAGTCTTCTCCAGCCTGCATCTCCAAACTTTTCCAAACTCCTCTCAGAAACCAGTTTCAAAGGCTTCTGAACCACACAGGTTAGTCACAGCAGTGACTCCACTTTTTGAAAACAATTTCTATGTTAGTTTTCTGTCACTGTAACCAAAATACCTGACAAGAACAACGTAGAGGAGGAACTTTACTTTGGGCTCATGGTTTAAGAGGTTTCTGTCCATCATTAGCTGCCTCTATCACTCTGGAACTGAGGTAAGGCAGAAGATCATGGTGTAAGGGTATGGCACAGGAAAGCTGCTCAGCTTATGGTAGGCAGGAAGGAGAGAGAGATGGAAAGGCTCTCCAGGAACGAAATAAAAACCCCAAGTCACATTCTCATGTCAAACTTCCATCAGCCATGCCTCATTTGTCAACAGTTACCACTCAGTGATCAAATTATTAATCCATCAAGTTAAATCCACTAAGTAGTCACAGCTCTCGTAATCCAGTCATTTCATCTCTGAACATTCCTGCATCTTCTCACACATGAACCTTCAGGGAACACCTCATATCCAAACCATAGACTGGAACTGAAGCCAGGGGTGCTCTAACACTGTGCTATATCCCAGCCATTTTTATTTTTCTTCTGATACAGGGTCTGCTATGTTGCTCACGATGGCCTCTAACTTTCCATCCTTCTGCCTCAGCCTCCCAAGTCACAGGGCCTACAAGCCTGTGTCACCTTCTACTTCTTTCAGGTTCTAGATGTCTCAGGGAACATGGTGATGTGAGGCAAAATAGATAAGCCAAATATGGCTATGGATGAAACTTTATACATAGTGTAGATTTTCAAAGAGAAAATTCTAAAATTAATCCCACGAAGAGCATTTCTCATAATGTATACTTCAAATATCTAAAAAGCATTGCATACAAATCAGTATAAGAAAATACCTCTTTTTTTGTATTTTATTTAGAGACAGAGTCTCAATGAATTGCTTAGCACCTGGCCATTGCTGAGGTTGGCTTTGAATTTGCAATCCTCCTGTCTTAGCCTCCTAAGACACTGAGCTCATAGGCGTGTACCATCACACCTGGCCAAGGAAATAACTTTTGATTCATTTTCTAAAGTCTTTAGAAAGTGGTACACAGGGAGCTGTGGTTGTGGCTCAGCAGTAAAGCACTTGCCTGGCATGTGTAAGGTACTGGGTTTGATCCTCAGCACCACATAAAAATAAATAAAATAAAGGTATTATGTCCATCTACAAATAAAATTATTTTTAAAAAAGTGGTAAACAACATATACATTCACCTGACATATGTTGTCTTTGGAGATGTAAGCTGGTTTGGGCTGAAAAATTATAAATACACTATCATGAGGAATGTAGTAGATCGAGCATTTTTAGAGTAATCTAGAAGTTCTAGATGGGTACTTGCTTTCTATAGTGCTTCACCATGAAGAAAATATTGTCAAGAGGTTTTCCAAATATGAATGCTAATGGTGAAACTAAGTATGAAGGAAGTATGGTCTATGTGGGTACAGCATGTCTGTTGATTTAAAATAGCTGTATATAACATAGATTTAGATTTTTAAAAGCATAATCAGAACTTTGGACACCTAACTTGGAAGTGCCTCAGGAACAAAATCTGAAACAACAATTTTAACTACATGTACTTAGAAACAAATGGCAGAGAAATGATAGGGCATCAAAAATTGTTTATTGGACAAGGGGTGGTCTCTCTGTAGATGTGGAAAGGGAATTTTTGAATGAAGAGAAGAGTTACTATGAATGTATACAAAGTAGGGAATGGAGTTTGTTCCGAGTTGTTTTCACAAGAGCCAAAGTACATTTACCTGTATTCCATCCAGCTAAAGACATGGCTGGATTCTTTCCAGAGGCGGTAGCAGGGGAATTCCCCTAAAGGACTGACTGTCCCAGATGGGGCCATTTGGGACTCCCAAGAAAGGAACGCTAAAGGGAAGGCAGATCAGACCAAAGCACTGATTAGGAACTCCAGCAGTCAGAGGGGGTTCTGCTTCTGCACAAAGAACAGTTACATGAAGGATGTTCTTAGCTAGCTCCAAATCAAGGATTTTGGGTTATAGAGCTTAAAGGAGGGTTTCAGGAATGTGTCTCAGGGCTAGGGCTGCTTACTCTGGGTTTGCCAACATGTTCTATCTTTCCCTGTTTCAGGCCATAACCTACACAAGTGTACCCATGTCTGGGGATGTTCAAGGTCCCAGATTGTGTTCAGGCCTACCAGGGAAAAAACAAGCTTCTGTGCAGGTCACATAGCCATGCAGGCCTCTGTGGTTCTCAGTTTGGACACAGAGAGATAACAGGGGAGAGTTGAAGATCCCACAACCTGAATTCTGATCCTGGGTGTCGTACTGATAATTGGACACTGCAAACATATGGTTGTACTGTTTTCCACACTTTGGTTGGTGCTGATGTGACTCCTGGGGAAAGATTGAATCCTGAAAGTCAAGTAAGGGGAGTTGCAATAGTGCCCCTTGTGGCCTCCACTTGTTCTGGTCTGACTTGGGCAGGGGCTAGGGCTCTCATTGCTTCCTGCATCCCCTGTTGAATTGGTTGCTAGGGTGACAACTCTCATCACTTGGCCCTCATCCTAAGAATGCTGCACATCACTTGTACTCTGGGATTCACCCCAGATTTCTTATGCTCCTGTCCTGTAAGCCAAGGCTGTAGGGATATCCCCAGGAGAGCAAATCCTTGCCTCAGCCACCTCCTCTTCTCAGAAACATTTATTTTTCTTTCCTGGACCTCTTACGCAAGAATACCATCATTAGCAAGTGAGGCAAATGATCTTGCGTCCTGCAGCAAGAAGCTGGCAATGACCCACAAGCTGTCCCTTCTTCTTCTTTTTTTTTTTTTTAAGAGAGAGAGAGAGAGAGAGAGAGAGAATTTCAATACTTATTTATTTATTTATTTTTTAGTTTTCGGCGGACACAACATCTCTGTATGTGGTGCTGAGGATTGAAACCGGGCTGCAAGCATGCCAGGCGAGCGCACTACCGCTTGAGCCACATCCCCAGCCCATGTCCCTTCTTTTAATGCTGCCTGTCCCAACAAAGTGCCTCTGTCTTCTAGAGGATGTCCAGTTGAAAGGAAGAGGACAACGTAGTTTCTCTACAGTGTGGGTGGCTTTCTCTGGCATCCTGCAGATACAGAAGAAGGAACCAAGCCCCTGAAGTGCGGGCCTGCAGGAGAGAGCTCACAGAGTTCATGTGGAGGAGACAAGGTTCTGGGAGGGTGGCGCACACAACTCTGCAGTGCACACCCAGTTTCAGCTGCTCACTTCTTAGTACCACCATAGTGCCCAGAACTTTCCTTCAAATGGTGCAGATTCCAGGTTTCTCACTCACTCAACACTAAGCCTCCTCCCCTCAAGGAATGCGGTATCCTGATGTTCATTCTTTTTTTTTTCTTTAATTTTTATTGTTGGTTGTTCAAAACATTACATAGTTCTTGACAAATCATATTTCACACTTTGATTCAAGTGGGTTATGAACTCCCATTTTTACCCCGTATACAGATTGCAGCATCACATCGGTTACACATCCACTGTTTTACATATTGCTATACTAGTGTCTGTTGTATTCTGCTGCCTTTCCTATCCTCTACTATCCCCCATCCCCTCCCCTCCCATCTTCTCTCTCTACCCCATCTACTGTAATTCATTTCTCCCCCTTGTTTTTTTCCCCTTTCCCCTCACTTCCTCTTGTATGTAATTTTGTATAACCCTGAGGGTCTCCTTCCATTTCCATGCAATTTCCCTTCTCTTTCCTTTTCCCTCCCACCTCTCACCCCTGTTTAATGTTAATCTTCTTCTCATGCTCTTCCTCCCAACTCTGTTCTGATGTTCATTCTTGAATGTGACACTTCAGAGCCCTGAGAGAGTGATGGAGTTTACATCCTGTTCACACAAGGCTGAGGGGGGCTCCAGTGCAATGGCCATCATGCCCTCCATGTCTTTGCAAAGCCAAGCCTGCCAGCTGGCCATACAGCCCATGAGGAAAGACCAGCTCTATGCAGGTGTCGAATGAACACTTTTAGAAAAGCAGAGTGATAGCTGGAAAGCCTTCACTATGCCAAGAATCATACAAAGACTCCTCTGGAAGGACATTCTATAGAATTTCACAATAAAGGGACACAGTGCCTTAACAGGGCACTGTGGCATGTGTAGTATAATGGATACACCTGAATCCCTGCAAAGCACAGTTGCCAGACAAAACCAGAACCTCTAGGTGAAATGCAGAGGTGGAAAATGATTTTAATTCCAGGCCTATGAATTCTGGTTTTGAAAGAAAAATGGAGTGAAACAAGGGTTTTTGATTTTGTTTTGTTTTTTACTCTCTCAAAGCACACTGTTTTTTCTTACTAGGGACTTTCCTCCATCCTATTTTGTAGACATATGTGGTCCTAATGGGGCAAGGTAGAGGAGTGTTTGGAGTAGGGCATGTCAAGACAGTTGAATACAATTTGTATTGAATGGATCATGACACCTAGGAGACTTCTGTGATGTGCATGACCTATTGATAGTAAGTCAGGAATGCCATTTCATGAAAGGAGGACTCCTAACCAGAAAATATGTACCTTTACTGAAAATAAAAAAGTGAAAATGTGTCCTAGAAGAAAAGTTGAGATATGACTGTTGATTGAATTCAGTAGACATTTGCTCTTAAGGATATGCTATGTAGTATTAGAATCTAGCAGAAAAACATTTTGGAAAACTATCATGGAGCCCATACCTTAAAAATGGAACCATAATAGAATTATTGATGATTGGGGCTTTTGTTAGGCCAAAAGGAGGTAAAGGTGCAGGAAGCAATGGCAATGATATAAAGGCAAGACGAGCAGCCCAGGCAATAGTGGCACCAGG
This sequence comes from Marmota flaviventris, assembly GCF_047511675.1. NCBI lineage: Eukaryota > Metazoa > Chordata > Mammalia > Rodentia > Sciuridae > Marmota > Marmota flaviventris. The sequence goes on from NC_092518.1 coordinate 103,273,715, forward strand.
AAAAAATATGTCTAATCTGGTTCCTGAACAAGGATGGAATTATATTACCCATTCAGGATTATTATTTTTTTATTTTTTATAGTTGTAGATGGACATAATAACTTTATTTATTTTTATGTGGTGCTGAGGATCGAACCCCATGCCTCACGCATGCTAGGCAAGTGCTCTGCCACTGAGCTACAGCCACAGCCCCAGGATTTTTTAAAAAATATTTTTGTTGTTGTTGTTGTAGATGGACATAATACCTTTATTTTACTTGTTTACTTTTATATGGTGCTGAGGATGGAATGTAGTGCCTCACACATGCGAGGCAAGTGTTCTACCACTGAGCCACAAACCCCAGCCCCCCCCATTCATGATTTAAATAACAGTGGCCCAGGGCAACTGGAAACATATTTCTGAACATTAATACTATCTGAAATCTCCTTTTTTTTTTTTTTTTTTTGCTGTTCTGGGGATTGATCCCTGGGCCTGTTACTAGGCAAACACTTTACCACTGAGCTTTATACTCAGTCTAACCCTAACCCTCCAATCTTTTTTTTTTTTTTTTGGTACTTGAGATTGAAGCTGGGGTCCCTGTACCTGAGCTACATCCCCAGCCCTTTTATTTTTAATTTTGAGACAGGATCTCACTAAGTTACCTAGAGCCTTGCTAAATTGCTGAGATTGGCCTCAAAAGTGCGATCATCCTGCTTCAGCCTCCTAAGCAGTTGGGAACACAGGTATGTGCCACAGTGCCTAGTAAACACTCCATTTTTTAGATGTTGATGGACCTTTATTTTGTTCATTTATTTATATGTGGTGCTGAGAATCAAACCCAGTGCCTCATACATGCTAGGCAAGAACTCTACCACTGAGCCACATCCCCATCCCCAAATCCTCCAATTTTTTAAACCAAACTTTCAATCAGAGAATAAAACTGTTGGTTTAGTATATTGAACAGTTAATGTCATAATAAGAGAGTGTGACATGCAAATGTGTATACCATTGAGATTTTAACCTACAAGAGGAAAAACTATTTCCTTATTGTTAAATTATCTTGGAAAGTTAATACCATGTTTTTCCCCTTAAGCTTCTCTTTAGAGTGCATCTACTATGTGCAAGCTCTGGAATTGGCCAATTGCTTTGTCTTTCCAGATAGGAATTTGGGATAAAGAGAGAGACATGCTGAGTCTCAAAAAAAAAAAAATGCCCATGAGCTACTGAGATGCAAAAAGTATCTAGGAACAATTGCAACCCTTGTAAAATGAGGGCAATGTGCATGCTCAAGGAAAACTGGCAAGAAATTGTGTGGCTCCACCTCTAGTCCAGCCCCTAGCAAGGAAAGATTGCTATCTTTCCTTCTGGAGACAGCCTGCATTCTCCCTTGAATGCATATACCTTGCTTTACCCCAAAGGCCATTCTCTTTTGAGATTGCCCCCATTCTGCCTTGAATATATCTCTACATCCCTAAATTAACCTCTCTCTATGCCTCTGACTGGCATGTTCTGAAATTCTTTTCCATCGTGTATGCCAAGAATCCTGCAGGTCCTGAGTCAAATTCCCCCTTCTTGCCGGGAACTCCTTGGACCCTTCTTCAGAGACATGTCTTCTCCCATAACATTTTTACTTCCACTTTAATATTCTTTCATGGAGTTTTCCTGTTCTTGAATCCACGTGTAGCTGATGCAATGTACTGGGTCCCTGATGTTAATGCTGTGCCCACTAATAGGATAATGACTAGTTGGTATTTTGACAGCTGATCATCAGCTACTTAGTAGCCACTGTCCCTTACTCTATAGGGATAGTGTCACCCTGTTTTGGAGGAATGCTCATCATGATAAAAACTAGGCCCCTTTAAAAGCCATGTCAAGGTGAATGGCCCCTTATTTGAAAATCCTGCCTTCAGTATAAAGTAAATATTCTATAATAGCAGGTTGGATTGTGAAAACATTTCTTTCAAGGATGTCTAAAGGATCATTTATCTTTTAAAGTTTTGAGAGTTAAAATGTGGTTATGTAGCTGGGTATACAGTGGTACATACCTGTAATCCTTGTTACTTGGGAGGCTGAGAAAGGAGGATTTCAAGTTCAAGGCCAGCATGGACAATCTAATTTTTTATAACTTTATTTTATTTATTTATATGTGGTGCTGAGGATCGAACCCAGGGCCTTGCACGTGCAAGGCGAGCGCTTTACCACTGAGCCATAACCCCAGTCAGCATGGACAATCTAGCAGGACCCTGTCTCAAAAAAAAATTTTTTTTAATGTTGTTATGGCAAAGGATGTTATGGGGACTGAGGTTGTTTGTGGCTTGTGTGGCTTGACGTGAGAGTTGCATAAGCCCTGGAAAGTACCATGATATTTTGTTGAGGAAAGTTAAAACTATGTTGGTCCATATTCACTAAAATGCTCAAAAATCTTTGTATAGCCAAGACTTGTGGGTAGGGGGAAGAGGCATACCACATCAGCATGGTCAATTTTGCATGCTCCAATGTGCTCTGACTCCCAAATCTTCCTGGGTTCAGGACTCTATTTGTTCATTCAACTATATCTACAGTTTTAAATTCCTGCGAGGAAGCCACTATTGCCCAATGTGATGGTGCATAATAGGACTTGTCAATCTTATTTCTCAACCAGAAGACTCCAATCCCGTTTGTGAGAAGTAATGAGATGACACTAGAAGTCAAAAATATTTTCAAAAGTGGGTGGGCAAGGGCTGGTTTTGTAGCTCAGTGGTTGAGCTCTTGCCTCGCATGTGTGAGGCACTGGGTTCGATCTTCAGCACCACATAAAATAAATAAATAAATAAATAAATAAATAAATAAAATAAAAGATATTGCATCCATCTACAACTATTTTTTTTTTTTAAAGGTGGGCAGGCAAGACAAACGTTTACTTCTGGCAGAAGGGTGTGTACTGCTAGTGCAGGCAGTCCACTAGCTTATATCTCTAACCTATTGCAGCACTGCCCTTCATTCTGATTGGTGGAGTTCGGACTTTAAATCTATGCAACTGGCTGATTTTAGAATTAGGGTGAGCAAAAGGGAAGGGGTATAATCTGAAACAATTAAGGCTGAATACTATATTCAGAAAAATGGATCACCGACTTTCTATTTTGCACACATTGAAATTCCTGAGGCAGGGGTTGGGATTGTAGCTCAGTGGTAGAGCACTTGCCTGGCATGTGTGGGGCCCTGGGTTCGATCCTCAACACCGCACAAAAAAAATAAATAAATTAAACAAAGGTATTGTGTCCATCTACAACTATATATATATATTCATATTCCCAAGGCAGAAGAGTAGAAGTAGGGTGTTTTAGGAACATGGTCAATAATAATGCAGACGAGGGGCCACAAAAGAAAAATTCCTCCCTCAATGCCTGCCAACTATTAAAAACCCCAAATCATACCTGCCAATTAGGCTTCACTGTCCCTCAGCATTCTTTTGGAAGGCAAAAAATAGCAAATTGTGGATGATACAAATGGCCTCCTCTCTCTGCCTCATGACTCATTTTTAAAAAATATTTTGTTAGTTGTCAATGGATCTTTTATTTATTTATATGTAGTACTGACTATGTAGTGCTCACACAGGCTAAGCAAAAGCTCTACCACTGAGCCCCAGCCCCCACCCTCTTGCCTCATTTTTCACTCTCCTATTGTCACAGGAAATCAGGGAGCTGAAACTCCAAACCTCGGTTCTTGTGTTCCCATAAAAGAAAATTTAAAGTAGACACAAAAAGCAATTCAAGAGAACTTTGTAAGTGAAAGAAAAGTAAAAGCAAAGTGAAGCTCAAGCAGAAAGTGCTCTCAAGAGAGCAAGTGGGCTGCCTCAGAGCAAAGAATGACAAAGGAGACAAGGCTGTCTCCAAATTTATTGCTGTTTGATGTTTACCAGGAAAGCTGGGAACCACCTTCTGAACTTTGCCAATCAGGTGTTCAACTCTTCCTTCAAGTCACCTTGGAGTTTTTGACCTTTGTTGCTCCTCTCAGGGAATGTCATGGTGGTTATCCTGTTTAGTCAATATCATGTTAATGTGGGTACTGGTATCAATAGTTGGTTGGAAGTGACCTTAGTGCGCCTAGGCTACTAAAGGAATCTTCCTTCCCAGACAAATAGAAATGACACCTATAGCCACGATTCCTAGCTTCATATCAACATCAAATGGACCCTGTGAAAAGTTAGTCCCATTAATCCTTTTCTTTTGATGTATTTTCCCATTAGCTCCTTTGCTTCTGTTTATTTTCTACAAATTACCACCTACCCTTTGCTTTCTAGTCTACTTGGAAAACAGTTTAAAGAAAATCCTAAAGTAGGGCTGGGATTGTGGCTCAGTGGTAGAGCGCTTGCTAGCATGTGTGAGGCACTGGGTTCGATTCTCAGCACCATATATAAATAAATAAAATAAAGATCCATTTACAACTAAAAAAATATTTGGAAAAAAAAAAAAGAATGCTTGTGACCTTGCCTGCATATTACTGCTCATTGCTAGCTACTACCTAACACCATCTTAGCATTTGGGAGTCCTTCTCTTGGATGAATATATAGGCCAGTGAAGTAGATAGAGCTCATTTTGAGGATTTTCAGATGTACCAGTAGTCAAATGTCCCTAAACATAACCAAACCCAAATCAGGCCTACTGAGGTATGGGTCAATATTAGTTTCTTATTCCTATTACCATTTCATAGTGATAGAACCATCACAAAAAGTGAGAGAGAAGAGTGCTTATAGAAATTTCTGAAGAAATTCACTCTGAAGAGTTTAAAAGTGGGAGAGAATATTTTCTCTTTCCTTATTAATGTTGATCATTTTTCCTTTAGAACTCCATTGAGGAACAAGATTAAACTCAGGGAGAGGAACTTCAACTCACCAAAACAAGTTTTTCTTTTCTCCCAAGTTTGCATTGCTTGCCTAAGAAAGTGGCCTCCTTTGTGGTGTTGCTTTTCTGGACATCCCATCTTCTGATCTGCAGCTCATTTCCATAAATGCATTCTGGAGCAAAGCTAGTAATGTCATCCTGATTTTTGTTTTAATTTTCAGCAATACTTAATTTTTTTTTTCTTTTTTGGTACCCGGGTTGAACCCAGAGGTGCTTAATCACCGAGCCACATCCCCAGCCCTTTTTAATATTTTATTTAGAGACAGGGTCTCACTGAATTGCTTAGGGCCTCACGAAGTTGCTGAGGCTGACTTTGAATTCATGATCCTCCTGCCTCAGCCTTCTGAGCTGCTGGAATTTCAGGCATGCACCACTCCACTTGGCTCATCAATACTTTTGATACAATTTAGGGTTTCCTATGGCCTCAAATCATCACCTTTTGATCTTTATCATTAATGCCTGAGGAAATGAAAAAGTATTTCAAACAGACACATTAAAATCTACTTTGTAGGGCTGGGGTTGTGGCTCAGTGGTAGAGGGCTTACCTTGTATGTGTGAGGCACTGGTTTGATTCTCAGCACTGCATATAAATAAATAAATAAATGAAAGGGTCATTGACAACTAAAAAATATATTTTAAAATTAAAACAAGGCCTGGGGCTGTGGCTCAGCAGTAGTGCACTTGCCTAGCATGTGTGAGGCACTGAGTTCGATCCTCAGCACCACATATAAATAAATAAATAAAGGTCTACCAACAACTAAAAAAAAAATTAAAACACAAACTTGCTCTGTAGGGGCTGGGGTTGTACCTTAGTGGTAGAGCACTTACCTAGTACATGAGAAGCACTGCTTTTTTGTTTTAAATATTTTTTGTTGTGGTTTTAAACATTTTTAGTTGTCAATGGACTTTATTTATTTATATGCGGTGCTGAGAATCAAACCCAGTGCCTCACACATGCTAGACAAGTGCTCTACCCCTGAGCCACAACCCCAGCCCCTCCCCAATCCCCAAAGCACTGCTTTGTTGTTTTATTTTTGTTGTTGTTGTTTTTGGTGCTGGGGATTGAACCCAGGACCTTGTGCATGTGAGGCAAGCACTCTACTAACTGAGCTATATCTCCAGTCCAAGGCACTTGTTTTAATCCCAAGCATAATAAATATAAATTATAAATATAAATATAAATAAAGGTTTGTGTCCACCTGTGATGGCAAAACCAGACCTAGTTGTAAAATGAAATTATAAAAATGTTATAGTAAGACAACAATGCCTGGGGAGGGGGTCAGTTCTCCTCCCCTCAGGCTTTCTCCAGGAATCCTGATTTACCTTGGGCCCCTACCTTTTGGATTATAGACAACTTCCTCTGGGAGTCTGACTTTGAGATGTAAATGCACCTGTGGAGGCCCTGGGCCCGGTCTTCCCCTTATCACACTCTGTTCTGTAAACAAGTTCTCAGGTGGAAACCCCAGGCACACTGGGCTGGGATTGTGGCTCAGTGGTAGAGCGCTCCCCTAGAATGGGCGGTTTGATCCTCAGCACCACATAAAAAATAAAGACATTGTGTTGTGTCCATCTACACCTAAAAAATAAATATTAGAAAAAAAAAACCCCAGACTAGACAATATATGACACTAGATAGCCTCTAAATATTGTGAGAAATTGTGGATAGGGGCTCAGAATTTGGAGTTTTGTTTTTCCTCTGGCCCGCTGGCATAAAATAAAGATTGGTGTTTTCCTCCTCTCTGAGTGCTGCTTGCTGCTTCTTGAACAGTCTGTTTTCCACAACACACCTACAAATACAAAAATAATCTAAAAAATCTACTTTGTATTGAGAGCTAATCCCCTACCCACCAAACAAATTCCCAAAACCCACTATTTCCAATAGTACCACCAAAAAGAAAAAGAATTCTTGCATGTTAGAAATTCCTCAAGTGATTGATCACCTATGCATTTCACTGTTTCATTTCATTGAATTTATGAATGATCATCAAGTCATTTTTTTCCGGTGGGGGGGCGGTTACTGGGGATTGAACCTAGGGATGCTTAACCACTGAGCTATTTGTTTTTGTTTTTTGAAGGGCATTCCATGTGCACTTTAAAAATTTTTTTTTAGTTGTAGATTGTCACAATGTCTTTATTTTTATGTGGTGCTGAGGATAGAACCCAGGGCCTCATGAGTTTGAGGCAAGTGCTCTACCTACAAGCTACAACCCCAGCCTGAACTATTTGGTTTTTGAGACATGGTCTTGCTAAATTGCTCAGGGCCTTGTCAAATTACTGAGGCTGGCTTTGAACTTGTGATCATCCTGCCCCAGCCTCCTGAGCTGGGATTACAAGCCGTATCCTGTGCCTGGCCAGTAAGTCATATATATATATATATATATATATATATATATATATATATATATATATATATATTAGTCTCCCCACAATTTTTTTATTTAATTCTCTTCTACTTTACACATACATGTGATAATTATGACTAAAATATAACATATTTCACCACCCAAAATTCAAGTCAATCATTTCTTTCAGTAGCATTTTATATAAATCAAATTATTATAACTGACACAGAAAGACATAAAATGCACAAATATGAAAAAACCACATCTACCAAATTTTTGTTTGTGTAAGTTTGAGCTTAAAAATTTGTTTTAGTTAATTTTGTTTCTTTTCTTCAACAATATTTCAACAATAACACTTTAGTCTTAGTTTCTTCTTCATACTATGGAAATTTGAGCATTTTTTTAACCACTTTTTCTTTTTTTTAATTAAATTTTTATTTTTTTTAGTCACACATGACAGCAGAATGTATTTTGACGTATAATACATATATGGAATGTACATACATCAATCATATTGTCTATTCTATTCTGCTGCCCTTCCTATCCCCCCTACTCCTCCCCTCCTCTCCCATCCTTTCTCTCTATCCAATCTAACGTGATACACTTTTTTCTTTTCTTTTTCTCATTACAACATCATAAATGTATTCTGTATAACAATGAGGTTCTCCTTCCATCTTCCGTGCAACTCCTCTTCCCCCTCTTTTTCCCTCCCACCTTTCTTCCCTATTTAGTGGTAGTCTTCTTCTCATGCTCTTCCTCCCTATCCCATTTTGAGTCACCCCCCTTATATCAGAGAAGACTTTAGGCATTGGTTTTTAGGGATTGGCTAACTTCACTTAGCATAAGCTGCTCTAATGCCATCCATTTGCCTGCAAATGCCATGATCTTGTTATTTTTTAGTACTGAGTAATATTCCATTGTGTATAAATGCCACATTTTTTAATCCATTCATCTATTGAAGGGCATCTAGGTTGGTTCCACATTCTAGCTATTGTGAATTGTGCTGCTATAAACATTGATGTGGCTGTGTCCCTGTAGTATGCTCTTTTTAGGTCTTTTGGGTATAGTCTGAGAAGGGGAATAGCTGGGTCAAATGGTGGTTCCATTCCCAGCTTTCCAAGCAATCTCCACACTGCTTTCCAAATTGGCTGCACCAATTTGCAGTCCCACCAGCAATGTATGAGTGTACCTCCCCCCGCCCCCCCATCCTCGGTAGCACTTATTGTTGTTTGACTTCATAATGGCTGCCATTCTTATTGTAGTGAGTGAGATGGTATCTTAGAGTAGTTTTAATTTGCATTTCTCTGATTGCTAGATATGGTGAACATTTTTTCATGTATTTGTTGATTGATTGTATATCCTCTTCTGAGAAGTTTCTGTTCAAGTCCTTGGCCCATTTGTTGATTGGGTTATTTGCTTTTTTGTTGTTTAACTTTTTGAGTTCTTTGTATACTCTAGAGATTAGAACTCTATCTGATGTTTGAGGGGTAAAAATTTGTTCCCAGGATGTAGGCAACCTATTCACCTCGCATATTATTTCTCTTGCTGAGAAAAATTTTTTTAGTTTGAATTTGTCCCATTTGTTGATTCTTGATTTTAACTCTTGTGCTATAGGTGTGTTATTAAGAAATTTGGGGCCTGCCCCCACGTGATGAAGATTAGGGCCAACTTTATCTTCTATTAGACACAGAGTCTCTGGTCTGATTCCTAGCTCCTTGATCCATTTTGAGTTGACTTTTGTGCATGGTGAGAGAAAGGGATTCAATTTCATTTTGTTGCATATGGATTTCCAGTTCTCCCAGCACCATTTGTTGAAGATGCTATCCTTTCTCTATTGCATGGTTTTAGCACCTTTGTCTAATATAAGGTAGTTGTAATTTTGTGGATTTGTCTCTGTGTCCTCTATTTTGTACCATTGGTTTACCAGCCTGTTTTGGTGCCAGTACCATGCTGTTTTTGTTACTATTGCTCTATAGTATAGTTTAAAATCTGATATCACGATACCACCAATTTCACTCTTCCTGCTTAGAAATACTTTAGCTATTCTGGGTCTCTTGTTTTTCAGGATGAATTTCATGATTGCTTTTTCTATTTCCACAAGGAATGCCATTGGGATTTTGGTGGGAATTGCATTGAATCTGTAAAGTGCTTTTGGTAGTATGGCCATCTTAATAATATTAATTCTACCAATCCATGAGCAAGGTAAATCCTTCCATCTTCTAAGGTCTTCTTCTATTTCTTTCTTCAGGGTTCTGTAGTTTTCATTGTATAGTTCTTTCACCTCTTTTGTTAAGTTGATTCTCAGGTATTTTATTTATTTATTTTTTTTGAGGATATTGTGAATGGGGTAGTTGTCCTCATTTCCATTTCAGAGAATTTGTCACTGATATACAGGAATGCCTTTGATTTATTGGTATTGATTTTATATCCTGCCACTTTGCTGAATTCATTTACTAGTTCTAGAAGTCTCTTGGTTGAATTTTTTGGGTCTGCTAGGTATAGGATCATGTCATCGGCAAATAGTGCTAATTTAAGTTCTTCTTTTCCTATATTTATGCCTTTAATTTCTTTCGTCTGTCTAATTGCTCTGGCTAGTGTTTCAAGAACTATGTTGAATAGAAGTGGTGAGAGAGGGCATCCCTGTCTTGTTCCAGATTTTGAAGGGAATGCCTTCAATTTTTCTCCATTTACAATGATGCTGGCCTGAGGCTTAGCGTATATAGGTTTTACTATTGAGGTAATTTCCTGTTATCCCTAATTTTTCTAGAGTTTTGAACATAAAGGGATGCTGTATTTTGTTGAATGCTTTTTCAGCATCTATCGAGATGATCATATGGTTCTTATCTTTAAGTCTATTGATGTGGTGAATTACATTTATTGATTTCCAAATATTGAACCAGCCTTGCATCCCAGGGATGAATCCCACTTGGTCATGGTGCACAATCTTTTTGATATGTTTTTGTATCTGATTTGCCAGAATTTTATTGAGGATTTTGCATCTAAATTCATTAGGGATATTGGTCTGAAGTTTTGTTTCTTTGAAATGTCTTTATCTGGTTTTGGAATCAGGGTGATGGTGGCCTCATAGAATGAATTTGGAAGTACTTCCTCTTTTTCTATCTCCTGAAATAGATTGTAGAGAATTGGTATTAGTTCTTCTATAAAGTTCTTATAAAACTCTGCTGTATATCCATCCGGTCCTGGGCTTTTCTTGGTTGGTAGTCTTTCGATGGCTTCTTCTTCACTTGATATTTGTCTGTTTAGGTTGTTTATATCGTCCTGACTCAATCTGGGTAGCTCATATGCCTTAAGGAATTTATCGATGCCTTCACTATCCTCTATTTTACTAGAGTATAGGGTTTCAAAATAATATCTAATTATCTTCTGTATTTCTGAAGTGTCTGTTGTGATGTTGCCTTTTTCATCCCGTAAGCTAGTAATTTGGGTTCTCTCTCTTCTCTTTGGTAGCGTGGCTAGTGGTCTATCAATCTTATTTATTTTTTCAAAGAACCAACTTTTAATTTTGTCAATTTTTTCGATTGTTTCCTTTGTTTCGATTTCATTGATTTCAGCTCTGATTTTAATTATTTCTTGCCTTCTACTGTATTTGTTGCTGATTTGTTCTTCTTTTTCTAAGGCTTCGAGGTGTAGTGTGAGGTCATTTATTTGTTGGCTTTTCCTTCTTTTAAGGATTGAACTCCATGAAATGAATTTTCCTCTTAGTACTGCTTTCATAGTGTCCCAGAGATTTCAATATGTTGTGTCTGAGTTTTCATTTACCTCTGAGAATTTTAAAATTTCCTCTTTGATGTCTTTTGTAACCCTTTGTTCATTCAGTAGCATATTGTTTATTCTCCATGTGATGTAGGATTTTTTCTTTCTTATTTTATTATTGATTTCCAATTTCATTCCATTACGATCAGATAAAATGCATGGTAGTGTCTCTACTCCTATGTAATTGCTAAGATTTGCCATGTGACATAATATATGGTCTATTTTTGAGAAGGATCCATGTGCTGCTGAGAAGAAAGTGTATCCGCTTGATGTTGGGTGGTATATTCTGTATAATCAATTAAGTCTAAGTTATTAATTGTATTATTGAGCTCTATGGTTTCTTTATTCAACTTTTGTTTGGAAGATCTGTCCAGTGGTGAGAGAGGTGTGTTAAAATCTCCCATGATTATTGTGTTGTGGTCTATTTGACTCTTGAACTTGAGAAGAGTTTGTTTGATGAACATAGCTGCACCATTGTTTGGGGCATATATATTAATGATCGTTAAGTCTTGTTGGCGTATGGTTCCCTTGAGCAGTATGTAGTGTCCTTGTTTATACCTTTTGATTAACTTTGGCTTGAAGTCTATTTTATTTGATACAAGTATGGACACCCTTGTTTGCTTCCGAGGTCCATATGAGTGGTATGATTTTTCCCAACCTTTCACCTTCAGTCTGTGTATGTCTTTTCCTATCAGATGAGTCTCCTGTACGCAGCATATTGTTGGATCTTTTTTTTTTAATCCAGTCTACTAGCCTATGTCTTTTGATTGGTGCATTTAAGCCATTAACATTTAGGGTTACTATTGAGATATGGTTTGTACTTCCAGCCATATTTGATTATTTATGTTACTTAACATGATTTGTTTTTCCTCTATGATTAGTTTTTCCTTTACTGTACTGCCTCCTGCTGTTGGTTTTCATTGTTATTTTCATTTCCTTTTCCTGTAATGTTTTGCCAAGGATGTTTTGAAGAGCTGGTTTTCTAGCTGCAAATTCTTTTAACTTTTGTTTATAGTGGAAGACTTTTATTTTATCTTTAATAATGAAGCTTAATTTCGCTGGATACATGATTCTTGGTTGGAACCCTTTTTCTTTCAGTGTTTGAAATATATTGTTCCAGGATCTTCTAGCTTTCAGAGTCTGTGTTGAAAGATCAGCTGTTATCCTGATGGGTTTACCCCTAAATGTAATCTGCTTCCTCTCTCTTTTGGCTTTTAAGATTCTCTCCTTATTCTGTATGTTGGGCATCTTCATTATTATGTGTCTTGGTGTGGATCTCTTATGATTTTGTACATTCGGCATCCTGTAGGCTTCTAATATTTGGATTTCTTTTTCATTCTTTAAGTCTGGGAAGTTTTCTAGCATTATTTCATTGAATAGATTGCTCATTCCTTTGGTTTGGACCTCTATACCCTCTTGTATCCCAATAACTCTTAAGTTTGTTTTTTTTTATGTTATCCCATAATTCTTGGATGTTCTGCTCATGATTTCTTAACATTCTCGCTGAGCTGTCTATGTTCTTTTCAAGTTGAAAAACTTTGTCTTCGTTGTCTGAAGATCTATCTTCTAAGTGTTGGTAATACTCTCATTTGAGTTTTTAATTTGGTTTATTGTTTCCTGCATTTCCAGGATTTCTGGTTTTTTTTTTTTTATATCCTCTATCTTCCTAAAGAGTTGGTCTTTTGCTTCTTGGATTTGTTTATGTACTTCATTGTCGAAGTGATCTTTCATTGTCTGAATTTGCTGAATAATGTCTTCCTTGAGACTCCAGATCATCTGAAGCATGTATATCCTGAACTCTTTATCTGACATTCCATCAGCTACAGATATTACCTCATCTAATGTTGAATTGACCTGCATTGTTTGTGGTCCTTTCTTTCCTTGTCTTTTCATACTGCTTATGTTTCTTTCTAGCTTTGTGAAATTGTTGTGTTAATGGTTGTCTCCTTATATATTTATATTGTTCTTGTATAGCTCCAAAATCCCTCTTTTGCAGATAAAGACAATGTTAACAGTTCCCAATATCAACAGTACATCATCTAAGCACAAGTTTTCATTATTAATACATTTATAGTTAGATTCTAAGACTACAGATATTGGTTTCAATTATTATTTTAAAATATAGTCATTAGTTTCATAAAAGGCATACCATATCTGGATCAGCTGCAGAACCATGCTGGTAGCCACGCCCCCTTTGATGGGTTTTAAGGGTTGATGGGCTTTCTCCGGACTAGCATGCGGGGTGGGGCTGGGCTTCCTCCTCCGGTTTGGGCTGGGCTGGCGCCAGGCTTTCTCCTCTCTCATATTTTGACTGGATATAATTCTTCTCTAATCTTTCACCTCTCTTAGGTCAGTAGAATTTTATTCACTTTGTTCTTTTAATTTGCCTGTTTAATTTTTTTGTCATATTTCCAAGGTTTGCAAAGAGTTTTCCTATTTTCACCATAATTAACTATTTTTAGTAATGCTCCCAGGCTGATATATCAGAATATTCTAGAAGATTATAATTTATGGCAGTCATTCTCTACACTCCTTAGTTTTTTCAAATACTTAACAACAGAAGGGACAAAGAATGTGCATTTGACTATTGAAGTGCTTCCACACATGTAAGTCTCAGCTTAAATAAATATATATTACTCACATGGTATGTTCTCTATGTGAAATATTTCCTCACTCCACTGTCTAAATATTTATAAGTTCAGTCATTTAGCAGAAAGGTGGTTTTAGATATTTAAAATAATTTAGTATATTTGAACCTGTACTAACCTAGCTCATAGGTGCATTAATTTGCCTACTTCCCATGTCAGACTGAGCTCCAAAATGACACCACACGTAAATCCTCCCTAAAGGATACCATCGTTAAAAAGACCTTGTATATATTTGTTGGCTGTATATTTATATAAAATAAATTTTATTTGTACAATATATTATTTTATATATTACTCATAAAATTATATGTTTGCATGAACATTGTATTATGTGTCTCTGTGTGTATTGTTCTCTGGTGATGGGCAATTTCCATTAGCTGAAGTTGACATATCTTTTTCCACTCTCAAAGCACACAAAGTTCAAAACTTATTTGCCAAACATAGAATAAGTCGCAAAAGCACACTGAGTTGAAACTGTCTTCAAAAAATCATTGAAATCCTGCAGGGGGTTTGAGAATAGCTAGCTACCTTCACAAATTAATTTTTTTTTTGAAAGCTTACTGACCTGCATCCTGTCTTCAGTCACATGCATGACTTATAAGCTCCTTTCTGAGTGGAGAAAATTGCAAATGTTCAGTATTTGAAGTTTTGGATGAAATGAAATGTATGATGCATATTTCATGCTTGTTTTAAAATTTCTACCCCCACCACAGTACACTATTTTACAATATTCAGCTTGAGCCTTGCTTAGTAAACACACTCCAGTTTGAGCCCTTCCCTGAGAATAGTACCTCATGCTGAGAGTAAAGGCTGGGGGACTACAGCCCCATCCCACCTGGGAGACTCCAGGAAGTAAGAATGGAGATCATCCCTTCTTCAGGCCTCTCTAGCCCTTGCTAACTCAATCTGCATATGTATATATCCTGCCTTTTGTCCTGTTCTGCCCCCTCTACGTGCCAACTAAATCTACATACGTATGTTACCGAAGAGTGGCGGCTGCACTAATTGCGTTTAAGTAGCTGTCGGGTGCCCACCTTACCCTCCAGAAAGAAAGAGAGAGAGAAAGATGCACCTCAGACAGATATGGGGTGCGTGGAGAGGCGCTTACCTCGGTGTAGAATCTCGGTTGGGAACCTCCAATATGTTACTGCTGTTGACCAGTGAGGAGTCATTGCTTCCCCAACGTTGAAGAATAACATCAGAGAAGCATGCCGAGGCAAGGTCAGAGTAGAAATTAGAAGTTTATTAAAGGATAGCAGAAAAGACTTCTCCTGGAGGAAGACGGGGACCCAAGAGATGGAATCTGTGGAAGTGCAGTTGTTTCTCCTTTTTATAGTTTTCAGTGATGGAATGTAGGTGAGAAGGCCTGAGGGGTGGGACACAGGTGGGACAAAGAAGTAATCTGGGCACTTCTGAGTCAGCATCTTTAAGTTTGCTGTTCATTAACATTTCTTTGGGATGGGCTATCTTCAAATCTGCTGGGGCTGTTCATTAACATTTCTTTGGGATGGACTTTGGGCCTAGGGCTTTTCTGGGGACTTCATTAACATTCTATGAGTTGTCCTGCGTTTCCGGAATTCATTCTCAGCATGGCCTCCATTTTAGATTTCACTCGATATTAGACCTGATTTACCTAACTACACTGACTACCTAATTTTAAATTTGGCTTCATTCCCCCTTCTAATTTTGGGAACTCCTTACTGCTGTAAGGAAAGGGGGTGAAGATCATTCTGGCTTCTTCAGGCTGAAAGGGGACGATGTTGGGCAAGCAGTTTGGAGTCCCCTTTAAAAATCGGGTCTATCGAGTGGTCCATGATAGAAGTCCGATTGAGAAGTAATAGGGTGGAAGGGCATTTGAGTGATGGGTGGTCTATAAGAGAAACAAGAATTCATTAGTACTGGAACCATATTGATGCAGCAATAAATGCCACAGCACAGGAATATGCCAATGAGTATGATGCCAAAGACAGAGACTAACAATGTTTTACACCAGGAAGTACCAGAGAACCAGGAGCTAAGATATTGTTCCCATGACAAAGTTGGTGAGGACATGGCTTCTATCTGAGCATGTAAATCTTTAAGGATATTTGTCACACTGCCAGAATTATCAGGGATGTAAACACAACATTTAAAACTTTTATGGTTACAGATGTCCTTCCCCTTAAGATACAGTTTAATAATTTAATGTCATCTGATCTTGCAAAATCTTTTTACTAGTATGACCTCTGTGTCTAATAGAGAAACCTTTAATTCTGTTACTTAGGGCTGGATAATCATACTAGCAAACACCAAGCCTACCTGTGTAGGTTAGAAATACCTGTAGGCCTTAAACTAAAAACTACTCTGGCAGTTCTTTTTAATAATTATCAGGCATTCCTGCCTAAGAATCTCTTTTGTAGCCTCCAGTTTACTTATTCTTGGAAGTTACATTTAACTATTATTATTATTTAAAATGCCCAGGAATAGCTGTGTTTTGGTTTTAACTGTCTTTGCTAAGTGTTTAAGATGAAGTAGTCAAACTGACTTGTTTCTATCTATTGTTAACAGTCAGCTGTGTTTCCATGAGAATCATGGGGGAACTTTACAGCAGCTTCTCAGTTCTGCTAGTGCCATTTGCGCTAGGATGGGTCCAGGCCTTGCTTGACCATGTGGCTTCCCTTGGAAGCATCAGGGATATCTCCCTTCTCTGATGACCCTCCACTTAATAGCAAATGCACTTATTGGCTTTCTGTTCTCCAGTAGTCTCATTAATCTCCCTGATCAGGAGGTTATGCGGCCCAGAATTGCAAAGCTCTTTAGAGATGTCCCCTGTTCCCTGGATTCAGACTGACTCAGAGGGCAAGAGCCAAACATTGGTTTTCTTGGCCCTTGTAATTTAACTTTAATTTTAAAAGTTAATTTTAAACATCCAGCAAGTAAATTTCAACAGCCTCATATTAAGAGTACTGGGCTTTAATGTCTATCTCTCTATCCTGTAGGTGATAACTCATTATCTTAAATTAACTCAGGTTGTGTGTTCTTAAAGCAGTACCTCTGCAAAACATTAACAGGCAATTTTTAGACCATTTATAAGAAAACTACAAAATAAAATTAACAAGAGTAAAAACATATTTAGTTCATGTAATAGCTACCTTGAATTTTGGCAGAGTTATACATTGTAATCTCCTATTTGAGATCCTAGTAATCATGACAAAAACCAACTTTTGGACACAACTTTAAATGTACTGAAATCTGGCCTACTTCTTTCATAGTCACTTTCACATGTAGTGAGATGGGACATAGAGCCTTATCTCAGGTAAGGCGGGGTTCTTCATAAATCTTAAGTACTATAGTTCTGAAGCTGATCTTTGCTTTTTAGACATCATTTTATAAAGCCTACATAAATTTTTGCTCAAGTTCACATGAATATTAGATAACACAATATAATATCACACCTAAAACATGAATTAAAGAAAAGCTGAAAGCTTTTAACCTTTTGTAGAAAAGTAGCAAAGTACTTTTGTGTTTTGCAATAAAACTTTTACACAGATTAGGCTCTCATTAACTTAAAAGTACATTTAAATTGTATCTTAGTGTAAAAAGTAACATAGAACTTTACATATCTTATTGATAACAAGTCCAGTTATAGAACACAAATGATATAAATAAATCTCCAACATGTTTTTCTTTTAAGCCTAAAATTACCATACAACTTTAGAACACCAGCTTGATATAATGCTCTTTTAAAGCTTCTACCTTACAGACTTGTATACCTGGAAGATATGAACACATTAATAGCACCACAATTACATTGATATTTTTATATTAACCAAGTTTAGCTTTTAAAGAAATAACATAGCACAATTCTCTAAAACAACAGTACTTATTTAACCAGCTGTTTAATTTCTTTAAGATTACTTGCTCAAAAACTTACACATATAACCAACTTACACAGACCTTCTTTATCACTTACTAAAAACTCTTATTTACTTAATCACATAGACTCTTATCCAGAAACATATTTTCCCTCTATTAAATCCATATCTAGAACCTTCTAATTTCTCTTTTCCATCTGTTAACCTCCTTTTCTGTTCACATTTTGAAACAATACTTGTAAATTTCTAAATTTAGGCAGATTATTTCTGAAGTTCCTAAAGTAGTATTAAGTTACATTAAATCACCTGAAAAAATTTCAAAAGAGAACCACACACTACCATGTATATCCAAAATTAAGCTTTAAAAATTCCCAAGACTGTTGCTATTCAATGTCATTTCAATAAGCCAGACCAACATTCCAATCCAACAATTTTCTTTCCTAAATCCTACACACTGAAGGGAACAGATACCATATCATAATTTATTATCCTTATCCAAATTAATGCACTGGTATACCTAGTGAAATCTTCTCAGGCTACCCAGTTCAAAAATTGATGAAAAAATAAAACTAAATGATTGGGAGTAACTTGCCAACTTGGAAGTAGAGTTCTTTAATTTTCCATCCTAAGTATTTAAGTTCTCTGGCATGAATTATCTGAAATCATAAACTAAACAATTACCTAAACCCAATTTTTAACTGCAAGATTATGCAATGCTTCAAAAACCCATTCAGATACCAGATTGTTACAATAAAAAATCATCTTTTAGATACACATTCAGCCAAGATCATTCCCAAGCATCAATCTATAATATCAACACATTACTGCATTCATTGTCCTTTCTTCTTTTTTTTAAGTAGATAGAGGTGGAGTAATCCTTACAGTGCAGGGAAGGAAGAGGAAATTCCCCAAAGCAAAATGGCTTTGGCAGCTGCTGGGAGTCCCTCAGTCCTTCCTTTTACTTACAGGATTAGCTCCTATGGTTAGGTCCAATCCAGGCAATCTGGCATATCTCCTAACTTTCCAGTAGAGTCAGTTTTTATCTGCCTTAGGTCTTGAAGGGAGAGGGGGTATGTACTTTGATCGGCCCAAATTCTCCTCCTGGCATCTCCTGGAGAGGTAATATATTTGGTTTGCCTGTTGGGGCAGACACAGAGAGGCCAGCAGATGGAGATTTTGTGGGTCCTCCTGATTCTTTTTCCTCAGTGAGTCCCCAAGATTTTCTCTCTTGATGGCAGATATCATAGCTAAGTCTACTTTACACGGTTGGCATAATTTAGGATTTTCCCTTAGAGCAAAGAAAACCTGAACATACAGCACCTCACACCATTTCCCTTCCTTTTTGCAAAATTTATCAAGCTGTAAAATTGTATTAAAATTGATACTTCCCTCTGGTGGCCAGGTTTCTCCATCAGAGAGTTTGTATTAAGGCCAGGCCAAGAAAATGAGGCGCTTTTTCTTGAGTACCTGAGGTTCAAATCTATCCCAATTTTTCAATACGCAGGTTAGTGGTGCATCTGGTGTATTGGAGAGAGAAGCTCCCATCTGAGTGAGAAGAAAGCAGGACTCAGGCACCTGCGCCGGAGAAAACTGTTCTCATTAGGGACGTCTCCCTAAGCTTGAGCTTCCTAAACGGTCCAGAAAACCCGTCTCTCACCTTGCTTTGCCAAGAGTGTTTCTGGTCCCCTTTGGCAAAGTGCTAGGGTCTCAGTTTGCCCCGTGCCAGAGACCCTGGGAGGATTCAGACTTAAGGGCATTACTGCTTATCCTTCCAGCCACTAAAAATCCATTGCAAAAGAGAATCATGCGCTCTTTTGTTGCCTTTGCTCTGTAGACTAAAGGAACCGCCTAAGGATAAGGGAAATCTACTGGTTGTAAGGTAGCGTTTTCTATCAGAGAGATCACTGGAGGAGTTGATTCTAAAAATGCCTCTCTAGCAGCTTAAAGAGAACACAGCACATTTTAAACATCAGAGCAGTAAAACAGACTAGTGAAAGTTACCTATGCATCTTAGGGAACCTGGGCAGATTTTACTAATTATCCCATGCCTTTCTTTCAGTCCTACAACCTGAATTGCCAACATTTCTGACCTGTGAAGGAAGGGGAGCATCATCCAGGAGGGAATGGATGCGGGGTTGGGAGTGTTGTGTAGCCCACACGGAGGCAAATGTGATTGGGACTTTCCCTCAGTGCCATTCATCTACCGATCACCCTAGATACCCCTTAGGGCTGTCGGGAGAGGGCTCAAGAGAAAGGAACCTTAGGAATACGTCTGAGTGTAGCCCAGACTGGAATTCTGCAGTTGTTCCAAACTCTTTCCTCCACCTCCACGCATCCGAGGCAGATCGGGATTTATGGACACTGTGTACTTACGCCAATTGCTCTCCGGGCCCA
This sequence comes from Marmota flaviventris, assembly GCF_047511675.1. NCBI lineage: Eukaryota > Metazoa > Chordata > Mammalia > Rodentia > Sciuridae > Marmota > Marmota flaviventris. The sequence goes on from NC_092518.1 coordinate 103,293,586, forward strand.
GACAGAAAAGTTGGAAGTGGCTTTGGCACAACCCAACATGCCTGCTCTGTATTGAACAGGTGATTGAGAGCTGCCTAGGCCGGGAAACCTCTCACCCGTGGCAGCTGCACTAATTGTGTTTAAGTAGCCATTGGGTGCCCACCTTACCCTCCAGAAAGAAAGAGAAAGATGCACCTCAGACAGACATGGGGTGCGTGGAGAGGCACTTACCTCGGTGTAGAATCTCGGTTGGGAACCTCCAATATGTTACCACTGTTGACCTGTGATGAGTCCTTGCTTCCCCAATGTTGAAGAATAACACCAGAGAGCACGCCGAGGCAAGGTCAGAGTAGAAATTAGAAGTTTATTAAAGGATAGCAGAAAAGACTTCTCCTGGAGGAAGAAGGGGACCCAAGAGATGGAATCTGTGGAAGTGCAGTTGTTTCCCCTTTTTATAGTTTTCAGTGATGGAATGTAGGTGAGAAGGCCCCAGGGGTGGGACACAGGTGGGCCAAAGAAGTAATCTGGGCACTTCTGAGTCAGCATCTTTAAGTTTGCTGTTCATTAACATTTCTTTGGGATGGGCTATCTTCAAATCTGCTGGGGCTGTTCATTAACATTTCTTTGGGATGGACTTTGGGCCTAGGGCTTTTCTGGGGACTTCATTAACATTCCATGAGTTGTCCTGTGTTTCCGGAATTCATTCTCAGCATGGCCTCCATTTTAGATTTCACTAAAATTAAAATTAGACCTGATTTACCTAACTACACTACCTAATTTTAAATCTGGCTTCACATATAGCACCTAGATTTTGTTTCTACAAATTTTAACTGCTTCGCAGTTTAGCCTCTTCTCTCCAGTTTGATCAAACTGCATAAATTTGATTTACCCTTTTTTTGTCATTCACTTATTTCTAATGTGGTCCATGGTCTGAAGGATTGTCTAGCCCCCTGGTGAAACAATTGAAAAGAATTTCTAAAAACATCACATTTTTCAGACTCCAAACATTTCCCCAATATAGTCCTTGTTTCAGTTATTAGTCCCTAGCAAAAGAAATAGACTGTGGGTTAAACACTAATCAGTGCCTATGACAGTTTGCAGTGAAATAAGAAAGTTTCTAAAAGAATTTGGACATGAGGGGAATGGAGAGAGGAGCTGGCCACTCCCTTTATCTCCCTCCAATCTTTAGGAGAGGACCTAAACAGAGTGACTTTGGTTATAAAGTAAGGAAATGTACTCATAAAACATGTGAAGAAATCCACCTATTATATGTTTCCTCTGCTTGTAGGCACAGTGCAGCCCTCCATGTATCCCAGCCTGCAATCGTCGAGAAGTGAGTAAGTAATAAAATGTCCAAAACCTCTCTGTTGAGTCCTCCAAGTTCTTCCTTTGGGATTGATAAACAGTATGCTTGGGGGTGTTTGCAGCCCTTGGGCTGAACACAGACAAAATGTATTTGTGATCACTTTATTTTAAGCTCATTTTGTTTGTTTATTTGTTTGTTTCCTGGTGAATTCACTTCTTTTTTTTTTTTTTTTTAATTTTGTGTGCTTAAATTATGTAGTTTTATTTTGTCTGGTTGTCTTCATTTTCTCTATCTGAGGTTTTGTTACCAAAAGCTCAGTCTGTGTCCCCTGTTTTGAGAAAAAGGAAAAAGAAGTTTTACTAATTTGCTACCAAAGGAAAAAAACAGGACTAAGCCAGAGACCATAATTGTGCCTATTATAGAGAAGAGAGGATTTTTAAAGAAAAGATCCAAAGACTAGAGTTTCCAGGTGTTTCCTGCAGGGGGCTTGTGATTCACTTGTTAATTTGGGCGACCCTTTTGAGATAAGCATCAGTAGCAGAACAGCAAAGACTGTATTCAGAGGATTAAGTGGACCACTGTTAGTTTTTTTCTCTGTTCTGAAAAGAAATGAATTCAAGCTTCGCTGGCCATAGTCTTTAAGATGTAAATGTACCTGGCCTCAGTTGGGAAATACAAATTTTAACACTTAAAGACATGTTTTCTACATCGGACCTAAAGTCTGGCTTTTAAAACTGCAAATGATAAATCTAAACTTGAAGTTTTTTCTTGTATATACCTATATGGTTATGTGCTTATTATATTGTTTGCTTCCATGGTATTAAATTAACTTATTAAGTAAAAACTGTTAAGTTAGCCCATAACTGTAGTAAATACGTGATGAGTAATTTCAATCTGTTGGTAATGATGAAGTCTTTTTTTTTTTTTTTTTTTTTAAGGAAAGAGAGAGAAAAGAGAGAGAATTTTTTAATATTTATTTTTCAGTTTTCAGTGGACACAACATCTTTTATTTTATTTTTATGTGGTGCTGAGGATCGAACCCAGCACCCCACGCATGCCAGGGGAGCATGTTACCGCTTGAGCCACATCCCCAGCCCAAAGTCTTTAAAATTTATAAACTTGTTTTCCTGGCCTAATGAACAATTGGGATATTTGTCTCTAGATACTTAAGATATAACGTTCTATGTCTTCTATATAAGCAGCCTTTTAGGCCTTTTTTAAAAATATTTTTTTTAGTTGTCAATGGACCTTTATTTTTTAATTTACTTATATGTGGTGCTGAAGATAGAACCATGGCCTCACACATGCCAGGCAAGTGTGCTACCTCTGAGCCACAGCCTCAGCCCTAGGCCTTTTTTTTTTTTTTTTTTGCCAAGTAATACCTTAAATGGGCTGTGGCTGTGGCTCAGCAGTAGCGCACTTGCCTGGCATGTGTGAGGCACTGGGTTCAATTCTCAGCACCACATATAAATAAATAAATAAAGGTCTATCAACAACTAAAAAAAAATTAAAAAAAGAAATACCTTAAAGTGTTAACTATGCTTAATTTCCATGATTTTTTAAAATATAAAAATAACTATTCAAACCAGTAAATTAAATAAATATGCAGGACAAGCCTTTATAAAAGTTTATTCTGTTTAAAAAAAAAGAACATTTGGGGGCTGGGATTGTGGCTCAAGAGGTAGAGAGCTTGCCTAGCACACTGGGTTCGATCCTCAGCACTAAATAAAAATAAAATAAAGATATTAAAAATAAATAAAAATAAAAACATTTGTTTTGCTATAAAAGCTCTTCATTAAAGGCTTTCTAAAGAGAATTAATGGCTACCAAATACGTTTGTTTATTTAGCATAATGCCAACAGTCTGTGATTAAAAACTGAAAGAACTCACATGCTCCTTTGTACTAGGTGAGCTACTGCTATTTTTCCTGTCCTTTGCCTAGATTGGTTTCTCTAAAATGAAGCCTTTTAAACCAGCCATCATTGCATACCTGTGATCCCAGCAATCCAGGAGACTAAGGCAAGAGGTTCATAAGTTCGAGGCCAGCCCGGGCAATTTAGTGAGGTCCTCAGCAATTTACCAAAACCCTGACTCAAAATTTAAAAATTAAAAAATGATTGGGGGTATAGCTTGGTGGTAAAATGCCCCTAGGTTTGTTAGGTAGTAGTAATGAGCAGTGGAATGCATACTGAGGTCACAGGTTTACTTTAAGTTACTCTTAAAGTTTTCTTTGTTACTGACAAGGCAGATGAGTAAATAACTTGTAGCAGATAACCAGTAGAAAAACATCAGTGCACAGACCTTGAGAGTAAGCAAATAGAAACAAAAGGAGCTAATTGGGGGGCTAGTTGGCAAAATGTATCAAGAAAGAAGGATTAATGAGGCAAATTCTTGACAGGGTCCACTGAGGTCAGGATAAAGCTAGGAGTTATGGCGCCAAGTATCTCCTTCTATCTCAGAAGCGGGAATTATTTAGTGGTACAGATGCCCTAAGGTAAATTCTGACCTACCACTGACCCCAGTGCCCACATTAACATGGGATTGACTTATAGATGAAGCCCTCCTGAATAGAATGGCCACCATGACAGTTCTGGAGAGAACCAACTAAGGTCAAAAACTCCACCGCCTACTCCACTGAACACTTTTTTTAAATAAATATTTTTAGTTGTAGATGGACACAATACCTTTATTTATTTATTTATATTCATCTATTTATTTAATATGGTGCTGAGGAGCAAACCCAGTGCCTCACGTGTGCTAGGCAAGTGCTCTACCACTGAGCTACAACTCCAGCCCAGAATTGAGCACTTAACCAAGTGCAGAGGGTGGAAGGTGGTCTCCAGTTCTCAAATATCAAACGGTAATAAATTTGGAAACAGCACTGTTTCCTTTGTTGTTCTCTGCTCAGAGATGGCAGACCCACTCTCTCTCTTGAGAGTGCTCTCAACTTGAGCCTTACTTTCACCCTACTCTAACTTAACTTCCACTTTACCTTCACTTATAATACAGCTCTGCCTCAGTGGTGCCTCAAGGTCTTGTCATAGGAGATGTCACCAAAGAAGGGTCCAATGAGTTCCCAGAGAGGTGGAGAAATTTGACTCATGACCAGTGGGGTTCTTGGTGTAAATGACAGAAAAAGGGCTGGGGTTGTGGCTCAGCGGTATAGTGCTTGCCTTGCACGTGTGAGGCCCTGGGTTGGAGCCTTAGCACCACAAAAAAAAAAAAAAAAAAAGAATTTCAGTACACACCAGTCAAAGGCATAAACAGAGATCAGAGATTTAAGTATGTGAAAGTAACATAAGACAAACATAAATTGCAGTGCTCAAAAGCCATGCTGAATGTGGCCTCTTATTTATGTAATTTTTAGTAGAATACACTTTTTTTTAAAAAACTAGGCCTCAAGAAAAGAAATTCTTTATGAAGAGAAAAAGTAATTAAAAGAACATCCCTGGGGCTGGGGATGTGGCTCAGTGGCAGAGCACTTGCCTCGCACATGTGAGGCACTGGGTTCGAGTCTCAGCACCTCATAAATAAAATAAAGGTATCATGTCCATCTACAACTAAAAAAAAAAAAAAAAAAAAAGAACATCCCTAAGATCTCAAGTAATCTAGATGTACTTAAGAACTTAAAATTTTTGTTATTATTATTACTGTTATCATTATTATGTTAGATAGCAAAGACTCTTAGATAACTTTGAGGCACTTTGAGATAGGTCATAGTCAAGTAAGTTCTAATAGAAATTTGTCTACAGCTGATGTTTATCTCATGGCCAAGAAGGATAGATGCCAGGGCTGGGGATATAGCTCAGTTGTTAGAGTGTTTGCCTCACATGCACAAGGCCCTCACATGTTCCAGTGCCACAAAAAGTAAAAATGGGAGTTCATAACCCAATTGAGTCAAATGTATGAAAGATGATATATCATGATCTTTGTAATGTTTTGAACAACCAATAAAAAAAAAAAAAGAAAAACAAAAAAGGATAGATGCCTTGTGGCAATTGTCTCTCTTTATGTTGAGGTCTAATCAAAATAAACAGAAAATATACATAGACTATTAGCATTTTAAAGGATCTTTATTTCCTTTGGCTTACTTCTGAACTAAAATACCAAATGGAATTGAATTTCTTAAGTTTAAGAATTCTGACAATATGTTTTATTTTATTTATTTTTCTTAAAATACTTATTTTTTAGTTGTAGTTGGACACAATATCTTTATTTTATTTATTTATTTTTATATGGTGCTGAGGATCAAACCCAGGGCCTTGTGCTAGGCGAGCACTCTACGACTGAGCCACAACCCCAGTCCTGACAATATGTTTTAAATAACACTCCACTGTGAACCTTTTAGAACTCAATCCAAACTTAGTGTAGCCATTTTAGTGTATAGGCTTATTTGCAAATTTTGAATTCTATCAAACAATATTTTAGACAAACCATGAATGTCATAGATAGATATAAGCATTACACATCTATCAGAAGAAAACACAACATTTTTAAGATGTGAAAAGCCTAAGATTTCTAGCCCTGGATTAAGGTTTTCTTGTAAAAATGATTTAAACTCAGGAGGCTGAGGAAGGAGGATCAGGAGTGCAAACCCAGCCTCAGCAACTTAGGGATGCCCTAAGCAACTCATCTAGACCCTATCCCTAAGTAAAAATAAATAAATAAACAAATAAATAAATAAGGGCTGGGGATGTGGCTTGGTGGTTAAGCGCCCCTGGGTTTAATCCCTAGTACCCTCCCCCGCAAAAAAAATTAAAAAGCTGCATTTGGTGGGGTACTAAGGATTGAACCAGTCACAGGAGCGTGGGGAGCTGAAGCTCCAAATATTCTGATGAAAGAAAATTTCCAAGGTCACAAAACCCAAAAGAAGAGATTTTGTTCTTAGTAGCCATGGAAGAAGCAGTTTTGTTTTTCTGTTTTTGTTTTTTGGTACTGAAATCTCCCTCATAGATCACAAGATAGGTCTGATTTTGGAAAACAACCAGGCTATGAGTGACATCCCAGTTAAAAGGAGGTAGCATGAATAACCCCAAGAGGGACCTAATACAATGCTTGTCTTGGGGAATCTCCACACAGCCAGTATGGCTAGCACAGTGAATGCATGTAAGTGTGACCTTGAGAGGAAACTGGACAGGGAGTCTGAAGAGAGTTCTGTTAAGGGTCAGAAGTATAGTTTAAAAGTTAGTTTGGGGGCTGGAGATATTGCTCAATTGGTAGAGTGTTTGCATTCACAAGGCCCTGGGTTCAATCTCCAGCACCACACACAAAAAAGAGTTAGTTTGGGGGGCTGGGGTTTTGGCTCAGTGGTAGAGGCTTGCCTCACAAGTGTGAGGCACTGGGTTCCATCATCAGCACCACATAAAAATAAACAAACAAACAAACAAACAAATAAATAAATAAAATAAAGTGAAAGGAGCAGGCTATAAGCACACAAAATCTGTGTCCTCTATAAATTAAGGAGCATTCTGGTTTTTTGTTTGTTTGTTTGTTTTTTAAGTTAGGTTGGAGTGAATTCATGGAAGGAACTAGAATGTCAGCATTTAGAATTATAGGAAACTGTAATAGTTTTGGATAGAAACTGACTTAATGAAAGCAGTGCCATAGAATGTGGAGTAGAGGGGGTGAGTCTATAGGCCAGATCTGGGTTCAGTTCATTGCAGATTTTTTGAGCGGGGCACATGGTCCAGACCTAGAGTCTTTTACTTGGGGGCCAAGGGTAATTATGAGTCTTTTTGATATTGAGCATAAAGTTCTAGGTATGTACCATCACAAGAGTATATAACCATCATTAGATAATGAAAGTTGTTTGCAATGATCACCCTCCTCCCCTAGTCCAGCAAAATAGTGAAGACCAAGGAAGGGTTCCAGTAAAGAAGCCAGGTTCTGGAGTTAGACTGCCTGAATCTGGTTTCAGGGCAAAGCCTTGTTCTTCTTTCCTCCTCATAAAAAGAGCTTTAGCCACATATTATCTCCAAGTTATACTGAACCTCATCTTTTCTCTGAGCCTCAGTTTCCCCCAGTGGGAAAATGTGGCAACTATTATTACTATTTGCTAAAACAATCGTTTTAGAGAATATTGTGATGCTAGAATTAGATAAAGACAGATACGCAAGGCTCTGGGTTAAATAACCAGAATATGCACACACACACACACACACATACACCTGTATGTGTGTGTGTATGTATGTAATATATATTACAAACATACATGTATGTAATATATGTGTTATATATATTACATACATACATACACACATACATGTATGTATATAATATATATATATATATATATATATATATATATATATAATTTGTGTTATGTTTTTTTTAATTTTCAAAAATCTTTCATTATGAAAATTTTAAACATGGAGCAAAAATAGTGTAATGAGCCTATAAACCCATTATCCAGATTCAAGAGTATGTTAGCTTTTCTTTTTTTAAATTTATTTTTTATTAGTTCTAATCAGTTTTATATGACAGCAGAAAGCTTTTCAATTCATTGTACACAAATGAAGCACAACTTTTTATTTCTCTGGTTGTACACAATGTAGAGTCACACCATAAGTGCAATCATACATTTATCTAGGATATTGATGTTCATCTCATTCTACCATCTTTCCTACCCCCATGCCCCCTCCCCTTCCCTCCCTCCCCTTGGCCCAATCAAAGTTCCTCCATTTTCCGCACCCCCCATTATGGATCAGCATCCACTTATCAGAGAGAACATCTGGCCTTTGGTTTTTTGGGATTGGCTTACTTTGCTTAGCATGATATTCTCCAACTCCATCCATTTACCTGCAAATGCTATAATTTTCTTTTCTTTTAATGCTGAGTAATAATATTCCATTGTATATATGTACCCCAGTTTCCTTATCCATTCATTTACTGAAGGGCATCTAGGTTGGTTCTGTACTTTAGCTATTGTGAATTGTGCAGCTGTAAACATTGAAGTGGCTGTGTCACTGTAATATGCTATTTTTAAGTCCTTTGGGTATAGACCAAGGAGTGGGACACCTGGGTCAAATGGTGGTTTCATTCCAAGTTTTCTAAGGAATCTCCATATATGTGTTAGTTTTTCATTGCTGTGCCCAAAAGACCTGACAAGAACAACCTTAGAGGAGGAAAAGTTCATTTTGGACTCACAGTTTCAGAGTCCTGTGTCCATAGTCTACTCTATTGCTCTGGACCCAAGATGAGGTAGAACATCATGGCAGAAGGGTATGGCAGAGGGAAACTGCTCAGATCATGGCAGCCAGGAAGGAGAGAGACAAAAGTGGGGGGGGGGGGCAGGAGAAGATACAGTCCAAGGACACTCTTCTGATGACCTACTTCCTCCAGCCATAACCCACCTGCCTACAGTTACCACCCAGTAGACCACTCAAATTATGAATCCACCAAATATCTTAACCCACTGAAGAGGTTACAGCCCTCATGATCTAATCATTGCCTGAAAGCCCCACATCTGAACCTTGCTGTACTGGGGACCATGCATGAGTTTTTGGGGAGACATTAATGATCCAAATCATAACAGCTTTCAGGACTTTGTCTGACTTCATCAACCTTCCTTCCCTTCCCATGCACACTGTTATTACTGAGGCAATTTAAAATAAACCAAAACAACATACCTTTTATCACCTAGATCAATTATGTGCACTCTCTAAAATCTATAGACATTTGCTTACACAACAAGGCATACACACAACAATAATCCCCTGGAATTCTCACCCTGCCACCTGTATTCAGACTTGGCTCTGATTGCCTTAAAAATGTATTTTTACTGTTTTTTTTAAATATAAGTTTTTCTATGTCTACACTGATAAAGTAGAGGAAAACTCATGGAATCTATTTGCATATCATACTAGGTAGAAAGAGTAGAAGGGAGGGAAAGACAGCCAAGATATCTATTGCTGCTAGGGATTTTATGCAAACAAAAGTAATTCATTTTTTGTATTCATTACCCTGTCTTATAACATCATGGCCCCTACAAGGTTGCTTCAAGTACACATTAAATCCCAATCTAGAGTTTGGGGCAATAAGTCAAGGGTAAAATTCTATCATTACAATTCTTCATGTATGTGTGTGTGTGTGGTGTGGGGTGTGTGTGTGTGTGTGTGTGTGTGTGTGTGTGTTGCTGAGGATGGAACCCAGGTCTTCACACATATTAAGCAAGTGCTCTACCTCTGAGCTACACCTCTAACTCTAATTCTTCACATTTTGCCTAATTTCTTTGGCCATTAATACCAGAAACTTAGAGTCACTGCTGTTTGTGACTACATGCACTGATGCAGGAATCAGACACCATCTCTAAGGATAGCTTTACCTAGGGTGCTCTGGTCTCAAGCCTCAAAATACCTGTTTCTGTATCTGGATTCTCTATAGCAATCCTTCAGAGGGAAACTTCACATGACCTTCTTGATCCTTGATATGATCAGGAAGAATCACTTATTTTAGTCCACTTGATGGTGAAATAAAAATACAAAACAGGGATGAGAGGTGGGAGGGAAAGGGAGAGAGAAGGGAAAATGCATGGAAATGGAAGGAGACCCTCAGAGTTATACAAAAGTACATACAAGAGGAAGGGAGGGGAAGGGAAAAAATAATACAAGGGGGACAAACGAATGTCAGTAGAGGGGGCAGAGAGAGAAGAGGGGAGGGGAGGGGAGGGGAGGGGGGATAGTAGAGGATAGGAAAGGCAGCAGAATACAACAGACACTAGTATGGCAATATGTAAATCAATGGATGTGTAACTGATGTGATTCTGCAATCTGTATATGGGGTAAAAATGGGAGCTCATAACCCACTTGAATCAAATTGTGAAATATGATATATCAAGTACTATGTAATGTTTTGAACAGCCAACAATAAAAAATTAAAAAAAAAAATACAATGTTCCATTTATTGGTGACTTTTTTGGGGTGGAGTTACTAGAGATTGAACCCAGGGGTACTTTACCGCTGAACTACATCCCCAGACCTATTTATTTTGAGACAGGGTCTTGCTAAGTTGCTGAGGTTGACCTTAAACTTACAGTGCTGCCTCAGCTTCTCCAGTTGCTGAGATTCCAGACGTGTGCCATAGCACCCAGCTACAAAACACTTCTATAAAGGAAAAAACTTAGAGCCCTTAATCTGTCCAAATCTATTTCTATGGCAGTAAATAAAACATATTCCTAAACAAGAGCTCAGAAAGATATTTCTAGAAAAAAGGAGGAGTAGAGTGAAAGGGGAGGAGACAGCATCAGGAAAGTGCAGTAACCCATCCCAGGTTCACAGCATCAGTTCCGCACAGGGGACAAGTGTACTTTTGTAGAGGGTCTGCAACAAGAAACATAGAGGTTGTATTTTCCACAGTCAATGACTAGGGGAAAATGAAAGGCTCCCTACAGTTTATATAATCTGGGATTCTCTAAGCACTGTGCACTTTTCTACTCTTGCATTTTGCTGTAGATGCATTACTAAAAATTTAGAGGCCATGGACTTTCTCTAGGTTCATTTTTTTTTTCAAAGTGTATAGATAGGAGCCACTGGCTGCTCTGGAAAACCTGGCCCCCAAGCTTTGGTTCCTGGAGACCTGGGAAGCATGGCAGGCTTTGACTTCAACCTCTACAAAAGTTCAGAGCAATAGCCTCCTAGATGATCCTAGATAATCATGCATGTAGTCACAAACAGCAGTGATTCTATAAACTTCTGGTATTAATGGCCTCCTAGATATTAGCTTAACTACTGGCTGTTGGATGTGGAGGGTTAGTCCAAGAGGTATTCTTCAAACATTTCTCCGAAGCCTCTGGAGAGATCTTTCTCTTCCTCCCTGAAAATTCATCTGCACAGCTCAGCATTGCACCTTCCCAGGAAAGATACCTCAGCAAGGTGGGATTAGACAGCTAACCTGCAATTTAGAGACCCCAATTCTGCACTCACATAGGCTCACCTTCCTGTCCTCCTTGCAAGTACACCCTGCTCATTGCAACTCCAAGCCCCTGTACCTTATATGCCTTGGAGACTCAACCCACAGCAACTGATACATTGTATCGAGATCTTGGCGCCAAAAGAGAACCCTTGCAGCCTCACGTCAGGGCTCTCATTTTGCTCAGGCAAACACAGGGGCACTAGTTTAGAATCTTCAAAAGCCCACAGCTTCATCCATAGCACCCAGAGCATGGAGCCTCCTCAGGGCCACAGTCATGATGCCGGCAGCTTGCTCAGCCTAGGAGCTGAGGAAAATGGGGAAGAACAGCTTGGTCCGTTCCTGGACCGGATGAGTGCTTTAGTGATCTCCAGAAAGCGAACATTTCCTGGCCGAGGCGAGTGGACGGATTCTGTCCCCCAACCCCCGCCGCCCTCGTGTTGTACGGCACCTTCCCAAGTACCCTAGGCCCCAAAGCCTTGATCTTTCACTTTTTCTCTTTGTGCTTCTTCCTTTCCAGGTGGAAAGCCAGTGGTGACCACCGTTGCTGTAGAGGAAGAAGAGAAAAAAGAAGGTGTACAGAGTGAGCCTGAGCAGGGAGCAGAACAAGGAGAGGAAGGAGAAGAGGAGGAAGGAGCAGAAGATGAAGAGGAAGATGAAGAAGAGGAGGAGGAAAGAGAAGAAGAGGAAGAAGGAGAAGAAGAAGAGGAGGAGGAAGAGGAGGAGGAGGAGGAGGAAGAGGAACGAGAAGAAGAGGAAAGAGAAGAAGAGGAAGGAGAAGAAGGCCATGTTGGCGCCAGTGCTCAGGGCCCAATTGACGACAGGAACCTTGAGGGTGGTGGCGCCTACAGTGGTGATGAGGAGCACCAGCTGCAGCAGGAGGAGGGAACCCCTGAGGATGAGGGCGATGGGAGTGTACTGTCTGCAGACTTGCAGCAGCTCTAAGAGCACACCAGGTTCACCCCAGGGCAATTGCAGGAATTGGAGAGCATTTTCCAACGCAATCAATACCCCAACGGCCCAGTGAGGTAAGCAGATTGTCCTTCTGGGTGCCATTTGCTGGGAGCACATACTTTGGCTCTCTTCTGGGTCCTTCTCTTCCTTTCCTGAAATAAAAGTCCCCTCCTTGCTGCCCAGCCTGTTCTCCTGCATTTGGTTCTAGGGTGGGAATGTGGTTATGCCAACTGGGAATGAAGGTAAATATTTCCATACAGTATTTAAATGAATCAAGCTGTTTATTGTGGATTTTTGGCATTAATTTTTATATTTGTAAATACATTAGAACATTATTTCTCATGATTATTGGTGTTTTGGCCACCCGGTAAAGTTTGCATCTGAGAGAAAACTGTCCCTAAAGCAAGCCTCAGGGTGGATATTACAGAGTAGCACACACGGGGTTGGGGGAGGTTTGATGGCACAAACATTTAAAAACAAACATGAAATGTACTTTGTATATTTTTTCATCCACAATGCCAGATATTTAATATTTGCAATGTTTTCTCCTCAGAAAGGAGATTGCAAGACAGATGGGTGTGACTGAAGCCAGAGTGCAGGTCAGTAAATGTGGAAAAAAGCAATCTGGGCTTTTGCTGAGGCCCATGCCTGTGATCCCAGTGACTGAGAGAATTGAAAGTTCCAAGCCAGCCTAAGCAACTTAGCAAGACTGTGTCTCTAAATAAAAAATTAAAAGGGCTGGAGATGTGGCTCACTGGTAAAACGCACTCCTGGGTTCAGTCCTTGGTACCAATAAATAAATAAATAAATGGGAATGTAGCTTCCTGGTAGGGTGCTTGTCTCCAATGTGTGAAGTCTTGGGGATCCCCAGCACTGTGGGGGCGGGGGAGAAAAGAAAAAATCAAAACCTGTTTCAGTTTGAACTCATTTGTCATGAACATTGATTGTCATGTCGTTGATATATTTTGTTGCCTTCCCTATGTTTAGGAAATGAGGTTTGAACTTTGGGGATTTTTGGGGTGGAAAATGAAATGAGAAACCCTCAGCATAAGGAAATTTCCATCTCCAGAGGGTACATGACTTCCTAAAGGAACAAAAAAGTCTGAAGTACTTTTTTTTTGTTCCTTACATATATATGTCTTAGTATAAATTATAAATGAATTCTAAATTAGAAGCATATTTATATATTATAAGTACATAAAATATAAATTATACATATGTATATAATAAATTTCAATTCCTTCTAACACTGGTTTCCTTTAGGTAGCACTTCTGAATGGAGTCATGTTGAGGTTAATTCTGACATGAGAATTATTCAAGTTAGTGTACCAAGAAGCTCCATATTAAATTATTTAAAACCAAGCATAAACTTTTTGTTTAAGGAGTGAACTTATAAATATTTAGGCATTGGAGTGAGGGAATAATTCACAGCAAGAACACAACAGATGTGTAACTAATGTGTGTTTAGATAAACTGAGACTGATAGGAACTGGGAGAGTCTAAAGTCCAAATGCCTGGTCCTCCTCCTTTTTTTAATGGTTATTACTGGTACATTACAGTTGTTTATAACAATGGGCATTTATTGTGACATTCATATACACACATAACAATTTGATCAATATCATTCCCTAGTACCTCCCCTTTCCCTTCCCTCCTTCCTCCCCTGATTCCCTTCCTCTATCTTTACTCTACTATCTCCCTTCCAACACTTTTTAAGTGGGATTCCATGTGGTATACATGGATATATCATAATTTGGTCGATTTTGTTCCTTAGTACCTCTCCTTGTCCTCCCCTCCTCCCTCCCTCTGGATCTCTATTGAATTCCCTCTGGTTTTGTGAGACCCATTTTTTTTCTCTCTCTTTAGCTTCTGCATTTGAGAGAAAATATTTGACCTTGACTTTCTGAGTCTGGCTTATTTCACTTAGTCTTTTCCAGTGCCATCCATTTTCCTACCAAAGCCATAATTTCATTTTTTTATGGCTGAGTAAAACTCCATTGTGTATATATACCACATTTTCTTTATCCATTTATTTGCTGATGGATACCTAGGCTGGTTCCATAACTTGGCTATTGTGCAGTGTGCTGCTATAAACCTTGGTCTGTAGAATCACTATAGTACGCTGATTTTAGCCCTTTGGGGTAAATACCAAAGAGTGGGATAGTTGGGTCATTAGGTAGTTCTGTTGTAGTCTTTTGAGGAATCTCCATACTAATTTCCATTGTGGTTGTACTAATTTGTAGCTCCACCAACAATATATGAGTCTGAGTTTTCCCCCACATTCTCATCTCATCAGCATTATTTGTTATCTTGACGGTTGCCATTCTGAGTACAGTGAGATGAAATTTCAGTGGAGGGTGGTTGCTTTTTAAAAAAAAAAAAAATTTGCACCTGGATGGGAACATATCAGTTTTGATTCATCTTTTCCTGATTGCTAAGGAGGTTGAACATTTCTTCATATATTTGTTGGCTATTTGTAGTTCTTTCAATAAATGTTTAGTTCATTTGCCCATTTACTGATTGGTCCTGCTGTTGTTTTTAAATCTTGGTAAAGCCAAACAGAGAGTGGCAGCCCTACATTTAAATTTTCTGGAATATGTTGACGCATCAGCCTGAAAACATTACTAACATAGTAGGTTGTATGTTAAGGTGAAGATGAGAAGAAGATATACAGTCTTTAGAAATGTGTCTAAAAAACAACTAAAAACGATTTTGGACAAATTTCCACTGACCTAAGAAAGGTAGAAGTGTTAGGCAACTATTAGAAACAGACATATGTCTTGGAGAAACTGCACACATTAAACTTTTTGAAACTACCAAATGCATTAGTGGCTGTTTTATTGAGCAGTTCCTAACACCTATATTTTTTTCCCTTCCTTTTTGTGGTACTCTCATGAAGAAATGTGTTTTGTGGAATTCATTGATAGTGGGGGCTGGTTGTCAGTTCAGGATAGATTCTGACCTGTGGTAATATGAAATACTTTCTCATTTACTCAGCCAGTGATAACTAATTTGTATGTCATTGGATCCCAAGGTGATTATTTGGAGGCCGTAGAAAACTGAAAGTTGTATCAAAGGAGTATTGGGAAAAGAGAAAAAGAAAAAAAAAAAAAAAGATCAGGATGATATCATGCACTTTGCTCCTGAGGAGTACTGTGGTGATGGAAAAGTGTTGCAGATCAGGTGATGGTGTGTAGAAAAGCAGCCCCACAAAGCAGGCCCCTGACCACTGGCATCCTAATGCCACAGGCTGGGCTCACATCTGTTGTCAACCATTTTGACATGACTATCTCCAAAAAGCTTTAACAGACCCCCGGCCCCCACATTCTATAAAGATAGCAAGAGCTCTTTTATGAAACCAATATTGGGAATAGGGACCTAAATGTCAGTCCATACCATATTTAGCTCACTTTTGGCACTGGTTATGTTTATGAACCTTTAGCCACTGGTACATTCGAATCTCCCCAAACAAGTACTATTTTAATAGATTTTTCAATCTATATATTCAAAGGGAACTCCAGAGAGGAAGATGGGAGGGAGAAATGAGGCATTGAACAGGAAGAAGAGGGGTTTTTTTTGTTTGTTTGTTTGTTTTTTGGTACTGGAGTTTAAACTCAGAGCTCTATTACCAGTCCTTTTTATTTTTATTTTGAGACAAAGCCTTGCTAAGTTGCTGAGGCTGGCCTCAAGCTTTCTGTCGTTCTGCCTCAGCCTCCTGAGTCACTGAGATTACAGGCATGTACCATGCCCAGCAAGAAGACATCCTTTGTCTCATAGATTTGTTGTTTGGGAACTTCCAAAAGGATAATAAAATGGAAACCTCATTAAATAGGATACTGAAGGGATAGTGCAGTTTAATTGACAGGTTTTACTTTTGGTCTTTAAATAGTTAGCAGGTAGTCTTTTTTGATACCATCCTATATTATTATTGATTGTCTTCAGAAATGCCTGTTTGGATTTCCCTGCTTTAGAAATGTGGATAGGATTAGAATCTCCTATTTGAGTAGTAGGGCTAGTTGGCTGAAGGTGTCTAACCATGCTGAGAAACCATGTCTGTTGTCTCAGAACATGAGAATGTAGGGAGCTCAGAATCACCAGATCCCAGGAGAATCTGGAGGGTAGGATGGGTTAGAGCATGTATAATTGACAGTGCCTTTTCCCCTAAGAACTCTTGGCTGGGCAAAGGGTGAAGTTGGACTTAGTCTAAATATTCATTACTCCTAAAGTTTAGAACATGAAAACAGAGTCCAGGGCCTCAACTACACTCGTGTCCCAGTAAGGCAAGCCACACACTCCATGGGGCCATAAGACCAGGCTTCCCTCAATATCATCTTTTTAATTTTCAAGAAGTTTCATAGGATAAATGACCTCGTATATGCCCTTGAAGATCTTTTGTTTAAAATTCCTACAGAGGTGGGTGCATTGGCAAATGTTTGTAATCCTGGCAACTTGGGAGGCTGAGGTAGGAGGATTACAATTTTGAGGCCAAACTCAGCAACTTAGACCCTGTCTCAAAAAAAAAAAAAAAATTTATAAGGGACTAGGGAAGCAGCTCAGTGCATGGGTTCCATGTCTAATACCCCCCAAAAAAAATCCTGTTGATTATTTCTTCACACTGAATATAGGCTTTTCAAAGTGGGGGCCATTCCCTTTGGTATGATTCTAAAAGGTACCCGCTTTTCATCAAGTGCAGCTCAGCTTCTGTATAACCACGGTGACACCTGACTAGTGAGTAGGGATTGGTGGCAGCTAGAGAGTGGATGGTCAACCATCATGGAACAGATAGAGCAGACATAGCAATAGCTGCAGGGACCAAGTCCAATTTATCAGCTACAACTGCACAATATTAAAGGAAGACAGTATTAAAGGAAGGAGGAGAGAGTCAAAGCAATAAGCCAAGCCAGAGTTTGGCATATAGTTGGAGCTCACTAGAAGAAGGTTATGGCATTAACTTTCCTAAGATAATTAGCAATAAGGAAATAGCTTCTCCTGATGCAATTGAAAATAATAAGGACATATGGAGTCACCTGTTGAGTTGTGTTGTTTTGCCTATGATGACATTAAATGCTCGATATACTCAATCAATCCTTTTTTTTCTCTCTCTCACCAAAGGTTTGGTTCAAGAACAGGAGAGCCAGGTGGAGGAGACGACATAGGGCACCAAGATTCAGAAATGTGCCCTTCATGTGCCCAGGCCACCCTGTCACCATAATCTCGAGTGGCCCCTATAATACCATGTTCATTCTGAAGCCAGATGGGACATGGGTTCGTCTGGAGCCACTGCTGCTCTGGTCGCCCCTGTTTCCCCTGCCACCCATGATGCCTCTGCCACCCATAATGCCTGTGCCGCCCCTGATGTACCTGCCTCCTCTGATTCGCCTGCCGCATCTGATTCACCTGCCACCCCTGACACCCTTTCCTCACCTGTTCTTGCCTCCTCTACCTTTGTTTCTCCCGCCTTTGCCTCCTTTTGGCCTGGCTTCATTTAACTTGGTCTCTATTGTCATTGCCAACAATTCATTTGTACTCCCCATTTACTGAGGAGTAGTCTGTGGGACCTGTATTTTCCAAAGTGCTTTGCAAATAGATACAAATTTTTCATAGAACACCATCAAGAGCAATTTACCAAATGCATGTTAGATGTGTTAAATAAAACTTTAGTCATTGACTCATTTAGCACTTGTTTTTTGCATTTCAATAAAGATATGAAATCTATGTATATTTGTTTTGTGTGCCCCTTGGGATTAGTAAACTATGGATGAAAAGTGTCATTCAAACCAAAGGTGAAGAGGCCTCTATTCATGCAGTTAGATCATGGGGTCACCATCAGGCTGTGCAACCACACAAGCTTCCCAAGTGCCCATGGCAGGATACAAAGACACAACCTCTTCCACCCCCCTCCACCATTGCATACTCACCCCATCCTACCCCATGGGGACCACATGCATGTGCAAGATACAGGGGGCAGGGGTCCCTAAGGAAGAATAGTGTTTCAAGGCAGAGTCAAGATCCATTCGTGCTGATGAGCTCAGGCCCAACAGACTCTAGGGGAAGCTGTCTAGGGGGCTACTGTTAGGGCTTTAGAGCCAGGCACTTACCTGGTGCCCGCCAAGTTCTATTCCCTGCTCTGCTTTTTTTGAGGAGGAGACATGGGAATGGAATCCATGCTTTCAGGAGGATCCTGCCTCTTCAAAGGAAACCAAAGGATACTCCTTCCAGGTGAGGGTGAGGTTTTTGTCCCTTCCTGATCCATTTACCCCCAAGACATGAAGCAATATTACACCTTCCCCAGCTCAGAAGTTGAATGTCAACACCTTCAAATGCTTTCTCTCACCTTCAACATCTTTTCAAGAACCTTAGTTCCAGCTAATTAAACCCTGAAAGGGGACCTCTTGGTTCAGTGCCGTTGGAAGCAAGAAGATGTTCCCTGATAAATGATCAGGAATAATCCTTTCATTTAAATGAAGCATCTTGGCTTCGTTCATGCCATCTTCATGTAAAACTGCCATGGTGGAAAACAACTAAGACGAAATGAAAGTATCATGAAGGAAACCAATCCCATTTTTTTAGTTGTAGTTGGACATAATACCTTTATTTTATTTATTTATTTTTATGTGGATCGAACCCAGTGCCTTGCACATGCTAGGTAAGCACTCTACTGCTGAGCCACAACGCCAGCCCCCAATCCCACTTTTGAAAATCATTAAGTTCTCTCTAGCAGTGTCAGGCTTCATAAAGATAGTTGTCCATTCAAAGTGCCAATGGAGGGCTGGGGTTGTGGCTCAGTGGTAGCATACTTGCCTGGCATGTTTGAGGCACTGGGTTAGATTCTCAGCACCACATATAAATAAATAAAATAAAGGTCTATCAACGATTAAAAAAAAATTTTAAAGTGCCATTGGAATTTATGACACTGAACTGTGCACTTTATAATGGTTATAATAGCAAAACTTATGTTAATTATTTTTTACCACAGCAAAAAGAAAGAAAAATATACCACTAAAATTTAAAAAGCAATTAATTGGGAACACCGTGGCTGTAGTGTAAAGTGATTGCCATGTTTGCAGATAAGGAGCCACAGCTCTTCTGGAATTTATTTTCATGGGAATTAATCATAGGCCAATTTCACAATGCTTGTTTCCAACCTGAAGGAAGGTTCTGGTGGGAGTGCATGTATTTTTTGCTTACCTGTCAGTGTTTTTCATTCCTATTTTCTCTCCTACCTTTATAATTGTGGGCATGAAGTGTCAGCAAAGCAACTGCTTATAATGTACAACCTTTGCAGATAGGAATTCATTACTACACCAGAGGCCTCAGATCCTAGGGGTTAGTGAGGAACGTCCATGAATACACTATGTACTCATGTGATTGTTTGTTTGTTTTTGGCAAAGAGGAGATATATTTTGTTGTTGTTGTTTTGCTATTGTTCCCATTATATTGTGCTTTGTATAATTGTTTATAGAAATCCTGAATGTCGCCCCTTAGTCATCAAATCTATCCTTTCCAGCTTTAACAGAAGTTTTCCTGGAGCAATGGGTCCCACACCTCCAGGAGTGGAGGAAAAAAAAGCTTCAAATGTGCATCTGCAGAGTCCTGGGTGAGAGGTCCAGGAGTCCAGTTATCAGTCTGATTTTACCCAAGTCATGGCATCTGTTAAATTTTAAATTTTTGCATTTGCTACGGATGGTAAGGAAGACTTCAGTCAAAGTCTGGAAATGGTTTCTGCTTCATATTTTTTGTACCATTTGACTACTTCCTGTCTTCATCATTGAAATACCTCGACTTCAGGATTGGAGATGTGGCTTAAGTGGCAGCTTAAGCTTGCCTAGCATGTGTGAGGCACTGGGTTCGATTCTCAGCACCACATAAAAATAAAATAAAGACATTGTATCCACCTAAAACTAAAAAATAAATATTAAAAAAAAAACACTTCTGAAGAAATTCCAAAAAGAACAAAGAAAGGAAACAAGAGGAGGATAGAAATTGAAATCATACTCTCTTCTCCCCTCCCTGGGGTGATCAAAATCAAAAACTTTTACAGTATCTAAAAACTTTCCTATATATCCTAGAAAAGGAGATTGTCTATAATAACTTGGCTTTATTTTTCACCTGTCTCATAAGTTTCCTCTTAGGACCAAATCTGACAAGTTGTCTGGCTTTTGGCAGACTAAATTCTAAACTTCTAAGGCAAAACTCTTGTACCTTAAACAAATAAAAGCAGTAGAATTAGAGTCAGAATACCCTTTCACTTAAAAAATGTATTAAATAAATTGAAAGAGAACTTGAACCACTTATTGTTGAGATAGTATATGATGGAACTCGTTCAAGGTGCTGGGTAGGGAACAGGTTACAATTTCTATATGCTAGGGCATATTGGTGGAGATAGTTCTGTTTAAACTGTCACCTCCATATTTTTTTAAATATACATATATATTTTTAGTTGTCAATGGACCTTTATTTAGTTAATTTGTTTATTTATATGCAGTGCTGAGAATTGAACCCAGGGCCTCACACATGCCAGGCAACTGCTTTACCCCTAAGCTACATCCCAAGCCCACTCCATATTTTTATTAGTATTTTGCATCTGTTACATCCTTTACTCTGTGGCAAGCAATTGAATGATTTTCTTGGATGATTTTATTTGGTGGTCATACACTATTAGGATTTCCTAATAATGAGGTACTAGTATCCCCATTTAAAGAAGAGGAAGTGTTTGCCCACGGTCTCAAAGCTAATAAAACAACCAGGATTGGCAGCACCACATAAAAATAAAGATTGTATCTATCTAAAACTAAAAAATAAAATATTAAAAATAAATAAAATAAAGGTATTGTGTTTATATATTTTTTTTTAAAAAAAAGGCTTAGGGAGGAAGGGGGAGCCCAAGGACAGGGATGGGCAGAGGCTGCTGCAGAGCCTCCCCATAGGTCCAGAAACAGTGAGCTGCCAGGGTCCCATGGAGTGATGTGGGTGGGAAAACAGCTGTACAGATTGCTGCAGTGGGTCTTGCAGTGTGGGGAGAGATTGGGCTCAGCTTTAACACAGCATGACTAAATGGGAATTAATTTCCAAGGAGCACGGTGTGGCTCAGTGGATGGAAAACTACGAAGTGCAACAGTGGTCCATGGAACGTTTTGAATATAGTTACGGCTCTGCCTCTGAGACTTGTTTCAAAATGAACAGGTTTTTTCCTCTTCTCCCTCGCCCGCCCCCCAAGCCTCTATCCCATCATAGGCGCCTTAAGCACACACCCACCAAAGGAACACAGTAATTCAGACTTCAGGGATGGCCCAGAAGACCTGAGAAATGGCCAGTTTCCAAATTAACAAGTGAATTACAAACACACACCCTAATCTCAGGGCCCACCTAGAATGTAGCATTTGATTCACCTCTTTAAAAATCCTGGGGTCATGTCCCACCCACCCCCAAAGGTTGGGATAAGCTTATTCCAAAATCACAAAAGAATCACAGCTTCTGTGACCACAGTGCCCTGTGTTTCTCCTTTGCTAGCAAAGCAGTAAAACTTATTTTTCCTTTTTCTCAAAACCATATCCTCACTGGGGACAAGGACTGAGCTTTTGGTAACATCAGCAGAGAGAATTTTGAGATGTATAAAATTTGGATGCTGAGTGTGTGTGCCTGCAGTGGGGACAATGATCCAAATTGAAGTGCATGTATTGTCTGACTTACTCCTGGATTAAAGAAAAGTCACAATTGGTTACCAAGAAAAAGGACAGATTATTTTAAAATTCTCTAAGTTATTGACAATATCTTTATTTTACTGTTGCAAGATTAAGCAAATAAAACAAAAATACATAGCTCACATTAAATTTGTATTGCAGAAAAAAATGTATTTTGGAATAAGCTTATCCCAACCAATATTTGTGAGGGAATTATAAAAATATTAATCATTATTTATCTGAATTTCAAATTTATTTGTCAGTCCTGTGCTTTATCTGGAAGTTCAAGTTTATCTGGCATTAATCAAACTCAATGAAATAAAAAAGTTGATGGCTTTTAATTTTTTTTTCATATTTTTATCTCTTGGCTTTTGTTGTCGAACCCAGTGCCTCACTTGAGCTACATCCCCAACCTCTTTATTTTATTTTTATGTGCTGTTGAGGATCAAACCCTGCGCCTCATACATGCTAGGCAAGCACGCTACTGCTGAGTCACATCCCCAGTCCCCCTATGTCTATCTTGATGTTTGCCTTTGACTGAAGTCTTCCTTACCATCCGTAGCAAATGCAAAAATTTAAAATTTAACAGATGCCATGACTTGGGTAAAATCAGACTGATAACTGGACTCCTGGACCTCTCACCCAGGACTCTGCAGATGCACATTTGAAGCTTTTTTTTCCTCCACTCCTGGAGGTGTGGGACCCATTGCTCCAGGAAAACTTCTGTTAAAGCTGGAAAGGATAGATTTGATGACTAAGATTTTGAGTACCCTCTGAAGTTGGGCTAGAAGGCCTCTTCTAGGCCTTTTAAATTTTTTTTTTTTCAGTTGTAGATGAACACAGTATCTTTATTTTATTTACTTATTTGTATGCGGTACTGAGGATCGAACCCAGCACTTCACACATGTGAGGCAAGTGCTCTACCACTGAGCTACAACCCCAGCCCTTCCTGACTGCCTTAAGTGGGGAAATTCCTGAGCTGGAAAATGTTTCCCTTGGTCTTTATGAGGCCTTTCTGTTTTATTTGATCCTATTTCTCCCATGGGAACATTTCAGCTAACTTAAACCTCCTTATTGAGCCCCTACTGACTATATATTCTTCCAGTTCTGTCTACTTCCTTTTTAAGGCATGATTTGGCTGAGGAAAATTTGGAATATCATTGAACTCTTGGGGACCTCTCCCTTCCTACTGGTTCTGCTCCTCCTACCTGGCCTCCATGAGATTGATTTTTGTTTCTTTGGAAGCAGCAGGACCTCTGGACAACAGCTGCTAGTGGCCACATGCACCATAAAAATGGAGGGCAGTGAGGGGCTGGGATTGTGGCTCAGCGGTAGAGCGGTCGCCTAGCATGGGCGGGACTGGGCTTCGATCCTCATCACCACATAAAAATAAAGGCATTGTGTTGTGTCCATCTACACCTAAAAAATAAATATTAAAAAAAAAAAAAAACTTTAAAAAAATGGAGGGCAGTGAAGAGTTTGGAGCTAACAACATGAATGTTCAGTTGCCACCTTCCCATAAATCCTTGAGTTTCCCTTTAGGGAATTTCTCAGACCAGGATTCACAGTGAACTCAGCATGGCTGGAACTTGGCCCTCTGTGAAGACACACTGTTCTCTTGCTAGAGACTTGGCCTGCCCCTCCTTGCACATGTAGAGGTTCTGCTTCTCCTGAGATGTACCAGGACCTCAGGTACAGCAAGGCAAGTGCTCCCCTATTGAGCTAAAGCCCTAAGCTTAGAAGGTATTTAAACAGAGTGGGGGTGACAATGGCATGATGGGAGAGGGAACATAGATGAATATATGGGTCAGTGTAGACCCCCATGAAACTTGGGAAAAGGTGAAGTACAGGGCCTACTGATGGTGACCCAGGCATGTCACCTCATGAAAGAAAAACTCCTTGTTATTATGCTGAAACATCCCTGTCAGGTCGATGGAGGTGGCTCAGGAACAAAGCACCAAGCAACCCGCACGTGTGAAAAAAACTCCAATCAGGCACTAATAGAACCGCTTGTCAATCAGCGGGGTTTCCTAGCCAATCCTAGATCTTAGCCATCTCCCCCAACCAACCCCAATAGGACAAGGGACTCTAAAAACCCTTTTTCCTGTCTCAAACCCTGCCTTCCTGCCTTAAGCCCAGTAAAAGTTCCAGTCTGGTCAAGCCCCCTGCGCTTCTCCTTAGACCCAATATGTTGGTCTGAGGGTACAGCCCGGGAGTGAAATCTCAATAAAGCCTCTATCAGCGGCCTTTTTAAATCTGCCTCCTTTTGATTCGCTGCTGCCTGACCTTACAGTCCCTCCTGGAAAAATTCACATCATGTTTTAAATACCCCAGCATGCACATGAAAACAAATGTATTGATAACTCACTTCTTTATTGCTAATATAAGTGCTTTATTGCTAATATAAGTGTCTTGGGCATCAACAGTAGCCCATGTATCAGTTGCAGCAGGTAAACCCATCTCTACTCTGGCTCTTGAAAGATGGCATTCTAGTTATTTTTCATGTTTGCCAGGAACATGTGGTCCTGGGAACTAGATGATGCATCTTCAAGCATTAATTTCCTCTGATGTTTCCTATATTTGGCTCTCCTGTTGTTAAACCAAACCTGCAATAAGAGAGGAAAAGGTATTGATTGGTTTAGTATATTGAATAGTAAATGTCATAATGTGGGAAAAAAAAACATTCAGCATTATAGGTCACTTAGATTTTAAACTGTACAGTAGAAACTATTCCTGCAGGGAATGGAACTCCAAGCCTCACATATGCTAGGGAAATGCTCTTGCACTGAGCTATATGCCCATCTCCAGAGGCTGTTGTGTTATTGTTTAAATACCTTCTAAGCTTAGGGCTTTAGTTCAATAGGGGAGCACTTGCCTTGCTGTACCTGAGGTCCTGGGTTCCATCTCTAACACCCTACACCCCCTCCTTTAGTTCACCCTTTTTGTTGGGAGGGGGTACTGGGAATTGAACTCAGGGGCACTCAATCACTGAACTACACCACCAGTCCTATTTTGTATTTTATTTAGACACAGGGTTTCACTGAGTTGCTTAGCCACTGTTGAGGCACGCTTTGAACTCATGATCCTTCTGTCTCAGCCTCCCAAGCCGCTGGGATTACAGGTATGCACCACCATGCCTGGCTAGCTCACCCTTACTGTGCACCAGGTCTAGCCCTGCTCTAGAAGATGCCAAGTACTTTGGCTCTCTCTCCTCTATTTTATTTTTTTATAATGGGGATTGAACCCATTGGTGTTTTTCAATGGAGATACGGTCCTGGCACTTTTTTAAAATTTTTGAGACAGGAACTAGCTAAATTGCGGAGGCTGTCTAAGAACTTGCCATCCTCCTGAGTCACTGGGATTACAGGCCTGCACCACAACACTCAGCTATTCTCCCAATTTTAATATTCTTTATTGGTTTCTTGCATGGATTGGATGCAGGTCTAGCTTGTGAGTTGCTCCAGGTCCATAATTCTAATTGCATGCCTTTTAATCAGATAAAGCACATTCTGCATCCTGACAGCTATTGGTCTGTCCAGCTATCCTCACTAGGAATAGTTTCATCCTATGTGTGGGGACATTAAGACACCACAACATGTGGATCCTGTTTAAAGTAGGATGGAGGGGAATGGCTCCATGTTTGAAAAGCCCATGTTCAGTGTATCTACGTTTCCTAAATAAATCTGTCTATGCCTTTCCTTGGCATATGCTGAAATTCTTTCCCAACACAAATGCCAAGAACCCCACTGGTCCTGAGTCAAGTTCCCCCTTCTCTCTGGGAACTCCTCAGGCACTTTATTGGAATATGTCCTCTGTAAAGTACCACAGACCAAATCTCTATAAAAACCAAAGCCCATAGTGTGTTGGGGGCATGGGCTGATATTAGGTCTGTAATTCTAAGATTGGTTTCCTAAAAGAGAAGGGGAAACCATGTACTGAGTTTTTTTGGGAAATTAATGGTACAGAATTTGGAAATGGATAACATTTAGACTTTTCCCTCATTTGTCTCCTGTAGCTCAAGTTCCCTTTAGAACTCCAGAGAGACATGTGATCCAGGGAAGGCAAAAGCAACTCATCAAACCTTGAGATTTTCTTTTCTTCTGACTTTGCCTTACCACCCTAAGAAATGCTCACAACCGCTTCCCAACTTCTCCCACCTGAGCCAGGCTTGACTGTGCAGCCTGGCATGTGGCATTAGTACACCAGTGCTCAGTGGCTTGCTTTGTGAAGCTACTTTTCTGGGCACCCACCATCATGTCCACAGCCTTTTTCCATCACTGTACTCACACATGCACGCTGCAACAAAGCTAATAATAAGGTCATCCTGACGTTTCCTTTTTTGCATTTATCACTTGGTTTTTGTTCTTGTGTAGTCACTGTTGACAAATGACCTGCCTACATATAGTCATTACTGCCTGAAGGAATGAAAAATATCTGTAATTATTACAGATACCCTGAAAAGAGGGCCACACCCTCAAATGTATTTCACAATACCTAAGTTTAAAATAGAACCACAAAAAGAGAAAAATAGCAGGGCGTGGTGGTACACGCCTATAATCCCAGCAGCTTGGGAGGCTGGGGCAGGAAGGTTGCGAGTTCAAAGCCAGCCTCAGCAAAAGTGAAGTGCTAAGCAACTCAGTGAGACCCTGTCTCTAAATAAAATACAAAATAGGGCTGGGGATGTGGCTCAGTGGTGGAGTGCCCCTGAGTTCAATCCCCGGTACGAGAGAGAGAGAGAGAGAGAGAGAGAGAGAGAGAGAGAGAGAGAGATTGATTGATTCAAGACTTATGTATGCATTTCAAACCAGGACAGGTAGAAATTTACACTAAAATGAGGGCTATGTTTAGGAAAAGATATTCCACGTAACCCACCTCTTCAAAATACTACCACCAAAATAGAAAAATACATCTTAGAAAATATGGACTGAAGGCCACTTATGCACTTATTGTGGAAGCTACAAGGTTTATTTTAACCATATGCAAATTTTGTTCTTGAACATTTTTGTCCTTCTTAGCTAAAGTGAAATTAACTCAGTATTTTTTTTGTTGAGTCATTCTTTGGACAAATTTCCCAACTTTTGCAAACCTTTGCCCTATTGCTACCATAATATTACCATTTGAGTAATGTTTTCAGGTAGATATGTCACAGAATACAAGAAAATTAAAATTGAGGGCTGCCCCTGTCTGTCACTTTATCAACATGTACAAACACAAGTAGAAGAACTAGGTACTTGTGCTTTTCAGGTAGCTTCCCCCATCAGTCTCAGCTTAATCTATGCTACTTAAATATAGAGTGTGTGCTTTCAATGAATTATTCTCATCACAGCATTTATACATTCATTCAGCAAACTTAGGGCTTATACTTGGTTCAAATAATTTAGAACAAGTCTCTTAATTCTCTCCTCTCCCTCTCCCCACCCTCCCTCTCTCTTTTTTGTGGCACTGGAGATTAACCCAGGGCCTTGTGCATGTGAGACAAGCACTCTACCAACTGAGCTATATCCCTAGCCCTCTCTCTCTTAATTCTCTCCATAAATTTGAATACATCCAAGGTCAAACCTAGGCCCATCCTTACTCCTCACAAAAGTGATTTCTAACGGATGGCAAGGTAGAAGATGAACTTTATTTTTGAATATGTATCTATATATACTTACTATATATGTAATTATACACGTATATTTTATTTATATATAATTTTGTACACAGAAATGCAGAAGTAGTTTTTTTGTTGTTGTTGTTTCCTTGAGGAAATAATATTCCTTCTGGTAATGGGAAAGAACCACAAATTCACTTTTTTTGTTTTGGTACTGAGGGTTGAAACCAGGGGCACTTAAACACTGAGCAATATCCCCAGCCCTTTTTTGTATTTTATTTACTGACAGGGTCTTGCTGAGTTGCATAGGGCCTCGCTAAGTTGCAGAGGCTTGCTTTGAACTCACAATCTTCCTGCCTCAGTCTCCCAAGGCACTGGGATTACAGGTGTGCACCACTGCACCAGCACAAGCTCACATTTATCATCCTATTTTCCATCCATTGAAACTCCAAAGTTCAATATTAGTTAGTCTACTTCAGCAAGACAATTAAAATAACACCAACTTAAAATATCTGCATGTTTGATTATATCAAAATGAACCCCATTATTATATATACTTATAATGAAATATTTTATTTATTTCTAAAATTTTTTAGTTGTTGATAGACCTTTATTTTATTTATTTACACATGGTGCTGAGAATCGAACCCAGTGCCTCACACATGCCAGGCAAGTGCGCTACGGCTGAGCCCCAACCCCAGCCCTAATGAAATATTTTAAAAATTAAAAATATTTTAATAAAAATATTTTAAAAATTTTAAAAAAATGTCAAGGCCAGAGCTTTGCACATACTGAAGCAGGTTTTAGTATGACTACCCTCACAAATTGTTTTTTTCAGATTTACTAACCTGCACTTTAGTGTCAGTCACATTGATGCATCTTGCAAGTCCCTTTCTGTGGAGAGAAAACAACAGACATTCAGTATTCAGTATTGTGGATAAAATATAATATAGCATGTGCATTCTGTGCTTAAATTAAAATTATAATCTCCCTTCACAACTCCTCAAGTATACTTTTCTGTAACTCCCTGGAAAATTTTCACATTAGAAATAGGTTTAACTCAGACCAATGGTACAGAATAGAGAACACAGAGACTAACCCATAAAGTTACGATTATCTTTTATTAGACAAAGGTGCCAAAAACATGCACTGGAGAAAAGATAGCATCTTCAACAAATGGAGCTGGGAAAACTGGAAATCCATAGGCAATAAAATGAAATTGAACCCCTATCTCTCACCATGCACAAAAGTTAACTCAAAATGGACCAAGAATCTAGGAATTAGGGCTGGGGATGTGGCTCAAGTGGTAGCGTGCTTGCCTGGCATGTGCGGGGCACTGGGTTCGATCCTCAGCACCACATAAAAATAAAATAAAGATGTTGTGTCCACCGAAAACTAAAAAATAAATATTAAAAAATCTCTCTCTCTCTCTCTCTTAAAAAAAAAAAAAAAAGAATCTAGGAATTAAACCAGAGTCTCTGCGTCTAATAGAAGAAAAAGTGAAAAAGTAGGCCTTAATCTTCATCATGTTGGATTAGGCCCCAACTTCCTTAATAAGACTCCTATAGCACAAGAATTAAAACCAAGAATCAATAAATGGGATGGAATCAAACTAAAAAGTTTTTTCTCAGCAAAGGAAACAAAATATAAGGTGAACAGAGAGCCTACATCCTGGAAGCAAATTTTTACCCCTCACACATAGGATAGAGCACTAATCTCTAGGTATATAAAGAACTCAACAAGCTAAACATAAAAAAAAAACCTAAATAATCCAATCAATAAATGGGCCAAGGACCTGAACAGACACTTCTCAGAAGAGGATATATAATCCATCAACAAATATATGAAAAAATGCTCATTATCTCTAGCAATCAGAGAAATGCAAATCAAAACTACTCTAAGATATCCTCTCATTCCAGTCACAATGGCAGCTATTAAGAAGACAAACAACAACAAATGTTGGCAAGGATGTGGGGAAAAAGGCACACTCATACATTGCTGGTGGGACTGCAAATTGGTGCAGCCAATTTGGAAAGCAGTATGGAGATTCCTTGGAAAGCTGGGAATGGAACCACCATTTGACCCAGCTATTCCTCTTCTCGGACTATACCCAAATGACTTAAAAACAGCATACTACAGGGACACAGCCACATCAATGTTTATAGCAGCACAATTCACAATAGCTAAACTGTGGGACCCAACCTAGATGCCCTTCAGTGGATGAATGGGTAAAAAAAATTTGGCATTTATACACAATGGAATATTACTCAGAACTAAAAACACCCCCAAAATCATGGCATTTGCAGGTAAATGGATGGCGTTGGAGAAGATAATGCTAAGTGAAGTTAGCCAATCCCAAAAAAGCAAATGCCCAATGTTTTCTCTGATATAAGGGGGTGACTCAAAGTGGGGTAGGGAGGGAGAGCATGGGAGGATTAGATTAATTTTAGATAGGGAGGGAAAGGTGATTAGCAAGGATAGTGATGTCATCATTGTACAAAATACATGTATGAAGACTTGAATTTGGTGCCAACAAATCTTATATACAAACAGAGATATGAAAAATTTTGGTATATATGTGTATTAAGAATTATAATGCAAAAAAGGAGTACATGTATAATGGCAAAAAAATAAGCATCTGAAACTATGTAATTTAGAAAACATCAATAAAAACATGAATTCAAAAAAAAGAAAGAAAAAGAAATGGGTTTACCTCATCACAAAATTTAAGGTGACAATAACAGCTCAGTGGGCAAGACATAATTGTAACTCACTGTGTTATAGAATAAAAATGACTACAAAATCTATAATTAACATAGAGGGAGGGAGGAAGGAGGTAAAAGGAGGCATCCTGGACTAAAATTAAACAAATTAACTCTCATGCGTGTATGATTATGTCAAAACTAACACAACTATCATGTATCATTATGATGCAATCATAAAAGCATAAAAACATCAAACATGGACTTTTCATAGGATATAC
Organism: Marmota flaviventris; assembly: GCF_047511675.1. Classification (NCBI taxonomy): domain Eukaryota; kingdom Metazoa; phylum Chordata; class Mammalia; order Rodentia; family Sciuridae; genus Marmota; species Marmota flaviventris. Next base: position 103,323,987 of record NC_092518.1, read on the forward strand.
CAAATCCATTTCTGGGTATACACCCCAAAGAAATGAAAACCTGGAGTTGGATATTTGTCCACCTATGTTCACAGCAGCCCTATTCATAAGAGCCACATGAAAAAAACATCCCATTTGCCTTCCACATAAACGCTCAAATGAAATACATCCATATAATGGAATATTACTCAGCCTTAAAAAGGAAGGAAATTCCAACACATGCTACAACATGAACAAACCTTAAGGACATTACACAAAAAGATACAAGGCAATCACTAAGAGACAAATGCTACATGATTTCACTTACATGAGGTGCCCAGAGGAATCAAATTCATAGAATAAAAAAGAATGGTAGTTACAGGGCGCTGGGGAGGGGAGGTATTTAACGGTACAGAGTTTCATTTTGTCCACATTTGGATGTTTCTGGAGTTCTGTCCCACAACAATGTGCAAATACTTAAGGCTGCTGAAGGCCAACTTCAAAAGTGGTTTAGATGCTAAATTTGTTTTTGTATTTTACCGCAATTTGAAAACAAAAACCAAAAGGAGCAGCCACCAACCAATTTCCAGACTTAATTCATGACAATACTGCATGAAAAAATTGACCTGAATTCCACAAGGTAACCCGCACAGAGCAGAAAGGCAGGTGAAGACCCCAAGGGCTTTTGCTCACAGCGGGCAGGGCAGAATAGGGGCCAGAGAGAGAAAAGTGACCCCAAAAAGAACCTGAACCCCTGGAGACTTTAGACCCTCTCAAGCCAGTCACCTACCTGGTGGCCATGTCAGGGTATTGAGTAACTTGGAAAACACTTTCCAGTTCCTGCAACTGCCACTTTGAGAACTTGTATTGGATTCGTGGACGGGTGCCCCCAGGCTGCGGAACTGCAGCAGCCTCGTTTGCAGACTGCCCGGCCTGTTGCTCCTGCCGGGGCTGCTGCTTGCCACCATTGGCCTCAAGGTAGTCAATGCCTCGGTGGTTCACAGCGCCCTCATGGTTGAGGTAACCTTTTTGAATCACGTCTTCCATGAGGCCTATAGCTCCTTCACGGAAGTGGCCACCTGCAGCAGGGGTCGGCACATCCTCTGCAGCTACCGCTGCTACACTTTCCCCTGCTTCAGCTGCTATCTCTGTATTATAAGCCCCCAGACCATAATAGTTGGGGTCACGGTACTGGTACCAATTTGCCATGGCTGCAATACAACAGGTCCCAGCTGGCCTCTACAAGCACACTTTGACCAGCGATAGAATAGAGCGGTGACTCAGGGTGGAGCTAGTCCTAGAGATTTGTATTTGCCACGGTTTACGGCACGTTCAACGTGCACGCGCTACTCTTTTGAGGATTGCTATTGGCTGTATGTTTGCCGCCAGTTGTGATGGGCGGAGCTAGTTAGGCGCGAAGTAATGGGGCGGGACCACAAAGAAAGGCTGTGTGGAGAATTGTGCCAACCTGGGGCTTGTGCAGAATGGGGGCCTGATTGGCCTCTTAGATGACTAACCACAAATGAACTACAAATGGCCTTCCAGAAGGGACTTTGTAGAGGATGAGAGCTCATTCTAACCACAGGTCCCCCTGTGTGAACATCAGGAGAATACCTCAGGACCACGGTGCCATCTGTAATTCACCATGCGGCACGAGACAGGAATTCACTTGACCTGACCCGCTAGCGGGTGGCTTGCTCAGAGTTCCCACAGGGAAACTGCAGCAAAGCCAAGCTCCCAGAAATGCTGCAGCGGCATCTTGGGCCTGGTTTGCAAAGCATTCTGGGTCAAGAGGCACACTCTGTGGGAAACCCTTTGAGTCCCTTCAGGAAGTCTAAATGCTGCCCATTTTCAGTATCGAATCTATGACAGAGTCCAGGTGTAAAACTTTGAGTAGTGCTGGTCACATTCAAGAATTATCAGGCTGACCCGGGTGTGGTGCTGCATGCCTGGAATCTGAGGAGCTCGGGAGGATGGTGGGTTCAAAGCCAGCCTTGGCAACTCAGTGAGGACCTAAGCCACTTAGTGAGACCCTGACTCAAAATATAAATTAAAAAATAAGTGCTAGGAATGTGGTTGGGTGCTTAAGTGTCCCTGGGTTCGATCTCTGGTACCGCTGCCTGGTGTTGCTTACACTGGATTGCTTATGCAGGATCATGTTGTGGTAAAGATATATTAGTTAATATTCAGAAAATACTTAGCACAATACCTGTGGCTTGGGTGGCTTAGGCAGCAGGATCCCAAGTTCAAGGCCAACCTCAGCAGTTTAGCAAGATCCTGTTTCAAAGTAAAAAAATAAAAAAGCACTGGGACAGCTGGGTTGTGGCTCAGTGGTGGAGCACTTGCCTGGCATGTGTGAGATGCTGGGTTTGATCCTCAGCATTGAAAATAAGTAAATAAGTAAATAAATAAAGGTACACTGACATATATATACATGCACTGGGAATACAGCAGAGTAGCAAAGTGCCTTGGGTTTAATCCCCAGGACTCCCAAAAACAAAAAATCAAAAAATTGGGGCTGTGGTTATAGCTCAGTGTTAGGGTTCTTGCCTAGCATATGTGAGGCACTGGGTTCTATCCTCAACACCATGTAAAAATAACTGAATAAAACCAAGGTATTTTGGTCAATCTACTACTAAAAAATGAAAAAAAAATTTTTTTTTTCTTTAAGCCAAGCATGGCAGAACATGCCTATTGTATCAGCTCTTTGGGAGGCTGACGCAGGAGTGTTACTTGAGTTCATGAGTTTGAGACCAGCCTGGTCAATACAGTAAGATACCATGTTTTTTAAAAAAATATTTTTTTAGGTGTTGATGAACCTTTATTTTATTTATTTATATGTTGTTGAGAGCCACAGCCCAAGGGGCCCCAGCAAACTTCCAGCTGCCAGCTGATGATTGGCTCACAGTGGTCCCAGCAAACTTCTAGCTGCCAACTGATTGGCTCCTCTGCAGTGATGCTCATTGGGCTGTTTCCCCGCCCTTACAGACCACAGGAGCTGCTCATTGGGGGACTTTTTTTGGCTCCGCCCACGCGACCCAGCCAATCTGCCTCAAGAGCAGGAGGAGTGGGGGAGGTTGAGAGGCTTGTGGGAAGCCGGTGGTGGCAGTTGGGCTCTGAGGGTTTTCCTGAGGAGCTGTGTGGTGTGGTGTGTGTGTTCTAAAAATAAAGTTCGTTTCTTTTGACAAGTGGCTCCTGAATTGTGCCCAGCCAGACTGCGGCATTTGGTGGGCCACACAGGGAACGACTGAGGGTAAGTGATAAGGTAAACTGCTCGCCCCTGAGGGCAGGGCAAGAGGATGGGTAGCCATTTTAAGATTCTTCTTTTGTTTCACTTTTGTTTTAAGTTGCCTGTCCCTGGAGATGAGTGAGACGGAAGAAAAACCGCTCACATCTGAGGAAAAACTATTTGCGTCTGAGGAACAGATAGGGAGAAAGGACGGATGCACATGTCAGGAGGATAGAAAGGCTATAATGATTTTGTGTTGTTCCATTTTTGTTTCATTCTGTCTTGGTTTTGTTTGGTGTTATCTTGTTGGGTTGTATTATAGTAGAAATATGGGATCAGAAATTAGTAAAAAAACAAACCGAAAGAGTGTTAAGTAAATTGTTAGAGGAAGGAGGCATCTCAGTAAAATCAAGAACAGTCAGGGCATACGTTGATACAATACAAAAATGTAGCCCATGGCTTTTTAAGGAGGAGTTGCTAAATATATCACAATGGAACCATCATGGTGAAGATTTAAAAAGAATAGAAAAGAAAAGCCCAGGGACTCTGCCAGTTGGCACATTGCCATTGTGGACGTTCGTATCTTGTTTGCTTAGTCCAAAGCCTTCAGTTCAGACAATGGTAGAGGAAGGAGAAGACATTGATTCAAGTAAAAGAGAAGGTCTCTCAAGTTAGTCAGACAGAGGAAAAGATTCAAGTAAAAGAGGTCTCTCAAGTTAGTCAGACAGAGGAAAAGATTCAAGTAAAAGAGAAGGTCTCTCAAGTTAGTCAGACAGAGGAAAAGATTCAAGTAAAAGAGAAGGTCTCTCAAGCTAGTCAGACAGAGGAAAAGATCCAAGTAAAAGAGAAGGTCTCTCGAACTAGTCAGACAGAGGAAGAAAATTTAGAGCAGAAAAAGCCATCAGGGGAAAAGTTACAACAGGAGACTGCTACTAACACCTTTCTATCACCAGAGGGCGTAAGTGTCCAACCAACAGTGCCACCTCTACAGGAGAATGCTACTAACACCTTTCTATCACCAGAGGGCGTAAGTGTCCAACCAACAGCGCCACCTCCATATGCTGGGAGGCTCCCAACCCCCACAGTTGATAGTTGGGATCCTGAGACAGGATCTCAAATATTAACATGCCCTGTATTTGAGCAGGCAGGAGGGCAGCGAATTCACCATGCTTTAAATTTCAAAAAAGTGAAGCAGCTAAAAGAGGCTGTAACAACCTATGGTCCTCAAGCACCCTTCACTGTAAGCATGGTCAAATCCATTCCCAACTTGAACATGACGCCAGCAGATTGGGCTAATATGTGTAAAGCTGTGCTAAATGGAGGACAATACCTGTTATGGAAGGTTGCCAATGAGGAATTTTGCAAGGAGACGGCTAGGCGAAATGCAGCAGCTGGTTATCCTCAGAGAAATCTAGATATGTTGTTAGGAAAGGGACCTTATGAGGATCAGCAGCAACAAATTGCATATGATCCTGGTATATATGCACAAATAGCTGTAGATGCAATTAAGGCATGGAAGACTTTACAAGGACATGGAGGTTTACAAGGTCAATTATCTAAGGTAATACAAGGAGCTAATGAGCCTTACGCTGAATTTGTAGATAGGCTTATTCAAACAGCTACCAGAGTTTTGGGGAATACAGAACAAGCAATGCCATTAATAAAACAACTGGCTTATGAGCAAGCGAATCGTTGGTGCAGAGAAGTCATTAGACCATGGAGACATGAAGATTTAAACACATATATTAAATTATGTAGAGACATTAATGAACAAGGGCAAGTCGTGGCAGCTGCAGTACAACAGGTTTTAGATGCCAGAGACATTAATGAACAAGGGCAAATCATGGCAGCTGCAGTAAAACAGGCTTTAGATGCCAGGCCAAGAACATGCTACAATTGTGAACAAACAGGACATTTTAAAAGGAATTGCCCCATAGGAGGAGGGTTTAACAAAACTAGGTATCAAAGGAGTAGAATACCGGGTATTTGCCCACGATGCCGTAGAGGGAGATATTGGGCTAATGAATGCCGTTCTCAAACCACCATAGAGGGTACTCCATTATCAAAAAATGAACAAGGACCAGGTGTTTATCCACGATATCGTGGAGAAAGGCATCGGGCTCCATTGCCAAAAAATGGACAGGGGGGCCCAATGTTCCGGGGCCCCAAACCACAAATATACAGAGCACTGGAGGAACCCAGCAATCCCATCAGGGTAGTGCCCAGGACACATTGTCCATTAGATCCCTCATCAGACAAACCAGAGGGAGCGCAGGATAAGATATCATCTTGTAAAAGAAAAATTCAGCTGGGCACAGTGGCCCACACCTGTAATTACAGCAACTTGGGAGGCTGAGGCCAGAGGATTGTTCAAAGCCAGCTTCACCAATTTAGCAAGCTAGGGCTGGGGATGTGGCTCAAGCAGTAGCGCGCTCGCCTGACATGCGTGCGGCCCGGGTTTGATCCTCAGCACCACATACCAACAAAGATGTTGTGTCCGCCAAAAACTAAAAAAATAAATATTAAAAAATTAAAAAAAAAACAATTTAGCAAGCCCCTCAGCAATTTAGGAAGAACCTGTCTCAAAATTTATTTTTATTTTTTAAATATATATATATATTTTTTTAAAAAATATTTTTTACATGTATGGACCCTTATTTTATTCATTTATTTATATGTGGTGCTGAGAATGGTACACAGAGCCTCACACATGCTAGGCAAGTGCTCTACCACTGAATCACAGCCTCAGCCCCTTAATAAATTTTTTATAACTTTGTTTATTTACTTTTTATGTGGTGCTGAGGATCGAACCCAGTGCCTCACCTGTGCTAGGGAAGCACTCTACCACTGAGCTATAGCCCTAGCCCCCGTCTCAAAATTAAAAAAAAAATAAAAATAAAAATAAATAAAAAAGGCTGAGCATATAGCTCAGTGGTACAGGTGCCCTGGGTTCAACACCAGTACCAATAATAATTATATTAATAAGAATTATAACAATAACAACAGAACAGGCAAAGAAACCTTTGTGCTTCAAGGAAGGAAAGTATTATAAGGTTGAGAAGCTTATTTTGAGAATAAACTGCTAGTACCCTGGACTTACATTCCAGCTTGGATGACTCCTCTATATTCTTGTGCTCATATCTCATCTTGCAGATGTGATTACAGATGTCCAGGAAAATAGAGGACTTGTCTGATACTCAGAGCTAGTTGCTGAGTATCTCAGACCTTTTGAGGTTACAAAAAGGTTTTTTTTGAGTAAGCATAATGATTGAGTTTTTAAAAATTATACACACACACTAGTGGTCAATGTAGCTTTATTTTATTTATATTTGGTGCTAAGAATCAAATCCAGTGCCTCACACACGCTAGGCATGTGCTCTACCACCCCAGCTCAATGGTGGAGTTCTTTAAATAAGTAGAAGAACTTTGGATAAAAATAAGTACTGGACTTAATCTGCTAGTTCAAGATCATGTTGCAGAAAGCTTGTTTTTTTTGTCACTGGTGCAACAGTAATGAGGACAAGGTTTTGACAAAAAGAAAAAAGAGGTTTTACTGGTTTGCCAGCAAATGAGGAGAATAGCAGACTTGAATGTCAAGAGCTACTGTCCTCTTGGTGAGGGGTGGCAAAAGTTTTGAAAAGAAATTTGGGAACTTGGCTATGGGTATGCCTGTCTGAAGACATGATTCACGCATAGATGATGGCCTTGAAATAGTGGTTGCTCAGACCTGCAGATACCAGTTCCCAAGTTAGCACATCTTCCTGACAGAGCTTTCATTCTTGTGGTCACTGAGCTGAAGGACATGAATAGTTCAGCACAGGACTTGATGAAAGTTAATCTTGCTTTCCCTGATGCTAGGGAGGGGGAGAAGGAGAGGAGGAAGAAAAAGAAGGGGAAAAAAACACATCACTTTTAATTTTATTATTTTTTTAATATTTATTTTTTGGTGTAGATGGACACAACACCATGCCTTTATTTTTATGTGGTGCTGAGGATCGAACCCGGGTTCTTCCGGTGCTAGGCGAGCGCTCTACTAATGAACCACAATCCCAGCCCAACACATCAGTTTTAAAATAAGCAATGGAACAATTAAGTGGCAATCTTCATACTCAAATCATGGAGTGACCACCATTACTACTGAACATCTTGGGAAATCGAGCAAACAGTACTTCAAGCACAGGATTGGCCCTGGGGAAAAAAATTCAAGGGGCTGGTACAAGGAGAGTCCCAGAAAGCAGTATCTACCAAAACTCACCAATGAGGACTTGGCATATGTATGGATATGGGTCTTATTGGGCTTGGGGTTCCTTTTGCACCATACCGCCTGATAACTTAACAGACTCCCCTAGCCCTGACCCCAATAACTTCAATAGCCAATAAAAACCCTAAAGAGTCTGTCATAGAGATTTTTCTGAAGGTAGACAACTCATACAGCCTTTATTTGGCTGAAGTGATGTTATGTTCTTTTTTAATGTAATATATGTACCTAAAAAATAGATATTTGATTTTAAAAACGTTTGGGCAGTATATAGAAAGAGGCAGACCTTTGGAGTCTATAGGCCACTGAGAGAGGTATAGAGGGATAGAGGCAGCCAGGGCAAGATAGCAGTGAAGTGGTCAGGGGTGGGCAAAACCAAAGCAGCAGGGAGAGGGCCCTCCAATTTTGAGGTTAATTTCCCAGTTGACTAAAGTGTTCATGAACACAAGCGGGTACCCAATCAGACAAATACTTTCATACTATGCTTGTAAGTTGGGATCAAATAGAAAAATGAAAATAGACATGTGGCCACAGGTGTTGGGGGGAGGCAGCAACTAGCAATGAGGAGGAGAGCATGAACAGGGGCTGGGATATGATTACTCTCAGTGGAAAAGTGGGAGGTTTCCTCATCCCTACTCCCACCCCCACTACCAAATTTACCAGAAAAGAAAAAGAGCAAAGCCCCTTTCTCAGCTCAGGCTTCCCACCAAGGTGAGTGTAACCAGCTGCTTCAACACAGAGCCTCTATTCTGCAGGCATGACCCATCCTCTCTCCTCACTACCACTGCACCACCAGCTCTCAGCTCTGCCTTGCAGCCCTTTCCTAAACTAGGTGCCTATTTTGTGACTGCACCATTAGACATGTGGACAACAGCAGTTGGCATGCCCTGCGACTAACAAAAAGAGACAGCCAACAGCTGGTGATTAAGAACTAGTACCGAGGCTGGGATATGGCTCAGTTGGTAGAGCACTTGCCTAGCAAGCACAAGTCCCGGGGTTCAATCCCCAGTGCCAGCCCCCCCAAAAAATAGTACCTTGGAGCCTAGTGTGGTGGCACACACCTGTAATCCAAGCAGTTCCTGAGACTGAGAGAGGAGGATCAGAGACAGCTTCAGCAATGGCCAGGTGCTAAGCAACTCAGTGATACCCTGTCTCTAATAAAATACAAAATTGGGCTGGGGATGTGGCTCAGTGGTGGAATTCCCCTGAGTTTCATCCCAAAAAAAGAATTAGTACCTTCGGCTGTGGTTATAAGTCAGTGGCAAAGCACTTGCCTAGCACAGGTGAGGCACCGGGTTCAATCCTCAGCTAAATAAATAAAATAAAGGTATTGTGTCCATCTATAACTAAAAAAAACATTTAAAAAAAATTTTTGTAGTTGTGGATGGGCAGACTGCCTTTATTTTATTTGTTAATTTTTATGTAGTGTTGAGGATCAAACCCATTGCTTCACGCATGCTAGGCAAGTGCTCTGCCACTGAGCTATAGCCCCAGCCCAACTAAAAACATTAAAAAGATAGTATCTTGTCTTTGAAATTGAGGCAGGAGTATTGTCCCAGGTTAACAGGCACCAGATCCAGCTGCTGAGTATATCTCCTGTCTTTGCTGAGGATCCTTGTGGATCATAGCCCTTGACCACAGCACCCAGGACATTTTTTCTCTTTATCACAGCCCTTGACAACAGGACCCAGGATTTTGTTGTTGTTGTTTAGTTTGGGAAGTTTTTATTGACATTCTTTGAGTCTCAGTGATACTTTCTGGGCTATGTATTTTCTACAATGGAACCTGGAAATCAATAACAGAAACAGTTTGAAAATTCCCAAATATCTAGAATGAAATAGTACACTTCTGAATAGGTCAGCGAAGTCTAAGGGGAATTGAATATTTTCTTTTTTTTAATTGATTTTATTTTTTTAAATACACGACAGCAGAATGCATTACAATTCTTATTACACATATAGAGCACAATTTTTCATATCTTTGTATATAAAGTATGTTCACGCCAATTCATGTCTTTATACGTGTACTTTTTTTTGCATTACAATTCTTATTACATGTATATACCACAATTTTTCTTATCTCTGTTTGTATATAAAGTATGTTAACACCCAATTCGAGTCTTCATACATGTACTTTGGAGGAATTGAATATTTTCAACCACATGGAAATGCAACTTATTTGTGTTATGTTATCAGAAGCAGTGGTTAGTGGGAAATTTATACTGTACAGTATTATGATACTGTTTATTTGCAGATTATATGATTATCCATATAGAAAATTCCAAAGAATCAAATTAAGAAGTATAGTAGAGCAAATTTGCTGGTATAGAGGGTGAATATACAAAAGTCATTTGCCGGGGCTGGGGTTGTGGTTCAGTGGTAGAGCGCTCATTTCACATGTATGGGACCCTGGGTTCGATCCTCAGCACCACATAAAAATAAATAAGTGAAATAAAGGTATTGTGTCAAACTACAACTAAAAAATAAATATATTTTTTAAAAAGTCAATTGCTTCTCTATATACTATCAAGAAACAATTGAAGGGCAGGGCTTGTGGCTCAGTGGTAGAGTGCTCACCTTGCAGGTGTGAGACACTGGATTCCATCCTCAGCACTTAAAAATATTAATAAAATAAAGGTATTGTGTCCATCTACAACTAAAAATATTTAGAAATGAAGAAAGAAACAATGGGAATTTGGTATTTAACAAAGAACAGCATTTACATTAACAGACACTATTTTATATCATACTAGCAATGTGGAGGATTTAAATTTTTCCACAGTCTTGCCAACGCTAAATTTCCTTATTTTAATCTTAATCATCTTAGTGTTTGTGCAGTGGTGCCATCATGGTTTTGACTTGCATTTCCCTAATGCCTAATGATGTTGAATATTTTTTCATATGTTTTTTGGCCATTTGTTTACATTTTTGGAAAAATGACCATTCAAGAAATTTGCCCATTGAAAAACTGGGTTGTTTGGCTGGTCACAGTGGATGCCTGAAATCCCACCAACTCAGGAATCTGAGGCAGGAGGACTCCAAGTTCACTGTCAGCCCCAGCAACTTAGGCCCTAAGCAACTTAGCAAGATCCTTTTTCAAAATAAAATAAATAAATAAACGGTTGGGGATATGGCTCAGTGGCAAAGTGCTTCTGGGTTCAATCCCTTGTACTGAAAAGCAGGAGCGGGAGGAGGGAGCAGGTATTTTCTTTTTCTTTTTTGAGTTGTAAAAGTTATTACATATACTGGATGTTAGAACGTTAACAGAGATATGAGTTAAGGATAATTTCTTCTATTCTGGGATACTCTTTTTACTTTCTTCATGATATCCTTTGATATAAAAAGTTTAAATTCGGAGCAAGTCAAATTTATCTGCTTTTTTTTTTCATGTTTTGGTATCATTTCTAAGAATACATCACCAAACTCAAGCTCATGAAAATTTCTGTTTTATTCTAAATAATCATGGTTTTAGCTTAGCTATTTTTAGATCATAGATCTATTTTGAATTCTTTTACATGTGCATATACAGTTGTCTGAGCACAATGTGTTAAGAGGATTACTCTTTCCTCATCAAATTTTTGGCATCCTTGTACAAAATCAATGGGCCATAGATATATATGGTTTATTTCCGGACTCTCAATTATATCCCATATTTCTATTTGTTTTCATATGCCAATGCCACACTTTGTTAATACTGTAGACATATATAGTGAGTTTTGAAATTGTGAAGTTTGGTGTTGTTGTTGGGTTTTTAAATTTTTATTTTTTGGTACGAGGCATTGAATCCAGGGACTGTTAACCACTGAGCCACATCCCCGGGTTTTTTTTTATTTTTTAACTTTTGAGTCAGGGTCTCGCTAAGTTGCTTAGGGCCTTGCTAAATTGCTGAGGCTAGCTTTGAACTTTCAAACCTCCTGCCTCAGCCTCCCCAGTTACTGGGATTACAGGCATGTGCCACCACAGTCCACGGAAAGTGTAAGTTCTTTTCAGTATTGCTTTAGCTATTTGGGGTCCTTTACAATTGCATGTGAATTTGAGGATCAGCTCTTTCATTTGTGGAAAAAAAAATGCCTTTGAAATTTTGATACTGATTGCATTTAAACTAAATTGTGTTGGATAGTTTCTCCATCTTAACAAGAAGTACTCCAATGTTACAAGTGACACAAGTTGTCTTTCCTTTTTTTTCAGCCTCTTTTACTTTCCTTAGTTTTATAGTTTTCTGTGTACAAACTTTCACCTGTTTAAATTTATTCAGATAGTTTATTCTTTTGGATGCTATTATAAATAAAATTATATTAATTTAATTTTCTCATTGTTTATTGTTGGTATTTAGAAGTAAAACTGATTTTTTTATATTGCTCGTGTACTCTGCAATTTTGCTGAATGGGTTTTTTAGCTCTACTAAATTATGGAGTTTTCTTCTCTCTAAGTTGGAATTTTCCATAACATGTCATCTGTGAATCCAGTTAGTTTGATCTCTTTCTTTCTAATATTGCTGAGTTTTATTTATTTTTGTTGACTAATTGTTTGGGCTAGACCCTCCAGCATGATATTGAACAGCAGTGTGAAATCCTTTTTGTATTCCACAGCTTAGTGGGAAAGCTGTCCTTTCACCATTCCGTTTGTATTAAATATGAATTTTTTTAAAAAAAATTTAGTTGTAAGTGCACACTGTACCTTTATTTAATTAATTTAGTTATTTTTATGTGAAGCTGAGGATAAGACCCAGTGTTCACATGTACTAGGCAAGCACTCTATCACTGAGCCACAACCCCAGCCCCTAAATGTGGATTTTTAATACATGTCCTTTATCATGTAGAAAATGTTCCCTTCCATTTCTACTTTTTATATATTTTTAGTTGTCGATGGACACAATACATTTATTTATTTATTTGTTTGTTTGTTTATTTATTTATTTATTTGATACGGTGCTGAGAATCAAATCCAGTGCCTCACACTTGCTAGGCAAGCGTTCTGCCACTGAGCTAAAACCCCAACCCTTACTTTTCTAAGTGTGTTAGCATGAAAGGGTGTTGAATTATGTAAAATGATTTTTCTGCATATAATGAAGTGATCACATGCTTTTTTCAAACTCTTTTTAAAAAATATTTATTTCTTTAATTTTTAGGTGGATACAGTATCTTTATTTCACATTTATGTGGTGCTGAGAATTGAACCCAGTGCCTCACTCACGCTAGGCAAGCGCACTACCACTTGAGCCACATCCCCAGCCCATCAAACTCTTTCTTTTAAAGTGTTTATTTATTTTTTTAGTTATAGGTGGACACAATATCTTTATTTTATTTTTATGTGGGGCTGAGGATCGAACTCAGTGCCTCATGCATTCTAGGCGACACTCTTCCTCTGAGCCACAATCCCAGCCCCTCAAACTCTTTTGTTTTTTAAAAATAGTTTTTAGTTATAGATGGACACAAAACCTTTATTTTATTTATTTATATGTGGTATTAAGGATCGAACTCAGTGCTTCACACGTGCTAGGCAAGCACTCTGCCACTGAGCTGCAATCCCAGCCATCTTTATTCTTTTAATGTACTGTGTTGCATTGATTCAATCTCTTATATTGAATCACCCTTACATTTCTGGCATAAATCCTAATTAGTCATGGTGTACAATACTTTCAATATTGTGTTGGATTTGGTTTGCTCATATTTTGTTTTATAAGGAATATTGGTGAATAATTTTTCTTGTGGTGTCTCTTTGACTTTTGTGTCATTGAAATACTAGCCTCATAGAATGATTTAGGAAATATTCATTTCTCTAATACTTTTTGAAAGAGTTTGAGAATAAATAATGATAATTAGTTTTTAAATGTTTCATATAATTCACTAGTGGAACCATCTGCCCTTTGGCTTTTCCTTGTTGGCAGGATTTTTTATTACTGATTCAATCTTATTACTTGTTACAGGTATCTGGAGATTTTCTTTCTGTATCAATGTGGGCAATTTGTGTTTCTTTTTTTTCTTCTTCTTTACCTCTGTTTGAAACAAGCTGGTGTGTTAGATAACAGACTAGAACACCATATGGCCAGCTTCAGTATTACTTTTCCTCCTTTTACAACCACCAAGATCTGATAGGAAAGGGAACCAGAGGGTGCAATTTGTGTTTCTATAAAATATGTACATTTTATCTAGGTTTTAAAATTTATTGGCATTCAATTATTCACTGTATTCTCTTATAATTATTTTTATTTCTCTAAGGTTGTTAATAATGTACCCACTTTCATCTTTTTGTTTTAGTTGTTTCTTTGTTTTCTTTGTCAGTTTACCTAAAGAGTTGTCAGTTTTGCTATTTAAAAAAAACAACTTTTGCTTTCCCTGATTACTTATATTGTTTTTCTGTTTTCTTCTACACTTTTGATCTATTTCAGTCTTTATGATTTTCTTCTTTCTGCTGGCTTTGGGTTGTTTGCTTTTTTCTAGTTATGTGGAGCATGCCATTAGGTTATTGATTTGAGGTTTTCTTCTGTTTTATATAGGTGTCTACGCCTATAAATGTACGTTTGAGCACTGCTTTTGTTACTTCTTTTTTTTAGTTTTTTTAGTTGTTGATGGACCTTTTAATTAATCAATTAATCTTTTTATTTATATGCAGTGCTGAGAATCAAACCCAGTGCCTCATGCGTGCTAGGTAAGTGCTCGACTACTGAACTACAACCCCAGCCCTCCCGTTCATTTTTGTATGTCATATTTTCCATATTATTTGTCTATAAATGTTCTCTAATTTCTCCTTTTACTCATTGGTTGTTTAATAATGTGTGGATAATTTCCACCCTTCTGAGAATTTTCTAGTTTTCTTTCTTTATGTTATTGATTTCTAGTTTTATTCCATTGTGGTTGCAGAAGGTACTTTATATGGTTGCAATCATTTTAGATTTATTAAAACTTGTTTTGTCACTTAACATATGTCTATACTGGAAAATATTCCAAACTCACAGGAGTTGAGTGGGGCTCTAGATATGCCTATCCATTAGGCCTAGTTGGTTTACAATATTCAACTTACTTTCTTCCTTACTGATCTTCCATATAGATGCTCTGTTATTGATGTGGGAATTTGAAGCCTCCAACTATTATTATAAAACTATTTTCCCTTCAATCATGTCAATAAGCATTACTTGTGATTTTTTACTGTGTTGTTTGCTATATATGTGTGTATTTATATCTATATTCCTTTCTATATAACTTTTTTAGTGAATTATAGTTCTACATAATAGTGGGGTTAATAATTTTTATTTATTCATAAATGCATATCAGATGGTTTTCTCTATTTCAATCTCCGCTACCCCTTCCCTCCTCTCCTCCCTCCCCTGATACTATTCCTCTATTCAACTGGTCTTCCTCAATTTTTTTTGTGGGGGGTACCTGGGATTGAACTCAGGAAAACTAAGCCACATCCCCAGCCCTATTTTCTATTTTACTTAGAGACAGGGTCTCACTGAGTTGCTTAGCGACTTGCTTTTGCTGAGGACTTTGATTCTCCTGCCTCAGCCTCCACTTGCCAGGGACAAAATCTACAACCTTAGTGGCACACCCCCAGGGACCTACCTACTCCAACCACACTCTATACCTTCCTATAGTTACCATGCAGTTAATCCCTATCAGTGGAATAATGCACTGATTAGGTTAAGGATCTCATAACCAATCATCATTTCATCTCTAAACTTTTTTTGCATTGTCTCATATTTGAGATTTTGGGGGACACCTCCATAACAACCAATGTATAATATCCTTTGTCGCTTGTGACTTTTTCAGAAAATCTATTGTCCCAATATCTGTCTTTTGATTACCTTGGTATTCATTACATACTTGCACAGAATCCCCAGATTTAGCCCTGGTGGAATCCTAGGGTACTCTAAGGTGTTTTCTGAGCATTTGTCTTGGTTGTAGTATGCACATTGCATTCCATTTTCCTCAGTGGACTTGGTGGCCCTTTCAATCCCTTATATACCCAAGAAACGTTCTCCTTAGCACTTTCTCCTGAGCTTTCTAGGAGAAAATCTCCTTAGGATTTTGGGTCCATCTCCTGTTTGTCTCATCTATTGTCCCTCTCCTGCTGCAAGTGTACAAAGGCATTGTGTATCAGTAAAACCTCTCAGTGCATACCCTCCAACCTGGAAAGTAACAACAGCCTGGAGGGAAGGGAATAAGTCAACCTTTGAGCTGTGCTCCCAGTAAATCACCAGATAGGTGAAAATACATAGCAATAGCATTTAAAAATAAGGATTGTATTAATCTCTCAGCACCAGAAAGCCATAAAAAGAACTCAAGTGGCACTTCCAAGGTTGGAAACAGAGAATGTTAAGTTAATGGGGAAAAATTGTTTTTAATATTTATTTTTTAGTTGTACACAATACCTTTATTTCATTTATTTATTTTTATGTGGTGCTGAGGATTGAACCCAGGGCCTTGCAGGTGCTAAGTCAGCCCTCTACCACTGAGCTACAACCCCAGCCCTGGTGGGAAAATTTTTCACAATGTTCTGTTACTGAAATTCAACTGACCCTTTCTTCTTAAGGGTTCCAAAAACTATTGATTCTGTCTTCAACAGTTTATGACTGTTTCAACGTAGGAAGTGATTTTATTCAAGCTTCTTCCACCATCATTTGCTGTGATATCACTCTAGTGCATGTTTATATTTTTAAGACATCTTAATTTAGATTAAATTTCCTACAATTTATATTTTTCTTTCTTTATACTTTTTAAAGAAAATTTTAAATCACTTAACTGCTATTTATTTTCATAAACATGAGGTATTTCAAAGTTCTAAATATACTGTGTTTTTGAAGAAAATAAACACAGAACTTTGCATTTACCCAGTTCTATGCACCAAACATGAACAAATGAAGAAACAGACTAAGAAAAGGCATATATATAGCAAATTTTATAAAATTTCTTAGTTCAAAAGTGATAAAGTAATATCTACTCAAAACTTTCATAACTCGTTTCCATATGAAAATATAAGTATCAAATTTAGTTATGTATCAGCATCATACTAAAGTATACAGTGTAATTAGTACAGTACATAACAGATTAACGATATATTTGTATGCAAAACATGCTCCTCAAACATTGAGGTATTATTATGGTACTTAGGTGTGAACTTCCAGTCTAATACTGGCTGCAAAAGCCACCTCTCATTACCCAGAACATATACAAAAGGCAGGTGTGCAAAGGTATTTACAGAAATGTTCCCCATCGGCATCAAATGGCAACCCTCTTACCTGACATCTGCTGGAACCTAAGCACAATTGTAAAAAGTAGGAATGACTCTGTTGTTTGAAAACTTGGAACGAACAAGGAGCCCCAGAGGCTCCCAACTGTCACGAACTTCTACTGCTGTCACTGTCACAGCAAAGCTACCCAGAACCCCATCACATGGGCTCTCCAAGGTCCTGGTAGAACCCCACACGTCCTGCCCCCCCACCCAGACCCAAACGTCAGGGGACTGATTTGAGAGTAAATCAATATTCATTAACACAATGTTTAAAAAAAAATTAAACTGTGCAAAAGTGGCAGTGACTGTTCATTTAAGAAAGGTTTAGAAAGTCCAAGCAAGTTCAATTATCTTTAGCAACTGCTGCTGTCTTGCCTGCAATTTCTCCTTTTCCATCAGAAGCTGGTGCTCCTTGGCCTGGAGGTAGTGGACATACTCACAGGCTTTTTTCAAAATGACCACCTTGGCAGCCTTCTCATTCTTCACCAGCTCTGGCACGTGGTCCCGGAGCGTGGTGAAGCTGGACCGCAGGTCATTGCGGCGCTGGCGCTCCAGGATGTTGTGATTGCGGCGACGCACGCTGTCCTCGGAGTCGGATTTCCGAGGGCTGAAGCTCTTACCCTTTGGGTGGATGACGCTCTTGAAGGGATGTGGGGACACCTCCCTCTTGATCTTCTTCTGGGGTGGAGCATCCTCGCTCTCCACATAGGGCGAGGGCGCAGCATAGTTGTGCTGCTGGTAGATGGGGACACTGCGTTGGAGGATCAGCTCACGGGACTGCTCTCTCCCCAGGCCCAGGGCTGTGTTCTTGGGACTCACCGTGAGGGTGAACGTGGTGCCGCCTGTCTTACAGCTTTTCTCCACGGTGACCACATCGATCTCCTCTTCTTCATCTTCCTCCTCGTCAACCTCGTCGCTCAGGGCGTCTTCTCCCGAGGTGCTGCGGACCTTGTGGTCACCGCCGTTGGGAGGGCGGCTGTTTAAACCCGGAGGGGCGGCCACCGCGGCACTAGCGGGGGCGGCTGCTCTAGCAACCGCAGCGGCCACGGCAGAGGCACGGGCAGGGGCACGAGCCGGGGCGACCCGCACAGGCACCGGATTCCGCTTGCTCACCGGCAAGAGAAAGACTACCGCGGGATCTACGCACTCGGCGGCCGGGTGGGCGAGCTCCGCCGGTAAGGCGGCTCCGGCCGTCCCGCTGTGCCCGCGGCCCGCAGGGCTGGCAGCTCCCGCTCCCGGGACCTGAGTGGCCGGACCCGTGGCCGCGGGCTCGTGGCCATGCTGCATCTTCTCACTCATCGCACGCTCCAGCTTCTCGCGAGCGGAGAAGCCGCTCCACATGCAGTCCCGGAGGATGACTGGGTTGGGGGTGAGGCTGCCCAGTCCCCCCGGGCCGAACACGTCCTCCTCGTCGGGGTTGCCCCACAGGTCGGCCTCGGTCAGCATCATTTCGCTGGCCCAGTCAGAGGGCTCCGTACTGAGCTCCAGGAACGCACAGCTGGGCGACAGCGGGGGCGTAGGCAGCAGTTCAAACTTCTTCCAGATGTCCTCCCCAGGAGGGGTCGAGTTGGGGCCGCTGAAGTAGAAGTCATCTTCGTCAGGGTAGAAGCAGGGCTGCAGCCAGTCAAACTCGAGATCTGCGTTCCTGCAAATCATCCTCGGCATGGTGGACGCGGTGCAGCTCCGCATCAGCTCGCCTGCCCGCCAGCGACTGAGAGAGCTTCTTTCCGCTCAGCTCTTTTTAATACCGGGGGGTGCTTCCTTTCCCTAGGGTGTGCGGAGGGCGGGGGCAAGAGCCAATCTCCAACACTCCAGGCGACTGCTGGGAATCCGGAGACGATTCTGCGCTGGGGTCTCCGGGTGGTCTGTGGGGGCGGGGAGGGGTCCTGGGGCGGCTGCATTCTGTGAGCGCTTGTGCCTAGCTAGCGCTCCTTCGGCTCCAACCCAGTTCCCAGGAGACCCCCGCATCCACTCAGCGCGTCCAGATAGATGACTGTACTTTAGAAAAAAATTTGCGCTTATAAAAATTTCAAAAATAAAAATTATTTTTTATTTACTGTTGTAGGCATTTTATCCCATTTGCTTTGACATTTGCACCCCCACTTTCTTTTTCTTATTTTTTCTTTGACAAATTTTAATTTGATTTTAATAATAATTTTTATTTATTGTGTTTGTGGTGCTGGGGACTGAACTCAGGGCTTTGTGCGTGGTAGGCAAGCGCTCTACCACTGAGCTACATCCCTAGACCTCCTTCTCTTTTAGAATATGTTTTTAATGGACACAATACCTTTATTTATTTATTTATTTTTTATGTGGTGTTGATGCTCGAACCCAGTGCCTCACCCGTGCTGGGCAAAAATCTACACCAAAATCTCCCTTTTTCCTTTACCACTGCACTACAACTGCAGCCCTAAAAACTAATTTTTAACTGGTAAAGAAAAACATGAAATTACACATATTAATGAGGTATGATGTTTTGATACATGTATACATTGTGTAATGTTCAAATCAGGTTAAACACATCTATCTTCTGAAACATTTATCATTTCTTTATGGTGAACACATTAAAATTATTATTTTTTTAAGTGGACAGTACATTATTGTTAGCTATAACCATCCTACTGCAACAGCACACCAAAACTTCTTGCTTCTATCTAACTGTAACTTAGTATTCATTCATCAACCTTTTCCATCTCTTCCTAACCCCTGCTGTCCCCATTAACCATCACCTACTCTCAAGGTCTATGAGATCAACTTTTTTAGATTTTGCCTGAATGATGTAATGCAACGTTAATTTGCTTAAGACTCAAACCCAGAAGTGTCTAAGCTTTTACAAAATTCTGAGACAAGCGTTTTCTTGTGAGCGTCATGGTTTCTTTGAAAGATGTCCCTGAAAAACATGTCTGGACCACCCTTCAGAGGCAAAATGTCCCACAGCCCACTGATGGTCTCTTGGGTGTACTATTAAGGAGTGAGAACAGTAAATGCTGAAATTGTTAACCAGACTCAGATTTGTAGGTTTATTTGTGCTGCTCCTGCTGGTTATTAATTAAATCACCTCATTAGGTCAGGTATAACACAATTGGCATTTGTTGTTGTTGTTGTTATTGGCATCTTAACTGAGAAATTTCCAGGCACAGGAAAAAAAAAAAAAAAAAATCACTCATGAGAAAACAAAACCTGATCGAAAAGGAGTGTAAAAATGATAATTGGGCGCCCTCTTCTGGATTATCTGTGCAAGGGCTTTCCCAAAGAAATCTCCAGGTCTGCTTAATAATGGGACTTTAAAGAAAGATTGAGTTCCCACTAAGGAACTCAGGGCCAGAGGTACCAGGCCATGGGGAACTCAATAAGTCGTTCAGCTAGGGTCTGCATGGTGATAGCCTTCCACCTCCTGGTGAATTTTTATATAAACTGGAGAGCCAAACAACTATTTCTCACACCATTTGGATTTCAAATATAAACATGATTAGGGACTACACCAAAATTTCCCTTTTTCCATAGGGCCTAGAGGCCCTGTCCCAAGGTTAGAGGTCAGTGGTAAAATGGACAAGAATTGCATATCTTGGGCCTTTTACAAACCAGTACACAAATGACCATGGTCCTCACAATACCTGGCATCATGACAAGGGGATAACAGATAATATTCTCTGATTTTGTGTCCCTACTAACTTTATTATTATGGCTCCCACTACTGAATGATATGTTAGCATTTATGTGTTGTTTATGTGTACCCTCAATTACTTTTGCCCCCAAGCCCTGATAGGAATTATAATCATTATGGCCAGCTTAGTGGGAGCACATAGAAGACTATAAACCAGTGGGATGAATAACACCTATTGTCTCCGCAAAACAAGGTTAGCTTACTGGTGGAAAAAAGAAATTGGGGGCTGGGGCTGTAGCTCAGCAGTAGATTGCTTGCCTAGTAGATTGCTTGCGAGGCGCTGGGTTCGATCCTCAGCACCACATAAAAAGAAAGAAAGAAAATAAAGGTATTGTGTCCAACTACAACTAAAACATTATTTTAAAAAAAATAACTGCCCTTGCTGCTGAGCTTCAGGGAGCCAAAGTGCTCCATGAGACTAATTCTCCATTCCAGAGCCCCATTTGGCGCATGCATAATACCTGGTGCTTGTAGACTTACCATTAATTATAGACAGCTCAGTGAATATTGCCACTTTTAGCACCAATAGTACCAGACCTTGGAGCTGTTACAGAGGTTATTGTCCAAGCTGAGGAAACTTAGTATGTAGCAATCAATGTTACAAATGATGAGGATCCCTTTTCCTTTTATACTTTAAAAAATTTTTTTTTAGTTGTAGATGGACACAATACTTTTATTTATCATTATGTGGTGCTGAGGATCAAACCCATGGCCTCACACATGCTAGGCAAGAGCTCTACCACTGAGCCCCTTAAAATACACTTTTAAGGTCCTTCTACAAGGCTCATTTCTCTGGGTAAACAAAGATATGTTCCCAGCAAAGCTGTCTTCAGATAAGAAAGAAAAAGATTTTCACGAACAAATAAACAAAAAAGCTGAGGGATTTTCTTCATAAGAAATGTTAAAGGGAATTCTTCAAACTGAAAGAAAAGTACAGTAATATGTAACAAGAAATAGCTGAAGGCATAAAAGGCACTAGTAAAATTATGCAGATTTATATACATTAATACAGTGATTATGGTATATAATTCATTTATATCCACAATATGAAAGCTAAAAATAGAAACATTTAAAAAACAACAAAAACAACAGGCCTAGGGGCTGGGGATATAGCTCAGTTGGTAGAGTGCTTGCCTAGGCCCTGGGTTCAATCCAAGCATCACAAAAAAGCAACAACAAGGGGCTGAGATTGTGGCTCAGCGGTAGAGAGCTCTCGCCTAGCACCAGCGCGACCCGGATTGATTCTCAGCACCACATAAAAATAAAGACTTTGTGTTGTGTCCATCTACAAAAAAGATTCTCTCTCAAAAAAAAAAAAAAAAAAAAGGCAACAACAACAGGCCGTTTGCATGCAGATCACTCTCCACCCATTTGCCCACTTTTAGCCTGTACATCACCTGATGTTCACCTGCCAAGCACCCCCACCCCCACCCCCGGCAAACACCCCTCCCCCTATTTGCCGGCAGACCACCCATAGAGTGCCTGCAGAATGCCTGCTGCCCTTGCTGCCTCAAAGTCCATTGTCAGGGAACCCGCCATCTTGGGACATTGGCCAGGCCCTGGGAGTCCAGGGCCAAGGGGACTGCACATTTGCTGCTGCCACGACCACCATCTTGGAGCATGGCTGCCTTAGTCTGGGGACACCAGCCAGGGCCTGGAGATATATTGTTGGGGTACTTGCAGGTCTGGTTGCACCAAAGGTCTTCCTTTTGGGTGTGCTAGTGGCCACCATCTGGCTGCCTCTTTGCAGGGTCACTCCTTTGTGTGAGCACATCCCTGGTGGTCTTTCTGTAAGATAGAACAGCATTGACATCTTGGGACTGCAGCAAGACAGAACCCGGGGAATCTGAAGCCCAGCTTCGTCAGATTGCAGCTGGGTCTGGCAAGCCTGTGGAAAGCCAGAGACTGGGGACAACTCCCCAGGGAGAACACAAGTTGGAGAAACTGAAGAAGGGCTCAGTGAGCCCTGAAGTGCATGGGGATGGAAGGGGCCAGCTACAATGGGTGGGAAGACTGGAAGAGGGTGTGAAAGCATTTTGCTATCCACTCGCTCACCCAACAGGTCAGGCACCTACAGGATTGGGGAGCTACGACCAAATTTCATACAACCCCCACCTACCAGCAGAAAGGGGAACCTAAGAAAATTTTTGGAAGCCAGCAGAAGCAATCAGTCAATTTTCCACTGAGACTTTCCTTCCCTGCCCCTCTCATCTCTACCATCTTTGAATCCAAATATTTTTCATGCATCAATTAATTGAGGTGTGAGATATTTGAATAGTATATTACAGTTTGATTGTGTATTCTTATATTTTTACTTTTTAAATTCTTTTATTTTTATTTTAAAACTCTGTATGTATTTTTCTATCAATTATCTGTCTTTCTTACCTCTCTGAATTCTTTCTTACCTCTCTCATGCTAACAGCCAACCTCTATTAATTCCTCCTTTGCTCTTGCTATAAATTTTTACCCCTATCTTCTCTCCTTCTCCCCCATAAGCATCACATCCTACACTACTTCAGTTTCCTCTTTGTCCACTATTTGAAATGGTAACCCTTTTAGCAAACTTACCATTTATATTGTAGACAATAATTGAACACATCATTTCTCTTTATTGTGACAAAACTGTAGATGCCTTCATAGGAGCTATTTGATTTAAGGTTGTATATTGTTTGCATTGGGTCCTGTTAATATTGGTTTCCCTCTTAAAGGTGAGACACTGGAAGCCTTCAGGGACACGATAAGACTACAGAGTAGAAACTGTACTGCCTCAGATCCATACTGCTAGATGGGAAGATGTACAAACTACATGAAAAAAACAAGGGAACAAAGTTCCTCAAACAAACCAAGATGTTCCAACAACAGAATCTGTAGGCAACACAGTAGAAGAAATGTCAGAGAAAGAGTTTAAAATGTATATAGTTCAACTGATCTGTGAAGTAAAAGATAGTATAAGGAGTGAAATCCAAAAGAAAATGGAGGAAGCAAAAGATCACTTCAATAAAGAGTTAAAGATTGTGGGGAAAAAAACAAGCAGAACTCCTCAAAATGAATGAATCAATAAACCAAATTATAAATTCAATAGAAAAGCATCACCAACAGATGAGGCCACTTGGAAGACAGAACTTCAGGCAATGAAAACAAAATATATACTCTGGAAAATAAAGTCAATCATTCAGAGAAGATGGTAAGAAACCATGAAGAGAGGGCTGGGCTGGGGTTGTGGCTTAGTGGTAGCGCACTTGCCTGGCATGTGTGAGGCACTGGGTTCAATTCTCAGCACCACAAATAAATAAATAAAGGTCCATCAACATCTTAAAAAAAAAGAAACCATGAACAGAACTTCCAAGAAATATGGAATAACATGAAAAGACCAAATTCAAGATTTATTGGAATAGAC
Organism: Marmota flaviventris; assembly: GCF_047511675.1. Taxonomy (NCBI): domain Eukaryota; kingdom Metazoa; phylum Chordata; class Mammalia; order Rodentia; family Sciuridae; genus Marmota; species Marmota flaviventris. The sequence goes on from NC_092518.1 coordinate 103,347,723, forward strand.
AAAGGTATGGAGATACAAACCAAAGGAATGCACAGTCTTTTCATGACATAATATCAGAAAATTTCCCAAATCTAAAGAATGAAATGGAAAATCAACCACAAAGAGGTTTACAGGACCCTAAATTTACAAGATTACAGCAGACCTACACTAAGGGACATTATAATGAGAATGACTAACATACAGAATAAGGATAGAATTTTAAAAGCTATGGGAGAAAAAAAAATCAAATTACATATAGGGGAAACCAATTCAGATCTCAGCTGATTTCCCAATCCAGACATTCAATGCCAGAATGTCCTGGAATAACATACCAAGTTCTGAAAGAAAATGGATGCCAACTGAGAATTTTATGTCCAGCAAAACTAAGCTTCAGATTTGAATATGAAATAAAAACATTTCATGATAAACAAAAGTTAAAATAATTCACAACTAAAAACTATACAACATTCTAAACAAAATATTCCATGAGGAGGAAATGGAAAATAAACAATGAAAACCAGAAAAGGGAGGAACTACACTAAAGGAAAAGTCAATCAAAGGAAAAATCAAGTCAAGTTAAAAACCAAAAATAAACCAGAATGGCCAGGAATATAAATCATATCTCAATAATAACCCTGAATGTTAATGTTCTAAACTCATCAACTAAAAGACCAGCAGATTGGATTTAAAAAAGACCAAACAATATGCTGTTTCTAGAGACTCACCTCCTAGGAAAAGATATCCACAGACTGAAGGTGAAAGATTGGGAAAAAACATATCACATGGACTGTGGAAACAAGTGGGGGTTTCTATGCTCATATCAAATGAGGTAGACTTTAAGCCAAAGTTAATCAAAAGGGATAAAGGAGGATATTACATACTGCTTAAGGGAATCTGATATCAACAAGATTTAACAATCGCAAATATATATGCCCCAAACAATGGAGCATCTATGTACATGGAACAAACCCTTCTCAACTTCAAGAATAGAAAAGACCACACACAATAATAATAGATGACTTTAACACACCTTTCTCACCACTGGGTAGATCTTCCAAAATGAAAAAACAAACAAACAAACAAAAAACCTAAACAAAGAAACTGTAGAACTAAAAAATACAATCAATAATATAGACTTAATGGACATACATAGAGTATTTCATCCATCATTGAGCTAACACACTTTCTTCTCAGCAGCACATGGATCCTTCTCTAAAATAGACCATATGTTATGCCACAAAGCAACTCTTAGAAAATACAAAAAATAGAAATACTACCCTGCATTCTTTCAGATCATAATGAAATGAAACTAGAAATCCATGACAAAATAAAAAATAGAAGCTACACCTGGAGACTAAATAACATGCTATTGAATGATGAATGGATAACAGAAGAAATCAGGAGGAAATGAAAAATACTTAGAGGTAAATGAGAACACCAATATAACTTATCAAAATCTCTGGGACAGGCTGGGGTTGTGGCTCAGTGGTAGAGCCCTTGTCTGTCACGCATGAGGCCCTGTGTTTGATACTCAGCACCACATTAAATAAATAAATAAATAAATAAAAATAAAGATGTTTCATCCATCTACAACTAAAAAAACATTTTAAAAAAATCTCTGGGACACTAAGAAGACAGTGCTAAGAGGAAAGTTTATTGTATTGAGCTCATTCATTAAAAGAATAAAAAGTCAACAAATAAATGACCTAACATTACATCTCAAAGCCCTAGAAAAAGAAAAAAATAAAAAAAACCCAGAAGACAAAAAGAAATTAAAATCAGAGCTGAAATCAATGAAATTGAAACAAAAGAAACAATTCAAAAAATTGACAAAATGAAAAGTTGGTTCTTTGAAAAAAATAAACAAAATTGATAAATCCTTAGCTACACTAATGAAGAGAAAGAGAGAAAACCCAAATTACTAAAATTTGTCATGAAGAAGGAACTATCACAACGAACACTACTGAAATACAGAAGATAATTAGAAACTATTTTGAAAATTTATACTCCAATAAAATAGAAAATCTCAAAGACACTGACAAATTTCTAGAGATATATGAACTTCCCAAACTGAGTCAAAGGGACACATACATTTTAAACAGATCAATTTCAAGCAACGAAATAGAAGACACCATCAAAAGCTTACTAACCAAGAAAAGCCCAGGACTAGATGGATTCTCAGCTGAGTTCTACAAGACCTTCACAGAAGAATTAATGCCAACATTCCTCAAATTATTTCATGAAATAGAAAAGAGGGAACCCTCCCAAACTCATTCTATGAGGCTAATATCACCCTGGTATCAAAACCAGACAAAGACACATCAAGGAAAAAAAAAAAACTTCAGACCAATATCCCTGATGAACATAGATGCAAAAATTCTCAATAAAATTCAGGCAAATTGCATACAAAAACATATTAAAAAGATAGTGCATCATAATCGAGTGGTGTTCATCCCAGGGATGCAGGGTTGGTTCAACATATGGAAATCAATTTGGAAGATGGAAAGATCTCCCTTGTTCTTGGATAGGCAGAATTAATAAAACGACTAAAGCATTATACAGATTTAACGCAATTCCAATCAAAATCCCAGTGACATTTCTCACAGAAATAGAAAAAGCAATCATGAAATTCATCTGGAAAAATAAGAGACCCAGAATAGCCAAAGCAATCCTTAGCAAGAAGAGTGAAGCAGGTAGCATCACAATACCAGAACTTAAACTATACTACAGAGCAATCCAAACACAATGGGGTGTTGCCTTATATACTCTCTGTGAGTACCCCCTTTACATGTTAGCCCCTTTCTCTCCCCTATATGCTAACATACATTCTGATTGGGTGTTCTATACCATAGAGTTGCAATAGAGTTATAACAAAAGTTGCACACTAACACATAGACACTGACTGTACCACACTACCTGACAGACTCATGTAGTGCACATAGTTACTGAGTGCACCATGTCATCTTCTATTTGTTTTGGGAGAGCCCTTACCACATCCCTTCATGGTATCTTACCCAATGGTAGAGGACAAGCCTCATTAGGATAGTTCCTTGGATCACAGATTGAGAGAAGCTCAGTGTGATCTGAAAACTCCAAGGCAAAGCCCTACCCATCAATTTACCAGTGCGTGGGTGAGTTGCCCCCTTTCTCTTTATCTGCCTTGCAACAACCTCCCCCAGTCTCAGACCCTGTCCTACTGACCCTCAGTTTTACCAGTTTATACTTTATCAGACTACAGGGAAAGATAATCTTATTTCCTTAGGAAGAGTAGTGGGTCGCCCCTCCCATCTTTCTCCCTGGTGTGCTCCCACTTACAAGAAGGGTCCCATTCCCTAGGTTTCTAAACCTCCCAGTTTCCCTAGGAAAAAGTCCCATGGGTCTCCTGATGATAATTGATTCTCTAAGACATTTTGTCCATTGCTCCCCAACACTTATTGTTACTTGTATTCTTGATAATTGCCATTCTGACTGGAGTGAGATGAAATCTCATGTGGTTTTAATTTGCATTTCTCTAATTGCTAGTGATGTTGAACATTTTTTTCATATATTTGTCTACCATTTGTATTTTTTCTTCTGTGAAGTGTCTGTTCAGTTCCTTTGCCCATTTGTTGATTGTATTTTTTTATCATTGTTGTTGTTTATTTGGTTTTTGAGTTCTTTTTATATCCTGGAGATTTATGCTCTATCCGAGGTGCAGATGGCAAGGATTTTCTCCCATTCTGTAGGCTCTATCTCTTCATGCTCAAGTTTTATCTAAGTGCTATATAAAAGTTTGTGAAATGAAAGCTTATGCAAGTCTAATTCAGGTCAGCTAACTAATAAGTGCTGACTTTTAGGCATTGTGTCTGACATAAAGGGGCCGCATTGACATTTTAAAACCTGGTTTTACATGTGGTTGCTTTGAGCACACAAAGATTTCATTATCATATAAATGGGATGATTTATATATCAGATAATAAGTCTATTTCTTATCATTAACACTGTTTCTCTTATTAATTTCATTTTGTGTTTTCCTTATAAAACTTTATAATAGTGTTGCATATTAGTGTTTTGCAGAAGTACAACCAGACTGTATAATTTTTACTCCTGAGATAAGGGATGCAGTGTTACATGCAGCCCCTCTGTCCATTTGTGGTGCCCTGGTATCAATGTTATCCCCATTAGTAGGGCAGCACCTACAGCAAGAAACACAATTGATAGCAAATCCAAAAGAGACAGGAAAATTGTGGCAGAAAACCCAGCCCAAACTGGAAGGACCTCTCCAAGTGTCTAGTAGACAGATGTGGGTAGACTTAATAGCAGCAGGAGTAGATGAGAGGAAAAGAGATGAATAATGGCTGGTACACTCTGGAATCAATTGCCAAAGGACAAGAGGATTAAGTCATTGTTTTTCAATAAGAACAAAAAAGAGGAGACATTAAGATAGAATGGACTCATACTCCAAATGGACTTCTACTTTGTCTCCAAAAAGGGACAAAGACAATCCTCTCCTATTAGGAGATGTAATGGAAGCAGAGTCCATGGCTCTCCCTGACTTTTTTTTTTAATTTTAGTATTTTTTTTTTTATATTTAAGTATTTTATTTAAGTATATTATATTTAAGTATATTATAGTATTTTTTTATATTTAGTATTTGAGCCCTTGGTTATGGGCTGACTAGGGGTGAGGTCAAAGTTCAGTGGTCTGAGCCATGTCTCTGAACCAGAGACCATTTATAGAATTGGCAATACACTGGTCTTGCAAAAACAATCAGAGCCACATGCAGTGGCACATGCCTGTGACCCCAGTGACACAAGAGACTGAGGCAGGGGTATTGCAAGTTTGAGGCCAGCCTCAGCAACTTAGCAAGATCTTATCTCAAAATAAAAAGTAAAAAGAGCTGAGGCTGCAACTCGGTAGTAAAGGACCCCTGTGTCCACTCCCCACTACTGATAAATAAATAAATAAATAAAGTCAGAGAGTAACATCATTGGTTGGACATGGGAGCTGGGTGTACATTGATATATGGTAATCTTGACAAGTTCTGGGCAGGTTAACTGCTATTGATGGATATGGGAAGAAAACAGTGAATCTGAGCCGGAATATTGATGCTGTGACTTAGATTCCCACCACCCACCCACTACCTGGTGTCCATAGCTTTCATTCCTGAATATATTGTAGATATCAATATTTTATGGGGCAAACACCTACAAATTAGTATAGGGGAGTTTCATATGCATTGTCAGGGGATTAAGCATGTGCCAGCTGTAAAGTCAATATTAAGGGAACATGCCAAACGCCGCTCTGTTGTTTTGTCTATGCCACATTAGTTCCCTTGTTGCCATCAAGAGATAACAGAGACCAATCCCAATGGCCTGGGAGGCTGAGACAGGAGGATTGCGAGTTCAAAGACAGCCTCAGTAAAAAGCAAGGCGCTAAGCAACTCAATGAGACCCTGTCTCTAAATAAAATACAAAATAGGGCTGGGGATGTGGCTCAGTGGTTGAGTGCCCTTGAGTTCAATTCCCTGTACCCCCGCCCCCCCCAAAAAAAAAGAGTTAACAGAGACCATACTCCAATTGACTAAAGTAAACATAATTGGCCCAACCTACAGCCCTTTTAACTTCCCTGTGTGGCCAGTAGGATGGAATTTGGCATGTAATAGTGGGTTGCAGAGAATTAAATAAGTTGATTCTTTCACTTATCCAGCCTTTCACAACATGTCCACCATTCTAGGAGAGCTCAGCACGCATCTGGCAGCATATTGTTGTGTACCAGGTCTTGCTAATGCCTTCTTTAGCACAGATATAGCCCCTGAGAGTCAAGACCCCATTCGCCTTCATGTGAGAAGGCCTACAAAGGACCATTACCAGGCTACGTCAATGATGTCTCCATAGCCCCATCTAGTGTCCATGGTGTGGTAGCACAAAATTTAGAAACCTGGTCCTGACTTCTTTTTTTTTAAAGACAATTTTTTTTTTTTTTCAAAAAGAAGGAAGCACTGTTGTATATCTATTTATTTGCACTGCTAAGGATTGAACCCAGGGATTCATGCATGCCAGGCAGATACACTGCCACATCCTCAGCCCTGGTCCTGACTTCTATTGGTAAAAAGTTTTTGCATTTAAAAATTTTTTTTTTTAGTTGTAGATGGACACAATACCTTTATTTTATTTATTTACTTTTTATGTGGTCCTGGGGATCGAACCCAGTGCCTCGTGCATGCTAGGCAAGTGCTCTACCACTGAGCCATAACCATGGCCCCAGTTTTTGCATATTGATGACATCCTTCTCTCTTCTTCTTCTCCTCCTCCTTCCTCCTCCCACCTCCTCCTCTTCCTCTGCCTCCTCCTCCTCCTCCTCTTCCTTCTTCTTTTTCTGTGACTCATTTGCAAGGCTGAAAATGGGTCATGAACCCTAACAAAGTGCAGGGCCCTGGTTTATCAGTGAAATTCTTGGGTGTTATCTGGTCAGGTAAGATAAAATTTATACCAGTTGGAAATACAAGAATTTGTGGGGCTATTGGGTTTTTGAAGGGATTTCATTTCTCATCTGGCTCAATTATTATGACCCATATATAATTTGTGTGGGAGGGGTACATTATGGGACTGGACTGACTGGCATATTGAGGCATTTAATGAGGCCAAATGGACAGTAGAACAGGCACAAGGAACACTAGACACACCAAAACCTGCTGAACTTACTGTCCATGTCACTCTAGACAGCTATGATTAGGTATTATGGCAGTGGATTAAGAGACATAAGACCCCCCATCAGCTTTTAGCCACAGTTATAGAAGGGGGCAGAAGAATGTTATAACTTCTTGGAAAGACAACTGCATGTGGCTTATGCTGCATCCCTTGCCATGGAACTCATCACCAGAGAAGCATCAGTCAAGGTCATACAATTGGTAAAGATGGCTGGAGAAAGCTCCAGGAGAGGAAATTGCCACTGGGCTACTTCATAAAGCAAAGCATGCATGACAAAAGACTGTGTAGGCAGTAGTTACATGTTGGGGACTGCCCATATAGATGTCTGAGGTTGTTGCTGCATGCCACAACTGCCTTGCTTGCTCTCAGTACTACCCACGACAACAGGATGCCACTGAGAGGGCATATAAAACAAGGTGATGTCCTTGTTCAGTGAGAGCAGATAGACTGTAGGCCCAGTATCAGAGGGGCCAAATAAATATGCTTCGACTGTGTGGACACAGCTACAGGATTGATGTAAGCATTCCCAAGCCAAAGAGCCAATCAAAAGGCAATTATTAAGGGGCTGGGGTTGTGGCTCAGCAGTAGAGCGCTCACCTAGCATGTGCAAGGTGCTGGGCTTGATCCTAAGCACCACATAAAAATAAATAAATAAAATAAAGGTATTGTGTCCAACTACAACTAAAAAAAAATTTTTAAAGGCAACTATTAAGGGATGAGTCTAGCTGAGTGCCATGTATGGCACATCATAGGTAACTGAGAGTGACCAAGGAACCTACTTCACAGGCCATGACATACAACAGTGGGCTCAAGACCAGGATATAGATTTCCCCCTGCCACACAATCCAACAGGAGCTGGATTAATTGAAATCATGCCTGGCCTGCTGGGACAAGCCTTAAGGACTGAGGGTAACAATGCAGGGATGGCCTGCTCATCTGCCTGAGGCACTGAGGACCCTAAAGGACAAACCCAGATGTCAGCAGCCTGTAGCTGTTTCTATGTTATTTCACCCATGGCCACCAGCATAAAGGTTACAGATAAAGGAAACTTCCACTGAACATTTTCTCAAGTTGTCCTGGGCAACAAGTAACAATTTACTGTTGCCAGCATCTCAAAACATCACATCAGAGACAAGGAATCATGGAATGTGCAAGTAAGCCCCTGGTGGTTGCCTTACTGACTCCTTGCGGGGAGAGAGAATGTCTAAAATACAAGTAAAATTTACTGTGTTGGGAACTTGGCCCTTGCAAGAACAGGTGATGCTACCTTCAGGTGTCATCACCTGAGGAACACTTTGTGTTAGTTTAAGATGGTAATATGTTTCAGAGGGTTTTTTATTCTTTTTATATCACAAAGTTCAAACATACATTTGCCCCAGGAAAGCCTACTGTGCAGGCTACTTTACCAATACAAGATCATACAATAACCTGTATACTGCCTCAGCCCATTTTCCATTATTGATCCCTATTAAACATTTGTCATATTCTCCATAGATCAGCTACAAGGAACCTATTCCTGGACCGGACATACCAACCAGACAACTGACTATTGGCTCTCCTCAGAATTTCCTGGGATTGTAGCACAAGGACTTCCTGGGTAGTCCAACCTGCAAATGAGACCAAAAGGACTTAGATAAAACAGAATTGGAAGGCTGGGGTTGTGGCTCAGCAGTAGAGCACTTGCCTAGCATGTGTGAGGCCCTGGGTTCAATCCTCAGCACCACATAAAAATAAATAAATAAAATAAAGGTGCAAGGCGAGCTGAACCACAACCCCAGCCCAAGATCTTTATTTTATTTTTATGTGGTGCTGAGGATCGAACCCAGTGCCTCACACATGGTAGGTGAGCGCTCTACCACTGAGCCACAACCTCAGCCCACAAACTCCCTTTATAAGAGCATCTAATCCCATTTACGTAAGTCAATTCCAATACTATTGCATTGGGGCAAAAAGGTCATAAGGATAGGATTGATGGCCTTATAAGAAAATAAAGGCTTGTACTCTCTCCCACTCTCCCTCTCACTTTCCCCCCGCCCTCTCCTTCTCTCTTTCTCCCTTCACTCATATACACTAAAGAAAGGCCATGTGGTAAGCACACAGGGAGAAGGCAACCATTTGCAAACCAGGAAGAGACCACAGCATAACCTGACTATGTTATCACCTTGATCTCAGACTTTAAGCCACTGAGTCTGTGATATTTTATTGTAGCAGCATGAACAGACTAAGATACCATTCATGATGCCTTATTCTTCCTCAATCCCCACATATTATGTCAGTATATCCTGTCTTCCCTTCCTTCAAAATATGCTATGAATCTGATTACTTCTTACCACTTTCACTGTTACTACCCTGTTGCGGTTTAGATATGTAGTGTCCCCAAAACTCATGTGTGAGATAATAAAAAAGAGTTTAGAGGTGAAAAGTTTGGATTATGAGAGCCTTAACCTAATCACTGCATCAATCCACTTTGAATGGATTAAGTGGATGGTAGCTGTAGGAAGGTTACTGGAGGAGGTGAGTAACTGGGGGCATTCCTTTGGGGTTTATATTTTGTCCCTGGTGAGCAAAGCTCTTTGTTTCCTGATTTCTATGTCCTGAGCTGCTTTCCTCTATCACACTCTTCTGCCTTGATGTTCCACCTCATCTTGGGTCCAAGGCAATGGAGCCGGTCTTCTATGGACTAAGACCTCTGACATGAACCCCCAAATAAACTTTTCCTCCTTTAAAATTGTTCTTGTCAGGTTTTTTGGTCACAGTGATGAAAAAGCTAACTAAAACACTCCCATAACTAATTTATTATTAGCTCTTTGAACACCTGTAGTAGCTCCTTACTAGTCTTCAGGTCTCATTCTTTCCTTTCTCCCATCTAATATATTGGCCAAGGTCTCTTTTCAATACCTATATCAGTCACGTCAGTGATTAAAAGTAAACAAATTGAATTTCCACTATACCTTAGGATTTGATTTGAAATTTTTAGCACATCCTTTAAGTTTTTGTTTAATCTGTCTCTTGCTTAACTCTCCAAACTCCTTTGGACCATCTTTTCTCTTCACTCCTCATAATTTGGCCACTGGCCTCTCTTGGAATATATGAAACCTTCTGGGGGCCCAGGTTGTGTGTCAGTGGTAGAGCACTGGGTTCAATCCTCAGCACCACATAAAAATAAATAAATAAAATAAAGGTATTGTGTCAAACTACAACTAAAAATATATATTAAAAAAGAATACATGAAACCTTCCTGTATTAGACATTTTTCTGTCACTGTGACAAAATATCTGAGAAAATCATCTCACAGGAAGAAAGATTTATTTTAGCTCACGATTTCAGAGGTTTCATTCCATGGTTGGCTGGCTTCATCGCTTTGGGCCTGAAGTGAGGCAAAATAGTATGACAGTGGGAGTACGTGGTGGAGGAGGTTGCTTACCTCATGACAGCCAGCAAACAGAGACAGGAAGAGGCCAGGGACAAGATAGAGTCTCCAAGGGCATGCCATTCCCACAGTGACCTACTTCCTCAATTGGGCCCCACATCCTACAGTTTCCACTATGTCCCAGTAGTCCATTCAGCTACTGTTTTAATCAGCATTTGTGCTGCTGTGACCAAAATACCTGACAGAACAACTTATAAGAGGAAAAGTTTATTTGGAGCTCACAGTTTCAGAGGTCTCAGTTCAAGACGTCTAATTCTATTGCTCTGGGCCCAAGGTGAGGCAGCATACTGTGCTAGGGCAGAGAACTGTTGTGCTCATGGCAAGATCAGGAAGCAGATGGGGAAAGGGAATCACAGGAAAGATGCACCCTTCCAGGACATGTCCCAATGTCCCATCTCCTGCAGCCATGCCCCACCTACCTACAGTTACCACCCAGCCAATTCATTCAAACTAGGATAGAGTGATTAAGTTACAGCTCTCACAATCCAATCATTTTACCTCAGAACATTCCCGCATGATCTATGATTTAATCAGTTCCCACATCTGAATATTGTTGCAATGGGGATAAAGCCTTCAACACGTGAGCCTTTGGGGGACATTCTAGATCCAAACTATAAGGTTTCCCAACTCAGGATCTTTGACCAGTATCTTATCACCTGGCTTATTCTTATTTATCCTTGAGGTTCATCTTTCATATCCTTTCCTTGGAGTGAACTCCCATGGTCTACAGCCAAAATTAGAATCCATTGCATTTAGCTGGGTGTGGTGGCCCACTTCTGTAATCCCAGTGATTCAGGAGGCTGAGGCAGGAGGATCAAATATTTGAGGCCAGCTTCAGCAACTTAGTGAGACACTGTGTCAAAATAAAATTTAAAAAATGTTGGAGATTGTGGCTCAGTGGTAGTGTGTCTCTGGGTTAAATCCTCAGTACCAAAAAAAAAAAAAAAAATCTATTATATTCTATTTGTACCATGTTCCTTACATTGGCATACATACCACCATTTTTGTATTTATTGGATTATTATCTGACACCCCTAATGGGTGAAAGTAAGGAAAACATCTGTGTTGTTCACATATGTATTCCCAGCACTTAGCCTAGGTTCACCTAGAGTAAGTTCCCAGTTGACATGTGTTGAATAAGTAAATAAATGAATGGACTCTATGATGTTGATGTTATTAGCTCAGAGTAGTTTAGTGCCTTATTTGCTGCCATACAGCAAACAGACATAAGTGGATAAGAACCCAGAAATACAGTTCCTAGGTGAATATACATTTAGGAGACTGCTAGCTAGGAGGATGGGAAAAAGAAAGGGGGTATAAAGTGTGGATTGTGCAGGTGAGCAGATTCCAGATCTTTGATTCTCAGGGAGATGTTTATCTGGGGGTGGGAGAGTGAGAGTGAGTAAGATACATATTCAATATTTACATTAGTTGAAAAATATCTTTTGTTTTCATAATACAGATTGCTCTCCGACTCTTCTCGCTAGGAAAGATAACAGAAAATGTAACACTTCTCTGAGGGCAGATTTTTCTTTTGGTTTATCTTAAGGAAGCAATTTAAAAGGTGACTGGAAACTGCACTCGGGATTTCTGTCATTTGTCTGAACGGGGCATAGGGCTTTAGGTGTAGGTGTCATGGGTTGTGCCAGGACCATGCTCACATAGGGAAAAATATGACTTAGTGACATGGCAACCTAGAAGCTGCACATTCCCACCTTGCAGGCTGCACAGCCTCCTTCCCCAACTGCACATGACCCATCATCACACCAGAGACTTCTCTTTACACACACACCTGTCTCTACATTACCTGTCAGTTTCCACAAACACCCCATGACAGCTCCCCCAAGCTTCCCTTCACCGCACATCATCCCTAGGCCTCATCAGCTCGCAGACCCATGCCACCCCCAAAATGTCAAGAAATGTCCAGTTGTGAAAAACAAATATGAAGGACCTGGGTTGTGGCTCAGTGGGAGAGCACTTGCCTAGCACGTGTGAGGCACCGGGTTTGATTCTCAGCATCACATAGAAATGAATAATAAAGGTCTATCCGCAGCTGGGAAAAAAAAAAAAAAAAGGAAATACGGAAGATGTGGCAACAGGGGGGAGAGTTTGTGGCAGCCAGGAAGATCCTTGGGCAGAGGAGGCATTACGCCAACTCAACAGCAGAGGGCGCCCGAGGACATCGCCTCTCGGGACACTCAGGGACAGGAATTCCGGCAGGTGCCGCCTTCCGGTCTGGGTTAATTCTTTTGACAGGTGGTGAGCCAAACTCAGTCAGTCACTGCCTTTTTAAAAAGATAAACTACTCTTTCTTCTTCATCTCCTCTGCTTGGCCTTGAGTTCATTATACTTGTCTGTGAGAACATTTAAAATGGCCCTATGGACGCCTGTAAAATAAAGGCGAGTCACCTTCATTATTATCATTAACCAAATATGTAGGTAACAGATGATTTTAAGAATGAAGAAGGGTGGATGGAGACTGAATCGTTTGCTTTTGTTCTTTTTTTGTGGGATATCATGTTTCAATATATTTTATTTGTCCGTTTGTTAATATATCAGGTAGAAATTGTCTTTCGGGGGAAGGGCACTTACTTTTCTAGAGTGATTTGATACATTTCGGGTGAAACACATTAATTTTCCCTTCTCAAAAGATTGATGGGAAGGGAATAATGGGAACAACAAGTTCATATGCCAAAGAACACAGGTAAGACATGAAGAGGCCATTTATCAACATTTAAATCCCCATATGCCATTTATTCTTTTCTTTTAAAACTTCACTACAAATGAGATTCATGAGGTCAAAGAATATTAGAGCTGAAAGGAACCTTTGAAGTTAAACCAACTGCTTGTTATATATGTAGAACTGGAGGCCCAGAGAGGATAAATGACTTGTCAAAGGTCAAAGAGCATTTGAGTGCAGTCAGGGCTGATTTCCAGTCTGCATCTTAAGAGGGAAGCAGTGTTTCTCAGTGAAAGCACAATGGTGTGCATTTTAAAGATCTTATTCTATTCCTTTCCCCATGATTATTGTGGGAAAAATTAATGTTTTACATTACCTAGGGTCTCACTACCACAAGACGATAGTTATTAGTATTTTTTGCTATACAATTTTCCAGACTTTTAATGTACATGAATACTGGAAAATTGAATTTACTAAAATGAGTTGCACAGCCATATTTTTTTGTAATATGATTCCTAACAGATGCATAACAATTCCGGTGAATAGATGTATCAGGTTAATCAATCTCTTATTGATAGACATATAAATTTTACAAATGTTAAAAAATTCGCTGTAATAAACATTCTTATTCATACATCTTTTGTTGAAGCAGCATCCACCTACTGATCAGTGTGAATTTTTGTAGGAATGTAATGCAATGGTATAGGCTGAGTTTGAACTCTGGTTCTGAAACTTACTGTTTGTCTTTATATAAGTCACAACTTTTCTGGGCTCCGATTTCCTTATCTCCAAGTGGAATTGTCATACTACCAATCACTTAGGGATGTTGAGAGGATTTAATAAGGTAATACATGTAAAATAATTGTTTAGTGTCTAGCACATAGCAGATTCTAAATATATATTATGTATTATTATTATTGCCACAACCCCTGAAGAACATTGGCTTTTCAAATGAACACCCATAATTATTTATTACTCTTTTTAAATATTTCCCATATTTTTGTCAATGCATTAGAGTTGTACATAGTGGTGGAATTCATTGTTACATATGCATACATGCATAAAACATAACAATATGTATGTAATAATATCATTCTCTATTACTCTTCAAAAGAGAATAACCAAAATTTTATGAAGATGTTTTTAGGTGCAAAATTTTAGTAGCTAAATTAGTATTTCCTTTTTTTCTAACAATTTATCTAGAGGAAACATAGTAAATTTAAACTAGGTATAAGCTGTTTAATTACTTACCATGTTCTGGTTATAATTTAGTGACAGTCAAAACAAGAAGAATGTAGTATTTCATTGAAGGTTTTTAAGTAAAAATCAACTTTTGGTGATGAAGCCTTTTCTAATTCTTTCCACTTTAGAAAATGCTCAATGGGTCAGGTGCTATGGGACACACCTCTAATCCCAGTGGCTCGGGAGGCTGAGGCAGGAGGATTGTGCATTCAAAACCAGTTTCAACAACTTAGTGAGTCGCTAAGCAACTTAGGGAGACCCTGTCCCTAAATAAAATATAAAAAAGGGCTTGGGGTGTGATTCAGTGGTTAAGTGCCCCTGGGTTCAATTCCTGATTCAAAAAAAAAAAAAAAAAAAACCACCCCAAAAACCCTCAATGCACAGCTTATGCCATAAAATCAGCAAAATATCTTTGCATTCCCCCATCAAGCTTCCTAGTACCTTCAAGATGTTCTCCCATGTTTCTCTTGTGTCCCTGAGACCTATCACTATTTCATATTCCTAATAGGTGTGGCTAGCACAGAGGCAGAGATTTTGCCTCTGAAACTTTGCTTTTAATCTAGGAAGATACCAGGCGTCACACTGGGATGGATTTCAGGTTCATATTCCCATCTGAAGCTTTGGAAACTAATTACTGTTCCTACCAAAGCCTATACAGTTAACCCAACTTATGTGTCACTCTTATTTCTCCCAAGGTTGTAAAAACAATAAGGAATACCATCTTCTTTGTAAAGGTGGGTGGAAGGTTCAGCTTTTGATGGCCTATCTCAGAAGTCAGAGGTAAGTGACCAAAGATCATAGTGACCAGAAGCTTCCCCAAACCCTGCTAGTAACTGTCCTATTTTTCTGCTGCTCCACTGAATATTGTGGATATAGTCACTCAGCAGGATTTTGGGGGTGGATATAACTAGTTAAATGGGTCCTTCCTGGACACAGCTTTGGTTGATTTTGAGCACCAAACAATGGGAAGTCTTTGTCTATAACTGATGCACAGAATGGCCTGCATGTGTTTTTTGCCATGGTAGGTCATCCTTTCCGTCAATAGTGACCAGTTACGTTTTATCATGTCTCACATCTGTTATGGTGGCTTTGCCAACTTAGCTAAACTAGGTGTCTCAAGATTGCCTTCCTTATATAATTCTGAGTTAAGATTGACCAGAAGAATTTGTGCAAGATTTGGGAGGTAGAAGCGAAGAAATGGAGAAATAGACACCTTTGGGGAGGATGCTAGAAATGGAATCCAAGGGTGTTTTACCACTGAGCTATATTCTCAGCCCTTTTTTATTTTTTGAGACAGAGTCTCTCTAAGTTGCCCAGGCTGGCCTTGAACTTGTGATCCTCCTGCCTCAGCCTCTGAACTTATGGGATTACAGGCAATGTGCTACTACACCTGACTAGAAATGGACATTTCTAATATTGGGTGTAAAACTAGGCACTATTACTACTTATATACAGTGGCACACTTTGGTGATATGGGGCAGCAGTAACTTCAACTCCAAGATGTCTTTCCTCAAATTTTCTATGTACTGGGTTGGACATAAGGGCAACTCCATGTCAAAGGACACTGCCAGCTCCTTTGCCAGGCTGGTGGTAGTAAGAGACAGATGCAGGTTCCCATAAGTTTTCATAGATTTTAGCTTGTCCCTTGTGAATCCTCCCAGGTTCTAGATCATCTTTACTTTCCCCCATGTCACATCTTTCTTCCCAACCATGGGCCCTAAGTATATCTACAGGGACTTCAGGGACTTCAGGGTACCATCAAATGCAAAGGCACTAGCCTTCCATTGATGTCTTTTCCAGCTCCCACAATTGCACAAGGTCTAATTCCTAGAGTAATCATATTGCTTTTCACTTTCCTTCTCTGATCAACCCTACAGCTGAGCTCAGGTGATTTTCATTTTACACCCAAATTTGCAATTCAGATACAAGATTATACATACTATAAAAGATTTTTTTTATTTTGCAAAAAAGTCTTGTACATGAAACTTAAGTAACCATTTATTACCCTTGTTTCTTTTCTTTTTGATGTCAAACTTCTTGTATTAGAAACTTATTGTCAACTTATTTCTCTTCTCATTTTCTCTGAAATCTATTGGATATGACTTCTGCCTTACAAAACACTCTTTTAATTCTTCAGGGACTTAAAAAACACTAAATAGAAGTCTCAGTATACTTTATTATTTCTTGGGAGGTAGGTACTGGAGATGGAACCCAGGATTGCTTTACCTCTGACCTAGTCCTTTTTATTTTTTATTTTGAGATAGCGTCTTGCTAAGTTGTTTAGGGCTTTGCTGAGTTGCTGGGGCTGCTTCTGAACTTGTGATCCTCCTGCCTTAGCCTCCCAAGTCACTGGGATTACAGGTGTGCACCACCAGGCCTGGCTATTTCTTCATACACTTAACATTGTTGCACCCTTCCTCTTTTTCGAATTTCTCTTTTCTCTTGGTTTCCTGTACTCTTTGAGATTGTCTCCTATCTCTCTGTTCCCTCTCTGATTTGCCAGCTTCTCTTTTCTCCACCTGCAAAGTATAGAAGTACGTTACCCAAACTTTGTTGCCCCAAATCCAGTTCTTGGCACTTTTGAATCCTCACTCTATTTTCTCTACCTTTATGATCCTCTGTACTCTCATTGATTCAGCCACTATCCCTTTACACTAGTGACTTACAGATCTATGCCTTTATCTTTGCTCTCTCTCCTGAATCTCAGGGTCCTATTATAAACAGTTCATTGACTCACACATGATTCTCAAATTCAACATGCATAAACTGAATGATTTGTTTACCACAATGTCCCATGTTCCCTAACTTGGATAATGGCATTACCACTCAGATATTCACACTCCAAACTTCAGTTATTCAGCACTTTTCCTTATAACCAGTCTCTAGATCCTTGAATTCTCTGGTTTTTCCCTTTTTTATCAAATTTACATTGCAAGATTGTCATTAAGTTGTGTTGCTATTGAACTATTCCAACAAATTCCTACTTGATTCCTAATTTTAGCTTCCACCTCTCTTTTTCCCTACCCCCCAGCATTACCTTCCCAAAATATGAATGGGCTTATGTAACTCCTTTGCTCAAAATATCTCTTGGTTCCCCAGATATACAGTTTTGTACAGCATGGCCATATTTTGATTACCTTTTCAACCTTATAATTTCCTTTTCATCACACACACAATCTATGAATCCCTTTTACCCTCCATTTCTTGAATAACTCAATCCTTTCTGCTTGAGCTCTGTACTACACTGAATCCCTAATCAACCTCCCTATCCAGGCTCACTTCTCATTCCTAACTGAAAGATTTAGGTAAGAGTCTCTGACTTAGAGATAATTTCCATCAATAACGTGAGAGTAACAATGCATATAATAGCTCACATGGATCAAGCACTTACTGTGCCAGGCACAGTTAATTAATGACAAAAAATGATTAATGTCTTCCAGGATGAAAGAAGCTAAGAGATGGTTTGATCAAATTTCCTTGTTCTCCCAAAGCAGGTTTTATGACACAACAAGCCTGGCTTCTGTCTATGCACTCTTACCTTTCTATTCCAACTTGCTAGTGGAAAAGGGGCCATATCCTCTTAAGTTCAGTGAGTGGAACTGCTTCATCCATCAAGGAAAGAAATGACTTGTCTATGAGTGAGGTAGAGCCATTCCACCCTGGTTTAATTTATTTATCATGAGGATGATGACAAGGGTTGTTGTGAAGGTAAAAATAGGATGAATCATGTACAGTGTTAAGAATAGTTCATAGGGTTAGAAATTAATTTCAATATTCAGAAGATTAACACATTCTGGGCATTTGAGGAAACCCAGTGTATGAAAACTGGCTACCAAGGGTGGAAAATGGCAAGAGACTGAAGGAAGAGGTGGACGAATCCAGGATAGTGGAGAATACAATTTGGCACAGGACCAAGTGTTGGTCTTGTAGAGCCAGCATGCCAGGCCGCTAACTGTTCCATGGGTCATTGTCAGGGCTTTGCTCACCTTCCAGAATGGCCTGGAGGAGATCCAAGATGGCAGAATAGAGGAGGTCATGTTCCTGGATGCTCTGTGGCATTAAGCCAAGAAAACAGCTAGGCAGCTTCTCCACAAGTGAGGTACTAGAAATCTTCAGGGACATTATAAGTCTATAGATTCATACCGTTAGATGGGTAGACACACAAACAACATGAAAAAGCAAGGGAACAAAGCACCCAAGCAAACCAAGAAATTCCAATAAGAAAATCCATCCACACCACAGTGGAAGAAATGTCAGAGAAGGATTTAGAATGTACATAGTTAAACTGATCTGCAAAGTAAAGGATAATGTAAGAAAGCAAATATAGGTAGCAAAAGATCACTTCAATAAAGAGATAGAGATTTTGAAAACAAACAAATAGAAATCCTTGAAATGAAGGAAACAATAAACCAAATTAAAAATTCAATAGAAATCACCAACAGACTAGACCTCTTGGAAGACAGAACCTCAGGCAATGAAAATAACATATATACTCTTAAAAATAGAGTTGACCATGGAGAGAAGATTTCAAGAAAACATGAATAGAACTTCCAAGAATTATGGGATAACATGAAAAGACTAAATTTAAGATTTATTGGGATAGATGAAGACTCAGAGATACAAACCAAAGGAATGCATGATCTTTTTTAAAATTAATTTTTATTATTATTTTATATTTTTACGTGGTGCTGAGGATTGAACCCAGGGCCTCGCCCATGCTAGGCAAGCACTCTACTGCTGAGCCACAACCCCAGCCCTGCATGATCTTTTCAATGAAATAATATCAGAAAATTTCCCAAATCTAAAGAATGAAATGGAAAATCAAATACAAGAGGCTTACAGGACCCCAAATGTGAAAAATTACAAGAGACTCACATCAAGACACATTTTGAAAATGCCCATCATACAGAATAAGGATAAAATTTAAAAGGCTGTGAGAGACTATCAGATTACATATAGGGGGAAACCAATTTGGATCTCAGCTGATTTCTCAACCCAGACCCTAAAAGCTAGGAAGTCCTGGAATAACATATACCAAGTTCTGAAAGAAAATGGGTACCGACCAGGAATCCTATGTCCAGCAAAATTAAGCTTCAGATTGTAAGATGAAAAAAAACCTTCTATGATAAACAAAAATTAAAAGAATTCATGGGCTGGGGTTCTGGCTCAGTGGTAGAGTGCTTGTCTGGTATGTGTGAGGCACTGGGTTCGATCCTTAGCACCACATATAAATAAATAAAAATAAAAGCTTATCAACAACTTAAAAAAATTAAAAAAAAGAATTCATAACCAGAAAGCCTGCACTTCAGAATATTCTCAACAAACTATTCCATGAAGATGAAATGAAAAAAAAAGTGAAAACCAGCAAAGGGAGGAACTACACTAAAAGATAAGTCAATCAAAGGAGAAACTAATTCAAATCAAAAGCTAGAAATAAACCAAAATGACCAGGAACACAAATCATATCTCAATAATAATCTTGAACATGAGTGGCTTAAGCTCATCAATCAAAAGACACAGGCTGGCAAATTGGATTAAAAAACAAGACCCTACAATATGCTGTCTCTAGGTGAAAGGATCGGAAAAAATATATCACTCACATGGATTGTGTAAACAAGCAGGGTTTGTTATGTAAGTTATGTAAGCTATAAAATTGTAATTATACAATTGTAATATTACCTTAATACATTTTTAGCGTCTGTATGGTTGTTTTGATAGCTCCCACAGGTAGCTATTGATATTTTTTCTTGATTAGACTTGTTAGATTTTTATCAACTTTTAGCTGTATTATTATTTTTTTCTATTTCACATATTTGTGCTCCTACTTTGATTTTTTTCCTTGCTCCTAGATATTATATTTGGAAATAATTTGGGCTGGGGATGTGGCTCAAGCGGTAGCTCGCTCGCCTGGCATGCGTGCGGCCTGGGTTCGATCCTCAGCACCACATACAAACAAAGATGTTGTGTCCGCCGAAAACTAAAAAATAAATATTAAAATTCTCTCTCTCTCTCTTTAAAAAAAAGAAAAGAAAAAGAAAATAATTTAATTGGTAATCTATCTTCTTTCTGATACAAATACTTTTAAGTTATAAATATTCATCTGCGTAGTATTTTGTCCCAGAGATTCCGCTATTTTAAGATTTTATTATTACTTAGTTCAAAGCACTTTGTATTTACTTTTCTTGTGCTTTCTTCTTTGATCTGTGAGATATTTATAAGTGTGCCATTTAATTTTGAAGTAGTTGTGATATGGGGGTGGGGTTCTATATATCTTAAGGTGATTGATTGAATTCTTTCTTTCTTTTTTTTTTTTGGTGCTGGGGATTGAACACAGGGCCTTGTGCATTTGAGGGAAGCACTCTACTAACTGAGCCATATCCCCTAAGGTGATTGATTTATAATCTAAAAAATAATGCAGGAAACAATCTGCATAACTTCAAATTTTAAAAATATCGCAAAGCTTATTTTATGATAGAATATAGTCTATTCTTATTAATTTTCTACTTGTCATTTTTGTGTATAGTTCTCTATAAATAACAAGTAGGTCAAGGTGGCTGATAATGTTGATAAGCCTTTTATATCATTACTCCTTCCAGCAAACTGAGGGTGCTTAAAAATCTCCAAATATGATTGTGGATTTGTCTTTCTAGTTTTATTAATTTTTACTTCATGTATGTTGAAATTTTGTTATTAGGTACATACACATTTAGGATTGTTATACTTTGTTGAAGAAGTTACCCTATTATGGTTATGAAATATTCCCCTTTATCTTTGAAAGTACTTTTTCTTGAAATTTATTTTAGATTAATAGCTCTACTTCAGATTTCTCATGCTTATTTTCCCCTTCTTTTGCTTTTATTCTATTGGTGTATTGATATTTAAATTGTGACATATGTATACAGCATATAATCACTGTTTGCTTTTTACACATCACATGTTGAACCTTTTAATTACAATATCTGGTTCATTTATGTTTAAATTAATTATTGATATTGTTGAAAAAAAGAACACCTTCCATGAAGGTCAGTGGAAAATTGGGTAAATGATAGGTTTGATGATGCAGTATTTTGAAAAACGGGTTTAATAGTCTTGCTGTCAGGTTCAGAGAGAAGATTGTTGGAATGCTTTTGTTGCAATTGTTCATTCTCTCATCATATGGTATACAGCAACAGATTTATTTTATTATTTGTTATCACTTTTTATTTTTCAAATAAAAAATAATATGTACATATATGCATATATATGTATGTATGTGTGTGGGTATACTCACACACACACACACACACACACACATTACCATAGGAAATCTCTTAGGTATCCCTCATGGATTTAATGTGAAATTCTCTAACAACAAATAATGCTGGGGTATTTTTTCATATGCTTATTTGCCATTTGATTATCCTCTTCAATGAAATACCTGTTTATGTGTTTTGTTAATTTTTAATTGTATTACTTGCTGATTGTCGAGTTTTCCAGTCTTTGTACATTTTGTAAATAAATATGCAAATGTTTATTCACCGACTATGTATTGCTCCTTTATAAATGATTTGTTGACTAAAATAAAATAATAATTTAAAAAGGATGCAATTTATTAGGAACTTTCACACAGATGCAAGTGTTGAGCAGCAGCAAGACAGGAGGATCCTTGCACCTTGAGGCAGAAAGAAGTGGTTTATAGGGCTGGGGATGTGGCTCAAGAGGTAGCGCGCTCGCATGGCATGTGTGCGGCCCGGGTTCGATCCTCAGCACCACATGCAAGCAGGGATGTTGTGTCCGCCGAAAACTAATAAAATAAAATAAAATATTAAAAAAAAAGAAGGGGTTTATAAACTAATGCAGACAAACATGGCCTGCAGCCAAGTGGAATGTATCTGGGCTTTCTCCAACAACAACAAAACAACTTTTAATGTCAAATGTCAACTAAGAAGCAATCTGGGTGTTTGTGGCTGGTACAAAATCTTGCCTGTCAAACTTAACTTTGCTTTTCCTATAGGAATATGTGCCAGGGTTACCTGGCAGGCAAAATGGTGGTTATGATCAAGATGGATGTAGTCATGTCAAGTTGTAAAACATGTCTTGTGGAACCTTAGAGCCCTCACCCTAGGAAGATTTGACTGCTGGTATATTTGAATCCCCCCAACGTGAGCTGTACTCATTGGCCTTCTTTAAATTATATATTCATACAAAGGATCTTAAATCCTAAAACAAGAGAGTAAAAGCAAGGAATAAGACAGGGAGAAGAGGTTCATAATGTCACAATTTGCAGTTTGGGGACTTCCTAAAAGATTAAATATAATGTAAATCCCGTAACTAGGTTGCTAAGTGGACAGTAAAGCCTAAATATGGGGTTCTTTTCTTTTATTTTTAAATGTCAGGCATTTAAGGAAAAGCCTTGTCTGTTGTTGATCTTGTACTAAAATGCCTAGTTCCCCTTTCTTCCCTTAGGAATTGGGGATGTGATAAAAGTGGGATCTCCTAGTTGAGGAGTAGTTTGGCAAGATCCAGGGTTCCCTGCCACACTGGGCAATATCAGCCTCTATCCAGAATTCTGAATATAGCTAGAAAAGTGATAGCTGACAGTGTCCTAAACCCAGGAAAATTTGGAGCATGTGACAGATTAAAGCATGCAGAACTGACAGTGGTATGCCTCTCTCTCTCTCTTCAAATCATTGTGCAGAATTTTGAGTTTTAATGAATTTGAATTCAGTTGAGGTACACTTTCCATAGCATTATTGGATAATATCATGGCAGTAGTCAGAGCTTTAGGAACTATTATATCTCAGCAAGACCAGTCATAACCCCCACACTGGCCCCATGGCCAGGCATAAGTCTCAAGAGGATTCAGAGAATAAATTATCCTTTAATTGTGGTTTAAGGAAACCTGTCTAAAAAGTCAACATGCTCACATTGATTAGTTAATTCAGATTAAAGATGGACTTTTCAAATACAGAACTTTTTATTTTTTTATTTAAAAAAACTTTAAAACCTTTATTTTGTTTATTTAGTTTTCTTATGTGGTGCTGAGGACTGAACCCAGTGCCTCACGTGTGCTAGGCAAGTGCTCTACCACTGAGCCACAACCCCAGCCTCTTATTTTTTAATTTTTTTTTAAAGAGAGGAGGGAAAGAGAGAGAGAGAGAGAGACAGAGAGAGAGAGAGAGAGAGAAATTTATAATATTTATTTTTCAGTTTTCGGTGGACACAACATCTTTATTTTATTTTTATGTGGTGCTGAGGATCAAAGCCAGTGCTGCGTGCATGCCAGGTAAGCGCGTTACCGCTTGAGCCACATCCCCAGCCCCTATTTTAAAAAATTTTTTAAAAATATTTTTTAGTTGTAAATGGACACAATACTTTTATTTTATTTTTATTTATTTTTATATGGTGCTGAGGATTGAACCCAATGACTCATATGTACTAGACAAGCACTCTACCACTGAGCCACAACCCAAGCCCCCCCTTTTAAAAATATTTATTTTTTAGTTGTAGTTGGACACAAAAAATACCTTTGTTTTATTTATTTATTTTATGTAGTGCTAAGGTTCAAACCCAGGACCTCGCACATGCTAGGTGAGCACCCCACTGCTGAGCCACAACCTGAGCCCCAAATAGGGGACTTTCAAAGGAAAAAAAAATTTTTCCACTATTCTCACAGTTAATACAATAGTCAACATAGAACACTTTTTAACTTTTTTTTAGTTGTCAATGGACCTTTATTTTTATTTATTTGTATGTAGTGTTGTTATGCTCGAATTCGGGACCCCCAAAAGACCACCAGAGACCAAGATCGATGTAAGCAGCAAAGAAGTGTTTATTGCGAGCTAGCTCGGTCCTCCGCGCGCGCACACAGCAACTGGTGATGCTGAGAGGCCCGGAGCCCAGGGTTTGCACTCTTTGGGGAAGGCAGGGACTTCACATACATCATAGCATTTCTTAGCAAATCATTCCATACCGTGGGAAAGTCAAACAACAACTCTTAACATTGATTAGCACATTCACTGGCGGGAACAAGTTGGGTAGGGGTGATTGGTTACTATAAGAGGGGGATTCCTTTGAACTGATTGGTTTAAGCCACGAGGGGTGTACGTGCTTAACTACATGGTTTCCCAACATGTCCCTGTCTCATGCTGATTGGTGGTTGCTAGGGGTTGCTATGGCTCCTCACCTAGCCTGACTAAGTCAGGGACACCTGGCGCAGCAGATCTCTCCAGTTATTTGTAGATGAACAACTCAGCAGGGAGGGTTTGTGCTAGGAGTGCTCTGTGGGTCTTTCCAAGGGCAAGGGTCACGCCCCCTTCCTTGGACAGGCTTTGCTCTGAGGTAGAGGCTGGTTTTTCAGTGTTGAGAATCAAACCCAGAGCCTCACACATGCTAGGCAAGCGCTCTACCACTGAGCTACAACCCCAGCTCCACAGAGCACTTTTGATACCAGATTCTTCAGCAGACAGTACCAACTGGGAGCCCTATTATTTAATTCAGTTCTGACGCTATCTACCTAGAAATAGCAACAGGTCTCATGGGACTGCTCCACACGTCAGATGCCAGTCACAAGTTCTAGTTTGTCATCTAAACTTCTGACTGACAAGTTATAAATTGGGAGTTCCTACAACCTCCTCCTTGAGTTCAATTAATTTGCTAGAGCAGCTCAGAGGACTTAAGAAAAACAATTTACCAATGTATTATTGCCGGGTTTCTGTTCTGGTGACTAAGAGGCTCAGTCAGGGTTTACTCCAGTTGAACTGGGCTGACTGGGCTGCGCAAAATAACCACACAAGAGACACAAATACCTTTTTCTTTCGGGTCCCTGTGACAGCTCCTCTGACCTTAAGGGTCTGCAGGAAGAGAGAGCTTTAGAGTACGTGCTGACCCCTTTTATTGAGGAGAAGCTATTCAAAAGAGGCAAGGGGTCAGGTTTCAGGGGGCTGAGTCTATCTTCATGATGTCCACTGTCAGCATCATGAGTAGACCACATCCAAGGACACAGTAAGAGAAGGGGACACACACAAGGCACTTCCATGGAAGATTCTATCCTAAACAGGGCAAGGGGTTATATTACAAAGGAACAGGTGAGCTTAGCTTCACCCATGGGGCTGTAGCAAGACACACCCATGCACGAGACACCCACCCTCGAACCCAAGAAGGGTGGGGAAAGTTCTGCCACATTTCTGTGACTGAGTGCCTCAGCACCCAGCCGGGGAGTGTGACTCAGTCAAGTGCAAGGTTGGTCTCCCACATATTATAAAGAATATTATAAGGGATACGGATGAACAGCAAATGGAAGAGGTGCATATGGCAAGATATGGCAGAGGGGGCATGAAGATTATTTGCTTTCTTTAGGAATATCACCTTCCATGCACTTCCATGTGTATAGCCATCTGGAAGCTCATCAAATCTTGTTATTCAAGAATTTTTATAGTTTATCCTCTAGCTTCAGCACCCCCTTTCCTGGAGGTTGATAGGTAAGGTTGAAAGTTCCAATCTTCCAATCCCCTATTGCTTATTCTTTCAGCTGACCAGCCCCATCTTTGGCTATTGAGGGGCCTGGACCTAAGTTGCTTTGTTAGTATAAGCTCAGGTGTGATTAAAAGGGGCTCATTATGAGTAACAAAACATATTCTAATCACTCAGGAAATTCCAAGAATTTTAGGAGTTCTCTGATGAGAATGGGGATGAAAACCAAGTGTTTCTTATTAGACTGCAAGGATATTTCCTTCGATATGACTTTTCATAATGGTCAGCTTCCCCCAAGACCAGGGTAATACTATTCCTAGTAATGAGGAGGTAGAGGAGCTGGACAGCTTATGATCAGTGTTTTAGTCAGCTTCTGGGTTTCTGTGACCAAAATACCTGACAAGAACAATGTAGAGGAGGAAAAGTTTATTTGGGGCTCACAGTTTCAGAACTCTCAGTCCATAGAGGGCTGACTCTATTGCTCTGGGCCACTTGGCAGCACATCATGGGGGAAAGGCCCAAGAGAGGAAAACTTCTCAGTTCATGGAGGGGGCATCAGGAATCAGAGGGAGGCCTCAGGGAAGACACATCCTTTCAGGGCATGCCTACAGTGACCCACCTCCTCCACCTATGCCCCATATGCATACAACTACCCAGTCCATTCAAACTAGTATGAACTGATTAGGTTACAGCTCTCACAATTCAATCATTTTACATTCCTGAATTAATACAGGAATTTTGGCATGATACCTCATATCCAAACCATAACATTCCACCCCTGTCCCTAAGGCTCATGTCCAACTCATAGTGCAAAATGCATTTAGTCCATCTCCAAGAGTTCCATAGTTTTTACAGTTCTAGGATTGCCCAAGTCCAAGTCCAAAATCTCACCTGATACTCAAGGCAAACTGCTGGCTGTGAGCCCCTATAAAAATAAAAAAGAAAGTTACATATATTCAATCTATAGTTGCACATAGTAAACATTCCCATCCCAAAAGGGAGGAATAGGGGAACAGAAAGAAGGGGTGGGTCCAAAATGAGACCAAAACCCAGCTAGGCAAACAAGACCCATAACTTCACATTGAGCATCTAAGACACTTGGCTGTGAGATGTTATTTCCAAAGTGCTTGGGCAGCCTTTCCCTTTGGTCTTGTTGGTTGCAGTGCACATGGGCTCTCTTTCAGCCTGGCTCTATCTTCAGCAAGCAGTTTTTCTTGGCAGAAAGTTCACATTACTGGCAACTCTCAATTCCTGGGGTCTCCATTCCAGCTTCAGTTTCACCTTCACAGCTTCATGCATTGCCTTCTCAGAGGTAGCCTGCAGGGATTGTGACCCTGTTACACTTTGCCTGTCCTCCCAGGCCTTCCTTTGAAATCTCTGTGGAGGCTTCCATGATCCCTTATCTTGAGCATCCTGTGTTCCTTCAGAACCAGCACCATATGGATGATGCCAAGGTCTGCTGCCAGCTCACTCAATACCTGGGCCTCTTGAAATCACAGCAGTAGAGCTGGGGTTGCGGCTCAGTGGTAGAGCACTTGCCTAGCACGTGTGAGGCACCGGGTTCAGTCTCCAGCACTGTATTAAAAAAAAAATTAAATAAACACAATAAAGTTATTGTATCCATCTACAACTAAAAGAAACTTTTTTTTTTTTAAAAAAAAGAAATCATAGCAGTAGTGGCCTCTGAGTGCCTACTCAGCTCAGCATGGTGAAACAACTTCCTGTCCTCCCACCCGCATACAAACAGGGCATCCCCATGATCATCTCTTCTCAAAGGAATTTTCCCTACTACATTTTGGAGCCTGCAGTGGTTGTGGTTGTACTAATTCCTGAGATGCCCTGGAGGCCTCTTTCCTATTGTCTTTGTGTCTCTTTAGGACCTGTAATCTCTTCAATAAGCACATCTTCCTTGGTTCTAGTTTTACATGCACTTCTCTGGCCAAACTGTAAGTTTTAAAATGCTTCAGCATGGATTTCTGCTCCCAATTCTCACAGTACATCTGGCTAAAAGCTTTCAGCAATATCCCTGCCACTGACTGACTACTGTGCTTCCTTGAAATTTTCTCCACAGATTATTAGTCCATCACCTTTAGATTTAGCTTCACATAAAGTTTTAGGACATGAGCAAAACATGCCCAAGTTCTTTCCCAGAATATAACATGAGTGGCCTCCAGTCCAATTCTCAATAGAGTCCACATTTCCCTCTGAAACCTCATGAGCACAGTCCACATTTCTATTGGCAACAGACAGCTGACTTGACTGCTCTGAGCCAAAGGTGAGGCAGCACATCATAGAGGAAGGGCCCAGTGGAGGAAAACTTCTCAGTTCGTGGTGGTATAGGGACGTAGGAGTAGGGGATAGGAAGAAGAACCCTTCCAGGGCATGGCCCCAGTGATCCATCTCTTCCAGCCGTGGTCCATCTGCCCACAGTTACCACCCAACCATTCAAACTAGGGATGGACTGATTAGATTACAGCTCTCACAATCCAATCATTTCACATTCCTGCATCAATACAGGGGCTTTTGTGGGACACTTCACATCTAAACTATAACAGTCAGCTTTCAGGACACTAACATTTACTTATCCTGTTACCAGGCATGGTATAGACTTCAAGGACATGCACAGTGCAGTTCCTTAGCTGGATTTGCATCCAAAGACCTGGGAAAAATGAAAGAATGGGGATGGGGTTATGGCTCAGTGGTAAAGCACTTGCCTAGCATGTGTGAGGCACTGAGTTCGATTCTTAGCACCACATAAAAAATAAAGAAAATAAAAGCATTGATTGTGTCCATCTATAACTAATAAAATATTTAAAAATGAAAGAATGGTGAAAGTGTGAGGATAGAAATAAAGCCATAAGCCTAGTCCAAAGCTGGACAAACAGTTCTTGCTCACTAAGGGTGAGCTGAAGCGGGTTCTGCAGTATTAACTTTCCTAAGATATTTTAGAAAAAAAAAAAGAAAAGAAAAAAATAGCTTCTTCCATAGCTTCCATAGCTTCTTCTGAATAGCTTCATGTGGTTTAAAATTTCAGTAGCATATAAAATCGCATGTTGTATTTTTCTATTAAGAAATTAACTATTCAGGGCTGTGGTTTTGGTTAGTGGTAGAGTGCTTGCCTAGCATGTGTGAGGCACTCCGTTCGATCCTCAGCACCAAATAAAAATAAATATAAATAAAATGGGGATATTGTGTCTATCTACAACTAAAAAAAATTTAAAAAATAAATGAACTATTCAATATAGTAAACCAATCATTTTTCTCATTGATGGTTTAATTTAAGATCAAGTTGAAGAGTTGTCAGAAGGCTTCAGTTTTCTGAAATATGCAACCCACTGTCATGGGTCATCTTGTTGTCATAATCTTGGATGGGCCCTATAATGCCATCATTTTTCTAGAACTTGATTGTAATTGGGTTCTGGTATACTGTATCCCAGACATCTAGATTACCCATGCTGTCCTTGCCTTTTCAGTTCTTGCTTTCTCTACCTGTGCCTTCCTTTGCCTTGGCTTTGTTTGGCCTGGCATGGGCCCCTGTCATTGCTGTTCATTTTGTAGACTCCATTTTCTAGGGTCTGCTTTAATGACAATTTTTCCTAAGTGTTTTTCTGCCAGATTCAAATTCTGCATAGCACATCATCAAGAGTAATTTACCAAATGTCTGTTAAATGAATAAACAAAAAAGTCAGTTCATTTATTTTATAGGGCACAGTTTACATTTTCAATAAAGATGTAAATTTTCTATATATTTGTGTTTTGTGCCAAATGGGTTATGCATAAAAATTGCTAAGGAAAAGTCATTCAAACAGAATTGCTAGGAAGCCTCATTTCATGAGGTGACATTCCTGAGTCACCATCTCTGCACATCTCAGATACATACATGTGCAAAATAGGACAGGGAATACCTTGCAAGATATGGTCCACCTTCATTTATGCTTAGGAGCTCAAATACAATTCTATAGACTCTAATGGAATCTGATATGAATTCCTATTCATAGGGATATATGAGGAGGTGGTGGCCAAATATGCATCTGGTATGTTCTCACCTCTGTTCACTGTCCTCCCATTTTGTGGAGGACATAGGGGAATAGGAGCAATTCTGGCTCAGAGGTCCTGTTGCTTTAAAGGAAACAGAAGAAACTCCATCAAAACCAGAGTAAGGCTCTTCTTCCTTTTTCCCTCCAGTCCCAGCCCCAGCCCAGGGAAACATATTATTACACCTACAGCCCATCTAAGGAACTGATAATTATACATTCAGATGTATTTTGACTTATTCAACCTCTTTGAGAGGACACTAATGATTAAACACTAAAAAGGAGGATTTTGGTGTAGTGGTACTGAAAACGAGAAGATAATCCCTCAATTAATATTGCAATGATTAATCAATTGTTAAAAAGAAGCTGTCAGTCCTTGGCTTTCTTTACACTGTCTTCCTCATGGGAAACTTCCAGGCTAGAAAACAACAAAAATAGAAAATGAAGTGTGATCAAAACTGAGGAATTTTTAGATATGATAATGGCATGGTGATTATGCTTTCAAAAAAGAATGTCTATCTTGTAGAGAAATATGCTGAATTGTTTAGAAATGAAATAATACCTAGAATTAGTTTCAAAGTAATTCGGGGGGAGGGTGGTAACTTCCACGAGTTGATAACTGGGTACTCTGTACATGGGGATCCTTATCCAATTTCTATTTTTATATACATTTGATTTTTTATAATAAAATTTAAAGAAAAAAAGGCTGGCCATCTTCATTTTTCTTTGCTTTTTCTTGGCTTTCTTCTGTCTTTTTTAAAATCTTCATTTGACATGTTGTAATTGAGAAATATTACCCCTAAAACCTAACTTTAAGTAGATTTTTGCTGTCCCATTCATCGTTATAGGGAGATTAATTCATTCAAATATTTATTGCTACTTGTCAAGAACTGTGTTAGGCACTAGGGACATAGAAATGAAAATCACACTAGATATTAGATGATATGGGGAATTATTTAGTGAGTTATGGTATTTAAGTAAGAAAATGTCCTTTCTTAAAGAGATGCATATGAAATATTTAGCACTGAAGTATGATGACATTTGTAATTCACTTTGACTACCCCAGTAAAAAAAACATATTTGAAGTAAATATGTCACAATTCTAACAATTCTAGTGATAAGTTTATGGGTTTTTTTTTTTTGTTGTTGTTTTTGTTTTTGTTTTTGTACTTTGGATTGAATCTAGGGGCACTTGGCCACTGGGCTATACCCCAGTTTGTTTGGTTTTTTCCTTCTGAGATAGGGTCTCACTAAGTTGCTGAGGCTATCCTTGAACTTGCCATCCTCCTGCCTCAGCCTCCAAAGTTGTTGAGATTACAGGCAAGTACCACCATGCATGGCAATTATATAGTATTAATTGCACTATTTTCTTTTCTAAAAAAACTGAAACTTTCACAATAAAAAGGAAAAAAACTGTATGTGGCAGAAGAGGGCAATGGTTTTCTAGGAGCTGAGTGTAATGAAGGAGACAGATAGGTAAAGGGATAAATATAATTCAGAGTGACAAAGGGAAGCTTGGGGTACTATGGGCATACAGAGAAGTCTCAAAATTAGACTGATTTTTGGGAAGGTGGTTGAAAAATGGTTGACTAGGAAAAGATGATTCTTAAGCTAGTTCTTTTAAAAATCAGTTTATTACAATGATTGCAATGAGTGAGTGAAGCTAGATGCAGGAACAGACTGGCACTGTAGGCAAAGGGCCTCTCTGTAGTAAATGTCAGAGTCAAGAGAAAGAACATGGGATACTGAGGAGATAGTAGTTCTCAAGCTACAGACAATGGTGCAAGAGAGGGTGACAGGGCATATATGACTAGAGAGGGATCAATCAGGGTCTGAACTTTACCCTGAAGGCTAGGGAGATGTACTGAAGGATTTTCAGTAGGGGACTGACATGCTCAGATTTGTGTTTTTAGATAGTTCATGCTGGGCATGGTGGCATATGCCTCTAATCCCAGTGACACTGGAGGTTGAATCAGGAGGAATATAAATTTGAGGCCAGCTTCAAGAATTTAGTTAAGCCCTGTATCAAAATTTTAAAATGAAATAAAAAGGGCTGGGGATATAACTCAGTATTAAAGCACGCTTGGGTTTAATTCCCAGTACCAAAAAAAAAAAAAAAAAAAAAAAAGACCGTTTGATCTTCCAGCAATGAGGATAAAGAGTGCCAATGGGGATTAAGAATCCCAGGTGAGAAAAAAAGAATCCCAGGTGAAATCAGAGGAAGAGGCACCTTTGTGTAATGTGTCAACCATAAAGGAGGCACCTCTGGTCAATCATCAGCCAGAACAGGGCACAAAAAAATGGCTTTCTACCCCTGGAGTCCGATTCAGAATCAGAGTCACTATCACTATCTTCAAAATACTTCCTGTGTTTTAGATGATTTTTTTTCTTTCTCCTTTTCTTGAACCTTCTGAATAACTAGACTTCTTCTTTTCATCTGTACAAAGTACAAGTAAAAAACAAAAACCCTAACTTCTAAAGAAGTATTTCTGAACATCAATTTTAGTGTATTTATTTGCAATTTGAGGAAAAGCTAAGTCTAATATTTAACTATTTATAAATTTGTTTTTAAATCCTCAGTTAAAAAAGCTTTGTATCTTAAAAATACCTTCTGAACAAGATATTGAAATTGTATTTTTCTTTGGCTCTTCATCCTCTGTTGATGCTCGTTCATCAGGAATGACTTTAAATAAAATGATTGTAAAAATTAGGAAAGTGACAAAATGGACCACAGAGTATTAAAATATGGACTTAAATTTTTTTAGTAACAGCATTGATTGTCCAAGAACCATTAAAAGCAAGCACTGGAACACTTTTGTAAAAATATAATTCAAGAGCCTTCTACCTTCATAGTAATAGAATACTTTACATTTGAATAAAGCTCTAGAGTTTACAAAGTGCCATTCAAACAAAGCAGCATGAAGATTTATGTTTGCAGAAGAAATCACAAGGCAAAAGCAGAGAAAACAGGAACCATGATGAAAGATGAAAGAAACTGGAGATAAGGCTGAGGGAAGACTTCATGAATTTATTCCAAGTGCATAAGGACATGTTGTAGAGCAAAAGTTGCCCTGTTTTCCAGAGCAAGAAGAACCTAACAAACTACAGTCTAAAAAAGATTTCATTCTGGGCTGGGGCTGTGGCTCAGTGGTATAGCGCTCACCTGGCACATTTGAGGCACTGGGTTCTATCCTCAACACCACATAAAAACAAAATAAAGGTACTGTGTCCACCCACAACTAAAAAAAAATACTTATTAAAAAAAGATTTCATTCTGTTGTAGAGAATTTGAGAAATGAGTATTATTAAAATTCTAGAATGATTTAGAAAGGGATTTTCCATATTAAATAATCTTTTCCTTTCAAGATTACATCTGTGATAATTTGGGTATTGCCTCAAAAACTATTTTGAGAATTTCTTCCAACTCTAATTCTATTATTTCAAGCCCCTTGATGATTTTCCAAAGGTATTTATTTATTTAAAAACATTTTTTAGTTATACATAGACACAATATCTTTATTTTGTTTATTTATTTTCATGTGGTGCTAAGGATTGAACCTAGTGCCCCACATGTGTGAGGCAAGCCCTCTGCCACCGAGCCACATCCTCAGCCCTCCAAAGGTATTTATAAGAACAAATTTCAGATGATAGTGCTTGATCACCTTGTCATAAGTTACAGGTTTATCTGTCAAGCACATTGTCTCAATTCAACCTAATGTGGACCCAGAAATAGAGGAGAAGAAAAAGAAACTTATAAAATAACACTGAGAAGAAATAGGCAAAAAAATCAAAATACTAATCTTTTGACAGTATTGGATGTAGGAAAATTAACTTAAAAAACATACTGTATTTCAAAAAAAATCCCTTTGTAATATTATTATCAGATATGCAATCTGCTACTGGGTTACTTAAGACAAAATTTCAAGATATTATAAAAGTTTTTTTTGGTTTTGTCACCAAACCCTTCTATTAACAAGCAGTTAGCACCATACACATTAAAATTTAAAAATAACAGCTGGGCATAGTGGCAGGTTCAGTTAAAAAAGCTCTGTACCTTAAAAATACCTTCTGAACAAGATATTGAAACTGTACTTTTCTTTGGCTATTGGGAGGCTGAATCAGTAGAAATGCCAGCCTCAGCAATTAAGAGAGGCCCTAAATAATTTAGTGAGACCCTGTCTCAAAATAATAAAAAGAACTGTGGGTGGCTGATGTATCCCCAGTGGTAAAGTGCCCTGGGTTCAATCCCCAGTACAAAGAAAGAAAGGAAAGAGAGAGAGAGAGAGAGAGAGAGAGAGAGAGAGAGAGAGAGAGAGAGAGAGAGGGAGAGAGAGAAGAAAGAAAGAAAGAAAAGAAAAGAAAAGAAAAAGAAAACAACCAGCATGCTACAAATGACCAGCACAGCAACGCCCCCTCCAACCTTTGTACTGGGGATTTAGCTCAGAGGTGCTCTACTACTGAACTATATCCTCCACCCTTTTTTGTTTTATTTTGAGACAGGTCTTGTTAAATTGCTGAGGTTGACCTAGAACTTGGAATCTTCCTGCTTTTTGCCTCCGGAGTTTAGAATTCAAGGAGAGAGAGAGAGAGAGAGAGAGAGGAAAAAAAGTGAAATGTACTTAATTAAAATCCTTCAATCCTTCACTTAATAAAAATTGGACTTGGGTGTTACCCACTGGGCTTGGACAGCCCCCCTCCTTCCTTATTTGTCAAAAGATCATCGCATTGAAATCCTTTGAAGCCTCCTTGTATAAATAAAGAAAATGGCGGGCTCCTTGCTCTTTCTCCTTCCAGTGTGGAAGCAGGACCCCTAAGGTCACAGAGCCATCCCGCCCTTGTTTTTCAAAATTATTTCTATGTCGTGTGATTTTTTTGCCGTATTTCTTAGCCAGCACATTTCACGCAAAGGAAACCCAAATTTCATAGCCTGCATGGGACACAGGAGAGAAGTGTAAGAATCGAGAACAACAAGAGAAAAAATAGGTGCCTGCTATTTCACCAATTACAGTTTTAAAAAAATTAAAATAAAGGTATTGTTTCCATCTACAACTAAAAATATTTAAAATTAAACAAATGTTTATTTAGTTGTAGATGAACACATAGTACCTTTATTTATATTTATGTGGTGCTGAGGATTGAACTCAGTGCCTCACACATATGAGGCAAGCACTTTACCACTGAGCTACAGCCTCAGCCCCTACAACTAAAAATATTAAAAAATTTTTTTTAGTTGTAGAGGGACACAACACCTTTATTTGTTTACTTACTTTTAAGTGGTGCTGAAGATTGAACCCAGTATGTCACACATGCTAGGCAAGCACTATACTGCTGAGCTACAACCCCAGCCCTGCAATTACAGCTTTAATTGCACTCTAGTCTGCCTTTGCTATAGATATGATTTGTTGAAATGCTCAGTCACACAATTGCCCCTGCATCTGAGTTAAAGTAAACTTCTGCTTCCTGAGACGCTCCTTCAAATTGCCCAAATCCTCTAATAGTTTCTTTCTAACATCCTCCTATTGAGACACTCCACAGTTTCCTGTAGTGTGTGTTTGCCCTCCCTACAAAGAGTTATAAACTCAACCTGTCCACTATGGGTATGGTGTTTAGTTGAAGGGCATTGGAGTGTTCCACTTCCTAGAATGCTCTTTCCCAGATATTTTCCTGGCCCTTTCCCTTAGTTCATATCATTCTTTGCTCATGCATCATCTTTTCAGAAAGGCCAACCCCTGACCATAATATTTATACTAGCACTCTTATCATTCTCCATTCTTTTATTTTTTCCCTGTTTATTTTTTCTTCATGGAACTTATTACTGTCTGATATTATATTGTATAATATATATATAAATTATATATACACATATATTTAAATTATATATATTGTCTCCCCTATTAGAATGCAATTTTCATGAAGACTGGGATTTTGATTTGAGGATGACTTTATATATCCAGTACCCAGCACAGAGTAGTTACTAAATGATATGTGTTTATATGTATTGAACAAATCAATGGATGAATTTTTATTGTGTCAGGACTTATCCATTGCATTCCGTCATGTAGTCATAATCCTGTTGTTTGGTCTTAGTTGTCCTCTGTTATGGTTTGGATATGAGGTGCCCTCTCAAAAGCTCATATGATAATGCAATAATGTTCAGGGGTGAAATGATTAAATTGTGATCACCATAATCTAATCAGTGAATTAATCCATTTGTTGGGTTAATAATTTGAACTGAGTACTGAGTGGTAACTGTAGGCAGGTGGGGATGAGGTAGGTAACTGGGGGTGTGCCCCTGAGGATTATATATATATATATATATCTTGTCCCTCTCCTCTCTCTTTTTGCTTCCTGGCTGCCATGCCCTTCTGCTATGATATTCTGCTTCACCTCAGGCCCAGAACAATGGAGTCAGCCAACCTCTGAAACCATGAGCCCATTGCTGGGAGCCATTAGCCAAGTAAGTAGGTATGACAATTTCCTTGCCAGCGTACCCCATGTTGCAGTGACATTGAATGTAGGTGACCTTGCTCAAGGACCAAGGCGGATTAGGGCGTTCCCGGTTTAGGTTCCAGGTTTAAGGTTTAAGATTATTCCTGCTGGGAACAGGGCGTATCCTGCTGCCTGAGTTCCCCTTGAGTTCTAACGGGATTTAGACAGTATTTTTTGGGAGACAGAAGCCCAGTGGAGGTGGATTTGGGCAGAGAACGTGGATTTGGGCAGAGAACGTGGATTTCCCCAGAACGTGATTGTAGAAGGCTGGTGTGAGTTCGGGAATAAAGAGTTGCTGTTTGAATCTACAAGCTGTGTGGTGGCTCGTGATTGTGTGCCCAGCCAGACTGCGGCATTTGTGCCCAGCCAGACTGTGGCAGCCCATAATAAATTTTACTTCTTTAACTTGTTCTTGTCATGTATTTTTTTTAGTTATAGTTGGACACAATACCTTTATTCCATTCATTTATTTTTATGTGGTGCTGAGGATGGAGCCCAAGGCCCCATGCATGCTAGGCAAGTGCTCTACCATTGAGCCACAATCCCAGCCCTCTTGTCAGATATTTTGGTCACAGCAACAAAAAACTTATTAACAGAGGCTGGGGTTGTGGCTCAGTGGTAGAGTGCTTGCCTAGCATGTGTGAGAAACAGGGTTTGATTCTCAGCACTGCCTGTAAATAAATCAAGATCCATTGACAACTAATTTTTTTTTTTTAAAGCTTACTAACACATCCTTCTTTTAAATATATAGGCTCACTGTAAAATCTCCATTCTTAATTATTTGACTCATTTCTTATTTGACTTGATTATTTGACTGCATACTGCCAAGTAATTTTTCACAAATGACTCCTGGATAGTATATTCCCTCATTTTTTCTATGTTTGTAATAAGATGTCTATTGTTTTTGTAAAGTGCATTATTACTCCCTTTTCCACAGAAGGATTATTTATCCAGTTGACTTTAGAATGTTTTTAAGAAGAAAAGAGCAATTAGCAGCATTAAACAGGTAACTTAAAGAGAGATTTGTGGGATTAAGCAGAACAGTGGGTAGTGATGAGAAAGCAAATGTATACTTAGCATTTGCTTGGGT
Source organism: Marmota flaviventris (assembly GCF_047511675.1). Taxonomy (NCBI): domain Eukaryota; kingdom Metazoa; phylum Chordata; class Mammalia; order Rodentia; family Sciuridae; genus Marmota; species Marmota flaviventris. The sequence continues at coordinate 103,384,807 of NC_092518.1, forward strand.
CCACGTACTTACTTGTTCAACATTAAGTAAGCATATCTAGCTACTATTTATTGGGCTAAGGCAGGCTTCACAAATTAATGCCTGAATTTGGTCCTTATGGAGGACCAGGCAGCTGGGTGCACTGGTGCATGCCTGTAATCCCAGTGATTTGGGAATCGGAGGCAGGAGGATCACAAGTACAAAAGCGGCCTCTGAAATTTAGTGAGGTGAGATCCTGTCTCAAAATAAATTAAAAGTAAAAACATAAAGAGGGCTGGGGATATGACTCAGTGGTTAAGCACCCCTGGGTTCAATCCTTGGTACAAAAACAAACAAACAAAAAACCCCAAACCAAAACCAAACAACAGGCAATTGCCAGACAATAGAAGGTGTAGCTGTGTAGATAAAAGGGGAATGACTAATCCAGGCTCAGGGTTCCAGACACACACTTGGAAGCAGTGAGCAGCATAGCATATTCTGGAAACTGTAAGTAAGGAGTTTGACACTATGCAAGGTTAATTCATTTAAACCTCAAAACAGGGCTGGGGATGCAGCTCAGTGGCAAAGCACTTGCCTAGCGTGGGTGAGACCCTAGATTTGATCCCCAGCACTGCAAACAAAACAAAACAGGAAAAAAGCCCCAAGCCCTCAAAACAATTTTATGGGGAGGTATTATTATCTGTATTTTACAGATGAAGAATCACACTGAAGATCTTCTTGTGTAATGACCTTACTAAATCTGTGATTCTAAATATAACTCAGAGGAAGGGCTCTGGAATGGAATGAACATCACTTTTTCGATTTTTTATTGCTATCAATGAATATATATTAATCATCCACAAGATTCTTGGCATTTCAGCACAGGATAGGATAGGACAGTTACTGCACTCATGGAATTCACAATCAAGGACAAGGCAAATAAACACTGATAATGTGGTTATAAAACCTAAATTGTCCATAATCAACCAATTGAAAACCTTTCTAGAATGTAAAATAATTTATACCTTCATATCCATTTGATACAGGTTCTTCTCTTTAAAATCTCCTGGGTTTGGGCTGGGGTTGTGGATCAGCAGTAGAACCCTTGCCTAGCATATGCGAGGCCCTGGGTTTGATCCTCAGCACCACATAAAAATAAATAAATAAAATAAAGGTATTGTGTCCAAGTACAACTAAAAATAAATACTTTTTTAAAAATATTGCTTAGTTGTAGATGAACACAATATCTTTATTTATTTATTTTCATGTGGTGCTTAGGATCAAACCCAGTGCCTCACATGTGTGAGGCAAATGCTCCACCACTGAGCTATAGCCCCAGCCCTAAAAAATAAATATTTAAAAAAAAATATCCTGGGTTGGCTGAAGTGAGGTTAAGCTCTCAGATATAAGGAGAGTAAAAGGTGAAATAATACAGAAACAGAAAACTAATGAAATTTCACAATAATCTTGCCCTAAAGGCAATTATTTATTTATTTATTTTTTAATATTTATTTTTTAGTTTTCGGCGGACACAACATCTTTCTTTGTATGTGGTGCTGAGGATCGAACCTGGGCCGCATGCATGCCAGGCAAGCACACTACCACTTGAGCCACATCCCCAGCCCCCTAAAGACAATTATTAAGGCCAGTAAAGTTTCTTGAACTGCTTTGCTTTCCTACAAACAAAATTCCTTTCCTGATTTTCTTTGATTATAGGTAGCTTTTCAACTTTAGTTCAGTTTTTTTTTTCTGGGTAGCAGTGTGAGGGCCTGGGAAGAAGGGAAGAGATTTCTTGTGCTTTAGAATGAACAATTTTTTTTTGAGAGTCACACCACCAATACCTTAATTTTTTTTATTTGTTCTAATTAGTTATACATGACAATAGAATGCATTTTGATACATCATACATAAATGGAGTATAACTTGTCATTCTTATGGTTGTACATGATGTAGAGTTACACCAGTTGTGTAATCATATATGCACATAGGGTAATAATGTCCTAATTCATTCTATTATCATTCCTATTCCCATACCTCCTCCCCTCTGTCTAATCCAAAGTACCTCTACTCTTCCCTATCCCCTATTCCCCTTACTGTGAATTAGCATCTGCATATCAGAGAAAACATTGGGTCTTTGGTTCTTTGGAATTGGCTTATTTCACTTAACACGATATTCTCCAGTTTCATCCATTTATCATAGAATGAACAGATTTTCACCATGCCTCAGTTGGGTCTCAACACTTTGGAAGCCCTTCAAAGAAAGAGACAAGTTTATTCTGTGGTAGCCTTGGTGTTGTTAATCTGGTGCAAAAGAAATTATATTGTGCCTTTCAGTTTACTGAAAGGTAATCAACAAACATGAAAAGTAGCCTCTACTGCCATTATAATCTGTATTTCAAAGATATATTGCATTTTAGTTTCAATGAAGCTAATGAAAGATAAACAGATTTTAAATTTTCAAGATATACTTTGTCCTATTTCCTAAGGGGTTTTTTTTTTCTTTTTTTTTTGCTACTACATTTTTGGGGAGTGTAACTCAGAAAAATGGTCATCAATCTGCTAACTAGTTTTTCCAAGTGTTCAATTGCTAGGAAAATATTAATCTTAGTTTATTTTACAACAGCACACTCCTATTTTCTGTGAAATGTGTTTATATTAAACAATAAAAATTTCATAATTTTAAGTCCTGAAGCAAAAATCAATAATGCAAATAGAAAAGACAGTGGAAAGAATCTGACACAACTTTCCTATGTACATAATATGAATACACCACAGTGAATCCCACCATCGTATATATTCACAAGACTGGAACCCTAATTAGGATAAGATATATTCCATGCATGTATAATTTTATCAAAATTGATTCTATTTCATGTATAACTAAAAATAACCAAAAAAAAAAGAAAAGATTAAAAATAAAACATCTGGGGTTAGTATTATTTTTGTTATTCCTGATTAGTGAGTAAAGCTAGGCTGCTTGACTAAATCTTCAATTTAATCATACAAATCAAACTAATTAAAAAATAAATAATGCAATAATTTCCACAATAGTCTTGGAGAAGAATTTAGGAAATTTTATATTTTAAGTGAAAATAAAGCTGTTGCACCACTTTGATGTTTTATTAGTGGCTTTGCTTTATTGAAGAGAATATGGAATACATTAGGGATAAATTTTCCTATTGAAGAAGATTAGATATAGTTAATTCTGTTTTCACACTGGAATATCCCAATGTACATTTTCAACAGGATTTTTGTAGAAAGAAGCACAGGAATTCCAACTAAGAGGTAAACAGGCACACATTCAAGCTTTTGGGAACTAGATTGATCATTATCATCCTACACATGTTTTTATTTCATTTGCTGCACTGGAGATTGAACTCAGGGCTTCACACATGTTAGGGAATGCCGCAGTCTGGCTGGGCACAATTCAGGAGCCACGAACTTTATTTTAAGAATACACGCCATACCACACCAGCTCTTCAGGAATTCCCTCAGAGCCCAATTGCCACCACGGGCTCTCCAGGCCAACCTCTCAACCACTCTTGAGCCCTATTGGTTGGGTTGTGTGGGCGGAGCCAAAAGAGTCCCCCAATGAACAGCTCTGTGGTCTGAAAGGGCCGGGAAACAGCCCAATGAGCCTCACTGCAGAGGAGCCAATCAGCTGGAAGTTTGCTGGGGCCACAGTGAGCCAATCAGCTGGAAGTTTGCTGGGGCCCCTTCGCTATGGCTCTCAACAAGGGAAGAACGTTACCACTGAGGTACATCCCCAGCCCTATCCCATACAGATCTTTAAGAAACAAAATGAAGGTAGTGAATGGCCTTAATTGCCACAGAAAAGTTACTACTTGTTTCCCTAGTTGAATATGATCAATAATCAGCCTGAAGGGAAATATTTTGCTTTCCAAACACCCATCCTGTTGTTTGTTTCATAATGGTACTTAGGAGGGTATTACCAGAGCATTTTTTAAAATTATGTAATTCACAACTTAATTTATTCATTAAATAATTACTGACTGTTAATTACTGACTGCTTAAGTCTGTGTCAGTCCCTAAAGGATGAAATGCTACGGAAATAATAATAAATCGACAATGCAAATGTTAATATTATTCACCTTTCAAGATACAGCTCAAATGGCAATATTCAGTTGGTTATTCCCTTCTCTGTGCTTCTATACCTTGTACAAATTTTTCAATGCTTGTGTGCCTATCTACTGAGCGCTCTGAAAAGGTAGAGACCCGTGGCTTTCCTTTTTTTTTTTTTGTATTCCACAGAGCCTTGCACATGCTACAGATCAAACAGGTGGTCAATAAATGTTAGTCGAAATGAAGAATTTAGCATTAGATTAAGACAGTATCTGTCCAAACGCTAGATTCCTTCCTTAAAAATAGTAACTGTAATTTACTGTTATCCTAAAACTTGTATTATCATGAGTTGATGAATTTTATTTATTCAGATTATATTTCATGGTGGTTCATCAAGATGGTCTATCAGGCTAGTACAGAGTAGAATTCAAACTTGCAAAAGAAAGGAAACCCATATAGTCTCTAATGGTTTTTATGCCCTTATACTGAATTTCGACGAAAGCGAGTAGCACCCTTTCCGCTCCCCACTGCTAGTGGCAGCGTTACCTGATCTTTCCCTTTCCTTTTCCCACCCTTTTGCCCTCCGGAAAGAGCTTCAAGAACTTCGCAGTCTTCCTCCGCCCCTTTGCGGAAAGAGCCGAAGGCTGAGTAGGGTGCCGAAGCGAAGTTGCGTATAGCTCGGGGCCTTCCGGAAACCCTCGGACTGCTCTCGGAAGAGGAGGGCGCCTCTGACTTCAGAGCTTCGCCCCCGCGCTGTGCCCTCTGTCGGTGGCGTGGGGCAGCTGTAGCAGCCGTGGCGGCAGGAGGCGGTAGCCGCGTCGACGTCGACCAAGACTGGAGCGACGTTTAAAGAAGCAGCAGAATCGCCCGGGAGTCCGGCTTCTTCTTGTTGGAGGACTCCCACCCTTCCGCGGCCGAGGAGCAGCGGCGGCGCCAGGAAGCAGGTGAGGACCCGGCCCCAATCCGGGAGGGGGCGAAGGAGCGCGTCTGCCTCCTCGGTCCCTGGGCCGCGCCTGCGTTTGCTTTCGCCTCACTTGAACCAGGAAGCGGCGGAGTCTTAGTCTTTGCTCCTCCGGCTCTTTCTTTGTGTGGGTCGGGGAGCGAAGGAGGGGAAGAATCCGGAGGGCCGCGGCGTGGTCCCTTTCGCCGTCAGGGGCTGAAGGGTTGCCGGTGCCCTGGGTAGGCCCCGGGGCGTGGGGACCCCACCATAGAAACCCACTTGGCTTTACCTCTCCCCGATGCCTTCCTTTCTGGGCCTCTTTTTCTCCGCCTAGTCCCTGGTTTGATTTGGAGCTTTCCTGCCTGGCCCATCCTCCCCTTCCGTCCCCTTCCTGGGGCATAACAATGCCGCCTGCTTAGCCTCGCCCCCCCCCACCCCAACACCGCACCCTACTGTTCGCCACCTTCTACTTTCCCCGGCACCCTTTACTCCTCCCGCCCCCACTCCACTGTTTGTACCTCCATCTATCTGTATTTGCAAGGAGCTGGGTTTCCACGTGAAATGGGGTTAAAAAACCTCAGTTGCAGCTGGTAGGGTGCAAATGGAGAAGAGGGAGGCGGAGGAAAGGAGATGGGGGTTCAGCTGCTGCAGGGAGCCGCGTGTCGGTTTGTTTCACTCCCTCGCGGATGGCTTTTCTCTCTTTTCGGCTTTAACTAGCCCCACTGAACCTGCCCTCGATCAAGGATTTGTCACACAATGATGTGAAATGGCTTTTCCACAGTCAGGTTGCCAATCTTGGGGGAGGAAGGGTGCAGACCAACTTGTGTTGACCTGGGCCCACCCTGACGCGCAGGAAAGGGCCACAAGTCAAATGAAACCAAGTCCCAGTGTCACCTAGACACGTACATTTGACGCATTCCCACATGGGGAAAATTATTTGCAAACGACAAAAACCGTGGGAGTGTAGTCTGACAACCCATCTCTCCACTTAAAAGTGACTTCTGACGAAATCCCCATATTTCGGAAGCCCTGGTTGTTGGCACTCCAAAGGTCACCCTTTCTGATGAATGCCTTTGGTAACCTAGAATTCCTTGGTACTGTTAACCAGGCAACACCTAACAGATGATGTTTTATATCCTTGATTTTTAGGCTTTTTGTTTGTTTGGTTTTTTTTGTGCTTAAGCTATAATTTTGAAAAATGAATTTGAGATGTTCTGCCTTTCAAGTGTGTTAACTGTGATAGTGATACTCTGGGTAACTTCAAAGGGAAAGAATATTAACAATAAAAATATATCTTTACTAAAGGTATTTATCAATAATGGCTGATATCCACATACACACACATACACACACGGAATTTTTTTATTTTTTACAACTTTGGCATCATTGTTACTGGAGATGTCTTTTGTTAAGTGCAAAAAAAAAAAGGTGCTTTGGAGGTGGTACATAGCAGTATGATTTAATGGCATGCCCCACACTCTAAAGTAATGTCTCCTCTGTTCCAATAAGTTAATGTTTTCTTTCTTTTTTTTTTTTTTTTGGTGGTGCTGAGGATTGAACTCAGTGCCTCACACTTGCTAGGCAAGCCCTTTACCACTGAGCCACATCCCCAGCCCCCAATGTTTTCATTTTTGCTAACTCATTTGGCAAGAAAAAAGTTTTCATACCAGTGCAGGATTTTTTTTCCCAGAGTACTGGGGATTGGAACCAGGGGCGATCTACCACTGAGCCACATTCCCAGCCCTTTATTTATTTATTTACTTATTTATTATTTTGACAGGGTGTTGCAGAGTTGCTGAGGGTCTCATTAAATTACTAAGGCTGGCCTTGAACTTGCCATCCTTCTGTCTCAACATCCTGAGTTACTGGGATTACAGGTGTGCACCACTGTGCCTGGCCAGTGAACATAATATGTTTATTTATTTGTTTATTTATTTTTGCAAGTACAGGGCCTTGTGCATGCTAGGCAAGCACTCTACCATTGAGCTGCACCCCCAGCATGTTTCCTTTTATTTTATTTTGAGACTGGGTCTTGCTAAGTTTCCCAGGCTGGCCTTAAACTTGCAATCCTCCTGCCTCAGCCTCCTGAGTAGCTGGGATTACAGGCGTGTGCACTCACTTCTTAACCAACAAAGTGAAATGTTTCAGTTTTTCATACAAATAAGCATTAAGAAATGGTATGCTTTCCTTTTACATTATCTTTTTTTTTTTTTTTTTTTTTTTCATGATAGCATTTGTTAATGGACTTCACTCAGCACTCTGTTTTTTTGTTTTTTTCTTTTTCTTTTTTGGTACCGGGGATTGAACTCAGGGGGACTTGACCACTGAGTCACATCCTAAACCTATTTTTGTATTTTACTTAGAGACAGGGTCTCACTGAGTTGCTAAGCGCTTGGCTTTTGCTAAGGCTAGCTTTGAACTCACAATCCTCCTGTCTCAGCCTTCCGAGCCTCTGGATTATGGGCATGTTCCACCCCTGTGGAGACAATCTGTTTTTAACATTCCACTTCTGGAGATTGTAAAGTAGAGGTGAGGTGGATGGGCAAGGGGATGAAAAAAGAGAAAGGGACAAAAAAGTATTTACTAGTTCATCAAGATGTGGCACCCCAATTTAAATAAGAACAAAAAAGTAATTGAGTTGTGAGATAATAATTGTCAGCCTTTGTAGTGTCCTTGGCTGTGGAGAGTAGCTTTTTAATATAATCCTAAAAATAGTTAAAATTTAGATGTGTAACCGATGTGATTCTCCAGTCTGTATACGGGGTAAAAATGGGAGTTCATAACCCACTTGAATCAGATATATGAAATATGATATGTCAAGAACTATGTAATGTTTTGAACAACTAATAATAAAAATTAAAAAGAAAATTTAGGAAGAGTATGTATTTCAGACTCAGTATTGAATACTGACATTTAAATCATTCATTACAGATGAAATAACTATTATGCATTTATGGTGAGGATTTTCCTGAAAACAATTTTTTAAATATTTATTTTTTAGTTGTAAATAAAATAAAATACCTTTTATTTTATTTATTTTTATGTGGTGCTGAGGATCGAAACCAGGGCCTCGCATGTGCTAGGCGCGAACAAACGCTCCACCGCTAAGCCAAAACCCAGCCCCTCCTTAAAACAATTTTAAGACAGCCAAATTAACTCTTGCCTGGTACGGTGGCTCACACCTGGAACCCCAGCACTTGCAAGGCTGAGGCAGGATTACATGTTCTAGGTGAACTTCATGACTTAGCGACACCATCTCAAAATTTAATTAAAATGGTGAGGTGGGGGGCTGGGGTTGTGGTGAGAGTGCTTGCCTAGCACATGCAAGGCCCTGGGTTCGATCCTCAGCACCACATAAAAATAAATAAAGATATTATGTCCAACTACAACTAAAAAATAAACATTAAAAAAAAGGTGAGGTGGGGGCTGGGGATATCTGTTGCCCAGTGGTAGACAGCCTCTGGCTTAAATCCCCGGTACTCTTAACAAACAAACAAAAGCAAAAAAATAACCCTCTTAGCTCTTCTTGAGGAGGAAACCCCAAATTGGGACTAAGTAAATGAATTCTAATCTTTAAAAAACTCCTAGTGGAGATGCATGTATTAGATTCAAAGGAAGGTGACTATGGAGATTACTGTTCAAATCTGTCTAGCAATTTAAAACTTGCTTGACTCTTTTCAGGAAGAAGTCATGAGATTTGATACATAGTCCAAATGCCGGTCTGTATGAACAGTTTAAGAAAAAGCCAAAAAGTTATGCCAAACTTCTGTTAAAACTTGATAAACTATTTAACGATTCCATGGCTTAAATACTGAATGATGAAGTACTTTTGTTTTTTTTCTCCCTAATCCTTCCTTGTCCCCTCCTCCTCCCTTTCTCTTATAGGCATGGAGAGTAGAAAACTGATTTCTGCTACAGACATTCAGTACTCTGGCAGTCTGCTGAACTCCTTGAATGAGCAACGAGGCCATGGACTCTTTTGTGATGTTACTGTTATTGTGGAAGACCGAAAATTCCGGGCCCACAGGAATATACTTTCAGCTTCTAGTACATACTTCCATCAGCTCTTCTCAGTTGCTGGGCAAGTTGTTGAACTGAGCTTTATAAGAGCAGAGATCTTTGCAGAAATTCTCAATTATATCTATAGTTCTAAAATTGTCCGTGTTAGAGCAGATTTACTTGATGAGTTAATTAAATCAGGGCAGTTATTAGGAGTGAAATTTATAGCAGAGCTTGGTGTCCCATTATCACAGGTTAAAAGCATCTCAGGTACACCTCAGGATGGTAGTGCTGAAACCTTGCCTCCTGATTCTAGTGACAAAAACCTTGTAATACAAAAATCAAAAGATGAAACCCAAGATAATGGGGCGACTATAATGCCTATCATAACAGAGTCATTTTCATTATCTGCTGAAGATTATGAAATGAAAAAGATTATTGTTACTGATTCTGATGATGATGATGATGATGATGATGTCATTTTCTGCTCTGAGATTTTGCCTGCAAAGGAGACTTTGCCAAATAACAATGCAGTGACACAGGTCCAGCCTAACACAGGCCCTGTTTCTATTTCAGATGTTGCACCTTGTGCTAGCAATAACTCTCCCCCTTTAACAAATATCACACCTACTCAGAAACTTCCTATTCCTGTGAATCAGGCAACTCTGAGCCAGACACAAGGAAGTGAAAAATTGCTGGTATCTTCAGCTCCAACACATCTGACTCCCAATATTATTTTGTTAAATCAGGCACCACTTACTACACCACCAAATGTCAGTTCTTCACTTCCAAATCATATGTCTTCTTCAATCAATTTACTTATGCAGAATCAGCAGACACCAAATAGTGCTGTTTTAACAGGAAATAAAGCCAGTGAAGAGGAGGAGGAGGAAATTATAGATGATGATGATGACACTATTAGCTCCAGTCCAGACTCGGCAGTCAGTAATACATCTTTGGTCCCACAGGCTGATACGTCCCAAAATACCACTTTTGATGGATCATTGATACAGAAGATGCAGATTCCTACACTTCTGCAAGAACCACTTTCCAATTCTTTAAAAATTTCAGATATAATTACTAGAAACACTAATGATCCAGGTTTAGGATCAAAACACCTAATGGAGGGTCAGAAGATCATTACTTTAGACACAGCTACTGAAATTGAAGGCTTGTCGACTGGTTGCAAGGTTTATGCGAATATCGGTGAAGATACTTATGACATAGTGATCCCTGTCAAAGATGACCCTGATGAAGGGGAAGCCAGACTTGAGAATGAAATACCAAAAACGTCTGGCAATGAGTCAGCAAGCAAACGCATGAAAGTAAAACATGATGATCACTATGAGTTAATAGTAGATGGAAGGGTCTATTATATCTGCATTGTATGCAAAAGGTCATATGTCTGTCTGACAAGCTTGCGGAGACATTTTAACATTCATTCTTGGGAGAAGAAGTATCCATGCCGTTACTGCGAGAAGGTATTTCCTCTTGCAGAATATCGTACAAAGCATGAAATTCATCACACAGGGGAGCGAAGGTATCAATGTTTGGCATGTGGCAAATCTTTCATCAACTATCAGTTTATGTCTTCACATATAAAGTCGGTTCATAGTCAAGATCCTTCTGGGGACTCGAAACTTTACCGTTTACATCCATGCAAATCTTTACAGATCAGACAATATGCATACCTTTCTGATAGGTCAAGCACTGTGCCTGTAATGAAGGATGATGGTATTGGGTATAAGGTTGATGCTGGAAAGGAACCTCCAGTAGGGACCACATCTACTCAGAACAAGCCAATGACCTGGGAAGATATCTTTATTCAGCAGGAAAATGATTCAATTTTTAAACAGAATGTAACAGATGGCAGTACCGAGTTTGAGTTTATAATACCAGAATCTTACTGAACTCCTTCGAAATATCAGGAAGTTTTGGTTTGGGTTAAGGGGCAGGGATTTCAGAAGACCTGTAAAACCAATTAAGGTGAAAATAAGTTAATTTGATCTGCCATATCAACTGAAAGTAGACTAGTTGGATTATCGTTGATGGTTTTTAGAAGCAAATTTTTCTTAAAGTTTCAGTAGAGGTTGAGAAGTTCCCCTCTCAGTATGTTTATATAGTTAGCTTTCAGCTCATTTAAAAGAGGCAAGAATGAAAAAGCATGGAGGGATAGTTTTCTGGCTAGAATTTGAAGCAGTCTGAATGTTTTTTGAAAATAACTGGAGTTACTAGCATACCCTAGTACATCATACAACCTTCCCCTTCCATGTTAGCACTTTACTGCTGAATTCTCAGTTTTCTTACATTGAGACTATAAATGTGTGTTGTCTTGTATATGACATAAAAAACTTCTGAAACTGTTCTAGAATATTTCATAACAAGTCTCCACTTGATTGTGTATTCTGCTAGTCCAAATGGATAGCAACCTGCTGCCTCCCCTCATGAAAATAGCCATGCAGATGAGTCTTGTATGAAGAATGACTTAGTTTTTAGTTAATTAGAATTAATACTTGCCTCTATTGCCATTGTCTGTGAAAGATTTTGGTGGCTAGGCCATACTCTGTACCTTTGCAATGTGATCTGTGTAGGCAGAAAACTAGTGGAAAAACAAATCTTCACAATGCAGGCAGGAGACACAAAAGTTCTGTCACACTTTTTTTAATTCTCTGCTCTTACATAAGAGAATGGAATCAAGTGGAGATTTCCTTTTTGTTCCATATGGTTAATATTCCCATAAAATGTTAGAAATTTTGAATCTGAAAGCCACCAAGTTAATTTTTATACATAATCTAATTATGTATAAATCTTTGTAAATGATAGATTTCATAGATGAGACTCATGTATTTTGGGCGGAGGCTATTGGCATATATTTTTAAATATTCATATTTCTTAGATCCTCTATAGGAAGTTTTCATTTGAAATAGTTGAAGCTGTGATCTAGTATGTTCCTTTCAGCAAGATCTTACTTTTACCCCTTCTAAAGTAAGTGCCATTCCATCTGCAAATTACCACAATATAGCAATCAGAAACTACACGTGGAATGGTATAGGCTTGTCAATTCCCATTAATCTTGACAACAATAAATACCAGCTTTCTTCCTTTTAAAATGACATAATTTAAACAGTTAGAAAGTAAAGTTAAAACTTAAGTGCTAGTAATAAAAGGAAGTGGGTTGGCACAAATATATAGCCTAGCATTTATATCAATTAACTTGTTGAACTGTAAATGTTTTTTTTTTTTTTTTGCAAAGGAAAAAAATAATAGATACTGATAAAGATTGTTGTGCATAGTTATTAGTCATTCATAAACTTGCTTAAGTATTTCTTAGTTCAACATAGATATTTTCTTTCTCCTTACCATGTATTTTTAAAAAAATAGTCTATTTCTTAACTTTGAACTTAAAGCTTTAATCATAACTTCTCATATATACATCATTCAGTGTATCTTAAGTTGGTAGCTGAGGGTATTTGGCATCAGTATTTGCAATAATACAAGGAAAAAGAAGAATTATCCTTTGTTTACCAAGTGGTGGAGTGATGTGCATTTATCTGTTTTCTGTTTTGTGAGTCTAGGCCTTCAAACCATTTTATCAACTAAACCTAGAAAATTTGAAATCATCTTATAACTTAAGACTCTGATCTCTGAAATCACCATATCTGTTTCTTTTCTGTGTAGATATAACATTACGCTCTGATTATAAAGTGTTCTCAGTGGAAATTTGAGTTTCATTAATGTTATTTCAGCAGTTAGTCTTAATTACTTATGCCATTGTAAATGATACTGATGCCAGCAGAGCTTCCAAGTCTTTTGGACTCAACTGTAGATAAATTAGTTTGTCATAATAAAACTTGGTCATTTCTACAAGCCTATTATGACAAACCAGGAATTAATTCTATAATTGAAAACTATCAGTTCTGAGTAATATTGGTATAATTATTTGCTGCTGCTGCTATGCTAATTCTGAATATGAAAATTTAAAAATCTGTGCATATTTAAAGGTATCTTCTGGAGTTTTTTGGGAGGTGGAAAACTGGAAAATTAAATTTCGATTTTGCCAGAAAACTCTTACTTGCATGTGTCTCAGGATCTTCAGTTTTTCTAGAAGTTTCCTTCTTCAAAGTTCAAGAGTTCATGTAGCATACTCCTTTTGGACAAAAACTCTTCACTCCCAGTCTTTACTGTATTGGAAATTTGTAGCAAGCTGCTGTTTAAAACTTACTATGGGGTTTTTCTATTTTATACTTAGCTTTACGGCTATTGAACTTCCTTTATTCTTTCAGGCGGGCTTCAAATTTGTTCTAATGTGAAATTACCTGTAAATATTCTGGACAGTAACTATTCAAAGTAGAAATTTGTTACTCAAATGCTCAGACTAAGCAGAGATTTTAAAATGCTATAACAGTCTTGCAGGATTAAACATTTTAATTGATTATTATCATCTGGGTGGTAATGATCCCCTATGTACAACCACTATGAGGGAATAATGCCACATTTTTTCCACTGTACTAAGAAGATAAAACAATTGGTAAACATTGATCAAGGTATTTTGTATCGTCAAGGCATGCATATTCTAAGTAATTAAGTGCTAATTCAGCAGCACTGGCTTCTTCACCTTTGTCAGTCATATGAACCATGTTCATTTCCCGTAATACTGTAATGTTCATACTTGTACAATCCTCCCTATCATGACTTTAAGTTCTACTTTTCATTAACCATCACCTGATATTAGTTCATAGAGCTTCTTATGGCAAAATAAAATGTTTTAATTCTAACTTCTGAGTGTGTTTCTTATTAAGAGTATATTTAAGAAATTATATAGGAGTTTATATTCTATTGTTTTTCAATTTTTGTAGCAGGGAACTGGAGCTGTGTTTCTGATGACCACATGGCAAAATATTACATTAGTTTTTTTTTTTTTAATTTTATTATTTTTATTTTTTGGTACCAGGGATTGAACCCAGAGGGGCCTAACCACTGAGTCACATCCCCAGCCCATTTTTTTTGAATTTTTTTTTTTTTATTTTGAGACAGGGTCTCACTAAGTTGCTTAGGGCCTCAGCCTCCGAAGTTGCTGAGATTTCAGGCGTGCGCCACCACACTTGGCCCCATTAGATTTTATATATTGGTTAATCATGTTTCATTGTTTCTTGAACCATAATAGTCCAAATGAGTTAGTTAGTTTAGAGCATTTGCTAAACTTTTATAGATACCATAAGGACATCTGTAACTGGATAAGGAGGAGGATAGTTTTATTAATTTGAATCATCACAAAAGCAGTCTGGGTTTTCAACATGGCAGTGATACAGATTTTAAGCAACATCCAGTTTATACAGGTTCTGGATTAATTTTTAATGTTTCATGCCCCGTTCAATACTCTAAAGCAGAATTAGGAATAAAGCGGTAAATATTACAAAATGCAGTCAAGATACATATTGGAAATACAAATTCCTTCATTACAGCAAATGTTTTGCAAAAGAGTAAAGCAGCAAATATTTTTCTAAGGTAACATGCACTTTATATAATTCAATGTAATAAAAAAGAAGCTGCTGAAATTAAGTGTTACAAAATCTATACTGTTTCAAGTTATTTTGTAAAGTAAGAAAAATACATAGAAATGAGTCATAGAATCTTAACACTTTAAGAAATGTAGGATATACTGTGTAATGGTGCCTTTAAAAATATACACGTTCACTAAAGCAAAAGGTAAAGTGTAAATGGCAAAAAATTCATTTTGAGTATTACAAGTTGACATTTGTATAATAAGTCAATTGGTTATTAGTCCCTTTTTGAAATCCATTAGAATTTTAATCTGCTCAGAACTGTAAAAAATAATAGGGATTTTGTATAACACATAGGATTATAGATTTTTAGATTTGAAATCTGGATAAGACATTCATGATGCTAAAAATTAAATGATATTTTGCAAACATTTACTGTGAACAATGAGTGCACTAGTTGTGCCTTGATGATTCTTAATGGTCAGGTGTCTACAAGGTAGATGGGAGCACCAGCATTTGTCTGCTACCTCTAATCCATCAAGTCAGGAGGTAGCAAAATTGGCTGGAAAATTTTCCAGTATATGTTCCATGTTTGCAGAACTGTCTACTTAGGTACCCTCCTGTAGCCCTGTATACAAGTGTAGGATTAACAATCTGTCTTTAAACCAATCAATTCTCAGGTTAACACAAGATCCCAATGAAAGTGTTCATTCTGAAGTGAAGGCATGGATGCCAAAGTGTCTTAAACTCATCAGGTTGATGGTTTAAAGCTATGTATAATTAAAAGAACTGTACAAATACCACAATGTGCCAGATGGATTTTAAATCTACCGTAACACTTAAGAATTTGTCAAGTTGGCTACATTTGAGGTTTTGCAGACTTAAAGCGGCATTGTAACACTCATAATCTTGAATTGAATGCTGTCATGATTGGTCTCAACAGAAAAAGGACCAATAAGAGCAGTGGCATTAAAATACAGATGATTCTTTTAGGGTGGGGTGCAGGATACGTGCGGTTTGCTGGGGTTGAAGCACAATATTTGAAGATTAAATAGTCACAAAGATTAGTAACAATTCATATTACAACCCAACCTAATCTAGCATTTTTAAACTCTGAATTTCAACTGTAAGATTTGTATCTCCTGTAGCAAATGCATTTTGCAATGATGCAACATGTAGTAAAACCAGTCTCCTAAATTATCAGATGTATTACTGAGATCTATTTAGAACAGCTTACATGTTGCTCTGAATTTCAGTGCTTCCAGATCAATCCTGTTTCCCACTACTCGAGAAGAGGGAATATTGCACTTTTCCCTTTAGGAGGTACCGATAACAAAAGCTGAGCTAAATGATCACAACAGCCACTTTTACAATACAGAGAAGAAAGGAGTGAGATATGGGCAGCTTTTTTCAACATCCAAATGAGCAAACAAAATCTTAGCCAGAACTCTCTGTATTGGAACTACTGTGTAGCTCCATCAGCTGGGAAATTTCCTTAAGGACTGACAGTAGTAGTAGGGAAAGATAGGGCCTATAAGCTGGGCGCTTCAACCAGGGTGCTAGGGTGGCAATCTGCCAAGAGCCTGAGGACAACACTCCTTTACATAAAGTGAAACAGATGGCAACCATGCTTTTGCTGAATACAGAGGTGGAGCATAGGGTAATGCAGGTCCAAACATGACAAGCTTCTTGCTGGGTTGGTTCCCCAGCCTCACTTAAAAGTGTGAGCTGCTCTTCTTGGGAGTGCTGGGTTCAGCTTAGCCACCCCTGCTCCGCACTGATAACAAATAAGCTTCATCCCTATCTCTCCCTAGCCTGGCAGGCCATTGCAAAACTTTATGCATAAGAGTCACACTTAAAATTTTGTACCCTACACACTTCCACTAAAGCAGAAATACAAAAGCCACAAAAATCTCAATAGTCAGCAGGCATTCATCTTTAGGGACTGTAAGGTGGTGGCTTTTCAAAAGGTGGATAATAGGGTGGAGAGTAACGGGGTGGTGCACTGGAGGACCACATGTAGCTGGGCGAGGGAGAAGCAGACTGGGGCTCATCAGAGAGTCCAGAGGGAGGGGAGGATGGAAAGACACTGGAATGCTGTGTAATAAAAAGAAAACATCAGCTTAGACAGTGAGTTTGAGTTTGTAATTCCATGAATAATCATTACTACATAAAAATGAATATGCAGATTTATTTCAAAGAGCTTCTAAACCTTACAAAGTTGATGAGGGATGTGAAATAGGTGGTCCCATGTTCTCTTACTCATTCAGGCTGCAAGCCTCACGTGATCCTCCGCTCCTTGCCCTTGAACCGTGCGTCTAGTCATCCACTGGATCCTGTTGCTTCTAATGTGTTGTCTCTGAATACACCTCTCCCTTTATTGCATCTAAAACTCAGGCCATCAGACTTATTGTCTCCCTTGAGCTATGCAACTACATCTCAACTAGTCTTAAAAAAGGTTTTTTGGGCCTTAAGAACATTTAATGAGGTGAAGTTATTAGTCCCTGGGAAAGTTTTCACTCCACGAATCTATCACAGAGAAGTAGTACAGTGGTCAGGAGCCCATCTCATAGACAAAAACAAACAAAAACAAAGCCAGAGAAATTAAATGGCTTTCTTGGCTCTGGAATCTTCCAACTCCGAGTCCATCATTTTCTATTCCATCTGAACTACCACTGCATCACCCTCCAGGTTTAGGGTAGGTTGGAAAGCAAAGAGTAACACAGGCATGGTGGTGAGAATACCAATGGTAAGAAGGAGGAGCAGTATGTCAGGTTGTAGAGACCAAGGATTCAATTTTACTTTGTGTTGTCTATCTTTGGGAAAGGAGCAGATCCAAATTCTAAAAATATCCAGTGAACTGGCATGTTAAGAGTCATTTCTCCTCTCTTTCCCTGGCCCATGTCCATGCTTAATCCTAATGCTCTTTGTGCTCAAGGAGAGTTGACTTGTTTTGCTCAGTGCCATATCCTCCAGAGTTCAGAACAGTGCTTGCTAAGTAGTAGGTGTTCAATAAGTCCTGAATGAGTGAATATATCTTCACATGTATAGAAGATGAGCTTGGCATGCTTTTTAAAAATAAAATCTATTTTCAAAGAATACTGTCACAGCTTAGGGGTAGTGTTTTCTTGTTCCAGTGGTATAACAAGACTGGTGTGAGGTCTGAAGACTGGAGGGAACTATGGGGATGGTGAGAGGCAGGAAAAACAGTTTTGGGCTCTCAGGAAGAACAAACATAAATTGACAAACAGAATGGAAGAACTGCAAATATTCTGTTCTGTCTTAGCTCTAGGATATATATCTATATTTATCTATCTATATATATATTGATATCTCTATGTGTATCTCTCTCTCTCTCTTTCTCTCTCTCTCTCTCTCTCTCTCTCTCTCTCTCTCTATATATATATATATATATATATATATATATATATAAAATCTTTGATATTTATGTGTGCATTCTGTGTGTGTGTGTGTATGTTTTGTTTTGGTACAAGAGATTGAACCTAGGAGCACTTCAACACTGAGCCACATCCCCAGCTCTTTTTATTTTATTTTTATTTTGAGTTCTATTATATTTTCAGACAGGGTCTTTCTAGGTTGCGTACAACCTCACTAATTTGCTGAGAGTGGCTTCAAACCTGTGATCCTCCTGCCTCAGCCTCCCCAGCCACTGGATTTATGGGTGTGTGCTACTGCACCTGGCTGGTACATATTTTTTTGTGGGGGTACTAGGAATTAAACTCAGGGGCACTTGATCACTGAGTCATATCTCTAGTCCTATTTTATATTTTATTTAGAGGAAAGGTCTCACTGAGTTGCTTAGCACCTCTCTAAATTGCTTAGGTTGGCTTTGAACTCAAGATCCTCCTGCCTCAGCCTCCCGAGCCACTGGGATTACAAGCATGCGCCACCGTGCCTGGCATGGCTTGTACATATTTTTAAAAGCTACTTATACCAAATTTTCTTAAGAGTTTAAATGCTATTGGGAGAGGGTGTGAAGCAGTCACTGTGACTTTATGCTGTTAACCAGAGTTTGAGTGGATCATGTCAACTTTCCAAGCCTATAGCAATCTAAGGTCCACCTTGATATGAGGTGTCTGGAGCCTCTGACCAGCTGTCTTATTCTCTGTATACCCAGTCCTAACCTCTGCATTCTTGGGAATGAGGTATTCAGGTTTCTGGGTCTTGCTTAAGATACTAAAATATCTGTCCTTTACTACATAATGGGTAATGATAATAGGACTGAGAAGAGACTGCAGCTGCCATCCTCCTTGTCCTCCTCTATTCCATCCATAATTTCACTGAGTAAAGGAATGACAGAGTCACCGAACCTGGAGAGCCTTTAAAGGCAGAACAGTTGAGGCACTGGACTCATGATAAGCCAAATTCCTTCCTAAAAACTCAGTCTTTCTCCTCCCTCCTCCTAAAATATCCTTTGTTAAAACCTCAGTACAGGGGTGTGTCACTCAGCATCAGGAGTATGTTCAGAGAAATGCATCATTAGGCAATTTCATCACTGTGCAAACACAGAGTCTATTTGTACAAACTAAGATGGCTATAATGTTACTAGGTGATATAATTTTATGAGACTACTGCTGTATGTGCATTCTGTCATTGATGAAAACATTATGGAGTACATGACTATATAGTGATTTCTTAATTTTCCACTCTGCATTCCATCACATTCTTCCTTTCTCTTTCTTTCCTCAATTAAAAACTCTCTCCTCCTAACCAGAGAGGAAAACAATGCCCCTAGGGGCCAAGAAACTCTGTGTCCAGGCATGTAGCACTCTGCCCTTCTAAATCCCTTTAGAGGGATGGGGAAAGGCAACAGGCCAGTTTTAGGTGTTCCCAACCACAGAAGGGAGGAGCAAGTTTCCTACAGTACAGCTAAAGAGAGTTCTGTTCTGAGAGGTATTAAAAGGCTTCTGTGGGCAGCAGCTGCCATGGGTGGCAGTTGTACACATTGATAATAAAAGGGGGGTGGAACAACGGCCCTTGGGTTTTCACTTCTCTGTTTCATGGTTGGGAAGTATTATGGGAGAAACCAGAGGAGGCGATTCTCACTTCCTTTGAAGATAAAATTGGGAGTCTTAAGGATAAAATTGACGGGTTTCTGGCAAAGCTAGAGAGCTAACTGGCTATGGTCCACACACCCTTGGGGTTCGGGGTGGGGGGGCACAGTACCAGTGAGTAGTTTCCTAGCAACAGGCAGGCACCTTGGGAAAGAGCTGGCTTTGTTGTAGCTAGGGAGCTGGCGTGGCACTTTGGTTCCTGCCTGAGAGTCTGACATTAGAGCTTTGAATCCTCACACACCATGGAACATGAGGAGCATCTAAGTAGCTCACTGCTGGGCCTAAGTCACCTCTAGCTTTCTCAGTCACTTCTTGGAAGCCTGGATGACCTATAGGCTGATGGTGCTAAGAGAGTGTCCCCTTCAGGGACATGCATGGCTCTCCTCTCCCACCTCTTCCACCATAGCCTGCCTCCTCTCTGCTCGATGGCTGGCCCATGTTTTTCAGGATCAATGTACATTTCTGTAAAGGCATGTGTCTCTCTTTAGGAGCATAATAGAGCTGTGACTCCAAAAAGAGCCCTGGAGCTGGCCAGTGACAATCACTAGCGAGGGAAGTTGCCCCAAAGATAAAATCCAGGATTCGTTAGTTCTTTACATCCCCTCTCTGTTTTGCCCCAGAAAGCAAAGCTGGGGAGATGGAGAGAAGGGTGGATGAAAGGAAGGTGAAGCAAAGGGAGGAGAGGAGCAAGGGAAAAGGAGAAGAAGAAAGGAAAATCTTGGCCGGGAGGGGGAAAATGAAAAAGGTGAGTGACAGCATCAACAGCCTTCTGAGGCACTCAGCAACCTGTGCCATAAACTGCCTCCCCCAGGATTAAAGCAATCCTTTTATTAAATGGGCCCAATTTATAATGAGTCATTTTGAGTGGTTTAGGTGAAACATAATGTACCTGCATGTGCTTAATAAAGAGCTTAAATAGAGACTCTTGCATTCTGCATAGGCTAGCTTTTAAGCTTCAACTTGCCAACTCATCAAATGGAAGGGACTAGTCCATGGTTAATGTCAGGGAACTGGTCCAGTATGCCAGACTGGAAAGTATGACTGAGAACTTGTGGGGTTGATATAAAGTCACACTGGGTTTAATTTCCCAGAGGAAATAGAAACTGATGCTTAATACACTATACATATTTTGGACTACTTGACTAAAGCTGAAGGGATAGTGGGAAAATGAGTGCCAGGGAAATGAGCATGGAGGTAAAATTAGTCTCAGCTTATGTCTTTCTTGCTTTGGAGTAAGGGGAGTTCATGAGAAGCAAGGACACTTTGGAGTACAATGGAAATGGAAATGGAAAAGTTCCATTTCTCCATACTCAGTACTTGAAACTGCTTCAGGGTCAGCTGATCAAAACCAAGTCTTTGCTCAGGTCTGACCACAAGATATGTTTCCCAAGCTCCCTAACTGGACAGCTATGCAATAAGGGCATGACTTTCCTCATCCTCCTACTGGCCTCAGAGTAAAAAGGAAATAGAAATCATCAAACCCAAAGTCACAGAAATAGTTCTATTTGGAAATTACAAAAATGGGGAAGTTGTTCAGAATAAAATCGAGGAAGATCAATTTTCTGGCAAGATCTTGGGTCATTTTTCAATCAGAGAAGAGCATGGGGGAGCTCTGGACTTTTGAGGGCAAGTTTGTGTTTCTGGTGGTTTTATCATCAGAGCTGGGGTGCATTTGCTGACTGCTTTATATTAATTTGAGAACATAAGCAGATGTTCCCTGGCATGTTGGCTTTCTTGGATAAAAGCTGGCCTTTCCTCCCATGAACTTATAATATAATGGACCTTGATGAACAAAAGAAAGTTCTACTCAAATACTAAGTTCTAAAAGGGAGACAAATTACTTAAAAGCATTTCCCTTGGAGGAAATGCAGAATGAATTTTAAGAACACTATATGCATGTATAAACATACCATAGGGGATTTCATCTTTATGTATAAATAGAACCAATCAAAAATAAATAAATGATCAAAAAGAAGATCAGTAGAGTGGAGGAAAGAGAATGCTGGGGGGGAGGAGGGGAGGGAAGAGGAGGGACATGAACTGAAACTGAATTCCATGCATACATGACTTTGTTGAGAAGAACACAACTACTATAACTCTAATACTCTAAAAAACATCCCTTGGGGGATGGGGATAGAAAAGGCAGTAAAATGAATAGGACATAACTTTCCTATGTTCGTATATGAATACACAACCAGTGAAACTCCACATCATGTACAATTGCAAGAATGGTATCCTAATTAGAATAAGTTATATTCCATGTATGTATAGTATGTCAAAATACACTTGATTGTCATGTGTATCTAAAAAGAACAAATAGAGCTGGGGTTGTAGCTCAGTGGTAGAGTGCTTGCCTAATACATGTGAGGCACTGGATTCAATCCTCAGCACCATGTAAAAATAAATAAAATAAAGGTCCATCAACAACAACAAATCCCCCTCAAGACCAACACCATATAACTATAAAGTCTCCAAAGAGAAAATACAAAAGACAGCTTGAGTTTAGGACAAGAATTGGAAGTTGGGGAATGCATGAAGGAAGGGAACCCCTTTTCAGGGGAGACCAATTTAATGATTTAATAAGGAAGAGTCAAGAGACTCTTTCTGGGATCATAAATGACTGCATGATGACATATATTAAGTTCTTAAGTATAATGCTTGGAACACAGTAAATGCTCAAAGAATAGTAGATGTTATTAAAAAGTAGAGGTTTCGGTCTGGGGTTGTGGCTCAGCAGTAGAGCGCTTGCCTAGCATGCGTAAGGCACTGGATTTGATCCTTAGCACCACATAAAAATAAAACAAAGGTATTGTGTCTACCTACAATTAAAAAGTGCTTTAAAAAAGTAGAGATTTCTACAGTCCCTTTAGTTCCTGTTATAAACCCAGAGTGTAGGTTTGTACTAGGTGGCTAAATCTGGATCCCTTCTCTGGATTAGGTACCCTGTTTCTATAGCATTTTGAGTAATAGTTTATTTATTTTTTAGTCACCAATGCTATCCCCACTCCCAAGTCCCTAGACAGATCTCTTAATGCAGGGACTGTTATTCAACCATCATATCCACAGCTCCTAGCATGGTTCCCGGCACAAGGGAACATAGATAAGTGTTGATTGAACTGCAACCCAATGCCGAAGTCATTGTTGACACTGTCAATCTCATTTTCATTCCTGGTATAGGGTTTGAGTGACAAATGACTGATGGAGTCATGGCTCTACACCCCAAAGAGGTTTTTCCTATCTTGGAGCTTCTGAGAACCATCACTAGAGATATTATTGTCCCAACTCAAGGGGCTCATTATAAAGTGTAAATCCCTAAAAATCAATGAAATTTACTTTGATATAAAATGAAAGTGGCCCCCAATCCCCAAATGGTTTCATTATAGGGACCCCAAGAGAATGGTGATCCTCCTTGTGTTAGCCTAACATGCCTGAGTTTTTTTAAAGGATAACTTCCTGCATCTGTCAGTACTGAACTTATCTGTTCCTTCTTGAGCATATTTGCATTTTCCAGCCTATATTTGGATAAGAAGTTACCTGAGGTTTCTATCTCAGTATATAGTAGGCTTTAAAACAAATTCTAACATCATTTTTCTAAGCTTTAATGGATACCTTCTTGTACTAATACTATCTTTTATAGGAGTGAACAAGTCCATGTTCATACTTATATGTATTATTATTGCATTATAAGGCCTCAGACCTCTCCAAACAGTGTCTAAATCAAATGCAATCATACTTTATTCTACTGAATAGGTTCTTTAAGTTTTAATTATTTTGTTCAACTGAATCTGAAATTAGGTTGCCCAAGGGCTTTGTATTGCCAAACTGGCTCATTAACTGGAAGTACCCCCCAAACAATCATGTTTTTATGTCACCATGGAGCATTCATGGGCTCTTACTCAACAGAAAGCAAATTCATTATTTCTTTCCCTTAAAAGGTTTTTCCTATGGTCCTTGAATTTTGAATTAACCAGATTTTAGTGTAACCCCACTTTTCTATGGTTGAAAGCTTATAATTTCTGCTCTGATTTGGAAGGGTCTCCCAAAGCCCGTGTATTGAAGACTTGGTTCCCAGCCTGTGGTGCTCCTGGGATGTGGTGGAAACCTTAGGAGATGGGGCCTAGTGGAAGGAAGTTAGGTAACTGGGACAGTTGTGGGACCCTGGCCCCTTCCTGTCTCTCTATTTGCTTCTTGGTCACCATGAGATGAATAGGCCTCTTTCATCACACAATCTTGCCATGATGTTTGGTGATGCTAGAGGCCCAAAGCAACAGGGCCAAATGGCCATGGATTGTAACCTCTGAAATTGTGAGTCAAAAGAAACCTTTTCTCTTCTTATGTTGTTTACCTCAGCTATTTTGTCATAGTGAAGGAAAGCTGACTAACACAGTCACTGGACATGTCTAAAGGACCACTTCATTTGTTTCCATAAAGTGCCCAATTCAGTGCTCTGCACATAATTAATCCCTTTTAATTAAGTGCCTTTTGGGGTTGTTTTTCTGCACTTAGTCTCACTCAAAAGGAAAAAGGGAAAGTGCAAATTTAGTACACTATTTCTGACCTATGTGATAATACAGCAGTAAAGGGGAGGGGTGTTATAAAAATATTTTCTTTATGTTGTCTTAGGAAGTCTGAAGAAAAAGGGACTTCCTCATTGCAGGTTTGATTCAAGTGCTTGTGTGTCTCAGAGGGCCCTTGTGCTAAGGAGCAGGGATAGGCCTTTTCCCATGGCAAATGAATGGGAAAAAAGCCACTGTTGTATAGGGGTCCTTGATAATGTACTAATGAGCTGCCATTTTCCAGCCAGTTTATCTTCTTGTAGGTATAGTTCAAGACAATTTGGGACACCTTGGTCCTATCCTCTTTCTCTTCCTTTTTCTTCCATCTCTATTTCTTCCCCTCTTGTGCTACTTCCACCCTCTCGTCTCTGCCATCTCTCATTTCCTGCCCACTAGTCCTTATCCTAGTCACTGGTACCATAGGATGCTAAAGGCAATAAGGATAGAGAGCCTGGCTACCTCGTATATGTTATGAAGACAATGGGAAGGTTCTATAAATGAACTGAGGGAAAGAACAAGATAGCCTGAGCAAGAACAAGGGAAACAGAGAATTATTTTTCTCTCCAAACATACCTGAAAGTCATAAGCAGAATAAGGTGGCAGGTGGGGAGGGCTATGGTAGTAGGTATTGTATGATGCCACCTGGGGACGAGCATAGTAAGAAACAGTCGGATGGGCATTTTCAACAGAACAGTTCAGTGCTGGGAGAGTAGGATTCTGCAGAAAAACACAAATTAGAAACAACATAAATGTTCATCACTAGGAAAATGGTTAAATAAACTGTGATACATCTATACCATGGAATACCATGTAGCTCTTGATAGACAATGAGACCTATATTTAGTGAAAGAGAAAAATTTCCAAAGCATATTGTTGATTTTTAATGCCACTATGATACATTAATATAGAATGATTCCAGTTTATGTTTAAAAAGGTTGAAATAGTTGTATATGTATGCATATTTATTAATGCAAAGAAACCTGGAAAGCTTCACAACAAACCATTGACTCTCTGGGGAGGGGACTAATATTAGGAGAATAGGGGCTCTTAACTTTCCACCAATGCCAATGTTTTTACAACTAATATGCACTGTGTCATTTTCCCCAAAACATTTTTTTTTTTGCAGTGCTGGGTATCAAACTCAGGGCCTCCCACGTGCTAGATAAGCACTCTACTGCTGAGCTGATCCCCAGCCCTTCCTGCAACATTTTTTGAAATTTTCATGCCTATATAAATATTGAAATTATTTATGTCATTTTTAAAAACAAGGACTAAAAAAGAAAAAAAAGACTCAAAATGCTAAATGTCAAATGGACAAGGCTGAACAGGCTACTGCTCTTGGTATGACAGAATGCATTCAATCATAAAGAGCTTGTATAAGTTGCAAAGATTCTTGTAAATTCCAACCTTACTAAGGAGCTCTCCTGTAGACATGAAGGGTATTAATTTCTCTTCAGCCCTGCATGGCTAGCAGTGCACAGAAGCTATGAAAGTTCAAGCAGAGTATATTGATCCTTTTTTTTTTTTTTGCAAACAAAACAGCACAGAAAAAAAATTATCATTTTTACAAGCTGATGGTATATGTAGCACTTCAAGCCTTCAAGGGTTTAAACTAAGGATGTCTAGCATAGAGTCCCTGCTCTCAATAGGGCCACAGAATGTCTAAAGGAAGTTACTACTGCTCATTAGTTCCCAGGTACATCTGTGCTTTGTACCACGTGGGTCAAGATATGGGGTAAATGATTTTTCTCTTTTCTCCACCATTGACTCCTTCTCCATTCATGTGGATAATCGAGAGCTATCTCAAAAGATCAATGTGTCTTCTTTCTGGAATATGTCTACAACACTTTAGCAGAAAGCAGAAGCTTCCACTCAAGTAGTGAAAATATGTGGGTAGGCTTTGGCAGTGGCACAGGCAACTGTGAGGGTGTTGGCAGGGGAAACTCCCTTACAGCAAGTTTCAACACAGCTCTACTGCTCTCTTCCTCGCAGTGAGTTACTGTTTACATCTCTAGGAGGTCTGAAGAGCTGCAAACCTCAGTCATTACAATGCAGCTCACAGACAACCTGAGAAATGTTTGTCAAACTCTTTAGTGTGTGTGATCTTGACCATTCCAAGGGTTGGCTTGCTTTTTACAGAAAGAGCCCTTAGAAATGCCCTTACCTCTCCACCAGAATTCTAAGAAGAAAATTCTACCCATGGGGAAGTACCAGAAATCATGTTCCCTTGATCTTCTGTCTGTTATAAACAGAATGAAACCAGCTCTTTTATCCAAATAAACTAAGCCCAACTATGGAAAGACAATCCCGCAACATCAGCTATATCTATAAAAGTGTTTGTGTGTTCAGTGAGGCTAAGGGTCAAGACCATATTTGAAAGGGCACTTACAGAGAAAGAAATACAAAAGGAAAATGGAACAAGCATTGGAAAGCCACTTTAGAGAAAAGAGTCAGGGATAGAAGATGCAGAGAAAATGGACAGGGTAACAAGAGAGAAAGAAGAGGGAGTGAGGCGAAGGGGGACATGAAGAATTGGGCAGGTATGAGGCAAAAGAGATGGTCCAAAATAATAGTTTGGCTATATTTTAAATCAGTAATTCTGATTTTACAGCAGATTTAGGCTCTCTTCTATTTGTGTGCACATAAGAACCTCTGTGAGTGTGTGCGTATTTGTTAAAATGCTTGGGCTTAAATTGTGAGACCCCCATTTTGAGCTCCAGTAAAACAAAAGGTTACTAGGTAGCACAGGGAATGGTGAAAGCAATCTTGCCTAGACAAAACTGAGTCAATTCTGAGACAATGATTGTGGACTTTGGAAAGACTGCTACTTTTATTCATCTTTAGTTTACTCCAAACCAGAGACACCAGTTAGGAGAAAAATGGCAATATATATTCACTTTTTAAAGATTCATCTTAAGTCTGCAGATATTTAGTCAACTTATACTTCATCAAACATTTGTTTGTTATCCTTTTCACCAAGCACCTCTGATCAGGGAATGAAGACATCCTTTTTCTTTTCAGGATCCCATAATTCTGGAAATGGTGGCTCCTAGCAGCTTCTATTGAAGGCTGCCAGCTCACAGACTTTGGCTTCTGTCCTCACTCCCTGGAAATGACTTCCATCATCCAGCACCTCTGGACCTCCTTGGAGACCCCAGGGCACTCTAGTCAGGGAGGAGACACAATCACCAATGACATTGGGACCTAGGCCAAGGATTTTATTTAGGCTCACCTGATTAGTGTTCCAGGACCTTGTACCTCATGCTCTTGTTTTAATAAAGTGATCTAAGTTATAGTCCCTCCTCGGTTGCCCCATCTTACATGCTCATGCTGTGAATCAAGTATCGTCTCCCCTGTTATTTACTTTCACCTTTCATTGTCCATACTGGTCCTTGACAGAGTTTGTAGGTTTGACATTTGATAGGTACTTGGTATTTCCCTCCCTCTCTACCCTTACTGTTAAAGAAGCTCCCAACAGTTAGAAAAAAAAAAACTCACTTTAATTTTTTTTTTTAATTAAAGCAACTAAACAAAGGAGGTAATGTCTATTACAACACTTGTAGAACCAGAAAGGATTAACCAAATGTTAGGGGCAGCGGGGATGGAGTAGAAAGTGCAAAGTCTCTGGCATTTGAAAGATCTGGGCTCCAGTCCCAGTTCTGCTATTTAGCTCTGGGAAAGTGATTTGACCCTTCTTGGAACATTTCCTCAACTGTTAAATGGGGACAGTAATACTTACCTCATGAGAGTAATAATGAAGATCAAAAAAAGTAAATGTGCAAGTATGCTTTTAGAAAGTTTAGAGCTACTACTGCATTTATCAGGATAGACTATCAACAAACTTATTTTTCCTCTCTAGGTTAAAGATAACAGTGAAATTAAGAATTTGGTGATGAACTTATATATCTGAGATTAACTGCTTTTTGACAAGGGGGCTAAGACCTAAAATGGGGGAAAGAACAGTCTCTTGAACAAATGTGCTAGGACAACTGGATATCCACATGCAAGAGAATGAAATTGAACCCCTTACCTCACACCAGATACAAAAAATAAATTTAAAAAATCTACATGTAACTCATATATTTGTGGTGGGACTGCAAATTGGTGCAACTACTCTGGAAAGCAGTATGGAGATTCCTCAGAAAACTTGGAATGGAACCACCATTTGACCCAGCTGTCCCACTCCTTGGTCTATACTCAAAGGACTTGAAATCAGCATACTACAGTGATGCAGCCACATCAATATTTATAGCAGCTCAATTCACAATAGCTAAACTATGGAACCAACCTAGGTGCCCTTCAACAGATGAATGAATAAAGAAAATGTGGTACATATACACAATGGAATATTACCCAGCCATAAAGAATAATGAAATTATGGCATTTGCTGGTAAATGGATGGAACTTGAAATTATCATGCTAAGTGGAATAACCCAATAAAAAAAAATACCAAAGGCTGAATGTTCTTGCTGATATGTGGATGCTAAAACACAATAAGGGGGCAGGAGAGAGGGAAGAATAGAAGTTCATTGGATTAGACAAAGGGGACTGAAGGGAAGGGGGGTGTGGATTAAGAAAGACAGTAGAATGAATTGGACAGAACTTTCTCATGTTCATATATGAATACATGACCAGTGTAACTCCACATCATGTACAATCACAAGAATGGGCTCCTAATTAGAATAAGTTATACTCCTTGTATGTATAATATGTCAAAATATACTCTACTGTTATGCACATCTAAAAAGAACAAATAAAAATTTAAAAATGTACGTGTAAGAGCTAACACTATAAAATTCTTAGAAGAAAACAGGAAATTCTTCATGTTCTTGGATTTTAAAATGGATTCTTACATATGACAACAAAAGCACAAGCAACAACAAAAACAGATAAAATTTAAAAACGTTTGGGCATCAAAGGACATTACTGATAAAATGAAAAGAGAACCCTTAGAATGGGAGAACATATTTTAAAATCACATATCTATAGAGTTCTAATATCCACAATATATAAAGAACTTTTACAACTCAATAACAAAAAGACAAATGCTCAATTTAAAAAATGGGCAAATAACTTAAATAGGTATTTCTCCAAAGAAGGTTTCAAATTGCCCACAAGCACATAAGATACCCAACATCATTGGCCATTATGGAAAAGCAAATCAAATCTACAATGAGATACCACTTTGCACTCACCAGAATGGCTACAATTAAGAAGAAAGCATCAGTGAGGATGTGGAGAAATTGGAACCCTTATACACTGTTGGTAGGAATATAAAATGATACAGCTGCTGAGGGAAACAGTTTGGCTGTTCCTCTAAAAGTTATATACAAAATTACTGTAAAATCAAGCAGTTCCAGCTCTAGGTTTATGCCAAAAAGAACTGGAAACATGTATTCCAACCAATACTTTTATTTTTATTTTTTTAATATTTTATTTTTTAGTTTTTGGTGGACACAACATCTTTGTATGTGGTGCTGAGGATCGAACCCGGGCCGCACGCATGCTAGGCGATCGCGCTACTGCTTGAGCCACATCCCCAGCCCAACAACCAATACTTTTATATGAATGTTAATAATGTCATATTCCCAATAGCCAAAAGGTAGAAACAATCCAAATGTCCAACAACAGATAAAAAGAAACAAAATGTGGTATACCCATAAATGGAATTATCATTCAATCATAAAAAGAAATGAAACACTGATATATGCTACAAGGTAGATGAATTTTAAAAATTATAAGTGAATGGAGCCAGACACAGAAATTCACACATTTTATGACTCAATATTTATGAAATACAGAGAATAGGGCTGGGCATGGTGGCATATGCCTGTAATACCAGCGACTCAGGAGACTGAGACAAGAAGATCACAAGTTGCGCTGGCCTGGGCAACTTAGTGAGACCCTGTCTCAAGAAAATAAAAAAGTGCAGGGAATGTAGTTCAGTGGTAGAATGCTTGGCTAGCATGTGTGAGACCCGCAGTTTAATCCCTAGTACCATACACAAAAAAAGAAAGAAAGATCCAGAATAGATGAATCCCTAGGCACAGAAAGCAGATTAGTAGCATCTGAGTCTCAGGAAAAGGGAAATAGGGAGTAACTGTTTAATGGATACAGGTTTCAGGTAATGAAAAAGTTCTGGAACTAAACAGATGTGACAATTGCATGACATGACATTACATTGTGAATATACTGCCACTAAATTATATACTTCAAAGTGGTTGACTTTATGTTTGTGACTTCCTCCTGCATTTTTAAAGGGGCACAATAAGGAAAAACAGGTCTGAAGGCCAAAAGCTAGGCAGAACTATATTTTTTATTGCACTACCTTCTCAATCCTTTCTTCTTTCTAACTTCCAGAAATTTCTTGAAGAAAAGATGTCTTCCCCAGGTACCCTTTGCCTTCAAATCACAGCCCCTTCTATCACCATGGAAAAGGATTTTATCCAATATTTCACACAGAGAGGGTAGTAGCACAAGCTATTATCATGTCTGTGGCATATTAGCCTTTTTCCTTTTTAAAATATATGCATTTTGAAAGTGGACAAGGAGAAAGAGGACAATGCCCATCTTCCAAAAATGGTGGAATTTTCAGCACTATTACTTTTAAAGTGTAAAACTGGAAAGAGGGGACATCTTGCAGGAACACCATAGAGCCTACCAAGTAGCCACCACCTACTCCATTTGTGCATCAAGATGGCTCTGCCACCCACGCCTGAAAGCATTAGGAACAATCAGGGAACTCCTACCAGTCCTGAGA
Source organism: Marmota flaviventris (assembly GCF_047511675.1). Lineage (NCBI taxonomy): Eukaryota > Metazoa > Chordata > Mammalia > Rodentia > Sciuridae > Marmota > Marmota flaviventris. Next base: position 103,415,679 of record NC_092518.1, read on the forward strand.
TCCTCATCTCCTCAACAACCAACTAGGAAGCTTATTTTCCAGTCCTTCCATTTGCCCATGGGGGAAAGTCTCCATGAACAAAGGGAATTCTTTTTCTCTAAAGAAGCCCCAATCCAGAAAGAGATTTCCTTCAGCTCTCTCACCTGAAAGCTCCCTCACAAGAAATCCTTTTCCATCCTAAGGCCTATGTTAGTGCTTCCCATACTCCTTAGAGCTTCAGATTTCTGTAGGGAGGGGAGAAGGTGAATAAGGAATGTGTATATAAGAGAGGGAAAGAAAAGAAGAGAAAGACTGAGTGTGGGCAGTAATGGATTTCTTTTGACATAGGGTCAGCAGCAGGGATGCTCAGTATTTCCTGTCAGTCCAGTTCTGCTGGGGACTTGCTGTTCAAACCTAGAGGTTTTTTCCCCCTTATCCAACCCCACCTTTCATTTTCCATCACCCATCCTTTTGACAGTCTGGGATCAAGTTACAAACTGCCTTTCAAGTTCCAGTTCCTTGGGGAACCTGAAACAGGGCCGAAAAACAGGCACAGGCCTAGCTCTGCTATAAGGTCCTTGCTTAGCATCTGGACAGCCATCTTAAGTGAAAGACCATTTTAAGAAAAATTTCACTTTCCCGCCCAAGGACGCATCACTACTCCCCCCATACCAACCACACTTGTAACCACCTGCATTAGGACCCATCTGGCTCTAATCCCTGAGCCTGCCCCATAAAAATCCCGACTATGTTGCTTTCTTCATAGGGAGAGATGGCCTTTATTTGTCAGTTCTTACAAATAAACTCTCGTGTGTATCTCTGCCTGGTCTCTTTCCTTTGCCTGATTCCTGATTCCTCACTTTCGTTTCACTGCCTATTCTCCTTTCTGGGGCCAAAACAAACTCCTTTTAGGCACAAATAATTCTCTAAGCACATTCCTTTGAAGAAGTGGTGCTCAACCATGGCTACAGATTAGAATTACCTGGGGAGCTTTTAAAACAATCATTGATGACTAGGCCTCAGTGTAAAATAGTTAAATCATAATCTCTGGAGAAGTGGCCCAGGCATCTGGGCTTTTCTGTTTGAGGTTTTTCTTTTTATGCACATTGGGTGATTCTAATATAAAGCCAGGTTGATAATTATAGCTCAAAATTATCATCTCCATAATTAAAGATGAAGGCTTATCAAATTAGCAAATAAATGCTTAGAAGTGCTTTAAAAGCAAAGAAAGGAAGAAACCTACTGTTAAAGAGTGCATACTATGTGCTGAATCCTGGCATACCTTTGCAGACACACACAAATATATGGAAAAGATTTGGAAGAGAGAAAAGGGAATGTGGGTAGGCTGAGGTTGAGGTTGAGGTTGAGATTGAAAGTAAGACCTGGCAAGCATCTTAGCCTTGGGCTGGCTCTTCAAATGCAAAAAGAAAAGAGCCTAGATGCTTTTTCTGGAGAAATTCCAGGGTGAAATTCCTGAAGAGGGGGAGACTAGTATTAATCCTTCTTTCCTTCCTTCTCTACCAAAAGCTTTTAAGGGAAAAAGTAACCAAGCTTTCTATTGAAAATGTCAGGGAGAGGTATGACAGACTGTTTACATAACTCGTATAAATGGGAGAACAGAAAACACCCCACCCTCCTCCCGTCCCATCCTCAAGATATGCCTCAAGAGCACAGGTAATTCATGTTAACAAGAAATATTTGCAGACTGATGACACTGCTTCAACTTGAGATGTCTGAAGGCAGCTACACCCTTGAAACAATTACTTCTGATTGCTCCCTTCAAAATATGGGTCTCAGGCTGGGGTCATGGCTTAGTGGTTAGCACATGTGAGGCACTGGGTTCAATCCTCAGCACTTCATAAAAATGAATAAATAAAATAAAGGTATTGTGTTCATCTACAACTAAAAAATACACATTTAAAAAAATGGGTCTCCATTTCCTCCAGTTACCTAGCCTTGCTCCCTACACCCAACAGGAACCACTGGGAAATGGAAAGTCACTTCCTTCCTTACCATGTCCTTAAAGCCTCCGAGGACCGCAGCAGTGATGATGCCCAGGAACAAGCCGACAATATTGAGGATGGTGGCAGACCAGAGCAGGTGGTAGAGATGGATGATATCCTGGCAGCTGCTGACATCGATGTATTCATAGTACCCACCAGTGATCTCCACCCTGCTACAAAGGGAGGAACACATTATAGTTAGTATTCTGGAGACAGGCTAACCCCCCAGGGATTTGACTACCATGTAGCTCAGCAAAGATACAAGTGGGCAGGTAGGGAGCTGTTGTAAGGGTCATCATAGCAGTGTACTTGGGGAGCAAGACACTATAATAAATAAAGTATGATTGCTATTTATCTAAACAATCAAGCAAAAACAAAACAAAAAAAAACCCCTCTTATCTGCCAGAGAAATACTTGTAACCATCACTAACACTATCCTAGATGGCATTTATTGATACTTGCTATATACAAGGTACAGTGTTGTTTTACATGTGTGGATTAATTAAATTTGAGTTTTCCAATATTGTAGCCACTAGCCATATGTGTCTATTTAAATGCAAATTAAGTCAAATTTAGAGTTCAGTTGCTCAGTCTCATTAGCCACGTTTCAAATACTCCATAGCCACATGTGGCTAGTGGTTGCTGTACTGGAGAGAACAGATTTCAGAACATTCCATCATCACAGAAAGGTCTATTAGACAGTGCTGCAAATCCTTATGGTATTCTGTGAGGTAGGTACTGTTACCCTTCCCATTTTGTGGATGAAGAATATGAAGCACACAGAGGTTAAGGAATTTGCCCAAGTCATAAGTGGTAAAGCTGGGATCCAACTAAGGCTTCAAAGACTCCAGTGTCTCCCTTGTCAAAACAAAACAACAATAGAAGTCCCACCAAACAAACAAAACAATGTCCCAGCAAAGAACCAAAAATGAGTTGCTGTACCAAACCCTGAATATCACCTCCTTGGAAAGGCTTCCCCTACCTACTCTTTCCAAAGACACCCCATCATCCACCCCTCTCTTGTTTATATTGCCTGCTATGGATCAAATTCATATGTTGAAGCCCTTGCATTAAGTGTGACTGTACAGTTAATATAGGTCCTGCATGTGCAGATTCAACCAACCACAGATTGAAATATTTTAAAATGGGGATCTGGAGCAAGATGGCTGCTGAATAAGATCCCCCTGTGATCTCTCTCCACAGACAAGTCAAGTAGCTATTCATGCACTACACTCCCAGCACAAGAGATACAGAAATCAGGTGAAAGATCATCGTGCCTGCTTTTAGTATGACAAAATGAGAAGATGCATGGAAGAAGACAGGAAGGGAAGAGGTGCCTGTATCATCCCTCCCCAACTCCAAGCCCCCCAGCATGGGGAGACATACCTCCCACTTGGGGAAGGAAGAGAGAATTAAGTCCAGGCCTCAGACTTGAAACCCAGTGCCAGGTACACCATGGTGAAACTCAGTGATGGGCAGAGCTCCACGACCCCCTACTGCCAAGCCAATACTCGTGAACTGAGGCTTTGGATTTGTGTTAAGCAAGGTAGCAGGAACTGCCTCCATCATCCCTTCCCTAACCATGGGAGACACACCAGGGAGCAGAATTTCACCCTCTGGGGAATAGGGCACAAAAGCTAGTTAAGGAATTTGTCTCACAGCCCTTTGTTAGACCCACTGGGATAAGACAAGCACCCAATAGAAACTGAAGGCCCCTTATGCAGGCCACAGATCACAGGCCAGAACCCAGATAAGGAGCTATAGTTCAGCTCTGTCATCAGGCAGAGACCTGTGCACTAGCTGGACAGACCCAAGTTTCTGTTGCCTCAGTTCCACCCTTAGAGTGGGCTTAAGGAACACCTCCCTCCTCACAAGACTATGCAGACCTCTGTGGCTGACAGTCAGGTTTGGCCCAGCTTAACACAAGCCTTAGTGGCCAAAAGTCTGTCTCCAACACCCATCCCCCAACCTCAGGCAACACAACTATTGCCAGGCCAGTGCTTACAGATGAGGCTCTAGAATTGCCCTGGCACCAGGCAGAGACCTATGCCCCAGTGGGACATACTTCTGTTTTAGCCTGCATCACTGCCATCTTTAGTGTGGCCTTCAGTGTACCCCTGAGACTGTGAAGATCCTTGCAGCTATAAGACTCAGGCACACCCCAACTTAGCATCACCTCAGGTGATGACCCTCACCCAAGGGCCTGCTTTCATCAACACTACCATAACCTCAGGCAGCATAGTGTGGTTCAAGACCTCATTTTCCCGGGACAGGACACAGTACTAAGCACACGACTTTGCCCTGGAATTTTCTACTAAGCTGGTAAAACCTAACACTGGGAAGATACTAATGGTCCCATCCCTATCTCTGCCTGTGGATGGAGCCTCTGGAAAAGCTCCAGTATCAGGGGAAGACACGTGGCCCTAAATTACTGAAATTCTATTCCAGCCAGTATCACCTGTGGCTGGTTGCTATAGCAACAGGCAATCCATGGAAGTGTGGACCTTGGTCCCACACAAGTGTTGTTGGTCTTGGTGGCCTGTAGGCTCACGGTGTGATAAAGATTGGTGGCTTTCATGGCCACAGGTATGACATAAGAGCCTGGGGCTGCTCCATCCATGGTAACTGCCTAGATCTGAGCAGAATACTACAGTGTCTGACCACAGGCAACTTCCCTGGGTAAGGCATCTGGGCCTACTATGGCATCAGGGAGAGGTTTGCGGGGATAGACTACTCTCTCTAGGTACTCTTCTATTTCTTTCTGAACAATAAACCCAATGAGTATTTGGGACAAACCTGGGCTTGGACTGACCTTTAGTATTGAAACAGTGACAATGCACCAATAGTGGACCTGGAATATCTGGACTTGGGTATAATGTAGTGCTGAAATGGTGAAAATAACTACAAGCTCAAAGAAAAGCAGTCTGCCCTAGAATTTCTCAAAAGAGAGGCACAAACTGGATTATGAAAATTGAAGTAAATACCTGATCTTTCAATGCCTAGATGATGGAACATGCATTTTTAAGCATCAAGAGCTGTTAGGAAATCATGACCTCACTTAGGACTCAAAAATAAAGTGCCAGAAACTTTCCAGGCAGTAATCAGTATAGGGACAGTCTCAAGAGAATTTTAAACAGCTGTTTTAAGGAAACTCAATGAGCTTGAAGAAAACAGAGAAACTGAGCAAAAAGATGGACTCAATTAAAAATTTCAAATAGAAATTCTTTTTCTAAAATTTTAGTTGTAGATGACAAAATACTTTTATTTTATTTATTTATTTTTTAAATTTTTATCTGGTGCTAAGGATTGAATCCAGTGTCTCAGACATGTTAGGGAAGGACTCTCCCACTGAGCCACAACTCCAGCCCTCAAGCAGAAATTCTTGATCTGAAAAATATACTCAGCAAAATTAAAAATGCAATAGAAGACAATGAAGCAGGATAGATCAAACAGAAGAAAGAATTAGTGAGCTCAAAGGCAGGCTATTTGAAAATACACAGTTGGAGGAGAAAAAAAGAATGAAGAGGAATGAAGAAAGCTTATGGGAACTTTGGGACAATATTAAAAGAGAAAATATTCAAGTTACTGGTGTTCAAGAATGACTTGAGAAGTCCAAAGGGGTAGAAAGGTTATTCAAAGAAATAATACAGGCGCTGGGATGTAGCTCAGTGGTAGAGTGCTTGTCTAATATGCATATGGCTCTGGGTAGCACTGCAAAGAATGAAAAAAATAATAATGGAAAAATTCCCTAACCTAAAAATGAGACAAATATCCAGGCATCTAGGTTCAAGAAGATCAAAGGTCACCGGTCAAATCTAATTCAGTCAAATCTAGACACCTGAAAATTAAGGTCCTCTCACAGATGAAAGGTAAAGAGAAGATTCTCAAAGCTGTTAGAGAGAAAAACAAAACAAAACAAAACAACAACAACAAAAAAAAAACAGGGGTGCCACAACTCTCCTGACTGCAAACTGCTCAGCCAAAACCTTAAAGGCCAGAAGAGAGTGGTATGAGATTTTTTTCACAGTGCTGAAGAAAAAAACTGTCAACCAAGAACAATGTACTCAGTGAAGCTATCCTTTAGAAAGAAAGGAGGGTTTTATAAAGACTTTCCCAGACAAACAAAAGCTGAGAAAATATATCTCCACCAGACCTGTCCTACAAGAAATACTAGAGGAAGTTCTTCAATCTTAAAGAGACATTAATGATTAAGAAGAAAACATAGGAATGTATAAAACTTATGGTAAGAGTAAGTATACAAATTCAGAATGCTCTAATATTTTAAGCATGGTACGTAAGCTATACATATGTTTAGCATGTATACTAAAAACTAAAACAATTAAAAATGATAATTACATTAATATGTTAAGTGATAGACAATATAGACAGAAGTAAAATGGGATATCAAAAATTCAAAATGTGGGGAGGAATGAAACAAAACTGGAGTTTTCTTATGAGTACACTTTATCTTTTTTGTTCACTTATTTGATTCTGTTCTTATCCTTAAGTTGCTAACATTTCAAAATAGCTTATTATAAGCAAAGATGTTTTTGTCTCATGATAACCACAAAGCAAAATTCTATTGTAGATAAATTAAAAATAATAAGCAAGAAATTAAACACACTACTATAGTAATTTACTTAACCACTAAGAAAGACTGTAAGGGAGAGAGAATAAGAGGAACTAAAACAAAAGTATAAAATAAGTTACATAATGGCTATGTTAAGCCCTTACATATCAATAATTACCCTGAATATAAATGGATTAATTCTCCAATTAAAAGACTGAATGGATAAAAAACAAGCTATAACTTTATGTTGCTTATAAGAAACTCACTTCACCTCTAAGGACACTCATAGACTGAAAAGTGAAGGGATGGGACAAGATATTCCATACAAATGAAAACCAAAAGAAAGCAAGAATAACCATACTAACATCAGATAAAGTAGACCTTAAATTAAACTTTGTGAAAACAGACAAGAAACATCATTATATTAATGACAAAGGGATCCATTTGGCAAGAGGAAATATCACACACACATACACACACACACACACACAGACAAGCAGAAATACATGCATGCGTGCACACATGCCTAATACTGGAGCACCCAAATATATAAAACAAGTATCAAAATAAACACCCTACTTCCAGTAATGGATCTATCATCCAGATAGAAGATCAACAGCAGAGTTAAATGGCACCTTATACCAAATAGACCTAATAGACACCTGTGAACATTCTACACAACAGCTGCTGAATACATACTTTTTTTTCATCAGCACGTGGTACATTCTCCAGCATAGATTATATGATAGGCCACAAAACAAGTCTTAATAATTTTCAAAAATTGAAATCATGTTGTTTTTTTCTGAACATAATACAATAATGCCAGAAACTGATAATAAAAAGAGTTTTGAAAAATATACAAGTACATAGAAATTAAACAACCTACTTTTGAACAACCAATAGATCAAGGAAGAAATCAAGAAGGAAATTTTAAAATTTCTTGAAACAAATGAGAATGAAAACACAACATGCCAAAACCTATCGAATATAGCAAAAATAGTACTAAGAGGGAAGTTCATAGCAATCAATGCCTACATCAAAAAAGTAGAAAATTCTCAGATGAACAATCTTCTACTGCATCTCAAAGAACTTAAAAACAAGAACACACATGGGGCTGGGGTTGTGGCTCACAGGTAGAGTGCTTGCCTAGCATGTGTGAGGCACTGGGTTCGATAATCAGCACCACATAAAAATAAAGATATTGTATCCACCTATAATTAAAAAAATAAATTTTTAAAAAACAAGAACACACAACACAAACTAAACCAAAATTAGTAAAAGGAAATAAATAATAAAGATTAGAGAAGAGATAAATGAAATGTCTAGAAAAGTAATGAAACAAACAGCTGGTTCTTCCAAAAGATAGACAAACCCTTAGCTAGACTAATAAAAGGAGAGAGAATACTAAAATAAAATCGATGAAATGGGAGACATTACAACTAACACCACAAAAATACAAAAGATCATTGGAGATTATCATGAACAACTATATACCAACAAATTTGATGATCTAGAAAACTGGACAAATTCCTAGACACACACACCTTACCAAGACAGAATTAGGAAGAAATAGCAAACCCCAAAAGACCAATCACAAATAACAATATTGAATCAGTAATAAAAAGCCTTCCATCAAAGAAAAGCCCCAAATCAGATGATTTTACTGCTTAATTATACCAAACATTTAAAGAACTAATACCAATTGTCCTTAAACTATTCCAATAAAAAAAATAGAAGAGAAAGAAATTCTTCCAGATACATTCTATGAACTCAGTATTATCCTCATACCAAAACCAAACAAGGACACAACAAAATATAAAGAAACTATAGACCAATATCCTTGATGAACATAGACATATCTGTAACAAAATACTAGCAAACCAAATCAAATAGTATATTAAAAAGATTATTCATTGCTTGGGGATGTAACTCAGTGGTACAGCACTTGCCTAGTATGTATGAGACCCTGGGTTCAATCCCCAATACCACACACACACACACACAAAAAAAGTTATTCACCATGATCAAGTGAGATACATCCCAGGGATACAAGGATGTTTCCAAATACACAAATCAATAAACATGCTACACCATCTCAAAGGAATAAAGGACAAAAACCATGTGGTCATCTCAGTCAATGCAGAAAAGCATTTGAAAAAATTCAACATCCTTCATAATAAAAACACTGAACAAATGCATATAAAGAACATACCTCAACATAATAAATTTCATTTATAATAACCCTTCAGCTAAGATTATCTTAAATGGGGAGAAGCTGAAAGTGATTTCTTTAAAATTTGGAACAAGACAAGGATGCCCATTTTTATCCCTTTTATTCAACATGGTGCCAGAAGTCCTAAACAGAGCGATTACGCAAAGGGAAAAAAAAGGACATCCAAATTGGAAAAATTAAATTATCACTGTTTGCAGATGACATGATTTTTTTTTAGAGAGAGAGAGAATTTTTTTAATATTTACTTTTTAGTTTTCGGCGGACACAACATCTTTGTTTGTATGTGGTGCTGAGGATCGAACCCAGGCCGCACACATGCCAGGCGAGTGCACTACCGCTTGAGCCACATCCCCAGCCCGACATGATCTTATATATAGAAATCCCAAAAACCTCTACTAAATAAATTATCAGAGGTAATAATGAATTCAGCCAAGTTACAAGATTCAAAATTATACACAAAAATGAGCAACTCTGCTCTATACCAATAACAAATTATCTGAAATAGAAATCAAGAAAACAATCTCATTTATAATAGATTCAAAAAATAAAAAAGATGTGAAAGATCTCTATGATATTAATTATAAAAACATTGATGAAAGAAATTGAAGAGAACACAAAAAGTAGAAAGACATCCTGTGTTCATGAATGGAAAGAATCAATATCATCAAGATGTCCATACTACCAAAGCAATTTATAAATTCAATGAAATCCTTATCAAAATACCAACAGAAAAAATTCTAAAATTTATATGAAACCACAAAAAATATTTTTTAGGGGGCTGGGGTTGTGGCTCAGTGGCAGAGAGCTTGCCTCTCACATGTGAGGCACCAGGTTTGAATCCTCAGCACCACATAAAAATAAATAAACAAAATAAATATAAAAAAAATATATTTTTTAGAAATGCCAAAGCCAAATTGGCCAAAAAGAACAAAGCAAGAGATATTTATGCTATCTGACTTCAAAACATACTACAAAGCTGTAATAATCAAAACAAGATGGTATTGATATAAAAACAGACACATAAACTAATGGAACAGAATAGAGAGCCTAGAAGCAAACCCACATATCTACAGCCAACTGATTGGCACTTAGAACATGTACTTGAAAAAAGACAATCTTTTCAATAAATGGTGCTTGGAAAATTTGATATCTGAATGCAGAAGAATGAAGCTAGACCCCTATCAACCCAAAATGTATTGAAGACTTAAGTGTAACACCTAAAACTATGAAAGTTCTAGAAGAAAACATAGGAGAACTTCTTCAGGACTTGGAATGTGCAAGGATTTTTTTTTGGGGGGGGACAAAACCTCAAAATCACAGGAATTGAAAGCAAAAATAGACAATTGTGATAACAACAAAGTAAAAAGTTTCTGCACAACTAAGAAAACAATTGATGAGTGAAAATACAATGCATGAATGGGAGAAAATATTTGCAATTAAGGGTTCATATCCAGAATATATAAGGAACTCCAAAAACTCAAACTACGAAATAACCCCATTTAAAATGGGCAATAGATCTAAATAGACATTTCTCAAAAAAGACATACACATGGCCAATGGGCACATGGAAAAGTACTCAACATCATTGATCATTGGGGAAATGTGAATCAAAGCCACAATCAGGGCTGGGGATGTGGCTCAAGTGGTAGCGCACTCACCTGGCATGCGCGGGGCGCTGGGTTCGATCCTCAGCACCACATAAAAATAAAATAAAGATGTTGTGTCCACTGAAAACTGAAAAATAAATATTAAAAAATTCTCTCTCTCTCTTTTAAAAAAAACACAATCTCTTTAAAAAAAAAAAAACCTTACCATATTTAGAATGGCTAATATCAAAAAGACTCAAGATAACAAGTGCTAGTGGGGATGTGGAGAAAAAGGAACCCTTGCACACTGCTGATAGGATATGGAGGTTCCTCAAAAAATTAAAAATAGAACTACCATATGATCCAACAACTCCACTGCTGGGTATATATTGAAAGGAAATGAAATCAGTATGTCAAAGACACATTGCACTCCCGTGCTCATCTTAGCACTAGTCACAATAGCCAAGAAATGGAAATGACCTACGTGTCCATCAACTGATAAATGGATCAAAGAAAATATGGTTCATGTACGTAATGTAATCATATTCAGCCTCAAAAAGAGCAAAATCTCTTGTTATTTACAGCAAAATGTGTAGAACTAGAGAACATAAAGACAGAAAGACAAGTACCTCATGATGTCACTCATATGTAGAATCTAAAATAAGTTGAGTGCTGCAATAAACATGGGAGTGAACATGTCTCGTCAATCTATACTGATGATTTAGGTTATTATAAGTAATGTAGAGATGATTTAAAGTATACAGAGGGCTTATGTAGGTTATATGCAAATATTATACCATTTTATATAAGGTACTTCAGCATCTACTGATTTTTGGTAACAGGAAGGGGAAGGGGGATAGAACAAATCCTCCCTCAATACCAAGGGTACTGATAATGAATCTGAAACACTGTAGTTTTTAAAATCAAACTCACAACCAAATGCCCCAGCATCAAGATGGCTACTGCATGTGACTTTCCTAATATAAGAATACCAAAAATGAAAAAAGAAAACTCCAAGTTTAATCTCCAAAATGAACCAGGGAGAAATTATTCATATAAGAAATGTTTTAAACTTTATAGTTGAATTTATATTAATATTCTTTAAAATCAGCTTCTCTGATGAAGTGAAATCAGTGTGGATACAGGACAGACTACATCAGAAGCATCAGTGTTTGTGCCCACGTGTATCTGCTTGTGTGTGTCAGTGTGTTATTTGTACATGCCTATGACAGTCTGTGTATGTAAATATGCTTGTGTGCATATGTCTTGTAGAGAGACATGGTTAACCATGCAGATTTCTAGGCCCAGCCCCTGTCCTACTGCATCTGGCAGAGCTTCTGACAGTAGAGCTGTGTTAGCAAGCCCATCAATGTTGGAGACCCACTGTTTTCAAGTTATGAGCTTCCACAGAACTTTAAGGGTGTTGTGATTCATCAGAATTTGAATTGGATTTCAATATTTTCAGGAACGTGTCTCAAGAGCCCATTCATAAACGTAACTTGAGTGTTTCCTGTAAGTTAGCACTGTACTCAGACTTCAGAATGGGATCAGGTGGATATACAGATTATTTATTGTCCCCAAAGGCACAGCTAAACAAGGAACTATCCCCTGAAATGAGCAGGCATATGTATAAAGGTGAGTGTGGAATTGTAGAGGTTAGGGGCCAGCTTTTGACATCCTTCAAATTATCTTTGCCTGTCTCCTAAAACACAAAGTGTGGGCTGGTAGTATACATAGACAGGCAGTATGCCACCACAAACTCTGGAATCAGGCTGAATTTGAATCCCTATTTATTGTCTGACCTTGGGCAACTTTCTTAACCTCTCTGAGCCTGGGGGATTTAATGAAAACATGCATGAAAGCAGTACTGCAGCACATAATAAGAGACCCCACAAAAACACATGGTTACATTTTGTCCCTTCTAAGAGCCACCTTCTGGCAACACAACTCAAATCTCTGGATGCTGTGCCTAAAGTCATTAATGCTTTAAAAGCACAGATATGAACATGAACATAGATGAGGAGTTAGTTTATTTTAAAGTATTCAGTAATTTGGGGCTGGGGATGTGGTTCAGTAATAAAGCATTTGCCTAACATGCACAAGGCCCAGCATCACAGAAAAAAGTAGTCAATAATTTTATAGAAGATATGTTTGGTTTCAATTAAGTGAGTTCAACAGCTTTTTAAAATTTTAAACTGAACCATGAAGTGAAATAATAAAAATACCTAGATGTGGTTCAGGTTTTGGAAAATTAATGTGGTTTGCTTCTGTTTTGAGATTTGTGATTCCATCTGGTCCAGTCTCTGAGCACAGCTTCCTCTGGAATTGCACATTTTCCATTGCCACTGCCTCTACCCTCATGCCTCCAAGACTGTAAGCCCCTCCTACTGGTCCCTATGTTGCCTGATTGCTCATCCTAAAACACTTTTTAAACTATGTCATTTGCTTAATCAAAACCTTTTCGGGCTGGGACTGTGGCTCTGAGGAAGAGCACTTGACTTGCATGCGTAAGGCACCGGGTTCAATCCTCAGCACCACATAAAGATAAAAAAAATAAAGATATTGTGTCCACCTATAATTAAAAATAAATTAAAAAAAACAAAAAAAATCTTTTCATAGCTCCCCATTATCTTCAGGAAAAAGTGTCCAAATTCCTCAGTCTGCCACAGTCTGGCCCCAAAATGGTGACCACATTCCAGTTAGGCTGAAGTTCTCCAAAACTGCAAACTGGCTATGCTGGATATTTATTCCAAACCTTTACTCAGATTTCTCCTCTTCCATGGGAGATACTGCCTTCTGTTCTCTACCTGTTGTAATCTCTCCCACTGCTCAAAACTTCAATAGTGCCCTTCTTTGAGGACTTCAGAGCCCATTCCTTATCTTTTCTCCTGGACTCTCACAGCCTCAAATTGTCTATTCCTTTTAGTTTAGATGAATTGTTCAGTTATTCATCTAATCCAAAATATATGGAGAGCCAACTCAGTACTGAATACTGTACTACAACAAAGTTTGAGGTCACCATGGTGACTGTTGAAATCGTAACCTCTTGAGGGCAAGGGTTATCTCTTACACTTCTTTGTGTCTCCCTCACTACCTAGCACAGTGGTAGAAATGTGACAGATTATGGTTAAATACTTGGTGAATGAGTAACTGAGTGTGCGACTGATCACTGCACTTGTCATGAGATTGACTATCCCCATATAAGTGACTTGCTCCCACTTGCTCTCAAATTGCTGGGTGGGTCTGGAAACAGATTACCTCTCTGTATTTCAGTCTTCACTTAACAAAGGAGAAGGGATTATATCTTGGATAAGGCAGGAGGGCATCCTTCTGCTCTTCAACAGGGATCTGAAACCACTCAGCAATTGTGGGTGGGCAGGCAGTGGCAAGGCATTGTCTCTGTGCATCTCTGTCTCTGCATGTATTATATACATTCTTTAAGTCTCCTTCCCTACAACCCCCCTGGTAAAGTCAGTTCCTTAAAGGCAATACCATGCCTTGATACCTATTTTTTGGGAGCGGTACCCAGGATTGAACCCAGGGGGGCTTAACCATTAAGCCAGCCACATCCCCAGCCCTTTTTTTAAAAAATATTGCACTTAGTGATGAGTCTCGTCTTGCTGCGTTGCTTACTGCCTCTCTAAGTTTCTGAGTCTGGCTTTGAACTTGCGATCCTCCTGCCTCAGCCTCCCAAGCCACTGGGATTACAGGCCTGAGCCACCGTACCCGGCTTGATACCTATTCTTATAGAACATTATATGGCACATAGTAGGAGCTCCATAAAAGTCTGTCAAAGGAAGTAATGAATAGAAGTAAGCTATCTTCTTTCATTTTATTACCAGCTGAAGCAATTCACGAACCACTCCATTTCCTTTCATTTCCTTTAGATTACACACTGAAAACCAGTGATATTGACTTGACCTCTCCAAAGATGAGTGAGTAGATGAAAGCCAGAGGTTCTCTGAAAGGCAGCCGCTGAGGAGCTGTGTCCTAGAGAAAGCCACCTCCTGCACAAGGCTAAATGGAATAATCTATGTTTGGTATTAAAACCTCACCACCCATGACGTCAAAGAAGGTCTGTGGGTTCGAGGGGACAGTAGAATCTCTGTTTCTGTAGCACTGTACAAATGACTGCCTGATGTTTTTGTTCCCACTTTTTTTTTCTTGGCCTCCTTTCCAGGAAATGGACTGGAGGAGCTGGCAATTGATTAAAAATAGGCTTCGTGTAAGGAAAACAAATACGCATTGGGCAAAATTAAAGTCTCCAAGCCTCAGAACGCTTGTTTGCTAGCTATATTTAGGCTTTGAGTTTAGGTCTCATTGGTTTTGGCTGAAAAAAGCCCTGGGTCAAAAAAAATTTTTCCCTCAACGTTGGGACCGTCCCCTCTTCAGTCTCATGGCCTAGGTTTATGACCTGATGAAAAGTTAAGCATGTCCTTTTCTACTGGCTTTGCCCCTGAAATCTTGGCATTATGACCTTGGAAAAGGGCATTGAAGGATGCCTGGGACTCACCTCTGGGCACCAAGTAGATAAAATTCATTTCCAGGCTTGAAGATCTTTAGGAGTAGTGCTCCCATGACCCCTGTCAGTTGCCTAATCTAATATTTTATGTTCCTGTTGAAAAAGAAATTCTTTTGTTCCTTTTCAGCAAACGTCACTTGCTTTTCATCAGCTCTTTACTTATACCCCTCCCTGTGCTGAAGTCGGGGGATAATGAGATTTAGTCATGTCCCCTGCCCTTTGGGAGCACACAATTTAACATAGCTCCTCATAAAGTTCCTTGATTAACGACAACACTGGTATAACTTGCTTTAAGAAAGTAAGTCAGTTATTAAGTTCAGATTGACAGGAAGATAAATTATGTTTGAGCCTTCAGTTTCAAAAAAAAAAAAATAGAAAATATTCACCTGAGGGCTCAGCTAAATGGAATTTAAAAGACAGATTTTATGTATTCAATCTTTTTTCAGAAACACCCATTTCAGAAAGAAAGGTGTGTCTGCAAGAAATCACTTCTCAGCCCTCTCTGTGGGCCTCTCCTTCTCCAGATCTCAAGCCCAGTTCCAGCCAGCTCCCAGCCCCCACCTCAGGAGGCCATGAAATGGAAAAGGAGAGAGAGTCAGGCCAGAGGAGAACAGTGAAGAGGAGAAGGGAGGTGGCAAGAGGAGGGACAGAGAAGGGAGGAGGTAAAAAACAGGCAAAGATAGAGCACAAGAGGGAGGTGTAAGGAGAGGCAAGAGAAAAGATAACAAAACAACCTCAATTCCCTTAAGACCTCTTTTATATTCCTTTGATCATTTTTGGAAGGATGGGCTCAGGAAGTGTAATTATAGTCAGCTCTCAATCATTGCTGCTAAGGAGGGAAGTCCTTTACAAGTGTTAGCTATTATTACTATATGAATAATTGAACCCTCCAGATAATCCCTAAGCTTCATCTGAATGTCTTCCTCTTCTGCCAGAGCTTTCAACAAAATAAGACTGATTTTAGCAAAGTAGGTAAAGGGCTGATGTTGAGTTCTCCTTTTCCTTCCTACTTCCAGCCTGTCAGGTTTTAATCCTCAAACCAGAGAAAAGGACCCCCAATACCAATAGTGAGGAATGTGCATGATGAGGAGGCTGCATCTCTCTGAAGCCTCTGGATCTACTTCTTTTCCAGTTCCCATCTGCCAGTTCTTCCTTTACTCCCTCCCCTCGCCCTCACCTCCCCTGCACTAAGTCTGAAAAAACATGTGTGCATGGGCAGGCATTGGCTGAAAACACCTTGCATGGAGAGGTGTCTGCTCATGTTCCATCACCTGCTCTGCCTTCCTGTCTATTACACCTTCTAGATTGCTCTTAAAACTATATCCTGCTTTCTATTATCCCCAAGCCAACTTAACCTGGGCTTCATTCTCTGTAGCCTGCATTATTACAATGGTCTCGTAGCTGCCTCCATTCCACCATTCAAGTGTATCTTCCATGCTGTACTCTTCAATAGCTCCCAGTTGCCCATATTGTCAAGTCCAAAGTCATTCTTAAAGCCAATGAACTCTCTGCCATCTGACTTTTGGTGACAGCCCTGCCCTCACCTCCTATCAGGCCTTCTGTAACTTCCTCCACTCCTTGCCTCCTGAAGACTGCCAGAAATACCCTCTCCAATTCTACGGCCCTTTTGGTTTGTCTTCTAACTTTCTACTTACCCTTTAAGTCTCAGGTCCCACATTACCTCCTCTTTGATACTAACATCCCCCTGAAAACTCTGATTTTCATTCATTTAGGTCACCAGAGTCCCTATTATATCTATGGACCCCCACAGCACTTTTACTACATTGCAATCGATTATTCACATCTGTTTTCTCTACTAGTCTGTGGGTTCCCCAATGGCAATTTATAATCCTATCACCTATATATGTTTTAAAAGAAAGAATAAGTGATATTGTGGCAATTAGAAGGCAGAGAGCCAGAGCAGTTACAGCAGAACTAGCACCAACTCTGCTTCCACATCAGGGCCTTTGCACTTGCTGTTCCCTCTGAAATACTCTTTCTTCAGATGTCTGCTTCAAGTGCCTTCTCATTTCATTCAAGTCTCTGCACAAATGTCACTGTTATGGTTGGGATATGAGGTGTCCCCCAAAAGTTCCTGCTAATGCAGGAATATTCAGAGGTGAAATGATTGAATTGTGAGTGCTGTAACCTAACCAGTCCATTCTAGTTTGAATGGACTGACTTGGTAGTAACTGTACACAGGTGGGGTGTGGCTGGAGGAGGTGGGTCACTGGGCGGGGAGGTTGTGCCCTCGAAGGATGTGGCTCCTCCCTCCCTCCCTTTGACACTAACATCCCCCTGTATCTTCCATGCTGTACTCTTCAATAGCTCCCAGTTGCTCCCAGTTGGGGATCTGGTTCCAGATCCCCAAAGACCTGAACAGCTTTCCTCCACTGGGCCTTCTCCCATATGTGCTGCCTTACCTCAGATCCAGGGCCATGAAGTTGGCCATTTGTGGACTGGGACCCCTGAAACCATGAGCCCCAAATAAACTTTCCCTCCTGTAAATTGTTTTTGTCATGTATTTTGATCACAGTGACACAAAGGCTGACTAAAACACTCACTTTTTCAAAGAGGCCTTCTCTGGCTATTCTAACATAGCATGTGTGCATGCATGCACACACATGTGCACACACACATGCGTCATCAAGAGCTTTCTACCTCTCCTACTTTATTTTTCTTTGGAGCTGATCACCAAACTTGCATTATATTACATATTTGTATGATTATTGACTGTCTCCCCACCAGAATAGAAGCTCCATGAGGCAAGGACTTTTGCTTTGTTTGCTGCTGAATCTTCAGTGTCCAGAACAAGTCCAGACACAGTGAAGGTGCTTAACTATTTGTTGAATGGTGTTAAACTTGGACACAGAGTTGGATTCAACTCCTACTTCTATAGTTTTCAATTTTGTTGTGAACTTGGGCTAGTTGTTGCTTTCCTCTAAGCTTTGCAGGGCATGTGCCTTCCCCAACTGCAAAATGGAGACAATTCTACATAACTCATGGGTAAGAATTAAATGAGGTCAAGTACATGAAAATACCTAACACAATGCTTGGCACAGAGAAGACCGTTAGCTGAAACCTTTTGACAGACCAATGTCTTCTACTTCTCTGATCCCTACCACACACCCATTGCCACCCTTGGCTTTTCTAGTGCCTATTTTGATCAAACTGTTATTCCTGTGCTGGAGGCTCAACACTTACTTGCCACAGTTGTAGAGGTCACAGCAGAAGCAGGTGTTACCCCGAATGCGAGGTGTGCAGAATCCACGGCTGAGGTGAGGGCAGTTCACCTGAGGGTACATAGCAATGAAAACATGAGCTAGCATTGCACAAGAAGAAGGACCCTCTGAGATTGGAAATGCAAGTTAGTGACTGATGGAGATGGTAAGGATGACTGTGAAATGAACACACCCACACATGAGAGGGATGGGGCTGGGTGGGGAGGTGGCTAGACTTGTGCATTAAGCAAGTCACTGTGTAGCTTGGGCTTGTGCTTAACCTCATCCATAGCCCTCAGTGCCCCATCCCTGAATGGTGAACATGGAGAGGAGAAAGGATGGATGGAAGGACAGACAGAGGAATGGACAGGAGGGAAGGGAAAATTAGGGTATTGGAGGAAAGAAGACCATGTGGGAAAGAAGACGGAGGGGCCATCACATGCACTCTGAAGTACAATAGTACCTCTCTAGCTGCCTGGGTAAGGTTCCTCATAACCCTCGCGGAAGGAGAATTTTTGGTTGAGGAACTTATGACCTTACATAGGAAAAATAGGATTAGGGGGACCAGGGTTACAAGTGAACCTATGGAAGTCATTATTAATATTTTTAAAGTCACCAAAGTAACACAAGAAAGCCATTACAGTGAAATCAAGAAAATAGCAAAGACATTGTACACATTTTGAGTTTGCAATACATTTTTTTGAAACTGAAAAATGTATTTTCCTTTACCACCTCTTGTTTGCAAGAAAATTTCCAGATTCTCTCTTTTTATAGATGCAATGAAGTACCTGTAAATTTGTTTTTCTTTGTTATGGAAAATATTCACAGTAAATAGGCACTCTTTTCTATAGTGGGTCTCTCATCCAACATCTCACTGCCTTTCTGAGAAACTATTAGCACATACACATTTCTATTCCTCCCTTCTAATCCAAGAATAGTTAGAAAACAATGATAAATTTGTGGTTGGTAAAAGAAAAAGGAGGTAAGTGGATAGCAGAATCATAATAAAAGTATTTGCCATGATGTCTTGGGGACAGGTCTGTCACTCTGCCTAACTTCCAGGGCACCATTCACATTGTTTTTTTTTTTTTTTTTTTTTTTAATGTAAAATGGCTTTCCCTGAATTTGTGCAATACAGTAGCCATTTTGCCTTCACTTGCTTCCCTCTTCTCTTCCCAATCACTAATTTATCATTTTTATAAGTATTCTTTGAGGGACTGGCTTTCAAGTTGAGTATAATAGAGTACCAAACTGTCAACAGTCCTGAAAACATAAGTAGAATTTCATACAAAGCGATCCCTGAGTTGGAGAGGGATTATGGTGTACTGAAATGAAAGCTCTCCAAAAATGACCTGTGGCTACCGCCATTGCCTATAGTTCTGTGTGAGGCGTCATGGAATACAAGGAGGGATTCATGATGCAGGAGAGATGCTCTCATGTGCCTACTCAAGTATTTTGAGAGTCTCTTGGGGGTGTTATGAGAGGGATCAGGCTAATAGTCTGGACCTCTCTAGAGATTCAAGATAAACCATGTTGCTCAGTTGCTACTACTTGGCCTCCAGGCATTTTCTATGTGTAAGGCTCAGGCTCTGCCTGCTTAGTCCAGGCCTTGTGCTTTGGTGGGATTCCCACCTTTCTTCCAGCTGGGCACCAAGTCCAGGTAACTGAATCATCATTCACAGAGACCAGGGAGGAGCATGCTCTGTGGCCTCATCTGTCTCATGTGTACTCATCTGTCCCTCTTGGGATCAAAGCCACATACTGACAGGCTGATGGCTGGGGTCATAGGGGCAGCCTGTGGCCACAGAACAAAGTAAATCTGATTAGGCCTCATAAGGCTCCAACCTATGACCATGACCATGGCCTCATTAGCACTGTGCTCTGACCAACTGATCGAATCAGCTAAAGCACCTAGCAGGACATCATAGGCCTGTGAAAATGAGTTAAAGAGAGGGGGTTTCAGGCAAAATAGAAGACTTTCCCAGGAGGTAAAGACACACATCCTCATTCTGGCTCACCTCCTCAGCTTCCTTCTGGGATGTCTTGGGGACATAGTGGCACCGGTTAGCGTAGAGTGGTTTCAGATCCTGGAAAGGGAAACAGCAAACCAAAGGGGTTTTGGCTTTGGAAAATAAAAAATCAGGAGCTCTGCTTGGTAATAAAAGATTTACAAACACACACACAAAACACACACACACACACACACACACACACACACACACCATAGGAGGCAGTCGATTGTGTTAATTACTGAAATCTCCCATCTAGGGAACCTGAGAATGTAAGGGTCAGACAAAAATGTTCTAATAACTGCTTGCTATTGGGGTACTTGGTTAATAAGAAATTAGGAAATTGATTGAGAAATGAGTTTCTTGAAATTTCCTCTCTGGTTTTCTGTTATTAGTCTTTGTCTTCTTGAAGGCAGTCCCCAGGGAACAAGATTCAAAACTCCAGGTTACTGCGACATTACACTCCCATACTGAGAGAGCACAGCTCCAACAATGAGGTCTCATTATCACCTGCAGATGGGTCTAGGGTTGGCTGACTTGTACTACTTGCTGTCATTTCCACAGCTTTTTCAGAAGGAAGAGCTTAGGAAAGCAAGACCCTAAAGGATGGGCAGCTATTGAGACTGCTGTAGATTTTAACTCAACTGAACTCTGAACCATTTTTCACTCACCTACACAGATTAAATAAAGCCAGTTAACTTCAAAAATACTGCTAAAGCTCAGAAAACTAACAAGGGGCTCAAGGACAGTTGATTTAACTGCTGGCCTGGCCAGCTTCCTGGTGTGGGAGCTCTCAGGTGTTGGGGGTAGGGAAGAACACACACATCCAGGGCTGTCTGGAACCCTGCAGCCTTGGGATGCTGTTCACCAACATCCCTGAGCAGTAGAGGGCTTCTGCCAAAGGCAGGTTAGGACAGGATAATAGTTTATGCAAACTGACCCTAGAGGTTTTGTCCAAGTGCCCAGGCAGAGGGAATTTATCTTTTGTCATTCTCCCTTCTGCCCCCACTTCTCTTGCCATTTCCAATCTGGTGGCTGCTTTTTCCCACACACATGATTTAGAATCTACTATTCGAGGTACCCAAGTGCCTCCTGCTTCCTAGCCAGCACCCTCATGAAAGAGCTAGGGCTTCTCCACCAGCTGATTCTAAATGAATATCCTGGCCATTCAATGCTCTGAAAGTACATTGCCCTAGCTCAGCCTGGAGTCAGGCTGGAAAGAAATAAGGGTTCTCATGTTCACAGCTGTCAGGGTTTATTTTCCATGTTTGGGTAATGGTAAAATCATTATGATTCTGCTGCAAAAGAGGCTTAATATACTGGTCATAACCTCCCTAACCTTTTGGTTTTGTGCATTCAGCCACCAAGGGCCTTAAATGAAAACAGGTATGCATGGCGACTACCCATTTGCTGACTCTGGCTGCTATTCTTTGAATCGAGGCCTCAGGAGAAAAGCAAGAACAGGCAATTAGGAGGTGAGAAAAGGTCACTCAGCCAGGGCTTGCAAACTCTGTAACCTGCAGGTCTACCAACTTATGCAGGAAAGCATGGAAAGGGAAATTGCTTTATGTTGAATGTCTACTCTATGCCAGAATCTTTTAGGGAATGTTCACACTCATTGCTTACTTTCATCCTTGTGCTCACCCTGAAAGGAAGGTTACCATTATATAAATTTGGAAGAGAAAGAAACTGTGATACAGGAAAGTAAAGCAACTTTCCCAGCGAGTTAATGGCCATAGCAGGGAGATGGAAAAGGAAGGAAATATGAGACCAGAGAGAGAAGTCACAGGGGGATTGTGAGAAGGTATGCCTTGAGAGGATGTTCAGATTCACCCAAGCCAAAGGAATAGGGCAAGATGAGGCTAAATGGCTTCAATAATAGGACACACTGACTCTAACCCACCTAAGCTGTGCTAGGGTCCAATGCCTTTCATTTAAGTTGGCTGAAATATTACCATAGATTAATAAAGACTCCTACCTCAAAACTCTTGGATGTCAATAAGGACTCCCAGATGTCTTAGGGCAGGTGCAGTGTAAATAGAAACATTTTCTTATCTAGCCTTATCCAAAATCTCTGAATCAAATGCAACAGTACAATTCACTAACTGCAGGATGTACAGAGGGACTAGACTCAGAGGCAAGTAGTTGATCATTACAGGAAACTTCCAATAGATAGAATTTGGATTTTTACCTATTGCCTTTCACTGAAGTCAACAGTCAAAAGCATTTAGGAGTATCAGGGAAATACAAATCAAAATGATAATGAGATACTGTTTCATACTCACTAGGACAGTTAGAATCCAAAAGTCAGATAATAATGAGAGTAGGAGAGGATTTAGAGAATTTAAGAATCCTCATAGACTGCTGGTGAGAATGTCAAATATTGCAGCCACTTTGGAAATCAATCTGGCATTTCCTCGAACTACTAAACATAGTTATCATATTACCTAACAATTCCACTCCTAGATGGAAAGGAAATCAAAACAAAATATATGCCAATGCAGAAACTTGTACATAAATGTTTATATTAGCATTAACACAAATGTTTATAGCAGCATCATCCACAATAGCAAAAAAGATGGAAACAACCCAAATATCCATCAGTTGGTGACTGAACAGATAAAATGTAGTACATCCATACAATGGAAGTTATTAGGTCTTAAAAAGACATGAAGCACTGATACTTGCTATAAGTTGGATGGACCCTAAAAACTACTAAGTGAAAGAAGTTAATCACGAAAGGCCACATATTATAGGATTCCATTAATATGAAAGGTGTAGAATACGGATGTATATATAGAAAAAGAAAGTGGATTTTTGGTTACTTAGGGACAGGGAGGAATGGGGGGATAAGGAGGAGACAGATAAAAGGCATGTGGTTTCTTTTTTAGATAATAAAAATCCTTTTAAATTGACTGTAGTGATGATTACACATAACCATGGATATACTAAAAACCATTGAATTATACTCTTTAAATGGGTAAGTTACACAGAATATGAACTATCTCTCAATAGAGTTGTTTAAAAAAAAATTAAGAATGAAAGAAGGTGGGAAAAGAAGGAAGCCATTTTAACTCATGATGCCATCAAAATCTACTGCAGGCTTCCTAGCTTCTAGGCCTGTGTTGCCATGGAGACTGCCTCAGAGTGAATACTCCTTGTCAAATGGGGATAATAATGCCTGCCCTACATATCTCACAGGATTGCTGTGGGTCTCAAATGAGATAATAGATGTGAAGGCACATTGAAAAGCTAAATGCACTACACAAAAACAAGGAATTAGTGTTATTAAGATGGCTTCTGTTGAATACAAAATAGCATGCATGCTATGATTGACTGAAACCATGCTACAAAAATAGGTATATATATTCAGATGGTAAAATGCAAAAACAATAAGAATTACTACACTGTGGTGGTAGAATTATGGATGTTAAGAGTTACTGATGTGTCATTTGTCTTTTTAAGAGGAAAAATGAAGAAAAAGATGACTGTTCCTAGCTAAAATCTGAAGGGATGGGTCTGATAGAGGTGCTTGTATTATATCCCTGGCCTTGAAAGAAAATCAGGCTGAGGTTGTTCTCTCTCATCCCATATATCCCTCCTTCTCAGAAATTATGTCCTGAGATGCCATTTCAGAGACTGCTTGGGCAACAGAATTGACCATATAAATTTCTTTAATCTTGACAAATGAGGGGCTGACTCTTCTGTCTGAGAGAACGGTCCAAGAAGAAGTTGGAGTTGAAATAGTGATGTCTCAAATTGTCTTAACCCAGACCTAAACATACACATGACACTCCCTCAGATGACCTGAACAATTATCCAGTCACTAAAAATGGAATTTTAAAAATTCTGATAGTATAATTTTGCTCTGATTCAATTGTTTTAGAAAATATAATTTCCAATAGTTCATGTGATATTTTCATTTTCAATGTTGATTTAGTTGGGGAAAAAAGGACTCTGAGTTTGTTGTGAGGGCTCAGTAAGTTGCTGTGGCTCATGCTTGGTTTTGGTCTGTGACATACTTTATGATTTCCTAAGGCTTAGGTCCTTTTGCCTTTTTGAGCTCCTTTCTCCATTAAAATATTTAAAAATCATATTTCCCTTGTTATAAATGTGCTACATTTTATGACTGCATTGGTACAAAAACAAATATATGTAAAAATATATATATGAAAAATATATATAATATATATATAAATAAAGGTTCATCATTTTTCTTTTTATTTGAAATGAAATAATAATATTTTTGTGGGACTCTTAAAGTACTATGGGTCCTAAGCCCTGTGCTTACTCTGCTTAATGGAGAAACTTTCCTTGTGCCAGAAATCTGCTATACTGTGAAGCAGAAAGTACTGAAAGAGGGGCAAGGACTCTGATAGAAAGCTAAATGGGAATATCCTTAGAGCCAGACCTCTCCAGAGAAGAAGCACAGGTTTGGGACTCAGGAGTAAAATGGTTCTTACTCAAGGCAAAGCTTCTCCAGAGCAGGAAGCGTTTGGCACCTGAACTGTGGTACTGGGCTCTGATTGGAGGCTTTTGGCTCTGGGCTTTCTCCAAATCCCCAATTACATCACCAATCTCTGAGCACTGTTGTAGGAACATTAGAGTTCAAGTGCCTGAGAAAAGATGACTGTGTCCTCATCATCTGCTCTTGCTATTGCAAGGGAGGCCATCCATGAAAACTTTCAATGCTTTCAGGAAGTTTTGTGGTTTCCCGCTTTCTCTCCCTATCCGCAATACTAGTTTCCAAGCCATTCCTCCAACCCCAAGCCCCATGTGTCTTCCTTTCCAAATCATACAGTCAAAGGTCTAGATCTAGCCCTACTACTACTGGGCAGCCTTCCCTAAGAGAGTCCAAGATAAGCCACTGTGGCTTTCGGAGTTTATACCCCTGGCTAAGACCTGATTCTCTAGAAGCTTATGTGTCCTTTGGTGTTCTCATCCTAATTGTCAGCTCTTGAGGAAAGAGACCCTGCCTTCTACGTCATGTGTACTCTTCAAAGCACTTAGCGCAACACTCAATGTCCAGCATACATTCAACGGAAACTTGCTGTACTACACATTCACTTCAACACAGGGCTAATAATACTCACAATGTGTCTGGCAGCAAAGACCCCGTCAACTATGGCACAACAAAAAGCTGCAATCACACCAAAGCTGATAAACACGATAGAAGCCACCAGCTGCAAGGGGGGAACAAAACAAAAAGTATCTGTTAGCCTTCTACAGTTGCTGTTTCTGGAGACGGGGTGATCCCCAAGAGACTGCCAGCCAAAGCACAACTCTAGCCTGCCACCCCATGGAGATGCTCTTTTTTTTTGTCATGCAGGGTGAATGGGAGTGGGGCTAAGTGGGGAGAGAGAGAAGAGGCAACTGAAGCACTTTTTTTTTTACATTTTCAGAGAAAGGTAAGAAATTCACTCTCTGAGCACCAAATGGAGAGGAGGTTTGCTGGTATCAAGCATGCTGTCCTTGGAGGGATTTGACTTGTGAAGCCCTTCCATCCTCAGACTCAGAAAAATGTTGGACCACTGACATCATGTCTTCTAACCCTCTATTTTATTTATGTGGAAATGAAGGCACAGTGAAGCAAGTGGTGTGCCCATGGTCTCCACGTAGTCTATAGATAAACCTGGTGTCTACCAATTCCTACTGCATTGCTATCTGTACCCCCTCACACTGCTGCTGGACAGCATAGTGAATCCTGATGAACACAAAGGTGATTCTGAGGTCCTACGTGCCCTTCTCCTTCACTGAAGAAAAACAACATTCAACTTACTAAAAATTAAATGTCAGGGACATTTTACAAAGGCTGAAGTCTCTGAAACTGAACAATTCTGTGTGTTATATATGGAAACGTTCAAATAAGAAAAAATGTTTGCTCAAACCAGACTGCCCTATTCTCTAATGATGTTAGGTAACACAAATTTTCCTAATAACTGTGTTCTATTATAAAGGTAATACTACAACCCAATATGTCAGTACAGAGGTATTTGAAGGTGTTTCCAGGGGCAGGTCTTTCCTACATGCTACCTAGGTCTACCATCTGCCTTTGTTGACTCTCAGAACTAGATAAAATCCTCATTTTTTCTTTCTTGAGGTTTGAGAGGGGAAAGATAAGGAAACAGCATGGCATCAAGCTACTCTCCAAGGAGAAGGAAAAAAATCAAAGTCAAGGCCACCTTAGGGTTTTCCCTACTTCAACAGGCTAGAAGGAAATACTTATCTCCTTTGGGAGTTGTTCAGAAACCTCTCTCCATAAATCTCAATTCACAGCACTACAGAGAATTGGTAAATAATGGATGAACAATGTCATGAAATTGGCATTATTAGCTATGCTATAATCAGCTATACAATTAAAACTTGCCCATTATTTTGAATAATTTAAAACCAAAGTGCAAACACAACTGGATGGGGGAGAGTCCAGGTAAAATGGAAAAAAGAAAACTATTAGAACTCCCCCGAGGGTGATTCTCCATATTGCTAGGGGAAAACGTATGGTTAGAGTTCTGTGTCCCTGGAGCCATTACATTATCTGATTAAACTTGCTGTTAAATAGACCCCATTATCAAAATTTCAATGCCACAGAGACTTGTGCAGGGGGAGTCTCATCAGTCCAACCTCTGACCACTCACCAAGTTCTTTGATTTACAAGTCTATAAAACAGCAATATACTTTCAATTCACTCTGTACCTTCTTTTCTTGTCCTGGAGAAAGCTTTCTTACACTGAACCAGGGAAATACAACAGCTTGCACTTAGGGGTTAGTATTAGGGTATTAGGACATTAAACTTTCCAAGCTTCACCTTCTGTTATATACTCATCCTTCCTTTCCACCTTATGACATACTTTGGACTATGGGTAATGGAGATGTTTGGGCTGGCTTCACAATTTTAGTTTGTCTTTTTTGTGCACCAAGTACATTAGTTTTCTTAATCAGAGTAATCTCCTAAAAGTCAGGAACCCTCTGTAAAAACTTTCCCAAAAGATTATGTGTCAGAAAGGAAGATGTGAGGGTCACTAATAATTCAGGACTGCAATGGCAGAAATCACAAAAGCAAAGGTATTTCAGGCAAGGATGACAGCCTGACTTGACAGGCTGGAGCACTCCTTTGAGAGTGAGGAGGAAAGCAAAGGACAGGATCCAGAATATTCTATCCCCATGGCTTAAGGAGACTACTAGCTAGGCCACTGAGGAAGCATTAGGCAAAATGAGAACAAGTCCCATACCACAGGCTCACTGTAAAACAAATTCTCTAGAGGCTTAGGAAAAAAGACAAAGTAGTAATTTCTTTTGTGGCCAAATTTGTGCCAACTTAAGAGATATGTTACTTATCCACATAAATGTTGAACCTTTTCAGAAGAATTCTATAGGGATGAAAACTTACCATCTGCCGCTTGTTCTCAACAAGGTTTGATCCGATGATTCCGAGGAATGATCCAAAGCCGAGCTGAAAAGCAACATGGTATACATAGTCTGTGGGAAGACAGCTTCACCACACAGTCATCCTGGCTCCTGGATATGATTCAGGATGATGGAAAATAACTGGAGTGTAACTGCTAAAGCCACATGCAGTTACTTACACAAATAAAGCATGTGCAATAAAAGTATTTTCTCTCCTACCATTTGTCAATTTTCCCTTGTCACAATGAATCACACCTAAAAAGAACTTATGTGCCCCCAACTAAAAGTAAAGGTCAACTATAGCTTTTCAGAGCCTGCCTATTTCAATTTCAATATCCATTACCTAGCATGTGACTGGTGAGTCAGTACAAGACATATAATGATGAAAAGCACACATTACATTCTGATCTTTATCTGTTTTTGAAAAGGACCTTCCACTTTGATGCATGGGTTATAGTATAAAGGTTTGCAATAGCAATTTTTGATGCATCTGGCGTACTAATCAAACTCAGGAAGTACTTTAAAAATCAGCAAGCACCTTAACCCACACTAAAAAAATAAAAATAAAAAAGAATTTTTTTTGAAAGCCTATATTTGTGGTTGACCCACTGCAATTTATGTTAGCACTTATTCACCTCTTCTTCCATCTCTGCTTCATTTATGGATAGAAAGCATTCATTAAAGGGTGAATAGAAATGGCAGTGTAAAACCCTGAAAAACAATTTCCCTGTCTAAGTGGCTTGGATTATGGCTCAGTGTAGCAGATCCCACTGCCCTCTCAGCTTTGCCATTAGTGGACTGAGTCTGCCAGTCTCAGCCGAAAATGATCACTAACCGATAGCTATTGATGAAGATGAAAATGGAAGAAGTAAAAAGTGGTGAGAATGGACCAATAAATCTTAACACAAGTTCAGCAATGTAGTTACATTTCTCTTTAGCCTCACTAATGGTCTGGGTTTCCATCTGCAGCTTTACCTTGGCTCACAGGAGCATCTATTTCAGTCTGAGGCCCTGAAGCCTTACACTGATGCCTGGAAACTTAATGAACCCAAGGGCTGGGCTTGGTGGGGTGCTGCAGGGGAACTAAGTGGTTGTCTCAGGACCCCGAGAACAAAAGAAAATGAAAGGCAAGAATGGATGCAAATTTCCAAGGACTCCTGTTGAGTCACTCAGTGAGAAATCATTTTTTTTTTCTTTTTGGTACTGCAGGATTGAATCCAGGAATACTCAACCAGTGAGCCACACACCCCAGGCCCTTTTTATTTATTATTTTATTATTTTTTTATTTTGAGATAGGGCCTTGCTAAGTTGCTGAGGCTGGCATCCAACTTGTGATCCTCCAGCCTCAGCATCCTAAGCAAGCAATCACTCTTAGAAAACAGAAGCTGAAGGGTATAAAGGCATTTTCCATGCCACCCAAGACTCTACTGAGAAGATTCTCATTCAGTACTTAATCTATGCCTGTCTCCCACCTAGTCTTGTTTCAAATACAATTAAAATGTGTTGCCATAAAGCATACTGATTAAAACCTGGATATGACATTAGCCTGGCTTGCCACCCGAGCTCTTCTACTTAGACCCATGCAACCACTAGCAAACTGATTAACCTCTCTAAACCTGTTTCCTTATCTGTAAAATAGGAACCATAATAAGTGGCTACCTCATAGGGACTGTGTGAGGATTAACCAAAATGACACATTCAAAGAACTTTGCATAGTGCCTGGCACCACAGTAAATACCAAGTAAATATTATTTTGCTCTAGAGGTTATTATTACTATTTTTAAAGTCCTTTAACTTTTGAGCCACTCTAACCTGATACGAGCTGGAAAATCCTATCATTATTTGCTTTATTTAATGATAAGAGACTTTCCCTGTTCTATCTTATCTTCCCCTCCAATATGTTCCACAGCTTTTATTTTTTTAGAAGAAATTCCATGGATAGTCTGTGCTTGTGGCACTCTGGATCACTTGTGGAGATGGAAAGAAATTTGGATGCAGCTTCTTACAGGAAAAATAAGTCCTTTTCCCAAACAGTTCATCAGCTTCTACAGATATTCATAAAATGTCTCCTGAACCTCAAAAACAATCTTTTGCCTAAGAGAGGAAGCAAATAAACTGATTATTCCTGAAACTCAAATAACTCTCCAATGGCAGTGGCCAGAAGAAGTGGGCCCAGTCCTTGAGGAACCGACTAGAAAGAAAAGACACTCCAGAACTGGAAATCCTCAGCCAGCCAGTCATTTCATCTAGTTCCCCCACCTCCTTTATATTCCATTCTATTCCACTCCAAACCATTCAGTCTTCTAACATTTACTGAGTACCTCTGTATCAAATGTGTAAGAAGGCATGGTCCCTGTCTTTTAAGAGGGCACAGTCTTGTAAGGAACAGACAAACAATGGGTTAAGGACCACAGGGGAGGTAAAAAGAAAGTGCTATAGGAACAGAGAAGAATTCTGTATTTTATCCCTGGCTCGGCTATTTGTAAACTGCGTGACCTTGTGCCAGTCCCTTAACTACCCTGTGCTTTGGTTTCCTCATCTATAAAATGGGAATCATAATAGTATCTACCACACAGGGATTAACTAAGATAACATATGTAACATACTTGCATAAGTTAGGCTACTAAATAAATGGTAGCTCTAAGATTTCACAGAGAAGGAGACATTTTATATGGGTTCAAAGTATAGACACAGTTCAGTAGGCAGAATTAATAACCTACTGAGTCATGTCTGGAAGAATTCACTTACCTGGAATGATAGGTTGAGGAAATCATCAATGTCACTAAAAAGACCTTACATTTAAAGCATTTTAAGTTAAAAAAGGACTTACCCTCTATTTTGGTCACAGGAATGCTATGGAGTTTGGCAGAGCTGGTATCATTCCCATTTGACAGATGAGAAAATGGAGGACTAGAGAACAGTGAGAACTTGCCTACTCTTAGAGCAAGTTAACATCAGGCCTAGGATTAGTCATCTGGTCCCTGACTAATATCCAATGTTCTTTTTGCCACATCTTGCTGGATTTGTGACCAGTGTTACTAGAATAGTGACCTCCAAGTAACAAGGGACTCTTTGTTGCCCCCTAGGGAAGAAGTTCTCTGAAAAGAAGGAGTGAGAAGTCTTATTTGATGAAAAGTTGGAGAGCTGAAAATAAAGAACTGAGCAAGCATAGTTGTGCACACCTGTAACCCTAGCTACTCATAAGGCTGAGGCAGGAGGATTGCAAGTCTGAGGCTACTACCTTCAGCAACTTAGTGAGATGAGACCCTGTCTCAAAATATTTTTTAATAAGGACTCGGGATGTAGTTCAGTGGTAAAGTACTTGCCTAGCATTTACAGGCCCCGTGTTCCATCCCCAGTGCTGGAAAGAAGAAGGAAAAGGAGAAGATGAAGGGGAAGAAGAACAACAACAACAAAACTGAATCAACAGAGTTTCCTGAAAATGGGCAGCTACTTCTAATAAAGTGCTTGCTCTCTTCAGACCTCAGAAAGGTAAGCTGTGTGGTCCCCCATCAAGAGCTTCATGGAATCATGTAATAATGTTCAGACCTTTGGACCTCCATCTTGATTCCCCACTACCTGAACAAATAATTAGTTTGCTTTGTTTTTGGCTGCCTTCCATATTTGGAAGAAAAAAAAGATAAATCATTAGAAATCAAAGTCAGATTCAAGGGCTCTGTTTGGACTGCACCTCCTCACCTATGCCTATTCCCATCCACTGCTCCAGACACAGAGGGTTGAGGCTCAGAAGGATTAGTCATTTGGTAAATATTATTGGAAATCTACTCTGTAGCAAGCACTGTGTTTGATCTGTGATTTAGAAGTTAGGAGTTGGGAAGGGGTACAATACTCAGACCAATGAAATTCAGGCTTAAGGAGCTCAAACTATAGTTAGGTAAACCAGTGCACAATCCCTTTCTGTAATCTTGAAATCCACAAAGCTCTTAAAACAAAAAGAGTTCTCTGGTAACTAACTTGGTAGCAAAGTCTGACCTTGAGCTAATATGAGATTATTTTATAATCTTTATCCCACTAAATGTAAAAATTCATACGTTGTTATAGAAATGTGAAGACATTTGATTATGGTACTTGATACTTCTCAAAGCCTTGCTGGAGTGCTAGGTAATATATGGCACTTGCACTGTATAATTTTTCTAAAATAAAAAATAGTCTAAATTTGGAATCACACCTGGCTGAAATGTTCAGATAAGAAATAATGGACTCATATAAATAAACCTAATAAAATATAGCCCAACAGATGCCACAGAGAACATATGAGTATTTTCCAGGAATCACAAGTAGGAGGAATCCATAGTAGAGAGTTTAAAGATGGTAGATACCACTGTGGACTCCAGTAACTGAGAAATGTTCCCGCTATGTCTGTAAGTTGGGATGGGACAGAACATTTAGATAGATAACAGAGAGGACATTTGGGGAAAATGTGAGCAACTGCACCAAGGCAGAAAGATCCAAATCTTGTTCATGGGACTATGACAATCTTGGCAAAAGAGAAGTAATGGGAGACAGTCAATGAATTGTGCCATTATAAAACTCTTATCCAGAAAAATCAGGATTTAAGTCTCATTTTAAAATATACTTCAAATTAGGGATTTATATTTTAGAATAAACTTAGATTTTAGAAACATTTTCAATAAGAGATGGAAAAAGTTTCTGCCTAATTCACACTAAACCACAAAAACTAATATCCAGAGCTTCTTATATGTCCTCAGTATTCAAGTTAATTTTAAAAATTGGTATTGTCAAAAGAATCTTCACAAGTGAAGCTGAAGTCACATTGGCCTACAAGTTTTAGACTACTGGCTGTTTTGAATGATTCCTGTTGTCCCTGTCTCCTAATACTTCACTGTAACTCTGATGTGATTGTCAATCAACTGACCCCCACCTTCCAGGAAATGGAGCAGAAACACCTGTTTTTTTTCTCCTGAAAGAAAACAGGAAAGTAGGGACCTAATAGTACAACAACTGGAGAGAAGTTACCGAAATGAAAGCCTTTCCCTACTGCTCAGTGGGCCCACTCCATCTTGTGGGTTGCTTGGGAAACATATTTAGAAGCTTCATTCTCTTGGATCTGAGGTAAAATGATTAGAGGGAAGGAAAGACCTCTCTCACCTGCCGTTTTCTGCTAGAACCCAATCAAGGGTCTTCAATTTTTAGGCCTTCAAAGTAGAAAGCTCACCAGAACTCTTTTGGAATGAAATATGTCTTCAAAACATTCAAAAACAGTGAAAGCCTTAGTTAGCCACTTTATCTTTGCCAATTTTAAAACCTTACTGTTCATCCTGTAAGGTTATGTCTTTAAAAATGTGTTTATGTGTCTTAGAACAATGATACACTACTTTCCAGCTCAGGTAGAGAAGCTAACACACTGTTATAATGTACCTCACCATACAGTGGCATCTGGTTGGCAAAATGAAAATGCCCCTGAATAGTCTGACATGACTTGACAATTATGTAAATTGAATTATATTTTAAATGCCAGAGATATCAATATTTAAATGAACTGTATGCTGTATGGTAAGTTTCTTTTAATCTAATAATTTTCCCTAATTTGTCTGTTTTGAAATTTTAAATTCTCATATATTGTTAACACATTTAACCAGACTCCAAAATAGCCTGGTTCAGAGTTACCTGACATTTTCAAAAAATTCTATACAATGGTAGTTTATATTAAAAGTAACCAATTTGACAGTGCAGAATCTTAAAATGTCATATTATACTTCTGGTTTTCTTGCTAAGCACATTTTATTAAGTTTTATTTCTCCATGTGGTTGCTGGTCCACCAAAATTATACTCCCCTGGGGTGCTCATTAAAATGTAGATTTAACATGCATTACTTTTTCAATCAAAGGTTAGCTTATGAAAAGCTCCTGAAATGCACGTTTGTAGGCCCCACCCAGAATCAGAATCTCTTGTGGGAGGGAGGAAAGATCTATATTTTTCTCAGTTTCACCAGTTTCTTGGGTGGGGAAAACCACTGGTCTAGGGTTTACATAGTAACTCCCTAATAACCAAAATATTCAATTAGTGAAAGCTCCTCATTCCCAGACGAATCTGGATTCTCAGGTGTTTACTATTTTAGAGGTAGGAGTCCTGATTTGTATTTGTTATAACATGATCTGACTTATAAACTCAAATGGATTTTTTGATTTTTCAAGCTGTTATCTTCTCCCCTTCATGTTAATTTTCTGTAATTAAAACCCATTTTAAAGGAACAATCTACAGGAACTATGAGAGCAAAATTTTAAAGGTTAAACCGTGGGGACACACTGTCCAGTAGGATGGTTCTTGTATTAACACTTCCATGTTAACTTTTAGTGAAACCCACACCTACACAGACACTCGCCCCCACTGCTTCAACTTGCAATGCTAGCTGAACATCAGGTACTTGAATAACAACAATCACATTCCCTCCTTCCTTTATTAATATATTCCAACCTAGCCACCCACAGTCAGATATTCTACAGGGAAGGTTTATAGCCACTGTTCATGAATAGTAGTTTGTACTCTTGGGAAAATACCTTCCCCTCACCCACCGTGACTGTGAATCTTGGCTTGAGCATTTGCTCATCAGTCAGAAATATTTTACTAATGCAGCTACCTGAAACACACAAAGTCACACAGACCCTATAAATTGCTTTTCCAAGCCACCAAAATGCTCTCTTACCCCCTCCTTTCCTCCCCTTCACTTTGCTTGTGTTTAAAAATAAAACCCAATTCTGCTGACGACTGCTTTTCTTGCTTCACCACAGGAAGTAGACTGGGTGAGTTCTCACATCATGTGTTTTTCAGAGGGTACAGAACACCAACCGGTGTCTGTTAGACACCTGCCCTCTGCTGGGGCTGGGGGTAGCCCTGCCTGACCAAAAGCTTCAAAGGCACTTCCCCTGGAAGCCTTTAGCTTGAGGGAGATGCAGCTCACATCAGGCCCCAGCCTCACAAGGACTATTGAGGAGGCTAACTGTGGAATGGAATCGGTGACCTAGGCAACAGGCTCCAGGCTTGGTCAGTCATAGCACTGGCTTGTCAAAGGCATCATCTTTAATCCGTTCTCCACCCTTTGCTTCTCTCTCCACAGGGGTGAAGTGGGATGCAAAGAGATACGTGTGTGTGCCCACACGTGTGCATGAGGACAACTAACAACAACAACAAAATATATCTGACCTCTTTGTCTTCCTAAAATAAAAATAAACTGTCCTAAACTTCTTTCTTGTTCTCTAGCAGTTACAATCAGGGAGCTATTTGATATTTAAAATATGATCCAACCTCCAGAGTTAGGTTTTTGGGTTCAACAGCAGTGTCCACAGAGCTGAATGAAGATTTTTTGTTTTTATATTTGAGACAGGGTCTTCCTACATTGCTCAGGCTGGCAAATGAAAAATTTTAAGTGCAATGAATTTGACTTTCTTCAAAGTGTATTGGATGTCCTTTGAAGGTGGGTAAAACAATCCACTGGAATATGGAAAGTAACCATTAGAACTCCTGTTTCCTATTTATTATTTGTCTAAAATAAGAAGAAAGAAATTAAGTATTACTAATAGTCAATAAATGGACTGTCACTGGCACCGTCCATAAGTGTGAATGTCAGATGATCAGGTGAGCCATCCTTCTCGAAGAGGGCAAGTTCCAAGCAGCAAAAGGTTGATGGTGGGGTGATTTATGTATCCCAGATTGTATTATCTAGTTTTAGTTAAAGTAGTTCCAACAAGATGGACAAGAAATTTGGAAAGACTGTTGAGAAATCACAAATTGAAGATGATCCTAATAATATAAGTACAAATGAGCAACAAGAAAATGGCAGAGTTGATACTTCTAACTCCTAGGGAGAGTTCTTTGTCAGCCACATTGTGAGGTCAATAAAAATCAGTGACCTAATAAGATTAGAGTTAATCATACCTGATAAGAAGTCAGTCAAAAACATCTACAATTATCTAGCAGGGTTATTTGAAATAAGGATTTATAGCCACTATCTTTACTGACAAACTTCACACTAAGCACATATTTATCCTGTGACATTTTAGTTAATGTTTATAAGAAGATATTAAAAATCATTTATTTCATTTTAATCTAATTTTTGAATTTCCATGTTTGTATAACTTTAATGAACATGTACATACCTTATAAGTGAATAAACACACATACAACTCCTGCATCTTTTTCCTGATGGGAGTTCAGGGTCATTTTGAAGAATAGTGCTGTTGGTCATAGTGTGTCAAGTTGCCAAGGTCTTCAGATTTCAGGTAAGGTCAGATGACCTCTAATATATATAGGAAAGCAGATGTCCAGAGAAAGGATCTTAGCTAAAGGTTAACACGCTAATTAGGAACATTTCCTAAACTAGAAAACAGAGGTCTTAAAAAGTAAGGTGATCTGCTCAGGACCACACTCATAGTTAGGGATGGCACTGGGATTCTTCCGAGTTTTAGTCTACAGTTTTTAACAGGGTTAGAGTTGCCTCTCTGTATACAGAAGGATATAAAGAGAAAATCTGAACAAACACTAGAAACTCAAACAGAATTGAAAACCATCAAAGTAGAGTAGGAATCTCTGTAGCCAGCAAGCTATGGAGACCTACCTATGTTTTCTATACTTACAATGACTCCTGGGTAATAACCTCCAACGGTCACATTCTGGGTCCTGGTGGTTGCAGCAAGGCCCACCGTGAGAATTAACACGGACACTATAAGCAAAGTCACGGTGACATAGATGGAGTTTCGTTTCCTCCGATTGAAGGCTCCTGAAAACATACAGAGAAACTGAAATTGCTCATTTCAGCCAGGAAAAGGAGTGACTTAAAGAAAAAATTTACTAGTTTTTTTCCTACTCCTACTGGTAACTGGGGTTATCTCTGGGGAGTGGGATTATGGGGAACAGATGGAGCTTTCGTTTTTGTGGTCATTGGGTGCCACTTTATAATAAAAAAAATACATTTCCAGTTTGAAAATAAACAACAGAATAAAATTCACCAGTTACATAAAAACAAAACAAATTTTGTACTTTTGGCATTCTATAAAAGATGTGTCATACCCACTTAGCAGAGTGTTTTTTTAGGCCAAATTATAAGGCATATGATGAATGAGAAGTGTTTGTGTGGAGATATTAAATGAAAATATTTTAAAGCCAATATGAAACTAAGGAGGTTTTTTTCATAAGCTTAGAGATATGAAATTTCATTTTCAGTGTAAATATCAGAACCAAGCCAGGTACTGGGATTCTTTTTCATTTATTTCTGACATTTGCCACCTCATGTATAAACTTTAAAATGGTGTGTTGGCAAGATTTGTCACATAACAAATGTGTGTAATAAAGTAAGTGTTTGGAGGCTATTAGTCCACAAAGATATCTATCGGGGGAGGTAGATGGGAAAGATTATAACTTATACACATTTAGGCTTATGTGAGGATGACATAAATATAAATGATGTGAAACCCATTCTTCTAGTCAGGGCTTATCAGACCTGATAGCACAAACCAATATTTTTTTTCAAGAACAGGCTTATTAAGTCAGATAGAAAAATGGTGTCTAGGCTCAATTTTCAATTTAATTTTTTAAAGGAACCATGCATTGCTTCACACTTTGCAGGCATTTCTCTGGCATGGGAAGGAGGTCCTCAAAAGAAATTCCAGGGGGGAGTTACTATATAGGAGTTGGGGGTGGCTGTAATAATCAAATGGGAATGCTAAATGCTATGAGAGTCTGGTTATCTAATGGAAGCATGGAAGGTAGGGAGAATGAAGCAGTGGTGAGTCTTATGATGGGGTTGCCTGCCCCAGGTGGCTTAACTGTCATTTGAAGCCTGAAAGAAATCCCTTCGGACAGCTCCTAAGACCAGGTCATTCTGGGAAGCCTCACTGCAGCCTCAAGAGGCAGTGATAGAAAGATGCTGCCTAGACTGCACCATAAGGAGGGAAGAGGGAGAAAAGGGGGAAGGGGAAAGAAAAATCAGGAGGGCCTTGGTGGTGAAAGCGGGGGAGGGTGCCATGTTGGGCCTTGCAGCCTCCTGCACACATCCTCCCACTGCCGCCCCCAGTATGGAAGAAAAGCCTCAGTAGTGCCACCCTGGGTTAGCCCCACCATCTATCTTGTCTTCCCTGTGCAAGCCACCGGAGGTGGGAGGGGCTGGCAATCTCCCCTGACGTCAGCCTCAAAAGTGAGGGATGTGACTCATCAGGGTCATTTTTTATATAGTACTGTGCTTTGACCATTTTACATCAAAATTTAGAAGTGGTTTGAGCCTTTATAAGCACCCATATAGTAATGTGCCAATCACCCTGGGAAGAGAGGTTACAGTTGGGAAATGTGGTTCCTCTCCAGTGAGACCTGAATCCAGGAAAAACATAAAGGCCCAGAGACACCTGTAACATCAGGGGCTTTTGTGTGAGATGGCTATTAGGGATGCAAATGGCAAACTGATGAGCAGTAAGCATGATGAGCAAAGTAAGCCATTCAGACAGCCTGGTGCTGGGAAGAGAATAGAAGAGGGGTGGGGTGGGTGGGGTGAATAGGATTTATTTCTTCTGTTTATCTGAAGATTAGTTATCCTTCCTCTCCAAAGCAAGGCCACTAAGTCTATTCGATGATAGATACTTAGTGAGTATCTGTAAGTTGGTTCAAGGGAAGGACTGTAATGTAAACTTAGCAACCCCACCTCCCATTCTTGTAAGCCTTCCTTTCTCCTTTGTCACCCCCACAGGATCTCTAGCCCTCCCCTGCCTCAAATTGGCAAAAGAGAGTAAGGGAACATCTGGATAGATACAAGGTGTCTTACATGGAAAACATGTAACCTTACAGATAAACTGGAGGAGTGTGTGTGTATGCATGGTCTTGCTAATTTGTTTGTTTCACCAGCCTGTTCCTTCTCCACCAACTGACCTTTAATTTTCACAGCTCCTGGGTCTTCTTTGCAAATATCACTCTAACTCTTAAAAGCACAGGAGCCAGGTCAGAAAAGTGACTCAGCAAACCGCATGGTGTCATTCGGAAATCTATTTCCCCCCTCTGCTTTAGAATTGAAAATTCAGTCAGTTGAGAAACCCAAAGATCCTACAACCCCCACAGGGTTCTTACCTCCAGAATAGGATTTGCTTTGGATAAAATTGCTAAGAAAATGCTCCCCTCATTATGTTGAATTATCTGTTCTTGGTCCCTCCCCGCTCCCCCATCAACCCTTATTTTACACTAAAAGGCCCACAGTCGTATAAAATTAAATTTTTTCTAGTTGCACTGGGGGAGTTGACTACTTGGTGAAGCTCCTGGGTGAATCTTTTCAAAATGAAGAATCACCCCTCAATTAAACTTCAGTGTTAATTTGACTTAATACAATCGACATCTACTTAGAGCAAGACATATGGATAGTATGTTCTATGAAGATGTGGCCAGGGATCCTAAAAGGTGGCTTATTATGTTTGCTTAAAACATTCTCCTGGTGATTGTTTAATTTTAGAAGGAAAATAATCTTATTCTAATTAAGGTACAATTTGGGGTTTGCCTTCAATTTTTTCTGTGAACATGTAGCATTGTTTTGTTCCTGTTTTGCTTAGTAAACCAGCACATCATAAACTAAGACACTGTGAGCTAATTAAAAACAGCAGCAGGTACTTGAAAACAGTGCCTATCACAGTGTTTAGTATCTAGTGAGCAGTCGGTACTTGTTGAATAAACAAGGGGCAACATCTCAAAATTATCTCCCTTCTAATTAAAAAGGCTTGGGAAGAATTGTGTAAATAAATATTGGTTAGGTTCATAGAACTGATTTTTTAAAAATAGGGTACAACTGAGGGCTCCCCAGAACTGAAGGCCTTCTGGACATCTGTGTCACAATACCAGTATCTCCCACTAACCCATCCCTTTGGTGCCCAGTATATTTATGCTTAAACAATAACTGCTAAAACCAACAGAACCGAGAGTCTGAGATCTCCTCACTGGCATTGCCTCCCCCCACCCAGCAGCCTCCCTGCAGAACTACTGCAGCCCTCCCTCTCTGCAGTGCCCCACCTCCATCCCAGAATCCCAAGGACCAGGATGCTCAGCTCTAGAGGCACCCAATTATTTGCTATCTCCACTCTTCCAAATACAGCCAGCTTCTCCCTCCTCTGGGTTTTCCTCCTGATCAGAGCCCCCACCTGCATTGCGGTCTTTGAATCCGAGTCCCTCCTTTCATTTGAAACCTGCTCAAAATTCACCTCCTCCAAGTTTTTCTTGATCAAGCTCTTTCTGCTCCATTCACCCATTATTTCCTGCCCCTAAATTCCTAGAGACCATACTCAGTAAGTATTTTAACTGGAACTGCTACAATTACAATTGTAACTGTGGGTCTGGTCCCACCAGTTCCAGGACTAGGTATCTGACAAGATAAGGTGTGGGCTGCTTAAAGCACAGGATGTTGTCTCTGTCCACTTGTGTTTTACCTTGTACATGTTCTTGATTACCCCCTCCCAAGAAAGTAGATAAGGTGTGTAATCTTTATTGGGGTGCAGCAAAGATGGAGGCTCAGTATCCTGTCCTGTATGCTGTGCTATTGACGATTGGCTAATTCTCAGGGTTGATCTTTTGAAACAAACCCATTAGGATTTGCTTACCTGAATCTGCTTTGCCACACAGGTCATGGATGGATCCCAGGAAGTCCCCCGCTTTGAGAGTCCGTGCAAACAGGTGGCTGCCCACACAAGAGCTTCAAAGCTCTGCCAGCCTCCCAAACATATCTTTAAAGGTGCTGAAATCCACCACCTCTACCCTCTTAGTCAATTCTTTGAAAGGAAACAGCCAAGGCCTCCCGGTGAATTATAAATGTGTTATTTGGGAAGGAAGGAATGCCCTGCTGTAATAGAGATGCCTTAGCGCCTGGGGGCAGTGTTGCCAAAATGGAGAAGGGGGTTTCTAGAAGGGGATGGAGGGGCGCAGGAGTCAAATTACCGGCTTTATAATTTTCAAGCGCATGCTCCGCTCTGAGTCTTGCTCATCCCCAGGCAGCCAGCAAACATAGAGTGCAGGCACCTTGATGCAGTGTGTGTCTGTGTGTTTAAATTTTTATTGTTTTGGCTGCGGTTGTGTCTTGACTGTAAAGGGACTCCCCTCAGAAATGCTGCCCATAGAGGCTGAAACACTAACCCACCCACTCACTCCCGCTCCCCTCCTGCAAGGAAAGTGTGGCATTGCCAGAGATAAGTGGGAGTAGCTCCTAAGTAGCCTAGACGCTGATTCAGGCCTGGACTGTGCGGGACCAGTGCCAGGGGACTCCGGGGAGACTCCCATGTTCAAAACTGTTGGAAACCCAGGGTTACCACTCAGCTCAGGAATTTGCTCATGCTGTAGGTCTGCGGACTTTAAAAAGCGGAATGCGTGGCACCGGTTCCGCGTCCGTATGAAATCTATTCTTTTCCCACAGTGTTGAGAATGGGCAAATCCCACTTAAGCTTCTTGTTGTGCAGACCTTCTGAGAAACACAACACGGGCTGGGGGCCCTTGGGAGTCCAAGAAAGAACTTTCTTAGTCTTCTTCCCCCAACCCACAGTGCAGTGTGTTAAGTAGCAACCCTTTATGCCTTGATCTTCCATATGCCCACTCAGTCAGATGCGCCAGGGCAATGAGGCTTGATTTGCAGGTGGTTGCCCGCTGCGGGAATGGTCGCTGAGGAACCCTTGCCCTCCTCCACCCAACCCTCCCTGGAGCAACAGCTTGGCGTCGGGGAACCAGGGCTGTGCTGGCGCCACAGCTGGCCAAGGTAAGGAGTACATTCTGTGTGCGTGCGTGTGCGTGTGTGTGTGTGTGCGTGCATGTTGGAGAAACAGCAAGAGAACCCTGGGGTTAAGGAGGGGGCGGGGGAGTCTGGTACTGCTGGGCTCTAGATTCGACTCTGGTCTCGTTTGTGCCCCGTTGCAAAACAACTACGTCCTAAAAAATGAAAAGAGCAAAATCTTATGCTGAATATGCAAAACCATTGAAAATATGGATCTTTCTCCCATCCCGCAGATAACAGTTTCTGGGGACCCTTCTGTGAACGAATTTTGTTGAGATGATGTCTTTTGCAGGCAGTAGAGAGCTCGCATAAGAGATTCAATCTTCTCCCCGCCCCCTCCCCTTGAGATGTTCCAGCAAATTCATCATAGAAAACCTGAGCAGAGTGAATGGCAGGAATCCGGGTCGGAGGGATTTTGCGGGGTATAAAGTAAGTTGGAAAGAGCGAATTCGATTTGGTTGAAGTGTATCCGCGGCGAATTTTAAGATTAGGTGGGATCAGGGTTTGACAATCCCCTCCTGCTCTCCTGGGCTCCAAATTAATTTCTCCGCCCAGTGAAATCATAGGGCTTGGGAAGGTGTCTAACAGTTGAGGGGGCTGGGTTTGTTTTTGTTGTTGTTGTTTGTTTGTAACTACCAAATAACAGCTTTGAGGACAGCCAAGTAGGTGCCCAAAGGTAGCGGTTCCCCAGTTTCTAGGAGAAAAGGTGTTGAAAGGGGCCCCTCCCCCTCCAACCACCGTGAGAGGAAAAGCGCGACTTCAGAAGATGAGCGGGCTCGCGCTTGGTCTTCTTTCTCCCACTCTCACTTGTCCACCCCCCCCTTTCCGTGTTTTTCACACTCACGCACATTCCGTGCATTTGGAACAGAATAGGAATCAAATTCAAGGAATGTTGATCCTGCACTGCAGACGGCAGGGCTGGGCTGTCTTGAGTGATTCCTTAGGAATTCCCCTCCCGCCAGTCCCCCCCTCCTCCCCCCGCCCATCCCCCAGGGTTGCGCAAACCCCCATTAGAGAGGTGCAAATCAGCACCCCCCCCCCATCATCTCTGCAGCTCTGAATTTTAAGGCAGCTTCAAGAGAGTTGGGAGGGGGCGAGGATCCTGCTTCT
The DNA here is from genome assembly GCF_047511675.1 of Marmota flaviventris. Classification (NCBI taxonomy): domain Eukaryota; kingdom Metazoa; phylum Chordata; class Mammalia; order Rodentia; family Sciuridae; genus Marmota; species Marmota flaviventris. The sequence continues at coordinate 103,458,069 of NC_092518.1, forward strand.
AATAATTATCTTTAGTCGTGAGCTCTTAGAAGTGACGAGGACTTTGCAAAGAGGGAGCGTCGAATGGAAAGCGAAGGCGCAGGTTGAAGGGAAGTGTTTTGATCCCCAGACAGCTGGGATTTACCACTGGCTGCAAGTCTGTAGACACACGCACACAAACACGCACACACCCGCACTCCTGGGCAGGGATACTCCGCCGCAAGCTTGGCGCTCCAATATCCGCGCGTCGCCCCCCGCCACAACCGGGCCGCTTCCCTGGGGTTCTGGTCCGCCACCCTGACTCTGGGGCTTGTGGACCCCCCCCCCTCAGTCCCGCTTCCCGCTCTCTGGCTCTCAGGGCGACTAGGGCGCTCGGAGTCCAGAGGGCAGCGCACTCACCCCTTACTGCCGCCGCCCGTAGATAGGGAGGCTAGACTTACCCATGGAATCGGGCAGGGACATGTCGCTGGACCGCTGCTGAGTCAGGGACTGATGCATGGTGAAAGCTGCCCGGTTGCCCCAGTGCCCGAAGCTGCTTCAAGCGCCCCCAGCTCAGGGCGCCCCGCAGAGCATCCTACTCCGAGGCTGCCTCTGCTGGTCCCTCGGAGAGCTGAGAGAGACTGCCTCTGGTTGAGAGCTGCAGCCCAAGTGCCGCCTCCCCCCTCCCTTCCCCTCTTCTCCCTCCCTCCTCTTCTGCCTCCCTCTGCTCTGGGAGGCAGCAGCACTGGCGGTCCGTGCAGCGGCGTGCGCTTGCGCAAGACCCCCCCCCCGCCCTCCCCCTCGGCCTCCCCATCCTAGTTATCCACCTCCCAGCCTCCCAAGCCAGACAGGGAGCCGTTTTAGCCCCTTGGGGCCAGGGCTGCGCAGAGAAAGGGAAGGAGGCTTCAGCCTGAGGCCAACCCACCTTCTCTGTAGTTTGGAGAGAGGGTCTTGGGTAATCACCCTGTTCTAGGACTTATAATTGGGGAGGGGGACAGAGTCAGAGGTTTAGTGGAGAGAACACGCGCGCGCGCGCGTGCACACACACACACACACACACACACACACACACACAATTTGTGCAGGTCTGGTCTTAGTGCTTCCAGAATGACATAATGGAGCTGGAGATGATCCAGAGAAGGGCCACTCTATAATCAAGAGGATGGTGAGGGGAGGCTGCCATATGAAGATAGATTAAACAAATGCAGACTCTTTAGTCTAGAACGATGAAGGCTGGGAAGGGATGTGACCAGAGTGTATAAAATTATGGAGAGAGAGAGAGAGAGAGAGAGAGAGAGAGAATATGAACACAGCCTCATTCATCAGATCTGAGAATTCTAGAACCAACAGCCCCCTAAAAGCTACAAGGAGATTAAGCCAAAGCAAGTATGACTTTGCATCAGCACCCCAATTTAAATTTTTATTCAAGTGCTTTTATATCAAAGATCTCATTTTTTCATCATAGCAGACATGTAAGGGAGGAAGAAAAATTATCACTAACCCCATTTTATAAATGAGGAGACTGAGTCTCAAGTGAAATTTTCCTGTGGTTACTCAGCTCTTAGTGGGATAAGTGGAATTCGAACCTAAATCTGTTGGACTCCTGGATCAATGCTCTTCTTGCTACCGCAGCTGCCTCCATACCCCCATTTCTCCCCCCAGAAATCCAAACCAGATTAATTACAAAATTCTCCTGAAAACCAATGGAATGTAAGATAGTATTTGGTTCTTTCCAAATCTTTCTTTGCTAATCTACTGTGAGGCTTTGTTTCCTTATCCAGGAAATGGAACCAAAGGCCCTTACTCATTTTTACTTTCCAAAGGTTTTTGAAAAGTTCCTGAAGGTTAAAAAGGGAGACCTTTGTGAAGTACTCAGGCCCCTCAGGGGCCAGGTTGAATGCTGTGTCAGGTATTATTAGCAGCCCTACACTATAGATTTGGTTTTGAAATCTGTGATATATGTCCTACATAGAGACAAGATGCCCACTATTGTAGGGGGTGTGTGTCTTAAGAATGCTATGTGTTTGAATCAGAGTCTCCATAATCTCCACAAATGCAGAGAGAAATCCCAGATTTATACTCTTGCAATGATTGTTTTTTCAGTCATGTTTACTTATCTCTTCCTCTTCCCACTCTAAATATCTCATATTTAACATGGAGACCTCAGGCAACCAGCACTGATTTCTCAGGAGTACTTCATTATTATTTTGCTTCTGTAAAAGTAGCCTTGAGGAAAAGAGGTTTTTAAACAGGCTAGAAAAGATTGTTTAACACCTTATTTAGAGATGCTTGGCTCCCCTATAGCAGCCATACAGCTAGAGGTCCCCAAAGAAAGCAAATGGAATCTTGTTACTGTACCATGCTGGTTTCAATGGATAGAATGAAGCTGTTTCACTTTAGATAGTAAAACACTACCCATCAAATGACACAGAGGGCATATGTAGCTTGACCTTTAATACAAGCCACAAACTAGTGAGGTACCCTTAATGGGGGTGAGCTTTGCTTTTGCAACATCTGTATTCCTGTATCCTGTGTGAACACTGAATATTATTTTAAAAGTACTAGAGGAGCTAACTGTTTAATAGAACTGCATACTGTATATATTTTGTACTGTCTCTTGGGGTGCCTTATGGGACTTGGAACACAGCAGGCACTCAGTCAAGTTAAAAATGACTTTGAGACCAGTAGCAGTGATAATAGCAGCAGCTGCAGCGGCTCAGAGAGTAGTAGCAGCCGTCTCCCCAGAGATGGTGTGCTTGTTTGGATCTGGGAAAAGGGGAGGGACTAGAATGAAAACTAGGGGGAAAAAACCAGTATTTTAATCTAAACCTCTTTTCCATCAAAAAAAAAAAAAGGTTTATTTGGGGACTGGGGTTGTGGCTCAGTGGTAGAGCACTTGCCTAGCACGTGTGAGGCACCGGGTTCAATTTTCAGCACCACATATAAATAAATAAAATAAAAGTCCATTGACAACTAAAAAAAATTATTTTAATTCAGAGTGAGCTGGGCAGTTAAAACATAGAAGACAATCTTTCCTGGGCTCCATTCTAATTTTCTTCATGTCAAAACACATGTGGATTTTATACATAAATAGGCTCATGATAAAAATTACCAATAGATACGTCATCTAGATAAAGGAATATGTCTTTCATGCAAGTGGGGACTACTATAAAACTGCTTGGTTAGCTTCTGATAAAAAGAGATTATTAAAATGGCTTAAAATAAATCCTTTTTATTGCAAGCTTAATCAAGCATACAGTGTTGTCTTAGGTCGCAAACTATTTTATAGCATAAGGAAACGTTTGCCAATGGGACTGCAGCCTACTTCTCTCTGTCTTCTTCAAGCCAATGATGAGGGCCCTCGCCAGAAGCCTTCAGACCACTATAAAAATGCCAGATGGTGCTCTGTCTCTAAAACATTCACCCTGGGAATAGGCATAACACTCCATCACCTCCTTATTTTGACGATCAGTCTGACTAGTTTAACTACCATTGTACCTTCCAGATTTCAAATCTGGGAATGTGGGCTAGAGAGGATCATGTTTACAAGTATACACATATGTACCTGCACATGTGCATATTTAAAATAGTAGCCATACAAGTATTCACAAATGCACATTCATATACATATTTCAGCCTTTATCTTTACACCTGCTTCTCAGTTCCCAGACTTAGGTTGACCAAGAACAGACAGGAGCTTCAGAATAATAGAGCCTCTCAAAGAGTCCAGACATCCCTAATTGAGGTCAGAGTTGTACCTACCAAACTACCTTAGGTCAATGCTGAGTATTCAGTGCCTGCACCACACACTTCTGAATTTTCATTGAGGAAGAACATGGTAAGGTGTTATTTCACCATAAAGTTCGATTGGTTCCCATTGTCAGCTCATCATTTACTTTGGGTACCTGGAAAATAACCACATCAGAGAACAGCACTGGTACTTGTCTTTGCTTTGTTATTGTTTTCTATTTTGTGATCTGCTTTAGTTACCAAACACTGTGTTTTCCAATATCAATAAAAATATTTGACAATATGATGTTAAGTGAATGCAACATACTTTAGTTACCACTCCACTGTTATTGGATATTTTAGAGGTCTCCAGTTTTCAACACTGTGAATAACACAATGAGCTAAATCTTTGTATCTTTTTCATCACAAGGTACTATACTACAGTGGAATTATTGATTCAAAAATTCCTAACACATATTACTAATTAAATTTTTATCAATATGTTACATTCAGATGAATTTTCATATATACACATATACATATACAGATCGACAGATAGATACCTTCTTGAAGCCACCACCACCCAGATCAAGATATCAAAATTTTCCAACATTCCAAATGGCTCCTTTGAGCCCCTTTCCCAGTTTCCCTCCCAGAGGTTACCACTGTTTTGATATTTATCATAAAGCCCAGTATTTTTAAAGCTTTGAATCTGTGTTCCTAAATCATCCTCCAAAATATTTGTAGCAAAGCACATTTCCACTGCCAGCATGAGAAAGCATCTGGGTCCCACATCTTCTTTGTTTTCCTTTGAAAAGGAGATGTTTTAACACTGAAGACATACCTAGTTACAGTCAGCAATACATAGAATCAGTCAAGAAGCCAGATTGGAGTTCAGCTGGACATAAAGCATCCAGTGAGAACCACAGATCCAAGAGCCAGAGACTGAGGATAGTCCCAGCAGGCGGAAAACACTGTGTCACAGTCCACAAATACCTTAGAATCCTCCAGCTGCTCGTATGTTTTCATTGTTGTATTCTTTATTGCTCTTTGTTGCACGTATCCAAAGTCTTCTTTATATTTAGATTTCAAATTTCTGTAATGATCTCTTAGTTATGCCTGGTACAGAGTTGGCATTTACATGTGACATTTTTATTTACTACTTTTTTTCTGCTTACTGAAATAAAACTACAAAAGTATGTGATGCAGCATATTACTCCTTCCCCACAGTTCTACTCCCTAAAGATAACAAGTATACAGATTGGATTACATTTTTCCAGAACTTTTCTTCATACACATTTTTACCTTCATTTTGAGAATTAAATACTACTTTCAAAAATAAACTTTCAAAATAACAAAATAGCAATTTTTATTAAACATTGTAAGTTATATTTAAAGCTTTCAAATACAGCACATTAAAGTCCATCTTCAATTAATCAAACCAAATAGTAGTTCAGTCTTACACAGTGAAACTCCATCCAACTTATATTTTGATACCTATTTAGCTATTACAGAAAATATGAAACTAAACATTAAGAAATTATTGGAGATGAGGCTATGGCTCAGTGATAAAATGCTTGCCTAGCATGTGTGAGGTACTGGGTTTGGTTTTCAGCACCATGTACAAATAAATAAAGGTTCATCGACAACTAAATATAAAAAGGAAAAAATAAATTATTATTATTATCATTATTATCATTATCATTATCATTATTCTGCAGTACTGTGGATGGAACTCAAGTATTCATTCATGCTAGGCAAGTGCTCTACCACTGAGCTACATCCCCAGCCCCTAAAGAAATTATTTTTATTTCAAAATACATTGCTTATAAATGTTAACACAACATTAAAATGATACAGGTATACACCTTTTACTAAATTCTTGATAGGAAATTCTGAAGAGCAAGTAATATGTTTCCTACTATAGAAATCAGGTAGTTTCTTTTTAAAGTTTAATCTTTTTTTTACATAGAACTTTACATTTCCCTAATTTGAAGGCATAAAACAGCATCAGAGAATAGTAATGCATGAAACAATGAATACACAAGTGACAGTGTGATATTAAAAAGCTAGATAATACTTTTTGAGAATTTTAGAATGTAACAAAATGTTAAGGTTAGAGTGAAATACAATAAACTATTTATTAAGGGAAAATATCATACAGAAAAAAAAAACCCACCATACTTTCTCATCAAGAAAAAGGGCAGGAGATGGGGGTGTGGCCTTAAGCCCACACCAACTAGGATGGGGAATCATTTGGGGTATCTCACAATTTAGATACCCTGGTTTACCTGCCAGAGATGGCAGTTGGTGGGGTTAGTAGAATAGGATTCAGTTAAGCTGTAACAGCCCTGTTTCCTTCCTCTAATTAATTACAGAGCTCAGTACATCCTTTCCCCTTATCCCCATCAAAAACATTCATTAAACACCTAATTAGATGTGGCATTGTTGCAGGCAGTAGTGTGTGTGTATCCAACTGCTTAGTTCAGGTTTGGACTGGGGAGGATTTCTGTGTTCACTAGTTTCTGGGAATCAATAGATTTGCTACCAGTTCAAACTGCTCCACAGAGCCTTTAAAAATGTTTACACTCTGTGACCCAGTAATTCTACTTCTGGGAATCTGTACTAAAGAAAGAGAAATCTAGACTAAGATTTATGTGCAATGTTATTTATAAGTAAAAAAAAAAAAATGGGGAAAAAAAAAACCCTGAAATGCCCCAAACTTGGTGAATGATTAACTAAATGTTACCACAACCATATGATGCATATGTTATATAGCTATTAAAATCATGTTTCGAAATATTGAAGAACATGGAAATATACATGATAATGAGTAAAACAAAGTAGGCAAAATTGATCCCAATTTTGTTTAAAATTGCATAAACATACAGAGAAAAATGACTAGAAGAAAACTCAAACATATTTACTGTGGTTGTCTTTGAGTAGTGAAATTACAGGAGACTGCTTCACTTTTTATACTTTTCTACATTTATCAAATAGATTACAGAAAATATATTATGAAAATTAGCATTAACACCCCCTCAAATCTGTTTAATACATGAACTAAATAAGCAGGTGAATATTTCATAATTGCATTATATCCTTCCTACAGTGTGTGCCTAGGGTTGCTCAGGATGCACCTTTTTTAGTTTGGGGTCTCTCTCTCAGACAAATTTGTGAGCGTGCGTGCACAGGCACACACACACACACACACACACACATGCAGAGACACGGGTGCACACATACCCCTCCATTATCTGTCTTCCTTGCAAGTTTCAGACAATGTGTCAGGTCTCTCAAAGGAATTTGTACTTCTCAATTGTGTAAGTAAGGCTCTTTGGGGTTAGCAGGTGGGCAAGAACTTTTTTTGGTCTGGCTCCGTCCATGCCCTTGAAATTACACCGGTAGAGGGCTGTCTACTCTGTGGATTGCCTGGAAGGAGCAGCTTTCTGGGAAACTGACTTGCCTGAGGAGATAAAAGGAACTATGCCACGGGGGAGGGGAGGAAGACATTTGGGGGCAGGACAGAATAGAGAAAGGGATAAAATCAACAACTGTGTTTATTAGACAGGATTCTTTGTTAAGGTTTTATTTTAGTATGTTTTGGTTTAAAAGAAATACTGCTGAACCAGTGCTATTAAAGGTGAAATGCACCTAAACCCATGCCTGCCTCCTAGCTTTGCTCAGGAACCCAGGTTCCCAAGGAGAGAGTTGTTCAGGAAAGGCTGTCATCCTTTATCAAACAGCCAGCAATTACAAAAGTAAAATACATGCATAGATTTCAAATAATACAGAATTGCATGAATTCCTTCCCTCCCCAATCTCACTCCAGAGGTAACCTCTGTTAAAAATCTGATATACTTCTTCCAAACTTTTCTACTTTCCCTCTACATTCTCAACAAGTATATGCACATAAACACAATTAAAAACGTAGTGAACAAAGATTTATACAAACTATAAATATTATTCTGTAACTTACTTTAAAAAACCTTACTGTTTCATGGACCTATTTTAAATGTTACTTTGCCTCACTTTGTATACATTCCATCATGGGAATGTTCCAGATTTATTTAACCAACCCCCCATGATTGGACATTTAATTTAGTTCCAGTTTTTCATAGTTACAAGCAATGTTGCAATAAATATCCCTGCACATATACCATAGAATCAATTTAAGGAAAAATCTTCCTTCCATCAGCTGTGCATTACCTAACCATTTGCAATTAGTTTCCCAGGCTCTGGAGAACAGTTTTTAATGGCTATGCCAAATGTTCTGTAGCATCCCGAATGGTCCAAGGCATCCTTTCCAATTAAGTTGCAGTCTACTACACATTGAATTTTAAATTACATTATGCTTTAAGGACAGGACTCTGTCTTATATTATTGATACAGTGTTATAATGTTCTATCTCAGTATTAATATTCTGGACTTTAATGAGCATCACCTGAGGAGAGTGGACAGCCAGAGGCTGCTGGTTCATGTCATCAAGGGCAGCCCAACCCAGGGTAGCACAAACATGTGATTATCCTCCTCCATTTACATCCAACATCTCTGTACCACTTCTGGAAGGAAGGCCCAACTACAGGAAAAGCATTTTATTTGCCACCAAATGGTTTGGGGGAAACATGGGAGAGTGTGCCTATATTAACATCTAAATTGGTGAAGGAGACCAGGATGCTTTCAGTCCCTACATGCCCTTTCTTTGATATCATAATTGGAGATGACCTCCTTAGTCATTGCCTACCCCCTTCCCATCAAAACACATTGCTTTTTAGAACTCTCAGCTGCCAGTATTTATTTATGTTAGCATGACAGAAAGTGCTTAAGGCTTGGCATTAGAAGACCATTTTCTAACCCTAGGCCTTTGGCCGGATCAATGAATCTCTCTGAGCCTCCATTTTGACATCTATAAAATGGGGATTATTGTAATATCTTTGTCATAAGGTTGATGTAAAGATGAAGTCAAGAGGCTGGGGCTGTAGCTCAGTGGCAGAGTGCTTGCCTACCATGTGTGAGGCACCAGGTTTGATTCTTAGCACCACATAAAAATAAACAAATACAACAAAGGCACGCTGTTCATACACAAATACCAAAAATGTTTTTTTTTTTAAAAGATGAAATCAAATAATATTGGGGAAAGTACATTGAATGCAAGGAAAAGTGCTCTGATTGTAAGATGTCATGATTATTTTTGAATTATTTCTTCCAGATAAACCAGTTTTATTCTGTTTCATTTAAATCGGGTTTCTGAAGACTACAATGTGATAGGAGTGCTTATTATTGTGAAAATGTCAGACAGTAGAACAGGTCAGTGGGAAAGCTCTTTAGAGATGGGGAAACCTTTCCAGGCTTTCAAATCCACATATGTAGGGGGTTGATAATATAACTAAGATAGAAGGTTGACCAGGGTCCCACAGGCAAAAATGTCAGAAAGGTCTGTTGCTCTTTGCTATCTCCAGGGAAAAGGATGATCAGCTGGAAGGGGGCGGGATAGCACAGTGTCTGTGGGCTGGCCTGAGGATCTGTCCTCCCTGGGGAGATGTGCTCTAGCAACTGTTTGGTGTATTTTTAAAGGTCAGAGAGGCTTTGGCTCTATAGGATGGAGTGGCTGTGACACCTGATTAATGTCTGTGCAGTACTTTCCAGAATGAAATTTAATCAGCAGAATGATTGCAGCAAGCAGCTGCCTGGAGGAAAATGATCCTGTTCTAATGGTGGCTTGTTTGATGTGTTGGCATTGTAGTAGGGCACGTACATTATTAGTCCAGCCCAAGGGGCCCCAACTAGGACACTGGATCAACTAGTAAGGAAATGCTGCAAACAGCAGCAGCCCCTCCATGGCTCTGCGTAGGGTCATCACTGTCAGATTGTCAGTTCCTCCCCACTCCAAGGACCTTTACTGTCAGCCTCCCTCCCACCCCCAGGGTCCTACTTGTCAGCTCTTTTAACCCCCTCCTATCATTATCCTTTCCCTCAGTCCCCACGGATCAATCACTCTTAGTGCTATCCCCCCAGGCCAGCTTCAAGGCTTTCACTGACAGCTCCCTCCCAACACACTCGCACATACAGGCATGCATATCTCCCTCCCTCCCCTGCTTAGGTGTTCTCAAGGCTTAAATGAAATGAAAAATGGCCTCTCCTCACAAAATGACGGGAGTCTCCTGGTCTAATTAACCCTTCTTGCCCTATTTTTTCCATTCAAAATACAGAGGTTATCATACTGACTTGCAGAAATTCTGTAGGCTGTATTATACTCCCTAACATATAGGAAATGCAGCAGAGAACTACGTGACTGATATGGTTCTTCCATTGGAGTAACATCAGTTGCTGGTCATGAAAACTGACTATGCTGAACTCCCTCACTAGGATCTGTGGTATGTTTTCCCTGTGGTAGAGATGGAATGGATGAACTGCTCATAATTTCTTGCTGGCCTTTGTTTCCCTAGTTTGAAAAATTTCCACTGAATCCCTCCAGAAGGTACCCCAGAATCACCACAGAGATCTGACTCAGGATCTAGTGAGTATTTGCAGGGGTGGGGTGTGGCTCAGTGGTAGAGCACCTGCCCAGCATGCCTGAGGCCATGGGTTCAAACCCCAGCACCACAACAAATAAATTATTTAAAATAAGGTCAGTGCTTAGAACTATAAAGTCCAGTTTACAGTGGAAAGGGTAATCTTTTGGGATCAAAATGAATAGAGTTGTAACAACCTTCCCTAAATTGAAAGGACTGAGCAGTCTTTTGTTCTGATGATACTTCTGAAAAATACTTCAAGATTCCTAAGCTTTACCTGAGGTACAACCCCAGGGTCATATGTATGAAACAAATCTGGAATCCAGTAAAAACTGGACAAGTGTTCCTCACCATATTAAGTTGTGTTTGTGATGGGTGTAGGGATCTAGAGGTGGAATTGGATCTAAGGGGGTAGAGATTGTATTCAAAGCTAAGAAACACCATGGCTGGTATAGAACAAACCATCATTGAGCACTTGCTTTGTTCCAGGGTCTAGAAATGAGTCCAGATGCTGCTCTCAAAGAATTCACAGTGAAGCGGAGGAGAAAGATTTATCAAAAGATAATTTTAGCACACAAAAAATAAATTCAATGACAAAGATGTGTGCTGGCTACTGAGAGAAGACTGAGAAGAAGTTCCCAGGCAGGAGGGATAGGGGGAGTGGTACCTGCTTCAAGTGTTAACCCATTAAAGTACCAAGTTTACAATTCTGTGAATATTTCAATCAAATTGACACAGATGCATTAGAATAGATTGAAAATCATAATCTAGAGCTTACATATATTATTATATAACATGTACTATATGTATACATAATTATATGTATTATATGTATAGTATGATATATTGTATATATTCATTTACAAGTACTTCTATATTATATGTAGTATTTTATTATTATATAATTATATTCTATATTTAAATTTTCACAGGTGTTCTATGTCTGGGATGATGGGACAAAACAGGTTAAAATATTTAATTACATATTCATTCTATAGGATGTAATTCCCATGAGGTCAGTCAGGTATTTGCTTTATTTGTTGTTGCATATCTAAAGTCTAAAAGAGTACCATGAATATTGTGGGAGCTAAACAAATACTCATTGGATAAATAAATACATGCTTATTGTATTCCAAGCACTGTGCTAACCATTTGGGGTACATGGGGGAGAGGTGATAGAACTGGAAGAATCAAGGAGGATTTTTAGATGTCTTGCTGGAGCAACAGAGTGGACCATGGTGTCAATGCCTGATTATCAGATGCCTAAAGATGGGGAAGAGTAGAAATTTGGGGGTGGAAATCATCAAAGAGTTCTATTTGGAGCATGTTAAGTTCAAGATGTTTGTAGGTCATAGTTATGGAAAAGTCAAGCAGGCAGTTGGATTTGGGGGTCTGGACTTTAGAGAAAACATCTGGCCTACATATATAGATTTGGGAATCAACAACATAAGTAAAATATTTAAATATACAGGATTAGATGAGATTACCTAAGGAAAGTGGAGAAAAGATAGGAAAGAGGACCCATGGCCAAATCCTGAGGAACAGCATCATTTAGAGGTGAGGTAGAAGAGAGTGCAAATGAGACTGAGAAGGTAATGATGTATAAGGAGAACCTGGCATTGTAGAAGACAAGAGAGTGCCTCAAAAAAGAATGAATTGTCAACTAGATTGAATGGTCCTGAGAGGCCAAGTTACATAAGGACTATATAACATGTTCACCCAATTTGATAATGGAGCTAATTTGTGACCTTGACATGAGCAGTTTCAGTGGGAAGTGAAAAGCCTAATTTTAGTGGGGAAAAGAGTAAATGTAAATTGGGAGATGGAAATACATGTACAAAAATTTTCAACAAGGTTGACCATGAAGGAAAGCAGTGATATGGAATGGTAGGAATTATTCAGGGAGTAAGGAACACAGAGAGAGATGCCATCTCAAGCAGAAAACATGTCATCAAAGACACATAGGCCAAAAACTATTTGGAGGGTTTAGGAAACTATGGAAGTCTCAGTATTGGACTAGGGATGTAGCTGAGCCATAGAGCACTCATCTAGCATGCATAAAGCCCTGAGTTTGATCCCTAGCACCACAAAGAAAGAAAGAGAGAAAGAAAAGAGAGAAAGAAAATCTCAGTATTGGTAGAGCACAGAGATCAATATTGAAAAACAAAGCTGGAGAATAAGGATTATGCAGGGTCGTGTATGCCAAGGTAAGGCACTTGGACCACACCCTAAAAGCAACAGAAAGCCATTAAAGTTTTAAGAAAAGGAGTGGCATCTTTTAGAAAAATCAGTCTGGGAACCAGGTGAAGAATGAATTAAAGTAGGGGGCAAGAGGATAAGATATAAGTTTGGAGACTGTTGCAATTATCTAGATAAGAAATGAAGGTATTCTGGACTAGTTCAATGGTAGCAGGAATATAAATGAGAAAATATATAGGGACATCTTCAGGACTTGGTGTTGGATATAAGGGAAGAAGAGTGCTTCTCTCAGAATTCAGCATGAATAATTCTTTGAATGACAGTACTGCTCACTGATACCAGGAATATAAGGAGAGGAACAATTTTTGATGGTATGGAGCAATAATGAGTTAATTAATTTTAGGCTATTTGAAAGTTATCTTTTCATATATAATTTTTATTGAGATGTAACTTGTATACTGTGCCATTAAATTCATTTTAAAACTATACAAGTCAGTGGACTTTAGTAACAAAGTTGTGCAAATATCACCACTATTTAATTTCAGAATATTTTCTTTACCTGAAAAAAAAATACCATAGCCGTTAGCAATCATTCCCCATTACCATCCCTACCCCACACACCCAGCTCCTGGCAACTACTAATTTATTTTCTGTTTCTATGAATTTGTCTACTATGAAAATTTCAACTAAATGGAATTCTACAATATGTGGCCTTTTATGTTTGACTTCTTTTCTCACTTCATCCATGCTGCATATGTCAGTACTTATTTCACTTTTTTAAGGGGGATACCAGGGATTGAACTCAGGGGCACTCAACCACTGAGCCACATCTCCAGCCCTATTTCATATTTTATTTAGAGACAGGGGCTCACTGAGTTGCTTAGCACCTCGCTTTTGCTGAGGCTGGCTTCGGACTCCCAATCCTCCTGCCTTGGCCTCCCAAGCTACTGGAATTACAGGTGTGTGCCACTGTGCCTGGCATTTATTTCATTGTAATAGCTGAATAATTGTTTGATGTATGGATATACCACATTGTGCTTATCTATTCATCAGTTGGTGAACATTTAGGTTGCTTCCATTTTTCAGTTATTATGAATAATGCTGCCATGAATGAATATTTGTTTATGTTTTTGAGTAGACATACATTTTCAATTCTCTTGAGTATATACACCTAGGAGTGGAATAGCTATGAAATACGATAACTTCATAATGGACATTTTGAGGAACTACCAAACTGTTTAGCAAAGTGGCTTTACCATTATACATTCGAATCATATATGAGGATTCTAATTTCTCCACATCCTCTCTTATTATTATCTATCTTTCTTATATTCATCTGCGTGTGAAGTAGTCTTTTATTGTGGTATTAATTTGCATTTCCCTAGTGTGATGTTTAATTTTTATGTGTCAACTTAATTGGGCTAAGAATGCTCAGCTATCTGGTAAAACATTATATCTGAGTATGTGCTTGTTAGAGTGTTTCTGGAAGAAATTAGGATTTGAATTAGTGGCGAGAGTAAAGAAGATCCACCCTTACTAGTATCAGGAACATCATTCATTGAGGGTCCAAATCAACAAAAATTTGAACACAGGGCCAACTTGCTGTCTTCCTGTGTGAAGGGACATCCATCTTCTCCTACCTGGGCATTGGCATTTCCTGTTTCTTAGACCTTTGGACTCCAGCTTTCAGATGGCAAATTTTGGGAATTCTCAGCCTGCATAGTCATGTGAGCCAATTTCATAGTCATTGTCTCAATAGATAGATAAGTAGATAAAGTCAAATATATGATTTTCAAAAATTGTTTCCCATCCTGTGGGACATAAGTGTTTTTTTTTAACTGATGGTAGGTATCCTTTCAATTATAACAGTTTTTAAATTTGAGGAAATGCAAATTATGTATTTTTTCTTCTGTCACTTGAATTTTTTGGTGTCATATCTAAAAATCCATTGCTTAATTCAAGGACCCAAATATTTATGCCTATGTTCTCTTCTAATAATTTTATAGTTTTTTAAAAATTCTTATACTTATGTCTTTGTTCCATTTTGAGTTAATTTGGGTGGGGATCTAACTTCATTCTTTTGATGTAGATATCCATTTGTTGAAAACACCATTCTTGCCACACACACACTGAATGGTCTTGGCATACTTGTCAAAATCAGTTGATTGTAAATGTGAATTTAATTTCTGGTTTCCCAAATATATTCCATTGAACTATATATCTTTGCTTATATATCTGGTCTTATATTTGTTTTTATAGTAATCAAGTGTATAGGAATATAGTCTTGATTATTGTTTCTTTCTGGTAAATTTTGAAATTGGTGAAGTGTGAGGACTCCACCTTTGTTCTTTCTTAAGATTGTTTTTTTTTTAAGAGAGAGAGAGGGAGAGAGAGAATTTAATATTTATTTTTTAGTTTTCAGTGGACACAACATCTTTATTTTATTTTTATGTGGTGCTGAGGATCGGACCCAGCGCCCCGCGCATGCCAGGCGAGCGCACTACCGTTTGAGCCACATCCCCAGCCCCTCAAGATTGTTTTGATAATTCTGGGTCCCTTGAATTTCCATATGAATTTTAGGATTGGCATGCCATTTTTTTTTTACTGTGGGCACCAGAGATTGAACTCAAGGATACTCAACCACTGAGGCACATCCCCAGCCCTATTTTGTATTTTATTTAGAGACAGGGTCTCACTGAGTTGCTTAGCCCCTCACCATTGCTGAGGCTGGCTTTGAACACATGATCCTCCTGCCTGAGCTGCTGGGATTATAGGCCAGTCTGGCATGTCAATTACTGAGACAAGGGCAGCTGCGATTTTGACAGGGTTTGCACTGAATCTATAGATCTGTTTGGGGAGTATTGCCATCTTAGTGATTTGTTTTCCAGTACATGAACATGGGATTACTTTCCATTTATTTAGGTCTTTATTTTCTTTCAATAATGTTATATGGTTGTCAGTGTACAAGTATTGCAATCCTTTTGTTAAATTTATTCCTAAATACTTAACTCTTTTTCAATACTATTATTAATGCAATTATTTTCTTAATTTCATTTTCAGAGGGTTCATTGCAAGTGCATAGGGATACAGTTGATTTCTGCCTATTTATTTTTTATCCTCTGACTATGCTGACCTCAATTATTAGATATAATAGTTGCTTTGTGGTTTCTATAGTATTTTCTACATCCAAGATCATGCTACTCATGGGAAGGGGAATGAGAGAGAGAGAGGAGAGCAAGAAGGAGAAGAAGGCAAGGTAGACATAATTAAGGCATGTTACATGCATGTATTTACAGTGAAATCCATTAATTGGTACAATTAATATGTTTAATATTTGTAATAATAGGAAGAAAGATATAAAAGTTTTAAAACAAAACAAAAAGATCATGCCACCCATAAAAGAGATAGTTTTGGGGTTTTTTTTTTAGTTGTAGTTGGACACAGTATCTTTATTTAATTTATGTGGTGCTAAGGATCAAACCCAGGGCCTTGCATGTGCTAGGCAAGTGCTCTACTGCTGAGCCACAACCCCAGCCCCTAAAAGAGATAGTTTTACTTCTTTCATTCCAATATGTATATCTTTTATTTATTTTTCTTGCCTAATTACCCTGGCAAGGACATCCTGAATAGAAGTGATTAGAGTGGTCATCCTTGTCTTGTTCTTGATATTAAGGAGAAAGTTTGCAGTCTTTCACCATTAAATATGATGCTAAGTATGAGTTTTTTGTAGATGCCCTTTATCAGGTTAAGGGTTTATTGAGTGTATTTATCTCGAAATAATGTTGAGATTTGTCAAATGCTTGTTTTTCATCTAGTCACATGATCATGTTATTTTTCCTTTATTCTGTTTATATGTTGTATTATACTGATTGGGTTTTGTATCTGAATCAACTTTGCATTTCCTGTGATAAATACCATTCAATGATGGGTTATAAACATTTTTATATATTATTGCTTTTGTTTGCTAGTATTTTGTTGGGTATTTTGGTGAACAAATTAAAATGCATATTGGTCTCTAGTTCTATTTTCATGACTTCTTTTATTTTAGTATCAGGGTAATAGTGGTCTCATAGAACAAATTTGGAAGTGTTTTTTCATCTTATAATTTTTCAAAGTGTTTGTAAAAAATTGGTATCCAGCCAAATGCAATTTCTTCTCAGCAGCTTATGGAATGTTCTCCAAAATAGAGCATATTTTAGGCCACTCTTAGCAAATACAAAAAATACAAAACATTGATATAATTCTTTGTATCTTATCTGATCATAATGGAATGAAATTAAAGATCAACAACAAAAATACCTACAGAAACTACATAAACACACAGATTGAACAATATACATTTTAAATTTTTTTTATTTGTTCTTTTTAGTTATACCTGACAATAGAATGTATTCTAATATATCATACATACAGGAGTATAACTTCCCATTTTTGTGGTTGTACGTGATGTGGAGTTACACTGGTCGTGTATTCATATATGAACATAGGAAAGTTATATCTGATTCATTCTACTGTCTTTCCTATTCCCATTCCCCCTTTGTTCCCTTCATTCCTCTTTGTATAATCCAGTGAACTTCTATTCTTCCCTCCCCTCAGCTTATTATGAGTTAGCATCTGTATATCAGGGAGAACATTTGGCCTTTATTTTTGGGGGTTTGGCTTATTTCACTTAATATGAAAGTATCCATTTCCATTCATTTACTGGCAAATGCCATGATTTCTTTCTTCTTTATGGCTGGGTAATATTTCATTGTATATGTGTACCACATTTTCTTAATCCATTCATCTGTTGAAGGGCATCTAGGTTGGTTGGATAGCTTAGCTATTTGTATTGAGCTGCTATAAACATTGATGTGTCCATGTCCCTATAGTATGCTAGTTTGAAGTCTTTTGGGTATATGCCAACGAGTGGGATAACTGGGTACAATGGTGGTTTCATTCCAGATTTTCTGAGGAATCTCCATACTGCTTTCCAGAGTGGTTGCACTAATTTGCAGTCCCACCAGCAACGTATGAGTGTACCCTTTCCCCTACATCCCCGCCAACATTTATTGTTACTTGTATTCTTAATAATCGCCATTCTGAATGGAGTGAGATGAAATCTCAATGTAGTTTTGATTTACATTTCTCTAATTGCTAGAGATGTTGAACATTTTCTCATATTTGTTGATTAATTGTATATCATCTTTTGAGAAGTGTCTGTTCATTTTCTGTTGATTTGTTGATTTGTTTTTTTTTTTTTTTGGTGTTAAGTTTTTTGAGTTTGCTATATATCCTAGAGATTAGTGCTCTATCTGATGTGCATGTGGTAAAAATTTGCTCCCATTCTGTAGGCTCTTTCTTCACTTCACTGATTGTTTCTTTTGCTGAGAAGAAGCTTTTCAGTTTGAAACCATCCTATTTATTGATTCTTGATTTTATTCCTTGCTCTATAGAAGATCCAACATGATGGAGATTTGGTCCTACTTTTTCTTCTTTTTTTATTATTATCTTTTTTGGGGGGATGCTGGGGATTGAACCCAGGGCCTTGTGCATGCAAGGCAAGCACTCTACCAACTGAGCTATATCCCTAGCCCCTACTTTTTCTTCTATTAGGTGCAGGGTCTCTGATCTAATTCCTAGGTCCTTGATCAACTTTGAGTTGAGTTTTGTGCAGGTGAGAGATAGGGGTCTAATTTCATTTTGCTACATATGGATTTCCAGTTTTGCCAGCACCATTTGTTGAAGAGGCTATCTTTTCTCCAATGTATGTTTTATTGTGCTTTTGAACAATACACTTTTGAATGATGAACAGGTGATAGAAGAAATCAGGGAAGTAATCTAAAAATTCCTCCAATTAAACAAGAATAGTGATACAACATACCAGAACCTCTGAGACACTATGAAGGCATTTCTATGAGGAAGGTTTATAGCTCTGAGTACTTACGTAAAAAAAATCAAATAAACAACCTAATGATACATCTCATGGTCCTTGAAAAACAAGAACAAACCAATTCCAAAATAAGTAGAAGAAAATAATTAAGATCAAAGCCAAAGTCAATGAAATTGATAATAAAAAAACAATACAAAGGATAAATGAAATGGAAAGTAGGTTCTTTGAAAAGACAAACAAGATTGATAAGCCCTTAGCCAAACTAATAAAAAAGAGGGATAAGACCCAAATTAATAAAATTAGAGATGAAAAAGGAGAAATCAACATAGACATGATAGAAATCCAGAGGATCATTAGGGATTATTTTAAAAACTTTTACTCCAATAAATTGGAAAACCTAGAACAAATCAATATATTTCTAGACACATTTGACCTGCCAAAATTGAATCAAAAGGGTGCAGCAAACCTAAGACAGACCAATAACAGGCAATGAGATAGAAGCAGTAATAAAAAGTCTTCCAGTTGGGACTGGGCTTGTGGCTCAGTGGTAGAGCACTTGCCTAGCATGTGTGAGGCACTGGATTCAATTCTCAGCACCACATAAAACAAATAAAGGTCCATTGACAACTAAAAATATTTAAAAAGGTCTTCCAGTTAACCAAATTATATTTTTACATTGTATACATGTATGAATGTGTAACAAAAACTTACATCATTATATACAACTATAAGATACCAATAAAAAATGTGGAGGAAAAAAGAAAAAAAAAGATTTCCAACAAAGAAAAATCCAAATTATACCATGAAATAGAAAGGGATGGAACATTTCAACATGCATTCTATGAAGCCAGCATAACTCTCATACCAAAATAGATAAGGACATATCAAGGAAAGAAAATTATAAACCAATATCTCTGATGAACTTAGATGCAAAAATTCTTAATAAAATATGAGCAAACCATATTTAACAACATATAACATATTAAGAAGATTGTACATCATGACCATGTTAGTTTTATTCCAGGTATGCAGGGATGATTTAGCAAATGCAAATCAATAAATGGAATTCACCACATAAATGAAATTAAAGGTAAAAATCACAGTCATCTCAATAGGTATAGAGAAAGCTTTTGACAAAATTCGGCACTAATTCATGATAAAAATGCTGTAAAATTCAGGGATAGAAGGACCCTACTTCAACATCATAAAGGCTATTGATGAACCACCCAAACCCAACCTCATAGTAAATTGGGAAAAAACTGAAAGCATTTCCTTTAATTTCTGTGGCAAGGCAAGGATGTCCACTCTCACCACTCCTATTCAGTATAGTAGTATAAATTTTACTCAGAGCAATTAGGCAAGAGAAGGAAATAAAAAGGATAAAAAGAGGAAAGGAAAAAGTTAATTTTCACTGTTTGCAGATGATATGATCCTATACTTAGAAGATTCAAAAAACTCCACCAGAAGACTGCTAGAGTTAATAAACAAATTCAGCAATGTAGCAGGTTAAAAGATCAACATACAAAAGTCAGTAGCTTTCCTATACAACAATAATGAATTTTCTAAGAAAGAAATCAAGAAAACAATCCTACTCACTATAGCCTTTAAAAAAATCATAGGAATATACCTGACCAAGGAAGTGGAAGACCTCTACAGTGAAAACTATAGAACACTGAATAAAGTAATAGAAGAAGACACAAGAAAATAGAAAGACCTCTCATGTATATGGATAGTTAGAATTAATATTGTTAAAATGGCCATACTGCCAAATCAATATACAGATTCAATGCAATCCCCATCAGAATACCAATGACATTCTCTACAGAACTGGAAAAAATAGTTCTAAAATAAATTTGGAAGAATAAAAGACCCACAATATTCAAAACAATTCTAAGCCCTCCAAGAAAGCAATACAGAAGACATCACAATGCCTGACTTCAAATTATACTACAGAGCTATAGTAATAAAAACTGCTTAGTAGTGGCATAAAAATAGACACACAGACTAATAGTACAAAATAGAAGACACAGAGACAAACCTACACAGATACAGTCATTTGATCCTTGACAAAGATGCCAAAAATTCATTAGAGAAAAGATAGCCTTTTTAAGAAATGATGCTGGGAAAGCTGGTTATCATATATAGAAAAGTGAAACTATATCCTCATCTCTCACCCTGCACAAAAGTCAACTCAAAATGGATCAAAAACAGGGCTCAGGTTGTAGCTCAGTGGTAGAGCGCTTGCTTCGCATGTGTGAGGCCCTGGGTTCAATCCTCAGCACCACATAAAAATAAATAAATAAAAATAAAGATATTGTGTCCATCTAAAAAAATGGATCAAAGACCTAGGAATTAGACCAGAAATGATGCGACTCCCAGAAGAATTTCACCTAAGGTTAACATAAGGTTAACACTCCAACATATAGGCACAGGCAACAACTTTCTTAATAGGACACCTAAAGCTCAGGAAATAATTCCAAGAATTAATAGATGAAATGGCATCAAATTACAAAGCTTCTGCACAGCAAAGGAAACAATTAAGCATGTGAAGAAAGAACCTAAAGAATGGGAGAAAATATTTTCTAGCTACTCCACTGAAAGAGAATTAATATCCAGGGTATATAAAGAACTCAACTATCATTTTTCTTCTTTTGAGCTTGTATCCAATATTTGACATATTGGATATTGTTTGCCTAATTTTATAGATTTTTCTGGTCCTTCTATCTCTGAATTTCCTTTTTATTCCTACTGTTATTTCTTACCTACTATTCACTCCTATATTCTTTCCAATTTTGCTTTCATTTGAACTCTTCTCTCTCTCTTTTGTCTTGCTATCTTAACCCAGAGATTTTAGATTGCTTTTCTCTGATCTTGTTAAAAAATGATGATAGCTTTTGTCTGATCTTTTTATTGTGATCACTGCATGATTTTTTAAAAAAATTAATGGTAAAATGTTAAAAGACAATTTGTGCTGTAGAAAAAAAAAAAGAACTCAAAAGCTAACACACACACACAAAAAAAAATCCCACAAATAATCCAATTAATAAATGGGCAATTAATAAATGTACATACCAAACAGACACTTCTCAAAAGAAAAAAATACAACAAATTCATGAAAAGAATCTTCAACATCATTAGCAATTAAGGAAGTGCAAATCAGAACTACACTGAGATTTCATCTCACTCCAGTTAGAATGGCAGCTATCAAGAAGACAAACAATAATAAATGCTAGAGAGGATGTGGAGAAAAAACTGTTGGTGGGATTGTAAATTATTACAACCACTATAGAAATCAATATGGAGGTTCCTCGAAAGACTAGGAATATAACCACCATATGACCCAGTTATACCACTCCTGGGTATTTATCCTAAAGAATTAATGTCTGTATACTACAGTGATATGTGCATATACATGTTTATAGCAGCACGGTACATAATAGCTGAATTATGGAACAAGTCCAGATGTTTGTCAGTGGATAAATGGATAAAGAAAATGTGGACTATGTATACAATGGAGTTCTATGCAGCTATAAAGAAAAATGAAATTATGTCATTTACAGGAAGTGAATGGAATTTGAAAACAAATGGAAAATAAGCCAAACTCAGAAAGTCAAGGCTGTATGTTTTCTCTCATATGTTGAGGCTGGAGAGGATAAAGAAAAAGAAAGGTAGGGGTGGATCTCATGAAAATGGAAGGGAGATTAGTAGAATAGAGGAAAGGAACTGGGGGAGGGAGGAGGGAAGGGAAAGGGGAAATACTGGGGAATGATATCACTGTTTGCTTTGGGTTTAGTTTGCTCTTTTTACTCTTGCTTTTTCTTTATTTATTTTCTTGCAATACTTAGGATTAAACTCAGGGCCAGTTTAGCACTGAACCAAAACCCCAATGCTTTTTATGTTGAGGCAGGGTCTCAACAAATTGTCCAGACTAGTCTTCAAGCTTTAATCCTTCTGCTTCAGCTTCTCCTTGGCATTACAGACAGGCATGTGCCACCATGCCCGGCTCCAGTTTTTTAAGGTTTAAGTTTGGGTAATTTATTTGAGATTGTTCTTCATTTTAATGTAGGCATTTATAACCATAAACTTCCTTATAAGCAGTGCTTTGGCTGCATCTCATAAGTTTAGTTTGTCATGGTTGGTTTGTTTTTTAAATTCACCTCAAACTATTGTCCAATTTTCCTTCTGATTTCTTCTCTGATCCATTAGTTATTTAGGAGTTTGTGGTTTGATTTGCACATACTTGTGAATACGGAAAAGATCTTTCTGTTAATGATTTCTAATTTCATTCTAGAATATACGTTGTATGATTTTAGCCTCCTTAAATATATTGAGACTTGATATATGGCCTCGCACATGTTATATTTTGGAGAATGCTTCATTTGTATTTGAGAAGGACATGTATTTTGCTCTTGTGGGGTTGAAATGTTCTATAGATGTCTGTTATTTCTAGATGATTTATGTTTTTGTTCAAGCCTTCTCTTTCCTTGTTGATGTACTAATTGTTTTATCTGTTTTTAGAGGAAAGGAACTGGGTGAGGTCTTCAACTATTATTGCTGAATTGTCTTTGCAGTTCTGACAGTTTTTGCTTCTTATGTATTAAGGGGTTTGTTTTTAGGTGTGTATATGTTTGTAATTATTATACATTCCTGAATTATTGAAAGTTTTATAATCATAAAATGTCCTTTGTATCTAGTAACAATTTTTGTATTAAAGTATATCCTATCTATCTGATGGTATGCCCACTCCAAATCCCTTTTGGCTATCGTTTGCATGGCATAACTTTCTCCATATTTCAACATAATTGTGTCTTTGAACATAAATCATGTCTCTTGTAAATGGATCATATTTTTAATTTATTCTTTTATCTCTATCTTTCAATAATGGTGCTTAATCTATTTATTTAAATTTAAGTAATTAGCAAAAGGTAGAATTTATGTCTGCTGGGTTTTTTGATTTGTATGTTTGGATTTTTTCTTTTTTCTTTTTTGTACTGGGAATTGAACTCAGGGCTACTTGATCACTGAACTATATTCCCAGCCCCATTTTATTTTTTATTTTGAGTCAGGATCTCAGTAAGTTGGTTAGGCCTCACTAATTTGCTCAGGCTGGCCTTGAAGTTGCAGTCCTCCTGCCTCAGCCTCCTGTGCCATTAAAATTACAGGTATGCACTACCACACCAGGCTTATCTCTGCTGTTTTGTTAGTTGTTTTCTATGTTGTATCCTTTTTGTTCCCCAACTTCTTCATTACTGCTTCACTTTTTGTTAAATGGATAGATTCTGGTCTACCATTTTAATTACTTTGTTATTTATTTTGCTATATTTTGAGTTATTTTTTAGTGGCTTCCCTGAGAATTACAATTAACATATTAACTTACAAAAATCTGTTTGAAATTAATACCTACCAGTTTCATTTCAATATTATATAAGAACATTGTTCCAAGTACAGTTCAATTCCTCTCTCCTCCTTTGTTCTATTGTTGTCATAAAATTACATCTTTACACATTGTATGTATATCAACACAGATTTGTCATTATTGCTTTATGCTATTGTATTTTTATTTATTTTTTAAGTGCTGATAATTGATTTATTAAAATAGTTGATTTAGGCATCTGCAATGGTCTCTTCAACCCCTACTCCTGGCTCAATGCTGATGGAAGTAAGTTGCTTAATAATCTAGGACTGTGCAAGTTGCTCTCGGGAAGTGCATTTGTCTTTAAATCAGAAACAACAACAACAAAAAGGAATGTGGTATGAGACCTAAAATCAATATTATGTACTCCGTTGACATGGTGAAATTGGCCTAACTGCAATTCCCTTTCCTCTCTACTTCCCTAGATAGATAATGTCCTTTAACAAAACAATTATTCTTATGAGGACCAGGCACAGCTCCTGCTTATCCCTGAGTAGTAACAAAGATTCTCTCACTGACTGAACTCTACTTAGGGTTTCCAGAACTTACTTTCAACTAAGCTGATGTTTTGATTTCCATGTTCTTCTTCAATTAACAAGAATCCTGCTAAGTCATCTTGGCCAGAACCTCCCACCCTCATATCCCTTATATCAGATCACTCTTCATATCTAATAGGGTTCCTCATTTGCCACCTTCCCCATATCCTGTCTTCAGCAAGAATTTTGCTAGGGCAGTTTAGCCAGAATTTCCCCTTACCCCTGCTGTTTCCCCTTACCCCTGCTGTTACTGCTGTTTAGTAATTTTTTTTAATATTTATTTTTTAGTTTTTGGCGGACACAACATCTTTGTTTGTATGTGGTGCTGAGGATCGAAACCGGGCCACACGCATGCCAGGCGAGCACACTACCGCTTGAGCCACATCCCTAGCTCCATTTAGTAATTTTTTAATCCACTAACCCTCATCCTGATCCTTAGCTACAAATTCCCATTTTCCCATGTTGTAGTCATAGTTAAGCCCAATCTCATTTCTACACGGCAAGACCTCATTGCAGTAGCTCATACAACTATCATGATGGTCCTGAGTAAAGTCTGCCTTAGCATCTAACCATTTGTTACCTGAATCCAACCAATAGTGGTACTAGTGTTCTCTGGTCATTGTGTCTAGCGTGGTTTCTATTACTGGCTGTTTGGGCCAGGATGGCCTGGGAACAGCCCTTCGTAAGATTCATGGGAAAGGAGACCACCACCCTGAGGATAATTAAGTATGGCACCCTAATAGTTGTAAAGTAGTCATGGTTGTGCTGGCAAGAAGCAACTTTGCTTCTCTCCCAGAATGCTGCTTCCCTTGCTGCTTTTATGTGTGCTCTCTTGACTCCCCAAAGTATTGACTCTGAAAGATATTGAGGTATATATTTATGGTGGCTCATGGCCTACACACTGATCATTTTTAAAAATGGAAATGAGAATTTTGTATTCAATTGTTCTCCCAATACTTAACTCCTAGCCAATGTGCTAGGATTTGCCTCCCACTACTCTTACCAACACACCAAAGGGCTGATCTTGTAACAACAGGGATTGATGGATTCATCAAGGCCAAAGATAAAATTATTTTACAAGATATGGGCCTTGACCCTGGGAAGTTGCCCATGCCCTAGAGGAAGCAGGTACATGTGAGGCAGTCTGCAGGGTCCCATACCCCTGAGAAACTAAAAACAAAGACTTCACAAAATAGAAATCTAAATTAGTATGAGGGAATTTTAGAGAGAAAAGAGGAAACAGGAAGGCCATGTGGAAAAAAAGAGTAGGGCCATGGTAGAATTGTGGGCCTAAAGCTTTTCTGCTGTATCACTCTATTAATTATGCTTCCATTGCAACAAAAGGAACTCAGTCTTCAGGGTTACAGGGAAAAAGTTAAATTGAAACAGAGGTATACAATTTGACACAATTGGAAATCCAAATTTTACTAAAGTAATTTACACAGCAAAAAGACAAAGCAGCACTGATTAGCTTTTGTGCCTCTACACCATAGGTTCTGAATTAACATTAATGTTTCTGAAATGCATCAATTAGCAAACCACTTCCACAGACTTAATCAGTACTTGGGTCAAGTTACAGTTTTATCTGGAGATCCATTAAATTTAAACAAGGTACCCCTATAACCTTAAGGGAATTACTGGCTATAAAATAGAGGATGAATAGGTATGTCTTTCTTTTACCATCAGAATTTGCCTAAATTTCTCATGATCATAGCACTTATTACCCTAAAATATCCTATGATGAGCATGAACATTCAGATCCAATAAGTAATAAATTAAAGTTAAATGGATTGTTGATGCTTAAAAGTTGGCTCCACCTAATATGATATCATATATCCCCCAGTTCAATAGTTAACATGTCCTAACGTAACTTAAAACAAGTCCTTCAAGGATTAAAATATATAAGACCTAATTAGTGAAGGGGTGATCATTCCCACTGCTCTTCCATTTAACACCCCAGTTTTGCCTGTTCTTAACAGAATGAATGGTGCCTCACAGTAGCTAACTGTAACCTCAGTGGTGGTCTCATCCATTAAGGTCCTCATCCCAATACTCAAGTGGAATTACTGACTCCATCTAATCAGCAACTGGTAAATGTTTTGCAATTGCACATTTGGATAGTATGTTATGTTCAATGTATATTTCAACAACTCCCAGTTGCAGTTTGTCTTTATCCCCTAGAGGACACAATATTGCCTTTACTAGACCTTGCCATTGCACAGGATCTTTGTAGGCAAGATTCTAACTGCACCCGTCTTTCTCTAAGGACACATGACATTATATTGATGACATTCTCCTCCAAAGAGATTCATTCAACACATTTATTAAGGATATAAAAATGCAAAGGATCTCACAAGTAAGGGATAGACTATTACTTCACATATAGTGCAAGCCCTCACCACCTGTGTTAAATTCCTGAAAAATTATTTGGTAAATCAAGGGCTACTTCATTCCAAATACTGTTAAGAAACAGCCAGTGAAGCTAAGCTGTGGAATCAAGCTAGGTGCCCTTCGACAGATGAATGGATAAAGAAAATGTGCATGTATACACAATGGAATATTACTCAGCCATAAAAAACAATAAAAGTATGGCATTTGCCAGTAAATGGATGGAACTGGAGATTATTGGGCTAAGTGAAGTAGGTCAATCTCGGAAAACCAAAGGCTAAATGTTCTCTTTGATAGGTGGATACTAACACACAATGATGGTGTGGGGATAGAAGCTCATCAGATTAGACAGTAGAATGAATTGGACATAACATTCCTATGTTCACGATCAGTGAAACTCCACATCATGTACAACCACAAGAATGGGAAGTCATACTCCATTTACGTATAACATACACACTCTACTATCATGTATACCTAAAAAGAATTTTAAAAAAAGAAAGAGTTATTTATCACCATCTATCCAATCTAGCAACTTATGCTGGGTTCACAAAATCTGACTACTTCAATAACTTAAGAAAACGGTGAAGAAAGCACACAAGCACATAGAAGTACCCTTTCAAAATCCAGGGACGGCTCTGCAACCTTAGGGGTCCGTGGAAAGAGAGAGTCACTGGAATTCTTTTTCTTATATAGGGGACACACAAGAGGAGGTTCCATGGAACATTCTATCCAAAAAAGGGAAAAGGGTAGGATTACAAAGGAACAACGAGGCAGCCCCCTCCAGTTGGGCAACGCCCACTCCCAGAGGTACACCTTTCTATCTGAGCAGAGGCAAGTCCACTTGCATTGCAATAGGGGCAATATCAGTCCAGAACCTCTTTACTCGGGACTTAAAGGTGTGTACATAGCTCCTGTCCAGGGCAGCTCCCAACATCTATTGATCCTTTAATCACCCACAGCATTAGTATAATCATGTCTTTTAGTTCATTTTAGATCCTGGAAGCAACATATTCCTTATTTATAAATGTTACTTAACTTCAGTG
Source organism: Marmota flaviventris (assembly GCF_047511675.1). NCBI lineage: Eukaryota > Metazoa > Chordata > Mammalia > Rodentia > Sciuridae > Marmota > Marmota flaviventris. The sequence continues at coordinate 103,485,722 of NC_092518.1, forward strand.
ATGCTGTTACTTACACATCACCCACCTCAAATGGCACCTTCTCCAACAAAAGTCTCTCTAAATGGAAATCAATAGGTACTCCTATTTGTGCCCTCAGAGACTCCTTTATCATAGAAGCTTTAGCAGCCTCCTCTTAGGCATCATGGGCTTTCTGGATCACCTAGAATGACCATAAGTTGTCCACAGTTTTCGTGTGTGTGTGTGTGTGTGTGTGTATGGTGCTAGGGATGGACCCAGGGCCTCACATATTCTAGGCAAGTGCTCTACTACCAAGCTGTAGACCCAGGTTCCCTCCTACTTTTTCTATTTAATTTTGAGACAAGGTCTTGCTAAATTGCCCATATTGGCATCTAACTTGCAATCCTCCTGCCTCAGCCTCCCAAGTAGCTGAGATTACAGGCCTGTGCCACCACACCTGACTTCCATAGGCTTCTGATGCAAGAAGCTTACCTTACCTTCTCAGCTTGTACCATACACTATTAGGGCAGCAATTACTGGCTACATATTGACCTCTCCTGCAAATCAAGGCTTTTTACAAGCCCCTGCACCTGCAACCCTCTATACCAGGTTGCCCATTATGCCTTGGGTCATGGAAGCATCACCCCACAAACACAGCATAGATATTGATACCTCCTTGCTTCAGAATAGAGCCAAACCTGGGACCTGTAGTAGAACCCCCACCTATAGGAGGCATTGGCCTCTTTATCCTCAGTCAGTTACCAGATACCATAGTGCTGGAGGGAATCAACCCTCTCCTAATCCCTTGGTTACCTTGGGACCCCATCAGGATCAACTAAATGATCAATAATGGGAATTCATATACTTTATGAATGGCATCCACCATCACATGAGACGTTCAGCGAAATGTTGCTACTTTTCATCCCTTAACCAGAAATGTCCTTGAAAAGAATGTAACCAAACGTCAGCACAATTGGCTGCACTTCAGGCAGTCATCTTATTATTGAATGCCCTGGCTTACAAACAGTTCTCCTTGCACATTTTTATACTCTCTTGGATCATTGCCTTAAAGTTGCCTCCTTTGGGATAAAGAGCCCTAGTAATCTCTTACCTCATAGATACTCAAAATATAAATCAAGGCCACATATGTCTCTACAAATTCTAAGGCCATAATACATGGCCTCACCAGAACACTTCTTATCCCTTTTGTAGTCCCAGACATTGCTGATAGTGGCGAAGGTACTCATTTCACTTTTTGGAGTACAAAATGCTGAGCTATTGAAGAAGACATTCAATGGAACTTCTATCCCCATCCCAGACCCCCCAGGTTTAATTGAAAGCATAATCCTCTTAGGGAATGCTTATTTAGGCTGCAAAGTAGCAAATGAACTCCCATCGAGTCCATAGGTATTGATAAGTCTAAGTTCATGGCCCCTGGAGACATGTACCCCCCCCAAAAAATGCCAAACCTGTCCCTCAAATGCTTTTACTGGCAATAAAGTGGAGCTTCTCTAATATTCATGTTTTTTGATGACCATCTCTCCCTGTGGCCCTCTTCCTCTTGGTCAGATGCCTGTTTCACTTCCTAGAAAGGCACTTCTGCTCTCCAATAGTCTCAGTCACCACCAGGGTTTAAATTCATGTCAAAATATTAAGTGGTCAATTGTGATGAAAGTCCTAAAATTAATATTAAGTACTTCCTTGACATGTGGAAAAACCAGGAGGGCCTCAAATAGCCTAACCACAAGCTCCCTTCCCCGACTCTGCTCCTGTAGATAATGTCCCCTAGACAAAAAACAAACCAAAAAAATCCTCCTTATCATGGGAACCACAGTTATCCCTAAGTAACAGGTGTCACTCCCTGTCAATGCATGGAATTACTCAAACAAGCCAATCACATCCTTCTGTGGGGACCAATGGTCACTTAAAACCTCTTGATATCACAACATCTGCCTCCCATAGATGCTGTTTTTTCATTAATTTCTCATGTACAACTCCCTTGTGGTCCTGCATGACACATGGGGACCTCCTCCCCTGGACTACAAGTATATGTGACCAATAAGCTGCCAACAATCTCATCTGTCCAGTGTCAGATGTCGTGTGTTCAGTCATCTCCATAACTATAAGTTAGGGATTGATCCCTCACCAATGGGGTGGAGAGGCAATGATCAAGGAGTAACAAAAAACAAATATACATAACACTTGTTATATTTTGCCTAAGTAGTTAAATTTACTGTTTCACTCATTTATATTGATTTGAGTTTACTATCTAGTGACCTTTCATTTCAGTCTGAAAATTCCCATTATAATATTTCTTGTAGGGCAGGTCTGCCCCCAATGAATGTTCTCAGTTGGTTTGTGTTTTTTTTGTTGTTGTTGTTGTTGTTTTTGTTGGGGGGGGATACCAGGAATTGAATATAGGGGCACTTAACCACTGAGCCACATCCCCAACCCTTTTTATTTTTTATTTTGAGACTCACTAAGTTACTGAGGCTGGCTTTAAATTTGCAATCCTCCTGCCTCAGCCTCCTGAACCACTGGGATTACAGGTGTGTGCCACTGTGCCTGGTTCTTTTATTTTCAAGTTTAATTTTGCTGGATATAGAATTCATAGTTGGTAATCTTTATTTTAGCACTTTTAAAATTTTTTTTAATTGTTGACGAACCTTTATTTTATTTGTTTATATGTGGTGCTGAGAATCAAACCCAGTGCCTCACACATGCTAGGCAAGCACTCTACCACTGAGCCACTACCCCAGCCCCATATTTTAGCACTTTGATATATCATCTTACGACCTTCTGGTCTCTATAATTTCTGATAGAAATCAGCTGTAAATTTAGTTGAATAATCCTTGTATAATGAGTCACTTTTCTCTGGCTCCTTTCAAAATTCTTTGTCTTTTATAGTTGGATTATGATGTGTTTAGGTATGGAACTCTGAATCTATACTATTTGGAGTTCATTTCATTTCTTGGATGTGTAGATCCATGATATTTTAATGAAATCATGATTTTTTTACATTTCTTCAGATCTACTCCCCCCATTCTTTCTTTCCTTTCCTTCTTGATCTTTCATTATGCCTATGTTGGTATGCTTGGTCATGTCCAATAAGTCTCTGAGTCTGTTCATTTTCCTTTCTGCCCCTTATATTTATTTTTAGCATATTTAAGATAAAACATTTAAAATTTTAGTGTAGTGAGTCCAGTGTCTGGGCTTTTTCAAGAACAGTTTATTTTGACTATCTTCCCCATGCTACACTAAGCTACATCCCTAGCTCCTTTTCAATTTTTATTTTGAGACAGGGTCTCACATAAGCGCCAAGATTGGCCTCAAAGTTGCAATCCTCCTGTCTCAGTCTCCTGAGTCACTACGATTAAAGGTGTGTGCCACCATGCTTGACACAGGGTTTTTATTGCTATTTTTTGTTATTGCTATTATTTGTTTGTTTAATGACTTTACTAAAGCAATTCTGTAAACTTTGTCTTTTTTGTCATCTGTGACTACTGAAATCTTTGCTTGGCTATCTTGGTGGTCAAGAAGAATTAGAAAGAAATGTTTTTAAGTGCCTGAAGCTAATCAGTCTCGTGGGCTTTATTGAGGAGCTCTGTGTTCATTTGGAGGCACTCGACACTCATCTAGACAATTTGAAACTCTCTCTTAATCTTCATCTCCTGCTTATGTAAAGCCTCAGAGTCAGCTTGAGGAGAGCTTTGATACTTCATTTTTCCTAAGCCCCCATACACAGTCCTTTGTACGTGCATATACTTCTAGGTTCCCAGGAGTCCATCAGAATTTGTCAAGGCCCATAGAGACCTTTCATTTCCTCACTTTTCATCTTAAGTCTTTATATCAGCCTCTACTGCTTGCCCCAATTTTTATCCACTTCCCCAGTTAGCTAAAATTTTAGACAATTGCCCCTTACTATTTTCAACAAACACCCTTAATGAAGAGGCGAATTCTTAGGTCAAATGGAGTCTTCCAGGAAATCATCATACAGGTCAAATAATGACAATTATGTGCCTATAGCACTTTGAAGGAGCTCTAACCCCATCCTACCTCCTCAAGTAGTTGCCAGGCTCCTGATCTGTTATGTCAGTTTTCAAGGCTACTGCAGAGCTGGAGACAAGGGGACAGGCATATAGCAAGTTGAAACACCATAGAGCTTGTTGTTCTTGTCATAATTTAGCTATTTTTCTTCAATAAACACTCCCTGATTCCTCGAAGCCTTTGGTTAATTTCTCGATGTAAAATACAAAGTTGATACTGGCCAGTTTATCACTTTTCTCATTGCTTATGTAGAATTTTTCTTCCTTGCCACACCATTATTTCTGGTATCACTGTAATACAATTTTGAATATTTCAAGTTAGGGATATCAGTAGTATATCTATGTACTGATATTCTCTGGGAAGTTGGTGTTAAAATCCAAAGCTAGGGGGGTGGGTAATCTAGTATAAAGAGAAAAATGTGCAAGATGTCACAACAGTTTAAAAAACAGTGGAGTGGATTAGATTACAGGGGCGATTTTGTAGGATATGGAAAAAGAGGTCTTAGGACACAGGCCTAAGGAACAGCAATATTTAAGAGTCATTTAGAGAAACAGTAGGTAGAGAAGGCATAATCAGAAAGGTAAGAAAAACTTGGATTTCCAAATGGATTTGTCCTTGACTGTAGCCCATGGTTTGAAATACAGTGTAGTTTCCATCTTTCTTCTTGCTGTTATAGGATACCCAATGTGTCTACTTAACCTAGGTGCAGCAGGGTGCCATAGGTCAACTATTCCTCATTTCAGAAAGAAGACTTCAGATCATGTATCAGGTTTGCTAGCCTTCAGTTTGTCTATTTAACTAATTTTTTTCATCTGTTGCTGAAATCCTGTCTTCTGTATGGAGCCTTCTGACATGAAATAAAACAGAAGCAACATGCATTCTTAATGCTAGCTCCCTGAAGCTATTTTTATTTTTTCCATCATTATCAGTATATCTAAATTCACATCTGTATCTTGTTTTTTTTTTTTTTTTTTTTTTTTTGTTTTTTCTGAATGCTATGGTTCGGATAAACCCCTTTAAAAATTCAGGTGTTGCCAATGTGATAGTATACTAAGAGCTGGGGCCAGGTGCAGTGGTGCACACCTGTAATCCCAGTGGATGGGGAGGCTAAGGCAGGAGGATCATAAATTCAAGACCGGCCTTGCTACCTAGTGAGTCCCTAAGCAACTTAGCAAGATTCTGTCTCCAAAAAAAAAAAAAAAATGGCTGTGGATGTGGCTCAGTGGTTAAGCACCCCTGGGTTGAATCCCTGGAGAGAGAGAGTGGGGGGGGGCATGCACTGGGCCTTTTAAGAGATAATTAGAACATGGAGGCTGCTCCCTCATTAATGGGATTAGGCCCTTATAAAAGAGGCTGCACACAGTATTTAGCTAGCTGCTTTTCTGCTCTTCTTTTATGTGAGGACACAGCATTCAACCCCTCTTGCCCTTCCACCTTCCACCAAGTAAGGATGTATCAAGAAGGCACCAACCAGATGCTAGAGCCTTATTCTTTAAGAGTGAGAAATACATTTTTGTTCTTTATAAGTTACCTAGTTTCAGATATTCTGTTATAATAGCACAGATGAACTAAGACATTGATCTTGTGGGAGAATAACTCATTCTTTCACCATAAATTATGATGTTAGCTATAGTTTCTTTGTCATTTCCTTTAAGTTAAGAAAGTTCTCTCAGTTTCCTGAGAGATTTTATCATGAGTATATGATAGATTTTACCACATCTTTTTAATGCATTTAATCTGTTAATATGAGGACTTACAGTGATTGGTTTTCAAATGTTAAACCAAATTTTGTTTCTGGAATAAATATTAATTTTAAGATAGTGTATTATCATTTTATATGTTGTTCAGCTCTTATTTCTAAAATTCTTGAAATTTTTGTTTTTATTCTTGAAGGACAACTAACCTCCTTCTGATGTCTTTATATGATTATGATATTGAGTAATATTAGAATAGAATTGGGAAGTTATTCAGACTACAGTATAGAGAGACAAGGAAATGATAAATATGAAAGGAGTTGAGATTTAAAATTAGTAAAAATATTCAATATATATCTTAGATATTTAAATGAGTTGAGAAGAGACAATATTTGAAGAGATAATGGCTGCAAATTTTCCAAACTGATGAAATACCTGATTTCATAGGTGTAGAAAACATTGAATACCAAGAAAAATAACTAAAAAATAACTCCACACCTAGTCACACTGTAAATACAGAAGACCAAAATTAAAAGATCTTAAAAGTAACCAAAGGCATTTACTCCAGAGAAATTAAAAATTTATGTTCACACAAAAACCTGTCCATGATTGTTCAATTTTTTTTTTTTTTGGCAAAGACTGGTATCATCCAGATGTCCTTCAATTAGAGAATGGTTAAACAAAGTATTATGGATACACAATTAATAACCCAAAGTCAGTTACAGGCAGCTTATAAATCTAAATTTGAAGGGAAAATTATGCTTTTAAAATATAAACAATTATATTTACAACCCTTAGATAGTAAAAAAAAAAAAGCTATTAAACAGTACACAAAACCATTAACCATAAAGGAAAAAACAATTAAATTTGACCACATTAAAATAAAATAGCTAGTCATAGTGGAACATGCCTGTAATCCCTGCAATTTGGGAGCCTGAGGCAGGAGGATCACAGCTTTGAGGTCATTCTCAGCAACTTAATGAGACCCTGTCACACAATTTAAAAAATAATAAAAAGGGCTGGGGATGTAGCTAAGTGGTGAAGAATCCCTGTTTTAAATCCCCAGTACCCCCCAAAAAAATATTAAAGTCAATTCACCAAAAGACAATCATTAAAAGCATGGAAAATTGAGCCATAAAGTAGCAGAGGATATGAAAGAGAGAAAGGAGAAAGATTTCAAAGTTCTAGGACCTGGAACATACCCAGAACTGCTAGAAAATGATTTTAATTATTTAAGTCATTTAAAATGATTTTTAAAATAACAAAAACTCATAAACAGTTACTTCTCAAGAGTAGAAATCCAAATGTCCAACAAACATATGAAACTATCCTCAACTTTATTAAATAAACAAAATTAACACCATAAAGATGTATGACCACATATCTACCAGAATGGCTAAAATTTTTTAAAACATCCATATAATTCCAACTATTGGTAGGGATGTGGAGCAAAAGGAACTCTGATACACTGCTAGTGGAGATGTGATTTAACTACTTTGAAAAAATTGGTATTATCAAATAAATTTGAAGCTAATGTCTTTTATATGACCCAGCAATTCCACTTCTAGGTATATATCCAACATATATCCATCCAAAGCCATGTACAAAAATGTTCTTAACAGCATTTTTTTGAATTTTTTAATATTTATTTTTTAGTTTTTGGCAGACACAACTTCTTTGTTTGTATGTGGTGCTGAGGATTGAACCCGGGCCACACACATGCCAGGCGAGCGCCCTACCACTTGAGCCACATCCCCAGCCCCCTTAACAGAATTTTTAATAGCCCTTAAACTAGAATAAACAAAACATTGGTCAGCACTAGAAAGTATAAAAAGTTGTGAAATATTCACACAATGGAATACTACATAGCAACAAAAATGAATGAAAAACAGCTACATGCAACAACACAAATGAATGAAACTTACAAACATAATATTGCTGAACACAAAAAGATACAAAATATTACATGCTGTATGACTCCCTGTATATAATGTTGAAATCAGGCAAAACTAAACTATATTGTTTTGGGACTCATATATAGGTGATAGAACTATAAAAGAAAGCAAGTACTTTTTTTTTTTTTTTTTTTTTGAGGTGGTGGGCATTGAACCCAGGAGCAGTCTACTACTGAGCTGCATCCCCAGCTCTCTTTATTTTTTTATTTTTGAGACAGGGTCTTGCTAAGTTGCTGAGGCTGGCCTCCAGCTTACAATCCTCTTCCCTCTGCCTCCAGAGTCACTGGGATTATAGCCCTGCACCACCATGCCTAGCTATTAGGCAAGTACATTATTAACACAAAGTTCAAGGTGTTAATTACTTCTTGGGAGAGGAAAGATGGAAATGATCAGGAAGGGATACATGGGAGAGATTATTTTATATTGTCCAATTCTTTAGTTACAGGAAAAATTTGAAAGAGTGATAAATTTAACTCTCATGTATCCTCCAGTTAAAGTAACAATTGCCAATATTTTGGTATTTTGGTTTACATCTCTTCCATATATACATAAATTCATTTTGACAGCTTTAATGAAATATAATTTGCATCCCATACTTTTCACCCATTTAAAGTGTGCAAGTCAATGGTTTTTAGTATATTCACAGATATGAGCAACCATAAGTTATTGACTTTCTCTCCCCTCCAGACTTAAAAAACCACTAATATACTTTCTGTCTCTGTAGATTTGTCCATACTGGACATTTCATATAAGTGGAATCATATAATGTGTGGCTTTTGTAATAGGCTTCTTCCACTTAATACTTTCAAGGTTCATACATGTTGTAGCATGTATCAATTCTTATTTTAGTCTTCTTGGGCCACTGTAACAGAATATCCACAGACTGGGTGGATTAAACCACATAAGTTTATTTTCTCAGAGTTTTGGAGACTTGAAGTCCAAGATTAATGTATTAGCAGGGTTGCTTTCTGTTAGGGCATCTTGAGTTACAGATGGCCACCTTCTCACTGTGTTTTCACATGCCCTTTCCTCTGAGTGCCTGCAGAGAGAGATCTATAGTGTCTCTTCCTCTTTTTATAAAGACACCTGTCCTATCAGATGAGGGCTCTACCCTTATGACCTCATTAAATCTTAATTTTATCTTCTTAAGTTCCCTGTCTCCAAACACAGTCAAATTGGGGGTTAGGGCTTCAATGCATGAATTTTAGGGGGTACAAAACTCCATCCATAACATTACTTTATTCCTGTGTATGGTTGAAAAAATCTTCTGTTATGTATATCACATTTTTTTTCATGGACATTTGGGTTGTTTCCACATTTTTCCTATTATAAATAATGTTGCTATAAACAGTCATGTACAAGGTTTTATGTGGACATGTATAATCATTTCTCATGGGTAGATATCTAGAAGTTGAATTTCTGGGTTATTTCTCTTTCAATTCTCAGTTGGATTGCTGGGTCATGTGGTAATTTTATGTTTAACCATTAGAGGAATTGCCAAAGTGACTGCACCATCTTACATTCCCACCAGCATGTATGAGGGTCTCAATTTTATTTATGTACTTGTCAACGCTTGTTATTATCTGACTTTTTTTTTTCAGTATTGGGGATTGAACCCAGGGGTGCTCTTCCACTGAATCATATCTCCAGCCTTTTTTTATTCAGGGTATCACTAAGTTGCTGAGGCTGGTCTCAAATTTATAATCCTCCCGCCTTAGTCTCCTTGAGTAGCTGGGAGTGTACCACAGTGCCCTATCTGACTTTTTATATAGGCATCTTCTTCGGCATCTCATTGTGATTTTGATTTGCATTTCCTCCAATCACTCATGACATTGTGTGTGGTTCTAAAAATAAAGTTTGTTTCTTTTGACAAGTGGCTCCTGAATTGTGCCCAGCCAGACTGCGGCAACATTGCTCATCTTTTCATGAGCTTTTGACTATTTGTATTTCTTTTTTTTTTTTTTTTTTGAGAAATATCTATTCCAATCCATTTCCCCCATTTAAATTGTGTTGTTCCTCTTTGTATAATTCAGTTGTAAGAGTTCTTTATATATTCTAATTTCAAGTCCCTAATCAGATATATGATTTGCAAATTGTTTTCCCTCATTCTAGGGTCTGTCCACTTTCTTGTGTCCTTTGAAGTACAAAAGGTTTTAACTTTGTGTATGTGTGTGTATGGTACTAGGGATTGAACCCAACAGCACTGTACTACTGAGCTACCTCCCCAGTTCCCCAGACCTTTTTATTTTTATTTATTTTTTGGTACTGAGGATTGATCCCAGGGTTGCATAATCACTGAGCCAAATCCCCATCCCTTTTTATTTTTTATCTTGAGACAGCATCTGTCTAAGTGCTTAGGGCCTTGCTAAGTTGCTGAGGCTCGCCTGGAACTTGCAATCCTCCTGCTTCAGCCTCCCAAATTGCTGGGATTACAGGAGTGCCACCATGCCTGGCAATTTTTAATTTTATGGAGTCAAATTGGTCTAGTTTTGCTTTTACTGATTGCACTTTGGGTGTCATCTCTTCGTTTCCATTGCCAAATCTGAGATAACAGTGATTTACCCCTTAAATTTTCTTCTAAGAATGTTTAGTTCTTACATATTGGTCTTTGATCCATTGTGTGTTAATTTTTGTATATATGAAGTGGCACCCCCTTTCTCCACAGAAAAATCTTAACTGGACTTCTCCAGAAATCTTCACCATGGCTAATTTTAGGACTGTCAGCAAAAGATCTCTACAAAGAGTTCAATGTATATAAACTTCCTATTTTCGTGTTGCCCTATCTTACTTGGCCATTGGCCAGGAAGAAATCAGCAATCCAGGTGCTGGACACCCCTTTACTAGTTTTTCACAAACGTATCCAGTATAGTGGGTTGTAGAAATGTGCAAACAAGGCCTCTGGCCTTGAGCTGTCCCTACAACATATGATGTGATGTCAGGGGCTTATTTTTTTTTGTGTGGCTATCTAGTTTTTCTGGCACTATTTATAGAAAAGACTATTCTTTCACAATTAAATTGTCTTGGCACCCTTACTGAAAAGCAGTTGATCATAGAGACATGGATTTATTTCTGGACTCTCAATTCTATTCCATTGATCCTATATTAATCCTTTTACCAGCACCAAATGGTCTTGATTACTGTTGATTTATAGTAAATTTGAAATCAGGAAGTGTGTCTTTTATTTTGTTCTTGCTTTTCAAAGATTGTTTTGTCTATTTTGAGTCTTCTGTATTATCTTGTCAATTTCCACAAAGAATCCAATTGGGATTCTAACCAATGAATCTGTAGATTCATTGAAATCTGTAGATCAATTTGGGAAGTACTTAAAGTCTTCTAACCCATGACCATGGTTCTTTCCATTTATTTAAGTCTTTAATTTCTTTAAAAAATGTTTTGTAGTTTTCAATTTAGAAGTCTTATACTTCCTTGTTTAAATTGTTCTTAAATATGTTATTGTTTTTGATGATATTGTAAATAGAATTATTTTCTTAATGTCATTTTCAGAGTGTTCATTGTTAATATACAAATACAACTGATTTTGCATTAATCTTATATGCTGCAAAGTTTTGCTGTATTTGCTTATTAGCTCTAATAGTTTTCTGTGAATTCTTTGAGACTTTGTGGATTCTTCATACAAAATTGTGTTATATGTAAATAATCTTCCTTTGCAATCTGGATACATTTCATTTCCTCCCTCCCTCCCTCCCTCTCTCTCTCCCTCCCTTCCTACCTTACCTTACCTTACTTTCCCTTTCTTTTACTTTCCCTTTCTTTTACTTTCCTTCCTTTTTAAAATGTCTTTTCCCAATGATGTTGAATAGAACAGGTGAGTATGGAAATCCTTGCTTTTGATCTTGGGGGGAAACCATTCAGTCTTCAGGCACAATATACCTGTGTATATTTTGTAGATAGGTTCAAGAAGTTTCTGCTATTCCTAGTTTGTTGAATGTTTTTATTATTTAATCATGAAAAGGAGCTGGATTTTATCAATATTCTTCTGCATCTATTGAGTTATCATGTGGCTTTTCTGATCTATTTATTTATTCATATTTTTATTATTACTATTTTGCGGGGGGGTAGCAAGGATTGAACCTAGGGGTGCTTAACAACTGAGCCACATCCCCCAGCCCTTTTTCTTATATTTTATTTAGAGACAGGGTCTCCCTAAGTTGCTTATAGGACCTCACTAAGTTGCTGAGGCTGATCTCGAACTTGTGATCTTCCTGCCTCAGCCTCCCGAGTCTCTGGGATTACAGGCATACACAACTGTGTCCCGCCTAGTCTACAGTTTTCTTGTGATTTATTTGTCTAGTTGTGGTATTAGGGTGGTACTAGCCTCACAGAATGACTTGAAAAATATTCTCTTCTCTTCAATTTTTTTTTGCCAAGTATTGTGAAAACTGATGTTAATTCTTCTTTAAATGTTTGGTAGAATTAACCAGGGAAACTAGCTGGTCTTGGGATTTTCTTTGTGAGAATTTTTTGATTGTTAATTTATTGCCTTTACTTGTTATAGGCCTATTTGGATTGCATGTTTCTTCTTGAATCAGTGTCAGTAGTTTGTGTCTTCCTAGAAATTTATCCATTTATCCATATTATTTAATATGTTAACATACACTTGTTCATAACATTCCTTAATAATCATATCTTTTGGCTGCGTGTGGTGGCGCATACCTGTAATCCCAGCAGCTCCGTGGGTGAGACAGGAGGATCACGAGTTCAAAGCCAGCCTCAGCAATGGTGAGGTGCTAAGCAACTCAGTGAGACCCCGTTTCTAAATAAAATACAAAATAGGGCTGGGGATGGGGCTCAGTGGTTGAGTGCCCCTGAATTCAATCCCCAGTACTGAAAAAAATCATATCTTTTGTATAAGATCAATAGTAATGTCCCCTCTTGTGATTTTAGTAATTTGACTCTTCTTTCTTTCTCTTGGTCAATATAGCTAAAGGTTTGTCAGTGTTGTTGATCTTTTCAAAGAACAAAGTTTTGGGTCTATTGATTTTTCCCTATTGCTGTCTTTAAACTCTGTTTTCTTGATTTCCACTCTAATCTTTAGTATTATTTATATCCTTTTAAATGTACTAATACTTGGGCTGGGGATATAGCTCAGTAGGTAGAGTGCTTGTCTTGCATGCACAAGACCCTGGGTTCAATCCCCAGCACCAAAATAAATAAATAAATAAATAAATGTACTAATACTTGATTTTTGACCTAACATATGGTTTATCCCAGAGAGTGCTGTAATGTGCACTTGAGATTAATATTTTTCTGGTGAGGGATAGAGTGTTTACAGATGTCTGTTATATCTGTTTGGATTATATTTTTGATAAGTCTTCCATTTTCTTGCTGATTTTATGTCTAGTTATTTATCTATTTTTGAAAGCCATGTATTGAAGTCTCCTTTATGATTGTGCTTTTGTCTATTTCTCCCTTTAATGTGTCACTTTGCTTCATATATTGTAATGCACCGTTGTTAGGTACATATATATATATTTATAGTTGTTATGTCTTCCTGGCGAATTGACTGTTTTATCATTGTAAAATGTCTCTCCAATTTCTAGTAATATTTTTTGTCCTAAAGTTGAATTTGTCTGATGTTATAGCCACTCCAGCTTTCCTGTGGTTGCTGTTTGCATCTTTTTCCTCCCTTTTTCTTTCAATCTATTTTCCCCTCTGTATCTGGGAATTAACCCAGGGGCACTTCACTACTGATCCACATCCCCAGCCCTTTTTATATTTTATTTTGAGAGGGTCTCACTAAGTTGCTGAGGCTGGTTTTGAATTTGCGATCCTCCTGCCTCAGCCTCATAAGTCACGGGGGTTATAGGCATGCACCACTGTGACCAGCACAATCTAATTATATTTTCAAATTTAAAATGTGTTCCAAAAGTATTCAGTATATATTGTATTTTTAAAATATCTTTTAAGTTATAGATAGACACAATACCTTTATTAATTTATTTTTATGTAGTGCTGAGAATTGAACCCAGTGCCTCACATGTGCTAGCCAAGTGCTCTATCACTGAGCTACAACTACAGCCCTGTATTGTATTTTAAAAATCCATCCTTGCAACCTCTGCCTATTGGATGGATTACTTAGCACATTCACATTCAGTGTCATTATTGATGTAGTTGGATTTATGTCTGCAGCTTTACTTTTGGTTTACTATACATATCCCATGTCTTTTTGTTTCTGTAGTTCTCCTTTACTTCTTTTGGGCATTAAAAGAATTTTAAATGTAGCATCTTAACATTTTTATGATCTTTGTATGTTTTTAAATTATTTTCTTAGTGCTTGTTCTAGGCCTTACCACATATATCTTATCAGACTCATTTTCAGATTTATACTAACTTATCTCCAATGAAGTATAGGATACTACTCCTATATAGACTACAGGAATATGGCTGCAAAAATTCTTTATTATATGAATAAACATTCATTTTTATATTGCTAAATGAGAAAAGACAATCTAAAATGGTACCATACTTTATAGTTCCAACTATACAATATTCTGGAATAGGTAAAACTATAGAGACATAAAAAGATCAGCAGTTGTCAGGGGTTAGGAGGGAAGAAGGGCTGAATAGGTGGAGCACAAAGGATTTGGGGGACAGTAAAACTATTCTGTGTGATTCTATAATATTGGATACATGTCATTATACACTTTTTAAAAACCCTTAGAATGTACACCACAGAGAGAACCCTAATGTAAACTGTCAACTTTGGATGATAATGATGTGTCACTGAAGGTCATTCATTGTAATAAATCTACCACTCTGATGGAGGATATTGATAGAGATGGAGGGGAACAAGGAGTATATGAGAATTATCTGTACTTCCTGCTCAATTCTTCTGTTAACCTAAAACTGCTCTAAATAAAGTATATTAAAATTTTTGTTAGAGGACTGGAGATATGCTCAGTGGTAGGCTGCTTGCCTAGCAGGTGTGAGACTCTGAGTTTGATCACTAACACTGAAAAAAAAAAGTTATGAGACAGTCATGGTGGCACATTCCTGTAATTATAGCTTCTCAGGAGGCTGAGGTAGAAGGGTGGTACATTCCAAACCTACCTGGGCAACTCACTGAGACCCTGATTTAAAACTAAATATGAAAAAGGGATGGGAATGTAGTTCCATGCTAGAGTGCACGAGAACCTGGGTTCAATCCCTAGGACCCCATACAAATTGTTATGTACTTTCCACAATTTTTTAAAAGGGAGACATGTCTGGAGAGAAGTTATTGTAGTTACAGTACTCTAAGTTTTCTTTCTTTCTTTTTTTTTTTCAGTAGATGTGTCACTAAGTTAACTTTAGACTGGGTTAAATATATTGGGCTGTCAAAGTCCAAATTCTGTTTTTACCAACATATTATCCTTATTCTCTAGAGACAAGATAGGCATTATTTACTTTCCAAACATTCCTAAGTTCAGTTCTGACAAGTGAATAGCCAGATTCAGTGCCTGGGATGATTTTTATAGTTGTTATAGCTTTTTCCTCTTCCATACTTATAAGGGCGTCCTTGTTGCCACATTTAAAAGTTCCTTCCAATCTTGCTCTCTCCAAAAACTTGATTTCTCCTTTTGATCCCCAAGTTACAATAGTTGAGAGGTAATACCTCTTCTTCCACTCTTCCCCAAAAGTTAATCACCCCCTGCCCCTTTCCCCAGAGAGGAACAGTGGTAGAAGCTTTACCGTTATACTTGGAAAGATTCCTAATTCATGATCAAGGGGATTAGGCTAAGAAAGAAGACAAGCTAATGATTAAAGTGAGAGTTGGAGATAATGTTTCCTTGCTTCTATTCTTAGCAGTGCTGTATTAGCATGCAATTGGTCCACATTAACACTTGACTTTCTATCTGTGAAACTAAGGAGACGGATCTCTTCAGGCTCAGGAGTTGGGAAAAAAATTGTTTCTGTTGATACCATCAGGGTGACTGACCAAAGGAGTCTGGGAATTTTTATAAATAAAATAACCATGAATCTGCTTGTAAACACCATGCCATTCTACAGCATCATTTCCTTTTTTTAGGTAATTATTTTTTAAAGAACAGATTGTTTGTATCATTGAACAGATGCAGGCTTTTCTGGAAATGGAAGGAATGGATGTGAGTTATAAGAGACATGTAAGGTACAGGTCTCATCTTCAATTGGAGATAGGAAATACCTAAGAGGAAGAAGGATAAAAGCAAACCAGTGAAATATCCCACTAGTTTGGAGTGTGTGATCTTTTCTTTATATCCATAGGTGAGGCTGACCTTTGAAGAAGGGGAGGAAGTTTTGTGTAGCTAATTAATGTTGAAAAATGAAGATAGCATGCAGATTCTTTAAGAGTGAAGACCAACAGATTTGCTTTCAAACACCCTTGTGGCAGGCTATATTTTCTCTTAAAGAATAGCTCTGCTAATGCCAACTGTGATTTGTTCTTTCAAGTCTTCAGTAGATTTTAGAAGCCTTATTTCTCTGACCCTCCTTTCTATCACCAGAGTTGCTGCCTGTCTTGGAAAGTAATAGGACTCCGGTCCTTGGACGGTGTTCTACATCCTAGCTGGTCCACAAGTTTAGATTGAACTTTTACCTAGTTAGAGCCCAGGAGTGAATTTTGACTCCATCAAGGAAGTGGTGAGAGATATGGTCCTATGTCTTAACTCTCAGTGGGGCAGCACAGATCAAATTAATAAAATGGGGGATAGTTCTGTCTACCAGATGTTATGCTTTCCTGGTAACCAATAATTTTATGTGATTTATTTTTTACTTTCCATCTCCCCAACTAAAGGGCAAACTCTATGAGAGTGGTGATCATGTCTTTTTCATTCTCTGCCATATCCTCATCATCTAGCATGGTATCTGACACCATAACTGTTATATAACTGCTGGTTAAATGAATTAATATGTTAATTAATTAATTGAGACTCAAATCCTGAGAGAATATGGATGGCAACTAACAAATGAGTAAGTAAAGACTGTGAGGAATAAACTGAGGGATTTTTGGGGAGCCAGGGAATGACTATAGGAACTGAAAAGAAATGTGGCCTTCTAGTAATAGTGCTGAAAAAGTGAGAATGGGAATGAAATTAACATTTGCTATGTGCCTGTACTTTAACAGGTATGAATTCATGTAATCTTCACAATTAGAGAAGTAGATACTATTATGGTGTACATTTTACAGATGAAGAAATTGAGATGCAAAAAAGTTAGATAATTTGCTAATGACTACCATTGTGTGATATTATCCCATGAGTCTCTTGTATTTCTGCACATCTTATGAGCAGAGACAATGACTGACATTTTTTTCCTGATTACTTTCCCAGGGTATCTGTGGAGTGAACAGCTTTGAAAGTTAGAGTGCCTCACTCTATCTCCCCCAAATCAGACATACTTACTGCCCATCACAATAGATTACAATTTATTAAGCTTACCATTGCTCTTCTATAATGCAATCCAGAGCATGCGCAGATGTTTCCTGGCCCTCTTTGAGTATCTCCTACAGAACTTATGAGCAAGAGATACCAATATAAGATAATATTATATTCTGGCTAATATTATTGCTTTGAGAAATAAAGTCTCTTATCTCTGACCCAGGGGTCTCATGTCTTCTGTCAGCATTCATGAAATTGTTGCAGGTTAACTTATTAGCTTGCAGGTAAGATAAAATCTCAATATCTTCTCACAGCCTGATAGTGACATAGTTGAAAAGTATCAGAATTCAGAATTGCATTCACGGCTCTTTTCTCTGGAATTCACACTCCTTTCCCAGGATGGTGTTGCTTCTTGAGTTGTACTCAGATAGTTGCTACATCATATACCTGCTCTTCCCCCATACCCATGTGACACTAGACCTGAACACATTTTTCAAGTTTGATAGGTATCTATCCCATTAGGCAAAAAGAGAAGAGGTTTAAAGTATCTAATTATCTTTCTTTTTTAATATTTATTTTTTAGTTGTAGTTGGATACAATATCTTTATTTTATTTATTTATTTTTATGTGGTGCTGAGGATTGAACCCAGGGCCTCGCACGTGCTAGGCAAATGCTGTACCACTGAGTCACAACCCTAGCCCCTAATTGTCTTTCTTTCTGTCTCCTAAATTAATGGTAGTGCTTAATCTATGGTCCTATTTTCTTAGTCATGTTATTTTCTCAGGGTATGGTTCTTGCAATAGTCAGGATTTTACCAGGCTGATGCATATTAATTGAAGGAATTCCCCAAGGAGACAGTTGGAACACCTTAGACTCTTCATAAATAACCAGCTAGTTTTAGCTTTTTGTGGGCTATTTGCCAGTCTCTACATTAAAAGACACTAACCTCCTATATTTCTACTGAACCACCTGGGTAATAGGTAGTTCAGGTGGTGTACAATGATGGGATCCCAAGATCACATCTTCCACATATTTCTAAACCTCAAATTAACTGTATAAAGCAGTTTCACTGGAGGTTTTTAACTTGGGAGGCCCAAATATCCCTTTTGTTTATTTAGGTCTTTTGCTTTCATTGTCTGCAAACTCCTTTTATCCCCAACAATGTTGGGTTATTGGACAATCTTTCTCTTTGTTTACTAAAGCTAAAGAAACTGCCAGCATGGGGTTGGAGAGAGGAGAAACAGGAAGCTATGGAGAAATGAAGACATTCTCACTTATCATGTCTCCAGAGGATGGCTCTACTAGAAGGCCTGATTATTTGTATAGCACTTTTACCAAAATGATCACATGCCATCCTCACAATAATGCTTTGAGGACACTGAGGTCCAAGAAGACTAAGTAACTCGTCCAATATCACATTGTGAATTTGATTATAATTCCTTTCCCTACTATGGATATTTAGTAAGTTTAGAGAATAGTTTCAAGGAGGTAGAAGCATAGAACATTAGAATGAAGATTCATTTATTCTGACAGATTCTGGTCATCTTTCCCAGAAGATAAAACTTAGGAGGCAAAGAACAGGGTAAAGTCAATTCCAAGCCATGTTTCCTTCCACAAAAGCAGGATAGAAGTGCCGCAGTCTGGCTGGGCACAAAATCACGAGCCACTCAAGCAGGAACAAAGTTTATTTTTTGAAACTGCCGCCAATGTCCGGTACGCGCCCGGGAAGATTTTTTCCACCCACGCGGCCTCCTCCCGGACCCGCAGAGAGAGCTCCTCCCCCGGAACTCCCTTCTACTGTACTTCCCCAACCAATGGGAACTCTCCAGGAGTCCCGTAGCCGGCCTAGGTGAACAGCAGGAGTCCAATATCCATATGAATGCAAATCTTAACATAATCATATCATCTCAATGGCTAGCTGGCGTCACCTTTAGACTAAAAATGCCATGCATCATATACTTGGCTCTTAGCATCTCCCCCCTTCTGTTTAAGTAACAAGCAATCTGGCTAGGGACCGTGCCTGTTAGGTTTGTCCAATTCAACATATGGTTCTTACCCGTCATCGGAAAACTGACTTTTAGGCGTCAGCCTCCTGTCTTAGGTTGATACCACTGCAATTAGATCATACCCGTCACTGACTACCGGTCCAGCATATAGCCATACTTGTGGATAGGCCTATGTACCAGTGGGGGGGTGAGGTTCTTTGCCTCACCTCTGTTGGCCCCCAAATTTGGCCCTTGGTGTCGGTGGGGGGGTGAGGTTCTTTACCTCACCTCTGTTGGCCCCCAAAATTAGACCATCACTAGTAGAAGGGAGGAGGATACAGAAATGTCATGACACCAAGTCAATTAACGGCTCCTAGGAAAAATTACATCACTGGTGACACATCAGCAAAGATACGCTAGCACTACCATAATTCGCTGCATCAACAAATAGATCACAAAGCATACAAGTGATACATAGTCCAGGCAAATTCTGTAAGCAGTTCAAAGCAGAGGAATCTATCAATATGTCCATATCCTCCCAAAATAAAGCATACAAGTGATACATAGTCCAGGCAAGTTCTGTAAGCAGTTCAAAGCAGAGGAATCTATCAATATGTCCATATCCTTCCAAAATAAATCGACTCATTGATTGAGCATTACTTGTTGAGTTATAAATCATTGATGTATCAGTTTACACGGTTTGTTGTGATAACTCTCGAAGAAGTTGTAGTTTGGTTTTATCTTTGTCTTCACCGGCACTGGGATGAAAATAGGAATTTTGACAATGATTCTAAAAAAAATATGTAACATTTCAACAGGTACTAAGAGAACAATATTTAGAACAATTTACATTATCCTGAACAGAATTATTAAATATAATGAAAAGGAAAGGTGAAAGTAAACAAACAGATCTGTTAACCTTCTATTTGTTCATATATTAAAACAATCCTCAACAGCTGTTTACCCAAATTAAATTAAACTATTAAAATCACGTGAATAATAATAAAAAAAAATTTTTTGGATCCATGTGCATGAGCGCCCCTCATATGTGATACATGGACATACGCACATACAGACATACAACACAAAACAGAAGTGTGCACACGTAACATATAACACATAAGACAATAGTAAAGGCCTTGTAGCTTTACCTAGGTGAAATCTCCATTGCAATGTTCAAAAACTCCACAGTCAAAAAATAAAACTGATCAGAAAAAACATTAACCTAGGTCTGTATGAGCTCAAAAATAAAATAGAACTTTATGATGTGGGAAAAAGCAATAATAAAATAGATATTGAAAAAAGCATCCTGGTTAATCACTGTCGCAGATGTAAGAATAGCCAAGCTGGAGCTCTGGATATCAGCTGTTATGGATTTGAGTCAAATCATTTTCCTTTTGTTCTGTAGAAATTATTTTAGTTAATCTCTCTGGAATCCAAATCGGCTGCTGTTCTCCCTGTGGAAAAACACAAACAGAGCCCCGACTCCAGACTATCACTGGGTCAGGACCTTTCCATTGTCCTGTTAGAATATCCTTCCAAAGTACCTTAGGCTTATGTACATTTTTTGGATACAAATGTCTTTCCGCAGCACTAAGCCCTGATGAATCCAAATTTAAAAAGTTTAGAGTAAAAAGGGTTATTTTAAGTTTATCTTTGGGGGATATATACCCCTTTCCAATTCCCTCCTTTTGTTTTAATAAGTACATTTTAATAGTTTGATGAGCTCTTTCAACTATGCCTTGTCCTTGTGGATTGTATGGAATTCCTGTTATGTGAGTAATGCCAAATGATGAGCAAAATTGTTTAAAAGAGGTGGACGTATAACCAGGACCATTATCGGTTTTTAACTGTTTTGGAACGCCCACAGTGGCAAAATTTTGTAAGCAATGAGCTATAACATCTTTAGTTTTTTCTCTGGCATGAAGGGAGCCCATCAGAAATCCGGAAGAAGTATCAACTGTAACATGTAAATATTTTAATTTTCCAAATTCTGGCAAGTGTGTGACGTCCATCTGCCAAATATGGTTAGGTATCAGTCCTCTAGGATTGACTCCAAGATTAATTTGTGGTAAAAATGTCACACAATTTTGACATTGTTTTATTATATGTCGGGCTTGTTCTTTAGTTATTTTAAAACGCTTTTGTAAAGTATTAGCATTGACATGGAACCTTTTATGAAAATTTATAGCTTCTTCTATTGTGGAGAAAATATGTATGTCATGTGTAGATTTATCTGCTAACTCATTGCCCAAACTAAGGGCTCCAGGCAATCCTGTATGTGCCCTGATATGTCCTATAAAGAATGGATCTTTTCTGTCCCAGATTAGACTTTGTATAGTGGAAAACAAAGAGAAAACAGTAGAAGAAGGGGAAATCCTACCAGCATCTTCAAGGGATACTATAGCATTAACTACGTACTGACTATCAGAAAATAAATTAAATACAGAATCTTTAAACATCATAAAAGCTTGTAATACTGCATTAAGCTCTACCTTTTGAGCTGATTGTTTGGGTACTAAAAATGTAAAAGTTTGATCAGGGGTAACTACTGCTGCTGTACCATTATTTGACCCATCAGTGAATATATTTGGAGCATTCATGATAGGGGTTTTTTTTGTCATCTTTGGAAAAACTACAGGATGTTTAGACCAAAAAGACAACAAAGGATTAGACGGTAAGTGATTATCAAATGAAACATTAGATTTACACATGATTATTGCCCAAGTATTTAACTCATTAGCTAACTCATCAATTTGATCTATAGTATATGGAGTAATAATTTTATTGGGAGAAATCCCAAACACTCCCTTGGCTGCTTTTATTCCTTTGAGTATTAATTGTCCTACAGCCTCAGGATACCTAGTAAGAATAGTGTTAGGAGAATAAGATAAATGTATCCACAATAATGGACCTTCTTTTTTTTTTTTATTGTTGGCTGTTCAAAACATTACATAGTTCTTGATATATCATATTTCACAATTTGATTCAAGTGGGTTATGAGCTCCCATTTTTACCCCATATACAGATTGCAGAATCACATCAGTTACACATCCATTGATTTACATATTGCCATACTAGTGTCTGTTGTATTCTGCTGTCTTTCCTATCCTCTACTATCCCCCCTCCCCTCCCCTCCCCTCCCCTCCCCTCTTCTCTCTCTGCCCCCTTTACTGACATTCGTTTGTCCCCCTTGTATTATTTTTCCCCTTCCCCTCACTTCCTCTTGTATGTACTTTTGTATAACTCTGAGGGTCTCCTTCCATTTCCATGCATTTTCCCTTCTCTCTCCCTTTCCCTCCCACCTCTCATCCCTGTTTAATGTTAATCTTCTTCTCATGCTCTTCGACCCTACTCTGTTCTTAGTTACTCTCCTTATATCAAAGAAGACATTTGACATTTGTTTTTTAGGGATTGGCTAGCTTCACTTAGCATAATCTGCTCTAATGCCATCCATTTCCCTGTAAATTCTATGATTTTGTCATTTTTTAATGCAGAGTAATACTCCATTGTGTATAAATGCCACATTTTTTTTATCATAATGGACCTTCTTGCCAGAATACTCCTGTAGGAATATTTTTTGTTGGCAGTACAATAAATAATAAAGGCAAACTTATATCAATTCTATCCAAATGCATATTTTCCATATATGTTTCAATGATTTTTAATGCCTTTCTTGCTTCAGGCGTCAACATGCGGGATGAATTTGGATCTGATGGACCTTTTAGAATATCAAATAAAGGTCCCAACTCTCCTGTTGGTATGCCTAGATAAGGCCTTATCCAATTTATGTCTCCTAATAACTTTTGAAAGTCGTTAAGTGATTTGAGTTGATCTACTCGTATTTGAATTTTGGGTGGACGGACCATGGTTGAGGATAATAAAACCCCTAAATAATTAATTGGAAGATTTAATTGTACTTTATCTATTGCTATCTCTAGATTATAATTTTTTAATAAATTTGTAAGTGTGGCATAACATTCTAGCAATGTGTTTTTATCTTTATGTGCCAATAACACATCATCCATATAGTGAAATATTTGTAGTTCAGGATTTTGATTTCTAAGTGGCTGGATTGCTTTGTTAACATAAATTTGACACATAGTTGGACTATTAGCCATCCCTTGAGGGAGTACTTTCCATTCATATCTCTGATCAGGACCTTCATGATTTAGTGCAGGGATAGTAAATGCAAAATGTGGACTATCCTCGGGATGAATTGGAATTGAAAAAAAACAATCTTTAATATCTATAGCTAAAACATACCAGGTTTTTGGTAAAGCAGACAATTGGGGAATCCCTGATTGAGCAGGTCCCATAATAACCATCTCATTATTAATGGCTCTTAAATCTTGTAACAATCTCCATTTACCAGATTTCTTTTTAATGACAAAAATGGGAGTATTATGGGGAGATACGGAAGGTTGTATATGTCCCTCCGCTAATTGTTGTTTGACCAGGTCATGGGCTATTTGTATCTTTTCTTTAGTCAGGGGCCACTGAGGAACCCACACTGGTCTTTTTGATTTCCAAGTAATTTTGATTGTCTCAGTGGCCCTTTCTGAAAACCCAATCCATGTCTATTTGTTTTTTTATCTATTTGAATTGGTGCTGTCATACCTTGTTCTTGTTCTCTTAATCTTTCTTCTTTCCTAAAGCCTTGTCTAGCTCTAGTAGTGGGCGCATTAGGATTGATGTTATTTGTTAATGTCAAACCTAATTGATCTAGGACATCTCGTCCCCATAAATTTATAGGAAGATGATCCAATACATAGGGCTGTATAGTTCCTTCACATCCTTCAGGATCCTTCCAATCTAATACCATTGCACTTCTATGGGGATTAGTTGCCACTCCTAGGCCTCGAAGCGTTTGAGTGGCTTGTTGTAATGGCCAGTGTTTTGGCCATTCTTGACGAGATATTATGCTAAGGTCTGCACCTGTATCAAGTAGCCCATTAAAGTCATGTCCTTGAATATTTAGTTTTAGCATTGGGCGAGAATCTAGATTTAAAGACAGCATAGCCCAATCTACACCTGTGGAGCCTAATCCCCTGGAACCTCTTTCTACAGTACGACTGGAAAATTTATCATGTAGGCTGGGTATTATTAATAACTGTGCTATTCTATCTCCTGGTGAAATTACTGATATACCTCTTGGAGAACTAGCTATAATTTTTATTTCACCTTCATAATCGGGATCAATTACCCCAGGACTTATCATAAGTCCTTTTAGTGAAGAACTGCGTCCCAATAATAAGCCTACTGTTCCTTGGGGAAGAGGTCCTTTTACTCCTGTGGGAATGATTTGAACTCCCATCTCTGGAGTTAGTACTGCTCTGGCAGAGGCGCAGATGTCCAACCCTGCGCTCCCTCTAGTTTGTCTGATGAGGGATTTAATGGATAATGCGTCCTGGGCACTACCTTGATGGTGTTGCTGGGTTCCTCCACTGCCCCGTATATTTGTGGTTTTGGGCCCCGGAGCATTGGGCCCTCCAGTCCGTTTTTTGGCAATGGAGCCTGATGTCTTTCTCCACGATATCGTGGGTAAACACTTGGTCCTTGTCTGTTTTTTGATAACGGAATACCTTCTATGGTGGTTTGAGAATGGCATTCATTAGCCCAATGTTTCCCTCTATGGCATCGTGGGCAAATACCCAGTATTCTATTCCTTTGATACCTAGCCTTGTTAAACCCTCTTCCTATGGGGCAACTCCTTTTAAAATGTCCTGTTTGATCACAATTATAGCATGTTTTTGGCCTGGCATCTAAAGCCTGTTGTACTGCTGCTAAGACTTGCCCTTGTTCATTAATGTCTCTACATAATTTAATATATGTGTTTAAATCTTCATGTTTCCATGGTCTGATGACCTCTCTGCAGCAACGATTTGCTTGGTCATAAGCCAGTTGTTTTATAAATGGCATTGCCTGTTCTGTATCTCCAAATACTCTAGATGCTGTCTGAATAAGCCTATCTACAAATTCAGCGTAAGGTTCATTAGCTCCTTGTATTACCTTAGATAATTGTCCTTGTAAATCTCCATGCCCCTGTAAAGTTTTCCATGCCCTAACTGCGTCTGCAGCAATTTGTGCGTATACGCCAGGATCATATTCAATTTGTTGCCGTTGACCCTCATAAGGTCCTTTTCCTAATAACATCTCTAGATTTCTTTGAGGGTAACCGGCTGTTGCATTTCGCCTAGCTGTCTCCATGCAAAATTCCTCATTGGCAACCTTCCATAACAAATATTGTCCTCCATTTAGCACAGATCGACACATGTTAGCCCAATCTGCTGGCGTCATGTCTAAGTTGGTAATGGATTCGACCATGCTCACAGTGAAGGGTGCTTGCGGCCCGTAGGTTGTTACAGCCTCCTTTAATTGCTTCACTGTTTTGAAATCTAAAGCACGGTGAATTCGTTGCCCTCCTGCCTGCTCAAGTACAGGGCATGCTAATCTTTGGGGTCCTGCCTCAGGATTCCGTCCATCAACTACGGGAGTTGAGGGCCGCTCAGCTGTAGATGGAGCTGTTGGTTGAATTACGCCCTCTGGTGATAGAACGGGGTTAGTAGCAGCCTCCTGTTGTAATTCCCCGCCTGATGGTTGTTTTTCCTCTAAGCTTTCTTTCTTCAAATCTTCCTCTGTCTGACTAGCTTGAGAGACCTTCTCTTTCGCTTGACCTAACATGTTTTCTACCATAGTCTGGACCTCTAACAATTTACTTAATGGTCTTTCGGTTTGTTTTTTACTAGTTTCTAATCTACTATAAAGGTAACGCAACCCAATAAGATAGCATAAAACAAAACCAAAACAGAATGAAACAAAAACCGAACAAAGAATAGTTGTATCAATTTTCTCTTTCTCAGGGCCGAATAACTTCAAACCTTGAGCCAACCAATTTTCCCAGTTTGCCTGAGAAAATTCTAGGGATAGGCAGCTTGAAACAAAAACAAGATAAATCAAAACGAGAACACATTGTTTTTTGAAATGGTCACCCATTTTGTTGCCTTCCCTCAGGGGCGAGCAATTTTACTCACCTCCAAGCTTCAGGCGTTCCCCGTGCGGGCCGCCAGTTGCCGCAGTCTGGCTGGGCACAAAATCACGAGCCACTCAAGCAGGAACAAAGTTTATTTTTTGAAACTGCCGCCAATGTCCGGTACGCGCCCGGGAAGATTTTTTCCACCCACGCGGCCTCCTCCTGGACCTGCAGAGAGAGCTCCTCCCCCGGAACTCCCTCCTACTGTACTTCCCCAACCAATGGGAACTCTCCAGGAGTCCCGTAGCCGGCCTAGGTGAACAGCAGGAGTCCAATATCCATATGAATGCAAATCTTAACATAATCATATCATCTCAATGGCTAGCTGGCGTCACCTTTAGACTAAAAATGCCATGCATCATATACTTGGCTCTTAGCATAGAAGGATTATTTAGGTGGCTTAAATATTGGTATACTGCAAAAACATGGGACTGTGGACCTCACCAAAACTTTCTACCATCTCTTCCTCAAACCCCTCTAGCAGTTGTTGCTCTTATCTAAACAAAGAATCATTGTTTAACTTCATTTCTGGGCTTAGATTTACTAAACTGAGCTCTACTTGGGTTGGAGTCAGAGTGGGGGAAAGAAAACATTTCAGAAAAGGACTACATGAGTTGAGGTTTCCATTAACTTAAACCAAACAAAGAGGACTGGAGGTAAGAAAGGGTGGCACTTGGGACACAGGCATCTTTAAGCTAAGAAGGGTCTTGAGAAAGTGGGCTCAGCGTTCCTTTTCTCAACTTGTGGTCTGCTTAAAGATATTAAGAGAAATGAAATAATTAGCTTAACTTTGGCCTGCCAGCTCTTCGGGTGAACAGCCGCATTCCCTAGAGATCACTTTAAAACATTTTTTTTAGTTGCAGATGGACATAATATCTTTATTTCATTTATTTATTTACGTGTGGTGTCGAGGATCAAACCCAGTGCCTCATGTGTACAAGGCAAGCACTCTACCACTGAACCACAACCCCAGCCCCTAAAGATCACTTTTTTGTCATGTGAGCATTAGGAATTCTCTAAGAACTGGGAACCTCATGGAGGGTACATTAATTGAATCCTTTTATCATAGATAACAGAGGTCCACTTAGGATACTTCAAGAAAAGTAAGATTATATGGAGGATACACATGGCCTGGGAAATCCCTAGATTCCAAAGAAGCTCTAGCAGCAGCATCTTGTGCTCTTCACATAATGTCCCTGTTTCCTGCTGTAAGATTTTTTTCCCCTCTGTAAGTTTTTTGTATTCTTTTCTTGCCACTGTCTGGAAAAGTTTCTCCATAGTCTGTAGAAACAATTCTACAGGGTGCTTGTCCAAATCTCTTAACTTGTTACTATCAATCAGACTATTCCTGTTGTAGTAACAGTCACCTTCATGCCATAACTAGCTGGATTTGCCTTTCTGAGCAGGGGACTGGGAACAGAGTATTAGACATAGCAGACACCATGACTGACAGGTCTAATACAGAGAACTTCCTTCTGAAGGTCAGTCTTGGTAATAACTCACCTATGAGCAATTCAACTGAACAGAAGACAGACAGAGTCAGTTCTCTGAGGATGTAGTATGTCTATGCCAGTGCTTCCCAAATCATGGTCCTTCAACCCCTGCATTGGATTCATCTTAGTTTTATTAAACCTTCAAATTGGTGGGCCCACACTTCAGACCTGCATAATTAGAATTTTGAAATCGGAATAAGGAAATCTGCATAGTTAACAAGTTCCTCATATAACTCTGTGCCTACTAACATTGAAAATTTCTACTTTATACTCTTCAAGTTTTAATTATTGCCTCTTTCTGGAAAGTTCTTTCCCTTCCATCTCTGCTTGGTGAAATCTTGTCCCTTCCGTAGAGGCCAAGTTTAGATATAACTGCCTTCATGAAGCTTTTCCTGATTTTATGTTTCCTTAACTCTAACACTCTCTGGTTGAAAGAGATGGAAGGTATTGGGGATATAAGAATTGGGTATATATATATATGAGAAGGCACATCTGGGATAGATCTTTATCCCAAGATAAGGATTTATATTTGGTCTCCAAATTTTTAAATTTAAAAAAATGTTAAAAACTAGGGGCTAGGATTGTGACTCAGTGGTGGAGTGCTTGCCTAGCACATGTGAGCATCACATAAAAATAAATAAAACAAAGATCTTATGTCCATCTACAACTAAAAAAAAATTTTAAATGTTAAAAACTGAAAGTGGGCTGGGGATGTGGCTCAAGCGGTAGTGCACTTGCCTGGCATGCGCAGGGCGCTGGGTTCGATCTTCAGCACCACATAAAAATAAAATAAAGATGTTGTGTCCACTGAAAACTAAATATATATATATATATATATATATATATATAAATTCTCTCTCTCTCTCTTTAAAAAAAACTGAAAGTAAGCTATAATGAATACCAGAATAACCTTCACCTAGAAATTGTTAACATTTGACATTTGCATACATTCTCTTTCTCACAAATATATATATATATATATATATATATATATATATATATATATATATATATATTTGAAATTAAATTGCAGTCATGCTACGCCACAACTAAATACTTCAACATGTATCTCCTAAGAACAAAATCATTGTTTCATTTTCTTGCATAATCATACCATTATTACATGTAAAAGATTTAATATGCTAATATGATAGAATAACATTATCTAACATTGAGCTCATATTAAAATTTCTCACATTGCCTCCAAAACATCTTAGCTTATCTGTATTGACATTATTCAATCAAAAATCATGGATTTCATTTGATTATCTTTACTTTAGTCCTTTAATCTAGATTCTGGAGCAATAGGTTTTTTCCTTTCAATCAATGATACTGATTTATTTGAAGAATCTAGATCAGTTTTCTTGAATGCAATCTGGATTTTTCTGGTGGTTTCCTCATGATTACATTCAGATTAAACATTTTTGGCAAGACTATACAGAATTAATGTTGTTGATGCCCCACTGCATCACAGTAGGTAGCCCATATATCATTATCCATTGCCTTGGTATTAGTTGGTATTAGTGATGCTGTATTTGATCACTTAGCTAAGGTGGATATCTGCTGGATTCTTTATTGTAAAAGTGAATTTTTTTCTTTGAAAATAATAATCTTTGGGGTAATACTTTGAGACTGCATGAATATCCTGCTTTCCCCTAAATGGTTTTTAGAATCCATTGATTTAAGTGCTTTCTTGACAAAGAAGAGCCCTGAGAAGTCATGTGTTCTGGGAGCTACCTTACTAACAACATCCATGTAACACATATAAAGTGCTAATAATCATTATCATCATTATCATCATCACCTTTATTGAGTGAAGTAGGTCAGGTAATTTATATAAATTAAATCATTTGATCCTTATACCAGTCTAATGATTTTACACATAGGAAAACTGAGGCTTATACAGGTGAGGGTCACAGAGCTATTAATAGGAAACTGGATTCAAACCCAGTTCTAATTATAGAGCACATGCTTTAAAACATTATACCATTATTCTTTTTTTAAATTTATTTTTATTTATTTATTTTTAGTTGTAGTTGGACACAATACCTTTATTTTACTTATTTATTTTTATGTGGTGCTGAGGATCGAACCCAGGGCCTCACACGTGCCAGGCGAGTGCTCTACCACTGAGCCACAACCCCAGCCCTATACCATTATCCTTAATAAGCAATAATTCCACCTGACTTGAGAATTCTTCCAAAGATTTCTAGGCCCACAGCATTCTGGAGAGTGAGGAATCAGACACTGGCCTTTCAAGGGGGTGGGGGAGAGGGTGCAACAGAGAAATCAATTGGCATTCCTGTGGTCTTACAGCAAGTGAATAACTGAACAGGGCTGCTGATGGAGAGACCTTTAGGTCTTGCTTATGAATTTGACTTTGATTTAAGAGGCAGCTGAGAGCCACTGTGATTTCTGACTAGTGCTTGCTGAATCCAGAGTGAGTTCAGGTTGGATTAATATCGCTGTCCTCGGTGCAGGAAAATGCAGCTGCTTGATAATAAACAGGCTTGCAGAATTGGGTGGAAAAAGACCAGTGTTGCCTAACAGCCCCTTCTGTGCCTAGCACACTTGATTGACTATCCTTACATTTACAGCTCTCTGTCCAGGCTGTCACAGAGAAAAACTCTACTTCTTAGAATCTAGCTGGCACAAGAAGACCTCCCACCCTCATCCTACACCCTCCATCCCCAACAAACAGGAAAAAAAAAAGCTTTTTAAATGTGCTCAAATTTTGTGTACCCACAGTTATCTCTGTAGTCTGCTGATTCTTCCATGAGAATGCCCAGTGCAGTGCTGCAAATGCTGCAGTAAAATGAAAAAACAAACCAACCAACCACAAAAACCAACAACCCCAAGACTCTCTTCTGCTCAAAAGAGCCTTTTGTAATTTGGAGTTTTATTGAACAATGTGTCTTTAGTTTGTCCATTTCTTAGTGACTGAGGTATTAGGAAAACATATCTACACCTGTTGCAGTTTCATTTATGTAGGAGACAGGCAGACAGACAAACAGACGGACACACACACACACACACACACACACACACACACACAGAGTATCATCCCAATTTTAGCATATGTGCTATTGAGCCAAGCACATGTACATATAAAGTATCACCCAAGTTTAGCATATGTCTTGATAAAGTAAACAGCATTATATATAGACACAAAAATTTCAAGGCTGGAAGAGTACTAAGAGGTCATCTGGCAAAGCCCTCCATCCTCCTCCTTGTCCCCTGACAGTGGATGCTTAGAGCATCTCTGTACTGCAATACCAAAGTTTGAGCAGCTCCAGTGACAAGCTGATTACTAACTTTCAGAGGCAGCTGGTCTCTCTGGGCAGCCTTTTAAAACAAGGATTTTATTAAATAAAATGAAACCCATCTCTCCTATATGTTTTGGCCTTTGGGGGCTGCTTCCTTCCTTTGGCATCACTCAGAACAAGGAATGTCCTTTTCCAAACAGGCTCAACCTTCTTGTCCTGGAGAAACTAAAACTAGCATCACAGTTCTCAGTCAGGACTTTCTGCTACAATGCTTCTTCCCCCTGACTGTTCCATTTTGATAGTGTTTCTAAGGTTAATTCTCCCAGTTGATACCACCACCACCCCATATTGCACTGCTTTTCTCTGCCTACCAAGCAAGCAAAGGCTTCTGGGTTTCTGGGCCCCTGTCGGTCCACTGCAGTGCCATCATTCTGCTTGCCAAAAGCCACTTAAGGCAGCAGGTAAATAAGCGGTTGGAGGGGTGCATTGGGTTTCTGAGAGGCACCGGTCTAGCTAAGGCAGAAATAGGCTCTAACTTAATAATCTGCTCATCACACACAGTAAGAGACACCCTGACTTATTCAAAGACACTGTGGGTGGTGCAGAGGATGAATAAGCATGATTCACTGCCACTCTGGCACCCGGGGCACGAAGAATAATAAAACCCAAAGAATTGTAGCCCCCTGAGTAGTAAATTAAGAGATCCAGGGCTCAGCTAGACTCTAGACATCAATGTTACCATGGCAATAAAGGGCCCCAGCGTTCAGCAGCTATTACAGAGCAGGCATCTAATAGGCTAGTCTATGTCACAGCCAAAGCCCAAGGGGCTAGCAAAGAAGACCAATTAGCATATCCATTCATTACGGGCCTCTGCACACTTCTTCTCTTAATTCCAATTAGTTGTTTGTTTGAACCAAAGTCTCTTGCCTGCATTATACTCATTAGTGCCTTTTAGCTACTGGAAATAGGCTTGAATTTCCACAAGGACCTCACAATTTCCCAAGTCCTCATTTTTTCCCTAGGGGTCTAAGCTTATACAGTCACAAACCCATGGCCTTCAATCCCTCGAAATGAAAGCATCTCTCACTTTACAACTGTACTCGACAGATGGAAACTGCTCAGGAATGTGATGTGCTAAGGGTTCTTCCTGGAACCTAGTGAAATAGGGATCTGGGGCCATTATCTACGACCATTCAGGTCAAGGAAACCCTCTGGCCTTAGTCAGTGATCCTGCTGGCTATGCCTGCTGGCCACTATTCAGAGGCTAGCTGTTCGGGAGGGGGAGCTTTGGGCACTGGGGACCAAACTGGCATCATCAAAGTCAGGCAGTAACAGTTCCAGCTTGAAGGACTGCCCTGCAAGGGCCAGCCTAAATCCTGCCTATTCCAGGAAGCCTTCCCTGATCTTTGTAATCCCAAGTGAGTTCTTCCTCCTCAATGCACTTTGAAAAGGATACCCTTTGCTGGGCAGCATTTATGGGTAGCCACAGGCCCTAACCTGACCCAGAGCTTCGTTACCCAGTGGCTTCAGAATCCACAGGTCACTAATGCCAGAAGAGACTGGAGTTTTAGAAAACACTCAACAATACCTGGGTAAATCCAATGGCAAACAACTCTGAAGCTCCACTGCACATGCCCAGAGTCTTCCCAAGGATGTAGCCAATCCCTGGGGTAAGGAAAATTCATAACTGCTCTTTGATGATTCTGGGACACACTGCTCCTGTTCACACACACGTTGGTAGAAATAGCCCACAAGAACAGATGCCATGAACTAGCCCATCTCGTGGTAAAGTCAGATTCTCTGAAGGGTATTACCATTTCTTCCTTCCACCGGGAACAGAACTGGAACAGTTCATAAGATTGTTTCTGTTCCCATTTGCCACTCTCACCAACCATATAGTTTTAATGGAGCAGGCAACCAGGACGAAGTGCTTATAAAAGCAGCTAATACTTGTGCCCAAGGAATGGGCATGTACTTTTAGAGGCTTGGATAATTTGTCTTTAAATCTGCTGTCATATTCAAGGCTTCATTTTTCTCCTTCCTCTCTTGCTTTTGTAACCACTGCTCCATTTGCTGCCCCATTGGCCATTTTTGGCTCCATTCCGCTGCACTGCTAAGCATATTGCCTTTTTTCAAAATTGGCAGAAATGGGTTCTCCTTTAACTAGAGCCTTTTGAGCATGAACTCATACAGATTTTTGTTTTTGGCACTCTATGGGATTTGGTTATTTTACCCCACCCAACAGCTGACATTCCAGAAGGCCGTCTGGACTATAGTAGAAATACATTGCAAATATATTAAGTATCTATCAAACCACCAATTGCCCAGAATGCTAGGGAATGAAAGATTCTGGAGAATGGGATATTTTGTTACCTGAAGTCATGTCACTCCAAGTCCCCATTAGTCCCTCTACTCTTGGTTTTTAAAATGTTACTATCATGATCATGCTTTCTTTTCTGCCTTAGTAAGACAAGACCAGTTAACTTGTTCTTTGTTTGATTTTGAGGCTTCCAAGGACCTCAGAATTCTCATATTTGGGGCTGGGGTTGTGGTTCAGCGGTACAGCACTTGCCTAGCATGTGTGAGGCAATGAGTTCGATTCTCAGCACCACATATAAGCAAATAAATAAATAAAGGTCTATCAATAACTAATAAAAATATATTTTAAAAGAATTTTCATATTTGCCATCAGGAATCACAAAAATACTGGAGTAGAAAAGGTGTAAAAGATAGAGCTCATACCATATAGCGCTCATATCCTGTAAAATATATTTTGCTTTTATTAAAATCCAAAGAGAGGAATGAATTTCTCCTTTTGTATGTGGTTTCTTTCTCTTGAAAGAAGAGTTTGAGGAGACTTGGTTAAGGAATAGTCCTGATTACTAATGTTATAGTAAATGGAGCTCTTTTTTTAAAAAAAAATTAACCACAATTGAAGCCATTTTCATCAGAATAGCCTAGACTTAGAGTTATTAAATTTAAGTGATTGTGCTATTTTTCTTGGTTATGAATATGTCCAGAATCTCAGTTTCTGTGACATCCTCAGCCACCTGAGTATAATGGGGGGTGATTTTGAATGAAGGATCACAGACTCCATCCAGGCCTTTTAGCCACCCAGGCTCCAGCAGAATGGACCAAACAGACCAAAAATGCTATACAATGTTCTTGGCTGTTTCTACTAATTTTTCTTTTGTTGGATCCCACCTTGGCTTCAGTAGTTACATATGTCTGGGAAACTGACACTGCAAAGTTCTGGCTTGTTCCCTGCCCTGATGCTAAGGGATAAATATAGATCTCAACCACTACAGAAATTTGGCCAGGATTCCAAGGGGTGTGTGTATGAGGGGCAGTGACTGATGGGGCCACTCCGACATGTGGTCTAGAAAAAGGCTTTTTTATGTCTAAGACCCTCTTTGGGTTAGGAAGAGGTAAAGCAGGAGCCTTGCTTCTAAAAGCAGAAGGCATAATCCACATTTTAGGGAGCTCCTGAATTGACACAAATAAGGAATATTGTAGGTGGTTTAGAGTGTGTATGGGGAGGGGGAGGGAGAGAGCAAAGGGAATCTTTCCTGACACCCTAGATCCTTTTGCATGAGATCAGCCTTATGAAAAAAGCAAGTTATTCTTGGCCATCTCCCCTCACCCCCCAACTCCCACCCAATGCCCCACCCGCTGCACACACTGATAGCCAACTCTCAATTGAGAAGAATATGACTTAAGATTTCCATTGGGCCCATTATATCTCAGGAGCTGGAGAAGAGCAAGGGTGGAAAGACACACAAAGGGGGGGTAAGTTGCTCATCCTCGTGACCCAGAATATCTCCCCCTCCCTGTAATGATGAGCTTGCTTTTCCATAAGGGCTTTCCTTTGATTCGGGGAAGGGGCCAACCAATGAGAGAGGGGCATGTTAGATTATTTTGGGGAAGGGCTCATGCCAGGAGGGTTCACTTTTACCAGGCTCCAAGTGTCCCCAGCAAGCAGCGTCTCCTGTACCAGCAGAAGCTCCAGATCTCTGACCCACTTGCTGCCTCCGCGGCGTCTTTGCCCACAGAACAGCTATGAGAAGGCAACTCCGGTCCAGAAGGGCTCCGGCCTTTCCTTACGGTTATCGCTTCAGACTTGTGAGTCCCAGGGAGCAGAATATTTTGCTGCCACTTTTTAACAGGGTGGGTTGGGGGCTGTATAGGTCTTGGATTAAGGCTGCCTCTCCTTGGAATGTGCAGAAACAGTGAAGTTTAAGGAAAGGCAGGGTTTCTAGAAGGAGCAGTGAGTCTCAGCCCTCCAGGGCACCCTAAATTGCTGAATGGAAGGAGGAAGCCCCTCTTCCTGTAGAACAAAGATAAGGGAAGGGGAAGATGCCAGAGAATAACAGGGCTTTCTAAAGTTTTTTTCTTAGGAGCCTAGATTTTGAACAGACCTTTTGGAGTCTGAGAGTGGAGATTTCATTCTGATAGTGCAAAAAAAAATTTAGCCAAGAGAGCAGAGAAGGAGAAGAGGAAATGAAAGGCACTGCCTACCCAGCTGTCTCAGTCCCTTTGGGTGGTAGCTTCTTAGAACCCAGCTGCTCTTTTTCTAAAGCAGAGATTCCAAACTATAACTAAAATCATAGAATCCTTGATAGGAGCTGAGAGGAATCCTAGATACCATTTCTCCAGAACACCATCATTATGTAAAGGAGGCTGCTGGGGCTCAGCATGGCAGAGTGACTGGCAAGTTAGTGGAGGAACCAAAGTGAGAATGAGTGTCTTTATTTCTAACCTCATACTCTTTCCACTCCCTAGCCCCTGATCCACCACTACCCATTTACCACCTTGTCTGCCACTGCACCCTGCTTCACACACACACACACACACACACACACACACACACACACACCTTTGGTTTCACCATTTATCTCCAGGGTGCATTATTTTATCCAAAAGTTTCTTTGCATTTACTTTGGTCTAAATCATTAATTTACGCCCCATTTGGCGGGGGGGGGGGGTGGTATTGTTAAGTCTTCTTCAGAGACGATTATGATCTGAGCTGCAGGAGGAAACAAAACATAATCCATCTTTATTTGGATATGACCATTTATATAACAAGGGAATTAAGTGAAGACTGTCAATAGCCAGAAGAAGACATGACTTCTTCTAACCCCACATCAACTACTGAGGGTCCCCATTTGCTTTCTAACCACAATTTATAGAATCTTTCTTTTGATATCCCCAAAGTCCCTTCCAGCTCTCAGAGCAGTCATGGTCTATAGGACATATCTAACCATTCTTTATTTGGCTTCTTTTTTTATGTAATGCTGCTAAAGTTGTGGATAATTTCAATTACTTGGGTTTTAAGTACATCAGAGGATCTTACTCTTTATAACACTTGATCAGATTTAAAAATTATTTGATGTAATTGTATACTTAATTTCTCTTTTTAAATTAATGAACCACTCAAGTGTTTACAGGGTGTTACTCAATGCAGGGCACAAATTTATCCTTTGGGTCATATCCTTGGTCATGTTTATATATTTGTTTATATGTTCATATATTTAGATTGCTCAAAATGGAGCCACCCCCTGTCCTTCAGACTTCCCTTTTAGGGAAACATGATGGCTTCAGCACACACCCACTACCAAACCCCAGCACACTCACATACTCTATCACATGGGGATAGCGCCACTTTAGGAAACTGAAAAAAAAAACAAAAAAACAGAACGTTGTGGGTAAACATTCTCATAACCAAATAATTCTTTACCAAATTTTGTTAAATAGTTGCATGAAAGTACATTTTTACACAGGATTTAATTAATGACGAACTTTTGGGGAAGGCTCCTCTTATACAATGTGTACAATATCAAAAAGATATTTGAGGTTCCTAAAGTAAGGCTCAGGTGGTATAAGATCTGTGGTGTAAGCTCTGAGAAGATTAATTCTTCCCAGGAGGGTAAGACTTTAATGACAAGCCATTTTAATAGGATTATCATGAGAGCTCATACCTACAAATAAGATCAGGTTGAGGCTATGGCCAGCTGTCTCCTCTATAGACTAGAGGTGGAAGGCAGATGTAAGCAACAAGAAAAACAGGTTGTTCTGAAAATATAAAGGGAATATAAATTCATCCATGATGAAACATTACATTTCAAATTCTCAAAGATTCTCAGGTGTAGTAAACTCTCTAGGGGCTATGATGACTACCCATTCTAGTGCACATGAGTGCTGAGGTTAAGGTGACAAGCTTTGTGAGCGTATTTCCCCAGAGTCCTACATCAGGACTCTTAAGTCAGGCAGGTATCATTGATATTTAATCAATACTCACTGGGTACATAGCTGTGGGCTTCACACTGTGAATGGACAGCAAGAAGTTAGAAAATATAAACCCTCCCCCTAGCTGCTCAAAATGTAGTTCGTGAGGTCAAATGTGTAATAGGTTCACATACAAGTGAAAGAGATTTAAGACCATTTATTAATCCATTCAACATTGAGTGACAGATGAAGTTTATTTTCCTAAGCCTTATACTGTGAATTCATATTACAATCAGAAATCCTTGGTCATAAGTGCCTACAATCTCTTGGGAACACAGAACCCAGGACATTATCATTCTTCATAAATCTGCTAAGCAACCTCTAGGCACTTATGCTTAATGTGATGGAAAAGAAACATCATTGTCCAGAGTATTGAGACACAGGTTCTGAGACTGTCTACTCTGTTATGAATTTGCGGAATGGCAGATCCTGTCCCCTTTCTTGGCCTCAAATGGACAAGCAAATCTTGGATGTCCCTGTCAGTTTTGATATGCTGTATGATATAGAGCTATACATTTGAACAAATTACAGAGCAATTCAAGAGTGCTTATAATCAAGAGCTAGATAGTGCTGGGCAGACTGAATGGTGAGAGTAGAGCCTTGTCATTCTTTATCACTTATGCTGATTTTGAATGATCCAATTTGCTGAACTCCCTCACCAAAGGCAGCATTTTTAGCTGAGTGCCCTCTAAGTGGCCTTTGAGGAATCAGGCAGGGAGGGGGCAGCAAGGAGCCCCTGGCCTCTAGCATTTGACATATCCAACCCCAACAGGTGCACAGTCCCTGCCAGTCTTCAGACTTGGACAGCAGAGAGAAAGGGAGGGTGGCCTCATTTTCTGCTGCTGCAGTGAGCCTTGGCAAACTCCCAAAGAGCAAAGATACAAGCTTCCAGCCTGTGGCTGGAAGGCATTTGAAACACCACTTGGTGAAGTCTGGTTTTTTCTTTTTCCTTTCTTTGTATTTTTTAAAGTTTCTTAGAACCACTTAGAGAAGATTACAATTTCATATCTTAATTAATGGCTGCAATCAGTCAATCAACAAATAGATATTGAGCATTTCCTATGTGCCCAGCTTTTTGCCTAGGTTATGGGGTAGGGGTAGAACTGGGAAAGTTATCTGTTGGGGCCCTAGCTCTCAGGTTGTTTGTCTGTCTAGCTTAAGGCAGGAAGGGGTTCCAGCTAGAGCAGTAGTTAGAGAAGTAGCAAATAAATCCCCATCTCTTGTTTCTGTTGGGAAGGCAGTCCAAGGTTTGAGGAGGGGTATAGCAGTTGGCTTCTTCTCTTGATGCCTGTCCCAGGGTATTTTTAGGAACAACTTGGGATGGTGAGGTTGAGCAGCTGAAAGTGTACAGGGTGTTAGGACAAAGCAGGCAAGTACTGAGAATTTGCCATCATAGACATAAATGTCTAAGACTACTCCATTCTCCACTGTGAACTCAACTCTTCCCTGACAGGTCAAAGTTAAGCGGAAGGCCAAGGCCCCGAGACAAAGTATTGACAAGAGATGTCCTAGGGGAAGAACCAAAATGCCTAAAGCTGAGAATAAAACTTATACCTCTATGGAAAGAATACTTACTCAATATGGGTCATAGAAAGGATATTTCCTCCAAAAGAACAGAAAGAAAATCTACCTCTTGTAACAATGGATGTTTTGGGGGAAGTGGAAATTTGAAGTGTTTTCAAATATTGAGTTGTTCCCACTTATTTTTGGCTGATGGGATGTGCCATTGGAAATTTTGTTCAAAAAGGAGATTTTGTTTTGTCTCTGTTCCAGGATGATCAGGATGAAGTGAATCAGAACTACTTAGCAGATGAAGAAGAAGAAGCAGAAGAAGAGGCTCGGGTGATGATGGTGCCTGATTTGGAGGAGGAGGAAGAAGAGGAAGAGAAAGAGGAGGAGGAGGAGGAGGAGGAGGAGGAAAAGGAGGAGGAAGAGGGTCAGGGTCAGCCAACAGGCAATGCCTGGTGGCGGAAATTGCAGATCATGAATGAATACCTGTGGGACCCGGAGAGAAGGATGTCTCTGGCCCGAACAGGTCAGAGTTGGAGTAAGTCCCATTTGTCCCAATGCCCCAGTCTGGTGTCCTTCGCTTTTGGTGTGGTGTCCAGGACTTCTTTACCATACACTGGATGGACTTGTTTGCAAAGTTTTCTTAACATTTCACATAAAAGCACGATACCTAAGGAAATGTCTGGACTGTGGACAGATCCAGCAAAACAAATTCCAAATAGATGAACAAACTTGATTGTGTAACTGAAATCCACTGGGCTTAATATGCAATGCAAAGAGACAGTGAAAATGAGTTGAAAAAGCATAGGGTTTTTAAAAAGTCCCAGCCCTGTCATTTTCTATCCATGTGACATTGGGCTCATCATTTACCTTCTCTTAGCCTCAGTCTCCCCACCTGCCAAATGAAGCAAACAATCCCTGCCTTGTCTTTCTCACAGGATCAGCATGTTACTCCAATAAGATGTTAAAATTGTAAAGTTGAAAGTACTATGCAGAAGACCTATTTCTAGGATATGACCCAAGTCTCTGTTAACGTGATCAAGGGTTTATTTATTTATTGGTACTGGGGATTGAACTCAGGGGCACTTAACCACTGAGCCACATCCCCAGCCCTTTTTTATATTTTATTTTGAGACAGAGTCTTGCTGAGTGGCTTAGCACCTCGCTAAGTTGCTGAAGCTGGCTTTGAACTTTCGATCCTCCTGCCTCAGCCTCCAAAGCCTCTGGGATTACAGGCATGTGCCACTACGCCCAGCCTGATCAAAGGTTTATAAAGCCTTATCACTTCACCTCGTAATGTCAGAAAAGAAGAACTAAGATGCCTGTCCCTGGCCTCAGCTTGGGAG
This sequence comes from Marmota flaviventris, assembly GCF_047511675.1. Classification (NCBI taxonomy): domain Eukaryota; kingdom Metazoa; phylum Chordata; class Mammalia; order Rodentia; family Sciuridae; genus Marmota; species Marmota flaviventris. The sequence continues at coordinate 103,525,650 of NC_092518.1, forward strand.
TGCTTTATTCTCCCATGGTAGACACAGGGGAATTAGATTGAACGGAATCATTACCAAAGATTAGGGCTGAGCTTCCATGCTGTTTGCTCAACAGCAGGATCTTGTTCCTTAGCTTTTCTTTTTTGTCACATGATCCCACTATTTTTACTTCACAACCTCCCCAGCACTGCTTCATCGGGTCCTACTCACTTAAACTATTATTGCTGGACCTTCTTCTCAGGAGATTTTTGCCTGTAGTAAAATTCACACTTGCTACACTCTACACAACCCAGAAGCAGAGAAGTTGCTGGTTTAGAACTCAGTTAATCCACAAGAGAAAAAAAATAGAGGACGCCATGAATGAAGTAAGAGTCCTCTTATTATGCCAAGGGTCTACCTTGCTGAGGTTGGTGGCCATGCCTTCCAAAGGCCCCTGTGACTGAGAATTCTCTCTTTTGTATTTAATGTGGCTAATTCAGCGTAGTGAGGGTAAAACAGCCAGCCCTGCTTCCTGGAATTAGGAATAGCAGGTGTGGGGCTCTGAACAACACCCAGCTCCCGTCACCCCTCCTCAGTTCCCAGCTCCACCCCTGCCCATCCCTCGAACTCTCAACTGGAACAAATGTACCATTATACAGACATTCCAACATTCTGGAAGCTGCAGACAAATGCTGGACACTCACTGGGGCTGCAAAGGGGCACAGCTGTTTCTCTTATGCCTAAAGACGACTGGAAAACAGGCTGTGTGAAATGCAAGTGTGATTCTGGGAGGAGGAACCATGCTTTAACCCCTAAACAGCCAGCTGCTGGAACTTCACCAGATGAGTTGATCTAAATTGTTCCTGTGGAAGATAACCCAAGACAATAAGTGGGGATGAGGGAGGAAGTTTCAAGTACCTGGAGAAGATAAGTCAGTAGAGACACTGCACAGTAGGCCCTAGCCAGACCCCAGGGTAGCAGGTCTAAGGGGAGCCCAGCAAATCCAGCTTCTTCTGTTAAGCTACTCGTAGGCAAAGGCAAACGGTAATATTAACGCTTAGACTATAAAGCACATGCCTCGCTGCCCTCTTTCCTGAGAGCTGGATGTCCACTTGAGCATTTACTAACCCTGTTCCAGCCTGGACATCAGCATGTTTAACATATTCACCCAGCCTATTAATATACTCTGGGTTTTTCCTTTGATAGCTGGGCAACCTGTATTATTAGGACCTATATGTTATTTATTGGATTCTGACAAGAATCATATGAGGTAGTAATATTATTATCCCCATTTTACAGATGCAGAAACTGAGGCTTAGAGAGGGTAAGTAACGTATCTAAAGTCATATAGTAACCAAGTGGCAGTGCTGGGATTCAAACACCAGAATTCATTCTCTTGCCAGAATATCATACTATTTTCATGAATTGCAACAATGAACAAGTCCCTGAAGGGGACTCAGGACCAGATGGGCTCTTCTGAGATGGCTCCTGCTGTTGATTCATTCCCAAAATGGGGATGGGGGTGGAGGAATGGAAGAGGAAGCACAGGGTACATCCCATTAGGGTAGCCTGTGGGCAACAGCCAAGTATCACAGGCACACTGGCACTGTTGTTTCTTCTCCAGGGACTCCAACTGAATCAATGTGCTCATGTTCCAGTTCTGCTTTAGTTCATTTTATAAAACATAAAGGGTCATTTCCATTTCTAGTTTGATTACTCAGGGTTCTTCTCCCCACCCCACCCCTCTTTCTTTCTTTCGCAGTTAATTTTATTTAGCTTAGGGTTCCATCTAAAACTTAACATTTGAATTCAGTTTGGAGTATAGCAAAGTTATGTGGTTTGTTCTAGTTTATGGTTCATGATTCAGTTGGGCCTATCATAATGATGACTGCCATTTATAGAACACTTAGTATCTGTCAGGCTCTGTACTATACTGTTTATATGCATTATTTAATGCTAAGAACTAAGTGCTATTATTATCCTTATTTTCCAGATAAGGAAATTGAGGCCCAGAGAAGTGAGAACAGCACATCCAAGAGTACAGAGCTGGAAAGTGATATAGTCAGGTTAGGATGTAAGAAAGGCTGAATTTCAGATATTGTTAGGGATATAGATAAGGAGATAAAGTAGGTGCTAATCTTATCCTCATTTTACCTGCGGAGAACAATGGGTACAGAGAGGTTCTATAATTTGCCCAAGCTCACAGACAGCAAGTGTCAGTGATTAAATACTGTTTCCTCCTCCTCCATTCCCCACCCTATGTTAGTTTTTTTTTTAATTTTGAAAAGCAAAGCCACTTAAACTTTGCTAAAGATGAATAAGATTTGAAATAATTAGTATAAAACCTCACTTTGCCTTGATTAGAGGCAAGTCCAATGGAAATTAATCAAAAGTTTGAAATGCTGTGAAAGGAAATGCTGTTTTCATCACTTGCAAATACATATAATCACTGGAACCAAGCTGCTAGGACACTTCAGGGCATCTGCTTTAATGAATAGTGAAGAATGATTTGTACTTAGGACATCAGCTATTGCCCAGAGGACTCTCAAGCAATTTGCCCTCTGCAGTACTTTAAACTCCACTCCCTGTAATCTTGTTTATGGTCATCATGTGCCCAGCAAGCCCTTCCATCTGGAGACACTATGAAGGTAAACTGCAGTCAGACTCCTGGCAAAATCCTCACTAGTTCCAGATTGGTAAAATCTGAATAAGCAAGGACATACAGAATCTGGGGAATTAAAAAAAAAAAGCCATCTCATGTTTGGGTTGGTTCTGGATCATGAGTTCAAAGTGGGGAGGCAAGGCTTGTTGGTGAGCACTGACCACTGTCATTTTTAATTGCTCTGCAGGCCTGGTTTTAGTCATTTACTTCGTCTTCTATGCCTCCCTGGCTGCTGTGATCACCCTCTGCATGTATACACTATTTTTGACCATCACTCCTTACATGCCAACCTTCACTGAGCGGATGAAGCCTCCTGGTGAGTGTGCCCAAATGCCCTGTTGTCAGGACTCGCTGGACAGAAATCCGCTTGCACAGCATGTTCAGCCTCAATTAACTTTGGTTCTTCCCGGTAATGACTTAGAGATTCAATTATTAAGAGTAAAAGTAAAATGGTACTTGGCAAATTATGGTCCTTTTCATTTTGATTGCCTGGGGGGAAATGGTTTCATGGGAATCAATACAAAAAAATTATCCAAGAATGGGTTAATATATCCAAGACCTGTTTTCATTGCCAGGAGTTATGATCAGACCCTTCGCCCATAGCCTTAACTTCAACTTCAATGTTTCTGAACCTGACACTTGGCAGCATTATGTGATTAGCCTAAATGGCTTTCTTCAGGGTAAGTAAACTCCTCTGAATAACAGAAAACTCTCTTGAAAGATGATGAGTGGGAATTCATAATTCGAAATTCACCTAACCCAGAAATTCCAGGCTTACTAACCAACCCCAGTCTATCATGGTCTTTCCTTACTTTACATTCCCCCTCAGCACCCTTCATACTATTGAAACTGCTCTAGTGTATGATATATGTTGCCTTGAGGGCACACAGGTCAACTCCGCAGCTAGACAATAAGCTCTTTGAGGCAGAAAATATGCTTTATGTTCATGAACACTACACAGAACCTAGTTAAGTCCTAAGCATATCCAGGTGGTTAGTAGTGATCACTTATAAAAGGTGACTCAGAGTTGGGCATGGTGGCACATGCCTGTAATCCCAGCAACTCATGAGGCTGAGGCGGGATGACCACAAGTTTGAGGTCAGCCTCAGCAATTTAGTGAGACCCTGTCTCAAAAAAAAAAAAAAAAATTTAAAATGACTGGGGTGTAGCTCAGTGGTACAGTGCTTGCCTAGCATGTGTGAGGCCCTGGGTTTCGTCCCAAGCACTGAAAAAAAAAAAAATCTGGAGGGAGATAGTGAGGAGTAAAGGAAAATGTTCTTTAGAGCTGGAGAATTCCTGCCTCCTATGCTTTCTAATGGTAAGAGAATTCGTTTATTGGAGATGGGCTGTCTAGAAGGGAGAAAACAAGTGTCTTTAGCAGCATTCCAAAAAGGAGTCAGAGGAATAATCTCTGGGTGGCATCACTCCAGTATTTTGATCTCAAATATTTGAAGATGCCTATCTCTATGTTATCAGACATAATTTCAGGGACAAAATAATGGCTTTGTGGGAGTCCCAACACATGGTAAAAGTTGAGGTTGTAGCAGCTTGGTTAAAGTTAAATCCAGAGAACCCAGGTTCTGTATTTACCCAACTGTCCGAGGAGCCCAGTGGAGTTTGTGTTGCTGCACCCAATCTTCATAGAAAAAAAGTGCGTCAAACTGGTTTGGTTGATCTGGTCTGGCTAAAGTGGGGGGTGAGGGTGCCTAGAAGAATGTACACTGAATTAGGAGGATAACAATTTTATGTACCATGAAGTGTTATTTGAAATAAATGAATTTTGTCATTCAACTTTAACCCTGCATAATAGAGTCCATTGTCCTTGTTTTACAAATGAGTGCATTGAGACTCAGAAAGGGGAAGTAACTCGATCAAAATCTCCTAGAAGTAGAGCCAGTGATTGAACCAACATGTTTTGATGCCCTTGCTACTCAAAAGGGTTTTCCAGGGATCTGAAGCATGGGCATTGCTTAGGATTCTTAGAAAGGCCTGGTCCCACCACAGAGTTACTGAATCAGAATCTGCATTTTAACAGAATCTGCAGGTGATCTGTATGTTTTTCACAACTCTATGCTGTTACCATCTGACCAGGAGTTGGAAACTTACCTTTGTAGCAATAATGCTCAGGTGTTATTTTGGGTAAAACTGAGCTTCAGGTTCTTTACCTATAGAATGAAGGGGGCTGGGTTCTCTCTGAGTCCATATAGTTCCATTCTTAGCCACAAAAATGTTTTAGGCATCATAGCTAGCACAATATCTTCTTTTCTTTCAAAATGCTTGTGATTGCAAATATGTATATGTATTGCAAATATGTATATCGCCAGAATCTCTGCTGAGGAAACCCATTTACTAGCTGACGAGAAGCTAGTAAATGGAAAAATACCAATTGTGACCTGATGATGGAGGCAGGGAATGTTAGGATAAGTATTGGGGGTTTTGTTCCTAAGAGTAGATAATATGTCCTGCTAAAAAGGAACACATCTCTGAAATAGACATCCCAGAGTATCAGTTTCATTCTCATGAGGACTGGGATTTTGCAATAAGGGTCATGCCCATGTCACATTATTTTTAATGGAACTACCTCAAGAGAAACAATGAGCACATGATTGCAGTTTCTATTTAGAAAGTTATTATTTGAGCATAGCTCCTGTTCCTAAAAAAAGAGAGAGAGAGAAAAACAAAGACTTGAATTTAATGTAGCATTGTCAGAGAAAAATAAAGGCATAGCCATAATTGGAATAGATTTAAAATTCCCAGTTGTCTCTCAGTAATATCAAACCCAAGTCACAACCTGTCTAGATATGGATCCAGCATTTCATTTTGAGTTTTGCCTCTGGTGGCTCATAACTGCACAATCTCCTTTGAAAAACTGTGCTACTTTGAACATGAATACATGGGGGCTACATCTAACAGGATTAACTGGGTTCCATCAGTTAGAACCAAATTGGAAATAATGCAGTGATTTGCAAAGCCTATTTTCCTAGTATCTGGTAGTTGAAAGAGTGAACACATAGCTCTCTTCCCTTATGTGTATTTCTTGGACACCTATTACATTCCATCCAATGCAAAGGGACACTAAACTAGGTGTCTCGGGTCTCAGGAGACAAGATCTCACCCCTTCACCTTCTCAGTGGAGACCCTATGGTTGTCACTGGTTTCTGTCTTCAACCTAAGCTCTTATTTTGCAGTGCTACCTTCCCACTGTTAAAAAAGAGAAGCTGATTTATTTTCTTCTCCTCCTTCTCCTCCTCCTTCTCTTCCTCTTCTTTCATGTTCCTTCTGTTCCACAACACATAATTCTCACTCTCTTATATCAGGTACCTCTCATTGACCTCGAAAGGAGACATTTCCTAAGCTGAACTTAAGGAAATTTAACCTAGGAACTTAGCCTCCTTGTATGTGCCATGCCTTTTCACAACTCAGTCCGTCTTCCAAAATCTACCAACTATATACCCATTCTTCTCCCAGAAGTAGAGAAGCTACCCCTTCAAGTTTACAATATATGGAAAGAAATAGAGAAAAGTTATCATGTGGCCAACATGCGACCCTGAGATAGATATCCAGAAATTCTGAGCAAATGAGAAACAAAGGGAGCAGGAATCAAGTGGGCTGAAGTGACCAGCCAGGAAGCCACACACCCCACCCGCCCAGGGATATTGCTGATGAAGACCTTTGGGCAGCTCATGGCAGGTCAGAAGAATTACAGTAGACTTGGGTTTTCACAGGGGGATAAGCAAGGTAGAGAAAATAAATTAGGGAGAGAGGACTAAAAGCATGGCCTTTCCTTGTAGCACTTGTCTTAACGCGACCCTTTGCCACCCACATGTGCTTTAGGTTATAATGACAGTCTTCAAGAGGAAATGAATGTAGATTGTCCTCCAGGGCAGTACTTCATTCAAGATGGCGATGAGGATGAGGACAAGAAGGCCTGCCAATTTAAGCGCTCCTTCCTAAAGAACTGCTCTGGTCTGGAGGACCCTACTTTTGGATATTCTACTGGACAGCCTTGCATCCTCCTAAAGATGAACCGGGTATATTAACCCCTCATATCTCATGTTGATAAGTGAATGAGCTGTGTAGAAGGGCTCTGAACACTATTTGTTTTGGGCTCTGGTCTTTACTTAAGCACTGCAAGTCTGGCCATTCTTATCAACAGCATCAGAAATGCAACCAAACAGTCGAAGCTATCAGTTCCTTTCTCTCCCTGAACAGTTCCTGTTGCCACATCTCAAACCCACCTCTAAACCTGCCCCATTGATGGCGTCTGTCAAGAATAGAGTCCTTTGGGGGGCTGGGGTTGTAGCTCAGTTGGTAGAGTGCTTGCCTTATATGCACAAGGCCCTGGGTTCAATCCCCAGCACCACCAAAAAAACAAAATTAAAAAAGAATAGAGTCCTGAGATGTTTGGAACAGAGGATTGAAATGGGGGTGAGGCAGGGATGGTTCTTGTATCATTGAAAAAAATGCATTTTCCCGTTCTCTTGTCATACCCTAGATGTGGCAGAACCTTACCCAGCACACTCCTTTTGGAACCAGAAAGTTCTTTACGTCTTTATGGTTATCTGCAATTTTCCCTCAGGCACAAATACAACATGGAATCAGCTGGGCTGATCCACTCTGAAGATGTTTAGCCTTTTCCACTATTCATGACATATCTGAAGGGGCAAAGTAGATGTAGTTTATGCCAGAGGAAAGATGACTCAATGGGAGTTTAGAAAAGCCTCATTTTTTACTGTTAAATCTGTTTTTTAAAAACTACTATTTTCTGTTGTTGTTTGTTTTTGTTTGTTTGATTTTGCTAGATTGTAGGCTTTCGTCCTGAGCTTGGAGATCCTGTGAAAGTTTCCTGCAAGGTTCAGGTAAAGTGTCCTTTTGAGTAAGCATTGTTAGCACATCTATTTCATCCAAAAAAGTAGTTGAGCCCTTCCATGCACTTACACAGGGATAGTGCATGTTAGGGAAAGTGTTCATATTTTTCATAACTATACCTTTCTTAGTGCCTTCAGGTCTTCCTTTTTCTGGAAAGCATTCAAAGCATGTGTGTGCAGTGCATATGTGTGTGTAAGAGAGAGTCGGTGTGTCATGATTTATACCTGTGAAAGCCAAAGACTGAACCTCAGCTAGGTTCCACAGCAGGGAACAATAATGTGCCAAGTCATTAATTGGAATTCTGTTTACACTTTTGCTTTTAGCTCTAATTACTTGTTTCTTTGAACTAAACAAACAGCTTTCATTAGAGTCATTAGTCCCTGATTTTAAAACTGAATTTCACATTTTGCAGCAATGACCAGTGGCACTGGGTGTTGCAATAATAAATGACTACAAGGGAAGTATAAACAGAACTTCATTAATATGCTAATTAACTGGACCATTAACTCCTATCTCATCTGCACCAATTAGCTCCTTTGTAAGAAAAAGCCCTAGATCTTGGATTTGCTTCTTAAACTGGCAGTAGCTCCCTCCTGTAAAGTGACATCAACTGCTCTCCCAGCCTTGGATAGTTGTCTTGCAAATGTGAGTGGCCAGGTAATCCCATTCTCAGTACTAGAAGTAAAACTCAAAACTCCACTCTTCATGGTGGCAGGTGAGAAAACAGCAAAAGACAGTATTTATCCAGCCAGTATCCCACATTTGGCAAGCATGTATTGATTGCCAAATGCGGTATTTCACTGGGTGTTGGGTACTGAAATCCAGACAATGAAGTATCACAGGTACAATGAAAAGTACAGTGGGGACGTATAAGAGAGGAAGGTCAGTTCCAGGTGGGAGGTGGTATTGCTGAAGATGAGCTTCGAAAGGTCAGGCAGTATTTGCCTGGTGAACAAAGTAGGAAGGACATTCATTCTGTTCAAATGTATGCACTTGCGTGTAAATAGTTACACATGTGAGGTGTTACTACCAACTAGTGGAATTGATTCCACAGGCCATTCATGAAAAATAAATTTTACTGCTTTTAGAAGAATTTATAAGTAAATCATAAAGACCAATGCAGACTTAAATTAGCATTCTTTTTTTCTGTGCTGAAGATGGAGCCCAGGGCCTTGAGCACACTAAGCAAGTGCTTTCCACTGAGATAAACTCCAGCCCTTAAACCAGCTTATTAATTGAACCAAATTCCCAAATGGAAGTTGTTCATTTGTTTTTAGCTTACATCAAACCTTGCTAAGAACTATATTTTTTAAAAAAGAAATATTAAGAGTCTCTATACATTCTATAACAATCAATACTGGTCAAACCCACATCCACTTGTGGAAATCGAGCAGGATGAAGTAATGACTAGAATAAATTATGAAGACCTCAGTTTATACCAAGGATAATTATAGTATGCTGGAAGAAGTAATCACATGACCCTAGTGAGTAATTCACTAGTAGTGATGCGCTATTTGTTCATATTATCCCCCAGACCTCTGCTATTTAGGGTAAGCCTAATGTATAGGCAGATGGGCAGCCACCTACCTGACATGTTATGATAAGAGTAGCCCTGTTTAATTATTTCCATTACCTACTTCTCTCTCACTTCCATCCTCCTGATTCTACCTCCTGTAATTAAGCACTACAGAGAATGTGATCAGAGACATAAGGTTAGATAAGCCAAATGAAGGCTGTGTGCCTATGCATTGGGTTGCTGTGTTCTCTGATCTGACTCCAAGAACCAAGAATCATAGAACCAAGCTTGCAATGTACAAGTTGTGGAGTAAGATTTAATAAATGTGTTCCAATTTATAACTTCCTCAGCTCCAAAGTCAAGACTGGTTGCCAAGCCCAGTGTGACTCTTTAGAGAAGGGATAGAGTGGTAGACTTTCTTTCCAGAGCAGCATCAGGTACTGAGAGCCTTTGAAGCTTTTTTGTCTGAGTCCTCTAAAAGCCAGAACAGAGCCACATGGAGTGCCTTCAGCCTCCTCATCCCAGGCCTTCTGTTCAATATTCTTTGAACTTGAAAAGCCAAGGGAAGCCATTCTCTGGAAATGGTCCTCTGTGGATAGGTCAGGAGAGACCTCTGCCCCATTCTTTTGCAATCTTTCTGGGACACTTGATTATGGGTCACACAGTAATTTCACCTGGGACATAAATCCCTTTAGCCCAGACTCCAACCCACTTTATAATCTAGCATCCCATGTATACCTGCTTTTGCTTACAGAGAGGTGATGAAAATGACATCAGATCCATCAATTACTACCCAGAGTCGGCTTCTTTTGACCTTCGCTACTACCCTTACTACGGCAAACTGACTCACGTAAGTAAGCTGTATCCCTTTCCTTCTTTGCGGTCAAAAAGGGCTCAGATACAAAGGAAGAGCTGTCTGGGATTTATTAGAATTAGGGAGCAACAGGTAGTAACAGACTGGTGAATAGCTGAGGTCCATAACCAGGAACTCCCTCTACAAGTTCATATCACAAATATATGACATTCCATATCTGAAAAAAAAAAAACATATATTGTGTAGTGTAACCACTTCAGATTTCAGATGGGAAAATTGGGGTTCAGAGAGAAGAAGTGACTTGCCTAAGGTTACACAGCTAATTAGTGACAGAGCCAGGAGCAGACAAATTAAGACACCATTGTGCTTAATCATGCCCAAATAACCACACTTCTTTGTTTCTCCCATTTGAAGCCTTGGGGCAGAGATGGCTTCATCTCCAGCACAGGGACTTGATAGATATTAGTTATGGTCTGATTCATGGTCTGATACCCAGAAAATCAAATCATTCGAGTCAAGAATTGGTTTTCCCCAGAGGACAATCAGACACCTGACAGTGACTTATGAGAGAAATGTGTAATTTCCCCACACTTTCCTAAGGCAGGGAAAGCATGTCAGTTGTAGCCATTTGTGACTTGGCATCATGAGATTTACTCAGTACCCATCCTGTACTGAATATCTGATCATTCCCCTTCTACTAACTCCCCCCACTTAAAATTAATTGTTCTTTCCCTTACAGGTTAACTACACCTCCCCACTGGTAGCAATGCACTTTACAGACGTGGTGAAGAACCAAGAGGTGCCTGTACAGTGCCAACTGAAGGGCAAAGGCATCATAAATGATGTCATCAATGATCGCTTTGTGGGTAGGGTAATCTTTACCTTGAACATAGAAACCTAAGAACTCCAGGGGGGCCACTCCCACCAGTTCTATTCCTGTTTTATTTCATGCTATTCCTGGTAGCACCTGAATTCTTATTCTTCAGTTAGGACACAGCCAGATGGATGCCTAAGATAGCAGGTCATCTTTCCTTGCCTTTGATATATGTATGAAGTGATATTGTGGGAGCTGTTTGATTTTTTAAAGGTAGTCTCTCCCGATGACAAATAGAGCATATTAATTTGCTTTCCCTCCACCTAATACAAAACTCATTCTTGCTGTTAGAAACCTCACTGTAGTGTAAACATAGTATCTGATAAATTCCTAGTAGCCATGTTCAGGAGAATGTCTACAATGCTTAAAAATTCATCATGTTTCCCAAAATTCATTTGGTTTTAAAGGTGAGATTCCACCCCCACCAGGCTGATAATCTAATTCCCTCTCTTTTTTATATGCCTGGCAAAGTTTTACCTTGGGAATCACCACTTAGACCAACCCAGATTACACCTAGGGCCACTATATCTATAGAACTCTGTATCCAGGGGTGCTTGAGAAACTGACTCTCACAGGCAACTAAATACTGATTCAAAACTAGGTTATCTTCAACTGGGATAGAAAGCAGTAATAACTGGATATTGTTCTGGGATTGAGAAGACCTTTTGTGGGACTTTTTTTTTTTTTTTGGGAGGTGGGACCCACTGCAATTGGGGAGAACACTTAGCATATGGATGCAATTGGTGGTTGATTCCATGCTCTATGGTATAATTGTCCAAAGGCATACATTCCTGAAAATATGTTTGGCTGAGCTCCAGGCAGAGGAGAAAACATGGAATATCTCCATCAACTAATTCTTCTTGGGCTATTTACTTGACAGTAGTAAGATATTCTTTGAGACCACCAAGGATGGGTTTGTTGATTCCCAACTACAGCCCTGGAATTGAAATCAGCTCTGGGAATTGACATACATGGCAAGACAGAAAGATCCTGTCAGGCCACCCTGAAGCCAAGGCTCATTAGCCAGTTTTAGGTTTACTTTTAAAATGACATGAGGCAGATGTTCATCCATGTTGTGGATGAGCCAATTCCCTTGTCTTATCTTTGGCCATGTAACCATTCCATTGCTGCTTAACACCTCCACCAGGGGGAGAGCTGGGACAAAGAGAGAAGGCAGGGGAAAATATCATTAGTGTCTCAGGGTCCAAAGCAAGCTTAAATGCCACTTAGAAGCATCCAGCATGTGAATCTCCTCTACAATGTTTACTTTCTCCCAAAACAGGGAACTGGCAGTCTGGTAGTGAAGACAAGCAAGTAGAAAATGAATTATGAGACAGTGTAACAAGAGTTATAAAATGAGTATGTGGAAATGTTATGGGGAACATGAGGAAAAAGAACTATCTCCAGGTGAGAAGTAGAAGGAAGTTTCACATGCAAAGCCACAATGGTGAAAAGACCATCTCATGTTTTTTTGTCACTGTAAATTGGACTATAAAGAGATCAGAAGGAAATGGCAGGGAGTGACAGGAGATTGAGCTAGAGAGGTGTTCAGAGACTTTGAATATTATTCAGTAGGTGTAAAATAGTCTTTAAAGCATTTTTATCAGGAAAGCTCCATGATCACATTTGCAATTTAGGAAGAGCACTTGGGTAATCACAACATGAAGGGTAGATTGGAGCAGGACCCATTCAGGGAATGGGGAGAAGGAACAAAAAATGACCCCAAGTTTCTGAGCTTGGCTAAAACCAGTGAGACGGTGATGTCGTTGATCAAGACTGGGTATAAGAGAGAAGCAGGTTTAGAGAGGAAGTTGTTGAGATCAGTTTTGGACATTTTAGGTTTATGGTTTCTCTTGGTCAGACATTGATGTGGAGATACAAACACATGTAAAGTTGGAGAGAAGGAAAGCTGAGAACAAAAACAACATTTGGCTAAGTGAACTCACTTAAGAAATCCTAAGCTATTTAATCTTGGGAATTTGAGCCAGTTATGTAAACATACTACACCAATTTCATCCCTAACATAGTGATTTCTCTTGGCTTTGTGGCAGAAAGGACTGCTATTGCTCTTCAGAATCTCCTTCCCAGACACTTTCCAAGTTTTATTAACAGAGTAGAGGAGGACTGACCGCTATTAACAAGTGATAGAAGACATACACAACAACAGATATATGGAGGAAAAAAAAAACCCAAAACCAGGAAACTATCTCCTCTCAAACCATTTCTATAACAAATTCAATGTTCAAAGTTTACCTTTAAAAATAAGAATAAAAGGTAAAACACAACAACTTAACACCATTTAAAAAGTATCTCAATGGAACTCAAGATTCAGTAATAAAAGAAAATAGAACATTAAATCTGGAAAGAATATTAGAGAGCATTTAGAGTGAACAACTTGCATTGCATCTGACTCCAGGTCCAATGCTCTTTCTACTCTGAGCTGCTGCTTACCAGGAAGTACCATCTTTTTTAAAAATCAATGAATGATATCCTAAGCATTTTGAAACATATGTCAAATTTGAGTTAAAATAGTTGACATTTCATGGGAATTCAACTTCTGGTGCTATATTTTATACATAATACATTATCCTGTTAAATATGTTGACTATTAGACAAGGAATTATGAATCTTTTACCATATAGTATTTCTCATTCAATGAATTCAATCATGTCCACAATTTAAAAGTAATTGAGTACTAAGATAGTTTGTCAGCTAGGACATGAAAATTTGCTTTTTTATACAGAACTGGATTAATGAATATATTCATTAATGTTAGATTCTAACTGTTCAATAAACTTCTAGTTAATTAATTTAAATAGACTCCCATATTGCACTGTATCAGAATTTGATTTGTATACCATCTCTTGCAAGGTACTTGGTTTTACTTGATCATCAGTGAGAAATACTATTTTCAAATGCCTTCATGTTTTTGTCCATGCTGAACTTTGGTTATGATTTTTCACTCTCCACCCCTCAGAAATCATTATCCTAAAGTAATCTTTCTTAGGCATCTATTTGCTGGGATCTTCATGTAGAAAACATTTATATTGTCTTGGGGAGTTGTTGACAACAATAAATTGACTTAAAAAAAAGAAATGTATGATTTCCTCTTTCTACACTGGATCACTGATTTTCCCACAGGAATATTGGGCAGCTGTGTGGATGGAAAACTTGACAATTGACAACCTATTAGTTGAAGACTGTTTGGTTCCCTCATCCCAACTCTTTATTGACTCTTGGGGTTTCACCCACAGAAGGGTAAAACTGAAAGCTGTTTCATTTCTGGGCATTTTTCCTTTTGCGGTCTCTATGCTACAGTTTCTCGGAAGATTGCTTCATCAGAGCAGGCTTCCTTTCCTCATCAAGGTTGAGTCCAGACACCAATTGTTCTGTTTGTTTGTGTAGTAGATGAACACTAAGAAGAACTGTGAGATGGAGGAATGGAACCAAAGAGAAACTGCAAGTGTTTCATTAAAGCCTGGCTAAGAGACTTCAGGGCAAATCCAGCCACAAACTGTCTCCCAAAGCCAATCTCTAGTGGCAACTGCAATTAAAAACAAATATTTCTAGTCGAGGTGTTGTGGCACCTGCCTGAAATCCCAGAACTCAAGATCCTGAAGCAGAAAGATTGCAAATTCAAGGCCAGCCTTGGCAACTTAACTTAGTGAGATTCTGCCTCAAAATTTAAAAAATAATAAAAAATAAAAAGGGCTGGGGATATAGCTCAGTGCCTAAGCACCTCTGGTTCAATCCATAGTACCAAATAATAATAATAAAACAAATATTTCCCTTATTAAACTCCAAAGCTGCAGCAAGAATCCCTTCTTTCCTTGGAAGCTACCCTGGCCTAAGATCTACTAGGATGTTATGGTTTGATTTGGGAGGTTCCAGTGATCCCAATATATTTCTCACATATGTTATTCATTAGAGTCATTTTCTTTACTAACTTCCCCTTAAAATATTCATACATAATAAAACAATTTAACCAAATCTTACAAAAGTGTGATTCATACTGTGCTTTATTCAAGTAGAAGATAGAGACTTGGGTTCTTGTGTGTGTGTGGGGGGGAGGTGAGAATAGATAGGATGGATGGAAGCAAAAGGGAAGAAAAAAGGAATTGAAAAACTACTTCTCACAAAGTTCTTTTAGTTGCAGGCTAGAAGGTTGATAGGGAAATTCAAAATGTTTAAGAAGGATATATAGGGGCTGGGGTTGTGGCTCAGTGGTAGAGCACTCGCCTAGCATGTGTGAGGCACTGGGTTCAATCTCCAATACCACAAAAAAAAAAAAAATAAAGATATTGTGGCCAACTACAACTAAAAAACAAATACTTTTTTAAAAAGAAGGATATATAATGGGCTCTCAATCTGGCAGGTTACTCTCCAGAATGTTCTTCCTTGCAGGCTTCTAGGTGTTCATAACATCAGTCAGGGTCCCAACAAGAAACAGCACACTTGATCATAATTGGAAGAGGGTTAATTTACAAGGGATTATCTATAAAAGCATAGATGTAGGGAACCACAAGTAGTACAGAAATGCAGGGCAGTAGGAGCTCTTACCATCCCTGGACCCTAAGTTACAGAAACTAGAAATAGTTACCAGAACCTAGAAGGAGTGATTCATGTACAGGTGGCTGCCTTGGGAAGAGTGGTGACCTTATTGAAATGCTAAGCTAACCCAAAGTGATCTTGTAGGAAAGGAATAAATACAGAAAAAAACAGAAGAATAAATACTGCAACTTAATTTTCCTCTTTCCTTCTGCTCTCCTGCTGGTAATTTTCCTTGGCCAAATCTAGCCAAAACCCAGAAGGCAAAGAAGCCTATTGATGTGGTTCATATAGGTCAGCCTCCTAAGTAAGAAAGCAGGATGGAAAAGGGTAGAGGGTGTCTGGAGAGTTAAATTGGAGATAACTACCACAGTCATCAAGTGGAGGCTCTGTGAGCAGACTCATGGCAGCCTGGTACCATGCTAGAACCATCTACTGAACCAGATATTACCAAATGTTTCTTATGGGACTAAACTGTCCCATGTTGAGAACCATTGCTCTAACCAATGGAGCCAGATTCATATGAACTATAATCTGTGGCTGCCACCTGGACCTTTTGATCTCTTTGTGTCCAAGGACCAGGAGGCAAGAAAAGTCACCATCTTAACTTGGTCACTTGATCTCATTGTCAGAAGGAGGTGGAGTTGCAGTTATACAATGGAAACATGGGAGGAATTCTCCGGAGGTCAGTCTCTAGCAGAAGCAGCTGCTAGGTTGGCTGGCTACTCTGTCAGAGATTTGGCCAGTAAGGCGACAACATACCCAAGTAAGTTTATTACTTACATAGACAGCATAAGTAATATAAGCATAGTGTTAGCTCCCCACATCTTTATTCCCCAGGAGGACCTTGAACCATTGGAGTCAGATGACAGATCACATGACTGGTAGGTCACTCTGTTTCTGAGAGCCAATTCTACACTGCGACTGAGTGGTGTGATAGCCTGTAGCTATAAACTAAAAAAGCCAAGATGGATAGTTCCATGCCTCACAGAAGCAAGGGAAGTAGATGAGAGCCTCATTCTGTCATCCTTCTACAACAAAGAGAGCTCCATCCAAGACTACTTTCTTGTCATGTTCTTGAAAATGGCCACTGCTTTCCTTCTGTCCTCCAATTCTCCCACAATAATCTCTCACCCTAATTGGAAACATAAAGGAAATGGGAATGTAGCTGAACCTAAAGAAGTTTACCCATTACAAACCTACCACATAAAGTATTTTATAATTTAATCATCATGGTGAATGAAATATTTTCCCCATATCTATTTCTCCTCAGCTAGTAATAGAGGAAATTTCTTTTTAGAGAGAGAGAGAGAGAGAGAGAGAGAGAGAGAGAGAGAGAGAATTTTTAATATTTATTTTTTAGTTCTCAGTGGACACAACATCTTTGTTTGTGGTGCTGAGGATCGAACCCCGGCTGCACGCATGCCAGGTGAGCTTGCTACTGCTTGAGCCACATCCCCAGCCCTAGAGGAAATTTCTTTTGTTTAATCTTATAGCCTGCAATCTTGACAATTCTATTAATTATATAAATATTTATTACTGTCATTGCATTTTCACATGAGAAAAAATAATAACTCTTTTTTGAGTATTTATTATGCTATACCATTTTCTTTTATATTGTATTTATTGGAATTTCAAAGAATATAATGTCATTCCTGATTATCTTGAAAACATTTTTTAGTGTTTTACTCTTCAAAATATTTGCTTTTTGTTTAACTTTTAAAAAATTAAATTTACCTTTTTGATTGACATAAAATTTGTATATATATAAGAGTTACAATGTGATGTTTTTTAAAGTTTTTTTAGATGTATAGACCTTTATTTTATTCATTTTCTTATATGTGGTGCTGAGAATCGAACCCAGTGCCTCACACATGCTAGGCAAGCACTCTACCACTGAGCCACAGCCTCAGTCTCAATGTGATGTTTTTTTTTTTGTTTTTTTTTTCAAAGTATAATTTTACTTTATTTTTTTTATTTTTTTTTTTTTAATTTTTTATTGTTGGCTGTTCAAAACATTACATAGTTCTTGATATATCATATTTCACAATTTGATTCAAGTGGGTTATGAGCTCCCATTTTTACCCCATATACAGATTGCAGAGGGGGGGATAGTAGAGGATAGGAAAGACAGCAGAATACAACAGACACTAGTATGGCAATATGTAAATCAATGGATGTGTCAATGTGATGTTTTGATTCATGTATATCCATCACCTTAGGTGGGTACTTTCTATTTTTTTCTTTTTTTAAAATTTTGAATAAGAGATTTTTAATGACATAACTTTATTGATCTGAATACCATACAGGATGCATTGTAAGTGATCAATAAATAATTTTTTTATTAATTTTTTCATTTATATATGACAGCAGAATTCATTATAATTCTTTTTTTTTAAAGAGAGAGAGAGAGAGAGAGAATTTTTTTAATATTTATTTTTTAGATTTCGGCGGATACAACATCTTTGTTTGTATGTGGTGCTGAGGGTCGAACCCGGGCCACATGCATGCCAGGCGAGCGTGCTACCGCTTGAGCCACATCCCTAGCCTGCATTATAATTCTTATTAGGTGGGTACTTTCTACTCCTCTTTTACCTTGTGTTTCTATTAGGAGCTGTGTTAGTCAACTTTTCATCACTGTGACCAAAATACCTCACAAGAACAACTTAGAGTAGGAAGAGTTTATTTCGGCTTATGATTTCAGAGGTCTCAGTCCATGGTCCCAGTGCTATGGCCTTGGGCCTGAGGCGAGGCAAAACATCACAGCAAGGGTGTGGCAAAGGAAAGCTGTCAGCTCATGGAAGCCAGAAAGCAGAGAGACAGAAAGGCACCAGGGACAAAATATAAACCCCAAAGGCATGTCCCCAGTAACCTACTTCCTCCAGCCACACCCTACCTGCCTACAGTTACCACCCAGTACAGTAGTTCATTCAAATTATTAATCCATCAAATACATCAATCCACTGTTTAGATTACAATGCTCATTAATCTAATCACTTCACCTCTGAACATTCCTATATTGTCTCACACATGAGCTTTTGGGGGGACACTCATATCCAAACCAAAATGGAGTATGTGTTAAATTTTATGAAAGCTATTATATATGTTATTAATATGACCCTATGATATTCTCTAACTCATTTTTTGTTATGAATTACATTAATAGATTTCTTTCTATTGACCCACTTTTGTATTACCTGAATATATCCAACATGGTAATAATTGGTTATATCTTTGACAATGGATCAATTTAGAATTCTTTTGGCTGCAAGTAACAGAGAGCCCAGATAAAAATATCTTCAACCATAAAGACATTGAATTATTTAGCACCACAAGAACTCTGAAGCAGGTGATTCCAAGGTCATTTTTAGAGGTTGAATAACATCAAGAAGGCCCCACATGCTCTTACTTTCTGATATTTTTATTGCAATGTGAAAGAGAATCTGGTTATATTTTTCAGTGTGACTTCCGATATGAGCACTGCTCCCTCTTCCCCTTGTGCCTCACATCTTGGCAAGCTGATCAGAAAGCCTTGTTTCTCCTTCCTTTTGTATTGACAATGGGTTCAATCCATGCAGATGCCACCAAAAACACAAAACCCCTAACCTCAGCTCACCCGTTAATCACCATAAAAATCCCAATCCTTGCAAAGTTCCCCTTCCTCACTCTTTCAAGCCATTTTCACATCATCTTGGGATGCTTTCACTAGTTGCCCCAGGAAGCCTCATTATATAAGAAATAAAACTTTCATAATCTCTTATAATTTTTTATTAGAGTATTATATTTATATATAGTATCTGGATTCCTTTTGACATAATTATACATACAAGAAATTTTATTTACATCACCATTTCCTCTCCCTCTTCCTTCCCTGCTCCCCTCCTCCCTTTTCTCTCTCCTCTACTCTACTGATCTTCTTTCCACCCCCTTATTCATTTTTTTTTTTTTTGTGGTGCTGGGGATTGAACCCAGGGCCCTGTACATACAAGGTAAGCACTCTGCCAACTGAGATATATCTCCAGCCCTATTCATTTATTTTTGATACATACCTTCTACATATAAAGGAGATATTCCCTTTGGTACTTTTACATATGTGTATAGCATGATTTTGTTAGATTCATTCAATATTTCTTTCCCTATCTCTTCCCTCCTTTCTCTCTCTATGGAAGTCATGTGTGGTGGCACAGGTCTGTAATCCCAGCTACTTGGGAGGTTGAGGCAGGAGGATCACAAGTTTGGTGCAAGCCTGGGCAACTTTGTGAGACCCTGACTCAAAAGAAAAGGAACAAAGGAACAGGGCTGGGGGCTCTAGCTCAGTGATAGAGTGCTTGCCTCACATGCCTGAGCACAGGGTTCCATCATCAGCACCACATAAATAAATAAAATAAAGGTATTGTGTCCATCTATAACTAAAAAAAATGTTTTAAAAAAGAACCTTCCTAGAGTATATTCAGTAATCACAAAAAGGAAAGAAAAGACAGAATGACAGAAAGGCAGGCAGAAAAGAAGGCAGGAAGGCAAGGAAGGAGAGAGGGAGAAATCTGGATACAGAAGAGGAAAAAATACTGAAACAGAGACCTACAATTTGATTTAACTGGAAACACAAAAGAATTTTAAAATAGAAAGATAAATGTGCTGAATTGCTTTTGCATCTCTAAAACATAACTTCTGAATTAACATTAATACTGCTGAAATGCAGCAATTGACAAACCTTCACAACTTTAACCAATACTTGGGTTCAAATCACAATAATACTTGAGGAATCCTTCTAAATCTGAACAACACAACTCCTAAAATCTTGTGCAGTTACTTAACATAAAATAGAACAAGCAGGGCTGGGGCTGTAGCTCAGTGGCAGAGCACTTGCTTAGCATACGTGAGGCACTGGGTTCAAACCTCAGCACCACATAAAAAAAATAATAAAACAAATAAAATAAAGGCATCTATCCATCTATAACTACAAAAGAAAATTTTAAAAAATTAAAAAACAATAGAACAAGCAGCTGAGCACAGTGGCTCATGTCTGTAATCCCTTCTGCTTGCGAGGCTGAGGCAGTAGGATTGCAAGTTTGAAGCCAGACTCAGCAACTCAGTAACTCAAAAGCAAATTTATATTTTGTATCTAGCAAGTGGATTCACTCTCTCTGCTTTCTGATCATCATGTGATCTTATATACTGTATGTCTTTAGAGCAGAAACTGTTGGCTGCATACTGAAATTTTCTATAAATACAGGTTTATTATGCCCTTGAGCCCATTGCCCTTAAAATAGCCAGATGCTCACTGTGCATTAGTCACAGAAACAGTACTCCACAAGGCTGAGGTTGTGGCTCAGCGGTAGAGCACTCACCTAGCACGTGTGAGGCCCTGGGTTTGATCCTTAGCACCACATAAAAATAAATAAATAAAATAAAGGTATTGTGTCCATCCACAACTAACAAATAAATAAACAGTACCCCACAAACCTGCCATGATCACCATATCTCCTTACTACAGGATGAAATCAAACCTAGGGCCTCTGGCATATCCTACCTGTAGGAGGTGTGGTCTCCCTTGTCCTCAGTTCCTTGCCAGATGTCATGGTGCTGGAGGAGGTCATCTTTTGCTATGGTTTGGATACAGATTATTCCCCCAAAGTTTCATGTGCGTTTCATGTGCTGGATGCTTAGTCTTCAACCAGTGTAATGGTATTAAGAGGTGGTGGAGTCCACAGGGAGATAACTAGGTCATGGTGGCAGCATCCTCAGAAAGAATTAATGTCTAACTCGTGGGATTGGATTAGGTCCCATGGGACTAGATTAGTTATCACAAGAGTAGGCTGTTATAAACAAGGATACCTCATATGTTTGACCACTTCTGCATGAGTCTGCTCACTGCTTTCACAGGTGCTTCCACCATATGATGGCACCTACCGTGCTATGACACAGCCTGAGGCCCTCATCAGATGTGGCCATCCAAATTTGGACTTTTCAGCTTCTAAAATCATAAGGCAAAATAAACCTCTTTCCTTATAAAGTATCTGGTCTTGGGAATTTTGTTATAGCAACACAAAATGAACTAAGACACCCATCCAAAAGGTCCCTTGATACCTGAGGAGCTCTCTGAACTAAACTGAGTGAACAGTATGTATGTATACTTTACAGCTGTTCACCATATGGAGCTCACTTGAGAGTAACTTTTCATTCCTTAAAAAGGACATCCCAGATAAAGAATAGGACCCAAGGGTCAACATAATCAGCCAAACTTCATGCAGGTCTCTTAACGCTATTTTTCCTAACTGAATATAAGTCCCATCTGCACCATTTCATAGACTATTTGGGCCATTGCCAATTATCTAACTCTTTGATCTAGATGATAGCAACAATAATAATTTCTACTCCAAGATTTCCCTCTGAGTTAAGAACTCTAATAATCTACTGCTTCATAGACTTATATTTTGGGTAAAATATAAATCAAGGTCACCCAGATACTCCTTATCCCCTTTGGAATTCCAGACACTACTGATAGTGACCAAGGTACTTAATTTCATTTCTCAGAATGTGTAATATTGGGTTCTTGAAGAAAGAATTCAATGGAACCTTTACCTTTCTTACAGGCTGCAGGCCTCATAGAGTGCCAAAATGGTTTATTTAAATAAGTTTAAATTCAATTAAATGAAGCATGGTACATTTTTGTCATCACTTAGACATCAGAGGTAAATTATAATGAAAAAATCTGACTCCACTGGGGTAGGGTGTGTGCTGGGGACTGAACCCAGGGCTTTGCACATGCTAAGTACATGCTCAACCACTAAACTACACCCCTAGCCCCATGGCTCCATTTTTTTTTATTTTTGACTACTAACAGCTTTTAAGCTTCACCCTTCACTCTCCCCTTAAGTACCATATCTGGGCAAGCTGATAAGAAAACCTTAATGTTTCCTCCTTTGGTGTCAGCAGCAGTTTCAAACTGTACTAGCCCCTATCCACACATAGAAACCCTCATCCCAACCCCAGCCCTAACCACAATTAAAATTCCAAGCAAATCTCCTCTCCTTGATTTCTTAAGCCATTTTTGGACTAACTTGTGAGGCCTAGCTGCTCTCTTCAGAATATTCATTATGTAAGTAATAAACATTTTTGGCCTCATGAAGTGTTGCATGCCTGTAATCCCAACTAGTCAGGAGACTGAGGCAGGAGGATCACAAGTTTGAGGCCAGCCTGGACAACTTAGCATGACCATGTCTCAAAAAAAAGGGGGGGGGGGGCGCTTGGGATGTGGCTCAGCGGTTAAACATCCCTGGGTTCAATGCCCAGTACCAAAAGGAGGGGAGCAGGGGATGTAGCTCAGTGGCAGAGTTACCTTCTGTTCAAACCCTACTAGTGGAAAAAAAAAAGAAACATTTTCATAATCAGTGTGCATATGCTATCATCAATCTTGACCTCCAAACAAAAAATTGGGTGGGGGATTCACCCTGTTTCTGCATGATGGTCAAAATATATCTTCCACATCTCTTTTCATGGCTTCAAGGTAATTACTGAAGCTACAAACAACACATCTTCATACCAGCATCCTAAACAAAAAAACATGGCAGCTCGTGGTAAAAGGATTTCACTCTATTGGTACTCTACCTAATCACAAAGGAAAATATTTTTCTTAAATCCCTAGAAAGTTTCCTGATAGACCTCATTGACCATCACAGGGTTACATGCCCAACTCTAAGCCCATCACTGACAAAATGGGAACAAGATTGGCTAAAATTTGCCATGAGACACTATGCAGGACTTGCCATATCACTGTCTGGGCAATGTAGTGGTTATGTTAGCAAGAAAGTGAAAACTTTTCTATTGATTTAACAAAGAATATCTGCCACAGGAACATTGGTACAGTACCTTTTTGGATATTTTATATAAAATTTTTGCAGATATTTGTAAACTATATTTGTCAGTATTTGTAAACTATATTATTCTATAGTCTATTTTTCTTATTGGCTATCAAAATTTTGTTGACTTCACAAAAATGAATTGGGGAACTGTCCATCTTTTTCTATGGCATGGAATAAACATCTTCAACTTATCATATGCATTTTTAACTTATCATAATACATCTTCAAATCTTATTCTACTTCATGTATAATGCAAGAATCCCACAACAATAGCTGGGGTGTAGCTCAGTGGTAGAGTGCTTGCCTGCCTAGCAAGTACAAGAC
This sequence comes from Marmota flaviventris, assembly GCF_047511675.1. NCBI lineage: Eukaryota > Metazoa > Chordata > Mammalia > Rodentia > Sciuridae > Marmota > Marmota flaviventris. Next base: position 103,549,077 of record NC_092518.1, read on the forward strand.
CCTGGGTTCAATCTCTAACACTGCAAGAAAATTTAAAAAATAAATCACAACAAGGAATTACTCTTACATTAACCAAAAGTGACACAGAAATGCCAGTGCAATCTCTTTGCAGAAATATTTATAAATGAAATGGGTCAATAGCATTCTTTAGGAGAATACATTTTTGTCATTGATTATTAAGATGGCTACACAAAATAATCTGCAGAACTTTTCATATTGTTCTGTGGTTGAAACAGCATATATCACCATAATTATCTGATTTTAAAAGTTAAATAGGGGGGGCTGGGGTTGTAGCTCAATGGTAGAGCAATTGCCTAGTGCTGGGTTTGATCCTCAGTATCATATAAAAAAAGAAATAAAATAAAGGTAATACACACAAACACACACACAGTTACATAGGAATTAACACAGAATCATTTTTGTGCTTCTGTACTCTGTGTTTCTAAAATTTGCAATGCTCCAGGACTGAGTCCATTGTTTTCTACTTATGTCTATATGACTTTCTTCTCCCTAGTGGTTCTCATTTAGGTTTGTGACCGGTAAACACCACTAATTCATTACTGACTTCCGAATTTATATTTCCAACCCAATTTCTCTTCTATGCTCCAGAACTATATGTCCCAGAAGTTCTACTTGATATCACCATCCTGGTTGCTATGAGACATCACAGACCATGTCTCTGAAACAAACAGCTACTACAGGTTGTAGCTCTGGACACCATATAATCTCTTTTTCATGCAAAATCCAGAGTAAAATTTTTCAGATCTAATGATACTACCAATAGAAACACTATAGTTTCAGCTTCTCACACTTAGAATAAAATTAAATCACCTTAATATTGCTTTTGAGGCCATGTGAGATGACACCTTTGTTTCCAATAGCATCTCATTCCATTCTGTGTGTGTGTGTGTGTGTATTTGCCTGTTACTGGGGATTGAACCCAGAAGTGCTCTCCCACTGAGCTACATCCACAGCACTTTTTTTATTTTTTGAGACAGGGTTTCCCTAAATTGCTGAGACTACCTTCGAACTTGTGATCCTTCTGCCTCAAAGATGCTGGTATTACAGAGTGTATACCATCATGCCTGGCTTTTTCCCTAACTTATCATGCTTTGGTTTCACTGGCAGCTGTTTTCTATTCCTTGGATGTGTGAAGCTTTTTCTGCATCAAGACTTTTGACACTGGAATTCTAGATCTCATATAATATGTCATCTCAGAGACCATCTCTAACCTTTTTTTAAAAAAAATTTAAATTGTGGATGGACACGATACCCTTAATTAATTAATTTTGTGGTGCTGGGAATTGAACCTAGGGCCTTTTGCATGTGAGGCAAGGACTCTACCAACTGATCTATATCCCCAGACCTATTTATTTATTTTTATGTGGTGCTGAGGATCAAACCAAGTGCCTCACACAAGCTATGCAAGTGCTCTACCACTGAACTACAACTACAGCTCCTCTGAACTTCTTATGTACACACAACAATCTCAAACCCCTGTGGAGTCCCAATCTTTCACATCACCTTGTATATTAACTTCTCAGCACTCATAACAATTTATAAATATCTTGCTTACTTGTTTGGCTTTTTTCATTTATTATTTCACCAATAGGATATAATAGCATGAGGGTTAGGGATTTTTCAATATTTTCACCACTTTTTTCAAGCAAAATTATTATGTGTTCAATAACTATCTGCCAAAGGAACAAAAGATATGGATCTGATAACCAAGAAAGTAGTCTAAATTGGAAATACAGAGTTGTGATAGAGGTAGCATTTTAAATTATAGGAGTGAATAAGCACATCTAAGGACAACACAGAGAATGAAAAGAAGAGGGATCTGAAGATGATACTGGAGAAAACCAAAATTGGAGCCTTGGGTAGAAGAACAAGGAGTTCAAAGAAACTGAGAAAGATAAGCCAGAGGCAAAGGAAGAACATCAGTAGAATTTGATGTTGCAGAAACTAAGACAGGATAGAGTGTAATGGAGGGAATGTTCAACAACACTGCACTCTGTTAAAAGATGATATGAGAACTAACTTTCAAAGTATCCATTAGTGTTTCTACTAAAGTTGGAACTGCTGAAGACCTTTAGAATTTTCACTAGAGCATTGGGGGTGAAAACTAAAGTGCAGTAGGTTGAATGGTGGAGGGAACATAGTGAAGTGGACATAGCACAGACAATTCTCCTAATTGAAAAAAAAAGGGTGGTGATGAGAAAAGCAAGACATGGGCTAGAGGGAGGAAATTATTTTAAGAATGGAAGGAACTATAACAGATTTACTGTATGGCATATCTAGTAACACAGGACATGAGGGAAATGCAGGAAAGTCAAGAGGGAAATAAAATCCCTGAGAAAATAGAACAGGAAGTACTGACATCTGGAGCATTGGAGATAGGGCTTAGCAAGGAAAGCTGGAGGCCTTCATAGCTCATTCCCTTGATTTTCTTGACAAGCAAGACTCCAAGATCTTTGCTTAAGATGAGAAGGGAACAGTGCACGCAGACTGTATAGAAGGTTTGATAGAGCAACTGAGAGTAATGGGAGAGGGAGTTGAGCCAAAGAGTGCACCCGTGCACTCTCCTACCTCACCAGGTTAGAAATCCATACTATGTGGCTGTATGTTGTCCTTCAGAAACTCTTGGAAACAGGGGTCCTCTCTGCACTCTCCGCATTGCCCCATCTAGCTTGCCCCGTAGAGCAGCAGCCCAACTAACAGACTGACAGGAAGAGCTCTGCCAAGGAATGTTGGTCCCAGCAGGCCTTGCGGCCAGCCTCAGTATCCATTATCTGTGACGTGCTAAGTCGTTGACGCTTTAGCCGCCTAAGGGGTTGATGTGAGAGAGAACTGGTTTTAAGGCTTGGGGCTTTGTGAAGAGAAAGGAGGGGGTAGGAGGTTAAGGAAGAGGCTATAGGATTGGGCAGGGACTGAAACACCACAGAGAGAGAGGAATTGAGAGGCGGGCCAGTTGGTAGCCCAAGGCTTACTACAGTAGAGGACGCAGCTCTGCTGACTAGGCCGCAGCAGCCATGGCCGTCGACTTCGGAGACCCCAGGAGCGGTTTCCGCCACAGCGAGGTGGTGGTGTTTATCAACGAAGAGGTGCTCAGTAATGGTGGTAGCCCAGACTTCTACCTGACCTTCCGTTCATGGCCCTGGAACGAGGTGGAAGACAACCTGCAGTCCGTCGTGGCCGACCCTCAGGTGCCGCGCGCCATTAAGAGGGCGTGCGCCTGGAGTGCCCTGGCCCTTGGGGTGCGAGTGGCCGCGAGGCAGCGGGAGCAGCAGGCGCGACGGGTCCGGCGGCTGAGCGGGCAGGTGGAGGAGTGCGAGGGAGCCGCCTGGGCTCTGGCCTCGGAACTGCAGCGGCTGCGCGAGGAGAGGGACGACGTGGTTTCTCAGTTGCATAGCGCCAGAGATGACCTGAAACAAGCGCTGGGGGAGCGCGATGCCCTGCGTGAGAGGCTGATCCAGTTCGAGCTGTCCCAGGAAGTCGCTCCTGAGTCGCCAGATGAGCAACACAGGATTGGGGCATGGCCTGTGGATGCAGGGGGACGGAGAGAGGCGCTTGCCACAGGGTCGCAGGGTACGCAGGATGTGGAGTCTGAGGCCCAGATGGCATCCCCAACAGGTATGGCACCCCATTGTACTTGGGCCCAGGTTGCTCAACCCCCCTCTGTCAATGCATTCTTTATTTTTTGTTTATTTATTTATTTATTTATTTGGTACTGGGGATTGAACTCAGGGGCACTCGACCACTGAGCCACATCCCCAGCCCTGTTTTGTATTTTATTTAGAGATAGGGTCTCACTGAGTTGCTTAGCCCCTTCTAAATTGCGGAGGCTAGCTTTGAACTCCTGCCTCCACCTCCCAAGCGGCTGGGATCACAGGTGTTGCACCACCACACCCAGTCCCAGTGCCATTCTTCACACCATTCCCATTGGCATTCCCAGGACCAACACCTCCCCACCCAGAGTAATCTCAATAGAAGTGGCTGGAGCTGCAGTCCAGATGCCCATTGGGTTCATCTATTCACCTGGCCTACAGTCGGCTCATTCAGGCCTTAGTTTAGTGGTGGGATCAGAGGAGCCAAGGTCAGGGAGTAGTCCTGTGAAGCCTCAGGGTACTAAAGCCAGGAGGAAAGTCCTGTGAGGCCTCACTTCTGTAGACTTCTCTGAGCTTAACTGAAGCCAAGGAAACAACAGCCTTAGGGACAGATGGCCAGAATGCCAAAAGATAAGAAAGCCTTTGAATCCCAGCAAGAGGAGAAACTTGTTCAGACATCAGAAGGAGGGTTTGGGACTGCCTGAGATGTAAAGTATGATTCATTTTTCCTGATATTTGGCCGGCTATAAATGTAAGAAAAATCTAGATAACCAGTGAGGTGGGAAGCCTTCACCAAAACAAGTTCCCTACTGAATTCAAGGAGGTAGAAAAAGAATGGCGATATATTCCAAAGATAAATCAATTTTTGGAGGCCCCTTTCAAATAAAAAGATCTCCTTTATTTACATCATAAAAAAGATGAAACCCCAAAAAAAATTCCATTATCCCACCATCAAGCAGTACTAGTATTTATTTCAGTGCTGGAAATCGAACCCAGGGCATTCCAAATGCTAGGCAAGCACTCTACCACTGGCCTACATCACCAACCTGCAATAACCATTTTTAACACATTAATACAAACTGGAGAAAGAGTTTAATATCATACATGTGTGTATATAATTTGTATTATTTTTGAAAAATATGAGATTCTGCTGAATATGTTAATTAGTCTTTGAAAGGAAAATTTCTCCAATTGCATTTAAGTTCACAGGTGGACTCTGGATGGCTGCTGTTGGTTAACATTCTGAAGAAGCTAATATTGTAGAACACTCTCTTTTTTCTCCTTTCTGTACTCTCCTTAACCTCCTTTTTCCATAACACCAGGTCTTCTGCTGGGAATAACAATGTTTTCAGAACATAAGATACATTATGTTCTAGGAACACTGGTGGTTTTTTTTGTTTGTTTGTTTGTTTGTTTTTTTTCCTGACAATGTTATTGTTGTACTGTAGATTGGAGCACTGTTCACATTTTTTTTTTCTCAGTTTGTTTTTATAACATTCATAGTGTCTGTTCTTTGTGTCTCTAAGCTCCAAGAACTTTGGGTGAAGCTGAAGAAGCTCTGGCTCCCAGTGTGTGACTCCTCATGATATACACTTCTGGCTCTCAGCAGCCTTCACCTATGACCTCAACTGGCTGGAGCTAAAAAGAGAACAAAGGCATCATGGAGAAGGACACATTCTGGCACACATTTTGGAACAAGACAGAACAGACCAATTTTGTTAGAACTCGATCCTTCTGTTGGAGAAAAGGGATTGACATTGCAGAGTCCAATTGAGAGAAGAATGGTAATCTTAGAGATTGTAGCAAATTTGTTTAATTTCATTCATTAGTTTATTGAACAAAAAGTTACTGATGGCCTAGTATGTGTTAGAAACTATAACTATGTTAATATCTAGTGTACACATTATAATCCGTTGGATGCGATTGGTTAGATGACAAAAGCGAGCCTAATTTGAGATATGTGGATCAGGTTGTCCCCTTTGTCTTGCATGAAATGTGACCTTTGGATAAACCCAATTGAAATAACATCAAGATCCAATTTTGGATAAAAAAAACCCACTTTTGTGATTCTGGGGGCATGTCAAAGACACTTTCATGAAAGGGCTTAAGTGACCAATTGTTTATCACATTAATCCCAAAGAAGATGAATGAGCAGTGGCAAAAAATCAGGAAAGTATCCTGGCAAAAAGACAGGCAGGGCTTTTCTGATCCTCTGCTGATTTCCTTTCTTGAGACTCATCTATTTTTCCTGGCTGCACTGCAGCCTGCCTGAAAGATCACTAGGCTGTGTTGTAAAAAGACAGTGCTGGGGGAAGTATTTGCTACATACTCTAGTCCTCAGCCCCCGACTGTCCCCATCCCAGGTTCCTTTCCAGTGAACAGTGGATGAAGAACAAAATGCATTCCAAAGAGAGACTTCAGGGCTGCTGTACTATGTGTGTATGGTGCTTCTCTTGGAAGGACTAATTGGACTATAAATAGAACTGGAGGAGGCCAGCAATCTCCAGAATGCCCCTGGGCCCCTTGCCTTCCACTGTTATCTGCAGATTCTTTGCTTCACCAAGACAGCTGCAAAGCAAGGAAGAGCCAGGGTAGAGCCCAGGGAGTGGGAGGTGCCATTCTGAACAGCTTTCCCAGAGGTCCCCTGGAGATCCAGCACAGCTCTCCAAGATCAACCATTGTTGGGGGTTTTCTGATACTAACTAGTAATAAAGAGTTTATACTTGTCTCATATCTTCTGTGTAGTGTGTATAGAAGGCTTGTGGGAGGTGGCAGATTAAATCCTTCCTTCCATCTGAGTGAGATGAAGAGAATTTCAATCTCATTTCCTATTAGAGGGCCCCTTCTCTTCTTGCCAGTCACCCAAGAATTGGAGGCACCTCTTTGAGGCCTTCACTATCCAAGTCCACATGGTCCCTTCAGGTGGGCATGTCTGCTGCTGCAGGACTGGTGGGCATGTGGGGGGAAAGGGGACTTAGGTGGGAGGGTGCTGCTTCTGCTTAAGCTTGATCCCTAAAGCCTAGGGAGTTACTGTCTTACCTGTCTGTAGTTCTGTGTGTAACTTGATCACTAAAGCCTACAGCTTCCCTCTGTATGCAGAAGTCATTTTCCTGAGGCCTTGTTTCCCCAATGTCCCTTGATATCTCATGCACAGAAATTTCCTTCCTGCCTTTCTGCCCTCCAAGGCATGACCATCCCCTCCATCCTATGTATAATCCTATCAAAGTGCTCTTGATTCTAGACTGTCTGGTCACAAGATAAAAATTTCATGAGGCAAAAAGGGTTAGATGCTGGCTACCTATTTGGAATAGGGACAGGAATGGGGGAAGAGAATAAAAAGTGATCCTACCTCGCCAACATTCTCACTTTCCTCAGAGTTGTGATATTGAAAGGGCCTTGGTTACTTGGGAGGGGAGTGTTATAGACAAAAGGGTCCATCAGGAACATCAGATCTTAAAGCTAGATTTTCTGAATTAGGGTATGTTTTTCTGATATCCTTTTTTTAAAAAAAAATTTAGTTGTAGTTGAACACAATATTTTTATTTATTTTTATGTGGTGCTGAGGATTGAACCCAAAGCTTCACACGTGAAGAGGCGGGCACTCTACCACTGAGCTACAGCCCCAGCCCTTGTGATATTCTTGTATGTACTGATAGTTCATTGGAATTTGAGGAAGGTGAGACACAGATGATATTTGAGAGTATTATGGTACATTTTAATGTGGTTTTTAATGGCCCAGCAGCATCAGGATCACTTGGGAACTTGTTATGAATGCAAATTCTCAGGCTCCTCCTCTTCTGTCTCTAGCAGTGCTGGAAATTGGGCTTAGCTGAAATTTGAGGACCTTTTTTAAAAAAAATATTTTATTTTTAGTTACAGTTGGGCACAATACCTTTATTTTATTTGTTTACTTTTTTAAAGTGGTGCTGAGGATCGAACCCAGCACCTTGCATGTGCTAGGCAAGCATTCTACCGCTGAGCCACAACCCAGCCTCCCCACCAGGACCTTTGCTTTAATCCCTAGTGTAACGTGAACAAATCACCCTAGCTCTCATTCTGGTTGGCTTATTTAGGTTTTCACAGTACATTCTGATGTCCACTAGAATGTCTGTAGTTCTGTGTGTTGACTTTTATATAGTTTGATGAGATTACCCAATTTTGCAAGAAGACATTTTTCATGGTAAACTGCCTGATACTCCCTTAATTCTGGGTTGAGCACAAGAAGGTAAGGGCAGTGAGATATCTGTTGAAAGAGCCTGGGTTTTGAATCCAGAGAACTTGGTTCAGACACCTGCTCTGCTATTCACTAGCTGTGTGACCTCAAACAAGCTACTGAATTTTTCCAAGCCCCCACAAGTGTTGGCTCCTTTCCCTGCCCTCTGGGTTCTGTTCTGTAATGATGAGGTAATGGATATAATGGATATTCACTGAGGGCCTACTCATATCATTGAGTGTCTACTATGTGAGACTTTATGGCTGTTATCCTATTGGTGACTTCTAAGGCTTGGGTGTTGTTTATCCCCACAAAGGTTATTGTGTTAAAAGCTTGGTACCCAGGGTTGCAATATTGAGAGGTGGTGGAACCTTTAAGAGGTGACCTAGTGGGAGGTCCTTTGACCACTGGGGAATCACCCTCAGAAGGGGATACTGGTGTCCTGGAGTTCTTGCCAGAGCAATTTGTTATAGAAGCCTGAGCCTGAGCCCGAGTCACTCTCTAGCTTCTTGTTTCAAGATGAGATTTCTTCTTCACACAAGTGCTCCAGCCATGTAATGCAGCCAACAGGACCCTAACCAGAGCTGAACAGATGTCAGTGCCATGCCCTTGAAACTCCCAAACTGAGAGCTAAATAAACTTATTTTCTTTATAAAGTTTGCTTGCCTCAAGTATATCATTGTAACACTGCAAAAAATGAAGTCATACAGTGATCTCCACAGCTACATAAATTATAAGTATAATAGATACCCCCACTAAGTTCTTCAGGAAAGATATTTGACTCCATTTTACAGATATGCAACTCAATCACTTATCCAAAGTTGAGAGTTAGTGAAGCCTGGATTCCAATCCCAACTTGCCTGGTATTGAACTCCATGCTCTTTCTACTATAGCACAATGCCTTAACTTTTTACCCTTAATAATTAATAACAGTTAACAGTGTCTGCCAATAAATACCTTGACCCACAGTTGTGAAAAGTGGAAGGACTTTGAGTTACAGAGAATCTTCTGGTGAAAAGGGAAGTGAGTGGAGGTGGTGAAAGAATCAAGCTTCGTTCCTAGAGTTGGTACCAGAAAAGGACATAAGTGGTGCAAGGAGAATTGCGCACATGACTACTAGGGGTGTTGGCCTTGCAAAACCTTCAGATACAGAAATTAAGAGGCAGAGAAGCATGTGGCGGTTGGCATGTTCCCTACCCACACCCCCATGGAGGCCCTTGCCATCAACAATTCCACTCCTGTTTGTCTCTCTCAACTTCAAGTACTGGCTCCAACCTAGACCCTTCTTGTAAAGGCATCCACAGACAACATATGGAAAGGTGTAAGGATGAGAAGCACCTCTTACCTGTCATAGAACGCCAACAATAGACCAAAAATGTGTGCTTCTGCATCTCTTCGGGGTGAGGACTATACAGGATTAGGGCCAGGTGACTGGACTAATAATCCATGTAAAACAAAGGACGTTTTTACTTTTTAAAAAATATTTTTTAGATGTTGATGGAGCTTTATTTTATTCATTTATATGTGGTGCTGAAAATTGAACACAGTGCCTCACACGTGCTAGGCAAGTGCTCTACCACTGACCACAGCCTCAGCCCCAGAATTTTTTTCTTGATAAAAACATGTTTCAAATGAAGAGTGTCTTGATATCAGGTAGAAGTGGAGACTTTGTTCTTTCCTTGGACCAACTCTTCCTCATGTGAAGAATGCAAGAACGAACCAAGGAGATTCAAAACCCATTCTAAAGAAATCATTGTCCTAAGAACTCTCTGGTTATCAAAGCAAACTGGATTCAGTAAAACAGAACTATGAAAAGCAGTTAAAACCACCCATAAATTGAAAACCTGGATGTGACTGCTGTTTGTACTTTGATGTATTTACTTTTTACACATAAAATCTACCCCCTCCTTATATATATACACAAAAGACAGAATAAATAATAAATTATTGGGCTGGGGTTGTGGATACATGGTAGAGTGCTTGCCCAGCATGTATGAGGCACTGGGTTTGATCCTTGGCACCACATATAAATAAATGAATAAAATAGGGTCCAACCTCAACTAAAAATATGTATACAAATAATTTTTTTTTTAAAAAAAGAATAAATTCTTTTATAGATGCCTCAAATGTACTGGCTCCAATCTGGAACCTCCAGTAGTGAACTGTACCCAGCATGTAGGAAAGTATAGGCATAGGGAGAAACACTTTTCTGGTGGTAGAACAGTTATATAGAGAGGCAGGGTGTTAGCTTTTTCATCACTGTGACACAAATATTCGACAAGAACAACTTAGAGGAGGAAAAGTTTATTTGGGGCTCACAGTTTAATAGTTCTCAGTCCATAGATGTCTGACTCCATTGCTCTCAGGCCCAAGATGATGTAGAGCATCATGGCTGAAGGATGCATTGGAGGAAAGCAGTTCACCTCAAGGCAGCCATGAAGCAGAGACAGAGGAGTGGGGATAAGGAGGCACAGGGAAGATGCACCCTTCCAGGGCATGACCCCAGTGACACCTCCTCTAGTCATGCTCCACTTACCTACAGTTACCACCCAGTCATCCTTTCAAACTAGGATGGACAGTTCAATCATTTCACCTCACAGTCCAATGATTTCACCTCTGAATAATCCAGCATTAGGAGGAGCTTTTGTGGAACAACTCATATCCAAACTATAATACAGGAGGAGGACAGGGGTAGAGACAGAGTTTTACTTACCAAAACCAGAATGGGACATATATCTTTTCAATGTTCATTTTTTTAACTTTAACAGTAAGACATGACAGTGTTCTCATATTCTTGAGAATGTGATTTTAAGTGACTGTGTAACATTCTGTCATGTCAATGTTTCATAATATAGTTAACTAGTTCTATCTAATTGGGCATTTTAACTGTATCCAAATTTTCATTTTCACTCTCAAAATTATATTAGCACGCAGTTTTCTATACCATGGCCAAGAGTGAATATTATATCATTAAAAATACGTTAGCTGGTTTGAAAGATATCTTATTTTAATTTGCTTTTGTTTATTAGGAAGACAGAACATTTTCACATTGCTTATCCATCTGTATTTCTTCTGTAATAGTTTAGCTATTAAAACCTCTATTCTAGGTCACTCATGGAATATTCATCTTATCTTGTTTTGTCAGTATTTGATAGTGTATTATCCTAACCCTTTGTCATACTTAAGATAGCAAGTATTTTTTTCTTGTTTTTACATTTGTTTTTAAATGTGTCTGATGGCATTATAATGGGTAGAAATATTAATTTTTACATATTAAAATCTTTTCAACTGTTATTTCTTTTCCTTTTATCCATAGGTCTTCTTGGAAATAATATATACAGCATCTATATTTGAGTCTATTATATTTATACCTTAAAATTTTAATTCTTTAATCATACTTGAACTTATTTTGGTGTTGAGAGGTAGGTGTCTAAATGTATTTTTTCACTAAATAATTAATCTAGTATCTTAGTATCTCAGCATCATTTTCAATATTCCATTCGTTCTCCACTGATCTGAAAAAACATCTTTAACAAATACTAGACAGAGAGCGAGAGCGAGAGAGAGAGAGAGAGAGAGAGAATATATGTGTATATACTGTTTTACCCTGTGAGCTGTTGGTATTCTTATACCCACCTAATATTTGTTTCCACCTTTTTTTTTGGGGGGGGGGGGTTACTGGGGATTGAACTCAGAGGCACCCAACCACTGAGCCACATCCCCAGCCAGATTTTGTATTTTATTTAGAGATAGGGTCTCACTGAGTTGCTTAGCACCTTGCTGTTGCTGAGGCTGGCTTTGAACTTGAGATCCTCCTGTCTCAGCCTCCCGAGCTGCTGGGATTATAGGTATGTGCCACTGCACCCGGCTGTTTCCAGCTTTTTGAGTAAATGCAGTGCAAGTTAGTACTCACTATTCATCTTTTTATTAATCTTAAGAACACATTTTATTTAAAATTTTTTAATTGACATACAATTGTACATATTTATAGGATACAGTGTTACATTTTAATACATTTTACTATACAGTATGTAGTAATCAAATCAGGGTAATTGGCATATCCATCACCTCATGTATCATTTTTGTGTTAAGAACATCCAAAATCCTATTAGCTATCTTGAAATATTCAATTAATTGTTGTCAATTATAGCTAATCTACTATGCTATAGAACATTAGAGGTTATTCCTCCTATCTAACTGCACCCCTCTACCCGTTAACCATTCTCTATCTTCCCATTCCCCACATCCTTCCCAGGCTCTGGTAGCCACTATTCTATTTCCTACTTCTATTAGATCAACTTTTTAGCTTTCACATGCTGGTGAGAACACATGGTACTTGTCTCTCTGTGACTATTTTATTTTACTTAATACAATGTCCTTTAGTTCCATCCATATTGCTGCAAATGACAGAATTTCATATTTTTAAAAATAAGTTGGATACTATTCTATTGTGTACATGGACCATATTTTCTTTATCCATTCATCAGCTGATGAACATTTAGGTTATTTCCATTTCTTGGCTATCGTGAATAGTGTTGCAATGAACATTGGAGGTCATATGTCTCCTTGACATACTGATTTCATTTCCTTTAAATATATACCCCATAGTAGAATTGCTGGATCATCTAATAGATCTATTGATAGTTGTTCAAGCAACCTCCATACTGCTTTCCATAATGGCTGTACTAATTTATATTCCCATCAATAGTATATGAGAATTCCCCTTTCTTTACATCCTTTGCCAGAATTTGTTATTGTCTTTTTATACAGCCATTCTAGCTGTGGTTTCATCATTATTCATATTTTTCTAAACTTTTTTGGTAGTCATCACCTGTATACTCTCTCTCAAAATTTAATTCTCTATTCCTTTGAGTCCCAGATGTGCTTCCTTCAACTAGATTCTGTGAGACTACCCTGTAACTTAACAGTTTATTCTTTTAACCTAGTTTGAGTAGCTTTCTGTTCCTTAAGGTTTTATCTGAGCCCTACACTCTCTCTCTACTTTGTTCTTCTATGATATTATCTAAACATCTGATATTTATCATCTTTAGGAATAAGATTCAGATTGATATTTTTAAAAAGCTAACATTTATTGCTTACTGTGTACCTGGTAGCACTATCTTAATTTTCTTTAAAATCCTACAATATAGAAAATAGTGTTCTCATTTAGAGATGGGGAAACCTAGGCTTAGATAGGTTAAATAACTTGTCTAATGTCACAAAACACTGCAATATTTGAGAGAGCCAAGATTCAAATTCTGTTTTGACATACCCACCATGCTATACTATATAGCACTTGGCTTATTTTTGGAATTGAAAACGACACAAGAATCAGTTATACTAAAAGAAGGCTTAAAGGCATTGGCTGGACTGCTTGGATGATATATGATCAGTTATTAGTTAATTGATCAGTAATTAATTATTGATAGTAGATGATATCCATGTACAACACTCTCCACAGTTCCTGGTACATAGCAATTCCAAAATGCATATTTTTTTCACATTTTTAACATCTTTGAAATCAATAGGCCTTCCATTACTATAGTTTAATTGGCAGTATTAATCTTACAATTGATGGCATTTTAGATTTGATGAAATAAGGCATTAAGTGCTTAATAAATGTCTAGTTTTTAAATGAGATGAGTTATTCATTCAGAAAATATTTGTCCTATGAACTATGTGCCAAGCACTGTTCTAGGAACTGGGACAGAGTAGTAAGTAAAGAAACAACTCCTACTCATGAAGTTTACCTTCTAGTGGGAAACATGAAAAACACAGATTAACAATGTCAGATAGTGATAAATGAAAAGGGATAAGGTGAATGTAAAGTGGCTGGGAGTGCTATCCTAAACAGGGTGGTCAATGGAATATTCATGCGACAAGAAACTTGGCTGGGGTGAAAGGAGTGAAAGGGAGAGCCATGAAGAGAGCTGGAGGAAGACCTTTCCAGGTGCAAGGCACAGCAAGTATAAGGGCCTTGACATGAGAGCACCCTTAGAGTCTTTGAAGAGTGGCAAGGGGGCTAGTATGGCTGAAGTGCAGAGTACAAGAAAGTAGTAGGCAAAGTAAGGTGGGGGTAAAGACTATGAAGGGAGAATTTGAAATATGTAGGTAAGGACCTTTGGGGGAGGCTATTGAGGATTGAACTCAGGGGCACTTGACCACTGAGCCACATCCTCAGCCCTATTTTGTATTTTATTTAGAGACAGGGTCTCACTGAGGTGCTTAGCACCTCACTTTTGCTGAGGCTGGCTTTGAACTCCCGATTCCCCTGCCTCAGTCTCCAGAGTTGCTGGGATTACAGGCATGTGCCACCATACCTGGCAGGTCTTTTTTTTACCTCTTTTTTAATGTGGTGCTAAGGATTGAACCCAGTGCCTCCCTCATGCTAAGCAAGTGCTCTACCACTAAACCACAACCCTAGCCCAGGTAAGAATTTTTTTGAAACCCTTTCAAAAAGGCTCTAGATTTGAGTAGAAACTGTGTATTGGGGTTCATAACTACCTAGTAGGGGCTGCTGAGTGTCATGTCTACACTGCACTTGAAGCCAAGGGATGACTAGGAGCAAGGGTAGAGATGGCATTAATTTAAGGAATGTGAGGAGAGACAGTTCCATTTAGTCTCTTAAACACACTAATGCACAGTCAGAATGATTCATGGTGCAGAAGAGTTTGAGGGCAGAATGATAATGATACGTGATCAGAATAACAAGCTGAGGCTACTCTGAAAAAAGTGACACTCAGGGTTCAACACTATTGATGATGTACAGTTCAAACTGGCCTTGGTTTAGATTTTTCAAGTCATGCTGCCACAACATCCGCCTGCCCTTCAAGTGGATTGGACAAAATTCAAATTATTTTAAGAATATTGAAAACATTTATAAAGTGACTACATATAAGATAGTAAAGTACAGAAGCTAGATTTCTATAACTGTTTTAATGTAAGGCATATGCTTTTATAAATCTACTGTTTCCTAGAAAGGCAAGATGTATAGTGGTTAAGAGCATGGTCTTTGGAGGCAGACCAAGCTGGTTCAAATGTCACTTTTGCTACTTCTATGTCACTTTAGTTAAGTAACCAACTCAAGCCTCAGTTATCTCATCTGTAAATTGGGAATACCACTTGACCTCAGAGAGTTGCTATGATTATTAAATAATGTGTGTGAAGTACATAGCACTGGGACCACTCAATAAAACTATAGCTGCTTTCTCCTAAAAATACATTGTATATCAAAATTTGTTATTCATTGTACATACATCTTGAAAGAAAGCAACCCAAATTCATAGTGCCATCAAAATACAGACAATAAAAGCAAAGGGAAAGAAAAACATTTCCTCGGAGTTCTAAAGGCAATACTTGCATTCAGAAAGTAGACATATTTAGGGGGGAGGGTGGAGGACGGGAAAGGCAGCGGAGCACAACAGACACTAGTATGGCAATTTGTAAATCAATGGATGTGTAACTGATGTGATTCTGCAATCTGGGTATGGGGTGAAGGTGGGAGTTCATAACCCACTTGAATCAAAGTGTGGAATATGATATGTCAAGAAATTTGTAATGTTTTGAACAACCCACAATAAAAAATTAAAAAAAAAATAAATAAAAAAATAAAACAGGTAAAAAAAAAAAAAGAAAGTAGACATATTTAAATTAAAGATGAACCTTCAAATTGACTTTTTAAGATACATGGTAACTCTCACAAGAAACATACACAGAACCACTCTTCTTGCAAGCAGTAATCTTAAAAGGGAGGCACAGAGCTGTGAACTATTCAATGAAGGAGCTGAGACAAGAAAAACAGTTTCTATTGAGACCCCTGTCACTAGTCCCACAAATGCAAGAGTACAGGTCATCAGTGCAGATAGACAATTGCTAAAAGTATATTTATCATGAAACTCTCATAATCATTAGACTTCCACATTTTGTTTTTAATGTTTTCTTGGAAATTTCATGACCATGTAGGCCCCCATATTTGAAATGTCTGTACAAGAGGTTCTACTGCCTTCCTAATGATGGGACTTAGTAAGCTGCAGACCTATGAGATCATGATTCCGACTGACAATTCAAGAGAATAGATTTTTTAAGGAACTTAGATTATACAAATCAATTTATGCTCTTAAACCTGAGCATATGGAATTAAAATGGAGTTAGCCATAATAACATGGAATGCATGATCTTTAATACATCAATCTAAAATCACACTATCAGATCAAACAGGAGTACCACAATATGCTTTATTTTTCAGGTATTAATGAGTTCTCTAAATTTCTATGTACAAACTTTAAGTAGCAGCAAACATCAGTTCTCCCAAAGAAGCTTAGGTGAAAAACAATTCATTCTATCCATGAGTTTAAAGCCCTGCTGTTTGATCCACTGTTGTACTAACAAAAAAATGAACTCAGTGAGAAAAGCTAATTGAATGCTCAGTTCATATATTTTGAGACTCCTATATTTTATTGGAGTTAAAGCAATGAACCCTTGGTAAATATTTTAGGTTTTTTTTTTTTTTGGTGTGTGTGTGTGTGTGTGTGTGTGTGTGTGTGTGGTGCTGGGAATTGATTGAATTCAGGGCCTTGTGCATATGAGGCAAGCACTCTATCAACTGAGCTATATCCCCAGCCCCAATATTCTGTATTTTAATTATCAAGGAATTAAATATGTTTGCTAATTATCTCAGAAAAAGCCATGATACCTAATGAATAATCAGTGATACTAGTCTCCTACCTAAAAGATAGAAAACTTTGAAATGAATTCATAATTTGAACATATCTGAATATACCATTCATAGAATTAGCAAGGGTAATGAATCTGGCTTTTAGAAAATCATCTAAAAAATATCTACTGAAATGAAGCCACTGTTCTTTATGGTACTATATTAACCAAATGCCTTTTACCGAATAACAAATAAGCAGATGTTTTCAAAGGAGAACATTTTTAAAAGAAAACATTCTTATATGCCATAGCAAACAGAGAACTTGCATCTGCAAGGCAGAGCTACAGAATTTGAAAGGAGTTGTAATTGAGCAATCTGACTTTCTACTCCAGTCTGGAGTAAATGTGTGAATAGATAAGACCATAAGGAAGGATGTTGATGATCTTTTTCTTTGTAAGAAAAATTTGTAATTCCAGTTATTGGCAGAGTTTTTACATCGGCAGCAATACAGTGGTGAGCATCTACATTGTGCTGAGAGGTAGACTGGGACTTAATCCTTGGATTTAATAACAAACTAGCTTTAAGGTTTAAACTCAGTTTGTTTAGGCTTAACCTTAATTTTGAAAATTTCTGAAGTGAAGGCAGATCTTGAAGAATTTTTGCTTTTAGTTCACTGTAGAGATAAAATAGGTTGGTAAAATAAACATCTGCCTTATGCTGAGGACAGGTGTGTAAAGCTGCCATTTGGGTAGTGCACAACCACATCACTGTGCTTCCGAATAAAAGAGCAACTCAGCAGCTGAACCAATCAAACAGACACAGGGATGAGTGGTCTCTAGTATTTTACTCCAGATGCCAGAGCCATTAGAGTTCCCTACAGGGATATAAGTCTTTATCAGGATCAACAAATTTACAGAACAAATCCCAGTCCAGCTTTGGCTAGGCGGCCAATTGACTGATTATACGTCAGGGCCCACTAGCCTCTAGAATTAGCACTTGCTGCTGTGAGAAAAAAAGAAATCAATGTGTTAAAAATATCAATTTGAACTTATTCATACAGGGAATAGAAAAGTACAGGAGGCACATGATAAAAGTATACAGAAGGCTTTTTTTTAAGTGCAGGATGAATTAACTTTCTGAACAAGTTAAGGCTCTGAGGGGAAAAAATTCTAAATCATAACCTTAAAAAATAGTCTGTTCTAAATTAACACCTTACAAAAGCTGAAATTCTTACTTCATCCTTCAGCATAAATGTCAAATCTGAAATCATCAATATATTTCAAACTCCAGAAGGGAAGGAAAAAAAGACATTCTTGTTAAAATATAGTAGCCACTAATGGTAATAGAGAAAACCACCAGATTTTTGCTATTAAATACATTATTGCAGTACTGGGGATTAAACCCATGGTCTCATTCATGCTAGGCAAGTATTCTACCTCTGAGCTACACTACCAGCCTTCTTTTAAAACTAAAAGAAAAACACAGATTTTAATAATCCTCATTAGAAAATTGGAAAGGAAGTCTTATTGTGAACCAAATTTTATGTTTGTCACCAATGAAAATGAATTCATTATGTTCTTGAATTTATTTCCGGAAGCACATTAAATTCTCTTACAGCTTTGATTTTGCAAATAACATCAAAGTAGCAAAATACAAGTAACTGCAACATATAAAATTATACTTCAGTAGAAATACTTTCATAATTGGATCCAGAGGCTTAAAATAATTATTTACTTTAAAAAGACATATTCTGAGCCATAATTTTTCTTTCAGTTACATTTTAACAAAAGAGGAGGAAAGAAAAATAGAAACAATGGTCCTAATACATTTTTTTCTTAAATACCTGCTACTCATGCCCAAATTAGCTGGCAACTCACTGAGGTTAGTCCGAGATAGATCTTAATCAATCTACTATAAAGCATTTCCTGGCTTTTAGCCAATGGAAACATAACTTTTTTTTTTAATTTTTTATTGTTGACTGTTCAAAACATTACATAGTTCTTGACATATCATATTTCACACTTTGATTCAAGTGAGTTATGGAAACATAACTTTTGATTGCAAAAAGAAAAAAAAAAAACATGAGATCTCAGTGACTATACAGACTGATAACCAGTGCGACTTTTCCTTCTTCCAATCATATAAGAGATAAATACAACAATTATAAGGAAGCCAAGGGCCACACCCACTGCAACAGGAATAAGAAAGTTGAGGTCAGAGTCAGCAGAACATTCTTCAGCTGTTAGAAAAGAACAGACAGCAAGGAGAGGAAATTAGTAAAGAATGTAATTAAGCAAAGCAAGCAAACAAGAAATAAGCATTCTGATAACAGGTTAGTCTTTTATAGCATTATCCTTATTTCTTAAGATCAATCCAAATATTTCATAGCAACTGATCACCCTATATCTCTTATTATAATCATCTAAAATCACACCAAATTCTTCAATACAAAAAAGCAGAAGTTAAAGGAAAAATGGGAAAAGGTCCAAAATACAGAATTATGCTTGCCCTATATAAAAAGATTTTAGGTTTAATTGTCTAATGGCACTAGGGAAAAGAGTAATCATCTACACTTAAAAAAAGAGACCACCAGGAAGGCAGTGGGTGAAATTTGAATTTCAAGCTCTGAATTTAGGCAAAACTGAATTTGAATCCTGACTCCTTCAAGTACTAGCTGAAGGACTTTGCCAAGTTATTTAAACTAGGCCTCACTTTCCTCATCTATAAAAGGAAAATAGTAATTGTGGTATTATAAGATATTTAAGAATTCATTCTAATTGTATTTTAAAGTATCTGATATACTTCATGCAGTCAACAAGTGTTCATTCCTTTCTCTTTTCTTCTCATGTTTGTGATCCCATCCAAAGATGTTTAGGGTTTGAAGTAATAACAAGCAGAGATCATAATAGGAGTGTCTCAGTACAGTACTATTGAAAAGGCCAATATTCAATGCTTTAAAAATACTTAAGCAAAATGATCCTGCAGCAGCTCAAAGTGCCCAACTGTGATCTCATTATTTCAAATTTAAACCAGCAGTTGTTTCACTATTGAATAATTAAGATTTCATTGGGGCAGTTTTTATCAAAATGCAATGTTTTTTTTTGCCTGCTAGATATGTAACTTCAGTGAAGTCACTCCCCTTTCAGAAAATTATGTTGTTAGAGTAAATAATCTTTAAGATACTTTCCAGCATAATTCTAAGGCAATTAACAAAATGTGATATTTGGTGTGATTTATTATTGTGCAATAACTTGCATTTTTCCTCTAATTTTAACTTTACCTCCTCTTACAGTTTTGCCATTCATAAAAAACAGTTTGGAAAGGTTTGGAAAACATAAGGTGAATTTCAGTAATCACATTAGCTTTTGTTGAAAAGATTTACTGTATTTTACTGCAAGCCCTCAGTTGGGGATTGAAAGCTGGGTACCAAGATACACTGTATTGTTAATCAGTAAGTTATATAAACTCTGAATAAGCTTATATATATATTTCAAACTTTCACTTCAATGTGAAAACTTCTCATCTATTAAGCTTCCTTCTTAGTTATCTATACATTCAATATCTGTGCCCCACTTATACCATAAAATGTTTCAATAAGGGCTGATTATTTAGCTAATTTTAATGCCAACAGCCTCTCTATACCCTCATCTATGTTCTGCCCCATGGGGGCTGTCTTGAAGAAGCAAGAGCCTAGTTGCTATGCTTCACTGCCTCCCTTCTGAGATTGCTGTTAGCTTACATTTCATAAGTACCAATCTGATGACAACACTAAATAGATTTTAATGCTCTAGAGATCAACAAGATGAGGTAGAAAAACACAACACAATCTGTCCTAATTAGTTCATAGAATATTTCTATCTTTCAATGCTAATCAGGCATCCAAAGAGGAGCAAAATACAAGGAATAAAAGGCAAGTAGTTAAATATACTTGAATGTTTTCAGTCTATATTGCTGAAAAATAAGTATTAAAAAAAAAACTCTAATTCTGGAGCCAGGTTAAGTTCTGTGGTAGCCTCTTGGGTCTGTTTTTTACCTAGGGGAAAAAAATCACAAACCTGAGATACTGATTTCATTTTTTTTTAAATTTTGAGACAGGGTCTCTCTAATTTGCTGAGGCTGACCTTGCAATCCCCTTGCCTCAGTCTCCCAAGCTGCTGGAATTACAGGTGTACACTACCACCCAGCACTGATTTAATTCTTTACTGGAACTCAAAAAAAAAAAAATCAGTAAAAGTTGCATAACCTTAAAAATGTGGATGGCCCTAAGGACAGTGTTTGCTTCATTCCACTGAAAATCGAGTTCAAGCATATGTGATGGGCATTTATGCCACATCAACATTTACTTAATGAACTATATGCAAAGGCACAGTGATGAGTTTAAATCAGGATAGTTCTCATACATTGAAACAGAACACCAGTAGTGAAACAATATTTATTAATTCCACTAAAACACACTACATATTTTGTTTTTATAATGGCCATGTTAATAAGTTTCAGGTATCTTAGGTTAGGATCAAAATTTAGGCAAAGCTTCTTAAAACATTGCACACCAATGTTCTTTTTAACAAATTTGTCCTCAGAACCAGTAAATAAAACATTTTTTTTTTATTTTAAGCTAATCAGAGAGAGAGAGAGCAGTTTTATTAATAAAGACTGATCTTAAAATACTGGGAATGATTTAGGAATTAAGGTTTCAATATATCATTTTTAAGAAGAAAAGTGTTTCATATACCAAGAGGCAACAAATCCTTATTATTTGCACGTATTTTTATATAATCAATCAGATTGCAGGTTCTAAAATTGCTCATATCCAGCATGATGACGCTTGAGACCAATAAAATAAGCCAGCAACACTAGAATAAGTACTCCTGCCAAGGCTGCTCCCACCGCTATGGGCACAAGGAAGTTGTCGTCATCTGCACTGCAGTCTTGAGCTAGATGTGGAGAAAGGACAATTGAGAACAGAAACAATGACAAATTTTCAAATCTGTCCATTTTAAGTTAAAATGACAGTACTTCCCAGCACACACATTTTGTTTTTCACATTAAGATAACAAGTCACTGGCATTATATTATTAGCAAATGAGATGTTCCACAGAAGTGACTTCCCAAATAACCAAACCATACACTTTTACATAACAAAAAAAATGTAGTCATTTTGGGTGAAATGTATACAAAAATGATCACATTTTTCTCAGATTTCTTAAACAGAAGATAGTGAATAAATATAATTAACCTTTCCTTGATGATCAGGCTGTGAGCTTCAGAGACAAAATGTTATGATGTTAAAGAAGCACAGTGCTTGGAATACTGTATATTATTAAGTATTAACTAATGACAACTATACAAAAGAGACACAGAACTCAATACATGGAAATCTGGAGTCATTAAATAAGGAGGAAAGATAAAAACTGGCCCTAGTGGCATACTTGTTGGCTTCAAGAAGCTCAGTCTAGTGTGAGACTCAGGCAAGGAAGTAAGTGGTTATAATTTCAAAATATGCTGTGGTTGGGGCAAGCAATACACAAAGTTTCAATGGAAGTGTTTCAAAGGCACACTCAATTCAGCCTTGTTACACAAGACACACTTTTTAAAAGGTGACAATTGAGCTGAGTTTTTAAGGATGGATATGAATTACCCATACAGGTAATGAGATAAAGATATAAAGATATTCCAGGCATAAGAATCAGCACAGACAAAAATATGGAGGACAAGAACACTTGGCACTTCAGGGGCAACAAGCAAGCTGACATAGCTAGAACAATGGATCAACTGGGCAGGAGGCAGAAAAATGTATCAGAACCAACTTATAAGATCACGGTATACTCCTAGATAGTTTGGCCTTATCCTGATAGAAAAAAAAAAATATCAGCATCAAGATTTTAAGCAGGATATTTTTGTTTCAGAAGGTATGGCAGAAGGAAGCCTAGAGGTAGTTAAGTTAGGCGGCACCTCTATTACTAGAGTCTAAGTGACCAATATTATGTCCCTGAACTAGGTTAATGAAGTGAAGATGCAGAAAGGACAGACTGGAGATTCAATTAGAAGGCAAAATTGACCAAATGGATGTAGAGGGTGTAGGAGGAGGTGCTAATAGGATAGTTTCCAATTCCACACTTAAGTAATTATGTTCATGCTGGTGCCATTCATCATGGTAATAATTCAAGAACAATACTGAACAATTTCAGTATTGTTATATTTGTAGTTATTTGATGGGGGAGGGTTGGGAGAGGATAAGCTAGAGAGTCACTCCATTTTGGATTTATGCCTGTGTTCAAACCAAGTGGTTATATGACAAGTGGTAGTTAAAACCATGTACAACAAAATTTCTCAGTGAGAGCAAGTCAAATAAAAAGAGGTCCAGAGACAAAACCCTTGGGAACACTCATATTTGAGAGATAGACCAGAGTAGGAAAAAGAAGTAGAAAAGACAGGTAGAAAATAGTGCCACTGAAGTGAAGGAAAGGGAGAGTTTCAATTAGCATAGGAGAATAGCAAAGTCTTAAGAGAAGTCTGAAAAATGTCCATTGAATCTAGGAATATAGACAGTCGAAGGGTATGAGTCAAATTGCCAAAGATTTACAAGTAAACGGGAAGTGATTGGTTAGGAAATCGAGAACATGGGATAAGGAACATATGCTCATTTCAAGGAGTTAAAAATGATTTAAGAAAAGAGAAGCAATATAGAGGTAGTTAGAACAAAGACAAGAAAAGATGGCAGGTGAGTGGAAGAGACTTACATGTTTATAGGATGAGACAAATGTTTAAAGAGCTATTAGCACATGATACGTTGAAGATGCTGACTGGTATAAGGTCTCCTAGGAGGCAGGAGGAATGGTATTTCAGAAGTATTAATCAAGAAAACCTACAGTGATACTAGAGAGAGGAAGGAATAGTACACAAATGGACACACACTTGGAAAGGGAAGAAGAGAGCTCACATGTTAAACTGACACTTCTATTTCCCATTTCCTTGCCTCTTACTGCCCTAGTTCTCTTCCTAGCTTGCAATCTACCAGGGATTGATAAATCAGGCAATTAAGTTTATTTGAATTGGGTCAAAAATAAGAATGAATAGGCTAAAGGCAATTCTGAGTTTGCCTGCATTCAAGAAATGTGCCAGCCTTTTTTTTTTTTTTTTTCTTTTTCTTTTCCTGTAACCCTCTGGGACAGTAACTGGGAACAAGATGCAACCTCGGAGTTTATGGACTTTTTGACATTGACTTTGGCTGCCAGCTCAATGATGTTTTTTAACTTGGTTCTGTTAAGAATCCAGATAGCTGAGGTTGCCAGATGTGAGTTGTGAATAGATGATGTTAAGAGTCCTCAGTGAGTGCCACCCCTTCAATTTCCCAAATTACCATTCAGCCTATAAACTATTAGGTGACACGTATCATAAAGTATTATGCTTTGAATTTAATATCTCTTGGATTTTAAAAAATTCATTAGTAGATTAATTTCTTATTCTGGCAACAGACTCACAGTCCTCTCTTTCCCAAATTGGGTATTTGACCTAGTACTGAAACGACTTTCATAAATACTGCCAATAAGGCTTTCATGTAAGACAAATATTCCCAGAGTAGATCAAAAAGGCAATTCCGCTAATACAAAGATCTTTCCAGATGCTGTCACTTACTTAAAATGCTCTCAATTAGTGTGTGAAATATTAATTTATAATAACTATTGATTTTATGAATTCAATCTTTAAAAATTCTTTAGGTAATGGAAAGAAATTTTGGGAAAACAGTAATTTAATAGGATTGTATCCTGAAAAAAGAAAACTCTCATTCCAAAAGTCATTTCGACCTGACCTATTTGCCGAAAATATTTCTGGGGAAAGGAAAAGTACATCTGTGGAGGAGTTTAATAGCCAGAAGCAATGAATATTTTTTTAAGACTAAAAAAGTTTCATGACCAATGAAATTTCAATGAAAACTTTCATTGAAACAGTAGATTATAAACAGTTAATCTTCAATGTTCTGTTCAGAAATTTTTCAAATAAAATTTTCAGCATAAGAATTGGAAAGCTGAGATATACATTTATGACAAAATGTAAAACTCCCTTAAAAAGCAGTTGAGGGGCTGGGGATATAGCTCAGTTGGTAGAGTGTTTGCCTTGCATGCACCAAGGCCAAGGGTTCAATCCCCAGCACCACACACTAAGAATCTACTCTAAGACTCACATTCTTATGCGACATATATTTGTTATATACCTTTTAGATCAATACTCAAACCAAAGTAAATCACATAAAGCTGAAAGGGTACTTAAAGCTTCTACCACTTATGCATGTCTACACTTTTCAAAGACAACATAAAACAGTTATTGATGCAGAAAATTAGCTACCAAGGTAAGACATGGTAGCTAAAAGGAGATGAGTAAGACAGACGAATGCAAGAAAATTTGACATTATCTAACTTTAAAAATCAGATGAAATGATATTAATCTTAAAAACCTAACTCTTGTGTGGCTAAGTTAAAATGAGGCCAACCTTAGTAACTTGGCGAGTCTCTAAGCATCTTAGACATTGTCTCAAAATAAAAAATAAAAAAGGCTGGGGGATGTATATCAGTGGTAAAGTGCCCCTGAGTTCAATTCCCAGTACCAAAAGAAAGAAAAACAAATCTGAATCTTATAAGAATTCCTCCTGGAAAAAAATGCAGGAAATAAGATAGGTGCACTATACACTGAGGGGTTAATACTTTATTGAATGTAGAGTATGATCTTGATACATAACAAGTCACTTCTTATCAGATTCCTTCTAAAAATACTCAAATGTATATTTATCTTCTTTGAAATGGAAATTATCACTCAAAGAAATAAGAGTAGCAGGATTTTAAAGCCCCAATCCCTAAATGAAGAAAATTGAGATCCCAGGAGTGAAGCAACCTGGCCAAAATCACATGGTAGCTAATAGCAGTATTGGGAGCCATGACTCACAGCATTCATATGGCTTAACTGGGTAACCCAGAGAAAAATTACCAGCTTAGTTTTCTTGTGTGATTACTACAGTGACCAGGAAACTATTTGGAAATTGGAAGATTGAAGTATTTTAAGATGAGTTAAGAGATGGATTGCACACAATCCTACTTCGGTTCAGATCAATAGCTCACTTTGGATAGCTGCTATGAAAAGCTGCTATGTACAGATATGAAATATTGGTCTCACTTTAGGAATTGAGAAGTGTAGGAAGAGATACTCTGAAGCTTTTACTATGAAATAAATATTCTAGATTTCTGGGTCCCTCTCTGACTATGCATCAGATTCAGCAGGGAAATGTGCACGCGCACGCACACACACACACAAACACACACACACACACACACCCCTCATCCCAGATCTGCTAAGTGACATACTCTAGGGTTGGAGTCTGGGAAAACCTGGGAAGTGTATTTGTAATAAAGTATGTGTTTTTACTAAAAACACAATTCCCAGGTAATTCTTATTCTGTAGCCAGTTTAGCATCTTTCAACGCCTATGTATGCCCCTTCTTCCAGAGAATACTACACAGAATATTTCTACTTCTAAGCATTTACAAAGATTTTTCTTTTGAAAGAAATTGCGATTGTGTAGTATACAAAATCTTGACTTTAACCAACAGGAAAAAATGTGAGCAAATTTACTTAAGAAATAAAAGAATCTTTATTGTTTTAGAAGCAATGTTGAGCAAACAGGCAAATATCTAAAGAGAGATACCATACAATAACTAGTGGTTTAAACATTGAGGAAAAAAACATGGAAAGTATTTACATGGACCAGTTTCTTTATACAAATGCTTTAACATGAAAAACACCCCAAACCAAATAGAATTTTAGCATCAAGGTGCAAACTCAGTAAAACAAAACAACAACACTACAAAAAATACAGAGAACGTGTGGCTATAGGAAATCATAGTGTAAATAGCAGAATATAAACTGGCCCATGTAGAATACAAAAATATTCACTTAAGTCAGATTTTATATAAAACAGTGCTTATTAGAGGTATTTTAATATGAATCAGATATATAATCTAAAGGTAGAAACTTTTAGAAACATTAACAGCATTAAGCCAATGCCACCCACTTGTGCTTCTAAGTTTTTGTTTTTGCTTTTGTTTTTAAAACTGCTGTTTTGACTCATGAAAAATCTCTAAGGCCCACATTCTTAAAAGTATTATCCAGTCTTATAAGATTAACAATTTTATACTAAAACATATTTCAAATAAAAAAAATAATTTTTAAAAATCAGATTTAGTCTTTAGGAAGCAATTTAAGCTGGCAATTCAGCTCAAAGTAGCTCTAGGAGAGGGGTTAAGTCAATCAGGAATCTGATTCTGAGCCAGTAAGATTTTCAGGCTAAACAGACAGCAAATTTAAGTGAGAGAAATTATTTATCATTCTAATGACAGTTACAGACATAAACATGCTAACATGCAATTATCTATATATGCGTGCATGTATGTACTGATGTATTCAACATCAAAATTTTGGAACCCAGATAGTTTTTGTCTTTGCAGTACTGTGTGTAGAACCCAGGGCCCTGTGCATGCAGGCAGGCACTCCAACATTGAATAGTATCCCCAGTACTAGCTCTTCATTTCCTACTGATGGGGAGGCATATAATCTGCCCTCCCCAAATAACCACAGGAACCTTGCACATGTGGCTGCACATTGATATTTTTAAAAATAATTTGCTCAGCCATACCAATGTGTGTGTGTGTGTGTGTGTTGTGTGTGTGTGTATGTGAGCGTGCTCACGCACGTGCGTGCAGAATCTGCAAGGAATACTTGATGTGTTAACTATATATGCTGAAAAAGTTTGCTTTCTTACATAAGCATTAGGTGATGCACAGTAAATAGACAATTGGTACATCTCTCCCATCACAAAACTGAATACAAAGTATATGAATTAATAATGATTCTACCATAATGAACAATAACAATGTAAGTTTTGATTAACACAGAACCATTTAAATGTAAAAGCCAAATTACTAAATGTTGTAGCAATCAATGCAAACTAGAAATGAATAACTTTTTAATAGACTGAGGGAAGACCAAGACTTTTGGGTTGAGTACAAGTTATTTTCTAAGTGTAAGTGCACTTGATCTAGGTTCTAGGACATACTGGCATTTCTTCTTTGAGAAAAAGAAAAGAATAAAATACATTACCACCAACAAGGAAGACTGGAAGGTTAAAGCGAAATCTACATTAATTTTAGTACTACATGTAGAGGCCAATTTACGGGTACAAAAGACTAATGCCCTCAATTGGCACTGCCTAGCAATTATCTTTAAAGCACCTAAAAAATAGATTGAAATGCCCAGTTGGAATAGTCTTGCATCTTGCAATTTAAAAGATTGAAACGTCCAGTTTTTTGAAAACAAAAAAAGCATTAAACAATAAGATTAACACCTATTCTAAAATTGAAAAAGCTTTTATGTCTTTTGTCATTACAGCCACATTAAGTACAAATGTATTCAAAAAGCATGAGAAAAGCATTCATTTGTAAGAACATAATATACTAGGCCCTGTTCAAATCTACTAGCATCTCTTTCATGGATCAAATAATGCAGCAATGCCAAAGTAGCTAAGTTAACCTGCAAACGAAATCACAAAAAAAAAGCAAAAGGAGCAAGTACAAATCCACTATAGAATATGTTGTCCCAACTCAACCTCATGCAAGGAAAAGATATCGTTTCAAAAATTGTTTTTCCTAAGCTGTATATTTCTAGTCAGATATACGTAAGTGAAAACACTGAAATCTAATTCAAGACAGTAAAATAGAACCTATAATACAGGTGATTTTGCATGTGTCTTTTACTATAGAAATAACTATTCCTTGGTTGGGAAACCAATATCACATGGCTAATTTATAGTTTATAGGATTTTTTTGTTTAAGTTCAAAAATCTCTCATACCACCCATTCTAAGAGCAGGACTACAACTAAATATACCTTAAATTGAACAGTATTGCAGGTTGGAACTTGTACTTGCTTTATTGTTTGATAACAGAGATCACATGTGGATTAGTGTTACAGAGTCTGATATCCAGCATAACTTTTTCTTCTGCCAATTAGGTAAGCAATCACTATAACGATAATCAAGCCTGAAAGACCAGCACCAACTATAATTGGTATTAGAATGGTGTCATCATCCAGCGAACATTCCTGGGCTGTAGGTGAGAAAAAGTGTGTAACAAATAATGAGTATAATCAAAAAAAGAATGTTCAAAAGTAAAAGATGTTGATTCAAAAGTCAGAAATGCTTACAAAATCAATTTTAATTATGACAGGTATATTTTTATGATAAAGCTACAGAAAATTAGGGGCTATTCTAAAACTAAAATCCTAAAACTTGTCTTCTTATATTTATATTTATGCTCATGTGTATATATGAATTCATACACATGAATATGTATAAATTCATTTATGTCTATGAACACACACACTGGATTACACGGTATACATACGTGTGTGTATGGTTGTGTATTTGTTTACATTCCAAGTTCTTTCCAAAACAGGAGTATCACTTAATCAGAAATTAAGAGAGCTAATTTAGCCTATTTCTACATAGCCAGATTAGACTCCCAGTGGTACTGTGATTGTCTCTGGGGGAAACAGGATAGCAGGGTATTACAAGATTAGAAGAACCAGGCTGGCTTTAGAGTTCCTCTATACTTGGGTCAGTCAACTACAGTTCATGGCCAAATCTGGCCCAAGAGCTAAAAATCATATTTATAATTCTAAATGGTTGTGGGAGAGACATATATTCTGTGACACATGAAAGTTGCATGAAATTCAAATTTCAGTGTCCATTACAAAAGCGTTATTGGAGCACAGTCACACTCATCTGTTTATGTATTACCTATGGCTGTCTTCATGTTATAATGACAGATTGAATAGTTGCGACAAAGACAATGTGGCCCCAAAGCCTAAAAAATACTGTCTGGATCTTTTAAGAAAAAGTTTTCAGATCTCTGATTGAGACTATATGATTTTAGTGGCTACATGAGTCAAGAAACTGGGACCTCTTACTAACCTGAGTGTGGTTACTACCTTTCTTATCAATTTGGTCCAGGCTAGCAGCCTACAGGGACTATTTTTCTATTTCTGGAGAATAGTCTGATCCAATAAAATCCAATCAACACTCTTCTACCTTATTGCAATTCTATTTCCTCCCCATATACACTCAAGTATTACCTATGTGCTGTATTTATAGGTACCCATAGCCAAGAACCTAGTTCCACAGATAGATTATGCATTTAATAGTATTAAATGCTATATACTTCTTTGGGTGACATTTTAAATTCTATGCACATAAAACCCAGAAATTTAAAGAAAAAGAACAGCTCATCTATATTATAACTGACTAGATAAATAGACCTTAACTGATAATAACACTGAAAAAGATTTTAAATTCTAAACACAAATCTGGATCTAAAATTATAGTGAAGATATAGGGGAGCTAGATTAAGACTCCATAAATAAAGCTACTAAAGGATGAAAAAATGAAGTACATAAGTAAAACCAACAAAAGAAAAAATGAATTCTTAAAAATAACTCTTAAAGTTGTGATTAACATCCCTACTCACAAGAATGGTAGGGTGAAAAGCCCATTTATTGACGAGGTATTCATCACCTTTGAAGAAGTAGTTGAATGGCTCACAGCATATTCACTTTTTGTTTGTTTGTTTGTTTCAGGGATTGAACCCAGGGGTGCTTAACCACTGAACCACATCCCTAGCCAGCATATTCACTTTTAAACATTGCTTCTACATTTCCTTCTAAACCATAGAATTAATTGTTTAAAAGGATATGGATGACTGGAATAGCTCTGCTCAGCAAATCTGTGATGCACAAACCTCCAATTTTAAGTAATTGGTTTAAAAGGACAAGTTACTTAAGGAATTTTGTGTACTTTGTTTTCTTTATGCAAATTTTCATCTTGTGAATGCCAAATACATCTTTCACATTCACATGAACATGTTATAATGAAAGTCCTTCAAAGAACTTTCATCAAAAATCTTATAAATGCCATCATTAGCCCTGAGTTGATTTTCAAAAAGCCTCATTTGCACTGGTACATGCTTTGAGGACTTGTCAGATAATTCTGGCTGCTAATAACATAGTTCGCAATATTTGAGGCTTCGCTATCCCTCTTTATTTTTGTTTCTTGAGATCAGACCAAACTGCTTTCATTCAGGTAGGAAAATGTTTCCAATGAGAAGATGGCCCCAAGAAGGCAGATAAGATACTCAAAGCTGCTGCTCCAAGGTACCATCCCCTCCAAACTGAAACCAAGACGCAACTATATTTTAAGTAAGCTCACTTAAAGCTCTAAATAGTTTTCAGATCATAAAAACATTTGGCTTGAGCAAAATGATGGGCCAAATATAGTTACACAACTTGTCCATTGCCATAAGAACTCTACATCGTAGAGTCAAGAGGAGAGTTCGTATTTCTCTATTTAAATATATAAATTTCCATGACTCAAAGAAAAAGCCACCTATCAGTCAATGTAAGAACATAATTATTAATAAAACTTGCTTGATTCTTACCTGTAGAATACTTTCCTTCCATCACATTGAAAGGCTGAACTCTTAATTCAAAGGTATTTATCTGAAATGTTCTAGATACTGAAACAGTCTGCTCTTTGTGGCACATATAAGAACTTCCCAGAGGAGCATCCCAGTAGCTAAGGTTGTTATTTGCAATGCTGAAAACTTTCCAGGAAAAAAAATACAGGTTAGTAATTTCTTATCCTATCAACATCAAAAATGGACAGTTCTCAGTGTTTTTTAGTAAAGTATGGGAGCTTAGGAAACATGGTCTACCAACGAAAAGCAAGTCTTACCACCACTACTTTTTTTTTCTTTTGGCAGTACTGAGGTTTTAACCTAGGGCCTCAGATATGCCAGGCAAGTGCTCTACCACTGAGCTACCTCCCCAACCCTTAGCCCTTTCTCTTTTATTTTGACAGAGGTCTTATTAAGTTGCCCAAGTTGGCCTTAAGCTTGCAATATTACTGACTCAGCCACATGAATAGCTGGGATTACAGTCATAAACTACCTCCCTCATCTTTCTATAGATGTTTCTACAGCTTAAAAATCATTTGCATCCTTAACTATTAACTACCATGTTTGAAAAGATGAGATATAGCAACATATAGAATATCACAACTCAAATATTCAAAGTTACATATTTTAAGTGGTGGTCAAGGTATACTTTTTACAAGGTTCCACTGAATAAGGCACTCTTTGATAATAAGACGTGTATAGTTTCTAGTCCTTCAATATAACTCACACTCTTCTCCCTTAGACCAATGCTTTGCTTACCAGAGCCATTAGCCAAATTCAAGCTGACATTCACTTCCTTCAGATAGAATCGGTTTTCATTTTTCTGTTTGAAAGAGAACATCCAATTAATCAACATATCACAACTGTCTACAGGTAAAGTTAATATCTACAGAAGAAAAGTGATAGTAGTAATACAGAGAAGAGGCTACCATGGATTAGACCTGGGCTAGTATAATAAACTGCAACTAAGCAAAGAGAACTCAAAGTGGCAAAACTCTTTTTCTCTTCATTTAATTTCCAACTTGTGGACTACCAGAGTAGTTATGTGGTTCTTGGATAACAATGTGATTCATCTTGATTTCAGAGTCCACACCACTTCTATCCCAGATCATGACAGTCTCTTACTGGACTCTCTGCCTTTCAATCACTCCAGCTCTATTCTTCCCTTTCTACTGCTTCTCTCTCTCTCTCTCTCTCTCTCTCTCTCTCTCTCTCTCTCTCTCTCTCTCTCACTGGGGATTGAACCCTTGGCCTTGATGCATGCAAAGCAAGCACTCTACCAACTGAGCTATATCCCCAGGCCTGCTATTCTCTTTTGTTTGTTTGATAATTTTATTTATTTTTCTTCTTGCTATTACATTTTTTTTCTTTTGGTGTTGGTGCTTGGAATTGAACTCATGGCCCATGCATGCTAGGCAAGCTCTATCAGTGAGCTATATCCTCAGACCTTTTTTAAAATTTTATTTACAGGTAGGGTCTTGCTAAGTTGCCCAGGTAGGCCTTGAACTTGTGATCTCTTACCTCAGTTACCCAGATAGCTGGAATTGTTACTACATTTTAAGATTTTAATTTAATGTTATTAGTGTTTTTTTTTTTGTTGTTGTTGTTTTTGTTTTTTTGCAGTACTAGAAATGGAACTAAGGTCTTGTGCATACTAGGCATATGCCCTACCACTAAACTACACTCCTAGACTTTTTTTTTTTGTGTGTGTGTGTGTGTATGGTATTGGGGATTGAACCCAGGGCCTTGTGCATGCGAGGCAAGCACTCTACCAACTGAGCTATGTCCCCAGCCCTGTTTTTGTTTTATTTGTTCTAATTATCCCTGTGTGTGTGTGTGTGTGTGTGTGTGTGTGTGTGTGTGAAATTAGAGATTGAACACAGAATGCTCTACCACTGTGCTACATTCCTAGCCATTTTTATTTTTTCATTTGGAGAAAGGATCTTGCTGAATTGTGCAGGCTGGCCTCAAACTTTTGTGATCCTCCTGCTTCAGCCTCTAGGATAGCTGGGATTATAGGTATTCACTACCTTGCCTGGCTGGATTCTATTTTAAAATAGCCTACAGGGCAAAACAAATATTATAATTATTAATATTAAACATTTCCATGTAAGATCAGAAGAAGCCATTTTCCATTAAAGAGCCTACCACAGTGGTCAGATGTATCACTCAAAAGGGAATGATCCCAAATATTACTTTCCTCATTTTTATTAACCATAACTTCTATGAGATAACAGAATATATCTAAGGAGGTCTGCTCCTACCATACTGAAGAGGATAAGTTTTTTTTTTTTTTTTTTGGTGTGTGTGTATGTGTGTGTGTGTGTGTATGTATGTATGTTGCTAAGGATGGAACCCAGGGCCTCACAAATTAGGCAAGTACTCTACCACTGAGCTTCACCCCCAGCCTGAAGAAAACAAGTTTAGACACTTATACACTTTCTTCTTTTTAATTTTACAGTGCTGGAAATGGAACCCAGGGCCTCATGCATGCTAGGCAATGCTCTACCACTGAGCAACACCCTAGCCTACCTGACATTTTTAACAGTGACTCACTAGTCATATAACAGAGGAATTATTAGAATGTAAGAAAAAGAAAAATTTTGTAATCCTTTCTAAAATATAATTGTCTAATATAATTTTCAATTACTCAGCACATATTTTATAGAGAAAAATACTTTAGACTCAAGATACCAAGTTCAGATATGAAATTACAACATACCTCTCATCTACATATCAGATGTTATATATCAGTAATCTGATTACAAAGCAGAACTTGTTTTTATCCAATTATATAATAGCTCTTATTTTGAGAACTATTGGTGGTTCATTTTCCCTTATCTGTAGCTATCCCCTATTGCTCATTTCCATTTGCTACGATATGTATACAGATATATCCCCTCACAGAAATATTATGAGGAAAACAATTGCTTCTGAGAAGGTAGAAATAAAGGTCCCCAATGACTAATTAATTCTAGCAAGAAGTAGGACAGATATACATAACCTGAAACCTTCTGTTCAGGGTTCAGCTTTTCATACAAATGTGAACAACAACACAAACTCGAATGCTGGCATTTTAAGCTATCCTGATTTAATGAGTTAATATGTGCCCTTACACAATGTCTTATATTTAGAAAGTACAGTCTTCCCTTAGTATTGATATTCTCATAGGATTGGTTCCAGGACCAGCAACAGATACCAAAATTTGAGTTTGTTTAAGCCCTTTTTATAAAATGGTGTAGTATTTGCATATAACCTACACACATCCTCCTACATACTTAAAATCACTTCTAAATTACTAATAATACCTAATGTAATGTAAATGCTATGTAAGTAATTGTTACACTATCTTGCTTAGGGATTAATGACAAGAACATAAGTCTGTACATGTTCAGTACATATATAACTCTTTTTTTTTTTTTTTGGTAGTACACTGGGTGAAATCCAGGGCCTCGCACATGCTAGGCAAGCACTCTACCACTGAGCTATACCCCAGCCCATCTTTCTTAATATTGGTGACCCAAGGTTGGTGAATCCATGAAAGCTGTACCCACTGATACAGAGGCCTTATCATACTCAACAAATGTATTATTATTATTATTATTATTATTATTATTATTATTATTACTAACACTATTACAAATGGCATTACTTCCAAAAGGCTGAAAATATTATAATACACAAACATGAGGGTTGTCTAACCAATAAGAGAAAAAAATATTATCCTGAAAATTATTTATATGTGGAGAGATTAGAGAGTTTTCTTTTAATGTGAGTTAATTCTTGCTCCTACCCTAGAGACATGTAATAGAAAGGCCATTTTGGTGAATATTAATAAAAGAGTCCAGCCACAGAACACCAAGCAGACTTTGAGGAATGAAGAGGGATCAATGGACTACACTGTATAATTAATAGTGTTGAAATGGAAAATAAAACAAGACATGAACACCCCCATACACAATTGTTTAAACTTTCAGATGTGTTTCTCAGAGAATGAACTCAACTTTAGAAAAAAATCTGTTACTTACGACAGCAAAGACGAAGTCAAGATACTTAATGTTGCTGCTGTTTAGCCTAAGCTGAGCAGTCTGAGGATGGCAGCTGCCAGTGACACCAGTTGAATTGGGGTTAATGTTAATGACTGAAGAAACCTTCAGGGGAAGAAGAAAGGGGAGGTACAGATTAACTATAAAATCTGACAGCAAAGCCTTACACTCTAATAAGACCAACTTCAATGCAGAACAAAACCTCCTTTGTTTGGATACTTAAATTCATGGTGTCTTACTTTCAAACAAACTTGGCACAAACCCTCAAGCTATGACTCAGATGACTTAAACAACAACAACAAGAGGGAAGCTTCCTCAGTAATGAGCCAAATGAAAACACACATTTTTACGGAGCACAAGAGCCATCTGTCTAGTTTCTTTCAATCACAGGATCCTGGAAACAAGATTTGTTCACTGGCACTCCCTCTGGAGCCCAAGTGGAACACTGCAACTAGAAAAGCTATCATGTACTTGAATGTGTCTTTACAATCTGAATCATCAAATAGCTGGAAAAAAAACAGAAAGCTGCACTACTCCTGAACAACAAGCTTCAGTACATTTCAGATAAAAGTATGAAGGAGTTATAGTTTAATTTTTGGTGGTGCTGGGGATGGAACCCAGGGCCTCAAGCATTCTAGGCAAATGTTCTACCACTGAGCTATTTTAAAGCTACTGAAATACAACTCAGCTATGTGTACTTTGACCTACTAAGGGAAAACAGAATCTAAACTCCAAAGAATCCTATAAACTGATAGGTTTTCTGCTGACCAAGTCAATGCCTTACAAGAAATATTAACTCTTCATGCTCACAGTAACCAATCAAAACTCAAAGTCAACATCGAATCTCTATTTAAAACTGAATTATTCTAGTAACACTACTCATGGGCAGACAGTAGGATACACAGTATTTGGAAGGAAACACAAAAAGGCTGTAATGATAAAAATAGACAGTCATACCTTATCTTGAGTGATGTTCAGCTGCAGCCCCATGGTAGCCAGTAGACAAGTGCTATTACCATCACGAACCGAATAGTTTCCCACATAGGGATTTTCCTTTGGAGTGGGTGTTGGAGTAGGAGATGGCACAGTGGTGTGAATGATGGGTGCCACTGTTGTGGCATGTTTGTCTTCATCACATAGATATTCTAAAACCAACCAACAAACAAAAGACAATAAACAAAAGTGTTTTTAGTCAAGGTTAGAAAATAAAAATCTAATTTTCAAGCTTTTGTCTTGGAACTTGCTAAAGAGTGGATGATTAAGCTATTCGAGGATATGATCAAACAAAAATCAGGTTTTATCAGCTGAAAACATTATAGGTAGAGCCTTTTGAGAGACCATTCCAGAGCTGGTGATGTATATAGCTCAATGGTAGAGCACATGCCTAGCATGAGATTCTGGTTTTGACCCACAACACCACATTAAAAAAAAGACTTGCTGAAAGATCATTCCACGTGTATATAATAAACTTTAAATTTTAAATTCCACAAGAGGGGCTCGGGTTGTAGCTCAGCAGTAGAGCACTCGCCTAGCACATGCGAGGCCCTGGGTTCAATCCTCAGCACCACATAAAAATAAATAAATAAAGGTATTGTGTCCACCTACAACTAAAAAAAATTTTAAAAAAGTTTTAAAAAATTCCACAAAAACTGCTATTATTTACAAAAAAAAAATTATGGTCTTGTGTAAGCCACAAGTCTTAAAATATAAATGCTTTGAGATAATGACCTTAATGAATACCACCCGATATACTTTTTTTATTTTATTGGTTTTTCTTAGTTATACATGACAGTAGAATTCATTTTGATGTAATTATACAAGCATGGAATATATTTAATACCACTCTTAAATTAGGATCCTAGTATAGAAAAACATACTTTATATACGCACCTTTTGTGCTCACCGTGCCATTTTGGACAAAAGCTTGTACAAGAACATTCCAAATGTGCTGAGTGACATTATTATTTTCTATAGTTAACAAACTATTGCATCTAAAGATGTCATTCAATGGAACATTTAATGCCACACGGTTGTCAATGGTAATAATTCCTACAAAACAAGATTAACAATGACTATTAACAAGAAGGCAAGAAAAGAGTGATAATATAAATATATTTGTAATAACTTTCTTCTCACTTCATGCATGAAGTAAACAAAGGGATGTTGAAGGGAATAACAAGCATGTTGAAGGTAATGACAAGTTCACTGTAGCTGAAACATAGGGAATAAGGAAGAAGTAATGGGGGCTAAGAAGAAAAGACAAGTTGCATGTGGTCTCATTTTGAGGAATCTTCTACCAACTAAGGACAGTACAGACTTTCTCTATTGGCAATGGAGGGCTAATTTCAGTGTTACAAGCAGTAACTAGGACACGTATAATTTATTTTAAGGGAGAGAGCAAATTTGTAGGGGACAGGCTGAGCAGAAAACTTTTAAGGGAAGCCACCTAAGAGGGGAAACCAGTTAGAAGGCCAATGGTATGGGAGGTGAAAGGTAAGGTGGGGAGTAGGAAGAAAACAAGGGGATCTAATTGAAAATACCTATGTAAGGTAGAATTAAAAGGACTTATTGACTATAGATATAGAAGAAAGAGAGATGAATTAATACAGATTTTATAGTAAAATCCTTACTTTTGTGCTACTATCCCAAAGTAATATCAACTTTAATGGGCTTACAGAGCTTCTTTCTAGATGGAATCTAAAGACTGTTCCATTTCAGGAAATCTTCAGAAGGTGAAAGCGACATTGCAACCATTCTATTCAGGTTTTATTAGAATAGCTAGAGTAGAATTTCAAAAGACAACAATGAGGCACAGTGGGGCCCGCCTGTATTCCCAATGACTCGGGAAGCTGAGGCAAGAGGATCGCATGTTCAAGGCTAGTCTCAGCAACTTAGCAAGGCCCTGAGAAACTTAGTGAGAACCTGTCTCAAAATAAAACAAAACAAAAAAAGGAATGGGGATGTAACTCAGTGGTAAAGCACCCCTGAGTTCACCCCTGAGTTCAATCTCAGTCCCCCCACCAAAAACAAAAAAACTACAATCATATAAATCTATATGGCTTCATTTCTTTTGGAGAAACAGCAAGAAAGGAAGGTATTTCCATTCAAGGCCCTTAATATAGGATGCCTTCTGTACCTCTCCATCGTGTAGCTGCCTTGGCACTAGCTAATAGTCAAAGTAATTGTTAAACCAATGAACTAGAAGATTTTTCCCCAAACTGTTTCTCACTGTTAACAAAAATGAATAGATATGTGAACTGGCTGCATATAAAACAGACCTCAAAAACAAATGAGTTAAAAAAAAGTTGTAGATATATTGGGGTTACACTATGAAACTATAAGTTTTTAAAACTATGTATTATTTATGAATAGCTACAGATGCAGTAAAATATAAGCACAAAGACAAGAAGTTTACATCTCAAAGTTGTGAGAGTGCTGCCTCCTAGCAGGCAGGGAGAAAAATGGAGTTGGGGAGTGAGGACAAAGGAAACCTCAAATGTATCTGTAAAATTTTATCTCTTTAAATAAATAAAATGAAGCAAACACTGAAACACAGCATTTATTAATTATGGGTAATGAGTACCTGTGGGTCTGTTAAATTATTCTCTGTATTTTTTAAATTTTAATCATGAAGAAATGTTTTTAAAAAGAAAATAACAGCTTCAAAGTCACTTCAATTATCAGATGCCTAAAAATAAGCTAGAATTTCAAAACGCTCAATTATTTTAAAAACAATTACCAACAGTGCATATAAGGAAGCCATTTAAAATTCCAACAAGTTTCAGATATCATAATCAAAAATCCCTCCCTTCTTAAAATGAAAGGGGGAGATAGATGTTAGCATGTCAGTTTTTCTGTCCAAATATATCAGACTAAACCTCTCCTTTAACCACTGCCTGCGTACCACAGGCATTTATTACATCATCCCTTGATAACTGTATCAGCCTCTGAAGCTGGCACCACTGCCTGCAGTCTCCTCATTTCTGAATTAATCCTGTAGAATATTTTTTATAAACTACTCTCTCTGCTTTTGTTATATCTTTCTCTGGCTTTAAAAACCTACAATGGTTCCCCAGTGCCTAGCCCATCAAGCTAAATGTCTGTCCCTGGCTTCCACGGCCCCCTGTAATTTAGACCCACTGCACTGGCCAACTTTGTTTTCCTTCTGCTACACACACAGCCTCTATTTTAATCAGGCAGCTCTCCAATTACTGTTGCACATACTATGCTTCCCCCTGCTGGAAACATCCTGCTCAAAATCCTCTGCTTACTCAAATTTGACTGTTAGCCCAGTTTCAGCTCAGGTCCTACTTGGCCACCCAGCCTTCTCACTCCTCTATTGCTTAATGACCTCTTCTTTCTCTCTGCTCCTAATCAGGATCACTGATAAGAACATTTTTGAAGCTGGCACTCTTGGCCACATGGATGGGTTCAGGGACTAAATGCCATATGCAGAATTTACTGTGCACTTTTTCTTTTCTGAGAGAGTATCTAAAGCTTGCCTCACATTGTCAGAAAAGATTCATGAACACTCTCTCCCCTCAAACAAAAACATGAACAGATTAAAAAAGATCAGACTGAGCTCAATGCTTTCCAAATTCATATAACCTGGGAACACAAGTCAGCTCCACTGGTTTCTAAGTTCCTTGAAATGAGGGACAAATTTTATCTGACTTCTCAAAAACAATGCAGAATACTAAGATAAATAAATAACATAGCCAATAATCTGCCTTAGTTATTCTCTCAAACTAAGATATCAGTAAAAAGAAAACAAGGATTTAATTTTTTTTAAGTCTTAGTCTGTGCTATCTCCCACGTTTTCTGTGAACTCACACACTTCTAGATCTTTAAAATATAGTTTTTTTGAGATTTGTAAGTCCATATGAGTTATTAATCCCCAGATTGGGCTGGGGTTGTAGCTCAGTGGTAAAGTGCTTGCCTTGCATGCGTGAGGCCCTGGGTTCGATCCTCAGCACCATATTAATAAATAAAAATAAAGATTAAAAAAAAAATCCCATGTCTGAGCGACTAATGCCTATCTGCCTCTGTTTGTGAAGTCAGAATGAAACACTATCTGTGGGAAGAGCTATGCCACTACAAACACCATGATAACCTCAATAGAGGGGAAGAAAGGAGAGAATTATATTCCCAATAAAATTAAAATCTCCACTATACATGTCTTCAAAATGTTTTAATATGCATTTAAGTTATGGGAATTACAAGAATAAACCTAATTGCCAATACTTTCCCAAGTTCATTTTGATCTGAAATTGTTTCAAAATGGCAGCAAATGTTGACTTTTGTCATTTTAACTTTAATCCCATTTAATTTTTAGTCATTTTAAATGGCGAAAACATGTACAGATGAGGCATTTCCTCTTGCTTCAGGTTATTGAATTTGAACATATTTAAAATAGTTATCAGCAAAGGATTTTCTCATTTATTCAACATTTGTTCAGGGCCTACTACTTAATAAAATAAATAATAAGTGTACAAATTCTGCAGCTGAACAGACTTTGGTTTGAACACCAGCTGCTGGCCCACCTACTAGATTTATAACCTTTGGGAAAGTCAATGTCATCAAACCTTGATCCCTTTACCTGTAAAACTTTGATAATATCTACTTCCCAAGGTTCTTGTTAAGGATTAAGTGAGAAGTCAAAAGTAAAACAGGGTAATAAACTGTACAGAATAAAGCTCTCAAGCCATGCAATCAACATCATTACTATGTCTAACACTGTGCTATGCATGAGCTTACAAGAGGAGATAAAGAACACGACGTTTCCATTCTAGTTAGGAAGAAAGACATGCATAATGAAGGTTTTTAAGTTGCTTACATTATTAATTAAAAGCAAGACAACATAACACAAATCCAATTCTTAAAGTTACCTTTATGTTCAGCATCAGGAAATGTTGTGTGATTATGAATATTGTAGGAAAACGAGATGGTATCAATCAAATAATCAGGAGCATGTTTGGTGAAGTTTACAATCCAGGAAAAACCAGATCCAAATTGCATTGCTATTCTGGGACCATTCTGGTCATCTCCACAAGTGCTTCCCTCATATGTCACATTGCTAAGGTCTGAAATGTTTACCGTTTTCTAGTAGAAAGAGAAATTTAGGGGTGAAGAACAGGTTACAGTGAACACCAAACATGGGGAGACTAGCTGGGTGTGCCACTTCAGTCTATGTCACACATTCTTCATGGCCAGGTTGCCCTTTGCCTGGTGTTCCCCATAAATTAGTCTCAAGATTTTCAGCTACACTCCAGTCCCCTGTATGTCTAAAGAGAAAAGGAAAACTGTCCTGATCTATTGTTCTCTAGCTGATTTTGTTTGTTTGTTTGGCAGTGCTGGGGATGGAACCCTCAGCCACACACATGCTCACCACTGAGCTTTACCTGCAGCTCCTCAGCTGATTTTTTTCAATTAAGCTTTAAAGTAGGTAGAACCTTAACAAAAGAAAATAAGACAAAAGGGTTAAGAATAAATTCCCCAAAAGGAAGATTTTAATATCAAGCTATTTTTTAAAAAGGGCAAGCTTTAGGGGCTGGGGCTATAACTCAGTGGTAAAGCACGCATGAGGCATGGGTTTGATCCTCAGCACCAAATAAAAATAAAGATATTTTAAAAAAAGATTTAAAAAAGGGCAAGCTTTAATTCTAGCATATTTTAAATATATTACAGAGGTAATTAGACCTGAATATCATGTAGCTTCAGATCATTTGCACTTAACCATCTCTAAGAAAAACTCTCTAAAGAACTAATTGATTAAACTGAGCACAGTGGTGCACGCCTGTAATCCCAGACGTTCAGGAGGCTGAGACAAGGGGATCCCAGGTTCAAAGCCAGCCTCAGCAACAGCGAGGTGCTAAGCAACTCAGTGAGACCCTGTCTCTAAATAAAATACAAAATAGGGCTGCAGATGTGGCTCAGTGGTTGAGTGCCCCTGAGTTCAATCCCTGGTACCAAAAAAAAAAAGAACTAATTGATTAGAAGAAATATGAATTCCAACACTAAACAGAATACCTACAAGAGTCTACAAGAGTATAATGTTAAAAAATACTCCAGAGAGTTTAAGTGTTAGGTCAGTTAACATGAAACCTTATTTTGTATAAATGTACTTAAGGAATAAAAAAGGAGTCAGAATTAAATTTCTACTATAAAACTAAAATATTTACTTACATAAGTTTTGTTTGTAGTTTCATACGTTACTGTGAAATTCATCTGCCACTTTGCATAAAGGCAAGTAGCATTTGATGAATCCGTCAAATTAAGTTCCAAGGCATGAGACTGGTCAGCTCCTGTATTTATTGAAAAAAAAAAATTAATTATACTACTATATATACATATATATATGTATACACACACATATATATAAAATAAAACAAGTTCTAGGTACTACTTAAGTTCAACCAGCTCTAAAATGAAACAAAGTATTTTTAAATATATATAGTATCCTGGTGATTGC
Source organism: Marmota flaviventris (assembly GCF_047511675.1). Taxonomy (NCBI): domain Eukaryota; kingdom Metazoa; phylum Chordata; class Mammalia; order Rodentia; family Sciuridae; genus Marmota; species Marmota flaviventris. The sequence continues at coordinate 103,591,618 of NC_092518.1, forward strand.
TTTGCTTTATAAATTTTTAATAGAAGTAGCATTTCCAGGCTGGGGATATAGCTCTGTTGGTAGAGTGCTTGCCTCGCATGCACAAAGCCCTGGATTCAATCCCCAATACCACAAACACACACACAAAAACGTAGCATTTCCCTTCCCAGAGAATGGTTGCTTGACTTGGGATGCTTGAGTACAGACTGGTGATATTCACCTTCTGCCTCCTAATAATCATTTCCATACTCATCTGTGCACCTTGCTAGTTATGTCTTAGGCAATTATAGTTTGCCTTTTGGGGGATTTTGAAGTAAATGAACTAAGGGGAAGCCTCTGAAGGGGATGATGAATTCCTGCTTCTCTCAAATCAGCTGGTGAAATTTTCTCTGCAATAATGATAGACTCGATGCTCCATAGTCTGTTGCAAGCTACATGCCCTAGGGCACACAGATCTCTTCCCAAATGATTTGATTCTGATATGATTTAGATATGGGATAGCTCTTCTAAGCTATTGTATGACCAAAAGAAGGAGTAATGCAAAGGCCTGTTAGATTCATAAAAAGGTTAATCTTTATAAATGTGGAGTTCATCACTTTCACTTTAAAATGGAAAGGCCTGATAAATCTTTTGACATATACTCAAAATTACTTCCTAAATTCTCAACCTGCTATTTGATACTTTTTTTTCCTTTTTCTGCAGTACTGGGGATGGGACCCAGGGCCTCACGCATGACAGGCAAGTGCTCTACCACTGAGCTGCACCCCCACCATATGTGTCCTCTTTAGGCAGAAAAAACTTACAGAGCCACTGAGAAAGAAAGGCTTTGGGAATTTTCAGCCAACAGCTAACTTTCTCTAATCTTCATAGGGACATTCCCTGCTAAACTGGCCTCAAATTACTAATGCAGAAAGGGGAAATATTCCAGCAAACACACCTGTAGCATAAATAGTGGGCAACCATTTGAAGATTTTTTCTTCACTGTCTCACACATTACCCAAGGAGTAACCTGTTTCTTTCTTTTTTTTTTTTTATTGGTTGTTCAAAACAACCTGTTTCTTATTAAGATGGCTACACACCCTTTAGTGACAGCTGAGCAATCCAGTGTCATCTACAGGTAGGGACATGTTCTACACCAGAGAGAATAAAATCCTCAGATGAATACCAAGAAGGCATGCCTCAGCAACAGCTTTCAAGCTGTACACAAAAGCCTACAGTCATGCTCAGGAAACCTGGCTGCCTTAGCAAGCCCAAATAGTATGCCAAAGCTTATGGTTACTGACTGTGACTAAATGTATTGGCTTAGGCTCAAAAAGACTTGTGAGACCCAAATAGGTTTTCTATCCACTCTCTTTTTTTATGTTAATCCTTTGTTTTTTTGTTTTCCCTTCATTCTTTTCTAATGGAGCTGGCATACACACCTTAGGCATACCCTGCAGCCCAAAGTGCTGGTAATTATAATCTTTTCTAATCATCTGTAAGTTTGTTTTTCATATGTTCTCTCTCTCTGTCTGCATTGAAGTCCCTCACCTTTGAACCATCCTGCATCCCTAGGATAAATCCCACTTGAGCATGATGAATGACCTTTTTGATATGTCGTTGGATTTGCTTTGCAGGTATTTTATTGAGAATTTCTGCATCTATGCTCATTAGCAATATTGGTTTCCTTTTTTGTTGTGTTCTAGGAGTAGAATGGTGGTTATCAGAGGCTGTGTTAAACAGCCTCTGGTGTGTTAAACAATGGGTACTAAGTTACAGTTAGATAGAAGTAAGAAGCTCTGGTCTGCTGCTGCATAGTAGGGGAACTATAGACAACAATAACATACTGCATGTTAAAAGAAGCTAGAAGAAATTATTTTGAGCTTTCATCATAAAGAAACAATAAGTGTTTGAGGAGATAGATATGTTTAACCTGAGGCTGGGCATGGTGGTGCATGCTAGCGGAGGCAGGAGGATCAAAGCCAGTCTCAACAAGTTAGTAAGGCCCTAAGCAACTAAATAAAATACAAAAAAGGGATGGGGATGTGGCTCAGTGGTTAAGTGCACTTGGGTCCAATCCCTAGTACCGAAAAAAAAAAAAAGTTTAACCTGATTTAAACATTACACAATCTATACATGTATCAAAACATCACATGATAGTCCATTATGTTTTATGTTTGCTAAATAAAATAAAAAATAAATAATTTAGCACATTCTTCTCATATTCACAGCATTCAAAGCTATTAAAAAATAACCAATGGTCTGGGATTGTGGCTCAGAGGTAGTGCGCTCGCCTAGTATATGTGAGGCACTGGGTTCGATCCTCAGCACCACATAAATATAAAATAAAGACACTGTGTCCACCAAAAAAAATAATAACCAAGAATGGCTGGGGCTGTAGCTCAGGGGTAAAGTGCTTGCCTTGCATGTGTGAGGCACTGGGTTCAATGCTCAGCACTGCATAAAAAATAAATAAAAATACTGTGTGTTCATCTACAACTAAATAAATATTTTAAAAAACAAGCAAGAAAAACATCTCATGTATTAATCATCTTCTGTAAAAAGATATTAGAGTAACAGAAAATTATGTAAAATAGTAATAGGATCAAGCTGTCCTGAGGTGGGAAAATTGAAGCTTTCTGAAGCAGAAGACACAGGTTGTGGTTCACATTTATCATTTGAAATAAAATTCAAGTTAGTCTATCTAACCTGGTGGCCCATGACAAAGAAAAGAGAAATGCGCCCAAGAGACCCAACACACAGTTTCAATCCTTTCACACCTTTCTCTGAAAGAGTGATTTTTTTCACTCTTGTTCTCCATCTCCAACTGCACAGGAATCATATTTTGCACAAATATCCATCATCTCAAACTCAACAATTCCAAAACTAAAACTCATTCTTCTTACTTCTTCCTCCAAACGGGCTTCCTCTAAGTGAAAGGCAGGGCCAGGCACTTGGGCTCAGGACTCAGGCATTTGAGGAAACAACTTCTAGCTTCAAATTGTCTCTTAAATCCAATATTTGCCTTTTATTTCTACTCCCTATCTACCACTCCACTCCTAAATTACTATAGATGCCTCCTAGCTGCCCCTGAAAGTGCTGCCAGATTAGTATTCCTTAAATACAATTTCCTCTCAGGACATTCTCCTGTTCAAAACTTTTTACTGCTTCCAAAATTCCCATATTAAATTTAAATTCCTCTGCCTGACTTTCAAAGCAATCCTTAATCCTGTCACACCCTATTTCTTCAATGTCTCTCACACCATTTTCCCAGAACACACCCTTTAATCCAGTTAAACCTGTTTCCCCTGGACCCAAATACCTAACTCCATTCAACTTCTACCCCTAGGCTTCTATTGTTCCTAACACTTGAAATCTACTTTATTCTGCTGACTTAAATGTTCACCTCAAAGATGTTCCTCTTTTTGGCTGGCCAAAATCTGAAACAGCTTCTTCCCCCACAACCTGGTTATAATTTTTGATCAATATCACTGCCAACTATAGAATCTGAAAACACTGGATACTTGTTTTCCCAGCTTCCCTTACAGCAAGAAGAACTTATGTTAGGCTCTACCTAACCAAAGGTAGAAGCAAAGAAGCCTAAGAACGGAGCCAGAAGTGGAAGAAGGGCCAGGGAGTAGCTACAGCTGGATCAAGTGCCTTAGCAACAACAAGGTAGCAGTGGCCAGTGGTGCAATGTGAAGTTTCAGCTTGGTGGTGGTGGTAGTGCAATTCAGTGGTATGACTTAAGGTCATCCATCAGGCTTTGGGATGTACAGCCAGGAACTCCAATATTCTGAGTTACATAACATCTTACTGATATGTAACATACATACAGAAAAGTATACAACATAATATATGTAAGGAAAAAGCATATAGCTCAAAGAATTTTCACAAATTGAACCCTCAGGTGTCAAGGAATAGAGTACTACAAATACAGTCATCCCTCAGTACCTAAGGGAACTGACTGGTTCCAGGACTCTAAGGATACCAAAATCCTTGGATGCTCAAGGCTCAAATAAAATGGTGTATAATTTGCATATAACCTAGACATCCTCCGTATCCTCTAAATCATCCCTAGATTACTTATAATATCTAACAACATGGAGATATTATATAAATGGCTGTTATACTGTATTGTTTAGAAAACAAGAACAAAAGTCTATACATGTTCACTATGGATATAATTTTCCCCTAATATTTCAGATCTACAGTTGGTTGAATCTCTAGATATGGATCCCACACATAAGGAGGGCCAACTGTACTCTCAAAGTTATTATTCTCCTCCTGAGGATAACTACCGCGCTGACTTCTAACAGTAAAGACCTGCTTTTCAACTTGATATAAATGGAATCATTCACTATGCTCTCTTCTGTGTCTGGCTTCTTTTACTCAATATTATGTTTTGTGAGATTCACCCATGTTGTACATAATTGTAGTTTATTCAGTGTTACTGCTGCATAGCTTTTCCTTCCTTCTTTCTTCCTTCCCTCCCTCTTTCCCTCCCTCCCTCCCTCCCTTCTTTCCTTCCTTCCTTCCTTCTTTCCTTCCTTTCAGTACCAGGAATTGAATCCAGGGGTGCTTAACCACTGGCCGCATCCCTATACCTTTTTAAATTTTTATTTTAAGATAGGGTCTCACTAAATGGCTTAGGACCTTGCTAAACTGCTGAGGCAGACTGTTGAGAGCCACAGCCGAAGGGGCCCCAGCAAACTTCCAGCTGCCGGCTGATGATTGGCTCACAGCGGCCCCAGCAACATCTAGCTGATTGGCTCCTCGGCCCCAGCAACATCTAGCTGATTGGCTCCTCTGCGGTGATGCTCATTGGACTGTTTCCCTGCCCTTTCAGACCACGGAGCTGCTCATTGGGGGACTTTTTGGCTCTGCCCACGTGACCCAGCCAATCGGCCTCAAGAGCAGGAGGATTGTGGGAGGTGGAAAGAAGCTTGTGGGGGGGGGAGACAGGCTTGTGGAAAGCCGGTGGTGGCAGTTGAGGCTCTGAGGATTTTTCCTGAGAGGCTGTTTTGTTTGGCGTGTTTGGTTCTAAAAATAAAGTTAGTTTCTTTTGACAAGTGGCTTCTGATTGTGCCCAGCCAGACTGCGGCATTTGGTGGCTCGCACGGGGAGCGACTGAGGGTAAGTGAAACTGCTCGCCCCTGAGGGCAGGGCGAGAGGATGGGTAGCCATTTTAAGATTCTTCTTTTGTTATTTTGTTTCACTTTTGTTTTAAGTTGCCTGTCCCTGGAGATGTGTAAGATGGAAGAAAAACCGCTCACATCTGAGGAACAGATAGGGAGAAAGGACGGATGGACATTTCAGGAGGCTATTATAATGATTTTGTGTTGTTTCAATTTTGTTTCACTCTGTTTCAGTTTTGTTAGGCGTCATCTTGTTGGGTTGTATTATAGTAGAAATACGGGATCAGAAATTAGTAAAAAACAAACTGAAAGAGTGTTAAGTAAATTGTTAGAGGAAGGAGGCATCCCAGTAAAATCAATAGCAGTCAGGGCATTTGATTGATACAATACAAAAATGTAGCCCATGGCTTTTTAAGGAGGAGTTGTTAAATATATCACAATGGAACCATCATGGTGAAGATTTAAAAAGAATAGAAAAGAAAAGCCCAGGGACTCTGCCAGTTGGCACATTGCCATTGTGGACGTTCATATCTTGTTTGCTTAGTCCAAAGCCTTCAGTTCAGACAATGGTAGAGGAAGGAGAAGACATATTGATTCAAGTAAAAGAGAAGGTCTCTCAAGTTAGTCAGACAGAGGAAAAGATTCAAGTAAAAGAGAAGGCCTCTCAAGCTAGTCAGACAGAGAAAGAAAGTGTAAAACAGAAAAAGCCATCAGGGGGAAAGTTACAACAGGAGACTGCTACTAACACCTTTCTATCACCAGAGGACGTAAGTGTCCAACTAACAAGGCCACCTCCATATGCTGGGAGGTCCCCAGCCCCCGCAGTTGATAGTTGGGATCCTGAGACAAGATCTCAAATATTAACATGCCCTGTATTTGAGGCAGGAGGGCAGCGATTTTACCAAGTTTTAAATTTCAAAACAGTGAAGCAGCTAAAAGAGGCTGTAACAACCTATGGTCCTCAAGCACCCTTCACTGTAAGCATGGTCGAATCCATTAACAACTTGAACATGACGCCAGCAGATTGGGCTAATATGTGTAAAGCTGTGCTAAATGGAGGACAATACCTGTTATGGAAGGTTGCCAATGAGGAATTTTGCAAGGAGACGGCTAGGCGAAATGCAGCAGCTGGTTATCCTCAGAGAAATCTAGATATGTTGTTAGGAAAGGGACCTTATGAGGATCAGCAGCAACAAATTGCATATGATCCTGGCATATACGCACAAATTGCTGCAGATGCAATTAAGGCATGGAAGACTTTACAAGGACATGGAGGTTTACAAGGTCAATTATCTAAGGTAATACAAGGAGCTAATGAACCTTATGCTGAATTTGTAGATAGGCTTATTCAAACAGCTACCAGAGATTTTGGGAATACAGAACAAGCAATGCCATTACTAAAACACCTGGCTTATGAGCAAGCGAATCGTTGGTGCAGAGATATCATTAGACCATGGAAACATGAAGATTTAAACACATATATTAAATTATGTAGAGACATTAATGAACAAGAGCAAGTCGTGGCAGCTGCAGTAAAACAGGCTTTAGATGCCAGAGACATTAATGAACAAGGGCAAATTGTGGCAGCTGCAGTAAAACAGGCTTTAGATGCCAGGCCAAGAACATGCTACAATTGTGAACAAACAGGACATTTTAAAAGGAATTGCCCCATTGGAGGAGGGTTTAACAAAACTAGGTATCAAAGGAGTAGAATACCAGGTATTTGCCCACGATGCCGTAGAGGGAGACATTGGGCTAATGAATGCCGTTCTCAAACCACCATAGAGGGTACTCCATTATCAAAAAACGAACAAGGACCAGGTGTTTATCCACGATATCGTGGAGAAAGGCATTGGGCTCCATTGCCAAAAAATGGACAGGGGGGCCCAATGCTCCGGGGCCCAAAACCACAAATATACGGAGCACTGGAGGAACCCAGCAACCCCATCAGGGTAGTGCCCAGGACACATTGTCCATCAGATCCCTCATCAGACAAACCAGAGGGAGCGCAGGGTTGGACATCTGCGCCTCCGCCAGAGCAGTACTAACTCCAGAGATGGGAGTTCAAATCATTCCCACAGGGGTGAAAGGACCTCTTCCCAAAGGAACAGTAGGCTTATTATTGGGACGCAGCTCTTCTACTCTAAAAGGACTTATGATAAGTCCTGGGGTAATTGATCCCGATTATGAAGGTGAAATAAAAATTATAGCCAGTTCTCCAAAGGGTATATCAGTAATTTCACCAGGAGATAGAATAGCACAGTTACTAATAATACCCAGCCTACATGATAAATTTTCCAGTCGTACTGTAGAAAGAGGTTCCAAGGGATTAGGCTCCACAGGTGTAGATTGGGCTATGCTTTCTTTAAATTTAGATTCTCGCCCCATGCTAAAACTAAATATTCAAGGACATGAATTTAATGGGCTACTGGATACAGGTGCAGACCTTAGCATCATCTCTCGTCAAGAATGGCCAAAACATTGGCCATTACAACAAGCCACTCAAACGCTTCGAGGCCTAGGAGTGGCAACTAATCCCCATAGAAGTGCAATGGTATTAGATTGGAAGGATCCTGAAGGATGTGAAGGAACTATACAGCCATATGTATTGGATCATCTTCCCGTAAATTTATGGGGACGAGATGTCCTAGATCAATTAGGTTTGACATTAACAAATAACATCAACCAAAATGCACCCACTATTATGACTAGACAAGGTTTTAGGAAAGGAAAAAGATTAGAAAAACAAGAACAAGGTATAGCAGCACCAATACAAATAGATCAAGGAACAGAAAGACATGGGTTGGATTTTCAGAAAGGGCCACTGAGACAATAAAAATTACTTGGAAATCAGAAAGACCAGTATGGGTTCCTCAGTGGCCCCTGACTAAAGAAAAGATACAAGCAGCCCATGACCTGGTCAAACAACAGTTAGCGGAAGGACATATACAACCTTCTGTATCTCCCCATAATACTCCCATTTTTGTCATCAAAGAGAAATCTGGTAAATGGAGATTATTGCAAGATTTAAGAGCCATTAATAATGAGATGGTTATTATGGGACCTGCTCAATCAGGGATTCCTCAGTTGTCTGCTTTGCCAAAAACCTGGTATGTTTTAGTTATAGATATTAAAGATTGTTTTTTTTCAATTCCAATTCATCCTGAGGATAGTCCACGTTTTGCATTTACTATCCCTGCACTGAATCATGAAGGTCCTGATCAGAGATATGAATGGAAAGTACTCCCTCAAGGGATGGCTAACAGCCCAACTATGTGTCAAATTTATGTTAACAAAGCAATCCAGCCACTTAGAAATCAAAATCCTGAACTACAAATATTTCACTATATGGATGATGTATTATTAGCACACAAAGATAAAAACACATTGCTAGAATGTTATGCCACACTTACAAACTTATTAAAAAATTATAATCTAGAGATAGCAATAGATAAAGTACAATTAAATTTTCCAATTAATTATTTAGGAGTTCTATTATCCTCAACCATGGTCCGTCCACCAAAAATTCAAATACGAGTAGATCAACTCAAATCACTTAATGACTTTCAAAAGTTATTAGGAGACATAAATTGGATAAGGCCTTATTTAGGTATACCAACAGGAGAGTTGGGACCTTTATTTGATATCCTAAAAGGTCCATCAGATCCAAATTCACCCCGAATGTTAACGCCTGAAGCAAGAAAGGCATTAAAAATCATTGAAACATATATGGAAAATATGCATTTGGATAGAATTGATATAAGTTTGCCTTTATTATTTATTGTACTACCAACAAAAAATATTCCTACAGGAGTATTTTGGCAAGAAGGTCCATTATTATGGATACATTTATCTTATTCTCCTAACACTATTCTTACTAGGTATCCTGAGGCTGTAGGACAATTACTACTCAAAGGAATAAAAGCAGCAAAGGGAGTGTTTGGAATTTCTCCCAATAAAATTATTACTCCATATACTATGAATCAAATTGATGAGTTAGCTAATGAGTTAAATACTTGGGCAATAATCATGTGCAAATCTAATGTTTCATTTGATAACCACTTACCATCTAATCCTTTATTGTCTTTTTGGTCATTGCATCCTGTAATTTTTCCAAAAATGACAAGAAAAACACCTATCATGAATGCTCCAAATATATTCACTGATGGGTCAAATAATGGTACAGCAGCAGTAGTTACCCCTGATCAAACTTTTACATTTTTAGTACCCAAACAATCAGCTCAAAAGGTAGAGCTTAATGCAGTTTTACAAGCTTTTGTGATGTTTAAAGATTCTGTATTTAATTTATTTTCTGATAGTATGTAGTTAATGCTATAGTATCTCTTGAAGATGCTGGTAGGATTTCCCCTTCTTCTACTGTTTTCTCTTTGCTTTCCACTATACAAAGTCTAATCTGGGACAGAAAAGATCCATTCTTTATAGGACATATCAGGGCACATACAGGATTGCCTGGAGCCCTTAGTTTGGGCAATGATTTAGCAGATAAAACTACACATGACATACATATTTTCTCTACACTAGAAGAAGCTATAAATTTTCATAAAAAGTTCCATGTCAATGCTAATACTTTACAAAAGCGTTTTAAAATAACTAAGGAACAAGCTAGACAAATAATAAAACAATGTCAAAATTGTGTGACCTTTTTACCACAAGTTAATCTTGGAGTCAATCCTAGAGGATTGATACCTAACCATATTTGGCAGATGGACGTCACACACTTGCCAGAATTTGGAAAATTAAAATATTTGCATGTTACAGTTGATACTTCTTCTGGATTTTTGATGGGCTCCCTTCATGCCGGAGAAAAAACTAAAGATGTTATAGCTCACTGCTTACAAAATTTTGCCACTGTGGGTGTTCCAAAACAGTTAAAAACAGATAATGCCCCTGGTTATACTTCTACCTCTTTTAAACAATTTTGCTCAACATTTGGCATTACTCATATAACAGGAATCCCATACAATCCACAGGGACAAGGCATAGTTGAAAGAGCTCATCAAACTATTAAAATGTACTTATTAAAGCAAAAAGAAGGAATTGGGAAGGGGTATATATTCCCCAAAGATAAACTTAAAATAACACTTTTTACTCTAAACTTTTTAAATTTGGATTCATCAGGACTTAGTGCTGCGGAAAGGCATATGTGTCCAAAAAATGTGCATAAGCCCAAGGTACTTTGGAAGGATATTCTAACAGGACAATGGAAAGGTCCTGACCCAGTAATTGTCTGGAGTTGGGGGTCTGTTTGTGTGTTTCCACAGGGAGAACAGCAGCCGATTTGGATTCCAGAAAGATTAACTAAAGCGATTTCTACAGACCAAAAAGAAGATGATTTGGCTCAAATCCATAACAACTGATATCCAAAACTCCAGTTTGGCTATTCTTACATCTGCAACAGAACCAGGATGCTTTTTTCAATATCTATTTTATTATTGCCCTTTGCCATATCATGAAGTTCTATTTTGTTTTTTGAGCTCATACAGACCTAGGTTAATGTTTTGCTGATCAGTTCTATTTTTTGACTATAGAGTTTTTAAACATTGCAATGGAGATTTCACCTGTAAAAATTTATAAGGCCTTTACTATAATGTTATGTGTTGTATGTATTATATTATGTGTGCACACTTGTGTTTTGTGTTATATGTTTGAATGTACGTATGTCCATATATCATATATGATGAGCGCTCATGATAAAATGGATCCAAATATTTTTTTTCACGTGATTTATATGGTTTAATTTAAATTGGGTAAACAACTGTTGAGGATTGTTTTAATATGTAAACAAAAAAGAAGGTTAACAGATCTGTTTGTTTACTTTCACCTTTCCTTTTCATTATATTTAATAATTCTCTTAAAGATAATGTAAATTGTTAAGAAAATTGTTTTCTTTTAGTGCCTTCTGTAATGTTACATAATTTTTTCTTTAGCCATTATTGCCAGAATTCCTATCTTCATCCCAGTGCCGGTGAAGACAATGTAAATTGTTAAGAAAATTGTTTTCTTTTAGTGCCTTCTGTAATGTTACATAATTTTTTCTTTAGCCATTATTGCCAGAATTCCTATCTTCATCCCAGTGCTGGTGAAGTCAAAGATAAAACCAATCTACAGCTTCTACAATAGCCATCACTGAACTGCTTGCAGAACTTGCCTGGACACATTGTGAGCTCACCTGTATGCATTGTGAACTATCTGTTGGTGCAGCGACTTGTGGTAGTGTTGGGGTATTTTTGCTGATGATGTCACCGGTGGTACAATTTTTCAAAGGAGCCCTCAATTGGCTTAATGTCATGGCATTTTGCATCCTCCTCTACTAGTGATGGTCTAAAATTTGGGGGCCAACAGAGGTGAGGCAAAGAACCTCACCCCCCACTGGTGCAAAGGCCTATCCACAAGTATAGCTGTATGCTGGACCGGTAGTCAGTGACGGGTATGATCCAATTGCAGTGGTACCAACCTAAGACAGGAGGCTGACGCCTAGAGGTCAGTTCATCCGATGACGGGTAAGGACCATATGTTGAATTGGACTGCCTAACAGGCACGGTCCCTAAGCCACATGCTTGTTGTTTAAACAGAGAGGGGGAGATGTTGAGAGCCACAGCCGAAGGGGCCCCAGCAAACTTCCAGCTGCCGGCTGATGATTGGCTCACAGCGGCCCCAGCAACATCTAGCTGATTGGCTCCTCGGCCCCAGCAACATCTAGCTGATTGGCTCCTCTGCGGTGATGCTCATTGGACTGTTTCCCTGCCCTTTCAGACCACGGAGCTGCTCATTGGGGGACTTTTTGGCTCTGCCCACGTGACCCAGCCAATCGGCCTCAAGAGCAGGAGGATTGTGGGAGGTGGAAAGAAGCTTGTGGGGGGGGGGAGACAGGCTTGTGGAAAGCCGGTGGTGGCAGTTGAGGCTCTGAGGATTTTTCCTGAGAGGCTGTTTTGTTTGGCGTGTTTGGTTCTAAAAATAAAGTTAGTTTCTTTTGACAAGTGGCTTCTGATTGTGCCCAGCCAGACTGCGGCAGCAGACCTTGAACTTGCAATCCTCCTGCCTCAGGGATTACAGATATGTGCTACCACACCCTGCTCTGCACAGCTTTTGATGTGCTACTCATCTATGTTATTGCTGATGGACATTTGGATAGCTTCCAGTTTAGTTCTATTACAAATGCTGTTATAAACATTCTTGAATGTACCAGTAAACATGTGCATGTGCGTGTGTGTGTGTATGTGTGTGTGTGTGTACGTGTACGTGTTGGGTATATATCTATGAATAAAACTATAGGGTCAAAGGGCATGCAATGTCCCAGTATCTTTGTAATAAATTAATTTCCTTTCTGCCTAGAATCAATCAGATTTTATTTCTCTTGCTTGAAATCAAGAACCTAGACTGATATGCCATCCATTATTTCAGCAGCCACAGTTTCCACAAAGCTTTCTTGACTATAAAAGCCCTGGAGGAGCAGTCATAATGCTTATCCCCACTTTTCAGTATATTTTACACTATCCTAAATTACTCAAAGTTATTTTACACTGGTTAATCCTGACTTTCTTACTGTCAAAAGCTCCAAAACAGCAGTTTTCAACTGTCACTTTATAGCAAGCCAGTGTGCCATGGAAAATTATACTATATAGCAAATATTTCATAACTAATAAAAAGTACCAAAGTATATGAATGATATATATGGATAGATTCAAGACTCCCTTTTGATAGTGTTTCTCTTGCTCATTTGAATTCTAATGTGCTCCCTTAATCAGATAATCTTATCTATGCCACTGCCCCTAGGAGTGTGCCTTTTAAATGAATGTCATCTATCATGTGTGTCACGATGGAAGAGATGAGGTGTATTACTTTTCTTCTATCTCCTACCATAGTAGGACCAAGTATGTCCTACTAGTGCTGAATACATATTAGATTTTCAATAAATACTGATTTATTACATCAAGGTGAAAATACCCAGCAATAAAGACCTGAAATACAACTTAATTTGATTATAGGAAAGCTAGTCCTTTTATGAACCTATTAGTCTTCTGGAAACTCCCTCAAACCTCATGTCAGTTTTCTCCTCAATAAATTCTGAATGGATTTCAAGCTAGGAAAAATGCTTTTCATACAAGGTAAGTTTACAGGTGAAACACTGTGGCAAAAAGTCCCCACATTGCCATTTCTATCCTTATTGCTATGCTTGATATAGGAATAGCCAAATCATTTTTGCTTAAAAGGCTTTATGATATTAAAAAGGCACAGCTGAGACTGGGCATAGTGGCGCATGCCTATAATTCCAGTGTGACTGGGGAAGCTGAGACAGAAGGATGAGGATTGGGAGTTTAAAGCCACCCTCAGCAAAAGCGAGGTGCTAAGCAACTCAGTGAGACCCTGCCTCTAAATAAAATACAAAATAGGGCTGGGAATGTGGCTTAGTGGTCAAGCACCTCTGGGTTAAGTACCTCTGGTGATCCAACTTACTAGCTGTGAGAATAGTAGTTCTTATTTCTCTAGCAGGTTATCGTTTCAGGGCTAAGAGAACTTTGCCAAACAAGAAGTTAGACATTCCAGGTTACAAGTCTCACTTCTAGTAAACAATACCTAAAGGGACCCTTCCCAGTTTTTAGGCCTGTGTTTATTTTCATCATTTTAAGTTACAGACTCTTGTACTCAACTTTATCCATTCAGAATGAATATTGGCAAAAAGGTCTTAAAAAAATAAGGACTTAGAGGCATACCAAACCTACTGACTCTTTCTTTTGGTTTCCCCATAGGTTTAAGTCGATTAATTGTTCCTCATTTACAATTTCTAATATAGGTTTACTTGCTACATTCAGCTGCTTATAGTCTTGCTTTCTGGAAAGTCTCTTAAAATGGAAAAGTAATAATATGCTTTTAAGCTACAAATGTTGGACATGTGAAAAGGAATATTAAAAATTAATAAAAATATGGTTTTAACCTACAAAATGACTTAATTTTTTAAGGTCAGACAGTGGGTAAGGAAACGAAATTCAACTCTATTCAACTAATGGAAACTGCTTATTGCTGAGCAGTGTTTGGCAGACCTCCAGCATTCTTTTGCAATGCACAGCAGGACACCAACAAGTACTTATAAAATAATTTTGGGATCTGAGGGGATCTCTGATCACTTTAATATGAAATTATGATCAGAGAACTTTTGTCACTATACAAGGAAGAGCAGCCTTCCCACACACCAAGGGACACTTAAGTTAGCTCCAGTGCTGTGAAAGATAATCCTTGGTTATAGACAAAGTCCACCAAGGATATAGGGGAAGAAAGCTGTACACTTGGGAATAGCTAACTATTTCTAATCCTAGTAAATGTGGTAATCACTGACTAATGAACTAATGACAAGTATGTCCTTTCAATTATCTCTATTACAGCTAGAATAATTTTGACAAAACCTCGAAGTCAAAGTTATAAGTTAAACAAAATGTGGTAAGGCTGCAGAAAAATTTCAGCACTTGCATTCTCTTTTATAGATGCTTCCAAAAGGGGAAATATTAGCTCTTTGCGAAAACCTAACTCTCACAGGGCACAGTGGCACATGCCTGTAATCACAGCAGCTCAGGAGGCTGAGGGAGGAGAATCACAAGTTCAAAGCCAGCCTCAGCAACTTAGCGAGACCCTGTCTCAAAATAAAATATAAAAAAGGACTGGGGATGTGGCTCAGTGGTTAAGTGCCCCTGGGTTCAATAACCCCCAAAAAACAAACCAAAACAAAAAAAATACCTTTCATCTGGTACACAGTAGAGCATGCCTGTAATCCCAGTGGCTCAGGAGGCTGAGGCAGGAGAAATGCAAGTTCAAAGCCAGCCTCAGCAAAAGCAAGGCAAAAAGCAACTCAGTGAGACCCTATCTCTAAATAAAGTACAAAAAATAGGGCTGGGGATGTGGCTCAGTGATTAACTGCCCTTGTACCCCTCTCCCTGCAAAAAAAAAAAAAAAATCACAAAGAACTTTCTAGTTCTCCATATCAACCTTCATGACTATGCAGGTAGATCTAAAGGAGCACAAGAAAGAGACTAGCATTATTAGATAGGATTATACTTTAGTAACTTGGCCTATAATTACTTGTATGCTTAAAAACTTATTTTGAAGTTCTCAATCCAAAGACACAAAAGAACTTATTGCAAAGATCATCTAAAGTTCACAGAAAGAAAGAAGATCAAAGTTGGTCTAGTTCATCATCATGTTTACCAGTGCCCACCAATGAATACCCTCAACAAGAATTTACTGAGGGTTAACCATGTACCAGACCTGGTGCTAGCTAGGCCTTGGGAAATAGCCATACGTAATACAGTCTCTGCTCTCCAAAACTAATACTCATAAAAGAGACTTGACTAGAACTAGGAGAAAATGAACAGAAAATAGGCCAGTGTTAATAACCTAAGAGTTTTAGAAAGACAAGATTTATTCTTTTTCCCCCAAATGGTTACTTGTCTGGCCTCCTTATAACACCCAGGCCTCTGCCCAAAAGTCACTCAACAACAGATGGCCCTCTGACAACACAATATTAATACAAATCATTCCCCAACACCCACCCCTCTCATCTGCTCATTCTCCTTCCTCATTATCTGCTTTATTTTCTTCACAGTGTTGATCACTATCTGGAATCATATTATTTACACATTGGACTCTGTTCCTCTACTAAAATATAAGTCCCACAAGAGCAGGACCTCATTTGTCTTGTCTACTGCTCCCTCCCTTTCACCTAGTATAGTGGCTGGTGCACAACAGGCATTCAAAAAACATTTGTGGGGGCTGGGATTGTGACTTAGAGGTAGAGTGCTTGCCTAGCATGTGTGAGGCACTGGGTTTGATTCTCAGCACCACATACAAATAAATAAAATAAAAAATTTCATCAACAACTAATAAAAAATATTAAAAAAAAAAAACATTTGTGGAATGGAGGTGCTCCCACCAGTGAAGTACACACTAAGGATATTTATAGATTTTTCTCACCCAGAAGAGCATCAATTCTCAAAGAAAGCCTCACTCAACCCTGAAAAAAACAGAAGTCAAGCTAGTTATGAGAATCAATAACCAGTGAAAAATTCTGAAATCTCTGATTTGGAAACAAAGGAAACAATTAAGCAATGGTGCTAGGAAAGTATTTTCATGCACTGCCCTTTTTATAATGACTCTAAGTTACATAGTTTGTTTCCAGAATGTTCTCTGATCAGTTATCATTCATTCAAATAAATATCAACATAACTGAATTTCTATGAAAAAGATCAATACATAGACTAAGAATTATTTTTTAGTCTTATTGTAAAACAACTTTTTTTTTTTTGCTTTTTTCCCACAGTGCTAGGGATGGAACCCAAGGCCTCATGCATATTAAGCAAGTGCTCTACCACTGAGTTACATTTCAAGTCCTAAAGTAGCTATTTTTAAAAGGTTTCTAATAGAGCTGGGATAGTTATAAAGTTACAAAGTAAAATTGGCAGCTAGTACACCAATGCTAATGAGACTATAAATTCAGGACAGACTCTCCTACAATGGTACCCTCTATAGTACCCTGGCATAACACTAGATACATAGTAAGTACTTTACTAACATTTATTTATTGAGTTATGAAGAACTTATTCTTGGTATCCATTTTGGTATAGAAAAATAATGTACAAAACCCATCAAATAACTAAAGACTTGCCAAATTCTTAACAGAAAAAGGTACATGGAAGGGCTTTGAGTTCCACACTGAACCAAAAGCCGTAAGAAAAAAAGTAGCTGTATAGAAAGATATTTACCATTGCATCCTGGAACCCTTAAAAATGGGATCTAGCTACATTATAACCTTTACTGCTCCAAATAGTGTTCTAAACTTGGGAGGTGGAGGGAATCAATCTTGGAAATGTTCCAAGAGGATGAATCCAGTTAGTCCTAATCAATAAATGGCAAACTAGCAGATGAGCTGATGGGTTCTTTTATGTGCTTCTTTTTGCCTATTTATTTTCTGCAGTGAGCAGCACCACTTTCGTAAAAACAAAACAAAAAAAGCTTTCATTAAAAAAAAAATATTTAATGACTTGAAAGCCAACAAATAGGACAACTATTACTTTTTTTATCCCTTTCTCTAAACAATAACCATGTTGTTTTTGTGCACAGATTCAACTGGCAGGGAACCTCTGATTACCAGATGTCATGGTCAGATGTGTTCTAGTCACTGATAAGGTGCTTTCTATTGTAAACAAGGCACTCTTAGAGTCAGTTAGCCCTTGGTAAGGGCTTTGCAGTACAGTTAAGGCTTCAAATTAAGTGTTCAAGCAAAGCCTCATGGTCCCATTTCAAAAGTGCTAGGAGTCTCCTGCACCCTATGGCCAGCTGGACTAGATCAAGGATTTGCAAATATTTTGGTTTCGGGAGCATTTTACTTTCCTATCCATGGAGGACCTCACAAAGATTTGGATTATGTGAATTATAACTATCGGTATTCACTGTAATAGAAATTAAAATTGAGAAATAAATAACACACAAGAACATTAGAGCCATCAGGATGTTGATATCATCACACATTATGTAGCCTCTGGAAAACTCCACTGTACCCTGGTGAAAAGGCAAGAGTGAAAAGGACAAACACCTTCTTAGTATTATTCTGAAAAGTTTTGATTTCAGAGACCCCCAGAAAAGGTCCTTGAGAATGACTGGATTAGATAATCAAGATTCCTTCTGATGCTATGATTCTGAAGCAGGGTTTCTCAACCTGGACACTATTAACACTTTGAAGCAGACAATTCTTTGTTGAGAAGGGCTGCCCTGTGCCTATAGGAAATTTAGCAGCATATCTGGCCTCTATCCACCAGATGCCAAAAGCAATCCCCCAGTTGTGACAACCAAAAATATCTCCAGATATTGCCAAATATCCCCTGGTGGAGAACCCACTCTTTCAGGGTGTTGATTTTATTCTACTAAAATTTGAATTACAAAATGTTTACCAATCATTGCCTTCTCAGACTTCCAAATAGGTCTATTTCTTTCCCACTCCCATCTGGGTCTGTTCCTTCTTTTCTTTCAAGTCACAAACAGCAAGAGTCAGTGGGTAACAAGCTCAGTACAAATCAGGTCAGGAAGAGCCATTCTGGTCAAAGTGCACGTTTAGGCATTAAAGCTGTTAAGGGCCCAAGGTCTATTGGGGCACAGCACTATCAGCTAACATTCATTCACCCAGACATTCTTAGGACCTGATAACAACCCAAATTACCTACCCTTTCCTCCAAAAAAAGAGGTAGCAGAATAATTGAGTGATGGGGAGGAAGAAAACAAGAGATTCTGAGAGCAAAGAGGTAATATACAAAACTTAGATACACAACCACCAAAACCTCTCATCTGGGAAGCTTTCCCAACTGAAGCATCTGGGGATTTTTTGATCAGGGTCTGGCTGGGAGGAAGTAGCACAACTGATAGAAAATCCACATTCGCAACACCTCCAAGTCGGATATTCACTCCCCACCAAAGACCTCACCCATCCTTTGAGTCTTGGTCCAAGTTTTCTCTCCTGAAAATTGCCCCCAACCTACCTACGTCCCTTTACCCTTAAAACTCTGAGAAGCAAACGCCAAATCCAGTATCATTCCTCATGTCTTCACTCACCCTTTACTCCACAACCTCAAATTCCTACCTACAAAACCCCTAGCTCCCTGCCCTCCAGCTCTACTTTCCTCTCTTCTCCCCACCCAAACTTCCCCCGCCGCCCCACAGCCTGGCCGCCAGCTAGTTCACGCAGGTACAGTGTCTTCCCTCCCAATCTCCTTTCTCACGGTATAGTTTTTCCACCATCTTCAAAACTCTTCCCTGATCCTTGGAAACCAAGAATCCCCTAATTTTCTCTGCCGCCCCAAAATTTGCATGTACCGCCCTCCAGCGCTCACTCCTCAGTGTCTTCCCTAAGTTACACTTTCTACCCCGACCTCCTCCACTCTTCACTCTTTCCTGCCTGCTCCCTTGACGTCCACCCCCCACCCCTACTTGCCCCTTGTTACTCTCATGGGCCCTTATTCCCCGCCATTCTCGGTCAGGCCTTCTCTAGGTCACTGCTCGTCTCCCAGGGGCAACTGCCGCCGCCCAGTGTCAGCTGCTGAGCTTCTCAGCTCCCTCCCCCTCAGTCCTGTCTTTCAGGTTGTGGCCTTTGAACCTGCGCCCCGGGCCCAAGCTGAGAAACTAATCTGAAGGGCCCGGACAACTCACCCAGGACGAGACAGAGCAGCAGAAGCCCGGAGCCTGAAAGCCGGGAGGGACGGAAGTACACCATGATCCTACAGGGCTGGAGGCGGCGGTGACAACAAGGGCAGCAATACCAGCGAAATGGCTCACTGGACCTGGGGACAGCGCACGGGTGACCACCGACCACAGCGCTGTGAGAGCCAAGAATCGCCGCTTCAGCCCGAGTCATAAGACCAGGGGCGGGGCTCTTTCTTGCGTTCAGCCAATCCCCACTCTTGAAAGCGGCGAGAGGGGTGGTGATGTAGGGGCTGGTGGGCGGGGCGACCACGCCCTGGCTTTTTGGTTCACAACCGTTCTTTAGTTCCTAGGATATTTGCGCGGACGGTATTTTCCAAAGCTAAGGAGAGAGGATGAACTTTTGAGGACTGTAGATAAGAGATTATTTCTGTTCTGGCCCTTTAAGGAAGAAAAAGAGATTTGCTTACAAAAAGCAGTGTTAGGCATACAAAATAATATATGATTATTCTTAAAACGCTGTTATTAACTATGTAGTTTATACTAGTAGATGGGCCAGGAAGCTAGGGGTTACTGTGGAGTCACTGACCACCAGAGGAGGACGTGGACTTAAAGTTCACCAAGTTACAACACCCTGTTTTTCGGATGGGGAAATTGAACTCAGAAAGAGGAACTGTCTTTTTTTTTTTTTTTTCCTTTCTTTCTTCTTCTTTTTTTGTACCGGGAATTGAACCCAGGGACACTCAATGACTGAGCCACATCCTCAGCCCTATTTTGTATTTTATTTAGAGACAGGGTCTTCACTGAGTTACTCAGCATCTTGCTTCTGCTGAGACTGGCTTTGAAGTTGCGATTCTCCTGCCTCAGTCTCCAGAGCTTCTAGGATTGCAGGCAAGCACCACCACACCCAGCTTGGGAACTGCCTTTTTTTAAATACAGGAAGAAAAAAAAATGAGAGACATAGAAGGATTAAGTGTTAGGGTTAATTAAAGATCACTCACGTAGGGTTGGGATTGTGGCTCAGCGGTAGAGTGCTCACCTAAGCACGTGCTAGGCCCTGGGTTCGATCCTCAGCACCACATAAAAATAAATAAATGTACTGTGTCCAACCACAACTAAGAAATTTTAAAAAGATCATTCATATTATTACCCAGATAGATCTGTTAACATTCTATACATGTATTCTGTAATGGTATATTTGCCAAGTGAAAAGACAAAACCTAAGGCAACAGATCAAAGCATCCGAACACCCTAAAAATCTCAAGTTGGAATAAAATGCTGATTCTCAAATGTTAGTCTTCAAAAGAATCATCTCACTGTTTTTAAAAACAACTGATACCAGTACCTCATTTCCCAGGGATTCTGAAATAGAAAACCTATGGTAGGCCTACATATATGTTATTTACTTTTTCTTTTTCCTTTTTTGGACTGGGGATTGAACCCAGTAGCACCTTTCCACTGACCTACATCTCCAGTCCTTTTTTATTAAAACTGAATACCAAATTATTTTTTTATATCTCATTTTATTTATTTTTATGTGGTGCTGAGGATCTAACTCAGTGCCTCACACATGCTAGGCAAGTACTCTACCACTGAGCCACAACTCCAACCCCTCCAGTCCTTTTTGCTTTTCATTTTGAGACAAGGTCTAAGTTGCTAAATTATAGAATAAATTGCTAAATTGCTGAGGCTGGCCTCTAACTTGCAATCCCCTTGTCTCAGCCTCCAGACTAGCTGGAAAGGCATCCTTCACCACACAAGGAAAAATCTGATATTATCTTTAAACAAACACTCTCTTGATGTTGTTGTCCTTGGGCCACACTTTGCAAAACACTAAAATACAACTTCAAAATCCTCTAGTTCAGGAGATCTTCACCTGGGGTCTATAAATGTGCTTGGGCATAGGTTTGGAGTGTGGGAAGGCTCTTCAGTGAATTCAGTGAATTCCTAGAACTTACATGTGACATTTATGTATGTGTATTTTTGGGGGGAACTTTATAGCTTTAACTAGTTCCCAAATGGAACCTGTGACTCCCCACCCTAGTCCTCACTCC
This sequence comes from Marmota flaviventris, assembly GCF_047511675.1. Lineage (NCBI taxonomy): Eukaryota > Metazoa > Chordata > Mammalia > Rodentia > Sciuridae > Marmota > Marmota flaviventris. The sequence goes on from NC_092518.1 coordinate 103,612,961, forward strand.
AACCCAAATGTTAAGAACCACTGATGGGGGCTGGGGGTATAGTTCAGTTGGTAGAATGCTTGTCTGGCAAGCAGAAGGCCCTGGGTTCAATCCCCAGCACCAAAAAAAAAAAAAAAAAAAAAAAAAAAAACACCACTGATCTGCCCATACTATCATTTACTTTAACTTGGTTAACTCCTGAAAGTGAGAATACTGTGATGGGGAAACTAACTCATGAGCAAGTGACTTGCCCAACACAGGCTAATATACACTCAGTATTAGTCATTGCTTTAAGCAAGATGTCATTTGACTGCCTCGCCATCGATAAGATTCAGCTAGAGCTGTGCTGAATCAAAGAACACATGACTTAGGTGAACCCTCAGAAGTTGCCCCACCAATCCTTACTGATGGACTCTGGCCCTTCTCTCTCAAAGCAAGTTGCATAACTTTAATATTCAGCAAAACTCTATGTTCTAGAGGAAAAGACAAAAGAGCCTAGTGGAAAGAGTATTAGATTCGCTGAGAGCTGGGTATGAGACACCACTTACTAGAAGCGTAACCCTGGGAAAATTGCTCCATCTCTTTAAGCTTCTGTATCATTATCTATAAAATGAAATAGTAAGACTAGAACTGTGGTTCTCAATCCTGGCTACACATTGGAATCACTTGTGGAGCTTTAAAATAGAGATGCCTCTTAGTCCCATCCTTTGAGATCCTGATTTGATTGCTCTGGAGTCAGACCTCAGCATGGTAATCTCAAAACCCTCAAAGGCAGCTGGGTACAGTGGTGCATCCCTATAATCCCAGTGACTCAAGAGACTGACACAGGAGGATCACCAGTGAGGCCTGCCTCAACCACTTAGACCCTGTCTCAAAATGAAAAGTAAAAAGGACTGGGGATGTAATTCAATGGTAAAGCTTTATCATTCCAGGGTTCTATATAAGTAAACACTCATTTATTTATTTAAAATATAAGGAATCAGGTGTCTCAAGCAGTCAGATACCTGGTTTAATATATTGCTGCCCTTTATCTCTTGCAAATGTCATCAAATTTACAAAAGAGGGGGCTCGGGATGCAGCTTAGTGGTAGAGTACTTGCCTAGCACAATTTTTGAAAAAGAACACAGTAAAATATGAGCAGTCTCATTAGGTAAGCATTCAACTCAAACAAAAACAAAATTCTGTTTCTTTGCAATAAGGCTGGGCACAGTGGCACATGGCTGTAATCCCAGTAAATTGGGAGGTTGAGACTGAAGATCACAAGTTCAAAGCCAGCCTCAGCAAACTCAATGAGGCCCTAAGCAACTTAGCAAGACCCTGTCTCTAAATAAAAAATAAAAAGGCCTGGGGTTGTAGCTAGTGGTTAAGTACCCCTGGGTTCAGTCTCTTTGCCACCCCACCCCCTGGAAAAAAAAAATTGACTGGGATATGTGCCCTCATGAGATAGACTGATGTTTTTGGACATGGTAGACATTTTGTCAGAATAAATAGGCTAAAAATTCTCAAATCTTTGTTGGGTCCGAGTTTCATATTCACAATTGTTTAATGCTTTACCCCTGAAACACTCAGATCTTTCACTTTCTGCATGTCATTATCCTGCCCCAGATTGAAGGAATTTTTCCTGGGCTTTCTGTGGTAGAGGAAGATCTACACATGGGACCAAGGTCCATGTTTGAGTAATTTGGATAGATTCTCTCTTATGCAAGCTTCACATCTGTTCACTCGCTTGCTGATACTGCTGTATCCAAAGCACTTCCATGTGCTTCTTGGCCATACCTCATACCTTTCCAGTGCACAAAACTCCTCAGCAGGCCTGCCTCAACCACTATATGACTCTTTTAAGTAACTTTGAGCGTTCATGACCAAAGAATTTTGGACCAAAGAGTAGAGGATCACTGACAAAATCTTCCTTAAATGTCAAGGCACTGAATAGTGTAAGAAATGTTGAGCCTATTGGATTTCGGAAATGATAGACAATAAAATGTAGGGATGGGAAAAAGAAATGAACTTAAAGGTGCAGAGATTAAAACTGGTAAAATGATGAACACATTAAATAAACAAGTGGCTGTGAGGGAATAGTGTCATCTACTTGCTACCATGTGATCTTTATTTTTTAAATTTTCATTCTCTCTTTTTTTATGTTCTCATCCTCCTTTTAATTTATCTTACACTCTCTCTTCCCTTTCTTTTCTAGCATTTTCTCCTTTTCTGGATAATGCCTTCAGGCTGTACAGTGTGGTGATCACTCAAATCCTACAGAGAGATGGGGTGGAGGGGTTGCCAACTCTTGAGCTGGACCTCTCTGGGGAAATGGAAGTATGCCATTTTGCTTTTGCGTTTGTTTTCCCCAGAAGGTTTCTCTTTAATCTCCCCTGGGAAAACAACCGAGCTAATCAGCTAAAATGACATGTTTCTCACCTTTGAGCCTGCATTACAATCACCTGAAGGACCCCACTGCAAATCTGACCAGGAGAGGAGAGCATTAGAATCTGCTTTTTTAGCAACTTCCCAGGTGACCCAGACACTGCTGGACTGGTGACCATACTCTGAACCCTGGGATCCTGAACTCAGGATTCCCTGTCCTTGGCGGATGTGATTAAGAAGTGGGGAAGGGAAGGAAAAGGGGATTGGGGGAAGGAGGAAGGAAAAGGAGATAGGGAAAAGGGGGGATCATGAACTGAAATTGAATTCCATGCACATATAAATTTGTCATAAAAACCCAAAACTATGTATAACCATAAAGCTCTAATAAAAAAGTGGGGGACTTATATTAATTTCTGCAGTATTTATATTTGTATAACAAATCGATTGTTTTTATAATAATGATTTTTAAATTAGTTAAGGCAAATCATTTTAAAAATCAAATAATTTTGGAAAGTATGTGTGCTGGAAACGTAGTTCAGTGATTGATCACTTGCTTATCATGTATGAGGCTCTGGGCTCAATCCTCAGCACCAAAAATAAAAATATAGAAACAAGTATAAAATTCATATATAACCAGAGGAATGAAAAGCTGTGCTCCATTTATGTAAAAAAATAAAATTAAATAAATTTTAAAAAGAAATAAGTATAAAATCAAAAGAAAACACTTTTTCCCATTCCTTGCATCCCATTCCCTCTCCTCAAAGCAACAACTGTTAACAGCTTCTCTTTATGTACTCTTTGGAAAAAATATATGCACACACCAGCATTTTATGCTTTTTAAAATTAGACAAATACGAGCATGGTAATATTGCTTAGTTATTTGCTTTTCTCACTTAGTGGCCTATCTTTAAGATGTTTTTTATAAGTCATATAGCTTTACCTCATTTTTTTTTCAATCACAGTGCTGGTGATTAAACCCATGGGCCTTAGCACTTACTAGAAAGGGCTCTACCACTGAGCCACATCCCCAGCCCCTTCTACCTCATTCTTTTAAATGGCTGCATAATATTTATTTGTATAGCTCTACTATAATTTATTTTAAAAATATTCTATCCCCCCCCCAACAAATCCCTATATCTAAGCCTATCTGCAGCATCACCATGTGGTTAGTATAAAAATTGTATCACAGAACTGCACCATTTTATTATTATTATTATTTTTTGGTTTATATTTGGTTTTGTTTATTTGAGATAGAATCTTGCCATGTTGCCCAGGCTGGCCTTGAACTCCTAGACTCAAGTGATTCTCCTGCCTCAGCCCTCTGAGTACCTGGAACCTCAGCACCCAACTCACCACCATTTTATTTTATAGGATTTTTTTGTACCAGAAATTGAACCCAGAGGTGCTTAGCCACTGAGCCACATCCCCAGACCTTTTTTGTATTTTATTTAGAGACAGGGTCTCACTAAGTTGGTTAGGGCCTTGCTGTTCCTGAGGCTGGCTCTTAGTTCTTGATCCTCCTGCCTCAGCCTGCCCAGCTGCTGGGATTATAGGCAAGTGCCACCATTCCTGGCAGAAAACAGAGGGCTGGGGTTGTGGCTCAGTGGTAAAATGCTTGCCTAGCACAAGTTAGGCACTGGGTTTGATTCCCCTGTACCACATTAAAAAAAAAAAAATAAACCTACACAAACAAAATAAAGGTATCATGTCCATCTACAACTAAAAATGCTCTCTGAGTAAATGGAGGTATGCCATTTTGCATATGTTTTCCCCAGAAGGATTTTCTTTAACCTCCCCTGGTAAACATCTGAGCTAATCTGCTAGAATGACATGTTTCTCACCTTTGAGCCTGCATTACAGTCACCTGAAGGGCCCCACTGTGAATTTGAGCAGGAGGGGGGGGAAAAAAAAACAACAGAAGTTAAAGTGTATAAAGTCTCTGAAATTATAGGTGTGGGTCAGTGTGCCCAGCTATTTTATAGGGAATTTTAAGTAACCATTGAGATTTATGTCAGTTTTAGAAATTGGAGATGTATCACAAGATAAACATTGTTGGTATCAGCAGAGCAAAGCAGGATATAGCAGTTCTGATGCTGAACTAGATTTCTGGAACCCATTCAGCCATCCAATTATCATGCAACCTTAGGAAAACCATTTCACGTCTTTTGTGCATCTGATGGACCTTCCACACACAAATTAAGACACCCATGTTGACCTGAAAGTCATTCCTACCCTTCATATTTTATAATTCTTTTTATATAAATGTAATTCATGTTGGATGAAGAACATTTTAAAAACACTGTTAGATATAAAAATAAAAATAAAATTAAAACAACCTGTAGTCCTACTTCTGCTGAGCACATTCCTTCTCCTCCCACCTTCTCCCCACCAAGCTGAATCCTGTTCCTCCTTCAGGCAACATGACTTTTGGCAGAGGAAGCCCCCTTAACCAGCCAAGATCAAGTCCAGAGATTTAGACTGTGTTCTCCAATGTGTTGGATATTGCTCAGGTAATTTTCCTTCACTGGTGCAGACCCTGTAGCAGTTGTGAGCTTCTTTTTTTTTTTTTTTAACTTTCTTAAACTTTATTTTATTAGTTTACTTTTTTAAATATGGTGCTGAGGATTGAACCCAGTGCCTCACATGTGCTAGGCAAGTGTTCTACCACTGAGCCACAACCCCAGCCCAATTGTGAGCTTCTGTAGGGAAGAGAGTGTTGTCATTTTTTTCACTAATCTATTCTCATAGTAAGTGATCAGTAAATGTTTTTTGAATTAATGAATACATAGAAAACATGAGAATAGGTTCTGGCTTTTGGAGACCATATGATCTCAGTGCTGAGCAGGTGAAAGGATCTTCCCAGCTTATTTCCCAGGCTTTTTTTTTTTTTCCATTTGTGTCACATTAGGGAAAGTGGCAGGATATGTGCTTTTTTTCCACTATCCTAGTCAGCTGCTGTTGGCCAAGTTCTGACTTCCACTTTGACCACTTCCACTTTCTCCTTAGCTATGTGTTTGTCTCTTTCTGAGCTTTTCTTTCTTTTTTTCTCTTCCTTTCTTTCTTTCTCTCCCTCCCTCCCTCCCTCCTTCCTCCTTTCTCTCTCTCTCTCTCTCTCTCTCTCTCTCTCTCTCTCTCTCTCTCTCTCTCTCTCTCTGTCTCTTTCTTTCTTTCTTTCTCCAGGGATTGAACCAGGGGTGCTTAACCACTGAGCCACATCCCATCCCCTTTTTATATTTTATTTAGAGACAGGTTCTCACTAAGTTGCTTAGGGCCTCACTAAGTTGCTGAGGCTGGCTTTGAATTTCAGATCCTCCTGCCTCAGCCGCCCAGACCACTGGGATTACATGTGTGCGTCCTGTGCCCGGCTGTTTCTTTCTCTGTCATTCATGCTATTTCTCTTTCTTTCAAACACACACACACACACACACACACACACCACCCCTACTCAGCTCTCCACTGTGATTTCCATATGCTCTTTCCGCTCAATAGATTATAAAAAAGAATAATCCCAAGACATTATGAGCTGTCAAACTCCAAAATGATGCATTGCTTAAGAAATAATGGAAATAATATCATATTCTTCTCTTCCTTTGCAGTAGGGGTTTGGAGGAGAGATGTCAGATTCAGAATTTCTTACCTCACCCTTTTTTTAAAAAAAATATTTATTTTGTTTTTAGTTTTCGGCGGACACAACATCTTTGTTTGTATGTGGTGCTGAGGGTCGAACCCGGGCCGCACGCATGCCAGGCGAGCGCGCTACCGCTTGAGCCACATCCCCAGCCCCTTACCTCACCCTTAATGACACTATATTTTAAAATATTTTTACTTGTAGATGGACATAATAACTTTATTTCATTTATTTATTTTGATGTGGTGCTGAGGATTGAACCCAGTGCCTCACATGTGATAGACAAGTGCTCTAAGCTACAACCCCAGCCCCCTTAATGATACTGTTAATGATGACAATCATTAATCATTCTCTGCAAGTGTGACTAAAAAGGTTGCAGACAGCCCTTTGGTATAAGATGGCAGCCACTTGTTGCAGACTCTTTTTTTTTTTTTTTTTTTGGTATCAGGGATTGAACTCAGGGCACTTGACCACTGAGCCACATCCCCAGCCCTATTTTGTATTGTATTTAGAGACAGGGGTTCACTGAGTTGCTTAGGGCCTTGCTAAGTTGCTGAGTCTAGCTTCGAAATAGTAATCCTCCTGTCTCAGCCTCCTGAGAAGCTGGGATTACAGGCATGTGCCATGTGTCCGGCCTTATTTATTTCCTTTTCCAGATGACTGATCATGTAAATATTTGGTGGTTTTGCAAGAAGACAGTGCATCCAGCCAATTCCTTTATTAAGGATTTAATAGAATGTAATAAAAATAACTCATCAGAATATCATGTGGAACACCTTAAGTGAATACAATTTTTATTTGTCAATTATACCTCAGAAAAAGCTGAAAGAATTGCTTTCTTCTTTTGAAAAATATACTAATATATTTTGATACATTGTGTTATAAATTACATGCCATCAATTAATTTTCCTATAACAAATAAAGAAGCATATTGCACACACAAACAAAAATAAATAAATACAGCTCAGTTGATTGATTTTAAATATTGCTCAGGGATTTATTTTACCCTCTAATTAAGTGTTTCTTAATCTGGGGAACAGAGATAAAATTTAGGGCTCTATGAACATTTTCATGTCCACAATCTCTAACTGAAATTTAGCACTTCCTTCAACTATTACAGTGGACGATGAACCAAAATGAAATTTTCAGTATGTGCGATTTGCTAGCAACAGAAATTGCAGATTTTAAAATTTTTATTTTATTTATTTATTATTAATTTATGGTACTGGGGATTGAACCCTGGGATGCTTTGTTTTTTCACTGAGCTACATCCCCAGTCCTTTTTATTTTTATTTATTTATTTATTTATTTATTTATTTATTTTTTGAGACAGGGTCTTGCTAAATTGCTTAGGGCATCAATAAGTTGCTGAGGTTGGGTCTTGAACTTGCAATCCTCCTGCCTTAGCTTCCCCAGTTGCTGGGATTATAGGCATGTGCCACTGCACCCAGCCATATATTTTTACAAAATAGATCTGCTGCAAATATCTTGAAATATTATTCACATTCATTGCTATGATGGAGTTTTGAATTATTAGACATGCTACCGAATATGGTTATTTAATGTATTAATTTTTTTTTTTTTTTTTTTTTTTTTAATTTTTTATTGTGGGTTGTTCAAAACATTACAAATTTCTTGACATATCATATTCCACACTTTGATTCAAGTGGGTTATGAACTCCCACCTTCACCCCATACACAGATTGCAGAATCACATCAGTTACACATCCATTGATTTACAAATTGCCATACTAGTGTCTGTTGTGCTCCACTGCCTTTCCCATCCTCCACCCTCCCCCCTCCCCACCTCTCCCCTCCCCTCCCCTCCTCTCTCTCTACCTCCTCCACTGTATAACCCTGAGGGTCTCCTTCCATTACCATGCAATTTCCCTTCTCTCTCCCTTTCCCTCCCACCTCTCATCCCTGTTAAATGTTAATCTTCTTCTCTTGTTCTTCGACCCTACACTGTTCTTAGTTACTCTCCTTATATCAAAGAAGACATTTGGCATTTGTTTTTTAGGGATTGGCTAGCTTCACTTAGCATAATCTGCTCTAATGCCATCCATTTCCCTGTAAATTCTATGATTTTGTCATTTTTTAATGCAGAGTAATACTCCATTGTGTATAAATGCCACGTTTTTTTTATCCATTCATCTATTGAAGGGCATCTAGGTTGGTTCCACAGTCTTGCTATTGTGAACTGTGCTGCTATGAACATCGATGTAGCAGTGTCCCTGTAGCATGCTCTTTTTAGGTCTTTAGGGAATAGACCAAGAAGGGGAATAGCTGGGTCAAATGGTGGCTCCATTCCCAGCTTTCCAAGAAATCTCCATACTGCTTTCCAAATTGGCTGCACCAATCTGCAGTCCCACCAGCAATGTACAAGTGTACCCTTTTCCCCACATCCTCGCCAGCACTTGTTGTTGTTTGACTTCCTAATGGCTGACAATCTTACTGGAGTGAGATGGTATCTTAGGGTGGTTTTGATTTGCATTTCTCTGACAGCTAGAGATGGTGAGCATTTTTTCATGTACTTGTTGATTGACTGTATGTCCTCCTCTGAGAAGTGTCTGTTCAGGTCCTTGGCCCATTTGTTGACTGGGTTGTTTGTTTTCTTATTGTCTAATTTTTTGAGTTCTTTGTATACTCTGGATATTAGGGCTCTATCTGAAGTGTGAGGAGTAAAGATTTGTTCCTCAATATTGTAAAAGCAATCTATGCTAAGCCTCAGGCTAGCATCATTCTGAATGGAGAAAAACTGAAGGCATTCCCTCTAAAATCTGGAACTAGACAGGGATGCCCTCTCTCTCCACTTCTGTTCAACATAGTTCTCGAAACACTGGCCAGAGCAATTAGACAGACGAAAGAAATTAAAGGCATAAAAATAGGAAAAGAAGAACTTAAATTATCACTATTTGCAGATGATATGATTCTATACCTAGCAGACCCAAAAGGCTCTACAAAGAAACTATTAGAGCTAATAAATGAATTCAGCAAAGTGGCAGGATATAAAATCAACACACATAAATCAAAGGCATTCCTGTATATCAGCGACAAATCCTCTGAATTGGAAATGAGGACAACCACTCCATTCAAAATATCTTCAAAAAAAATAAAATACTTGGGAATCAACCTAACAAAAGAGGTGAAAGACTTATACAATGAAAACTACAGAACCCTAAAGAGAGAAATAGAAGAAGATCTTAGAAGATGGAAAAATATACCCTGTTCATGGATAGGCAGAACTAACATCATCAAAATGGCGATATTACCAAAAGTTCTCTATAGGTTTAATGCAATGCCAATCAAAATCCCATCGGCATTTCTTGTAGAAATAGAGAAAGCAATCATGAAATTCATATGGAAAAATAAAAGACCCAGAATAGCAAAAACAATGCTAAGCAGGAAGTGTGAATCAGGCGGTATAGCGATACCAGACTTCAAACTATACTACAGAGCAATAGTAACAAAAACAGCATGGTACTGGTACCAAAACAGGCGGGTGGACCAATGGTACAGAATAGAGGACACAGAAACCAATCCACAAAACTACAACTATCTTATATTTGATAAAGGGGCTAAAAGCATGCAATGGAGGAAGGATAGCATCTTCAACAAATGGTGCTGGGAAAACTGGAAATCCATATGCAACAAAATGAAACTGAATCCCTTTCTCTCGCCATGCACAAAAGTGAATTCAAAATGGATCAAGGAGCTTGATATCAAATCAGAGACGCGCCGTCTGATAGAAGAAAAAGTTGGCTACGATCTACAGTCGGTGGGGTCGGGCTCCAAATTCCTCAATAGGACACCCATAGCACAAAAGTTAATAACTAGAATCAACAAATGGGACTTACTCAAACTAAAAAGTTTTTTCTCAGCAAAAGAAACAATAAGAGAGGTAAATAGGGAGCCTACACCCTGGGAACAAATATTTAATGTATTAATAAAGAACATATTGCACACAGAGACAAAAGAAAAATCAGTTGATTTTTATATAGCTCAGTTGATTCTATCCCTTCCCATACCATATTTTCCAGTCTTTTCTTGCCAGATACCATGGTTTCTGAGATGAAGATTAGACTACAGGAACAGACAATAAAACCAAAGAGCTGAATCTTGCAGGCCCTGCTGATACTTCAACCTTCAACATACTGTCACATCCAGCACAGTGCTTGAACCTAAGACTCACTCACTTTTTTTATTTAATATTTTTATTGATACATTATAATTACACATAATAGTGAGATTCATGTGACACATTTATATATGAACATAACATAATCTAGTCAATTTTCACTCACTTGTCTCAAACAAAAAGTCAGAACAGCTTTCTTATTAATTTTTGTCTTCTTAATTGACACATAATTGCACATACTTATGGGGTACAATGTGATAATTTGATACATATATACAATGTACTCATCAAATCAGGGTAATTAGCATTTTCATCTCCTTACACTTTCTAAAATTTTATCATTATCAAAATTTAAGCTGGGCACAGTGGCAGACACCTGTAATCCCTGCAGCTCAGGAGGCTGAGACAGAAGGATTAAGAGTTCAAAGCCAGCCTCAGCAACAGCAAGGTGCTGAGCAACTCTACCAACTGAGCTATATTCCCAGCCCTTTAATTTTTATTTTGAGACAGGGTCTCACTAAGTTGCTGAGGCTGGCTTCAAAATTAAAATCCTCCTGCCTCAGCTCTCCAAATCAGTGGGATTGCAAGTGTGCACCACTGTGTCAGCATCAAATTGAATATGTCTTAAGCCAAATTCATTATTTCTCTTTTCCTGCAACCCAAAGGTCCCTCCTAATTTTCTTTGTACCCATCATTCTCCCAGTCAAACAGACTAGAAGTCTTGGATTGTCTTTAATCCATCTCCTTCATACCCCAAACTAGCCACTCATGAGAATAAAAGAAAATTCAACACTTACTCTTGTCTGAGACCATCTATCTAGTCTCCTTGATTCCAATCCATCCTACATACCACTGTCACATTGATCTTCTTCAGATATTGCTCTTACCGTATCCACCTCCTGATCAAAACCCTTCAATAGCTCCCTCTTTCCTACTGTATATAAGATTCTTCTGATTGGGTTTTAAGGGTTTCCCAATTTGGTTCCTCTCTCCCAAGCTAATTTTATTTTCACATTACATAGTCACTGCTCTAACCTGGCTGGTCTCCTTACTGCTACATAAGTATTCATTCAGATTACATCTGTCACAGACACAGCTTAGTAACAGAACATTATGTCACAGATGACAGTGTGTTCAGCTGAGAGAAATGAATCACAATTGTTTTGAGCCAGTCACACACACTTCGTTAGTGATGGATGTTAGAATGACCAGGTGACTTACTTCTAGCTAATGGGACACAAGGACTCTAAGGAAGTGTTGTGTAAAGATTTTCCCTGTCTGAAAAAGAGATAGATGTAGAAAAGGCCTCCATCAATCTCTTATTTGAAATAATAGAGTTAGGATGTGATGCTTGGTGTCATAGCAGCCATCTCAGAATCATGAGGGAAGACAGCTATTGTACTGAGAATGTCAGAGCACAAAGATAAAAACACTGATGAGGTTTTTTAAGTTGCTACACAAACCCAGGACATCTACCTCTCAATTTCTTGTTAAGTGGTGCTGTGGACTAAATATGTCCTCCCAAAATTCAGATATTGAAGCTCTCATTCCCACTATGATATTTGGAGGGGGGTCCTTTGGGAGGTAATTCAGTATAGATAAGGTCCTGAGAGGAAAGCCCCTGTGATAGGATTACTGTACTTCTAAGATGAGGAAGAGGTCATAGCTCTCTTTATCTCCATGATGTGAGAATACAGCAAGGAGTTAGTCACCCTGCCAGGCACAGTGGCCCACACCTATAATCTCAACAACTGGAGAGGCTGAGGCAGGCAGGAGGATTGCAAGTTCAAGACCAGATTCAGAAGCTTAGCAAAGCCCTAAGCAACTTAGCAAGACCCTGTCTCAAAATACAAAATAAAAAGCGCCAGGATCCAGGTGCAGTGTGGCACACTCCTAAGATCCCAGTGGCTGGGGAAGCTGAAGCAGGAGGATCACGAGTTCAAAGCCAGCCTCAACAATTTATTGAGGCCCTAAGCAACTCTGCAAGACTCTGTCTCTAAATATAAAATAAAAAGGGCTGGGGTCTGGGGAAATAGCTCATTTGGTAGAGCTTGCTCGCATGCACAAAGCCCCAGATTCAATCTTCAGCACTACAAAAAAATAAAAATAAGGGTTAAGGATGTGGCTCTGTGGTTAAACACCCCTGGGTTCAGTCCACCGTACAAAAAAAGAAAAAAAAAATTAAAAAGCTAGCTGCCTGTAAACAAGGAAGAAAACCCTCACCAGATGTGTCTGCATCTTGATCTTGGACTTCTATTCCAGTCTCCAGAACAATGAGAAATATATGTTTGTTGTTTAAACTATGGCCTTTTCTTAAAGCAGTCTTAGCAAACCAAAACAAGTGGGATAACAAACGTCTGTTAAGCTTAACCCCCTACTACCTAGGGAATTCTGTTATTTGCATTTGAAAATATGAATGCACTTCACCCAGGAAGCTTCCTGTTTGTTTGCAATATCAGTTCAAATCCTTCAGTTTCCAAGATGCAGCTCAAAACCTACTTTGCTGGAAAATCTTTCCCTGCCCAAGGCAGAACTCACCAACCTCCTTATCAGCTGAACTTCTGAAGTAGCATTTAACATGTGTTCCTCAGTTTTGTATTTCATTACAAAATGCTTTTGTATAACTTTTCACAGTAGTTTCTCAACCTTCTCTATCTGAAGAATAACATGACAGTTGCTATGGGAACATTTAGGGCTAGACACCTCAAGTCTCCCCTCATAATAGCACTTTTTACTCTAGGACAAGTAATTCCAGCCCAAAGTAAACAGGTGACATTTTATGAGCTGAAAGGGTTTTATGAAATTTAAGTTGTTAAATATTATTTAATGCTCAAATCTATATTGTAGAGCATATAAATCAGTGTTTATCAATAATGGCTGCACATTGCGGCTGGGGCTGTAGCTCAGTGGCAGAGTGCTTGCCTAGCACTTGTAAGGCAGTAGGTTCGATCCTCAGCACCACATAAAAATAAACACATAAAATGAAGATATTGTGTCCATCTACAACTACAAAAAAGAAAAAAAAAAGAAAGAAAGAATGGCTGCTCATTACAATCATCTGGGAAATTCATTTTAAACATGATCCAGACATGGTGGCACAGGCCTATAATCCCTTTGACTCAGGAGGCTGAGGCAGGAGCATTACAAGTTCAAGGCCAACCATGGCAACTTAGCGAGACCCTGTCATAAAAATAAATAAACATGGGGCTGGGGATATAGCTCAGTTGGCAGAGTGCTTGCCTCACATAAACAAGGCCCCTGAGTTCAATCCCCAGCAACACACACACACACACACACACACACACACACACAAACATACCCATGTCAGGTTCCTACTCCTGTGCTAAGGCAGAGTCCTTAAACTCCTGTGTACATAAGAACCACATGTGGTTTATTTAAAATGGTTTCTGAGCTGTACTACCAGAAAATCTAAAAGTCTGTGTGGGGCACAGGAGTCTTCATTTTAAGAACAGTCAAGTGAGAAAGATACATGTGGTCTGTGGGTGACACTTTGAAAAATTGTTCTACAAGAACTTATATCTAGAAAATTATGTGGTCTATGTTTTTACTTGCTTAAAAGTACACTTGACAGAAAATTAATCTGTAGCTGTTGTTGTAAGACATGGGAAAAATAATTATAGCTCTCTGCTCTAAAGAAAGGAAAACAGCAAGATTTTTTTTAGGTTAAACTGAGGTTCAAACTGAAGGATAATGTTGATTTCCAGTGTTCTAAATGTCAGAATAGTTATGGGGGGAAAAAAGAAATTACATTTTAAATGAGAGGAACGTTTTCCTGAAAATTAAGTGAGCATAAACTTTGCAAATGATCCAAATTTAGCAGGGCAAGCTAGTCTGATGATTCAGATTGAAATGAATCAAGATTTGTAATTATCTGAAACAAAATTAAATAGTGGGTTAAACTCAGTGAAATCAAACTGAACAGACATAAACATAAAGTTTGACTTTAGATTTTTTCAAATCTTATCTGACGAATACAAGATGGAAGAGAGTACACTTAGCAAAAATTCATGTGAGAAAGATCTTCAGGATTTTGTTACTGACAAACTTAATGTGAGTCAACAGTGTGACTGTTTAAAAAAAAAGGGGTACAAAGTGCAAGCTGGGGCCACTTAGGTGGAAAGTTCTAGTCAAGGGAGGTGAAGTGATAACCCAGTGGACTCTACCATAGAGTTATATATTCTTATTCTAGGTTCCACAGTTACAGAGGAACATTAACAAAGTAGAGAACCTTAGAGGTCAGAATGGGGGAACTGTGGACAATCTTCCTGTGGGCCCATGACCAGGCTTGGGAATATAAGTCTTAGTAGGGGAGCCATCTTCAAATACCTACTGAGCAAGCACAGGGAAAAGGGAAGGTGTTTTAGAAAGCTCCAGAGAGAAAAGTAGGAAGAATAGTTTGAAATTAAAAGGACTGAGTTCAGTCAGTAGGAAGGGAGGATTTTTAAAGACACCTTAAAAAATACTCCTAGTGACTTGACCAGAATCTCTGAAAATGTTTGAAGGGAAGCCAAACAAGCACTTATCCAGAAAACATGAGTTTCAGCATCAGAAGAGAAGCTAGATAAGTGCTCTATCAACTGTGATCCTACAGCTTTTTGAAATTTCTTGTGCCTCAGTATTTGTTAGAGGAGGAAGTTTATAGTGGATGAATCCAAAAGGCTCTGGACATGCTGGCACAGGCCTGGGATCTGGGAGAAGAAGGAGGATCACAAGTTCAAAGCCAACCTCAGCAATTTAGCAAGGCCCTAGGTAATTTAGTGAGACCCTGTCTCTGCCCTGTCTCTAAATAATAAATGAAAAGGACTGGGGATGTGGCTTAGTGGTTACATGCCACTGGGTTAATTCCCCATGTACAAAAAAATTAAAAAAAGAAAAGAAAGAAAGAAAAAACAAAAAACATTCAACATTGAATGTGGTAGCGCGCTCGCCTGTCATGCATGCGGCCCGGGTTCGATCCTCACCACCACATACAAACAAAGATGTTGTGTCCGCCAAAAAAAAACTAAAAAAATAAATAAATAAATAAATATTTAAAAAAAAAAAAAATATTTGGATCCATTTTATCATGAGCGCTCATCATATATGATATATGGACATTCAAACATATAACACAAAACACAAGTGTGCACACATAACATAATACATACAACACATAACATTATAGTAAAGGCCTTATAACTTTTTACAGGTGAAATCTCCATTGCAATGTTTAAAAACTCTATAGTCAAAAAATAGAACTGATCAGCAAAACATTAACCTAGGTCTGTATGAGCTCAAAAAACAAAATAGAACTTCATGATATGGCAAAGGGCAATAATAAAATAGATATTGAAAAAAGCATCCTGGTTCTGTTGCAGATGTAAGAATAGCCAAACTGGAGTTTTGGATATCAGTTGTTATGGATTTGAGCCAAATCATCTTCTTTTTGGTCTGTAGAAATCGCTTTAGTTAATCTTTCTGGAATCCAAATCGGCTGCTGTTCTCCCTGTGGAAACACATAAACAGACCCCCGACTCCAGACAATCACTGGGTCAGGACCTTGGTTAATCTCTCTGGAATCCAAATCGGCTGCTGTTCTCCCTGTGGAAACACACAAACAGACCCCCGACTCCAGACAATTACTGGGTCAGGACCTTTCCATTGTCCTGTTAGAATATCCTTCCAAAGTACCTTGGGCTTATGTACATTTTTTGGACACATATGCCTTTCCGCAGCACTAAGTCCTGATGAATCCAAATTTAAAAAGTTTAGAGTAAAAAGGGTTATTTTAAGTTTATCTTTGGGGAATATATACCCCTTCCCAATTCCTTCTTTTTGCTTTAATAAGTACATTTTAATAGTTTGATGAGCTCTTTCAACTATGCCTTGTCCCTGTGGATTGTATGGGATTCCTGTTATATGAGTAATGCCAAATGTTGAGCAAAATTGTTTAAAAGAGGTAGAAGTATAACCAGGGGCATTATCTGTTTTTAACTGTTTTGGAACACCCACAGTGGCAAAATTTTGTAAGCAGTGAGCTATAACATCTTTAGTTTTTTCTCCGGCATGAAGGGAGCCCATCAAAAATCCAGAAGAAGTATCAACTGTAACATGCAAATATTTTAATTTTCCAAATTCTGGCAAGTGTGTGACGTCCATCTGCCAAATATGGTTAGGTATCAATCCTCTAGGATTGACTCCAAGATTAACTTGTGGTAAAAAGGTCACACAATTTTGACATTGTTTTATTATTTGTCTAGCTTGTTCCTTAGTTATTTTAAAACGCTTTTGTAAAGTATTAGCATTGACATGGAACTTTTTATGAAAATTTATAGCTTCTTCTAGTGTAGAGAAAATATGTATGTCATGTGTAGTTTTATCTGCTAAATCATTGCCCAAACTAAGGGCTCCAGGCAATCCTGTATGTGCCCTGATATGTCCTATAAAGAATGGATCTTTTCTGTCCCAGATTAGACTTTGTATAGTGGAAAGCAAAGAGAAAACAGTAGAAGAAGGGGAAATCCTACCAGCATCTTCAAGAGATACTATAGCATTAACTACATACTGACTATCAGAAAATAAATTAAATACAGAATCTTTAAACATCACAAAAGCTTGTAAAACTGCATTAAGCTCTACCTTTTGAGCTGATTGTTTGGGTACTAAAAATGTAAAAGTTTGATCAGGGGTAACTACTGCTGCTGTACCATTATTTGACCCATCAGTGAATATATTTGGAGCATTCATGATAGGTGTTTTTCTTGTCATTTTTGGAAAAATTACAGGATGCAATGCCCAAAAAGACAATAAAGGATTAGATGGTAAGTGGTTATCAAATGAAACATTAGATTTGCACATGATTATTGCCCAAGTATTTAACTCATTAGCTAACTCATCAATTTGATTCATAGTATATGGAGTAATAATTTTATTGGGAGAAATTCCAAACACTCCCTTTGCTGCTTTTATTCCTTTGAGTATTAATTGTCCTACAGCCTCAGGATACCTAGTAAGAATAGTGTTAGGAGAATAAGATAAATGTATCCATAATAATGGACCTTCTTGCCAAAATACTCCTGTAGGAATATTTTTTGTTGGTAGTACAATAAATAATAAAGGCAAACTTATATCAATTCTATCCAAATGCATATTTTCCATATATGTTTCAATGATTTTTAATGCCTTTCTTGCTTCAGGCGTTAACATTCGGGGTGAATTTGGATCTGATGGACCTTTTAGGATATCAAATAAAGGTCCCAACTCTCCTGTTGGTATACCTAAATAAGGCCTTATCCAATTTATGTCTCCTAATAACTTTTGAAAGTCATTAAGTGATTTGAGTTGATCTACTCGTATTTGAATTTTTGGTGGACGGACCATGGTTGAGGATAATAGAACTCCTAAATAATTAATTGGAAAATTTAATTGTACTTTATCTATTGCTATCTCTAGATTATAATTTTTTAATAAGTTTGTAAGTGTGGCATAACATTCTAACAATGTGTTTTTATCTTTGTGTGCTAATAATACATCATCCATATAGTGAAATATTTGTAGTTCAGAATTTTGATTTCTAAGTGGCTGGATTGCTTTGTTAACATAAATTTGACACATAGTTGGGCTGTTAGCCATCCCTTGAGGGAGTACTTTCCATTCATATCTCTGATCAGGACCTTCATGATTCAGTGCAGGGATAGTAAATGCAAAACGTGGACTATCCTCAGGATGAATTGGAATTGAAAAAAAAACAATCTTTAATATCTATAACTAAAACATACCAGGTTTTTGGCAAAGCAGACAACTGAGGAATCCCTGATTGAGCAGGTCCCATAATAACCATCTCATTATTAATGGCT
This sequence comes from Marmota flaviventris, assembly GCF_047511675.1. Classification (NCBI taxonomy): domain Eukaryota; kingdom Metazoa; phylum Chordata; class Mammalia; order Rodentia; family Sciuridae; genus Marmota; species Marmota flaviventris. Next base: position 103,630,926 of record NC_092518.1, read on the forward strand.
CTTAAATCTTGCAATAATCTCCATTTACCAGATTTCTTTTTGATGACAAAAATGGGAGTATTATGGGGAGATACAGAAGGTTGTATATGTCCTTCTGCTAATTGTTGTTTGACCAGGTCATGGGCTGCTTGTATCTTTTCTTTAGTCAGGGGCCACTGAGGAACCCATACTGGTCTTTCTGATTTCCAAGTAATTTTTATTGTCTCAGTGGCCCTTTCTGAAAATCCAACCCATGTCTGTCTGTTCCTTGATCTATTTGTATTGGTGCTGCTATACCTTGTTCTTGTTTTTCTAATCTTTTTCCTTTCCTAAAACCTTGTCTAGTCATAATAGTGGGTGCATTTTGGTTGATGTTATTTGTTAATGTCAAACCTAATTGATCTAGGACATCTCGTCCCCATAAATTTACGGGAAGATGATCCAATACATATGGCTGTATAGTTCCTTCACATCCTTCAGGATCCTTCCAATCTAATACCATTGCACTTCTATGGGGATTAGTCGCCACTCCTAGGCCTCGAAGCGTTTGAGTGGCTTGTTGTAATGGCCAATGTTTTGGCCATTCTTGACGAGAGATGATGCTAAGGTCTGCACCTGTATCCAGTAGCCCATTAAATTTATGTCCTTGAATATTTAGTTTTAGCATGGGGCGAGAATCTAAATTTAAAGAAAGCATAGCCCAATCTACACCTGTGGAACCTAATCCCTTGGAACCTCTTTCTACAGTACGACTGGAAAATTTATCATGTAGGCTGGGTATTATTAGTAACTGTGCTATTCTATCTCCTGGTGAAATTACTGATATACCCTTTGGAGAACTGGCTATAATTTTTATTTCACCTTCATAATCGGGATCAATTACCTCAGGACTTATCATAAGTCCTTTTAGAGTAGAAGAGCTGCGTCCCAATAATAAGCCTACTGTTCCTTTGGGAAGAGGTCCTTTCACCCCTGTGGGAATGATTTGAACTCCCATCTCTGGAGTTAGTACTGCTCTGGCGGAAGCGCAGATGTCCAACCCTGCGCTCCCTCTGGTTTGTCTGATGAGGGATCTGATGGACAATGTGTCCTGGGCACTACCCTGATGGGGTTGCTGGGTTCCTCCAGTGCTCCGTATATTTGTGGTTTTGGGCCCCGGAGCATTGGGCCCCCTTGTCCATTTTTTGGCAATGGAGCCTGATGCCTTTCTCCACGATATCGTGGATAAACACCTGGTCCTTGTTCATTTTTTGATAATGGAGTACCCTCTATGGTGGTTTGAGAACGGCATTCATTAGCCCAATGTCTCCCTCTACGGCATCGTGGGCAAATACCTGGTATTCTACTCCTTGGATACCTAGTTTTGTTAAACCCTCCTCCAATGGGGCAATTCCTTTTAAAATGTCCTGTTTGTTCACAATTGTAGCATGTTCTTGGCCTGGCATCTAAAGCCTGTTTTACTGCAGCTGCCACAATTTGCCCTTGTTCATTAATGTCTCTGGCATCTAAAGCCTGTTTTACTGCAGCTGCCACGACTTGCTCTTGTTCATTAATGTCTCTACATAATTTAATATATGTGTTTAAATCTTCATGTTTCCATGGTCTAATGATATCTCTGCACCAACGATTCGCTTGCTCATAAGCCAGGTGTTTTAGTAATGGCATTGCTTGTTCTGTATTCCCAAAAACTCTGGTAGCTGTTTGAATAAGCCTATCTACAAATTCAGCATAAGGTTCATTAGCTCCTTGTATTACCTTAGATAATTGACCTTGTAAACCTCCATGTCCTTGTAAAGTCTTCCATGCCTTAATTGCATCTGCAGCAATTTGTGCGTATACGCCAGGATCATATGCCATTTGTTGCTGCTGATCCTCATAAGGTCCCTTTCCTAACAACATATCTAGATTTCTCTGAGGATAACCAGCTGCTGCATTTCGCCTAGCCGTCTCCTTGCAAAATTCCTCATTGGCAACCTTCCATAACAGGTATTGTCCTCCATTTAGCACAGCTTTACACATATTAGCCCAATCTGCTGGCGTCATGTTCAAGTTGTTAATGGATTCGACCAAGCTTACAGTGAAGGGTGCTTGAGGACCATAGGTTGTTACAGCCTCTTTTAGCTGCTTCACTGTTTTGAAATTTAAAACTTGGTAAAATCGCTGCCCTCCTGCCTCAAATACAGGGCATGTTAATATTTGAGATCTTGTCTCAGGATCCCAACTATCAACTGCGGGGGTTGGGGACCTCCCAGCATATGGAGGTGGCCTTGTTAGTTGGACACTTACGTCCTCTGGTGATAGAAAGGTGTTAGTAGCAGTCTCCTGTAGAGGTGGTGCTGTTGGTTGGACACTTACACCCTCTGGTGATAGAAAGGTGTTAGTAGCAATCTCCTGTTGTAACTTTCCCCCTGATGGCTTTTTCTGTTTTACACTTTCTTTCTCTGTCTGACTAACTTGAGAGGCCTTCTCTTTTACTTGAATCTTTTCCTCTGTCTGACTAACTTGAGAGACCTTCTTTTTTACTTGAATCTTTTCCTCTGTCTGACTAACTTGAGAGACCTTCTCTTTTACTTGAATCATTATGTCTTCTCCTTCCTCTACCATTGTCTGAACTGAAGGCTTTGGACTAAGCAAACAAGATACGAACGTCCACAATGGCAATGTGCCAACTGGCAGAGTCCCTGGGCTTTTCTTTTCTATTCTTTTTAAATCTTCACCATGATGGTTCCATTGTGATATATTTAACAACTCCTCCTTAAAAAGCCATGGGCTACATTTTTGTATTGTATCAACGTATGCCCTGACTGCTATTGATTTTACTGGGATGCCTCCTTCCTCTAACAATTTACTTAACACTCTTTCAGTTTGTTTTTTACTAATTTCTGATCCCGTATTTCTACTATAATACAACCCAACAAGATGACGCCAAACAAAACCGAGACAGAATGAGATAAAAAGGGAACAACAAAAAGTCATTATAGCCTTTCTATCCTCCTGACATGTGCATCCGTCCTTTCTCCCTATCTGTTCCTCAGACGTAAATAGTTTTTCCTCAGATGTGAGCGGTTTTTCTTCCGTCTCACTCATCTCCAGGGACAGGCAACTTAAAACAAAAGTGAAACAAAATAACAAAAGAAGAATCTTAAAATGGCTACCCATCCTCTCGCCCTGCCCTCAGGGGCGAGCAGTTTCACTTACCCTCAGTCGCTCCCCGTGCGAGCCACCAAATGCCGCAGTCTGGCTGGGCACAATCAGGAGCCACTTGTCAAAAGAAACTAACTTTATTTTTAGAACCAAACACGCCAAACAAACAGCCTCTCAGGAAAAATCCCCTCAGAGCCTCAACTGCCACCATCGGCTTTCCACAAGCCTCTCTCTCCCCCCACAAGCTTCTCCCCACCTCCCACAATCCTCCTGCTCTTGAGGCCGATTGGCTGGGTCACGTGGGCAGAGCCAAAAAGTCCCCCAATGAGCAGCTCCGTGGTCTGAAAGGGCAGGGAAACAGTCCAATGAGCATCACCGCAGAGGAGCCAATCAGCTAGATGTTGCTGGGGCCAAGGAGCCAATCAGCTAGATGTTGCTGGGGCCGCTGTGAGCCAATCATCAGCCGGCAGCTGGATTGCTGGCAGCTGGAAGTTTGCTGGGGCCCCTTCGGCTGTGGCTCTCAACACATTCAACATTGATATTAAAAGCTGCCATCAAATTTCTTTTGACACTGGCTGGGGGTATAGGTCAGAGGTAGAGCACTTGCCTAGCATGCAGGAGACCCTGGGTTCAATCCCTAATATCACAAAAAAAGAAAAGAAAATATTTGGCAATTATTTTAGAAAGGCTCGACCTTTTGTTAATTAGAAAACCACAAGAGAGGGACTGGGGGTGTGGTAGAGGCTTGCCTAGCATGTGTGAGGCCCTGTGTTCCATCCCCAGCACTGCAAAAACAAAACAAAACCAAATAAGAGTAGAAACACATTCTCTACCTCTATTCAAGAGTTTCCTGCTTTGGTAGGCAGAACAATGCTCCCATCAAATGTGCCCATTTCCCCAGGAAAAAGGGAGGATGAAGATCTTAGATGGAAATGAGCATTCTTTCTCAGGTATTCACAAGGGTGCTAGTGAAAGAAGGAGGTGACAGTCAGTTGAAGACAGTGTCAATGGAAGGAGAGATCAGCATAATTCAACATGAGAAAGACTCCAGCAGTCATTGCTCCCTTTGAAAATGGAGGAAGGAGCCAGGAGCCTGGAAATGAAACTACAAAAGGCCAGGAAATGACTCTCCCCTAGAACCTCCAGAAGGAAAACAGCCCGGGACCCCTTGATTTTAGGATTTTGGGTCTCCAAAATGTAAGATGATAAATTTGTGTTGTTTTAAGCCACCAAGTTTGTAATGCTTTGATAAGCAGCAACAATAGGAAGGATAGTTAGAATGAATCAGACATTATTACCCTATGGGCATATAGGATTATAGGACCTGTGGAATTATACATCATGTACAATCAGACCAATGACAAGTTATACTCCATGCATGTATGATGTAGCACAAATTGAAAAAAGAAGAGGCAGAGAGGCTAAAAGTGATACATATGAGAAGTTATACTCCATCTATGTTTGTTATGTCAAAATGATTCTACTGTCATGTATAACTAATTAGAACAAAAAAATGAAGAATAAAAAATTAAAGCAACAACAAAAAATATATACAAGCGCTATATGTAAAAGAAGCAGGCTGTAAGGAAAAAAGATGTGGGCCTTTGGTCATTTTCCTTCCTGAAATTAGCATTTAGAAGATGTCAATAGGAAATGCAGGCGGGGGTGGGGGTGAGGGGTTGTTTTTAATTTTGGTTATTTTCTTTCCACTAAACAAAAATCTCAGGATAAGAGTACATAACAGTTTTCAATAGTCTTCAACACTTTGGTTTTTCATCCTTCAGAAATTTGCACATCTGGTGTACAATGGACTCCACTGACATTCATTGTTTATTGTTAGAATTTTAATGAGGAAAATAATAGAACCAATGAATGACAGAACTATCAAAATGGCAAACACATTAGATATCAGGAGGACCATTGCAGTTTCCTCATCTCGAAATGGCCAGCTTAAAATAATAATGATAGTAATATAGGAATGAAGATCTGTGAATGCACCTCATCAGGAAGGGTCAATTCACCTGGGCTTGGTGGCACATACCTGTAATACTAGCAGCTAGGGAGGCCAAAACAGAAGGATCTTAAATTGAAAGCTAGCCTCAGCAACTTAGTGAGGCTCTAAGCAACTCAATGAGACTCTGTCTCTAAATAAAAATATAAAAAAGGGCTGGTGAGGGCTGGGGATGTGGCTCATGCGCTCACCTGGCATGCGTGCGGCCCAGGTTCAATCCTCAGCACCACGTACAAACAAAGATGTTGTGTGTGCCAAAAACTAAAAAATAAATATTAAAAAAAGGGCTGGGGATGTGGTTCAGTGGTTAAACACCCCAGTACAAAAGAAGGAAGGGTCAACTCATCAAGTGTTGGAGGGTTTATTCTAAAATGTCTATTATTTAATTTAATCTGGAAAAATAGCTTCCTTTAGAAATAACTTTAAAGGAAATCATTTTGTAGATTTTCCAAGTTTTATGAAAAGATTGGGGAAAATACTCAACTTTAAATGGTAACAGAATACAAAAGGGGTTTTTTTTAGTGTGTAAATAAATATAATCATGGTTTCAATAAGAAATGTATTTTAAGACCTATAGAATGACTTAAATATATTCCTGTATGTGTTACTTCATGTGAATTTTGTATTGTTGGGCATTTTACTTAGGAATGCCAGTGGGAAACATAAATTACATAGTGGATACAGTATCATATACCAGAGTTCCTACTCTCCAGGACCAAAATTGTTTCTTTGTTTCTGAGTAAATACAACTTGTCAAGAGAAGTATGGCTCATTAAAAATGAATTTCAAGCTGGGTCTGATGTGCATGCCTGTAATTCTAGTGGCTTGGGAGACTGAGGCAGGTGGATCGGGAATTCAAAGCCAGCCTCAGCAAAAAGTGAGGTGCTAAGCAACTCAGTGAGACCCTGTTTCTAAATAAAATACAAAGTAGGGCTCAGTGGTTGAGTGCTCCTAAGTTCAATCCCCAGTACCAATAAATAAATAAATACATACATAAATAAAAGAATTCCAACATTAAAAAATAAATAAATAAATAAATAACAGAAAAATATTTGCACAACTGGGCCATGATCACCCATTTGAGGCCCTGACTCCATTTTATAGCTGTTCTGCCCCTCCGCTCCCTTACATAACTCAAGTTTCCAGAAGCCATCCTAGAACCATCTTCCAATGTTAACTTCTTTCCAACTCAGCAGCTGCTGAAGTACTCCAGCCTTCATTTTTTTTTTTTTTTTGCAGCTTTTTTCATACTTGCTAACATCTTGCTTTCGAATCATCTATCTAGCCATTTATTCATTGAAGCAAACAGCTTGGTTCAGTTCTGTCCACATGAACATTCCTGTTATTCTTCAGGTACACCCCCAAGTTCAGGGCTTTGACACTGGCTGTTTTGTCTGCCTGGGACATTCTTCCCTTGAATATCCAGATGGCTAACTCACTTCCTCCAAGTTTTTGCTTAATTGTCACTTTCTTAAAGAAGAGCCTATTTAATACTGATCCCTCCCTGCCATACACACATACACACACACACACAGACACCACCACCACCACACATTTTCAAGCTCTTTTCCTGGCTGCCCATTTCCTTTCTTCCTTCCTTCCTTCCTTCCCCCCCCCCCTCTCATTCTGAGGATTGAACCCAAGGTTCTTTACCACTAACTGCATTCTCACACTTTTGATTTTTAAATTTTAAGGCAGGACCTCGTTAAGTTGCTGAGGCTGGCCTCAAACTTTCAAACCTTCTGCTTAGTCTCACAAGTTGCTGGGATGACAAGTCTGCACTACTGTACCCACTATGCTTTTTAAATTTTTTTTAAATTTTTTTAGTTATAGGTGGACACAATATCTTTATTTTATTTTTATATGGTGCTGAGGATCGAACCCAGTGCCTCACACATGGCAGACAAGTGCTCTATGACTGCGCCACATCCCCAGCCCCATCCAGCATGCTCATTTTTAAGATAGCATTTATTTCCCTTTTTAAAAAAATTGAAAATATTTTTAAAAGTTGTAGATGGACACAATACTTTTATTTTATTTATTTCTTTTTATGTGGTGCTGAGGATTGAATGTGCTAGGCAAATGCTCTACCTCTAAACTACAGCCCCAGCATGCACTTATCTTTTTCTAACATGAAATATTGCTTATTATGTTTTTGTGTTTAGTATCTACTTTCCCTTATTAAAATGTTAATGCCACAAAGTAGGGATTTCCATCTTTTATGTTCACTGATAAAAGAACAAGGACTAAGGTAAAGACCAAGAACATTGCCTGTCACATGGCTGATACTCAATAAATGTTGAGTGAATGAATTTATCTTCTCTGTGACTCTATTACGCCAGACTCTGGGGTAGGACTGTAAAAGAATATGACGAAGTGTCATTTAGAATCTGCCTGTCCAGGAGGGCTGTCATTGTGCACACCTGTAATCCCCTGAGGCAGGAGGATCACAAGTACAGAGATAGTTTCAGCAATTTAGCAAGGCTCTAAACAAGTTAGTGAGTCCCTGTCTCAAAAGAAAAAAAGGGCTGGGGATAGCTGGGCACTATGTAACCCCAGTGGCTCTGGAGGCTGATGCAGGAGGATCGGGAGTTCAAAGCCAGCCTCAGTAAAAGCAAGGTGCTAAGCAACTCCTTGAGACACTGTCTCTAAATAAATACAAAATATGGCTGGGGATGTGGCTCAGTGGTTGAATGCCCCTGAGTGCCGCAGTCTGGCTGGGCACAAAATCACGAGCCACCACACAGCTTGTAGATTCAAACAGCAACTCTTTATTCCCGAACTCACACCAGCCGTCTACAATCACGTTCTGGGGAAATCCACGTTCTCTGCCCAAATCCACCTTCTCTGCCCAAATCCACCTTCTCTGCCCAAATCCACACTCACTGGGCTTCTGTCTCCCAAAATATACTGTCTGAATCCCGTGAGAACTCAAGGGGAACTCAGGCAGCAGGATACGCCCTATTCCCAGGAGGAATAATCTTAAACCTTAAACCTGGAACCTAAACTGGGAACGCCCTAAACACGATTATCTTAAACCCGGAACACCCTAATCTGCCCTGGTCCTTGAGCAAGGTCACCTACATTCAATGTCGCTGCAACATGTCAGCAACATGGGGTACGCTGGCAAGGAAATTGTCATACCTACTTGGCTAATGGCTCCCAGCATCTCCCCCCTTCTGATTAATTAAACAACAAGCAATGTGGCTTAAGGACCGTGCCTGGTAGGTTGTCTAATTCAACATATGGTTCTTACCCGTCATCGGAAAACTGACCTTTAGGCGTCAGCCTCCTGTCTTAGGTTGATACCACTGCAATTGAATCATACCCGTCACTGACTACCGGTCCAGCATACAGCCATACTTGTGGATAGGTTTATGTGCCAGTGGGGGGGTGAGGTTCTTTGCCTCACCTCTGTTGGCCCCCAAATTTGGCCTTGGTGCCAGTGGGAGAGTGAGGTTAATGTGGCTTATGGACCGTGCCTGGTAGGTTGTCCAATTCAACATATGGTTCTTACCCGTCATCGGAAAACTGACCTTTAGGCGTCAGCCTCCTGTCTTAGGTTGATACCACTGCAATTGGATCATACCCGTCACTGACTACCGGTCCAGCATAAGCCATTGGCCCCCAAATTTTAGACCATCACTAGCAGAAGGGAGGAGGATACAGAAATGCCACGACACCAAGCCAATTGACGGCTCCTTGGGAAAAAATTTCATCACTGGTGACACCATCAGCAAAGATATGTCAGCACTACCACAATTAACATGGGGTTCGCTGGCAAGGAAATAAAAATTGCATCACTAGTGACACCATCAGCAAAGATATGCCAGCATTACCACAATTCGCTGCACCAAACGATAGTTACATAGTCCAGGCAAGTTCTGCAAGCAGTTCAAAACAGAGGAATCTATCAATATGTCCATTTCCTCCCAAAATCCGTTTCTTCCCAAAGTAAGTTGACTCTTTGATTGAGCATTACTTGTTGAGTTCTTCACCGGCACTGGGATGGAGATAGGAATTCTGGCAATGATGCTAAAGAGACATTATCCTGAAAAGAATTATTAAATATAATGAAAAGGAAAGGTGAAAGTAAACAAACAGATCTGTTAACCTACTTTAAAAACAATCCTTAACAGCCTTTTACCTAATTTAAACTAGTAAACAAACAGATCTGTTAACCACCTTTAAAAACAATCCTTAACAGCTGTTTACCTAATTTAAATTAAACCATTTAAATCACGTGAATAAAAATAATAATAATTCGGATCCATTTTTTCATGAGCGCTCCTCATATAAGAAATATGGACATACGCACATACAGACATACAACACAAAACACAAGAGTGTACACAAACGTACAACACATAAGAAAATAGTAAAGGCCTTGTAGCTTTACCTGGGTGAAATCTCCATTGCAATGTTTAAAAACTCCACAGTCAAAAAATAAAACTGATCAGAAAAACATTAACCTAGGTTTGTATGAGCTCAAAAAATAAAAATAGAACCTTATGATGTGGAAAAATGCAATAATAAAATAGCTATTGAAAAAAAGCATCCTGGTTAATCACTGTCGCAGATGTAAGAATGGCCAAGCTGGAGTTCTGGATATCAGCTGTTATGGATTTGAGTCAAATCATCTTCTTTTCGATCTGTAGAAACTGTTTTAGTTAATCTCTCTGGAATCCAAATGGGCTGCTGTTCTCCCTGTGGAAAAACACAAACAGACCCCCGACTCCAGACAATCACTGGGTCAGGACCTTTCCATTGTCCTGTTAGAATATCTTTCCAAAGTACTTTAGGCTTATGTACATTTTTTGGATACATATGCCTTTCCGCAGCACTAAGTCCTGATGAATCCAAATTTAAAAAGTTTAGAGTAAAAAGTGTTATTTTAAGTTTATCTTTGGGGGATATATACCCCCTTCCAATTCCCTCTTTTTGCTTTAATAAATACGTTTTAATAGTTTGATGAGCTCTTTCAACTATGCCTTGTCCTTGTGGATTGTATGGGATTCCTGTTATATGAGTAATACCAAATGATGAGCAAAATTGTTTAAAAGAGGTAGAGGTATAGCCAGGACCATTATCGGTTTTTAACTGTTTAGGAACGCCCACAGTGGCAAAATTTTGTAAGCAATGAGCTATAACATCTTTAGTTTTTTCTCCGGCATGAAGGGAGCCCATCAAAAATCCAGAAGAAGTATCAACTGTAACGTGTAAATATTTTAATTTTCCAAATTCTGGCAAGTGTGTGACATCCATCTGCCAAATATGGTTAGGTATCAGTCCTCTAGGATTGACCCCAAGATTAACTTGTGGTAAAAATGTCACACAATTTTGACATTGTTTTATTATATGTCTGGCTTGTTCCTTAGTTATTTTAAAACGCTTTTGTAAAGTATTAGCATTAACATGAAACCTTTTATGAAAATTTGTAGCTTCTTCAAATGTAGAGAAAATATGTATGTCATGTGTAGTTTTATCTGCTAAATCATTGCCTAAACTAAGGGCTCCAGGCAATCCTGTATGTGCCCTAATATGTCCTATAAATAATGGATCTTTTCTGTCCCAGATTAGACTTTGTATAGTGGAAAACAAAGAGAAAACAGTAGAAGAAGGGGAAATCCTACCAGCATCTTCAAGAGATACTATAGCATTAACTACATACTGACTATCAGAAAATAAATTAAATACAGAATCTTTAAACATCAAAAAAGCTTGTAAAACTGCATTAAGCTCTACCTTTTGAGCTGATTGTTTGGGTACTAAAAATGTAAAAGTTTGATCAGGGGTAACTACTGCTGCTGTACCATTATTTGACCCATCAGTGAATATATTTGGAGCATTCATGATAGGTGTTTTTCTTGTCATTTTAGGAAAAACTACAGGATGCTTAGACCAAAAAGACAACAAAGGATTAGATGGTAAATGATTATCAAATGAAACATTAGATTTACACATGATTATTGCCCAAGTATTTAACTCATTAGCTAACTCATCAATTTGATCCATAGTATATGGAGTAATAATTTTATTGGGAGAAATTCCAAACACTCCCTTCGCTGCTTTTATTCCTTTGAGTATTAATTGTCCTACAGCCTCAGGATACCTAGTAAGAATAGTGTTAGGAGAATAAGATAAATGTATCCATAATAATGGACCTTCTTGCCAAAATACTCCTGTAGGAATATTTTTTGTTGGTAGTACAATAAATAATAAAGGCAAACTTATATCAATTCTATCCAAATGCATATTTTCCATATATGTTTCAATAATTTTTAATGCCTTTCTTGCTTTAGGAGTTAACATGTGGGGTGAATTTGGATCTGATGGACCTTTTAGAATATCAAATAAAGGTCCCAATTCTCCTGTTGGTATACCTAGATAAGGCCTTATCCAATTTATGTCTCCCAATAACTTTTGAAAGTCGTTAAGTGATTTGAGTTGATCTACTCGTATTTGAATTTTTGGTGGACGGACCATGGTTGAGGATAATAGAACTCCTAAATAATTAATTGGAAAATTTAATTGTACTTTATCTATTGCTATCTCTAGATTATAATTTTTTAATAAGTTTGTAAGTGTGGCATAACATTCCAGCAATATGTTTTCAGACAGTATATTTTGGGAGACAGAAGCCCAGTGAGTGTGGATTTGGGCAGAGAAGGTGGATTTGGGCAGAGAACGTGGATTTCCCCAGAACGTGATTGTAGACGGCTGGTGTGAGTTCGGGAATAAAGAGTTGCTGTTTGAATCTATAAGCTGTGTGGTGGCTCGTGATTTTGTGCCCAGCCAGACTGCGGCATTTGTGCCCAGCCAGACTGCGGCACCTGAGTTCAATCCCCAGCAGTCCCCCCAAAAGGGGGAGGGCTGGAGATATAGCTCAGTGTTCAATAACTCAGTGCCCCCAGGTTCAATATCCAGTATCCTCCCAACAAAACAACAAACAAACAAAAACCAGCAAACAACAATAAAAGTAGTTGGAATGAAATTTATGGGTTTAAATAATATTTTTATTATTATTATTATTTGTATTGGTTCATGGTACCAAAAACAAAAAAGAAAAAAAGAAAGAAATCTGCCTGTCTAAATACTGTACACATTTGACTTCATTTTATCTAGTTAGGCTATAAACACTTGGGAGCCAGTACACGAACTTTAATTTGCAACTTGTCTGATGCTCACTCCCTTTCTCTCCCTGGTGTCATTCTAGCAGACAACCATTCTTTTCAAGTTTTTCTTCTCTACTCAGTGGAAACAGAGTTTAATCACTCCTTTCACTGATTCTATGTACTTATGAATATATATGGTACTGAAATAAATGCTTTGGGGAAAAATGCTGAAAACAAAAATTTTGTTTGCTCCCCCCCCCATATTTGTTTGAAAATTTCAAACAATTTTGAATCTTCAAAAGAAAAGGTTGGGGGTGTTTTTACCTTAAGCAAACTTCAACTCCAATAAATGAGAACTCAAACTTATAAAAATAGTTTTGGTCTGGGAGTGGCTATTTGCATTTCAAAGGATGCCTCACTTCAGAGAATTTACTACAGGGTTATTTTGAATAGTTTACTTAGTTGATAATAAATAATAAACCCAATTGTCCCAAATTGAAGGAACTGGGATTAACTGATCCATGTTCAATTCAGACAATGGACTATTAAACACTCATTAAATGATATTTCTTGGGGCTCAAGATGTCTCTCAGCCGTGGAGTGGTTACCTAGCATTCATGAAGCCCTGGTTTTGATCCCCAGCACTGCGGAAAAAAAGGTATGTTCTTAATAAAACTGGAAAATGTAAGCATAAGGGAAAAAGTTTGAAATGAAATTGCATAATTACAATTGTTTTTATAAATCCAAAACAAAAGAACTATAAGACACCAAATTATTACCGCATTATTTCTTTTTTAAGGGTTCTTAAAATGTATTTATTTATTCTAATTTGTTATACATGACAGCAGAATGCATTTCAATTCACAGTACACATACAAAACACAATTTTTCATATCTGGTTGTACACAAAGTAGAGTCACACCATTCGTGTCTTCATACATGTACTTAGGTTAATGATGTCCATCTCATTCCTTACCACAATATTCTGAGTGTAAATAATCTCCTGTCTTTTTAATTTTCTGAGTATACATATTTACTTTCTTTTATCCTCTCTCCCTCTCTCTCTTTTGTACTGGGGATTGAACCCAGGGTCACTTTACCTCTGAGCCACATCCCATCCCCAGCCCTTTGTTTTGAGACAGGGCCTTGCTGAATTGGTAAGGCTAACCTGGAACTTCTGATCTTCCAAATCACTGTGCTTACAGGCACATGCCACCATGTAGGAACCAATTTTACATATTTTCTACAAAGGGTGTGTTTATTCATTTTATTATAAAGGTTAAAATAAACTTTTTTTTTTTTTTTTTTTTTTTTTTTTTTTTTTTTTTGGTGCTTGGGATTGAACCCAGGGCCTCATGCTTTTCAGGCAAGCACTCTGTCACTGAGCCACATCCCCAGCCCTAAAATAAACCTTTAAAAACAAAATTCAAGATTTGATTTGTAAAAAGTTAATTTGTAAAATACTTTTCCAAATTGCCACTACTGAATGTATCTGTGGGGAAGGGAGAAAGAATTTCAGGACTATTTATCAAGACTTTATCTAATTCTTCATTTGCATATGAATAAGCATATAAGATTTATTATACACCATGGTGTCTACCTACAGTTAATGACATACTGCATACTTGAAAATTGCTAAGAAAACAGATTTTGTGTTCTTATCACATAGAGTATGGGAGGTGATGTTTATGTTGTTTAGCTTGAATTGGCCATTCCATAATGTATACATATATCAAAATATCATGTACATCACAAGTATAAACTTTATGCATCAACATATATCAATAAATATATATGGTTTTATTCATCAAAGGAAAGGAAAAAGAAACAGGAAGAGTGATTCTTTTTAGTTATACACGATAACAGAATCCATTTTAATATAATTATAAAAGCATGGAATATATCTTATTCAAGTTAGAGACCCTTTCATATGTATGCACATGGGGGTGGGATTCACTGTTGTTTCATATATGTACTTGGAAAATTATGTCAGATTTTTTCCACTGTCCTTTCCTATCCTCCCTCCCTTCCCTCCACTCCCCATTGTTTTTGTTTTTGTTTTTAAAAGTTAAAAGTAATTTTGTTCTTTGTGTGGAATGAAGGGATTCGTTTCAAATGCTTCATAGTGGCACATAGGACAGTACAAGAAAAGGTGAAGGCGGTGATGACAAACCAATAAATTAAAGGAGGTTGTTTGGAGAAATCGCTGAGTCAAGAGTCGGGCAATCACGTGAAGACTTTAATAAAAACGAAACTTAACCAGACGTAGTTAGCCTCCCCTCCCCTCTCCGCCCCCTCCTGCTGTTGTTAAAGGGCTGGGGAGCGTCGGTTTAGTCTCTCCTTGGTTTCTCCACTGGGCGGAGCCCTGAAAGGGAGTTGGCGGAACACGGGGATGGGGCGGGGCTGGCGCCCGTTCGGGGCTCTTGGGTGAGGGATGTGGGAACACGAACTCGAGGATCTGGGAGAAACATCGGCCTTTTGAGTCTGTTGCGCTTGGTACTTTTGCTGGGCCTGCTGCAGCTGTGGGAGGCCGAGGTCGCTGCCAGTGATCAAGGCGACCTTCTCTGCGAAGTGACTGTTGTACTTGGAGCTAGTGACTCCGAAGGCTTTGCAGCTTTCTAGGCATCCCTCCAGGCGCTTTCTCCCCCTGGAGGTCTCGGCTTTAATTGCAGCTTGTTTTTAACAGTGTGATGCTGCTTTATTCTTGGCTTTGGCGCCAAGAGTAGTATTCAGTTCTTACCAGTTAATTATGGCCTTCTCGAGAAAAGAGCAATAAAGTGCTGTCCTTTATGTGTGAAGTTGATGCCCCTGACTCCACTGGCGGGAGATGCTTTGAAGTCTTTCTCCAGCCTGCCTACTCACCTGGTGTGCTTTATGCAAGCAGGAACCTGCTCCAAAGCCTAGTGCGTTTCCGGGGATGACACCAGGGGGCTACAAACGCTAAAGTAGATAGAGATGACTTCCATCGCTCAATGTAAACACAAGGCACACTCATTTCCCTCATATACACATGTCAAAACTCACCAGATTGTATATTTGAAATGTGTAGTTTTATTATGTTAAGCATGCCTCAAAAAAGTTGTTTAATTTAAAAAAAAATTGTAGATGTACAAAATGTCTTTATTTTATTTGTTATATTCTGTTAAGGGTTGAACCCAGTGCCTCTCATGTGTTAGGCAAGATTTCTGCTACTGAGCCATGCCCCAGCCCCATTTATTTTAATTTTTAATTTTTTGTGATATTGGGGATTTAAGCCAGGGAGTTATACCACTGAGCTAGTCTCCAGCCCTTTTAAATTTTATTTATTTATTTATTTATTTTTTTAATTTGAGACAAGGCCTGGCTACATTGATAAGGCTGGCCTCAAACTTGAGATCCTCCTTTGAATAAGTAGTAAAACTTTTTTAAAAAGCACATTCCCGGGATTAAATAATAAATGTTAGCTAGGCATAGTGGAACACACCTGTAATCCCAGTGACTCAGGAGGCTGAGACAGGAGGATATCAATTTCCAGGCCAGCCTCAGCAACTTACAAAACCCTATCTCAAAATTTAAAAAAAGGACTATGGATGTAATTAGCAGTAAAGCATCCCTGGGATCAATACCCAGTACTGGAAAACAAACAAACAAACAAAAAATCACAAATGATAATCAGTCAGAAGTAGTAAAACCAACTTTGCCTGGACACTCTCAGTTTATACCCATTCTCCTGCATCTCATCCAATTTAGCATTTGTCTCACTTTTTTTTTCATTTTTTTAAAATTATTTTTTAGTTGTAGTTGGACACAATACCTTTGTTTTTATTTATTTTTATGTGATGCTGAGGATTGAACCCAGGGCCTAGCACATGCTAGATGAGCACTCTGCCACTGAGCCACAACCCCAGCCCGACATTTTTTCATTTTTGAACTAAATATCAGTATTAATAGTTGCATTAGGGCGGAGGATATAACTCAGTTACATTTGCCTAGCATGTGCAAGGCTCTGGGTTCCCTCCCCAGTGCTACAAACAAAAGAAAACAAAACAAAAACCAAACAGTTGCATTAAAATAATTTGGTTTGGGTTTGGTAGAATGCCACTTTGAATATTCCATTTCTGGAGTTCTTCTTTTAATTCTCACATAATGAAATCTGAAAGACAACCAGTGGATTATCCATCCCTTTTTCTAACCCTGTCTGGATAGAACATAATTAACCTCTCCATCAAGAAATTCAGGCAAGGAGCTCCCTGATGACAGGAAATGTGCCCCAATACACATAGGGACAGCTGGCAAATCCTAGGTAGTGGTGGAAGAAGTTTTTGACATCATCCAACTGCCTGCTACTTGACATATACTAGTCAGTGTTTCCCTGGCCTGTGAATTCCATATATTAATTTCAGAAGCTATCAAGCCAGCATTAGCAGTGTCAGTAGGTCAGGTGTACATGAAATATGTGTGGGAAACAGGCTGAGGAGCTTTGCCACAGAGTAGATAGAACAGTCTTAGCATTCTTGCAACAATGGTTGTGTAATTTATACATGGCATAAATGCAAAACTGTTTTATTTATTTTTATTTTTTTTTTAGTTGTAGATGCACACAGTACCTTTATTTTATTGTTTATTTATATGTGGTGCTGAGACTCGAACCCAGTGTCTCACACATGCTTGGCAAGCGCTCTACCACTGAGCCACATCCCAGGCCCATTGTTTTATTGATTGTTAATGTTTTCTAAAACAATTGCAATGAGCCATTTTAGTTAGAGGCCTCCCTCTGAAATTGAGAGCAACTTCCTCCTGCCTAGAATGGAAGCTGAAGGGCTGCCCCAACCATCGCCTCAAAGGCACCAAGGAAGCTTAAAATGGAGATTGCTCCCTTTGCAGGCCTGTTAGCACAGGCTAATGAAATCAGCATATGTGTATTTTCTGCCTTTTTCTTTTTGCCACCTCTTCTCTTTTAAAAACTTTGCTCACCTTCAGAGATTTTGAATATGGAAATTTTGAAACAATAGTGTCTTCTCTCTTTCTGCAAAACTGGCTTTGAATAAGCCTATTTTTCTAACTTATTTGACTCAGATATTTCTGGAGCAACATGGTGTATCCTAGACTCTTCCAATCTGTGCAGGTATTAGTGCCGCCCAGTAGCATTAGTAGTAATGAACACAAATAAATGAAAGTACCTGTTTGCTGGAAATGTAGATACCAAATTTCATGATGTACATGTAACTCATACAAATGTTGTTTGATATTTACTACCTGTGGTGGCCATAGTGCTATAATTGACCACACAAAAACCAAAAGACACAATCTGTTGGAAAAGCATAAGGATTTACATCAGAAGGCACTGGATATTTTAAGAATATGCTCAAGGCCAGGAGTGGTGGCACACACCTATAAATCCAGTGGCTAAGGAGGCTAAGGTAGGAGGATTGCAAGTCCAAAGCCAGCCTCAGCAATTTAGCGAGGCCCTAAGCAACTTAGTAAGACCCTGTCTCAAAATAAAAAAATAAAGAGGTTAGAGATGGGGCCAGTGGTTAAGCACCCCTGGGTTCAATCCCTGGTACCAAAATTGTAAAATAAAATAAAATAAAAAAATAAATAGGGCTGGAGATGTGGCTCAGTGGTCAAGTACCCCTGAGTTTAATCCCCAGTACCCCCTACCCCCTACCCCCAGAAAAAGAAAGAAGCCAGGTGCAGAAAGACAAGTACCACATAATCTCACTCATATATGGAACCTAAAATAGTTGATCTCATAGAAGTTGAGAGTAGAATGGTGGTTACCAGCATCTAGGGACAGTAGCAGGGAGGGAGGAATGGGAAAAGGTTAATCAATAGGTACTAAATTATAGTTAGAAGCAAGAAGTTTTAATTTAGAAAAAAAAAAAAACACTATACAAATCAAAGCAAGTAGAGGAAAAGGAACATGGAAAGGGAGATGGGAAGGGAAGGAAGAAGAGGGGAAAGGGGAAATATTGGAGAATAAATTGGAACCAAATTATATTTCATGCATGTATAGTGATATCAAAATTAACCCTGCCATTATGTATAACTATAATACACTTACAATAAAAAGATGGCCAGCACAGTGGCACACATCTGTAATCCCAGCTACTCAGGAGGGTTGAAGTTCAAAGCCATTCTGGGCAATTTAGGGAGACACTGTTTCAAAATAAGATTTTAAAAAGATATTCTGGTATGGTATTGTACAGTAGGGTGAGTATAGATAATAATAATGTGCTATACATTTCTAAAAGCTGGAAGAAAGGAGTTTCAATGTTTTCACCATAAAGAAATGATATTTTAGAACATAAACATTCATACAGTTATCTGATGTACACATAAGTTGTTTCCATTGTTTGGCTACAATGAACATGAAGAGTGCTACAATGAACATGGAAAGTGCAGATGTCTATTCCACCTAACTGTTTTTTTCCCCGTTTGTACCAGGGATTGAACTCAGGAGCACTTAACCACTGAGCCCCATTCCCAACCCTATTTTGTATTTTATTTAGAGACAAGGTCTCACCGAGTTGCTTAGCATCCTACTTTTGGTGAGGCTGGCTTTGAATTCGAAATCCTCCTGCCTTGGCCTCCCAAGCCGCTGGGATTACAGGTGTGCACCACCACACCTGGCTAATCACCCTACTACTTTTGCTATGTTTAAATATTCAGATAATCAATATAAATATAATTTTGTTTTAATAAAACAAACAGACGTTATTTTCATTTTTTAAAGAAAGGGTTGTACTTTTGATGGTGGATTTTTTATACCAACATAATAAAATCAATATTTAGTCCAAAATAAAAATTTTAGAAGTTATGCAGTTATTTTTAGAGCTGTCTTCACTCAGAAGTGTATTAGTTTGGACAAGAATTTATACTAAGTATAGCATAAATAACTTTAGCTTTGTCAGCAGACAGCCTGGGCTTCAATCCCAGTTCTGCCACTTGGGTAACTTTGTGACCTTAGTTAAGCTAATTCAATCTTATACTCAGTTTCCTCGTCTTTAAAATGGGGATGAGGCCCCGCCCGCGCCGCTTGCCGCACTTATGCGTCCTGAGCGGCCTCTGTGACGTCTGGGGCAGGTGTCACCGAGGGCGCTGACCCGCGCTGGGCCGGAGGGGGCTCGCGGGTGGGCTCCCTCGTGCCAGGCTTCTCCCTCCGGAGGGAGGCGAGGCCACGACGGGCCGGCGGGCGCCGCGGTCGGCCCCAGGCGCCTGGGTGCACCTCAGATGCAAGGACTAGAGAAACCCGCGGACGCCAGGGCCACTTCCGTGTCACGTCGCGGGTGATGCGCCATCTCAGGAGCGCTATGTGCCCTCCTGTGGTCAGCGCGAGGGAACTCTGACCTCCGCAAGCCTGCGGAGGACGACGTGGGGCCCCAGGCCCGGCCGGGTTCTGTTAGC
Organism: Marmota flaviventris; assembly: GCF_047511675.1. Lineage (NCBI taxonomy): Eukaryota > Metazoa > Chordata > Mammalia > Rodentia > Sciuridae > Marmota > Marmota flaviventris. The sequence goes on from NC_092518.1 coordinate 103,650,561, forward strand.
CTCTGGCGGGAGCGCGGCATGGAGCGGGGAGGTTCCTTCCAGGAAGCCTCACGGACGGGGACACCACCGGGCACCTCCTACGCCCATATGTGAGGTTCTGGACAACCTGTTGGGGACCCAGCCGGCACAGGCCGATTACACTGACCATATTTTATTTCCTATGTTCTTTTTTATTTTTTCTTAACAGTACTTTTATTGCAACATCATGTAACTTACTGAACTGTTTACAAATGCAACGCTCCGCCTTCGAGACGATTAAAAAAAAATTAAGAACTAGAATTTTACATCGTGATTTGTTTGACTTGTTACTATAGTGAAAATTAAGAGAAGAAATTTTGAAGCAGAAATATAATGATTTTCACACAAAGAGAGACTCATATTCCTCCCTTACATCATAAAAAGGGAGGTAAAGGGGCTGGGGTTGTGGCTCAGTGGTAGAGCGCTTACCTAGCATGTGTGAGGCACTGGGTTTGATCCTCAGCACCACATAAAAATAAATAAAGGTATTGTGTCCATCTACAACTAAAAATATTTTTAAATAAAAGGGGAGGGAAGAAGAAAGAAAGGAAAAGGAAAAAGAGGAGAAAACGACAAAGGATAATAAAAATGTGGCATATATACACAATGGAACATTACTCAGCATTAAAAGAGAATAAAATCATGACATTTGCAGGTAAATGGATGGAGTTAGATAATGCTAAGTGAAGTTAGCCAATCCCCCCAAAAAACAAATGCCAAATGTTTTCTTTAATATAAGGAGGCTGATTCATAATGGGATAGGGATGGGGAGCATGGGAGGAATAGATGAACTCTAGATAGGGCAGAGGGGTGAGAGGGAAAGGGAGGGGGCAGGGGGTTAGCAAGGATGGTGGAATGTGATGATCATTATTATCAAAAGTACATTTATGAAGACATGAATTGGCGTGAACATACTTTATATCCAAACAGAGATATGAAAAAGTGTGCTCTATATGTGTAATAAGAATTGTAATACATTAAAAAAATGGGGATAATAGGCCCAGGACAACTCCGCAGGCTGTAATCCAGCAGGCTGAGACAGGTCAGATTGCAAGTCCAAAGCCAGCCTCAACAAAGGTGAAGTGCCAAGCAACTCAGTGAGATCCTGTCTCTAAATTTAAAAAATACAAAATAGGACTGGGGATGTGGCTCAGTTGTCGAGTACCCCTGAGTTCAATCCCTGATACAAAAAAAAAAAAAATGGAGATGATAATAATAGAAATTCTCTCATTAGGTTCTTTGGAGGATGAAATAAAGGAATGTATATACAGCACTTAGCATCTACAGCACTCAATAAACCATTGCTCCTCCTCCTCCTCCTCCTCTTCTTCTTCTTCTTCTTATTATTATTTGGGTGCTGGGGATTGAACCCAAGGCCTTGAGCATGTGAGGCAAGCACTGTACCAACTGAGCTATGTCCCCAACCCTGCTATTCTTATTATTAAGAGGGTATATATAATCCAGTGTGGGATGCACACCTTTAATTCCAGCTACTGAGGCAGGAGGATTGCTAGCCTCAGCAATTTAGTGAGGCCCAAAGCAAAAGACTATGTCTCAAAATTTTAAAAAGTGGGGGGTGCTGAGGATGTGGCTCTGTGTTTAAGAGCCCCTGGGTACAATCCCCAGTGCAAAACAAAAAAAAGGAACACACAAAAAATACTATAATGTTGCGGAATACTGCATGGTGCTCTGCCAGAAAAAGGTTCTGCTGCCAACTAATATTGAGATACTAGAGCCATGCCCTTGTAAACTCATGATACATACTAATTAACAGTAATTAACACTTTTATTTTGCTTAACCTTCATTTTCCAAGTTTATTTAATAATGTAGCCTCTCCTCCCTTCTTTCTCTTGTATGTATGTGATGCCTCAACATTAATGAAGTATTCTACAAAACATATTTTGTAGCCAGGCACAGTGGCACATGCCTGTAATCCCAGTGGCCCAGGAGGTGGGGGCAGGAGGATTGTGAGTTCAAAGCCAGCCTCAGCAAAACCGAGGTGCTAAGCAACTCAGTGAGGCCCTGTCTCTAAATAAAATACAAAATAGGGCTGGGAATGTGGCTCAGTAGTCAATGTGCCCCTGAGATCAATCCCTGGCACCTTCCTCAAAAAAAAAAAAAAAAAAAAAAAAACCCAAAACATATTTTGTGAAACACAGCTCTAGTCTAGAAAGAGAAGGCTACACCAAGAGAAGGACATTCCCAAGACCACACAGTAACAGTGGATATGTAGACCTAGATTCCTGGGTCCCAGATCCTTGTGCTATTTCTTTAGGAGACTCTTTTTGAATACTAACCTTTGTGCTAATATATGTGAACATCGTATGTTTAGAGATAAGTACCTGTGTGGTACCTTTGAAAATTCAGGGACAAGGACTTTTTATAATAGCCATAGATTTTGTATTGTGAAGCCTACAGTTTTAACAGCCTCAGTACTCTGGGACTGAGGATTTCTGTTCACAGGCCTTAGGCAGAGACCACAGACCATAGAAATGGAATATGATCTCTTGAACTGACACAAGATGAATGCCAGAGGGCGCTATTTCCTAATCAGTATCAATTTAGAGTCTCCTGAGCAGGAAGGCACAGAATGAGCAAATTTCATGGAGGCGGGGAAGACAGAAGACAGTGTCAAGGGTGATAGCTCTGCTAGAATGAAGCTTGGGAGATTTTTGATGAAATTGAGTCATAAACATCATGCTAAGTGAAATAAGCCAATCCCCCAAAAAACAAAGGCCGAATGTTCGGTCTGATATGTGGATTTACTAACACACAATAAGGGGCAGGGAAGGAAGAATAGAAGTTCATTGGATTAGAGAAAGAGAAAGGAAGGGAAGGGAAAAAGGATGGGAATAGGAAAGACAGGAGAATGAATCTGACATAACTTTCCTATGTTCATATATGATTACGCCACAAGAATGGGAAGTTATACTCCATGTATGTATAATGTCAAAATACATTCTACTGTCATGTATAACTAAAAATAATAAACAAATAATAAAAACAAAATTTAAAAAAAAGAAATTGAGTTATAAAACTGTAATCACTGAATTGAAGAATGTAACACAGTATCATGGAACAATTATAGGTGTAGATGTCAGCATGAATATACATCTTCAAGCTGTGAAAATGACCCTGAGGAACAGAGAACCTGGGCTGGGGAACTGGCTCAGTGGTGGGGTGCTTCCCTATCTCTGTCCAAGGCCCTAGGTTCAATCCCCAGCACTGGTAAAAAAGACCGTGCAGCTGGAAACATTGAGTATTTGAAGAAGAAACATTTGATATTTTATTCTACCTGACAACTTACCTCTGAATACACTACCTGTACATATTGGATCAAAGGTGAGATTTAAGAAAAAGGAAATTTGCAGGAAGAGGCCAAGGCTAAGGTAGAGGAAAAGGCAATAGTGTCTCTCAAGGTTATTATTTCATGATTTTTTTTTTGGTCCAGTGATTGAACCCAGGGGCATATAAATAATGAGCCACACCCTCAGCCTTTTTTTTTTCTTCTTCTTCTTCTTTTTTTTTTTTTATCTAGAGACAGGGTCTCACCGAGTTGCTTAGGGCCTTCCTAAATTGCTGAGGCTGGCTTTGAACTCATGATCCTCCTGCCTCAGCCTCCAAAGCCGCTGGGATTACAGGCATATGCCACCATGCCTGGCTCTCCAGCCCTTTTAAAAAATATTTTATTGGGGCTGGGGTTGTGGCTCATTGACAGAGTGCTCACCTAGCATTTGCGAGGTTCTGGGTTTGATCCTTGGCAACACATAAAATTAAATAAAATAAAGGTATTGTGTTCACCTACAACTAAAAAATAAAATATAAAAAAAAAACCATTTTATTTAGAGACAGGGTCTCAATATGTTGCTTAGGACCTTGCTAAGTTGCTGAGGCTGGCTTTGAGCTCATGATCCTTCTGCATCCACCTCCCAAGACACTGGGATTACAGGTGTACACCACCATAACCAGCAAGATTACTATTTCGAAGTGATAAATGATGGGATATTTTTTGTACAGGTTTTATCAATTTTTAATAAACATAAATGTGGGGGAGAAAAAAACATAATGTGAAAAAATGTATTTCTAATACATAGGAATAAAAAGTCAATAAACATAATTATAGGAGAATATAATAAAATTATAGCAGCAAGATAAATGAGGCTCTTCCTGAGAAAGTGGTAAAATTATACAGATATATCAATATCACATATGTAACTAATTATGTATTCTAGTTATACACATACCCATATATAGCCTATACAAATGTATAAGACCACCAAGCCTTCAGTAATCACAATGTCAAGTTTATATTAGAGGAAATAATATAGAAATAATTGCTAATGTTTATTGAGCATATTCTATGTATTAGGTATTTTTTTTTAAGTAATGAGGCTTGAACCCACAGGCACTTTACCACTGAGCCACATCCCCACTCCTTTTTTTTTTTGGTCCTGGGGATTGAACCCAGGGCCTTATGCATGTGAGGCAAGCACTCTACCAACTGAGCTATATCTCCAGCTCCCAGTCCTTTTATTTCTTTATTTAGAGACAGGGTCTTGCTAAGTTGCTTAGGGCCTCACTAAGTTGCTGAGACTGGCCTGAACTTGCTATCCTGCCTCAGCTTTCCAAGTCACAGGGATTATAGGATTGTACCACCTCTCCCAGCTGTATTAGGTATCGTATGTCTGCTATTTAACACTTTAGCCCATTTCACTATTGAGGAAACTAAGGCTTAAAATCTTAACTAACAGCTGAGACTTCAAGGGTCCCCCTCCAGAACAACCAGTTGCTCTTTACTTTTTCCCTATGGCTTATAAAGCCCTGTGTTGCCTGGTTCTCACTTACCTCTCCAAACTTTCCTCTTCACTCAGTTCCTTGAACAGAAATGTTCCCTGAACAGAAATGTTCCCTGCATAGAACCTTTTTCCCTTCATCTTTGCCTGATTCAATTCTGCTGACCCTTCTGGCTCAGTTTAGAGGTTACTTCCTCTAGCAAGTCTTCTCTGCTCTCCAAGTGTGGATTTGGTGAGCTTCCTTTTTGCAACTATAAAAAGCTCCCCATCACCTCACCACACTGCCCATTTCCTGATCTGTGTTCTCTGCTAGGATGGGAGTTTGGTGAGAGCAGTGACTAGCTTTAACTTGCTCCTCACTGCATTCCTAGATCCTGACGCAATGCCTGTCACATAGAAATTTCCCTATACAGGAGACAGGCACAATGGCACATGTTGTAATCTTCAACAATTGAAGAAGTGGAGGCAGGAAGATCACAAGTTTCAACAACTTAGAGAGACCTAGTCTCAAGATAAAATAAATGGACTGGGGATGTAGCTCAGTTGTAGAGTGCTTTCCTAGCATGCCCAAGGCCCTGGATTCAATTCCCAGCACTGCACAAAACAGAAAGAAAAAAATGAAATTAGAGATAAATGAACAAGAAAATTACCAGTGTAGCACAAAAATAATTGAAGCAAAACACTAGATCAATGTCATATGTGAAAAATGCTGTGCCTATGAAGGCCACAGAAATCAGTAAGAACTGGGCACAGTGGTGCATGCCTGTAATCCTGGAGGCTGAGGCAGGAGGATCACAAGTTCAAGGCCAGGCTTAGCAATTTATTGAGGCCCTAAGCAATTTAGTGATATCATGTCTCAAAACAAAAAGGGCTGGGGCTGGGCACCATGGAGTATGCCTGTAATTCCAGCAGCTTGGAATGCTGAGGCAGGAGAATTGTGAGTTTAAAGCCAGCTTCAGCAACTTAGTGAAGCCCTAAGCAACTGAGACCCTATCTCTAAATACAAAATAAAAAGGGCTAGGAATGTAGATCTGTGGTAAATTAGTGTCCCTGGGTTCAATCCCCAGTACCTCCCCCAACCAAAAAAAAAAAAAAAAGGAAAGTAGTAGTCAATAATAAGGACCATGTATTTTTTTAAGAGAGAGAGGAGAGAAGAGCGAGAGCGAGAGAGAGAATTTTTTAATATTTATTTTTTAGTTTTCAGTGGACACAACATCTTTATTTGTATGTGGTGCTGAGGATCAAACCCAGTGCCCTGGGCATGCCAGGTGAGCACGCTACCTCTTGAACCATATCCCCAGCCCCAATGACCATGTATTTTGACTGAGGAATTGAGTGTTCTAGACTAATTTTTAGAGTGCTTTATTTCGGGGGCGGGGGGAGTCAGGGTGGAAGTAGAGGTCTCCACTTACTTCCCAGAAGTCTTTTTTTTTCAATCATTTATTACACTAATGCCTTGACATTCTCAAAAAATTATTATTGTGATAGTGAATGAGGATAGAATAGAATAGGTAGTGGAATGACCAGGCAATAAGGGTCTCATTCAAACACACCCATTAAACCACACAGAGAAGCTAACCAATAAAGGCAATAGTGGGCACCATTGAGGCCTTCTTCACATGTAAAAATCTATGAAGCTCACCTGTGGGAACAACTCAGAAAGTGAAGGTGAACCCGCTTAAAACTCAAAGGCAATAACCTTGGTGGTTTTCAATGCCTGTTTTACATAGAATCTAATCAATAATTTTGGTGCTGTTTTCAATGTTATTTTTTGTTTGTTTGTTTGTATTTGCAAAACCTATATCAAGCCCTAAGCTAGCACACCAATGTCCTGCTTCCAGGTCCCCAACCGCATTGCAGGGTTTCTATTTCTTCTCTTCTCATTTAAATAACTCCTACTCTGTTTGCTCTTCCCTTCCATGATTATTCGTGACTTTATTCTTCATATTTGCAAGACGAGAACCCAGAAGGAAATTAGCACTGAGTTACTGGGGTTTGCTGAGCCACCAAATTCTCACTTTACCAGGTGCAACCTTTGGGGCTGACCTGGTAGCAGGACTCCTGTTGGGTATAGCTGCTAACACTAAAGTGGGTGGTTCAGAGATCAGCCCCTAGCACAAACCCCATCCCCAGCAGAAGTACAGAATATGGCCTCAATCTCAAAACTCTGGTTTCAATAGCTGGAATTTAAACATGCTATAGCAGAGCCAGTATAATCAATTGTTATGAAGGAGAGCCATATCCTACAAAATATAGCAAATCCCTCCCATTGTGTCCACTTGCTGCATTTGTAAAGGATTTTACAAAACATCATCATGTAGATTTTGTAATGTTGTAGTGGTACCCCCTCCTCCATAGAAAATCTTAACTCTTAACTAAGCTTCTTCAGAAATCTTCACCATAATTGATTTTAGGACTGTCAGCAAGAGAGTCTCTACAAAAAGAGTTCAATGTAGGTGAACTTCCTATTTTCCTGTTGTTCTATTTTTCTTGGCCATTGGCCTGGAGGAATTCAGTACTCCAGGTGCTGGACACCTCTTTACTAGTTTTTCACAAACATATATCCAGTACAGTAGTTTGTAGAAGTGTGTTTGTAAATGGAAAATGTGATAAAAAAGGAAAGATTCTTTAACAAGGCCTCTGGCTTTCAGCTGGGATTCACAGAGATGTCTTCATTTCTAAGATAAGAGAAGTTACCAATTGGGCTCCATGGTAACAGCTGGCAGGGGGAGGAAAGAAAGGAGAGAAGCAGCTCTCCCCTTCTCACGTGTTCTCCTTGAAGGGTTAACTTTCCCAGAACAGTGAAAGAAAAAGCTGCTTTTATGTGAACTTCTGCAGACTGTGAACTTCTGAGCCCCTCCCCCTACATGCTGGGTATAAAACTCTGAAACTCCCTGAACTTGGGGTTCAGGGGATTGATTGATTACAGCAAAAGCTGTGCCCTCTGAACCTGGTTGCAGCCAAATAAAACTGTTTCCTGCTATCTTTGGTGCCCTGCCTTGGTTGTCCCCTACAACTATGCATTACCATTTCTTGAGTGACTATAATAGCCAGGCACTTCTGAACATTATCTCATTTAATCCTTACACATCCCTGTGAGACAAATATTACTACTACCTCATTCTACAGCCTGGGAAACCAGAGCCTTGAAAGGTTAACTTCCCCCAAATCACACAACTCGGAAGTATTTATGTTAGAATTGGAAATGCCATTTTGTTGGATCCCGTGTGCTCTTTACACTACACCAACTTGCCTCTTTGTTTTCTAATTTTACCCTGACAGCACTCATGTAAGTGAAGGCAAGAAAATTGTTTCCACAATTTTCAAATGAAAACAGTGAAGAAAGATAAACGCTCAAAGTCCTACTGGGTAGAGGTAAAGATAAGCACTTACTTTTATCTTGTGTGTCTAAGCCTGGTTTTGTTTCCAGATAACTGTAACTTTACTTCTTCATTGGTTGGTTAAAGGTGAATGGTTGAAGCCTTTGCAAGGGTTGGACATTTTTTTTGTGTGTGGGGGGCTACTGGGGATTGAACCCAGGACGTGTTACCAATGAGCCACATCCCCCAAAAAAATATTTTTTGAGACAGGATCTTACTAAGTTTCTCAGCACCTCTCTAAGTTGCTAAGGCTGGCCTTGATCCTTCTGCCTGAGCCTCCTGAGTCACTGAGGTTAGAGGCATGTGTCACCACACCCAGCTATTTTTGAGACAGGGTCTTGTTTTATACCATATGTAGCCTTTTGAGTCTAGTTTCTTTCACTCGGCATAATGGAGATTTATTCACGTCGAATGTATCAGTAGTTGAATGTATCAGTAGTTCGTTCCTTTATATTGCTTCATCAGTTGAAGGATATTTGATTCATGTTTGGGGTAATTATAAATAAAACTACTGTAAACGTTTATCAAACAAGCTTGTGTGTGAAAACAAGTTTTCATTCCTCTTGGGTGAATCCCAGGAATGGGATTTCTGGGCACCCTTAAAGTCCAAAATTAATGGTTCCTGTCCTTATGAACAAAACAAAGAACTTAATATATTTGAACTCCAAACTGTTCCCTTCCATCTTCCATATTAGCTTATCTAATATTTTAGTGCCACTCTTATTTTCGCCTTCAACAGAATGTCTTTTAGTCAATGTTTTTTATTTACTTATTGATAAAAGGGATTGAACCCAGATATTTAACCACTAAACCACATTCCCAGCCCTTTTTTATTTTTTATTTAGAGATATTATCTTGTTGAATTTCTTACAGCCATGCTAAGTTGCTGAGGGTGCCTTTGAACTTATGATTCTCCTGCCTCAATCTTCCAGGCTGCCTGGACTACAGGCATGTGCCCCCATGCCCGCTTATATTTTATTTTTCATACAGGGTCTAAGTTGCTTAGCACTTTTCTTAGTTGATGACGCAGGCCTCAAACTTGTGATCCTCCTGCCTCAGGCTCCAGCATTGCTGGGACTACACCCTGCTAAGCTTGTCAGTGCTTAAGATTGTCAATGCTTATTTAGATATGTGACTAGTTTTCATCAATTACTTGACCTTTTTTTTTTTTTTAGTGGTGATGCTGGGATTCAAACTAAGGGCCTCCTACTGGGCATGGTGGTGCACCTCTGTAACATCAGTGACTTGGGAGGTTGAGGCGGAAGGATTGCAAGTTCACCAAGACAGCCTCAGCAACTGAGTGAGACCCTAAGCGACTTAGGGAGACCCTGTCTCAAAATAAAAAAAAAATTAAAAAAGCTGTGGATGTAGTTCAGTGGTAAAGTGCCTCTGGGTTCAACCCTTTGTACCAAAACCAAACCAAACCTCAGGGCCTCCTGCATGCTAGGCAAGTGCTCTCTCTGGGCTATATCTCCAGCCCCACTATTGTCTTTTTAAAATACAGCAAATTTGGGCTGGGTTCATGGCTCAGTAGTGGAGTGCTTGCCTCACATGTGTGAGACACTGGGTTTGATTCTCAGCAATGCATAAAAATAAATGCGTATAATAAAGGTCCATCAACAACAACAAAAAACATTTTAAAAATACAGCAAACTCAGCAACTTAGCAAGACCCTGTCTTAAAACATAAAAAGGGATGGGGATGTGGCTCAGTCGTTAAGTGCCCCTGGGTTCAATTCCCAGTACCACCCACCAAAAAAAACCCTGCAAATTCCACGTTGCCTTTGAAGTATAATATTAACCTTTATGAAAATTTTTCTGGGGCAGCTCAAATGGTAGAGCACTCATGCATGAGGCCCTGAGTGTGAGTGCCAGCACCATCAAAAGAAAAAAAGAATTTTCTGACATTGAATTATATCTTTAAATGATTTCACAGTGTAGCCATAAACTGGTGATTTAAACAAATCAACAATCAAATGAATAGATGTTTTTGTACTTAATGAAAAATTTCTGTCTGCCAAATGTTTAAAAAGTATTTTTTTTTTTTTGGTAATAGCAATTGAACTCAAGGGCACATTACCACTGAACTATGTCCCCAGCCCTTTTTACTTTTTGACATAGGATCTTGCTAAATTGCTGAGGCTGGCTTTGAACTTGCAATCCTCCTGCCTCAGTCTCCCCAATCTCCTTTCACAGTAATAGCTATTGCTTTCCCTTTTGTCTCATTTTGTGTCCTGAGAGCTTACTTGGCTTTCTGCCAGTCAAGGCACACAGGCGGTCACAGGATGTGTGTACTGGCAGCCAACCCAATATTTGGGGGACCCCAAGAATATGGCCAGACAGAAATGTGGGTTGCACCCTCTGCTGCTGGAGTGTTCTGCTGACTATCGCTAACTCTTAGGGGGAGCTAAGTCATTTCCTTTGGCCCTCTGGATCTTAGGAGGATCATATCTGTGTAGCAGATATGGAACAGATATTCTTTGGAGATTGCTCTTTAATCCTTGGGTAAGCCATAAGGGCTAATTGATTGTTGCTGAGTCAGTTGATAAGTATGTATATATATATTTTGGTTTAAAAGAAAAAGTAGCCAGGCATCATAATCTCAGTGACTCAGGAGGCTGAGACAGGAGGATTGTTGAGTTCAAAGCCAGTCTCAGCAACTTAGCAAGTTCCTAAGCAACTTAGCAAGACCCTGTCTCTAAATACAAAATAAAAAGGGCTGAGGATGTGGGTCAGTGGTTAAGTACCTCTGGGTTCAATCCTTGGTGCCAAAAAAGAAAGAAAAGAAAAAGGAGTTCACTACTGATAGGAATATTCTTGTATGGTAGGAGAGTATTTTTTATTTTTTTATTTTGAGACAAAAAGTCTCGCTAAGTTGCTGAGGCTAGTCTCAAACTTGCCATCCTCCTGCCTCAGACTCCCCAGTGATTGGGACTGCAGGCATGCACCACTGTGTTCAGCTGTTCTTTTTTAAATCAGAATCCCCCAGGGGAACCTCTCAGTCAACTAAAACTCTTTCCTTGAACCTCTGTACACTACATGCTCTGCCAACCCTTCATGTGTCAGCACAATTTTGCGAATGTACTAGCTTGAAACTTCATTGGCTCCTTCAGGAAACTTAAGATCTCCCCAAACTGGCTCCCTTAAGACATCTTCCTTTCCATTACTTCTTCTCCTTCCTCCTTTTGCCACCTTCAGTCTTGAGTCAGTTACTTTGAATTGCTGGTATATCAGCCTCCAAACCCCTGCCTGCCCCATCGCTCTTGTCCACCATGGCCAGAAAGGTTTCCTTCCCACTGCAGCTCCTCAGTCTCTTAAACTTTGGGCCTCCTGCTCTGAAGACTCAGGTACCTCTAAAAACTAACTACATGAGGCTGAAAAGAAAAAAAAGCTTCAATGGAAATAGACTGGGTATTTTATCCACTCAGATGGGCTTTAGAGACACTCATCCACCTGTCTCCTTGGTCACTCCCCTGAAATTTAGTCCACAGCCTGACTGATCTCTGATAATAGATAAGTACAATCCCAAACTCCCACAAGGTAACTTTCATTGGTCACCTGTGCCTTTGAGATGTCAGTCTTCTACCAGTTTTCTTAAAGCCTAAGGGTTCTCTATTTTAAATAAAATCAAGAAACGTGACTCTCATGGGGTGGGGTATTGAAAAACTCGGTAAGTAAAACATCTTGTCTTTCCCACAAATATTAGTAATAACATTCAGTTGTATGAGATTCCATCTGCCACAAAACACAATTTGGATCCAGTTATTCTTTCATGAACTAGTGAATGTTGCATCTCTGTGTTTATGTATGTTGTATATACATTATGCATATTTTTTTTGGTTACCAGGGATTGAACTCAGGGCACTGACCACTGAGCAACATCCCCAGCCCTATTTTGTATTTTATTTAGAGACAGGGTCTCACTGAGTTGCTTAATGCCTCACTGTTGCTGAGGCTGGCTTTGAACACATGATCCTCCAGAGCTGAGATTACAGGTATGTGCACCCCCATATATGTGATTTTTTTTTTAATGGAGACAATACTTTTATTTTGTTTGCTTATTTTTTAATGTGGTGCTAAGGATCGAACCCAGTGCCTCATATGGGCTAAGCAAGCACTCTACCACTGAGCTACGACCCCAGTCCCTATACATGATATATTTTTTTAATTTTTTTTTAGAGAGAGAGAGAGAGAGAAATTTTTAATATTTATTTATTTATTTTTTTAGTTTTTGGCAGACACAACATCTTTGTTTGTATGTGGTGCTGAGGATCGAACCCGGGCTGCATGCATGCCAGGCGAGCGCGCTTCCGCTTGAGCCACATCCCCAGCCCTACATGATATTTTTTAACCTCTGTGTGGGTACTACAAAAATTTATCTTTAAATGAGCTCTAGTTAGTTGACTTAAAGCAAAACACATAAATGAAGTAAATACAGGACTTAACTTAAATGCTTCAAGTTCACATGACTTTGGCAATCTTTGCTAAATAAGAATGCTATTGGTTTAGTTAAAAAAGAAAAAATGAGAATGCCTTTAGTTGTCAGCATTAAATATGTCACAGACCTACAACTCTGAAACCTAGGTGTGCTGGTCACATAAGGGTATGTCATCTCCGGATGTTTAAGATCAGTAAATTACAAATTTCAACCTAAGAACAAATGTACAAGTAAAGCTGCAGTATCCATTATATCATGTTTATCAAGCATAGTAGTAAAACAAAACAAAACAAAACAAAAAAACCATTTGTTTAAAAAAACACACAAAAGAAGGCAGTATAAAGGTGAGGAACAATAAAGATATAAAAATAAATAGCCAAATGGCAGAAGTTTTCCCATATCAGTACTTATTTTTTTAAAAAAAATTTTCATAGTTTTAGAGGGACAGCATACTTTTGTTTATTTTTTTTTTTTAAATGTGGTGCTAAGTATCGAACCCAGTGCCTTGCACATGCTAGGCAGGCACTCTGCCACTGAACCACAGCCCCAGCCCATATCAGTACTTATTTTAAAAGTAAAATGAGCTGGGCGTGGTGGTGCATGCCTGTAGGAGGATCCAGAGTTTAAAGCCAGTCTCAGCAACCCTGTCTCTAAATAAAAAACAAAATAGGGGTGGGGATGTGGCTCAGTGGTTGAGTTCAATCCCTAGTATCAAAAAAAAAAAGGAAGAGATAGATTGTCCACAAGAGGCTCACTTTAGATGAAAGAGAAAGGATAGAAAGATATTGCATACAAATAATAACCAAAACAGAAGTAGGATGGCTCTACCAATATCAGACAAAATAAAAATTTAAGTAAAAATTTGTACTATTACATGACATAAGGAGCATTGAGAAGGTATAACAATCAAATATGAACACATCTAAGAGTCCCAAAATAAATGAAACAAAAATTAGAAGAACTTCAACTTCAATTATAGCTGAATACTTCAATGTCCTACTTTGAATAATGGATAGAACTAGACAAGAGATGAATAAGGAAATAGAGAACTTGAACAGTACAAATCTACTTGAGTTAGCAGACATAAAACATTCTACTCATGCCATGCATGGTGGTACACACCTATAATCCCAGCGATTTGGGAGGCTGAGGCAGGAGGATTGCAAGTTCAAGGCCAGCCTTAGCAACTTAGTGAGGCTCTAAAGGACTTAGTGAGATCCTGTCTCAAAATAAAAAAAAAAAAAATAGGGCTGGGGATTTTGCTCAGTGGTTAAGCACTCCTGGGTTCAATTCCTGGTGCCAAAGAAAATGCAGAAACAAGATAAACATGAAAAAAAATTAATTGTATAAGGCTGTATATGCTGGCAATGAACAACATGATAAGTAAATTCAGAAAACAATTTCATTCATAAGAGCATTAGAGTAAAATACTAAGGAATATATTTAGGGAGATATAAGATTTATACACTGAAAAGTATGAAATTTTAGGATACACCTGTAATCTCAGTGGCTCGAGAGGCTTAGACAGGAAGATGGCGAGTTCAAAACCAGCCTCAGCAAAGGCACGGAAGGTGCTAAGCAACTCAGTGAGACCCTGTCTCTAAAATAAAATACAAAAAAGGGCTGGGGATATGGCTCAGTGGTCAAGTGTCCCGGAGTTCATTCCCTGGGACCAAAAAAAAAAAAAAAAAATGTGTGTAATTTTACTAAAATTTTAAAAAGATTTAAAAATAGAAAGTTTTCTTATGTTCATGGATTACAAGACTTAATATTTAAAAAGGGAATACTCCCCAAATGACCTATAGATTTAACACAATCCCTTTTAAAATCCCAATGGCTTTTTTTTTACAGAAATGGAAAGGCTGATCCTAAAATTCATATGGAATTACATAGGTCCCAAATGGTTAAAACAGTCTTAAAACAGAAGAGCAAAGCGGGCTAGGGTTGTGGCTCAGCGGTAGAGCCCTTGCCTAGCACGTGCAGGGTGCTGGGTTCCATCCTCAGCACCATATAAAAATAAAATAAAGGTATTATGTCCAACTACAACTAAAACAAAATATTTTTTTTAAAAAAAGAAGAGCAAAGTTGGAAGACATACACATTCTGATATTAAGTTCAGCAATTAAAATAACATAGTACTAGCATAATGATCATCATATGGATGAATGGAACATAATTCAGAGTCCAGAAATAAACCTACACAGCTACAGTCAATCAATTGAAAATAAGGGTGACAAGACCATTCAATGGGGAAAGAAGTCTCTAACAAATGGTGTTGGGACAACTGCATATTACATGTGAAAGAATGAAGTTGGGCTGGATGTGGTAGTGCATGCCTATAATTCCAGCAACTCAGGAGGCTGAGAGAGGAGCATCACAAGTTCAAAGCCGGCCTCAACAACTCAACAACTCAGCAAATTGTCTCTAAATACAAAAAAAAAAAAAAAAAGAGCTAGGGATGTGGCTCAGTGGGTAAGCCCCCCAACCCACCCCATTCTATCTCTAGTACAAAAACAAACAATCCTTTCTGAAACTGTACAACACAAATCTTTGCAGCAGCACTATTCAAAATAGCCAAGAGGTGGGAACACCCCAAAATGTTTTAACAACTGAATGGATAAATATGGTATATATGAATTTTTCCATCATAAAAAGGAATTAAGTATTGATACATACTATGCCATGGATGAACCTAAATAAAAAAAAAATCACACACAAAAAGCCACGATTCCATTGATATGAAATATCCAAAATAGGCAAATTCAGAGACAGAAAGCAGATCAGTGGTTTCCAGAGGGTGGGTAAATGAGGACTGAAGACTGACTGCTTAATGGGTATTGCATTTCCATTTGGGTTGATGAACATGTTCTGAAACTACATGATGGTGATGTTTACACAATATTGTTAATGTATTAAAATGATTAGAATGGGTCTGGGGTTGTGGCTTAGAGGTAGAGCGCTTACCTAGCATGCATGAGGCACTGGGTTCAATCCTTAGCACCAGATAAAGTAAAATAAAGACTACCTATAACTAAAAAATAAATATTTAAAAAATGATTAGAATGAAAAAATAAAATAAAATGATAGAATGGTAAATTTTATGTTATGTGTATTTTACCAGGATAAAAAATTTAAGGGCTTGGGTTGTGGCTCAGCAGTAGAGCGCTTGCCTAGCACGTCCACGGTGCTGGGTTCGATCCTCAGCACCACATATAAATAAATAAATAAAATAAAGGTATTGTGTCCAACTAAAAAAGTATATTTTAAAAAATTTTAAAAAGTTTGCCAGGCATGATGGCACATGCCTATAATCCCAGCTTCTCAGGAGGCTGAGGCAACAGGATTCCAAGTCTAAGGCCAGCCTCAGCAATTTAGGGAGACCCTCTCTCAAAATTTATAAATGGGCTGGAAGCATAGTGGTAGTGCACTCCTGGGTAAAACCCCAGTAACACACACCAAAAAAAATGCTTTGAAAGATTTTATTACAAGAATTAGAGGAAAAAATGAAAGGGATCTGAAACTATGAAATAGTTTTAACGTGTTGAATGCAGCACATTCCCATAATCTGTATTAAAAAAAAGGCTCTAGGGCTGGGGTTGTGGCTCAGTGGTAGAACGCTCGCCTCACACATGTGAGACCCTGGGTTCAATCCTCAGCACCATATAAAAATAAACTAAATAAAGATATTAAAAAGAGGCTCTACAGAAGAACAAGTCTGGCTTTTATTTTTACTATGCTACACATAACTTTTACCAAGAATTATTAAATATTGAAGTCTCTTATGTATCCATTCAAAAGAAAATCCTTAATGTCAAGGGGAAAAACGAAAATAAATTAACAATGTTAGATTTGAACCTGTTCATTATTCAAACATAAAGCAAGTATTATATTAATGGAGCATTAGCAAAGACAATATTTCTTTTTTTTTTTTCTTTTTTGTGGTGCTGGGGATTAGAACCCAAGGCCTTGTGCACGCAAGGCAAGCACTCCAGCCCAAACCCCATTTTATAAAGAATAATTATGCAAATTCCTATTGGCACTACTCAACAATTTGTTTTGCCAATTTTATGTAAATAAGAAAACAAAATATGTTCCTTTCATTTGCAGTATTAAACAGTGGTAATTAAAACAAAAAGTTTTAACTAAAAGAATTTACAGATGTTAAGTTTTAAAAACAAACTTCTCCAAGCTTTAGATACAGATGCCTAAATGGAAAAACTTGATTTCCTGAACTATACCCACAAAGAGTATGAATTTCAAGAGTATGACAAAGACATCATATTAAGACCATTTAGCAAACTCAGGAAACTGCATTCGAGAAACTTTGAGGAACATTTTTTTGTGACAGTAGTCGGCCCAAAACACAAAATTATTAACAGAAAAGTTAGAACGAGTGCCACAAATAAAATAAGCATAATCTCTAGTTGTCCTCTCAATTCTAGCCTTAGTTTTATACTGACTTCACAAAAATACTGGACTATGAGGATTGGAATGTAACAATATTTATACTTGTATTTGATTTTTCTAAAATGGCATTTAAGAACAATTACCTACTCTGAAGATTTTTGGGGGCATTTTACTTTTACCATACCCTCCCTCCTGATAGTCCCTCAAAATTATCTCAAAACTGTGGTTTTATAACTTTCTTACAATATGTGAATTTTAAAGATATTCCCCAGAAACTTTTTTTTAAATAAAAGTTTTATTGGAGAAAAATAGAACCACCACGTACACAGGGAAAAGAGCACAAAAATTCAACTGATACAGAACAACTGAAAGTCACAATTATCCAATGTAGTCTGCAATTACTTTTTAGTTTCTTAAACAATTCCCCTTAATTTTTAATAGTCTTGCTCATTTTTCAGCTGAAATAGCATCAAGTTTTCAAAGAATTAAGAACTTCAAGGAAGGGACCCACTTTCAAGATACTGAAGGTGACATCAAGAGTCTCCTTCTAATAGGACCAACTCTTTCTAAAAATCGTTCAAGAGTAATTAGTGAGTCTGGTGTAATGGTCTACATATCTCAAGAGACCATCATGGGTGAGTTAGAACACTGATGGAGATAGATGGTTCAGTATGGAGAGGGGGCAAACAAAACAGCCACATTTCCTTGTCAGATGAGCTCCTGTGAGGCTGAAAAAACATAGGCAATGGCAGCTCAAAAAGAATTAAGAAGGAATTCTAAAATACTATATGCAGTTAGACAACAGTGTGCAAGTTGATGCAATTAGAGAAAAAAGAGGCAACTTAAAAAATATATATATATAGCTGGCCACAGGTCTTTGAGAACTCAATAAAATAATCAATAGTAGACAGAAGAGTCCCAAGTCTCCTCAATTGAAGGTTAGGAACTAGGCTTCTTTCCTAATGGCTCCAAACAGGAAGGAAATATGCTGTTGCAAAAAGCATTAAAGAAGTTCTAATTAAAAAACAAAAACAAAACAAAAAAAAAAACAAAAAACACAACTTTCTGCATCTTCCATAACTGATTCCCTTCAAGGAAAAAACAAACGAGGAGACAAAACAAAATCCCACTGATGGTAATGAAGCCTTTTACTCACATTATCAATTGAAGAACAATACTATGTGTGAACAGTCTTGGGACATTCCCTGAAAAGGTGTCCAGTGGCTATGAGAACTCTTTAACTTCAAGCAACTTTGAAAGGAATACAGAACTTGAAATTGAAATTTCCAAATAGGGGTTGTGTGGGGAAAATGAGGGAAGACCTTTATATCTAGGGTTTTAAGATGTTAGCAAAATGGTTTAAAAGGCTCATTTATCAAAGAGAAGAACTGGGATGCTTCAAAAAAAATCCACACTTTGGTAGAGAAAATTGGAATGCTAAATCCTAGAAAGCCTGTAACAATCTACAATTGGTCCAAGATAAAGACAGAACTGTCCAAAAACATTTAAAGTCTAAATCAAGTTGAAAACTAGCTGATGAATTTTCACTCCTGTAATAATTTACAGAACATGTTGATTTTGGTCTCTTTTGCAATTTTTATATTGTATGCACTTTTAATATGAAGAAAGAGTTGGATTTTTCTTTCCTCTGATGTTCCTCTAATATGACTGATCAGCAATCTTTTAATTTTAGCTATTTTATAAGTACCTGTTAATCAGCACAGTAAACTCGGGGCTAAGCCATATATACACATCCAATACTCATAAATGGAAAATTTTAGGATGTGAATATACAAGATACTATGTAAGCAACTGTTACCCTACTTGAAAACTTGTTTCCAAATAAGCTTTTTTTAAAACATCCCCTTCAGTGTAACAGAACATTACCTAGTAAAATATCAATAGCTATGACAACTTATTTTTCTTTTCAAGGGAAATCACAAAACAGGTGAACAACCAAGTCCAGGGTGGTTTTTCTATTTGATAAATACATCCAGAACTCTGTACAGTAAA
Organism: Marmota flaviventris; assembly: GCF_047511675.1. Classification (NCBI taxonomy): domain Eukaryota; kingdom Metazoa; phylum Chordata; class Mammalia; order Rodentia; family Sciuridae; genus Marmota; species Marmota flaviventris. The sequence goes on from NC_092518.1 coordinate 103,669,610, forward strand.
TAAAGTTTGCATGCAGTTTAAGTATCTTTAAATGAGAATTTAAGCAAATAAACCTTTTGCTTCATAATGATGTATAAGAACCCCCCGCCCTTTATAATAGCCATAGGGACCTCTTCCCCAGTTCCAAAGAGGAATCATGAAGACCGGGTACTTTCTTAAGAGTTTTCTGCACATCATACTAAATAACATGCAAAGAGTTCAACAACATTCTTCTTAAGGTAAGTATTACTCTTTAAAATGGGCATGTTAACCACTGAGAAAAAGTCCACTCAACTATTTCCATTACAATGCTTCATTTGGTCATCGGTAGTATAAAAGAAGTCAAATAATATAGGATCAACAAGTTAGTTTATCCACTGTCTACTGCATATGACACCAAGGTCAACATTCTATGCAATATAGTTGTACTGGTTTGGGTTTTCTTTATCTCTTTCCATGTAGTCCCGATCAATTAAGGATTCTATTCTCTTCTTAAGATCAGCAGGCTGTAAGAGAAGGCAAATTTTAAATGCAAAGCTAATAATCATTAGCAAAAGCCCACTTAGCAATACCCCGTTAAAGAGAGAACTATTGGGGCTGGGGATGTGGCTCAAGTGGTAGCGCGCTCGCCTGGCATGCGTGCGGCCCGGGTTCGATCCTCAGCACCACATACAAACAAAGACGTTGTGTCTGCCAAAAACTAAAAAAATAAATATTAAAAAAAATTCTCTTTCTCTCTCCTCTCTCTTTAAAAAAAAAGAGAGAACTATTTTGTATAACAGATTTCATATATTGAATTTACTTACGTTTAGGTTTTTATTTACATAAATCCCTTAATATTTTTCTTTGGTGGTGGTGGTGGGGTGACCTACTGGGGACAGAACACTGATGGGGTACTCTACCATTAAGTTACATCCCCAGCCCTTTTAAATCATCACACCCATATCATTATACAATATTTTCTAGCATTTTTCTGTTTTTAAAAATGTTTATTTTTTAATTGTACACAACATCTTTATTTTGTTTATTTTTATGTGGTGCTGAGAATCGAACCCAGGGCCTCGCACATGCTAGGTGAGCACTCTACCACTGAGCCACAACCCCAACCCACCAACACTTTTCTATTTTAAAGAGATCTTCCCTAAAGCAACTACCCTCTGCACAATTAAATACAAAACCAAACTTCTCATAACTTCCCATGAGGAACACATTAGAGTTTATAAAAATACTACTTAGCTCTAAGCAATGTAGTTTGAAAAGATAAATACACCTTTATTTTGGATAAAAGCTAGGTCTCCAAGTTAGTTTTCATTAATATAAATTAAATTTTAAAATGGATAGGGGAAATCACTATTTAAAAGAATACTACATCAAATGGCTCAATAAACGAAGTATCATCATTCACATGTGTATTTCAGGTTTAATGTAATTAATTTAACTATCAACTCCTATACTTGATTTGGATTTCAGAATCTTAATTTTTTTGATACTTTTTAAAATTTGTTCTACTTAGTTAGAATCTTAACTTGTGGTTTAAAAATCAAGAAAGCTGGGGGGGGCTGGAGTTGTGGCTCAGCAGTAGAGCACTCGTCTAGCATGTGCGAGGCCCTGGGTTTAATCCTCAGCACCACATAAAAATAAAATAAAGGTATTGTGTCCAACTACAACATTAAATATTTTTTTAAAAAATCAAGAAAGCTGGATACAGTGGCACATCCCTATAATCCCAGCAACTTGGAAGGCTGAGGCAGGAGGTTGGCATATTCAAAGCCAGCCTCAGCAACTTAGTGAGGCCTAAGAACTTCACAAGACTCTGTCTCAAAATAAAAAGGGCTGAGGATTTCACTCAGTGGTAAAGTGTCCCTGGGTTTAATCTCCAGCATTATAATAACAACAACAAAAATATTATCAAGAAAGTTTATACAGCTTGTGTTCATGGCTGAATGTCATCTTGAGATGACAAAATTGTACTAATGTCTTGTGTATCTAGCCTATAAAAAGAATACTAAATTGTCCCTTATTATGTGTGGGAGATTGGTTTCAGGACCCCCAAACACCAAAATCTGCCAGTGCTCAAATTCTTATAAAACATGCTGCAGTATTTGTATACAACTTATGCACATACTTGTGTATGTTTGTATTTTTTTTGTGGTACTGGGAAACAAACCCCGTTGAGAGCCACAGCCGAAGGGGCCCCAGCAAACTTCCAGCTGCTAGCTGATTGGCTCACAGCAGCCCCAGCAACTTCTAGCTGCCAACTGATTGGCTCCTCTGCGGTGATGCTCATTGGGCTGTTTCCCTGCCCTTTCAGACCATGGAGCTGCTCATTGGGGGACTTTTTTTGGCTCTGCCCAGGACACAGCCAATTGGCCTCAAGAGCAGGAGGAGTGGGGGAGGTTGAGAGGCTTGTGAGAAGCCTGAGAGGCTTGTGAGAAGCCGGTGGTGGCAGTTGGGCTCTGAAGGTTTTTCCTGAGGAGCTGTGTGGTTTGGTGTGTGGTTCTAAAAATAAAGTTCGTTTCTTTTGACAAGTGGCTCCTGAATTGTGCCCAGCCAGACTGCGGCAAAACCCAGTAGTGCTCTACCATTGAGCTATATCATCCCTAGCCCCTAGCCCTTTAAATTTCTATTTTAGCTAAATTGTTGCAGCTGGCCCTGAACTTGCCATCCTCTTGCCTCAGTCTTCTGAGCCACTGGGGATTACAGGTGTGCACCATACTCAGCTCCTGTATATTTTAAATCATCTCTAGTTTATCTACAGTACCTAATACAATGCAAATACTATGCCAATAGTCATTACATTATACAGTTCATGTACTGTTTAGAGAATAATGACAAGAAGAAATCTGTTTATGTTCAGTACAGATACAATTCTGCTTATTTTAGAGATGGGGGCCTGCCTCATTGTGTTACCCAGGATGGCCTCAAGGGCTCCTCCTATCTCATCCTCCTGAAGCTAGTATACAGCAACGGACCATTGCACCCAGCTAATGTAATTTTTTAAAGAATATTTTTCAAGCTGGGCATGGTGGCACACACCTATAATCCCAATGGTTCAGGAAGCTGAGGCAAAAGGATCTCAAGTTCAAAGCCAGCTTCAGCATCTTAGCAAGTTCCTAAGCAACTTAGAAAGACCCTGTTTGAAAATAAAAAATAAAAAGGGCTGGGGATGTGGCTCAGTGGTTAAGTACCCTTGGGTACAATCCCTGGTACAAATAATAATAATAATAATAATATTGTCAATTGGTTGAATCCACAGATGTAGAGCCCATAGATGGAGGGCTAACTTTATAATCTTGCTTGCTAATAAGGGGATTTTTCAGACCATGAACACTGGATAAAGAGGAGAAAGCCATGCAGGGTATCTCACACCTGTAGCCCCAGCTACTCAGGAGACTGAGGCAGCAGAATCCCTTGGGCCTAGAAGTTCAAGGTCAGTTTGGGCAACACAGTGAGACCCTGCCTCAAGAACAAAACAAGGGCTAGGGATATAGCTCAGTGGTAGAGTGCTTGTGTAGCATGCATGAAGCCTTGTGTTCAATCCCTAGTACCACCAAAACAAAAAAACAAAATGAAAAACTCTTAAAATATTTTAAAAAATTCCATCTAGTAATCCCAAGGTTTGAATATCAAGAGATTTTTTCGTTAACTATGATGAGACACCTAGACTACTGCCACATTATAATGACACTTCTACCTTCCTAGCAGTGATCTCTCTCTGGCTGGAGATGAAATGACTATTAGGCAGAGCATGAGGGTGGAGTATGATAATGAGGCAGTATCAGGTTTGGAGAAGAGAAAAAGCCTATCTTATTAGAATCAATAGCTATTGAGTGCTTATTATATGCCAAATCCAACGCTAAATTTGTTTTTATATTTATGATCTCCTTTTTTAAGCCTCACAATAATCCTATGGGATAAATACAATTATTATTTCCATTTTATAAGAAGAAACAAGGTCAAGTGATTTATCAAAGTCCAAAGCTCTTAAGAACTCCAACATCCAGGAGTCTATCCAAACTATACTAAGTGTTTAGGAATCTTCTAAAACTTAAGATAATAGTTCAGAATATCATAATGTCTAAGCATCTTTACTACTGGGTGTTTACATGAAAACATATACATTTAATTGCCAATTTCAGTTTACCAGAACTACAGCCAGACTTTTCTTTTTCTTTTTTTGGGGGAAGTATTGAGGATTGAACCTAGGGGTACTTTACCACTGAACTACATCATTGACCTTTTTTTATTTTGAAATATGGTCTCAGTAATTTGCTGAGGAATCCTTTGCCTCAGCCTCCTGAGTATCAGGGATTTACAACCATGTGTCACCATGCCCAGCTAGCTAGAATTTTTATAAGACACTAAAAGGAGGTTAGATTTGATCAGTGCATGCTGTATGCATGAATGGTACAGCTACACTGAAATCCATTAATATGTATAACTAATACATGTTAATAAAAATGTGAAATATGAAAAAGTCACTTAATTATAACTAGTTATCTGTACATAAGTTTGTTTGTTTTGGCTTTTTTTTGTTTGTTTGGTGCTTGGAATTGAACCCAGGGACCTTGCTTGCATGTGGTAGGCAAGTGCTCTACCAATGAACTATATGCTATCCCCTGTACAGTTTGTAATAAACATTTATATAAGCTAACTAAATGTAAGACTTAATGCAACCTAAAAATTAATCAAACCTGCCAAATACAAAGGTGTTTCTTTTTCTTTTGGGCGGGGGGTACTGGGAATTGAACTCAGAGGCACTCAACCACTGAGCCACATCCCCAGCCCTATTTTGTATTTTATATAGAGACAGGGTCTCACTGAGTTGCTTCGCACCTCGCTTTTGCTGAGGCTAGATTTTAACTTGTAATCCTCCTGCCTCAGTACCTGAGCCACTGGGATTACATATGTGCAACACCACGCCTGGCACCATGGAATTTCAAGGAGAAAAGAAGTTCAAAAGAAATACACTGAATAAACTTGAGAATGTCAATAATTCAGTTAGCCATTAAACTTTCAGGTATAGGGGCTTCTATAAATTGTTGCTCCCTTTTTTTCATAGCTTCCCACATATGCCAACAAAGTCTTCTTTTTAATCATATGCATAAGCACAGGAAATTAAAACTTGTTTCTCTAAATGGTCTTAAGGCCTTAATCTGAGTTTGTAAGATTAGTGTTCAAAAATTCAACATATTCTTTTATTTATAGCAAGCTTAATATGAAAACATGTAAGTACCTACCTTAACTGGAAATTTTAACTGGTTGTACACTTCAGAAACAAGGAGATTGTGACTAAGTGTCTTCCTCATCTTCATAATCCGAACAATTGCAGCATCAATTTGATACTGTCTATCTTGGAATACTCTTTCTGTAGTGCTTGCTTGCTCCTCAACCTAAAAAAAACAACAACAAAAAAGCTAAACTTAAGAAAGAATTGTACCTGAAATGAAACTTGATGACTCACAAAAATTGCAAATTAGGGATACGACATTCTTCTGGTTTTATATGTACTGAATTATCTAAGTAAGTGATAATCCCAGTCATTATGAACACAGAAAAGACAGAAAAAACTCACATAACTCCTCCCTATTTTAATTATATTGCCTTGTACTAATGGAGTAAAGCCAATACCAGTTAATAGAATAACACTGTCTTTGAACTGATTTTCTGGAAGTACAGAGGGCTGATGCAGATTTTAACATATTATTCTTTTCTACTGCCTCAGCCTTCCAAGTAGGTGGGATTATTAGCATGCTCTATCAGCTACCATTTTCTTTTACTGTTCTCTTCCTGATAAACTTATGAGTACCAGTACAAGAGCTTGTTCACCAGATTTCTGTATAAAAACAGCTGTATAACAGTTTCTGACTGAAGAAAAATAAGTCAGTCTTTGACAAGTAATTTTCATTTGGTAATATATAAACCTCAAATACATTCCATTAGGGCTTACATTCCTTCAAGATTTACACAAATTTAGGTGTTTAGGAGTCAGTTTGCCAATCCAGATACTAAAGTAAAAATGTTAACCTTTAGTACCTAAAATGAAAGAATGATTTGAATTTTTTGCATCAGTTTAATTTCTGGTACAGCATAAATGGTTTGGAAGTAAGGACAAGGTAATCTTTTTCTTTAAACAATTTTTTTGTAGTTGCAAATGGACACAATACCTTTACTTATTTTTATGTGGTGCTGAGGATTGAACCCACTGTCTCACACATGCTAGGTAAGTGCTCTGCCACTGAGCTACATCCCCAGCCCCAGGACAAGGTAATCTTTTACATTAACATCGTGCTTTGATGTGTGTGTGAAAAAGGAATTTGTTTGAGGATACTGACCCTGGTCTCACATTAAAACTTTTCCCCCAGTATTGCATTATACCTGGTTGGAACTGAAGCCAACCTGTTCAGGATGTTGTGGTTGGTTTCCTTAATAAAATATCTTACAATTCAAATGGCAAAAATAAAATATCTAACTTCACTGTTAATCAAAGAAATAATTAATTAAATCATTAAAATTCTTCAACAAGCAAGTTGGCAAAGATTTTAAAAAGAAAATATAATCTTGAGCTGGGGTTGTACTTGCGTAGCATGTGCGAGGTGCTGGGTTTGATACTCAGCACCACATATAAAGAAAGAATGAAAAAAAGAAAGAAAGAAAATGTAATCTTTAGTGCTAGTGACGGCACAGTAAGACAGGCACTTATGCTGCTGGGCAGAGAATAAACTGGTCTAGAATTTACAGAACACAATATGGCATTATTTTTTATGTTTTTATTAGCATATTATAGTTATACTTAATAGTGGGGAATATAGCATTATTTGCTAAGATGGTTAAAATGTTCACATTGTTTGACCCAAAAAAATTGACTTCCATGAATTTATCATAAGGGAAAGATCAGAGAGATTAAGCTTTAGGTACAAGGACATTTCTTGCAGATTTATTTATAATACTAAAAAGTTATGAATTTGGAATTTGAGACCAGACTGGGCAACACAGTGAGACCCCCTCAACCCCCACATAAAAAAAGTCATGAATTTCAGTGCCAAAGAATCAACAAATTATAATGGCAATGTAAAGAAAATATTATGCAGTCACTTGTCACTTTTGAAGATATTTATAAGCATAGAAAAATTCTCAAGGTTGGGGCTGGGCTTGTGGCTCAGTGGTAGCATGCTTGCCTAGCACATGGGAGGCACTGGGTTTGATCCTCAGCACCACATAGAAGAATAAATAAAAGTTATGTCCATCTACTGCTAAAAATATTTTTAAAAGTTCTCAAGGTTGAAAATTAAATGAAATAAGCAGGATATAAAACTACATTGGCTATCAACCCAATCATGAATACTCCCGGACAAAAAGAAAACCCCAAATCAAATATGGAAGATTAGATATTGGCACAGAGAATGTATTAAGGTATACAATGTTTGTAAATTTCTACTATGAACATATAGAATTCTTATGTATTAAGACTAGGAGAAAGGAAAGCAAAAGATTTACCGTTTCTTTCATCTGGATTTGATTGATCTTTATCCTGAAAAGTTTGTGTTTGAAATCATCATTACAAATGAACTTGTCACCATCTTCGATATCTTTGCCCTTTGGATTTTTTGCCAGAACTCTAGCTTTGCCACAGGCTAATGACTGCAGTGTTCTCCTTAACTCTCCATCCTCTAAAGAAACAGTAATTTAGTTATCTGTTATCAGCTCATCAGCATGAACCTCATGAACATTCAAGCTCAATCTAGCTTCCATCCCTTCCATCCATCCCTCTATTCAAACTTCTCCCCCCACCCAAGGTCACCAAATACTTTGTCCATGTCTTATCTAATAGTATTTTTCCTGGTCATCGTCTACAGGTGTTAATTATCATTCCATGTAGATAACTATAACCAAATCTGAAATGACATTTGACTTCTCTCCAGTCCTGCATTTAAAGGACACCTTCTCCAGGCTGTCTGACTATCATAACTCCAGTACATCCTTCTTTCCCCATAAAACTACATTCTCTTTCCAACTGTTAGTGGTGATACCACTAATATACTAACTACCAACATACTATGATGAAAAACTCTGAAATCATCTTTTAACTCTTCTTCTTCATTCCTCCATGCATGTAACAGCTGCTTCCTTTGAGATGCCTCTTCTTACTGGCCTCATTCTAGTCAAAGCCCCTTAGTATTTTATGCCTGAATTATCACAATAGCTTCTAGATTAAAATATCTTCATCCTCCAAGTTCCCCTGTCTACTGATTCCAGGTAAGTTATCCAAGTAAGTTACTTCTATTACATCCCACATGAGACCCTATAATGTACATTTCATTTGTTAGATTTACCAGGCCTTATCTTACCAATTGAATTTTGTAGCTCACTATTCTATGCTACAATTAAACTCTTCATGATTCCTGCCATGTTGTCCCCACTCCTAAGTACCAAGTTTTTTCACACAATTTCCCCTTGCCTCATATGCCTTCTCACTGACCAAAACTTAAAAGTCCAGCTCAAGTTCTACTTCCTTCATGAGGGCTTTCCCAACCGTGCCAGTCTCAAGTTATCTCTTGTTTTTGTTTGTTTGATTTTGGGGTGAGTGGTAGTGGGGATTGAACTCAGGGTTACTTGACCACTGAGCCACATCCCCAGCCCTATTTTGTTTTTTATTTAGAAACAGGGTTTCACTGAGTTGCTTAGCTAGCGCCTCACTTTTGCTGAGGCTGGCTTTGAACTCCTGATCCTCCTGCTTCAGCCTCCAAGCCAATGGGATTATAGGCATGAGCCACCATGCTGGGCTTTGTTTATTTATTTCAAATGTCTTTTCTCTCTTTCTCCATGGTTACATTAAGAGTACGGAAGAGAGAGATTATTCCTTTGTATCCTCCAGACTTTAATGTAGTTGTGTGCACATGGTGGATACCTAATAATGCTTGCTAAACAACTGGTTCAATACAAACCTATCCCGGTAGCTTGCTTGATCTCTTCTAAACTGAACTCCTCTCCCTCATTAAACATTAGCAGCACCAGTGTTTGAAAAAGAGAGACCTGGAGTTCTTTTTTACCCTGTTGGAAAAACAGCAATGTTTAACCATAATTAAAAAAAAAACATAAAATATTAATCAAACTAAAAATCTCTCATAGGAAAAACATTTTTCAATTAGTGGGTTTAGAAATGGATTAACATTATTCAGAAAAACCACTTGAGGTGGTAATACAGTATGTTCAGTGTAGGGTTTAGGTATGATCCTTCCTAAAATAAGGGGAAGGATTAGTTAATCTCTTAACAGTTTAAACCTTATAATTAAAATAATTTTCATTACTTTGTTATTCTAATAACTCAGCCCATTTGTCCTTACAGACATTCATCACAAGCAGTAACAAATCACTATATCAAATGCATTTTTTGACTTGTTTGATTCGGATTAATTTGGGAAAATATATATATATATATATATATATATATATATATATATATATATTGGTACCAGGGATTGAACTCAGGGGCATTCGACCACTGAACCATATCCCTAGCCCTTTTTTGAATTTTATTTAGAGACAGGGTCTCACTAAGTTGCTTAGCACCTTGCTTTTGCTGAGGCTGGCTTTGAACTCATGATCCACATGTGCCACCCCGCCCAGCAAGTTTTTTGAAATTTAGATACATGAACTGTTCCCCTAAACTCCTATTCTATTCTTTAGCTCTGGCCAACAGGAAGATTTCAGTCAAGAAGTCACAATGTGAATTCTTCATCCACAGATGGGAAAGGGTGGGGGGAAAATTATTGTTTTTGATTTTGAAGAAGGACCAAATCAATTGTGAAAAAGATCACAATCTTAAAATATACACACAACCGTAGTAATAACTGCTGTCAAGCAGATGACTAGGATGCCTTTATAAAACAATACTAGAAGAAGGATGACCTCCATACTGAAGATAAAAATGAAAACTTAAGTTTTGGGAACATGTACTTACCTCTTTAAATTCTGCTTTTAGCACACAGTGTCCTAGGGTTGATTGCCACTGAAGTTTCCTGCCACTATGTTTGCCTAGGTAAAATGTCTTGAAAATTTCCTGAAGTTTTACCATCTAAAGTAAATAAAATAAGGCTTCATTTAAGCTCTGTACCTAATACCACATTCATCACTCTTTATACTTACCTCATATGTAAGAATTTCTGAAGTTTTAAACACTATATCCAGTAGGTCTACCAATCACTTTGATGTACAGTAATTATCTCCCAACCACCAGATCTAATGCACTTGCCAGCCTTCTTACTCTTTGATCTCTCTGTACCATTTAATCATCCACTCTTATGATACATTTATGACCAGTAGCTTTGTGTCTCCACACTATGCTGGTTCCTTTACCACTGTTGCTTCTGCTCTTAAAAGCCTATGTCAGTAACACACCAACAACAAATGCCAAGTGTGTTTACTGACATAGGTTTTCTTTCTTACCTCTTCCTACCATCTGCCAAATGTTAAGTCTTTTCTAAAGCTTTTTCTAAAGCTCTGCCTCTACACTTTTTTCCTCTTCTCCATATTCTCCCTGTTACTGAGGGAAATCTACTCTCTTCCATAATTATCTCTATGGAGAATTCTTAATATCTCCCTTTCTAGCTTTAACCCGTCTTCTAGGTTTCATTCCTGAGTTAGACATTTTTCCCAGGAGTTAGGATGGATTTACTCAAGCAGCCATCAATTCAGTAATCCTGCCTGCAGGTGAAAAATGGACAAGATTTTTTCTTTTTTCTTTTTTTTGTGTGGTGCTGGGGACTGAACCTAGGGATTTGTGCTTGTGAGACAAGCACTCTACCAACTGAGCTATACCCCAGACCCTGGACAAGATTTTTTGACAGCTAGGAAGTGAGGGATATAATCTGGGGAAATGATAGAGTCAAGGCAATTAGCCCTCAATCTGGAAACCCAACATCATTAGCTAAGTGCTAAACTAGATTTCAAAATAGATATACAAGAATATTAAAAGACTTGGCATTTGTTGTTGGTGTGTTTACTGACATAGGCTTTTACAAAGCATCTACTTTATTTATTTATATTTATTTTTTTATACATTTATTTTGTTTATTTACTTTTATGTGGTGCTGAGGATCGAACCCATGGCCTCACACGTGCTAGGCGAGCACTCTACCACTGAGCCACAACCCCAGCCCCTACAAAGCATCTACTTTAAAATAACAAACAAAAGTATCATGATTACTGTGCCTAAACTCAGGTCATAAACAGTAAATCTTACCTCCGGTGGCAAATGGACTTCCATAGGCACATATGTTGGCCAATAACCCATCGTCAGGATATTCACAGTTAATTCAATATTCCCAGGTACATTCTGATTCTGCATATACTATAATAAGATCAACACATACACTGAGATCTTAAAATACAAGTACATACATTTTATGTCACAATAATGACTCATTTAAGAAGTTCCTCATTACAAATATACATGCAAATATTGACCATTCTGAAAATAAAAGGCAGCTATTAAGAGAACTTTAAATGAAGCCTACATAAAATGCACTGGAAAGGTGCATAAGTTAATATCTTGACATAGTGGCATACAAGAATCCAAGACCATTGTTTTAGGCATTATTAACTCAAATAATTTTTCACATAAAGCTGGGCTTAGAATCTCTTCTCCTTTCTTTCCCCCAATACCACCAGCAGTCCCCACCTTTGGAGACCCCTATGTGGTTTGGAACACCTTGTAGCAACCCCCATTCCTCACCCCACCAGCCAGCCCAAGTCTCCGGTTTTTCACTTGCTCCACTGCCTTTTTGCAGGGAATGACCTGAAGTTAGAAAGGAAGAAGAGGGGGGAAAGGGCAAAGCAGATAAACCCTACTTTGTAGCTATTACAGGATACAGATTCTATTATCCCTGATCTTTCGCTTTGATCTTTTGCTTTCATTTCCACCTTTATCAATATAATGGTAAATAAGTTATTACTAAAACCCTAAGAGAAGCAAATCTAACTTGTCATCACCTATGCTGTTGTTATTTGAGATGGGGTCTTGCTATGTTACCCAGGATGGTCTCCAATTCCTGGGTTTGAGTAAGCTTCCCACCTCACCCTCCAATGGCTGGTACTATAGGTATGCACTACTATGCCAGACTATGTTATTAAATATTTAAAAAATACTTTCAACCTACATCTTCAAGACTATAGATCTAGCTTTTCATTGTTAAGGTCCCCAAAAGTTTTATACAACCACCTTATCACCTCTTCCCCCAGCCCCACTGTGAGTTCTGAACATGCAAATCATGAAGCGATTAGATGCTTGGGAAAGCCCCTTTCCACTGACTAACCACAACTTTTCTTGTGCTGACTCAGTTCAACACATTTTATTTCTATTTTTATGTTATCTTGGGCATTTATTAAGAATAAATCCTAAAGTAGGTCAAATATACTTACATTTCATTGGTGATCTTTTTTCCCTCTACTGAGAATATCATTTAAGTTTCTATGAAGTACTTATAAGAAATTTGTTTCTATTTATTCCCTTTAGTACAAACTGCCACAAGGAAATAACTACATCGTATTCAAGTTTGAGGAATAAAGTAAGAGTTTAACTCACTTTTACCTGTTTGAACTGAATCATGATGTCTTTAGAAAGTTCCATGTCTTTAAACATTCCTTCAAGTTTGCTGGTAAAAGCAGCTCCACATTCTATTAAAGATGTTTGTACATTTATAATATTTTAAGGCAATAAAAACAAAGAATTTAAGTGAAAAACAAAAATTTAGCTTGAAATATAATCTATAGCTATTCATAAGAATAAAAAGAAATCCTTAACCAAAGTGTATGCCCCACTAATTCAGTGTCAAACTCTTAAAAACTGTACTAACCCTATTATTTATATATAAGATACATGGGGACTTTTTTAAAAACAAGAATAATGCTTTATTTTTTAAAAAATGCAATAGCAGTGGACAAGTACATAAGGATGGAAAACTCATGAGCTTACTTAATTTGTCTTCACCACACATACATGATTGACCAAAAAAAAAAAGAAGGCAATCAATCAAGGGTAAAAATTAAGCTAACATTTCCCCTTAGAAATTAAAGAGAAGAAATAGAGAGAATGGAAAACATACCATGTTTAAGTTTGGACAGCATTGATTTTTCAGCATCTACAGATGCACTCTTTCCAACTAATAGGCGCTTGGCTAAATCCTTCTTATAGAAGGCTTCAAAAACATCCTTCCCTATATTAAATAAAAAATACAACACTCATAATATTCTAACTAAAGTTCTGACAAATGGCTTTGAAATTCTTAATCAATAACAGCAATATTCCAGGTTATTTTATTTCATATATTTTATCCAAGTTTGTTAAATGCAAGAACACTGGAAGTTAATTTTTCTGACAGACATTTCAAAAGTTCTTTAAGAATTGAAATTGCATTAACTTAAGAAAAACTTTAGTTGATGGGTAGCTTTAACAACAAAATTCAAGAGGTTAAAACAAGTAGCAAAAATCCAGGCTTTTAATAGCAGAAAAGTCAAAGCCTAAGACAAATAACATTCCTCAAGTATCCCTAATGAATTAAATATAAAGAATAAAATAGGGGCTGGGGATGTGGCTCAAGCGGTAGCACGCTCGCCTGGCATGCATGCGACCCGGGTTCGATCCTCAGCACCACATACAAAGATGTTGTGCCCACCAAAAAACTAAAAAATAAATGTTAAAAAATTCTCTCTCTCTCTGTCTCTCACTCTCTCTTTAAAAAAAAAATCTACATTAAAAAAAAAAAGAATAAAATACATTATTCACCCTCTAATTTCCAAATAGTACCTCCAGGTTTTATACTTGCTAGTTTCTGAATGCATTATTTTAAAAGAAAAATATTAAAACAGTTATACTTACCATAGATAAATCTAAATATGATCATAATTTTATCCAACATTTTCTCAAGTTCTTCATCTGTAGCTTCTTTGTTTCCTGCACGAAGCTTTGAATCTACATACTTAGCTAAAAAGAAGGAGGAAGAGTTTGTTGTTTAATGGCCATGGGTATCCATAAAGTATTGGGTACTATACATACACAAAAAGGCGTATGATACACCAAGTTTTAGAGTGTTTCTGAGATGCATTTTTAAAAGGTCTCCCATGTCAGAGAGATTGAGTAACCTGTTAAATGACACAGAGCTATTAAACACTAGAACCTGAACTCAAACCCAAGTCATCTGATTCCAGATTGAGTGTATTTCCTACTATAATGATGTTTATTAAAATGAGATATGAATACTCTGTGGAGGAGGCTGCATAAAGCCATGTGTGGGCTGGGCTGGGGTTGTGGCTCAGTGGTAGAGCGCTCGCCTCACACGTGCGAGACCCTGGGTTCGATCCTCAGCACCACATAAAAATACATAAGTGAAATAAAGGTATTGTGTCCAACTACAACTAAAAAATAAATATTTAAAAAAAAAAAAAGCCATGTGTGGGGTAACTGAAATTACCAAAAAAAAAAAAAAAAAAATAGAACATCTTTGCGAGTTTCCATTTTGCACTGATGATAAGCATTCTTAAAACTTACTTGCTATTACAATAAACCAAATACACTACAAAGAAGGAAAAATTTGTAAAACTTTTAAAGATGAACAAAAATAGACTTCAGCAAATTCCATCCTTTTGGCAGAGGACCCTAGACCTTCTTAGGGTATTACTCCTCCTCTGACATTAATAGGTACATGAGTGGGATGACCTGAGAAGCATTGCAGTATATACCAGACCTGTACAAAAAATGGGCCCAGATTATTAGGTTTATTTTCATTCTAGACTTTTACCTTTTTCACTGGCAACTAATTTCAGGTATATCTTTCCTGCAGCCCTAACTTTGGGCCTCTAGAAATAGCACCCTGCCCCATTTCTAAGACACTATAAGCATGGAAAACAGATAATCAAGTTTGTTATCAATAAAAAGAAATGGGGTCCAAAGTTTTGTCTTACAAATGGGCTTTAAGACATTACTTAGCTCGAAGGACTCTATTTCCTTACATCCAGGTACTTAGATAACACTTTTTAGACTTGGTATTATCAGCTAAGCAATCACAAATAAATGAGGTGTTGGTATAATACAACCTTGTCAAAATTTCAGATTGAGAGTTCATGAATACAAAAGAACATCAAATAATTGGGAAAAGGATTGGAAACATACCTATAAGTTCAGCAGGTTTATTTGGTCTTTTGTTAATGAATGTTTCAAAAGCTTCTTTCATGGCATTGATAAATTTTTCATTCTTCAGAAAGCAGATATCAATTATATGGTCAACCTTATCTTTAAAATCTAGCAATTCTTGAACCATAGTTTTATCTTTTTCAGGATTAATAACAATAGTGCTCCCAAATGCCTAAAAACAAAAATTGCCATTTTTACTGGAATTGATTATCCACACACACACAAAAATCCCCAAATAATATTCTAAGTTGGTACATGTATTTAATTAAAGATGCTAAAAAAAATAATAAAGCTTTTTTAGCCATGTGTGGTGGCATACACCTGTAATCCCAGTGGCTCAGGAGGCTGAGTCAGGAGGGTTGTGAATTCAAACTCAGCCTCAGCAACATAGTGAGGTGTTAAGCAACTCAGTGAGACCCTGTCTCTAAATAAAATACAAAACAGGGCTGGGGATGTGGCGCAGTGGTTGAGTGCCCCTGAGCTCAATACCTAGTACAAAAAAAAAAAAGAGCTTTTCTGAAGCGAGAAAAAGAAAACATAATGTGATAAAATATTCAAACTGATACCATTAATCTATAATCACAAAAATAATAAGGAATGCCTATTGATTACATAATATCTTTTGAGGGGAGGATTACTGGGGATTGAACCCAGATGCACTCAACCACTGAGCCACATCCCTAGCCCTATTTTGTATTTTATTTAGAGACAGGGTCTCACTGAGTTGCTTAGCACCTTGCTGTTGCTGAGGCTAGATTTGAATTTAGGATCCTCCTGCCTCAGCCTTCTGAGCCATTGGGATGATAGGTATGTGCCCACACCCGGCTGGTTATACAGTATCTTAATAATGTGTTACGCTTCAGGATCTTTAAAGAAGCTAGCTTTGAATCTTTCCTAAATGGAAATTTTGCTTTACTGTAAAAGGAAAGAATGAAATTTTGGGTTCAAAGAAAATTCTCTCCCTAAACATTCACTGCTTTAAGTACTGGAGCTATAAATCACATCCGATACCAAGTTTTACTGCTGATGTGCCACACAGCTATCATTCTCAGGCTGACTTCTCAAACCTTCATTCATTGCATTTTTCTTTTTTGTTTGAGGGAGAGTGTTGGTACTGGGGATTGAATCCAGGACCCTGTGCTTGTTAGGCAACACTTGACAAACTGAACTATATCCCTAGTCCTCATTACATTTTCCTAAAAAAAAATTCAAAATTCCCTTATTTGAAAAAAATGTGTATCTAACAAACAAATGCTTACTGAAACTCACTCTGGGTATGTAGATTATAAATCATGAGTGAAAAATCACAGGTAAATAAATTGTTAATACCTTGATATATTCAATCCATTGTTGCAAGAGCACCTGAACGCCACCTCGAACTCTGCTAAAGAGTTGATACAGGAGAGATAAATCTTGAATTCGGTTTTCATCAAGAAGATTATTTAAACCTGAAATTTTAAACATTGGCATTAAAATACAGCACACAATAAAGTAAACAAATTGTCAGACATTTTGATGAACATTTAAGTTAATATTACTATGATGCTGGTTTAAACTATGACTAGTCTGTGAGTTGCAATACAAAGATTTCCTTTGAATTAAACCCAAATAGACAATAACGTTTCTTTCTTTCCTTCTTTCTTTTTCAGTATTGTGGACTGAACCCAGGGCCCAGGGCCTCACGTTAGGTAAGAGCTCTACCACTAAGCTACAACCTTGTGCCCTACCCCACCTTTGGGTATCAGGAATTGAACGCAGGGGCACCCCACCACTGAGCCATATCCCTAGCCCTATTTTGAATTTTATTACAGACAGGGTTTCACTAAGTTGCTTAGTGCCTCACTTTTGCTGAGGCTGGCTTTGAACTTGCTATCCTCCTGCCTCAGCCTCCTGAGCTGCCGGGGTAACAGGCATGTACCACTGTACCTGGCTAATCCCTGGCCCTTTTTATTTTTGAGAGAAGGTCTCACTAATTGCCAAGGCTGGCCTTGAACTTGTGATCCTCCAGTCTCAGCCTCTTCAGTAGTTAGAACTATAGGTGTGGGCTACTATGCCCAACTACAACCAACCTTTCTGGGTGAAAACTAAATATAGGGTCACTACAAAAAAAGTTGAGTGTATAATGGTTTACCACTTACATGATAGATTAGATAGATAAACCAATTTATAAAAACCTACTTTTACATATTTATAATACATAAATATATATTATAAATTCTTCATATATGCAATAGCCATATTATATCTGGTACAACTATGAATATACCTATGACAAATCAAATGTCTTTCCTTACTGTAGTCTTACCTATTAAGAATTTAAAATTCTCACTTTTTTTTATGTGGCATTGGAGACTGAACCCAGGGCCTCATACATGTTGGGCGAGTGCACTACCACCAACCTATATGGCTACCGGCCTCACTGTTTCTTTACCAGTGTTTATGTACCATTCTTCTCTGTTCCTTTACTTTTAAGGGATCTGGCACCTCTAGAAAGCCTACTATGATGGGTAGGGAGAAAGGATTATTTTCATCCTTAGAAATACAGGACATGCTATCAAGCTTTAAAAATGGAATTTAAAAAAAAATCCCTATTAGTTTTCCATTACCAATTTTAAAGTTATCTTATTTATAAATTGTCAATTACCTTTTTGAAGAATAGCTGTTAAGTGTTCACCTAGAAGCTGTTTTTCTACAGTAGCAATTAATGACTTCCTACAAGGAAAAAAGAGTTAGAATTATTGACGGTTGACTGTTCTAAAACTGTAAACAGTCTTCTGGGGAAAAAAATCAAATAGTCTCATTTTATGTTAATTTCCATACTTTGATTCCATGTATAAATTTAAGAGCACGTAGAGTTACTCTATGCCTAAAAAAGGAAAAACTGTTTCAGAATTTGAGTTATATAATGAAGTGAAATGTCTCCAATGGTCTTGCTGTGGCTAGCCTTTTCCAAAGTTTCTCTGCTTTTATTAGGAAGGTAGAGAAGTCATCTATGCTGCTTATAGGAACCACTTGATTGGTAATATTTAGGAAAGTACAAAAACAGTTTCTTCTACGAACACCCAGTGACTTTTAATCAGCCTAAAGATCACATCAACCTCTAATACTATTTTAAAATTACATCCTAAACACACACACCAAACCAATAACCAAATTCTTGACTAAATGTAATTAGGTAGGGAAAATAATAACTTGAGGTCTGCATTATGAAATCAACTGTTAAAAGTCTAAATCATACCTGAAAATAGTTACTAACATGCCTAAAGTGCCTTAAGTGATTTAACAACAGTTTAAGACTATTAGGCATGTAATACTTACTGGGTAGTCTGATCTAAGTAAGTAATAAGTCTGTCTGCTTCTTCTTCTAGACGTTTGTTAACATGATGAAGATATTCAGGAACCTACAAAGATAGTTTTTTATATTATTGCTTTCCTCCCCATAAATCATTCAGAAAATGTCAAGTCCAAAAGATCCTGGGAGCAGCCCTGTCAAATGTGACAGGGTTGAATCATATGTAAAATTATAGGTAGAGTTTATGATCCCGAATTCTGGCCTTTAAGAAGAAAGAAAAGAAAGGAGCACCTAAGTGAGAGAAGAGCATTATAATGTTGGGAAGATAAATGCAAAGGGAAGTTTGTTGTACAAAGTAAGATATATTGTAAGAGGCAGTAGTTTTATTAATCATGATTTTAAAATACCTCTCTTTCTTGCATCAACTTTTGGCCTTCAGCTGCATAGAGCCGATTAGTTTCTTCCAAAAATCGTTGTTCAAAAGAATCTTGATAAATCTGGGAGGGGGTAATAAAATAAATCAGTTTGTTTATTCAATAAATATTTACCAAATATTCTCAATTTGAACAGTACTATGAATGTTTTTTAAAACAAAAACAAAAACAAAACATCAAACTAGGGATAGCAATCAGCTCTGTAGGTAGTAAAGTAACTTACTTGCAAATCAGAGAGCATACTTAAAAGGCTTCGGAGTAAACTTCTATCAATTGCTTCACCATTTCTTTCTCTCTCGATCAAGAGAAGAATGCCATCAATTGTCTTATTTTGGACTTTCTGATCACTTATAATATGAGCCCTAAATAACTCCAGTCCCATGTCCCTAAAATAAAAAACATATAATCTGGGTTAAATGACAAGACCACTTCTGAAGACACTTGCTTAACATGTTACCCATGTTAATTATGGTTCTAGGATTTGAAGTAGCAATTGTAAAAGGATAACATCCACACAGTTTTTTTGAACAACATTTAGATTAAAGCATACAAGGACACTCATTTTCTCTTTAATGAGAACTAAAGCTCAATGCTTGTCTTTCCCCATAACTAAGTTTTGTTGTACTACTTCCTCTAGTGGATTACTTCCTTGGTCAAAGCAAGAAATAAAATTAGCTCAAAGACAAAATAATTTTCACTAACTGGTACTGAAAGCTTATTTACTCACTTATTAACTTGCTTCAGTACTCCAAACTCAGTGTACTCTGATATTGCTGTTTATATGCTAGGCACATGGTAGGGGAAAGAGTTCATTATACTATTCTATTTTTATGTATTCATGGACTTTTCCATAATATTGTTTAAAATGAGTAAACACTTGATGATAAGTAGCAAACATGATTCACTCATTAATATTCCAGAGCAAACTTTAATCTTCTTACTTAATAAAAATCATCTTCATATATTAATATATGCTCAGGGAAAGTTACCTATCTTCAACATTAGTGACAGGCAAAATATAATTTAACTTCCTATAAATAAAAGGCTAGAAGCCAAATGGGCATTTTTAAGAGAACAGTCACAGCACTACTCGCTACCTTTCAGTAGTATAATTAAGATTTATACCATGATTTGTAACAAATCTTCATTACATTTTTCTGGTATCCTTACCAAATAGAGGGTAGCATTGAATTCTGAAGAACATAAGTTCTATCCAGAAACAAAAAAATGCTCCTGATCATGATCTGTCAATGAAAAAGATAAATCAAACAACTTTTATATTTTGTAAAATTGAAATCTTTGCTCAATAAAATAATAAAACTGAAGGTTTTTATACTAGATTATAGACTATTAGGATTGAACATATCTACCTGAGATTATGTCCATACCATTTTCATCAAACCATTCTATTTTCTTTTTTTTTTTTTTTATAATATTTATTTTTCAGTTCTCGGCGTACACAACATCTTTGTTTGTATGTGGTGCTGAGGATCGAACCCGGGCCGCACGCATGCTAGGCGAGCGCGCTACCGCTTGAGCCACATCCCCAGCCCCCATTCTATTTTCTTAATCCTTGCTGTGGTTGCTAAAAAAGAGATGCTTACAATGGTCCTTTGACTTCTTTGCTACATGAGAAGTAATTGAAAATAGAAATGGAATCAAGCACTCAAGTCTTCCTTAATAACAATGGTGGGGGTGAAGCTACCTTAAATTCTACCTGTATCAGTCTAGGTGTGGTGGGAATAAAAGTAAGGAATAAAAGTAATACTAGGGGCTGGGGTTATAGCTTAGTTGTAGAGCAATTGCCTAGCATGTGTAAGGCACTGGGTTTGATCCTCAGCACCACATAAAAATAATAAAAAAAGTACTATGTCCATCTATAACTAAAAAATATATGCATTAAAAAAAAAAAAAAAAAAACTAATGCCAGACTAAGGAGAAGGGAAAATAATACCCTTCAGTGTGACAAAAAATAAATAGGACTCTAAAAATGCTGGTTTATGGGCTGGAGTTGTGGCTCAGTGGTAGAGTATTTGCCTAGCATATGTGAGGTCCTGGGTTCGATTCTCAGCATCACATATAAATAAATGAATAAAATAAAGGTTCATCAACATCTCAAAAAAATGCTGATTTACCTGTAATTCAGAGTTTTAAAATTTAAAAAATTTGTTTCTAACTCAGAAAAAGAGCAATTGAGATTGTCTCCCTATTACAAAATTTTTAAAACTAACACTCCTATATGTAAAGAAATGTGTAAACATCAATGTTTAGCTGAAATGTAATACTTTTCTCAACTCACCATTTGCCTACAATGATTCTGCCAGCATCTGTCAATCTTCTTTAGAAAAAGAACACTATCCAATGAATCCGTGAGATATATGTTAAGGGTTTAACACAAGTAATATGTACAATGTGAATGTGCATTTGTTTTAAATATGAAGTGCAAATGAAACCAAACAGTACTTAATATATAGTAAATGAAATCAAAGAATACTTAATATAGAACAAAATGCTATTTCTTAAGCCACAGAAAAAATCTTAATCCCACTAAAATACACCTTTAAAAACAAATCTTAAACATAAATGAGCATCATGTTTTTAGTCTATGATTTCCCTTAAATCATCTTTCCTCTAATGGAAATTCGTTAGGACAAAAATGGTAAAGACATAAAGAATTTTATTTACATGAATACCATATGTAGATTTGGATCTAATTAAAGCTGAATAGTTAAAATTTTGTTTCTTCCTATAGAAACACAGGAGGACAAAAATAATGAATCTAGAAGTCATAAGCATTCCACTTTAAGCTGGGTTAAACAGTAAGGGACAGGAAGGAAGAAGAAAAAAATTTAGGATTTTTTGTTTTTAAAAGGATATTCTCTGAATTGATGAATCTGTGCTTTGATATGATCTTCACAAATCTGTCTCAGCTGTTTGTACAAGTTTGCAGAAATCTTGTAAGAACAGAGATTTTCTACAGCCTAAAAGAATAAACACACACTTTGTTAGAGAGCATTGGGAATGTTTCTCAATTATTTATATGAAATTCTTATTATTTTGTTATTTCTACTCTGTCAGCTTATTAACAGGGATTATTTATCCATTTAAGACATGAGGTAAAAAGACAAAACATATTAATGTGGATGGTGAATTTTTTTATAACCAACATACTGTACCAAAATAAAAACCAAATTAATATATTTATTATAGTTGTATAGGTTAAGAATGGAAGGGATCGGGCTGGGGATGTGGCTCAAGCAGTAGCGCGCTCGCCTGGCATGCATGTGGCCCGGGTTCGATCCTCAGCACCACATACAAACAAAGATGTTGTGTCCGCTGAAAACTAAAAAATAAATATTAAAATTCTCTCTCTCTCTCTAAAAAAAAAAAAAAAAAAAAGAATGAAAGGGATGAAGCCAAATTCTACCCTGAAAGGACATCAAATTTGTACCACTGCTAGGTATGAAAACTGTCTTGTTCTGGCCAGGCACAGTGGCACATGTCTATAAGCCGCTCAGGAGGTTGAGGTAGGAGAATCCTAAATTCAAAGCCAGTCTCGTCAATTTAGCAAAGCCTTAAACAATTTAGCAAGACCCTTTCTCAAAATAAAAAGGGACTGGGATTTTCAGTGGTAAACTGCCCCTGGGTTCAATCCCTGGTACTAAAAAAATAAACATTGTCCTGTTCTCTAAAATGTTAATCATTTTCACAAATAAAACTCCATGTTTTTTTCTTATGGTACTAGGGATTGAACCCAAGGGCACTTGACCACTAGGCTACATTCCACCCCTTTTTATTAGACATATTCTCCCTAAATTGTCCAGGCTGGCCCCAAACTTGTAATCCTCCTGCCTCAGTTTCCAGGGTTGAGTCGCTGGGATTGAGCTACAGCGTGAGCCACAAACACCCAGTTTCCAATTTATTTATTTTTAAAATATTTTTTAGTTCCTGATAGATCTTTATTTTTTTAACACATGGTGCTGAGAATTGAACCCAGCGCCTCACACATACCAGGCATGTGTGCTACCACTGAGCCCCAGACCCAGACCCCCAGTTTCCATTTTAAATTTAAAACATTATAGTTGTGCTGGGCTAGGTGTCATATGCCTGTAATCCCAGCAACTCAAGAGGCCTAAGGCAGGAGGATAGCACGTTCAAAGCCAGCCTCAGGAAGTTAGTGAGAACCTGTCTCAAAATAAAAAATAAAAAAGGAGCTGAGGATATAGCTCAGTGGTAAAGTGAACCTGGGTTCAATCCCCAGTATCAAAAACAAACAAAAAAATGATAGATGGCTTAGGTACTCCTAATATAACTGAATTAAAACTCATTTATACTTTATTGGTTTTCTCAACAGAATAAAGCAGTCATTACTGCTAGCAGTATTAAAATGAATATGACATAATTAAATACCAAGGAATTTTGTCCAACTTTTCTGTTCAAGAATAGTTAAATAAACAGGGCTGGGGTTGTGGCTCAGTGCAGAGATCTTGCCTCACACATGTGAGGCACTGGGTTCGATCCTCAGCACTACATCAAAATAAACTAAATAAAGATATTGTGCCCATGTATAACTAAAAATTTTTTTTAAAAGAATAGTTAAATACAGAGGTTTTAAAATTTGCAAACTGAATAAACAATTACAAAGGAAAAGACTGCATTTTCACTTTATACTAATATTTGAATTAGACTATATTATACTCAGATCCCAAAAGGACAAGCTTCTTATGTATATCAAAAGACTTTAGAGCCAGGTGCAGTGGCGCACGCCTGTAATTCCAGCAACTTGGGAAGCTGAGACAGGAGGATCATAAGTTCACACCCAGCCTCAGCAATTTAGCAAGGCCCTAAGCAACTCAGCGAGACCTTGTCTCTAATAAAATATAAAAAAGAGCTGGGGCTAGGTTCAGGGGCAAACACGATGGAGAGTTCAAAACCAGCCTCACCAACAGTGGTTGCTAAGCAGGTCAGTGAGACCCTGACTCTAAATAAAATACAAAACAGAGCTGGGGTTGTGGCTTGATGGTTGACTCCACTGAGTATAGTGGCATATGCCTGTCATCCCAGCTACTGGGGGGAGGGGCTGAAGCAGGAGGATTTGCAGTTTGGGGCCACCCTGGTTAATTCAGTGAGACCCCACTTAAAAATAAACTTTAAACAGGGCTGGGGATGTAGCTCAGTGGTAGAACATTCCTGAGATCAATTCCTAGTATAAGCATAAAAAGCATGGTAAAACTAGTGAACTCTGATATAATAATCTACAATTATAACTGGTGATGACTTATGTGTAACACCAAGATTCCTTTCTCACCACAATAGAAAAAAAAATCCATTAAGATGGACTTCAGGGGAGCATCCAAGTTTTGTTGGTTAGAGTGGAACTTTAAAAATATGTACTAGGTAGTCACATTCCCAATTATGCAGGTAAGTAAATATATTAGCAAATGAAAAGAAAGCTTAAAGGAACCCACTTATACCACAGGAGAGAAGTCACCACATCTTACCAGGAAACAGCAACCCAATTAGATTCAGCAGCCATGGAGGAACAGTAAAGCCAGTCTCCTCTGGCTACATTCCACATGACCTGGGGTTAGGCCACAAATGCCTAAGGGTATGTTTATTTAAAGAGCCTCCCTACTCATACAGGTCCTCTATGTACTGTCCCTCTTCCTCCCTCGTTATTCCTTTCATTGTATTTCTGTTCCTTTTGAATTACTGATTCATTTTCTCAGCATTTCTCATTTCCTTGCTTAGATTTTGTCATATGACTTAGTGCATACCTCATCTTCTCCACTTTTCCCACTTCAGGTACTTCTCTAAATCTTATTTATCTCATTTCCTTCTGCTGTGTTTGCCTTTCTCCCATAAAACAGTTCTCAATATATCTATCTATTTATCTCCTCAAACAAGACTGTATTTCCTTACCACTCAACTAGGTCCCACTTCTTCCAATAATCTTAACTGCATCAGCTGCCAGTGACTCACATAAAACTCCACCAATCATACCTCACTGACTTGTTAATAAGTCAGTACTATGCATCTTTTTGTGTATATCCTCTCTCTACTTGACTCTACATAAAAGAAAACAATCACATGAACATGTTATAGGGTATTGATTTAACATTTGAGCAGCCATCTTAAATGTTAACCACCATCTCATGAGATAAATTTCACTTTCCTGTACTTCCTCTTACCCCAATTTCCCCCACCCCCATTAGTGATCTATCCCATGGTACCATAACCCTAAGCCAATTCCAGAAGGACACGACCCCTTGACCCTGGAATGCCCCAAGGTACCATCTACCAAAGCCAATCTCATGCTATTCCCCACCCACGTAGCTCTGATGCAAGCACCCCCCACCCCCGCCTATCCCAAAGCGCTACTGCTACAACTCCAAAACCCTACCCCACAAAAATTGAACATCCGAATATCTTGAGTGCCTTCCTCCACTCCATAGAGGGATGGCCTTTATTTGTCAGCTTTGACAAATAAACCTTTGTGTGGATCTCTGCCTAGTCTCCATTTTTCTTGTTCCTCGCTTTCCTTTCATTGGTGCTAAAACCCAGGATCAGGTTCCCCGGCGTGTCTGTTCCCCTCTTCGAGGGTCACTGAGCATCCCCAGGCCCGGATCTGAAATCCATCGTGGGATCAGGCCCTCCATTCAGCCAAACACCCTCTCTGCACCCACCACCAGACATATCAGGTAAGATCCCTGTCTCTGGTTGACCTAAATGACCTACGGTGATCCCAGGAAATGACTGTGGATAGTCTGGCATTCCCAGGGTTACCATGTGGTTGGGGGCACCCCCAGCCACAGCTTTCACTTTTCATCCCTACTGTCAATGGCATCTATAGGTGGTCTTTTATTTGGGTCGTGGGTTTTGGAAGAAAAAAAAAAAGAGGGTGATTGGGAGTTGTTCCTGGTAAGACTACCTGTAGGCCTTGGGTTAATCTCTACGGGCTTTTGTCCCTACTATGTAGTCAAAACCAGGTGCCCAAGTGCCTCTATGGTGAAGACCCCTGAGTGTAACTGTTCTCTGACTAGGTGATACTAGAGACTGAGGACACCCTACCCTAAACTCACCTCCTACATCTCAATATGGGCAATTCCTCGTCCATTCCCTCCCATAGTCCCCTAGGCTGCCTCCTGGCTAACCTAGGGTCTCTCTCACCCCGGACCTAAAGCCCCCAAAACTTATCTGCTTGTGCAATTAGATCTGGTCTCAATATCCTTTGGATAATGACTTTAAATGGTCGCTTAAGGGCACTCTAGATCCCAATATTATTAGGGATCTTTTCAACTATTATACACCTTCAGGAAAATGGAAACAGATCCCCTATCCTCAGACCTTCTCTTTCCTTCCTTACAAATCATCCCTCTGCTCTTCCTGTTCTCTGGCCTAGGTTCTGCTAGCTCTTAAACCCTCTCTTCTCAACCTCAGGACCCTCTCTGAAACCCTAGACTTCAACCCCACTGGCCAACTCCCTCCCTACCATTCTCCACTTTCTGCTCTGACTTTTCTGAGACCTCCCTCACCTACTTTCAGTCCAACCGCTACTTGCTCTCGCATGGCCCCCTCTACCCACCCTGCACCTCTGCTTCCCTTCGATTAAGTAGCAAGGTTGGAGGAAGTTGCCAGGGTACACGTTCCTTTCTCCCTTAGTGACTACTCTCAAATCGAAAGGAGGCTGGGATCCTTCACTTCCAATCCTTCAGGGTACTCTTGGTTTTTGGTTTCCTATCAGTCCTATTTTTTACTCAACTTTGGAGTTTTTAAACATCTGTAACATTGCAATGGAGATTCACCTGCAAAAAGCTACAACGCCCTTACTTTTGTATGTGTGTACACTGTGTATTGCGTTATCTGTCCTTATGTGAATGTGTCCATGTCATGTATATGACATCAAGAATGGCAAACTGAAAGTGGATGCTCATAAATTTAAAAAATGGATCCAAATACATTTAATTCACATGATTTAAGAAGGTTCAATCTAAATTGGGTAAAGAGATGAAAGTAAAGATGTCTTTAAAATTAAACTTAACTCACAAGTCTCTCTAGGTGGTCAAAGAATAAAATGTTGATGTCTATAAAATGTCTAATACCCATTGTTTCTAGGACTTTTCTTCAACATGGAAGAAATGACTAATACTGTTCAATACACTTGTCTGCTATCTTGGTAAAAATAAGTGAAGTAGATTTGACATGGGATTACTCATCAATGTGTTTGTTAGATATCTGATTAACTTACAAGGTTAAAATGCTAACTGTTAAGTATACCATCAAGTACCCTTAACTCCTTGCATTCCATTGGGTAACATTATTGATGTTTTTATAAATTGGTAAATGAAAAAAGTGTGGGGGGGAATTAAAGTTGCTTTGTCATTACTGGAAAAAGATTACTGAAAATTTAAAGTCCCAACAGGTATAATTCTATATACTTGAATATTGTGTTTTCATGAAATGGTAAACAGATGTGATTCTCTATACAAAGATTTATAGAAGATTTCTGTATACAAAGGCCCAAAAGTTTTAATTGCTCCAATTAAGAGTACTGTAAATAACAAAGTATTTCTTTTTATTAAAATGAAATAACTTATCTAAATTCAGAATTTTACAGGGATTGTTTCAGAATGTGAACAGAAAAGAGGGTTAACAGATGGAGAAAAGAAATTAGAAGGTTCTAGGTATGGAAACCATATTTAATAGAAGGAAAAGAAAGTGTTTCTAGATAAGAAAGTCCTTACGTGATGAAGTAAATAAGAGGGTTTAAATATGTCATAAAGAAGGTCTATCTAAGTTAGTTATATATGTATATGAAACAATCAGTCAAGGCTATTTAAGGTTTTTTTCCATAAAGCCAAATGTTAATATACTGATATAAACCAAAGTTTAATCTATGTGTTAAAAGGACAAGGATTTCTTAAAACATTAATTTACCCATAACATTGTGTTAAGTTTTTTTTTTTTTGAGCAAGTAATCTTGAAAGAATTAAGGACTATACAACTGTGGTTAAACAACAACTGCTATTTTGGAATACTGTAATGTTTTTACTCTTGTTAATTTTATTTTGTATTTTCCTTATAAACTGTCTAAATGTTGCCTATTACTGTTTTGCAGAGGTATTACTTCAAGAACACACAACCTGGGTTAATTTAATATAATAAGCTATCACCTAGATCGCATAATTCAGATCCCAATTAATAAAAAGGGCAAATGACTGTCGGGTTGTGGACATTAAAGTTAAAGCCCAGTACTCTCAGTTTAAGACTGGTGAAACTGATTTGCTAGATGTTTAAGACGAAGATTTAAAGATTAAAGTTAAATTAAAAGGGCCAAGAAAACCAATGTTTGGCTCTTGCCCTCCATGAGTCAGTCTGAATCCATAGAACAGGGAACTCCTCTAAAAAGCTTTGTAACTCTGGGCCATATAACCTTCCGATCAGAGAGATTAGTAAGGTCCCTGGAGAACAGAAAGCCAATCGGTGCACTTGCTATGAAGAGGAGGGTCATTGGAGAAGGGAGACATCCCTAATGATTCCAAGGAAAACCACATGGTCAGTAAGACCTGAACCCATCCTAGCGCAAATGGCATTAGCAGAGCTAAAAATCTGCTCAAGTTCTCCAAGAGTGACTTCTAAATGACTCTTTAACAGCAGACAGAAACAAAAGTCAGTTTGACCTGCTTCATCTTAAACACCTAGCAAAAACAGTTAAAATCAAAACACAGCCATTCCTGGGCATTTAAAAAAATAATAGTATATAACTTAGGACATACATTTGTGTTAGCCCCCCAAAATAATTAAGACTAGAGACTACAAAAGAGAGATTCTTAGGAAGGAATGCCTAATAACTATCAAGTGAAACTGCCAAGTCAGAAGTTTTTAGTTCAAGGCCTACAAACATTAAAAGTTAACTGTTGTGTTTACATTCCTGATAACTCTGGGATGTTAAAGATTTAAATTCCCAAATAAAGGCCTTGTCCACTCTGGCCTTATTATGGTACAAAGCCTCAGCCCTCACACCTCCTAATGAGAGATTATTGGCTTCTCTCATTTAATAGCAGGTCTTCTAGGCCTGAAGAGCTCCTTGGTAAGGCCCTACTAATGTGAGCCCTTGACACAAATAGGGTATTCAATTTGTTTCCCTACTAGCTGCCCTGGGGTTATGGCAGGCCTAGCCACAGGAATAACCACACCCATTATCTATTTTCATCAGCTCTCCAATCAGCTGATAGGGGATATCCAACAAGTACCTGAATCTATATTAACCCTCCAGAATCAACTGGACTCCTTAGCCTCTGAGGTCCTACAAAACCACCATGGACTGGACCTATTAACAGCAGAGAAAGGTGGACTTCGTCTATACCTACAGGAGGAATGCTGTCAATCAATGCTGATATAGTCAAAGACAAGATAAAACAACTCCAGCAGGACCTTAAATATTGGAAACAACAGCTCTCCTCTGTTGGAGGATGGCAGCTAAATAACCCCCTTCTTAGGTGGGCACTTCCTTTCCTGACCCTTCCCCTTATCATAGGCCTTCTGAGAATGCTTGCCCTCTGCGTCATTACATTGTTCAAGACCAGACTCAAAAAATCTCTCACCATACTGTGAACCAGCTTCTGTTACAGAACTACCAACTCTTCACCAAAATTGGTCTATCCAGGGTCAGCATCACCACCACCTCCTGACCCTATTACCTCAATAACATCCCGCACCCCTAACAAGGGTCCAGATGCTGCCCCTTCCCATCAGGAAGAAGCTACAGAAGATTGATCTACGCCCCTGTCCCTTAAGGTCCCCAATAACAAACAAAAAGGGAGGAATATAGGGTATTGATTTAACATTTGAGCAGCCATCTTAAATGTTAACCAGTGTACTTTTTCTAAGAATTCCCCCCACCCCCATTAGTGACCTACCCCATGGTACCATAAACCTAAGCTAATCCCAGAAGGACACTACCCTTGACCCTGGAAAGCCCCATGGTGCCATCTACCTAAGCCAATCCTATGCTATTCCCCACCCACCTAGCTCTGATGCAAGCACCCCCCCCCCAGCTTATCCATAGTGCCACCACTACAACTCCAAACCCCCTACCCGACAAAAGCTGAACATCTGAACATCTTGGGCGCCTCTCTCCACTCTATAGAGAGATGACCTTTATTTGTCAGCTTTGACAAATAAACTTTCATGTGGATCTCTACCTGGTCTCCATCCTTCATTTCTCGCTCGCCTATCTCTTGCTTTCTTACTTTCCCTTCACATGTATCTATAAATTTTTCATTACTTTTTAGGCTGTGGACCAAGTGAATACATTAACTATTAAAAAAAAGCACATATCTACAACAATTAACAATATGTCCCACATATAAAAGGGACTTCTTATAAAACCAAAAAACATGTTAATTCCAACAGAGTATGCCAGGTGCTATAGTGGAGTTACGCAGAGAGATGGTGCTTCTAACCCAGACTTAAGACAGAAAGTCAGGAAAACTGGCAGAGTCCTAAAGACTCAGAAGGTAATGGATAAAGAGCTAAAGGGAAGAGTGAGAATTAAGCTGGACTTTATGTGCATATAGCTTCATCTGGGTTTAGCTGAAAGGTAGTTTTAGAAGTTTGACGTGGGAAGTGGGTATGCTCAGTAGTAGAACACATGCCTAAGATGCATGAGGCCTTGCGCTCCAATCTCAACACTGCAAAAAAGGTTTGATTCAAGAAAGGCAGGTGAATTTTGAAGGTGAATTTCAAAGGGAACACTGCTTCTCTAATTCAGCTTTGGAGGCTACTTAAAATGTAGAGCAAATCTAATAATTTTCCTTCCTCAATAATCATCCATCAAGTAATCTTCATGTACTGTTATGAACAAAGCTCCTAATTGGTACAAGCAAAAAGCTAAGGACAGAATAGTGGTTCGTTATCTACTATCATTTATGCTAAAACAGAAAAAAAAGGGTACAAATATGGCAGTAGTTTTTATATAGATAAAACATCTCTAGAAAGATGATCAAAAAACTAATAATGTGCTGGGGATGGGGCTCAGTGGTACAGTGTTTACACAGCATGTATGAGGATCTGGGTTCAATTCCCAATATTATGAGGAAAAAAAAGACGACACTAATAATATTACTAAAGAGGGTAACTAGCTAAGGAATTAGTAGATGGGTTGGAAATAAGACTTTTCAATACATGCTCTGTAAAACCTTGGGGCTTTAAACCAAGTAAATACATCATTCAAAAAACTTAAAATAGGGGCTGGGGTTGTGGCTCAGCGGTAGAGCACTCGCCTAGCACGTGCGAGGCCCTGGGTTTGATCCTCAGCACCATATAAAAATAAATTAATTAAATAAAGGTATTGTGTCCAACCACAACTAGGAACAAAAGACTTAAAATATTTGCCTTATCCAAAAAAAAATCCTTTCCATCTTCCCCATCACCACACTTGTTAACATGACATCCAAGACCCCATCTTGACATTTTAGTCTTACGGTTAAAAAGCTTACCACACAACCCTATGATCTAAGCACTCTTTTCTTGCTTTTGAACAAGGTTTGTTTGAAGCAGTCATGTGTGCCAAGAACAGTAGCTTCCAAAACTTTAACTTCAAGCCACATTAAGAAATTTATTTATACTGTCATGTATAACTAAAAAGAACAAATAAAAATTTTAAAAAGAAATCAATCTCGGGGCTGGGATTGTGGCTCAGCGGTAGAGCACTCGCCTAGCATGTGTGAGGCCCAGGGTTCAATCCTCAGCACCACATAAAAAATAAAGTTATTGTGGGGCTGGGGTTGTGACTCAGCGGTAGAGCGCTTGCCTAGCACATGCGAGGCCCTGGGTTCGATCCTCAGTACCACATTAAAAAAAACAAATAAAGGTATTGTGTCCAACTACAACTAAAAAATAAATTATATATATAAAAAGATATTGTGTCCAACTACAACTAAAATATAAATTTAAAAAAAAAGAAATCAATCTATCTACCTGCAGTGCTAGTGATTGAACCCAGCCAGGACCGTGCATGGTAGGCAAGTGCTACCACTGAGCCACACAACCCCAGCCCCACATCTCCAGCCCTTTCTAAATTTATTTTGAGACAGGGTCTCCCTAAGTTGTCCAGGCTGTCCTTGAACCTGTGTTCCTCCTACCTGAGCCTCCCCAGTACCACCACACATGGCAAGAAATATATATATTATAATCTCCTGCACATAAAATAAATGTATGTACTTGAAACAATATCTACATAATCATTACCATGCATGATACACTAATTATCTTCCATTGTATCTTTTTTCAAAAAAAATGCTAAGGGGGGCTGGGGATGTGGCTCAAGCGGTAGCGCACTCGCCTGGCATGCGTGCTGCCCGGGTTCGATCCTCAGCACCACATACAAAAAAAATAAAGATGTTGTGTTCACCGAAAACTAAAAAATAAATATTAAAACTCTCTCTCTCTCTCTCTCTCTTAAAAAAAATGCTAAGGGGCTGGGTGTAGCTCAGTGGTAGAGCACTAGCCTATGCTGCATAAGCCCCTAGGTTCGAATCCCTAGCACTACAACCAAACAAAAACTGTTAATCACAAACTACTACCTTCTTACTTTGCAGGGGGGGGAGGTTTACTGGGGATTGAACCCAGTGGCATTTTAACATGGAGCCACATTCCCAGTTCTGTATATGTTTTACTTAGAGATAAGGGTCTTGCTAAATTGCCATAGCTGACCTCGAAACTGCAATACTCCTGTTTCATTCTCCCAAGTCACTGGGATTACATGTGCCCAGCTACACATTAATAATTTCAAGAACCTACTAGAACATAAACACCTTAGGAGCAAGGACTAAGAGATTTCTATATCACCGAGGTGTCTATCCAAATGTGCAGACAGTAAGCACCCTGTAATCCTAGCTACGTGGGAGGCTAAGGGAAGAGGATCAAAAAGTTCGAGGTCAACATGGACAAATCAGTCATAAACTGTCCCAAAATAAAAATAAAAGGACTATGTAGGATTTGGCTTAGTGATAGAGTGCTTGCCTAGCATGCAAAAGGCCCTGAGTTTAATCCCCAGTACCAAGGGGGAAAAAAAAAGGAATGAGTGTTTACTAAGCACTACTATATCCTATTAGGTGCTGGGATAGAAACAGGAATAAGAAAGTGTTAAATCACAGCCAGGCATGATGGTGCACATCTGTAATACCACCAACTCCTGAGGCTGAGACAAGAGGATTAGAAGTTCAAGGCCAACCTCAACAATTTAGCAAGGCCCTAAGCAACTTAAGTGAAACCCTATCTCAAAAAAATAAAAAGAGCTGGGGATGTGACTCAGTGGTAAAGTGCCCCTGGGTTCAATCCATAGTACCAAAAAAGTGTTAAATTACTAATTTAGAGTTAGGGGGTGGGATGGGGGGTAGGGATTAGCTCAGTCTGTATAGTGTTTGCCTTACATGCACAAGGCCTTGGGTTCTATCCCCAGAACCACCAAAAAAAAAAAAAAGAAAAAAGAAAAGTTTGAGGGGCTGAGGTTGTGGCTTGGTGGTAGAGTACTTGCCTAGTACTTGTGAGGCACTGGATTCAATTCTCAGCAAAAAAATAAAAAATAAAAAAATATATATATACACATACATACATATATAAAGGTGCTGTGTCCATCTACAAACTAAAAATATTTTTTAAAAAAGTTTGAGAGGGCTGGGTTGTGGTTCAGTGGTAGAATGCTTGCCTACCATGCATGAGGTACTGGGTTTGATCCTCAGCACCACAAAAGTAAAATAAAGATACTGTGTCCACCTAAAACTAGGGAATAAAATATTTTTAAAAAGTTTGAGAGAAGCTCTATTTTATTCCAGATCTTTGAAATGTACTTTTGGAAATGAATTAATTATTTTACATCTCACTAAATAACACTTTGGTAATTCTTAGAGTTGTAGTATAATTATTGCTAAAATAACCTCTTATCTCACAAGCACCTATTTGGATTAAACAGATTCTAGTTTGACAAGTCCTCTAAATAAAACTATCTTTTTATTAAGCTTCCAATCATTAGTGGTAAATAGTCTTAAATCCTTTGAAGACAGTTAGGTATAAAATATAAGCATTCTATCAAGATTTTAATATGTATTCCTCCAAATCCCAACAACTCAGAAGGCTGAGGCAGGAGGATTGCCAAGTCTGAGGCCAGTCTCGGTGATTTAGTGAAGCCCTAAGCAACTGAGGGAGACCCTGTTTCAAAATAAAAATAAACAAAGGGTTGGGAATGTATATCAGTGACAAAGCACCCCTGGGCTCAATCCCCAGTACTAAAAACAAAAAATCTTGTTTGAAAATTAAAAAAAAAAACTGAGGCTGGGGTTGTGACTCAGTGGTAAAGCAGTGCAGGACCCAGGTTCGATCCTCAGCACCATATAAAAATAAAGGCAATGTGTTGTGTCCATCTACACCTAAAAAAAATATTTTTTTAAAAAAATAAAGGTATACGAAAAAACCCACCACACACTGCCAAGAAAATATAAATGTGTAGCAAATGAATTGCAAATGTTCACTTAACAGACAATAAGAAAACTACTAAATTCCCACCTTGATGCTGAACTTTATAGTCACAGACCTAAATGAAGTGGGTCCCATTTTCCAAAGAGTATTTAAAGAAAGAAAAGCACACCACAACTTTTCAACATCTGACACAACAATATAAATTATCTCTTTTTGCAGAAAAGAAACCAATCATGCAATGAAACCTAAATTGCTTTTCTTTTTTACATCTAGTCAACAGGGTTTAAATAAGACTGAGAATTAGCAAGGACTAAGAATTCAGTCTTGCACATTTTTTGAAACACCAGTGATAGTACTGATTAACAATTTAGTAAAAAGAATACATAATATATAACTAAGCTTAAAACATCAATAGTGACAACAGTTTTACTTAGAGAATACTATAGCTAGTGATCAACACTCAAGAATCTCACTATTCTCCAATAATCAATCACTGACTGCTTAAATAACCAGATTTACAATAAATAATAACCTATACTCAGATGGACGCACAATCTGTTTCCAGTCTTTTTTTTTTTTTTTTTTTTTTTGAGGGGGGAATCAGGGATTGAACCCAGTGGCGTGTTAACACTGAGCCACTTTCCAAGCCCTTTTTTTATTTAAAGACAGGCAGGGTCTCACTAAGTTGGTTAGGGCCTTGCTAAGTTGCTAAGGCTTGCTTTGAACTTATGATCCTCCTGCCTCAGCCTCGTGAGTCTCTGCAATTACAGGTGTGCACCAACGTACCTGGCTGCTTCCAGTCTTGTGGTCATCTACTCTACAAATGAATCACTAACAGAAAGGTTATTTTAAGATCCATTTCACAGAAAGCTAATCAAAGTTCCCATTGCAAATGACATACAAAATTATTTTTAGCTGAGTGTAGTGGCACATGCCTGAAATCCCAGCAACTTAGGAGGCTGAGGCAGGAGGATAGGAAGTTCCAGGATAGCCTTGGCTACTTTGAAAGAACCTGTCTCAAAATAAAAAAAAAAAAAGTTCAGAGAGGCAGCTCAGTGGTAGAGCACCCCTGGGTTTAATTCATAGTACCACAAAACAACAAGGACGAAAAGTGGTGCATACGAATACTGTTCCTAGAGAGTTCCTATTATTTTTCCAATTCCACTAATGGTGTCTGCTGAAGCATATTTATTTGTAATGTAATCTAGTTATCAACCAGCTGTTCTAACCTAGTGTGGATTTAGAATTTCAAAATGTGTCTTTATTACTCTAATAAAATGTAATTTTCAAATAAAGGCTTCTTTTCTTAATGACCCAACCATATATTATAATTGATAACTAATACATATCAGAGTGTCAAATACTTTTTGCAATCTTTTATTTACAACTAAACAACCTGGTTATATGGTTAGGGTCATTACCCTATTTTGCAAATGAGAAAACTAAGACTTAGCAAA
This sequence comes from Marmota flaviventris, assembly GCF_047511675.1. Taxonomy (NCBI): domain Eukaryota; kingdom Metazoa; phylum Chordata; class Mammalia; order Rodentia; family Sciuridae; genus Marmota; species Marmota flaviventris. Next base: position 103,705,436 of record NC_092518.1, read on the forward strand.
GTAACTGGCCCAAAGTTTTATGACCAGTGATAAATCTCTACTCTATGGCAGACAAATCAACTTTCAAGCTAGTTCATTTAAACATAATCCCATCTGTAATTGATCAAAAACAAACAAGAAGCCAGGCACAGTGGTACATGCTTATAATTCCAGCAATTTGGGAGGTAAAACAGGAGGATCACAAGTTTGAGGCCAGCCTCAGCAACTTCAGTGAAGCCCTAAGTGACTTACTGAGACTGCCTAAAAAAAAATTATATATATATATATAATATATATATATATATATATATATATATATATTATATATATAAATAAAGGGTTGGGACGTGGCTCAGTGGTAAAGCACCCCTAAAGTTAAACCCCAGTATTTCTCCACAAAAGAAAGCAGCAAACAAACAAAAGAACCAAAACCAAAACATTAACCACTGCCTCACTTGTTCAGGATTTCAAGGTTGTCAAGGAAAGGTAATCTTAAAACTGAGGCATAATTCTCATTTTAGATTACTTAAAAAGACAATGCTTGCAGAGCTGGGGATGTAGCTCAGTGGTAGAGGGCTTGCCTAACATGCTGAAGGCCTGGGTTCCATCCCTAGTATCAGAAAAAAAAAAAAAAAAAAGACAATGATTGCTTGTAAATGCTCTCTGAGCAGCATGTTCTGTTCTAGAAATTAAAAACTTAAAAAGTAACACATGCAACCCACCTAAGGGAATTCCACATTTCAACTTTAAAGCAAAAATGGTTTTTCATGCAGAAAAAAAGTTATGTGCCAGTTAAGTGTTTACCTCAGGGAAAGAAGGGAGAGTAGGGGTTTGGAGACATTGTTTGGTGTATCTATGTATTTCTATTATTGCTCATTTTTAGGATACTTTTAATTACACTGAGTTAAAATCAAACATCACTATAAAATTACATTACATATGAAGTCACATTGTTACATGTAACATTTCATATAACATTATTAAATAATATTACCTCCTTTTGAACTTGAACATCTCAAAATAATAATTTAATAATCCAAAGCAGCATTTATAAAGTTAAGGTCAAAAACAATAAAAGAGCTACAAACATATTTTTGAATTTATTATAGCAGAAGCAATAAGGTACTGAAACAGAAAAGTTGTAATAATTGTGACTAGGGTAAAGAACTCAAATGAAGAACAGCAGGTAAAACTTTTAAAGTACAAGAAAGCAAAAACAGTAAAAACAATGTATAAGCTCTTGGAAGAAAAAAATTAACAGAATCAATGTATCAAGGAAAGTATTTTTAAGTCAAAAGTTCAAGAAAAATACTCAAGGTAAACAGGGTTAACAATCACAATTAACGTTGTTCTCTATGTAAAACATACAAAGTAAAACATTATTGAAATTAATGTTGTACAGCAGCATATCAAAATAAACACCACGTACATACACAAAAGAAAAAAAAAAAACTGACCAGCTTTGATGACAGTTTTTCCTAAAGTAAAACAATTTAATTGCTACAAACACTGCACAACAGTAGTATCTGCAGTGTTGTGGTATTATTAATGAAGTAGCATGGAAGTGAAAACGTGGACTAGGAATTCAGCATCTCAGTTTGATACCCCTATTCTTCCAATACACGACTCTGGGGAAGTTATTTAACTTCTCTCAGACTCAAGTCTCCTTGTCAATAAAATGGGGATAATAACTACTACCCTTATCTATTCAGAAAGAGTTTCTGTAATGATTAAATGAGATAACAGAAGATTAATCCACTTTGCAGGTGGTTATACACACTGTATGAAGAAAATACTGGACCACATGATCTCTTAAGGCCTTTTAAATTCTAATTCCATAACTCTATTTTTATTAATGTGCAACTTAGGAACCACATAATGTAATACAACAAAAAAAAGCCAAATCAAGTGGACTTTTTTTTGATATGAGGGATTGAACCTAGGGGTGCTTTTTATTTTGAGACAGGGTCTCACTAAGTTGCCGAAGCTGGCTTTGATTTTATGATCCTTCTGTATCAATCTCCTGAGGTTCTGGGATTACAGGTGTGAACCACTGTGCCTGGCCTGTTACCCTTTTGATCTTAGGTTAGGTACTAAAACTCCTGTCAGTTTACCTTTCCTCCTCTGTAAAACAGATAAAAGGATACCTGCCTTATCTATCTCTCAACATTGCTTAGAAGAATTGGATGTTTGTAACTGGGCATGGTGGCACACACCTATAATTCCAGCATCTTGGGAGGCTGAGGCAGGAGGATCATGAGTTCAAAGCCAGTCTCAGCAAAAGTGAGGTGCCAAGCAACTATCTCTAAATAAAATACAAAATAGGGCTGGGGGATGTGGTCAGTGGTCCATTATCCCTGAGTTCAATCCCCATTACAAACAAACAAACAAAAGAATACATCTAGGGGCTGGGATTGTGGCTCAGTGGTAGAGCGCTCGCCTAGCATGGGCAGGACCCGGGTTCGATCCTCAGCACCACATAAAAATAAAGGCATTGTAAATAATACACCTAAAAAATAAATGTTAAAAAAAAAGAATACATCTACTTTGCCAGGCACAGTGGCACGAGGATCAAAAATTCGAGGCCAGCCTCAGCAATTTAGAGCGGGGCCCTAAGCAACTTAGCAAGATTCTGTCTCAAAATGAAAAAAAAAAAAAAAAAATGAAAAAGTGCTGGGAGGGCAGGGTGCAGTGGCACAGGCCTGTAATCCCAGAGGCTCTGGAGGCTGAGGAAGGAGGATCACAAGTTCAAAGCCATCCTCAGCCACTGAGTGAGGCCATAAGCAACTCAATGAGACCTTATCTCTAAATAAAATTCAAAAAAGGGCCAGGGATGTGGCTCAGTGGTTAAGTGCCCCTGGGTTCAATCCTAGTATCAAAAAGAAAAAAAATAGATCCCAAATTAGATAATTAGATCCCAAAACTGTTTTCTGACTCCTAATCCATGGTTCATCCATCAGCATACTACCTCTGCAACTAAAATATGAAAACTATAAATACTGATACACTGAACCAATGTAATTTCTTACAAGATTTATCAAACTCAAGCCAGTGTATTCAGAAGTATTTTTTAATACCAAACTGCTGATGCTGTAATAGAAAATTAGTTTTTGAATTGGCTGTTTATGTCAAAAAAAACAGGGCCAACTCTCTTGGAAGCTAGAAGTCTCAATCAGTAATTGCTCTGGACTTTATATTTAAGTTAAATCTTTCATTTGTTAAACAAAAACAAATGTGAACCTCAGGCTAAGTTGCTGGGCTATAACCTGCTGCACATGTCTAGGTTAAGGTGTGTCTTGTAGACCAGGAGATAGAACAAACATGAAGAGCAACAAAAACAATGGCAAAAAGCTACTTCAGGGACTAGGGTTGTAGCTCGGCAGTAGAGCACTCGCCTAGCACGTTAGAGGCCCTGGGTTGGATCCTCAGCACCACATATAAATAAATAAATAAATAAATAAATAAACAAACAAACAAATAAATAAATAGATAAATAAAGGTGTTGTGTCCAACCACACCTAAAAAATACATTAAAAAAGCTACTTCATATTAATATGTGAGGCAGAATAAAGAATGTGAATAATATCTGCATGTCTTGAGGACTTTCCTATATGTGGATGACACGACTAAGCAAGAATTGTCACAATACAATGACATGTCACCAGAAATTATTTTGGGATCTATGCTACAGGATTCCATAATAGGTGAAACCTCAAATATACCAAGATATACCTAAATGAATCCCTATTAGAAGGGTCTAAGAACATACCCATAGTTTATGTGAGAATATGTGGTCTGATTATAAGAGTATACTAATTAATAAATTATAATCAAAAGTGAACCAAAAGTCTACTCAAGAACCCATTTGAGAAATTATGTGTAAAATCCACACACATCCCATTACAATTTATTTTCATTACATCTGGTTATCTGCACTAATACATACCTGGTAGAGTTCTTCTAAATTGTATTTAATTGAAGTACTATTCTGAATAGCTTCCACTGCTTCTTTCAGTTTCTGCCATGTTTCATCTGTGTAGTTTTCTGGTAATTTAGGTTTATCTAGATGATATGTAAAAGATTGGTATTAGAATAATATGTAGGATATAGTAACCAAAGATCTATAACACAACATTACAATTTTTAGGATGTTATGATTTTCGTAACTATTATAGCTAAATATTAAAGTAACCACTGTATTTAAGCTCAGTATTAATAAAATTTAAAATGCCAGAATACTGTTTAAGGCATTTTGACTCACCTATTAAAACTGAAGGTGAGGGTTTTTTTCTCCTATTGATTGTATTGCTTCAAAAAAATAAAAATTCAAGAATGACAGATAAAAAAATAACAATCCTGATCATCTTGTGTAAAACCTGTATCAACATGAATGAGTCTTGTACATGAGATTTAAAATTCTGAGTATCTACTAAGTGCAAGGTATTTTATAAACTTCTTAATCTTTTCAACAATTCCCTGGAGTAAATATTATCATCCCTATTTTACAACTGAGGAAAAGGAAACTGAAGTGGGAACTCATTTGGTGAGCTTGCCCAAGGTCATCATACCTAGTAAAATGGCAAAGCTGGGATTCTAATCCAGGTCTGTGTGACCCCCAAATTTATGCAACATCTACATAAATGGAAAGAAATATCTTTAACCAGTGTTTGAAGTACCTTTATGATCAGAATGAATTTTAAAATATTAAAACAAATGACTCCAAAATCTATGCAGCATTTTCAGAATGTAAAGAAACCTCTTAATGTAAGCTTTAAACTTCACTGGCCAGCAAAAAATTAAAAAAAAATTTAATTAAAGCATCCAAATGCCTTAATAATGTGTTTTTACTTTAGAGAGAGAAAAATGAACAAAATCTCTGGAATTAATTTGCAAATGAAATTAGGATAACAGCTCATTTCCTAAAAATTATTGGTTATTGATGCATTTTTAAGTGAAATAATGAACATATTAATAATTACAATTCATATCCAGTTTAGAAAACTATACTATTAAATCACAAAGAATAAAACACTTGAGAGCCTAGAGATGGGAAGGAGATGATATAAAAAAGGGTTAAAAACAGACAACATCCTAATCTTCTGCTTGAGACAAAATAGAGCATATTCCTGATTTCTATACCAATGTTGAAAACACAAGCACAGAGAATCTAATTTTCTCAATGCTAATATTTAGCCACAAGACATTTGTCTGGTAAATATTACTTAAGTTCATTCATTTACTTCTCCATTTAACAAGTATTTTAACATCTATTACCTGCCAGTTAGGGGTGGTAAAAAAGTAAGTCAGAAAAAATAGAAACACATTCAACAGATAAAAATTAATTCAGCTCAAAAACATTTTAAATGTTGATTTTATACTTGCATCAATGCATTCATTTCCGAAACCACGTATCTCAAACACAATACAAGCAAATTTTCCTAAAATCTGTAGGTCAATACTTTAAAACCTACTTAAGTGAGGAAAAAATGTAGTAATTGTTCCTATCTTTAGACTGGTGGTACACAGAGTTACTACTTCTGTGTATACACAGTATTTTTTCACTTCCAAACCCTACCTTTGGAAAGAAATTCAGAGACCCTAAATATTTTTCTCCAAATATTTTTTCCACAATGAATTTCTTGAATATAGTACAACATTATACACCTATTATAAATCTTATATGAGCATGGAAAGATCACCATTGCTACCTGCATTTATTTCTAGGGATAGAATGTGGCCTACTGAAGCAGAAAAATAAAAATCTCAGCAGTGCCAAGGCTCACTATGCACCTGAACTAAATAAACCTCTTTAGAATACAATTTCTCACCTGTAAAATCCGGATCAAACATACTGTAGATTGTCAATGTTATAAGGAATAACAGATTAGATACAATAGGTTCAGAAAGACCTCGAAACACTGCAAACACCCGGTGGATGCTTCAGCACAAGGATACTAACCACCCCCGGAAAATGAACCCTCCACCAAAAAAAGGACCTCCCCTCCATCTCATTGATTATGCATAAAACATTAGGCCACCTCTATACTGTTTAATATATTAACATAAATAGAGCACGTGACCGCTCAAGTGTCAAATCCTTAGGTGATTATGGATTTTGGCCTTGGTTACCTTTAAAGTTCTTGATCACTAACTTCTTAGCAGAGCCAGGCTTGCTGTTAGCAAAGCTAGAGACGGTGGTAGATGATTTGGCTAGGCCGTTTGCATGATGCACTGAAGCCACAGAAGAGATTAATATACTCTTATTTTTAAGTTGCTGCTGCTGCTGAGATGTTGCAGCAGTTGGTGAAGATGAGGAGGAGGAGGAGGAGGATTCCTCAGCCATCTTCGCATCAAACCCTACAAACTCCAGGGTGTCTTCAAAACGCAGCTTCTTCTGTATCGGTACGTGGCTGGAAGCAGCCACTGAAACCCCCAAGCAGTAGGACGAGGTTGAAGGGGATGCCGAATCCCTGGGTTGTAAAGGAGGAGTGGAGGAGGAAGACGTGGAATCAAAGTCTTCTCTCTCGTTACTACTGTTACTGCTGCTACTGCTGCTGCTGCTGTTTAACTTTCTCTTCTTGGCAGAGGTGGGCGGAGTGGTGCTGGTATTACCATCAGTGGCAGATCTGACCTCCTGAGCAGCAGCAGCAGCTGAGGGATTGGGGGAAGAAAAACCTGTTGGAAACATGAAAATAGCGGGGTCAACAGGCAGAGGAGCATCAAAACCCTACGTTTATATGCCTGCGTGCGTGTAGGAGAGAAGGTGGCAATGCTAGAGGGGGAAGGGAAGAAAGAAGAGAGGAGAAACACAGAGGACAAGAAGGAAAGTGAAGGGGGGGCAAACCGGGGGAATGGGAGGGTTTGGGAAGGCGGATAGGCTGACACCAGAAGTGAGGAGAACGAGGGGGGAGAGCGAATGAGGAGGCAGACAGGTAAACGGCCGTGCCGTCCCCCCTCCCCTGCTTTTCAATCTCTCCCCCCCCCTTTTCTGCAGGAGTGACTCAAGAGAGTCTGTGAGGCTGCAGCTCCTCCTCCTTTTCTCCCTCTCTCTGGGAGGGGAGATGCTGTGGTTGGGGGGAGGGGAGGGGGAGCGAACCAGAGCTTGTTATTGTCAATAGCACAAGAGGCTAAAGATGGCGCCACTTCCGGTCACGAGGCACCAAAGGAGGGGCGGCGTCTCTCCCCAGGAGTGGGGGGTGGAGAGAAACACTGCAGCCACCCGGGGGTTGGGGGAGCTGGCTAGTGGTGGGGCGGCGGGAAAGGGGCAACCAAAGCACCTCAAATGCTCTTGTTAGTTCGTTCCGGCTCCTGTTCCCTCTCCCCTTCCCTGCCATCTTCCTCCCCAAACCCACCCATAACTCCCACCCCTTCCTTAACGGTCCCGCGGGGAGCTTCGCGCCGCAGCGCCCTTACCGGAAGTGACTGGGCAGACACTTTTCATAGCGCCCAGATCCCGAAGCCCCCAGGTCCGCAGGACTCCAGTGGGGGGGGGGGATGGGGGAGGGAACAAGGGGGGGAAGAGAAATGGAAAGGGAGGAGGGGGCGGGCCTTTGAGACACCTTCAGAGCTCCTGATTGGATATTTCTGACCGTGAGGTGGGCGGGAGCAAGGGGTGGGGGTGGCGGGAGAAGGAGCGGGAAGGAGCCTGGAGAGGAGGGGAGGTGGTGACGGCGAGGGGCGGGGTAAGCTAGCTGGGAAAAAAGAGAAGAGAGGGAGGAGGTAGGGAGTAAAAAGTAAGGAAGAATGGAAACTTTGAAAGAGATAAAGGAATAGGAGGGGTTGCAAGGTGACGGGAGTAACCCGAAATAGAAGAAAACATAATCATGCTATTATGCCTGCTGCTACAGAACGTCACGATTTTAAGATAGGAAAGAAAACCTTAGGAAGCAAAGGAGTTTTTAATTCCATGTAGCAACAAATTGTTTCTCTTTTGTGTCAAGGACACCAAAGACCCAATGCTGAATAGAGCCTGAATTTTTTTGTTCTTTTCTCGGTGATAAAGGCATAAATCCTTTTACCTTCCTACCAGAACATTTTCTAACATGGCCGACCAGAGTCAAAGGTGCAATCTAAGGCCAAGAAACAGCCCCCACCCAGCCCAAATCCAAGGAACACTCCCTACTCCCAACCCATTAGTCATTAACTCAGCAATTTGTAGACCTAAGCTAAGACCCGCTTCTTTTACCAAATCTCAGTTTATACGCTATATGGAAGAAGACATTTTTAGGAGAACAATATTGGCAAAAGTCAAATGTTTTAGTCCAGAGTGGTGGTGCACCCCTGTAATCTCAGCAACTGAGAGGCTGGGGCAGGAGGATTGTAAATTCCAGCCTCAGCAAAATTCTCCAAGCTCTCAACCGTAAGCACCTAGCAAGACCGTCTCAAAACAAAACAAAACAAAACACCACAGCTCAAGGTGTTCCATGAGCCAAAGTTGTACATTTGATGATCTTTTCTGGTACCAGGGATTGAACCCAGTAGCGCTTAACCCTTGAACCACTGCCTCAGCCCTTATTGAGACAGGATCTAGCTAAATTGCTTAGGGCCTTGCTAAATTGCTGAAGCTGATTTTTAACTTGCCATCCTCCTACCTGGGCCGGGGATTACAATCCGCAGCGGGGCGGGGGGGGGGGGGGGGGGGCGGGTTTCCTTGTCAATAATCAAATGGACAGCTGGGCTCAATGGCACATGCCTGTGTGATCCCAGTGACTCAAGAGGCAGAGGCAGGAGGCTTGCAAATTCCAGGCCAGCCTCAGCAAGAGAAATCATGTCTCAAAATAAAAAAAAGATAGGACTAGGGAAGTGGCTCAGTGATTAAGTGCCCCTGGGTTCAATCCCTGGTACCCCCCCCCCCAAAAAAAAAAGTTTGAAACATAGTTAAATTAGCAACAATAAACCTTGTAAATTCCCTCTTGGAAGTTTCTACTTAATCCTAGGGCATCCTCAGAGGGAGAGAACATAATGTCAAAAGTAAATTTTGCTAACCTGTTGATCATTCTAGATGCAGAAACATTGAATAAGCACATATCCAAAGGCTTTATATGCCAGATGCTATGCCAGGACCCTGCCTCTGAGAGGCCAGTGGGGGAAGATAGTCTCCAAACTAGTTTCCAAAAGTACAATGTGCTGTGGGAAACAAGAAGTTTGGAGGAAATCTGGAATAGTCAGGGTTTCATCCAGCTGATGTTTATGCTGAGTCTCAAAATGGGAATTGTCCCCAAAAAAAGGACAACAAGGGGAGAGGATGCACTGTGGACAATGAAAACGTGGGCAGAGCAATGAATTGTGAAAGGGCTTGGCCTGTTTATGGGTACATGGAAAGAGCAGGGAGGCTAAAAATCAGGATGTCTCTTTGGAAGTGAGGAAGATGAGAGGTTGCAAGGTACCTGGCCCACTAAGCCAAGAACTTTGGAGTCTACCTGGTAGGCAGAGGTAGACAACAGGGAGACAAGCAAGTGGGGCTTTTGTAAGGGAAGTGATAGGCTTGTGGTAGACCAAAAGCAGCTTACATGGTATAACATGTGACAGGGAAATCCGAATACTGCAAATAAATCACCTTTCCAACTTTGTTTAAACAGACTCACCTTTTTTATTTATTATTATTATTTTTGTCTTGAAAAGTCCTGGTTAAAATGCAAATCTTCCTGGAAAGTTTACTACCTTGGGGATTACCAGCCCTTACCTTTGTGTTGTTTGTGACAGCCTGCTGAGAGAAAGGCTGTGATGGAACTTAAGCCCAGGAAGAAGAAAGAGAGAAAGGCCAGAAAGAGGACATATGGAAGCACTTTTGTTTTGAATATACCATGTTGTTCTTGCTGCCCAAAATGAGATGGTAAGCTCTTAAGGCCAGGAAAGATGACCTAAAACATTAAGCCTCCCTTTGCTGTGTCTTACATTTCACACAATGCTGAACAACTGTGTAAATGCAGAGTAAAAACTTACTAAATATTTTACTGAATGAGAAAGAAATAATGCTGTGTCTCTACAAAGGAGGATTAACTGTCTAATTTTCAGGACCTACTGCACAAGGTTGTTCTAATTCATGTAGTTATATTCCTTAGAAGGGCATATGGAAGTGCTATTTTTAAATTTATGAGTATTGGTGCAATTGAAAGGGAATGGACAAAGATGAGAGAAAGTTGTGTTTGCCATACAAAGATAAGCTTTTATACTGACCTAAAGGATAGCTGAGTCTTGTTAATATTCAACACATTCTAGTAATAATAGCTCCCAAACTCAAATGATTATCAAAGCCCTTTCAGTCTTCTGAGTTACATCTTCATTTGAAAAGCCTGGATCCTTTCGGCTCTTGAGCTATAGCTCACTTTGAACAACCCAGTAGTGTAAACTACTATTAAGTTCTCCATGAAATATCCTTAGGAGAATTTTGTGGAAAGAATAACTGTTTCTCTTTTTCTCAAATGATTAATAATTATATTCCTTTTGACATTTTACAAGCTCACTTTATTTCATTCCAGATCAACTCTCACATATTTAGCATATCTTAATATGGTTATGTAATTTTAATGATTTTTATTTAACATTCACATTTTGTGGCACAAAACAACTTAGATACATGATGTGTGAGGACCAGAACTTACTTTTTTCTTATATCTTCAAACCAATTTAAAAAGATGATAACTTCCCATGTTATTTTGTGAAAACACCTTTTACACCAAGAATAACTGCTTGGGGCCAGCAAACACATAAGCATATATGCAATATACCCAAACATTTGCCAAATAGACTTAAATGCATTCTCAACACTCAAATTCAAATATATATTTCAAGGTTTAACTCAATGAACCCACAAATAATCAAGATGTATAATATAGAACACCATACAATTATAGTCATTATCAGAGTAAAGCAGATTGGACACTTAATACATATTCCATATATAGAATCTTTTCATCTTGTGATTTCAACTCATACCTCAAAAATATTAATTAAACTTTACAATGTGGCCAGATGAGGCATAGTTATTATTGGCTCTCTTTTAACCAACCTATTTATAAAGGTAAATATCTGCATAAAGAAAGAATGCAAATGAGGACTGGTTTTCCTAATGTCCATTTCTATAAGCACCTCCCTAAAAAAGGCAGAGTACAAAATGTTTTCCTCTTTTGATCACAGGGATTCCCCCAGGGTGTTAGGTTTTAGTTCTTCTCCAAACTTCTCATGGCAAATTTTAAGACAGACAGACAGACATTCCTGGAAGGCTTGTTATCCAGTGAGTGGGATTTTCCTTAAAAATGGGAGAGACAGCCAGGCACTGTGGCACATGCTGTAATCCCAGCAAATCTGAGGCTGAGGCAGAGGGATAGCAAGTTCAAGGCCAGCCTCAGCAACTTAGCAAGACCCTGTCTCAAAATTTTAAATTTTTTTTTATAGGCCTGGGTGTGTAAGTAGCTTAATGTAAAATGCCCCTGGGTTCATTGGGCTCAATCCCCAGTTACTTAATGTGTCAAGATAAAAAGAACTGCTGGGTAAAAGGTAGTTGGTGTTTTGCTATCATTTTTTCTGAAGGACCATCTTTAAAGCCTGGAAATACAGACAGTAACCAAGCTGTACTGAGATAGTATATCAAAATAAGGGTTTGTTATGTGCTACCAACAGCAGTGGACTGTTATGAGATGGCTGAGGAAGTCAAACATAATTTTCCTATCCTGAGGTTGTTTTATAAAAAGGAACAAATACTGAACCTATGGTACTAAATAAAATGTAAACATAACACAGAACTCATATTTAATAAAATATTTTATTGTCTATGGAAAACTACTGCATCAACTGAAGACTCACTTGGTACATCGACCATTTGAGTACTTAGACCCTTAGCTCAGAGATTTTAACTGTTATACCTCTGAACCATCTAGAAAGCAGATTTAAAAACTAAAAATTAGGGAAAGGCCATTTTCCCCAGGGGTCTGGGAGTGGGGAACCAGACCAGCCACAGATTACTTCTCACTTTGGTGCTACCAAACACTTATTATGGAGTTGCAGGGCCTATTTTAACCTTTTGTACATTTTATCAAGGACTTTCAGTCCCCCTCCCCGAAACCTGCTTTAATGTTTGATCTTCTAATGGCATTAAGGTCTTTCTTTTTCTCAAAAGCAAGGCCAATTTAGGTTTAAATCAGTAGTTCCCAACTCTGACTACACAATAGAATCACCTGGGGAGTATTAAAAAAACCATGAATGCCCAGGTCCAAACCTATCCAATTCAACCAGAATCTCTTGTATGTAGGGCCTCAATTATCAGTATTAAGAATGTCAGGTGATTCCATGTACCTCCAAGGTTGAAAGAACAAAGCTGCAGGTGAAATAAGCAAAACCTGGTGGGGCTGATAAACCCTTTCACACCTAAAACTTCATAATTTAATGCCTAAAATTTCACAATTACTTATTCACCCCTTTGGTAAAACAATGTTTCCCTCTCTAGGAATCTTTCTCAAATTTAAATTAGCCAAGGGACCTAGTTCTTCCCTTTAAGGTGAATGCCTCTTGGCTAATAAAGTTCTAAATATTTGGACAGCCTTCACGCCTATAATCCCAGCTACTCAGAAGGCTGACAAAGGAGGGTTGGAATTTCAAGGTCATCTTTGGCAATTTTGTGAGACCCCCTTAGAAAAACAGTCCTAAGTGCCTGAAGGTAAACCCTAGTAGAAGGGGCTGCAATGGGGAGTGGGGAAAAGTAAGATGACCTACAAGGAAGGAAGGATTTCTGAGAGTCCATTTTGCTAACTTCACAGTATTACTGCCTAGTGCCAAGCCTGCTCTGTAATGAGTATATACTTAAAGGTCTAGTCAAGTCTGACAGCTTATCTCAACTGCCAAAATTATGTTAAAGTAAATTTTACATATTTTTCATAAGTAAAGCAAAGAGTAGACATTAGGAATATAGGTTTAGAGCTCTCTGATAAATGCCCACCTTCTGAATTACCACTCACCATATGGAAGTTTCCATTACCAAGTTATCTATTTTTCCTGATTCTGTTAAATGCCCTTTATTCCTACAAACAGCATTATTTCTCTTGCCAATTCATTTAGTCATTCAACAAAAATGTATTGAGCAAGTACTCTCAGCAAGGCACGGCGCTAGATGCCATGAGGAAATACTGAACCAATACAAAATTCCATTGGTAGTTGATGTTAGTTTTTCAAAGCACTTTCACATACAATTTTATTTTATCCTCATAGTAACACATGAGATAGGTGAAGTATCATCCCCATTTTACAGATGAGAAACAGGTTCAGCAAAGGACACACAAATTATTTACCAAAGTCACAAAGCAATGTACAGACGATTTAAATCCAGTTATTCACTAACTTCAAATATAGTGCCTTTCATAGCTAACTGCCGCAGTCTGGCTGGGCACAATCAGAAGCCACTTGTCAAAAGAAACTAACTTTATTTTTAGAACCAAACACGCCAAACAAACCAGCCTCTCGGGAAAAACCCTCAGAGCCTCAACTGCCACCACCGGCTTTCCACAAGCCTCTCTCTCCCCCCACTAGCTTCTTTCCACCTCCCACAATCCTCCTGCTCTTGAGGCCGATTGGCTGGGTCACGTGGGCAGAGCCAAAAAGTCCCCCAATGAGCAGCTCCGTGGTCTGAAAGGGCAGGGAAACAGTCCAATGAGCATCACCGCAGAGGAGCCAATCAGCTAGATGTTGCTGGGGCCGAGGAGCCAATCAGCTAGATGTTGCTGGGGCAGCTGTGAGCCAATCATCAGCCGGCAGCTGGATTGCTGGCAGCTGGAAGTTTGCTGGGGCCCCTTCGGCTGTGGCTCTCAACAGCTAACAATTTAATAAGACATGTCATATAATAGTCTTAAGTGGCAAAAAGTTAGGAAAAGGCATTTAGAGCCCCACTCACCAGGAGAACAAAAATGAGGAATAAAGTAAATCCTTTATTGAGATGAGCCAAATCACAAGGCCCAAAAGGAAACCAAGCTTAGATGAAGTTCAGGCCATCATCTAGAAGGCAGGACAAAGTAGCAGGCAATGCACATTTCAGGATAGAGGAGCATTTTGGAGTATCAGTTTCTAGAGTATCAGTCCATTCCGTGGCTGATCTTCACAGGACATAGAAAGCAGCTCCTTCTCCTGGCTAAATCCAGGCAAACACTGAACAAACCTTGCCTGAAGACCCGTTATGATCCAGTCGCTGAGCATACAGAGACAACCCTTGACCTCAATGGTTCTCAATTGGCTTAGTGGGTGAGGCAGACAATTACAAGACAGAGTAATAAAGGCTACTATGGGAACATAAAGGAGGACACCTGGCCCAGCCTAGTAGAGAGGGTGGGACAGAAAAGAGGAAGGGAAGGGAGTTAAGAATTACTTCCAGAAAAAGAAATTCAATTTAAAGCCTGGAGGGTGGGCAGGAATTAGAAGGCTAGGGAAGTGAAATGGAGCCTAGAGCACAAAGAAGGAAGACAGGGAGTGCATTTAAGTCCTAAGGGTAAAAGAGTCATATTCAGGAAATTGTAAGGAGACCAGTTTATTAGGACATAGCTTCAGTCCTAACCAGACTCTGGAAAGCTAAAGAGGAAAATAAAGAAAGCATCCAGCCAGATTGCGAGTTCAAAGCCAGTCTCAGCAAAAGCGAAGCACTAAGCAACTCAGTGAAACCCTGTCTCTAAATAAAATACAGAATAGGGCTGGGGATGTGGTCAGTGATGGAGTGCCCCTAAGTTCAATCACTGGTACCCTCCCCCCCCCAAAAAAAAGAAAGCATCCAAGGGCTGGGGCTGTAACTTAGTGACAGAGTGCTTGCCTAGCATATGTTGAGGCTTTGGGATTCATCCTTAGCATCACATAAAAATAAACAAATAAAATAAAAGCATGCTGACTATACACAACTACAAAAAAATTTTTTATAAAGAAAGCATCCAAGTCTCAAATCTTGTACGTCAATTCCTAGGCCTCTTAGTACCAAATATTACTCATACCGTATTTGCTGTTGGAGCTGTGGCTATTGATAATACTTCCTGCCTTGAGCCATACTGGTTTAAGAAATAGACTTAAGGTTGGGCTCAGCCATAGAAATAGCTGAGACCCAGGCTAGGGCTGTAGCTCAGTGGCAAAGCATTTGCCTAGCATGCCTGAGGCACTGGGTTCAATCCTCAGCACCACATAAAAATAAATAAAATAAAGGTATTCTGTCCATCTACAACTACAAAAAATAAAAATGAAAGAAAAAAAAAAAAGAAATTGCTGAGACCCACAAAAGGGAAGAGGTGCTGAAACATGGGAAATTAAGACATGGATGATAATATGACCATAATACTGGACAATACTATACGAATTTACATGAACTAGACCACAGTGGGGAAACTATAGCCCATGGACCAATCCTAGCTTGTTTGTGTAAAGTTTTATTGGAATACTGCCATATTCATTCATGTACATATATTCTTTTCTTTCTTTCTTTCTTTCTTTTTTTTTTTTTTTTTTTTTTTTTTGTGGTGCTGGGGATTGAAACCAGGGCTTTGTGCATACAAGGCAAGCACTCTACCAACTGAACTATATCCCCAACCCCCTCATGTACATATTTTCTGTGGTTGCTTTTGTGCTAAAACAGAGTTCAGAGTTGTTGTTTTTTTAAAATATTTATTTTTTAGGTGTAGATGGACACAACACAATGCCTTTATTTTTATGTGGTGCTGAGGATCGAACCCGGGTCCCACCCGTGCTAGGCGAGCACTCAACCGCTGAGCCACAATCCCAGCCCCAAGTTCAGAGTTTTAATGGAGATCAAATATACCCCACAGAGCCAAAAATATTTCTATCTAGTGCTTTACAGGAAAGAAAATTGCTGATCTTTGCACTTGAATATACTAAGTGCTAAAAAAGAGAGATTTGGAAAATGTTTAGTTGTGTGTGGCACAAAGGAGAAAGAAAACTAAAACATGTTAAGAATTTCTATTCCTAATCTCTACTATCAATAATATAGACATCAAAGGATGGCAAGATAATATTCGTTGATAATCATACAAAGAAATACTACGCAGCATTGAAAGATAAATGGAGTGTAGCTATAAGCTATAAGTTCAGAACGAATGTTATATGAAAAAAGCAAATCACAATATAAATATAATTTTATAACTTTTTAAATATATATGTATATTTTTAATTTTAGGTGAACACAATACCTTTTATTTTTATATGGTGCTGAGGATCAAACCCAGGGCCTCGCACATGCTAGGTGAGCACTCTACCACTGAGCAACAACCTCAGCCCTATCATTTGATTATTCTTAATAAATTATACACAATACATATTCTTTTATATGTATTAAAATTACTTAAAGATTTTCAAAGCAAGTTGCAACCTGTTGATGGCTAGAACATGTTGATGGTTGGAGAAAATAACTGACAGAGAAAGCAAATGACAACTAGTGCTGATTTTTGGAACATTTAAGATTGTCTTGTATCCCTGAATGCAAAAGGCCCTGGGTTCAATCCCCAGCACCATCAAAAAAAAAAAAAAAGATTGTCTTATAGGGGGGCTGGGGTTGTGGCTCAGTGGTAAAGCGCTTGCCTGCCATGTGTGAGGCACTGGGTTTACTCCTTAGCACCATATGTAAATGAATAAATAAAAGTATTGTGTCCATCTACAACTAAAAAAATTTTTTAAAATATTGTTTTGTACATTCCCTAAAATTACTCAGGGAGGAGGGGCATATTCCCCAACCTGGTGAAGAATGGACTTTCTATGGTCCACATAATGGGGGTTTAGTGTTGTTGTAATATGTATATTAATCATATCATATAAATCCAAAATTAATTTGTAGCATCAAGATGGTGATATCTGGAAATATATCAAAAGGAAAATAGTGTATGCAAAGACATAGATGCATGAGAAAGATCATGTACCATTTAGGCATACATAAACATTACCATCCTGGGTGGATATGTGCAGTAGGCCTGTACAAACAGTGGGAGATGAAGATAGAGGCAGGTGGGGTTCAGATCAAATGCCATCCTCGAGTTTGTGTTCTATCCAGTAGGTCCTAAGTAATCACTAAAGGGCTTCTAACAGGGAAGGGAATACTATGAATATACATTTAGCAATGTCCAGATCTCAACAAACTTTTAACTACAAAGTAAAGTATCATCTTTTCTCCTCTCACTCCTGGCTCCCAAACTAAACCCATTCTTCAAAAATAATCCTGAATTACTGGTTTGCTGATCAAAGACATTTTTATAATCTGGAGCTGTGGTGCATGTCTATGATCCCAACCACTGAGACAAGAGGATCTCAAGGTCAAGGTCAGCCTGGGCAACTAAGTGAGACTATCTCAAATTTTTTTTTTAAAAGAGAGAGAGAGAGAGAGAGAGAGAGAGAGAGAGAATTTTTAATATTTTTTAGTTTTCGGTGAACACAACATCTTTGTTTGTATGTGATGCTGAGGATTGAACCCGGGCCGCACGCATGCCAGGTGAGCGTGCTACCTCTTGAGCCACATCCCCAGCCCCTATCTCAATTTTTTTAAAAAAATGGTTGGGTATGTAGTTCAGTGATAAAGTGCCCCTGGGTCTAATCCCCAGAATTGTCAAAACAAGGCGTGGGGGCTGGTGTATGTGTACCTAGCATGTGTGAGGTCCTTGATTCAATCTCTGGCACCCCTTAAAAGAGTTCACACTATATGAACTGTTCTATGACATTATTTATTTATTCCTTCCTTAATATTTTATCACAGATATCTGTCCTTATTAGTATACATAGATCTACCTTATTATTTCTAAGGAGAGCATAATATACTATATATATGTGTGTGTGTGTGTGTGTATACATATATATGTATGTATGTATCCTATCCAATCACTTTTTTTTAGAGAGAGAGAGAGAGAAAATTTTAATATTTATTTTTTTTAGTTTTTTTTTAGTTTTCGGTGGACACAACATCTTTGTTTGTATGTGGTGCTGAGGATCGAACCCGGGCTGCACGCATGTGCCGCAGTCTGGCTGGGCACAATCAGGAGCCACTTGTCAAAAGAAACTAACTTTATTTTTAGAACTACACACGCCAAACAAAACAGCCTCTCAGGAAAAACCCTCAGAGCCTTAACTGCCACCACCGGCTTTCCACAAGCCTCTCTCTCCCCCACAAGCTTCTCTCCACCTCCCACAATCCTCCTGCTCTTGAGGCCGATTGGCTGGGTCACGTGGGTGGAGCCAAAAAAGTCCCCCAATGAGCAGCTCCGTGGTCTGAAAGGGCAGGGAAACAGCCCAATGAGCATCACCGCAGAGGAGCCAATCAGCTAGATGTTGCTGGGGCCGCTGTGAGCCAATCATCAGCCGGCAGCTGGAAGTTTGCTGGGGCCCCTTCGGCTGTGGCTCTCAACACGCATGCCAGGGGAGCACGCTACCATTTGAGCCACATCCCCAGCCCTATCCAATCACTTTTTAAAAAAATTATCACTTTAAAAAAGTCTATCGCATTTTATTGTTTCTTTTTCCCTTTTCTTTACTTTTGCTGAACTGACTTTCCCTTTTAATTGTATTTGGAAAGTGCTACATAGTATATACTTTCTACATAGTACATACCTTTCACTTTTGTTTACTTGTACAAATGATGCATAAACATTCTTCTTGTAAGAAAAAAAAATCAAAGCTAGACATGGTGGTGGACACCTGTAATTTCAGTGACTCAGGAAGCTAAGGCAGTAGCATCACAAGTTTGGGGTCAGCCTCAGCAGCTTAGTGAGGCCCTAACCAACTTAATGAGATGAGACCCTGTCTCAAAATAAAATATAAAAAGGGCTGTGGATGTGGCTCAGTGGTTAAGCACCCTGGGTTCAATCCCCACTACAAAAAAAAAAAAAAAAAAAGCAATATAGTAGAATATAGGATAAAAAGCACAAGTGTCCTTTCCCTGTTGAATTTGGTGCATTTCCTTCACCATCTATGGCATTTATATACATGTGCATATATATGTGTGTATACACATGTATTCACACACAAACACGAAGCTTTGGTATTTTTAGACAAAAATGGTATCATTACTATATATATAGCTATATCATTTGCTTTTTTCACTTAATAGAAATTGAAGATATTTCCACAACAGTGTATAGAGATTAACCTCATTCTTTTTAAGGGCTGCATATTATCTCATAGTAAAGATATACCACATTTTATTTTACCATTCCTCTATTGGGGGATATTTGGTTATTTCCAATATTCTGTGACTAACATGCTGCAATTAGTATCCTGCAACATCTATCTATGTGCATGTACAAAAGTATTTCTGAGCATATATTCAAAATAGTAGAATTTGTTTGAGGAAAAGATATATTTAAAATTTTGACTGCCATGACACCTGTTAGAAATATTGTCCCAATATGTAATCTCATCTTCTGAATTAATGTTTATTGCTCCACACCCTTAGCAACACTAAATTTTATCAAACTTGAGTTTGCCAAAATGTTACATGACTTCATTCTCATTGTAAAACAAGAATAACTCATTGTAAAACAAGAAGTGCCCTCTTGACCACCATTGCCTCATGCCAATTTTTTCTGGAGAAATTTACTTCCACCTTGCTATGTTTGTTTCACTGTGCTTGATCTTCTTAGGTATAATTTCTTTATAATTTACTTATGCTTCCTAAACCTATTGTCAACAATTATTTACATTTAACTCTAAGCTTTACTAGCCAATTTACTCACCATTGCCTTCTGAGTGTGCCCGATCCTCATTCATTTCTCCTGATTCAGATGAGTGAGACATCTTCATCTTCTATCTTTTAGGGCTATGTTAGAAAACAGAGAATTCACTTTTGGAGCAATCCTCTCCCACATATCTAAATGGTTTTATGGATTCATTGACTAATTTCTGAACAAACTGATTGCTAATCACACTCCTCTCTTTTACCCCTTCTAATTATACTGCCATGTTTGTTTTGGTGCCAGGGATTGAACTCAGGGGCACTCAACCACTGAGCCACATCCACAGCCCTTTTTTACATTCTCATCGTTGCTAAGCGCCTTGCTGTTGCGAAGGGTGGCTGGAACTCAGGATCCTCCTGCCTCAGCCTCACTGAGCTGTTGGGAGCTTGTGCCACAGCAACTGGTGGGTTTTTGTTTTTTGTTTGTTTAGTACTGTGGATTGAGCCCTGGCATGCTTAATCACTGAGCCATATCCCCAGACCTTTTTACATTTTATTTAGAGACAGGGTCTCTCGCTGAGTTGCTAAGGTTGGCTTTGTACTTCCGATCCTCCAGCCCCTCCGGAGCTGTTGGGAGCGTGTGCTGTAGCAACCGGTGGTTTTTGTTGTTGTTGTTGTTTGTTTGTTTGTTTGTTTTTAGTACTGGGGATTGTACCTAGGGACGCTGAATCCCTGAGCGACAACCCCATCCCTTTTTACATTTTATTTAGAGACAGGGTTTTACTGATTTGCTAAGCGCCTCTCCAGTTGCTAAGGAAGGCTTTGTACTCAGGATCCTCCAGGCTCAGCCTACTGAGCTTAGAGCCACAGCAACCAGCGTGGGTTTTTTTTGTTTTTTTTTTTTAACAACTGGGGATTGTACATACACAGGGGCGCTTAACCACTGAGCCAGATCCCCAGCCCTTTTCACATTTTATTTAGAGACAGGGTCTCAATGAGTTACTTAGGGGCCTCGCTAAATTACTGAGGCTGGGGCCTTGAACACAGGATCCTCCTGCCTTAGTCTCCTATGCCCTTAGTTTCCTGAGCCGTTGGGATTAAAGGCAGTCGCCACCACCCCCAGCACTATTCCTATATTTTTCATCTTCCATTTGAAGCTAATCAGGGAAAGAAAATACATTGTTCAGACTAATATCTAAGTCAGAAGCCTGAAATGATATTTCAAATTACAATGGCTTGAATGCCCCAAACACCAAACAAACAAACAAATTGACTTCCCTCAAAGTGTCCTCCAGCTATTTATCCGGGTTATCTAAAATATCATCTCATATGAAAGCTGAACCAGGTCTCCAAATTTGTTTTATGCCAAACTCTTCAAGTCACAGTACCATGGTTAAGGGGCCTTCTGTGATCACTTTCCCGCCATAAGTAATTACAATCGATTCTAATACGCTTTTCCCTTCACATCACAGGTGAGTAAAGCCTATATTTTTTAACATACCTCTTCTAAATATTTGGGAACAATGAAATTTAGTACAACAAAGAGAACATGAGAATAACACGGCTTCCCTTAGTTTTGTGGCCCAAAACCAGGCCTATCTTCAGGAAGTTTCTAAATGATAACCCTCCCCACATTTCACAATCTCAGAAAGGTGGTTTGGCTCACTCTCACCTCAGGAATTTGTTGTTTTGTTCCATCTAACGTCCGATCCCTTCAATTAAACCAGAGGTTTGAAGAGACCTTCCAACAAGAAGCTGATACCTAATGCCCTTTGTTCTAGTCCCGCCCACCGAAGCCAACCAGTTAAGAGACTTTTAGATGATTGACAGCAGATCTGACCAATCCTCGCAGGGGAATAACCAGTTGGCTCGCAGCTTGGCCAACAAAAGCATACAATAAAAACTCAAAAAGATTTAATAGCGAAAAAAAAGAAAGAAAAAAAAAAGATTTAATAGCAATATACTTCCCAGAGCCTATGGCAAGTCGACTAGTAAGCCAAGGTTGTTCTGTGCTGACTGGCACAGTTCCTAAGCTGGCATTACTGAGGAGGGGTGGACTCTATTACTGTGAGGTGGGGGCTGAAGTAATGAAAGTTCTCTGACACCACCCCAGGAGGGGGAGGGGCATCAGGCTCACTAAGTGGTCTCCACTGAGGGGTTGGGGGAACACAAATGGGAGTCTCATTATGGATTGCCAAGGGTGAAAGTCTAGGGTTGGGGGACACAAAGGGTAGTCTCATTAGAGACTGCCAAGAGTGAAAATCTAGGCTCCCCACTAGGCCACTGCAGGCATTGGTGAATTATTTCCCTGGTACTTGGCTTCAGTAGATCAATTAAAATTAGAATTCTGTGTTGCTAGGTTGCTCCTTTCTACTCCTTTGTCTAGAAGGAGAATTTCGTTGCAACTTTATTTGTGCCGCTGGTGTTTCACATATCACTCTTGTGAATGGGATATAATATTTCTGGTTTTGTTTCTGTTATACTAGAAAAAGAGAAATCTATTGGAATTAATAATAGAATGATAACTGTAAAAGGGTTTTGGGTATACTGATGTTCACTTTGATGTTTTCGAATGCTTGAAAAATTTTATTAATAAAGCTGGAAAATGAGGGCTGGGGTTGTGGCTCAGTGGTAGAGTGTTTGCCTAACATGTGTGAGACACTGGGTTGGATTCTCAACACCACATACAAATAAATAACATAAAGGTCCATCAACAACTAAAAAATATTAAAAATTAAAAAATAAAAAGCTGGAAAATGAAACAAAAAGAGAGGGGCTATTTTATAATACTTCAAAAGATACCTCAAAAAAGAAAAAAATGAAAGCTATGGGAATCTGTATATTTATCTGACACCCAGCTTCTGTTACAACGCTTTTTTTGCAAGTGACAGAAACCCAAGTTGAATAAACTTAACAGGAAAATGCAGTTGACTGATTTATGTAATTGGGAAGGTCAGGACAGATTGCAGATGCAACTGGATCCAGGGACTCAAATACTCTCTAGGTTCTCCATCTCTTCTTTCATCTCAACTTCTCTCTTGTGTTGCCTCATTCTCTAAGAGTCTTCTATTTGGTAGAGACACAACATGGCTTCTAACTGCTCTGAGGTAACATCCTTATAGTTCAAGATTGAGGGAGGGAGGGAGGGAGAGAAAGAGAGAGAGAGAGAGAGAGAGAGAGAGAGAGAGAGAGAGAGAGAGAGAGAGAGAGAGAGAAACACTACTTCTCTACCTCTGCTTTGGAAAATTCCAAGGAAAGTCTTATGTCTCCTGTCTGGTTCTCATGCCTACCCTTTGAAACTGCCACTGGGTCCAGCAAGGTTTCATATTATGATATGATATATCCATTGCAGGTTAGGTGTTTTGCCCTGAAGAGTAGGGGAGATTGATTGCCTGTTCCATCAGGACTATATCAGAAGGACAGTGAAGTAGGGGCAGAAAAATCAAAGGAAGAAGAGAACTATTGCTAGAAGCAGAGAGGAAGGAATGCTGAGTAAATACAAACAACAGATATCCACCACATAGACTTAGTTTTAATGTTTTGGAGTTGCATTTCTTAGATTCTGAATGCATATAATCATATCATCTGCAAATAATTGCATTTTTTTTTCTTTTAGACTTACATAGTGTATTTCATTTCTTTGTCTTATTATATTTCAGAACCTTCATAACACTATAGTGGACATCTATCTGTGCCTTATTTCTGAATTTCAGGAGAAATGACATTATTACAATCCTTGAAGATGGCCTCTTGATACCCTTTATTATGTTTAGAAAGTATTTTTCTTTATTTTGTCATTGGTACCAGGAATTGAACCCAGTGGTACTTAACCAGTGAGCCACATCCCAAAAGTCCTTTTTATATTTTATTTAGAGACAGGGTCTCACTGAGTTGCCTAGGGCCTCACTAACTTGCTGAGACTGGCTTTGAATTCAGATCCTCTTGCCTCAGCCTTATGAGTCAGTGGGAATTATAAATGTGCACCCACTGTGTCTGGCTAGAAAATATTTTTCTATTCCCATTGTACTTAAGAGTTTTTAATGGAATAATCAGTGGCATTTGTTTTTGGTGCTATAGTTTGAATCCAGGTCCTCTCACATGCTAAACACCTACTGATTGATTGACAGATAAATTAAAATTTTTGAGCTGGGGGTATATCTCAGTGGTAGAGCATGTGCTTTGACTGTACAAGGCACTGGGTTCAATAACTATCACCCCTATTTTTTTTTCATAAAAGGAAAGTGAAGTCCAGAAATTTACAAAAAACAAACAAACAAAAACCAAAAAAAAAAAACATAAAGAAAATGAAAAACTCTAATACTGAGTCTAACTTCCATGAAACTAGGAGAAAAATCTTACCTGAAAGCACAACTTATGAAGATGGAAAGCTGACAGGAAGCTGAATGAGAGTAGCTAACACCAGTAAAAGCACTAACAACTGTAATCCCAGTGATTCGAGAGGCTAAGGCAGGAGGATTGCCAGTTCAAAGCCAGCCTCAGAAACTTAGTGAGACCCTATGCAACTTAGGGAGACCCTGGCTTTAAATAAAAAAAAAAAAAATAAAAGCACTGGGGATGTAGTTCAGCAGCAAAGTGTCCTTGGGTTCAATCCCTAATAGCCAACAAAACATTCCTGCCATCCACTCATTGTACAACCAAGCCCATCCCCTCTCACAGGTACACAGAATTTCCAGTCAGGTATTTGGTGCCTTATTTTAAAAATAAACTAATCACCAAGGACTTCAGCCAATTCAAGGGAAGTTTCAGCATGAAAGCCAGAGGCTACCCCATTCCCCCCCACCAAAAAAAAAGAAAAGAAAAGAAAAGAAAAGGGGAACTTGGAGAAAATAGGCAGTGAAGGGAACAGACTGAAATAAAAACCCACTGTGCTTCTATTCCAATAAGCTTACTCAGAGAAATAAGTAACTGTTTTATTTGTAAAACATGAAACATGAGTGAGAAAAGGCCTGCATAAAGACATACCAATGTGAAATTTCAGGATACTAGAGTTAAAGGAAAGACCTTAAAAGCTTCCAGGGGTGGAAAAAAAATAAAAGGTTCCATATAAGGAATCAGGACTAGGAATGACATTGGCCTTCTCAAAAGAAATCAGGAACCCACTTGAATCAAATATGATTCAAATATGGAATATGATATGTCAAGAAATTTGTAATGTTTTGAACAACCAACAATAAAAAATTAAAAAAAAAAAAGAAATCAGGAGCTGGGCGTGGTGGCACATGCCTATCATCCCAGTGGCTCAGGAGGTTGAGGAAGGTGGATTGTGAGTTCAAAGCCAGCCTCAGCAATGGAGAGGCACTAAGCAACTCAGTGAGACCTTGTCTCTAAATAAAATACAAAATAGGGCTGGGGATGTGGCTCAGTGAACAAGTGCCCCCTGAGTTCAATCCCCAGTACCAAGAAAAAAAAAAAAAAAAAAGAAATCAGTAACACTGAAAGACAATGCCTTCAAAATTTGTAGTAAATGTAATTTTCAACATATGATTCTATATTCAGTTAACCTATCAATTGATTATTAGGGTAAAATAAATACATTTTCAGACACACAGTGCTCAATTTTTTTTCCTCCCAAGTGCTGGGGAGTGATATTGGCCAAATTATGTTATATATTGTGTGTTGCATACATATATGAATGTGTAACAAAAAAATCTTATCAGTATGTGCCAATAAAAATGTGAGAAAAAGAAAAAAAAACTTTAATAATTTTTTTTCTCCTATGCATACACTCTCAGGAAGTAACTAGAGGGCATGTTCCACTAAAACTAGAGAGTAAACCAAGAAAGAGGAAGCATGGGAGAAGATCTGACTTAGGAGATGAGAGTAGGAGGACAGAGGGCTCTGAGAAAAAAATGGAACTGTCAGATTATCTATTATTTTAACTTCATATAAAACCATATTGAGGGGCTGGGGATGTGGCTCAAGTGGTAGCGTGCTCGCCTGGCATGCATGCAGCCCGGGTTCGATCCTCAGCACCACATACAAACAAGGATGTTGTGTCCGCCGAGAATTAAAAAATAAATATTAAAAAAAATTCTCTCTCTCTCTCTCTCTCTCTAAAAAAAAAAAAAAAAAAAACATATTGAGCTAACTGTGATGGTGCAGTCCTGTAATCCCAGCAACTCTGGAGGCTGAGGCAGGAGGATCACGAATTCAAAGCCAGCCTCAGCAATTTAGCAAGGTCCTAAGGACTTAGTGAGACCCTGTCTCTAAATAAAAAAAATAAAAAGGGGCTGGGATATGGCTCAGTGGTTAAACACCCTTGGGTTTAATCCCTGGTACCAAATATATATATATATATATATATATATATATATATATATGTATGTATTGGATAGTTTGGGAAGATTTAGTCATAGGTACAAATAGGACTGCTGTGTGTAATTGTACATGACTTTAAAGAGGATCATAAAAATCTAAATAGCCAGGTGTGGTGGTGCACACCTATAATCCCAGCAATTCCAGAGGCTGAGGCAGGAGGATACTGAGTTCAAAGCCAGCCGCAGCAACTTAGTGAGGCCCTGAGCAACTGTCTCTAATAAAATATAAAAAAGGGCTGGGAATGTGGCTCAGCTGTTAAGCATTCCTGAATTTAATCCTTGGTACCAAAAAAAAAAAAAAAAAGTTTTTCTTTTCTAAGTAAATAGAAAGGAGAAACAATGATTAAACCAAGGAAAAGGAAACATTTAAAAAAGGAAAGAAAATGTAGCTATGTATAGTGGCACATACACATAATCCCAGCTACTCTAGAAGCTAAGGCAGAAAGATACCAAGTGTGAGGCTAGCCTCTCTAATTTAGTGAGACCTTGTCTCAAAATAAAAAATAAAATGTGCTGGGGGGTATAACTTGGTGTTTGCCTAGCATGTGTAAGGCCCTGGGGGCCAGGAAAGTAACAGAATTTTATGTAAAATGTGTCTTGGTGTGTTAATTGGGAACTAAAACAAGTTACAGCCCAATGTCTATTGAATAATCCCATTTTTTTGCTTTAAAAGTATAAATAAGACAAGCATTTGTCTTTTGGTGAATGGCCCAGATGGGCCACTGGGATAAGTTGGGGTGGGCATGTGTAAGGTTGTATTCTTGCAAGGTGGATAGAGGCCTTGTCTCTGGTTATTAAAGATAATTCCTGGAGAGGCCTAGTGGAGGTTGATGATTGCTGAGGGATGTTGGTGTCATTTGCATTAAAGAACGCTGTTCAGCCAGGCGTGGCGTTGCAAGCCTGTAATCTAGGCAGCTCAGGAGGCTGAGACAGGAGGATTGCAAGTTCAAAGTCAGCCTCAGTAATTTAACAAGGCCCTAAGCAACTCAGCGAGTTTTCTCTAAATAAAATACAAAAAAAGGGCTGGGGTGTGGCTCAGTATTTAAGTGCCCCTGGGTTCAATCCCCAGTACCAACCAACCAACAAAGTAAAAAAAAAAAAAAAAAAAAAGAACTCTCTTATTGTTGCCCAGAGTGACTCTATTAGAAGCCTGCATGAGAAGGCCCTAATTTTTTAAAATATTTTTTAGTTGTTGATGAAATTATTTATTTATTTATTTACATCTCTTGCTGAGAATTGAACCCAGTGCCTCATACATGCCAGGCAAGCACTCTATTACTGAGCCACAACCCCAGCCCCAAGGCCCTAATTTTTAATTAATTAGTTTCTTTTTTATGTACTGGAGATTGATCCCTGGAGTTATTTACTACTGAACTATATCCCCAGCTATTTTTATTTTTTAGTTTGAGACAGTCTCACTAAGTTCTTGAGGCTGGCCTCAAACTTGCAATCCTGCTGCCTCAGCCTCCTGAGACACTGGGATTATAGGCATGTGCCACTGTGTCCCATGGGTCTAGTCCTTAAAACCCAATTTCCCTGATTGTTGGAAGGATGGTCTTAGGATGCTCTGCAAGGGCTTAGCGAGGTCAGTGGCCTCTCTTTTTGTGTGGTGAATGGTGGGCAGCAAAGGTTGTGATCTTAGGAGGCCTACTTTGTACTTTAGCAAAGTCTCTCTGAGCTGCAGTCTGCCCTCTTGTAACAGGGATTCATTGATGTTTTGACTATATCCCTTGTGTTTTTTTTTTTCTTTTTCCCAGTCTTCTTTCCCCTAAACTTCTCCTCCCCTGATCTACTTTTTCCCCTTGATCTTCTTTTCCCTATACTTCTTTTCCCTGATCTTCTCCTTCCTGATGTCTTCTCCCTAAGCTTATTTTTTTTTTTTCTGAATCACCTCTATAAAATCCCCCTGTTCCTGCCAATGGGCAGAAGCCCCATGTTTCTCATTTGCTAGCAAAGCAATACACCTTCTTTTTCTTTTTTCTCAAATCCATGTCCTCATTACTGCATTGGCATTGGGGACGAGGACTGAGCTTTCGGCAACACTCTCAGCCCTACACAAGGGGTGTTTGTAGGGGAATGAAATTTAGCCTATACTCTGCTGGTCAACCAAGCCTTTAGCTCTAATTCAGAGATGCCATTGTCAACATAAAAAGGCAAGTTTAAAAAAAAAAAATAACTGGCCACCCAAAGGAATACCTTTCTCTAATTTACCTACCCTAAGATGGGGGGAACTATGTATTTATGTTTTGCAAAGTTTCTGCTCTGAGGGTCATGCACTTTTCTAATTTGCCCCAAGGGGCCTTATGTTCTAACTGCAGATTTGGCTCTCAGAAGCACTGATATATAGATACTAGATTTCTAAGTAAGAAGAGTCCTTTATCAGAAGTCCTATAATCAGGTGACACTGGATTTCCCCTTTGCTCTCTTTCTTTTTTTTGGAGTAAGGGAGGGTGCTGGGGATGGAATCCAGGGCCTTGTGCATGCTAGGCAAGTGTTCTACCCAAGTGCTATACCCTTGACCTCAAATCACTTTCCTCCTTTGTGAGCCCTGGCCAGTGTCCTTGACACAGGCAAATCAAAATAAGAAAATTACTTTGTCAGATTAGATTAAGATGGCAGTATAAACACTTGTAACTTTGTTCCCATCCTACCCACCCCCCAAATCCCTTAAAATATCAGAAAAACAAAATGAACAAGAATGGTATCATCTAAGGAAAGTGTACCAGCAGCCATCCAGAAAGTATAAAGAATACCTTGAGGATAGAAATCAGATGGAATTATATTGATGAGAGGAGGAGGATTTCAGTCCAAAACCTACAAGAACAAATCACTGGAGCAAATCCAGAGAAAACCAAATCTCAGAATGAATAAATGCAAAGATCAAGGGACCCCTATAGATAATTAAAGAATTGCATTCAGAAAAGAAAGGCCACTTGGGTGCCTCTGTGACTGCCCTGCCCCACCTTCCCCCAACTGATTCTAGAATTTCACACTAAAGAAAGTAAAATATTTCCTTTCCAAAGTTTGCTAGTGTGAGTGTAGGATCCTAGGGAAAAAAAATAACAAACTTCAATAAAATCTGGACATAGCAGAAAATGTAGGGGAAAAAATAGACACAATTTTGACCAGAAGAGAAATATACTGAAGTCCTCCCACTGCCACAGTAGTTATTTGGGCAATTTGCAGGGAGGGAAGGGACTGGCTTTTCTGTCTCCTCTGTATCCACCCACTTTAAAGTGAAGTCTCACTGGTCAACACATTCAATCCACTTACACAAAGCTCTCTCCCTGAGCAGACAGGCCAGTCCAGGAACACAGGCTGACAGAACTGCAGAGGGAACTAGGCAAGTTATGTTTGCTCATCAATTTGTCCCTTCTTCACTAATAGGCACAGTCAACAAAGGATTTCCAGAAATATGTAGAGAAAATCTACAGCACAAAAGAGAAGGACAAAACTAATAAGTAGAACAGTTGACCCTGCATGGGGAAAAGGCACTGGGGTGAAGAAGTGAAATGATGGGAGGAACAAAACTCTTGATTTCCCAATTCTAATTTTCAGACAGATTCACAACACATTTCACATATATTCAGGACCTCTAGTAACTGCTCAAGTATTTATTACTGCAAAATAAAAAAAATGAATCTGGAGACAGGCATGGTTGCACATGCCTGCAATCCCAGTGGCTCTGGAGGCTGAAGCAGGAGGATCACGAGTTCAAAGCCAGCCTCAGCAATTTAGCAAGGCCCTAAGCAACTCAGTGAGACTCTGTCTCTAAATACATACATACATACATACATACATACATACATACATAGGGCCGGAGATGTGGCTCAGAGGTGGAGCACCTCTGGGTTCAAACCCTGGTACCAAAAAAAAAAAATCTGAAAGGAGAAACATGGAACTTGAGAAATAGTGGTGAGCAAAGAAACAGTAAAACTTTGAATTATACAAATGCTAGCAAAAGAAGTAATGTTTGAATTGGACAAAAATATAATTCAGAGCCAAAAATTATATGAAAAAAGATAAGTGGATATTTAATATTCATAAAAAGCATAATATGCCATCAAAAACATGTTGTAAACTTTTATGCATACAACAACATGACTTAGAGACATATAAAACAAAGTCTATTAGAAATACCAGGAAATCCAGGTGCAGTGGTAAACAACAAAACCCCAGAAATTCAATTTAGGCAGGAGGATCACAAGTTCAAGGCTAGCCGCAGCAACTTAGTGAGGCCCTAAGCAATTTAGTGAGACCTTGTCTCAAAATACAAATGTGAAGGGCTGGGGATATAGCTCAGTTGGTATAGTACTTGTCTCACAGGCACAATGTTCTGGGTTCAATTCCCTGCACCACCAAAATAAAATAAAATAAAAAGGGTTGAGGATGTATGTCATTAGTAGAGCACCCCTGTGTTTAATGTTTCAGAAATTAAAAAATGGTGCCACTTACTGAGTTAAGGAACACTGCAAGAGGACCAGATTATGGGTTTGGGTTTAGTTTTGGGGAGAAGAGAAAGAGTTTGCTTGCTTGCTTTCTTTTCTTTTCTTTTCTTTTTTTTTTTTTGGTACTGGGGATTGAACTCAGGGGCACTCAACCACTGTGCCACATCCCCAGCCCTATTTTGTATTTTATTTAGAGACAGGGTCTCACTGAGTTGTTTCACACCTCACTTTTGCTGAGGCTGGCTTTGAACTCCTGCCTCAGCCTCTCGAGCCACTGGCATTACAGGTGTGCACCACCGTGCCCGACAAGAGTTTGCTTTCCAATATGTTCAATTTGAGAAAGTTTTGAGACATCTAACAGGAAGTATGTATTAGTGTTCTCTAAAGGATCAGAACCAACAGGAGATAGATATATGTAATATATATATATATATATATATATATATATATATATATATATATATATACACACATATATATGTATATATGTTGTAAAAAGGTATTTCTTAGATTGGCTCACAGGATCAGAAGCCAGATGATTCCATTGTGTCTATATACAGAATGGAGGGCCAAAGAACAAGTAACTGCTCAGTCCATGAAGCTGGAGCCTCAGAAGAAGGACCGATAAGGCAGCCTCAGTCTGGGATTGAAGGCCTGGAAACTCCCTGGGGAATCATGGGTCAGAGTGTGCTTTGGAAGAGTGAAGGAGCTAAGGGTCAATGTCCTTGAGTGATCACAGCAGCAATTGAGAGGAATCCAGCTCATATCTTTGTTGATTTCCTCCTTCTCCCACCTTTTGTTCCATCCAGGCCTCTAGCCTATTAAACTGTGTCATCCATATTCAGGGCAGGTCTTGCCCCTCAGTTTGCCTTCCCACATGCCAATCATTTCTGGAACCATGGACACACTCAATAGTTGCTTAATCTTATGCATCTCAATACAATCAAGTTGACAATCCAGATTAACCAGTACAAGTCCACCCTTTGTTAATTTATTTATTTATGTTTAGAGAGAGAGAGAGAGAGAGAATTTTTTTAATATTTATTTTTTATTTTATTTTTTTAAAACTACAACACTTTTTTTTAAAGAGAGAGAGAGAGAGAGAGAGAGAGAGAGAGAGAGAGAGAGAGAGAGAGAATTTTTTAATATTTATTTTTTAGTTTTCGGCGGACACAACATCTTTGTTTGTATGTGGTGCTGAGGATCGAACCCCGGCCGCACGCATGCCAGGTGAGTGCGCCACCGCTTGAGCCACATCCCCAGCCCTACCCTTTGTTAATTTAACAATAATAAGCGGTCCTCCTACTTTAGCCTCCCCATTTTCTGGGATTACATGTATGGGTCACTGCATCCAGCCCAAAATGATTTTTTAAAATCCTACTTAATATCCTAATAAGTGTCAGTTATGTTGGCACACACCTTAATCCCAGGAACTCAGGAGGCTGAGGTGGGAGAATTGCATATCTGAAGCCAGTTTCAGCAACTTAGCAAGGACCTAAGCAACTTTTTAAAAATTTAATTCTACATAAAAAAATAAAGAGGACTGGCAATGTGCCTCAGTGATTGAGAACCCTTGGGTTCATTCAATCCCTAGTACCAAAAAAAAAAAAAAACAAAAAACTTAACATGATATAACTGTCCTTTGTACAACCAAAAATATACTAATTCATTCCCCAAAATAGGAGGCAAAACTTAAATGATGCCTTACTCTTAAATAGTATAACTAATGCATTAAATACTATAATGTCTATTCGATATCACTTTACTGATATTAAGTTAATCAATATTATGTTATATGATAAAGGAATAAGAGGAAACAAACATATCCACTTAACACATGTATATATATATGCACAATCATGTTCTTAACAAAATAGGAAAAAATACCCATGACAATTACAATACTCATTTCTGTGTCTGGTCACATGGCCATAATTGATATTTATAAACACTTTCTTCTACTACCTATTCTGTATTCTGTCTGCCTTCAGGAAGTACCTCGACAGGTTCTGATTCTTTACCTGCATGGGTAACTCACACCTTCATTCCTGAAGGGTCTGAGACATCTGTAATCCTCCCTGGACTGGGACCTTTAGATTCCTATTGACCTTAATAACAGAACATGGTAATACTAAGAGACACCCCAAGGAATCTCCTGCACTCCAGGAGTATTCTTCCTTATCTCCATTGTGGAGTAATAATTCAATTTTCCCTTGGTAATCTGGATCAAGAGCCCCAACACCATAACTCCCTTATTAGCCTGTTGACTCAGAGTCTTGAGGAACCCAAAGTGGCCAGGGGGAGGTCTTAAATTCCAGTTCAATGGGATCATTGTTGTGCCTTCTGGTAGAAGCATTTCTCCTCTGGAAATAAGACAATAACTCTAGGCCAGAACAGTATAAAACTTTGGGGACAGGAAGCAAAAGTTTAGCTAGTAGGATACCAGGGGTAATAGTGAGTAGTACCATTCCTGTTTTCACCCTGTGATTTCTGGACCTATGAATCCTAGGTATAGGACAGTACCATATAGTGGGTGCTGATTAAGAGCATATATAAGCTAGGCATAGTGGTGCACAACTTTAATACCAGCAACTCCAGAGGCTGAGACAGAAGGATCACAAGTTTGAGGCCAGACTCACCAACTTAGTGAGAACCTGTCTAAAAATAAAAATAAGGGCTGGGGATATAGCTTACTAAAGCACCTGTGGGTTCAATCCCCACTACCAAAAAAATTAAAAGAGCATACACAGCCTTATGGAGACCCTTGCCCCAACCCTGTGAGGTATTTCCACTTAGCTGGTGCTGTAAATTCATCTTCAAAAGTCATCTTTAAAAATTCATCTTCAAAAATTTATCTTTCACAGTTCTATCAAACTATCTCCTTCAGGATAGTGGTGAACCAGTGAATTCCATGAGCATGGGACCATTGCTGCACTTCTTTGTGCAGCAAGTTCCTTGGTCAGAAGCAATGCTGTGTGCAATACCATGATGGTGGATAAGATTTTCTGTAAGTCCACAGATCATAGTTTTGGCAGAAGCATTATGTGCAGGAAAATCAAATCTTATAGCAAGAACAAGTGTTTATCGCAGTGTGGATAAACTGTTGTCCCTTCCATGATGGAAGTGGTCAAATATAATCAACTGGCTACTAAGTGGTTGGGCACCAAAATTCCAATGGCCTCTTCTGTGACTCATCTATGGGAGTCTGCCAAAGGCTCCAGACAAGATCCCTATATGCCACTGACACCTCAAGTACCATAGGGTCTGATGGGTCATATGGCCCAAGGGACAGAGCAACCTGCACAGCAACCTGGACCTGTTACAGGGCCTTCTCCTGTTCTGGGCCCCAGTGAAAACTAATAGCCTTTCAAGTCACTCGATAGATTGGCTGGAGTAACACACCCAAGCAAGGAACATGCTGTCTCTAAAATCCAAATAGGCCCACCATATATTGTGATTCTTTTTTTTTTTTTTTGTATTAGGAATTGAACTAAGGGGTGCTTAAACACAAGCCACATCTCCAGCCCTTTGTTTTGGTATTTTATTTAAAGACAAAGTCTCACTGAGTTGCTTAGGGCTCCACTAAATGGCTGAGGCTAACTTTGAACTCTTGATCCTCCTGCCTCAGTCTCCTGAGCCACTGGGATTACAGGGCTGCTAGGATTAGAGGCCTGTGCCACAGCTTTCTTCTTGTTTATAAGAGGTGCCAATGCAACAACTTATCTTGTACCTTAGAAGGGGTATCCCAACAGGCCCCACACTACTAAATTCCTAGAAATTTTACTGAAGTTGAAGGCCCTTGAATTGTAATGGAATTTATTTTCCATCCCCTGATATACCAATGCTTAACTAGAAAGTCCAGAGCGGTTGCTTCCTCTTGCTCAGTTGGTCTAGTCAACATAATGTCGTCAGTGTAATAGACCAGTGTGATACCATGTGGAAGAGAGAGGGGATCAAGGGCTGGGGCTATAGCTCAGTGGTAGAGTGCTTGCCTCGCATGTGTGAGGCAATGGGTTCAATCCTCATCATCACATAAAAAAAAATAAAGAGAAAGGGAATAAAGGTCACTGTGAACTAAATTATGACGAGGGCTGGAGAGTTGACATACCCCTCAGGAAGGTCAGTGAAGGTATATTACTGGCCTTTCCAGCTGAAAGCAAACTGCTTATGAACAGGTATATTATTGTAGGTACAAAGGGCCTTATTAATAGATATGGAAAAAAGGACTTACCAGATCAATAGCTGCTTACCAGGTATCAGGTCATGCAAAGAAACCTTTAGGTAGTAGCTAGCAATGAGCAGGGAAATGCAGGCAAGGTCACAAGTGGTCTTTAAATTACTTCAGGATCTTTTAAAAACTACTTCCAGAATAGATGAGAAAACAAAGAGTAGTAGTTAGTTTGTAGAAAATAGAAGAATTTTTAGGGAGGGGTATGGGGTATTGAACTCAGGGGCACTCGACCCACTGAGCCACATCCCCAGCCCTATTTTGCATTTTATTTAGAGACAGGGTCTCATTGACTTGCTTAGCACCTTGCCATTTTTAAGGTTGACTTTGAACTCGCCATCCTCCTGCCTCAGCCTCCTGAGCCACTAGGATTATAGGTGTGTGCCACCATGCTCGGCTCTAAAGTAACTTCTGACCAGATATTGACCCCATCCTTGGTGATGGCATTAATCTCTGTGATCCCTCCAAGGGATGTGATATTGTTTTTTTCACAGGTAGATGTTAGACCAGGACGGAAGAAAAGACCACTGACTCCAATTAAAATCAAATTAAAGCAAGCTTATTATTTCGACCGGCTGGGCTGCCTCTCCCTCCCAAAACGGCGGGAACAAGACAGCACCCCAGCTTTCCTTCAGCCCAGCTTTATAGCCCAGAAAGTTTCATAAAGGGGGGTTACAGATAACAGAACTCTGACAAGCATCACACTAATAGTAGTTTACATTTTTTGCTGGCCCCAACATTAGAATTTATGAGGACCATTAGAGCCTCAGAGAGGGTCATTATCTGGCCAGGGAAGGCCAATATTTATGAGGTGTCACTAAAGTTTCAGAGAGGGCTGCTATCTAGTCAGAGAGCCAGGCATGGGTGAGTTCAAGGCACGGGCAGGCATTCCAAGCAGGTTCAGAATTTGCAGTAATTTATAGTAAAGCCAAAATTATCTTTTCATGGCTTTGTGGCAAGATGGCTCCCAATTTTAAGAAAAGATCAGGTTGGGTCTATCAGTAGAGCCAACTCTAACGGATTTCATTTGGCTTTTCCCAAATGAAAGGCCTCATTCTACAGGTTAGGAAACCAGTGTGGGGATTCTGCCAAGTGCTAAGTAAATCTATTTGGGACTGGGGAAATAACCACAGGATGAGTTGGGGGACCCACTGGACACACCGTGAATTGTATCTTGGCCAAAACTCTATTGATGGCCAGGTGCGGTGGTGCATGCCTGTAATCCCAGCAGCTCATGAGGTTGAAGCAGGAGGATCACCAGTTCAAAGCCAGCCTCAGCAACTTAGCAAGTCCCTAAGCAACTTAGTGAGACCCCGTCTCAAAATAAAATATAAAAAGGGCTGGGGATGTGGCTCAGTGGTTAAGCACTCCTGGGCTCAAGCCCCAGTACAAAAAAAAAAAAAAAAAAAGAAGGTTGTACATGGCAAATCCACTCC
Source organism: Marmota flaviventris (assembly GCF_047511675.1). Taxonomy (NCBI): domain Eukaryota; kingdom Metazoa; phylum Chordata; class Mammalia; order Rodentia; family Sciuridae; genus Marmota; species Marmota flaviventris. Next base: position 103,741,486 of record NC_092518.1, read on the forward strand.
AGCATTCCAGTCTCTCTCAGTCAGCCTCTGAATCCCATCTTCCACTATAAACCAAAGGATATCAGACATTTCCAGCTTATTCACAATAGGCCACCTTTTGACTCATATTTCAACCAGCCAACCAAATATTAGTATCTTTTCTTTTGGCACCACGGATTGAGGCCAGTGGCAATTAACCACTGAGCCACTCCCCCAGGGCTTTTTGTATTTTACTTTGAGACAGAGTCTCATGAAGTTGCTGAGGTTGGCTTTGAAGGTTCAATCCTCATGCCTCAGCCCTGAGCTGCTGGGATTACAGGCTTGCACCACCACACCTGGATATTAATACCTTTTTCTTTACATTGCAAGCTGTTACATTAAATCCAGAATCTCTGCTGAATGGGGTCATATCAATAAATTCAGCCTGCACTAATTTTATGTTTCTTCCTCCGTTATCCCAACACCTTAAAATTCATTATCACATCTGTATCCCCAGACTTCTACTCGTATGAATTAGAAAACTCACCCAAGTTCCTTTGGAGTGTAGGGCAGTCTCCTCCTAGGTCACACTGTGTACCTCCTGCTTAGACTTGCACCTAGTTATAGCCTAGAGGCAAACTTGGATGGGAAGGGTGGATCCTGAAGAGTATCAGCATTGTCATGCTCAGCAACCTCATTAAGAAAGGTCAAACTGTTTGTAAGGGCAATGAAGGATTAGTTCCCTCAGGGGGAGGTTGAGGGGCTAACTCTCAGAGGGTCGGGGGTGGGGTGTCCTTTAAGGTGGGAAGGCCACTTTTTCAGGCAAAATAAACTCATCTGAATGTAGGAGTTAATGTCTGCAGTCTCTGAGGTCCTCCAAACATTTTCGTCCCAAATTACATGATCCCATTCTTTTCCAAGCAGTGCCCTCACTCTATAACTGCAGGTACCCTCTCAGGCTGAGAGTTAAGCTTGCATCCTAATTCAGCAAATTGCAAAATGAAGGTCTGTGTTTGGTTTTTGGTAACCTCAGCCCTATGGCTAGAGAAAATAAATTCTCCTTCACAGCACACTGAGCAGTTTTAGATTAGTTATGTGCATCTGGAACTGTTCCTTCTCCTTTGTTACTTTGTCCAGTGAAGCCAGAAGCAACCAGTCAACATCATTATGTAACAGTGGTCCACTTTATGCTTTGAATGTAGCCCTTGCTGCTCTGCCACGGCAATTTATTTGTAAAATGAACATGTTTCTTTCTATTCCTCTCTCCTTGCTCCTCCCTAATCTCAGGAGAATCAGGATTACCTTTTTTCCGCCATCCTAGGCAGTTATCTATCCTTGAGCATACCCACCATGGGACTGAAGTAATCCATACTTTGAGAATAGCACAAGGAGATCTCAGAAATGACTATTTAGCAAATTAACATGTGAATTACAACTCTAACAGAACACGTGGAATGTAGCCTTTGAGTCACCTCTTTAAAAGCCCCCTGTTCCTGCTGATGGGCAGAGTCACAGCCTGTTTCTCCTTTGCTAGCAGAGCAATAATTCTTCTTTTTCCTTTTTTTGTTCAAAACCGTGTCCTCGTTATTACATTAGCATCAGGGTAAGGACTGAGCTTTTGGCAACAATTATATTCCTTAGTTTTCTAGAACTATTCAAAAGTATCATGCATAGTCACTAAACAACTTACTTCTCACAAGTGGTGAATTAGGAGCATGAAATGCATTTACTTTGTAAATACCTTTAAATAGTTCATACCATCAATTATCAGTGCTCTCCTTACTACCAGCAGGACTTTAGAAACTTTAGGCACAACCAATTTAGAGAGACAACTCCAAAAATTACAAAAGCAATGGAGAAAATGAAAATCCATTCTTATAATTCTGTTTCTCTAGAACCACTCCTGGTACAGAACCAACAGGATATTTACATATATACACACACATGTGTATATACACACACATGCATACATATACATACATACATATATATGCATATGTACACATAATATGTGAGAATCGCTGGTCAGAGTGTACTTTGGAAGAGTGAAGGAGCTAAGGGCCAAGGTCCTTGAATGATCACAGCAGCAATTGAAGCACCCACTTGAATGAACATAGCTCGTATCTATATTGGCTTCCTCTTCTTCTACCTTTTGTACCATGCAGGCCCCTAGCCTATTGGACTGTGCTGTCTACATTTAGAGCAGGTTTTTCCCCTCAGTTTGCTTTCCCACATGCCAATCATTTCTGGAACCATGGACACACTCAGAATTCTCTTAATCTTAGGTATCTCTTAATACAATCAAGTTGACAATTCAGATTAACCATCACAAGTTATATAGCAGGTATTTGGATAAAAATATCTAAAACTCAGGAAAAGCTGGAGTTATGCAGGGTATAATGGTACATGTCTATAATCTCAGTGCCTGGAGAGGCCAAGTTAGGAGGATCACAAGTTCAAAGCCAACCTGGACAATGGGTGGGACCCTCATCAATTTATCAGGACCCTGTCACAAAAAAAAGGCTGGGGATGCAGTTTAGTGTAGAGCACCCCTGAGTTCAATCCCCAGTATTTAAAAAAAAATAGGCCATGAGTAAGATCTCCTAAAAAGAAATTACAAAATGAGAGGAAAATCTATAATCAAATTGACTGTTAACATTTAGTGGTTGAGTAAGGAGAGTGAGCGCAGGGCACAGTGGTGCATGCCTATAATCCCAGTGGCTGGGAGACTGAGGCAGGAGGATCATCAATTCAAAGCCAGCCTCAGTGATTTAGAAATGCCCTAAGCAATTTAACAAGACTCTGTCTCAGAATAAAATATAAAAATGGCTGGGATGTGGCTCAGTAGTTAAGTGTCCCTGGGTTCAATCCCTACTACCAAAAAAAAAAAAAAAAGTGAAGAAGAACCAGAGGACGATAGATGGGGAAAACTAGGATGTATCAGATATGCCACATGACAAGAATGCTACAAAAAAGGGAATAGCTAATTGTAGCAGAATTATGACAGGTCAAACAAATGAAGATTAAAATGTGTCTATTAAATTTCACAAAATAAAGGTCATTTTATTACTGTTCTTTTGCAGGGCTGGGGGATCAATCCCAGGGCCTTGCACATGCTGGTGAACCTTTACCACAGAGCTACACCCACCAGTTCCTGAAGGTCATTTTTGGATGGTAATGTTACTTAGTTCTTCATAACACAATCCCAAAACCTAGGGACTTGAAACAATTTATTGTTATTATATCTCACAATTATTTGGGTCAGGAATTCAGATATGGCATATAAAAGATGGCTCATTTCTGCTTCTTTGTTGCTGGGTCCCAGGCTGGGTAGAACAGTTATGGGCAGACTGGTCACATCTCTCTCCAGACAGCTTCTCCATCTGGCTAGCTAAAGTCTCCTCACAGAATGACAGACTCTGAGCAGAGAGTTATTACATTGTGCCTTGAAGGTACCATAGTGAGTGTTCCAAAAAGCCCAGGTGGATGCTAACCAGGATTCTTATGATGAAGTCTTATAAATCCCTGAATATCACTTCTATAAATCCCTGAATATCACTTCTATTGTATTTTGTTTAAGCAAGTCCCTAAGAGCAGCCCAGACTGAAGAGAAGAGGAATTAGACTCCAATGGAAGAGGAGAAGAGAAGAGAGGAGAGGGGAGGGGACATAAGGGGAGGGGAGAAGAAATCACTGTTATGATTTCTGAGAAAGTAAAAGGGTATAGAATTCAAGAGTATGGAATCCAGGTGTGAAAACTGATCTCAGAAAGACAGCTCTTCCATTGCTATAAGGATGAGAAAACTTAAAAAGCAACAAGTAGATGAGGCCAATCCCATTTTCCCTTCCATTTTATGTATAAAGTAGTATGTAATGTGGGGCAGGGGTACTTTGAGGAAAATGGAGAAAGTTTGAAACAGTATAGAATGAAAAAAGATATTGTTGACCAAATATATTGTTATCTGCCATAATGTGAATTAGGATAGCTGGACAGACTTTTTGGCACATTTGAAGTAAAATGTTTCTCTAAAAATCAACATATTACATGAATAAGCAAGTAAATAAACCAATTCATAGCACTACTTAATAAAATTGACAATACATACACATATATGTCATATATAAATTAAGAAGTTACATTATACATAGAATTATGTTTTGCAAATATCCATTGAACATTTTCAAAAGGGAATCACTTCTTTAAAAAGCACAGAAGTTGGGAAGGGAGAAGGATGGGAATAGGAAAGACAGTAGAATGAATTGAACATAAGTTTCCTATGTTCACATATAACCAGTGTAACTGCACATCAGGTACAACCACAAGAATGGGAAGTTAGGGCTGGGGATGTGGCTCAAGTGGTAGCATGCTCGCCTGGCATGCGTGCAGCCCGGGTTCGATCCTCAGCACCACATACAAACAAAGATGTTGTGTCCGCCGAAAACTAAAAAAAATAAATATTAAAAAATTCTCTCTCACTCTCTCTTTAAAAAAAAAAGAATGGGAAGTTATACTCCATGTATGTACAATATGTCAAAATATGTTCTACTGTCATTTATAACTAAAAAGAACAAATAAAAAAAAATGAAAAAACGTGCAGAAATCATATAAATGGTGTTCTCTGATCACAATGTAATGACTTTTTCCCCCTGCAGTGTTGGTGATTGAACCCAGGAGGCTCTTTTCCACTGAGCTACTTTCCCAGTCCTTTTAATTAATTTATTTTTTTGAGGCAAGGTTTTGCTAAGTTGCTGAGGGTCTCATTAAATTGCCCATGCTGGCCTCCAACTTGCAAACCTCCTGCCTCAGCCTCCTGAGTTGCTGGGATTATAGGCAACTGCCACCATGCCTGGCTTAGTTTCTACCCTCTTAATAACTTGCAGTGGGGAATAAACTCTAACATGAGCTTCAGAAGAGACGAACCACATTCAAACTATACCAGTTATGAAGAAATAGATGTCTTTTTAAGTTTACGAGTTTTTCACTTACTAGAAACAAAAATATAAATTTATGAGTTATAATGCACTAAATGTTAATATAAGTAATAATCCACATAAACAAAAGTTTTGGTATCCTCAATAAGTTACAAGAGTACAAATAGGTGCCAAGATCCATTTTTTTTTTTTGTACCAGGGGCTTTACCATTGAGCCACATCCCCAACCTCTTTTAATGTTTTAACATCTTGTAAACTATAGTACAGGTATTGTTTTTACTCTAAATGAGATGGGGAGCCATTGGAGAGGTTTAAGCAGAGAAGAGACTTTAATTTTCTTTTTCTTTCTTGGGTTCTGGGGATTGAACCCAGGAGAGATTTATCATTGCACTACACTTTCAGCCCTTTTTATATTTATGTATTTATTTATTTTGGTACCAAGGATTGAACCCAGGGGGTGCTTAACTACTGCGCAACATACCCAACCCTTTTTAATATTTTTTGTTTAGAGACAAGGTCTTGCAGAGTTGCTTAAGCCCTTTGCTAAATTGCTGAGGCTGGCTTTGAAATTCAGGATCCTCCTGTCTCTGCCTGCAGAGTCACTGGCATTACAAGTATGCACCACCGTTCTCAGTTTGTCATTAAAAAAAAACAACATATTTTTAGTTGTAGATGGACACAATACCTTTATTTATTTATTTGTGGTGCTGAGGATTGAACACACTGCCTTACACATGCTAGGCAAGTGCTCTTACCACTGAGCCACAACCCCAGCCCTCAGTTTGTCATTTTTAATGGGAAAAATCTGACATATTGAAAAGAGATTGTGGTAGGAGCAAAGGTAGAACACCAGTTAGGAGGGTATTGAAATAATCCAGGCAAGACATAATGATCACTAAGTGAAGCTGTACATGCTGTAATCCCAGCAACTCAGGAGGCTATGGCAGGAGGATCATAAATTCAAGGCTAGCCTCAGCAATTTAGCAAGGCCCTGTCTCAAAATATTTAAAGGGGCTGGGTATGTAGTTGAGTGTAGAGTGTCCCTGAGTTCAATCCTCAGCAACACAGAAAAAAGAGAAAGTTTCATTGTTTGTATGTGTGTGTATGTGTGTGTTTTGGGACCAGGGATTGAACCCGGGATTCTTAACCACTGAGCAACATCCCAGCACTTTTTTTTTTTTTTTTTTTAATTTAGAGACAGAGTCTCGCTGAGTTGCTTAGGGCCTCACTAAGTTGCTGAGGCTGGTTTTGAACTTGCAATCCTCCTTCCAGCCTTGTTTGTTGCTGGGATAACAGGTGTACATCACCTGCCAGGCCTAATTTGCCTGATTTGTTCATTATTGTATTCAGGTTCCTGGTACATGGTACATAGTCAATAACTACTTGTTGAATGAATAAACAAAATGTTGTAACCGGTCCTGTTAAAGTTCCCTGCTTCCCATTATAGAAACAATCCTGGCAACAGTTGTCAATGCTCACAAACAAGGTTAATATCATCATGATAGATTATGTGGATAACAAGTACCCTTGAAATGATGTAATAATAATGGGATTTTGCCTGCCTGGTCTTCCTTCCATAAATCCATAAACCCTGTCCATCAAAAAGGCATCAGGCAAACCCAAATTTTATAAAACATCTCAACAGATTCTAAAATTATCAGGGTAATCAAAAATGAGAAAGGTCTGAGAAACTGTCACAGCCAAAAGTAGCCAAAAGTGACACAATGAATAAATATAATGTGATGTCCTGCATGGGATCCTGGAGCAGAGAAAGAACAGTCAGCAAATAACTAAGGAAACCTGAGTAAAATATGGACTTCAGTGAATAATCAATATTGGTTCATTAGTAGGGACAAATGTACCATAGCAATGTTAATAATAGGAGAAATTTGGTGTACAGTGTGTGCAAGCTCTACAATACTTTCATTTTTTTTGCAAATGTCAAACTGTGTGTGTGTGTGTGTGTGTGTGTGTGTGTGTGTGGTGCTGGGGATTGAACCCAGGGCCTTGTGTGTGCAAGGCAAGCACTCTAGCTAAGCTATATCCCCAGCCCTCTCAAAATATTCTTTTTATTTAAGAGGGAGGGAGAGAGAGAGAGAGAATTTTTTAATATTTATTTTTTTAGTTTTCGGCGAACACAACATCTTTGTTTGTATGTGGTGCTGAGGATCGAACCTGGGCTGCACACATGCCAGGTGAGCGCGCTACCACTTGAGCCACATCCCCAGCCCTCAAAATATTCTTAACAAGTTTATTAAATTAAGCCAGGTGGAAACTTAATCTGACTTTATGGTGTTTAGAGGTGGGATTTTTGGAAGTGATTAAGGTGGAGCCCCCATGATTGAATACCCAAAGCTTTATAAGAGAGACCAGAAGACAAACAGACACACACACTCCCTGTCTCTTGCCATGTGATGTCCTACCCTGTCTTTGGGACTCTACTATCCAAAATACCTTTACCAGATGCAGCCCCTCAATCCTTGGACTTCCAGAACTGTGAGCCAAAATAAACCTCCTTTCTTTAAAACTTACCAGTCTGTGGTATTGTGTTATTAGCAACAGAAAATGGACTAATGCAATTCCAAAACAGCAGTGATAAACCATTAAATGTTAAGATAAACAATACATTTTAATGAAGAAAAAATTCCAAAATAAAACAAACCTGTTGAGTAGGGTGGCATTGTCTCAGTTTTGCAGATCTTTTTAATATCTGACTTAATAGAAGCTGAATTTTTATATTTTCTTTATTCAACCTGTCACAATATGTTGTTTTCTATTAACTGAAGGGATTACTTTAGATAGAAGTGTGGATGACATATATGATGGTTTCAATGTTGTTAATCCCCTCAAAACTTTATGTTAAGGGCTGGGGTTATGGTTCAGTGGTAGAGTGCCCGCCTCACACGTGTGAGGCACTGGGTTCAATCCTCAGCACCACATAAAAATAAATAAAGATATCGTGTCCATCTACAACTAAACAAACAAACAAACAAATAAATAAAATAAGTGTATTGTATCTATCTACAACAACAAAAAACCCTTCATATTGAAATTTAATCCCCAATGCAATAATATTAATAGGCATGTCCTCTAGGAGGTGATTGAATCATAAGGGCTATGTCTTCATTAATAGGATTAGGTAATGTGTCAAGATGCATTTTACAGTCATTTATAACTAATTAGAACAGATAAAAAATTAAAAATAATTTAAAAATTAAAAATAGGATTAGGTATTATTATTATTATTGTTATTATTATTGGTACTGGGGATTGAACCCAGAGGTGCTTTACCACTGAGCTATACCCCATATCCTTTTACTTTTTATTTTGAGACAGGGTCTCACTAAGTTGTGATCCTCCTGCCTCAGCCTCCCAAGGTGCTGGGATTACAGGCATGTGCCACCCTGCCTAGCTAGGATTAGGTGCCTTTATCAAAGGGCTTGGTGGAGGGAAGAGTTCTCCTATTTTCACTTTTCCATCTATTCTGCAGGTTGAGGACACTTATGTCCTCATCTATGAGGAATAGGCCTCACCAGACACTGAACCCACTGACACATTGGTCTTAGACTTCTAAACTTTCAGAACTGTGAGAAATAGATTTTTATTATTTATAAACTTCTTGGTCTCAGATATTTTGTTATAGCAGCACAAATAGACTAAGATAAACACAAACCTCTACATATGTAGTTGGAAGCAGGAAGACCTCTTGATCAGATCGTACCGTGAGAAACAGTTATTCGTAGCAACTGTAGAGAAGACAGAGTATATGAATACAGATGCTGGTGTAAGTGGGTAGATGGAATGGGAGTCTTTAGAAGATGTTGGGGGTTAGAAGAGAAATAATGTGCTAGAGGACTGAGAAAGTGAATGGCCTATGGTATTTATGTGGGTTATAATATACATGCTATGATGAAGCAGGGAGGACCTAACCAAATGCTAGCACCTTGACATCAAACTTCAAAAAAATCCTTGGGCTAGGCTGGGGTTGTGGCTCAGTGGTAGAGTGCTTGCCTAGCATGTGTGAGGCACTGAATTCGATTCTCAGCACCACATATAAGCAAATAAAATAAAGGTCCATTGACAACTAAAAAAATATTTTAAAAAATCCTTGGGCTGGGGTTGTGGCTCAGTGGTAGAGTGCTTGCCTAGCAAACATGAGGCACCAGGTTTGATTCCCCAGCACCACATTAAAAAAAAAAAAAAAAAAAAAAACTTCAGAATTCCAGAAATGTGGGCCAAATGAATTTCTTTGAAGTCAGTAAGATCAATGGACTGGATGTTTGGTTAGGGATCAAAGGATTGCTGGTGCTGGGAGGCACAACACTTAAGCATTAGCCACATGTGACTACTAGACTCTTGAAATGTGGCTAATATGTCTAAGGAACTCACTTAAAATTTCCACTCAATTATTTAAATGTAAATATAAGTAGCCCATATGTGCTAATGGCTACCATTTTGAATGGCACACATTATAGAATATTTTCATCATTTCATAAAGTTGTATTCGGAAGCACTAGTCTGGGAATATATAACATGATTACCAGGAAGCATTAAGGGCTCCATTTAAGATTAGCATTCATGAATTTAAAATGAAGCCAGTCAAGTTGTTTCTGAGTTTTTCTCCAGCCACATTCAGCAGTCTGGAACAAGATATAATAGAATACAAGGTTTGGAGCTGTGTCTCAGTGGTAGAGCTCTTGCCTGGCATGTGAGAGGCACTGGGTTCGATCCTCAGTACCACATAAAAATAAAATGAAAGTATTGTGTTCACCTACAATTAAAAAAATACATATAAAAAAAGATGGTCTGGGGATATAGCTGAGTTGGTAGAGTGCTTTCCTCACATGCACAGGCCCTGGTTCAATCCCCGCACCGAGAGCGAGAGCGAGAGCGAGAGAGAGAGAGAGAGAGAGAGAGAGAGGAGAATCAAGTAGGCAGATGCTATAGACATGTCTTAGTCCATTTTCTGTTGCTATAACTGAAGACCACAGACTGTGTGATTTATAAAGAAAAGTGGTTTATTTAACTCATCACTCATCATTCTGGAATTCTAAGAGCATGGTGCTTGGCATCTGGTGAGAGACTTCCCACTGTGTTATGTATGTCATGGCCAAGAGCATCCCATGGTGAGACAGAGCAAGCTGGCTAACTTGGACCTCTCTTCCTCCTCTTATAAAACCACAAATGTCATCATAGGTGTGCCACTCTCACGACCTTGTCTCATCCTAATTACCTTCCTCAGTGTCCATTATCATATTTGACTCTGGGGATTAAAATTCCAATATATGAAATTTGGCAGATGTGTTTAAATCATAGCAGGCAATGTCCCATGAAATTCATGTGTTGGAAACAATGTCCAAAGTCATATGTTGATGCCATGATGCAGCAGGGAGGTCCTCCCCAGATGCTGCTGACACCTTGATATTGGACTTCTCAGCATTCAGAACTGTGGGCCAAATAAACTTCTAATTGTTATACATTATCTAGTTTCAAGTATTTTGTTACAGTGACAGAAAATGGATAAAGGCAGAAAGATTGGGTTCAACTCAGGTCAAGATTTTGCTGCGTGAGTAAATGACAGTGAAGGAAGTAAGGGAATTGAGGCTATATGGAATGAAGTGTTTATAATGATTGACTAGGGAATACAAGCTGGGTAAGGAGGGAACTCAGAGGGTGAGAAGAGTGAGAAACAGTGGACAGTTGGTAGGATCAATGGATTAGAGCTTTAAGTGTGGCGTAAAAAGAGTGTTGGCATTAGGGTATACAGGGAATGAGATATAAAGAAACGAGGTGGTGCGGAATGTGAAATATGAGCCCTGTGTGGCAACACTCATCTGTACTTCCTGCTACTGGAGAGGCTGAGGCATGAGGATTGCTTGAGGCCAGGAATTTGAGGCTAGCACAGGCAATGTCTGATTCCTTATCTCAACAACAACAGAATAGCATAAGAATTGTAATGCATTCCACTGTTATGTATAAATAAATTTATAAAAAAACAGAATAGCCTACATGAAAATGAGATAACAGTGGGGTTTCAATTACTGCTAAAGACAAAGACCAGGGTATGACCAAGGAAGAGAGTGGCTGAGATAAGGTAGAGGGCAAGCAAGATCATTGGGAAAATGGAGTTTGAGGAACTAAGAGAAAAGTGTGTTGGACATAATATACCACAATTTTTCATATCTCTGTTTGTATATAAAGTATGTTGACACCCAATTTGTGACTTCATACATGTACTTTGGTGGTATATGTGGGTAATAAAATTATAATGCAAAAAAACCCCCAAAACAAAGTATATGTATAAAAACATGAATTGGTGTGAATATACTCTATATACAAAGATATGGAAAATTGTGCTCTATATGTGTAATAAGAATTGTAATGCATTCCGCTGACATGTATTTAAAAAAATAAAATCAATTATAAAAAAAGAAAAGGGTGTTGGAAGGATCAAGCAAACGCATATTGAAAGATTAAGAATTTATAATAGTATTTTATTGGGGTGACTATATCCCAGAGTTAAAATTGAGCAATGAAGAGGAATAATCCAGAGACCATAAAATGACAGCAGCAATGAGTGGCAGTGGATGGATACTATATAATCTGTGTTATGAAATTCAGAACAGGGAAGTTTAGGGAGGGGAATGGTCTAGAAGTGTGATAAGGAACAAGTTGGACAACCAACTCACCCTGTGGGAGGATAAACAGCCATTATGTGAGGGCTGTAGGGAAAGAAATGTTTTCACGGAAGATCTAGATTTCCTTTAAAATCAGAAGATGAAGAAGAGAGCGCACAGAAAGGAGGCTGAGAATATAGAAGGCCCAGAGTTCCAGGAGGTATGATGGAAAGACTTCATTAGTTGGGGAAACCTGAGAGATGGGGACAAAATGGCCAATGTACAAAGCCAAATGGAGATTAATCTCCATTTGAGGATTGGCTTAAGAGTCTGGGGCTTCTTATAGTGACTGACATAAATGGACAGATGTTCTAATGAGAATAGTCCCTTGTGGACTTGAGGTAGTGGTAGTGGGGTAATAGGGAGGAGTGGGCACCTGGGGTCCTCCTTGATTCTTGTTGATAGAAGTAAAGGTTTAAGGAAGCTTGATATTTCTCCACTCTGAGATTTTACTTGAGGTGCATGGGCCCCCTCTTGACTGCTGTTGACAGAATAACAAGGAACTGTGGTTTTAGTCTCAGTGTATTATTCTGCTCTTGACTTCTTCCAGGGGAAGGGCTACATATGGGGTCCCAAATGAATCCTCTGTTGATGCAATTGAGGACTTCTAGAGTAAGATAGGTGTTAGAGCACAGGGCTCTGATACCTGATGATGGGAGGCTAGTCAAAAGTCTGAGGAGCACTGGAATTCCATGGCTCTACTCTACCCATCAATCTACCCGTAGGTGACAAAATGATTTCTGATTGAGGGGGAATGGTTAAATAAATTGTGGAGTGCTGTAGCCCTCAAAAGCTATCACTTTCCTATTTCTCTCTCTCTCTCTCTCTCTCTCTCTCTCTCTCTCTCTCTCTCCATTTCTTATATGACACAAAAAGATCTCCAAAATGAATTTCACCCATGAGGTGAAAAAAAAGCAAAAGGAAAATAGCATGCATAGTGTGATCCAATTTATTTACTTTATTTTTTGGGGTACTGGGGATTGAAATCAGGGGCACTTGACAACTGAGCCACATCCCCAGCCTTATTTTGTATTTATTTAGAGTCAGGGTCTCACTGAGTTGCTTAGTGCCTTACTGTTGCTGAGGCTGGCTTTGAACTCGTGATCCTCCTGCCTCAGCCTCTTTTTTTTCTTTTCTTTCTTTATTTGTTTTTTTATTAGTTGTTCAAAACATTAATAGCTCTTGACATATCATATTTCATACATTTGATTCAAGTGGGTTATGAACTCTCATTTTTCCCCCATATACAGATTGCAGAATCACATTGGTTACACATCCACGTTTTTACATACTGCCATACTAGTGTCTATTGTATTCTGCTGTCTTTCCTATCCTCTACTATCCCCCCTCCCCTCCCCTCCCATCTTCTCTCTCTACCCCATCTACTGTACTTCATTTCTCTCCCTTGTTTTTTCCCCCCTTTCCCTTCACCTCCTCTTATATGTAATTTTGTATAACGATGAGGGTCTCCTTCCATTTCCATGCAATTTCCCTTCTCTCTCCCTTTCCCTCCCACCTCTCGTCCCTGTTTAATGTTAATCTTCTTCTCATGCTCTTTCTTCCTTCTCTGTTCTTAGTTGCTCTCCTTATATCAAAGATGACATTTGGCATTTGTTTTTTAGGGATTGGCTAGCTTCACTTAGCATAATCTGCTCTAGTGCCATCCATTTCCCTGCAAATGCCATGATTTTGTCATTTTTTTTAGTGCTGAGTAGTACTCCATTGTGTATAAATGCCACATTTTTTTTTATCCATTCATCTATTGAAGGGCATCTAGGTTGGTTTCACAGTCTAGTTATTGTGAATTGTGCTGCTATGAACACTGATGTAGCAGTATCCCTATAGCACGCTCTTTTAAGGTCTTTAGGGAATAGTCCAAGAAGGGGAATAGCTGGGTCAAATGGTGGTTCCATTCCCAGCTTTCCAAGGAATCTCCATACTGCTTTCCACATTGGCCGCACCAATTTGCAGTCTCACCAGCATTGTACAAGTGTACCCTTTTCCCCACATCCTCGCCAGCACTTGTTGTTGTTTGACTTCATAATGGCTGCTAATCTTACTGGAGTGAGATGGTATCTTAAGGTGGTTTTGATTTGCATTTCTCTGACTGCTAGAGATGGTGAGCATTTTTTCATGTACTTGTTGATTGATTGTATGTCCTCCTCTGAGAAGTGTCTGTTCAGGTCCTTGGCCCATTTGTTGATTGTGTTATTTGTTATCTTATTGTTTAATTTTTTGAGTTCTTTGTATACTCTGGATATTAGGGCTCTATCTGAAGTGTGAGGAGTAAAAATTTGTTCCCAGGATGTAGGCTCCCTATTTACCTCTCTTATTGTTTCTCTTGCTGAGAAAAAACTTTTTAGTTTAAGTAAGTCCCATTTGTTGATTCTTGTTATTAACTCTTGTGCTATGGGTGTCCTATTAAGGAATTTGGAGCCCGACCCCACAATATGTAGATCAGAGCCAACTTTTTCTTCTATCAGACACAGAGTATCTGATTTGATATCAAGCTCCTTGATCCATTTTGAGTTAACTTTTGTGCATGGTGAGAGAAAGGGATTCAGTTTCATTTTGTTGCATATGGATTTCCAGTTTTCCCAGCACCATTTGCTGAAGATGCTATCCTTCCTCCATTGCATGCTTTTAGCCCCTTTATCAAATATAAGATAGTTGTAATTTTGTGGATTGGTCTCTGTGTCCTCTATTCTGTACCATTGGTCCACCTGCCTGTTTTGGTACCAGTACCATGCTGTTTTTGTTACTATTGCTCTGTAGTATAGTTTGAAATCTGGTATCGCTATACCGCCTGATTCACACTTCCTGCTTAGAATTGCTTTTGCTATTCTGGGTCTTTTATTTTTCCATATGAATTTCATGATTGCTTTTTCTATTTCTGCAAGGAATGCTGTTGGGATTTTGATTGGCATTGCATTAAACCTATAAAGAACTTTTGGTAATATCGCCATTTTGATGATGTTAGTTCTGCCTATCCATGAACAGGGTATATTTTTCTGCCTCAGCCTCTTGAACAGCTGGGATTACAGGAATGTGCCACTGTGCCCTGCTAATTTATGTTTTTTAAAATCAAATATGTATAATATATATGTAGATGCACCAAAAAGTTTCTGGAAAGTTATACATAAAACTATCATTGATTACCTATGGGGTTGGAAGGGAAGATCTGATGAGGAATAGAAGAGCAGGGCATAGAAGGAAGAGGTGGGGATTACATGTTGTATTTTTTTTTGACTGTGGATTGAACCCAGGTGCACTTTACTACTGAGCTACATCCCCAGCCCTTCTTATTTCTGAGACAGCATCTTTCTAAATTGCTGAGGGTATTCCTAAGTTGCCAAGGCTAGCCTCAAACTTGCAATCCTCCTGCCTCAGCCTCCCATGTCACTGGGATTTTAGGCCTGCACCAATGCACTAAGTGTTGTGATTTAGAGAGGAGAAAGTTGTAACTACTTGGTTTCAAAGCCAGATTCTTGTACTACATAACTGGGTAATCTTGGGCCAAATTACTTAATCTCCCTTTTCCCTCAGTTTCTTCATCTATAAAGTGGATATACTAACTAGCATCGACTTTACATCACTTTGAGAATTAAGTGAGTTAATATATGAAAGAATTTGCAACAGTGCCTGGCTTAGGGTAAGTACTCCATAAACATTAGCTATTATTATTGTTAGTATACTTCTTTGTTGTTTGAACATTACATAATGTGAAAATCATCAAGCATTTCCTTTGAAAAAGCTGAGAGGAAGGAGTCCATAGAGAGGGAGAAGTTGAAAATATAAAAGAGATAATAATAGGTTAAGTAAGGTTATTGAGAGACCCATACTTGGTTGGTATTTGGAATGCAGCTGGAGGAGTTAGACCTAGATTGGAAAAGTGATATCTTTCATTTTAACAGTTGGAAAGAGTGGCTGTGAAAATATTTCTAGTTTGGTAGTAGGAAGTGGTTGTCTATCAGGAGACTTCTATCTTATTTTTAGAGTGTCCATAATTTAGGGCTGTCCAGGAATTGGAGGTTTTTTGTTTTTTTTTTTTTTGGTATCAGAGATTAAACTCATGGGCACTTAACCACTGAGCCACATCCCCAGCCCATTTTATTTTTTATGTTAAGACAGGGTCTCACTAAGTTGCATAGGGTCTCGCTAAATTGCTGAGGCTGGCTTTGAACTTGTGGTCCTCCTCAGCCTCCTGAGCTGCTGTGATTACAGACATGAGCCAACACACCTGGCAGGAATTTGAGTTTTGAGAAGAATGGAGAAGCTTGGGGAGTGTCACTGGGGAGAATGAGAAAGTGAGCTAAAAACATGATATGTATCTCCAGATAAATGAAAGGTTCAGTTGAGGCCAGCAACATGAATTTAGAGAGGTATCATCTCCCCATCTTGATAAAAATAACAATTTAACAGTATTTTGCATGGATTATCTTTAGTTCTCATAACAACCTCATGAAGTAGAGTCTTCATTGTACACATGAGAATACAGACAATGTTTAAATAAGTTACCCGTGGTCACATAGCAAATAAGTCAAACTGGATATTTACATGCTTGGCAATAATAGAGGAAAACAGGGATAGTGGGTTTGGCTTATTACTAAGTTGGTCTAGATGGTTAATCTTGATAGTCTTCTGATAAAAAGAGGGTATTAGGTCCCAGATTTTAGCTATATTTGGGATTGGAGTTGGGAGCATCTGTTTTGTTGGTGTGAAAGGAGCCAGGCAATTAGGCAGACCAATGCATTTTCTCATCTTTGCTCTGAGACTGATTTTTGGGGGTGGGGGTGGGGAGTGGTTTGATTCTCAGGTATGTTTTGCAGTGATAGTGGATATAAAGCCAGGCTGCAGCTACTCTAAAGTGTTAGTCTGAGAGGCAATTTGTGGGAAAAGTGAGCCTATTCAAAGAAATTCACAGGCTGTAGATTCTGAGAGATGTGAGGCCCAGCAGGGATCTGGTAGTGGCCCAAATCTTTCTTGCAGTGAATGAAGCTACTCCAGTGTTCAAAGCTGTGGCCCAGCTCCTAGAGAAACCTTTTTTCCTTGCACTCTCTAAGGGGTTTGGGTGCTATGCTTAGTGCTCAAGAAGTTTATAAAAAAGAAAAAGAGACCTACTGCAAACTTCCCTAGGCAGCATTTTAGAGCCTTGTGTCAAACTTTCAAAATCCCAAGAAGACAAACACAATTGTTAAACATTTAATGTTTCTTATACCTGGGTTACTTCTTTTAGTAAAACGTATGATAGACTTGGGGTTTCTGGATCCTGTGCTACATGTGCATTGGGGACCCTTATAAGTTGCACTAAACATTTATGCACAAAAGAAGGATAGAGAATGTGTATGTCTAGAACATAAAGGTCCTTTATAACTATTTATTACATGAATACATGAAGTTCATTTTTAATTTGTGAAGACATTTTATGACATGGTTTGTTGTAGTCATGATTTTACTTAAAGTTGAATCCTTTTCTGGGAGCAAAGTCCCAATAATTACCTTGGAAAAATTATCCACTTTAAAGTTATACCATTTACAACACAATATCTAGAAATTCATTGAAGTGAAAAGTGAGCACTGGTAATGTATCTGTGTAGGTGGATCATGAATGAACATACTTATGTACACATATAGATCTGAATATCTCATTAATATTAAGGACCTAACTGGGCATTTCTCATAATTCATATTAGATTCTGTAAACATCAAGAGTGTATGAAAGTAGGCTAATATATATATATATATTATATATATATAATGTATATTATTATATATTATATATATTGTATTATATATATATATATATAATATACACACATAGCTATATGTCAATTCCCATAGATATTACATTTTTTATAATTTAGATAATTTTTTTTTATGCTGGGAATCCAAATCAGAGCCTAGGGACCCAACTCAGGGTGCATGCTAGGCAAGTACTCTGCCACTGAGCTACATCCCCAGCTATGTATAATTTTATGGAATTAAGTTAGCTATTATTTCTAGCAGTACAAATTTTTACCATCATACTTTTTTTGTGTGTGTGCTGGGGATTGAACCCAGGGCCTTGTGCATGCAAGGCAAGCACTCTACCAACTGAGCTATACCCCAGCACCCATACTTTAAAAATATTTATTTTTTGGTTATAGGTGGATACAATATCTTTATTTTTTAATTTATATGGTGCTGAGGATTGAACCCAGTGCATCATGCATGCTAGGCAAGTGCTCTACCTATGAGCCACAACCCCAGTCCCCCATACTTTTTTTTTCTAAATGTTTATTTTTTTAGTTGTAGTTGGACACAATACTTTTATTTTATTTATTTTTATGTGGTGCTGAGGATCAAACCCAGGGCCTCGCACATGCCAGGTGAGTGCTCTACTGCTGAACCACAACCTCAGCCACCCCATACTTTATTTTAAATATTTATTTTTTTAGTTGTAGTTGGACTCAGTACCTTTATTTATTAATTTTTATGTGGTGCTGAGAATCAAACCCAGGGCCTCACATGTGCTAGGTGAGCACTCTACTGCTAAGCCACAACCCCAGCCATATATTTTTTTAAGAGACAGCGTCTCGCTAAGTTGCTTAAGGCCTCTCTAAACTGCTGAGGCTGTCTTTGCACTTATGATCCTCCTGCTTCAGCCTCCTGAGCAGCTAGGATTACAGGGGTGTACCACTATACCAGGCAGGGAAATGATCTTTGATGTAAGCAATGAGGAACAAGTGAAGATTCCAAATGATACAGGGACTACAATTAGACTCAACTTTAAATTTTCTTTTTTTCCCCCTCTTTTCTTCTCTCTCTCTCTCTCTCTTTTTTTTTTTTTTTGGTTTGTTTGTTTGCTAGGGATGGAACCCAGGGCCTTGCACCTGCTAAGCAAGTGCTCTACCTCTGAACTACACCCCAGCCTAGAGCTGAGCCACAACTCCAGCCCCCTCAATACTTTTTTTTTTAAAGAGAGAGAGAGAGAGAGAGAGAGAGAGAGAGAGAGAGAGAGAGAGAATTTTTTAATATTTATTTTTTAGTTTTCGGCGGACACAGCATCTTTGCATGTGGTGCTGAGGATCGAACCTGGGCCGCACGCATGCCAGGCAAGCGCGCTACCGCTTGAGCCACATCCCCAGCCCCTCAATACTTTTTAATAAGTCTAAAATTAGTAGGTTTCAGAAACAGTAACCTCAAGAAACTAGGAGGACCATCCAGGTGTTATTAATTTCTGGGTCCATAAAATTAACTTTCATTTACTAGTGGAATATATACTTATTACATATAGTGTTAGCGTATATAGACAGTCTTCAACTTATAATGTTTCAGCTTTTAATTTTTTTTTAACTTTATAACAGGGCAAAAACAATACATATACAGTAGGAAACCTAATTTTGAATTTCATCTTTTCCCAGGCTAGTGATATGCAGTATGATAGTTTGTAGCTATGATGGGCAATGCTGGTGAGCCAGGTGCAGCTTCCAGTCAGCCATGTGATAAGGGGTATAAGGAAATAATCCATACTCCACCAAGTTCTGTGTTAGTAAGTTATGAAGTTTGTTAGGTGTGTCAAATGCATTTTCAATTTAATGATACTTTATGATAAATAATGATGAACAGGTTTTAGGGGTCATAATCCCATTGTAAATCAAGGAGCACTGTATATAATCTAAAGCATATTATCTACTTTCACTCATCTCAAACTGTAACAATATCTGTTTATAATGTATTTGTTATTAAATGACAGGCTCCCAGGGTAATATGAGCATTGCCAGGAAAGGAAGGATGTTTGGTAAGAAACCTGACAGCTTGGGGTCTGGGCTTTTTTGCATGTTTATAAACTCAATATTGTAAATGTCACAGAGTAGATTGATGCTGGGAATGTGGATTCACACTAAGGACTTTCACAAGAGATTGATATGTAAATCAGAAGGCCATTTTTTTTATAAAGACAAACATATTTGTTTACAGAGATTTGAAAATAGCAAAGTTTTTCCCTGTGGGAGGGTCTTCATGGGAAGCCAAATTACAATCTGAAGATTATTGGTACCATAGAATCAAGACAAGGTAAGTTAGTTGCATAATACCATTTGCTATGATTGCTCTAATTGTCCATCTCCCCAATATTTTTTTGCATTTCAATATGAATTTTATTTATTTATTTTTATTGGTTATTCAAAACATTACAAAACTCTTGACATATCATATTTCATACATTCGATTCAAGTGGGTTATCAACTCCCATTTTTACCCCAAATACAGATTGCAGAATCACATCAATTACACATCCACATTTTTACATAATACCATATTAGTAACTGTTGTATTCTGCTACCTTTCTTATCCTCTACTATCCCCCCTCCCCTCCCCTCCCATCTTCTCTCTCTACCCCATCTGTTGTAATTTAATTCTTTCTCTTGGTTTTTTTTTCCCTTCCCCCTCAAATTTGTCTCCCCAATATTAACTAGAGTATTTGTTCCCTTGTGTATTTGTTTTATTGATTAGGGCATACCTATCCCATTTCTTGAGTAGTACCTAACTCAGATTTTTAGACAATTTCTTCTATGCTTTCTTTGATGACCAAAACCCTCAAACTGGCATAATTTTGTTTTCAACTAGCTTTTCTTTTAAAAATTACATCATCAAAATGTGTTTTTTTAGGGCTGGAGTTGGCAGAGTGTTTGCTTTGCATGCACAAGGCCATGGGTTCAATCTCCTGCACCACACACACAAAAATGTGTTTTTTAGCTGTGTCAGATTACATCAGTAGTGCTCATCTAGAGGCTTTTTTTTTTTTGTACCAGGAATTGAACCCATGGACGCCTAACCACTAAGCCATATCCTCAGCTCTTTTTTATGTTTTATTTTGAGAGAGGATCTTGGTAAATTGCTCAGGGCCTTGCTAAATTGCTGAGGCTGGCTTTGAATTTGAGATCCTCCTGTTTCAGCCTCCAGACCGCTGGGATTACAGGTGTGCACTCCCATGCCCAGCTGAGGCTGTCTATCTTTCAAGTAAATTATCTCTCTTGGTTTATAGTTCAACTTTTAAGTATGGGGAGGTAGAGGACTGGAACCTGGTGACTTTTATTTAATAATTCTATGGGGGGTTGGGCGTGGTGGCGCATGCCTGTAATCCTAGCGGCTCGGGAGGCTGAGGCAGGAGGATTGCGAGTTCAAAGCCAGCCTCAGCAGAAGTGAGGTGCTAAGCAACTCGGTGAGACCCTGTTTCTAAATAAAATACACAGTAGGGCTGGGATGTGGCTCAGTGGCTGAGTGCCCCTGGGTTCAATCTCCGGTACCCCCCCCCCCCCGAAAAAAAAAAAAATTCAATGGGGGTACCTTACTATGGTTAGTGGAGTTACTAGATAACAAACAGGATGTTCAATTAGATTAAGACAATTGAGTACTATATATTTTCAGTGTAAGTATGTTCAAATATCAGATATACTTACACTAGAAAAGTATTCATAGTTTATCTGAAATTCAAATTTAGAAGTCTTGCATTTTTATTTGCTAAACTTGAAAACCATACCAGTATATTAACATGAAGCTATGAGACTTGCTTGAGTTCATGCTGGTTGGTATGCAGTAATCCATTTGGGTGTCTCAGGGAACAAAACCAGTCCCACTAAAAAAAAAAAAAAAAAAAAAAATGAGGTTAAACGTAGGTACCACCAAAGCGTGGAAGAATCTTGACCCTTTGAGGAACCCATAACTGACGCAACTGTCATAAAGGCTGTTTTGGTGGATTCCCCGCCTCCTCCATTCTTCCTTCCTGCAACAAGAAAGAACTGTTCTAACACTTCTTCCTTCTGAAGTCCCGCCCTTTCAGCTGTCCGCAATGGAGAGGAATCGGTTACCCAAAAGCAGCCTGCGAGAGCGCCGACGTGGAGTTCAGAGGAGCGGAAGTCGTCAGATGTCACTAAGAGCCGTAAAGCGCGTCTGGCTTGTTCACCTTCCGGATAACGACAACAGCTCCGACTCTCAGTGCCGGCCTTCCTCGTGTAAGGGGATCTGCCGGACCCTTGCTAATTCAATTTCTCTCCCTTTCCGGGCCCTTCCCTATCGTCGCCCCCTTCACCTTGGATCATGTTCAAGAAGTAAGGACATGTGTGGCCTCCATAGGCTGCTCACAAAGGCGGTGGGAGTGGGGTGGGGAAGAGGGCGAGAGCAACAATCCTCTTTCTCTCTCCCCCGCCCCTGCCATCCTGACTCCCTAAGGTTTTCTATAGTATATGCTCTCACTCGCAACTTGCAACACTTCTTTAAATTTTTAATCCCTAATCCTCAATCTGGCTTCGGTTCCTCCACTTCCATTTTCTTTCTCCTTAACTCTGTTCTTTCCCCCCCCCCCCCCAATCTATCGCCATTCCTAGGGTTCTACCAATCACATTCTTGCACTGTGATTTAGGGGCATATCCTCTTTAGGTGAGAGGGGAGCCCTGCACTCGCTGCCATATGTTTATTAGTTATGAACTGAATAAAGGAAGGCTTGACTTCCTGGGTCATGGGAGTGAAGGAGTCTGGGTGACAGGAAGCAAGCGGCCTGTCATGCCTATTGCCTAGCTGCCAGATTAACCTTGTCTTGGAAATAACGTGATTGCCCCGTAGGCTATTCAGTGTAAGGAAGACAGAATTCCTTGGGAACCTACCTAGTGGGTTTACCTTCCACATTTGGTAGAGGCAAAAAGCAAAGGGGAACATGGGCAAAGGAAGGTGGGTTTTGTGCATGAAAATTTGAGAAAAATAGATAGGGATCTTAAAAATTATATCATCTTCACCACTTTAAAAAAAATGTTAGCAGATTACACTGCCTAAGAACAGCTGATTTTTCTGTGTTATGCTTGGTTTTGGCCTTTTGCAACTTAATGCTTAAGGCTTTTTTTTTTTTTTCTTAACAGGTTTTATTATTGATGGGAATCTGTTTCTTCCTTTGAGTAAGATTAGGTAGCTGATTACAGGTTATAGTGCAAACTGTGTTTTATCCATAACCCCTTCCCCCAGCTAATTGCTGTATATGTGACAATTTATTTTATTATTAAAACATGGTTTTGTATTGGGCAAAAAAGGGAAATGGTGTTTCAAAAAACAGTTTATTTCATAGTTATTCTAAGGATTGAGTACTATCTTGGGAATAGATGGCCAATAGATTACCCAATTAGAACAGTAATTTTTAGATATTCTAATAATTTTGCTTAGCAATGCCTTTTTTTCTTGCAAAAATCACTTGGCAGGTTTGATGAAAAAGAAAATGTTTCCAACTGCATCCAGCTGAAAACATCTGTTATTAAGGGTATTAAGAACCAGTTGATAGAGCAATTTCCAGGTATTGAACCATGGCTTAATCAAATCATGCCTAAGAAAGATCCTGTCAAAATAGTCCGATGGTAAGTCTTTGCTTTTCTCTGTGTAAATAAAGCTTAGAGTAGCTGAATGTTTAATGTTTATGTTGCTCTTATTCTAAATGAAATTATTTTCACATTAACTATTGATAGATTAATGATAATAATAGACACAGTGACAATAAAACTTACCATGTATTTGTATTTTCAGATATTTCCTTTATGCATGAAAAGTGTGGTTTTATGTATTGATTGTTTTATTAAAGGATTAAATTGTAAATTTAGAGTTGAACTTATTCCTGTTTTTTTTTTTTAGAGATGTTTTATTATCTAACAATGGAATTCAAATAATAAAATGTAAAATAAAATTGGTTTTAGCAGGACATATTTTCTCTACTGGACTGATACTATAGGAAAAACAGTGTGAACAATGTTTTTTGGCCAGGATCTTTATTTAAAAGTTTACTATATCTCTGTATATGCTTATTTCATGTTGTAAATTTTAAAGGATACTTTATTTACATTCATTTTCGAAAGAATATCTAACTTGGTACTTTCTGACATTTGTCTTATAGCCATGAACATATAGAAATCCTTACAGTAAACGGAGAATTACTATTTTTTAGACAAAGAGAAGGACCTTTTTATCCAACCCTAAGGTTACTTCACAAATGTAAGTCTCATTAGAAATGCACATTTGAAAGGTGTTGAAAGTGACTGCTGATAGTTAATTTGTTATTTATTAATACTAAATAATAAGGAATATAAAGCTAAAGTGAATGCCCATCTTGTGGTAAATCAGAAAAATGCAAAATTTCCAATTTTGCATTCCAGAAAGCCCAAGAAAAAAGCATTCATTCATTCAACAAATATTTATTGAACTTACTATATGCCAGGCACTAAGTTAGGATCTGAGAATACTATTTGAAGCAAAGACAAAAATGGTCCTGTCCTTATGAAGCTAGCTGAGAGAATTTATAGCAATTAGATAATCACACAAATATGTAGCCATAAACTGTGATAATGGTCAGTAGAGATAATTCTGTATATGGGAGAGCACTGGCTAAATGTGGGAGTCCCAGTTGTTACTAGTTGAGTGTCATGATCAGATGTTTTGAAACCAAATACTGTTTATTTCATACCCACATTTATAGTTATTTGAGTATATTACAGAAGAAAATCATGGAAGATATAATGCCAGTGTACACAAGAGGTTTTCAAAATGGGAAGCAAAATTTCTGCTTTTTAGTCTGGTATTCTGGCCAAGAGGCAGAAGGAAAGGGAATGAATGGCAGGCTCTGTTGTTGTTGTTGACTGAATGAATTTGGCTTTTTGGTAAGAGGAGATAAATTTGAAATTATTTAGTGGTACAGAGGTCAGGAGAAGTAAATCTGTTAGGCAAGTCTTTATAAGGGAATAGTTACACCAGGTGTGGTGGTGCATGCCTATGATCCCAGCAGGAGGCTGAGGCAGGAGGATCCTGAATTCAAAGTTCAAAATAGCCTCAGCAATTTAGTGAGACCCTGTCTCTAAATAAAATACAAAAAAGAGCTGGGGATGTGGCTCAGTGGTTAACTACCCCTGGATTCACTCCTTGGTACCAAAAACAAAAATAACAACAAAAAACCAAGGGAATAGTTAGAATTATTTGATTAAGTATTGGTTTTGTCAGGTTACAAAAAAACTGATGGAGTGAAATTGAGTCTTGATGCAACAAGAAAAAAAAAAATTTGAGAGAGAGAGAGAGAGAGAGAGAGAGAGAGAGAATTTTTTAATATTTATTTTTTAGTTTTTGGTGGATACAACATTTTATGTGGTGCTGAGGATCGAACCCAGCGCCCCACACATGCCAGGCAAGCGTGCTACTGCTTGAGCCATATCCCCAGCCCCAAGAAAAATTTTTAAATGAGAATATTTTGGTGACATTAAGACATTTTGATATGCCTATTAAACTATGAGCAGAGACAAAATCAAATGTATTTCTGTTTTGAAAAGCCAACAAAAATTCAAGCCCCTCCCCCCAAAATGTAAAAGACTTTCCTGAACTATTGGGGAAATTTGAATATGGTTTGGCTCTAAAATGGTAAAGTAGAATTATTAAATTTTAGGTATGACAATAGAATTGTGGTGGTATAGAATGGCTTTATTCTTAGGTTTGCTTATTTATGATGAGGCATTATGTCTGAACTAATTTTCAAATGATAGAAGAAAATATGTGTGTATAAATAGAGATAAAGCGAATAAAGCACAGTGTTAATGAATAATTATTAGATGTAGGTGGATAGTGTCCAGCTATTCTTTCAATTTTTCTATAAATTGAGCATTATCATAAATTTGGGGAAAAGGATGTTCCTATTTAATAATATTGTGTGGGATCAGCCTTTTAGAACATCTTACTTATTTTTATGCAAAAAGTAGAATAAGGACTGGGACCATGGAGCATACCTATAATCCCAGTGGCTTGGGAGGCTGAGACAGGAGGATTGAGAGTTCAATGCCAACCTCAGCAATTTAGTGAGGTGCTAAGCAGCTCAGAGAGGTCCTGTCTCTAAATAAAATACAAAATAGGGCTGGGGATGTTGCTCAGTTGCTGAGTGCCCCTGAGTTCAATCCCTGATACCCCCCCCAAAAAGAAAAAGTAGAATAAGCGGCTGGGGTTGTGGCTTAGTGGTAGAGCACTTGCCTAGCATGTATGAGGCATTGGGTTCGAGCCTTAGCACCACATGAAAATAAATAAATAAAGATATTGTATCCATCTACAACTAAAAATATTTTGTAAAAAATAGAATAATATGGTGGTTTAAAACATGAACATGGATTCTATTCCTGGTACATATCATTTGGCAAGTCACTTACCCTCTTCAAGCTTTGTTTTCTTATCTTTAAAAATGGACACTAAAGTGGGCTGGGGATATAGCTTAGTTGGTAGAATGCTTGCCTCACATGCACAAGGCCCTGGGTTCAATCCCCAGCCCCACACACATAGACACAAAACGGACACTATAATTGTGTGTCTCCCGGGCTGGGATTGTGGCTCAAGAGTACTTGCCTAGCACGTGTGAGGCACTGGGTTCGATCCTCAGCACCACATAAAAATAAAATAAAGATATTGTATCCACCTAAGACTGACTGACTAAATAAATAAATAAATATTTTTTAAAAAATTGTGTATCTCCTGTGGGTTGTGAGGATTAAATGAAACAGTGCATATAATATACCTAACATAATGCCTGGAAAGCAGCAGGCATTCATTATATGACAACTATTACAGTGAAGTAGTAATTGTTCAATAAGTGTTTACTACTACTTATCATGATTATCATCATCATCATCAAGGGACTGTTATTAATGAGGTTGAAGATCTAGGAAACAAATTATGGTTTGTGAGTAGTGAATACATTCAGTCAGGTTCCCTTGTTTTTGTACTTTAGTAATAATTGGATGTAAGTAATCCAATACACTAACAATAGTTATTTCAATTACTTTGGTGCTAGTTTAAATTAATCTGATCTTTTTTGTTTTTGTTTTTGGTACTGAGGATTGAACCCAGGGGTGCTTAACTACTGAGCCACATCCCCAGCCCTTTTTATTTTTTTTTATTTAGAGACATTGTCTCTTTAAGTTGCTTTAAGGCCTCACTAAGTTGCTGAGGCTAGCTTTGAACTTGCTATCCTCTTGCCTCAGCTTCTCCAGTTGCTGGGATTACAGGCATGTGCCACCACATTTGGCTAATCTGTGATCTTAATAAGAAAAAGACTTAATCTGTTCTTCCACTAGTGAGAAATCTAGTGGTAAGACATTAAAATTAAGAAATTTTACCTATTATTGTCATTTCTAGAGAGTGCTGAAAAGCTTAAAAAGTTTTTCTCCCATTGTTTGAAACCCTCTAGGGATCCTTTAACTACTTGGTTATGAGTTATTAGTAGACATCACACACATGCATTTTTTTAAGATTACAAGAGGATATGTGTACATTTCTATGACCTAGAGTTAACTATTGTTAGCATATTGGATTACTTACATCCAATTATTACTTACATCCAATTGTTTTCTGTAATATGTGTAAATGCTTATTTTGGTGCTAGGGATTGAACCTGAGGCCTTGTGCATACTAAGTATGCACTCTACCACTGTACTATACCCCCAGCCTGTTTGTCCTCTTAAGATTGGGCTCTTTTTAAATGTAGTTTCCCCTATTACTAACATCTTACATTGGTACTATACAGTTACAATTTCTGAACGGATACTGATGCATTATTATTAATGAAAGTCTATAGTTTAAATTCAGGTTTACTCTTCCTTTTGTTCAGTTCTGTGGTTTTGCCAGATATATAGTGTCCAGTATCCAGTGTTACAGCATCATATAGTAAAGCATTCATGGTATTCTACCTATTCATCCTTCCTCCTTCTCCCCTACCCTGACCCCTAGTAACCTCTGATATTTTTCAGTTTTTTATTTTGCTTTCTTCATTCATCATGAACATTTCCTAGGGCATTAAGTGTTCTCTAAAAACAATGTTTTGTTATATATGTGCATGACTTTTTCATAGACATACCTTAAGTCATTTATCTTTACCTTATTGTTAGATATTTAGGTTGATCTCAGTTTATTTCAATTAGAAATGTTAGTGCTGCAGTATCTTTCTACCTAATGTATTGTACATCTCTCATTTTTCCTTAGGGTAGAGTCAAGGGTCTCATTGCATGTTTTTAAGTAGTCCTTAAGAAAGGTTACACCCATTTACAAGTCTTCTACCAGTTTATGGTAATTCTAGTGTTCCTACCCTCTTGTTAGCACCAGGGATTACTTTTCTTAAAAAATACCAGTCTGATCAGTAAAGGATAGTGATTTAGTTTTATTTTTCATTTGTCAGAGTAATGTAGTTTTTGAAATATTTGTGCATGCCCTTTGCCTTTTACTTTTGAGTCTTCAGTCTTATTAATTTATATAATTTATTTCTTCTCTTCTAGATCCTTTTATTCTGCCACACCAGCAGGTTGATAAAGGAGCCATCAAATTTGTACTCAGTGGAGCAAATATCATGTGTCCAGGCTTAACTTCTCCTGGAGCTAAGCTTTATCCTGCTGCAGTAGATACCATTGTTGTATCCTTCCCAGGCTCTAACTGCTAAAAAATGTATTCATTGTGTTCTTGTCATTAATGAATGATCTATCATCCAAGAGAACACATTATATGTACTTTTTTAGAGGATACTGTTCCTGTTGTCTCATGCCTTACTGATTATAGTTGAAGTAATGAGAGTAACTTTTTATTTCTTGATTCTAAATTGTTTCATTTGAGGTAGTTTCATAGAAATTAAATGGAATCAAGTTATAAATTATAAGTCACAGCTGCTGGGTAGCAGTGCATTCTGTAATCTCAGCTACTTGGGAGGCTTAGGTGCGAGGATCACAAGGTGGTCAGCCTTGGCAACTTAGGGAGACCCTGTCCCCAAAAAAATGTGTCTGGGGGGAGGATGGGTGTATGTTTCTCAGTGATAGAGTGCCCCTGAGTTCATTCCCCAGTGCAGAGAAAAAAAAAATCCCAACTGCATTGCAACCCAGCCCAATTAGGGCTTATTGTTACTAGATTCAGGATACAATCTAACACAATCTAACTTTTGATTACTAATCAGAAGAATACAGGTGATATGAGTGGATTAGTATTTTGGACATTAACTTACCTCTCTTATTGGGGATTGAAACCAGGGGCACTTTATCGCCAAGCTGCGTCCCTAGCCTTTATTTATTTTTTAGTTTTTGGCGGACACAACATCTTTGTTTGTATGTGGTGCTGAGGATCGAACCTGGGCCGCACGCATGCCAGGCGAGCACGCTATCGCTTGAGCCACATCCCCAGTCCCCTGTCCCTAGCCTTTATTTTTTTTTTTTCTTTAAGACAGGGTTTTACCAAGTTGCACAGGTTGTCCTCAAATTAATTTGTGATCCTACTGCTTCAGCTTCCTAAGAAGCTGTGATTAAAGGTATGCATCACTACACCTAGCTCCCAAGTAGATATAAGGATCTGTTCAACTCCTGACGTAGTTGAATAATTCTGCATTATTTGTATTTCTTTATGTAGTGCTATTTCAACTATATTTCTGGATTAAATAGATTTTTGTCAACGAGTCTGTACCAGGAAGTCATCTCCTTTGCCATAGGCAAAGTGGCCATTTGCCTCAGGTTGAGAAATAAGGAAATAAAAAAAAAAAGAAATAAGGAAATCATTGGTGGAAATAAAGACATTATTATACAGTGGGAATGCCATTGGAGTGAGTTGAGTATGTCCTATGCTCAAAAGGAGGCTATCCTCTGTTTTGGCAGTTTTAGCTAAAGGTTAGAATAAGTTGTGTGTTCTTTTAGGAACAACTTGTGTTTTATAGATACTAGTCACATAATAGGTGCTCAAATATTTGTGGAACATTGAATGAATTGAAAACTAATGGAGAAAAGTATTCTTTTTCATATGTATGACTTCTCTAAGTGTTGGTAGGTTTTTAGTTTTGGACTTTCCTTTAAGTGGAACGTTTTCCTAGTACTAGACATTGTTTTTGGTGGGTGGGTGGGGGTGCTGGGGATTGAACCCAGGCCCTTGTACATGCAGGGCAAGCACTCTACCATCTGAGCTATATATCCTCAGCCCCTTAATACTAGATTTCACTTTGTGTTTTTGTTTTGTTTTTTTTGAGACAAGGTCTCACTGTGTTGCCCAGGCTGATCTTGGACTCCATGGGCTCTAGTGATGCTCTTGTGTAGCTGGGATTACAGGTATGTGCCACTATACCCAGCTACAATTGTTACTTCAGTGTGTACTTTACATAAAGCCACCATTCAATGGTCAAAATAGTGGAATGCAAGTTATCCTACTGTTTGGTAATAATGCACCAATAAAAAGGAAAAAACAAGACAGACACTAAAATAATTGATATTTATTTATGTGCAAGAAATTTTATCTTTTTTTGTATGACATGGTTTTGTTAACATGGTATGTAGTATTAATATTTGACTTAACCAAAATGATAATTAAGAACATTTATTTAACATTTCTTGAATGTACTCATATCCCCTGCCCTCAAGGAGTCAGTAGTCAGGAGAGGACACAAGATGGGTTCAAAGTGGCTAACTAGTAACACAAGTAATACTTGACACATTTCCCTCCCTGCAAGGCATTTTGAGAGATAGTTTTCTTAGCTATGTGTTTTCAGGCAATCATGGCAGAAGGAAAACAGCATGCTCTATGTGTTGGAGTCATGAAGATGTCTGCAGAAGATATGTAAGTCTCACTTTAGGCCCCCTTAGCTTTTGAGATATGGAGCCTAGGAAGTATCAGAATTACAGATGAAATTTGCTCATTCATACCACATCTTACAAATTACTAAGCACAGAAGCCTAATTTTTGAATTTTCCTAACATTTAGAAAGCCATTGAAGCCTCTTTTGTCTTCAGTATTGCATTCTTCTTCTTCTTTTTTTTTTTTTTTTGTGGTGCTGGGGATCGGACCCAGGACCTTGTGTATGTGAGGCAAGCACTCTATCAGCTGAGCTATATCCCCCAACCCCATTCTTTCTTTTTTTTTTTTTTTTTTTTTTGGTGTGTGTGTGGTGCCGGGGATTGAACCCAGGGCCTTATGCATGCTAGGCAAGCACTCTACCAACTGAGCTATATCCCCAGCCCCCACATTCTTTCTTAAGTATTATGAAAAGAACCCATGTGCCTACACAGGTGTTTTATATGTATATATGGTACTTTAGGAATTTTTATTTAATATCTTATAAATTGAGAAGGGAAAAATATGTTTTGCTGCTAGCTTTTAAAAGTGACACAGTTCAGCACTATGTAATATTTGTCTTACATTCTAATTTGGTAGTATATGAAATGTAGAATATTAGAACTTTTAAATGTATATTACCAAAATATAGGCAATATATTTTAAAAGTTTGGAACCCATTTGATGAGCAAAATTAGTCCTATTAATTTTGTTTTAAGGTTTAATACTTTGATATTCTCCTGGTCTTGTGATATGATTACTGAGTTTGTATAGGCTCACTAGTTAGATTGCTTAAATCACTTTAGAACATGAACTGCAGCAGAGTAATGAGCCTAAAATAGATAATAAGTGTAACAAAAATAAATTCCCTACATGTGTCTCAATAACTAGAAAATAACATTGCACTTTGTTTGCCATGAATAAAACTATAAAAATGCATAAAAATGTGTTTATGTGTTTTTCCCCTTCTACAGTGAGAAAGTCAACAAAGGAATTGGCATTGAAAATATCCATTATTTAAATGATGGGCTGTGGCATATGAAGACATATAAGTGATCCTCAGAAGGAATGCACTTGGGCTAAATATGGATATTGTGCTGTATCTGTGTTTGTGTCTGTGTGTGACAGCATGAAGACAATGCCTCTGTGGTTATGCTGAATAAATTCTACAGATGCTAAAATTCTGTTAGCTTCAGAAATTATTTTAATTTTTTTTAAACTCAAAATTGGGTAGCACACTTGGACATTAAAGGGTATCTGGTAAGTAACTAAACAGACGACTTAATGTCCTATAAGGTTAATGATAGAAGATGAATTGGTAACTGGACTTGCCAGTTTATGGTGGACCCCCAAATAATTTGTCAAGTTAATGGGGCTTGAAGCCAGATTGGGAATTTTATACTGTTATCCCAGGTCACCCAGCAGTACTTTTGTGTCTGTGTGTGTATGCCTGTGTGTGTTTGTTTGTTGTTGTTTAAATTTTCATTATGGAAAGTTCCTAACATATTCAAAAGCATGGGAAATAGTATAATGGGCCTTTTTTTATCCATCACCCAGCTTCAATTTTTGGCCATCAATAACTACATTAATATGTATCTTTAAAAGATAAAAATAACCATAATATCATGATCCCACCTAAAAAATTTAACTATTTCCTAATATGATCATCTAAACTGTTCAAATTCCCTCAGTTGTCTCTCTTTAAATTTTATTAGTTGTTGGTTTGCTTGAAGTAGGTACCAGATAAGATCTGTATGTTGCATATGGTTGTTGTAAATTCCTCTCCTTTTATCCTTTAAATTACATCTCAGCTTTTTGTTTGGTTGGTTGGTTTATAGTGCTATGGATCAAACCCAAAGGCCTTGCACATGCTAGGCAAGTGCTCTATTGCTGAGCTCTGTTCCCAGCCCTATCCATTGAAGTAATTATTTAAGATGTATAGTTCATTTGTAAAGTTTTCCCATACATTCTGGATTTTGTAGCACTATGAAGTCATATAACATAAGTTTTATGTACCCTATGTATCCTATGTACACATTGAAGGCTGAATCAGATTAAGGTTCAATTATTTTAGTGCCTTAAGTAAAATCATACCAAAGGACACTCACAACTTCCACATTCGGGTCCCCACCTTATTCCCCAAAGACTATGTATCTCCTTTCCTAAGGGCCATGGATCTACTTTAATAAGAACAGTAATCTGTTTTGAGAGCTTAAAAAGCAGCTGTGAATTTATTTAGTGATAAAGGCCTTTCCTCCTCATAACCTTGCTATTATTTTAGTGTCTCAGCCATCTTCATTTGGTTGTTTACCAATATATGACATGTGATTTTATTTTTCAGATGGATACAGACATTTACAAGATTGTGGTGAATCGTGTTACAGTTAGAAGTTGGTGAGAAAGGTGAGGGTGGATAGTAAAAAGAGAGAGATTATTCTGCTGGCTGTTCCAGCTCAGCCTCTCTGGGTCTCACATAGGTGAATATAGATCCAGAGTCTGACCCTCAGATTAAGAAATCATTTCTCATTGATGAAACTTGTAAGACTTGGAGTTTTCCCAGGTAGAATGTAAATGTATTGATTTATAGCAATAGGTCTACCTAGGGTAAACAGTAGTAAATAGAACATTTCTTGGTAAACATGGAAAAAGTAAACAAAGGTTGATAACTTGGGATAATATTTCATCTGGGCTGGGGTAAGTTTTGGAGAATTTTTCCTGCTTCATTATTACTCAGAATGCTTATCTGCTAAAGTCTTATCTTTTCTAAGATATTTCTATAAAAATGCCCTGATATTTTACTTCCTGTATCCTTTTCAAGTTCTATGTATAATATTTTCCTTTTGCTATACCAGTTATATTCTTGAACTTAGCATATTGTTTTGGTTTATTATTCCTGGTATATAAAAGTATGAATAGTCTCATCAGTAATATAGTTAGAAATCATCTCTCAGGAGAGGTGTCTTCATCAGATATATGCCAGCTTACTGGTTTCAGAATCAGTTGTCTCCCCATTTGGGGGAGGAAACACACTATTTGAGGCCTGTAGCTTATATTCCTAAAAAGAATATATGTATCATTTGTATCAAAGCCAAGCTTTGGGGCTGGGGATGTGGCTCAAGCGGTAGCGCGCCCGCCTGGCATGCGTGCGGCCCGGGTTCGATCCTCAGCACCACATACAAACAAAGGTGTTGTGTCTGCCAAAAACTAAAAAATAAATATTGAAAAATTCTCTCTCTCTCTCACTAAAAAAAAAAAAGCCAAGCTTTGAACTTTTATTTTTTTTGCAGTGCTGAGGATCGAATCCAGGGCCTCATATATGCCAGGCAAGCACTCTACCCTGAGTACAACTCCAGCCCTGAACTTTTATTTTTGATGCTTAGATAACATTAATTGGCCAAGATTACCTGTGAAGAGTTAGCAATGAAAAACAAAGTACACACAAATACATATTGGAGAAGTTACAACTTTTAATTGCCTGGTTTCTGAAATGATTTATCCTTGTATCTAACCATTAGTACAGTGGGTATAGAGAACACTTTTTAAATATTCAACATCAACATCTGTGCTTGTTTTTCTACTATGCTGAGGTACACTGAATATGTTGCCTTGGTGATGTGAACTAAATATGTATGTTCCCTACCTCCCCTGGGTCTGAGTCCTCAGCTCATCCATTTGTTTTAATCAGGGTTATCACTCTAAATGTACAGGCTTTTTCAGCTTCTCAACATTAGGTCATGCATGGAAGCCGATTCAAAGAGGTTAAACTAGCAGGTATATCAGCCTCTTTAGATACTGTGGTTGAAGGAAACTTGTTTACCCATATCCCCAAGAGTAGGAATACAGGGGAGCCTGTTTTCTCTCAAGCAATGTGTTTCCAGTTCATTTTAAGTTTCAAAATTAATTTTGTGTCAAACCACTTTACCAGCTAGCCATGCCTATGTATTTTAATCACTTTTACTTAGCCAATGTCAATTCAGCTCAGTGGGTATTTATTATCTACTAGATTTTAGGTGATGTGGCACAAAGATGAATAATACACTAGTAGCTGCCCTTAAGAAGCTTCCAGTCTAGTTAGTAAAGAAAATTTAAGCTGGGCACGGTGGCTGGGAGGTTGAGCAAGTTCAAAGCCAGCCTCAGCAATTTAGCAAGGCCCTGAGTAACTTAGGGAGACCCTGTCTAAAAATAAAAAGGGCTGGGGATGTGGCTCAGTGGTTAAGTGCCGCTGGGTTCAATCCCTGTTATCCCCCCCCCCCCCAAAAAAAAAAGAAAGAAAATTCATATTTTAAAAAAATCTGGGTAATGGTGGCAGCCTAACACCAGTATGAAGTCAGTAGGAATTTATAAATGCTTTTACAATTTCAGTCATCAAAACTTGCAAATTACACATGAACCAAACACAAAAATAGCCCTTAGGTTGTACTCAATATGAGGCTAAAAAGTCCGCATATTTTGTAGTTGCAACAATTCATTGTTCCAGTTCTGATGGTTGTCCCATTGTCCATTGGAATAGAGGCCTGACCAGTCCTCTCTGGCAGACTGTTGACAGTGGTTTGGTGGCATTCTGTTGGCAGCTGCATTTTTTTCTTTCATTTTCTCTCTTGTCTTTTTGTGTTTTCTGGACCCCAAACAAAAGCAGCTGGGTTTATCCCAGGGATAATTGTGAACATTTCCAATTTGAGGACTTGATATTCCCCAAACAGAAGTTCATATGGCGTTTATCAAACGATGATTACATCCAGCCAAGTTCCCTCTCTCTATACAAATCAGCAACTGTGGATACATTATTTCTAAGTACAGTACTTCAGAAGAAGACATAACAATGGCAATTCACTAAATTTGCTGAGGTATTTCATTATAATTCACTTGTTGTTGTTCATGAAAATATTTATGTAGCAAGTATATATTAATGGAAATGACTGTATGCCCAAACAAAATGTGGTAAATATTTTAACTTTGTTTATCTAGGTTCCTTAATTTTGAGAATATATCTCAAGCTCTTCAAGAAACTCAAAATGATTCCAATATCTAAAGGAGTATCCACTAAAACAGATTTGTAATGAAAGAAAAGCAGTGAAAATGTATGCATCCTATGTCAATATAACCATCACATCTGAGGTCTCAAGCAATCAGAAACTTATTCAAGTTATTCAATAACTATAAGAATTAGGCAGTTAGAATATTTTGGAAGCCCTATAGAACACTTATGTTTGGTATATTACTAGTCGTCTCAAGGCAGTAAAGATTAGACTAAATATAATTATACTCTTAATATCAGTCTTTAAGCAGCAGTTCCTAAAGAAACCATACCTGTCAACATTGAGACTGATGCATGTAAATGTATTCTATTTTTTGTATGTATTTTATACATTGTATGTATACTTTTAATGGCAGGTAAAATAATGAGTTGAAAGACCAGCGATAACATCAATTTGTTCAATATTGATTAAAACCAATTAAGTACTAGTAAAGGACCACAAGGCCATCAGATCAGGGGTGAATGAACAGATTTGAAGCCAGTTTTTAAATCAATGTTGAGATTATAAGGCAGGTTTCTTTGTTTAAGAGGCTAGCCTTTTAGAGAATATAATTTATTCATGGAAAAAAAATAAGAAGGATGAATGGAATTTTTTCTAATAATATCATGTTTACTAAGAATAGGTCATGAGGAGGAAAAGTTAAAGAAAAACTCATTAGTACAATTAATATTTGCCTCTTGAAGTGAAAATTAAAGAATTCCAAATTTTATCCTTGAAGACTTTGAGAAATGAGAGATGCATTAGTAAAGTAGTTTATACTTAAAATCCTAGTTGTAACAAAGAATGGCATGCCTCATTATTAATGTTCAGTTCTAATTAGATGGATTGTTTTGGCAATTTGTGAAATATTCCAAACAGAACTGATGTTTCAAATGACTAAAATTTAGACTTGATTAGAGGAACGAAGTAAAAGATGTGTAACCATCAAAAGTAGTTAATTAAAAATTGGGCTGTGGGCATCAGTCTTATGTGGAAGATTGTAATTCAACAGGCTATGATTTCCAAAATATAGCAAACTTCTTCATGTCCCCACATACCAAATTGGTTCATCTCTTAGGCAAAAACAGAAAATAAAAAAATCAAATTTACCAAACCACTCAAACCTTTTTAAAATCACATTCTAAAAATAGGAGAAACCCCATAATTTATATATAATAATTTTTATTACTTTTGTTTATTCCCCAATTTTTCAAATACTTTAATTTCAGCCAGTATGTGAACATGGAGAACTTCAAAAGCATAATGAATTACTTCCTTCAAGTTTATTGTAAATGTTCTCAAAACTCCGCCAAGAATATAAAGATTTGAAAGATAACCAAGATTTATTTTTTCTTATTTTAATTTTTAATCACAAGACTTGATTGTCAATGATACTTATTAACTATCATGTAATCTCCGATGGTAAAACAAGTGATTTCTTCTGATTTTTTACAAGCATGTGAGCAAAAGACTTGGTTTTCAGCAATAAATCATTGGTTCTAACTAAGCACTTGTTTGGAGAAAGTGTCATTTCTCCAAACATGTGTCTTGAAAACAAATCCAGTTCCTTTTTTGCCTCAGGGGAAGCCATGTTGGGGAGTCTTCAGAGATCTGGCAACCCAGTTTTATTCTTACCAACTTCTCTTTTGAAAGGGAATGCCTTCTGTCTTTGTCCCCAAAATCTTTGGTTGTCCTACACTGATTCCTGATGGAGCCCTGAGGCTTATAAACAAGTAAGATGCTTTTCATGATGAAACTGCATGTTGTTCTGACACTGTCTATTAATAGTCCTGAATGAGCTTAAATTTGAGGCACCTTTTTTTTAAAAATTATTTTTTTGCTGTGCTTGGGTGGCACCCAGGGCCTAATGCATACTCTGCATGCACTAGACTACTGAACAATACCCCTCAGCCTTGAGGCAACTTTGGAAAATATCAGGTACTTTTCATTTTGCTTCCTTATCTATAGGGCTTGAAATGTTTATTTCTGCATATTGATGTTTTAACTAAGTTTTAATTTCTCATTATCTGAAAGATTTTGCATGTACTTTAGTCTGAATACAGTATTTATCAATTCGAATGCTGCTCCATTCAAAATTCATTTTTAAAGCCAGAATTCACTCTTATTTGTCTGACTGGTCAGGGTGGGGGAGAGTCTTTTGTACTTTAAGCTCCGGACTGCTTTCTTAGAGAGTTGACTTATACAAGGTTAGGGAGATGTATGTTTTTGTATGACTTAAGTTCTTTATAAAGTTTGCTGATATAAGCATTTTGGATTTAAGAAAGTTCAACTTGAAATATATTTGAATATAGGATAGAAATAGCTTTACTTAATGGGATAATAGCTATTTTGAACCCATTAAGATCTCAATAGCTTTCAAAAAACACATGACTGGAAAAATATTTTTCACTGGCATTGCTTTATTGTTTTAAAAATAGTAGGGACTGAAATGTTATTTAAAACTTGGATGCTTATACTGCACTATTTCATGTTGTGTTTCACCAGGTTAAAATTCTATATTTTGTAAAATGTCTGGAAAGGAGTCCAAAAAGTAATCTTGCTTTCTTGTTCCTGAATGCAAAGGTCTGAGAGGAGGCACATGATCTCATTAGCCTCCGAGTGTTGTCAAACACAATTCTCCCTCATGTACCAAATGCCCAGATGCATTTATTGGGATGCAGGAGTCTCACTCAAGCAGTTTTTTCCCAAACATGAAGAGAAACATCTTGGTTAAAGTGTGGGGAGATAGAAACCATATTGATTTGGGCATTTTGGCTCCAGTAATATCTCATCTACTGTGAAAGGTGGATGTTCTAAGCTAATTTCCTTTAAAAAGCAGTTCATAAATTTCTCCTTAAAATATTTATAAAAAAGCTGTTTTATCACACAGCACAGATTAAATGTACAGATGTTATCTTAAAATTATTAAGGTGTTTCCCTGTGAATTTGAATATTCACTACCAGCTGTTACATCAGTATTAATATTTTACCATCAAGAGATTTCATACAAAGGACTGATATTTAACTCTTTAAAGGGAAATAACATTCCCTGAGTGCCTACTATGTGTTCAAGTTCTATTTACATATTTTGCTTAATCTTTATGATGCTTCCATGAGGTAGACTATAATTTTCATTTTACAAATGAGGAAACTAAGCCAGGCATGGTGATGCATGCCTGTAACCCCAGAGACTTAGGAGGCTGAGGCAGGTGTATCACAAGTTGAAACCAGCCTCAAAATAAGATGGTACTGGGGATATAGCTCAGTGGTAAACTGTCCCTGGATCCAATTCCCAGTTACAATAAACACACACCAGACAAAAAGAAGAAGAAACAACTAAGGCTCAGAGAAGTTAGCTAATAAATAACAGGTTTGGAATCTGAACTTAGGTCCACCTGATTGCAAAGCCTGTTTTGCAGAAATCTCTTCTTTTGTATATTATAAAGTGTTAATCTCGACCCACAGTTAAACCTCCATCTTTATGGATTACTGGAGAGATGTGTGAATTGGCAAGCCTCTGTTCCAAAGTGGGAAAAATATGGATAGGATTTGAACGAGATGCGTGGGATGCACGCAGGTCGTGGAATGCACACAGTCTTGTGCTGCTGAGGCAATGTTTTCCTGTGCCCTCTTCAACAACAGGGCATGCTAGAAGAATCTTTAGAAGTTGAATAGTCCTCAGGTCTGAACTTTTCCTATTATTCACCTTTGAGCCAGGTGATTTGTGACTTTTTAAAGGTTAAAAGCCTTTGCTTGCTCTATAAAACACAAAGGGGAGGGCTAGTTAAGAAGTGGAGTAACGAGTCTATACAATACAGTGTAATACGCAAAGACAGGACTTGACGTTGCTTTGAAGATAGTTGTGGGGAGGTTAGTGAATAGTAAAATTAATGAGAGGAGCAGTTCTGGTTCAGTTATAATTCAAGGTAGAAAAGTTGAGAGGTCTATATTTTGTTCCAAAGTACAATGATTTAATTTTGAGAAGGAGGAGCCAGTGATTGGACTCTTTAAAGGAGATGGCCTGGGGCCTGCTTAATCAGGTTGCAGTTTCCATTACATTCAAGAAAATCAGAAAAATAAATACAACTTGTAGAAGAAAAATTTGTTTTCTCCCATTCACTTTTAACCCTTGGTGGGGGAGAGGCGGTTCTCACATTTTTGGAATTGTTTAGAACTGTGGTGTACAACATGGTAGCCACCAGCTATATATGGCTACTGAGCACTTGGAATGTGACTAGTCTGAATTGAGATGTTGTGTAACTGTAAAATACAAACTGAATTTCAAAGAATAAAAAAAAAGAATGTAAACTATTTGCTGATTACATGTTGAAATGGCAATATTTTTAAATATATTGGGCTTAATAAAATATATTTGCTAAGATCATTTTACCTGTCTTTTTACATTTTAAAAAAATTAAAGTTATAGAGGGACATAGTATCTTTATTTTGTTTATTTATTTTTAAGTGGTGCTGAGGATCGAACCCAGTGTCTCACATGTGCAAGGTAAGCGCTTTGCCACTGAGCCACAACTCCAGCCCCTCTTTTTACTTTTTTAATGTGGTTACTAGGAAACTTAAAATTACATGTGTGGTTCACATGTTCAACATATCAAAGTCTTACATGAAGCCAGAAAGTTTTACACTCTCCCCTTCAGCTGGTACATGACTGGTGGTCTATTAGAATATTTCCATTAATTCAGTACTTTTGAGTACCTAGGTGAATGTCTCTATGCTAGATAAAAGCATTTTAAATATTTTTAAGTCCTCCTACCACTAACACTTTTGCCCAACTGCCAAAGCAATGGCATAACCAATGTGATTATTATTGCATGGAATTAATGAAAACTACCAAAGAAATGGAAATCATGCAGGTTAAAAATGGCATTTATCAGATCTAGGAATTTTAAGGCAAAAGGACCACCGTATTCTAATAAACTATGATCATGCAAAGCTTATACCAAGTGATCACCAGGCCTTGTATTGAACTCATAGATATACAAGGAAATTAGTGTATATGCTCCATACTAATAAAGGTGTATGTTTTTTGTTTGGTTGGTTTTGTTTTGTTCTGATATGGGAGTTGAACCCAGGAGCACTTCATTACTAAGCTGCATCTCCTGTACTTCTGTCTTGCTAAATTGCAAATGGCTTTCCTCAAATTTGTGAGCTTTCTGCCTCAGCCTCCTGGGTTGCTGGGATTGCAGGTGTGCACCACCACACCCAGCTGGATTTTCCTTTTTTAAAATTATGATGGGGGTGCGGGGGTGTAACCAAATGGCACTATGCTTGCCTATTATGCACAAGGCCCTGGGTTCAATCTGTAGCACCACACATTATATGAGCCCTAAATAAACACCATTTTTTTTACTTTCCAAACAAGTCATTTTCCCATTACCCTTTAAATGTTTTATAGCATTTTGTCTTTTTTTTTTTGGGGGGGGGGTGTATTTGGGATTGAATTCAGGGGCACTCGGCCAGTGAGCCACATCCCCAGCCCTATTTTGTATTTTATTTAGAGACAGGGTCTCACTGAGTCGCTTAGCACCTCACTTTTGCTGAGGCTGGCTTTGAACCTGTGATCCTCCTGCCTCAGCCTCCCAAGCAACTGGGATTATAGGCCCGGAAACATTTTATTTTTTTTTAAAGAGAGAGAGAGAGAATTTTTTAATATTTATTTATTTATTTTTAGTTTTCGGCAGACACAACATCTTTGTTTGTATGTGGTGCTGAGGATCGAACCCGGGCCGCACGCATGCCAGGCGAGCGCGCTACCGCTTGAGCCACATCCCCAGCCCCAGCATTTTATCTTGATGATATTGGAATTGGTGTGATTATTTTTAAATTTGGGGGAATTCATTCTTTACAGAGAGAGTTAGTAAATATTTCTGAATTTTTAAAAAAAAATTTATTTTAGTTGTAGATGGACACAATACCTTTGTTTTATTTATGTTGTGCTGAGGATTGAGCCCAGGGCCCCACACATGCAAGATGAGCACTCTGCCTCTGAGCCCCAATCCCAGCCCCCTGAATTCTTTGTATGCCAAAAGAAAGTCAATTTCTGTAAACATATGCTCTTCACATAATCACTCAGGCATGCACTGAATGCATCTAAGTCTGCTTGTACCAAAAGGAACAGAATGTTACCAACAAATGAAGGGCAAATTAGTGATACATGATCACTAGACTGCTTTCAGCATCGTTTCCAACATAGGTGTGTTCTGCTTTGAGAAAATCCAGTAGACATGTTTCTTTAAATGCATCATAGAAAAATTTGGGCATCATAAATCAGATTTGATACATAGCAACCCTTTAGCTACATCAAATAAAAAAACACTGAGGAGTCTAATCTATAATTTTCCCCAGATCCAATGTTTTAATTTTAAGAAGGAAGATTCAATAATTGAACTCATTCAAGGAGATGGCCTGGGGCCTACTTAAACTCAGTCTGCAGTTTCCACTGCATTCAAGACAGGTGAATTGGGTTGTTTGTTATTTTATTGTCTAATTTTTTGAGTTCTTTGTATACTCTGGATATTAGGGGCTCTATCTGAAGTGTGAGGAGTAAAGATTTGTTCCCAGGATGTAGGCTCCCTATTTACCTCTCTTATTGTTTCTTTTGCTGAGAAAAAACTTTTTAGTTTGAGTAAGTCCCATTTGTTGATTCTAGTTATTAACTTTTGTGCTATGGGTGTCCTATTGAGGAATTTGGAGCCCGACCCCACCGTATGTAGATCGTAGCCAACTTTTTCTTCTATCAGACGGCGTGTCTCTGATTTGATATCAAACTCCTTGATCCATTTTGAATTCACTTTTGTGCATGGCGAGAGAAAGGGATTCAGTTTCATTTTGTTGCATATGGATTTCCAGTTTTCCCAGCACCATTTGTTGAAGATGCTATCCTTCCTCCATTGCATGCTTTTAGCCCCTTTATCAAATATAAGATAGTTGTAGTTTTGTGGATTGGTTTCTGTGTCCTCTATTCTGTACCATTGGTCCACTCACCTGTTTTGGTACCAGTACCATGCTGTTTTTTTTTTTTTTTTTGTTACTATTGCTCTGTAGTATAGTTTGAAGTCTGGTATCACTATACCGCCTGATTCACACTTCCTGCTTAGCATTGTTTTTGCTATTCTGGGTCTTTTATTTTTCCATATGAATTTCATGATTGCTTTCTCTATTTCTACAAGAAATGGGCCAAGGACCTGAACAGACACTTCTTAGAGGAGGACATACAATCAATCAACAAGTACATGAAAAAATGCTCACCATCTCTAGCAGTCAGAGAAATGCAAATCAAAACCACCCTAAGATACCATCTCACTCCAGTAAGATTGGCAGCCATTATGAAGTCAAACAACAACAAGTGCTGGCGAGGATGTGGGGAAAAGGGTACACTTGTACATTGCTGGTGGGACTGCAGATTGGTGCAGCCAATTTGGAAAGCAGTATGGAGATTTCTTGGAAAGCTGGGAATGGAGCCACCATTTGACCCAGCTATTCCCCTTCTCGGTCTATTCCCTAAAGACCTAAAAAGAGCATGCTACAGGGACACTGCTACATCGATGTTCATAGCAGCACAATTCACAATAGCAAGACTGTGGAACCAACCTAGATGCCCTTCAATAGACGAATGGATTAAAAAAATGTGGCATTTATACACAATGGAGTATTACTCTGCATTAAAAAATGACAAAATCATAGAATTTGCAGGGAAATGGATGGCATTAGAGCAGATTATGCTAAGTGAAGCTAGCCAATCCCTAAAAAACAAATGCCAAATGTCTTCTTTGATATAAGGAGAGTAACTAAGAACAGAGTAGGGTTGAAGAGCATGAGAAGAAGATTAACATTAAACAGGGATGAGAGGTGGGAGGGAAAGGGAGAGAGAAGGGAAATTGCATGGAAATGGAAGGAGACCCTCAGGGTTATACAAAAGTACATACAAGAGGAAGTGAGGAGAAAGGGAAAAATAATACAAGGGGGACAAATGAATGTCAGTAGAGGGGGCAGAGAGAGAAGAGGGGAGGGGAGGGGAGGGGGGATAGTAGAGGATAGGAAAGGCAGCAAAACACAACAGACAGTAGTATGGCAATATGTAAATCAATGGATGTGTAACTGATGTGATTCTGCAATCTGTATATGGGGTAAAAATGGGAGCTCATAACCCACTTGAATCAAAGGGTGAAATATGATATATCAAGAACTATGTAATGTTTTGAATAACCAACAATAAAAATTTTTTAAAAAAAGGAATAAAAAATAGAGATTTAAAAAAAAAAAAGGCAGATTTGATTCTCTCTGGAGCTGTGCTCTCAAAGGGCTGTATAAAAAGGAAGATCTACTTGCTTCCCTGCCCCTTACCTCTCTACCATTCTGGCCACTATCTGGTTCAAGTTCCAGGAAAGGGACTTGAGAAGCAAAGAGAATTCAATGAGGCTGTATGCAGAAATGTCTTTGAAATTCCTGAATTAGTTCCAGCGTTCTGGTCCCATCCCCTCTCCTAACAAACTAATGTTCTTTCCTACATGTGGGTTCATTTATTTCCAAAAACACTTATCAAATTATCACTGGTACAAGCACAACCTGGGAGGATCCTACGGATATAGTTCCTGTTTTCTAGATCTTGGAAGAAAAGATGTAAAATGAAATCACTTCAAATAGACATTTGCACAATATGGAGTCTGAGCACAAAGAAAAGTCGATGCATGTTGGGTTAATGGCTCAGGAAAGATAGCTCAGTGGAGAAGAGTGTCTGGTTGTAGAGAGAAGAGCAGTATTTGGAGAGGCTAAGGAGGGGAAGGTGC
Source organism: Marmota flaviventris (assembly GCF_047511675.1). Lineage (NCBI taxonomy): Eukaryota > Metazoa > Chordata > Mammalia > Rodentia > Sciuridae > Marmota > Marmota flaviventris. The sequence continues at coordinate 103,785,468 of NC_092518.1, forward strand.
AGGAACAGCTTGAGCAGAAGCTCAAAGGCATCACCCTGCATTGGATCTCCAGACTGTGGTGCGAATTTGTCTATGGAGAACAGGAATCAGGGAGAAATATACTAAAAGTAGATGTAAATGAATCTTAGTTTCAGAAACCTTTGATGCATGTTTGCACATTATTCTGCAACTAACAAGGAGCCTTTGAAAGCTTTCAGACAGGGGAGACACGTGATCTGATCCCCAGAACAAGGATGATAATGCTGGTTTGGTGGCCAGGCTCTGCTCTGCTCAGATCTTCCTTCAAGAGCATCTGCACAGAGGGCAGAACTGGTTATGTCTCCAGCAGTCACTCCTTTGGGTCCATAGCAGGGTCCACTCCAAAATCTCCCTTCCTAACCAACAGGAAGCTTCTTCAATGGGAAACCTCAGGGTCTTAGGGACTTCCCATTGGCACAGCGGAAACTTTCTCAGAAGGGCTGAGATCTGAGCCTCACTGTATCCATCCTTCCACCCCTTTTTCCTTGAACAGGTGTGAAGCCTCTACCTGTCTACTCCTTCTTGTGTTCTCCAAAGACAATTCCCCAAATAAATCTCTCATGCTGGGCTTCGGCTTCCCATAGGACCTGCACCGACAGAGCCAGGGAAGCTGGGAGAATGAACAGCCCTGACTCATTTTCCAGGGCAGCCTACATTGGACTCCAGACTGCTCACAACCCACAAAGCAGAAGGTGAAGGGAAAGGGACAGTAATACTTCTTATGGCAAAAGCAAGCAGGTTTAGCCTGATCACCTGGAGCATTCTTGTGACGAAGAGACTATGCTTATTACATTGAAATCATTCAATCAGCAATGTATTTTCTTATATGACGGGGCAGGGTAAGGGATAATATTGGTGTTTGTGTCATTGTGGAGTCTCTGCCTGTGCTTGTTCCTACCCTTTTGTGTCCCATAGGTGTGTTATAATAATAGAGTGGGACAGATTTAGGAACCCATGTCAAATAAGTGTAATTAAAACATTTGAAATATTAAAAAAAAAAGGTGAAAAATAATTTTTGGAAGAAACTTCAAGTTTTCTCACCTTCACATCTCACCTACAGGATAGGCGATGTGTAATTTCATTTCTAAAACTGGTTTAGACCTGTGCTGTTCAATGTTTGCCACTAGGCATATGTGAAGTATATTTACATACACAAGTTCTGTTAAACATCTATTCTTCCCAATTCTCGCCCATTAACAGAGTAGGGTTAGGGTCGGTTTTTGGCTATTGAATGTATTATTTTTCTGTGTAAACTAACATATATGGAGATCAAATCTGTAACCATGACCTCAGTAGTAGTATATTCTATGTCAGTGATTCAGATTTTATCTACAAGACTGTATATACATGAGTTGAATGAGACAATTTTTTTTTTTTTTTTGGTACTAGGGATTGAACTCAGGGGCATTTGACCACTGAACTACATCCCTAGCCCCCTTTTTCTTTTGTATTTTATTTAGAGACGGGGTCTCACTGAGTTGCTTAATGCCTTGCTTTTTGCTTAGGCTGGCTTTGAACTCACCATCCTCCTGCCTCAGCCTCCTGAAGCCACTGGGATTACAGGTGTGTGCCACCATACCCAGCTGAGACAGCACATTATTTGTGGTAATATCAAAGAATTACATGTACAAAAATACTCATGTTCAAAAATATGATCCTCGATTTGGTTTGAAGAATATATTACCTTAGCACTTATTAGCAAACCAAATAATAAATGCATCCTGACATTTATTATAATAAATTGATATACTTATGTAAATAAGATGAAAAATTTTAACATAGTATTGTTCTAGGGAAGGCAACACAAAAAAATAGGAAATTTTAAGTATTTGTATTGGGAGCAGGGTGTCACATTCAGAGAGATATTGTTTATCATTGTACCCATACTGAGCATGATTTTGATCAGTAATTCAACTGAACCACATATTATTAGGGTGCTTGATAAAAAAGTTTTATTATTCAAAATTATTGTTTCATCTTTTTAATTTTTTTTTTTTTTTTAGTGTTTCATCTTAACCAAACGTCCCAGTGAGGAAGATCAGAGTAATTAAAACAAAGGGTTTGACACACTACTATGAGGATCAATAATTTGAAGCCCACAGCTCTCCTGAGGAAATTCTCTTTCTAGTTTGCTAAAGCTGTGGGAGACCATTAGCATCATGATGTCTGCTACAAGAAATATTTTTTAATATTTAATTTTTAGTTATAGATGGACACAATAACTTTATTTTTTAGTTGTAAATGGACATGATACCTTTATTTGTTTTTATTTTTATGTGGTGTTGGGGATCAAACCCAGTGCTTCACACATGCTAGGCAAGCACTCTACAACTGAGCCACAACCCCCACCCACTTTATTTTATTTTTATGTGGTGCTGAGGCTCAAACACAGTGCCTCACAAAGGCTAGGTGAGCACTCCACCTCTGAGCCACAACCCCAGCCCTACAAGAAATACTGATACCTAAAATGTAATGGTCTCATACCCTATAGGGGCTTATTTTTTTTCAAAATATTTATTTACTTATTTTTAAATGTAGATGGATATAACACAATGCCTTTATTTTTATGTGGTGCTGAGAATTGAACCCGGGTCCCGCTCTTGCTAGGCGAACGCTCTACCACTGAGCCACAATCCCAGCCCCTATGGGGGCTTATTGATCTGACTTAATTCACCATGTGCTGGCCAGATTATTGGACAAATCAGCTCCATGTATTTCACACGTTTGTAATGCAGGAACAGTTGTATCTGGTACCACTGTGTAAAGATTTTGGGTAGCCACTGATATTAGGTAAATGGTATGGTAATGCAATGTGGATGCAAGGTTAGGGCCTCCACAGCAAAAACAGTTATGTGTGGTGCAACCACTAAATGAGAAAAATTTCAGAATTTGAGCAAGTACAAAAAAACTAAAAATGAACAAAAAATATGAAAGACTCAGTTAAAATGAAACTGTCAGGTGGCCCAAACAAATTCTGCAGACTTCCACAGAACTCATTTGCCTAACAGTAATATATAAATTTTAACTGATTCACTTTTTATCTAAGTTTCTACTCAGAGCTTGATTACTGAAACAACAGTTAAATGACATTACATTTTTTATAGTCACTTCTCCAATTTCAGTATCTGCATGCCAAAATACAGAGTCACATAGAAACTGTGTATGCTGAGGAATACCACTAAATTTTCTCACAAGGATAGGATTCAACTTTTCTTTAATAGTGGATAAGAACATTTCCTTGGTTGCTTGGTTGTGTATTCTGAGAGGGCAAATCCACTGGCACCTGAGGTGGCTTAGAACATAAATCTACATTAGGAGTAAAGGAAATACAGAGCTAAAAGTTTTGCTTTAATCACAAATTCACAACTAGATATTTCACTTGAATATATTAGAAAGTTAAAAAGACATGTTAAATTTTTCTAACCAATTAGCAAAAATATGTCAAATTTTTAATGTTTAGAATTTATCACATAAATATTTATAAATATGTCCTTTATTTGCAAAATAATTCTTAAAACATTTTAACACATTTAAATTGTCTTTTAAGGAAAAAATACCACCCTATTTAAAAACATACTAATAAACTTTAATGTCTAATTATACCAGTGCCACCAGATTAAAAAAAAAAAGTATGTACCGCTATAGTAACACATGCTCTTTTTCCATTTATCAGTCATTATCAGAACCATTTGGAGGTAAGAAAATCAATGCATCATTGAAAAGATGTCCAAATGCCCTAAGACGGTATACCCCATACATCATCACATGCATCTGATTAGGAGTCAGTCCATTAAAAGTAACAGCCATATCTGAACAACATCCTTCTACTACCTGGTTGGGATGATTAGTCATTGCTTCTTTAATAGAAAGCCCAACAGATTTGGTATTAAATACATCTTTTCCGTCTGCGTCTTCTGCGTTTTCTGCAAACACTCCAGCGTATTTCAGGCAGACTGCTAGCTGCTTATCTTCAGATATCTTCCAAATCATTCCTCCCTGTTCAGGACACTTTTCAGGGATATTCAGAAGGCTGTTAAGTCTTTTCATTGATTCTATACTTAAGACAATTCCTCCTTCCACACTCACATATTCAAGGTCTCCAGATTTTATAGTGTGACCTAGATAGAAAGGTTGTGATGGATCCTTTTTTAACAAAAAATACTTTAGGTTTTCAATAATAGCAAATGTAGTGGGGCATGCAAGAAAGAACCAGTGGTATTGGTTGCTATACTTATCAAAGGCATATTTGTAAGCTTTTCTCATCATTAACCACATTTCACTTGTTTTCATATTAATTGACTCAAATACTTTAACATTTTCAGAACTGAAGAACTCTGCTTTGTCACAGTGTTTGGTCCAAGTGTCCTTCACTGCAGCCCAAAGACTCACATCTTTGGGTTTTACAAGGATGATGCAATATACCCGAAAGCTCTTACTGAGCTCCATGCGTTCATCCTCTGAAATTTTCAAGATATCTTCTTTGTTAGGAGCTTGTAGATGATGATGCTCATGGTGATGCATTCTATTTCCATGACCAATTCCAATGTGTCCTAGAATAGTGATCAAAGCACAGAAAATGCTTCCGAGCATCACACCCTTCAAAAATGAACTGCTTTCAGAAAGCATTTTTCCTATAAAGAAGAAAAAGACCCTTAAAATACTTAAGTCTAGTCATTTGGTTTGGTATTACTTTATTCTGACATTTTGCTCTTAATGCTAAAAAAAAAAAAAAAAAAAAAAAAAAAAAAAAAAAAAAAAAAATCCCAAGCTTGATATCAATTTAGTTGCAGACAATATTAAGCACTTTCAGAATCTTTAGTTTTCAATGGTATCTGACTTCTATTCCGTATAAAATATAATTCTGCAGAAATTCCTCTATGGAGGATTTGCTGTGGGAAGGTTATTTTTGTACTTTATCTATAAGGATTTAATTAACCAAGCATTAAATCAAGGTATTAGCCCTGGAAACCAATGTTACAGAGGTTATCTGTCCATCATTCTTTAAAGAATTTTGTACCCCAATCTTGCACTATATTATTTAAGTACCTCTGAAGATATAAATGGACTTTTAGATCAATACTTTAGATTGAACAGATAAATCACCTATAATTGGCAAATCACCAATGGCATCTGTGCTAACATTTCTCTTTTCGACCTTTGCTTTTTTAACTGATGGCTAATGTCTTATGTGTTTTGAGTACATCTAAATCAAGTTTCTTGAGATTGATAGATTTCAATGTGTATTGTTAATGTTTACCCTCCTGTTCCTAAGATTATGGGTTTCCAATAAGTCATCCCAGCCATTTTATTTCTGAGAAAAAGGAAAAAGTTTGATTGCTTTGCTAGCAAAGGAGAAACAAGAGACTCCTGTCCCAGAGGTTGTGATTTGCCTCATCCCAACTAATGATGGAATAAAAGCCCCCAATGAAAATGAAGCTATCTAGATGAAAAAATAAATAAATATAGGCATAGGGATCATTGATAAACATTAGTACTTCCTCAAAAGACATTTTCTTCTTTGGGGAAGTAAAATGGGAAAAGTCTACACATACATTTCAATTAGAAATTAAAAGAAAACATTAAATACAACTACTGAGAAAATTGTATGCACACGTCTATGCAAAGGCTGAAAATCCCCCCAATCTCTTCTCTATCTCCACAAAAAATACTCTAGTGAGCTATTTAGATTTCCCCCTTGTTTCTCAAAGTTGAAAGGAACCTTAGAAGGTACCTAATGGCATTTTTCTCATTTTACAGATAGGGAAATGGAGGACTGCAAGGTTAAGTAACCCAAACTTACAAAACTAGTCAGTGTTAGTAGACTAGAACTCAGATCTCCTGACCTGTTTAATTCTTTTTCAATTAAGGACTAATAATCTAAACAGTGCTTCTACCATATTATTGAGAATTTAATAAATGAGTTCCTGAATAACCTTGTTTTCCTATAAATTAAAAAATGTGGCATCTAATGACTTTAAATTTTTTTTGTTGTTGTTGTAGATGGACACAGTACCTTTTTATTTTATTTATTAATGGGGTGCTCAGGCTCAAACCCAGTGCCCCATGCATGCAAGGTAAGTGCTCTACCACAGAGCCACAACCCCAGCCCTCTGATGACGTTTTGCACCCAACAGCACCACATTGCTACAAGGAAACCATTCCCATGGTTTTATTCTAGAGGAAATGGACTTTGACTGCTATCAGGCCAAGGTGTGGAATAGATTGGTAGATGTAATTCCTGAGTGTGAGGTGGGGAAAGAAGAAGGATGTTGGTTCTCTTGTGTCATTCACAGAACTTGATCAATAAACAATTCCAAGAAGTGAGAAGCAACAAAAAACAAGGTCTGCTTAATTAAAGAATTGTCAGATACACTCTAAACTTAATTTATATAGGATTTTGGCATTTTGTATTACACAGTTTTCATTTGGCCAATATATGCTAATTCACACGCCTCTTTGCTTGATTATGGCATACGTGTGTCGGAATTCTTCTTGGTGGGGACCCTACTCCTGGCTGAGAAAATATTAATTAAAACGCAATAAATCTACAAATTTTACAGGATTATTTTCACCAATTATTTCTGGATATTTTTTCCTATTTGGGGAGGCAAAAAAAAAAAGTAACACTGGGGGCTGCACAGGATAGGAATTTTTTAACATGACGGAAACTTAAAACTGCGCACGGAAACAAGGCAAAAACTATCCAAGTGGTAGCTTTAGAAGGTAAAGGTGGGTGAGGTGGATTATGTAAAAGGGAGAACCACAAAATGGAGAAGTGAGGAGTAGGACAGGGTCACCCCAAGACCCCATGTTAGTGCCAAGGGAGCGCCACCAAGAAGGTGGCTCTCCATCTCTCTCACTGGTTCTCCCTCAGCACCTGCCCGGGCATCCCGCATAGAGCATGCTGGGAACAAGCTAGGGCCCAGGCCTCCCCAGGAGAAGCGGAGGGGGCCAGCCGCTCCGGGGTGAGTTTGGGGTGGGGAGGTAGACCTTGGCACTCACCCGTGTCTAGAATGGCTTGGGGATAGGAAGGCACGGCTTCCTTTCACGTTCTTGCTACTCAGTCCCGCTCCTAGCCGGGCTGCTCTAGATGCTGGCGGTGTCCTCTCGTTGGTATAGCTAAAGGTGGGAAGATCAAGGAAGCTGACGCTCCGAAGGAGGGGGGCGGGGCAGAGGAACTCTGCGCCAGGCGGAGGGGCCGCCTTCCCACGCAGACGTCGAAAAGGTCGGCGCGCACGCAGCGTGCCTTTTCTCCCCGCCCCTCGTCGAGTTCAGAGAAACGCGCAGGGCTGGAGTGACCTGAACGTTCATCAGTACCCAATGAGACGCCCAGAGAAGCGTGAGTGCGTACAACTCGATGACACCTCCCACTTCTTCTCTACCCGGCTGAGAGGCTGCCCCGGCGGCGCCGAAGAGCTTTGCTTCCTGCTGCGCTAGTTTCACTCTTTTAGATGGTTTCTCTAAAGTACCCAGCTTCTTTTACCCTTTTGTCGACCAGAGAGTGCTCCACACTGTATACCCGGGCTCAGATAAAAATGCAGGCCATTAAAATAGTAATCCAATTCTAGAATAAGGATTCACAGTTGTTATTGGAATGGGGTTTTAAGTCGCTCTGCCTGGAATCCAATCCTGTCGGAAAGTTACTTCACCTCGTTATGCTTTGGTTTCTTTTGTAAAGTTTGGTTGCTATATATGTGTGTGTGTTTTCCTAACTTTTTTCAATACTGAGGATGGAGCCCATGGCCTTGCATTGGCTAGGCAAGCACTCTGCCCTTGAGCTAAATCCCCAACCACTTTCTAGTAATGTTTGGAAAATAACACAAAAGTGTCTGTTTTACAGAAGATTATGAGATTGTGCACATGATCCCCTTAGCAAAAGTTCAAGTGTAGAGTAACATTTATTAAATCCCTAGCACTTAAGCTAGTGCCAGCATGCAGTTGACAGTACATATTTGTAGAGTTAATGTAGGAACTACAGACGAGGAACCAGGCCCACAAATACTAAGGAACTTTTGAAAGGCCACCATTAAAATAACTGCAGAGATGGGACTAGAATCCAGGGCTCCTAATTAAGAGTGTTCCCTTTTCACTAAATATGTGATCTGTCTTTTAAAATTCACTTTTGTGCTCCACGTGGCATGTCTGTAATCCCAGCAACCCATGAGCCTGAGGCAGGAGAATCACAAGTTCAAAGCCAACCATTGCAATTTAGGGAGACCCTGTCTCAAAATACAAAATAAAATAAATAAATTAAGAAAGGGATGTGACTCAGTAGTTAAGTGCCCCTGGGTTCAATCCCTAGTACAAAAAAATTCACTTTACTATATATAACTCTGTGTGTGTGTGTGTGTGTGTGTATGTATGTATGTGTATGTATATATATATATATATATATATATATATATATATATATATATATATGTCACTAGATCCCATTCAAATAACACTGAGTGGAGACTTAGGCCGGATTTCCTAAAATCATATATATATCGCAGTGATCCAGTTTAAGTAGACTGAAAGATTCAGGGAACAATGAAACAATGAACAAATAGATTATAAGCAATTACTATCCTGGCAGCACTACCCTAAATTCTGGGGCTATAATGTTAAAATAAGTTTCCTGCCTTCATAGAGCTCTCAGTCTGGCAGAGAAGAAAGAAATTAAACAATTCATTACAATGGTGGGATGTACACTAAAGGAACACACACAAAAAAATGAAGTCTAGGACTAGAAAAAAACTTAAGACTACAGAATATCTCCATTGTATACTCTGGTTTCTTTTCAAATTGTAGAAATCTTTTGTCCTTTACTGAAAATTTCCGTGGAGATGAGAAAATTTTAAACCAGGTTTTGAGGCCTTGTTTCAGCAAGGCAACATTAAAAAGAATATCTCCATTATATTTTGTTAATGTATGTATATTGTTTTATGTCACAGGGATTGAACCCAAGGGTGCTTAAACACTGAGCCACATCCCCAGCCCTTTTTATTTTTTTTTAAGGCTTTATTTATTTATTTATTTTTAATGTTTTATTGTTGGCTGTTCAAAACATTACATAGTTCTTGATATATCATATTTCACACTTTGATTCAAGTGGGTTATGAGCTCCCATTTTTACCCCATATACAGATTGCAGAATCACATCAGTTACACATCCATTGATTTACATATTGCCATACTAGTGTCTGTTGTATTCTGCTGCCTTTCCTATCCTCTACTATCCCCCCTCCCCTCCCCTCCCATCTTCTCTCTCTGCCCCCTCTACTGACATTCATTTGTCCCCCTTGTATTATTTTTCCCTTTCCCCTCACTTCCTCTTGTATGTACTTTTGTATAACTCTGAGGGTCTCCTTCCATTTCCATGCAATTTCCCTTCTCTCTCCCTTTCCCTCCCACCTCTCATCCCTGTTTAATGTTAATCTTCTTCTCATGCTCTTCAACCCTACTCTGTTCTTAGTTACTCTCCTTATATCAAAGAAGACATTTGGCATTTGTTTTTTAGGGATTGGCTAGCTTCACTTAGCATAATCTGCTCTAATGCCATCCATTTCCCTGTAAATTCTATGATTTTGTCATTTTTTAATGCAGAGTAATACTCCATTGTGTATAAATGCCACATTTTTTTTATCCATTCATCTATTGAAGGGCATCTAGGTTGGTTCCACAGTCTTGCTATTGTGAATTGTGCTGCTATGAACATCGATGTAGCAGTGTCCCTGTAGCATGCTCCCTTTTTATTTTTATTTATTTATTTGAGACAGGGTTTTGTTACCAAAAGTTTGGTCCTTGTCCCTGATGCCAGTCCAATAATGAGGACAGAGTTTTGAGAAAAAAGAAAAAGAAGTTTTATTGCTTTGTAGCAAAGGAGAAGCCCAGAGGACTCCTATCACAGAGGCTGTATTCTGCCCATCAGGGACAACCAGGGGGCTTTTAAAACAGGTGATGCAAAGGCTACACTCTATTTGTTCTCTGTTAGAGTTTTAATTCACTCATACGCACTCACGCTTCTTAATTTGGTAGTCACTTTGGAGATCTTCAGGTGCCATCCCCAAAGTCTTAATTACTTCCTTCGTGTGGTGGGTGTGTCCTCAAGAACAGGTAATTCTGCTTTGGATGGGGAAGAAAAGTGATCCTGTTTTCCCTGAGATTAAGGGGAGAGATTAGCGAGGAGGAGGGAGAGAGGAAGGGATATATGTCCTTTAAAAATTAAGTCACAGTGGCAGAGCAGCGAGGGCTATATTCAAAGCCTAAAATGGACTGCTTTTACAGCCAGCCTTGCTAACTTGCTGAGACTGGCTTTGAATCTGGGATCCTCCTGCCTCAGCTTTGTAAACTGCTGGGATTACAGGTGCATGCCACCATATATGGCCAGGGTATATACTTTGTGGTGAGGAGAGCTTGCTCGCTCTCTGCTTCCTGGTGTCATGTTCTGAACTGCTTTCCTCCACTACACTCTTCCTCCATGATGTTCTGCCTCACTGGGGCCCAGAGCAATGGAGCCTTATGTCTATGGACCGAAACCTCTGAAACTGTGAGTGCAAAATGTACTTTCTTTTTCTAAAACTCTTCTTGTCAGATCATTTGGTCAAAGTGGTGAAAAAGCTTACTAAAATAGAAAAATATAATTTTTTTTTTCTAAAAAAGAGTAACTACCTGAAATGACAGATATATTGATTAGCTTGATTTTGGTAATCATTGCCAAATATGCCTCAGTAAAACTAGAAGAATATAAAATGATTTTTTCTTGGTACCAGGGATTGAATCCAGGTGTGTTTAACTGCTTAGCCACATCTCAGCCCTTTTAAATATTTTATTTATAAATTTGCTGAGTTGCTTAGGGTATCATTAAAATGCTGAGGCTGGCTTTGAACTCGCAATCCCCCTGCCTCAGCCTCTCTAGCTGCTGAGATTACAGGGTTCCCCACCATGTTGGGCAAAAAAGAAAAAAAAAATGATTCTTTTTGTACAGGAAGGTAAACCAAACTGGATATAATGGTTCAAAATGCTCAAAAACAAACCATGGAATTTTCAACACCCAAAACTCTGTTAATAAGGGGTTGTCTAAAAATAAAGTTTTCTACTTTAAGCAGGGCTTAAATATAATTGGCATTTGAAATGAATTTAGATGATTGATTTATTGTTAGGTGATTGCATTTTTAAAATGACATTCCTTTTTTAGTCTAATTTTAAAAATACATGCAACTAGGGTCTTGCCTAGCATGGTAAGACAGGCCTGGGGTTCAGTCCCAGCACCAGAAACAAACAATACAATACAATTAGTGAGGATTTAGGGAAGATAAGCCCCCTCACCCCTGCTGCTGGGAATATAAATTAGTTCAACCTTAACACAGGGTAATTTGACAATATAAAAATAATACTAACATTTATAAGGAGCTTGCTATTTGCTGAGCATTCTGTGAAGTGATTCAAGCTAATTGACTCACTCAATTTTGATATTCAATTTGCATCATTTATAATAATGAAATGCTCAAGACCCCTAACCCAACAATAGAATCCTGGTTAAATGGAGCATGGAACTTCTATACAATAGGATTGAAATTATCTATATTTACTAACATGGAAAGCTCTATAAAATGTAGTAAGTTTTTTACAAAGGTTATAGAAGAGAATATGTAATATATTTTCTTCTGTTGTAATAAAAATAGAACCCAGGGCCTGATTATGCTAGCTGTACCCCAGCCATTTCTATAACATGAAAAATTATATGAATATATGTCTATGTGAGTATGTTTAGTAGAGCTAGTAATATTGTGAATTTTTGTAGAGAAGTCCCTATCTCTTGTAGTTACATATTGAAATGTTTATGGACAAAATTATATGATATCCAGAAAGTGCTTCACAATAATCTGGAAGGGAGGGATGTGGCTGGGGTACAGATGTAATAAGATCGGTTTTGAGTTGATATTGAAATTATAAAAAGTATATGTGGTTTCATTATACTTTTCTTTCTACTTCTGTTTATGTTTGAAAGTCTTCAAAAAAAATTGGGGTTCAATCCCTGGTATGAAGTAAATAAATAAAAAAATTCTAAAAAAATAAAGAGTGACTACAGCCAGATACAGTTGTGCATGCCTATAATACCAGCTGCTTGGGAGAATGAGGCAGGAGGGCCACAGGTTTGAAGCGAGCCTCAGGAATGTAGTGGGGCCCTAAGCAACTTAGTGAGACCCCATCTCAAAATAAAAAATAAAAAGGGCTGTGGATATGGCTCAGTGGTTAAGTGCCCTTGGGTTCAATCCCTGGTAACAAAAATAGAGGGGGGGGAGGGGGGAGGGGGGGAGGGGGGGAGGGGGGGAGGGGGGGAGGGTTAGTTTTAAATAATGCTTGGCAAGTTCCTGACTTTGTAAACACTTAATATATATTTATTGGAGGGCAAATGGTTTTGCTAAGTTTTTTTCTGGTATTGGGGATTGAACCCAGGAGGCATTACCAATCAGCTCTATCCCCAGCCCTTTTTTATTTTGAGAGAGGGTGTTGCTAAATTACTGAGGCTGAGATTGGAATTTGTGATCCACCTGCCTCAGCCTCCCAAGTAGCTGGGATTACAGGTGTGTGTCACCATGCTGGGTTTGTTGATTTAAAAAAAAAAAAATCTCAGGTGGTAATTGAATAGAAAAACATTTAAAAATGAGATTACAAGCATGAATATGCTTGAAAACACAGATGCAATTCATTTAGAGGCCACAATATGCTCAAAAATAAATAATACTAGCATGCATGAGGTCCTCAGTTAGATCCCCAACAATGCAAAAACACTACTAATAATAATATTAATAAATTTGTTCAGACAATATATTTTGTTTTTTGAAGATAAACCATTGAGAAACTCTAGACAGAAAAGCTACATGTATTACTGTTACTTTATTTAGGTAAACACAGAAGATATTTTTAGCCCTCAAAAAAAAAGATTTATGCAGAAAATCATCCACCTTAGATTTTCTTCACTATTTATTATTCCAGTGAATGTTTATGGAAAGTTGTGTTATTTTCCCAAAGGCCTCTGGACAGATTTAAATGCTCGTGTGCAAGTGAATCAACAATTTGATGACCTCTCAGCTAAATAATGCATGCACTTCACAGAAATGTATTACCAAAGCAGTGTTGTCAGTTTTCAACTCAATTTTGCCTTACTTTCTCTGCATATGAAGGCAACCAAATTCAAAAGCAACCCTCCCATACAAGATGCAACTTGGTGTGCTTAGGGAAATGTTTAGTGCATGTTAGTGAAATAAACTGTTTATTTTATGCATAATATTCCATTATGAAGATAATTCAACCATTCTCTTAATAAATATTTCCCATTCTTTTATTAAAATAATAATGCATTTTCCCTTACACATTTAGTCTTACATGCTGGTTCTTTAATTTTTATGGGAAAGATTACTAGAAGTAGGCTTGCTGGTCAAAAAGTGAATACTTTTTTTTTTGGTACTGGGAATTGAACTCAGGGGCACTCGGCCACTGAGCCACATCCACAACCCTATTTTGTATTTTATTTAGAGAGAGGGTCTCACTGAGTTGCTTAGTGACTCATTTTTGCTGAGGCTGGATTTCCTTTGGTACTGTGAGTTACCCCCCAGCTCCCTTGCTAATTTTTAACTTTTTTGCCATTTGTATTTCTTTCTCTGTGAATGGTCTGTTTTTTCAGGTTGGCAGTTATCTTATAGAATTCCCCATGCTTTTAAGATCTTTAATTGATTTCTGTATTAAGGTTATAGATTTTTGTAATGTGAATAACAAATAGTAGTGTTTTCCTTGTTGTTTGATGTTTAATCACACAGATATTTTAAGTTTTGTAATGTTAAGTTGGTCCATTCTTTCCTTTTGGATTTCTGTTTTTGATGTCTACCTTTAGAAAGTGTTTTGCCACAGAACATATCTATAGAGTTCAGTGGTGGTTAACGATTTCCTGCCTTAGGTTAGTGCAACCACTTTGAGGTACCCTGCCCCCTGACCAATCTAGTCAGTGAGTCAAGCATGGTAGCACATGCCTGTAGTCCCAGTGACTTGGGAGGCTGAGGCAGGAAGATCATAAATTGAGGGACCAGTGTCTGCAATTTAGTGAGGCCCTAAGTAACTTAATGAGATCCTGACTCAAAAAAAAAAAAAAAATTAAAAAGGGATGGGGTTGTGGCTGAGTGGTTAAGCAACCTGGCTTCAATCATCCTTAGTACAAAAAAAAAAAAAATCTATGGAGTTCACAACACAAGATGGAATACTATAAGTGTATATGTGAAGGCAATTTATTAACTTCAAATCTATGTTTGAAAGCACAAGATGTGTTACAATTGAATGTTGTCTAACTTCTCCCAAGCCAGAGAGCATTTTGTCTTTTCATACATTCCACTTAGCATTCTAAGGACAGTTAAATATTTACCAGAGCTATTCTTTTGTGAAGTAAAATTGGAGACTGGGGTGAGCTGAATTTAGCCAGAGTTTTGAAATGTCATGTTTTCACTGGAATGTTTTCTTTTCTTTCTTTAATTTTTTTATAGTTGTAGATGGACAACATGCCTCTATTTTTTGTTTATTTTTAAACAAATAAACTGGGTGCTAAGGATTGAACCCAGTGCCTTACTTGTGCTAGGCAAGCACTTTGCCACTGAGCTACAGCCCTAGTGCCTGGTGTGTTTTCTTTCTTTCTTTTTTTTTGGGGGGGTGGGGTGGGGGTGTACTGGGGATTGAACTCAGGGGCACTTGAACACTGAGCCACATCACCAGCCCTATTTTGTATTTTATTTAGAGAGAGGGTCTCACAGAGTTGCTTAGCACCTCGTTGTTGCTGAGGCTGGCTCTGAACTTGTGATGGTTCTGCCTCAGTTTCCAATCTGCTGGGATTATAGGCGTGCACCACTGCATCTGGCAAGTGTTTTCTTATATGTGGTTGCACATAGAGACTTGGTCTTGTGGGATTCTGCTTTGTATCTGGGCCATATAGAGTAATACAGACATCATTTTTATAAGGAGAAGGGAGGAAGAAGGTAATGTTTACTAAGAAGTAGGTCCTATACTAGGTACTATCCTTCCTTCCTTCCTTCCTTTCTTTCTTTTTTCCTTTGGTACTGGTAATTGAACCCAAGGATAGTCAACCACTGAGCCACATCCTTAGCCATTTTTATATTTTATTTAGAGACAGGGTCTTGCTAAGTTTCTTAGGGCCTCACTAAATTGCTGAGGCTGACCTTGAACTTGCGATCCTTCTGCTTCAGCCTCCCAAGCCACTGGGATTACAGGCATGTGCCACCGTGCCCAGCTCGGTGCTGTCCTTTCAACCCTCCCAATTTAACAATGAAGCAGTGAACAAATTCAGATTTCCTTGGACACTAAACAAGCTTAAGTTTTGGGCCTGTCTCCCTTGCATGAACCCTTTTGTGTTCCTGGAAGGGTCCTGAATTGATAGGCTATAAATGTTTGTGAAATTTGTGAAAATAAGTTAGAAATGCAGTTAGTTAGCTAGCCCTCACTCTCTATTCTTTTTTCCCCTCTGTCATTTTCCCCCTCAGGTTGAGTAGTTAGAATGATTCTAGTAGAATGAGAACAGGCATTTTGGGGATCCATCTGAAGAGAAATCAAGTTGCAGATAAATTTACTTCTGGTGAATGAAATATATTAGTGTTGTTTGCTGTCAGTGTTGTGTTAGGAACTATATGGACTACCTCCAAGAAAGTTGTGTGGTGCTCAGAGTTGGAGATTTTGAGAAAATTGAGCCCCCCCACTCCCGTTTTTGCCTCTCTTTCCTGCTCCTTAAATCAGTTTCTTTCCCTTTGAATAGCCCTCAGAAAGCTTTTGTTGTGAGGGTCTTGATATTTTAGTTTCCCAGGTGATTGGGGGTTATGGTAGTTTTGGTGATAAGTGAGGGGCCAGGGCCACCTGGTAGGGGATGCAATTATGGCTGGGGGAGGTTTTAACATAACAAGCCCCCATCTGCCAGGTGCTCATCTGTCAGAGAAGGCTCCCTGTGGTTTTCTGTCACCATTCATTGTCTAGGTGTCTTTTCCCTGCTCACCCATTGATGGCTGACTAGTAGCAATATTTGAAAGTATTGTTTCTTCTTGATTTTTTTTTAATGTTTGTGGCATTCATCAGTTTTTAAAATTTATAGTGGGCTGGGGATTTAGCTCAGTATTAGAACACTTGCCCAGCATGTCAAGGCCTCTTCTTCAGGTGTCTTGTTATTACCACAAACTTGGTCCTTGTCCCCGATGCCAATCCAATAAGGAGTATACAATTTGGAGAAAGAGTAAAAAGAAGTTCTATTGCTTTGCAGGCAAAGGAGAAACACAGGGGTCTGGTGTCCCAGAGGCTGTGTTTCTGCCCATCAGGGGAAATAGGGAGCTTTTAAAGAAGTGATTCAAAGGCAATATTTATTCTCTGTCAGAGTTGTAATTCATTTGTTAATTTGGGCAGAGCAGCAAGGGTTATATTCAAAGCATAAACTGGACCACTGTTAGACTACCTTCTCACTCTCCCTGCTGAGCCTATAGTTAAACTCTGCAGCATAACGGAGATACCCTTTCCTCAATCAGCCCAGGCCTATGGTCCCCTCCTCCCATGCACCCCATACCTGAGTATGTTTTCTACAATTGTCTACTTTTTTTTTTTTTTTTTTTTTGGTACTAGAGATTGAACCCAGGGTCACTTAACCACTGAGCCACATCCTCAGCCCTTTTTATTTTTTATTTTGAGACAGGGTCTGGCTAAGTTGCTCAGACCCCCCCCCCCCCCCAAAGTTGCTGAGGCTGGCTTTGAATTTAGGATCCTCCTGTCTCAGCCTTCTGAGTCACTGGGATTAACAGCATGTGTCACTGTGCCTGGCCCCAGCTCTAATTTAAAAAAAAAATAATTGTTGGTGGACCTTGATTAATTTATTTATATGCTGAGAATTGAGCCTAGTGCCTCACACATGCTGGGCAAGTGCTCTACCACTGAGCCACAACCCCAGTCCTTCAGCCCTAATTTTAAAGGCCTCAGGGGTAGTGTACAGAACATGTTGAAACAGAATCCTGTTCAAGCAATTTGACAATCTCCAGTGTTGGGAAGAATTTGACATAGGCAGTGCCATTTTGAAATGTATACTCCATATTAGAAGAATCATCTCAAAGTCACTCTGACTCCCTGACCTCAACCCCATTATCATGCAAAGAACCCCCAAACACTCCCATCATCCTCAGAAAGGAAATTGTTTTCTGGGACTGAAATTCTTATTTTTTTTGGGGGGGGTGGGGGGTGGGTACAGGATTGAACTCAGGGGCACTGGACCACTGAGCCACATCCCCAGCCCTATTTTGTATTTTAATTAGAGACAGGGTCTCACTGAATTGCTTAGTGCCTAACTTTTGCTGAGGTTGGCTTTGAATTCACCGTCCTCCTGCCTCAGCCTCCCAAGCCACTAGGATTACAGACAGGCATGCACCACCGTGAGTGACTCCATGGGACTGAAATTCTGAAGACACCTGAAAGGACCCTACCCTAAATGGCCCAACTGCAAAATTCCCCCACATATGTGCTCCAAGCTCTAAGGTAAGGATGGTTTTCAGTCTCTACATGCCCCCCTCCACAGGTTTGTCCCAAATAAACCTTTGTTACTTTTGAGCTGCCTCTCCCCTCTCCTTATTTTGTTCATTTGATTCTTTTCCTTACACCCAGACGATTCAAATAAGAAGAAGGGCACACAAGAGAAGTTTGCCCATTGAAAACTCATTTGTTGCCAGGCACAGTGGCACAGGTCTGTAATCTCAGCAGTTTGGGCAGCAGAGGCAGGAGGATTGCAAGTTCAAAGTCAGCCGCAGTAACAGTGAGTCCCTCTATCAAAATTAAAACTAAAAAGGGCTGGGGGATGTAGCTCAGTGGTTAAGTACCCTTGGGTTAGATTCCCCAGTATCAAAAAGAAAAATCATTTGTTTTATTTTTGGACAGGGTCCCCCAGCAAGGACAATTTTATTTTGATACTCTGTGCCCAAGACTTGGCATTTTGTACCTGCCTTCTCTTCTCTCTTCAACTCCACAGCCCTTTGCCCAGCCCTTTCTAGCATATGCGCTAATTTTTACCCACCCTGAGTCAGTTCATTGACTGTTTTACAAGCTTTGAACAGTCCTTCAAACAGCTCCTGTTGTATCTGCTGAATTTTCCAAATGTCTTTAAATGTTAGGCCTTAGCCATTCAGTAATCTTTCCCCAGACTATGCCCCATACCTGCTGTGATTTTTATATGTGTAACATATTTGTTTGAGGTCTGGCAGAACTGGCATTTGTCAAGGCATAGTTTCAGGCTGTTATTCAGGTGATCCAGTAATATAAGGAGCTATATTGTTCCTCTCCTCCAAAGCTCTGATACATATAATTATGCCATATAAACAAATTAGCAACTCCAGATAATCCTTATCATCAGTTGCCTTTGTGGGGATGGTGCTGTTGATAGAAGGCTTTGCACATGCAAATCACTGATCTACATTTCCAATCTACCTATTGCTTTTTCCATTAAAATCTGGGAGGTGTCTGGGGCTCAAAAGATGTGTGGGAAAGCCTTTCAAATGGGTAAACTTCATAGAGCAGGAGAAAGCTGTTTTTTCTTTGCCCCAGACATCTATGGATTTAATAATAGCACTTCTCAAACACAACATTGGAAATAATGGATTCCCTACCATGCAGTCTAGAGGTTACTCTGAACACAGAAATCTTATTCTCTGATCTCCTTTAAGTGAAGACAGATAATAGAACATCAGTATTCCCTTTGTTCTGAGTTTGCCCTTTCCTACCATGAGTTTTCCTTCTTTCCCTTTACTTATTCATTGCTTCAGCTAAATAGTAGTTCCTAACCCTGACTGCCCATGTAATCTATGAAGCTTCTTATAAAACATCTATTTCTGGGCCTCATCTAATCTTAGAGATCAGATTCTAACTTTTTTTTTTTTTTTGGAACTGAGGATTTGACCCAGGGGCACTTGATTCCTGAAGTATATCCCCAGCCCTTTTTTATCTTTTGAGACAGAATCTGGCTAAATTGCTTAGGGCTTCACTAAATTGCTGAGGCTGTCTTTGAATTTGTGATCCTCCTATCTCAGCCTCCAGAGTTACTGGGATTATAAGCATGCACCCCACACCAGCTGAGATTCTAACATTTTCTAAATGTCTATACTAGGCCCTGTGCCCAGTTATAAGTATGGGCAATTCAGTCATGGTCCTTGTTCCATGTAGTTAATAGTCTAGGGACACATGTAGTTCATAGTCTAGGGACAGAGACAGACAAATAAATACATATATATGTATATATTCTTACTAAATATATATATATATATATACACACACACACACACACACACACACACGTGTGTATATCCCACGAAAATGCAGTTTAACTACATATTATTTTCTTAATCTAGCTTGTTTCTCTTAAAACCATGCCTATGAACCAGGTATGTTGACATGTGCTTGTAATTCCAGAGACTTAGGAGGTTGAAGCAGGAGAATCTCAAGTTCAAGGCTAGCCTTAGCAACTTAGCAGGACTCTGTCTCATGATAAAAAATAAATTAAAAGGATGGGGTCTTATCTCAGTGGTTAATTGCACCTGGGTTCAATCCCCAGTTCCCCCCAAATAAAACATAAACTCATGCCATATGAGTGATGATAAGCATGGATTTTTTTTAATCAAGTCCTGATATATAGGAAGATGAGACTTTCTAGGGTATTGGGTGACATAAATTGAAGATTTTTTAAAAAGTAAGATTATACAAATATATATATATAGATTTTATTTTACAATAAAACAAAGCCTGAAAATAATCCAAATGTTCTTCAACAGACGAATGGTTAAATAAACTGTGGCACATCCCCATACAATATTACTCAACAAGAAAAAACAATGAACTGTTGATAAATGTGACAGCATAGATCTCCAGAAAATTATGCTGAGTAAAAACAAACAAAAAAGGCCAGCTGGGTGTAGTGGCACATGTCTCTAATCCCAGCATTTGGGGAGGCTGAGGCAGGAGGATCTCAAGTTCTAAGGCAGCTTGGACAACTTAGCAATACCCTGTCTCAAAATAAAAAGGACTGGAGGTATAGCTTAGTGGCAGAGTGACCCCAAGTTCAATCCCCATTAATGCAAAAACAAAACAGAACAAAAAAGAAAAGGCCAGTCCCCAAAGGTAATGCACTGTTATTCCATTTATGTAACATTCCTGAAATGACAAAATTATAGAGGAGGAATGACTAGTGGGTTCTAGGGGTTAGGGAAGCAGAGTGGGAGGGAGGTGTGATTATGAAAGGGCAACCTGAGGGATCCTTGCGATGGAAACGTTCTGTCTTTATTGTGGTAGTGGTTATGCAAGGCTACACATGTGATAAAATTACTCACCCACACATGCACACACAAATGATATATAACTGGTGAAATCTGAATAAGCACTTTGGATTCTACTAATGTAAATTTCTTGGTTTTGATATTTGTTATGATTTATATGTGAGATGTTCCCCAAAAACTCATATGTGAGACAATGCAAGAAGATGTAGAGGTGAAATGATTGGGTTAAGGCTCTCATAACCTAATTAATGAATCAATTCCCTGATGGGATTAACTGAGTGGTGACTGAAGGCTGGTAGGGTGTGGCTGGAGGAGGTGGGTCCCTGGGGGCACACCTTTGGGGTATATATTTGTTATCTGGTGAGTGGAGTCTCTCTCTCTGCTTTCTGATTATCACAGGAGCCACATCTCTTTGCTACAGTCTTCTGCCATGATGTTCTGCCTCACCCTGGGCCCCAAGGAATGGAGCCAGGTATCTATAGACCAAGACCTCTGAAACTGTGAGCCCTCTAATAAACTTTTCCTCCTCTAAAATTGTTCTGGTCAGATCTTTTAGTCACAGCAGCAAAAAAGCGAAAACAATATTGTATTAAAGTTGTATAGATTGAGCATCCCTAGTCTTAATATGTAAAATCTGAAATACTCTAGAATCCAAAACTTTTTGAGTACCAACATGATTCCACAAGTGGAAAATTCTACACCTGACCACATGTGATGGGTTATAGTCAAAATGTAGGCATACCAAACATACAATTACCTTTAGGCCATATGTATAAGGTATGTATGAAACATAAATGAATTTCATGTTTAGACTTGGGTTCCATCTCCAAGATATCTCATTATGTATATTCAAATATTCCAACATCTGAAAAAAATTATAAATCTGAAACACTTCTTCTGGTCCCAAGAATTTTGGAAAAGGTGTATTCAACCTGTATAAGATGCTAACATTGGTGGATGGTAAGGAAAGAGTGCATAGAACTTCTCTATACATTTCTTACAACCTTCTCTGAATCTCTATTAGTTCAAAAAAGTAATAATGAGACATTACTAACCAGAAGTCCAAAGGGATTAAAAATGTCAGACCTATTTATAAATGCAAAACCACAGACAATGACATTAGGAGAAGTTGGGAGTATAGCTAATGTTCAATGTGACAATGGAGATATATAGTCCCTTTTGGGGAATATTAAATTCAAAAAATAGGTAAATTTGTCCAGGGATGTAACCCAAAATTTAGGGTATATTTTTTCAGGTTTTTCTTTGCTTTCTGGAACCAGGGATTGAACCCATGGGTGGTGCTTAACCACTGAACCACATCCCAGCTCTTCATTTTATTTTGAGACAGGGTCTCACTGAGTTGTTTAGAGCTTTGCTAAGTTGCTGAGGCTGGCTTTAAACTTGTGATCCTCCTGTCTCAGCCTCCGGAGCTGCCTAGATTATAGGTATGTGCCTCTTTGCACCTGACTCAGGTTGTTCTATATATAAAATTAAAACTTTTCACACTCAGGAAGATATGCATTTTTCCTGTTTTTATTTTATTTCATTTTAGCTTTTGGTGCTAGGGATTGAACCCAGGGGCACTTAGTTACCGAACTAATTTCCCAGTTCTTTTTGTTTTATTTATTTTTAAAATTTTGATACAGTGTCTCTAAGTTGCTTAAGATCTTGCTAAGTTGCTGAGGCTAGCCTTGAACTTGTGATCCTTTTGCCTCAGCCTCCTGAGTCTCTGAATTATAGGCATGTGCCATCATGCCTGGCTATCTCTCTTTTAAGAATTGTTTACTGATATGTTTTAAATGTATATCTACTATTTTATCATATGGGTGCAGAATTGATAATTTGCCTAATCTCTGATTTTAGATATTAAGATTATTTTCAAGGTATAGGGTTGTGGCTCTGTGGTAGAGCACTTGCCTAGCATGTGTGAGGCACTGGGTTCAATTCTCAGTGTCACAAATAAACAAAGGTCCATCAATAACTAATAACAATATGTACAAAAAGACTATTTTCAAGTTTTTATTATTATTACTATTGTTATTTGTTTTTTTTTTTTGGTACCAGGGATTGAACCTAGAGATACTTAACCACTGAACTACATTCCCAGACCACCCCTCCCTTTAAAAAAAAAAAAAAATTTTGGTACTAGAGATTGAACCTAGGGGTGCTTAAACACTGAGCCACATCCCCAGCCCTTTTTTATATTTTATTTAGAGTTGCTGAGTGCCTTGCTAATCTGCTGGGCCTGACTTCATGCAGTCCTCCTGCCCCAGCCTCCTGAGTTGCTGGGATTACCACCACACCTGGCTCCCAGCCCTTTTTTTTATTTTTTATTTTGAGACAGGGTCTCACTAAGTTGCTTAGAGCCTTGCTAAATTACTGAGGTTGGCCTTAAAGTTGAGATCTTCCTGCCTTAGACTCCAAAGACCCTGGGATTGTAGGTATGCACCACTGCACCTGCAAGCTTTTAGTATTATAAATAATGCTGCAGTATATATCACTACATAGGAACAGCAGTGAAACACAAGTGTTAGGGAGGTTCCAGGGCAAATTCTAACTTCATTTATAGAAAGGGCATTGGGAATATCCCCCAATTGCAGTACCAGCTTCACATTTATATATCTTTGATTAGTTCTTTAGTATAAATTCCTTTTTTTAAAAAAAAATCTCAGGTCCTCATGCTATGTAAGCAGTCTGCCACTGAGCTTCACCCCCAGACACTCTTAGTATAAGTTCTTAGGAGCAGAATTCTGGGTTAAAGATTATGTAGATTTTAGCCTGGTTTGGTGGCACATGGCTGCAATCCAGCAACTAGGGTGGATCACAAGTTTGAGGTCAGTTTCAGCAATTTAGTTAGGCCCTAAGCAACTTATTAAGACCCTGTTTCAAAAAGTTTAAAAGATAAAAAGGGCTGGTAATGTAGCTCAATGGTAACCCCCCCTTCAATACTGGTAAAAAAGTATATTTTAAAACTTTTGCTACAATTTAGCTAACTTACTTGACGGAAAGTTTGTGTCAGTTTTCCACACTGTCCCCCCCCCCCCCCAACACATTCTTTATTGTTGATGTTACAAACAAGGCTAAAAAAAAAAAAAAAATTAAGGCTGAGTAGATTCACTGTGACTCTTCTTCTGTTCTTTGGCACAGTGTTACAGGATGTAATACAATGCTGGGTATATCTTAGGTCTTCAAAAATAATTGTTGATTTAATATAGTTCATAGTGTTTCCTTTGGAATTTTGGAACAAGTATGAAACAAAACCAAAATATTAGTATACTTTAACCTTGGATTATGTCATTGATATCTAGTAAAGAGCAAGGCCATGAGGGAATGATAGGTACTATTTTTTTCTTTTTGCTGTGTTGGGGCTGGAACCCAGGGCCATGAGCATGTTAGGTAAGAGTACTACCACTGAGCTTAATCCCAGCTCAGATTGGTACATTTTGATAGGAAGGTTCTGGGAAAATTCTGGAGGCTAAAGAAAGGAGAAATCACCTAAGATTTCTGGAGGTAGGCCAGGAGCGCGGTGGTACATGCCTGTAATCCCAGTGGCTTGGGAGGCTGAGACAGGAGGATCATGAGTTCAAAGCCAGCCGCAGCAATGGTGAGGTGCTAAGAAACTCAGTGAGACCCTGTCTCTAAATAAAATACAAAAAAGGGCTGGGGATGTGCACCAATGGTTAGGCACCCCTGGGTTTAAGCCCCAGTACCAAAAAAAAAAAAAAAAAAAAAAAAGATTTCTGGAGGTAGACTGAGGAGGTCCACCAGTTTGCTGGAAAGGGAGGCAGTGCTTGGGGCGTCAGGATAGTTGTTGGGGAGGTAGCAGAGAGGAAATATTTGGCTGCTCCCTGTTTCCTGCTACTGTACTTTAAGCCCTAAGGATATTATTTTTACCTGGCAGACTTTATGTCAGAACATCTAGTGTGCAAATTTATTGCAGCGGAATTCTGGGAAAGATTATTCTGAATTGTGCTCTATTTTTTTTTTTATTTGGGGGAGAATTCCAGTTTTTTTTTTTTTTTTTCTGTTTTTTATGTGTCTGGCATGAGGCTATTTCCTGTTAAGTGGGACCAATGGCTAGAGGTCTAGGCTCCTTGTCACTGCTGCTTTTTCTACTCTTTTCCTGAAATACAAACAGGATGGGCAACCATGCATACTTTCCTTGAATGACTTTGTCATTTCATTTAAACTTCATAACAACCCTATGAGATAGCTCCTTATTATTCCCATTTCATATTAGAAGAAAATAACATAATTAATTTACCTCTATTATCCTGCTAGTATCTTGCAGATCTAGGATTACAATGATTTTGAAATCCCTTCTGTCTGATTCCAAACACCTGCTTCCAACCCCTACCTGATTTCAAGAACACAGAGCAATGTGCTCTTCCTGAACCTATTTCCTGCACTATGTCTCCTAATTTTTAAAAATTTGGGATCCCCTCCATTTGGGATTCAATTGAGTAGGCTTTTCCTACTCAAAGATCTCTTTAAAACTTATCTTTTGGTTTGTGGTTTTAGCTTGGTAGAATGCCTGGCTGGTATGTGTAAGTCTGAGTTCAATCCCCAACACTGAAAGGAAAAAAAAATACCAAGGAGGAGTAATGAGTTTCTATAAGCCCTTCAGAGTAAAGGAAAATGAGCTGTTAGCTAAATTCCCCAAACAAAGGACATAGGTAATTAATTCAGTTTTCTCAAGGTAATCACTTTTGAAGAATCAAGGACACAAAGGTCCAAAGAAAGATAGAGTAGATCAAGTATAAATTTTATATTAGTACCATTAGGGGTTTGCTCCCATTTAGAGAGCCAGCCCTTTGGGGCCAACTCTATTGTTTCACAAACTTCTCCTGTACTCTTTCTTGACTCTCTGAAATTTCCCTTTGTTTCTCAGTTTCGTGAGGGAGTGTGAGTAAGCTATGCCATCAATATAGACCAAACACTTTTTTCCCCCACAATGTCAGAATTTATTGAATAATAATGAATTCATGAGCTATACCACTTTTAGTCATGGTGATTCACTGAATACTCATGTGTCACCTGAGAGTCATAAGCTGGGTAATCACAAATTCTTTTATTCCATTTCAATATTATTCCTCCTCCTCCTCCTCCTCCTCCTCCTCCTCCTCCTCCTCCTCCTCCTCCTCCTCCTCCTCCGGGACCAGGATTGAACCCAGGGGTGCTTAACCATTCAGCCACATCCCCAGCCCGTTTTATTTATTTATTTTTGAGACAGGGTCTCACTAAGTTGCTTATGGCCTTGCTAAGTTGCCTAGGCTGGCTTTGAACTAGATTTCCTTCTGCTTTAGCCTCCTGAGATGCTGGGATTATGGTGTGCACCACCATGCCCAGTTTAATTTCTATGATACTCAAGTCACATATCATACTCCACACAATGATATATATGTCACAGAAGACTGAGGAAGGATAAAGACAGTAGCAGTGTTATAGGATCCTGTGCCAAGAGCACAGGCAGAGAACAGATATGAAGGCAGAATCATACTTACTATAGGTGGTTAGATAAGTATTTTAATGAACCAATTCTGCAGAGTTGTCGGGGTAGAGGGTCTAGTTGGACAGCAGTTTCCATTTCAGAGTGCCAGCTTGAGGTGTCAGCTTGGAGTGGGCTGTGTGATATAGTTTTCAAGGGCAGGAGAAACCATGCTGTGCTGAAACCTAAATGGACAGGATCAGAGGTTTGGCTCTCTGGTGATTTTTCTGGGCAAAGCTCCTAAAGATTGACCAGGTAGGTGACAGGGTCAGGGTGCCACTTAGTTCAGTTTTGGGGTGAAGATCCTCCTTTTATGGGTTTCAGGTGAGGGGGCTGCATCTGGTGAACTTGTAAACTCCTGTGTCTGATGTTCCTGATATTATTTGAGATGTCCATATGAGTAGGTAGTCCTTGACTTAATTTGATAAGTTGGCATGCATAGGTTATTTATCAATTTATGCTTTATGGTTATGCTGGGCAAATGGTGTTTATTTGTACAAACAAGCTGTAGAGTTATTATACCTTGGCACTTGTACTCAAAATGTAGTAGCTCATGGCAAACTGCTGCTTTACAAAATGTAGTAACTCAGGATTAGGAACAACCTAAAAACAAACTACTATTGTATACATCATGGAAAAACTCAGAGCAGGGCACAGCCTGCTGAACACACTCAGGATTATAGGAAAATTCAGTTGTGACCATATATCATGAGGGAGTGTCCCCTACCCCCAGTAGGCCAAGACAGCATACTGTAATAGAACCCTTGATATTCTGGTTTTGCTGTACTTTTTCTGTACGTATTTTTAAGTTTATGGTACTGGAACTGAACTTGGGGTCCTCTTCTACTGAGATAAATCCTCATTCCTTGGTTTTTTGAGACAGAGTCTCATTAAATTGCCAAGGTTGGTCTTGAACTTTTGGTCTTCCTGCCTCAATCTCCCAAATAACCGTAACCGGGATTACAGATGTGCACCACCATGATGGCTGCATATATATATATAAATATATAAATAATATAGCAGGGGGATTGAACCTGGGGCCTTGCACATGCTTGGCAAGTGCTCTACCACTGAGCCACATCCCCAGCTTGCTGTACATTTTAATAGACACTTTTCAGATTAGAAAAAAAAAATCTGTTAAGATGTAATGATACCATCATTGAATTCATATTATATTCTTTGTAATGCACTACATACTTCCCATGCTAGAACTAACTGAATTCTCATGAGTCTGAGAACAAACTCTGTCCCAGAAATACTAACTTCTTCCAAGTCACAGATAGCAGCAGAACAACAGTTTAGGTCTGATCTGACTTCAGAGTCTGTGTTCATGACCACAGTTATTTATAATTAGATAATAAAATTTATCTCAGTATAGATATAGGTAGGGGCTCTGGGAAAAGGTGGCAGGGTATTTACTGACAAACAATGTGATCTGTGTCATCATTTTGCCTAGAGCTGCTTCCTGGGGGATATTTGTTAATGAAACAATGAATTTATTGTTATTTTATAAGTAAGAATAGCTAATGTCTACATCACTCAATGACAAATATTCATTGAATGCTTTCTATGTGTCAAGCACTAGGCAAGGTTCTGGGGTTACAAAATTAAGCAAAAACATATTGTGCTCCTTGTTTTCTTGGTGCTTATAGAATTGTGGAGGAAATATTCAATAACAAATATTCACAACAATGACTGTAATTACAGAGATAAGTAATCAAAAGGGAAAGAACGTGATTCTGTGGCTACAAATAGCAAAAGAATCCAAAATGTGTGGTGGGGTGGGATCTGGGAAAGCTTTCCTGAGTCAGGAGGTAAGAATGAGTTGGAATGAACTAGGTGAGTAGTGGGTGGGAGTGGGAGATGAAATATACATCTCAGGGAGGGAAATAGAATTAGCAGATATCCTGAAGATTTGGTCCCTAACCTAAGAACAATGCTTTTAGGTTAAAAACTGAAAGTTTTTAAGCAAAGGTCTGCCATGACCAGATTTACATTTTAACAAGATCACTCGCTCCAGGGATAATGGATTGAAAAGTAGTAAAGGTGGAAGTCAAAGGACCAGTTAGCAATAGTCCATGTTAGAAATAATGAGTTGGACCAGGGTGGTGTTAGTGGAGATGGCAATGAATTTTGCAGCTGACAAAAATTTTTGAAGGTGGTGCTGATAGAA
Organism: Marmota flaviventris; assembly: GCF_047511675.1. Lineage (NCBI taxonomy): Eukaryota > Metazoa > Chordata > Mammalia > Rodentia > Sciuridae > Marmota > Marmota flaviventris. The sequence goes on from NC_092518.1 coordinate 103,813,468, forward strand.
CTTGGTGATGGATTCCTTAAGAAGATGTGGGATGGGAGGGGTTAGTGTCCTTTAACCTTCACAGCCACCATAGGTGGGAGATGTTCCAATTTACCCTCTTTTACAGATAAGAAAACTGAGACTTGTAACTGCTTTGGAATAAGTCTGCAGGCTTCACAGGGCACTAACGGCACTATATAATCTGGACCTGTTGACCAACATATCATTGTTCCACCTCCACCATTCTACTTCTAGTTCTTTATAGTCTACCTACAGTGGCCTTTCAGTTTCTTGATATGCCAGGCTCCTTCTAGTCTTAGAGCCCTTTCACCTGCTCTCACTCTAATTTGAAATACTTTTCCCCTTTTATTTTCCTAGCTCACCCTTTTTCTGGGAAACCTCTAATCTCCAGACTGAGGCCTTCAAGTTATCTGCTCTCATAGCACTCTGTGTTTTTGCATGTATTAAAATTGTATCTGGTCTCTATCCCTCCCTCCCTCTTGCAAGCCTGGGAATGGGAACCCAGGGCATCTCACAGGTCATGCAAGTGCTCTACCATTGAGCTACATCACCAGTCCCAAACCTAGTTTCTAGATATTTTTACTTTTTTTGTTTTTGATACCCAGGATTGAACTCAGGAGCACTCGACCACTGAGCCACATCTTCAGCCCTATTTTGTATTTTATTTAGAGACAGGTTCTCACTGAGTTGCTTAGTGCCTCCCTTTTGCTGGGGCTGGCTTTGAACTTGCAATCCTCCTGCCTCAGCCTCCCAAGCTGCTGGGATTACAGGTGTGTGCCACTAAACCTGGCTAGATATTTTTATTATTTCCTCTACAAAATTGTAAATTTCAAGGAAAGGATCTTGTCTGTTTTATCTCTCTGTTCCCAGTGATCACCAGGGGGCTTAGCATACAGTAAGCATGATGGTTAATTTCATATGTCAACTTGCTGGGCTAAGGGATATCCAGATATCTGGCAAAACATTATTTCTGGGTCTGTCTGTGAGGATATTTCCAAAAGAGGTTATTTTCCTATTTTCCACCCCCCCCCACGTGGTACCAGGTATTGAATCCAGGGCTTTGTCCACTCTATCACTGAACTACACTCCCAGTCCTTTTTATTGTGTGTGTGTGTGTGTGTGTATATATATATAATATATATATATATATATATTGTCCTTGGAATTTAAGTCACAGGTGCTTAATCACTGAGTCACATCCCTGTCCCTTTATTTAGAGAGAGGGTCTTACTAAGTCACTTAGGGCCTTGCTAAATTGCTGAGGCTGGCCTTGAACTTGCCCCAGCCTCCCGAGCCACTGGGATTATAGGTGTGCGCCACCATGCTTGGCTCTTTTATTGTATTTTGAGACAGGATCACACTACATGACTGGCCTCAAACTTGTGATCCTTCTGTCTCAGCCTCCCAAATCACTTACAAGTATGTGACACTGTGCCTGGCTGAGATTAGCATTTGAGTTGGTAGACTTTATAAAGAAAACAGTTCTCACCAATGTGAGTGGGTATCTTCCAACTTGTTGAAGGTCTAAATTTGGAGGAAGGATGTATTTACTCTGTTTGATCTGAGACATCCTTTTTCTGCCCTGGACATTAGTGCTACTGGTTCTTAGGACTTTGGACTCAAACTCGGACTAACACTATTGCCTTTCCTGTTCTCAGATCTTCAGATTCAGACTGACTTAAACCACTGGTTTTCCTGGTTCTCCAGTTACAGCAAATCATGGGACTTTTAGCCTCCATAATTGTGTGATCCAATTTATATAATCTCTGTCAAGGCACACACATGCACACATACTGTACACACATTTTTTCTGTTCTCTGGAGAACCCTGACTAGTACACTAAGATGTTATATACATATTTATTGAGTGGAAGAGTGAGTGAAGCTTATGGAGATAACTTATCTACTATTAAGCAGCTATTAAGTGATTGATCCAAGATAAACTAAATCTAGCCAACAGTACAGCTCAAACTCTACCTACTATTCTAGATTGTCACTCTTCCTGTTTGCAACTGAACCACATCAAAGGCCAAACAGCAATTTCTGGGGAATATATGATCAGTTTTTTCCCTCCCTTCCTCCTGGCCCACTCCCTTCTTTGATCCTTTCCTATTCTTTCTTCTCCTCCTTCTTCCTTCCCTTTAATTTCTCTCCCTCCTCTCTTCTATTTTTCTTTATTCCAGTGTTGAAGGGCTACACAATTGTCCAACCTGCACATTTACAACTGAGGAAAACTTGCCAGATCAGTCAAAATGCCTGCCCAAAAGCTATAGTTAGTAGCAGACTTAATAGACAACTTTAGCTTCATGGTGGGCATCATTCTAACAAAATCAGTCGAGATCTAATTTATTTCAATCTTGTTTACCCAACATCTGTTTGTTATAATCAGATTAGTTCCATCACTGACCCAGGCACATGGTTTGCACATTCTTACCTCAAAGGCATGGCCCAAACTGGTTTCTTTACTTGGTATTTATTCTTTCTTTCTCAACCTATCTATTTTATTCCTTAAGGCCCATCTCAGTTCTCACCTCTTCCCTACAGACATCCCTGGTTTATTGTAAACCCACACAGCAGTCTGTATCACTCATTTGGTCCTAATCTTACTTTACTATGTATACTCGGCCCTCTATATCCATGGGTTATGCATCTGTAGATTCCTAACCACAGGTTGAAATATTTGAAAAATGATTTCATCTGTACTGAACACATACACACTTTTTGTCTTTATTCCCTGAACAACACAACAACTATTTACATAGCATTTACATTGTGTTAAATATTAAAAGTAATCTAGAAATGATAAAGTTTCTCAGAGGTTATGCATAGGTTATGTGCAAATATTATACCAACTTATATAAGAAACCTTAGCATCCATAGTTTTTTTTTTTGGTACCAGGGATTTAACCTTGGGGTGCTTAACCACTGACCAACATCTCTAGCCCATCTTTATTTTTTTTATTTTGAGACAGGGTCTTGCTAAATTGCTTAGAGCCTTGCTAAATTGCTGAGGCTGGCTTTGAACTTGTGATCCTCCTGCCTCAGCCTCCCAAGTCACTGGGATTATAGGCATGTGCCACTGTGTCCTGGCTATATTTTGATATCTGTAGGGGTTCCTGGAACCAATCCCCCATGAATACCAGGGATAATTGTATCTTTAGTTAAATGCTCTTATATAAGTATTTTCTTTCTTACAGATTCCTTCTCACCCCTGGATCACCAAGAACAGGAACTATATCACATATGTACATCTTTCGTATTCCTTTTTTTTTTAAAAAAAAATATTTATTTTTTTAGTTACAGGTGGACACAATATCTTTATTTTATTTTTATGTGGTGCTGAGGATGGAACCCAGTGCCTCATGCATGCAAGGCAAGCACTCTTCCTCTGAGCCACAACCCCAGCCCCTGTATTCCTTTTTTTTAAAAAATAATTTTTGTAGTTGTTGATGGATGCGATACCTTCATTCTTAATTTATTTATCTTTATGTGGTGCTGAGGATCAAACCCAGGACCTCACATATGCTAGGCAAGCACTCTACCACTGAGCTACAGCCCCAGCACCTCATATTCCTTTTGACTCCAAGAAAAGTACTAGACACATAGTAAACACTCAACCAACAATTCTTGAATGAATGAATGAATGAATGATATTAAGAAGGAGAAAATAAAATGGTAGATTCTGCCATCTTGTGGTTATTAGTCTTTAGTGTAGTCATTTTCACTACATTTTTTTTAGTGTTGAAATTTAAGAAATGGCCCATGTTAAGACTCTTTAGGTGACTATGGTGAAGTGGGGAAGATTTCTTTTGCTCAGTGTACCAAAAACATGGTTATCTAAATATGTTATAAGAGAAAATAGAGGTGATGAGAGCCAAAAAGTGAAGTAAAACACATATGGAAGGAATCACTATAGGCCTGGGAAATACTGATTAGATTCCCTCAGGCCTAATCCATGGTCTGAACACATTAAGTAAAAGAAACTGTTCCCACGTGTTCAGTAGTCTAGAATTCTGATCATAGGACCAATCTACTTAAAAAAAAAAAAAATATATATATATATATATATATATATATATATATATATATATATATATATATATATATATTTAGTTGTAGACAGACACAATATCTTTATTTGTTTTTATGTGGTGCTGAGGATCGAACCCAGGGCCTCACACAGACAAGGCAAATGCTCTACCAACTGAGCTACAACCCCAGCCCCCAATCTACTTTTTTAAAGGGGTCTACTAATAGACCTTTTATAATAGTCATCTGGTGAAGAGAATCACTGTATTCTCTTCAGAATCACTGTATTTCCCAGGCCTATAGTCATTCCTTCCATATGTGTTTTACTTCACTTTTTGGCTCTCATCACCTCTGTTTTCTCTTATTATATATTTAGATAACCATGTTTTTGGTACACTGAGCAAAAGAAATCTTCCCCACTTCACCATAATCACCTAAAGAGTCTTAACATGGGCCATTTCTTAAATTTCAACACTAAAAAAATGTAGTGAAAATGGCTACACTAACTCAATCACCTTTGAGTTAATTAACAGTGCTAGGATCTAGTCTCAGTTTTATTGACAACCTTGTGAAGATCACAGAACTTCTCTTGTCTCAGTTCTCTTACTAATCATCTCAATTTACTGCAAGGCTATAATAATACTGTAAAACTGTAGGGATGAAAGTTCTTAGAAAAGTCTTTTTAAAAGTGGTATATATATGCTTAACATTCCCATAAAAGAAAAATGTTTATACCTTCCATTGTATAACATCTAAGCTATATAATTGTCTATTATCTATTTTTAGTCTCTCAACAACCCTAGGAGGTAGGCACCCAGGCATTATTACTCTCAGTTTATAGATGAAGCTCAGAGATTCAAATTCAGAGTCATTACATATACATTGAGGACCTGTTACATGCCAGGTGTACTGATAGGTGCTTTCATGTGTTAGAGAAGTTAAGTTCATTGTGTAAGATCACATGGTTGGTAAGACGCAAAGTCTGTACACTAATGTCTAATTTCTCTCCCAGGGCTATTTGCATTTGATTGTTCTCTTTCTTTTGTGGAATGAGTATTTTGTTCCCTGTTAAAGATATTTCAATATCCCATGAGCAGATTCACCAAAACACTTTTGGTATAGGCTATAAGCCTGAACTCTACTTGATGCAGTGGTTCTCAGCCCTGGTTGTACATTAATATTACACTGGGAGTTAGAAAAAAATAATCCACAGTTTGGCGCCCCACAAGACAATAATTAAATCATTTTCTGGGGATGGAGCCTGGGAAAGAGATTTTTTTTGTCTTTTTAAAAGCTAATTTTAATATGCAGTCAGGGTTGAGAATCACACTTTTCTAGCAGAGAGGTCAGTGACCCAACAATCCAGTTTTGTCAGAGACAGGTCTTGGCAAACATCACGAGAATTTAGTGAGGAAGAGGGAAGAACTTTGAAGAAACACATGAGAAATATCATTTATTGAATCTGATCTTAGCATTGCAAGGAAGCTGAATAGCAGTTGGTGGAGGTAAATTCTGAGTTAGAGAACCAGGAAAGAGCACAGAGATCCCACTTTGAGAATGAGAGGTTGGGATGGCAGACACCGCCTTCTCACTCTATTAGAGTACACATTATAAACCCCTGTTCATTCATTCATTCAAAAATAAAATATTTACTGAACATTTACTATGTGTCAGGTGCTATTATAGATACTAGGGAAATAGCAGTGAACAAACTAGATACAGACTTTAGACTCATTTAACTTACATTTTAGTTGTGAATATAGGGGAATGGTTCTGCCTTGGTGCCCTGGTGACCTTAGACAGCTAGCTGTATATAGGCTAAACAGCCAAGGTTCAACCACAATCTGGCTCCTGTCTTGAAGGAATGCTCTGTTATCTTCTCTGAAACATGGTAAGATAAGCAATATCGTGAGAAGCTATTGCTAGTCCCCTTCTCATCCACTTTTCTATCTTGTGGGAGACAGCTATTAGGAAGTTTCTCATTTGCCTCCTTGATTTCAGTAAGGCATAGAGCTTTCCACCATTAAACCCACATCTCCCTTCAGTATAACTGCAGTTCAGCTGCTTGGCTATAATTTTAGAGTTGGCTCCTCCACAGCAAAGTGACCCACTGCTCATTTCATCTATCATCTGGCCTCTTCAATTCAATGTCATCCTATGGGAGTAGGGACTGATATTGCTTTTGCTGCCTATGTAAGTAATAAATGTGTTTGCATCCATTTGGTGAATTGTCTTCTTATTGAATGAATTTATTTTTTTTATTTTTTTAAGAGAGAGAGAGAGAGAGAGAGAGAGAGAATTTTTTAATATTTATTTTTTTTAGTTCTCGGGGGACACAACATCTTTGTTTGTATGTGGTGCTGAGGATGGAACCCGGGCCGCACGCATGCCAGGCGAGTGCACTACCGCTTGAGCCACCTCCCCAGCCCCTTGAATGAATTTATGAAAGTGTGGTAAACCAACCTAGCAGCTACCAGTGCACTATTTCTTAGGAACTGCTTGGTTGCTTGATAATGGGGACAGATCTCTATTGATTATATGGAAAATCAAAATTATAACAAACACTAAAAATAAGTAACTTTTCAGTAGAGAAACCCAGGCTTCTCTGTTCAAGTGGTAAAAACTGGGGGATAGGTAATAAATGGAGTCCAGGTCTGGGAATGGGCCAACATGGATTTGTTGGGTCTATGAACCTATGTGATAGTCATTTCCCTAATTCCAGAAAGTAAAACTGGATAGGAGAAACTGAGAATTTGGCAGACCTCTATATTGTTACATTGACCATAGAATAAGACCTATGGTAATACATTATACTACACATACATATGTCAAAATATACTCCATTGTCATGTATATCTAAAAAGAATAAAAAATAATAAAGAACTATTGTTGTAGGAAAAGACAGGTATAAACCTCAGAAGTTCCTCACCCTCACTTGCTAAGGATAGTAAGTAGGTAAATAAATAAAAGTTCTTTTTTTCACATTTCAATTGATGCATTATAGTTATACATATTGATGGTAGTTGTTGTTACACATTCATACATGCACACAATATAACAGTATAATTTGTCCAGTATTACTCCCTAGCAGTTCCCCCCTCTGTTCTTGCCTCCCACCCCTTGGTCCTTTTCCTGTACAGATCTCCTTTTGATTTTCATGAGATCTTCCTCCAGCTTTCTTTTTCATTTTCCTGTCTAGCTTCTACATATAAGAGAAAACATGTGACCTTTGACCTTTGGAGTTTGACTTATTTTGCTTAACATAATAATCTGTAATTCCATTCATTTTCTTATGAATGACAATTTCATATATACCACATTTTCTTTATCCATTCATATACCACATTTTCTTTATCCATTCATCTGTTGATGGACACATAGGTTGTTTCCATAGTTTGGCTATTGTGAATTGTGCTGCTATAAACATGGGTATGCATGTATCACTGTAGTAAGATGACTTTAATTCGTTAAGATAAATACCAAGGAATGATAGAGCTGGGTTATATGGTGGTTCTATGCCTAATCTTTTCAGGATCATCCATACTGATTTCCATAGTGTTTACAAATTTACAGTCCCACCAACAGTGTAAAAGAGTTTCTTTTTCTCGCCATCCTCTCCACCATTTATTATTATTTGTATTCTTGATGACTGCCATTCTGACTGGTTTGAGATGCAATCTCAGTCTAGTTTTGATTTGCATTTCCCTAATTGCTAATATGTTGAAAAATTTTTCATGTATTTGTTGCCCACTTGTATTTTTTTCTTTTTAGAAGTATCTAATTAATTTGCCCATTTATTAACTGGGTTTTTTATACTAAGTTTTTTGAGTACTTTATATATTATAGATATTAATCCTCTGCAGAAGAGTATCAGCAAAGATTTTCTTCTATTCTGTGGGTTCTTTATTCATGTTCCTGATTGTTTCCTTTGCTATGCAAAAGCTTTTTAATCCAATGTCATCCTGTTTATTAACTCTTGGTATTATTTCCTGAGCTTTAGGACTCCTACTGAGAAAGTAATTTCCTGTGCCTATATGCTGTAGTGTTGACCCTATGTTTTCTTGTAGGAGCTGCATAGTTTCTGGTGTAATTCCTAGGTCTTTGGTCCATTAATAAATATGCCAAGGTACCCGGATTGAACCCTGGGGCATTTAACCACTGAGACACATCCCCAGTCCCCTCCCTCCTTTTTGTATTTGATTTATAGACAGGGCCTCACTGAGTTGCTTAGAGCCTCACTAAGTGGCTGAGTTTTGAACTTGTGATCCTTCTGCCTCAGCCTCTTGAGTCGCTGGGATTACACGTGTGTACCATGGTGCCTGGCTTGATCTATTAATAAATAAAATTTAAAAGCTATTTTGCATTTCAGGGAGAATTAAGGAATTTAGTGTTCTCAAACATTTATACAAAGCAGTCCCCATGATATACCCATTTTATTTCATAGTGTGGTCTCTGACAAATACAGATGAATCATAACTGATGACAATGAAGTATTGCAATTTAAATTAAGTGGTATAACCAATTATAACTGTTATCTCACATTCAATATCTTTATTAGAACAGATTAACACTAGCCATATATGTATATATGGCTTTTTATTTTGTACTAGAGATTGAACCCAGGGATTATTAACTACTCAGCCACATCCACAACCCCTTTTTATTATTTTATTTTGAGATAGGGTTTTGCTAAATTGCTTAGGACCTTGCTATGTTGCTGAGGCTGGCTTTGAACTTGTGATTCTCCTGCCTCATCCTCCCAAGTCTCTTGGATTACAGGCATGTGCCACTGCACCCAGCCTATTGTGGCTATTGATCAAATGAAGGTGTTATCTCGCATACCTATTAGAAGATGGAAGAAGGAATGAAGACATTCGTCCAGTTTCTGGAAGCATGTCTAAATGATGGTCCTTAAGGTCAGCCATCTTTAGGGATCTTCAGCTGAAGAAAACTTCCTCCTTACCCAATACCATGCCTTCTTCCAAGGGCATTCTATACCCAATGCAGGAGCATAAAGGCCCAGCCCTCATTCTAGTTTCAGAACCTCCCATGGAGTTGGACAAAGCCTTCATTGCAACTTCATCTCGGCTTCATATCTCCCTCTGCTCAGTCCTCTTTTCTTTACTTCCTTTTAACAAGTGTTCATCCTGAGGGTACCCCTTAATAAACATCCTGCACACTTTCCATCTCAGAGTCTATTTCTTGGGGAATCCATACTCTGTGACAGTTGATACCAAAAGTGGTCTGAGGAAATCGTTGGTACAATGGGAATTTGGACCTGGATCACTCACTGCCTGGCTGACAGTGAGGACCTCATTACTGGTGGTAGGTAGTATATGATATGTCCTGACACAGGTAGCAGTGCAGTTGAAACTTTCAGTGGTAGAATTAGCTATTATCATCATCAGGTGTTGGGAGGAATATGGGGAAAATAGTATTCCCCCCCCTTTTTTAAGAGGTGAGGTCTTGCTGTGTTGCTTAGGTTGGCCCTAAATTCGTGGGCTTAAGTGATCCTCCTACCACAGCCTCATCAGTAGTTGGAACAATAGGTGTATGCCATCACGTGCAACTTGAGAATAGTAATCTTAGAAAAGAATGGAATTTTCTGGGCACAGTAGTGTACACCTGTAATCCCAGTGGCTCTAGAGGCTGAGGCTGGAGGATCATGAGTTCAAAGCCAGCCTCAGCTACTTAACAAGGCTCTAAGCAACTTAGTGAGACCCTGTCTCAAAATTAAAAAACGGGGGGGGGGGCCTGGGGATATGGCTCAGGGGGTAAGCGCCCCGGGTTCGATGCCAGCACCCAAAATAAATACACAAACAAACAAACAAACAAATAATTCAGTCTGGTTCTCCTTTGCAGGCCAGGACAGATAGCAGGAGGAGTGATCACAGAGCTGGCCTTTTAACTAGCAAAAAGGATGACCAGAAACCAAAGTAATAGAACCCAAGTGGCTATGCTCAACTGCCAGAACCTAGGTAAAATGCAGTAGTCATAATGAGGAGCTAACTCAGAGTGGCAGCATGAGGGCTGACTCAGAGGGAGTTATGGAGGTGGTTAATAGACTATTGCATCCCTAGGGGCAAATAGATGGGCAGACAACAGAGATATTACTCTGAAAAACAAAAGCAATCATGCTTGAATGATCAGGACACTAAGTGCAGTTGCTCAAAAATAATGTTATGAAATTTTCTGAATTTCTAAACATGAACCAGTTTTGAAACCTAAAAGTGATTGACTAAGTGGGAAGTGGGAAGGATTGTAAAATGCTACTGAAAGGGCACATAATAATGATTCTTCCAGTCCCTTCCCATAGGGATGCATGGCCCTTTGTTTGGGTGACTGTACACTGGAGAGAAGGGAATGCCCAAACTTCTGTGAATTGTTGGACAAACTGCATGGAGGTACAAAAGGCCTTTCTTTCAAGGCCCTCTATAGATTCTGGTCCCTTAATATTGGATTTCTCAAGTCTCTGTAACCACGAGTCACTAATTTTCTCTTCACTATAAATTATAGAGTCTGTGTGAGCATTATGGCAAACAACTACAATCCTAGAAATTTGGGAAGCTAAGGTAGAGGGATCCCAAGTTTGAGGCCAGCCTCAGCAACTTAGTGAGATCCTGTCTCAAAGTAAAACAAATAAAAAGACTTGAGATGTGACTCAGTGGTAGAGCACCTCTGGTTTCATTCCCTATTGCCTGCCTCTCCACACAAAATTCATCAGTGGTATAGTTATAGCAGCACAAAATTGACTAAGATATCTGTTATCTGAAGTGCTCATCTAGCATTCCCTGTAGTCCCAAGAGTGCTACAAATATGAGTTTTGTGGACTATGACTATATTCCAGGAAACTAATTACCTAAGGTAAATTGTAAAAGAGTTCATGAATTATGGAGCTGCACAGAGATATTCACAACAGAGTTACAAATTAGGAAAGTAGAAGAATGAATCATGGGTGGAAAATAAGTCGAGTTAGAATAATTTAAGCTTTGAAGAAGTGGTTAGATTTAAATAGCATTTAGGAGTGTTTTCACTACAGGAAATGTTAGAATATTGAGATTAGGTAGAATTAAGTAGCAAAACCAGGTTGGAATGTTCTACTAAATTAGAAGACTAAAGAAACTTTGAATAAGGCAATGGACTTATTCAAAGATCTTAAAGAGCAATACTGGAAATTACAATCAAACTAGCTAAACTCAACAGGTGTATCGAGGAATGAGTTATTGATGAACTATTAATGGAAGTCTAAGAATAATTTTTCTTGAACTGTTTTCCTGTAATGCTTTTCTGAAAGAACATGGTGCTGTTTTCTAAGCTTATTTTTCTTTGTTTTGATCATCATTCTCCTTTATTTCCTGACTTTATTGCCAAGATCCAGTAGGCAAAAATTGGCAAGAGAGCATGTCATGGTCCATGACTGGACAATCTGTGTTAGTCACCAGGCCAAACAAAGGTTGGGGTACAGGAAAATTGCCTTGGGTACACTCTTATGCAAATAGGTCATTTGGCCGATTTTTAAAAAGTGTATCCATTTAACATGACATTGTGCATTTTGAGATTGTTCTGAAAGGATAAAAGAAACTGAAGTTAAAGACCAGGCATTGTAAAGCTTCTAAGCTGCAAAGCCTGAGTTAAAATGTAAAAGACCAGGTATTGTTAAGTTCCTATGCTACACTCAAAACCTGAAATTCCTGTAGCTGTTAGGACAATTCACGGGGCTGCCCAATAGATATTCCCCCTGACCATTTAGTTGTTAAATAACCTGGGCCCTGTGCAGTTTGGCACGTAGGCATTCAGGGCCCAAACCAATCAGTTTAAATGTGTACCCCGCTTTAGGACTAACCTATCACCCCCGCCTGACCTGTTCCCGCCAATGAATGTACTAATCATGTTCGAGAGTTGTTGTTCGATTTTCCCGCACCTCATGATGATTTGCTCTGATGTATGCAAAGCCCCTGCCCTCCCCCAAAAGCGTACTTAAGCACTGCTTAACCCCTGCTCGGGGCTCTGGGCCGCTCTCCCTTCTTGAGTGAGCACGGAGCCCCAGCATGCTGGATCTGCAATAAACCCCCTTTTGCTGTTGCATGAGTCAGTCTCTTGGTGGTCTCTTCCTCCGTCATTCACCGGTCCCTTACAGTTCCTTCCTATGTGTTCCTGTAGCATGGTGCTTTTACTCCTATTGTACCACTGATTAAATTCTGACTTGTATTATAATTAAATTATTTGTAATTATGAGGATGCAAAATGGTGACTTATGGGATACCTCTAGCCCATATATGTGCTTCATTTGGCTAATGCATGTTCACGTTTTAAAAAATAGTTGAAATGTTGCAAAAATAGGAAAGTTTAAAAAATATGGATTCCTGACTTCTTTTGAAAATATGATACTTGGCACCCACTTTCCTCATGGTGATAACTTACTGGAATTGAATAGTGACAGCCCTTATTATCAACCTAACATTGACTCTGAAAGTTGGTTACCATTTTTCATGGAGCTGGAATTGCTGTTCTTACAGTGACATTAAGAAGAAAGTGAAATATTTTTCTATGCCAAATTTCCATAAAAATCTAGGGCTAGGAGTGTAGCTTATGGCAGAGTGCTTGCCTAGCATATTCAAGACCCTGGGGCTTCCATTTACAACACGGAAAAAAAAAAAGAAGAAGAAGAAGAAGATGGAGAAGAAAAGTAAATAAAAATTGGGAAAACAAAAGCTACTGTAAGAGGAGAGAAGACTGATGTATTTCAAGGATTGAAGGATACAGATGGATTGAAGAATAGGTAAGGTTAGGAATGGAGAGCTTGGGCCAAACCAGTGAGATGGTAGAGTGAGAAAGAACAAGATTTAGTGAGGTTAGTACTCTTCTCAGGTTTCTTATGGGGTGAGGGGATGGTCTCTCCTAGGGCACACTGTTGCTTCTTGCCTTCAAGTGAAATTTTCATTGAGCACCTATACTGTACCAGGCACTGGGGATACTGTGGTGAACAAAGTAGAAACAGCCCCTATTTCTCATGTGTAAGGGTAAAAGAAATTGAAGTTAAAGCGTAAAAGTTAAAGGGTAAAAGACCGGGTATTGTAAAGTTTCTAAGCTGCAAGGTCTGAGTTAAAATGTAAAGGATTAGGTATTGTTAGGTTTCTGTGCTACCTGCAAAACCTGAAATCCCTGTAGCTGTTAGGACAATACTGGAACTGCCCAGTAAATATTCCCACTGACTCCCTGGTTGTCCAATAACTCGGGACTCTGTGTAACTGGTCACATAGTCATTTAGGCCCTAAAACCAATCAGTTTGAATGTGTACCCTCCTTAGGAATGACCTATCACTCCAGCCTGACCTGTTCCCGCCAATGAATGAACTAATCATGTTTAGGAGTTGTAGTTTGATTTTCCCGCGGTGTATGATGATTTGTTAAAGGAGACTGTGATGTATGTAAAATCCCCACCCTCCCCAAAAAAGTGTACTTAAGCAGTGCTCAGCCCCTGCTCGGGGCTCTGGGCTGCTTTCCCTTCTTGAGTGGGCACGGAGCCCCAGCATGCTGGTTCAATAAATCCCCTTCTGCCAATTGCATGAGTGGTCACTTGGTGGTCTCTTTCTCCGACACTTCGCCTGACCCTTACACATGGAGCTCACAACTGAGTGGGGGAAAGGTAGACATTAATAAATAACTCTAAAGGAAAATAAAAATGGTGCTAGAAAACAAACAATACAGATTTTTTTTTTCTGATTTGAGATCTCAGGGAAGATTTCCTTGAAGAGACGCTGAAGTTGGGACCTGAAGAGTAAGTAGGAGTTAGGTAAAGAGGAGGGGATAGAGTTTTATGGAGAGAAGGTATGCCTTATGCAAATACAGTCAGCTCTCTGTATCCAGGGCTTCAACCAGCCATGGATCAAAAATATTTGTAAAAAAAAAAAAAACCTGGAAGTTTACTTAACATGTACAGACTTTTTTCCTTGTCATTATTTCCCCCCAAAAGTATAAAACATACTGATGTTGATTTAAAATATATGGGAGGGGCTGGGGATATAGCTCAATGATAGAGTACCTGCCTAGCATGCACAAGGTTGTGGGTTCAACCCCCAGCACTGCAAAACAACAGCAACAACAAATAACAAAGTATGTGGGAGACTATGCATAGGTTATATGTAAATACTATGACATTTTATATAAGGTATATGAGGGGAGTCCCAGAATCATTCCGGAGCAGATATAGAGACAGCATTGTACAAAAAAACAGGCAGAAGTTCAGCACCATTATAGATCTGTAGAGGTCAAGTGGCTATTGATAGAGAGTAAGGAGTAGAGTAGCCAGAAGCGTTAACAAGGTCACAAAATATAGGCCTTGATTCTAATTTTGCTTAAACTTTTGTTTCAGCTGCCTAGTAGTGAGTTCTTGTCAGTTGTGAGTTCTTGTCCACTGAGGGTTATCATTCTCATTGTTCTCTGTGGTTAAAGAGCTGATTTTTTTCCAATAAAGAATTTAAAATTTTTTTTTGTTAAAAAATAATAATGGCAGCACAGACTTTTGAATAATGTGTATGTCATGAGATGTAGTTGTTGTTTCCCCCCTGGTGCTGGGGATTAAACTCGGGGCCTTACCCATGCTAGGCAAGCCTCTATCATTGAGCTATGTCCTCTCTTTGAGGTACAGTTTTCTGTATTATTAATTAAGTTAAAAAATTAAAGTGATCTAAACAGTCATTTAACCCATTAAGTCCTGCTCATGTGATGTTGAATGTATTTTTCTTATATGTCCCTGCCACTTGAATCTCATGGCTACTGCCCTAGTTCAGGCTTTTGTTACCCACACTTTAATTGTGGTATCTTCTCTGTGCTCCTTATCCATCGTCCAACCTGTTATGGTTTGGATATGAGGTATCTTCCAAAAGCCCTGTGTTAATACAGGAATATTCAGAGATGAAGTGATTAGATTGTGAACCTAATCAATTCATCCTAGTTTGAATGGATTGGGTGGTAACTGGTTAGGTTGGGCATGACTGGAGGAGGTGGGACACTGGGGCCATTTCCTGGAAGGGTGCTTCTTCCCTTTGGTTCCTCTGCCCTCTGCTTTCTGAGGCTGCCATGAACTGAGCAGTTCTCCTCTGCTGGGGCCTTCCCCTATGATATGCTGCCTCACCTCAGGTCCAGAGCAATGGAGTTGACCATCTATGGACTGAGACCTCTGAAACCATGTGCCCATATAAACTTTCCCTTTCCTAAATTGTTCTCATCAGATATTTTGTTCATGGCGATGAAAAAAATGACTAAAAAACAAATATTACACACTTGAGCTGGAAATAATTGTTGTCATCTTTTGCCTTGCCATTAGGCCTGCCATATTACTCTGTTGCTCAAGAAACCCTAACACGGGCTGGGGTTGTGGCTCAGCAGTAGAGCGCTCGCCTAGCATGTGCGAGGCCCTGGGTTCAATCCTCAGCACCACATAAAAATAAATAAAATAAAGGTATTGCATCCAACTACAATTAAAAAAATAAATGTTAAAAAACCCCTAACACTTCTCCCAATGCCCACAGCAGGGTTTGTAAAGCATGACACATAACTCTACTGAAATTTATGTATTGCTTTCATATGCATAAAACATTTGGGGGTATACAAGGAATTGATAACACTACCTTCAGAGTGTGTGTGTGTGTGTGTGGGGGGGGCGGGGGAGGGGGAACAAGTGCCTGGGGGCAGTGGCAGGAAGGAGATTTTTCATTATATAATCTTGTGTACCTTTTGAAAACTGATATTACTTTTTCTAAAATTAAATAGTGTAGCTAATGAGTGTCTTAGTTTGCTAGGGCTGTCATAAAAAATACCACAGACTGTGTGGCTTAAATAATGGAAATTTATTTCTATGGTTCTAGAGGCTAGAAATCTAAGATCAAGGTATTCAAGATTTGGTTTCCTCTGAGGCCCCTCTCCTGAGATTTTAGATGCCCACTGTCTTAACATGGGCACACATGACCCTTTTTTTTTTCTGTGTGTGCATATCACTGGTATCTCTTTTGCATGTCCTAATTTTTCCTCTTCCTATGAGGAAGTCAGATTAGCCAAAGACCTTTTTTTTGGTGAGGGATACCGGGGATTGAACTCAGGGGCACTTGACCACTGAGTCACATCCCCAGCCCTGTTTTGTATTTTATTTAAGACAGGATCTCACTGAGTTGCTTAGTGCCTCACTTTTGCTGAGGCTGGCTTTGAAATCATGATCTTCCTGCCTCAGCCTCCAGAGGCACTGGGATTATAGGCGTGGACCACCACACCCAGCAGATTAGCCAAAGATTTAAGGGCAGACTTTTGGAACTCTTTCTCTGTGCTGCTCCTTTTTCTCTAGTAGATGAATAATGGGAAATTCCTCAGGAAGAAGAAGGGGAAAATGTGGCTGGAAGTGGGCAGTAGCCAGTTCCTTTTGAAGCCAGATTTAAAGTTAGGTAGTCAGAGTAGTTAGGTAAATCAGGTCTAATATCGAGTAAGATCTAAAATGGAGGCCATGTTGAGAATGAATTCTGGGAAACGCAGGACAACTCATGGAATGTTAATGAAGTCCAGGAAAAAGCCCAAGGCCAGAGCCCATCCCAAAGAAGTGTTAATGAACAGCCCCCAGCAAACTTGAAGATGCTGACTCAGAAGTCCTTCCTTGCCGCAGTCTGGCTGGGCACAAAATAACTGAGCCACCACAAAAGCCTTGTAGATTCAAACAGCAACTCTTTATTCCCGAACTCTCACCACAAAAGCCTTGTAGATTCAAACAGCAACTCTTTATTCCTGAACTCTCACCAGCACTCTACACGCACGTTCTGGGAAAAATACACTCCCTCCACCGGGCTCTGCGTACCAATTCTCTCAGAACCCCCTGAGAACTCCACGGGAACTCAAGGAGTGGGCGCCTGAGGCAGAAGGATATGCCCTAATCCCAGCAGGATCCACCCTAAACCCGGAGCCACCCTAAACCCTGAGCAGGGTCACCTTTCAACCCCAAAATGCCATGCATCATTCCTACTTGGCTATGGCTCTCAGCACTTCCTGACCAGATTACTTCTTTGGCCCACCTGTGTCCCACCCCTTGGGCCTTCCCACCTACATTCCATCACTGAAAGAAACTATAAAATGGAGAGACAACTGCACTTCCATGAATTCCATCTCTTGGGTCCCCTTCTTCCTCCGGGAGAAGTCTTTTCTGCTGTCCTTTAATAAACTTCTATTTTCCATTCTGACCTTGTCTCAGCGTGCTTCTCTGGTGTTATTCTTCAATATTGGGGAAGCAAGGACTCGTCACTGGTCAACAGCGGTAACACTTTTATGGCATGGGGAGAAAGCCAGAGCACCAGATCTAGCCAGTGACTCTACAATGGCAGTGCAGTTTTTGCAACCTAGAAGTAATCACCTGTATGCTTCCAACTCAGTTCCTCTTTCTGCTCCCTGGTCCTTGCTGTGGGAGTGGTCTCTCACCAGAGGGGATGGACAACTGTGCAGCCCAAAGTCCTGTGTTTTCTTTATGTCTCTGGAATCACTGGTAAAGGTAGCCTTGGACTCCTGGCTCTTGGGTGGGGTGGTGGTGGTGTGGCCTTTCTTCTTAGAATACCGTTCAATACTGCCAATCCAACTTCTTCTTCCCCTTAGCATATGAGGAGGGAAACACAACATCTTCAATCTCTTTCTGGTGTCCCTTGATGGATAGGCCTGTATTTGAAGGAAACTGTTGTAGTCCATTCAGGCTGCTGTAACAAAATGCCATAGACTGGATTGCTTATGAACAACAGAAAATTTTTGGTCAGAGTTCTGGAGGATGGGAATTCCAAGATCAAGTTACCAGATGCAGTATCTATTGAGAGCCAATATCCTGGTTCATAGATGGCCATATTCTTGAAATAAATTCACATGGTAGAAGAAGAGAGAGAAATCTCTGAGGCCTCTTTAATAAGAGCACATTCCAATTCAGCCTTCATTACCTAATTACCTTCCAAAGGCCCCGACTCTACATACCATCATACTGAGGGTTATGTTTTAACATTAATTTGGGGGTGGGGGTTGCAAACATTCAGTCTATAGCAGGCTCCTATGAGGAGGATTATTTTTCTTTCTTTCCCCTTTTTCCTTCTCTGCTTCCTCTTACCCTTCCTCATTTTCCTACTTTCCCTTCCTCCTTTCTCTCCTTCTCCTTTCTTTTTCTGAGTCTCTTGGGGATCTCTCAACTAAGCCCAGTACTAAGGAGTTGCTGGTGGCTCAGTGGCACCTCAGGTGGCCTGGCCTGCCTTATCTGTTCTATTCAAGGTGTGGAGACTTCCATTTGCCTGTTGCTGTTAGCTTGTCATTGATTTGGAGGTGATCATTCTCCTGTTTTCTGGCTTTGGTGGTGGCATGGGGGTGACTAAGTGTTTATGTTGCTTTAGGGCATCTAGGAGCTCTGAATACTCACACTGGGGGTTTATTGTGAGGCACCAGAGACTGCCCAGTCACATACCCCTGGAGGGAGGCTGGGTAGGGTCTGATTGGCTAGAGGAGTGGTGGCTTGCATTACTGAGGGAGAGGGTATTGAGGAAGGTCTTCACAAGAATCTCTCACTTAATTATTATTATTTTTGTGGTAATGGAGATAGTGTAAGGGTAAAAGAAATTGAAGTTAAAGCGTAAAAGTTAAAGCGTAAAAGATCGGGTGTTGTAAAAGTTTCTAAGCTGCAAGGTCTGAGTTAGCTGTTAAGACAATGCTTAGAACCACCCAGTAAACATTTCCCCTGATTGGTTGTTTAATAACTGAAGGGGTCTGTGTGGTTGCACGCAGGCATTGCAGGGCCTGGACCAATCAGTTTAAATGTAACCCCCTCCTTAGGAATGACCTATCACTCCAGCCTGACCTGTTCCCGCCAATGAATGAACCAATCATGTTTAGGAGTTGTTGTTCAATTTTCCCGCGCCTCATGATGATTTGTTCTGATGTATACAAAGCCCTCCGCCCTCCCCAAAAAGTGTACTTAAGCAATCCTCAGCCCCTGCTCGGGGCTCTGGGCTGCTTTCCCTTCTTTAGTGGGCACGGGGCCCCAGCATGCTGGTTCAATAAACCCGCCCTTCTGCCAATTGCATGAGTGGTCACTTGGTGGTCTCTTTCTCCGACGTTTCGCAGGACCCTTACAATAGAACTTAGGGCCTCATACATCCTAGGCAAGTGGTCCACCACAGAGCTGTACCCCAACCCAATTCTCTCATTTCATTCTTAAACACTATACAATAGATAGCTATAGTTATACCCTATTTACTGATCATGAAACTGAGTCTTAGAGGGGTTGAGTGTGTGAGGTCAGACAACTAAATGAGTGGGGGTCTCTTAAATGAGAATGAGAAAAGGGAAAGGATAAGGAAGACAAATTGATATATAGATATTTGTCTCTAAAAACTGGTGCTCTTCACCAGGGTAGGTGAGGACAATTTGATTGCAAATCATTAAAGTATTTGAATGAGCTCACCTAGCAAATATACCTCTTTTTTTTTTTTGCTGCTAACTATGGGTATTAGGATGGTTTCTAAGTGATTAACATTTTAAGAGATATTATTGTCCCTTCTGAATTGTGTGCCTTTGTGGACATGGATTGGACCACAAACTGTTGGATTGTTGTGACAGATACAACTGGGACCCTTGAAGGGAATGGAGTAATTGCCAATTGGATGACAAGTTACAACACAGTCACAGGAAGTGCCAAAGGAAGCACAAATAGTAGCTAATGGAATTGAGAAAGACTTTGAAGTGAATTCCTCTTATTTGCCAAAGGCTTTCATGATGAAACAAAGTCTGGACTTTGTTTCTTGTCTTGAGTGAGTCAGGAGTTTGCAATGTGGGCATCTGGAGGTCAGCAGGGTCCTGAAGTCCAATATTGGAAGGTGTCAGCCAGACCTCTCTTGTGAGTATAATAGTTAAAAAACCATTATTGAAATGGGCTTTGGAAGAAAACTTGTTTAGATGGTTGTATCCTGTGATCTTTTGATCTTCCAATGTTATTAAAACCTAGTTGCTATTTTCCTAGTTAGGCAAATGTTAGAGGAAATGAAATATAAACAGGGGTTAGTTTCTTCTCTCTAATGTTTGATTTGCATTAGTTTCAAGTTATTCTGTGTTTCTTTTAAAGCCCTGTTCCACAAAGTTAAAATTGTGTGTGTGTGTGTGTGTGTGTGTGTGTGTGTGTGTGTGTGTGTGTGTATAAAAGAAAGAGAGAGAGAGGAATTTAAAAATTCATGTTTTAAGGACAGACCTTTGGTGTGTCCTGCCTTTGTTTGTTTTGCCTGTCAAAATGGCGTCTTGGATGTATCTTTTTGGGTGGAAAGCAGACACTAAGCAGAACCCTTCATGCAAGGGTAGCTGTGAAGGAGGCTGTAAAAGCTGTTGTTGGTGGCTGCCTACTTCTTCTACCATTCTCTGCACTTCTGCATTCATGCCTCTAGCCAGTTTGTACCCTTATAATGCTCAATCTGCTCTATCACTGTATTGTATCCATCCCTCTTCTCCCTATTTCAAGAACTTCACCCCATCAAAATGTCCTTTCTTGGGGTCTTCTACACTGCCTGCTGGCCTCTACCCACCATTTTCTTTCTTTCATTCTGGAATGGAGCTGACTCCTGTTTCTCTTGGTCTGATCTCTACATGACTGTTGTTTCAGTCTTGCTATAACCTCTGTTGTGCCAGAGGCAACATTAGATATGTGTTGAAAGAATGAATGGATTTGAGGAATTCTAATGATCAAAGAACATTCTATTTATTACTTCTCAATCATTTTCATATGAAAAATTTCAAATACACAGAAAAGTAGAGGGAGTAGTAGAAAGAACCCCTATGTACTTATTACCCAGTGTCAATAGTTACCAACATATACTTTTCTTTCATTTATACCTCACCCACTTTTGTCAGGTCTTTGAATTTTAGCCAAGCATGTTTATTATGGGTGCTATGGTCTGAATGCCTGTGTTCTCCTAAATTCATATGCTGAAACCCAATCATTTATGTAATGGTATTAGGAAATGAGGCCTTTGGGAGGTGATTAAGACATGGCCTCTCCTTAATATGATTAGTGCCCTTATAAAAGAGACCCCAGAGAGCTAGCTCACATCTTGTACCACATCAGGACACAGGAAGAAGTCTCTACCTATATACTAGGAAAACAGTCTTTACCAGATACTGAGTCTGCTGGCAACTTAATCTTAGACTACTCAGAATCTAGAAATATGAGAAATCAACTTCTGTTGTTTATAAGACACCCAGTATATGGTATTTGGTTATAGCTTATACGGGGAAATCATGGCTTAATTTTCACTGATCTCAAACTGAAATTTAGCATTTTGTTTTATCAAGAACATTTCTTTTAATAATGAACGACAGTAGTATTTACAACTTTGAAACCAGCAGAAATAATTTTATATCAAATTACAAAAGTTGTAGAGGTTTCAGAATAGCTTCTATGCTCAACAGTTTTTGGTGCTGAGGGTCAAAGTCAAGGTCTTGCTATGCTAAGTATGCATTCTTACACTGAGCTACATTCCCAGTCCCTCATCACTGTTTTGAAATTATGGTAATTATTATACCCACTAGTAGATCTTGTTATTTAATATGTTCATAAACACACACATACCATAACAAATACATACATATGTAAAACATTTTTGTAATTCTATAGAAATATATTTTTCCTTTGTAGTCCATTGTGTTTTAAAAATATTATTCTTAAAATAAATTAATAGGTTTCACCAATGTGTCTGAAAGGTCTCTGGCTCAAAAAAGGTCAAGAACCCCAGGTCTAGACACATTGATTTATAATACATTTGAATTCCCTATTCTAAGTGACGTGCTGTTCCCCCACAACCACTTTATTGCTTATTGCTTGTTTTCTGCCTAATACAAAGGAAAGAAGCACTTGTCTTTCAAATTTCATCTGCAGGGATAATTGCTCCTTTTACTCTGTGGCAGAAGAGAAGCCTAGGCAACCTTTGCTGGCAACCCCAGAAAATAGATTCAGTCAATTATCACTTACTAATAACAGTAGGGCCTGATGGATGACTTTAATATATTTCAGTTTTCTACTGATCACATAATTCTTATAATTCAGTTTGTTTCATATTATAATCTATTTTAGCCCCTGGATGTTATGTAAATACTGAATTTTTGAGTCTTGTGAGGTTTTAGCCAGCCCAGCCCTGCTCTTGGAATTGTAAAATAAGAAGCAGGTTGAATTCTGTTCCACTTCACATTTCTTTTATCTGTATCCCTCCTCCCTTCTTTTTTATACCTTCTCTTTTTCTCCTTTACAAAGACAATTTCATTTCTTCTGGGCCCAGGTCTTTGCTAGGTAATAATATATAAGTCTATTAGGTCTCACAATCTGATGATCTCTGTACTAAATTTGTTAGCAAAAGCTGGGGGAACATTGCCCAGGTCGAAAGGAGAGACCATCCAGTTGTGTGATAAATCTTCTGTACCAGAGGTTTTATCTCTCTCTGCCTGGACTGCACTCAGCTCTCCCCATTTTATCTATGTGCTTACCACTCTTAGCCTTAGAACTCTAGTGTGACCTGGACAACTAGTGCCTGGGCTTGGTTATTCTGGAGGTGAGGCTTCCATAGCAGGTCCCAACACCCCAGGAACATCTCTGTTTCATGTGATCTCCAATTTCCCATGTCCTATATCCAATAGTTATGTAATTGAAAATTGCTCTATTCCATTTCTAAAACCTCTGTATGTACAATGAATTGTCTTCTAGGTTCTTTATTATGTCTTAGGGTTGCTACTATTTGTATAGATCATTTGCAAAGAAGATTGACATGCCCTGATTCTACCCTTCTAAGGCTAACAGCTCCTGTCAGTTTCCCAGGTAACTTCTTTCCTTAAAAGGGAGTGTTCTTGAAAGAATCTAATAATGATGGTTTATAATGTCAAAATATCTTAAGTTTTCTATTCTTTTCAGACCATTAAATGTAAAGCCAGGCATGAGAATCCTATTAAAAAAAAAAAAAAAAACTGGAGGTGATCAGCTCCAGTTTGAACTCTCTTCATGTAATTTGTACCCTGCATCTCCCCAGGATTTGTTTTTACATCTTGGCTCCACATTTTTGCTGGTCCTTCAGATTTGGTGAACTATGTTTTGGGCTTTAAACCAACTTGCATCTTGGCATCCTTAGGACGCCATATTTGGAATTGGCTCCTTGGCTCCAGATATTGTAGCTCTGGGCAAAAAGCACATTGGTTTCACTCACAGTCCTTGGAACATAATCTCTAACAGCCTAATGCAAATGCTGAGATCCTCCACTTCCAGGTTACCAGAGGTCTCCTGCAGAGTCATGGATTATTTATTCTATTCTGAAGCTCAGCAAGGCAGCATTTGTTGAGGATGTGACACAGGTTGAACCAGCACATGGAACCACCAGCATCCTTGTGCAAAAGCATGATTGGAGTGGTTGGGAGTTGGAAATATGTCTCCATGGTAGAATGCTTGCTTAGCACACATGAACTCCTGGGTTTGATCCCTAGAACCCTGCACCCCTCCCAAAGATTGGAGTTGTTGGCATTGTTCTCTTAGATGCCCTGTCATTATGCCCTTGAGTTGTCTTCCCCCCCCCCCCCCAATTTTTTGTTATGGCTTCTTACTTCAAATAGAACCATTAACATAGATACCACAACTGCTTTTTTTTATTGTGGTAAAATATACGTGATATAAACTGCCATTTTAAATATAAAATTCAGTCACATTAATTTCACAATATTGTACAACTATAACCATTATTCCTCATTTTTTGTTACCCTAAATAGATACTCTGAACCCATCAAACAGTAACTCCTCCCCCCGCCCCCCTCTTCCATCCTAGTCCCTGGTAACCTCTAATCTACTTTATGACCCTGTGAGTTTAACTATTCAACAACTTTTATGTGAGTAGAATCATATAATGTATGTTCTTTTGTGTTTGGCTTATTTTGCTCTGCATAATTTTCCCAAGGTTCATCCATATTGTAGAGTATATCAATATATAATTTGTTTTTTATGATTGAATAATATTCTAGTGCATGTATAAATTACATTTTGTTTATCCGTTTATCTGTTGATGGACACTTAGGTTGATTCCATATCTTGACTTTTGTGAATAATGTTGTTATGAACATGTGTATACAACTATCTGAGTCTTTCCTTTCAATTTTCATGGGTATATACCCCAAAGTGAAATCTGGATCACATAGTAATTCTGTTTAACTTTTTAAAATTTTATTTTATTGGTGCATATTATTTATATAGAATGATAAGTTTCATATTGGCATATTTGTATGTACATAAAAACATAGATGATCAATTTCATTCCCCAATATCTTTCCCATTATCCCTTCCTCCCTTCTCTGGTTTCCCTTCCTCCTCCCTAAAGGCCTCCCTCCTATTTTCATGGCATCCTTTTTTTCTCTCTCTAGCTTCCATATGTGACAGAAAACATATGATGCTTTTCTCTGAGTCTGACTTATTTCACTCAAAATTATGGCCTCCAGTTTCATCCGTTTCCTACAAATAGCATCATTTCTTTATAGCGAATTGAAACTCCCACTGTGTATATATAACATATTTTCCTCATCCATTCATCTGCTGATGGACACCTACACTCATTCATAACTTTGCTACTGTGAATTGTGGTGTGATAAATATTGGTATGTTTAACTTTTTGAGGAACTGTCATATTGCTTTCCATGGTGGCTGCACCAATAATTATCCCCAGTAATGCACAAGTGTTCTAATTTCTCTACATCCTCACAAACACTTGTTATTTCTTGGTGTTTTAAATCATAGCCATCCTAGTAGGAGTAAAGTCTGTGATTTTACTTTGTTTTCCTAATTACTAACGATGTAGGACCTCTTTATTGTGTTTAATTGCCATTTGTATATCTAATTTGGCAAAATGTCTGTTCAAGTTCTTTGCACAATTTTCCTAATTATTATTTGACGTATAATAATTTTACCTGTTTATATTATAAAATGTGATAATTCAATACATTTATGTAATACATAATGATTAAATCAGAGTAATTAATATTTCCATCTTAAACATCTATCATTTCTTTGTGTTGGGAGGTTTTGAACTTCTAGTTGTTTTTTTTAAAATAAAATATACAATAACTTGTTGTGAACTATAGTCATTCTATTATGCTGTGGAACATTAGAACTTATTTTCTTATTTCTTTATTTAGGTATTGTGACCACCTGGGATTGAACTCAGGGGTGCTTAACCACTGAGCAACATCCCCAGCCCATTTTTATATGTAATTATAGACAGGGTTTCACTGAGTTGCTTAGCACCTCGCTAAATTGCTGAGGCTGGCTTTGAACTTGCAATCCTCCTGCCTCAGCCTCCTGAGCCACTGGGATTACAGGAGTGCACCACCACACCCAGCTAGAACTTATTCTATGTGA
This sequence comes from Marmota flaviventris, assembly GCF_047511675.1. NCBI lineage: Eukaryota > Metazoa > Chordata > Mammalia > Rodentia > Sciuridae > Marmota > Marmota flaviventris. Next base: position 103,838,913 of record NC_092518.1, read on the forward strand.
TTGTATTTTGGTGCCTGTTATTCATCCTCCCTCTACACTCCCTACCCTTTACTCTTCCTGACCTCTGGTGACTGCCATTCTACTCTCTACTTCAATAAAACCAACATTTTTAGCTTCCACATATGAATGAGAACATGCAGTATTTATTTGTGCTCCCTTTACTCATTTTATTTGTTTATTTTGAGGTGCTGTTTATCAAACTTAGGGCCCTTGAGCATATTAGGCAAGAACCACTGAGCTACACCCATCAGCTCACTCTTTGCCCATTTTAAAAGCAGGTTGTCCTTTTATTGTTGAGTTGTGGGAGGCTTTTATATATTTTGGATATTAAATCCTTATCTGTTATATGATTTGTAAGTATTCTCTCCAACTGTGGGGGTTGTCTTTTCATTCTGTTGGTGATGTCCTTTGATACACAAATGTTAAATTTTAACAAAGTGAAATTAATGTATTTTTTTCTTTTGTTACCTGTGCTTTTGGTGTCAGATTTATGAGTCCATGCCCAAACCAAAGTCATAAAGGTTTGTTAGCATGGTTTCTTCTATCAGTTTTGTAGTTTTAGCTTTTAGACTTAGATATTTGATCCAGTTTGAGTTAATTTTTGTATATAGTACACTAGAGTTTGAATATGGTTTGAGTGACCCTGAAAGTTCATGTTCTAAGGGTGGCAGTGTTGCAAGATGCTGTGAATCTTTCACAGATGGGGCCTAGCCCTCAAGAGAGACTAAGGTAGTTCTCGTGAAACCCCTTGGTAGTTCTCAAGAGAGGTTGTTATAGACTGAATGGCCCCACCCAGCTCACTTTGATTTCTGGTTCAAGAAGTGAGGCTTTCTCCAACATGCCTTCTTGCTATTTGCCTGGGGGTCCTTTACTAGAGCATACAATATGTAGGGACTTTCAGTCTCCAAATTTGTGAGCTAAATAAACCACTTAAGAAGCTGTTTTTTTTTTTTTTTTCCTGGTCCTAGAAATTTAAGCCAGAGCCTTCCTTGGGCATGCTAGACTATTACTCTACTATTAAGATACATCCTCAGTTCTCTTTTTATTTTGCCTATGTTTTCTAATATATTTTTTAGTTGTAGATGGACACAATATATTTATTTTTATGTGGTGCTGAGGATTGAACCCAGGGCCTCACGCATGGGAGGCAAGTGCTCTACCACTAAGCTACAACCCCAGCCACTTTGCTGCATTATAATTGTACATACTGATGGGATTTTTTGTTACGTCTTTGCACATGCACACAGTACACAATATAACAATATAATTGGGTGATTAAAAATGGTGGTGTAGAGGAAGGCTACATTCCTAGTTGTTCCATGGCTTAGAATCCAAGCAGCAGAAGTACTGTTTTTCTGAGAGGTGGGTGAAAGAGGGTTTTCACTAAAACTCAATATTGGACCCTCAGAGTGTCTTAGAGACTCAGAAATTTGGGCATATTAAACAAAGAAGAAAGTCTACATTGGAGCCAAGTCCTAGGAGCATGCTAATCTAATCTCTCCAGAGCAGACAACACCCAAAAAAGCCCCTGAGACCTGATTAGACCTAACCCCCACTTGCCATAACTCCACTCATAGAACTCTGTAGCAGCCCCACCCTGGGAGTGCATTGATCTGGTCTGTGCAGACAAAACTCCAGCTGACAGTACTTCCCATCCCATCCTATCTCATATTGGGGAGAAGAGAAGCTGAGACTTATTTGTACCAGCTTCAGTTTTAGGCTGTTCCAACTGGCAGCTCAGTGAGCAACATAAAAAGAGGAAGGGGTTCACAATCTTCAGCCCTTGCTCTCATTCTCAGTACGTAGCCTAAGAAAAAATGGAAATACAGTTGCGCATAGACAGTGACCATCTATTCTCATCAACTATTTTGACAACCTCACTGGAAATGATTTCTTTATTTTTCATTAAGAATCTTTTTTTTGGGGGTACAGGGGATTGAACTCAGGAGCACTCACCACTGAGAGCCAGATCCCCAGCCCTATTTTGTTTTTTATTTAGAGACAGGTTCTCGCTGACTTGCTTAATTAGCCTCGATGTTGCTGAGGCTGGCTTTGAACTTGTGATCCTCCTGCCTCAGACTCCCGAGCTGCTGGGATTACAGGCATGAGTCACCATGCCTGGGTAAGAAGCGTGTGTGTGTGTGTGTGTGTGTGTCTGTGTGTGTGTGTGTGTTTTCTGTGCTGGTTGGATCATGGTCACATATACAAATTTGTTTCTTTTTTTTTCTCATTTTTAGCATTTAAAAATGTAGTTATTTTTTCTTGCCTTTTTTTTTTGAGGGTCATGGTTTTTGATTAGTTTATTTTATTTTGGTTTTGTACTGTTTTTCATTTGTCTTTTTTTTCTTCTGCCAACAGTCAAATTCTCTTTTTCTCTCTTTCACTCTCCCTTTACTTTGTTACTTCTATTTTCTCCTTCCTTATAACCATCACATGCTACACCTCTTCTGCATTCTCTCCCTTCCCTTTTTGAAATTGTGAACTCTTTTCTATCTTCCTATCACATTTTATTTCCTATTAATTAACTATATTTTTACCATCTTTTAGCAGTAATAACTCCTGCTTCCACCATTAATGCTGTTGCAACTATTTCTGCAATGAATGACATAGTTGAAACCTGTTTTTTGCTTTAATGCCAGATATAGTTCATGGTTACTTATTTTTTTTTGATGTTGGCAATTGCTGACCCTACCATTCTGTTCTTTTTTTATGGTAATTAACATTGTAGATATCATAGTAGGAACCAAGTATTTAGTTAAATGCTGTATATTGTTTGCATTGGTTGTTGTGATTATTTGTTTTCCCCTAAAAACAAAGGAAAAAAAAAAAAAACAGAAGTGAGATGCTGAGAACCAACAGGGACAATACAATTTCACAGAGTAGAAACTCTGCTGCTGAACTGAACTCAACCGAAAGACAGCGTACCTTGCTCCACAAATTGATGATATTCAATCTTCAGCTATCCTTTTTTTAATACAATACTTTTATTTTATTTATTTATGTAGTGCTGAGGATCAAACCCAGTGTCTGACATGGGCTAGGCGAGTACTGTGTCACTGAGCTACAACCCCCCAGCTATACTTTAATACAAAAACTAGAAGAGAGGAAAAAAAAAACAAACTAATGACCAGGCCCCAAGTAGAAATGGCTAGGGGTAGGTCCCTAGGTCCCACTTACAGACATCCATTGCTATTGCAAAAAACAGAAATAACACAAAGGCTATGGATATCACACCTACAAGGGGGTCTCAATCTAGATCACTCTAGGACATTTTGGTAAGTGAAGACTGTGCCCTAAAAATGCCTACACATAAGAGTGGAAGAGAAATCCCTTCTAACAGATGCATACAACTCAACTCAGGAACACAAGAAATGTGAAGAAACAAGCTAACACAATACTTCCTAAGGTTCATAGCTCACCAGCCAATGACCCCCAAAATATTGAAGTGGATGAAATATCAGATAAGGAATTCAAAAGAATAATTGTGAAAATGATCAATCAATTCCAAGAGAACACAGAAAAAGAACTGAATGAATCAAGGAAGTCAGTACAAAATATGAATGAGAAATTCAATAAGGGGGTAGAAATATTGAAAAAGAACCAAATAGAAACCTTCAAAGTGAAAGACACAATAAATCAAATAAAATGTTCAGTTGAAAGTCTCTCTAGTGGAGTAGACCATGCTGAAGTCAGAATCACATAGCTGGAAGACGAAGTGGCCAGGCTTAAACATTCAGGCAGCGTTAAGGAAAAAAAAAAAAAAGTAACCATAACTAGAATATAAAAGAATTCTGGGACAACATGAAGAGACTAAATTTAACAATCACTGGAATCAAGAATGGCTGTGAAATGTGGCCTAATGGATTGGATAAACTCTTCAGGGAAATAACAGAAAAATTTCCAAATCTTCAGAATGAGATGGATATCCAGATACTGGAGGCATAAAAATGACTATGACATTCTTCACAGAACTAGGAAAAAAAGTCCTAAAATTCATTTGGAAGAATAAAAGATCCAGAATAGCCAAAGCAATTTTTAGCCAGGAAAGCAAAACTGGAGGCATCACAACTTCAAATTATACTACAGAGCTATGGTAACAAAAACTGCATGGTACTGGCAAAAAAACAGACACATAGACCAATAGTACAGAATAGAAGAAATAGAGACAAATCCATCCATCTACAGTCATCTGACCCTTGACAAACGTGCCAAAACATATACTGGAGAAAAGATAGCTTTTAAAACAAATGATGCTAGGACAACTGGTTACCCAAACATAGAAGAATAAAACTAGACCCTTATCTCTCACCTTACACAAAAATCAACTCAAAATGGCTCAAAGACATCAGGATTAGGTCAGAAACTATGCAACTCCTAGAAGAAAATGTATGGTCAACACTCTGACTTTTAGGCACAGGCAACAACTTTTTCAATAGGATCCCTAAAGCTCAGGAAATAATGCCAAGCATTAACAAATGGGATGGCAGCAAATTAAAAAGCTTCTGCACCACAAAGGAAACAATTAGGAATGTGAAGAAAGAATACACAGAATGGGAGAAAATCTCTGCTAGATACTCTTCTGATAAATACAGAGGGTTAATATCTTGAATGTATAAAAAACTTGAAAAACTTACCACAAAACCCCCAAATAACCCAGTTAATAGATGGGTAAATTAAATAAACAGATACCTCTCAAAAGAAGAAGTTCAAATGGCTAACAATACATGAAAAAATGACCAGAATTATTAGCAATTAGGGAAATGCAAATCAAAACTGCACTGAGATTTTGAAAAACCAGCCTCTATATCAGAGCAAAGCTGTCCAAGGAAGGGACATGGCCTTTGTCCTTGGAAAAACCCACAGAGCACTCCTAGGCACATTCCCACCCTGCTAAGTTGTTTATCTACAGGAGAGATCTGCTGCGCCAGGTGTCCCTGACTCAGTCAGGCTAGGTGGGGATCCATAGCAGCCCCCTAGCAGCCACCAATCAGCATGAGACAGGGAAATACCTGGGATGCCAGATAACCCTCCCAGTAGTTTATGGTAGTTGATAACCTGTTGGGAAACCATGTAGTTCAGCACATACACCCCTCTTGGCTTAAACCAATCAGTTCAAACGAATACCCCTTTTGTACTGACCAATCACCCCTTCCTAACTTGTTCCTGCCAGTGAATGTGCTAATCATGTTTTAGAGTTGTTGTTTGATTTTCCCGCGGCGTGAGGTGATTTGTTATGCTGTATGTGAAGTCCCTGCCCTTTTCAAAGAATGCTCAAGCTGTTCTCGGGGCTCTTTGCTCTTTACCTCTTCGAAGTAGGCTTGGAGCCCCAGCATGCTGGACCCCCAATAAACCCTTTGCTGTTGCATGAGACAGTCTCTTGGTGGTCTTTTCCTCCAACATTCGCCTGACCTTTACAATTTCATCTCACACCAGTCAGAATGGCAGTCATCAAGAATACATATAACTATAAATGCTTGAGAGGATGTGGATGAAAAGGAACATTTTTACACTGTTGGTGGGACTGTAAATTATTACAACCACTGTGGAAATCAGTGTGGACTTTCCTGTAAAGACTAGGCATGGAACCATGATATGACCCAGCCATATCACTCCTTGTTTTTTATCCTAAAGAATTAAAGTCATCTTACTACAGTGATACATGATACCCATGTTTATAGCAGCTCACAATAGACAAACTATGGAAACAACATAGGTATCCATTAACAGATGAACTAGATAAAGAATATGTGGACTATATACACAATGGGATTTTATTCAGCCATAAATAAAAATGAAATCATGTAATTTGCAGGAAAATAGATAGAACTAGAGACCATCATGTTAAGTGATAACTCAAGCTCAGAAGCTCAGAAGGTCAAAGGTTGTATGTTTTCTCTCATATATGGAAACTAGGGAGGGAAAAAGGAAAAGAAAGGGTGGATCTCATGAAAATCAAGGGAAGATCTGTAGAGGAAAATGACCAAGGGGAGGGAGGTGGGAAATGCTGGGGAGTGATATTGGCTAAATTATATTATTGTGTGCATGTATGAATATGTAACAACAAATCTCATCAATATGTATAACTTTAATTCACCAATAAAAATGTGGTATAACAAAATATAATTTGACCAGTATCATTCCCTAGTATTTTCTCCCTGCCTCCTTGCCTCCCAACTTTCTTCTGCTGATCTCCCTTTGATTTTCATGAGATCTTCCCCCCATATTTCTTTTCCTTTTTCTCTCTGGCTTCCACATATTAAAGAAAACATATGACCTTCTGAATTTGACTTATTTTGCTTAACCTGATGGTCTCTAGTTCCATCCATTTTCCTGCAAATGAAAAAATTTTATTGTTTTTATGGCTGAATAAAACTCCATTGTTATATATATATACACCATTATTTATCCATCCATCTGTTGATGGCCACCTAGGCTGGTTCCATAGTTTGACTATTATGAATTAATTGTGCTGCTATAAACATGGGTATGGTGTGCATATATCACTGCAGTATGATGCCCAGCCCTCTTTGTAAAAGTGCCTTACCTCAGTGTGTTAATCAACTTTCCATTACTGTGATAAAATACCTGAGATAATCAGCATAAAAAGCAAAAGTTTATTTTGCCTCATAATTTCAGAGATTTACGTCTATGGTCAGTCATCCCATTGTTTTAGGGCCTGTAATGAGACACTACATCATGGTGGGAGTGTGTGTGGCTGAGAAAGCCAATTCACCTCATTTCCAGGAATGAAAGAAGAGAACAGGGTCCTCTTTGAGGGAAATTTCCCTCTTTGAGGCAAATTCCTCCAATGACCTAAAGCCTCCTACTGGGCTCCATCTACTAAAGGCTCCATTAGCCATGTGCTGGGGACCAACCTTTAAAACGTGCTTTTTGTGGGTTGGGCTTGTAGCTCAGCAGTAGAGCTGAGCCTAGCACATGTGAGGCCCTGGGTTCGATCCTCAGTACCACATATAAATAAATAAAATAAGCGTATTTAAAAAAACGTGCTTTTGGTAGCCTCTAGATTCAAATTATAGCATTTGGGTATTTTTATAGCAACAAAAAACTGATTGATACATAAAATTGGTACCAAGGTTTTGGATCATTGCAATTACTATACCTGAAAATATGGATATGACTTTGAAATTTTGTAACTGGCACAGGTTGGAAGAGTTTGGAAGAACAGACTTAAAAAAAGCCTAGAATAATCTTAAGTGGAGTGTTATGGTGATTCTACTGAGGATTCAGAAGATGAGGAGACTAAAAAAGAGCTAAAATATCTTGGAGATTGAATAACAGGTAGTTACCAGAACACTGATGCAAAATTGGACAATAAAGGCCATGTTGATGATGTTTCAGATGGAAATGAAGATTCTATTGGAATTTGGACTAAAGGTCATCCTCATTATACCATGACAAAGAAGTTGACAGCAACCCAGCACATTGTTGCATGCCTGTCATCCCAGCTACTTGGGAGGCTGAGGCAGGAAGATTATAAAATCAAGGTCAGCTTAAGCAATTTAGGGTGACCCTGTCTCAAAATATAAAGGACTGGGATTATGGCTTAGTGGTAGAGCACACCTGTGTTCAATCTCTAGTACCAAAAATAAAATAAAGAACTTGCCTGCATTGTGTCCATGCCCTAAGATTTTGTGGAAGACTAAATTTAAGAATGATGGACTAGTTTATCTAGCAGAGCAAATTTCAAAACAACAAAGTATTCAGGTCACTGCATGAGTATTATTGATTGCTTTTAGTTAGATTATGGTATTGGGATGAAAAGGAAATAGAGTGAAGATTTGGAAAATTCACAGCCTGACAAGGGAAGGAGCAAAGAAAAAGTGTTTGTGACAAGAGAGTGTGGCAACTAAATGACATGCAGGTGCCTCTGCTTTTTTTCATAAGTATAGCAATAAAAATTAAAATTGACTGCTCATGCCATTCTTTATCCTTCAGTTCTGTCTCTTTCTCCAAAATTGTATTTAAACAATTATCTCTATCTTTAAAAATATCTGTACCCTTGAATTGGCTATGTAGGTAGGACCGTGGCCTCATCAATTCTCTGCAACTAGGGATAAGTGTCACTTTCTCTGCCAGTGTGTTGGAGAAATATATTCTACCTAAGTATAGAGTACCAGATGATTGGTCAACAACTCTAAAAGCAGGATGTTTTCTTACATTATTATTGCAGGAGAACCATGTGCTTACCATATATCTAATGGAATCTAGTATAAGAGGATATTATAATACAGAATTTAAGAGGTCTAAATAATAATTGGCTTTCTACAAAAGAGCTATAGGAGCTGAGTTCTAGCTCTCTCCATTTAACCAGATGATCTGCTCTTTGATTCATGTTAACCTTTGCTAATAATTAAAAAACAAAACAAAACAAAACAAAAAACCAACGAATCCAGCTGGGCGTGGCGGCGCACGCCTGTAATCCCAGTGACTCGGAAGGTTGAGGCAGGAAGATCACGAGTTCAAAGCCAACCTCAGCAAATGTGAGGTGCTAAGCAACTCGGTGAGATTCTGCTCTGAATAAAATACAAAATAGGGCTGGGGGTGTGGCTCAGTGGTTGAATGCCCGTGAGTCAAATCCCCAGTCCCCAGCTCCCCACAAAGTCCTAATCCACAAAGCATCATGACAGGCTATAAGGTCACTATGGGCAGGAAGCCCTTTCAGTGCTGTTAGGTGTGTGTCACACCATGCTGCTGCAGGTTGACTGTGACAACACAGAATATTGAAACTGTATAAAAGTAATATAACTGCATCTAATGTGAGAGAAATGAAAGGAATGAAAGCCTTGCTATATCCCTACTCTTACTGTAGATGACAGCATCTCTCTCTCTTTCTGTACTCACTGAGGCTGTGGCATCTGTTAAGGAGGGTTGAGAATTGCTGCTTCTTTCCCTTCTTGTACAATTCAATTAAATTTCACTGAGCACCTACTCCAGGCCATGCCATGTACTAGACACTGGAGGTTGAAAGGTGAAAGAACTTGGTTCTTATTCTTGGGAGCATTCTAATCACAATCTTGTTTCATTCTTCTTCTTCTATTTTTTTTTTTTTTTGTACCAGGGATTGAATCCAGAAGCCCTTAATCCCTATCCACATCCCCAGACCTATTTTGTATTTTATTTAGAGACAGGGTCTTGCTGAGTTGCTTAGCACTCGCCATTGCTGAGGCTGGTTTTGAACTCATGATCCTCCTACCTCAGCCTCCAGAGCTGCTGGGATTATAGGCGTGCCTGGCTTGCCCCATAGCTTTTTAGAAACCTGAGAATTTCTGTACATATTGGCTTCTGGGGACATTTGATGACGCCTACATGGAAGAGGAACTCAGGATTATATGCTCAGGTTTTCATAGGGAATATGGGCTTTGTGGATGTGTGTGAGAAAGGCATAGATTTTTGTTTTTACAAGTCTCTATTTTTTAATTTTTGGAAATTAAATTTTATTTTAAATTGATAATTTATAATTGCATATATTTGTGGGGGACAAAGTGATATTCTGGTTTATAAATACACTGTAGAATAATTAAATAAAGCTATTAAACATATCCATCACTTCAAATACTTATTTTTTCCTTTTCAACACATCCTTAATTTTTTATTTATTTTTAAAAAATTTGTTATATATGACAACAGAATGCATTACAATTCATATTACTCATATAGAGCACAATTTTTCACATCTCTGGTTGTACACAGAGTCACACCCTTTCATACGTGTACTTAGTGAAATGTGAGTCATCATTACCCTGTCTTTTTTCTCTTCCCCTCCCTCCCCTTTTCCCCTTTGCCCTATCTAGAGTTCATTTAATCCTCCTATCCTTCCCCCCTCCCCACCCGCCCAGCATATTAGGAATCAGCATCCTTAAAGAAATCATTTGGCATTTAGTTTTTTTTTTTTTTTTTAAGAGAGAGTGAGGGAGGGAGGGGGAGAGAGAGAGAGAGAGAGAGAGAGAGAGAGAAAATTTTTAATATTTATTTTTTAGTTATCAGCAGACACAACATCTTTGTTTGTATGTGGTGCTGAGGATTGAACCCGGGCCGCCCGCAGGCATGCTAGGCGAGCGCGCTACCGCTTGAGCCACATCCCCAGCCCCGGCATTTAGTTTTTTGAGATTGGCTAATTTCACCTAGCTCAAATACTTATTTTTGTGTTGAGAACACTTAAAAGTTTACTCTTAGCAATTAAAAAAATATACAATACACTATTAACTACTTTTACCATGCTTTGCAGTAGAATTTCAATAAAACAAACAAAAAAATCCCACCAGGGCTGCAGGTGTAGCTCAGTAGTGGAGCACTTGCATAGTATGTGTGAGGCCAGGGGTTTGATCCCAAACACTGTAAAAACAAAACAAACTTATTCCTATTGTATAACCGAGACTTGGTGTACTTTGATTATCATCTCTCCATTTTCCCCAGCCTCTAGCCTCTGTTAATCACCTTTCTACTCTCTGATCCTATGAGCTCAATTGTTTTAGAACCCACATACAAGTGACAACATGTGGTATTCATTTTCCTGTGCCTGGACTATTTTACATAATATCCTTCAGTTCCATCCATGTTGTTGCAAATAAAGAATCTGTTTTTTTTTTTTTTTTTGGTACTGGGGATTGAACTCAGGGGCACTTGACCACTGAGCCACATCCCCAGCCCTATTTTGTATTTTTTATTTAGAGACAGGGTCTCACTGAGTTGCTTAGTTTTTGTTGAGGCTGGCTCTGAAATTGTGATCCCCCTGCCTCAGCCTCCTGAGCCACTGGGATTACAGGCATGTGCCACTGCACCTGGCAAGAATTTCTTTTTTTTAAGGGCAAATAGTATTCAATTGTGTGTGTGTGTGTGTGCGCGCACGCGCGCGCGCGTGCGTGTATGTGTATACACACTATATTTTATTTTATTTTTGTGGTTCTGGGCATTGTACCCACAGTTTTGTACCACTGAGTTATGTCCCCAGCCCCCCCCCCCCCACACTTTTTTTAAAATATTATTATAGGGTCATGCTAAGTTGCTAGGTTTGGCCTTGAGTTTGTGATCCTCCTGCCTCAGCCTCCTAAGTTGCTGGGGTTACAATCATGTGTCACCATGCCTGGCACCATACTTTCTTTATTCATTCATCTGTTTGGGGATACTTGGGTAGATTCCATAATTTGGCTATTCCGAGTGATGTTGCAATGAACATGGAAGTGCAGATGTCTCTTCAACAAACTGATTTTAAATCTTTTGGGAAATACCTGCATACAGGATTGCTGGGTCAGAAAGATATAGATTTGAATGAGGGAAACTGTATGCTCCTATAAGAAAATCTTCCTTCTGCTAACCACTATATGGGTATATATAGATTGCTGGATTTTGAGACTGTATTAATTAACACTACCAATAATAATGAGAAAAATAGTAAAAACTTACTGAGCACTTATTTTTGTCAGGTACTGTACTAAGCATTTTACGTGTATGAATTCATTAAATCTTGACCATGTGAAGTAGGTTCTGGTATCATCCCCATTTTGAGAAAGCAGAAGCACAGACTAATAGGCTGGTTTTGTTGTTTCTAATAAAGCAGCACCCTTGGGGATAGATGTTTCCTTTAAAGGGGATGCCAGTCCAGTCAAGCCCTACCTGAACTGGGGTTATGTTTATGTTGAGCCTCTTGGCATGACTGATGGTCTGAAGGTTATTTGTGTTCTTTAGGAAATCATTCCTGTTCTGCTTTCATTAGGGAGTGCCTCTGCCAAAAAGGGGTTATGAAAAGCCTTAGAAGCATGTTGGCTAATTTTAAGAAGTTAGAAAAGGAAAAAGGCGAAAAAGGAAAAAGAAATAAAAAACAGGGATCTTGCCAAAATAGAAGGGAGATCAGTAGAGCAGAAGTGGGAGAACCAAGGAAGAAGGAGGGGAGTGGGAAAGATAAGAACTGGGGAATGAAGTTGACCAAATTATGCTATGTGCATGTATGAATATATCACAATGCATTCAAATTTTACATATACTTATAATGCAATAATTAAAAATAAATAAATGGCAGGAAAACCAAAGGAGTAGAGGAAAGGGATCAGGAGGAGAGAGTAGAAGAGGGAAAGATGTACTGGGGATTGAAATGGAGAAAACTGTTACATGAGTTTATGAATATGTTAAAATGAATCTCATTATAACTATAATACACTAATAAAAAAAAGATGCAACCATAAATGTGAAACAACTGCCAAATCTTGGGAGAACAACCTGAATTATTCAATTTGTTGTAAATGACTTAGCATCAATTAAAAGACCCAGACATGAAGATTTTTTTTTAATTTTTATTGTTGGTTGTTCAAAACATTACATAGTTCTTGACATATCATATTTCATATTTTGATTCAAGTGGGTTATGAACTCCCATTTTTACCCCGTATACAGATTGCAGAATCACATTGGTTACACATCCACTGATTTACATATTGCCATACTAGTGTCTGTTGTATTCTGCTCAGACATGAAGATTTTAAAGTCACAGGCCCTATAAACCCTGATTAACCAAGCAAAATTTCCCCTCATTGTGCTTAGGAATTTCTTACCTCAGTTATATTTCTCTTGATATGGATTTGTTAACTGTTGATGTTGAGTGTTTTTTCATTTAACCATTGCACTGTAATCTGTATAGCTATTGGCTCAAGTATATCCTTGAAAGCTCTTGGGGTAGAATAATGGTGGGGGACTGAGTAATAAACTGAAATATCTTATGATAGAATATTCCTTCTTTAGTTTCCTTCCTTCTATTCTCCTTTCTCTTTTCCTTCAAGCAAAACATCTCCAAAGCTTTCACCAAAACACACCCTCTGTTTTTGCAAGTGGATATTTAAAAAACTGTTCAAACAGCTCCCAGTTTCTTTAGTTACAATGTGGACAGTGAGCTAATGGAAGAGCAGAGGCACTGTTTTGCTAATTGTGCCAATTACACAAAGATACTAGGTAAACTAATGTGGTTTTAAAGTTGAACAGAAAATTTAAGTTTATTAAACCCATGGGTTAGAACTATAATATAGTCACACAAGAACATTTTAGTCAATGCAGACCATGTATAAACAATGATAGTCCCAGAGATTATAGTGAAGCTGAAAAATTCCTATGGCCTAGTGACATCCTAGTTGTGGTAATGTCATAGCACAGTGTGTTAAGTATTCACGGTGATACTACCAGTCATATAAAAGTACAGCATATGCAATTATTATACTACATAATACTTGAAAATGATAATAGTGATTATTACTGGTTTGTGTATTTACCATACTATACTTTTGCACTTTTTATTTTTGGTACTGGAGATTGAACCCAGGGGCACTCAACTACTGAGCCACATCCCCAGCCCTTTTATATTTTATTTAGAGATGATCTTGCTGAGCTGCTTAGCATCTCACTAGTTGCTGAGTCTGGCTTTGAACTCACAATCCTCCTGCCTCAGTCTCCCGAGCTGCTGGGATTACAGGCGTGCGCCACTGTGCCTGGCTATCATACTATACTTTTAATCAGTATTTTAGAATGTATTCCTTCTACTTACAGAAAAAAAAGTTAATTGTATCATCCTTCAGGAGTATTCCAGAAGGCATTGTTATCATAGGAGATGACAGCTCTATCTATGCGTGTTATTGCCCTAGATATGGAGGGGGAGGTCAGTGATATTGGTGGTCTTGACCCTGCATAGGCCTACGCTAATGTGTGTGTTCATGTCATAGTTTTAAACAGAAAATTTAAAAGGCAAAAAAAAAATTAGACATAAAAAATCCTTATAAGGAGAGAAAGAATATTTTTGTATATCTGTATAGTATATTTGTGTTTTAAGCTAAGTCTTACTACAAAAGGGTCAAAAGTTTAAAAAAGTCAAGTCTATAAAGTCAAAAAAAATTTCAGTAGCTATAGTTATTTTTAAAGAAAGAAAAATATATTTTAACAATTTATTGTAACCTATTTCATAAGATTTTTTAATACTGGGGATTAAACTCAGGGGTGTTCTACCACTGAACTGCATGCCCCAGCCTATTAAACATTTGTGTGTCTGTGTTTTTTCTTAAATTTTGAGATAGGTTCTCTTTTCAAACTTACTATTCTCCTGCTTCAGACTCCCGAGTTGCTGCGAGGACAGGCATGTGCTACAGCACTCTGCACATTTCATAAAAATTTTAAATATTGAATAAAATGAATCTAGAAACAACAAATAGTATAAACATGTGATTCCCAAAATAAAGACCATTTCTTTTACATTAAAAAAGAATAATTTGTTGTAACCGACGTGTACAGCAAGGTCGTAGAACCCCTCCCCTCTTCAACTCACTACTCACTCACTCACTCACTCACTAGAACAACTTCCAATCCTGCAAGCTCCATTCATGGTATGTGCCTATATACACATGTACCATTTTTTTGACTTTTATAACTGTGTATTTTTGTACCCTTTCTATGTTTATATATACAAATACCATTGTGTTACAATTCCCTACAGTATTCAGTATAGTAACCTGCTGTACAGGTTTGTAGCCTAGGAGCATTAGACTATACCAGGTCGTTATACCATTTCAGTTTGCATAAGTTCACTCTGATGTTTGCACACTGACAAAAATTGCCTAACTACACATTCCTCAGAATGCATCTCCATTCCTAGCAATGCATGGCTGTAGTAACAAGAAAAGTGCATATTTCTCTCATATGCAAAGCTCTCTGCTAGATGCTGTAGTATAGAAGTATAAGACACAATTTCTGCCTTCTATCAGAGATTTAACCACAATACCAAATGTTTTTCTCTATAGATCCTCTTTAATCACCTCTTCCATTTAATTCTCACTGCTGAGGGCAGTGTGAGCAATTTTAAAATATCCAATACACTATTTTTAGCTATTAGCATGGTGCAGTTCAGTAGAATCTTAAAATAACCCAATCAAAACCATCAGTACTGGGGGTATAAACTCAGTAGTGGAACACTTTCTTGGCATGTGTGAGGCTAAGGGCTAAGGGCATTGCCAAAACAAAACAAAACTTAGTCTTACTGTCTAACTGAGGTTTTGTGCCCTTTGACTATCATCACTTCATCCCCTACTTGGATAATTTTTTTTTCCCAGCCAGACTATTTTCTTCATCATTCTGTGCTCCTCAGTTGTCAAGGGCTAAGTGAGGAGCTAAGGCCATGATTGATTAGGGATAAAGATCTGAGGTTTTAAGCAGGGGTCTTCATAAATACATTACACTTTGAAGGCCTAATAGTAGGAACCTGGAAGTGGGACAACCAAAATAGAATGAGATGGAGATAGACATCAGGGTGAATAGATGTGAGAATATCAGTAGCTACAAATGGCTTAGAACTTGAGATATAACCATGAGCACACAGTGCAATGTCTTATTGTCAGAGAAATGAACAAGAATGTTGAGAGCCACAGCCGAAGGGGCCCCAGCAAACTTCCAGCTGCCAGCAAACTTCCAGCTGCCGGCTGATGATTGGCTCACAGCGGCCCCAGCAACATCTAGCTGATTGGCTCCTCTGTTGTGATGCTCATTGGGCTGTTTCCCTGCCCTTTCAGACCACGGAGCTGCTCATTGGGGGACTTTTTTGGCTCCGCCCACGTGACCCAGCCAATCGGCCTCAAGAGCAGGAGGATTGTGGGAGGTGGGGAGAAGCTTGTGTGGGAGAGAGAGGCTTGTGGAAAGCCGGTGGTGGCAGTTGAGGCTCTGAGGTTTTTTCCTGAGAGGCTGTTTTGTTTGGCGTGTGTGGTTCTAAAAATAAAGTTAGTTTCTTTTGACAAGTGGCTCCTGATTGTGCCCAGCCAGACTGCGGCACAAGAAGACATATAAGATTTCAAGAGTAAGTGCCCCCCCCCCCAAAAAAAAAAACCCAAAAGAAACAAAAGTGAGGTCAACTAGTTTTAACATCCAGAAACAGTGATGTCACTTACTAGGTTGAGGTAAAAAGTAAAACATCACTAAAGATTGAATCAATGTGTGCCTTGCTTTTGTTCCAGGCAGTGATGGTGATATTTTTTGACAATCTGATGAAGGTTCTGAACCTTTAGGTTGTAGTCTGAATTTCTCCTAAGAGTCATGTATTAAAGTTTAATCCCCATAGTGTTGGTATTAAGAGACATGGCCGTTTGGGAATTGATCAAGTCTTGAGAACTCTATCCTCATGAATGGATTACAGGTACTCCTTGACTTCTGAATGGGAACAACATAACTTAGCAATAAAACACACTATAGAAGATCAGATGTTTATCTTCTTAATAAACTAGCTGACTGGGATCTGTGGCTTGGTGCCACTGGCCATCATCAGGAGTATATCAGACTTCATATTGCTAGTCTGGAAAAACAAAATTTAAAATTTGAAACACAGTTTCTATTGAATGAACATTGCTTTCCCACCATTGTTAAGCAAAAGAAAAATTTATAAATTGGGGACCATCTGTAGTACCTTATAAAAGGACTGGAGGGAATTAGCATAGGCCCCTTTTTGTTCCTCCACTCTTTTGCCATGTGAGGACCCCTGACAGCAATGTCTATGAAGAATGGGCCTTCACTAGACACTGAATCTACATGTGCCTTGATCTTGGAATTCCTAGCAGCCAGAACTGTAAAAAATATAGTGAATGGGGTTTCCTAGCTCTTTGAGTTTGAGGTTTCCCAGTTCTTCCACAATTCTTTATTTTATTTTATTTTTTATTTTTGGTAACAGGGATTGAACTCAGAAGTGCTTTACCACTGAGACACATCCCCAGCTGTTTACATTTTTCATTTTGAGGGTCTCGGTAAGTTGCTTAGAACCTTGCTAAGTTGCTGAGGCTAGCTTTGAACTTGGAATTCTCCTGCCTCAGCCTTCGGAACGGCTGGGATTACAGGCATGCACCACCATGCCTGGTATCCACTGTTCTTTTGTATGCATAATGAGGTTCTACAACTTTAAAATCTGATCCAACTTTATTTTGACACATCTAATGCATAAGAGGGGAAAGGGCTTCTAAAACAGCAGAGATGCAACCCAGGCTGATCTCTTAGATATACTTTTCTTCCTTATTTCTCCAGAATAACCCCAATTATCAAAGCATCATGACATTAACCCAATAATACTTTACTTCTGCTTATTGGGCTTCTCTGTTACCATTTTTAAAGTTGATTCAGTGACATTTGTTCCCTGTTACACATTTCCATGTCCCTGGGAAATCCATACTCAGTTATATTCAACCTGTGAAACACACATGCACACTGAGATACTTGGGCAGTTCCATTTCCCTCAGTATCTTTGAGAGGAAGCACATGAAAGAGGACCAAGGGTGTTTAAGTCAAGATCCCAAGAGGATTGTAAGAAGAGGGTTTTCTTTTTTAAAAATTTATTCTTCTTAAAAATATCTTTATTTTGTTTATTTATCTTTATGTAGTGCTGAGGATCGAATCCAGGGCCTCACACGTGAGAGGCAAGTGCTCCACCACTGAGCCACAGCCCTAGCCCAAAATTTATTCTTTTTAGTTATATATGACAGTGGAGTATATTTTGACATATTTATACAAACATGCAGTATATTTTATTCTAATTAGGATCCCAGTCTTGTGGATGGAAGTGATATGGAGATTCTCTGTGGTGTATTCATATATGAACATGGGAAAGTTTTGTCCAATTCATTCTACTGTCTTTCCTATTCCAATGTACCCTCTTTTCCCTTTATTCCTCTTTATCTAATCCCGTGAACTTGTATTCTTTTCTCCCCACTGCCACTTATTGTGAGTTAGCATCCATATATTAGAGAGAACATTTGGTGTTTGGTTTTTCGGGATTGGCATATTTCACTTAGCATGATAGTCTCCAAGTTCCATCCATTTACCTGCAAATGCCATAATTTCATTTTTCTTTCTGGCTAATATTCCATTGGATATATACCACACTTTCTTTATCCATTCATCTGTTGAAGGGCAACTAGGTTGGTTCCATAGCTTAGTTATTGTGAATTGAGCTGCTTTTAAACATTGATGTGGTGGTGTCACTATACTATGTTAATTTTAAGTCCTTTGGATATATAATGAGGAGTGGGGTAACTGGGTCAAATGATGGTTCCATTACAAGTTTTCTGAGGAATTTCCATACTGCTTTCCATGGTGGTTGTACCAATTTGCAGTCCCACCAGCAATGTATGACTGTACCTTCTTCCCTACATCCTTGCCAATATTTATTGTTACTTGTATTCTTGATAATTGCCAATCTGACTCTAGTGACATGAAATCTCACTGTAGTTTTAATTTGCATTTCCCTAATTGCTAGAGACATTGAACATTTTTTTTTCATGTATTTGTTGACCATCTGAATTTCTTCTTCTGAGAAGTGTCTGTTCAGTTCCTTTGCCCATTTATTGATTGGGTTATTTATTTATTTATTTTGGGGTGCTAAGTTTTTTTATTTCTTTATATATCCTGGAAATTAATGTTCTGTCTGAGGTGTAGATTTCAAAGATTTTATCGCATTCTCTAGGTTCTCTCTTTACACTATTGATTATTTATTTGCTGTGAAGAAGCTTTATAGTTTGATGCCATTCCATTCATTGATCGTTGATTTTACTTCTTGCCCTTTAGGTGGTGTCTTGTTAAGGAAGTCAGTTCCTTAGACCATATGTTGGAGTGTTGGGACTACATTTCCTTCTAGTAGGTATAGGGTTTCTGGTCTAATACCTAGGTCTTTGATCCACTTTGAGTTGGGTTTTGTGTATGGTGAGATACAGGTGTTACATTTCATTCTACTACATATGAATTTCCAGTTTTCTCAGCACCATTTGTTGAAGAGGCCATCTTTTCTCCAATGTATGTTTTTGCACCTTTATCTAGTATGAGATAATTGTATTTTTGTAGGTTTGTCTCTGTGTCTTCTATTTTGCTCCATTGGTCTTCATGTCTGTTTTGGTGCCAATACCATGCTGTTTTTGTTACTATAGCTCTGTTGTATAATTAAGGTCTGGGTATTGTGATGCCTCCTGCTTTACTTTTCTACTAAGAATTGCTTTGTCTATTCTTGACTTCTTATTTTTCTAAAGGAATTTCATGACTGCTTTTTCTATTTCTATGAAAAACATCGATGGAATTTTGAAGGGAATTGCATTGAATCTATATAGTGCTTTGGATAGTGTGGCCATTTTGACAATTCTGCCCATCCGAGAACATGGGTGGTCTTTCCATCTTCCAAGGTCTTCCTCTGTTTATTTTAGTGTTCTGCAGTTTTCATTACAGAGTTCCTTCACTTCCTTTGTTAGATTTATTCCTGATATATATATATATATATATATATATATATATTTTTTTTTTTTTTTTTGTGAATGGGATGGTTTTCCTAATTTGCCTTCCAGCTGATTTGTCATTGGAATATAGGAACACAACTGATTTCTGGGTGTTAATTTTGTATTCTGGTACTTTGATGAATTCATTTATGAGTTCTAGTAGTTTTCTGGTGGAGTTTTTGGGGTCTCCTAAATATAGAATAATGTCATAAGCAAACAGAGATAGTTTGAGCTCTTCTTTTCCTATCTATATCCCTTTAATTTCTTTCTTTTCCTAGTTGATGAGAGCTATTTTTGATGAAAGCGTCTGAGTAGAAGCATATTGAGGTCCAACTTGGATGTGTGTATTCCAAGGTATTAGTGGGATGAAAAGCAAATTAAACACTGAGATACCAGTCTGGAAACCTAGGTTAGGACTCCATTAATGGTCCCCAAATAATGGGTTTCTTGTCTTAGGTCTTTATAACTGTCTGGACTAGAGATTTTGTGCTCTCTCAAAATAAAGTCAGACTGGAGCTGATGGCCAAGAGACCAGGCTATTAATACTTAGAAACCTGCAGAGGTGGAAGCTAGGTAGTATTGAACCTCATCTCTCTGGGCATACTTCTCAAATTCATTTAAGTAGTCCAACTGGCATCCTAAAATATAGGCCCTCTTCTGCCACCCCTTCCCTTTCTGGACAGCTAACTATTTTGTGATTAACGATGAGTCAATTGGTTGGAAATGTTTGCTTGACTGGGTCAAGATTTAAACTTGCTTCCAGGAAAGCATCTTGGAAGGGTCAGAAGCCTGCAATGGGTAGTTGGTTGCAAAATGGGAATTAGATGGAGAAGGGATCCATTTCTATTAATCTCCACTTAGGCAGTGATTAGAGTTGTGAAGAGAGCTAAGACCTTAATTGTTCAGTGTCATCAGGAAGTCAATTATTTTAATCTCTCTTCAATAGTTAGCTATTAATTAACTGGGAATAAAGAGGAGAATAATTAGAGACAGATTTGCTCAGCTATAGTGTGCCTCATAGAGTCAATATTCTTGGCTATTAATGAGATCTTCGATAAAAGCAAGTAGACCCAAAGGGAGACACTCTAAAAGGAGGCAACTAGCTGGAGGTGATGCCTGGTTAAGAGCCATATGATGTTGATCCCCAGCTCTGCCAAAAAACTGAAAAGAACATAATAAAACAAATAAAAAAAACCACAATATAATGGACTAGATGGTCTTGGAGTAGTCTTCATTTTCTCCCAACTTTTCCAGCAATGTTTTTCCCAGGGTTCTACACAGCAGCCCAACCCTGGGCCTATCCTCCTATATACAGCATCTCAAGGTTTCACATATAGGGATTCAAAGTAAGGTTTTGGAGTTGGATTTGAACTAGAATCCCAGCATGGCTACTTAACACCTGTGTGATCTTGCATGTTACTTAATATTTCTTTTTTTCTTAAATATTTATTTTTTTTAGTTGGACACAATATAATCTTATTTTATTTATTTATTTTTATGTGGTGCTAAGGATCGAACCCAGGGCCTCACATGTGCTAGGTGAGCACTCTGCCACTGAGCCACAACCCCAGCCCCGTTACTTAATATTTCTAAGTCTCAGTTTCCTCAACTGTAAAATGATAGTAATAACAATAATTGCCACATGATTGTTCAGAGAATTATAGGAAATGAATGCACAAAAATCACTTAATGTAATACCTGAAAATAAAACATGCTTGGCAGTGAATATTTGTTTCCTTTCATGCTTTCCCAGACTAGGAACCTTCTCTATTCTCATTTTTTAACATGTGTCTTACCCTTCAGCCCTGCTGAGGGCTTTAGACTGGCAGGCTGTCTCTGATAAGCTCACCTCTCTATCCTTTCCAATATGGCATCATGATTTGGAGTATTAAATCTGGGTTGAAATCCAAGCTCAAGCATTTCTTGGTTGTATAATTTTAGGTAAATCATTTAACCCTTTTGGGCCTCAATTTCTTCATCTGTAAAATATTAAGTTACTTTATGGGATTTTAGGGAAGATTCAATGAGCTGCTGCATGCATTGCACTCAAAATAATGTCTGGTACAGGGTAGATGTCAAAAAAGTGGCAGTTATATTATTATCTCTATACTGGCTTCTACTATTTCAGGGACCAGATGAATATCAAGTGCTCATCTGACAAATATTTAAACAGACAATTAGTAGTTTAAATGCCCCTCACATGAGACCAAAGGCACCATTAACTAGTACCAGGATACCAGTTCTTTGCTATACTATTTTAAAACTCGATCCCTTCATTTTTTAGCTCTTCCCATCCAGTCCTCTCCCCTGGTTCCTGTGAGAGCCTGAATTGGAGAATGTGGTGGGATATGCCAGTTTTGGGGTTTGTGCCTCAAGAAACTGAAAGATTTTAATTTTTTTTTCCTCTGGGGTGTTTGCTTTTGAAACCAAGTCATATGCTGTGAGGAAGGTCAAACAACCCAAAGAGAGGCCCCTGTGGAGGGAAACTGAGGCTCCTACCCTTTAGTCCTAGCTGACCTCAAAGCAACCAAGACTGTCTTGCCAGTTAACCCCTGGTTTCCAGTTAAGCTACCCTACCTGGAGCCACATGAAGCAAAGATCAGCTAAACCTTGTCCTTGTTGTAAATCAGCAACCAACATAAATGGCTGCTATTTTAAGCTACTGGGTTTGAGATGGTTGGATAGCAATGGATAATCAGAATACAGATGATACACATATGGCCAATAGGTGGAGGGAGATTTTTTGAGGCAGGCTATTCCATGCATTGCCAACTTAACCATGTAAATGGTAACTGGTCCTATCCATGTGTTGAACTGGCCTTTGACTAAATTATGGAATGATGTTATTATTATGGAATGTGTTTATTATGTTCAATACTTCAGTTTAGAAAAAACAAAAACTACTAACATAAAATGTTTTTGACCAAACATTTGGACAGTATTTAAATAAATATTGATTCCTTTCCTGCTAAGTCTATTTCCCCCTCTAAATCCCACATCTCAGAAATGTTATAATATTAGGTCTATCCAGTTACTCATATAATAAAATGTAGAAATTATCCATGAATCCTTCCTTTCCCTGACCCCTCACATCTAGTTGGTTAAAAGATTCTGTTGGCTCAACCTTCAAAATATGCCCTAAATCTGTCCTCTTTTCACCATCTACACAGTTTCTACCCTAGTCCATTGCTATCCTTCTGTACTGTGTGTCTTCTTAGATTCTTTTCCAAGATGCTATCCTACTTTCCAAATTGTGCCACTGCCATTCCATGTTTTTAGCATTCCTTCTGAGCTCCCAGAGCTACATGATAGTCCAAGTTGAAGTCCTGCACTTGAATGATGCACACTGAGTCTCTGTGTGCCAAGTTATCACTCGACTTCCACACTTGAGTAAAATGCCATACCATAGTTGTGAGATTGGGGAGAAGTTGTCAAATGATGCAACCTGGAAATAAAAAGAGGAGTCAGTTCCTTGGGACATAGCCCTTGACTAGTGGAAATCGAGAAGCATGAAGGAGCCAGGCAGATAAATTTCTCCTACTTTCTCTCTTCATATATTACTCTAAATATGTGTGTTTTCTTTTTCTTTTTTTTTTTCTAGAAAAATTCTATGGGCCAAGAAATCATTCCTGGCAGGTTTCTTGCACTTTTATTATGTAATGGCCTGTGAGATAATGCATTGCATCACATTGGTTTACTTCTTTCCTTGTCTTACCCTTTTTCCTTATCCTTGCTTCCTTGGGTGTATAACACTCAGCCAGTTAGTACTTGAATTGTTTCCTTATGGTCTGTTGTCTAGGGGACCCAAGCTAAGTAAGACCACTTGATAGTAGAAGCAGTTCTAGCAAACACGCTATCAGGATGGGTTTTGGTGTTGGATTGTTCACCTGTCTAAAAGCAATAAGGACCATATTGCTGATGATAAATGGTATGATAATAACCTCTGGCATCTAGTAGCATTGCAATTACTTCAGCTTTCACCTGTGGGACATACTACTTCATTGGTATGACATATATATGTCATCTGGGAAGATATGGGGAGGTCAAGTGGCTTTTATAGCTAATTGGTCTATAATGTTATTCATAAAGATTTAGATTATAGTGGTTGCATTTTTTTGTGGTGCTGGGGATTGAACCCAGGGCTTTGTGCATGCAAGGTAAGCACTCTACCAACTGAGCTAAATCCCCAGCCGCTTAGTTTCTGTATTTAAAAAAATTATTTTTATTTTGATTATTCTAAAGTAACTTTTAATTTGTCTTGAGAGTTATTTTTTGTGCTAATTTTCTTATTTGTTGTAATTAGTTATACATTTGACACATCAATCAAATATGGAGTATAATTTCTCATTCTTCTGGTTGTACATGGCATAGAATCACACCTGTTGTGTAGTTATACATGCACATTTTGACTGGAGTAGAAATTTTGCCTCTCTGTAGTTTGGAGGAGATCTTTATCTCCTGCAGCTGCAGGGTACATCACATTAAAACTCAAACTCAGGTCTGAGGAGAAGAGTGGCAGAGCTTACAAGAGGACTGAATGCACAATCTACAGTGTTGCCAGGTTCATCATGTCAAAATCAGACAGAAATAGTTGAACATGGAGATGTATGATGTCATTTGGGTGGACATATCCAAGTATTATAAACTCCCCAATTTCCCTAAACATTTCTTATTGGCAGAAATATCCCCCTTCCCTTGCCAGAGGAGAATAGCTTTCTTTTTCATGGAGATCCCGTAATGATTTCACCTAAATTAGGTGTCCTTTGAAATGGCATGGTTTCTCAAGTTTCATTTCATTGTCCTCATTGCCTTCCAGTCAGTATAGCTTGGGTTGAGACCACACAAACCCTGCTCCATCAATCTTTCTGCTCATTAACAGGGAGAATAAAAATCAGGTCATAATCTCAAAAACGTTTCAATTATTTTCATGAAAGAAGCCAGACACAATTTATGATTACATTTATATGATTTCCAAGAACAGGCAATGCTATTCTATGGAGAAAGAAATCAGAAAGTGCTTGCCTCTGAGTAGGCATAAGGGGATTAACTAAAAAGGACATGAGGAATTTTCTGGGGCATTGGAAATGTTGATATTTTACTTTGAATAGTGGCCACATGGGTATATACTATTTTCAAAACTGAAGTCTCTCTCTTTTTTTAATATTTATTTTTTAGTTTTAGGTGGATACAATATCTTTATTTATTTTTTTATGTGGTGCTGAGGATTGAACCCAGTGCTTCACAGGTGCTAGGTGAGCACTCTACCGCTTGAGCCACAACCTCAGCTCCTGAAGTCTCTATATTTTTATATGTAAAGTATACATTGATAAAAAATTTCAAAGGTAGTTTACTTTTAAATGGCAAGGGCATGTTCAACTTTCTTACTTTGGCTATTTTAACTCTCCTGATTTCTGTACTATTGTATATAGGAACATCTTGAAATTCCACAAAATATTACACTAGTCCACCATATTGATAAATATATTCATATTGTGAATTTCTACAGGGTTGGTAGTCTGGGGAAGAACAGCCAAAATACTGTACATTGCATCTCCAACCACAAAATAGCACAGTGCTAGTCATTTTTATGGGATTTGGAATAGAATATTGCCAGATGGGGGAATACTGACCCATTCTGCATTCTGACTCATTTCTTGTGTAATGAGAAGCTTCTGGTTTCAAGTGAGACTCTGAGTATGAGGTGGCTCTATAGCAGGTCTAGATCACATAATAAAAACCTGCTTCCTGGGTCATATGATCTATCAGAGCCAATGATGATAGATTATATTTCTGGAAAACCCCTAGGAAAGTCACAGTACAGATCTCTGCTATTCTGGAATAAGGATATACCCTTGGTGGCAGACTACCATTCTTTTAAGAATACCATGTAGGTCTGCTGGTATAGACTGAGTGCCTGATAATAGGCTCTAAATTAATTATCACTGAGTTACAGCATTATCACAAATTTAGCAATTTACAACCATACACATTTCTTTTTTGGCACTAGAGATTGAACCCAGAGGTGATTAACCACTGAGTCACATCTCCAGCCCTTTTTTTATATTTTATTTAGAGACAGGGTCTTGCAAAGTTACTTAGGGACTCACTATGTTGCTGAAGCTGGCTTTGAACTCATAATCCTCCTTCCTCAGCCTCCTAAACCACTGGGATTACAGGCACATGCCACTGCACCTGGCAACACACATTTCTTATCTCACAGTTTCCATGGGTCAGGAATCTGGTCTTGGCTTAGCTGAGTCCTCTGTATAGGGTCTCACAAGACTGCAATCAACTTGTTGGCCAGGTGCATTCCTTTCTGGAACTTTGGGTCCTCTGTTTTTTTGGGAGGCAGTACTGGGGATTGAACTCAGGGGCACTCGACTACTGAGCCACATCTTCAGCCCTATTTTGTATGTTATTTAGAGATAGGGTCTCACTGAGTTGCTTGGCACCTCACCATTGCTGAGGCTGGCTTTGAACTCTCAATCCTCCTGCCTCAGCCTCCTGAGCCATGGGATTATAGGTATGTGCCACCGCATCCAGCCTTGGGTCCTCTTTTTAGCTCACATAGCTGTTGGCACAAATCAACAAAGTAAAACAAAATAAGACCAAGGTCCCTGTTTTTTTGCTGGTCACGGACTAAGGTCCTCTCTTGGTCCTAGAGATGGCACATAATTCTTGGCCTGTGTTCTTCTTACAGGTCCTTTTACAGCATCACAATTTAGTTCTTAAGGGTCAGCAAGAGAAGCACTTAATCCTGTTTGCTAAGATGGAGTCTTACATAATGTAACAGAATCTCTTATCATGGGAGTGACTATCTGATCCCTGTTGCCTATTCCAATTCCTAGAAGCAAGTCTCAGGTACTGCCTGTCCTCAAGGGGAGGGAATTATGTAAGGGTTTGACTCATTAGGGGTACCTAGGGTGTGTCCTCCACAGGCACCAAGTAACTGTGCAACATGAGCTTCTCATAATAAACTGTGTGTTGTCTGACCCACTCAATTGTAAGGCTGGGCATGAGCAACAGCAATTTATCATGGTACACTGAGGACCTGGCTCAAGCAGATCCAGCAGGGAAGAATAAAATGTAGAAGCAGATGGCTCAGACAGATGTCACTTGTTTCAGACATGATCACCCTTCTTTCAACCCACTCCTCTATGTTGTATTATGTTGGGGTGTTCACTACTGTCAAATGACAGTGGAGGAAAAGATTCAGGCCTGATTCACAGACGAGTCAGCAGAATATGTTGGCACCATGTGGAAATGGATTGCTGTCCCAGTAGGTAGACTTCTCTTCTCTAAAGATGGTATAGCATCTGCTATGGCTAGGATTCCAACATGCCAGCAGCTGTCCATGCAGCACCATTCCTCAGGGAGATCAGCCAACCACCTGGTATTGGGTCAATAACTTGGATCCTTTCTATCTTGGAGGGAGCAGTGATTCTTCTTCAGAGAATGGTTATCTATTCTAGAAAGGGATTTGCCTTTTCTTCCTGTGTTGCCATGAGCTTATAGAATGCTTAACAGAATAGACTAGGTTGTTGAAGGCTCAGCTAAGGCATCTTAAAGAGGATAAAACCTTTTAGGGTAGCTTGCTATATATGAAATTTTAGGAGGTGGTATATGCTTTGATCCAATGATCAGTATACAGTACTGCATGCCCTATACGGTCATGTGCCACATAGCAGTATTTCATTCAATCATGAATGGCATATACAACAGTGTTCTCATAAGATTATAGTGGAGCTGAAAAATTCCTATTATCTACCAATGTTGTAGCTATCATAACGTAGCACACTGCATTACTCACGTGTGTGTGGTGATACTGGTGTAAGACCTACTGTGCTGCCAGGCAGTACAGCACATAAAATTATGCATAGTAATACTATCTGATAATAATAATAATAAAATACTGTGTTTTGCTGGGTGCGGTGGCTCATGCCTGTAATCTCAGTGGCTCTGGATGCTGAGACAGGAGGATTGTGAGTTCAAAGCCAGCCTCAGCAAGGACGAGGTACTAAGCAACTCAGTGAGACCCTGTCTCTAAATAAAATACAAAATAGGGCTGGGATGTGGCTCACTGGTTGAGTGCCCCTGAGTTCAATCCCTGGTAACAAAACAAAACAAAACAAAACTGTTTGTAGTTTATGTATTTACTACACTATACTTTCTATCATTTGAGCACATATTCTTTTTTTTAGTTGTTGATGGACCTTTATTTTATTTATTCATTTTTATGTAGTGCTAAAAATTGAACCCAGTGCCTCACACATGACAGGCAAGCACTCTATCACTGAGTCACAACCCCAACCCTTTGAGTACATATTCTTGTTAAAAAAAGTTTACTGTAAAATAGTATGTTGTATGATGCTGCCAATAACCTCACACATCTCATGTTTACCATGTGTGATTGCATCATTTTCTCTTGTGTTTAATTTAATTTCATATTGTTTTGTTCTTCACTGCTCTAGGAGCAATAAGCTATACTGTATGTATACAGTGTAATATGTATATACATATATCTATGTACCATATATCATGCATCCAAAGTGTGTAGGAGGCTACATCACCTAGTTTTGTTTTGTACCTGGGATTTAACCCAGGGGCACTTAACCACTCAACTAAGTCCCCAACCCTTTTTATTTTTTATTTTGAGATAGGGTCTAGCAAAGTTGCTTAGAGCCTTGCTAAGTTGTTAAGGCTGATCTCAAACTTGAGATCCTCCTGCTTCAGCCTCACTGTGCCCAGTTTACATCATTTAGGTTTGTGTAAGCACAGTCTGTGATGTTCACACAATGATAAACCCCCTAATGACACATTTTTTTTCAGAACATGTCCCTATTGTTAATGCATAAGTGGTTAGAATATACAGATTAAGGAACCTGAAAGATTCAAGAGGTTTGGAAAAAAATCTTGTTTCTACTCTCATGTACAACTAAAAAGAACAAATAAAAAAATAAAAATAAAAAACCTTGTGACTACTGTAAAGGAACACCTGGCAGGAATACCTGTGAGGAGACACAAATAGTACAAGCAGACAGGATGGAGCAGAGAGAGTGAAATGAAGTGGTGAAGAAGAAGTACAGAAATGAAGCGTCTGCTCCTCCTTGCCTAGGAGTTTATTAACTCAAAGAACACATACCTCCCGTTACCATGACTATATTCTAATTAGTATTTCTTTAACCCTGAGTGCTAGCTAACTGAGATAAGGTACAGGTTAGAACAAACATGGGGCCCCCATTCTCCAGGGGCATCACTATGGAGACCAGATAGTGTCTGCATAGTTTTCTTATTACCTCAGAGAGAGAAGGCAGGGCATCCCAGGTCTGGGAAGCAGGGTAAACGTGTGAAGGACAATGCTATGGCAGCCAGGCATCCTGTGCTTTTACACAGGAGTTTCCCAGTCGCCAGGTATTACCTAGCAACCAGGCATTCTGTGTCTTTGCACAAAAACTTCCTAATCACCAAGCATGTCACAATCACGAAGTCTGAAGACCCCAATCCTAAACACAGAATTCCTACAAACTACAGCAGGAAATGGAAGTCTCCTTTCCACCTGGCTAGAATAACAGCTGTGAGAGCAGTGGAGACATTGATTGTGCTCATGGCAGACACAGTTGCTGCCAGAAGCAACCAAGGGCATAAACAAAGAGTGGTATTGTCAGAGGCATCTGGAAAAGTTTAATGACAGATGAGGAAAGTGGATAAGTCAGGTAAATGGAAAGAATTTTGAGATTTGGGTACAGTGCAAAGAGCTAGAGCTTGGAATCATAGGGACTTGACTGAAAATCCTAACTCCACAACTTACTTGTATGACTTTGTGAAAATAGTTTTACCTTCTGATCCTCACTTTCTATAGTACATATCAACAGGGTTAGTGTGAGAATAAGTGTTCATAATGATGTTTGTAAGATGCCTGGAACAGGGCCTGGCAAAGACTAAGTGTTCAATAAAATTATGAATGCAGTGACTGTATTTATTTTAAGACAGAGATGATGTGATTATAAACACAATGAGATAGAATTGTTCCAGAAGCTACTTGAAGATACTTTCTCAGAAAGCTGCCAATGAGGGGGGGTGTGCTTTACCTTGATGCTGATCAAGCTTGAACCTCAAGGCCCCTTATTTGCATCAGCCTGTCCCAAAGCTCTGGGAGTGACCCTAGCATTGTGTTCATATAAAAATGTTTCCTCAGCCATATTCTAAAATTTATTTTAATATAACTTCTTAAGAAATTCTCTTAAAATAACTTTTCTTTTTAAGTTCTGTATTTTGTTTCTGTTGTCCAATAAAGAAAGAATCTTTCAGTCTGTTACTTGTAATAATTTTCTGCAAATTATATATGACCTTTATTTCTACACAATGAATAGCACTGTGGTAGGCCTCATGCACAATTATCATCCTGGGACTTTTCTTTGCATCTTTTCTACATTCTGTTCACCTGTTTCCAGGATTTCATATTTTCCTTTCAAGAAGTTTCCTAAGGAAAAAATACATTGGTAGTTGAGAATTTACATATGCAAATGTCTTTATTCTTCTCTAGGATTCTTATTGTTTCAAGGGATATGAATTTCTAGGTTGGTTAAAAATGTCCTCGATGTTTAACTTCCAGAGTTGCTACTGAGAAATCAAATGCAATTCTGATTCCCAAGCAGTATTCCCGATCCACATATTTGTCCATTTGGAGATTCACATCCTTCAATTTGGGTAATAATCTTGTATTTTTTCTTTAACATTTTCCTTCTTCTTTCTTTTTTTCCCATTGTATTTTTCTAGTCTGCCTACCAGTTAGAACTTGGACATCTTGGACTGGTATACTCATTTGATTCTGTTTTGCTTCCTTTTCTCTATACTTTATGAAACCTGGCCATATTAATAACTCCTAACATAGGGAGGAAAAGCAGATATAAGCAAGAGAAATGACTTAGCAGGTCCCTTGCTCACAGGAGATACTAATGAAAGATAAAAGCTGATTCTTCCTTTAAAATCCCAGTTATTCTCAGGAATTAGAAGAATCATGTAACTTTGATAATGAGACGGAGAACTTTAGGATAATTTAAAAGTCTTTTAATGGAACAGTTAGACCTTCAAATCCTAACCCCCATCCACTGCCATCAAACCTCTGATTCACACAGGAGACAGAAGGAATAACCTTTAGAGTAACTAGAGCAGAGCAGTTCTGAGCTCTGGTACATCAGGTGCAGGATAGAGCCCTGAACAATAAAACCAAACACAGATAAAATAACTGAAAATCTGTTTCTGAACCAAAATATTCCCAGCCTGCTTCTGCTCAACATCAAGTGTGGTAAATTAGGCTTACCCAGGTCCTAAACAAGCAGTTGATTAAAGAAACTTTCTTTGGAGAAACTGAGCAGCCTGGTGATGTTGACATTTAAGCAGCTCTACCAAAAATAAAAATAAAAATAAAAATCCAGAAGGCCACATGTTTTCTTTAACATGAAACCCACCAGTTGACAAGCCCTGCCCCATTCCATTCAGCACTTAGAAGTTCAATTTAAAAATAAAAAAGCAGCCAAGGATGACCAGTCATTTGAAAAGGGTATCTGAAGAAAAAGGCAAAGAACAAAACAAGCAGAAGCCAAGCAAGTCAAAAGAAAAAAAGACAACTCAAAAACTTAAGAAAGCTTCAAAGAAAACATAACATTCTTAGAGGGTAAGATATTATATTCACTCCACTAGAATAGGATGCTATACAAAAGGAAGAGAAAACAAGATATTTTGCTGTTTACTCATTCTAGGACACAATTTTGATTATTGTCTTCTAGTTGTAAACACAAAAGGAGGTTAAGAGTGCATAGCTGTGGGCTTGAGCACTATACATAAAATAGGGAATATTGAAAATACTAAAAAAATTGTGCCCAAAAGGTTTAATGTTCATATTTTTCCTCATGTCCTAAGCGATGCTGTTGTTTAATTTTTTTTTTTAATTGTGTATGAAAAAAAGCCAGGCACAGTGGCACAGGCCTATAATCCCAGTAACTCAGGAGGCTGAGGTAGGAAGATCATGAGTTCAAGGACAGCGTCAGTAACTCAGTGAGACCCTGTCTCAAAATAAAATTTAAAAAAAGATCTGGGGATTTGGTTCAGTGGTTAAGCACCCCTGGGTTCATTCCCCAGTATCAAAAAGAAAAAATGAATGAAAAAGTATAAATTGTCAAGCAGACATAAGAGCGCTTAGGAAGTCTCTGAGCATGAGCCACGTTCTGGTCATTAGTTTAGCTTAGATTCCCAGGAACATGTGAAAGCTTTTCAAAGCCCTTTTCCTCAAAGCATTTCATTCTCAGCCTTTCCTCTTAAGATTTTGGGTTAGTCTATTGTTTGCCTCAAGTGTTGCCCTTGGCCAAGGTAGCAGTGACTAACATATTTGCCTTTGTTTTTGACAATCACCCCCTGGGTAGACACTTCAGCCCTGGCAGCTTTCTGAGTTAGTCTAAATAAAAGTAAGCACCCTGAGTTGGTCTTTCAGGGAATCACAATGCAAATCAAACAAACAGACCCAATTCTTGAGAATAAGGTCTATTTTGCTTCCCTCTGTACTGGGTACTTGTGCCAGGAATGTGGGTTACTATCTTCAAGGTTGGTGCTGAATGGAGCAGCAAGGGATGGATCCAAGGGAAGTTAAAATGCCATACAACTTTCTTATTATCATCCAGCTACTTTTTCTTGATTAAGCACACCCCTGATTCTGCAAGCATTTGATTAGTACCCACGGTTCTGAGAAAGTCGATTCTGATAGCTTTTGCCAGTTTACTCATTGCTTTTGTGGATGGATGAAATTTTGAAATTCCCTACTCGATCATTTTTGCAGATGTCACCTAGATTCTTTCTTTATTTTTGATGGCCTTGACAGTTTGGAAGACTAATGGTTAGGTGTTTTTTAAAGTGTCCTTCCACTGGTGCTTGTCTGATGTTTTCCTCATGATTATTCTGTGGCTATGAAATTACCAAGGAAGAACACAGAGGTAAAGTGCCATTCTCACCGTACAATATCATTGGCATATACTGTCAACAAGTGTTATTGCTGTTAAGAATGAAAGTAGTGGGGCTGGAGTTGTAGCTCAGTGGTAGAGCACTTTCCTAGCACGTGTGAGGTAATGGGTTCAATCCTCAGCACCACATAAAAATAAATAAATAAAATAAAGGTATTGTGTCCATCTACAACTAAAAAATCTATTAAAAAAGTGAAAGTACAGCCAAGTGTGATGACACACACCAGTAATCCCAGTGATGCTGAGGCAGGAGGATTGCAAGTTTTGAGGCCAGGCTTGCAGTTTAGAAAGGCCCTAAGCAACTTAGTGAGACCAGGTCTCAAAATAAAAAAATTAAAAAAGAGCTAGGGGTGTAGCTCAGTAGTAAATTGCCTCTGGGTTCAATCCCCAGTAATCCTCCCCCCAAAAAAAGAGTGAAAGTAGAGTATAATGATATAGGGGTTTGGGCTTTTAATTCAATCACATCTGAATTCAAACCCTGACTCCTCCACTTGTTTGAGCATATAAATGATAGAACTTTTTCAAATCTGTTTTTGCATATGTAAAACAGGAGAACAAGTACCCACTTCATAGGGTTACTGTGGAGAATCAAATGAGAAAATTTATGTGAAGTAACTAATATGGTTAATGGCACATAGTAAGTGCTTAATTAAGGTGAACTAGTAGAATAAGAGGGTGTATGTTCATATGGGCATATACAAAAATATTTAACAAATAGTATCAAGAGAATTAGAAGTAATTTTCATTATAAAAAGTACAATAATTTCACTGAAAGATCCATATAAGGATATATTTGAATAAAATGGAAAACTTTATATATGGGGCATTATTCCAAGAGACAGATATAGGTGGCTACTATGGTTAGAATTCTTAGGTTACTGAGGACTGGTATTCTTGACATTGTATTTGTGATCAAGGAGAAATTCCAGAAGAAAAGAAAGGGGTTAAAATTATGTGGCAGTTAAAAGTACTACTATTGGAATCCTACAAATCCTGGCTTTCTGCTCTCAGGCTTGTAACTCTGGGTAAAATGACTTAACCTTTCAACTGAAGTCTCCTCCTTTATAGAGATGATAAATTGAGGATTAAATGAAATAATACATGTAAATGGCCCAGAGTATTCCCTGTCATGTAATGCTCAGTTGATGTTAGCTGCTCTTTACTACCTAAGAATTATTGACTTGGTCCAGGGATACCCCACTGTAGTTTAAGTCTGGGAGGACATATGTCAGGGAAGGTATTTTGTGCCAAGAGTTAGCATTAGGAAGCTTCACCTTTCAATATAGAGGATGTTTGGAGTTCCTTCCCTTTCTATCAGCCTCAGTTACTGACTCAAGCCTGCTGCAAGTTGCCCTAGGGGCAGGGTGCTTTTGTGATATTTGTGGTGGCTAAAAATCTTTTTGTAAAGACTTGCGATATTCAATCAGAAAGAAAATGGAAACCACATGGAAAATTTAGCCCATTCCAATACGTTCTTGGTCTCCCACTCTTCATCCTGCTAGGGCTCTTCTGCAGATGATGACTGAGAATATCCTCTTCAGAGTAATAAACCACAGGAACATTAAATGCGTCCTTGCAGCTGCACCAGGGCTAGTTAGAGGCCTATTCAAGAGAAGGGCTTATGTGGAGGGTTTTTTCCTCTTCCTTTTAAAAAGCCACCTGTACCATTTTTGTCTTAGTTTTTAAGTGGAAATGATTTTAAGATGTAATTTTCTTTCCCTGCTTGTATTTATGATGTACAAATAGTTCTTTGTTAATAAGGAAAAGAAAAACACAAACCCAAATGCCAAACCTAATTAATGCTCTTTAGAAAAACGTGTGCCACTTTAAAACTTTCCAACTTCCTTTCTGAGTTAGTAATTGAGGGACTGGACAAGATGCAGGTGGAAGGAATTGCTTCATTGACAGCTGGCCCTGAATCGCTCTCATTCTTGGAAGTGCACCAGTTAAGGGCACAGAACTGTCTGGGAGAACTACAGCTAATATGGAAAGAGCATGTACTGTAATCTAAATCCTTTTCCTGTTGATTGGCAAAATTCCAAAAGTTCTTTGAGGCCAGGAGAGATAGCTTTGAGAAGAAAATTGGGCCCAGATCATCTAATCCAGATGTTGAAAACCGGGCCTGAAGAAGGAAAAAAAAAAAAGACATTACAAACTAGGCCTTGAGGGAAAAACCCCACTTCTTTATAAACTAGACTTTGAGGAGAGAAAATCCTTTCATTATAATCATATCAATTCCAGTTAGACTCACATAATGAGGTTAGCTATGCAGTTTGATGAAGATGATGATCAGCTATGCAGAATGATTTAAAGAGTTCCACAGGGCTCCCTCTGCACAACAAAATCATCCGTACTCAGAGTTCATGGTCTGATAACCCTTCATCAGTGGTTCTTAACCCTTTAGAATCTGGTTAAAAATACTGACATTTTCCCTCAGAAGAATGAATGCACATGTGTATATACACATCACCATACATTTTCCTGAGGTTCACAGACTCCTGTGAACTTCCCCGGGAAGTCTTTGAATTGTCACTATTTCTCAGAGTTGATTTTCAAGAGCCCCATAATGAGCAGGGACCCTGCCCACACATGGACCACAGTCGGAGTAAGTTAAAAAGAAACTCTATCACATTTTTATCACAATCATATTATAGTATTATTTAAAGCAACATACTTACTAATTATTTATATCTGTGAAAGGGATGGTTGTCAGGGACAATATTTCACCAAGGTAAGTCTGTCTGCTTTGCTGAGGCACAGCTTGATCACCCATCAGTTTCCATTTTGAGTTGCTTTCTTTCCTTCCAATTTTTATTAAATTAAAAAATCCTATCTTTAAAATACTTTAAAGTGTTTTAAATGCTTTAAAATACTCCAGGATAGGTTAAATAAGGATGGCAAATTTTGATAACTATTTGTCTTAGTTGGGCTCCCTCAGAGCAGAACTTGAGGTAAGAACTTGGGTTACAGTTAGCATATTTGAGGTATGCCATGGTTTGGATCTATTTTGTCTCTCAGAGGCTTATGTGCTGGAAACTTGGTCACCATATGACAGTGTTGAGATGGTGGACTTTTATTTAAGAGGTGGGGCCAAGTGAAAGGTAATTAGGTCACTGGGACATATAACCTTTGGAGGGATTAATGTAGCTCTCTCCCAATTAGTTACTGCAAGAGTAAGTTGTTATAAAAAGAATGAACACAGACCCTAAAACTCTGACTTCCTATCTTTCTGTGTGATCTCTTCTACATCTGGTTCTGCAATTGTGATGTCATCTGTCATGAGGTCCTTGCTACAGGATAAACTGATAGGGCTCCCAGATCTTGGACATTCAGCATCCAAAACTGTGGGCTAAACTTCTTTTCTTTATGCATTTACCCAGCCTTGACTATCTTGTTACAGCATGAGACAACAGACTAAGACAGGATGATATTTCAGGAAGTAGGTGTAAGATACTAGGAAGACTCAGAGAAGGAGGAAAAGTCAATGCAAGGGTGCATTAGAAGGTTGCTGCATTGGACAATAAGGGTTTGATTCTGGTCAGACTTCCTGAGAAGTATATAGAATATCTCCTAGAATTGTCTCTCTGATGAATGAGAGGCTACAGCTCTCGTCTGCTGATTTCTGTACTCTATCAGTTGAAGTTATCCCCAAATGCATTAACATTTCCACACTTTCAGACTGTGCTTTCATGAGGATTGGCTTTGGAGAGGGTCCTGGGACAGAAGTAGAAAGAATGAAGCTTGATCTTGAAGGGGGATGTTGTTAGACTGATGTGAATCTGAGCTTATGCCCTGGCTCAGGATAAAATCAGAGGTGAACTGAGGGGTCACGATGGAGGGCACCAGGGCATTTGCTATTCTACCAAATCTGGGTAGTAGATTCATGGAGGTTCATTATCGTAGCCACTCTACTTTTGTATGTGTTTGAAATTTTTTCATAGTAAATAGTTAAAAATCCCCCAGCACTGAAAAAAAAAATTAAAACTGCTAACTCTGAATGCTAGGTCACTAGGAAATATATCAAGTAGCTAGTGGTGTTATTATATAACTGTTTTGTACTAAGGATTAAACCCAGGGGTGCTTAACCACTGAACCACATCCCCAGTCCTTTTTATTTTATTTTATTTTGGTATCAGGGATTGAACTCAGGGGCACTCAACCATTGAGCCACATTTCTAGCCCTGCTTTGTACTTTATTTAGAGACAGAATCTCACTGAGTTGCTTAGCACATCACTGTTGCTGACGCTGGCTTTGAACTCGAGATCCTCCTGCCTCACCCTCCTGAGCTGCTGGGATTACAGGTGTGTGCCACTGTGCCTGGCCCTTTTTATTTTTTATTTTGAGACAGGGTCTTGCTAAGTTGCTTAGGAGCTCATTAAGCTGCTGATGCTGGCTTTGAACTTGCGATTCTCCTGCCTCAACCTCCTGAGCCACTGGGATTAAAGGTGTTCACTGGGGGCGCCTGCGCGGCCCGCCCACGCCCAGCGCAGGTCTCTACCGAGATCGCTGATGGTGGCGTCAGCCGCGCGCCGGCCGCGAGGCAAAGAACCGGCTGCTGGGGCAGTGAGCGTGGAAAAGAGGGAGCTGAACGCGGAAGTGGTGGCAGCGCCCGGGTAGCCGGCGGAGGCGGTGACCGCTAAGTCTGAGACGGGAACCGGTCGTCGAGGGGAGGGGCACGGGATTGGCAGGAAGGCAACCGCCTGGTAGGATCTACAGGAGGTGCGAGGAGTGGCTGGGCCTTCTTTTTCCACTTGAACGCGCGCTGAGAGCCACGGCTGTGGTGATGGCGGCAATTACTCGGTCAGCCCCAGTTAAGCTGCCCTTTGGGAGATACATCTGGAAAGTGCTCAGAAGAAACATCCTGTCAGAAAAACTGAAAAAGCAGTATTTATAACACTGGAATCTGTGGATAAATTTGTTAAAATGGCAGAAAGTAGTGAAAATAATAGTAAAAATATAGATGTAAGACCCAAAACTAGTCGAAGTAGAAGTGCTGACAGAAAGGATGGTTATGTGTGGAGTGGAAAGAAGTTGTCTTGGTCGAAAAAGAGTGAGAGTTGTTCAGATGCTGAAACAGTGGATACTATAGAGAAAACTGAAGTTCCTTTAAGGAGCCAAGAAAGAAATCACAGCTGTTCATCTATTGAGTTGGACTTAGATCATTCCTGTGGTCATAGATTTTTAGGCCGATCTCTGAAACAAAAATTGCAAGATGCTGTGGGGCAGTGTTTTCCAATAAAGAATTGTAGTAGTCGGCACTCTTCCGGGCTTCCATCTAGAAGAAAAATTCATATCAGTGAACTAATGTTAGATAAGTGTCCTTTCCCACCTCGATCAGATTTAGCCTTCAGATGGCATTTTATTAAACGACACACTGCTCCTATAAGTCCCAAATCAGATGAATGGGTAAGCACAGACTTGTCTCAGAGTGAATTGAGGGATGGTCAGCTAAAACGAAGAAACATGGAAGATGTAAACTGTTTCTCTCATACCAATGTTCAACCTTGTGTCATAACTACCAACAATGCTTCATGTAGAGGTGGTCCCATGACTGACTCTATGATGAACCTAGGTCCAAATAACAGTATAGAAGATAGTGATATGGATTCAGATGATGAAATTATAACACTTTGCACAAGTTCCAGAAAAAGAAACAAACCCAAATGGGAAATGGATGATGATATCCTACAGTTGGAAACACCTCCTAAGTACCACACCCAGATTGATTATGTTCACTGTCTTGTACCAGACCTCCTTCAGATCAATAACAATCCATGTTACTGGGGAGTTATGGATAAATATGCAGCTGAAGCTCTACTAGAAGGAAAACCAGAAGGTACCTTTTTACTTCGAGACTCAGCACAGGAAGACTATTTATTCTCTGTTAGTTTTAGACGCTATAGTCGTTCTCTCCATGCTAGAATTGAACAATGGAATCACAACTTTAGCTTTGATGCACATGATCCTTGTGTCTTCCATTCTCCTGACATTACTGGGCTCCTGGAACATTATAAGGACCCAAGTGCCTGTATGTTCTTTGAACCACTTTTATCCACTCCTTTAATTCGGACTTTCCCCTTTTCCCTGCAGCATATTTGCAGAACAGTTATTTGTAATTGTACAACTTACGATGGTATTGATGCCCTTCTGTGGTGAGCCGCTTCTGCCGTTTCTGCAGACTATGGTCGCCATTACGAGATGGCGCTGGCTCCGCTGTGGTATGTGACAAACAACTCCTTATCTGAGAGAGTTGGCACATGATTTTCACCACCCTGTGAGAAAGTTCCACGCGGCAGCTTTGCATTGGGGCTTGGGATGCTTTATTAAGGCTGGGAGGGCATCCGGGAAAGAGAGAAGAAGAAAGAATAATAAATATCAAGGGACCTGAATAAACTACTGAGAGAAGATTTCGGAGTTGCGTCTTCCTTGCGGGCAAGGGGTCGCGACAAGTGGT
The DNA here is from genome assembly GCF_047511675.1 of Marmota flaviventris. Taxonomy (NCBI): domain Eukaryota; kingdom Metazoa; phylum Chordata; class Mammalia; order Rodentia; family Sciuridae; genus Marmota; species Marmota flaviventris. The sequence goes on from NC_092518.1 coordinate 103,877,652, forward strand.
GCCGAAACCCGGGAAATCAGAACTCTCAGTAGTCAGGGGTGGTGCACCGGTTAGTCCCAGGTAAGTGGGATCCGCGATCAAAGCGGGGTCAGTCCCCAGGTAAGGGGGATCCGCGTTCAAAGCGGGGTCAGTCCCCAGGTAAGGGGGATCCGCGATTAAAGCGGGGTTAGTCCCAGGTAAGTGGGATCCGCGACTAAAGCGGGGCAGCTCCTCTGTCTGTAATGAAAGAGGAAGCCTTGCATTTTATTGCAGCCGCGCCGTGTACTTTTGCTTCTACTTTCGCTTTTGCTTTCTGTGTTTTTTCCGCTGCGTCAGTGTGTTTCTGTTGTCTGTATTTTTTTTTGTCGTTGTGTCATGGGTGCCACATCTTCAAGTCCGCTTCTTCTGGCCCTAGATGGCCTGTTACGTTCCAAGGGACTGGAAGTGAAGCATAGTACATTACAGAGATTTTTACAAAAGGTAGATATCGCTGCACCGTGGTTTGCATTTTCGGGCAGCCTTACTGTGCCTAGTTGGGATAAATTAGGCAAAGATCTTGATTTTGCATCTGAGCACGGCATGTTAGAGGGTGGGGTGATACCCCTTTGGAAAATGGTCCGTGGTTGCCTTACGGATGGCAGATGCCAGGAAGCACTTGCTAAAGGACAGGAGGTTTTAGAGCGATTACATGAGGAAAAGTCGGAGACGGCAGAAAGCGAAGTGACTCGAGAAGAGGGGAGTGTGCGGAGCATGACACGGGGGAGGAGACAGTTGTATCCAGATCTCAGTACGCTGCGTACACCCCCATGCGAAAGTGGGTCAGAGGAGGAGGAGGATGAGGAGGAAGAGCTCGGGAGGCTGTCTTGTCAGCTAGGGAGTTTAGCTATAGGAGAAGGGAATAAAAAGAAACAAGGGCTCAGGAAGAACGATCCCCCGGATCCACCGCCGTATGGTGGGGGCACTACGGGGAGAGCTTTCCATGCCCAAACATGGAGGGCTGTTCACGCTGAGATGGGTCTTGCTTATCCAGTTTTTCAGGATGACAACAGGGGAAGAGTCCATGAACCCTTAGATTTTAAAATTGTAAAGACCCTGGCGGAGTCTGTGCGCACTTATGGGGTGGATGCCGCCTTCACACTGACTCAGGTGGAGAATCTATCTAGATACTGTATGACTCCCTCTGATTGGGCTAGCCTTGTTCGGGCTTGCGTTTCCCCGGGTAAATATCTGGACTGGAGAGCATTCGTGCTAGAGGGCGCAATAGAGCAGGCCGCCCAAAACCATGCGGCAGGACATCCCCATTGGGACAAGGATATGCTCTTAGGGCAGGGTAGATTTGCAAATCAACAGACAGGATTTCCTCTTGAGGCATATGATCAAATTAACAACATTTGCATTCGGGCATGGAAGTCGCTTCCAAATAGAGGAGAGGTGTCTGGTAATTTGACCAAGATTTTACAAGGCCCTACAGAACCCTTTTCAGATTTTGTAGCAAGGATGGTGGATGCCGCTGGAAAGATTTTTGGGGATCCTGATAGAGCCATGCCCCTTATCAAGCAATTGGTCTTTGAGCAGTGCACCAAGGAATGTAAAGCAGCAATCACTCCTTATAAAAATAAGGGCATAGAAGCATGGATGAAAGTGTGTAGAGAGATTGGAGGACCTTTAACTAATGCAGGTCTTGCAGCTGCTGTCCTTCGGATGGCAAAAGGGGGCAGTCCTGGTGCCGGAACATGCTTCCATTGTGGTCAACCTGGTCATTTCAGACGTGAATGTCCTAAAAAAGATAATTTTACTGGACCCCCTCGCGGTGGCCCTTTCAATGGCCTTCGTCAACCGGGGCTGTGTCCAAAATGTAAAAAGGGAAAGCATTGGGCAAAAGAGTGTAGATCAGTGAGGGACATCTATGGACAGCCTGTTTCAGCTGGGCCAAAAAACGGCCGAAGGGGCCCCCGACCTCAGGGCCCACAAATATATGGGGCAATGGAGAATGTCACACCCAAACCCGAGACATGGCCATCTCTACGCCATCCCATGAGACGCGGAGAGCCACTACAGGTGCCGCGGGATTGGACCTCTGTTCCACATCCAGACTCGTACTAACACCTAAGATGGGAGTCCAATTGGTGGAAACTAAATTCAAAGGACCTTTACCACCTGGCACTGTAGGCTTGCTAATTGGACGTGCATCCTCTATATTGCAAGGTCTTCATGTCTTTCCTGGAGTCATTAGTCCTGATACTGTAGGATCAGTAAAGGTTATGGTGGAAGCTCCAAGGGGTATTGTGTCCATTTCCCCAGGAGACCGGATTGCTCAATTGCTAATTCTACCCAGTCTGCATACCCGCTTTCCTGCTGATTCCTTTTCAAGGACAAGTGATGAGATTGGAGTCACTGGAGGGAATTCTGTTTATTTGTCCTTAGATATGAATGACCGTCCTACTTTAACCTTAACCATAGAAGGCAAATCAATTTTGGGATTGCTAGATACTGGAGCAGATCGTAGTATAATAGCACAAAAGGACTGGTCAAAGGGGTGGCCGGTGCAGCTCTCAGATCAATCACTAAGAGGTTTGGGATATGCCCAAGCCCCTCAAATCAGCTGTAGACATCTATCTTGGAAGGACCCAGAAGGACACAATGGCATCTTTCAGCCTTATGTACTTGATTTACCTATCTCTTTATGGGGTCGTGATCTGATGAAAGACATGGGGTTTACTCTTAGTAATGACTATTCTCCGGTGTCTCAACAGATTATGCAAAATATGGTGTATAGGCCAGGTCTAGGACTAGGAAAACACCTACAGGGGTGTAGGCATCCTGTGCAAGGTCATCAAAAGCTTAACAGATTTGGTCTGGGTTTTTCCTAGGGGCCACTGGGGCTCAAATACCCATAACATGGCTCACCGAGGAGCCTGTTTGGGTGCCTCAGTGGCCTCTTCCCTCGGTTAAATTGGCAGCGGCCCATAATTTAATTAAAGAACAACTAAACTTGGGTCACATCCAACCTTCTACTTCTCCATGGAATACTCCCATATTTGTTATTAGGAAAAAATCAGGAAAGTGGCGCCTACTACATGATTTACGAGCAGTTAATGCTCAAATGCAACTTATGGGGCCCATTCAAAGAGGGCTACCTCTGCTCTCCTCTATTCCTCAGGGCTGGCATATTATTGCTATTGACATTAAAGACTGTTTCTTTTCTATTCCTTTGCATCCTAAAGACTCACAACGTTTTGCTTTCACCCTTCCCTCGTGTAACCACGAGGAGCCAGATCTTAGGTTTGAGTGGGTAGTGTTGCCACAGGGAATGGCTAATAGTCCCACGATGTGCCAGATGTATGTGGGGAAGGCACTCGCACCTCTTAGACATAAGTATCCCTCCATCAAGATTATTCATTATATGGATGATGTGTTATTGGCCGCTAAATTAGAGCAGATAGTTAATGAGGCCTATAAAGACTTAGTAAAGCTGTTAGCTCAATATGGGCTACATATTGCACCTGAAAAGGTTCAAACGGGGAATTCTATTGAGTATTTGGGAGCAATAATTGGGTATGATAAACTAAAACCACAAAAAATCACCATAAGAACTCAAGATCTCCAAACTCTAAATGATTTTCAAAAACTGTTGGGAGATATTAATTGGATAAGGGGATATTTACATATTCCTAATGGTGTGCTCCAGCCTTTGTATGCTACCCTTAAGGGTGATCCAGATCTTGCTTCTCCTCGTAGCCTCACCAAAGAGGCTAGGGCGGCCCTTATAACAGTAGAAGAAGCTATACAACATGCTACTCTATACAGGCTCCAAAGTGATAAATCTTTCCAGTTATGTGTGCTTGCCACTATGCGGCAGCCTACTGGAGTACTGTGGCAAGATGGGCCTTTACTATGGATCCATCCACATATATCCCCAGGAAAATCTTTAGAATACTATCCTGATGCTGTTGCAGCGTTAGCACTTAAAGGGATTCACCAAAGCATTCAATTTTTCGGACAATCACCCTCTTCTCTTATTATACCCTATACTAAGGCTCAACTTAATGTTTTGTGTGCTACTCTAGACAACTGGGCTATTCTATGTTGCTCGTTTCAAGGGGATATTGATAATTATTACCCTTCCCATCCATTACTCCATTTTGTTAAAGAACATCCCATCATTTTCCCTAAGGTAACTTCACCCAATCCAATTCCGGGGGCTGTTAATATTTTCACTGATGGTTCCAAGTCTGGAATGGGAGCTTATGTAATTAATGATTCTCCCCCTGTTCAGCATCAATTTGCTCCTGGTAATCCACAATGGGTTGAACTACAAATTGTTATTGAGGTTTTTAAACAGTGTTCTTTTCCTTTTACTCTTATCTCGGACTCCATTTATGTGGTACAAGCACTCAAAGTCCTGGAGGCCGTGGGAGCTATTAGTAATGCCCATAATGTATCTGCTTACTTTAATCAGCTTCAACAACTTATCTGTAGCCGCACTGCTCCCTTTTATCCAATGCACATACGGGCTCATACTTCTCTTCCTGGTCCGTTATCACAGGGTAATGCCTGTGGGGACTCAGCCACTAGAGGCCAGTTGATATGCTTGGCTTCCTCCTTAGAGGGGGCTAAATTATTTCACCAAAATTTCCATGTTAATGCTTTAACGCTGCGCAGGCGTTTTTCCATTTCAAGAGCGGATGCTCGTCAGATAGTATTACAATGTCCTCATTGTGTCACATTTCTTCATCCCCCTACTTATGGAGTGAACCCACGGGGATTAAAACCATTGGTTGTCTGGCAAATGGATGTGACGCACATACCTGACTTTGGTAACCTCAAGTATGTACATGTTTCTGTTGATACGTGCTCTGGAGTTATTCATGCCTCTGCTTTGTCGGGAGAGAAGGCACGTAATGTTATCACTCATTGCCTAGAAGCATGGGCAGCATGGGGTGCTCCTGCATCCCTTAAGACTGATAATGGACCTGCTTATACTGGCAGACAATTTACATCCTTTTGTTCTACCATGGGAGTGCAACTTACTCATGGTCTGCCTTACAATCCTCAAGGACAAGGCATTGTTGAGCGTGCTCATCGCACCTTAAAGGAAACTTTACAAAAACAAAAAGGGGGAATAGGAGCTGAACACACTCCTAAAGAACGCCTGTCCTTAGCTCTCTTTACCATTAATTTTTTAAATTTGGATATTCATGGTCGCTCTGTGGCTGATAGACATGTGTCCCCTCAGCCCTCTGTGATTGGTTATGTTAAGTGGAAGGATGTTCTTACAGGCCAATGGAACGGCCCCGACCCCGTGCTGACATAGGCACGAGGATCTGTATGTGTTTTTCCCCAGGATCGCATGGAGCCGTTGTGGGTCCCTGAACGCCTGACAAGAAGAGTCTTGACATCAACCGACCAGCAACAAGAGATACCACAGCAACCCTGTGATGAGGATCTTCACTCTGCTACGTGCTCTGGTTCTGGTGCTGGTGCCGATGGCACAGACGACACCAATGCAGTGGTGGGCAGTGGCACGGGCTTGGCCAATGCCGATGCCGGTTCATGGTAGTTCTAGTGTCCTCCCCACTCTTTTCTCTACCTCATGTGAGATGTCTGCTCCCTGTGCCTCTCCTAGAGGGGACGTGGAAAGCATTTTTAATCGATCTCAGGTTAATCTCACAGGAGTTTTTTGTTTCAGCCTTGGAAACGCTAATTGCATTAGCCTTAAGACCAAAAATCTGACTAACTGGGAGGACCCATTGCGGTCCAATCAGGTCTCAGGGAGTATTATTAATGCTGTACTGAGCCAAGTAGTTTCGGGGAAGCAATCAGGTTCAGGGACCCCTGTAAATAGCTCTGCTTTAAACATAACTACCTTGGCTATGATCTCCAAGGTACTAATCCCAGTACCTCCTTCTTCTAATAGTACTTACAATGCCACTCATTTCAAGGCCTCTCCTTACTGTACCCCTAATCTTGGTTTCCCCCCAACATTTACGCCTTGTCAGGATCATTCTTGGGAGAAACTTCAAGTTACTAAGGGTTTCTCCTTTTCCCCCTCTCTTAAGAGGTATGTTTATAATTTTAACCATAGTGCCAACTCCTCTACAGGAGTAGGTTGGTCCTGGTTTCAATGGCTGATTTCCAATGAGAAGGGGGCTTCAGCTGATATTTCTGCATTGGCTCAATTGCTAGGAGCCAAAACCTGGCTGGCTAATGTTTCTGGCACTGTTAGGAAAAGTGAACGAGGTAATAGGCTCACATCTGTTTCGCTCAACTCTTTGCTATATAATGCCACATTGCCTCCTGCAATGGTCTGCGTCCAATCCCCGTTCTTGCTCCTTTTGGCTAATAATACCTCATCGGGGATGCTGGATTGTTCTAGTGTTACCTGTCTCTTATCTGAGTGTTGGAATGGTTCTTGGACTGTAGCAGTGGTTATGAAAATTCCAACCTTTGTCCCAATCCCAGTCACTGCGGACCCAGATAAATTCCCCATTGTTGAACTACTTAGAGTCCGTAGAGATTTTGGAATTACGGCAGCTATAGTGACAGCTGTGGCAGTGTCTGCTGCTGCAGCAGTTACAGCTGGAGTAGCCATGGCCAGTCAAGTACAAACTGCTGCCACTATTAATCAAGTTGTTCAACAAACTTCCACCATACTTGAATCCCAAAATTCAATTAATCAACATATTTTGTCAGGGATTTTAGCTGCCAACCAAAGGATAGATTTACTTCAAGCTCAGGTAGAAGAATTGGCTGACTTAGTGCTTTTGGGTTGTGTTGATCAACGTGCACATTTATGCATAACCTCTGTCAGATTTAATGATTCCAGAAATGCCTCCCGCATCATTGGCGAATATTTGGCCGGAAATTGGTCCATGGCAGCGGAAGACATGATCCAGTCTCAACTAACTCAGATTGCTGTTTTGAATAGTACCCGTGTTGAACCAGTGACTTTGGGTCAATTCACCGATTGGATATCTTCTGCTTTTTCCTTCTTCAAAGAGTGGGTGGGGGTAGGCATTTTTGGTGCAATGTGTTGCTTCAGTGTTATACTTTGTTTGTGGTTTCTCTGTCGCCTTAAAACTCGCCATGCACAAGAAAAGGCTATGATCATACAAGCTCTTGCAGCTTTAGAAAATGGCAACTCACCTCAAGTCTGGCTTGCGCATCTTAAACAGTAAACCTTTGTCATGGTCGTTGCACCCCAAGTTATTATAACATTGCACTGGGATCGACATGACTTTCCTTGTTATTCTCTTAGTGTTGGAAAGCCCTTGCACTCTGCCGGTCTTGCTGCCATTGCACGCAGATGGGTTTCCACACTAGTGCTTTACTATCGCTTTAAAGTCCGTGCCTTTCTTTCAGGGTGCTGTCAACTTGTTTGTCATTAATACAGCCACAGTTCAGCCTCAGCTATCCCCCTTCGTCCACCATCGTCACGATACAGGATGAGAGGCAAGGCACTGCACTTGAGTGATCCTTGACGTGGACCTCAAGGAGAGCATGTCCTATTGCATGCGGGTTAGACGCGTCCACGCCCCGCCCCACGAAAAAAGGCGTCGGCTGATATGGCCTCGGATCTGGGGAAGGGCCCTCCTTAGGACTGAGCCATACTATGCAGCCACTTCTGCACAGTGGGATAGGACCTCTACTCTCGCCTGTATTGTTTTAATAAAACAGAAAGGGGGAACTGTGGTGAGCCGCTTCTGCCGTTTCTGCAGACTATGGTCGCCATTACGAGATGGCGCTGGCTCCGCTGTGGTATGTGACAAACAACTCCTTATCTGAGAGAGTTGGCACATGATTTTCACCACCCTGTGAGAAAGTTCCAAGCGGCAGCTTTGCATTGGGGCTTGGGATGCTTTATTAAGGCTGGGAGGGCATCCGGGAAAGAGAGAAGAAGAAAGAATAATAAATATCAAGGGACCTGAATAAACTACTGAGAGAAGATTTCGGAGTTGCGTCTTCCTTGCGGGCAAGGGGTCGCGACACCCTTCCAATTCCTCCTTCTATGAAATTATATTTGAAGGAGTATCATTATAAATCAAAAGTTAGAGTACTCAGGATTGATGCGCCAGAACAACAATGCTAGGAAAAGGGAAGTAACATGGGAATAATTGCATATGTATTTTCATTTAACATTTTATTTTTCTTGTTACTCCTCTTTGAATTTTTCTACAAAGGCAGTTGGAATCGAAAATAAGCCTCTGCTGGATCTGTTTATTTTTCTTATGCTACACTAATTGTTGGATGTTAACATATATTTTTAACCATGTATGTTCACTTTGGGTTTTTATTGTGTAAATTGTATACTTAAAATTTTCTTTCCTTAACTTATAGATGGTCCAGGCATATTTGAAATTGGGTAGGCATTACAAATACATTTGGATATTCTGTATTTTTCTTTAATAATAAACTTATGTTCTTTTCTACATGTAAAAAAAAAAAAAAGGTGTTCACTGGGCTAGGGTCATAGCTCAGTGGTAGAGCACTTGCTTTGCACATGTGAGGCCCTGGGTTTGATCTTCAGCACCACATAAGAACAAATAAACTAAAGGTAATGTGTCCATCTACAACTAAAAAAATATTAAAGGTGTGCACCACCACACCCAGCTTTTGTTATATAATTTTGAACATTTGGCACAAACATAGGCCTATAAATTTTGACAACACTTCCATGATGATATATTAAAGAGCTCCATCAGATTTTAAAATCCTTGAGCAAATCATACTCAAAAGCTGGGAGTTTGAATAGATGAACTTGGGAGATAGACAAGTGTGGATTCCTAAATTGCCTCTTTGATTGCATTTAGTTCTAGAAAGTGTGTTTGCAAGTTCCACCACAAGACTTCAATGTGAGGTTTTAACATACCAATAATGTTGAGTCTATTTCTTTAGGTAAGAATGAACAAAATATCTACATGTTCATATAGAACCCAATTCTTTGTGTCAAAACTATTAAAAGAGTTTGATCTTTTAAAATCATATTTTATCTTTGATTTGAAACAGTGATATTTGAATACTGGGATCATTCTTGCAGTCTCTTTAAGATTCTGAATATATGGCTATGAAACACCTCTTGAACAAGGCATTTTCAAATCTGAGAAGTGATCTTTAGTGGCATTATCATTTTCATAAACTCTTTTCCCCCATACCTTGTACCAACAACTTGTGGGAGAAGAGCTTCTCTCAACAGCTGGCATGCTTACTGTGGAAGAGTGGAGGTTGCTATTTGCTGCTCATTTCTTGGTATAGCATGCTGGGAAGATATATCATTTAAGGGCCACAATTTTATTATATTCATATTTTTTGTGGTTGTCTTAAACACTGAATCATGATCAGAGGACATACTGCCAATCTCTGTTAGTCAATCAAGCATCCAGTGGTTTGTCATTTGTGTATAACCTCTATTATTTGCATAGCAGTATATTCCTGGGCTGTGCTCAAGGATTATGTTCCTCAGAATTTATCTCAGTGCCCTTCTTCCAATCTATATCAAGATTGAAAAAATATTTGTTAACTAAATTAAAAAGCTTTGCCCTTATGGGGAGAAACTGAATCTCTTCCATATTGCTGGTGGCATTCTGAAAAAAAAGTTATACAGTTTCTTATAAAATGAAACATGTGGGGCTGGGGGCATAGCTCAGTGGTAGAGCACTTGCCTAGCATCTGAAAGACCCTGGTTCTATTCCTGGCACTGCAAAAAAATTATATATGTGTGTGTGTGTGTGTGTATATATATATATATATATATATATATATATATATATATATATACACACACACACACACACATATACACACATACATTTATATATGTATATATATAATTTTTAAAATTTATATATATATATATATATATATATATATATAAAAACATGCAACTACTATATAGCTTAGCAGTTGCACTCATGGGCATTTTCCTGAAAGAAATAAAGACTTATGTTCCCACAAAAACCTGTGTACAAATGTTCACAACAGATTTATTCATGAGAGCCCCAAACTGGAAACAACCCAGATATCCTTCAACATAAAACCTCTTGGGTAGATCTTAAAGAATTACACTGAATGAAAAAGTCAATTCCCAAAGGATGTATACTATGATTTCAAATGTATAAGATTCTTGAAATGACAAAATGAATGCCATGGAGAACAGATTGGTGGTTGTTAGAAGTTAAGGAGTAGGTGGAGGTGAGGGTACTAGATATGGCTATAAAAGGACAACTTGTGATGATGGAATTGTTTGGAATTTTGGCCTATCCATATCAGTATCCTGGTTGTGATAATGCATATTGTGTTGCCAAACATGAGCACCGGGGAAACTGGGCAAATGCTACATGGTCTATCTCTGCATTATTTCATACAACTCTTTACATACTACAATTATCTCAAAATGACAAGTTTAATTTTAAAAAAAATTTTCCTGTTATAGCATGGAATTTGGGGGTCAAAATTGAAAAAGTTGTGGAGCACTTCATGTGTGTGTGTGTGTGTGTGTGTGTGTTTGCATGTGGGTGTGTATACCACCACTTCTATGCCAAGAGTCTGCACATCAGTGCTTTTGTCTGACTACAGTAAAACATCTGCTGGTGTCCACATGTGATAGCAATTGCCCTTCCACATTGTGTGCCATCAATATTGTGGATGCCCAATGATGTTGTTTATTTCAGGAATTTTGTTAACAGCTCATTCTGCTTTGTCTGAGTCATTCTATTATTAATATTGTGCCTGGTTTTACAAGTTTCTTGGCAATAAAGTGACTTGTTTTTCCAGGAGGTCTAATATCTTTGAATGATACCCCTATAACTTCAGTATTTTCTCTATTTTATTCATAGTATTCATCAATTTCATATAGCAGAGGTGCTTACTCTAAATAATTCAGTTATGCTGAGCACAGTGGAACATGTCTGTAATCCCAGCAGCTTGGGAGGCTGAGGCAGGAAGATCGTGAGTTCAAAGCCAGACTCAGCAACATAGTGAGGACCTAAGCAACTCTCTAAATAAAATATACAAAGGGCTGGGGATGTGGCTCAGTGGTTAAGCGCCCCTGGGTTCAATCCCTAACAACAACCCCCCCCCCCATTCAGTTAGTTCATTGTGGGTTTTACTATACTTTGATTAATAATTATGTAAAAGGTTTGATGACTTCAGGCTATAATTTGATAGATTTTATTACAAATAGCATCCTAGAGACTGGGGCAAATGGATGGCAGGTCCAATAAAATCAAATTTTCATATATTTATCTTCTTAATGCACATTTGCATTTTTGGCTGAATGTGTGATATCATCACACTCAGACAGGCTTATTTGTCCTAGCACATACAGATTTACATTCTGTATTTTTATTGGAGACTTGTTTGTTATTTATGTTCATGGTGTTGACTGATTTGTAGCATTTTATTTACTACTTTATTATAACTTTAATATTAAGCAAGCCACCTTTGAGTGGTTGACTTGGTAGGGGGTTATAAAAGGTACTCAACGATTATAATACAAAATGCAAATTTAGCATAAACAAAAACATGCAAAGGGCACAAATATATGGTAACAGAGATGAGTTGTATCCTGATACATGAATGTTGACACTTGATCATCAAATTTGTACTTTTAGTAGGAAGTTGTGATGAAGAGATGTTTTTTACTGATAGGAAAGAAGGCAAAGCATCTTTCATAACAACAGAGTTGCAGCTGGGATAAGCCTGTCCAGTTAGGTACTACATTTCCCAGCCTCCCCTGTGGCCTGGTGTGGCTTTGTGATGGATGGAATGTGAGAAAAAAAGATGGAAGATGTGGCTAAGTGGGTAAATGCCCCTGTGTGTTCCATTCTTTGTTTAAAAAAGAAAGGAAGGAAGGAAGAAATGAGATAAGCTTGGTTATGAGTCATACAGAAATTTAGTTTTTCTGTGAGAAAGAATAACTGACTCAGGGGAATTGGTGACACTTAGTCATCCAGTTTAGTATTAGAAGGAAATGAAATCAACAGAGCCACATCAGGCCTAGGTTATTTTTTGCATCACCCATTGCAAGATCCAGGAGAGTGACAGTTCTAAGCTCCCAGAAGGGTGGCTGGGGCTCTTAATACTTTTCCTACTTCAGTCATGATTAATATTAAGAAATGGAGCAGAACTGAGTGTACAGGTTGTGGCCACATTAAGTGGCTTCAGCTATAAAGATTTGGGAATAGAGGAAATCAGGGAGAAATCTCATTTATTTTATAATTTGCTCTACCTCTGTTCTACTGCCTCAGCCACTGCCAGGGGCTTCTTTGTGGAAACTAGAAAAAGTGTCTCTTTTTTTTTTTAGACCCATGGCCTGGAAAGTACACATATAACAAATTAGGAAAAACAAGCATAGCTTTGTGAGTGCAGTGCTGTCTAGGTCTCAGTGCTCATTCATCTCCATGACTGGGCATCTTAATGCAGTGAACAACATGAACAATTGTACACAATGGCTCTGCAGACCAATAGATGCACGGTGAGAGGGAAGAGTGAAGTTGGAGAGTGAAGAAGATTCAAATGTTATGCACTGTCCAGAGGTAATCACAGGAAAGAAAAAAGGAAACTATTTTGGAGAAGCAAAAGGTGGAGGTGATTTAATAACAGTTTTAAACTTGATATCCAAAGGACTATTCCCAAATATACAATGTACTTTCTTGTATCTATATTTGTGTCCCACTTGAAGCATCATTTCTGGTTATGGTCCTTATACATGCTCTAGGGCTCTGTTCTAGACTTAGCTCTCTAAAAGTGCTTCCATGACCTCTGTAGCTCATGAAGATCCCTCCCTCCCTCTTTCCACTGAACTCTGACCATAGCACACTTAAGGATCTCTCCCACTCTCAGTGCTTAGCTTGGATGATGTCCTCCTTTCTGAAAGCTTTTGTCCCTTCTCTTGTGCCCCCTCTGTTCTTATAGGAATTTATTACACTTATGTGTTTACAAATCAGTCTACTGTTGGATTTTGTGCTCTCCAAGGCTAGGAACTGACTTTTGTAAAAAATATATCTATCCTTACTAATCAAAAATATCCTAGTCTGGGGGTGTAGCTCAGCAGTGGAGTGCTTGCCTAGTACACTCAAGGACCTGAGTTTCATCCTCAGGACCACAAAACAAAAGCAAAAGCAAAAACAAAATCTTTATCCTTAACTACTATGGAGCTCAACAAATGTTTGCTAAATAGTCATATGGAAAATCTGTGCTCAAAAAGATATATATCGGTTGGAGTGACCAAGAGCCTGGATAGTTTCTTCTCTAGTCCCAAACAATCTTTGTTTTCATTTGGGGAACCTCCAGGAAACTCCCCACAGCAGGATCACTTGTGCCCAATAAACTTAAAGTCTTTTCCCTGTTCAGACAGCACTTTAACAAATCCTTGCAGTAGAAAGAGCACTGAGCTCCTTGACTGGCTTAAAGTCTTGTTCTGCTACTAAGTAGTCACGTGAGTTTGAACAAATTGACTCACCTCTCTGGCAAATGTTAGTTTCCTAATCTGCAAAATGAAGAAATAGCTTTAAAAGTCTACAGTGTTGTAAAGCAACATGATAAACAATGTGGTAATCGAGCTGAACTATGAAAATATATTAAAATCTATGGTAATACCTAACTCCTAGCTCAGCCGGAAGCAATTTTTCTTTGGCAGTGAAATGTCTACAATATGTTTTATGTGTATGATGGCCAATAAACAGCTGTAGGAAACTTGGGGAAAATATAACTCTCCCTCTTGATCTGTGTAACTTTACTTTTGCTGTTGTTAATGGGCTGCCACCACCTTATGCCTTTCCTGCAGGAAGTTTATTTGTTCATTCATCCATTCTATTTAGGGTTACCAGATTTATCAAATAAAAGTCCAATATGATTCCTTCATATTTGCTCAATCCTTTACAGGTTACAAAGAAGCAGGTCAATTTAAGGGAATGCACTATGGCAGGAATAGCCTTGCTGTCCCCCAACTGGCAGCATTAGTAATACCTGACAGTTCATTAGCAATTCAAACTCTGGGTCCCACCTCAAACCTACTGAATCAGAATCTGCACTTAAATAAGATCCCTGGGCAATCAAGTGTACATTAAAGCATGAGAGGCCCTAGACTGACTGCTAACTGCTTCCCCTATGTGTTCAATAGCTGTCCCTAACCTCTGGAGTAGGGAAGAGAGAGGAGAGTTTCTCCAGATATGAACTCTTCAGTTGGTTCCTGTATTCTGGGGACTACTGAGAGTTCAGAGGTTTTGTAGGGAAGTGTGTAGTAAATAGCAGGTAATATTGAGTTTTCTGTCTGAGCCATGTGCTGAAAGGTAGTCAGAAATCATATCCACAGTGTGAGAGGGCACTATGTCTTTTTTAAAAATATTTTTATAGTAGATGGACACAATACCTTTATTTTATTTTATGTGGTACTGAGGATTGAACTCAGGGCCTCAAATGTGCTAGGCAAGCACTCTACCAACTGAGCTACAACCCCAGCCCTTCCTATGTCTAGGAAGGGCTGGACCCGAGTCAAGCTGTCATCTCTGCCTGGTTGGGATATTTATGCCTGTGAGTACTCTTGAATTCTCTCTTTTAGGCTCCATTTCTGTTATGTTTTGGGTCTGGAATGTCCCCCAAAGGCTCATATGTTGAAGACTTATTCCCTAAAGCAGCAATGTTCAGAGGTGGGGCATTTTGGAAGTGGCTGGATCTTGAGGGCTCTGACCTTATCATAGTTGAATAGGCTATTAGGAGGTCTGGCTGTGGGGAGCCACTCCAAGTTCACACACCTTTAAGTCCTGATGCACCATGGGGATCTGAAAGATCATTGTGATCTGGTACATTAGTGCCAGGACTTGTGACTCAGGCTTTTCCCTTGCTGGGATAACAAGGTGTGGCCCTAGGAGTAGGAGGCACCAGATGGGTTGAGCTACACTCACCTGTTCCTTTGTAATCCTATCCCTTTGCCCTTTTTGGGATAGAATCTCCATGGAACCTCCCCTTGTGTGTTTCTATATATAGAATAAAGAATTCTGGTGGCTCTCTCTTTCCAAGGACCCTTAAGGTTGCAGAATTGTCTCCGGTTTATTGAAAAGGCAATTCTGTGTGGTTGTGTGCTTTGTTTGTTGTTTTCTAGAGTTATTGGAATAGTCAGATTTTGTGAACCCAGCATTAGGTCACCAGCAAGCATACATGGCAATATCTGGCCCCATTGGAGGAAGTATGTCCTTGGGGATATGCCTTTAAAGGGTGTATTTTTAAAAAAATATTTTGTAGTAGGTGGATACAATACCTTTATTTTATTTTGTCCTTGGATCCTACCTTTCTTTCCATTCTTTTTTTTAAGAGAGAGAGAGAATTTTTTTAATATTTATTTTTTTTTTAGTTCTCGGCGGATCAAACCCGGGCCGCACGCATGCCAGGCGAGCGCGCTACCGCTTGAGCCACATCCCCAGCCCCCTTTCTTTCCATTCTTGCTAGTCACTATGAGCTGAGAAGCCTCTTCTGCCACAGGCTCCCACCACCATGATGTTCTACCTTTCCTCAGGCCCAAAGCAATGGAGTCATCCAACCATGGATTGAAATCTCTGAAACTGTGACCTCAAATAAAAATTTTCTGGGGCTGGGATTGTGGCTCAGCGGTAGAGCGCTCACCTAGCATGGGTGCAATCTGGGTTCAATTCTCAGCACCACATAAAAATAAAGGCATTGTGTTGTGTCCATCTACAAAAAAGATTCATATTCTCTCTCTCTTTCTCTCTCTCTCTCTCAAAATTTTCTTCTATGATTATTTTCTCAGGAATTTTGGTGCAGTGACAGAAAGATGAATACCACAATTTTCTTACCCATGAGGCCCTCTTCCTTTTCCTTTCAGATCCTGGATGTATTCTCCAATCAAAGTAAACATCTGTGAAGGCAAGTACTCTAATGTGAAATTAAACACAAGTTTTTCCTCCCCTGGGGTAACTATGTTTTCATTCTGCTTTTTCTTTGCAAATTCCCTTTTAAAGGAATTTAAGTCCTCACCAAACTATTGGAATAGGCATTTGGGGAGGGCCTGGGATGTGCACTCTAAGAATAAGACCAGCTCTACTTCTAGGCTCTCAGTCCCAGCCCTTCCTACACATGTTCTAAACTCTCTCAGCTCACCCAGCTTCTCACACACTTTTCCTGCCTTTACAAATCTGCTTCTTTTTCTGCCTTTCCCCTTCCAATTTGGACTTTGGTGGGCAATGGGTCAGGCTAGACTGAAGATGGCTATTCCCCAGAGACCAGTCAGAGATACTAAAGTCAACTGGGGTTCCCATGAAACCTGAATAGGAAGAGATACAGAGAGTAGGCATAGAGTGATGTCTGTGGGTCTTATAAGGGGATCAGGGATTGGGATTCAGAGGTGAGAAAGTTTTTAGGGGAATAATGGAATCCGACATTGTTGACCAGGGATCATGGAATCAGGGAGAGTCATGATGGGGGCTAATTAGCAAGAACCCACGGACTGGACAGAGTTTCTAAGGCCAGAGAAGGGCCAGAAACTGGGATACATTGAGAGTTATAAGTAAAGTTGATAGCTCCAGAGTGAGGACTAGAGTTCTGTGCTGAACTCCTACCATTTGTTTTATTCATTTTGAGTTATAGAGTTGGAAATTATAGAGTGAGAGTTAAGGATGTGGGCTCTGGATAATTTAATCTCTCTTTTTATTTTTGAGAGAGAGAGAGAGAGAGAATTTTTTTTAATATTTATTTTTTAGTTTTCGGTGGACACAACATCTTTGTTTGTATGTGGTGCTGAGGATCGAACCTGGGCCGCACGCATGCCAGGCGAGCACGCTACTGCTTGAGCCACATCCAGCCCCAGCATTTAATCTCTCTGTGCCTCATCTGAGGCATGCTGGGATGTTCCAGCAAGACAATGCATATCACGTGCTTAGCATCACCCTGACACGTAGCACACCTTGCATAAATGCTGTGTTATTACATTAGTCTTCAAACCCTATGCTTCCTTCCTGGTACTCATCCCATTCCTTTCTGATCATTGGGATATGTTTCCTCTGCTTGGAAAACCCTTCCCCATTAAGTCTTTTTCATCTTTCAGGCTTTGGTGAGGACATCAGATTTCAGGATTCTCTTCCTAGATCCCCTTAGACATGGGTAAGGTGCACCCCTCCTTTGAGCTCCTATGGCACTTCATTTCAATGTCATGTTTCATAGTTGTTCATTTCCTTGTCTGTGTCTCCCATTAGACACCCAGCACCATGTGTTTGGGAGTTGCATCAATTATTTTCCACTGCTGTATCAGCTATGCAGACATACAGCAGAAATTTATTAAATGTTTGTTAATGAAATTAATAAATGGTGAGAGACTTTAATTTAGACGTCTTGGGGGAGCCATAACTAGACAGGATTCCTCTGTTAAAGCCCATACATTAAGTTTGTTGTCTGCTTCCTGTGTTCTGTTTGGGCCACAGTAGTATTGGAAGGAATAGCTTTCAATCTGAGGGTGTCATATATATTCTCTAAGCTGCTATGGCAACCACCATCTTTCCCAATCTAGTTTGTGTCATACTGCCTGGAGGCTAGTAAACAAAGAATAACCCAATATTCTTCAAAGCCTTCTGCATGTGTGCTCTTGCTTATGGCATGTGAATATGTTTTATGTCATGCAAGATGCTACTTTCCTGATTATTCATAAACTCTTCTCTTAAATTTCTTTTATTTTAATGGATCTCTCAGTCTCTTTGTGATCAAAATGGCAGTATCCATGAGCAGAACTATGCAACCAGAATGGAAGCTTGAAGGCTGCAAAGGGCCTAAAGTGGTGGGCTAAGAAGGGACAGGATGGACAATAGTTCCTTCTTTCCTCCTTCAAAACTCTGATTACATGGGGAATGACCTGAGAACATTCTCAGAAATTATCACTCATTTCCTAGCTACTAGCAGACATTCTACACATTGCTGTAAAACTTGCAGGTAGAAGAGTTCACCTGGGAAAAATTCATTTTGTGTGTGAAAAGTGGATTGGGCAACTTAGAGCAAGTGGGAATGAGACCTAGGGAGATGGTCAGCTGATTTCAACATGGGAAAAGTGGCCACATATTTTTATTGCAGCATTGGGGCACTGGGATTAGGGCTAGAGAGTCTTCCCTCATTAGACAATTGGAAAAAAATCACATTGTAGCTTGGGGAGCCCTTATTTCTCACCCCATTACCAAATGGCAATTTAGAGTCACATTGTTGCTTTATGATCTCTGGGTAGGGTTTTGCTAAGTCTGCGAATTTGCCAGATTTAGCAGCTAAAAATATAGGATGCCTAGTTAAATTTGAATTTCAGATAAACAGTAGTGTTTTTAAAGTGTATATTCAAAATACTACATCCTGTAATTTATCTGGCAATGTTATTCCCAGGTCATTAACATTTGGGGCACTATGTTGTTAGTTTGCTTAAT
The DNA here is from genome assembly GCF_047511675.1 of Marmota flaviventris. Taxonomy (NCBI): domain Eukaryota; kingdom Metazoa; phylum Chordata; class Mammalia; order Rodentia; family Sciuridae; genus Marmota; species Marmota flaviventris. Next base: position 103,896,035 of record NC_092518.1, read on the forward strand.
AAGGTAAAATGTCTGAGAAGCCTTCTGCTACTGGGGCACCCTTAGGAACTAGAGTTAGCTCATGTCCCCCAGCACTGCTGGAAATTCTAAAAGACCAGCAGACCCCTAATGAGCTGAACTGAACTCTTTTTTTTTTTTTTCCGGTATGTGTGTGTGTGTGTGTGTGGGGGGGGCGGTAGTCACAGGGATGAAGTGCTGCTTTAAATGAGTCCCTGCTGATGGATGTATAAAGATGGTACTGAATGAAGTACCTGGTCTTTTAGCAGTCTCAGTCCCCCACTTCTCTTTTCTCCCTTTTGTAACCCTACTGCTTTATTCTACTCTAAACATCTTTTCCCAACAACCAACCTGAATCCATCAAGGTTCTTAAAACTTTCAGCTTAAAGTCAATTTATTCAGATAAATGGAAACTGCAGGATTCAAAGGAAGCCACTACATGGGGAATATGTAATAGAAGAAAAAGCAAACGTGTCTTGCTTAAAGGCCCCACGCTTATTCACATGGAAACAAAGACTGCAAAAGTGGGACTCTGAGAGGACCACCAGGGCCTCACTCAGCTATTTAAATAAGAGGAAAGGTGCAGATTCAAGTGAATAACAAATGGAACCAGAAATAGCACCAGTGTTTGACAAAAGCAGCTTTTTTACCAGTGAGCTGAAAGGAAGGGCTCTTTGTTTTCCTGCAGATGTCTTGTGGGCTCTTGTAAGGAAGTTTTCCTACTTGTTCTTTGGACTTGAACTGGGAGGGCTTATTGCTAAGTGACCTACCTTATCTTATCCTGCTCACAGTATAAAAGGACAAATTGTCCCTCTTGAAACTGAGGCCACTGGAATGAACACAATTGACTCTCAGTGGCTGTTTTAGTCAGCTTTTTTAGCAGCTGTGACCAAAAAACCTGACAAGAACAGTTAGAGAAGGAATCATTTATTTAGGGGCTCATAGTTTCAGAGGTCTCAGTCCATATATGGCTGACTGTTGAGAGCCACAGCCGAAGGGGCCCCAGCAAACTTTCAGACTGCCAGCTGATGATTGGTTCACAGCGCCCCCCTCCCCCCAAAAAAGTTATAAGGCCTTTACTATTATGTTATGTGTTGTGTGCACACTTGTGTTTTATGTTGTATGTTTGTATGTACGTATGTCCATATATCATATATGATGAGCGCTCATGAAAAAATGGATCCAAATATTTTTTTTTTTTATTCACGTGATTTAAATGGTTTAATTTAAATTGGGTAAACAACTGTTGAGGATTGTTTTAATATGTGAACAAAAAAGGAGGTTAACAGATCTGTTTGTTTACTTTCATCTTTCCTTTTCATTATATTTAATAATTCTCTTCAAGATAATGTAAATTGTTAAGAAAATTGTTTTCTTTTAGTGCCTTCTGGAATGTTACATAATTATTCTTTAGCCATTATTACCAGAATTCCTATCTTCATCCCAGTGCTGGTGAAGACAAAGATAAAACCAATCTACAGCTTCTGCAATAGCCATCACTGAACTGCTTGCAGAACTTGCCTGGACTATGTATCACTTGTATGCATTGTGAACTCACCTGTGTGCATTGTGAACTATCTGTTGGTGCAGCGACTTGTGGTAGTGTTGGGGTATTTTTGCTGATGATGTCATCGGTGGTACAATTTTTCCAAAAGGAGCCGTCAATTGGCTTGGTGTATCTTCCTCCCTTCTGCTTGTCATGATCGTTCAGCTAAAATTTGGGGGCCAACAGAGGTGAGGCAAAGAACCTCACCCCCCCCCCCCCGCTGGTACAAAGACCTCTCCACAGGTGTGGCTGTATATTGGACCGGTAGTCAGTGATGGGTAAGATCCAATTGCAATGGTACCAACCTAAGACAGGAGGCTGACGCCTTGAGGTCAGCTCATCCGATAACGGGTAAGGACCATATGTACTATTTGACAACCTAAGGCAGGCACGGTCCCTAAGCCACATGCTTGTTGTTTAAACAGAGAGGGGGAGATGTTGAGAGCCACAGCCGAAGGGGCCCCAGCAAACTTTCAGACTGCCAGCTGATGATTGGCTCACAGCGGCCCCAGCAACTTCTAGCTGATTGGCTCCTCTGCAGTGATGCTCATTGGGCTGTTTCCCCGCCCTTTCAGACTACGGAGCTGCTCATTGGGGGACTTTTTTTGGCTCCGCCCACACGACCCAGCCAATGGCCTCAAGAGCAGGAGGAGTGGGGGAGGTTGAGAGGCTTGTGGGAAGCCGGTGCTGGCAGTTGGGCTCTGAAGGTTTTTCCTGAGGAGCTGTGTGGTGTGGTGTGTGGTTCTAAAAATAAAGTTCGTTTCTTTTGACAAGTGGTTCCTGAATTGTGCCCAGCCAGACTGCGGCAGCTGACTCTATTCCTTGGGGCCAGAGGTGAGACAGAACATCATGTTAGAAGAATGTGGAAGAGGAAGCAGCTGAAGACATGGCACCAGGAAGCTGAGACAGTGAGTTCCCCTTATCAAGGACAAAATATATACCCTAAAGGCATGTCTCCAAGGATCTACCTCCTCCAGCCACACTCTACCTGCCTATAGTTAATCTATTCAACTGGGTGAATGAACTGATTAGGTTAAATCTCTCATAACTCAATCATTTCACCTCTGAAATTTCTTACATTGTCTTACACATGAGCTTTTGATGGACACCTCAAATTCAAACCATAACAATGGCCTTAAGTAGTCTTCTTATGATGTTTTGTTCAGGGAGCTATTTAAAAGTCCAGGATACCTAGGTGATTTTATGGACTGATAAATGATGGGGGGTAGGTAGAGATAACTTCTGCCCCTCTGTTCTGTTCCCAAGGAACTATGAAGCCGCTGATGCTGAGACACCATATGCTTTGGATCTGAAATGTCCCCCAAAAGTTCATGTGTTAAAGGCTTGGTCTGCAATGCAACAGTGTTCAGAAATGAGAGGTGATTGGATTATGAGGGCTCTGACCTTATCAGTGGATTAATCCATTGATGAATTCATAGCTGAATGGGTTATTGAGAGATGGTGGAAGCTTTAGGAAGTAAGGCCTAGTTAGAGGGAGCAGGCCCATGGGGGTATGCTATTTGAGCGCTTTATATCATTCTCTGCCCCTTCTTTCCTGTCTCTGCTTCCTGACTATCATGAGGTAAGCATATTTGCTCCACTAAGTGCTCTCTGATGTGATATTCAGTCTTACTTCAGGCCCATAGTGATGGGGCCAAACAACCATGGATTGAAACCTTAGGCTGTGAGCCAAAATAAATCTTTCCTCCTTTAAGTTGACTTTCTCAGGTATTTTGTCATAATGATAGAATGCTGATTAAAGCAAACACTGTGAGGCCACCTGAGGTAGATTTCAGTGATTTTTTTTCTAATTTTTTTCATTTTTCCCCAATTTCAGATGATGGGAAGGCTTGTTTCACAAAGTATGATACAGGCAAGGCTTTAAGGAGAGAGGCCGGTAGATCTGAGCCAGACTGCTGGCCAGACTGGGGCTAAAGACTCAACTACATTGTCAGACTAGGACACTGACATGTGGCTAGCTACCCGCAGTTAGGGCTGGAGGAAGTTTGACTGGCATTTGGGCAGTATTATATAAAGCGATTTTCCACAAACAGATGTCAAATCAGGTGTGGTGTCTGAGGCCAACCCTGAATCATCTCCCCCTGAGGCACTTGGCACTGGCTGCCCTTTTCTCTTGGATAGGACAACTCTGGCCTTTGAGGTGTATCTTCCTTGACTTTTAAGAGTGAATCTTTGGGGATGGGGATATAGCTCCATTGGTAGAATGCTCATATACACAAGGTCCTGGGTTCAATCCCCAGCACCACACACACATACACACACACACACACACACACACACACACACACACTCTGAACCTTTGACCAAATTGGGGTGCCCAGTACTATATTAAGTACATGCATGTGTATTCAACCTCGCCCAGCTAGTGAGAATAAGAGCTAGTGTTGAAAGCCAAGTCTGTTTGACTATACAGCTCAAAATTTACCATGATCCCATCATTTCTCAGCCTTTAGGCTCTCAAATGCTGCCTTCATGATTTTGACCACACCCTGTAATATCTATATTATCATTTCCTTAGTCATTTTGAATTAAAGATGGGGTGGGGTAGAGATAACTTCTTAACCTTTAACTTAACCTTTTATTAAAATGAAAATTAATGTCGTTGCTATAAATTGGAATCCAGTATCAAGTACCTTAAATAGGTACTTGATATAATAAGCCTATAACTCTTAATTTAAGTATTCATATGATTATGAATAACAATCACCTCACATGTCCCTGGTGGTTTGCTACCACACCTGGGGCAACATCTTACTCTTCTTCTTCTTTTTTAGTTGTAGATGGACACAATACCTTTATTTTATTTATTTATTTTTATGTGGTGCTAAGGATCAAACCCAGTGCCTCACACATGCTAGACGAGTGATTTACCACTGAGCCACAACCCCAGCCCCAACATCATGCTGTTCTAAGCAGTTTCTCCATTTTAGGATTATGATGGACCTCAAAGTTGGCTATGTACTACATGTTTGTGTCCTCCCCACCAAATTCATATGTTGAAGTCCTAATTCCCAATGTGATGGTATTTGGGAAGTGGAACTTTTGGGAGGTAATTAAGTCATGAAAGTAGAGCCCTCACAAATGGGATTAGTGTCTCAATAAGAAGAAACAGAAGAGAGATGATCTGTCTTTCTACCAGAAGAGGTCACCACAGAAAGGTAGCAATTTGTAAGCCAGGAAGAGGACCCTCACTAGGAACTCTGCTCTTGAACTGCCTCACTTCCTGTTTCTGTTGCTTGAATCACCCAGTCTTTGATATTTTTGTTATAGCATTCTGAACTGACCAAGACAAAGGCCATCTAATGAGCCTTCCTCCCCATTCCATCCTAAAATATCCTATGCAGTCTTTCAATTGATATCCTCCTTTCCTAGCCTGAACTTCATATGAGAATGGGGAAAACCTTTTGCTTGTCACCAGAAGCTGCCATCACACATTCTTTGTCCTTTGATATTGACATAAGTATACATCCTTTGAAGATTTTTTTTATTTTACTACTAGTGGAAACCAGATAAAAAGCCACACAGATATACCCACCTTTGTACTTTCCCCCTGTTTCTCTTTTAACTTATCCCTTGTAGAGAGGACAAAGGAATGCATAGGTGATGTTGGGGTGTTGAAGAGTATATACAGGGTGAAGTTTGATTTATGTTCTTCATTCTGAGGGAAACATAAACCAGGCACAGAGAACTGGACCCAGTAAGGTATCCTTAGTCTTGGGAGCAAAGGGAAAATTCTGAATGTAGATTTGTGTTTCTCCTGGTCTGACTGCCTTTAAAATAATTTCTAAATCTTTTGAGAATAAGGAGGTGGGAGTGAGGGGGGGCGTGTTAAAAAAACAAAATTGAAACAAAACACCTTAGTAATACATCAAAACATAAGCAATCCTGCTTAGCTGCACCTTGAAAAAAGGTTGTTATTTAATTTTAAAAATGAAATAATGGACCCAGGTATGATGGCAGTGGCCTGTAATTCCAGTAACTTTGGAGGTTGAAGCAGAAGGATCACAAATTTTAGGCCAGCCTCAGCAACTTAGTGAGACTCTGTTTCAAAATAAAAATAAAAATACAAAAACATATCAAAAAAATCGTGCACCATGATCAAGTAGGATTCATCCCTGGTATGCAAGGCTGGTTCAATATATGAAAATCAATAAATGTAATCCACCACATCAATAGACTTAAAGATAATAACCATATTATCATCTCGATAGATGCAGAAAAAGCATTCGACAAAATACAGCATCCCTTTATGTTCAAAACATTAGAAAAACTAGGGATAACAGGAACATACCTCAACATTGTAAAGCTTAGCATTTATGCTAAGCCTCAGGCTAGCATCATTCTAAATGGAGAAAAATTGAAGGCATTCCCTCTAAAATCTGGAACAAGACAAGGATGCCCTCTCTCACCACTCCTATTCAATATAGCTCTCGAAACACTGGCCATAGCAATAAGACAGACGATAGAAATTAAAGGCATAAAAATTGGAAAAGAAGAACTGAAATTAGCACTGTTTGTGGATGACATGATCCTATACCTAACGGACCCAAAAGGTTCTACCAAAAAACTTCTAGAACTAGTAAATGAATTTAGCAAAGTGGTGGGATATAAAATCAACACTCATAAGTCTAAGGCATTCCTGTATATCAGTGACAAACCCTCTGAAAGGGAAATCAGGACAACCACCCCATTCACAATATCCTCAAAAAAATATTTGGGAATCAACCTAACAAAAGAGGTGAAAGACCTTTACAATGAAAACTACAGAACACTAAAGAGGGAAATAGAAGAAGACCTTAGAAGATGGAAAGATATACCTTGTTCATGGATAGGCAGAATTAATATCATTAAAATGGCCACTCTACCAAAAATACTCTATAGGTTTAATGCAATGCCAATCAAAATCCCAATGGCATTCCTTGCAGAAATAGACAAAGCAAACATGAAATTCATCTGGGAAAATAAAAGACCCAGAATAGCGAAAGCAATTCTAAGCAGGAAGAGTGAAACAGGTGGTATAGCGATACCAGATTTCAAACTATACTATAGAGCAATAGTAACAAAAACAGCATGGTACTGGTACCAAAACAGGAGGGTAGACCAATGGTACAGAATAGAGGACACAGAGACCAATCCACAAAATTACAACTACCTTATATTAGACAAAGGTGCTAAAAGCATGCAATGGAGAAGGATAGCATCTTCAACAAATGGTGCTGGGAGAACTGGAAATCCATATGCAACAAAATGAAATTGAATCCCTTTCTCTCACCATGCACAAAAGTTAACTCAAAATGGATCAAGGAGCTAGGAATCAAACCAGAGACTCTGCATCTAATAGAAGAAAAAGTTGGCCCTAATCTCCATCTTGTGCGGTCGGGCTCCAAATTCCTTAATAGGACACCTATAGCACAAGAGTTAAAATCAAGAATCAACAAATGGGACATATTCAAACTAAAAAGTTTTTTCTCAGCAAGAGAAATAATAATTGAGGTAAATAGGGAGCCTACATCCTGGGAACAAATTTTTACCCCTCACACTTCAGATAGAGCTCTAATCTCCAGAGTATACAAAGAACTCAAAAAGTTAAACAACAACAACAACAACAACAACAAAAAAAAAAAACCACAAATAACCCAATCAACAAATGGGCCAAAGATCTAAACAGACACTTCACAGAGGAGGATATACAATCAATCAACAAGTACACAAAAAAATGCTCACCATCTCTAGTAGTCAGAGAAATGCAAATTAAAACTACTCTAAGATACCATCTCACTCCAGTAAGAAAGGCAGCCATTATGAAGTCAAACAATAACAAGTCCTGGCGAGGATGTGGGGAAAAAGGTACACTTGTACATTGCTGGTAGGACTGCAAATTGGTGCAGCCAATTTGGAGGGCAGTATGGAGCTGGGAATGGAACCACCTTTTGACCCAGCTATTCCCCTTCTCGGACTATACCCAAAAGACCTAAAAAGAGCATACTACAGGGACACAGCTACATCAATGTTCATAGCAGCACAATTCACAATAGCTAGACTGTGGAACCAACCTAGATGCCCTTCAACAGAAGAATAAATTTAAAGAATGTGGCATTTATACACAATGGAATATTACTCAGCATTAAAAAATAACAAAATCATGGCATTTGCAGGGAAATGGATGGCACTAGAGCAGATTATGCTAAGTGAAGTTAGCCAATCCCTAAAAACAAATGCCGAATGTCTTCTCTGATATAAGGGAGGTGACTCAAAACAGAGTAGGGTTGAAGAGCATGAGAAGAAGATTACCATGAAATGAGGGAAAGAGGAGGGAGGGAAAGGGAGGGAGAAGGGGAATTGCATGGAAGATGGAAGGAAACACTCATGGGTTCACAAAATACATATACAATGGTGTGAAGGGGAAGGGAAGGGAAAAAAGAGAGAGAGAGATAAGTGTCATTGTAGAATGAGTAGAGAATAGGGAGGGGAGGGGAGGGGAGGGGGATAGGGAGGGCAGCAGAATACAACTGACACTAGGATTGCTGTATGTATACACATGGATGTATAACCAATGTGATCCTGCAATCTGTACATGTGGAAAAATGAGAATTCATAACCTATTTGAATCAAATGTATGATCTGTCAAGATCACTGTATTGTCTTGAGCAACTAATAAAAAAAAGAAAAAGAAAAAAAAACAAAATAAAAATAAAAATAGTTGGAGATGTAGATCAGTGGTACAGTGCCCCTGGGTTCAATTCCCAGTACCAAAGACCCCCCCCCTCCATAATAATAACATTAAAAAACATTATCATAAAGGGAAGAAAAGTATTCTACATGATCTAGCTTTGGATTTTTAAAATTTTTTAGTTGTAGTTGGATACAATACCTTTATTTCACTTATTTATTTTTATGTGGTGCTGAGGATTGAACCCAGGGTCTCGCATGTGTGAGGTGAGTGCTCTACTGCTTAGCCACAACCCCAGCCCCTGGCTTTGGATTTGTTTTTAGAAAAAAACTTTTGTAGATGGGCTGGGGTTGTGGCTCAATGGTAGCATACTTGCTTAGCATGTGTGAGGCACTAGGTTCGATTCTCAGCACCGCATATAAATAAATTAAATAAAGGTCTATTAACAACTAAAAACATATATAAAACAAATTTTGTAGTTGTAGATGGACAGAATGCCTTTATTTTATTGGTTTATTATTATTTTTATGTGGTGGTAAGGATTGAACCCAGTGCCTCACATGTGTTAGGTAAATGCTCTGCCACTAGCTACAGCCCCAGTCCTGGCTTTGTATCTTAAGGACTCCAATATCTCAGCTGTAGTAGCAGATCATGGTGCCCAGTGGACACAGAATTACTTAGCACCAGCACCAAGGAATAAAGAAGAAGGCAGCAGTAACAGCCCCTGACAGGAAGCAAACATTGGCTGGGACTCATATTACTAAGGGGTCTTTAGTTAGAGGCTGTGTTCTATGTGAGAGAAAAAGGCAAGAGCTGGTAAAATTTGGGAGATTACTGGCTGTACAGCCTTTATGTATACAGTCCAGTAAGACCCGGGAAAGCTCAGCGTATACACAGTTTGGAGAAAATCCTTGTTCTCAGGACACTAGTTCTAGACATGCTAGAACAAGAGAAATGTGCTCTTATAATGAAGATCTCTTTAAAAATTATCAGAAAGGCCTTGAAAATATGATATATGGAAGCAAAGTCGGCTACAAAGACATGAGGCATCCTGTGCCACCATTATTGTGAATTACCCACTTGATCGTCAACTGTCACTTGAACACACATGAACAGCAGCAGCAAATGGGTCAGAGTAATTGGAGGCCAGCTACTTGTTTGCTAGGGAGATAGAGCTATTAGGGTGATGTCTGGGTGAGTTAATGAAAGGGAGGGATGCTTTCATGTCACAAAATGGTTCCTTGAAATAGTTTATCATATGATGGCTCAGAAAGAAAAATAGGACTCCAGCCCTTTGCCTGCTGGTAATTGCCATTTGCTACCATCTGCTGCATTTAGATTGGAGTGGGCCTTGTCAGTGAGCTTCATGTGGATGCAGGTGCTGGGGAGGAGTGGGAGAGGAGGGCATAGGCTGGAGACACTGCTGTCAGGAGCAGCTGCTTTGGGGTGGTAGAAGTGGGAGGGAAAGGAGGAGAGGTGTGCAAGGGCCTTGCACATACCATACTGCCAGAAGTCACTAGCCGAGCTCCAGCCTTGCTGGGCTCTGGGAAGCCACAGGTGGAAGGGGCAGGGGAAGGGACCTCCTAGAGCCAGAACAGTATATTTCCATGAATACCTTCCGGTGGAGTGGCATGCCAAGGTCATAGATGGATTGCAGTTGTAAGTCCCTTTTTGTTTGTGATATTTCAAAGTGCTCATTCCCATTTATGGATTAGATTTAAAAATCAAGTGGCAAGGATCTCCCTACCTCATGTCTGCTTAGGAAAGGATCCTTCTGGTGAACTCAACTCTCCAGGGAGCTGAAAAGAGCCTCTTCTCTCCTTATTGCTCTTTACTCCTTCAGTTCTTCCAAAGCTCACCAGGAACTCCCTCTCCTCATTTCTATGGGAGAAAGAGTGAAGGATAATTACAAAAGACCATATTCGTTACAGACTTTCCATGATTACTTGCAACAATCCCAGGAGGCAAATATAAATATTGGCCCCATTTTGAAGGTGAGAACACTGAGGGTCACTTACCTCCACTTACTTCACAATGTGATCACAACCTCTGATTATCTTGTTTATTTGTATTCTGTCTGTCCCCACAGAGTGTACGCTCTAAGAGAGGACTTTTGCCTGTTGTATTCACTATTACATATGTCCAGTGCCTTTAAATGTGTGTGGTATGTCATAGATCCTCAATAATTTTTTAATATCTTTATTTTGTTTATTTATTTTTATGTGGTGCTGAGGATCAAACCCACTTCCTCACATGTGTGAGGCAAGCACTCTGCCACGAGCCACATCCCCAGCCCAATCCTCAATAATTTTTGTCTTCTCTAAGGTTTGGGATTTTTTTTTTAAATTTTTTATTGTGGGTTGTTCAAAACATTACAAATTTCTTGACATATCATATTCCACACTTTGATTCAAGTGGGTTATGAACTCCCACCTTCACCCCATACACAGATTGCAGAATCACATCAGTTACACATCCATTGATTTACAAATTGCCATACTAGTGTCTGTTGTGCTCCACTGCCTTTCCCATCCTCCACCCTCCCCCCTCCCCACCTCTCCCCTCCCCTCCCCTCCTCTCTCTCTACCTCCTCCACTGTATAACCCTGAGGGTCTCCTTCCATTACCATGCAATTTTCCTTCTCTCTCCCTTTCCCTCCCACCTCTCATCCCTGTTAAATGTTAATCTTCTTCTCCTGTTCTTCGTCCCTACACTGTTCTTAGTTACTCTCCTTATATCAAAGAAGACATTTGGCATTTGTTTTTTAGGGATTGGCTAGCTTCACTTAGAATAATCTGCTCTAATGCCATCCATTTCCCTGTAAATTCTATGATTTTGTCATTTTTTAATGCAGAGTAATACTCCATTGTGTATAAATGCCACATTTTTTTAATCCATTCGTCTATTGAAGGGCATCTAGGTTGGTTCCACAGTCTTGCTATTGTGAACTGTGCTGCTATGAACATCGATGTAGCAGTGTCCCTGTAGCATGCTCTTTTTAGGTCTTTAGGGAATAGACCAAGAAGGGGAATAGCTGGGTCAAATGGTGGCTCCATTCCCAGCTTTCCAAGAAATCTCCATACTGCTTTCCAAATTGGCTGCACCAATCTGCAGTCCCACCAGCAATGTACAAGTGTACCCTTTTCCCCACATCCTCGCCAGCACTTGTTGTTGTTTGACTTCCTAATGGCTGCCAATCTTACTGGAGTGAGATGGTATCTTAGGGTGGTTTTGATTTGCATTTCTCTGACAGCTAGAGATGTTGAGCATTTTTTCATGTACTTGTTGATTGACTGTATGTCCTCCTCTGAGAAGTGTCTGTTCAGGTCCTTGGCCCATTTGTTGATTGGGTTGTTTGTTTTCTTATTGTCTAATTTTTTGAGTTCTTTGTATACTCTGGATATTAGGGCTCTATCTGAAGTGTGAGGAGTAAAGATTTGTTCCCAGGGTGTAGGCTCTCTATTTACCTCTCTTATTGTTTCTTTTGCTGAGAAAAAACTTTTTAGTTTGAGTAAGTCCCATTTGTTGATTCTAGTTATTAACTTTTGTGCTATGGGTGTCCTATTGAGGAATTTGGAGCCCGACCCCACCGACTGTAGATCGTAGCCAACTTTTTCTTCTATCAGACGGCGTGTCTCTGATTTGATATCAAGCTCCTTGATCCATTTTGAATTAACTTTTGTGCATGGCGAGAGAAAGGGATTCAGTTTCATTTTGTTGCATATGGATTTCCAGTTTTCCCAGCACCATTTGTTGAAGATGCTATCCTTCCTCCATTGCATGCTTTTAGCAACTTTATCAAATATAAGATAGTTGTAGTTTTGTGGATTGGTTTCTGTGTCCTCTATTCTGTACCATTGGTCCACCCGCCTGTTTTGGTACCAGTACCATGCTGTTTTTGTTACTATTGCTCTGTAGTATAGTTTGAAGTCTGGTATCGCTATACCGCCTGATTCACACTTCCTGCTTAGCATTGTTTTTGCTATTCTGGGTCTTTTATTTTTCCATATGAATTTCATGATTGCTTTCTCTATTTCTACAAGAAATGCCGTTGGGATTTTGATTGGCATTGCATTAAACCTATAGAGAACTTTTGGTAATATCGCCATTTTGATGATGTTAGTTCTGCCTATCCATGAACAGGGTATATTTTTCCATCTTCTAAGATCTTCTTCTATTTCTCTCTTTAGGGTTCTGTAGTTTTCATTGTATAAGTCTTTCACCTCTTTTGTTAGGTTGATTCCCAAGTATTTTATTTTTTTTGAAGATATTTTGAATGGAGTGGTTGTCCTCATTTCCATTTCAGAGGATTTGTCGCTGATATACAGGAATGCCTTTGATTTATGCGTGTTGATTTTATATCCTGCCACTTTGCTGAATTCATTTATTAGCTCTAATAGTTTCTTTGTAGAGCCTTTTGGGTCTGCTAGGTATAGAATCATATCATCTGCAAATAGTGATAATTTAAGTTCTTCTTTTCCTATTTTTATGCCTTTAATTTCTTTCGTCTGTCTAATTGCTCTGGCCAGTGTTTCGAGAACTATGTTGAACAGAAGTGGAGAGAGAGGGCATCCCTGTCTAGTTCCAGATTTTAGAGGGAATGCCTTCAGTTTTTCTCCATTCAGAATGATGCTAGCCTGAGGCTTAGCATAGATTGCTTTTACAATATTGAGGTATGTTCCTGTTATCCCTAGTTTTTCTAGAGTTTTGAACATAAAGGGATGCTGTACTTTGTCAAATGCTTTTTCCGCATCTATCGAGATGATCATATGGTTCTTATTTTTAAGTCTATTGATGTGGTGAATAACATTTATTGATTTCCGTATATTGAACCAGCCTTGCATCCCTGGGATGAATCCTACTTGATCATGGTGTACAATTTTTTTGATATGTTTTTGTATCCGATTCGCCAGAATTTTATTGAGGATTTTTGCATCTACGTTCATTAGAGATATTGGTCTGTAGTTTTCTTTCTTTGAAGTGTCTTTGTCTGGTTTAGGTATCAGGGTGATGTTGGCCTCATAGAATGAATTTGGAAGTTCTCCCTCCTTTTCTATTTCCTGAAGTAGCTTGAAAAGTATTGATATTAGTTCTTCTTTAAAGGTTTTGTAAAATTCTGCTGTATACCCATCTGGACCTGGGCTTTTCTTAGTTGGAAGTCTTTTTATGGTTTCTTCTATTTCCTCAATTGATATTGGTCTGTTTAGGTTGTCTATATCCTCCTGACTCAATCTGGGCAGATCATATGACTTAAGAAATTTATCTATGCCTTCACTATCTTCTAATTTGTTGGAGTATAAGGATTCAAAATAGTTTTTGATTATCTTCTGTATTTCTGAAGTGTCTGTTGTGATATTGCCTTTTTCATCCCGTATGCTAGTAATTTGAGTTCTCTCTCTTCTTCTCTTCGCTAGCATCGCTAAGGGTCTGTCGATTTTGTTTATTTTTTCAAAGAACCAACTTTTAGTTTTGTCAATTTTTTCAATTGTTTCTTTTGTTTCGATTTCATTAATTTCAGCTCTGATTTTAATTATTTCTTGCCTTCTACTTCTTTTGCTGTTGTTTTGCTCTTCTTTTTCAAGGATTTTGAGATGAAGTAAGAGATCATTTATTTGTTGGTTTTTTCTTTTTTTAAGGAATGAACTCCAAGCAATGAATTTTCCTCTTAGAACTGCTTTCAATGTGTCCCATAGATTCCGATATGTTGTGTCTGTGTTTTCATTTATCTCTAAGAATTTTTTAATTTCCTTCTTGATGTCTTCTATAACCCATTGATCATTCAGTAACCTATTGTTCATTCTCCAAGTGATGTATGCTTTTTCCTTCCTTCTTTTATCGTTGATTTTCAGTTTCATTCCATTATGATCAGATAAGATGCATGGTATTATCTCTACTCCTTTATATTGTCTAAGAGTTGCCCTGTGACATAATATATGATCTATTTTTGAGAATGATCCATGTGCTGCTGAGAAAAAAGTGTAACTGCTTGATGTTGGGTGGTATATTCTATATATGTCAATTAGGTCTAGGTTATTAATAGTGTTATTGAGTTCTATAGTTTCCTTATTCAACTTTTGTTTGGAAGATCTGTCCAGTGGCGAGAGAGGTGTGTTGAAGTCTCCCATGATTATGGTATGGTGATCTATTAGACTCTTGAACTTGAGAAGAGTTTGTTTGACGAACATAGCTGCACCATTGTTTGGGGCATACATATTTATGATTGTTATGTCTTGTTGGTGTATGGTTCCCTTAAGCAGTATGTAGTGTCCCTCTTTATCTCTTTTGATTAACTTTGGCTTGAAATCTATTTTATTTGATATGAGTATGGACACTCCTGCTTGTTTCCGAAGTCCATATGAGTGATATGATTTTTCCCAACCTTTCACCTTCAGCCTATGTATGTCTTTTCCTATCAAATGCGTCTCCTGTAGGCAGCATATTGTTGGGTCTTGTTTTGTGATCCATTCTACTAGCCTGTGTCTCTTAATTGGTGAGTTTAAGCCATTAACATTTAGGGTTATTATTGAGATATGGGTTGTTCTTCCAGCCATATTTGTTTATTTCTGTTACTAAACATGGTTTGTTTTCCTCTTTGATTATTCCCCCCCCCTTTACTGTCCTACCTCCCACTGTTGGTTTTCATTGTTATTTTCCATTTCCTCTTCCTGTAATGCTTTGGCGAGGATGTTTTGAAGAGATGGTTTTCTAGCTGCGAATTCTTTAAACTTTTGTTTATCGTGGAAGGTTTTAATTTCATCCTCCATCCTGAAGCTTAATTTCGCTGGATACACAATTCTTGGTTGGAACCCATTTTCTTTCAGTGTTTGAAATATGTTATTCCAGGATCTTCTAGCTTTCAGAGTCTGTGTTGACAGATCAGCTGTTATCCTGATTGGCTTACCCCTAAATGTAATCTGCTTCCTTTCTCTTGTAGCTTTTAAAATTCTCTCCTTATTCTGTATGTTGGGCATCTTCATTATGATGTGTCTAGGTGTGGATCTCTTATGATTTTGCACATTCGGCGTCCTGTAGGCTTCTAGGATTTGGGGTTCTGTCTCATTCTTCAAGTCTGGGAAGTTTTCTTGTATTATTTCATTGAATAGACTTCTCATTCCTTTGGTTTGGAGCTCTGTACCTTCCTGTATCCCAATGACTCTTAAGTTTGGTCTCTTAATGTTATCCCATATTTCTTGGATGTTCTGCTCATGGTTTCTTAACAGTCTTGCTGAGCTGTCTATGTTCTTTTCCAGTTGAAATACTTTGTCTTCATTGTCTGATGTTCTATCTTCTAAGTGTTCTACTCTGCTGGTAGTATTCTCCATTGAGTTTTTAAGTTGGTTTATTGCTTCCTGCATTTCTAGGATTTCTGTTTGTTTGTTTTTTATAACCTCTATCTCCCTGTATAGTTGATCCTTTGCTTCCTGGATTTGTTTGCGTAATTCGTTGTCGAAGTGATCTTTCATTGTCTGATTTTGCTGTTTAATGTCTTCCTTGATACTCCAGATCATCTGAAGCATGTATATCCTGAATTCTTTATCTGACATTCCATCTGCTGCAGCTGTTACCTCTTCTAAAGTTGCGTTGACCTGCATTGCTTGTGGTCCTTTCTTTCCTTGTCTTTTCATACTGCTTGCGTATCTTTCCTGCAGGTGCGGGCGGCGGCTCTGCTCTCTCCTTATTCCAATTGGGGTGTCGTGGCTACCACGCCGGCAGGTCACTGGGCCTGTTCTGGGAGCTGGCGGCGGCTCTGTTCTGCCCCTACTCCAATTGGGGTGACGAGTGTACCACGCCGGCAGGCCACCGGGCCTGATCCGCCGGTCGGTTGCAGGATTGCCTACCCTGCAGGCGCGGGCGGCGGCTCTACTCTGCCCCTACTGCAAATGGGGTGACGTGTCTGTCGTACCGGCAGGCCACTGGGCCTGTCCCGCTGGTCGGTCGCAGATCTGCCCACCTTTCGGGCACGGGTGGAGGCTCTGCTCTGCCCCTACTCCAATTAGGGTGTCGTGGCTACCCCGCCTGCAGGACGCTGGGCCTGTTCCTGGCACGGGCGGCGACTCTGCTCTGCCACTACTCCAATTAGGGTGGTGTTTGTACCACGCCGGCAGGCTCCTGGGCCTGATCCGCCGGTCTGTTGTTGGTCTGCCTACCTTGGAGGCGCGGGCGGTGGATCTGCCCTGCCCCTCCTACCACGCCTGCGGACCCCTTGGCCTGATCTGCAGGTTGATCACTGGTCTGCTCACCCTGCGGGCACGGGTGGCGGTTCCGCTCCGCCCCCACTCCAATTGGGGTCACGTGACCACCACACCGGCAGGGCCTGATCCGGGCGTGGGAGAAGGGTCTGCTCTGCCCCTACTCCAGTTGGGGTGACGTGTGTACCACACTGGCAGGCCACTGGGCCTGACCCGCCAGGCTGACACAGGTCTGTTTACCTTGCAAGCGCGAACCGCGGCTCTGCCCTGCCCCTCCTACCACGCCCATGTACCACTGGGTCGCGGGTCTGCCCACCTTGCGGTTGCGGGTGGCGGCTCCGCTCCGCCCCCTCTCCAATTGGGGTCACGCGGTCACCACGCTGGCGAGCCGCTGGGCCTGCTCCGGGCGCTGGCGGCGGCCCGGCTCCTTCCCTCTGGCTCGACGACAAATTGAGGAGACTCGGGTGACTGTGCCTCACCCCCCCTACCAGGAGACCAACTGCTTATGTCACCACTGGTATTGATGAAGTTCCCTCCTCCGCCGCTTTCTGCAGACATCAGATCTCTGCCATGTTGGTATCCTATGCGAATGGCAGCATTTCGTTCCCCTTGCCGGGCAACCAAAGCACCGGGTGAGTCCTGACCGGCCCTCAGCAGGACCCGGACCGAGAAGCAGTTTCCGCGGGCTCCTAGCCCCGGGCCAGGGAAGTTCCGGGAGCCGGAACTCGGCCACTCCGTGCTCGGTGTAAGCTCCTATAAATGTAAGCTCCAAGAAGCAGTCCCCGCGGGCTCAGTTCCGGGAGCCAGAACTCGGCCGCCCCGCGCTCGGTATTCACTCTGATAAGATCAGGTTCTAAGAAGCACCCAGGCGCTGAGCCCTAGCAATCTGTCTGCAAGCCGCAGGCGAATTGCAGCCTGAAATTACCTGTTCTATGGCTGAATGAGCTGCGGTCAGTCAAAAACAGGGGTGGTGACGTCAGTTTACCAACATGGTGGCTGCTGGCCTCCTCTGTGGTCTGACCGGTGTGGAGAACCGAGATGGACCGCTTCCTTCCCCCGTCTCGAACCCAGAATTCAGCCCTGAGTACGGTGCTTGCGCGGCTGGCAGAAACTGCCCAGGTTTGGGATTTGATTTTAACTTACTTATAAGCTAAGAACATAGCCTGTATCATGGTTGTTGGAAGAGAACACAAGATTCCAGCATCAGAGACAGACTGTATTACCCACAGCACAACAAGCACCTTAAGTGTCAGTATGTTTGCATCTGCTCCCCATGTCCCCAATCCCACAGGGATTACAGAGGGACCCAGATCCATGCTTTAATTCTTGGTTTATACCACAGCTGAGAGTAATGACACTGAGCTTGGAGAACCCAGCATATTGTAGCAAGCAGTGAACATGTCTACTTTTTGTCCCAGAGGGTAACGTTACCTCAATTCTCAAGATTGGTTGCTGTAGACATAATCCTAAGAAACATCCCTGATGCTGGGTGTGGTGGCACATGTTTGTAATCCCAGCATCTGGGAGGCTGAGGCAGGAGGATTGCGAGTTCAAAGTCAGCCTCAGCAATTTAGCAAGGCTCTGTTTCTAAGTAAAAATATAAACAAGGTTTGGTGTAATAGTCAGCTTTTTCACTGTAGTGACTAAAGAATCAAACCAGAGCAAATGTAGAGGAGGAACAATTTATTTTAGAGTTTATGGTTTTAGAGGTCTTAGTCCATAGAAGGCTGGCTCCATTTCTTGGGCACGAGATAAGGATGAACATCATGGTGGAGTGTGTGGCAGAGGGAAACAGCTAAGAAGCAGAGAGAGAGAGAGAGACTCCACTTGTCAGATACAAATATATATATACCCAAAGCAACGCCTCCATTTCCCACCTCCTCTAGCCACACCCTACCACTTCAGTTACCACTTGGTTAATCCCTATCAGGGGATTAACTCACTGATTGGGTTAAGACTTTCAACAACCCAATCATTTCTCCTCTGAACCTTCTTGCATTGTCTCACATGTGAGTTTTTTGGGATACCATATCTAAACCATAAAAGTTGGGGATATGGCTCAGTGGTTAAGCACCCCAGGATTCAATCCCTGGTACCAAAAATGAAAAAAAAAAAAAGAAAAAATAAATGTCCCTGGTAAAGAGTAATCAGATCCTTGTATTCTTTCACACTTGGCAATAAGTGCAGGAGCAAAACATAGCCATGGAAGTTTGTTTCCCAATATCCTCCCCCACTTGCCCCCAACCAGTCACCTCATGAGAGGTGACAGTATCTACATGCTATAGTAGTTATGAGTATTAAATGATTTCTGTGCTCAAATGTCTCTTTTTCAGTAACACCTTCCTCTGATCATTCTATTTAATATTGAAACTATACCCCCAGCATTTTCTGAAAATGCTGCTTTACTGCCTTATTTTTCTTTACAGCCATTATCACTATTAAATATACTTAATATTTTACTTATTTATCCCTTTGATCATCTGATTCCCATCCCTTGCCAGAATGCAATTTAGGGATCTCTTTCTTATCTCTCTTTCCTGCTTATGTCTAAATCCTCAGTGCTCAAATCAGGGTCTGGCACATTGTAGACATAAATAATAAAATAGTTGTCCAATAGGTGAAGGCACCCAGCCCAGTACTTGGCATAAAAAAGGGACTCAGGATAGACTCACTTTCCTTTGACTCTGTTCCTGCCCTTCTCCCTTTTCTTCTAAGTGCTCATGAATCCCTGAACCCTTCTCAGTCTTTCTGACTAGATCCCAGGGAAGACAGTTTGCAGATCCAGCTCAGGATGGCCCTCCTGCTGAGGAGGAAGCTCTTTGTCTTCTTCAACTGCGCAGTCCTTGGACTCTAGTCCATTCTGCCTCCTGTCACCCAGGATGAGTCCCATGCATAGGAACTCACCTTCTCTGTTCTCCTTTCCCCTTCCTTCCATCTGGCCCACAGTGGAATGCCAGTGCCACTGGGAGTTACTACCTTGTGAATCTGAATTTGAACCCAAATAAAATGAGGATGGGCAGCTTTATTTTTATAGGAGCAGTAAAAAAGATAATCATGAATGCTCCCATTTTATTGAGGGCTAAATATGTGCCACACCCTTACAAATGTTTTCTCAAGGAATCATCACAAGTTGAAGAAAGAAAGAAAGAAAGAAAGGAAGGAAGGAAGGAAGGAAGGAAGGAAGGAAGGAAGGAAGACAGGGAGGGAGGGAGGGAAAAGAAAAGAAAGAAAAGGAAAGAAAAGAAAAGAACACTGACAACCCAGATGCTGGTGGGTCACAGAGCAACAGGAACTCCTAGTCATTACTGGTGGGAATGTAAAATGGTACAGTTATTTTGGAAGGCGATTTGACAGTTTCTTATAAAATTAAACATACTCTTTCATATGATCCAGTGATCAAACTCCTTGGTCTTAACCCAAAGAAGTTGAAAGCACATGTCCACACAAAGACCTGCCCACAGATGTTTATACCAGCTTAATTCATAACTGTTAAAATTTGAAAGGAACAAAGTTATTCTGCAGTAGGAAAATGATAAACAATCTGTGGTACATCTAGATATGAAATAGTATTCAGCATAAAAAAATGAGCTCTCAAGCCATGAAAAGAATATGGAGGAAACTCAACTGCATATTATTAAGTGAAAGAAGCCAATCTAAAAAGCCTACATTTGGAAATGGGTAAAGTGTGGAGATCATAAAAAGACCAGTGACTTCTAGGACTAGGGGCAGAGGAGGGTGGGGAAGGAAGGAACAAAAAGTTCAAACACAGAAGATCTTCAGGGCAGGGAAGATACCCTTACGATACTATAGTGGTGAATATTTGTCGTTATTCTGTTGTCCAAATCCATAGGATGCACACCACCAAGAGGGAACACTGATATAAATTATGGACTTTGGACAATGATGTGTCAATGTAACGTCACCAACTGCCACTCTGGTGAGGGCTGTTGATAGTGGGGAAACTATGTATGTGTGGGGATGAGGGGCATATGGACCATCTTTGTACTTCTCTCATTTTTGCTGTAAACTTGAAACCACTCTAAAAAATAAATTCATTTTTTAAAAAGGAATCATCACAGTGACATTGGAGAGGGAAGTATTAAGTATTGTTAATTTTTCCCATTTGATATGGAAGAAAAAATAGAGTTCATAGGGGCTATATGACTTATCCCAAGCTGTAATAGGGATCTGAACCCATGTGGTATAAGTCTAAAACCCATGATTCATTGAGTGGTACAGGAATAAAGACAAATCTATGGAAGGGAGGAGGTGCTCTGTGAGCCCAAGGGCATGTGATTCGCAGCCTCTCCATGGACTTTTGCTTCCTCTGCACTTCTAAATTACTCAGTATGCACTTGGCAGAGCTACCTTATATTAGACTTCTTTTAATCAGAGGCCTTGCCACTGTATTTGGTCTAGACTGTAAATTTCTTGGGGACAAAGCCCATCTGTAATTATTCTTTGTGGCCCTCATAAGTGTCAGAGTGTATTGTATACAGCAGGTCCTTGGTAAACAACAAAGACAGCGACAAAAGCATCAGCAAAATGTGTTAGAGTCATTGACTAGGTTTGAATTTCAGCTCTGGTACTGGTTCATTGTGTGACCCTGGACCCTTTGTTCCACATCTCCACAACTATTTCCTCTTCTGTATGATGGGCATAATAAAAGTACTTATTTCAGAGGGTCATCGTAATTTAGAAATCAAATCTGAATGTAGTGTGATTAGAAGAGTGCTTGGCATGTAAGAAATATTACATAAAAGTTAGCTGGTTATTGTTGCTATTGTTGCCGAGCCCTATGTGCCAGACTCTTTTAATACACAGTTTTTAATATAATTCTTATCACACCTGAGCATAATAGATGTTATCACTTTTAATACAAAGCTTATAAAGATTAACTTTTACAAAAACCTTTACAAAAACTGGTGGCTGAGTGGTGTTTGGAGTTCTCTGTGCTATTTCTGCTGTGACTTCAATGCTCCATCTTTTCTAGAGTGGAGTGGCAAGCTTCCCTGCTTATGCCACTTCTTAAGTGAAATTCCTGACCATGATCCTCACAGCAACCAAAGAAGCATGTAACTTCAACTTTCCCCAAAAACATGGCCAGAGAGAATGAGGTGCTAGAGGAGCTGAGGGTGAGAAAAGGGTGTTGATGGAGGGTCAACTCAGAATTAAATCCAAATGCATGGCCAGGCACAGTGGTACATACAATTGCAGCTACTTAGGAGGCTGAGGCAGCAGGATCACAAGTTCAAGGCCAACCTCAGCAATTTAGTGAGACACTGTTTCAAAATAAATAATAGAGCTGTGGTTGTAGCTCAGTAGTAGAGTGCCTCTGGGTTCAATCCCCAGTATGGCAAAAACAAAACACTCCAAAAGCCAAATGCAGGTGAATTCACTGAGGCCTGGTAACTGACAGCCCCTGCCCACCAGCTGCAGCAGACACTGACTTCTAACAGCTGTGATGGCTTTAGCACTCATGATGCAGGCAGTCCGTTCTCTAGCAGCCAAAGTTTGTTTTTCTTTTTCCTGGGACTTGGGCAGGGAGGGGTTCAGAGCAACAGAGATGAAATTACCTAGTTTAAGGCCAAACAGATGCTTTCTTCTTGAAAGTATTCAGAGAGAAGATCTGCAACAGAGCCACTTGTCCCCTCTCTCTAATTTGGAAGCCTCATGTTGTGAGGGAGCTCATTCTCTTCTCTTGGGATATGAGCCAGCTGGTATAGATGCCTCATTGAAAGATATGTGCACTTTGTCCTGATCTGAGCTCAGTGTGGAAGGCCTTTGAACTCATCAGGTGACTCCAGGAAGTGGAAGAGGATCACAGAGCAGCAGAGAATCATGGTTTAAGCATCACACATAGAGGAGAGCTGTGAATCCCCACAAAAGTCCACTTGCATCAGAAGTACTAGAGCAGAGGAGGAGTGGGACTTGTAACATGCAGATTTTAAACCCCATCTTTACTCCAGATCAGAATCTCAGAATGGGACTTGTCCCAGAGGTCAGTAGCTCAAAGAAGCTCCCCAGGTGATTCTAATGTACAAGAAAGTTTGAGAACAGCTGCTTTAAAACATGAGACTTGGAGAGTTCCAATCCTGTCTCTACTACATTCCAACTCTGATCTTGGGCAAGTTATTTAACCTCACTGACCCTTAGTTTCTTCCTTATAGACTGGAATAATAGCAACTTTTAGACAGTGTTAGAAGGATTAAATGAGATAATATGTATCCAGTTAAAATTGTAAAATTGGCAGTATTAAATTTCTTTCCCCACAATGCATTTTTTCCTGCTTCTTCTTCTTCTTTTTTTTTTTTTTTTTTTGGTACCAGGGATTGAACTCAGGGGCACTCGACCACTAAGCCACATCCCCAGCCCTGTTTTGAATTTTATTTAGAGACAGGGTCTCATTGAGTTGCTTAGTGCCTCACTGTTGCTGAGTTTGGCTTTGAGCTCATGATCCTCCTGCCTCAGCCTCCCCAGCCACTGTCTGCTTCTCCTTTGAAATAGGAAATATAAAGTTATTTTTCTCTATTTGACGTGTCCCTTCTTTCCTGGAACTAGCAGGTGTTTGGTATCTCTAAACACTGTCAAAAACAATGTTAAAAACTTGGGCAAAGTGGGTGGGAATGCAATTTACTGGTAGGGGACTTACCTTGAATGCAGAAGGCACTGGGTTTGATTCCCAGCACTGGAGGGGAAAAACCTGGGCAAAGGGCCTGAGGCTATAGCTCAGTGGTGGAGGGTTTGCCTAACATAAGTGAGGCTCTGGGTTCAATCCCCTACACTACAAAACAAAAACAAACAACAAACAAAAGCCTGGGCAAAGCAGAGGCTTTGTATAGTGACTGTAGATGTGTATCACATGGCATACCTGTCTGAGAAATGCCCACCTGAGTGTCACTGTCTATCAGAACATCTTCCTCCCCATAAATTAAAATTTATGCACCCAGTATTCCTCTCTGTATGGCCCTCCCTCCTGTCTGGTCTACAGCACCAGGGAATTAATTGTGTAGCTTCATGATGATGTAGAGTTATCAATCTCTGTGAGTTTGGTAAATGGGAGTTAATCTCTCAAGAAGATTCCCTCTGTGGTACTGGACCCAAGCTGACCCCAGGAAGGCACAGATACTTGTAGGCATGTCTCTCTGTTTTACCTCTTCCCCACCCCCTGTGGGGTGGAGTTTACCAGGGATTGAATTTAGGGGCACTTGACCATTGAGCCACATCCCCAGCCCTATTTTGTATTTTACTTAGAAACAGGGTCTCACTGTGTTGCTAAGTGCTGGGATTATAGGCATGCACCACCACGCCAGGCCTCCCATCTTACCTCTTAATCATAGCACACTTCATAATGCCCCACACCCTATTTTCAATGTATTTTAATGGCTACCTCTCGTGTTTTTATCCCCTTGATCATTTGAACCCAATCTCACCCAGATTCTTCCAACAAATATTTATTGATCTAAGAGAGTGTTAAGTAATTTTCTCTGCAAAGAGAAAACTTTCTCCCAGAGATAGCTGCTGTTCATAAGATAGGAAGGGCTATTTGAATTTTTGAACCAAGAGTTAATGCTGGTTGAACATTAGGATCACCTGGCTAGCTTTAAAAAATATTTCTGGGTCCTATTCCAAGGGGTTCTCAATTGGTATCATGGAGTATGATGTTTTAATGAAGAAGAGAGAAAATAGCCGAGATAAGTAATTTTAAAATATTATGTTAGGTGTTGATAAATACAAAAGAGAGAAATAAAGTAACAAAGGGGGATAAGGTATGCGAGGGGTGGTGTGTGATTTCATTAGAATTAGGATGGTTAGGAAAAGTTAACCAAGAAAGGGACAGTTAAAGAAGTCCTGAAAGCCATGGCTGATGTGAGCCAGGCAGATATCTGGAGGAAGAGGATTCTTGGTAGATTCAACAGCCAGGGCAAAGAGTACAAGTCAGGAATGTGCTTGTTCTAGAAAACAAGGAGTCTAGTGTGGTTGGAGGGAAATAAGTGAGGGGGAGAGTGGTGGAAGATGAGGTCAGAGAACTCATAGTGGTAGTGGTAGGGGTGCACAGATTGCTTGGGGTCTTGTAGGCCATTGTAGGGACAGACTTTTACTTTGAGTGAGTTGAAAAGACATTGAATGGATCTGAGCAGAGGAGTGGCATGATTTGAATTACAAAGGATCACTCGTGGCTGTTGTGTGGGGGGGAGAATAGACTTTAGAGGATGGAAAGAGAGACTCTGATGGGGTTGGATTTTGATTGGTTTGTGTGTTCTTATCCTTTCTTCTCTTCTCCCCTCGTGGGAACTGGGGGTTGTTGTTTGTGAGCCTGGACTTTGTGCCATACAGATAAAAGGAGAAATAAATCAGATATGAAAGTGTCCCTGACATTTGCAGCCGTAACTTTTCTGGATCGAGAGCCAAATACAACATGGCAGTTGAATTCCTTCCTCTTATGCCACCTCAAATCACCCTCCTGACCTCTTCCTTGAGGATTCTTAGACACATTATTTCCTCAGGAGTGACCCAGGTTTCTAGCCTGCTTTTCTTCCTGCTTTTAACAGAGAAAGACATAACGACTTCTGCATTGATGTCAGTGGAGATCTTATTATAGTGGCCACCTGTAAAATAGCAGCAGGAGGTAGAGATGCTTAATGTGTAAAATGGTCATTGTCCTGGAAAAAATCAATACCATAAATGTGAACTTAATGGGACCCCTTGGGGAATGGGAGTCTGGGCAATGTAACATTGTATTTAATTGAAAGGTAACCTGTGCGTCACCCCTATTTCCCCCCCTTTTCTTTGCATTAGCTCTTGTTTCTGAGCATGAAAACAATAGATTGTACTGGGTGCTTATGACATGGTAGATGCTGTACGGGGTAATTAACAAATTTTATTTAATTCCCGTAACAACGGATATAGATGCTATGTTTATCCCCACCTTAAATTTGAGGAAACTGAGGCTCTGAGAAATTCAATTAAGTCATTAGAGGTGGCACAGCCAGTAAATGGCCAAGCCAGTCCATCTGATACTGAGAACTCAGCTTCTGTTTTCAGTGTTTTGTCCATGAGGGGCTTTATTGTGAACGGTTCCTGGAATTCAGATAGGACATTAGTGTCATCATGCTGGTCATCTGGGGACACTGTTCATGGTTAGAAATGGAAACAAAGAGGGAGGATCAGGAACTTGGGCTGTGTGATGCCAGCCTTAGAATGGTGTTCTTTTTTTAATTTTATTTTTTAAAAGTAAAAGCCCTATTATGAACTTGTTTTCTTAGTTGTTTCTTTCAGTGAACTGAAGAAAAGCAATATTTAGTTAATTGAGCAAAGGTTATAATATTATTATAAATGTTAGAAAGCTTTTATTTGGTATACCCACTTTTAATTTGTGGTGATGATAGGGATGCAAGGAAACCAGCTCAAATTAGCAATAAATCTGAAATCCCGACTATTTAAAATACTGTTTTGTTTCTTTCAGTAACCTGAGCTAGTGCTAACAAAATGTCAGAGTGAGACCTAGTTTAATGAATGAATAAAAATCAAGCTGGGGACAGTGGTACACACCTATAATTCCAGCAACTGGGGAGGCAGAGGCAGGAGGATTCAAGGCCATTCTCAGCAATTTAGCAAGGCCCTCAGCAACTTAATGAGACCCTGTGTCAAAATAAAAAATTAAAAAGCCTGGTGAAATAGCTCAGTGGTAACCTGACCCTGGGTTCAATTCCTAGTACCAAAATAAATAAATAAATATCATTAGTTGTTTGATGCAAATATCATTCATTGTTTTACACAAATGAGTTCTATGGTTTAACATTCTCTGAAAATGCTTACCTTTTTCAAATAAATAAATAAAAGCTCTCCTCATTATTTGTTTAGCCTACCCATTTGCTTAAGAAAGCTGATTTTCACAAATCAATGCACAAAACCTTGATCTCAGATAGTGCTGAGATAGTTTCTTCCTGGCCCTCCATCCTTCATGCTGCACTGTGCCTGGGGAGAGTAACTGTGGAGAAGACATCAAAGGCCCCCCTTTGCTTAGTCAGGCCAAGGTAGTAAAGAAATCTCCAACTTCCATTACTAATTCTGGGGTACCCTACCTGAACCTTTATAAATAGTTCACTTATTAACCATCATCCCTTTCTAAAATATTCATTTCAATGTATTCAATTATGACTCTTCCTTTATCCCAACTACAAGTCTGAGACATTGATCCAGAGTGATATGACTGTGGTACTTATTTCTTTTTAAAAGAAACTTCTCAGCCAGCTGGCAATGAACATGGGAGGGCAGTTTTTCTGGGTCAGTGTGAAAGTTCAAGCAAGACATAGACAATAAGGGCAGATCCAGGGATAGGGGGCAAGCTGGGACATGGGCCCTCCAAACTGAAGGCCTCTTGTAGACAGTATATTTTCACCACATCAGGCTGGGTAGTTTGTACCCATATTACTAATTTGAATGTACAAAGCTCTATACAAGTCAGTGATTTACTAGTTAGTATCAGGGAACACAATTGACAAAACATCTGGCCATCATATTCCTGTGATGTAGGTTTTAGGAACCTGGATACACCTAGGTCATGACTGGACAAAAGACAGGATCAGATTAAGAAGGGATGGCTGTCCTTTTGCTTCCTTCTCAAGATCCTCTGGCTGGGTATTGGGTCTTGGTATTAGGATTAAGGAAAGAGTCCTACTGTGAACTAGATTCAATGCTCTCTGCTGGTCCAAGTAGAAAAG
The DNA here is from genome assembly GCF_047511675.1 of Marmota flaviventris. Lineage (NCBI taxonomy): Eukaryota > Metazoa > Chordata > Mammalia > Rodentia > Sciuridae > Marmota > Marmota flaviventris. The sequence continues at coordinate 103,923,182 of NC_092518.1, forward strand.
AAATCTCAGTCATGAATGAAGCAGTGTGACCCACTGTCCAGAAGAACATTGGATTTTCAACTCTTTGAGGGAAGACCTTGTGGCTACTTTGCTTGCTGCTGTCAGTACCTAGCTAATAGAGTGGCAGGTAGTAGGCACTTTAAAATATTTGAATGAATGAATGGAGAAGATGAAAGAATATTCATACTTAATTCCCCATGAAGTTAGAAGGCTACCCTAGGGAATATCCCAACCCAGGTATCAAGATCAATGTTTGGGAATTAGAGTGGTAATTTGCCTTCCCTAACTACAATATCTACAGCTGTGAAATATTAATAATTCTGTGGGCAAATTGGTTTTCCAGAGCCAAGGACCAAAACTAATAGTTAATTTTCCCACTGGTAGTTTTTTTTTTTTTTTTTTTTTTTTGAACCCGGGGTGCTTAACCATTGAGTCACATCCCCAGCCCTTTTTAATTTTCCATTTAGAGACAGGGTCTTGCTAAGTTGGATAGGGCCTCACTAAGTTGCTGAGACTGGCTTTGACCTTGTGATCCTCCTGCCTCAGCCTCCTGAACCCTGGCCACTACTAGTTTTAAACAGAGAAGACTTTGAGTAAATTGGGATATGATTTGATGAAGGTCTTCTTGGGATTTAAGTAGTTGCCTGAAAATGCAGGGAAATTTTTTTCTACTGAAAAAAAAAAAATGTGTCCATATGGTTTCTGTTATGGTTTGAATGTTTGTGTTCTCCCCTCCCCCAAATTCATATGTTGAAACTTAATTCCCAAAGTGAAAGTCTAAAGAGAAGGGAGCTTTTGGGATATGAGTAGGTCATAATGGTATGTCCCTCATGAATGGGATTAGTGCCTTTGTGTAAGAGATCCCAGAAAGCTAGCTAGTCTTTTCCACCATATATGGACACAGAAAGAAGGTGCTATCTATGAAGCAGAGAATGAGCCCTTACTAGACATTGATGGGATCTGCCAGCACCTTGATTTTTGACTTCTCAGCCTCCTGAACTATGAGAAATCTATTTTTATATATGAGCCATCCAGTTTGTGGGTTTTTTTTTTTTGTTGTTGTTATAACAGCCTATTACAGTTTGGATCTAGAAATGTCCCCCGCAAAGCTCAAAGTTTGAAAGCATGATCCTCAATGTAGTCAAGTTCAGAGGTAGGGCTTTTTAGGCAGTGATTAGGGCTGTATTTTCATCAGCAAATTAATCCATTTGATGATGGATTAATAATTTGAGTGAACTACTAAGTGGTAACTATAGGCAGATGGGGTGTGGCTAGATGAAGTAGGTCACTGGAAGTGTGCCTTTGGGGATTGTGTTTTGTCCCAGAATCTTAACTTGCCCTCTCTGTTTCCTGGTTGCTATGAGCTGAGCAGCTTTCCTGTGTCACACCCTTCCACCATAATGTTCTGACTCACCTCAGACCCAGAGCACGGAGCTGGCTGACCATGGACTGAGACCTCTCAATCTGTGAGTCCAAAATAAAATTTTCCTTCTCTAAGTTGTTCTTGTCAGGTGTTTTGGTCATAGTGACAAAAAGCTGACTAATACACATCTGAATGAACTAAAACAGCCTTTTTGAGGGAAGACCTCGTGTCTTCCCTCAGTTAATAAATAATATGTGGAGCTTCTTTTTCAGGCATTCTTGTCTAAGAACACAATGTCAAATAGAGAATCTAGTGGCAGAACTGGGTGTGTTGGCACACGCCTATAATCCCAGCTACTCTCTCAAATTTCAAAAACCTCTCTCTAAGGTTTTAGAAGGAATGCATTCAAGGCCAGATTTGGCAACTTTGTGAGACTCTGTCCCAAAAAAGGGATTGGGATATGATTTGATGAAGGTCTTCTTGGGACTTAAGTAGTTGCCTGAAAATGCAGGAAAATTTTTTTCTACTGAAAAAAACGTGTCCATATGGTTTCTGTTATGGTATGAATGTTTGTGTTATCTAGTTTGTGCAAGACCCTGCATTTAATCCCCAGCACTGTAAAAAACAAACAACAGCAAAATAAAGATTTAGTAGCAGCAATCAATACATTAGAGTTCTGTTGACCCTTGTACCCATATTACTAATATCAATGTACAAAGCTCCATACAATCCCAATGGCTCCAGAGGCTGTAGGACCATGAGTTCAAAGCCAGCCTCAGCAATGGAAAAGTGCTAAGCAACTCAGTGAGACCCTGTCTCTAAATAAAATACAAAATAGGGCTGGAGATGTGGCCCTGAGGACAATCTCAGGTACCAAAAACAAAACAAAACTCCACACAAGTCCAAGTCCATTGATTTACTAGGTAGTAAATTACCAAGGCTAATTGTTTCACTTAAGAATGACATATATACATGAAACGTTTAGGAGTTTTAAAAGTGAGTATGTGATTAGAAGATTCTTGTTTTATTATTTCTTCTTAGACAAGCCCCTTGAAGATTTCCACCTTGCAATGATTGGTAAGGAGGGGGCACCTAAAGTCACACTCTGTGCTTTAAATTAAAAAGGTAGGTTACAGTATTGGAATGCTGCATATTTTGGCTATATCAGGTAACTCATCTAGGGAGGCTTTTCTTTCTTTCTTTTTTAAAATTTTTATTAGTGCATTATAGTTACACCTAATAATAGGACTCATTTTGACATAATTATACATGCCTGGAATATACTTTGCTCCATTTCGGTCCCTAGTACTTACTCTTTCTCTCCCTTTTCCCTCCCCCATTCCCCTTCCTCTACTGGTCTTCCTTCTATTTATTTATTGTTTTCTAATTGATGCTTTATAGATATCCATAATGGTGAAATTCACTGTGGTATATTCATATATGTACTTTTAGAGAGAGAGAGAGAGAGAGAGAGAGAGAGAGAGAGAGAGAGAGAGAGAATCTTATTTTTTTTTTTTTGTAGATGGACACAACACAATGCCTTTATTTTTATGTGGTGCTGAGAATCGAACCCAGGTCCCGACGGTGCTAGGCAAGCACTCTATTGCTGAGCCACAATTACAGCCCCCATATATGTACTTTGCATAAGTTTGTCAAATTCAATCCACCATTCTTCCCCTTCCCTATCCCTCCTCCCTGCCCTTAAACCCCCTTTCTCTTCTCCACTGATCTTAGGAAGCCTTTTCAAATTCACTGATGTCACTATGCCTATTCCTCCACCCTTGTGTTGATCAGAATCATTAGGAATCACCAATTTAAATTTTGTTTCAGTTTAGAACAGACTTTCCTCTTCCAAAGATCAGAAATAAGTGGTTAGACTGAATTCTAAGAAGCATGCATGATTATTTAGAAGACATGGAGTCAATGAGGTTTAATGAGTGACCCAATCATACTGGATTATGGTGGTCCAAAGTCAATGCCCTCCTTTCTATACATCTGACTGAGCTTTTAACATTTTAGGTCAGCTCCGGCCACTAGAGCTGGTGAGAAAGAGCACCTTCACAGCCTTGCTGAGTACCAGCTGAGATAAAATGAGGTCATGTCTTTCTTTTACACAATTTTAATGTAATCCTCACTAGCATTAGCGAAAATTGCTTTTTGGTGGCTGGAGGGAAGCAAAGAGCACGTGACAGTCTTAACATCCTCATCCCTGACAGCCTCAGTAAAATGGAAAATTGTTGTGGGACAATTGGCTTTAAAGACTCTGACTGGGGCAGCAGGTTCAGATCAACCTTGATTAATCCATCTTCTTTTAAAATTGATTGTGTAAAATGGTCAAGGTCATAAGGAGACACTTCAGTCCCTGGATCGCATTCATGGAGTGATTGCTTGGTCTTGTTCATGTAAAGCACTAAATGTGCCATAATTGTGATGGGGTGAAGATACTCAGAAAAGGAAAAGGAAGGTACAGAAGGGGAAGAGGCAAAAGGATTTAGAGAGCAGGGGAAAAAGTGAGGAGAAAAGAAATGAGAGGTAGGGCAAAGAGGGTTATCATTCAGTTCCAACAAGGCATGGCAAAGACACAAGGGCATGCTGGGAGCGAGTGATGGGGGACTGAAGGATAAAACCTAGATTGGGAGGAAGGAAAAAATAGTGTAAAAATCCAGATTCTTGGGCTGGGAATGTAGCTCAGTTGGTAGAGTGCTTGCCTTGCATGCACGAGGCCCTGGGTTCAATCCCCAACACCACACACACACACACACACACACACAAATCCAGATTCTTGGGAAGAGGTCTGCCAATTTGTATTAGTCACTTTTCCATTACTAGGACAAAATACTCAAGTAAGACAACCTAGAGGAGGAAAGATTTATAAGATTTATTTTGGCTCACCATTAAGAGGTTTCAGTCCATGATCAGTTGACTCCATTGCTTTGGGCCTGAGGTGAGACAGAACATCATGGCAGAAGGGCATGGCAGAGGAAAGCTTCTCAGCACATGGCAGCTAGGAAGGAAAGATGGGAGAAGGGACTGGGGACGAGATACACCCTTGCAGGTCATACTCTCAGTTACCCACTTCCTCTAACTAGGCCCCACTTCCTGTAGCCTCTACCACCTCCCAATAATGCCATCAAATGATTAATCTACCAATAGATTAGTACACTGATGAGGACAAAGCCCTCTTGATCCAATGATTTTCCAAGAGCCCCTCCTTTGAACATTGCTGTATTGGGGACCAAGCCTTCAACACATGATTCTCTGAGGAACATTCCAGATCCAAACCATAAGCCAATCCAAACACCAAGTCCAAACAGGAAGGAAACAGTTTTAGTTTCTTGGGTCTGTGGGGTTCTTTGCCTATGGAAAGTAGGACATGATTGCATTTCTTTGGGGTGCATGGCAGAATTGATGACACTGTGCATTTTGACACTGGTCTGCCCAGGAGTTCAGTCAGAACAGGATCTCGTCTAACCTCAAGATAAGCATCATGAGGGTTGGGGCCTACAGGAGTCAGAAGCTGGCAGGGCCCATAGAGAGGCCAGTGGCTCAACTGTCTGCACTATTTAGGACTTCCTGTTAAGAGTGCTACAGGGCTGCTTTGTAGCATACCTTTGGCAAGGGGGCTGTAAGGAGGCTGCTTTATGGCACTGTGTGATTCCCAATGCCGTGGCCGTTGTGGTGGTTGGGTTTAAATAGTGCTGGCTCCTATTTTCCCTTAGTCTGCTCTGAGACAGGAACAGACTGCAGACCTCCCCTATCAGGTTGTTTACCTGACTTGAGGACAGGGAGTGAGTCTAAGAGAAGAAGCAAGGGTTGGGAGGAGGAGAAGAAAGGCTGAAGAGTGAAGGAAAGCAAGGTGTAGGCAAAAGTCATAGAATCCTAAATTTAGGAAATTGGAGAAAAGAAAAGGTAGTGAGTAGGAAAGAGCAGAGTCCCCCTTCCTCATCTTTCTTACTTTGAACTTATTATCAATTTCTTAAAAAAACAGCCCTGTTCTCTAGTGATGATTGATAGACAGCATGGTTGTTTGGGTCTTTTGACCCTGAATAATTTCTTTTTCCTTTATGGTGGTATACTGCACACTTCATCTGTAATTATTTCTCAAACTGTATCTGCTGCTCTGATACCATCCAATGTGATGTAGCTAGGATTTTTCTGGATTGTGGTGGTGGTAGTGATGGTTCTGGAGTGCTGATGGCACAAATTGAATGGTTTCTGGATGCTCATTGTTTGCATACATGAATGGAAGTGGCTGTCACATCAGTCTGGCTCTGCCTGTGTATGTGGGTCCTAGTTGTTCCACTAATTGGGGTCCTTTTAAAAGACTTGGTTACTTAATGACCCTGCTCTCTAAGATGGTGAGGTATGGCTGCCTGCCCTTGCTGTATGCACTAGTTGCTTCTCATAGTGCCCCCAGGGAGCCAGTTTTCAGAGGCTTTCTATTTACTGTTTCTGAAATAACTGGGTATATTTGTGTTCTGTTATTTATATACTGTTTCTGGCCAACTTCTTGTATAAGGCTCTGAGTACCACAAATATTTGTCCAATGTGGTCGTTATGCAGAATCTCTGATGTCACGGGAGGCAAAATTAATGCTAAAAGCAGGAGGAGTCTCTTGTTGACCTTCAGAACACATGTGGCTTAGATTTGATTCATTCCACATGTTTGGTAACCCTCCTGAGTTTACTGGAATGCTTAATAACATTTTAAGCTCTTTCCTAGCAGAAGGAAAGGTTGCTATCCTTTCCGTTGGCTGTCAGCAAGCACAGTTCTGGGGCTAGTATATTGGAAAGAGCACTGGACTGAGGGTCAGAGTACTGGTTCTATCAGGGATCATCTTAGTGAACTTGCACACCTGGGTCTCATTGTTCTAATGTGCTGTGGGAATGTTGGACTCTAGCAGCAATTTTTACACTTTCACATATACTAGAATCACCTAGAAGCTTGTTAAGTTACCAGATGTTGGGTCCACACCTCAGAGTTTCTGATTCAGAATGTGGAGCCTGAGAATTTGCACTTCCATAAATTCCCAGGTGATTGTGTCATCTTCTGAGGACCACACTTTGAGAACCATTGGACTAGATAATCTCACTAGGACTATGGTCTCTTTCTAAAATGTTGGGGGTTCTGTGACTGTGTAGAACATGGAGTATGGTGGGAAATAGTCAGAGGAAATGGAAATCCAACTCTGAGCTAGTCTTTCTGGCCAGCATCTGAGCCAGAGTCAGAGATAGCATCTGATGTGTGATCCAAGGGGCACAGAAAATTGGTTCCTTACCTAGCCTGCCATGGGCCTGAAATCCTTCTCACAAGTCTCTTGTTTGGCTTAATGTCCCTCTTAGACTATAAATATTATCCCCACTTACTAACCACATAACCATAGGCAAACGATTTAACTCATGGTGCCTCAGTTTTCCCATCTCTGAATAGGAATAATAATGTTATATTTGTTCTGAAGATGAAATGATATGATGTATCTAACAAGATGTGGCACACTGTAATTGCTCCATAAAAGTTAGATGATATCATTATTTTTACCACCCATCCTTCATTCATTCATGTATTTGATTAATATTTTCAGAGCACCTACTATGCACCAGTTCCTGGTATGAGTATGAGGACTATAACATTGAACAGTGTCAGTATAATTCCTTTCTACATAGAGCTTATACTTACATTGGGAGGAGAAAGGTATTAAATAGAGCTATATAACATAAAGTCTAGAAGTGAAATTTGCTGACAAAAATTACAATAAGGGTATGGAGAATGAGAGGGTTTTATTATTTTTGCCCTTTATTTAGAAATAATTTCAAACACTGAAAAGATGCAAGAAGAAAATATCCACATGCTCTTTCCATAGTCTCTCTTCTCTCTTTCCTCCTACTTTCCTATATATTTTCCTGAACCATAAGAGAGTAACTTATATATATCAACATGGCCTTTTAACATTTCAATGTATATTTCCTAACAATAAGGATATTTTCTTACAGATTCACAGTATAATTATCATCTTCAGTGGATTTAAGGTGGATATAATATTTTACCTAATCTATAGACTATGCCAATTTTCCCAATTGACTAAATAATATTCTCCATTGCATTATTTGCTCCTCCTGTGCATATCCAACCTAGAGTCAGATACTGCATTTGGTTCTATCCCTTTAGCCTCTTTAAATTTGAAACATTTCTGGAAGAACAAGGGCCTTTAAAAAAATGAAACATTTCTCATTTTGGGTTTGTCTGGTGTTTTCCTGTGGTTAGATTTAGGATCTCCTTCCCTAGCTAGAAAATAAGATAAGTGATGCTGTGTCCATTTCAGAACATCATAGAAGCACAGCATATCCATCTGTTCCTTTTGATAATGCTAATGTTGATTATCTTGTCAAGATGTTTTCCAATTTCTCCACTGTATGCTTACATTTTTACTTGAAATTAATAAGCGATCTGTGGGCCTAAATAGTGTTCCAGGCAAAGGAAACAGCCAGTGCAAAGTCCCTGAATCAGGAATAATCCTGGAGCATTTGGAAAATAGCATGAAAGCCAGTAAAACTGAAGCAAAGTGAATGAGAGTGAGGACAGAAGGAGTAGAGGTTTGAAAGGGTTTAGGCAGCAGACATTGAGGGCTTTAGAGGCCAATGTATAGGAATTTGACTTTATTATGACTGAAATGGGAACTACTAAAGGTTGAGCAGGAGAGGCCTGCCATTTTTGGTCTTATTGTTATTTAAGGGCCTCAAGTTTGGAGGAGCTAGGTTTCAGTGACTAACAGTAGATTAACAATGTGAGGTTGAGTCCTTGAATAGTACTAGAGTTCCCCTTTGGACTTCCTGCCACTGGTCAGCATAAGACTTACAACCTAAGTGGGGTTCTGCTTCCAGATGGGGCAAGACTCCATTTTGGAGCAGAGGGTAGCTGAAGGAATCCAGATCCTGGTTAGTGCTAATCCTTAGTAACCAACTCTGTTTTTCAAGGTGAGAAATCAATGATTAAGAGATCTATCTTCATGATAGAAATTCAAGTGCCCTCTATTTCATATCAGGTACCCACTTCTGCTTTCCATTTGCTGCTTCAGTAGCCAAATACATAATAAATATCTATTTTGTACCAGATAACATCTACCCTTGGAAACAGGTCCTTAGAGGCAATGGACCTGCTGTTGTAGGCTAATCTTAAGCAATTCAATGATGCTTATTCCAGGATCAATTAATAACCTGTGAGGCCCATAATTTTAGGTAGGATAGGAGTGAGAGAGGTGGAAAGATGAACAGATGTCAGTAGATAGAGAAAAGGGTGGAGATTAAGAGTGTGGGCTGTAGAGTCAGACTGTGACTGACAAATCCCAGCTCTGCTACTTAGCTGCATAATATTGGGCAAGTCTCTTAACCATTTTGTTCCTGATAAGATTGTTGTGAAGATTAAATGGGTTGATATATGTAAAGCACGTAGAACAGAGCCTAATATAGTTATCATTTTGTAAGTATTACCTATTAGAATTAATATTATTTGTGCCTATCTTTGAGGGATTAGATCCACAGATATTCCTTGCCCCTTATTTTCCTTCATTATACTGAACTCAGATTGGACAAATTTGAATGATGAGACTGAAAACCCTTTTTCCTCTTCATACATTTGATGAATACAATATCTTTATTTATTTATTTTTATGTGGTGCTGAAGATTAAACCCAGTGCCTCACATGTGTGAGGCAAGCACTCTACCACTGAGCTACAGCCCCAGCCCTCCTCTTCATACATTTGAGATAGGGTTAGAAATATATATGTAAAGTTAGAATATTTTAAGAGAAAAACCTAAACAATAAAACAAAGAAATCAGACCTAGCCATGGAATACATATTTGTGAATGTTATCCAAAAATTAATCTTTCTGTTTAATTTATGTACTATAAGTACTCTTATGTTCATAAATTAATTCAATATTCACAACACTGTATGAGGTGGGCAAGGCAGGGATTTGATAGAAGATGAAACTGAGGCTCAGTGACACTGTACCCTGCAATGTCCTAGTTCTAAATAGAAGAGAAAAAATTAGTACTTGAACCTTTTGGTTCCTAAGCCACCCTTCAACTGTATCCAGCCAAGAGTAATTTTGTTCACAGAACCCCTGGTTCATTTCCTTTGCTAGAATCTTCCTCTAGAGTACTGTTTGAGACCTTTAACTCCAGTCCCTTTCCATGATGATTATCAACTCACAGCTAATTTTATATCATCTATACCACACTAGACCCCATCCCTAGATTATTCTGAAGCAGATGGAAGACACCATAGCATATAAAAAGAGGTGGAAGAATAGAAGTTTATTGGATTAGACAAAGGGGAATGAAAGGGAAGGGAGGGGATGAAAATAGGAAAGACACTAGAATGAATCAGGCATAAATTTACTATGTTCATATATGAATACATGACCAGTATAAGTCCACATCATGTCCAACCACAAGAATGGGATCCTAGTTAGAAAAGTTATACTCCAAGTATATATTATATGTCAAAATACACTCTACTGCCATGTATATCTAAAAAGAACAAATAAAAAATTAGGGAAAAAAGATGCACCTCAAGTAGCCTTGAATACCTTTGCTACACTGGAGGGTGAATTTTGTAGGGGAAAATTATCATATTAAATATACTCTAAGGACTGGGGATGTGTCTCAGAGTTACAGTGTACAAGGTCCCAGGTTCAATCTCCAGAATTGGAAAAAAAAGATGTCATCTTACATTTGTCATTTGGTTTGCAGATATTATAACCATACCTAGATTTTAATCTTTCTTTGGGTAGGGGTACCAGGGATTGAATTCAGGGGCACTCAACCAATGAGTCCCAGCCCTATTTTGTATTTTATTTAGAGACAGGGTCTCACTGAATTGCTTAGCACCTCACCGTTGCTGAGGTTGGCTTTCAACTCACAATCCTCCTGCCTCAGCCTCCTGAGCCACTGGGATTACAGGCATGTACCACCATGGCTGGCAGATTTTAATCTTTGTATAGAATAATACCTGTTATTATCTCCTAGTGAAAGGTTCTGAAACCATTAACTTTGTCTTGTTGATTCCCTGTTCAATCATTCTTTTTTTTTAGATGGATACAATACCTTTATTTTATTTTATTTATATGTGGTGCTGAGTATTGAACCTAGTACCTCACATGTGCTAGGCAAGTGCCCTACCACTGAGCTACAACCCCAGCCCTGTTCAGTGATTCTTGTGGCCTTCCCACTGCCCACAGGTTAGAGCTCAAATGCCTCAGCCTGGAGATATGCTGATATGCACTGAATTAGGAGCTAGAACACCTCCATTTCTAATGAGTAGTGTGTCCTTAAACTAGTTATTCAATGGGTCAGAGAATCCACTTCCTCGTCTGTCTGCCCTGTCAACTTTATAGGGTTACTGGAAGATAAATGAGGTCAGTATGTGAAAGCCTATAAAACTGCAAGACACATTAATAAATGTAAGGATCCTTATTCAAGGCCCATCACAGTTTGGCCCTATTCTCCCTGTCGAGCTTTATTTCCACTGTACTCTAATAGAAATTTTCTGCTCTAGCCCTGCTGGTGCATTCACCCATTGACTCATTCTTTTAACAGATAATTACTGAATGCCTAGGCAATGAGGTGATGTGGATGAATTAGAAACAATTCCCAACCTAGAGGAACATACTGTCTGGTAAAGGAGACAGACAAGTCAACAACAGTACTTCAGTGTGTCCTTACACAATGAGACAGGCAAGTTGAAGGTGCTACAAAGTACAGTTAGTGCAAATGAGCCGGAGGGTGGGGTTATAGAGGCTTCTTGGAGGAGGCACTAGCTGGATTAAGAATTAAAGCAAAGTGGTGCACTAAGCATTTTGGGGAGGGAAGGCATAACTGGCTGAGGAAACAGTACCATCAGGGGCACACAAGTGTGAAACAACCTGCTGTGTTCCTGGGAACTACAAATGATGTGGCAGAGCTGGACCATGGAGTGCTTGGGAGTTGGGGTGGAATGGAGAATGTCTGGTGATATAGCTAAAAGAGTAATCAAGGGTCAAATTAGGAAGATCTTTGAAGGTAAGGACTTTATCCTGAAGGTAATTAGAAACCTTTGGACGTTTTAACTCTTGGTATATTATCAGGGTCTATTGGGCTGTTTTTTAATCTACTTTGAACAATTCTATTTGTTAAGGATTGATATTTCATGACTTTTATTCTTTCTTAGAGGTACTCAAAAGAACCATGAAATAGTATTTTAAAGAAAGTAGACTATAGCTAGGCACTGTGGCACATGCCTGCAAACCCAGTGGCTCAGGAGGCTGAGGCAGAAGGATTGTGAGTTCAAAGCCAGCTTTAGTAAAAGCAAGGTGCTAAGCAACTCAGAGAGAACCTGTCTCTAAATAAAATACAAAATAGGGCTGGGGATGTGGCTCAGTGGTCGAGTGGCCCTCAGTTCAACTCCCAGTACCCTCCCTAAAATGTAGAATACCATTTATTCTGTCTTACAGTTATGTGAGCCCATAGAAACTCTTTTATATAAAAATGTTAAGATCCATAATGAGATATTACTTCATTTATTTTTCTTATATCTCAAAACTGTTTGTTATGTCAACATCCAAGGTATTATTTCATTATTATTCATCAATTCTTTTCAACTATTCTAAAGAGACTAAAAGAATAAGAAAACAGAAAAATCATGGAACAGTTTAGAAGAAATTTGGAAATATATGATCACTATTACATTATAATTCAGTTTTTTAAAAAATTGTGCTGCCCAATGCAATGCATCATCCTTAAAAATGTCTAAAAATTGTCTGAGAAAGCATTGTTCTAGGTTTTTTATTAAACATAGATGAAAATTCAGAAGTTTTACTTTTCTACCAAGAGAAGAAATTCATCAAAGGAAGATGTTTTCCAATTATTAGATAAGTCAGAAGATGAAACCAAAAGACAAAAGCACTCTAGACTAATACTGACAGTAAAATTGATCATATAAGTGAAATCTCAGACCTTGAGTCTATAAATGTTGATATCCTACATAGAAATTTTCAAACTCAGTCCTATGAGAGAACAACATATTTCTATGGACAAAAACGAAATATGGTATTCTTATCCAGTTAATCATTCAATAGGAAGGACTTTATCAGACAATATTTTGTGACAAGAACCTGGAACATTCCAGAACTGTATTCGTTAATCTTTTATAATGTTTCTGCACAAAAATTGACTTCCTGTAGTTTATAATGGGGCAGATGCTGAAAGTACATGTTCTGGGCTTCCAAAGGTAATAGGAAGGAAAAATATGATGTAGAAATGAGAGAGCATCATTGAATCAACCATTTGAATTGGTATTTAGAAATCTAGATGTAAAAATATTTTGCAGTTGCAAAGCAGAGATGACCATTCTCTCCTCACTAAAATTATGAGCCTTTATAGTTTCCATATGCACTCCATTTTGATAGTTTAAGTATGTGAAGAAGAACGAGAGCAATGACAAACTGGAACCTACTAAAGATGGATTTCAAATCTGTAATCACTATTTCCAAGATGAATCTATTCTGGGTTTTTGTGTGACAGCTAATCACCGGTTAGTTTCATTCAAAGAATGTTGCCCATTTAAGGTAGATATAACTTCAAAACCAGGAAAATATGGAATAAACTGTGATTTTTTACATCTGAATTTGTGTGTGTGTGTGCACGCACGCGTGCGTGCATGCACGGGTGTGTGGTGCTGGGGCTTGAACTCAGCACTTCACCTCATGTGTGCTGGAAAATGTTCTACCTCTGAGCCATAACTCTAACCCTCTGAATTCTTATTAAACTATCTAATTTTTTCATTATTCCTTTATCCTTCTGTTAATTATTATAGAACAACCAATAGCTGCTGCTATTAGTATTATGAGCAGCCTCACCCCTGAGCTCTCATATGAGGGCCAGAATTTTACAGTGGTGCCAAACTCCACTGGGGCTTCTCACCATTATGGCTCCCAAGGTTTATTCCCTCTGAAGCTAATGGAAGCACCAGCCTCACAATAGGGGGCAGGGCTGGGTGCAGTGGCACATGCCTGTAATCCCAGTGGTTTGGGAGGCTGAGGCAGGAGGATTGTGAGTTCAAAGCTAGCTTCAGCAAAAGTGAGGCACTAAGCAACTCAGTGAGACCCTGTCTCTAAATAAAATACAAAATAGGGCTGGGAATGTGGCTCAGTGGTCAATGTGCCCCTGAGTTCAATGCCTGGTACCCAAAAGAAAAAAAAAATAGGGAGCAGGGGTGAGGTTGCCTGCTGGGTTAGAGACTGCTTTACTGAGGGAGCCTGGGGAAAACCCTTGCCATGGTGCACAGTTTGCAGGGCCAGAAAGATTGAGGCATTCACATTCCTCTGGCTTTCACTCTCTTTTCCTAGGGGGCACCAGATGCCTGGCCAGAGGATGACATGCCTCCTGCCCTGCCTGGTGCGTGATATCTGCCATCTGCCTAGCATTTGAAACACACTTGGGATTTTACTTAAGAATCCAAAGAAGCCATTTATTTAAATAAGACATTTTTGCCTTTTATGCATCCTTTCTTACTGAATATAAAAATAATAAAATTATAAGTATATAACATGGAGAGCTTCACTGGCGCCCTCCCTACTCCTGCTCTCCAGAGACAACTGAAGTAAAGTTACATATTCTGTCAGATGTTCTGCCTCCCAGTATTCAGGGCAGCTGCGTTTTATGAGAGGACTGTGTTCCCGAGGGCCCCACATAATTACAAATTTGCATAATTCGAGATCAGTCTTGACAAAGGCAGGACAAAATTCCTGTTTATCAGCTAAACTGGTGCCACCATGTGGCAATAGTGTAAACATGGCTTACAATTCAGTTGGCCTTCAAGCTTTGAAATTATGTGATTTTTGGTGACATTTTATTTGGGGAGATTTGTATTATTTCAAATCTTGTATATAACTAGGAAAAATTTTATATTATAATTTTTCAAATTCTTATAATTCAAACTTATTTGAAATATGACTATGTTGTGTTCGCTTAAAACTGGGGTCATGTCAAATAAAAGCTGTTCTAAATTTGCTTTTTAAAATTCAGATAACAATATACTTTGGATATTTTCTCATGTCAGCAAGCATACTACTCTTTCTTTTTAAGGGATATGGATTATGGATTATTCCAGTAAAACAGTGCTTTCTAATTCATTTAGCCAGTCCCCTATATTGATAGATATGTCTCCTCAGGGACAAGTACTTGGTTCCTTGCCTCCTATCAAGTTTGTCCTCAGTACCAGGGCCCTAGACAAATCTATGCAGTTCTCAGAGTCAGAGATTTGTTGTCAGAACAAATTAAACTTCTGCCTCTTGGGGACCATTCAGGTAGTGGCAGTCCTGACCAAGGACCCCAGAAAAAAAGCTATTTCCTTATTTCTGCTTCAAGCATACTTGGCCCTGTCACTGAACTTGTCTGGTTTTGTCTCTCTTGTGACAGTCTGGGACTACAAGTTGTATTTTCTGGAAGCATATGTTACACTTGTCTGAGGTATAAACTATTTATTAGGAACTTAACACCCGCAAAATGAAATAACAAAAGTGAGATTGGAGACAGGTGCAGTGGCTTATGCCTGTAATCCCAACAGCTTGGGAGGCTGAGGCAGGAAGATCTTGAGTTCAAAGCCAGCCTCAGCAATGGTCAGGTGCTAAGCAGTGAGACCCTGTCTCTAAATAAAATACATAAAAGGGCTGGGGATGTGGCTCAGTGGTTTAGTGTCCTTGAGTTCAATCCCTGGTACCCCTGCCCCCCACCCCCGCAAAATAAAGTGAGGTTGGGTACAGGAAGAACTTTGGCAAAGCAGATGGGTTAAGCTTGGCCAACCTGGTGGGAAGCTCTGGAGCAGGAACTGCTCATCAGAGCTGTCTTCTGAAGGGCTAAAATTGCTTTGCCTTCATATCCCTGCCTTGCCCAGTCATTGGAAAAGGTCAAAACCTCAGGTGAGGCAATTCTCTGCCACTGTGGCATACCTTAAGGGAACCAACAGCTCAGGATGTCTGTTGACCTCCCAGGAACCAGGTGGCAAATGCATCTCTGTGACCACCATATCTGGACCTCTGGCAGCCTCAGGGAGTTTACATGTGAGGTTCAGCTCAGGATTTGGAGGGTTACAAGTATGTTACAAGTTTTGTATTTTATTTAGAGACAGGGTTTCACTGAGTTGCTTAGCACCTCACCATTGCTATGGCTGGCTTTGAACTCACAATCCTTGCTGCTAGGTAATATAAGGGTGAATGGCAAGCAGTTCTCTGCTGAAATAGACAATAGGCCAGGGACTAGCTTTGGCAGCAGGGTGTTTGTGTGCATTTAAGATCTCTCTCTCTCTCTCTCTCTCTCTCTCTCTCTCTCTGTGTGTGTGTATGTGTGTGTGTGAGTGAGGTGGGTGGAGGTTATATTGTTTTCTATGCCTTCCTCAGGCATTTAGTGGCACTCAAGGAATTCTATTTGTTGATTATTTTTTTCAAGAGATTGCAGATGTACTGTCAGGGTTAGTTTGTGTCACTATCCCTCCCAGCTTTGTTTGCCTGCACGTTGGCTGAATATGCTCTCCATGTTTGCTCATGGTATGCCATGTTTAGCTTTAGATCTTGCTTTGAAAACAAGACACAAGGAAACTATACTCTGTTTCCATCCTCATCATTAATATTGTCCTCTCAGAGTGAACCTGAGAAGTAACTGGGCCCTAAACAGATTTCTTGGATCAGAATCACTGGGGGTGTGGGCTGTTGTTGTGGCTCAGTGGTAGAGCGCTTGCCTCACAGGTGTGAGGCCCTGGGTTCGATCCTCAGTGCCACATTAAAAAAATAAACAAACAAAAATAAAGATATAAAAAAATAATCACTGGAGGTGTGGATTTGAACAAGTTTCCAAGATGATTTTGATGAACCACTAAAATAATTGACCACTGGGTAGCACTTGTTGTTTTAATCATTCTCTCTGCTCTAGTTGTGTGAGAGATTCATTTATTTATCTTGTTGGGTTGTTGGTTGTAGGAGGAGTACAATATCTTCCAATGTCATAAACTGTGGACACTTAGTAGGGGCTTAGTTTGTGTGTTTCTCTGTAAGCACTGGTGGGAATTTCTAAGACCACAGGTGAGAGAGAGAGAGAGAGAGAGACAGACAGACAGACAGACAGACAGGGACTGCGCATACATACAGTGGAGAGGAGAACTGACTTTAGCAATTATAACTTTTGCTACATTTTGATATGTATAAAATCTCACACTGTCTTTCCCATACACTTAAAAATTTCAGAATAAATGAAATGTCATGACTTAAAGCAAATCAAAGCAGGTGCAACAAAAATATTCTTTTATAAATTATGTATTTGTCATTGTACTGTCATGTGTAATAATTAAAACAAATAAAAAATAAATGAAAAAATTATGTATTTGTATGTTTCCCATCCCTTTAACATGCTATATCTATAATAAAATATTGGTGATTCAGTCAATTGGAGGGAAGTTGGAGTGAGAAATCTGAATTGATGAATAAAGAAATTTTTATATCTCATGGTAATTAGACTATTAATAATGTTCCAAGTAGAATATCTCTCAAATTTTTAATAATGAACAAAAAATAATTATTTTATTGAGAATTATTTGTTTATAAAAAATTTCCCAAAGCTCTAAATATAGTTAATTTATTAGCTTAAATTTGTTCCAAAATTTTTAAAAAATATTTTTGTCTGTAAATGGGCACAATACCTTTATTTTTATTTATTTATTTTTATGTGTTGCTGAGGATCAATCCCAGTGCCTCATATGTGCTAGGCAAGCACTCTACCACTGAGTCACAACCCCAGCCCTTGTTCCAAGATTTGTTAGCTGTGTGTCCTTGACCAAGTCGCTTTAGTTCTCTGAGACAAAGTTTTTCATCTGTAAAATGAGAATGAAAATAATACCTAATCTATAAGCTGATTATGTAAATTAAACATGAGAATGTATGTAAAACAGTTAAAAAATACCTGTTATATACTTTTGGTCAATAGATATCAAATGTTACTATTGTTTAAAATAAAAATAATTAAAATTATCGTCATTTACATCAGAATCTGTGTAACTTTCAGCAAATCCCCTTACCTTTCTGAGCTCTGGTTACTTTGTGTATAAAATTGGGACAATATGGTGGTTATGGGGATCAAATGAGATATGCATGAAGAATAATTTTAAAAATGGAAAGTGATAGATACGTGATAGATACTCATGAAGCCCTGCCTATAACTTGTTTATACTATTTGCTTAAAAAATCCTTCCCTCAAAATAATAATGATGTGAACTTCATTGCAGTTTAGATTAAATCAATATGGTTTCTGAATGAATAAAAGTTACCATCCAAAGGTTTGGATGGATGAAGATATATTTTAGAAGGTTCAGTAGGAACAAAATTCTGCTTTTTAGCTAATAAAAATAATTTATCTCAGTTGTTGAAAATATTGAAATAGCTGGGTGCAGTAGTGCATGCCTGTATTACCAGCAGCTTAGGAAGCTGAGGCAGGGGGATGGTTAATTCAAAGCCAGCCTTAGCAACTTAGTGAGGCCCTAGAAATTTAGCAAGACCCTTTCTTTAAATAAAATATAAAAAAGGATTGGAAATGTACCTCAGTGGTTGAGCATCTCTGGATTCAATCTCCAGTACAAACAAAACAAAACACACACACACACACACACACACACAATTCAAATGAGCAGGAGATTACTTATGACCTTAAAATTTGACAAGTTTGCATCCTTGGAAAAAATGGATTCTTATTCTTATCTAGAGACTAGCCTCTTGTCCTAGAAGGACTTGGTCAATGAGCTTTGACCAAAACACCATCCCACATGAAGATAACCTCCATTGTGATCTTCAGACAATCCCTAGAGGCCTGTGAATACAAATCCTCCTAGTTTTTCATTAGCATTTTGGGTTCAGGGAGTTTCCTGTGGGAAATGAATAAAACCTTTGAAAGATAAGTGAATGAATGGAAGTTATAGTCATTCAGAAGTTATGTCAGGCAATTCATGTCTAAGAAGATCGACTAAGAACATGTGCAGTCAAGTTGGTGTAATTTCATTATTCATTCATTTAATAACCATTTACTGCAAAGCCTCTTTTAACCCAAATGATCAAAGAACAAAATTTTCTGGCTGTGAGCTGACAATGTATACCTTGACTATGAAAATGCAGCTGTTAAAATTGATTTTCAAATTACAATCCTAAAAGCCTAAATAAAAAGGATGCTTGTTCATTAATAGTCTATTTTTGTGTGAGTGGTGCTGGGCATGGAATCCAGGGCCTGGTACCTGCTAGGCAAATGCTCTACCCCTGAGTTATATCCCTAGCCCTATTAATAGTCTTTTAAAGATACAAGATAGTATTACTAATATCCTTCCTCTTCTCCTTTCTTGTAGAATACATAAGTTTTTAAAACATTCATGGTAAATGGTGGTGGGGGGGGATAACAATTACATTAATTCCTCAACTTGTAATTCCTGTATATATGTCTTAAGTATATTCAGTTTTTTTTTCTGGAAATGTCTAATTTTTCTTAGAAAGGTGAAATTTAATTTAAAAAATAAGACAACAAAAATTTGTATAGTTGATAGGATTTGTACATATTTGGCAGTTTGCAAGGTTGAAGGATTTTCATTTATATGCAAGCAATGGATTTGATTTAAGTGGTATTTTTTGTGTGTTTCTGTCTGTTCCCTTAAGAGTAAAGTATGTCAAAGGGACTATATGTGCTTCCCAGTGTGTGGTTCTTCTCTAATTTTTTGGTTAGAATAAAAATTAGATTCAAGAATGCTCCATACCTGGAGGCTCTGAAACAGTGTGAAATTCCAAACTTTATGGCTCATTATGGCTGTAATCAGCATATATAATTACAGCCTTCAAAGTGACTTTCTCCAGGTTTTTTTTTTTTTTCCTGTTGTGTAAAACTTTCAGTTTTAGGCATTTTTAGTGAGGAACTTCACTTCTTCCTATCTTCTCCATACCATTATTTACTTATTCTGGCAACTTCTATAAAGCAGATACTTACTATTTTAGGGAACTCCTTGTTACTACAACTTTTGCTCATTGGCTGTCTACTTAATAAAAAGCCTTGGGAAGATCCTTTTGGTAAGGGAGAAAGGACAATAACCAGCCCTCAGGACTCAGGCCCTCAAAGATGGCAGAGCCTCATAATGGAAAGAGCCTGGGTATCTGAATATCTGAATGGGGGAGAGTCTTCCTCCATTCATATTAGACTGTGTTGTAAATGAGAAATAACATATTAAACCATTTAATTATGCCACTGAGATTTCTTACTAATAAGTTTCAGACATGTTTCTCCTTAGTGGTCTGGGGATGAGCACCTAATTCTTCAAGGACCTCATGGCCACGAGCTGGGACCTATCAGATTCCTTCCTTCACAAAGAACCTCAACTAGAAGCAAATGTAGTTGATAAAAAGTTTCAGTGCAGCCTGATATGGTGGTGTGTGCCTGTAATCTCAGCAACTCAGGAGGCTGAGGCAGGAGGACTTTAAATTCAAGGCCAGCCACAGCAACTTAGTGAAACCCTCAGCAACTTAGTGAGATCCTGTCTCAAAAAAAAAGTACTAGGGATGTAGCTCAGTTGTAGAGTACCTCTGGTTTCAATCACTAGTACCAAAACAAACAAATGAACAAAAATAAATACCTCAGTTCATTTGTGCTAAAAATGTAACTTATTTTCTTCCTATATCTGTTTTCAGCTCCCATGTAGCCTGTTAGTAGAAGCCTAATTTCAGTGCTTTTTAAAAGCCATTTCATTAAATTCAAGGGTTTCTTAGTGAATTTAGTGTACTAACCTTGACCCGGATACAGATGGCATCTATGTTCGAGATGTTTCCTCTTTCTACTGTGACATCCATCTACTGTTAAGTTCTTTTTGTCCCGATTACCAAGTCTCTCAAACTTCAAGTCTCTTTCATCTACTTCCTTACTCGTCTGGGTACATGGAAAACATCTGACTGTTGGTTATAGCATGCTGGGGAAAGTTCCACGAGGTTGTCTCAGGCTCATGCAACTATCTCTAGTGTTCCTTTTCCTTGTTAGTTAGGGATAACCCTGCAGGATTTGCCCCTTTTCTAGACTCCACCCTTGAAGTTAGGCACAATTCCAGGTTACTTTTAAGTCCCAGACCTATCTGTTGGTTTCTATGATTGTCCCCAAGAAATCAGTTCAGACCAGTAGGGCATAGGGATTCCCATTAAGATATAATCTTTTGCTTCTCCTGTGGTTGATCTCTGTGGGAGATATCAAAGAAGGTAAGAATTACAGGAAATGACGGGATGGCAAACACTATCATTAATATGTTAATAGTATGCTGATTCCACAAAGAACTTACCTGTAATCTGGTAGCATGACAAATAATCATACTTGAACATTAGAACTGAGTTACATTTAATGGTAGAACACTAGCGTATCAGTCCAGAGCCATCTAGGACTTTAAACCACACTATGGCTCCAGTCTTAGTAAGGCCTGACCCTCAGTGTGCTCAGAGGCTTGGATTTCTGTTATAATTAATTTGAGCAATTTCTATGGAAGCTTTAACTAAAGCCATAAATCTTGGTGTCATCCTAGGATTATGATGTTTTCCTAGATGAGTATCTTGTTATACAAATAAGTTCATAGCAACAGCAATAACTCCTATTTCTTAACACAGACCCTCAGGAAACTGCTGTTTGGAAGCATTAGTTATTAGATATAACTAGAAATAACTAGATATACTTGTATCCTAGGCTAGGCTCAACTGGAACATCCATGCTGCCACACACACATACACATGTACTTTATTATTTTTTTTACAGAAGAAAATTTAATTTTTGTGACACTTTAAATATCAAAGCAGCAAAGTGACTATTAAACTATTATGAAATATATATACTATAAATGTAAAATCAAGTACTTTATTTATAGATCCTAGTTATGGCAATTTTAGGAAATTGTCCCTCAGATATATCATACAATTCTAAAAAGATATGTGTACAAGGGTTTCTCACAGATCCTTTGTTTGAATATAAAATTATAAAAATATATATATTTTTTAATTTTTATTATTGGTTGTTCAAAACATTACATAGTTCTTGACATATCATATTTCATACATTTGATTCAAGTGGGTTATGAACTCCCATTTTGACCCCATATACAGATTGCAGAATCACATCGGTTCCACATCCTCTTTTTTACATACTGCCATACTAGTGTCTGATGTGTTCTGCTGCCTTTCCTATCCTCTACTATCCCCCCTCCCCTCCCCTCCCATCTTCTCTCTCTACCCCATCTACTGTAATTCATTTCTCCCCCTTGTTTTTTTTCCCTTTCCCCTCACTTCCTCTTATATGTAATTTTGTATAACGATGAGGGTCTCCTTACATTTCCATGCAATTTCCCTTCTCTCTCCCTTTCCCTCCTACCTCTCGTCCCTGTTTAATGTTAATCTTCTTCTCATGCTCTTCCTCCCTACTCTGTTCTTAGTTACTCTCCTTATATCAAAGAAGACATTTGGCATTTGTTTTTTAGGGATTGGCTAGCTTCACTTAGCATAATCTGCTCTAATGCCATCCATTTCCCTGCAAATTCCATGATTTTGTCATTTTTTAGTGCAGAGTAATACTCCATTGTGTATAAATGCCACATTTTTTTATCCATTCATCTATTGAAGGGATCTAGTTTGGTTCCACAGTCTAGCGATTGTGAATTGTGCTGCTATGAACATCGATGTAGCAGTATCCCTGTAGTATGCTCTTTTTAGGTCTTTAGGGAATAGACCGAGAAGGGCAATAGCTGGGTCAAATGGTGGTTCCATTCCCAACTTTCCAAGGAATCTCCATACTGCTTTCCAAATTGGCCGCACCAATTTGCAGTCCCACCAGCAATGTACAATTGTACCCTTTTCCCCACATCCTCACCAGCACTTGTTGTTGTTTGACTTCATAATGGCTGCCAATCTTACTGGAGTGAGATGGTATCTTAGGGTGGTTTTGATTTGCATTTCTCTGACTGCTAGTGATGGTGAGCATTTTTTCATGTACTTGTTGATTGATTGTATGTCCTCCTCTGAGAAGTGTCTGTTCAGGTCCTTGGCCCATTTGTTGATTGGGTTATTTGTTTTCTTATTGTTTAATTTTTTGAGTTCTATCTGAAGTGTGAGGAGTAAAAATTTGTTCCCAGGATGTAGGCTCCCAATTTACCTCTCTTATTGTTTCTCTTGCTGAGAAAAAACTTTTTAGTTTGAATAAGTCCCATTTGTTGATTCTTGTTATTAACTCTTGTGCTATGGGTGTCCTATTAAGGAATTTGGAGCCCGGCCCCACAATATGTAGGTCGGAGCCAATTTTTTCTTCTATCAGATGCAGAGTCTCTGATTTGATGTCAAGCTCTTTGATCCATTTTGAGTTAACTTTTGTGCATGGCGAGAGAAAGGGATTCAGTTTCATTTTGTTGCATATGGATTTCCAGTTTTCCCAGCACCATTTGTTGAAGATGCTATCCTTCCTCCATTGCATGCTTTTAGCACCTTTATCAAATATAAGATAGTTGTAGTTTTGTGGATTGGCCTCTGTGTCCTCTATTCTGTACCATTGGTCTACCCTCCTGTTTTGGTACCAGTACCATGCTGTTTTTGTTACTATTGCTCTGTAGTATAGTTTGAAATCTGGTATTGCTATACCTCCTGATTCACACTTCCTGCTTAGAATTGCTTTTGCTATTCTGGGTCTTTTGTTTTTCCATATGAATTTCATGATTGCTTTATCTATTTCTACAAGAAATGCTGTTGGGATTTTGATTGGCATTGCATTAAACCTATAGAGAATTTTTGGTAATATTGCCATTTTGATGATGTTAGTTCTGCCTATCCATGAACAGGGTATATTTTTCCATCTTCTAAGGTCTTCTATTTCTCTCTTTAGGGTTCTGTAGTTTTCATTGTATAAGTCTTTCACCTCTTTTGTTAGGTTGATTCCCAAGTATTTTATTTTATTTTTTTTGAGGATATTGTGAATGGGGTGGTTGTCCTCATTTCCATTTCAGAAGATTTGTCGCTGATATACAGGAATGCTTTTGATTTATGCATGTTGATTTTATATCCTGCCACTTTGCTGAATTCATTTATTAGCTCTAATAGTTTCTTTGTAGACCCTTTTGGGTCTGCTAGGTATAGAATCATGTCTTCTGCAAATAGTGATAATTTAAGTTCTTCTTTTCCTATTTTTATGCCTTTAATTTCTTTCGTCTGTCTAATTGCTCTGGCCAGTGTTTTGAGAACTATGTTGAACAGAAGTGGTGAGAGAGGGCATCCCTGTCTTGTTCCAGATTTCAGAGGGAATGCCTTCAATTTTTCTCCATTCAGAATGATGCTAGCCTGAGGCATAGATAGCTTTTACAATATTGAGGTATGTTCCTGTTATCCCTAGTTTTTCTAGAGTTTTGAACATAAAGGGATGCTGTACTTTGTCGAATGCTTTTTCTGCATCTATCGAGATGATCATATGGTTCTTATATTTACACATGTACTTTAAACTGCAAGTCAAACATCACCTCCTCAACATTCCTTGAATCCCAGTCTCATCAAGTTGTTCTTTCTCTCTGCTGTCTGAATATCATCTGTAGCCTTCATCATAATGGTCATAATTCTGTATAGAAATTGCTGATTTGCTCATCTGTCTTTGTTAATACTCTGAGATTTTTGAGGGCATGGACCATGTTTTAATGACTTTGTATCCCAAGTGTATAGCAGTGGTATCTAGCACAAAGTGAGTACAATGAATGAATGTATATGTTTTTGAAATGTTGAAAAATTTATGGAGCACCTACTATATGCCAGGCATCTTGCTAGCAGTTGTTCATGTTACTACAGTTAATCCCCACAACAATCCTGTGAATACATATTATCTTTGTGCTACGAATGAGGAAAATAAGGATCAGAGAGGCTAAGTGATATACCCAGTTACACAGTCAATAGTAGGCATAGGATTGAATCCCAGATCTTATAACTCCAAATTCAGTGTGTATCTATGGCTGGCGGAAATGAATGCTTGATAGATGTATGTCACTTATATTATTTTTCTATTGCTAAATAAGAAATTACCACAAACTTAGTAGCATGATACAACACCCATTTATTAGCTCAGAGTTCTTGGTGCATTGTGGTTCAGCTCATTCCTCTGCTTAGAATCTCACAAGGCTTACATCAAGGTGTCAACAAGGCTGAGTTCTTATCTGGAGACTATGAGGATAAATCTTCTTTCTAGCTCATTAGGTTATTGGTAAAATTCAATATCTTGCTATTGTAGGACTAAGGTATCAGTTTCCTTGATGGTCCTTAGCTGGAAGCTGCTGTCAGCTCCTAGAGGTTATTACTTATGTTTCTTGTCATATGCTCCCTATCCCTGCCATCTTCAAGATAGTCAATAGCATATTGAGTGCGTCCTGTGCTTCAAATCTTGTTTGATAGGCCAGGCCCATTCAGATAATCTCCCACCTCAAAGTCAACTGAATTGGAGCTTTAATTATACTTGAAAAATCCCTTTATAGCAGTACCTGGGTTTGTATTGGCTTGGATAACTGGGGGAAGGTATATATACACTAGGGATCTGAATTTTGGAGGTCATCTTAGAGTTCTGCCTACCACTTTGCCTTATGCTTTCCAAAGCTTTGTCTCCACATATACTCTTTCATTTTTATCTTTTTCAACAACTATATTAAATAGACAAGATGGCATTATAACTACTAAAATATAGATGAGAAAGTTGGAGTAATGAAAAGCAGCCAGGTAATGACAGAGAAGGAATTAAAACACTTTCTTATTCAGTCATCTTTCAATGCCATACCCTTCATTGCTTTAAAAAATGTATAATTTAATTTGGATATAATAGAAATGAAGAAGAATCTCAGTCTTATGTAAGAAGACTTATACACCATATATTCTAATCCATTTGTATAAATGTTCACATTAAGGAAGGATTAATCATGTTATAAACATGGTTTACAGTAAGGCCCTTTAAATTCTACCCATTATCATCCACATTAACTTAGTGAATAATGATTATAACTAACATTTGTTAGGTGGGTGACAGATGTGGTGGTGCATACTTGTAATCCCAGCTACATGGAAGGCTGAGGCAGGAGGTTTGCCAAGTTTGAGGCCAGCCTGGGCAACTTTAGCAAGCACTGTCTGAAAAGTAAAAAGTAAAAAAGGGCTGGGGGTGTAGCTCAGTGGTAGAGCACTTGCCTAGCATGCATAAGGCCTAGGTTTCAATCCCCAGCTCTGCAAAACAAAACAAAACCCCTAATACTTGTTATGGTTTTATACTTTGCAAGACATTTCTACCCAATGTCTTATGTGCTTCTGTGCCCATTATCAATAAAAATTCTATTCATTGTGATCAATGCTATTTACTGTGAAATGATTTAGGAAAGTTACCTGAATTTGAATTTAAATTCACTTTCATCTAATTTTCATACTTATCTAAAATTTTGATATTTACTGAATTTTTAAGGAGTGTCCTTTGATGAAAAATAAGGCATTCCTGTAGGAGGTGTGTGTAGGTAGTTACAAAGAAATGCAAATTATTCTATATGCAAATGTAAACCCATATCTATATTTCTTTAGTTACACCGTCTTTACTGGAAGTCAGATTGATAGAGTAAGCCAGGGGCAGAGGGCATATGTATATACCTGGGGGTAGGTAGGGACACACAGAAAGATACTAAAATCGTGAGATAAAATGTTGCAGTGACAGACCAGAATGGAGAGGGTACCTGAGCATCAGATTGCTTTGAGCACAAATTCCCCATTGCCTGACTTTAATGGGAAAGTTACTTAATGTGAAATCCACCTGCCACCTCTTTTGCCCAGATCTGATAGCTCAGCCACCTGAAGGACTGGTGGTAGCAGCTTAAAAGGGAGGTGTTTCTACCTTGCTGTGAACTCTTTTTGCCTCCTTTTTCTCAGGCTTTGTCTGCGGTTCCTCACTGTGAGCAGAGTCACAGGCTGCAAGGCTTTGGCATTTCCTTCCAAAAGCAGTGACAGTGCATTGACAAGGGTTTTCTGGCAGCAATTTGATCATGGGTTGTAGAGAAGAAAGCTTTGCATTTCTTGGGACTGAAATTTTATTTTGAGGAACATTTTCAAGATATCTACTGAAAAGGAGGAGAAAGGAGTAAAGGATCTCAGTGAGGCACTGGGCTTCATCTATATTACTGATCAATATTGTAGTCATTTGGGCTTAAAGATCTGGCTATGTGTGCTATCAAGATGGAAATAAGCATTTTGGGGATGATACAAAGAGTGAGATTCTACCCATGAGAAGTGAATTGGGTGCTGGGGAAACTCTTCAGATGTTAACTATGGAGGGAGAAGTAATTTCCTGTCTATACTGCTTGATAAAAGGACAATAGTTCTAACACACTTATTTGGGATCTTAATTTTCTGTCACATTGATCAGTCAGGCCTGAAAATTTCTGAGAAAATAGTCCTTTTAAAAATTCACCTTCACAAAATTTTCTTCCTCTGGCCAGGTAGATTAGAAAATAAAACCACTTTTTCTGTCTTTCTCTCTCTTGCATGCATGCCACACAATTAATAATAACAGTAACAACAAAAACCCCCACAAACCATG
This sequence comes from Marmota flaviventris, assembly GCF_047511675.1. Taxonomy (NCBI): domain Eukaryota; kingdom Metazoa; phylum Chordata; class Mammalia; order Rodentia; family Sciuridae; genus Marmota; species Marmota flaviventris. The sequence goes on from NC_092518.1 coordinate 103,950,195, forward strand.
CACATACACAAACACAGTTAAAGACAAGTCAAATGATTTTTTTCCTCCTCCTCCATTTTGGGTCCAGACCTTTAAAAAATATGTTTTATTTAGAGATGGAGTCTCACTGAGTTGTTTAGTGCCTTGCTAAGTTACTGAGGCTGGCTTTGAACTTGTCATCCTACTGCCTTAGCCTCCTGAAATGCTGGGATTACAGACATGCACTGCTGCACCCGGTTTCTTTTGGTCTTGATCAAGTGTTTAAGTATGTGAACTTTGTCATCAGATAGATCTGGCTTTGATCCTAACTCTGCCACTTAGTAGCTGTTTGATCTCTGGCAATCTACCTGGCCTTTTTGAGCTTCTCTCTTTTCACCCATAATATGGGGGATAGTAAAAATGCTTGCCTTATAGGGTTAAGTGAAATAATAAATTGAAAGTATGTAGCACAAAGTCTGGAACATAGTTTTCAATAAACATTTGGTATTATTATTGTTATAATGAACTCATTGTGGAAGTTGATGCGTATTGCTATTTTAATATGAAGAGACCCTTTGCCTTCAAACGACGGTCTTATGGGCTCTGCCATCCTCCTGTTAAACAATTTGTCTTTCTATATCTAATTTTACATGCATCCCCCCTGTGTGTTCTATAGGTCATTGAGCAAGAAGGGGAAGCAATGTGAGGCAGGCAGGAATGTGGGTGTGGGTCTTGTCTGGTTTTTAGCTGAGAACTGGCTTTTATTTTCACCAAGAAAGTAGGACCATAAAATGGATAAGCTTATGGGGAAAATACTAACAATCTGAGCCAGTCAAAAGAGCATTTGTTTGCAAATGGATCAAGGGAGGATACTGAAGAAAGATAATTTTTAAGAGGAGTGTAGTGAAACATCCCTAGATCTCTGCAAATGGTGATAATAATACTTCTGAAAAATTGTGAAGGTTATTGTGAGAATTAAATGAGATAATGCACGTAAAATGCTTACCATAGTGCTTGGCACACATAGCAAATACATAACAAATATGCACTATAATTCTTATTAATATTGTATAATCTCTGTTACCGTTCTTTGGGAATTTTGATTCAGTAGATTTGAGGAGGGACCTAGAGAGCTTCTTTTTGCGAAATAGTCTTTAATTGACTCCCAAGTCTTAAATGGGGATATTTATTACATGTGTTTGCTGTGCTCATTTCTCCTCTACTTCCATAAGCCACTGTAGTCGACCCACTTCAGAGTAACATCCATTAGTTACCCAGTGACTTGTAATGGAGTAAATAGTACCGGAGAACTGCAAATTGGAATAACATACCCATATCCTGGAACCTGCTATTTAGGATTCATTATATCTCTGAAAATTTATGCCATTCTAGATTAAGAAGCATGTCCATTTGCCTACCAATAATAGCCATCTTCTTGGACCAAGCCGGAAAACAAATCCCTTAATGAGATGATTTTTTTATTGATAGCAGACCTAATTTGTTTTTCCTTCTGGAAACATCCCATCAGTGCTTCCTCTTCACTGGTCTCTCCATGCTTAGAGGGAAGGATTTGATGTGCTGTAGACTATTAAGGGAAGTGAAAGCTCATTTAGAATGGCAAGTCAGGTGGGTTAATTTTAGTGCCTGGATTTGGAGCACAAATGAAAGAGACAGGCAGAAAGGGCAACTCAGCACCTGGCCTGCTGTGTGGAGATTTGCCCAATTCTCAGCCCATTTCATTACCTTCTGCTCTGACATCATAAAGTCAAGCAGGCCTTTTGATTTCCAAGGAATGAAGGGCAAATAGTATTATATGCCTGTTCATCACTACTGAAGGCCCAGTAAGATTATAATAGGGATTTAGGCTGCCTTTGCTAAAAGCAGTGTCTTCATTTTGGCCTGCAGATGTACAATGGGTAACTAGAAGCAGGATAAAGCTTGGCAGCTCTGCCTTCATTTTGTGTCTATAATCTTTGTCACTGTGACCTGCACAGCTCTGCATGTAGACATGTTAATCATTTAAGGAGTGGTCATCTAAAAACTTTGAATACAAGGTTTATTAGCCCTAATTACTTAACCTTTTCCCCCTTTAAGACTGAGGCAAGACAATCCCCCAAAACCAAATGCTGAATGTTTTCTCTGATATAAGGAGGCTGATTCATAGTGGGATAGGGAGCAGGAGCATGGGAGGAATAGATGAACTCTAGATAGAGAAGAGGGGTTGGAGGGGAAGGCAGTGGTCAGGGGGTAATTAATGATGGTGGAATGTGATGATCATTACTATCCAAAGTACATGTATGAAGACATTAATTGGTGTGAATACACTATGTATACAACCAGAGATATGAAAAATTGTGCACTATATATGTAGTAAGAATTGTAAAGCATTCTACTGTCATATATAAATAAAAAAATAATAATAAAAATAAAAAAAGACTGAGGCAAGATTTTCAGGGGCATTCAACTGTTAGCTTTTACTACATCCTGTTTTAGACCCCTGGAGTGGCATTTAAAGTTGCTACTCATTACTTTATACTGTCTAGGAAAAGTGGAATCTTACAGACACATTGCCCCACAATGAGACTGCCTCTGCTAAAGAGGAGCAATCATCTCATGGGGAACTGAATTGCCCTCTTCCAGGATCACGGGCCTAAAAGATAAACATTCTGAGCAACAAGTTGAAATTGTCCCCTTCAGTGATAAAGACTTTTCCAGAGCCACCATGCAAAACCAAAACTGAGATAAGGATCAACCAGACCCAAGTGTGACCAAGACTGCTTGAGTATACATGCCTCTTGCCCCCTGCCCCAATTCTTCATCTATTTAAACCAAAAGCTCATGTTAACACCCTAAAGACAGGGCTGAGATGTTTGATCTTACTTTGCTTTCCCAATATGGCCATATTGATTAAAGCTTCTTTCCTGCTTTTCACCGTTACCTTTTCTCTTTGGTTTTTAGGGTCAGTGACTAGACCTGATATTCTGGAACTTCTCCAGCCTAGAACTCTGGTAACAAGCTTGGAAAGACAACTTCCTGTTTTAGGTATAAAAGGGACCCATTTTGAAACAAAGTCAAAGCAATAGAGATTTTTGGTAAGAGCATCTGAGGTCTTGGGAAACAAGACTTATTCACTACTGCTTGTTAATTTTAAATTCATAGACAGAATGCAATTATTTCCTCCTATTTCCATCTGGAAATGTGAGATGATGAATCAGCACATCTTTCCTCTTGTATCACCAATTGAACCAAGTCCCAGGCAGGAGTAGCCCTTGACAAGGTGTACTGGTCATAGCCCATTTGTGCTAGGGTGGTGGGATAGGTTGCTGAGAGACTTAAAATAAAACATGGAGACAGTGTGGAAGACATAAGGTTTATTGAAAATGATTACAGGAAATATCCAATGGTGTCAAGCTGTATAGATAGTACCTCTGTCTCTTAGGGTGCATCACTAAGTAGAGCCTCCATCCCTTGTGACACTACTCCAGAAAGTCCAGTGGCAATAGGTTCCATCTCTCATGATGCTGTCCCTTGTGATGTTTTGTCCAGTGGCAGTTGGCTAGATGAGGGGCTCTTATACTCTCCACAGTGCCCTCAATTTCACATCAGCCAATATAGGTAGGGATTTTGATAAGTTAGGTTACAGAAGCAGTGACATCACTAGCTTTGTGTACTTTGTCCCATTGTGTGACCAGCATCCTAAGGAACTTGGCATGATAGTTGCAAGAATGCAACTTTCTACAGATAACACTAACTTGTCCTAATTCCCAGCATACATAAGAGAAAGCAAGTGTCCTTTGAGATAATATTTATCTGGACATTCTGGCTGTTCCCATGAGTTAGCTAGGTTCTTGGGAATAGATAGAGGCACTTCAGGGACATGGTGTTTTACTGTCCTCATCTTCTTAAAGGAGGTATATAAGACCTCCTTTTTCATTTCAGTTCTTGGCAAAGCAGCTTTACAACAGAGCTATCACTTACAGAGGAGGAAACCAGGACCGAAAGAGGTCAAAAAACTTGCTTTATACATTGTCCAGTGGTAGAAATACCCAAACCCATGTATTCTTACTACAGAGCCCCAGTTATTAAGGTCAAACCACCACTGTGTCTATTTTGACAAAAATCTATGTAAGAAATTCTGATGTACATACCAGGTTATAAATTCCTGATTTATTTCTTGAATATTTAAAGGTTACTTTGAGCTAAAAGTTGAAGTGATTCATAAACCTGGTTTAAAAGTTCAATTTATATGGGAGATTACACAGTGAAAAGTATATTTCTCTTTCTCACCTATTCCAGTTTGGCAGTTTCTAAATATTGTAATTCCCTTCCCTAGAGTACTATTTTTTTTCACATATCCTTACAGAAATATTCTGAGCATACACTATCATCTATATGTCCATATATATATCTTTAAAACATAAATGGAGGGGCTGGGGTTGTGGCTCAATGGTAGAGTGCTTGCCTGGCATTTGTGAGATACTGGGTTCAATCCTCACCACCACATAAAAATAAATAAAATAAAGGTATTGTATCCATCTACAACTAAAAAAAGAAGCATAAATGGAAGCATATCATACATTCTGATGTTTCCAGTCTTAACTCAGAAATCTGGCCTTGGTAATTAATTACCATCACCAACATCCAAAAAAGCCTGCTAACCAAACCATAGATGAGGACAGGATGGCTATGATGTTTTATATAACCATAAAAACCCTGATGTAATATAGAATTCACTCTGTGGTGTCAAGCAATTAATCTTGATAGGAAGCGACTCCATCTGGCAATGTTTGCTTTGAGGGGCTGGCTCGTGCTCACTTGGCTTTATACTATATGACCTTGATCCCTGAGTGCAGGCATCGTCTATGTTTTATAAAGTGCCTACTTGGTATTTAATGAGATTAGTTCTTTCTGTGTATTCACAGGATGTTCCATGATGATAGTGTGCCTACAAAATTTCTGTTTTGTTGGATTTAAGAAATATCCTTGGAATTTAGTGTGATTTACTCCCAGGACAATTCCTTTTATTCTTCACTTTTGCCTTTCACTGTGAAGATCTTCTGAACTCTTAATCTGTACAAATTTTGACTCATGCTGAATATCTCGCTTCCTGCATACTAACAAAGATTGCTGGTTGGACAAACATGGTGTAAAAGAGAAATCATGACTAGTACTTCTACTTTTAGAAAAGAATGAACAAAATATACCTAGCACTTGAGGACTACAGAAAAACAAACAGCATATTTCCTATTTATTAAAAAAGAGATGTGTTGCTCTCAATTATAAATAATTGGTGTTAGATTTCTAAACAACTGCTAGTATCTGACTTGTAGCGATAAAGTTTATGGCAAGGATTCTGTGTATGGCAGTAAAGACAGGATATGTATGTGCTTAGTCAACAGTAAGGCATTACCCATGTTATACAATGCATCTCTTGACTTTATTCCTCTTATGTAACTGAATTTCTTTTTCTAATTTTCCAATTTCTTTTAGGCAGTAAAATTTTCCATTTCATAGGTTTTAAAGTATTAGATGTGCACTGCCATTAAAGAGAAAAATTCTTTAAAAAGGCAAGGTGTTGAACAAAATCAAAATGTGAACACCAAAGTGGAACAAATCATACTATTTTGTTAATTAATGTAGTAGAAAAAACAGAGATATTTTGGAGTTGGACAGACTTGGATTCTGTTGCAACTTTACTTTTAGGGACCTTGAGTAAGTTATTTAATGTTTCTTAGCCTTAGTTTCCTCATCTGTAAAATGGGTGAGATCCTTGATTAAAATATTGTTTATAAAAATCAAAACTAAATACTCATCAAAGTAAATATTACTTTTATTATTATTAAATACAAAATACATAGGAATATCATTCCTTAAGAACTGTTTCCCTATACTTATTTTCACAATTTACTTTAAATCTTGTTTTTATGCTCCAAATTCCTTTAGTTGTTTCTCTTTTTAATTTTTAATTGATACATAAAAATTACATATGGTTACTAGTGATATTTGGATACACATATGCATTGTATAATGTTCAAATCGAGGTAAGCATATCTATCCCCTCAAACATAGAAATTTCTCTTTGATTCTTGAATTCAATACCTTTTGCAATGTGGTGGTGTTACACAGTAAAGGGCTCATCATAGAGCTGAGGTAGCTGCAGATGTACATCATCACTAGTTCTTGCATTTGTGCTGGACAGATTTCTGTCATGTCACTTAGAGTAGCAGACATAAGTTTATTAGAAGGGATATGAAAAAGGAAAACAGGGACACTCTCAAAGAAGAAAGTGTGTCCTCTTACAAAGGAGAGGGATAGCATGCCTCTCCTTCCTCCAGTTTTACTGGGGTCTCAGGGAAGTTTCCAGAGAGTCCCTTCCAGGTCCACCTCTTTTCTTTCCTTTTTTTTTAACATTTTATTTTTTAGTTGTAGGTGAACACAATACCTTTATTTTATTTTTATGTGGTGCTGAGGATCGAACTCAGTGCCTCACGCATGCCAGGCGAGAGCTCTACCATTGAGCCACAACCCCAGCCCCACCTCTTTTCTTTTGACTGACAACAAGACTGCATTAGACTTTCAAGTCCCCACTGCACATGGTCATACCCCTTGGAGGGAACATTTTAGTATTATGATGACATGCTAAAGATCCAAGGCAATTCTGGATCACTTTGGCCCATACTGACTGGTTCTAATTATCATCTCTCTGGAATCTGGTCTCCATAAGGGTCACAGAAGTAACCTCCTTCAGGGCAACTTGGGTTCTTCTTATTAGTAATTTGAGCCTGCATGTCTCCTGCAGAGAACAGGTGGTTTTCTGAGGAATGTAGCAGGTCCTATTGACTTCAGCCAGGCAGGGCTGCAGGCAAATTTTAAAAGAAATCATGTGGGAGGTCAGTACCCTAGGCCCAGTTTATAGAATTATCCCCTTAACCTCATGTTACTACTGCTCATGTCTGTTTGTTACCTATCAGTAGAAAGACTCTTAAGATTGTCCCCAATAAACCCTATTTCCTAGGATTCAAGTCTTTGTATAATCCTCTGAGTGTTAACTGGACCTAAGGATTTGTTTCTAAGGGATAGAATACAGAAAAAAGTGTTGAGATATTGTTTCCATCACTAGGCTCTAAGAGTGACTTCAATCTTGTTAGCTGACTGTTGCTGGCTTTGATGAAGTAAGATACCATGTTGGAGAAACCCATTTTGGGCAAGGAACCAAAGGTGACCCCCGGTGAAGAGCCAGTAAAGAATCTTCATTTTACAGCCTGGGAGGGCCTGAATCCTGCCAATAACGACATGAGTGAGCTAGGAAGTGGATCCTCCCTCAGTGAATCTTTGAGAGACCCTACCCTTGACCCACACTTTAATTATAGTCAGCAAGAGACCCTAAAGCAGAGGACTCAGATTAGCCATGTCCAGATTCCTGATCCGCAAACATTGCAAGATAATAAATGTGTTTTATTCTAAGCTTCTAAATTTGGGAGTAATTTTTTATGCAGTAGGTAACCAAAATGCCTAGAATGGATTTCTAGAAGTTAAAAGAATGATCTTATTGATACTTATTTCATCCTCATGATGACACTATGAGATCAGCATTTTGACCTTTCTTTTACAGATTAGGAAACTGAGTCTCAGAGAGGTTATTAAACTTGTCCAAGGGTAGAATGGATAATGGTCTGTAGTACTTCAAAACTGACACTTTTAAATCACATAAATACAGTTGACTTTATCACAGTATGATGACTTGCAGTGTACTCTAACTATGCTTAACTCCCTGCTTTGAACGTTGTAGTTGCTCAATTATATGTAACCTATGAGCATTAGACCTTGAACTCACAACAAAGAACCTCTGAATCAGACTGCATTCAAAATCCAGCTTCTCACTTCCTGCTGGGTTAGTGGTCTTGCTCATAGTGATCACAATGGTCCATATATCCTGAACAAGGTCCTGTTTCACCAAGTGATCTTAATAGCTTATTCAAATATGTCCATTCAGGAGGGCCATCCAATATGTTGCAATGTGCTGAACTCATTTTCATTCTGCTCAGGTGGTACCATTGAGCTGTGGGGGGCCCTTGAGCTATTCACAAAGGTTACCCATGCCCATACACAGATGCTGCCATTTAGAACAGTGATTGAATTTGAGGTACCAGTTGCTTTCTAATGAGCTATTGCAGCTGAAATTAAACACCTTCTTCTTTTCTTTCTCCTCAACAAGGCTTGGTAACTTCCTATTTACTGATGGAATTTTACAGCCAGTGTATTTTATAGAACACTTACCCTAATAACAATAACAGAAACACCTTACAGTTGTGTCAGCTTGACTGTTTATGAAATACTTTCATATGCATCTCATTTGATTCTATGGCAATTTATCTATGCCTTATGAGATGCCTTATGACTTCCTATCTTGTATTATAGCTATTTATATACATGAGGTAGTATGGTCTGATACAAAAATCATAGATTCTGGCATCAAACAGACCTGGATTTGAATCCCAGGTCCACCACTTCCTAGATGTGTGATTTGAATAAGTCTATGATTCTCTCTAAGCCTCTGTTTTCCTCATTTGTAAAATGGGCTTGATTATGGTATCTTACAGGGTTTTTGTGAAGGATAAGATAACACATAAAGGGAAGGACATGGGGATGCAGCTTCTGGTTCTGGTGGTGTGTCATGGAGCTGGGGGTCAGAGGAGTCTGAAACATTTGCAGAGTTCCAGAATGAGACTGAACAGAACAATCAAATAAGGTCACTGCCAAATGGCTGAGGAGCCAGAAGTCATCCTAATATTGGCTTCCTGGGGCCAGGTTCCATGACAGCCTGCTAGGCTCTCACCAGAGATCCTCACTGAAAATTGTTGAGGAGCTTGTGACCATGTCACAAAGGAATTCTCCCAATCCTGTAGCCTCCAAGCAGAGATTCATGAAGGCCTGTTATGAGGATGCATCTGGGCCCAGGAATATCCTCAGACATCTCCAGGAACTTGCTGAACAATGGTTGAGACCTGATATTCATGTGAAGAAGCAGATAGTGGAGATGTTGGTGAAGGAGCAATTCCATACTGTGCTACCTAAGAAGCTCAGAGTTCAAGTGCTAAGCTGTCAGCCTGGGGTCAGAAGCACTGGCTAACTCCCTGCTTGTTGCTCTGCTCACTTGTGAGAAGTAAACCAAAGATCCTATTTATTGTAGAATCCAACTGCAGCCATGGGAAATCATAACCCCATTTTTTGAGCTTGTGTTTGACTAGTTGAAATAGTCCCTCATGCCTGGTGCGGTGGCACATGCCTGTAATCCCAGCAGCTCGGACGTTGAGGCAGCAAGTTCAGAGCCAGCTTCAGAAATGGTGAGGTGCTAAGCAACTCAGTGAGACCCTGTCCTTAAAGAAAATACAAATAGGACTGGGGATATGGCTCAGTGGTTGAGTGTCCCTGAGCTCAATCCCCGGTAAAACCCCCCCCCCCCCATACACACAAAAAGAAGAATCCCTCAAAGTTTGTGGTGATACCTCTTTTTGGCTGAAGCAGCTTTAGTTCCTTGGACTGTGGATTCCAGAAGGAATTGCTTTGCCCTCTTGTTAGGGCAAGTGGCCTGCTGCTTGGGGCTCTTCTAAGAGCTTGTTTTTCTTCTGCTAAATGCCTCCTTTTTTTGTGTGTGTTGTGATATATTTTAGTATCTTGTTTGTATGTATCCAAAGAGGTTATCAGCTTTAATTTTCAGAGTTCATGATTTTCATTTTGATGGCATGAATGGAAATTTCTGAAACCTCACCAGTAACTCATTTGGGATGCCCTCAAAGTATTGAAGTTTGGCTCTTGATTTAAAGAATAAAATAAAAGGCAGGACAATGAATAAGAATGCAATAACACTTCCCAAAACAAACAAACAAAAAACCCATTATTGTTAGTTTGTATGCAATTAGCCAGAGAAATCTGAGTGTTCATTGTATGTCCGACAGGCCTATCATTGTGTCTTTTATCTTTTGGAAGGAAGTTCAATACATCTTGAATGGACAAATCTGGGGTCAAGCAGGGAAGTTATTATTATCCCAGTAGATGGAGGTTAAATAGCCTGCCCAGGGCTCACATGGCTGATAAATGATAGAACTGGAATTTGAATTTTGGTTGTTAGCTGCCTAGCCAATGAATCTTCCTATAGTCTTTTGGATTGGTTTGCAAAATTGATGTTCTGAGAATAAAATATCTTGTAGAAGAGAGACAAGCAAGAGCCTAAGCTAGATTCTTCACTGGGATTCAGATGTCTTAGGGCATGCTGGACTAAGCTCTACATCCTACTCCCCATGGGCTACTAATGAGTCTCCTGAGAAAAAGAGCTATATATACATGTTAGGTTCAATAATAGAGATTTAGTTGTTAGATGAGTAGGGCCAATATAAGTACATTTTAATTATCCATCATTCAGATTTGCCTATTGGTCTAATTCCCCAAGGATTTGTATCTAAAGCTCAGGTAGAGAGATACTAAAAATCAAAAGACAAGCAGGGGAAACTAGTTTGTCTAAATATCTCTGTGAAGCCTTGGAAGGGAGGTAAGGAAGCTCAGCTTTTAAGCCTACCTAATTGAGAGTTAGCTCAGACCAGAGCCAACTTTGACACATGGGGTTTCCAGGGAACAGAACTCAACTTTGGTACTTGGAAAGATTTAGCACATCAGTGACACCAGGGGCAGTACATAGCTGCAGATGCTACCCAGCCTCCAGTAATTGGCACGATATTAGCACCTGGTGCCACTTGGATTCAAGAGTAGAACAAGGCAGCACCAGTGGTTTGATGTAGCCCTGGAGGCTTCTGGAACTGGGGAAGTAGTACAAACATTAATGTCCTCATCTTTTTTAGTGGGCCTGATAGTAGTGATAAGATGCCTATAATATGGCTTCTATAGGTAGTGGGGACCTATGAAGTCCAAAAAACAGGGAAGGCTTCTTTATGAATATACTTGAGACAACCTCTAGGGTTAGGAGAAATAAGTGGAGGACCTAGAGATACCATAATGATAGCTTTGGTGAAAACCAGAAAAGTGCTTTCTAACCCGTACTTTGGTAGGGTTTAGTGAATTACAGATTATGTTAGGAACCAGACAGAAATAGCAAGATTGATCACAATTTAGAAACAGACTTGAAAAAGAGGTTACTGAATGCCATGCCAAATCCCCATCTGACTGTCTGGAGTAACTCAAGCCAACAGTTTACAACTTCTAGGATGAATTGGATGAAGGTGGTAAGCAATTTGAAGCTTCCAAGGGGTGTGGTAGGGATGGGAGAAAATGGCCAATATTAATAATATGCACAGAGATGGCTAGCCATTGGTTTTATACTGAGTGGTATCCCTCTTACAAAGTGTTGCCTGTGGAAGGGCTGAGACAGTGGCATAATACCTTTGATGTCAGCAATACAAATTAAATCTGTCTATGACACATAAAATAAGCTTCTTTTCCTCATGATAATCTAATTATCTTTGTTGTCCTTCAGGGTTAACCAAAGATGTACTAAAGGCCTTAGGTATGTGTCAAGAATAATACTATCACCACTAACAGCAACAACAAAACACTTATGTAGCACTTAGTTTGTTTAGGTTACTTTTCTAAGCCTGGTGTGGTGCCACACACCTCTAATCCCAGCAACTTGGGAGGCTGAGGCAGGAAGTTTGAGGCCAGCCTCAGTAATTCATTGAGGTCCTCTCTCTCAATAAATAAATAAATAAATAAATAAATAGGGCTGGGGATGTAGCTCAGTGCTAAAGTACCCTTGGGTTCAATCCTCAGCACCTCCCTCAAAGTTACTATTCTAAGCTTTATGTGTGTGCTTGCATACATACACCACACACACACACACACACACACACACACACACACACACACACATGGTTTCCCCTATTATTCCATCTTTCTTCTCACAATGCCTTAGAGAATGGTCTTTCTCAGTCAGGCCAAACTGGGATTTGCAAAATGTGTTTCTAAGACCAGTTGTGCCAGGGAAGTTGTTAGGTGTTATATAAAACAGAGTTCCTTGAGCAAGTATGTTTGGGAGACACTGGGTTATATAATGTAAACATATTTATCTACTACCAGATTTCCTTATGGGTTATGTATGGAAATATTTTAAGAGGGGAAAATAGATGAAATCTTCAGAGTTTCTCAAAGAGAGGCATTAAAGCATGATGTTACGAATGGGGGACCCTGAAGACAGACTCTGGATTCAGACCTGAGCTAGGATCTTTCACTTGCTACCCATGTAATCTTGGAAAAATCCATTTCATATTTTTATGCCTCAGGTTTCTTATCTGTCAAATGGGAATTATAATGGTAATATTTATATCATAGTTTGGTTTACATATACATATATATCCACACAGATCAGATGTTTATATGTATATATGGATATACATAGGGCTTAAGAATTCTTGGCTTTTAGCTATTCAAGAAATATAAGCTACTTTGATTTGATTCTGTAAACATTTAAAAATTTTTTGGTTCAATGTCTTTAATTGGTTGATTCTGTAATCCTTTTCTTATAAAGCATCTGACAGCATTTGAGTTTTAAAGCACACACACATTTTGGGAAGGCTGAACTGGGTCCTTCTGATATAAAGACTATAGGGGGACTAAGCAGGGATAAAATAAAGGTGGTCCAATGAAACCTGGGTTGAAAGACATTTCTGGAGTCCAAATCTCAAATACTATTTCCTTCCTTATCTCCAGATATTTTTCCCTTTTATGGAGATAATCACTTGCTGGCCTCAAATTGGTTATTTTTACATTTTGAAAGAAGCAGAATGGACTAAATGATTGAGGTAGCCCAATCTTCCTCAATCAATGACTGAATTGATTTGAATTCAATGGCTTTGATTTTTGCATTTGAAAAATGCATATCTACTTTTACTGAATTACATTTTGGAATTTTGCTAGGACTAAAGAATGCTACCCAAACATCCATAATTAACAAAAGACCAAATTCAAATTGAATTGCCTTCTTATGCATCTGTTTGATCAGAAAAATGGCAGGAAATCAAGATGTACCCTGTCCGGGAAGAGCACTCTTATTGTGCTTAATGTTTTCCATACCCAACTACCTTTTAGACATATGCAGTGTCAAGCACCATAAGTTCTTCAAAAACAAAAACAAAAACAAAAACAACCCTCCCTAATGTTTGTTGCAATAGGCCAGTCAGGAACCGCCTATGGAGAGAGGGCTGTAAATTTTGTTCCCAGATAATGCTAATGGTGCTGGTTCAGATGCCACACTTTGAGAACCACTGCTATAGAAGTTAAGGGAGTGGGCACCAAAGTGGACAGGTGAGGGTTTAAATTCTAGCCCCATCATTTGAAAGGTGTGCACTCTTTGGTTAAATTACTAAATCCTTGTGCCTCAATTTATGTATCTGTAAAGTGGGGATAGTTGTAACAACCTAATAGGTTGTTGTGAGGATTAGTTAATAAACATGAAGCCTTTCAAACAGTTCATACTCTATTAGTATTACTACTGCTAAGAGAAATGTTTTGTAAGGAGTAGGAGGAGTCAGGCCAGGTCCTAAGATGGGCCAGAGTCCCTGGAATGGGGAAAAGGCATTGCTATAAATCTGTATCATTCCCTTTTCATTTGCTATTTAAAAGGAGTATTAATGGTAGCACTTGATACTGTGGTTTTTTAGAGATATAGATGCTTCAGGGAAGAAGTATTCAAACCCTGAGAAGTAATTTGTGCTCCTCTGCCATCTGCTTGATGGTTCTCTCCTAACTATCTACTAACCTGACCTCCAATATGCTCAAGTTCTTCCTCTCCTAGCAAAGTGGCAACAGTTCCAGTTTGGCTATAGGCTTCTAAAGCACATGCCCCTTGACCTCTGTGGGAATCTTATGGCAATATTTTCATTCCAGGGAGCATGGATGAAGTGCTCATTTATATTCCAACCTCCCATGGTTTGATGTCTCTCACTGAATTCCCATCTTATTCTCCTAGGGGAAAAATCACAATTAAAAATTTTGACACCTTGGTAAGTCACTCACAGAAATGAGAGAACTTGGGTAAGTTTATAATCCATTAATCCTCCCTCAGGTGTGGCTCCTTGTCCCAAGATTCCCTGTATACCTCTAATTTTGATGGTAATTTGGAAGCTAGTTAGCCTCAATGGCATGTAGTTCCATGCCCTGGTTGAAGGAAGGTGGCTAAATCTGGGTATGGGGTAACTGACCCTCAATCTCTGTGAATGATAATCCAGTGTGTTTTTAAAGATCAGCTTTTGTGCTTTGTGGTGGTGGCTGACTCTGAGATGCTGGAGGGGAAGGTTAATAATGCCCTGGGGGTTCATTAGTTTTAGCCCAGTCTTTCTTGATGTACTAAAATGGAGTGCAGCTATCATCCACAGCGGCTTTCTCCCTCTGCTCATTAGTTAATGTCAGGGCTTTAATGGTACAGAGCAAAAGAAAGGGTGTGTGTGTTTATGTGTCCCCATTTGCCTTTTCCCTCTACACTCACCAGCTGAGAGTAATTTATTTATTTCCACAAAGGGAAATGTGCCTTAACGATAAGAATTCTGGCCTATAAATTGGAAAAGCTTGGTTCTGGAACCACCATCACCTCTGACTTACTCCATGACCTTGGATCTATTAGCTAGATTTTCTGGGACTTTGTGTCCTTTCCTGAAAAATAGAATGATCCTGATCTTCCCATCTCAAAGGGTAGTTGAATATATAGTGAGATAACTGGTCACACTTTGGAAACTGATTGGAATTTTCTGAGTAGAAGATATGATTATTTTCCCCAACAAATTCTTGTGCTTTTTTTTTCTCCTCCCTCGTACTCTAATTAATAACAATCCTTATAACCTTTTTTAAAAATACGAGCATAAATTAAACAACTATGTTTTATAGAAATAAAATTTCAATTATAGTTCAATATTTTCCAAAGAACCAAAGAAGGGGAAAAAAAAATCCTCCACAATAAAAAGCACAGGGGAATTCATGTATGTGGTACTGCAAATGGCTCATTCAGAAATAAAGCTACATTTCAGAACCAACCAGTAGATGTCAGTGTTTGACAAGCACAGAGATACTAGCATTAGCTTCTGGCTCCATTTCAGCTAGTAAGTTTCTCTGCAAAGGAGAGGGAGTTTGTGTAACTGAAGCAAAGATTTTGCTTTCTCACTTCTCGCCCCGTCTTGCAGAAAACAGCCTGATGCTCTGGGTATGTCGCCGTTATCTTCACTTCCACTGATTCCCTTTATAGATCTGCAGTCTGCTGAGAAGTTTAAAACACAAAATTAAACATGTGCTAAGCTCCCTGAAGGCCACATACTTGTTTTTCTTCACAAAGGTGCTTTTCTTCTTCCAGCTCAACCTTCCCGTCCTATCTTTTGTGTAATATTAATCAAGTCTAACAGGGAAATACTACCCTTTGGGGCCCAGGTTCCCACAGGTCTTTAATGTTTGCTACAGAATGACACTAGCTCTGATTTCAGATGAAACTGCCATTTTCTAAAAATGGCAGCTACTTGGTGTGTCATCTTAAAAAAGAAAAATGGTCACACTGTAGCTGTGCTAAATTGCCTCTTTCAGTCCTTTTCCATTTTACACCAGGAGATTTCAAAAGAAGCTGTGTAATTAGGCCCCCGTTGTGTCTTGTTGAGCTTACCTTTTCCTCGGGAAGATGCATTCTTGTTATTGTTAGTTTCTTATTACATCCTGGATTAGGGAGGAGATGTGCAGCAAATTCAGACTAAGGCTGGTGATAAAATCAACTTAGCTCTCTAAAAAGGCCACCTGCTTTGGGCTTTTGGTACCTAAACTTGTGAAGTTTCCACTCTTGAACCATTTTCCAGGGGCTCCACAGTTAGTGTGTGTGTGTGTGCACATGTGTGTGCGCATGCACACATACATGCCCTTGTTGCCCTTCATAGGCAGCCAGCTCAGATGTATTAAAGGGATTGAATTGGAATTGTGACTTCGCCCCTGTGGTCTGCTTTATCCTTTTTGCCCCTGCCCAGATGGAATAAAACAATTTAATGACAAAAAAAAAAAAAAAAAGAGTCAAAGGTGGCTCTAGACCTTGGTCATACTTCCTTTTGGAGATGGTCTGGATGTGACAGCACCTACCAGTGCAGAGTAGTGCCCTGTGACAGCATCCTTAGTGGCTGCTGGCCAACAGCTGGCCTTGTCCTGGGGAATGAGTCATCAGACATAAGCAGTTTGCTCTTGGAGGCAGGCTTGGCATTAGTTTCAAGGTCCCCTTGGATCTGGTGCATGTTTGCTGCCACTTTGCTGTGTCTCAACCTGGGCCTCTTCACAGCAGTGTTAGTAGTCTTGGGGAAAGAAAGGATCTTCAGGGCTGGGGATATAGCTCAGTGGTATAGTGCTTGCCTAGCATATGTGAGGTCCTGAGTAAAATCCCCAGCACTGGGGAAAAAAAGAAAAGAGGAAGAAGAAAGGAACTTCATTCTCTTGAAGGCTAATTTTCCATCACCTTTCCACTTCCTGACTTACACCCAGGTACTTTTCCTTCCCAACTCCTGAAGGACCCTGATCCTATACACCTCAGCTTTCAGCCTGACACCTTCAACCTCTTCTTCTTCTTGCTGCTTCCCCTCTCTTTTCCCCAAGTTAAGGGAACTAGTTTTGGAGGTAGACATACCTTAACCATTTGTACCTGTCTGACATCAGGCAAGTTCCTTTACTCTCTGAAACTTGGTTTCTTTTTAAAAGATTATTATTTTGTTTTAATTGTCAAATAACAATTGTGCACATTATGTATGTATCGGGTACGATATGATGTTTTGATATATGTTTATATTGTAGAATGATTAAATTCTGCTAAAAACACATATGTCATCTCACATCACTTTTTTGGTGGTAAAACATTTAAAATCTATACTTTTAGACAATGCAATGCACTGTTTTTTATTATAGTCATCATTCAGTGCAATACATCACCAACTGCACTAACCTTGCTGTGCTTTGAGAGGATTAAGTGAGGTAATGCATGTAATGTAACTAGCACTTTGAAGGAACAAAGTAATCTATAGTTGCTGCTGTTAATTTGATGTTTCTATTCTACTAATTGCCTGCCTGCTCTCCTTTCACTCTCCTCCCTTTAACTGTTCAATATTTCCAATGACTGGGTTATCTTTACATTTATGCATTTACATTTATTCACTACCCATTCACCCTTGTTTTGGCAATTATATCTTAAAGTCCAAAGGTTTTTCTTGTTCTCTGTTTTTCACTTGTACTATCCTGTCCACGTTTTACAGATGCAAAGGTCATCTCAAATCATTCTGGAGAAAACAATAAGAATTTTGAAAAAATTCTCTTTCATTCCCAGAATTATCTGTATTTCAGAGTCTTTTATTTTTCCTGTTTGCTCATTTCTGTTTGCTCAATTATTCTCCCTTCTCTGATTATTGAAATTTTATCTATTTTTCTAAGCCCAGTTCAAATGCCACATCCTCCATAATGTCATCCTTAATCCCCATAGTTGGAAGCAAATACTCCTTCTGTCTTTCACTTCTATAACCCTTGGTTTGAACCTTTTTATTACATAGCACCATATATTATATAGTTAATTGCTTGTTTTGTGTCTCAGTTTGACTTTTCTTCTTTAAATATAAATTCCTGGAGGTCAAGGACTAGGCTATGCAATCTAACTTCTTTGTAGATGTTCAGTATGGGGCTCCCTGCTCCAGTGTATTGTTTACAAAGCCCCATTCAGCAACTTTGCTGGTCACCCTCATGAAGTGAGAATCATAAGATTTTTAAGACTATCCTGGGTGTGGTGGTGCCCACCTGTAATCTCAGCAGCTTGGGAGTCTGAGGCAGGAGGATCACAAGTTCAAAGCCAGCTTCAGCAAAAGCGAGGTGCTAAGCAACTCAGAGAGACCCTGTCTCTAAATAAAATACAAAATAGGGCTGGGGATGTGGCTCAGTGGTCGTGTGCCCCTGAGTTCAATCACTGGTACCCACTCCACCCCCCAAAAAAATATCCTGGCAGATCAACGATTGCAGTAATTGTGGAAGAAGTGGTAGCTCTTTTCTAGAAATCTTTGCAATAGGCTATGTCCTCATTGGATTGAGCTGAATGAAGTGGAGACTTGCCTGAAGTAAAAGTATGGTCAAAATGAACTCTGGTGATTTTGTAAGGACAATGGTTGATGGTCGTCTGAGATGATATTGGTGGGATGCCTTTCTCCCTGCAACAAATGGTCAAGTCGCTTCAAAATATTCAAGGGCCAGTAGAGAGCTGGCTGGCTTAGGTTGCAGCAGTAGATTTAGACTATACTAGGGTTTCTTCAGAGGAGATTAATATATATCTGAATATTTTAATCCATGCTGCCCAGCAGGTAATTCTTTTATAATACATCATAGTACAAATAAGAAGGTTGCCTTTCTTTTTGCCTGAGGCCTCACATAGAACATGGGATAAGACAGAGCCAAGGCCTGACTGACATAACTGGTAAAGGTACTATGAGCCACTTATAGATTTAAAAGAAGAATGAGCCTAAAGTGCCAGCTCCCTGTGGTCCTTTTTCACACACTAAAAAGGATGACATGGAAGCACAATATATATTTATATAAGTCCATAGTTATAAATTTCATGTTCTGCAGCTTTATATTATATAGAATATGTATTTACATAAGTTCATATTTACAAATTTTCTTTATATTTGTAAATAAATTTAAATTCATATTGATATACTAGACATATAAGCAATTTTCTTTTTTGAGAAGGCATAGCAGTCTCTGTACCTAATCAGAACCCAGGAGGTGATGAGAATCTGTCTCATGATAGGTCCCAGGAGAGGTAGGGAGGTAAGTGGGAGATAGCTTCATAGCAGCTCCTTATAGGCTTCCTTCTAGTCCTCTCATATTCCCGGAGAATCACAAGGCATTCCATCAACACGCAGGCTGTGGTTTCAGCCTTTGCCTGTATGCTTTATGTAGAAGTGGGCAAGGTTACCAGGGTTGAGAGCCAGCTCCCTTCCAGGCCCATTCATTCTTTGGTGTCCAGTAACATGTTGACTGATAATAACTACAGTTTCTGCATACTAGAAGCTTTTAAAGAACACTCTTACCCCTTCTCTAAGCTCCAAGTTTAGATAGTTTCTAGCTAAACATTTGGCAGAATTTTCCCTTATCATTTTTTAACCGTGACTATTATACTTCCTATTCAAGTTAGGCTGATTTACTCTCTTGCTTTCTCACATGGGTTACTTTCTTTTTCTTTTTTTCTTTTTTTTAGAGAGAGAGAGAGAGAGAGAGAGAGAGAGAGAGAGAGAGAGAGAGAGAATATTTAATATTTATTTATTTATTTTAGTTTTCAGCAGACACAACATCTTTATTTGTATGTGGTGCTGAGGATCGAACCCAGGCCGCATGCATGCCAGGTGAGCGCGCTACCGCTTGAGCCACATCTCTAGCCCACATGGGTTACTTTCATCACAAGCAATATCTAAGGAACTCTCTTGACAGGGGAATGGTTTCTGAATCCGGATTTCGTTGAGCCTGGCACCTCTGGTTTGTTCTTTTTCTTACTTTGTCCTAACAATTTGGTTTCTGCAGGTCTTTAGAATTCTGAACACATGGATTTTGACCAGATGCCTTTCCCTAACCTTTGTTACACATGTCTTTGTGGTTCCCGAATATTGGGATCAAACTGAGGAACTTGTGCTACCACTGAGATATACCCTCAGGTCTTGAGCAATATTTTCTGTAGGATCATGGGGTATCCAGTAATGTCTGGGGTGGAAAGTAGAGAGTCAGTCATTCATCTTTCCATCGATTTATTTTTTCAACAAATGTGCCAATTGATTTTCTTTTTGTAGTGCTGGGAATTGAACCCAGGGCCTCACTCATGCTGGTCAAGTGCTCCACTGCTGCTACATCCACAGCCCTGTACTGAGTGATTTTTTTAATGAATCAGACACTCTTCTAGATCCTTCTGTGAACAAAACAAATGTGGTTTTTGACCTCATGAAATTCTAGTTGGAGGTTTGGAAGGAAGAAAAGATTTAAAAGTAATCAAACAAAAATAATCAGGTGAAACCAGATGAAACACTTGCTGACAAGTGTTATAAAGAAAATAAATTGGCAGTGTGCTAAGGCAGACGTGTGCTAGATAAGAAAAGCCTGTTTGAGAGGAGGTATGGGATTTATATAAAGATCAAGAAGAATACCATTCCACTTAGAGGAGACAGCTAGTACTGAAGCAAGTAACTGGGACTCTGCATTCTAAGGATAAGGAAATAGAAATAGTGGCTCAAGTAATCTTTGTGAAGGGTGGTGGTGGGTTTTAGAGGGGGAAGAAGCAGCATTTTGAGAACTTCCCAGTTGAATTTCTATTAACAACCCCCAAGTATGTATGGACTCTATAGCTGTTAGGCCTCTTGATCAGAAAAAGAGGAGACTAGCTGAAAGTGAACATCCATTTTGATGTCCAAGGGTTGGCAGAGATGATTGCAAATCACCCAGTTTTAAAAGGTAGGAGGCATGGCTTTGTTCTTTTGTACTTTCTCCATATTCATGCAGTGAAAGTATTTGACAGATTAACTCACACTAAAATGTTAGTGACTGTATTTAATCCCTATGGATGTTTGTCTTTCTAAGAAGACTCCAGAAAAAAGGCAATGGATATAGGAAAGAATAAATGAAATGGCTAAACCCTTAACATTGTAATTTCAAGTGCCGTGTTAGCTAGGAAAATGAACCCCCCACTTAAGTCTATTAATATCTTTAATCTCCATGTTCCAGATTCATGATGTCAGGGAACATGCCTGGGCAACCAACTCGATTCCTTACTAATGCGCTAATGTGCCTTCCCGGTCCCAGATCTCCAAAGTGTTTCAGATGTATATGAGCAGCCTCTGGGGACCATCCACATTTTGCATATGCTGCCCAAGTCCATTTTCTTGAACTTTGGTTTCCCGCCTGAAGACAAGAACAATCCCTGCCCTCCCCTTCCCTACCATGAGCTTGGAAGGCTGACAAAGAAGATTAAGATCATTGCCATCAAGTTTTTATCTGCCCTAAGCAAAAACAGGAAGCCAAGAAATAAAGGCACAGCATAGCACTAGCTTCTGAGTGGGTAACATGGCAGAAGTTTTTCTTAAATCCTCTTTTCCATGTACCTTCCCACCCACATGTTCTTAGTCAGATTTA
The DNA here is from genome assembly GCF_047511675.1 of Marmota flaviventris. Classification (NCBI taxonomy): domain Eukaryota; kingdom Metazoa; phylum Chordata; class Mammalia; order Rodentia; family Sciuridae; genus Marmota; species Marmota flaviventris. The sequence continues at coordinate 103,971,312 of NC_092518.1, forward strand.
TTTTTTGCATATCAGTTTCTAAGGATGACAAGAAACTTGCCCTTTTCTTAACTATGGTTTTCAGAAACAGATTATCCTGCACTTAGTTGAGACCTCTTACCAAACCCTTAAAATAAATAATACTCTCTGATCAGGATGTGGGTGTTGAATAGAAATTTTATGACTCATAATAGAGTGTCAAAATAGCACTCCTGATGTATGGGTCCCTTATCAATTTTGGAAATGACACTGGGTAGAGCCAGACTTTCTTCTTGCATCAAAATGCTATAATTGAGGGAAAGTTCTTAGTTTCTGGATTGATTAGCATCTCTTGATATTTAAAGTCCCATACTGAATGGTGGCCTTTCTCAAACATGACTTGGGTTTGGCCTGAAAAGGCAGCTGTTATTAAGGAAGGGGACCAAGAGTACTTCTCTAGGGTAGAGTGTCCCAGATCCTATGCTGCCAGAATGAAAGGAGTGACATTTCCTTGGCTTATGTCTTAAGGTGCTTGTTTCCAAAGGAGGATTGTGGGTGAGGATTGTATACTTTCCCTACAGTGAGTTGAGAGATCTCTCATGATATCCAGCAGTTAGGTAACACTTCCAGGGCTCAGGACTTTCCTGTTTTCTCTTTTTCTGGAGGAAATAAAAAGTGTAGCTCATGGGTCTGAGGGCAGCCTCCCTTTGGGCTGAGCCTTTCTCTTGGAATATTACCTCAACTACTACACCAGTATGGGTCTCATTTAGTATAGTCTTCTCATTAACAATTGTTTTGCATTAATGATGTCTATAATATTCCTCTTGGGTTATTAGCACTCTGCAGATATCATTCGAACAACAAACACTTCTATGTTCTCAAAACAAGGGGGCACTTGACAACAATATGAAATATATTCTTGCTCCTCATGTGTTCAAGAGCCAGCTGGGGAGTTAAAAGCATGATATAAATAGAGAAAAATACAGAGTAGCACTAACTGGGGTGCAATATTGTGTGATTCATATTATAGGATTAGAGAGGTGGAGGAGGGAAAAATAATGGGTGGCAGCAAGGCCAGGAAAGTCTTCCTGGGGGATGCAAGGTTTCAAGGATGACCAGAACTCAGTTGGGTGAAGAGAATTGAGTGCATTTGGAGGCAGAAGGGCCAGCAAAGGACTTATTGTAGTATATGTATATATACACTACAGGCAGTGGAGCTGTTGGTTGTTGTTTCTTTTTTCTTTTTGGTACTGGGGATTAAACTCAGAAGCACTTAACCACTGAGCACATCCCCAGCCTTTTAAATTATTTATTTATTTAGAGGGTCTCACCAAGTTGCTGAGGCTGGCTCTGAACTTGCAATCCTCCTGCCTCAGCTTCCCAAACCACTGGGATTACAGGCATGTGCTACCACTCCTGGCTGGCGTTTCTGAAATAGGACGTTGTTGTTGAGGAGTTGTAGGACTGTTGGGGAGGGGGTTGGACAGATGTAGTGGGGCCAGAGAATGGCACCTCAGAGGCCAGACAAGTTCATAAAGATCTTTGGATGGCAAGGGATAGAGACACTTTCAAAATTCCTCAAATAAAGGGGTGGCAGGTGATTGCTGAAGAGCAGTGAAGTAGAAAGAGGTTTCAGGAAGAATCAGGAATCAAAGATCAGAAACCAGAGTGCGGTGGAAACCTAACAGGAATAGTTCTTGTTCTCATGGCATCTTCAGAGACCTCAGCAGCAGAATTTGGAGATTTTCTCTTTGGTGTTCTGCCATAAACATGACTCAGCTCTATTCCCCCTCACAACTGACTGGCTTCGTTTTTTCCTCTGCTCATATTATCTTTTCTATTGTTCCTAGTTTCTATTTTACTTGCTGTTTCTGTTTACTTGTAATTTTGGTTTGAATGATCTATCAAGGCTTCTTTTCTATTTTTTCCTTTACAATTCTGACCCTTTCTCATGGCTTCTCTTTAGGTATTCCTTTTTTTCCCCTGTGGTACTGGGAATTGAACCCAGGGGTGCATTACCACTAAGCTAGGTCTCTATCCTTTCTCATTTTTGTTTTGAGACAGGGAGGGTCTCTCTAACTTGCTGAGGCTGACTTCCAACTTGTAACCCCCCCAGCTCAGTCTCCCTAGTTGCTGGGATTCAAAGTGTGCACCACCACACCAGGCTTCCTTAGGAATTCATTTGACTTCTGCTTCTTTCCTGTTTGTCTCCATCTCTCTCATTTTTAGGGAAAATTTCTGAGAGGGAATTCAATTGTCATAGCTCTTATTTTTGCATTTGGCTCTATCTTAGAGCGTTGGTCAGATTGTATATTGGTTATATTGGTGGCCCTTGGATCAGGGGCCTATTCTTTGTCCTTTTTGTTTGCTTGTTTTTGGTACCAGGGATTGAACCCAGGAGTGTTTAACCACTGAGTCACATCCACAGACTGTTTTTGTCTTTGTTTTTTTTAAAAATATTTTTTTTAGTTGTAGTTGGACACAATACCTTTATTTTATTTATTTATTTTTATGTGGTGCTGAGGATCAAACCCAGTGCCTCGCACATGCTAGGTGAGCACTCTACCACTGAGCCACAACCCCAGCCCCTGTTTTTGTTTTTTGAGACAGGGTTTCACTAAGTTGCTGAGGCTGGCTTTGAACTTGAGATCCTGCTGCCTCAGCCTCCTGAGCTGCTGGGATTACAGGCCTGCACCACCATACCTAGCCTATTCTTGGTCCTTTGAAATATGGCTGGGGCAGGGGAAGGAGGTAATATTAGAGAAACCACATAACATATACTTTACAAGTTACATTAAAATACTATCTGGTTGGTGTTTCTCAGTTCATTTAACAATTCCCCTACTGTTGGATTTTTAGGTTATTTTAAATCTTTCACTATTTAAATGGCATTTCAATGAATGCCTTTTCATATGCCACTTTTCCTTTAGGGGCTCCTTTTCTTTTATCAATTACCAAGAATGTTATTATTAGATTAAAAATAGAAACCTTTGTCACTCAAAAAACAACAAAAAAAGATTGGTCATGCATACAAATGGGGAACAAGAGCCGAATGCAGTGTTGCATGTCTATAATCCCAGTGATATGGGAGGCTGAGGCAAAACAATTGCAAGACCCTGTCTCAAAATAAAAATGGGGTCTGGGGTTGTGGCTCAGAGGTAGAGTGCTTGCCTAGCATGCGTGAGGCACTGGGTTCAATCCTCAGCACCACATAAAAATAAAATAAAGGTATTGTGTCCACCTACAACTAAAAAATAAATGTTAAAAAATAAATAAATAAAAACAGATGGAGATGTAGCTCAGTGGTAGAATACCCACCCCCCACTTCAATCTCCAGTACCAAAAAAAAAAAAAAAAAAAGGAAAAATAAAAGACATGGGGCAATAGGTACACAAAAAGGTTATCAATGTCACTAATCATCAGGGAAATGCAAACCAAAATTCCAATGAGCTATACCTCATACCTGTTAGGACAGCTATTATCAAAAGTCAAGAATGTGGAGAAAAGGGCAGCATTGTACAACATTGATGGGAATGTAAATTGGTATATATATATATTATGCAAAACAGTATGGGGTTTCAAAAAAATGAAAAATAGAACTATCATATGATCCAGTGATATCATTACTGGTTATATATCCACAGGAAATGAAATCAGTATGTCAAACAGATATCTTTGCCCTTGTGTAACTGCAGCATTATTCATGACAGCCATGATATGGAAACAACCTAAGTGTCTATCAATGGATGAATAGATTAAAAAAGTGTCATACATACACAATGCAATATTACTCAGCCACAAAAAAGAAGGAAATCCTTTCATTTGTGACACGAGTGAACTGGAGGACATTATATTAAGTGAATTAAGCTAGGCACAGAGAGACATATACTGTATTATTTCTTTATATGTGGAATCTAAGAAAGTAAAGCTCATAGAAACAGAGAGTAGAATGGTGGTTGCCAGAGGCTAGGAGGTGGACAAGATGGACAGATGTTTACCAAAGAATACAAACTTACAGTTATAAGATGAATTAGTTCTGAGGATCTAATGAACAGTGTGGGTGGAGATGGCTGTGGCAATTAACTTGGTTGTGATAATCATTATATAATGTATGTGCATATCAAATCATCCCATTTTATATACCTTGAAAAAAATATATTTTCTCCCTCTCTCTCTCTCTCTCAGAGAGAGAGAGAGAGAGAGAGAGAGAGAGAGAGGGAGAGAGGGAATTTCTGAGAGGGAATTATATATATATATATATATATATATATATATATATATGTCAACTTTATATTTTAAAATAGAAGGGGAGATTGGTCATAGAGGAAATGATAGATCTGGATGTGAGTTTAGACAGTGATAACAGAGAAGAAAGAAAGGCTATAAAAGACATCTCAAAGAAAAAAATGGGCATGAACAGTATCTCACTGGCTGTAGAGAGAGAGATGGGAAGTAATGATAAATCCTGAGATTTCATATCTAGTGACTAGCAGAATGATAAGGTAAAACAAGGGATTTAGGACAGGGAGTTAAAGGGGAGAGACAATGAGTTCAGTTTTGCCAAGTTGAGTAGGAGTCAATAGTGGGCTCTTGAATGGTTCTGTTTTGTTCTTTGCTCTGTGACTTCCTTTCTTCCCAAACTTGAGCATCCATTTAGTTGCTAGGGTGTGTTAGGCAGGGGCTAGAAGCATGTGGAAAACTTCTCTGAAAAGGAACACTTTACTAATTTTCCCCTTCATCTTTAAATAGCTAATTGGCCCCATAGAGAATAGTAAGGAAAGGAGATGTGAGGAGGCCTTGTCAATCCACTGTGAACCTGAGTCTGTTTGGTTGCTGATTCCAGAATCTTCAGAACAGAGAAAATGAATAAAGATGTAAAGAAATGAGATGAAGAAATGGAGAAACAGCCTTTAGCAAGTTAGAAATAAGCTACATATTTATGGCTTACATACCCATTTTGAGAAAAGCAGTTCAGAGGAACATGCCAACTAGAGAGCATACAAGCATTTGGCAGATACCCAATTAGAACTAGCTTAAGTTAAAAGAGACTTTATAGGAAGGGAACCAGGTGCTACCAATGTTTCGAGAAAGAATTGAGCAATAGACTTTGGAAAGACAGAAAACAGGACAACCTCAGTGTTGACCTTGGGGACTACAACCTAGTATCTCAAAAGCTTTCATCTCTCTCTCTCTCTCTCTCTCTCTCTCTCTCTCTCCATTCTCTTAAGGAGACAGTGTTATCTGTATGGCAGGGAATATGGCTGTTGCTACCTTTGAGTTCACATACTTAGCACTTGGACCAAAGAGGAAGGGGTTTTTCCTTGCCAACTCTAGTCCAATAACATCTGGGGAAGAACTCAGATTGGTTTGTCTTTTGTCGTATGACTAGCACCAGACTAATCATTATGGCCAGAAACATAGGGTCCTATCCATGGTCAGTTTTGTTTACTTCTCAGCTAATTACTATGGCCAGGGATGAGAGCTCATGTGAAAAGTATGGCAGCCAAAGTTTGGACAAAGCGCCTAGAACTGGAGAGGAGGAAGAGTGATTCACTAAAAGAAAAAAAGGGAGAGGCACAGACAGAGTCACTAGGGTGTCTTTGTGCACCAGCTAGTCACCTCAATTTGTATTTTTCCATAAAAGTCACATGGAAAGAGAAGGTATTGAGGAAACAATGCACATTTTTTCAGTATCACCACTTGTTTTTCCTCTCCATTATTTTGCCCTACACTCCAACCCTATCACCACATACTGTGCTCCAGCCATACTAAAATGATTTCAATTTCTCAAAAACATTGTGTTTTTTATTTGTTCCCTCAGCTTTACTTTATGTTCAGGATTCATTTTAGGTGACTTTTTTTTTTGGGGGGGGAGGGGAATTTGACTGCCCAACTATCTATCACCCGTTTTCAAATCTGGGCTAGGTAACCCTTTTATATGTGATTTCCTTATACTCTGTATTCTTTGTATTTTATGATTGCTTTATTGACTGTGAGGGAAAACTAACACTCTCCCCCCACACCCCTTTGTGTGTGTGTGTGTGTGTGTGCGCGCGTGCGCGCACACACACACACACATTAACGATTAAACCCATGCTAAGCCCATGTTCTACCACTGAACAATACCCCTAGACCCCCAAACTTTTGTCTTTCTTGATTGCTACTCTATCTCTAATGTCTAGCAATATGTCTGACACATTTGTACTTAGTAAATATCTGCTAAATGAAATAAGGAAGCAATGACAGTTTCCAGTCTTAAGTAGAGCTAAGTACCCTACAAATATCTCAGCAAAGTCCAGGACCAAATAAGAAAGAGAATGGTCTTTTATATGTTTTTTATGAAATAGAGGAGAGAAGGAGGGAGGGAGAGAAATGTTTTGGGAAATGGAGCTTATTATAGCATATCAATAGAGCCAAAGATATTTGCTTTGTACTTAGGAATATCCATTCTTTTAGTTTTTGCTCTCACTAAGTAATGTGTTACTTATAGTTAAAAGGTCTAAACAAAATGTTTTATTTCCTTAATAAATTATTCATAATAATTTTCCTAATGAAACCACTATATTAGTATTAGAAAATAATTTTCTGAATAGATTGTGTTATATAACCTTTCTCTTAAGTTTTCCACATCTGAAGACAGCTTATGTGTTGGGTCTAAATTAGCCTATTCACCAGTGTTTATTTGATGGCAGTTGACTGAAGTGTCCAAGATGACAGTATATTGAAGTATGGACCACAGACTAACTCTGTCAGGGGCAAAGAGAAGACTATTACTCTGCTGGTATCAGTACCAAGCAGACACTGAATCAGAAGCTCTGGAGATGGGGGCTAGCAAGCTGTGTATAATAAGTCCTCCAGGTGATTCTGGAGTTTAAGAATCACTGGCAATGAAAGAACTATCCTGAGGTGATCACTATGTCACTTTGCTGAAAGACAGGATGGTCAGACACAAGACCTCTGACAATAGTTTTCATAGATGTGATGGGATAATGATAGTCTGATACAAATTTTGGTGGGATGACAAGTGTTTGGTATTTGCTTGCAGGGTGATACCAATGCCAGTGACCTCCAGGTTTGGGTTGTTCAGTGGTCTAGATACCCTCCTCATGGGTTTTGGTTGGTTCTAAATAAGTAAGGTATGGCACTGAAGTGTTTGTGTGTCTAAATGTGCAAATGAATTTGGAAAGAAAAAGTCAGTTTCATGCACCCCTAAAATGGCCAGGTTGAAAATCCCTGGTTTTATGGCTAACATAAACATTCCAAAGACATTGTTTCCAAACAAGCTCCATGGCTAGGTCCATTCCAAGTGCAAGTACTGTAGCTGAAAGGAAACATAAGGTCATTATTCAAGAAGGTGCCCTTTGCCAAGAAGACTCTTAGTTGCTTCTTGATTCCTGAATTTCCATTTATGTGCTCTATTTTTAATTGAAACATTTCAGCTTTAATTTTGAGTCTAGTATAATTGTAGATGGTATTAAAATTCAGTTAAGGAAAGATCATATGACACTTTGTGAAGCTTTCTAATGACACTCTTTGAAGCATTCTGGAGGTCTCTCAGGATCTTTTAGGATTAAGGACAAGTAGTAGATAGGACATTCTGATAAACAGCAATAATAAAACTGCTCTGTACTATGTATCTCTGTGAGGCAGAATTTCTCAAATTGTGTTCTGTATGTATTACACAAAATGTGGATCTACTAAAAAAAGGTTTGTGATGCTATATATTATAAAGCCCTTTAGAGATTCATTATTTATGTTAAGGTTCTGCCATATCCTACCATGAAGTCATGCATTTGACTTTGTATAATCTATTTTGTCCCAACAACATAGATTTAGTTAGCTTCTTTAGAGCTGATCAGTTTCATTAAAGGGGAAAAAAATGTGCCAGAGGATCAACTAACTCAAACAGGTTTATTGAGCTTAATATAGTTTTCTTTCAGCTGTACAAATCAGGAGGCAGTGGCTGACCTGGGCAGCTTCCCCTCTTCAACAATTTATGAGTCCAAATGCTATAGCTACAGAATCTTCTTACTCACTGTGGCCAGCTTGAAGGATATCACATTACCTTTGATTTCCAAAGTATCCTTGTGGTAAATAAACCTAGCTTTCATAGACCTTTAAAAATACTCTATTACATATAATCATATCAGTAATTATTTGAGGATAGTATAATCATTACAGTTTTAGAGACCTAATGAGGGCAAGTACCTGCTCAAACATGGTAGATGTAAAGATACGGAATTTCCAGAGTTAAGTTTTCCCTAAATATAATACTGCTTCCCTTATGCATATCCATGCTTGTCTGGTAGATATGTAGAATTTTTCCATTGCAACTGGATTTTTGGACTATGCTCTGGCAGAACTCTCAGGGTTCTGAGAAGCTCTCATAGGAGCCCCCCCCCCCCCGCCCCGCCCCAAGGGAGCATGATGAATGAGGAGCCTAGAGAGGTTGGGGGAGGAGCCTCTATTTTTAATTCATAGAAGCTTTGCATCTATCTGTCAATCATTGTAGATTTGTGGGTAAGATTATTTAGAGAAAATCATTCTTAAGAAAATTATTAGATTAGCTGAAATATTAATTTTCTACTTTCTGGGGAGAGTAAAATAGGTACGTTCTCTAAATAAATGTAGACACAGACTCATAGAATATAGATATAAATCCAGGCAAACTTTAAGGCCATTTGTAGTTCCTCTAGAGACATAATGGAGAAGAAAGGGGGGCTCTGTAGGCAAAGAAGAGTCTTAAGGGTAATGGTTTCTCATCACTCCAGGCAGGATTTGGGTCAGTCCATTAGAGCAGAATGAGCTGGGTCTTTCTCCTCTGTTTGTAAGGTAGACAGCACTTCTTATTAGCAGGTCCTTGCAAGTTCAGCAACTATAGCAATGCTTGAGTTTGTGTCCTATTGCCTTAGGTATTCCTCAAACAATTTCAGGTTATAGCTGTGTGCTGTGGTGCACACCTGTAATCTCAGCTCCTTGGGAGGCTGAGGCAGGAGGATATCAGGTTCAAAGCCAGCCTTAGTAACTTAGCAAGGCTCTAAGCAACTTAGTAAGACCCTGTCTCTAAATAAAGTAAAAAGGGCTGGAGATGTGACTCAGGGGTAAAAGGACCCCTGGGTTCAATCTCTGGTACAAAAGAAAATTCAACTTCTGCCTGATAATCTCCCACAACTATCATTATAGAGCCAGATAGATGTGGCCTGGAGGCCTAATTATATAGAAAGATGACCAGATGTTTTAGGGGTAAAGGATGTCCAGGAATTCAGCGACTGGGCATTCCATGCAAAATGTGACTATTCCTTTTTAAAGAACAAATAATCAAAAGCTGACCAGACACTTCCATTTTTATCATAGTATGGATACCTTTGATGGTCAATTTTATGTTTCAACTTAAAATGAATTATTCAATGGTATCCAGCTGTTTGGTCAAATACCAGATTACATGCAGTTTACATGTTGGTGTGAAGATATTTTATAGATGCGATTAATAATAGCTCAACTGATTTTAAATAAAGCAGGTTATCCTCCATAATATGGGTAGGTCTCATCTGGTCAGTTGAAAACTTAAAAGAAACTGAGGTTTTGTTGAGAAGGAATTCTGCCTCAAGACTAACACAGAAATTCTCTTAGCCTGCCCTGTAGATTTTGGACTTGCCAGCCTCCACATTTGCATGAGCCAATTCCTTAAAATAAATCTCTTATTATACACATGCATATATTCTATTGGTTCTGTTTTTCTGGCAAACCTTCACTGATACAGTATCTAAATTCAAGCTGCTGTCATGCAATCAAATTGCATCAGTTAGTTTTCTGTGTAAGGCCTGCAGGCTTTAACTACTCTAAGACATAGTCTGGTGATGAAAGGTTTCCTTATAACATGGTTTTGTTTGGAAAGACATACATTCAACTTAGCAAGACCCTGTCTCTAAATAAAATGTAAAAAGGGATGGGGATATAGCTCAGTGGTAAAAGCACCCCTGGGTTCCAATCCCTGGTGCAGAAAATCCCTGGCCTTGCTACATTGCTGAGGCTGGCTTCAAACTTGCATTTCTCCTTCCTCAGTCTCGCTGGGATTACAGGCAACTGCCACCATGCCTGATTGTTCATTCCTCTTAAAGGGGTTTTCCCAGGGACTTTTACCAAAAACAACTTCTCTCTGCTATTCTTTATACTAGAGAAAAAACAATGATTTTTTTGGTGGGTAAAGTTTACTTAGCCTAGTTCCATAAAAGATGTCCCAGAATTCTCAGAGACTTTTCTAATACTTTTCTGGGACCTGACAAAGCAACTTGCCCTACCACCATTATAAGTATACTGCTTTTTACTATATTTCAAAGAGCTTTCATAGACATCATACTATAGTTTGAATGTTTAATGTCCTCCCAATGTCCATGTATTAAAGGTTTGGTCCTCAGGTTGGTACTGTTGGGAGATAGTGGAACATTTAGGAAATAGAACCTTGTGGGAGGTCCTTAAGTCACTGGGGGCATGTCCTTCAAAGGGATTATGGGATTCTGGTCTCTTCCTCTCCCCCTTTTGCTTCCAGGCCATGAAGTGAGTGTTTTGCTGTGTTACATACTTCCACCATAATGTACTCCCTCACCAAAGGCCCAAAATAATGGGACTAATTGATCATGGACTGTAACCTATAAAACTGTGAGCCAAAATAAGCTTGAATAGCCATCTTGGAATAAGAGGCAATGAGCTAGGGATAATGGAAAAGCAAGGTAGACCTGGGCCCCCAGTGACTGTGAACATACCATAAAAACAATCCTGGACTACCTATCTCTAGATTTCTTTTCATGAGTGAAAAAGAAACTTCTATCTTGCTTAAGATAATGTTGTTATTACTTTTTTGTTTCATACATCTGTATGACAGCAGGAGTCCTACCTGCTTTTCACAGGGAAAAGTGGTGGTTAAATAGCCCACATATAGCCCAACTTGTGACCTGATATAGGGGAAATTTACCAGGCCTACATTTGGAGGGAGGCATCAATTTTTATACCAGTTCTGCCTTTTTTCTTCTCCCCTAGCCCAACAGAGATGCTTGGTCATTAGTTTTCTTTTCCCTTGGTATGGAAATCAAAAGAATACTGGGAGCCAGGTGTGGTGGTGCACACCTGAAATCCCAGCAGCTTGAGAGGCTGAGGCAGGAGGATTGCAAGTTCAAAGCTATCCTCATCAATTTAGCGAGGCCCTGAGCAACTTTGTGAGGCTCTGTCTCTAAATAAAATATTCTAAAAAAGGGCTGGGGATGTTGCTCAGTGGTTAAGCACCCTGGTACCAAAAAAAAAAAAAAAAAAAAAAAAAAAAAGAATACTGGGATTATCTTGATAGCTATACTTTTTTTTATATTTATTTTTTTGTTTTCAGCAGACACAACATCTTTGTTTGTATGTGGTGCTGAGGATTCAACCCGGGCCGCACGCATGCTAGGCGAGCACGCTACCGCTTGAGCCATGTCCCCATCCCCTTGATGGCTATACTTAAGTAGCAGCTAGGAACTTTTCTTTCCAAGACAGACTTCTTTTCTAGATTCATATGTTATTCAAGTGTTATTTCTATTTCCATCATTTTCCCTGGAATCTTCCTTTCTCAATTCTCCAATCCACTTTGTCAAGTCCTCCACAAAACACATCTCCTTTAGGCAACCCTCTGTGATTATTCTAGTTCACCTCTCCCCACACTTTTATTTATTTATTTATTTTTGTACTGGGGATTTAATTCAGGGGCATTTTACCAATGAGCTATATCCCCAGCCTTATTTTCAAATTTTATTTTGATACAGGGTCTCCTAAGTTGCCCAGGCTGGCCTGGTACTTGCAATCCTCTTGCCTCAGTAGCTCCTGAGTTGTTGGGATTAGTGTCCACCGCCATGCCCAGCACTCTAGCTTCTTTTTAACAGCTTGTTCTAAAGTTCTAGCAGAGAGGGCTGCTTTCTGATGGTAGAAAACTTGAGCCTCTCTTATCTGGCAAGGTTTGAAAGCAATGCCCATGAAGCAATAAAGAAAGAAGGCCTTCTATGCAGCCAAATTTGCTGAATGAAACTTGATCAGCAGCATGACTTGTCACAGATCACTCCCACCTTATCTCCCTCTCTTTGAACTTCCACCACTATTTATTTATTTATTTATTTGGCAGTGGGGATTGAATCCAGGGGCACTTTACCACTGAGGTATATACCCAACCCTTTTTTATTTTATTTGTTTTTTTTTCAATTTTTGAGACAGAGTCTTCCTAAGTTGTTTAGGGCCTCTATAAATTGCTGAAGCTCGTATAGAACTTGGGAACCTCTTGCCTCTACCTCCCAATTTGTAGGATTACTGGCATGTATCCCTACACCTCGCCCACTGCTCTTATTTGTTAATCAGTTGTCAATTCAAGATGCAGAGGTTTTATATTGTCATGTTACTGACAACAATTTGGCTTTCCACTTTACAATAGGTTCGGGCCTCCTTTTGCACATTCAAAGGGTCTTTTATGTACAGAAGCCCATCTTTTCCAGAGCCTCTTACTTTAGCAGCACAAGATAACTGGCAGATGGTATACATTGTGTTTTTCTTCTTTCCTACTAAGGGAACATATTCCTACTGGTTTGAAATATTCCTCTCCTCTCTTAGAATGCAGAAGTGAACAAATTAGCTTTAGGTTTTCAAATGGCTTTTTAAACTAGTATTATACTAATATTTGCTATTTATCATTTTATGGGAAACACTGTATGGAGTCCTTTATTTACATTATTTCATTTAGTTACTGTAACTATTGGGAAAATAAGGAAAGAGACTCAGGAAGTTAAGTAGTTTGTCCAAAGTCACACAGCTGGTACTTGAACTCAGGTCAGTCTGACTATAAATTCTGTGAATTTGACTGCCTCTCCTGTCAGTACTTCTTAGTCTGTAGGATTTAATTAAACATTTGGCAATGTGGTCTAGTGAAAATGGCTCTGGAATTCAGTTGAGTCTGAACTTATTATCTTGCTAGTGGTGGAACCTTGAGCATATCTACCTCATTTAAGTGAATGAATAAATGAATGGATAACATATCTTTCAAGAATGCAGTGAAGATCAGATGTGAACATACCCAGTACATAGTAGAGAGTAGATGAAAGTGTTTTTCTTTCTGTTCTTCCCTCTTTCATGTGGTTCGCATGTGTTTTCCTAAGGAAACTACAAATTCCTTAACGACAAGAGCCACATGTTTGATTTTCTATATATCCTTAGAATCATACACAGTGCTAGGCACATTATAAGAAGGCGATTGATACTTTTTGTATTGACTTAAAGGTAATCTTTTGTATTGAATCTGACAACTACAAAATGTTTTTTTTTTTTCTTTTTCTTTTATAACTACAGGGGCTGGGGGGGCAATGCTTATCACCTGTGATGGATGCATATCACCTATGACTTGTGATCAGGGAATCCTGTACATGATGTTGTGGAGAATGTGTACTGGGTACATACATCTGGGGGTCTATCCTGGGGACAAGTTTGTACGTGGTGTGTGCCTATGTAAAGAATGTGTTGTGTACACTCACTGGGGTCTGGGAGTGGGAACAAATGAGTGTGACTGACGTCAAGGTGTGTAGGTCAGTTGCTGGAAGGCCTCTGGTTCCAATGGCACGTGTTAGAGCCAAGTGCGGGAGTGGGGAGTTTCTGGAGTATGTGTCCCTATGGGAGGGTATGTGGAGGTGGAACGCATGAGGTGGCGCGGGGTGCGGTTCTCGGCTCAGTGTCTTTAGGGCCGCTTGCCAACCCGGCCTTGCCAAGGACCCCAGCTCAGAAACTGCGCTGCATTGAGTTCCCGGCACAGGGAGGCACTGCTGAGCTGGTGGTGCAGCCCCAGAAGGAGATCCAGGAGGAGGCCTAGTCCCTGACCAACAGCCCAACTGGGCGACAGCAGCTCCAAGGCACTCAACCTCTGCTCTGTGATGAAGGCCGGAGCCCTGCGCCAGGTCTAGTCAGGCAGTCCATACGTGCCCCTGTCAGTGGATCTGTCTGTCTGTCCGCAGCTCGGTTCGCCTCCTCCCCATCATCCTTCTGCCCTCCCCTACAAAGTATTTTAAAGAGATTTTCCTCCATTTTGGAAATAAATAATTAACTTAAAAAGTACCATCTTGATCATCCTCTGTCGTGTATAATGTCAGTATAAGCTTGTTTTTAAAAGCTTTAGCAAATATTTTCTAACATCTAACTTGGAAGATGAGTAATACTTGCAGAAAGCATCTCCATTTCACTTACAATTTTCATGTACTTACCCAAAATGAGAACTAGCTTTTGATCTGAGAATAACTTTGGAAATCCTTGGCTGGACATTATTCCCCCCCCCCCCCCCTTTTTTTTGGTGCATTACAGTTGTACATAAGGATGGGATTTTTTTTTTTCTTTTTTTCTTTTGGGTACCCGGGATTGAACTCAGAGGCACTCAAACACAGAGTCACATCCCCAGTCCTATTTTTGTATTGTATTTAGAGTCAGGATCTCTCTGATTTGCTTAGCACCTCACTTTTTTGCTGACGCTGGCTTTGAACTCGCAATTCTCCTGTCTCAGCCTCCGAGAGCCGCTGGGATTACAGGTGTGCGCCACCATGCCCAGCCATAATGATGGGATTTGTTGTGGCATATTTGTACATACATACAATGTGAGGATATAATTTGGCCAATGTCACTCCTCAGCACTTCCCACCTCCTTCTCTGTGGACATTAGTCTTTATGAACATCTTTAGGACACCTAAAACAGTGTAACTTAGTTCACTCAGTTAACTAGTCAAGTTAAAAAAATAGCCAAAATATTTGACTGAATTGTCTGTTTGACTAAGTTGACAGGGATTTTGTAGGCAAAGTGTAACAGTGGTCCACTTCACCTTTTGAACATAGCCCTTGCTGCTTATTTTAATAGGGACACATTTTTCTTTTCCTCTTCTCCCTTTCCACCTCCCTAACCTGGGGGCAGGGAACATGATTCCCCTGAGTTATCTGTGCTCCACAGGAAGGAGATGTCATCAGAAGAACTTGGAATTGACTATCTTCCAAATTAACAAGTGAATTTCAACACATCATCAGGGCACACCTGGAATGCAGCCATTGAAAAACTTCTTTAAAAAGTCCTGTTTTGGGGTTGAGGTTGTGGCTCAGTGGTAGAGCACTTGCCTAGCATATGTGAGGCACTGGGTTTGATTCTCGGCACCACATAAAAATAAATAAATAAAATAAAGGCATTGTGTTCATCTATAACTGAAAAAAAAAATTAAAAAAAAAGTCCTATTTTCCTGGATGGGCAGAAAAATAGCCTGGAGTCCCTGGAGAAAAGCCTAGGTTTCTCTGTGCTTCTCCTCTGCTAGCAAAGCAATAAACCTTCTTTTTCTTTTTTCTCAAAACCATGTCCTTACTATTAAATTGACATGAATTGGCATCGGAGACAAGGACCAAGCTTTCGGAAACAAAAGGGCATGAATCTTGATATTTTAGGGTTTGCATTTAAACCACTGAGACCCTTGAAGAGCAGTTAAGATACATGAAAGATAGGGGAAAAAGTCCAATATATGTCTAAAACGAGTAAAGGAGGAACTAGACAGGATGAGGAAGAGGCCTTCTTTATTTTTATTTTTATGTGTTGCTGAGGATTGAACCCAGTGCCTCGCATATGCAAGGCAAGCACTCTACCACTGAGCTACAGCCTCAGCCCTGAGAGGCCTTTTTTTTTTTTTAAAGAGATAATGACAGAAATTTCCAAAATTGGTTAAGGATATGAGTCAGTCTTTAGTCTTTTGATTCAGTCCTGCTTGGAATGAGTATTAGAATAAGCCCCATGTGGTGTCGCAAGCCTGTAATCCCAGCAACTCTGGGGACTGAGGTAGGAGGATTGCAAGTTCCAGGCCAGCCTCAGCAAATTATACAGACCGTAAACAACTTAATGAGGCCCTGCCTCAAAATAGAAGTTAAGAAGGACTGGGGATGTAACTCAGTGGTAAAGTCCACCTGGGTTCAATCCCTAGTAACCCCTCCCCTACCCCAAATCTGTTTCTAAACACATCATAGTGAAATTGTAGCACACAAAGACAAAACAAAACAAAACAAAAACAACAACAACAACAAAAAAAACCTCCTCAGATTAACTTGCTCAAGATCTAGTAAGTAGCAAAGTCATTATTTGAAACCAATGTTTTTAATTACTACTACTGAGTCATCTAGTTACAAGCTCTTATTTACAGATGAGGCCAAGAAATGCCACAGGTTTGCTTTAGACTTGAATGGCAGTAGATCATGAAGTTATAGTGGCCTCTTTATACCTCACGGGTAGGAAAATCCCCACTGTGAGTGGTAAGAAGAGCCATATTGTACCTTGGAAGTGATAATTTATGGATTGTGGATTGTTGTTTCCAGAATTATCAGCAGTACAACGGAACAAGTTAATAAGAACATCCCCTTCTGTAATGCTTACCATGTGACAGACATTGTTCTAAATTCTTTATATACATTAATCCATTTAAGTTTCAAGCAAACCCAATGAGTCATTTTTAAAAATATATCTTTAGTTGTTGATAGACCTTTATTTAATTTATTTATTTATATGTGGTGCTGAGAATCGAACCCAGTGCCTCACACATGCCAGGCAAGTATGCTACTGCTGAGCCACAGCCACAGCCCAAATCATTTGGTTTTAACCCAGTTTTTCAGATGAAGAAATGAAGGCTCTAAGAGAGGGGAAGTGACTTGATAAAGCAAGTAAATGGAAGAACCAGGATTTATACCCTAGGTACTTTGGTTGCAAAGTCAACCTGTTCACTCTACTTCTTCCCTGCCAAGTCAGAAGCTGTGTTTTATTTACTGCTCTATCCTTAACACCCAACATAATGCTTGGCACATACTATATACCCAATAAATGCTTCTTACAGTAATGAAGAAATAAGTAAGTGGATAAACTTGGTTTTTGATGCATATCCCGTGTGGTTGTGTGGACTGAACTGTTCCATTACCAGCCAGCTATTTAGGAAAAGTGAAAGTTCTTATAAATAGGACCAGTTTGTTTCTCTGTAATGCCAAGCATCTGGAAACACAGAGATGTGCTTAACCATTACCTTTGCTTTGTAGCCTTGGTGATCTGCTGAAGTGGATCTCCTGGTTCTGAGCCCTAGCTCCAAATTATAGCTGAACCCTTGATACTGCCTGTTGATTTGTCTCTGTTTGGGCCCAGAGGCAACAGGACCCTGAATATAGTCCCAATTATGGTTTACAAATAAGGCTCTATAACATGAAGGCAACAATAGGCAGCTGGAAACTATCCATATCCTGCATGTTTTCTGGGGGGACTTCCTGATCATGTGATCATAGAGCATTCAGAATCTTAGCAGAATGAAATAATCAACATGTTCAAAACATAAAAGCTTCTGAGAGGAATAGGAAGCCATCTGTCTCTTAGTTCTGAGACCAACCTCAGGGCTAGTGTTAGGCCTCTTGTGTTACAGCTTCATTTTCCTCTTAATTCAAATGATATTCCTATTAAAACAGGCCCTAAAAATAAAGCCTCACTGCTTAAGTGGGTAATCATTCTCTTAAAAATGTAATCTGTCTGTCTTCACTCTGGGGCCCTTACATGGCATTATACATTTTTGATGTGTTAAGAATATATGGAAATATGGCAGAGATCTCCTTCTCTGTCGTAGTCCTCAGAATACATAGCTACATTTATCATTTAGCTATTGGGTTTGGTAATGCAACTTGGTAGAACTACTAGACTATTCTCTGTTTAATATGATTATACTTACTCGGAACTCCTGAGAACTTTACTTGAAGTGATAGGTCTCTTCAGTGAAATAATTAGTGAAAGACTAATTTAATCATGTGATTGACTTTGTTGTTTCCTGCACTGAACAAACCAGTTGTCTTTTTAATTGTTTGCCCCAACCAGATGTTTTGACACTCTGTATTTATGTCCCTAGGAAAACTTATCTACAGGTTGGTCAAACTGGTTTTGTAGTGCAAACAGTTGAGTGATTACAAGGCCCCACTCTGTGAAAACAATGGTATTCCCTTGTATGCTCCCCCCCCCTTCTCTCTCTCTCTCTCTCTTTTTGTTTTTTGGTACTGGGGATTGAACCCAGAGGTACTTAACCACTGAGCCACATCCCCGGGCTTTTAAAAAAATTTTTGAGACAGGATCTCCCTATGTTGCTGAGGCTGGTCTTGAACTTGCAGTCCTCTTGCCTAAGCCTCCCACTGTTGTCCTCTCTTGATTCAGAAATAGAAAGATTTGGCTGTTCAATCCTAACAAAAAAGATAATAAATAAGTGTGTCATCAACATGTGCTGTTTTCCTCATTATAATGTGACTATTTGTCAAGGGTGTAGTTATCTAAGAAATCAATAATATGGGAGTCAAATTGGTAATACTACACTCTTCTTTTTCTAAACTTGAAGATTTCAACTAGGCTTATGCATGATTAGTAAATGCTCCTTCTGCTCCGAATAAACCCTCTAATTTGCATCTATCATAACACATTTCCTAAAACAAGAGCTGGTGATCTTTTGATTTCAGACACTTTTCTCATTCATAATTGTCATTAATTTCATAGAGCTGTATCTATTCTCTTTTTTCTGGATTTCTCTTACCAGAATGTGAATATTCTGCTTTCTTAGGTATATAACTAAAAGGTGGATAAATCAAAGAGATAGAAGAATTATCTTTGATTGAAGGAGGTGGAAGTGCTATAAATACATGTCTAGACACCCCTTTTTAAACTTCCATCTCTGCATCATTAATAAATTCATTAATGAGCGCCCTGTTCACATATCTATTATCAACTCTAATCATTTGTGTGTTTGAATCAAGCTCTTCTGCCTTCATTATTGTCATTAATGCCTGTCAGCATATGATAATGTGGGAGAATCTCACAAATTTATATGCATTCTCAAGAGTGAGGACCCAAAGGCAGTCAGTATTCTTGCATGACAGCAGCTGTAACAAATGGCTATCCTTCCCAGGAGAAGTGTAAACAGGTCGCTAATTAATGCATTTACCATTAGCCTCTGTTTAGTCTTCAGTCATAGCACATTCATTTATTATGTTAGGACACCAAGTACAATGTTGTTATGGAAATGAGGTATTTGTACAGTCTCCTTAGATCCACATGACAGATTGAGTTATCTACCTATTTTTCTCTCAGCACTTTCCCAGATATCAGACAGTATATGAATGACCTTGGAGAAGGTCCTATTTTATTACCAGCATTCTGGTGTAAATTGCGTAATGGGTTGGCAGTTTCCTTCAACACAAGCAATGAAAATCAGCCCTCGGTGTGGGATAAAGCTAAGGGGAAGGGGATAAAGGAGGAAAGGGGAAAATAAATTCTAACTTCTAGGTAATATAGTTGATATAATGTAAAATTATAAGTGGTGTGGTACAGAGAGAAAATAAACATTAGGAGTGGAGTGGTGCAAAAGAAATTCATTGCTGCCAAAAGACTGAAAAAATATACTTTGCTGGTCAATTGTGTTTTCTCATATCTACAAATGGTCAACAGCTCTCAAAGAAAGACAATTTTTTTTCCCAATTTTAAATTCCCTAAATACTTAGATAAAAGCTTCAAATAAAGAATGGATGGTGTGACTCAGCGGTTAGCATCCCTGGGTTCATCCCTGGTACCAAAACCCAAACAAACAAACAAAAACAAAAAACAAAAGAATGGAGGAATAAAAGGAGCCTAACCGCTACTTGTTGATTATCAGTAGCCATTCATTTATATAATAAACACTTATTTAGCAACACTTTGGGCCAGGCCCTGTGCTATACATTTAAGATACAGAAATGGAAATGATGTGGTATTCCCTTCAAGATGCTCAGGAGAAAGAGAAAAACAAACTGACAATGTAGAGTGGTCATCACAAGTAACATAGGTACTATGATAATTGTGTGCCCAGGATACTATGGGAGTACAGGGGAAGAATTCTTCATAGGAACTTAAGGAAGATTTCACAAAAGAGTCTATATTTTTTAATTGGCTCTTTTTTTTTTTTTTACAGATGACAGTAGAATCCATTTTGACATAATTATAAGAGCATGGAATATATCTTGTTCTAATTCAGTCCCCAGTACCTTTCCTTCCCCCTGCTCCCTTCCCTCTATTGATCTTTCTGCCATTTACCCATAGTTATTTTTTAAAATTATTTTCTTGTGGATGTACACAGTGATGGAACAATGCAGGCAAGTGTGTCAGGTTAAGGGAACAGATTGTGTGAATTAGAAGGGCATTAGGCAATGTACTGTGCTTATAGAATGGTAAGAAATTCAAGGTGCCCAGAGCATTGTCTGCATAGGGGATAGGCTATTGGGAACAGTGATAGGAGATGAAGTTGTATAAGAAGTATATGAGGGCCAGAAAGAGGACAGTTTTTTTTTTTTGTTTGTTTGTTTTTGGTTTTTTGTTTTTGTTGTTTGTTTTGAAGTGGGGATTTAACACAGCCTTAAATTTTTTTTTTTTTTTTGATACAGGGCCTCATTAAGGCTTTTCTTTTTTTTTTTTTAAACAGGGTCTCCTCAAGTTGTTGGCCCTGGCCTTGAACTTGAGATCCTCCTGTCTCAGTCTCCTGAATTGCTGGGATTACAGGTATGCACCACTATGCCTGGATCAGAATTTTATATGTCATGTTAAGAGGATTTGAACTTTTGCTGTGTCTGCTTCCTTGTTGCCCTCTCCTGAGCTGCTTTCCTCCTTATGCCATGATGTTCTGCCTCCCCTTAGGCCCAGAGCTATGGAGTTGGCAGTCTAAGGACTGAGATCTATGGAACCACTGTATATCCCTTTGAAAATTCTCATTTAGGTACCTATGTACAGGATTGGGTTCACGATTATCAGCTGGTGTTCTTGAGATCTGCAAGATCATTTCAAGAATGAAAAATCTTAGGTGGTAGGGGAGCAAAATGAACTTTCTTCCTTTCCTAGGCCCAGTCTCTATTTTTCGGCTTCAGGTTGGCACCAGAAAGAGTTCTCTTTCAAGGTTAAGCAAAAATTGAAATCCTGATAGGGCTCAACTGGAGTTTAGCCTTTGTGTCCCCTCTTTAAAAGCCCACTGTTGGGCTGGGGTTGTGGCTCAGTGGTATAGTGCTTGCCTAACAAGTGTGAGGCACTGGGTTTGAGCACTGCATTTAAAAAATAAATAAAATAAAGTTATTTTCATCTACAACTAAAAATATCTTTTAAAAAAGCCCACTGTTACAATCCTAGCAGTTAGAATCATAGCCTCTGGGACAGGAGCCCACTATGTATTCTTCTTTGCTAGCAAACCAATAACATTTCTTTTCTTTAACAGTGTTTGGACTTTATCATAGAGGAAAATGTTAATAGAAGCATGAGATAGCCAAGTTGATTTTTAAATACTACCTTGGTGGGAGAAATTGGAAGTAGAAAGAATAAATGGTCAGGAGCTTGATGATGTCTAATCAAGTATCAAGGACAATAGAATTACATTTTAACCCAATTTACAGGGCTATGATGATCAAGTAAACATGAAGAAAGTGAGAGTTAAGAGTCAGAATATCCTTATGGTTTCAAGTATTCAAATATACTTGAAAGCTATGTTACTATGGTGTATGGTTCAAGTGCCAATGGAGAAGTTATGGCATTGGGATTGCATAATTTGTCAAAGTCAAGTCCAATTTAATAACTGTCAGCCAGGTGTGGTGGCACACACCTATGTAATCCCAGTGGTTCTGGAGGTTGAGACAGGTGGATCCCAAGTTCAAAGCAGGTCTCAGCAACTTAGCAAGACCCTGTCTCTAAATAAAATATGAAAAAGTGCTATGGATGTGGCCCAGTGGTTAAGTGCCCCTGAGTTCAATTCCTGATACCAAACAAACAACAACAAAAACTTTAAGAAGTCTCAGGACTTCAGGCTTTTTACTCAGTCTGCTTTTTTCAAGAAGAGCTCCCTTTCCTGGAGTCATGACAGAACTTCTTCTTAAGGTTGTAGACCTAAACCTCAATTTAGAGGTGAAAATTGGGAAATATGTTATTTGCTCATTCTTGTTATTCTTTTCATTCAGGAATAGAGCACTTATTCATGTATTTGCTATTTAGGAGGATCCCAAGTTCAAAGCTAGCCTCAGCAATTTAGTGAGACCCTATCTCTAAATAAAATATGAAAAAGTGGGATATAATAGTGGTAGATCCAGTTAATGAAGTGCAAAGGGCCCTGGACTTGGAGTTATGTGACTTAAGTCTAATCCTAGCTCTTTCATTAAATAGCTGCTTGATTTTAGGCAGGTTGTTTAACCAATTTGGGCCTCAGTATTCTTAACTCTGATATAATAATTTATCTTTAATATTTGGCTTATTTCTTTATTTATTTATTTATTTTTTATTTTTTTTATTGGTTGTTCAAAACATTACAAAGCTCTTGACATATCATATTTCATACATTTGATTCAGGTGGGTTTTGAACTCCAAATTTTACCCCAAATACAGATTGCAGAATCACGCCGGTTACACATCTACATTTTTACATAATGCCCTATTAGTAACTGTTGTATTCTGCTACCTTTCCTATCCTCTACTACCTCCCCTATCCTCCCCTCCCATCTTCTCTCTCTACCCCATCTACTGTAATTCATTTCTCTCCTTGTTTATTTTCCCATTCCCCTCACAACCTCTTATATGTAATTTTGTATAACAATGAGGATCTCCCTCCATTACCATGCAATTTCCCTTTTCTCTCCCTTTCCCTCCCACCTCATGTATCTGTTTAATGTTAATCTTTTCTTCCTGCTCTTCCTCCCTGCTTTGTTCTTAGTTGCTCTCATTATATCAAAGAAGACATTTGGTATTTGTTTTTTAGGGATTGGCTAGCTTCACTAAGCATAATCTGCTCTAGTGCCATCCATTTCCCTGAGAATTCCATGATTTTGTCATTTTTTAGTGCTGTATAATACTCCATTGTGTATAAATGCCACATTTTTTTTATCCATTCATCTATTGAAGGGCATCTGGGTTGGTTCCACAGTCTAGCGATTGTGAATTGTGCTGCTATGAACATCGATGTAGCAGTATCCCTGTAGTACGCTCTTTTAAGGTCTTCAGGGAATAGTCCGAGAAGGGCAATAGCTAGGTCAAATGGTGGTTCCATTCTCAGCTTTCCCAGGAATCTCCATACTGCTTTCCAAATTGGCCGCACCAGTTTGCAGTCCCACCAGCAATGTACAAGAGTACCCTTTTCCCCACATCCTCACCAGCACTTGTTGTTGTTTGACTTCATAATGGCTGCCAATCTTACTGGAGTGAGATGGTATCTTAGGGTGGTTTTGATTTGCATTTCTCTGACTGCTAGTGATGGTGAGCATTTTTTCATGTACTTGTTGATTGATTGTATCTCCTCCTCTGAGAAGTGTCTGTTCAGGTCCTTGGCCCATTTGTTGATTGGGTTATTTGTTAATATTTGGCTTATTTCTGTATCTATGATTCACTCTGTGACCTAGACAATATTCATTTACCAAGCCATCTCCGAGAAACTGGTGCTATTATTTTGCTGAAATGACCCAAGTGTCCAATGATTTGAGTGTTGGCAGTTCAGATCTTAGAGATTTCATCACTTTGGTATAGTAGTGCCATCTTTATTTTAATTGCTATTTGTAGATTCAACTTTCTTTCTTCTTGGTATTGACTAAATATTGAATACTGAAAGGTCATTAAGAAGAAATCTATGGGCTGGCCTCCATCCCTTGGCTCAAAGAAAACTGAAATAGTTATCATATATCTACTGGCTCCTGATAGACAAAGACCTGGTGCCAGTTCTATACAACTTTATTCCTGTTGCATTGAAATAGACTGAATTTGGAACCCAACTCCCACTCTTTAAAGCAAGAGGAACTTCCTCCTGCAGATGATCAAACTGCATAAAGTTCACTATTCACTTTCCCATCTTTTATCTATTTCTTATGCAGGGGGCTGGGTTTGTGGCTCAGCGGTAGAGCGCTCGCCTAGCATGTGTGAGGTGCTGGGTTCGATCCTCAGCACCACATAAAAATAAATAAATAAATAAAATAAAGATATTTCTTATGCAAGTGGGTGGCAGAGTCCAGTCAGCAAGGTCCCTGAGCTGGGCTGCTGGTAACAGTCTCAGGGACAAATGCTGCCAAATCTTAATTACCAAGGAACTTTTGAGAAAGTTGCTTCATTCTTTGGGTCTTGGCTTATCTATTTGTAGAAAAGAGACACTGCGACTTGTTTTCTCTGTATTACCCTGACAGGAAATATTTTTCACATGAAAGAAATCATATGGATGAGGAAACTTGGGAGGGAAGAATCTAAAACAGGAACAGTAAATGGGTTCATTTCATATGCCACCTCTGATTGATTGATATTAGATATCCAAAGCATAATGTTAAAGAACATGAATTTGTGTATAAGCTCAGTTGAAAGAGTAACAACTATGGGTATAGGGTTGTAAGTGGCTGAGCACAGCTCTTGTGCCAAAAATAGGACAGATAGTTAGTTTTTGGAGGTGATCATGGGGTGAGTGTAATTTGACCTAATGCACATCTAAGGCTTCTTTTAATATAATTTCTCTCATTGACATCAAGTCACTTCAATCCCCTGGAGACGTTTGGCCTTAGAATCCTCTTTGTTTAAAGGGAAGGAAATTCATCCAATGGGAATAGGAATAAAAATGTGCCCAGCATGGTGTTACATATCTGTAGTCCCAGCAACTCAGTAGGTCAGGGCAGGAGGATCTCAAGTTTGAGGCCAGCCACAGCAACTAAGTGAAACCCTGTATTAAAATTAAGAAAAATAAAAAGGCTTAGAGATGTAGCTTAATGGTAGAGTACCACAGGGTTCAATCCATTGCTACAAAACAAAACAAACAAACAAAAAAACCCAAAAACAAAAAACACAATAAGGCAGGATCATAGTATCCTATGATATCATGGGAGGACTATAGTCTGAGATGACATCTTTTTCCTTTTACCTATAGTTTACCCCTACAATCTGTGACGCTTATCTATTATATATTATGGTTTAATGTTTAGATAGTTGCTAGGCCTAGCTATTTCCATGGAGACAAAGGTAGTTTGTGAGTGTGCTAGTTGCTATAAGTTATTAACTGCAACAGTTTATCCAACCTTTCCTTTTCTTTCCCATATCCCACAGTTCAAAAGTCTTGAAAAAGCCTGATGTACTGCATGACTTGTATGGAATGTACTTTGTAGAATATCTTCCTTCTTGTATTTAGTTTATTTTGCCATGGGAATAGAATAATTTGCTTCTAGGAGTCATAGCTCCTTACCTGGAAATAGCTTCTTGGTAAAATGAAAAATTCAGATAAAGAATTTCTAACTTCCACTGCCCAGCCCCTCTAAGCTCCTTTCACATGTTCTGTAGAACAAATGTAAATGAGAAATGTGCTGACAAAGAATTGCCCCAGTATGTAAGATGCTCCAGAATCAGAAAAAACCTTTCCCTCATTTTGGTAAAGCAAAGGACCAAAGTCACTGTCCCTCATGGGTTCTCCATCTAGCAGAGCTTATTTTGGCAAGGAGAAAGTGGCCTACTTATGAAGGTGGTGGACAGAACTGAGGTAAGAAAGAGAATGTAGGACAGTTTCTCTCCATAACAAATCTCTCTGAAAGTGGAAAACTGACAGCAGGTGATGCCATCAAAACAGGCTTTGGCTTTCAAAGCTCGCCCTTCATCTCCTGGCCCAATATCTTCTCTTTTCCCTTTTCTCATGCTTCCCTTGATATTTTCACTATAGTGGAACAAGTTTTGACTTTGTAGGGTCCCAATTAGCCTTGCCTATAGCTTGAATATAAGCAGGCTGAGTTTGAGAGGGTGAAGTTGAAGGATCTCAGAGCTTTAATAAAGAAAATTTAAGAGAGTCAAAGCTCTAATATTAAAACTAGTAATTTCAAATTATTACTAATTCAGAGGGATGACCTGAAAGTTACCTTTGTTCAGCAAGGTCTTTTAAAAAAACCTTTATTTTGGAAAGTGTTAAACATACTCAAAAATAGAGAGCATAATATAATAAACCTCCATGTACCCATCACTCCACGTCAACGTTTGTCACTGTTTTGCCAATATTAGCAAAGCATTTCTTTCTTGAAAGTTTAATCTTGGTTTTAAATAGGACTGTTGACTGACCTTGTCTTTTTATTTTATTTTATTTTATTTTGTACCAGGGATTAAACCCAGGGGCACTTAAAAACTGAACCACATTCCCAGCCCTATTTTTTTTTTTTTAATTTTGAGACAGTCTGGCTAAGTTGCTTAGGATCTTGCTAAGTTGATGAGGCTGGCCTTGAATTTCTACTCCTCCTGCCTCAAACTTCCTAGTCACTGGGATTATAGGCATGTGCCAAGGGGTGCTGCCTACCCTTAAATCTTTAAATTACTTTAGATTAAATGCTCCCCTTCAATTTATAAATGATCTATCAACTGAAAATAATTCCTAATTGTTCATTAAATGGGTCTCTCAGGGTCGTTCTGGGACAACACTTCTCTGAAGCATTTTGAATCCAGTTTGAGTCATCATCATTTGAAAGTAATAAAATTGTCCTTCTCCTAAACTATCCTATGATTTGGATTTTTCTTTGCTTCACACTGACTTCATCTTTACCATCTTCCCAATATTAATTTGCAAAGAGAGTTGATAAGTTTAAGGAAGAAGGGGTTTGGAGCCTTGGATATTGTTTAATAGTTAAGCCCCCCGCCCCCACCCCCCCCAACTCCCTCAGGAGGCGTGATCACTTAAGGGCAGTATTTCTGGCTGGAGCACAAGAAAAAATTGGCTTGTTTTGTCCAGGCAGAATCAAAGAGGAGTGTGAATGGGGCCTAAATGCTGATTATTCATTAGCCCTCAGGAAAGGACTGAGTCATACTGTCCAAAGGATATTAAATCAATCTGAATTGTTGGAGTGGATGATTCACTTCCAAGCTGCTTGGATTAACAACATTATTTTTTCTCTACTATCCACCAAACTTATTATGCTTTGTGTAAAGCAAGACTAATATGCTTGAAAGCATTTGAAAGTGCTTGAAGCTTTCCAAGCTCCTAAAAATTTATACGCACCTGGTATAAGTGCTTGGTCTATCTGAGACCTATCCCTGGTGCTTCAAAGCCACTAACTTCTAGCCTGTAGAAAAGAAAATGTGATCTCTCATCTTCTGTTTCATTAGCATAGTGGGATAAGCAAACTAGTAAAACAAAGCATTTTATCAAGTCATTGAGCTTTTCTAGAATTGTTCACTCACTTTGACTATCATAGGCTATATGGTATCACATTTCTAATAGCTTTCTTATGCCTGTGTGAAGGGTGAGAGAACTGTGGTTTCCTAAGTCTCTCTTGGTGGAAGAACTTTGAGTTAATCACTACACTTGCCTGTGAACCCCATCTACCAATCTCAGGGGAGGTCTGCTTCCTACTGTCCCTGGATATGATATGTAATTGCAGTTCTGAGGTCTGCATTGGTATGGCTGCAAATCAACTAAGCTCAATGCTTTCAAAACAATTTTCTCTCATCTAGGTGAAAAGGAATCCCAAAATATCTGTGTAAATTGGGTCTGGAAGGGTCCTCTAAGACCTTTGTTTTACGGAGATAAATTATTTTCTCATTGATCCCTACCCTTTCATCCTTTCCCTTGTTTGATACTGGCTGCATTTGGAAGTAGGACAAGAGTATCAATAAGAGACATGTAATTCCCTTCTGTTTGAATGTGCAAGTCTTAAGAGCAGCACTCAACTTGATTGCTTACAAGATTTATTGAAACATTTTGACTAGTAATAACTGTTGGTTTTGAAGCCATGTTTCACAGAATCTATCTGTATAGATTTCTTTCAGGGCTCTGTCATTTCAATGTGGCAATTTTTCCCTGCCTTGGAAAGGTATTATTTGGTATCTAGGCCTGAACACTTCTTATTTCAGGGACAAGAAAGGGAGAGGGAAGAAACACTGGAGATGTGATAGTCCTATACTTTAATCTTTCAGGTCAGAAATTCTCTAATTCCTTTTCTCCATTTTCTGATAACTTCCAAAGGGTGGCTGGGGCTCATGGTAGGAGGATCAGGCCATGCCTCATCCCTGAACTTTTTTGTTTGCTCACTTCTTTTTTGGGTGCAGTACTGGGGATTGATCCCAGGGGTGCTTTGCCACTTAGCTATATCCTCAGCCCTTTTTATTTTTTGAGACAGGGTCTGACTAAGTTGCTGAGGCTGGCCTCAAACTTGCAATCCTCCTGCCTCAGCCTCCTGAGCCACTGGGATTATTTGCTCATTTTAAGTGCTGCCTGTTCCCCACTGGTGCTTTCTATTTCTCCCCCACTGCTGAGCAGGATGAATTGACCTTTCCCTGTTTATTCCATGGTGTGACATAGCTTCTCCGAAGTAGGAGAGACCCTTATTTGGAAGTTGTAGTTGATTTATTTCCTGAAAGGAACTCAGTGAATCCATGTGCATTTGCTGGTGTATGACCCATTGGTGGTAATAAGGAGACTCTCCTAAAATAGGGCTGCTTCTCTTATTTTTAGGACATGTCTGTCTTATTCCTTACATATTGTGTTTCAGCATAAGCAAACAGTGTTGCTCCCAAAGAAAGCATGCCAATGCTGTTGTTTTGTTTTCCCTCTAAGCTTGAGATGTTGATGGTTGCTAATGGGGTTGGGGGTGGTGGTGAGGGAGGAATGTAAAGAAATCTGGAAGTTCCTTTAATGAGATCAAATCCCTTTATTTTCTATGGCCAGTATTGGAAGGGAGTAGATTCCATGTGGGGTGGAAGTTGAGACTCTTCATTTTCTTTCTCTTAGGAGATCTTTTACTCTCTTAGGGGACTTAATGTTCTGACATTAGCCCCAATCTTATGTTTTCAAAAGTAGTTGAGAAGCCCAGATTGCAGTTCCAATTCTCCTATTAGCCACTGTGAGATCTTGAGCAGTTCCCTTTTCCTCAGTTTGCTTATATGTAAAATTAAGGGGGCTGACATAAATTACATATCTCTAAGACTCCTTCAAGCTCTCTCGTTCGCTGGCTTTCTAGTTTGAAATTCATGTGTCTTCTTATCATGTCCAGTGGAGGGCATCACTGAGTCTCCCAGAGACGGACCAATAGATACTCTGAACTTTTCATACAGTGAGTCCTTTTGAGATTTCTTCCTCTATAAACTGTAAGATATAATAAGCAGAACTATTTATTTTTGGCCCCTAACCATAAATCTGGTTTCCTAAATAAAGAACAAATAACCCAATGTGGGAGGAAAAGGGAAAAAGCATTTGGGGCTTAATGGTATGGATGGATTTCCTTAGGGAATGGCATCCCATTGAGAGGAATAGGAGCTAAGAAATCACTGCTGTTTCCCTTTGGGGATGGGTTACTTCACTTCCAGGAAGACTTGAGAGGAGGGAGTCTTTATCCTGGGCACAATGGACCATTGCCATGTAAAGCCACTTGCTCTGTTGTAGCTATGCAGTAAGTGAAATTGACTTAGGAGAATTAGGCTGGGCTACATGCACAGCAAGTACCCTAGGCACCTCTAACTCTAGCAGCTAGCATAGGGCCTGACATACAGTGAGTATTCAATGAATATCTTTTGAAAAATCTATTCTGTGTCCTGAATCTGGGTCAGAGCCTCTCCTCTCTGTTCACACAGCACCCTGCCCTTCCTTTCATCAATCAGAGTTCTGATTATACTGTATTTTTAGGTGCCAACTGTCTTGTGTCTCTGCTTCACAACCCTTGAGTTTAAGGAGTGTATAGTTTGTTTCTACTATATAGTTATGAGCACAGAGAAAGCACAAAATAAAAATTTGTTTGATCAATGTCTGGATGCCCAAATAATATGTGGTGACTCTCTAGAGTGGGTCTCCTAGAAAAGTACCTTCCCTAGGATTTTGCTTAATATTTTGTCCTCGTCATTCTTTTCATCTCCATTATTTGAGAACTTCTGATATGTCTACACTGTATCAGGAACCATCCCTATACAGAGAATCATACAGATCCTGACTCATCAGGAAAGCTTTTGCAGATGAGGAACTTCCAGAATAAAGACAATGTCACCAAGAAATGGGAGCAAACTCTTAATGAAAATATGGAAACTTTGATTGCTAATTTAGATAGTTTAATGTTATACACATAAGATTTCATTCTCCATTCTTTCTTCCACATACCACATTCCTAGCAGTTTTTATGTATCTGTCTCTTTCTCTCTCCTGTGTCTTCAGCCTTCAGAGGGACGCTGCAGTATTGCAGCTTCTAGCTACTTTAGCAGCCTGGAGGCTTTCTGTTAAGAACTGCAGTGTCAGTTCTCATTGAAGATTCTTCATGTCTGATGCTATCAAACTAAATTCATGCATAACAGTTGTAGTGGAGATTTGCTAGTAATGTCTTTTTCTTTTATAACTTGACGGTCACCAGAGCTGATTGCATAAGTTTTTTTTTTTTTCCTTATATGAATGATGCTCATTCTAGCCCTGGAATCTTGTGATTTTTCTTAGTGGTTGTTGTAAAGCATCTACATTGATAGATATTTTGATGGTGCTTTGTTGTTATTATCATTTTCTATCTTGTGAGACTCAGAATTATTCTAATAGCTATACTGCATATCATCTTGTCCCCAAAGAATATGAAATATCCTTAGTTGAGGAAGTAAGTGCTAAATTATTTGTGTTTCTAAACAGTTTTCCAAATATTCTATGCATTGTATTGTATTGGTTAGAGTATGTCCTTGATAAACTCTGAAATCTTGGTTACTTAAAGCAATAACATTTCCTTCATACACACATTACTTCTCCAAATGGTGATTCAGAGATCCAGGTTCCTTCCATCTTCTGGCAATTCCATCTTTAACATGACAATCTTAGGGTTCCTTTAGGGTTTGTCTTAATTCCAGCTAGGTGGAAGAAAAAAGAACATGGAAGATACTGTATAGAAAGTCAGTATTAGAGATATATCACTTAGGTCCATATTCTATTGGGCAAAACCCAATCATATGAGCACAACTAAGTATAGGGGATATGCAAATAGGGTCTAGATGTATTCCCAGAAGGAAAGGGAAATAGATTTTTGTGAGTACATATTATGTGTCATGAATGAAACCAGGGAGACCACTAGAGACTATTAGAAAACTAAACTACTTCTATACCTGTGTCCATTCCACTGTGGTACAAACAATAGAGTCCCTAGGGAAAAAAATAGATTGCTTTCCACTCTTCTTTCTTTCTTTCTTTTTTTATTGTTGGTTGTTCAAAACATTACATAGTTCTTGATATATCATCTTTCACACTTTGCTTCAAGTGGGTTATGAACTCCCATTTTTAGCCCATATACAGATTGCAGAATCACATCAATTACACATCCATTGATTTACATATTGCCATACTAGTGACTGTCGTGTTCTGCTACCTTTCCTATCCTCTACTATCCCCCCTCCCCTCCCCTCCCCTCCCCTCTTCTCTCTCTACCCCCTCTACTGACCTTCATTTCTCCCCCTTGTATTATTTTTCCCTTTCCCCTCATTTCCTCTTGTATGTTCTTTTGTATAACCCTGAGGGTCTCCTTCCATTTCCATGCAATTTCCCTTATCTTTTCAGATTTGTTCTTAATTTCGTAGTGGAAGGAGCCAGGCCCTAAGAGGATTAACTGTAAAGGATGATTGATCTAGAAATCAAGCACCATTCGTTGAATGGCATTGTAGGATTCTCTAAAGAAAATGTCATCACCTGCATTTCCCCCCTTATATTTCCTTCATGGGTTTGTCTACAGGTGAGGAAACTGGGATTTTTTTGGTGCTTCCTGATGAAAAGAAGACACCTACTTGCGTCCTGAAGTATCATGAGGCCAGGGCTGCAACATAAATGTGACATTATAAAAATCAGAGCTGGACAAATATTTATCAAGAAATCAGCATGTGCCAACATTTGCTAGGAACTGAGGATATAAGATGAGTAAGACAGTCAAAATAAATAATAACATATCTATTTTGCTGGTAATATTGTCAAAATTTAAAAGGGTTAAAAATAGCAGGTGTTGGTAAGGACATAAGGGAAATGAGAACTCTTGAACATTGCTGATGGGAATAAAACTCATCATAGCTACTTAGAGAGCAATTCCTCAGTAGCTATTGAAACTAAAAATTCACATACCTTACAATTGGGCAGTTTTACTTCTAGGTCTCTTTGTTGGAGTGATACTCACACATATACAAAGAGACATGGAGTAAAGCACATTTATTGTAACTTTTTTGTGATAGCAAATTCTTGGAAACAACCTGAATGTCTACCAATAGGGGAATGGTTAAATAAAATGGGAGTACATCCATATAATAGAGTATTTTACAGCAATAATAAAAAATAGCTACATACTTGTGTCAACATTTCAAAAAAAAAATTCAAGTTGAAAGAATCAAATGGCAGAATGATGCATATGGATGTATGACATTTGGGAGAAGGTGTACCAGCCAATACTGTCTACTTTATATATAGGCACAGGTATATCTGTAAATGCATAAAAAGACTAGAAGGATATGGATCAAATTCATACTAGTGTTTGGTTATCTTTGGAATAGCAGGGAAATGATAGAGCTTACGGAGAGGTCAGGGGGCTTTTGGTTTTACCTATCATATTGTATTCTGCAACAAAGAATAGTGTTTTCATAAGTTATTTTTAAAGGAAATAAATAGAAAATGATCAAAAGTAAAAGTGTCAAAATGTCAATAATGGTTAGTTGTGAATGTTAGGTATGTGGGTGATTATGGTATTGTTCTTTGAACTTTTCTGAAGGTTTCTTACTGACAAGAAACAGAACAACTAACTAAACAACCACAAAAATCTACTGCCTATGACTTTAAAGAGCTTACCCTTTAATCAGGGAAAGACAGGTAAAAAGGTAAATAGTTTAAGGTGCTGAAAAAATAAATGGGGCATGGTAGGCTCCTAACTTAGAACTGGGGTATTGTAAAAGCTTCCCAGAGAAAATGTGAATAATTTAGGCCTTAAAGTTCTACTTTGAACTTTGTAAGTCAAGGAACTGCATCCTGTAGTAGTTCAGGACAAAGAAAGAGTAAGAAACAGAGATAAAAGGGAACATGATGTATAAGGAAACTCCAGTTGATTTTATTTGTCTTGAGTATAAATTGTCATGTGGGAGGTGGTGGCAGGAAATGAAGTAATATGGGTACACAGGATTGGAAGTGCTTCATTAGGAGGTTGAATCTTTTCTTTTTCATAGTATTCAATGTTTTACCATGTGCTAGGAATTGTGTGAAGATTTGTTCATGGATGTAATTTTCTCCACAGTCCACAAGAGGTAGTTCTATTATTATCTCAAATGAAACTGAGGTTCACTGAGAGGCTCTGGTCTGTATAATGAAATATTTTTGGTGGATGGATCAAGATCTGGAGGCCCCACTGAGGGCAGTATTCCATGGCAGAATACTGTGTGCATCTAGGAGTTTTATCTTTGTTTTGGGGGTGAGTTTGCACTAAGCTAGCGATTATCAAATGTTGGTGGATATCAAAGGCACTTACTTGGAGGAGCTTAATGCAGGTCCATGGGCTCCAACCTATAGGTTCTTGTTCTTTAGATCTGGGGTAAAACTCAGGAATCTGTATTTCCAGGTGATTGTGATAACAGGTGAGTCTGAGGCCACACTGCAAACAATCGCAGCACTGTTTCCTTTTCTTCCTCAAAATCTCTGGGTCACTGGCATTGACTTTAAGCATGGCTCTCCAGGGGCAGAGGAAGATAAGAATTTATCTGCTACTTTGGGACTCAGTTTCACTTAGATAATCACTCACCGACACAAATAGCAAAAGTCCATCTGTAAAAACTGTTGAGTGACCAGGGACCTTTCATTTCTCAACTGAGAGCTTTAAACTTCTGAATGTCACTAGACCTGGGGCTGAGCACTTGGTAATATACACTGTTGGGTGGTCAGGTGTTTAAGCTCAGTACATAAAGAAGAGTTATACATTATAGATAAATCATTATTTTTGTATTTTACAAGTCATAATTCTATGAGCATTATTATTTATTGTCCTTTATTTTTCGTAAAACCATATGATACAAGTATTACAGATTAATTAGAATACAGTTGGATATAGGCAAGATAATTTCCACATGGGATGCAGAAGATGCAATCTAATATTACTATTCACATATCACAGAAAACAGAGGCACAGGCATTGTCCTACAGCCTTGGTTCAGAGATCCCACATCCATATTCCTGTCATGATATAAACTTTCCCCTTTACCCACTTCCATTCTCTGGGCACTGAGAGTTTCTTCTGGGTCTTCTGTGAGACTGTTTATTTCTGTCTCTAGTGTCACTGGGAGCAATAGGTATGGACAGAGAATTCATGTTCAAAGCTCTCCATTCCTTCTCCATAAAACCTAGATGGATGTTTAGGAGATTAATGGAGTCTTTTGAAGTTGGAGATGAAAGTTCTGTTGAATCACAGCAGCCTAGTCTCTTTGGTTCCCATAATAGTCCTATATTCTTGTCTCTTTCTTTTGAAGTGATAGCAATTTGAAGAATTGGCTGAGGCCAAGGAACTCAACTGTTTGACTTTCTTACACATCCTTATCAGATGTATGGCTTGCAAATATTTTCTCCCAATTCCCTGGGTTGCTTCTCAACTCTGTTAGAGTGACACAGCCACATCAATATTTATAGCGTTTCAATTCACAATAGCCAAACTATGGACCAACCTAGATGCCCTTCAACAGATGAATGGATAAAGAAAATGTGGTATATTACTCAGCCATAAGGAAGAATGAAATTATGCCATTTGCTATTAAATGGATGGAGCTGAAGAATGTCATGCTAAGTCAAATAAGCCAGTTCCCTAAAACCAAAGGCTGAATGCAGATGATATGCAGATGCTAATTCACAATAAGGATGGGGGGTGCTAGGGAAGAATAGAGGTACTTTGGATTAGGCATAGGGGAGTAAATGGAGGGGAGGGGGGAGGGGGGAGGGAGTAGTAAGGACAGTAGAATGAATCAGACATTACTCCCCTATGAGCATATATGATTACATGATTAGTGTGATTTTAAAACATGTACAACCAGAAGAATGAGAAGTTATACTGCATTTATGATGTGTCAAAATGCATTATATTGTCATATATAACTAATTAGAATGAATTTTAAAATGCAGGAAAAAAATCAAAGAAGATCTAAATAAATGGAGAAATAACCATGCTCATGTATTGGCAGATAAAATATAGCAAAGTTGTCAATTCTAGTCAAACCAATGTATGTATTGATATAACGAATTTTAAATCAAAACTCAAGAAGTGTTTTGATATATGTAGACAAGCTGATTCTAAAATTTTATGAAAAGAAAAGGAACAGAGTAGACAAATAATATTGAAAATAAATTGAAAGTTGGAGAAATCATACTACCCAACATTAGAACTTACCATAAGTCTGTCTTCAGCAGTTTGATGATGTGTTTGGGTCCATATGTCTTTGGATTTATCCTGTTTGTGATTTGCTGAGCTGCTTCAATCTGTAGGTTTATCTTTTTTTGTCAATGTTATTTTTTCAGCCATGGTTTCTTTAGATATTTATTCTGCATCATATTCTTTTTCTGGAATTTTTATTCTACTACAAAGTAAGTCTATCTAGTGAGTCTTTTAAAATTGATTTTTGTATTTTCAGTCTTCTATTTTGTTTGTTTTTATTATTTTATTTTTCTGAGATGTTATATAGTTTCATTCATCTCAAGATTTGTCTTTTTTCATGGAAATTTGAGATTTTCCTAGTTCATCATATGCTGAATAGTTTTGAGTTCTATCTTGGATATGATGAGTATGATGCTGTGAGTCTCTGGGCCTTGTTTAAATCTACAGATGTGTTTTTGTTTTAGCAGACAATCTACTTGTTTCAATTTGGACTACAAGTTCTGACTAGATCTCTGTGGGTTGTGCTTTCAGTGTTGTACCATTTTCAAAGTCATTGCAATGTATCTGTCATGTTCAGTGGCCTGTGTGGGACTTGGATAATGGTCTATCTTGGAATTCAGTTATCAAAATTTTTGGTATGAGTTTTTTTTTTTTTGATAGTACTGGGGATTGAACCCAGGATCTTGTACAATCTAGGCAAGCACTCTAACACTGAGCCAAATTCCCAGCCCCAGTGTGCACTTTTGTGTCATATGTACATATATACATTTTGGGCTCAGGCCAATTACCCAAGTTCCTCCCTTTCCCCCTCTCTGCCATATTTTCTGTACTTTTTGATTCTTTTGGTGCTCTGGCCAGAAGACTGTGGTTTCTATTAGTCCATTCTACTGTGTACTTTCCACAACTCTACTCAATTCTGGGGCCAAGTGAATGTAAGACAGACAGAAGGGGGAAGAAACAATGGGCTTTTCCTTATCCTTTGGGATGGATCACTGTACTTGTGACCTTCCCTCAGTATTTGTATTCCTACTTTTGCCTTCTTTGTGGGATTGCCTAGGAGCTTGGCAATGAAAAAACAAAGAAAAGAAAAAGAAAAAGGGAGATTTTCTTTATTTTCTCTTGGTGGTTGGATACTGCTGTTTCATGCCTTGAGCCATAACTTGAGGGCTACTTCTGGTGCTTTCTCTGTCCCATCCCAGTATCCAATTCTAGGCTTCTGGGTCATTTAGATTCAGGTCATAGGATACTGAAGGGAAAATAGAGAACTCAGTCTGATTCATAGATACTTTAAATTTTGATTTGCCGGCTATTTTTGCTTTTTCCTCAAATAGGTCTTCCATGCATTCTGTCCAGTTTTTATGGCTGCATTTAACAGAAAGAGCATGTTGGAGTATGCTTATTCCATCTTACCCAGATCTAGAACCTGATTGCTGCCTTTGAGGCTCTTAATGAATGAACTTTTTTTTTTGGTGAGGATGATTTTTAGCAAAGTAGTAAAGATGGTAGAGTTTTTAGCCATATCTGCAATCTCTTACCATCACTTTCTTTTTCTTTCTCCATTCATTAATGTCTCTTTAACATGTACATTTGCAGGCTGGGATTGTGGCTTAGCAGTAGAGCGCTTGCCTAGCATGGGCACCACCCGGGTTCGATTCTCAGCACCACATAAAAATAAAAGGCATTGTATTATGTGTCCATCTACAAAAAAAGATTCTCTCTCTTTAAAAAAATGTACATTTGCACATGGTAAAATTTATGTAAATATTAGTGATATATTTTACCATATATTGACAAATGGTATTTATTTATAGGGTACAAAGTGATGGTATGATTTTTTTAATATAATGTAGAGGGAGTTGATAGACTTCATTTGGGTTCTTTGTTGAAAGGAGGTTTGATACCTGTGCTGAGATTAGAATTAAAGGGGTGCCATCTTCTCCACAGAGTGTATATTCGTTAGAACTAGTAGCTAAGGTAAGAGAAATTGGAAAGTACCAGGGTAAGGCCTCTGCTACCTCCTGCAATCGGACTCTGTATGCGTGTAACTTGTCATCCTGACAAGCAATGGCTGCATACTTCCTACAGTTCAAAGGCCATAGACTCTTGGATACTGGTGCTTCTTTTCTCTTTTTTTTTTGGTACTGGGGATTGAACCCGCAGGTGTCTAACCACTGAGCAACATCCGTATCCCTTCTTTATTTTGAGACAGCATCTTGCTAAGTTGCTTAGGACCTCACTAAGTTGCTGAGGCTGGCTTTCAACTCATGATCCTCCTGCCTCAATCTCTCAAGCCACTGGGATTACAGGCATGCACCACTGTGCCCAGCTGGTGCATGTTTATTTAAAGAAGTAGCTACTATACTTCAGAGTTGAAGGTAAATGAAACTTTATTTTTATTTTCTTTCTAGCTTATAAAATACCAGACATATTATAATGAGATTCAGAAATATCATACTTATAAATAGGACCACCATCCCTTCTCTTCTGACAGAGATTTCATTTTGTAATTGTCAATTTTCATTTCAGAAATGGTGCCACTATGGTTTTCCCACCCACCCATCTTTTCCAGGGGACAAGGAGTATGGGGTAGAAATATCTCAATAATTTCAAAGATAACTAATTGCCTTTACAGTTGGGTACCTTCTACTTCCTTCCTGAGTCATCTCAGCAGGGATTGACTGGAGAGGGAAGGATCACCTTCCATGTGGGCCATGGAGCAGTCAAAAGAACCAAAAATCATCCATGCTGAGATGAACCATGTAGTTGATTTGAAAGCCTGATGTGGACACAAAAAGTGGCATGACATCTATGTTTCCATTCTGCCTGGTGTTGACTGAATATAGAATTCTAAAGTCATTTGTCCAGGTTGAAAGGGCTCATAGTGATCCTCAGGACCACAGAACTTTAGACTGGCATCTAATCCCTTCATTGTATAGTTAGAAGAAGTGATATGTTGAAGGTCACATGAGAGACAGTGGAAGCTTTCAACATTGGACACTTTTTATTGGCTTCTTGTCTGACATTTCCTCTTTCTGTTATGCTTTCCAGAAACTGTAAGGGGAAACCAAGTGCTATAAGAATGCATGACCCATGGAATGAAGGGTGATTAATCACTTACTAGAGGAGATAATAGGTTAGGCTGCTCAGAACAGCATGCTTAGGACAAAAGAGTATTCTAATAACTCTTCAAATAGAAAGGTGATAGAAGGTATCAAGCTCTACTAATTATTTTTTAAATGTATCTTTATTTTTAAATAAACATTATATTAATTGTATAAATTAATGGATTTACCATGATATTTTCATAAATGTATCTATCATGTTTCAGAGCCTTCTCCCTACCACCCTCTCTTCATTTCTCCCCCCTCCCCCTCACCACCCCTTACTCTTCTCCTTTGCTACTAGTTCCTCTTCTACTTTCAGGTCATCTGTAAGTTTCCACATATGAGAGAAAACATGAGATACTTGCCATTCTGTATCTAGCTTATTTCACTTAACATTATGGCTACCTATTCCATTTTTTTCCTGCAAATGTCAGAATTTCCTTCTTTAAGGCTGAGTAGAACTCTGTTGTGTATACATACCACATTTTCTTTATACATTTATCTGTTGTCAGGCACCTAGGCTGATTGCATAACTTGGCTATTGTGAACAGTACCACAATAGAGATAGGTATCTTGTTTGTATGCTGACTTCATTTCCTTTTGGATATAAACCTAGGAGTGGTATAGCTGATTCATATGGTAATTCTTTTTTTAAAAAATATTTTTACGTTATAATTAGTTATAGATGACAGATGAATGCATTTTGACACATCATAAATGGAGTATAATTTCTCATTCTTCTGGTTATACATGTTGTAGAATCACACCAGTCATGTAATCCTTTATGCACACATGGTAATAATGTCTGATTCATTCTACTGTCCTTCTTCCCCCCTCCCCCTCCCCTTCATTTACTTCCCTCTGCCTAATCCAAAGTACCTCTATTCTTCCCTAGCTCTCTCCCCCTTTATTGTGAATTAGCATCTGCATATCAGAAAAAACATTCAGCCTTTCGTTTTGGGGGATTGGCTTAATTGACTTAGCATGATATTCTTCAGCTCCATCCATTTACCAGCATATGCCATAATTTCATTCTTCCTTAAGGCTGAGTAATATTCCTGTGTGTGTGTGTGTGTGTGTGTGTGTGTGTGTGTAAATATTTTCTTTATCCATTCATTTGTTGAAGGGCATCTAAGTTGGTTCCATAGTTTGGCTGTTGTGAATTGACCTGCCATAAACACTGATGAGGCTGCATCACTGTAGTATGCTGATTTTTAAGTCCTTTGAGTATAAAACTAGGAGTGGGACAGCTGGGTCAAATGGTGTTTTCATTCTAAGTTTTCTGAGGAATCTCCATACTGCTTTCTAGAATGGTTGCACCAGTTTGCAGTCCCACCAGCAATGTATGAGTGTACTTTTCCCCCATATCTTCGCCAACATTTATTGTTGCTTGTATTCTTGATGATTGCCATTCTGACTGGAGTGAGATGAAATCTTACAGTAGTTTTGATTCGCATTTCTCTAATTACTAGAGATGTTAAACTTTTTTCATATATTTGTAGATTGATTGTATTTCTTCTTTTGTGAAGTGTCTGTTCAATTCCTTTACTCATTTATTGATTTTTTTTTTTGGTATTGAGTTTTTTTGAGTTCTTTAAATATCTTGGAGATTAATGCTCTGAGGTGCATGTGGTGAAGATTTTCTCCCATTCTTAAGGATCTCTCTTCACATTATTGATTGTTTCCTTTGCTAAGAAGAAGATTTTTAGTTTGATTTCATTGCATATTTATTCTTGATTTTACCTTTTTTTTTTTTTTTTGCACTTTAGGCATCTTGTTAAGGAAGTCAGTTCATAATCTGAGATGATGAAAATTTGGGCCTACTTTTTTCTTCTATTAAGTGCGGGGTCTCTGTTCTAGTGCTTAAGTCTTTGATTTACTTTGAGTTTTGTGCAGGGTGAGAGATAGAGGTTTAATTTCATTCTTTTTTTCAGGGCCAAGGACCGAACTCAGGGCCTTGTGTGTGCTAGGCTAGTGCTCTTCCGCTGAACTATATCTGCACCCCTGATTTTGTTACATATAGATTTTCAGTTTTGCAAGCATCATATGTTGAAGAGGCTATCTTTTCTCCAATGTATGTTTTTTGGTGCTTGTCTAATATGAAATAACTATATTTATGTGGGTTTGTCTCTGTGTCTTCTATTCTATACCTTTAGTCTATGTGTCTGTTTGGGTGTCAATACCATGCCATTTCTGTTAGTTTGGCTCTGTAGTATAGTTTAAGGTCTGGTATTGTGGTGCCTCCTGCTTCACCTTTCTTGCTAAGGATTGCTTTGGCTATTCTGGGTCTCTTATTTTTCCAAATGAATTTCATGACTGCTTTTTTTTTTTGTTTCTGTGAGGAATGTCATTAGGGTTTTAATAGGAATTGCATTAAATCTGTATATTGCGTTTGGTAGTGTGGCTGTTTTGACAATATTAATTCTGCCTATCCAAGAGCTTGGGATTTTTCCATCTCTATGGTCTTCTTCAATTTCTTTCTTAAGTGTTCTGTAGTTTTCATTTTAGAGATCTTTTACTCTTTTGTTAGATTGATTCGCAAGTATTGTTTTTAGGCTCCTGTGAAAGGGGTAGTTTTCCTAATTTCTATTTTGTTGAATTCATCACTGATGTATAGGAACATGTTTGATTTACAGGTATTGATTTTTTCATATGGTAATTCTGTTTTTAGTTTTTTTCAAGAATCTCCATACTGTTTTCCTATAGTGGGTATACTAATTTACATTCCTACCATCAGCATATAAGTGTTTCTTTCTCTATATATCCTCACCAGCATTCATTATTTATTTATTTAAATCTCAAGATAGTTTTCATTTGTATTTCCCCGATGGCTAAAGATGTTCAACACTTTTTCTATATTTAGTGGTCATTTGCTTCTTTTGAAAATGTATGTTTAATCTTTGCCCATTTTTGATTGAATTACTCCTTTTTAAATGCCATTTTTATTAGCTCTTTTTAGTTACACATAACATTAGGATTCATTTTGACATAACTATAAAAGCATGGAATATAATTTGTTCTAATTCAGTCCCATTATACTAAGTGAAATAAGCCAGACAATAAGTCAGAGGTTGAATATTTTCTCTGATATGCAAAAACTAGTCTAAAATTTAAAAAAGAAAAAATAAATAAAGAAAGGGAGTAAATTCCATAAAAATAGAAGAAACATCAATGGAGTAGAAGAAGGGGATTGAGGAGGTAGGAGGAAGGTCCAGGATAAGGGAAGAACAATGGAATGAGTCTGACCAAACTTTCCTGAGTGTATGTATGTGTGTATATATATATATATATATATATATATATATATATATATATATATATATGCCACAGTGTATCTTACTTTTATGTATATTTACAAGGCAGAGTTTTGAAAATTGCTTGTTTTGCTGGGCATGGTGGCATATGCCTGTAATCCCAACAGTCAGGAAGGTGAGGCAGGAGATCACAAATTCAAGGCCAGCCTTAGCAATTTAGCAAATCCTTATCCAACTTAGTGAGATCTTATCTCTAAATAAAAAATAAAAATGGTTGGGGATGTTGCCTAGTGGTAAAGTGCCTCTAAGTTCAATCCTTAATATCAAAAATAAATTAATTAACAAGTGATAAAAATAAATAATTACTTGTTCTTTGGATGCTATTTTTTTTTCAGTTCTTTATATATTTTGGATCTTAAACCTCTGTGAGATGAGTGGCTAGCAAAGATATTCTCCTATTCTTTAGGTTTTCTCTTCACTGTTGATAGTTTCCTTTGCCATGCAAAAACCTTTTAATTTGATGTAATCCCATATGTCAATTCTTGCTATTATTTTCTGAGTTATAGGAGTCCTATTCAGGAAGTTGTTATGTTAAAATTGTTTCCCCTGTGTTTGCTTCTGATGGTTGCAAAGTCTCTGGTCTTATACATACATCTTTAATCTATTTTGAGTTGAATTTTGAAAGCTCTAACTTTATTAGTTCTTATAATTTTGAAAGCTCTAACTTTATTAGTTCTTATAATCCTTAATAAAGATAGGAAATTGTTGTTCTCATTTAACTGAGGAAACTGAGGCCCAGGTATATTGAGGTCTAAATCATGGAATAAAATTCAAAGTCTGGATTAGAATATATGTTCCTTGACTCTTCTTATGTTTCATTTTTTGATCCATTTCTAATTCAAATGGGGTGACCTGGTTTTATTAAAAGAACTGAATACTTATCATAAGAAAAGTGGAAAAATAGTTTTATAAAACCTACCATACACAATGTTATTCCAAATTTGTTTAATAGATAGAAGTTGAATTACTTATATGAGCTTTTTTAAATGTATTTTTTTAGTTGTAGATGGACACAATACATTTATTTATTTATTTTTAATGTGGTGTTGAGGAGCGAACCCAGTGCCTCACATGTGTGAGGCAGACACTTTAACACTGAGCTACAACTGTAGCCCTTCTATGAGCTTTTCTGCTGACTTTGTAAATAATATATTAGATTTATGTGGAGACAAAACAAAAGAGTATGAATGAAGTCAGTCTGCCTGATGTTGAAAGAGCATGAAAGAGTTTGTGACTCCAGGCAAATCATTTACATTCTCTAGGTCATAGGCTCTTCTTCCCCACAATGAGGATTTGGGACCAGATAATCTTTAGGGCTCTGAAGCCTTTTAGTGCACTTGCTCTGAGATTTTATGTTTCTATATTTTGTGCTGCCTTGGGATTTTTTTCTAATGTTTTATTTCTTCTCCCTTTGCTTCAACATCCTTCCCCTCCTTTAAATTGTGTGTGTGTGTGTGTGTGTGTGTGTGTGTGAAGTTTTGGGGTTTATAAGGAATAAAGAAATAATTTAGTGAAATTACTGTTTTGAATCGCTAACCTCTGTCACAGTTTAATAGAAGAGCCTCTAAAATTCTGAGTGATTATTTTATTGAGGAGGCTATTTCCTGGAGCACAGGGGTAGTGGTAATGAACAAATACTAGTCAAAC
Organism: Marmota flaviventris; assembly: GCF_047511675.1. Taxonomy (NCBI): domain Eukaryota; kingdom Metazoa; phylum Chordata; class Mammalia; order Rodentia; family Sciuridae; genus Marmota; species Marmota flaviventris. Next base: position 104,014,720 of record NC_092518.1, read on the forward strand.
AGTAATTAATAAACCATCTCCCCCAAACAAAGCAAAATAATATGTAACCTCAAATCTTAAATTTTGTTCAGCATTCTAGTAATTCACAACGATTAAGCATGAAATATTTTGTATTTTTCTTTCTTCTGATTTACTTCTTCTACTTATATATAGAGATCTCTCAACTTTTTCTTTGACGTTCTCCAGGTTTGAAAATACTATGTCTGAGAAGATCAAATATTTATAAAAACCAGCACCTGTAAGAAATCACTTGAGATACTAGAGGGAACTGGGACCAAAGACAGAGCAGGCCCAGCGGCCTGCTGAGGGGCAGAGCCGCCCCCCACCCCCCTCGCCTGCCAGGTAGGGGAAGGGTGACCACCGACAGAAAAGGCCCAGTGGCCCAGGGCGGGACAGAGCTTCCAATCACTCCTGCAAGGTAGGCGGGCCTGCGACCCACCGGCAGAAGAGGAGCAGCCGCCTGCTGAGAGGCTGAGCCGCCCCCTCCCCCTGTGCCGGCATACTAGAGGGAACTGGGACCAAAGACAGAGCAGGCCCAGCGGCCTGCTGAGGGGCAGAGCCGCCCCCCACCCCCCTCGCCTGCCAGGTAGGGGAAGGGTGACCACCGACAGAAAAGGCCCAGTGGCCCAGGGCGGGACAGAGCTTCCAATCACTCCTGCAAGGTAGGCGGGCCTGCGACCCACCTGCAGAAGAGGAGCAGCCGCCTGCTGAGAGGCTGAGCCGCCCCCTCCCCCTGCGCCAGCATAGTAGAGGGAACTGGGACCAAACACAGAGCAGGCCCAGCGGCCTGCTGAGGGGCAGAGCCGCCCCCCACCCCCCTCGCCTGCCAGGTAGGGGAAGGGTGACCACCGACAGAAAAGGCCCAGTGGCCCAGGGCGGGACAGAGCTTCCAATCACTCCTGCAAGGTAGGCGGGCCTGCGACCCACCGGCAGAAGAGGAGCAGCCGCCTGCTGAGAGGCTGAGCCGCCCCCTCCCCCTGCGCCAGCATAGTAGAGGGAACTGGGACCAAAGACAGAGCAGGCCCAGCGGCCTGCTGAGGGGCAGAGCCGCCCCCCACCCCCCTCGCCTGCCAGGTAGGGGAAGGGTGACCACCGACAGAAAAGGCCCAGTGGCCCGCGGCGGGACAGAGCTTCCAATCACTCCTGCAAGGTAGGCGGGCCTGCGACCCACTGGCAGAAGAGGAGCAGCCGCCTGCTGAGAGGCTGAGCCGCCCCCTCCCCCTGCGCCGGCATAGTAGAGGGAACTGGGACCAAACACAGAGCGGGCCCAGCGGCCTGCTGAGGGGCAGAGCCGCCCCCCACACCCCTCGCCTGCCAGGTAGGGGAAGGGTGACCACAGACAGAAAAGGCCCAGTGGCCCGCGGCGGGACAGAGCTTCCAATCACTCCTGCAAGGTAGGCGGGCCTGCGACCCACCGGCAGAAGAGGAGCAGCCGCCTGCTGAGAGGCTGAGCTGCCCCCTCCCCCTGCGCTGGCATAGTAGAGGGAACTGGGACCAAACACAGAGCAGGCCCAGCGGCCTGCTGAGGGGCAGAGCCGCCCCCCACCCCCCTCGCCTGCAAGGTAGGGGAAGGGTGACCACCGACAGAAAAGCCCCAGTGGCCCGCGGCGGGACAGAGCTTCCAATCACTCCTGCAAGGTAGGCGGGTCTGCGACCCACCGGCAGAAGAGGAGCAGCGGCCTGCTGAGAGGCAGAGCCGCCCCCTCCCCCCTGCGCCTGCAAGGTAGTCGGAACTGAGACCACCATCAGAACAGGTCAGACCTGCAACCGAGAGACAGAACAGGCCCAGTGGCCTGAGGAAGGGTAGAGCCGCCCCCCCCCCCACGCCTGCAAAGTAGGCGGACCTGCGACCCACTGGCAGTACAGCCCCAGAGGCCTGCAGAGGGACAGAGCCGCCGCCCGCGCCTGCAAGGACGGCGGACCTGCTACCGACTGGCAGAGCAGGCCCAGCGGCCTGCCGGCGTGGTAGGCACATTGCCCCAATTGGCGGAGGGGCAGAGCTGCCGCCCGTGCCTGCGAGGGAGACTTTGCAACTATACAAGACCAATATAAATATATAGGGGGTAAATTCAATAGCACAACAGTTTCACCAAGAAGAAAGGAAAGCGAACAGTATGAAGAGACAAGGAAAGAAAGGACCACAAGCATTGCAGGTCAACTTAACTTTAGAAGAGGTAATAGCTGCAGCTGATGGAATGTCAGATAAAGAATTCAGGATATACATGCTTCAGATGATCTGGAGTCTCAAGGAAGACATCAGACAGCAAAATCAGACAATGAAAGATCACTTCAACAATGAATTACATAAACAAATCCAAGAAGCAAAAGATCAACTATACAGGGAAATAGAGGTTATAAAAAACAAACAAACAGAAATCCTAGAAATGCAGGAAGCAATAAGCCAACTTAAAAACTCAATTGAGAATACTACCAGCAGAGTAGAACACTTAGAAGACAGAACATCAGACAATGAAGATAAAGTATTTCAACTTGAAAAGAACATAGACAGCTCAGCAAGACTGTTAAGAAACCATGAGCAGAACATCCAAGAAATATGGGATAACATCAAGAGACCAAATTTAAGAGTCATTGGGATACAGGAAGGGACAGAGTTTCAAACCAAAGGAATGAGCAATCTATTCAATGAAATAATACGAGAAAACTTCCCAGACTTGAAGAATGAGACAGAACCCCAAATCCTAGAAGCCTACAGGACGCCGAATGTGCAAAATCATAAGAGACCCACACCTAGACACATTATAATGAAGATGCCCAACATACAGAACAAGGAGAGAATTTTAAAAGCTACAAGAGAAAGGAAGCAGATCACATTTAGGGGTAAGCCAATCAGGATAACAGCTGATCTTTCAACACAGACTCTGAAAGCTAGAAGATCCTGGAATAACATATTTCAAACACTGAAAGAAAATGGGTTCCAACCAAGAATTGTGTTTCCAGCGAAATTAAGCTTCAGGATGGAAGATGAAATTAAAACCTTCCACGATAAACAAAAGTTAAAAGAATTTGCAGCTAGAAAACCATCTCTTCAAAACATCCTTGGCAAAACATTACAGGAAGAGGAAATGGAAAATAACAATGAAAACCAACAGTGGGAGGTAGGACACTAAAGGGGGGAAAATAATCAAAGTGGAAAACAAACCATGTTTAGTAACATAAATAAACAAATATGGCTGGAAGAACAACCCATATCTCAATAATAACCCTAAATGTTAATGGCTTAAACTCACCAATCAAGAGACACAGGCTAGTAGAATGGATCACAAAACAAGACCCAACAATATGCTGCCTACAGGAGACGCATTTGATAGGAAAAGACATACATAGGCTGAAGGTGAAAGGTTGGGAAAAATCATATCACTCATATGGACTTCGGAAACAAGCAGGAGTATCCATACTCATATCAAATAAAATAGATTTTAAGCCAAAGTTAATCAAAAGGGATAAAGAGGGACACTACATACTGCTCAAGGGAACCATACACCAACAAGACATAACAATCATAAATATATATGCCCCAAACAATGGTGCAGCTATGTTCATCAAACAAACTCTTCTCAAGTTCAAGAGTCTAATAGACCACCATACAATAATCATGGGAGACTTCAACACACCTCTCTCACCACTGGACAGATCTTCCAAACAAAAGTTGAATAAGGAAACCATAGAACTCAATAACACAATTAATAACCTAGACTTAATTGACATATATAGAATATACCACCCAACATCAAACAGTTACACTTTTTTCTCAGCAGCACATGGATCCTTCTCAAAAATAGATCATATATTATGTCACAGGGAAACTCTTAGACAATACAAAGGAGTAGAGATAATACCATGCATCCTATCTGATCATAATGGAATGGAACTGAAAATCAACGATAAAAGAAGGAAGGAAAAAGAATATATCACTTGGAGAATGAACAATAGGTTACTGAATGATCAATGGGTTATAGAAGACATCAAGGAGGAAATTAAAAAATTCTTAGAGATTAATGAAAACACAGACACAACATATCGGAATCTATGGGACACATTGAAAGCAGTTCTAAGAGGAAAATTCATTGCTTGGAGTTCATTCCTTAAAAAAAGAAAAAACCAACAAATAAATGATCTCATACTTCATCTCAAAATCCTAGAAAAAGAAGAGCAAAACAACAGCAAAAGAAGTAGAAGGCAAGAAATAATTAAAATCAGAGCTGAAATCAATGAAATCGAAACAAAAGAAACAATTGAAAAAATTGACAAAACTAAAAGTTGGTTCTTTGAAAAAATAAACAAAATCGACAGACCCTTAGCCATGCTAGTGAAGAGAAGAAGAGAGAGAACTCAAATCACTAACATACGGGATGAAAGAGGCAATATCACAACAGACACTTCAGAAATACAGAAGATAATCAAAAATTATTTTGAATCCTTATACTCCAATAAATTAGAAGATAGTGAAGGCATAGATAAATTTCTTAAGTCATATGATCTGCCCAGATTGAGTCAGGAGGATATAGACAACCTAAACAGACCAATATCAATTGAGGAAATAGAAGAAACCATCAAAGGACTACCAACTAAGAAAAGCCCAGGACCGGATGGGTATACAGCAGAGTTTTACAAAACCTTTAAAGAGGAACTAATACCAATACTTTTCAAGCTACTTCGGGAAATAGAAAAAGAGGGAGAACTTCCAAATTCATTCTACGAGGCCAACATCACCCTGATACCTAAACCAGACAAAGACACTTCAAAGAAAGAAAACTACAGACCAATATCTCTAATGAACCTAGATGCAAAAATCCTCAATAAAATTCTGGCCACTCGGATACAAAGGCACATCAAAAAAATTGTGCACCATGATCAAGTAGGATTCATCCCTGGGATGCAAGGCTGGTTCAATATAAGGAAATCAATAAATGTTATTCACCACATCAATAGACTTAAAAATAAGAACCATATGATCATCTCGATAGATGCGGAAAAAGCATTCGACAAAGTACAGCATCCCTTTATGTTCAAAACTCTAGAAAAACTAGGGATAACAGGAACATACCTCAATATTGTAAAAGCAATCTATGCTAAGCCTCAGGCTAGCATCATTCTGAATGGAGAAAAATTGAAGGCATTCCCTCTAAAATCTGGAACAAGACAGGGATGCCCTCTCTCACCACTTCTGTTCAACATAGTTCTCGAAACACTGGCCAGAGCAATTAGACAGACGAAAGAAATTAAAGGCATCAAAATAGGAAAAGAAGAACTTAAATTATCACTATTTGCAGATGACATGATTCTATACCTAGCAGACCCAAAAGGGTCTACAAAGAAACTATTAGAGCTAATAAATGAATTCAGCAAAGTGGCAGGATATAAAATCAACACGCATAAATCAAAGGCATTCCTGTATATCAGCGACAAATCCTCTGAAATGGAAATGAGGACAACCACTCCATTCACAATATCTTCAAAAAAAATAAAATACTTGGGAATCAACCTAACAAAAGAGGTGAAAGACTTATACAATGAAAACTACAGAACCCTAAAGAGAGAAATAGAAGAAGATCTTAGAAGATGGAAAAATATACCCTGTTCATGGATAGGCAGAACTAACATCATCAAAATGGCGATATTACCAAAAGTTCTCTATAGGTTTAATGCAATGCCAATCAAAATCCCAACGGCATTTCTTGTAGAAATAGAGAAAGCAATCATGAAATTCATATGGAAAAATAAAAGACCCAGAATAGCAAAAACAATGCTAAGCAGGAAGTGTGAATCAGGCGGTATAGCGATACCAGACTTCAAACTATATTACAGAGCAATAGTAACAAAAACAGCATGGTACTGGTACCAAAATAGGCGGGTGGACCAATGGTACAGAATAGAGGACACAGAAACCAATCCACAAAACTACAACTATCTTATATTTGATAAAGGGTCTAAAAGCATGCAATGGAGGAAGGATAGCATCTTCAACAAATGGTGCTGGGAAAACTGGAAATCCATATGCAACAAAATGAAACTGAATCCCTTTCTCTCGCCATGCACAAAAGTTAATTCAAAATGGATCAAGGAGCTTGATATCAAATCAGAGACGCGCCGTCTGATAGAAGAAAAAGTTGGCTACGATCTACAGTCGGTGGGGTCGGGCTCCAAATTCCTCAATAGGACACCCATAGCACAAAAGTTAATAACTAGAATCAACAAATGGGACTTACTCAAACTAAAAAGTTTTTTCTCAGCAAAAGAAACAATAAGAGAGGTAAATAGAGAGCCTACATCCTGGGAACAAATCTTTACTCCTCACACTTCAGATAGAGCCCTAATATCCAGAGTATACAAAGAGCTCAAAAAATTAGACAATAAGAGAACAAACAACCCAATCAACAAATGGGCCAAGGACCTGAACAGACACTTCTCAGAGGAGGACATACAGTCAATCAACAAGTACATGAAAAAATGCTCACCATCTCTAGCAGTCAGAGAAATGCAAATCAAAACCACCCTAAGATACCATCTCACTCCAGTTAGATTGGCAGCCATTATGAAGTCAAACAACAACAAGTGCTGGTGAGGATGTGGGGAAAAGGGTACACTTGTACATTGCTGGTGGGACTGCAAATTGGTGCAGCCAATTTGGAAAGCAGTATGGAGATTTCTTGGAAAGCTGGGAATGGAGCCACCATTTGACCCAGCTATTCCCCTTCTCGGTCTATTCCCTAAAGACCTAAAAAGAGCATGCTACAGGGACACTGCTACATCGATGTTCATAGCAGCACAATTCACAATAGCTAGACTGTGGAACCAACCTAGATGCCCTTCAATGGATGAATGGATAAAAAAAATGTGGCATTTATACACAATGGAGTATTACTCTGCATTAAAAAATGACAAAATCATAGAATTTACAGGGAAATGGATGGCATTAGAGCAGATTATGCTAAGTGAAGCTAGCCAATCCCTAAAAAACAAATGTCAAATGTCTTCTTTGATATAAGGAGAGTAGCTAAGAACAGAGTAGGGTCGAAGAGCATGAGAAGAAGATTAACATTAAACAGGGATGAGAGGTGGGAGGGAAAGGGAGAGAGAAGGGAAAATGCATGGAAATGGAAGGAGACCCTCAGAGGTATACAAAAGTACATACAAGAGGAAGTGAGGGGAAGGGGAAAAATAATACAAGGGGGACAAACGAATGTCAGTAAAGGGGGCAGAGAGAGAAGAGGGGAGGGGAGGGGAGGGGAGGGGAGGGGAGGGGGGATAGTAGAGGATAGGAAAGACAGCAGAATACAACAGACACTAGTATGGCAATATGTAAATCAATGGATGTGTAACTGATGTGATTCTGCAATCTGTATATGGGGTAAAAATGGGAGCTCATAACCCACTTGAATCAAATTGTGAAATATGATATATCAAGAACTATGTAATGTTTTGAACAGCCAACAATAAAAAAAAAAAAAAAAAAAAAAAAAAGACAAAAAAAAAAAAAAAAAGAAATCACTTGAAAGAGAATTCTGGTCTATTTACCCATGGGAAGTAAGGTAGTAGAGTATGATCATACATCATCCCTGCAGTTGTTTCTGTTTAATTAAAGTTTTTGTGGTATAACAGTTTCAGATTTACAGAAAAGATGTAAAAATATTGTAAAAAAGTTGCTATATACCTCATACTGATTTCTTCTGTTATTAACATCTTTCATTAGTATGGCACATTGGTCACAATTTATTAACCTATATTGATAAATTGTTATTACCTAAAGTTCATTGGATCCAATCCAGATTACTCTGTTATTCTGAATCATCATGTCTCCCTAGGCTCCTCATGACTTAGTAGTTTTTCAGCCTTTCCTTGCTTTTCATGACCTTGGCAGTTTTCTTTTTCAGTGCTGGGGAACAAACTCAGGGCCTCGCGTGTGCTAGGCAAGCACTTTTGCTACTGAATTATATCTTCTCCTTGATTTTGATGGCTTTAAGAAGTACAGTCAAGTAATTATTTTATATAATCTCCCTCAATTCATAGTTTTTTTTCTTTTAAATAACTAATATAGTTTTAGAAGATTCTATGTTGGTCAAATGTGGAATAAATGTTCCATCCTCAAATGGCCTGACTCATTTGCTTTTTGCTGTAGGACAGACTTAATTTAACTGCAAATGTGTTTGGTTAGCCATAGTGGGTGGTATGGAGAGGAAGAAGGGAATAAGGGCCTCCTGCAAGATAACACAGTTTTAAAAAAAAATTGTTATAGGTGTACACAATTTACTCATTTTTATGTGGTTCTGAGGATCGAACCCAGTGCCTCACATGTGCCAGCCAAATGCTCTACCACTGAGCCCCAGCCCCAGCCCAACACAGTTTTTTTTTAAGAGTAGTCTTCCACATTAGATAAAGACCAAGCATAGTCTTTCTAATGGTAGCTCTTTAGTAACCTCTGTAGGTATGATTCTATTATATGGAAATACTAGTCCTTAACGAAGAATATTTGAAATAGTCTGCTTGCTGGAAATTTGTTGAGAAATAGTGTACCAACAGATTCTAGCATTATAATATTGTAGTCATCCTTGACCTTCATCCTCCTTTCTCACTTGTTGCATCCAATCCATCCAATCCCAGTTTTATTAATTTTATCAACCCAAATATCTTTCTGTTAATTTTCTATCACTTTGCACATGCTATGGTTTGAATATGTGGTATCCACCAAAAGTTTATAGAATGTTCAGAGATTGTGAGAGCTGTCTCCTAATTGGTAAATTAATCAAATTGGATAGATTAACTGGGGGATAATTGTAGGAAGATAGGGTGTGGCCAGAGGAAGTAAGTCACTAGACGAATGCCTGCCCCCTCTCTTTTCTCCCTGGCTCTCATGAATTGAGCAGTTTCCCTCTACCACATCCTTCCACCATAAGGTTCTGCCTCATCTCAGATCCAGATTTATGGAGTTGGCCAACTGTGGCCTGAATCTCTGAAAATGTGAGCAAAAATAAACTTTTCTTCTTCCAAGTTGTTCTTGTCAGGTCTTTTGATCACAGTGACACAAGGCTGACTAAAACACCACATTTGCAATTCAGTCCAAGGTATCATCAGCTCTAGTTTAGAATACTATAATAGTTTCCTAGGTCTCCCCACATCCACTTTGGCAAACTTCCAAAATATTCTTCACATTGTAGTCATTCATTTATTCATTTATTTAATCAAATATTATTATTAAACACTCATTGTGTGCCAGGAACCATTCTATATGTTGTTAATACAACAGTGAATAAAATAAAGCAAATTCAATCAAGAGGAGAGAAGGGAGTATTTTGCCTCCTGTTAATGCAAACTCCAGTTTTTATTTGATTTATTCTTTACCTTTTAGTTCTAGGTCAAGGAGACCTTGTGGTTTTGCACAAAATGCCCTGGAGATGAATGCTTACAGTTACATGTACATGTGTGAGGTCTGGAAGGGCCATTAGCAGTCATGGAATCTGTCACTCTCCACACTTGCATGTGGAAAGAAGCAGCAGGAGGGCTTGTCACAACAGATGGCTGGGTCCCATGCCAGAGGTCAGGCTTCCCTGGGTCTGGGCAGGGACTGAGAATTTCATTTCTGTCAAGTTCCCCTGGGAGGCTGGGGCTGCTCTTGTGAGCACTGCACTTGGGGAACCAGGGATCTCATCCAGCTTCCTCATTTCAGGTGACTGTGCTGAGGCAGAACCCCAGCTGGGTTCTAGGATTGGTTTTAGCACTTAAGCACTTGTTAAGACTTTGCAGACTTGCTTAGCTTCTCTGGGCCTCAGTGTTTCTCATCTACAAAATGAGAGGAAGGGCCTTGTTCTGCCTTCCCCGTGGAGTTGTTTAATTTATAGAGTGGAAGCAATAGGGTTCCTTAGGCCTTGAGCAACAACCCTCTGATTGGGCATGGAGCCCTCAGGTGGTCTCAGGGCCACTCATTTACTCCTCTTCCCCTCTGGTTAGTGGGCCGGAGTTTACCCTTTGCCTCCTCTTTTCTCAAGAAATAAGAGAGATGCTTTCAAATTGGGGCAAGGGTGTACATCATTTTTTTCTTCTTGAATTTTTCTCAGTTTGCATTTTCCTTTTAAGTTTGTTTAAATTTCTACCTGTATTGTTTTTCCTTTCTCATGTAGAAAGTTTCTCAATGCTTCCCTTTGCAATTTCTTTCAGTCTTTTTAAATTCACAAAATGTTTACCATCTGGAGATTAGACCATTCAAGTATATATTTTCTTCTACTTTTAAGTATGAATTTTTTTAACCACATGTACCCTTATTCAACTGGAGTTATATTGGCATATGGCATGAGGTTTGAATCTCAATTCATGTTTTTTTTTTTTTTTTAAAAACAGCTTGCTTCTAGCACCATTTGTTGATTAATCTTTTTCCTTAATGCGAGGCTGTGCACTTAACACTTTCTAGGTATGTGTATTGTGTGGGAAAGAGATTTGAACCTAAGATCATTATTTTTTCAAATGGGGGGAAAAGAGGCTAATTTGTTTCCCCAAATTCATGGTTATTAATGAAGGAGTTAGACTAGCACCAATATCTTTGATTTCTAATATGAAATTGAAATAGTTTTTGTGTTTCCAATTCCAGGGAGGTTTGACAGCAGAAGGTTAACCTGTCACAAAGTAAATGGATGTGACCTGGGCTCTATAAAAATTACAGACTAAATTCCATGGATCCTTGTTTAAATGTGCACAAGCCTTTGGAGAATCATTGTAGGTAATCCTGACCTTTGGGGATGGGGAAAGGAACAGAATATTGCCTCTGATCAAAGGACAAACCTAGGGTATTCGATGGAAATTCTGTTGTAGAAAGGTACCTAATAATGTGCTCATATTTCCTACTGTTTGCTTATGACTAGGGATTAGTCTACTTTTCCATAGAAAAAACAAATTTTCACAGGCAGATTTTTTAAAAATAGGGAAACAGCATTCCATAGCATCCCTGATTCTTTACTTATTGTCTCTGACCATCACCCCCACTTCTGTTTTTTTTAACATTTAGTTTTAGTTTTCAGTGGACACAACATCTTTATTTTATTTTTATGTGGTGCTAAGGATTGAACCCAGCGTCCCGCACATGCCAGGTGAGCGCGCTACCACTTGAGCCACATCCCCAGCCCCCCCACTTCTGGTTTTTAACTTTATTTTATTATGTGGTGCTGAGAATCGAACCCAGTGCTTCACACATGCTAGGCAAGCACTCTTATCTTCTTGATGTGTTTTTTTTTAAATTTTTTTTATTTATATGTGACAGCAGAATGCATTACAAATCTTATTAGTCATATAGAGCACAAATTTTCATATCTCTGGTTTTATACAAAGTATATTCACACCAATTCTTGTCTTCATACATGCACTACTTTAAATAATAATGATCATCACATTCCACCAACATTTATAACTCCATGCCCCGTCTCTTCCCTTCCAACCCCCCTGCCCTATCTAGAGTTCGTCTATTCCTCCCATGCTCCCTCTCCCTACCTCACTATGACTCAGCCTCCTTATATCAAAGAAAACATTTGGCATTTGGTTATTTGGGATTGGCTAACTTCACTTAGCATTATCTTCTCTAACTCTATCCATTTACCTGCAAATGCCATGATTTTATTCACTTTTATTGCTGAGTAATATTCCATTGTGTATATATGCCACATTTTGTTTACCCATTCATCTGTTGAAGGGCATCTAGGTTGGATCCATAGTTTAGCTATTGTGAATTGTGCTGAAATAAACATTGATGTGGCTGTGTCTCTGTAGTATGCTGTTTTTAAGTCCTTTGGGTATAGACTGAGGAGTGGAATAGCTGGGTCAAGATTTCCATGGAATCTCCATACTGCTTTCCATATTGGCTGCACCAATTTGCAGTCCCACCAGCAATGTATGAGTGTGCCTTTTTCCCCCACATCCTCGCCAACAATTATTGTTTTTTGTCTTCATAATAGTTGCCATTCTGACTGGAGTGAGGTGAAATCTTAGAGTGGTTTTGATTTGCATTTCTCTGATTGATAGTGATGATGAACATTTTTTCATGTATTTGTTGATTGATTGTATATCATCTTCTGAGAAGTGTCTGTTCATGTCCTTGGCCCATTTATTCATTGGCTTATTTGTTTTTCTTTTTTTTGGTGTTTAGCTTTTTGAGTTCTTTATATACCCTAGAGATTAGTGCTCTATTTGATGTATGAGGGGTAAAAATTTGCTCCCAAGATGTAGGCTCTCTGTTCACCTCACACATTTTTTCTTTTGTTGGGAAGAAACTTTTTAGTTTGAGCCCATCCCATTTATTGATTCTTGGTTTTAATTCTCGTGCTATAGGAGTCTTATTAGGACTTATAGGAGTCTTATGTGGGCCTAATCCCACATGATGGAGATTAGGGCCTACTTTTTCTTCTATTAGATGCAGGGTCTCTGGTTTTATTCCTAGGTCCTTGATCCACTTTGAGTTGAGTTTTGTGCATGTTGAGAGATAGGGGTTTAATTTCATTTGGTTGCAAAATTATTATATTTTTCTCCTTCCTTTTTTTGGATTTCCAGTTTCCCTAGCATCATTTGTTGAAGAGGCTATTTTTCTCCAATGCATGTTTTTTGCACCTTTGTCTTATATAAGATAATTGTGATTTTTGTGGGTAAGTCTCTGTGTTCTCTATTCTGTACCATGGGTCTACCAGTCAGTTTTGGTGCCAATACCATGCTGTTTTTGTTACTCTTGCTCTGTAGTATAGTTGAAGGTCTGGTATAATGATGCCACCTGCTTCACTCTTCCTGCTATGGATTGCTTTAGCTATTCTGGGTCTCTTATTTTTCCAGATGAATTTCATGACTGCTTTTTCTATTTCTATGAGGAATGTCATTGGGATTTTGATTATAATTGCTTTAAATCTGTATAGTGCTTTTTATTCTGATAACATTTTTTAAAAAATTTTTTACATACATGACAATAGTGGAATGTATTACACTCATTATTACCCATTTACAGCACAAGTTTTCGTAACTCTGTATATAAAGTATGTTCATGCCAAATTATGCCATTATACATGTACTTTTTTTGCATTACAATTCTTAATACACATATATACCACAATTTTTCATATCTCTGTATATAAGTTATGCCTGACACCAACTTTAAATCTTCTTACATATATTTTGTATAATGATGACCATATAGTGCTTTTTAATATTAATACAGTTTGCTAATATTTTTTTAAAGAGAGAGAGAGAGAAGAGAGAGAGAGAGAGAGAGAGAGAGAGAGAGAGAGAGAGAGAGAGAGAATTTTAATATTTTTATTTTTTAGTTTTCGGCGGACACAACATCTTTGTTTGTATGTGGTGCTGGGGATCGAACCCTGGCTGCATGCATGCCAGGCGAGCGTGCTACCGGTTGAGCCACATCTCCAGCCCCAGTTTGCTAATATTTTATTAAGGATTTTTGCATATATGTTTATTAGGTATATTGGTCTGTAGTATTCTTTCTATGATGTATCTTTATCTGGTTTTGGTATTGGGGTTAGACTGGCTTCTTAGAGTGTATTAGGGAGTGCTCAATTTCATATATGAGAAATTTTGGTGTTAGTTCTTTAAAACTTCACTACAACTCACCTGAGAATTCATCTATTCCTGAGATTTTTCTTTGTTGGAAGGCTATTAATTGCTGTTTCAATTTCATTTCTTGATATTTGTCTGTTTAGGTTTTCAGTAACTTCCTGATTCAGTTTGGGCAGGTCATATGTGTCTACAAATTTGTCAATGTCTTTTGTATTTTGCAGTTTACTGGAGAATACATTTTAAAAACATCCAGGCACAGTGGTACACACCTGTAATCTTAGTGGCTCTGGAGACTGAGGCAGGAGGATCACAAGTTCAAAGCCTGCCTCAGCAACTTAGCAAGGTCCTCAGCAACTCACCAAGACCCTGTCTCTAAATAAATATTAAAAAGGACTGAGTAGTTGGACACAATGCTTTATTTATTTTTATGTGGCTTAGTGGTAAAGTGTCCGTAGGTTCAATTCCCAGCACCCTAAATAAATAAATAAATAAATAAATAAAATACTTTCTAATGATATTCTGGATTTTAGAAGTGTCTGTGGTGATATCTCCTTTTTAATCTCTAATTTTGCTTTTTTGAGTCTTCTTGCTTTTGGTTAGTTTAGCTAATGATTTATCAATTTTTTTGAAGAATTAACTCTACATTGACCCTGTGTATTTTTTTTAATTCTCAATTTTATTAATTTTGGCTCTGATCTTAATTATATTCAGTCTTCTACTGATTTTGGAAATAGTTTGTTCTTCCTTTTTTAAGGCCTCAAGTTGGAGCAATAAGACCAGGTTTTCGATTGACTGGATTTTATTCCCTTTGTATTCCCATTGTAAACAGTTCATTTAGGTAGATGCCCTTTACCCATTTTGTTACACTTCCCTTCCCTCTTTTCTCAGAGTGGACTTCTATTAGGTAATTCTCACTCTGTGAACTCTCCATTAATGATTTCTTTTTCAGCCTGGTTTGGTGGCACATGCCTATAATCCCAGTGACTTGGGAGGCTGAGGCAGGAGGATCGCAAGTTGAAAGCCAGCCTCAGTAACTTAGTGAGGCCCTAAGCAACTTAGCGAGACCCTGTCTCAATATAAAAAAAATTAAAAAGGGCTGGGGATGTAGCTCAGTGGTTAAGTGCCCTGTGTTTAATCCCTGGTACCCCCTTTCCCCCCAAAAAAAGGAAGGAGAAAAATATAATAATTTATTTTCCAGTTAACAAAGTTCAGTTCTTCAATTGTTTATTTTTTAATGACAAAAGGCACATTCTGACATGTTTTCAGATTCTTTATAGCTTCCTTGATCTTTGTAATAGCAACCACAAACAAATACAACAGAGCCTGTTCTGTAGTATGTCTCTGTTTGTATGTGACTTGGGGAGGGAAGTCAAATAGGATCTTGACAACTGAGACCTGAAGGTATTCAAAGGATTTAAGGTGTTCTTAAGAGGTTTTGCTTCACATAAAGGGCCTCTACAGAGTTGCACCTGACCAAGCCTGTGGCCTTTAGTTGGGCACTGGTATAAGGAAATACTGCTACTAAAGAAGTTTTGTGTATGAATAGTTGGGGAGGAAAGAGAGAGATGAGTAAAGGGTGAGTTGTGGAGAGCAATGAATCCAATCATGGCCTCTGACTCTCTTGTGTCTACAGTTGTGCCAGGAGCTGCCTGTGTGAAGGTAGAGATCAAGATTCCCCAGTTGTTATGGTGATGCCAGCCCAAGAAAACTTTGTACAAAGGCCAGAGTTATCAATCAAGGCCTTGAGTTCAGATACCAACTCCCAGGGATAGAGGATTCTGAGCAAAACAAGACGATCCTGATGTCTCACCAGTTCTGTATCCTTCAGATTGCCTGCTTTGCTGAAACTTTCCCACAAATAAACTTTTTTAAAAAAAATATTTTTTTTAGTTGTAGTTGGACACAATGCCTTTATTTATTTTTATGT
Organism: Marmota flaviventris; assembly: GCF_047511675.1. Lineage (NCBI taxonomy): Eukaryota > Metazoa > Chordata > Mammalia > Rodentia > Sciuridae > Marmota > Marmota flaviventris. The sequence goes on from NC_092518.1 coordinate 104,030,198, forward strand.
GGTGCTGAGGATCGAACCTAGTGCCTCGTGCTAGATGAGCACTCTACCGCTGAGCCACAACCTAAAATCTATTAAACAAATGTGCTGAGCTAGCTCTGGTGCCAGTCAAGCCTCACCAGGGCTTAGCTGAATCACCTAGCACCACCTTTTATTTTCTTTGTCTTTTCTTCATCCCCTCATCACCCCACATCCGGTTCCTAAATTAACGGCTATGGCAGTCAAAGAAGGGTGAGGCTTTGACAGTTGGCATCTGAACAGGGCCCAATCAGGGACTGGACACAGGGGAACTTCTCTTCATTGATCAGATGGGGGAATGCTCCTGAGGCTATGTAGCAGTCAAAGGAAGGTGAGGAATATGACTTTATAGCTGGGTCTAAAATATGGGACAGCTAGGATCCAAAAAAGGCATCTCTATTGTTTTCTTAGCTTTTGCTAGATCTCTCTCTCCTAGGCTTACATTTAAAATATAAATTGTATAGAACTTCTTTGAGACCAAAAAGAAAAAAAAACAACTTGTCACTTTCAAATTCAAATAGCTTCTGGCTTGGCTGGTTATCTTGTCTCCCTCTGACAGTGAGTAGAAGGGACATAATTATTGGTGGTTGTCCTTCAGTCTCATTCAGGAACTAGTTCTAAGTCTTATTGCAAGATGAACTCCTAGAACCCAATATTTTTGGAAGCATGGGGCCACTGTGCTCAGACAACAAGGTGAAGCATGTAGTGAGGGAGAGAAAAAGAGTATTAGATCACATATTTAGCCTAGCCAGCCAGATATTTAACTTGGTTAGTGATACCGCTGGTTATCCATGATGAGTCCTGCTTTCCCACATGTTGAAGTTTGAACATTAGAGAGGCACGCTGAGGCAAACATATGAAGCAGGGTTTATTTAAAAAGGGGCAACATGGACTTCTTCCGGGAGGGAGAAGGGGACCATAGCTGGTATCCTGGTATCCCAAGAGGCTAGGTGTTCTGCCCTTTTTATATGTCCTAGGATTCCTTTGTTCTGCCTTTCCCCCCTTATCTTTCTCCTTCCTGCATATGTGAGTAGGCCCAGGAATGCTTGGTGGGATGGCCGAAAGGTAGGAAATACATGGGCTGAAGGAGGAAGGGCAGGGTGGAGTAGACAAGGACACATTAACAACCTTATAGCTCTCTGTAAGGGGGGGGGGGCAATTCCTGGGACAGACAGGTAACCTTGGCAACAGGTTGGAGCAGGGACAGGTACTTGATAAGATCCCTCAAGGGACAGTCTCCAACTTCCCAAACTCACTCAAATTGGCCTTTTAGATCCGACCTAATTCAATTTACCTAGCTACACTGATTACCTATCTTTAAATCTGGCTTCATGAGGACAGGAATTCATTTGGAGATCCAAGTTTAAATCAACTCATATAACATGTTTTACTTATGGTTTATCTTCTTCTGTGACAAATGTACCTTTACAATGACATGAGGCCATTATAGGATTTAGAATTCTAGGACTTCCTTAAGTCCTGCCCCACTAGTGTAGGAAGAGCTGCTCCCCTTCTACTACTTTGGTAGTATTTAAGAACTACATAAAATTATAGAAAATGCTACTAATATCTCTGTATCTACCACTCAGCTTACAAAATGTAAAACTACAATAGGGGTGATATCTACCATGGAATTCTCCACAGAAAAATCCCTCCCTTTCCCATCTTAAATGTGTTTATCTTTTCAAAACACACCTTTCTGTATGCTACATTTGTATGCATCTCTCACATGCATGCCTTTTAGTCTCTCTATATATCATTTGTGTTTTCCTAGGCTTTACATATATGATATCATGTTTACATCCTTCTGGAACTAGCTTCTTCTCTTATGCATTTTTCTGTTGCTATCACCCAATCTTTGCCCCTGTGTCTCCTTTTAGTCTAGTCCATGCCATCCCATTCAGTTTACTTGCAACAGTTCCAAGACAGTGAATTAAGGCTGGTCTTAGTTTAGGTGAGTCTCAGATGCTTCCTCTGTTGTTATGAGCCTGTGGTTCTCAAACATTACTGTGCATCAGAATCCCTTGGAGGGCTGTTTAAAACACAGATGGCTGGCCTCACTCTGTGGGTTTATGAATCAGTAGATCCTAGGTGGAGCTTAAGAATTCCTAGGTAATATGATGATGCTATTTAGGGAACAAACTTTAAAAACTACTGCTCCAAGTCAAAGTCTGGGCTCAGGCTCAGTAGCACCATGTGGCCTCCAGACAACCTGGGCCATTCATGAAATTTCCTTCAAAACTATTCACTAGACCAGGATTGTTTAGTAGACATATAATGAAATCCACATATGGAACTTTCAATCTTCTAGTAGACACATTAGAAAATAAACTGGCAAAGTTTCAAAACTGTATTTTAATTAAATATATGATCATTTCAACATGTCATCAATATTAAAATTATTAATAAGATATGCTACACTATTTTTTACAACTACTGCAAATATCAAATCAGATTAGTAAAATTTCATGTTTAGTAGCTACAGATGGCTAGTGACTAAACTAATGGACAACAGAGCTCTAAAGGCTTGTCCTCCATCTTTCTCTTTACCAAAATTATTTTAAACTTCATTTTAAACTTGTTTTTGGCCAAAGTAAAACAAGTTTAAACAGGTTTACCTTTCAATAGGGTAAGGGGGCCAAAATGAAGAAATAAAAGAGATTTGAGTCAGGATTGTTTGTGGAAACAAAATCTGCCCGTATTTCTCTTTATTGATTTCAAACAAACCCTTCTTTTAACTTTATTAAGCATCATTAAATATAACTGCAACAGGTAAGAAAAAGGTACTTTTCATAGAATATCACTTTTAGGATGATGAACATTAAAATATCAGTGTTACAATTCCTACGGGCTTCTGAATAATGAAAAACCTAAAAACAGTGAACAACAGATTCTTTCTTCTTTTCTATCTTCTTTTTATTCCTCCTAACTGCAGGATGAAATGACAGAAAATAAACAGTTACACAACATTAACCAGCACCCATGATTTTCTAAGTGTAACATTCCTATGTATATTTTCTGCATTTGTGTGCTATATATCAAGTAGAGAACACATTTTCCTCTTAAAGTATGCATGCTTGGATATCAAAGTGTTTGTCAAACTGATGGCTTCAATCATGTGATCATACCAACCTTGTTTCCTTTGTGCCTAACATCAAAAATTGTGTTGTATGTGTGTGTGCACGCACATTTTGTAGTGTTTTTGTTTGAGTGGCCATTCTGGAATTTAAATAAATCTCTTAAACCTCTAGTGGTACCACAAATGGTATTCCTTTACCCTCCCAGATCCTTGGTTTCCACATGTACCCTGTGAGAAAGAGGCTGTTATAAAATACACAACTATGAAAATGCAAAAACAGAAGAGAAAAATGTTGAGCATCTAAATATGCTGAAAGACATATACCTTAAGACTTAATTATCAACTCAGTCATAAATTATGAACTGTAAGTTTCTTTTCTTTTGACTGACATAAAATATAAAAAAATTCTAGCAAAATGCATATTTAGATATTAACCATTAAATATGGTCCTACTTGAAATTCATAACTTTTGCTATTTGTTAGTAGTCACATTCTGTAAGCTGTTGCATCCTATTTAGTATAGGAAACTCCATTTAAATGGCCAAGTAATGAAGACCCCACTAGTGCCTGGCCCAGCCACTTTAGCTGCTGCTTCTGGTAAATTTTCTTAATGGATATTGGTCTCAGGTACTAAGTCTGATATATTTACCACTTGATAGTAGTCTTACAGCTAGAGTACAAACGATCCTACAAGAACAGATGAATAGCCATGAAGTACTTTTCAGAACGTACTATATTTTATATTACTAGCTACATGATTATTCTAGTAACAATCTTAGTAAGTTAAATTGAGTTTTTATGTAATTTTAAATAAACTTAATTAATTTACTAGAATTTTAAAAATTTAAAGCTGTTAGTAACAGATAAATGTCAGGATTTTTTGAGTGATACCCAAAGCTATACACAGATACCTGAATTTTCTGGGGTTGCTATCTACCAGATCAGGTTCCTATTCAAGTCCTCCTTGTTTTTCATTTTCCTTCTTATTTTCTTCCTCTGTTTTCATCTCTTTCTTAATGACAAAGTCTTCATTGTCTTCATTCCAGTGTTCATACTCATATTTAGTTATTTCTTTGGTGAAGAATAATACAAACAGTGAGATCAGATGGAAAAACTAGCCCAATTCATACCCAGCAGCAGCACCAATCATCTCCCCTCAGGAGAAGCAAGAAGAAGTAGCTAAGAAAACATGGCCAGGCACCTTCCTGCTGGTTGACATCACCCTTCCACGGCCCTCATATTTCTTCTGTTTAATCATTTTCACAGTGACATGTTCCCCTCTTCCCAGGAAATCTCCCTCCTAATGCTGCTGATTACTTCTCCTTTAGGGAAGAAAGGGTCAGAGTGATTGGGTCAGTTTGCATTTTCAATGTTTTGGTCAGAACTTTGTTGGGAAAATACTTGTTTGTCTCAAAGACAAATTCTGCAGTGAAGCCAATTGTTTCCTTAACCCCAGAACCTGTCTTTTTAACCAAGTGCTCCCAAATCATTTTTAGGCTCAACTTTCTAAGACCCTTTTCACTTTCAAAAGCTGTGAACCAAAGAGGAAGTGCACCCTTTGCTATTTCTTTTCCTCCAGGGTTCTTTCCATTTCCTCCCGAGCTCCCTCCTGAACACCTGACATTCATCTGTCTGCTGGCAAATCGCATTGACAGTCCCAACTCTTATTAAATACAGGTTGGTAAAGGACAGCATATTTTTTTTTCAAAACTGCAAAGGTTGCTTTGAATTGGGCTTCTAACCTGGCACATTCGGCCTTAATTTGGAGGAGGTCAGGACCCACCACTTCCCTACCCAAGGTCAGTGCTTTCCCATTTTGCCGCACCAGCTAGCGCCTCTGCAGCTGTGGGTCCACCATTTCCTCACCTCTCACATCGGTGATCTGTGCTATGATCTCCTCTGCCGGTTCTTTCTCCACCACCTCTTCTGCCTGCTTTTCTGGATCCTGAATTGCTATGCTGCTTTGTGTTGTGTGCTGGGCCACTGGGATAGAGGCGGCTGTGTCCAGCTGGCTCAGACTCAATCCCAGGCTAAAGCCCAGGCTCAGACCAAGGCTCAGACCCAGACCCAGGCCCAGGCCCAGGCCCTGGCTCTCGCGTTGGATCATCTGAGTCATGGCCCTAGTTCTTCGTCTCTGGGGCATCTGCATCACCTGGCGCTCACTTGAGCTGCTTAACACAGTTGAGCGGGATCGGGATCGCTGGTTCACTTGGCTGCGAAGGGACTGGAGCAGGGTATGGTAATTGTAGTAGATGTGGTGCAGAAGTGAATGATCCAGATCCAGGAACATGCACCAGAAGCCAAGCATGAGCAACTGACAGGTGTCCACTACGATATCCTGGCTCTCTGCCAGGTCCCCTCCCTCCTCCTCTGTTGGCCCAACATCCAAGTATTCCTCGGCATCCCCACCCTCCCAGGCTCTGGGTAGGATTGGAGTCTGGGCTCCCTCTTCCTCCTTGGGGCCTCCCTTGGGCTCTGGGACCTCCACCACCCCAGGCCCAGTCACCTGGGCTTTGATGGCCTCAGGTGCCATGTCACCCACATCTGGGCCCAAGTCGCGGTCCATCCCTTCACCCACTCCAACAGCCCCATTCACTCTCCCATTGGGCTTACCCGCCTGTTTCGGCCCTCTCGGGTACGGTTTCTATCCCCTGTGGCAGACATGACACCAATCGGTACCTCAACTGAGCTGCGATCGGAGTGGGGCAACTTTGACAGCAAAGATGGTGGCTGTCTAGCAGGCTGCCACAGAGGGGAGGGGAAAGAGGGGGCAAAGAAGCCTCTTTCAGAGAAGACAGCAGTCTGTGGGTGGTGCCTGACGAGGCCTCACTACTCGAAGGGCAGGGGGTCAATCCCAGGCCCCAGGAGTTGTCAACCAAGTCTGAGCCTCAGAAGATCCCCCAATAAGAATGAAAACTTCCCAACGGCAGGTGATGAGGCGGGTTCATAAATGTCAACAAAGGGTTGCGGCCCCTCGTGACAAGCTCTAAGCTCATTTGCTGAAAAGAGAAGATTGACATGCCCTATGTCCAATGAATGATCAAGGGCCTTAGTTTCTAGGACTATTGAGCATCCCGTACCTTTTCTTTGAAGCCTTAGCCTAAAGGGAAACCCTTTATGTCCACACCAGTCCTGTCCTTTTGATTTGATGATTATTGACAAAAGTATAGTTGTTTAACATGGAAGTAACCCTGAGGCATGTTTACAATAAGTAGTTCACTGATTTCCACCTGGTCATAATGGCTCATGCAAGTAGGGATAGTCATAAAAATGTTGTATAATCCAGACCTCAAAAGTAGTTAAAACTGGGCTGTGGCTGTGGCTCAGTGGTAGAGTGCCTGTCTCACATGTGTTCTATCCTCAGCACCACATAAAAATAAATATATTGTGTCCATCTACAACTAAAAATAATTAAAAGAAAAAGTAGTTAAAACTTTCTGAGACTGATAAGATTTTTGTGTGGTTTAACATGGTTAAAACTATTTAGAAAATAATGGACAAAGTTGAAGTAGATGCATTCAGAACTGAGTGTTGATGAGGTAGTAAACGACAGGTATTGGATGAGGCTTAATGAATCCTGCCAAATTCACTTCATGCCTCCAGAGAATGAAAAATAAAAGAGACTTAAAAAAAAAAAAAAAGACCAGGTCATCTCTTAAGAGCTAAGTATGACAGACATCAAATGGGCAGGATTTCCAGGATGTTTCTGAGGTAACAGACCAAGACTTCTTATTGATATCAAGACCTACTTACGATTTCAATTGTAAGTAATTCTGAAATTATGGAGAAATCAATTTTATTCTCATTCTATAAAAAGTGTTTTGAAACACTAATATTATTATTATATTTTGGTACTGAGGATTGAACTCAGGGGCACTCAACCACTGAGCCACATCCCCAGCCCTATTTTGTATTTTATTTAGAGACAGGGTCTCACTGAGTTGCTTAGTGCCTTGCTTTTGCAGAGGCTGGCTTTGAACTCCTGATCCTCCTGCTTCAGCCTCCCAAGCTAATGGGATTACAGGCATTTGCCACTGCGCCCAGCTTAGTTTTTGAAGATAATACAAAACAACATATTTCATATATTGCATTTTAGAAACATAATACCATTAAATATCATTAATGAGAGCATGTAAATTTTTCTTTTTCTCGTATCTCAAGATTGGAAAGAAGGTCCTGTCATCTTCATACTCTATGACTATTTTCTCCAGATTGCTTTTTGGAGGGGAGCTCATTGCTCCTCTCTTCACACAGAGCCAAGGAAGAAAGCCTCATGTAGAGTACAATATGCACCTGACTGCAGACAGGCAGCTTTAACAGACACAATAGGCATAAATTCAACCAAAGGGAGAGAAGGGAGTATTTTGCCTCCTGTTAACACAAACTCCAGTTTTTATTTGATTTATTCTTTACCTTTTAGTTCTAGGTCAAGGAGACCTTGTGGTTTTGCACAAAATGCCCTGGAGATGAATGCTTACAGTTACATGTACATGTGTGAGGTCTGGAAGGGCCATTAGCAGTCATGGAATCTGTCACTCTCCACACTTGCATGTGGAAAGAAGCAGCAGGAGGGCTTGTCACAACAGATGGCTGGGTCCCATGCCAGAGGTCAGGCTTCCCTGGGTCTGGGCAGGGACTGAGAATTTCATTTCTGTCAAGTTCCCCTGGGAGGCTGGGGCTGCTCTTGTGAGCACTGCACTTGGGGAACCAGGGATCTCATCCAGCTTCCTCATTTCAGGTGACTGTGCTGAGGCAGAACCCCAGCTGGGTTCTAGGATTGGTTTTAGCACTTAAGCACTTGTTAAGACTTTGCAGACTTGCTTAGCTTCTCTGGGCCTCAGTGTTTCTCATCTACAAAATGAGAGGAAGGGCCTTGTTCTGCCTTCCCCGTGGAGTTGTTTAATTTATAGAGTGGAAGCAATAGGGTTCCTTAGGCCTTGAGCAACAACCCTCTGATTGGGCATGGAGCCCTCAGGTGGTCTCAGGGCCACTCATTTACTCCTCTTCCCCTCTGGTTAGCGGGCTGGAGTTTACCCTCTGCTTTCCCTTTTGTGGACGACTGAGAGAGACACATGCTTTCAAGTTGAGGTATACATCACTTTCCCTTCTTCTTGTGTTTTCCTCAATTTGCATTTTCCTTTTAAATTTGTTTAAATTTCTACCTGTATTTTTCCTTTCTTCAATAAAATGTTTACTAGTGTTTTCATATGTAATTTCTTCCATTGCTTTTAAATTCACACAACTTAAGACCATTCAAGTGTATATTTTCTTTTTTTTTTTTAGCATGAATCTTTACCATGTACATCCTTTCCTATCTGGAGTTTAAAAGCATGTACTATGCAATTCATAACTCAGGTGGCTTTATTTTTCTAAACAGCTAACTGCTGCCCCTATTTGTTGAGTAAACCTTTTTCTCACTGATGATGTGAGACTATACCTGTTAGCACTTCCTAGGAGGGTAGGATAGGTGGGAGGAGAGGGATTTGTGTCTACCCTATTCTTTATCCAATACAGAAACTGTGGCCCAGTGTAGGTAACTTTTTTCTTCAATGTTATTCTAGTTTAATGGAGAAATCAGGCCTAGAACCAAGATTTCTGGTCTCCTATGTGAATCTGAACAACAACTGCTTGTTGTCCCTCCAACTTTGTGATTGACATTGGTCAACTGTAAAGAATGTGCCTTGATTAATTGGGGCAGCTATTGTCTCCTCATTTTTTATTATATGGGTGCATGGCCTTTGTTGTTTGCTGTTTCAATAGATGCTAACAACCATTCTGGTGAGGGGGATACTGGGGATTGAACCCAGGAACATTATTTACCACTAAGCTATGTTCCCAGTCCTTTTAATATTTCATTTTGAGACAGGGTCTTGCTAAATTCCTTAGAATTTTGCTAAGTTGTCCCCAGCCTATTTTGTATTTTATTTAGAGACAGACAGGGTCTCACTGAGTTGCTTAGCACCTTGCTTTTGCTGAGGCTGGCTTTGAACTCCCAGTCCTCCTGCCTCAGCTTCCAGAGCTGCTGGGATTATAGGCATGTGCCACCTTGCCCGGTGAGAATGTTTTGTGTAACTATTCCTCCTGGATCTTCTTGGAATCCTTTTGTCTTAGCCTCCTGAATTACTACTAGATTGCATGACTGTGTTTTTAAAATGTGAACTCACCTGCATTTAATGACTACTTGGACATATACAATATGCTTTTAGGTCACATGTGACCACAGGTTGCTAGTTTTTGATCTTTTTTTAAAAACTACTATTTGCCTTGGCATGGCAGTTGCATCCTGACTTTTGTTATAGTTATTTGAAATATGGATCATTCAGCTAATATCAGAGAAGAAACATTTCCTTATTCCTCTTCCTTTCTTACCCTCTTATTAACCAGACCGAGCAACCTGGAATTAGTTTTCCAGTAAGACACCATGTGAACTACATGATCTGAATTAATGGTTTGTTTATGGCATTAATGCCATTTCTGATATTTCCCTAATATTATTTACTTGAAATATAATCTAGGATTAGACTAATACATGGTGAGCTGCCCTTTATTATGGTTCCTGGAGTGATGAAAATCCACAAATGTGAAAATCCATAATTGATTTGGGGAGATAATGGGGATTCAAGTGTGCTAGTTTTAAGGGAAACAAGTGAAGTGATGGTATGCTAGTGCCTTTTCCTTTCCTTTAAACCTACCTCAACTCAGTGGTGGCCCTGACAACATTTCTTTTTCCATTCTCATCTAGGAAACTTTTTCTTGGACATTACCAGGGATTGAACTCAGGTTCTCACCCATACTAGGTAAGTACTCTACTACTAAGTGCTTCCGTCTTTATCCTTATATGCTACAAGATCTTTGAATCTTCTGATTTTCTGAATTACTGTTGGCAATCAAATGTGCTATTAATGTTTAGAAGGTGGAGGAGACCGATATCCTTAGGAAGATTAAGAGACTATAATATGGATAATAAAAAGACTAAGCATTTAAGGGATAGTGTGATTTTGTTGTGTGGATTAGAAGGGAATTATTTTTTGTAGTGGGGAGACTGGGGATTGAACTCAGGGGCACTCCACCACTGAGCCACATCCCCAGCCTATTTTGTATTTTATTTAGAGACAGACAGGGTCTCACTGAGTTGCTTAGCACCTTGCTTTTGCTGAGGCTGGCTTTGAACTCCCAGTCCTCCTACTTCACCTTCCAGAGCTGCTGGGATTATAGGCATGTGCCACCTTGCCTGGTGAGAATGTTTTGTGTAACTATTCCTCCTGGATCTTCAGCAAGGCCTTTCAGAAATGGGTCAGATGAAGAAGAAAACCTAATGCATTTCTCCAAACTCTTTTAGTATGTCCTTGCTTTCAGACACCTTTGTTGGAATATTGGCTCTCTGCTGAATACCCTTGAATAAGCCATATGTAAGCATCTCTGAAACTGTTCTCCAAAATGTGAATAATAACAGTATCTCTTTAATGGGATTATTGGTAGGATTTTAATAAGATAATAGAAACTCTTAGCATTGTACCTGGCACACTATAGTCACTCTATAAATGCTAAACTTTTATCATCATTTCTATAGACCCTTGGAGGATGGGGAAAAGTAGATCAGGAATGGCATGGAGGAGATTGCATTTGAGTCAGACCTTGTAAAATGGACTGGATTCTCATAGATGGTGATAGAAGGGAAAGAGACAACAACACAGAATGATATATTCAACAGCTATTATTGAGCATCTACTATGTGGCCCAGCATTAATAATTTAGCAGTTAGGGAGAAAGTCATGCAGTAAAAGGCCAAATATCAGTTATGCCATGTATTGACTCTATGATTGTGTCTCATATTGTGTTGTACTTCTACTTTTCTCCCACTCCCTTAGCACTCCTGTTAGCTGTATAACCCTTTCTTGGGGGGGGGGGGTACCAGGGATTGAACTCAGAGGCAGTTGACCACTGAGCCACATCCCTGGTCTTATTTTTTATTTTATTTAGAGACAGGGTCTCACTGAGGTTGCTTAGCACTTTGCTTTTGCTGATGCTGGCTTTGAACTCCCAATCCTCCTGCCTCAGCTTCCAGAGCATCTGAAATTACAGGAGTGCATCACCATTTCGAGTCCTGTATAAACCTTTCTTAAGCTTCAATTTGATGATGATTTATTCTTGAAAGGAGAGGCATTTGCAAATACTCCAACCCCTTTCCTTGTACATGGAGTTGTTTGAAAGTCATTCTGTCTTTCCTTCCTAATTCCCAGTTGTGAAATGTATTCTTGTCTTTCTCCCTTCATATGATCGCCATGATTTTGGATTCACTGTTCTGACTAATCACACCTTAATATATTACTTTGTTGGTGTTAGTTCATCCAGTTAATGATTCTACTTTATTTCTTCAATTAAGTCATCAATTATTCCTTTTTAATTTTCTAGTGGTTGCGTTGGGATTTACAAAATACATTTTAATTTGATAGTTTATTTTAAAAATATTATGCCCCTTGGGGCTGGAGTTTTGGCTCAATGATAGAACACTTGCCTGGCACATGTGAGGCACTGGGTTCGAACCTCAGCACCACTTAAAAATAAATAAAAATAAAAGTATTTTAAAAAGATACAATAAAGCTAAATATATGTGTATTTATATAATATATATTATATAAATAGTAAAGATATTTATTAAGTATATAATATATATTAAATGTGTGTGTATGTGTATGTTATATATAATATATATATATATATGGCTCCTTGCTGGGTGTGGTAGCCACATGCCTATTATCCCAGCTACTTGGGAGGTAGAGGCAGAGGACTGCAAGTTCAAAGCCAGCCTTAGCAACTTAGCGAGACACTATCTCAAAATAAAAAACAAAAAGGACTGGGGACGTTACTCAGTGGTAAAGCTTCCCGGGTTAAATCTCCCTTATCAAATATATATATGAATATATATATATGAATATAAAATTATATAAAAATAATGCCCCTTCACTTATACTGTAAGAATCTTACAACAATATACTTTCATTTTTCTCTCTTTGTGCTGGGGATTGAACCCAGGGATGCTTTACCACTAAGCTAATATAATCAACTTTTATTTTGAGACAGGTTCCCACTTAGTTGCCTATTTAGTCCAAACTTATGATCCTCTGCCTCAGCCTCCCCAGTTGCTGGAATTATAGGTATGTGCCACCATGCCTGTCTTCATTTTCTTTCTCTTGACCTTGTGCTATTTATCATATATTCTACTCTTACATATGCTTTCAGCCCTATAATTGTTAATGTTTTGTGTTAGACTGTCAATCATTTTTAAACAATTAAAAATAAGAAAATCCCTTCCTTTTTAGCATTTACTATGTCTTTGCTTAGATCCAAATTTTGTTTAGTATCATAGAAATTTCTTGTAGTGCTAATGTTCTGCAAGTGAATTCCTTCAGCTTTTTTTGTTTGTTTGTTTTGTACCAGAGATTGAACTCAGGGGCACTTGACCACTGAACACATCCCCAGCCCTATTTTATATTTTATTTAGTGACAGGGTTTCATTGAGTTGCTTAGTGCCTCCCCATTGCTGAGGCTGGCTTTGAACTTGTGATCCTCGTGTCTCAGCCTCTCAAGCTGCTGGGATTACAGGTGTGTGCCACCATACTGGCTCCTTCAGCTTTTGAAAAGTCTGTTTCAAATTTATTTTGATGGATAGCAGTTAGGATGGTAGGTTTTCTTGCATTTCGATACTTTAAAAACAATACTACATTGTCTTCTGGCTTGCATATTTTCTGATGAGAAGTATGTATTGTATATATTTCTCTTTTTCTGTTTTGGTTTTTGGTATTTAGGATTGAAATCAGGGCCAACTCATGTTAAGCATACACTCTACCATTGAACTACATCCCCCTGCTGCTATCTATGTTTAATGTTTCCCTTCATCTTCCTTAACCTGGCTGCCTTCAATGTTTTCTCCTTATTTTTAGTTTCCAGCAGGTTAACTGTGATGTGATAGGTTTTGTTTGTTATTTACTTTGCTTGAGGTTTATTGAGCTACTTGGATGTGACATTAATATTTTTGGAAAATTCACAGCCATTTTCTTTTCAAATATTTCTTCTCCCTTTTTCTTTCTCTTTTCTCCTTCTGGAACCTCAGTTGCACACATAAACAGTTTGATATTGTATTACCATTCTTGTGTGTGCCATTCTTGACCAAACCTCTATTTCCTCTTGGTTTTTGTTTGGCGAATACACATTGTTGAGCATTGCATTGAATCATCTTAAAAATATATTGAAGGGGCTGGGATTGTGGCTCAGTGGTAGAGCACTTATCTAGAGTGTGAGGCACTGGGTTTGATTCTCAGCACCACATATAAATAAATGAATAAAATAAAGGTCCATCAACATCTAAAAAAATGAAGTCTTCACCTCAAGAACCTCAAATGTGAGCTTATTTGGACATAGGGCCTTTATAGAGGGAATAAAGTTAAAATGAGACCATTAAGGTGAACCCTGATCCAATATGACTGGTACTTTATAAAACTGGAAAATTTGAACAGAGACAAGAAGAAGACCAAGTGAAGATGGTGGCAATGATTGGAATAATACATCTAAAATCCAAGGAATGCCTAAGGTTGCTAGCAAGCCAATAGAAACTTAGAGGCATGAAATAGATGTTCCCTCACAGTTCTCATAAGGAACCAAGTCTGCTGACAGTTTGCTTTCAGATATCTAGCTCCCAGAACTGTGAAAAAATACACTTGTTGTTTAAGCCAAACAATTTGTAGTACTTTGTTACCGCATCCCTAGGAAACTAATACATTTTGGCCCATATCCAAATTTGTTGATTTTTTTTTCTTTTTGCCTCAGCTGCTTTCAGTATGTCAGTGCTATTTTTTTTACTTGACTCCTTTAAATTTCTTTATCTTTATTAAAATTCTCCATCTGTTCATGCAAGTTGTTTACCTTTTTCACTAGCGCACTTAATATATTAGAACAACATTAACACAATGAGCTCTTTAGCATAACAAAATAATAGTTTAAAGTCCTTGTATGATAGTTCCAACAGCTTGTCAGTCTGTATTGGCTGGTGTATCTGTTGACAATGGGCTGTTTTTGCTTTTCTATGTATCTCAATTTTTTGATTGAATGTTGAACATAATATTTGCCAGAAGAGTGGAGACCAAAGTAAATATTTTTAACATTTTTATTTTTTTAGTTTTAGGTGAACACAATACCTTTATTTTTATGTGATGCTGAGGATCGAACCTGGTGCCTTACAAATGCTAGGTGAGCTCTGTACCACTGAGCCACAACCTCAGCCCCAAAGTAAATATTATTTATGCCTAGTAATATGCTGCTCTTCTTTGGTCAAGCCATAATGTGTGATTGAATCAATGTACTCAGGAATTAAAGTGGATTTAGATTTTGTCATTTTATATCTTTGGGCATCACAGTCTTCAAATTCCTTTTTTTAAAAATTTTTATTTGTTCTTTTTGGATACACATGACAGTAGGTGTATTTTGGCATATTATACATACATGGAGTATAACTTATTCTAATCGGGATCCCATTCTTGTGGGTATACATGATGTGGAATTTCACTGTTCATATATTCATTTACCAACATAGAAAGTCCTATTCATTCTACTGTCTTTCCTATTCCCATCCTCCTTCCTTCCCTTCATTCTCCTTTGTCTAATCCTAAGTACTTATATTTTTCATCCCCCTACTTGCTTATGTCTTCAAATTCTTACAGTGCTAGGATGCTGTTACCTTTTACCTAGAGTGGTGGCTAGATGGCCAGATGGTTTCCCTTAGTATTCAGTTCTCTCATAGGTTAAACTATCTCTGGCTGCCTGCATAATATTTCTCTCTGTGTTATTGCCTTTCTTATAGTGATAGACTACTATTGTATATTACTTGGTACTAGACTAATTTTGTGAATATTGGTGGGTGGTTCTCTAGTGTTCTGATCCAATTTAGTCTTAAGATGGTTAGATCACTCAATTTACAGCTTTTGTAGCAGCTTCAACTCAAGTCTATAAAATCTGTAGAAAAAAAATTTCTTGCAGAATTCAGAGCCCTTCTGTCCTTTATATCCCACTCCCCAACTCCATACTAATTCACCCTTACACCCCTGAATTCTAATTATTTCACCTCTTATAGCTACAGGAGCAGGAACAGTCATGTCTTCTGAAAGTATGTTCCTGTGTGTATGTATGTGTAGTACTGAGGAGTGAACCCAGAGCCTCACACATGCTGAATAACCACTCTTCTTCTAAGCCACATCCCCAGTCCTAGAAGTATTATGTGTGTGTGTGTGTGTGTGTGTGTGTGTGTGTGTGTATGTGTGTGTTGTGAATTGAACACAGAGATTAATTCCACTGATCTATATCTCCAGCCCTTTTTTTATTTTGACCCAGGGCTTCACTAAATTGCTAAGGCTGGCCTTAAACATGTGATCCTCCTGCCTTAGCCTCTCAAGTCATTGGAATTACAGGAATGTGCTTGTATGTGTGTATATTCTTGAATCAGGGAAGGCTTTGTGGAAATAGTTTTGCTTGAACTGGTGTCTGAAAAGTGGGCAATATTTCCATAGATAGTCATTCTCTCTGGAATCCCTATTCCATCATTTCTAAGAATAAAATAAAGTCAACATTGGAAGAGGTATGGTGTGCCCTTCTAGCAGTAAAACAGTGCTTGGAGAATGTAATGTAGGTGGTCACAAAATCCTCTCACTGATAACAATAATGGACTTATGCCATTTGACTTAGGACTGTATTTGTACCTCATGCTGGCAAAATAGATTGTGAACCTCTTGTATCATCTATTAACAAGCCCAAAGTGCTCCAGAGGAATATCCCCATATTCCAGTGGAAGAATAATTTTGGTTAAAATAGTCATAAGATCCATGAATTTAGTCATAGAAATTGTGAAACAAGTTAATTGTCCTATTTGCTTTGTCATAGCATAAATAGTTCACAATTTTTTCTCTAATTTAGAAACCCAAGACCAAGAAATTATGAGCATCTAATTCACAATAGCTAAACTATGGAACCAACCTTAGGTGCCCTTAAACAGATGAATGGATAAACAAAATGTGGTGTATATACACAATGAAATACTATTCAGCCATAGAGATGAATGAAATTATGGCATTTACTAGTAAATGGATGAATCTGGAGACTATCATGCTAAGTGAAATAAGCCAATCTCAATAAACCAAAGGCTGAATGTTCTGTCTGATATGTGGATGCTAACACAATAAGGGGGCAGAATAGGAAAGAATAGAAGTTCATTGGATTAGACAAAGGGGAATGAAGAGAAGGGAGGGACAATGGGAATAAGAAAGACAGTAGAGCCCAGGTGCTGCGGCACAAGCCTGTAATCTCAGCTGCTCGGGAGGCTAAGGCAGGAGGATCAAGAGGTCAAAGTGAGCCTCAGCAACAGTGAGGCAATAAGCAACTCGGTGAGACTCTGTCTCTAAATAAAATACAAAATAGGGCTGGGGGTGTGGCTCAATGGTTGAGTGCCCCTGAGTTCAATCCCCAGTACCAGAAAAATAAAGCAAAACAAAAACAACAGTAGAATGAACCTGACATCACTTTTCTATTTTTTTTTAAGAGAGAATTTTTTTTTTATTTTTTTTATTTTTTATTTTTTATTGTTGGCTGTTCAAAACATTACATAGTTCTTGATATATCATATTTCACAATTTGATTCAAGTGGGTTATGAGCTCCCATTTTTACCCCATATACAGATTGCAGAATCACATCAGTTACACATCCATTGATTTACATATTGCCATACTAGTGTCTGTTGTATTCTGCTGTCTTTCCTATCCTCTACTATCCCCCCTCCCTTCCCCTCCCCTCCCCTCCCCTCCCCTCTTCTCTCTCTGCCCCCTTTACTGACATTCGTTTGTCCCCCTTGTATTATTTTTCCCCTTCCCCTCACTTAATTTTTTAATCTTTTATTTTTTTAGTTTTCGGCAGACACAACATCTATGTTTGTATGTGGTGCTGAGGATCGAACCCGGGCTGCACACATGCCAGCCGATCGCGCTACCGCTTGAGCCACATCCCCAGCCCACTTTCCTATGTTTATATATGAATACACCACAGTGAATCTTCGCATTATATTCAACCAAAAGAATGGGATCCTAACTAGAATGTTATAACTCCATGTATGTATAATATGTCAAAATATACTCTACTGTCATCTATATATAAAAACAAATAAAAAATAGAAATTATTGGCATCAAATTGTAGAGAGACTAACATCTACAGTATCACATTAGGTTCCATCCTTCTCCAAGCCACCCCTCCCATCTGCCTATGTCTCCTGGTAAGAATAGTGAAAAGGGGGATGAATGTGTTACAGAAGTATAGAGAATCAAACTTTTTCTGTTTCTTCTCAGCTGATTAAAAAAAATCTTCAGAGGATGGAAATAATTTAAAACCTCTGTTTCCTGGATTTGTTTGTTGAAAACAATTTATCAAAATAAACTTTATTTTTACTTCTGTAATACTTGGATCAGAAAAGACAAAGTAAATTAAGCATGGTAAATTTAAAGAAAATTATTTTTAAGCTTCTAAGAAACAGGTTTAAGAAAATTGTGGCATAGTAATTTCTGGTTTTAACCCAAATCCAACTACTTCATTGTTTAGTAACATCTCCCCACCATTTTTGCTTCTTTTAAATTAGTTGGGAGGTGAAGATAGTGGGTTACCACACCTTTGGTGTAATGATATTGCTGGAAAGGTGTCATTTTGATGCCCAGAAAACCTCTTCACTGATGCAGAAATAGAACTGTGAAATGAGATTAGGGAAATATGTATTCAAGCATATTATATATTTATGTCCAGAATTAGGTTTCTTTCAAACCTCTTTTGCTGTTCTCTCTTTGGCTTTGCCAACTGAATGGATGAGGGATTTAGCCTCCTATGCTAGGCTTTCTCCTAAGGGAAACGGATGGCACACTTCCATTTTTATATAAATAGGCTGATTTTCTATTTCTCTAAGCCTCCATTTGGTTCTCTAGAAGAAAATTAAAAATACAATTGATTAGGTCAATCCCTGCAGCATATGGTACTGGGCCAAAGATGCACTGTGTGTGATTGCTTTTTGTGTGTGTGTGTGGTATTTGTTGTATTTATTAAAAATAACAATAGCAGTAATTTATTAGGTTTTAATTTTATAATTGTCAAAACCACATTACATTTTTATTTAATCCTCACAATAACTATGATATATGTATTGTTATTTCCATTTTATTTTTTATTTACTCATTTATTTTTATGGTACTGAGGATTAAGTCCAGGGATGCTTAACCACTGAGCCACATCCCTAGCCCTTTTTTATGTAAATTTTTTTATTTATATATGACAGCAGAATGCATTATAATTCTTATTACATATAGAGAGCACAATTTTTCATATCTCTGGTTGTATACACAGTATATTCACACCAATTCTTGTCTTCATACATGTACTTTGGATAGTAATGATCATCACATTCCACCATCCTTGCTAACCCCCTGCCCCCTCCCTTCCCCTCCCACTCCTCTGCCCTATCTAGAGTTCGTCTATTCCTCCCATGTTCCTGTTCCCTGTCCCACTATGAATTATCCTCCTTATATCAAAGAAAACATTCAGCATTTGGTTTTTTGGGATTGGCTAACTTTACTTAGCATTATATTCTCTAACTCCATCCATTTGCCTGCAAATGCCATGATTTTATTCTCTTTTATTGCTGAGTAATATTCCATTGTGTATATATGCCACATTTTTTATCCATTCATCTATTGAAGGGCATCTAGGTTGGTTCCACAGTTTAGCTATTATGAATTGTCCCAGCCCTTTTTATATACATCTTGTTTAGAGATAGGGTCTCACCGAGTTCCTGAGGCTGGCTTTGAGTTCACGATCCTCCTGCCTCAGTCTCCTGAACTACTGGGATTACAGGCATGCATTTCCATTTTAATTAAAATACGGAAACAACCTCAGAGTAGAAGTGATTGCTTAAGGCCCACAGTCGATATCGTAGCTAGAATTTTAGTACAGGCAGCCCTGCTACAGATTCTCTGTTCTTAGCCAGGGATTGCCAATTTTTTCATTAAATGGTCTGATAGGAAATGTTTTAGGCTTGACAGGCTATATGGTTTCTGTTGCAACTACTCAATTCTCCTGTTGTACTAGAAAAGCAGTTATAAACAATACATTAATGAATGGGTGTGGCTGTGTTGCAATAAAACTTTACCTAAACAGACTAAGGTCAAGATGTAGTCTGTGTTCTATGGTTTGTCCAAACACTGCTTTTAACTCTTATGAAAGTATGTCTCATTGTTAGGGATTAATGATTCACAAGTAGCCGAGGTGCTTTCCACAGGAGACATACAATACACTTAGTCTTATAAAATACCTAGAGAAGTCAGGTACAGTGGTGCATACTTGTAATCCCAGTGGCTCTGGAGGCTGAGGTGCGAGGATCACAATTCAAAGTCAACCTCAGCAACTTAGCAAGGCTCTAAACAACTCAGTGAGACCCTGTATTAAAAAAAATATATCTATATCTGTCTGTATCTGTCTATATCTGTCTATATATCTATATATCTATATATGGGCTGGGGATGTGGCTCAGTGGTTAAGTGACCCTGGGTTCAAACCCTAGTACAAAAACAAAACAAACCAAGTGAGAAGAACACTTAATATTCATAATCTTCTTTCAGTTTTTTTATTTTTATTCGTTCCTTTTAGTTATATATAACATTGGGATTTATTTTGACATAAAAGCATGGAATTTAGTTTGCTCTAATTCAGTCCCCAGTACTTCTTCTTTCTCTCCCTTCCTCCATTTCCCTGTTCCCTTCCCTCTGTTCTACTGATCTTTTTTTTTTTAAATAGTTGTAGATGGATACAATACCTTTATTTTTATTTATTTATTTTTATATGGTGCTGAGGATCAAACTTAGTGCCTCACACATGCCAGGCGAGTGCTCTACCACTGAGCCACACCTTAGCCCTCTATTCTACTGATTTTTTGCTATTTGCTTTTTTTTTAAAGTGTGTTGTGGATATACATTATGATGAGATTCATTGTGGTATAGTCATATGTTTACATAGGAAGTTAGGTCAGATTCATTCTATTGTTCTTCCCTTATACCATGCCTTGTTTTTCCTCCTCAATCCCCTTTATCCTATTCACTGATCTTTCTTCTATTTTGATGGAATCTACCCCTTTACCCTTTCTCCCTTTCTTCTACCTCTCTTTTTTAAAAAATAGTTTTTAGTTGTCGATGGACCTTTATTTTATTTATTCATATGTGGTGCTGAGAACCAAACCTAGTGCCTCACACATGCTAGGCAAGCTCATTTCCACTGAGCTACAACCCCAGTCCATCTTCTCCCTCTCTTTTTTTTTTTTTGTAGACTTTTTAAAATTGTTGATACATCTTTATTTGATGTATTTGTTTTTATATGCGGTGCTGAGGATTGAAGCAGTGCCTCACACATGCCAGGCAAGTGTGCTACCACTTAGCCACAGCCCCAGCACCCCCCCCCCCCCCTTTTTGTGGTACTGGGGATTGAACCCAGGGCCTTGTGCATGCCAGGCAAGCACTCTACCAACTGAGCTATGTCCCAGCCTCCCTCTCTTTATTTTGGACTAGCTTCTGTATATAAGATGAAACATTCAATCTTTGATTTTGGGGTCTGGCTTATTTCACTTAGCATGATAGTCTCTATTTCCATTCATTTAATAGCAAATTTCTCAATTTCATTCTTCTTTTTGGTTGAGTAATACTCCTTAAAAATATGAAATGCTTCACTAATTCACATATTATTCTTGTGCAGGGCCCATGCTAATCTTCTCTGTATTGTTCCTATGTTAGTATATATGCTGCCAAAGTGAGCACATAAACTTTTTAAAATGAAAAAGTATTTCTGTCTGTATCTACAATATCACTATATGGGTGCTTGGGTGTACATGGGGCTGCCCAGGAGGAAATGGTGTGTGTGTATGTGTTTGGATGTGTGTTTAGGTACACAGTTATGTGTGCATATGTTTGGTGTATATAATTTCAGTAGGTCTTTTTACTTTTCTCGATATATGAACAAACAATAGAGTAGAGACAGGGGATGAAGGAGAAAGAACAAGGGGAGGGAAAGTATAAGAACTGGGGAGTGAAGTTGACCATATTATGATATGTATGAATACAACACAATGCATTCATTTTTTGGAGGGTACTTGGGATCAAACCCAGGGGCACTTTTAACACTGACGTAATACCCCTAGCCCTTTTATTTTTATTTTGCTACTGGGTCTCCCTAAATTACTGAGGCTGGCTTTGAACTTATAATCCTCCTGCCTCAGCCTCCCAAGTTGCTAGGATTACAGGTGTGTGCTACCACACCTGGCCATTTCATGTTTATTTATAACTATAATGTGCCAATTAAAAATAAATAGGAAGGGCTGAGCATGTAAATCAGTTGTACAGCCCTTGCCTGGTGTGTGTGAGGCACTGGATTTGATCTTCAGCACTGCATAAAAATAAATAAATAAAATCAAGGTATTTTGTCTATCTACAGCTAAAAAATTTTAAAAAAATAGGAAGACCAATAGAGCAGAGGAAGGGGATTCGGGGAGTGAGGATGGGAAGGAAAGTAGAAGTACTGTGGACCGAAATGGAGCAAACTGTGATATGCATTTATGAACATAAATGAACTTCATTATGTATAACTATAATGTACTAATAAAAACATTTTAAAAAGGCACATTAAAATGTTAACTGGTTATCTCTTGGTTTGACTTAGTGGATGTTTTTGACTTAGTGGATGTTTTGAACTTTTTTCTATAATTGTGATGAATTTTCTAATTTTTCTATAATGAATATTTATTACTAAAGGGAATCAGTACAAATCAAAATTATAAGATAATCAAATTTATTTTCTGTGAAGGAGACAGAGGAGAAGAGTGGAGAAGGCACACCAGTGCATAAAAGCTAGGACCAGGAGAAACAGACCGCTCGGGCACCTTCCAAGGTTCAACACATAGGACAATTAGAAATGTTTCTTATTAGTTCCATATTTATCTTCATTGCCTTATCTGTAAAAATGAATCTGAGCTCTTTAAATAGATTTCCTTTTTATCCATCATTTTAAGTTTTGTTAGAAGGCACTAAAGAGACATTAGAAGAGGAAAGCCTTTTGCTTCCTGACCCTGTGTGCTCCTCCAGGGCAAGTGGCTTCCCCAGTGTCCAGCTCCTTTAATGTGGGTGGCTTCCCCAGTGCCTGGCTTCTACAGGGCATGAGGTCTAGCAGCTGTCAGCTAAAAGACTTTCCTTGGCCACTGCCGTCTTTCATAGTAGAGTGCCTCTGATAGGACACTACCTGTGAACTCAATGAGAAATAATTTCTGGCAATTTCCATAGGGCAGATTTCTAGCAAGTTTTCTTGCCTTCAGTTAGCTATGCCTATGCCTTCTTTATCAATGCCTGGATCTTAGCCCTGGTGCAGAGGTGAGGGCATAGGGGAGTAGGAGTCAGAAGAACTTTTCTTTGGGCACTGTTTCTTAGCCTTAGGGTTAGTGGTTATTCCTATATATGTAATAACAAGAAACCCTTTATTATCCTGATCACCTGTTTTAGTTAATAATTCCTTGAATTTTTCTTTGTTAAAATAGTTGCATCATTTTTTCTCCTTATGGATACACTAGGGCACTGAACCTGGCTGCTTAGGTCTAGAAACATCATACTTTTCTTTGTCAACCAAGAGGAAGGCAACTTCAACAGGAAAGTGCACATATACCTTTCTGACAGTCATAGAAGGGCTGAATCCAGTAGGTTTATAATCCAGAATTAAGTGTCATTGCTTTCTTCTGAGCTTCACGAAGCTGCTTTCAGACTCTCCTCTTCATGTTTCATATTGCATAATTGATATGGACTTTATACCTTCAAGTTAGTGTCATACATAAATATCTTTTTCTAATATAGCAAAGTTATATAATAGCATGTATAGATTTGGGCCAGACAGATCTGTTTGAATTCTGGCCTAACCATTTAATAGCTATTTGACCTTATAAACTAGTAAATAAACTAGTTTTTCTGAGTCAGTTCAATTTCTCTCTTATGTAAACTTTGGGACAATAGTAACTACTTAAAAGTTTTTGTAGTTGTTAATGATTAAGAACAATGAATATAAAGGTTCTAATATGGTGCTTCATACATAACAATTGTGTTGTACAAATATAATATGCAGCTACTAGCCTTGGGGTAGTGGTTGTTCCTATATAAGTACTAGTAGTAAAATATCAGTAATTATTCAGTATGTATAGAGCATTACATTCTAAATAGTTGAAGAGAAAACAAGGGAGAAGCAAGAGTTATGATCTTAATGCTGAAACCAAACATTTGTTAGGAGCAGATGGTAACCTGTCAGTGTAAAAGAATCTTTTCCTAGTCCTATTTCTTCTCAGAAAGTCCCACATCTGCAGCCTTTAATTGGGCAGTAAAAAGTCAGGATGGAGTCCAGGAGTAGGTATTGAGAGCATCACTGGTCCTGTTTGTTAGGTTCTTATTCAGCACACTGGGCTGATGTGTAAGTGAGAGGGTCTGGATCTTTTTTTTTTTTTTAATATTTTTCTAGTTGTAGATGGACAAAATATCTTTATTTATTTATTTTTATGTGGTGCTGAGGATCAAACCCAGTGCCTCACACATGCGAGGCAGGCACTCTACCACTGAGCTACAGCCCCAGCCCTGAGGGTCTGGATCTTAACTTTTAACTTTATAACAAAAGTAACTCCAAATTGGATAATGATCATATGATGCCAATAGTCACATCTCCTGCTGCTCTGTGTAAGTATTTTAACACTAATTCAGATTGTCATTGCTCCTCGGGAATAAAGAGAAGGCTAATTTGATATTCAAACCAGGGTGTATATGTTTGGAGAATATAGTATGTGTCTTTTAGCTGGGCTCCTGCTGTGATTGAGCCTTCTAAAATAAAACCAAATGTGCATATTACTTGGCTTCCTTCTCTTATATGTGACATAAGAGATTCCAGTTCTTGCCTGGGACACCATGTCCTGGCTGAGCTTCTGGTGTGTCACATCTGCTTCTGTGTCTGTCTCTGTACCTGTCAGCAACATTCATGAGTGAAGGAATGAGCTAAAATGAAAGTGATTTCTGTAGTTGAAGTTCTGGTAATGACCTTTACCAGCTCTGGCTAAGTAGGTTATGCCTGGATGGGGCTGGTCTTCTGTGCAGATAGAGTATGTGGTATTCTTTGGATTAAGTTACTGAAGACTCCTGTGAACACTGACTACTTGATCTGGTTTAAGATTCTGTGAGCAATGCAAACAAATGAATTCATTTTGATCGTCAGAAGACTGAGGTGAATGCTATAAGTTTTATAGATGAGAAAACTGAAGCTCATGTTAAGGGATTTATTACTATTTATATAGTTAATAATTGGAGTTTATTCAATGAAGATTTTCTATAGCATCTCTGTGCCCAATACTTTCCAAGAGGTAGGGATATAGCAGAAACCCAGAGAGAAATATCCCTGCCTTCAAGGAGCTTACATTTATAATGGTTAAGGACAAAAAGAATTTAAATAATACATATAGTGAAAAGTGCTAAAGAGATCTATAAAATAGAACAGGGGAGCAAAGAGTATGTGTGTTGGATTGCAGCTTAGACAGGGTGATCAGAAAAGTCCTCACTGAGTAGGTGGCATTTGAGCAGAGCTCTGAAGGAGGTAAGGGATTAAGCCATGAGTATATGTATAGGGAAGAGCATGCCAGGCAAAGGGATCAGAATGTTTCAAAGGTGTGAATGCAGAAATATGCCTGGTATGATCAAGAAACAGCAAAAAAGTTAGCAAAACTGGAGCAGAGTGAGCAGAAGGGACAGCAGGTAACAATAGTCCAATTATGTAGGACCTTATAGCTACTGTAGAGATTTGGCTCTTACTGAGAATGGAGAGTTTTGGCAGAGATGTGCTATGATCTGACTTGTTTTATTTTGTTATTTTTATTTACATATTTTTTTTGGTACTGGGGATTGAATCCAGGGGTGCTTTACCACTGAGTACATCCCCAGTCCTTTTTATTTTTGTTATATTGAGAGAAGGTCTTGCTAAGTTGCTCACATTGGTCTCAAACTTGTGACCCTCCTGTCTCAGCCTCCTGAATCACTGGACATGGGCCACTGTACTTTGCTGACTCTTGCTTTAAAAAAAATCAACTTGAAGAATAAACTGGGATTAAGAGGTTCTAACAAGGGGCTGGGGTTGTGGCTCCGTGGTACAGCACTTGTCTAACCTGTGTGAGGCACTGGGTTCCATCCTCAGCATCATGTAAAAATAAATTTTAAAAAGGTATTTTTTAAAAACAAAGAATACTTAAGCTATGATTCAAACTAGGTGGCACATGCCTGTAAATCCCAGCAACTTGGGAAGCTGAGGCAGGAGGATCACAAGTTCAGGACCAGCCTCAGCAATTTAATAAGACCCTGTCTCAAAATTAAAAGGACTGGGGATATAGGTCAATGGTAAAGTGTTCCTGGGTTCAGTCCCCAGTGCCAAAAAAAACCCCCAGAAAAACAGCTTGATTTATCCTCTGCAAATTAAAAAATTAATTAATAAAAGGTGCATATATTTGTACATGATGGTTTTTGTTTTTGTGTTTGTTTTGGGTATTGGTGATTTAACCCAGTGTCACTTAATCACTGAGCCATATCCCTAGCTCTTTTTTATTTTATTTTTGAGACAGGATCTTGATAAGTTGCTGAGGACAGCTTTAAACTTGCAATATTCATGCTTCAGGCTCCTGAGTCTCTGGGAGTACAGGTGTGAGCCACCACACCTGGCTGTATATGTTGTTTTGATACAGGCATACAATGTGGAATGGCAAAATTGAGGTAATTAACATATATGTCACCTCACATTTGTGTGTGTGTGTTGAGAACACTCAAAATCTTTTAGTAATTTTAACTGAAATTTTGTATCATTTGACCAACATCTCTGCAATCCCGAATACCCTCAGCCTTTGGGAAATACCATTGTACTGTCTGCTTCTATGAAATTATTATTATTATTATTATTTTTATTTTTGGGCAGTACTGGGGATTGAACTCAGGGCCTCACACATGCTAGGCAAGTGCTTTTGCCACTGAGCCACATCCCCAGCCCCTAATTTGATTATTTTAACATCTACATACAAATGAGATCATGTGGTATTTTTGTGCCTTGCTTATTTCACTTAACATAAGGTCCTCATCTTTATCCATGGTTTCACTAATGGCAGGATTTCTTTCATTTTAAAGGCTGAATAGTATTCAACTATGTATATACAGGATATTTTCTTTATCCATTCATCTGATTATGGACACTTAGATTGATTCCATATCTTGGTTTTTGTGAACACTGCTGCAATGAAGATAGGAATACAGATACCTTTTCAATAAACTGATTTTACTTCTATAATCCTAGTAGTGAGATTGCTGGATCGTATTTTGGTTCCAGTTTTAATTTTATGAGAAACCTCCATATTGTATTCTATAATGACTGTATCCAGTGACTTTTCCACTAAGAGTGTAAAAGGTTTTCCTTTTCTCCACATCTTCACTAATACTTGTTATCCTTAGTCTTTTGGATAATAGCCATTCTTTCCTGGAGTGAGATGATAGTTCATTGTGGTTTGAATTTGCATTTTCCTGATGAGTAGTAATGTTAAAACCCCTCTTCTTATATTTGTCGATCCTTTGCATGTTCTGTTATTCAACTTTCTGTCACTCTGACACAATATTCCAGATAATCAACTTAAAAGGAAGAAAGATTTATTGTGGTTCATGGTTTCTTGGCCCTTATGCTTTTGGGACCTATAGTGAGGCAGTGTATCATGGGAGGAGCCCATAGAAGGAGAGGCTTGCTTACTTCATAGCAACCAGGGAGAAAAACACCCCCAAAAATTAAAAAAAAAAATTAAAAACAGGGACAGGTTCCCTATATTCTCTTCAAGGACTTTCCCATTGTCCTAACTTCTTTCAACTGGGCTCCTCCTCCTAAAGTTTTCCCTACCTCCCAGAAATGCTAAAAGCTGGAAACCAAGCCTTTAATACAGGGCTTTTAGGGTACATTTAAAATCAAAATCAAAATCTCTATGAAACTATGTCTATTCAGAGATTTTGCCCATTTTATAGTGAGATTATTTGTTTCTTTGTTTTTGAGTTGTAGGAGTCCCTGGTATATTTTGGATATTAACCCCTTATTGGATATATTGCTTACAAATATTTTTGCCCAATCTGTAGATTATCTTTTTATTCTGTAGGTTATTTCCTTTGCTGTACAGGATTTTAGTTTGATGTAATTCCATTAGTCTATTATTATTTTTGTTTTTATTTTTAGAACTCGGGAGCATGAACATTAAGCTACATCCCTAGTCCTTTTTATTTTTAATTTTGAGACAGGTTCTCCCTAAATTGCTGAGGCTGCCCTTGAACTTGCCATCCTCCTGCCTCAACCTCCCCAGTTGCTGAGATTACAGATGTGCACCACCACACCAGCCAATTTTTGCTTTTATCGCCTGTGCTTTTGGTGTCTTACCCAAGAAATCATTGCCAAGGGCAATGTCAAGAAGCTTTTCACCTGTTTTCTTCTAGGAATTTTCCAGTTTCACATTTTACATTTAAGACTTTAATCCATTTGGAGTTGATTTTTGTGTTTGGTGTGAGATAAGGGTCCAATTTCATTCCTTGGCATGTGAATATCTAGTTTTCCCAGCAAATTTGTAAAAGAGACTGTCCTTCCCCCATTGTATATTCTTGGCACTCTTGTTGAAGATCTTTTGACTACATATGTGTCTGTTTATTTCTTGGCTCTTTATTCTGTTCCATTGGTCTCTGTCTTGATTTTTTTTTTTAATTAAAGGGACTCGGAAAGGGTCTGTGTAAGGGAGGGATGCTGATGCTTAAGCTTCATTAGCTTCACAAGGAACTGCCTCTGACTGAGTTACTATGGTTTCATTGTATGCCCTGAGAACAAAGCGATGAATAATTTATAGTAATTAGTTTTAACATCTAGACTATTCTAAAGTTTCTCTCTGGTTTTCATTCTTATCTCCTCCAAACTTCCCAGTATACATTGGCGTTCTCTCTCTCTCTCTCTCTCTCTCTCTCTCTCTCTCTCTCTGTGTGTGTGTGTGTGTGTGTGTGTATGTTTGTTTGTTGCTGGGGATCAAACCCAGAGCCTTGTGCAAACTAGGCAAGCACTCCACTACTGAGCCACATCCTCTGCCCTCATTTGCTTTCTGTTGCAACTTTCCATTGGCTGCAGGAGATGATCTATTCTATTAGGCATCAGAATCATTTGGTGGGAGGGGAATACAAAATGCAGATGCCATGGTGCCATCCCTAAATCAACTGAGTCAAAGTCACTGAGATTTTTATGTAAAATCCTTCATTTAAAGTCTCTCCAGTTGATTGTGATGCAGATAGCCACACTTTAGTAGTAGGTAATGGACTATGGCCAAAACACCTTAATATGGGATATCATCCATACAGGGTATTGGTCTAGCTGAACTTCTCAGCCCCATTTTTCCTATTCTTCAATGTAGACCCTTTCCAAATATGCCTTGCGTATTCTTGACTGTTCTTTGATGAATTTGTTTCACTTTGGCCTGAATGCCCGTTCTCTCTTCAATGTGTCTCTGAATGATAGCCTTTTCTTAAGTTCTAGTTCAGGTCTAGTCTCTATCTTGAAGCCTTTGCTTAACAAACAGCCCACAGAGATCTCTCTAGTCTCCATGCTTCAAGAATATTCATCAGCAACCTTGTCATATTTATTGCATTGTTTTTACTTCTAAGTCATGTCTGTTAACTAGACCAAGAAATATCCCTGGGAAAGGTCCATTTCTTTAACTTTTTGCATCCCCAGGGATCTTTCTTGCCTAACGCATAGCAGGCAGAAAAACCAAAAGGAGGCAGCATGAAGAGTTATATTCATAATGGACTACATTTCTTGCCCCTTATATTCTCATTTAGTAGAGCATAACAAATTCCCAAACAACTGCTTTTCAATGAACCGCACAAATTTGGTTCATAAATACCAATTCCAGAAATACATTGAAAATAAAAAACTTTTTGGCTCAGATGCTCATGACACATGAAGGTATTCTGTGATATACTACTGGATACTGGCTGCTGTTTTAGTATGTATTCCAGGAATCAATTTATTTACTGCTACGATTTTTATATTTTTATCTAAGGTTATATTTTTATATTTTGTTACTTTTAAGGGAGTTTATTTGCATGCTGAAATAGTGCTCTCTTAGATTATTTGGAAAAGAAACACCATCACCAAAGTATGGTCAGCCATCTGTATCCATGGGCTCCGTATTCATGAACTCAAACACACTCAGGAAATATTTTTAAAATTGCATCTGCACTGAACATTTACAGACTTTATTATTGTCATTATTCCCTAAACAATACAGTGTATTGACTATGTAACTTTTATTGTGTTAAGTATTTCAAGTAATGTACAGATGATTTTAAAGTAGACAGGAAATGAGTAGGTTATATGTGCTATATTATGTGCTATTTTATTTCAGATCCTTCAGCATTTGTGGATTTTGGTATCTATGGATGGTGGGGTGGGGTCCTAGAACCAATCCCAAGTGGATACGGAGGGAGAGCTGTATACCTAAAGATTGCATTGGGATCTGCAAATTTTGATGTGATACTTATTAGGGTTTAAGATAAGATGGTATTGTTGTGGTGCTGGAGATTGAACCCAGGGCTTTGTGCATGTGAGGCAAGCACTCTACCAACTGAGCTATATCCCCAGCCTTAAGATAAAATGGTTTTAGAGTTAGTCTTTCAGCT
Source organism: Marmota flaviventris (assembly GCF_047511675.1). NCBI lineage: Eukaryota > Metazoa > Chordata > Mammalia > Rodentia > Sciuridae > Marmota > Marmota flaviventris. Next base: position 104,060,137 of record NC_092518.1, read on the forward strand.
GTCCAGAAAGGAATGAATATAATATTTACATATGTAAAGATGGAAATATTTGGGGCTGGAGTTGTAGCTCAGTGGTAGTGCTTGCCTAGCACATGTGAGGCACTGGGTTCAATTCTCGGCACCACATTAAAAAAATAAATTAAATAAAGGTATTGGGTCCATATACAAATAAAAATACTTTAAAAAGAGGGAAACATTCAAGTACACGTGTATTAACCATAGACAAGAAAATTGTAATCTTGCTGGAGGTGGATGTGTTGGTTAGTTTTTCATCACAGGGACAATACATGAGAAAAACAACTTGGAGGATAAAAGATTTATTTTGGCTCATGGTTTTAGAGGTTTCAGTCCATAGTGAACTGGTTCTGAGATGACAAAGGACAGGTAGTCAGCTTAGATAATGAAAGATGGGGGCTAATTCAAAGGAAAGGAAATGGAATACTAACCTCTGGATAGCACTTCCCTGCTCAAACAGTTGCTATCACCTCTAGGGGAGGGGAAGGATCCCCAGTTCCAACACAAATAATTACCCCCTGCAGCTAATCTTTCCTGCCTTTGGGCAAGTCCACAGGAAAGAACAAAGAATTACAGGTGTTTGCCACCCTACTGGGCTGTTGAATGACTTTCTTAACACTACTAGGGGGAGAGTGTATGGGTGGGGGCAAGTGAGAGAAATAGACAAATCATGCCATCCTGCTTGTCTCAGTCCAGAGAAGTCTAAATTAGATTGAGCCTTGAGATGGAGCAATCAATGATGCTGACAACCTCAGTTCATAATTAAGCCAACCATAAGGCAGGACACTTTGGCAAAGCAGATTTGTTTGTTTTTGTGGTATTAGGGATTGAACCCAGACAAGTACACTACCACTGAGATACATCCCTAGCCTGCCTTCACAAAGCGGCTTTGACACAAGGGATGTTTTAGTTTTTATTTTCTAAACTGTTAAATTCGAAATAAAAATTCATAGTCTCAAAATTAGTGTAACTTTCACTCACTTTCCTGCAGTGGTTACATCTTACATAACTACAGTAAATTATTAAAGCTAGAAAGCCTTGCTGTTGCCACTGCCATCACCTAAACCCTACTTAGCTCTAGTTCCTCTGCTGCCACCCACTCCAGACACAGAACATCAGTTCATGGATAAAAATGAGCTGGTGCAGAAGGCCAAACTGGACAAGAAAATTGAGCAATACGATGACAAGGCAGCTTGCACAAAGTCTGTAAATGAGCAAGGAGCTGAATTATCTAATGAGGAGAGGAATCTTCTCTGGGTTGCTTATAAAAAATGCTGTAGGAGCCCCTGGGTCATCTTGGAGGGATGTCTTAAGTATTCAGCAAATGACGGAAGGTGCTGGAAAAAAGCAGCAGATGGCTGCTTTTTATCCCTGTATCTGTATATCTATATCTCTATCTATATATCTGTATTTATATTGATATCTATATATCTATCATCACTGGTAGCTCTTAACTTGGTCTCAATTTTCTCTGTATTATTAAGCCATGTGATGCTTTTCTTCAGTACCTTCCATCATTTGCTCATTACTTGAGCAAAAATATGTATATTACAGATACAGATATATATCTATATGTCTATATCTATATATACTGTCTATATATATACTGTCTCTTTTGGAAACTTAATTTTTTTTTTTTTAGTACTGGGGATTGAACCCAGGGTGTGCAACCACTGAACCATATCCCCAGACCTTTTTTATATTTTATTTTAAGGCTGGGTCTCGCCAAGTTGCTTAGGGCCTTGCTAAATTGCTGAGGCTGGCTTTAAACTTGCGATTATCCTGCCTCAGCCTCCCAAATCACTGGTATTACAGGCATGTGCCACTGTGCCTACCTCAAAAACATTGTTGATTCCCTGTTCCTCACAAGCAGAGTCTTCTATTTGAAAATGAAAGGAGACTACCTTCATTACTTAGCTGAGGTTGCTACTGGTGATGACAAAACCAGGATTGTACATCAGTCACACAATAAGAATTGAAGGATATGGAAAAATGTGTCCCCCAGGAAGGACTATGGGCCCTGAGCACATGTTGGTGGGCCTGATTCTGGACCTACATGGAGGAATGCTTATCTTGCTCATTGTACAGCAGGGAAGTCCTAACATAGAACACTTATGTTTTGGGGCAAAGTGCTGTCAGAACACTGGCAAGCACCATTTCCTTGCTCCCTTGACAAGAAGTTATTCCCCTGTTGGTGCAAGGTTGGCCTATGGGGCAGTTTCTGAACTCTTGGGGTCTTGACTCCCGTAAGATGATATGTTGTGTACACCTCTGGCCTATCATGACTGTTATATGTAAATTGGCACATACCCACTATAAAAGCTATTTTTTTTTTTTGTTCATTATCCAGTGCTTTCTTTCTTTTTCTTTTTTTTAATTTTTTATTGTTGGCTGTTCAAAACATTACATAGTTCTTGATATATCATATTTCACAATTTGATTCAAGTGGGTTATGAGCTCCCATTTTTACCCCATATACAGATTGCAGAATCACATCAGTTACACATCCATTGATTTACATATTGCCATACTAGTGTCTGTTGTATTCTGCTGCCTTTCCTATCCTCTACTATCCCCCCTCCCCTCCCCTCCCCTCCCCTCTTCTCTCTCTGCCCCCTCTACTGACATTCGTTTGTCCCCCTTGTATTATTTTTCCCCTTCCCCTCACTTCCTCTTGTATGTACTTTTGTATAACTCTGAGGGTCTCCTTCCATTTCCATGCATTTTCCCTTCTCTCTCCCTTTCCCTCCCACCTCTCATCCCTGTTTAATATTAATCTTCTTCTCATGCTCTTCGACCCTACTCTGTTCTTAGTTACTCTCCTTATATCAAAGAAGACATTTGGCATTTGTTTTTTAGGGATTGGCTAGCTTCACTTAGCATAATCTGCTCTAATGCCATCCATTTCCCTGTAAATTCTATGATTTTGTCATTTTTTAATGCAGAGTAATACTCCATTGTGTATAAATGCCACATTTTTTTTATCCATTCATCCATTGAAGGGCATCTAGGTTGGTTCCACAGTCTAGCTATTGTGAATTGTGCTGCTATGAACATCGATGTAGCAGTGTCCCTGTAGCATGCTCTATTTAGGTCTTTAGGGAATAGACCGAGAAGGGGAATAGCTGGGTCAAATGGTGGCTCCATTCCCAGCTTTCCAAGAAATCTCCATACTGCTTTCCAAATTGGCTGCACCAATTTGCAGTCCCACCAGCAATGTACAAGTGTACCCTTTTCCCCACATCCTCACCAGCACTTGTTGTTGTTTGACTTCATAATGGCTGCCAATCTAACTGGAGTGAGATGGTATCTTAGGGTGGTTTTGATTTGCATTTCTCTGACTGCTAGAGATGGTGAGCATTTTTTCATGTACTTGGTGATTGATTGTATGTCCTCCTCTGAGAAGTGTCTGTTCAGGTCCTTGGCCCATTTGTTGATTGGGTTGTTTGTTCTCTTATTGTCTAATTTTTGGAGTTCTTTGTATACTCTGGATATTAGGGCTCTATCTGAAGTGTGAGGAGTAAAGATTTGTTCCCAGGATGTAGGCTCTCTATTTACCTCTCTTATTGTATCTTTTGCTGAGAAAAAAACTTTTTAGTTTGAGTAAGTCCCATTTGTTGATTCTAGTTATTAACTTTTGTGCTATGGGTGTCCTATTGAGGAATTTGGAGCCCGACCCCACAGTATGTAGATCGTAGCCAACTTTTTCTTCTATCAGACGGCGTGTCTCTGATTTGATATCAAGCTCCTTGATCCATTTTGAATTAACTTTTGTGCATGGCGAGAGAAAGGGATTCAGTTTCATTTTGTTGCATATGGATTTCCAGTTTTCCCAGCACCATTTGTTGAAGATGCTATCCTTCCTCCATTGCATGCTTTTAGCCCCTTTATCAAATATAAGATAGTTGTAGTTTTGTGGATTGGTTTCTGTGTCCTCTATTCTGTACCATTGGTCCACCCGCCTGTTTTGGTACCAGTACCATGCTGTTTTTGTTACTATTGCTCTGTAGTATAGTTTGAAGTCTGGTATCGCTATACCGCCTGATTCACACTTCCTGCTTAGCATTGTTTTTGCTATTCTGGGTCTTTTATTTTTCCATATGAATTTCATGATTGCTTTCTCTATTTCTACAAGAAATGCCGTTGGGATTTTGATTGGCATTGCATTAAACCTATAGAGAACTTTTGGTAATATCGCCATTTTGATGATGTTAGTTCTGCCTATCCATGAACAGGGTATATTTTTCCATCTTCTAAGATCTTCTTCTATTTCTCTCTTTAGTGTTCTGTAGTTTTCATTGTATAAGTCTTTCACCTCTTTTGTTAGGTTGATTCCCAAGTATTTTATTTTTTTTGAAGATATTGTGAATGGAGTGGTTGTCCTCATTTCCATTTCAGAGGATTTGTCGCTGATATACAGGAATGCCTTTGATTTATGCGTGTTGATTTTATATCCTGCCACTTTGCTGAATTCATTTATTAGCTCTAATAGTTTCTTTGTAGACCCTTTTGGGTCTGCTAGGTATAGAATCATGTCATCTGCAAATAGTGATAATTTAAGTTCTTCTTTTCCTATTTTGATGCCTTTAATTTCTTTCGTCTGTCTAATTGCTCTGGCCAGTGTTTCGAGAACTATGTTGAACAGAAGTGGTGAGAGAGGGCATCCCTGTCTTGTTCCAGATTTTAGAGGGAATGCCTTCAATTTTTCTCCATTCAGAATGATGCTAGCCTGAGGCTTAGCATAGATTGCTTTTACAATATTGAGGTATGTTCCTGTTATCCCTAGTTTTTCTAGAGTTTTGAACATAAAGGGATGCTGTACTTTGTCGAATGCTTTTTCCGCATCTATCGAGATGATCATATGGTTCTTATTTTTAAGTCTATTGATGTGTTGAATAACATTTATTGATTTCCGTATATTGAACCAGCCTTGCATCCCAGGGATGAATCCTACTTGATCATGGTGTACAATTTTTTTGATATGTTTTTGTATCCAAGTGGCCAGAATTTTATTGAGGATTTTTGCATCTAGGTTCATTAGAGATATTGGTCTGTAGTTTTCTTTCTTTGAAGTGTCTTTGTCTGGTTTAGGTATCAGGGTGATGTTGGCCTCGTAGAATGAATTTGGAAGTTCTCCCTCTTTTTCTATTTCCCGAAGTAGCTTGAAAAGTATTGGTATTAGTTCCTCTTTAAAGGTTTTGTAAAACTCTGCTGTATACCCATCCGGTCCTGGGCTTTTCTTAGTTGGTAGTCTTTTGATGGTTTCTTCTATTTCCTCAATTGATATTGGTCTGTTTAGGTTGTCTATATCCTCCTGACTCAATCTGGGCAGATCATATGACTTAAGAAATTTATCTATGCCTTCACTATCTTCTAATTTATTGGAGTATAAGGATTCAAAATAATTTTTGATTATCTTCTGTATTTCTGAAGTGTCTGTTGTGATATTGCCTCTTTCATCCCGTATGTTAGTGATTTGAGTTCTCTCTCTTCTTCTCTTCGCTAGCATGGCTAAGGGTCTGTCGATTTTGTTTATTTTTTCAAAGAACCAACTTTTAGTTTTGTCAATTTTTTCAATTGTTTCTTTTGTTTCGATTTCATTAATTTCAGCTCTGATTTTAATTATTTCTTGCCTTCTACTTCTTTTGCTGTTGTTTTGCTCTTCTTTTTCTAGGATTTTGAGATGAAGTATGAGATCATTTATTTGTTGGTTTTTTCTTTTTTTAAGGAATGAACTCCAAGCAATGAATTTTCCTCTTAGAACTGCTTTCAATGTGTCCCATAGATTCCGATATGTTGTGTCTGTGTTTTCATTAATCTCTAAGAATTTTTTAATTTCCTCCTTGATGTCTTCTATAACCCATTGATCATTCAGTAACCTATTGTTCATTCTCCAAGTGATGTATTCTTTTTCCTTCCTTCTTTTATCGTTGATTTTCAGTTCCATTCCATTATGATCAGATAGGATGCATGGTATTATCTCTACTCCTTTGTATTGTCTAAGAGTTTCCCTGTGACATAATATATGATCTATTTTTGAGAAGGATCCATGTGCTGCTGAGAAAAAAGTGTAACTGCTTGATGTTGGGTGGTATATTCTATATATGTCAATTAAGTCTAGGTTATTAATTGTGTTATTGAGTTCTATAGTTTCCTTATTCAACTTTTGTTTGGAAGATCTGTCCAGTGGTGATAGAGGTGTGTTGAAGTCTCCCATGATTATTGTATGGTGGTCTATTAGACTCTTGAACTTGAGAAGAGTTTGTTTGATGAACATAGCTGCACCATTGTTTGGGGCATATATATTTATGATTGTTATGTCTTGTTGGTGTATGGTTCCCTTGAGCAGTATGTAGTGTCCCTCTTTATCCCTTTTGATTAACTTTGGCTTAAAATCTATTTTATTTGATATGAGTATGGATACTCCTGCTTGTTTCCGAAGTCCATATGAGTGATATGATTTTTCCCAACCTTTCACCTTCAGCCTATGTATGTCTTTTCCTATCAAAAGCGTCTCCTGTAGGCAGCATATTGTTGGGTCTTGTTTTGTGATCCATTCTACTAGCCTGTGTCTCTTGATTGGTGAGTTTAAGCCATTAACATTTAGGGTTATTATTGAGATATGGGTTGTTCTTCCAGCCATATTTGTTTATTTATGTTACTAAACATGGTTTGTTTTCCACTTTGATTATTTTCCCCCCTTTAGTGTCCTACCTCCCACTGTTGGTTTTCATTGTTATTTTCCATTTCCTCTTCCTGTAATGTTTTGCCAAGGATGTTTTGAAGAGATGGTTTTCTAGCTGCAAATTCTTTTAACTTTTGTTTATCGTGGAAGGTTTTAATTTCATCTTCCATCCTGAAGCTTAATTTCGCTGGAAACACAATTCTTGGTTGGAACCCATTTTCTTTCAGTGTTTGAAATGTTATTCCAGGATCTTCTAGCTTTCAGAGTCTGTGTTGAAAGATCATCTCTTATCCTGATTGGCTTACCCCTAAATGTGATCTGCTTCCTTTCTCTTGTAGCTTTTAAAATTCTCTCCTTATTCTGTATGTTGGGCATCTTCATTATAATGTGTCTAGGTGTGGGTCTCTTATGATTTTGCACATTCGGCGTCCTGTAGGCTTCTAGGATTTGGGGTTCTGTCTCATTCTTCAAGTCTGGGAAGTTTTCTCATATTATTTCATTGAATAGATTGCTCATTCCTTTGGTTTGAATCTCTGTTCCTTCCTGTATCCCAATGACTCTTAAATTTGGTCTCTTGATGTTATCCCGTATTTCTTGGATGTTCTGCTCATGGTTTCTTAACAGTCTTGCTGAGCTGTCTATGTTCTTTTCAAGTTGAAATACTTTATCTTCATTGTCTGATGTTCTGTCTTCTAAGTGTTCTACTCTGCTGGTAGTATTCTCAATTGAGTTTTTAAGTTGGCTTATTGCTTCCTGCATTTCTAGGATTTCTGTTTGTTTGTTTTTTATAACCTCTATTTCCCTGTATAGTTGATCTTTTGCTTCTTGGATTTGTTTATGTAATTCATTGTTGAAGTGATCTTTCATTGTCTGATTTTGCTGTCTGATGTCTTCCTTGAGACTCCAGATCATCTGAAGCATGTATATCCTGAATTCTTTATCTGACATTCCATCAGCTGCAGCTATTACCTCTTCTAACGTTGAGTTGACCTGCAATGCTTGTGGTCCTTTCTTTCCTTGTCTCTTCATACTGTTCGCGTTCCTTTCTACTTGGTGAAACTGTTGTGCTATTGAATTTTCCCCCTATATATTTATATTGGTCTTGTATAGTTGCAAAGTCTCCCTTGCAGGCGCGGGCGGCGGCTCTGCCCCTCCTCCAATTGGGGCAATGTGCCTACCACGCCGGCAGGCCGCTGGGCCTGCTCTGCCAGTCGGTAGCAGGTCCACCGACCTTGCAGGCGCGGGCGGCGGCTCTGTCCCTCTGCGGGCCGCTAGGCTTGTTCTTTCGGTGGTCGCAGTTCTGCCTACTTTGCAGGCGCAGGTAGCGGCACTGCCCCTCTGCAGGCCTCTGGGGCTGTACTGCCAGTGGGTCGCAGGTCCACCTACTTTGCAGGTGTGTGGGGGGGGGCGGCTCTACCCTTCCTCAGGCCACTGGGCCTGTTCTGTCTCTCGGTTGCAGGTCTGACCTGTTCTGATAGTGGTCACAGTTCCGACTACCTTGCAGGTGCGGGGGGGAGGGGGCGGCTCTGCCTCTCAGCAGGCCGCTGCTCCTCTTCTGCCGGTGGGTCGCAGGCCCGCCTACCTTGCAGGAGTGATTGGAAGCTCTGTCCCGCCGCTGGCCACTGGGCCTTTTCTGTCGGTGGTCACCCTTCCCCTGTCTGGCAGGCGAGGGGGGTGGGGGGCGGCTCTGCCCCTCAGCGGGCCGCTGGGCCTGCTCTGTGTTTGGTCACAGTTCCCTCTACTATGCCGGCGCAGGGGGAGGGGGCGGCTCAGCCTCTCAGCAGGCGGCTGCTCCTCTTCTGCCGGTGGGTCGCAGGCCCGCCTACCTTGCAGGAGTGATTGGAAACTCTGTCCCGCCGCGGGCCACTGGGCCTTTTCTGTCGGTGGTCACCCTTCCCCTACCTGGCAGGCGAGGGGGGTGGGGGGCGGCTCTGCCCCTCAGCAGGCCGCTGGGCCTGCTCTGTGCGTGTTCACAGTTCCCTCTACTATGCAGGCGCAGGGGGAGGGGGCGGCTCAGCCTCTCAGCAGGCGGCTGCTCCTCTTCTGCTGGTGGGTCGCAGGCCTGCCTACCTTGCAGGAGTGATTGGAAGCTCTATATAAAAGCTATTTTTGCTGTACAATAAAGCAGACACTGTTCTCTGAAACCATCTCCTGAGGGGTTTCTCCCCACCTTCAAGCTCCCCACAGTAGATGCTGGAGGGGCAGGCCCCCCAGAAATCACATACAATTTTCCTTATCTATTATCATTCCTCCAGTCACTGAAGGCCTCTCTCCTGCTATTTCTGAAATTTCTCCTGCAATAATTCAGCCAAAATTCACCTGTCTGCCAAAAGCCTGCCAAAGGTAGTGGTTTCCTCCCATGACCTGGCTCTGCTAAGGACCTATAAACTCTGACCTCTGTTGCAGAATCCCTCACCATTTTCTCCCCTGAAAATGCACCCCTCCGATGCCTGACTGATTTCACTTCTGATCCATTGAGGTCTGCTCCCGTTTTGGTCATTTTTGCTTACAAGCATATCAAGAAACTTTTGAAGTAAGCAAAAAGGAAATACAATGAACATATCCTCTCAGATTGGACCTGGCCCTTTACTTCTCCATGTTCTACCAAGAGATTCTAAACCCCCCAGAGAAAGCCTGTTCTCTTGCAAAGACAGCTTTTGATGAAGCCGTTGTTGAACTTCATACATTAAGTGAAGAATCATATAATGACAGCATGCTAATAATGCAATTACTGAGAGACAACTTGACACTGTGGATAGTGGGTACCCAAGGAGATAAAGCTAAGGCAGGAAGATGGGAAAATTAATTGCCCTTTCAACTTTTGTCTGCCTCATTCTAAAATTCACATGGAGATCATTTATCATCCTTGCTGTGTCAGAAGTAGTTTTTGGTTTATGATTTATAACAGGTTTATGCTAATTTTATTTGGATTTCTTTGTTTCCCATGTTTTTTTTTCTTTTGGTATCAGGATTGAACTTGGGGACGCTCGACCACTGAGCCACATCCTCAGCCCTATTTTGTATTTTATTTAGAGCAGGGTCTCACTGAGTTGCTTAGCACCTCACCATTGCTGAGGCTGGTTTTGAACTCGTGATCCTCCTGCCTCAACCTCCCGAGCCACTGGGATTTTTGTGTCTAATATTAGGGGAGTAGAGTGAGTTTTTTGTTTTCATCTTGAGGTGGTCAATATGGAGATGTAGATTTCTTTATACAAGTTGTGTTTGTCATAATACTCTTGATACATTGTGGCTTCACAAGGGCCAGTGTTAAAAATGCTTTCATATCTAAGCAATGAAAATTGCTTACATATTGGTTTGTCATCGTGGGGAATAAAAGGAAGCACTGGTTCCAGTCATATGCATAGTGTGGGTACTAGCACTTATAAAGCTGTGGTAAAAAAAGATAGCCCATGCATCCTACATGTGTGACTCAAGCATTTCTCTGGAATGATCAAACTTAGTGTGCATACCTTGGGCTACTGCTGCAAAAGTGTACCTTTAAACAAAGTGGTGATCCAGTTTACTCTGCATAGGAGCAGAAACTCTTCATGTTCCATTATTGTATAATTACCTGGTGTCTGCATTTTCTTTTTTTTTGGTGACACATTTTATTTGTATTTAAATGTTTTAGGCAATGTAAGAACAAATGTAAAAGGAAAGCTGTAATAAATTGATTGGTATTAATTACTTCCTGCATATCAAGCATAACACAAAACAAAACAAAACAAAAAAAAAACCTAGATGGGCATAATGGAACATGCATGTAATTACAGTGACTTGAGAGGCTTAGGAAGGAGGATTGCAAAGTTGAGACCAGATTGAACAATTTAGCAAGTCCCTATGCAACTTAGAGAGACCCTGTCTCAAAAAGGCTGGGGATGTTGCTTAGTGGTTAAGCACCTCTGGTTTTAATAGCTGGTACCCAAAAACAAAACATGTATTTGACTTTTTTAAGTGTTTGTGTTTACTTTTGTGATTGTTTTGATACTTGCCTCGTATACATGCACTTTAAAAATAACTACAGGGAAATAACCCAAGATGATGGCTACCTTTGTTTAATGTCTTGTGAAATTTTCATGTATAATCCGTGCATAATTATTAAGAACATGTATTAAGTTCATGCGAGGGGAATAAAAGTTTTATAAATGGACTTTTCAACTACTTTCTCTATAGCTTTTCTTTTTTTATTGGTTCTTTTTAGTTATACATAACAATAGGATTCATTTTGACATAATTATAAAAGCATGGAATATAATTTGTTCTAATTCAGTCCCCAGGGCTTCCCCTTTCCCTCGTCTCCTCCCTCTCCCTGTTCCTTTCCCTCTACTGATCTTTCTGCTATTCATATAAATTAGTCTTTTGGTTTTTATTGGTGCACAATAATTGTACAGAATAGTGAATCTCATTGTGGCATCTTTATACATGTATATAACATGATTTCATCAACTACATTCCCCAAAACCTCCATTTATCCTCACTTTCTCCCTTTCCTGGTCCTTTTCTTTTACCCTAATAGTCTTTCTTCTGCTTTCAAGTATCAAATATTTTCTCTCATGTGGAAGCTAGAGGGGAAAAAAGTGTTTTGGTTTTAAAAATTCTTAAGGGGAATTATACATTCTTGGAAATTCCTTGTTCTTTCTTTGCAACTAATGAACTTTTACCAAGTTTAAATGCAAGTTTTATAACAAAAATACTACTAAAATAAATGTCCTTTTAAACCACGTCTCATATTCTCTCTCCTCTCCCCCAAAAGGAAATTAATTCTTTTTCCTGGGGAAGGGATTGATAGGAAACAAGTAATATGTTCCATTTAAAGTTTTGATATATGGCATTTTCTTTTTCTTTCTTTCTTTTTTTAATACTAGAGATTGAACCCATGAGTGCTTAATCACTGAACCACATCCCCAGCCCTTTTAATTTTTTTTTTTGAGATAGGGCCTCACTAAATTGCTGAGGCTGGCTTTAAACTTGCAATCTTCCTCCCTCAACCTCCCAAACTGCTGGGATTATAGGCATGTGCCACCATGCCCAGCAGATAAATGGCAATTTCTTACTTCAAAGTCACAATTTTTTTTGGTACCGAGGATTGAACTTAGGGAAACTGAACCACTGAGCCACATCTCCAGCCATTTTTTGTATTTTATTTAGAGACAGGGTCTCACTGAGTTGCTTAGGGCCTCAGCCTCTCAAGCCACTGGGATTACAGGCATGTGTCATTGTACCCAGCAGTCACAGTGTTTTTTACTCATCATGATATTGGATACATAGCATAAAACTTGCAGTTAGTACTATACTTCCAAAAGTGTGCAACTACAACTAAAAAATAAATATTAAAAAAGAATTTCTTAGCCAGGCTCAATGGTGCACACCTGTAATTCTAGTGAGATGGGAGACTGAGAGAGGAGGGTCACAAATTTGAGGCCATCCTCAGCAACTTTGTGAGACCTGTCTCAGAATTTAAAAAGATCTGGGGATGTGGCTCAGTGGTAAAGTGCCCCTGGGTCCAATCCCAGGTACAAAAAAAAAATTCTCCATAATCTTATAGCTTGTATTTTACTTTTTATTTTTGATGGGGCTGGTGACTGAACCCAGGGCCTTGCACATGCTATACAAGCACTCAACCACTGAGCTACATCTCCAGCCCCTGCATTCAATTTTGATCCTTAATTCTTTGTCAGATGTACAAGATTACTTTCCTTTCCTGTCTTTCTGTCTTGTCACCAACTATTTTTACTTGATGGCCATGTACTTGGGGGAAAGGCTCTAATCTTTTTGGCTCCACCCAGTGTCTGAAATACCCTGCAACCTTTGCTTGCCTCCTATAAACTATTTCCCTCATCCTCTACTTTAGCACCTCTCTCCTCAGTTGATGAGATGGCATTTATCTCCCTTTAAACCTTACCTATCTTGGATGGTCTGTCATTGCCTGCTTTTAAAATCCTTTCTCATCCTCTCTGCCGCAGTCTGGCTGGGCACAATTCAGGAACCACTTGTCAAAAGAAATGAACTTTATTTTTAGAACCACACACCACACCACACCACACAGCTCCTCAGGAAAACCCTCAGAGCCCAACTGCCACCATTGGCTTCCCACAAGCCTCTCAACCTCCCCCACTTTTCCTGCTCTTGAGGCCGATTGGCTGGGTCGCGTGGGTGGAGCCAAAAAAAGTCCCCCAATGAGCAGTTCCCTAGTCTGAAAGGGCGAGGAAACAGCCCAATGAGCATCACCGCAGAGGAGCCAATCAGTTGGCAGCTAGAAGTTGCTGGGGCCACTGTGAGCCAATCATCAGCTGGCAGCTGGAAGTTTGTTGGGGCCCCTTGGCTGTGGCTCTCAACATGTCCCCCTCTCTGTTTCCTCTCTTCTCTAAATAATGATAGAGCTAAGTTATACCCAGAGCTCACTCTACAGAATATTTCCTTAGTACTTTACAGAAAGCACAGAACAAAAATGGCATTTTGAAAAGAGGTGTATTAGTTTTCCTTTTAGAATGTAAATTCCTCAAGCCTGGCACAGTGGCGCATGCCTGTAATCCCAGCAGCTTGGGAGGCTGAGGCAGTAGGATGGCGAATTCAAAGCCAACCTCAGCAACAGTGAGGTGCTAAACAATTCAGTGAGAACTTGTCTGTAAATAAAATACAAAATAGGGCTGGAGAGGTGGCTCAGTGGTCACGTGTCCCTGAGTTCAATCCCCAGTACCAAAAAAAAAAAAAAAAAAAGAATGTAAGTTCCTCAAGAGCACGTCAGTGTTTTCTGTTCATTCTGTTGTGCCTAGTATATTATAAATGTTCAATAAATATTGATGATGGAAGGCAGTGAGTCTTTTTAAAAGTTATACTCCATGTATGTATACCTTTCTTTCTTTATTTATTTTTATGTGATACTGAGGATTGAACCTAATACCTCAAATGTGCTAGGCAAGTGCTCTACTTCTGAGCCACAACCTCAGCGGAAATTGAAATCCCAAGCACTGTTTTGTTTCTTGTTTTATCATGATATCAGATTAAATTGGAAACTGTTGGCCCTTTTGGACAATTGTGCCAAATATTGCATTCAAAGTACAATGGAGGTCTTGGGTTTTTATTTCCAGAATAAAAGATCTCAGGCATTCAGGACAACATAATGCATCTTCACTTAGAGCTGTTTTATCTATTGATTTCTCCTGACCCCCAGGCCAAGGAGGTGAAATAATGGTTTTTACATCTAAAGAGAATTAGGCCAGTAGACAGAGGATGGGATCTAATTTGAATAAATTATATATAAAAACACCCAATACATTTGCCTATTAGCTGTTTATATGCAGTACTCATCTACTTGAACTACTTTGGTTCTGAAATAAATTGTGATAATATTTCACTAATAAGTTATTTAATATTTTGTATATACTAGTGCCTGATAGAAGGAAGATTCCCATCTGAGATTTTATTTATTTATGAGTACTGTGGATTGAACCCAGTGATGTTTTACCACTGAGCTACATCCCCCAGAACTTTTTATTCTGTTCTGAGACAGGATCTCACTAAATTTCCTGGGGTGGCCTTGAACTTGAGGTCCTCCTGCCTTGGTCTCCCAAGTCACTGGGGTTACAGGAATACTCTCAACTAAGGTATTTTCACTTGGAATTTGAATAATTTTGTTTCTAACCAAAAAGCAGTAAATATATGATTAGTACAATGTGTATGCATAATTATATCACTTTTATCATGTGTAGATTCATGTGATCTAAACAGTAATTGACATACAGAAACATTCAAGCAACATGAAAATCTCCACTGGGCTGCCTTTATATAGTCGTACCAACTGCCATCCTCCATAGTGTCTGTAACTTCTGGCAACCACTAATCTGTTCCCCATCTCCATAATTTTGTAATTTTGAGAATGTTATATAAATGAAATTATATAATATGTGGTCCTATGATATTACCTTTTTTTAAAAAAAAAAACATGTACCTCAATTCCCTTTTAGATCAATCTACTCTGTTGGATATATCTTGCTGGGCATAGTGTAATCCCAGCGGCTGTAATGCCAGCCTGCCTGTAATCCCAGTGGCTCAGGAGTCTGAGACAGAAAGATAGCAGGTTTGAAGCCAGCCTCAGCAATTTAGCAGGGCCCTAAGCAACTTAGTGAGATCCTTGTCTCTAAATAAAATATAATGGGGTTCAGCATTAAGAGAGAAGAAAATCATGGCATTTGCAGGTAGATGGATGAAGCTGGAGAATATAATGCTAAGTAAAGTTAGCCAATCCCAAAAAGCCAAAGGGCAAATGTTTTCATTGATATGAGGATGCAGATGCATAATGGCTATGGGGGGGCGGAGCATGGGAGGAATCGAGGAACTTTAGGTAGGGCAAAGGGGAGGGAAGGGAAGGAAGGGGGCAAGGGGTTAGTAATGATGGTGTAATGAGTTAGACATCATTACCCTGAGTTACATGTATGACGGCGTGAATGGTGTGAAAATACTTTGTGTACAATCAGTGTCTTGAAAAAATATGAAATGAATTGCATTTTGCCATCATATATAACAAATCAGAATACATTAAAAAAAAAAAAGAAAAAAAAGGGCTGGGGTTGTGCCTCTGTGGTAAAATATTCTGGGTTCAATCCCTAGTACCCAAATAAAACAAACCAAAAAACAAACCATGTATCAGTAGTTAATTCCTTTTATCATTGAGTAGTAATCTATGGATATGCCATGGTTTATATCACCATTCACCTATTGAGAAACATTTAGCTTATTTCCAATATTTACCATTACAAAGCTGCTATGAATAATTATGTATAGGTTTTTGTGCAGACATAAATTGTCAATTTTAAGAGATAAATATAGAGGGGAGTAATTGCTGGATTGTATGGTAATCATATTTAACTTTTAAAAGAAACTTTGAAATCTTTTCTAGAGTAACTATAGCATTTTATATTCCCAGTAACAAAGTATGAAAGATCCAATTGCAACATATCTTACCAGCATTTATCACAATTTGGGAGTGGATGTTTCTTCATTTTATTTTTTTCCTAGTTAAAACAAATGTGATTTATTCATAAAAATATCCCAAAAGTTAACTAAAATTTAGTATTTGGGAATTGTAACTTGTGACTTCTTTTTTATTATTGAATCAGAAACTTCATTCAGATTTTCTTAGTTTTTCTCTATTGTCCAAGATCCCATGATTACATTTAGTCATCATGTCTCCTTAGGTACTTATTGATTGCAATAGTCTTGTGAAAAATTATAATTATTAACATATTTTAATTGTACATATTAGTAACTTTCACTGTAATGTTTCCATACATGTGTATACTATGCATTGATCATATCCATTTTTAATGGTTTTATGGAGACATAATTTACATACCATAAAATGCACCCATTTGGAATGTAAAACTCACCAGGCTTGATGGAGCATGCCTATAATCCCAGCCTCTTGGGAGGCTGAGGCAGGAGGATCCCAAGTTCAAGGCCAGCTGCAGCAATTTAGCAAGGTCCTAAGCAACTTAGCAAGTCACTCTCTCAAAATAAATAAATAAAGAGCTGCGGATGTGGTTCAATGATTAAGTGCTCCTGAGTTCAATCCCTGGTGCTCCTCCACCCCCCCAAAAGTGCAAACTCAGTTTTTAATATACACAAAAAAGTCATATCTCATTGTGGTCTTAATTTACATTCCAATAATTGCAAATGTTGAATATCTTTTTGTGTGCTTATTTATCCACATCTCCTCTTTGGTGAAACGTATTCTTGTAGTTTTTCTAAACTTTAGTTAATTTTATCATCACTTCAAAGAATCAGCCATTTATTTCTTTGATTCCTCCCATTTGTTTGTTTTCAATTATATTGATTTCCATTCTTAATTTCCTTTTATTATTTTGTTTCCAATTTTTTAGATTATGCATTTGAGACTTTTCTAATATAAGCATTTACTGCTATGAGTTTCCTTTTAGCACAGATTATCCTGTATCCCCCAAAGCTTGGTATGTTTACTTACTATTATATGTAAGTGAATGCATTTTCTTTCTTTTGATGCTTATTTGACTTGGGGATTATTTAGAAGCATGTTGTTTTGTTTCTAAATATTTGGACATTTATCTGTTATCTTTGTTATTAATTTTTAGTTTCAATTCAGAGTGGTTGTATAACTACTCTGTATGACTTAAGTTTTTAACATTTGCTCAGGTTTGATTTTTTATTAGTTGTTCAAAACATTACATAGCTCTTGACATATCATATTTCATACATTTGATTCAAGTGGGTTATGAACTCCCATTTTTCCCCATATACAGATTGCAGAATCACATCAGTTACACATCCATGTTTTTACATACTGCCATACTATTGTCTGTTGTATTCTGCTGCCTTTCCTATCCTCTACTATCCCCCTCCCCTCCCCTCCCATCTTCTCTCTCTACCCCATCTACTGTAATTCATTTCTCTCCCTTGTTTTCCCCCCCTTTCCCTTCACCTCCTCTTATATGTAATTTTGTATAACAATGAGGGTCTCCTTCCATTTCCATGCAATTTCCCTTTTCTCTCCCTTTCCCTTCCACCTCATGTCCCTGTTTAATGTTAATCTTCTTCTCATGCTCTTCCTCCCTGCTCTGTTCTTAGTTGCTCTACTTATATCAAAGATGACATTTGGCATTTATTTTTTAGGGATTGTCTAGCTTCACTTAGCATAATCTGCTCTAGTGCCATCCATTTCCCTGCAAATGCCATGATTTTATCATTTCTTAGTGCTGAGTAGTACTCCATCGTGTATAAATGCCACAATTTTTTTTATCCATTCATCTATTGAAAGGCATCTAGGTTGGTTCCACAGTATAGCTATTGTGAATTGTGCTGCTATGAACATTGATGTAGCAGTATTCCTATAGTATGCTCTTTTAAGGTCTTTAGGGAATAGTCCAAGAGGGGAATAGCTGGGTCAAATGGAGGTTCCATTCCCAACTTTCCAAGGAATCTCCATACTGCTTTCCACATTGGCCGCACCAATTTGCAGTCCCACCAGCAATGAACAAGTGTACCCTTTTCCCCACATCCTCGCCAGCACTTGTTGTTGTTTGACTTCATAATGGCTGCCAATCTTACTGGAGTGAGATGGTATCTTAGGGTGGTTTTGATTTGCATTTCTCTGACTGCTAGAGATGGTGAGGATTTTTTCGTGTACTTGTTGATGGATTGTATGTCCTCCTCTGAGAAGTGTCTGTTCAGGTCCTTGGCCCATTTGTTGATTGGGTTATTTGTTTTCTTATTGTTTAATTTTTTGAGTTCTTTGTATACTCTGGATATTAGGGCTCTATCTGAAGTGTGAGGAGTAAAGATTTGTTCCCAGGATGTAGGCTCCCTATTTACCTCTCTTATTGTTTCTTTTGCTGAGAAAAAACTTTTTAGTTTAAGTAAGTCCCATTTGTTGATTCTAGTTATTAACTCTTGTGCTATGGGTGTCCTATTGAGGAATTTGGAGCCCGACCCCACAATATGTAGATCGGAGCCAACTTTTTCTTCCATCAGATGCCATGTATCTGATTTGATATCAAGCTCCTTGATCCATTTTGAGTTAACTTTTGTGCATGGCGAGAGAAAGGGATTCAGTTTCATTTTGTTGCATATGGATTTCCAGTTTTCCCAGCACCATTTGTTGAAGATGCTATCCTTCCTTCATTGCATGCTTTTAGCCCCTTTATCAAATATAAGATAGTTGTAGTTTTGTGGATTGGTTTCTCTGTCCTCTATTCGGTACCATTGGTCTACCTGTCTGTTTTGGTACCAGTACCATGCTGTTTTTGTTACTATTGCTCTGTAGTATAGTTTGAAATCTGGTATCACTATACCTCCTGATTCACACTTCCTGCTTAGCATTGCTTTTGCTATTCTGGGTCTTTTATTTTTCCATATGAATTTCATGATTGCTTTCTCCATTTCTGCAAGAAATGCCGTTGGGATTTTGATTGGCATTGCATTAAACCTATAGAGAACTTTTGGTAATATCGCCATTTTTGATGATGTTAGTTCTTTGAGTCTGTCACTCTGACAATACGTTATCAGGTATCAATCAATTTAAAAGAAGGAAAAGTTTTATTTTGGCTCATAATTTCAGAGGTTTTAGTCCATGGTCATTTGGCCCTGATGCTTTGGGCCTGTGGAAAGGCAGAACATAACGGAGGGAGAAGACAGGTACAGTATATTATGTAGGAAGGAGGTATAGCAGAGGAAACTTGTTCACCTCATCTTGGTTGGAAAGCAAAGAGAGAGGAAGGAGGCTTGTTGCAAGGCAGTCAGTACATTACAGAGGAGGTGGGCATGGCAGGGGAAGCTGCTCACCTCATGATGGCTAGGTGGTAAAGGAGAGAAAAGAAGGGATTGGGGTCCCAATAACCCCTTCAAGGGCACATCTGAAGCCAGATTTAAAGTTAGGTAGTCAGTGTAGTTAGGTAAATCGGGTCTAATATTGAGTGAAATCTAAAATGGAGACCATGCTGAGAATGACTCAGGGAAAACACAGGACAACTCATGGAATGTTAATGAAGTCCCGAAAAGGCCCTAGGCCAAAGTCCACCTCAAAGAAATGTTAATGAACAGCCCCCAGCAAAAAGGTGCTGACTCAGAAGTCCTTCCTGACCAGATTACTTCTTTGGCCCACCTGTGTCCCACCCCTCGGGCCTTCCCACCTACATTCCATCACTGAAAGAACTATAAAAAGGGGAGACAACATCCCTTCCATGGATTCCACCTCTTGGGTCCCCTTCTTACTCCGGGAGAAGTCTTTTCTGCTGTCCTTTAATAAACTTCTAATTTCTACTCTGACCTTGCCTCGGCGTGCTTCTTTGGTGTTATTCTTCAACATTGGGGAAGCAAGAACTCGTCACCGGTCAACAGCGGTAACACATCTACAGTGACTTAGTTTCTTTTCCGTAGTCCTCATTTCCTGGATTCCATCATCCAAGAATTGCCATAGGCTAGCAACAAAGCCTGTAGTACCCAGATCTTTGTGGGATACTACAGACCCTAACTATAATAATCTCTAACTGTGAACTGTGGGGAAGGAAGAGAAACCTTTGTTCTTGGTTTCATCTATACAGATTTTCCATCACAGAGCTAGGATACAGGAGGGATGGAATATGTAAATCAATTGCCACAGATTTTCAATGTTCTCACCAAGTTTTAGTAGGCTTTCTTTTTTCTTTTTCCTTTCCTTTTCTCTCCTCTCCTCTCCTCTCCCCTTCCTTCCTTCCTTCCTTCCTTCCTTCCTTCCTTCCTTCCTTCCTTCTCTTCTCTTCTCTTCTCTTCTCTTCTCTTCTCTTCTCTTTCCTTCTGTCTTTCCTTCTCTTTCTTTCCTTCCTTCTTTTCTTTCTTTCTTTTCTTTCTCTTTCTTTTCTTTCTCTTTTCTTTTCTTTCTTTCTTCAGTACTGGGGATTGATCCTAGAGCCTCATGCAAGCTAGGTAAGCACTATACCACTGAACTACATCCTCAGCCCCTGACTGAATACACTTTTTAGGTTGTGGATGGACACAGTACCTTTATTTATCTATTTTTATGTGGTGCTGAGGATTGAACCCAGTGCCTCACACATGCTAGGCACATGCTCTACCTCTGAGCTACACAACTCCAGCCCCCTGGTATTTTTTTTTAATAATTGATATTTCACTTGCTACATGCCCTTAAGATCATTACCAGAGAAATTAAACAGGTGGTTTTTGAAAAATAATTTTCTCCATCTTTACTGGTAAGTCTGCAAAACTCCTCAAGTTATCATGTCACATTTGGAAGTGACATCTAATGTTTTTTGAGTGTATCATTTCATATATAATGTTATCATTTTCTCTAAGTTTAACATCATATATACTTATCAGTTAGCCGGTTTCAACATTTTTCAGCTTAAGTTGTAGAAACCTTCCCTTTAGTCAAGTCTTGTTATTCTCCTTATAACATAATTACCTTTAGTGTTTCCTCTACAGACTTTGAGAATTATATCAGAAAATGCTATGATTTATGATTTAACCATTAAACATGGTTTAGAAAACATACGAGGAAAAGGAAAGTCTTTTGTACTTACCCAAAAATTTGTTTAATTTTTTTTTAGTTTTATTGATGTTACTTTTTTAAACACATGACAGCAGAATGCATTACAATTCTTATTACACATATAGAGTATAGTTTCTCATATCTTTGTATATAGAGTATGTTCACACCAATTCATACCTTTATACATGTATTTTGTGGGGTTTTTTTTGCATTATAGTTCTTATTACACATATATACCACAATTTTTCACATCTTTGTTTATATATGAAGTATGTTGTTACCCAATTCAAGTCTTCATGCATGTACTTTGGATAATGATGTCCATCACATTCCACCATCCTTGCTAATCCCCTGCCCCTTCCCTTACCCTCCCACCCCTCTTCCCTATCTAGAATTCATCTATTCCTCCCATACTCCCCCTCCCTACCCCACTCTGAGTCAGCCTCGTTATATCAGAGAAAACATTTATTTTGGGGGGATTGGCTAACTTCACTTAGCATTATCTTCTCCAACGCCATCCATTTACCTGCAAATGCCATGATTTTATTCTCTTTTAATGCTGAGTAAAATTCCATTGTGTGTATATGCCACATTTTTTTATCCATTCATCCACTAAAGGGCATCTAGGTTGGCTCCACAGTGTAGCTATTGTGAATTGTGCTGCTATAAACATTGATGTGGCTGTGTCCTGTAGTATGCTGTTTTTAAGTCCTTTGGGTATAGTCTGAGGAGAGGGATAGCTGGGTCAAATGGTGGTTCCATTTCCCAGATTTCCAAGGAATCTCCATACTGCTTCCATATTGGCTGCACCAATTTGCAGTCCCACCAGCAATGTATGAGTGTACCTTTTTCCTCATATCCTCGTCAACACTTGTTGTTGTTTGTCTTCATAATAGCTGCCATTCTGACTGGAGTGAGATGATATCTTAGAGTAGTTTTGATTTGCATTTCTCTGATTGCTAGAGATGATGAGCATTTTTTCATATATTTGTTGACTGATTGTATATCCTCTTATGAGAAGTGTCTGTTCAGGTCCTTGGCCCATTTGTTGATTGGGTTATTTGTTTGTTTGTTTTTTTTTTTTTTTTGGTGCTTAGCTTTTTGAGTTCTTTATATACCCTAGAGATTAGCACTCTATCTGATGTGTGAAGGGTAAAAATTTGCTCCCAGGATGTGGGCTCTCTGTTCACCTCACAGATTGTTTCTTTTGCTGAGAAGAAACTTTTTAGTTTGATTCCATCCCATTTATTGATTCTTTATTTTAATTCTTGCACTATAGGAGTCTTATTAAGGAAGTTGGGACCTAATCCCATATGATGAAGAGTAGGGCTTACTTTTTTTCTATTAGACACAGAGTCTAAATAAGATAATTGGGAATCAACTTAACAAAGGAGATGAAAGATCTATATAATGAAAATTACAGAACCCTAAAGACAGAAATCAAAGAAGACCTTAGAAGATGGAAAGATCTACCTTGCTCTTGGATAGGCAGAATTAATATATTGAAATGACCATACTACCAAAAGCACTATATAGATTGAATGCAATTCCGATCAAAATCACAATGGCATTCCTCATAGAAATAGAAAAAGCAATCATGAAATTCATCTGGAAAAATAAGAGATGCAGAATAGCTAAAGAAATCCTTAGCAGGAAGAGTGAAGCAGGTGGCATCACTATACCAGACCTTCAACTATACTAGGAGCAAGATTAACAAAAACAGCATGGTATTGGCACCAAAACAGACTGGTAGCCCAATGGTACAGAATAGAGGACACAGAGACTAACCCACAAAATTACAATTATCTTATATTAGACAAAGGTGCCAAAAACATGCACTGGAGAAAAGATAACGTCTTCAACAAATGGTGCTGGGAAAACTGGAAATCCATATGCAACAAAATGAAATTAAACCCCTATCTCTCATGCACAAAACTTAACTCAAAATAGATCAAGTACTTACCCAAATTTTAATTCTTCCTTTTGTATTCCTTCCTTCCTTGATGTTCTGTGATTCCTTATTTCATAATTTCCTGTTTCAAAAATTTTCTTCAGTTATTCTTCTAGGGTCAGTCTACTGGTGAACAAATATTATCTTTCAGCTGATTGTCTTGATTTCTCTTTTTACCCCAAAGGATGTTTCAAATAGATACAGAGTTTGAGTTTTATAATTCCTTGCTTATAATGTTCAAAAAGTGTGCTACTTTGTTCTGGCCTTCATGGTTTCTAATGAGAAAACTGTGGTCATTTGAGTTTTTTTCTCCCTATAATTAACGTATCATTTCTCTCTTGCTTAGTTCTCTGATTTTAGTTTTTTTTTAAACTGGGGATTGAAATCAGGGGTACTCTACCATGGAGCCACATCCCCATCCCCTGTTTTTATTTAGAGACAGGGTCTTGCTAAGTTGCTTAGGGCCCTGCTAAGTTTCTGAGCCTGGATTTGAACTCACAAACTCACAATCCTTCTAACTCAGCCTTGAGCCTCGGGGATTACAGGCATGCCCCACCGTGAGTTATTAAATCAGACAGCATCATAACAATGACATTAATCAAAACATAAAGAATACTTTTATCACTAGTTAATGTACATAGGGTCATTCCTGTCTCTTACTTCATCCTACCATGACATCCTTGGAAGTGGGAGCTCCTTTATCTATCTGAAGGAAAGCAGAATTGCTTAAGATTTATAGGTTTCCTAATGGTTGTTGAAGAGACCTTTTGTTGAATCTTCTCCTTTGCCTTATCCTTAAATGGTACCCTTTAATAATTCATGTGATTATCTGAGGAGAAAAGATACGACATTCACACCAATATGGAAACAGAATTAGATTGGCAACCTATAGCATCTGACTTATCCTTGCAACAAATGAAGACTTAGCTCTTGTACTTATCCTGAAATGCTTTTTATTAGAGTGGAGATAGATACAATGATTAGCTTTGAGTTCAATAATAGTAAACTGTAGTCCAAGACTATAAAAGTTACTGAAAGGGTGTCTTAACTGAAAGAGTTTATGACTACACCAAGGTAACCTAAGGGTAAATAGTTTGCCACTTTCCTAGAAAGGCAATCACTATTTTATTGTTCATAGGATTTCCTTCCCTTCCCTTTCAACATTAAATGATGTCTTTTGCTATAAGTCTCTTTGACTTCTATTGCTTAGGACTGTCAGTTGGAAACAAGATGGGATACCAGGGTTGGGGCTGCTTTGAGCTGTGCATATTAACTGAGCCTATTGGATAAATGTTGATATACATGATACAAAATCCATATCTCCTTTAGGTAATACTGTCAAAGTCTATGAAGCAGCAGGGTGCAGTGGTGCATACCTGTAATCCCAGCAGTTTTGGGAGGCTGAGGCAGGAGGATTATGAGTTCAAAGCCAGACTCAGCAACAGTGAGGTGTTAAGCAACTTAGTGAGACCCTGTCTCTAAATAAAATACAAAAAAGGGGGCTGGAGTTGTAGCTCAGTGGAAGAGCACCTGCCTAGCATGTGTAAGGCACTGAGTTCAAATCTCAGCACCACATACACATAAATAAAATAAAGGCCCATCAACAACTAAAAAATATTAAAAAATTTTTTTTAAATGCAAAAAAGGGTTGGGGATGTGGCTCAGTGACGGAGCACACCTGAGTTTAATCCCTGGTACCCTGCCCTCCTAAAAAAAAAAGTCCATGAAGAGAACTTTCAGATTTGAATGGCAATAAATTAGGAGAGTCCACGATTTTTGTTCAATAAATTTACTTGTAAATCCTGACTTTAAAAAGACAAATAAGTTTTGGGATGGTACCCTCAATGAATTTTCTATTCATCTAGTTGATTTTTTCACTTCTAGTATCATAGTGTAACTGTTAAGAGCTCCAAATTTGGAGCCAGACTGTGTGGCTTCAGTTCTTGACTTTGCCATTAACTACTTGTGACACTTTGGGTGAGTCACTCCAGAGCCTTGTTTTTTTTGGTTATAAAATGAGCATCAGGGTCACACCTACCTCTTAGCATTTTTGTGAGATTTAAATGTGATAAAAATGCTTACAATGGGTCAGGAAAAACCTGACCCATTGTAAGCATTCAATACATGTTGGCTAAAATGAAAAACTTTGGTTCAGGAGAATGTCTTTAATAATATGGATGGATCCCAACTTTTGCCAGTATTTATTGACCCATGTTTTCTCCCTTTTGGATCTCACTAATAGAGTTGGATAATGCTTCAGTTCCCAGGGACCTAATAGTGGTACAAGGGTCTCAGTTTCTTATCAGTCAGAATTTCCCTCAGGGAATAGGATATCCATTTATTGTTACTTATTAATGTTATCTTGTTTACCATTATAACATATCCAAATAAAGCATGAATAATGTGGCCTTTTTAGCCTTCGTGAACAGAATATGATCTATATATATATATATATATATATATATATATATATTTGTATTTAGTTATAGTTAGAAACTTAGGATGATATTTTTTTCTAGGAGAATATTTTAGATTTTTATTTTCCTTATTGATAAGTTTTAAAAAGTTTTAACACGAGAGCTGCCAACCACTCCTGCAAGGTAGGCGGGCCTGCGACCCACCGGCAGAACAGGAGCAGCGGCCTGCTGAGAGGCAGAGCCGCCCCCTCCCCCCGCGCCGGCAAGGTAGACGGAACTGTGACCACCCACAGAACAGGCCCAGCAGCCTACTGAGGGGCAGAGCCGCCCCCTACCCCACCCCACCCCCGCGCCTGCCAGATAGGCAGAACTGTGACCACCGACAGAAAACGCCCAGTGGCCCTCGGAGGGGCAGAGCTGCCAACCACTCCTGCAAGGTAGGCGGGCCTGCGACCCACCGGCAGAACAGGTGCAGCGGCCTGCTGAGAGGCAGAGCCACCCCCCCCCCCCCCGCGCCGGCAAGGTAGGCGGAACTGTGACCACCAACAGAACAGGCTAGATCTGCAACCGACAAACAGAACAGGCCCAGTGGCCTGCGGAAGGGTAGAGCCGCCCCCCCCCCGCTCCTGCAAGGTAGGCGGACCTGCGACCACCGACAGAACAAGCCTAGCGGCCCGCAGAGGGACAGAGCCGCCGCCCGTGCCTGCAAGGTAGGCGGACCAGCTACCGACCGGCAGAACAGGCCCAGCGGCCTGCCGGCGTGGTAGGCACATTGCCCCAATTGGAGGAGGGGCAGAGCCGCCGCCCGCGCCTGCGAGAGAGACGAAGCAACTATACAAGACCATATAAATATATAGGGGGAAAATTCAATAGCACAAAGTTTCACCAAGCAGAAAGAAACGCGAACAGTATGAAGAGACAAGGAAAGAAAGGACCACAAGCAATGCAGGTCAACTCAACTTTAGAAGAGGTAATAGCTGCAGCAGATGGAATGTCAGATAAAGAATTCAGGATATACATGCTTCAGATGATCTGGAGTATCAAGGAAGACATCAGACAGCAAAATCAGACAATGAAAGATCACTTCAACAATGAATTACATAAACAAATCCAAGAAGCAAAAGATCAACTATACAGGGAGATAGAGGTTATAAAAAATAAACAAACAGAAATCCTAGAAATGCAGGAAGCAATAAACCAACTTAAAAACTCAATGGAGAATACTACCAGCAGAGTAGAACACTTAGAAGATAGAACATCAGACAATGAAGATAAAGTATTTCAACTTGAAAAGAACATAGACAGATCAGCAAGACTGTTAAGAAACCATGAGCAGAACATCCAAGAAATATGGGATAACATCAAGAGACCAAATTTAAGAGTCATTGGGATACAGGAAGGGACAGAGTTTCAAACCAAAGGAATGAGCAATCTATTCAATGAAATAATATGAGAAAACTTCCCAGACTTGAAGAATGAGACAGAATCCCAAATCCTAGAAGCCTACAGGACGCCGAATGTGCAAAATCATAAGAGATCCACACCTAGACACATTATAATGAAGATGCCCAACATACAGAATAAGGAGAGAATTTTAAAAGCTACAAGAGAAAGGAAGCAGATTACATTTAGGGGTAAGCCAATCAGGATAACAGCTGATCTTTCAACACAGACTCTGAAAGCTAGAAGATCCTGGAATAACATATTTCAAACACTGAAAGAAAATGGGTTCCAACCAAGAATTGTGTATCCAGCGAAGTTAAGCTTCAGGATGGAAGATGAAATTAAAACCTTCCACGATAAACAAAAGTTAAAAGAATTTGCAGCTAGAAAACCATCTCTTCAAAACATCCTTGGCAAAACATTACAGGAGGGGGAAATGGAAAATAACAATGAAAACCAACAGTGGGAGGTAGGACAGTAAAGGGGGGAAAATAATCAAAGAGGAAAACAAACCATGTTTAGTAACATAAATAAACAAATATGGCTGGAAGAACAACCCATATCTCAATAATAACCCTAAATGTAAATGGCTTAAACTCACCAATTAAGAGACACAGGCTAGTCGAATGGATCAGAAAACAAGACCCAACAATATGCTGCCTACAGGAGACGCATTTGATAGGAAAAGACATACATAGGCTGAAGGTGAAAGGTTGGGAAAAATCATGTCACTCATATGGACTTCGGAAACAAGCAGGTGTGTCCATACTCATATCAAATAAAATAGATTTCAAGCCCAAGTTAATCAAAAGGGATAAAGAGGGACACTACATACTGCTCAAGGGAACCATACACCAACAAGACATAACAATCATAAATATATATGCCCCTAACAATGGTGCAGCTATGTTCATCAAACAAACTCTTCTCAAGTTCAAGAGTCTAATAGACCACCATACAATAATCATGGGAGACTTCAACAAACCTCTCTCACCACTGGACAGATCTTCCAAACAAAAGTTGAATAAGGAAACTATAAAACTCAATAACACAATTAATAACCTAGACTTAATTGACATATATAGAATATAATACCCAACATCAAGCAGTTACACGTTTTTCTCAGCAGCACAAGGATCCTTCTCAAAAATAGATCACATATTATGTCACAGGGCAACTCTTAGACAATATAAAGGAGTAGAGATAATACCATGCATCTTATCTGATCATAATGGAATGAAACTGAAAATCAACGATAAAAGAAGGAAGGGAAAAGCATACATCACTTGGAGAATGAACAATAGGTTACTGAATGATCAATGGGTTATAGAAGACATCAAGGAGGAAATTAAAAAATTCTTAGAGATAAATGAAAACACAGACACAACATATCAGAATCTATGGGACACATTGAAAGCAGTTCTAAGAGGAAAATTCATTGCTTGGAGTTCATTCCTTAAAAAAAGAAAAAAAAAACCAACAAATAAATGATCTCATACTTCATCTCAAAATCCTAGAAAAAGAAGAGCAAAACAACAGGAAAAGAAGTAGAAGGCAAGAAATAATGAAAATCAGAGCTGAAATTAATGAAATCGAAACAAAATAAACAATTGAAAAAATTGACAAAACTAAAAGTTGGTTCTTTGAAAAAATAAACAAAATCGACAGACCCTTAGCCATGCTAGCGAAGAGAAGAAGAGAGAGAACTCAAATTACTAGCATACGGGATGAAAAAGGCAATATCACAACAGACACTTCAGAAATACAGAAGATAATCAAAAATTATTTTGAATCCTTATACTCCAATAAATTAGAAGATAGTGAAGGCATAGATAAATTTCTGAAGTCATATGATCTGCCCAGATTGAGTCAGGAAGATATAGACAACCTAAACAGACCAATATCAATTGAGGAAATAGAAGAAACCATCAAAAGACTACCAACTAAGAAAAGCCCAGGACCGGATGGGTATACAGCAGAGTTTTACAAAACCTTTAAAGAGGAACTAATACCAATACTTTTCAAGCTACTTCAGGAAATAGAAAAAGAGGGAGAACTTCCAAATTCATTCTATGAGGCCA
The DNA here is from genome assembly GCF_047511675.1 of Marmota flaviventris. Lineage (NCBI taxonomy): Eukaryota > Metazoa > Chordata > Mammalia > Rodentia > Sciuridae > Marmota > Marmota flaviventris. The sequence goes on from NC_092518.1 coordinate 104,088,743, forward strand.
ACATCACCCTGATAACTAAACCAGACAAAGACACTTCAAAGAAAGAAAACTACAGACCAATATCTCTAATGAACCTAGATGCAAAAATCCTCAATAAAATTCTGGCGAATCGGATACAAAAACATATCAAAAAAATTGTGCACCATGATCAAGTAGGATTCATCCCTGGGATGCAAGGCTGGTTCAATATACGGAAATCAATAAATGTTATTCACCACATCAATAGACTTAAAAATAAGAACCATATGATCATCTCGATAGATGCAGAAAAAGCATTCGACAAAGTACAGCATCCCTTTATGTTCAAAACTCTAGAAAAACTAGGGATAACAGGAACATACCTCAATATTGTAAAAGCAATCTATGCTAAGCCTCAGGCTAGCATCATTCTGAATGGAGAAAAATTGAAGGCATTCCCTCTAAAATCTGGAACAAGACAGGGATGCCCTCTCTCACCACTTCTGTTCAACATAGTTCTCGAACCACTGGCCAGAGCAATTAGACCAATGAAAGAAATTAAAGGCATAAAAATAGGAAAAGAAGAACTTAAATTATCACTATTTGCTGATGACATGATTCTATACCTAGTAGACCCAAAAGGGTCTACAAAGAAACTATTAGAGCTAATAAATGAATTCAGCAAAGTGGCAGGATATAAAATCAACAGGCATAAATCAAAGGCATTCCTATATATCAGTGACAAATCCTCTGAAATGGAAATGAGGACAACCACTCCATTCACAATATCTTCAAAAAAAATAAAATACTTGGGAATCAACCTAACAAAAGAGGTGAAAGACTTATACAATGAAAACTACAGAACCCTAAAGAGAGAAATAGAAGAAGATCTTAGAAGATGGAAAAATATACCCTGTTCATGAATAGGCAGAACTAACATCATCAAAATGGCGATATTACCAAAAGTTCTCTATAGGTTTAATGCAATGCCAATCAAAATCCCAACGGCATTTCTTGTAGAAATAGAGAAAGCAATCATGAAATTCATATGGAAAAATAAAAGACCCAGAATAGCAAAAACAATGCTAAGCAGGAAGTGTGAATCAGGCGGTATAGCGATACCAGACTTCAAACTATACTACAGAGCAATAGTAACAAAAACAGCATGGTACTGGTACCAAAACAGGCGGGTGGACCAATGGTACAGAATAGAGGACACAGAAACCAATCCACAAAACTACAACTATCTTATATTTGATAAAGGGGCTAAAAGCATGCAATGGAGGAAGGATAGCATCTTCAACAAATGGTTCTGGGAAAACTGGAAATCCATATGCAACAAAATGAAACTGAATCCCTTTCTCTCGCCATGCACAAAAGTGAATTCAAAGTGGATCAAGGAGCTTGATATCAAATCAGAGACACGCCGTCTGATAGAAGAAAAAGTTGGCTACGATCTACATACTGTGGGGTCGGGCTCCAAATTCCTCAATAGGACACCCATAGCACAAAAGTTAATAACTAGAATCAACAAATGGGACTTACTCAAACTAAAAAGTTTTTTTCTCAGCTAAAGAAACAATAAGAGAGGTAAATAGGGAGCCTACATCCTGGGAACAAATCTTTACTCCTCACACTTCAGATAGAGCCCTAATATCCAGAGTTATACAAGTAACTAAAAAAATTAGACAATAAAATAACAAACAACCCAATCAACAAATGGGCCAAGGACCTGAACAGACACTTCTCAGAGGAGGACATACAATCAATCAACAAGTACATGAAAAAATGCTCACCATCTCTAGCAGTTAGAGAAATGCAAATCAAAACCACCCTAAGATACCATCTCACTCCAGTAAGATTGGCAGCCATTATGAAGTCAAACAACAACAAGTGCTGGCGAGGATGTGGGGAAAAGGGTACACTTGTATATTGCTGGTGGGACTGCAAATTGGTGCAGCCAATTTGGAAAGCAGTATGGAGATTTCTTGGAAAGCTGGGAATGGAGCCACCATTTGACCCAGCTATTCCCCTTCTTGGTCTATTCCCTAAAGACCTAAAAAGAGCATGCTACAGGGACACTGCTACATTGATGTTCATAGCAGCACAATTCACAATAGCAAGACTGTGGAACCAACCTAGATGTCCTTCAATAGACGAATGGGTAAAAAAAATGTGGCATTTATACACAATGGAGTATTACTCTGCATTAAAAAATGACAAAATCATAGAATTTGCAGGGAAATGGATGGCATTAGAGCAGATTATGCTAAATGAAGCTAGCCAATCCCTAAAAAACAAATGCCAAATATCTTCTTTGATATAAGGAGAGTAACTAAGAACAGAGTAGGGTCGAAGAGCATGAGAAGAAGATTAAGATTAAACAGGGATGAGAGGTGGGAGGGAAAGGGAGAGAGAAGGGAAATTGCATGGAAATGGAAGGAGACCCTCAGGGTTATACAAAAGTACATACAAGAGGAAGTGAGGGGAAAGGGATAAATAATACAAGGGGGAGAAATGAATTACAGTAGAGGGGGCAGAGAGAGAAGAGGGGAGGGGAGGGTAGGGGAGGGGGGATAGTAGAGGATAGGAAAGGCAGCAGAACACAACAGACACTAGTATGGCAATATGTAAATCAATGGATGGGTAACTGATGTGATTCTGCAATCTGTATATGGGGTAAAAATGGGAGCTCATAACCCACTTGAATCAAAGGGTGAAATATGATATATCAAGAACTATGTAATGTTTTGAATAACCAACAATAAAAAATTAAAAAAAAAATAAAGGCATACATGGAGTAAAAAAAAAAGTTTTAACACATAATAATTGTACATATTAACCTTATTAAAACACACTGACCAAAGCCAACCTCCCTTTCTCAACCTCCTCCTCCATACCCTTTTCAATCTCTAACAATCAGTATTCTACTTCAACGTTAATATTTTTAGTTTCCGTATATGGGAGAGAAGATGCATTACTCTTTCTGTGTCTGGCTTATTTAACTTAACATAATTTTCTCCAGTTCTACTCATTTTGCTGCAAATGACAGAATTTCATTCTTTTTGCAGCTAATATTCTACTGTATAGGTTATATATAATACATGTTTTTAAATCTATTCATCTTTTGATGGGCACATAAAGATGATTCCAATCTTGCCTATTGTGAATAGTGCCAGAATAAACATAAGAGTGCAGGCATCTCTTTGATACGCTGATTTCATTTCCTTTGGATATATACACAATAGTGGGATAGCTGATCATATGGTAGATTTATTTTTAGTTGAACATTTTTACTATGTTCTCCATAGTAGCAGTAATAATTTACATTTTCATCAACTTAAAGAGTTTGTTTTTCTCCACATCTTCATCAGCATTTGCTATTTTTTGTCTTTTTGATCACAGCTATTCTACTGGGTTGAGATGGTATCTCAATGTAGTTTTGATTTGCATTTCCCTGATAACTACTGATATTGAATATTGTTTCATATATTTGTTTGCCATTTGTATTTATGTTTGTGAGAAGTGTCTTCAGGTAACTTGCCCATTTTTATTTGGATGCCATTTTTTGTTAAAATTCTTTGTGTTTCTTATATATTCTGGATAATAACTCTCTTTCAAATGAATGACTGGCAAATATTTTCTTTCATTCTGTAATTTGTCCCTTCATTGTATTAATTATTTCCTTTGTTGTACATAACCTTTTCAGTTTGATGTAATATTCCATTTGTCAATTATTGCTTTTGTCTTCTGTGTTTTTGTAGTCCTACCCAGAAAGTAATTGCCTGTATTTACCTTATGTTTTTTTTTTTTAAATAGTTGTTTCAGTTCTTATATTTAGTTCTCTGCTCCGTCTTTAGTTATTTTTTCTACAGGGAAAGTGGTTAAGTTTAATAATAAATATTTTTAAAAGATTAGAGTTGGGAGAGATGTAACAGATCAAAAAGTATGTTTTAATCCAGGTATAGTGGTATGTGCTTGTAGTCCCAACTACTTAGGAAGCTGAGGTAAGAAGAATGCGTGAGTCCATGAGTTTGGGGCCAGCATGAGCAGCATAGACCCTGTCTCCTAAAAACAAAACAAAAATAAAGTTCTTAAAAAGTAATATTTATTTGCTGGGTGTGGTGGCCCATGCCTCTAATCCCAGCAGTTTGGGAGGCTGAGGCAGAAGGATGGAGAGTTCAAAGCCAGCCTCAGCAAAAGTGAGGTGCTAAGCAACTCAGTGAGACCCTGTCTCTAAATAAAATACAAAATAGGGATGTGGCTCAGTGGTCAAGTGCCCCTGAGTTCAATCCCTAGTACCTCCCCCAAAAAAGTAATATTTATTTTAAAATGTTCTAGTTGGAAATATTGATTTGAAATTAGTCATTTTTTTGCCAAGTTTTAATTCACTGAATTAGATCTGAGGCTTATGTATGGTTTTTCCTTTGATTTATTAATTCACCAAAATGTACTGAGTCCATATTATATATCAGGTACCTTACTATACTCTGGTTATAAAACTGACAACCAGCCCAGGTGTGGTGATGCATGCCTGTAATCCTAGTGGCTCTGGAAGCTGAGACAGGAGAATCTCAAGTTCAAAGCCAGCCTCAGCAATGGCAAGGCGAGGTGTTAAGCAACTCAGTGAGACCCTGTCTCTAAATAAAATACAAAATAGGGCTAGGGATGTGGCTCAGTGGTTGAGTGCCCCTGAGTTCAATCCCTGCTATCAAACAACAATAACAACAAAAATTGACAACCACGTAGGTAAGGCCTTCACTCTTGTGAAGAGGAAGAATCAAAAAGGTAAACAATTTTGGGCTGAGTTCTGAAATAAGCAACATGCTTTGACAAAGAACAAATAGAGGGGATTGTTTTGAGTATGAGTTGGCAAAGGAGTCTATTGAGAAACAAGTAAGCTGAGATTTTAGAAAAAAGTTGTTTAACTAGTTAAGATATTTAAAAATTGGAGGGAAAAGGATTCTAGGAATTGACGTGTATGATAGGAAAGAACTTCGTGCATTTTTACAACTGAGAGATCACTGATATTTGAGTAGAAAGGATCTTGATGTTAGTTTTTCTTTAAAGATTTGGTAGAATTTACCAGCAAAGCCATATGGTCCTGCATTTTTCTTTGAGAGACATTTGATTAATGGTTCAATTGCCTTAAGTGTTATATTTTGTTTTTGTTGTTTTGAAGTACTGGGGATTGAACCCAGGGGCCCTTTACCACTGAGCTAAATCCCAGCCCCTTTTTTCATTTTAAATTTTGAAACAGGGTCTCACTAAGTTGACACAGCTAGCCTTGAAATTGTAATCCTCCTGCCCCAGGCTCTTGAATTGTTAGGATACAGGCATGTCCCACCACACCTGACTGTATTTAGGTTTTGTTTCTTCAGGAGTTAGTTTAGTAATTTGATAAGTTATAAAAATAACATTGTTTGTCCATAATAATTATAGTCATTTTTATTTCTGTAAAGTCTTGGATTAATGTTGCTTCTTGCATTTTTATTTTTAGTTATTTGGATATTTTCTCTATAGTGTAGGTTGAAGGCTTTTTGATTTTGTTGATCTTTTCAATGAACCAAATTTTTACTTCACTGATTATCTCCCCCCACCATTCTTTATTTTATCTACCTCTGCTTTAATCTTTATTTCTTTCCATCTGTTAGCTTTAGATTTGTTTTACTTTTATTTTTCTAGTTCCTTAAGACATAAAATTAGGTTATTGATTTTTGACATACAGCTCTTGTTTGGCTGTACATATTTAGAGCCATAAATATCACTACTTTTAATTCTTTCTATAAGTTTTTGGCATGTTGTGTTTTTAAAAAATGTTTTATTTGTTCTTTTGCAAGTTTTAATTTTCCTTTTTCACCTTTTTTTAAAAAAAAGAAATAAAAGTTTATTTTAGCTTACAGTTTCAGAGGTTCAGTTCATGGTTGACTGACTTCATAGCTCTGTTCTAAGATGAAGCAGACTATCATGGTGGAGGGGCACAGGGGAAGACAGCAGCTTATGACATGCTGGCCATGAAGCCACAAGTGAGCACAATCTCAACCCCATAGATACAATCTCAGTGACCTACTTCTTGTAGCCACACCCTACCAGCCTATCATTTCCACCAAGTTGATCTATTTAAGTCAATTATCCACTGATAAGATTATAACTTTCCTAATAATTTCATCTCTGAACATTCTTATATTATCTCACACATGGGCTTCTGAGGGACTCCTCTCATCTAAACCATAACATTCTACCTCTGACCCCAAAAGCTCATGCCCATCTCACGATGCAAAATATAGTTAGTCTATACATAAAAATCTCCTTAGTCTTAACAGTTCTACCATTGCCTAAAACTCCAAGTCCAAAATCTCATTTGAGACTCAAGGAAAACTCTTGGATGTTTTCTCCTGTATAGCTCAAAATCAAGTTATATATCCAATATAAAATGGTACAGAGGGCTGGGGTTGTAGCTCAGAGGTAGAGCGCTTGCCTAGTACATGTGAGGTACTGGGTTCAATCTCCAGCACCACATTAAAAAAATTCAATTGGGTGGAGAGTGGTGGTGCATACCTGTAATTTCAATGATTTGGGAGGTTGAAACAGGAAGATTTCAAGTTCAAAGCCAGCCTCAATAAAACTGAGGTGCTAGGTAACTCAGTGAGACGACATCTCTAAATAAAATACAAAATAGGGCTGGGGATGTGGCTCAGTGGTTGAGTGCCCCTGAGTTCAATCCCTGGTACCCACCCCCTGCCCCCAAAATATAAATGATATAAATGATCTCCAAAGGCTTCTGAACCACATGATCAGTTTAGTTATAGCAATGGCCCCACTTGTAGTATGAATTTCTGTTTTAGTTTGCTTTATGTCACTGTGATCAAAAGACCTGACAAGAACAACTTTTCCTTAAAGTTTATTTTGACAGTGTCTCACTGAGTTGCTTAGCACCTTGCTTTTTTTTTTTTTTTTGGTGTGTGTGTGTGTGTGTGTGTGTGTGTGTTTTGCTAGGATTGAACCAAGGGCCTTGTGCATGTGAGGCAAACACTCTACCAACTGAGCTATATCCTTATCCTAGCACTTTATTTTTATGAGGCTGGCTTTGAATTCGTAGTCCTCCTGCCTCAGCCTCCTGAGCCACTGGGGTTATAGGTGTGTGCCACTGGGCCCAGCTTATTATTTTTATTTTCAGACATGGTCTCACTAAGTTGCCAAGGCTGACTTCCAACTTGAGATTCTTCTGTCTTAGGCTTCTGAGTTACTGGAATGACAGGTGTATTCTGCCAAGCCCAGTTTTATTTTCATTTGTATCATCATGTTATCTGATTTCTTTCACCCATTGTTTTTTTTTAAAGAGTGTATTGTTTAATTTTCAGATATTTATTAATTTTCCAATTTTCCTTTTGTTATTGATTTCTAGTGTTATCCTACTCTTGTCTGACAAAGGTATTTTATATTACTTCATTTTGAAAAAACAAATTATTGAGACTTGTTAGCCTTATGTATGCTCCATCTTGAATATGGCATGTGTACTTGAGACAAATGTGTATTCTGCTATTTGGTATAATATTCTATATATCTGCTAGACATATTTGAGTTATAGTGTTGTTTAAGTCTTCTATTTCCTTATTGATCTTCTGTCTAGATACTATATATATTATTGAAAATGTGTTATTGAAGTCTACCCAGGTGGTAGAACTGTCTCTCTTTTCAATTCTGTCAATTACTTCATGTATTTTGATCTTTTGTATATGTCTAATTGTTTTATATATCTTGTATTTATATATACACATATATCTTCTTGATGAACTGTCACATTTATCAGTATATGTTCCTTTTTTGTCTCTTTTATTGATTTAATATATTTTGTCTGCTACAAAATTAGTATGCTACTTAAGTTCTCTTTTAAAATTTTTTTAGTTTTACATGGGCACAAAAACTTTATTTATTTTTTATGTGGTGCTGAGGATTGAACCCAGTGCCTCACACGGGCTAGGCAAGTACTCTACCACTGAGGTATAACACCAGCCCTTAAGTTCTTTTCTATTGTTTATATGAATATATTTTTTCTATCCTTTTATATTCAAGTTGTTTGCATGTTTAGATTGAAAGTAATTCTGTTGTTGACAACACATAGATGAATCATTTTTAAAAATCCATACTTCCAATCCATGTCTTTGAATTGGTGAATTTAGCCCCTATATAAAGTTATTATTAATATGGAAATATGTATTCCTGTCATTTTGCCAGGTATTTCCTATATTTCCTATATAATTTTGTTTCCTAATTAGTACAATTCTGCCTTTTATGTTTTTCCTATTATAACATTTTTGATAGTTTTTTTTTGTTAGAATATTATCGTTATACATAATATTTGGGTTTATTATGACAAAATCATGCATGCAATGGAGATTTGGCAGATTTCAGCTGAGAACCCAAATGGTTCTGGGCTTTTCTTTGTTGAAAGATTTTAAATTGCTATTTCAATTTCATTACTTGATATTGATCTATTTAGGTTTTCCATAGCTTTCTGGTTCAATTTGGGTAGGGTATATGTGTCTAGAAATTTGTCAGTGTGTTTTAGATTTTTTTTTTTTTGGTACCAGGCATTGATCTTGGGGGCATTCAACCACTGAGCCACATCCCCAGCCCTATTTTGTATTTTATTTAGAGACAGGGTCTCACTGAGTTGCTTAGTGCCTTGCATTTGCTGAGGCTGGCTTTTGATCTCACAATTCTCCTGCCTCAGCCTCCCTAGCTGCTGCAATTACAGACATGTGCCACGGAGCTAGTGCTGTTTTCGAGATTTTCCAGTTTATCAGAGTATAAATTTTCAAAATAATTTCTAATTATTTTCTGGGTGTGAGAAGTGTTATTATCTACTTTTTCATTTCTAATTTTTTAAATTCATGTTTTTTCTCTCTTTGGTTAGGTCAGCTATGGGTTTATCAATCTTACTTATCTTTCCAAAGAATCAACTCTTTTTTGCATTGATCCTGATAGATGCGAGAGAAGTTGAGGATGGAAAAATAAGTTCAATAATAGTTAGTATACAGATGGTATTAAAGCTGTGGGACTAGATGAAGTATTTTTAGAAGAGAACATAGCCAGGGAAGAGCAGAAAATGCTGGAGCAAACCCTGTGAACTTGAAAACCTAACTTCCCTATTTATGGAGAATTATGTGTTTATCCTTTAAGTCTTATGAATAGGCAACACAACTGTCACTTGGTTATCTTCCCTGATTTTCATTGCTGAAGGCTCTAAAGTGAGAACTGCTTTCCTATGTTTGCCGAGTCTTAGAACTTTAGAACTAAAAAAAGGACTTGTTTTATCTCAATTGCTTCATGTTTTGAATATTTTAATTAATTATCCATTAATTTAAAAACCATTCTGTTTTTCCAATTAGCTACTGACCTTAATTTTCTTCTGGATATCATATCTTACTAGAAAAAGGAACAAAGCCTGTGTTTTCATTTGGTGGTTCCTTAGATGGTGTTATGGTTTTGATATGAGGCGTCCTCTAAAGACTCATATGTGAGATATAATCTCAGAGAAGGTTTAGAGGTGGAATGATTGTGTTATGAGAGCCTTAGCTCAATCAGTGGGTTAATTCTCCTGATAAGTATTTACTGAGTGGTAACTGTAGGCAGGTAGGGTGTAGCTGGAGGAGGTAGGTCATTGGGGTCATGGCTTAGGGGGTCTATATTTTGTTCTTGGAGAGTGGAGTCTTTCTCTGCTTCCTGGTGCCTTGTCCACAGGTGCTTTCCTCTGCCACACCCTTTCACCATGATGTTCTTTCTGCCTCCCTTAGGCACAGAGGAATGGAAGTGGCCATCTATGAATTGAGACTTCTGAAACTGTGTACCTCAAAATAAGCATTTCCTGCTCTAATTATTCTTGTGAGGTCTTGTTTTAGTCACCTTTTTTCTCAGCTGTGACCAAAATACCTGACAAAAACAATCAGAGGAGGAAACATTTATTTTGGGGCTCATGGTTTAAGAGGTCTTAGTCCATAAATGGCTGTATCCATTCCTTTGGGCTTGAGATAAGGCAGAACATGACAGAAGGGTGTAGTAGAGGAAAGCAGGTCAGGACAGCACCAAGAAGCAGAGAAAGAGCTCCCCTCCTGGACAAAATGTACATCCCAAGAGCGCCTAATACCTAAATCATAAGAGGTCCTTTGGTAGCAGTAGCAAAAAAAGTTGATTTCAATAAATGAGGATGATAAGGGCAAAAATTTGTGCTAATTAATGTCAAGGTCATATAAAGCACATATGTGGCATACATGAGCTATATGTGTAATTACTTGATTGTGGCTTATATTCCTTACATCACTAGCTTTCTCTCAAAAGCATATTTTTAACCACATGGGATGAGAGAGTGGAGATTATTTTTTGGGGGGAGGGAGGGTGGGAGGTGATTCTTAGAGGAACAACTCTACATTCACATTTGTTTGAGGGAAGGCCAAGATTGCTACCTTTATATTTGAATAATGCTATATTCTGACCCTTTAAACATAGTTTTGTTTGTAGGAGGCAGATGGGTTATGAATAACCATGCCATGCCTATGCTGAGAGTCTAAAATATATGTAACTATAGAAGATAATTGAACATTGTTTACCACTTTCTTTTTGCCTAATGTCTAATTCCTTTTATTTATTGTATATAACCTGTCTTGTCCTTGCCTCCCCAACTTTCTAGCCACTGGAAAACAAGATCTGTATTGATATCTGAGAAATAATTTGATCATTGGCCAATTGAGACTGTGAAATCTTCATTAGAAAAAGCAGAATTGAGAAGGTGGGAGGTAGTTCCTGACTATGGAGCAGATGCATTTCCCAGCAGTTATAATATGACTTGAGCCATTTGGATAACATGACTCCTAAAATTTGAATGGGTCTCATGGAAAAAACTCTGGCTTCCTTGGACTATTACTTTCACCCCCTCCCTTTGACTTCTATTTCTGCATGATTTATAGACACTGGAAAACAAATTCACTAAACTCCTATCAAATTGCGTTCCTAATCGTCTCACCATGGCAACCCCATCATTGCCTAGACATATGCTGTATGTAGTTCTTTTGAGATCCCATGTGTTTGTTAAATGAGCCCACACAAGTCTTTTGTGGGGGTTTTAACAGTCCTCATAGAGAAGTCCTCCATATGATTTTTCTTTCTTTCTTTCTTTTCTTTTCTTTCCTTTTTTTTTTTGGTTCCAGGGATTGAACTCAGGGGCACTCGACCAGTGAGCCACACTCCCAGCCTTATTTTGTTTTTTATTTAGAGACAGGGTCTCACTGAGTTGCTTTTGCTGAGGCTGGCTTTGAATTCATGATCCTCCTGCCTCAGCCTCCTGAGCTGCTGAGATTACAGGTGCGCTTCACCACACCTGGCTCTCCATGTGATTCTTAGGACCAGGAAGAGGGCATTAGGCTTGGCCTCAAATTCCTAGTTTACTGAGAATAAGGGAGCTCCAATATTCATAACAGAGATTCTCAGCCTAGATTTCATTGATGGTCTGTGAACCTTCATATACTGAAATCAAAGTCTAGTGTGTATAATATGTTTTTGTTGAGGAAATAGGGTTCAGATTATTCATCATATTTTCAAAAAATTGCATTGTCTTCCTTGTACCTTTTTTTTTTACTTTATTTTATTTATTAATTTTTATGTGGTGCTGCAGATCGAACCCAGTGCCTCACACATGATAGGCAAGCCCTCTACCACTGAGCTCCAGCCACAGCCCATTGTACCTTTTTTTTTAAAAAAAAATATTTTTATTGGTTGTTGGTGCACCTTTATTTTATTTATTTATATGTGGTGCTGAGAATCGAACTCAGTACCTCACACATGCTAGGCAAGTGCTCTACCACTGAGCAACAACCCCAGCCCCTCCCTTGTACCTTTCACCTTAAATTTTCTGTTAGATACAGCAAAATCTAAATTTATCTACTTGTTTAACTTCAATAAAATACTGTGAAAAGAAATGGAATAGAAGGATTTATTTTTGTACCTGGGACTGAACTCAAGTGCATTTAACCACTGAGCCACAGTCCCAGTCCTTTTTATTTTTTGTTTGGAGACTATAAGGTCCTTGGTTAGCATCTGAATGGCCATCTTAAGTTACAGCCACTTTAAGGAAAAAGTTTCACTTTCCTACCCAGGGGCATTTCTGAGAAAGGCTCACAGCTCCCACATACCAACCCAACCCCTAACTGCTGGCATTAGGACTTGCCAGGCTCTGATTCCACAGTCTCCCTTGTAAAAGTCCTGGACCCCAAGCCAGTTTTGCCTCTCTTTCTGCTCTATAGAAAGATGGCCTTTATTTATCAGCTCTGACAAATAAACTCTCATGTGTGTCTCTGCCTGGTCTCTCTTTCATTTCTTGCTTACCCATCTCTGGTTCCTTGCTTTCCTTTCAGAGACAGGGTCTCAATAGGTTGCTTACAGCCTTGCTAAGTTGTTGAGGCTGGCCTGGAACCTGTGATCCTCCTGCTTCAGCTTCCTGTCCTGCTGAGATTATAGGCATGTGCCACCAAGCCAGGCTAAAATGAATTTTTAAGGAAAAGAAATGTTCTCAATTAGCACTGAAATTCATAACTCCCTTGATACTGTTACCATCTAGGGGTGTTGAGTTCACTGTCTTCACTCTGAAAAGAATTCAAGAAAAGACACAGAGATAGCAAGCAAGCAGCAAGTTTATTTGCAGAAAGGATAGTGACAGACTTCTCTGAAGAGAAAGGGACTTGGAGCCAGGTGTCTCATGGGGAAGTTTTGGCTTCCATGGAATTTCCTCCTTTTATCTCAGGCCCTGTCCTGGCTCTACTCAGTATTATTCATTGGTGTCCTGTTGTTACACCCCTCCCCAACATGAGGAGGGAAGTGTCTGTTTAATTTGGTCCCTTACTTGTGTCCAGGAGCACTCTTTGTCAACTGGGAAATTGACGTCTGAGAAAGGCTCACAGCTCTCACATACCCTCTCCTTGGAAGACCCTCTCCTTGCTCCTTTGGTTTTGCCCCACCCCATCTCTCTTGCCATCTTGTCCTGGCTGCCTAGGTTCTTCTACTACATACCCCTCACTACTCTATCATATTGGCAACCTAATCGCCACATACCCATTGTTTCTTTACTGCTAATCCATAAAACCAACCATGTTAATGGAATATGGTGTCTACTAGAAAAGGGGTGCTGCTCTGAGCTAAATGATGCCCTGAGACATTCTCATTTCTACTGAAGGATTAGTGTGACAATGACTCCAAATCAGTTATGAGGTAGGACTGAAAGAATGAATATTGTAGTAGTTTACTGCCAGGTATTTTGCTACATATTTTCATAAAGTAAACTCAATTTTCACAACCATCTTGTGAGGTAAATATTGAAATCCTAATTCTTTAAGCTCAGAACAGTGATATGATTTGCCACAGGTCTTAGTAAAGTGTTAAACTGAAAATGAATCCTCATTATTTCTGCTGTTTGTTTCCTAGGGCCTGGAACTAGGAGTAGGGAGGACATCCCAAGGGTTGTCTGAGCCAGATTCTGGTCTTTGAAACTGAGAGATAATTCACTTCTCTCACATTTGAGAAGTGGATAGCCTGTGCTCTTGTGTGACTCAGTGGCTGCTGACAGTCCTATTACTAGGAAGGCCCCTATTCTGACCCCTGGAGCAGTTCTAAGTCTTGATCACGTTTGTATGTTCTCTAAATAACACTGGCATTAGCCCACACTGAAACTACCTCCTCTGGATTTTTTTAAGTACTGTGCAAACAGCTAAGGGAGAATATTGTCTAAAGCCATTTAAAAGGACTGGAATTTGGTGAACAAAATTTTCATAATCATAACACCTTTTACTCCCACAGCAAGCAGAACATTTTTTCTTTGTGAAAGAAGCTAGCAAATGTTTCATTTGCAAAATAGTGATGCTCTTTAAAGAGATAGTGCCAGCAGTTTAGCTCTTGATTTCCTTCTCTTTTCATATAATGTGCCATCAGAGGAGAAAAGCAGGCTTTTAGATGGTATTCTTAAAAGCACTGAAAGAATTTCCTACTACTTAAGTGGTTCCTACTGGGCTTTACTGACAAGCTAATAAGCAAGGTATTTCAAAATGTGGTGTAGGGCATTCCCAAGATTAGAATCACTTTAGTTCTCTTTCAATATGCAGATTCCTAGACCACACCCTAGACCTACTGCCTCAGGATCTCTGGGTTAGCAGTCTTGGGGCTGAACTATATGCATTTTAGCTGCTCCTCTGGAGATTCTAAAGGATGCTAGGTTCTGAAAATCACCATAGTGGAAGGACAAATCGCAAAATAACCTGAGTTAGAGTACTTTTGCTATAATGCCATTTGGTTAAAATGAATCTAGTAGCTACTTTCATTCCTAGAGGGAAAGCCAAAATAAATGTAGATTTTCTGTAGTGAATTTGCACATGAAAAAAATAGTTGAAAAAATGGTGGAGGGAAGCTTTCTGAAAGAGCTTGAAGGGTTCCTAGACATATCCTCTTATACTCTAGAGGTCAGAACTGGCGTTATACCTTAAAACAGGAAGAGGCAGACTTGAAAAGACTGAGATCTGCAACTAGACTTGTAAGGTTCTTGCTTAGCATCTGGATAGCCATCTTAAGAAAAATTTTGCTTTCCCACCCAAGGGCTTTTCTGAGAAAGGCTCACCACTCCCCCATACTAACCCCACCCTTAACTGCTGGCATTAGGACCCACCGGACTCTAATCCCTTAGCCTCCCCCATAAAAGTCTCTGAACCCCAAGCCTATGTTGCCTCTCCCCTCTATGGAGATAAGGTCTTTATTTGTCAGCTCTGACAAATAAACTCTCGTGTGTATCTCTGCCTGGTCTCCATCTTTCATTTCTTGCTTGCCGTCTTGTCTCCCAGTTCCTCGCTTTCCTTTCATTGGTGCAGAAACCTGGGATCAGTTCCCTGATGTGCCCGCTGCCCTCTTCAAGGGTCACTGAGAGTCCCCAGGCCCCGATCTGAATTCTATCATGGGACCAGGCCCTTCACTCTGCCGAATGCTCTCTCTGCACCCACCACCAGACATTTCAAGTAAGACCCCTGTCTCTGGTCGACCTAAACGACCTATGGGTCCTGGGAAATGACTGTGATTGTCTTGCACTCCCAGGGTTACTGTGTGGTTGGGGGCACCCACAGCCACAGCTTTCACAGCTGATCCCTACTGTCCACAGGGTCTATAGGTAGTCTTTTATTTAGGTCCTGGGTTTTGAGAAAAACCACCAAGGGTGATTGGGATTTGTTCCTGGTGAGACCTCTTGGCCTTGGATTAATCTCTATGGCTTCTAGTCCCAACAAGGCGCCCAAGTGTCTCCATGGGCTTCTGCTGCTTACACTGCAGGGTAATGACCCCATGAGTGTAACCAGTCCTCTGGACTTGGTGATACTAGAGACTGGGTGATGCTCCACCTCTATACTCACCTTCTACCTCCTCATCCATTCCCTCCCATCCTCTAGGCTGCTTCTTGGCTAACTTAGGGTCTCTCTCTCTCACCCTAGACCTACCCTCCTTCCCCCAAACTTGACAATTTGTGCAATCAGATCTGGCCTCAATATTCTTTGGATAACTACTCTAAATGTCTGCTTAATGGCATTTCTAGATCCCAATATTATCTTTTCAACTATTTTAAGTGTTTGGGAAAAATAGAAAGAGATATCATACATTCAGATCTTCTCTCACTAAGCCCTCTCTCTGAAACTCTTGCTCTCCTGCACAAGTCCTCTTAGCTCTCACCTCCCCTTTCTTTCTAATGAAGCTTCCGCAGCAATGGTCCCCTTGGCTCCTCCACCCTTCTCTCCTCCTGCCACATGCTCATGGGCTGCTGCTGCCCAACCCACATCTCTGCCCAACTATGAGGTGGCTGGGTTAGATGGTATAATCTGGGTTCATATCTTTGTCATATCTTTCACAGATAGAAAAGTGGCGTGGGTCCTATGCTTCAAGTCCCACCACATATATGCCCATATGGTCTTGTCTAACACTCTCCTGCCCAAGGAGTACAGGTGAGTTTGGAAGCAAGCTAGAAATTATGCTGATAAGTTACATCAGACCTCTCCTGCCCATCCGATTGGCATTGAAGCGGACCATGATCAGGACCCCAATTGGGATTATAATTCACCTGGAGGAGTAACTAGTAGAAACTAATTCATTACTTGCCTCACGGCAGGACTTAGAAAGACAGCCCATAAGGCTATTGATTATGAAAAGCTACAGGAAGTCATCCAAGATAAAAATGAAAACCTTCAGCATTTTTAGACCACCTGACCAAGGCTTTATTACAATATACTCATCTGGACCTTGAGACTCCAGATGGGAGACAACTACAAATGACCTACTTTTTCTCCCAGAATTTCCGCAATATTAAGGCCAAACTAAGGTGCCTCTAGACAGGGCCCCTAACTCCCCAAGCTAAGGTTCTAGGAGTGGCCTATAAGGTGTGTAACAGGAGAGACTGGAAAGCAAAAATATCAGATGCTTGCTCAAGCCAGCGCAAGCCATCCATCCGGACCTTGGCATCTGTCCTTGGTTACATTGGCCCATGAAAGGGTCCCTTGGTACTGCCCTGACCCCATTTAAAATGTGGTCAGATGAGTCACTGAGCTTGTATATGTCCCAAGCCTCCGGGTCCTTGTCCTAAATGCCATCAGGTGCGATACTGGGCTGTTGACTGTCCTGGAGCCCATAGTAGCCCCTGGCCATCCGGCCCTTCTGGTTGCCCTTTCCAGCTCTTAGGAGTGATGAGGCCCAGGTCCCCATCACCTGACCAGTACCATCATTCCTTGGGAACCCAGGGTAACTCTGCCTATTTCAGGTGAGGCCTGTCTCCTTCCTCCTAGACACTGTGGCTACAAATTCAGTCCTCAAGGAGTTCTGGGGGCCTACTACTCTGAGAAAGTCTCACCACTCCCTCATACCAACCCAACCCTTCACCACCCTGTATTCCCCACATTCTTTCCTGTCCAAGGTTGTAACACCACTCCCCCCATACCAACTGCCACCCTTAACTGCCCACTTTAGGACCCACCCAACTCTAATCCCTGACCCTCCCCCATAAAAGTCTTGAACCCCAAGCCTGTGTTGCTCTATCTATGGAGAGACTGCCTTTATTTGTCAGCTCTGTCTGACAAATAAACTCTCCTGTGTATCTGTGCCTGGTCTCTATCTTTCATTTGCTCACCTGTCTCCCAGTTCCTTGCTTTCCTTTCAAGATTGACCTAACTGCATTGAGGCAGGCACAGATCCAGTTGTAGAGTCTAGGAGGAAGTTCATAGAGCAGTAGGTAGAGCAGGTTGCTCTAAAATATAGAAACGAAGATCACATGAAAATTTAGGCCAGAAATTAACTATCTATGTATAGTTAGTTAATTATCTATAAGATGGGGAGAAGCAATTGCAAAGGCAAATTAAAGGCTTAAACAAAATAGTAAATTCCCTCTTTCCTGATTTAATTGGGACTAGAGTTAGCTAATCAAAATATCAATTATATCAGAGTTTTAAAGATATATATCCAAATATTTCATTTTATAACAGGAACTTGCTCTTCACTTTTGCCTGCAAATGTCTGATGGGTGGCTAAAAGCAAGATTAAAGACTTGGGCCAGGTTAGTTGGTGCAACCCTTTAATCCCAGTGACTTGGCAGGTTGAGGCAGAAGGAATGTAATTTCCAGGCCAGCTTTAGCAATTTAGGGAGTCTCTAAACAATTTAGGACTGCCTCAAAACAAAAAGAGGTAGGGATGTAGGTTGGTGGTAAAGCACCCCTGGGTTCAATCCTCAATAACCACCCCCCCCAAAAAAAAAAAAACCCTTGGTATTTCTGTCTCCATTTGTATCCCTCTTTTCTTCAGAGCCACTCTGGATTCCAGGAACAAGATCTGATCCAATAAACAACTTGTGATGAGTTGCAGCTGCACTCAGGCTATAGCAAGTTTTTTTTTTTTTTTTTTTAAATCTGAGACAATACCCTGCCTACAAGATCACCTGGTTTGATAGCTGTGAAAAGTACCACCATTTCCTGGGTCATTGTCAGTCCTTTCCCATTGGCTGATTATACAGATCCCCAAGTATTCTCAGTGCAGCATAAAAGTTCCTTTCAGGTTTTTTTTTTTTTCTTTCCTTTTTTGATGCTGGTATTTTAATCCAGAGGTGCTTCACCACTACTGATCTACGTCCCTTTTTATTTTTTATTTTGAGATGAGGCCTCCCTAAGTTGCTGAGGCTGAACTTGAACTTCGGGATCCTCCTTCCTCTGCCTCCCAGTTTGCTGAGATTTCAGGTTTGTGCCACCCTACCCAAACCGTTAATGCCTTTCACCATTACCTTTTCTGTTTGTTTTTTGGGGCAAGTGGTAGACCTGAGTCATTGGATCCCTAGAGCCAGGCCTTTCACCTACAATTCTGGGAACAGCTTTGGGGAGCTGTGGGAGGAGAAAGTGTACCATTTTGGCATTACTCAGTTGCAGCTATCTGACCCTGGAACTAGGACAACAGAAAAGCTGATAAAATTACATTAATTTTGGTTACTCCCTTTCTTTTCACTTTGGGATGGCATTGGCTGCTTTTTGCTATGATTTGGGAAACAGAAGTGAACTTTTGGACTTTTGGGGCTCTTAAATCTGATATCTGGTAGGTTCTCCCCTGTAGTGCTAGTTGGGCCTTGCCCTTTCTTTTCCTTGTCCTTTGGGGCTGTTTTAATCCAATTTGGGTTCTTTTGAACTGATTTGTACTTTTGCCATTTGTCTGGCAGGGAAGTATACATTTATAATTTTCTTTTGCTAATTAGCAGGGAAGGGACTTAAAAGTACACAGAAAAACCAGGTTGGTTTGAGGAGATCTGGTGTGATTTTCATAAGAATGGAAAGCACTAGTTTCGTATCAGTGCCTCTAGGGAGACTTTTGGTCTTCTAGTGTTTTTTGTAGCTATAAACTATTGACTACGAAAGATTTCTCATTGTTGTATAGCACGGCGTATGCAACTCAATGTGCAGTCTGAATAGTGTAATTGGTTTATGTATTATTTTATCTGTTAGACTGGCAAGTTAGTCTGTATTTACAAGACTGACTTGTCCCAAAGTCGGAGATGGGGAAAAAAAAAAAAAGAGAGAGGATGTGAACAAGTTGTAGAGTATCTTAAGCTGCAGAAGGTTTATGGAAGAAAAATCTTAGGAAATTTGTATATCTGATTTAGTTGGCTATAATTCTGTCAGGCAAGGTTATTTAAAGGTTTTTTCAAGGTCAAATTTTAATGTACCTGATATAAAATCAGAGTCTAAATTCTCTGTTTAAAATAATGTTTTCTTAAAACATTTATCTGTTCATACTTATCAAGATAATTTCTTATGTCTACTAGATTTTCATTCCTTAGGGAATGTAAGATTTAAAAGAATTAGGGAGCACACACCTATAATCCTAGTGGCTCAGGAGGTTGAGACAGGAGGATTTCGAGTTCAAAGCTAGCCTCAGCAATGGTGAGGCACTAAGCAACTCAGAGAGACCCTGTCTCTAAATAAAATACAAAATACGGCTGGGAATGTGGCTCAGTGGTTGAGTGCCCCCTAGTTCAATCTCTGAGTATAATGAATGAATTATGATTCATTTAAGTACCTGTTTTAAACTCTTTTGTTTTTGGTACTGGGGATTTAACCCACGGTGCTTTACCATGAGTCATATATCATCCCTTTTTATTTTTTATTTTGTGTCAGGGTTTCACTAAGTTGCTTATGGCCTCCCTAAATTGCTGAGGCTGGCTTTGAACTTGCACTCAGGTGCCTGAGTCACTGGGATTATAGGCATGCTCTCCTGCTGTGCCCAGATTAAAGTCTTTTGAGTGATTTCTTCATAGCTGTGTTTAAGTAAACAACTTTTATTTTAGATTATTGTGTATATGACACCCTAAATATGTGATGATTGACATGTCTACATCTGGGGGCTAACTATGTTTGAACTGTGTCTAAAAGCCATGAAAGTTCAATACAGGAAAGGTAACCAATAAATTCTCTTCTATTCAATATACACTAGCTGGACCATTAACATAAAATGGCAAATGAAACTTTTCACATTTCTATCATTAGTATTTGGCCTATAGCTATTTACTTTGAATGAAAATTTTCTAACTGTATATATGAGACACACTTGTATATTAGGGAAGAAGTCTATTTGTGATCATCAGCACTGTTTCCTAAAATTCTAAGAGTTCAAAATCAATCCTTACATTTTTGTGAGTGCAGTTAACTATGGAGATTTGTGATTATAGTTATTGTGTGGTTCCATGGATTCTGAATTATGCTTCAAATGTTAACATTAACTTAATATAAGGACATCTGTATAACTGTCATGCTAATTAATACTGATTTCTTTGTATATTAAATGTATTTGCTTTCTCCAAGCATGCAATCCTCCTCAAATGTATAATTTAGGAGAGTACTTTACAAAGCTGTTGTACGCCAAACTAAAATTGTTAGTAGTGATAGCCTTTTTTATGCTTATATAAAAAAGTAAATTTAGACCAGGATTTATTAATGTCAATTAATTTTTTTTTTGTAATTCGATGAAAGTAACCTGATATCAAAAAGTTATATATGGAGAATTATTATTTTTTATACTGGCATGGGAATTCAAATTTATGCTTGAAAATATAAGGCTACCAATGTGGAACATGGAAAGTGTGTGTTTGTGTGCATGTGCGCGCATGTGCGGTATGCTAGAAATTGAACCCAGGAATGTTTTACTACTGAGCTACATCCCAGCCCTTTTTAAAAGTTGTTTTTTTTTTTTTTTTTAGTTTTTATTCTGAGATAGTGTCTTTCTAAGTTGCTTAGGGCTTTGCTAAGTTGCCCAGACTGGCTTTGAATTTGAGATCCTCCTGTTTTAACCTCCAAGGAAATGAGTGGGATTACGCCCATGTGCCATGGTGCCTGGTACATGGAAACTTTTTGCCACTTTTTCCACCAGGAGAGAGAAAAAAAGGAAATTTAGAGCTCTGTTGGCCTTTCTGCTTGATTCATGTTTCAGATGTGATATTATTATGTTGATATTCAAATAGGTGTAGGAAACAATAAATGAGGAATCTTTTTTTAAACTCCTAAATAGAATAATACTTAGAGGGCAAAGATAGTTTCAAATGTAAAACACTTTAAGAATTGTTTAAAGGCCAGCCTTACCTGAGATAAAACCCTGTTTCTTGTCCTATTCTATGATAGGTTGTTCCAAAGTTGGCTAAAATTACGTGTATTTAATATTCTATTCAAAAGGATAATTTTTTTGGTTGTTAAAAAAAATGCCATGATCTCAAAATAGAATGAGATAAAAATGCAAAATTAGTTGTTTGGCTAAATTATAACCGATATTTAAAGGTTGTTAAGAGCTTTAAAAAGAAATAAAATTTGTAAAAGATTTTGTATGTGATTGAGTTAACAAATTATTGATTTTTTTGTAGAAGCTAAGCATATTAAAGGTATATTCTTGTTAGTATAAAAATTGTTGCTTGATTCAGAACTATTCTACAACTTTTTTTGTCTTGTTAACTTTATTTTATATTTTCCTTGTAAAACTTTATAACTGTTATATGTTAAAGTTTTGCAAAAGTTTTATTTATAACAGAATAACCTGAGTTAATTTGAGATAATAAACCCTCACCTATAGGTCAGATAGGATATGACATTCCCAATAGTAATGGTGATCCAAGTTAAATGAAAGAGATAGGTCTAAAATTATAGAAATTAAAATTAAAGTCTATTATTCCCACCTAAAGACTGATGAGGCTGGCCTTATGGATGTTCCATAACTGTGACTTGGAGACCAAAGGCAGGGAAAATAAAAGTGCTAAGAAAAGGTAGCCAATATTTTGGCCCATATCCTCTAAGGTCAGCCAAGATGCAGAAAATCATGGGACACCTTTAAGCTCAGTAGATCTCTTGATCAGGGGTATTGTGAAAACCTTAGAGAAGAAGAAGCCAACCAGTGTACATTCTACAAAGAGAAGGGTTATTGGAGAGGGAAGCATACCAAATGATTTCAAGGGTAGCCACGGGTGGTCAAAAAAATTTTGAATTTCTTATGATACCAAATTAGAATTCATGTCTGACTCTAGAACTTGGTGGGTTTGAAAATAGCCTTGAAAGGATTTGAATGAGCATGAATGTTGAATATAGATAATAAAAAAGGGTTAAACCTAGATAAATTCAATTTTATCTGTTCTTCTAATCATGCTCTAATTTTTACAGATTTGAGCTTTTGCATCCAAGGGAAAACTTGAAATAGTGCCAGGAAGATATTTTAAAATTTAACTTTTTGTCAAAGCAATACATACTCAGATTACAAAGTCAACTCATAGTACAATGCACATATGTTAAGCAGCAGTCATTCTATCTATCCCTATCATCTCTGATTTCTGATTCTCTGTTATTGTTATTAGCTTTATATTTCTAAATAACATGTTGTATTGCTTTTTCTTATTTTCAATTTTTAGGCATTATATATTGATTTCATCTTATTTAACATGAAGATTTATTTATCAAAATCTCTCCTCATACATAGACATCTTTTCCTTCCTATTCCCCCAATATATGGCTAAATCAATATTTAGTATTTATATTATGGCTACATAAATAGGGTGAACTGTGTAGTATATGTAGTTATATTCCTTAAAGATTGTTTTACTTTGAAATTAATTATAGGCTTATATTAATAATAGACATATTTCTATGTATCTATTATAAATCTAGTAGAGTTATAAGCTCTTCTTAATACAGGAAGTTGCAGGAGGTAATTTATGAGTTCTGTATGTTTACTTAAAGACATGTGCCTAAAGCTCCACAACATTCCTGTTCAATCTCGACTGTTTGCTCTTTAAGTTTGTGGAACAGCTGTCATTTTGGAGTTTCCTTTCACCTTCATCAGGGAACTTTTTTCTTTGTACTGTATCTGTTTTTAGGATGCTATGGTGTTATATTTTTACTCCTTTGTTTCTCGTGGAGCTGATTCCTTACTTTTTGAGACCCTGAATGTGTGGAAATGCCT
Source organism: Marmota flaviventris (assembly GCF_047511675.1). Lineage (NCBI taxonomy): Eukaryota > Metazoa > Chordata > Mammalia > Rodentia > Sciuridae > Marmota > Marmota flaviventris. Next base: position 104,111,726 of record NC_092518.1, read on the forward strand.
TTAGCTTATCTTCATATTTTCTTTCATAATCAATTGTATGTCTCTAGTTATTTTTCTTTTTTTTAATATTTATTTTTTAGTTTTTTTAGGTGGACAGAATATCTTTATTTTATTTTTATGTGGTTTTGAGGATCGAACCCAGTGCCTCGCACATGCTAGGTGAGCTGCTACCACTTGAGCCACAACCCCAGCCCTCTCTTGTTCTTTTTCACTGAAAGGTTTAAAATTTTCTTAACCTTCTGGGTGTTCTGAAAATTCATGATGATGGGCTTTATGTTGTATTGATCACTGTGCTAAGCTTTTTAAATCTGAAGACATGACTCTTAATGGAAGGATTTTTCTTAAATTATTTCTTGAATTTCCTTTCCTTTATTTCCTCCCTTCCCCGAAAGAATTATTAGTTGGACATTGAATTCCCTGGACAGACTCTGTATTTTATTTTCTCTTACTGTCCATCTCTTCATCCTTTTCTTGTAAATTCTTGGAAAAAAATTTCAACTTCCTTCTAATGTATGTAAAAAATATATGTATACACACATATTTAATCTAATATATTAAATTTCTGAGATCTCTTATTCTCTGAATTTTCCTATTACAGCAGAGTTTTCTTATTTCAATAGAATAGCTTCTCTTAACTCATTAAAGATATTAATAGTTTAACTGTTTTTTGCAATGTCTAGTTCCTATAAGTTTCTTTTCTTGAATCTGTGTTTCAAATTAGTGGTTGCCCTCAAACATATGGTGATTTGTGACTGTTTGTTTAGATTTTAGATGAGGAATTTAAGGCTTCTTTTTTTAAATTTTGCTGTGCTGGGGGGATTGAACCCAGGACTTCTCACATGATAGGCAACTATTATAGACCTTACTTCATCCCCAGATTTTTTTCTTTCTTCCTTTTTTTTGTATGCTGGGGATTGGAACCAAGCATGAGTCACACATTCCCAATTTCCAGCCAAGGAGGCACTTCTTATTATGATGGAATAGTTGATATAGACTCCTGACATAAAGGACTCAAAAACTGGACATACTATAAAAGGACTGTTTTTCAGACTTTGGACTAAGGCAGTGCATGACTGTGACCTGAGAGAAGGGAAATAAACAAGGTTATCCCTATAGTCACCTCAGCTTTCGGTCTCCAGGTACTTTATGGATCTCAGCACAGGGAGAAGGGTGCCCATGAAAATATGAGCAGTCTAAAGATTAGAGTTTGGTAAACCCATGACAGCTGGAGTTTGCAGCATAAGGTACCTTGAAATTGATCATGGTTGGAGAAGAACTTTATCCTGGCACTCAGTAAAGTAAATGCTACAAATCAAGGTTGTGTGTTTATATCTGTGATCTGAGAGAGCCTGTTGACAAACATTTCCCACCAGACCATTGATAATATTCCTTTTCCGTATGTATACTTTGACTTGGAGAAATGGGGAAAATAGGCAGTCCAAAAACAGACCTCTGTGTTTATGTTCAATTGTTATTTTTATAAAACTCCCTCAGTAATTGACTGGAGAAAGAATAGCCTTTATAGCAAATGGTGGAACAATCGCATAACCACATGAAAAAAATGAACATCGGCCATTACCTCACATCATATACAAAACTTACATTAAAATTTCTAAAAGAATCCACAAGGAAAAAAAATTGTTACCTTTAACTAAACAAAAAAAAAATTATTTATTCTTTTGAAAATTAGAAGGCAAGTCATAGACAAAGAAAAATATTTGAAATCTGCACACCTGATAAAGGAATTTTATCCATAATATATGGTGAAATCTTACATATCAATAAGAAGATAAGCAATACAGAATAATGGGAAAATATTCAAATGGACACTTCACATAAGAAGATATGACTAGGCAATAAGCATATTAATAGATGGTTAACATCTTTGGTTAACAGGAAGATACAAATCAAAAACACAATGGGCTGAGGGGCACAGGCCTATAATCCCAGAGACTCTGGAAACTGAGGCAAGAGGGTCACAAATTAGAGGCCAGCCTTGGCAACTTAAGGAGACCCCTGTTTCAAATTTTTTTAAAAAAAGGGGTTGGGGATATACCTTAGTGGTGAAGTGCCCCTGGGTTCAATTCCCAATACCATCAAAACCAAAGCAAAAGAAAATAAAAGCCAAAACCAAAAAAAAAAAAAAAAACCCCAAAAACCCACAATGAAATACTGCTCTATATTCAATAGAATGGCTAAAACTTGAAAGACTGAAAATCTCAGGTATTAGAAAGTAGATCCACACGTGTTACACTGGTGATAGGTGTGTAAAATGGTACAGCCACTTTGTTTTTATTATTTTTTTTATTATGAGACAATCTCACTATGTTACTTTCAATTCTCCTGGCTCCTGAGTCACAGGGATTATAAGCATCTGCCACCCTGTGGCTTATACAGCTACTTTTAAAAATTATACTTGTAAACCTTTTGTTTTTATTTATGTAATTTTATGTGGTGCTGAGGATCGAACCCAGGGCCTCACATGCCCTAGGTGAGTGCTCTACTTGAACCACAACCCCAGCCCTATAGCTACTTTTGAAACTTTTTTTTTTTTAAATAAAAGTCAACATACCCATACTGTGTTACCAGCAGTTTGGAAGTCTATTTCCTTATACATTCCAAATAAAAAGATATGTTCTATCACAAAATAACTTTCATATGAATGTTCATAGAAGTTTTTATTTATTATAGTTCTAAACTGAAAATCAGTCAAGATATCCACCACTATTAAAATTAACAACAACAACAACAAAAGGTTGAGGTTGTGGCTAAATGGTAGAACACTTGCCTAGAATGTATGAGGCACTGGGTTTGATTCTCTGCACCACATACAAATAGATTAAGGTCCAATGACAACTACATTTAAAAAAAAAAACACAAGAAGATGTGGCATATTAACATAATCAAATGCTACACCATATAATTAAAGACTACTGACACATGTAGCTACATGGGTTAATTTAAAAACATGCTGAAAACAGACACCAAGCCCTTTTTATTTTTTAAGTTCCTGAATCTGACCTTGAACTTATGATTCTACTGCTTTAGACTCTGGAGTTGCTGGGATTCTAGGGATGAATCACAGCCTGGCTAGTAAAATGTAATTCTGAAAGTAGCTGAAATCAACACTGTGAATATGACAGCAAGACATCGATAAAAATAGTGCTCCTTAGAATACCTCTTTTCAGTTGAGGTCAATACCAATAATTCACTTTAGAAAACTAATTTTCACATTATTTGTGGAAACCACAGTGTAGTCCTGAGGTTCTGGCCTCACCTGAGAAGCATGAATCCACCTCGGTTTTCTTTTACTGATAGCCATATGAATGATCAGCAGTACTCAAGAGTCCCATCCAGTGTGCTGACAACCCATCTTTCCTCTAAAGCACTCTCATGTAAACAAAATTGCCCAGTTGTTGTTTATGAGACAGGGTCTTGCTGTGTTTCCCAGGCTGGCCCTGAACTCGTGGGCTCAAGTGATCCATCTGCCTCAGCCTTCCAAGTTGTTGGGACTACAGGTGCATGCCTCAGCTCCTGGCTTAATTGCCCAGTTTGATAGGGATGACCAATTTCTTCCAGTAAGCCCCTCCAGGTCATTTAAATTTCATGTCTAAGGGTTTCTAGGAAAGAGAGAAGGCCTTTTAAGTATTGAACATGATTATGAGGATTCAGTTAAATCAAGAAGAGTAAGTGCTTTCAGACTCATGGATTTGGTAAACACGATTTCAAAGAAAGATAACATTATTGCTTTGAAGAGTCACTCTTAATTTTTAACAAGGCTAGTTTGAAAAAGGTCAGTGGTAATTATCCTGGTTGCTAAATATTAGCCAAAGACTTTTATTAGAATCTGAGACACCCATTCTACTTGGGGAGTATGATAGTTCTAATTTTTTATACATTTTGAGATGGAGGTCTCACTATGTTGCCCAGGTTGGTCTTAAATTCCTGGGCTCAAGTAATCCTCCTGTTTCAGCCTCCCAAATAGGTGGAACTACTGGTACATGCTACCACACCCAGCTAAAGTTTGATAGTTTAATCTTCAAACATTTGCATAATTCATGAATATCAGTAGACATAAATCTATTTCCCTAGTGTAATTTGATTAACTCTGGTATCCCCAGAGTGGGGATTTTGTGCATTAAGGGTCTTTACCACTGCCTCACTGTAAGTTTTTGAAGAAGAAAAGATTTAAGCCTATTCAAACATCATATGTTCCACAATTAGACAAAATCTCCTACCTTCCATAAGCGTTAAGTCTATGAAATCTCACTGTCATCAGCTTCCTGGTAAAGTTGGTTGGCAAACATTTTCTGTGCTTTCTTTGGGAGTTGTTACTATTTGGATGTGAGGTGTCACCCAAATGATTATGTGTGAGACAATTCAAGAAGGCTTAGAGGTGAAACCTTAACCAAATCAGTGAACTAATCCCCCCCCCATGAGGATTAACTGAGTGGTAACTGAAGGCAGGTAGGGTGTGGCTGGAGGAGGAGTGTCATTGGGGTATATATTTTGTATCTGCTGAGCAGTCCATCTCTGCTTTCTGATCATGTGAGCCTCTTCCCTCCACCACACTCTTCCATCCTGATGTTCAGGTTCACCTTAATCCCAGAGGAATTGGAGCCAGCTTTCAATGGACTGAGACCTCTGAATCTGTGAGCCCCCAAATAAACTTTTTCTTCTCTAAAATTGTTCTTGACAGGTCCTTTGGTCACAGCAGCAAAAAGATGACTAAAACACAAGTGTCCCTGCAAAGCATTCTAATGGCAAAAAAGTCTCCTTAATACAGCATGTTTTGAATAATTTCATCATTTTGATGGACATAGTAATAATCTAGTGCCTTTTCCTGTTACTTAGATGATTTTGTTAATACCAAAAATAATAAGCAAGTAAAGACCCGGCGTAAGAATTCTTTATAGATATTTCCTTTAATTCAACTGAAATTTGTTAAACACTTTTTCAGTCCATTTGTTCATTTCTCTTTGTGAAGGCTATTTTGGGAATTGAACAAAGTTTTCTTGTATAAGCAGTGAGGCTTCTAAATTTAGTCTGTCAGTTTTAAAAGAAGGTTTTGCAGTTGTCAACAAAACCATAGCCTTTAGAAATTTTGTCATTCTGTCCTGTTTGAACTCTACAATGGATCATTGATATCTAAGTAGGCAGTTGTAAAGTCTCATAACAAATCACTTTTCAATTTTCCATCAAGTATTGTAGTTCCTACTGAAATCAAGAATCTCTATTTTCCCAAATTTGCCCTATTGTATGAAAGACATCAAACATAATTTGTATACATATACTCATCTATAGGTAGATATATCTGCAGATAGATTATTTCTACATGGAAAGATCTCTCTCTCTCTCTCTCTCACACACACACACACACACACACACCTTGGCAAAAGAACAGCAGGGTTTAGAAAATTCCATCTCCTAAGCCCAATATTAGGATTGCATAAAATACTAGTTCATAGCAACTGTGATGGTACACTAGCAAATGCTGGGTTTTATGCCATTATAACTATTGTATGTGACAAAATGTAATAGCTTAAGTCTTTTCAATAAATAGGGTGGCTGCTACTGGGGCTCAGACATCCAAGCATTCCCAGTATCATGACATCCAGATTGGTCTATAGTCTAATCCCAATTTCAGAGTTAATGTTCCAGTGGAAGTATCTTTATTTTCCAGAAAACATAAATGGAAAGGTTTTCTAGAATTTGGAATCCCCCAAACTGGAGGAAAGACAATAGCTAATTTCCATTGTTCAAATACTTCTTGAGATTCTAGGTCTAAACTAGGGAATCTGGAAGATTATCATGCAAATGAATCACCAGAGGTATCTAATTAGTCTGTTTAGTAGGCCTTTCATCTGCATAATTGACTGCTTTCTAGAATATAACACTTTTCAGCCTTTAGCTGATAATGGATGCCTGAAATATTTTCCTTCACTTTGCTGAGGTTGAAATTTGTCTAGTAAGGTTTTATGTTCCTGTGAAGCCAAAATATCAGTTTTAGCTTGTCCTGTAGTTTCTAAGACTACCAACAAGTTAACTATGTAATGAATAGAGATACTCACAGTGGAACAAATTTCTGAGTTTTTCTGTAAATGACTTGAGAAAATCTTAGGAGATTCTCCAAACCTTTTGGGAATCCTTGGATTTTATAACAATTATAATTCCTACGTAACTAAAGACAAATGAGAATTCAAACTTATCCACTACAGAAAAAGAAAGAAAAGGAAAACGGATCAACTACGGAGACAAATTTTGCAGAGGACAGTGTTACATTTAAGTCAGAAAATTATAGGGTTAGGAACTACATGCATTAAGAGAACAAAAAAAATCTACTTACCACTTTAATATACTATACAAATCTTGATAGTGGTCGGCCATAGTTTATCAAATTTATCTTTCCTCCTTACTAGAAGTATGGGAGTATTAAAGGGTGAGTACACTCTTAAAATTATTCCTCCTTTCCCCACCCCTTAACCTTTTTATAATGTTTTATTGTTTCTAATTGAGCTTTAACCAAAGATTATTGTTTTACACACTAATATGGCTTATCCTTTGGAAAAGCTATTTTTAGTGGTTTCCTATCTTAAACCAGTATCATTATTCCCTAGAGCCCAACATAATGCATCAATTTGTTTTTGCTCTGGCACAAAGGGAACAAATCAGATGCCCTTTTCCCAGCAAGCATAGCAAGCACTTGATTTTGGAATATAGTATATGGCAGCCTTTAATTTGTTTAGCAGGATTCTTCCCAGTTGGTTTACAGAAGGATCATGAAAAAGTAAAAAAAGCCTTTTCCTCACTCAGTGGACCAATCTGTATGGGAATTATGGTGGAAATGAAACAAATAGAAGACTGATGTGAAGTACCAACAATCATATCAACATATTTACCAAATGTACAAAGTAAGAAGTTTCCAATCGCAAAATAAGCAGCATCCATATTGTTCAGAAAAGGGAAAGGTGGATTGGCCTGGGTAAAAGTTATTGAAATATGTTTCCCTAGTTCCCACATTCAAGATTTTTCCAATTCGTCAAATTTGAACTATTTTCCAATTATTCCCCAGCTGAGAGTTTTGTCCTTCTGGGCTTTTTTTTTTTTTTGGTGGGGTGGTAGTGGTGGGTATCAAACCCAGGGCTTCACACATGCTAAGAACGTATTCTGCCCCTGAGGTTTACTCCAGATAGATTCTGGGCTTTCTTGATTCCCTTGTTCTTTAAGTTTTTGTATCCTTTAGCATCTCAACCACAATTGTTATTGCAGTGCCTTGGCTTTTTGCAATAACAACATATGAGTTTTCCCTTCTTCCTTTGTTCCTTTGACTAGAGTATTATTATGCCCTTTACTAAATAGATTCAACTGAGCAGTTTTAAATTATCCTTTCTTTCTTTATTCTTTTTTGTGCTGGGGATTTAACCCAGGGCACTTTACCACTGAGCTACATTCCCAGCTCATCTTTTTTATTTTATTTTGAAACAGGGTCTTGCTAAGTTGCTCAGGCTGACCTTGAACTTGGGATTCTAGGGATGCTAGGATTACAGGTGTGCCCCACTGTGCCTGGCAAGGTATTTCATTTCTTATCTGGCTTTCTGTAGACTGCTCCAAAACTGGTAACTGCTACTAAGACTTGAGAAATAGTCTTTCTTTCTTATCCTATCACTTTTTCCCTAAATTGAGTTTGGATAGTTGGTGCCTTAAGTCTCTTTGGGTTGCTTCATAAACATGGAAAATTCCATAGACTGGGAAATTTATAATTGCACACAGTTCTGGGGGCCTGGGGAGTCCAAGATCAAGGCCAAACATAAAAAAAAAAACCCTCACACTTTCATGATTTTTTCTATATATTAATCCATTACTTATATGGTCATATCCAATGTAAAACAGTTTTTGTCATATCTTTTTGACAAGCAGGAAATTATATTTTGGAGCCTGATTCTCACAGATAAGGAGACAGGGTGCACTCTTCTTGGTGGTCACTTTTCAAAGAGATGGCTCCTTAGCCTTTAAAAATAACACTCCTAGGATGCAAAACTGGCTGCAAGAGGCTTATTTAGCTTTGAAAAAAATTCACATACATTTCAAGTAGGCAGAGATAGCATTTATAATCAGGTGTTTAAAATGAAATGTTAAAAGGAAATGGATTAAAGTCCTCTTTACTTTTTTTTTTTGGTGCTGAGGATTGAACCCAGGGGTGCTTAACCACTGAGCCACATCCCCAGACCTTTAAAAAAAATATTTTATTTAGAGACAGGGTCTTGCTGAGTTGCTGAGTTCCTTGCTGAGTTGCTAAGTACCTCGCTAAGTTGTTGAGGCTGGCTTTGAACTCATGATCCTCCTGCCTCAGTCTTTTACTTTTTTACACTAGGAAAATTTAAAAATATTTTTGATTCACACGCTTGTAATCCCAGTGACATTCGAGGCTGAAGTAGAAGGATTGGAAGTTCAAGGCCAGCCTCAGCAACATAGAGAGGCCCTAAGCAATTTAGCAAGACTATGTCTCCAAAGAAAATAAATGAGGACTATGGATGTAACTCAATGTTAAAGTGCCCCTGGGTACCAAAAAAAAAAAAAGAAAAGAAAAAAAATCAGGCTTTATTTATCCTTATACTGGTAAGGACAAGTCAAGGTTACTGTGACCTAATAAATTATCTAGATTGGGATTTGTGCACAGAAAGAACAAAAGGCCTCATTAAGTGGACCTTAAGTATGAGATCTAAACTGACTGCCAGGATGCTAGCAAAGCCCTGTCACTATACCCTGGGTACAAAGTCAGAGTTGGAGTAGTAGTAAGAGAGATCTAATACTAGATCTAGGGTTGCTTAAACACTTCTGATTGTATAGATTCTAGAATTCACAACAGGGCCCAGCCTTTCGATGGTTTGGGTCAAAAAGCTTCAACTAGGGGCTGGGGATATATGGCTCAGTTGGTAGAGTGTTTGCCTCACATGCACAAGGCAATGGAGGCAATGGGTTCAATCTCTAGCACCATCAAAAAAAAAAAGTCTCAACTAGAGTAAAAGAAAGGAACAATTTAGGGCTAGAACTAAGGAAATTATCAGTTACGTTGATACAGTTTGGAGTACAAAGACTGCTTTTTTTTTTAACACCGTATTAAAATCTTTTACTCAGTTAAATAAAATATACTATGAGGAAAAGTAAACGTGAGATTTAACAAAAACAATACTTTTGAAAACAGAATGTGCATTTTTTTTTTCCTGGAAATAATATTGCAAATGGTCACTTCTGGATCAATTTACCACACGAGGAACAAAACTACTAAAATAGGTTGGCTCAACCAAGCCACTTAATCTGTTCTACAGTAAATTACTTGAGATCATTCCTTACTTTAACATTTAATACCATTTTAAAGGGCTGGTAATAATAGCTCAATAGTAGGGGTGCTTGCCTAGTATTAGTAAGGCAGGGCCATAGGTTTGATCCCTAGTACCATCCCCCTAAAACAAAATAAACAAAAATCAACACTAGGTGTTTCATAGCCACATCTGTAAGATATGCTTTACTTTCCCCAAAATAGTCTAAAGCTTAATTAGAGTACTTACTTTTACCATCTTGTCATATCTTCTGTTCAGAATACTATTTTATCATTGGCAATAAGATCTACATCATGTCTGATGTTAACAATGTTATCCAAGAATTGAGTTCTTTGAAGGTAGACTCTGCAGTCAGGAAGGAAGAAGTCTAAATGGGTGCAGGTCATATACCACTATTTATTTTTCCTGGTTGTATAAATGGAGGGTTCAGTTATTGGTCTTCAGTGAACTGGGGTAAAGAGTTAGGATTACAATGGTGAGAAACGTGTACTCACAGATGGACCACCATGTTGAGCTGAAGCAGGTCCTGGAAGAAGATATTTTGTGTAAGTTGGCAATCTGGGAAGCTATGGAGCAAGTGAAAAGTATTAGCATTCTAGGAAAGATGGGGCATTACGTGGGCTAATGATGGAAGAGAAGGCAGTCTATGCAGAATTGCTGTGGAGGTACAATATGTTGAGAGTTCAATACCGCTGGCTTACCCAGATATTCAGGATTACGATGAGCTAGTGTAGAGGAAGGAAGGAGGTGGGGTACTCAAGCACCTAAATTTGAGTTGTCTTGATTAGGAGCAAATATTAAATTGTCATACCTTGTTGAAATATTAAAGTTCTCTGACTCAACGAAGGAGGTGGAGGTGAAGCCATGAAGAGGTTTTACTGAAGGAGCATAAATATTCTCACATGGTTAATGATATAGCCCACATGGCATATGTTGCAAAGGAAGTACTAGTATCATAATTTATTGGTTTGGCGAAATATGGTTCCAACGATGTTTATTTGGCTGCATGATAACATAACTAGGGATTTCAATTCGTGTGTGGAGGAACTTTTTCCGATTAGGAACTAGCTCCCATATGGCGGAAGTTGATATGAGCCTGCAAATCTCTCTGAGACAAGTAAGTTCTCTTGCACTCTTGAACACTGCTGCACACGAAGACAGAACCTTGCACACGTTTCTCAACTTGCCTCACTGGATGACCACAGTCCAGACACACTCTATTTCCCTCATTTCCATGTAAAACGGCACAAGCATAGCAAAAAGCATGCTTACATGGAATCATCCGCCCATAGATTTTAATTGGTAATTCACATTTGTTACAAAAATGAACTGGTGTATCATCCTTTTTACCTAATATGTTTATCTTAAAGTCCCAAAAAATTTCCTCATTGTATCTTTGCTGATTTATAAATGTTTCACCACCTGCACAGTCATACCGTTGCTCTTCATTGCGGTTAATTCCAGTGGCGTGCTCCATGATTCTACTCGCACTGCACAATGGGAACGGAAGTGAGCGGGTACGGAAGTGAGTTGCACCACAAGCCCTGCAATCACACATGCGCCCTACTTCTTAGTGCGTTGACTAGGCCACAAACTTTGACGTTTGACCTTTTACCTATCCCTATACCAATGAGGGAGCCAGTCACAGGGAGAGCTAGTAGGTAAGGACCTTGAGTGTTGAGGTTGCTAAGGCCTCTCTCCTCTTGCTTCAAGAAAAAGTAGGCTTTAATTGTGCAATAAGAAATTGACCCTAAGTGGGAGAGGTGGAGCATAGAAGCGGTTGTACCCAAAGGAATGAGATCTGGACAGTAAGGTAGCCTGCTTGCCCTTATAAGCTTTAAAAAAATATCATTTTTATTAATATATGTTAATTATACATATTAATGGGATTCTACGTAATATTTCCAAACATATATATAGCAGGCATTGATCATATCTATCCACTTCCACCCTTCTCCCCACTCCCTACTTGGCCACACAACCTTTCCAAGTTGCTAGTAGACTTTTGAAATGATGGAATGGTGCTTTCTTTTTCCTCTCCTTTAAAAAAAATGCTTGAGATTGAACTCACCATTGAACTTCACCACTGAGCCACATTCCCAGTCCTTGTAATTTATTTTTTGTTTGAGACAGGGCCTTGCTAAGTTGATGGGTCTGCTCTTAAACTTGGGATTCTTCTGCCTCAGCCTCCCAAGTTGCTGTGGTTATAGATTAGAATCTTTTTTTTTATGTCTTTTTGGATATTGATGGACCTTTATTTTATTCATTTATTTATATGGGTGCTGAGAATCGAACCCAGGGCCTCACACATGCTGGGCAAGTGCTCTACCACTGAGCCACAACTCCAGCCCTGGATTGTCCTTTTTTGAGGTGAACACCCACCCATAATCTGAAAATTTCAAGTAGAAACTGGATAGCTTTTTTCTAGAGATGCTGTAAATCTGGTTTCTAACTTTTTTTTTTTCCTTGCAGGAGTACCCCTAATGGGTGAGAAAAGTTAAGTATGTAAATGTGAGGGAGAAAGGGGAATGTTCTACTTATCATCTAAACTAAGAGATTTCTTTGAATTCTTATGATTTAACATTATATGAGTAGAGCTTTGTTTCAGAATATATGTTTTAATGAAAACATTGCTTTTAAGCTGGGCATGGTGGGGTACACCTAGAAGGTACTCTGGAGGCTAAATCAGGAGGATCACCAGTTTGAGGCTAGTCTCATCAACCATGGGAGACTGTCTTTTTTTTTTTTTTTTTTTCCTTTTAAGGATTTTTTTTTTTTAGCTGTTGGTAGACCTTTATTTTATTTGTTTATAGATGGTGCTGAGAATCGAACTCAGTTCCTCACACATGCCAGGCAAGTACACTACCACTGAGCTACTGAGCTATAGCCCTAGTCCTGAGACTCTTAATATAAAAAGGACTGGCTCAGTGGCTCAGTGGTAGATTGCCCCTGGGTTCAATCCCCAGTACTACAAAGAAAACAAACAAGCATTGCTTTTAATTACTTAGTTAAAATGCCTGTATCTCTCTCCTCCTCTGAAGCATTTGAATAATAATGGAATCCCAGAAAAATATACCAGATGTGTGCCAAACCCTAAAGCACACTGCTGTATTGTCCCTTCTTGTTGATACATCAACTTGTGATGCTCTGCACATGGTAATACCTTTTATTGAGTCATCCTCTAAGAGTTGGAAATCCTATTCTTAATTTAATTTTTTTTAACATTTTTTTTAGTTGTAGGTGGACACAATACCTTTATTTTATTTTTATGTGGTGCTGAGGATCGAACCCAGTGCCTCATGCATGCTAGCTAGGCAAGTGCTCTTCCACAACCCCAGCCCCCTTAATTTAATTTTAAAGCTGATATATAAAAATATAAAAATTTCACATTTATTTGTACCATGCAATATTAAAATAAATACATACATTGTATAATGTTGAAATCAGGTTAAGGAAATCATTTTTATACAGAATTCTTTTATAATAGTATTTTAAGAGCGTTTAGTTGTGAATGAAAATTCAAAGTTAAAAACCTCAATAAATTAGGGAGGCAATTAGTTGCTTTACAGATGTCTTCCTGAATCTAAATTTTTTTTTTTGGTACATTTGATTTCTAGAGCATTAACAACTTGGAGGAGAGACCTAAGTAAAATAAACAGTTAAAAGTCAAATAATAGTGTTGATCACTCAAAGATAAATGGAAAGCATATTAGAAGTTATCATTTGTTTATAAGCCTGGAGTTACAGAAATTTCATTTGTATTCACCTAAAGGGAACTGTCAACTGTAAAGTGATATGTAGCCTATCCATGATGACTTCATTTAATTCTGTCCAGAATAAGTGCTTTTATTCTTATTCACAAAGAAACTTTGCAGAAGAAGTGATGAAATACCATGCCAAATATACCAAATGTATGATTAAAAAATAATTAAAGGGTAGGTCAGAGCAGGAAATTGCTCTCATTAAGTACATTATCCATCTCTACTGAAACACCAAGGCACACTCAAAGCTGACCTTTGCCAAACAGACAAAATCAGCAGGGATATTGCACCAGGTTGAAAATGCTAAGGAGGAAAGAGCCATAAAAACATTTTTTTTTGGCATTACCCATTTAGACACTGGAATTGCTGAAGCATATAGTTAGATTATAATATTTTTTGCATTAGTACCCCATGACTAATGCTTGGGATTTGGAAAGACTCTGTAATAATGGGAAGTTGAAAGTTTTCACATTTGCTGACATAAAAGAAAAATTTATAGCCACATATGATGCTTTATTATAGTGAATAACAGTAAACATCTGAGGTAGAGGAAAAAGAAGAATGAGAGACACCCCCCCCCCATTGGTGTTCAAAATCATTATGAAACTTATAGCTGGTTGGAAGAGGAAATCAAGGTCAGAGACTTACACAACAGCCACTCCTCTTAATCCATTTCATTATTGACAAATTCCCCCAAAGTTATATGTAAACAGGTACCAGTTTAATTTACCTGATCTATAATATCTTTTCACAACTATTTTCTTACTTTTTTTACATCTTATTAAAATATTTTTTTTTGATTTAAAAGAGATTTTGTCAAAACAATTTTTTTTTGTGATTTAAAATTGAGGGACATTGATGCCTGGGGATTTTATAGGTTTGTTTCTTATATCAATCAAAGTAAAGTTCTTTTATCTTTCTTTTGAATTTATTGTCTCTAGGCAATGATTGCTGATACTTGAGCCTTTCAGTTCTTTGACCCTCTGCAAAATACTAAATGTAATAGAAATATCTAAGTATACAAGGGACCTTGTAATTCATTCTGGACCCTTCTTTCTGCATAATAATCTCATCTGAGATGAAGTAGTTTTTTGCAATGCTGGGAATTGAACCCATGTCTTTATGGGTGCTAGGCAAGCAGTCTACCTCTGAGCCACACCCCCAACCCAAGATGAAATAGGTTTTAAAGGTTCTCAGAATTTGGATGGATTCAACTTTGCTGAGAGAAATTGAAATAGGGAAGCCCAGAGTCTTAACTCCTTAACATTCCCACTCCTTAGTTCTCCTGCAGTGGTCATTTAGGCAGCTTAATGGAGCATAGTTTGAAAACCATTCCTTGAATGTATCTTTTTAAGCTGATGTATAAAATATTTATAATGAACTATATCGTACATCCTAAAAAATAATAGATGAGCTGGGCATGGTGGCACATACTTGTAATCCCAGTGGCTCAGGAGGCTGAGATAAGAGGATTGGGAGTTCAAAGCCAGCCTCAACAAAAAAGTGAGGCACTAAGCAACTCAGTGAGACCCTGTCTCTAAATAAAAAAACAAAATAGGGCTGGGGATGTGGCTCAGTGGTAGAGTGACCCTGAGTTCAAACCAGAGTACCTCCTGCCAAAAATAATAGATGAGCACTCATATCTTCCACCTAGCTTAAGTAATAGAGTATGCTCAGTATATTTGAAAGCCCTACTGCTCTTTTCACTTCTATTGCTTCTCCACCCAGGCAAGTACCTTAATGAATTTAGTGGTGTTTTCTGGCTATATTAAGTTTTAAGTTTTAAAAATCACACATGCCTATATCTTTATAGAAAATATAATCTGGTTTTGCATGTTTTTAACTTTCTAGGGATCAAATAATACTATGAATTCCATTGTTCATTTAACATTATATTTCTGAGATAATTTCATATTAATTTATGTGGCTATATTTTGTTGATTTTTTTTCAGTAGTGCATTCCATTGTAGAAATACATTTTAATCTGTTATTCTATTAATGAGTATTTGGTTTGTTCCCAGGCAGGTTTTACAAGTACTACTTTGAAGCACATCTTGTACATATCTCGTACATGTTCAATAATTTCTCTAGGGCATGTATATAAGGTTAGTACTAAAGGATGATACAGAATGATGAATCAGTTTTACAAAATATTCATAGCAATTTATCAGCAGAGTATAAAAGTTTCTGTTGCTCTACGACTTCACCAAACTTCTTTTTAATATAATCTGAAATATCACCAATTTGATGGTTTTAAATTTCTTACCATTAATTTTGTGTTTCTTTGATTATAACTGAGGTTGAACAGCTCTTCGTGTAATTGTTTGTGGTACTGGGGATTAAAACCAGGGGTGCTCTACCACTGAGTTACATCCATAGTCATTTATTTTGAGACAGGGGCTGGCAAAGTTACTAAATCTGGCCCCAGAGCTTGTGATCCTCCAGCCATACCCTCTTGAGTCACTGGGATTATAGGATGGCATACAACTTTACTGATTCTTGGTTTTATTTCTTGAGCTTTAGGGTCTTGTTAAGGAAGTTGGTACTGGAAACAATATGATGAAGTGCTGATCCTAGATTTTCTTCTGACAGTTGCAAGGTTTCTGATCTAATTCTTAAATCTTTGATCCACTTTGATTTGGCCTTTGTGCAGGGTAATATATAAGGATCTAGTTTCATTCTTCTACATATGGCTGGTATTCCTGGCACCATTTGTTAAGTCTTTCTCCAACATATATTTTGGGTAACTTTGTCAAGTATCAAAGGGCTTTAAGTATGTGGGGTTGTCTGTGTCTTCTATTCTATTGCATTGGCCTTCATGTCTGTTTTGATGCCAAGTGCCATGCTGTTTTTGTTATTATAGCTCTGTAGAATAATTTGAGTTCAGGTATTTGATGCCTCCTGAATCATCTGTATTTCTCAGAATTGCTTTGGCTATTCTAGGTCTCTTATTCTTCTAAATTAATTTTAGGAATTTTTCCCGTAGTTCTGTGAAGAACATCATTGCTATTTTGATGGAGATTGCATTGAATATATTGCTTTTGATTGTACAGTCATTTTGACATTATTAAATTTGTCTATATAAGAACATGGGAGGTCTTTTCATCTTCTAACACCTTCTTCACTTCTTTGGTTTTTCTGTAATTTTCATTGTAGAGGTCTTTCACCTCCTTGGTTAGATTAATTCTCAAGTATTTTATTGTTTTTAAGGTCATTGTGAATGGAATGTTTTTTTCTGATTTCTTAGCAGACTCGACTGCTGTATTATTGGAAAGCTATTGATTTATGATTACTGATCTTGTATCTTGCTACTTTGCTGAATTGATTTATCAGTTCCAAATATGGTGGAATTTTTTGGGTCTTCTTGATATAGGATGATATCATCAGCAAACAGATAGTTTGACTTCTTCTTTTTCTATTTGTGTCCCTTTGATTTCCATCTCTTTTCTGATTGTTCTGGCTAGTATTTCAAGTCTATATTGAATGGAAGTTGTAAAAGTAGACAACCTTGTCTTCTTTCTGATTTTAGAGGAAATACTTTCAGTTTTTCTGCTTTCAGGACGATGTTGACTTTGGGTTTGTTATAGATAGCCTTTATTATGTGTGGTAAGTTCTTTCTATCCTTAGCTTCTCCAATTTTTCTAACATGAATGGGTGTTAGATATTATCAAAGGCCTTTTCTGCATTTATTGAGATGATGATATGATTCTTAATTCATATAAAGTGGTCAATTGCATAATATATTGATTTGTATATATTGAATGATCCATGAATCCCTGGGATGATTATCCTCTTGATGTGTTTTTGAATGTGATTTGCTAATATTTCATTAAGGATTATTGCATCTATGTTTATCAGGGATATTGGTCTGTAGTTTTCTTTCTTTGATGTTTCTTTGTCTGTTTTTATTTTTGTGTCAGTGTTTTATTCAAGAGTATTTCTTACTTTCAGTTTCATGGAATAAGTTGAGAAAGTGGTGTTAGTTCTTTAAATGTCTGGAAGAACTCATCCGAGAATGCATATGGTCCTGGGATTTCCTTTGAAGGCTTTTAATTGCTGTTTCAGTTCCATCACTTGATATTGGTCTGTTTATGTTTTCTACATTTTCAAGGTTCAGTTTGGGCAAGTCGTATGGGTCTAGAAATCTTAGAGTATAAATTTCCAAAATAGTTCTAATTATGCTCTTGATATCAGAAGTATCTGTGGTGATATCTCCTTTTTTTTTCTAATATTGTTTATCGGGTCCTTTTCTCTTTTTTGGTTAGTTGTTCTATAGGTTTATCAATCTTACTCATCTTTTTGAAGAACCAACTTTTTTTCTCAGATTTTTTTTAATTGGTGCATCATAGTTGTATACATAATGATGAGATTTGTTACATATTCACCCATGAACACAATATAACAATA
The DNA here is from genome assembly GCF_047511675.1 of Marmota flaviventris. Taxonomy (NCBI): domain Eukaryota; kingdom Metazoa; phylum Chordata; class Mammalia; order Rodentia; family Sciuridae; genus Marmota; species Marmota flaviventris. The sequence goes on from NC_092518.1 coordinate 104,129,232, forward strand.
TAATTTGGCCAATATCAGTCCTCGGCACTGTACCCCTCCCTCCCCGCCTCATCCCTTTGGGCCCTTTCCTCTCCTGATCTCCCTTTGATTTTCATGACATCTGCTCCCAATTTTTGTTTTCCTTTTTCCTCTCTACCTTCCTTATATGAGAAAAGACATAAGGACCCTTGCCCTTCTTTTTTTTTTTCCTATCAACTCTTGTGTTTTATTTTTTATTTATTTATTTTTTCTATCAACTATTGTGTTTTATTTTATTTTTTAATTGATTTTATTTTTTTAAAATGCACAATAGCAGAATGTATTACAATTCTTATTACACATATAGAGCACAATTTTTCATATCTTTGTTTAAAGTATGTTCACTCCAATTCATGTCTTTATACATGTACATGTTTTTTTTGCATTACAATTCTTATTACACATATATACCACAGTTTTTCATATCTCTGGTTGTATATAAAGTATGTTGACACCCAATTCGTGTCTTCATACATGTATTTTGGATAATGATGTCCATCACATTCCACCATCCTTGCTAACCCCCTGCCCCCTCCCTTTCCCTCCCACCACCCCTCTTCCCTATCTAGAATTCATCTATTTTTCCATGCTCCCCCTCCCTAGCCCATTACGAGTCAGTCTCTTCATATCAGAGAAAACAATTGGCATTTGTTTTTTTGGGATTAGCTAACTTCACTTAGCATTATCTTCTCCAACGCCATCCATTTACCTGCAAATGCCATGATTTTATTCTCTTTTATTGCTGAGTAATATTCCATTGTGTATATATGCCACATTTTTTATCCATTCATCTATTGAAGGGCATCTAGGTTGGCTCCACAGTTTAGCTATTGTGAATTGTGCTGCTGTAAACATTGGTGTGGCTGTAGGACCTTTGCCCTTCTGAGTTTGCTTACTTCACTTAACATAATGGCCTCTAGTTCCATCCATTTTTCTGTAAATGACATAATTTCATTTTTATGGCTGAACAAAACCCCATTGTGTATATAAACCACATTTTCTTTATCCATTAATCAATTAATAAGCATCTAGGCTGACGAACCACTTTTTTGTTGCACTCATCCTGTATATTTTTCTAATTCTCTATTTCATTAATTTTGTTTTCTGTCTTCTACTTGTTTTGGAATTAGTTTGCTCTTCCCTTTCTAAGTCCTTGAGATGGAGCAGAAGCTAATTTATTTGGGATTATTTTAAAATGTAGGCACTCAATGCTGTAAATTTTCCTTTTAGAATGGCTTTCATATTGTCCCACAGATTTTAAAAAAAATTTGTAGTTGTAGATGGACAGAATGCCTTTATATTATTTGTTCACTTTTATGTGGTGCTGAGGATCAAACCCAGTGCCTCACACATGCTAAGCAAGTGCTCTGTCACTGAGCTACAGCCCCACCCTATCCAACAGATTTTTGATACATTGCATCTCTGTTCTCATTTCTAAGAATTTGTAGATTTCTTCTCTTTCTTCTGTGATCCTTTCTTCATTTAAAGAGTGTTGTTAAATATACATATGTTTATGTGGTTTCTTTTTTTCTGGTGGTTGATTTCTAGTTTCATTCCATTATGATCTGATATGATGCTTGGGATTTTATATTTTTTTTGTATTTGCTAAGACTTACATTGTGACCTAGAATGTGGTCTATTTTGGAAAGTGTTCCAGGAACTTCGGAGAAGAAGGTATATTCAGCTGTTTTGGGGTGAAATATTCTGTAGATGTCTATTAGGTTCATTTGATTCATAGTAGTATTTAAGTTGGAAATATCTTTTTTGATTTTGTATTTGGATAACCTGTGTATTGGTGATAAGAGTGTGTTGAAATCACCCAGTCTATTGTATTGGGGTCTATCTGGGATTTCATATCAAGATTTTTTTAACATAAATAATTAAGTGACTGACATTTGGGGAATGAATATTTATTATCATCACATTTGTTGGATTGTTCACTTTTACCAGGATATAGTGGCCTCCTTCATCTTTTGTGATTAGATTTTGCATGAAACATGGTTTGTCAGATATCAGACTAGCCAATCCTGCTTATTTTGGAGTCCTTTTCCATAGAATATTTTTTATATTCTTTTATCTTCAGTCTGTGGTGTCTTTCCTTCTTAGACGGGTCTCTTATAACTGCATATAGTTGGATCTTGTTTTTTAATCCATTCTGCTAATCTATGGGGTTTTTTTTCTTTTCTTTTTTTTTTTTTTTTTTTGGTATTCGGAGGTACTCAACCACTGAGCCACATCCCAAGCCCTATTTTGAATTTCATTTAGAGACAGGGTCTCTCTGAGTTGCTTAGAGCCTTGCTTTTGCTGAGGCTGGCTTTGAACTCTCCATTCTCCTGTCTCAGCCTCCTGAGCCGCTGGGATTATAGGCATGCACCATCTTGCCCAGCTGCTAATCTATGTCTTTTTTTTTAGTTGTAGTTGTACAAAATACCTTTATTTTATTTATTTTTATGTGGTTCTGAGGATTGAACCCAGCATCTCGCACATGCTAGGTGAGTGTTCTACTGCTGAGCCACAACTCCAGCCCCTGATCTTTTTATTGGGGAGTTTTGATTCTTTGCTTTTAGTAAACATGTTATGGATATGTTTTGTTCTTGCCATTTTAATTTTTTTGCTATTTTTAATTCTGTCTTGATTTTCATTCAGGTTTCTTGATCTTCTACTGATCTTCATCTTTTTGGGAGCTTTGGGATTTGTTTTTGAGTTCCTCTGTGTGCAGTATATCTTTGAGTATTCTTTGTTGTGCTTGGTTAGGGATCATGAATTCTTTCCGTTTATCTTTATTGTGGAAAGTTTTTATTTTCCATTGATTTTGAAAGAAAGCTTTACTAAACATAGCAATTTTGATTAGCAAATGTTTTCTTTTAGGGCTGGGAATATCTCATTTCAGGATCTCTTTAATTTTAGGGTCTAAGTTGAGAAATTGGAAGGAAGTCTTAATGATTTGCCTCTAAATGTGATCTGATATTTTTCTCTAATAACTTTTAGTATTCTTTCCTTGTTTTTTTGTATTAGGCATTTTGATTATGAGATATCTCTTCTAAATGTCTATGTGGGGTCATCTGTTACTTCTGTATGTGGATATCCATCCCATTTCTGATAGAGAAAATTTTCTGTGACTGCCTGTTTGAAAATGTTCTTCATGCCTTTAGTCTGTATCTCCATGTTATTTTCTATTCCATTGACTCTCAGGTTTGTTCTCTTGATGCTGTCTCAGAGTTCTTATATATTCTGATCATGGTCTTTCATTTCAAGTTTATATATCCTGACTTCAAGGCCTGATGTTGTGTCTTCAAGGGCTGAAGTTCTATTTTCTATGCAATGTAATCTGATGGTGATGCTTTGATGTGAATTTTTAGTTTGATTCATTTTTTTTAATTTCCTGGAGTTCTGATTGGTTTCTTTTTCAGAATCTCTGTTTCCTCATAGAAATGTTCTTTCATCTCCTATATTTGCTTTTTTAGTTCATCGGTATATTTTAATAATCAGTTTCTTATAACCTTTCTCTGGAATTTCACTTAATTCATATATTTGGGATCCTTTTGTCTTTATGTGTCTGGTTTATTTCACTTAACATAATGTTTTCTTGTTCCATCCATTTTACTGCAAATGTCAGGATTTCATTTTTTAAATAACAGTGATATTCCATTGTGTGTGTGTGTGTGTGTGTGTGTAATTAGTTTTTTAATCCATTCATCCAATGATGAACTCTGTTGATTCCATATCTTGGCTATTGTGAATAATGCTGCAGTAACCATGGGAGTAAAGATATATCATTGATATGTTGTTTTCATTTCCTTGGGCTGTATACCCAGAAGGGTCTACAATTTTAACCACACCTACACATGGTGTTTTTGTCATGTGAAATAACAGATTCCTAGATTCTAGGGATTCATATGTGGACATCTTTAGGAATGAAGGGAAGTTTGCACTAGTTTTCTGATACTGTCTAGGCACTCTAGGTTCGTTGTCTCTGTTCAGCAAAGAATTGAAGAACAGGACACAGAGTAGCAAGCAAGAAGTAGGTTTATTGCAAAAATGAGAGACTTCTCTGAAGAGAAGGGGCCCTAGAGTTTGAAATTATGTGGGGGAGTTTTGGCCTTTTCTTTTTATGGTCTCTGGAATCTCCTCCTTTCCTTATCTCCTCCCCTGTCCACACACTCCTCACTATTATTGATTGGTGCCCCCTCTGTCCATGCATCTGTTTTAGTTTTTCTATTGGATCCCCACTTAGGAGCAAGAGTACGGAAGTGTCTGTTTGATTGGTTTCCTGCTTGTGTCCATGAACACTTTTGTCAAGCAGGAAGTTAACCTCATCAGAAGACCTCCACACTCCTTTGTTCGGGCTATGCCCAAGACCTCCTCACTCACTATCTTGCCCTGGCTGCCTAAGGCCTTTGGTACCTCCCTCAATTCTATTCATCTACCACCCTTACCACATAATTATTGTGAGGAATGAATGAGGTAATAGCTCAGCATAGTTTTTTTTTTTTTTTGTAGTGGTACTAGGGATTGAATTCAGTGGTGCTCTTCCACTGAGCTAGATCTCCAGTCCTTTTTACTTCTTATTTTGAGACAGCATCTCACCAAGTTACCTGGCTGACCTCAAATTTGTGAGCCTCCTCTCTGTCTCCATAGTCTCTGGGATTAAAGGCTGCAGGACTATGCCTGGCTTCAGTATAGTTCCCCCCCCCCAATACCAGGGATTGAACCCTGAGAGGCTTTACCACTGAGCCATATCACCAGCACATTTTATTTTTTGAGACAGGTTCTTGCTAAGTTGCTTAGGGCCTTGCTAAGTTGCTGAGGCTGGCTTTGAACTTGGGGTCCTCTTGCCTCAGTGTACTGAGTTGCTAGGATTAGAGATGTGTGCCATCATGACCTGGCTTCAGTATAGTTTTAATATGTATTACAAGGTAGGTATTCATTAATATTCAAATGACTTATTACTCACAAAATGTGGGGTTTCATTTCTTGGCATATTAATGAACTAATCTTACCTTCTGCTCACATTATTATTTTTAAAATTTTAAACTATGAAATATTTTAAACAGAAAGATACAATTTTTTTAGAAGATTGCTGTAGTAGGTTGAATTGGACACCTCTACTCCAGATGTGTTTGTGTCCTAAACTCTTGTACCTGTGAATATGATTTTTTTTTGGAATAGAGTCTTCACAGATTAATAAAGATGATGTCACAGTGGATTGATATGGGCTTAAATCTAATGATTTTTTGTTCTTTGTGTAGTGCTGGGCATCAAATTAAGGGCCTTGCACAGGCTAGGCCAGTGCTCTACTTCTAGGTAACAGACAAACATGAACATGGTGAATATGAGGTTAAGGGGAAAATCTAAAAACTAGAACACTATACTGAATCCACATACTTTCTTTTAAAAAACATATTACCTTCTGCCCTGTCTGACTCAGTTCAATAGGGTATGCTATATTCCTTAGAAAACAACCTCTTATCTGCAGGAGGAATACTGGCCCCAAGGGCTTCCTTTGTTGATAAGAACAACACAAATTACAAAGATGAGATTTCACTGTTTAGGAAGACATAATATTTAAAGACCCCCTAACCAGCCCTGGGCTATAGCTCAGTGGCAGAGTGCTTGCATGGCACATGTGAGAAACTAGGTTCTTTCCTTAATATCACATAAAAATAAAAACAAAACAAAGGCAATGCTGCTCACCTACAACTACAAAAAATAAAAATAAATAAAAATAAAAAGGCCCCTTAACCATAAACTCTGTAAGAACAGTTCCAGTTGAAACCCATCAAGTAGGTCACATTGACTCAGAATTGCCTTGGCTCTTTAGCATGTTATTATAGTAAAAAATATCCCCTCTATTGGGTAAGACCATACACAGTGAGGACTTGGAAGTCTAATGCAAACCTGCATTAGAAGTCAAGAGGTGGGCCTGGGTGGTACTATCTGGAACCTTCCCTGTGTGTAGGGCATTACGTAACATGTGGGGAATGTTGCATCAGAAAAGAGGAAACCTAACTTGCTGGCTGCTACCCGCTTCCCAGTCCTGGGGCCACATGTGGCTAAGATAGCGCCTGGTGATCAGCCAGAAAGCATTGCTGTAGGTTGTGATGGAAATCGGTCCACCTCTAGGATAGGCCCAGAACCCTTCCACCCTCGTGGACAGCTTGTGTCTCCCATTAGGGCCTGTAGGATGGGTGTACACATGAACTCTCCCCACCCTGCTGACCTTTACCCTGATTGGCTCCTGTACATTATATTAGTTGTGTGTGACTTCTCAATAAACTGAGATCCTGCTTGGACTGGTCTCCCTGAAGCGTCTGATTGTCCTCTGGGAGGGAGGGCTGGGTGCAGGTGGCCAGTTGACCTTTGCCTTTCTTGGCCTGTCCTGGTCGGGCCTGCTCCCCTAATCTTTCCCAAAGGTCAGGAGGGAAGCGGGGGGCGCAACCCCGACACCTGTGAACTCCAATAAATCAAGAGGGGAAGTTCTGTCCCTCGCCTTTCTGAGAGGACCCACACTCTCTTGAAAGTTGCCCCCTTTTCCCTTTCCATATCTTTTGTAATAAACTTGTGACTACTACTGTGTGCAATGTGTTTGAAATCTTTATAGTGAGATCACAAGAACTGGTAACTGAGGACATCATAAGTCACTTTAGTTCCTCAGATGGCCATACTTTGTAACACTACCATTGTTCTACATTCCCATATCACACTGAGTGTTAAAGAGAAGGGAAATGGAGATTTGACACAGGAGAGACACAAGGAAAAAGGCTATGTGATGATGGAGGCAGAAAGCAGAAGGATGCGTCAACAAGCCAAAAAATGCTAGGGATTGGTGGCAACCACCAGAAATTAGGAACAGGCAGGAAAAGTTTCTTATAGAGCCTTTAGAAGGAGCATGGCCCTGCCAACACATTGATATCAGATAAGTTGGATTGTCAGAGAATATGTTTCTGTTGTTTGAAGCCACCTAGCTTGTGGTAATTTTGTTATAGCAGCCTAGTAAACTGGTACAACAGTTTACCATGTTTTCTTAAACTGGTTTATCTTGTCATTTTCTAATGTAAGGGACACCTACATTCAAATACATATCCCAAGATATGGTGAATACCCTAAGAAAGATATAGTTAAAGGAAACTGTTTTGTAGCTTGAAATGGAGATTTCTATCAACCATGATGGTTCATGATAGTAAGAGGTGTTTCAACGCTCATACCCCAGACCTTTGGATCAGATGGTAAAACAATTTTTTAATTTGTTCTCATTAATTATACATGGCAATAGAATGCATTTTGACACAGCATACATAAATGGAGTATAACTTCTCATTCTTCTGGTTGTACATGATGTAGAATTATACCAGTCGTATAATCATATGTGCATAATTATATCAGAGAAAACATTTGGCCTTTGATTCTTTGGGATGGGTTTATTTTGCATAGCATGATGTTCTCCAGTTTTATCTATTTATAGTGAATGCTATAATTTCATTCTTCTTTAAGACTGAATAATACTCTATTGTGAATATATACTACATTTTTTAATCCATCCATCTGCTGAAGGGCACCTAGGTTAGTTCCATAGTTTGGCTATTGTGAATTGAGCTGCTATAAATATTGATGTGGAGGCATCACTGTAGTATGCTGATTTTAAGTCCTTTGGGTATAAACCGAGGAGTGGGATAGATGGGCCAAATGGTGGTTCCATTCCAGGTTTTCCAAGGAATCTCTATACTCCTTTCCATAGTGGTTACACCAATCTGCAGTCCCACCACCACTGTATGAGTATACCTTTTCCCCCATATTCTTGCCAACATTGATTGTTGCTGGTATTCTTTTTTTAGCTGTAGTTGGGCACAATACCTTTATTTTATTTTTTATGTGGTGCTGAGGATCGAACCCAGTGCCTTGCACATGCTAGGCAAGTGCTTTACCGCTGAGCCCAAGCCTCAGACCTGTTGCTTGTATTATTTTTTAAATTTAATTTTTAAAAAATGTTTTCTTAATTAGTTGTTAATGGACCTTTATTTAATTTATTTATTTGTATATAGTGCTAAAAATCAAACCCATTGCCTCACACATGCTAGGCAAGCATTCTACCACTGAACCACAACCTCAGCCCCTATTCTTGATAGTTGCCATTCTGACTAGAGTAAGATGAAATCTCAAAAACTAATTTCTTATGAATGTTTTAGAAAAAATTCATTTTATTTTTTTTAATTTTTTATTGTTGGTTGTTCAAAACATTACAAATTTCTTGATATATCATATTTCACACTTTGATTCAAGTGGGTTATGAACTCCCATTTTTACCCCATATAGAGATTGCAGAATTACATCAGTTACACATCCATTGATTTACATATTGCCATACTAGTGTCTGTTGTTTTCTGCTGCCTTTCCTATCCTCTACTATCCCCCCTCCCCTCCCCTCCCCTCCCCTCTTCTCTCTCTACCCCCTCTACTGTCATTCATTTCTCCCCCTTGTATTATTTTTGCCTTTCCCCTCACTTCCTCTTGTATGTACTTTTGTTTAACCCTGAGGGTCTCCTTCCATTTCCATGCAATTTCCCTTCTCTCTCCCTTTCCCTCCCACCTCTCATCCCTGTTTAATGTTAATCTTCTTCTCATGCTCTTTGTCCCTACTCTGTTCTTAGTTACTCTCCTTATATCAAAGAAGACATTTGGCATTTGTTTTTTAGGGATTGGCTAGCTTCACTTAGCATAATCTGCTCTAATGCTATCCGTTTCCCTGCAAATTCTATGATTTTGTCATTTTTTCATGCAGAGTAATACTCCATTGTGTATAAATGCCACATTTTTTTATCCATTCATCTATTTAAGGACATCTAGGTTGGTTCCACAGTCTTGCTATTGTGAATTGTTCTGCTATGAACATCGATGTAGCAATGTCCCTGTAGCATGCTCTTTTTAGGTCTTTAGGGAATAGACCGAGAAGGGGAATAGCTGGGTCAAATGGTGGCTCCATTCCCAGCTTTCCAAGAAATCTCCATACTGATTTCCAAATTGGCTGCACCAATTTGCAGTCCCACCAGCAATGTACAAGTGTACCCTTTTCCCCACATCCTCGCCAGCACTTGTTGTTGTTTGACTTCATAATGGCTGCCAATCTTACTGGAGTGAGATGGTATCTTAGGGTGGTTTTGATTTGCATTTCTCTGACAGCTAGAGATGGTGAGCATTTTTTCATGTACTTGTTGATTGACTGTATGTCCTCCTCTGAGAAGTGTCTGTTCAGGTCCTTGGCCCATTTGTTGATTGGGTTGTTTGTTTTCTTATTGTCTAATTTTTTGAGTTCTTTGTATACTCTGGATATTAGGGCTCTATCTGAAGTGTTTGGAGTAAAGATTTGTTCCCAGGATGTAGGCTCCCTATTTACCTCTCTTATTGTTTCTTTTGCTGAGAAAAAACTTTTTAGTTTGAGTAAGTCCCATTTGTTGATTCTAGTTATTAACTCTTGTGCTATGGGTGTCCTATTGAGGAATTTGGAGCCCGACCCCACAGTATGTAGATCGTAGCCAACTTTTTCTTCTATCAGACGCCATGTCTCTGATTTGATATCAAGCTCCTTGATCCATTTTGAATTAACTTTCGTGCATGGCGAGAGAAAGGGATTCAGTTTCATTTTGTTGCATATGGATTTCCAGTTTTCCCAGCACCATTTGTTGATGATGCTATCCTTCCTCCATTGCATGCTTTTAGCCCCTTTATCAAATATAAGATAGTTGTAGTTTTGTGGATTGGTTTCTGTGTCCTCTATTCTGTACCATTGGTCCACCCGCCTGTTTTGGTACCAGTACCATGCTGTTTTTGTTACTATTGCTCTGTAGTATAGTTTGAAGTCTGGTATTGCTATACCGCCTGATTCACACTTCCTGCTTAGCATTGTTTTTGCTATTCTGGGTCTTTTATTTTTCCATATGAATTTCATGATTGCTTTCTCTATTTCTACAAGAAATGCTGTTGGGATTTTGATTGGCATTTCATTAAACCTATAGAGAACTTTTGGTAATATCACCATTTTGATGATGTTAGTTCTGCCTATCCATGAACAGGGTATATTTTTCCATCTTCTAAGATCTTCTTCTATTTCTCTCTTTAGGGTTCTGTAGTTTTCATTGTATAAGTCTTTCACCTCTTTTGTTAGGTTGATTCCCAAGTATTTTATTTTTTTTGAAGATATTGTGAATGGAGTGGTTGTCCTCATTTCCATTTCAGAGGATTTGTCACTGATATACAGGAATGCCTTTGATTTATGCGTGTTGATTTTATATCCTGCCACTTTGCTGAATTCATTTATTAGCTCTAGGAGTTTCTTTGTAGACCCTTTTGGGTCTGCTAGGTATAGAATCATGTCATCAGCAAATAGTGATAATTTAAGTTCTTCTTTTCCTATTTTTATGCCTTTAATTTCTTTCGTCTGTCTAATTGCTCTGGCCAGTGTTTCGAGAAATATGTTGAACAGAAGTAGTGAGAGAGGGCATCCCTGTCTTGTTCCAAATTTTAGAGGGAATGCCTTCAGTTTTTCTCCATTCAGAATGATGCTAGCCTGAGGCTTAGCATAGATTGCTTTTACAATATTGAGGTATGTTCCTGTTATCCCTAGTTTTTCTAGAGTTTTGAACATAAAGGGATGCTGTACTTTGTCGAATGCTTTTTCCGCATCTATCGAGATGATCATATGGTTCTTATTTTTAAGTCTATTGATGTGGTGAATAACATTTATTGATTTCCGTATATTGAACCAGCCTTGCATGCCAGGAATGAATCCTACTTGATCATGGTGCACAATTTTTTTGATATGTTTTTGTATCCGATTCGCCAGAATTTTATTGAGGATTTTTGCATCTAGGTTCATTAGAGATATTGGTCTGTAGTTTTCTTTCTTTGAAGTGTCTTTGTCTGGTTTAGGTATCAGGGTGATGTTGGCCTCATAGAATGAATTTGGAAGTTCTCCCTCTTTTTCTATTTCCTGAAGTAGCTTGAAAAGTATTGGTATTAGTTCCTCTTTAAAGGTTTTGTAAAACTCTGCTGTATACCCATCTGGTCCTGGGCTTTTCTTAGTTGGTAGTCTTTTGATGGTTTCTTCTATTTCCTCAATTGATATTGGTCTGTTTAGGTTGTCTATATCCTCCTGACTCAATCTGGGCAGATCATATGACTTAAGAAATTTATCTATGCCTTCACTATCTTCTAATTTATTGGAGTATAAGGATTCAAAATAATTTTTGATTATCTTCTGTATTTCTGAAGTGTCTGTTGTGATATTGCCTTTTTCATCCCGCATGCTAGTAATTTGAGTTCTCTCTCTTCTTCTCTTCGCTAGCATGGCTAAGGGTCTGTCGATTTTGTTTATTTTTTCAAAGAACCAACTTTTAGTTTTGTCAATTTTTTCAATTGTTTCTTTTGTTTCGATTTCATTAATTTCAGCTCTGATTTTAATTATTTCTTGCCTTCTACTTCTTTTGCTGTTGTTTTGCTCTTCTTTTTCTAGGATTTTGAGATGAAGTATGAGATAATTTATTTGTTGTTTTTTTTCTTTTTTTAAGAAATGAACTCCAAGCAATGAATTTTCCTCTTAGAACTGCTTTCAGTGTGTCCCATAGATTCCGATATGTTGTGTCTGTGTTTTCATTTATCTCTAAGAATTTTTTAATTTCCTCCTTTATGTCTTCTATAACCCATTGATCATTCAGTAACCTATTGTTCATTCTCCAAGTGATGTATGCTTTTTCCTTCCTTCTTTTATCGTTGATTTTCAGTTTCATTCCATTATGATCAGATAAGATGCATGGTATTATCTTTACTCCTTTATATTGTCTAAGAGTTGCCCTGTGACATAATATATGATCTATTTTTGAGAAGGATCCATGTGCTGCTGAGAAAAAAGTGTAACTGCTTGATGTTGGGTGGTATATTCTATATATGTCAATTAAGTCTAGGTTATTAATTGTGTTATTGAGTTCTATAGTTTCCTTATTCAACTTTTGTTTGGAAGATCTGTCCAGTGGTGAGAGAGGTGTGTTGAAGTCTCCCATGATTATTGTATGGTGGTCTATTAGACTCTTGAACTTGAGAAGAGTTTGTTTGATGAACATAGCTACACCATTGTTTGGGGCATATATATTTATGATTGTTATGTATTGTTGGTGTATGGTTCCCTTAAGCAGTATATAGTGTCCCTCTTTATCCCTGTTGATTAACTTTGGCTTGAAATCTATTTTATTTCATATGAGTATGGACACTCCTGCTTTTTTCCGAAGTCCATATGAGTGATATGATTTTTCCCAACCTTTCACCTTCAGCCTACGTATGTCTTTTCCTATCAAATGCGTCTCCTGTAGGCAGCATATTGTTGGGTCTTGTTTTGTGATCCATTCTACTAGCCTGTGTCTCTTAATTGGTGAGTTTAAGCCATTAACATTTAGGGTTATTATTGAGATATGGGTTGTTCTTCCATCCATATTTTGGATCTCTTATGATTTTGCACATTCGGCGTCCTGTAGGCTTCTAGGATTTGGGATTCTGTCTCATTCTTCAAGTCTGGGAAGTTTTCTCGTATTATTTCATTGAATAGACTGCTCATTCCTTTGGTTTGGAGCTCTGTACCTTCCTGTATCCCAATGACTCTTATGTTTGGTCTCTTAATGTTATCCCATATTTCTTGGATGTTCTGGTCATGGTTTCTTAACAGTCTTGCTGAGCTGTCTATGTTCTTTTCAAGTTGAAATACTTTGTCTTCATTGTCTGATGTTCTATCTTCTAAGTGTTCTACTCTGCTGGTAGTATTCTCCATTGAGTTTTTAAGTTGGTTTATTGCTTCCTGCATTTCTAGGATTTCTGTTTGTTTGTTTTTTATAACCTCTATCTCCCTGTATAGTTGATCCTTTGCTTCCTGGATTTGTTTGTGTAATTCATTGTCGAAGAGATCTTTGATTGTCTGATTTTGCTGTCTAATGTCTTCCTTGATACTCCAGATCATCTGAAGCATGTATATCCTGAATTCTTTATCTGACATTCCATCTGCTGTAGCTGTTACCTCTTCTAAAGTTGCGTTGACCTGCATTGCTTGTGGTCCTTTCTTTCCTTGTCTTTTCATACTGCTTGCGTTTCTTTCTGCTTGGTGAAACTGTTGTATTTTTGAAATGTTTTTTTCCCCTATATATTTATATTGCTCTTGTATAGTTGAAAAGTCTCCCTTGCAGGGTCGGGCAGCGGTCTGCCTACCTTGCAGGCGCGGGTGGCGGCTCTGCTCTCTCCTTACTCCAATTGGGGTGTCGTGACTACCATGCCGGCAGGTCACTGGGCCTGTTCCGGGCTCGGGCGGCGGCTCTGTTCTGCCCCTACTCCAATTGGGGTGACAAGTGTACCACGCCGGCAGGCCACCGGGCCTGATCTGCCGGTCGGTTGCAGGTCTGCCTACCCTGCAGGTGCGGGCGGCAGCTCTGCTCTGCCCCTACTCCAAATGGGGTGACGTGTCTGTCGCACCGGCAGGCCACTGGGCCTGTCCCGCTGGTCGGTCGCAGGTCTGCCCACCTTTCGGGCACAGGTGGCGGCTCTGCTCTGCCCCTACTCCAATTGGGGTGACGTGTGTACCACGCCGGCAGGCTCCTGGGCCTGATCCGCCGGTCTGTCGCAGGTCTGCCTACCTTGCAGGCGCGGGCGGTGGCTCTGCCCTGCCCCTCTTACCACGCCTGCGGACCCCTGGGCCTGATCTGCAGGTTGGTCGCAGGTCTGCTCACCCTGCGGGCACGGGTGGCGGTTCCGCTCTGCCCCCACTCCAATTGGGGTCACGTGACCACCACACCTGCGGGGCCTGATCCGGGCGCGGGCGAAGGCTCTGCTCTGCCCCTACTCCAGTTGGGGTGACGTATGTACCACGCTGGCAGGCCGCTGGGCCTGACCCGCTAGTCTGTCACAGGTCTGCTTACCTTGCAGGCGCAGGTGGTGGCTCTGCCCTGCCCCTCCTACCACGCCCGTGTACCACTGGATCGCGGGTCTGCCCACCTTGCGGGCGCAGGTGGCGGCTCCGCTCCGCCTCCTCTCCAATTGGGGTCACACGATCACCACGCTGGCGAGCTTCTGGGCCTGCTCCGGGAGCAGGCAGCGGCCCGGCTCCTCCCCTCTGGCTCGACGACAAATCGAGAGAGACTCGGGTGTTTGTGCCTCACCCTCCCTACCAGGAGACCAACTGTTTCTGTCGCCGCTGGTATTGATGAAGTTCTCTCCTCCGCCGCTTTCTGATGACATCAGATCTCTGCCATGTTGGTATCCTATGCAAATGGCAGCATTTCGTTCCCTTTGCCGGGTAACCAAAGCAACGGGTGAGTCCTGACCGGCCCTCAGCAGGACCTGGACCAAGAAGCAGTTTCCGCGGGCTCCTTAGCCCTGGGCCAGAGCAGTTCCGGGAGCCGGAACTCGGCTGCTCCGTGCTCGGTGTATGCTCTGATAAGGCAGGCTCCAAGAAGCAGTTTCCGCGGGCTCCTTAGCCCTGGGCCAGGGCAGTTCCGGGAGCCGGAACTCGGCCCCTCCGTGCTCGGTGTATGCTCTGATAAGAGCAGGCTCCAAGAAGCACTCAGGCACTGAGCCTGAGTAATCTGTCTGCAAGCCACAGGCGAATGGCAGCCTAAAATTACCTGTTCTATGGCTGAATGAGCTGCGGTCAGTCGAAAACAGGGATGGTGACATCAGCTCTCCAAGATGGTGGCCGCTGGCCTCCTCTGTGGTCTGACCGGTGTGGAGAACTGAAATGAACCGCTTCCTTCCCCTGTCTCGAACCCAGAATTCAGCACTGAGTACGGTGCTTGCACGGCTGGCAGAAACTGCAGCGCTGTATCCCTGCGCCACTATCTCCTCCTCGTTTCCCAGCGCGCGCTGCAGACTCTAGCCGCGGGGCGATTTGCTGAATAAGCAGTGTTACCCTCCGTGCGACAAATCTCTCGCGTTTGAGTCCCCGTAGCCGATCCTCGTGCTATGGAAATCCTTCCTCCAGGTTCTGGAGCACCCCACTATTGCTGGAAATTCCTAACAAGATAGCCTTTAGCCATCCTGACTCGTCATACTCCCACACAGTGACGCTGCACACGGGGGCAATGCACTCCCCTCGCCGCCATCTTCTCTTTCCGAAAAAATTCATTTTAAAGATAATTATTCTCATGGTAAACCAGGACAAACAACTTCTCATATGGTAACAAAAGTTTGGATTGCTGCTTGCTGACATAGGTGTACATAGGAATACTACCAACATTTTCTGAATTAAGTTCAAAAATGAATAAAATTTAATTACTTATGCTTATCTAGTCATCTACTTTATAAAGCTACCTTTAAATAAATTTGTAGATTTTTTTTAAAGTAATGAATTGGGCTGTGGCTGTGGCTCAGCGTAGCACACTTGCCTGGAATGTGTGAGGTAGTGGGTTAGATTCGTAGCACCACATATAAATAAATAAATAAATAAATAAAGGTCCATCAACAACTAAAAAAATATTTTTAAAAAAGCAATGAATCATCTAGTATTTCCTGTGTTATATAAGAGACATAGATGATATCATCACTATCCTAGTTGATTTTCTATTCTTGTTAGGTTGTATATTGTTACTGGCCCTTTTGTGTGTGTGGTGTTTCGGATTGAACACAGACAGGGCCTTATGCAGTTGCTCTCCCAACTGAGTTATTATCCCAAGACCTGTTATTGGTTTTTGTAGTGTGACTTTCCTGATTTCATTCTCTAACCTTCTTCCTTTCAATATTCAGATTTCTCTTCTGATATCCTTTCTTCTCCTTACCAGGTCACTATTTCAGGCCACCAAGTCAGGGTGAATTCTAGTAGTCTTGTTTGAGATGTTGAAAGAATTTTTGTGCATCTTTACGTTAATAAGAATACATGTGTTTTTGATTCTAACTGGCATCTATATTGTTGTTCGGAAAGGTACTGTTCTTAGCATGATGATGACCCTGAGGCAGACAGAGCAGAAAGAGGTAAAGGAATTGAGTCCTTGAAGGCATCATTGAGTTATGGGATTAAGCGATGTCTGGGTGTTCCAGTTAAGTGAGAAAATAAATTCCCTTTTTGTTTAAGCCAGTTCACATTGGATTTTCTGCATTTTGCAGCATGGAGTCTTGTTTGAGATGTACATGTTTATGATTCAAGTGAAGAAAGGTAAATGATAGTTTTAATCAAGTGCTAGATATACTAAATATGTATGTTGTAGATTGTTATTTTTTAAAGTGTTGTCCCTTGGCCAGCAGTACAGTATTACTTGGGAACTTGTTAGAAATACATTTTTTTGATATCTGGGATTGAACCCAGGGATGCTTTACCTCTGAGCCACACCCCCAGCACTTTTTATTTTTTGAGACAGGATCTCACTCACTTTCTTAGAGCCTCACTAAGTTTCTGAGAACTTGCAATCCTCCTGCTTCAGCCTCCAGAATTGCTGGAATTATAGGCATGCACCACCATGCTGTACTAGAAATTCAAATTTTATAGATTTGCTGAATCAGAAACTATAGAGTAGGTGTCAAGTAATCTTTGCTTTAACAAACCTTCCAGGGGATTCTGATGCATGCTAAAGTGTGAAAAGGACTGCTCTAGAGGGTCAAGAAATGAAGGATTAATGCTTATCGAAGGTTAGTAGAAGACTTCCTGGGGAAGATGACAGGATGCCAGAGCAAGATATACTTTTTAAAGGGTGGCTCAGGAACCAGAATGAATAAAGGTCTAAATATAAAGAATGATTATGTCAGAATAAATTCTGTTCTCATGTGTAACTAAAAAGACCCAATAAAAATTTTAAAATCACTTCAGTATGTTAAAGGAAAAGTAATTGAAATAAAAGAAAGCATATACTCAGTAAAAAAGAAAAGAATAAATATATTATTTATAGAGCATTATCTGGCTAATTGTGATGTTAATAAAACATGGAAGGATTAATATTGCATAGGTGGTATGAGAGAAAGTTGGCTGAGATTCAGATTTATTTTTGTGTTATTCTTTTCTTTTATTTAAGTTTTAGTTTTAGGTGCACACAATATCTTTATTTTACATTTATGTGGTACTGAGGATTGAACACAGTGCCTCATGCATGGTAAGTGAGCACTCTACCATTGAACAACAATCCCAGCCCCTGTGTTGTTACTCTTATTTCACTTGAACTCATTAAAAACCTCAACAATAGAATGAATCTTTGGTATTCTTCATTATAGGTGCTATATGTTGAGATAAACCTGTCTGTTCTCTAGCCATAGAATAATTTGGAGAGTGTTAAGTAATTGTAAGGGTCAGGTCTGACTTGTATGGCTAGGTGGACAAGCCTCCTTTTAGAATTCAGAAAATTTGTTTAAAGGGAGTTTTACCTTGTAAAAATTTAATATTGGTAGGTTGGCACCAGCAGTGAGATTTGAAGCTGCCCTGGTATGTGAGATATTAGGTATAGTTCCTCCTTCTTTCTTACATTGTGTTGTTTATGGGAGAAGTTTCCACTTTAAATACTGATGTCATGCTCAAAGTTGTACATCACCCACCTACACTGCCTGCTTAAATTGATAATGTGTGCTTGGATGGAACTGTTTACATTATTCCCTTCTCCCTAAAGTGTTATAAGCCATGTATAATGAAGCAGCCTGTGGAATTATGGAATGGGAACTGACTTTGTCTCTGAGTTGCTGCTGGAAAATGAGAGACAAGCATTTTATAGCTAAAATCCTAATTACTACAGAAATCAAACACTAGACCCTAACATTACTTTTCTGAACTTGTCTAGGTGTGTGTTTATGGTGGTGGTGGGTATATGGTAGTGGGGCTAAGGGAGAGATAAAGGATTTTAATCCAAAGCTACAAATAACTTATCCTTGTTGATAAGAAGCTTTTTGCTAAGGAGTGCCAGAACAATGAATAAGCATTTCTAAAGCATGGGTACTGCTCAGGGTATTTAGTCATTATTTAATTATTGTTGATAATGGGGATTCATTTTAGGGAGAATTTAATGGTCTTGATATTGAATGACCTTGGTATGGCAAAGATACTTGTCTCTGTATGTGTGTGTGTGAAATGCAAATAAAAGTGATCCTGGAGCTTAGCCAAAAAATTCTGAGTGCCAAGCTAAGTTTGCTTTAAATCTGCTTGCCGTGCAGGTCAGATTGAAGGATGCCTGAGATAAGCAATAAATTCTTCCTTTGCCACTTTGGGAGGACAAATCAGCTGATGAATCACATCTTGTTTGTTTAGGTAGACTGAGGCATCATTTTTCTTGTTTTAGGGGTCTAAAGTAGAGTTTTTCCCCTTTCTTTAGGGATTAGACAAGGGGGTGATTATAAGAAGGAATTGTTCAAATCATAGGACACTAGGGAGTCACAGGGCTGGAGAAATCATTTTGACCCTGTACTTTGCGTGAAGGAGCAACTTGGAGCTAAGGTAGCTTATTCATTGATGGGTCAATTGCTACAGCAGAATGGATTCCATCAGCACTGGCTTTCTTGGAAAAACTTTCTCCGAAAAAATAGCCTTAACATAGGCCTGGTAATTGTTGCCTATTGTCTTAGAGTCTCTGACTAGGTTTTGCTAGTCAGGGCTGTGAGACTTATCTGTTAAAAGAATGAATTTTTATATTGCTTCTCTTACTTTGGAGATTTTTAAGCTCTGGTATGTTTCTGATATTCTATCTCCTCTCTATATCTATATATCTATATGTGTATGTATGTATGTATCTATATAATTGTAGATGGACACAGTACCTTCATTTTATTTATTTATTTTTTTATGTAGTGCTGAGGATTGAACCCAATGCCTCACATGTGACAGGCAAGTAGTCTACCACTGAGTGACAACCTGAGCCCCTGATATACTCATTTTTTGTGTGTGCAACTCCTCTTGCTGACTTCTTTATCTTCTTTCACTCCTCTGTTCAAAGAACCTCATAGTAACAAGGAAAGTCCAAACATCCCAGTCAGGCATGCATTCGAGATCCTGCAGCCCTCCCCATGGGCCACCCCCCATCTCCTCCTTTCTCACCCAGTTCAGTCTTTCACAGAATCATGTCTTATGCATCCTTGTGTTCCCAGTAATGGACAGGTTCTAGCACACAGTGGTGGGCCAAAAAGTGTTTTATGAACCTACTGAAATTTCTAGTCTCATAAATAACTGTTCCCTAAAGCTTAGTATTCATTCCCATAAAGCACAGCAGAGGTGCCACTTCCTCTGCCTCTCCATGAACTGCTCAAGCCATCCCGGGAGCTTCCCTGGAGTCTTCCTTCTTTGTACTGGTATTTGGGACTGCCTCAGTATAGGATCCAAAGCTGTACTTGGCATCCTGTGAGGACTCAGTGAAGACTGAGTCTCCTGCCCTTCATGGACTACAGGGAGGAAGCAAATGGAATACCCTTGGATCCTAGGGAAAAGGCACACCCCAGGCAGGGCCCAGTTTCTACTGTAACCATGTCTCCAAGTTGGCTTCCACAGTCCTGATATATTTTTTAAAATATATATTTTTTTAGTTATAGGTGAACACAATACCTTTATTTTTATAGGTTCTTAGGATCGAACCCAGTGCCTCACATGCGTCAGGCAAGTGCTCTTCTACTGAGCCACTACCCCAGCTCCCCCCCAATATACTCTTAAATGCTGTATTTCAGAGTTCATTTACATACATGAAATGCATCCCTGGTTCTTTGTATGAGCTATACTGCTAACAGGTGTATATTACACGTCTACTGAGTATTTGACACTGTTAAGAGTGAAGATATAAAGATGTTATACATTTTTATTTTATCTTCATACAACTAGTTTGCTGACTTCATTATGTTTCATTTATAAAATGTACTGATTATTTCTTGCAATTTCCCTATTACTGAGTACAGAGATCCCTGTACTAATTGCTAGACTTATACTATGGCCTGCCTCTGTACTTTTTTTTTTTTTTTTTTTTTTTGCAAGGGAGGGTACTAGCATTTGAATCCTGGGGTGCTTTTCTACTTTCTACTGAAGTATATCTCCAATTATTTTTTCTTTCTTTCTTTTCTTTTCTTTCTTTTTCTCTTTCTCTCTTTCTTTCTCTTTTTCTCTCCTTATTTTCTTTTTGTTTTGAGACTGGGTATCTTTAAGTTGCTTAGGGCCTCCCTAAGTTGCTATGGCTGACCTTGAACCTGTGATCCTCCTGCCTCAGCCTCCTGAGTTGCTGGGTTTACAGGTATGTACTTTCTCATTTTTTCCATTATCTGTACTTTTTAAATTGGTCTTTGGGCAAGTCTTAACCTCTCAGTTTTGGTTAATTAAATTGTAAAAATAGGGATATCATTGGGTTTTCCTCACTTGTAGGGTTATTACCTGACTAATTAGATATATCTAAGCACTTTGAGGTATATTTGTTAGGAGTCAGTTATTTGTTATTAAGGACCACAGAGACTCTTGGAAAAGAACCTCTAAGGATTCAGGCACATGAATGTAAAATAGGACTAATGCCTGGAAGGTGTGGTAAAAGAAATGTCAGAGCCCAAAGGAAAAGGACATTAGGAGCACTATTGGGTTAAGCAGCAGGCCATAATATCCTATATTGGATTTTTAGGGCTCTTGTGTGGCACATGCCACATCAACAAGAGCTTTGTTGGAAATACGTTGGTTCTGTTATACTTAGATTAGCAGAGGTGCCTGGGAATAGGCTTCTGCTTCACAGAAGAGGCTGAGTATAAAGAAGCATGTAGAAGCCTGATCATTGAGGACCTTATATAAAAAGATTGACTATATGTCCCAGCCTGCCAAAGATAACTTCAATATACACTTTTAGTTTTAATGTAATTATTAAGGCTGTATTCCTCAAAGTGTCTTGTTTGATTGGTAAATTACATAACAAGGAGCTTGGATGAGGTTGTTTTGTCCTTTTGAATTCCTAGCACTGCTCTGCTAGCTGGCCCTTCAACTGTCACCCACTTTACTTTGTTTAAAGCATCCAGGGATGAGTCTCTACTGCCTGTTATGGCCCTCTTTTTTTTCACTTGCTCTCTTATCCTTTTCCCATTTCCTATTCTGTGATCTTGGGAAATTCTTTATGCCCATGGCTCTTTTTTGGCCATGAGGATTGTCTAGCTTGAGATTGACTTTGTGAAAAGGTGAAATTACAGTAATGCTTTGTTCAATTTTATATTCTTTTGATGTTTTTGAATTTGATGACCAAATTCACAAACATGAGAAATCATCTTTCTATTCTAGAGCTTTTCATATCAGTTATGTAAGGTCCCTATGAAGCAGACCAGGTACTCCCACCCAAAAGACTTGCTATAATTAAGCATCTTTTCTTGTCAAAAAGATTTTTACAAAGGGCTTCAACAGGATATCAGCAACAGTTTCTACAGAGGGCGTTGTGGTTTGTAGCTTCCTCTTTCTTATAAATGCCAGGTTTGCAGACAAAACTTGTGAAACCTCTGTCTAGCCTAAGAACGTGGGACAAAGAGTAACTATTCCCATCCACTGCCATGTAAACAACCACCCCACTGACTATAAATCTAAAAGAATTTACAGACTCAGAGCCCAGAGATTTTGGGGCATTAGCACCCTCTGAACCACTGCAGCTAAATAAATCTACTTTCTAAAAATTCTTCAGGTGTCCAGCCTCACCTGTCCTACATCACCTGTAGCCAAAGAGTTTTAGCCTGCTTGGGTAGCTATAACAAAGTACCATAAGCTGGGTCACTTTTAAAAAGCAGTTTTTTTTTTAAATTCATTTCTGAGAGTTCTGGAAGCTGGGAAGTACCAAGTTGAGATGTTGAAGATTGATTGTCTGGTGAGAGGCTGCTTTGTTGTTCATGGATGGTGCCTTCTAGTTCTGTTGTCACTTGGTGAACGAGGCAAAGTCAAACCAGGTATGGTGGTGTGGACTTGTAGTTGAAGCCACAGAGGAGGCTCAGGCAGAAAGATCATTGAGCCCAGGAGTTCAGGGTCAGCCTGTAAAACATAGGGAGAGCCCATCTATTTAAGAATAAAAAATGTAAGCTGGAACTGGTGGCACATGCCTGTAATCCCACCAATTTCAGAGGCTGAGGCAGTAGGATTGTAAGTTTGAGGCCAGCCTTGGGAAATTAGTGAGCCCTTGTTTCAAAACCAAAGATAAAATGAGGATGTAGCTTAGTGGTTGGTGGTAAATTACATCTTGGTATTCATTTCTCAGTATAAAAACAAAACAAAGGCAAAGCAGCTTTCCTGAGCCTCTTGCATAAGGCCCCTGTCCCATTCATGAGGATTTGTCTATCATGACATAGTCACCTCCCAAAGGCACCTACCTTCTAATGCCATCATATTGCTGATTAAATTTCAACATAAGAATTTTGGGGATGCACAAACTTTCAGACCATAGTGCAGGTTTAGTGAAATGTAATGCTGCCAAGTGGTTCTGGAGTTGAGTGATGGTTGTTTAGAATATTGTCCAATTGCAGCAGACTTTGCTATTACAAATACCAATAACAATTTTTCCCTCAAAGATATGTGTGCACTTGGCTTGAAGGAAATGTGAGAAAATAAAATAGAAACTAAAATTTCTTTGGAGATCAGTAGGCAAGCCTAGTCATCCTACCTGAACTTCTGCTTATGGTGCTCAGTAGCTAATATTGGGCTTTGACCCACTCACACCCTTCTGAAGCTAGGGGACAAAAAGATAGTCAATATAGATAATAAATAATTTGGTCTGATTGGGAATGTAGAGGCTGGTTGGAAAGAAAATCAAATGCTGCCTTTTCTCCTTCCTCCTTCCCAAGCCCTTTCCCCTGCTCCTGCCCCTATTTATTGGTAAGGTAACCTGTCCCAGGAATTGTTCTTCCCTATAGGGAGTTGCAAGAGTTTTTAATTAATGTCTCCTGGGCTGCCACTCCCTTCCTCCATAGGACCACTCCACCTTTGGCCCTTCCAACCCATCTGTTTCTCACCTTTTGGCCATCCCACCAGCATCTCCTGGGCCTAGTCACATACACAGGGGAACAAAGAAAATCTAAAAATATAAAAGGGGCAGGAAATTCCTGCTTTTGGGGATACCAGGATACCTACTATGACCCCTTCTTCCTCCTGGGAGAAGACTGTGTTACTATTATTTTTTTGTGTGCTGAGGATTAAACCCAGGGCCTTGTGCATGTGAGGCAAGCAATCTACTAACTGAGCTATATCCTCAGCCCTGTGTTACTATTCTTTAAATAAAACTTGCTTTATACACTTGCCTATTCTCTGGTGTTCAAACTTCAATATTTGGGGAAGCTGGTCCTGCTTCACTGTTCACTGTTCACTGGTAACCAGGGGGTATCACTTCCATCTTAGGACAGCAAAAAAAAAAAATAGCCCTATGAAATATATAGATTTCCTTCCTTCCTTCCATTCTACCACTGATCTATACTCCAGCACTTTTTTATTTTAAATTTTGAGACAGGATCTCACTAAGTTGCCTAGGCCTTGAACTTATGATCTTCTGCCTCAGTTTCCCAAGTTGTTGGAATTACAGGCATGAGTCACCATGCCCAGCTGAATTCTACAGATTCTCTATTCATCTTCAGATCATTCAGTTTTTATATCACTAGGATGTGAAGACAGTTAAACACAAGAGCAATTTTACAGGTTTATCAGGGCATTGATGTCATCTGGGGATAGCGTTACTTCACTTATACATCATGTGTGAAATACAGAATAAGACACAAATCACAGAGAAATGCAGTTAATGTTTTATGAGTTCATAAATCTAGAGCTGTGACTAACACTGGGACCTACAATGGAAACCTTCAGCGTTATAATGCAGCAGCTCCAAGGATTAATTTTACCACACAGAGTTTGGGCTGGGAGCTAAAATACATCCACATGCAAATCCAGACCTTGGAGAATAACTAAATACATTTCTGCATGGATATTTGTGAATATGTTTTTGTGAAACAACCACATAAGGGGCCTTTGAATTTTTCACTTGCTGTTGGTACACAGTGTGCACTATAAAGTAAGCTTTCTCTTTAGTCCCCAGTGTTTATTGACAAAATTAATAACTGATCCTATAAAATTAAATTGTGATTGACAGCAATTATATCATGTGATTGTGTGCCCTATTTTATAGGAGAGAAAATGGAGGCTAAGTCATGCTACATAAATTGTTCAAGGTCAAGAAACAATAATCATAGAATTGGGCTTTCTAACTCCATGGCTAATTCTCCTATTCAGTTATACCATTTGTAGCAAAAATCCAATAAAAATCATCTGTTTTTTATCTTGCATATAGATAGGCTTCATAGATGGTTACAGTCATACACAGGAAGATATAGGAATAAGGTTGGTTGTGGGAAGAAGAGCTCATACAGTACATGTTATGTTCTGTCTCTCTCTCTCTCTCTCTCTCTCACACACACACACACACACACAGAGTTGATTAAGCCCGGCACTGTGGTGCATGCCTGTAATCCCAGCATCTTGGGAGGCTGAGGCAGGAGGATTGGGAGTTCAAAGCCACCTTCAGCAAAAGCAAGCTGCTAAGCAACTCAATGAGACCCTGTCTCTAAATAAAATACAAAATGGGGCTGGGGATGTGGCTCCATGGTTGAGTGCCCCTGAGTTCAATCCCTGGTACCCGTCCTCCCCAAAAAAGGAGTTGATCAGAATTAAAAATTTACTGTGAACTGTGTATCATTCCTAGAGAAAAAAGACCCCTGTTCTCTATGTAATTGACTATTATTTGTGCAACCATACTGGATTTATGGTAGCCAAGGCTGAACCTTACATGGAAGAAGAGTCAGTGGCCTCTTTTTTGGTGGGAGTTAAAGGGATTGGAGAGCCATGCTTTGCATAAATGATACGATAAGTATTCTTCATTTCATTTTGTTTATTTGTACCAGATCTCTATTAGAGACTTGATTTTTAATTTTTAATTTTGAAACAAGTAGAGACTCACATGAAGTTATAAATATAGTGTAGATTCCCATGTACTTTTAACTTCTTATGATGTTAATATCTTACATTAAATATAGTATGCTGCAGTTCTGGTCAATTAGTCACTGGGCTACCTTGCCATGGGGGGTAGAGATGCGGAATCAACACACAGACTCTGGGAGCTGGTGAGAGAACTGGCTGGAGACCCACCTCAGGTCGTCATCCAGTAGCTCAGTTTCTTTTTGGAATGCACACAACTGTTATAGGGTTCGAGTGGGGTGTGCCCATCAATTATACACAAGCAAGATAGTATCCATAAGCCAATCATCTTCTGCCTAATGTAACCGCATTATGAGGATGCTCTAAATATTGCTATCATCAGGAAGGGTCTTTGTCCCTAGGGAAGGAGGTTTCTATGTTAGGAGTTCCATGTCGAAGCTCCTGGCTATCAGTTTCCTGGCCTGGCAGCTTGGCAACGCTAACCACAAGTGCTAAGGATGTGGTTTCACTACACTAGAGCAGAGCATCCCATCCTGCAGGCCTTCCTATCAGGCCTAAATGAGTGTAGATTCTTCAAGCTCTCCAAGCTGCTCATAGCTGCTAGCTGTAAACTGAAACTCGCTGAGAGCCATAGCCAAGTAGGAATGACGCATGGCAATTTCCTTGTCAGCCTACCCAATGTTGCTTAGAGGGAAGACTCTCCATTGTGGAAATGGGCTTGCCTTGGACCCAGGTCATTTGCAGTGACATTGCATGAATGTTTGAGAAAGGTGACCCTGCTCAAGGACCAGGGTGGATCTGGGTTTAGGGTGGATCTGGGTTTAGGGTGGATCCTGCTGGGAATAGGGCAGTTCCAGGTTTAAGGTGGATCCTGCTGGGAATAGGGCGTATCCTGCTGCCTCAGGCGTCCGCTCCTTGAGTTCCCGTGGAGTTCTCGCGGGGTTCTGAGAGATTTTAGGACACAGAGCCCGGTGGAGGGTGGATTTTCCCAGAATGTGCGTGTAGAGTGCGGGTGAGAGTTTGAGGAATAAAGAGTTGCTGTTTGAATCTACAAGGCTTGTGTGGTGGCTCGGTTATTTTGTGCCCAGCCAGACTGCGGAAGAAACTTATTCCAACAATAGTGTAATATTAATACTGCAATAGTGGTTCCTTCACTTTATGAATATAGCCCTCATTTCTCTAAGGTTTATTTAAAATTTTTTTTTTCTCTTCTCCCCTCTCCTGGCTCCCTAACGAGATTGGGGAGACAGTGTTATCTTCTCTTCTCCTAGTTAATTGCCCTTGAACACACTACAGGCAGGAGATGCCTGCTGAGGATCTGGGAAATGAGTATCTCCCAAATTAACAAGTGAGTTCTAACATGCCTTAAGGGCATCCTGGGGCCCCCTACCATAGCACACCTGGAATGTAACTCTTGAAGTTCCTTTAAAACACCCTTGTCCCTCCTGATCAGGAGAGTTACAACCTTTGGGACAGGAGCCCCCTGTGATTCTCCTTTGCTAGCAAAGAAATAAACCTCCTTTTTTCTTTTTCTCAAAACTGTGTCCTTGTTATTAAATTGGTATTGATTGGCATTAGAGATGGACTAGCTTTCAGTTACAATACCAAGAAATTCACATTTGCCCAGTACTGTTAACTAGACTACAAGTCTTCTTCAGGTTTCACTACTTTTTCCATGCATTCATTTAAGTGTACATGAAATTGAGTATTCTTTTTTCCTATGTTCATATATATATATATATATATATATATATATATATATATATATGTTTAAACTCTTTAATTTTTTATTGTTGGCTGTTCAAAACATTACATAGTTCTTGATATATCATATTTCACACTTTGATTCAAGTGGGTTATGAGCTCCCATTTTTACCCCATATACAGATTGCAGAATTACATCACTTACACATCCATTGATTTACATATTGCCATACTAGTGTCTGTTGTGTTCTGCTGCCTTTCCTATCCTCTACTATCCCCCCTCCCCTCCACTCCCCTCCCCTCTTCTCTCTCTGCCCCCTCTACTGACATTCATTTGTCCCCCTTGTATTATTTTTCCCTTTCCCCTCACTTCCTCTTGTATGTACTTTTGTATAACTCTGAGGGACCTTCTATTTCCATGCAATTTCCCTTCTCTCTCCCTTTCCCTCCCACCTCTCATCCCTGTTTAATGTTAATCTTCTTCTCGTGCTCTTCGATCCTACTCTGTTCTTAGTTACTCTCCTTATATCAAAGAAGACATTTGGCATTTGTTTTTTTAGGGATTGGCTAGCTTCACTTAGCATAATCTGCTCTAGTGCCATTCATTTCCCTGTGAATTCTATGATTTTGTCATTTTTTCATGCAGAGTAATACTCCATTGTGTATAAATGCCACATTTTTTTTATCCATTCATATATTGAAGGGCATCTAGGTTGGTTCCACAGTCTTGCTATTGTGAATTGTGCTGCTATGAACATCGATGTAGCAGTGTCCCTGTAGCATGCTCTTTTTAGGTCTTTAGGGAATAGACCGAGAAGGGGAATGTCTGGGTCAAATGGTGGCTCCATTCCCAGCTTTCCAAGAAATCTCCATACTGCTTTCCAAATTGGCTGCACCAATTTGCAGTCCCACCAGCAGTGTACAAGTGTACCCTTTTCCCCACATCCTCGCCAGCACTTGTTGTTGTTTGATTTCATAATGGCTGCCAATCTAACTGGAGTGAGATGGTATCTTAGGGTGGTTTTGATTTGCATTTCTCTGACTGCTAGAGATGGTGAGCATTATTTCATGTACTTGTTGATTGATTGTATGTCCTCCTCTGAGAAGTGTCTGTTCAGGTCCTTGGCCCATTTGTTGATTGGGTTGTTTGTTCTTTTATTGTCTAATTTTTTGAGTTCTTTGTATACTCTGGATATTAGGGCTCTATCTGAAGTGTGAGGAGTAAAGATTTGTTCCCAGGATGTAGGCTCTCTATTTACCTCTCTTATTGTTTCTTTTGCTGAGAAAAAACTTTTTAGTTTGAGTAAGTCCCATTTGTTGATTCTAGTTATTAACTTTTGTGCTATGGGTGTCCTATTGAGGAATTTGGAGCCCGACCCCACAGTATGTAGATCGTAGCCAACTTTTTCTTCTATCAGACTGCGTGTCTCTGATTTGATATCAAGCTCCTTGACCCATTTTGAATTCACTTTTGTGCATGGCGAGAGAAAGGGATTCAGTTTCATTTTGTTGCATATGGATTTCCAGTTTTCCCAGCACCATTTGTTGAAGATGCTATCCTTCCTCCATTGCATGCTTTTAGCCCCTTTATCAAATATAAGGTAGTTGTAGTTTTGTGGATTGGTTTCTGTGTCCTCTATTCTGTACCATTGGTCCACCCGCCTGTTTTGGTACCAGTACCATGCTGTTTTTGTTACTATTGCTCTGTAGTATAGTTTGAAGTCTGGTATCGCTATACCGCCTGATTCACACTTCCTGCTTAGAGTTGTTTTTGCTATTCTGGATCGTTTATTTTTCCATATGAATTTCATGATTGCTTTCTCTATTTCTACAAGAAATGCTGTTGGGCTTTTGATTGGCATTGCATTAAACCTATAGAGAACTTTTGGTAATATCGCCATTTTGATGATGTTAGTTCTGCCTATCCATGAACAGGGTATATTTTTCCATCTTCTAAGATCTTCTTCTATTTCTCTCTTTAGGGTTCTGTAGTTTTCATTGTATAGGTCTTTCACCTCTTTTGTTAGGTTGATTCCCAAGTATTTTATTTTATTTTTTTTGAGGATATTGTGAATGGGGTGGTTGTCCTCATTTCCATTTCAGAAGATTTGTCGCTGATATACAGGAATGCCTTTGATTTATGCGTGTTGATTTTATATCCTGCCACTTTGCTGAATTCATTTATTAGCTCTAATAGTTTCTTTGTAGACCCTTTTGGGTCTGCTAGGTATAGAATCATGTCATCTGCAAATAGTGATAATTTAAGTTCTTCTTTTCCTATTTTGATGCCTTTAATTTCTTCCGTCTGTCTAATTGCTCTGGCCAGTGTTTCGAGAACTATGTTGAACAGAAGTGGTGAGAGAGGGCATCCCTGTCTTGTTCCAGATTTTAGAGGGAATGCCTTCAGTTTTTCTCCATTCAGAATGATGCTAGCCTGAGGCTTAGCATAGATTGCTTTTACAATATTGAGGTATGTTCCTGTTATCCCTAGTTTTTCTAGAGTTTTGAACATAAAGGGATGCTGTACTTTTTCGAATGCTTTTTCCGCATCTATCGAGATGATCATATGGTTCTTATTTTTAAGTCTATTGATGTGGTGAATAACATTTATTGATTTCCGTATATTGAACCAGCCTTGCATCCCAGGGATCAATCCTACTTGATCATGGTGCACAATTTTTTTGATATGTTTTTGTATCCGATTCGCCAGAATTTTATTGAGGATTTTTGCATCTAGGTTCATTAGAGATATTGGTCTGTAGTTTTCTTTCTTTGAAGTGTCTTTGTCTGGTTTAGGTATCAGGGTGATGTTGGCCTCGTAGAATGCATTTGGAAGTTCTCCCTCTTTTTCTATTTCCTGAAGTAGCTTGAAAAGTATTGGTATTAGTTCCTCTTTAAAGGTTTTGTAAAACTCTGCTGTATACCCATCCGGTCCTGGGCTTTTCCTAGTTGGTAGTCTTTTGATGGTTTCTTCTATTTCCTCAATTGATATTGGTCTGTTTAGGTTGTCTATATCCTCCTGACTCAATCTGGGCAGATCATATGACTTAAGAAATTTATCTATGACTTCACTATCTTCTAATTTATTGGAGTATAAGGATTCAAAATAATTTTTGATTATCTTCTGTATATCTGAAGTGTCTGTTGTGATATTGCCTTTTTCATCCCGTATGCTAGTAATTTGAGTTCTCTCTCTTCTTCTCTTTGCTAGCATGGCTAAGGGTCTGTTGATATTGTTTATTTTTTCAAAGAACCAACTTTTAGTTTTGTCAATTTTTTCAATTGTTTCTTTTGTTTCGATTTCATTAATTTCAACTCTGATTTTCATTATTTCTTGCCTTCTACTTCTTTTGCTGTTGTTTTGCTCTTCTTTTTCTAGGATTTTGAGATGAAGTATGAGATCATTTATTTGTTGGTTTTTTCTTTTTTTAAGGAATGAACTCCAAGCAATGAATTTTCCTCTTAGAACTGCTTTCAATGTGTCCCATAGATTCTGATATGTTGTGTCAGTGTTTTCATTAATCTCTAAGAATTTTTTAATTTCCTCCTTGATGTCTTCTATAACCCCTTGATCATTCAGTAACCTATTGTTCATTCTCCAAGTGATGTATTCTTTTTCCTTCCTTCTTTTATCATTGATTTTCAGTTCCATTCCATTATGATCAGATTGGATGCATGGTATTATCTCTACTCCTTTGTATTGTCTAAGAGTTTCCCTGTGACATAATATATGATCTATTTTTGAGAAGGATCCATGTGCTGCTGAGAAAAAAGTGTAACTGCTTGATGTTGGGTGGTATATTCTATATATGTCAATTAAGTCTAGGTTATTAATTGTGTTATTGAGTTCTGTAGTTTCCTTATTTAACTTTTGTTTGGAAGATCTGTCCAGTGGCGAGAGAGGTGTGTTGAAGTCTCCCATGATTATTGTATGGTGGTCTATTAGACTCTTGAACTTGAGAAGAGTTTGTTTGATGAACATAGCTGCACCATTGTTTGGGGCATATATATTTATGATTGTTATGTCTTGTTGGTGTATGGTTCCCTTAAGCAGTATGTAGTGTCCCTCTTTATCCCTTTTGATTAACTTTGGCTTGAAATCTATTTTATTTGATATGAGTATGGACACTCCTGCTTGTTTCCGAAGTCCATATGAGTGATATGATTTTTCCCAACCTTTCACCTTCAGTCTATGTATGTCTTTTCCTATCAAATGCGTCTCCTGTAGGCAGCATATTGTTGGGTCTTGTTTTGTGATCCATTCTACTAGCCTGTGTCTCTTGATTGGTGAGTTTAAGCCATTAACATTTAGGGTTATTATTGAGATATTGGTTGTTCTTCCAGCCATATTTGTTTATTTATGTTAGTAAACATGGTTTGTTTTCCACTTTGATTATTTCCCCCCCTTTAGTGTCCTACCTCCCACTGTTGGTTTTCATTGTTATTTTCCATTTCCTCTTCCTGTAATGTTTTGCCAAGGATGTTTTGAAGAGATGGTTTTCTAGCTGCAAATTCTTTTAACTTTTGTTTATCGTGGAAGGTTTTAATTTCATCTTCCATCCTGAAGCTTAATTTCGCTGGAAACACAATTCTTGGTTGGAACCCATTTTCTTTCAGTGTTTGAAATATGTTATTCCAGGATCTTCTAGCTTTCAGAGTCTGTGTTGAAAGATCAGCTGTTATCCTGATTGGCTTACCCCTAAATGTGATCTGCTTCCTTTCTCTTGTAGCTTTTAAAATTCTCTCCTTATTCTGTATGTTGGGCATCTTCATTATAATGTGTCTAGGTGTGGGTCTCTTATGATTTTGCACATTCGGCGTCCTGTAGGCTTCTAGGATTTGGGATTCTGTCTCATTCTTCAAGTCTGGGAAATTTTCTCGTATTATTTCATTGAATAGATTGCTCATTCCTTTGGTTTGAAACTCTGTCCCTTCCTGTATCCCAATGACTCTTAAATTTGGTCTCTTGATGTTATCCCATATTTCTTGGATGTTCTGCTCATGGTTTCTTAACAGTCTTGCTGAGCTGTCTATGTTCTTTTCAAGTTGAAATACTTTATCTTCATTGTCTGATGTTCTATCTTCTAAGTGTTCTACTCTGCTGGTAGTATTCTCCATTGAGTTTTTAAGTTGGTTTATTGCTTCCTGCATTTCTAGGATTTCTGTTTGTTTATTTTTTATAACCTCTATCTCCCTGTATAGTTGATCTTTTGCTTCTTGGATTTGTTTATGTAATTCATTGTTGAAGTGATCTTTCATTGTCTGATTTTGCTGTCTGATGTCTTCCTTGAGACTCCAGATCATCTGAAGCATGTATATCCTGAATTCTTTATCTGACATTCCATCTGCTGCAGCTATTACCTCTTCTAAAGTTGAGTTGACCTGCATTGCTTGTGGTCATTTCTTTCCTTGTCTCTTCCTACTGTTCGCGTTCCTTTCTACTTGGTGAAACTGTTGTGCTATTGAATTTTCCCCCTATATATTTATATGGTCTTGTATAGTTGCAAAGTCTCCCTCGCAGGCGCGGGCAGCGGCTCTGCCCCTCCTCCAATTGGGGCAATGTGCCTACCATGCCGGCAGGCCACTGGGCCTGCTTTGCCGGTCGGTAGCAGGTCCGCCTACCTTGCAGGCGCGGGTGGCGGCTCTGTCCCTCTGCGGGCCGGTAGGCTTGTTCTGTCGGTGGTCGCAGTTCTGCCTACTTTGCAGGCGCAGGCAGTGGCACTGCCCCTCTGCAGGCCTCTGGGGCTGTTCTGCCAGTGGGTCGCAGGTCCGCCTACCTTGCAGGCGCGGGGGGCAGGGCGGCTCTACCCTTCCTCAGGCCACTGGGCCTGTTCTGTCTGTCGGTTGCAGGTCTGGCCTGTTCTGATGGTGGTCACAGTTCCGCCTACCTGGCAGGCGCGGGGGTGGGCGGCGGCTCTGCCCCTCAGCAGGCCGCTGGGCCTGCTCTGTGGGTGGTCCCAGTTCCCTCTACCTTGCCGGCGCAGGGTGAGGGGGCGGCTGTGCCTCTCAGCAGGCCGCTGCTCCTCTTCTGCCGGTGGGTCGCAGGCCCGCCTACCTTGCAGGAGTGATTGGAAGCTCTGTCCCGCCACGGGCCACTGGGCCTTTTCTGTCGGTGGTCACAGTTCCGCCTACCTGGCAGGCGCGGGGGGTGGGGGGCGGCTCTGCCCCTCAGCAGGCCGCTGGGCCTGCTCTGTGGGTGGTCTCAGTTCCCTCTACCTTGCCGGCGCACGGGGAGAGGGCGGCTCTGCCTCTCAGCAGGCCGCTGCTCCTCTTCTGCCGGTGGGTCGCAGGCCCGCCTACCTTGCAGGAGTGATTGGAAGCTCTGTCCCGCCGCGGGCCACTGGGCCTTTTCTGTTGGTGGTCACAGTTCCGCCTACCTGGCAGGCGCGGGGGGTGGGGGGCGGCTCTGCCCCTCAGCAGGCCGCTGGGCCTGCTTTGTGGGTGGTCCCAGTTCCCTCTACCTTGCCGGCGCAGGGGGAGGGGGCGGCTCTGCCTCTCAGCAGGCCGCTGCTCCTCTTCTGCTGGTGGGTCGCAGTTCCGCCTACCTTGCAGGAGTGATTGGAAGCTCTGTCCCGCCGCAGGCCACTGGGCCTTTTCTGTCGGTGGTCACAGTTCCGCCTACCTGGCAGGCGCAGGGGGTGGGGTGCGGCTCTGCCCCTCAGCAGGCCGCTGGGCCTGCTCTGTGGGTGGTCCCAGTTCCCTCTACCTTGCCGGCGCAGGGGGAGGGGGCGGCTCTGAAATTGAGTATTAATTGTGGCTTGCTATTTCTTAGCAGACTGTGTAATTGTGGTTTTGGAAAAATCCCTCATCTCCCTGGGCTTCATTTTCCCCTCTATGAAATGGACATAACATTTCCTAATTCACATAGTTTTTGTAAGGATTAAATGGGATAATATATGTAGAAGTGCCTGGCCCCAAAATGGTTTCCCTTCCTGATTTCCTCTTCATTTAGAGAGGTAGCATTTTAAGCTTTTATAAGTTCTTTCTACCTTTTATTATTTCTTGAGATAAGCAGATTTTAGTGGAAGGAGGTGAGAAGTACATGAAAGTATTGTGTATCTTAATTAGAATGGAGAGAGATCCACGTTCCCAGAGGAAGGATGATGGCATCAAAGAATGACTTGAGTTTTATAATTTTGTTGGGTACTAATCATATTCCAAGTTGTCTTTGGGTTGTATAAGCATGAATGTTGATAATATTCCTACTCTACCTACACTTTTACTTTTGGCATGAATTACTAATCTAAAATATTTAATAAATACCAGAACCATCATTCATTTCTTGTGAGGAAATTCTGCTGTTACCATTGTGAACATGAATTCAGAATCATCATACAAAGAGGAAGTCAGAGGAAGTGATGCTAAAAATACTTTCCTGTAGACTTGGACTATTAAAGAAATAGTACATAAAGGATTTGGAGGCTGTCCTAGGTATATAATAAGGGTGTTTCTGTTCCTTTTTTCATCGATGGAGAGAGTGACCACAAGGATGGAGAGACTTCTAAGACTGGGAGCCTGACGTTTTTAAACTTAAGCTTTTCTTTCTTTTAATATATATTTTAAAAATCAGGCATATTGAGGCAATTTACATATCACAAAATCTATCCTCTTTAGTACAGTCATAAGTTTTGATAAACAGTTTGTTTTAGTCAGCGTTTTTGCTGCTGCAACTGAAAGACCCAACCAGTACAACTGTAGAGGAGAAGTTTATTTTGGGGCTCACGGTTGAGGTCTCAATCCACGGACAGCAGGCTCCATTCCTTGGGGCTCTAAGTGAGGCTGAACATGGTGGAAGAGTATGGTGGCAGGGGAAGCAACTCACATAATGATCAGAAAGAGAGAGACTCCACTCTCCAGATACAAAATATACACCCCATAGCCACTCCCTCAATGCATCACTTCCTCTAGTCACACCCCACCCACCTCCAGTCAACACTCAGTTAATCCCATTAGGGATCTGTTCACTGATTAAGTTAAAGCTATAGCCTAATCATTTCTCCTCAACCTTCTTGCATTGTCTCACATGTGAGCTTTTGGGGGATAACTCACATCCAAAATATAATACAATTATGTAACAACTGTATCAATATGTAAAATATTCCTACTATCCCTACAAGTTATCTTATGCCTCATTGTAGTTAATACCTACCATAATCCCAAGCTCCTGGCAGCCATGGATCTAATTCTTATACCTATCATTTTGCTATTATAAAATGTCACAAATGGAGTCATACAATATGTCACTTTGGGTCTGGCTTCTTTTGCTTAATGAATTTTATATTTATGTTTCTATGTATATCAGAAGTTTGTTACTTTCTTTTGCTGCATACTATTGTATTGTGTGGCTAAACTGCAGTTTATTTATTCACCAGTTGAAGAACATTTGGATTGGTTCCTGTTTTGGGATGTTATGAATAGAGCTGCTATAAACATATGTATACAGGTTTCTGACTGAACATATTTTCATATTTTTTAGGTAAATACCTAGTGAGAGGAGCACTGGACCATATTGTAAGTGACTGATTATAGGAAACTGACAAACTCTTTTCCCAAGAGACTGCCATTTTTGCATCTCACCAGGAATGCATGTGATTTTTGTTGCTGTGTCCTCATTAGTGCTTTATATTATCCATTTTAATCTATTCTTATAGGCCTGTAATATTATTATCATCATATTATTATATATGATGATTTAAATTTATATTTTTCTAATGATGATATTGAACATCTTTTGAAGTGCTTTTTTTTTCCTCTTGCGTTCTTTGAGTGTGTTCAAATTTTTTGGCCATTTTTTTATTGGATTGTTTTTCTAATATTGTGTTTTGATATAGCTTACGTTTTCACTTTTTTTTTTTTTGGTTGTAGGGATTGAACCCAGGGACGCTTAACTACTGAGTCACATTCCTAGCCCTTTTTATTTATTTATTTTTTTGTGATAAGGTTTCTCCAAGTTGCTGAAGCTGGCCTTGAACTAGGGATCCTCTTACTTTAGCCTCCTAAACTGTGGGGATTACAGATGTGTGCCATCACACCTGGCTTCTCTTTACTTTCTTAATTTATCATTGTTTTTCATGGATCAGGTTTGGGTGTCTGATCTGAAATTTGTTACCTTAAGCCAAAGTCTCAAACATGTACTCTCATGTTTTCCTTTTGAAGTTATTTCATGGTTTTAGATTTCATGTACTGTTTGATAATAACTTTGTGGTTAACTTTTATATGTGGTTAACTTTTTCATAGTATGGATTGAGGTTCACTATTTTGTATATACATGTTCAATTTTTCTAGAGCCATTTGTTGAAAGGATTGTATTCATTGAACTGCTTTGTACTATTGCTAAAACCAAATAGGACATATATGTGCTGGACTATTCTGGATTATCTATTCTATATCATTCCTCTAACTTCCTGTGCTTTTGCTAATATTGCTGAGAGCCACAGCCCAGTCGGAATGGCCCCTGGCATTTTGCCAGAAGTAATGGTTGAGAGGTGAGCCATTAAGATGATGCTGGATTGATTCAATTGTATATTAGACCTTTACTGTCCGGTAATAGAGCGGCTCTTGCTGCCTCGGGGCCTGCTACTTTGGAGTTCCCATTGAGTTCTCTTGGGGTTCCGAGAGTGAGTGCGCGGGCAGCCCGGTGGAGGGAGTTCCGGTTGGTGTGGTATGCCAGAGAGGAGCTGCGTGGGTGGCGTTCTGGAGAGTTCCCCGGGAGTGTGCATGGAGTGCTGTTGGAGTTCAGGCAATAAAGTTTCCTGTTTGAACATACAAGTGCTTTGTGGCGGCTCCGTGATTTGTGCCCACCCAGACTGCAGCATAATATCACACTGTTCTGTTTACTGTGGCTCCCTAGAAAGTCTTCCTCCATTCCTCCCTTCCTTCGATGGAACAGGGGCACCTTATGACTAAGCTACATCCCCAATCATTTTTATTTTTATTTTGAGACAAGGTCTAGCTATATTGCGTAGGGCCTCACTAAGTTGCTGAGGCTGGGCTCCAATTTGGAATCCTTCTGCTTCAGCCTCCCAAGATGCTGAGATTACAGGTGTGCACCACTGTGTGCTGCCTACATAGAAAGTCTTGAAATCAGGTAGTGGGTGTCCTCTAACTTTGTTCTTTTCAAATTATTTTGGTGATATTAGTGTTGTAGGGACAGACAAGGCAAGGCACCGACAATAGCAGGAAACAGTTTTATTTGGCTGCAGCCAGGTTGAGAGGGCACAGCTTTTGCTGTAATCAATCAATCCCCTGAACCCCAAGTTCAGGTAGTTTCAGAATTTTATACCCAGCATGTAAGGTAAGGCTCAGAAGTTCACAGTCTGCAGAAGTTCACATAAAAGCAGCTTTTTCTTTCACTGTACTGGGTGTGTTAACCCTTCAAGATAACACCTGAGAAGGCAAGAGCTTCTTCTCCCCCCCTGCCAGCTGTTACCATGGAACTTAATTGGTAACTTATCTTAGAAATGAAGACATCTCAGGCTGAGGATGTGGCTCAGTGGTAAAGCGCTTGTCTGGTATGTGTGAGGCACTGGGTTCGATTCGATTCTCAGCACCATATACAAATAAATAAAATAAAGGTCCATCAACAACTAAAAAAAAAATTAAAAAAAATTAAGACATCTCTGTGTGTAAGGGACCGGCGAACGACGGAGGAAGAGACCACCAAGAGACCGACTCATGCAACAGCAAAAGGGGGTTTATTGAAGATCCAGCACGCTGGGGCTCCGTGCTCACTCAAGAAGGGAGAGCGGCCAAGAGCCACGACAGCAACTTGTGCAGGGTTTATATACATTTTTTTAGAGAGGGCAGGGGCTTTACATATGTTGCAGTCCCCTTTAACAAATCATCATACACCGCGGAAAAATCAAACAACAACTCTCAAACATGATTAGTACATTCATTGGCAGGAACAGGTTGGGCAGGGGTGATAGGTTAGTCCTAAGGCGGGGTATACATTCAAATTGATTGGTTTAGGCCCCCGGGGTGTGTACGTGCTGAGCTGCATGGGTCCGGGTCATTAAGCAACTAGGTGGTCAGGGGAGGGGGTTTCGACACACATCTAATGGGCAGTTCCGGGAATTATCTTAAGTGCCACAGGAATTTCAGGCTTTGTGTGCAGCTTAGAAGCTTTACAATACCTGGTCCTTTACATTTTAACTTCAGTTTCTTTTCATCCTTTCATGTGAAGCTCCAGCTCAAGGCCAGAGGCCTTCTTTACACATTTCTACAAACTACTATACTGGATACATTTGTGAAAAACTAGTAAGGGGTGTCCAGCACCTGGAGGGCTGATTTCTTTCCGGCCAGTGGTCAAGTAAGATAGGGCAACACAAAAATAGGAAGTTTATCTATATTGAACTCTTTTGTAGAGGCTGTTTGCTGACAGTCCTAAAATTAGCCATGGTGAAGATTTCTGGAGAAGCCTAGTTAAGACTTTTCTGTGGAGAAAGGGGGTGCCACTACATTAGGTCCTTTGATTTATGTGTGAAAAAAATTTTTTTTTCATTACTGGGGATAAACTGAGGGGCACTCTACCACTGAGCTATATCTCCAGTCCTTTTACTATTTTGTTTTTGAGACAGTGTCTCTATAGGTTGCCTGTGCTGGCCTCAAACTGGCCATCTTCCTGCACAGCCATGGGCCATCACACTTGGCTTTCTGTATGAATTTTTTAACTGTCAATTCTTTTTTTTTATTTTTATTTTTTAGTTGTAGATGGACACAATATTTTATTTTATTTATTTATTTTTATGTGGTGCAGAGGATCGAACCTAAGGCCTCGCATGTGCTAGGTGAGCGCTCTACCACTGAACCACAACCTCAGCCCCTTAACTGTCAATTCTTTTTTTTTTTTTTTAAATGTTTTTTAGTTGTGGATGGACCTTTATTTTATTTGTATGTGGTGCTGAGAATTGAACCCAGTGCCTCACGCATGCTAGGCAAGCACGTTACCACTGAGCCACAGCCCCAGCCCCTTAACTGTCAATTCTTAACCGGAAAACACTTCTGGGATTTTGGTTAGGACTGGTTTGACCCTGTTAATCCATCTAGGGAAGAATTGGTATCTTTCCTCTGTCAACTTTTCCAATGCATGAACAAGGCATATTCTAACATTTTTAGGTTACTTTACTCACTTATATTTTGTTACTTACAGAATTTGGATCATATATATATATATATATATATATATATATATATATATATATATATATATGCAAAAAAGTCTTAGCAAATTCAGGACAATTTTCTAAGACTTTCTAATCATGAATCGATGTTTAATTTGTCAAACTATTTCATATATATATGTATATATATTTTAGATTAATATTTAAGCAGTTAATTTTGGGGGGGCTGATCCTACATGGTACTGCCTCCTTGCTAATGTTTAAAATTTAAATTGATTTTAGTGCATTTTTTTAATCCCAGGAACTTGTTAAATTCTTTTATGAGTTCTAGTAGCTTTTTAAAAGATTTTCTAAATCTTATCTGTAAATAGCATCAATTTCTTCCTACCTTTCCAGTGTGAACATTTGTTACTATTATTGCCTTATTGCTCTGTCTAGAACCTCTAACATGGTGTTGAAAAATACTGATGAGAGCAGACTAATGGATTTGTTCTTGATTTTAGGTTGAAAGAATTCAGTTTTTCAACATTAACTATACTAGCAGTAGGGTCTTTGGAGATGCCTTCTGTTAGGTTTAGGGAATTCTTTTTAATTTGCTAAGACTTTTTAATCATGAATAGATGTTAAAATTTGTCAAACTATTTTATTCATCAATTTAGAAGATGACTTAATTTTTTCTTCTTTAATCAGTTGCTGGGGTGAAAGGCATTGAGGACTATGAATGTCAAGCCAAACTTGCATTTCCAGTATAAATCCTACTTGGTTATCATGTATGACCATCTTTTTTATTTGTTATGGATTTGACTTGATAATATATTTTTTATATTCTTAGGCTGCCAATGGACCTTTATTTTATTTATTTATTTTTATATGCAGTACTGAGAATTGAACCCAGTGCTTTGCACATGCTAGGCAAGTGCTCCACCACTGAGCTACAACCCCAGCCATTGACCTGATACTATTTTTATTAAGGATTTTCTGTCAGTAGTCATGACACAGAAGCTAAGTCATGAGTCTTATCTATATTGTCTTTGGTTGGTTTAGTATCAGGATAATGCTGTATTCATAAAATGAGTCAGGATATATTATTTTCTGTTCTGTTTACTTTTTATTTTTTTGTAATTTTGAAGAATTGTTACATCTTCTTAATTGTTAGGTAGGTGTTACTGAAATAGTCTTGGTGGGGGATTTTCTTTGTTGGAATTTTGTATGTGGGTGGGGTTAGGAATACTGGGGAATGAACCCATGATCTCCTGTGCTAAGCACACACCCTGCCACTAAGCTACATCCCCAGCCCCTGTGGTAATGTTCTTTATTATAATTTTTAACGTACTTGTACAATTCACAGTGGTGTTTCCTTACATGCATACATTGTATGTTGATCATGTCTACCTACCCTTCTACCCTTTCCTCAATTTGTTCCTCCCCCCTTCCCTCAACATGCTTTTCAGCTCCTAATAACCCCTATTCTACTTTCAGGTCTTTTTTTTTTTTAAGTTTCTACATGGGAGAGAAAACATGTGCTACTTATCTTTTTTGCATCTGGCTTATTTCACTTAATCTGATGTTCTGTAATCCCATCCATTTTCCTTCAAATGACAGGATGTCATTCTGTATGAGCCAATAGTATTCCATTGTGTATATATGCATACATACCACATTTTCTTTATTAAATTATTTATTGATGGATATCTAGGCTGATTCCCCTTAGGTATTATGAAAATTGTTGCAGTAAAATGAATATGCAAATGTTTCTTTTGTATGTTAACTTCATTTCCTTTGGATATATACCCAGACACGGTATACCTGAATCATATGGTAGTTCTATTTTTGGTTTTTATTTTTTATTTCTTTGGTACTGGAGATTGAACTCGGGGGCACTCGAACACTGGAGCCACATCCTCAACCCTATTTTGTATTTTATTTAGAGACCCAGTCTCACTGAGTTGCTCAGCTGAGGCTGGCTTTGAATTTGTGATCCTACTGCCTCAGTCTGCTGAGCTGCTGGGATTGCAGGCATGTGCCACGGCTGGCGCCTGGCCTATTTTTATTTTTCTTGAACTGAGGATTGAACCCATGGGTGCTTTGCCACCTAGCTACATCCCCAACCCTTTTAATATTTTATTTTGAGACATGATTCAGGTTAAGTGAAAGCATGTTTAAGTTGCCCAGGCTGGTCTTCAATTTGTAATTTTCATGCTTCAGCATTCTGACTTGCCAGACACCACTGTACATAGCGTATTTTGAAGTTTTTGAGGAACTTCCATACTGTTTTCCATAGTGGATGTACCAAGTTCATACTAAGTTATGTACTAATTATGTACTAAATAGTGGCTGTACTGAATTAGTACATTGCCACTAACAGTGTATAAAGGTTCTTTTTTCTCCACATCCTTGCCAGCATTTGCTCATCATCAAAAATTCCTTTTTTTTTTTTTTACTACTGGAGCTTGAACCCATGGACTCGCATATAGTAGGCAAACTCTCTACCACTAAACTACATACCTCAGCATTTGTTATTATATATTTTTTATAATTGCCATTTTAACTGGGGTGAGATGGATTCCATTTTCTTGATGGCAAGGATATATGGAGCATTTTTGCATATACTTATTGGCCATTTGTATTTCTTTAGAGAAATGTTTCTTCAGGTCATTTGTCTATTTTTTAGTTGAATTATGTATTTTGTTAAGTTTTTGTAGTTGTTTATATATTTGGATATTAATTCAGATGAATGGCTGGCAAATATTTTCTCCCATTGTATAGGTTGCCCTTTCATTCTGTTGTTTCCTTTGATGTGCAAGTTTTTAATTTGATGTTTTAGTCAATTCTTGCTTTTGTTTTCTGTGCTTTTTGGAGTTCTATCCAGGAAATCATTGCTTGTGCCAATATCTTGAAGTGTTTTCCCCTAGTAATTTCAGAACTTCAGGTCTTATATTGAGGTCTTTGTTCCATTTTGAATTGACCTTTTTTTTGTACAGAATGAGATACAGGGGTCCAATTTCAATGTTGCTATCCAGTTTTCCTCACACCATCAGTTGAAGAAGCTGTCCTTTGTCCAATGTATATTTTCTTGGTTGAGGCTGTGTAGATTTATTTTTGGGTCCACTATTAAGTTTCATTGAACTAGGTATCTGTTCTTATGCCAATATTGTATTGTTTTTGCTACTTGGCTTGGTTGTCTGTTTTGAAATCAGGTACTGTGCTTCTTCCAGGTTTTCTCTTTCTGCTCAATATTGCTTTGGCTGTTTGGGGTCTTTTGTGCTTCCATGTGAATTTTAGGATTGTTTTTCTCCAATTCTGTGATAGTTCTAAGTCTGTGTAACTGTAATTCAATTGGCATTGCATTGAATCTGTAGATAACTTTGAATAGCATGAGTAGTTTAACAATATTAACTCTTCTGATTCATATCTTCCTTCTTCAGTGTTTTATAATTTTCTTTTAGAGGTCATTTGCATGTTCAGTTAGGTTTATTTCCATTTGTTTTACTATTTTTTTGTGGCTATTGTGAATGGGATTGCTTTCTTTTCTTTCTCTCTCTCCCTCCCCCTCCCCCTCTTTTTTGTGGTGCTGGGAATTGAATCCAGGGCCTTGTGCATATGAGGCAAGCACTCTACCAACTGAGCTATAGCCCCAGCCCTCTGATTGCTTCCTTGACTTTTTTCTCAGTACATTCATTATTGGTGCATAGGATAGCCACTGATTTTTGTATGTTTTTTTATCCTGCTGCTTTATTGAATTTGTCAGTTCTAATAGTCTTTGTGGAGTCTTTATGAGATTTTTATGTTTAGAATCATATAATCTGTAGATAGGGATATTCTGAGTACAGATTGGGTACATTTCCTCTCAGCTGGATTGGGAGTGCAGCTTAGTTGCAGAGCACTTGCCCAATGTGTATGAGGATCTGGATAAAAAAAGTTAACTATAGCAAAGAAGAAAAAGAGAAAAAATAATAAAAATGAATTTAAAAAGAAAAAAAAAATGTCCCAGCCAATGTGTTCAGAAGGGTGACAGAAGGTAGATGATTGAGTCCTGTGTGGAGTACAACTTCTTTCTTGGTCTTCTTAGGCTGCATGTCACAGGGTCAGGGCTCTTTCACATACCCTGCAGTTCTTTTAGTTGTGGTACCTACCAGGTATCAAGTGGGAGTCTTGACTGAAGCTAATTGAAATTCCTCTCTGCTGAGTTGCAGGCCAGAATGAGCTATTGTGTAATGCTGACCATTCTAAGTTTAGAATGTCTCCTGAGCTTTTTAGGTTGTGCTCCCCTGAGCAGAGAAAAACTTGGAGCCATGGCAGAACCTCAGATACCTCTGAGGTCAGGGGGATGGTACTGGGAATGCAAAATATTGTACTGAGAGGTGGGCAGCAGGAACCATGTAGTCTGTCACTCTGAATCCTGGTGTCCTAAGACCTGTTACCCCCATGGGAGCACTGACAACTGATCAAATCCCTGGACTCAGAGGGCAGGTTTCCTCTGAGTGGGTAGCATCCTCCACTCCCCTCCATGTTACAGCCTGCTTCTCCACAGTATAGAACTCTTGGTAGGTCTGTGTCAGAGTTACTCTCCTGAGCCAAGACCCTCTCACCATAGTCACCTACTGAGGCAGGGCAGTGTAATGTCCCTGGGATCCTAGAAAAGAGAATATGCAGGGGTTTCTGACAGCCACCCCCCCCCCAGCAATATAAACTCAGACAAAAGGATGCTTCTGAAGATGTTACCTATCTTTAGCACCCTAAGAGTTCTCTGGGAGATGTATTGAACTTCTTTTTCTAAATATAGCCCACTGTGTAGACTTCAGGTCTCTCTATCTATTAAGGCTGTATATTTGCCAGGGGCCAGTGATAGAGGTCACTGGGATTCTGTCCCTCACTGTTACCCTGTCTCTGGGAGACTTTATGTCCCCTGGCAATGGTGGTGGGTAATATATTCTGGGATTCTATTTATTTTGCCATGCTGCTATACCAGGAGTCTGGATTTCTGTAGGTTTCTGACTCTGTGTTGTAGAATTCCAGTGCTTTCCCATATCTCAACATATAGGTACATACTGTTGTTCTGATTCTATCCTGTGAGGAAGCAGGCAAGTACTGGATGCTTCTCTTCTGCCATCCTGTCCCTTTTAAAGAATGTTTTGAAAGAATGAATGAATTCCACATTTTTTATATGTTGAATGTGATTCTGTTCAGTTTTATGCCTATACAGTTTATAGATCAGTAGAGTTCTTAGTTTTTCATGAATGAGGTCTAATAGTTTGTGCCTTTCAAATACTTTCTTCTGAATTATATTTGTAGGCTATCTTAGTCTATTTGAGCTGCAATAATAAAATACCTTTGGGTAATTTATGAACAACATACATTGTATTGCTCGCAGTTCTTGAAAAGTTCAAGATCAAAGCACCAAGAGATTCACCAAACATTGGTAAAGACTAATTTTTCTTAGATTGTGCCTGCTATGTGTGCTCACATGGTGGAAGAAACAAATAAGCTTCCTTAAACCTCTTTTATAGGGGCACTCTTCCTATTAATGAGGGCTCTGCCTTCACGACCTAATCACCCATTGAAGGCCTTACCTCTTAATACTATTCCATTGAAGATAAAGTTCCAACATGAGTTTTGGTTGGAGACACCAAATTTCAGTTCCTTCCATAGGTGTAGATTTTATTTTACAGTATCCCATTATTATTTTAATGTATATCTGATTCTTATACCTCCTCTTTCATTCTTGGTATTTATAATTT
This sequence comes from Marmota flaviventris, assembly GCF_047511675.1. Taxonomy (NCBI): domain Eukaryota; kingdom Metazoa; phylum Chordata; class Mammalia; order Rodentia; family Sciuridae; genus Marmota; species Marmota flaviventris. The sequence goes on from NC_092518.1 coordinate 104,173,694, forward strand.
GTGTTTTCTCTTGCTCTCTCTTGTATGCACTTTCTCTCATTGTCTAGATGTTTAATGTTTATTGGTGTTTTCAAAGAACTGAACTTGAACTTTATTTTCTTCTTTCTGCTTCCATTGGATTTAATTCTTTTATCTGGTCTTAAGAAGCTTCTATCATGTTTTTAAGACTCTTCTTCCCAAATTACAATTATTTATTGCTATTAATTTTCTTCTAAAGACTTTATTAGCTGCATCCCATAAATTTTGACATGTGTTTCTAGTCTTTGAGTTATTCAGAAGTTTGTTGATTTCCAGATATTTGTAGATTTCCTTGATGTTTTGAATTATTACTTCTACTTTAATACATTTTAGCCAGAAAATATGTTGTAGATGCTATAAATATTTAAAATAAATTTGAAGTTTTTGTCCCAGAATATAGCCTATCTTATGAATGTACCATGCACACTTTTTGTTTGTTGGGTAGAGAGTTCTGAAAACTTAAAGAGGTGAAGTGAATTGATAGTGTCATTCAGTGTTTTTATATCCTTAGAGATTTTCTACATGTTTTGCCAGTTATTAAAAGAGGAGTGTTGAAATATCCACCTTTCATTGCGAATCTCCATTTCCATTTAGAGTTCTATCAGATGAGGGCTGATATCCCCTACCCCTTGTGCTTATTGTACCCTTAACTTTTAAACTTCCCTTTGTGTCATTATCCCTTTTCATGCTCTTTTCTGCCAACCCAAGAATTGTTGCTTGGTACTTAATGCTCAGAAGTCTACTAATGGGGGTAGAGATGGTTGTTCTCTGTTGTTGGGTTTTATTTGTAGGCCTATTAGTCTGGGTAACAGAGATTGAGTTTTTTTCAGTTATCTTGCATATCCTAGCCACTCTGCATTGAGTCTTTCGTGGATCATGTGTAGGAGTTTCCTGCCACTTCCCCAGTGGTACAAGAACACTTATGTTGTTAGTATAGAATCTAGAGCCTAAGACTTACAATTTTTTTCCCTAGTGGTAGCTTTTTTTCTTTTACTCTTATCCTCCTGCCATAAGGTGTGTTCACCTGTGCCTCGGGGGTGATAGGGTTTTGTTCCTCTCCCAATATCCTAAGAATGTTATTCTTTAGGGGATAAGGGTCTGGGTTTTGTGCATTTCTTGCCATAGCATCCTCTCCCCTTAAGATCTGTACCACTGGGAGGCTCTTTGCATTGTTTCATCCTGGTAGATGTCTGTGGAGAGGAGTTTGTGAGTAGGGGAGAATTCACCTTGTTTGTGAGGCACTGCAGAGTTCTATAGTCTCATGGTGAGCTATTCATTAAAACTGTAGTCACTGGTTGGTTTTGTGGTGCACGTCTGTAATCTCAGTGGCTCCTGAGGCTGAGGCAGGAGGATCCCAACTTCAAAATTGGCCTTAGTCACTTAGTGAGACCCTGTCTTAAAATAAAAAATATAAATGTCTGGGGATGTGGTTCAGTGATTATGTGCCCATGGGCTTAATCTGTGGTACTGGGGGAAAAATAATTCAATTTATCTTACTCAGCTGTATGACACTAAGTGTCACTTCTACCTGTGTTCTACCACTGGTGCATCAGTGTTGGTGACCTGTCTGTCTCTGGGAGGTTTAAGATTGTATTTCCTGTCATGTCAGCTCTCTGGTAGGATCAGGATAAAGTATGGTTTTGTTGTTTAACTGTACATGGAACATGAATTTTCTTGTGGTGTTTGATTTAGCTTATGATAATACAGACTGACCAATGCTGATGCCCACTGTTGGAATGGGCAACAGCCAGTGAAGCTGGAAGGTGTTTGTACAGCATATTCTTGTTAAGGTGGTAGTGATATTCTTTTCAGTTTTCAACTTTCAAGATGAAATACCTTTTATTTGTTTGACCTAGTTTTTTAAAAAATTAAAAGAGTAATTCATCAGGAGGGTAAAATTCAAATGGATATAAAATGTTAGGCAAAATTTCCCACAAGCCTCACTTCCTAGAAGCAATGACAGTTAAAAAACATCAACAACAACAACAACATTGTTTTTAGTGTTTTATTTTGTTTGTTTATTTTCATTCCCAGTGATTACTAGAAAAGAGTCATTATGAGAATCTATTGCTGACTTTTTAGGAATTTTGTAGGACCATGATATCACAACGGTACTTGAATGTGACTGTGATAGGAATATTTACACTATGGATATCAGGAAACATTACGAATCAGGGTGTCCTTCCATGCAGTGTGGTGGGAAACATCTATCAACCTACTACTGATTTATATTTGCACTCCTATTATTTAATTTCTTTTCTTTATTATTAACTATAGACTCCCTACAATGAAATATAAAAAATCTAACACATCATCAAACACCCTTTGTTAGTTGTTTTTAGTTTTAGTTGTAATTTGCTTTTATGATAGTAAATGAAAGCCAAATATTCTCCCATCCATTTGATCACCCTAATCTAAGTTTCCACAAGAAACGACTTTTAAGCCATCTATCTTTGATGTATGTTTTGGTAATTACTATAATTCTAAAATAAACATTAAATCAAGAAATTGATGGAAACAACATATTGATTCCTTAGCTTTGATGATGCATGTCTACTTCTTATAGCCTTTATTTTGAAATTTTAATTCCATTTAAATTTGTACATTGTTCAGATATTTAAAAATTTGCCATATTATGTCTATAATTTTACTGTGATTTATCTATACATTAGTTCTAAAATCATGTTGAATGACACAAGAGTATATTCCTAATTATAAAAATATGGAAAATTATTCACTGGAATTATATGGGGGGTGATCAAAGAAAAATATCATATTATTTTACCCTTGCCATTGGCAGGAATATCAGAATTAATACATTCTCTCTCTCTCTCTCTCTCTCTCTCTCTCTCTCTCTCTCTCTCTCTCTTGATACTAAGGATTGAACCCAGGGCCTGTCAACCACTGAGACACATCCCTAGCTCTTTTTATGTTTTATTTTGATACAAGGCCTTGCCAAGTTGTTGAGACTGGCTTTTTGAATTCACAATCCTCTTGTCTCAGCCTCCCAAGCCACTGGGTTTATAGAATATCAGAATTTTCAAGCTGTATTGTACACGTTTTTTTCTTCTAGATTACCTACTCTGCATTATACCCATCTGCACTGCTCCTTATATCACATTCCTTTCTCATTCCTGGGTTAAATTTTATTTTTATTAAAAAATTTTATTCACACATTGGTACACATTATTCAGTGTGATTCCCATACATACATATATAGCATGTGCTGTTCAAATCCAACTACCCTTTTCCCACCCTAACTCTCCACCTTTTCCAAATCTCTTGTAATTACTATTCTGTGTTCAGGTTGACTTTTTTTTTTTTTTTTTTTTTGGTTTGTACACAGGAGAGAGAACGTGTGGTATTTTTTTTTTTTTTCTGTGTCTGGCTTATGTTTTTCTTAACATAATGTCTTCCAGTTCTTTCCTTTTTGATGAAAATGACAAACCTTATTCTTCTTTATGGTTGAATAATGTGTGTGTGTGTGTGTGTGTGTGTGTGTGTGTGAGTGTGTACGCAAATAAATGATCATATAAATGAATGATCATATGAATAAATACAATGATCATACATATAAAATTTTCTTTATTCATTCATTTTTTTTTTGATGAGCACCTAGGCTGATTCCAGATCTTAGCTATTGTAAATAATGCTCCAAGAAACAAGTGTGAGAATGTATTTCTTTTGTATGCTGATTTCATTTTTTTTTGGATATATACCCACAAGTGGGATAGCTAGATGAATTTCTGTTTTACTGATGAACATTTTCAAGTAGTTTTTAAAAAATATATGGTGAGTAGATATTAAACTTTGAGTTCTTTGATATCTAAAGGTTTTGTTTTAAGCCATTAATATTTGATTAGATTTATAATTCTGGTTATAGAATCATTTCCTTTAAAAGTAAATATCCTTATAATATCTTTAACAATCAGCATTGTGTGATGGTAATGCAAAGTACTATGGTGGTCTGTTATTTTTGAGGGGCTAGTTTCAGTTTGTATAATAATATATAATTCATTTTAAGAATCAGTATAACAAATGTAAGTGCTTAATTATTTTAAATTGATAAAATAGGAGTATAATTAGAAACCAGTTAAAAATCCATTATGACTTAGAAGCTTATTAGAAAAAATGCTATAACATGGATAAAATTATATCTGGGTTGGGTACAGATGAAAAACCAAAACTTGACATTGAATTTCTATAGGGATATTACAAGGTTGCATTAGAATGGCACAGTAGTGATTAATGGACATACGTTGTGAGCCCAAACATTACACTGGTTGTTGAACCTCTCCTTTCTAAGTGTCCTGATTGCTATGCTGGGCTTGTTCCTGTTTGGTAGTATAAAGGGCCACAGAGTACAGTTGTTTCAACAAATCACCAAATTATTGGCCAACTTGGGCCTGTTTACAAAGTTCTAAGAGAATGAGTTTTCCTGTGTTCAGTCTGGGGTTTCCATGCAAAAATGACACTAGCTTGAACAGTGTGGCAATCAGTATCATGATTATTTTTATTTATCTGAGCTGTTTCTGTAATCGCTGTCCCTGTATTCATTACTGTGACCAAAACTTAGAGGAGAAAAGTTTTATTTTGGGCTTATAATTTTCAAATTATTGGTCCTCAAAATTTCAAAGGATGGGGGCTGGGGATGTGGCTCAAGTGGTAGTGCACTTGCCTAGCATGCGTGAGGCACTGGGTTCGATTCTCAGCACCACATAAAAATAAAATAAAAATGTTGTGTTCACCTAAAACTATCTAAATATTTTTAAAAATTTTTCAAAGGATGGTTGACCAACTACATCACTCTGTTCCTGAGATGAGGCAGACAGGGCATGGTGGAGGAAATGTGGTCAACTCATGGCAACCAGGAAGGAAAGAGAGCACAAAGAGTAAGGGACAAATTCAAACCCCAAGGAAATATTCAATGACCTCTTTCTTCCAGACATGCCTGGCCTGCTGACACTTACCACAGCTATCATAATGTAAGCATTTCACCTGTGAGCATTGTTACATTGGATATTATGTTTCTAATTATGAGCTTTTCAGTGGATACTTCATATCCAAACCATTCTTCCCCAAGCCCCAAAAAGTTCATGTCCATCTCAACCATGCAAAATGCATTTAGACAGCATAGTAATAACATTTTTAGCATTGTACAAAACTCCAAGTCTTCTGATACTCAAGGCAAACTCTTGTGTGTTGAGCACATGTGCAAATAACAAGCAAACAAACAAAAAACCCAAACAAGTTACATACATCTGATATATGATGGCACAAAGTACCATTCCAAAAGGGAGGAGTAGGGGCATAGAAAGAAGAGATGCAACCCAAGTAAGACCAAAATCCAGCTGGGCAAACAAGTCAAATGGCTCCCTGTCTGGCATACTGGGCAAACAGATGTGCTCTCTAGAGGGCTTGGGTGGTCTTCCCTTATGACTTTGGTGGTTGAAGCCCACCTGGTTTCTTAGGCTTGAAAAATTATAGTCATTCGTTTTTTAAAAAATATTTATTCTTAAGTTTTAGGTGGATACAATACCTTTATTTTATTTATTTTTATGTGGTGCTGAGGATAGAACCCAGTGCCTCATGCATGCTAGGCAAGCACTCTACCACTGAGCCACAACCCCAGCCCCAGTTATTGTTTTTTTTTAAATTTTTTTTAGTTGTTGATAGACCTTTATTTTTTATTAATTTATATGTGGTGCTGAGAATTTTTCAAAATTTATCTTTATCCTCTGCATTATTTCTTTCTCATGTAAGTTTTTCCTCCTCTGATGTTTTTTATATTTGTTGATCTTGGTATCTTTGTTATTTTCTTTCATGCTATGTACCCCAATGTCTACATATCATTAGTTGTTCATAAGATTTATGAGGAAAGACTGTTTTGATTATTATATTTATGTTTACCCCTTTTGTAATATATATTTGCTTTATAATGAAATCTCTTCTTTGAAGGGAATGACTGGCTAGATTCTTTGTAAGTGTGCATGGAAAGTGTGCAGAACTTCTTACACGATTTTGGATCAGAATTCAGGCAGATGGATCCAAAAAGGCAATGCACAACTGCCAAAGTAAAGTAAGATTTTCTGGGGTGTGGTTGAATTGACTTAATATGTACTCTACTTGAGTAGACAGCATTTTTTTTCTGTATCCCCCTTCACTTTATCAGTTCTGGGCTATTTTGCTCACATTTCTAATATTAGATCTTATTTCCAGGTAGATTGATCTTTTTCTTTTGGTACCTGAGATTGAGCCCAGGAATGTTTAACCATGGATCCACATCTCCAGCCCTTTTTGTTTTTTAACAGGGTCTTGTTAAGTTGCTTAGGGCTTTGCTACATTACTGAGACTGGCTTTGAACTTGGGATCCTCCTGATTCAGCCTCCCAAGTTACTGTAATTATAGCTCTGTGCCACTGGCCCATCAAGATTGACCTTTTTCATTTAAAAATAATGTGTTTGAGTTTTATATTAGGACAGTTGTTGTCAAAGTGTGATTTCAAGACCAGTACCATAGCATCACCTAGAAACTTAATTGGAATTATAATTCTCATGCCTCTTCCCTCCCTTATTATATAAGAGATTTTGGGGAGTGAATCTCATAAAATCTGTGTTTTAACAAGTTCTTCAGGAGATTCTGCTATACTGTCTTAGTGGCCAAAGCTGATGTTGTCAGTTGCTCTTTTTATCTCTAAGAGGAGGAAAGAGCACTATAGTGCAGGTATTTTGGATGCAAGTTATTCAATGAAATAAGGTGAGGAGTACTATTTTTTTTTAAATTTTTTTTGTAGTTGTGTATGGACAGCAGGCCTTTATTTTATTTGTTTATTTCCATGTGGTGCTGAGGATCGAACCAGTGCCTCAGACATGCTAGGCTGTAGCTCTGCAACTGAGCTACAGCCCCAGCCCAGGTGAGGAGTACTTTTGAGCCCAATCTATGCTTTTGGTTTTCTTCATTAATATTTAAAAGTTCACTTGGGACTCTCTGGAAAAGAATTTCACTTAGCTTTGGTTTCCTGAGCCAATGTTTCATTTTCTCTGGTTATTAATTAGTCTAGTACCATTTGTGCTCCACTTCTCAGGAATTCCTTAAAGGTTGTTGATGATTCCCCTTTGTTGGATTCTTATCAATATAGTTTTATTCTTTTAAAAATTTATTTTTTCTTTCAGACTTAAACCTACAGGTGGGGAGTAGAGACTATTTACTTCTATTAAATTGTCAAGATAAATACTTTCCAACTACAGGGTTCTTTATGAAAGAAAATCAACTTTCTGACTACTTTTGATGTATTTCACATATATCCGTAGCTCCAGAACTATAGGACAAATAATGGCAGAAAGGGGTTAAACTTTAGAAATCATCTAGTCCTCTGTACCCATTTTACAGTGGAGGAAACAGAGTTACAAGGGAGGAGTAGCATGTCTTAGTTCAGACAGCAAGTTTTTTCAGAACTGGTGCTAAAACCTAGAGTGGACTGGTGATTCTATGTGGAAGGAACTGAAGCAGAAGAATAACTTTCTGGCCTTGACAGATTTAACCCAAGCATGAGTCCATTTTTTAACTTTATTTCTTAGAATAGAGTATCTTCTGCATTTACAGTGATCCAACTTTCAGAAAATTAGGCAGTTAGAAGTCACAGAGGGAATTAGCAGCTGCTGTTATAAGAAAAAGCATAGAGGTTGTTGCCAGACTTCATAAATCTTGGCATATTTGAGAAAATGTCCCAATATGTTACATATGCTCATTCATGTGTGTAAACCTTTGGTTTTTGTGCTTTGTCAATATAAATAAGTTTTGCATTATAAATTGGTGTGAGTGCTGGATTGCATATTTATTATTCTTCAGAACCCCAGTACGTCCCTCTTTTTCTGAGCTTTCTTTGCTTCATTTCTCCTACTCTTGCTCCTTTCTTTTCCCTTCTGTACAAAGCAGTGAAGGGTGTGGGGAACATAGTTATAGCTGTCAAGAAGTTTATTCTGTTTCTTTTCTCCATACCTGCCTCCCTTCTAGCTTTAGTGACAACTACCTTTTGATCTCCATCTTGGCCTGAGTTTTAAGATCAGACCATGTCAGCCATGCTTCAGTGGAGTGGAAAAGTCAGTGCTTTTTAGAAAAATTGGGAGAAAATAAAAAAGCAGTTAGAGAACCGAAATGAAAATGTAGCACAGCCACTCTCTAAGCTGCTTGGGTATAGACTCTTGTTTTGTAGACATGGTCAGTAAACTGAAATACATGTCCTGAAAAAGTAGTGTGCAAGCACAGAGACATCTTCACTCAGATTGTTTTATTTACTCGGGTCTTAGCATAACCAACTCCTCTGAGAGATTGAGAGATGGAAACAAAAGCCATGTTTGCTCTGTAAGTGGATTAATGTCAGTGTTAGTTGGTCTGGCTCATAGCAGTACCCCATATAGTGTGGCAAGACACTAGGTATGCTGAAGCAGTGACAGCAGACTAGTAAGGAAAGAACACTGGGATTTAAGAAACATGAAAAAATTCCAAAATATTTTTTTGTTGGCTTCCCCTAGTATATTAAATACCAATTCTTAATCAATCTTTTGGTCTAGTCAATACTCTTGAAGGTCTTTTTAATCAGATTAAGTATTTGGATCATGAGATAATAGCTTACCTGTACACCCTCTATAGAAAGCAGATGAAAGCAAAGCTCCTCTAAATGAAGCATCTCCATGAGGCATAATTTAGAAAACACTAGGTTAAGGCATTCAAGACTCCATTGAAATTTAGTAATGTTACCTGGGACATAGAAGTGTTATTGGCTATTTTCTAATAACACTTTTGGAAAAATTAAAGCACATCTATAATACTGTGTTAACTTCTGGGAGCTATACTTTAAGAGGGACATAGAAAACCAGAGGCTCTTCAATAGTAGGATTTATAGGTTTTAATGTGTTGTAGTGCAACTACAATTTGACATCAGAAGAGTTTAATTTTCCTCTTCTGCTTAATACCTATGTGACTTTAGACAGTTAATCTTTTTTATTATTTTTTTAAAGAGAGAGAGAGAGAAAGAGGGAGAGGGAGAGAGAGAGAATTTTAATATATATTTTTAATTTTTTATTTCTTGGCGGACACAACATCTTTGTTTGTATGTGGTGCTGAGGATCGAACCCGGGCCGCACCCATGCCAGGCGAGCGCTCTACTGCTTGAGCCACATCCCCAGCCCCTAGACAGTTAATCTTTATGAGACACAGTTTTCTTATTTATATAATGGGGAAAATAATCATCCTCCAAACACTGATACACATTAAGAGAATTAAGTTTATCAAATATAAGGAGTATATGATTTTTGATGTACTGATGAGTATCAGGATCATGTGGCATGAGCCAGAAAATGAAGAAGCCAAAGATACTTAAAGAATAAAGATGTGAGGACACATAATAATTATCTTTTATTATTTAGAAGGCTGACATGGAAAAATTAAGTTTCTTTTATTTCTTCTCAGAGCCAGAATTATGACCAATGTATGGGTATTTCATCGAGGAAAAATTTAGCTTGATACAAGAAAGGGTTTTCTAATATCAATAGAGTACTTTGAGATGTAGAAACCTTGACATAGTAGATTTAGAGAGACTGCTGGGTGCCCACAACTCTGGGTTGGTGGATCAGAAATTTCTATATGGAAGAGAATGTAGCACCAGGTGATCTCAGAGATCTGAGATCCTATAAATCTTCTTTTCGTTTTATAAGAATATCTATTGTATTTTTTTGCTCACTGTCTATCTTTTCTTCTGATAACAGAAGAACTGACCCACTAGAAGTGAACCAGTCATAATTAATCATAGTTAATCATATAATCATAGAATCACTTCCTAAAGAACTCAGTGATAAATTTGTTTAAGGATAGATATGTGATCCAAGCCAGGCCAAAAGAACTTGTCTTAATTTTTGGACTTTTTGTTAAGTCCCAGAACAGAAAAACATGTCATTTGTGGTAGAAATTCTGATGATAGGGAATAAACTTCCAGTTCCCATCTTGCTGATCCAAAGGGAGATCTGACTAAGAGTGGGACTGATGATAAGATAAGCAGTGATCAGAGATGGAAACTTGAGATGAAGCTTTGAAGACATAATTTGAAACTGTAGATCTAATCATCCCTGAAATGCAGTTCTATACTGTTTTTTTTTTTTTTTTTTTGTGTGTGTGTGTGTGCGTGGGGGGAGGGGGGGTGAGGGTACCAGGTTTGAACTCAGGGGCACTCAACCACTGAGCCACATCCCCAGCCCTATTTTGTATTTTATTTAGAGACAGGGTTTCACTGAGTTGCTTAGCACCTCCCCGTTGCTGAGACTGGCTTTGAACTCTCTATCCTCCTGCCTCAGCCTCCGGAGCCACTGGGATTACAGGCATGCACCTATTAGTCTACCAGGCCCTACCTATTAGTCTACCTCAGAACTCCATTAGGAAATGAAGTTTGAATTTCCTTCTTTAGATGGTTCAGTTGTGCCATGATTTCTTAGTGAAATACTTACTTTTTTGTTGATATATCCTGTGAGATCCTAAGCCTTAGGGCAAAGCCTGTGCCTTCATTTCTGCTTACGTATGGTACCTAAACTACTGATGTTTTCCCCATAACTTGAGAAACCCTTTTGATGATAACAAAGCTATATAAGATAATAATAGGGAGTACACATTCAAGATCTAATATCTATAGTTGATGTTGTTGATGAAATGATTGCAGGTTCTCTGATGAAGATTATAGGTTTATATAATTAAGTGAAATATATGTTAGAGTATTTTTCTGCCCTTTATATAGCTTTCATATATGCAGTGAAGAAACAAAGTTTTTTTTTCAATAGGAGGAATTGAACCCAGAGTGCTGTACCACAGAGCTACATCCCCAGCATTGTTTATCTTTTTATTTTTATTTTTTTTTTTGAGACAGGGTCTCACTACATTTCTGAGGCTAGCCTTGGACTGGAGATCCTCCTGGATCAGCTTCCCTAGTTGCTGGGATTGTAGACATGTGCCAGCATGCCTGTCTGGCTAAGACACAAAGTGTTTTAGATATGAATGCTGGATACTATCCTCTTGTCCTTTCAGCCCACCTCAGAACCCTATTCTGTCTTTGGGGAGTCTGGCCTTTATGTACTTTATGAAAGAGTTGCCTTTTACTCTGCTTTTGATTGGTTTAATCCAGTGGTAGACACTGACAGGATGTTAGAAGGTGGGGAAAATAGAGATTGAGGAATCTATTTTTGAGTCCCTTCATGCTATGGTTTGGAATTGGCTTCCTTCTTCTACTGAAGGCTTTAGTTTCTGTCTGATAGCTCTCCCCTAAAGTACTTTACTGGTTCTAGTTGCTCATTTTTTCTCTGCCCTTTCAGATAAGGCTGTTATTAAAGGCATCTGATCTCTGTGCTTTACCTTCTTTTGATGATTTCCCTTAATTTAATAAAGAGATTATTAATAAGTTTGTGGGTAAAATTGTTTGATTTTGAATATACCATCTGTTTCTTAAGGTGGGACTCTGACTATTTCCATGTGGAAAAAAATACCCCATTATTTGACCTATATTTTCTTCAGAAAATATTTTCTAGAAGAGGAGCAGGTATGCTGTTTCTTCAGGCACATTTGTTAAGTGAAGGAGTGGCATTGTTTTTCAACTATCATTGACTTTAACTCTGAGTCTTTCCTCATCTCTCACTAAATGTGGGTTCTTAAAAATTGTGCAATCTGCTTGGTGGCATATATACCCAAGTTTCACTATAATAGGAACTTAGGTGAATTATTGGCCAGCCATTAAGTAGTTTGTTTATGTTGAGGTTAAGGAAACCATTCCCAGTGTTTTTGTAGTTGTAAGAATTAGATAATGTCTTCAAAAGGCTCTCAGAGTACTTGCAATCTCATTCACAAATGAGTATGCTTGAGGCCTAGTCAAGGCAACATGGGTGGCTCAGATTAAGTGGTAAAATTAATCCTGGGTCAGTAGTGTTCTCTCTGATTAGGAACAGCAGTGTTATTATCCTCAATGGGAATGAAGAAACAAATAATGTACAATACAGACCTTATATAAAATATTGCCAAAGAATATTTAAATTTTCTTTTCGGAGGTGCAACTTGTTGCTACTTGACTTTTGTGTCTTGGATGTGAGGATATGTGTTGCTGAATATATAATTCAATCACAGTAATGATATTCAGTTTCTGGTACAGCTATACAACTCCCTTTCTCTTTAATGATATCCAATTCTCTTTTGTCTTTAGTGAACTATTTTATGGACACTTATATCTATTGAAGGTACTTTAAATTCTCTGGTAATAGAAAATGTTTATAGTGAAAGGGAATGGTAAACAACTGTGCCTTTCCTAAAGGATGCATATTTCTATTATCACTCCAAATTTTCAGATTTCCCAGGTTTCAGGTTTCAATTTTTTGCTAGTTATGTTTTCTCCTATAATAACATACTTATAAGTATTTGGCGAGCATTTTAATGAATTGTCCCCAAGAATATGAAAAAATAAGGGGAATAGTTGCCCTCTGAAGTTGACTTGTGGGTCAGGTATAGCTGTATCATCACCTGAAAAAAGATGGTTCCAGGATCAGAATTACCATTATACTATGTTAATATATCTAGAAAAGACTATATCAGTATGGAGATGGTGTGGTCAATTTAATAATCATAGAAAAGGAGATTGAGGAAGCAGATGTTAACTGTGTCCACTAAAGCCTGCTAAGGTGAAGAAAGAGCCTGAGCCAGGGTACTTCTAGTACTTTGACCTACTTTTGAGATCATCCTGATAAGAAGGCTATATCTGGCTACCCTGATTCCTTTAGGCATTTGCTTCATTTGATTTCCTTTGTTATAATTTCAAACACATCAGGTAACTCTTTTGAGTATGATGTGGCTTTTCACACACCATTGCTACAGGGATAAAAATGTTCTATTCATATAAACTATGAATAATCTGGTGCTTGTGACAGTTAATTCAGTGTAAATTTAATAAAGTAACTTTTTATTATGATTTGATCACAGACATTCTGAAACACTTTTTTTGGTTGTTATTTGCTTATTTTTGAACTTCATAAAAATGTATTTTTCTGGGACATGCTTATTTTAGTCTGAATTATGTTCCAAGATTATTCTATATTTTTGCATGTATCTATACTTGATATATTTTCATTTTTGTATAATACTTATGCGACTATGTCACAATTTTATTCTGGTCACGAATGTGTAGAATATTGCTATCAGTATTGTAAGAAGTATGGTATGACTACTGGGATAGAATTCTCTCATCATGCTGACTTTATTATTCTAGCCCATATGAGGATTATATTTTGCTTTGTCAGTAAATGAATTGGCATTTTGGTGTATGTTTTAGTCTGAGGAGCCTAATTAGTGTGCATGAATTGCTGAGAGGTGGATTTGCTCTCAGTTAGATGGTAATATCTGATTTCAGAGGTTGCAAGGCAGAATGCCAAACCCAGGGCCATGGTGAGTTCCCCAAAGTAATGAGTACCTTCCTGTGAAGCCTTATGAGGGCTAGCATGTAGGCTTTTCTCCCTAATGGCATGCTATGTAGCATAGAATAAGCATGTTTTTTAATTTATGAAACAATAAGGCTTCTAAGAGTCTATTAGCTATGCTTTGGCTACCTAGGATATGTGTAGGCTTCATCATGAGCCTGTGGTAAAATGTGATCACATTAACTTTTATTTTTTTTGGCATTTTTTCTATGAAATATATAATCTATAGAAAAGAAGATATGTAGAACATGGGAAAGTTATTCATTTCAATAATAAAACAACTTACAACTACAAAACTAGCAAACTAACAATAGTGTTAAAATTCCTGTGCTCTTCTCTGGTCCATATTACATTGTTGTGGTTCAAGGGTAACTGTTCTCCCAAATTCTATATTTAGTATTTCCTTGAGTTTCTTTAGCACTTGATCACAGACATTCTGAAACAATTTTTTGGTTGTTATTTGCTTATTTTTGAACTTCATAAAAATGTATTTTTCTGGGACATGCTTATTTTAGTCTGAATTATATTCCAAGATTGTTCTATATTTTTGCATGTATCTATACTTGATATATTTTCATTTTTGTATAATACTTATATGACTATGTCACAATTTTATTCTGGTCATGAGTGTGTAGAATATTGCTATCAGTATTGTAAGAAGTGTGAGAAGTTCTGTAGGTCAAGTACCTAGGAATAGAATTAGCTGCATAATAGAGTATGCCTGTCTTCAACTTTACCAGATAATGACAAGCATTCTATAAGTTGTTGAACATGTCTGTATTATCACCAGCAACACAGGAGAGTTCCAGTTATACTGTTTTCTTGTCAACATCTTGTATTATAAAATTCTTACTTCTGGTGGGGGCAGTAGTGAATGCATATAATTCCAGCTACTCTGGAGGCTTAAGTAGGAGGATCACAAGTTCATGCCAGCCTGGGCCTCTTAGGGATACACTGTCTCAATGAAAAGGGTTGGGGTGATGTAGCTCAGTGGTGGAATGCCACTGGGTTCAATCCCTAGTACTTCAAACAAAACAAAACAATGCAAACAATCCTAAACCAACAATAATAAAAAGTGTTTTTCACTTTGCTGGGTATATATCATGATTTTACTTTTGTTTTTAGTTCTTTTCCTTGGTTATTAATGAGTTCGAGCATTTTTCATATCTTTATTGGCTATTCTGCTTCCTGTATGAAATGTATGTTTGTATCTTTTGTCCATTTTTCTATTGGATAGTGTTTTCAATTTAAGAGCTTTTAATGTCATCTTCACATGAATACTTTACTGGTTATATTGTTAACAGATAACTTTATACAACTTTTGACTTGTCTATTTTTTTCTTTAAGGTGACATTTGATTATCAGGATTTCTTGATATTTATATTTATCACGTTTTCTTTATGGTTTGAACTTTTGAGTCTTGTTTAATAAATGTTTCACTGAAACATTATTCTTTAATGCTCAAATTACTAGATACTGATTTTCCATTGGCCTGATATCTTGATCTTACTAACCATTCCCTTCTTTATATATCTGGAAATTCCTAAATGTATGTAGTGCATATGCACACATACCTATTGCCCACTGCAGTTAGTACATTGCATGTGCCATATTTTTCTCCTCTGTAGCCAATAATTTCTCCCCTTAATGCAGTTTTATTGGAGTTTCACTTTTGCTTGTGTTTGGCCTATCTTTCAGAAAATTTTAAGTATCTGTGCCTAAGGGTGCTGTTTTCCAAAGGTACTACTATTTGGGGTATCTGATGGGTTCTGGAGTCTTAGTGGAGACAGAATGTCTATATCCCTAGGAATTTACTTTGTGCTTTAGTTATTAGCATGCCAAATCTCTTAACAAAAACAAACCCAAAATTAATAAAAAGAGCACATGCTCATTTCTATAGTTAGAAGCTCAGTGATTTTTGTTTATATATAGTTTAGCAATATTTTTCTCCTCATCTTTAGGTTGCATAAAGATACAGAAATAGAGTCCTTGCTCAACCATGAACAACCATTTATATTTCAAAACTAGACCACTTAACCTGTGCATTCAGTTCAGTTGCTTTTCACAATCTTTATTCTAGTATAACGTGAAGAAATAATCAGATCTGTGTATACTCCCTGGAATGGTTTTGTTCTCTCCATTTCCTAGGATTTGCAAATATTTGGGGAAAGAAACCTACTTAGAATTTTTATGAAGAAAAGATAGTTTTCAGAGACAATTCAATATAAATTGGTATTCAAATATTCTCTAACTCATCATAATTCAGCTTTAGATATGCCTACTTTGTTAAGAAGTACTTTTGAGGTTTCAGTCTTTAGTCTTTGCATGCATCTTAGAAATGACTACACAATATTCCCCAAGAAACAAAGGAATAGTCTGCAGAAAAGCTGACTGGAATCTTCATTTTTGAAAGGGGAGAAGGAGGGGGAGGGGAAAGTGGCTCAGGATATTGCACCAGGATGGGGGGTGGTGCAGAGAGGGAGAAAAAGGGCAAGGGAGAGGGAGAACCCAGTTTAACAAAAACAAAATACATACCCCAAAGGCAGGCCCCCAACAACTCATCTCCTTCAGCCACACCCTACCCACCTAATCACACAGTTAATCCCTACGGGGGGGGGGGGATTAATGCACAGATTATGTTAAAGCTCTCATAACCCAATCACTTCACCTCTAAACCCTCTTGTATTGTCGCACACATGAGCTTTTGGGAGAAAACTCATATCTAAACCATAACACATTCTTTTATTTCATAAAGTTCAGAGTTAACCTTTCTAGCCATAATGAAACCTGAATAAAGCTGGTCAGTCTTTTTTCTTTAATCTTTATTTTGTTTATTTTTATGTGGTACTGAAGATCAAACCCAGTACCTCACATGTGTGAGGCAAACAGTTTTCCAATGAGCCACAACCCCAGCCCCAAGCTGGTCAGTCTTATTAAAGAAATAAATCACTGATCCACCCGCTAAGGAAATATTTGAAAGTATTGTTTTTAATGATTCTGGAAAAGGTACCAAAAAGTGATTGACAATTAAGAGTGAAACCTCTTCGAATCCTCATTGCTTACCTTTATTTCAGTATCTCACAGTGTATGACACTGCCTTCCATCTCTTATATCCCTGAAATTGTCCAAGTCCTATGTGTCTGTGCTAGCTCTTGTATACATTTGTTCTCTCCTCCTCCACATCTTCTCAGATCTAGTTTTACCTCTCGTAAGTGGAGTTGTCTTTCTAAAATTGATAATATTTATCCTCTACTTTTTTAGTTCAGTTTCTTTATCCATTACTCTGTTCTGCAAAAGAGCAGTTCAGGAGTCTACCCAATAAACATAGCCCCATCCTTTGAGGTGCAGATGAGGTAGGGTATGACTGTGAATATTCAAACTTTTGTATATTTTGTATTATAAAAACAAAATTTCATTTGGGTAGACACTGGGTTTTTTGAAAAAAATTTACTACTTTGTTAAAATAAATATAAGAATAAATGTCAAATTCCCCACTTTTATCAGTTTTTAAATTTTTTTGGTTATACATGTGAACAATACCTTTATTTTATTTTATTTTTTTGTGGTACTGGGGATCAAACCCAGTGATTCACATATGCAAGGCAATTGTTCTACCACTGACTTACAACCCCAGCCCTACTTTTATCAGTTTTAAGCATACAGTGTGGTGATATTAATTACTCACAATCGTGGGCATCCATTATTATATATTTCCAAAAATTTTTTATCACATAAAATTGTATCCATTAGATAATACCTTCCATACCATCTTCACCACAGCCTTGTAACAACTAGACAGTCTGCTTTGTATCTCTAGGAACTTGCCTGTTCTAGATAGGTAATATAAATAGAACCATAAAATATTTGATCTTTTGTGTCTGGCTTATTTCACATAACATGTTATTTTCAAGGTCCATCCATATTGTAGCATATATCAGAACTTAATTCCTTTTCACCAGTGAATAATATTCCATAGTGTGTACACACACACACACACACACACACACTCACGCACATGAACACAAACACAGTTGATTCTGTTAATTCAAAGGTTATGTTTTTGACAATTTGCCTACTCACTAAAATTAATCTATAACCCCCAAATTAATACTAATAATTTTTCAATCATTCTTAGAGCTACTTTTTGGAAGTTACAGAAAATTTGAGCCCTCCAATACACATGTTCCCATCTCAGTTTGAATAAGGTGGGTCCCTGTCTTTTGTTTTGGCTCTCATATTTAAACAGATATTCCCTTTTCAGTCAATTTAGTCTCTTTTTTTTTTGCATCTTTGTGATTTTATGGGAGATTTTGCTGTTTAAAATAGTTCAAAAGCATAGTGTTTGTTATGGTTTGGATGTGAGGTATCCCCCAAAAGTTCATGTGTGAGACAGTACAAAAGGTTCAGAGGAGAAATGATAGAGTTATGAGAGTCTTAACCCAATCAGTGAAATAATTACCTGATGGGATTAGTTGAGTGATAACTGAAGGCAGGTAGGATGTGGTTGGAACAGGTGGAGCATTTGGGGCATGCCTTTGGGGTATAGATTTGTAACTGGCAAGTGGAGTCTCCCTGCTTCCTGATCATCATGTGAGCGGCTTCCCTCTGCCACACACTTCTGTTGTGATGTCCTGCCTCACCTCAATCCCGGAGGAATGGAGCCAGCTTTCTATGGACTGAGTCCTCTGAAACCATAAGCCCATAAATAAATTTTTCCTCCCCTAGAATTGTTCTCAGATCTTTTAGTTACAGCACAGCAAAAGCTGACTAAAACAGTGTTCAAATGTTGTCTAATGTGACTTGTGGAGAAAATACTTGCATGTATAAGATTTGTTCAAATATGGATTATAGTGCCATTGAATGTGAGTTTAAAATTTGTGAAACAACAATATATTAAATAAGAAAAACATTAAACAAGGATATATTGATTAGATGGTGAAAATTTTGTGACCAGTGGTCCACAAAAACAATCTGAATTTCCTCCAAGAACAAGAGCTCAGTGTGCATTAATTTGGTTTCCACAACAACTGTATAGATCATAAATATCATGTATAATCAGAAAAGTTTGTACTACATCCTGCTTATTCATTTAACTGTTGATGGACATGGGTTATTTGTACCTTTTGGCTGTTGGGAACAATGCTGCTATCAATTGGTATATAAGTATCTAATTAAGTCCCTGTTTTCAATACTTTTGGGTAAATACACCTAGGAGTTGAATTGCTGGTTCATATGGTAATTCTATGTTTAATTTTTTGAGGAACTTCCATACTGCTTTCCATAGTGTCTGTTCCATTTTACATTCCACCAGCAGTGTACAGATGTTCCAGTTTCTCCATATCCTCAACAAAATTTTGTGTTTTTTCTTTAACTTTTAAAAACATATTACAGCCATCTTAGTATGCCTAGAATGTTATCCCAAAGAGTTGGCTTTGATTTGCATTTCTCTAATGATTATAAGAAAAATTTCACATGCTTGTTAAACATGCATATTTTTATTTGAAAAGTATTCTCATAACCTATGACCACTTTTCTATATTTGGTTGTGGTTGTTTAGTCATAGAAGTTTTATATGTACTTTGAGTATTAAACCCTACCATATATGTGATTTTTAAATATACTTAAGTCTACTGTTGAAACATGTTGATTATTTAGTTCACTTATATTCTTTAGTTCTATGATCCTTGCTTGGCACTTTTTCATATATTCTATCTCCATTGAAATTTTTTTTTTTTGGTACAAGGGAGTAAACCCAGGGGCAATCAACCACTGGGGCACATTCCCAGCCCTATTTTGTATTTTATTTAGTGACATGGTTTCATTGAGTTGCTTAGTACCTCCCCATTGCTGAGGCTGGCTTTGAACTAGAGATCCTCCTGCCTCAGCCTCCTGAGCTGCTGGGATTACAGGTGTGTGCCACTGTGCCTGGCTCCATTGAAATTCCAAGTTCCTGTATGCATTGACTCTTTTAATTTTCTGTTGGGTAAATCACAAATTTCATTTCATTAGGGTTACATTTTGGAGTTGTATCTTTTTTTTTATTGGTTGTTCAAAACATTAAAAAGATCTTGACATACCATATTTCATACATTAGATTCAAGTGGGTTATGAACTCCCATTTTTACCCCAAATACAGATTGCAGAATAACATCAGTTACACATCCACATTTTTACATAATGCCCTATTAGTAACTGTTGTATTGTGCTACCTTTCCTATCCTCTAATATCCCCCCTCCCCTCCCTCCCCTCCCATCTTCTCTCTCTACCCCATCTACTGTACTTCATTTCTCTCCTTGTTTTTTTTTTCCCATTCACCTCACAACCTCTTATATGTAATTTTGTATAACAATGAGGGTCTCCTTCCATTTCCATGCAATTTCCCTTTTCTCTCCCTTTCCCTCCCACCTCATGTCTCTGTTAAATGTTAATCTTTTCCTCCTGCTCTTCCTCCCTGCTCTGTACTTAGTTGCTATCATTATATCAAAGAAGACATTTGGCATTTGTTTTTTAGGGATTGACTAGCTTCACTTAGCATAATCTGCTCTAGTGCCATCCATTTCCCTGCAAATTCCATGATTTTGTCATTTTTTAGTGCTGCATAATACTCCATGGTGTATAAATGCAACATTTTTTAAATCCATTCATCTATTGAAGGGCATCTGGGTTGGTTCCAAAGTCTAGCTATTGTGAATTGTGCTGCTATGAACATCGATGTGGCAGTATCCCTGTAGTACGCTCTTTTAAGGTCTTCAGGGAATAGTCCAAGAAGGGCAATAGCTGGGTCAAATGGTGGTTCCATTTCCAGCTTTCCCAGGAGTCTCCATACTGCTTTCCAAATTGGCCGTACCAATTTGCAGTCCCACCAGCAATGTAGAAGAGTACCCTTTTCCCCACATCCTCGCCAGCACTTGTCGTTGTTTGACTTCAGAATGGCTGCCAATCTAACTGGAGTAAGATGGTACCTTAGGGTGGTTTTGATTTGCATTTCTCTGACTGCTAGAGATGGTGAGCATTTTTTCATGTACTTGTTGATTGATTGTATGTCCTACTCTGAGAAGTGTCTGTTCAGGTCCTTGGCCCATTTGTTGATTGGGTTATTTGTTATCTTATTGTCTAATTTTTTGAGTTCTTTGTATACTCTGGATATTAGGGCTCTATCTGAAGTGTGAGGAGTAAAGATTTGTTCCCAATGTAGGCTCCCTATTTACCTCTCTTATTGTTTCTCTTGCTGAGAAAAAACTTTTCAGTTTAAGTAAGTCCCATTTGTTGATTCTTGTTATTAACTCTTGTGCTATGGGTGTCCTATTGAGGAATTTGGAGCCCGACCCCACAGTATGTAGATCGTAGCCAATTTTTTCTTCTATCAGACGCAGAGTCTCTGATTTGACATCAAGCTCCTTGATCCATTTTGAGTTAACTTTTGTGCATGGCGAGAGGAGGTGATTCAGTTTCATTTTGTTGCATATGGATTGCCAGTTTTCCCAGCACCATTTGTTGAAGATGCTATCCTTCTCTCCATTGCATGCTTTTAGCTCCTTTATCAAATATAAGATAGTTGTAACTTTGTGGATTAGTCTCTGTGTCCTCTATTGTGTACCATTGGTCCACCCGCCTGTTTTGGTACCAGTACCATGCTGTTTTTGTAACTATTGCTCTGTAATATAGTTTGAAATCTGGTATCGCTATACCGCCTGATTCACACTTCCTGCTTAGAGTTGTTTTTGCTATTCTGGGTCTTTTATTTTTCCATATGAATTTCATGATTGCTTTCTCTATTTCTACAAGAAATGCCGTTGGGATTTTGATTGGCATTGCATTAAACCTATAAAGAACTTTTGGTAATATCGCCATTTTGATGACGTTAGTTCTGCCTATCCATGAACAGGGTATATTTTTCCATCTTCTAAGATCTTCTTCTATTTCTCTCTTTAGGTTTCTGTAGTTTTCATTGTATAAGTCTTTCACCTCTTTTGTTAGGTTGATTCCCAAGTATTTTATTTTATTTTTTTTGAGGATATTGTGAATGGGGTGGTTGTCCTCATTTCCATTTCAGAAGATTTGTCGCTGATATACAGGAATGTGTTTGATTTATGCATGTTAATTTTATATCCTGCCACTTTGCTGAATTCATTTATTAGCTCTAGTAGTTTCTTTGTAGACCCTTTTGGGTCTGCTAGGTATAGAATCATGTCGTTTGCAAATAGTGATAATTTAAGTTCTTGTTTTCCTATTTTTATGCCTTTAATTTCTTTCGTCTGTCTAATTGCTCTGGCCAGTGTTTCGAGAACTATATTGAATAGAAGTTGTTATAGAGGGCATCCCTGTCTTGTTCCAAAATTTAGAGGGAATGCCTTCAATTTTTCTCCATTCAGAATGATGCTAGCCTGAGGCTTAGCATAGATAGCTTTTACAATGTTGAGGTAAGTTCCTGTTATCCCTAGTTTTTCTAATGTTTTGAACATAAGGGGATGCTGTACTTTGTCGAATGCATTTTCTGCATCTATCGAGATGATCATATGGTTCTTATATTTAAGTCTATTGATGTGGTGAATAACATTTATTGATTTCCGTATATTGAAGCAGCCTTGCATCCCAGGGATGAATCCTACTTTATCATGGTGCACAATTTTTTTTGATGTGTTTTTGTATCCGATTCGCCAGAATTTTATTGAGGATTTTTGCATCTATGTTCATTAGAAATATTGGTCTGTAGTTTTCTTTCTTTGAAGTGTCTTTGTCTGGTTTGGGAATCAGGGTGATGTTGGCCTCATAGAATGAATTTGGAAGAGCTCCCTCTTTTTCTATTTCCTGAAATAACTAGAAAAGTATTGGTATTAATTCTTCTTTAAAGGTTTTGTAAAACTCTGCTGTATACCCATCCGGTCCTGGGCTTTTCTTGGTTGGTAGTCTTTTTTTTTTTTTTTTTCTGTAAGTCCCAAATAAGTAAGATTTTTATTTATTTTTATATGGAATTTTCAAAGTCTACTTACTTTAACTGTCAATGCTGAGTAAGATTATACACTTTATCACATAAATATATGTAAACACTGCATATATATGTATAAGTATGTGCAGTTAGATAGGATCTCAAATTTCAGGGTTTGTGGATATGAAGAACAGCTAAGCAAAGCACCATAAACTATGTTAAAAATATTCTAAACTGTTAAAAGATTTTTTTTTAAAAAGCAATCTAAGAACTCATTTTTTCTTTTTTTCCTTTATCATAGTCATTATTTACATGTAAGTATAGATTGATTCTTCTAACATCGTACAGACAGCCCTATGTAAATCGGTTTTAGACTATTACTTCCACTGTAAAATCAAACCAGTTCTTTCTGAAGAAAGAAAATGCATCCTGAATATAATAAATGCAAAAACCAGCTAGAGCTGGGTGCTGTGTCACAGCCTGTAATCCCAGCTACTTGGGAGTTGAGGAAAGAGGATGGCAAGTTCAAGCCTCAGCAATTTAGCAAGATCCTTTCTCAAATTTAAAAATTTTTAAAGGGCTGGGGATGTGGCTCAGTGTAAAATGTACCTGGGTTCAATCCCCAGTACCAAAAGTAAAAATCGGCTTGAAATATTTGAATTTATATATGCGAAGCAAATGACAGAAGTTATTTTTAATTATTTACTTATTTATTTATTGATGAGGGGTATAATAGGAATTGAACCTAGGAGCAGTTTCCCACTGAGCTACATCTCTATTCTTCTTTTATTTTGAAACAGGGTCTCACTAAGTAATTGAGGCTGACCTCAATCTTGCAATGTTCCTGCCTCAGCCTCCTGAATCTTTGGGATTATAGGCATGTGCCACCACATCCAGCTTAAAAGTAATTTTTATTAAACTGTAGCAACTATACCTAATATATGAATAGAAAAATTACGCTGTCCTTACCCTCAAAATAAAATACACTCAAAAGGAAACTCAAGAGGCATGACTGCAGGCTTCATGTCATCTGGAGTTTTCCCTTAGACAATGCTGACTATAATCCTTGAAATACCACTTATTAGTGCATTTTTCACCCAAACACATCTAATTTTGCATATAAAGATAGGTACTTCTTATGCATTTTTATAGACTCATTGTTTTTTTTTATTTTTATTTTTTAATTTTTATTGTTGGTTGTTCAAAACATTACATAGTTCTTCATACATCATATTTCACACTTTGATTCAAGTGGGTTATGAACTCCCATTTTTACCCCGTATACAAATTGCAGAATCACATCAGTTACACATCCATTGGTTTACATATTGCCATACTAGTGTCTGTTGTATTCTGCTGCCTTTCCTATCCTCTACTACCCCCCCTCCCCTCCCCTCTTCCCTCTCTACCCCCTCTACTGTCATTCATTTCTCCCCCTTGTATTATTTTTCCCTTTCCCCTCACTTCCTCTTGTATGAAATTTTGTATAACCCTGAGGGTCTCCTTCCATTTCCATGCAATTTCCCTTCTCTCTCCCTTTCCCTCCCACCTCTCATCCCTGTTTAATGTTAATCTTCTTCTCATGCTCTTCGTCACTACTCTGTTCTTAGTTACTTTCCTTATATCAAAGAAGACATTTGGCATTTGTTTTTCAGGGATTGGCTAGCTTCACTTAGCATAATCTGCTCTAGTGCCATCCATTTCCCTGCAAATTCTATGATTTTGTCATTTTTTAATGCAGGGTAATACTCCATGGTGTATAAATGCCACATTTTTTTAATCCATTCGTCTATTGAAGGGCATCTAGGTTGGTTCCACAGTCTTGCTATTGTGAATTGTGCTGCTATGAACATCGATGTAGCAGTGTCCCTGTAGCATGCTCTTTTTAGGTCTTTAGGGAATAGACCGAGAAGGGGAATAGCTGGGTCAAATGGTGGTTCCATTCCCAGCTTTCTAAGAAATCTCCATACTGCTTTCCAAATTGGCCGCACCAATTTGCAGTCCCACCAGCAATGTACAAGTGTACGCTTTTCCCCACATCCTCGCCAGCACTTGTTGTTGTTTGACTTCATAATGGCTGCCAATCTTACTGGAGTGAGATGGTATCTTAGGGTGGTTTTAATTTGCATTTCTCTGACTGCTAGAGATGGTGAGCATTTTTTCATGTACTTGTTGATTGATTGTATGTCCTCCTCTGAGAAGTGTCTGTTCAGGTCCTTGGCCCATTTGTTGATTGGGTTATTTGTTATCTTATTGTCTAATTTTTTGAGTTCTTTGTATACTCTGGATATTAGGGCTCTATCTGAAGTGTTTGGAGTAAAGATTTGTTCCCAGGATGTAGGCTCCCTATTTACCTCTCTTATTGTTTCTTTTTTTTTTTTTTTCTTTTATGTGCTTTCATATGTTTATATATGTATGTATATCCAAATTAAGGGCTGTAAAAATAGAAATTAACATAAATAATGTTTTTCAAAGGATGCCAATGCTTTCTTTTTTTTTATTTTTATTTTTTTTTTTAATTTTTATTGTGGGTTGTTCAAAACATTACAAATTTCTTGACATATCATATTCCACACTTTGATTCAAGTGGGTTATGAACTCCCACCTTCACCCCATACACAGATTGCAGAATCACATCAGTTACACCTCCATTGATTTACAAATTGCCATACTAGTGTCTGTTGTGCTCCGCTGCCTTTCCCATCCTCCACCCTCCCCCCTCCCCACCTCTCCCCTCCCCTCCCCTCCTCTCTCTCTACCTCCTCCACTGTATAACCCTGAGGGTCTCCTTCCATTACCATGCAATTTCCCTTCTCTCTCCCTTTCCCTCCCACCTCTCATCCCTGTTAAATGTTAATCTTCTTCTCCTGTTCTTCGTCCCTACACTGTTCTTAGTTACTCTCCTTATATCAAAGAAGACATTTGGCATTTGTTTTTTAGGGATTGGCTAGCTTCACTTAGAATAATCTGCTCTAATGCCATCCATTTCCCTGTAAATTCTATGATTTTGTCATTTTTAAATGCAGAGTAATACTCCATTGTGTATAAATGCCACATTTTTTTTATCCATTCGTCTATTGAAGGGCATCTAGGTTGGTTCCACAGTCTTGCTATTGTGAACTGTGCTGCTATGAACATCGATGTAGCAGTGTCCCTGTAGCATGCTCTTTTTAGGTCTTTAGGGAATAGACCAAGAAGGGGAATAGCTGGGTCAAATGGTGGCTCCATTCCCAGCTTTCCAAGAAATCTCCATACTGCTTTCCAAATTGGCTGCACCAATCTGCAGTCCCACCAGCAATGTACAAGTGTACCCTTTTCCCCACATCCTCACCAGCACTTGTTGTTGTTTGACTTCCTAATGGCTGCCAATCTTACTGGAGTGAGATGGTATCTTAGGGTGGTTTTGATTTGCATTTCTCTGACAGCTAGAGATGTTGAGCATTTTTTCATGTACTTGTTGATTGACTGTATGTCCTCCTCTGAGAAGTGTCTGTTCAGGTCCTTGGCCCATTTGTTGATTGGGTTGTTTGTTTTCTTATTGTCTAATTTTTTGAGTTCTTTGTATACTCTGGATATTAGGGCTCTATCTGAAGTGTGAGGAGTAAAGATTTGTTCCCAGGGTGTAGGCTCCCTATTTACATCTCTTATTGTTTCTTTTGCTGAGAAAAAACTTTTTAGTTTGAGTAAGTCCCATTTGTTGATTCTAGTTATTAACTTTTGTGCTATGGGTGTCCTATTGAGGAATTTGGAGCCCGACCCCACAGTATGTAGATCGTAGCCAACTTTTTCTTCTATCAGACGGCGTGTCTCTGATTTGATATCAAGCTCCTTGATCCATTTTGAATTCACTTTTGTGCATGGCGAGAGAAAGGGATTCAGTTTCATTTTGTTGCATATGGATTTCCAGTTTTCCCAGCACCATTTGTTGAAGATGCTATCCTTCCTCCATTGCATGCTTTTAGACCCTTTATCAAATATAAGATAGTTGTAGTTTTGTGGATTGGTTTCTGTGTCCTCTATTCTGTACCATTGGTCCACCCGCCTGTTTTGGTACCAGTACCATGCTGTTTTTGTTACTATTGCTCTGTAGTATAGTTTGAAGTCTGGTATCGCTATACCGCCTGACTCACACTTCCTGCTTAGCATTGTTTTTGCTATTCTGGGTCTTTTATTATTCCATATGAATTTCATGATTGCTTTCTCTATTTCTACAAGAAATGCCATTGGGATTTTGATTGGCATTGCATTAAACCTATAGAGAACTTTTGGTAATATCGCCATTTTGATGATGTTAGTTCTGCCTATCCATGAACAGGGTATATTTTTCCATCTTCTAAGATCTTCTTCTATTTCTCTCTTTAGGGTTCTGTAGTTTTCATTGTATAAGTCTTTCACCTCTTTTGTTAGGTTGATTCCCAAGTATTTTATTTTTTTTGAAGATATTTTGAATGGAGTGGTTGTCCTCATTTCCATTTCAGAGGATTTGTCGCTGATATACAGGAATGCCTTTGATTTATGCGTGTTGATTTTATATCCTGCCACTTTGCTGAATTCATTTATTAGCTCTAATAGTTTCTTTGTAGAGCCTTTTGGGTCTGCTAGGTATAGAATCATATCATCTGCAAATAGTGATAATTTAAGTTCTTCTTTTCCTATTTTTATGCCTTTAATTTCTTTCGTCTGTCTAATTGCTCTGGCCAGTGTTTCGAGAACTATGTTGAACAGAAGTGGAGAGAGAGGGCATCCCTGTCTAGTTCCAGATTTTAGAGGGAATGCCTTCAGTTGTTCTCCATTCAGAATGATGCTAGCCTGAGGCTTAGCATAGATTGCTTTTACAATATTGAGGTATGTTCCTGTTATCCCTAGTTTTTCTAGAGTTTTGAACATAAAGGGATGCTGTACTTTGTCAAATGCTTTTTCCGCATCTATCGAGATGATCATATGGTTCTTATTTTTAAGTCTATTGATGTGGTGAATAACATTTATTGATTTCCGTATATTGAACCAGCCTTGCATCCCTGGGATGAATCCTACTTGATCATGGTGTACAATTTTTTTGATATGTTTTTGTATCCGATTCGCCAGAATTTTATTGAGGATTTTTGCATCTAGGTTCATTAGAGATATTGGTCTGTAGTTTTCTTTCTTTGAAGTGTCTTTGTCTGGTTTAGGTATCAGGGTGATGTTGGCCTCATAGAATGAATTTGGAAGTTCTCCCTCCTTTTCTATTTCCTGAAGTAGCTTGAAAAGTATTGGTATTAGTTCTTCTTTAAAGGTTTTGTAAAATTCTGCTGTATACCCATCTGGACCTGGGCTTTTCTTAGTTGGAAGTCTTTTGATGGTTTCTTCTATTTCCTCAATTGATATTGGTCTGTTTAGGTTTTCTATATCCTCCTGACTCAATCTGGGCAGATCATATGACTTAAGAAATTTATCGATGCCTTCACTATCTTCTAATTTGTTGGAGTATAAGGATTCAAAATAGTCTTTGATTATCTTCTGTATATCTGAAGTGTCTGTTGTGATATTGCCTTTTTCATCCCGTATGCTAGTAATTTGAGTTCTCTCTCTTCTTCTCTTCGCTAGCATGGCTAAGGGTCTGTCGATTTTGTTTATTTTTTCAAAGAACCAACTTTTAGTTTTGTCAATTTTTTCAATTGTTTCTTTTGTTTCGATTTCATTAATTTCAGCTCTGATTTTAATTATTTCTTGCCTTCTACTTCTTTTGCTGTTGTTTTGCTCTTCTTTTTCAAGGATTTTGAGATGAAGTATGAGATCATTTATTTGTTGGTTTTTTCTTTTTTTAAGGAATGAACTCCAAGCAATGAATTTTCCTCTTAGAACTGCTTTCAATGTGTCCCATAGATTCCAATATGTTGTGTCTGTGTTTTCATTTATCTCTAAGAATTTTTTAATTTCCTTCTTGATGTCTTCTATAACCCATTGATCATTCAGTAACCTATTGTTCATTCTCCAAGTGATGTATGCTTTTTCCTTCCTTCTTTTATCGTTGATTTTCAGTTTCATTCCATTATGATCAGATAAGATGCATGGTATTATCTCTACTCCTTTATATTGTCTAAGAGTTGCCCTGTGACATAATATATGATCTATTTTTGAGAAGGATCCATGTGCTGCTGAGAAAAAAGTGTAACTGCTTGATGTTGGGTGGTATATTCTATATATGTCCATTAGGTCTAGGTTATTAATAGTGTTATTGAGTTCTATAGTTTCCTTATTCAACTTTTGTTTGGAAGATCTGTCCAGTGGCGAGAGAGGTGTGTTGAAGTCTCCCATGATTATGTTATGGTGATCTATTAGACTCTTGAACTTGAGAAGAGTTTGTTTGACGAACATAGCTGCACCATTGTTTGGGGCATAAATATTTATGATTGTTATGTCTTGTTGTTGTATGGTTCCTTTAAGCAGTATGTAGTGTCCCTCTTTATCTCTTTTGATTAACTTTGGCTTGAAATCTATTTTATTTGATATGAGTATGGACACTCCTGCTTGTTTCCGAAGTCCATATGAGTGATATGATTTTTCCCAACCTTTCACCTTCAGCCTATGTATGTCTTTTCCTATCAAATGCGTCTCCTGTAGGCAGCATATTGTTGGGTCTTGTTTTGTGATCCATTCTACTAGCCTGTGTCTCTTAATTGGTGAGTTTAAGCCATTAACATTTAGGGTTATTATTGAGATATGGGTTGTTCTTCCAGCCATATTTGTTTATTTCTGTTACTAAACATGGTTTGTTTTCCTCTTTGATTATTCCCCCCCCTTTACTGTCCTACCTCCCACTGTTGGTTTTCATTGTTATTTTCCATTTCCTCTTCCTGTAATACTTTGGCGAGGATGTTTTGAAGAGATGGTTTTCTAGCTGCGAATTCTTTAAACTTTTGTTTATCGTGGAAGGTTTTAATTTCATCCTCCATCCTGAAGCTTAATTTCGCTGGATACACAATTCTTGGTTGGAACCCATTTTCTTTCAGTGTTTGAAATATGTTATTCCAGGATCTTCTAGCTTTCAGAGTCTGTGTTGACAGATCAGCTGTTATCCTGATTGGCTTACCCCTAAATGTAATCTGCTTTCTTTCTCTTGTAGCTTTTAAAATTCTCTCCTTATTCTGTATGTTGGGCATCTTCATTATGATGTGTCTAGGTGTGGATCTCTTATGATTTTGCACATTCGGCGTCCTGTAGGCTTCTAGGATTTGGGGTTCTGTCTCATTCTTCAAGTCTGGGAAGTTTTCTTGTATTATTTCATTGAATAGACTTCTCATTCCTTTGGTTTGGAGCTCTGTACCTTCCTGTATCCCAATGACTCTTAAGTTTGGTCTCTTAATGTTATCCCATATTTCTTGGATGTTCTGCTCATGGTTTCTTAACAGTCTTGCTGAGCTGTCTATGTTCTTTTCCAGTTGAAATACTTTGTCTTCATTGTCTGATGTTCTATCTTCTAAGTGTTCTACTCTGCTGGTAGTATTCTCCATTGAGTTTTTAAGTTGGTTTATTGCTTCCTGCATTTCTAGGATTTCTGTTTGTTTGTTTTTTATAACCTCTATCTCCCTGTATAGTTGATCCTTTGCTTCTTGGATTTGTTTGCGTAATTCGTTGTCGAAGTGATCTTTCATTGTCTGATTTTGCTGTTTAATGTCTTCCTTGATACTCCAGATCATCTGAAGCATGTATATCCTGAATTCTTTATCTGACATTCCATCTGCTGCAGCTGTTACCTCTTCTAAAGTTGCGTTGACCTGCATTGCTTGTGG
Organism: Marmota flaviventris; assembly: GCF_047511675.1. Lineage (NCBI taxonomy): Eukaryota > Metazoa > Chordata > Mammalia > Rodentia > Sciuridae > Marmota > Marmota flaviventris. The sequence continues at coordinate 104,203,904 of NC_092518.1, forward strand.
TCCTTTCTTTCCTTGTCTTTTCATACTGCTTGCGTATCTTTCCTGCAGGTGCGGGCGGCGGCTGTGCTCTCTCCTTATTCCAATTGGGGTGTCGTGGCTACCACGCCGGCAGGTCACTGGGCCTGTTCTGGGAGCTGGCGGCGGCTCTGTTCTGCCCCTACTCCCATTGGGGTGACGAGTGTACCACGCCGGCAGGCCACCGGGCCTGATCCGCCGGTCGGTTGCAGGTTTGCCTACCCTGCAGGCGCGGGCGGCGGCTCTACTCTGCCCCTACTGCAAATGGGGTGACGTGTCTGTCGTACCGGCAGGCCACTGGGCCTGTCCCGCTGGTCGGTCGCAGATCTGCCCACCTTTCGGGCACGGGTGGAGGCTCTGCTCTGCCCCTACTCCAATTAGGGTGTCATGGCTACCCCGCCTGCAGGACGCTGGGCCTGTTCCTGGCACGGGCAGCGACTCTGCTCTGCCACTACTCCAATTAGGGTGGTGTTTGTACCACGCCGGCAGGCTCCTGGGCCTGATCCGCCGGTCTGTTGTAGGTCTGCCTACCTTGGAGGCGCGGGCGGTGGATCTGCCCTGCCCCTCCTACCACGCCTGCGGACCCCTGGGCCTGATCTGCAGGTTGATCACTGGTCTGCTCACCCTGCGGGCACGGGTGGCAGTTCCGCTCCGCCCCCACTCCAATTGGGGTCACGTGACCACCACACCGGCAGGGCCTGATCTGGGCGTGGGAGAAGGATCTGCTCTGCCCCTACTCCAGTTGGGGTGACGTGTGTACCACACTGGCAGGCCACTGGGCCTGACCCGCCAGGCTGACACAGGTCTGTTTACCTTGCAAGTGCGAACTGCGGCTCTGCCCTGCCCCTCCTACCACGCCCATGTACCACTGGGTCGCGGGTCTGCCCACCTTGCGGTTGCGGCTGGCGGCTCCCCTCCGCCCCCTCTCCAATTGGGGTCACGCGGTCACCACGCTGGCGAGCCGCTGGGCCTGTTCCGGGCGCTGGCGGCGGCCCGGCTCCTTCCCTCTGGCTCGACGACAAATTGAGGAGACTCGGGTGACTGTGCCTCACCCCCCCTACCAGGAGACCAACTGCTTATGTCACCACTGGTATTGATGAAGTTCCCTCCTCCGCCCCTTTCTGCAGACGTCAGATCTCTGCCATGTTGGTATCCTATGCGAATGGCAGCATTTCGTTCCCCTTGCCGGGCAACCAAAGCACCGGGTGAGTCCTGCCCGGCCCTCAGCAGGACCCGGACCGAGAAGCAGTTTCCGCGGGCTCCTAGCCCCGGGCCAGGGAAGTTCCGGGAGCCGGAACTCGGCCACTCCGTGCTCGGTGTAAGCTCCTATAAATGTAAGCTCCAAGAAGCAGTCCCCTCGGGCTCAGTTCCGGGAGCCGGAACTCGGCCGCCCCGGCTCGGTATTCACTCTGATAAGATCAGGTTCTAAGAAGCACCCAGGCGCTGAGCCCTAGCAATCTGTCTGCAAGCCGCAGGCGAATTGCAGCCTGAAATTACCTGTTCTATGGCTGAATGAGCTGCGGTCAGTCAAAAACAGGGGTGGTGACGTCAGTTTACCAACATAGTGGCTGCTGGCCTCCTCTGTGGTCTGACCGGTGTGGAGAACCGAGATGGACCGCTTCCTTCCCCTGTCTCGAACCCAGAATTCAGCCCTGAGTACGGTGCTTGCGCGGCTGGCAGAAACTGCAGCGCTGTAACCCTGCGTCTCTATCCCAGACTTTAGCCGCGGGGCGATTTGCTGAATAAGCAGTGTTACCCTCCGTGCGACAACCTCTCGCGTTTGAGTCCCCGTAGCCGATCCTCGTGCGATGGAAATCCTTCCTCCAGGTTCCGGAGCACCCCACTATTGCTGGAAATTCCTAACAAAATATCCTTTAGCCATCCTGACTTGTCATACTCCCACACAGTGAAGCAGCACACGGGGACAATGCACTCCCCTCGCCGCCATCTTCCTTCTCCCCTCTTATTGTTTCTTTTGCTGAGAAAAAACTTTTTAGTTTGAGTAAGTCCCATTTGTTGATTCTAGTTATTAACTCTTGTGCTATGGGTGTCCTATTGAGGAATTTGGAGCCCGACCCCACAGTATGTAGATCGTAGCCAACTTTTTCTTCTATCAGACACCGTGTCTCTGATTTGATATCAAGCTCCTTGATCCATTTTGAGTTAACTTTTGTGCATGGCGAGAGAAAGGGATTCAGTTTCATTTTGTTGCATATGGATTTCCAGTTTTCCCAGCACCATTTGTTGAAGATGCTATCCTTCCCTCCATTGCATGCTTTTAGCCCCTTTATCAAATATGAGATAGTTGTAGTTTTGTGGATTGGTTTCTGTGTCCTCTATTCTGTACCATTGGTCCACCCGCCTGTTTTGGTACCAGTACCATGCTGTTTTTGTTACTATTGCTCTGTAGTATAGTTTGAAGTCTGGTATCGGTATACCGCCTGATTCACACTTCCTGCTTAGCATTGATTTGCTATTCTGGGTCTTTTATTTTTCCATATGAATTTCATGATTGCTTTCTCTATTTCTACAAGAAATGCCGTTGGGATTTTGATTGGCATTGCATTAAACTTATAGAGAACTTTTGGTAATATCACCATTTTGATGATGTTAGTTCTGCCTATCCATGAACAGGGTATATTTTTCCATCTTCTAAGATCTTCTTCTATTTCTCTCTTTAGGGTTCTGTAGTTTTCATTGTATAAGTCTTTCACCTCTTTTGTTAGGTTGATTCCCAAGTATTTTATTTTTATTTTTTGAGGATATTGTGAATGGGGTGGTTGTCCTCATTTCCATTTCAGAAGATTTGTCGCCGATATACAGGAATGCGTTTGATTTATGCATGTTAATTTTATATCCTGCCACTTTGCTGAATTCATTTATTAGCTCTAGTAGTTTCTTTGTTGACCCTTTTGGGTCTTCTAAGTATAGAATCATGTCATCAGCAAATAGTGATAATTTAAGTTCTTCTTTTCCTATTTTTATGCCTTTAATTTCCTTCGTCTGTCTAATTGCTCTGGCCAGTGTTTCGAGAACTATGTTGAACAGAAGTGGTGAGAGAGGGCATCCCTGTCTTGTTCTAGATTTTAGAGGGAATGCCTTCAATTTTTCTCCATTCAGAATGATGCTAGCCTGAGGCTTAGCATAGATTGCTTTTACAATATTGAGGTATGTTCCTGTTATCGCTAGTTTTTCTAGAGTTTTGAATATAAAGGGATGCTGTACTTTGTCGAATGCTTTTTCCGCATCTATCGAGATGATCATATGGTTCTTATTTTTAAGTCTATTCATGTGGTGAATAACATTTATTGATTTCCGTATATTGAACCAGCCTTGCATCCCAGGGATGAATCCTACTTGATCATGGTGCACAATTTTTTTGATATGTTTTTGTATCCGATTCGCCAGAATTTTATTGAGGATTTTTGCATCTAGGTTCATTAGAGATATTGGTCTGTAGTTTTCTTTCTTTGAAGTGTCTTTGTCTGGTTTAGGTATCAGGGTGATGTTGGCCTCATTGAATGAATTTGAAAGTTCTCCCTCTTTTTCTATTTCCTGAAGTAGCTTGAAAAGTATTGGTATTAGTTCTTCTTTAAAGGTTTTGTAAAACTCTGTTGTATACCCATCCAGTCCTGGGCTTTTCTTAGTTGGTAGTCTTTTGATGGTTTCTTCTATTTCCTCAATTGATATTGGTCTGTTTAGGTTGTCTATATCCTCCTGACTCAATCTGGGCAGATCATATGACTTAAGAAATTTATCTATGCCTTCACTATCTTCTAATTTATTGGAGTATAAGGATTCAAAATAGTTTTTGATTATCTTCTGTATTTCTGAAGTGTCTGTTGTGATATTGCCTTTTTCATCCCGTATGCTAGTAATTTGAGTTCTCTCTCTTCTTCTCTTCACTAGCATGGCTAAGGGTCTGTCGATTTTGTTTATTTTTTCAAAGAACCAACTTTTAGTTTTGTCAATTTTTTCAATTGTTTCTTTTGTTTCAATTTCATCTCTGATTTTCATTATTTCTTGCCTTCTACTTCTTTTGCTGTTGGTTTGCTCTTCTTTTTCAAGGATTTTGAGATGAAGTATGAGATCATTTATTTGTTGTTTTTTTCTTTTTTTAAGGAATGAACTCTAAGCAATGAATTTTCCTCTTAGAACTGCTTTCAATGTGTCCCATAGATTCTGATATGTTGTGTCTGTGTTTTCATTTATCTCTAAGAATTTTTTAATTTTCTCCTTGACGTCTTCTATAACCCATTGATCATTCAGTAACCTATTGTTCATTCTCCAAGTGATGTATGCTTTTTCCTTCCTTCTTTTATCGTTGATTTTCAGTTTCATTCCATTATGATCAGATAAGATGCATGGTATTATCTCTACTCCTTTATATTGTCTAAGAGTTGCCCTGTGACATAATATGTGATCTATTTTTGGGAAGGATCCATGTGCTGCTGAGAAAAAAGTGTAACTGCTTGATGTTGGGTGGTATATTCTATATATGTCGATTAAGTCTAGGTTATTAATTGTGTTATTGAGTTCTATAGTTTCCTTATTCAACTTTTATTTGGAAGATCTGTCCAGTGGTGAGAGAGGTTTGTTGAAGTCTCCCATGATTATTGTATGGTGGTCTATTAGACTCTTGAACTTGAGAAGAGTTTGTTTGATGAACATAGCTGCACCATTGTTTGGGGCATATATATTTATGATTGTTATGTCTTGTTGGTGTATGGTTCCATTGAGCAGTATGCAGTGTCCCTCTTTATCCCTTTTGATTAAGTTTGGCTTGAAATCTATTTTATTTGCTATGAGTATGGACACTCCTGCTTGTTTCTGAAGTCCATATGAGTGATATGATTTTTCCCAACCTTTCACCTTCAGTCTATGTATGTCTTTTCCTATCAAATGCGTCTCCTGTAGGCAGCATATTGTTAGGTCTTGTTTTGTGATCCATTCTACTAGCGTGTGTCTCTTAATTGGTGAGTTTAAGCCATTAACATTTAGGGTTATTATTGAGATATGGGTTGTTCTTCCAGCAATATTTGTTTATTTATGTTACTAAACATGGTTTGTTTTCCTCTTTGATTATTTCCCCCCCTTTACTGTCCTACCTCCCACTGTTGGTTTTCATTGTTGTTTTCCATTTCCTCTTCCTGTAATGTTTTGCCGAGGATTTTTTGGATAGATGGTTTTCTAGCTGCAAATTCTTTTAACTTTTGTTTATTGTGGAAGGTTTTAATTTCATCTTCCATCCTGAAGCTTAACTTCGCTGGATACACAATTCTTGGTTGGAACCCCTTTTCTTTCAGTGTTTGAAATATGTTATTCCAGGATCTTCTAGCTTTCAGAGTCTGTGTTGAAAGATCAGCTGTTATCCTGATTGGTTTACCCCTAAATGTAATCTGCTTCCATTCTCTTGTAGCTTTTAAAATTCTCTCCTTATTCTGTATGTTGGGCATCTTCATTATAATGTGTCTAGGTGTGGATCTCTTATGATTTTGCACATTCGGCGTCCTGTAGGCTTCTAGGATTTGGGATTCTGTCTCATTCTTCAAGTCTGGGAAGTTTTCTCATATTATTTCATTGAATAGATTGCTCATTCCTTTGGGTTGGACCTCTATACCTTCCTGTATCCCAATGACTCTTAAGGTTGGTCTCTTTATGTTATCCCATATTTCTTGGATGTTCTGCTCATGGTTTCTTAATAGTCTTGCTGAGCTGTCTATGTTCTTTTTATGTTGAAATACTTTGTCTTCATTGTCTGATGTTCTGTCTTCTAAGTGTTCTACTCTGCTGGTAGTATTCTCAATTGAGTTTTTAAGTTGGTTTATTGCTTCCTGCATTTCTAGGATTTCTGTTTGTTTGTTTTTTATAACCTCTATCTCCCTGTATAGTTGATCTTTTGCTTCCTGGATTTGTTTATGTAATTCGTTGTCGAAGTGATCTTTCATTGTCTGATTTTGCTGTCTAATGTCTTCCGTGAGACTCCAGATCATCTGAAGCATGTATATCCTGAATTCTTTATCTGACATTCCATCTGCTGCAGCAGTTACCTCTTCTAAAGTTGAGTTGACCTGCATTGCTTGTGGTCCTTTCTTTCCTTGTCTTTTCATACTGCTCGCGTTTCTTTCTGCTTGGTGAAACTGTTGTGTTTTTGAAATTTTCCCCCTATATATTTATATTGCTCTTCTATAGTTGAAAATTCTCCTGTGCAGGGTCGGGCGGCGGCTGTGCTCCTCCTCCAATTGGGGTTATCTGTCTACCACACTTATGGGCCGCTGGGCCTGTTCTGCCGGTCTGTTGCAAGTCTGCCTACCTTGAAGGCATGGGCGGCGGCTCTGCTCTGCCCCTCCTCCAATTGGTGTGACGTGTCTACTACGCCCGCGGACCCCTGGGCCTGTTCTGCCGGTCAGTCGCAGGTCTGCCTACCTTGCAGGGGCGGGCGGGCGGCTCTGCTCTGCCCTTACTCCAATTTTGGTGACGTGTCTACCACGCCGGCTGGTCGCTGGGCCTCTTCCGGGCGCGGGCGGCAGCTCTGCTCTGCCCCTCCTCCAATTGGGGTGACGTGTCTACTACGCCCGCGGACCCCTGGGCCTGTTCTGCCGGTCAGTCGCAGGTCTGCCTACCTTGCAGGGGCGGGCGGGCGGCTCTGCTCTGCCCTTACTCCAATTGGGGTGACGTGTCTACCACGCCGGCTGGTCGCTGGGCCTCTTCCGGGCGCGGGCGGCGGCTCTGCTCTGCCCCTACTCCAATTGGGGTGACGTGACTGCCACGCCAGCGGGCCGCTGGGCCTGTTCTGGGCGCGGGCGGTGGCTCTGCTCTGCCCCTCTGGCTTGATGACAAAGTGAGAGAGACTCGGGTGTTTGTGACTCACTTTCTTTACCAGGAGACCAACTGTTTCTGTCGCCGCTGGTATCAATGAAGTTCTCTCTTCTGCCGCTTTCTGATGACATCAGATCTCTGCCATGTTGGTATCCCATGTGAATGGCAGCATTTCGTTCCCTTTGCCAGGTGACCAAAGCAATGGGTGAGTCCTGACCGGCCCTCACAAGCCCCATCTCAATCCTGTTGCCACTGCCTATGAAGGCTCGGTTGGTATTTACCTCCACAGTATTCAGCAGGACCCGGACCGAGAAGCAGTTTCCGCAGGTTCTTTAGCCCTGGGCCAGAGCAGTTCCGGGAGCCAGAATTCGGCCGCTCCGGGCTCGGTGTATGTTCTGATAGGAGCAGGCTCCAAGAAGCAGTTTCCGTGGGTTCTTTAGCACTGAGCCTGAGTAATTTGTCTGCGAGCCGCAGGCGAATGGCAGCCTGAAATTACCTGTTCTATGGCTGAATGAGCTGCGATCAGTTGAAAACAGGGATGGTGACGTCACCTCTCCAAGATGGTGGCCGCTGGCTTCCTCTGTGGTCTGACTGGTGTGGAGAACTGAATTGGACCACTTCCTTCCCCTGTCTCAAACCCAGAATTCAGCACTGAGCACGGTGTTTGCACCACTGGCAGAAGCCTGCAGAATCCGCAGCGCTGTATCTTTGCGTTGCTATATCGTCATTTCCCAGCACGTGCCGCAGACTCTAGCCATGGGGCGATTTGCTGAATAAGCAACGTGACCCTCCGTGCGGACAAATCTCTCGCGTTTGAGCCCCTGTAGCTGATCCTCGTGCGATGGAAATCCTTCCTCTAGGTTTTGGAGCACCCCAATTTTGCTGGAAATTCCTAACAAGATAGCTTTTAGCTGTTCTAACTCGTCATAATCCCGCACAGTGACGCGGTACACGGGGGTGATGCACTCCCTTCGCCGCCATCTTACAACCCTCGGTTGGTAGTCTTTTGATTGCCTCTTCTATTTCATCCATTGATATTGGTCTGTTCAAATTGTGTGTATCCTCCTGACTCAGTCTGGGCAAATCATATGACTTAAGAAATTTATCAATTTCTTCACTATCTTCTATTTTATTGGAATATAGGTTTTCAAAATAATTTCCAATTGTTTTCTGTATTTCTGTAGCATCTGTTGTGATATTGCCTTTTTCATCCCGTATGTTAGTAATTTGAGTTCTCTCTCTTCTTCTCTTCGTTAGCATGTCTAAGGGTCTGTCGATCTTATTTATTTTTTCAAAGAACCAACTTTTAGTTTTGTTAATTTTTTCAATAGTTTCTTTTGTTTCAATTTTGTTGATTTCTGCTATGATTTTAATTATTTCTTGCCTTCTGCTACATTTGCTGTTATTTTGCTCTTCCTTTTCTAGGACTTTGAGATGAAGTGTGAGCTCATTTATTTGTTGGATTTTTCTTTTTTGAGGAATGACCTCCAGGCGATGAATTTCCCTCTTAAAACTGTTTTCATTGTGTCCCATAGATTCCGATATATTGTGTGTGTATTTTCATTTATCTCTAAGAATTTTTTGATTTCCTCCTTTATGTCTTCTGTAACCCACTGATCATTCAGTAACATATTGTTCATTTTCCATGTGATGTAGGATTTTTCCTTTCTTCTTTTATCATTGATTTCCAGTTTCATTCCATTATGATCAGATAAAATGCATGGTATAATCTCCACCCCTTTATATTTACTGAGGGTTGCCCTATGACATAATATATGGTCTATTTTTGAGAAGGATCCATGTGCTGCTGAGAAAAAAGTATATCCACTTGATGATGGTTGATATATTCTATATATGTCAGTTAAGTCTAGGTTATTGATTGTGATATTGAGTTCTATAGTTTCTTTATTCAACTTTTATTTGGAGGATCTGTCCAATGGTGAGAGAGTTGTGTTGAAGTCACCCATAATTATTGTGTTGTGGTGTATTTGATTCTTGAACTTGAGGAGAATTTGTTTTATGAACATCACAGCACCATTATTTGGTGCATAAATATTGATAATTGTTATGTCTTATTGGTGAATGGTTCCTTTTAACAGTATATAATGTCCTTCCTTATCCCTTTTGATTAACTTAGTTTTGAAGTTGATTTTATTCGATATGAGGATGGCCACCCCTGCTTGCTTACCAGGACCGTGTGCGTGGTATATGTTTTCCCAACCTTTCACCTTCAGCCTGTGTATGTCTTTTCCAATCAGATGTGTCTCCTGGAGGCAGCATATTGTTGGATTTCTTTTTTTAATCCATGTTACCATCGTATGTCGCTTTATTGGATAGTTTAAGCCATTAACGTTTAGAGTTACTATTGATATATGGTTTGTACTTCCAGCCATGTTTGATTATTTATCTTTTTTTTTTTTTAAATTTAGTTTGTTTCTCCATGATTAGCTTTCCCCCCGCCCTCTGTCTTTACTGAGGCACTTCCCACTGATGGTTTTGGTTATTGTTTTTCATTTCTTCCTCGTGTAGTGGTTTGCTCAAGATGCTTTGCAATGCTGGTTTTCTGGCTGCAAATTCTTTTAACTTTTGTTTATCATGAAAGATTTTTATTTCGTTGTCATACCTGAAGCTTAATTTTGCTGGATACAGAATTCTTGGTTGGCATCCATTGTCTTTCAGTGTTTGAAATACGTTGTTCCAGGATCTTCTCGCTTTCAGCGTCTGTGATGAATAATCTGTTGTTAACCTTATTGGTTTACCCCTGAATGTAATCTGCCTCCTTTCTCTTGTAGCTTTTAATATTTTCTCTTTGTTCTGTATATTGGATATCTTCATAACAATGTGTCTTGGCGTTGGTCTACTGTGATTTTGTTTGCTCAGTGTCCTGTATGCATCTACAATTTGTATATCCGTTTCCTTTTTTATTTCTGGAAAGTTTTCTGTAATTATTTCATTCAGCAGGTTACTCATTCCCTTGGTTTGAATCTCTATACCTTCCTCTATCCCAATGACTCTTAAGTTTTTTTTTTTTTATGTTATCCCATATCTCTTGGATGTTTTTCTCGTGATTTTTTACCAGCCTTTCTGAGTTGGCTAGACTCTTTTCAAGATGATATATTTTGTCTTCATTATCTGACGTTCTGGTTTCTACTTACTCCACTCTGTTAGTGATACTCTCATTTGAGTTTTTAATTTGGTTTATAGTTTCCTTCATTTCTAGAATTATTGTTTGATTTTTTTATAATCTCTATCTCCTGATAAAGATGCTTAACTTCTTCTTTTATCTGTTTATGTAATTCATTTTCAATGTGTTCTTTCACTGTTTGAATTTGCTGTCTCATATCCTCTTTAAGTTTCCATTCCATCTGTCTAAGGTATTCTTTGAGTTCTTTATTTGACCATTTTTCTGATGACTCTAGGTCCTCCTGAATATTTAGGCTGTCCTGCATTGTTTGTACTCCTTTTCTTCCTTGCTTTTCATGCTGCTCATGTTACTTCTTGTTCTGTTTGACTGCTGAGTTACTGTTTACTCCTATAAATTTATTTGATGCTTGGGAGGAAAGGTATTAGAAGGGAAGGGAAGAAGTCACTAAAGAGAATGAGAGTAAGCAGGTAGAATTCAAGGAAGGGGGAATAAGAAAATTGAAAAGAAATGAAAAGGCTAAAGAAAAAAATAGAAAAGAAAAAAAAATTAAAAAAATAATAAAAAAATAATAAAAAAAATAAAAAATTAAAATTAAAATTAAAAAAAATAAAAAAAAAATTAAAAACAACAACAAAAAAATGAAAATGAAAAAAAAACCCAAATTAAAAAAAAAATTAATAAATGCAGTCTTAGAGTTTGATTAACTTCTCTTCCAGTAGGTGGAGCTGTGCCCACCGGGCCAAGCTTCTCCTCTCAATACGCGGGAACCAATCACTGTGCAGCAGCTCCTCCTCCCAGACTGGGCGGGTCTCCAATCCTGAGTGCCTAGGGCCTTCTCTTGTGTCTAGTCACTTCCTCACTTTTCCTCAAGCCAGACCCCGCTCACCGGTGATGCTCACCACAATACTGGCTACACGCCAGGTCTGCTGCTCCCAGGAGCCCTATTTTCTTGAACAACTGGGCACACTCTCCCTGTTTGCCATTCCCTCAGACCCTAAGTTTGTGGAGCTTGGGGCTGAGAACTCTCAGCGAACTTCGCTTGCCCTCCGGTAGCCATGCCCCCAGTAGCTGGCGCAAGAGACCCCAGTTGTCAGCACTGGTTCAAGCGGTAGCCGGGAGCTCCGTGCTGCGGGTCCCGTGCCACTCCTGATTCCCTCGGTCTGGCTATCGCGCTCACGGGAGAGCTGGGAGGGGCCCTTAAGGTTTCCCCGCTGTGTGGAGAGGGAAGGCTAGGGGATTACACATCTGTCGCCGCTGGTTTCAATGAAGTTATCTCCTCCACCGCATTCTGGTGACTCAGTTCTCTGCCATGGTGTTGGCCCCAGATCCACGTCAGCTCAGCATTGCCTAGTGATCCTGGGCAAACAGAAATTAGACGGTTTACGACTCCCTATGCCCGCGCAGCTGAAGAGGTCAGAGACTTGATCTCTCCGCGCCCACTGCCATGTTGGATCCAGCGGTTATCTTGGAGTTGTATCTTGATCTATTATTTGGAACATATCTTCCTGTTAATTTTCCTTAACACTCTATGGTTTCTGCACATTAGATAAGGTGACTGCCATTTCCTGGTCTTGCCAGACTGGCCTTCTGTAGGAGATGGACCTCGTCAATCATCCCAGCCAGAGATTCCATGTGCTTCTCAAATCTTTTTGCTTGTCCAAATCCTGGTCTTTGTTCTTAGTAGCCCCCAAGAGATTATATGTGCCAAGAGCTGTCATTGGCTGAGATAGGTAAGGTAGAAGAGAGCTCCTGGAGAGATAGCTGAGGAGATTGGAGTGTTAGGTGTGTATTCCAGTTTTGTTACAGTTTCCATACAAGGTATGCCGTCTAAAACTTCATGTATTAATGCAGAGTGCAAAATGATTAGATTCCGAAAGTTTTAACCTAATCATCTGATTAATTCATTTTATGCAATAATGATTTGAAAGGACTATTGAACTGGGTGGTAATTGTGGGAAGGTGGGATGGGACTAGAGGAAGATGGTCCTTGGGAGCATGCCTTTGGAGATTATATCTTGTCCCCCTGACTCTCCCCCTCTGTCTCTCTGCTTCTTTTCTACCTTGAGGTGAGCAGCTTTCCTTAGCCATACCCTTCATCCATGATGTTCTGCCTCCGTTAGGGCCCAGAGCAATGGAGTCAGCCTACCATGGACTGAGACTTCTGAAACTTGTAGCCAATAATAAATCTTTTCTCCTCTAAATTGTTCTTATTAGGTATTTTAATCATAACAATGAAAAGCTGGCAGACAGAAGTTTCTGCTGTGCTCAGGGAGAAGCTAAGAGTTGGAATTTCTCTCTGTGCACTAAGCTGGGGAGAATGTATGTGGCGAATACCTGCATTCTCATTTAGATGGTATACTCTGAGACCCCTTGTATGTCTGCTAAAAGTGCACCTGTTTAAAAACCAACTTCCCCTGCCTCAGTTTTAGAGAGACTCAGGAATGCAGAGCCCTGCCAATTCCTAGAGCTAGGTGATTTAGGAGACAGATAGATGAGAGCTACAAAAGTTGGGGTACTTAGTGGAGCACAAACTGCTTCCAGGTATAATCTGCCAATCTAGAGTTATCATTGTAATTCTCCAAGAGAGGAGGCATAGAAAGTAACCATACTCTTATCCAGGCTCCTGGAGGTCTATAGTTTATCTCTTCCATTCACTTCACATGTAGGCTAGCCAGAAGCCTGATCTTCATGCATAAAGTAGAAAACTATACTGATAAATCTTTTCTAGGTAGAAACTGGAAATTGTACATTTTAGTCCATTCCACTTGAACTGATCCTGGAGTCTACACATGCTGGAAACTTTTGTGTACTTTCTCATTCAAAACCAACTTTTTGTAGCCTATGGCTTTGGTGCTTGCCTATAATCCCAGCAATTCAGGAGGCTGAATCAGGAGGATCCCAAGTTCAAGGCCAGCTTTGACAGCTTAGTGAGAACCTGTCTTAAAATAAAAAGAGCTAGGGGCATGGCTCAGTGGTATAGTGCCCCTGGTTCCAATCCACTGTACTACAAATAAAACAAAGGTTCAGAAACTGAATCTAACTGTTTGTGGTCTAGGGAAACTTGAGAATGGTGATTACCTTTCCATTCCAGAGCTAGTATTTGTGTCAAACTTTCTGGGGGGACTGTAAAATTTGGGGTGTGACATATGTTGTCTGCATCCTTTGTTCCTCAAGGAAAAGGTTAGTATCAGAGGTAACTTCAAAATTGTATGGTTCTGTGCCTGGAGTGGGGTTTATGATTGTGTGTGTCTCAGATTTTCCTACCCATTTCATTGTGGATGTTTTCTCAGTTGCTCAGCATGTAGAATTCTCTGAACTAGTTTTTAGTTTTCTCTCAGAGGGAATTGTCCATGTGTAGATGTTTATTTGCCATATCTATGGTGGGAGAGAAAGTCAGGAGCCTCCTATTCTGCTCTTTTGCTGTTGTCAACCAGACAGTGGATTTTATTTATTTATTTATTTTGGTACCAGGGATTGAATCCAGGGGTGTTTAACCACTGAGAAATATCCTCAATCCCTTCGATTTTTATTTTGAGACAGGGTCTTGCTAAGTCATTTAGTGTCTTACTAAATTGCTGAGGCTAGCCTTGAAATTGGGATCCTCCTGCCTCAGCCTCCAGTGCACTAGGATTACAGGTATACACCACTACACCCAGCAAGACAGTGTATTTAAAGTCTTGGTCTAGTAAATTCACAAATATCTGGCTTCCTCAAAGATAGTCTTTCAATGTCATTCCCCCCACCTTATTAATGGGTAATATGTTATCTCCCTTTTCATGCATCATAATTTTTTGTCATTGTTAAAAACTGGATGTTTTGAACATAATTGTGTAGTAGATGAGTATCAGATTTACCATTTTGCCTAGATTTTATTCCTTTTTATCATAGGTTATAATTTTTGTTTACTGACTTTTCCAATGTATTTCTTTAAAGACATTGTATTTTTCATGTGTGGTCACAGAATTCTGTTAGCTTAGGGCTTAGCTAGTGATTTGACAGATATTTCCTTACCTCTGAAGCCAAATCAGTCCTTGAAGCTGGGTTTCGTATGTGTTGGAGCAAGTCTTCTGCACCCAAAGTGACAGTTTACAAGTCTGTTTTCACCTTCACAGTTCACTTCTTCAGAGCTTGAATGTCACCTAGAGAACTTTTCTGATTCTTACGCATTTTTAGAGCATGCTTCTAATCCTGGATATATCATATTCATGGCCTTCTAAACTTCAATAATAATGTAGGAGCCTTTCAAAGCTCTTATTCTCCCAAAGCATCTTACTTACTTCCTAGTCTTTCTTCCTTGGTTTTTTGTTGTGTCTATTTTTCACCCAACTGATAACCATTTTCTCAGAGAAAAACTGTTAATTTACCTTTAAATATTTTTAACAAATGCCTACTTCCATGTATGCACTTTTCTACTCTGAGAGTTCTAGATTAGGGAAACTGTTTATATTAGTTCTTCAGGGAACCACTTCTCAGGTCAAAGCTTTTTTATTTTTTAAGAGAGGGAGAGAGAGAATTTTTTAAATATTTATTTATTTATTTATTTTAGTTTTCGGCGGACACAACATCTTTGTATGTGGTGCTGAGGATCGAACCCAGGCCACATGCATGCCAGGCGAGCGCGCTACCACTTGAGCCACATCCCCAGCCCCTCAGGTCAAAGCTTTTGAGGACATAGTCCATGCTGCTCTCTTTGGTACCAGGAAGCAAGACTGTTTGTATGGGCCAATGCCTTCAAGAGCGCCATTAAGGTTGTGAGGCAGGGATGGGGCAGTTGAAATATCACAAAGTATTCTTACTGAGTTTCAATCACCTTTTTCTTATTGAAGTGTTCTCTTGATTGCTATTAACTTTGACTGTTTTCTAGAATTTTGATAATGTTCATTAGGATAGTTTTTGTCAATCATTTTTGATGTTTTGTGGAGGGATGTGTCCTCAGGGTTCTCTGTTATATCATTTTCACTGATGGCACCTGTATTTTTCCTGGCAATCAGGATTTTGTTTTATTTAGAATGAGCAAAAGCAAGTTATAAGCAGTTTCAAAGTAGCTGAGTTCTATCTGGGAATAGGATAAATTATACAAAGCCAAAGAGTAATATTAAAGTTTGAGAAAGCATTAAAAATCAAATCTTCTAACTGCTAGTGGAAGGCCTTTCTTCTATATTAAATTTATTCATATGGCTAGCTATAATGTTTCTGAGTACCAGTCAATACTGGAGAAGTCACCTGTATTTTAATTTCCAATTATTAGGGCATCATGATAGAAATTTATTAGCTATTTTATAGAGAGCTATCTCTGAGTCACCAAAAGCCATCTGACCACTTACCCTCATTTTAGCAACCCATGTCCTCAGGATTTTTTTGTCCGTCTTCCATACTTCTCATGAAGTCAATCTATTTGGTTTCCTCTGTTGCAAAGTGCTCTTTGTTTCCTACTTTCTCCTATGGCTTGTTGTTTTATAAAGTAAACTTTTTCTTTAGTGACTGATAAGAATAACCAAACATTAATTTGGGGCTTGGATAATGTTTTTTCTGTCCTTTACTGACTTATTATCCCAATTAGAGTTATCTGTTCTATAATCTCTTATAGCTTTTTTTCCCCTTGTTTCTAGAAATTGTATTTTGTTTACTCTTCCTTAGCCCAGGTAATTACATAGTGTGCAAAATCAGTGCCCAGAGACAATCTATTAAATATTCTTAGTCTAGTGCTGTTGACTTGTCCACAATCTGGGCAGAAAAAGTAAATGCACAACAGTGATTTTATGTTTTGTACCCTATCACCTCCATAAGTTTGCTCCCAATCGCCAGGCTTTATGTTCTAACTTTGAATTAGAAAAATATTTTACCTATTGGATCACCTTGGTGAATGAGTCAGATGGAATTTTCTGAATTAGTTTTTTCTGATAGACTTGATGAGAGCCAGTGTTCAGTATGTGCTTCCTTGTGATTGACTTCTTTGATTTATAGGGAAATTTGGCTAAGAGCATTTGACTTAGCCTTAATGGAAAGAAGATAAATTGGACATATCCTCTGATAAGAGTATGTATGTGTGTGCATGATATTTTTATTTTATTGGTTGCCTCTGATGAGAAACCGACTTGAATATTTTTCATGACAAAGTAGCAGGAAAAAAAGCAAGCAAGCAAGCTTGGGTAATTGTTACAAGCTTGGAGAGCATTTGAGGTAGACATTCTTCTAATATCTGCTATAAAGGCTGAGGAAGAAAGTTAATAGTAGAATACTCTGTTTATGTGACTGGTGCCTTGCCTTCCTTGTAATTCATTTGAATGCCTTGTAACTCCGAATGGAACTTCCTGGCCTCTTGTTACTCCTGCTTTCTGTGGAAGAAAAATGGATATCAGCATTAGTGCTGTTTTTTTTGTGCTATCAGCTAAAAGCCTGAAGAGTTTATAGAACAATCTTCTCCACTGTGGCACTTTGCCTGAGGCTAGTTCAAAGCAATTGAACCATTATATTAATAATATTAATAAATGGTAGCCATTAGTTATTCAGCCAGACTGGATGACAGTTACATCTTACACATTATTTCTAAGTTATTATCTCCCTTCTCTATATGAAGAAACTGAGACACACATTGTGGAGGTAGTCGTATAATATGGTGCCCCATATTGCACAGGAAATGGTTCAAGTCTAGGTCTCTCTGAATGCAGCATGCTCTCTCTTTCCACTGTGCCTCTATTCTTTTCAAAGATCTTTCTTATTGGGAGTATATATGATTTCATTTCTGTTATTTTCTTCTAATAGTTATTGTTTGAATATCGGGCTTTATCCAGGCCCTGTGCTTGCCATATATTATCATTAAGATTTATAGTAGCCCTGCAATGTAAATGTTTGTACCCTAGTTTTACAGATGAGATGATTTTCCATTGTGACATGCTGCTTCTTCAAATTTTTAACCATTTTTAGCCTCTGTTCTAGTTACTCTTGAGCCATGTTCTGCCCTTCCCTATCCTAATTATACCTTCCCAGATTCACGTTCCAGGTGATTCCATTATCTTGTTCCTACTTGATGGGTGCTGATGATTTCCTATGGTATCTCTATGAGTTGGTAAAACTCCCTTAGGGACCCACAAGCTTGCTGCTTACTAGAACTATGTGGACTTCTCAAGCATGGTGTTCTTTAGCTGTGATGAAAATTCAAAGTGTGTAGTGGTTAGTCGGACCTTTATCAAATCTACCTCCAAGGGACTTGTAGACATTGGAAAGCAACTCAAATATGCAGATGCTCATGCTGCTTGCTATAAGCAATAAAGTCCTTTCTCTCAGACCCAGGAGTTTTTCATCTTCTGTCAGCATCCATGAAACAGTGTGTCTTATCTTTTTAAGTTATTGGTAGGATAAAAATACCAGATTCTTCTAAGTTCCTGAAAAATATTGTACCTGAAGTTTTCCATTCTATTTGATTAAGAGCCAGCTCAATTAATTCTTAGCTTCATGTGAGCTGGTGACTCTAAGGAGGCCCTCTGTAGACCTCTAGAGTTCTCTTTGTTACTCTTTTCTCTCTGGGTTTCTTTCCTGTAAATTCTAGTTCCCTTTTCTTCCTGTTCTTTCAGCTGTTTGTCTACCCAGGAAATTCTATCAATTTCTCCTTTCTTCTCTCTCTCTCTCTCTCTGCTGCATTTTGGAAATTCTTCCTAGGCAATAAGCTGATGCAGTCCTTTGTTTCCAGAATCACTGTTCTTTATAGCTTTATGTCTTGTGTCATTGAGAACTCTTCTTTCTTATTGTGCACTATTTTTGAATTTCAGGTAAGAAATAATGTGTTCCCTCTTATGCTCCCAGAAGTGGGAGTTGAATTCTTGGGTTTTGAAAATAGATTTGATATTTGGAAATAGCTCTAACTCAGATTAATAAGGTTGCTAATCAAGATGGCTAATTCCTCACACCTTTCTCCCCTCAAATTTTGGTAGTAACCAATCTATTTCTCCCCTCTGTGGCTTTAGAATATTTGTGGTTTAAAATTACTTTCAAGATGGTTTTCAGTGGATTACCCTCTCAATGTCCCCTTTAATTTACAAGCTCCTTTAAACTTGGAGGAACCAACAGTTCTACAAAGATTAGTTTTATTTTCGCTTGCCATTAGCCAACTCTTCAGTAGACAAATTATGTTAATTTCCCCTTTGGGTTTCTCTTAATATCATTCTCAGTGCCATACCTCAGGCTGCATCCTTCCTTTGTTTTGGTCTAGATTATTATATCCTCCTCCAAGCTAGTCCCTCTCTTTTTCTATTATTCACATTAAGGTCAGAGTAAATTTCAAAAAACAAAAATAAAACAGATCTGACAGTCATTTTTGACCCTGAAAATGGTTCCTCCATGAATATAGAATAATGCTCACCTTCCTTTGTGTCTACAATTTGTTCTCTGTTTATTTCTCACTTTATTTTACATAACATTCTCTACCATTTGATAGGATTATAATCCACAAATGTCAGTATTTTATTACATTTTCAACTTTGTCCCATCTTGGTGCCTTTGCTTATCCTGTCTCTTTTTGGCAAGAATACCTAATTTTGCATGATTTCAAAGATGTTTCTCAAATACTAACTATACCATGAGGCTTCTCCAGAGGCCACCAGTGTAATGAAGTCCCTCATCCCTTATTTTTGCATTATACATTAGATGGACCTATATTAGAGCATTTATCAGACTCTCCTTTTGGTTTACTTGAGTAAGTGTCTGTCTCCCTTAATAGTCTGTGTGTCCCTGGAAGGCAAATACTGCCTTATTTCTCTTCATATTCACCATACCATTTATCTCAGGGCCTTATAAATAGTGCGTGCTGAATAAATATTTGTTGGATTGAAATTGGTTACTTAAGGAACCTTATTTAGCACATAAAAATAAATCACTAGTACTTTCATTACTGACATTTGCAATCTAGTTTGAGCTCAGTGAAATTTTACATTCGAAATTTATCTTTGGAGTTTATGAAGACTGCTTTCTCTTTGTGGCCAGCCTACACTCAGAACTTCTTTCTCTTCCCCCAACACACAGGGTACTGATGTCTTCCTACATTCTCTAGACAATGCCCTTTGACAATGGCTTCAAACCAGGTATGTCCTGGATTCATCTAGGGGAGTTTGTTGTGCTGGGGATTGAACTCATGGGGGGAGGGTTAAAAATAGCATATTTTCTGGATCTGATCCCAGAATCACTAATATGTCGTCTCTAGTGCTACTGCTCAGGAACTTGTGTGTTTAACAGGTACCTGGCACTTGATGATACTTATGTGCAGACAATTTTGATACCTACTGCTCTATGATCTTGAGTTTAGATCATTTTTTGTACTGACTATGCTATCACAATTTATCTACTGAGTCTCCTGCCTTTGAGATGCAGCTTTCAATTAGCTAACATTCGAAAAATGTTGTGATTTACTTTTTAAAAAAATTATATTTAACTCATACATAAAAACATTAATATTGTACATATGTACATTGTATAATGTTCAAATCAGATTGAATATATCTGTCTCCTCAAGCGTTTATCATTTCTTTTATGGTGAAAACTTTGAAAGTCCTTTCTTCCTGCTTTTTGTAATGTCAAGCACATTATTTTTACCTCTAATCACCCTACTGTGCTATAGCAAACCAGAACTTCTTGCTTTTAACTGTAACTCAGTACCCATTGACCTACATCCCCCCCACTCTTCCAGGCTTGATTTACTTGAGAACTCCATTTCACTAAGTTATTGATGTCTTCTCTCAAGGGCAGTTACTTTTCAAATTACAAAATGTTTTAATAGACTTTTTAGAACAGTTTAAGGTTCACAGCAAAATTGAGAGGAAACAGTTTTAATAGGGTGCTCTTAAAGACAATGTGAAAAATGTTGCCTTTAAGGAATGACAGTATTTAGACTTTTTGGTAGCAATAAGAATGGACTCCTTTAAAGAACAATAATTTTTAATTGCCTCAGAAAGTAGGTAATAATTATAGAAAATACAGAGTTTTGTTATATTCTTTCTCTGTTAATCATGTATTAAGATTGGGAAAGGATTGTAGGATTTAAATAGAGAGTAATATCTCAAATCATGCTGCAGGAAAAATAAGAAAAAATCAAAACCTCAGGAGCTTTACTCTTTCTTTCTCTCCCTCTTTTTCTCTTCCCCTCCTCTCTCCTCTCCCTCTCCCTCTCATACTGGGAATTGAACCCAGAGACTTTCTACCATTGACCCTAGCCCCTTTTTATTTTGTTTTTAGACAGTTTCTCACTGAATTGCTGAGGCTGTCCTCAAACTTGTAATCCTTCTGAGTAGTTGGAATTATAGAAGTACACCGCCATGCTCAGCTAAATATGGCTATTTCCCCCTGTATTTTGAATGGAACCCAAGGTCTTGCACATGTGAGGCAGCACATCACAACCCTTTAAAAATTTAAGGTTTTGAGACAGGATCTCAGATGTTAAGTTGCCGGGGCTAGCCTCAAATTTGTGACCAAGACTCCTGCTTCAGCCATGCCCTAGTTGCTGGGATTATAGATATGTGTCCACCCTGACTAGCTTGATTCTTTTTTGTCTCTCACAGTAAGAACTTGGTTGTGAACAGGTCAGAGTTAAGAATTTGAGGGGGTTTTAAAAAGTTTCCTAAAAGAGAGAAATTACAGTTCAAAAGGTTTCTAATAGGATAGTATTATGGTTTGGTTATGAAGTGTCCCACAAAAGCTCCTGTTAATGCAGGGATATTCAGAGGTTAAGTGATTGGATTGTGAGAACTGTAACCTTATGAGTCTATCATAGTTTGAATGGACTGACTGGGTGTTAACTGTAGGTGGTGGGGTGTGGCTAGAGGAGGTGGGTCACTGGTGGCATATCCTGGAAGGGTTGTTCTTCTGTAGCCCCTTCCCCCCTCCCTCTGTCTCTGCTTCTGATTATACCATGAACTGAGCAGCTTTCCTCCACTGTGCCCTTACCCCATGATGTGCTTCCTTAACTTAGGCCCAGAGTAATGGGAGTCCCTTAGTCTGTGGATTGAGGCTTCTGAAACCATGTAAACCCCAAATAAACTTTTTCCTCCTCTTAAGTAGTTGTTGTTCGATATTTTGGTCACATCAAGGAAAATCTAACTAAAACATATACAAAAGGAAATCAGTAATTAAGCAGTTTAATTTCAGCTTAAAAATCAAATGGTACCACATGGTGCTATACAGTTCCTATTTCTTCAAAACCTTAATCTATTACTATTTTAAGTTTTTTTTAATAAAGAATATGTCATTAAAACAATGGTCTTATATAGAGTTGATGTTCATATTTGGAAATGTATACTAGGTGTTTGAAATCTAAACTGACCATGGTTATGGTTAATATGTAAGAAGCTTACTTAATTTAGTTCTCTTCAAATATATTTGTCCATCTACTCTATGAAAAAAGTATGCATTCTAATAGGTGCATTTAATTACAAAGTATTACATATAAAACTGGTGTAATAAATTCTGAACATTATAAAATATACAGAAATAGAAGTATAACTGGATTGCACGTGTAGAAATTTTAATATTTCCTTCCAAAATTCCAATGTATTATTTCCGGTATACATGGCATTCCTACAAATCACTTTTGATACCACTGCTGTTTCTGTCTGGTTCCCAAACTGGGTTGAACATTAAATTACTTTGGTGTATTCAAAATACATTTAGGGGGCTGGGGTTGTGGCTTAGTGGTAGAGCATTTGCTTAGCATGTGTGAGGCACTGGGTTTAATCCTCATCATCACATAAAAATAAATAAATAAATAAATAAATAAATAAATAAATAAATAAAAGTATTGTATCCATCTACAACTTTAAAAAAAGGCCCTTAGATTTTTGTGTTCTATTCTAGGTTTATTGAATTAAAATCAACAGGCTAGAATTTAGTAGCCTATATTTTGAAAACACCCAGGCAATTCAGATGCCCAGTAAGCTTGGAAAATATTGATCTAACCCTAAAGGTTACCTTGGGGTGTATTCAGTCTCTAGGATCATGATTCTCAACCTTGGCTACACATTGGAATCATCTGGGGAACTTTAAAAATACTGATGTTTGTGTCTCAGGCCCAGAGACTTATAATTTACTTGTTGTGGGGCATAAGCTGGGCATTGAGATTTTTAAAGCTCCCCTGGTAAATCTAATGTGCAGCCAAGGTTGATACTCCAATTCCGGGGGGGGGGGGGGGGGTGGATAAAATTGGCTCTGTGTGGTTATATTAGGATTATTTTCATTTTGAGTTACATGGTAACTATCTTAAGCAAATGGAATTTATTAGTTTACCTAACATGTCTAAGGATTGTCTGATTTTAGATATATCTGGATTTAGGGGCTAAACAGTGCAATAAGGATTGTTAATATGTCTTTCCATCACTTGACTCTCCTTTAATCTGTATACTTATAATCTTTCACTATATGCCTGGAAATATGACCACAACAGCTCCAAGTTTTTATAGTCTTTTTAGTGTACAGTGTAGGGAGTGAAAAAATCTGTTCATTCCTTTGGTTCATATTGCAACTCTTAGGGCAGACTCTGATTGTTCTAGCTTGGCTTCAGGCACCTATCACTGAAGGAATCACAGTACCTATTGTCAACTGAAAAAGAAAAAAAAAAAATGGAGAGAAATTCTCCAGAGTGATGATATTATTTGAGAGTAGCATTGCAATGGCAATAGCAGAGCAATGCAATAGTAAAATGAATATACTGTAGTAAACTGAGGGCATGTTCAAAGAAGTTCAGGTAAGGACGAGTTTTTAAAGATAGACGTGAAAAGGGCAATAGTTGATGTTTTGAAACAATACTCCTTGAACAAAATGATTAATAACAATGATGATGTTGATCTGAGGTTGAACAGATATCCTCATAGAAGTACTTTTTTTATATGAAGTTGTAGTGGCCTCTGTATAAGCTTGAGATTTGGAAGTTTTTGAGATTGATACTAAGAGATAGTCATGCCTAAGAACAATTCCTTCATTACCAGGCTTTATTAATTTTTCAAAATTAAGGTTAACATAAATGACTTGCTTTTTATTGTAGCAACTCATGTTTCTTTCATATTATCTCCTTTGGATCAATATTTTTCTCTGAAAACATTCCTGATCAGCCACTCCATATCTAGGTTTAGATGGTCCCTCATTGTTAAGATGGACCTGGCCTTTGTCCTGGTTATTGGTCTGTTCTGGGCCCACTTGGGAAGTGTGGGGTGTAAGTGACTGATTATCACCTGGGAGTTAGGGTCAAAAACCTCTTTAGTCACATTTGATCAAAGCAGTTTTGAAGTGATAGTTTTTAGGCTGTTTACCTTGAGTCCATTATTGAGTTCAGGTCTGTCTGTCTAAAAGGAGATGCTATGTTGTCTAATCAGGGTCAGCATCTTTTTGTTATGAGTTATACCTCAGAATTTTTTTTTTTTGGTACAGGGGATTGAACTCAAGGGCACTCAACCACTGAGCCACATTCCCAGCCCTATTTTGTATTTTATTTAGTGACAGGGTCTCACTGAGTTACTTAGCACCTTGCCATTTCTGAGGCTGGCTTTGAACTCAGGATCTTTCTGTCTCAGCCTCCTGAGCTGCTGGGATTACAGGCATGTGCCACCGTTCCTGGCTTTATACTTCAGAATTGTGACAGGCAACAGCTACAAAGTTTTAAAAGGAAACTATAAAACAAAACAAGAAGAATAAAATAAAGCCAGTTGTATAATAGTTTTGGACCAAGAAATAATTTTTCTCTGCAGCCATACCAATTGTTACCAAAGATGATCACACAAAAATCTATTTTTTTTTTGTAAAATGAGTTCAGATTTATCAGAAAACTGTGTTTAAAAATACTTGTTAATCTTTTTCATAAATCTGATAGCAAATGCATTAGACAAGAATCAAAACTGGATTTGCTTAAAATTTTGATGGGAGTTTAGTATTTGATAATAAAATTTAGTTATATTTATTAAATTCAGCATTTTAAGATATCATTCATGACTGATAGCATTATACCAGGACCATGAGACTTTCTGTTTTGTACCAGGGATTGAACCTAGGGTCTCTTAACCACTGATCCACACCCCAATCTCTTTATTTTTTGAGACAAATTCCCATTAATTTGCTTAGGGCCTCACTAAGTTGCTAAGGCTGGCTTTAAACTTGAGATCCCCTTGCCTCAGCCTCCCAAGCCACTGGGATTACTGAAGTGTGTAACCATGTAGGTCAGACCTCTAGACTTTTAAATAAATTTTTGTAATTCTTAGAACATTTACATTAATAAAACAGGATTACAAATTATTGTGAAATGCTTGCCACTTACTTAAATCAATTTTAAGCAGAGTTACCAAGTAACCATTTAAAAGAATTTGTGTTTTTAAAAAATCTTAATTCTTTAGTCCAGTTTTCATAAGTAATTAAAAAAAGACGGCAAAAAACATAACAATTACCTTGACAAAAAGCAAAATCTTTGTTTCCTCCCATGGTTAAATGCAGATCAACTTTTTTTTTTGGTGGTGGTGCTGGGGATTGAACCCAGGGCTTTGTGCATGCGAGGTAGGCATTCTACCAACTGAGCTACATCCTCAACCAGATCAATATTTTAAGAAAACTTTTTGATTTAATGTAGAGAAAGACATTCTATTTTATATCAGTGTAATAATGCACAATTTTTAGAAAACCCATAAGTAATTGTTTTTAATCACAACCAACTTGATCACACAAATTTTCTTAAGATTCATCTTTCAGAAGCCTTCTGCAACTTGCTTAGATCAACAGCACCTGGCTTAAACCTTTAGTTTTGTCCTTAATCCTTCCATTTTGGAATAGTACAGTCATTCTAATTTAGGATGCAAATCTTTCAGTGCAAGAACTTGTTTTTATTAAAAAAAATCTCTTTAACCTTACTCATTAAAAATATACATTTATACTTATTTTTTTTTTGCTTCTCTCTCCTACTTACTGGTTCCTTTGTGCCTTGTTTCCTACTTTAAATATATAGTCAATCCTTAAAAAATTCTCTGAATTTGGACAAAATTATTTATTCTGAATAAAGGAACATTTTATGACTTTCATATAGTTTTTGTCATTAAAAACACCTTAATTTCTTTTGATAGTTTTTGCCTGTAAAATTACATATGTTAAGTAGAATTTTTCACTATTAGTAACATTCCTTTTTAGTGAAGATACAGGTATAAAGCAATCTTGAATTTTTGTTGTATACTAACAATTGATGAAAACATATTTAATTAATAAACCCAAATATGTATTTTTATAGAATTTAAGAGTTTAAGAGTACTTGAATTTGTATGTCACAGTTGTTATTTCAATACACTTAACTTAGAAATGGCTAAAGTTTTATATCTATTACTTAACATTTTAAAGTTTTAAAAATTAACACATTTATTATAAATATTAGTGGGATTCAATGACATTTTTCCATACATGTATGCAGTGTGCATTGATCAAATCCACAAAACTTTTTCCCATACTTCCTCCTGTACCCTTCCCAATTTCTAGTAATCACTATCTACTTTCTGGTGGATTGTTTTAGTTTCCACATATAAGAGCAAATGTGGTACTTGTTTTTCTGTGTCTGGCTTATTTTACTTTACCTGACGCTCTCTGACTCCGTCCATTTTCCTTCAAATGACAGGACCTCCTATTTCCTTATGGTTAAATAATATGCTATATACAGGTCTTTTTGTGAATATATTTCTTTTTTCAGTTATACTTAAAGGTGTAGTTATTTGGTGACATGATAATATTATGTTCAATGATTTGAAGAACCACCAAAATATTCCAGAGTGTTAGCACAATTAAGGTGTTTCACCAGCTTACCATCATATGAGCATGCCAGCAATAAATGAGGGTCTTATTTCTTCAGATTCTCTTCAACAATTATTCATTTTTTTTTTGCATTCTTCATGATTCAGGTAGTTTACTTTGACTTTCTACCTAACAACCTTTGAAGTAATCCTGTCCAGATATCCTATACATCTCAATACAACTGTGAATGAAAGATGAAAGACAGACCAGAGCCAATGCAGAGCCATCACAGACAGACACAATATCTCTAAGTGAATATATTATTAGTGTGCTAATATAAATGCATATTTATATATGCCTACATGCATATATATACATACGTATACATGATGTCACACATATACACATCTATCTACATATTAAAACAATTCTTTACAAAAGAAGCAGATCTCTGATTGAATGACAATGATTTGTTTTCATTTTAGTTTTTATTATTCTACTTATTTATTTATTTTTGCATTACAATTCTTAATACACTTTTATACCAAAATTTATCATATCTCTGATTGTATAACTGAAAAAAGAAACATGTTCACAGAAAGACCTGTACATGAATGCTCAAACAACTTATTAATAATAGCCAAATATTGAAATAACCTAAATGTCAATCAACTAATAAATATATAAACAGAATGCAGTATATCCCTACAATAGGATGTTCTCTAGCCATCAGAAGAACAAAGTGTAGACTTAAGCAACATTAAGGAACATTGCAGTAAATAAATAGAGTCGGTCAAAAAGACATTTTATTATGTGAAATGTTCAGGATAGTCATTTTATATAGAGACAGTGAGTAGATTTTTGATAACCTAGGTTCAATTGGATGGGAAGGAGGATACAGTGAACACAGTAGTGGGAAATGGAAATTGACAGATGATATGGACATACTTTGGTGGTTTCTGACATTTTTCTAAAATTAGATTATGGTAATATTTGCCCACCTATGTGAATATATGATAAAAATAATTGCATGGCTAATTTTGAAGAGATGAACTTTATGGTCATAAATAACATATCATTAAGACATAAAATGACCTTGAAAATAAGTGTGTATTTCTGTTTGTGTATGAATAAACTGTCCTCTGATCCTTAACATTTCTGAAGTTTATATATCTTGTCAAATATTCTCAAACTGCCTTACAATTTATGGAGCCTATTGATCACCTCCTGAGATCCTGAATATAATAAAGAGAGAAACTTTGAAAATAAATAAATAAATAATATGCTATAGTGTATATATACCACATTTTAATTATCCATTCATCTTTTGATGGGCATCTAAGCTGGTTCTATATTTTAGCTATTGTGAATAGTGCTGTAATAAACAGGGGCATACAGGTATCTCTTTGGTTGCTGATTTTATTTCCTTTGGATATATAGTTATGGTTTAGATGTTAGTTATCCCTAAAAAAACTCATGTATGAGAGAATACAAGAAAGTTTAGAGGTGAAATGGTTGGGTCACAAGAGCCTTAACCTAACAAATGTATAAATTCCCTAGTAGGAATTAACTGAATTGTCACTGTAGGCAAGTAGGGTGTGGCTGGAGGAGGGGGTCATTGGGGTATATATTTTGTGAGCTGATCTTAGACTCTTTCTCAGCTTTCTGGTGATGGTTTTCCTGCTGCTTTCCTCCATCACACACTTCTGCCAAGATGTCCTGCCTCACCCAGAGCCCCAAGGAATAGAGTGGGCCATCTATGTACTTCTGAAACTATGATCCTCAAAATAAATTTTTTCCTCCTCTAATTGTTTGCATCAGGATATTTGATCACAGCAGCAGAGTATCTGACTAAAACATATACCCAGAAATGAGATAGCTGGATTAAATGGTAGTTTTATTTTTAGTTTTTTTTTTTGTGTGTGGAAACTCCATACTGTTCTCCATATGAATATACTAATTTACAGTCCCATCAACAATGTATAAGAGTCCCTTTTTGCCATATCCTCTCTAGCTTTATTTATTTTTTATAATAATCATTCTAACTGAATTGAGATGATTTTCATTGTAGTTTTTGATTTGTATTTCCTTGATGGATAATGACATTGAGCATTTTTTAAAATTAAAAAAAATTATTTATATATGACACCAGAATGCATTAAAATTCTTATTGCACACATAGAGCACAATTTTTCATATCTCTGGTTGTATGCAAAGTATATTCACACTCATTTGTGCCTTCATACATGTACTTTGGATAATAATGCCCATCACATTCCACCAACATTTATAACCCCATGCCCCCTCTTTTTCCCTCCAACCCCTCTGCCCTATCTAGAGTTCGTCTATTCCGTGCATTCTCCCTCTCCCTACCTCACTATGAATCAGTCTCCTTATATCAAATAAAACATTCAGCATTTGGTTTTTTGGGATTAGCTAACTTCACTTAGCATTATCTTCTCTAACTCTATCAATTTACCTGCACATGAAATGATTTTATTCTCTTTAATTGCTGAGTAAAATTCCATTGTGTGTATATATGCCATGTTTTTTTATCCATTCATCTATTAAGGGCATCTAGTTTGGTTCCACAGTTTAGCTATTGTGAATTGTGCTGCAATAAACATTGATGTGGCTGTGTCCCTGTAGTATGCTGTTTTTAAGTCCTTCGGGTATAGACTGAGGAGAGGAATAGCTGGGTCAAATGCTAGTTCCATTCCCAGATTTCCAAGGAACCTCCATTTCTGCTTTCCACATTGGCTACACCAATTTGCAGTCCCACCAGTAATGAACGAGTGTACCTTTTTCCCCACATCTTTGCCAATACTTATTGTTCTTTGTCTTCGTAACAGCTGCTATTCTGACTGGAGATGAATTCTTAGAGTGGTTTTGATTTGCATTTCTCTAATTGCTTGCGATGATGAACATTTTTTCATATATTTGTTGACTGATTATACATCATCTTCTGAGAAGTGTTTGTTCAGGTCCTTGGCCCATTTATTGATTGGGTTATTTGTTTTTTTGGTGCTTAGCTTTTTGAGTTGTTTATATACCCTAGAGATTAGTACTCTATCTGTGTGAGGCATAAAGATTTGCTCCCAAGATGTAGGCTCTTTATTCACCTCACAGATTGTTTCTTTTGCTGAGAAGAATCTTTTTAGTTTGAGTCCATCCCATTTATTGATTTGTGTATATATTCCATTGTGTATATATGCCAAAGGATTCTTATTAAGGAAGTTGGGGCCTAATCCCACATAATGGAGATTTTGTCCTACTTTTTATTCTATTAGATGCAGGGTCTCTGGTTTTATTCCTAGGTCCTTGATCCATTTTGAGTTGAGTTTTGTGCATGTTGAGAGATAGGGGTTTAATTTCGTTTTGTTGCGTATGGATTTCCAGTTTTCCCAGCACCATTTGTTGAAGAGGCTATCTTTTCTCCAATGCATGTTTTTGGCACCTTTGTCTAATATAAGATAATTGTAATTTTGTGGGTTATTCTCTGTGTCCTCTATTCTGTACCATTGGTCTACCAGTTGGTTTTGGTGCCAATACCATGCTGTTTTTGTTACTACTGCTCTGTATTATAGTTTAAGGTCTGGTATAGTGATGCCACCTGTTTCACTCTTCATGCTAAGGATTGATTTAGCTTTTCTGGGTCTCTTATTTTTCCAGATGAATTTCATTACTGCTATCTATTACTATGAGTAATGCCATTGTGATTTTGATCAGAACTGCATTAAATCTGTATAGTGCTTTTGATAGTATGGTCATTTTGATAATATTAATTCTGCCTATCCAAAAGCAAGGTAGTTATTTCCATATTCTAAGGTCTTTTTTGATTTCTTTCTTTAGGGTTCTGTAGTTTTCATTGTATAGATCTTTCACCTCTTTTGTTAAGTTGATTCCCAAGTATCTCATTTCCTTCTCAGAGGATTTGTCACTGATATGCAGAAATGCCTTTGATTTATGGGTGTTGATTTTATATCCTGTACTTTGCTGAATTCATTTATTAGTTCTAGAAGTTTTCTGGTGGAGGTTTTTGGGTCTTCTAGGTATAGAATCATATTGTCAGCAAACAGTGCTAATTTAAATTCTTATTTTCCTGTGCATATCCCTTTAATTTCTTTCATCTGTCTAATTGCTTTGGCCAGTGTTTCAAGGACTATGTTGAATAGAAGTGGTGAAAGAGGGCATCCCTGTCTTGTTCCATTTTTTAGAGGGAATGCCTTTAATTTTTCTCCATTCAGAATGATGTTGGCCTGAGGATTAGTGTACATAGCCTTTATGATGTTAAGATATGTTCCTGTTATCCCAAGTTTTTCTAGTGTTTTAAACAGAACGGGGTGCTGTATTTTGTCAAATGCTTTTTCTGCATCTATTAGGATGATCATATGATTCTTATCTTTAAGTCTATTGATGTGATGAATTACATTTATTGGTTTCTGTATGTTGAACCAACCTTGCATCCCTGGGATGAATCCCACTTGATTGTGGTGCATGATCTTTTTGATATGGTTTTGTATTCAATTTGCTAGAATTTTATTGAGAATTTTTGCATGAATGTTCATTAGAGATATTGTTCTGAAGTTTTCTTTTTTTGATGTGTCTTTGCCTGGTTTTTGAATCAGGGTGATATTTGCCTTGTAGAATAAGTTTGGAAGAGCTCCCTCTTTTTCTATTTCCTGAATAAATTGAAGAGTATTGGTATTTTAAATATATATTTGTTGGCCATTTGTATTTCTTTTGAGAAACATATATTCAGATCATTTGTCCATTTTATTACTGGATTACTTGGTTTTTAAATTAAATGTTGATGTCCTTACATAGTCTAGATATTAACCCTCTGTGAGATGAATAGCTTGGGGATATTTTCTTCTACTATGTAGGTTGTTTCTTCACCCTCTTGATTGTTTTCTTTGCTGTGCAGAAGTGTTTAGTTTTATGTAATCCCATTTATACATTTTTTCCTGCATTTACTGTGTTTTATGGGTCTTACCCAGAAAATTATTGCCCCTACTGATGTCTTAAAATTTTTCCACATAACACAATGTTAAGACATGAATTAATTGAAAAACTTATTATAAATATTTATTTATTTACATTTATCTAATTTGTTTATTTCATAAAGGTACTTGTGAAAATTCTGTTATCTGACAAGCCTAGCCATTATTTTTAAAATATGTTCATGTCAGAGAAAAAGTTAAATTGCTGCACTTGATATCCTGAAAGCAGTGCACACTGCCTTGCACTTTGAGTTGTATATTTAGTCTTAGATATATTCATATGATTTTAAAAAATTAATGTAGAGGATCACAGGGTTATTTATAAACCTACCTGGTCAGCAAACCCAGGCAATAATGGATGCTAACAATTCTGATTTTGCCAATAAATTTAAAGTAACTTATTATAAATTTGATATGCAAAGAAAAGCATTTGACTTCATTTTACAGTTTTATGTGTGTTAGAATCACATAGCAACATAAATTTAATAGTTTGTAACAAAGTTTAAATCAAATTATATTTTTGATAAAATGGGACAAGTTAAAATTTTTATTTGCATACTTATGATGACTGTAGACCCAATTTTTAAAGCATTTCCCATAGCAGCTTGTTTCCTTTTCATGGTACATAAATATTTTATTGTACCAAGGAGATAACATTCAAGAGTTGAAATGAAATTCTTTTAACCACATTGCTTTACATGTATTTGTTTAAGTTTTCATTTGTATCAGTGTTCTTATTTTCATTGTTAACTAATTTTTAACCCAAATATGAAAACATAAAAATTGTATATATTTAAGGTGTGTTTTGTGATGTTTCAGTACATGTGTACATTGTTTAATGTTCAAATTCCAGTGAGCACACTTATTACTTCAGACATCATTTCTTTATGTTGAATACATAGTTCTTTTGTCTAGCTTTTTGGAATGGACATTACATTATTGTTTATAATTAGTGTACTATGTAATAATATGTAGTAACTTATTGTGTCTATAATTTAGGACTTTTTTTATACTGGGGATTGAACTCAGGGGTACTCAACAACTGAGCCACATCCCTAGCCCTTGTTTATATTTTATTTAGAGACAGGGACTTGTTGAGTTTCTTAGGGCCTTGCTGTGTTGCTGAGGCTGGCTTTAAACTTGTGATCCTCCTGCTTCAGCCTCCTGAGCTGCTGGGATTACAGGAATGTGCCACCATGCCCATGTGATTTAGGACTTTTAATCAACCTTTCTCCATCACTTTTCTTCTCTTGTCTACCTAGACTCTGGAAATCATCATTCAGCTTCTGTGAGATTACCTTTTTAAGATTGTACATATGAGGGCTGGAGTTGTGTCTCAGTGATGGAGTGCTCCTCAGCACTGCATAAAGATAAATAAATAAAATAAAGGTATTGTGTCTATCTACAACTAAACTTTTTTTTAAAAGATGGTACATATGAGTGAGATCATGGGATATTTCTATTTCCATGACTCATTTATTTCATGTAATATAATCATTTATACTTCCATTCATATTGTTGCAATAACAGGATTTCATTTTTTTATGACTGAACAGTATTTGTGTGGTGTGTGTGTGTGTGTGTGTGTGTGTGTGTGTATCACATTTTCTTTATTCATTCATCAGTGATGGACACTAATGTTGTTTCAGTTTCTTGGCTGTTGTGAATAGTGCTGCAATGAACACGAGAGTGCAGATGTCTCTTCAACATATTGATTTCATTTTGTTCATGTATGTATCCTAGTAGTATTGATTACTAGATCGTAATGTAGTTCTATATATACTTTTGTTGCTGAGGACTGAACCCAGGGTGTCACAAATGGCAGACAAGTGCTCTACTACTGAGCCATATACTCAGCCTTCATAGTTCTATTTTTAATACTTTTTTGAGGAAATTCTCTACTGCTTTTCATAATGGCTATATCAATTTACACTCCTTTCAACAGTGTTCAACTAGGTTCAACTAGGTTGCTTAGGGCCTTGCTAAATTACTGAGGCTGGAGTTGAACTTGTGATCATCCTGCCTCAGCCTCCTGAGTCCACTGGGATTACAGAAATATGCCTCCATGCTTGACTATTTTCATTTATTAATCAGGTTGTTTTTGTTTTCTGCTGTCCACCCATCATCAGATATTTTCTTCGCATATATTTTTCTCCCATTCTATAAGTTTTTTCTTTGTTGATTATTTCCTTTGTTGTATAGAAGTTTTTAATTGGTTACATCCCTGTTTGTCTATATTTGCTTTTCCAGTGCTTGTGGGGGGCTTCTATAAAAATCCTTTCTGATTTCAATGTCCCATTTCAATGTTTTCTTATAGTTTCATATTTTCAAGTCTTACATTTAAGTCTTTAATCCATTTTGAATTGATTTTGGTAAGTGGTATTAGTTTCATTCTTCTGCATGTAGATATCCAGTTTTCACATCACTATTTATTGAAAAGACTGCAGTCCTTTCTCCATTGAATGTTCTTTGCATCTTTGTTGAACATCAGTTGACTGTAGCTACATGCATTTTCTTCTAGACTCTCTGTTCTTTTCCACTGATCTATGCATTTTATTATGCTAATACCATGCTATTTTGATTACTATAGTTTTGTACTATATTTTGAAGCAAGTTGTATAATTCCTCATGCTTTGTTCATTTTTTCTTTGGTTATTATTATTCTTATTTATTCTTTTTATATTTGTATCCTCAGTGTTAGTAGAGTTGCCTGTTGATTAACAAACATTTTGACAGCTCACATAGGTGTCATTTGCTTCTCTGAGCCACACTTCCCAGTAGTAGTCTGTTTTTTGTTGAACATATGGATCTAAATAAAACCTTGCCTAGATTCTGTCCTATAAGGTCAGGCATGATATGATTTCAAGCAAACATGGTTACAATGGAACTCTGGGAGTGAGTTACCCTTTAGTGAAGAGAGGGAATCCAACAGGTAATCTCTTCAGGACATTCAGCTTCGGTATTGAGCATTGAAAGGATACTATTCCAGAAAAGGCTCGTCAGCTGAGGTACAGGACCTCCAGTTTCTGTTGAAAGTGAGTATGACCACCATCTCCTCCTATTTCAGTTTGAGGTCAAAGACCTGAAAGTTTTTTCATAATGCGGGCTGGTATCAAAGACTTAGGGATCACTACCGTATTTCTCTGGATCTAGAGGTGGATCAGAATCTGGGCTGGGCTTTTTAATTGTTTGATTTTTGCTTTGCAGGAATTTCCTTAATTCGGGGATCCTCCAGTAGTGAAGAGCCCTTTGTCTTGCCTAAGGTCTATCTACAGAGCCCAGGAGGCTATAGGTTGTGATAGTGATACCCTTGGAGTTGTAGTACTTGATCAGTTTCTCCTGGGTGGGGTACAGGTGGCACTTGACTTGCTTATTCACTGGTTTATATTTTAGTCCAGGCTTGTTGAAGCTCCTTTCAATGTTGTCTTGGTTAAAGTTGGAGATGCCAAGGACTTTCATCAGTCCCTTGTTTCCCAGTTCTTCCATGACGTCCTAGGCATCTAAGAATGTTAATTTACTGGTGAGGCTATTGACATTATTGACTTTGGTGAATAAGTTCTTCCCAGGCTCAAATCTGTGCCCAGTGAATAAAGTGGATTTCCAGATAATCATGTTTCAGATCCTAGAGGGTCTTCCAACAGGTTTCTTTCAGGAGATTTCTTTCACATGAGGTACACCAGTTTGCTAGCAATGAAGAGATCCTTCTACTTCACAACCTTCTCTGGAATCTTCTCTTGGATGGCTTCTCCATCTCCTTTGTGTTCTGACAGACTTAGTCTGTATGGTGATATCCTCCATCAATGGCTACCTTCATAACTTCTTTAACTTTGTCTAGGGGAAATGCCTAGTTGTCTATACCCACAATGGGCATCTTGGTTTTGGTGATGAGCTCCATAAAAGTAACCATGGGTGGTACAGAAATGGTTCTGAGAAAACAAATAAATGTCTTTTTTACATGCTTGTTGATTTACTCAAGATATCTGGTGATTTAGATGTTTTGGTGTGGTATGAATTTTAGAAAATTGTTTTATGGTTGAGGAATATTATTGGTATTATTGTAATTGCAAAGAATTTGTATTATGAGGGCTGGGGATATAGCTCAGTTTATAGAGTGCTTGCCTCATATGCACAAGGCCTTGGGTTTAATCTCCAGCACAACACCAAAAAAAAAAAGAATTTGTATTTGTATTATGACATTTTAAAAATATTGATTCTTCCAATCCATGCATATAGGATATCTTTCAATATTTTTGGTAACATCTTTAATTTCTTTTGTCAGTATTTTCTAAGTTTCATTGTAGGCAACTTTCACCTTCTCCTTAAATTTATCCCCAATATTTTATTTTATTTTTTGAAGATATTGTAAATGGGATTGCTTTTTTTTGTGGCATTAGTGATTGAACCCAGGGCCTTGTGCATGTAAGGCAAGCACTCTACCAACTGTGAGATTCCTTTTTTGATTTCTTTGTTCACCAAGAATATTGATGTCTCAATTTCTCCCTTCCCTTTAATTTTTCCTTCTCATTACCTGGTTTTAGTATCAGGGTAAGGCTGCCCTTATAGAATGTATTTAGAAGATTCTTTCTTTCATTTTTTTCAATAACTTATGAAAAAGTAATATTGGTTCTTCTTTAAATGTTTAGTAAACCTCAGTAGTTGAGCTGTATGGTCCTGGGATTTTCTTTGTTTGGAGATTTATATTATTCAGTCAATCTCATTAATTGTTATTGATCTGTTCTGGTTTTCTCTTTCTTCATGGTTCAGTCTTGGTAAGGTTATAATCTGCAGAAATTTGTGCACTTCTTATCAAATTTATAGGCATATAATTGTTCATGATAATTTCCAATGGTCCTTTATGGTTTCAGTTATAATACTTCCCTTTTGATGTCCCTGTATGAAACTTTTTTTAGTCTAGCTAAGAGGGCTTATTATTGATCTTTTCAAAGATGCAAATGGTTGCTTCATAGATTTTTTTGGTACTATTTTGTCTCATTTCATTTATTTATGCTCTTATTTTTAGTGTTTATCTCCTTATATTAATTTTTTCCTAGTTCTTTAAGATGCAGCAATATGTTGTTAAATTTGAGATTTTTTTTTGATGTAAGTCTTGATTTGCACAAACTTCCTTCTTAGTAGTACTTTTGATGTATCCCATAGTATTTGATGTGTTTTGTTTATTCATTTCCTTCAAGAAGTTTTTTGAAATTTTTTCCTTGATCCATTGGTTGTTCAAAAGTATGTTGTATTTCCACACTTTTCAGAGTTTATCTTGTTGATTTCTAGTTTTATTGCATTGTGGTTGGAAAAAACACTTGATATTATTTCAGCTTTTTTTAAAATTAAGACTTGTTTTGTGGTCTACCACATGATCTATCCTAGAGAATATTCTGTGTGCTGATGATAAGAGTAAAATAATGTTGAATGGAATTTTCTGTTGATATATGTTGGTTTCATATAGTGTGCAGTTTAGCTTTTCTAGTTCTTTGCTGTTTTTTTTTCTGGATCATCTGTCCATAACTAAAAGTGGTGTATTGAAATGGACAGTTCTGAATATTGGAGTTTGTCTCTCACTTTAGGTCTGTTGACATTGGCTTTGTATACTTGGGTGCTCTGATGTTGGATACTCAGTTTTAATTGTTCTTAATTTATATGCACCCAATTGATGTGTATATATATTTAGAATTATTTCCTCTTGCTGAATTGACCACTTTAGCATGTAATTACTTTCCTTATAATGAATTTCTCCTTTTTGCATTCCTTTTGCATGTAATATCTTATATTGTCATTTTATTTTCAGTCTCTGCATGTCCTTACATATGGAATGATTTTATTGTAAGCAACATATAGTCAAGTCTTTTGTTTTTACCTATTCAGTCACACAGTATTCTTTTGATAAAATAGTTGATTTATATTCAAGGTTATTATAGATAGGTAAGGTCTATAGGCATTTTGTAACTTGCTTTCTTGTAGTTCCTTTCATTTTTTCTCACTTTAATATAGTCTACTTTGTAGTTAAATGATTTATCTTGAGTGGGGTGTTTATGATTCCTTGTTGATTATTTTTCTTTTGACTTTTCCAGGGTTTTGCTTTGTGATTACCATGAGACTTACAAAAACATTTTTTTGGTTAT
This sequence comes from Marmota flaviventris, assembly GCF_047511675.1. Lineage (NCBI taxonomy): Eukaryota > Metazoa > Chordata > Mammalia > Rodentia > Sciuridae > Marmota > Marmota flaviventris. Next base: position 104,240,743 of record NC_092518.1, read on the forward strand.
AATAAACTACTTTGAAATAGGAACAACTTAATATCATAAAGATCAGAATGGAAAAGAAACATAAAATATACTGATAAGGAAAGTCCACATTTGTACTCCATTCCTCCTCATGTTTTGTATTTTTTTTAAAAAATTATCTTTTTTTAGTTGTAGTTGGACACAATACCTTTATTCTATTTATTTTTAAGTGGTGCTGAGGATTGAACCCAGGGCCTCACATATGCTAGGCAAGCGTTCTACTGCTGAGTCACAACCCCAGCCCATATTTTGTATTTTTGATACCCCATTTTACATATTTGTATATTGCTGTCTCTTAACATATTAATGTAGTTTTTATTAGTTTTAATTGTTCTTTTACTGTTTTACATAATAGTTATGAATGATTTTCTCCTATACTTACAATATTAGAGTATTTTGTGTGTAATTATTCTTACTAGTAAACATTTTACCTCCCCATGTTTTCTTCTTACTCATTAACAGCTCTTTTCATTTGAATAATGTTCTGTAGCAGTTCTTGTAGAATATGAAATAGATTCTCACAGCTTTTGTTTGGGAACGTCTTTATCTCTTCTTCATTTTGAAAGGATAGATTTGTTGGATACAATATTCTTGGCAGATTTTTTTTTTCTTTCAGTACTATGAAAATCTCATGCCATTCTCATGCCCTGTAAGTGTTATGCTGAGAATTCTGCTAATGGGCAAATTGGGGCATCTTAATGTGTTATTTGTTTCTCTTCTCTTGCAACCATGACAATATTCTGTTTGAATTTTACCTCTGAGAGCTGTATTATGAGATATCTTGTGGTACATTTGGTTAAGTTAAATCTGCCTGGTGACTTTCGATATTCCTGTACTTGGAGGATGTGCATATCCTTATAGAGGTTTTGAAAGTTTTTTGTTATTTCTTTGAATAAACATTCTACTCTATTGACATTCTCATGTACCACTTTAACCCTAATAATCCAAATATCTTTTTAAAAACTGTTTAAAAGTTGCAGTTTGTACTTTATTCATTCTTTTTTTTTTCTTCTCCATTTGTGTGATTTCAAGTAGTCTGGCTTCCAGCTCACTAATTCTTTCTTCTTTTGATTTCTTTTTCTATTTATGCCTTCTGTTGCATTTTTAATTTTACTGAGTGTGTTTTTTAGCACAAGAGTTTCTGTTGGATAATTTAAATTGTTTCCATCTCTTTGTTAATTCTTTTAGAGTGTTGAATCACTTCTCTGGTGTTTGAAACTCATTGAGTTATCATAAAATGGCAGTTGTAAAACCTGAGAATTCTTCCATACTGATTACTATCTGGTCAATCTATGTCACCTCATTTTGGCTGTTAGATGAAGCCATGCTTTCCTGAAATCTCCTAATGTTTGCTGGTATTGGACATCATCTAGACACTGAAGGAATAAATATTTATTTATTCTAGTCTTCTAATCTGGCTTTGTAACCATCTTTCCAGAATTTCTATGACATATGCTTATTTTCTCTGAGCCTGTAGTCATTTGAACTATTTCAGCACTGAATGGCTCCCAGGTCTAGTTTCCCATGAGTCTGTAGTTGGTTTGTTATCATTGTTCATTCAGAACTACTAGATTTGTCCCAAATTTTGATTTGGTTGTGTTGTTCAGAATGAACCAGGGGAGTATCTAAAGAGTAGCTTTTCCCACAAGATTTTCACTAGTGTTTGGCTAAGTCCAGATACCTTGTCCATAGTCATTGGCCTGTGATCAGGCACTCCAGAATTCTGCTGGACTCTGGGTAGCATTACTGTGGATGCACAAGCTGTAGATTCCTTTGCTGTGTCTGTGATTACTATGCCACCAAAGTTTGTCACACCCTAGGACCACACTGCTGTGGGCTGCCTACTGCTGATATGGACTCTTGACCCAAGACCACTGCAACCACTCACAGTCGATGCAGGCTAGAAGTTTGATAGAGTGGGATTACTTTACTTTCCTTGGTATTGGGGGCATACCAGAGGCTTTGTGTTTGGAAAGAATTAAGCATGGGGACTACTGGGATCAGCACAGTGTTAGGTTAAGTCCTGAGCTTTCTATCCTTTCCTACCTTAGCAAATGGGGTCTTGCTCCATTCTGTCCTGTCAGAAGTTGAAGTAGTATTGGTAAAGGCAGTCTGTTGGCCACTAAGCTGGTGCTAAGCTGGGTTGTACCCAAGTCTCATAGCATTATGAACCTTCACAGTCTCAGGGAGAGCATGGGTGTCCATAAGGTTTACTCCAGTTGCTGGAAATGATGTGGCCAAAAGGTGCACAGGAGTCTGCCTAATGCTGTGGCTGGACTTTTAGATCTGTTTGTGAGGTATGGACTTTGTATGGAATCTTTGGTTTCAACCATTTTCTTGGTCTTACCATGGTAGGCTTCACCCTGGGTTCTGAGACAAACCCCTATGCTACTGTTTGTGCCTTGTTCCCCAGCAGGTAGTGTACTACTCCCTCCTCTGTCTAAAGCTGGAGGATGTGTGATAGAGGCAGTCAGCCAATTGGCTTCCAGTTTCATTGACTCAATCTGTGAATATTGACTCAGTGGTAGACAAACCTGTCTGGCAGCAGGTTTCAGCATGATAGGTCTGGTATTAAGTTTCAAGTCTGAGGCCTGAATTTGATTCCCTCTTTCCTAACTTGGGGGATACTCTGTCCAAGTTGCATTGCTTCTAGTTGCAGTAAATTTCTTTCTTCCTCCCTTCTCCACTATGTGATTTCTTTTTGTTGTACTAAGAGCAGGCAATGTAGTTTGTTACCTTGTTTCCTTTCCTTTTGTGAGGATAGTTTGGTGTGTATATAACTTTTGGACTTGGTCTGTGTATGGGAAGATGGTAGCCAAATAATCTGTTCAAGGCGCCATCTGGCTTTGCCTACTTATAGAATGGTTTTTCAAAAGTCTCTTACATTTTTCCCTCCATTATTTTCTAGCTTTCAGTGTTTATAAGTTAACTCTTATATCTTTATATTTTCTTTACATTTCATATAGAACTGGCTAAAATAACAGATTTCTAAGCATCTTTGAATAACATAATTATCTATTTTTCTATCTTGTTATTTTGAATCTGATGTTTATTGCTCATATTAAGATAACTACAAAGTTTTACATTGTTAACCCTATAATTTCAGTTTAAGAATTGTCTTGAAAGAGTTACAAGAGCAGGGTGAGGTGGCACATGCTTGTAATTCCAGTGGCTCCAGAGGCTGAAGTGGGAGGATCTCAAATTATAGACCAGCTTTGGCAACTTTGTGACACCTTGTGTCAAAATAAAAAATAAAAAGGACTGAGGATATATGTAGTTCAGTGGTGAAGCACCCCTGGTTTCAATCCCAAGTACCAAAACAAAAATATTCACAAGAAATTTTTATATTAGGCTTGCAGATTAAACACAACTATGAACCAAGATGTACCTAAACCTATATGAATTCACCAGAAATGTTCACAGGATGTTAAACATGAGCTCAATTGTATTAAAGAGTGCAAGAGGAATCCTTGCAAAGAAGAGGGGAACAATTTTGGGAACTCCACATATTCCTAGGAATCCTGGTTGTATCTTACATTGATAGGTTTGAATTTTTGTTCTGTCAGGGGCTCTCTCCAGAACACAAGAAAAGTTAAGCTTACCTTTCACCAAAGAATTGCTCAGGAAAAAAAAGTCATCCAAAGAGAATTAGCAGGAGTACTCATCCTAAATATGGCCTAAGGGAGGTTTACCTTTATCCTTCATGAAGGAACTTTTTGAAATATCTCAAAGTCAGAAAGGAGACTCTACCAAAAAGATAAAGGTGCCAAATGAGAGAAGACTCATTGGGACAGAAAAAGGCTTTTCATGGAAACAGAGTGCAAAGTGCTTATTGTTGTCAATGTACCTGTTCAGTGTCCCTCACCTTCAGAGGGAATAGGTGACTCAATCTAAATAAAACAATCAGAGATTCTCCAGAGAAGAATGATATTTATTTGGTAATAACATTGTAATAGTAATATGTGTATCATAGTAAACTATGGGCATATCCAAAGAGGTTGAGGCAGTAGGAAGCTTTTAAAGACAAAAATGAGGAGGGGAACATCAGATAGTTTGAAACAACAATGCTTGATTACAATGACTAATAATAAGGATGGTGTTAATCTGATGTTGAACAGACAATGGCTGGGCATGTGTCTTTGTAAAAGTATTTTTTTTGTATGAGATTTTAGTGGTAACCTTGTGATTCTGGCAGGGTCTTTTGTGATTGTTACTACCAGGTAATCATGCATAAGGATCCTTCCTTTATAATCATCCAGGTTTATCTACTTTTTGTTGTTAAGGTTGACATAGTGATTCCATTTTAATTCTGTTAATTTTTACATTAGATAGATAGGGTAGGATGGGTCATATGCAACCCCAAATGGTCTGGAGGGTGGGTAGTATGAGTTGGTTTCATTGAAATGATATCAAATGGGTTTTTAATAGGAAGTGGGGTTTGATTATAAGAAAGGGTAAAGGGATATTGCGCAGGGTAGATGATATTACAATGTACTGTGGAAGTGGATTTTCCAAATTTTAATCTTGTTTTGATAGTGCTAATAGTATTGCTTAGAAAATTTATAGAGAGCCATAGTGCTCTAAGACAAAATTATTGTCTATCTAAGGATGAACACTCTGTATAAAGCTGGTCTTGTTTGAAATCAAATTATAGATTCTAATATAAACTAACAAACAATTTCCTTTTCCATTGTGTCAGCTGAACCTTACATTATGAATTGGTTAATTGTTCTTCCCTGCTGGCTGTGGACATTAGCTTCTGGGATTTTGGAAGGAACTGAACTCATTTTGGTGATACAGTATGTTTGATGAAGACCTTAAGTCCCATGAGCGAGTCATCCAATTGTTTTAGCATTCAACTGAGGAGAAATTCCTTTTTTGGCTCATGATTTGCATACTGATAAGCCATTGCTCTTGCCAGAGTGCTCAAGTTAGTGAAAGTTAGTGGAAGACCTATTATAATTCTGATACTGTTAGAATTTATAGTAGTGAGAGCTCAGCTCAGGGTCCCTCTCTGAGATGATGAAATGTATTCACAGTTGAAACCCTGGCCCTGAAAATTTGATTGTCAGTTGGGAAAAGCACATTCAGAGTCAACCTTCTCTGTAATTGGTTAACACTCCTCTTTCTCCGTGGAATCAAGTAATGGAAAAATAAATGCAGAGTAAATAGAATTTCATGCTTGTGCAAGTCACTGGAAAAATCATCCCTGAGTCATGCAAGAAGAATGTTCTGTTCAGAGGAAAATTGTCTAGAAGGGAAACATTTTATTCCAGCTTCCCTTCTCTTATTTATACAATTTGAACTTCTGATTTTCAAATGCTGATCATGGAGAGAAGAACTGGGAATGAGGGTATTTTGAAACTATCCTAGGGATCAAGTGAGTTTTAGTTGTATTAAAAGACAGAAGAACATATTAAACCCAAACTATTATCTGAAGTGACTGCTAATTACACTTGTTGGGAAAAATGTTAAAATAGACAAAATTTACCTTATCAATACTGTTGCATATGTGTCTTGGTCATCATCACTTTTTCCTGATCACTCTTCTTGCTACATTATATTACTTTTCCATTGCTCCTGGAGGGTAAGGGTCAGAAGTTCAAACCAGATATCAGTGGGATAAAACCAAGGTTTCCACAGGGCTGAATTGCTTCCTGGAGGTTCTAGGGGGATTCTACTTCATTGCCTTTTCAGCTTCTAGAGGCCGCCCACATTCCTTGAGCCATGTACCCTTTGGCTTCAAAGCCAGCAATGGCCTGAAAGTCTCTTCACATCACATCATTCTGCCCTATTCTGCCTCCCTCTTCCACTTTTGTTTAAATAGGTTTTTTTAGATGTTGATGAACCTTTATTTTATTCATTTATTTATATGTGGTGCTAAGGATCAAACCCAGTGCCTCACACATGCTAGGCAGGTGCTCTACCACTGAACCACAACCCCAGCCCCCCCTTCCACTTTTAAGGACCCTGATCATTCTATTGAACGTATCTGAATAATCCAATCTAATCTCCCTTAAATTAGGTAATTAGAAATTTAATTCATGTACAGTATTAATTCTCTTTTGCCATAGAGCCTAACCTATTCATGGGTTCTGAGGATTAGGATGTGGATTTTTTTTGGTGGGGGAAGGTTACTGTTCTACCGTAAGTGTCAAGTATTGCAGGCTTTTCATCTATTCCTTAACATTTATCTAGGAATGTTACTTTGTAAGGATCTTAATATATGATGGATAGATAATACCAGACTAGGAGGCAAAAGAGCTGGATTGGAAGACAGCCTCTTTACTTTTGAGCTGTGTGACCTTCTGAAACTCTTTTAACCTCATTTATTCTTAGCTTTGTCATCTATAACCTTTTTATTCCCCTTCTATCAAAGCATATCTTTATTCTTTTTAGCAGGCCTAAGCAAAGAACTAAAGTCAGTCTGGAAAACTAATTCAAGCTAAGATGTGGAGAATTATGGCTTGTCTGACTCTCTTGGCTGTGTTTGTGCTGGGAGTGCCTGTGGGAAGGTATGGTTCAAGATACCCCAGTTGCTATGCTAATACTGGCCACCTGTAAAGGTGCACAGCTCTATCATTCAAGGCATTGAGTTCAGCACCTTCTCCCAGGGATAGTGAATTGTGAGCAAAACAAGATGACCCTAATGTCTCCCTAGTCCTGGGTCCTTCAGATTGCCTGCTGAAACTTTCCCACAAATAATCTTTTGATGAAACCTATATAATATACTTGTTAAGCTAGCTCTGAAGTCAGTCAAGCCTCTCCAGGGCTTGGCTACCTACCAGGCCCCAGCTTGTTCTCCCTATTTGTGTCTGTTTGTCTTTTCTTTATCCCTCATCACTCCTGTGTGTCTGGTATCTCTATTACTGACCATGGCAGAGAGAGATGAGAGGATCAAAGCTCTATGGTATTAATAAGTGGCAATGGTTTGGAAGCTGGGGTTGTGGCTTAGTGGTAGAGCACTTGCCTAGCATTTGTGAGGCACTGGGTTTAATCTTTAATACCCCATAAAAATAAGTAAATAAATAAAGCTTTAAAAATATAATAGCATTTTATAAAAAGTGGCAATGGTTTTATGTATCACTACTTTCTCCCCCCATATACCCTGACAAGTAGCATTTATATATTTGTAAGATGAATTCATTTAAAAGGAAATCATTTTATTGGGCAATACAAGTAAATGGTATAGGTTGATGCCCACCTCTTAAAGCTGAGCTCTTCCCTGAACATTTAAAAAGATGGTGTCTGTTGGATGACCAGAAGGCCTAGCTTACCTAGGATAATTCCATTTTATGATCATGGACTTGTTTTACACTTAAGGTAAGGTGTACCTTACCTTAATTTAGGTGATGCATTATATAGTTACTATATTTATTTGATACTTATTTGTCAATGCCTTGAGTGTGTTTGTAAAATTTCTTTTCTTCCATGGACTTTTATGAAAGTAGGGGATTTTAGTTACTTTAAAATACATTCTCCTAGAATCGCCTGGAATCTGCAAACCATGGCTATGTTAGATATTTCTTTTTATTTTTACAATTTGTTTTTAGTTGTATATGCACACAATATCTTTACTTTGTTATTATTTTTATGTGGTGCTGAGGATCAAACCCAGTGCCTCACGTGTGTGAGACATTGATCTGGCACTGAGCCATGATCTCAGACAATGGGTACCTATTTCTGACTTACTATATTCCATATTTCACATTCTAGCTATCATTATTTCTCCAAGTAAGGTTTGTAGACCATCTGTTATGGACTGAATTTTGTTTGCCCCAAAGTCCATATGTTGAAGCCAAAACTCTCAATGTGACTGTATGGAGATAAGTCCTTTAAAGAGAAATTAAGATTAAATGAAGTAATAAGGATAGGGCCTCAATCCAATAGGACTAGTGTCCTTATAAGGAAAGCGTGAGTTATCAGAAATGTGCAGGAATAGAGAAAAGACCATGTTAGGACAAAGCATTAGGATAGCCATCTGCAAACCAAGAAGCCCTCAAGAAAAACCTTAATTGTCAATACCTCGATCTTGAACTTTTTGTCTTCAGAATTGTGAGAAATTGTAGTAATTTTGTAATAGAAGCCGTAGCAGACTAATGCACCATCTGTATAAGAAGCAGTTAGAGATTTTGTTAAAAATGTAGTTTACTGAATGCAAATCTGGACTTCATCAAAATATCTTCAGGAAGCTGTATTTTTTAAGGATGAATTCTATGTGTATTAAATTTGAAACCAATGAATGAAAGACTAAGATTTAAAAGGTTTTTTTTCTTGTAGGTGTGCAAGATATCAATCTTTTTTTTTCTGATCAATGATTTTCAATCAGGGTAGAAAGAATGAATGCCTGTTATCTTTGGAATATCATCAATGAAAATTCTAAAAAAAATCAGGAGGCTGTAGGGGATATATATATATATATATATATATATATATATATATATATATGAATGAATCTAAAAGGGGGTACTGGGGATTACATGCAAGGGCAATTTACCACTGAGGTACATTCCCAGACTGTCTTATGTTTTTAAATTGTGAGACAGTGTTTCCCTAAGTTTCCAAGGCTGACTTTGAACTAGTGATCCCCCTGACTCAGCCTCCCCTAGTCTCTGATGTTATGGGCCCACATCATTGTGCCCAGCCAAGAATATATCATTCTAGGGGAAAGTCAGTATCAAGAGTAACCTAGAATTTATCTTTAAGAAAAGTCATTGGGAAATTTGTCAAAGTGTCATTAAAGCCACTGTTTCTTCATTTTCTTTTATTTATTTATTTATTTATTTTATTGGTTGTTCAAAACATTCCAAAGCTCTTGACATATCATATTTCATACATTAGATTCAAGTTGGTTATGAACTCCCAATTTTACCCCAAATACAGATTGCAGAGTCACATCGGTTACACATCCACATTTTTACATAATGCCCTATTAGTAACTGTTGTATTCTGCTACCTTTCCTATCCTCAACTATCCCCCTCCCCTCCCCTCCCATCTTCTCTCTCTACCCCATCAGCTGTAATTCATTTCTCTCCTTGTTTATTTTCCCATTCCCCTCACAACCTCTTATATGTAATTTTGTATAACAATGAGGGTCTCCCTCCATTACCATGCAATTTCCCTTTTGTCTCCCTTTCCCTCCCACCTCATGTCTCTGTTTAATGTTAATCTTTTCTTCCTGCTCTTCCTCCCTGCTCTGTTCTTAGTTGCTCTCATTATATCAAAGAAGACATTTGGTATTTGTTTTTTAGGGATTGGCTAGCTTCACTAAGCATAATCTGCTCTAGTGCCATCCATTTCCCTGCAGATTCCATAATTTTGTCATTTTTTAGTGCTGCGCAATACTCCATGGTGTATAAATGCCACATTTTTTTTTTATCCATTCATCTATTGAAGGGCATCTGGGTTGTTTCCACAGTCTATGTTTCTTCATTTTCTAGGACTATTGAGCTTTGCCCCTTTCATTCAGACACTGAAGTAGCTTTGATTTTTAAGTCTTTGTTTTTAATAAAGAGAGCATACTTGATTCCATATTTGATCTCTTACCTCAAATACCGATGTACTTATTCCTTAGAAATGGAATCTTATCTCAAGGGAGCTAGATTAGGGACAGATAAGTAAGCTAAGAGACATGGATCCCATTGATATCTCAAAACTTTACAGAGTTAAGTACAATCTGCATGTCAGTTCTAATTAAAGTTAGCATGAATCCCTGCAAACCCCATTATTTGTGGAAGTCCAAAGCCTTCTCCTTAATCCCCCAAATCATGTTTCCTCCAAATAATTCATTCACACAAAGTATTTCTAAGAAATAGGGATTTTACTAAAATTTTGTGCAAATTATGGAGAATAATTTACCCAACTGAAGTACAAATGACATTAACATGAACTATAGGATTTGCATTCTTAAAGTATCTATTAACTATGGCAACTATGCATAGTTTTACTAGCCCATCATATTAACCCAGTTTTTTTTCTTGCTAGTTCCTTTCACATTCTCTCATATTTTAAAATTAAAACAGTCATAGCTATGGGATATATATTTTGTATCTGAAGAATGGAATCTCTTTTTCTGTTTCTTGATCATCATGTGAGCCACTTTTCTTTACCACATCCTTCCACCCTGATGTTTGGCCTCACCTTGACCCCTGAAGAATGGAGCCTGCTGTCTATGGATTGAGACCTTTGAGACCATGGGCCCTCAAATAAACTTTTCTTTCTCTGCATAAAAAAAGATCAAAATGGGGCTAGGGCTGTGGCTCAGTGGTAGAACACTTGCCTAGCATGTGTGAGGCCCTGGGTTCGATCCTCAGTACCATATAGAAATAAATAAATAAAATGAAGATTGAATATTCCTAGTCTGGAATCTGAAATACTCCAAAATCGATAATGATTTAAAATCTGAAATTTTCTAAGTGAATTTCTAAGTGAATTTGGAATATTTTGGCTTGGATGCTCAACTGGTAAAGTCTATGCAAATATTCTCAGATGTGAAAAACAGAAATCTGAAATACTTCTGGTCCCAAGCAGTTTAGATAAGGGGTACTCAATGTGTAGCAACATATACATATGAATTGGAAATCTTGGATCCAAAGATCTACTAGTGGTTTGTGTGTCCTTGCTAAAGTCATGCTCCCTCCCTGAGTTTGATTTCTTTACCTGTAAAACAAACCTAGATTAAATAGTTTCTAAAGGCCATTTTATTTCAAACAATATGACATTCTGTGACCTAATGCCACTTGCAAGTAAAACTGGAAGCTGTATCATGCTTTGCTTAAATTAGGTGAGATTACTTTATGATCTGTTTCCTGTGTTTCTGCTATCCTCTCCCTGAAGCTGATAATTTGTTATGAACTATTTACTTATTTACTAGAGATTGTCTAGATATTATATATGTAGGGTCCAGAATTCTTTAAAATGTACTATTGATTTTCTTTATATTCCATTTTATTCCTCAAATTTTAAAGATAATTTTATAATCTTCCTGAAATCAGAAGAGTGAATGGTCTTTAAAATTAACAAGTTATATGGCAACTGTGCCATGGTTATAAGAAGCACTATAAAGATATTGGCATATCTCATATCCTTAACCTTAGCTGTCAATCCCAAACTGTGAAGGCTGTTTCTTACACTGTGTGACATGACCTGAAATATTACCATCTCTTATAGTGGCTGTGCTGGTAAAGAAGGCAGGGCTGAATGCAGAGATCCATTGGTATGATAAATCCTCTGACTAGTCTGCATCACTACAGTGGCCAGTGGGAGGTTATTGGGTGGCTTTAGGAAGTGTAATTAAAATATGTAATTAAAAGATATGTCACTGGATAAGATGTTTTTTGGATCATGGGTTTAGTGGCTAGTATTGGCTAAATTGTTATCCATTTGAAGAAGAGGAGGCTGGAGAGTGACATATAGGATCCTGTTTGAATTTGATTGACAAATACATTAATAAAGGATTTCTCAGCATTAGGGGTAGTGGTGTACACCTGAAATCACTGCGACTCATATGAATGAGGCAGACGTATTGCAAGTTTGAGGCCACCCTGAGCAACTTAGGGAGACCCTGTTGCCACACGCAACTGAATCAGTCAGGGTCACTCCAGGTGAATTGGGCTGGCTATTAAATAATCACACAGACACAGAAAGTACCTTTTTCTTGGGACATTTCAGCGAAGGCTCCTCAGCCCCAGCTCCCACAAGGGAAGCAAGAGAGGCAGACAAAAGAGAGAGAGGAGCAAGTTCTGAAGCCCTATTTATTGAGGGGAGCCATTCAATAGAACATTCCATCCAAAAAAGGTAAGGGGTAGTATTACAGAGGAACAAGAAGGCAGCCCACTCCCACTGGGTAATGCCCACTCCCAAAGCCTTACTCCCCTGTTGAGCAGAGATGGGGATCTACCTGCTTCCATGTGCAGGGAAGCCAGTCTCCACATCTCCACTGCTTGAAGCCGGGGGGTGCTCCGCTCCTATGTGGTAGCTCCCGACAAGAGCTCCCAAATTTTAAAATGGGATAGGGGTGTAGGTCAGTGGTAAGGGAGCCCCTGGTTCAATCCTCATCACCCACTTTCCACCTCCTCAGGAGAGATGCTGGGGTTTGGGGTTAATGTGTCAAATTCAGTTATCTCTGCTACATTATTGTTGTCTGGCTAATCCTCTTCTTCCAAAAATATGTAAATAAAAATGATAATATCATTAATGTCTATAGTACTTCATATGCATTGTGTCATTTAAGCATCGCATCGACCCTCCTTACTATTTTTTGTTCAAATTGTATAGAGGAGGAATCCGAGGCTCAGTGAAATTAAATAACTTTCCCAAGTTCATTCAGTTAGTGTCTATTTGAACCCAAATTTAAGCCTTGATTATCCCTCTTCTTCCTGTCCTCTTTTCCTTTATGTACTTTGTTTTGACCATTTCTCCTCTTATACTGAATATCTAGTAATATCTTGTTGAATTTGTGATATAGCTTGTAATGGAGTTAGTAATCAGTTGGCAAAATAGAAACAAACAATAGACTGATTAGTCAATTAAGTAATTATTTATTGCCACTATATGCAGGAACATGAATACAGTGTTACAAAGACAGCAGAATATACCTCACTCTCATGAAGCACATAATCTAATTACTGGTGCTGTCCACAGTTATAGCTGGTACTTTTAAAATATAATTAAAATTTGGTTTTTCAGTCATGTGCTACTTCAAGCTCTTGGTGGACACATGCAACTAGTGGCCAGCATAATAGACAGCACAGATATAGAGCACTTACATTATCAAACTAAATTGTATTGGAGAAAACACAATTTAAAATAATTCATTGAGTGAAAAAGAGGACATATAAGATGTTTAAAATTATTTAATAGGAGGTCTTGTCTGAGAGACTTTCCTGAATGAAGTAACATTTGAACTGAGCTTTCAATTAGATAACCAGGTAGATAGTCTCAGGTTATGACCCATCCACAGATACTCAACTGTGAAGTAATGTGATTCCCACAGAGAAACTTTAGTGAGGTTGATTTGCTCAATTGGTCCAGGATGTAAGGGAACCTATGTTCTTCTCTCCGTGGACATTACCTTGCATAAGCAAGAGAGAATGGAATGGAGGAAAGTAGAGGGTTCTTTCTCATCTCTTTCTGTTAAGGTCTGAATGGTAGAACCTGGGGCCATGAATTATTGCACATGAGAACCTTCATGTATTTTGGTGCTTGTTAAAGCAGTTACATATTTTCCTTTATAATATTATGGGGAGATCCCTGCTTATGTGTCAATGTTAAATTTTATAGGATATATGGTATGAAACTATATATCTTATAGTTTCATAAGACATATGGTATGAACAGAGAAAAGTGATTGAGCAGGAGAGACGCTATCTGTACCTGGGTGTATATGCTATATCAGGATCTATATGCTCCATGAGTCTCACTGGCCTTCACTGGGGAATACAAGGGTATTGAGATACCCACATATCCATAGGCAGGAAGTTAAGTTCAAGTTTACAACCTGGCCAAGTTGCAGCTCTTGTGGCAATTTGATTTATTGGTAAATGAGTTACCATGTTGAATTGATCTCCTTGCCATTCTCTCCCTCTTTACCACCTGGTATTATCATCTGTTAGATATCTATGTTTATTCTCCAGAAGTTCTTTACAATCTCCAAAGATTTATGTATCTGGATTCTGGCCTTGATTCTTTCTTTAACTAGAGCACCCTGGAGAAGGGTGTGGGGAATGGCAGGCATCTCCAGTGTCATTTTCATGAGCTGAGAATATTTTATATTTACTTTTTAGAGAAAGAAAACAAGGTCTCCAAAGATAAATTTAACTTGACTTGCATGCTATCACCACAACTGGTCATGTTAGTTAAAAAAAGAAAACTATCTACTGATCATACACATGGGACAAAAATCTGGTGAATTATATGAGCTTTCAGCCTTAATTTACATTAATATCATGTGGATGTCATGGTATTGGGAATGGGAATGATTCATTTCTTTGAACTCTTTCCAGTTTTTGAATCTCCAGAAACAGCAGTGTCAGTCTCTTCACATCTGCCAGCTGTTTGTTTCCTGCTGTGTTTAAATGTTTTTTTTTTTTTTTTTAATGCATCATGTTGCTACTGTTTTTTTCTTGTGGGGAGGTTGTTTCTGAAGATTATATTCTTTTTAAAAAGTACTGCTTCTTCCCTTTTGATGTAAAATCTGCTTGTAGCTACCTCTCAGATATCTTGACTCACTTGTTATGGCTGGAATCCAAGTCCTGTCCCTCTCAGTTTTTGTTGCATGTTCTGAGCTTTGTCAGAGCCATTCTGTATTTGATTTATCTTCTGCCAAAATGGTGGCGCTATAGTCAATCTGTGTGTCAAGTGCTTCTGAGGCAGTCTTTCCAAACTAGATAATTTAATTTTTCCACTTTAAAAAAGCAAAGAGCAAGTCACCTTCATAACTGGAAATGTACTTTGTGGTACAGTGGATGGGCTAGCTTTATTTTCCTGAATCTTAAGAAGAAGCTTATCTTATTCTTGAGGTTACATTCTCTTGAAAAATCTCCCTGCAACTCTCCTACCCTCTGCTACCACATATATTTTCAGTTACAGACACATACTTCCAACTCTTCAAGTTCTATGAGTCCTTTGAGAACTAGTTTAAGTCTCATTCCCTCCATAGATTCTTCCCTAATTAGAGAGAATGAGTTGTTTTGTTCTTTTCTCCTAGAAGCATCTGTTGTCTGAAACATGCATTTTAATATTCACTTATTATATTAACTTTACTGTCTTCTTCAATGGGAGGGCCCGATTTGTTGAGGGATTAGTGAATTTCTTATAATTCTTCTCCTGGTAGTTGATATATTTATTCATCTATTCAGCAAATATTTGTTGAGTACTTACTACATTTAAGTTTTGTGTAGGCACTGTAGCTACAAAGATGAATAAGACATGGCCTCTGTCTTCAAGGGGTACACAGTCTCATAGAGGAGTTAAAAAGTAAGCATTTAAATGCGACAGTATATTATAGATACTATGATAGAAGTCAAAATAGGGCAAGGAAAAGCACAAAGGAAGGAGTGGTGTTAGTTCTACTTGAAGGAGGAAAGAAATGATTCAAAGTGATGATGATTCAGTCTTACTTAAAAGCTTAGTCCATCCATATTTACTTGCCAGAAAATGGGAAGAATTGTATTCCAAACAGAGCAAAAGAGGAAAAGTAAGAGAGCTTTGCAAAAGTATGAAACATTGGAGAAACTAAGTTGTTTGGCATGACCAGAAAGCTGTTGGGTGGAAGGGGTGGGGTAACTAGTGAGAGAGGACACTGGAAAGGTATTAGGAACCAGATTGTAGAGGGTCTTGTCATGTTAAGGACATCACAGGCAGTAGTTAATCATTGTGAAATTTTTGTATGGAGGAGTTATGTAATCTTTTGTGATTGAAAAAAGATTACTATAATAGATAATATGGAGCCCAATTAAGAGGCTAAAATAATGAGGGTCTTGATCACCTGAGAACCATAACAGTAGGCATTGTGAAGGAACACAGATGCTAGAAGTGTAGGGAGGGAGACTGTGGGAGTTAGTGATTGATTGGATGGGAAAGACCAAAAACAGGAAAGGGGGAGTTATGATGAATCTCGGGTTTCAGATTTGGACCACTTGGTAAATGGTGGTATCACTTGCTGAGGCAGGAAACAGAAGTAATTCCTTTCCCTTCTTGCAGTCCCATGCAGATCGACAGTAGATGCTCATTAAATGCATGAATTTTATTTAATTTTGCTGTTGAGAGAGGAAAAGGTCTTGTCTTTTCTTGTGGCTGCCTTAGTTTGTATAAGATTCTTCTTGCAGTGGTAGGGAAGTTTCATGGCCTCTTTGTTGCTGCTACACTGTGACATCTTTCTGCTGGTATGATCTATCTTTAAATTTCTGTGTCTCTGGTATAGGTCCTGGGCTCATTACTCAGATTGCCTTTTTTGTTAGTGCTACACAACTCTGATCCTTGTTCATATGTATGATTTAATAATAGTCATTACATTTGAAGAGTGATCTGGAATTTACGAGTCTTGTTCAAATATACTATCTCCTTTGATCCCTATTACTAAACTGGGAAGTAGAGAGTGAAGTAACTTTAATCGCTCCCTTTTCATATGAAGGAATTTAGGCGGTGTTGATTTGACCTGTCAAAGACCACACAGCTAGTAAGTGGCATTACTGTGACTCTGCCTCTCCATCCATTGTACTTTAATTGTGCAGTCTTGATCCTTGCCTTGCTCTGTTAATCAAGTGGTTTTAGATGACTCTTGGCCTTTCTGATTTATCCCCTCTGCCTTTTTCTGACTCTCAGAGCTTATCTGTGCTTGAATTCCACTCTGAACTTCTGCTTCCAGTAACCTATCTTGCTTAGACCTGTATATTACCCTGTATATCTAGCTCTACTTCATCTTTCCCAGTCCAGCATCTTGCCCTGTCTCTGTAATCTTTCTATCCACAGTCCTGACAGCCACAGAAGGACTTGCAGATGGATTTGTGGCACTAGAACTTTTCTTCTCAAGAACACGGGGGACACCCACTTTCAGTCTGTTGTAAAGAAACCTGACCCAAATAAATACTGGCCTTTGGACTGTGTTGCTTTAAAAGTGTTTGATAACAAATTTTCCAACCTATGACTTGCCTCTTTTTCATCATAGATGTCATTTAAGGCCATCAGTGGGCTCCCTTGTATGAGCCTGTCTCTCTGAGCATATGGAGGGCCTAATTCAATTTTGGGGATGAACATTTTGGACCATTTAACGATCATATGGAACTAGCAGACAGCTTTCAGGATCATATATGTTGTTGGTAGGTGGCTTTCTATCAACACTGAAATAGTTTGATGATTGACCCAGTGGGAGTCAGGGTTGCTTAAGCTTCTTTAGCACTTTAGTGTTTTTTTTTTTTTTTAGTTAAGTAGGAAGTACTTGTGAAACATTTATTGCATACAAGGGAGATTATAAACAGTCTCCTTTCTCTTGATCCTACTGTCTTGTTGAGAAGATATATTTTGCATTTGTTCCAAATTGGCTGAACAGCACACAACACAATTATAAGTCCTTGCTAGGAGTTTGAAGAGAAAGTGATATGGGCCAAATTAATTGAGGCAACTTCCTAAAAGAGATGACAATTGAACAGAGCCTTAAGGAATAGGTAAGATTTATAACATTGAATGTGTGATTCAGCATTGGTGCTGATATTCTAGGATGGCAGAATGGCATAATAGAAAACCCATATTTAATTCTTTTTTGAAGAGTATTTCTCTTCATCTCACGTGACAAGTTCAGGAGGGAGCCTGTCAAAACAGGTTTTCTTAACAATTGCAGATATTACCACCATAAGTTCTCCAGCTCTACAGATTGGTTCTTTTGCAACATGATTTTAGGATGTGGTATGAACATAACCCAGGAGATTTCTTTCTCAAATCAGGTTTCAACTGCAGGTGAAAACAGAGTTTGTACTTTTGAGATAATTATTCTAAGAAGGCAGTGCTGCTAAAACACAAGCTGTAATAGAAAAGTTAACTTTGTGTAGCTCTGACATGCAATTTTCTCTCTTCTTCCTTGGCAAAGATGATGCTGTGACTGGGGAGCCTTCTCAGAGTGACAGATCTGTGTGGGCTGAAGCCCCAGTTTGATCATGAGGGGGTGGAAGATGGAAATTTCTTTTTTTTTCCCCCTCTGTGATGGATTCTGAGGCTGGCGGCTATATGCTCTGGAAGCTGTTGTTGGGGGCATGATATATACCTTGTTTCTCAGTGGAACTTTATGGAGCAAACAACATCTGAAATGTTTTTGCAAGTGAGCAGGGGATGCAGGATGTGCTAAGCAGAGAAAATAAAAATTTGTTAAATAGAAGAAATTTGTTGGAGGTGTGATCTGCAGAAATGCTGCATCGGATATCAAACTCAATTGCCTCACCCACTATTCCACCTTTTCAAAGGTTTTTCTAGGTGCTAGGGTGGATTGAGGTAAGATATTACATCTCTCAATTTGGGTGGTAATGAGACATTATTAAAAATGGGCAGATATAGTTGGTCCTTGGATAACCTTGAACTTGGCAGCATATATCTGTTAATTTCACACCTTCCTATTTTTTGTCCTTATCCTCTATTGGTCTTTTCCCTTAGGAAACCTAGAATCCTCCTCTGTTAAGGCTGTATTGGACCCTCAGTGGTGACTTACAGGGAGAGTGGAGTATGCTTGGGATGTAGGAGTGGTGTCAGAACTGTCTAATTTGAAGGCCTCTGTCTCATGACAGGGAAGCAGTCCGAATATAATGTCCTGAGGGCATAGCAAATTCCTATTCAGCATGAATTGTTGTCTGGGCCCAAGGACAGGAATTGATTGACAGATTCAATCTGGGGTTCTCCTGGGGGACCCTCCTGTTTTATTGAATAGACAAAATGCAGGCATAAGAAGGGCTAGAAATGGCTGGGGTTGTAGCTCAGTGGTAGAGTGTTTGCCTAGCATGTATAAGGCACTGGGTTTGATTCTCAGCACCACCTATAAATAAACAAACAAGCAAATAAATAAATAAAGGTCCATAAACAACTAAAAAAATAAAAAAGAAGGGATAGAAAAATAACAAAAGTGGAAATATAGAAAAATGATCTCAAGGATTTTTTTAGGATGGATTCAGTGGAGAGAAATTAGTATTTACAGGGTAAAAAAATAATCCCTAATTTTTATGGAACCCTTACTATATTTCAAGCATTTTATATAAAGTTCTCATTTAATATTCATGATAAGCATATAATGCAGGTAGTTTTATTATTCACATTTTATGTATAGGAAAAATGAGATTCAATTTCCTAAAGTCACAGAGCTGATAAATGACTGAACTTTTATTGTTATTATTTTTTAAATTTTTATTTACATATGACAGCAGAATGCATTACAATTCTTATTACACATATAGAACACAATTTTTCATATCTCTGGTTGTATATAAAGTATATTCACACAAGATCGTGTCTTCATATATGTACTTTGAATAATAATGCCCATCACATTCCACCATCATTTCTAACCCCATGCCCCCTCCCTTCCCCTCCCCCCCTGCCCTATCTAGAGCTCATCTATTCCTCCCATACTCCCCCTCCCTAACCCACTATGAATCAGGCTCTTTATATCAGAGAAACATTCAGCATTTGGTTATTTGGGATTGGCTAACTTCACTTAGCATTATCTTCTCTAACTCCATTCATTTACCTGCAAATGCCATGATTTTATTCTCTTTTATTGCTGAGTAATATTCCATTGTGTATATATGCCACATTTTTTTATCCATTCATCTACTGAAGGACATCTAGGTTGGCTCCACAGTTTAGCTATTGTGAATTGTGCTGCAGTAAACATTGATGTGGCTGTGTCCCTGAAGTATGCTGTTTTAAAATCCTTTGGGTATAGACTGAGGAGAAGGATAGCTGGGTCAAATGATGGTTCCATTCCCAATTTTCCAAGAAATCTCCATACTGCTTTCCATATTGGCTGTACCAATTTGCAGTCCCACCAGCAGTGTATGAGTGTACCTTTTCCTCTACATCCTTGCCAACACTTATTGTTGTTTGTCTTTATAACAGCTGCCATTCTGACTGGAGTGAGATGATAGAGTAATTTTTATTTGCATTCCTCTAATTGCTAGCAATAAAGACCATGTTTTCACATATTTGTTGATTGATTGTATATCATCTTCTGAGAGGTGTCTGTTCAGGTCCTTGGCCCATTTATTGATTGGGCTATTTGGTTTTTTGGTGCTTAGCTTTTTGAGCTCTTTATAGACCTAGTGATTAGTGATCTATCTGATATATGAGGGATAAAGATTTACTCCCAAGATGTGGGACCTCTATTCACCTCACAGATTTTTCTTTTGCTGAGAAGAAACTTTTTAGTTTTAGTCCATCCCAGTTATTGATTCTTGATTTTAATTCTTGTGCCAAAGGAGCCTTATTAAGGAAGTTGGGGTCTAATCCCACATAATGGAGATTTTGTCCTACTTTTTCTGCCATTAGGTGAAAGGTCTCTGGTTTTATTCCTAGGTCCTTGATCCACTTTGAGTTGAGTTTTGTGCATGTTGAGAGGGGTTTAATTTCATTTGGTTGCATATGGACTTCCAGTTTTCCCAGCACCATTTGTTGAAGAGGCTATCTTTTCTCCAATGCATGTTCTTGGCACCTTTGTCTAATATAAGATAATTGTAATTTTGTGGGTTAGTCTCTGTGTCCTCTATTGTGTACCATTAGTCTACCAGTCTGTTTTGGTGCCAATACCATGCTGTTTTTGTTACTCTTGCTCTGTAGTATAGTTTAAGATCTGGTATAGTGATGCCACCTGCTTCACTCTTCCTGCTAAGGATTGATTTAGCTATTCTGGGTCGCTTATTTTTCCAGATGAATTTCATGATTGCTTTATCTATTTCTATGAGGAATGTCATTGAGATTTTGATCAGAATTTCATTAAATCTGTACAGTGCTTTTGGAAGTATGGTCATTTTGATAACATTAATTCTGCCTATCCACAAGCAAGGTAGATTCTTCCATCTTCTAAGGTCCTCTTTGACTTCTTTAGGGTTCTGTAATTTTATATATATTTCACCTCTTTCATTAAGTTGATTCCCAAGTGTTTTTTTTTTTGAAGCCTTATAAATGGGGTAGTGTTCCTCGTTTTCATTTCTGAGGATTTATCACTCATATACAGAAATGCCTTTGATTTATGGGTGTTGATTTTATATCCTGCTACTTTGCTGAATTCATTTACTAGTTCTGGAAATTTCTTGTGGAACTTTTAGGATCTTCTAGAATTATTCACTGGCCAGTGTTTCAAGAATTATGTTAAATAGAAGTGGTGAAAGAGGGTATCCCTGTCTTGTTCTAGTTTGTAGAGGGAATGTCTTCAATTTTTCTCCATTTAGAATGATGTTGGCCTGGGGCTTAGTATAGATAGCCTTTATGATGTTGAGAGATGTTCCTGTTATCTCAAGTTTTTCTAGTGTTTTGAACATAAAGGGGTGCTATATTTTGTCAAATGCTTTTTCTGTGTCTATTGAGATGATCATATGATTCTTATCTTTAAGTCTATTGATGTGATGAATTACATTTATTGATTTCTGTATGTTGAACCAAACTTCCGTCCCTGGGATGAATCCAACTTGATCTTTGTGCATGATCTTTTTTGATATGTTTTCATACTCAATTTGCCAGAATTTTATTGAGAATTTTTGCATGTATATTCATTAGAGATATTGGTCTGAAGTTTTCTTTTTTTGATGTGACTTTGCCTGGTTTTAGAATCAGGGTAATATTTGCATAGAATGAGTTTGGAAGTGCTGCTTCTTTTTCTATTTCCTGAAATTAATTGAAGAGTATTGGTATTAGTTCTTTTTTAAAGGTGTTGTAGAAGTAGGCTGTGTATCCGCCAGGTGCTGGGCTTTTTTTGGTTGGTTGACTTTTTTTTTTTTAAAGGGAAGAATCTTTTTTTTTTTTAATTTTTTATTGTTGGCTGTTCAAAACATTACATAGTTCTTGATATATCATATTTCACAATTTGATTCAAGTGGGTTATGAGCTCCCATTTTTACCCCATATACAGATTGCAGAATCACATCAGTTACACATCCATTGATTTACATATTGCCATACTCGTGTTTGTTGTGTTCTGCTGCCTTTCCTATCCTCTACTATCCCCCCTCCCCTCCCCTCCCCTCACCTCTTCTCTCTCTGCCCCCTCTACTGACATTCGTTTGTCCCCCTTGTATTATTTTTCCCCTTCCCCTCACTTCCTCTTGTATGTACTTTTGTATAACTCTGAGGGTCTCCTTCCATTTCCATGCAATTTCCCTTCTCTCTCCCTTTCCCTCCCACCTCTCATCCCTGTTTAATGTTAATCTTCTTCTCATGCTCTTCGACCCTACTCTGTTCTTAGTTACTCTCCTTATATCAAAGAAGACATTTGGCATTTGTTTTTTAGGGATTGGCTAGCTTCACTTAGCATAATCTGCTCTAATGCCATCCATTTCCCTGTAAATTCTATGATTTTGTCATTTTTTAATGCAGAGTAATACTCCATTGTGTATAAATGCCACATTTTTTTTTTATCCATTCATCCATTGAAGGGCATCTAGGTTGGTTCCACAGTCTAGCTATTGTGAATTGTGCTGCTATGAACATCGATGTAGCAGTGTCCCTGTAGCATGCTCTTTTTAGGTCTTTAGGGAATAGACCAAGAAGGGGAATAGCTGGGTCAAATGGTGGCTCCATTCCCAGCTTTCCAAGAAATCTCCATACTGCTTTCCAAATTGGCTGCACCAATTTGCAGTCCCACCAGCAATGTACAAGTGTACCCTTTTCCCCACATCCTCGCCAGCACTTGTTGTTGTTTGACTTCATAATGGCTGCCAATCTAACTGGAGTGAGATGGTATCTTAGGGTGGTTTTGATTTGCATTTCTCTGACTGCTAGAGATGGTGAGCATTTTTTCATGTACTTGTTGATTGATTGTATGTCCTCCTCTCAGAAGTGTCTGTTCAGGTCCTTGGCCCATTTGTTGATTGGGTTGTTTGTTCTCTTATTGTCTAATTTTTTGAGTTCTTTGTATACTCTGGATATTAGGGCTCTATCTGAAGTGTGAGGAGTAAAGATTTGTTCCCAGGATGTAGGCTCTCTATTTACCTCTCTTATTGTATCTTTTGCTGAGAAAAAAATTTTTAGTTTGAGTAAGTCCCATTTGTTGATTCTAGTTATTAACTTTTGTGCTATGGGTGTCCTATTGAGGAATTTGGAGCCCGACCCCACAGTATGTAGATCGTAGCCAACTTTTTGTTCTATCAGACGGCGTGTCTCTGATTTGATATCAAGCTCCTTGATCCATTTTGAATTCACTTTTGTGCATGGCGAGAGAAAGGGATTCAGTTTCATTTTGTTGCATATGGATTTCCAGTTTTCCCAGCACCATTTGTTGAAGATGTTATCCTTCCTCCATTGCATGCTTTTAGCCCCTTTATCAAATATAAGGTAGTTGTAGTTTTGTGGATTGGTTTCTGTGTCCTCTATTCTGTACCATTGGTCCACCCGCCTGTTTTGGTACCAGTACCATGCTGTTTTTGTTACTATTGCTCTGTAGTATAGTTTGAAGTCTGGTATCGCTATACCGCCTGATTCACACTTCCTGCTTAGCATTGTTTTTGCTATTCTGGGTCTTTTATTTTTCCATATGAATTTCATGATTGCTTTCTCTATTTCTACAAGAAATGCCGTTGGGATTTTGATTGGCATTGCATTAAACCTATAGAGAACTTTTGGTAATATCGCCATTTTGATGATGTTAGTTCTGCCTATCCATGAACAGGGTATATTTTTCCATCTTCTAAGATCTTCTTCTATTTCTCTCTTTAGGGTTCTGTAGTTTTCATTGTATAAGTCTTTCACCTCTTTTGTTAGGTTGATTCCCAAGTATTTTATTTTTTTTGAAGATATTGTGGATGGAGTGGTTGTCCTCATTTCCATTTCATAGGATTTGTCGCTGATATACAGGAATGCCTTTGATTTATGCGTGTTGATTTTATATCCTGCCACTTTGCTGAATTTATTTATTAGCTCTAATAGTTTCTTTGTAGACCCTTTTGGGTTTGCTAGGTATAGAATCATGTCATCTGCAAATAGTGATAATTTAAGTTCTTCTTTTCCTATTTTGATGCCTTTAATTTCTTTCGTCTGTCTAATTGCTCTGGCCAGTGTTTCGAGAACTATGTTGAACAGAAGTGGTGAGAGAGGGCATCCCTGTCTTGTTCCAGATTTTAGAGGGAATGCCTTCAATTTTTCTCCATTCAGAATGATGCTAGCCTGAGGCTTAGCATAGATTGCTTTTACAATATTGAGGTATGTTCCTGTTATCCCTAGTTTTTCTAGAGTTTTCAACATAAAGGGATGCTGTACTTTGTCGAATGCTTTTTCCGCATCTATCGAGATGATCATATGGTTCTTATTTTTAAGTCTATTCATGTGGTGAATAACATTTATTGATTTCCGTATATTGAACCAGCCTTGCATCCCAGGGATGAATCCTACTTGATCATGGTGCACAATTTTTTTGATATGTTTTTGTATCCGAGTCGCCAGAATTTTATTGAGGATTTTTGCATCTAGGTTCATTGGAGATATTGGTCTGTAGTTTTCTTTCTTTGAAGTGTCTTTGTCTGGTTTAGGTATCAGGGTGATGTTGGCCTCGTAGAATGAATTTGGAAGTTCTCCCTCTTTTTCTATTTCCCGAAGTAGCTTGAAAAGTATTGGTATTAGTTCCTCTTTAAAGGTTTTGTAAAACTCTGCTGTATACCCATCCGGTCCTGGGCTTTTCTTAGTTGGTAGTCTTTTGATGGTTTCTTCTATTTCCTCAATTGATATTGGTCTGTTTAGGTTGTCTATATCCTCCTGACTCAATCTGGGCAGATCATATGACTTAAGAAATTTATCTATGCCTTCACTATCTTCTAATTTATTGGAGTATAAGGATTCAAAATAATTTTTGATTTTCTTCTGTATTTCTGAAGTGTCTGTTGTGATATTGCCTTTTTCATCCCGTATGCTAGTAATTTGAGTTCTCTCTCTTCTTCTCTTCGCTAGCATGGCTAAGGGTCTGTCAATTTTGTTTATTTTTTTCAAAGAACCAACTTTTAGTTTTGTCAATTTTTTCAATTGTTTCTTTTGTTTCGATTTCATTAATTTCAGCTCTGATTTTAATTATTTCTTGCCTTCTACTTCTTTTGCTGTTGTTTTGCTCTTCTTTTTCTAGGATTTTGAGATGAAGTATGAGATCATTTATTTGTTGGTTTTTCCTTTTTTTAAGGAATGAACTCCAAGCAATGAATTTTCCTCTTAGAACTGCTTTCAATGTGTCCCATAGATTCCGATATGTTGTGTCTGTGTTTTCATTAATCTGTAAGAATTTTTTAATTTCCTCCTTGATGTCTTCTATAACCCATTGATCATTCAGTAACCTATTGTTCATTCTCCAAGTGATGTATTCTTTTTCCTTCCTTCTTTTATCATTGATTTTCAGTTCCATTCCATTATGATCAGATAGGATGCATGGTATTATCTCTACTCGTTTATATTGTCTAAGAGTTTCCCTGTGACATAATATATGATCTATTTTTGAGAAGGATCCATGTGCTGCTGAGAAAAAAGTGTAACTGCTTGATGTTGGGTGGTATATTCTATATATGTCAATTAAGTCTAGGTTATTAATTGTGTTATTGAGTTCTATAGTTTCCTTATTCAACTTTTGTTTGGAAGATCTGTCCAGTGGTGAGAGAGGTGTGTTGAAGTCTCCCATGATTATTGTATGGTGGTCTATTAGACTCTTGAACTTGAGAAGAGTTTGTTTGATGAACATAGCTGCACCATTGTTTGGGGCATATATATTTATGATTGTTATGTCTTGTTGGTGTATGGTTCCCTTGAGCAGTATGTGGTGTCCCTCTTTATCCCTTTTGATTAACTTTGGCTTGAAATCTATTTTATTTGATATGAGTATGGATACTCCTGCTTGTTTCTGAAGTCCATATGAGTTATATGATTTTTCCCAACCTTTCACCTTCAGCCTATGTATGTCTTTTCCTATCAAATGCGTCTCCTGTAGGCAGCATATTGTTGGGTCTTGTTTTGAGATCCATTCTACTAGCCTGTGTCTCTTGATTGGTGAGTTTAAGCCATTAACATTTAGGGTTATTATTGAGATATGGGTTGTTCTTCCAGCCATATTTGTTTATTTATGTTACTAAACATGGTTTGTTTTCCTCTTTGATTATTTCCCCCCCTTTACTGTCCTACCTCCCACTGTTGGTTTTCATTGTTATTTTCCATTTCCTCTTCCTGTAATGTTTTGCCAAGGATGTTTTGAAGAGATGGTTTTCTAGCTGCAAATTCTTTTAACTTTTGTTTATCGTGGAAGGTTTTAATTTCATCTTCCATCCTGAAGCTTAATTTCGCTGGAAACACAATTCTTGGTTGGAACCCATTTTCTTGAAACTTCTCTAGTAACATACTATAGAAATGATCCCTGAAAGTATAGTCTTTGGTTGGTTGCCTTTTGATGGTGTCTTGTATATTGTCACTTGAAATTGATCTGTTTAAATTGTGTATATTGTCCTGATTCAATATGGGCAAATTATATGACTCTAGAAATTTGTTGATGCCTTTGGTATTTTCTATTTTATTAGAGTACAAGTTTTCAAAATAATTTTT
Source organism: Marmota flaviventris (assembly GCF_047511675.1). NCBI lineage: Eukaryota > Metazoa > Chordata > Mammalia > Rodentia > Sciuridae > Marmota > Marmota flaviventris. The sequence goes on from NC_092518.1 coordinate 104,267,009, forward strand.
AATTATCTTCTGTATTTCTTTAGTGTCTGTTGTGATATTTTCTTTTTATCATGTATCTTAGTAATTTGAATTTTCTCTTTCCTTTTCTTCATTAGCATGGCTAAGGATCAGTCAATTGTATTTATTTTTTTCAAAGAACCAACTTTCTGTTCTGTCAATTTTTTCAATTGTTTCTTTTGTTTCAATTTCACTGATTTCATCTTGGATTTTAATTATTTCCTATCTTCTGCTTTTGCTGTTGATTTGTTCTTCTTTTTCTATGGCTTTGAGATGTAATGTTAAGTTATTTATTTGTTGACTTTTTCTTGTTTTTAAGGAATGAACTCCATGAAATGAACTTTCCTCTTAGATAAAATATCAATTCTCTGGAACACTATGAAACCAGTTCTGTGTTCTCACTCACCTGTGATTTTTTTTTTAAATCTCCTCCTTTATGTCTTCTGAAACCCGTTGTTCATTCAGTAGCATATAATTTAGTCTACAGGTGTTATTTTGAGTGGATTTTATTTCTTATTTTATCATTGATTTCTAATTTCATTCCATTATGATCTGATAGAATGCAGTGAAGTATCTCTCCTTTTTTATATTAGCTAAGAGTTGCTTTGTGGCATAGTATACGGTCTGTTTTAGAGAAGGATCCATGTACTGCTGAGAAGAAAGTGTATTCTCTAGTTGAAGGTTGAAATATTCTATATATGTCAGTTAAGTCTAAGTTATTGATTGTATTATTGAGTTTTATAGTTTCTTTGTTCAGCTTTTGTTTGGAAGATCTATCTAGTGATGAAAGAGATGTGTTAAAGTCACCCAAAATTATTGTGTTGTGGTCTATTTGACTCTTGAACTTGAGAAGAATGTGAAAACCATTTTTAATTTGTTTAAGGTAAATACCCAGGTGTAGGATTGCAGGGTTCTGTATAAGTTGTTGTTTTTTAAGTTTACTAGAAATGCCCAAATCATTTTTAAGAGTAGCTGTACCATTTTGTATTCTCATAAGCTGATTTATAGTTGTTCCACGCTCTCATCCATACTTGGTATTGTCAGTAATTTTTAGTTTTGCCAATCTAATAAATATGTAGTAGTATTTTATCATTGTTTTGATTTTAATTTGTCTGACGGCTGATGGTATTGAAAATCTTTTTGTTCATTTTTGTACTGTTTTCATGAAGGTATTTGGTTAGTTTTTTTTCCATTTTAAAATCAAATTGGTTGTTTTTGTTGAGTTCTTTATAAATTTTGTATGTAAATGTCGTCAGATATGTGATTTGTACATTTGCAACCCCGGTCTGTAGCTTCTCTTTTTATTATGAATGTCTTTTGCTACCTTACCCAATTTTAATTTTGATATATATACTTATCAAGTCTTTCTTTTACATATGCAGCTTTTGGTATTATATCTATTAAGAAGTTATACTATCAGAAAACTGATAAGAGATTGATCCTGCATCATTTCCTAAAAATACATTTATTGACACGCATATTCCATATCATGTGATTCAATCCTTTAAAGTGTACAATTAATTGGTTTTCAAATAAGTTTACAAAGTTCTTCAGCCATTAGTATGAGTCAGTTTTTGACCACTTCTATCAATTCAGGTTGTCCCTTCATGTACATTAATTACTAATATTTCTTGATCTATAATCATGATCTCGAAATCCACTATTGTACTTTCTGTATTTTCCAGTGCCACTTATTTTTATTTAAAAATTTGAGAATTGTTATAAAAACTCCATAATATAAAACTCACCATCTTAACCATTTACAAGTATTATGTTCACATTATCGTATGGCAGTTTTCCATAACTTTTTCATCTTACAAAACAAACTCAATATCTATTAAAGAACAACTATTTGCCAGGCAATGTGGCACATGCCAATTATTTAAGAATTTGAAAATTATTATAAAAAACCCATAATATAAAACTTCTTTATAGATTACATTTATCTTTGGTTGGACATGAATTTCTTCTATCTTTTAGCTATAGTGAATGATGATGTTGTGGAACATGAGACAACTAATGTCTCTTTCAGACTCCCCTAGAACCATTGTTTTTGAAAAGACAATTTGGAGTTTTGTTTTCCCCCTAGGACCACATTTGTTTTTAAATTTGTACTTTGTAATTATGTATAATAGTGGTATTCATTATGCCGTATTTATACATATACATATATATTTAGATCAGTCCCATTCCTAAAAATGTTCCCTCCCTTCCTCTCTCCCGCCATCCCCTTGCTATACTCTACTTGTTTCCCTTGTGTTATTATGTTTTTCAGTGAGTATCTTACAATGGCCTATAAATTCAGGATTCAGTGTGCTATATTCACATGGGCATAGCATAATGTGGTAGAATTCATTCTCTCGTATTTCCCCATGCCCTCTCCTTTTCCCCTTTGATTCTCTTCCTATAGTCTATTGGCAGGATCACTTTTTTTCAAGTTCATACCCTATAGATCAAGCTGTATCTAATATTTTATGTGTTTTAACAATTCTTTTTAGTTGTATATAACATTTAGGATATATTTTGACACAGTCAAAAAACATGGAATATAATCTGTTCTAATTCATTCCCCAGAATTTGCTCCATTCCCCTAGTCCTTTCTCTACCCCCTTCCATTACTGATCTTTCTGAAATTTATTTAGATTTTTTTAAAAATTAGTGTCTTATAAAGATACTCAATTTTGGGATTCACTGTGCTATATTCATGTATGTACATAAAGAAAGTTCTGTCAGAGACCCAAAGAGCTAAAGCAATCCTTAGCAGGAAGAATGAAGCTGGTGGCATTACTATACCAGACCTTAAACTATACTATAAAGCAATAGTAACAAAAACAGCATGGTATTGGCACCAAAACAGACTGGTAGACTAATGGTACACAATAGAGGACACAGAGAATAACCCACAAAATTACAATTATCTTATATTAGACAAAGGTGCCAAGAACATGCATTGGAGAAAAGATAGCCTCCTCAACAAATGGTGCTGGGAAAATTGGAAATCCATATGCAACAAAATGAAATTAAACCCATATCTCTCAACATGCACAAAACTCAACCCAAAGTGGATCAAGGACCTAGGAATAAAACCAGAGACCTTCCACCTAATGGCAGAAAAAGTAGGACAAAATCTCCATTATGTGGGATTAGGCCCCAACTTCCTTAATAAGACTCCTTTGGCAGAAGAATTAAAATCAAGAATCAATAACTGGGATGGACTAAAACTAAAAAGTTTCTTCTCAGCAAAAGAAACAATCTGTAGGTAAATAGAGTGCCTACATCTTGGGAGAAAATCTTTACCTCTCACACATCAGGTAGAGCACTAATCACTAGGGTATATAAAGAACTCAAAAAGCTAGACACCAAAAAACAAAACAAAACAAAACAAAAAACAAATAACCCAATCAATAAGTGGGCCAAGGACCTGAAGAGACACTTCTCAGAAGATGATGTACAATCAACAAATATATGAAAAAAAGTGCATCATCACTAGCAATTAGAGAAATGCAAATCAAAACCACTTTAAGATTTCATGTCACTCTAGTTAGAATGGCAGCTATTATGAAGACAAACAACAGTAAGTGTTGGTGAGGATGTGGGGAAAAAGGCACACTCATACACTGCTTGTGGGACTGCAAATTGGTGCAGCCAATATGGAAAGCAGTATGGAGATTCCTTGGAAAATTGCGAATGGAACCACCATTTGACCCAGCTATCCCTCTCCTCAGTCTATACACAAAGGACTTAAAAACAGCATACTACAGGACACAGCCACATCAATGTTTATTGCAGCTCAATTCACAAGAGCTGAACTGTGGAGCCAACCTAGATGCCCTTCAGTACATGAATGGATAAAAAAAACGTGGTATATATACACAATGGAATATTACTCAGCAATAAAAGAGAATAAAATCATGGCATTTGCAGGTAAATAGATGATGTTGGAGAAGATAATGCTAAATGAAATTAGCCAATCCCAAAAAACCAAATGCTGAATAAGGAGGCTGATATAAGGAGGCTGATTCATGTTGGGGTAGGGAGGAGGAGCATGGGAGGAATAGATGAGCTCTAGATAGGGTAGAGGGGTGGGAGGGGAAGGGAGGGGGCAGGGGGTTAGCAAGGATGGTGGAATGTGATGGGCAACATTATTCAAAGTAAATGTATGAAGACACAAATTGGTGTGAATATAATTTGTATACAACCAGAGATATGAAAAATTGTGTTCTATATGTATAATATGGATTGTAATGCAGTACATGGTCATATATAAATAAAAAAATAATAAAAATTTTCAGTCAGATTTATTTTACTGTTCTTTCCTTTTTCTGGCTCTCCTCCTCCCTCTCAGTCCTCTTCATCTTCTCTACTGTTCTTTCTTCTATTTTGATGAAATCTCCAATTTAGCTTTCTCTTTCTTATTTTCTGTGGGGAAAAAGGCACACTTGTACATTGTTAGTGGGAATGAAAATTAGTGCAATCACTCAGGAAAGCAGTATGATGATGTCTCAAAAAATGAGGAAAAATGGGGCTGGGGCTGTAGCTCAGTGGCAGACTACATGCCTAGCACACATGAGGCACTGAGTTCAATCCTCAGCACCACATAAAAATAAACAAACAAAATAAAGGCATTCTGTCCATCTACAACTACAAATTTTTTTAATGAGGGATGGAATCACCCTATGACCCAGCTATCCCACTCCTCAGTATATATCCAGAATATTTAGAATCAGCATACTATATAGATATAGCCACATCAGTGCTTATAGCAACAAAATTTACAATAGCCAAGCAATGGAACCAACCTAGGTGCCCTTCAGCAGATGAATGGATAAATAAAATGTGGTATATATACACAATGGAATATTACTCAGCCATAAAGAAGGAGATTATGGCATTTGCCAGAAAATGGATGGAACAGGGTACTATCATGCTAAGTGAAATTAGGCAGTCCCCCAAAGTCAAAGATCAATATTTTTCCTCTAAAATATATAAGCTAATGCAAAATATGGGAGGGAGTAAGAAAAAAATGGAGCTATTTTTAAAGGCTATTAAGTTTTTCAAGTTTCTGCTTTCAATTGCTAGTATATAGAAATGTTATTGATCTTTTTGTGGGGTGTGGAGTATGGTGACTTTCTGTTTGCAATCTTATTAAGTTTCCTAAATTCTGTAATCGTATGCTTACTTGGTGGTAGTAGGAGGTTTGTTTGTAGGTTGCTTAGAATTTTCTTTTCAATAAGTATGTTGTCAGTAAAGACATAATTTAGTTTCTTTTTAATTAATATACATTTTGTTTATTTTCCTTGGTATATCACATCAGCTATGAGTAGTAAGCAAAGGTCTCTTTGCCTTGTTCCGGATCTTAGAGGAAAACCATCTCTCTCCATTAGATGTAATCTTAGCTGTAGGTAGGTGCCTTTTGTAGATGCCCTTTATTAGGTTGAAAAAAATCCCTTCTATTCCTTGTTTCCTGAATTTTTAAAATTATGTATTGATAATGAATTTTTTCCCTTGGTCTCAGGAATTGAACCCGGGGTACTCAACCACTGAGCCACAACCCCACCCCTTTCTAAAATTAATTGTAAAAATTTTAAACAGTGTCTCACTAAGTTGCTTAGGGCCTAAGTTGATGAGGCTGGCCTTGAATCCTCCTCCCTCAGTTTCCTGAGTTGCTGGGATTATCAGCATGTGTCACCATGCCCAACTTGATAATGAATTTTGTTAAATATTTTTTTGCATGTGGTAATATGATTTTTCCTTTTAGAACTTTTTCATATGTTAGATCAATTCATTTTTTTGTGTGGTATAGGGGATTGAACCCAGGGCCTTGTGCATGTGAGGCAAGTACTATACCAACTGAGCTATATCCCCAGCCCCCTGGATCAATTCATTTTTTAAATATGGAACCAACTTGCTTTCTTAATATGAAGCTCGTTTGATTATATGATATTGTTATTTTTGCATACCGTCTGATTCATTTTGTTAATATTTTTTGGAGAGCTTTTGCAATTTTATTATCAAGCAATGTTGATATGTACTTTGGTGTTTTTTCGCTATTGTTTGGTATTTTTAAGTTAGTTCTTTTTAGATATACATGGCAGTAAAGTATATTTTGGTATATTATAGATACATGGAGCATAACTTATTCTAATTGGGATTCCATTCTTGAGGTTGTACATGATATGGAGTTTTGGTATCTGGTCTTCATAGCAAGTTAATACTGGCATCATAAAATAAGCTGACAAAATGTTCCTTCCTCCTCTGTTTCTTAGAGGAGGATGTGTAGAATTAGTATTACTTCTTTAAATATTTGATTTAAAAGGTTCAATTTTTGTTTTTTAGAAGGGAGTTGAACTATTTATTCAATTTTTTTAAACATTCAAACTGTTCAGATAAGTCATTCATATAGATTGAGTTGTAGTAGTTTGTGGTTTTTGAGGAATTGGTTTATTTCACCTAAGTTCTCAAATTAAGGCACACAGTGTTGTTTATGGTATAGGTTCTTTTTACATTTGATGTTGGTAAGTGCTGAAATAATATCCTTCTCTTCCTTTCCTGGCAATAGTATTTGTATCTGCTCTTTTTCTTCTATTAATCTTGCTAGAATTTCGTCAGTCTCCCTGATGATTGCTGCAATATTATAAAACACATCAATGCTTAGGTGTTATTCAAATGAAAGATGATCAAGGTAATGGATTTTGGAAAGTAAATAAATGGGGGTATAATATGTCCATGAATTAGAAGACTCTGTGTTACAAAGGCCTAGGTTTTCTGTAAATTTAACTATAGCCTAAATGAAAAATATAATCACTATTCCAGCTGTTTTTAAAAATGTAAATTGTGTTTCTAAAGTTTATGTGTAAATACATAATTATAAACACCCTAATTACTTAAAAATACTGAAGAACAAAGGTAGAGGGTGTATACTATCAAACATCAAGGATTATAAAGTCTTATGGGATCTTGCAAAACATAATGTGGATTAAGATCAAGAAATAGACCAATAGAATAGAATAGAGTCCCCAAAGAACCTTACACATTTATGGAAATTTGATGTATGATAGAGCTGGAATGGAAGCCAGGAGATAACTATTAAATAAGTGAAGCAGGAAACATTGTTCCATATGGAAACAATGTCAATTTCTTCCTCTTACATTATAAATTAAAAAATAACTCCAATAGAATAAGTAGGGTGAATCTTAAAAGCATAACTAAAGTTTGTTTTTTTCTATACCTGGGATTGAAACCAGGGGTGCTTAACCACTGAGCGATATATGCAGCCTGTTTATTTGAGATAGGTTTCTTGCTATATTGCTTAGAGACTCACTAATTTGCTGAGGCTGGCTTTGAACTTGCAATCCTCCTGTCTCAGTTTCCTGGGTTGCTGGCATTACAGGCATGTGCCACCATGCCTGGCTCAACAGCATAACTAAAGGTTTTATTGCAAAATCAGTGAATGTCTTTCTGATCATAAGGTAGCAAGCTATTTCTGAAGTCACAAAGTACAATCAGGAAAAAAAGACTGATAAAATTTATTGTAATTATTTTGCTAGTGAAATACTGCTTATGAAAAGTGAAATAAGTTGTGAAATTTGAGAAGATATTTGTAATGTATAAAACTACCACATTGTCAAGAATGTGAAGAACTCATCAATAAAAACTATAAGCTATCTAATAGAATAATGGGCAAAGGACATGCATTTTATAGACAAAGAAATAAAAAAGGATAATAAAATATGACTTGCTTGACTCCTGATTAGGAAAATTTAAATCAAGGCTTGAGATATTTTATGCCATTCAGTAAAAAATATGTAGGAAGCCTGACAATTCTAAACATTGAAGACAAGGATAAACAGTTACCACCTCTTTATTGCTTCTGATAGTATAACCTAGTTCAACTATTTTAACAGACAATTTAGCATCATTTTTAAATTTGGAGATTAATATTCACTATGACCTAGCAGTTGTACTTTTAGGCATATTCTCAAGGAAGAATTGAGCAACTGGGCTGGGGTTGTAGCCCAGTGGTTGAGCACTTACCTAGCATGTGTGAGGCACTGGGTTCGATTCTCAGCACTGCATATAAATAAATATGTAAGTAAATAAATAATTAAATAAAATAAAAGTGTATCAACAACAAAAATATATATATTAAAAACTTGAACTACCAGGTGATATCTACAAATATTCATAACACCATTTATTATAGCAACAAACATTAGAAATACTTGTCATAACAGGAGGATGGGTAGATAAATTGTGGTATGTTGACATGATGGAACATTATAAATCCTAACAGCTTGGATCGATATTTATAAAAGTAAAAAAATAAGTCCCAAAAGATAATTCTTATAGAATTATACCCTTTATAAAAATGTAAGTCCAAGCAAAACCAAATATTATATTGCTAAAGTATATCTACACAGACACATACACAAGCACAATAAAATTAAAGAAAAAGCAAGGAAATGGTAAACATAAACATAAAATCATAGATGGTGATTGGTTTAAAAGGTGGGACAGGAGGATTGGATGTGGAGGAGCAGATATGTAAGGTTATTGGTAGTGTTTTAGTTCTCAGATTGGGTAAGTGGGATTAAGTGTTTTATTATATTAATAATAAGTAAATGAGTAAATATAAGAGTACCACACATGGACCTATTTTGATAGTGTGTTGTGAATTAGGACTCATTTTCATGCCTCTGAGATATCTCAAACAAATGAACCTCAAAGTAAGATAATTAAGCAAAATGTATATTTCTGTAGAAGATTTGTACTAGGTTGTTTGCAGGGAAATAATGTGGGATGAACAATTTTTCATGTATTTTACTTCAACTATGAAAAAATCTGTAGACAACTACTAAAAAAATCATTACTGCTGGGGGAGCTGGGGTTGTGGCTCAGTAGTAGAGCACTTACCTAGCACGTGCAAGGCACTAGGTTTGATCCTCAGCACCACATAAAAAAGTAAATAAATAAAATAAAGATATTGTGTCCAACTGCAACTAAAAAAAAAAAATATATATATATATATACATACACACATATATATTTATAAATCATTACTGTCAAAATTATTAGCAACTACAGTAAAGTAAAATTAGTTGAAGTGTACACTGCTGTGTGATGGCCTTGGCTAGTGGAGAAAATAGGTGTGATAGCAGATAGGTTAAATATGTAAGTGTATTGCGCACCACTGAGCTACTTGGTAATAGCATCACTGCTCATGTAAATGTACTGGTTGTATATTACATAAGTGTACCATAGCTACTCTGCTTCAGGGAAGGAGAGTACATGGAATTGAATTAGTTAAAAGGGAGGGAGGGGGAGAGAGGGAGAAAGGGGGAGAGAGAGACACACACAAAACATTTTGTTGCTCTGAAAACTCTCTGTCATTTATATAGGCATCAAAAAGTAATCAAATATTTGGTAGAAACAGATAGCTGCAGTCCAGGTGTTTCCCTAAGAATGTAGCATCAACCTTTTTTGCAAAAGTTAAATGGTAAGACAAAATATTTATGGAGGAGTGCCTGAAAAATGAACAGTTCCTTACAGTCATTTCTTTGAAAAAAAATTTGAGGTCCAACATTATTAGAAATACTTGGGGTTATGTATTAAATGAAGAATTTGGGCCCTATTCCAGATTTACTGTATCAGAATCAGCATTAAACAGGATTCCTTAGGTAGTATGTACACACATGAAAATTTGAGAAGCTGTGGTTTAGATCAGGGCTTCTTACTTAGAGTTCAACCAAGGCTGGGCTTCAGGAAGTCTCTGCACTCTCTCAAACTTTACATGTAATTTTAGGTTTGTGTGAATGAGAACTTTTCTGGGATACACTATGTATTTTACACCTGAATCAAGCTTACACCATGGAAAAGTTGTGTATTTGATCTGCAAGCTTTGGCTGACTAATTGTTTCCCAGAGTATGCTTTAGTTTCATGCTTCATTTACTTACATTGAGAAGCACTATGAAAAGCAGCTGTTGAAATCCATATTTTATTTATTGTTAGATACAACTGAGAATATTATACATTACACAGGTGGTTTCATGGCCTAATTGCACAGCAGAATAATTTGAAGTGCTTTTAAACTACAGATCTGAGGGAATACCTAGATTTTGGTGGTAGTGGGGTACTAGGGATTGAACCCAGGGATATTTTATCACTGAGCTATATCCTTAGCCCCATACCCCTTTAAATTTTTTTTTTGGAGACAGGGTATCACAAGATGCTGAGATTTTCACTAAGTTGCTGAGGATGAACTTGTGATCCTCCTGCCTCAGGCTACCAAGTTGCTGGGATTATAGGCATATGCCTTGGCACCCAGCTAGAAATAGATCTTCTTAACAAACCATCCTGTGATTTTGATGAAACAGCTCCATAAAATAGTAGGGAGCAGTTTCACTACCTAGCTCGTGTCTCTCTATTAAAATCTACAGAGAATTCTTTTTTCTTTGAATTGTAGCATCAGGAAAAGCTTTATTTCTTCTGGGTGATTAATATGCAGTTATCTTATAGAAAGTAAAACTTTGTAAAATTCATGTGTATTCGTCTTTTATTTAACTTTCAAATTTTGTATTTGTGACCTACTTTTGATAGTTGTTTTAGTTGGCTTTTTCTCTGCTGCAACCAAAAGACCTGACAAGAATAATTAGATAAGGATAAGTTTATTTGGGGACTTATGGATTCAGAGGTCTGAGTCCATAGATGGCTGACTTCATTCCTTGGGGCCTAAGATGAGGCAGACTAAGCTCAGCTCACCAAATATAAATCCCAAAGACACACATGCCCCCAGTGACCCAACCCTTCCAGCCACAACCTACCAGCCTACAGTCACCACTTAAATCTCTACCAGGGATTAATACAAGGATTAGGTTAAGGCTCTTATAACCCAATAATTTCATCTCTAAGCCTTCTTGCATTGTCTCACACATGAGCTTTTGAGGGATACCTCACATCTGAACCATGATAGCAGTTGTCTGTTTATATACACTTTTGTATTCTAACTTTAATTCTGCCTTCATTTTAATCTTGATTTTTTTCCGTCACTTAAATATTTTTTGCTCATTATCACTCAAGTCAGTTTGTGTAGTTCCTTCAAAATCTTTTGGAGTAACACAGGCTATAAATAAAATTCAAGCCAAAAAGTGTTTGGATATTTCATTTATTGGATCTATGGAAATACATACACTGTTAAAAAGTTTCTACTGACAAGAAAGTCAATGACATTCATGTTTAATAACTTGTGTTTTCTTATACTATTTGATTCTGAAAGCTATCTTAAGTTTTGTAATTCAGAATTTATATTAAAATATTTTTAAACTCATAGCTCACAGAATTGAGTTCAACCCTCAGCAATGTGGAAAACAGGTGAGAACAAGTGTTGGTGAGGATATGCAGGTAATGGAACCTTCATGCATTGCTGTTGGAAACAGACTGGTGCAACTGTTCTGTAAAACAGTTTGGCAGTTCCTCAAATAGTTAGAGGTTCCATATGATCAATCATTTCTACTCTGAGGCATATTCTTAGGAGAAACAAAAACATGTGTCCATATAAAAAAACTTACACATGAATATTCATAGCAGCATTATTGATAATAGACCTAAAGTGGGAAATAACCCAAATGTTCACCAACTCTTAAATTCATAAACAAAATGTATATTCCCACAATGGAATATTAGTTGGCCATTAAAAAGAATGAAGTATTGACACATGCTACAACATAGCTGTATTTTGAAAATGTGACAAGTGAAAGAAGCCACACCCAAAAGGCTGTGTATTATTTCATTTGATGTGAAATATCTAAAATAGGTAAATAGGAAGCAGATGAGTGTTTGATAATTGCTGTTTTTTTTCCTTAGGATCATGAAACTATTTTGAGTTTAGATAGCGATTATGGATGCCCAACACTTTGAGTATGCTAAAATCCACTAAGTTGCACACATTAAAATTTTGAATTCTGTGGTATGTGAGTTACATTTCAAATTGTTTAAAAAATAGTTGTGTACAACTTTTACACTGTCAAGCATGCCTTTTATTATTTCCCATTATGGCCCACATCTCCCTTTCCCCAATGTTTATTAGGGTTTGAACATTATACATATCATAAATATCATTTATTAAATCACTAAATAATGTTCTCATTTTGATTAATTGAAAGGACAAATATTATGGATATGGATTTCTGATTACCATTTTATAACCAGTATTTCCAAACTGAGCTGGCATGATTGCTGCCAAAGATAAGAAACATAATATTTTAAAAAATTTATGTAGTATTTTTGTACAGGAAATATATGATATCCATTAGGCTGTTGGAAGTGGTAAAGGAGATCACAGACTTTTATTCTTGCTATTATGTACTTCTGAGTGTTAGGAACCCTTTTTTTTATCATTTTATCAATTTTACTGAGATATAATTTGCATACATTTTAAAAGAACAATTCAACAAATTTTGACATTTCCATTACCTTAGAAAGTTCCCTGATGCCTTTTGCCATCGGTCTCTCACCCCATTCCAAACCAACATTGATCTAATTTTTATCACTGAAGACAATTTTTTTCTAGTTCTAGAACTTCAAATGAATGGAAGCATACAGTCTATATTTTTATTTCTTTTTTCCATTTAGCAAAATGTTTTATAGATTCACCCACATTGGTTTTTTTTTTTTAGATATAAGACTTTATTTTTTATAAAAATTAGAGATTTCATGTGCTAGTACTTAAGAAATAATTATAAAAACTCTGATTTTGAAACTGGATAAAGTAAAATCAATCCTTGGAGGACACTGGGTAACAACGAAAAATAATATAATTCAAGCAGTAAGTACATTGAACTCCTTTTTTTTTTTAAGAGAGAGAATTTTTTTTCTGTTTTTTTTTTTTTAATTTACAAAATTAGAAAATATAACACACATAAAACTTGTAATTACACCATCTAAACAGATTCTGGATAATTAAGTGTATTTCCTTTTTTTTAAATTTTTTATTGTTGGCTGTTCAAAATATTACATAGTTCTTGATATATCATATTTCACGCTTTGATTCAAGTGGGTTATGAGCTCCCATTTTTACCCCATATACAGATTGCAGAATCACATCAGTTACACATCCATTGATTTACATATTGCCAAACTAGTGTCTGTTGTGTTCTGCTGCCTTTCCTATCCTCTACTATCCCCCCTCCCCTCCCCTCTTCTCTCTCTGCCCCCTCTACTGACATTCATTTGTCCCCCTTGTATTATTTTTCCCTTTCCCCTCACTTCCTCTTGTATGTACTTTTGTATAACTCTGAGGGTCTCCTTCCATTTCCATGCAATTTCCCTTCTCTCTCCCTTTCCCTCCCACCTCTCATCCCTGTTTAATCTTAATCTTCTTCTCATGCTCTTCGTCCCTACTCTGTTCTTAGTTACTCTCCTTATATCAAAGAAGACATTTGGCATTTGTTTTTTAGGGATTGGCTAGCTTCACTTAGCATAATCTGCTCTAATGCCATCCATTTCCCTGTAAATTCTATGATTTTGTCATTTTTTAATGCAGAGTAATACTCCATTGTGTATAAATGCCACATTATTTTTATCCATTCATCTATTAAAGGACATCTACGTTGGTTCCACAGTCTTGCTATTGTGAATTGTGCTGCTATGAACATCGATGTAGCAGTGTCCCTGTAGCATGCTCTTTTTAGGTCTTTAGGGAATAGACCGAGAAGGGGAATAGCTGGGTCAAATGGTGGCTCCATTCCCAGCTTTCCAAGAAATCTCCATACTGCTTTCCAAATTGGCCGCACCAATTTGCAGTCCCACCAGCAGTGTACAAGTGTACCCTTTTCCCCACATCCTCGCCAGCACTTGTTGTTGTTTGACTTCATAATGGCTGCCAATCTAACTGGAGTGAGATGGTATCTTAGGGTGGTTTTGATTTGCATTTCTCTGACTGCTAGAGATGGTGAGCATTTTTTCATGTACTTGTTAATTGATTGTATGTCCCCCTCTGAGATGTGTCTGTTCAGGTCCTTGGCCCATTTGTTGATTGGGTTACTTGTTATCTTATTGTCTAATTTTTTGAGTTCTTTGTATACTCTAGATATTAGGGCTCTATCTGAAGTGTGAGGAGTAAAGATTTGTTCCCAGGATGTAGGCACCCTATTTACCTCTCTTATTGTTTCTTTTGCTGAGAAAAAACTTTTTAGTTTGATTACGTCCCATTTGTTGATTCTGGTTATTAACTTTTTTGCTATGGGTGTCCTATTGAGGAATTTGGAGCCCGACCCCACAGTATGTAGATCGTAGCCAACTTTTTCTTCTATCAGACGCAGAGTCTCTCATTTGACATCAAGCTCCTTGATCCATTATGAGTTAACTTTTGTGCATGGCGAGAGGAGGGGATTCAGTTTCATTTTGTTGCATATGGATTTCCAGTTTTCCCAGCACCATTTGTTGAAGATGCTATCCTTCCTCCATTGCATGCTTTTAGCCCCTTTATCAAATATAAGATAGTTGTAACTTTGTGGATTAGTCTCTGTGTCCTCTATTCTGTACCATTGGTCCACCTGCCTGTTTTGGTACCAGTACCATGCTGTTTTTGTAACTATTGCTCTGTAATATAGTTTGAAATCTGGTATCGCTATACCGCCTGATTCACACTTCCTGCTTAGAGTTGCTTTTGCTATTCTGGGTCTTTTATTTTTCCATATCAATTTCATGATTGCTTTATTTATTTCTACAAGAAATGCCGTTGGGATTTTGATTAGCATTGCATTAAACCTATAGAGAACTTTTGGTAATATCGCCATTTTGATGATGTTAGTTCTGCCTATCCATGAACAGGGTATTTTTTTCCATCTTCTAAGATCTTCTTCTATTTCTCTCTTTAGGGTTCTGTAGTTTTCATTGTATAAGTCTTTCACCTCTTTTGTTAGGTTGATTACCAAGTATTTTATTTTATTTTTTGAGGATATTGTGAAGGGGTGGTTGTCCTCATTTCCATTTCAGAGGATTTGTCGCTGATATACAGGAATGCGTTTGATTTATACATGTTAATTTTATATCCTGCCTCTTTGCTGAATTCATTTATTAGCTCTAGTAGTTTCTTTGTAGACCCTTTTGGGTTTGCTAGGTATAGAATCATGTCGTTTGCAAATAGTGATAATTTAAGTTCTTCTTTTCCTATTTTGATGCCTTTAATTTGTTTCGTCTGTCTAATTGCTCTGGCCAGTGTTTCGAGAACTATGTTGAACAGAAGTGGTGAGAGAGGGCATCCCTGTCTTTTTCCAGATTTTAGAGGGAATGCCTTCAATTTTTCTCCATTCAGAATGATGCTAGCCTGAGGCTTAGCATAGATTGCTTTTACAATATTGAGGTATGTTCCTGTTATCCCTAGTTTTTCTAGAGTTTTGAACATAAAGGGATGCTGTACTTTGTCGAATGCTTTTTCCACATCTATCAAGATGATCATATGGTTCTTATTTTTAAGTCTATTGATGTGGTGAATAACATTTATTGATTTCCGTATATTGAACCAGCCTTGCATCCCAGGGATGAATCGTACTTGATCGTGGTGCACAATTTTTTTGATATGTTTTTGTATCCGATTCGCCAGAATTTTATTGAGGATTTTTGTATCTAGGTTCATTAGAGATATTGGTCTGTAGTTTTCTTTCTTTGAAGTGTCTTTGTCTGGTTTAGGAATCAGGGTGATGTTGGCCTCATAGAATGAATTTGGAAGTTCTCCCTCTTTTTCTATTTCCTGAAGTAGCTTGAAAAGTATTGGTATTAGTTCCTCTTTAAAGGTTTTGTAAAACTCTGCTGTATACCCATCCGGTCCTGGGCTTTTCTTAGTTGGTAGTCTTTTGATGGTTTCTTCTATTTCCTCAATTGATATTGGTCTGTTTAGGTTGTCTATATCCTCCTGACTCAATCTGGGCAGATCATATGACTTAAGAAATTTATCGATGCCTTCACTATCTTCTAATTTATTGGAGTACAAGCATTCAAAATAATTTCTGATTATCTTCTGTATTTCTGAAGTGTCTGTTGTGATATTTCCTTTTTCATCCCGTATGCTCGTAATTTGAGTTCTCTCTCTTCTTCTCTTCGTTAGCATGGCTAAAGGTCTGCCAATTTTATTTATTTTTTCAAAGAACCAACTTTTTGTTTTGTCAATTTTTTCAATTGTTTCTTTTGTTTCAATTTCATTAATTTCCACTCTGATTTTAATTATTTCTTGCCTTCTACTTCTTTTGCTGTTGTTTTGCTCTTATTTTTCAAGGATTTTGAGATGAAGTGTGAGATCATTTATTTGTTGTTTTTTTCTTTTTTTAAGGAATGAACTCCAAGCAATGAATTTTCCTCTTAGAACTGCTTTCAATGTGTCCCATAGATTCCGATATGTTGTGTCTGTGTTTTCATTTATCTCTAAGAATTTTTTAATTTCCTCCTTGATGTCTTCTATAACCCATTGATCATTCAGTAACCTATTGTTCATTCTCCAAGTGATGCATGATTTTTCCTTCCTTCTTTTATCGTTGATTTTCAGTTTCATTCCATTATGATCAGATAAGATGCATGGTATTATCTCTACTCCTTTATATTGTCTAAGAGTTTCCCTGTGACATAATATATGATCTATTTTTGAGAAGGATCCATGTGCTGCTGAGAAAAAAGTGTAACTGCTTGATGTTGGGTAGTATAGTCTATATATGTCAATGGAGTCTAGGTTATTAATTGTGTTATTGAGTTCTATAGTTTCCTTACTCAACTTTTGTTTGGAAGATCTGTCCAGTGGCGAGAGAGGTGTGTTGAAGTCTCCCATGATTATTGTATGGTGGTCTATTAGACTCTTGAACTTGAGAAGAGTTTGTTTGGTGAACATAGCTGCACCATTGTTTGGGGCATATATATTTATGATTGTTATGTCTTGTTGGTGTATGGTTCCCTTGAGCAGGATGTAGTGTCCCTCTTTATCCTTTTTGATTAACTTGGGCTTGAAATCTATTTTATTTGATATGAGTATGGACACTCCTGCTTGTTTCCGAAGTCCATATGAGTGATATGATTTTTCCCAACCTTTCACCTTCAGCCTATGTATGTCTTTTCCTATCAAATGCATCTCCTCTAGGCAGCATATTGTTGGGTCTTGTTTTGTGATCCATTCTACTAGACTGTGTCTCTTAATTGGTGAGTTTAAGCCATTAACATTTAGGGTTTTTATTGAGATATGGGTTGTTATTCCAGGCATATTTGTTTATTTATGTTACTAAACATGGTTTGTTTTCCTCTTTGATTATACCCCCCCCCCTTTCCTGTCCTACCTCCCACTGTTGGTTTTCATTGTTATTTTCCATTTCCTCTTCCTGTAATGTTTAGCCGAGGATGTTTTGAAGAGATGGTTTTCTAGCTGCAAATTCTTGTAACTTTTGTTTATTGTGGAAAGTTTCAATTTCATCTTCCATCCTGAAGCTTAATTTCGCTGAATACACAATTCTTGGTTGGAACCCATTTTCTTTTAGTGTTTGAAATATGTTATTCCAGGATCTTCTAGCTTTCAGAGTCTGTGTTGAAAGATCAGCTGTTATCCTGATTGGCTTACCCCTAAATGTAATCTGCTTCCTTTCTCTTGTAGCTTTTAAAATTCTCTCCTTATTCTGTATGTTGGGCATCTTCATTATAATGTGTCTAGGTATGAATCTTTTATATTTTTGCACATTCGGCGTCCTGTAGGCTTCTAGGATTTGGGATTCTGTCTCATTCTTCAAGTCTGGGAAGTTTTCTCCTATTATTTCATTGAATAGATTGCTCATTCCTTTGGTTTGAAACTCTATCACTTTCTGTATCCGAATGACTCTTAAATTTGGTCTCTTGATGTTATCCCATATTTCTTGGATGTTCTGCTCATGGTTTCTTAATAGTCTTGCTGAACTATGTTCTTTTCAAGTTGAAATACTTTGTCTTCATTGTCTGATGTTCTATCTTCTAAGTGTTCTACTCTGCTGGTAGTATTCTCAATTGAGTTTTTAAGTTGGTTTATTGCTTCCTGCATTTCTAGGATTTCTGTTTGTTTGTTTTTTATAACCTCGATCTCCCTGTATAGTTGATCTTTTGCTTCTTGGATTTGTTTATGTAATTCATTGTTGAAGTGATCTTTCATTGTCTGATTTTGCTGTCTGATGTCTTCCTTGAGACTCCAGATCATCTGAAGCATGTATATCCTGAATTCTTTATCTGACATTCCATCTGCTGCAGCTATTACCTCTTCTAACGTTGAGTTGACCTGCATTGCTTGTGGTCCTTTCTTTCCTTGTCTCTTCATACTGTTCGCGTTTCTTTCTGCTTGGTGAAACTTTGTGCTATTGAATTTTCCCCCTATATATTTATATTGCTCTTGTATAGTGGCAATGTCTCCCTCGCAGGCGCGGGTGGCGGCTCTGCCCCTCCTCCAATTGGAGCAATGTGCCTACCACGTCGGCAGGCCGCTGGGCCTGTTCTGCCAGTCGGTAACAGGTCCGCCTACCTTGCAGGCTCAGGCGGCGGCTCTGTCCCTCTGTGGGCCGCTAGGCTTGTTCTGTCGGTGGTCGCAGTTCTGCCTACTTTGCAGGCGCGGGCAGCGGCACTGCCCCTCTGAAGGCCGCTGGGCCTGTTCTGCCGGTGGGTCGCATGTCCGCCTACCTTGCAGGCGCGGGGGGGGGGTGCGGCTCTACCTTTCCGCAGGCCGCTAGGCCTGTTCTGTCTGTCTGTTGCAGGTCTGGCCTGTTCTGTTGGTGGTCGCAGGTCCGCCTACCTTGCAGGCGCGTTGGGCAGCTCTGCCCCTCCACGGAATGCTGGGCCTGTCCTGCCGGTGGGTCACAGGTCCACCTACCTTGCAGGCGCGGGGGGCGGCTCTGCCCCTCTGCGGGCCGCATTGCCTGTTCTGTCGGTGGTCACAGTTCTGCCTACCTTGCAGGCACGGGGGGAGCAGGCGGCTCTGCCCCTCAGCAGGCCGCTGGGCCTGTTCTTCCGGGGGGTCAGAGGTCCGCCTACCTTGCAGGCGTGGTTGGCAGCTCTGCCCCTCCACGGGCCACTGGGCCTGTGCTGTCGGTGGTCACAGTTCTGCCTACCTTGCAGGCGCGGGGGGAGGGGGTGGCTCTGCCCCTCAGCGGGCCGCTGCGGCTGTTCTCAGGAACCCTTAAGTAGTGCGCCTTTCCCCTAAAATAGTTATTTTAAATCCAGTTGGTAACTTATAGTTTATCATCCAGCGTTGTGTTCGGTATTAGGAGGTTTCTCTTATAGTTTTTTGCCAGTAACAACAATCTCTATAACTATGTTTAAGACAAATATATATTTTCTTTATTTGCCTTTATTTTTGTTATCTTCCATAGAGTAATAGTGTTATTTTAATACTTAGAAAGTATTATTATAAGACTCCCATGATTATGAGTGCACACCCACTGAGTGACAGATAATTTTCATAGACATACATTACTTCCCATGAGGTAGGTAGTGTTTTTTGCCCTCTTCCCAAATGAGGAAACCAAGACTCAGTTAGGTTCTCTGTCTTACTTAAGAATTGTACATCTAAACTAGTACTTAATATTGATTACTTTGATGTCAGAGTTTAAATTTGTAAATCTATATTATTCAGTATGAACTGTTATGTTGAAGGAATAAAAAATCTTGAAATGGCCAGGTGCAGTGGTGCACACCTATAATCCCAACGGCTCAGGAGGCTGAGGCAGAAAGATTGCGAGTTCAAAGCCAGCCTCAGCATAAAGCAAGGTGCTAAGGAACTCAGTGAGACACTGTCTCTACCTAAAATAAAAATTGAGCTGAGGGTGTGACTCAGTAGTTGAGTGCCCCTGAGTTTAATCCCTAGTACTGCCCCCCCCCAAAAAAAAAAAAACCCTGAAGTATAAGGCTTAAAGTTACAAATGTTCATTTTATGTTCTCCCTACATATTTATGGTTGACTTATGAGCTGACAAAGTAACTGCCATCACCAGCGATGCTGGTCACCTTCACAGAAGAAAAGCATGTGATTATGCAGTGATTCTTTAAAACTTCCACACTTAAAGTGACATATGTTGCTTTTGTTCATACATTGTTGATCAAAGATAGTCACATGGTCATACCTTAGAGAAGTGTTTGTGTGTTTGTATGTATGTGGGGTTATGGTGGTGGTGTTTGGAGGTGGGACAGGAAATATAACTTTTATGATTATTAATACTGTTCTTAACTACACAATACAAAGTTAGATTTACATTTTTTGGGGGGAAAGTACCAGGGATTGAACTCAGGGGCACATAACCACTAAGCCACAGTCCCAGCCCTATTTTGTATTTTATTTAGAGACAGGGTCTCACTGAGTTTCTTAGCATGTCTCTTTTGCTAAGACTGGCTTTGAACTCCCTGTTCTCCTGTTTCAGCCTCCCGGAGCCTCTGGGATTACAGGAATGTGCGCACCAGGCTATACTTACATTTTTGGAATGATTTAATCTATAAATTATGCCATAAAGTCTGTGTTTGAGCTACAATTGAATAAAACAATAAATATGTAAAATAAAACATCGAGACTGAATTATGCTAAGTCCAGATAAGAATATATCAAAGTAAAGCCTATTGTTGTATGTAATTATAATTCACCAATAAAATATTTTAAAAACAACAAAAATGAACTAGTATATAGAATGTGAACTGTTTTAAAGACTAGATTTTTTTTCTTTTTTATTATTTATTTTTTATACAAATGGAGCACAACTTTTCATTTCTTTGGTTGTACATGATATAGAGTCACACCATTTGTGCAATCATACCCATACATAGGATAATAATGTCCATCTCATTCTACCAACTCTGCCCCCACACACTACCCCTCCCCTCCTTTCCCTCCCCTCCCTCCCCTCCCTTCCTTCTGCTCCATCCAGAGTTCCTCCATTCTCCGCCCCCATCCCTGCGCATTATGTATCAACATCCACATATCAGAGAAAACATTTGGACTTTGGTTTTTTTGGGATTGGCCTACATTGCTTAGCATGAGATTCTCCAACTCTTTCCATTTACCTGTAAATTAATGGCTAGATTTTAATGTAGCTTTCTTCTCAGGAAAAGGTATAGTTTTTTTTTTTTACCTTCCTGAAGTATATTTGCAGTGAAAATAACACAATAAGTGGGGTTAAGTATAAATTAGAACAAATGCTGGAATTCTTTATGAGTTTTCCTATGCTTTTTGGGCCTGATATGAGAGACACATGTGTGCTCATTATAAGGCCTACACAACCCTTCACAATCTTCAAAATGCTCTTACTGAATTAAATAGCTTTCTGAAAACTATAAATATTTGGCAAATGTCACTTAATAATGTCACATGTTTTCATTTGATTTCTTACCATTACCCTGTGAGGTAGACCCAATACTGTGTGTTGTTTTCATTTGGAGTTGAGGAAACTCAAATATTAAACTACTCTCCATGGCCATGAGCTTAGGAAGCAAAGGACTTGGACTAGAAATCCACTGTGTGTCTCATAGGTTAGCACTTTACCCACTACACAGAACTGCCTCTCCAGCCAAAATTTTGGATATGACTTAAATGCACTAGAGAAATTAAAAATGACCCAGTTGAAATAGGAAAGGAGAATTCTCAATTTCCCAAGACATAGCTGGCATTGTTCAGACAAACTAGTCAAGGAAATAGAACATACTGCCTTCTGATAAGAAACTCCTGAAAGGACTGAATCATTCTAAGGCCTAACATTAATGGTGAGCAAATGGACTTTCCAAGGGGCCAATTAGAGGCTTGGTAGCCTGATGCATTTTTCAGAATGTCATAGCTCAAGGAAGCTGAGGAAAGGTAGTTATGCCTGCCTTGAAGAATTGTGCAAAGTGGGTTAGCAGCATTGCTTCCATTTTTGTGAAAGAGAATGCCTTTCTAATTTTAGAGTCTTTTAAGAGGTGGATAGGCTTTTGTGTGAAGGGAAGCTTTTCTCAGTGTTCATTTTGAGAGGTGCCTGTGAAATCATTTTATATCCTGTTTGGAAAAGGAAGACAATGTGGTGGAAGTGAAAAATGAGTTTGCGTAAAAAGTTATCTTCCCCAGAAGAGATGGTGGAAATAGGGATACACAGCCATACTTATTACTTTTCCCCCACGTTATAGAGATGTGTGTTATCAGTTCAATGCAGATATTGGAATCCTTTAGCTGTAATGTGTCTCCTGATGTTATGCAGTAGAAACCATTTATTTAGCAGATGGTTCAAGAAGGGACAGAGATTTTAACTCCTGGAGGGTGTTGGTTTTTTCCATTTCTCAGTAATTCTGTTGTGATTTATTTTGTTAATTCCTTTTTTCAGAGCTTTCAAATGTATCTTGTAAGACAATGTTTTTCTTTTTTTAACCCATTTTTTTTCTTTTGGTGTAACAGCAAATATTCTAAATGCAAATACCCAGGGCTGGGAATAAAAAGGTTCCCACCAAGGACCTGAGATTCCTTTATAGGGTGGCAATTATGTATAGCTTTGTTGAAATAACTGAAGCTGGATTATGTCCCAAGAAACCATTCTTCAAATTTTGTTTAAACTGAAGAATTTATATGTGTTTAAAAATTAGGAAATCTATCTAGAAAAGTAAAGGCTTAGAGAAACCTGGGGTTTAAGTCTATAAACATCACCAACTGGTCAAGTCCTAGAAGGCTGGGGTTAGATTAGATAAGAGTTGAAGATAGTATTTTTAGGACCAAAGGCAGTGAAATTCCTCTGAATGGGGCTGGTATAATTAAGACTTCTTTTACCTCCAGAGTGACTGCAAATGTATGGAGGAAAAGAAAGGGTTTTAGTGAGTATGTAACACATGTGGTCCCATTAAATCTTCAGAAATTACTGTGGATAGTTAATATAGAGGAAATAGTAAAACTTAAAAGTTTTGTAATGGGGCTCAGGTCATATATTTAATGAATAACTGGAATTTAAATTCAAATCTAGGACATTATAAAACCTGTGCTCATCTTGATATATCAATGTTGATTCAAGAAGACCTTACAATTTTATTGACAGATTTGTATAAAGGTATTCAGAGGAACCAAGGGTATTAAAGCTTTTCTTTACATTTAAGGTTCCTATCAAGAACAACTAGCCCCACTTGTAACTTGGTGCTCAGAGACAGAACTTGAAGCTAGATAGTGCATATAGCTGAGGTTGCATTCTCATCAGATTCCCTTGTAGTGCAGTTTGCAGTAGCTGCCTTTGAGTTAAACCACCACTATGGTGCAATCAGCTTATGCTGCAGCAATGTTGTGCAAAGCCTTGTGGTTATTGGGACATATGTGATGCATGAAAACTCTTTTTGGTAACTTTGTTAACTTAGTGCTTGTAATTGGCATGCAAGATCATGCCCTGTACAAGTGAACATATAGAAAGGATCTGCCTATGAAAAGATTTGTCATTTGCTGGTATTGGCCAAGCTGCTTCTAGATTCCAAATCTATTTGTAATTTTCCTGCTGTTATAACAGGATACCATTGACTTGGCATGTTATGTGGAACAGAAATTTATTTGGCTTATAATTCTGGAGGCTAAAATATCCAAGAACAAGGAACCACATCTGGTGAAGGCCTTTGGTGCTACATTGTAATATGGCAGAAGTCATAAAGTGGCAAAGGAGTATGTGAGCAAACAACGATGAGAGCAAGAGGGGCCCCAACTCACATGTATATTTTTTGGGGGGGGAGGGGAGGTGGTGAGGACTGAACCCAGGGGCACTCAACCACTGAGCCACATCCCCACTCCTTTTTATTTTTTATTTAGAGATAGGGTCTCATGAACTTGCTTTGACTGACTATGAATATGTGAGCCTTCTGCCTCATTCTCCTGAGTTGCCAATTTACTTTTATAACAAGCCTGCTCTCATAATAACTAACCTACTCTTTATTTGTTTTTTTTTTTGGTGCTGGGGACTGCACCCAGGACTTTATGCATGTGAGGCAAACACTCTACCAACTGAGCTATATCCCCAGCCCCACTAACCTACTCTTGAGACAACAACATTGATCCTTTCATGAGGGCAAAACCCATGTGAATTCCTTGAACTTGCATTTCTAAACCCACAAACTTGCCTTTGCTTCCACATTTTCCTATATCTGTTATGGTAGAAGTGTTCCTTTTAATGTTGACAGGGATCAGGAAGCACTACCCTAAAATATGATACTTGGGCATAGTGACAGTTTTAATCTGAAGACATTTGTGAAATGGCAGATGAAAAAAGTTGTTTTTTGATCTTCTCTTGAAGTAGGTCACAATAACCTCATATAAGAGACACCCTCACTATCCCTGGACCAAAGGAGTATTATTATCTTTGAAAATATATGGACATCAGTAGAAATATGAATGAATAGCCTTTGGTGTTTATTCCAATTTACTACTCTAAGATCATACCTCTGTTTGTCTTACCAGATTTTTCTACAACTTTTCCCACTTCATCAACTCTAGACTAAAAAAAAAATTCTTAGGTTTAGATGCTTCTTTGGGTCATTTCATGTAAAACTTACATGTATTTGTTTGATTTTCTGTTTTAATCTGTTTTATGTTTTAGAGCTCCAGCTAAGAACTTGGAATGGTTTAGCAAAAATAATTTTCTGCCTTATTGAAAGGTTAAGTTATCTATTTGTGCTTCATCATCCATCACTTTTCAGTTCAGGCATTTAGATAAACCTAGGAAATAACATACTTTTTTCTTGCTCAGGTCAAATCCCCTGGGAAACATGGAGTGGGAGCACAAATTATTCTGTTTCTTGTGTACTCAGAATAATGGAGACTGTTTTATCATCAACATGTTACCCTAAGCATCAATATCCAGCTAGATGATGAGGTGAGGGAGAAAAATACCATTTAGGGTGATTGTATGGGCCAGATCTAAAATGGTACTTCCAGTTCTAGGTTCTGAGGATCAGAACCCCACAGAAGGTCACTTATAGTTACCCAGATGGCTGGGAAATGCAGTCTTTCTGCATGTCCAAGAGGGAAAGGAAATGTTGAACATTTAGAAAATCTTTTTCATCCTTTCTGGTCTTCAGTTTGTTTTTATCTTCATCTTCTAGACTGCCCTATTCCTATCAATTTTTTAAAGCATGCTTAAATTTCTCCCAACTTTTAAAACAAACAATAAAACTTTCTTCTTTGCTGCAGTGGTCATAACAAAGTGCCACAAACTGGGTGGCTTAAAACAATAAAAATTTATTCTCACCCAGTTCTGGAGGTGGGAAGTCTGAAATCAATATATAACCAGGGTTATGTTCCTTCTGAGTCTGGGTATAATCCATCCTTTCCTCTTCCTAATTTCTGGAAATTAGGTCTTTTAATAGTTGTACCACTGTGATCTCTGCCTCTGTTATCCCATGCCATTCTTCCTATCTCTGTCTTCCAGTGGCAGTTTTACTTTCTTTAGGAATACCCATCTGTATTATCACGTCTTTCCAGAAAGGTAGAACTAATAGGACATGAATATAGATAAATGAGAAGCAAATTGGCTCATGTTATTATGGTGGCTAAGGATCTAGTATAGATTTTCTGCAGGCTGGAGATGCTGGGTTGCTGGTAGTATGACTTTGTGAGTGTAAAAGCATCAGAACCTGGGAATCCAATGGTGTATTCTTAGTTTTAGGTTGAAAGCTTGAGTTGTCAGGAAGGGAGCCACTGGTTTGAGTACTGGCATTCAGAGTCTGGCCAGCCTGAAATCCTGATGTCTGAGGTGGGTGCCTTATTTTTTTTTAAAGGGGTAAGACCCAATTTTTCTTTTCTCTTAGCCAACAACTGACTGAATGGTATCCTCCTACTTTGAAGGACAACCTAGTCACTCAGACTCATATATTATACTCTGGAAACATATTCACAGACATACCCCAAATAATGCTTTTTTGAGGGTTCTTGGTATTCTTTAATACAGTCAACTTGACACCTAAAATTAACAATAATACCATCATATTGGATTAAGGGACAATACTACTGTATTATGATTTCATCTCAATTGAGGTCACATTATGAGGTGATGCTTGTTAGGACTTCAACATATCTTTTCAGAGGGACATCGTTCAACCCATAACACTTTCTAGTAAGTGCCTTATATTATTCTCCTCTTACCATCCATACTTGCTGAATGAGTTAACTGTATTTACTCTCTATACTTTTATCCTCAACGTACATAAATAAGGCACTCATCATTGTCACTCCTCTAAGTTTGTTTTTACTACCCTCCTTGCACAACGTCCAGTGAATACTTCTATTTTTGTTTCACTTAACTTTTAGAGACAATAGACATTGTTGGCTATTCCCTTCTCAAAACTCTTTCCCTGACATTGCTGACACTTCTCCCTGTTAACTTTCTACCCCTGTTAATTCTTTATCTTTGTTTTCTTCCTTTCTGTCTGTCTCTTATGTGTAATTTCCCCCATTCTAGGCCTCTTTCCCACTCCACACAGTGTCTCAATTGCATCTGTCCTAATAGCTTTAGTTAGATTTAGATAATTCTGGAATATTTACCTTCAGCTTCTATCTCTTTCTTGAGTGTCATACTCATCTCTAGTGTCTCCCTAAGAGCTCAACTTGGATGTTTCAAAGGCAACTGAAAGCTGAACTCATCTTCTTTTCATAAGTCCTCATTTCTCTTGTTTTTAATGTCTCAATGATGGTATGACCATCCAAAGAATTGCTTACATCAGAAAACTGGAAATTATTTCCCTTTCCCTATCCAATCGCTCATGAAGTCCTATTGATTCTACCTCTGTTATGTGAGGAAGGGTGAGGGAGTTAAGAATAATTGCTGATAGATATTGGATTTCTTTTTATGATGATGAAACTATTATGAAGTTAGTGGTGATGGTTGTACGACCTTATGAATATACTAAAAAGTCCTTGATTGTGTAGATTAAAAGACTGAATTTTATGTTACATGAACTACAGGTCTATAAAGATGTTTTTAAAAAATTAGTGTATTTCAAAAACTCTAAGACATAGGACAGAACTTATATTGTAGACTTTTCTTACTCAGTTTATCTGCCAATTGCTGGCTAAGGTGGTCTCTGTCTTTCCCACCTGTGTTCTCTGGCTATTGAACTGACTCATCCAAATGAAGTCTTTCCTCAGACATGAACAAAGCTTTATATATGCATATGTGGAAATGCCACAGTAAAACACATTAATTTGTACAATTAGTAGGTGTTAATTATTTTAAAAATAGAAAGTCAAGATTATTTTTGTCTTCAAGTTAATAATAATGATAATAAAAACCCTCATACCTATTGCAGGCTTGCCAAGTGCCAAGCAACATAAGTTTTTCATTGAATCCTTATAAGGATCTAATGATTCAGGTAGTATTATTAACTTTATTTCCAGATAAGGAAATGCATACAGATAGGTTAAGTGATTTGCTAAGATCTAGCAAGAAGAAATTGACAGAGCTGATGTTCAATTCCAGGTATGTCTTACTTTAAAGTATATTCTCTCTTCTCCTTCTCTTTTATTTTTCTTTCCTCCTTCCTCCCTTTCCCCCGTTCCCTGTTTCCTCACATGTAATATTTAATTCCCCTCCTAGGTAACTCCTATTGGCCTAAACATGGCAATATATGTAAAAGGTTTGAAATTTGAGATAAATCAGAAAACATAAAATCCAAAAGGAAGTCTGTCACCCTACCCCTAGAGTCTTTCTCCAAAGGATACCACTGTTTGGAGTTCTAGTAATTCCATCTGACAGTCAATATTCTTTTTATTTCTAAGTAATATCCCATAGTATGAATATGCAACAGTTTAATCATTTATTAGTTGAAGGACATCTAGGCTGATTCAAGTTTGTGGCTATTGTAAATAAAGCTGTTATGAATATTATGTACAGGTCTGTAAGTTTTTTTTTTTAAATTTCTGTGTGATAAATGCCCAGCACTGTAATTGCCAGGTCATACAGTAGCTACATCATTAGTTTTTTTTTTTTTTTTTTTTTTTTTTAAGTTGGACAACATGCCTTTATTTTATTTATTTTTATGTGGTGCTGAGGATTAAACCCAGTGCCTCATGTGTGCTAGGCAAGTGCTCTGTCACTGAGCTATAGCCCCAGCCTCCTAGGTTTTTAATAAACCCCCAAGCTTTCCCAGAGTGGCTGTCCATTTAATGTTTGCATAAGCTATGTATGAGTGAATCAGTCTCTCCATATTTTCTCTAGCATTTGATGTTGTAATTATTTCATTTGAGCCATTCTCTGAAGTGTGTGGTGATATCACATTGTAGTTTAAATTTTCATTTCTCTGATGGTAGTTATGTTAGATATATTTCATGTGTTTTTCCTAATTTTCTAATTGGACTATTTCTTTGCTTACTTTTCTTTTCATATCAAGTTTTTAGAGTTCTTTTTATATATTGACATGTCTTATATAGCTTAATAAAGCAGATATATATATATATATATATATATATATATATATATACTAGATGTATATAATTTGTATATAATATATTATATATTAGATAAATGTTAGATATAACTATGCATAATATATAATGTGAGAAATAAGTTTTTGTTGTTTAAGTTGCCTGGTCTGGTATTTTGTCTGGTAGCTTGAGAAAGCTTATCAATTTAGTGAGGATTGATTTCTTTACTATGTATAAGCCTTTTGAAGTTCTCAGAATATAAATCATGTATTTTATTATTTGCTAAGTATGTAAATATTTCATTTTTGAGCAATTATAAATGTTATCATATTTTAACCTTGATTTCCATATGTTGAATATTAGTGCATATCTTATGTTCTTCCTAAAATCCTTTATTAGTTCTAGGTTTCTTCTGGACAATCTTTGTAATTTTCTATCATATTTGTAAACCAGGGATAGGTTTATTTTTTTTCCTTTCCCATCTGCATGTGTTTTAGTTCCTCTTTTGTCTTATTGCACTGGCTAGAAGTTTTAGTACTATGTTGATTAATGTTGTGAGAGCAGACATCTTTTTCTTATTACCAATATTAGGTGAAAATCATTGTTATAATTTGTACTTCAACTATGTTATAAGTTGAACTATGCACCTCTCAAATAAATAAGTGAAGTAATAACCCCTAGTACTTCAGAATGTGACTATATTTAGAGATAAATTCTTTAAAGGGGTATCTAAGTTTTAATGAAGTATTTATGGTGGACTATAATTGAAAATGACTACAGTCCTTATAAAAAATGAAATTTTGGACAGATAGGTATAGAAAGAAGACTGCTTAAGGACATTAGGAGAAGAAGACCAATATGTTAGTCAGCTCTTCATTGCTGTGACCAAAATACCTGAGTAGAACAACTTAGAGAAGGAAAGGTTTATTTTGGGCTCACAGTTGCAAAGGTTCAGTTCATGGTTGGCCAACTCCATTGCTCTGGCCCTAAGTGAGGGAAAACATCATGGCAGAAGGGTGTGATAGAGGAAAGCTGCTCAGTTTATGGCAGCCAGGAAGCAGAGAGAAAGACAGAGAGGAGCCAGGGATAAGTTTGGAGTTTGACTGAAATAGAGCAGTTGTTTTCCAAATTTTATTTTCTATCTTGCTAGGCTGCCTTAGATGACAGAGAGTAGGTACTTTTTGTCTGTCTGTTGGTGTTTCTGAGTTGTTGGCTTATTCATTTTTCAAGTCTGTAATACTTGAAGCAATTACCTTCTTTTTCCTAGATTTCCAAAGTTCTTAGCTCATCTGGCTTCTCTTTCAGAGTTTTCTTATTATACATAATGCCAAGGAATTTTACTTGTATTTATCAGAAAGAATAGCAAAATGTATGTATACTCTATATTTCTGAAAATGGTATCTGTTCTTGAACTTATATTATTTCATTATTTGCATTTTAAGTATTTCAACTTGGTATATTTTATTTTGACTTTAGGAATAAGGTAAGGACAGAAATTTTCTTAAACTTTAAATAATGAACCAGTTGATATAAGCTCATTTGTTGAATAATCTATCGTTTCTTCACCAATTTTAGAAACTCCTTTTTTTTTTTCACCAACTACTTCTATATTTCTATAGGCTATTTTCATTCTGTCTACTTCTACCCATGATTGAATGCTTATTTATTACTAAATGTTTCATTTATTGAAGCTTCTCAATGTTTTATTAGATGTGGGCCATGCTTTTGGACATTTGACTTGTCTTACCTTTATTCATTCAGCTCCTCATTGACAATAGCAACCCCTTATCCTATATGATTTTCATTAGTGCCATCCAAAGACAACATGATTTCCTTTGCCTATTGTGATTTTAGTACATGGATGCAGGATGTCAATTGTCTGGGGTAGATTGGGAATCTTGAGAGATGAAGAGAATACCTTCTATCAAATTCTAAATTCGTTCAGCCAATCAATTAGAAATGCATGTGGCTGCTACTCTGGAGGGGTTAGAAAATCGTAATTATTGTCCTGGCTCTGTAATCCAGCATGCTATATATCTATGCATTTAACTTTCACAACCTTCTAAGAGCATCAACACTGTTCATAATGAGGAAGGCATAGACTAGTAAAATTTGACCTGGGAACTTTGGGAAACAGGTTGTATGTGTACAATGTCAACATGGCACATTCCTTTTGAAATTTCCTATATAATCTGTTTGCATGGATGATCATCTATTAGGCCTTCTTCATTCTCTGTCTTTCTAAGGGAGATTAATTAAACAAAAAACTGTGAAATATTTTTTATGTATAGAGAGGTATAACACTTTTTTCCCTATCAACAAAAAGCAATATTGTCTCCTTGGTCTGCCTTTTAAAAAAATCTTTATTTTTTTTTTTTTATGTGATGCTGAGGATCAAACCCAGTGCCTCATACACACGAGGCAGGCACTCTACCACTGAGCTACAGCCCCAGCCCCTCTGCCTTTTAAAAAAATAATATATATATATATTTTAGTCATAGATGGACACAATACCTTTATTTTATTTGTTTATTTACATGTGGTGCTGAGGATCGAACCCAGGGCCTCACATGTGGGAGGCAAGCACTCTACCACTGAGCCACAACCTCAGTCCCTCATTGATCTGCCTTTATACTCTAGAAATTACTCTGTTTACTGTAGACAATTTCATTTAACTGTCTACGGTAAACTTACTCTCTATCTCCATCCTAGCCTTTGGACTGAGGTAGGTGTGTGTGTGTGTGTGTGTATGTGTATGTGTGTATTTGTCTATGGAACTTCTTCTTTTGGATAGCTCAAATATAGTATCTTCAAAACAGAACTCCCAGGGCTGGGGCTGTAGCTCAATGGTGGAGCACTCACCTAGCATGTGTGAGGCACCGGGTTCGATCCTCAGCACCACATAAGTAAATAAAATAAAGGTATTGTGTCCATCTGCAACTAAAAAAATATTTTTTAAAAAAAACTCCCATTCTTTCTTTGAAATCTACTTTCCTTCTATGAATTTATTTTTTGTTTTGATAAATTACTACTTTCCTCTCATAATTTAGTAATGAGACTCTCAGTCATTTCCTTGGCCATTTTAACAGTTTCCTAACTATTTGTCTTGATTTTGCTTCTGTTCCTATCCAAACTATTTTCTACCTCCATTCAAAAAGAGCTTTCTAAAATATATACCTAAACATATCAAGTTCATGCTTAAATCTTTTTAATGGTTTCCCATTGTTGTTAGAATAAATATAAGTCTCAAGATGGCCTTCAGGCCCTTAATAATCTGCCTAACTATATTTTCCATTCTTTTTCTTCTTTTGCTATGTCGTTTTTTAAAAATACTTATTTTCTTTCTTTTTTTAGTTGTAGATGGACACAATACCTTTATTTTATTTATTTATTTTTATGTGGTACTGAGGATCGAACCCAGTGCCTCACACATGCTAGGCAAGTGCTGTACCACTGAGCCACAACCCCAGCCCCTCCCCATGTCTTATTCAGTGACAATCATGGACATTTTGCCTCCTCAGTATATTCTGAATATATTTCAAGTCCAGTGCTACCACTCCATTTCAAGCAGCCATTTTTCTTTACTTCAGGCTCATTTGGTGGTGACTAATTAATTGGTTTTCCAGATTCTTCTTTTCTTGTTCCCTTTTAATCCATCTCCAAACAGAAGTCAAAATTATATGTTAAACATACACATGCTTTTGTGACTCTTCTTTCACATATAGCACCATCATTTTTTTCTTTTGTTTTCTTTATTTCCTTCTTCTTTCTTTTTTGTCTTTTTCCTTCTTTTTTTTTCCCATGGCTGCATATGGACCTGGGGGCCTTTCACATGCTACCACTGAACTACATATCCAGTATTTATAAAAAATAATCTTTTGTGTATGACACAATCCCCTTCATGATATGAATTTATTTCTATTTTCAGCCTTGCCCCACTAATAATTCACTCTATATTATACCTTTAATAATAATTATGATATAATAATAATACCAAATAATACTAGCAGTTCCCAATTGTCAATCATCTTCAGTACATGTGGTATATGTGTGTGTGTGTGTGTGTGTGTGTGTGTGTGTATAATATCTCTAATTCTCAAAACCATTTTTCTAGCTAGTTGTTAAGGAACTACTGCTCTAGTTTCACTATTAATTGTGATGGTGGGCTACAGTTTTGAAATCAAGTTTCTTCATTATTATGGGAATTTAATTTTCTTTTGGTTTTCAAGATTACTAAGATTTTATGAGAAATACAACATGGAATTTGAAAAATATATTTTATATGCATTAAGATGACATCTCTGTCTATTCTGCCTTCTATTAAAAATACGTTAGGCTGAGGAATTTGGTATAATTTTTGTTCTGTTTTGTTTTATACTGGGTATTGGAACAAGGGGTACTTTACCACTGATTTAGCTCCTTGTTACTTCTATTTTTTAAAAAAATTTGAAACAGGGTCTCATTAAGTTATTGAGGGTCTTGTTACATTGCTGTAGCTGTATTTGAACTTGAGTTCCTCCTGCCTCAGCCTTCCCCAATAACTGGGATTACTGGCATTCACCAGTGCATACTGGGCTAGATCCATTTTTAAATTATAGAAATTCATTTCTCACAGTTCTAGAGGCTAGGAAGTTCAAGGTTATGGCACTACATATTCAGTGTCTGCTGAAGGCTTACTTTTCATTTCCCACATGGTGGCACCTTGCTGTATCTTCACATGGTGGAAGGGAAAGACAGCCCCTTGCACCTCTTTTATATGGACACTAATCATATTCTAATGGGGTTACCCTCTAAATGCCTCACCTCTTAATATTATCATAGTGGTGATTATGTTTAGCAGATGAATTTTGGAGGATACATTCAAATTATATAAGATGGTCATATAAATACTTTTTATTATTTTATTAAAGTAGAATACATTATGGATTGCTGATATTAAAGGTTTTGATATTTGAGTAATCTACTTGATGCTATGGAATTTTAATCTTTTAATATATTTCTGGGTTTGATTTATTTTTTTTTTTGTGATACTAGAGATTGAATCCAGAGCCTTGTTCATGCAATGCACAACTGAGCTATATCCCCAGCCCTTGATTGAATATTTTGTTTACCATTTAATTTTATTTATAAATGAGATGTCAATACTTTTCATGGAGGTCCGTGCATGTGTGATATCAGCTTTGATATCAATGTTATACTACCTTCCTAAAATAAATTGGTAAACTTATTCGATTTAATATTCAATATTTTAGGTATATTTTTAAAGTTGTAGATGGACACATTTTATTTATTTATCTTTATGTGGTGCTGTGGATCAAATCCAGGCCTCACACATGCTGGACAAGCACTCTACCACTGAGCTACAACCCCAGCCCATATTCAATATTCTTAATTATTTGTATAGTATATGTCTCCCCTGTTAGGTTAATTCTTCTTTGAGGGCAGGAAACAAGTCATGGGATAATCCTAGGTTGGTGCTTGTCACATTATGATTAATATGTAAATAATTTCTGAGTGTTTGAATGAAGCCCTATCTTATAGATGGGAAGGTGAGAATTGGAGTGTTTAGACAAATTCTCAGGGGCTTGCAGTTAGTAAATGGCACAGCTGGTCCTAGTATAACTATAAATAGTATAAATAGAATTTAACAAGTTTAAATAGAATTTAATTTAAACTTTAATAGAATTTAAACGTGGGTAGGAAGTTAGGGTGTGTGGATTAGAAACTCACCATATTGTGGTTAGAATTTCAAAAATGGAAAATCAGATTTCAAAGCGGTTTTCTCTTATCTTGGTTCAGATTTATTGCCTCTATTCTGCAACTTTTGTTCTATCATTGCCTCTCCGACTACCTGCAGTTGTCCGTACATGCAGGGTGACTGCATATTGCATTATTCAAAATGGGACAATTTGAGAATGAAACAGGCTACTGTTATTAATTATGCCTATATAACCAGCAAGTTGGGGCTGTTTGGGGCACCAGACTGCATGCTCTTCCCACCCAAACACTCAGAATATCTCATTTCTCATATACATACTTTTGCCGATGGCTGTGCTTTCTATCTGAAATGCAATTTCTTTGTCTTCATCTAGCCTTATCATTCTTCAAATGCTTCTGGCTGGCAGCTTTGTTAAGCTCCTCATTTCCCCCCATAGGCAGTCAAATATTTTACCTTTGTTTTTCTTCAGAACTCTGATTATTATGTTCTAGTATTTATCATACTCTCTGGTATTTGTGTGTATTTAATGGTTTCTCTTCTGATAGGCTGTGAGCTCCCTGAGGTGAGGGACAATGTCTTTTTCTTTTTTCTCCTAATGCTAGACAGTGAGTGGCATATTGTAATGACTTGCTAATTGTTTGTTGAGTATATGAAGGCATGAGCAGATAAATGAATGAACTGGAAAATAAAATTACGTTCCCCTAACAGAAAATTGCCATTTGTGAAGAGAATAAGGCAAGAAAATATGTTGAGGCTTTCCAATTGATGTACGTGGCTAAGATCATTCTACTGTCAACCCTTTAGGAAACAGTAGGGTAGGAACAGATGGCTTCCTGTGTTGTGAGGTGTGTTAAATGGTGGCCTGAACAATAGAGCTTCCTCTGGTGTGCTACACTGCCTGGAATGCTGCCATCACAGCCATTCCTTTAGGGTATATGCTGTCTCCAGATGGCCACTCCTAAATGTACATATGTTATCAGAGAGGGGTAATCCTCTAAATTATCACTGCTTTGTCTGTGCACTTAGATTTTTCCAGGAATGGGATTTCACACATAGAATCTATGAATCTGGGTAGCACCAGGGAAGTTCAGATTTTAGAAGTTGCCATATCTGTAAGTGTTCATATATTCATGTGATTAATGTATATTTCCCCCACTATACTGTGAACTCCATGAAGGCATAGATATGTCTCCATTGGTTTGCTCGATACCCTGATTAGAATTCTCTATATACTGCCCTGTTTTTAGTAGATGTTCAATAATATTTGTTTACTAATACTATGTTCATATATTGCTTTGTATATATTTATAGGTCTTTATCATTAAGCCTCATTTGTTCATTTACACGTTGGTAGACTCTGTTTTCACGCACACTTAGTTCTAGTGGACTAAGGAACATTAAGCCTGTGGGTTCAGCCTGCCTGGCCTAGTATCAAATCTGGCCACTGCAGGATCTATATTACCAGCTGTAACCTCAATTTGTTTTGCTTCCCCAAGCCTGGTAATTAATATGTGTGTGTATCAAGTCTTAGGGGTCCTGGCTGCATAGAGAGTCATAGCCTTCCTGCTAACTCTTGTTTTCATCTTCAAATAATGAAGATGAAAATGGCTTTTGCCTACTTCCACACTGTCATGGAAATGGATCAGGCTTCTTGTACTCTCAGATTTTGGCTGTGGCTCTCTATCACAAGATTTGATTATAATTCCCAGGTTGGAATGTGAGCCTCTTGCTCCCAGGCACTTTGTTTTATTAATTGCTATACTTGATGCTCAGGGCAATGCTGAAGACAGTGTTAGTGTTCAGTAAATGTTCATTGAGTGAATGATAAAGCCCTTTCCAGTGAAGTCATGCCTGCTCTATGTGTGTGTGTGTGTGTGTGTGTGTGTATGTGTGTATGTATGTGGTGGGGGGTGTCAAGGGCATTGTATTGGGCTACAGTAGTAATAGCTACCATTTATTTTTTGCATAGTCTGTGCCAAGCCTTGTCCTAAGCATTTTAAGAACACTTTTAACACTTGGCATAATGATGCCTATGAAGCAGTTACTACAATCTTTGTAGATTACTAAACTGAGGTTCAGAGAGATTATAGAACATGCCTAAGGCCACATAGTAAGTGGTGGTAAAAACCCGTATTCTTATTCCAAAGCCTCTGTACTTTTCATTTAATTACATGACAGAACAGTGTGCAGGTCACAGTGGTGTGGCAATTTTGGGGGCACAGATGGGCTAGAGAGGTATTATAGGTAATAAAGACAGACTTCATTGGCTGACATATTGGCTAGTATCAACTCTGTTGAGGCTGAAGATGGTTCTACACTCAAGAATCTGTTTGTCCATTTCTACGAAGTCTGTGTTTAACTAAGCCCTGAGAGCACAGAGAAAAGAGAAGATGTACAGCCATCAGATAGCTATTCTGGCAGGTGCCTTTATTATTTACCCACCTGCTCTAAGGGGCAAACCAAGGTGCTGGGAGTTAGTGTTTATGCAGGATGTGTTAAGCTGAGTAAATAGTTAATTCATTTGGATTCTTTGCTTTATTCCTTTTGAGTGAGTCAGATTTAAAGTTTATTCCCCGTTTTTCTCTCTTTGTCCCCCTTCATTTCCTGTGTATCTGTATGTTTCTGTTTTTCTCCCTTTCTCTCTCTCCCTCCCCACTGCCCCTCAGCAATAAATATGTTCAAATCCCTATAGGTAACTTATTCTCTTGGGGAAAATTTGGGGCTTTTGAATGGTCAGTGAGCCAAAATCTAAAGTTTATTGGGTTAAATTTTTTAGAAGTTGCTGAAACTAAAAGGAAATGCTGAATTATGGGGAGATCAATTCCCACATTTTGCTTATGTCTAGTATGGCTCTTTTGGAGGTGGTGGATATATGGGTTTAGCTGGTACATTATAAACACTGCAGCCTCTTGTTTTTTACTCAGGAATTTAGAGGCCTCATCTGGCTATAATATATTCCAAGGAAGATTCTGCCAGCCTACTGTGTATGGAAATTACAAGTTTTGTTTAGAGTAGTGGGAAGCCAGTGGCCTCAAGTCCAAGAAGTACCTGTGGCAATCAATTCACTGACCAGGACTAATGGTATGCCTGTCAAGGCTTGAATGCACTTTCAAAAACCAATAAGAATTTGTGTTTTTCAAAGGGGCCAAAGAGTAGAAAAACAGTTAGAATTCTAGGGGAACTTCTGTGTGGTATTTCAAAGTTTTGATTCCCTAAAAGGAATATGCACATGAAAAACGGCCACTTGACACTCAACATATTTATTATGATCCATCAGACTGTTCAGCTCATGGGCAGCTTACTTATTCTTTCGTTTGTGTCTTTGTTTATGCTGTACCTTTTGCTAGGATCACCTTTCCTATTTCTTTTTAGATTTGCACTCTTCTTTGTTTTCTTCTTCTTCCTTCTTCATCTGAGGTTTCTTTTCCCATTTCTTTTCCTATCCCTCTTAGTGCTCTGAATAAACACACAGCATCAATGATAATAAAAATTGCTTATATTTAATGATTACTTAAATAATTGCTATAAAATCTCTATACACATTAAATAGAAGTTACCAGAATTATCTCTTTTCAGAAAATTTGTTTCCTTTTACAAAATCATGCATAAGGAATCTAACAACAGTTGAATACCCCAAAATAGCTCTCAGATGTTGCTAAAATGATTTCTAACTATCAGCAAGAGGGAATATTTTATTCTTATTTATGACTGAATAAAACTCTTGTGTTTGGATATCAGTAAAGTAGAACACAAGGATCAGGGGAGGAAGGAGGGAAGGGGAAGGGAAAGGGAAGCTACAGAATAATGAGATTGATCAAATTTTGCTATCTGCACTTTTGAATATGGCATAATGAATTCCACTATTGTGTGTCATCATAACATATCAATAAAAATTTTATTTATGAAAAGTATTTTGACTAGGTAAAAAAAATATGACTATTCCAGGAGAAAAAGAAAAAAAATGTACAATGGAGATGAGCACATAGATAAGCATTTAATTAGCATACACAGGAACTTGTGGCCACACAATAGAAAGTGACTGACACTGTTGAATGTTCTTTCTTCAGTATGTTGATTAATTCTTACACCAACTTAATCCTTGTTTTAAAATAGGTGGGGACACTGGAGTTCAAAGAAGTTAAGTAAGTTGCTTGATGCCATGTAGCTAAGATATAATGGAGTTGGGATTTGAACTATGCCATTTGTATTCCAAAGCCCATTTTATATACTGTCCTCCACTCTCCAAGAACCAGCTCCTAAAACCCTCAAGAACTCTAATTCAGTAAGTTGCTTTAAAATTTGAACTTATAACAGTGTTAACAATTTAATCTAAAATGTAGGCATATACTATGACAAGTTATCTTTTGCTTCATGTGTGTAGGTTTAGTCTTTACCCCTAGACTTATGCATTCTTTTGTATACAGTGCTGAACATAAGGTAGGTATATAGGACGTATAATTCTTCTTGAAAAACAAAGAATCCAAGATGTGATTCTGACCATAGCAATTCTGGGAACAACTAGTCTGTTTATTTCAAGTAAAAAAGAACTAGGTAAAGCTTAAAAATCCTCTCAAATAACTATTTTGTATAGATTGGCTTGGGTAGAATTTGAGAGAAGATATAGGAACTAGATATTGTCGTCAGGTTTCACATCCACTGTCACACTGACTATGTTGAATGAATCATTCAGTTAAAGACCATAGACAATATCTAGATAATTCAATTTGGTCCTATAGATGTACCACCTTCTATAAATTGCTAATTCTAATTCTTAAAAGTACATGTTAATTCAAACCTTCTCTCTTTTTTTTTTTTTTTTTGGTGGGGGGAACCAAATAACCTCACTGCCTAGGTGACCAGAAACATCACTCAACACCTGCAGGGAAGTTAGCCTAAGCCTTATCTCTCATTATCACTATCTCCCAGGATGTGCTTGTCAAAGACACATTCTTTTGTACCAGAGTCTGGGGTAATCATCTTGTTAAGGATTAAGTTTGTTAGCCAGTCACCCAATTTTTTGATGGATTTCATTTATTCGTTCAGATAATGGGTCTCAAAGAAGTCATACAAATTGGGGCCACTTCTGACACTGACCAAATTGTACAGTTTTAGTAGTGACTGATTCACACTTTCTCTCAAGTGTAATGCATGCAGACTTCTTCCCTAATGGTCTTGGTTTTGTTGATTTTTTTTGGAAAAGTAATTTAGCCACTTCTGTTGGTTCTGGAGCTTTACCAGTTTTTCAGCATGTTTCTGCTCCTCATGAGATTGATGAAGAAAATATTTAGCAAAGTTCTTCAAAGCCCCATCATGGTGGTAAAGACAAACATATGTAGAGGTAGAAGTCACAGCTCTTGGTTGATCTAGTGGTTGATAGTGGCCTTGGAATCCTGGTAGTAAAATTCTGGTGTACCTGCCAGTAGGACACAGTCATTATGATAGGTGGCTAAGGAGAGGTAATAGCAGACGGGCCCTTGGGCTTTCTGAGTATTCTAAGAGGAAGTATGGAAGGGTTGGCTCTGAGAAGCTGGGTGGGAAAGGATAGGGTTTGAGCACTTGGTTCCATCCAAGCATACTTGAAGTAGGAATTCATGGCATGACTCACTGCAAAGAACATCTAGATTTCTCTTCTTTAACTTATATTATCATTCCAAATCATTTATATTATCAGCTGGCCTGACAATGGTTTATTATTTGTTTGCTATAAGTTTTATCTTCTGCACTTTGTCAATTATAGATGATTTTTTTTAAAAAGACCTAAATCTACAAAATACTAAAATGAGAAAATGATTATTTGTAATATGAAATCATTGACAGGAAGATATTCACCCATAGTTTGCCTTGTATATATTAACTATGATTGGATTTATAAAAGTTTCACTCAGATTGTGTGTATAAATAATCAATAGGTATAAAATATTCACAAACTTTCATAAAGTAAATCATAATTAATCTATAACGTATTGAATTCTGGTATTTGTAAGTACCCTTTGGCAAAATCTTTTAGAAATGAAGTAATTGCCTATTATTTTTTTGGCATTTGTTCCTTGGAAATTTGCTCCATGAAATTTGCATAAATTAGAGAATGCCTCTACATTAGGTTTCCTCAGTCTTGGCACATCTAATACTTTAGACCTGATAAGTCTTTGTTGTTTAGGTATTCTTTCCTCTTTATTTGACTATACAGAGGAATATTGGGCAGAGTCAGCTATAGGCCTATCTCTGTGGAGGACTTAGATAAAGGCTATACTATTTTATACGATATTGTACTACACTATACTATACTATTGCTTTTAATTTTTAATTTTTATTTTTTTGCGTACTGGGGATTGAACTGAGGAGCATTCAACCACTGAGCCATATCCCCAGCCCTATTTTGTATTTTATTTAGAGATAGGGTTTCACCAGAATCTCACTATTGCTGAGGAGGCTGGCTTTGAACTCCGAATCCTTCTACTTCAGCCTCCTGAGCCACTGGGATTTCAGGTGTGTGCTACCGTATCCAGCCTACTATTGCTTTTTTTTTTTAAAGCATTTTAATCAAGTTTTTCCATATCAATGTACAAATTTGTAGGCTTACCCTGTTTATCAACCACTGTTTATTTAGTTTACTTGACAAGTAAAATTTGTATATATGGTGTATAACATGTTTTGAAATATGTGTACATTGTGGAGTGGTTAAATGAAGTGTGTGTACACACATACACACACACACATTTCCTCACATTCTTTTTTTGTGTTGAGAAAACTTAAAATTGACTCATTAATTTTTCAATTTTGTTTTTGATTAATATGCTGTTATGGTTTGGATATGAGGTATGCCCCAAAAAGTTCATGTGTGAGACAAAAGCAAGAAGGTTTAGAGGTGAAATGATTGGGTTATGAGAATCTTAACCTGATAAGTGCGTTAATCCCCTGATAGGGATTAACTGGGTGGTAACTGTAGGCAGATAGGGGGTTTGGCTGGATGAGCTTTGTCATTTGGGTGGTGCCTTTGAGGTATACATATTTTTTGAGGTATATTTAGTTTGACAGTGAGGAGAAGCTTGGCCTCTCTTTCCTGATGCCATGTTCCCAGCTGCTTTCCTCCTTTACACTCTGCCATGATGTTGTTCTGCCTTATCTCAGGCCCTGAGGAGTGGAGTGGTTCATTTATGGTTTGGGACCTCTGAAACAGTGAGCCCCACATAAAATTTTCCTCCTCTAATTGTTCTCGTAAGGTTCTTTGGTTTCACAGTGGCGGAAAAAAATATAAAAGACTACAGCATATCCCTTGTTTATGTTAATGGGGTTCATTGTGATATTTTAGTACAAGCATACAGCATGTACTAATCAAAGAGCCTTCCTTCAGTAATTTTAAGTATGTAATACATTGATATTAACTGTAGTCACAATGTTATGTAGTAGATCTTTGGCCTTATTTATCCTAACTGAATTTAAAATTTTTTCCAACATCACCAACCATTTTTGATTAAGTGAAAAAAAATGCTTCTCTTTGACAGTATGAATGTGGTGTATGTACAGGTGAGGACTGTCTCATCCCAGCTCCAGGGCTAAACTGATGGTGGATTCTGTTTTAGTTGTCTCATGAAAAATGATGCAGTTTTAGGTGAGCTTTGTGTATCCACATTATTCTGAACATTTATCCAGTCTGAAGAGTTTGGATAGTTCCAAAATCTAGTGTATTCTTGGTGGGTAGTTATGCAGAATTTCCAGGAAAGAACATTAGGTAATTTGCAGATTAGGGAATCTGCAAATATACCTAAAATATACACTTGGGTATTCTTCCCTGAATAGCAGGTGATGTTGAAAGCCTGTAATTTGACCTATTTTTTCTAATTTTGGATTTGCTTATGCATTTTACAAATGGGTAATATTACAAGGAGGATTAATTCTAATCTAAAGGAGTATAGATGGCTAAAAAGCTTGCATTAGGGAAGATAATGCTATATTTTAATGATTATATCCATTCTCTGACTGAATGTTTATTAAAAGTCAATCTGCCTATGGTACATTTTTTAGTTGCCTGCTAACAAATTTACTCATACTTTTAAAGCCTCAGTTTGCAGTTTGCAAACTTGAAATGTGAGAACAATATTTCCCGCAACAGAATTGCTTTAAGGATTACATGAAATAATTTACATGGACTACTTAGTACATGTTAAATAGGTATTAGCTGTTAGTAGTACTGCATTGCCTATTTTGTCACTGTATGTCTTCTAAAGGAGAGACTATAAGGACATAAATAACTTGAACATAAAGCAAAAGGTGATATCATGCAAGGAGGAGTGATAAAATGCATTGTTAGTTCACAAGAGTAATGGGAATCCTTATGGATAAAAAAACACAGAAAGAAATTATGCACAAAGTGGCTCAGCTTAGCCACTTGAAGAAAAGAGAATTAAGGCATGTAGTTGTGAGAACACTATTTCTAGAATCAGCTATAAATACCTAATGGGACTGGACAGCAAATAATGACTCATCCTTTTCTTTATCATCCTTCCAATATTCAGAGAGGAAAATCCACAAAAGAAACAGATTCTTGCTCACTTGCTCACTGGTGTTCTGTGTTAGTTTTCAATGACAACATAGAAGGGCAGTCATATTTCCTTTAGCACCAATAGAGACATTAAGTACAAGATCATATAGTCAGCTTTCAATTAGAAGATCATGCACCCTCCAATATATGTAGTATGAAATCTATTATAGGAGTTCTGAAAAAAGATTCATCAGTGGGACCTGGAATGATTTCAAATAGAAGGCTTTATGGAGGGGTAGAGTTTTGAGTTTTGGATTGCTATAGGTGAGGGAAGGGAAGAAATTTTGAAATGGGGAAAATTCATTTAGAAAAGCTGCAGAGATATTTATTGATAAATGGGTCCACTATCTTTTATTCTGTGGATTAAAAATTCAGTAATGTCAGTGTCTCCTCAGCCAACAGATATTTGCAGAGATGTTTTTGGATCTGTTTTGTACTATTGCCCCCTCTCCAGGTGGTTTGCAAAGTACTTTCTCAAATTTCTGCTCTTCCTGGTGCTTTCCACCATCCAGAATCTGTGCATGCATGAGCTATAGGAATGTCATGCCATTGACAAGAATAATTCTCCCTTTCTAGACGTGTTGAGGAAATGAATAATATTGGCTCATTTCAAAAAGGAGTCTTTCCAAAGTCAGCACATTTTCTGACACTTCTCCCTTCTTTCCCTTCAGTGCGTGAACCCCACTGATTTTTTTAGGAAGATGCACTGGTTGTCATGGTAAAAACTATGCTAATTGGCTTCCTCTAGTTGATGTTCTGTCAAGCTCACTGCCCCACTGAGGATTTGGAATATAGCACTTAACTTTTTGCTTCTCAAAGAATATGTTCCCAGAAAGTCGGCTGCTTCAGCAGAAAATTGAAGGTATTTGAAATGTCCAATATGTTATCCAAATATTTCACCCTTCATGGGGCCGGATGTGCACAGTTTCACTTTCATTTGGTCTTCTTTCCACAGAGAGTTCTGATGGAAACTCAGCTGGAGATTTTTAACTTATGTTAAGTGGATTTGTAGAGAATGAAAGTACATGGGCAAACCATTACTTTGAGAAGGAGACTTGATTCCAGAGCACGGTTTGTCTGAAGCAAACTGTGATGTAGTCACTTATTTTTTAAATCATCTTTCCTATTTTGCCAATTGATATAAGGGAACAGGAAGGAAAAAAGCTTCATATTTCCTCCCTATGGTTTGGACTCAATCTATGACTGTTCCTGATTTCCCCTTTCCTATTGTTTAAGTATATTTCAAAATTTATGTGTTGAGTTCACAGAAGAAGAATATGAATGGTCAAGAAATCTATGAAAAATGTTCAGCATCACTAGCAGTTAGAGAAATGCAAATTAAAACTACAATGAGATTTCTTCTCCAGTCAAAATGATAATTTTCAAGAATACAACTAACAACAAATGTGGGCAAGGATGTGGGGAAAAAAGGTACACTCATACATTGCTGGTGGGATTGCAAATTGGTGCAACCACTCTGGAAAGCAATATGGAGATTCCTCAGAAAACTTCGAATGGAACTACCATTTGACTCAGTTTCCCCACTCCTGGGCATGTACCCAAAGGACTTAAAATCAGCATACTATAGTAATGCAGTCACATTAGTGTTCATAGCAGCTCAATTCACAATAGCTAAGCCATGGAACCAACCTTGGTGCCCTTCAATAGACGAATGGATAAAGTAAATGTACATATACACAATGGAATATTAATCAGCCATAAAGAAGAATGAAATTATGGTATTTGCTGATAAATGGATGGAACTGGAGACTATCATGCTAAGTGAAATAAGCCAATCCCCCCAAAC
Organism: Marmota flaviventris; assembly: GCF_047511675.1. Lineage (NCBI taxonomy): Eukaryota > Metazoa > Chordata > Mammalia > Rodentia > Sciuridae > Marmota > Marmota flaviventris. The sequence goes on from NC_092518.1 coordinate 104,311,440, forward strand.
CAAAGGTGGAATATTTTCTCTGATATGCGGAGTCTAACTCAAAATAGGCTTGGTAGGGAGGGAGGAGTGAAGTTTCAGCAAATTAATCAGGGGGGGATGGGGGAAGGAAGGGAGGATGGGAATGGGAAAGACAGAATGAATTGGACATAACTTTTGTATATTGATATGCGAATACACAACCAGTGTAACTCCACATCATGTACAACCACAAGAATGGGAAGTTATTTTCCATGTATGTCAAAATACATTTTACTGTTATATGTAACTAAAAAGAACAAAAAAAAAATTTGTTCTGAATATTAATCCCCACTTTGGTGGTATTAATTTGTGTGGCCTTTTCGGATGTGATTAATCATGAAAGCTCTGTCTTCATGATTGGATCAATGGCTTAAAAGAGGGCTGACAATAACTATCTTAAGCCCTTTTTTTTCTCATCCTTTTTTCTACCATGTTATGATACAGTTTCTTCCATTCTAGAGGATGCAGCAACAATACATCATCTATAAAGGAGAGATCAGACCACTTGCTGAAAAACGATTCTAAGATCTCAGCCTTCCAATGCCTTGGTCTTAGACTTCCCAGCTTCCAAAATTGTGAAAAATAAATTTCTGCTTTTTATAAATTACCCAGTCCAAGGCATTTTGTTAGAGGAACACAAACAGAAATATGCTCTCTTCCATCCTTTCAAATTAAAATGTAGCTATCCAGTGTATCTTGCCAGGACTAGTTTGTATTTTTGAAATTAGAGGAAAATATGAACTATAATGTATGTGGATTTGGATGGTTTAACTCATGTAACATCATTTAGTGTCACCATTGAAGACTATTAGATTAGATATTTTGGTATTGCTTATTTGATCAGGTAAACAGGTGCTATTATCTGCCTTTAGTTTAGTTTTGTCCTAGATCTTGTTGGTAATGAGAAACTGAGAAGTTCCAAGCATCCTGTATGTCTCTATGCCTCAGTTTTTTTCCAGTGGAAGAGGGGTTTGTAAGGTTTTCTCCTACTTTGGAGAAGCTCTAAACAGTATGATATTAAGGGTTCCTTGAGCTCTTCTTACATCTCCTGGAACATTTTTAGTGATGTTGCAAACTTACCTGAAACCTCTCCATCCCATTCATCTCTTTACATTCATGTAAAAATATCATTGACCCTCTATACTTCAGTGTGAATGTGTGTGAGAGAAGTTTCTGGGCCATAGCTACCCGAGGGAAGCAGGATAGTAAACACTAGAAAAATGTCCAGTGGATGTTTGAGTTTGGAAAATAGACTGCTTTTTGAACAATTTTGCTTCAGGCTGGTAGTGAGGATAATAATGATAATCATCATCATCAGGAAGTGGTGCCCAATTAAGTGCTTAATTGGGCATGATACTTAGAGAATTTCATAGACCAAGTCAGTTTCTGCATTGAGTCTAAGACAAACACACTCTCACAGATAGAGTTGGTGTATAGAAGTATTGTTGGCTTGTGCAAAATTTATGGTCTATATCAAACAAAGGCTAAGATCAGTTCATTTGTGTATGTGTGTGGAAGGAAAGATAAGAGTCATTGAGATAAAAAAATGGGGGGGGGGAGGAACTTTAATATTGTTTTTGCTTTACCACTTATAAAATATTTAGAAATGTTTTGGCTCTCTTTCCTGCACTGGAAAGTAATGTCTCAGAAACTTATTACACAAAGACCTTGCTTGGCATCTGGAACATTGTTTAGACATCAGATGTCACTAACTACTCTTTGAAATAATGATGAAAAAGGTGGAAATCATGATGAAGAAGATGAGGGATACATGGGGACTGATGCTAAAACCTTTCCTGAATATGGTTTGGGAGACAGTTATAGACTAAAGAGTATAAATGTATGCTAAAATTTAAGTAACTAAGTTCCAGGCATTGTATGAAGAACACTATATCAGTTATCTTAATTAATTTGTCTAACAACATTACACAGTTGAGGAAATGGAGGAATAGACAATATAAAAATATTTCCAAAGTCAAGAAGTTATACAGAGTATCCACCCCATACATAGCGTACTGAATTTCTCTGACAGTTTTTTTTTCTTATCATTGGACACACTCTAAACAAAAGTGAATGCAATTAGTTGAGGATTCCACTTCATTGGGTCCTGGTTAATTGAAGTTTGACTCTTTCATACGGTGGTTGCAAATGACGCAGTTCAGGCCCTTTAATTTCCACCAAATAATCACATCTCATGGTAGTTGGTTGCTGGAGATTGAGTAGGCTAATGTTCATATGCCAAAGAAACTTGTACCCAAGTTTACTAAAATAATTCAAAGACCAGGAACTTTGTTGAATTCATGCTGTTCTTACTAATTCACTTATTGTTAAATCCCTGCCTTTACCAACAATCTTCCAGCCACTCAGGCTCCTAGGCTTAGTAACTTGTTTATGTAGGACTCTTTTATTTGAAGAGGAAAAAACAGCTTTGCAGCTTATAGGTTAGAGGTAAATCCTGCCTAAACTCTACTTCCTACAATTTGCCCTTACATGTTTCCATAGAAACAGAATTGTAGCTTGAACTAAAAATTCCTAGATTTGCTTTCCTTTTTATGTTGTTTGAAACTTGTACTAACTTCACCAAAACTGAGGGAGTGATTCCTGGCCTTCTATTCTACTGAGGAATTTATGGGGTCTATGTGCTTGAAGGAAAAAGTGCACCTGGCTATATTAATTTCAGAATCACATTAACCCTTGATGTCAGTGAAGAGAGAGATCCCAGGGTATATGTAACTCCTTCCAGCCTCTTCCCATTCAGCTCAGCTATTTTGCCTCAGATCTTAGGATTATTTTGCAGGTAAGAGTGGTTAAGAGCATAGGCTCTAGATTTGGGTTTGACTTCTGCCTCTACTACCTATCAGCTTATCTGTGCTTGGGCAAGTAGTTTAAGCAATCTGGTCATGTGATCTTCATCTGTAAAATGGGGGATAATACTGAAGTTTGCATCAGAAGAATATTGTGAAAGATTAAAATGAGTTAATCCATCCTTGGTATAATGCCTGAAACATTGCAAACATTCAATAAATAATAGCATTTTAAAAAAAAGTTATTTCTCATCTCCTTACAACTTGGGCATCTCACCTAATTCTATTATACCTGTCCTTTTGCTTGAATTCCATTTCATGTTGGCTGCTGTGATGTCACCTTACTTGGCACTTTTGAGTTGGTTGACAGTGGGTTGTAGATCTTTGATTATAGATAAATGTTGTCTTAGAGATCAAAGATTGTGTGCTCTTGCCTATCACAATGTTGAGCACCCAGGAAATACTAATTATATGTTTGTAAAAGTAAAGAATATGATCTGGCCTTCAATAACTTATTCAGAGATTGTTTGGGGTTGGCTTTTTCTATTCAGGAGTCCAGGGAATTACTCTTCTAGTTACTGCCTTACTAATACAATCTGTATAAGGTGTCTGCTCTGCCCAATATAGTAGATCTTATCTATAAGGATTGATGAAGATGAAAGAATGCTATCATACCTGTGAAGGCTTCTCTGCCTCAAGTGCCCAAGGCTCATTTCATATCGGGAAAGTACTATATTAAATTTGGTTAGTCTCAAGCACAGACCCTAAAGATTCTTTGAGTATGAGCTGGCAATGCATACTGAGCTGGGAGCAAGGTCAGCTTCACATTATGATTCTCCTTTTGATTACCATTGGGTGGTGGTATCACTCAGGCTGAATATGTTAACCTTCACCTCAGGCTGTTTTTTCTTAGCTATTTTGCAGCTGGTGGTGATATCTAAGGTGAGAAATCAACTGTGGAAAAGTGCCTGAGTTAAATAGTGAGCTACTTGCAGGCAGTCTTTAGGAGCAAAAAGGGATACAAGAAGGAATTACTAAGGAGAAATCACTTGTTTAGAAGTCCTTTGCAAAACTGAAGAGGAAACCAAAGCAGAGCTTCTGTTATAATTGAATACAAAGCATGGATTTGCCTCAGTTCCAAACTTCCTTCTCTCTCTAGTCAAATACTTATTTGAAGTCAAATTATTTTTGCCACATTGAGTAGAACAGATATTCAGGGAGGATCATTAAGAGATTTTTCATGTCTGAACCACACCCAAGTAAGAGGAATTTTGCCATTCTCTTGTAGCCCTCCCTGTAGGTTTCATTGACGGCAGCATCCAGGTACCAAGCTGGTTGAATATACCTCCATTAGGAAAAAGACCTAGCCTTAGAAACTTTTCCCTCTAACCTGGATAGCTACCTGCAGTTAGTTCCACCAGTGATCTTCAAGGATGGGCCTGAGGTGCACTAACTGATCAGAGGAAGACAGGGAGTATGAGAGGAGAAAGAGGACAGCGAGAAAGGCAAAGAGGAAAATATCTGGGCCTACTGAGCCTGCCTAGTACTTGTATGCCCAATCTCTATTCCTGTCTTTCTTTAATCCTTTCTGCATACGGACACCATTGGTCTTCCTAAAGATAAAGCCAGTTGTCTCATCCTCTTTGTTAAACCCCTTAATATTCCCGGTTCACCTGAGCATCAGGTCCTGGCTTCCTGTTGTTATGTATATGGCCCTTCATGATCTGTCTCTTGCCATGATCAAGTTTCACATTCTACTTTCTGCCTCACATTTGATAGTATAGTAATATTGACCGACTTACAGATCTTTCTGACTCTTCTATAACCCTTGTCCCTGCTACCAATTTATTTACACAAAAGGCTGCACAATGTCCTTGCCCATGCAAATCACTCTGACTACGATACTTTTTTTTTTTTTTTTTTTTTGCTGATTTCTGTTCGTACTTCCAAGTCACAGCTCCACACTTCATTTGAAACATTTCTTACCAACTCTACACAGGGCTGAGTTTCTCCTCTGAGTTCTACAACACCTGTGCATACCCTCTTTACCTCATCATTATTGAAATTGACTATTTACATATCTATTTTACCCACTAGACTGAGATCTCCTTGAGGTTAGAGCTAACAGCACTCAAAATATTTCAAGTGGAGATGAGTATACCCAGAGAGCAAGAATAGTGGTCTTAAATAAGTGCCTGGAAAAATCAGGAATGCTCTCAGCTTTCTTGTATTTGGCAGATATCTGCTGTTTCACTGGTTTATGTGTTTGTGAAATGTGGTTCGAGCAGTTATTCATTAAATTCCTGGGTCTATGGGAGTGTTTGCATTTAAAATTGATGTCTCTAGTGTCTAACCTTGAGGGAACAACAGGGTTTCAGGTATTGAGGCATGCTGGCATATTTTCCTTGACATTTTATGCCACATGGTTTAGGCAGCTGTTCATTAATTCTGTGCTTGCTTAGGTCAACCCAGATCCAAGTGCTCACTGATCATCATAGTGATCTGTTAACATTCAGTTAATTTGTCTCTTTAAAACAAAAATGGAATGTGTGAGTGTTTGTAATGGGGATCTAGCTAGTTAGTGTGTAAACTCCTTGAGGACACGGGCTTTCTCCAACTTGGCTGGAAGAAAAGACTGTGGGAGCAGGGTGGGGTTCTTGTCCAGTTCTGTTGATTGAGGGAGGTTTATTTTTTTTTCCATTGTGCCTAAACCAGAGTAGAGGGAAACACTTCAATACATTCATCCAAAATTGGTTTTCCTGTGCCTCAAGTCCCAGACTGCTATCTTGTCTATGGGTTTACTTCAAAAGAAGCTAATGCAAAGGAAGTGAGGGATGGAGAACAGCTTGGACTATCAAACTTGGCTGCTTTCATCACACTAACATTTCTCAGAAATTTCAAATGGTTCTTACTGAAAAATGAGAAAAAAATAAAGGAATCACATCTTATAGTATCCAGAGGAAAATGTGCTTTAAGTAGCAAGATCCAGTCTTTATTGGAGAAATGCCAGTTAGACTGATGGAAAGAGTTTTCTCAGACCATCTGCTAGATATTATAGCAGTGCATGTTTAACCCCTTCTGTAGTAGCATACAATCATTCGTTAATTTAGTAAGTCATTGTATCAGGTGCTGTGGAGGATAAGACATGGCACCTGCTTTCAAGGTATTTAAAATTTAATAGAGGGAAAACCTTCTGTCCCCTCTTACATTGTGAGAATTCTGTTTCTGTTTGTATTGAATAAATCCTACCCTTACACTCCCCCATCCCAATTAATAGAGACAAGAGACATACATGATTGTTTATCACACAGGAAGAGTGTACTAAGATCTATAAGGGAGATACCAACATGGTGGAAGCACCAATGAGAGGAATATTACTCTTGACTAGGGGCTGTTGAATTCTTCATGGAGGCATTTGAAGTCAGGGGAAGGTCAGGAGTTGTGAGCATTCTGGCTGGAGGGACAAACATATTGAATGCCATATGGTGGAAAGTTCAGGACAGATCTATACAATGGGAATAGTGTGGTGTGATAGGAATTTAAGATGTGGAAGTAATCATAAAAGATTTATATTGATTGTTTGCAGGATATATCAAGGAGGCATTTGACTGTCAGATAAAGAGGTGGACTTTTACTTTATAAACAGTAAGTTATCAGTGTTTTATTCAGAGCTGTGCTTCAGGAGTATTATTTGGGCATACCAGGCAGTATGGGTTAAGTGCTGAGTTATTTTCTCTAACCTCAGGGGAGATAGAAGTAGATCCGTGGCTTCTGCTATTCGAGATGTGATGTATTGGGTTTTGCAGACTTAAGAGCTATATTTTTCTTTTATTAGCTGCTACCAGATTGATAGCTTTGAGGTCACTGCTCAGGCCAAGAAAGCTAGCCTGGCTGGGATGAGAGGGTACATTTTTCTTCTAGACTTTTAACCTATGTGAACTTTGTGGGTTTTGTGTTAAATGTGGACCAACTTTTCAATGTCAGCTTAATGCTCTTTTTTTTCTGTGACTATGTGTATATTTATATATGTGTAAGTGTCTTTTTGTTGGGTGGGTAATGGGGATTGAACTCAAGGGCACTGGGCAACATCCCCAGCCCTGTTTTGTATTTTATTTACAGACAGGGTCTCATTGACATGCTAATGCCTCACCATTGCTGAGGCTGACTTTGAACTCAGGATCCTCCTGCCATAGTCTCCTGAGTTGCTGGGATTACAGGCATGTACCACTGTGCCCAGTGTGAGTATGTTTTTTGATTGGAGGTCAATTTTTATAACTTGCCTTTTTTGGGCTGGGGTTGTGGCTCAGAGGTAAAGCACTTGCCTTGAATGTGTGAGGCACTGGGTTCGATTCTCAGCACCACATATAAATAAAGAAATAAAGGTCCATCAACAACTGAAAATAAATAAATAAAAAAAATTAAAAATAACTTGCCTTTTTGGTTGCTTTATTTTTTAAAGGGGGGTTTCATTTGTTTATGGTATATCAGGAACTTTGTGAGTTTATTTGTTGACTACAGCATTAACTCAGTTTTTCTATAGCTAATGGAATGTAATACATGGAAGTTGGGTTGTGGTAAGGAGGTTGTAGATTGACATCTGAAATATCTATATTCTCCAAGTTCCTTCTGGCTTAGCACTATCAAAAGGCCTGTTATGGGGTATATTTTTGGTAGGAATAGCACCAGTGTTTATTCATGTGTAGGCTTTCCTTTACTACCTGTTATAGAATTCACTTGGGCTGTGTCACAGACTGGGTATCTGACTATTTAATAAGCTCCTCAGGTTATTCAGTTACATGTTCAGGTTTGAGGACTACTCAAGTAACAAAAGAGTAAAAGCCAAGAAATTGTGCTTTGAGTTAAAAAAAAAGATGAAAGATGGTAGATCATAAAGCAATTACAAGGAGCTTTGAAAAGTCTAGAAAATTTGGACTTTTGCCTTTTTTTTCTTTTAATTAAGCAAGCAAGGAATTTTAGAGTCAAAGAATAGAAATTCCAATTTGGATTTGTCTTTTTCTTCTCTATACAAATCTTACTGGTTTCTTAAAGGCCTTTCTCTTCTCATGTGTTCCATGACCAGTCCAATAAATGAAGGCTATTTAAAAAAAATTAAATTTATTTTTTTTGGTTTTCAGAGCTGCTCTCATTTCCTGATTGTCTCTTTCATTTGCCATTCCACCTTGAGGCCTTTTTGGTTATTACCTTGTGTACAGTGATGACTTAACCCTTGAATTGGGACTTGCTCCATACCTGTTCACGTAATTTATCCAGGTGGTCTTCAGTTTCCTTGGGGGAAAGTGCTATGTCTTGTTCTTTTTAACACTCTCTCTCATCCTTGTAGCATTGAGTACTAGGTTTGTCACCTTGTGGTTGCATAATACATGCTTGCAGAGTACTTGAGAGGATTTCAGAGTACCTGATGTCGTTTTGCAAACACAAATATTAAAGCTATGTTGAGGGATAAAGGATAAAGTGAACCTAAAACATATGGGTACATTTGTTAAAATAGCATGTATTTAAAAATGAAGTGTGTAGAGTTCCTTTCCCAATAGCTTTTAGGGAATCGCAGTGAGTCAAAATTCTGCATTTTCATTTATGTGAAACAAACCCATTTCCATAACTCACCTTTCATTTTCAACACTCTATTTCAATTCCAGCTATGACTCAGGTTTGCTTTATTTCTGGCAGCATGTAGTCTTTTAACTGAGAAGTGAAAGGAACTTGGAACAATGACTTTCAAACTTCTCTAGTCTTTCTATAATAGTCCTGCTTAAGTGCTGAGGGATAGTCGTTTGTGCATTCACTGATTACATCATCCATTATACTGGCCTTGTCATGGGATCCCTTTCTTCCCTTTGGAATTTGATAACTGACCCCATTTAATTTCATTTGTCAAAATGCATCTTTCCAATTTATCCCTTCCCCCTTATTCTTCCTTTGAAGCCATATCTTCCCTGAGTTTAGAGTGTGGGGGACTAGGGGTGGGTGGGAATCGATGCCTGCCTGGGCTTTTTAAGTACCAGCAGCAACATTATTTCTATTTTTTTTCTGCCACTGAAAATGCCTCAGCCCACACATAACTAGTTCTCATTCTCTTCCTGTTCCCCCGCCCACAGCATCTTCCTGCTCCCACTCAGATGCCTGCCCCCCTTCTCAGCAGCCACTTTTGTTCACAGTTCTAGAATGGTTTCATTCATCACTGTCACAGTCCCTGTCAATGGTAAACTCTTCCATTTTATCTGCGGTCACCAGTAAATGAGTTTGCATTTAATATTTTAAAGAGTTTTCTTTGTTTTTGACATTTCTCCACCCACTGATACTTGCACTTATGTGGCTTGCTGTCACTTTTTTTTCCCCCGCCAGTTGGTTGGCAGGAACCAATCTCCCCCAGAAAATGCAAGAGGATCATCCTGTCACTTGGGAAATCTGTCTAATCTTCATCTGACATTGGTTACAAGTGCTCACTTTCTTCTTTGGGTGAGAAAGACAGAGTTAAGAATAGGAACAATTTAAGAATTTGGCAGAGGCTGCTGAAAATTTCAAATGATCTGTCTGGACACTGGGAAGTTTTTTATTTGAGTTCCTGCCCTGGGTTGACTTGCTGTCAGTTCTGTGTATGTTACTTAGTCTATCTGTGTTCTCGTCTGTGCTTAGGAATGATGCTAATTTCTAAACTGGCATGGGAGGGAAGTAAAGAATACCATGTTTTAAAAGTAGAGATTATCAACAATAATGCTATTGCTGGGTGAAAGCTTAGTATGCACAAGGATACTTGGTGATTTGTACATATAATGTCTACTCCTAAAGATAACATTGAATAACTTCAGGCTCAGATATATCTCCCTCAAGACTACATACCTTGTTAGGGTTTGAACAAGAGTTTGAACATAGATCTGTCTTTTTCCACATTTCATACTCCTATGGTAAACCAGACCAAGGTGTTACTGATCACAGTTGGGTGTTCATAGTCATTTATGTCTTGTTTTGCCTTGGTCTTTTTTAGGTCATTCATTGAAATTGAGCTATGTGTGACTAGCTGTTGTCTGGATTCAGATTTGAGCCCAGTCATTCACCAGCTATAGAACTCTGGACTAGTTTTTAACCTTTACATGTCTGTTACCTGCTTGTACAAAATGGAGTCGATAAGAGATGATATTGGATTCAACCCCACATGTTCATTGTGAGGCTTGATGAGTTAACACATTAGTGTACTTTTGGTTTACATATCAAAAGCCCTTGATGATTGTTAGTTATTGTCCTTGTCAGCCACACCATTATTTCCCTCCAGGTCTTTTCCCTAGATCTGTTCTGTCTGGATGGTTAATCTTGCTGAAGATGTATTCTTCCTTTCTTCCTTATTAATATAAAATCCCTCCTTTTTCTGTTTTCTTTTCAGAGGGCTCTTCTCTGTACCTCACAAGGTGACTGATCCTCCCAAGGTAAATGAGCTTATTCTGAGATATTAGTGGTAGATGATTTATGCTTGACTAGGATTTCTGATAACACTGTTCTTTAACCCCAATGTAAAATTATTTAATGCAGATTTTAAGTTGTATTGTTCTGATCCTGAAGGGAATGAGGTGTAGGGTAGGTTGTAGTGTAGTTAGGTCTGTAGCTGTTTTCTTCAAACACATCAGGGCCAACTTTATCTCTTTAATGCATATAGATAACTTCCTCGGAAATGTTTTGATGTAATTATAAAGGTAGGAAATGTTTACTTAGTCCTTACTTTGTGGCAGACATTGTTCTCAATGTTTCATAGTATCTCATTTAATCTTCAAAACAACCTGTGAGGTAGATGTTATCATCCCCATTTTATGTAAGTGAAAGCATAGCAAGGTTAACTAACTTGTTTGAGACTACATAGTAAGTTGTAGGACTTATTTTGATCCCAGGCTGTATACTGTATTGTACTACAATATATTTTGTGTACTTAATGAAAAGATTGTTCTATAATTCCTGTAAGTTTGTAAACCACTGATCTTTGATCTGATCTTTCATAATGGAGATTTGAGGCACTGACTTGGGGTAAGAATGTTGGGTGGTGTGAGAAAGGTGTTGCCCTGAGGTTGTAGTTATTGTTCCAACATTTATTTATTTTTTTAAATATTTCATTTATTATTTATTAACCAACACTGTAATTTTCTCTTCTTTTTTGATATCAGGGATTGAACCCAGAAGTGCTTAACCACTGAGCCACATCCCCAGCCCTTTTTTAGAAAATATATTTTCAGACTGGGTCTCAATAAGTTTCTTGAGGCCTAGCTAAATTATTGAGATTGGCTTTGAACTCATGATCCTCCTGTCTCTACCTCAGCCTCAGCCTCCTGAGCCACTGGGATTACAGGCATGTGCCATGGTGCCTGGCCCCAACCCTGTAATTTTCAAACACTTCTGTGACATCAGGTGGTAGAAGAGAGTTTTAAATCATGTGACTCATAAGGTTTGAGGAATACATACAATATCTACATGTTTTTTACTCTATTTACATTAAAAATTCTTAAGTAACACGAATCTTTATTTTTTTAAGAATTCCTTATGGAACAAAATCAAAATGTCTGATATATAGTCTCTAAAAATCACGTCATACAAAAAAGTGGTTGAAACAAGGTTACACTTAAGAGAGAAGACTTATGGAGCTGAGATAATAGTCTTCAAATATTTGCACATCAAATGATTGTCATGAAGAAGTGAGAGTAGGCTCACTCCCTTTGGACTGGGTGGCTGAGCTAGAGTCAATGTATGAAAGTTCTAGGGAAAGAAAAATTTGGATCATTATCAGGGAGGATTTTCACAAAGAGTTTCCTTTAATGAAGTAATATTCCTTTCATGTTTTTTACTATGACTACACTATTCAGGGAAGTAAGACTTGGTGAGAGATTGTTATCAAGGGATACATTTTCTCAGTTATATTAAATGTGTTCTTTTAGATCTTTAAAACGTGATTCTAGAAGAAAAGTCATCTCTTCTGAACACACCTAACCTACTGGTTGCTTATTATTTTAAATCTCAGGCCTGTCTGATCTGAGCTTACTCCTCAGAAAACATCTAACTGGACACTATTGGTATTTCTTTGGTCAGTGACTTAATGCTCTTCTTGAATGTGTCCTCTCTTGTCATTTTACTCTGCCTTCACATTTATTGTGGAAAACCCTAGAGGCTTAATCCTTTTATTAAAAAAAATATTTATTTTTTAGTTGTAGGTGGACACAATACTTTTATTTTATTTTTTATGAGTGCTCTACCTCTGAGCCACAACCCCAGCCCCAAAGAGGCTTAATATTTAGATTAAAATTTTAGAGAACTAAAATCTCACATCTCTCTACCATCAGGAAAGTGGGGCATATCTATATTATTCTCCTGGTTGCTTGAACAAGCTTCATTGTATACCAGAATTTTCCCTAAGCAATTACTCTAACAGAGAGACAGGATTATAAATTGACAGAATCTTGTAAAACAGAAAATAGAACAGAATTTGAACTTTTTAAAATCACAAACTGAATCTTGGTGTAACCTATAATCACTTCTGGGTATTTCCTATTTTTCCCTTTAGACTCAGGCAAAAGGTTTTATAACTATTTAGGGAAGCTTAGTTCTGTTAAATAAAGAACTCTTGTTTATGAGGATAGCAGACTCCAGCAAGAGCTCTTGAATTATATTCTTCAAGATAATACTGACACAGAGTTGAAGTTCAAAATGCTATTTCATGTGCTGTCTCTCTTGGTAGTATTAACTATTTCTTCAATTTAAAATTCATAAACTTTCAGTATCCTGTGACAGATAGAAGAACACTTTGATGAAATGCTTGGGAAGAGATGATAGCCAGTATGTCAGATTGGAAGATAGTGAGATTTTAAACAATTTAAGAAATCACTGTTTGAAGTATACAATAGTTTCTTGGTTGAGAACTCTTCAATATGCTGTAGATTGCATTTTATTAGGAGCTAAAGCAGCTTATCCTTCACCCCACTCTCTTATTAGATATGCATGACTAAATAATATGTCTCTCATGTTAGGAAGGAAGAAGAGATATGTCAGTTTTGACTAACCTTATTAACAATGCATGGATAACAAAGAGAAATTAATCTCTCAAAGCAGTCTCCATTTTACTGAGAGTTCAACCTAAGTATAAACTTTTATTGGAGCTGTTGTTCATGTTTTCCTATTTGGAGTTCACCCCTTTTGTATCCCTGCATACCATCTAGTCTGGAAGATAGGGGAGCCAAGAACAGATCACAGAAGAAGCCTGGAGCCCAACTAATATCTAATTGGCTCAGCCTCTCCTGAATACATGAGACATGACTGAAGAATCCACAGAGGGGAGAGAAGGCTGTATTTTTTTTTTAAATCAGTGGTTGCAAACCAAGGATTGGAAAACACGGGAAATGTGGTTATAACAGCTGCTGGAAGTGATGTTCCAGTTTTTACGTGAGTCAGTTGAGCAAAGCCAGCTGCTTCTGTACTACTTTCCTGCACCTGTGATAAGGAACCCTCTATTAATCTGAAAGCTGGGGTGTGGGAGGAAGGGAAGCCTGAGGTATTCTGATTAATGGGATTTTTCAGGATTACTCATAAAATCTGTTCTTAATCTCATTTGGTTGAAAATAATTCCAAAACATTGGAATAAAATTAACTACTATGTATTGGGGCTCAAGTAGGTCAGTACTTATTTTATAATTACCCTGGGAAGTAGGTGATATATATATATATATATATATATATATATATATATATAATCTTTATTATACAGGTATGGAATCTGAAATAAAGACTGCTTAAGGAAATTTTCTAACGTTACACTCTAAGGATTGGAGATCAAAACATTTTGCCCTTGCTCTGTCCACTTTACCACTTAAAGATCATGCTTAGCCTCATGATTCCATTTTGGTGTCAGGAACCACCCAAATGCTCGGGTTCTTCTCTGTTTGACTATCTTCCATAATCAAATCCTCTAGTACAGACTATTTATTGTAGTGGTTGCTGTCTAAACATCAGAATAGTCAAGATTGTTATAGTTGGGAATATTTACGCTCTAATAGAAAAAGGATATACATGTTAAGATTTTCTTTTGAAACTGCTGTGTTCTGTCAATAGCCAAATCTCAACCATGTCTGCAAGTTCTACTTTTTAAAGGTCTAACAAACCACTTAAACATCATTTCAGGGATGTTTTAAATAGGAATAAAAGTTATTTTGCTAAGAAGTCTTGGCCTTTTACAGGAAATACCACAAGAATACCCTGTCTTCACAGTCCTAGGCAGTGTCCCACTTTTTTGTACAATGCATGATGTATGTCAATTCCAGATGTATTTTGTTGACATTGTAGAAGTATGCTTAAGAAATTAACTGGTGAATGCAGTTTTTTTCTCAATTATTTAAACATTTCCTTGTGACACTATTATGAAAATCTGTGATTGATCCTTCTTAAAACAAAGCAAATGAACCCCAAATTGAGTTATTTTCATGTTTGATTTATATCTATTAAAAATCTTAAAGCTGAGCAGATCAACATATACAAAGTGGGATAGGTCCTCAATTTATTGAAATAAGGTATAAACATTATTTTAGACTATAGCCACAAATGCCAAGCGACGGTGGGAGAAAAAGGACAAAGTTCCAGGAGAGGCTATCTCTCCTCTGCAATGTAGGTAAGTACAGCTTGTCTGTTTTCCCCTTAATGAGAAATGGCATGTGAAGTAGCATTTGGTGTGCTCTAGATTTCTGAGAAATACCATGGTGATTCCGATTGTAATTCAATTAGATTAGACCTGTGAAGCATTTTGAGTTTAAAAATATAGTGCAGAATGTCTGAGTAGGATGTGATAGGTGAAGAAGTGTGTTTCATACCTGACTTAACACGGGAAATTCCTGAGTGTGATCATTCAGCAAATCTGTACAAGGTCATTCCTTTGCTAGAGCCATACATATTGATAGTCACTTTTGGCAATTGTGGGCCAAGGTCAATACCTACACTGACTGCCTTTATAATTGTATGGAAATTCAGGTGTTTATTTTGGTTGTGATAATTGTATTGCATATGAATGCACTGATGCATCAAACAAAAAGTAACTAAATCAGATTAAATTTATTGTATTTGGCTAGTTATGTACAAAGAAAAGTATGTAATTAATAAAAACTTTTGGATGCAGATCTATATTATGATGCATTTCCCTTGTATCTCTCAAGCATCTTGCAGGTATTAATTTCCATAGTAGCTTAATGGAAAAAGAAAGTAAATATTCTTTTAAAATATAGGAAGAGCTGTGCACAATGTAATGAAGGCATCCAGATATTGTAAAGCATCAGCATTACATAATAGAGTTTAACAAGGAATTTAATCAGTAAATTCCCCTGTCAAAATTAACCATTTGTGGGCTGGGGTTATAGCTCAGTGCTAACGAACTTGCTAGCATGGGTGAGGACCTGGGTTCAATTCTCAGCACCAAATAAAAACAAATAAATAAAATAAAGGTTAAACTTTAAAAAAACTAGAAAAAAGACATGGAAGGAGAGGGATTTTAATAAAAAAAAAAACCAAACATTTGTGTTAAGGAGGGAGACAGTGATCATTCTTAAAAGCAATTAACACAGAAGGAAAAGAGTATAGAGTATATTTGAATTTTTCTCAATGTGTTATTTATGAAAGCCAAGTGTCTCCCAAACTGTAGTCTGTCAGCCTATTCTTGGTACCACCTGCTTTTGTGAATAAAGTTTTACTGGAAAGTAGTCAAACCCATTCACTCCTGTATTGTTTATCATTATTTTTCATGCTATAACAATAGAACCAAATAGTTGTAACACAGACCATATGGACTGCAAAACACCAAATATTTACTTGCTATCTGGCTCTTTATAGAAAAACTGGAATGATAACCTGCTCTGTCTCATTTCCTAAAAGGAAGGGTCCATGCTGCAACAGCATTCATTTCCTGGTCCTTGTAATTAATGAATGCTTATTTCTTATAGTAAGAAATAATATCCCTTCATAATAATGACCAGATTTTGTTGAGGACTTACTCTGGTCCAGATATTTTACTAAACTACTTATATATAACAATATAACACATTTAACCTCACAGTTACACAATCAGGAATTGGTACTATCAAGAATACCATTTTATAGAAGAGGAAATTGAAGTTTAGGTAACTTAAATACCTCTGTATTCTATTTCTTCCTTCCTTCCTTTCTTTTTTGGTACTGTGGATTGGACCCAGGGGTGCTTTACCACTGAACCATATTCTCAGTCCTTATTTTTTTTATTAATGTTGAGAAATGGTCTTGTTAAGTGTCTGAGGGTTTCACTAAGTTCCTGAGATTTGCCTCAAACTTGTGATCCCTTTGCTTCAGACTCCCTAATGTCTACCAGATGTAGCTGACTGCAGTATTTTCATAAGAAGTTATGAAATCTCAACAAATCTCAATAGAGATTTAATGACTTGTTAAAACTCATAACAATCAGTGGTAGAGTCAAAATTCAAACCCAAACTTTTATTCATTATTGTAAAAATATAAGCCAGTTGCGGTGGCACGTACCTGTAATCCCAGTGGCTGGGCAAGCTGAGGCAGGAGGATTGGGAGTTCAAAGCCAGCCTCAGCAGCTTGGTGAGGCCCTAAGTAACTCAGTGAGACCCTGTCTCTAAATAAAATATAAATAGGGCTGGGGATGTGGTTCAGTGGTCAAGTGCCCTTGAGTTCAATCCCTGGTACCTACTCCCCAAATAAATAAATAAATAGCACAGTATTATTTTCATAAGTATATAATTCATTTGCATTAAATACAGTCATAATATTATGTAACCATCATCACTATCCACATCATAAACTTTTTCATAATTTCAAGTAAAACTCTCATTTAAAAATCTCTTCCTAAAATGTGGCATATATACACAAGGGACTATTACTCAGCAATAAAAGAGAATAAAATCATGGCATTTGCAGGTAAATGGATGGAGTTGGAGAAAATAATGCTAAGTGAAGTTAGGCAGTCCCCCAAAACCAAATGATGAATATTTTGTCTAATATAAGTGATTCATACTGAGGTAGGGGCAGAGGGGTGGGAGGGGAAGGGAGGGGGCAGGGGGTTAGAAATGATGGTGGATCTTTTTCCCCACATCCTTGCCAACACTTACTATTGTTTGTCTTCATAATAGCTGCCATTCTGACTGGAGTGAGATGATATCTTAGTGTAGTTTTTATTTGCATTTCTCTAATTCCTAGTGATGATGAACATTTTTTCATATATTTGTTGATTGACTGTATATCCTCTTCTGAGAAGTAAAGTCAGCCAATCCCAAAAAGACAAATGCTGAATGTTTTCTCTGATAAAAGGTGACTGACTCATAGTGGGGTATGGAGGGGGAGCATGGAAGGAATAGATGAACTTTAGATAGGGCAGAGGGGTGGGAGGGGAAGAGAGGGGGCAGGGGGTTAGCAAGATGGTTGAATGTGATGGACATCATTATCCAAAGTACAGGTATGAAAACTTGAATTGGTGTGAACATACTTTATATACAAACAGAGATATGAAAAAAAATGTGCTCTATATGTGTAATAAAAAAAAAGGAATGATGGCAGAATGTGACAAACATCATTATGCAAAGTACATATATGAAGACATGAATTGGTGAGGCACTGGATTTGATTCTCAGCACCACATATAAATAAATAAAATAAAGTTCCATTGATAACTAAAAATAGTTTTTAAAAATCAATAATTTGTGAAATTTATAAATATATACCTTCATATCCTGAAAAATAATACTATGCACATTTTAAAGGTCCTGCTCCTCCCCATTTTATAGCATATCTTAGACATCATTGCAAATTAAATCATCGTTTTTGAATTATAATCTTATGATTGGCTAATAATTTTTTGCTTTTAGTTGTGAATTTCACTGGTATTTACATATTCATAATTGTGGCAACCATTTCCACAATTGTCTGTTTTGTCATAATATACCAGAACCACAGACTGGGTAATTCATAAAAGTCAGAAATTGCCGCAGTCTGGCTGGGGACAATTCAGGAGCCACTTGTCAAAAGAAACGAACTTTATTTTTAGAACTCACACGCCATACCACACAGCTCCTCAGGAAAAACCCTCAGAGCCCAACTGCCACCACCGGCTTCCCACAAGCCTCTGCACCTCCCCCACTCCTCCTGCTCTTGAGGCAAATTGGCTGGGTCGCGTGGGCTGAGCCAAAAAAAGTCCCCCAATGAGCAGCTCCATGGTCTGAAAGGGTGGGAAAACAGCCCAATGAGCATCACCGCAGAGGAGCCAATCAGTTGGCAGCTAGAAGTTTGCTGGCAGCTGGAAGTTTGCAGGCAGCTGGAAGTTTGCTGGGGCCCCTTCGGCTGTGGCTCTCAACATCTCCCCCTCTGTTTAAACAACAAGCATGTGGCTTAGAGACCGTACCTGCCTTAGGTTGTCCAATAGTACATATGGTCCTTACCCGTTATCGGATGAGCTGACCTCAAGGCGTCAGCCTCCTGTCTTAGGTTGGTACCATTGCAATTGGATCTTACCTGTTATTGACTACCGGTTCAGCATACAGCCACACCTGTGGATAGGTCTTTGTACCAGTGGGGGGGTGAGGTTCTTTGCCTCACCTCTGTTGGCCCCCAAATTTTAGCTGAACGACCATGACAAGCAGAAGGGAGGAAGATACACCAAGCCAATTGACGGCTCCTTTTGGAAAAATTGTACCACCAATGACACCATCAGCAAAAATACCCCAACACTACCACAAGTCGCTGCACCAACAGATAGTTCACAATGCATACAGGTGAGTTCACAATGTGTCCAGGCAAGTTCTGCAAGCAGTTCAGTGATGGCTATTGCAGAAGCTGTAGATTGGTTTTATCTTTGTCTTCACCAGCACTGGGATGAAGATAGGAATTCTGGCAATAATGGCTAAAGAAAAAATTATGTAACATTCCAGAAGGCACTAAAAGAAAACAATTTTCTTAACAATTTACATTATCTTGAACAGAATTATTAAATATAATAAAAAGGAAAGGTGAAAGTAAACAAACAGATCTGTTAACCTCCTTTTTTGTTCACATATTAAAAAAATCCTCAACAGCTGTTTACCCAATTTAAATTAAACCATTTAAATCACGTGAATAAAAAAAAAATTGGATCCATTTTTTCATGAGCGCTCATCATATATGATATATGGACATACGTACATACAAACATACAACATAAAACACAAGTGTGCACACATAATATAATACGTACAACACATAACATAATAGTAAAGGCCTTATAACTTTTTACAGGTGAAATCTCCATTGCAATGTTTAAAAACTCTATAGTCAAAAAATAGAACTGATCAGCAAAACATTAACCTAGGTCTGTATGAGCTCAAAAAACAAAATAGAACTTCATGATGTGGAAATGGGTAATAATAAAATAGATATTGAAAAAAGCATCCTGGTTCTGTCGCAGATGTAAGGATAGCCAAACTGGAGCTTTCGATATCAGCTGTTATGGATTTGAGCCAAATCATCTTCTTATTGGTCTGTAGAAATCGCTTTAGTTAATCTCTCTGGAATCCAAATCGGCTGCTGTTCTCCCTGTGGAAACACACAAACAGACCTCCGACTCTAGACAATTACTGGGTCAGGACCTTTCCATTGTCCTGTTAGAATATCCTTCCAAAGTACCTTGGGCTTATGTACATTTTTTGGACACATATGCCTTCCCACAGCACTAAGCCCTGATGAATCCAAATTTAAAAAGTTTAGAGTAAAAAGGGTTATTTTAAGTTTATCTTTGGGGAATATATACCCCTTCCCAATTCCCTCTTTTTGCCTTAATAAGTACATTTTAATAGTTTGATGAGCTCTTTCAACTATGCCTTGTCCCTGTGGATTGTATGGGATTCCTGTTATATGAGTAATGCCAAATGATGAGCAAAATTGTTTAAAAGAGGTAGAAGTATAACCAGGGGCATTATTTGTTTTTAACTGTTTTGGAATGCCCACAGTGGCAAAATTTTGTAAGCAATGAGCTATAATATCTTTAGTTTTTTTCTCCGGCATGAAGGGAGCCTATCAAAAATCCAGAAGAAGTATCAACTGTAACATGCAAATATTTTAATTTTCCAAATTCTGGCAAGTGTGTGATGTCCATCTGCCAAATATGGTTAGGTATCAGTCCTCTAGGATTGATTCCAAGATTAACTTGTGGTAAAAAGGTTACACAATTTTGGCATTGTTTTATTATTTGTCTAGCTTGTTCCTTAGTTATTTTAAAATGCTTTTGTAAAGTATTAGCATTGACATGGAACTTTTTATGAAAATTTGTAGCTTCTTCTAGTGTAGAGAAAATATGTATGTCATGTGTAGTTTTATCTGCTAAATCATTGCCCAAACTAAGGGCTCCAGGCAATCCTGTATGTGCCCTGATATGTCCTATAAAGAATGGATCTTTTCTGTCACAGATTAGACTTTTGTATAGTGGAAAGCAAAGAGAAAACAGTAGAGGAAAGGGAAATCCAATCAGCATCGTCAAGGGATATTATAGCATCAACTATATACTGACTATCGGAAAATAAATTAAATACAGAATCTTTAAACATCACAAAAGCTTGTAATACTGCATTAAACTCTAACTTTTGAGCTGATTGTTTGGGTACTAAAAATGTAAAAGTTTGATCAGGGGTAACTACTGCTGCTGTACCATTATTTGACCCATCAGTGAATATATTTGGAGCATTCATGATAGGTGTTTTTCTTGTCATTTTTGGAAAAATTACAGGATGCAATGACCAAAAACAATAAAAGATTAGATGGTAAGTGGTTATCAAATGAAACATTAGATTTGCACATGATTATTGCCCAAGTATTTAACTCATTAGCTAACTCATCAATTTGATTCATAGTATATGGAGTAATAATTTTATTGGGAGAAATTACAAACACTCCCTTTGCTGCTTTTCTTCCTTTGAGTATTAATTGTCCTACAGCCTCAGGATACCTAGTAAGAATAGTGTTAGGAGAATAAGATAAATGTGTCCATAATAATGGACCTTCTTGCCAAAATACTCCTGTAGGAATATTTTTCGTTGGTAGTACAATAAATAATAAAGGCAAATTTATATCAATTCTATCCAAATGTAATTTTCCAAATATGTTTCAATGATTTTTAATGCCTTTCTTGCTTCAGGCGTTAACATTTGGGGTGAATTTGGATCTGATAGACCTTTTAGGATATCAAATAAAGGTCCCAACTCTCCTGTTGGTATACCTAAATAAGGCCTTATCCAGTTTATGTCTCCTAATAACTTTTGAAAGTCGTCAAGTGATTTGAGTTGATCTACTCATATTTGAATTTTTGGTGGACGGACCATGGTTGAGGATAATAGAACTACTAAACAATTAATTGGAAAATTTAATTGTACTTTATCTATTGCTATCTCTAGATTATAATTTTTAATAAGTTTGTAAGTGTGGCATAACATTCTAGCAATGTGTTTTTATCTTTGTGTGCTAATAATACATCATCCATATAGTGAAATATTTGTAGTTCAGGATTTTGATTTCTAAGTGGCTGGATTACATTGTTAACATAAATTTGACTCATAGTTGGGCTGTTAGCCATCCCTTGAGGGAGTACTTTCCATTCATATCTCTGATCAGGACCTTCATGATTTAATGCAGGGATAGTAAATGCAAAACGTGGACTATCCTCAGGATGAATTGGAATTTAAAAAAAAACAACCTTTAATATCTATAACTAAAACATACCAGGTCTTTGGCAAAGCAGACAATTGAGGAATCCCCGATTGAGCGGGTCCCATAATAACCATCTCATTATTAATGGCTCTTAAATCTTGCAATAATCTCCATTTACCAGATTTCTTTTTGATGACAAAAATGGGAGTATTATGGGGAGATACAGAAGGTTGTATATGTCCTTCCGCTAATTGTTATTTGACCAGGTCATGGGCTGCTTGTATCTTTTCTTTAGTCAGGGGCCACTGAGGAACCCATACTGGTCTTTCTGATTTCCAAGTAATTTTTATTGTCTCAGTGGCCCTTTCTGAAAATCCAACCCATGTCTGTCTGTTCCTTGATCTATTTGTATTGGTGCTGCTATACCTTGTTCTTGTTTTTCTAATCTTTTTCCTTTCCTAAAACCTTGTCTAGTCATAATAGTGGGTGCATTTTGGTTGATGTTATTTGTTAATGTCAAACCTAATTGATCTAGGACATCTCGTCCCCATAAATTTACGGGAAGATGATCCAATACATATGGCTGTATAGTTCCTTCACATCCTTCAGGATCCTTCCAATCTAATACCATTGCACTTCTATGGGGATTAGTCGCCACTCCTAGAACTCGAAGCATTTGAGTAGCTTGTTGTAATGGCCAATGTTTTGGCCATTCTTGAGGAGAGATGATGCTAAGGTCTGCACCTGTAAACAGTAGCCCGTTAAATTCATGTCCTTGAATATTTAGTTTTAGCATGGGGCGAAAATCTAAATTTAAAGAAAGCATAGCCCAATCTACACCTGTGGAGCCTAATCCCTTGGAACCTCTTTCTACAGCACAACTGGAAAATTTATCATGTAGGCTAGGTATTATTAGTAACTGTGCTATTCTATCTCCTGGTGAAATTACTGATATAGCCTTTGGAGAACTGGCTATAATTTTTATTTCACCTTCATAATCGGGATCAATTACCCCAGGAATTATCATAAGTCCTTTTAGAGTAGAAGAGCTGTGTACCAATAATAAGCCTACTGCTCCTTTGGGAAGAGGTCCTTTCACCCCTGTGGGAATGATTTGAACTCCCATCTCTGGAGTTAGTACTGTTCTGGCAGAGACACAGATGTCCAACCCTGCGCTCCCTCTGGTTTGTCTGATGAGGGATCTAATGGCCAATGTGTCCTGGGCACTACCCTGATGGGATTGCTGGGTTCCTCCAGTGCTCCATATATTTGTGGTTTTGGGCCCTGGAGCATTGGGCCCCCCTGTCCATTTTTTGGCAATGGAGCCCGATGCCTTTCTCCACAATATCGTGGATAAACACCTGGTCCTTTTTCATTTTTTGATAATGGAGTACCCTCTATGGTGGTTTGAGAACAGCATTCATTAGCCCAATGTCTCCCTCTATGGCATCGTGGGCAAATACCCGGTATTCTACTCCTTTGATACCTAGTTTTGTTAAACCCTCCTCCTATGGGGCAATTCCTTTTAAAATGTGCTGTTTGTTCACAATTGTAGCATGTTCTTGGCCTGGCATCTAAAGCCTGTTTTGCTGGCAGCTGGAAATTTGCTGGGGCCCCTTCAGCTGTGGCTCTCAACAAGAAATGTATTTCTCACAGTTCTGGAGGCTGAAAAATCCAAGATCCAGGTATTGGCATCTGGTGAGAGGTTTTGTTTGTTTGGGTACTAGGGATTGAACCCAGGTAGGCTTTACCGCTGAGCCACATCCCCAGCTCTTTTTATAATTTATTTATAGACAGTGTGTCACTAAGTTGTTTAAGGCCTACTAGGCTGCTGAGGCTGGCTTTGAACTTGCAATCTTCCTGCCTCAAGCTCCCAAATTACTGGGATTATGGGTGTGTGTCACTGTATCTGACTATGTTGAGAGCTTTCTTGCTGGTTTCCCACATGGTGGGAGGTGAAAAGTAAGAAAAAATGAACCAATAATACTGATCTTTATCCATTCTGCCTTCATGGCTTAAACATTTTCTGTGATGCACCACCTCCTAACACTGTTGTGTTAGGGATTAAATTTCAAGGGCATGAGGTTGGGCGGGGGCATAATGTCAATTTTATAACATAATCATCATCCTAAAAAGAAAACTCACACCCCATAAATATTCACTTCCCAATTTACTCCAACCTCTACACCATACTCAAATATTAATTTACTTTCATCATATATAAATGTAATCATACAGTACTTCACCTTTCATAAATGACTAATTACATATAGAATATTGTTTTTAAACTTCATCCATTTTGTAGTATTTACTAGTATTCAGTTCCTTTTTAAGGCCAAATAATATTCCATTCTAAGTATATACTTTTGCTTATCCATCCATTAATTGATGGACATTTGGGTTGTATGTAATTTTGCTGTGATGGATAATTTTTTGAAAATTCATTTATAAGATTTTTGTGTTGACATATGCTTTTGTCTCTTTTATATGCCTATGATTAGGATTGCTGTTATCCCTGGTAACTTAGTGGTTAGCTTTTTCTTTTCTTTTTTTAAAATTTTGAGATAGTATCTTACTAAGCTGATTAGACTGACTTCAAACTTGTGTTCCTCCTGCCTCAGCCTCCTGAGTCTCTGGGAATACAGGCTTGCACTATCATGTCCTGTGACTGTTAGGTTTTGACAGACATTCCAAATTGCCTTACAAAACAGCTGAACCATTTTATGTACCCAACTCCCATGTATGGGAGAGTTCTAATTTACCTAATTCCCTGTAGACAGTTATTATTGTCTTTTCGCCTATAACCATCCTAGTGGAAGTGAATTGGTTTTTATTTGATTTTCCTATTGACTAGTGTTGTTTAACATCTCTTTGTGTGTCTGTAGGCAATTTGTATATCATTTTGAGAAATGTATATTAAAATAACTTACCCATTTTCATTTTGGGCTGTCCTTTATTACCATACTAGTTCTTTGTAGTCTTTTGTTGTGAATTGGGAAGGGGTATATATCCCCAAAAGATAAACTTAAAATAACCCTTTTTACTCTAAACTTTTAAAATTTGGATTCATCAGGACTTAGTGCTGTGGGAAGGCATATGTGTCCAAAAAATGTACATAAGCCCAAGGTACTTGGGAAGGATATTCTAACAGGACAATGGAAAGGTCCTGACCCAGTGATTGTCTGGAGTCCGGGTTCTGTTTGTGTGTTTCCACAGGGAGAACAGCAGCCGATTTGGATTCCAGAGAGATTAGCTAAAGCGATTTCTACAGACCAATAAGAAGATGATTTGGCTCAAATCCATAACAGCTGATATCCAGAACTCCAGTTTGGCTATCCTTACATCTGCGACAGTGGTTCTCCCACACCTGGAGGCTAATGAAACCAGGATGCTTTTTTCAATATCTATTTTATTATTGCCCTTTCCCACATCATGAAGTTCTATTTTGTTTATTGAGCTCATACAGACCTAGGTTAATATTTTGCTGATCAGTTCTATTTTTTGACTATAGAGTTTGTAAACATTGCAATGGAGATTTCACCTGTAAAAAGTTATAAGTCCTTTACTATTATGTTATGTGTTGTATGTATTATATTATGTGTGCACACTTGTGTTTTGTGTTGTATGTTTATATGTGCATATGTCCATATATCATATATGATGAGAGCTCATGAAAAAATGGATCCAAATTTTTTTTTTATTCACGTGAATAAGAAAAAAAATATTTTTTTATTCACGTGATTTAAATGGTTTAATTTAAATTGGATAAACAGCTGTTGAGGATTTTTTAATATGTGAACAAAAAAGGAGGGTAACAGATCTGTTTGTTTACTTTCACATTTCTTTTTAATTATATTTAATAATTCTCTTCAGGATAATGTAATTTGTTCAGAAATTGTTTTCTTTTAGTGCCTGCTGGAATGTTACATAATTTTTTTCTTTAGCCATTATTGCCAGAATTCCTATCTTCATCCCAGTGCCAGTGAAGACAAAGATGATAGCTATCACTGAACTGCTTGCAGAACTTGCCTCGATTATGTATCAATTGTATGCATTGTGAACTGTCTGTTGGTGCAACGACTTGTGGTAGTGCTGGGGTATTTTTGCTGATGGTGTCATCAGTGGTACAATTTTTCCAAAAGGAGCCATCAATTGGCTTGGTGTATCCTCCTCCCTTCTGCTTGTGATTGTCGTTCAGCTAAAATTTGGGGGCAAACAGAGGTGAGGCAAAGAACCTCACCCCCCACGGGTACAATGGCCTATCCACAGGTGTGGCTGTATGCTGGACTGGTAGTCAATGACGGGTAAGATCCAATTGCAATGGTACCAACCTAAGACAGGAGGCTGAGGCCTTGAGGTCAGCTCATCTGATGATGGGTAAGGACCATATGTACTATTGGACAACCTAAGGAAGGCACGGTCCCTAAGCCACATGCTTGTTGTTTAAACAGAGAGGGGGAGATGTTGAGAGCCACAGCCAAAAGGGCCCCAGCAAACTTTCAGCTGATTGGCTCACCGTGGCCCCAGCAAATTTCCAGCTGCCAACTGATTGGCTCCTCTGCGGTGATGCTCATTGGGCTGTTTCCCCACCCTTTCAGACCACAGAGCTGCTCATTGGGGGACTCTTTTGGCTCTGCCCATGCAACCCAGCCAATTGGCCTCAAGATCAGGAGGAGTGGGGGGTTGAGAAGCTCGCCGGAAACCAGTGGTGGCAGTTGAGCTCTGAAGGAATTCCTGAAGAGATCGTGTGGTGTGTTGTGTGTGCTCTAAAAATAAAGTTTGTTTCTGCCTGACAAGTGGCTCATGAATTGTGCCCAGCCACACCGCGGCAGTCTTTCTAGATAAAGTCACTTGTCATATATATTATTTACAAATACATTCTCTTCCATTTTTGTTGATCTTGTTGCCATCCTGTTAGTGTCCTTTGCACAGAAATTGTTATTTTAATGAAGTGAAGTTTATATGCTTTTTTAAAAAATTTTTATTGTTGGTTGTTCAAAACATTACATAGTTCTTGATATATCATAATTCACACTTTGCTTCAAGTGGGTTATTAACTCCCATTTTTACCCCGTATACAGATTGCAGAATCACATCAGTTACACATCCATTGATTTACATATTGCCATACTAGTGTCTGTTGTATTCTGCTGCCTTTCCTATCCTCTACTATCCCCCCTCCCCTCCCCTCCCCTCCCCTCTTCTCTCTCTACTCCCTCTACTTTTATTCATTTCTCCCCCTTGTATTATTTTTCCGTTTCCCCTCACTTCCTCTTGTATGGAATTTTGTATAACCCTGATGGTCTCCTTCCATTTCCATGCAATTTCCCTTCTCTCTCCCTTTCCCTCCCACCTCTCATCCCTGTTTAATGTTAATCTTCTTCTCATGCTCTTCGTCCCTACTCTGTTCTTAGTTACTCTCCTTATATCAAAGAAGACATTTGGCATTTGTTTTTTAGGGATTGGCTAGCTTCACTTAGCATAATCTGCTCTAATGCCATCCATTTCCCTGCAAATTCTATGATTTTGTCATTTTTTAATGCAGAGTAATACTCCATTGTGTATAAATGCCACATTTTTTTTATCCATTCGTCTATTGAAGGGCATCTAGGTTGGTTCCACAGTCTTGCTATTGTGAATTGTGCTGCTATGAACATCGATGTAGCAGTGTCCCTGTAGCATGCTCTTTTTAGGTCTTTAGGGAATAGACCAAGAAGGGGAATAGCTGGGTCAAATGGTGGTTCCATTCCCAGCTTTGCAAGAAATCTCCATACTGCTTTCCAAATTGGCCGCACCAATTTGCAGTCCCACCAGCAGTGTACAAGTGTACGCTTTTCCCCACATCCTCGCCAGCACTTGTTGTTGTTTGACTTCATAATGGCTGCCAATCTTACTGGAGTGAGATGGTATCTTAGGGTGGTTTTGATTTGCATTTCTCTGACTGCTAGAGATGGTGAGCATTTTTTTCATGTACTTGTTGATTGATTGTATGTCCTCCTCTGAGAAGTGTCTGTTCAGGTCCTTGGCCCATTTGTTGATTGGGTTGTTTGTTATCTTATTGTCTAATTTTTTGTGTTCTTTGTATACTCTGGATATTAGGGCTCTATCTGAAGTGTTTGGAGTAAAGATTTGTTCCCAGGATATAGGCTCCCTATTTACCTCTCTTATTGTTTCTTTTGCTGAGAAAAAAACTTTTTAGTTTGAGTAAGTCCCATTTGTTGATTCTAGTTATTAACTCTTGTGCTATGGGTGTCCTATTGAGGAATTTGGAGCCCGACCCCACAGTATGTAGATCGTAGCCAACTTTTTCTTCTATCAGACGGCGTGTCTCTGATTTGATATCAAGCTCCTTGATCCATTTTGAATTAACTTTTGTGCATGGCGAGAGAAAGGGATTCAGTTTCATTTTGTTGCATATGGATTTCCAGTTTTCCCAGCACCATTTGTTGAAGATGCTATCCTTCCTCCATTGCATGCTTTTAGCACCTTTATCAAATATAAGATAGTTGTAGTTTTGTGGATTGGTTTCTGTGTCCTCTATTCTGTACCATTGGTCCACCCGCCTGTTTTGGTACCAGTACCATGCTGTTTTTGTTACTATTGTTCTGTAGTATAGTTTGAAGTCTGGTATCGCTATACTGCCTGATTCACACTTCCTGCTTAGCATTGTTTTTGCTATTCTGGGTCTTTTATTTTTCCATATGAATTTCATGATTGCTTTCTCTATTTCTACAAGAAATGCCGTTGGGATTTTGATTGGCATTGCATTAAACCTATAGAGAACTTTTGGTAATATCGCCATTTTGATGATGTTAGTTCTGCCTATCCATGAACAGGGTATATTTTTCCATCTTCTAAGATCTTCTTCTATGTCTCTCTTTAGGGTTCTGTAGTTTTCATTGTATAAGTCTTTCACCTCTTTTGTTAGGTTGATTCCCAAGTATTTTATTTTTTTTGAAGATATTGTGAATGGAGTGGTTGTCCTCATTTCCATTTCATAGGATTTGTCGCTGATATACAGGAATGCCTTTGATTTATGCGTGTTGATTTTATATCCTGCCACTTTGCTGAATTCATTTATTAGCTCTAATAGTTTCTTTGTAGAGCCTTTTGGGTCTGCTAGGTATAGAATCATATCATCTGCAAATAGTGATAATTTAAGTTCTTCTTTTCCTATTTTGATGCCTTTAATTTCTTTCGTCTGTCTAATTGCTCTGGCCAGTGTTTCGAGAACTATGTTGAACAGAAGTGGTGAGAGAGGGCATCCCTGTCTTGTTCCAGATTTTAGAGGGAATGCCTTCGATTTTTCTCCATTCAGAATGATGCTAGCCTGAGGCTTAGCATAGATTGCTTTTACAATATTGAGGTATGTTCCTGTTATCCCTAGTTTTTCTAGAGTTTTGAACATAAAGGGATGCTGTACTTTGTCGAATGCTTTTTCCGCATCTATCGAGATGATCATATGGTTCTTATTTTTAAGTCTATTGATGTGGTGAATAACATTTATTGATTTCCGTATATTGAACCAGCCTTGCATCCCAGGGATGAATCCTACTTGATCATGGTGCACAATTTTTTTGATATGTTTTTGTATCCGATTCGCCAGAATTTTATTGAGGATTTTTGCATCTAGGTTCATTAGAGATATTGGTCTGTAGTTTTCTTTCTTTGAAGTGTCTTTGTCTGGTTTAGGTATCAGGGTGATGTTGGCCTCATAGAATGAATTTGGAAGTTCTCCCTCTTTTTCTATTTCCTGAAATAGCTTGAAAAGTATTGGTATTAGTTCCTCTTTAAAGGTTTTGTAAAACTCTGCTGTATACCCATCCGGTCCTGGGCTTTTCTTAGTTGGTAGTCTTTTGATGGTCTCTTCTATTTCCTCAATTGATATTGGTCTGTTTAGGTTGTCTATATCCTCCAGACTCAATCTGGGCAGATCATATGACTTAAGAAATTTATCGATGACTTCACTATCTTCTGTTTTATTGGAGTATAAAGATTCAAAATAATTTCTGATTATCTTCTGTATTTCTGAAGTGTCTGTTGTGATATTGCCTTTTTCATCCCGTATGCTCGTAATTTGAGTTCTCTCTCTTCTTCTCTTTGTTAGCATGCCTAGGGTTTGTCGATTTTATTTATTTTTTCAAAGAACCAACTTTTAGTTTTGTCAATTTTTTCAATTGTTTCTTTTGTTTCGATTTCATTAATTTCAGCTCTGATTTTAATTATTTCTTGCCTTCTACTTCTTTTGCTGTTGTTTTGCTCTTCTTTTTCTAGGATTTTGAGATGAAGTATGAGATCATTTATTTGTTGGTTTTTCCTTTTTTTAAGGAATGAACTCCAAGCAATGAATTTTCCTCTTAGAACTGCTTTCAATGTGTCCCATAGATTCCGATATGTGTGTCTGTGTTTTAATTTATCTCTAAGAATTTTTTAATTTCCTCCTTGATGTCTTCTATAACCCATTGATCATTCAGTATCCTATTGTTCATTCTCCAAGTGATGCATGATTTTTCCTTCCTTCTTTTATTGTTGATTTTCAGTTTCATTCCATTATGATCAGATAAGATGCATGGTATTATCTCTACTCCTTTATATTGTCTAAGAGTTTCCCTGTGACATAATATATGATCTATTTTTGAGAAGGATCCATGTGCTGCTGAGAAAAAAGTGTAACTGCTTGATGTTGGGTGGTATATTCTATATATGTCGATTAAGTCTAGGTTATTAATTGTGTTATTGAGTTCTATAGTTTCCTTATTCAACTTTTGTTTGGAAGATCTGTCCAGTGGTGAGAGAGGTGTGTTGAAGTCTCCCATGATTATTGTATGATGGTCTATTAGACTCTTGAACTTGAGAAGAGTTTGCTTGATGAACATAGCTGCACCATTGTTTGGGGCATATATATTTATGATTGTTATGTCTTGTTGGTGCATGGTTCCATTGAGCAGTATGTAGTTTCCCTCTTTATCCCTTTTGATTAAGTTTGGCTTGAAATCTATTTTATTTGCTATGAGTATGGACACTCCTGCTTGTTTCCGAAGTCCACATGAGCGATATGATTTTTCCCAACCTTTCACCTTCAGTCTCTGTATGTATTTTCCTATCAAATGCGTCTCCTGTAGGCAGCATATTGTTGGGTCTTGTTTTGTGATCCATTCTACTAGCCTGTGTCTCTTAATTGGTGAGCTTAAGCCATTAACATTTAGGGTTATTATTGAGATATGGGTTGTTCTTCCAGCCATATTTGTTTATTTCTGTTACTAAACATGGTTTGTTTTCCTCTTTGATTATTTTCCCCCTTTACTGTCCTACCTCCCACTCTTGGGTTTCATTGTTATTTTCCATTTCCTCTTCCTGTAATGTTTTGCCAAGGATGTTTTGAAGAGATGGTTTTCTACCTGAAAATTCTTTAAACTTTTGTTTATCGTGGAAGGTTTTAATTTCATCTTCCATCCTGAAGCTTAATTTCGCTGGATACACAATTCTTGGTTGGAATCCATTTTCTTTCCGTGTTTGAAATATGTTATTCCAGGATCTTCTAGCTTTCAGAGTCTGTGTTGAAAGATCAGCTGTTATCCTGATTGGTTTACCCCTGAATGTAATCTGCTTCCTTTCTCTTGTAGCTTTTACAATTCTGCTTCCTTTCTCTTGTAGCTTTTAATATTCTCTCCTTATTCTGTGTGTTGGGCATTTTCATTATAATGTGTCTAGGTGTGGATCTCTTATGGTTTTGCACATTCGGCATCCTGTAGGCTTCTAGGATTTGGGATTCTGTCTCATTGTTCAAGTCTGGGAAGTTTTCTCATATTATTTCATTGAATAGATTGCTCATTCCTTTGGTTTGGACCTCTATACCTTCCTGTATCCCAATGACTCTTAAGTTTGGTCTCTTAATGTTATCCCATATTTCTTGGATGTTCTGCTCATGGTTTCTTAACAGTCTTGCTGAGCTGTCTATGTTCTTTTCAAGTTGAAATACTTTGTCTTCATTGTCTGATGTTCTATCTTCTAAGTGTTCTACTCTGCTGGTAGTATTCTCCATTGAGTTTTTAAGTTGGTTTATTGCTTCCTGCATTTCTAGTATTTCTGTTTGTTTTTTATAACCTCTATCTCGCTGTATAGTTGATCTTTTGCTTCTTGGATTTGTTTATGTAATTCATTGTTGAAGTGATCTTTCATTGTCTGATTTTGCTGTCTAATGTCTTCCTTGAGACTCCAGATCATCTGAAGCATGTATATCCTTAATTCTTTATCTGACATTCCATCTGCTGCAGCTATTACCTCTTCTAAAGTTGAGTTGACCTGCATTGCTTGTGGTCCTTTCTTTCCTTGTCTTTTCATACTGCTCGCGTTTCTTTCTGCTTGGTGAAACTGTTGTTTTTTGAAATTTTCCCCCTATATATTTATATTGCTCTTGTATAGTTGAAAAGTCTCCCTTGCAGTGTCGTGCGGCGGCTATGCTCCTCCTCCAATTGGGGTGATCTGTCTACCACGCTGACGGGCCGCCGGGCCTGTCCTGCCGGTCGGTCGCAGGTCTGCCTACCTTGCAGGTGTGGGCGGCGGCTCTCCTCTGCCCCTCCTCCAATTGGTGTGACGTGTCTACCATGCCCGCGGACCCCTGGGCCTGTTCTGCCGGTCGGTCGCAGGTCTGCCTACCTTGCAGACGCGGGCAGTGGCTCTGCTATTCCCCTACTCCAATTGGGGTGATGTGTCTACCATGCCGGCAGGCCTCTGGGCCTGTTCTGCCGGTTGGTCGCAGGTCTGCCTACCTTACGGGCGCGGGCGGCGGCTCTGCTCTGCCTCTACTCCAATTGGGGTGTCGTGACTACCACGCCGCAGGGTGCTGGGCCTGTTCCAGGCGTGGGCGTTGGCTCTGCTCTGCCCCTACTCCAATTGGGGTGTCGTGACTACCACGTCGCAGGGCACTGGGCCTGTTCCGGGCGTGGGCGGCGGCTCTGCTCTGCCCCTACTCCAATTGGGGTGATGTGAATACCAAGCCGGCAGGCTGCTGGGCCTGATCCACCGGTAGGTCGCAGGTCTGCCTACCTTGCGGGCACTGGCGGCGGCTCTGCTCTGCCCCTACTCCAAATGAGGTGTCGTGACTACCACGCCGCAGGGTGCTTGGTCTGTTCCAGGCGCGGGCGGTGGCTCTGGTCTGCCCCTACTCCAATTGGGATTACGTGACTACCACGCCAGTGGGCCGCTGGGCCTGTTCTGGGCGTGGGCGGCGGCTCTGCTCTGCCCCTTCTCCAACTGGGGTGACGTGAGTATCATGCCGGCGGGTCGCTGGGCCTGTTCCGGGTGCAGGAGGCGGCTCTGCTCTGCCCCTACTCCAATTGGGGTGACGTGACTACCACGCCTGCGGGTCGCTGGGCCTGTTCTGGGCGCGGGCAGTGGCTCTGCTCTGCCCCTCTGGCTTGATGACAAAGTGAGAGAGACTCGGGTGTTTGTGACTCACTTTCTTTACC
The DNA here is from genome assembly GCF_047511675.1 of Marmota flaviventris. Lineage (NCBI taxonomy): Eukaryota > Metazoa > Chordata > Mammalia > Rodentia > Sciuridae > Marmota > Marmota flaviventris. Next base: position 104,344,414 of record NC_092518.1, read on the forward strand.
AGGAGACCAACTGTTTCTTTCGCCGCTGGTATCGATGAAGTTGTCTCCTCCGCCGCTTTCTGATGACATTAGATCTCTGCCATGTTGGTATCCCATGCGAATGGCAGCATTTCGTTCCCTTTGCTGGGTGACCAAAGCAACGGGTGAGTCCTGACCAGCCCTCACAAGCCCTGTCTCAATCCTGTTGCCACTGCCTATGAAGGCTCGGTTGGTATTTACCTCCACAGTATTCAGCAGGACCCGGACCGAGAAGCAGTTTCCATGGGTTCTTTAGCCCTGGGTCAGAGCAGTTCCGGGAGCTGGAATTCGGCCTCTCTGGGCTCGGTGTATGTTCTGATAGGAGCAGGCTCCAAGAAGCAGTTTCCACGGGTTCTTTAGCACTGAGCCTGAGTAATTTGTCTGTGAGACGCAGGTGAATGGCAGCCTGAAATTACCTTTTCTGTAGCTGAATGAGCTGTGATCAGTCGAAAACAGGGATGGTGACGTCAGCTCTCCAAGATGGTGGCCGCTGGTTTCCTCTGTGGTCTCTTATCTGCTTTATTTTTTGTGCTTTTTGGTGTCTCATATTTCCTAATTCATAGTCATGAAAACTTCTGTTTTCCACTTAGAGTTTTGTAGTTTCAGCTCTTAAATATAGGTTTATGTTCTTATTTTGAGTTAATTTTCCTATATGGAATACTGTAGGACTCCAATCTTCCTATTTTTTTTTGTATGTTGATATGTAGTTATCCCAGTATGTATTGAAGGGATCATTTGTTTCTCCATTGAATTGTTTTTATACCTTTGTTGAAAAACAATTGACTGTGAAAATACTGGCTTATTTTACAGGCTCTGAATTCTATTCCCTTAAATTTTTGTATGCCTATCCTTATGCTAGTTCCATATTTGTCTTGATTACTGTGGCCTTGTATCATCTTTTGAAGTATGACTTCTGCAGCTTTGTTCTTATTTTTTAACTCAAGGTAGTTTGACTTTTGATATAAAATTTACTGTTGATGAATTCAGTAAGATGGCAACTCTCCTTTCCAGACTCACAAAGGAGGAGTAGAACTTACATTGTGTTTAGAATGGAAGAATGAGGGGAAAGCAAGTGGAGGAAGGAGGTCATTGATCAAATGCCATAAACTCTTACAGTTTTACTGAGTTTCAATAGATTTTCAAAATGTTGCTCATTTTACTCAATTGCCTTAGGACAATTTCCAAATTCCTTAAATGTTTTTCATTTTATAATTTTTCAGTTTTGATTGTTCTCTTGGGAGATGATCTGTGGAGCTCCTCACAATATTATTCCTGTAACCTCTTTTATTAACTTTGTATACCCTCCTGCCTTTTGAGGGAGGCAATAGAAATTTCCTCATTTTATCTTTTTATGAGAGCAGGCCATTAAGATACCTTGATAAGTTTGGCTTTCCTGGGAAACTACATAAGAACTCTGAATATAATAAAAATATTAAATGGTTCATTCCTGTAAAAGTTTCTTTTATGTAGACATTCTTCTGTGCTCAGTTTTAAGCTGTGAAATTTTGATACACAGTGTACTTAACTGAATTAGTTACATGTTCACTGTATCAAAATTGGGATTTGCTGAAAGACAGAACACCTGAAATAAGAATGACTTGAACATGACCAGAATTTCCTTCAAATATAAATGAAATAAGTATTCTAAGTCTGGTATAGCTTTTCTGTGATTATCCCTTCCCAACACTTGACTTTGACTCCACAGTCTAAATGTATTATTCTAGTCTAATCATCATATATATTTTGTAGTCAGCTAAGAAAATGAAGGAGTAGGATATTGCTGTGCTCATCTTGTTGGACAGAACTTGAGCCCACATCTAGCCGCAAAGGACTTTGAACAATAGTTTTTTTTTTTTTTCAATAAGGGCATGTCATTGGCTAAAAACTAGAGTTTTAATTTTAAGAAGATGCAGAAAGGACATAAGGTAATTCATAGTCTCTATTGTAGTCAATAGTAAACTATTTATACTGTTTTTTGATTTTTCTGAATTTATTTTAAGTCTATTAAGACAAAATATCCATTTTCCTTGGAATGTAAAAATCCATTCTTTCCACCTTGAAGCAGAATATTTAACTTTTTTTTTTTGCTGTCCTATGACAAAGATAATGAATTCAATTCTTTAAAGGGTCTGAACTTTTGTATATATCCCAGTGAGTGTTGATGGATTACTCTGAATGTAGCACAATATATTTTTTTAACCAGGTACAATCATGTATTATCTAATGACGTTTGGGTAAATGGAAAACTGCATGTGTGAACACAATCTCCCAACTTTGTAAAGGAGTTGAAAAATTCCTATCACCTAGTATATCATAGCTTTCATAGCATCGTAGCATAGCATACTAACCACATCTGTGATGATGGTGGCAGTAAATAAAACTATGACTCTGCCAATTATGAAAGTATGGCACACACAGAGGAGTAGCTCTTGTGTAGCATGTGTGAGATTGTGAGTTGGATCCCCAGCACCACAAAAAAAATATTATAGCACATATAATCATGTGCACTACATAATACTTGATAGTAAATGACTTTGTTGCCAGTTTTCATATTTACCTAATGTTTAATTGATATTTTTGAGTGTATACCTTTTGCTTATTAAGATAAATTTAACTGTACAACAGCCTCAGGCAGGTCCTTCAGGAAGTATTCCAGAAGGTGTTGCTGCCTTAGAAGATGACAGCTCCTTATGTGTTTTTCTCCCTTAAGACCTTTCTGAGAGATAATATGTAGAGGTAGATGACAGTTATATTGATGACTGTGACCCTGTAATATGCTTAGGTTAATATATTTGTTTATGACATAGTTTTAAAAAGATGTTTAAAAGTAAAAAATAGTTTTGAAAACTGAAAGAAACTTATAGAATAAATATATGAAGAAAGAAATTATTCTGTACAGCTGCATAGAGAGTTTTAGGTTTTAAATAATCATATCAAAAGATTCAAAAATTAAACTAGAAGTTTATAAACTAGAAAATTAAAATAAGCTAAGGTTCATTTATTATTTAAAACAGACTTTTTCATAAATAGTGTAGCCTAAGTAGTCTGTATTAATAAAGTCTACAGTTGCATATTGTAACATCCTAGGTCTTTCATACTCACTGACTCTCCCAGAGCAACTTCTAGTCCTGGAATCTCCATTCATGGTAATTACCATATACATGTGTACCATTAAAAAAGAACTTTTATTCCATATTTAATATTCTTTTTATGTTTATATGCATAAATACTTTTGTTTTATGATTGCTTACACTATTCAAAAATGTAACATACTATGTAGGTTTATAGCCTAGGTTTGTATGTAGTACCATCTAGATTTATGTAAATATCCTCTGTGACATTCATACAGTGAAGAAATTCCCTAACATCACATTTCTCAGGATATATTCCTATTATGAAATGATTTAAACTGTAGTTGCCTGGTCCATATTGAGTGTACCTATGTGTTAGAGAAACAAAATTAATGTTCATGAAACAATTATCAATAAAAATATATATTTTTGCATTTAGCGTATCTTCCCCAACTTTATAGCCATCTGTATATCGAATAACTTGTTTCTGAACTCTAAATGTTGAGACTGAACATGATTCATCATTTTGGCTTACTCGGCATCCACATAGTGTTTGATACATAGAATGTGCTCAGTATATGTCCTGGTGGAGGAGTAACCTAGTGAACTATATTTCAGTATCTTACATGAAAATTTAGAAATTCTTTCTCAGGCCTCCTTTACTTACCCCTCATTTCTATTTCATCCACAAGCCTGGTTACTCTAGGTTACTTTAGCAGTAAAATATAACTAATTTTCTTATTTTCATTTTTCTACCTTAGTTTAAGTCTTTTTTTTTAGTTTAAGTCTTCATTAGCCCCAAACTTGACTTCTTCAAGAGCTTTATATAATTAGTTTTATAATTTTCTTTCTTTTTATAATATTTTCTTGGTAGCTAAAGTTATGTTTTAAATTTATGCATCAGATGATACTATCATCCCATTTAAACATCCCAATAATTTCATAATATACTTAGAGTGAAACCCAAACTTATTACTCTGATTTGACCCCTGGCCACTCTCCTTCACTTATATTATGGTCACTTGACCTTCTTTAAATTTTGAACCATTACTAAATTTTCTTGATTTGTTTTTTCTACCTATGATGCTGTTCCTATAGATGTTTGTATGGCAGGCTGGCTCAAACTTTACTTGCTCATTGAAGCCATTCACGACCACACAAACTACATTAGCTATTCAAATTCAATATATATTATATCACTTTGTCCTTTCTTCCATAATATTTATCATTGTTTTACATGTTGTTGTTCATTCATTTATTTGGTTCATTTGTCCCTTACCTATGTCCCGTCGATAAAACATAATATCCACAAAAGTAGGATTTAGGTTTACCTATCTTGTTCAGTGATACATCACTACCCTAGTCCAAGTTTCAACAAAATTGTTGATTGAGTCAATTGATTGTTCTGTGACTGACCTGAAGTTCCTGATGATTCTGGCACCCAGGAGCCAAGTGAAATAAGTCTCTATAAGTCACCAAAAGAGTACATATATATTAATTTTCAAATAGAAACAAGAGAAAATTTCCCTATCTATAAATAGTAAGTGATAGACAATAGGGACCTCTAAATCTTTATTTTGATTGTTATTTAGTGGACTATCATGAATTAGACATTTAATATATCATAGCCCTGATGTCATCATTTGCATTCCCTAGGAAGCTGTCTCTGGGATGAAATTTAGATAGTATGTTTATTTAAGAGTACCCTTGGTTTGAACACCTGTGGGAGGGAGAAGGAGGAAGTTAGGAGGTATGGGCACAGTGAGAAATTGAGTTGTAAGCTCAGTAGTAATGTTGGCTAATGCCACAGGGAGATCCTTCATAGTTTTCCTCAGTTGGACCGAGATTTTCTTTGCCAATCGTTCACTGGATGTAGGCTGCCCCAGAAACATCACAACTTTGAACACACTGTCTCTCAAGAAGTCAAGATAATCTCTAAAGGCACTAATGGCCAATCAATGTCCTCAGCAACTGGAATATTAGGGAGATCTAAGCAGGGAAACATAGTGTTCATCACAGTCTACTCCTTGTTCTTCCCAGATCTAGTTCTTCTAATATTTTTTGTTGTAGATCCTCCAGAATTCTGTGGACCTCTCTTCCTGGGAGGATCTTAGAATATGAAGGTTAGTGGTAGAAGAGTGGGGGATGATTACTACTTTCACAACTACAGATGGTCTTAGGGCTTCAATTCATATTCATTATTTCCATTCATGTCTATGAATTGCAGATTTTATTCAATCCCAGAACTTCTGCTGGTCTTGTTTGCTTCCTCAGGGACCCACACCCTCCCTCCTGAGGCTTGGTGATTTTTCAGTTTGTCCACCACTTATATATTCTTTTTGAACACTCTAGACCCTTTTATTTGATTTTTTAAAAATTTTTTATTGTTCGTTGTTCAAAACATTACAAATTTCTTGACATATCATATTCCACACTTTGATTCAAGTGGGTTATGAACTCCCACCTTCACCCCATACACAGATTGCAGAATCACATCAGTTACACATCCATTGATTTACATATTGCCATACTAGTGTCTGTTGTGCTCCACTGCCTTTCCCATCCTCCACCATCCCCCCCACCTCTCCCCTCCCCTCCCCTCCTCTCTCTCTACCCCCTCCACTATATAACCCTGAGGGTCTCCTTCCATTTCCATGCAATTTCCCTTCTCTCTCCCTTTCCCTCCCACCTCTCATCCTTGTTAAATATTAATCTTCTTCTCATGCTCTTCGTCCCTACACTGTTCTTAGTTACTCTCCTTATATCAAAGAAGACATTTGGCATTTGTTTTTTAGGGATTGGCTAGCTTCACTTAGCATAATCTGCTCTAATGCCATCCATTTCCCTGCAAATTCTATGATTTTGTCATTTTTTAATGCAGAGTAATACTCCATTGTGTATAAATGCCACATTTTTTTAATCCATTCGTCTATTGAAGGGCATCTAGGTTGGTTCCACAGTCTTGCTATTGTGAATTGTGCTGCTATGAACATCGATGTAGCAGTGTCCCTGTAGCATGCTCTTTTTAGGTCTTTAGGGAATAGACCGAGAAGGGGAATAGCTGGGTCAAATGGTGGCTCCATTCCCAGCTTTCCAAGAAATCTCCATACTGCTTTCCAAATTGGCTGCACCAATTTGCAGTCCCACCAGCAGTGTACAAGTGTACGCTTTTCCCCACATCCTCGCCAGCACTTGTTGTTGTTTGACTTCATAATGGCTGCCAATCTTACTGGAGTGAGATGGTATCTTAGGGTGGTTTTGATTTGCATTTCTCTGACAGCTAGAGATGGTGAGCATTTTTTCATGTACTTGTTGATTGACTATATGTCCTCCTCTGAGAAGTGTCTGTTCAGGTCCTTGGCCCATTTGTTGATTGGGTTGTTTGTTCTCTTATTGTCTAATTTTTTGAGTTCTTTGTATACTCTGGATATTAGGGCTCTATCTGAAGTGTTTGGAGTAAAGATTTGTTCCCAGGGTGTAGGCTCCCTATTTACCTCTCTTATTGTTTCTTTTGCTGAGAAAAAGCTTTTTAGTTTGAGTACGTCCCATTTGTTGATTCTAGTTATTAACTTTTGTGCTATGGGTGTCCTATTGAGGAATTTGGAGCCCGACCCCAGCGAATGTAGATCGTAGCCAACTTTTTCTTCTATCAGACGGCGTGTCTCTGATTTGACATCAAGCTCCTTGATCCATTTTGAATTAACTTTTGTGCATGGCGAGAGAAAGGGATTCAGTTTCATTTTGTTGCATATGGATTGCCAGTTTTCCCAGCACCATTTGTTGAAGATGCTATCCTTCCTCCATTGCATGCTTTTAGCCCCTTTATCAAATATAAGATAGTTGTAGTTTTGTGGATTGGTTTCTGTGTCCTCTATTCTGTACCATTGGTCCACCCGCCTGTTTTGGTACCAGTACCATGCTGTTTTTGTTACTATTGCTCTGTAGTATAGTTTGAAGTCTGGTATTGCTATACCGCCTGATTCACACTTCCTGCTTAGCATTGTTTTTGCTATTCTGGGTCTTTTATTTTTCCATATGAATTTCATGATTGCTTTCTCTATTTCTATAACAAATTCCGTTGGGATTTTGATTGGCATTGCATTAAACCTATAGAGAACTTTTGGTAATATCGCCATTTTGATGATGTTAGTTCTGCCTATCCATGAACAGGGTATATTTTTCCATCTTCTAAGATCTTCTTCTATTTCTCTCTTTAGGGTTCTGTAGTTTTCATTGTATAAGTCTTTCACCTCTTTTGTTAGGTTGATTCCCAAGTATTTTATTTTTTTTGAAGATATTGTGAATGGAGTGGTTGTCCTCATTTCCATTTCAGAGGATTTGTCACTGATATACAGGAATGCCGTTGATTTATGCGTGTTGATTTTATATCCTGCCACTTTGGTGAATTCATTTATTAGCTCTAATAGTTTCTTTGTAGAGCCTTTTGGGTCTGCTAGTTATAGAATCATATCATCTGCAAATAGTGATAATTTAAGTTCTTCTTTTCCTATTTTTATGCCTTTAATTTCTTTCATCTAATTGCTCTGGCCAGTGTTTCGAGAACTATGTTGAACAGAAGTGGAGAGAGAGGGCATACCTGTCTTGTTCCAGATTTTAGAGGGAATGCCTTCAGTTTTTCTCCATTCAGAATGATGCTAGCCTGAGGCTTAGCATAGATTGCTTTTACAATATTGAGGTATGTTCCTGTTATCCCTAGTTTTTCTAGAGTTTTGAATATAAAGGAATGCTGTACTTTGTCGAATGCTTTTTCCGCATCTATCGAGATGATCATATGGTTCTTATTTTTAAGTCTATTGATGTGGTGAATAACATTTATGGATTTCCGTATATTGAACCAGCCTTGCATCCCAGGGATGAATCCTACTTGATCATGGTGCACAATTTTTTTGATATGTTTTTGTATCCGATTCGCCAGAATTTTATTGAGGATTTTTGCATCTAGGTTCATTAGAGATATTGGTCTGTAGTTTTCTTTCTTTGAAGTGTCTTTGTCTGGTTTAGGAATCAGGGTGATGTTGGCCTCATAGAATGAATTTGGAAGTTCTCCCTCTTTTTCTATTTCCTGAAATAGCTTGAAAAGTATTGGTATTAGTTCCTCTTTAAAGGTTTTGTAAAACTCTGCTGTATACCCATCCGGTCCTGGGCTTTTCTTAGTTGGTAGTCTTTTGATGGTTTCTTCTATTTCCTCAATTGATATTGGTCTGTTTAGGTTGTCTATATCCTCCTGACTCAATCTGGGCAGATCATATGACTTAAGAAATTTATCTATGACTTCACTATCTTCTAATTTATTGGAGTATAAGGATTCAAATTAATTTTTGATTATCTTCTGTATTTCTGAAGTGTCTGTTGTGATATTGCCTTTTTCATCCCGTATGCTCGTAATTTGAGTTCTCTCTCTTCTTCTCTTCGCTAGCATGGCTAAGGGTCTGTCGATTTTGTTTATTTTTTCAAAGAACCAACTTTTAGTTTTGTCAATTTTTTCAATTGTTTCTTTTGTTTCGATTTCATTAATTTCAGCTCTGATTTTCATTATTTCTTGCCTTCTACTTTTTTGCTGTTGTTTTGCTCTTCTTTTTCAAGGATTTTGAGATGAAGTATGAGATCATTTATTTGTTGTTTTTTTCTTTTTTTAAGGAATGAACTCCAAGCAATGAATTTTCCTCTTAGAACTGCTTTCAATGTGTCCCATAGATTCCGATATGTTGTGTCTGTGTTTTCATTTATCTCTAAGAATTTTTTAATTTCCTCCTTGATGTCTTCTATAACCCATTGATCATTCAGTAACCTATTGTTCATTCTCCAAGTGATGCATGCTTTTTCCTTCCTTCTTTTATCGTTGATTTTCAGTTTCATTCCATTATGATCAGATAAGATACATGGTATTATCTCTACTCCTTTATATTTTCTAAGAGTTGCCCTGTGACATATTATATGATCTGTTTTTGAGAAGGATCCATGTGCTGCTGAGTAAAAAGTGTAACTGCTTGATGTTGGTTGGTATATTCTATATATGTCAATTAAGTCTAGGTTATTAATTGTGTTATTGAGTTCTATAGTTTCCTTATTCAACTTTTGTTTGGAAGATCTGTCCAGTGGTGAGAGAGGTGTGTTGAAGTCTCCCACGATTATTGTATGGTGGTCTATTAGACTCTTGAACTTGAGAAGAGTTTGCTTGATGAACATAGCTGCACCATTGTTTTGGGCATAAATATTTATGATTTTTATGTCTTGTTGGTGTATGGTTCTCTTAAGCAGTATGTAGTGTCCCTCTTTATCCCTTTTGATTAACTTGGGCTTGAAATCTATTTTATTTGATATGAGTATGGACACTCCTGCTTATTTCCGAAGTCCATATGAGTGATATGATTTTTCCCAACCTTTCACCTTCAGCCTATGTATGTCTTTTCCTATCAAATGCGTCTCCTGTAGGCAGCATATTGTTGGGTCTTGTTTTGTGATCCATTCTAGTAGCCTGTGTCTCTTAATTGGTGAGCTTAAGCCATTAACATTTAGGGTTATTATTGAGATATGGGTTGTTCTTCCAGCCATATTTGTTTATTTCTGTTACTAAACATGGTTTGTTTTCCTCTTTGATTATTTTCCCCCCCTTTACTGTCCTACCTCCCACTGTTGGTTTTCATTGTTATTTTCCATTTCCTCTTCCTGTAATGTTTTGCTGAGAATGTTTTGAAGAGATGGTTTTCTAGCTGCAAATTCTTTTAACTTTTGTTTATCGTGGAAGGTTTTAATTTCATATCCATCCTGAAGCTTAATTTCGCTGGATACACAATTCTTGGTTGGAACCCATTTTCTTTCAGTGTTTGAAATATGTTATTCCAGGATCTTCTAGCTTTCAGAGTCTGTGTTGAAAGATCAGCTGTTATCCTGATTGGCTTACCCCTAAATGTAATCTGCTTCCTTTCTCTTGTAGCTTTTAAAATTCTCTCCTTATTCTGTATGTTGGGCATCTTCATTATAATGTGTCTAGGTGTGGATCTCTTATGATTTTGCACATTCGGCGTCCTGTAGGCTTCTAGGATTTGGGATTCTGTCTCATTCTTCAAGTCTGGGAAGTTTTCTCGTATTATTTCATTGAATAGACTGCTCATTCCTTTGATTTGGAGCTCTGTACCGTCCTGTATCCCAATGACTCTTAAGTTTGGTCTCTTAATGTTATCCCATATTTCTTGGATGTTCTGCTCATGGTTTCTTAACAGTCTTGCTGAGCTGTCTATGTTCTTTTCAAGTTGAAATACTTTGTCTTCATTGTCTGATGTTCTATCTTCTAAGTGTTCTACTCTGCTGGTAGTATTCTCCATTGAGTTTTTAAGTTGGTTTATTGCTTCCTGCATTTCTAGGATTTCTGTTTGTTTGTTTTTTATAACCTCTATCTCCCTGTATAGTTGATCCTTTGCTTCCTGGATTTGTTTGTGTAATTCATTGTCGAAGAGATCTTTCATTGTCTGATTTTGCTGTCTAATGTCTTCGTTGATACTCCAGATCATCTGAAGCATGTATATCCTGAATTCTTTATCTGACATTCCATCTGCTGCAGCTGTTACCTCTTCTAAAGTTGCGTTGACCTGCATTGCTTGTGGTCCTTTCTTTCCTTGTCTTTTCATACTGCTGCTTTTCTTTCCTGCAGGCGTGGGCGGCGGCTCTGCTCTCTCCTTATTCCAATTGGGGTGTCGTGACTACCACGCCGTCAGGTCACTGGGCCTGTTCTGGGCGCTGGCGGTGGCTCTGTTCTGCCCCTACTGCAATTGGGGTGACGAGTGTACCACGCCGGCAGGCCACCGGGCCTGATCCACCGGTCGGTTGCAGGTTTGCCTACCCTGCAGGTGCGGGCAGCGGCTCTACTCTGCCCCTACTCCAAATGGGGTGACGTGTCTGTCGTACCGGGAGGCCACTGGGCCTGTCCCGCTGGTCGGTCGCAGATCTGCCCACCTTTCGGGCACGGGTGGTGGCTCTGCTCTGCCCCTACTCCAATTGGGGTGTCGTGACTACCCCGCCGGCAGGTCGCTGGGCCTGTTCCTGGCACGGGTGGCAACTCTGCTCTGCCCCTACTCCAATTAGGGTGATGTGTGTACCACGCCGGCAGGCTCCTGGGCCTGATCCGCCGGTCTGTCGCAGGTCTGCCTACCTTGCAGGCGCGGGCGGCGGCTCTGCCCTGCCCCTCCTACCACGCCTGTGAACCACTGGGCCTGATCTGCAGGTTGGTCACAGGTCTGCTCACCCTGCGGGCACGGGTGGCGGTTTCGCTCCGCCCCCACTCCAATTGGGGTCATGTGACCACCACACCGGCAGGGCCTGATCCGGGCGTGGGCGAAGGATCTGCTCTGCCCCTACTCCAGATGGGGTGACGTGTGTACCACGCTAGCAGGCCGCTGGGCCTGACCCGCCAGTCTGTCACAGGTCTGCTTACCTTGCAAGCGCGGGCGGCGGCTCTGCCCTGCCCTTCCTACCACGCCCGTGTACCACTGGGTCGCGGGTCTGCCCACCTTGCGGGCACGGGTGGCGGCTCCTCTCCGCCCCCCTCTCCAATTGGGGTCACGTGGTCACCACGCCGGCGAGCCGCTGGGCCTGCTCCGGGCGCTGGCAGCGGCCCGGCTCCTCCCCTCTGGCTCGATGACAAATCGAGAGAGACTCAGGTGTCTGTGCCTCACCCCCCCCTACCTGGAGACCAACTGTTTCTGTCGCCGCTGGTATTGATGAAGTTCTCTCCTCCGCCGCTTTCTGATGACATCAGATCTCTGCCATGTTGGTATCCTATGCGAATGGCAGCATTTCGTTCCCCTTGCCGGGCAACCAAAGCAACGGGTGAGTCCTGACTGGCCCTCAGCAGGACCCTGACCGAGAAGCAGTTTCCGCGGGCTCCTAGCCCTGGGCCAGGGCAGTTCCGGGAGCCGGAACTCGGCCGCTCCTTGCTTGGTGTATGCTCCGGTAACAGCAGGCTCCAAGAAGTCTAGACCCTTTTAAATTGTTAGAAGTACCTCAGTGGTTAGCTCAGGTCATGGTTGTCCTTTATCAAGCAGAGGAAAATCACCTCAAAATGTTTTCTTCACAATATGGTAGCAGGTGCAGTGTTTGGAATTGAAAAGCTAAATGTGTCATTGAAACAAATTGAAGGTTGATGAATTTTTTATAGAAATGTTTTCAGGTGCTGAAAGAAAAGTGCCCATGGCCCCTTTCCCAGTGTAATAAGGCAGGAAGAAAATATCCTAAGTCTCAACCAGGACTGTCAAAATCTATAAAGCTTAATTGAAGACTTTATTTATATTCTGAACTTAAGGTAAGCAGAATGCCTCAAAAAGACTATCATTCAACATGTTTCTACAATCTTAAAATTTTTCCTGTACTTAGCTTATAATAACTTTTTGTCACTTTAAAATTATGACTCTTTCCTTAGCAGAAATATCACCATGTGTATTTGCAAATTAATATGTGGGTATTCTATTGGTGATTTGTAAAAGACTCTTTCACTTGGTTCCTGGTTACCAGCATCATCAAGAACTTCAGCTCAGCCATAGGAATAGCCAGGGTAATTAGCACGATTTTTGTTAGAACCAAATGGAAAAGTGAGACCAATGACAGACTCAGAATGCCACTTGAAGGCAGATTGTATCATATTATATATCATGTGCTCTATATTTTTGTAGTACTCATGTTTTTTCTAACATCTCCAAGGAAGGGTTGGTACCAGAATGTCATGCCTACCACCTCGCCCCACCTCAGCTTACCAGGTATTAGATTCCTGGATTTTAAAGATCCTGATCTATAGCTTTCTTTCCCCTTGCATGTATTCATTTATACCTTCTTCATGAGTAATATAAGTAATAACAGCTACAAAGATTGAGTGCTTACTGTGTGCTAGGAACTTTACCAACTGGTTTACATGTACTAACTACTTTAGTCCTCACAGCAGTTTATGAGCTCAGTAATAATGGCATCCTCATTTTATAGAGAGGTTTCATAACTTGATGTGAATCATTTATTTGCTAACCAAACATACATTGAGTACTTTCTAATTTACAGGAACAATCCTGTTTGGGATATGGTAGAGAACAATGCCCATCAATGTTCTTGTCCTCATTTAGCTTACATTCAAGTATGAGAGAGAGATAATAAATAGAAAAGTAAAATAATTTGGAAAAAAATTATGGGGCAACATATTGAAAGTAGCAATTGAAGACATGGTTTTTGTATTAAATAGGGACAGGATAGGCCTGACTGATAATTATATTTGAGCAAAATCTGATGGAGTTGCAGGACAGAAACTGGAGATGTGGGGCAAGAGTTTTCCAGTTAGGAAAAAAAGTACAAAGATATTGAGGTGGAATTTTGCTCAGTGAATTCAAGGAAACAGGCTGCCAGAGTTACTATAGAGTGAGCCAGGAGGAAATAAGGTCAGAGTGGTAATAGTATATGGTGGTGGTGGGGGTCTTTATAGGTCACTTAAACGATTTTAGCTTTTAACTTTAAGTGAGAAGAAACTGGAGTGTTTAAAGCTGAGGAGGGAAATGGTCTGATTTATGTTTTAATAAGATCTCTAGCTGCTGTTTTGAAAATATACTTTGAGGACAGTTCACAAAGGCAGGAAAATGAGTTAGGGGATACGTGTAATAATCCATGTAGAGACAATATTGGCATAGACAAGAGTGGTGGTAGTAGAAGTCTTGAGAAGTAGTTGAGTTTTAGAAATACTGTGAAGTGAGCAGCAGCAGGATTTGCTAACAAAATAGATTTGGGATACAAAAGAAAAATAGGAGGGAGCCAGGTGTAGTGCTGCATGCTTGTAATCCTCGTGGTTTGGCAGGCCAAGCCAGGAGGATTGCAAATTCAAAGCCACTTGTAGCAACTTAGTGAGGCTCTAAGCAACTTAATGAGACTCTGTCTCAAAATAAGATCAATATATAAATAAAAAGGTTGGGGATGTTGCTCAGTGGTTAAGTGCCCCTTGGTCCAATTACTGGTTACCACCCTTCTCCCCCCCAAAAAAAAAAGAGAAAAGGAGGAATGAGAGATGTCAACAAAGTTTTTGGCTTGAGGAACTGGGAGTTGCCAACTGACATGGGGGCTGGGGTACAGAGAAAGGACCAGGTCCAAGAGGAAAGGCTTTGAGTTTGATTTGGGGTTTGTTAAGTTTTAATGGCCTATTACACATTCAAGTAGGAGATATTAAGGAAGCAGTTTCATATACATGTCTGGAATTTAGGAGAAGGCTGGATTATAAACTTGGGACAAAAAAATGGTTGGTATTATATTAGGCAGCAATATGCCCATGCCCATAATTTTTATCACTACCACATGTAGTTTTTGAAATAGATTGTTATGTACTCTCTGTAAATATGAACTTGCCCCCAAATAAGCTGAGAATCATTGTCTTGAAGTTTTAGTAATGGTCAAAATTTTGGGAATTATAAAAAGCCAGTGGGAGAATATCCCTAGGATTTAAGAAAATATGCCATATAGCCTCTGAAAAATAGTATAGAAATGTTTAAAAGATTGTGTATGGTGTTAAAACATGCTTTATCCCAGTACCCCTTTTTATTTTATTATTTAATTGATTTTAATTTTTAAATACATGACAGCAGAATGCATTACAATTCTTATTACACATATAGAGAAGAGTTTTTAATATCTTTGTATATAAAGTATGTTCACGCCAATTCATGTCTTTATACATGTACTTTGGGTTTTTTTGCATTACAATTCTTATTATACACATATATCACAATTTTTCATATTTCTGCTTGTATATAAATTATGTTGACACCCAATCTGTGTCTTCACCAGTACCCCTTTTTAATAAACCTTTTCTCTTTGGATTGCTCCCTTAGCTGTGTACATGTACATATGTTCCCATGAGATGGGAGAGAAAGGAAGGGTGAGGGATACAGAGAAATATGAATGAGAATAACTCAGTTGTTCAGGCTCATGCAAGACATAATCTGGGAATACGTGAGTATTGCCTGTAGGTCATAGTATCATTTATGCTATGTTGTCTGGTTCTTCTCATTTAAATTAATTTGGTGATACTAGGTTTACTTCCAAAAGAATTCATGAATAGCTCTAGGTTAAGGATCTAGACTTTTACTTCTTCTTGTAGTAAGAGTTTGGTAAATGCCCCTTTTGTAAGGCATAGAAAGATGAGTTATCATAGATGAGAACTCATCTTTAAGCAGAGGTTGCATTCCCCCTGAACACGTGTTTGGTGTGACATTCTATTTTGTCATGGTAGCCATACTTTTTCTGTCTCAAATTAAAAATCATAACAAAATTTTTTCCCTGTTCTTATTGTCGCAGAACAAATAGAATTTATGTTCCACAATTACATAACTGATTTATGTAATATTACACTTTGTTTAATCTTTCAGATGTTTAAAAAATTGTCTCTCTGGGTTGTTAGAATGTTTCACTGAAATATTCTGGTGTTGTGTAGGGGTAATATGTACTTATAAACTTTCTGTTGCTCTGATACAGCCTCTGAAAAAAGTCTCAATTACTACATGTTTTAATGCATCCAAATGCTATAGCCAATCCTTGATTCCCAGTTTATGTCAATGCATAAAGGTTATTGAGATACATATGCTCCAGCAAGTAATGGAATGTCAGTCTCAGCAGATGCCAATTAGAAGTTCTTAGGCTAACAGAACTCCAAGGCATCCAATATTGCATAAAATAAATTTGTAATCAGCTGAATGGAGCAACTGAGTTCAAGAGCTGTAAATTTATTTAGAAATTCCTTCTCAGTACCAGATGGCCACTTCAGGAAAGGCAATGGAGAATCTCCCTCTGAGATGACCAGAGAGAAATCCGTACCACTTCTGAAGAAGATATTAGCTACATGATGTCTAAAGTCCCCATAAGAGAATTATAATAAGAATATTGGTGCCTTTAAAATGACTATTTTTACAGTGATTGGTAATCAGGACTGACTTTCTGCATAATAAGAGATGTGTAACCTAGAAAAGGTAATCTCTTGTGTTTCAAATGTCTCCTCTGTGGATCATTTGGTGCCCACATTTCTGTAATTTTAGTGGTTTGGGTACTGTTGCTTTGTGGAATTTAGTTAACTTGCAAGTAGTCTTGGAAGGGGCAACATGTCACAATATTACTAATCATTATTGCCTTAGTATGTAGGTTAGAGTTATCATTATTGTATTTAATTAAAGATATATTTTGGAAAACATTCATAGGAAGTTTGAAGAAATGTGACACTGGATATGAACTTGTTAAATTTGGAATGAATAGATCTTTTTTTTTTTTTTTTCAGACAGCCATTGTACATGTCTCCCTTGGCATTGGCAGCGTAGAATCAGCACCAACACAGGTTAGTAGAGAGAGAAGTAGACTTTGAGCTGTATTCAGCTTGTAGTGATACATGTCATATGGCATGTATGTTCTCATAGAGAGATACACTGTTGGGAAATCATAGAGTAACAGAGGAGAGAGATTAAGGGAAATTTGGGTGACAAATATTGCAATGGTATGCTTTTTTTCTGATACCTCACTTGCAACCTATTGGATTCTATGAAGGATTGAAATAGTTAAAAGAATACAGTAGGGAGATGCAGTTCAGATCAAACCTTAAGGTGAACATTTAAACCAGCTATAGATACAGTTTTTAGCCTAGCTGCACATTAGCATGCCCTGAGAGGTTTAAAAGAGTAACAAGCCAGGTGGATTTGGTGGCACATGCCTGTAATATAAATGTCTCTTGACAGACATGAGGCAGGAAGATCACAAGTTCAAAATCGGCCTCAGTAACTTATTGAGGCCCTAGGCAATTTAGACACTGGTTCTCAATAAAAAAATAAAAAAGAGGGCTGGGGTTGTGGCTAAGGGGTAGAACACTTGCTTAGCATGGGTGAGGCACTGGGTTCTATCTTTAGCACCACATAAAGATAAATAAAGGTATTGTGTCCATCTAAAAAATAAACTAAAATTAAATAAACAAATAAATAAATGGAACTGGAGATGTGGCTCAGTGGTTAAGCACCCCTGGGTTCAATCCCTGGTAAGAAAAAAAAATCATAATGGTTTAATCATTTTTATTTAATTTATTAATAAATTAATAAGTTAAATTCATTTTAATTTATTATTCAGACAATTTAATTCATGAAATCAAAAAAAGAATAAGGAGTCTTAAAATATGTCATAGAATAATTAAACTCAGATCTCTGAGGGTGGGTGTCAGCATAGGCTTCTTTTACAACATAACAGATGATTGTAATGTTCAAAGTTGAGAACTGGTATAGAAGGTTATTTGTAGATGTAAACAAATAAGACTTAAGTACTGGTCTTCTGGCAAATCCCTGAGTTGCTCACCGATACTGTCCTTGTCAGTTAGGCCTGGGAGAGTTTATTGCTGGCTTTCCATCTCTCCAGTTGGTCCCTGGCAGTCCTCAGCTATGAGTTCTAGCTTCTCTTACAAACCATGTGGCTATGATGCCAATCTTCCTCTGTACATCTCTTGTCTATGTCTCCTCCTATCCTGAGCTCAGTTCTCTCCTTCAGATAATGGTAGGGAGCACTCTGTGTGTGCCTGAGCTTTATCTTATTTGAGGAAATCAAGTGAGCTTTGGCCTTTGTGGGAGTTGGAGACTTTGAGAACATTCAAGTATATTGTCTCTATTTTAGCTTTTTTTGCATTCTATGAATTTCTAAAAAACCCCAATTTTTGAAATGGGAATTTTCTTGGCTATAGCTTGATTCTCAATTCATCTCTTATTCTCAGTTCTGGTTACCCACTTAGGAGAACATTTTTGTTTTGTTTATATTGATTGCTTTACTTTTATATGTTGTTATGAGTATATTCCTTTTGCCTTTAACTTTGGAAACAACAAAATCTACAACATGTTTATTTTCTTTGTTTGCTTGCAGCAGTGAAATGGTCAAAAGATTTTCTTTTCTCTCAGGTATATATTATGTAAACACTTGGTAGTTTACAATGAGCTTTCTAATCCATTCTTTGGTTCTCACTGCAAGGCTGGATAGCAGGCTTGGCATGAGCTATTTGTCTTCCTTAAAGATGAGGAGACCGAGTTGAAGAGAAGTCATTTGCCCCACGTTTATGCATACAGGTCTTAAAATCTAGTTTCGCATAGCAGTATCATATCTCTTTTGCTTCTTTCTTGTTTGATTGTTATCTGTATTCTCTGCCAGTCTGCCAGTGAAATGCAAGTTAATATGAAAAGAGGCCTACCTGTCATGTTCACCTCCATATCCCTGAAAACTAGACAAGTGTATCACAGAATGCTTTTGGTGAATCTTGAAGTATACCCCAGTCTTCCTGTCTCAGGGCCTGTGGTCTTTTAAATTTCCCATGGCTACTCTTCTTTTTCCATAAAGACAATTTATCTGTTCACCTTAAACAGAAGAATGTGTGAATGGTAATGTAGCTAGTAATTGGTGGAATAGTAAGACCAGGACCTAGTTTAATTCTCAACAAAGTAGATTAATGTTATTTTATTTGTGGACCCTGGCAGACCAAATGTTTTAGAAAGGTGCTTAGATGGTGGCAGCATTTTTCTAAAATAGACAGAGCTACTTTTTCTGTGAAGCTGTTGAATAGCAAAAGTTCTTTGCCACCTCTCTCTTTACCTGAGCAAGAGCTCAGCTACTCAGTATTCTCAAGTTTTTATGGTCCCCCCATGGGGTTTCACCTAGCATACTCTCCAGTGTTCAGCTTATTTTTAGATCTTTCTTTTCTAATGATGTTTATCTGTCCTTTGACTCATTCTTAGTGCAGATATCAGTTCTAACTGGGTGGGCACCTTGCCTCTTTGAACCTGAATTTTCTTTAAAAAATCCAATAAGGATAATAATATGTACTCTTTACCTATGTGCATCATTTGTGTGGTGTTGACTAAAAAAGGGCAATGCAGAAGCATAAAGCATTTTGCCAAATATGTCATGGGTGTTTTCAGTTTTTTTTCCCTTGGGAAGCTTTTTAATATAGTTGCTTTACTTAGATATACAGAGCAATACCTGACAGGAGCAATGTAAGAGGAGGAAAAGTTTATTGTGGCTCATGGTGTCAGAAGTTCAGTCCTTGGTGAGCTACCTGCATTGTTTTGGGTTCAAAGTGAATCAGTTTATCTTGGGATAAGGGCATGATTGAGGAGCTCTGCTCCTTCATTCAAGGCAGCCAGGGAACAGAGTAGGGGAGGACAGGGTACAGGAGCTATAAGGAAGATGTCCCCTTCTAGGCCATGCTCCAAGTGAGCTAACTTCTCCACCCAAGCCCTGTCTACTATAGTTACCACCCAGTCAGTCCATTTAAATTATGGTGGACTGATCCAGTTATAGCTCTAATGACCCACTTATTTCACCTCCAAATACCTTGTATTAACACTGGAATGTTGGGGTGTGTGTGTGTGTGGGATACCTCATACCCAAACCATAACAATAACAAACTAATCACTCTGGGGTCCTAATGCTTTTTTCTTTTTCTTTTTTGAATCTGTAGATGGACTACATGCCTTTATTTTATTTAATTTTTATGTGATGGTAAGGATGGAACCCAGTACCTCACACATGCCAGGTAAGCACTCTGCCACTAAGCTACAGCCCCAGCCCCTGAGGCTTTTTTTCTTTCTTTCTTTGTAGCTGTTTATTTTTGTATGTGGTGCTAAGGATCAAACACAGTGTCTCACACATGCTAGGCAAGTGCTCTGCCACTGAGCTACAGGACTAGCCCCTAAGCCTTTTAATAATGATTTGAATTACCTTTTTTGATTGCTCAGTTAAGTTTAAGGAAGATGCTTAATACCTTTAAGAGAGTAATTTCTATGGTGGCAATGTAAAGACTCTTAGAACTTCTGCAAGGGACAGATTTTAATTTGGGGGTAGGAGAAGAGAAGTTTTTAGGGCTCTACTATTTACCTTTCATCATGGCTCACATTAAATCTTTGTTCATATTTTGTAACTACTGCCAGGTGGAGGGACAGATTGGTCAGGACTACCAATACCTTTTGGTAACCAATTTGTTTTGAACTCATCTAAGCTAGTTAGCATCTATTTATTTCACTTCTGGAACATTTCACACAATAATTCTCCTGTGTTGGAATCCAGTGGTAACAAGCTCTCTACTGTGCTGATGCATTTGAATTTAGACAAAGTATTTATTTGCCTGTCGGTGTTCTGTGACAAAGGAGACCAATGCCAATGAGGTGAAAGGTAAGGGTTAGATAGTACACAGAAGCCTGCATTTGAGAAAGCTGGGGCCAAACCCGAGGGTGTCCTATTCGTGTGAAATCTTGCCCTGTTGTTTTCTCACTGAGGCCCCTTTGTCAAAATCTGTCAACAAGTGCCTTTTGCAGAGTTGTGAGATCCAGGGGTTGATGTCTTTCTAGGCATTTTCCTGTCAGAACTGTCATTCAAAAAAATTATCGCATACAGATTGAAACTAAGATTATAGGTTTAAACAGCTCTAGCTTCTCTCTGATTAGGGACAGCCTAAGCAATGCCTATAAGCTAAATTTGGTCTCCGTTATTATGAAAATTGAAAGTAATGCATTAAAATTAAGAGTTTGAAAACAGCCTTTAATTTAGATTCCATAAAACATTGATGGGTTGGGAGGGTATGGTGCTAAGGTCTCAGGGGGCCTATATTAAAGATGAGTAGAAGGCTTTTAAAGCTTTATAACTAGTTTGAATGTGATCTGAGGGCCATGACACTCTGAAGAAAATGGAATTGGTTGTTTATTCTAGGTCCTGTGAAATACAGTAGTCAACATCTTTGTAGCAAGAATTACTGATTAGAGAGGTTGGGATTCTAGATAGGTAAAGTATCCTGCTAAATAAATGCAACTTAGACTCAATCTCTTCTGCAACTTTATTTCTAAGAAATAGGATATTTTTAAAGACCAAGGGAATTGAAATATAAGTAGATTAACAAAATCAGTCTTAGCTTGTATTGTAAAGAAGGAAGGAATTGTAGTTATCAAGATAGAATGTGGATGGGAACAAATTATTTTAAAATATTAGAGCAATGTCCTGCAATTCCCCAGCCTCACAAGAAACAGAAGAAATCTTGCCCCTAAGAAAATCTCCCAAACTTGAAGAGCCAGAGCAAGAAGGTAGTAGAATGCTGTGATGTAGTGAATTTCACATTGTAAGGGGGGCTGTTTAAGTTTGGCTGTGAATATAGAAGTTTCACTAACTGGAGAAGGGAAATGGAGACTAAGATCCTTTGCCAGCATTGCTTATGACTCTCTTTTACTCTCCATTACATTTATGCTCTTCAATTGCAGAACTGAAAACTAGCTTAAGTGAGTTTCCAGCTGTGCCTATAATATTTATGGGTTTTTAATGGTGTTCAAGTGTTTATTTTGAGATGGGAGAAAGAAAGAAACCTAGAAATATAAAAAATTCCCACCATCCAGAGATAACTACTTTGAGGATGACCATCTTTTTATGTGCCTTATTTTGTGTATGTATACATACATACATAACTTTTCCAAAAAGTATCATAGTTCATTACTTTTCTATATCATTAAGTCCACCTTTTGGTTAACTCATCTTCCTCTTCTTTCTTGTCATTTACATTTCTCCAATTACCTACATTAATAGCCTGGTGTATATCCTTCTATACTTTTCTCTAGATAAACTTAGTAAAAATCAAACACATATACAGGTTTGGTGGCCATTGTTTTACAAAATTGGTTATTATGTTATACATTTTCTGTGTTTTTATTTATTAATCATTCCCTTGTGGTTTTGGTAAAAGTTCCACAACTCTCTTAATGGTAGTGTATTAGTTATTTTGGACACACTGATTAAAAACTGAGAGAGGCAACTTAAAGGAGGAGAGATTTATTTGGATCCACGTTTCAGTCTGTGGTTGACTGACAGATTGCTTTATGCCTGAAACAAGACAGAAAATTCTGGCAAGGTTGTGGTGGAGGAAAGCCCCTTAGCTCCTGGCAGCTAGAAGGCAGGGAGAGAGGGAGGAAGGGGCCAAAGATAGGATATATAATTCAAGGGCACAACTCCAGTGACCTACACCCTCTAAGTAGCTGCCACCTCTTGCACTTCTACCATCTCCCAATAATGTCATCAAATTATTAATTCATCAGCAGATTAATGCATTGATAAGGTCAGAGCCCTCATGATTCAGTTACTTCTTAAGAGTTCCTCATTTGAGCATTGCTGCACTAAGTTTCAAGCCTTCAACATAAGAGCTTTTGGGAGACCTTCCAGATCCCAGTCTAAACAGGTAGCATTAGTAGGTCATGACATAAATGGAATGACAGTTTATTCATTCATTTTCATATGAATAGCCATTCACTATATTTCTACTTTGTCACCATCATCCTTGATGCTGCAGTAATTATTTTTATATTAAATCATATAAAATTTCACTTGTGTAGATAAAATAGTTAACTATAAAAATTCTGGTATTAGCATGTAAAAAAATAAACTGTAATAGGGACCAGAGATTTGAGAATGCAGAAATAAAATCAGCAATTGTTGGTGCAACTTTAATCCCTCCTGGAGTGCAGAGAAAAAGAATAATGAAAAAAGAAAGGTCAGTAATGAATAAAATGGGTCACTGAATGGACAACCAATGTGTGGCTATTATGTACCTGAACAGATAAAAAGAAACAGAACAAAACATTTCTGAAATGATGAAATAGGTGGACCTCTATATCAAAAGGTATCACCTAGTACCAATCAAACTAAAGGATGAGACAGACATCTATGTAATCCTGGTGTATATTTCTATTTATTTATTTATTGGCATTGGGGTCTGGATTTGGGGGTAATTTACTATTGAGCCACATCCCAAGCCCTTTTATTTTTTGACACAGGAGTTCTCTAAGTTGCTGAGGGCCTCACTAAATTGCTGAGGCTGGCTTTGAACTTTCAATCCTCCTGCCTCAGCCTCCTGAACTGCTGGGATTACAGACACTATGCCATTATGCCTGGCAAATATTCTGAATTTTAAGGATAAAGAAAGGGAGTTCTACAAGTATCCCTTCAGAAAGAGGAAAGAAACAACAAAAAACAAAATCATTTTACCACTCGAGAGAACAATAAGTGTAGACTTTCCTATAAAATTAAATGTCATAGGATAGTGGAGCAGCATATGTATTTTTGGTAGAAGAATATGGTTTATAAAAGTTGCATATGAAAGTAAATCTTAACAATGAAAAGTGGACAGATTATGCACACACATACACACAGATAAGCAAACTTAAATAAAACACAATATTATAGAGAAAACAGAACCAAAGGCAATCCCATTCATAAGATAAGGCTCCTTTTTATTATTAACAGTCTTCTGCCCAGTAGGGTAGCATTATAGTTAAGATATGAGGTGTACTTCAAAAGGTCCTTTGTTGGGGCTGAGGATGTGGCTCAAGCGGTAGCGCGCTTGCCTGGCAAGCACGCGGCCCGGGTTCGATCCTCAGCACCACATACAAACAAAGATGTTGTATCTGCCAAAAACTGAAAAATAAATATCAAAAATTCTCTCTCTCTCTCTCTCTCTCCTCTCTCTTAAAAAAAGTTCCTTTGTTAGTGTAGGAGATGAAATGATTAAATCCTGAGAGTCTTTACCTAATCAGTGGATTAAGCCATTTAATGAATGAAAAATTCCGGTGGATTGCTGGGTGGTAATTGTAAGCAGGTGGGGTATGGCTGGAGGAAGTAGGTAACTGGGGGCATTCCTTGAGGATTATGTATTTTATCCCTGGTTCCTTCCAACTCTTCTTGCTTCTTCTCTCTGATAAGCTGAGCAGCTTTACTCTGCATGCCCTTCTGCTGTGATGTTATGTGTTCCCTGGGCCGAGAGTAATGGAGCCAGCCTACTATAGACTGAAACCTCTGAAACTCTGAGCCCAATATAAACCTTTTCTCCTCTTGTCTGGTATATGTATCATAGAGACATAAAGCTGACTAGCACAGGAGTCATTAGCTACATGTGGCTATTTGAATTTAAATTAATTAAATGCTGTTTCTCATTAATATTGGCCACATTTCAAGCTCTCTGTAGCCACATGTGTTCAAGTGCTCACTAGCCACCATATTAGACAGCTGAGACAGAACATTTCTGTCATCTCTGTTCAGTTTAATGGCACTGATAGAGAATACAATGTAGAGTAAAAGTGTAACACTTATGAACATTTTGCACAAAATAAAATCCATTCATATATAATAAGTGATTACTGAGAAATACAAGGAGAAACTGTTAGAAGGCTGATCTTAATGGCATACTTGAACAGTATATTCTCTGAAAAATAAATGTTTAAAAAAATATAAAGCCACATGAAGGATCAGATTATTTTAATTAAATTGAATCGATTCATTTCAATTTTTTTATGTGGAGGTGTTGAGAGCCACAGCCGAAGGGGCCCCAGCAAACTTCCAGCTGCCGGCTGATGATTGGCTCACAGCGGCCCCAGCAACATCTAGCTGATTGGCTCCTCGGCCCCAGCAACATCTAGCTGATTGGCTCCTCTGCGGTGATGCTCATTGGACTGTTTCCCTGCCCTTTCAGACCACGGAGCTGCTCATTGGGGGACTTTTTTGGCTCTGCCCACATGACCCAGCCAATCGCCCTCAAGAGCAGGAGGATTGTGGGAGGTGAAAAGAAGCTTGTGTGGGAGAGAGAGGCTTGTGGAAAGCCGGTGGTGGCAGTTGAGGCTCTGAGGGTTTTTCCTGAGAGGCTGTTTTGTTTGGTGTGTGGTTCTAAAAATAAAGTTAGTTTCTTTTAACAAGTGGCTTCTGACTGTGCCCAGCCAGACTGCGGCATTTGGTGGCTCGCATGGGGAGCGACTGAGGGTAAGTGAACTGCTCGCCCCTGAGGGCAGGGCGAGAGGATGGGTAGCCATTTTAAGATTCTTCTTTTGTTATTTTGTTTCACTTTTGTTTTAAGTTGCCTGTCCCTGGAGATGTGTAAGATGGAAGAAAAACCACTCACATCTGAGGAACAGATAGGGAGAAAGGACGGATGGACATTTCAGGAGGCTATTATAATGATTTTGTGTTGTTTCAATTTTGTTTCACTCTGTTTCAGTTTTGTTAGGCGTCATCTTGTTGGGTTGTATTATAGTAGAAATACGGGATCAGAAATTAGTAAAAAACAAACTGAAAGAGTGTTAAGTAAATTGTTAGAGGAAGGAGGCATCCCAGTAAAATCAATAGCAGTCAGGGCATACGTTGATACAATACAAAAATGTAGCCCATGGCTTTTTAAGGAGGAGTTGTTAAATATATCACAATGGAACCATCATGGTGAAGATTTAAAAAGAATAGAAAAGAAAAGCCCAGGGACTCTGCCAGTTGGCACATTGCCATTGTGGACGTTCATATCTTGTTTGCTTAGTCCAAAGCCTTCAGTTCAGACAATGGTAGAGGAAGGAGAAGACATATTGATTCAAGTAAAAGAGAAGGTCTCTCAAGTTAGTCAGACAGAGGAAAAGATTCAAGTAAAAGAGAAGGCCTCTCAAGCTAGTCAGACAGAGAAAGAAAGTGTAAAACAGAAAAAGCCATCAGGGGGAAAGTTACAACAGGAGACTGCTACTAACACCTTTCTATCACCAGAGGACGTAAGTGTCCAACTAACAAGGCCACCTCCATATGCTGGGAGGTCCCCAACCCCCGCAGTTGATAGTTGGGATCCTGAGACAAGATCTCAAATATTAACATGCCCTGTATTTGAGGCAGGAGGGCAGCGATTTTACCAAGTTTTAAATTTCAAAACAGTGAAGCAGCTAAAAGAGGCTGTAACAACCTATGGTCCTCAAGCACCCTTCACTGTAAGCATGGTCGAATCCATTAACAACTTGAACATGACGCCAGCAGATTGGGCTAATATGTGTAAAGCTGTGCTAAATGGAGGACAATACCTGTTATGGAAGGTTGCCAATGAGGAATTTTGCAAGGAGACGGCTAGGCGAAATGCAGCAGCTGGTTATCCTCAGAGAAATCTAGATATGTTGTTAGGAAAGGGACCTTATGAGGATCAGCAGCAACAAATTGCATATGATCCTGGCGTATACGCACAAATTGCTGCAGATGCAATTAAGGCATGGAAGACTTTACAAGGACATGGAGGTTTACAAGGTCAATTATCTAAGGTAATACAAGGAGCTAATGAACCTTATGCTGAATTTGTAGATAGGCTTATTCAAACAGCTACCAGAGTTTTTGGGAATACAGAACAAGCAATGCCATTACTAAAACACCTGGTTATGAGCAAGCGAATCGTTGGTGCAGAGATATCATTAGACCATGGAAATATGAAGATTGAAACACATATATTAAATTATGTAGAGACATTAATGAACAAGAGCAAGTCGTGGCAGCTGCAGTAAAACAGGCTTTAGATGCCAGAGACATTAATGAACAAGGGCAAATTGTGGCAGCTGCAGTAAAACAGGCTTTAGATACCAGGCCAAGAACATGCTACAATTGTGAACAAACAGGACATTTTAAAAGGAATTGCCCCATTGGAGGAGGGTTTAACAAAACTAGGTATCAAAGGAGTAGAATACCAGGTATTTGCCCACGATGCCGTAGAGGGAGACATTGGGCTAATGAATGCCGTTCTCAAACCACCATAGAGGGTACTCCATTATCAAAAAACGAACAAGGACCAGGTGTTTATCCACGATATCGTGGAGAAAGGCATCGGGCTCCATTGCCAAAAAATGGACAGGGGGGCCCAATGCTCCGGGGCCCAAAACCACAAATATACGGAGCACTGGAGGAACCCAGCAACCCCATCAGGGTAGTGCCCAGGACACATTGTCCATCAGATCCCTCATCAGACAAACCAGAGGGAGCGCAGGGTTGGACATCTGCGCCTCCGCCAGAGCAGTACTAACTCCAGAGATGGGAGTTCAAATCATTCCCACAGGGGTGAAAGGACCTCTTCCCAAAGGAACAGTAGGCTTATTATTGGGACGCAGCTCTTCTACTCTAAAAGGACTTATGATAAGTCCTGGGGTAATTGATCCCGATTATGAAGGTGAAATAAAAATTATAGCCAGTTCTCCAAAGGGTATATCAGTAATTTCACCAGGAGATAGAATAGCACAGTTACTAATAATACCCAGCCTACATGATAAATTTTCCAGTCGTACTGTAGAAAGAGGTTCCAAGGGATTAGGCTCCACAGGTGTAGATTGGGCTATGCTTTCTTTAAATTTAGATTCTTGCCCCATGCTAAAACTAAATATTCAAGGACATGAATTTAATGGGCTACTGGATACAGGTGCAGACCTTAGCATCATCTCTCGTCAAGAATGGCCAAAACATTGGCCATTACAACAAGCCACTCAAACGCTTCGAGGCCTAGGAGTGGCAACTAATCCCCATAGAAGTGCAATGGTATTAGATTGGAAGGATCCTGAAGGATGTGAAGGAACTATACAGCCATATGTATTGGATCATCTTCCCGTAAATTTATGGGGACGAGATGTCCTAGATCAATTAGGTTTGACATTAACAAATAACATCAACCAAAATGCACCCACTATTATGACTAGACAAGGTTTTAGGAAAGGAAAAAGATTAGAAAAACAAGAACAAGGTATAGCAGCACCAATACAAATAGATCAAGGAACAGACAGACATGGGTTGGATTTTCAGAAAGGGCCACTGAGACAATAAAAATTACTTGGAAATCAGAAAGACCAGTATGGGTTCCTCAGTGGCCCCTGACTAAAGAAAAGATACAAGCAGCCCATGACCTGGTCAAACAACAATTAGCAGAAGGACATATACAACCTTCTGTATCTCCCCATAATACTCCCATTTTTGTCATCAAAAAGAAATCTGGTAAATGGAGATTATTGCAAGATTTAAGAGCCATTAATAATGAGATGGTTATTATGGGACCTGCTCAATCAGGGATTCCTCAGTTGTCTGCTTTGCCAAAAACCTGGTATGTTTTAGTTATAGATATTAAAGATTGTTTTTTTTAAATTCCAATTCATCCTGAGGATAGTCCACGTTTTGCATTTACTATCCCTGCACTGAATCATGAAGGTCCTGATCAGAGATATGAATGGAAAGTACTCCCTCAAGGGATGGCTAACAGCCCAACTATGTGTCAAATTTATGTTAACAAAGCAATCCAGCCACTTAGAAATCAAAATCCTGAACTACAAATATTTCACTATATGGATGATGTATTATTAGCACACAAAGATAAAAACACATTGCTAGAATGTTATGCCACACTTACAAACTTATTAAAAAATTATAATCTAGAGATAGCAATAGATAAAGTACAATTAAATTTTCCAATTAATTATTTAGGAATTCTATTATCCTCAACCATGGTCCGTCCACCAAAAATTCAAATACGAGTAGATCAACTCAAATCACTTAATGACTTTCAAAAGTTATTAGGAGACATAAATTGGATAAGGCCTTATTTAGGTATACCAACAGGAGAGTTGGGACCTTTATTTGATATCCTAAAAGGTCCATCAGATCCAAATTCACCCCGAATGTTAACGCCTGAAGCAAGAAAGGCATTAAAAATCATTGAAACATATTTGGAAAATATGCATTTGGATAGAATTGATATAAGTTTGCCTTTATTATTTATTGTACTACCAACAAAAAATATTCCTACAGGAGTATTTTGGCAAGAAGGTCCATTATTATGGATACATTTATCTTATTCTCCTAACACTATTCTTACTAGGTATCCTGAGGCTGTAGGACAATTAATACTCAAAGGAATAAAAGCAGCAAAGGGAGTGTTTGGAATTTCTCCCAATAAAATTATTACTCCATATAATATGAATCAAATTGATGAGTTAGCTAATGAGTTAAATACTTGGGCAATAATCATGTGCAAATCTAATGTTTCATTTGATAACCACTTACCATCTAATCCTTTATTGTCTTTTTGGTCATTGCATCCTGTAATTTTTCCAAAAATGACAAGAAAAACACCTATCATGAATGCTCCAAATATATTCACTGATGGGTCAAATAATGGTACAGCAGCAGTAGTTACCCCTGATCAAACTTTTACATTTTTAGTACCCAAACAATCAGCTCAAAAGGTAGAGCTTAATGCAGTTTTACAAGCTTTTGTGATGTTTAAAGATTCTGTATTTAATTTATTTTCTGATAGTCAGTATGTAGTTAATGCTATAGTATCTCTTGAAGATGCTGGTAGGATTTCCCCTTCTTCTACTGTTTTCTCTTTGCTTTCCACTATACAAAGTCTAATCTGGGACAGAAAAGATCCATTCTTTATAGGACATATTAGGGCACATACAGGATTGCCTGGAGCCCTTAGTTTGGGCAATGATTTAGCAGATAAAACTACACATGACATACATATTTTCTCTACACTAGAAGAAGCTATAAATTTCCATAAAAAGTTCCATGTCAATGCTAATACTTTACAAAAGCATTTTAAAATAACTAAGGAACAAGCTAGACAAATAATAAAACAATGTCAAAATTGTGTGACCTTTTTACCACAAGTTAATCTTGGAGTCAATCCTAGAGGATTGATACCTAACCATATTTGGCAGATGGACGTCACACACTTGCCAGAATTTGGAAAATTAAAATATTTGCATGTTACAGTTGATACTTCTTCTGGATTTTTGATGGGCTCCCTTCATGCCGGAGAAAAAACTAAAGATGTTATAGCTCATTGCTTACAAAATTTTGCCACTGTGGGTGTTCCAAAACAGTTAAAAACAGATAATGCCCCTGGTTATACTTCTACCTCTTTTAAACAATTTTGCTCAACATTTGGCATTACTCATATAACAGGAATCCCATACAATCCACAGGGACAAGGCATAGTTGAAAGAGCTCATCAAACTATTAAAATGTACTTATTAAAGCAAAAAGAAGGAATTGGGAAGGGGTATATATTCCCCAAAGATAAACTTAAAATAACCCTTTTTACTCTAAACTTTTTAAATTTGGATTCATCAGGACTTAGTGCTGCGGAAAGGCATATGTGTCCAAAAAATGTGCATAAGCCCAAGGTACTTTGGAAGGATATTCTAACAGGACAATGGAAAGGTCCTGACCCAGTAATTGTCTGGAGTCGGGGGTCTGTTTGTGTGTTTCCACAGGGAGAACAGCAGCCGATTTGGATTCCAGAAAGATTAACTAAAGCGATTTCTACAGACCAAAAAGAAGATGATTTGGCTCAAATCCATAACAACTGATATCCCAAACTCCAGTTTGGCTATTCTTACATCTGCAACAGAACCAGGATTCTTTTTTCAATATCTATTTTATTATTGCCCTTTGCCATATCATGAAGTTCTATTTTGTTTTTTGAGCTCATACAGACCTAGGTTAATGTTTTGCTGATCAGTTCTATTTTTTGACTATAGAGTTTTTAAACATTGCAATGGAGATTTCACCTGTAAAAAGTTATAAGGCCTTTACTATAATGTTATGTGTTGTATGTATTATATTATGTGTGCACACTTGTGTTTTGTGTTATATGTTTGAATGTACGTATGTCCATATATCATATATGATGAGCGCTCATGATAAAATGGATCCAAATATTTTTTTTTCACGTGATTTATATGGTTTAATTTAAATTGGGTAAACAACTGTTGAGGATTGTTTTAATATGTAAACAAAAAAGAAGGTTAACAGATCTGTTTGTTTACTTTCACCTTTCCTTTTCATTATATTTAATAATTCTCTTAAAGATAATGTAAATTGTTAAGAAAATTGTTTTCTTTTAGTGCCTTCTGTAATGTTACATAATTTTTTCTTTAGCCATTATTGCTAGAATTCCTATCTTCATCCCAGTGCTGGTGAAGTCAAAGATAAAACCAATCTACAGCTTCTGCAATAGCCATCACTGAACTGCTTGCAGAACTTGCCTGGACACATTGTGAACTCACCTGTATGCATTGTGAACTATCTGTTGGTGCAGCGACTTGTGGTAGTGTTGGGGTATTTTTGCTGATGATGTCACCGGTGGTACAATTTTTCAAAGGAGCCCTCAATTGGCTTAATGTCATGGCATTTTGCATCCTCCTCTACTAGTGATGGTCTAAAATTTGGGGGCCAACAGAGGTGAGGCAAAGAACCTCACCCCCCCACTGGTGCAAAGGCCTATCCACAAGTATAGCTGTATGCTGGACCGGTAGTCAGTGACGGGTATGATCCAATTGCAGTGGTACCAACCTAAGACAGGAGGCTGACGCCTAGAGGTCAGTTCATCCGATGACTGGTAAGGACCATATGTTGAATTGGACTGCCTAACAGGCACGGTCCCTAAGCCACATGCTTGTTGTTTAAACAGAGAGGGGGAGATGTTGAGAGCCACAGCCGAAGGGGCCCCAGCAAACTTCCAGCTGCCGGCTGATGATTGGCTCACAGCGGCCCCAGCAACATCTAGCTGATTGGCTCCTCGGCCCCAGCAACATCTAGCTGATTGGCTCCTCTGCGGTGATGCTCATTGGACTGTTTCCCTGCCCTTTCAGACCACGGAGCTGCTCATTGGGGGACTTTTTTGGCTCCGCCCACGTGACCCAGCCAATCGCCCTCAAGAGCAGGAGGATTGTGGGAGGTGAAAAGAAGCTTGTGTGGGAGAGAGAGGCTTGTGGAAAGCCGGTGGTGGCAGTTGAGGCTCTGAGGGTTTTTCCTGAGAGGCTGTTTTGTTTGGTGTGTGGTTCTAAAAATAAAGTTAGTTTCTTTTAACAAGTGGCTTCTGATTGTGCCCAGCCAGACTGCGGCATGGAGGAGTGCCAGGGATTGAACTCAGGGGCACTTGACCCTGAGCCATATCCCCAGCCCTATTTTTTATTTTATTTAGAGATAGGGTCTCACTGAGTTACTTAGGGCCTCTATTTTGCTGAGGCTGGCTTTGAACTCAAGATCCTCCTGCCTCAGCCTCCTGAGCTGCTGGGATTACAGGTGTGCACCACTGCACCCAGTTCAGTTAAAATTCTTTATCCTAATGAACTATATCTTATTTGATACTGTCCATGAGATGTTTAAAATATAGTTATATATTAGCCATAATATAAGCCCCATTTCCAAAAAGCATACATGGTACTTCATTGTGTAGTATTTGCAGTTAGTAAAAGATACACAAATGGAATCCTTCCATATACTTAGAAAATGCATAACCCTCTTGTAAATAATTCTTGGATTGAGGAAGAAAATAAAAGCCACAATTCCAGAATACTGAGTCAAATAACAATGAGAATATACCATGTGTATAAACCTATGTGATATTGCAGAGCTTTAATCAGAGAAACATGGATACCTCTGTAAATTTTCAGTGGTTAAATGTTCAACATTCAAAGTTAAAACACAATACAAATATAAGGAAACAATAAGGAAGTAGCAGAGCTAAAGCAGAAACTAATGAACTAGAAAAAAAATCTAATGGAATCAACTATTCAAGTCAGAATACGTTTTCTTAAACAGAATAGGGACAGGATCTTAGCCAAATAAAAATGAGAAAAACCATAAAAGTAAAATGAGAAAGGGAATATAAACACAAGTATTGAGAATATTTTCAGAATTGAATAGAGATTGTATATAACTCCATGTCACTTATTTGAAGATTTCAATGAAATGGATAATTTTCTTAAAACATAGATTACTAAAATTGTTTCAAGAAGTGGAAAGCTTTACAGATGAGGTGAACAAGTAAGTAGTTGTACCTGTGGTTATAACATTTCAGGTGGAATGTTTTCTAATTTTTTATTTTATGTTTTGATTTTTTAAGCACTCATTTTATTAAATATTTTATGTGGTAAAACAAATTAGGTTATCTTAAGCATTTTAAATGTACAGATTAGTAGCATTAAATTCATGTTGTTTTACAGTAGTTCTCCAGAAGTCTTTCATTTTGCAAATCAAATTCTATTCCTATTAAACAACTCCCACCTTACCTTATCCCTCTATCCCCTGATAAACACCTTTTTCTTTCTGTTTCTATGGATTTGACAACCTCATATAAGTGGAATTATATGGATTTTGTCCTATATGTAACTGGCTTATTTCATGTAAGAAAGTTCTGAAGGTTCTTCCATATTGTAGCATGTGACAGACTATCCTTCTTTTTTCATTGTTTTATTTCTTGATTTTTTTTTCAGTGCTGGGGATCAAACCCATGCATGCCAGGGAAACACTGAGCCACATTGCCATCATGATTAATTTCATTTAAAAGACTGAAAAATATCCCATTGTATATCTATACTCCATTTGATTATTCATTCCTGCATTAATGTATATTTAGGTTTTTTCTTAAATACTAATTTTTATACATGTTTTAGTTACAAAAATTTTACAATGCACATTCTTCTGCATCTTGTTTTTCATTGTAATAAGAATTCTACGAGGACAGTGTGTATATTATGAGTAATTGGTAATTTGCAGATTTTTTTCCAATCTGCTAATTTCAGCATTTACATTTGTGTTTCTAAGTTTTTCATTCTAGTCTGTAACTATCATTTCCAGAGTTATTTTAATCTTAGCACTGTATTAAATGGTTTCTCTGCTTAATGCTGGTCCTCTTGCTAGGGATGATCATCTTTTGAATAGGTTGACATTTGTCCTTCAGCTTAAGTAGTTTCTTCAAGAAATGCTCTTTGAAATTATGCTTCTATGTATGACTTAAAACACTTGATTTTGATTATGGATGAATGTTTAGTAGAAGATAAGTATTATACTTTATTTTTTCCAAGGATTTGGTAGATAGATATTGCTTCACCTCGTGTTGAAGGGTGCCCTAGAGAACTTTGAGACTAACCTCCTACTTTCCCTTATTGATGTCACTTTATCTTTTTGGTATTTTGTCTACATACAAAGGAGTCTTTTTCTTATAATCCAATTACTTTATGGAGATGCATTTTAACTTTATTTTTTTATCAAATTTTGTAGGAGTGTGAAGTTTTAAAAAAGTATTTAAATATTTTCTAGCCCTTTTTTTGTTTTGTTCTTTATGTTCTTCAGCTATGTTTATATCACATCTCCTTTGTATTTTTATCTATCCTTTATGTCATTTGTGTTTTAACCCTTTAAAACTCTATTCATTTGCAGTTCTTTTTATGTTTTTAAAATCTTGTATACCAAGTATTTCCTACTGTAGTTTTCTGAGTATCATTTTTTCTTTGCGGTATTTACAAAATGGTTTATTCTTATCTTCCTTTGTTTTTTTTTAAGTTAATGTAAGTAGTTTTATTATTCCATATTAGCATATATAATCAAAATTAGTTTATACATTTCTTTTTTCTTTTTATAGTGCTTGCAGTCTGGGCATTGTACATAATTGGTAAGTATTCTACTACTGAGTTATGTTCTTAGGCCTTTACCAATTTCTTACTAAGGGAATATTTTTTCCTAACCACCACTACTCACCTTTTAAAGCCTCAATTTTCCCTGGGAAGCTATATGTGGGCACCCCTCCCGCCCCTGCAAATGAAACTCTTATGGCCTTCCCAATTATAGCAGTTGCCACACAGTTTTGAAAATTCTTGTTTACTTTTCTGGAAAATAGATTGTATGCTTTGGGAAGTCAGGAACTGTGTTTATTGTTTTTGGTCAAATGATGCATCCCCAGCATCTGGCCTGTAATAACCCTTCCATTTATACCCTTAATTGTCTGGAAGGGCTTCAAGATGAAGCTCAACACCAGAAAGAACACAGTCTCATGATTTGCTAATTATGAACATGCATGGAATCCTTAGGATAATTCAAAAACAGTTCTGTAATTTTTCTAGCTGTTCAACAGAAGTACTTACAGTTCATTTGATGAATGCTCAAGGAGTCCATTTTCTCTAATGCCCTCCACCTTTCATTTTTATTCCTCTGTTCATCTCCAAGGCCTGACTCTCCATAGCAATCAAAGCCATAGACTTGTGGTTGAGGCTTCTTTCAGAGAGGGTTGAGGAATGCTTCATGGAATACTTGATTACTTAACTACCCTATTTTGGGAACAGGCTTATATCTTTCAGTTGATTCTACATGAAGCATGTATGTAAAGTTTTTTTTATTATTATTATTATTATTGGTTGTCCGTTATTTTGCTAGGGAACCAGTATATAAGAAGGAATGGGTCACAAATTATGCTTTATACAGTTTAGGAAGTACTCAGTAATTATTTCATGAGTGAAAGAATGAATGGTGTAATGATGGTTGATGTTTGCTTCATTTCTGTACAAGCATACAGAATGTCACTTGTATATTTGGTTTGATGTTGCAGGTTTGATTTCAGATTACCATAATGGAGCAGATACTTCAAAAAAGTGTTCCATATGAGTCTTTTGGTTTCCCAGAGTACATGAAAGTTAGGTTTACAGTATACTTTAGCCTAAAAGTATATGGTAACATTATGTCTGAAATACAATGTACATACCCTAATTAAAGTACACTTTGTTAACAAAAATTGCCAACGATCTTCTGAATTATTGGAAAGATGGCATCCATGAACTTGTTTAGTGTAGTTTTGCCACAAACATTCAATTTGTAAAAACACAATATCTGTAAATTACAATAAATATCAGTAAATAAAATGAGGGATGCCTGTGTGTGTGCAAGAATACATATGCTTTTTAAGTATTCTTCAATGTGTATGTGAAACATTTGAAATAAGAAGCTAAATGAATTTTGTTTTAATCTTTAAAACATAATATTTAAAGAAAGTACATTTAAATGGGAATTATGAATATCCTATTAATCCCTGTATGGTGTCAATTTGGAAACTCAAATGAGTCTCTTTCTAAAATGATATTTTATACCCACCTCTGGGCTTATAATTCCACTACACTTTGAGCTAAGATTTTTAAGATATTTGAATGATTCCCTGGGATTTAATTTAGGACTTTTCACATACAAGTATGGGGTTATGGGATACTACTGAATTTTTTAGGTTGGTTCATTATCTGGGTAGCTTCTTTTTGAGAATCATTTGTGGTAGACAAGGAATAAATCTACACGACAAGGTTCCTGAGTTTATGGATGAACTAAACCAGAGGCAGAACTAGGCACTGGGATGTCATTGGTAACCAATTCTGCCTGTGAAGTTGTATCAGATTTGATGCAGCTACTCCCTATGTGTTTTTAGTAGTTTTTATATGTTGGGATTCTTTTGCTTTTTTTCATATCCTTTTATCAACAACTGCCCTTTTCAGCTATGATGTTCTTTTATTGTTTTTGAATTTTCTTATAGGAAATAGAGAAATACAACAAAATCAAGTGGAAGTAAGCAGTGGCTGGAGAGACTAGCATTTGAAATGTTAATCTCTACTTTTCATCCATAAAAACATGTGAGATGATGCCAAACAAATAAGATTTCTAAGACTAACATGAAGATTGTCCCATCTGTCACTATGAATAGTTTTCTAAATTTTATCTGTGGTCTTCCTTAAGTTTGTACTTTTCCAGGAACTGTCCATTTGTTCAGGGTAGCTTTGTACTGGGGGATGATAAGGGACATGCATTCACTTCTTTACTCCAATTTTGCTCTGGGGAATCTGATCATGGTAACTGTGCTGTTCATAAAATGCTTTCCTCTCAAATAAAATAACTTTCTCCTAGCTTTTCTAAATCCTAATTATGAAATTACTCAAATCTCAGTTTCTCCATGAAGACATCTGGAATTCCCCAGTGTTCTTTTGATCTCTGAACCTGTATGAATTTGGATGCAAACATTGTCATGGTGAAATGTATGAACTTGAACAAGTTATTTAATCTCTCTGTGCCTCAGTATCCTTACTTGTAAAATGTGCATGATAAGAATGCCTGTTTTATCATGCTGGTTCTTATGTGGTTGGCATAACTGAATACATATAAAACAGTTAAGAATATTGCTTGGTACATAGAACAGTACCTGCTCAGTAATTATTAGATGGTCTTCCTACTCTTACTTTTAATGTGGTTCCCAAATCAACTGTAACACCTTTTAGTTGGGTTTTATGGATCCATTTATCTCCTTAAGAGATAACATATCATAGTGGGAAAAGTATGAATTCTGGATCTAGACTGCCTAAGTTTGTTTGAGTCCTAGTTCTGCAACACACTAGCCCTCTGATCTTGGAGAAGTTATTTAACCTTACTGACTCTTGGTTTCATCATTATTTAATGGAGATAATTATATTAATATACTCCAGATTCTTTTTTAAAATTGGTGCATTAAAATGATACATAATATTGGAATTCATTATTACTACAGTCATACATACACATACCTTAATTTAATACATCTCATTCCCCAATATCTTCCTCTTCCCTTTATTCCTCTCTCTCCCTGATCTGCTTGCTCTACTATCTTGAGCTCCCTTTTCTTCTTCTTCTTATTGCATTAGTGCTTTACAGATTATATATATATATATTTAATGTATTATCTCATATATTATTATATATGTATATAATATCTTAAGGAGATAAATTGATCAATTTTTATATAAAAGTATGTACATATAAATGTATATATGTGTATATATGTATACATGTGTGTATATATAAATATTCATAATGGTATATTTATACAGGGATATAGCATAATTGGGTATTTAATTTCCTAGTACTTCCCTGTGGCCCCCCACTTTGATCTGCTTTTTCTGTTTTATTGATGTCCTTTCTATTTTCAAAGGATACCTTGTTTAGTTCCTTCTTTTCACATGTGAGAGAAAACAATGGACCATTGACTTTCTGAGTACTGCAACAAGTCTTTGTGAACATTAAGTGAAATAATACTTTTGGAGTACCAGGCACACAGTAGAGGCCCATAAATGTGCTATTATTACAAATTTTTTTATTCATGGTACCTATGCCCAAATTAGTTACTCATTACATATTTGTTAAAGGATTCATTTCTCAGTCATCTATCTTTTGTGTTATTGAGAAACAGAATGATCTGGAAAAGGATAACTGTGTCTTTGAACTGCTTACTTTAGACTCAGTGTCTTTCCACCCATCAAGCTACCCTTTTTGTTCTGTTAAGCCTCATAATGTTTATGATGACAAATAAGAGTAGTTACTATTTGTTGAGTTATTACTTTGTACTGTGTTTATGCTAAACATTTAATTTAAATTATTCCTAGCCTTGTTTCCTCTAATGCTACGTTCTCTTCTAAGTGATCTCATCCATTATCTTGGCCTCAAGTATGGTTTATATGTCTTTGAGCCCCAAATTCTTATCTTCATGCCAGCTGTCGTTTGGGCTGTCTATCATCAAGCTCTGTATGTACCCATGTACCTAATTGCATACTTGGCGTTTGTGTTTAGATAATAGTCCATAGACAACTGAAACCAAAACTTTTCAAAACTGTACTGTCTCCTGTGCTTTCCCCTACTGATTTTCCATTTCTGCTTTTTCTATTGTGCATATCATCACCATGAATAGAATTAAAGACCATTCAGTTAATTTTTTTATTAGTTCTTATCAGTTATAGATGACAACAGAAAGCTCTTCAATTCATTGTACACAAATGGAGCAGTTTTTTCACTTATTTGGCTGTACATAAATTAGAGTTACACAATTTGTGCAATCATACATTTACCTAGGGTAATGATGTCCATCTCATTCCACCATCTTTTCCACCCTATGTCCCTCCCGGCCTTTGCCCCGTCCAGAGTTTCTCCACTCATCCCATTCTCCCCCATTATGGATTAGTATCCACTTATCAGAGAAAACATTCAACCCCTGGTTTATTGAGATTGTCTTATTTCCCTTAGCATAATATTTTACAACTCTATCCATTTACCTGGAAATGCCATGATTTTATTCTCTTTTAATGCTGAGTGATATTCCATTGTGTATATATACCACAGTTTCTTTATACATTCATCTATTGAAGGGCATCTAGGTTGGTTCCATAGTTTAGCTATTGAGAATTGTGCTGCCATAAACATTAAAGTGGCTGCATCACTGTTGTATGCTGTTTTTAAGTCCTTTTGGTATAGACCAAGGAGTAGGATAGCTGGTCTAAATGGTGGTTCCATTCAAGTTTTCTAAGGAATCTCCATACTGCTTTCCAGTTGGTTGCACTAATTTACAGTCCCACCAGCAATGTAAGAGTGTACCTTTCCCCCCACATCTTCATCAACACTTATTGTTGCTTGTATTCTTGATAACTACCATTCTGACTGGAGTGAGATGATCTCTTAGAGTAGTTTTGATTTGCATTTCTCTAATTGCTAGAGATGTTGAACATTTTTTCATATATTTGTTGATTGATTGCATATCTTCTGAGAAGTGTCTGTTCAGATCCTTAGCCCATTTACTGATTGGTTTTGTGTGTGTGTGTGTGTGTGTGTGTGTGTGTGTGTGTGTGTGTGTGTTAAGTTTTATGAGTTCTTTATATATCCTGGAGATTAGTGCTCTATCTGACGTGTGTATGGCAAAAATTTTCTCCTAAAATGTAGGCTCTCTCTTCACCTCATTGATTGTTTTCCTAAGAAGCAGCTTTTTGGTTTGAATCCATTCCATTTATTGGTTCTTGATTTTATTTCTTGCACTTTAGGAGTCTTGTTAAGGACGTCAGGACCTAATCTGATGCAATGAAGATTGGAGCCTACTCTTTCTTCTATTAGGCATAGGGTCTCTGGTCTAATTCCTAGGTCCTTGAGCCACTTTGAGTTGAGTTTTGTGCACAGTGGGAGATACAGGTTTAGCTTCATTTTGCTGCATATAGGTTTCCAGTTTTCCCAGCACCATTTGTTGAATAGGCTATCTTTTCTCCAATGTATGTTTCTGGCACCTTTGTCAAGTATGAGATATCTGTATTTATGTACGTTTGTCTCTGTGTCTTCTATACCATTGATCTACATGTCTATTTTGGTGCTAATACCATACCGTTTTTGTTAATGTAGCTTTGTAGTATAGTTTAAAGGCTGGTATTATGATGCCTCCTGCTTCACTCCTTTTGCTAAGGATTGCTGGGGGTCTTATTTTTCCAAAAGAATTTCATAATTGCTTTTACTGTTTCAATAAGGAATGACATTGGGCTTTTAATTGGAATCATATTGAATCTGTGTAACACTTGTGATAGTATGGCCATTTTGACAACATTAATTCTACCTATACAAGAGCATGGGAGATCTCTCCATCTTCTAAGGTCTTCTTCAATTTCCTCCTTCAGTGTTCTGTAGTTTTCATTCAGACCATTCTGTTTTACCCCACATTCAGAACCTTAACAAGTTCTGATAGATTTTCTGCCAACATGTATATTAAATCAATTTTTTTCCTTTTTAATATAACTATCAAAGCATAAGCTGACATTATATTCTCCACTGATTATTGTAGCCTACTTATTATGTAATCAGATTTTACTCTTTAAAAAATTGTCATATGATATATATATATATATATATATATATACATTAATATGCACAAAGTGCAGTAATCTCAAGTGTATAGCTTCATACATTTTCCCATATGAATATACTCATGTAATCATTTCCCACCTCTAGATGTAGAACATTTCTAAAAAGCTTTGAGTCCTCTCAGAATAACTTGTATTTTGGTGTGAGAGCTTTAAAAATGAAAACCCATAAATATTTCATAAATATGAAGTAAATATTTTTCATAGATATGAAAAACCCCATAAATATTGAAGTGTAAGTTAATGACACACATTGAAGTATTTAGGGTGAAGTATATACATTAGTGACTGTAGCTAACTTTGAAATGCATAAAAAATAAGACACATACAAGCATACCTAATGTGTGATACAGCAAGCCTGATAATAGTATGTGAGAGAGCACCATAAAATTCTTTTGAATCTGTAACTTTGATTTTATTATAAAATGTTTCAAAAGGGGATCTTTTTAAAAAGCCCAAACTGATTTTGTATTACCTAAAAATCTTTAATAGTTTTCCAATTATTATTGATATAGAATATATTATCTTTAATATCTCCTAAAAGGCCTAGCATTTCCCTGCCAGACTCTCCAGCTTCTTTCCCCTCATTCTTCATCTTTTTCAGTGTATTCAAGTCCAACATTCCTTTTTTTATTTCCAACAAAATGCAGAGTGAAAGAAATCCAGCAATGTGCTATTCCTCAGGTAGTGTTCAACAGTGGGATAACCTGAAGAGAAGTCATTTTTACCCAATGCAGTCTCTGGCAGGTAATTTTGTTTGTGTTGAAGATGGGTAAGAATGATGAGACAGTAAGTCAATGATAACAGTACTTCCCTACCATGAATGAGGGGCTGGATTCAAACCTCAGCACAGTAAGGAAGGAAAAAAGAAATGAAGGAAGGAAGGAAGGAGAAAAGCAGACAGAAAAACATGGACAAGATCCTAGCCCTTAGTTGCTGAAAGACATCCAACCACCTATTGCTAGTGCTATGCTATGTTCATGAAGTCTATTTATAGCACAAAGGGAACATTTATCATCTCCATTTTATGATATAAACTCTGTAAGGATAGGGACAGTGTCTAGCCTTTTCTCTCATGTATCTATAACTTCTATCAAAGTCTCAGGCAATCCTAATGTAGATACTACATAAATATTTCTTCAGTGGACTACAGGTTTCACTTCCTGTTGTTCTTTGCCCACAGTCAGTTATAGTACACAAATATTAATGAGGGCTAGGAGTTTAGCTCAGTTGGTAGAGTACTTGCCTAGCATTCATGAGGCCCTGGGTTTCATCCTCAGCAAGGAAGGAAGGAAGGAAGGAGGGAAGGAGGGAAGGAGGGAAGGAGGGAGGGAGGGAGGGAGCATGTGATTCCAGTTGATAGCCAGTCTCAACCACCAGAAACATAAGACCTCTTATGGATCCAGGTCCCAACCATTAAACTGTGTTATTAAGGAATAGAGAATAGCTATCTACAGCCCTTCTGACTTCCAAGTCCTGCTTGAATTACAGATGTGGGAGAAAACTCAACAATTATCTGTCCTGGCTGTTTAAAAATATTAATGAAAAATTTCAGAGATAACCTGTATGTTTTAAATTTCTACTCTGAGTAGTGATAAGATCTCATGCTGTCTTACCTGGGATTTGAATTATCCCTTTGTCCAGAACATCCATGCTGTATATGCTGCCAACTCATGGCAGATGAGGAAGACATCACATCTACATAACTTTTATTATAGTACATCATTATAATTATTTTGTCATTTTTATTATTCTCTTACTTTGCCTAATTTATTAAACTTCAGCATAGGTATATATATTTATGAAAAAAACTGTGGATGTGTGTATATAAACATACATACATATGTATATGTGTGTGTTTATTTACTTATACATAGAGGATTTTGTACTAACCATGGCGTCAGGCATCCACTGGGGGTCTTGGAACATAACTGTGGATAAAGGGTACTACTAAAATGAGCTCATTAAATACTTATAACAAAACAGGCCATGGTGCTTGCTTGTAACCCAGCTACTCTGGAGGATCACAAGTGGAAGGTCAGCCTTGGACATCTTAGTGAAACTCTGTCTCAGAAATTTATAAAAGGGATGGGGATGTAGTTTATGGACCCATAGGTCCAATCCCCTGCCATATACACACATTATCCCCCCCAATCTTATCACAGCCCTACAGGATAGTTATCATTTTGACCTCCATTTTCAGCTGACAAAACAGAATAGTTATTGAGGTGAAATAACTTATTGAATCCCACCTGTTATAAAGGGGTTAGGAATCGGTCCTAGATATGTCTGACTCTGAGGCCCAGGCCTTATGTGTTCTTCTTCTTTCTCTAATGCAGATATTATACCCTTCATGGAAATCACCCCTGAGAGTGGAAAGGGCATGATATGAGAGGGCATAGGACAGGAGAGGGTGACTATTTTGGTCTAACAGAAATGCCAGGTATTTCTCTTTAGGGACAATTTCTTCTCCCCCATAATCTCCTTTCTAGTGGTGTTAGAAGCTGCAATTTGGAGCCCACACCTGGAAGTGAACAGTGCTCCTGCTGAGCCAGCATTCCTCCCCAAATTGGTGATTCATTTTGGCTAATCACCTTAGTTATACTCATTAGTTTCCTTTTCATTAAGCCAAATGTAATAACTGCCATTTTAGCTAGGTGTGTTGTTGGAGTTAAATAAAGTACTGCAATGAAAGCATTCCCAGCATAAATAAAAACGTTTCCCAACCAAACCAGCTTGGATGCTCTTATAAAATGAGGCAATGCATAGGCAGCCTATGCAGCTTCATTTTCTGCATGTCTAGGTATTCTTTCTGCCCATGTCTAGGTGAAGTAAGCAGTTTTCTAAATGGTCTAAAATGAAGACAGTTAATTCTTTGATAACCAAATTCCTGGTAGAGTTTTCATCAGAATAATGGAATTCCTGAACCATACTTATTTAAAACTAAGAGATTTGCTTGGGCTCATGGTTCTGGTGGTATACGATCTAGGGCCCTCATCTGGTGATAGCCTTTTTTTCTGGTAGAGTTCTGAGGCAGAACAGAGCAATCTATTGTACTGCAATAGACAGTACAGTGTGTGTCTGTGTCTGGTCTTTGTCTTGTAAAACCACCAGGATTCAATCATGGGGCTTCTACACTAGTGACTTTTTCCAATCCCAATCACTTCCCCCAAAAGCCTCAGCTCTAAACATTGTCAATTTGATTAAGTTTCTATCCCCTTAATACCATTAACACATTACTCTGGGGATTAATCTTCTATATAGATTTCAGGATGTATATGTGTATGTGTTGGTTAGAAACCATATTCAAATCAGGGCACCATCAGATCTTATAGTTATGCTACTGTATTTAAAATCATTCCTTTAGGTTTAGAGATCTAGTGCCCCTATTAAAAGTTACATCCCTTATTATGGGAATATTTCATTAAGTCACTATCAGCCATTATCATCTGAACTTGTTCTATTTTCTTTATTGTCTCTACTCCTCAGTTATTTCCAGGTTTCCTCTTAGATATTGAAAAGTACCTATTTGGTCATGCTTCTTAACTGAATGAGAAAAGTAGGAATAAAAAAATTGTTAGCATCTAGTAAATATTTAATGTGTTAGTTACCATGGTAAGGACTTCATAAGTGATATATCAATCTTTCTAACAACCCAATGAAAAATTTTCTACCCATTTTGTAGAGAGTGAAAGAGAGACACAGAGAGGTTAAACAATTTGCCTAACGTTACCCAGTATAGTTGAGTTAGAATGTGAACCCAGGCGGTTTGACCCCAGAGCCAATAATCTTAACTGCTATGCAGTAGCACATTTTTAAATGTCAGTTTGACTATTTGGAATTGTGTGTGTGTGTGTGTGTGTGTGTATTAATGTTCATGGCCCTGTGTCACAGTAAGAGAGGAACAGAGGCCAAAGAAAACAATTGAGCTTCAGAAGTAGTGTACTGAAAGGCAAAGATAACCAAGTAGTTGTTGTACAGTTTTCTAAGTAATTATTACAGTAGTAACTGACACTTATGAGGGCTTATTGTTTGTCAAACATTGTGC
Organism: Marmota flaviventris; assembly: GCF_047511675.1. Classification (NCBI taxonomy): domain Eukaryota; kingdom Metazoa; phylum Chordata; class Mammalia; order Rodentia; family Sciuridae; genus Marmota; species Marmota flaviventris. Next base: position 104,388,891 of record NC_092518.1, read on the forward strand.
TATGTGGTATGTCTATTATTTGTATTAACTTATATAAAGTTCTAGAGATTCAGCCTAGTTTTCTTTCTTGTTATCATCCTTAGCCAGTGTCACCTAGATTAGAGGAGTAGTAGGAATATTGACCCAAATGAACTCTGATACCCTAAAATTCTTGTCAGTGCATTCTTGGGTTGTAATTACTTTTCTCTGGTTAAAAGATGATTTGGGAACTTGTGTATGAAAGGATCAAAGAGTATTTCTACTTACAGCCTGTGTTTTGAGTATTTTATTGATGCTTGGATTTCTCACTTACTTAGTTCCTGATCTGGTTGAATATTAGACCAATATTGAATGATTTCAGTTTTAGGACAGAAATCATTATACCCTTTTGGAGTCTAAGCTGGCCTCTTCCAAGGTTGGTTTGAGATAACAGTTTTGCAGTTTTTTTCTAGACTGGTCCCATGATAACTCCAGTGTGCATTCTTAGCAAAGTCCCAGCATACTTTGGGCTGAAGTCTGTTGGTGTTAAGATAGTGGCCATTAAAACAAAAGAGCTACATTGACCTTTCTGATGGGATTTTTAATTTCTTGCATGTTTTTTAGTGGAAGTCAGCAGAGAATTCAGAAGCACAGTGAAGCATGTGAAAATTGTTTCCCTTTAGATAGCTTCAAAATGTAATACTTGGTTTTTCTATCTTGGTTGAGTACTCTTCTCCATTTAAATTCCATCTTCAAAGCATCACTAAATACATTTTCTTCCCCTTGACTGTCAGTTAGAAGGATACTTTAACATACTTAGCTAAAGGTTATAAAAGGTGGTGCATAAAACCATTGTATTTTAATTATCTTAGTTAAATGATGTGGTTTTACTTTATCAAAAAGGTAATGCTCCTTTACAGTTCTTATTAAAACATGTGCTCTACATCTTTACAGTATTTTACATGTAGCTGGGGTATGTTGTACAGTGATAACAATACTCTTATGCCAGTATTCCTTGTATTTGTTCATTGGTGAGCTGGAGGCAAGAGGGAAGCCTGTTAAATAATGGAGAAAAGCTATCTATATCATATGTGGCTTATACTCATAATCTTGGCCTCATAAGCTTTATGCCTTGACATAATAGGTCAGCAATTAGGTTTATTCACTTACTTATGTGAAAATATACTCTTTCCATCACATTCCTAAACTATCACCATAGACCCTCCACAGGATTACCCTGTATATTTCTATAAATGAAGAAATGACATGTACCTCACTATGGCCATTTTTTAGATCAGTGTTTCTTAAAGTGTGATTTGAGAACCACCAATATGAAAGCAACATGCTGTATTTGCTGGGAATGTAAATTTCTGGTTCCTAATAGACCTATTGAGTCAAATCCTTGGCCATGGATCCGGAAATATGATGTTTAATATGTGCCATTACAATAACTGTTGTTCAACATTTTATTCAGTCTTGCCTATTTTTAGAACATTCTTTTAGAACATTCTTTCCCTTATCCTTGAATTCCTGCCCATCCCTCAACATCAAGTTCAAAGGATATCTTCCAGGGAAACTACCTTGATATATTTCCTTCATTCCCAACAGATGAAGAACTTTTTGTTGGGTATAATATGAAGAACATGAGGACATCAGAACTGGGGTGCAGGAAGAGTTTGAGAAATTGAAATAGAATAGTTTGGACAGAGTTTGAGGGAGGACTCTTTTACTGGGAAATTTTGACCCTGGGTTTTGAACTTGAGTCTTCTGCAAGGGAGAGATGCTGAATAAACTAACAACATAGTGAAAATAGGCCTGACTGGTCAGGTTAGTGAAATCTAGCCCCATGGCAACCATATTTGAAGAGGAGGTTTGGTGGGCATATCAGGACAGGATAGTAGGAGGAAAAGAAAAGACAGAGTGCCCACTTGACAACAGTCTCAGGGGTGGAGTGGGGAGGGATAAAATTATTTTAAGGACTTCACAGAACACTTGCAGAAAGCTGATTAAATATATTATTTGCACATGTATATAACATTTCCAAATGTATGTATCTTGGGATTAAGTTACTCTTTGTGCTTTCTCAGACATTAGATAGTGAACTATAGCTACTGTCTTGTGGAGGGTGGGGAAAATGGTGAAGAGACATTTTCATATTTTCTGAAAACAGCTGTAAAGCACTAACCTAGCCATGATATATCATAGTGTAAAACATTTTTAGAGATCTTACAGAAGGTAAAGGTTATCATTGATGGTCAGTTAGGTTGTCAGATAAAAGGTAAATACCAACAAGAATGGTGTGATCCATAGACAAAGTAGGAGAAACTTATTTTCCCCTCCAAGTTCATGGTTCTAAGTTTTTCTTTTCTGTTTGTGTTTGCCCTCCCACATACCTCATTCTGAGGCAATTGTCACTGTCCCCACAGGTTGGGGAGTGAGATCTCTGTTTTTGCCATGGCACATGGCTCTACTAGAGCAACGTTGGTTCACAGATGTCATATTAATTTAAGATTTTACTCTTTTCCTACCAATTTTCTGTCTTGTTGAATGAGGAGCCTGGCATCCATAAACATTAGGCCTTTCTCCTAGGTCGTAAAAGGAGACAGAAATTAAAATACAAAAGGTCACAAATTGGTAAATATTATGCTGGGTGTCACAGTACACAATGCTTTTAAATATCAGAAACTTTATGTTTTTTAAAAGCTAGTTTAATAATGTGTCTCACTTTAGGAAGCAAAAATATCTAATTAACAGACTTGGCAGAGATAGTCTCGTCTACAGATAAAACTGCTTTGTGACATGGAATGATCTGGTTGCCTTGAGTTCTCATTAGTCTGTGTTTTTCAAACTCACTGAGTATAGACACAACAAATCATATTGGGTTTGGGGAAGTATAGCAGCTGGATAAAGTTTGAGGCTCTTAGCCACAACTAGAATTCTTATGCAATCATGGAATAGTAGAGGTTATTGTTTTCCAAAGCCTTCAATTCATGTTTTATGAACCTGAGCCCTAGAGAGCCTCAACTCATGAAATATCAGTATTTCAGAGGCTTTATACTCTAGTCATGGAACTAGGTCAAAATTACCCTGGTAATTAGCCAACAAAGTCAGACCAGATTCTTGAGAGGATGTATTATCTCTATTATATTTATAGTATGACATTATTTTCCAAGGCACTGTTATTCTTGCTGAGCACTGTTCCAGGCTCTTTACAAATATTAGATCATTTCATTTTTACAACACACCTATGAGGCAGCTATTCCTTTCAACCATATTTTACAGATAAGAAAATTGAGTCAGGCTGGTGGTGTTGCTCAGTCTAAGAAAACTGAGTCAAGCTGGGGGTGTTTCTCAGTGGAAGAGTACATGTTTAGTGTACTTCAGAGCCTGGGCTCCATTGCCAGCACCACCAAAAAAGAAAAAAGGAAAAAGTGAGTCACAGAGAATAAGTAAGTTTTTCATTGGCACACAGCTACTAAACAGGTTTTTAACCTAAGTCTCAGGTTTTTAGAGAGTTTTGGGTGGAATAAAAGAAATTATGCATATGAAGTTCTTAGCACAGGCTTCTTTTTATCATATTTATTTATTTTTTAGTATTGCTATAGTGGAAAGAAAGTAGATTCTGGAATTGGACACATAAGTTCTAATTCAGGGTCTGACATGAATTTGTTCTGAACTCTAAGACTCCCATTCCTCATTTAAAAATACTTATGATAATATTTAATGGGGCTATCATGAAAGTGGAATTAGATGATTCTTTTAATGTCTGGTACACAGAAGATGCTTTGTTAGTTTCCTTTTGTTATTTAGATATCACAAAATAGTGGCTTCTGCAACATAAATTCATAGTTTTAGAGTTCAGTAGTCCATATTTTGTCTTTTTATTATATCTTTATTAGTACATCATAATTATACATAATGGTTGGGTTCATTGTGACATATTCATATGTGCATATAGCATAATTTGCTCCATGTCTGTCCCACATACTTTTCCTTTCACTCCCCTCTCCCTCTTCCATCCCCTTCTACTCTATTTGTATCCCTTATATTCATTTATTTTTAATTGGCAAATTATATAAAAGTGGGATTTATTATGGTATATTCATACATGTGCATAGCAAGATTTCGTTGATATCATTGTGCAGTTTCTCCCCTTACTTTTCTTTCCCTCCCTTGTTCCATCCCCTTTCTGTATTCTACTGTCTCCTTTCTGGTTTCTTGAGATCCCCCGCCCCTGCTCTTAATTCCTTATTGATTTTTAGTTTTGGCACATGAAAGAAAACATTCTACCCTTGATTTTGTGAATTTGGCTTATTTGATTTAGCATGATGTTCTCTAGTTTCATCCATTTAATGGCAAATGACATAATTTCATTCTTTTTTTGTATTTTAAAAATTTTAATTTGTTATATATGATAGCAGAATGCATTACAATTCATAATACACATATAGAGCACAATTTTTCATATCTCTGGTTGTACATAAAGTAGAGTCACACCATAATTTCATTCTTAATGAACAAATAGAACTCCATTGTATACATAAATATACACACTACGTTTCTTTATCTATTCTTCTCTTTGATGGGTACCTAGCACAGTTACATTATTGGATATTGTGAGTTTTGCTGCTATAAACATTGAAATGCAAGTATTACTGCAGTATAATGATTTCACTTCTTTTGGACAAATACAATGATTGGAATAGCTGGGTTATACGGTGATTCCAGTACTAGTGTTTAGAGGAAATGTATGGTAATAAAATCAAGGTGTTGGCATAGTTTTTTTTCCCCCTGCAAACTCCAGGGAAGAATGTGTCCTTTACCTCTTCCAACTTCTGGTATAATTCCTACTTCCAACTTCTATTGTAATTCCTAGTTTTGTATCCATGTTTCTATCAATGCTCCTGTTTCTATATTTTATTTTCTTCTTCTCTGTGGTAATAATGACCTCTGACTCTCTCCTATAAGGACACTTGTAATTAAATTTAGCTTCTATACAGACCATCCAGCATAATTTCCCTATCTTAATATTCTAACTTAATAAAATCTGAAAGCCATCTTTGCCATATGTGGCAACATATTCACTAGTTTCATGGCTAAAGACCTGGAGATCTTTGGGAGGTCGCTACTTAGCCTCCTGCAGATACTTTGTGACTCTTCTTACTGTGAGAATACAGGGATGTTTCCTTTATATTTTGTCATTTCAACATTGCATAGGCATTGTCTGTAGATAATTTAGAAATAACAATGAAACTAAATGTTTGTATTCATTTTTATTATCACCATGCACCCCAAATTATAAGCATAAGTGATTCCTCCTAGTTGGGTAGACCTCTCTTATTGCACTGTTGATACATTACTGTTCAGGAAAAAAAGATGCCATGAGGTACAGAGATAGAGTGATCTGGGCACAGTGCGATCATTTTCCCTCTCACTATCATTAACTCCTGGACCAGTGTTTCATTCTATAACTTAATATCCCATATCCAAGGACCATGAACTCTGCTCTGAGAATAATAGACAGGTGTTATGGATGGTGCTCTCTACTACATTCGACAGCAATCCCCTGTTTTCCCTAGAAATGTCCTAAGAAGTGAGAGATTTGGAGGTAGATTCAGAGCTTCCTTTAGCCATTAACTCAGAATAAAAGAAATTATTTATTGCTGGGAAATGAGACATAGACTTCCTTGTGGGAGAGTACATAAATTACTGTTATGACAAATGGAAAATGAAGATATAATGAGAACATGATGGAAAGATTCAAGGAAAGTGAGACATAAGCGGTCCTTTTGTAATTTTTACCCACAGCTTAAATCCAGGTTATAAAGAGAGATATAGAACCAGAGCCTGAGAGCTGGAAGAGATTTCCCAGCTGTTCAGACTGAAGCTATGATTTTGTAGTTGGGGAACTTGAGGTCCCAAAGGAAGAGACTTGCCCAAAGGCCTACAATAAACATGGGGCAGAAATGTTTTGTCTTATGTTTTAAGAGGCATTCTATCCCTTCTACTCCCTCTCTCTTCCTTACCTTTGTCCTATAAGTGACTTAAGAAAAATAGTCTAAGAATTTGAATATAATATTACACTTTTATCACTATTGTCTCGCATTCTCTTTATGAAGACAGAAACTGCCAAATGCAAGGAGTCATATTCTTCATTGTAGCATGCTTTGTAGTTACTTATCTTGGTTGATTAGAATAAACCTTCATTTACTACATGGAGATAGCCTTTGACTGTCAGAATTGAGGATTTGCACTCATTGGGGAAAAGGTGATTTAGAATTTCTTATGGATTTCTGACCATTGGTCTACCTTGGACATCCTTTTGTAAATAGCCTCTTATTGTACTCAAGTAGAGAAAATATGTGTAAATCCTTTCCTGTCTTAGGTGGACAACTGGATGTTCACATTAGCTCACTGATTGATGGCCCTTTAGTACCAGCTGTGGAGATGAAGAAAGATTGCCAGTCTCCTGGGAGCATGTTAACTTTAGCATCTGGCACACTGCTGGATATTGTTGCCACATAGCCACCTAATCCTTACAGGTAATTTCTGAGTATGTCAGTATATTTGAAGCAAAATTGTTACCACGGTGCTTAGCAAGTCTGGTCTGTAGTGTGGAAGGTAGCAGAATGAAAAAAAAAAACTGCTAGAAGCTCCAAATTCATAGTTTGGTTTTGGATCAGTACCTTCCATTTGTTGCTCATTCCATGTTCTAGTGACCAGATCCTATCCATACCTAAATTTCAACTTTTGTTGTCCCCTCCCCCTTTGTGTCAGATTACCTGGTTCTTTATTGCTTGCCTCTAGGCCTGGTTTCCTGGTGAGTGAGGCCTCTCAATCACTTAAGCACTCAAGCATTTGGGTTTCTTGAACTTCCAGGCTTGCTTCAATAAGAGCCTCTCTGCTAATATGTTTTATTTTCTGAGATGGTATGTAAGTTTTTTCCCCCCGGGTTGCAGTGATATTGATGGAGGATAATGCATATTTCACTGGTTAAAAAAAAGATGAGTTTGTATGTCACTCAACTATAGGATGGGCAAGGGACCTTAACTGATTGTTCGCTGTGTGTTACAGCCTCAGATGTACTCAGCACTTTTAATGTTTTGGGTATGATCCTTTTGTTAAAACACTCAGGGGGCAATTTCTGAACATTTGGGAATAATAAAGGTCTGTTTCCTTGAGGGCCTGTAGAGACACATTTTAATCACATTCATGTTATATTGATGCAAGACTTTAAAAAAAAATCCTGAGCTTGGATGTGGTGGAAGAATTACATTAGGTAAAAACCAATAGCAAGATCCAGATGCATTTGTAAAAGCCAAGCTATTTGACTTGCTGTCTGTTTTAACTATACTACTGCTATTTACTTACAAGTCATGAAATGGCATTAATACACAGAAAGTTGATAATAGTGCTGTTAGAAATGATCAAAGAACCCCAAAACAAATGACAATAAGAACATTAAAGTTTATGAGCTGGTGTAGGTTGAACACATACTTTTGACATTAAAACTTCTCTCTGTACAAAGAGGGTATTAGGTAAAATTGTTTTGTTCTTTTAAAATGATTCTCTTTAGGCACCACAAGTTGTGCAGCTTGTTTGCTTAGGTGAAGTCCGTAGAAATTGAGCACTAATTCCCTGAAGTGCTAGGAGTAAGTGGTTGGTGGTGTAGGAGGAAGACATTAGAGGGTGAAAAAGATGTTTAAGGCTTTATGAACAATTCCCTCTTAGAAGAAATTTTCATTGCATAAAACATCTTTCTCAATACATAGCACACCATGGTGTATCTACTTCATAGATCAACTGTGTATTTGGAAAATGAGCTAGATGGAACAAATGAAAACAGTGAAATTAAATTTTTGTGTCTGACTTTATATTGCATGCAATTCAACTTTGTAGAAAACTAAGTTTTTTTTCCAATATGTATGGATGATTTTCAAAGTGAGAAAACATTGGCCAGGAATAGTGCTGCATACCTGTATTCCCAGTGACTTGAGAGACTCAGTGTAGAGGAACACAAGTCCCCACTCAGCCTCAGCAATTTATCGAGACTCTGTGTCAAAATAAAAATTAAAAGGGCTAGGGATGTAGCTCAGGGGTAAAGTGCCCTTGGTTTCAAATCCTAGTACCTTTAAAAAAAGGGATAATATTTGGAGGTAAAGGTACAGATAATATGAGGAAGTGATTAAAAAACCTTGTGGACTGCTGTTATTACTTTAAAATTTATACAATATGGTATTTTTAAAAACTGAAATTATATCAATTTTAAGTACATATAGTTGTATCATTTATTCTTTCACTTATTTAATGGCTATTTATTAAATATATATATGCCAGGCACAGTTATAAGTGCTATGATTATAGCAAAAAACAAACAAACAAACAAAAAACAGACAAAACACTTCAATCATTAGGCTTTTATTCTGGTAGGGGGAGAAAAACAAAACAAATAATTGAAATGTAGAATTAAAAATATTAAAACAAATGAATTTAATAGGGCTCTTTAGAGAAGCTGCCTTAATGAATAGCTAATGATCTATCATTTTCATGTCTATTTGCATATCTATTATTGGAAAACAGTGCAATCCTTCTAAAATACCTTATATTTTTGTTGGTTAAGAAGCATAAATATGCTTCTTGAATTTTTCTCTGTTGTGTTTTGTATACCAAACTGTCTTTTTGGTGATCACAAAATTTACATTATTATAGTTTAATGATTTCCTCTTATAGACAAATCTATAGGATTTATATTTATTATTTGTTCCATGATAACTTAAGGTGAAATCTTAATTCTTTTTTTTTTTTTTTTTGGTACCAGGGATATTGAACCCGGGGTGATTTACTATTGAGGCACATCCTTAGCCCTTTTTAATGTTTTGAGACAGGGTTTCACTTAGTTGCTTAGGGCCTCACTAAGTTGCTGAGGCTAGTTTTGAACTCATGATCCTCCTGCCTCAGCCTCTGGAGCTGCTGAGATGAGAGGCATGCACCAGCATGTCTGTGCTTGAAATCTTAACTCTTCATCTTGACATTATTTGAAGTGCCAAAGCTTTAAAACATACGAAGTAATTTCTTGAACTTGCTAAATAAATAAGAAATAAAAGCAAAAGTGATTTAGATGAGACTTTGGAAGATGCATGTTTGGCTATGATCAAAAGAGAAAAATTGATTGCTTATGTTGATTTTCAAATGAAGTCCATGTACAAATAAAATATTCAAATGAAGTCCATGTACAAATAAAATATTCAAATGAAGTCCATGTACAAATAAAATATTATGATGTTGTTTATAAAGTCTTTTAATTTATTCCATAGTTACTACTGACCATGTATTACTTATAAACATTGTACAGGAGGAAGGGAGGGACAGAGAGAGGGACATGGAGACACAGAAGAGATTTTTTTTTGAGGGCAAGAGAAGGGAAGGAATGAGAGGGGAAAAAGAAGAAAGTATGTGTGAATTGAGTCAGTTTTTATTATGGAGGAATGTATATGCATCAGGAAATAATGTAAAATATTAAAATAAGATCACTGTGAAATCAAACTTTAAGAGAAAATTCTGTGTGAGTTCAAAGTAGAGACATGGCATTTCTGCCTGGAAGGACTGGGAAAAGCTTCATTCAAGAGGATGTTTGGATTTGGTTTTTTGTTTGTGAAGATATTGAGACTAGGGGCTCATTTATTATAATTTAATGGACACTGTAATGACCACCTGCACAAAAATTTATCCCTCCCTGATATTGATGTAGGACTCAAAAGTCCCACTGTTATTTGATTCTTTGGGAGCTTGTTTTTATAGCACAATTTTGATTCAATGCATGAAAGAACATTAAAAATCATTTGGCTACCATTAATACCTTAGTTGGGATTTTTTTTTCTTAAATAATCCAGGATAATAAGATTTCTGAGGGGACAGGATGCAAAATTGGGAGGTTCTACTTGTTAGGGTGTTGGTATTTGGGAAGAGGTCAGGAATTGTTTGGAATTATAGCATAGGAGAAGTGTCTTAGCTTGGGAAAGCAGAGGACTGCATTAGTTTTCTGTGTTCTTGGTACTGAGGAACACTGAAAGAGACAAAACAAACTTAGTCATGCCTGAACACGTGTTCCTGTTCTAATGTTCCCCATATCAGTGAATGTCAAGTTCACTCATCCACTTGTACAAACCAGGAACCTGCTGTGAACTATAGGTTGTAATCAGGCATGCCCTTGTCTTTCTATTGATTTCCACCTTTAGCCATGAAAGAAAGGAAACAACAAGTTTGAATTATAGGGAAACAGGTGAAAACAGCTGAAGTTACTTCATAAAAATATTGTACTTGACAACTCAAAGTCAATATTGTGTGCCAGGAAATCTCTAGAAGGAAGATGATTCTTTAGGAGGATTATCCTACAGCTCCTAATTACTATGATAAACCTCAGAAACATTCATGAACTCTTGAAACCCTTTGATTCTATGACAAAGATTTGGGGTGTCCTGAGGATCATTTTTAAAATTCTCTCTCAATCGAATCTGGACTACTTTAAGATATGATGATAACCATTCAGAGTTCATAAACTAAAGAATTTTTTTCTTGTTTTGCTCTAAGATACAACTTTCCTTTTTGTGTCTTATTCCTTTTTTAACTTATATTTTTAAAGAAAAAAGTTAATAGAGGATACTTGTACTAGATGAAAATGAATTAGATTTCAATGTTTAGGGTGAGATTAGTTAATTTGTCAAGTCAACATGAGCTAAGAACAAATATATAGCTTGTTATAGTTACCCACATATTAATGATAATACTAAAGACTAACTAATGATGAGTAACTCTTCAATGCATTGACTGTTAGTAGAAGTCATACCATCTATAAAGTGACTTACTTGATTATATAGGAAAGTAGTTTTAAAATAAAGATGAAATCTATTAATAGAATTTAAAAATAAATAATGTATATAATATCATCATTTGATTCACATTTAACATAGCCACTGGTTTCTCTTGGATTTTTATATATTAGTTGATGTTACTGGTTATACCTAGTCCCTGGAAATCTATGATGCGTGGTACCTAGGAGAAAAGATTGTAGGTATTTTAAAACCAAAGCCCAGGCCTTAATTAAATATAAACATGTATTATATATATTTTAACAAAAAATATACTTCAGTATGATGTTATAACAGCAGTAACAACAGCACTTGGATAGTGATTACTATGTGCCAGACACTATTTTAAATACATATATCATCCTATTTGATTGCCACAACAATGTTGATATACACCTATGATTAGTCCTATGAGAGACGTGAAGAACATTGAGTACTATCTGAAATTTTACTGACTCTTAACTCTACTTAAACCAGACATCTAGGTCTTTGAAAAGCCTATCTCCCAATCTTGACCTTCCTTTTTGCCTTGCTATTATTTCTCAGTCCAGATACAACTTGTGAACATACGCAGCATGTGCTGTCTGTTTCTGCTGGGTACTCCTGCATCTGTGCTGTTACTTACCTGACACTAGTGTCCTTCTGGGATCTGATGCCACTCTGTTAGACATTGTAGTCTAGTGTGTGCTATTGGGGGAGTAAGGGTACTTGATATTCTAACACCTCTTAGCACATGGCATCATTGCTCCATTATAGCTCAAAGGAAACAGTAGTTTCCTGATGGGTGCCAACACATCTCCTTTGGACATTATTGCTATTTCTCTAGAAAGCCCCCAAAGAGAACTGAGAGTAGCACAGTTGAATAGTGTTCTAGGGAAGAGAAACCTGTTTCACTTTGTCCTATATTGTTTTTTTTTTTTTTGTCAGTAATTATCTTTATTTTTTTATTTTTATTTTTTTAAAATTTTTTATTGTTGGTTGTTGAAAACATTACAAATTTCTTGACATATCATATTCCACACTTTGATTCAAGTGGGTTATGAACTCCCACCTTCACCCCATACACAGATTGCAGAATCACATCAGTTACACATCCATTGATTTACATATTGCCATACTAGTGTCTGTTGTGCTCCGCTGCCTTTCCCATCCTCCAGCCTCCCCCCTCCCCACCTCTCCCCTCCCCTCCCCTCCTCTCTCTCTACCCCCTCCACTGTATAACCCTGAGGGTCTCCTTCCATTTCCATGCAATTTCCCTTCTCTCTCCCTTTCCCTCCCACCTCTCATCCCTGTTAAATGTTAATCTTCTTCTCCTGCTCTTCGTCCCTACTCTGATCATAGTTACTCTCCTTATATCAAAGAAGACATTTGGCATTTGATTTTTAGGGATTGGCTAGCTTCACTTAGCATAATCTGCTCTAGTGCCATCCATTTCCCTGCAAATTCTATGGTTTTGTCATTTTTTAATGCAGAGTAATACTCCATTGTGTATAAATGCCACATTTTTTTTTAATCCATTCGTCTATTGAAGGGCATCTGGGTTGGTTCCACAGTCTTGCTATTGTGAATTGAGCTGCTATGAACATCGATGTAGCAGTGTCCCTGTAGCATGCTCTTTTTAGGTCTTTAGGGAATAGACCGAGAAGGGGAATCACTGGGTCAAATGGTGGCTCCATTCCCAGCTTTCCAAGAAATCTCCATACTGCTTTCCAAATTGGCTGCACCAATTTGCAGTCCCACCAGCAATGTACAAGTGTACCCTTTTCCCCACATCCTTGCCAGCACTTGTTGTTGTTTGACTTCATAATGGCTGCCAATCTTACTGGAGTGAGATGGTATCTTAGGGTGGTTTTGATTTGCATTTCTCTGACTGCTAGAGATGGTGAGCATTTTTTCATGTACTTGTTGATTGATTGTATGTCCTCCTCTGAGAAGTGTCTGTTCAGGTCCTTGGCCCATTTGTTGATTGGGTTGTTTGTTATCTTATTGTCTAATTTTTGGAGTTCTTTGTATACTCTGGATATTAGGGCTCTATCTGAAGTGTGAGGAGTAAAGATTTGTTCCCAGGATGTAGGCTCTCTATTTACCTCTCTTATTGTTTCTTTAGCTGAGAAAAAACTTTTTAGTTTGAGTAAGTCCCATTTGTTGATTCTAGTTATTAACTTTTGTGCTATGGGTGTCCTATTGAGGAATTTGGAGCCCGACCCCACAGTATGTAGATCGTAGCCAACTTTTTCTTCTATCAGACGCCATGTCTCTGATTTGATATCAAGCTCCTTGATCCATTTTGAATTAACTTTTGTGCATGGCGAGAGAAAGGGATTCAGTTTCATTTTGTTGCATATGGATTTCCAGTTTTCCCAGCACCATTTGTTGAAGATGCTATCCTTCCTCCATTGCATGCTTTTAGCACCTTTATCAAATATAAGATAGTTGTAGTTTTGTGGATTGGTTTCTGTGTCCTCTATTCTGTACCATTGGTCCACCCGCCTGTTTTGGTACCAGTACCATGCTGTTTTTGTTACTATTGTTCTGTAGTATAGTTTGAAGTCTGGTATCGCTATACTGCCTGATTCACACTTCCTGCTTAGCATTGTTTTTGCTATTCTGGGTCTTTTATTTTTCCATATGAATTTCATGATTGCTTTCTCTATTTCTACAAGAAATGCCGTTGGGATTTTGATTGGCATTGCATTAAACCTATAGAGAACTTTTGGTAATATCGCCATTTTGATGATGTTAGTTCTGCCTATCCATGAACAGGGTATATTTTTCCATCTTCTAAGATCTTCTTCTATGTCTCTCTTTAGGGTTCTGTAGTTTTCATTGTATAAGTCTTTCACCTCTTTTGTTAGGTTGATTCCCAAGTATTTTATTTTTTTTGAAGATATTGTGAATGGAGTGGTTGTCCTCATTTCCATTTCAGAGGATTTGTCGCTGATATACAGGAATGCCTTTGATTTATGCGTGTTGATTTTATATCCTGCCACTTTGCTGAATTCATTTATTAGCTCTAATAGTTTCTTTGTAGAGCCTTTTGGGTCTGCTAGTTATAGAATCATATCATCTGCAAATAGTGATAATTTAAGTTCTTCTTTTCCTATTTTGATGCCTTTAATTTCTTTCGTCTGTCTAATTGCTCTGGCCAGCGTTTCGAGAACTATGTTGAACAGAAGTGGTGAAAGAGGGCATCCCTGTCTTGTTCCAGATTTTAGAGGGAATGCCTTCAATTTTTCTCCATTCAGAATGATGCTAGCCTGAGGCTTAGCATAGATTTCTTTTACAATATTGAGGTATGTTCCTGTTATCCCTAGTTTTTCTAGACCAAATCATTTATTGTGTTGGAGCAGTTCGTTGAAATGTTTCCCCTTTTTTATGTATAGTGCATTCTCTTCTCAGAATTCAGACATGTTGAACAACTTTAGTTAATACAAAATATTTTTGTAGAAAGATTAGAAAATAAAATCAAGCCAACTATTTCTAAAAATCACTCATTAATCACTCATAGCAAGCACTGTATTTCCAGGGTAAACATCTTTTTAGGCCCATTTTTACATTTATACTTTATTTTATGGAAATATATTTCTAAAAGAGCTTAATTTTTATTAATCAACTTTCTTTTTAAGTTGTAATTATTGAATTTTATTATAGTGACCTAAAATGGGATTTTAAACATTGGATATTTCTTTTTTTTTAACTTTTAAAACATTTTTATTAGTACATATAGTTAAACATAATATTGAGGTTCATTTTGACCTAATTATATGAGTATGCAATATTATTCACTTTATCTCAGTTCCCAGTCCTTCATCTTTCCCTCCCCTCCTCCTTCCCCCTGTTCCCCTTCCTTTATTCTATTAGTCTTCCTTCTATTTATATATATGTATAGATTGATGCTTTATGAGGTATATACTTGTAATCCCAGTGAATTGGGAGGCTGAGGCATGAGGATCACAAGTTAGAGGCCAGCCTCAGCAACTTAGAAAAACCCTATCTTAAAATAATAAAAAGGAGCTGGGGATAGGGATATAGTATAGCGGTATAGTGCACCTAGGATCAAGCCCCAGTACTGAAGGAAAAAAAGAGGTCAGTGTGAAAATGCTAAATGTGTTATAAGAGAAGGAGTACATGATGTGAAATATCTTGAGTTTGAATGAGAAATGGAATTCAGAAAATAACACAGTGCCAGACATATATTAGTTTTCATGACAGTGAATTTGATAAGTTAATGTTGAACAAAGGGCCAAGAAACTTTTATATAAACTTGAACAAAATGGCCCAGAAAGTGGGACAAAAGAGCATCACATACAAAACATAGCTTCTTCTCTGCTCTCAGTTTGTACAGAGTATACAGTGTTCATAGCTTTTGGAATGGTGGATATCTTTAATAGATGAAATTGGGAAAATGTATCTTTTGCTAATCTGTAAAATATATTCAGACAATGGATTGAATTCCCTAATCCAAATTGTGATGAATATTATTCTTGGGTGACCTCTCAGGGGAAGGAAAGATACAGTTTTATAAATTGGGCTGAAGTTATTGTCAGGTTTCTGCAAGGAAATTCTCCCCTAGGAGTTTAAGCCTATATTATTAAAGTGGGAAAATAAACCTTTTTCTCAGCTGACTTATGATTGTAACTTCAAACTTTCTACTTAGAGAAGAACTACTCTAATTTATAATGCTACTCTGGATAATAAAGTTGGACTGCTTGGCTTTAGGAGTCAGGATCTCTTACCCTACCTGATGAGCTTGTTACCACCAGGAGACACATGACAGGGTATAAGATTCTAAAAAGACAAGAAACAGGTGGAGTAATAATTAATGAGGAGGAAAGAAATCGGAATTTTGGAATGGTGAATATCTTTAATAGATGAAATTGAGAAAACATATCTTTTGCTACTCTGTAAAAGATATTCAGACAACAGATTGAATTCCCTAATTGAATCCATCTTAGTCAGGAATCATGGATCATCCTGAGTAGCACTATGTCCAGAAAGGTGAGACATTAGGGAATCTTGTACGAAAGGAGGTATGGAGGCGACAAAAGGCTAGATGGTTTCTGTATCCTTTTAGCACAGTAGTTGTAGCCCATGAGGTACCGGAGAGGTAGGTTTTCCAGAATATTATATTAGTTTTGTTTGTACTTTCCATTCTCATTGCTTGGCTTTTATATTTTTTCTCTGTATAGGCCAGAACATACAAATTTATATGATAAAAATAGGCTGCAAGTGTTTAAAAAAGTGCCAGAAATGCAAATATCAGTTCAAAATTTAATGTTTTTTGGCCATTAACTTTTCATTTTACAAGTGGACAGTTTAGTTATGAAAAGTCCAGTTATAGATGAATATTGGGGCAAATACAATAAAGGTGAAGTAAAGCAGTTTAATAGATGTTCCAATTTAATGCATGCATTTTAAATTTTAGAAACACTGAAAAATATAAGGTTTTTCTTTGGTGGGAGAGAAAAGAAAAAAATCTATGCATTCCATGAAGCGGCATAGTTTTAATTAAAAATGCCAGGCTAATTTGTCTCCCTTCCAGAGGCACCAGTATTTTGCCTTAGGGCTGTTGTGTAGATTTGTCTCCCATTTGTCTGAATATAAATAACTCTCATTTTCACACTTGTCTTTTCTTGCAGTTTGTCAAAATGGTTGGTTATGGTGGTAAATTAATTTTATATCTGGTATGTGCATACATATATATGTATCAACAGAATACTGTTTAAACTTTCATGTGAGTAAAACAAAATATGGTTGTGTCAGGAGCCTCTAAGACCACTCTCCAATTGGATTATTTGATTGAAGGTCTCCCAGAATTAACAGAATCTGTTATTATGGTTCATAACAGTGAAGTGATACAGATTTCACTGCATAAAGGGAAAAAGTGGATAGCTGGTCATAATTTAGATGAAACAAGCACCGTCTCCAGTTTCCTGTCCCAGCAGTGTTGCATAGATAGCACTTAAATTCTTTCAGCACCCATGTGTGACAACATGTAAAAAGTGTGGCCAAGCAGGGTTTCCCATCTGATACTTGGTGACCAGAATTTCATTGAGGGTCAGTTACATAGGCATGGAGCTCCCATATGATGACTTTAGGTATTTAGTCTTCAGAAATCCCTTCTACCCCATATCATCAAATTTATACAGGATGTCCCAGAGCCCTACATGTTCTCCATAAAAATCATAATATTTGATGGCATATTCTCTCCTATGTGATTAAAGGCCCCAATTATACAAAGATGCTCTTGTCAGGGAGGATATGCCTAGGGCTTAAGCATTTTAAGCTTTCTGTGTCAGAGTTGTTGTTTTTTTTTCTTTTTTTAAATCATGAAGAGAAATTATTGAATTTAATGAAGAATATAATTGATCTATATTTCTTTTATGACTAGTATTTTTGTGTCCCATCTGTGAAAAAAAATTCTACCCATGTTAATAAATGCATTTACCCTTTCCCCGCCAAAAAGTGTTGTAGTGTAACTTTTGTGCTCCAGTCTATTAGCCATCAAAATTAAATTTTGTGTGTGGTGTTTGGTAGAGGACAAGATTCACAGTTTTTTTTTTCTTTTTAGCAGACTTTATTTTTTAAAACAATTTAAGGTTCACAAAAAGTTGGAGTGGAAAGTACTGCATGTTCCCCAAGAGCCCATGCCCCCACTCATGTACCACTAGCAACATCCTATACCACAGTGCAATATTTGTTGCAATGGATGGATTTGCATTCACACATGATTATTACCAAAATGCATAGTTTACATCATGATTTATTCTTGTTATTATACATTCTGTGATTGTCTTTTTACTCTTTATGTTGTTTTTTAAAGAGAACACTTTCTAATTTTAATTAAGTCCATGTTATCAATTTTTTTTTCAGAGACCAGGCCTTTAAGTTGTATGTAGGAAGTCATGGCCATGTCCAAGGTCACCTAGATTTTCGTTTGTTGTTTTCTATGTGTTTCATATTTTTTTACATTTTAAATCTATGGTACATTTTGAGATATTTTGGTAGCTAGTTCTGTGGCTAAGTTCTTTGTTTGTTTGTTTGTTTTGGGGATTGAACCCAGATACAGGGTCTCACTAAATTACTAAGGGCCTTGAGAAGTGATTGGGGCTTTCCTTGTACTTGAGATCCTCCTGCCTCAGCTCCCAAGCCTCTGGGATTATAGGCATGCGCCTCCACCACTGGTTAAGTTCATATTTTAAAACTGAATATTCAGTCATTCTAGTACCAGTTGTTGAAGAGTTCCTTTTAAAAATATGATTATTGGATTCAGGATTAAAAATAGTGGATTAGAGGAAACTACTATATCATAGCTGCTCCCTGAGACTGAATCAAAACAATAGTTCTGTGGTGGCACATTGAGAAAGAATGGCTTTGGGTGAAGGTTGTTAAGCAACTCAGAGAGCTAGCAACCAATTAAAAATTAGTAATACTGCTTTTTGGAATAAAAAGATTTAATAAATATAGTAGACTATAGCAGCTCCAGATGCATGGGGGATTCCTTGAAGGAACAAAAATCAATTCTCCCAGTGATGTTAAGAAAAACAGGTACCTGCTGTCTACCAGATTCACAGTTTGAGCTGAAAATTCACTCAGATATGGCAAAATGAGATGATGCAGGAGAAAGGCCCAGCACTTTCCAGTGGTTTTAGTGAGGTTAAAGGACAACAGTATAAGAAGACTTCTGAGTGGGACACTAATAACTCCTGCAGTTTTGATTTGTTTTTCATTTTTTTGCTATTTTTATTTATTTATTTTTTTGGTCTTGTTCTTGGTATAGTTTCTTTTTGAGTACCTAAGACTCTATATCCACGTAGACTTTATTTTTCACTGGATATGTGGGTTCCCAAGCCCTGAGTCAATCTGAGCACAGGAGTAAATGTAGGGCATGACTGGAGCCACAGCTGCTGGTTTCTAAGTCTATAGAGGGAAGAAGAGTGGAGGGCATTTCATTTGAGATCGGTGGTCTGCACTCTGAGATAAGGACCCTAGCTGTCAGGAGGAGGAACTGCAACATCCTACTATGGGCCGCATGACACCTCACCAATGCCAAGAAGGTTCTGGAAGATAGGCTGACATGTCTCACACATTTCATCCCACTACACAGACTGAGGCTCTTAGAACAAGGCATGCAGTGCACTCTAGGTTGATCTGAAGGAAAATTTGGTGAGAGAGCTGGCCACCATCTCTGCTAGAATTATACTTCTAGCCCTGCTCACAACCACAAAGTAATTTTGAGGATCGATTCTATTCTGAAACAGACAATGCTCCTGCAGTAGTTTTTTCCTCAGAAGAACTGGTCAGAGTTCAATATAAAGATGTTTAACTACTTAAAAATAAAGAGTTTAACTACTTTTGGTCATAGCTGAGAATAAACAAACAGCATGTTATTTGTGTCACACAAATATCCTTATAGCTGGGATATTCTAAAATCAAAACCCCAAAAAGAAATGTCTCCAATTAAAAGAGCCTAAAGAAGAAAACACAAAATATTTTGATGAATGTTCTTTTATTAGCTGCTCAGTGTCAAATGATTTCTAGTGTCTTCCTACATATTCTAATTTTTGAGAGTTCTATTTAATTTCACATATTTTGTCAATTAATTGGACCCTCTCTTGCTACCTTTTTTCTTCTCATCTCCATTCCTTTTTTTTCCTTCTTGATCATTCTTTCTCTCCTCATTTTGTCTTATGTCTCCCTTTCCCCCCCTCACCCTTTTTTTTCTTTACTCTATTTTTATCCCTTTTTCTAATATAATTTAGTATGGTATTTTTAATGCTTATTTTTCATCCTGTTCTATGTTATTTCTTACTCACTTTTCTCTTTGGTTAATAGCACCATAGAGGTCGATACTATTAGACCTTTAAGGATGAACTAACATCAATGTTCCTGAAATTCATTTTGTGAAACGAGTATCATCACCTTGATTTCAAAACCAGATAAGCACACAACAAAAACAGAAAGCCACTGACTAATATCATTGATTTGCTGTAAAAAAATCCATAATAAAATATTAGCAAATGTTAGTCAATAACACATTAAGAAGATCCTACATTGGGATCAAGTTGGTTGCAATGGAAGGATGCAAGGATGGTTTAACATATGCAAATCAGTGTAATTCACCACTTAAATAGAATCAAGGACAAAAATCACATGAGCATCTCAATGGATATAGAAAAAAAGTCTTCAAGAAAATTCACTACCCATTCATGGTTAAAACACAGAAGAAACTAGGGATAGAAGGAACTTGCCTGAACATCATAAAGGCTATATATGACCAACCCAAAGCTAACATCATATCGAATGGGGATAATATGAAAGTATTTTACTAAAATCTGTAACTAAACAAGGCTTCCGACTCTTGCCACTCCCATTTATTTAGTATATGAAAATTTTAGCCAAGTAATTAGGCAAGTGAACAAAATAGAAGAGACCCAAATAGGAAAAGAGGAAGTCAAATTACACTGTTTGCTGATGATAAAAACCTATACTTAGACATTTTGAAAGTCTCTACCTGAAGACTGCTGGAGCTGATGGACAAATTTAGCAAAGAAACTGATATGAAATCAACATAAAAAAAATCAGTAGCTTTTCTATATACCAGTAATGAATCACTGAAAAAAATCAAAAGTTCTATACCTAGTAAGTTTAAAAAAGGAAAAAAGCCTAGGTGTAAGTTATGTGAAAGACATGTACAATAAAATGTTCTGAAAAAAGAAATAGGACACATAACAGTACTATTTGTCACCATCTCCAAAAGCCAATTGAAAATGGATGAAAGATCAGATCAGAAACTTCTAGAAGAAAACATAGGGTCAATAGTCCAATATATAGATACAGGAGATTATTTCCTTGTTAGGACTCCTAAACCTCAGGAAATAATAGAGTTAATAAATGGGATGGTATCAAATTAAAAATCATTTGCACAACAAAGAAAATAAACATAAAAAGAGAACCTACAGAATTGGAGAATTTCTTTTATGTTTGGAAGGAATCAAAGGTCATATGTTTAGAGAGAAAAATAAATGGATGGAAAGGTAGTCTCATGGAATTGAACAGAGAACAGTGAAGTATGGGAAGGAATTGGAGGAGGAAGGAAATGAGGGACAGGAGAGTTCCTGGAGAATGAAATTGATCAAATTTTGTTATCCACATGTATGAAAAAGTCACAGTGAGTCACTCTCTTGTGTATTTATGATGTACCAATAAGAAATTCAAATTAAAAATATGATTATCTTATAATTCCTATGGCATGTGTTGAGAAGCAGTTTCCCAGTTAATATTATTTTGGTAGCTCTTTGAAAATGAAGTAACTATACCTATGTTGATCTGTTTCTGCAATCTGTACCCAATGATATATTTATTATTGTACCAATAATTGTGTCTTAAATACAGAATGTTTAAATAGAATCAGTAACTAAGTCTGGTAAGTCCTCTGACTTATAAATTGTTCTGATTGGTGAGGGGGGGAACTCACGTTTTGAAATATTCCAATCTAAGAACATGATAAATCTCTCAATCTCCTTAAATAATCTTTAATTTATCTTATCAAAGTTTTGTAATTATTTAATAGTGACCTTATAGTCTTTTATTATGCTTATTGTTAGACATTAGGTTTTTATGGTATTTAAATAACTTTAAAAATTTCTGTTTCCTAGGACAAAATATAATTGAGGTTTTAAATTAAACTTGTATACTGAGACCTTGTTAATAATAATGTATAAGGGTTTTGTGGATTTCTTAGAGTATACACACACACACAAAATCATGTCATCAATAGAAAAAAAATGGTCTAGTTTCATTCTTCCCAGTTTTCCCAGCACCATGTATTATTAAGGCCATTTTTTCTCTGATACATATTTTTAGCCCCTTTGTCAAGGATCAGATAATTGTAACCCTGTGGATTTGTCTCTTTGTCTCCTTTTCCTTTGGTCTTTATATCTGTTTTGATGCCAGTATCATGCTGGTTTTGTTACTATAGCTGTGTGGTATAATTTCACCTGCATCACTCTTATTGCTCAGTATTGCTTTGGCAATTTTGGGCCTTTTATTCTTCCATACGAATTTTATGACCATTTTTTTTCTTGTTCTGTGAATAGGAAGATTTTTTTTTTAAATTCCAGACAGAAGATTGTTTAGACTGTGAGCCACAGAGACTTTGCCACAGTTCCTCATCTCTTCCATTTGTAACATAGAAGTAGCCATAGCTATTATGCCAGCAACTAGATGTCTCTATTCCAGTAAACTATGAAAGTAAGTGACTGGCCTTTGGGCTGGAGCTTATAAATATTTGCTTGTATCATTGATTTTAACCTTTTTTTCTACTACATATTTAAGATTATATTTTTTAATAAAGCCTCAATTTGAGCATTGTTGATTTTGCTTATCATTTGTTTCAAAATATTTTTAAAAATTTCATTATGATTTCTTCCTCACTCATGGCTAGTTTGAACTGTAGCTTAGTTTCAAAGTATGTGAGGGATTTTATAGTTTTATTTCATTATAATTTTATAGGTTAATTCCTCTGTGGGAAGATAACATATACTGTTTTGTTAGCTTTGCATCTCTGTGACCAAAATATCTATGTTTTGAGGGGCCCATGATTTCAGAGTCCTCAATCCATAGACAGCTCACTCCATTGTTTTGGAGTCAAGATAAGGTAGTATATTATGCAGGAAGGGCTTGGTGCTTGTCAGAGGAAACATGCTGTCCTCATAATGGTAAGGAAATAGAGGGAAGAGAAGGGGATCTAGGCAATACCAAGTCTTTCAAGGCAGGTCCCCTGTAATGTCCCCTCATCAAGCCATGCCCCACTTGTCTACTGTTACTATTCAGTCAATCCATTCAAACTGGAATCAAGTGATTAGGTTACAGGCTTCATAATCTCACTGTTCACCTCTTAACATTCCTGCCTTAATAGAAGCTTTTGGGGTCACCTCATATCTAACAAGTAAGAACTGCATAATTTCAGGCTTAGTGGTCAATTGTAGTGTAATTTCTTTGTATTATTAAAGTATTGGCTCTTCTGTTTGGGGCACTGTTCTTCATGTGCCAATTAGGTCTAATTCATTAATTATTTTTTCAAACATCTATATTTTTGTTTCCCTTTTCTATCAATAGCTGGGATAATTGTGTTAAAATATCCCATGATAATTATGGATTTAGTTTACATTATTATACTATCAAAATGTCCCAAAGTTTTCAAAGGTATTCCATTAGGTTCATATAAATTTAAATTTTTAAAAATCTTCATAATGCATTGACCCCTTCATTATTATAAATTGTCACTTTCTGTCTCTAGCAATGCTTTTCTTTGTAAAATTTAATATTATTATTGCTACATCAACTTTCTGGCTTCTTGTATATAAGACATGTTTTTATAAGAAGCATATATGTTTGTGTGTATGGTTATATTTTATTTTGACTCACAATTGTTTAATTTGAATATCTTATTATTACCATGATCAATTATTAGTAACATATTTGTGTTTCTATTGCTATGTCCTTCATATGTATGCCATCCAATCTATATTCTTTTTGTTATCTTTCTTTTCTTCTTTTGGAAGATAATATATTCTTTTATTACTACTTTAATGAATACTCTAAATATTGCAGCATGAATCCTTAGCTTATTTCAGTATTCAAACACGGTGACTCTGTTTTAAACCCCTTCAAACTTATATGCTATTTTAATCAGTTATTTTACATCTATCTGTATGTTAAACTCCACAAGACAATATTATTAGTGTTGTTTAAAATCAGTGTTCATCTGAAATTACCCATATAATTATGCTTTCCATTTTCTTTTCTTTCTTTCAGCATTTCCTTGATTGCATCTGGGATTATTTTCCTTTTTCTCAAACAACATCCCTCTATTGTTTCTCTCAATGTGAGTTTGGGTGGTGAAAATTTCTCTCAATTTTGGTTTTTGTATAAAAATATTTTCCCCTACTTTCATTAATTTAGAATCTTATTTTGCCTGATATTGGGTTCTGGGTTAACCATTATTTTCTTTCAGCATTTCAAGGTTTTCATTTAATTTTCCATTGTCTCTGTTGAAGTACACAGTGAGAATAATTAATTATTTGAATATAATATATCTTTGATTTCTTCTATTTTATGAGATAAAATTCACCATTTATACTATTTCATATTATAAAATTCTGTGGCTTATAGTATTCTGGTTTAAGATTTTTTTCATCAGTTTTTTTAATGACATGCCCATATTTGATTTTGTTAGTATATTTCTTGTTTGCCCAGGTTTGCTCCAAATTTGGCCTCAAGTGATCCTCTTGCCTCAGCCTCCCAAGTTACTTATAAGTACAGGCCTATACCATCATGCTTGAATATAGGGACTTTTAAAACATCTTTGATTTCTCTCTTCAATTTTAATAAATTTTCAGTCATTATATTCTCAAGTATTGCTTCTTTTGTGCTCTTTTTCTCTCTTCCCCTTTGAGACATATTGTTTCCCCTAACCTTTTGTCTGTCCATACTTCTACCATTTTTTTAAATTTAGTGCTGGATATTGTACATAAAAATTGTAGAAGGAAGCTGGGCATGGTGGTGCTTATCTATATTCCCAGAGGCTTAGGAGTCTGAGGTAGGAGGATTGCAAGGTCAAAGCTACCATCCACAATTTAGAGAGACCCTGTCTCAAAATAAGTAGTAAAAATGGCTGGGAATATGGGTCAGTGGTTAAGTGGCCCCTGATTTCAATCCCTGGTACCACCCCCCCCCAAAAAAAAAAAGAAATGATTGAGGATAATAAAAGAATAGATTGCCCCCTCATTTTTTCAACTGGCAGGCATAGGCTATGTAAACTCATAGTCTTGGATCATATTAATACTCTTTAATTGGTCACTAGGTCTTTTCCTTAAGAGGCCTGATCTATTTCCCGACCATCCTTATTAGTAGGGCATAAACCTGTGTGGGCTCATCCTATCCCCCTGATAGACTTTGAACTTTAGTGTTTTTTTTTTCTCTTCTCAGAATTTGAAGATCATTAAATTTCTCAGCCTTTCAGCTGCCTATTCCTGATCTAAAAGTACATCTCCCATGTCTTGGTTTCCTTTTCCTTTTTTTTTATCTTGACTCCACAATTTTTTGCAACCTTGTTAGTTTTCTAGTCAGAGAAACTTTTAACATTAATAAACAGATTTTCTAGTTACTTCATGGGTAAAGTTGGTCCTTATTACTCCTCATGTCCTAGTTCACATTTGAAAAAAATAAAAATGCTTTAAAAATATACTTATTTGTCCAAGAAAACATTTGTAATTTTTCATGAGATTTCCCAGATTCTTTTTGTGGAGACTTTAGTTATCCTTGAAATCCATTAATTTTAGAGCCTCTAATGAAATGAGTACATAAGAATTAAAATCTCAGTCCTTGTGATCAAGAAAATGATATTTAACATGGATGAAGCAGTTGGTGACTTTTAGAATACTGCATTTGTGCAAGGCTTTGATTGGGTAGCACAAGCTACAAATAAAATTTCAAAATTCTTATGGACAATAGGGTTGGAGCTAGGTCTTGAAAGATATATAGCCATAGGTTGGGGAAAGGGTATTTTAGGCCTGGAACAATGTAAGGTGAGGCCTTGTTATCATTGGACTAATTTATTTAATTCACACCTCAATAACTGACTAGTTTATCCCTTAGTCCCTCTTTCCCTTGGTTTGCTGTTAGTATCAATCAGTAATACTGTGATATGTGTGTTAATTTGACTGCCTCTGATTTTTTTTAGCAGACTGAGGAGTGCAGTTAATATCTAAGTTATTGTATAAAATCTGCATAGTCCCCCAGCTGAGTGGAGAATTTCAGCTAATTCAGATACTTTTGTATCATGCTCAGATGGAGAAATCCCCTATACACACTCCCCTTCCTTGGTAATAGATTCAAACATTTGTGAATATAAGCCTAAGGAATAAGCCCCATTGGATAAGATGGAGAAGAAACGACATTATACCATTCCTTTTCAGGATGCTGATTTCATCTAGGTGAAGTGACTGCATTTTAAAGCTTAATATTTTCACTATGAATCTGCTTAAGATGAATGAGGTATCTTTTGTAGCTCCCAAGGGCATGAAGTCTCTATTTTTTAGATATTCACTAGGTTTAAATTTTTGGAAGGGAGTGGGAAGACTTGTAAAGATAGTATATTGAATATAAATTTAACTTCATAAACTTATTTGTATAAGAAATGTTTTTTATGTTTACTTCAAATCAAATTTAATACCCTTGATCCCCCAATTTATTTTAGTTTAAAATTCAGCCTCAATTATTATTGGTATTTTCTCCTATACTCCTACCTCTTGTATTGTGCAATGTTTCTGGGGCTATATAGTACACAATAGGACATACAAGGAGGACTCTGCTGTTTGGTTCATATTGATTATCACCAACATACTCCTTATTCAAGCTTTTCACACAATCCCTGGGAGTTAAGTTCCACTGTGGTTTCCAAGGCTTTGTGCTAAGCCTTAAAGCTTTTGTATCCAGGATTTAGTCTTTCTGGATACTATCTGTACATTTTCCTATAAGATCCTTCCACCATGGTAGGGTCCTATGAGGGAGAGAGTATCCACATGTTTTCCTCCTTAGTCTTATAATTTTTCTCTTTGAAAGAAGCAAGGAGGAAAGTATAGTGGCAAGTACTATGAAGTTAACTTGAAACTAGGCTAACAGTAGTCATCTTTTTCTTCCACTGGTTGAAAGGGTGTTGCAGAGACTAATAGCTATGAGATACACTAGAGCAGAGATTGAACTTCCCAATCATATGTGAATTTACTGATCACCTATTTGGTGTCAGCCCTTAAGCAATGAATAAGACCTAGTCTGTACCCTCAGAGAGATCTTATTCAAGCTAAGGGTAAAGAATACAGCACAAAAGGGGCCCTTTATTAGTACTGACCTTAACTTCTCAGAACATCTTAAACATTAGCTCTCAGATTGTCAAATTTAGTTTCATAGGTAGTTATGAATCAGTCAGTCTTTGGGGGTGCTTGGCCTATAACTGTGGGAATAGATGAATGTGCTATTTTTAAACCAGGTGTTCCTTGGCTGTGGCCTCAATGGATAGAAAAGTGGCTCAGGCACTTTTCTGAAATCTCTGACTTTACAAGACTTCCTGCTGCAGATAAGGATACTGACTTCTCATATCTACTTGTCCCTAGGTGCTTCTCTTTGGCGAGATACTGACTTTACCTGCAGAGCTGGATTGCTTTTATCCCTGAACCAGATGCTGCAGACACATAAGATTAGTGGCAGGAGAGGAGAAAGGGTAATTGTTTCTGGGGAAGAGAATTGTGTAGGTGGTAGTTCTGTAAAAAACTGGGGGCTGGGATGGTATTTAGTCAAATATGGCTGCCACAGAGCAATGAAAGAGCCTTTTGGCATCTTTTTCAAAGGGCTTAATACTGACATGCTTTGTACTCTGGCAGTTATTCTTGGAGAAAGTGTTTAAAATGTTTTAGTCTTTTAAAAAAAATCCCTTACCTGTTTTAGTTGTGTATCACATTTTCATTGAGGTCTATGGAATACTAATGATACCAGGGTTTTATTAATTCAGTGATGCTGCATTGTAAATCAGAAGGTTTATGTCCTTGGCCTATACCATTTTAATTTTCCAAGCATCTGAGCAAACTGCAACTATTACTTGATAAGTATCTGAATGCTCTTCTTGTCAGATATATATTTATCTTCAAAATCTTAGTCCTAGAGAGAGGCTTTTATGTGTAATTTTGACTTTATATTTTGTAAACCTCTATTGATTTTTTTTCCTCTTTGCAGAACTGGGATTCCTTTTCAGAGTTTTATCCCCTTTAACAAATGTGAGGAAATTTAAGTGGAATTTCCAGAGAGAGCCCTTAAAATTGCCCTAATGACTTAGGCACATCAAGGTTATAGACTTCCCTTTTCATTTGGTCAGAAGGGAATTAATCATGAGGAAAAATCATGGCAAAACACATTCACCTAGCAAGATGCTGGCTTCTTAAATATCTGTGTTTCTAGCACTTAGGATCTATGTAAGAATAGGAAGGGCAACATGCCTAATTGTGGAGGTATAGAAGAACTTACTGTGTCCCTGATTGTTCCTACTGTATGTCCCTCTTAGCTTTTTTTGAGGGGGGGGGGAACACCCATGTGTTTTCTATATGCTTACAATGTCTGGTCTTAGGAAGGAATAAAATTACATTCTTAGCAGAGTCTGAGTAACTTACCACCATAAAATCCCAAGGCAATTGCAATTGTAAAGTTGAAAATGCCCCAAAGAAAGCATTTCATAGGAGATTTTTAAGCAGTTTTCCAGTTAAAAGAATTTCTTACCGGCCAGTAATATCTTTTTGTAAAAACCCCCAACAATTAAAATGGCCATTTGGTGTCTCCCAAAACTTTTTTCTATATTTACTCATGACTGGTATCCTTGATGTTTGATCTCAAACTGTAGCTTATTGAGTTTCTGACACTGTGTATATGGGGGACAAAGTAGGGTGGGGAGGATGGAGATGTAAATAGGATGAACAGTGATAACAAGAGGAAGTACATTTAGCATCACATGTATAACTACTGTGGGATAAATGATTAAATAAGGTAAATGTATAGTATTTATTAAATAATTTTGGAGTCAGGACAATTGGAACTTATATATCTTTCTAATATTATCTCAACAGTGTGTTCTTGGATGAACCTTTTACCTCTCTAGTCTTGAATTTCTCAAATATAAAAGAAATTCATATTTACCTACTGTTCTAGGATGTCACAAGAATAAATGAAATAATAGACACAAAAGCAGTTTGCAAGCCATGTAGCTAACAATACTATATAAAACTGAAATTGTGTAACTTGAGAATATTAGATATTCAACTGATGTCTTTACCACCTAATTTTTCCCAAATGGCCTTGTCTTTTACTTCCTTAGCTGGGAAAGGGCACACCAATGTAAAACTGGTGGCATAGCCTGATTAGATAGTTAGTTTAGTGCCATTGGGCAGTCATATGAGTCTCCACATTCAGAAAGGCCTTGAATTTGGCTTAATTCTCTGCTCTCACTATCTTGAAATTCTTAATTTTTGAACAAGGACATCTTACATTTTCATTTTACACACAGTCCTCAAAATTATATAGCTGATCCTCTGTTCTTTCAGGGAGTCACTGGAAACAGAAGTTCCTTCTGACTCCAGGAGGAGGGGCATGTGGAAGTTAGCTGAGAATCTGACTGGGAAGCTTGCCAGAGTAGTTCACTGGCAGAGGTGAAGTGACTACATGAAGGTCATGAGGTGGTTATCTGGGATTGAAGTCCAAATGTGAGTTACTGGCAAACATCTGGCTGTCCTTTGTGCTAACAAATGCTATGATAGAGCCTAATTAACAGTAAAGATCATCAGTCCCTGACCATACTAAGGGGAAAATGATTCAGTTCATCAATGTCTGACTTCATCAGCAAGTCCCAGCAGAGTAAGCAGTGACCAGGCAGGCAAGGTACATTGTGAAGGACACCCAAAGAATCAGGGAATTGGAGGACAGTATAGTAATTTGCAGGATTGTGAGCCTCCTCCATATATTCTTGTGTCACAGGTTATGTATTGGTTACACTGAAAAAAAGTAGAACTTAATAAAGTGAATTCATAAGCATCTATATTCTTCCCATTTCCCTCACTGCCTACTGAAACCTACTTGCTAGTTTGTTTATTTTTTTTTCCTTGACACTGGAGGAAATTTTGGCAGATCCTAAAGCTCTTGGATAATTAAAAGTCTTCTGGTCACATTTTGCCATAAGTTTTGCCTCATTTCCATAATAAAATGCCAAGTCCATTGTAATAATCAATATTCTGAACTTCACTTGAAGTTGAAGCTTTTTCCCTTCTTTGAGAATGGTCCATTTCAGACTTAGAGAGCTGTGGTAAATAAGGGGGCATATTTTTATATTCTTTTGAAATTCTCCTGTGCATCTCCTTGAATTCTTAATCCAGTTTGATTACCACTATTTGTGAAATTTTGGGGTCATTATGTGTGTAGGAGGGTGAGAAGTAAGGAATAACAACAACAACAAAAACCTTAATTGAATGGTACTATTGTGGTATGATTTTGATGACCTGTTTGGTACGTATGTAAACCTGACTCTTAAGTGCTCTTAATAGGTTATTTGATGATTTATTTTTTTATTATTTACTGATTTAATTTATTTTTTATTCGATCTTTTTCAATATACATGACAGTAGAGTGTATTTTGACATATGATGATTTCTTTTTTGTGTGGGGGGCAGGGGGTACTGGGGATTGAACTCAGGGGCACTTAACCATTGAGCAATATCCCCAGTTCTATTTTGTATTTTATTTAGAGACAGGGTCTCACTGAGTTGCTTAGCACCTCACTTTTTTGTTGAGGCTGGCTTTAAACTCCTGATCCTCCTGTCTCAGCCTCCTGGGCCACTGGGATTACAAGCATGTGCCACTGTGCTTAGCTTATATGATGGTTTCTTATTCAAGGTTTCTTAATGAAGTTAAGTGTCCATTCATTATCATCATTAATGAACTATTTCCCAGTTCACCAACTCTGGATTTGAGTAGTATGTATCCAGCTTCCTTTTTTTGATTGCTCCAGGTGGGAAACCCTCTTGGGACAGAGAATTGAAGGAAACTCACTTTTGCTCTGTGGTAGGGTGAATAATAGTTTCCAAATATGTTAATATCTCTGGAATCTCTGGATATGTTATCTTACATGGTAAGTGGGATTAAGAAATTAATTCAGGATAATCTTCTCACCTTAAAATTCTTAAAGGTGAGAAGATTATCCTGAATTATCTGGCAGGGATTGATATAATAGCAATGTCCTTATCAGAGGAAAGAGAAGGCAGAGTGACAATGGAAATAAAGATTGAAAGTGATGTGACCCAACACAAGGAATGTTGGCAGTTGCTAAAAGGAGAATAAGATGAATAGATTCTTCCATGAAGCCCAGAGAATGAACCAGCCCTACCAAAACCTTGCCCGATGTTAGGTCTATGAGCTTCATTTTGGACTTCGTAGATCCAGAACTGTGAGATAAATTTTTGCCATTTTTAAATCACTAGATTTGTGGCAGTTTGTTATAAGAACAATAAGAAACTAACACATGGTGTGAAGGAGATTTTAATGCATCATTTATGTGGACAAATTTCAAGACAGTTGGCTACTGTAAGTGCACTTTCTTCACTATATTGTCAAGGTAGCTTCCCAGCCACAACACTCGCCCTATTGATTTCCAAGTTAGACACTAGTCTCCTGTGTTCCCCAAATGACAGGGGACAAAAGTAAACTTTTTGAGTTTCTAACACTTCACTTGGTGTAAGCAGAAAATATCAACTCCCTTTTCCTGTAGAGAAAAGGACAAGTGATATTTCTATATGGGATTGTTTCTTTCCAGTTTCCATCCCCACTTCAAACTCACCTCATTTATGCCAGATTTACAAACTAAAGTTTGCAGTAAAGGTTAAACAAAACAGAATGTGGACACTTCTTTCACAATTCTTTTTTAAAAATACCTTTATTTTGTTATTTATCTTTTATGTGGTGCTGAGGATTGAACCCAGTGCCTCACATGTGCGAGGCAAGCGCTCTGCCACTGAGGGACAACCTCAGCCCCTCTTTCACAGTGCTTACATTGGTAGTTCAGGAGATTCACTGTAGACTTCAGGCATATTTGACAACCATTTTTTATCCATAGCCTTTCAAGCTGTCTGATTAAATAAGCTGAAAGAGTACAGTTTAATATCTTCTTACACTTATGAAAGTCCTCTCATAAAGCCCATGTTCTGTCTCAGGGGTGGTCAGGGATATGGAGAAACCATTTAAAAGACTGAATTTATCTAAAGAGAGTGAGTTACTTAAAGAATTTAAATTATTAGATTGGGCTGAAATGAACAAATTTAGCTAGATATATATTTTTGTCTTCTATCAAGTGGGTGAGAATATTAGATTCATTATAGAATAAATGTGTAAGCTATATTTTGTCCCTGCTTTTCAGTACAGTGTGAGAAATTTTTTCTGGTATGTATCTGGTATTTGAGTAATTGGCAATAGTGGCCATGCTTTGTATGTGTTGGGACTATCTTAGAGACTACCTCAATGATTGTTATGGAAATTAGTTACATTTAATTAACAACTTTTTCTGAATTATAAAAGTAGAGAATTATTAAGGTAGTATCTGATCTCTGGGGGGAAGGAAGATGAAAACCCATCTGTGTGACTCCAATATTCCTGGTTCACATGTGGTAGTTATAGGGTAAAGCATTTCCAACAACGAGGTTAATGAAGTCAATTCTTTATCCAGAGAGCCCTAGCTGGAGGACCCTAGGTTGTAATTTTTATGCACTACCATAAGGAGAGTGGTGGGTGGTCCATTGGTGTATGCATTACCTGATTTATTCATATAGAATCTCAAAGGAGAAAAAATTTAGAAATAAATACCCCAAAACATCTGTTAGTTCCAAAAAAAGCACAGTGCTAATTTATATCCAGAACTATCATCAGTGGGGAATGAATTAACAGGATGGCATGCTTAATGTATAGTTTATAGCATCTTCATTGTAATTGCCTCATCTTCAAAGTGAATATAATCTTCACTATCCCACCCATTGTTCTGGTGGTAGTTAAGCAAAGAAAGCTTACACTTAGGTCACAAGGGATTTTAGGAAGCCAATAGTATGGTTTTAGTTCTGGCAGAATGGTTCATATAAACTAAGTGAAATTATTGGTTTTATTAGAAAAACATGTGATAGCATCCAAACAGCATGGGCTAGGGATGAGGAGACATAGGTTCTAATCTCACCTTTGTCATCTTATTTTAGCCATCTTATTTTAGCCCACTGCCTAGCTGTGCATAATGTTTTCATCAATCTAATGTAGATAATTTTCCCTGGTTTGTCTATCAAGTTAGCTGTGGGGATCACATGTACTCATGCACATTGAAAGAGCTTCATGTAAAGTAAATTGCTGTCTGGAGGAGGATTCTTGTGTTAGCTATAGAATGACTCATGCCCATGTCTTTATTGAATTCCCCTTCCCTCACACTTTCCCTCTAAGGAATTCCCATCACTATCCCAAGGATAGTCTATTTCTAGTTTGCTGTCTTGAGTGTGGTCTGCTATTTTAGTTTCACAAGACATTTTCTTTTGGATTTAATGGATTCCCATTACAGGAAAGGACGGCAAAAGTTTCTTACTGCCACCTGAAATTGTTTTAGAAGTTGTCTCTGCATTTTATGTTAGAACTACTGAATTTGCTGGCATTATAGCTCCTGTTTTACATGTTCCTTTTCTCTATTCATAATTTCAGTGATTAAATACAAGCCTCATTTTCTCTATTTCATTCTTGATGGGATATTAATTGCTGGCAGCAATTAGATTCTAACCTTTAGAGACTGGGTCAGAGCACATTATGGGATATAAACTACCTTGACTATACTAAACCAAGTTGTATTGGGATAGATTAGATCATGCTGCAGGAAAAAAGAATGCTGAAATTTAAGTGATTTTAAACATAAAAGATTCATTTTCTGCCTATTCACATTACCCCCAATACAGGTCCTCTGGGGGCTCTGCTCTCTATTGCTATCACCTTCACTGTGACTCACGTTGCTGGAGAAGCAGCTGTCAGGAACATTGTCAGTCTTTGTGACAAAGAAAAAAAAAGGAGCTTTGCAGGTTCTCTCAGTGACAATTCTCTGGTTTAAAATCAGCGTATATCATTTCCATTTACAACTCATTGACCAGAACATGTTATGTAATACAGGCCAGGAAGAGTAATACTACTATGTGCTTGGAAGAGAGGAAAAATTAAACATTTTGACAACCCTAGTGACTGACACAAGTTTTACTTGTTCATATATTTTAGGCTTCTAATCTATAAAGGAGGAGGTTGGAATCATTTGTCAGTTTTGCTGTTGACTGTCTCTTGAGGTATCTGAATCATTATTACATTTGCCTCTGAGACTTGGGTTATAGAATTCATTGTTGGATAAAGTCAACATAAGCATTCTCTTCTGAAGTCTTCTGGTTTCAGTGATGTCAGTTCTTAGTTTGATTGTACTGGTCACTGATCCCTTCCAGCTTCCCATATTTAGTCTCCTAAATGCTTTCAGTGATTAATGATGTGTCTTAGCAGTGGTAAGAAAACATAAGGATTCAAGTTTGTTTTGTGATTGCTTTTGTTGATGCTTTCAGTTTCCTATCATTGGTTCATTCTTATAAATCCATTTGAACACATCTTTATATGCCAAGCTTTGTACTTGGTGCTGGAGCTCAAAAGCAGAATCAACATGATCTCTTTCCTGAAGTCAACCAAGTATTTATTTTTTTAATCTTTTCCTCTTTCTCATAAACATGAAAATATCATTCCTTTAAGGATATTTTATATTTCAAAGTATGACTGAAAACACATCAAAAAAGTGACCATTTTAAAATTTCTTTTTTAGAATTGCTTGGATACCTCTCTACCCAGAATTTTTAAATTTTCATTTTTTAAAAAATTTGTGTATTTTATTGGTGCATTATCATTATACATAATAGTGAAATTTGTTACATCCTCATACATGCACACAATATTCCAAAACTATTTGGCCATTTCTATAAATAAATTTTATGTTCCAAGGGAAGTTTCCTCCCTGTTCCCTATCTGTTTTATAACCTGGTTGATAATTGCCAAACTGATTGTGTCATTTGTACTTGTACCCATTGTTAGGATGGGGAGTAGGGAGCTTTTCAGGCTGTGTATGAGTCTGTGGCCATGATTAAATGGGCCATAGTCCAGAATAGAATGAAAAATTAGAAAATTCCAAGTAGCATTGATATATCTGACGTAACGATTATACATGTAATCATCTAAGATAATGCCAGAAGTCATGCAGGACTAGAGTTAGGTCTTTTTAAAAAAAATTAGTTGTAAATGGACACAATACCTTTATTTTTATTTATTTTTATATGGTGCTGAGGATTGATCCCAGCACCTCACACATTTTACACAAATGCTCAACCATTGAGCTACAATCCCAGCCCCTAGAGTTAGATCTTTAAGGATGAGTAAGTTTGAGGTAGTTCAGATGAAGATGGAGTAAAAAGAAAAGAGTCTTCTTCTCTCTCTCTCCCTTCCCCCTCCTCTCCCTCTTCCCCCCTCCTCCCTTTCTTCTCTTACCCACTTTTTCCCCTCCCCACCACTGCTAGGAATCAAATCCAGGGCCTTGGTGGGCATGTTAAAATATGTGCTCTACCACTGAGCTACACACTCTTAGACCCTGGGCAGAGATTCTTTTTTTTTTTAGTTGTATGTGAACACAATGTCTTTTTTTATTTTTTATGTGGTGCTGAGGATTGAATCCAGCACTTCACATGTCCTAGGTAAGCACTGTACCACTGAACTTCAGCCCCAGCTCCTGGGCCAAGATTCTTTTTTATATATTTTTTTAAATTTATATATGATAGTAGAATGTATTACAATTCTTATTACATATATAGAGCACAATTTTTCATATCTCTGGTTGTATACAAAGTATGTTCACACCAATTCATGTCTTCATACATGTATTTTGGATAGTAATGATCATCACATTCCACCATTATTAATTACCCCATACCCCTTCCCTTCCCCTCCAACCCCTCTGCCCTATCTAGAGTTTGTCTATTCCTCCCATGCTCCGGCTCCCTATCCCATTATGAATCAGCCTCCTTATATCAAAGAAAACATTTGGCATGTGTTTTTTTTTTTTTGTGATTGGCTAACTTCACTTAGCATTATCTTCTCTATCTCCATCCATTTACCTGCAAATGCCATGATTTTATTCTCTTTTATTACTGAGTAATATTCCATTGTGTATATATGCCACATTTTTTTATCCATTCGTCTATTGAAGGTCATATAGGTTGGTTCTACAGCTTAGCTATTGTGAATTGTGAGGCTATAAACATTGATGTGGCTGTGTCCCTGTAGTATGCTGTTTTTAAGTCCTTTGGGTATAGACCGAAGAGAGGGACAGCTCAGTCAAATGGTGGTTCCATTCCCAATTTTCCAAGAAATCTCCATACTGCTTTCCATATTGGTTGCACCAATTTTTAGTCCCACCAGCAATGTAAGACTGTACCTTTTCCCCCTACATCCTTGCCAACACTTATTGCTGTTTGCATAATAGCTTGGGCCAAGATTCTTATTGAATTATATATTACATTGCAATATAATTCTTATTCTCACTCTATTTCTGCTTTTCTTTTTCTTTATATCATTTCACAGTTCTGTGAATAAAGTGGTTGCATCTAAACTTGCTTCTTCTGTAAACCAAGAAGTTGACCTACCCTAAAATGCTTGTTTTGAAGGGCCCATGTTGAAAGACAGGTAGATCTAACAGATATATATTGCAGCAGAAGCAAAATTTTAAATAGGAAAGCTTTTAGAAAATATTATAGCCTTTCACCGGTGATACTAAAAGATCATACTAATGAAGATATGGAAAGAGATATTGGGGAATGGAAGTTCCAGTGTGCTATTTGGCTAAATTATAGACAGAAGTAAATGATCTAGGAGTGCAGCACCACAGTTACCCACATATAACCAAGTATTTTGCCAAGATGTGAGAATACCATATTGTACTCATTGAGCCTTAGTGCCATAAACCCTCATAGCCTGGTTTGAATCCTCAGCTCTCATCTCACTTATCTAATAAATATAGGAATATCATCTTTGCAAGATCGGTGTTATAAGACAGACATTTCTTCAGTACACCTTCTCCTTGGATGTCACAAAATACTTGTGCCAAAAGCCACAAAAGAATGCAAGAAGGGGAAATGAGAATCAGAGTTTCGGCCGACCCGCGCCTGCAGGGTAGGTGGACCTGCGACCCACCGGCAGGTCAGGACCAGCAACCCGCGGGGGGGCAGAGCCGCCAATCGCACCTGCAAGGTAGGCGGACCTGCAAACCACCGGCAGAACGGGCCCAGCAACCCGCGGAGGGGCAGAGCTGCCCCACGCGCCTGCAAGGTAGGCAGACCTGCTACCGACCAGCAGAACAGGCCCAGCGGCCTGCCGGTGTGGTAGGCACATTGCCCCAATTGGAGAAGGGGCAGAGCTGCCACCCGTGCCTGCGAGGGAGACTTTGCAACTATACAAGAGCAATATAAATATATAGGGGGAAAATTCAATAACACAACAGTTTCACCAAGCAGAAAGAAACGCGAACAGTATGAAGAGACAAGGAAAGAAAGGACCACAAGCAATGCAGGTCAACTCAACGTTAGAAGAGGTAATAGATGCAGCAGATAGAATTTCAGATAAAGAATTCAGGATATACATGCTTCAGATGATCTGGAGTCTCAAGGAAGACATCAGACAGCAAAATCAGACAATGAAAGATCACTTCAACAATGAATTACATAAACAAATCCAAGAAGCAAAAGATCAACTATACAGGGAGATAGAAGTTATAAAAAACAAACAAACAGAAATCCTAGAAATGCAGGAAGCAATAAACCAACTTAAAAACTCAATTGAGAATACTACCAGCAGAGTAGAACACTTAGAAGATAGAACATCAGACAATGAAGACAAATTATTTCAACTTGAAAAGAACATAGACAGCTCAGCAAGAATGTTAAGAAACCATGAGCAGAACATCCAAGAAATATGGGATAACATAAAGAGACCAAACTTAAGAGTCGTTGGGATACAGGAAGGTATAGAGGTCCAAACCAAAGGAATAAGCAATCTATTCAAAGAAATAATACGAGAAAACTTCCCAGACTTGAAGAATGAGACAGAATCCCAAATCCTAGAAGCCTACAGGACGCCGAATGTGCAAAATCATAAGAGATCCACACCTAGACACATAATAATGAAGATGCCCAACATACAGAATAAGGAGAGAATTTTAAAAGCTACAAGAGAAAGGAAGCAGATTACTGATCATTCAACACAGACTCTGAAAGCTAGAAGATCCTGGAATAACATATTTCAAACACAGAGAAAATGGGTTCCAACCAAGAATTGTATATCCAGCGAAATTAAGCTTCAGGATGGAAGATGAAATTAAAACCTTCCACGATAAACAAAAGTTAAAAGAATTTGCAGCTAGAAAACCATCTCTCCAAAAAATCCTCGGCAAAACATTACAGGAAGAGGAAATGGAAAATAACAATGAAAACCAACAGTGGGAGGTAGTACAGTAAAGGGGGGGGATAATCAAAGAGGAAAACAAACCATGTTTAGTAACATAAATAAACAAATATGGCTGGAAGAACAACCCATATCTCAATAATAACCCTATATGTTAATGGCTTAAACTCACCAATTAAGAGACACAGGCTAGTAGAATGGATCACAAAACATGACCCAACAATATGCTGCCTACAGGAGATGCATTTGATAGGAAAAGACATACATAGGCTGAAGGTGAAAGGTTGGGAAAAATCATATCACTCATATGGACTTCGGAAACAAGCAGGAGTGTCCATATTCAAATAAAATAGATTTCAAGCCAAAGTTAATCAAAAGGGATAAAGAGGGACACCACATACTGCTCAAGGGAACCATACACCAACAAGACATAACAATCATAAGTATATATGCCCCAAACAATGGTGCAGCTATGTTCATCAAACAAACTCTTCTCAAGTTCAAGAGTCTAATAGACCACCATACAATAATCATGGGAGACTTCAACACACCTCTCTCAACACTGGACAGATCTTCCAAACAAAAGTTGAATAAGGAAACTATAGAACTGAATAACACAGTTAATAACCTAGACTTAATCGACATATATAGAATATACCACCCAACATCAAGCGGTTACACTTTTTTCTCAGCAGCACATGGATACTTCTCAAAAATAGATCATATATTATGTCACAGGGCAACTCTTAGACAATATAAAGGAGTAGAGATAATACCATGCATCTTATATGATCATAATGGAATGAAACTGAAAATCAACGATAAAAGAAGGAATGAAAAATCATGCATCACTTGGAGAATGAACAATAGGTTACTGAATGATCAATGGGTTATAGAAGACATCAAGGAGGAAATTAAAAATTCTTAGAGATAAATGAAAACACAGACACAACATATTGGAATCTATGGGACACATTGAAAGCAGTTCTAAGAGGAAAATTCATTGCTTGGAGTTCATTCCTTAAAAAAAGGAAAAACCAACAAATAAATGATCTCATACTTCATCTCAAAATCCTAGAAAAAGAAGAGCAAAACAACAGCAAAAGAAGTAGAAGGAAAGAAATAATTAAAAACAGAGCTGAAATTAATGAAATCGAAACAAAAGTAACAATTGAAAAAATTGATAAAACTAAAAGTTGGTTCTTTGAAAAAAATAAATAAAATCGACAGATCCTTAGCCATGCTAACGAAGAGAAGAAGAGAGAGAACTCAAATTACTAGCATGCGGGATGAAAAAGGCAATATCACAACAGACACTTCAGAAATACAGAAGATAATCAGAAATTATTTTGAATCTTTATACTCCAATAAAATAGAAGATAGTGAAGTCATCGATAAATTTCTTAAGTCATATGATCTGCCCAGATTGAGTCAGGAGGATATAGACAACCTAAACAGACCAATATCAATTGAGGAAATAGAAGAAACCATCAAAAGACTACCAACTAAGAAAAGCCCAGGACCGGATGGGTATACAGCAGAGTTTTACAAAACCATTAAAGAGGAACTAATACCAATACTTTTCAAGCTACTTCAGGAAATAGAAAAAGAGGGAGAACTTCCAAATTCATTCTATGAGGCCAACATCACCCTGATTCCTAAACCAGACAAAGACACTTCAAAGATAGAAAACTACAGACCAATATCTCTAATGAACCTAGATGCAAAAATCCTCAATAAAATTCTGGCGACTCGGATACAAAAACATATCAAAAAAATTGTGCACCATGATCAAGTAGGATTCATCCCTGGGATGCAAGGCTGGTTCAATATACGGAAATCCATAAATGTTATTCACCACATCAATAGACTTAAAAATAAGAACCATATGATCATCTCGATAGATGCAGAAAAAGCATTCGACAAAGTACAGCATCCCTTTATGTTCAAAACTCTAGAAAAACTAGGGATAACAGGAACATACCTCAATATTGTAAAAGCAATCTATGCTAAGCCTCAGGCTAGCATCATTCTGAATGGAGAAAAATTGAAGGCATTCCCTCTAAAATCTGGAACAAGACAGGGATGCCCTCTCTCACCACTTCTGTTCAACATAGTTCTCGAAACACTGGCCAGAGCAATTAGACAGACGAAAGAAATTAAAGGCATAAAAATAGGAAAAGAAGAACTTAAATTATCACTATTTGCAGGTGACATGATTCTATACCTAGCAGACCCAAAAGGGTCTACAAAGAAACTATTAGAGCTAATAAATGAATTCACCAAAGTGGCAGGATATAAAATCAACACGCATAAATCAAAGGCATTCCTGTATATCAGCAACAAATCCTCTGAAATGGAAATGAGGACAACCACTCCATTCACAATATCCTCAAAAAAAAATAAAATACTTGGGAATCAACCTAACAAAAGAGGTGAAAGACTTATACAATGAAAACTACAGAACCCTAAAGAGAGACATAGAAGAAGATCTTAGAAGATGGAAAAATATACCCTGTTCATGGATAGGCAGAACTAACATCATCAAAATGGCGATATTACCAAAAATTCTCTATAGATTTAATGCAATGCCAATCAAAATCCCAACGGCATTTCTTGTAGAAATAGAGAAAGCAATCATGAAATTCATATGGAAAAATAAAAGACCCAGAATAGCAAAAACAACGCTAAGCAGGAAGTGTGAATCAGGCGGTATAGCGATACCAGACCTCAAACTATACTACATAGCAATAGTAACAAAAACAGCATGGTACTGGTACCAAAACAGGCGGGTGGACCAATGGTACAGTATAGAGGACACAGAAACTAATCCACAAAGCTACAACTATCTTATATTTGATAAAGGGGCTAAAAGCATGCAATGGAGGAAGGATAGCATCTTCAACAAATGGTGCTGGGAAAACTGGCAATCCATATGCAACAAAATGAAACTGAATCCCTTTCTCTCGCCATGCACAAAAGTTAATTCAAATGGATCAAGGAGCTTGATATCAAATCAGAGACACGGCGTCTGATAGAAGGAAAAGTTGGCTCCAATCTACATACTGTGGGGTCGGGCTCCAAATTCCTCAATAGGACACCCATAGCACAAGAGTTAATAACTAGAATCAACAAATGGGACTTACTCAAACTAAAAATTTTTTTCTCAGCAAAAGAAACAATAAGAGAGGTAAATAGGGAGCCTACATCCTGGGAACAAATCTTTACTCCTCACACTTCAGATAGAGCCCTAATATCCAGAGTATACAAAGAACTCAAAAAATTAGACAATAAGATAACAAATAACCCAATCAACAAATGGGCCAAGGACCTGAACAGACACTTCTCAGAGGAGGACATACAATCAATCAACAAGTACATGAAAAAATGCTCACCATCTCTAGCAGTCAGAGAAATGCAAATCAAAACCACCCTAAGATACTATCTCACTCCAGTAAGATTGGCAGCCATTATGAAGTCAAACAACAAGAAGTGCTGGCGAGGATGTGGGGAAAAGGGTACACTTGTACATTGCTGGTGGGACTGCAAATTGGTGCAGCTAATTTGGAAAACAGTATGGAGATTTCTTGGAAAGCTGGGAATGGAACCACCATTTGA
This sequence comes from Marmota flaviventris, assembly GCF_047511675.1. NCBI lineage: Eukaryota > Metazoa > Chordata > Mammalia > Rodentia > Sciuridae > Marmota > Marmota flaviventris. The sequence continues at coordinate 104,430,464 of NC_092518.1, forward strand.
CCCAGCTATTCCCCTTCTCGGTCTATTCCCTAAAGACCTAAAAAGAGCATGTTACAGGGATACTGCTACATCGATGTTCATAGCAGCATAATTCACAATAACAAGACTGTGGAACCAACCTAGATGCCCTTCAATAGATGAATGGATAAAAAAAAATGTGGCAGTTATACACAATGGAGTATTACTCTGCATTAAAAAATGACAAAATCATAGAATTTGCAGGGAAACGGATGACATTAGAACAGATTATGCTAAGTGAAGCTAGCCAATCCCTAAAAAACAAATGCCAAATGTTTTCTTTGATATAAGGAGAGTAACTAAGAACAGAGTTGGGAGGAAAAGCATGAGAAGAAGATTAACATTAAACTGGGGTGAGAGGTGGGAGGGAAAAGGAAAGAGAAGGGAAATTGCATGGAAATGGAAGGAGACCCTGATGGTTATACAAAATTACATACAAGAGGAAGTGAGGGGAAAGGGGAAAAAAACAAGGGGGAGAAATGAATTACAGTAGATGGGGTAGAGAGAGAAGATGGGAGGGGAGGGGATGGGGGATAGTAGAGGATAGGAAAGGCAGCAGAATACAACAGACACTAGTATAGCAATATGTAAAACAGTGGATGTGTAACCGATGTGATGCTGCAATCTGTATCCGGGGTAAAAATGGGAGTTCATAACCCTCTTGAATCAAAGTGTGAAATATGATTTGTCAAGAACTATGTAATGTTTTGAACAACCAACAATAATAATTAAAGAAAAAAAATACAACAATGGAGTTCCAATCTGGTTTAACTCTGGTATACTTTATTTATTTTTATTCCATTGTGAATTGTACTAATAGCTGTCTAAACATCATTGGATCTGATTATACTTTGAATGGACTGAAGCTATGCTAGCTGACCCCAATCAGAGAGAAAATGTGTAAAGAGTGTCCAGGAAGCTTTCTCTATGGTGTTCAGAAATGCTATCTGAAGATCAGATATAGGACTGACTCCATTGCTCCATGGACAATCTCAGGAAAGCTTTCTAGTACTTATACCCATGGATGGACCCACAGCTTCTAAGTAGTGAATATTTATCTTCTTCATGTGACTGTCCAATTTAATTAAATTGATGTAATGACAATTCCATTGTATCAGAACACTAAACCAATGTTGCAATGTCATGTCACTTGATTCTTAAGCTGATTTTAAAAAAAAGAAAGGAAAATAACCTTACTGTTATCAAGCAATGATTTATGCATTTGCTTCTACTTGAACGTGATAATTGAAATTTTTACACCAAAACTAAAATTTCCCATTACTAATGTGGGTACTAGTAAAAGATCTAAAAAATATGCAAGTGTCATATTTTGAAGCAAAATTGTAGACAATGACCTTATTATTAAGATTCAAATGTTATAGTTCAAATTTTGGGGTTTTATATTTTTATCATCAGATGTTTAAGTTAAAGTAGTTAACTTTACAAAATGTTGAACTTAACATTATGAACATTAAAGTATAAATTACATGTATATTTGTTAATTTTTAATTTGAAATGAAAATTATTTTTAGCCTTCAGTTAATATTAATCCATTCTCAATGTTATATAATAAGATTATCAATTATTTATAAAAAAAAAAAGAGAATCAGAGTTTCATGAGAACACTTAGGAAATTCCACCTATCACATTAGCTCTGCTTATATTCTTTACCAATTTGGACCTTGATCTACTATGTTCATCATTCCCTTCATTATCACTTTGCCATGATCTTTTCTTTCTTTCTTTCTTTTTTTTAGTACCAGGGATAGAACCCAGGAGCACATAACCACTGAGTCACATCCCCAGCCAGTTTAATGTTTTAGTTAGAGACAGGGTCTCTCTGAGTTGCCAAGTGCCTTGCTAAGTTGCTGAGGCTGGCTTTGAACTTGAGATCCTCCTGTGTCAGCCTCCCAGTGAGTGCCACAGTGCCAGGCCTTGCCATGATGTTTTCTTGCCCCCAGCCCACCTACATTTGTTAATAGTTTTTTTCCAAATCACAATCTTGTTGGTTTGCCTGAGGCCTGGTCTTCCTTACTTATTTCACAGCTTCTTTTTGATTTTTACTAAAAGAATTTTTTATTTATTTATTTATTTTTTTACTAAAAGAAAACTTATGACTTGCCCTTCTTGTCTTCACCTCCAGATTTCACTTTGTGTAATTTCTCCAAGTAAATTCTTGGCAAGGTGGTTGGAGGTAATTGCCATTGAACATTTAGTCCATTGCCTTGAAGGAAACAATAATGATAATGATTAATAATAATAATAATAATAATAATAATAATAAGTATTATGATTATTTGCAGCAAAGAATACTTTGTGAATCTGATAATTGCTCCAAATGATCTCTTATATAATGAGGAAAAAAAATCACACTTAGGTTTCTTTAAAGACAGATCCTCCTGTCAGCACAGACTTTCCTGCTGTTCCTTTTTATGCAAAGCCTTCCTCTGATTATTGCTATGGGAAATTTCGGTGGGTCATCTTTAGAAAATTCAAAAGGGCAATAACCTAATATTCTCTTCAAAGGGTAATGCCTTCTTAGGGACATAGCCACTTTTAAACTTCAGACACAGTCAGCAGCCTTGTGCTCTACAGAATGAGACACATGTATAATTTAAAAACCATTTCCTGCATCTTAATATCAGGCTTTACCAGGAAAGCAAAGTGCTATTTCTCTACTGTCTTCATCCCTTTGCCTTTCAAACCCAATATTCTTTAGGCCAAACTAACCCAGACCTTTTGTTATTGTTCTTTTATTTCCCTCTCTCCATTCTCCAGGAGGACCAGGATTAAAAGGATTACATTACTGCTTAATTTTCTGCAATGTGTATTTCCATTCTCTGAATATAAGATTTCTCAGCCCAATCAGGTCATTACTTGATTTTATTTCCCTGGTCACTCTTTGGCATTTGATATTTTCTTTGTCTTTTGTATAGAAACATGGAATTTGAAAAATTTGGATCAAGGTCAGGTCCATCTTCTCTGTTAGTGAGTTTTTTCTTCTGAGTGTGTTTTCCAGGTGTTTGGAAGGTGCATTCATAAAACTTGCAAGCTTTTAGATATACTGAATGTGCCAGGAAGAGTCCTATAAAGCAGAGTGGAGGGAAAGCAAGTTTGGTATTTATCAGACTCAGAAAGTTCTGGGAACATCAGCTTGGAGGGAATTTTATTTCATAGTGTCTGTGATGATCAGTATCTGGGATTAAACTCTTTATACAAATTTGTTGGTCAAGATGAATAGTTTAATGAGTCAGAATCTTGTCTCAATTATGTTTTTCCAACCCTTGGTTAAAAATCCCAGTTTAAGTTTTTATCTTCCAGGAAGTCTGCCTTGATGACACTGGACCAGATAGTTTTTTCTTTTTTTCTGAACTTTTGGCAGGTATCTGGAACTTACTTACGTATTACCTTGTGGTAAATATTGTCTTAAACTGCTAATTTACTCTGGAATTATTATTTAAATTTATATATCTATCATTAATATATCTTACCCCCTCCTTTAGGACATAGTTTGTATAGTTTGTCTCCTATACCATGCTTGGCATCATCCTTTGTAGATACATTGTAGATGTCTCACTAATTTGTTAAGTGGTAATTATGTTTTAAATGACCAGTGACCTCTAAATTACTTAAAGTAGATGAATGTATCTTTTTAAAAGACTATTACAACTTTAACCTGGAAGTTCTCTTTGTGATTAATTTGAGTCATTTCTGTTGCATGTTAGTATAAATATTCTTAAACAGATGTACTACTATTTTTTGTTTTTGCATTCTTAAACTCTTCTTGCCCTTTTATTCTACCTCTTCGCATAATTGTGGTTATTTCTTCATGCTTATGTGTGCACCCTTGGCTCACTTCCTGATGTATTTATCCTCTTGATAAGTTGATCTACTGTTTTGCTTCAACCATCATCTTATCCTGGTTACTTTCCAACCATGACTTTACATTCCTGTCCAATGGACCTTGGTACAATATTGTTAAATATGGGTGAAAAATTGTCACTTGGATATATTTCACCTACCTCAAAATAAATGTTTAACAAAGGAATCAGTGATTTCTTTTGCCAATGAAATCATCCCATCTTTCCAGTTTCTTTCTCCATTTTGCCTTTTGTATGTAATTCCATCATCCAAATGCCCTATACCTTGGAATCTTCATTCTCAATCCCTTCTTTTTTAATATATATATATTTAGTTGTAGTTGGACACAATTCCTTTATTTTATTTTTATGTGGTGCTGGGGATTGAACCCAGAACTTCACACATGCTAGGCAAGCACTTTACTACTGAGCTACAACCCCAGCCCCACCAGTTCATTCTTATTTACCATTCATGTGCAGTCTTGAATAACTTTGGGAGCACTCCCTCCTCTCTGTTACCTCAATATGTGACCAAGGCTACACCTAAATATTAGATTATTATGTAAATCTCTGAATTACTTCCCCTGGTATTATTTTTGGTAGTGATTATAAAATAATAATGATGATTCTTAGAATAAAGGAATTGCTATTTGTAAACCATTGTGTTCTGCACATTATACTAATGTATTTTATTAATTATATCTCATTTAATTCTCTTAACTTAATGAAGTATATGTTGTTATCCCTATTTTAGAGATTAAAAACACAATTCTAGTGGCTCAAACCTGGGAAAAGAAGCTTGTAGCTTAGAAAATTTATGCAACATATTTATGGCCTGATAGCTAATAAGTTGAAAGAAACTGGAGTTAATTAAGCTTGTGCATAATAGCAAAATGCCCAACATTTTCCTGCCAGACTAAGGTACCCTTCACTGTGCTACTCTCCTGTTCAAGAACATGTGTACATTTCCAGTGACTACAAGGATGAATTCCTTTATCTGGTACCAATGCTGTCTATAATTTTGTGCCACCATATCTTTCCAATGTCATTTTTCATGATTCTCAATATCTACACATTGCTCTATTAATGTCGACATGATCGTTGTTTCCCCCTCTACCTCCATGGCTTCTGCTTAATGATTTTCTCTAAATCTGGGATACCCTTCTCCTACCTCTTCAAATCCTGCCTATGCTTTAGGTCTATTTTATATCCCACTTGTCCATGAGGGCTTCCATAATAGTCGAACTTGCAGTGAGATCTTGTTTCTTTTCTTCTCTGCTCTACCAGTTGGTTTACTATACCACATTGCACTGAATGATGCAATCTTGTAATACTGTGCAATATGATCTGCTTCAGCAAACATTTTACTTTAGAAAATTGTCTTTGGCCTTCTACCCTTTGCCTCTTTACCATTCTTCTGTCTCCTGAGCATCCAGAATCATCATGCTGTTGTTGGATTTCTAAGCCTCTAGTCATGCTCAAATGCTGGTATGAACTGCCTAGACTGTTCTCCAGAAGAAGTAGCTTATCATCTACCCACCTTTCATAATACCCCTTAGCCAGACTCAGCTAGTTAGATAAAAGAACCTGTATAAGGGTATATGTGATTGTCTGCCTTTCTGTAAAGGCTGCATTTGAGCAGCCATTATTTAGTAAGTCATAAATGATTTGCTTTGGTGGCTGAACTTTCAGAAATTTGAGACAGTATAGTGGAGCAAAGGAAAGTAAAGGGTCTCAAGAAATTGGGGGGTGGTTGGTATGTTGAGGGAGATTAACCTTCTTGGAATCAATTAAAACATGCCATGTAGTTCCCTTCCAATTCTACCAGAGTGCAAAGTTGGATCTGGCTTCAGAATCTTCAGATTTTTCTTTTGTAGCAGTAGTTCCTACCTTTAGCCACAATCTACAAGGTATTGTCTAGGTGATTTCACCAGGAATTATTTTGGAGAGGAAATGCATTCATTACTACTTTTTAGATTAATGTGCAGGCTTTATTTAAACACAAATTTATATGAGGGCATGACCAAATTCATAGCACCTTTTGGCCATTACCTATTGTATAATCAGTGAATACTACAAGTAAAAATGCTGCCCTGGGCAGATTCAAAGAAAATTGTGATGTTTTACAAAGATGATTTTAAAAGGATCCACAGCTAGACTACATTGGAAATTCTTAGGACAAAGATTCTGTGTTCCACTTTGTTTCTGTTCTCCGACACATGCTCTACCACTAGCACAGGGCTTTGAACCTTTTGAATGAACAATGGAAGGAAGAAGTTGGATGAGGGATTTATTTTTCCGTATGCCAGTCTCTTTATTTGTTAAATAGGAATAACAGACTAGGTGATGTCTTAGTTCCTTGTTAGCTCTAGCCTCCTAAGTTGATGAGTGCTCAGATACATTTCCAAGAACCAGTTTCTTTTGCACTAGGTAAAGTTTAAGAAAAGTCCTCTCTTCCTAGTATGATTCTTAGCATGCATGCCAAGTTTGTTTATCCACCTTTAAAAGTGTTATGAATTACAGAAAAACTGATGGAAGGTTTTAGAAGCTTTTTGACTTTTCACTATACCACCCTGTTGTTTGGAGTGACAGGTTAAAGCTTAGTCACAGATTGGCCAGGCAGTGAATGAATTTTGGATTATCCATTTCTGTAGCACTGAGGCCTCTTCTCCTCTCCTGAAGCATAGACTCTTAAGAATTGAATTACTGTCTCTATGATCATGGAAAGCATTCAGGTAGTGGGATAGTAGGAAAAAAAATGACTTCTCAAGGATGTGGCTTTATCATCTTTACCACTGAAACACTATATCCTTGCCTGGCAAAATTATACAACTGTCAAGTGAGCTACTCCTGTCTGCCTAATTCTTATACAGAAAATAACTTCTTGGTCATCTTCCCATCAGCAGTAGCACTGAGCAATTAGTTTCTCTGTCTCTTCTTTTTCTTTTCCTAATAGCTAGTTACTTCTGATTTATAATGCATATTCTGTGTCTCATTATCTATATGATCTTGGGCATATCTATATTGATTTTACTGTTTGAGCCTCAGTTTCCTCTTCTGTACATTATATTGCTGAGAGTGTTAGAAATAGTGACATAGTAAAAAGCCTATTAGAGAATTATCAGGTTAATAATATACATTTGATAAATAAAGGAATTGACATTTTTATTCAGTTCTTTTTTCCTATCTCCTTTCTTCTTTTTGTTTTGCCTCCATTTCTGTTTTGAGAAGACAATCTTTACCAACATTATTAGAAAAGACTCACCTGGAAAATGGAAATATCCACTTACCAGTCCAAGTATCTAGTTTCCCCCTGGAATTTTTCTATTGTACTTTGGGATTTCAGGCTTGAAATCTGGGACTCTATTGTGGGTGCTGAACGACAACTAACAGTTTGGGAAGACATTAATCCCATGCCCACTGCTGCTTTTCGTTTGCTTCAGTCCAGGGGATTTGAGCTAGGAGTTAGATCTCATGTGGGTTATTCCTGCAAAGTTATTTCTGAGTCTTGTAGATTTACAAATCATTTGGTACCCAGCTGTTATGCTGCGTGATTCATGGTTATGGGTGCCTTGCTTCAAATGCTTGTCAGCAGTTTCTTCTCTGTGGTTGCCTTGTGATTCAGTTTTTTTTGGTGTGGTATGCATCTCTTCACATTCATTTGGACTCTGCCTCCCCCAACTTCTGTCATGGAACAAATGAGTCAGTGTCTAATGGTGCTGGCTTGCCATCCAATTACTTCGAGTTTCCTCTGGTGGGTGGGTGCTGCAGAAGATGGTGCCACTGGCTCACAGAGGGGGCTGGCGGTCCTGCTGCCAAACTGTCCTGAGAGAGGAAAAAAAATGTCTACAATCATCACAGTGAAAATTCAGCCTGCATTCAGTATAGACAAGGCCAAGCGAAAGGGCATTCAGTAGGTGGCAGTGTGGTCTGGTTTGAAGAAGAGCAAATTCATGCATGTGTTTGCAGTGCTTTATCCTGATGCCTTTGACAGCTCCAACTTGAGATTTTATTCTGAGTATTTTAGTACCTTTTGTCAAGTGCTCTTCAAAAAAAAAAAAAAAAAACTTTCGCTTCTTTAGAAACTTCTCTCTTGATAGTGGGTGGCATGTGTTTGTGGCGAGTGTATGATCTGAAGCTTTTGGAAGCTCAGTGGCTAATTCCTCTTAGTTGGACATTTTGCCAGGGTGGCTGTACTTCAGTTTCCTAGCTATGGTGGAGGGAGGTTTTTTTTTTTTTTTTTCTTTTTTTCCCCCTGATGGTTGTAGTGATTATTTTGCTGACTATATGACTTCTTCAGTCCTTACATCTTACTAGTTTCCCAGTAGAAGGGGGGCGGGTCCTAAGACCCAGTGTGTCAACTCTCTTGGGGTCCATTCAACCTTCAGGGAACAGAACACCCAGTGTGGCTGAGCTGGACTGCAATAGTACAATGTCATGCCCATGTAGGGACAAAGCCCCACACTTTTGTGTCTATACCTTGCTTCCTGTAAAGTCCTTTTCCAGAATGATTTATTTCTCAATATAGGTAGATATCCTTGAAAAGCTAGGAAGTAGTAAGAAACCAACTTCCAGCATGGAACTTGAGTAGGAAGAAAAAAGTCAGACTGACTAGGACATAGCAGTGTCATCTTTGGGAAGGCTGTTGGTTGTTTAGTTGGAATTGTAAAGGCTGAATAAGCACTTGGGTTTGCTGGTGTCCTTGTTCCATAATTATAGATACTGTAGGTAATTATAGATTTTCAGAATTATAGATACTGTATCTTCAATACAAGACCTTGGCTGTGTTGATGTACCTCTGTTCCTTGATTTCCAGGCTGCTGACCAGGTGGTTGCAGATATGTTCACATGATTCCCAGCCCAGGGTGAGATGGCATGTAATTGAGCACAAATTCTCTTTATCTCAGATACAATTTGAATTCTCAAAAGTAGATATAGTTGATTCTAATCATTTGCAGTAGTTATATACTCTGCAGTTGCTAAGACCATTGAATTAGGTTAGGTTCCTATGAGCCCATTGGTTAGTATGTCAATACATAAGTTTGTTTTATGCATGCTTCTGTTTAAAGACTCCTTATTTAATATATTTTGATGATTCATTAACATTATACTCACAGTCACTAGCAACCTGCATGCCTGAATGAAGCTTATCTAAACATATTTTGTCCATAAGGCACAGCACAGCCTCTTGCATTTTAGAAACACCAGACAGCATTTCAGTACTATGCTTGGGGGCCATTTTAAATAGCAAAATTACCAAGAAAAAAACCTTGCAAAAATGTGAAAAATGTAGCACTAAATAGACCATGAAAAGGATGCTTGTTTACAGTGTGAGAGCTGAATCGAGAAGGCAGAGCATTGCTTTGTCCCATCTCAATGGGGAATATGCACATTGGTGACTCATTTTTTACCACTCTGAACATATGCACAAGTGTGGCTTCCTGTCGATAGCACTGTTAGTATCAATTTGGATGTTTTCATATCTTGGGGAGTAGGTGACTTAGCAAATATAGAATTCTTGAATAATGAGGATCAGTTGTATTTGCCTGAGGATGGGTCCATGGCATTATCTGTACTTTACCAGAATTCTTGGTCTTATCCATGTTCCTTCATTGTGGTAAACCAAACTAATAGGAATTAAACCATGGCCAATAAAGCAGATTATGATAGTTGGGTTCCATGCAATTGACTAAGGTGAGAATTCCTCAAATAGCATTGATCTGTTCAATTTTCAAATGTATTACAAATTGATGAACAATTCTTTGGACTAGTTAGGTAGGCTTAAAGGTAGAATTGGGTTAAAAAGTCCAAATGGCATTAAATGGAAGCAAACTACTACTCTACATCCATGTACTTGAATTTGATTGTTTTAAGATCAAATTTGTGATTTAATCTCAAAAAGTTAAGGATGATAGCCTGAATCTAAAAGTTCACCTTGATGACCTTTAAAAAGACAACAAGACTCTTGATCCTTTCAGTCTTTATAAGAGATTTAAAAACACATAATTGTCTCATCTGTTGATTGTCAATAAAATAAAATATTTCCACTATCAAGAAGTTTGTGATTTCTCAAGATAACTGCACACTCCTTCTGGACAATAATAACTCTTAGAAATGTTATAAGATTTGACACCTTATAACTTCTGCCCCTGGAGCCACATAGACTATTAGAATAATGCCTCTTCCAGAAAATTACCATTTGTACATCTTAAGCTAGCACTGAAGTCATCTATTCATCTGTTCCTCTATTAATTAATTAATTAATTAATTTTTATATCTTTATTTTACACTTATGTGGTTCTAAGGATCGAACCCAGTGCCTCATGCATGCTAGGTGAGCATTCTACCACTGAGCCACATCCCCAGCTCCTCCTCTATTAATTTATTCCTCAATTTTTCCAACTCTGTTAGTCATCATTGTAGAAATTGTGGGCATATGGTCCATTAAAAGATACCTAATACCACATGGATTTTGTATCTGCCTGAGACTTTTTGTTGTTCATGCTGAATATCTTTAGTTTCTTGAAGTTTTCCTTACATGCCATTGTTTGATGTCCCCTCACAGCCTTGGCCACCTTCCCCTAGATATATTACCAGTTTTCCTTTAAGAGTGTATGCTCCAAATCAGGAGTGATCTGAGAAATATTTCAGAGTTATCTGGGTTCAAATAATGTTAAAGAGAGACAGATGCAAGTGATGGGAGCACGAGGTTAAGGATATAATTCTAAAAACTGGACCCACTATGCTGAACCCCACAAGCTTTCTCTGCTAAGAAGCTATTTACCTGCAGCCCTGCCTGGCTTAAGTAGACAGGATATGTTACATCCTTCAGCAAACTACCTGTTACTTGCAGGAGAAACACAGGACAAAATAATGCCATAAAAAGAACCCAAGTTGCTCTGAAGGGGGAAATTTTGTGACCCTTACACAAACCAGATCCCAGTACTCAGAAAGATAAGGATAATCCCCCCCCAACCATAAAATCTGTAAGAAGATATTATAATTAGAATTAGTCAGCATGGTCCAAAATGACCTATAGTGGTCCTGGCAACAGGGACTTGAAAGTCAGATGTCATACCACTGTCAGTCAAAAGGTAAGAGGTGGACCTGGGCAGGACTCTCTGGAAACACCACTGGGATCCCTAATAAAACTGGCAGTCAGGAGAGGCACATTATCCCTCTCCTTTCTGAGAGGACCCACACCCCGCCTTTTCTCTTTTCCAATCCCTCCTGATGAACTCATGTCTGTTACTCTGATTGACATGTCTGAAGTCCTTATGACTTGATCACAAGAATTGGGGTTTAAAGGGCCCCTTTATGGTGCCTGGGTTTCCCTGAAGTCACCAGCCCTTTAACAATAGCAGCTCTGTGTAATACTATGTTATATTTAGCAAGGTATTTAATCTTTCTGGACCTCCATTTACTATCCTATAAAATGGGAACAATGATGGTATTTCCTGGGGTATTAGAAGGATGAAAAAGATAATGCACATTAAAAGCACTTTGCTCAGTACTTGCCATAAAAATGCCTAATAAAGTATAAAACATTTTATTCATATTTGTTTAACAGCATAAGATGGCATTAGCATTTTTGGCAGTTACATTGTATGATTATTGCCTCCAGAGGCTGTAATCCCCTCAAACCCCAAAGTAATTTTCTGTCTTCCAGAGAAATTACTTCAATCTTCTAGAGGTATGCTCAGATGTCAAGCCTCTATCAACCTCTTTAAGACACATTTTGACCAACTCTGTCTGACTGACTGGCTTGTATGTCATCTTTCTGAGAGATGGATGTAATTTCAGTGCCAGGATCAATGTCCTTGACTTGACTTTTATCTCTGGGTTTTCTATGAATATGGAAATGTGGCTTGTGGCCTCCCTCAGCTTTAGAATCTTTTGTGTAGAAGAACAGATTATAAATATAACACCTCTAGCAACACTTCCAGCAGTAGGGGGAATACATTGCCCATTTGTTTGTACCTTGCTTTATTATATTATATTTAGTAAGTCTTTGATGATAACCCTTTACAATTGCTGGACAAAGTTAATCTCATTTCTTAATATGATGTATTTAGTGATGGCTTGTGTATTTTTGCCTGCTCCATCTTTTTTTGTTTTAGGACTTTACCCGAACTGCTAGTTTTTTTTTATTTCTCAGACACACATACAAGTACACCTATAATTTTCTTCCTCTCCTTCCTACTCTCCAGAGTTCTTTGTTAGTAATTCAGAGGGTGAGGAATCGTGAGTGAGAATCAAGGTGCAGAGAGGATAAAAGATTTGAACTGAGACTTATATAGACTAGGCAGATGAATATAACCCAGTAGACAGGACTTTTTGTCAGTGTTTCTGGGCCAGAGTTAAATCAAGAACATAGGAAATTAGACCTGAAGGTGTGCTTAGGATTTGGATTCTTTTTTCTTCCCTTTATATTTGGTCATTGAGAAATGCCCCATCTACTCATATGGGTCAAAATTAGCCCTCTCTGGAGATGGCTGTTTATGGGATACCCATTAGTTTAGTTCACACTTAAAATCACCAGCATGAAAATCACTCTTTTCTGGTTATCATCTTATATGCCCATGGCCACTCATTGTGTAACTGTAGTTTGCCAGGAGAGTTGAATCTTTTCACAATAGGGGAAGTCAGGAAAGGAGGAAAATATTCAGGTTAGGTGGTAAAATGGAAAGTTGGAAGCTGTCTAAGGGCACTGGTGTGAGAAAAAGTAGTATAAGAGGAGGCCAGTGGAGGTTAGAGGGAGACCCAAGAAAAAGCTAATTGAAGTAGTTAGGGTCTGTTCTCTGTTAGACCTGGGCAAGTCAAACCACTAGCCTGGCCTCTATGCTCTAAAAGGCCCCACTGTAGCACTTTAGCTATACCCTTTCCTATAGAGAGAGGATTTTGCACTGCCAGTCTGTATATACCCTAGGCCTCAGGACACCTTTGTGTAGAGCAGAATATAGTATAGGATTGCCAGATAACGTATAAAGGGCTCTGCATTTTTATTTGATGAATCTGGCTACCTTAGTGTTTTCAGAACTCTGGACTTGTAGCCTGGAATGTCCATTTGCATGTGTGTGAGATCCATTACTTTGTAGAGTAGACTTTGGGTTGGGGAAAGAAAGGAGCAAGATAGGGCCCCAGAGCTAATTCTCTGTACTGGCATATTCTGGTGTTGAATTCTGGAGAAGCTGAGAATTGAAAATTTGAGCTTGGTCTTTCAAGTTGTTATAAAGTATATTTTTTCAAGGTAGGAGGAGAGAACATATTTAACTATTCTTAAGTTTTATGTATATATTTCAATTATGTAGACATCTGGTATGTGGGCTTCCATTTGTACTCTTGCCCCAGGCTCCACAAATGTTAGTCAAGGGCCTTTAATAATGGCAACAGATTACCAAATGAGGTTCTGTGCCATATGTTTTCGATATAAAATCTTATTTAATTCTCCTAACAACTCTATAATATTGGCACCGTTGGTCTCTTCACTTAACAGATAAGGAAACTGGGGTTCAGCAAATTGAAATAGCTATCCAAGGTCAAAGGAAGAATAAATGTCAGAACTGAGATTGAAATGGAAACTTTAGTTTAAGTGCACTTATAAACCTTGGATCCACATTGCTTGAGTCTCTGAGTCTCCTGCCTCTGCAATTTGCTAGTTCTTTGATTTTTTTCCAAGTTATTACCCTTTCAGTTTCAGTGCCTCAGTTTCTTGAGGTACAAAATGTAGGTGTGCATATGATAAAAACAGTACCTTTATTATGTGGAAAGATTTAAAATGATCTTCTATGTAAAATGCATAGCATAATGGAAAAACAAAGAGCTCAATGTGTTAAAAATTATGATTTGTAGTAGTACTGGTAATAGTGGTAGCAGTGACATTAAATTTAGGTATAAGTATGATATTAAATAATAAAAATATAAATGCATTTTAAGCCACTAATTTGTTATGCAACAATAGGTAAGTAATAATACAGTGTAACAATATTATACTTATACCTAACTAATGCACATGCCTATAATTCCAGTGACTCAGGAGGCTGAGGTAGGAGGATTGTGGGTTCAAAGCCAGCCTCAGCAATTTAGCAAGGCCCTAAGCAATTCATTGAAATACTGTCACTAAATAACATTTTCAAAAGGGCTAGGTATGTGACCCTGGGTTCATGGTCCTCTCTACAGGACATCTCTCGACATGGCAGATGACTTCTCTCAGAGCCAATAAGAGTACTAGAAGAAGTCACATTTTTGTATAACTTAATTATGGGAGTGATATCCCATCACTCTTGCCACATTTTGCTCATAAGAAGCAAGTTGTTATAGGAGGATTTATAACAGGGCATGAATACCAGGAAGCATGGATCAATAATTGGGGGCCATTTTTGAAAATTGCCTTGCACAGCTAGGTAGGTAGCTTTATATGAAAAGGTGAATAAGGCTTGTGGAATAAACAAGATGCATCTTAGTGGAGAAACAGTTTCACTGTGAGGCAAATGCAACTTAAAGTCAAAATGAAGCTCTACTATGTGATAGAAAACAGAATTTACACATTAAAAATAAATAAATACTTGAAATTCTAAAGATCTCTTGTAGTTGTGTCTTCTGTTTTGGCTGTGTTCTCTCCTGAACTATACTGACACTACTTCAGTGATTCTCAGACCAAAGGAAAAAAATTCATTTCAGAAGGGCTTGTTGTGAAGTGTATGCATTTCCTTAGTGTTTCCTAGAATTCTTTTGTTGTTGCTGCTTTTTGAACAAGCTGCAGTGATAATCTCTGTTGCCTCACTTCTTTGTATGATTTGAAGGAGGTTAAAGAAATACAGTACTTAGTATAATGTTATTCAACCTTGACTGCATATTAGAACCACTTTGGAAATTTTTGGAAAATATTGAGTGGTCATAGCCTCTCCTTCAGAGGTTGCTAACAACCAAAGTCTTGATGAAGTGCTGCCAAATGTTATCCACCTGTTTATTGGGATGATTGAGGGACTGATTTGCTTGTACACTTAGTGAACTGATAAAAGTAAACATGAAGTACCTTCACAATCCTCACAAAACCTTATCTTCATTCTATAGACAAGGGAGTTCAAGTCATGTTACATAACCTGCCCACAGTTTCAAAGCCCATGAGCAGTAGTTAATTACGAATACTAATACAATACTCACTGTTTAACATTCACTTTTCCAAGCTTAATTTACAGAATTATTTAATCTTCACAGTGGCCTGGTGGGAGTATTTTTTTTATTGCCACTTGATGTATGTGGAAACTAATAAACCAAGTGATTAAGTGACTGGTCCAAGATCTTAATAGCCCTAAAATATCAGTACATAGTATAATAATATAGTAAGACCAGGGAAGCATATCTGGTAGTTCTAAAAGTTGAATCTCTCTTCTCCAATCCCAGGCCACTAGAGCACGAGTTTCTTCTATTTAATTGACACATCAAAGTTATGCATATTTCTGTAATTGCACGTGATATTTCTATACATGTATATGTTATGATGATCAAATCATGGTTAGCATATCTGTCTCAATATTTATCATTTCTTGTTGGTAGAAACATTTAAAATCCTTCAAGGATTTTTAAAATACATAACACATTTTCACTATGTATGTTCACCTACTATACAACAGAGTTATCAGAATTTCTTTCTCCTTTCTAACTATAACTTCATATCCATTGTCCAGTCTTTCCTTGTGTTTTTACCTTCCCTCTGTTCTCCCAAATATCTGGGTAACCACTGTTCTACTCCGGCTGAATATATGACTTAGGTATACCCAGTTTACTGAGACTTTGGGTAATTAACCTAAATCCACTGATGTTTTTACATTTAACATGGAAAGAATAATAATGTTTGCATTGGTTACTTCAATGTTCTGTTTAGTGGTAAATCAATTATGAATGAGAACTACTCCACTAGGTAGAAAGTGTTAAACAAATGTGAAGTGTTTTTGTTATGTTTCCTCTCTCAAATTCTCTCCTGTTAATGTGAAAATCATTGCCATAAAGATGTTCTAACAGCTGGAATGTCAAGAGCATCAGGTTTTCCCTTAGGCTAACTATGGGAACAGCTCATGGGATTCTGGAGGGGTATATGGAGAAGTTAGCAACAGGCAAGGCTCTAGGGAAAATCGGTGCATAAACTCTCACTCAGTACTATGAGGGTAGGGCAAGATTAACCTGTATTTGTTGGACATAATTAAAATTGAAACAAGAAAGAACAGTTTCAGAAGCTATTGAACATCAATACCTAGAATAAGCAACAGATAATTCTGGAATCTGTTAGGGTCAGAGAATTGAAGGACAGATTATTTGAAGCACCAAGTGAAGAATTGCAAGCACAAAGTAGAGATGAGTTACAAATGATGTTGAATCAGGTTTTCCAAGCCACTTTGAAGAACTCTGACCCATAACCAGGGCCTGAATGTCTGTAAGAGAATTGTTATGATAATCATGAGAATGAAGAGAACAGGGGTTTCTAAGACACTAAGCTAAGATTACTGGTTAAAACTTACAAATCTTAAAAGCATCTTACCCTGGTCCTGCTGAGAAATGGGAAAGGATTTGAAAATATCCTAGTATCTGTTTTAGTCAGCTATTTTGCTGCTGTGACTAAAGGATCCGACCAGCACAATTATAGAGGAGAAAAAGTTTATTTGAAGGCTCAGAGTTTCAGAGGTCTTAGTCCATAGAAGGCTGGCTCCATTCCTCAGGGTTCAAGGTGAGGCTAAACATCATGGCAGGAGAATATGGCAGAGGGAAGCAGCTCACATCATGGTGATTAGGAAGGAGAGAGAGAGAGAGACAGACAGACAGACACACACACACTTCACTTTCCAGATACAAATATATACCCAAAGCCATACTCCAATTCCCAGCTCCTCTAGCCATAACCTACCACTTCAGTTACCATTCAGTTAATCCCTATCAGGATTAAATCACTGATTGGGTTAAGACTTTTAGAACCCAATTATTTCTTTTCTGAACCTTCTTGCACTGTCTCACATGTGAGCTTTTGGGGGACACCTCACATCCAAATCATAACAGCATCTTCCTATCTCTGTTCATGATTCATCTCCCTTACCTGAGATGTCCTCCATTATTTCCTTTGCCAAAATAAATTGACTATTTGCCAAAATTCAACTTAATTCAATTCATCCAAAATTCCAAATATACTTTTCTAATTTCCTGGGTAAATTCTTTGATAAACAGGACTCTGAGTTACAACTATTTTCTTCTGTTCCAACAGTCTAATAATACCCTGGTGTAGGGTATTCCTCAAATCTGTATTGTTGTGGTCAGGAATTATTTGATTGCAAGTAATAAAATCTCCTCCTGAAGTAAACTTACATAAAATGGGGGAATACAATATAATGATGGAGGACTATCTCATGATACCTCTGGGCAGGTGTGGCAACCAGCTTTTGTGAGGGACTGGAATCAGGACTTTAAAAGCCATCTGAGAATAAAGCAGCTACTCTCTCATGCATTTTTAAAAAATCTGAGTATGTATGGTTTTTCCTCTATAAATACACTTTACATTGATAGCAGGAGGAAAGGGACATCACCTACTAGGCCTTCTAGTCTAAGTATAAACAAAGACTAATGAGAATCTGCCACTTTATAATCTTTGGAAGACAAAATCAGATGGCTTCCTCTTGAGTCCTGTTGTACCTATAATTTAATTTTTTATGGCCATTGAATTAGATCCGTAAAGGGAGGCTATTTCTTTATCATTTCCTTTCCAATTGGTTGGAAAGTGAATGTGGCAGTGAGTCATCATTGACGATGTTGGCAACCCCTACGGATATTAGAGCAATAAGACAAAAGGGACTCTGATACACTACTACCATATCCTCTCTAGTCAGTTTATGACTGCACTGCTACACGTGAGAATTAAAAATATTTTGTCTCCATAAGCCAGTTATTTTGGATCTCTATTTCAGCAGACAAACATGTTCTCTATGACAGATAGGAACCTGGAAAGTTTCTGTAAGATAGAGTTTGGCAATTATGTAACACTCAGCTAAGATCATATGACAGACTTACTAGCTTAAGAACTAAGGTCACTTATGGACATGTATTATTTGTTCAATAAATATATAAATGAGATTCAAGGCACACAGGAAGCATGAGGGTGCTTCACAGTATGGATAGCAGGTAGATATTAGACTTTTGGAACAGGAGAAAATAGTTATAATGGATACACCTATGCAATTTTATCCCAGATATTGATGGCATATATGTAGCTTTGATAAGTAGCTGTCACCTCAACCCCTTTGTCAAAGTGTAAATGTTGGCACAGGCAGAATTTCCACAATAGAGCATTTTGGTTGTGAGCAAGTAATATAGATTCAGATTTGTAGGTAGAAGGTTGAAATCCTGAATCAACCATCTTTTATCTTTGTGACCTTGGATAAGTTTCTTAAGCTGAGAATCACTTTCCCCTTCTGCAAAATGGGGGTCATGTTATCTTCTTTCTAGGGTTGATAGAATTGAATGAAATAATATGTGAGTGTGTAGCATAGTTTGTTGGACTTGGTAAAGTATTTAAAAAATGGTAACTACTATAAATAACAGAAATATCAGTAACAGATAATAATATGACCTTTTTCACAGAACGTCACTTCATATATTCAGAAAGAGTTATTCTTCCTGAGCTCCTTTTATCTTTAGTCTAGATATTCTGAGTCCTTTCAATTCAGTTTGATGTAACATGGTTCTTGGACTCTTCCCTATTTTGGTTTCCTTTGTTTATTTAATAAATGGTTCTCATTGTAGATGGATGCTTTTTACATTTTAGGCAGGAAAATTCTGTATACATGTAGGGTCCTCTTCTCTACTGCAAGGTGTTTAGCATCCCTGGCTCCTGTACACTGCATGTTAGTAGCTTCCCCCATTTGGAATCCAAATGTCCCCAAAACATTTCCATAAGCTCCTTGGGTTCAATAATGGCTCTAGTTGGAAATCATTCTAACCAAATCACAGTTCTGTGGAGAAGGTCCACTTTATTTTTCTTTTGGATCTTTTGGATTATTTGTCAAATGCAGGCTGTTTATTAGCTTTGCAATGATTAATAGTGCATTTATCTTAAAAGATTTCTATTTGTAGTTTTGAGGAGCCATAACAGCACTGACTCAATTGAATTTATTGTTTGAATTTGTCAGGTATTATTACTTTATACATCTGATTTTTGGAAACAGCCATGGGATTTTTTCCAATTCTCTTTCAACATCTGAAATTTTGTTTCTTTCAACCAGTGTTTTTACTATTCTTTTGAAGAATTTGTCAAATGGAAGTTTGACCAACTATCTCTCTGAATCTATCTTTATTTTACTGATCACTATGTTGTACAAGATTAGGTAAGTACAAGAGCCCTTTGTATTACTGTTGACCTTCTTCCAGGTTGACAGATGTTAGTTAGCATCAATCAGTTAAATAAGGTTATACATAACCATGCTATCTAAAATTCTTTTTTTCTTCATCTTACCCAAAAGGTGTTAAAAAATACTTTTTCTATAGTCTAGAATCACCCTGGGAACATTTATCTTCTCATTTACCATTTCAGGGTACTTTGTATATAACTATCAACTATAAGGTTCATTATTTTATAGATATGTTCTATTAGCAAGTATAAATTACATAGAAATAAGAAATATGGTAAGTGACTTTAGGGTTTAATCATTTCAGTGCCTTTAAGGCTGAGTAATATGAAGATGTACCTTATTTGTTGGGTCTGTTCTTGGAATCAATTCTATTTTTAGATGGAATAACTTCATGGTATCTGAGAATGGTTATAAACCACTCTCCTCCACATACACAAATTATTCACTAGAGCCAGAAATTTCTTCAAAAGAAGACCCCCTAAAAATAAAGAAGAATTTTCATTCCTCAAGGACTCTCATTCTTGGAAATCAACTACCCCTGAGGAAATAATCTGGTGTACTAATTTAACTGAAGTGTTAATGACGTTGCAGTTTATTTTAATAAGATCATATTCTGATGAAAATAGGGGAAAGAAGGTGAAAAATACTGGTTAGCTGTTTATGGGAAAGATTGATTTTAGAGGGTAAGCAGGTGGAAAGAAGAATATTACAGAAAGAGGAACTTGAGCAGTAGAAAACTTCTCCATTTGGCAGTCAGGCCCTACATCATCCTTTACTTCTACATTTCTACAGAACTAGAAAATTCTACCCATTAGAACTACATTTTGAATGTGTTTGGAAATGTGAATTTTCACTGTGTTAGAGATGTCTATTTTCTAGGGGTAAACAATACTGTTTATCCCACCCTGGCACCCAGTTACCTAGCAGAGAGCAGGTGTTAAAACCAGAGGGCTTCCTCCAAAGCCAGAGGTGGACTATAGGAAGAAGTGAATACTTGGGTGAGATTGGAGCCCAAAGGAGTAAAACAATGAGTGATAGGAACAACTATGTTTCCAAAGACCCAGATTATTTAATTAGCAATTTCAGAGTGTTGCCTAGGGCATAACTGTCCATATGGCCAGATTCCTCAGCCCCCCTCTCATCAGACATAGGTCTAGTCTTGGAAGTTCCCTCTTGGGGCAGCTCTGTCTTTCCATTTTTTCTCTAGTTTGCATTTTGCTTTTGTAGGCTTTTGTACAAATGCTTTCTTGGCAGTATGGTTTTTGCATACTTCTCTCTAAAGGTTGGACATTGATGAATTTGGCTGTACTTCTTGTGGCACATGCAGCATTAAAGAATCTGCCTGTGTATTATTATTTTTTCTTCTTTCTTTCACATCTTGCAGTTTGAAGGTGAGGTTGGTCAGCTGGCTGAGTGGCAAAGAGGACTCTTCTAACCCTGTTCAGTGCTTGAGGGAATATGATTTAGCCCCAATTACCTTTGTGCACTTATGCCCTACTTGCTATGACTGAATTATGGATTCTGCAAAAAGGAACTACAAACAGACTTCAAGAGAGTACAGTGAATTAGTCATGAACTAGGTATAGAACTCAAGTCTCCATGTTTCTTTTTAAAAAATTTTAAAATTCGTTTTAATTAGTTATACATGACAGTAGAATGCATTTATGGTTCTTTATGTGACAACATTCAGCTAGAAAAATTTGTAGGAATTCTTCAGTTGGTGCCTTGGTTGTTGTTCTACCTCATTTGCCTAGTGAAGCTGCCACCCTCA
This sequence comes from Marmota flaviventris, assembly GCF_047511675.1. Classification (NCBI taxonomy): domain Eukaryota; kingdom Metazoa; phylum Chordata; class Mammalia; order Rodentia; family Sciuridae; genus Marmota; species Marmota flaviventris. The sequence goes on from NC_092518.1 coordinate 104,451,499, forward strand.
ATACTTAGGAGGCACCCACCAAAAATAGTATCAGAAATCATGGCATGGATAACTTTTTGATTGGATAGCCCAGAAAAATAGCTATTGTTCTTTTACTATTTTTCTATATGAAAAGAAAGTTAAAGTGAATTTCAGTTCAATACTACTTGATCCCAATTCCCTCTCTTCTGGTTTCATAACTGCCATCATTCCATATCTATGCACAGTTACATCAGATGGACCTAAGTCTTAGGACTTATTAAGGTCCCTTTATTATTGTTCTCCCTCCCTAGCATTACCTCAAGTTCCAGTCTTCTTTTTCCTTCCAACCCATGAAGAACACTACTCAAGAGTTGCTCATTTGGTAGACCATATTTATTAAGGAGCTATTTTGAATTCATGGTTAAATCTGTTATTATGTGAATTTTAAAAATGGGCTCTTGGAGACAACAGCTTCAGAAAAATGTGTGCATTACTAATGTTTACCACAGATTTCCTAAATTAGAAGCTCAGTACCTGGTATCTGAGAATGTGCATATTAATAAAATTATTAAGTGATTCTGAAATATATTAACAGTTTAAAATTAATACCCTATGTTGTACTTAGAATTAAAGCTTTTATTGCAGTTGTGCAATTATGTTTGCAGGTAGCAATGGTGATTGCTGAACTGACCAAAGAAATTTGCTTTTAAAATTACATTTCATGTGCCATTGTTATCCTGCCCATGCCTTCTGTACCCCAAATGCATTTGGTGGGTCAGAATCTATTTGTGTCCCCAAGTATCTTGGGCTGCCTCTTGTATGCTGTATGATATTGATAAACTTTGACCTCTGGAGTGATTTTTTGCTGGGAAAAATATCTAATCTCCATTCTGGCTACACTGTATGACACACTATGTTCAATAGATGTCTATTGAATGCACAACTGTATGTTCCACATGGCAGGAAGTGCTGATATTTCACCATAACAAAGTAACTCAACTTGTTCCTGTATTATTTGAAAGCAGCTGTTACTTGAAAGAAGAGAAAAGACTGGTAGGTTAATGGAGAAGTCCTCAAAAGAGGACTGTATTTTATTTTCTGTCTTGTAGTCTTGTTCTTCCCCCTGGAGAGATTCATGCTTCATGGGTGTCCTGGAAAGTGAGGTAGGAAGAAGAAGAAAATAAGATTAGATTATAAAGATGTTTCCCCTTGGGCTTCAGTGTAATCTTTTCACATGGGCAGATGCTTTAAGACTCAGGTATGTGGATTCAGTGAAGAGATATGTAGTAAATAAAAATATGAGTCAAATGCCACCTTGAAGCCAGGGGACTATTTTCTGTCTGCTTTCAGAATTGGTGCAATAATTTAGCTATTGAATTTCATGTTCTTTCAGTCGATAGATCCTCTAGATTGCAGAGGAGCTAGGCTCAGCTAAGTAAGGAATTTCTGCTTTCACTATAAACTTTAGTTTCTCAGTGGTCATACTGTTTCTTGTGCAAGGGAGATCAGTGATACCAAAGACACACTTTTGGTTCATTGCATATTGTTTTCAAGGTGGGGGCCATGCTTTTTATTCTCCCACATATTGCCCATGAAATAAAATTGTGACTGAATTTGAATTTGTGAGAAATGCTTTTCTAATTTCCGCATATTTAAAGGAGCCCTTACAATGCTCTCCTGGCAAGATTTACTGGAATCATAGATGTACTCAAACTATAATGCTAATTTTCCCCAAGGCGGGGTGAAACCTGTTAACAGTGTGGTTGAAATAGGAAAGGAGGCAGTTCTACATATTGATCAAAGCTTAACTGGAGACATTGACCATTTTCCAAGAGATCGTTCCTAGACAATTTCATTTACTTACTTATCCATACAAAATCTTCATTTGAGGATTAAAAAATATAACATTAAAAATTGTGTTAAAGTTGTCTGGTTCTTGATTTTCATGTCTCGAGGTGCTTTCCTATGCCACATTCCTCTGCTCTAATGTCCTGCCTCACCTTGGGCACAGATCAATGGAGACAAACTGTTTAGCCATGATGTTCTGCTTTACCTTGAATCCTGAGGAATGGAGCTGGTGTCTGTGGGCTGAAACCACTGAAACTGTGAACCCCAAAACAAACTTTTCCTCTTCTAGCTTCTCTTATCAGGTCTTTTTGTCACAGCAAGGAAAGATCTGTCTAAAACAGAAGCCCCAACCCCACAACCCCACCCCAAGTAAACTTTTCCTCCTCTAAAAATTAAAAATAAAAAATTAAATTAAAATGTTTAGCTTATTTAATTCATTGGGTTTAAAACAGAAATTGGTTCCAAAAAGTAGGGTTGTTTCTGTGACTAACCTGACCATGTGATTCAAAAGCTTTTGGACCTTTTTGGGATTTGTGGGAGGAGTTTTGAAAAGTTTAGACATGCAAGGTGGAAAAGTTTTAGATCTTAACGGGTGATTCTGTGGAAGCCTCCATGATTCCCAAACTGCAGCATCTAACATTGCTACAGAAACAGCACCACATGGTTGACACCAACTTTGGTCACCATGTCAAGCAGTAGAGAGTCCTCTAGGACCATGGCTGAAGCAGCCTCTGAATGCCTGAATGGTTGAGCATGGTGAAAATACTTCCTGGGTCACCATTTTATAAGTAGATTGCCCCCATGGCCTCTTCTCAAAGGGATTTTTATTTTTTTAACCCATGAGCCTGAGATGGGTGCAGTCTTGCCAATTCCTGAGATGCCTTCAAGCTATCATTCCTATGGTCTGTGGCAAAGTAGTTAACAGTGTCTCTTTAGTGGCTGTAATGTCTTTAACAACCACAATTTCCTTAGCTTCAGATTTTCTCACACTTCCATGGCTAAACTTCAAGTTTTTCAAATCTTTGTTTTGCTTTCTGTTTCTGATTATCAGTCAATAATGAGGTGCTGGTTCTGTAGCAATGGTAGGTGCTGCAGTTTGGGAATCATGGAGGCTTCCATTGAGATTTCAAAGGAAGGTCTGGAAGGTCAGGCAAAGTGCATCAGTGTTGGAGTCCCTGTGGGCTGCCCCTAAGGGGGCAGTACATGAAGTTGTGAGAACAAAGCAGAACTGCAGTGGAGACTCCCAAGATTAAGAGATGCTAGTACCATGGAATGTCTGCCTAAGAAAGGTGTAGGAATCCAACAAGAAGAAGCCAAGAGAGAGGCCATGTAGGATGAATTTGGTAAAGCCATAGGGGTGGAGCTACATGAGTTGCTTGCCCAGCTGGGTTTCTGTTTTGCTCTGGTCCTATCCCTTATTTCTATATCCCAATTTCACCATTTTGAAATGGAAATGTTTACTCCATGCCTTTATATATTAGATGTGTGTAACTTGCTTTTGATTTGTATAGTGAGTGGCTCATGTTTAGAATTTGCCTTGAGTCTCAGATGATATTTTATACTTGGACTTTTTGGCAATGCTGGAACTGTTAAGAATATGGGAACTCTTGGAAATAATCTAAATGTATTTTGCATTGTGAGATGGGCATGAGCTTTTGGAAGCCAGGGGCTGAAGTGTTATGGTTTAAATATTTGATATCCCCCAAAAGCTCATGTGTGAGACAATGGAATAAAAATTCAGAGGTGAACTGATTGGGTTATGAGAGTCTTACCCTATCAGTGCATTAATCCTCTGGTAGGGATTAACTGGGTGGTACCTGTAAGCAGGTAGGATGTGCCTGGGGGACATGGGTCATTGGGGGCATGCCTTTATGGCATTTATTTTGTCCCTGGTCATCAAGAGCTCTCTCTCTGCTTCCTGAATGTCTTGTCCTGAGCTGCTTTCCTCCACCACACCCTTCGGCCATGATGTTCTACCTCATGTGGAGCACAGAAAAATGGAGCAGGATGTATGTGGACTGAAGCCTCTGAAACTGTGAGTCCCTAAATAAACTTTTTAAAAAATATTTTAGTTGTAGATGGACACACAGTCTTCTTCTTATTTATTTATTTATTTTTATGTGGTGCTGAGGATCGAATCTATTACCTCACATGTGGTAGGCAAGTGCTTTGCCACTACCACTGAGCCACAATCCCACCCAAATTAAACTTTTCCTCCTCAAAAATTAAAAATTAAAATATTTATCTTATTTAATTCATTGGGTTTAAAACACAAATGCTCAAGCAATTCAGTTAATTGTCACAAATATCTGACAACCATCGTCTTTATTAACTTTATTGGATTTTTCGTGATAAGAGGGGGCACAAATGTAAATAATGAGGCTCTTATTTTTTGTTATGGACCACAAATAATGGAATCCAGAGAAATAAAAAGTCATTGACGATGTCTAAGTTTCCCCCTTTCATACTAGTTAAAGGTGGGGAACAATGCCTGTCCCCTCCTTATGAGGCAGAAGCATTCCTCTGTCTGTTACAAGTAGACAATCTCATTTGAGATTTTGGGAAGAGTAATTCTACTTTTAGTGAGACTAATTAGATGACAAATTATGTGACTTTATGGTCATCATATTTCTGCATTAAATTGCCAGCCATTTTCTTTTATCATCACCATCGTCATCTTAGAGTAGTTAATTTGTTCATACTGAGAAGAGCACTCCCTCTGCTCCACCTCATGTGATCCTGCCCTCCTTGCTGTGGATAATTATATTTGGGCAGACATGGTATTCTCTAGGAACTATTGAGTTCTAAGAAAGACTGTTTGGTCTTGACATGCAGAATTTGGTTAACAGAAAAGAATAAGGCAGATTTAGATAGAAATGGAAGTGAAATAGCACATGGCTCATGAAGAGAAAGGGAGTCAGAGTAGCAGTCTTTTCCCTTTAGAGATTTTATGAATTTCTTCTATATTTCTTTCAATGGGATTCTATGATAATGACCAATATTTATAAATCTCCTTTTCTAAAATAAATATATGTTCATGTGTTTATTCTCCTTGCATCATATGATCCCAAACTGTAAAGATTTTAACTTGGTACACAGAAGTTAAGTGTATTTTTCTAAAGCCTTTCATTTCTATTATCTCCCTGTTTACCTATACCAGTCCATGTCAGAAATAGGGTAAGAAAGATAATTGGCTTGAAGTCTAAAGACATTAAGGCCTCAAATGGAAAAGGGTCTTGTCTTCAATCATACAGCTAGGTAGAGGTAGACCAGGCCTAAAATGTTTGTCTTCTAGTTCCTATGTCTAGTACATGACATTTATTGGGAGTTAGTCCTTTATGCATTGATATATCTAAGGGGGGATAGGTGATTCCAGTATTTAACAATGAAAAGTAGCTGGCCTTGTAATACATAGGAACAATCTGAAGGAACCCAAGAAAGAAAGCCAGGTGTGTTTCTGGCAGATCTTTCTGTTTGAATATCTTCCCTTAAGTAAAGGCAGTGTATGCAGTGTATTTGAAATGTCTTCCCTTGTCCCCCTGTGTCTTTCTCTGCAACACAGTGAGATCAGATCTCGACTGTAAGAGCATTCACCTGACTTTACCTCTCTGTAGCTACTGCCATTTGAGGAGCAGATCATGTGGTTCAGTTTGGAGATTTCTGCAACATTTAATGAAAAACTTTGGGGTGAAACTTTGAGTGCCAATTCAAGTAGAAACAACTTTCCTAGGTAAACTAGAAAGTTATAAAGATCCTCTTTTAGAATGGAAGTTCTGACAGGACTTAGGATTTAATGGAATATTTAGTACTTCAAATAGAGGTATACCTGTAATTGTTAAGCAATTGCAACCTCATCAAGCTAGGCCTGATAGGCCTGCTAATGAAGTATTATGTGTTTCCATGATTCTGGGCTTTTATTTTGTATGTAATAACCTATTTGTCTTTTGCAAAACAATGATGGGTGTAAGTGTGGTAAGGGGAGTATTGAAGGAAAGTTTTCAGTGCTATTGTATAATATATTAATAGAGGTTTAAACACATCAGAAACTATATCTTAAGAGAATGCAAGTTTTACTCAGTATTTCACCTGGTCTCCTAAGGTTTATATTTTGATTTAAGCCAAAGGAAACAATTGAGAGCATGGAACACAAGGTTGTTGTTCTGTCCTTTTTAGTTATAAACAAAGGAGCAGTGAAAAGTGATGTTGAGAAAAGAATCATGTTAAGATGCAGGTCCTGTGTGAAAATCTGTATTAGGAAATTAGTTGTGGTTATTGAAGGATCTGTAGAGTCTTGTGATAAAAAGTGTCTTTTATCTTTGTTTCCATAAACATTTCCAAACTTTTTGGACCATGGGACTCTTTTCTTCATGTACAGCTTACTAATATACCATTTTTCTTTGGAGAACCTAGGGTTACACTATGACCTACATAAGGAGGGAATGGGAGATAAGATTAGAAATGTTGATGTACAACTTCAACTTGAATACTGTGTTGAGGAGATTCAACTTCACTGTATAAACAATAAGGTAATCATTTAGTGTTTTTCCCTTCAGTAGCTTCCTCACTTTTATCTATGCTTCCATTCATAATACTTTTTAGCTATTGCTGAATGGCACTGCTAGACTAATCTTCATAATTCTGTTTTCCATCATTTGTCTGCCCTACTTAAGAACTTAAATTTTGATTCCTTCATGTTTAGACAGATTTTTCTGTCTTGTGTTGCTCTCTACTGCTACCCGTGTATCTGCCATTTCATCAAATAAATCTATTTTGTTTTTAAAATCTGTTATAAACTTGTTTGCATACAGAAATACATATTAGAATGTCCTGGGGAGCATTTAAACTCCAAATGTCACAATTCCACCCTGACTATGTCAGAGTTTCTAGGGCTGGAGTTAAGGCATCTGTCATGTATAAAAATTTCCAGGTAATTCCAGTGTGTAGTTATGTTTGAGAACCAGGGCCCTAATATTTGGTGCAGTGTAAGCCGATGGTAGTACTCAAGGTATATTGAAGTCATGTTGTTGTTAATGTCACATTAATTAATTTCCAAAGAGCTTATATTTACTTTTTAAAAGGAAACACTAACCTTTCTGTAGAAAAATCAAAGCTGTCAGTTTTATGCTTAGAAAGAAGAAATGATTTTATTAATAAATATTCTAATTTTTTTGAAGCAAATCATAACAGGAACTTCATAGACCAAAGAACTATTGAAGTTTCCCTTAGTAAACTGATTGCAAATGTCTTTGTCAGTCAATTTGATTGATTACAGCATACACACATTGAAGTACACTTCAGACAGCCAGTTTGTCTGAAGGCTTGCTGTTAAATCTCTTGTGAAGTAATTTAAGATTTAACCCTCAGAGAATTTTGAACTGTTCTTTGAAGGCAGCAAGCTCTTGTAAATATAGCATCACTGCACATGATTGGGGAAATCAGTTGGGTATTCAGTCCTGACATTTAACAATAACAATAAACGTAATCTGTTTGGAAAGGTTACCTTTTCCCATTCTCTAGGCTGACCCTCTAGCAGAAAGGATGCCAATGAGGCCATACAAGAACATAGGTTGTTTGGGTATATGGTATTGAGAGAATTGGTGAGAGGGGTTACTCCCCATGGTTTATATAAGATTCCTGAGTTAACACCCTCTTTGAACAATGATTTGTTATGATTTTGATATGTGCTGTGAGTGAGACAATGCAAGAAGGTTTAGAGATGAAATGATTGGATTATGATGGTTTTAACCCGCAATCAGTGAATTAATGCCCTGATAGGGATTAACTGAGCCCTAACTGAAAGCAGGAAAGGTGTGGCTGGAGGAGGTGTGTCATTGGGTGCTTGCATTTGGGGTATATGTTTTGTTCTTCTTGAGCAAAGCTCTCTCTCTCTCTCTGCCTCCTGGTATGATGCATTGAGACATTTTCCTCCACCACACTGTTCTGCCATGATGTTCAGCCTCATTTCAGGGCCTGAGGAATGGACTGAAACTTCTGAAACCATGATCCCCCAAATAAACTTTTTCTCATCTAATTATTCTTGTTGGGTCTTTTTGTCACAACAGCAAAATAGCTGAATAAAACATGACTTTCCCTGAACTTACACTACATTATTTGCCTGGCACCTTTTCCATCTCTTCAGGTGGATAACAGGCATAGTATTCCTTTGCCTTAAAGGCATGTGGAGGGTTTGGATGTGATCATGACTTTTAGTCCCATACTTTGTATGACTTTAAGTAAATTGATTCTGGGTAAATTATACCTTTCCTCCCTAGAGTGTTTTCTTCGTCCCTCCCTCCCTCCCTCCCTCCCTCCCTCCCTCCCTCCCTCCCTTCCTTCCTTCCTTCCTTCCTTCCTTCCTTCCTTCCTTCCATTTCAGGGGTACTTAACCACTGAGAAACATCCCCAGCCCTATTGTTGTATTTTAGTTAGAGACAGTGTTTCACTGAGTTGTTTAGGGCCTCTCTAAGTTGCTGAGGCTGGCTTTGAACTTGTGATCTTCCTGCCTCAGACTCCTGAGTCACTGAGATTATAGGCCACCATGCCCAGCTTTATAGTGTTTTGATTCAGATCTTTAATAGGAACTACCTTCTCTGTTTCATATCCTATATTGTAATCCCTCCATCTCCCAGCTTAACTAAAAGCTGTAAAACCTGGGTATCATCATCTTGGCCATCACCCTGTGATTTCCTACCCCTTCCAATCAATGCATAGTTCCTACAATTTCAAAAGGTTAGTGGTTCTTATACAATTAGCATGTGGTAGAATCTCTTGGAGATGGACTACTGTCATACTTCAAGAATTTCTGATTCAGTAGGTGCTTGGTGGTGTCTGATTTTGGATTCTTAACAGGTTTCCAAGAGATGCTGATGTTTTGGAGACCACACTTTGAGAATCTCTTCTCTAGTGTGGTGGCTCTCAGCCATAGTAGCACAATGAAATCTCCTGGAAAGTTTTTAGAATATATTTGTGCAAGTCCTGTTGCCCAAAGGTTCTGATTTATATGGTGTGCATTATTACCCATGAATCATTGTGATTTTTTTTAAAGCTGAATGTGTAGTCAGAGTTGAGAACCCTTTTTGTACATGGTTATCTCCCAGTATTTTTCGATTCATTTTCACTTTTTAATGTTAATTTAAAAAATGATATTCAGATATTTTCCTATTACATTCAGAATGTAGCCCATACTCCTTGGAATGGCTTACTAAGTTCCTTTACCATTTCATTATAGTAGTCCACTTTTAAGTCCCGGGGATAAATTCTAAGACCCTCAATGGATGCCTATTTAGTAGTGAACTCTAAATATAATATGAGTTTTCTATACTTATATGCTCGTATTAAGATTCAATTTATAAACTAGTTATAGTAACAGATGAGCAATAATAACTAATAATAAAGTATAGCAAATATAGTGTATTGTAATAAAAGTTGTATGAATATGGTCTCTTGCTCACTTAACATATCATTGTACTGTACTCATACTTTTTCTTGTAATTCTGTGAGATGATACAGTGTCTACATTATGATGCAGAGTAAGGTGAATAATATGGGCTTTGTGATGTAGTGTTGGGTTTCTCCAAAAGGGATACCATGACAGTTGATTTGATAGCCTGATGGCTACTAAGTCACTAATGGGTGCATATATATATATATATATATATATATATATATATATATATATATATATATATATGGTGGGTCAATGGGTGCTTGCATTTGGGGTATATATTTTGTCCTTCTTGAGCAGAGCTCTTTCTCTCTGCTTCCTGGTATGATGTATTGAGACATTATATATACACACACACACACACACACGTGTGTGTGTGTGTGTGTGTGTGTGTAGATAGATAGATGCATATAGTGTATACAGAGATATGCTGGGTAGTAGAGAGGGATGGCATGAGGTTTCATTATGATACTTAGAACAGTTCTAAATTTAAAACTTATGAATTGTTTACTTCTGGAATTTTCCCTTTAATACTTTCAGACCATGATTGACTACAGGTACTTAAAACCATGGGTTGCGGGAACTACTGTATATTCATTCATTCATTCAACAAGTTATTAATGGTGATAGTTGCACTACAGTGAGAATGTACTTAATTTCACTGCCTGTTGTGCTTAAAATGGTTAAGTAAATTTTAAGATGTTTATATATTTTAGTACAATAATAAAACTTATGCACATTCCATATGTCAGACATCTACCAACATCATTAAATATCTTGTTATTTTCCATGCACAGTAGCCTTTTCCATCTGCAAACTCCATTTTCTGGAATGTCCTTTTCTTCCTTGACTGACAAACTTCCCTTTGATGTTAAATCTCCAGTAAATTTCCCCTGCTATGTAAAGCTGTCTCAAATTGGCAGGTACAAATGAACTTAGCACATTAAGATTATAATTGAGAGTGTATCTATCCCCCTCCCGCCCCTTAAGCTGTGTTTTCTTTGAAATGGGGACTTTTATTGTCTTTTTTTAAATTTCTACTGTGGAGTGAGTGGAGTAGGCAGACGTGACTTGATGCTGGGGTTGGAATATGGATTCTGAGGGCCCAGTGCTAGAGCAGGGACCAGGGAACAGTAGATATTAAAGCATAGAACAAACCAAAGTCTGTAGGGCGAAAAAGTAAGGGCCTAAAAGTCAGGGTTAACATGTATATATGCCACACCACAGGGGACAAGTTTCAAAGAATTTAGAGTTAAGATGTGACCCCAAATATTTCTGTTACTGACCTGCAGTAAGCACATAAAGTCCATATTATTAGAGAACCTTTAATTTTTTTTTTTTTTTGGATTAGATAGAGTTCGTGCCAGAAATAAACTCCTGTGAATATTACCAGTAGTCACAGGATGTGTACAACATTGCCATTTTGGCACAAATGAGTTATTCACATTTTCAGTTATAACTTTGGAATGTGCTGGATAGGAGCCTGAGTTATGTTTTGATGGAGGAAAGGGGAAGGTTTTACATGAGGGCTCTAGTAGCCTATCTAGAAGGCTGGTGCAGCAGGAAAGTAGAGGGTCACTTGAAGAGAGAATAGTGATACACTTTACCTTCCTTCAGGTTCTGTTAAGAGCTGAGAATGTGTCAAAAGGAAATGTGGTCCATTCTCTGATCCTTGGGAAATTTGTAACTATATGCATAAAATGTGGATATTTTAATGGAAATGAAGCCAATAAAAAGATTGGATCTGAATATTATCTCTCAGCAGGAAAAAAACTACAAGAGGAGAAGGAAGCTTGAGATAGGTGTGGTTCTTTCTTATAGATAGTGACATACAAAAGAAGACTGCATGCTTTTCTCTCTAGCTGACCCTCCTCTTGAGTGTCCAAAGAGTCTAATTATTCCCTAGCTAGTTTGCTTATGCTCAATAGGTTCATTCCATTATTCTTCATGGTTTGAAATGTACTGTTGCTATCACTGTTAGTAATTGCAGGTGTTTGTGTGACCAGGATATGCTTCTTTGTCTAGCTGCAAGTTGTATGTTCCCTTGTCTCCTGCTACATGGACATTCTTAAGTTCTCTGGGAACCATGGTGTTTAGGCTTTTGCTCAATGAGTGTGGTATCTACTATGAATAGCCAAAATGGCTGTATTCTCTGTGTGTGTGGTGGGGGAGGCAGCTTGTGCATACATACCCATGCACGTTTAAATAATAACAACCAAATATGTAGGTCCGGTTTGCAATGCTCAGTAGGACATTTATATGCATGTCAAAACAATCTGGAAACTGTAAATCACTTTGTAAATTGAAAGGATGCTAACAAACACATAAGAATATTGAATAGCCCCTGAAAATTCCTCATTAGCAGGTTGAGCCTGCTATGCCAGGTTCTGAGACAAGACAACAAATTTCTTATTATCCTTTACCCACTGGAGGAGAACATTGGCACAGGTGATCCAAAAACAGCAGACAATCTACTCATTTTTGATACTAGTGTTATGTATTTTGTGTTTTATTAAAAATGAGGGAAATATTAGTTGTCTGTCCCTGAGCACAGATACATAGGGTATAGAGAATTGATAGCTTAAGGAATTAAACACTCCCTCAGGTAATACACAAAGTGGTTATTTCTCACCAAAATATAGATTTTGAAACTTAACATTATTCTGTGTAACATTTGACTCTATATTGTCTTTTAACACTTTATTTCAAGGATGTTTGCCTTATTGCTCTTAACTGGATTATATTACTTAAAAGAAATCTTTGATGAAATAAAACTGTGATTTATTGAGAAAAATTCTATGTGATGATTATTTTATAGGTACTTTCACATACATTATCTCACTGAATCCTCACAGCTTTCATTTGAGATGGAATTTTTTTCTCTCTTGATAGATGAAATGCTGAGAGCTTAAGTAATTCTGTACAAGGTCATACCACCACTCAATGATAAGCTAGGATTCAAAGCCAGATATTTCCATCACATGTCTCAGCTTTTTCATTTTTGGTGCCTGTTATTCTGTCTTATCTGGCTATGTGATTTCACTGATTGCTTCAGAAAATACATCTTTTCTCATGTCTCTGTTTATAGAAAAATGACCGTGTTCTTTTTGTTAGCACTGTTAGAAAGGAGTCACAGTTCTTTAACTAGAAATAAGAAGTGCCTGAACCCTAATTTATATTTACATAATGCAAAAACTTGGAAATTCTCAGGATGCTTTCACTTCTCCATAATGTACACTTGAGGAGATTTGGGGAAGCACACTTTGAATCTCTCACCACATCTGTGAATTTCAAAATGTGCATGGAAAATGTTGAGATTGTCAGGGGAGCAGAGAGGTAGCTATTCCTCCATGATCACCAAGCTGTCTTATTCATTTTTCACGAGTCACTCATTTTCTAAAAATGAACCTGCCATATTTTTTTTACAAGATGGAATGGGAACTCATTTATGTTAAATTTTCAACTATAAAATCCACTTTTAATGTTTCACTAGGATACTAGTATCTCAGCCAGGAGAAAAAGATCTCATTAAAAACAAAAATGATATAGAGTGTCTATTAATCAATTGGATGGAACTATTTTATGCTCTGAATGCAAAATGTTGAAATGTATCTCTTAAGGATCAATGTTGTTTCTAAGTAACTAAAGCTAAATCAATATCAGCTCCACACTTCACTTTGGTAACAGATCATTAGATTCTAGTGTTTCTGAACCTGTAACTACAAATACAGACTGCCCACAAATGGTTTTCTGAGTAAAATTTTCCCCATTTGTCTTTTTAGATGTTGATTTATTTGTGTATTTATTGTCTAGTAAAAGCTTTTTTTTAATGTTACTGGAGAGGTAAGGCAAATTCTTATAGAGGAAATATATTAGACTTTTATTGTGTGGGGCTTTTAGGTCTCAAAGGGCTTAATTTGGCCTATGTATATCCAAAATCATGTAATAACAGGGTTTAGCTGTATTATGTATTATTGATTTCTGCTTACTCATTTCAGTTTCAGTGCACACTGGACTTAAGGAATTAATGGGTTTTCTGTTAAATGTTTAAGGACAAAAAAGACAAATTCTAAACCATAGCATTATTTCAGTTCAGAGTTGAAGAAAACCCTACAGGTATATGGTTCAACCTCTTATAGGATGTTTGGATTAGTCCTCTGTACAGGATTCCTGACAAGCTAATTCAAAGTAAGGTTGAAATAAATAAAGTATAGAATTTAGAATAAAGGGGATTGCGTTAGCCAGAGTCCTGGCAAGAAATAGATGGCACACTCTTAATACACATTTAAGGAGAGTGTAAGTAGTGAGTTATGGGAAGGGATATGGGATACCAAGAAAAGATTGTGGAACAGTGTCAATAATATTGAACCATCATTACTTTAGTCCTGAAAGGGAAAGTGGGTGAGAGCAGTTTCTGGAATGCTAAGAGGAGAGAGGATCTAAGGATAGGAACCCTGGCCTTTGGTGGAGAAACACAAATACAGCCAACCTGAGACCCTCAGGGGTGAATGCTTAGGGAATAAAATACCCTCCCTTCTACCTCCCCCTACTTCCTTCATTTTCTCTTCAGTGTTTTCCATATTTCTGAGTGGACACCACAGCTTGGGGAAACCCAGCTCATGCACTACATCAAAGGGGTCATTCTTGTGGATCACAGAATAGGTTAGTGAATAGTTTGGAAGAGGTTAACAGAAGACATTCAGCATAAAGGCTAGCCCCTTTATACCTTGGCTCTATCAGAGCATATCTGGAATGTTGTAGTTAGCTGTGAACAAAATGAGCTAGAGTCAAATGTTTTTAAAGAAGAAAACCAGTATAATGAGAAAACCCAAAAGCATTGTATATAAAGTTGAGGGGATTTAGTATTGTTTGTGCTGACAAAGAAAAGATTTGAAGGTAAGTATAACATGATGGTTAAGGGTACAGACCCTAGAGTCAGCTCCAAACTTAGTACCTGTGTGACCTTAGGAAATCTACTTCTTTTTGCTTCAGTTCTCTCACTTGTAAAATTGGGGATAATAATAACAATTGTATCTACCTCATAAAGTTGAAACATTGGGTAAGTATTAGTACTTATTGTGATAATGTGTCTTGAGATATTATTGTTATTCTAAAACTAGTTTCTGAGATGCCCAGTTAACATTGGGTGTGGCAAGTTTTACACTTTCTTGACCAGCTCTTTATGAGTTATGAGGATTAAATGACCCAGTATGCAGAATATTTAAGATAGTATAAATAGTCCATAGTAAATATTATACAAGTTAAATAGTTGGAGTAGGGACATGGTGGAGAAATTCGAGTGATCTATCTGTGCTGAAGCAGTTGAATCAAAACAATTGGGTGAAAACTTGAAGACATTTTTCACTTTGTGAATAAAGTGTTTCATACACATACTCAAAAATTATCTTCTATGGCAGTGAGTTGCCCCTGCTAGAGGTGTTCAAACTGAAACTAAGTGACAAGTCATATACTATAGAGATTCAAGCTTGAGAGGTTGGATTAGAAGACCTTTAGAACTCATTTTAATGCTGGCATATCTCTGATTCTTCAGAAAATCATGTGTGTTGCATTGTAAATATAACCTTGTTAGCTGAGCCTCTCTCCTAAAGAACTGACTGCTGTGTAGGCTACAGATTGCCCAGATGTCATCCTTGACCTTTTGATAGTGCATGAAAAAGCACATTTTGAAATCACTTTGTGATTATATTATGTCCCCCACCCCCCATCATCTTACAATCATCTCTTTCTCCAAAACCATTTTCTTCAATGAAAATAAACGGAGCAATTTTCATAGTTTGCTATTTAAAAGTGTAGGCTATATAGTTAGTTACACCATTTAGATTTACATTCCACTATCTAAATAGATGTATAATTTTGGACAGTATAATCCATAGAGCTTGGTTTTTGCCACTGTAAAATAAGGGGTAATAATACCTGTTACTTGATGGGCTGATTGCAACGACTAATGAAGGTATTTTCTCCAAAGTTCTTGCTATGTAGTAAACATTGAATAAGTATTAGTACTTATTGTGATAATATGTATTGAGATGTTATTGTTATTCTAAAACTAGTTTCTGAGATGCTCTGTTAACCTTGGGTGTGGCAAGTGTTCACACTTTCTCGACCAGCTCTTTACTCTCCAGTTAACTCTGGAAGGTTTTTGCAGGGACTCTAAAGCTGCTGCGGGAAAGGAAAAGGGTTAATTGCTTTTTCAATGAGAGACACCTTCCTCTGAGGCCATCCCCATCTCAAAGCAAGTTATGAGAAACTGTATGCATCAGAAAAGCAGTCTTCCAGCTGCTTGGTGGAAACCTTGTAAACAAAGGGGTTCTCATGCCTTTCAGAATCCAACTATGAAAATTATATTTAGATTTTCATATGAATAAAACTTTATAAATTAGAATAACCAGCTGTGAAAACCCTCCTTGCTCTTTGATCTGTGGAACAAGAACTTATAATGAAGGATAATAAAAGACAGAAAAATACCACCTTCACAGGCATTGTCTGTATAATAAAAGAAGTTTTCAAACTTCCTTTCGCTGCAAATAATTTTAATTAGCATTTTTGAGGGGGCTGAATGTAAATACCAATTCTACTATAGGCCAGAACAAGTTGATTAACCATTGTATGAAGTGCTATAGGCTTCTATTTAGGGGAGGAGGAAAAACAAGCAGTTTTGTTTGGCATTCTGTTCTGATCCCCACTAGAGGCTTTGAGTCCAATCTTCCCTCTTATTCATCCACCCACTCCCAAATGCAAATTTATTTTTAAGCATCTCAATGCTAATATAGCAAGGAAAAGAAATTTGAAGGTAGGGTTACAGACTAATCCCTATATGCCTATCTTGGTTTTAATACTAAAAGTTCCATTTCTTGGGAACTCCCTCAGTCTTGGCCAAAGCAGAATGACTGATCATTCTAAGTGGGCCTGTTAGTAAACATAAACATAATTCAGGAAACCTTGGTTTAAATCACCTATGGAAAACCTATGCAGCTGAAGAACAATATCTCCATATCAATGGAATCCCTTAGCTAAACCACAGGGAAACTCAAGTTAGCTTTGTCTTGAGACTGAATGAAGAAAATGAAGGACACCAATTAGAGGAGAAACAATACTGATGATGAGGAAGATGAATAGAAGGAAGAAAGGAGTCTCAACTAGCATTTATTTAAAGCTTTCTATATGCCAATACCTATATTGTTATTTAAGAAATAATCATTTATTTCAGTCCATTACTTATGCTCCTTGACTTACAACAGGGTCATGTTCTTTTTTTAATTTTTTTATTGTTGGTTGTTCAAAACATTACATAGTTCTTGATATATCATATTTCACACTTTGATTCAAGTGGGTTATGAACTCCCATTTTTACCCCATATACAGATTGCAGAATCACATCAGTTACACATCCATTGATTTACATATTGCCATACTAGTGTCTGTTGTATTCTGCTGCCTTTCCTATCCTCTACTATCCCCCCTCCCCTCCCCTCCTCTCTCTACCCCCTCTACTGTCATTCATTTCTCCCCCTTGTATTATTTTCCCCTTTCCCCTCACTTCCTCTTGTATGAAATTTTGTATAACCCTGAGGGTCTCCTTCCATTTCCATGCAATTTCCCTTCTCTCTCCCTTTCCCAACCGCCTCTCATCCCAGTTTAATGTTAATCTTCTTCTCATGCTCTTCGTCCCTACTCTGTTCTTAGTTACTCTCCTTATATCAAAGAAGACATTTGGCATTTGTTTTTTAGGGATTGGCTAGCTTCACTTAGCATAATCTGCTCTAATGCCATCCATTTCCCTGCAAATTCTATGACTTTGTCATTTTTTAATGCAGAGTAATACTCGATTGTGTATAAATGCCACATTTTTTTTATCCATTCGTCTATTGAAGGGCATCTAGCTTGGTTCCACAGTCTTGCTATTGTGAATTGTGCTGCTATGAACATCGATGTGGCAGTGTCCCTGTAGCATGCTCTTTCTAGGTCTTTAGGGAATAGACCGAGAAGGGGAATAGCTGGGTCAAATGGTGGTTCCATTCCCAGCTTTCCAAGAAATCTCCATTCTGCTTTCCAAATTGGCTGCACCAATTTGCAGTCCCATCAGCAATGTACAAGTGTACCCTTTTCCCCACATCCTCGCCAGCACTTCTTGTTGTTTGACTTCATAATGGCTGCCAATCTTACTGGAGTGAGATGGTATCTTAGGGTGGTTTTGATTTGCATTTCTCTGACTGCTAGAGATGGTGAGCATTTTTTCATGTACTTGTTGATTGATTGTATGTCCTCCTCTGAGAAGTGTCTGTTCAGGTCCTTGGCCCATTTGTTGATTGGGTTATTTGTTATCTTATTGTCTAATTTTTTGAGTTCTTTGTATACTCTGGATATTAGGGCTCTATCTGAAGTGTGAGGAGTAAAGATTTGTTCCCAGGATGTAGGCTCCCTATTTACCTCTCTTATTGTTTCTTTTGCTGAGAAAAAATTTTAGTTTGAGTAAGTCCCATTTGTTGATTCTAGTTATTAACTTTTGTTCTATAGGTGTCCTATTGAGGAATTTGGAGCCCAACTCCACAGTATGTAGATTGTAGCCAACTTTTTCTTCTATCAGACACCGTGTCTCTGATTTGATATCAAGCTCCTTGATCCATTTTGAATTCACTTTTGTGCATGGCGAGAGAAAGGGATTCAGTTTCATTTTGTTGCATATGGATTTCCAGTTTTCCCAGCACCATTTGTTGAAGATGCTATCCTTCCTCCATTGCATGCTTTTAGCCCCTTTATCAAATATAAGATAGTTGTAGTTTTGTGGATTGGTTTCTGTGTCCTCTATTCTGTACCATTGGTCCACCCGCCTGTTTTGGTACCAGTACCATGCTGTTTTTGTTACTATTGCTCTGTAGTATAGTTTGAAGTCTGGTATCGCTGACCGCCTGATTCACACTTCCTGCTTAGCATTGTTTTTGCTATTCTGGGTCTTTTATTTTTCCATATGAATTTCATGATTGCTTTCTCTATTTCTACAAGATATGCCGTTGGGATTTTGATTGGCATTGCATTAAACCTATAGAGAACTTTGGGTAATATTGCCATTTTGATGATGTTAGTTCTGCCTGTCCATGAACAGGGTATATTTTTCCATCTTCTAAGATCTTCTTCTATGTCTCTCTTTAGGGTTCTGTAGTTTTCATTGTATAAGTCTTTCACCTCTTTTGTTAGGTTGATTCCCAAGTATTTTATTTTTTTGAGGATATTATGAATGGAGTGTTTGTCCTCATTTCCATTTCAAAGGATTTGTCGCTGATATACAGGAATGCTTTTGATTTATGCGTGTTGATTTTATAGCCTGCCACTTTGCTGAATTCATTTATTAGCTCTAATAGTTTCTTTGTAGACCCTTTTGGGTCTGCTAGGTATAGAATCATGTCTTCCGCAAATAGTAATAATTTAAGTTCTTCTTTTCCTATTTTTATGCCTTTAATTTCTTTTGTCTGTCTAATTGCTCTGGCCAGTGTTTCCAGAACTATGTTGAACAGAAGTGGTGAGAGAGGGCATCCCTGTCTTGTTCCAGATTTTAGAGGGAATGCCTTCAATTTTTCTCCATTCAGAATGACGCTAGCCTGAGGCTTAGCATAGATTGCTTTTACAATATTGAGGTATTTTCCTGTTATCCCTAGTTTTTCTAGAGTTTTGAACATAAAGGGATGCTGTACTTTGTCGAATGCTTTTTCCACATCTATCGAGATGATCATATGGTTCTTATTTTTAAGTCTATTGATGTGATGAATAACATGTATTGATTTCCCTATATTGAACCAGCCTTGCATCCCAGGGATGAATCCTACTTGATCATGGTGCACAATTTTTTTGATATGTTTTTGTATCCGATTCGCCAGAATTTTATTGAGGATTTTTGCATCTAGGTTCATTAGAGATATTGGTCTGTAGTTTTCTTTCTTTGAAGTGTCTTTGTCTAGTTTCGGAATCAGGGTGATGTTGGCCTCGTAGAATGAATTTGGAAGTTCTCCGTCTTTTTCTATTTCCTGAAATAGCTTGAAAAGTATTGGTATTAGTTCCTCTTTAAAGGTTTTGTAAAACTCTGCTGTATACCCATCCAGTCCTGGGCTTTTCTTAGTTGGTAGTCTTTTGATGGTTTCTTCTATTTCCTCAATTGATATTGGTCTGTTTAGGTTGTCTATATCCTCCTGACTCAATCTGGGCAGATCATATGACTTAAGAAATTTATCGATGCCTTCACTATCTTCTAATTTATTGGAGTATAAGGATTCAAAATAATTTTTGATTATCTTCTGTATATCTGAAGTGTCTGTTGTGATATTGCCTTTTTCATCCCGCATGCTAGTAATTTGAGTTCTCTCTCTTCTTCTCTTCGCTAGCATGGCTAAGGGTCTGTCGATTTTGTTTATTTTTTCAAAGAACCAACTTTTAGTTTTGTCAATTTTTTCAATTGTTTCTTTTGTTTCGATTTCATTAATTTCAGCTCTGATTTTCATTATTTCTTGCCTTCTACTTCTTTTGCTGTTGTTTTGCTCTTCTTTTTCTAGGATTTTGAGATGAAGTATGGGATCATTTATTTGTTGGTTTTTTCTTTATTTAAGGAATGAACTCCAAGCAATGAATTTTCCTCTTAGAACTGCTTTCAATGTGTCCCAAAGATTCTGATATGTTGTGTCTGTGTTTTCATTTATCTCTAAGAATTTTTTAATTTCTTCCTTGATGTCTTCTATAACCCATTGATCATTCAGTAACCTATTGTTCATTCTCCAAGTGATGCATGCTTTTTCCTTCCTTCTTTTATCGTTGATTTTCAGTTTCATTCCATTATGATCAGATAAGATGCATTGTATTATCTCTACTCCTTTATATTGTCTAAGAGTTGTCCTGTGACATAATATATGATCTATTTTTGAGAAGGATCCATGTGCTGCTGAGAAAAAAGTGTAACTGCTTGATGTTGGGTGGTATATTCTATATATGTCAATTAAGTTTAGGTTATTAATTGTGTTATTCAGTTCTATAGTTTCCTTATTCAACTTTTGTTTGGAAGATCTGTCCAGTGGTGAGAGAGGTGTGTTGAAGTCTCCCATAATTATTATATTGTGGTCTTTTTGACTCTTGAACTTGAGAAGAGTTTGTTTGATGAACATAGCTGCACCATTGTTTGGGGCATATATAATTATGATTGTTATGTCTTGTTGGTGTATGGTTCCCTTGAGCAGTATGTAGTGTCCCTCTTTATCCCTTTTGATTAACTTTGGCTTGATATCTATTTTATTTGAATATGGACACTCCTGCTTGTTTCTGAAGTCCATATGAGTGATATGATTTTTCCCAACCTTTCACCTTCAGCCTATGTATGTCTTTTCCTATCAAATGCGTCTCCTGTAGGCAGCACATTGTTGGGTCTTGTTTTGTGATCCATTCTACTAGCCTGTGTCTCTTAATTGGTGAGCTTAAGCCATTAACATTTAGGGTTATTATTGAGATATGGGTTGTTCTTCCAGCCATATTTGTTTATTTCTGTTACTAAACATGGTTTGTTTTCCTCTTTGATTATTTTCCCCCCCTTTACTGTCCTACCTCCCACTGTTGGTTTTCATTGTTATTTTCCATTTCCTCTTCCTGTAATGTTTTGCTGAGAATGTTTTGAAGAGATGGTTTTCTAGCTGCAAATTCTTTTAACTTTTGTTTATCGTGGAAGGTTTTAATTTCATATCCATCCTGAAGCTTAATTTCGCTGGATACACAATTCTTGGTTGGAACCCATTTTCTTTCAGTGTTTGAAATATGTTATTCCAGGATCTTCTAGCTTTCAGAGTCTGTGTTGAAAGATCAGCTGTTATCCTGATTGGCTTACCCCTAAATGTGATCTGCTTCCTTTCTCTTGTAGCTTTTAAAATTCTCTCCTTATTCTGTATGTTGGGCATCTTCATTATAATGTGTCTAGGTGTGAATCTCTTATATTTTTGCACATTCGGCATCCTGTAGGCTTCTAGGATTTGGGATTCTGTCTCATTCTTCAAGTCTGGGAAGTTTTCTTGTATTATTTCATTGAATAGATTGCTTATTCCTTTGGTTTGGACCTCTATACCTTCCTGTATCCCAACGACTCTTAAGTTTGGTCTCTTTATGTTATCCCATATTTCTTGGATATTCTGCTCATGGTTTCTTAACAGTCTTACTGAGCTGTCTATGTTCTTTTCAAGTTGAAATACTTTGTCTTCATTGTCTGATGTTCTATCTTCTAAGTGTTCTACTCTGCTGGTAGTATTCTCCATTGAGTTTTTAAGTTGGTTTATTGCTTCCTGCATTTCTAGGATTTCTGTTTGTTTGTTTTTATAACCTCTATCTCCCTGTATATTTGATCTTTTGCTTCCTGGATTTGTTTGTGTAATTCATTGTCAAAGTGATCTTTTATTGTCTGATTTTGCTGTCTAATGTCTTCCTTGAGACTCCAGATCATCTGAAGCATGTATATCCTGAATTCTTTATCTGACATTGCATCTACTGCAGCAGTTACCTCTTCTAAAGTTGAGTTTACCTGCATTGCTTGTGGTCCTTTCTTTCCTTGTCTTTTCATACTGCTTTCGTTTCTTTCTGCTTGGTGAAACTGTTGTGTTTTTGAAAATTTTTCCCCCTATATATTTATATTGCTCTTGTATAGTTGAAAAGTCTCTCTTGCAGGGTCGGGTGGCTGTCTGCCTACTTTGCAGGTGCGGGCGGTGGCTCTGCTCTGCCCCTCCTCCAATTGGTGTGACGTGTCTACCACGCCCACGGACTCCTGGGCCTGTTGTGCCGGTCGGTTGCAGGTCTTCCTACCTTGCAGGCGTGGGCGGTGGATCTGCTCTGCCCTTACTCCAATTGGGGTGACGTGTCTACCATGCCGGCGGGTCGCTGGGCTTATTCCGGGCGTGGGAGGCAGCTCTGCTTTGCCCCTACTCCAATTGGGGTGACATGACTACCGTGCCGGCGGGCCGCTGGGCCTGTCCCGGGCGCGGGCGAAAGCTCTGCTCTGCCCCTACTCCAATTGAGGTGACGTGTGTACCACACCGGCAGGCCACCGGGCATGATTCGCTGGTCGGTTGCAGGTCTGCCTACCTTGCAGGCGCGGGTGGCGGCTCTGCTCTGCCCCTCCTCCAATTGGTGTGACTTGTCTACCACACCCGCGGACCACTGGGCCTGTTCCGGGCGGGGGCGAAGGCTCTGCTCTGCTCCTACTACAATTGGGGTGACGTGCCTACCACCCCGGCCGGCCGCTGGGCCTGTTCCACCGGTAGGTCGCAGGTCTGCCTACCTTGCGGGCACAGGCGGCGGCTCTGCTCTGCCCCTACTCCAAATGGGGTGATGTGTCTGTCTCGCCGACAGGCCCCTGGGCCTGTTACGCTTGTCTTTCGCAGGTCTGCCTACCTTTCGGGCGCGGGTGGCGGCTCTGCTCTGCCCCTACTCCAATTGGGGTGTTGTGACTACCACGCCGGCAGGTCGCTGGGCCTGTTCCGGGCGCGGGTGGCGGCTCTGCTCTGCCCCTACTCCAATTGGGGTGACGTGTGTACCACGCCGGCAGGCCGCTGGGCCTGATCCGCCGGTCTGTCTCCGGTCTGCCTACCTTGCAGGCGTGGGCGGCAGCTGTGCCCTGCCCCTCCTACCACACCCGCTGACCGCTGGGCCTGTTCTGCCGGTCGGTTGCAGGTCTGCCTACCATGCGGGCGCGGGTGGCGGCTCTGCTCTACCCCTACTCCAATTGGGGTTATGTGACTACCACGCCGGTGGGCCGCTGGGCCTGTTCCGGGCGCGGTTGGTGGCTCTGCTCTGCCCCTCTGGCTTGATGACAAAGTGAGAGAGACTCGGGTGTTTGTGACTCACTTTCTTTACCAGGAGACCAACTGTTTCTGTCGCCGCTGTTATTGATGAAGTTCTCTCCTCCGCTGCTTTCTGATGACATCAGATCTCTGCCATGTTGGTATCCCATGCGAATGGCAGCATTTCGTTCCCTTTGCCGGGTGACCAAAGCAACGGGTGAGTCCTGACCGGCCCTCACAAGCCCCGTCTCAGTCCTGTTGCCACTGCCTATGAAGGCTCGGTTGGTATTTACCTCCACAGTATTCAGCAGGACCCGGACCGAGAAGCAGTTTCCGCGGGTTCTTTATCCCTGGGCCAGAGCAGTTCTGGGAGCCTGAATTTGGCCGCTCCGGGCTCGGTGTATGTTCTGATAGGAGCAGGCTCCAAGAAGCAGTTTCCGCAGGTTATTTAGCACTGAGCCTGAGTAATTTGTCTGCGAGCCGCAGGCGAATGGCAGCCTGAAATTACCTGTTCTATGGCTGAATGAGCTGCGATCAGTCGAAAACAGGGATGGTGACGTCAGCTCTCCAAGATGGTGGCCGCTGGCTTCCTCTGTGGTCTGACCGGTGTGGAGAACCGAATTGGACCGCTTCCTTCCCCCGTCTCAAACCCAGAATTCAAAACTGAGCACAGTGATTGCACAGCTGGCAGAAGCCCGCAGAATCCACAGCGCTGTATCTTTGCGTTGCTATCTCGTCGTTTCCCACCGCGCGCCGCAGACTCTAGCCATGGGGCGATTTGCTGAATAAGCAGCGTGACCCTCTGTGCGGACAATTCTCTCGCATTTGAGCCCCGTAGCTGATCCTCGTGTGATGGAAATCCTTCCTCTAGGTTTTGGAGCACCCCAATTTTGCTGGAAATTCCTAACAAGATAGCTTTTAGCTGTTCTAACTCGTCATTCTCCCGCACAGTGATGCGGTACACGGGGGTAATGCTCTCCCTTCGCCGCCATCTTCCCCACTCCAGGGTCATGTTCTGATAAACATTTTCTAAAATTTTTCTAAATTTTACATTTAGAAATACATTTTTCTAAATTTTTTTTAGTTGTAGATGGATATAATATCTTTGATTTATTTTTAATGTAGTGCCGGGGATCAAACCTAGTGCCTCATGCATGCTAGGCAAGTGCTCTACCACTGGGTCCCAGCCTCAGCCTCTAATAAACATTTTTGATT
Source organism: Marmota flaviventris (assembly GCF_047511675.1). NCBI lineage: Eukaryota > Metazoa > Chordata > Mammalia > Rodentia > Sciuridae > Marmota > Marmota flaviventris. The sequence continues at coordinate 104,475,778 of NC_092518.1, forward strand.
TGAAAATACATAATATACCTAACCTACTAGCCATCATGTCTTAGCAACACATCACTTTATAGAATATTGGTTACTTACTCTCATGATGATGTGACTGAATGGGAGGGACACTTGTTGCCACTGCCCAGCATCAAAAGAGTATTGTAGTGTATATTGCTAGCCTGGGAAGTATGGTTTCTACTGAATGCACATTGCTTTTGTACCATCCTAAAATGAAAAAGTCATAAGTCAAATCATATAAATTGGATAGTCTCTATTTTATCTTTATATATGAGAAGACTGAGGCTCAGTGAGGTTTTGTGGCTTGCAGGCTCAAGAGAAGCCTGGATTCAAATCCATACCTATCTAAAGCTGAAGTATACACCTTTAACCACTATATGATAATGCAATATTTCCTGAGAACCTCCTATAGGCCAGGCAATGTGCTATGTTTTCAGAATATGGCAGTGAGCAAAGCATACATTCTACCTATTGTGAGGTAGCTTATATGGAGTTTCAATCCATATAAGAGTAACCCATATAAAAATTGGATTCTTTCATTTTCAAATCACTATGATTGCATGACTGTCACTGCCATCTTGCCATTTTGAAACTGAATTCCAGAGGGAATGATTTCTTGATGTTCATGCCTAAACAATTATAGGAAGTGGTTAGAGACCAGCTATTGACTAATCCCAGAAGGAAAAGACCCTTGTTTTTGATCACTAAATGAAGTATGCCAAGATGAGCAGCTGCTAATGAAATAGGAAAGTGAAGGTGATTGTTCTCTATCAATTTCCTATTACGCATCAAACAAAAAAGAAATGATTGAAAAACATTTATTCATGGTGTGTCTGAAACCAAACGGTGTCTATTAACACAGATGTCATGCCAGTTGCTAGTTTTGTTTTCTTTATTCTTCTGTCAATATTTGTCAAAGTTAAGATCTATTTTAATGTAGAGCAGTTATGGTGAAGGTTTGTGTCTCCCCAAATCTGAGCTTTACCCTGAAAATTAGTGTAGCCTGTTATGTCTTAGCATTATCTATTTCTCAGTCTATAGGAAAAATAGCAAAGTCAAAATACATATCAACTATTGATAATAGAGGGGCTGTGTATGTGCAGGAGCAGGAGGCATATGGAAATTTCTGTACCTTCCATTCAATATTGTGGTGAACTTAAAACTGCATTAAAAATTATGCCTATTAAAATTTATCACTTCCTTTTAGTATCTGCTTGCTCCATACCTAGATAAAGTGTTCACAGTTCTGGTCTAAAGGCCAAATCAATCCTGCTTCCTATTCTTGTACAGCTTGTGAGCTAAGATTGTTTTTTTTTTTTTTTTTACATATTTAAATGGTTGAAACAAAAATCAAATGAAGAATGTTATTTTTGGCATGCAAAAATTACATAAAATTCAAATTTAAGTGTTCATAAATAGTCTTATTGGAACTCGTCCATGCTCACTCCTTTATATATACTATGGCTGTTTTTTTTTTTTTTTTTTTTTTTTTTTTTTTTTTGCTATAGTGGCCAAACTAGTTACTACAGAGTCTGTATGGCCCACAAAACCTAAACATTTACTATTTGATCTCACCAAGAAATTCATACTGACCCCTTGCCTAGAAGAAGGGGCCAATCTGTGTACAGGATACATACATGAGACTCAACTCACAACTGTGCTGTTTTGGAAGAAACAACTATCACAGCACACAGTTTGATCCAGTGATTTTATGTCATGTCGAATTGTAACAAAGAAAAATCCTTACATTATATTCCTAACCACAGTCATTTTAGATATTTTCTAAAGTTCTGTTTATCATGGGTATAATCAATAATTATTGATATTTGATAATAAGATGTTGGAGACATTTGCCGGCATTTACATAAAACTTGGGATTTGTGTTTCAGCTAACAACATTTACATATAATACATGCATAAATATATAATGTGTATATTTTATATGCCTGTGTTCATTTTCATTTTCAATCTAGGCTTCACTAAGGATTTTTAACCCTCATGAAGCTGCTGAATCAAATGAAAAGTAAAAGCATGATTTTCTTTCTGTTGTCCTTTTCTCAAATCTTCTCAATACACTTTCTGACTCACACCTGGGGCTTCATCTTTTTTCCTCTAAAGCAAAGAGAAGAAGGAAAAATGCAGTGATTTTCTTCCATGCTTCCCTCTCCCACACTTTCTGCTTTTTGGCAGATTCATTCATTCATATTCTCTCTCTCTCTCTCTCTCTCTCTCTCTCTCTCTCACCTTACTAGCTATGCAGAATTAATGAGTTTCATAATATTCAGATAAGATGTTACTGTCAGTGTTGGTTTAATAAATCAACACCAGAAATTAAACTATTAATTTTTAAAAACATCAAACAGCAAAGTAAAGGAGCACCAGAAGAAAGATGAGGAGAATAGGAAATTATCACCTAAGCAATATTTACATTTCATGATAACTCTTGTATAACATTGCAGATTGAGATTCTATCAGCTGTTGCTAAATGATAAAGTGAAGGGGGATTGGATTACTGTGTATTTTTTTTCTACAGCTGACCTGTGTGCCAGGTGCTGAACAGAACATGTGACTTGGTATAAAAGGGCCAAGTCAAAGGCAATAACCTTTGAAATAATGGAATTTGAGATGGGGCTCAGATGCTTTCATTATACTGCAGAAGCACAGTGATTAGGAGTGTGGATTGTAGAGTCAAATGGATTTTAGTTTGAATTCTGGTGCTGAATTTGATAGCTTGAGAGGTATTAGTTAGGATGTTTAATCTTAATTGTATTTGCTTTCCTCATTTGTAAAGTCAAAATAGAAAACAAAAACAAAAACTACTTCTTGGGGCTGGGATTTTGGCTCAGCAGTAGTGTACTTGCCTGACATGTGTGAGGCACTGGGTTCGATTCTCAGCACCACATATAAATAAATAAAGGTCCGTCAACAACTAAAAAAAACCAAACTATTTCTTTTATAGGATTAATTTAAGGATTGAATAACATTTGTATAAATGTGCATAGCACTGGGCCTGACACAAATTCTCAATACATTTATTATTTCTATTGTTAGAATAGATTCTACACGAAGAAGTACTAAAAATCAGACAGTATTTTGGTACAAGGTGCTGTTCTACCTACTCATAAAGGAAGACAGTGGAAGGAACAATGAGTGGAAGTTAGAAGACTTGTGCTTTAATCTGGTTAACAGTAATACCAATAAATAGTATTTGTTAGGCTTTTACTATGTGTTTAATATTTTCAACAACCCTGCTTAGGTAATGTCATCTACATTTAAATATGGAAGAACTGAGACTTAAAAAAAATTGGCTCCTTGAATAAGTTAATAGCTAGCAAGTAGTGGAGGTGAGATTTGCACTCCGGTAGACTGACTACAGAACCTCCATTATTTAACCTTGGGACTATGTTAACTTCCTAGTTCTGCAATTATCTAACTCAGTGACCAAGGGGTTAACAGGGTTGCCATAGATTTGTGCAGATTATGCACTGTAGAACTCAAGGGATGTTCAATTTGTATTGTTATATGCAGTAAATAACCTGTTCAGTCATATGGGTGGTCCTGAAGAAGTTCCTTGACTTCTCTAGGGTTTAGTTTCATTGCCTCTAAAAAAATTAAGACTTGAACTAATTGGTTTCCGAACTCTTCTCTCTGAGAAGTGTAAATATGTGCATGTGTGAATAATCCAAAAAAGTTCTCTAATATGCTTTTGAGAGTTTTATGTACATATTTGAATTTGCACTTATCTGATGGATTGAAGAGCAAGCTAAATATGGACATGATACTGGGAAGCCCTGGAACTAGAAGACTAGAGGAGCTGCCTGTTTTTCCCACCATGCTCTGCTTTGCAGGTTCCCTATGCTATGAAGAGGCACTTCATATCTTCAGCTGTTAGGACAACAGAAACAAAATGTCCCTTTATCACACATCCCTGGGAATAGGGATATAGTTAATGGAATAAATATGAATGGCTTTCTTTGCTAGGATATGAACTGCATGAAAATTAAGTGTAAATACCATAGATTCAAAAGCAGTTATTCAAGTAAATTAGGTGTTTTCTACAGAAACCCATTTTAACGAAGCAATCAATTAAGCAAGAATTGCATGTGCTATCCATCTACAAAACGAAAGGCAAATTTTGTTGATAATGTTGTGTATCTGCAGATATGTATAGATAAATTTGCTTTAATTATCAGAAAGTTATTATCACTGTGTCAGAACTTAACACTTTTTTTTTTCCTGTCCTTCCAGTTTACCAGGTTTCTTTTGAACTATGTTTGAGATACAGTGTCTCCCCTTTGTCAAGAAATTTTCATGGCATGGCATCTCTGGAATCTTACCAAATGTCATAGCCCCTGAAAACCTTTCTTATGAAAATAGGTTATTTAGGGTTCTTGTGACAAAGGTAACTATCTGTTTACAGGTAATCAAAAGTTAGGAATTATTTTAGTTTTTCTAATGTTTTCTGTGCTTCACAGTGACCTTTTGATTTCTACATCAGTTACATTGGCGTATTTATTCATCATTCTGTGGCTCCATTCTTCACCTTCCTGTCCCAGAGTTTTCACTGAGGCAGTTTCTTTTGCCTTAAATCCGCTTCCCCTCTGCCTGTTTTTGCCTTTCACTCCCCTCTTCTAAAGCTCAGTGAAATTGCACTATCTTTATTAAGTCTTCCTCAGAACTCCTCTTTCCTTTTCTTTCCTACAGCTTTTTGCTTATTCTTTAGTTATAACTACAGTGACTACATTTGCTGAGCTGTAGAATTAGGAACACAAGCGTTGACAAATATAAGTATATTTAGAAGAACAATGTGATAGATTATTTGAAATCATGACAGTTCTAGAAGATCCAGGGTGTGTTTCCCTTAATTGTAGCACTCATTACTGTCTGCCTTGTGTTGGTGTTAATTATGTGTTTGTTTGGATCCTTCCTGATGTTACAAGCAAGAATTGTGTCAGAGGCATCCTTGTATCACCCCACACCTGTCAGATTCCTTTGTCTGCAGTAGGCATTTATTATGCAGTTATCAAATACTTAATAAACTAATATGAAATGGCAGTCACTGTGCTATGTGTTGGGGAAGAGATGAGGTCCTTTGTGCCATGAAATAAATAATTAAAATATAATTAGATGAGTTCTATGTTAGGATAGATCTATAACACTTAACAGCTGTCCCTTGCCTAGACTTGGAGAACTAGGGACCCCTTGAAGGAAATGATTTATAAATAGAGAAATGGAGGATGAAAAGGGTTTTGTCAGGAAATAATGGAACTTTGGGCTACCAGGGTGGAGAGAAAAGCATGTGGAAAGGTCCAGAGATGGGAGAAAAATGGTCTGTTGCAGAAATTCAGTTTCTCAATCTCATTTACACAGAAAAAGTGTGAAGGGGAGAATAAGGGAAGCAGGTCACTGGGACAGATGCTAGTGATATAGTGACTGATCTCCAGAGTTCATTTGGAATAGGAGAACACAGGGAAATAATGGGAGAAATTATGGCACAGTATGACTATACCCATTAAGCCACCTCACCATTAATAGCTAGGGGAGGTTTACCATAAGATATGAATTTTATGTTGCAATCTAGATCACTACATGCTGAGAAAATTAATTTGCCAGCATTTAGCTATTTGCCTGTTCTGCTTTTCTAAAACTTAGCATGAGACAGAAACTGTCAGACAGTCAGAGATGGACAACATCTTCTCTTCGGTTCCTTGCTTTCCTTTCTACATTTATGCAGAGTGGCTGAAGTAGATTCATTACATAAAACATAATCTTTCTTTTTGCTTTCCATAAAAAAGCAGTTTCTCAGTCACCATATTAAGTGTCTTGAAGTTTCTTTCTTCTCTTCTGATCAATATTTTAACTAAATCTTATGTAAAATGAAATTTACATTCAGGTGTTCCCTTAGCAACCATCACACAAAATCAAATACATCTGCTTTCAGAATCAATTCATCTTTTGAGAAACCGTATAGTAACACAGTGTCCTTTTATTAGCAAAATGGCTTTTTAATGGGTTTCCAACTTTTTAAAAACAAAGTATTTTAAAAATCATGTTTAAATAGAATTTATGTGGTTTTAAAATTCTGATAAGAAGTAGAGCCCCCTCAATTTTTATTCACTTTTAATCAATGAGCATTCATCCAATAAAGATGTATTAGTGCCTATAGGTCAGAGGCCCTGGATTATACAAATAACAAAGATGTGGTCCTTTGTTCTTATATGGTCATTTGTTCTCATAATGGAACTAATATCTATAGCAATAAACATAATACAAGGTTTTCTTTTAAAGATGCCTGCTGAATGTTGTGGGAACACACACATATGAGTTTGTTATGATAGAATTTGTTATAATGATCTTTAACCTCTCTTGGAGTGAATCTAAGAAATATCAGCTGTCAGCTACTGATGCTGTAATTGCACGAGTGAATTCTGAAGATGTTAAAAGTCTTTTCATCTGGGAGTTCTCACATTGTCGTAGAAATCTGGAAAAGAATCATAAAAGTGCTATGAGGACCTGTCAGAAACGGTGTGCTACATTAAGTCAATGTGAGGTTCACAAAGGGATTTTCTGGCCTTTAATTTTTACAATAAATATGATGTTCTTGGCAAGGAAGAACATGGGAGTCTAAAAGGACATGATGCTCTGTACTTAAGATAACATTTAAAGCATTATACTTACTTTAAAATGAGGAAGAAGAGGGAAACTATACTTAGTACATTATAGAGTTTTAAACTATTTTTAAAATTCATGTTCATGGACTAATTAGTATTTTTTATCCTGTTAAGAATTCCTTAGATGCTCTGTTGGATATTAACAATTCTAAATCATGGGTGAGCCTGCTTCTGGGATATTGGAGTTATAGTACTCAACTTCTCCAAGCAAATGTCTGCATTGTTATTATTAGTAATAATTTTAATAATTTATGTTTTTAGTGTCATGGACTCACTCATTGAACTATACTTAAGATTGTATACTTGGATTGTATTCCTTACCATGGTCTACAGAATTCTGTATGGTTTGGTGCCTATTTGACATTCCAACCTGATTTTATATAACTCTGACTTGTGTTTTAAGCTCCATTAAAATTAAACTACTTGAAATTCCTGAAATATGGTGTGTAGATTGAAGTTTCTGAGCCTTAACTTAAAGCTATTCTTGCTCTTATTGTTCTTCTGCTCCGACTTAGTCCATCCATTATACAAGATTTAGCTCAATTACCAATTTTCTAGGCTTTATTTATTTATCCTTCATGTGCACACATTAGGTCATGTTTTCTTTTATGCTCCCATAGAAGTTTTAGTCATAACTGGCAGGTCTCAGAAATTCAAACTGGGTTTATTGATATTACTACTTGACTCAGTCCAGTGTCTTCCTGATCTCTGTAAATTTCCAACATTACTTCCTCATGGCTGTTGTTGTTTTTTTTGGGGGGGTCCTTACAATTTTGTGTATTCTGACTAGTACTGAATGTGAAAACCAAACAAATTTTTAAAATGTATACTATAAGAAGTCCAATCACACCATGAATAAAGTACATTTTTTATGGTTTATTTAAAATTATTTTTACTAAGTATTTGTAAGTTTGAGCAATGATGTTTCTCATTGTATACCCTTGTTCCATCTTGCTAGGTCATCTCTTTTCTTTTTTTATCTGTTTTACCATATTAGGCATTGAACTAGGGTCTTGCACATGCTATGCAGGCAGCTGTACCACTGAGTCATATCACCAGCCCTAGGTCACCTCTTGCATGTTCACCTTCCAAAGCCTGTTTTCCTAACATGTGATCCATCCAGAAATATTTAGCTCTCTGGAAAATGTAGAATGGCCATGTCTTTCACATCTGCATATCACCCTACTGATTCCCCAAGACCCAACATTTTTTTCCATTTTCTCTATAACTTGAGAACATATTTTTTTCTTGATTTCTTTATATCATGATCATATTGGTTTTGTGGTTATCTTGAAATAGTTTGTTTATTTATTTGTCTCCTCCATTGTAAGAAGGGAGGATACCTTATTTTTTCTATTCATTGATTTAATGTGCTCTAGGGTGTAGTTTGGCCTAGGTTCTTAATAAATTTGTGATGAGGTTTTCCTTTCCCTTTTTCTTTTTTTAAAAGCAGTACTGGGGATTAAATATATGACACTTTACCATTGTGCTAAGTTTCCAGCTCTTTTTATTTTGAGACAGGGCCTCTTTTATTTGTGAGGTTGCCCTCTCAAGTAACTGGGATTATAGGCATGGAATACCATGCCCAGATGGGGGAACTGCCCTTCAAATAAATCTTGAAAAAACATTGAGTTTTTTCATACTAATTTGTTCAAGGGGTGTGGGATTTATCTGTGGGTTTGCAGTTTTGTTTTGTTCATCTCAGTAGTCCAAGTTCATACCACAGCATAATGTTAACTCATACATTATGAGCAGATATTGTATCTCCTATGGTATGTACTAAGAATAGACTAACAGAACTAGGAAAAGCTATCAAATAAAAATAGCACTGTTCTAAGTACTTTATATATATTATAAACTTGTGTTCTTGAAACAAATAGTATGATATAGATAATATTATCACTCAATTTTCCAAAGAAAGAAATTGAAATACAATGAGGTTCAGTAATTTGCCTATAGTCACATATTAATAAGTAGAGTAACTGAGATTTAAGTCTAGACAGTCTATTATAAAAATATGCTCACTTCATCACTATGTGATATGCCTAGAGGGTACAAGAATTAGGTTGTCAGATCAGGCACACCTATAATCTCAGAGGTAAGAGACTGAGGCAGGAGGATTGCAAGTTCAAAGCCAGACTTGGCAACTTAGGGACCCCTAAGCAAGACCCTGTCTCAAAATAAAAAAATAAAAAAGGCTATGGATGTGGCTCAGTGGTTAAGCATCCCTGAGTTCAATCCCTGATAGCCTCCCCACACACAAAACAATAAAGTTGTCAGGTGTATATTATAAAGGCTATAAGGTTATAAGCAACAGAAAAGATAAATTTCAAAAGAACTGAAATAATCAGAGAAGTCTGCAAGAAAGAAGTATATATTGAGAGGCAAATGAATCTGTATTTTTTAATTATAGTGTATTAGGCCAAATTTGCTTGCAGTTACAAGCCACCTTGAGTAAAGTTTATAATTTTGGATTGATGATCAGCAATAGCCAAAGCTGTTGGCACCAGATGGGTCACCTGCCCTTTCTCCTACTGTGTGAGTCTTTCCAAATGACTTATATATTCTTGGAATTGGCTTACTGGTATTATGTGTCCTGGTTTGAGTGTCACAGGAATGAGAATTTCCTTTGTGTTTACAAGAGAAAAACAAAATTCAACCCATCTTCTGCTATTTCTTTGGTACACAACGGAGTATTACGCAGCACTAAAAATGACAAAATCATGGAATTTGCAGGGAAATGGATGGCATTAGAGCAGATTTTGCTAAGTGAATCTAGCCAATCCCTAAAAAACAAATGCCAAATGTCTTCTTTGATATAATGAGAGCAACTAAGAACAGAGCAGGGAGGAAGAGCAGGAGGAAAAGATTAACATTAAACAGAGACATGAGGTGGGAGGGAAAGGGAGAGAAAAGGGAAATTGCATGGAAATGGAAGGAGACCCTCATTGTTATACAAAATTACATATAAGAGGTTATGAGGGGAATGGGGAAAAAAAAACAAGGAGAGAAATGAATTATAGTAGATGGGGTAGAGAGAGAAGATGGGAGGGGAGGGGACGGGGGATAGTAGAGGATAGGAAAGGTAGCAGAATACAACAGACACTAGTATAGCAATATGTAAAAATGTGGATGTGTAACCAATGTGATTCTGCAATCTGCATTTGGGGTAAAAATGGGAGTTCATAACCCACTTGAATCTAATGTATGAAATATGATATGTCAAGAGCTTTGTAATGTTTTGAGCAACCAATAAAAAAAACCCATATGTTCAAGTTGAAAAAAAATGAATATAATTATCTATATTAAAATCTTAGTGCCAATAAATCTTAAAAGCCATAGGTCTTCAGAGTTATTTACAATTCCTGTAAAAACTGTTCATATTTAAGTCTCTATTCTGTATACTCAGCTACATTGCATTAAATATTTTGTGATTCTTCTTTAATATGTTAAAATGAATCTCATGAACAATATAACTTTTCCTTATGTAGGAATATATATGGAATATACATTCCAAAACATACTATAGAAGAGAAAGTAGAGGAAATAATTTCCATAAAATATGAACTTGAGTATGTAGATGCTCAGGTACTACTTCAGTATAATTTATAATAAAATATAAACTTGGATGCACATGAAGAGCCACTATGAGTACCATATCTATGAATTTATGGTGGTATATTGATCACTTAAATACAGTTATTTTCTTTGCCCATGGTGATATAACTAAATGGTTAAATATTCTTCCTCAAGTTATAAATAAGATGAAGTACAATTTCTTACATACACAGTAGTTACTTTTCTGGAAAGCTCAATGTATACTAAAACTATTCAAAAGCATTTTTTAAAAAATGAATTTGAGCTCTTGGTTCAGAGAACTACAGTTTTTTTCCATCTGAATTAATATCTGGTAAGGGCATTGAAAGACAATTAGGTAGATGGTCACATTGATTATTTTTTTTCTTGAAGTCTACTAACCTTGCCCTCTGTCAACATATATACTTCTCAGTAGAGAAGTTTTTATATTTAGAGTTTAGTCGAAGATATCTCTATCTCTTTACATATGTATGTATAGAAATACGCATCTTCCACCTAGAACAAGATAATTTTAAATTTATATGTACCTAATAACATAACCTTAAAATATTCATAGCAAAAATAGGCCAAAATATAAGGGATGTTTTGTAAGGACACCATCATAGTGAGGGATTTTATATACCTCTTTTAGTACATACTAGAATGATTAAAAAGTCAGATCTACAACATTTGAACTATGTAATTAATAATTGTACTTGACATATATGTAGTAGTATACTGGAGCCAGTTCATATTGGCTTGTGAGTCTTCCAAATTCCATATTCAGTGATATCCTGTTGAAAGCATAACATTGACCATGGTGGGAGTATTCACATCAAAGAAATTGATATCAACAGTATCTGTCTGGGTACCTGAAGTTTTTTTGTGCCTTTGAGAGTCATTTGTTAAATATTTACCAGTATACCACTGTCTGTACACAGCACCACATCTATGATTTTCCAAGTGTATATTATTTTTCAGTTGCAAATGGAAATCTTTCCCAGATTTTCCATAAACTTGGTAATAAGTCAAATGTGGATAAATATTTATAGATTTTAAATTATACCAGTTATTTGTTTGACCACAGTGAAATCAACCTAGAAATCAGTAATAAATTCTTAATTAGATAATCATAAAATGTTTGTAAAATTATCTGCATTCTTTAAAATATGCAGGTGAAATAAAAAATACATAATGGAGATTAGAAAATATTTTGAACTAAATAATATATGTATATATGTATTGTCTCAACACTTGTAGAAGGTAGAGTAAGATGTGGCTAGAGGGACATTTGAAACCATAAATACATTGGTAAGTAGATAGGCCAATCAATGGGTGCATACACCCATTTCAAAGAATTAGAAAAAACAGCAAATTAAACCCAAGAAATACAAAAGAAAGTAAACGATAAAAGTAAGAACAGAAATTAAGTAGAAAACAATGCAGAAAAATTTTTCTAAGCCCAAACCTGATTGAAAACACAAATGAAATCTATAAACTTCTACTAATATTGAAAAAAAGAACTGAACAATACAAGGAAGGCACAAGCAACCAATATCAAAGAGAATTAAATTACAGTAGATGGGGTAGAGAGAGAAGATGGGAGGGGAGGGGAGGGGAGGGGAGGGGAGGGGGGATAGTAGAGGATAGGAAAGGCAACAGAATACAACAGACACTAGTATGGCAGTATGTAAAAACGTGGATGTGTAACCGATGTGATTCTGCAATCTGTATACGGGGTAAAAATGGGAGTTCATAACCCACTTGAATCAAATGTATGAAATATGATATGTCAAGAGCTTTGTAATGTTTTGAACAACCAATAATAAATATATATATATATATATATATATATATATATATATATATATACACACAAATTCAACTCAAAAAAATGATCCAAACCATTACAGAGCTTCCCCCAAATATTGGGCAGAATATGTGATAGATACTTAGAATTATGATATGAATCTGGGTAGATAACTTTCTAATGAATTTCTGTGTAATGTCCATTTAATGAAACACAATTAATAAACTTAAAAAAAGAATGAAAGGCAGAGGATATAAAACATCTTTAAATATAACATATGAACATCTTTATGCCATTAATTTTGAAAATTTAGGTGGTGTATGCAAATTCCTAGGAAAAAAATAACTTGCCATAACTGATAGAAGAAATAGAAAATTCTACACAGTTCATATTTCTTAACACAGTGGTACTGTTGTGTACCTACTATTTTGTGCTCTGTTGATTTTCATTTAACAGTTTACATGTATAGTTACATACTAGAACATATTCCTCCTGTTTGTCACTTTTAAAGTCTATAGAAAACCTTTTTGCTGCCATATTGGTAATATATGGCATTTGAATTCCTTCCTATTTTTGTAATATTTGTATAGAAAACTGCCTTGAAAATCGTAGTACAAATCACTTTTGCCCCTTTGATGATTTCCTTGGGGGTATATTCCCTATAATGAAATTACTGAAAGAAAAATTATGATTGATTTCTTTATTCTTTTTATATATTTCCAAGTTATTCTGCTGGGAACAATCAATTTACAGTGCCTCTAGCAATGTTCAAGAGTACCCATTTCCTCAAATTCCCACTGGCAGTGGACTTCCTACACTGTGTTTTTGATGTTTTAATAGATAAGCAGTGGAACTTTTAAGTTGTTTTAATTTGTATCCATTTGACTGCTATTGAGGCATTATCTTTTTCATATGATATCTTATTTTAATTTTTTTGTATAAACTGCCTGTTCATTATCTTTGTTAATTTATCAAGTAGAATCTGAATATTAGCCTGATATATGTGCATTCATTTATTATTCAGGTTGAGTAGCGAGCCTTTATCAGTTACATTTTTCTCATGAATTTTTCCATTATGATGCTTTCTTTTGATATTCATTTTATAGCTTAACAGCCTTTTTATGTTTAAGACATTTGAATACATTTATCCTATATGTGATTGATACATTCCATTTCTTTTAAAGTAAGAAAAATATCTCTAGCTCCCACAGCTGGAATAAATGGACTATTTCATAGTGAACTACCTGATTCATTGCACCCAAGATCTTGAAATCCTCAGTTTCAATTTAGAATATTGAAATCCCAATTTGTTCTCTGTTTCATTTCTTTAATTATGCTTATACCTTTCTCAGTTGTTCTATGACAGGTCCTCTCCATTGATGATCTGCATAAGATTCTGATCCTTCAAAGACTGAGACTCTTTCTTTCAATTATTCTTTTAAGAACTTAAATTTTGGGGCAGGGGTTGTGGCTCAGTGGTAGAGTGCTTGCCTACCATGTGTGAGCCACTGGGTTCAATCCTCAGCACCACATAAAAATAAATAAATAAAATAAAAGTATTGTGTTCATCTACAACTAAAAATATATATTTTTGGTGGTGGTACTGGGGGTTGGACCCAGGGCCTTGTACATGCGAGGCAAGCACTCTACCAACTGAGCTATATCCCTAGCCTTTGATCTGCTTATTTTGAATCATACTTGTATCCCAGAGAAAATATCACTTGATTATTGTACATAGCCTTTTAAATGTGCTCTTAAGTTTGATTTGGTAGTACTATGTTGAAGATTTTCACATCACATCTATGTTCATCAATTATATTAGTTTGAAGATTTTTTTTGGCAGTATTCTTGTCTTTCTTTAGTTATTAAGGCAATGTTGGACTCAAAACATGAATTTGGAGACTTCTCTCCCCTTCAGTTTTTTTTTGGAAGAAGTTTCTTTGAAGATTGGTATTAATTCTTCCTTGAGCTATTGGTTGTTTAGGAGTATATTATTTAATTTCCATACATTTGTGAATTTTCCTTCTCTTTCTGATTTTTGATCTCATAGTAATTTGGTCAGAATTACTTGATATAATTCTATCTTGTTTTTGTCAAGACTTTTTTTTTTTTTTTGGTACCAGGGATTGAACTCAGGGGCACTCCTCAACCGCTGAGCCACATCCCCAGCCCTATTTTGTATTTTATTTAGAGACGGGGTTTCACATAATTGCTGAGGCTGGCTTTGAATTCAAGATCCTCCTGTCTTAGCCTCCCAAACTACTGGGATTGCAGGCATGAGCCACTGTACTCGGCAAGACTTATTTTGTAGCCTACCATATCTTGGAGAATGTTCTGTGTGTGCTTGAAACTAATATATATTCCAATGCTGTTGCATAGAATGTTCTAAATATTTCTGTTACATCAATTTGTTCTATAGTGTTGCTTAATTCAGTCATTCCTTTATTTATTTTATGTCTGGATAATCTATACATTGTTGAAAGTGGGGTATTGAAGTCCCCTACCATACGGTAATGCCATTTATATTTCCATTCAGATCTGTTAAAATATAATTTATATATTTAAATGATCCAATTTTGCATTCATATATCTGTTCATATTTGTTAAATCTTCTTGTTGACTTTACTTCTTCACATTGTATAATGACTTTGTTTATTGTGACAGTTTTTGACTTTATTTTGTCTGTTAAACTTATAGCCACCCCCCTCTTTTGATTACCATTCACATGGAATACTTTCCCTCTTTTCCTCACTTTCAGTGGATGTGTATCCTTAAAGTTAATCTTTTTTGGCATATAGCTGGATACTGTTTTTTTTTTTTTTCTTTTGGCACTTGGGATGAAACCCAGTAGTGTTTTACCTCTGAGCTACATATGAAGTCCCTATTTAAACTATCTTTATTTTGAGACAGTTTTGCTAGATTTCCTAGGCTGGCCTTGTACTTGAGATCTTCCTGCCTCAGTCTCCTGAGTCTCTGATATTTTCCATTATTAATGTCAGATTTGAGTACTTTGTATGTTATATATTTATTAACAACTTATTATAATTATACAATTTTGTTTATTTTTTGTAACAGTGTTAAAAGTGATTTATGCACCACGTTTTTGCTATATTATCCTTTAGTAGTAACTTTTGTACTTTCAGTTGTGTACATTTCTGGTGTTATTTTATTTCAAGTTCAAGGTTTTTCTTTAGCATTTCTTATAAAGCATGTATAGTGGTGATGGACCCCCCCCCCAACTTTTGTTTGTCTGGGAAAGTATTTTCTTTTTCTCCATTTCTGAAGGACAACTTTTCTTGGTAAAATATTCTGCATTGGCAATTTTTATTGTTCAGCTCTTTGCATATATTATCCAGCTGTGTCCTGTCCTGTAAATTTCTACTTGGAAATTCCCTGATAGTCTAATGGGAGATCCTTAATATGTAATGAACCTGCTTTAAAATGTTCTCATTGTCTTTATCTTTTGAGAATGTGCTTATCATGTATCTTTTTAAATCTTCTTCATGTTTAATCTATATGGGGTTCTTTGGCTTCATATATATGGGTGTTTACTTCCTATTCAAGATAGGGGTATCTTTTTCTCCTTATCTATACTTCCTTCTTCCTTCTCTTTCTCTGATTCATTTTGGCTTCCATAATGTATATTGTTCTATGTGATGATTTTCTATAAGTTCAGTAGCTTTTAAATTTTTTTCCCTCTTGCTTGTCTCTCACTAGTTAACATCAATAACTTATCTTTTTTTGTGTGGTTCTGGGGATTGAACCCAGGGCCTTGTGCATGCAAGGCAAGCACTCTACCAACTGAGCTATATCCCCGGCCCCAATAACTTTTATCTTTGTGTTCCCTGATTCTTCTGCTTGACTGAATCTGCTGTTGAAGCTATTTATGAAATGTTTCTGGTCAGTCATTGTTTTCTTTGGCTTCAAGATTTCTGTGTGACACTATTTTGTATTTGGTTTCTCGCTGTTTCTTCATCTTTTCTTTATATCATGTATTGTTTTCCTGAATTCATTTATTTATCTATGAGATTCTATTTTTTTTGGCAAGTAGTTCATTGTAGGCAAACACACTACCACTGAACTATATCCCCATCCCTCTCTGAGATTCTTTTGAATTATTTTAAATGGCTTTTCAGACATTTCATAGATCTCTATTTTTTTAAAAAAAATTAGTTGTAGTTGGACACAATACCTTTATTGTATTTATTTTTATGTGGTGCTGAGGATCGAAACCAGGGCCTCTCTTGTTCTAGGTGAGCACTCTACCACTGAGCCACAACCCTAGCCCCATAGATCTCTATTTTTAGAGTTGGTTCCTGGAACTTTATTGCTTTGGTAGTGTCATGTTTCCCTGATTATTCATAATCCTGTGGTGCTGTGTTGGTGTCTATGCATTTGAAAACATAGGTACTTCTTACTGTCTTTAGAATGGATTTGGTTGGTATGCCATTTGCCATTCAGCCTGGCCAGAGATTCTTGCTGAGCCAGCTGCAAGGTTCAGTGGGTGAGCTGGCTGTTGGAGTCCTCAGGCAGGCTGTCCTTGTTCCTGGAAAAATGGGTGAGCTCCTTTTGCCTGAATCCATAGTGACTGCCCTGGTCCCTAGATTTCAATGAGTAGGCCTGGAGTTTGAGTCCTGCTAGCCAGGCATGATGCTTTAGTCTAGGGATGAGACTAGAGTCTAAGGTTAAAGGGACTAACCTTGCACTGAGACTAGTTTTGGGCATGAGTCCTTGGGGTCTTCCTTGTGTGGCATTGGGCCTGGGGCCTGGGTGTACAAGAGCCTGTCTGCCATATGGTATAGTTTTGGAGTCTGAAACTGTGTGGTACGCTCTGCAGCACAAGGTACTGTTTCTGGCTTTGTGCTGGGATGGTTCTGGATCCTAGTCCATAGGGGCTTGATTGGAACCTTGGGCCACATGTGTAGGCCTTGTACTGAAGTAAATCTCCATCAATTTTTGAGGGATGGGCCAAAAAGTTTAGGGTGGTGGTAGCTTGTGTAGCCATGAGGTGGGCCTCAAGCCTAGATCTGTGGAGGTGGCCTGCCTTTGGGATTTAGTAGGGCAGACCTGGTGCTGGAATATACTGTGAGGGAAATACCATCTCCTTTTCCCATGTGGCAGTAAATGTCTTTGTCTGCTGTACTGTGCAGACATTGGGAGGGGTGACAGGACTAATTTGAAACTGTCCTTTCTACCCTCTTTAATTTGTCCTTTTTATTTCTTTGCTTCATCCAGGTGCTGTAATCCTGTATGGATTCCTTAGCTCTTGTGAATACACTTTTGCATATGGATAGTTTTTCAAATCAGAATATCTTTAAGAGATCTAGCACAGGAAATTCCTATTTTAATATCTTGCGTACATCACTGTCCAAGCAACTTTCTTTTAAAAATTAGTAAATGTTGCATAGTTTGGCTTTAAGAACTTACAGGGAAAGAGTTGGCAATTTGTAAGTTTGCCAGTTTTAAGTTAAATAAGTCCCGATTGGAATAACTGGATGAAGTCCAAATGTGCAGAATGTCTCAAGCAGAAAAATGTGAAGCCTGAAAGTATGCATATTTTGACTTTTTTCTGCTTGTCTCTAGGTCTTCAGCCCTATTAGATGACAGGAATTTGAACACCTTGGTCAATTGGGATAGACTTTAATTTTAAATTAATCTGATTTCAGACTAATTTCATTTTTGGATATTTTTTAGAGACTATGAAGGCAAGGGCAAAGTTGTTTGCTTGGACAGATTTGTGACCTCGTCTTGAGGCCAAGTAGAATTGTATATTCCTAGTGTATGTGTATAAGAATAAGAAGTTGGTGTATTTGAACAAGGATAATTATTTTGTGAGGTCCATGTTTTATGTCTTTTCATTTGAGGATTTCATTTTCTTTTTAATTTTAGTTAATATTTTAATAGCATTCTATTCAAAAAAATAAAACATTATATGTGAGACTAATAATCCAACTCTAGTTTTTGTTGACACGTGCATGTGTATGTACATGATTGAGTGTACATACATACATAATTACATAATTGGTACTAATCTGTACAAATTGTTTTTAAACTTGTTTTTTCTTCACTTATCAAAATGTCTTTGGGAAATATTGATTTTGTTGTGTGTGTATCTAGCTCATTCCCTTTATTGCCTTTATATTCTATAATGTAAGTATTCCATAGTTCATTTGCTATTCTCTTATTCATGGATATTTTTGGTTTTAGATTCTCCCTAGTAGAAACTTTACTATGATTAACAATATTGTATATCACTGTGAACAGATGCAAATGTTGCTATGAAATTAGTGTAGTGATTTACATTTCCTTGATTGCTAGAATGTTGAATATTTTTTCATATATTTGTTGGCCATTGTGTTTTTTCTTTTGAGAAATGTCTATTTAGTTCCTTGGCCTTTTAGTTCAGTTATGTGTGTGTGTGTGTGTGTGTGTGTTTTGAATTTCTTGAGTTCTTTATGTATTCTTGATATTAATCCCCTGTCAGAGAAGTATCTGTCAAAAGATTTTTTTCCCATTCTGTAGGCTCTCCTTGCTCTTAATCATTTCCTTTGCTTTATAGAAGCTTTTGAATTTGATGCCTTTCCACTGTTGTTGCTGTATGAGTACATACCTTGGAGCCAATCCTGAGATTTCCCTCTAATTGTTCTTACTTGGTTCCTGATGGTTGATTTCGGGTTTTTGTCTCTCCTATTCTACATGTTGAATTACTGTTGAGGCTTAGATAGGGCTAGATCATATGTGAGGTGAGGTTTGCTATTCCTTGGCTGAGTTCTGTGTATTTCTCAGCAGGAAAATCTGTACTGCATGAACTTTATTTGTCCCAATCACATTCCAGCCCTTCATAGAGAAAGGGAGAGCAAGGAATTACAATCAGGTTAGCAACCACTGTACAGCCTCAATAAATGTCCAGCATCTATTTTTACATATGTAGCTCCAATTACCACCTTTAGAGAAATGGTGCAGAAAGCACCACCATTAAACAACCATGAACTAGATGAGATGTTAAGCAGCAGGTTTCTATTTTTTGTGCAATGTAATAATGATTACAACAACATGAATAAAGTGGGCATTACATAAACTATGATTCTATCAGATATGAAATTACAGTTTCTTAAGTAAAAATAAAGTATGACTGGAAAGGAAGAGAAAGTTTGGAATATTTAAAAAGTTAACAAAAGAATTAGGATGAGGGACCAGGGTTGTGGCTCAGCAGTAGAGTGCCTGCCTAGTGCATGTGAGGGAAGGCGCTAAGCAACTCAGTGAGACATTGTCTCTAAATAATAGGTCTGGGAATGTGGCTTAGTGGCTGAATGGCCCTGAATTTAATCCCTGGTACACCCCACCAAAAAAAAAAAAAAAAAAAAGGATAAAAGGGGGAAGAATAGGAAAAAAAATTAATGAGAAATAGGTGCTTATTTCTGCTAAAGTGGTCAAAATTGTTAGGAAGGATGGATTGTCATTATTTATACTCGTGTGCCTTTCTTTGTATTTATTTTTGGGCTCTTGTTACACTTGGGTCAGGGCTGGGCTTGTTAAGTCCCATGTCCTTGTGTTTCTCATGAAACCGACAGCCATTATGGCCATGAGGCAAAGTTGTTTTTTGTAGCTCCAGTTTCCCACTATAGGATGGAATAGACTTGAGAATGCTGGAAAATGGGGCTAGTGAAAAGTTCCAAGTTTGAAGTTTTAGCAGCTAGGATTTAGTCTTGGCTGACCTTGGGAACTCTGGTTGATGAGTATTTGATATTCGATCCATACCTCTATTATTGGGGAGATGCTAATATTTTCTGAACATCTGGATCTGAGGAGCCTTCCCCCAATTCCTCTTTTAGGATGAGGAGTCTAAACCTCCATAGGCTTCACCTGTTTTGCCACCATGGATGGGAATTACCAAGGATTACAGCTGGTTTATTCTTTTTTCCATAAGTGAAGTGATGTCATTGGATTTGTTAGACTCATATTTAACAAGTGATAAAAATTTTATCTTTCAAAATTATACAGAAAATAAATCTCAAATAAAAGTTCAGAGTGCTTATTGTAAAGAGGACTTGTTTTAGGCATCTCATACATGTTGTTCCCAGTGTTCTCAGTATTTTTATTAAAGGGCATTTCCTAGAATCATTTTCTGGTATAAGCCTGGTACATGATGATAAGTCCCTGGCCCTGAATTATTTCAGCACTTACATTGCTGTGAAATATTTACTAGTTGGAAGAACTTGATTATAACTCAGTTGTTTTACAGGTATGTATTATGTGGTTAATGATGTACATACCTTATTCTATGCATTTGGGAATAAACCCGTGAATATTATTGTATGTCTCACTCCACAGGATCAAGGTTAACACTTTCTTTCTGATGTTTCTGCTTCAGCTTCAATATAGCTGACTCACTGAGTTCTGGATTTCTTCCTACTTTTTACCTGAAGACCATTCTGATCTTGAGGTATAGTGGGGTCAGAATGGATTTCAGTCCAAATTCTGCCAATTTTGTAAAGAGCATGTATTTCCTGTCATTCCTCCTCCTTATGGTTAACAGAATACGCTCTGGGAATTGATGAATCTTGACTCTATCAATTTACTGGGCATATGACCTTGGGTAAGTTGCTTAATGTTTCTGAACATTATATCAATTACATCAGAGGGGAGCAAGGAGGAATTTTAATACTGTTATTTTTCAAATAACTGCCTATAACATATTTCATGAATGGTTCGGTTGTTGTTATGTCATTACATATACTGCAGAAGACAATGATTATTTTAAGGGATGTATTTAAATAGCAGATAGTACTAAATGCATTATTCTGTGCAGCTATCCATTCCTATTTTCCTTTTTCTTCCTTGGCCCCATTTTTTAGATTTGTCCCCACCTCATGCCTCTTTATTTTACTGTTGAGGCCTCTAGTGTTGTCTTTGGTTTATTTTATCCTACTGTGGCTATCTTGATGTAAAATGGTGCAAATTCTGAATTGTTAAAGTAAGATAAGTAACAATCCACAGAGGCTTGGTGATCTGGAACTATTTAGATATATGGTCTTGAAGTATAGGGATTATAGTGAAATGCAGAAGAGAAAAGGTAAATGTAGCTTTTCTGATTCAAGTTTTCTAGAAGTCTCAAGATTATCCCTGCTTAGCCAGAAAAATGAATTTGGTTGATTCAACAAATTCTGGTTAATTCCACATTTCTTTCTATCAGAATTTAAAAGTCATGGGGAGAAGGATAAAGAGAAAAATTAAGTAAAGTACCTGGATTCTCTTTCTAGGTTTCCCACCAACTAGTTATATGGCCTTATGTTGAATATTGAGAAATAGTTGGAGACATTGGGTTTGAGAAAAGAAAGTTCAGTTGGTGCATGATTGGTGTCTTTTAAGAAGTAATTTTTAGTATGCGGTCTCAGGTTATAAGAAATAGGACCAATGAATAGAACATATAAATATTGTCTTTGTCTCAATATGAAAGAGAAATATAAACTAAGAAATAAATGTCTCTTTTAATAAGTAACTAGTATTTTTCAATCACCTAGAAGGACTATTGTAGACAAAATTCAAATATCTGACAGGGAGCTAGGCAGAAAGAATTTTAAGGATCCCTCTGATCCTAAGATTATATTTTTAGTCACTTTACTTTGGGGACTTCAGTTATCCTATCCATAAAATGACAAGTATGAATTTTCTGATTATGTAGTTGCTTTCTACCTTTTCAGAGAATAATTTGTCTAATGAGCAAGAACAATGTATGGGAGGAAGTTTGAGTTAGATTTCTCTTTTGTGTCTCTATTGAGACTTTCTTCTGTGAGTCATAAGACAAGTAAGTAGATAGATTTGGAGAAAGAGGCCCAGTTATATTTTCCTGGCAGATTTCTGTATTTTTTAACATGTTAGCACCTTTACTTTCTATTAAAAATTAATTTTAGGAGCCAGGGATGTGGCTCAGTGGTACAATGTTTGCTTTGTTTGTGCAAGTACCTGGGTTCAATTGCCAACACTGCAAACAAAATTCATTTTAGCTACACATACCATCACCTTTGAGAACTCAAAGCAATGTAATTGTTTTAGTCTGCTTTTTTTCTCTTGTGACTTAAAATACCTGACAAGAACACTTTTAGAGGAGGAAAAGTTTACTTGGGGGCTCACAGTTTCAGATGTCTCAGTCCATAGACAGACAGCTGGCTCCATTCCTTGGGGTGGGAGGTGAAGTAGAACATCGTGGCAGAAAAATGAAGAAAAGATGCTCAGATCATGACAATCAAGAAGGAGGGGGGATAAGGGGGAGAGGGAGGGAGGGAGAGAGGGAAGGGGGAGGGAGAGAAGGAGCCTGTGCACATGCAAGCGAGTAGAGTGACAAGAACAAAATATAAACCCAAAGGCATGCCCCTAATGACTCACCTCTTTTTCCGTTAGCACTTTCAGTTGACACTCAGTTAATTCCTATTAGGGGATTAATTCACTGATTGGGTTAAGGCTTTCATATTCCAATCATTTTACCTCTAAACCTCCTTTCTAAGCCTTCCATTGTTTCACACATGAGCTTTTGGGGACACCACATATTTAAACATTAAAATATTCCTTCAATTTCTTATATTTTCCCTTGAAAGAAATTTTTATCAGGCAGATCTGTTTATTATGGCAATCTGTTTAGCTGTATGTGAGTTTTATCAAAGGGGATAATAAGCTGTTTCCTTCCAAATATATAAGGCCCACACATGAACAATGGACTCATTATAGTGATCAGGAATATATAAGGAAATGTTTTGGATCCAGAAAAAGAAGGATGGAGTTGATTTATAATAGCATGATTTCCATAGTTCATTCTTGGTTTGTATTATAGGCTATGTAATTTGAGGGTTCAGTACAAAATGAAAACTTAAGACCTTTTGTTCAAAATAGAAGAAATAAGTGCCATTAAGAAGTACTGAAATATAAAACTTTCTCCTTCACTCTTGTCTATCTTACTTTACGGCATTTTTATTGCCCAATTATTGTCATTCTCAGTAAATGAAAATTAAAATTTTAAATTATTAGTATGGATTTTACCATTTGTCTTCATGTTCTATAATCCCAGCTTTAAATGCAAATATAAGCATTTAAATTGTATGCAGAATCATCAAAATTACATCATTCTCATTTTATAGCTCATACATACATATGTATTTCACTCTTATTGGAACAATGAAAATTTGCACAAAACTAACCAAACTGTTTTTATTACTTTATATGTAAACATTCTATTAAGACTTATGGGTGAGTAAAGAAGGACTGAAGGACAAGAAACTATGGGTTGCCTTATCTTTCCTTTTATTTCTAAATCTTCATTTTCTACATAAATCATTGACTAACACAGGGAATAATACAAGTAGGAAAAAGTATGATAGCATTCCTTGGATATTTATTTTTCCAACAATATCATTACCTTCCTTTTGCCCTTTTTTGTATTTTATTTCAACGGAGTCAATCAGCATGGACTTTCTGGCCTTTTTTCACATAATATTTTTTGTGGAGTCATTTTTTATGTTTTTTTTTCTTATTTCTATTTTTAGCTGTTTAACATTCCATGTGTAAATATAAAAGAATTTATTCATTCTATTCTTGGTGAGCTTTTGGATAGTTTCCAGATTTCAGAAATGGGAGAGAATGATTATGGAAAAAATTTTTGAGAGGTTGCTATAGTTATGGCAAATTTAAAAATGACATGGTTAGAGCCTGAAAGCATAATTATTACCCAGGACAAAAAAAAACCCTACATCTTATTCTTGTAGTACCTTTCACTTCACAGAAATTGCAGGGAGAATTGGGAATTATGATTTTAGCTGGGCAGAGGAAAGGCCACAGCATATTGTATATGCATTGCAGACAGGAGATCAAGTGTAACTAACCTTTTAGCAGGGTAGATATGGGGGCCATAAAAGGAAGTGGGAGGGTATTATTGTTTTCTCAGCATTGTTATCACGGGTAATTAGAGAAAATGGAAGAAGTGTCCAGCAAGTTTCAGTTTTTGACATTTTGTGCTTTCTTAGAAAATGGACTATTTCTAGAAGCATTAATGTTTCCTAGAATATTTGCAAATAATTCTAAATATTCTCACATGTGTCACATGATATGCAGACTTCACTTCAGTAGCAAGAGGAAATTTATACCTGAACTAATTAATAGCATTTTACTGTTATCTTTTCCCAGTATTTTACTATGCTAGAATTTCACTTTCTTCTCCCAAAGGAAGCACCCAGGAAATGGAACAATTGGCTAGAAAAAGCATAGATTTGTTCATTTCACTTGCCATTTGATTGTTTTACAGGTCAAGAAAATGTGAATTTTTTCCACTGAATAATGTACACTGATAGTATCTTATTGCCTTTGTCCAGAATGCATTATGCCTCTTTTGTATTTAGTGAACCAGTACCTCATGTCATTGCATGTATAAAATTTCCCTGACACTTTTGGCCAAATATATCACTCTCCTCTTATTTCTTACCACTGGATATTTCCTGTATACTTGTCAGACTGATCATATTATTTACCTCTTTCAATGGTGTTTAGTTATTAAAGTAATATACTTTGGGGAGTCAAATCAGGCTCTTATGGGCTAGTTTTCAAATCCAAGGCAGATGTCTCATAATATGTATGTTTAAACTCATGGAGGCATGGTAAGAGAGAAAAATATATTGACTTAATGCCCACAATAACAGTGCAACAGAAGCAATGGGCACATCTTTCTACTGATAGATCAAAAGGACAATATTTTCATATAATGACCAGTTCCAAATGCACCAAGCAATCTTTTTTGTTTTATCCTCTTAGTGTGTGTCTTTAGACTAGCTCTTAGAACAGTAATCATTTGGGATTTGGATACCCAAGGGGTTCTGGAGGAAATGGATTTGGTATGGTTAGGAGTTGGTAACAAGCATAGAGAGGCCCTTGATGATGAATGGGGATCAAATTAGTATGGCTATTGCAGAAGAGCTGCCAATAAGTAATTTAGGGCATTTTCTTGAGATTTGGTAATCTAAATTATGACTTAATTTTAGGGAAAAATACTATAAATTCTTGTTTTTAAAAATTATTCTGAGCAGTAACATTTGAAAATAATAATAAAAAAAATGTTTTCAGCATCTGTTTTTGAATGCTGCTCTGTTCCTGTGGACAAATTTTGGTTTCCAGAGTTTAAGGAGGATATGAAATTAAGACAAATCTTGATTTATTTTATTTTTTGGCTAGAACTTGGAATTAGTTATGATTAGCCATTTGATTGTTTTAAAAATATATACAGCATTTTATTTTCCTCTTGTATCTTTGGGGCTATGAAACAAGGGAAGAAAAATTGTGTCCTGAGTAATAGAAGATGCTATCTTGGTTGTAGAATTTCTAAAATGAAATAATCATTCACTAGTCAAAAGCAAATTCTTTCAAGACATTTATTTTTCTTATTGGTTAGAAACAGGGTTTGTAACACAGTTATTTTTGTCTGAAGAATATTTTATTTTGACTAACTGGATGTAGTAATTGATCATGAGAAAATGCTTATTCATAAAATTTTTGATTCTTTGTCATTTCTCTTTAAAATTAAACTTAGGTTGTAACTGATACATGAAACATCAAAATATATCATAATGATATAATATGATGGTTTCATACAAGTATATGTTTGGTAATGTTTAGATCAGTATAAATATATCTATTTTCTCAATCCTTTATCATTTCTTTATGGTGAAAACTTTTAAAATTCTCTCTTCCAGTTTTTTGATATTAGCCCTTAATTATTACCTATATTCTCCATACTGCAATAGTACCTCAGAGCTTTTAGCTGTAACTTAGTATCCATTGATCAAACCTTCCTCACCCCTCTCCCACTCACACTCTCTCCAGCCTCTGGTAATCACCATTCTACTCTCAACTTCTATGAGTTCCGCTTCTTTATATTACCACATAAGAGTTAGATCATATACTTATTTTTCTGTGCTGTCTTATTTCACATAATATAATGATCTCTAGTTCCATGTTGCAAATTTTTTTTTATGCCTGGATAGTATTCCATTGGGTATAGGAGCTACCTTTTCTTTATCCATTCATCAGTTGATGAACGCTTAGGTTGTTTACATTTCTTGGCTATTGTGAATAGTTTTTCAAAGGGCCGTGCAGTGCAGATGTCTCTTTGACATATAGATTTCATTTCCTTTAGATACATATCCATAGCAGGATTGCTGGATCATATGGCAGTTCAATTTTTCATTTTATGAGGAACCTCCATACAGTTTTCTATACTGGCTGTGCTGATTTACGTTCCCATCGACAGTGTAAAAGGATTACCTTTTCTATGTAGCCTTAGTATGTTTTTAGTCTTTTTGATAAAAGTCATTGATACTGTGGTAAGGAATAATAGCCATTCACACTGGGATGAAGTGATATTTCTTTGTGGTTTTGATTTGCATTTCCAGGATGATTACTGATGTTGAGCATTTTCTTATGTCTCAGTTGGCCATTTTATGTCTTCTTTTGAGAATTGTATTATTTAGGTCTACTGCCCGATTGTTATGTTTTTAATCAGCCAGTTGGCTGGTCTGCTTACCTTTCTTGTTTCTTTTGTCTTTTTTTTTTAATTTTTTATTGTTGGCTGTTCAAAACATTACATAGTTCTTGATATATCATATTTCACACTTTGATTCAAGTGGGTTATGAACTCCCATTTTTACCCCATATACAGATTGCAGAATTACATCAGTTACACATCCATTGATTTACATATTGCCATACTAGTGTCTGTTGTGTTCTGCTGCCTTTCCTATCCTCTACTATCCCCCCTCCCCTCCCCTCCCCTCCCCTCCCCTCTTCTCTCTCTGCCCCCTCTACTGACATTCATTTGTCCCCCTTGTATTATTTTTCCCTTTCCCCTCACTTCCTCTTGTATGTATTTTTGTATAACTCTGAGGGTCTCCTTCCATTTCCATGCAATTTCCCTTCTCTCTCCCTTTCCCTCCCACCTCTCATCCCTGTTTAATGTTAATCTTCTTCTCATGCTCTTCGACCCTACTCTGTTCTTAGTTACTCTCCTTATATCAAAGAAGACATTTGGCATTTGTTTTTTAGGGATTGGCTAGCTTCACTTAGCATAATCTGCTCTAATGCCATCCATTTCCCTGTAAATTCTATGATTTTGTCATTTTTTAATGCAGAGTAATACTCCATTGTGTATAAATGCCACATTTTTTTTATCCATTCATCTATTGAAGGGCATCTAGGTTGGTTCCACAGTCTTGCTATTGTGAATTGTGCTGCTATGAACATCGATGTAGCAGTGTCCCTGTAGCATGCTCTTTTTAGGTCTTTAGGGAATAGACTGAGAAGGGGAATAGCTGGGTCAAATGGTGGCTCCATTCCCAGCTTTCCAAGAAATCTCCATACTGCTTTCCAAATTGGCTGCACCAATTTGCAGTCCCACCAGCAATGTACAAGTGTACCCTTTTCCCCACATCCTCGCCAGCACTTGTTGTTGTTTGACTTCATAATGTCTGCCAATCTAACTGGAGTGAGATGGTATCTTAGGGTGGTTTTGATTTGCATTTCTCTGACTGCTAGAGATGGTGAGCATTTTTTCATGTACTTGTTGATTGATTGTATGTCCTCCTCTGAGAAGTGTCTGTTCAGGTCCTTGGCCCATTTGTTGATTGGGTTGTTTGTTCTCTTATTGTCTAATTTTTTGAGTTCTTTGTATACTCTGGATATTAGGGCTCTATCTGAAGTGTGAGGAGTAAAGATTTGTTCCCAGGATGTAGGCTCTCTATTTACCTCTCTTATTGTTTCTTTTGCTGAGAAAATACTTTTTAGTTTGAGTAAGTCCCATTTGTTGATTCTAGTTATTAACTTTTGTGCTATGGGTGTCCTATTGAGGAATTTGGAGCCCGACCCCACAGTATGTAGATCGTAGCCAACTTTTTCTTCTATCAGACACCGTGTCTCTGATTTGATATCAAGCTCCTTGATCCATTTTGAATTAACTTTTGTGCATGGCGAGAGAAAGGGATTCAGTTTCATTTTGTTGCATATGGATTTCCAGTTTTCCCAGCACCATTTGTTGAAGATGCTATCCTTCCTCCATTGCATGCTTTTAGCCCCTTTATCAAATATAAGGTAGTTGTAGTTTTGTGGATTGGTTTCTGTGTCCTCTATTCTGTACCATTGGTCCACCCGCCTGTTTTGGTACCAGTACCATGCTGTTTTTGTTACTATTGCTCTGTAGTATAGTTTGAAGTCTGGTATCGCTATACCGCCTGATTCACACTTCCTGCTTAGAGTTGTTTTTGCTATTCTGGGTCGTTTATTTTTCCATATGAATTTCATGATTGCTTTCTCTATTTCTACAAGAAATGCCGTTGGGATTTTGATTGGCATTGCATTAAACCTATAGAGAACTTTGGGTAATATCGCCATTTTGATGATGTTAGTTCTGCCTATCCATGAACAGGGTATATTTTTCCATCTTCTAAGATCTTCTTCTATGTCTCTCTTTAGGGTTCTGTAGTTTTCATTGTATAAGTCTTTCACCTCTTTTGTTAGGTTGATTCCCAAGTATTTTATTTTTTTTGAAGATATTGTGAATGGAGTGGTTGTCCTCATTTCCATTTCAGAGGATTTGTCGCTGATATACAGGAATGCCTTTGATTTATGCGTGTTGATTTTATATCTTGCCACTTTGCTGAATTCATTTATTAGCTCTAATAGTTTCTTTGTAGACCCTTTTGGGTCTGCTAGGTATAGAATCATGTCATCTGCAAATAGTGATAATTTATGTTCTTCTTTTCCTATTTTGATGCCTTTAATTTCTTTCGTCTGTCTAATTGCTCTGGCCAGTGTTTCGAGAACTATGTTGAACAGAAGTGGTGAGAGAGGGCATCCCTGTCTTGTTCCAGATTTTAGAGGGAATGCCTTCAATTTTCCTCCATTCAGAATGATGCTAGCCTGAGGCTTAGCATAGATTGCTTTTACAATATTGAGGTATGTTCCTGTTATCCCTAGTTTTTCTAGAGTTTTGAACATAAAGGGATGCTGTACTTTGTCGAATGCTTTTTCTGCATCTATCGAGATGATCATATGGTTCTTATTTTTAAGTCTATTGATGTGGTGAATAACATTTATTGATTTCCGTATATTGAACCAGCCTTGCATCCCAGGGATGAATCCTACTTGATCATGGTGCACAATTTTTTTGATATGTTTTTGTATCCGATTTGCCAGAATTTTATTGAGGATTTTTGCATCTAGGTTCATTAGAGATATTGGTCTGTAGTTTTCTTTCTTTGAAGTGTCTTTGTCTGGTTTAGGTATCAGGGTGATGTTGGCCTCGTAGAATGAATTTGGAAGTTCTCCCTCTTTTTCTATTTCCCGAAGTAGCTTGAAAAGTATTGGTATTAGTTCCTCTTTAAAGGTTTTGTAAAACTCTGCTGTATACCCATCCGGTCCTGGGCTTTTCTTAGTTGGTAGTCTTTTGATGGTTTCTTCTATTTCCTCAATTGATATTGGTCTGTTTAGGTTGTCTATATCCTCCTGACTCAATCTGGGCAGATCATATGACTTAAGAAATTTATCGATGCCTTCACTATCTTCTAATTTATTGGAGTATAAGGATTCAAAATAATTTTTGATTATCTTCTGTATATCTGAAGTGTCTGTTGTGATATTGCCTTTTTCATCCCGTATGCTAGTAATTTGAGTTCTCTCTCTTCTTCTCTTCGCTAGCATGGCTAAGGGTCTGTCGATTTTGTTTATTTTTTCAAAGAACCAACTTTTAGTTTTGTCAATTTTTTCAATTGTTTCTTTTGTTTCGATTTCATTAATTTCAGCTCTGATTTTAATTATTTCTTTCCTTCTACTTCTTTTGCTGTTGTTTTGCTCTTCTTTTTCTAGGATTTTGAGATGAAGTATGAGATCATTTATTTGTTGGTTTTTTCTTCATTTAAGGAATGAACTCCAAGCAATGAATTTTCCTCTTAGAACTGCTTTCAATGTGTCCCATAGATTCCGATATGTTGTGTCAGTGTTTTCATTAATCTCTAAGAATTTTTTAATTTCCTCCTTGATGTCTTCTATAACCCATTGATCATTCAGTAACCTATTGTTCATTCTCCAAGTGATGTATTCTTTTTCCTTCCTTCTTTTATCGTTGATTTTCAGTTCCATTCCATTATGATCAGATAGGATGCATGGTATTATCTCTACTCCTTTGTATTGTCTAAGAGTTTCCCTGTGACATAATATATGATCTATTTTTGAGAAGGATCCATGTGCTGCTGAGTAAAAAGTGTAACCGCTTGATGTTGGGTGGTATATTCTATATATGTCAATTAAGTCTAGGTTATTAATTGTGTTATTGAGTTCTATAGTTTCCTTATTCAACTTTTGTTTGGAAGATCTGTCCAGTGGCAAGAGAGGTGTGTTGAAGTCTCCCATGATTATTGTATGGTGGTCTATTAGACTCTTGAACTTGAGAAGAGTTTGTTTGATGAACATAGCTGCACCATTGTTTGGGGCATATATATTTATGATTGTTATGTCTTGTTGGTGTATGGTTCCCTTAAGCAGTATGTAGTGTCCCTCTTTATCCCTTTTGATTAACTTTGGCTTGAAATCTATTTTATTTGATATGAGTATGGACACTCCTGCTTGTTTCCGAAGTCCATATGAGTGATATGATTTTTCCCAACCTTTCACTTTCAGCCTATGTATGTCTTTTCCTATCAAATGCGTCTCCTGTAGGCAGCATATTGTTGGGTCTTGTTTTGTGATCCATTCTACTAGCCTGTGTCTCTTGATTGGTGAGTTTAAGCCATTAACATTTAGGGTTATTATTGAGATATGGGTTGTTCTTCCAGCCATATTTGTTTATTTATGTTACTAAACATGGTTTGTTTTCCTCTTTGATTATTTTTCCCCCCTTTACTGTCCTACCTCCCACTGTTGGTTTTCATTGTTATTTTCCATTTCCTCTTCCTGTAATGTTTTGCCAAGGATGTTTAGAAGAGATGGTTTTCTAGCTGCAAATTCTTTTAACTTTTGTTTATCGTGGAAGGTTTTAATTTCATCATCCATCCTGAAGCTTAATTTCGCTGGAAACACAATTTTTGGTTGGAACCCATTTTCTTTCAGTGTTTGAAATATGTTATTCCAGGATCTTCTAGCTTTCAGAGTCTGTGTTGAAAGATCAGCTGTTATCCTGATTGGCTTACCCCTAAATGTGATCTGCTTCCTTTATCTTGTAGCTTTTAAAATTCTCTCCTTATTCTGTATGTTGGGCATCTTCATTATAATGTGTCTAGGTGTGGGTCTCTTATGATTTTGCACATTCGGTGTCCTGTAGGCTTCTAGGTTTTGGGATTCTGTCTCATTCTTCATGTCTGGGAAGTTTTCTCGTATTATTTCTTTGAATAGATTGCTCATTCCTTTGGTTTGGACCTCTATACCTTCCTGTATCCCAATGACTCTTAAGTTTGGTCTCTTTATGTTATCCCATATTTCTTGGATGTTCTGCTCATGGTTTCTTAACAGTCTTGCTGAGCTGTCTATGTTCTTTTCAAGTTGAAATACTTTGTCTTCATTGTCTGATGTTCTATCTTCTAAGTGTTCTACTCTGCTGGTAGTATTCTCAATTGAGTTTTTAAGTTTGTTTATTGCTTCCTGCATTTCTAGGATTTCTGTTTGTTTGTTTTTTATAACCTCTATCTCCCTGTATAGTTGATCTTTTGCTTCTTGGATTTGTTTATGTAATTCATTGTTGAAGTGATCTTTCATTGTCTGATTTTGCTGTCTGATGTCTTCCTTGAGACTCCAGATCATC
The DNA here is from genome assembly GCF_047511675.1 of Marmota flaviventris. NCBI lineage: Eukaryota > Metazoa > Chordata > Mammalia > Rodentia > Sciuridae > Marmota > Marmota flaviventris. The sequence continues at coordinate 104,507,651 of NC_092518.1, forward strand.
TGAAGCATGTATATCCTGAATTCTTTATCTGACATTCCATCTGCTGCAGCTATTACCTCTTCTTACGTTGAGTTAAGCTGCATTGCTTGTGGTCCTTTCTTTCCTTGTCTCTTCATTCTGTTCGCGTTCCTTTCTACTTGGTGAAACTGTTGTGCTATTGAATTTTCCCCCTATATATTTATATTGGTCTTGTATAGTTGCAAAGTCTCCCTCGCAGGCGCGGGCGGCGGCTCTGCCCCTCCTCTAATTGGGGCAATGTGCCTACCACGCTGGCAGGCCACTGGGCCTGCTCTGCCGGTCGGTAGCAGGTCCGCCTACCTTGCAGGCGCGGGCGGCGGCTCTGTCCCTCTGCGGGCCGCTAGGCTTGTTCTGTCGGTGGTCGCAGTTCTGCCTACTTTGCAGGCGCAGGCAGCGGCACTGCCCCTCTGCAGGGCTCTGGGGCTGCTCTGCCAGTGGGTCGCAGGTCCGCCTACCTTACAGGTGCAGGGGGCGGGGCAGCTCTACCCTTCCTCAGGCCACTGGGCCTGTTCTGTCTGTCGGTTGCAGGTCTGGCCTGTTCTGATGGTGGTCACAGTTCCGTCTACCTTGCAGTCGCGGGGGGAGGGGGCGGCTCTGCCTCTCAGCAGGCCGCTGCTCCTCTTCTGCCGGTGGGTCGCAGGCCCGCCTACCTTGCAGGAGTGATTGGAAGCTTTGTCCCTCCGCGGGCCACTGGGCCTTTTCTGTCGGTGGTCACAGTTCCGCCTACCTGGCAGGCGCGGGGGGTGGGGTGCGGCTCTGCCCCTCAGCAGGCCGCTGGGCTTGCTCTGTGGGTGGTCACAGTTCCCTCTACCTTGCCGGCGCAGGGGGAGGGGGCGGCTCTGCCTCTCAGCAGGCTGCTGCTCCTCTTCTGCCCTCTTTTGTCTTTTTAAAAAATGTTTAATGCATTGAAAGTATTTATGTTTTATACTCCCAAAATGTTTTTAATAGTTAAATAATATTATATTTATATAAGCATACGAAAATTATCTTAACCTTTTCCCTAATTGTTTTTTATTTTTTCTTTTTAGTTATACATGGCAGTAGAATTTAACATATTTATACAAACATGGTGTATATCTTATTGTAATTATCTTCATTCTTTCTCATGTATTTCTTATATATTCTGAATATCACTAAATTTTTCCCATTCTGTAGGTTATCTATACAGCGTGTTCAGTGTTTCCTTTTCTGTGCAGAAGCACGAAGAAGAGTTTGAGATACTCTCATTTGTCTATTTTTGCTTTTGTTTCCTGTGATTTTGGAGTCTTGTCCAAAAAAATCCTTGACTGTTCCAATGTCCTAAAGCACTTCTCACATGCTTTCTTCCAGTGCTTTCATATTTTCAGGACCTACATTTAATTCCTTAATTTATTTTGCATTGATTTTTCATAATAGGAAAGGTCTAGGTGTCTAATTTCATTTTTCTGTATGTGGGTATTCAGTTTTCTGTGTACCATTTTTGGAACGACTGTAATTTCTCCAGTGCATGTCTTAGAAACTTCATCAAAAATCGACTGTCTGAAGATGCATGGATTTATGTCTAGGCTTTCTGTTCTGTTCCACTGGTCTGTGAGCCTGTTTTATACCAATATCATGCTCTTTTATTTACTACTGCTTTGTAGTGTATTTTCATTGATTCTTTTTTAGTAATATATAACTTTAGGATACAGTTTGACATTATCACAAAAGCATGGAATATAATTTGCTCTAATTCAGTCCCCAGCACTTGTCCCCTCTTTCCCTCCTACTTCCCTGTGATATTCTCTTTCTATTCTACTGAGCTTTCTGAAGTTTATTCATAGGTTTGTTTTAAGTTAGCATATTTTTGACATTCTTGATGTTGGGATTCACTGTGCTATATTAATATATGTACATACAAAATTTCAAGTCAGATTCATTCCACTTTCCTTTTCCCATCCCTCCTTCCTCCTCTTCTACCCACTTAGTCTACTGAACTTTCCTCTGTTTTGATGAAATTCCCTCTCCTTTTTTCCCTTGTTTTCTCTCTTTCCCTCTGCCACCACTCCACCTCTTTGGATTAGCTTCCACATATCAGAAAAGATTTGACCTTTGACCTTTTAGGTCTGCCTTATTTCACTTAGCATGGTATTCTCTACTTCCATCCATTTCCAGGGTTTGTCATAAAGACTTTCTTTTATATGGCTGCGTACTCCTTTGTGTAAAAATTTCACATTTTCTTTATCCATTTATTTGTTGAAGGCACTTAATACTGGATTTCAAATTATATTCCAAAGCTGTGCTAGCAAAAACATCATAGCAGTGGCACCAAAACAGGCATGAAGACCAATGGAATAGAATAGAAGACACAGGGAAAAATCTACATAATTGTGGTTATCTGATACCAGACAAAAGTGCCAAAAACATATGTTAGAGAAAAGATAGCCTTTTCCACAAATGGTACTTGGAAAACTAGAAATCCATATGTAGAAAAAAGAGAGAAATCCATATGTACAATAATGAAATTGACTACTATCTTACACCCTGAAGTAAAGTCAATTCAAATTGTATGAAAGATCTAGGAGTTAGACCAGAACTCTGCAACTGCTAGAAGAAAATGTTGGCCCAACACTGCAGTATGTCAGCATAGGAACCAACTTCCTTAAGACTCCTAAAGTGCAAGAAATACAATAGAAAATCAATAAGTCGGATGCCATCAAATTAAAAAGCTGTCATCAGTATTTTCTTTGTAGAGAATTTTCACTTCTTTTGTTAAAATTATTCCGGGGTATTTTGTAGGTGTTGTAAATTGGATTGCTTTCTTGATTTCTGTTCAGAATTTTCGATATTGGCATATAGCAACACTAATGATTTTTTCTATATTATTTTTTAATCCTGCAATTTTGCTAAATTCATTTATTAATTCTTTATGTATACATAATTTGTTCAGTGCTTTTATCATGAAGCAATTTTGATTTTCATCAAATGCATTTCTGCATCTATTGAGGTGATCTTATGGTTTACATCCTTCATTTTGTTGATTTGTTGTACAACGTTTATTGCTTTGCATATGTGAAATAATCCTTATATCCCTGGGTTAAATCCCAATTTATCATGGTTAATACTTTTTTTTTTTTTTTTTTGGTGCTGGAAATTAAACCCAGGACCTCAGGCATGCTAGAAAACACTCCATCCCTGAGTCACATCCCCAGCCAGTTAATGCTCTTTTTAACGTGATAAGAATGAATTTGCCAGTATTTAGTTGAGGATATTTGCATTATTGTTCACTAGGGATATTGGTTCCCTCCCTCCCTCCTTTCCTTCCTTCCTTCCTGTTTTTTTTTTTTTTTGTGTGTGTGTATTTAATTTTGTAAGACTTCCTTCCTTTTTAATTATTTAGAATAATTTAGGAAAAAATGGTATTAGTTCTTTTTTTTTCCTTTTTTTTTATTGGTTGTTCAAAACATTACAAAGCTCTTGACATATCATATTTCATACATTTGATTCAGGTGGGTTTTGAACTCCCAATTTTACCCCAAATACAGATTGCAGAATCACTTCGATTATTAGTTCTTTAAAAAAAAAAAAAATGTTTGGTAGAACTCAGCCGTGAAGCCATCTGGCTTTTCTAAGAGTTTTTACTATGGATTCAGTCTTTCTCTGTGATTCATTGTTGTTAAAGTGTATAGGTCCAGGTATTTTCAGTATCTTCTAGGTTATCAAATTTATTGACAGAACGTTGCTCATAATTGTCTCTAATAATCCATTTTATTTCTGTGGTATAATTTGTTTTGTTTCTTATTTCATCCCTGATTTTATTTATCTGAGTTTTCTCTCTCTTTCTTCAGTTAATCTAGCTAAGTAATTGTGATTTTCATTTCTTCAAAGAACTAGCTCTGATTTGCTGATGTTTTGTATGGTTTTCAAAAATTCTATTTCGTTTAATTCTGCTCTCATCTTCATTATTTTTCTCTCATTATATTAATTTTGGTTTATTTGTTCTTTTTTTTTTTGTCTTCTTTGAGAAGCAGTAACATGTTGTTAGAAATCTTTCTGCTTTTCAGATGTAGACCTGAATTGCTAAATATTTCCCCTAAGCTTAGTGCTGCTGTGTTATGTTCTGTCTCTATTTCCATTTGTTTCTTGAAATTTTTAATTTCCCTTACTGATTTCTTCCTTGATCTAATGGTTGTTGAATAATAAGTTGTTCAATTTCCATGTATTTGTATAGTTTTCTAGGTTTCTTTGTTATTTGTTATTTTATTGCCTAATTGTCAGAAATGATACTCACTACAACTTCAGATTTTTAAAAGTTGTTAAGATTTATTTTGTGGCCTATATGATATTTTGTGGAGAATGTTCCATGTGCCGTTGAGTACAGTGTATATTCTGTAGCTGTTGAACAGAATGTTCTGTTGATGTTTGTTAGAACAATTTGCTCTAGTGTTCAATTTAACTCTGCTATGTTTGTTGATTTTATGTCATATTGATCTGTCCATTATTGAGAGTGAGGTATCCATATGGTCTTATATATTTCATAGGTGTCTCTTTTTTAAGGACTATTAACATTTGCTTTATATATCTGAATACCTTAATATGTGCATATGCATTTAGAATTATTTTCTCTTGCTGAATTGAATATTTTATAATTATATAATGAATTCCCTTGTCTCGTTTTTACTAGTTTTCAAAATGCATTTATTAATATATTATGCTAATATAATGTAATATGATTCCTTTTCACATGTTTATAAATGCATAGAACATAATTTGCTCCATGTCAATCTCTAGTACTTCTCTTTTCCCTTCCCCCCACCTTCTCTACCACTTCCTCTTTTGCATTATTGTTCCTTTCATTTATTTATTGCTTTTTATTGGCACATTATAATTACATATAAAAGTAGAATTCATTGGGATATATTCATATATGCACATAGCATAATTTGGTCAGTTTTATTTTACAGTTCCTCCTGTTTCCCATCTCTTTTCATTCACATTTAATGTTCTTCCTCTACTCTACTGGTTTCCTTCTATTTTCATGATATCCTCTTTTTAAATGTTAATTTGTCCCTGGTTTCCCCTTATGACAGAAACCATTCTACCCTCTACTTTCTCAGTCTGGCTTGTTTTACTAAGCCTGTTGTACTCCATGTCTATTTATCAACAAATGACATAATTACATTTCTGTTTATGATTGAATAAAACTCCATTGTGTATGTGTGTGTGTATAACACATACCTATATATATATATATATGTCTATATCTTTATATCTATATCTATATATCTGTATCTATATCTATCTCTCTCTCTCTCTCTCTCTCTATATATATATATATATATATATATATATATATATATATATATATATATATATATATACACACACACACACACACACATACCTGTATGTCTCCATTGCTATAGTATTCTGATTTTACACCTTTTGGATACATACTGTGGAGTGGGATACCTGGGTAATAAAGTGGTTCCATTCCTGGTCTTTTGAGGAATCTCCATACTGCTTTCCAAAGATGTCAAGCAATTTGTAGTCCTACCAACAATGTAGGAGTGTACCTTTTACCTAAAATCGTTGCCAACATTTATTACTGTTGTATTCTTGATAATTCCCATTCTAATTGCAGTGATGTAGAATCTTATTATGGTTTTAATTTAAATTTCCCTGATTAATAAAGATGTTGAACATTTTTTCCATGTATTTGTTAGTCATGTATATTTCTTGTTTGGATGAGTATCTTTTTTAGTTCATGCGACATTTATTGATTGTTTTTTTTTTTTTTCTCATGTTAAGCTTTTAGAGTTCTTTATATAATCTGGATACTAATCTCCTGTTGGAAGAGTACCTGGCTAAGATTTTTTTCCATTCTGTACACTCTGTTTTCATGCTCTTTATTGTTTCTTTGTATAGAAGTTTTTTCATTGGAGGTTATCCCTCATACTGATTATTATTTTCATGTTTTGAGTATTTGAGATCTTATTAGGAAGTAGTGCCTATACCAATATATTTGAGTGTTGACCCTATGTTTTTCTGTACCATTGCAGTGTTTTTGTTCTAACTCCTAGGTCCTTTGATCAACTTTCAATTGATTTTTGTATAGGGTAAGAGATAGGGGTCTAGTTTATGGTTCTACATATAGATATCCAATTTTCCCAGTACCATTTATTATAAAGGCCATCTTTTGTCCAATATATGTTTATAGCCATTTTGTCAAGGATCAAATGTCTAGTATGTGGATTTGTCTGTCTACTATTCCATTGGCCTTATTTCTGATTTTAGTTCTTCTGGATACATTACAAGAAATGGGACGAAGAGCAGGAGAAGAAGATTAACATTAAACAGGAATGAGAGGTGGGAGGGAAAGGGAGAGGGAAGGGAAATTGCATGGAAATGGAAGGAGACCCTCAGGGTTATACAAAAGTACATACAAGAGGAAGTGAGGGGAAAGGGGAAAATAATACAAGGGGGAGAAATGAATGACAGTAGAGGGGGTAGAGAGAGAAGAGGGGAGGGGAGGGGAGGGGAGGGGAGAGGGGATAGTAGAGGATAGGAAAGGCAGCAGAACACAACAGACACTAGTATGGCAATATGTAAATCAATGGATGTGTAACTGATGTAATTCTGCAAACTGTATATGGGGTAAAAATGGGAGTTCATAACCCACTTGAATCAAAGTGTGAAATATGATATATCAAGAAATTTGTAATGTTTTGAACAACCAACAATAAAAAATTAAAAAAAAAAGAAATGGAATAGCTGAGTCATATTGTAGTTATATTCCAAATCTTCTCAAGAATCTCCACACTACTTTCCAAAGTGATTTTACCAATTTGCTGTCTTACCAACAATGCATGAGGTTAACTTTTTCCTCTTATCCCTACCATCATTTATTGTTATTTGTGTTCTTGATTTAAAGGCTTTTTTTTTCTGATAAGTATGTCTGTTCCTGCATTCTTTTTATTCCATTTGCATACAATATTGTATTCTCTCCCTTCACTTTCAGTCTTATGTGTGTCCTTGGAGGTGAAGTAGCTTTCTTGAAAGCAACATATAGTTGGCTCTTGTTTTTAAACCTCTATTTAGTCTTTTAATTAGAGACTTTAATCCATTTACATTCAAGATTATTTTTGATAGATGAGGTCTTACTGCAGCATTTTGCAACTTGTTTTCTATGCTTATCATAGCATCTTTGTTACTTTGTTTTGTCTTACAGAATTCCTTTGTGGATAAGTGATTTACTCTAGTAATGCATGTTTCGATTTCTTATCATTTTTGGTTTATGTAGTACAAATCTTTGCTCTGCAGTTACGGTGAGCCTTAGAAGAACATCTTTGAAATAAATTAATTATAAAAAGAAAGAAAAAGAAAAGAACATCTTTGATTATAACATGCTACTTTGAAATGATAGCTCCCTGACATGATCATAAAGAACAGAAGCAGATTAATAAGCAAACTGTACAGTTACACTCCAAGCATCCTCATATTTTGAATTTTTGATATTCCATTTTACATCTTCCTATTGCCTATCTTTTAGTGTGTTAATGTAGCCACTATTCGTTCCAATCTCTTTTTTTGGTACATATAGTAAATACATAAATAGTTTACTCATCATATTAGAGCATTATGAATTTGTATAATTACTTTCAAATATTAAATTTTATCTTTCTATATGTCTTTTAAAATCATTTTTTTGTGGTTGTAGATGGACAGAATGCCATTATTTTATTTATTTTTATGTGGTGCTGAGGATCAAATCCAGTGCCTCACATGTGTTAGGCAAGTGTTTTGCCACTGAGCTACAGCCCCAGCCCCTTATATCTTCTTTCTACTTGTTCATCTCTCTTTCAGTTTGAAGAATCCCCTTTAGCATTTCTTATAGGACAGTTCTGGTGGTTATGTATTCTCTTGGTTTTTATTTGTCTGGGAATGTCTTTATTTCTCATTTCTAAAGGATAGCTTGGCTTGGTACAGTATTCTTGGTTGATATCATTTTTCCTCCAGGACTATGAAAATCTGATGCCACTCTTTCCTGTTTCACAAGGTTTCTGCTGAGAAGATCACTGTCAAGCAAATTGGGACACTCCTATATTTTTATTTTTTTCTTTTCCCTGGCATCCTTGAGAGACTTTTATCTTTCAACTTTGAGAGCCTGATTATCTTAGAATAGTTTTGGTTGAGTTCCTTGGATATTTATATTATTCTGTATGTTTGTGAAGTTATTTGTTATTATTTCTTTAAATACGCTTTCTATCCCTTTAGCATTCTCAAGTCCTGCTTTAACCCAAATAACCGAAATATTTTTTTTTAATTCTGTCCCAGAGTTCTCCCAAACTTTCCTTACTCCTTTTCATTCATTTTTCTTTTCTTCTGTGACCATGAATGTTTAATAGCCTAGCTTCAAGCTCACTATTTTTTCTTATGTTCAATGTATCCTGATTTGAATGCCTTCTATTACATTTTTAGTTTCTGAGTGTATTTTTAAAATATTTTTTTAGTTGTTGATAGACCTTTATTTTATTTATTTATACGTGGTGCTGAGAAATTAACCCAGTGCCCCACACATGCCAGGAAAGTGTGCTATCGCTGAGCCACAGCCCCAGTCCCTTCTGAGTGTATTTTTCAGCTTAAAAATTTCAGTTCCTTTTAATTGCTTCCATTTCTTTGTCAAGTTTCTCTAATGTTAGAATATTAAAATATTTTTCTCCATTTTTCTCAAGTGCATTGAGTTCTGCTTAAATATCTGTTACAAGTTCTTATACTGAGTACTATTTTTTCAGTTTCTGGTCCCTAAGTGATGATATGGTTTTCAGAATGCTCTCCATGATTATTATACATAATGTCATCTGGGCATTGAAGGATTGGGTATTGATTCAAGTCTTCTTAATCTGGCTTTGGTTGTGTCTGTCTTTGTAGAAATTCTAAGCTGACTGCTTATTTTCTCAGAGTGTATAGTCATTTCCACTATTTCGGCCATGGATGGCACCCAGGTCCAGGTTTGCTGGGAATTGGTGGTTGGTGTTTTATCATTTTTTCAGCACTAGAGGGTAGTCTCATGTCCTGGTATGTCACAAATCCACAGCTGGAGAGTACCTAGGGAATATTCTGTCTCAACTGGCCTCTCCCTGGGCCCAGACTGGGCCCAGCTACATCATCCATATCTACCAGCCTATAGTCAGACACTGCAAGATTCTCTAAACTTTGAACACAATCAGCATGGGTGGACCAGCCCCAGTCTCCTATGCCATGAGTATGGTTATCATTGCAATAGAAGTATGTCACATTGTGATCCAATAGCCCACCAACACCAGCACAGCTTTGCATGAGGGACCAATGCCACAGGAGGTGGGTTTTTGGCCCAAGACCACTGCATTCTGCCACGAGTGATGCTGGATAAAATTGAATCTTGTTAGACTGGGGCTATATATCTTCTGTTGGGCATTGGGTTTGTTCAAGAGGACCTATCTATAGGCAGGCTTGGGGATAGGTCTGTTCACATCTATCTCTGCTCTGTCTTTTCCCAGTGAATGGATTCTTTACACTGTCCTACCTGAGGTTGCCTAGTGTTGGTTAAGGCAGATTCTTGACCACTTTGGCTGATGATAAGCTTGGTCGCTTGTAAATCTCAGTGCAACAAGGATCTGTATACTCTCAGAGACACAGAAGCTTCTGCCACAGCTGGGGGTGACCAAGCCCAAACCACAAGTCCCTCCCACTGGAATGCCAACTTCTGCTTAGTGCCTGGTTGGTTCTAGAACCATCTGCCCATACTTTCTGATGTTAGTTTTGCTGCCCAGAGGGGGATGGGTAATAGAGGTAGTCCCTTGGCTGCCTTGCGTGATGCTAAGCTGGATCATACCTGAATCTTACAGCCCAAGGGGCAAGCCAAGTCTCAGGGAGGTATGTGTACCCAGGCCTAACCCATGTCTGATAATGATACAGGCCCAAACTCAAGTCTATCCCACTGGCCCATGGGTTTCTGCCTGATCCTGGATCAGAGTGTAATGCTCTATCCGTGAGTTCTGACCTGAATATAGGCCTTTGGAGTTTTCCTATGCTGTGTCTCACTGTGGTGGATTTGTTCCTGAGTTTCCCATTTTAAGTCCTGATATTACTTATCTTTCCTTCCCCTATGAGGGAGTTTCTCTCTAAGCTGAACTGCTTGGAGTCAGGGGAACTATAGGAAATTCTTTCCTGGTTGCCTTCTTCAAAGGGTTTTTTCTTTTTGTTATAATAAAAGAAGGTGGTATGGTTTCTCATCTGGTTTGCTTAGCTCTTGTGATGGTAGTTTTTTTTTGTGTGTGTATATATATAGAGAGAGCTGTTCGATGTGGTGTGTCTGTGGGGAGACCATTGCTGGAGAATATTGCTCAGTGGTCATCTTACTGGACCCTTCCCAGAGACTTTAATTTGGCATTTCTATTCCACAATATTTGAAACATAAGAAAAAGTCAGATGTTATTGATCTTTGGGCTTAGTTGTTTCTTGAAGAGGCAATTAGTAATGCTTTGTTTTGAACATGGTTTGATCAAAGAGTATGACGACTTGTGGCTCATTAAATATCTTCAAGCTGACAGCTACTGTGTTTGAGTGGCCTTGTACACCTTAGGAGCTCCATGGTTCTCTGAACATTGTTTCAGAGACAAGTATCCAGGTTCTTTGCCCAATCAATTCTGTAGTGTCAGTTAGAAAGAGATAATAGGTGGCTTTGGTGAACAATTTCACTGATAGTTTCATTTAACAACTTTGTGAGGTGCAACAAACCAGATTTCATTGTCTTTATGTTCTTTCCTCCTTTTTAATTCTCTATACACAAATTTGTTCCTTCAACTTAAGTTGTTCCCAAACTTTTGCCAGTTTGTCCCCAAAGCTCCACTCTTATTTTTCCAAGGGCATTTTTTTTTTTTTTAATTTTTTATTGTGGGTTGTTCAAAACATTACAAATTTCTTGACATATCATATTCCACACTTTGTTTCAAGTGGGTTATGAACTCCCACCTTCACCCCATACACAGATTGCAGAATCACATCAGTTACACATCCATTGATTTACAAATTGCCATACTAGTGTCTGTTGTGCTCCACTGCCTTTCCCATCCTCCACCCTCCCCCCTCCCCACCTCTCCCCTCCCCTCCCCTCCTCTCTCTCTACCTCCTCCACTGTATAACCCTGAGGGTCTCCTTCCATTACCATGCAATTTCCCTTCTCTCTCCCTTTCCCTCCCACCTCTCATCCCTGTTAAATGTTAATCTTCTTCTCCTGTTCTTCGTCCCTACACTGTTCTTAGTTACTCTCCTTATATCAAAGAAGACATTTGGCATTTGTTTTTTAGGGATTGGCTAGCTTCACTTAGCATAATCTGCTCTAATGCCATCCATTTCCCTGTAAATTCTATGATTTTGTCATTTTTTAATGCAGAGTAATACTCCATTGTGTATAAATGCCACATTGATTTTGATTCTAGAGAGAATGCATTTTATTAGGATGAAAATTTTTAAAATTTAATGCTTATGGTCTTTAATCCAATAAAACATAATAAAGACTTCAGATAAAATTGCGTTTTCCATCTCTTTTCTTTTTTGGGGGGGCACCAGGCATTGAACCTGAGGTGCTTAATCACTGATCCTCATCTGCAGCCCTGTTTTATTTGTTATTTTGAGACAGAGTCTAACTAAGTTGCTCAGGGCCTTACTAAATTGCTGAGGGTGGATTTGCACTTGCCATCCTTCTAGCTTAGCCTCCAGAGCCCCTGGGATTACAGGAGAGTGCCACAATGCCCAGTTCCCTGCATTATAAAGGCAGCTTTAAAAATTAATGAATAAGTATTTTCTTTTTGCTAGAGATACTATCACTATTTTTTTGAAGTTTGCAAGTAAGAAATTTAGAATGTAAAAAAGATAAAGAGATTTTCCCATGATCTGGCAGGAAATTTATAAATTCCTGATCATCAGGATATTTTTATATTTTATGATTTGACTAACAAAAATCTGTTTATATGCAACTGTTAGGGAAACATATTGTACAATATTAAATCTATGTAATCATGAACACAACCTAGAGTATGTATCTGAGATCTGATTGAGAAAAGAAAATGATTTTCAGAATCTTCTTTTTTCTCCCCAATATATTTCTCAAGTGTATTTGTTAATATCACTGCTTCACTTTAATTTCTTTCACCTTTGTAGAGAAGTATTGCTAATCTGCAGTGAGAATGCAAAAGAGTATATAATGCCCAGATATGTGACTGATTTGGGGGTACTGTTGATTGGGCATGATAATGGTCCATTTTGTGACAGTAGAAGGGACATAATTATCTTCCTTGACTACCACCCATACCCTAAAGTCTCAGATACTTTGTTCCTTTATTTTTAAATTGTAGGTGGACAGCTACTTGAGAGTGTTCCCTCTGGCCTTTAATCTTGAAAAGAAGTACAAAGTGAAGTGAAAGATAAAGGAATTGTAGCTAAGTGCACTAGGCAGATGTCTCATGTTTGTGTCTGATGACATCAGCTTCGACCTTGGGACTGTCTCATTTTTTTAAAGAAGTAGACAAACTTACCCATCATATCCAATTTTGGTATATAATAGTAATAATGTTGCTTGCTTTGGCATAAATGGAGTTTCTGCTTTTTTAAAAAAATATTCTGTGGAATGGCAATACTTGAAATCTTTCAATATGCAGTGATTTATTTAACAGCTAAAGCATGCTACTTGGTTAGCTCATATGTGTATATATATTTTTACATATGAAAAGAATTTCACATAACTACATTTCAGGAACAAGTAATTTAATAATCTTGAGATCATGAGCTTGATTTAATGGTTAGAAACTTTTTTTCTTTTTTTACTGAATTTTTAATTCTACTATCACCTGAGTAACATTGAAATGCTTGTTGATTCAGTTACAGCTTTGAATGAGTGTAAAGAGAAATGTGCTAACAGTGGACTGGGTTGGAAAAAAGCACAGGAAGATGTAATATAATTGCAAGAAACTTGTCTGATCAAATTGTCCCTTACTTCACACCTGACAATCTTTCCCTTTTGCCTTTTGTGTATGTATATGTGAGGCTTGTGTGTATTGTGGGTGAATGCATTTTGCAGTGAGATGAGTGGTTCCCAAAGAGGGATTCCCCTAGATATTCAAAATGCCTTCACTTGGTCTATCTCAGTTGCTTCTCAGTGACACTAGCCTTGCTGATACTTTAGAAATGTTTTGAGAACTATTTTCTACTTCCTCAGACAGGAAGAAAGTCAGAACTATCTCCTATATAACAAATCAAGCCATTGTTTAGGATTGTCACCATCACTGATTTGAACCTCAGTACCAAGAAGAAGTTTTGCTATTTGCTTAGTTTTCCTGGTTTGGAACAGGAAGTGTCTTCTCTTAGAATTGAAAGCCATTTGATGATATTCATTTCAGTCTTTGCTTATCAATTTGACTTCACAGGCCAACAGATATAAGCCTTGCAACTAGAGGAAATGCTGGGGATATGTGTTTTCTTCATATTCATGGCAATGGGGAAATTTTATCAAAGGTATTATAAACATATAGGTATGTAATATAAATGTTTATTACTTTAAAATAATGAGGCATCCTCTTTTATATTACTGAAAAATGAAAGACTCTACATTTAAAAAAAAATTCAGGCAACGTGCTAGATGAAAAAGTTAACTTATAAAATTGTACACTAATATTTGTGAGCTTATGATCTTCAATATCCTTGTTATATTATATAATGGCTTTCCACTGTATGTATTCTTTCATCCCTTAGTTGTTCAACAGTGGCTACATTTAAATTATATTTCTATGGGGCAAGTATTTCTTTTTTGCAGCAGTGTTAATTCCTTTTAATATTTGATGTAAGACTTTTTTCTAAGTCAAACTGTGCACTTTGCCATGAATTGGTTTTCTCTTGGTGAACAAAACTGCCTGGTGTGCATCATACTGGTGGGTGGGGTGCTCCAGTTTTATTTCTAAAGGCAGGAAGTAGCCAATACCCCCATAGATACCAACACCGGAATACCTGAAGTTAATGCTGGATATGGAATCCTTTTGAGGAAGGGAATTAGCATATATTCATTCTTGAGTAGCCCCTTCCCCAACTCATTTCCAGTATAACATCAACCCTTTTTAAATTCGTATTTTCAAATCTTGATGTGATTAATTTAAATAGGCAGACAGCTTTGCTGCATGTTCCTCTGGTGGAGGGAGGCTGACTCATGCCAGTTCAAGAATAAAAATAGGAAACACTAATATTCAGAGTTTTTATAGAATGTGTCCTCATGTTGTCATCCTTTTTTCCCCCTCAGTTTCTTTTAAATCAAGAGATTTGCTTTCTCCTGGCTCTTCCCGGAAATTGTTCGTGCATTGAATAGGCAGATGGTGGGCTGAACTTTTAGAGACCAAAAAGGGCACTTTCGTGCCTCAGCAATTTTCTCTAGTTTGAAGCACAGATGCCTGCTTATGAGTTGGTATCTAGTAAACTTTCATTACTGCAGTTAGATCTTAATTTTTAACATACTTTAATGATTTTTATGACTTTCCTTTTGTTGAGTTCTCATGGTTGTTGGCCTCAGCCCTGATTTTAGCCATTTACCTTCACCCACTCTATATTTTTAGACCAGTTTATAAAGGTGTAAGAAGTCACAGCATAGCCAAATCAAATAAAGCTGTTAGGTTGAGTCATTTTGGTAATATGAGTCTCAATGCTATTATTACCTAAGCAATGGGTGACAGGGATTGTCTTGGGGAATATGGTTCATGACTAATTCCCACAACTTTCAAATTCTTTCAAGGCTATTCCTATACAAATCTTGAAGGGGAGAGAGGAGTTCTGTACTCAGAAGTTTTTCTTTTTTTTTTTTTTGTGGCACCTCATTGTAAACCAGGTTTTACTTAGTCTGCTTAATAAAAGGACATCTTCAAACTTGTTCTTGTATTTGTCTCTTCTATCTTACATGTATTTCATTTTTCCATTTGTATTTTTGGAGATTTGTCATAGGATTTGGGCAGAATAATCTAGGTAAGTTGGTCAAAAAAGATACCCAAAATGCCAGAGCGAGTCCCCCTATTAGTCCTACCTATTCAAATATTAGAAACAAGTAAAGTACCTTTACATCATTTTACCTTCTAGGAAGTATCTCCCGAATGCCATCTTCTTTTCTGAGGTCTCTTAATTTTCGGAGATCTTTTTCTATAATTCATTCTTTCTGTAAATTATTTTAGACTTCGTTTTCTCCTTTGTCTTATCCTGTAAACATGCTTAAATCACTTTGGTTAAAAATAAAATCTTCTCTTGGTAGTGTATTTTCAGATGAACAGTATTCTGGCTCTCTGTTTTCAGTATAGTATAGTGGTTATAAGCTCAAACTTTGAAGCCAGATGTCCAAGTTTGAATTTGTTTCCTCAAATATAAAATTGGGATAATTATACCTATCTCATAGTGTTATTGAAGGATTAAATATGTGCACTTTGTATAAAACAGAATAGTTTGTACATTAAGTGGCTCTACTTAAGTATTTGTTATTATAATTCCCTTAGAAATTAGCTTACTACTTGAAATCATTTTTGTCTATGATACTTACCACCTTCCAACATATTATATATTTATTATCTTATTAGATTTTTTACTATCTTTCTCTTTGCCCTCTCAATTTTAAGCACCTTGAGAAAGGAGATTGTTCTTATTTTGTTCATTTCTATATATCTTTAGTGCCTACCATATAGTCTATTCTTAAACAAGTATTTCTTAAATTAAGGCATTGTAATCTGGCATTCTCTCCCGTCAACAATTGAAATTGCTTTGACAGAGGTTACCAGAACCTCAAATATATAAACTGTCTTTAGTAATTCTCACCCCTGTATATTATCTGATAAATGTTGACATTAGATTAATTGTACTGCCAATTATTTCAAATTCATCTGTGTACTTCCAGTTCACCTTTTGTAGTCCTAGTCACCATCTGTTTCCTGCGTTCTGCATGAGACCCTGGTGAAATTTCCTTCATTCATTTTTGCCCTCTTTCAATCCATTTGCCATATAGTAGCGGAAGAAGTTTGAAAAATCGTAAGTCAGATGCCATGTCTTTTCTAAAAATCGTTTATTAGCTTCCTATTGTCCCACAGAGTAAAATCCACAATGATTCTATGCTTCTAATGAAACAGTAAAACCTGTCATTTAGTTATGTAAAAATTTAGTTACAGTTATGTACCTAGGAATGCATACCCAAGATATTTAAAAATGTAAGTGCTTTAAAAATATGTTCGCAAATGTTCATATGAGAATTATTTATAATAGCCCCAAAGTGGAAACTACTCAAGTATACATTAACTGATGAATAGATCAAACAAATGTGGCATATCCATATCATGGAATATTATTCAGCCATAAAATGGTATACTGTGCTGATATATGCTACAATGAACTTTAAAATTATGCCTTATAAAAAATGCCCCAAAGGGCTACATACTGCAAATTCAATTTCTATAAAATACCTAGAATAGGCCAAAAAATATGGAAAAAGTAGGACTATTGGTCTCCAGGGTTGGAAAGGGGGAAGTGATTGTTAATGAGTACTTTTAGTGTAATAAAAATATTCTCAGATTAAATAATTATGTTTGCAGAAGTTCATGAATGCACTGAAACCCATTGAACTGTATACTTTAAGAGGGTAGATTTTATTGTATTTCAACTTTAAAAATTTATGAACTTTGTCTACCTTCCAATCTCATCTGCTGTCATGTTCCATCTTATCATGCTTCAGCTACAATAGTCTTATTTAAGTTCCTCAAATATTCCATGCTTTATCAAATCCTAAGGACTTTGGATCTGTTGTTCTCTATGTTATTGCACACTTCTTTGATTCAAATATATCTCCCCCCCAAACTTATGTTTTTAAATTTAGCAATTTGATGGTATTAAGAAGTTCAGGCCCTTAGGAGGTAATTAAGTCATAGGGGCACACACTCCTCCTTAGAAGTTAAATGGAGTATTATCTGAAGATACAGCAAGAAATTACCATTTTAAAGCAGATTGCCCTCACCAAACAGTGAAACTGCCAGAGACTTGATTTTTATACTTTCTAGTCTGAATTGTCCAAAATAAGTATCCATTACGTTATGAATTACCTAGTTTAAGGTATATTATTATAGCATCAGGAATAGACTAAGACAAATATTGGTTCTCAGAACTAGGGTGTTAGTGTAACAAATACTTAAAAATGTAGAAATGGCTTGGGATCTGGATAATAAGTAGAGTCTGGACTGTGAAGAGCTATTCTGTTGAGGGTTCAGTAGAAAAGCTATATAACTTTGATGTTTTTAGATAAAATTTAATTGGTCTTGATTCAAATACTGATAGAATCTATAGACACTGGAGGCCAATTCTGACAAAATCTGAGATGGAAATGAGGAAGAAGCTCTTGGAAATTGGAAGAAAGTCTATCCTTGTTAGATATTGGCAAAGATGTTGGCTAACTATTGTGTCTACATGTCAAAGTAGTGTATTTGGGAAAAGAAATCATTAAGCAAAGTAGTTTGGGTATGTTTCATGGCTTCTCTTGACTTCTTATCATAAAATACAACAGGAGAGAGAAAGGAATCATAGATGAAATTTGTAGTCAGTAATAAAGCAGAACTTACAGATTTTGAAAATTCTCAGCCTGGCTATATAAAGCATATAATAGTGTGTTTGGGAGTGAACAAAGATGTGGCCAAGACAACATCTATGAGGATATTAATATGAATGGAAGGAAGTCAAGACAATAGAGCTATCTTGAAGACATTTTGGAGATCTTGGGGCTGCCACTCATATCATAAGTCCAGATTTCCAGGATCTTGAGGGCAGAACAGTTTTATGGGAGTGTCACGGGGTGTCTGTGGACCTCAGAACTCACTGCCCATGGGCTGGGGTTGTAGCTTAATGGTAGAGCACTTGTGTAGCACAGGTGAGGCACTAGGTTTAATCCTTAGCACCACATAAAAACAAATAAATAAAATGAATGTTACGTTCTTTAAAAAAACAACAAAAAAACCCCTCTTTTCCTGGACAAAAGAAAAATAAATAAATAGATAAAAAATCCTTACTGCCCAGGGCCCACTTTATATTTTTACTCAATGTATTCTAGTTTATGTTCCTTAATTATGCAATCTATGGCTCAAAAATGCCCTGATGTGGCTTGGGCCTGCTCTTTAAAGGGCACAGCAGTAAACCTTGGCATTATCCCTCTAGTGCTTACGCTTCAGTATGCAGTATATGACTTGTGGAGAGATGGCTTCCTCTTGCTGGATTTCAAAAGATGCTTCAGAGACCTTCGGGTGCCAGGCAGAGAACTGCCACACTTGGAGAGCCAATGACAAGAGTTCCTACTAGGGCAATGCCCAGAAGATCTGTGGGATTAGGGCCACTAGCAACAATCCCCCATAGAGAATTGTGTAGTGGATTAGTGGCTGTAGTGCCACCCCTAAAACTATAGACCAATATAACTACTTCCATGTGACTTTAGCTTGGGAAAACCTCAGCATGTGAGTGTCGCTACATGGGCTGAGCCCAGGAAAACCCTGGGAATAGTGCTGTTGGGGTCCCCAAGGGGCACCATCCCTTGCATCAGTATATCTGTAAGGTGGGTCGTGGTACAAGATTTAACATTGTTTGCATTTGGGGGTGTTAGATTTATTTGGGACCTATTACTCCTTTTTTCTTTCCTGTGAGAATGAGAAATATCTATTCTATTCTGGAAACAACATTGTATTTCAGAAGCATGTAACATGTTGGCTTTCAAAATTCATAGCTGGAAGTATAGTTTGTCTCAATGAATTGTACCTTGAGTCTTACATATATCTGATTTAGATGATGTTTAGACGAATCTTTGTACTTAGACTTTGAGATTGATGCTGTAATGAGTCAGGATTTTGGAAACAACTGGCATGGAGTAAATGTATTTTGTATGAGAGAATGTATCTTGCAGGACCCACAAGGGTAGTCCAATTCCTAGATACCTGATGATAATTTAACCTCAATTCCCCAGGAAGGCCCAACATTTTAGTCTTTAATAAAATGACAAGTCAAATGAAACAAAGAGAGTTTCAAGATTAATTTATTTATTTCAATGCACAGAAAATGAAGATTAGTGAAAAACAGGCAAAGATGTGAAAATGTAGGCAAGTGTAAGTAAATGAAAATCAGTTGAGCACCAAGTGCTAGTAATGAACCCAATACTGTGACTCCAGAAAATAAACTGTCCAAATGGTCTGGAGGATGAATCCCTTCAAGTGACACTCAAACAAGTCAGGATTTCTAGCAAGTCATCATCAATGAAGTAAAATACTTGTTACCTCAGGCAGAGTTTCTGGCAGCTGATGCCAATTCATAGTGTATACTCACAAAGAGTGGAGTCATGGTGAGATGTGTCTCAAATAGCAATGTGAAGGCAGTGCTATTTATTCTCTCAGGAAGTGTATTATCTCAGCTCAGTTGTCAATTTTGGAGGGAAAAGTGCTGGACACCAACTGTCTCATTTGCATATTGGCTTAAAATCCTCAATGTGGCTATCAGTCAGCCAGTTGTCAAGGTTAATATCACCTAGCCACTTGGTTCAGTTGCAGTTTTGTTACAAATGAAAGTTCAAAATGGAACTGGTTCTATCAGAATGTAATCACATAATTAAAATAGCAATTTACTTAGATTCACTAGAATCATAACTCACCAAAACACAGATCACAAAATAAGGACATGAATTTGAGAGCTCCAGGGTTGGAATGTTGTGGTTTGAATGTATGTGTCACTTCAAAATTTCACTTTGGAACTTAAGCCCCATGGTGATGGTACTGGGAGAGTAGGGTTTTTTGAGAAGTGATTAAGTCATGGAGATTCAGCCCTTGTTATTATTTGGATCTTAAGTGTTCCTCAAGGTTCCCCAGAATTATGCTACTGGAAGATGGTAGAAACTTTTAAAGGTGGGAGGTCTTTGTATCATTGGGGACATGCTCTTGAAGGGGATGTTGGGACTCTAGTCTCAATTTTCTTTTTTTCTTCCCTGTCATGAGTTATGAGATGTTTGGCTCTGTCATGTGTTCTCACTGTGATGTACTGCCACTGGCCCAAGGTAATGGGGCCAAATAGCCGTGGACTAATCCCAATTGTGGGCCAATATAAACCATGTCTCTTTATTAGTTGGATATCTCAGGTGTTTGTTTTAGCAACAGAAAGCTGACACAGCTCTTATGAATTTATTGGTGCTTTTATAAAAGAGGTTTAAGGGAACACCTTGGTGCTTTTTGTCCTTATGCCAAGTGTAGGCACAATAACAAGGCACCATCTCGGAAGCAGAGAGATGCCTTACTGGACACTACATTTGCTGACATCTATGTCTCAGACTTCCCAGCCTCTAGAACTCTAAGAAATTACTTTCTGTTTGTTACAAATTTCCCAGTCTTAAGTATTTTGTTAGAGCTGAAGGAACAGTCTGCACACAATTGTTTTCCATCTTCCTTGTTCATTATTCAAGAGATGAAGCACTCTTGCTGTCTTCTTTCAGAAAGCTGTTCTTGACTCTTTCCAAATTATGTTTCTTCCCTTTTTTTATATATTCTTGTCATCACTCAGTATTTCTCCACTGATATTGCTTCATCATATCCATCCTTCAGATTAGCTCAATAGACCATAAACTCATTAAGAGCAGAGAGTATATCTATATTTGCTTATCCTCTCCTCCCCTCCTTCCCTTCAGTTCTTCACACCCAACATTTATTAATCAGACACAATTGTGTCAGGCCCAGTGCTAACTAGTAGGAATTGGAGGATGAGCAAAAGAAACAATGCCTGTGCATTGATGAAGCTTTATAGCAGGACATAACATATAGGAAAACAAATACATGATCAAAACATTTCACTGATTCTCTTTTGTAATTTTTTTTTTTAAATTTTGAGATGGAGTCTTACTGTACTGCCCAGGCTGGCCTTCACTTCCTGGGATGCCTATTTTTTTTCCTTCTTCACATTGTTGTTATATATGAGATTTATCAGCATAGACAGGACATATTTTATTTTCATTCATTAATACTTAAAGAATCATATGAATTACAATTAAACATGTCTTAGATTTGATGAAATAGAATAGCTAGTAAATATGTTAAATGCTAGAAAGTAAATAAAGAAAGGGATGTAAAGTGTGATTAGTTTGGAGGGTGACAGGATATATTTTCAATACTTAGAATTGTGATTACCACTTCATTTTAGTTAGCTTTTTATAACTTTAACCAAAGGAGGAAAAGTATATTTTGGCTCATAGTTTCAGAGGTTTCACTCCTTCATCTGCAGCCTGTGGCTTTGAGGTGAGGCATAACATCCTGGTGGAAAGGAGTAGGGGGGGAAAGCTGTTTACCTCATGGCATCTGGGAAGCAGAGAGAGTAAAAGGGGCCAAAGTGAAGATAAGCCCTCATTCCCCCATTGACCTGCTTCCTCCAACTGGGTTCTACCTCCCAGTTGTCCATTTGACCCTCAGTGAGTTAATGCTAGAGCACTCATGATCCAGTTATTCCCTGTAGCCCCATTTCTATGCATGTGAGACTTTCAGGGACATTCACCACCCAAAGCATAACATGCATAGTATAAATATATCTTGAACTCACTATTTTTTCTTTCTCCCTGCATGATCTATTCTCATACCTCTACTTCCTATTTTGTTTGAGAACACTTTCATTTTGGCCAAAGCCAGAAACCTTTATTTATGCTTTGATTTTTTGTCTGCCTCAAATATCTTTCATTATACAACTCAAGTTTCATTGAAATAAATCAACATACTAAATTTTGTAAATATTATACACATCCCTCTCTCATGTATACTTTCCCCACTACCACTGCCTTGTAATATTAGACTTAATATTTTATTTACTTCTACTATAGCAGCCTTCTATTTCAGCCTCTCTGACATTTTTCTTTTATTTTTCCAACGCATTCTTCATAGTGTCAAAAAATTTTTTTTATACAAAGCCAGTCCGCTCCTCCCCTGCTGATCTCTGTCACCACAGGCCTATAATATTTCTTATATATTTTGATTCATGTTATCACCTGTAAGTCCCAGGAGAGTTGAGATCATGTCTGTTTTAGTTCTTTACTATACCCTGATAGTGCAGTAGTGTTTCCAGCACATAGTAGGTACTCAGTAAAAGCTTGTTGAAAAAAATGAATGTTATTCCTTTCCCTTTTTTACCTTAGCTACCTGAGCATCAGGTGTTTGATGTTTAAATATGAGAAGATTAGGCGTTTTGGTGATCAAAACTGAATATTCCCAAGTGTGGTCCTTGTTGCCTTTAGAATTCACCTATCTATGAACTTCCTTATATCATTTCAATATTTTTATATTTCTGATTTTCTTCTTTTGGTGGTGGTGGGGTGACTGGCAAATAAAAGTCTCAAAGCACTCATGAGTACACATGAACTCATACCTTGATTGTGTATTCTTTTTTTTTTTTTTCTGGGTGTGAATCTTCACCCATCCACCCACTCACTGTGTCATGTAGTGAAGTATCATGGCAGTGACAGGGGACATAAATTGTTACATTGATGTGAGCATTCAGTACTATAACAGTCTTAAATACAAGGAAATTTTTATGCCTATTTAAACCTACCTGTTTTATTAGAGTCACCTTTCAAAATGCAGCTGCTAACTGGAATTGAAAGTAGTAGAACCCAAATGAAGTCAAAAAGAGAAGGTTGAATGGTTCTGTGAGTTGCATGACGATAGTCTCTTTTCGCAGAGCTCACCATAAATGATTAAAAATTATCCCTCAGGGTCTTGGTTTGAATCTCCTACTTGTAACAGGAGGTATGTGAGTAAAAGAGCAGCTGCCCATCTGCTAGGAAAATGAAAGGAAATAAATCAGACTTATCCACTTCATGCTAAAGATCTGTATTATCTGAGGTGGATGTTTAAAAAGTTAGTTTTACATCTGTTTGAATGAAGATACTGTTTATTTCCTAGTTATAGAGGCAAAAGTCTTCATTCCTTAAAATAAATCAACTTCAATAAAGCCTTTCAATAAATATTAACCTCCTTAACTTTAAAAATTATTTGTTAAATATTACAAAGGTAATATGTATCATTTTAGACACTTATATATTTATGCAAGGAGAAAGAAGAAAAAAAATCAGTGATAACCAGTATTCACATTTTCATGTGTATACATGATGTATATATATTTTTAACAAAAATTGTATCATACTGTAGCTGTTTTTGTCACTTTGTTCCCCTAATGTTATATTGTGTATATCTTTCCTTGTCAGGAAATATATGAGAGCAATATAATTTTTAGTGACTGCACAATATTATACTATATGGATATGTTACAGTATGATTTAAAAATCCCATATCCTAGGACATTTAGATTGTTTCCAACTTACCAGAATTATTTTTAAAATCTGTTGATGCATAATATGCTTATTGTTTAAAATAGTCTATTATATGAGTCTGGCTAGATTTTGTTGCAATAATACTCTAAAAGTTCTGTGGTATAAAACAATAGCATATTTCTTGCTTACATTACAGTTCCATTTCAGGTTGATAGAGGAGTTCCGCTTCTGAGGCAGAGACCCAAACTTACTGAGGCTCCTTTATTTTCTGACACATTCCTCTCAACATGTGCTCTCATGAATATCTTGGCAGGTAATGAGAATGAAGTGGATTGTTTACTGGATCATAAATGCTGCTACCTAGAAGTTAAAAGATTCATGCTCACATTTCATTGCCCATAACTAGTTGTATTGCTGTATTTAACCTCAAAGGAGTAGAGAAAGCCAAGTGTTCCCATTTACCTAAAAGTAGCAGAGAACCAGATATTCTTTCCGGCTGTAGCTAAATGCTGAAATAACTATTAGAGTATTGCTATTTCATAAATGTTTGTGTAGTAAAATTACTCTCCAGGAGGATTATAACATTTTAGATTAAAACAATTAGTAACTGAGAAAACTACCCTGTAGCTTCCCTCTTCAGTAATTCTAAAATATTGTTGACAATTACATGAGCAAAAATGAGATTTATTTTTTTGTTTAATTGACATTTGATTATTAGGGAGATGATGATTTTGATATATTCACATGGCCTAGTTTATCTTGATTATTTTAAGGAAGGTTATGAAGTCTGACTTTGAGCATGATGAAGCAATATTGTTAAATCTACAGTGACTGAAGAGTATCATGCATTTTAAAACATTTAACTTGCTATAGGTATGATCCTCTACTGGCATTATTTTATTTTCCTTCAAATTCAGGGTAGAGTTTACTTCATGAATACATTTAAATTTGAAATGAATGTAGATTTTTCAAAGGAAACATAAGATATACCTACTGGCTTAGTCAAGAAATATATTCTCTGTTTATACCCAGGTTTTAGAAATATAATAGTCCTTAAATTTTTCTGTATAAAAGTCTCATCTCCCTTATAATATTGGGAAAACATCTTATTGGTAAAGACAATGTTTTTCCTTTTATTTCTCCCTGTGGAAAATCCAGTGCTGGGTATGCAAGTAGAAACTTAGTAAGCATATATAATAGCTCACCCTGTTCCACAAGGGATACATTCCAAGACCCCTAGAAAAATGTGTGAAGTCCCACAGAGTACCACATCCTATATATACTATATTATTTTTTTTCCAAAAGAAAAAAGTATTTTACTAACTACCACATTGTTATCATACACTTCAAACATAAAGTAAGTAAACCTTAAATCTGAAAAGAATTCCAAATTTTTGAAATAGATGAAGTGCTGTAGTTATAGGTGTATTGTTTACTCTGTACATATATCTGTGTTAAATTTTAATTTTAAACTAGCCACAATATGAGATTAACAGTAATAATAATAAAACAGATAAATTATAGTATTATGCAGATGATCCCCCAATTAAATGTATCAGTTAATGGTTTTTTGACTTTTGATTTTGGGAAAATATTGCACATTTAGTAGAAACTGTACTTTGAATTTTGATTCTTTTTTATTAGTTCTTTTTAGTAACAATAGGGTCCATTTTGATATAATTTAAAAGCATGGAATATAATTTGTTCTAGTTCAGTCTCTAGTACTTCCCTTTGCCCTCCCCTTTCTCCCTCCCCCTGTTCCCTTCCCTCTACTCTACTGATCTTTCTGCTATTTACTTGCATTTTTAAAAATTAGTGTTTTGTGGATGTACATGATGCTGAGATTAACTGTGGTATATTCATATATACATGGAAAATTTAGGTCAGAGTCATTCCACTGTCTTTCCCTATCCCATCCCTTCTCCATTCACTTTATTTCCCTGTCTACTCCACTGATTTTCTATCCTTTTTTGTGTGTGTCCCCCCCTTATTGTAGGTTAGCTTCCATATATCAGATATAACATTTGACCCATGACTTTTTGGGACTGCTTATTTTACTTAGTCTCCTGTTTCATCCATTTTTCAGCAAATGCCATAAAATCCTTTTTTATGGTTGAGTAGTATTCCATTATGTATATATACCACATTTTCTTGATCCCTTCATCTGTTGAAGGACACCTAGGTTGACTCCGTAGCTTGGCTATTGTGAATTGTACTGCTATAATCATTGATGTGGCTGTGTCAATATAGTATGCTGATTTTAAATATTTTGGATATAAACTGAGGAGTGGGATAGCTGGATCATATAGTGGTTCCATTCCTAATTTTTTGAGGAATCTTGATACTGCTTTCCAGAGTGGTTGTACTAATTTGCAGTCCCACCAACAATGCATGAGTATACCCTTTTCCCTACGTCCTCACCAGTACTTATTGTTACTTGTGTTCTTGATGAATGCAAGATGAAATATCAAGATAGTTTTAATTTGCATTTCTCTAATTACTAGAGAGATTGAACAATTTTTTTTGAAATATTTCTTGACCATAGGTAGTTCTCCTTTTGAGAAGTGTCTGTTTAGTTCCTTAGCCAATTTATTGACTGGGTTATTTTTTTGTGTTAAGTTTATTGAATTATTTGTATACCCAGGAAATTAATGCCCTAATTTTTAGAGCATATGGCAAAGATTTTCTCCCATTATATTGGCTCCCTCTTTGTTAGAGTCTGTAAACAAGTCTGGATGGCGCCTGGCATTTTGCCAGAGGGAGTGGTTTGTGAAGTAACGCCAGCAAGCCATTAAGTGTGGAGATTCCTTATTGGTTGACTGCTGTATCTAGTTTATGTTAATTAAGATAAGCTGTGTGGAATGTATAAATACCTCTGTTGTCCTACAATAAACGGCTCCCACTCCTGCTGTATCAATCTACACAAGTTGTTCGTCACCCCCCGGTTATTTTGCTGCAGCCGGACTGCGGCACCTCTTCATGCTTTTGTTTCCATTGCTATAAGAAGCTTTTTAATTTGATGCCATTCCACCTAATTATTTTTGATTTTACTGCTTGTGCTTTATGAGTCTTATTAAGGAGGTCATTTTCTGAGTTGACATGTTGGATGGAGTGTTGGGCCTACATTTTCTTCTAGGAGTTGTGGGTTTTTGTTCTAATTCCTAGGTCTTTGATCACTTTGACTTGACTTTTGTGCAGGATGAGAGATAGGGGTTCAATTTCATTCTATTGCATATGGATTTCCAGTTTTCCAAGTCTCATTTGTTAAAAAAGGCTATCTTCTCCAATGTATGTTTTTTGCACTTTTTCTAGTATCAGATAACTGTATTTATGTGGGTTTGTCTCTGTGTCTTCTATTCTATTGGTCTTCATGACTGTTTTGGTGCCAGTATCATGCTGTTTTTGTTATTATAGCTCTGTAGTATAATTTGGGTTCATTATTGTGATGTCTTCTGCTTCACACTGAATGGGTTCTCAGCAGAATGCTATCAGACATTTAAAGGAAAACTATTACTTATCCTTCTCAAATTATTCTATTAATTAGAAAAAGTAAGATCACTGCCAAACTCATTCTATGTAGCCAGTATCACTCGGTTACCTAAACAAGACAAAGATACCCCAAGGAATGAAAACTTCAGACCAATATCCTTGATGAACATAGTTGCAAAAATCAATAAAATATTGGTGACTTTCATACAAAACACAAGAAATTCATTTGACAAGTACAGCCCCCTTTCGTGTTTAAAATGGTAGAAAATCTAGGGATAGGACAGAACTTATCTCAACATTGTAAAGGGTATACATGACAAACCAAGGCCAACATTATACTAAATGGAAAAAAAAACTGAAAGCATTTTCTCTAAAAACAGGAGCAACACAAGAGTGACCACTTCTACCACTCCTATTCAACATAGTCCTTAAAACTCTAGCCAGAACAATCAGGCAAGAGAAGGAAATTAAAAGGATACAAATAGGAAAATAAGAGTTAAAATGATCTCTTTGCTCATGAATTGATCCTCTATTTAGAAGACCCAAAATATTCAACCAGAAGACCCCTAAGGCTCATATATAAATTCAGCAAAGTATCAGGATACAAGATCAGCACTAATAAATCAATCATGTTCCTATCTTCCAATGATGAATCTGCTGGAAAAGAAATTAGGAAGTCTATCCCATTCACAATAGCCTCAAAAAAAAGTATATTTGGAAAAAAAAAGAATAGCATTACCTTAGATTAGGTAGAGAGAAGTGATGGGAGGGGAGGGGAGGGGATGTGGGGATAGGAAAGATAGTAGAATGAAACAGATATTATTATTATTACTGTGTGTATATATGTGACTGCATGACCAATATTATTCTGCAACAATATGATTCTGCAACCTGTACACTCAGAAAAATGAGAAATTATATCCCATCTGACTCAAATGTATGATATATCAAAGTCATTGTACTGTCATATATAACTGATTAAAACAAATAAAAAATTAAAAAAAATAAATAAAAAAGCAAAAAAATAAAATTAAAAAAACTAAAAAAAGTATACTTGGGAGTCAATCTAACAAAAGAGGTAAAAAATCTCTACAATGAAAAATAAGAACACTAAAGAAATTGAAGACCTTAGAATAAGGCAAGACCTCCCCTGTTTTTGGATAGGCAGAATTGACACACTGCCAAAAACACTATACAGATTCAAAGCAATTCTCATCAAAATTCCAATGATGTTCTTTATAGAAATAGAACAGTTATGAAATTCATTTGGAAAAATCAGAGACCCAGAATACTTAAAGCAATCCTTATGTACCCTTTTAATTAGATTTGTTCTTCCTTATGCTCTTGTGGTCAAGTTTATCTGGCTCTCTCATCTGGATGTATGCTCTCTTTGAGTATCTTCTGTAAGGGTAGTTAAGTGATCATGAATTATTTTTGTTTATGCTTGTTTATATGTTCTTCTATTCCAAAGGATAAATTTACAGGATATAGTAACATAGGTGGACAGTTATTTTCTTTCATTGACTGAAATATATCAACTCGTGCCCACCTGAACTTTAGTGTTTCTGCTGAGAAATCTGCTAGTAGGGTGAGAAGTTTGCACTTCTAAGCGACTTGGTGCTTCTCTTATGATGCTTTTAATATTCTGACTTATGTACATTTGTCAGTTTAACTATAGAATGACATAGAGAACTTCCTTTTTGATGATTTTTATTTTATTTTATTTATTTTATTCTAAAGCCTCCAATACCTGGATATCTATTTAATTCCCTAGATATGGGAAATTTTATTATTTTTTTCTGAATAGATTTTCTATTCCATGTACATGTGTCTCTATGCCTTCCACTAAATCTCTGAGTCAAACATGTGGTCTTGTATGTTCTTGAATGTTCCCATCATGGTTTCTTATTTTTCCTTTATTACTGTCTGAATGTAATAAATCTTCCCCCTTTTCTTCAAATCCTGATATTCTTTCTTCTGCTTCATTTAGTTTATTGCTCATTCAACTGAGTTTTCTAAATTTGACTCATTGATTATTTCATTTGTAATGATTTTATTTGTTTTTCTTCAGAATCTCTTTATTTTGTTGCTCTTTGATTTCTTACAATGACTTTCTTAATTCATCAGTTACTTTTTATCCTCATTGAATTTATTGGTTATTTTAATTTTTTAATTCTTTGTCAATATTTCACCCAGTTTGATATCTTTGTATTCAGTTTACAGAGAGTTAGGAACTTCTGGAGGCATTATTTTGATTTGTTATTTATTTCATGTGTTGTTTTCCCTGTGTTGAGGTTGGTGCCTATGTTGAGAGTGATCTCTCTTTCACTTTTAAGTGGGAGCCTTCTCTTGACAATTTGCTCTGTGATATAGGTTTTTTGTGTGATGTCGTATTTAATTTCAAATGGACTCCCTATTGTAAATTTCTTGTGGTTTCTTTGGTTGTCAATAGAATGGGTGCTTTGCCACTGTGCATCCTGTGTTGCAATCTAAGGGACCTGCTCTTTCTGTATGACTTGTAAGAATGGGGTCCCACTGGCAGTTCTGGCAGGTATGTTATAGATGGCAGACATGCTGCTATCTCTGTTTTTATTCCTGCGGTCTCATCAACATTGTGCATTATGAAAGTTGTAGAAACAACCTATGCTGAGGCTTCTTGTGTGTACAGTGACCACAACTGCTGTTTTATTTATTTCTGTTGTTGCTTTGGAGGTAAATGTCCAGTAGTGAGTCTTGAGTTACCACCATCAGTGCCTACTTGGGACTGGGTTGTTTATTGGCAGGATTTTGTTCTCTCAATTCTTGGAGTTGAAATTTCTACCAAAAGTTGGGAAGTATTGGGTTATGGCTAGAATATGGTGCAGTTTCTCTTAGGTGGGCTGGGGATTTACCTCAATGGCTAAGCACTTACCCAAAGTGGTTGATGTGCTGGGCTTTATTCTCAGCACCACCTTGAGAGGAGAATATGACCAACAGTAACAATAAACTCAAAAGCAAACAAGATACAGACACTAAAAGTTTACTAAAACTATAAAGTGTCAATAAGCATATAAAGGAAAGTGTCATATATTAAAATTAAAATATTAACAAAGGTCAAATTAACAATAGTAAAGATGGAGAGTAGAAAGGAAAAAAAATAAACAAAAAGAATAGAGTAAAATCAGGGGATGAAATAGGGAGCCAATAAAAGAGAAATAAAATATCAAATGATTTGAAAATGCTAAAATTAGATAAAATTAAGAAAAAATATTAAAGAGAAAAAGATGGAAAGACAGAAAAAAATTCTTCTTGCTCTTCAGAGGTTTCCTAGAACCTCTAATTTTGATATTTGCCAGATGTGGGGAGGGAGGAAGAATTTATCATAGCTGTTTGACACATAGGGCAGGGCCACTGACCACTGTGGCCTTCAGAACATGTGTTCCCCACTGCTAAATCCTCTCAGTGGATTTGTGACACACTCCTCCTCTCCACAAGTGTGGCTGCCTCTCACCCAGACACTGCTGAGGGCTAACCCACGGGCCCCTGAACCATGGTTGTTCTGTATTTTCTGAGTCTTGAAGTAGCTCAGTTCCTAATAATAAGTCCCTTCTCACATATCCCCAAGCTGTAGCACTTCAGCTTGCCTGGAAATGCAAGGGATTTCTTCTCTAAAGCTGGCCCCTATGGAGGAGGAGCCAGTTTTAAACCAAATTCCTGTGCTGTAAAGCTTGTAAGAACAATGAGTTTCTCCTGCAGCTTGGGATGCCAGTCTACACTCTCCCTTATCTTTCAGGGGGCATGGCATTTCCTTCCCTTTGCTGAGGGGTCCTTGGTTGAATTTGATAATTGCTTGCAGTTTTCTTTGAGTTACTATTCTGCTTCTCTGTGTTGCTTAGATTTCCTATGACCCCCTTTTTGATGCCTAGAGGACTTCTTATCTTTATTTCCTTGGAATAAAGTTTGTCTTTTCTCATATTGATTCTTATCATTCTTAGAATCCTGCAAAGAGCACCTCTGTTCTGCCATCTTATGTGAAACTTGTAAGTTTTCTTTTGTGAGAGTAATGGTTAATCTTGTTTGACCTGTAGACTCAATTGCTGTCTAAAAAATGGGTTAAGCACAGTCTTGGATATGTCTATGAGGGTGTTTCCAGAGATAAATGGTGAGTGGATCAACAAAGTAAGTGAGAAAGACATACCTTCAACATGGGTAGCCTGATAGACTAGAGACCTATATGGCACAAAAAGCAGTTAAGTGGAGGGAGCTCATACTCATGTCTATGGTCTACTTTTCTTGAGTAGGAATGTTTTTTTTTTTTTTTTTTTTTTTTTCTGCTGCTGCCATTCATTACCCATGGATATCAGACTCTAGATTCTTCAGTGTTTGAGTGCTGTTTTGTATCAGCAGCTCTCCGCAGGCTTCTATATCATTGGTTCCTCTTCTGAGGCTATCAACTTCTTATACTGAGCAACTACTGGTTTTGCAGGCTGTATAGTCTGCTTGTAGCCCTTGTTGGAATATTCCGCTTCTGATCATATAAGCCAATCTACTAAATCCATATATAATTTTCTATGAGCTCTGTTCCTCTGGAGAACCCTAATACAATGAGTGATGGACTGTAATTTTTTTTTTCAATTTTGAGGTGCAAGAGCAAGAATAACACAGATTTCTCTTTCCTCCTTCATAATTTCATTGGTAGGATGTTGTTATTATCATTGATCCTAGCAACCTCAGCACTTAATTTCATTTTTAAGTCAAGGAATTTTACCTTTTCACATAAAGGAAGTGCTTTACATTTCTCATTGATATATCTGAATTGCCAGCATCACTCCTCTTGTTCTTTTGGGTAATTATTACGGAAATAGAGGGTTAATTAAATAGAAGCATGGAGACTGGATAATTCAGTCTCAAGTGGCTGGTGGGTAGGTGAAATATACACCATGGTATATGTGGGACAAAATAATGATTTATGTTTTGGGCGGAACAAAGTAGAGCAGTGTGAGATTTTATTACATTAATCAAACTGTGTGCAATTTAAAACTTATGGATTATTTCTGTTACTTTCTGTTGAATATTTTCAATGCTTGAATGCACATAACTGAAACTGCAGAAAGCAAAGCCTCAGATAAGTGTGGGACTACGATATTCAATGAAACTTGTGAAAATGGAAAGGAAACCTATTTTATGAATTTTTCCTTTCATTTTATAACAAGGACTCTGGTTGAAGGATTATTCTGAAATGTACTTTTCTGATAAGAAAATTTTAGGTAATTGAGAATATTGTTAAGGGCAGTACCAAGCACATCTAGTCCCTTTTTTGTCTGTTGATGGGGATTCATGTCTAAAGGCATTCTCTAAACCTGAATAGAATGAAGATATTTTACTTTCATTATTTTAGATAATATAAGGCTTGATGGGAACCACGGAGATTAAAGGCCTTTTGTCTCTCTGATTCAGCTTCTATTGAGATATGCTTTGTGCCCCTAACATTAGAATTAAGGAATACATTCTAAGGAGCCAACATGAACTTTAGTGTTTTGGCCTGACTTTTGACAGACTTTTGGCAGAGTCCAAGTTTGAAAGGGAAAGTTTTCATAACTTGGAATGGAACCACCTTTTGACCCAGCTATCCCATTGCTCAATTTATACCCAAAGGACTTAAAAACAGTATGTACTACAGGGACATAGCCACAGCAATGTTTATAGCAGCACAATTCACAATAGCCAAGCTATGGCACCAACATAGGTGCCCTTCAATAGATGAATGAATAAAGGAAATGTGGTGTATATACATAATGGAGTATTACTCAGCCATAAAGAAGAATGAAATTATGACATTATTGGCAAATGGATGGATCTGGAGACTATCATACTAAGTGAAGTAAGCCAGTCCTAAAAAAATCAAAAGTCAAATGTTTTCCCTGATATGTAGATTCTAACCCACAAGAAGTGAAGGTGAGGGAAAGAATAGAAGTGCAGTAGATTAGGCAATGGGGAGTGGAGGGAAGAGAGGGGCCATCGGCAAAGGAAAGACAGTGGAATAAATCTGACATGATTTTCCCATGTATGTATATCAGAACAATACAGTGAATCCCACCATCATGTAGATCCATAAGAATGGGACTCTAGGGGCTGGGGTTGTGGGTCAGTGGTAGAGTCCTCACCTTGCACATGCAAGGCCCAGAGTTCAATTCTCAGCACCACATAAAAATAAAAGAATAAACTCTTTAAAAAAAGAATGGGACTCTCACTTGAATAAGATATGTTCCATGCTTCTATAATTATATTAAAATGGATTCTGCTGTCATATAAAACTAAAAAGAACCAATAAATAAAAAAGTTTTCCTGACCTGAATTATAAGATGATGAGGTGTCTTATCAGTATATTGTTGTGCTTTAATGGGGAGATCAGTGTATACCCAGATGGAGAGAACTTACTGTGAGTTTCCTTTAATTTGTGGTTATATTCAGCACATGACAAAAAGTAGTGAGGATTAGACTTTGGGGATGAAGAGACAGGATTAAGATTGTTCTCTTCAGAATTCCTGATCTAGCATGAATCATTTCTGAGTGGCTGTGGTAACATTATATCAGTCAATGTATTTAAGTGGAAAAAATAGGAAATCGGTGTTTCAGATAAATAGCAGAAATTCATGCACAAGAGATCATTTTACAAATGGTAGAATTTTTTAACTGATGTGGGATAAATAAACGTTTTAGGTGAGTTTTGGCTGTTTCTCCGTTTTCTAGTAAGTGAATAGATTCATTTAAATACTCATCTGTCTGAAGACAGAGGGCTGGGCTAAATAACTTCTTCCATAGAGTCCTATTTGCAGTGAAGTTCTAAGATTCTGTGCAGTCTCTCAAGTTCCAGCTACAAGCTAAATTTGCTTCTGCATTATTTTCATTTTTGCTTTTGGTGCTTACCAACTTGTAGTGGTTAAGTGAGGCAAAAAGGTATACCCCCTACAGGCAGATAGGAAAGGCCTTGGAAGAGAAGAGAAGGGAGTGAGATCATGCCACTTTAGAAGGCGATATCAGGCCTAGGGAACATTCTTTCATTGCTCCCGAGGACTTAAACCACAATGTCTCTTCCTTAGTGCCCCCTACTCTACTACTCAAATCAGCAATCACAAAATCTGTCTCTACCCTGACCCCTTCCCCATGTGCCAACAAACCCTCGCACCTACTCTTCTGCTAATTAAAGCTTAGAAATCACTTTTCTCCAGATTTGCTGAAAAAAAAAAACAACACAGTACAGAAAGTTGATTTATCCTCTCTAAATCCTATCTTTATTTATATATCATCCCACTAATTATCTATAGAGACAGATCAAGCCCATAAAAAAACCCTAGACAACAGATACCTGTTGGCAACCCTCTCTTGGAGACCCCATCTTGGGGAACTATGTTTTCATTTTTTTTATTATTCTAATTAATCCTATTACTTTGCTCTCATGCTTGTGTACATGGATTTCATTCCTCAAATTGGTGAGACAAGCTACCTGACAACCATACTTCATGTTATATAAGCATAATCTTTAGGCAGAATAGTGATTAGGGTATGCCGATTAATTAACCCATCTTGTCAAGTTTAAGTAAATATTCAGTACTGTTAGAGATATCAAAATAGAAGAAATTGTTGTTTTCCTGAAGAACCATAGTCTATTTGAATATTGTGGCAAAAATCACACTTGAAACAATTAGATAGTAAACAGGTAAAATTTATTTGTGTTATTTCTCTATTTCTATAGCACTTTGTAGTAAGCATTTATTTGTAATGAACTGCAGTGAATGAATTATATAGGAGGTAGATCTTAAAGAAATACCTGTAGATAAAATGGATTTAGATAAGCTGAGGTCAGGGGCAATTGAAATCAAAAGGAGGGAAAAGAGATATAATCAAAATTTCCAGAGATACATTCCTGAAAATTTTCCTTGACTTAAAGGAACACTGTCCAATTTTGTTTGATCAACAGCAGGTTTCTATTCCTAGGTATCTTTATTATCTTCTGTGAAAATATTTCCCCAATTAAATAGTAAAAAATGTCATCTTGCTTCAGAAAATATACAATATCGGGAATCATTGAAAAAAAATTTAAACTCAACATCCTGAATATTGGATTTTGCTTTCTCAAATCTCTTTTTTATATTATTCAAGGCATATAGTTGTTCTATTTTGGGCTCCATATGGTGATAGAATAAGTCAGGATGATTGCTTGGTATCTGGGATTCTGTAAGTGCCCGTATATGCATATGTGTGTGTGTGTGTGTGTGTGTGTGTGTGTGTGTGTGTGTGTTAACTAGGCAAGCTTTACCACTGAGCCACATCCCATGTGTTTTTTATTTATTTATTTTTAATTTGAGAAAAATCTCACTAATGTGCTATGGCTGTCCTCCAACTTGGGATTCTCCTGTCTCAGTATCCCAAGTCACTGGGATTACAGGTACAGGCCACTGTGCCTGGATTGAATCTCTCAGTTTTTAATGTAGTAATATTTTTTAGCAGCTAATACCCCTACTTAAAGGTTTGTTACCTTAGAAAGCTTTCGTCATTCATTTACAAATGCTGTGTAATGGTGGTAGGGTACATCTGATACCTTGCCCCCTTAGCAGCAATGAGATTGGGCCCCAAGGACCTTCTCAGTCAAGTCACTGACAAGATTGACATGTTCCACATTGCAAATCCTGTACCTTGTGAGCTGTCTGCCCTGTGTCTGTCTCTCTCTAATCTTTGTATTCAGTGTTCTTTTAATCAGTAACATTTTTAATTCTCTAGTGCTAAAGATTTCCTATATTTAATGTATCCATGTAAATTCAGTTGGTATGAAATTTAAAACAATTTCTCATTAAATTTTTTTGAAGAAGTAGTATTTTGGTAAATTTCTCAGATGCAACATGGATGCAAAACGTGTATACTTCAATATTTCCAAGAATGTACTTCATTTGGGAGGTGGCAGTACTCTACAATTCAATGTTTGATGAGGTACTTGTGATTTTCTTCAGTAATACGTTATGCTTCCTTAGGCTTTGTTTTGAAATGTTTTTCCAAGCCTCCATTGGGCTTCATGTCTAATTCCTCATTCAGAATCTATCCTTGGTTTCATGCAAGCTCTTATCTTTGCTGTATTATGATTCCTATGAAAATGACATAATGTGTGTAGATAGTTTAATGAATGGATTTCTTGATATAGGGATGACCTCTGGGGTAACTTTTGAAAGAAACTATTCTAATATAAACAGTAATCTAGGACATTGCTCTACCAAATAATAGAGAATGTAATGATTGGCTCCCAAGAGAATTATGTTATTAGAGAAAATGTATACATTGCCTATGTAAATGTACAATAGATTTGATAAAAATATGCTCAGGTATTAAATCCAGCTCTACTTAAGATTCTGTATTACTGGGAAATGGGGATTCATGTTGTGAATAATCATCTCAGCCATCTATGTGTAGATTAGTCCCACCTAAAATGAAACTTCAAGATTAATTCTTTTCATATCTGAGATTTCTCTAGCCCACCATTATTCAAATTCACTTAGGTTGTATGTACAGGGAATGAGTATGATTCTTAATTTTAATTTGAGGCAAGCAAGAATAGAAGTTTACACATGTTTCAGAGGGACTATTTATAATATGATGTATTGTTGCCAGGTTTCTCATTTTTTGCAATTTTTACACTGTGTCAATAGCTCAAATGAGACACCACTGTTCAGATGAGAAGAGTGGTGATGGGGTAATGCTATGGGAAGTTCTGTGCTGTTTTTGTATTTCAATACTCTCCCCTCACACAGATTAGATGGATTTTATAAAGAAAAATCTGTATTTTTTGAGGCATCATTAGATTTTTGAACTACTAGCTGAAAGAAATTTTGGAAACTTCTTGATTAAGAGAAGAGACCTATTATGGATGCCATGTAGAAGACTTTTAAATACACACACATACACTCTCTCTCTCTCTCTCTCTCTCTCTCTTTTCTCTGTCTCTGTCACACACACACACACACACACAGAGAGAGAGAGAGAGAGAGAGAGAGAGAGAGAGAGAGAGAGAGATACAAACATTAAGTTAAATAGACGGAGACATGAATAAGGCATCACAATTGTTGCTAGAAGATTAAATCATTTTACTTATTAAACAGGGTTTCCTGAAGCACAAGAGAAACAGACTGCCATCTGCATGTAACCATTTATGGAATATTGAAAAACTACCTCTCCAAAATTGTTTCCTTCCTGACCAATAGTATTCTCAAGGTTCTCCCAGTGGTAATATTGCATTTAGTTTAGTATAACATGTAAATGTATTAACTGGATAGAGTAAAGCATTCGTTCATTGTCACATTAGCATTCATGTGCTTATGAAAAAAAAGTTAACTGTTGTTAGATAGGAAGTAATTCCTAGAGGAAATATGACCTAAGATAAGACATTTTGAGTAAAGGTGATATAGAAATGGATTGTTTTCCAGGGTAGATAGCTCAAATGAGAAACCCCTGTTTGGATGAGATGAAGGGTGATGGGGCAGTGCTCTGGACTGCTGATAAGAGAATGACTTTTTCCTTTATTCACTCTTGCCTTTATATAATTACTAAGAAAGTGTGATAATCGATGATACATGTAATGGTTCTAGCTGAACTCTTTATAGATTTGGAAATTAGCTTCTGGTCCAAAGATTGTTATCAAAATGTTAGTCATGTATTCATATACATTGACTGAATCATTTGAAGCAATTTCCTTTGAATGGGAGAAATTTAGAAATAGAAGGACCCTTGCAGAGTACTGTTTTTTTTTTTTTTTTTTTTTCCAAAATATGTGGCTTGAAACCCTATGGTTCTGGGGAAAAAAATGTCTTGGGTTTATTTAGAAGGCAAGGATAAGGAATAACAGAGAAAACTCTAGGTCCATTTCTCATGGTTCAGGAAGAGCAGATATAGTTTAATTTGTGTTCTCTGTTTTGTCTCTGAGAAGGTTATTATTTTAAAAATGGGTTCCAGGGCTGAGGTTGTGGCTCAGTGTGAGGCACTGGGTTCAAGTCTTAGCACCACATATCAATAAATAAATTTAAGGTCCATTGACAACTAAATTTTTTTAAAAGGGGGATTCCATTGATTTTTTAGAACATTATTAAAAAATAGATCTAAAATAAGCAATGGATCTAATCTCTTTCATATTTAACAGATGGAGAGTTTGAGATAGAGTCAAACTTACCTAATTCAGGATCCTGGGGAAAAGCTTGTCTTATTTAAATTGCAATTTAAAAATACTATTAACTTTTAAATATAGCATGTCAAAGATTATATAAATGTGTGCTAATAAGCAGAATACGATAATGAAAAAATTAAAATTCAGACAAACTCTACATCAAATAATAAACACAAAATCCTGTTAGAATGCAAGAATTAATTACAGGAACCAGATGAAAGCATATAGAAGGCCTTCTTAATTTATTGAGTTTGAGTTTGTAAACACTACTGATTTAAGACTTGAATCATTCTTGTAAATGAGACCTTGAACATTTATAAAGGAAGGCATCATTTGCAAACTTGTGCTCAGGATTTTAATATAACATTTCAATTACCAACATATAAAAAATTGGCCAAACTTGTTTCCTACCTGTTCCTCATGAATGTGAAACATATTGATACCCCTGTTTTTTTCTTACGAGTTTGTTCCCTCTTAGACTATCATTAGACACTTCTATGAATCTTACTCATTCTTCAAGATTCTACAGAAGTTTCATCTGTTTTAGAAAGTTTTCTCTGGTTTCCTCAACCCTCACTAAACCTGCCTTCCCCTCAGCAACTAAGGTACTTCTTCTCCATGGTTTTTATTTCATGTTTAGGAAATTCTGACTCGTCTTCTTTCTCTTTGTCTTAGTATATGTTTGTTTTATTTTTTCCTCATTGACCCTACCACATGCTATGCTTTTTAAAGTAGAGGACATATTCAATCTCTTCTCTACCCCTGTACTTCAAAAGAAACCTTGTTTGTAGTAAATGATCATAAATATTTCTTGCATTATTATCATCACTTCCTTAAAATAGTTCTTTTATGGCATCAATTCCTATAAAACTGACTAAGGAATTTTACATTTTAAGGTCTTAAATTACTATTAATTCACTATGATTTTGAAAATCAGGCAGGAACACAGAATGGCTTTTCTAATACTTAGATCCTGTCCAAAATGCTTCTGAGTTTACTGTGACTTGATTATGCATCTGTGTTTTGAGTAATAGAATAGGAAATTCTATAATTAACTAAATAAAAAATATCATTTTAAAAGGAAGCAATTTCTAAAGCATTATTGTATCCATCTATAGAAATATTTTATGCCCAATTTTAACTGAAGTTTATTGCAATAATCCAATAAAACCTTTCTTTCTAAGTGGAAATGGGCGTTCTCATTTAATTTCCATGCAGAGCCAGTAGGAACTATTTATTCTTTATTATAAAGTCCTGATTTTGCAATAAATATTTTACTTTAGTCCTGGAAATGATGTGGATATGCTTATAGTCTCTGCAATTGGGAGTTGTAAATTCAACCAAATTATCAAGTGCTTTCAAATAGAAAATACTCTCATATTCTAATGTGTACTAGCTCCCACATTCAAAATGTGTGTGTTGCATAAAAACATGGGTGGTAAGCAGGATCATTCTTTTGTATTTATGTAAACAAAGTGCTGAATTGTGATTGGAATGCTTAAATTGGGAGTTCCCATAATAAAACAATTTTATGTATTTTATTAAGCATCTGATGCCTTAGGTTTTTGGAATGTCAAGAAAGTGTATAACCTAAAATGATCATTATATAATAGTTTGAAGCAAAGAGAATGCTTCAGTGAACAAAGTAAATCCACTTATGTGCTGGCATCTTCACAGGAGTCAAGATGAGCTGTGTGTTTTGGGAGTTAGGTAGTCCCCCCATTGCTCTAAATTGGCTAAAATGAAAGAAAAATAAACACTATGTTTGAGGTTAGACCATCCTTTTCTTTGTCTGTGGATCTCTGCAGGTTGATGATGATAGGGATTCCAGATTCCCTCTGGCTGCTTAGAGTAACACTGCTCTTCTGTGGAATTTGCCACTCCATAAGTAGGTTTCAAGTGGCTACCCACTAAGCAATGAGTTTCCTGTAAGAAACCTGTTTCTCCACTACCACACATAGAATCAGGGTATCCCCTCTTGTCCATGAAATATCTGCACTGAGAATATTGGAACCAATATATTCACCGATCCTCACCCCTTCTCATGCCTTTACTTTGTATTCAGCTTAAATTTCATAGACAAACATAATTTTTAACTCTTAATGTCTACAATAATTTCTAATAATCTTATTCTCATTATACTCATATACTTATATACAGAACTGAACATGACTAGAAGAAATCACATAACCATATTGACTGATCTTATTAGAAGCTCAAGATTATTAATAGTGCCTGGCATTGTGGCACATACCTGTAATCCCAGCGGCTTGGGAGCATGAGACAGGAGGATCGCAATTTCAAAGCCAGCCTCAGCAATTCAACAATACCCTAAGCAACTTAGGGAGACTCTGTCTCTAAATAAAATATAAAATGGCTGGGGATGTGGCCTAGTAGTTAAGTGCCCTGGGTTGAATCCCTAGTACAAGAAAAAAAAAAGATTATTAATAGCGAATGAGACTAACATTCTTTTTTAAAAAATATTTTTTAGTTGTAGTTGGACACAATACCTTTATTTTATCCCTTCATTTTTATGTGGTGCTGAGGATCAAACCCAGGGCCCCACATGTACTAGGTGAGCACTCTACCACTGAGCCACAACCCTAGCCCATAGAGACTAACATTCTTATTTCCCTTACCTAATGCTTAATTAATGACCTCATTTTCTAAACTGAAAACTGTTAGCCATGAACTATTAACAACATTTTTACCCATCAATGCCCGCCTTCTGTTTACTACTCTCTCCTGTTACTATGGAAAAATGTTTTTATCCCAATTTACCCCTATGAGAGACCACCCTCTGTAATGTACATTAAATACCAGCCCTCATCCTCAAGGATATTGCTACAAATATTCTTCCATCTCTCTTGTATCACTTTCCTCTATTTTACTGGACATTTTCCACCAGCATAAATATACTATAATTTCCTATAGCCTTAAAATATTCTCAGGCAAATAATAAAAGCAAAGGAAGAATGCCAGCCCATAGATGGAGAAGGAATGAAAGATTAAAAAAAAACCCACTATTTTATGACCTCCAATGTAATAATTTGAGGTAAAATTACCAGTGACTTCTGTGTTATTTTCCTTTCCATCATTATGACCAAAGATCTGAGATAAATAAGTTTATAAGAAAGAATAATTTCATTTTGGCTTACATTTCAGAGATTTCAGTCCATGGATATGTAGTCCTATTGCTTTGGGTCCTTTGCAAGGTAGTACATTATGGTGGAAGTACATGGCAGAAGTAGCTGCTCACTTCCTGGTGGTCAGGAAGCATAGAGTGGAAGAAGAAAGAGCCAGGACCCCAATAATCCCCTTCCAGGCAATGTTCCCAGTAACCTACCTGCCTCCAACCAGGCCCCACCTCTTAATGGTTCCATCATCTTGCAGCAGCACCATGCAATAGGGACCAACCTTTAACACATGGACCTTTGGTGTACATTTCTGATGCAAACATTAGAAGCTTTTAAAAATGGTAGGTGAATTGCTTTTGGGGGAAAAAGTTTTATGGTGTTAGAATTTTATACCAAATGATTTAAATTATTGCATCTTGGTCAATTCAAAAATTACAAAGAAGGAATTTACCTTCATGGATAAATACGGTGCCCACTATTTTAATTGAATAATCAAACAGCTTTATTAATAGTGGAATAACTGGGAATTTTGTGCCTTTATGATTTAATGTGGGCAAAATTAGTAACAGAAAATCACCTTTGAAATACTCTTACTCCAAAATGTTCAATCTGAATCTCTAGATCTTAATATTGCAATAGGTACAGGGAATAGCACTAAAGAATCAACTATAGCATAAGCAAACAATCAGATATTCCCATAATGTTGGGTATTCTATAATATAATAGACCTATACTTTTTTTGTACCATGGGTTGAATCAGGGTGCTTAACCACTGAGCCACATCCCTAGTTCATTTTGAGACAGGGTCTTGCTATGTTGCTTAGGGCCTCACTACACATATACTTTTTCAAGAGGTCAATGCCATGAAAAATAATGGAACAACTAGGTTAAAAATAGATTAAGGAAACTTAAAAATAAAAATGGAATATTTGAATATTTGGGGGGGGTCTAAGCTATTCAAAATAATAGTTAATATTTGGGAATAATTGAATAACTATGCTTGTTCCATTGTCTTTAAATGAATTCTGAAGAAATTTTCTGGTTCAAATTTTTATTGGCCTTCTTTGAAATGTGAAATTCATAGTAGGTAATTTTAACATAGTTATCAATATCTAGAAAATGGGAAAATCCCACTCAATATTTTGCTTCATTATTTAGTATTATTTTCATAGAAGAAAGTTTATTCAGTACAGAAAAAAATATGAAAAGAAGAGCTATGAAATGAGAGTTTAAAATTTTATGGTATTTTTGCTTTCACATATAATGTTTCCTGTTTATCATTGTTGACAACACAGATATTCATTGAGCATCTATTATGTTTTAAAGGTGGAAGCTATCAGTGAAGAAATAGGCAAAGCAGTTATATTCTTGAATTCTTACATTCCTATATTCTTAAATGTTAGAGGAGTGGACCAAACCAAACAAATAAACATACATTTGTTGATAATGTAAGTGGTGTGTAAAATAAGAAAGCAGAGAAGTAGAGTAGGGTGTGGTATAGGAATTGGTGTGCATTTGAAGTAAAATGCTCTGGTGAGCCTTTGCCACGAAAGTGTCAGTTGAGCAAAGATGTGCAATCATCTGGAAGAAAGGTGTTCCAGACAGAAGTAACATCATTTAGCACGAAGACAGGGTGACTTGAACACAATGGACTTGTGAAAAAGTATAGTTAGGAGATTAATTCAGGAAAGTAATAGGTAAAGTGAATATATAGTGCTTGATAGGCCCATTTAAAGGATTTTGATTCTTACTCTGAATGAGAGGGGGATACTCAAGAGTATTTGTCTAGGCAGTGACATTTCCTGACTTTCATTTTCATAAGAGTATTCTGCTGTTGCAATGAGAGTACGGCAAAGCCAGATGGAATGAAACCTGTTAGGAGGCTGTTGTAATAATCAAGGTGAGAAATGTTGGTGGTTTTGTTTTCAATAAAGATATCAGAATCTCATTTCCTGATAGAATAGGTTTCTTACTGATATGTGTCTTAATGTTCAGGGAAAGTGGCCACTATAGAGATTCAAAAGGCAGGCTTCAGTGACTCAACTTATAAACTCATGGGTCCATGTGGCAAGGTTGTAGGAATTTTCCTTGGGTGATTTGGTCACTGAAGAATGTAGCTGGACCTGACCTGCCTTGCTGATAACTCCATCCAAGAGTGTGATACCCATTAACAGGTATTCTGGGTGTACTACATGGGAGTGGGAGAGTGGAAGATACTGAACAGGAGGCAGATCTCTCATGTTAGACATCTATATAGTGTACAGCCCTTTTGATCAGTTCCTAAAATTCTCATGCATCCCATTTGATACCCAACACAGAGAAATGTGTTGGGTACCATGGTTAGTCAGTGTTCTCCAGAAAAACAGTGACAACTAGCAAAGGTGACTGTGGACAGTTAGGAAATGATATTTTTTCTTCTTTCTGTATTTCCTACTAGGTCTTCCCATACTTTAGAATTTAGGCATTGAATAGAGAGAGGGAAGAGGAATCCCTTGAATAGACTTAATGTTTGAAAGAAAGAGGAAGTGTAAGTGAAGCCCACTCTATATTCCTAGTTTTCTTTATGAGACCTAGAGCCAAAAACCTGGCTACCATGGAAGAGTGGAGGTGCGTGACTCATACTGGGAGGGGGATATAACTTAAATTGAAACAGCTGGGTATGGTGGCACATGGCTTTAATCCTAGGAACTCTGGAGGCCAAGGCAGAAGGATTGGAAGTTCAGAGCCATCCTTGGCAACTTAGTGAGATCTTGTCTCAAAATAAAAAATAAAAAAAGGACTGGGATGTAGCTCACAGGCAAAGTACCCCTGGGTTTAATCCCCAGTGCCAAAAAAGTAAGTGAAAAATTATAAAATAAAAAAATAGTGAATATGATATTGGATTTTTAAACTAGTTTCACCTATAATATCTGAAGGAGACTAAATTTATTTTTTGCAGTTCCCAGGAGGTAGTAAGGGATCAAAAAAAATGTCCATAGGATTAGGAAGTAGTGATTGGGAAAAATATTAGAAAATATTTATTCACAGAGGTGTTACTATATGTAATTCACTTTATATTATTGTTGTTATATTTAACTTTCATGAGCAATCTGGTTTCACAAACACACACACACACACACACACACACACACACACAAATAATAAAAGTACTCCAAGACTTAGAGTTTATGTAACATGTACTATATATATCTCTCACATAGGTAAGAAATGGTAGACCTGAGATTCAAACCCAAGCATTATGATTTAGAATTCAAGTTTTAACCATTGTATTCTGTAGAGCTGTGGGATGAGAATGAAGTATATCACTTCTGAAGAGCCTTTTAGAGCTGGCCTAGTCACTTATCTATTTTGTTCATTAGCTTCCTTGTTGTCAGAATTTGGAATGTAAAATTTGCCTTGTTCCACTAGATGCCTGCATGTAGGAG
The DNA here is from genome assembly GCF_047511675.1 of Marmota flaviventris. Lineage (NCBI taxonomy): Eukaryota > Metazoa > Chordata > Mammalia > Rodentia > Sciuridae > Marmota > Marmota flaviventris. The sequence continues at coordinate 104,552,225 of NC_092518.1, forward strand.
TAGAATGAAGTAATAAATGGAAGATAATTTGCAAAGTAAGGCATTTTCATACCCATATTTCAGTGCATAATTGTTGCAGATTTTATGCCAAATTCTTATTACTAAACTGTCTTTGGGCAAGATTAGGATGCATAGAATACTTGTATATATACATTGATGCAGTGGCAATGATTATGCAATAAAATATGGAATTATCATCTATTTTTGTGGTATTTTTCTAGTCAGGCATAAGAGGAAGAATATATGCCAGGAAATGGGGAATTCTACTCCCCTGCTTCTTTTTTTTTTTTAATTTTTTTTTATTGGTTGTTAAAAACATTATAAAGCTCTTGACATATCATATTTCATACATTAGATTCAAGTTGGTTATGAACTCCCAATTTTACCCCAAATACAGATTGCAGAATCACATCGGTTACACATCCACATTTTTACATAATGCCCTATTAGTAACTGTTGTATTCTGCTACCTTTCCTATCCTCTACCATCCCCCCTCCCTCCCCTCCCATCTTCTCTCTCTACCCCATCCACTGTAATTCATATCTCTCCTTGTTTATTTTCCCATTCCCCTCACAACCTCTTATATGTAATTTTGTATAACAATGAGGGTCTCCCTCCATTACCATGCAATTTCCCTTTTCTCTCCCTTTCCATCCCACCTCATCTATCTGTTTAATGTTAATCTTTTCTTCCTGCTCTTCCTCCCTGCTCTGTTCTTAGTTGCTCTCATTATATCAAAGAAGACATTTGGTATTTGTTTTTTAGGGATTGGCTAGCTTCACTAAGCATAATCTGCTCTAGTGCCATCCATTTCCCTGCAAATTCTATGATTTTGTCATTTTTTAGTGCTGCATAATACTCCATGGTGTATAAATGCCACATTTTTTTATCCATTCATCTATTGAAGGGCATCTGGGTTGGTTCCACAGTCTAGCAATTGTGAATTGTGCTGCTATGAACATTGATGTAGCAGTATCCCTGTAGTACGCTCTTTTAAGGTCTTCAGGGAAAAGTCCAAGAAGGGCAATAGCTGGGTCAAATGGTGGTTCCATTCCCAGCTTTCCCAGGAATCTCCATACTGCTTTCCAGATTGGCCGCACCAATTTGCAGTCCCACCAGCAATGTACAAGAGTACCCTTTTCCCCACATCCTCTCCAGCACTTGTTGTTGTTTGACTTCATAGTGGCTGCCAATCTTACTGGAGTGAGATGGTATCTTAGGGTGGTTTTGATTTGCATTTCTCTGACTGCTAGAGATGGTGAGCATTTTTTCATGTACTTGTTGATTGATTGTATGTCCTCCTCTGAGAAGTGTCTGTTCAGGTCTTTGGCCCATTTGTTGATTGGGTTATTTGTTTTCTTATTGTTTAATTTTTTGAGTTCTTTGTATACTCTGGATATTAGGGCTCTATCTGAAGTGTGAGGAGTAAAAATTTGTTCCCATGATGTAGGCTCCCTATTTACCTCTTTTATTGTTTCTCTTGCTGAGAGAAAACTTTTCAGTTTAAGTAAGTCCCATTTGTTGATTTTTGTTATCAACTTTTGTGCTATGGGTGTCCTATTAAGGAATTTGGAGCCCGACCCTACAATATGTAGATCGGAGCCAACTTTTTCTTCTATCAGACGCAGAGTCTCTGATTTGATATCTAGCTCCTTGATCCACTTTGAGTTAACTTTTGTGCATGGCGAGAGGAGGGGATTCAGTTTCATTTTGTTGCATATGGATTTCCAGTTTTCCCAGCACCATTTGTTGAAGATGCTATCCTCCCTCCATTGCATGCTTTTAGCTCCTTTATCAAATATAAGTCCCCTGCTTCTTTTTTTGCGGTACTAGGGATTGAACCCAGGGCCTTACACATGCTTAGCAAGTACTCTACCACCTATGTGTACCCTCAAATCTGTGTCTCTTAAGTCTTTTTAGACCTTCACTCCCACCCTTGGAACATCAGAAAATAAATCCTTTCTTTTCCTTATGGGTTTACACCATTCAGCTGGAGATAGTAAATGGCAAAGAAGGAGAGGGCTAGAAGAATTACTGAACATCCGCCCCCTCCCCCTGCGCCGGCATAGTAGAGGGAACTGGGACCAAACACAGAGCAGGCCCAGCGGCCTGCTGAGGGGCAGAGCCGCCCCCCACCCCCCTCGCCTGCCAGGTAGGGGAAGGGTGACCACCGACAGAAAAGGCCCAGTGGCCCGCGGCGGGACAGAGCTTCCAATCACTCCTGCAAGGTAGGCGGGCCTGCGACCCACCGGCAGAAGAGGAGCAGCCGCCTGCTGAGAGGCTGAGCCGCCCCCTCCCCCTGCGCCGGCATAGTAGAGGGAACTGGGACCAAACACAGAGCAGGCCCAGCGGCCTGCTGAGGGACAGAGCCGCCACCCACCCCCCTCGCCTGCCAGGTAGGGGAAGGGTGACCACCGACAGAAAAGGCCCAGTGGCCCGCGGCGGGACAGAGCTTCCAATCACTCCTGCAAGGTAGGCGGGCCTGCGACCCACCGGCAGAAGAGGAGCAGCGGCCTGCTGAGAGGCAGAGCCGCCCACTCTCCCCCGCGCCTGCAAGGTAGTCAGAACTGAGACCACCATCAGAACAGGTCAGACCTGCAACCGAGAGACAGAACAGGCCCAGTGGCCTGAGGAAGGGTAGAGCCGCCCCCCCCCACGCCTGCAAAGTAGGCGGACCTGCGACCCACTGGCACTACAGCCCCAGAGGCCTGCAGAGGGGCAGTGCCGCTGCCTGCGCCTGCAAAGTAGGCAGAACTGCGACCACCGACAGAACAAGCCTAGCGGCCTGCAGAGGGACAGAGCCGCCGCCCGCGCCTGCAAGGTCGGCGGACCTGCTACCGACTGGCAGAGCAGGCCCAGCGGCCTGCCGGCGTGGTAGGCACATTGCCCCAATTGGAGGAGGGGCAGAGCCGCCGCCCGCGCCTGCGAGGGAGACTTTGCAACTATACAAGACCAATATAAATATATAGGGGGAAAATTCAATAGCACAACAGTTTCACCAAGAAGAAAGGAACGCGAACAGTATGAAGAGACAAGGAAAGAAAGGACCACAAGCATTGCAGGTCAACTCAACGTTAGAAGAGGTAATAGCTGCAGCAGATGGAATGTCAGATAAAGAATTCAGGATATACATGCTTCAGATGATCTGGAGTCTCAAGGAAGACATCAGACAGCAAAATCAGACAATGAAAGATCACTTCAACAATGAATTACATAAACAAATCCAAGAAGCAAAAGATCAACTATACAGGGAAATAGAGGTTATAAAAAACAAACAAACAGAAATCCTAGAAATGCAGGAAGCAATAAGCCAACTTAAAAACTCAATTGAGAATACTACCAGCAGAGTAGAACACTTAGAAGACAGAACATCAGACAATGAAGATAAAGTATTTCAACTTGAAAAGAACATAGACAGCTCAGCAAGACTGTTAAGAAACCATGAGCAGAACATCCAAGAAATATGGGATAACATCAAGAGACCAAATTTAAGAGTCATTGGGATACAGGAAGGAACAGAGTTTCAAACCAAAGGAATGAGCAATCTATCCAATGAAATAATTCGAGAAAACTTCCCAGACTTGAAGAATGAGACAGAACCCCAAATCCTAGAAGCCTACAGGACGCCGAATGTGCAAAATCATAAGAGACCCACACCTAGACACATTATAATGAAGATGCCCAACATACAGAATAAGGAGAGAATTTTAAAAGCTACAAGAGAAAGGAAGCAGATCACATTTAGGGGTAAGCCAATCAGGATAACAGCTGATCTTTCAACACAGACTCTGAAAGCTAGAAGATCCTGGAATAACATATTTCAAACACTGAAAGAAAATGGGTTCCAACCAAGAATTGTGTTTCCAGCGAAATTAAGCTTCAGGATGGAAGATGAAATTAAAACCTTCCACGATAAACAAAAGTTAAAAGAATTTGCAGCTAGAAAACCATCTCTTCAAAACATCCTTGGCAAAACATTACAGGAAGAGGAAATGGAAAATAACAATGAAAACCAACAGTGGGAGGTAGGACACTAAAGGGGGGAAAATAATCAAAGTGGAAAACAAACCATGTTTAGTAACATAAATAAACAAATATGGCTGGAAGAACAACCCATATCTCAATAATAACCCTAAATGTTAATGGCTTAAACTCACCAATCAAGAGACACAGGCTAGTAGAATGGATCACAAAACAAGACCCAACAATATGCTGCCTACAGGAGATGCATTTGATAGGAAAAGACATACATAGGCTGAAGGTGAAAGGTTGGGAAAAATCATATCACTCATATGGACTTCGGAAACAAGCAGGAGTATCCATACTCATATCAAATAAAATAGATTTTAAGCCAAAGTTAATCAAAAGGGATAAAGAGGGACACTACATACTGCTCAAGGGAACCATACACCAACAAGACATAACAATCATAAATATATATGCCCCAAACAATGGTGCAGCTATGTTCATCAAACAAACTCTTCTCAAGTTCAAGAGTCTAATAGACCACCATACAATAATCATGGGAGACTTCAACACACCTCTATCACCACTGGACAGATCTTCCAAACAAAAGTTGAATAAGGAAACTATAGAACTCAATAACACAATTAATAACCTAGACTTAATTGACATATATAGAATATACCACCCAACATCAAGCAGTTACACTTTTTTCTCAGCAGCACATGGATCCTTCTCAAAAATAGATCATATATTATGTCACAGGGAAACTCTTAGACAATACAAAGGAGTAGAGATAATACCATGCATCCTATCTGATCATAATGGAATGGAACTGAAAATCAACGATAAAAGAAGGAAGGAAAAAGAATACATCACTTGGAGAATGAACAATAGGTTACTGAATGATCAATGGGTTATAGAAGACATCAAGGAGGAAATTAAAAAATTCTTAGAGATAAATGAAAACACAGACACAACATATCGGAATCTATGGGACACATTGAAAGCAGTTCTAAGAGGAAAATTCATTGCTTGGAGTTCATTCCTTAAAAAAAGAAAAAACCAACAAATAAATGATCTCATACTTCATCTCAAAATCCTAGAAAAAGAAGAGCAAAACAACAGCAAAAGAAGTAGAAGGAAAGAAATAATTAAAATCAGAGCTGAAATTAATGAAATCGAAACAAAAGAAACAATTGAAAAAATTGACAAAACTAAAAGTTGGTTCTTTGAAAAAATAAACAAAATCGACAGACCCTTAGCCATGCTAGCGAAGAGAAGAAGATAGAGAACTCAAATCACTAACATACGGGATGAAAGAGGCAATATCACAACAGACACTTCAGAAATACAGAAGATAATAAAAAATTATTTTGAATCCTTATACTCCAATAAATTAGAAGATAGTGAAGGCATAGATAAATTTCTTAAGTCATATGATCTGCCCAGATTGAGTCAGGAGGATATAGACAACCTAAACAGACCAATATCAATTGAGGAAATAGAAGAAACCATCAAAAGACTACCAACTAAGAAAAGCCCAGGACCGGATGGGTATACAGCAGAGTTTTACAAAACCTTTAAAGAGGAACTAATACCAATACTTTTCAAGCTACTTCGGGAAATAGAAAAAGAGGGAGAACTTCCAAATTCATTCTACGAGGCCAACATCACCCTGATACCTAAACCAGACAAAGACACTTCAAAGAAAGAAAACTACAGACCAATATCTCTAATGAACCTAGATGCAAAAATCCTCAATAAAATTCTGGCGAATCGGATACAAAAACATATCAAAAAAATTGTGCACCATGATCAAGTAGGATTCATCCCTGGGATGCAAGGCTGGTTCAATATACGGAAATCAATAAATGTTATTCACCACATGAATAGACTTAAAAATAAGAACCATATGATCATCTCGATAGATGCGGAAAAAGCATTCGACAAAGTACAGCATCCCTTTATGTTCAAAACTCTAGAAAAACTAGGGATAACAGGAACATACCTCAATATTGTAAAAGCAATCTATGCTAAGCCTCAGGCTAGCATCATTCTGAATGGAGAAAAATCGAAGGCATTCCCTCTAAAATCTGGAACAAGACAGGGATGCCCTCTCTCACCACTTCTGTTCAACATAGTTCTCGAAACACTGGCCAGAGCAATTAGACAGACGAAAGAAATTAAAGGCATCAAAATAGGAAAAGAAGAACTTAAATTATCACTATTTGCAGATGATATGATTCTATACCTAGCAGACCCAAAAGGCTCTACAAAGAAACTATTAGAGCTAATAAATGAATTCACCAAAGTGGCAGGATATAAAATCAACACCCATAAATCAAAGGCATTCCTGTATATCAGCGACAAATCCTCTGAAATGGAAATGAGGACAACCACTCCATTCACAATATCTTCAAAAAAAATAAAATACTTGGGAATCAACCTAACAAAAGAGGTGAAAGACTTATACAATGAAAACTACAGAACCCTAAAGAGAGAAATAGAAGAAGATCTTAGAAGATGGAAAAATATACCCTGTTCATGGATAGGCAGAACTAACATCATCAAAATGGCGATATTACCAAAAGTTCTCTATAGGTTTAATGCAATGCCAATCAAAATCCCAACGGCATTTCTTGTAGAAATAGAAAAAGCAATCATGAAATTCATATGGAAAAATAAAAGACCCAGAATAGCAAAAACAATGCTAAGCAGGAAATGTGAATCAGGCGGTATAGCGATACCAGACTTCAAACTATATTACAGAGCAATAGTAACAAAAACAGCATGGTACTGGTACCAAAACAGGCGGGTGGACCAATGGTACAGAATAGAGGACACAGAAACCAATCCACAAAACTTCAACTATCTTATATTTGATAAAGGGTCTAAAAGCATGCAATGGAGGAAGGATAGCATCTTCAACAAATGGTGCTGGGAAAACTGGAAATCCATATGCAACAAAATGAAACTGAATCCCTTTCTCTCGCCATGCACAAAAGTTAATTCAAAATGGATCAAGGAGCTTGATATCAAATCAGAGACACGCCGTCTGATAGAAGAAAAAGTTGGCTACGAGCTACATACGGTGGGGTCGGGCTCCAAATTCCTCAATAGGACACCCATAGCACAAAAGTTAATAACTAGAATCAACAAATGGGACTTACTCAAACTAAAAAGTTTTTTCTCAGCAAAAGAAACAATAAGAGAGGTAAATAGAGAGCCTACATCCTGGGAACAAATCTTTACTCCTCACACTTCAGATAGAGCCCTAATATCCAGAGTATACAAAGAACTCAAAAAATTAGACAATAAGAGAACAAACAACCCAATCAACAAATGGGCCAAGGACCTGAACAGACACTTCTCAGAGGAGGACATACAATCAATCAACAAGTACATGAATAAATGCTCACCATCTCTAGCAGTCAGAGAAATGCAAATCTAAACCACCCTAAGATACCATCTCACTCCAGTTAGATTGGCAGCCATTATGAAGTCAAACAACAACAAGTGCTGGCGAGGATGTGGGGAAAAGGGTACACTTGTACATTGCTGGTGGGACTGCAAATTGGTGCAGCCAATTTGGAAAGCAGTATGGAGATTTCTTGGAAAGCTGGGAATGGAGCCACCATTTGACCCAGCTATTCCCCTTCTCGGTCTATTCCCTAAAGACCTAAAAAGAGCATGCTACAGGGACACTGCTACATCGATGTTCATAGCAGCACAATTCACAATAGCTAGACTGTGGAACCAACCTAGATGCCCTTCAATGGATGAATGGATAAAAAAAATGTGGCATTTATACACAATGGAGTATTACTCTGCATTAAAAAATGACAAAATCGTAGAATTTACAGGGAAATGGATGGCATTAGAGCAGATTATGCTAAGTGAAGCTAGCCAATCCCTAAAAAACAAATGCCAAATGTCTTCTTTGATATAAGGAGAGTAACTAAGAACAGAGTAGGGTCGAAGAGCATGAGAAGAAGATTAACATTAAACAGGGATGAGAGGTGGGAGGGAAAGGGAGAGAGAAGGGAAAAAGCATGGAAACGGAAGGAGACCCTCAGAGTTATACAAAAGTACATACAAGAGGAAGTGAGGGAAAGGGGAAAAATAATACAAGGGGGACAAACGAATGTCAGTAGAGGGGGCAGAGAGAGAAGAGGGGAGGGGAGGGGAGGGGTGATAGTAGAGGATAGGAAAGGCAGCAGAATACAACAGACACTAGTATGGCAATATGTAAATCAATGGATGTGTAACTGATGTGATTCTGCAATCTGTATATGGGGTAAAAATGGGAGCTCATAACCCACTTGAATCAAATTGTGAAATATGATATATCAAGAACTATGTAATGTTTTGAACAGCCAACAATAAAAAATTAAAAAAAAAAAAAAAAAAGAAAAAAACAGAATTACTGAACATAATAGCAGCCTTGTTCCCTTTGGGATTTCCTGAAGAGTGGCTATCTTTGAGCTTTCATTTTTAAATAGGTCCCAAGTTTCACTTTCAATTTGCATAAAGCTAATTGGGTCATAATTTGTCCACCCTTATTTACAGTTAATGATCTATTCTCTCTCAATTAGAATTGCTTGGCATTTGCAAATGATTGCATTTATTGGGCCAACTCATCAATTAAGAATGGGGAAAAAATTATTTCTTATATGTGCTTCCTTCTTTGTTTCCCAATTTTTTGTCCTAGGGAATAGTTGTCAATATGGCTCAGGTCATTTTTGTTAGCATTCTCAAGTACAAGACACTCTGTGATGAAGACAATCTGAAACTATAGTGGAGCTGTTGCAATTTCATCTGAACCAATTTATCTCAAAGAATGCTAACTTAGGCCAGGCACAATGGCACACACCTGTAATCCCAGCAGTTTGGGAGGCTGAGCCAGGAGGATCGAGAGTTTAAAGCCTCAGCAAAGGCAAGGTGCTTAGCAACTCAGAGAGACCCTGTCTGTAAATAAAATACAAAATAGGACTGGGGATGTGGTTCAGTGGTTAAGTCCCCTTGAGGTCAATCTTTGGTACAAAAAAAAAAAAAAAGAATGCTCAGTTAGTTTTACTGTGTTGTTTAGTTGGAAACTGTAGCTCTTGTTACCATTAGTCTTCTTATAAATGTGTGTCAATAATTACTAGGTGACTATCTTAGTGCAAATCCCATCTCTCCCTGTAATATAAGTCACAGAGCATTTTCCCATATTGATAGGCCAGGCTGTCATTATCTATAAAAGGACAGAACATTCTAAGGAAATGATCAGTATGAGATGAACAACTCTTAATAAAATAAATATACTAAGATAATAAAATTGATTTTATAAAGTCATACTTTGTTTTATATTATTAATTTTCCCCTGAATTTATAATTAGATTTTTCCTTTAATGTAATATCATTAAATTTAGTTTTCTACATTTACTTTTTCTTTGTAAAATTGCTTATATTCTGTATAAATCCATTGTTGATTGGCTCTGGAATTCATGTATTTATTATAATCAACATTATTTTTACTTATATTCTGAGATCATTGTCTTCCTTCCTGGATTATATTCAATGAAATTTTCATTATTGAATAACTGTTGGTCACAAATTATCTTATTTTGTTTGCCTGAATATTTCTTTAATTTGCCTTCCTTGGTATACCAAAGATTTAAAATCAGCATACTACAGTGACACAACCATATCAATGTTTATAATAGCACAATTCACAATACCTAAGCTATGGAGCCAACCTAGATGCCTTTCAACAGATGAATGGATAAAGAAAATGAAAATATACACAATGGAGTATTACTCAGCCATTAAGAAGAGTGAGTTTATGGTGTTTTCCAGTAAATGGATGGATATGGAGAAATATCATGCTAAGTGAAATAAACCAGTCCCCCCAAAAATATAGGTTCAATGTTTTCCCTGATATGTGGAAACTAACCCATGATAAGGAGTGGAGAAACAATAGAAGTTCAGTAGATTAGCTAAAGGGGAATGAAAGGAAGGGCAAAGGGATAGGAAAAGGAAAGACAATGGAATTAATCTGACATAATTTTCCTATGTACATGTATAAATACTCCTCAGTGAAACCCACCATTGTGTACATCCACAAGAATGGGGACCTAATTAGAATAAGGTATATCCCATGCTTGTATAATTATATCAAAATGGATTCCATTATCATGTATGACTAAAAAGAACCAATCAAAAATTTGCCTTCCTTCCTTAAGATTGTTTTAGAATCTTAATTTTAAGATTTAAATTATAACAATATAGCTCTAAAAGTTATTTTACCTCAGCACTTTTAATATGTTTGCACTATAATCTAGCTTTCATTATTACTGTTGTATATGCCACTGTTCATTTTTTATGTTTCAGAGTATATACTTCTGTAGTATTTTTTCCCCCCTTTGGCAGCTTTTTGTGTTTTCCTTGTTGTCTTTTATTTTGCAGTTTCACTGTCATGAATCTTGATGCTTATCTATTTTTTCTGTGTCTCATTTTCTTTTTTTTTTTTTGAGAGAGAGAGAATTTTTCAATATTTATTTTTTAGTTCTCAGCAGACACAACATCTTTATTTTATTTGTATATGGTGCTGAGGATCGAACCCAGTGCCCTGTGCATGCCAGGCGAGTGCGCTACTGCTTGAGCCACATCCTCAGCCCCTCTGTGTCTCATTTTAAATTTATTCTGTTTCATATGTCTGAGATTTTATAAGAATTTTGGAGCAATTTTAATATTTTCTCTCCCACATTTTATTTTTCTTTAACTACATCAGATATATATTAGACTTCCCCACTATATCTTCTATGTTTATTAATCTTTTATATTTTCAATCTTTTGTTTCTACTACATTCCCTTACTTCTTTAGTTACTTTACAGTTTACTAAACTTAGCTTCAGTTGTATCTATTCTGTTTTAATAATGTGAATCACTTTATGTTCATAATTATTACCATATATTGTTTTTTCATGAAATTTTGCTTCATTCTGTACATTTGTAAATGCTTTGGTTGATTAGTACTACCTTCAATATCCTCTTAATATTTAAACCATTTCTGAACTCCTTCAGAGTGTCATTTTGTAGTGTTTGTGTATATATGTGTGTGCACCTGTGTGAATTTTGACTTTTGATCCTAGTGTCTTATTTTCTTAAGTTTCTTTAATCTTTGGTTGTGAAGCCGCATTAAATGGAACTGTATTTATGAGAATTCGCTGATACCTATATTTAAGCTAATTTCTTCCAGAGAAGACTTTAATTAACTTTTATCAAACACTTAGGATTTCTGTTTAAAAAGTAGCAATTAAAATAAATTTCAACTAGGGTTTTTTCATCTAAAAGGTATTATAGGTATTATAGATACAGGGCTTTACTTTCTTAAATTCTCAGCAAAGTTTTTTTTTTCTTTTTTCTTTTTTAAATCTCTAGATTACATCAACATTGAAACAGGGAGGTATTCTTGTTATTTGCCACTTTGGTCTCTGCTTTCTTCTACTTTACTCTTTTGTGGAGGGTTTCATTCATTTCATTCCTTGCTTTGTTCAGGGGTCACTTATCATACTTTTGTCTTTGAGCACCCTAAACTTTGTATTTTATTCTCTCCACCTTGCATAGCCATCAAAACAGAGGCTTGAGATAGTAGGAATCAGCACAAGTGTTCTCAATAGCTGAGACTTTAATGTCCTTTTACTGTCTTAATAAATAAGGTCTGTGAGAACTCCTTTACTTTCACTTCAGTTTATTTTTACTTTTAGTCATTTAAGCAAAAAGGGTTTTTAGTATATATGGCAGTAAGCATATAAATAAATATGAAAGCCAATATTGTAAAATGTATAATATTTATTCTGTAAGGAATGTAATCTGAATATAACTTCTCCTTTCCTCATTGGTTTTCCAATTTATCTGGGAAGGGGTTAAAATCATTAGAGAATATTCTTAAGAAGTCACATAATAGAATATTGAATTTGAATTTAAATGTCAAGAGGAAGTTCACTGTATATTGAAGAATTATAAAACAACTTCTCAAAAGAAGTACGTTTTAAAGAAATTGTTTAGGCAGTCAAGAATATGATTCTATCTTGTATAAATCTGATATATTAAATATATCAAGTTGCTTTGGTTTTAATGTAACAGTTTATGTGCATGCACTAGATTAAAACTGAAGCAGAATATAAAAAATAAGTTTGAATATACATACTGTTTTGTAAGGACATCTTTAATAATCATAGATATTATACAGAGGTGAGTGGTAGGGACATGAAGTTAAGGGAATGATTCTATAACTGAGCCCACTGTGCTGATCCTCATATAATTTCCTTTAAAAATCAATTTACCTGCTGCCCTGCCTGACTTAAGTCAATAGCATATGCTGTATTACTCAGAAAACAACCTGTTATCTGCAGGAGAACTGTAGGCTCAAATTGCTAATAAGAACACAAGTTACCCTGAAAAGGGGGATGGAGGAGCTTCTGTGACCCTTACACAGTACAGATCCCATAAACCAGGGAGATAAAAATAATTCTCCCTAACCATAAAATCTACAAGAACAGTTTCCAATTAGAAATAATCAGCATGGGCCAGAGTGACCTAGAGTTGCCTTGTACTATTACTATATCCAGTGAAGACTTGCAAGTATGATGCCATCCTGCTTTTAGTCAAAAGTCAAGAGGTGGACCTTACTTCTGAAGATTTCAGAAAGATCTGAAATCTTTCTGGAATGATCACAAGAACCAGTGAGAAAGAACTGATGTGGCTGCCTCAGCTCTGCAGCAGGCCCTTTTCCTCTAACAATAGTCAAGATGGACATGTTATTTTAAAAGGAACAATTGTTTATGTTTAAAAATGAGAAAGAGATTGCTGTAGATATTTTAAAGTCCAGGAAATCTAATTGATCATATATTTTAGCAAAACTTTTCCATATATATTTATTTGAATTACCCACAATGGCCAGGCTGATTATTTGTAAAGAAACCCCTTTGGTATTCATTTCAATTCTCATTCCAAACACAGTGGTACTAATTAATTGTTCAAATTTTAGAAAATATAGATAAGTTAACAGAATGATTTTTATTCTTTTTGCTTAATTATGTACATGGAATAATAAATGATAATACTTTGGTTTATATATGCATTCTTTTAAAAATACATTTTATTTTATTTATTTATTGTTACATGGTGTTGAGGATTGAACTCAGGGCCTTGCACGTGCTAGGCGAGTGCTCTACCACTGAGCCACAACCCCAGCCCTTGTTTTTTTTTTTAAATAAAGCTATATCAAAATGTAATCTTAATAAATATTTTAGAAAATATTGAAAATAAGTACTACAAAATTATTTAATAACTTGTACTTGATATATTGTAAACACTTTTCCATGACATTTAATATTATTTAAAAGTATTATTTTAATGCCTATAAATATATTTTCACATAATTGTACCATAGTTTTTTAAAGCAGTCGTTACATTTTCATAATTAAATGATTTTCAATTTTTCACTACTATAAACAATACAGCACAGAAATTCTTTATAGCATGATCTTTGAATACATCCTTAGGAGGAACCCTATTTAATAGGGCTGATATGTTCAATAACATACACTTAATTTTTGATATTCATTGTGAAATTTTCCTCAAGAAAGATTATAACAATTTATACACTCTCTTCCAGTGTCTGAGATTGTACATTTTCTCCTATACTAAACAACATTGGGAATGCTGATAATCCCACAAAGACTCCAGTCATTTGGAGTGAAAGATCATACTTTATTCTTAATTTTTTTTCATTTTATGTGATTTCTAATGAGATGAGAATTTGCAAATATTGGTTTAAGTATTTGTATGTTTTCAATACCCTATTAAATTTCTGTTGATTAACTTCTTTTCCTTTAGTTTTTGTATCTGTTTTCAGTTAGATGTTCCAATAATTAGGAGACTAATAGGTTAGAAGAAGCTTCGGAGTGGAAATTCATAAAGTATGTTTCTCAATTTATTTATTCTACACATATTTGTGGAATACTTGCATTTTGCCAGATACTGTTTTAGGTATTGGGGAAGACCAAATTTGTTCCTGAAAAAAATATCAAATAAAAAATTTATGATAAACATATCTTAATCATAAGAGTCAAGAAGAAAAATAAAGCAAGTTAGAAGACAGAGTGGTGAACAGTATGGTAATGGCTGTTTTAGTGAGGGGTAGTCAAGGAAGGTCTATATGAGTGAGACATCTGAACACAGAACTGAATAAGCTTAGGAAGTAAAGCATGGAAACAGAATTCCACATAGAGAAAAAAAAATCAAGTGTAAAAGTCCACTGTGTTTAGTAAAGATTATTAGTATCAATTCACATTCATGAAGGTATAGCACTTTATCTTGAATCCATCTGTATCTTTTCTCTGTAGTCAGCTTACTTTAAAGACTAATGGATGGTGATGAAAGTCAGCTCTTTCTTCCTAACCAAACTTACATGATAATTAGAATTTTAAGAAAATGAGGAGGAAAATGACTGTTTTAAGTTAAATTTAGTATAATGATGATAGTTTTACTTACTTAGTTTTGAGTACCACATAATTACCAGAAAATGGTTTCTGTAATAGTGCTGAGTAATCAAGAGTTGTTTATTGCTTTATAAACTCACAAGTGATAGAAATTATTTCTTTTATTAAAAAAATGGAGGATGTATAATGGCCTTAAAAAGAAGCTAATATGATCTAGGACACAATTACAATTCATTCTTCAGAAGTGATGGCAGTAGTTTTATTTCTAAGAAAATGGCTGACAAGTGGAGCATGTGACAATCCTGTGACAGAAGCACATTGATTTCAGGGAAGATTTTACAGAAATTATCATCACTGGGATTATTCACAGTTTGCCACAGTGTTAATTTTGCATTGGATGGCGGATGGCAGTGAGCTTCCATATATAGTGCTGTTTTAGGTTTGAATTTCAGGGCATTAGTGGCTTCCCTTTTCTCAGCTGATTCTATTCACAATGTTCAATCTTTGTGCCATTTCATTATTCTGTTTTTTTTTTTTTAACCATTTTATTCTTAGCCTGTTCTGATTTCACTTATGTTACTTTGAAATGTTTTAGCTTTTTGCACTTTTGTACATTTTTTGTACAATCTCAAAAAGTGTCAGGAATACATAATTCCAGGTCAACTATATAAAGTACTACTTTGTTTTGGGTAGTAGTTATGCTAAACAAATTAAAGTATCAATAGTAGTAAGCTCAGAGATTTTTCTTAGTTTTCGGCGGACACAACATCTTTGTTTGTATGTGGTGTTGAGGATCGAACCCGGGCCGCACGCATGCCAGGCCAGCGCGCTACCACTTGAGCCACATCCCCAGCCCAATCAGAGATTTTTCTTGCAGCATTTTAACAATTGGATAGAGATAAACATTGGCAAGTATCTTGACTTAGTATTGCAAAATGGAAAAAAAAAAAACACAGATTTTAAAGCCATTTTAGTTAAAAATCTAGTTACTGCCATTTGATAGCCTTACACCTGAAGTGGGTTTAATCAATTAGAATTCATTTAGCTGTCAGTGACAGAGACCTACTTCAGAAATGTTGTAGGCAAAATGGGAATTTGTTGTCTTGCTGGTTTTATTGTTATTTCCATACAATTGTATGTATGTAAGGTATACAACATGATGTTTTGAAATACATATATAGGACTGGGATTGTGGCTCAGTGGTAGAGTGCTTGCCTAGCAAACAAAAGGCACTGGGTTTGATCTCCAGCACCATGTAAAAATAAAACAAAATAAAATAAAGTTATTGTGTCCATATAAAACTAAAAAAATAAAAAAGAAAGAAAGAAATATATACATAAGTCAAGAAAATTAACATATTTATCCCCTATATAGTTACATTTTGTGGTGTTAGTAGTTGAAATATATTCTCTTAGCTAATTTCCAGTGTTATCATGCAGTATTATTTATTATTGTCACTGCTGCTCATTAGATGTCTAGATTTATTCATCCTACATAACTGCACTTTCTGTCCTTTAACCAGCATCTTCCCATTCTCCTCACCTCCCACCCTCCTACTCTGTGTATGTATTTGACTTTTTCAAATTCTACATATATGTGAGATCATGTGACTTTTTTATTTTCTGGCTTGTTTCACTTAGTTTAATGTCCTCCAGATTTATCTATTTTTGTCACAAATGGCAGGATTTCCTTCCTTTTAAGACTGAATAATATTTCATTGCTTGTGTATCAGAATTTCTTTATTCCTCCATTGATGGATGCATAGGCTATTTGCGTATCCTGGCTATCGTGACTAATGCTGCAGTGAACATGGAAGCACAAATATCTTTTTAGTGTCATTAACTATCACTGTGAGGAAATATTTTTAGATAATCAATTCATGCTGAGTAAGGGTTATTTTGAGTCATGGTTTCAGAGATTTTACTCCATAGTTAATTGACTGTTGTTTTTGGCCTCTGGTGGCACAGTGTATCCTGGCAGGAGAAGAGGCCTATTCATTTTATGGTAGTTAGGAAGCAAAGAGAGGACAAGGAGGGACCAGGTTCTAATACCCCTTTAAGGGCCCAACCCAATGACCTGTGGTCCATCCTCTAGGCCCCAACTCCTAATGATTCTACCATCTCCCAGTAGTAACACAGGCTTGAGATCAGATTTTCAATATGTGGAACTTTCCATGATATTTAATGTGCAAACTATAGCATATATATATATATATATATATATATATATATATATATATATATATATATATATATATAATTATATAGCACATTATAGTATATAAACCATTACTATGGTTTCATTTCCTTTGGGTATTGTGATGATTCAACTTAAGATATTTTGACCTTATGATAATGTGAAAGCAATATGCTCAGTAGCAATCATGCTATGAATCTCGAATTTTGATCTTTTCACAGGCTAGCAATATGTGACATAATACTCTCTTGTGATGCTGAGGTGTAGGCAAATATAAGTAATCTGAGCACATAGTGTAGGTTAGGCTATGGTATAACATAGTATATGTGACTTAGAATATCTTGATGTAGGTCAAATGACTTAAAATGGGGTTATTGGGACTTGGAGACAACCCCATTTTAAGTGAAGGAGTGTCTGTTCTCAGAAATGGCATTGCTGGATCATATGGTATTTCTATTTTTAAATTTTAAAGGTGCCTCCATTCTTTTTTCTTGATAGCTGTGCCAATTTACATTTGAAATTTCCCTTTATATCTTTTTATATCATAACATTCATTTTTTGGCTTATTGATAATAGCTAATCCAAGAGATGTAAGATCATATTCTTTGTGACTTTAATTTTTATTTACCTGTTAATTAATGACATTGAACACCTTTTCACATAGCTGTTGGCCATTTGTATACATTTTTTGAAAAAAAAAAGTCTATTTAGGTTCTTAGCCCATTTTAAAATTATATTCTTTAATTTGGGATTTTAATTTTTGTGTTTTCTTGTGGGGGAGGCTGATTTGTGTTATTTTTCTGTGTTTGAGATGTGAGTTTTTAATGTATTTTGGTAACTAACTCCTTATCAGATATATGGTTAGCAATCCATAGGTTGACCTTCCATTTTGTTGATTGTTTCCTTTGCTTGTGCAGAAGCTTTTTAGTTGGATATAGTCCCACTTGTTTATTTTTACTTTTATTGCCTGCACTTTTGTTGTCATACCCAAGAGGTCATTGCAGCTTTTCCCTTATATTTTCTTCTAGGAGTTTTATGACTTCTTAGGTTTTAAATCTTTAATCCATTTTTACTTTATTTTTGTGTATAGTATTAGGCAAGTGTCCATTCTTTTCATCTTGAATATCCAGTTTCAACAAGCCTTTCTCTTTTATTGAAGAGACTCTCTTTTCCCTAGTCTGGTTCTTTTTATCAAAGATGAGTTGATCATGCCCTCTTAGGTTAATTTCTGGGCTGTATTTTCTATTCCATTGGATTATTCACCTGATTTTATGCCAGTGCCACTCTGTTTTAATTACTTTGTTGTATATCTTCGTAAAATATTTTGAAATCTGGAAATGTGGTACTTCCAAGCTTGTTCTTTCTTAAGATTGGTTGGACTATTTGGAGTATTTTGTCTTTCTCTATGAATTTTAACATTTTTTTTTTCTATTTCTGTACAAAATGCCATTTGGATTTTATAGGAATTGTATTGAATTAATAGATTACTTTTGGTAGTTTGGACATCTCATTAATAATAATTTTTAAAATTTATGAACATAGTATTTTCTTCCATTTGTGTTATCATCAGTTTCTTTCATCAGTGTTTTATAGTTTTCAGTTTATGATCTTTTACCTCCTTGATTAAACTTATTTCTAGTTTTTATTTTTTTTGGTTATTTATACTTATTATTGGATTTTATTATTGTTGATACTATTAACAGGATATTTTTTTCAGAGAGATTATTGATAATTTAAAAAACCTCAAGCTAATTTTGAACATTGATTTTTATATCTTGTAATTTGACTGAATTGGTTTGTTCTTTTGTTTGGTTTTTGAGTTTTGGTTAAACTTTTAGGATTTTCTACAGTTAATAAAATGCCATCCAAAAGCTGAGATAATTTTACTTCTTCCTTTCTGGTGGATGTTTTTTTTTTTTTTTTTTTTTTTTTCCCCCACTTTCTCTTGTCTGATTGTTCTTTCTAGTATTTTTGGTTCTGTGTTAATAGATGTTGCAAAAGTGGGCATATATGCTTTTACTTAATGCCTTAGGAAAGCTTTCAGTTTCTCCCTCAACCCACTGATTATAATATTAGTTGTGGCTGTTTATAAATGGCCTTTAATCATTTGCTTTTTATACCTATTGCATTAAGAGTTTTTGTCATGAATAGAATGTTGAACTTCGTCAGATGCTTTTTTTTTTTTTTGCATACATTGAGATGATCCTGTGTTTTTTGCCTTTCATTCTATTAAAGTGATATATCACTGTGTATTGATTTTTTTTTGTGTGTGTGTTAAATCTACCATGCATTTTCTGTTTAAGAGATTACTTTGAATTTAGTGTCAGCATGATGCTGGCTTCATAAGATTGGTTTCAGGTTGGTTTAGTCAGCTTTTTGCTGCTGTGACCAAAAGACCTGACAAGAACAATTTTAGAGGAGGGAAAGTTTATTTTGGGCTCATGGTTTCAGAGGTCTGTTTATAGATGTCCATCTCCATTCCTCAGGGCCCAAGGTAAGGCAGAACATAAAGGCTGAAGAGTATAATGGAGGAAAATGGATCAGTTCCTGGCTACCAGGAAGCAGAGATACTTTTCTCACCAAGGACAAAATATATACCTCAAAGGCACACTCCAATGATTCATCTCCTCCAGCCTCAACCTGTTGGCCTACAGTTAGCACCCAGTTAATCCCTCACAGGGAATTAGTGAACTGATTAGGATAAAGCTCTCAGAACCCCATCATTTCACCTCTAAATTTTCTTGCATTGTTTCACACATGAGCTTTGGGACAATATCTCATCTATAAACCATAATAGACTAGTCTCTTTTTTGTTTAAGAAAGATTGGTATTAATATTTCTTTGAGTCTATGGTAGATTTCATCATTGAAATCACCTGATTCTTGGCTTTTTGATGGATTTTTTGGCAACTTTCTTGCCAGAAGGGAGTGGGTTCATAAATGCAGGGGGAAAAATGTGCCAACTGAAAGTGCTATACCTAGCAAACCTGTCCTTCAACAATCCTGGGAATATAAAGATTTTCTCAGAGAAAAAAAGGCTGGGGGAATTTATCACCACTAGACCTTCCTTAGCAGAAATGCTAAAGGAGATTCTTCATATTGAAACAAAAGGATGCTAAATACCAATAAGGAAGCATAAGAAACTGAAACTTTTGGTAAAGGAAACTATGTAGAAAAGACAGTAGATTATATTCATGTAATTGTGGTGGGTAAACTGCTTTTAATTTTACTGTAAAATTAAAAGTCAAAAGCATGAGAAACAATTATTAGTAAACCAAGCTAATTGTACATAATGTAAATAGCTTTAAACTCTGGTATTAATACTATATAAGATAGAGGAACAAGAGGTAAAAATGGATAGTTCTTGTAGGAAAGTGAAGCTAAGGTGCTTACGGTATTATTGGCTTAACGTTGATTACTTCCATAAGATACTGTATATAAGTTCTTTGGTATTCACTGAAGATACCAATAGGAGTTATAGAAAAGATAAAGTCTTCAAAGCCTATTAGTAGAAAAAACAAAGATATACAAAAGAAGACAAAAGAGAATAAGAAATGAAATGAACTGTAAGACAAGGAGAAAACAGTTAACAAAAATGTTAGTATTAAGTCCTTCCCTGTCGTAGGTACTCTAAATGTAAATGGACTATGTTCCACAATATAAATATATAGAATGGTTGAATGGGTGAAAAAAACCTTACATATAATTATATGTTTTCTATAGGAAAAATTACTTTAGATTGAAGAAAATACATATGATGAAAGTAAAGGGATTAGAAGATATTTCATGGAAATGACAATGAAAAAAAAATAAGAATGGCTATACTTATATTATCCTATGTACATTTTAAGGTATAAAAGGTATTCATATAAGATCTTTCATTAATGATAATGGCATAAATTCAACAGGAAAATATAACAATTGTGTGTGCGTATACACACACATACACATACTCATTATCAGATCACTGAAGTATATAAAACAAATATTGACAAATTCGAAAGAAGAAGTGGCAGCAATATAATGAGAGTAGAAAACTTAATACCCCACTTTCAACAATGGATAGAACTTCCTGATAGATAACCAAAAACAATGTATTTGAACAATACTGTTGACCAAATGGACATAAGAGACTTAGAAAACTTTTTCCCCAAATGTAGAAAACTACACATTCTCCTGAAGCCTTCACAGAACTTTCTCCAGATAGATAACATGTTTAGTCATAAAGCAAGTCTTAAACAAATTTTAGGAGATTGATGTCATACTGAGTATCTATTCTCTTCCCAATGGAATGAAAAAAGAAATCAATTATAGCAATTAAATAGGAAAATTCACATATGTGTGGTACTAAATGACACACCCTTTGACAACCAGTAGACCTAAGAAATAATCAAAAGGGCATGGAAAAAGATTTCAAAGCAAATTAAATCACAGTGTACCAAAACTTCTGGAATGCCATAGACAGAGTTCTGAGAGGATAATTTATAACATTAACTGCCTGTATTAAAACATATTACCTCAAATACCCTAAATTTACACCTGAAGAAACTTGAGAAAGAACAAACTAAATTCAAAGTTAGCAGAAGGAAGGAAGTAATGATTAGAGCATAAATAAATAAAATTAAGAATAGGAAAACTATGGAAAAAAATCTGACTATACACTATTTTTTCAAAAAGTAAAATTGTGAAGCTCTTTGTTAGATGAAGAAAGAAAAGATTCAAATAAAATCAGAAATGAAAGAGCTGACAGAATAATGGATACCTTGGAAATAAAAGGATGATAAGGTGCTATTATATGCCAACAATTATATGCCAGCATATTGGATAACCTAGAATAAATGCATAAATTTCTAGTCATTTACAACCCACCAAGACTATACAAGATGTACTAGACAGCTGAATATACCAATAACATGTAAGGAGATTGTAATAATCAGAAACCTTCTTTTCACAATAAAGCACAGGACCAGATGGCTTTATTGCTTTATTTATATAAGAAATTCAAGGGTAGGATAGACTGTAAGCACAATCTGATCCAGAGGTTCAAATTCAATAAGTCCTTCATAATATCTCCCTGCATTCTTTTACCCCTACCCCAAACCATTGACTATGTAATTTTTAGATGAGTTCTTTCATTAGCTGACATTCTTCATGAGGTTTCTGGACCCTAATGCTCTAGGATTATAACTCAGATTTGCAGTTGCATTTGAAAAGACTTCTACTACTACAAATTGTACAAAATGTCTTATAATTGAGTCTCATTTGTCAAAATGTACATTTCTGAACCAGATTCAGAGATCAGGGTCATTGAATATGTTGATTTCTTATGCCTAAATTCCATTTCCATACTTGAAGTTAGAATGTAGTGGTTTCCATGCAGCAGAAATATAGAATCTACAATGGGTGCTAGTAGTTCCCCTTTGAACAATGTAAGTGTTGTTGTCAAAAAATAGAATAAGTGCAAAACAGGCAGAAACAACGTATTTTAAAAAAATCATACCTAAAACAAGTATTCAGATATTTTGTAAGTGAATTAATCTTTGAGAGCCTTCAGAATTTGTTTTTTTTTTTTTATGTCTATGGTAACTTGGCTGTGGTACTCTCTTATCATGATGCCTAATTTGCAAAGTGAGAAGTAGATAGTATAATGTCTACAATGTTAAGCACAGTTTCTGACACATTATTCTTTGTATTATGTGCTGTTGTCTTAGTTTGTATTTAGAAGGATGGCCAAAATTAAATATTAAGGTCAGATAGCTAATTATTTGTCATTTTACTTTTAAAGTCTTACATAAAATGTATACAATATTAATAAGAAGTTTATTCTTCAGTTGATTCAAATTTGCTAAAAATGACTAGCTTCATTTGTTCATGAACACAGCACATAATTTTAAATTTAGTATATTCTTTGTGATCTCATTTTCAGAGGCACATCTATATATCTTTTTCCCAAAATAATTTATTTGTTTTATTTTGAAAATATCTATAAGAAAAGAAAATTGCTTACAGACAACTATTAAGGTCTTCAACAGATGATGTTGATGCTGTATTTCCTACATGTGATATTGTGTGTGTGTGCGGTGTGTGTGTGTGTGTATGTATGTGTATATATATATATATATATATATATATATATATATATATATATATGTCAAGGAGGAAATATGGCTGTGCCAATAATCCTATTTGAGTGATCATTCTTGTACATCTGACATTAATCATCTCCTTGGAATAGATGTTATCTGATCTCATTCAATTAGATAAACTACTATTATACGCCATATCATGCTATAATTGTGCTACATTGAGTATAATGTAAACATGATCATTGTTTACCCTTTGCATTGGTATAGATGTAGAATATGTGCTCTTTTCTATGAATAACATTTGTTTGAATATTCTATATTTTACTTCACTAGTAACTGAGTAAAAAGGCCATTATTAATCTGTTTTCAATAAGACATGAGCTTGGAATTGTTTCTCTAGGTTTGAAGATAAACTATGCTGATCTGTTTTTACTTTTTCCTACAATTCCTTTTAATCAAGGGAACATATTCTTGAGATGGATGCTTAATTTAAAATGTAGATTGTTTCCTTGTAAGAAATTGGAGAACAATATACCCTAATAGGATATGAACTCTTTAACATGTTTTGTTTGTGGTGTTCTATAGCCAGCTAAAATATCCACAGACTTAGCATGCTGTGGAATCTCCTTCATAGCTTTTTGTGATCAAAAGTTTGGAAATGAATGAGTTCTACAAAGAAAGGTAAAGATCAACTTTACATCACATGCTAATGTTATTGTGAGTTATGGTTTGTTCAATTTAAACGTATGCTATTTTCATTCATGATTATTAACACATTCTAATACATTCAATATTTTAATGCTTTTATTCTCCTTAGAATGCAAGCTCCATCATGTCAGATTTTTTCCTGTGTAATTAACAGCTAGATTTCTACCTCTAAAACAGTGCCAGATACATGCCATAAAATATTTTATGAATGGATTTTTATTAAGTGACTATTATGTGCCAATATTGAGGTTGTGAGATGTTCATCTATAGACATATGTTCCACAGGGGTGGATTGGGTGAAGCTTGTTTATCTCTAGTAAATGCTAGAGATAAAGATGCAGCAGTTATTTTCATAGAGATAAGAGATGAAGGTACAAGATTAAATATGTGTTTCTGTAAGCCCAAAATATATACTTGACTAATCTTTATAAGGTAGAGTTGTTACCACTGATCCCTCTTCTCCTTAAAACATCATCTTTTCCCTCATTATAGGAAATGCTTTCTCCAATTCTGTTCTCTCAACACTGTGCAATGTTTTCCAGAAGATATGGCAGGGCTGGGGTTGTGGCTCAGTAGTAGAGTGCTAGCCTAGCTCGTGTGAGGTGCTGGGTTTGGTCCTCAGCATCACATAAAAATAAATAAAAATAAATAAAGGTATTGTGTCCAACTATAACTAAAAAATATTTTTAAAAAAGATATGGCAAGTATGCTTATGTGTTCTAATATTTTGTATTTTTAAAGTATATCAGTTGTAATTTTAATATCATAAGCATCCATATAGCCAATAAAAAAATAATTTAAGGAGATCATGCATGAGACTAGAAAGTTTGAGAACTACTGCAATATAGCTTTTGGTATATCTAATTCTCTATTTTCTTTACTCCCTCTCAAGGTTAGACTTTACTTTCTAGTTTTCTATTTGAATTTTTCTGACCTCCCTTAATTTATTTTGACTTAGATGTATTTTTTGAATTATTTTTTTTATTTATATATGACAACAGAATGCATTACAATACTTATTACACATATAGAGCACACTTTTTCATATCTCTGGTTGTATACAAAGTATATCCACACTAATTCGTGTCTTCATACGTGTACTTTGGATAATAATGTCCATCACATTCCACTATCATTAGATGTCTTAATACATGTTTTTTGCTTTTCTTCTTTCCCTTCTGTTTTAGTCAGCTTTTTTGCTGCTGTGACTAAAAGACCAGGCAAGAGCAATTAGAGAAGAGGAAAAGTTTATTTGGGATTCATGGTTTTAGAGGTCTCAGTCCACAGATAGCTCGCTCCATTCCTTGGGTTTGAGGAGAGAAAGAACATCATAGTGGAAGATTATTATGGAGGAAAGTGGCTCACATGATGATCAGGAAGCAGAGAGAGACTAAACTTGACAAATGTATACCCCAAAGGCTCACACCCAAAAGCCCTACCTCCTGCAGCTACATACTATCCACCATTAGTTAATCCCATCAGGGGATCAATTAAATGACCCAATCATTTCTCCTCTAAACCTTCTTGCATTGTCTCACACATGAACTTTTGGGGTCTACCTCACATACAAATCATAACAACTTCTTTACATGCAGCACTTTTCATTGTTCCTGATTTTCCTATTCAAGCATTACCTCTTACCCAGTCATGGTATGCATGCCTGTAATCCCAGTAACTCAGGAGGCTAAGACAGGAAGATCATGAGTTCCAAGTCAGCCTCAGTAATGGCAAGGTGCTAAGCAACTCAGTGAGCCCCTGTCTCTAAATATAATACAAAATAGGGCTGGGGATGTGGTTCAGTGTTCAAGCACCCCTGAATTCAATCCCTGGCACCCCTCCCCCAAAAAAGAATCACCTCTTTTATGATACTTTCTAATAATTTTCCTGTACTTTCCAATCTTAGATGCCCTGTCCATGATGCTAATATAGAACCTCCTGTACTCTTTAATAATATGTTGAATGAGTCTATATAAAATGACCTTTTAAAATATATTTTAATCTCCCAACTATGATCCTTAAGAGTGTGAACTCTATTTTCCACAAAGGGTAGCATATATCTTTCCCTCCAGTCTGTGCTCAATAAACATATGTTGAATATATAGTTAAGTAATATCTTAACATTTGTTGAACGCTTATTTACAGGTGATATTCTTACCTCACCACAACTTCACCATATTTGTACCATTTTATGTAAAATGATTAATAGGTTAAAAAGGCTCCATAAATGTAGACTATTATTATTATCATTATTTACCTAATCTTCATCAAGGTAGATGACAAATTAAAGCCCAACTTGGTTAATTAACTTCCGCAAAGTTGCACAGATATTGTATGGCAGAACCAAAATTTTGATCCTGGAAATGTGACTCCTGTGTCCATTCAACTTGTATGCTTATACTTTTTGCATTATGCAGATGTTTAAGAAATCCAAATTTTTAGAAGAAGGGCTACAACCTCTTTATCTAGAGAATGAAAACTTGCATTAAGATTTGGTCAGGTAAAGAATAGCACCATATGATGGGAAAGAGGGTGATATCTTGATATTACATTTACTAAACAGTTTCAGTTGAAATGTAGTTCTGCAGCCATTTGCTAAAGAATCTGACAAAGAGTTTCATAAGAAAATATATAAGCAGTTGCTGGATTTTTAGGGTCTGGGAAATATGTACATGCTATTATATCTTTTAAATATTTGGAGTGTTTTCCCAACTGTTCCCTCCTGAGCATGAACAGCAAATGGCTTTTAAGCTGGAACAGCCTGAGCATCAAGGTGAGAAAGAACAAATTCAACAAGAGGGAGATTAATGTGGACTGAACGCTCTTGTATAGACAATGTTGGGCTCTGTACTTGTAAATGACCTGCACAGGAACCTTTATCAATATGACAGCTAAATCATACTAGGTAACAAGGACACATACATGTAACTTGTAAACAGGATTTGACAACAATAATAATATGTTATAGTTTGCATTAGTTTTTAAACTGTGTTCCTCAGAAGTTTAAAGACCATGTAATACCCTTACAAAAGCTATCAAAGTAGTGCAGGGGCATTCAGGCAGCACTTCATGCCACCTATTACCACATTAAGCAAAACATCCATTTTAATCTTCTTAAATATTGAGCTGCTGCAACATTTCAGTTGATCAGAATATTCTGTCTGCAGTTATTTTCAAAACCATTTGAAATTTATTAAACCATTTAGTCACTTATGTATGTATACATAATTTTCTAATAATTTTCTTAACTACTCTTTTGTATTTGAGAAAGTAGAAAATCAGAACAGTGTGATGATTAATCCTAGGTCACACACTAGTAAATTGTGGAGCTGAGGCTTATGCACAATGTTTTGAATTCTAATTTCAATTCTTTTCCCCATACAACAAAGATGTCTATCTGTGGAGAAGTATATTTGATATTCTTGAGGCACATGGATATAAGAACCCAGGGCAAGGACATAAAGCAGAGTCTTGGCCCCACAGTAGGTTCTGTTGACTCTCATTACTGTGTCAACCCATTATCCAGAATCTGTACTTATACGTTCTGCTTTTCTGTTTATTAGAATAAATGAAAGACTACATGTACTCTATACTTCTAACAAAATCAGTCTTTCCACTTTTTTGCACTAGATCTAAACTCTTTCACCTACTCAAGAATGCTACTTTGGCATTTTTTCTTTTTTTCCCCATATTATCAATTTTACTTATTAGTTGATCATTCATCTCAGCTTACAAGTGTGCCAGATCTCTCTTATCTTAGAATAAAATAATTCTCTCTGAGTATGATGGAGCATGCCTGCAATCCCAGCAGGAAGATTCCAAGTTCAAAGCAAGTCTCAACAGCATAGAGAGGCCCTAAGCAACTTAGTGAGACCCTGTCTCTAAATAAAAAATAAAAAGGCTGGATATGTGGCTCAGTAATAAAGCACTCTTGGGTTTAATCCCCAGTACAAAAAAAAAGGAAAAAGAAAATCATTCTCTTAACTCCCCTTTTCTCCATCACATTGCTCCCCATTTCTGTTTTCTTTTGCTATAAAACTTCTTATATTTCCCTGCACTTAGTCTTCAAATCCTCCTATTTTTGTTTTGAATTCATTCCAATCAGGCTTTTCCTTCCATTACTTTACTGATATTATTTATTTTCAAAGTCATTGATGATCTTTGTCTTCATAAAGATTGGGGCCAATTCTCAATCTTCCTGTTGAAAGTAGCAGAAATATATACTTCTTGATATATGTCTATCACTTGGCTTTCAGGATACCACACTTCATCACCCTTCCCCAATGTGGCATTGTTGACCCATCTCTGTTATCTGTGCTATCTTCATCATCCTCTTTATGACCTCATGATGTAGCAGTACCCTAGGGCTTAGTATCAGGACCTCTTTTTTCTATCTATACCTATCTCCTTGGTAGTCTCTTTTAGATTCATGTCTTTAACTACCATGTATAAGCCAAATTTATGTTTTTACTTCTTCACTTTATGCTTCTGTCCCAAATTGAGAACTTACACATTCAATGGAATACCCAGTGTTTCTGTTTAAAAAAATGTGTGTGGGGGGTACTGTGGATTGAACTCAGGGGCACTCGACCACTGAGCTACATCCCCAGCCATATTTTGTATTTTATTTAGAGACAAGGTCTCACTAAGTTGCTTAGAGCCTCACTATTGCTCAGGCTGGCTTTGAACTCATGAAGCTCCTGCCTCAGCTTCCCAAGCTGCTGGGTTAGCAGGCATGCACCACTGTGCCTGGCTCTATTTTGAAATATGATAGGCATCTCAGACATAACATATCCAAGACTGAGTTCCTGATACATCCCACCCATTGTCTTTGTCCTCTTAGTAAATGGCAACTATGTCTACACATTAGTTTCAAGGAACAATTTGCAAGCATTCTTGAGTCCCTTCTTTAACAGACTACATGATATCCTTTAGGAAAGGATTGAAGTAAACTCTGCTAGCTTGACTTTCAAAACATAACCAGAATCCCAATACTTCTTATCATCTCCAATGCTATCATTGTTCCCTGAACTTCCATTATCTCTCACCTGCATTATTTCAACAGTGTCCTCTCTGGTCTCCCTGCTTGCATTCATGCCATCTTATAACCTATTACCAATACAACAGCTACAGTATCCAATTAAATTATAAGTGAGATATATTCAAAACCCTCCAGTGCATTGCCATATCTCAGTATAAAATTAAAACTCTCTGACTTTATTTTCTCCTTTGCTCTTTTCATTACTAACTCATTTTCAGGCAAAGTGGTTGCCTTTCTTTTCTTTGAGCATACCAAGCAGGATAGACATTGTATTTTCTGTTTCCTTTTCCTGGAGCATTCTTCCACAATTGTTATGTTTTGAATATGAGGTATCCCTCCAAACCTCATTTGTGAGACAATGCAAGAAAGTTTAGAGGTGAAATAATTAGATAATGAAAGATGAAACCTAATCAGTGGATTATCTGGGTGTTAACTGTGGACAGGTAGGGTATGACTAGAGGAAGTAGGTCCCTGGGGTGTGACTTTAAGGTTTATATTTTGTCCCTGGGAAGTGGAGCCCTGTCTGCTTCCAGGGTGCAAACGTCCTGAGCTTGTACTCTCTGCCAATTCCTTTTGCCATGAAGTTAGCCAACCATGGGCTATACCTCTTAAGCCCCAAGCCCCAAATAATTTTCTTTCCTCTGTTGTTATTGCCAGGTCTCTTGGTCCCAGTGATGGAAAAGCTGACTAATACACCATATAACTCAATGAGGTGTACCCTGGTCTCCTAATCTCAATGAGGTACACTGTTCACCGCATTTACAACTGCAAACCACCTGTTATTTTTAATTACATTTTCAACATTTGATTTTTGCATATTACTTTTTTCACCTTTATTATTTTATATAATTTATCAACATTATGTTTGGTGTTTATTGTCTATCTCTGTTTGCTAGAATGTGAGCTCTACATGTCAGAGATTTTTGTTGATTGTGTTCATGCTGAATTCCCAGTAACTAGAACACTGCCTTGAACATTACAGTAGGTACTCAATAGATATTAGATGAATGAAAAAAGCTGGAAAAGATGATCAAAATAAGCTAAAGTGTTTAACATGGTCTTGCATATGATAAGCACACAGCAAACAGTGGTTTTTCTTTTATTTTTAATATTTTAGTTTTTATACTTTTATTTTGATAAGAACATTCAACATTCTATCTACCTTAACACATTTTTCAGTGTACAAGATATAGCATTGACTATAGATACAATGTTGTAAGGTACATCTGTAGTACTTATTCATTATCTTTAACTGAAATTTCATGCTTCTTGATTAGTACCTCCCCATTTAACCTTCCTTCAGTAACCACTTTTCATTCTTTGGTTCTGTGAAGCTGTCTATTTTAGAATTCTCACATAAGAGAAATCATGCTGTATTTGTTTTTCTGTGACTGGTTTCACTTTGCATAATGTGTTCAAGATCTATTCTTGTTGGTGCATATTGCAGAATTGTATGCTGAATAATATTCTAAAACTGTGTGTTGTGCATGCGTGCGCACACACATACTCACACACACACACAGCCCATTAATCTGCCAAAGGACATTTAGGTTGGTTCCATATCTTAGTAGACGAATGGTGCCTCAGTGAACATAAGAATAGTAATGTTTCTTTAAGATCCATATAGTAGTTTCTCTGTTTTTTTGAATAAATATCCAGCAGTGAGATCTCTGCATCATATGGTAGTTTTGTTTTAAAAATTTTGAGAAAATTTAATGTTTTCCATGGAAATTATACCATTTTGCATTCCCACCAACACCATGCAATTTCTTAACATCCTTGTCAAACCTTCTCTTTTTTTCTATAATAGTCAACCTGACAGACACCAGGTAATATTTCATTTTGGTTTTGATTTGCATTTCCCTGATGATTAGTGATGTTGACCATTGTATTCATATGCCTGTTTAGTATTCATGTTGCTTCTTTGGAGAAATGTCTATTCAATTCCTCAGCCTATTGTTTAAATAATGTTTTTTTTTTTTTTTTTAGTTTTTGTTGCCCTTGAATTATAGGAGTTCCTCATATATTTTGAACATCAATCAAAAAATATATTATATGTAATATAATATATAATAGTATAACCACATATATAATACATAACATAATATATATATAATATAATAATATAATCATATATAAAAATCACATTATTATATTATAATATAACCATATATAATATTACACTATTATATATTATTATATATTACAGTTCAAAAATATTTCATCCCATTGATTGCCTTTTCACTCTTTGTTTCCTTTGCTGGGTAGAACTTTGTAGCCTGAAGTAGTCCCAATTGTTTAAAAATTTATAAGTCAGGATTTCTATATATAACTTCCAGGCAATACTAACAAAAATGTATTAAGAGTAAGTGGCATTAACTTCAGGTATATGTGTAAGGTGAGACTTTCTAGAGGAAATTATAAAAACCTAAACATTCTTCTTCTGACCCTTTTACATTTTGTTGACTGGCTTTATTCTATGACGTTTTCCTTCCTGCTAATGCTTCACTTTCTCATTACTTCACTTTGTCATGGTTGATCTTGGAGCTAAACATCGTCAGAGGTATTCTTGTTTCATTCCCTTTTCCAATAGTGCTGAGAACTTAAGACAGAACTGGAGAAGGCATAAGTCTCCTTTCATTTCATTTTCATCTATGAGGCTCCTTTGGCCCTTTGTAAGTGCTGTAAAGAGAGAAGTGAACCCACAACATCAGTTACACTTCTAATTTCTGTCCATGAATAACAATGATATGAACAACTCTTTGATAAATAATAGGAAACAATTTGGCCCTTGGTTATTCTTGGAGGAAGAAACTTTTATGTTAAAAGGACTGTTCTAAAACAAATTTGTTTGCAGATAATGTAGGAGGATTATTTCAGTTTCTTGAGGGTGTCTGTGGTTATAAGCCAAATGAAATTCTCTGGGCTGTCAAAATACCAAGGTTGGCCCTAAAAATATTCCCCCTATCAGGAGAATGCTTAGTCTTATAATTAGAAGGGAGAGCAGAGATTATTGAATTGACCTCACAAGGAAATTTTAAGGGGAATGTAAGGTACTTTTTAAAAAAATCCCTTAAAATTTTAGTGAAATGAAAATTAAGGCATGCCAAAAATTTACTTAGTAATTTTACTCATGTATGCTCCATCTGTAGAGTAATAGAAGTAGTAGGGTGAGTGTCACATCATATATTCCTTTTATTCTTTGGTACACATTTAGATAATCTACAGGGGCAGGAATGAGAACTACCCACCCAGCGATAGTGAAACACAGTGACCTACCATGCAATTTTGATTCTGTTCTAAAGCAGGAAACATTGACCATCTTACTTAGTAAAATAGATCTAGAAGGGCTTAATAATGGACTTGGTTAGTG
Source organism: Marmota flaviventris (assembly GCF_047511675.1). Classification (NCBI taxonomy): domain Eukaryota; kingdom Metazoa; phylum Chordata; class Mammalia; order Rodentia; family Sciuridae; genus Marmota; species Marmota flaviventris. Next base: position 104,584,082 of record NC_092518.1, read on the forward strand.
CCTGTAAGTTCTACCTTATCTGTATCAGAAAATAGTGCTATTATTTTTGTGTAATTACAAAAAGCATTAGCACTAGATATATCAACACTTGGCTTTCTGTTGAGCTCCTGTTTTTTGAGATATATAAATTATAGATGTACTTGTTTTGAAATCATAGTGACTTGCATTGCTTGCTCTGCTAATTAATGACCTCAGGAAACCCAGTCTTCTTAGTTGTGTCAGAACATTCGACCTCCCTGGAAGAATTTAGCATAAATCCTCTGATGTTTTCCTCAGGAAGAATTTATTTATTTGTTTATTTTGTTCTTTTTTTTTTCTTTTCCAAATCCAAGAACTTGAGTTCCTCATTGATTCCATCCTAAGTACTAGCTGTGTTTATACTTTAAATGAGCCATAGTTGTTTTGCAAATCAAAATCATCTAATCTTATTCAGGATGATGGTGAATGTAGTTTTTCTGAGAGAAAGTAAAGAACTACATAATAATTCTCTTATTTGTTGTGCACATACTTATGCTGTGATCACCAGTCATAGGGATAGATTTTTCCTTGTATAGTGAGTATTCTCCAAAGAGATCACATGCTGCTTCTATTAGTACTCAGTACCTCAGTTAGGGAAATCTATAAATCATGGATAGTTTCTTTCTCCTTTGATACACTTCGAGAACAATATATCATGAATTTATACCAGTGACATGCAGGAGAAGCATTACAGAAATATGGTACTGCTTAGCATAGTAGTTGGCACATGACAAATATTCTGTAGTGCTTATTTAATAAATGAATGAAGTAATATCATTAACTTACATATTTGTTGAGCTCCTAGTAGTGATTTTCATCATGTATTTGCTTTATTTACCAGAAAAGAACTACACATTAAGGCTTCTTTCCTTGGATTGGGTAAGCAAGTTTATTAAAGGGCTTTGATTACAAAAATTAAACCATTGGGCTAATTTAAGATACATGAAGTCAAGTTCCTATGTTTGGAACATTTCATGTAGAAATGTTTGGAACATTTTCATGTAGAAAATGCATCACAGTATCTGTAAGATTTGAGGAGTGATTTAGCTGAATATTTTGGTTTAGGATTATCACACACACACACACACACACACACACACACACACACACACATACACACACATCTTTATTTTGTTTATTTTTATGTGGTGCTGAGAATCAAACCCAGTGCCTCACATATGCTAGGCAAGCACTCTACCACTGAGCAACATCCCCAGCCCCTAGGATTATGTTTTAGTCAGCTTTTTTACCACTGGCTCCATTCCTCAGGGCTCAATGTGAGGCTGAACTTCATGGAGCAAGAGTGTGGTAGAGGGAAGCCATTCACATGATGATCAGAAAGCAGAGACTCCACTTGCCATATTAAAAATAGATACCCAGAGGCATTCCCCCAATGTCCACCTCCTCCAGCCACAACCAGCCTATAGTCACAACTCAATTAATCCCATCAGATGACTAATTCACTGATTGGGTTAAGGCTTTCATAACCCAATCATTTCTCCTCTAAATCTTCTTGCATTGTCTTACACATGAGCTTTTGGGGGAACTCCTCACATCCAAACCATGAAAGATTATTACCATTGTTGTATCTCCATTTCTAATGGCACTGTCCATAATTGTTTTTTCAACCTTCTCTCATTTTTTAAATATATATGCATTTGTATATACATATATTTATTAGACATTTTACCCTAGGATATACTATTACTCAATTAGCATTTTCTTCTCTATTACCAATTCATATTTTTAAATGCATTATTTTCTGTTGAAGCAATTGAAAAATACCTATAATCTTCCATGTTATATGTCCTCCTAGTAAGAAATGTTTTTACAATTACAGGAATGTGGAAATACATTGATACATGTACGTTTGTATTAATGGACATTTCAATAGCTTATACAGTTTTTCTTTGTTTTAAAAGGTTTACCATGAGCATATGTATACACAATCTTAAATGAAAGACTTTCTGTAGGGTATTAACCAAAGTTCAAAGGAGGCCATTGTTTGAATTAGCCTTTTGTACTAGGACATAGCATATCAGGTCAAACCAGAATGAAGTCACTTATGCCAAGTGCCACATTCAAAGTGAAGTTTGAAATGTTCCAGTTTTCAAAAACAATGAACCAGTCATCTTTTTGTTAACATTTTTTTCCTCTTTTCTGCCCTCTTCTATCTATAAAGGCAACTTTTCTGCTTAGCTCATAGGAATATTCATTCTATCCTATAGAAGGAAGTATTGTCTGTTTCTAGAATTGCAAATAATATTTAATTACAGCTTTAAACTGCTAGTGATAGTTTTGTCTTTTGACATATACTTAGAAATAAAATGTATATACATATACATAGAAATAAAATAGCTGGGTCATAGGACATTTATATCCTCATGATTACTAGATATTGCCATATACATTAGTTTTTATATCTCCATATTCTCACTAATGCTTTATGATTTTTGTTCTCTATAAGAGGATATTTTTTGTTTTATTTTGATTTTGCGGTGTTGGGGATCAAACCCAGGACTTAGTGCATGCTAGTTGAGCACTACACTCACATTTCAATTTCAGTCTTTGTCTTGTTCAAGAAATCCTTACCTGCCACAATGCCTGAAAGTTATCCTCCTATATACAAATTTTGCCCCAAATTCAAACCAGTTCATAATTATGTATTCATGCTATGTGATAGGGCTCTAATATTATGTTTTCCATATGCATCAACAGTAATCCTTTATCAACTTGATAATTAGCCCATCTTTTCCTAATGAGTTGTGATGACTATTCAATCATAGTCCATATTTTTTGTGTATTTGAATGTACTCTTGATCTGTTTATTTTGTCCCATTCATCTGTCTTCCCTAGACTAATATCAAAATGACTTATAAAACATTCTAATAAGTTGTGTTATAGGGCTTTGCATTTAATCCTTATTCTTTCAAATTCTCTCAACTCTTCGTAAGAGTAGACTCTGGGGATTTTAATTGGCATCACATTAATTTAAAAGGTGAATTCAGGGAAAAGATATCACTTCACTGTATTGAATGTTTTTATTACTGTATGTGGTAGAATTTTTAAAAATATTAAATCTATGGTCTTATTGACAATTCAGTGAGATTTTATCAGTTAACCTCCAATCAGCTCTTCCCATAGCCTATGTAAAATTTATCTAATACTTTAGCTTCACTTTATTTTTAACTACAATTATTATGTATATTACTTGTTTATGGCTATTTTTATTTCATTTACTCTTTTTTAACATTGTCCTGGTTCACTGTTACCTTTTGTATCCTACTTCTTCCTTTTGAGTCATATTTCTTTGTTACATGATTGCATTCTTCTACAGTTTTTCCAGGGAACTATTTGAGTAGCAAGATAAGACCTTTTTTTTTGTAAATACCTTTAGTGTCTAGGTAGCTATTTATTTTTATTTCTTGTGCTTGGTAAGTTTTGTTAAGTCTCAAATGTGAATTTCTTCAGTTTTGGGAAACTTACCACCATTATCTATGCAGATATTGCCTCACTTATATTTTGCTATAGTTTGATCATTCCCTCCAAAATTCAGGTTAAATGTCAATAATACTAGGAGGTGGAGCCATTAAGACCTGTTTTGGTAAGTCATGAAGTCTCCACCACCATGATTAGATTAATGTCATCATCACAGGAATGAATGAGTTATTTCAGGACTCCCTTTGTTATGAAAGGAGCTTTCCTGTGTATGTTCTCTGGCTGTTGCCCCTTCTCTCACATGCTGTATTACCACTTCATTCCTTCTCTTTATGACAGCATGGGGGCTCTCAGTAGATGCCAATGCCATGTTCTGGGACTTCCCTTTCTTAGGAACACAAGGCAAATAAACTTGTGGTGTTTATAAATTTTCCATTCTGGGGTGTTCTGTTAAAGCACCAGGAGGTGGACTGAAGCACAGTTTTTAGTATTTCTTTCTGTAACTCATAGTAGATACTTATGTTTCAATTTCTTCCACAATACCATTAAAACTACTTTTTTGTTTTTTTATCTGTTTTTATATCTTTCTATGGGTATTGGGGATTGTACCCAGGAGCACTTTACCACCAACCTACATCTCCAGGCCTATTTATTTTCTATTTTTAGACGAGATCTCCCTAAATTGCTGAGGCTGGACTTGAACTTGAAATCCTCCTGTTTCAGCCTTCTGAGTTGCCAACAGTAAAGACTTATGCCACCACTCCTGACCAATTTTTCTGTTTGTTTTATGTATTTTGTTTTGGGTTATTTTCTCAGGTTTGACTTTGAGGTTGCAATTTTACTCTTTTTTGTTGATTTTGTTCATTTATTTGTTGATCCATTTGTTCTTGGAATTTTTAATTGGTTATATTTTATAGAATTTTATTTGCTTATATTTTGAACTAACCAGTTCTTTTCCTAGTGTCCTATCTATTCCCTATGGTTTCCATTCATTCTTCTTTTTTAATTGTGTCTTTTTATTTATATGTGACAATAGGATTCATTTTGACATATGTATAAAAGCATGGAAAATAATTTGTTCTAATTCAGTCCCTAATACTTCCCCTCCCATCTTCTCACCCTCCCCTTGTCCCCTTCCCCCTACTGACCTTTCTGTCATTTACTTATAGTTTTTTTAACTTTTTTAAAAATTGTGCTGGGGATTGAAACCAGGGATTCTACCAACTCAGCTATCTCCCTAGCCTGTTTTATTATTAGTGTCTTGAAGATGTATGTGATGGTGAGATTCACTGTATTATATTCATATATGAACATAGCAATGTTATGTCAGATTCATTCCACTGCTTTCCCTATCCCATATCTCCACCCTTTCCTTAATTCCCCTTTGTCAACTCCACTGATCTTCCACTATTCTTTTTTTTTTTTCATACCCTCCCATTTCTCCAAATATCAGAGAAAACATTTGACCCTTTGTTTTTTTATTGGGGGGGGAATTGCCTTATTTCACTTACCTTAATAATCTCCTGTTCCCTTCATCTACTGGCAAATGCAATGCAATTCCACTTTATGGCTGAGCAATACCCTACTGAGTATATATATCTCATTTTCTTGATGCACTCATCTATTGAAAAGCACCTAGGTTGGCTTCACACTTTGGCTATTGTGAATTGTGTATAAACATTGATGTGGCTGTGTCACTATAGTATGTTGTTTTTAAGTCCTTTTGATATATATGGGGAATTGGGATAGCTGAATCATATGCTGGTTCCTTTCCTAGTTTTTTAGGAATCTCCATACTGCTTTCCAGAGTGGTTGCACCAATTTACAGTCCCACTAACAATGTCTGAGAGTACATCCCCCACATCCTTCCCAATATTTATTATTACTTGTTTTCTTTATAAATGTCATTCTGACTGAAGTGAGATGAAATATCATCTTTGATTTTTAAAATCATTTTAATAACATTATTTCAGATTGTTCAGCAGCAAATTCTTTTTTTTTTCGTTTTATTGATTTTATTTTTCTAAATACATGACAGTGGAATTCATTACAATTCCTACTATACATATAAAGTATAATTTTTCATATCTTTGTATATAAAGTATGTTCACACCAATTCATGCCTTTATACATGTACTTTGTTTTTTTTACATTACAATTCTTATTACACATATACACCACAATTTTTCATATCTGTTTATACATAAAATATGTTGACACCCAATTCGAGTCTTCATACATGTACTTTGGATAATGATGTTCATCACATTCCACCACCCTTGTTAATCTCCTGTCCCTTTCCTTTCCCTCCCACCCCTCTTCCTGATCTAGAATTATCTAATCCTCCCATTCTTCCTCTCCCTACCCCACTATGAGTCAGCCTCCTTATATCAGAGAAAACATTCAGCATTTGTTTTGGGGGGATTGGCTAACTTCATTTAGCATTATCTTCTCCAATGCCATCCATTTACCTGCAAATGCCATGATTTTATTGTCTTTTAATGCTGAGTAAAATTCCAATGTGTATATACGCCACATTTTTTTTTATCCATTCATCCACTGAAGGGCATCTAGGTTGGCTCCATAGTTTAGCTATTGTGAATTGTGCTGCTACAAACATTGATGTGGCTGTGTCCCTGTAGTATACTGTTTTTAAGTCCTTTGGGTATAGACCCAGGTGAGGGATAGCTGGGTCAAATGGGGGCTCCACTCCCAGATTTCCAAGGAATCTCCATAGTGCTTTCCATATTGGCTGTCCCAGTTTGCTGTCCAACCAGCTGTGTATGAGTGTGCCTTTCCCCCCACATCCTCGCCAACACTTGTTGTTGTTTTTCCTTCATAATACCTGCCATTCTGACTGGAGTGAGATGATATCTTAGAGTAGTTTTGACTTGCATTTCTCTGATTTCAGCAGCAAATTCTTAAGGGTCTTACTCTTTCTGTATATTTTGGCTGTTTTCTCTCTTGCAATAGATTCTTTCTTTATGTCATTTGTTATTATTTCATTAGGAGCTCATCTTTAATTTACTTGGGGCAATGATTATTGAAGCTTTTGTGTCCCTAGTTGTAGAAATGCTGTATCAGAATAGTTCTTCATTTACTTCTGCCTAGAGCCCTTGAAGTTTTTATAGTTTAAAACCCTTTTCATATTAACCTCCTATTCAGTCTTAACCCTACTATGTGTGTAATTTAAATTCAGATTTCACACCTATGTGGCACATATATGGGGACATGCTTTCTTGTGAGACACTTTTTCCCTATCATAAACCCCAGTTAATCAAAATTCTAAGTTTCCTTTTTAATACCTAATTGTATGAACTTTTAAAATGTTCTTTAAATAAATAAGAGGACAGTGCTATCACACTCTTTTTCATTGTATGAGCCCAAGGTCTCTTGTCCCTTTGTAAGCATTGCAAACCTAAAACCCTAGAACCTATAAATAGTCAGCTAGCCCTCTGGGCTTCCAAAACTTCTTCTCAGAGGTTAATTGCTTTTGGTATAAATATAGTTTTACATAGAATTCCTATGTAAATTCCTATGTAATTCCTAATTTCACAAATGGGAATTTCCCCTTTTCTTTTCAAACCCATTTACTTTGTTCTTTATTTTTTTTAAATTACAAGTTCCATATATCTTTAGCTGGGGTGGGATCTCCATGTTAGCTCAGCTTTCCATGTTGCTATAACTCTCTTTTTATACTTTATCTTATTTACTTACTTACTTATTCATTTATTTATTTATTTTCCAATTCATGCCTTCAAGGTTCAACTCCAGTGGGTTGGGAATCCATATTGTGTATTTGTGTGATATATAAACATGGGATTTATATGTCTACATCCAGTTTGCTTTCTGTATTATATACATATCTCTTTATTTCTCATCTTGCTTATCACACAAGGTAGGATACTTCCTTACCTATATTATATTAGTAGTTTTAGGCTCTATTTTTGTTTCTTGTTTGACGGAATTTTGTAGGGGTTGGCGTATTTTCCCTGATTTATTTTATCTTCAGTCCTTTGATTTTTAAAATGGAGACAGATTTCCTCTGAATGACTTTTAAAATCTTTTATACCTGTATAATTTGGTAAATAGTAGTTGTACAGTAGATTCCCCCTTAAGAATGAGCTTTTAATTTTCTAAGATTTAGGTTCATCTTCCTTTTGCTTATTCTGATAGGTCTTATTGGAGTCGATGGAGTTGCAAATCAAACTTCCTTTGAGAAATAGAAATGACCTCACTTAATTTAGAAAGTTTTTTATGTTAATGTGCATTATTTATAAAGGATTCACTTTGAGGAATTCAATTTGCAGCATGAATAGTTCAATTTCCAGGTATGGTATGATTTGGGATACAGTTTAATTACAGTTAAGAAGTGTCATGGAACCAGTGAAGCATTTGGATAACAAAATCGAACAACTCTTTGTAAAAATACATAGGGTTCTCCCCTTGAAAAAAATCCATAAAGATATGTTTAATAAATAACACATAAATGTGGTATTTAAATACTTAAGGATTCAAAGTTGAAGTGATGCACAGTTTTCTGTTGGCTTATTGACTTTGGATATATTCTGTTATTTTGGTAGGATAAAAGTTACCCAGAATATAAATGTTCTGTAAAAGTACACTTAACTATACCTCAATTTAATTATATTTTAATATATTGCTCACTTATGAATCATACACTAAAGAGAATGCTGTTAACTGTGGATTCTATGTTTTGAATCATACAGTATACTATTCTTTATTTAAACTTAGGATTGCATTTATGAGTCCAGATGGCAGTTGTTATATAAGGCAATTTGCCAAAAGTGTACCTAATTAATATTCATATAATGTGCACAAAAGTCAAAGGACTTCATCTTTATACTTCCCTATAATGTTGCCTTTCAGATGCTCCCCATGTATACTTTGTGCTAATTCATTTTTCCTGGCATGCATGCTTTTCTGTCAGATTTTCCTTATTCAGACATTTACTTACACCAGTTCCTGGCTTTTAGTAATATCCGGAAATGCATCAATCAGGGAAAATCACCAAATTGTTCCCTATGAACAAAAGCTAGTTGCTGATTGCAGTTACCTCAGTTTGGAGCCTTAGAGGATTTGAGGGTTTTTATGCAGCATTAGGGCTACTTGTCTGCACCAGTATTGCAGTTATTAAATCCTACCAGTGCTATGTTGCATGTTCCACATGTTCAAGATTGCTAATGGCAAGTTTTATTCAAAAAAAGTATTTATATAAATAAGACAATCAGACACATTGGGGTTTACTAATTATTAATGTATTGAAAAGTATTGAGTATTTTGGCAGTATTTGGAAAATATAGTTTAGAGGAAAACTTTTTTATCTGGGAATCACATCAAGGTTAAAGTTTGAGATATTTGCCTTGAAAGTATCAATGAGTGTATAAGAGCTTTCAGGTTTCTTGCTATAGAAGTCATTGTAAGTTTGTACCCTGGTCTCATTTTAGCAAGGAGGAAAATAATGAAAGAGTTCCCAGAGGGTGGGAATTAAATTGTAGGAAACCAGAGCATGTAGAACCAAGCTTCTTCTCCTTATTTTTGTAATGAAGCAACTTATTAAAATTTCTGTTATTGCTAATAAGGAAAGGGTTTTCAGAGGTCCCTGGTGAAATAGGACCTGGATATTAGTAGTAATATTCCTTTAGTGGCGATATCTTACTGTGGAAGATATTTTCAACAAGAGCCCCTAAATTCCTCTGTACAATTTCCATTGTACAAATGCCCTATAAAGTACCATTATCTACCCCCTTTATCACCTCTTCACTTAAATTGCTTCTGTTTTGGTGTCCATGGATATCTCTTGCTTTTTTCCCTCATAAAGGAGGAATACTGAGAAAGCAACATTCAAGCCCTTTAAAATGTTTTCATTTTATTAACAAAAATATCTTGAATTTTTTATTTCTTATAAAATTGTATTATGTGTCACATTATACTGCCTAAGTCAGTCAGAACCTCAGTAGTAAACAAATGGAACCTTCATAGTACAATGATTTGAGGAAGGCTTATTCACAGAACTATTGTTCATGGAAATGTGGGCAGTGTACATGGGGACCACAATATATAGTGTAACAGCCAGTGGATGCTGGCATTGTTATCATCACTAGTCCTGAAAGACAAGGCGAAATAGTTAATGGAACACAAAAGGAGATAGGCTTATGCAAATATGGTTGCCTTAAGAGCTGTGACTTTCTCTTGAGAGTACTTGCAGAAGTAAAACTTTATAATAATGGAAACTGGGTGATAAATAACCTCACTTGACTCTCTTCTGCTGATGCTTCTCATTGGGCTAACCTGGCTAAAAACCATAGATTGTAGAATTTCAGTGAGGTATTATACATCTTACATGCGGTATCTCCTTAGGCAGAACGTCAGGAAAGAGTATAGAATGAATCCAGAGTTGCCAACATAAATCACTTATATTTATTTAGCATGCATGTTATGATACTCTCCATAAATAGACACACATATATGTACATAAACATGTACACATGCTTACTACATATGTGTAGTTTCTTTTGAGTCATATAATTCCCTGAGAAGCATAATGCATTTATGAATTTGACATGAGCCACACAGATAATCAACTTAAACTGGATTTATCAATATCACTCCATATTTCTTCTCTATAAAACTCATGATTATTAGCTAGTATTTATTGAAAACATATTTAATTTAATTTAAGCCTGTTGGTTGTCTTAAAAGGTAGTTGCTATTCTTATCTCCAGTTAACAAACATGGAAACTAAGAAACAGGAGAAGTTCAACAATTTAAGATTTTAGAGTTAATAAGAGACAGAAGCAGGATTTAGACCTAGAAAGTCTGGTTCTAGAGCTCATGTTGTTAACCACTACACTATAGCAACTTCTGACCTTCAATTTGTTTTCTATTTCATTGATTTTATTTGTTTATCTTTTTCTTTATATTACAAAGCATCAATTAGAATAGCTCATATGACATTCATACCTTTCCCAAAGAAGGGGGGAATTCTTTTCTCCATGTTAGTAATAATAGCCTTCTGCTTCTTTCAGACCAGCATTTGCCCCTAGGTTTCTGGAATTGAATTTGTGATCTGTACATTTAAGGTAGCAAGATAGTCATATACAAGGATTGGTTATATAAAAAAAAAAATACTTCACCTTAACAGTTTCAAATTCTAATGCAAAGTATATCATTTATTTTCTTTCAGAAATAAACCAGAAACACTACCATCCATATTACAACAAAACAATGGAGTCGGTGTTTCTAAGTTTTTTTTTTACATAAAATTAAATGTCTTAATATTAAATCATAGATTTCAGGCTAAGTTACTTCATAATTTATAATTTGTATTGTTATTATTATCATCATTTTTAGGAAGGATTGAACCAAGGGGACTTAACCACTGAGTCATTTTCCCCAGTCTTTTTTTAATTTTTAATTTTAAGACAAGATATTGCTGAGTTGCTTTAGGACCTCATTAAGTTGCTGAGACTGGCTTTGAACTTGCAATCTTCCTGCCTCTGCTGCCTCTATGACTACATAATAGTCCCCTGTTCAGAAATACTGCTTCAGTTTCTTATTTTTTGTTTAATATTTTATGCATAGTTTTGATAAATATATTTATTGTTAAATATTTGTAATTTTCCAATGTGATTTCTTTATGCTAAATGTCAGACTTAAATTTTTATATAAAAAGAAATGATGTGGATTCCGTATCAAAAGAAATAGACACAGGGGCTGGGGTTCTGACTCAGTAGTAGAGCTTTTGCCTAGCACATGAGAGGCCCTGGGTTCGATCCTCAGCACCACATAACAATAAATAAATAAAGGTATTGTGTCCAACTACAACTAAAAAAAATAAATATTAAAAAAAGAAATAGACACTTTTATTTTAATTCTATGTTTGTGGAGATAGTGATTGAACCTAGAGATCTGCACATGTTAGGCAAGCTCTCTATCTCTGAGTTACATCCCCAGTCCAGGAATAGATACTTCTTTGTTTCTTGTTTTAAAATGTATAAAGTGGTTCAAAATGAACTGATAGTTGGAAGTTTCATATCATTGCTTTTTATCCTTTGTATCATTTTTTTTACTTTATTTTGCTGCAGTATTTCATCTTACTTTGTGTGATTTAGTTTTATAAATGTCATTGATCAACTATTATATGTCTCTGGCATATTTATCTGTATATCTATATCTGTTTATTTGAAAATTTTAGATTCCCTATTAGTATACAGCTATAAGTTGAATTTTATTCCTGTAATGGATTATCATTTTGAGTATACATTTCATCCAAACAAGATAAGTATGTTAGCATTTTGACAAATTATTAAAGTATAAATTGTTATTGGAAATATAGCTCTTAAAATTATAGGAACTATTTTTCAATTAGTTCTTGTATTTGAAGAAGAATTTATTTTTATAAGAATGAGACAGATTTTATGATGTTTGTTTCTGGTTTTCTTTGATTTTTAAAATGTAAGCATAAAAGAACTTTTTCTATACAATTAGAATGGAATAAAATAATTTTATTACTGTGATGTCTCTTAATCCTTTGAACACTTTTATATGCCAAAAATCACATACTGATTTGTCATCAAAATTATTTTTAATGATCTGTCAGCAGGCAATTCAATTAGGTCTTCCTTCGATTTTGTTAAAAGCAAAGAATTAGAAACCACTATTAGTCATTCATTTTATTAACTTCATTAATGTAATTTCAAATTGTCTCTTTGTTTGGAACACCACAGATTTTTCCATCCTGTGGCAATTTAGTACAGTAATATTGCTGATGAATGGATGGTATGCTTTTGTTTCATGAAGTAAAAGAAAGGAATTGTGAATGGGTCTGAACAAAGAAATCTTCAGATTACAGATGTGATCTCAGGTAAATGACTACTATTTTACTATTATGAAAGAATTTGTTCATTCCAGGAATGGGCACTTTTAAATTATTGATACATAGTTTAAAATTATTTCTAAGGAAGAATTAGCAATGTACATTTTCCCTAGTGGTATGAGAGTACCTGTTTTTCCATGGAAATTGAAGGTCTGAAATTGTCTAAAACTTTCCTTTCCCCACATACCCATTGGAAAAAAAATTCGTATACCTGTAGCATTGTATGTACCATGATTCATGATCTTTGACTTGGGATATTATATATTATTTCTTCATATATATTATTTCTTTCCTGGATTAAAATTGTAAAACTTTTTTTTGTTGTTTTTAATAATATTGCTGTATTTTTGTGCCTTTATTTTATTTATTTATTTTTATGTGGTGCTGAGGATCTAACCCAGTGCATCATACATGCTAGGTAAGTGTTCTACCACTGAGCTACAGTCACAGCCACCAAATTATAAAATATTCGATGGCAGAGATTGTGCTTATTTATTTCTAATGATTCTGTGCACATAAGAGAAGCCCAATAAGTATGGTTTTAACCTTAATGGATATTTGAGGCTCTTGTTTCTGTAAAATAAGAACTGAGCTAAGTCAGACATGTAATGATTAATGATCAGAATATATCCTGAGAAATGTGTCCTTAGGTGATTTTGTCATTGTGTGAACATTGTGTTGCCCTTCCACAATGTAGGGTGGTCTAACCTATAACACCCTAGGCTGTATAATATATGACTCCTAGGTACAAACCTGTACAGCATGATATTGTCCTGAATACTATAGGTAGCCATAACTCTGTGGTAAATATTTGTATGCCTAAACACAGTATAGGTGTAGTAGAAGCCTGGCTGATAAGAATTATTCTGCTCCATTATAGTCTTATGCTACTACCATAGTATATACACTTTGAGGTTGACCAAAATGTCATTATGAAGCGCATGACTGTATAAGAATAGTGGAGGAAAACGTGGAGGCAGTTCTAGGAGATAGCAGGTTTGTAGAACAAAATATAAATAATAGGGTACAACTAACCAAGGACATTTCTGGATCCAAATCATAATCAATAATTTCCATTTTTTGTAAAATGAATTGCAATTTTAGGAATCTTATGTTTATTTTCATTTGGACTTGGTAGTTCTGAGCCAACCTTCTGCTTATCTGAATGCTACTCATACTTAAAGGCTTTCTTCTTAAATCTGCCCTGAATACTTCAGCCTTCTTTGATCTCTCTTTCTGAAATGGAGTATTTATAACCTATATAAAATAATTGAGTACTTAGATATTGTGCTATATTATTTGAAGTTTTGACTGAGTTAATCTAGTTTCCCCAAGTAGATTGAGTCAGGAATAAATGTGTTTGTTTTTTGATACTGTGGATGGAACCCAGGGTCTTGGGCATGCCAGTCAAGTGCTCTACCACTGAGATAGATCCCCTGCCAGGGAGTAAGTTTTATTATATATTGTAAATACAGTCTGGTTTTAAGTTCTCTGAATGTTTAGCATAATATGCTTTGAAGGTCAGAAAAACTAAAGTGCTTAGAAATGCCCATCCTAAACTGCAAATGACTTGCTTGAGAATCAGATTGATTATCTGCCTCCTGCTTTTTGTTTTACATAAACTTTTAAGCTTCTTTTAAAATAGTTAATTTAATTACTAGTTAAACGGAGAATATACTATTGTTTATGAAAAGAGGTATCAACAATGGCCTTGATTGCATAGTTATTTAGTAACTATATAATTACCACAGACCATCTACCACAGATTTTGGTCATTGTCGCTAAAGACCCATTAGGTTTCTAGTACTATTATAAAGCTTCCATCCTAATATAAGAGTTAATAACTTTGAAACTATTTCCTTCCACTAAATATCACTTATGTTTATTAGTAGGGAAACATTTTTCCCCATGTTATGTTTTCTTCCTTTAGTCTGAGCTATGCTTTGAATTTTCAAAGCAGCAATGTGATCAAAATATTGTCATTAAGAGTTTCTAGAAGTTTGAGCTTCCGCTATACATCATTTGAAAATCATTTTCTCTCTATTAGTAGATCAGTGTTCCTCAAAATATTGGGTTTAAATTTTAAAAGTTAATTGATTTTTTAGCTTTAATTTTATATTAACCTTGCGTTTACTTGAGGCTTATCAAAGATAAAACAAATGCAATATAAAGACAATGACTCTAAAAGGGATGAAAGAGGTAATTAATTTAGTTATGACCCTATGCTTGAAAATCATTGCTCTAGTTGAGGAAATCTGTGTCCCTTAGGCCTAGCATTGTCTGGCCCAATATTCACATGTGAGAAATGGATCTCAAATGATTGAATTCAAAGTACAATGACTTAGATCATAGATTAGATTAGATCATAGATTAGACTATCAATTCATAAGAATATATAAAGCTATTAATAATGATACTTTATGTTTGAGACAATAAAATGATAATGACATACTATTGAGTGAACAAAGCATATTTAATAACCAGATTGTACTAGTGAAATTTTATATATTTATATCTCTATGTGTTTTTACATATCTATGGATTTTTTGCTTCAAAATATCCAGGTTACAGCTTTAGTATTGTTAAGTTATATTATCCCATGACTAAATCCAGTTCAAATATGTAACTGAATTTGAATATTCTCTGTATTTCATTAACTACCATATCTTATTATTACTTGAGGCAAACTTGGACTTCGATAGTAAATAAAATTTCATATCTTGAGAAGGACTGTATCCTTCACAAAATTCCTGTGAATTCCATGTTCTAATTAAGGTCATTTCTGCCTCTAAATTCCTTCCTCTGCTGAACTTAAGTCTTGCTCAAATCTCATCTAATATCAATGTCCTCTGAGTGCTCAAGTTGTTGTCAAACTTGTCTTTTTATTTGGTTTTCCCATAATGTGTGCATATGTAATCATGTACAGACACACAGTTATTGTAGGAGTCATAGATTTGATGAGCAGGATGTTTATGTTATATTGATACTAATTATTCAAATTTGAATATTATGCTATATTCATCCTAATAGTCTTGTATATTTCTTCTTAAGACACAATTATTTAGTCCTCTTGACTACCCCCTTGCTTTTTCTACATCATCATACTTGTCTCTTATCAGCCTCCTTTGTTTTATAACACACCCCTCACATAAGAAAAATAAAAATGCCCCTTAGGGTTGAGGATGTAGCTCAGTGGCAAAGTTGCTTGTCTCCATTCATGAAGCCCAGTGTTCATTCCCCTGCACCACCAACAACAAAGTAAACCTAAGTCAATTACCTTTGTATGAGTATACAGAACACTGTGCAGTTCTATTCTCTACTAGCAACAGAAACATATTTATTTACTTAATCAAAATGTGGATTTACTAAACAAGGGCCATATACTAGCAGTAGATACTTCCTAATTTTCAGAGTCTTTGAGATTGTCTGTTTTCTTCTTCCTTTATCAGTTTCCTAAAGCAGGGAAGTGTCACAGAGTCTTGATGAAGATAGGAATTAGAAGACAGAAGTGCCTATAGTATGTTTTAATTTATAACAATGTTTCAATGTTATACATACAAATGTCTAATTTCATGTAAATGTTTCTGAATTCCTTAGCTCAATGCTTGTCTGGCATGTGCCAGGCCCTGGGTTCAGTCCTTGGTATCACAAGGGAAAAATAGCCCTATTTGAATTTAAAAACTGTCTGCTTAAGGAGATAGTTGTAATCTTGATTTCTGTTTTCTTGATACCTTGCGATTACTCCTATGTTTCTTTACAGTTTCTATTGTTATTAGTATAAGTCAGCAAGTTAAAAGGACAAAGGGTAATATGATGCACTCATCAGGTCAACATTTGCCTCAGAAGCATATCCCTTGGGTTTACTTTTTAAACATACATTTTGACGTAAATAAAAAGTTGTTGAAAGGGTACCATTTTCAAAATCATTAATGATCAAAGTTATAATTTGTTAAAGTCATGTTATAGTAAAAGAGATGTTATTTGCTTACCTTGTCTTCATTATTGAGAAATTAATTCAAGCTCCAGGTAATTCCCCTAGGCTGACTATCAGTGTGCTGGGATCCTGTGCACTTAAAGACTTTCTAATAGCTGCTGAAGAGCTGAGAATTGTGCTTATCCTTTGTTCACAGCTCTTTCACTTTAAAATTAAGTCTCAGAGTTCATTCTTGACAGAACTAGCATTGGGGATTTCTCATTTTTGTTAGTACACTATTACTATATAAACTTCATTCCCTATATTAGAGGTGAAAATTATCCAGAAGTAAATGGATAAAGTATATATGGAAGGATGTACTGCATGCTGTCCCTTAAAAGAGTTAATCAACCTTTCATTTTTGATTTGCTGAAACTTCCTTACATTCTTTGAGACTTTACTTTCTTTATTTATGTTCTTTCTAATTTCTCTTTTTGTGTATTGCTTACTGATAATTTGCTTTCCACCTTATTGTGGGTAACTGAATATGCAGGTCTGTATTGATTTCCTCAAAAAACTGACCCGCTGCAAATATCATCTCAGTATAAATGGCTTCCAAATGCATTATTCTGGCCCCTGTCAATATGTACTTTGGTTCTCACTTACAAATTCTGTTTTTCTTTTCTTTTTTTCTGGGGGAGTGCAAAGTATTGAACCAAGGGGTTCTGTACCATTAAGATGCATCTGTATTCCTCTTTTAAATTTTTCTCACTAAGTTGCCAAAGGCTAGACTTGAACTTGCTCTCACCCTGCCTCAGCCACTCAACTTGGGGTTATAGTTGTGTACCACTATACCTGGCTTCTGTTACTATCTTTTTTTAAAAAAAGAAAAAAGAAAAAAAAAACTGAGACTAGCTTTATTTCTAAAACCAGAGGAGGGAAAATACAATCAGAAAAGAAATATATGCTAAAATTTCTTATTACCATAGATGCAAATATCATACAAGGATTGCCAAGTGTACCAGCTGCATGGGAACATACACACATACACATTCAAACAACCCCATCCATTTTTTCTTATACAAAATGAGAACATCTTCATGGTCTTATTTCTGGAGGTCCCTTCATACCAGTATAAAGAGGTTTTTAAAAAATATTTTTATTGATAGATCATAATTATACATAATAGTGGGAATCATTGTTGCAAAAATAAAAACAAAATAGAAGGGAGGCCAATATTGTAGAAGAAGGCGATCAGGGAACAGAGGAGAGGAGTAAAAGGGGAAGTACTTGAGAATTAAGTTGATCAAATTACTTTATGTATGTGTCCATATTCTGTTTTTTTCTTTTATTATTTTTCCAATTTCCTTGTGTAACCACTGGAAATAATGTAGTTTTTTGGTGATATTTCATAGGTAAGTAAGTTCTGCTATTTTCCAGTCCCACTCCTGCTTCTCTGATTTATTACTACATTTCTATTCAAGGCCATACCAGCTATTCTGATTTGATCTTATTATTTCTCATAAAATGTGCTCTTAAGTTAATGAACATTAATATTAAAATTTTAAATCTATCTAAATATTTAGATACAAACAAAATGAATTTGTATCTAAATATTTAGATAGATTTAAAATTTAAAATTAATGTGAAATTCAACATTGGGTTATTTCCTTACTTTAAGTAGAAAAAATCCATTAATAGTTTGGGCATTTTTACAGTTAAAAAACTTTTACAGATAAAAATGTATGCATATTTCTCATTCTTAAATTTCAAAGTTTCATGCACATTTAACAAGTCACTTTGGAGAAATGCTTAATGTCCTCATATAATTTTTCAGTAATGAAGAATCATAAGCAATCCTTAGTTCTTAGCACATTATTTGTTTATTTCTCAATTCTGTGGAGCCCAGTGTGGAAATTCCAGTCTGGGTAACTTATTTGGGTGACTCAGGCATTATGGTTCCTTCTATCCAGTTGGCTCTAATATTCCATAGGGACTTGGAGCCCTGTACTGGATTCTTACTTCTATCTACCAGTGAGCATGATGAAACAGCAACATTTTAACAGTCTCAAGTGGGAATGCCATATATCATTTTTGCCTACTTTTATTGGTCAGAAATACTTCAATAGCTCCACCTACATGCAAAAGTATTGAGAGAGACAGTTTGAATGCCACAAAGAAATGGTTTTAGTGAACATTTAGCCACTCTCTGCCACAGATGATGTTTATTTGTCTTCTGAATTATTCCAATTTGCATTTTGGTTCCTGAGTCAATTGTCCATTTGCCTACTGTTCATAGCAAGGAAGTTTGGGGTTTTTTAGTTCCACATAAATGTCATAAGCTGGAATAGCCAAATTCCCTCCATCTGTTTTCAAATAACTCATTTAATCATGGTATTAGTTATAATGATAGATGTGGTGATGATGTTGTGAAATTAATCACAAAATAAATGTGAGTTGTTAATAAAAAAATATGGCTGCTGAAAAAAACATTATTTTAGAAAAAATTGTCTGAACGCATAAGTCTTATCTCTTCCTTGGTGGAGGATTAGTGTTTCTGTTCTAGTCATGCCTTTCACTGATTGGATGAGGACCACCTACATTAGTTATGGAAATCTACTTTACATATTATATCAAATTTTAATGTTAATTTCATGCACATACATTCTCACAGAAACATCCAGAATAATGTTTGATCAAATATGTGGGCACATGATAGCCCAGTCAAAGTGATGATTATGAGTTATTTTCATAGTGGTTTCTCAGGGGGTTACAATTGAAATCTAAGTTTATAAAAATTATGTTCAGATTAATAACTGTGATATTTCAGTTTCATATAAATCTTTACTTCTACGTAGCTCTATATTATTTTCCCTCCTTCGTGATTTTATTATCATACAAATTACAGATTTATACCTTGTATGCTATGAACACACACACATATACACACACACTTATGTGCAAATAAAATTATTGCTTTATGCAGGGGCCTTTACATCAGACAGAGATAATCCTTATAAGCCAAAAGTAAATTGATTCTGTCTTCTTCTGTAGTTACCATGTGATGTAGACTGTATGTAACATATATTATTAATTCCATGGAATATGATGCCTTTAGTTTTCCATATGGATTTAAGGTATACTATTCAGTGTCTCAATTTCAGCCTGAAGAACTCTTTTTTGTTGTTCTTGTAGGAAAAATATGTTAGTAATAACTTCACATAGCTTCTGTTTGAGAAAGAATTAATTTCTCTTTCATTTTTCTTTGTACATAGAATTCTTGGTTTATAGTAATTTTCCTTAACACATTGAATCTCTCATATCCCTGCCTTCTTGCCTGCATGGTTTCTGATGAAAATCCACTGTCAATCTCACTGAGGATTCTTTTTATGCATGGAATCACTCCTGTCTTGCTCATTTCAGGGTTCTCTGTATGTCTTTTGATGGTTTAATGATCTCTTCTTGAAATCCATTGAACTTCTTGCTGAATAGATTCATGTATTTTATCGAATTCAGAAATATTTCAGGTATTATTTCCTTATTAATAATTTCTGCCCATTCTCTCTTTTCATTCCTTCTGAAACTTAATTTGTGTTTATTTTGCTATACTTACTGGTGTCCCTAAAGACTCTAGGCTCTATTAATTTTTCTTCATGTTATAATCTTTCTGTTACTTACAATCTGTTGATTGTAAGAATCTGTTGATATATTTGATTCTTTCTCTTACCTAATCAAATCTTCTGCCTAGCACAACTAGTCATTTTCTATTTTACATACTATACTTTTCAACTCCAGCATTTCCATTTCAATATTTTTATAAAAATAACTTATTGGTTTATTGGTGAGATAATATTTTTATACTTCCTTTAGTTCCTTAGACATAGTTTTCCTTAATTATTTGCATACATTTAAAATAGGTGATTTAAATTCTTTGTTTATTTAGTCTGATGTCTTTTGTTCTCAGATAGAGAAACATTTGTTTATGGATCATCCATTCTTGTTCTTTTGTATACCTCATAATTTTTTTGTTGAAATTAGGCATTTTGTATAATATAATATGGCAACACTGGAAATCACATTCCTCCTTTTCTCCGGGGTTTTGTTACAGTTTGTTGTTTATTTATTGACTCTTCTGAAGTAATTATGCAATGTCTGCATTATTTGTCTTGTGTAGCCATTGAAGTCTCTGCTTAATTAGCTTTGTCATAACCTGTGTTGATCAGAGATTTTCTTGGATACCTGTGACCAGTAAACCTCCCTTTCTTTTCTAATGGATTATGTGTTGTTATGACGTTTCTTAAGTGTTGTGACTGGAAGTTCATTTCTTTTCCCTAGTGTTTATTTCTTGCTTGTGTGGAACCTCAAGGTTCACCAGAGGTGAGAGCTTAAGGCCTTCTCATATCTTTCTCAAGCATGAGCAAAGTCCTTTATAGCCACATAGCCTTCTAGATTTCTAAGAATTACCCTCCTGTGGACATCTCATTCTCCATTTTTTCTTTTATGTTTTTGTTAACTAGTTTGCATTAGCTATTATCCTGTGTCCTATGCATGTGTGATTTTAAACCATTGCTATTTATTATTTTTTGGAAATACTCCTAGTAAAATAATTGTTCTCACTGTGTAAGCTGAGTCAGATCCAAGATAGACAGACTTTGTTAATGATGTCTTTCAGGAAACTTCCTGAATAGTTAAATAATAATTCACTTAAATAATTATCATTGTTTAAATAGTTAAATAATGATAATTCTAAAAAAAATGGAGCCTTATGGCTTGACAATCTTGTTCTTGCTTCATTGGCTATCTACTTGATAATTTTCACAGTTACAGAAAGATTTTGGTTTTCAAAGGTGGCACAAAACTGGGAAGTCCAGGAGAGAATAGAGCAAATTGAGATTTTTAACAACATTTTTGTTCTTACTGAAATTCTGCCTTTTTCTTAAAGAAATTCTCCCTGATTGCTATAAACCTTTGTTTACTTTCCATAATCCCACACAAGTTTATTCTGACAAATTTTAAGAAGGTTCTTTTTTATTTTATAAAGGTTAAGATTCTTAAGGGTTCTTTGGTTTTCCTACTGATACCCTTTTACTATGATCTGGATATGGTTTAAGTATGTCCCAAAAGGTTTCATATGTTGAAGCCTGGGTCCTCACTGTGGCAATGTTAGGAGGTGGTAGACCTTTAAGAGGTGGGGCATAGTGGATAATTTTGAAATCTTTGTGAGTGCTGTCCCTAGAAGGAATTAAGGTATTCTCATGGGTTCATGAGTAAGTTTTCACAAGAATGATTGCTTTCATGCTGCGAGCTCAACCTCTCTCACTCAGTCTGACTTCTTGTTTTGTGATGTGATGTTTCCCACTTGCACCTATTTCTGCCATGACACTACCAGCTGTTAGGGCCTCACCAGAAGCTGAACCAACAGGACTACCTGATCCTGGAATTTCAACTTCTAAGACCATAAGCTACATAAACCTTGTTCTCATAATAAGCTTTCTTCAGGTATTACTTTTATAATGATGAAAATTGACACACATACTGCCTAAAAACAGTAAGTCTCCTTTGCTTTTATGAGGGGATCTGTGTTGTTATGACATGTCTTAAATACTAAGCCAGACAGTTAACTTCTTCCTCTTAGTCTTTATTTTTTGATTTTACAAAGACTCAAGGTTAGCCTGTGGTATCAGCTCAGGGCCTTATTTATTACATTTACTCATTTATTTATTTTACTTCTCTGTGTATTCTCTTACTTTTAGTCCAATGTGCCATTTTCTATAGGCCATAGAATGTGGTACCCTCACTCTGGGAATGTTTGCTTTAAAAAGAAGAACTAAAATTTATAGATTAATGTTACAGGGAGGAAGCTTTTATCATAACAGAAAAAAATGAATTTTGAAAAATTAGAATTGCTTCAGAGGCAGGACAGATCACTTTGGCAAGTAAGCACTTTCCTAGATAATTTTTCAAGGATACCACAGAAGACATCCTTCTTGGTTAGTGATGTAAGTGTAAGTTAAATGAATTCTAAAGTCTGTTACAATTATAAATTTTACCTAAAAATCTATTCAACATGTTTAAAATACTCATAAAATTCCAATTCTAATTACTTCATGAATCTAAGTGTGAATATTTTCTCAGTATATAAATAAGATCTTTTATAGAAATTGGAAGGTGGCTTTATATTGATATTTATGCAAACATGTACTCTCATTCACATACACATTTGGGGATTGAGACTAATATATATGCTATTTGTCCTTCTGTGTCTGGTTCAATATAATATGACCTCACTCATATATGGAAACTAAGGAAGTTGACTTCATAGTAGTAGCAAAGAGAATAGTAGGTAAAGGATACTGGAGCAAGAAAGGGAAAAATCATAAATAAAGATTGATCAATGGATACAAAGTTACAAGTGGAGAAGATGAAAAAAATTCATGCATTTTCTTGCAGAGTCAGTGCCTATAGTTAACAGTAATATATGTTTTAAAATAGCTAGGAGAAGGTTGGTTGGTTGTTTTTTATTGGTACTGGGGATTGAACTCCATGCTTCACACATGCTAGGCAAGAGCTTTATTACTGAGCTATATCCCCAGACTGAGAAGAAAGGTTTTAAATACACTTACCACTAAGGAATGACAAATGCATAAGGGGATGGTTTTACCACTCACGCTGATTTGATCATTCCATAATGTATACACATATCAAAACATCATATTATAGTTCATAAATATATATAATTATCTTTCAATTAAAAATAATAAGGAAACATAATATTAAAATAGACACAACAAATCTAGATTAACTTAATGCTATTTTTTCTTACTTGTAATATTTTTGTTAAGAATGAGCTGTTTTGTATTTTAATGATCAACCTTTTCTCAGGGTTACATATTACCATTATAATTATTGTGAAAAACAGAAATTGCTACAAAACATCTTTAGTTTTCTAAATATTCCATGACTACAATAAAAATAGAAAACATCATAAAATAAATGTGATATTCTAACATTTTTCATAATGAGAATGAAATATTACTGCATGATTTTATTTCCTCAGTAATTTAACTCTTGGATTTTTGCTGTTTCCCATTACTAATTTTGTGTTTGAATGTTCACTGTGCTTAATGTCTTCTTAGGACCATTACAGTCACATCATTGGTTGTGTATGATGGCTTCTGGACATGGTAAAAATTAAACAGTCAATATCAAGGACAGCTTGGAATTCCCAAAACTGATTAGTGTATTATAATGCGAATGAGTAAGGAATATCTGTCTCTGCCTCAGTGAATTAATCACACCCATCCCCAAACTGACTTCCATTAACAAGATCATGCTTCCCAGGCTCATACCTTACTCAAAATAGTTCTTGCATTTTAATATATATCTTTAAACATATATGAATTTATAAATTCACTTCAACATATAACTTGAATTCATTTCATGGTATTGGATACCAAAGAATATAAACAAAAAAGTGGTTTTGTTCAAGTACCTGTAAATTTTAAGTTTATGTAACTTCTTATTTTCAGTCTACATGTGTTCAAAGAAAGAGAATGAGAAACAGCATTGTTCACTCCTGTCTGAAAAAAAGATCAAGAATAGAACATTGAATACATTTTATATCAATTCCTATTTATCCTATTAGCCCATAAAAAACTCTTCTTGAAAGGATAAATAATGTGAAAGTAGAATAGGCCAATTACTCAAACATTCATGGTGTCTTTCCTTCTAGTTGAATTCTTTTGAGTTCTTCCCAGTGTTTTATAATTCTTTTTTTAAATTTTTTTAAATATTTTTTTTAATTCTAATATTTATTTTTTAGTTATCGGTGGACACAGCATCTTTGTTTGTATGTGGTGCTGAGGATCGAACCCGGGCCGTACGCATGCCAGGCGAGCGCGCTACCGCTTGAGCCACATCCCCAGCCCGTGTTTTATAATTCTTTGGGGAAAAATAATCTCTCCATAAATGGCAAAAATCCAAATGGTTTTTAGGCTGAGGTTTGAAAACAGTCTTCCCAGATAAGGATTATTCAGTCTAGAAAAATTAAATTTCAGAAGACAAAGAAATTACTACTCTAAAATTACAAAAAGGAGTATGTGATTTGCTATTGAATATACTTCTTTTTTAAAAATATTTTTGAAGTTTTACATGGGCACAATATCTTTATTTTATTTGTTTATTTTTGTGTGGTACCGAGGATTGAGCCCAGTGCCTCACACATGTGAGGCAACTGATCTACTGAGCTACAACCCCAGCCCTGTATTTCTTTTTGTACATAAACATTTGAACCCCACAGAAATATAGCAAAAATAGAGTCCCACTTCTATAGCCTATTTGATTTCCCTCCCCTCTCTATGCAAATGTATCCATCTACTAGTTTTCTATGAATTTGCATGCATAAAATAATTTGTAACCACACTGCTATAGTTTGAATCTGGAATGTCCCCAAAGACTCATGATTTGAAAGAATGGTTCTCAATGCAACAGTATTCAGAGGAAGGGCTTTTGAAAAGTGGTTGGATCATGAGGGCTCTGACCTCATCAGTAGTTTGATGGCATTATTAGGAGGTGGTGGAAACTGTAGGAGGTGGGATGTTGTTGAAAGAGTGGATTTTTGGGGACATACCCTTTGGAGTGATATCTTTTCCCTGAATTCTCCCTTCCCAGCCCAGCCTCCTGGTTGCTTTGAGCTGATAGCTTTGTTCCACTATTCTGCTGCCATGATATTCTGCCTTGTCTCAGGCCCAAATGCTTGGAGCTGGCTGATAATGTGGTGAAAGCTTAAAAACTGTACACAATAATAACCTTTCCTTCCTTAAATTGTTTTTTCTAGTATTTTATCCCAGTGATGAAAAACTGACTAACATGTATACAGTACTATTGTTATTATTCTGTAGTCTTTTTTATTTATCTGGCAATGTTTTCATATTACTCAAAAGATGTAAATCATTCAAATACTGCAGAGTATATGCAATAATGTATTTATTCACACTCCTATTGAGGTAGGTATAGGTTCCAAAATTTGCTATTATAATGATTATAATATGGGCAGCTGTTTTTTCTTTATTTTGTTTCTTCAAACTGATCAACTCTTCCTAACAGACATGTTTAATTCATAATCTGTTGTTGGGATTGCTAACTTATTTACATTTATTTGTATTTTTTTGTATTTTTTCTTTTATACATTTACACATACATAGTATATAATAGTCCATGTTAACCAAGGGGAGCTACACAGATGCCTCAAAAAACAGATACTACTTGATCCTGTATATACAATGTTGTATATATAAAATTGAAGTATGTATAAAATTGAAGTCTAATTTATAAATTAAGCACAGTAAGCGATAATAACAATTCATCATGAATATATGAAATTTCACTATTTGATTTTTTTCTTTCCTTATTAAATTGAGAATTTTGCCCTTTTACTTTAAGGAAGCACTTTACAGCTTCTCTTTGGTATATGGGATTGTCAGAGTTACAACTCTTTCTCTGCTGAGCCATTGTTAAGTACAAAAATGGTTCTTTGAACATAGGCACTGTGATAATGTAGCATCAATCTGATAAGTGAAACTGCTCTACTAAGCAACTAACTGGTTTGTAGCCTGCACAGCATGGTTATGGTAGATAAAGGGAGGATTCCTGTCATAGGTAGAACAGAGCAGAATGGCATGAGGTTTTATCATGTTATTTAAATTGACATGGAATTTAAAATTTATGAATTATCTACTTCTTAAATTTTCCACTTAATATTTTCAGACCATGGTTGACCACAAATAACTAAAAATGTGGAAAGCACAGTGGAGTGAACATAGCCAGTCACTGAAATAACACTGTCCTGATTTACATTTACAACTAGCACTCTAGGAGCATCTTTCATAAATGTCTTTACAGAATGGATTATATGTGCCACAGTTGCATGAGGACATTCATTCACTGAAATACTACTACCTGGATGCAATGAAAATCTAGCAGTCTTAAAACATCTTTTGTACATGTCTTTTCAGAGTATATTACCTGCAGCACAGTGTGCTGAACACATTCATTCACTGAAATTACACTGTGATGTTGCAATGAATAATGAACAATATAGAAACATCTTTTATACTTGTCTTTAGGTGGTTCACATGCATCCTAGTGTTAGGAATGCGTTTTAAATAATTGTGGTTGTAAACACATGAGATCTTACCCTCTAAATTTTTAAGTGTATAGTACAGTGTTTACAGCAGATCTTGAGAACTTTCTCATCTTGCTTGGCTAAAACCTCATATTGAATGAATACACCACCCTGTTTTCTCCTGCCTAATAGTTCCCTCCATTCACCATTTTGCTTAATGCCCTGCACTCATCTATTCAGATACCTCATATAAATTGAATCGTGCAGTCTTTGTTTTTTTTTTTTTTTTTTTGGTTACTGAATTATCTTACTTAGCATAATGGACTACAGGTTACACATGTTGTAGCATGTGACCTTTTATGACTGAATAATATTATATTGTATATACTATATTTTCTTTATATGTGCATACATTGGTGGCCGTATAGGTTGTTTCCTCCTCTAAGCAATTGTGAATATTGCTTCATGAATGTGATAGTGCAAATATTTCTTCAAGATGCTGGTTTCAATTTTTTTGAATAAATTCCCAGAAGTAGAATTGCCAGATTATATAGTATTTCCATTTTTTTAAAATAATACTTTTATTGATGTATTATAATTATACATAATAGTGGGATTGGTTGTTAAATTCTTGTACATGCACTATTTGTAAATTTTTGAAGAGTAATCATAATATTTTATATAGCAGTTTCTCCATTTTAAATTCAAACCAATATTATACAAAAGTTCCAATTTCTCTATATCCTTGACAAGGCTTGTCTTTTCTGCTTTTGATCATGGCCCTACTCACAGGTATGAGTTCTATCTCATTGTGGTTTTGATTTCCATTGCCCTGATGATTAGTGATACTGGGAATCTTTTCATGTAACCATCATTTGTGTATTTTCTTTAGAGAAATGCCAATTTATATGTTTTGTCCACTTTTAAAGCAACTGATTTTTTTCCTATTGAGTTATGTGAGTTCTTTATGTATTTTAGATAGAGTTGGCAAATGTTTCTCCCATAATGGTTGCCTTTTCACTCTCTTGATTGATCCATTTGCTGTGCCAGAGGCTTTTTTTTATATAGTCCTACTTACCTATTTGCTGCTTTTGCTGTCTCTACTTTTAATAATATATCCAAGAAATTTGGGCAAATCCAATATCATTAAGATTATCTTGTTTTGTTTTTGTTTTTGGTACCAGGGATTGTCCCCAGGGGCACTTGAGGACTGAACCACATCCCCAGCCCTTTTTATTTTTTGAGGCAGGGTTTGGCTAAATTGCTTAGGGCTTTGAAATTGTTATCCTCCTGCCTCAGCCTCCAGAGCTGAGGTGTGTGCCACAGCTCCTGGCAGTTTCAGGTCTTGTATTTTAAGTCTTTAATAGATTTTGAGTTGATTTTTGTGTGTGGCAAAGATACAGATTCCATTTCATTTTTTTGGCCTGTGGATATCCCATTTTCCTAACACTATTTATTGACGATATTATCCTTCCCCAGTAATGCATTCTTGGGACCCTTGTTAGAAACTGGCTTTGTTTCTGAGTTCTGTATTGTGTTCCTTTGTTCCATATGTCTGCTTTTATGTTAGGACCATACTTTTTTTTTTTTACTACTGTTGTGTTGTAATATTTTTTAAAAAAACATATTTTTAGTTGAAGATGGACACAATACCTTTATTTTATTTATTTATTTTTATGTGGTGCTGAGGATCCAAACCAGTGCCTCACATATGTAAGGCAAGCGCTCTACCACTGAACCACAACATGAACCCTGTAATACATTTTAAAATCAGGAAGTTTGAGGCCTTGAGTTTCTTTCTTGTTTGTCAAGATTATTTTTTGGAGGGTCCTTTGTTGTTTTGTGTGGATTTTAGGATTGTTTTTCCTACTTCTGTAATGAAATTGCCACTGAGATATTGATAGGAATCACATTGAATCTATAGATCACTTAGGGTAGCGTAGATATTTTAACAATATTAATTCTACAAATTCATGAGCATGAGATATTTCTCCAATTGTTTGCATTTGCTAATTTTATTTAGTGAAGTTTTGCAGTTTTAAAAGACATGTATTTTATGTCTATTGTTAAGTTTATTTTGAAGTATTTTATTTGTTTTGATATAGTTGTGAATGGTATTTATTGTTAATTTACTTTTTGAGATTGGTCATTTTTAGTGGATTTTTATTAAATATACATTTTTTTAAGTTGTAGATGGACACAATACATTTGTTTTATTTTTACCTGGTGTCAAGGATCAAACCCAGGGCCTCACACATGCTAGGCAAGTGCTCAATCACTGAGCCACAACCCCAGCCCAAAACAATGGATTTTTGTGCATTAAATTTGTATGTTACAACTTTATGAATTTACTAAGAGTTTTGTGTGTATGTAAGTTTTGGGGTTTTTTACCTGTAAAATCATGTCATCTACAAACAGAAATAATTCTAATCCTTCTTTTCCAATTTCGATGTCTTTTTCTTTCTTGTCTCACTATTCTTTCTAGGATAGTAAATACTATGTTGAATAGACTTGGCAAGATTGAACATATCTGCCTTGTTCCTGATATTAGGGAAGATTTCTGGTTTCACCATTATATATTTCTGGTTTCATCATAATATTAGCCATGAGATTTGACATATTGTCTTTATTCTTTTGTGGTAATTTCTTTCTTTTTTTAGAAAATATATTTTTAGCTGCAGATGAACACAATTTCTTTATTTATTTCTATGTGGTGCTCAGGATTGAATCCACTGCCTCACATATGCTAGGCAGGCACTCTACCACTGAGCTATAGCCCCAGCCCCTGTGGTAATTTCTTTCTAAGATTCTAGAATGTTTTTGATGTGAGTGTTGAATATTGTCATATGCTTTTTCTACATGTATTGAAATGATCATTTGATCTTTATCATTCTGTTACTGATTTATTTTGGTTATTTAAACCATCCATTTATCCCATGAATAAATCCTACTTCATCATTGTGTAGGATCCTTTATGTGCTGTTGAATTTGGTTTGCTAGTATTTTGTTGATGTTGATTCCATCTGTACTCAATAGGGATATTGGCATGTTGTTTCCTTTTAGTGTAGTGCCTTTCCCTAGCTTTTGGTATCAGTAAAGATGACTGCATAAAAACAAGCCTGGAAGGCTTTTCAGTTTTAGTTTTACATTTTGGTACTGGGGATTGAACTCATGGGTGCTTAACCACTGAGCTAATCTGCAGCCCTTTTAATATTTTATTTAGAGACAGGGTCTTGCCTCACTAAGTTGTTGAGGCTAGCTTTGAACTTGTGATCCTCCTGCCTCAGCCTCCCAAGCTGCAGGAATTACAGGCATGCATCACAGCACCCAGGACTTGGAAGTTTGGGGGGGGTGGACATTTTTACTACTGATTCAATTTCATTATTAATTGTGAATATGGTTAAAGCTTGTTTATTTATTTATTTATTTATTTTTTATGCCAGGGATAGAACCCAGGGACACTTAACTACTGAGCCACATTGCCAGCCTTTTTTATATTTTATTTTGAGACAGTGTCTGGCTAAATTGCTTAGGGCCTTGCTAATTTGCTGAGGTTGGTTTTGAACCCATGATCCACCTGCCATAGCCTTGGGAGCCACTGGGACTGTTGTTCACCACCACACCTAATCCTAAATATTCTCTTTTTGATAACTAAATCTCAGAAATGTTCTATTTCCAGAAATTAGTTCATTTGTTCTAGACTACCTAATTTGTTGACATATGTTTGTTCATAATCTCATAATCCTTTTTATTTCTTTGGTGTCAGTTCTATTGTGCCTTCTTTCATTTTGGGTCTTGAGTTTTCTTTTACTTAAAATCATACTTAGGGTGATTTCAGTATTCTTAAGTTTGTTGAGACTGTTTTAACTTCTAACATATGGTATATTGTGGAGAATATTCCAAGTGCTTTTGTGAATTATGTGTATTCTGCTGGTACATGAATGGTTCTATCTATATATGCTTATTATGTCCATTTGGTTTAAAGTGTTTGTCAAGTCTTACTAGTCAGTTTTTCCTATCTTGACAAAAGTACCTGATAAGAACAGTTTGAAGGAGGAAAGTTTTATTTTTTTATTCATGATTTCATAGGCTCAGTCTGTTGACAGCAGGCCCCAAAGCAAAAATATCATGTCAGAAGAGTGTGTTTGAGGAAAGCTGCTCAGCTCATGGAAACTGGAAGCAAAGAGAAAGAATGGGGCCTGGCCCAAGATAAACCCTTCTATGATATGCACTCAGTGACCTACTTTCCCAATTAGATTCCACCTCTCAGTAGTCCATCATGACTCTATCATTGTGTAAAACCCATACATCTGACCCTTGAAGCATTGGGGACTATGTTTTTAGTAATGAGCTTTTGGGGGATATTCCAGATCCAAATTATAACAAGGTACTATGTTTACTTACTGATCTTTTGTTTGGCTGTACTAGTCATTATTACATGTGAGGTATTGAAATTGTCTTATTATCTGTTACTTTCTACTTCTTCTTTAAATCTGTTAATGTTTGCTTCATGTATTGTGTGTTCTAATGTTGGGTAAGTATATCTCTCCCAGCCCTTTAGTAACTGTGACATCTTTGTCTCTGATGGAAATTTTTTATTTAAAGTCAATTTTGTCTATATATGGTCACCTTTCCTCTTGTATGATTATTATTTTCATGAAATATTCTTCCATACTTCATTTATTGCCCATGTATCTTCTTAAATTCAAAGTGCATACCTAAATTGAGTGCAGTGGTACACACCTTTAATCCCAGCAACTTGGGAGGCCAAGGCAGGAAGATCACCATTCTGAGGCCAGCCTTGGCAACTGAATGAAACTTGTCTGAAAATAAAATTATAAAGAAAAGAGGCTGAGATCTAAATTTACGGTAGTGTGCCCCTGGGTTCAATCCCCAGTACAATTGAAATAAAATAAAACAAAGTGGATGTCCAATTTATAACATATAGTTTTATGTATTATATTTATTCTTTCAGCCACTCTGTTTGAATTAGGGAGTTTATCCATTTAAATTCAAAATGCTTACTGATTGAGAAGAATTTACTATTTCTCTTTTGTTGTTTTTTCATCTATATTGTAGCTCCTGTTCTCTCATTTCCTCTCTTGCGGCCTACCTTTGTGTTTTGTTGATTGTTTTTTGTAGTGACATGGTTTAATTTCTCTATCAGTCTATTTTCCGTTGTTACAACAAAATTCATGAGGCTTAGAACTTTATAAAGAACAGATGTTCAATTATTTAGCTAATTGTTTTGGAGTTTAAACATCTGAGACTGGGCATATCCATTTGCTTGGCCTCTGGTAATAGTCCCCTTAGCTACAGCAGAAGGGGAAATTGACACAGCAGAAGGGGGAAACTGCGTATGGTGATTTCACTTTTTAGTAACTCACTCTCAAAAAATTAACTGGAGTCCCACTAGAACTGCATTAATTCTTCAATCGTGATACCCTCAATGACCCACATCTTTTCCACTAGACGTCATCTGATAAAAGGTTCTGCCTTACTGGGATTCAAGCTCCCACTACTGGAAGCCTTTGGGGATAAACTTAAAAATTATCCTCACTGTGCAATTTCTTTTTTAGTTTCTTTTGTGTGTCTTTTATATGTATTTCCTTTTTATTAACTATAGCACTTATGTAAAGCATAATTATAACAACTGAATTTAATAACAACCTCTATTCTTGCAAAACGCTAGGGTTTTAATTATTCCCATTCCCATTTTGTTATTGATGCCAAAATTTTCATCATTTTAAATTGTGTATTCATTAACTTATTTTTATATTTATAGTTTTTTATTTCTTTTTAAACTTCTTTTTTCATAGTTTCCAAAAGTCTATTATGTTTTATGAAGAACTTGAAGAAAGGAGTTTGAAAGCTCCCAACACAAACAAACAACAAATGTTTAAAGAGATGAAAATGTTATTTATCCTGGTTGTTTTTTAATATTTTTACTTGTAGATTGACAAAATAACTTTATTTATTTGTTTTTTTAATGTGGTACTGAGGATCGAACCCAGTGCCTCACATGTGCTAGGCAAGTGCTCTATCACTGATGCATAACCCACACCAATTACCCTGAGTTGATCATTATATATTGTATACATGTACTAAATTATCACACTCTACCCCATAAATACTTACAATTATTATGTGTCATTTTTTAAAAAACCCTAAAATTAATAGTGTTTGCTGGTAACCTACATTTGTAGCAGCTCAACTCATAATAACTAAACTATGGAACCAACCTAGGTGCTCTTCAACAGATAATGAAAATGTGATTTTATACACACACACACACAATGGAGTATTACTTAGCTATAAAGAAGAATGAGTTTATGACAGTTGCCAGCAAATGGATGCATCTGAAGACTATCATGCTAAGTGAAATAAGCCAAAGGGCAAATGTTTTCTTTTTTAACTTTTATTTCAGAACTACAATCAAACCAACACACACTCATTTCAATATTACAGTATATTCCTTATTTGTTCACATATATGTTAACTTTAGCAATGAAATTTTTATTTCATATGCTTTCAGTTGTTGTTTAGTGTCATTTTTTCAACTTGAAAGCCCTCCTTTAGCATTTCTTATAATTCAGAAGTAATAGTATTTATCTAGGAAAGTCTTTTTTATTTCTCCTTCATTTTTCAGGGTCAGTTTTTCCAGGCCCTGTGTTATTGGTTGTGTTCTTGCCTCAGAACTTTGAAAATGCCATTCTAATTCCTTCTTCTATCTTTCAAGTTTTCTGCTGAGAAATCCACTTAGGGTCTTATAGGTTTTCTTCCTACATGTTGAATTACTTTTCTGTTTTTGTGAAATAGCTCTATTGGCTTTGACTTGATAATTTGATTATGATGTGTCTTGATGTGAATTTTATTGCATTTCTTCTAGTTGGTGTCCACTGGGCTTCTTGATTCTTATTATCCATTTACTTCAGGGACTTGGGAAATTTTCAATGATTTTTTAAAGAAAAATACAAATCTGTCTTTGATTTTTGTTTTCCCCTTCTCTTCTTGTACTGCCATGATATCTGTCCATCCATCTATCTGTCCATCTATCTATCCATCCATCCACTTTTTTGTTTCCTGTAAACTTCTTACAGTAGCTTCACTCTTCTTCACTCTTTTTTGTTATTGTTCCACTGACTTGATAATTTCAAATGATCTGTATTTGAGTTCACTGATAGTTTTTCTGATTGAAAACTGTACTGTTAATTTCCTCTATGGAATTTATCAATTAAGTTATTTTATTCTTCCAGTCCAAATGTTTTTTTTTTTAAATTGATGCTCTTTGTTGAAATTTTTACTTTGTTCATTAATGCTCTTTCAACATCTTTATTATAGAAATTTGGAATTATTTGCCAGAAGTTGCATTTTCTTTGTTTCTACAATGTTAAATTCTGGATATATCTTTCTTTCCTTGAATGGGCCTTGTTTCTTCTTGGTCTTTTCCAAAGGCCTTGTTATCCTTTGTTGAAATTTAGACCTTTGAATAAAGAACCACTTTTCCTAGTCAGTCTTTACAAATATATATATATATATATATATATATATATATATATATATATATATATATATATTGTCACCAGCTAACATTGATAAATTTTCTGGTGGCCTCTTAAACCTTTTCTTTGTGTCTTCTTTGGATTTGTGCAGATTGACTCCTAATTGAAAGGGTTAGTTTTTGTTGTTGTTTGGTTCTGCTCTGTTTTTTAAAGATCTAATAATTTCTTCTTTCCACTGGTGTCTTGTCCCTTGGGTCTTCTGAAACTGTAGCATCCTTCCCTGCTTCTTTCTGTTCTCAAATTCCCCAGTCATCTAGTGTATGGAAAATCCTGTCATTTCCCTGTTTCCTCTGAAGCAGAAATCTGTTCCTTAGGCAGCCCCTTAAAAAGCTGGAACATGGTACATACTCTTGTCTTTGGTAAGAGTAGACCTTCAAAAAGGCTGCTGAGCCACATAGATAGGCCTCTGTCTACTATACTCTGGATTCTATGGACCAGCAGCTTTCTATCCAGCTCAGCAGGTCCCTGGCAACTATGAGAAAGCTGACACAAAAGTCAGTCAGAAAGTTCCCTGAAAAGTCAGAATATCGAATGTGTGGTCCAGTTTCCACTTTCCCTCTCCAGGGTAGAACTGGGAAAATGGAATTATATCTTAATTTCATTGTACTGTGATAGAAGCAGCAACTGTGGTGTGAGGGTAACAGATTTTTCCTACCAGCTTCAATGTGGCTGTTTTCATGCTTCCTGAGTTATAGGAGAGTATTGTTTTCTCAATTTCTCACAGAAGGGATTGCCTTTTATATTGTTAAATTGGCATTATGGTTTAGATATGTGCTGTCCCCCAAAAGTTCATGCGTGAGACAATGCAAGAGGGTATAGAGGTGAAAGGATTGGGTTAAAAGAGACTTAACCTAATCAGTGCCTTAATTCCCTGATATATATTAACTGGGTATGGCTAGAAGAGGTGGATCAGTGGAGAGCTGTGACTTTGCAGTTTATATTTTATCCCTTGTGAGTGGAGTTCTCTCTGTTTTATGATTGTCTTGCCCTGAGCTACTTCCCCCCTCCACACCCTTTGGCCATGATGTTCTTGGTATCCTCTGGCCCAGAGCAATGGATTTGACTGTCTATGTACTGAGACATCTGAAACCATGATCACCAAATACACTTTTACTGCTCTAAAATTGTTGTTGACGGGTGTTTCTGTCACAGCAGAGAAACAGCAGACTAAAATAATTGGTGTCCCCATAGAGAAAGAAGAGTCTGTGTTTTGTGTTGTGCTATCGTAATAACATTATTATCCACCCCTATGTTGGTGTATTGCAACTTCATGAATGTTCTTTTCTACTTTTCTTCCAACCTGTCATCAGATTGATGCAATTATTAGTTATCTGATCTACCAATCTAGAACTCATATATTCTATCCTGTTCTTTTAGAGAGTATTCTTATAATTTAATGTGAATACTTGATTTTAACATGTATAAATTAAATTATAATTTGGAATCTATTCCCAAGTAATATAGCAATATTAGAGTGCCTTATATTTAATTAGCCCTCCAATTTTCTGTTTTATATTTCCTGAATTTTTTGTTCTACCTTTCCTTTCCTTTAATATTCAATATTCAGTAATTAGTGTGATTAATTTAAACAAATAGTTTATTTTCCTTATCCCTGCATTTCCCCTTTCTGTACTCACTTGTTAGTCTCATTTTCTACAACTACTTTTTGGGTTAAATGCTATTCTTAATGAATGTACCTTTAGTCATTCAAAAATGGTCTTATGTGTGATAAAACATTTAACTTAGAAATTTGAAGTTTATTCTCATTATGGTTTTTTTTTTTTTTTTTTTTTTGAGAATAAAGAAAAATAACTTTTTTTGTTTTGCTAGTAAGGGAAAAACACTGTCCCAAAACCTGTGATTCTGCTCATCAGCAGGTACAGGGGGCTTCTAAAGATGTGACTCAAAGACCACAGTTGGAGTTGTAATTCACTTGTTAATTTGGAAGATTGTCATTTCTAAGATCATCTGGTACCAAAGTTACTTTGGTCCTTTGGTGGGTGTATAGTCAAGGACAGATAAATCTCCCGAAAATGGGGAAGAAAGGTAATCCTGTTTCCCCTCAGATTAGATTAGGGAGGAGGAGAGTTAGGGAGTTAGGGAGGAGCAGGGAGAGAGGAAGAGAAAAACTTGTTCACTTTAAAAATAAGTCACAGTGGCATGGCTATATTCAGCAAGGTCTATATTCAAAGTATACAGTGGACCATTGTTACATTTCCCTGCTGTCAATTTCTGCATTTCATTTCTGTGGAAAAATGGGTAAGGACATCTCCAAGCTGCTTTCTACTAAAAGAGGGAGAAGTTGGGGGAAGTAACCCCAAATCCTTGTTCTCTGTCAGGTGGGGTGTGGACAGTTAAGGGTGTTCAGCATCAGAGCAGTTCAGAGGTCCATGGTTGCAGATGGCAGTTGACTAGACAAGGCACACAGAAGGCAGGGATTATGCTAAGACAATAAGACAGCAAAGCATTACATTTTTGTAAACAATTAGCACAAAAGCAATTAGTATTTCATCCTGTTTCTGAAAACCAGGAAGACAGTAACTCATACACATATCTGTGAAAAACAGATTGAATTTATCAATGTAGGAGGTTAGGAAAATTTGTAGGTCTAGGAGACCAGGATCAAATCAACTCAGAACAAACTTGCAACTCTAGAGTCTTGTGTGATCATTATTAGGCACTCCCACAGTAGAACCCTTCCTTTGTAGCCTCCAGCTTTACTTTTGGTAGGGTCATTCTTATTCTTGAATGAGACTCAAGCTGGGTGTAAAGTTATTGGTTGATGTGTGTTTTTTTCAGCAAAATTTGGATCTTAAAAATTGCCTTTAAGTATTTGTTCCTGATGAGGTCTTTGCTATCTTAAATATACTTCTTTGTGCATAATACACAATATCTCTGTTGCTTTCAAATTCATAGGATGAAACACTTAGAAAAGGATAATTTTTTCAGACTCATAATCTAAGATTCTTCCTTAAGAAACTCAGAAAGCAAGTCCAAAATTAACCCAAAGCAAGGACAAGGAAAGCAATAATAATGTTAAGAGTAGAAATCAATAAAAGAGAAAAGAGAAAAAACAATAGAGAAAAAGCAATGAAACCAGAAGCTGGTTCTTTAAAGGATCAATAATATTATTGAGTCTTTTTTAGACTGAATAAGAAAAAAAAAGGAAAGTACACAAATTATCAATATCAGGAACAATAATAAGGCACTAGTAGGAATAATTCTTTGCTTATAAACTTGAGAACTTATATGAAGTGGTCCAATTGCTTGGAAGGCACAAATTACCAAAACATATGAAAAAATAGATAATCAGAAATAGTTTTATATCTTTTAAAGAAGTAGTATTCTTTCTGCAGAAAAATTTTTAACAAAGAAATTTCTTTTTTTTTTGTGATGCTGGGAATTGAACACAGGGCCATGTGCATGCAAGTCAAGCACTCAACCAATTGAGCTATATATCCAGCCCCTTAACAAAGAAATTTCTATGTCTAAACAATTTAGTTAATTATAACATTGAAGAAAAAAGAAAGTAACATCACTTCTGTATAGTCTCAAGAAGCAGTAGAGGAGGAAACACATTGAAACTTATTTTATGATTGCAAGATTACCCACATAACAAAGAGTATAAGTATAAAACACAAGTACAGACTAATATCAACATTAACATGCATGTTAATATCTTTAAAAAAGTATATTAGTAAATAAAATCAAGCAATATATAAGGCGGAAATAATACCTTGACCATATATAGTTTACACTAGGAATGCAAAGCTGATTCAGAAGTAGAAAATCAACAAAATCCATATAATCATATTCACTTTTTACATTATCAAAATATTAGATGCATAAAAGACATTAATATTGAAAGTGTTAGCAAAGAGGAATAGAACTTCAACTGATAACTGGTAAACTACTAAAAATACTATTTTACATCATATAATATTCTAAAATCATATATTTTGTGGTAAAAGACTAAATATTTTCTCCCTAATTCATAACAAAAGAATGATGTCTTCTTTAACCACTTCTAATCCTATATAGTGCAAGCAGGAATTAAAAACAAGTAAAGGCATATAGATTGTAAAGGAAAGATAAAATTTATCCCTTATACATATGTCATGATTATCTACATAAAAAATCCCATGGAATCTCTAAGAAAGCTGATTATTGTGGAGGCAAAGAGCCCCTTATTATTAAAAAGAAACAAAATATTTTTAAAAATTTAAAGAAAAAGAAATGAAAGATATGCATGTTAATTACTCTAGAACATACTCATGTAAAACTATTTTTTTTTTTGCAGTTCCTTGAGATATTTTGGGACTTCACTTTGCCACCGAATTATATTCCTAGCCCAAAATTATATTTAATACCAAAATAAATGTTAAAAATAAAGAATGAAGAAATAACTTCTTTTGAGAAACAAACACAGAACAATGGAAAATTGTGTATGAAAACTGAAACCAAGCAGTTCATTCTCATCAATAAATATGAATGGGTTTAACATAAATAGTTAAATTGTTTTTTCCAAATGTCTTTGCCAAACCTTGCTATATTCTTTATTTGAAACACACACTTAGGGTTTGGAATATATCTCAGTGGTCGTGTATTTGTTTAGCATGTGCAAGGTCCTGGGTTTAATCCCTACCACAGCAAACAAAAGAAATCCTAAAATACCTAAACCAAAAGAAAAAAAAAACACTTCTAAATACATATATATATATATAACAAGGGGAAAAAATCACAATGGAAGTTTCTCTTGGGTCTTCTGGTTCTCCTTTTATCCCATAGTTAAGACTTATGGTAGAAGGTATTCTCTTGGCATTGAGATGTATCATATTGTCCGTTTCATCTAGTTGTGTGTGAGAGTGTGTGTGTATGTGCGTTTTTCATCACTGGGTTGCTGTGGCTTCTTAATTGTACTCTGGAACTTTTCCAGAGCTTTTTTCATCTGTGAATAGTTTTAAAATCATTTTGTGAGGGCATAAGGGCTGGGACCTCCTTGTCATTCTTCTTGCTGATATCTAATTTTCATCTCCTTTTTAAGATTTAAGATGGATTCCTGGATTATTACTTTTCAACCTTTCTGTCTCTAATACATGCATTAATGTGGAACATTTTCCCTCTAAAATTCACTTTAAATGATTCTCATAATTCTTAATATATTTTGTCATTCAATTCAAATATTTTCTAGTTCCTATCTTATATAGCAGATACAATTTTAAAAAGAATAAATATTATGTGGTAATTTATTAAAAAGCAAACCATGATAATCATAAGAATGCAGTGTTCTTTACCTCTTTCTTGGTTTTCATCATGGTCTAATTTA
This sequence comes from Marmota flaviventris, assembly GCF_047511675.1. Taxonomy (NCBI): domain Eukaryota; kingdom Metazoa; phylum Chordata; class Mammalia; order Rodentia; family Sciuridae; genus Marmota; species Marmota flaviventris. The sequence continues at coordinate 104,623,361 of NC_092518.1, forward strand.
CTTGAGCCTTTTGTTTTTTGGTTTGTTTGCAGTACCTGGGATTAAACATTGGACACTATTGCAGAGCTACACTGCCAACTCCTTGTCAAGTTGCCCTTTCTGCATTTCACCTTGTGACCCTCCTGCCTCAGCCTCCTGAGTCCCTGTGATTACAACTATGTACTACCACACCAGCAAATGTCAGTGTTTATTCATATTTATACATGAATATCTAGGTTCAGCAGTCTATGTATCTTCCATGAGTTTTCTCTTCAGTGGTCTAGAATTATTTCCTCACAAAAAATTCTTTTTGAGGATGATATTGTGTATAAACTTTATGTAAGTTGATACTTTATTCAGTTCTTGACATTGGTAACATCTGTCTATTCCTCTCCTCCTCTGCCTCCTCCTCCTCCTCCTCTTCCTCCTCCTTTTTCTTTTTCTATCTTCTTCCTGGTCTTCTTGCTTTGTTCTTCCTCCTGCCCTTTTGCCTCCCCTACCCTCTTTCATGCAGCTTCCTTGGTAGTATACTTTCTGCTTTGGTTTTCATTATTTCTCTCATTTTTATATTCATTCCTCCTCTTATTGCCACTGGAGTATAGATATTTCCCAATATGTGACCCTGACCTTGTTTTTTTTTTCAATTGCACAAGTTCAGGTAAAACTTAGAAACATCTAGACTCAAAAACATTTTATCTCTATCTCCAACCTCAGTTGTGTGTTCCAGGAATGCAAAAGAATAAATACCTTGAGTTTATTTGTGAAATATTAATTTATTCAAACACTTACTAAACATCTACCAGATTCTAGGTACTGTATAAGATGCTATTTATGGTACAAAGTCTTAATTCAGTAAATATAATTAAGCTCTATAAGTTTACTTCTTTGTGTTGAAATGGTATAGTGGACTACAAAGGAGATTGTTCTTTGGGGAAAATAGTCACAAAAATATTATGCATGGATAAATCTTGAGTTGTTGAGTGCTAATAAGAGAAAAAACTAATAGAAAAACTAATAAAGAAACTAGGAAATAAACAAATGAGCAAACTCAAATGCCTATAAAGTATGAAAATCTTTTGTATGAATTACTGGGCAATAAGATAAATGTTAAAGCAACAACATCATTCAAACCTGTCTCTTAGGTAAATATCAAAATGTCTGATAAGCCATATATATTCACTTTGTCCCATATACATTCACTTTCCTCCCTGTATTAGTTGGCTGACCTAAATGGACAACATGAATGGATCCCTTGTCCTTTTTTTTTTTTTTTTCTGGTTAAATTCACCAGAAGAGAGTGACTATAGAGCAAGGTCAGGATATTTATTCTCCTTGTTTCATCTTTATGGTGTTGACTTTGAATGATTTCAACCCTTGAATAAATACCAGTATTGCTTTCAAGACAGCCTTTTCTCTGTATTTTTCTCCTAAGTTCTGAACAGTAAGAACTACTCTTATTCCTTTAGTACCTAGGAACTGTAACAGTTTTGAGATATACTATAATATTTACTTTTTTTTTGCTCAATCCTTGTTTATAATTTCCTATTGTATTCTTATTTGAGAATATATTCTACTTTCTACTAAGTCCTTGACTGAGACAGTAATTAGCACTGAAGTACATACAGGAAATGCTCCCAAAATACTATTGTAGAATTGAATTTTTGACATAATTTGGGAATGAAGAAATAATTTATTTCCTGAGGAAAAATGATACCTGAGCAGACATAGGTATTTAGTGGCTGTCCAAGTCCATTTAGGTTGCTATAAGAAAATTCTGATTTGGGTAGCTTGAAAACAACAGTAATTAATTTCTCATAGATGTAAAAACTGTCAAATCTAAGATCAAGCTTCAGTTCCCCACAGCCGAAGTTTCTGGTCATGCCATTGGGAACTTATCAGAGGGCTACTCACAACATAGTGATTGGCTTCCCAACAGCAAATCATCCAAAGTAGATTGAGAGGAAGTTCCCGAGATGGAAGTTCCCAAGATGGTCTTTGTGTAACCTAATCTTGGACAGCTTCCCTCACTTTTGCCAGATTCTGCTTGTTAGAAGAGAATCACTTAGTTTGGTACATGCTCAGGGGAAGGATTACATCAGGGAATGAATAACAAAGAAGGAATTCACTGGAAGTCATCTTAGAGACTACCACAAATGAACATGATACATACTAAAATACAAGATAATATTTACTTTAGAGAGGGGTAAAGGAAGTGAGGAAAGAGATGGTGTGACATGTGCTTCAGGTCTACCTATAACATTTTGTTTTCATAAAAGTATTTTCTTATTTGAAAGGAAATTTACAGAGAGAGCATCATAGGCAAAGGGAGTATTTAGAATAAAGGCAAGGTAGCATAGAATAGCATTGTAAATATGGGAAAAGGAAGAAGTTTGTTATGACTGATAACACATCTTTCTACCTTTGCTTATAAATAGTGCTTTATATACTATCTTGAATGCAATAAATTCTTAATCAGTTTTCAGTTTTCAATTTTGAGTGGAAATAGAATAAGGATTTCCTTAAAGAACTACTTTGATAATGGTGTAAACTGCAACCAGGTGTTTACAACTATACCACCCTTGGATTTGCTAGAGATTAGACAAACATTATATGCCACTCCTCAGAGACGGTATATGTGAATTCCAATGTATTAGTTTAAATAGATCCTACTAAAAGAGTTACATTGTAAGTAATACAAGCCATTGTGTTAAAAGTACTTATGGGTATTCTTGAAATGAGTAGATGTCTGTGCTATGAATGTAACTTAAGGAAGTTAGTGTTTTCTTGTATCAATTCACCCTGGAAAAATTTGAGTTTTCAGTCAAAACAGTTATCTCAGTGATTGGGCCAGGGTACTTAGCTTTCTAAAATCCTTATTTTTTTCCCAATTTGAGCTAATTAAGGTATTATATACCTTTTAGGAAGTCAATCTCCAATTTTCCTTATTTGTAAGCAGAAGAAGAAGAACAAGAAGGAGGTAAAATATTTCCATGTAAAACTATGCAAACAAAATATAAAAGAAGAATGTCACCTTTCAAAATAATAGTAAATATTTGCCAACCACACATCTGATTAAGAATTAATATCTAGAACTTATGAGGAACTAAAAAACTTTAAAAATCAAATTAAAAAATTATCAAACAAGGATTGTTGGTATGGCTTATTGGTAGAGTACATGCTTAGTATGTGCAAGGTCCTGAGTTCAATCCCTAGCACCTCCCTCCACCAAAAGGCAAATGATCTAAATAGACATTTCTCAAAAGAAGAAATATAAAGGGACAAAAATATGCAGGATAAATAATAATAATAATAATAATAATAATAATAATAATAACAACAACAACAATAATATCATTAGTCATCAGGGAACTGCAAATCAAAACCACAATAAGATAACATCTTACCCCAGTTAGAATTGCTATGTCAAGAAGACAAAAATAACAAATGTTGATGAGGATGTGGGGGAAAAAAAGGAGCTGTGGCACATTGTTGAGGGGAATGTAATACACCATTACAGAAAATAATATGGAGATTCTTCAAAAATTTAAAATTATAACTACTGTATGATGTAACAGTCCCACTCCTGAGTATATATAAAAAGGAATAAAATCTGTATGTTGAAGGGATATCTGCATGACAATGTCCATTTGCTGCATTATTCACAATAGTCAAGAAATCAAATTAATTTTTGTGTCCATAACAGATGAGTGTATAAAGAAAATATGGTAAATATACACAATGGAATATGATGCTGACATAAAAATGAAATCCTGTAATTTGTGACAACATAGATGGAACTGGAGGACATTGTATTAAGTGAAACAAGACACAGAAAGATAAATATTACATTTTCTGTTTTGTATGTGCTAAGAAAAAAGTCAATCTGAAGTAGAGCAATGATTACTAGAGGCTGAAAATGGTGGGGAGTTTCAGGCAGGTAAGAGGAGGTTAGATAATGGGAATCAAAATACATTTAGATAGAAGAAATAATATCTAGTGTTCTGCAGCTCAGATGCAATAGTCAGTTTATAACAGCCTATTACATATTTAATAAAGATCTGGAAAAGAGGCTCTTGAAAGTGCCAAACAAATAATAAGAAGAGGGAAATCTAACTAACTGATTAAATTAGTACATGCTGTATACATGTATTGAAATATCAAACTATACCCCATAAAGATGTGCAATTAGTAGTAATATGTTAATCAAAAGAATTTTTAAAAATCATATAAAATGTAACAAAAAATTAAAAGCCGTTAAAGTTACTTGTTCCTGAACAAGTAACTTTAACGTCTTTGGGCTTTTCTTTCTTTATAAGAAGCAAGTTAAGGGCTGAGGATATGACTCAGAAGAAGAGCACTTGTCTAACATGTTCAAGGTCGAGGGTTCAACCGGCTACACAAAATTAATCCCTTTTAACAACTTCCTAGCAGTTTTTCAAAATAAAGTCTCTCTAATTGGGGGAAATTATCTCTTAAACATAATGGACAGATATTATTAATGTTTTAAACAAAGATTTAGCTCATTTCATTACAAATAAGAGAGAATTTGTTAATCACATCCCAGGGTGTTAATATCTAGGGCTCTATTTAATTGTAGAAAGATAAAAATTTAGGACAACACAAACCTACTTTACTAAATAGATTGAATAGGAACTCAGTATTCCATGAGGTATAATAAAAAATAGGCACACTCAAAAATATTTTGATAAATGTGTGGATAAGGATATCATGGGGAAATCAGAACACTGTTGGGTTTCTTGACTTTAATTATACTTTAATATTTTCTTTTGTAAATCATACCTGGGATTATGGAATAGAATAGTTTTAATGTTTTCAGTTTCTCTGCTTTTTAAAGGTCTAAGTTTGAAACTGACAGATAATGAAGGATGTTTAGAACTATGCCTAATCCTTGGAGTTGAGACATAAAAGGCAGCCACACTCTTCAAGAAACATCATTACTATAGCATAATTGAAATGGTAAAATATTGCAATATTTTAATTTTTTTCACAGATCCTTGGTTCAGTTTGGCCCTCTCTTCTATCTGTCCTCTAAAGTACATAGATGACCTTATGGAGCAAATTCTTTGAGAAAAGTTTTGCCCAATGAAGCAGACAATAAATAGGTTCAGCATATTTTTTTTTAATTTTTTTTTTATTGGTTGTTCAAAACATTACAAAGCTCATGACATATCATCTTCCATACATTTGATTCAAGTGGGTTATGAACTCCCATTTTTTACCCCAAATACAAGTTGCAGAATCACATCGGTTACTCATCCACATTTTTACATAATACCATATTAATGACCATTGTATTCTGCTACCTTTCCTATCCCCTACTATCCCCCCTCCCCTTCCCTCTCATCTTCCCTCTCTACCCCATCTGCTGTTGTTTAATTCTCTCCCTTGTTTTTTTTTCCCCTTTCCCCTCACAAACTCTTATATGCAATTTTGTGTAACAATGACGGTCTCCTTCCATTTCCATAGTTTCCCTTCTCTCTCCCTTTCTCTCCCCCCACTTGTCTCTGTTTAATGTTAATCTTTTCCTCATGCTCTTCTTCCCTGTTCTGATCTTAGTTGCTCTCTTTATATCAAAGAAGACATTTGGCATTTGTTTTTTAAGGATTGGCTAGCTTCACTTAGCATAATCTGCTCTAATGCCATCCATTTCCCTGCAAAATCCATGATTTTGTCATTTTTTAGTGCTGCGTAATACTCCATTGTGTATAGATACCACAGTTTTTTAATCCATTCATCTATTGAAGGGCATCTAGGTTGATTCCAAAGTCTAGCTATTGTGAATTGTGCTGCTATGATCATTGATGTGGCAGTATCCCTATAGTATGCTCTTTTAAGGTCCTCAGGGAATAGACCGAGAAGGGCGATAGCTGGGTCAAATGGTGGTTCCATTCCCAGCTTAGTCCTTGAAATACATTCAGCATATTTTTTTTACAAATTTAACCATATTTTTTCTTGGAGAATTGAGCTTGTTTTCATGCTCCTTTTAGAAGGTCCAAGTACTAGTACAGTTTGTGGGCCATGGAATAGTTTTCCTGTTAATTATTGATAATGTAGGAGGAAAGAAAAAATTTTATGTGCTTTAATAAGCTTGGGATAAGTTGGGATTTATTAGTCATTAATATGGTATTATGTAAAAATGTGGATGTGTAACCGATGTGATTCTGCAACTTGTATTTGGGGTAAAAAATGGGAGTTCATAACCCACTTGAATCAAATGTATGGAAGATGATATGTCATAAGCTTTGTAATGTTTTGAACAACCAATAAAAAAATTATACATTTCTTACTATAGGGCATTTATACTGTAAGACTTTTCATATATTTTAATGTGTTAATGTGCATTATGTATCTCTAAGATACATGATTTATTACAGAGAAACTCAAAATACTACTGTACCTAAAAGTATGTTTTCAAGAAATTTTTCAGGATTAGTTGTTCTGGAAGACTGGTCCACTGGACACTGAGTCCCTGAGACTCTTTCAATGGGTCAATGATATCAAAATTACTTCACAATAATATTAGAACATTTTTTGCCTTTTTTACTGTTTACAATTTTACTGATTGTGCTAAAGGGGGAAAATATAGTGCATTATCATTTCAGAATAAGTACCGGGGTAGAGTTTGAACAATTTCAAAACAGAAATTATAATATTCGAGAAGATGGAAATGCTAATTGTCAATAAATATTGTATTCATGAATCAAGCTATCATACTCTAGGCCATAAATTATAAATATTATATGTCAATAAGTAAAATAAAAATAAAATGAAGTGGTGAGTAAAACTGCTGAAGTGTCAGTATAGATTGAGACAGTATTACTAAAACTTCCCAGTAGTTATCTTCTTTGCTCAAAGTTTTAAACATTCAAAGTTTTTAAAAGCATGGAAAAGAAAGTATAATCACATAAAAATATCCTTAAAGGAGCATTCAAAATTATTAGTTTTTTGAAATCCCTCTATTGGAGCACACCTCTTTTTAATTTTTTTTTTTTTTTTTTTTTTTTTTTTGTGATGCTGGGGATTGAACCCAGGGCCTTGTACATGTGAGGCAAGCACTCTACCAAGTGAGCTGTATCCCTAGCCCTTAATATTTTAAATGTGTAAAAAAATGGGAATTACATATATAGCACTTTTGTTGCATGTCAAATAGTATTTTGATAATATTGCAGAAAATTGCTTGTATGATTGAGTTTCTAGCTGAATTGACCAAGATTCTCATCAAACATCATTTAATTTGAAATACTGACAAAGTATATTTAGGGGAGAATTAGGTAAGTGAGCTTGTCACTTCAAGGAAAAATTCAGAGTATTTGTTATTAAGGATAAAATTTGTGTTTTCAGTAAAAATTCATATTTTGGAAAAATTCATTCACCAATATTATGGTTTGGTTCTTAAATGTACCCAAAAGGCTCATGTACTGAAGGTTTGGTCTCTAAGGCATCTATGTTCAGAGATGGACTTTTAGGAAGTGATTGGAACATGAAGCCTCTGATCCCACCAATGGATTATCTATAGATGTTTTCATAATTGAGTGGATTGTTTGTAGGTAGTGGGAAACTTTGGAAGGAGTCTATTGAAGAAATTGGTCACTGGAGGGTGATGGGGAAGAGTATCTCCTGTCCCCTTTCTCACCTCCCTTCCTCCCCTACCTTCCAAGCTGACATGAGGTAAGCAGTTTTTATTTCACCACACCCTTTCATTTTTATATACTACCACACTATAGACCCAGAAACATTGGAGCTAGCCAACCATAGATTGAAACCTCTATATCTATGAGCCAAAATGAATCTTTCCTCCTCTAGGCTGATTTTCTCATGAATTTTATCACAGTGATAGGAATTTGTAGTTATCACTGAGAAGTTATGGGTTCCCAGTTTAAAAAAAAATTCTTATAGGATTTGTGATATTAATGAATATGCCTTCCAAATGAATATCCATTTGGAAGATCTGCATAATTCAATGAACTGGTACTTTCCAAATAACCAAGGCATAATCTCAAAAATCAATCATGGATGAAAATTTAGACTCAAGGTAGAAAATTACCATTGGATTTTTATGTAAAAGAGTAAAAAGTTTATTGTTGTCTTATTTTTCATATTAATTTAACCTTGAAATAAAACTTGTCAAATTTTGGTATACTATCAAAGAAAATCATCTATAAATATCTGAAAATGCTATTAAAATATTCCTTAATTTTTCAACCACATATTTAAATTAAAGCATATTTTCCTCATACATGTAAAGAAAACATTATAGTAGATTAAATTCAGAATCATATACAAAGATCTTCTATTAAGCAAAATATTAAAGCATTTGATAAAATGTAAAACAAGGCCCTTCTCAATATTTTTTCATTAAAATATATTATTAATTTTGACATGAGTTTATTATTTTATATGGTATATAAAATATGTTAAAAAACACATATTCAAAAGCTTTTAGGTATCCTCAATAATTAAGACTCTTAAGGGTTCCTAAGATAAAAAGTTAAAAATCCCTCCTAAGATGTATTATTCAGAAAGTGAAACCTAAGGACCTCTGGCCTTTTTATTTATGAGTATTAATATTTGTAACATGTTCATGTCATCTAAAGATATAATTTATTGATATATTCCAAATAACAAATCATTCTCTAAGAGTTTATTTATAAAAAGCACCAAATTACTTCAAGATATTTTGTATTAATATCACACTTTGATGAACCCCCAGATTGACTATCCATATTCATTAAAAACATGTTAGAGTTGGAAGAGGCCTTAAAAATAACTCAGTCCATTTACTTTTATTTTTTATTTTTTAATTTGTTCTTAAAAATAATTTAATCCAGTGAATATCCAACATTGTCTGTGGACCTGCATTTAAATGGTTTCAGGAGCTCAGGCCTTATAGATTCCTGGGTCTTTTCACTGGGATTTTGATTCAGTGTGGGGAGTGTTCTGAATTGAAAAAACACTCCAAAATTATTCTGATGACTAAACAGATTTGATATTAATATTTTGGCTCAACCCTGCTACTCCCAAGGTGGGCAAAATCCAGCCCAGAACCTGTTTATGTAAATACAATTTTATTGGAATACAGCTCTGCTTATTTGTTTATGCACTCTTTATGCTTCTGTGATATATTGCCTGAGTTGAGTAGTTGTGACAGAGACTTTGTGGCCTCCAAAACATAAAATATTTAGTATCTTGACCTTTTCATAAAGAATGTACTGACTCCTGTGCTATAAGAAAAACAGTAAGATTGGGACTTTATAAGGATTTTTCATTGGGTAGTGCCTTACTCCATTCAGGCTGCTATAACAAAAATACCTTAGAAGTGATTGATTTATAAATAACAGATATGTACCTCTCACAATTCTGGAGACTGGGAGATTCAAGATCAAGGTATCAGAAGATTCCATATCTGGTGAGGACATCTTCTTCATGATGTATTCTACATGTCCTTATGTGGTGGAAGGGCAAAAGGGCTTACAACCTCCTTCAGGCCTCTTAGTAGAGCTACTAGTTCCATTTTTGGAGAGCAAAGATTAGGACCTAACTTCCTCCTAAAAGCCCCAGCAATTAATACTAACATCACTTTCAAAGGTAGGATTCAATAAATGAATTTTAGGAGGATGCAAACATTTAGACCATAGCCAGGTATTAGTGCCTGAATTTAGACTAGAAATCAGGTACCTTAAAATTGGTCTAATGCACTCACCACTATATCTCATGGTTTCCTTTCATTTTGTTTCTTTCTCTTTTTTTTTCTGGTACCAGGGATTAAACCCAGGGGTACTTAACCATTGAGCCACAGCCTCAGCCCTTTTTTGTATATTATTTAGAGACCAAGTCTAGCTAAGTTGCTGAGGGCCTTGCTAAATTCTGAGGCTGGCTTTGAACTTGAAATCCTCCTGCTTCAGCCTCCTGAACCACTGGGGTTATATTTCATAGTTTCTTCAACACAAAAAGCAAGTTAAAGATAGGTATTGGAGCTGCTATTGAATTTATAAGACAATTACTTTAAATAGTAAACTATGACTTTATATTTAAATTATAGTTTTATTTGAATAAATTAGATTTGGAGTCAGTATTTTCATAATAAGCTTCTTATTGTAAGGCAACTACAGCAAGATGTTTTTGCTTCTAATTTATAACTGTTGGTCAATCCATGGTTCAAGTTTTCTTTTCAATAGTTGATTTAAAGGATGCTAGGATGTTGTCCAAATAATGACAACTGCTGCCGTTTATTTTCTCCTAACTGTATGGCAAGAATTAGAAAATTTATACGCATAATCACAATGATTTTCAATTTTTCTTTGTAATTTTTCTCCTTACTCAATGGCTTCAGGAATAGTTCTGCTCTGTGTTTTTTCTATTATACATGTTATGTTTCTCCATAAGTTTTAGTTTGATGAAAATTGTCTCAAACTAAAAAAGCAATATTTGTAAACCAATGAATTGTCTCATATAGTGTTCATAATTCCCTAGAATTACAATCACTTTAGAGATGAGCAAATTGTTCATTGTAAGCATGTGTCAAACAAATGATTGAATTTGAAATCAGTTCTTCAGACACTAAATGGTGTGTTCATAATATCATATCACTTTACCAAACTAAGAAAATTCAGTTGTAGAGAAATCTTACAAAAGTTATCTTTGATTGGAGAAGATGATGGAAGAGATTGATATTCTCTATGATGAGAAAATAATGCAAAGTTCTGCGTTGAAAGCAAATTGTCATATTTACAACAGCTGTTTTTGGGTTCTTGTAACTGCAGTAATTTTAATTCATTATTCCTGTTGGTCACCGTCCATTTGTTTGTTCAAGTGAGACAAAGGAGATTAGGTCTCAGGCCCTACCAGCCTGAGAAAAAGGCAACTACAGTGTGATTATGCAGAGTTTGTTATATTGACTTTACAAAGATTAATTCAGTCTTGTCACAACACTTCTCAAAGCCAATATTGTAAGTTTTGGAGTTTGTCCAGGTAACTGTCAGTTGAACTTGTCTGGTGTGAGGAGTGTTTGCTTGCTGAAAAGGCCTAAGTTTTAGTTCTTTCTTTTTGCCTCACACTGCTCTCATTTAGATCACCTCACTGAATTCAGCAGTATCTCATGACCCATATTTATTTCTGTTTTTAGTAATTTCTTAACCACAAACGAAATAGAAGAGTAGATGACTCCCTGAAAATTCAGTCTTACTACTTGTAAAACTGTACCTTCATATTTTAAAAATGGGGACAATTGATCATAGTGTTAGTTTATATACCAGCCAAATGGAATGAGGATGAGCTTTGGGGTTTGAGAGAGCTGGATTAAAATTTTATTTTTACCATTGATTAGTGATGTGATCTTGGGGTAGGTGCTTTAGGTCTCTGAGTCTGAGGTACATGTAAAATGGGGTTAACAGTCCCATTAGTCTCATAATGTGGCTATACATGTATTTGTGAGCTATATTATTGATTGCAAGATAACTGTCTCAGAGGTAGACAAAATACCTATGAAGTATCTCAAAGTGTGTTAACATGAAGTAATACATGTAAAAGGTTTCAAAAGTTACCCAGTAAATGCTCAATAAGCATCAATTCTCTAATTATCAGAATATTGGGATACTCATTAAATAGCTGGGATTTTGAAAGAGCCATGCTTATTTCATCCATGATAAATAAGATGGGCTTCACTGAAACCACTAAATCCTTACAGATTAAAATCTTTAAAAATGTCAGTAATACTGTCAAAGAATCTATTTATTCATTCACATCCTAAAAGTACAGTTCTCAGTGATTTATGGAAAGCCTTAAACAAGCCTTTTTTTGAATAATAGTAAATAATGGGAAGCTAATTTTTGACAAATTTAAATATTTCCATAATTTGAATTTATTTTTCTCTGTACATTTTCTCATCTTAAACATTTTTGTTTACTCACCCTTCCTTTGTTTTTTTCCCTTGTGCAGCCACTGATAGCAGTGGAAAAATAAATTGAACCATTTCACATTAAAGTAGTATACTTAGTCCTTTAATAGAAATATTAACTGAATTTGATGCTATATGAAAGCATCCCAAAATTTGATTGGAGCAAAATTCCTTCATTCTTTACTTTTCATTCAAATGTTTTTAAATTTATAATCTTTTGGTGAGATTTTCTGCCCTAAAGGCCTGAAAACCCTCTGTAGAAATATTTTTCTGTAGTGCTTAACAAACATTTGGGTTTATAGAATTTAACTTTGTTGTAGAAACACTTTGCATTTGTCAATGATACTTTTAAAGAAAACGTTGCTATTTTGAATATGATTTAGGAAGACATTCTGCTGTAATCACAGTCACCAGTTCCTTCAAAAAATACTAAAGAAATTAAAAAACCCTGGATGAATGGAAACAGCTGCCTTATTGTACAAAAACTGAAACAAAAGCTTTATAAAAAATTCACTTGGCATGTTATACCCCTAGTATTAGGATACATAATGTTTGAATTTCTTTCTTTGTGCATCTTTTGTGCACTTGAAATAGTGTATTTGCATGTGAATGGAAGAAAGTAAAATTATATCCAAAGGTTTATGAAAAGAAATTACTGATTAGCTCTCTATTTGGTCAAACACCATCTGAGCCACTTTCTCCATTTATTTTCAGCTTTGACATTAACTCAAACCTTTGCTTCAGCAAAAATAGTGTTTGTAGCATGAAGTTCTAAGTCTAAATATTGCATCATCATCTTTGAAGGAAAAAAATGTCTTAACACATTGTCCTGTGGTTGACACTCTTTACAGGCTTGGTTCTTAAGAAAATCTACAAAGTAGTTACTTTAGCATGGCTAATCCTAATCCTTTTATAAGATGTCCAGTGTCCTCACTAAGTAGTTTTAGTTCTCACTGTGTTTCTAATTTATTCATTCTTTCATAATTTGCTGGCATGTTCTTTTCTCTCACTTCTTCTCCTTTAGGACACTATATCAAGCAGCTAGCTATATTTGCCAGGCAGCTGACATAAATGAATGCAATAAGTCAGGTAGGGACTGGAAATAAAAGAAAAGCCCATGCCCAGTAGAAGAGACAATGGATGATTGCCACTTAGAAATATTGAGCCTGTATTGGTAGATCTTCCAACTTCCTCAGAAAATTGAAACTCCTGGGTTTTAGAAAAATTTTTTTTTGGTTGTGGATGGACACAACACCTTTATTTTATTTATTTGTTTTCATATGGTGCTGAGGATTGAACCCAGGGCTTCATACATGCTAGGCAAGCACTAATAACACTGAGCTAGAGCCCCAGCCCACTTTTTGATTTTTTTTAAAGGAATCTTCTGATTTTTAAATGGTGGTAATATTTTTTTAAAATTGCTCTGGATCAGATTGTATGAGTTCAATAAAACGTATCTATGGGCTACATGTAACTTGAAATGCTACCAGTTTGCAGCCTCTGTTAAGGGGAATTGCTTTCTGCTATTGGTGATACAAGCTTAATAATATGAATTTCTCTGATTGTAATTTCTAATTTTTTTCTTCATTAGTTCTCCATTCAGTTATATATTCATGGAATATTTAGAGCATAGTTGGCTTTGGTTACTATCATAGGCACTAGAAATACAGTCCAATTAATTGTTCCCTTTCTCTAAGAATATAAGGGTTTAGTATAGGTTAGAAAGTAAACTATCACAATGCAGCATGATGAATATTATGAGATAAAGTGGCACTTGGTAATATTATTGCACAGAAAAAAAATAATACAGTATCTTAAGTAAGTAAAATGAGTATATATCCCTCCAGCAGGTCTGAGAGAAGATGGTAATGGCAGGATGTGAAACTCGTCCTGATGGCGAGGGAGAGATTTGTGGGCCCATGGGGCTTTCAATTCTTTCAATTTCTCCAAAAGAGAGTGTCTTTGTCATTTGGCAATTGAAAAAGATGATGCTTTCATTTTACCCTTTGACATCTATTGAGTGTTAGTTTCTAAAGTGAAATGCTCAGAAGAGTCAGTAGACTGTTCCCTTTTTACATTGCTTTGACTAGGTGTCAGCAATTCCAATGATATCAGATCATTTATTACTCTGAGAAAATCCCTTGACAAACTCAGAGATTAATTTGTTGGTGGTGGACTACTCAGGAGATATTTCTACTTCCTATAATAGAGAAAGGTGCTCACAGTTCAGGCCATGTTTGGTATTATGGCTTTGTATGAAATATAAGAATCTAAGAGGAGGGAATCCAAGTGAAATCTTGAGTTGCTTTCAAATCAAAACCAAATCTCCACACATTGTCAGTATCCTCAGCTTTCTTTATTGCAATGGCAGTTCATGCAGAGAAAAGATAAGAGTTCTCAGTAAACAAGTAGCTTTTGGATAGCAGATAAAACTGCAAAATGAAAGCACTTCACTGATAGATGGAAAATGTTATTTGTCTGCCTTGAGTTGATGTTATATTTTATGGGGAGTACATTAATATCTGCCCTATAGACTTACTCGAGTGAAAACAGGCACATCTCCTAAAATTGTCCAGTTGATACTGAGTTTATAGAACTTTAAGGAAAATTGGTATTAGGTGCTGAGTCATTTCTAAAGGAAAACTCCAGAAGTTTCTAATGGCAGTATTTATTGGAGGTTGGAAATGGGATGATAAATACTTCGCAAGTCCATAGGAGATAAAAAATGGCAGATCACACAGCTGTTTGTTGTGTTACATGAACAAAAGCTCTTTCCACACAAAATTTTCTGCAGAGCAGGCTAAGTTAAACTAATTCATGTGACTCAGAGCAGAGCATCTCAAAGGTAAATTTCTTTAAAATATAACTTACAGGTATTTCATTTTCTTATTCCTACCTGCCAAATAAGCAATTTAAAACCTGTAGTATAGTTCATTGTTTCTCCTCTTGGACTGACCCTCAAATAAGCTGAAGGTATTTGAGGGCCTCCATGTTATGAGCATAGGATGTGGAACATTATACCTGGATGTTAATGATGCCCCAGCCATTTGTTAGCCTGTGACCCTGTACTATTTGTTGAGCTCAACTTATTTAAAAATGGACATAATCATCCTTTATTAGCTTTTGTGAGGACTGAGATGCTGATGTACTTCATTGAACCTGGTAAATGTGCAATTATTATTAATCACACTCCTTCCTTCAGATGTCTCTGCCCTTAGAGAAGTCCATTTCCCTGAAGTGTCACAATCCTAGAAAGAACAGAGGTCAGATTTATAGGGTGAAGGAGTATAACTAATGATCCTAAAATTAGGCAGAGTCAGTGGTCACCTACTCTGCCTTGTCGACTAATAAGCCTGGATCCCTGAACTTTGGCATTCTTGGAAGACTCTGAGTTGTAGACTTTGTGTACCAAAGTTTAAGGTGATAATTTCCTCTAGGCTCCAAACAACATCATTGAAATTTTTCACCAAAATCTCTTTGTTTCTATTTTTTGTATACATTTCAGTATGTAGATTTGCCTACAGGGATAAAGGTAATGATATGGGTTTTATCCTTTATTGTTACATTATGGGTATTGTACTGAATATACTGAATCTGAAGATTATTGTTATTATAACCATACTTGAAATCATGATCATGGATGTCTTCCCATTTGTTTAGGTTTTCCTTAATTTATGTCTTTTGTGTCTTGCATTTCTTTTGATGTTGTATTATATATACATGAACCTACCAAAAGGAACATTTTGATGTTCTGTATATTGACTTTATCTTACAGCATTAGTTAACTTATCTTTTTGTTTTAATAGTTTTTTTAGTGATTACTGGTTTCTTTTTTTTATTGGTTGTTCAAAACATTACAAAGCTCTTGACATATCATATTTCATACATTTGATTCAAGTGGGTTTTGAACTCCCAATTTTACCCCAAATACAGATTGCAGAATCACATCGGTTACACATCCACATTTTTACATAATGCCCTATTAGTAACTGTTGTATTCTGCTAGCTACTGGTTTCTATAAAATATATATAAGAGCATGTCATCTGAAAACAAAGATAGTTTTACTTGTTTGCTTCCAATCTTGATGCCTTTTTTTCTTGCCTAGTTTCCAAGGCAAGATTTTTCCTGTACAGTATTGAATAGAAATGGTGAAAGCAGACATACTTTTCTTGTTCCAAAATTTAGGGGAAAATCTTTAAGTCTTTTACCATTAATTATGATATCTACTGTGTGTTTGTTATAGATTCCATTTATAATATTGAGAAATTTCCATTGTAATCATTTTTTATTGTTTTATCATGTAAAGGTGCTAGATCTTGTCAGATGTCCTTTTCGAATTGATATAATGATATGGGTTTTGTCCTTTATTGTTACATTATGGGTATTGTATTGATTTTTGTTTGCTGAACCAATCTTTTAAATTCCGGAATAAATCCCATTTAGTTATAGTGTATAATTGTTTTTATATGTTGCTGATTTTTGTTTGCTAGCATGGTGTTGAAGATTTTTGTACCAATATTAATAAAAGTTATTGGTCCATGTTTTTATTGCCATATATTTATGTCTGTTATTGTTATAAAAGGTAATGTTTGCTTCACAGAATGAATAGGGAAGATTTGTTGTCTTTTGGAGTGGAAGAGTTTTTAAAGATTGCTGTTATTTTTTTTACATTTGGTAGAGTTCATTTGCTTCTGGATTCTCTTTATGTAAAGTGTTTGGTCACTGATTCAGTGTTTTAAATTTTTGTGGGTATATCCAGATTTTCTATATCTTTTTTCTGAATCGATTTTAGTAGTTAATGTTTTCTTAGGAATTTGTGCACTAGCTGGGTTATCTAATTTTTTGACAAACAGTTGCTCATAGTATTACCATATTTCTATTTATATTTGTATAATTTGTCTTTTTTCACAGTCATTCTAGCTAAAGCTTTGCCAATTTTGTTAATTTTTTCAAAGAATCAGCTTTAATTTTTTATTGATTTTTGTCTATTATTTTTCTGTTCTCTATTTCATCTAACCTTTTTTTTCCTTCATCTTTCTTCTTCTTAGACATTTTTGGATTTGTTAAAATCTTCAAATCACAAGCAAGCTGTTACCTTCAATTTCAAGGTTAGAATAATTGCTTCACTTACTTCCAAGCTACAATCTCATTTTTTTTGTGTGTGTGCCAGGGATTGAACTCTGGGATGCCTAACCACTAAGCACAATTCCCAGCCCTTCTTTTTAAAAAATATATTTTATTTTAAGACAGGGTCTTGCTAAGTTACTTAGGGCCTCCCTAAATTCGTGAGGCTGGCTTTGAACTTGTGATCTTTCTATTTCAGCCTACTGAGTCGCTGGGATTACAGGTGTGTGCCACTGTGCCTGGCCTCATCTTTATTTTTTCATTTTTCATGGGGATGAAATTTTAGAATGATAACACCTTTTTTAAATGGGAGTTAATATACAGAACATCTTTGAATAAGGGCATTGGCTGAAGTAGCTATATCTGTAATTTTTTTCCCTGCAGTTTGCTTATTTTTTAGGTGCAAACCAAAGCAGTTATTTTGTGGAAAGTATAAGCCAAACAGTTAAGTCTGACACCTGGCTGTGAATTAAAATCAAGTGCAAAATCAGTCTGTTTTTATATGCCTTGCTCTTGCTTGAGTTCACTAAAAGGAGTTATTTTAAACTTACTTTTAGTGAGTCGTCATGACCTTTATTGATAAACCTCAACCCAACATGGATTAATTATGGCAGAGTTACAAAGTACCCTATAGCAGTCAGAATGTAAATGGTGACTGTGAGTGCCTTTAGTGGAACCAGACTATTAGATGTGGTAGGACTGTAATCCACAAAAATGATTGTGGAGCATCTGAAGCTGAAGAAATTGAGAAATTTCTCATATTGTAGAGATTCATGCATAGTGTTCACTTCCTGCTTCAGACTTTTTTCAAAGAAACAGATAACTTTTCTAGAAGGATTATGAAATATATTCTTGCAAATTTTAAAACCTAATTTGGCTGTGACATGGGCAAAATTATGTGACTTTGATCAAAGTTAACTTCTCTCAACCTTGATTTCTTTAACTATATAAGTTAAATAGTAACACCTGCCTTCAAGGTAGTTATATGATTTAAATTAAGGCATTATGTACATATATTTGCATCCATCTAGCATTGTGTACATTCCATTTAACTGCCTAGTTTTATGCCTCTTATTTTTTCATTAAATCAGTTTTCTTATATATATGAGTGAAAAGATTAATTTCTGCTGAGTGATCAGGATAATCCAATTGTCAAAAGTATCTGATACTTAATTGTAGTTTCAACACTTACCATTTTTTGTATGGAAGACAAATTGCCTCAGAGATTTATATCCTTTACTATGCACTTATGCTTCATCAGATATTTTGTAAATATTTTACATACATTATCAGCTCAGTCTTTACATTTCAAATGATAGTTGCCATTATGTTACCCATTTTATGGTCAAGAAACCAAGTTTTAGTCATACAATTAAAATGCATGGTAGAGTTGGATTTTGACCAGATAGTTGGTCTCCATGATACTTACTTTAAATATATGGTGCTCGGTTTGTGATTCATTGACCTGTCAGTATTTGGCATCGTTTGGAGCTTGTTAGAAATGCAGTTTCTATCCCTATTGTAGAACTACTGAGTCAGAATATGCATTTGTACAGGATGTGAAGTTCTCATATGTACATTAAAATTTGACAACTAGAGCTTAAGCCACTAATAAATGGAAATATGAATCCAGTCATGTAACACATATGTTTCTCACATGACAATTTAAATGAGCAATGGAATATAACACCAAAAAGAAAAAAAACCTAAGAAAATGAAGAAAACAAAACTTCCAAACTAAAAACTAAAATCAATGTGAAATACAGAGGAAATTACATTTA
The DNA here is from genome assembly GCF_047511675.1 of Marmota flaviventris. NCBI lineage: Eukaryota > Metazoa > Chordata > Mammalia > Rodentia > Sciuridae > Marmota > Marmota flaviventris. Next base: position 104,642,160 of record NC_092518.1, read on the forward strand.
AAACAGGCACCAAGATCTATCTGGAAGCTTCTTCTATTGCAACTGAAAAAGATTTATTAGTATAAACCAGAGGAAAATTTATAGACTATCTTCCATGTTCTGAATCAAATTGAAGAAAACATGTATTCTGTCTTTTAAAAAAATGTCCATGGTGAAATGAACAAGAAGCCAACCTACCTGTCCTTGTATCTCAATCAGGGAAAGCAATTGAAATGGAAGAGATTATAAAACTGAGCTAGCACTAAGTCACCTGGATGTAGAGAGAGAGCTTGGTGTCATGGTTCTTCTAACATAGACAGTCTCAGGAAAACCTTAGTAAAATACTTAGCAAAGACTAAGGTTTACATGAAATTATTTTTATTTATTATTTAAGAGCAATGCAAATTCAACTCAGGTTATCAGGAGAAATAGTCTTTGTTTATTTGAAAGTAAATTATCCTATTAATTCCATAAAAATAATTCTCAACATGATGTTTGTATGGTTATTAGGACAGCTAGTGAGAAAATCACTTGTGGGGAGGTAGAACTGAAAGGGAAACACTCACTTTCAATCTCTGAAAGAATTAGGGTCTGCATATGCCCCTTCCAGAGACAGTGATATCTTGGATTTGAGAGTCTTTTTTAGCACTTACAAGAAATTGGAAACACTCCAGTTTCAACAAAATTAGGAAGTGATTAAAGGAGAATTTTCCTCTTTTGAAATAGAGTGGTGGTTCTTTAGGGAAGAGCAGCACGGGACTGGACTTGGGAACTTGAAAGAAGGGACTTCAGAAAAATGAATGGTTATTGAAGGGAGAGATTACAAAGGGAAATAGAATGTTCACTGTTGGGGACCACGAACCAAGTCAAGATGGTGCCTGGCAGTTTGCCAGGAGGAGTGTTTTGTGAGGCAACGCCATGGAGCCATTAAGATGGTGAGGATTCCTTATTGGCTGATTGCTGTATCTGGATGATGCTAATTGAGTCAAGCTGTGTGTAATCAGTTAGGTATATATACCGCTGTTGTTCTGCAATAAAGCAGTTCCCCGCTTCAACCTTCAAGTTGCTTGTCACCTCCCGGTTATTTTGCCCAGCCGGACTGCGGCAGTTCACATGAAAGTCTTCCATGTTTGCAAGGTTAGCTTTCTCTTGTGTCATACAATGGAAAACTCAAATATAATAAACTTACAATTTCTGTTGCCCCTACACTGTGCTAGTATTTTGAGATATATACAAACTCTAAGTGTGATTTTGGTATGAGGAAGATTGAGTATGGGGTAGTAACTTTCTCCTAGTTACCTTGCATGAATTCCAGTAAAAGTAAAGATTTAAAGGCATCAGACATCCAGGCAAATTACAAGGTGGGACACTTTTAATTGAAAGCAGTTGTGACATCCATTTACAAGAAAAGACCCTGGTTTGCTATAAGACTGAATTACTCAGGTTCTTGCCATATGTAAGCTAACTAGAAATTAAAGATAATTGAAGAGCTATTTTTTTTTGCTCATTTATTTAAAGTTATACTACATTAGTGTATACATAAAGAACTTTGCATTCTCTTTTTTGTTTTTGTTTTGGATACTCATTTTCTTTAAGGCTAGAATACATACAGAAGGGAGCCCAAATCCTAAATGGGTTTCTTCATCTATTTGTTTGAAGTAAACTCTTCTATGTAACCACTATTAAGAGAAGATAGAAAACATATCCAACATTCTGGAAGTGTCTCTCTGTACCTCCTTCCTCTAGGCATTACTTCTCTGGTACAGTTTGCATCTGGACTGTCACACAAGGGTCCTTGCTAGTGGGAGGTATCTAGATCAGTTGGAGTATGCCCTTGGAGGGTATAATGGGGCTCTACTCTCTTCCCCTTTCTCTTATTTGCTCCTTGGCCATAAGGTGAGTGAATTCCCTGTACCACACATTCTTGTCATGATGTGCTGCCTAACCACAGACCTAAATGCATTGGAACCAACAGGTCATATACTGGAATTTCTAAAACTGTGATAAACGTTTTTTCTTTATATGTTGAATATCTCTGGTTTATGTTACAATGATTGAAAGCTACTGCACTCTCCAAAAGTTAGCTGCTGGTCTATAAGCCTGTATTCCTTTGCCTATTTTTTAAATATTTATTTTTTAGTTGTAGTTGGACACAATACCTTTATTTATTTATTTATTTATATGTGGTGCTGAGGATCGAACCCAGGGCCTCACATGTGCTAGGGGAGCACTCTACCAATGAGCCACAACCCCAGCCATACTTTGTCTATTTTTGATCATTAGTATGAAATAAATAATATGTACTCTTTTTGCATCTTATGGTTTTTAAAATTATTATTATAAATCATGTTGTTTAATTATTATTTTTCAATTATTTTATGATATTCATATTTTTGCTATTTTAAGTAGTATTGTTGTGAACACTTCTGTATATGTATGTTTGCAGTTTTAGAGTAGAATTGCTAGGTTGAAAGAAAAACATAGTGTGATTAGATATTGCCAAACAGTGTACCAATATGGCTTTACCAATTTTCACTCCCATTATCACAATCTGAGCATTCCGGTTGCTCTAAGACTTGCTATTGACAGCTGAAAAATACACCACCACAAAACTCATAATAACAATGATTTTTTATTATTGTTCATATATCTGTAGATGGTCCTACAGATAACTGATAAAGGTTAGGTTTTCCTGAATAACTCTGTTCTAAACAGTGTTTTTGGTTGAGGTTGACTACTTACTGTTGGTCTGTTCTTTTTGTGTTTATAGGAGCACAGACCAGAAGATGAAATGGAAGAAGTTTCTCTGGGGAAGCTTTTCTCACATAGATTGTATAAGTATATGAGAGCTAGCACATAGACTCAAAAACTGTTGCCCCATTACTTTTTATTTGCACCATTAGTTCTCGTTCCGTTCTATTGGTTGAAGCATTCCACAATGCCAAACCCAAGTTTAAAGAGCAGAGAAATATACTTCACAGTTTTTTATTGGTTGTTCAAAACATTACATAGTTCTTGACATATCATATTTCATAAATTTGATTCAAGTGGGTTATGAACTCCCATTTTTACCCCGTATACAGATTGCAGAATCACATCGGTTACATATCCACTGTTTTACATATTGCCATACTAGTGTCTGTTGTATTCTGCTGCCTTTCCTATCCTCTACTGACCCCCCTCCCCTCCTCTCCCCTCCCTTCTTCTCTTTCTACCCCATTTACTGTAATTCATTTCTCCCTCTTGTTTTTTCCCTTTTCCCCTCACTTCCTCTTGTATGTAATTTTGTATAACAATGAGGGTCTACTTCCATTTCCATGCAATTTCCCTTCTCTCTCCCTTTCCCTCCCACCTTCCCTAAAGACCTCAAAAGAGCGTACTATAGGGATACTGCTACATTGATGTTCATAGCAGCACAATTCACAACAGCTGGACTGTGGAACCAACCTAGATGCCTTTCAATAGATGAATGGATTAAAAAAAATGGCATTTATACATAATGGAGTATTACTCTGCACTAAAAAATGACAAAATCATGGAATTTGCAGGGAAATGGATGGCATTAGAGTAGATTATGCTAAGTGAAGCTAGTCAATCCCTAAAAACAAATGCCAAATGTCTTCTTTGATATAAGGAGAACAACTAAGAACAGAGCAGGGAGGAAGAGCATGAGAAGAAGATTAACATACTTCACAGTTTTAATGTGAGTACTAAAGCCTGCAATGCATTCTAAGGCAATAATTTATTTATTTTTTGTTATTCTGTTTGGGGTGTGGTAATGATACACTGTGTTTTTAATCTCTCTGATGATGATTGAATTTTAAATTTTTTATAAGTTTTTGTCTACTCATGTATCTTCTTTAGGGAAGGACATTTACCCATTTTTGCTCATTTTAGACTTGAGTCATCTGCCTTTTTCTCATTGATGCAGAGAATTTATGTAAACAAAACTATATTCTAGACAGGGGTCCTTCATAAGATATATGTATTGCCAACATCTCTTAATGTTGCAAATTTTTGCACTCTCTTAATGGCATCTTTGGATAAATAATTATTCTCTTTTTTCCAATGGTGCTGGAGATTGAACCCAGGAGTATTTTTATCATTGATAATATCCCCAACCCTTTTATGTATTATTTATTTTGAGACAGGGTCTTTCTAAATTGTTGAGGCCAGCCTGGTACTTGGGATCCTTCTGCCTCAACCTCCCAAATAGTGAGATTACATTCATGAGTGATCATACCTGATTGTAAATAACTATTGTTAAGTTATGAAGAGCTATAATTATGTTAGCTTTTCATTACTATGACCAAAATACCTGACAAGAACAACTTGGAGGAGGAAAAGTTTATTTTGCATGACCATTTCAGAGATTTGGGTCCCTAGTAGGCATACTCCATTGCTTTGGGCCTGCGGTGAGGCAGAGCATCATGGCAGAAGGGTGTGGTGGTGGAGAGCTTTTCAACCCCTGGAAGCCTGTAAGCAGAGAAGGAGGAGAGCCAGGGATGATGAGCCTCCTGATTAGGTTGCTACTGTCATAAAATCTAATTATTTCACCTCTGAACATTCCTGAGCTTATTTATGAGCTTATTCGGGGACCTCATATCCAAGCCATACCAATAATCTATCAATTTGTGTTTTAGGATTGGCGTGTTAATATCCTATTTAATAAGAATTTACTTATGGTAAATAAATGAAGACTTTTTTTGCTATTTTGGGAATACTTTTAAAAAAAAATTCAATGTTCAGGTCTATGATCTGACAAAAGTTGAGTTTGTGTGTGCTTGTTTCATTTTTCCCCCTATGGATATCCAACTAGCATAGCATCATTTATTGAAAAGAAACTAATTTACCTACTTTATTCCATATATGTGATATGATTTGTGAAAAATCATAACTATCAATATGTACATATCTGTGTGGCAGACATAAAAGTAGGATTTATTTTGACATGATTATAAAAGCATGGAATTTGTTCTAATTCAGTTCCCATAGTTCCCATTTTGTTACTCTACCCCCTCCCCTTTTCCCTTCCCTCTATTCTACCCATCTTTCTACTGTTTACTTACAGCTTTTTAAAATTAGTGCTCCCCAAGATACCATACACTAGTTTTTTGAACCTTATAAATATGATGATATAATATCTCTATAAGTATGATATGGAAGGTTGAACCATAATGTGGACAGGTAATATCTAAGTAGTCTGAATCTAATCATATGAGCCCTTAAATGCAGAGTACTTTGCTCTGCTAGTGACAGAGGGGAAGCCAGAGAGATTTGAAGCACAAGAAAGAATCAATGCTCTATTGATGATTTAATGGTAGAAGGAGCCAATTGAGACAGTATTTGGGCAGCCACCAGAAGAGGGGTGCAGCTCTCAGTTGATAGCCCATAAAGAAATAAGGATTTTGGACCTATACCTTAAGAAATCACCTGGGCATGGTGCTGCATGACTGTAATCCCAGTGACTCCAGAGGCTGAGGCAGGAAGATCATGAGTTCAAAGCCAGCCTCAGCAAAAGCAAAATGCTAAGTAACTCAGTGAGACCCTGTATCTGAATAAAATAAAATAAAAAAATACGGCTGGGGATGTGGCTCAGTGGAGTTCAATCCCCATTACCTCCACTTCAAAAAAAAAAAAATCAGATTCTGCCAGCAATCTAAATTACCTTGGAAGCAGATTCTTCCTTCAAAACTTCAAATAAGATACCAGCCAGCTGATTAATTTCAGTCTTGTGAGATCCTAAGCAGAGAACTCAGAAAAACCCATCTGGACTTCTTACATATAGAGCATGAGATTATTAAATGAGTGTTGTTTTATGCTGCTAAGTTTGTGGTCATAGCAACATAAAATTAGTATGGCTGCTTCTAGATTTCACTTTCTGTTCTGTTAGTCTATTTTTTTTCTGTTTATACCACAGTAACGATACTACAGTACCTTTATTACTATAGGTTTTATTACTATAGCTTTAAATAGAAGAGTTGATAATGAATGTATTTTTGCTGACTTATCTCATGAGGAAAGCTTACAAAATTTCACAGTTAAGTCCAATATTCATTGTAGGGCATTTGTAGATATATAAGTTAGATTTTTCCTTTTCCTAATCTGTTAAGAATTGTTATTATAAATGGATTCTTAATTTTATCACAAAGGTATTATACATCTATCAGGATGTGTTTAATGAGATGAGATATTGTTTTAGACAGTTTTTTTGCCACTGAGACCAATAGACCTGACAAGAAGTGTATCAAGGAGGAAAAGTTTAATTTGGGGCTCATGGTTTCAGTAGTCTCAGTCCATAGACAGCCTTATATCTAAACCATACATATGTTGCTTGATTTTAGAATATTAATCCAAGTTTGTCTTATTAGCTAGGCTTAGGTTGATATATTTTTTCAGTTTTGTTTCTATTTCATATGAGACATTGACGTGTAATTTTTCTGCTTTTAATTCCATTGTCAGTTTTGGTACCAAGGTTATTTTGGAGTCATAATTTGGTTTGGGTAGGTATTTTTATTTTCTTTTAAAAAATTCTATTAGTTTATGTTTGATATGTGTCTTTCTCTGACTATTATGAAAGAATTACCACAAAAGATAATCTGGTACTAAAATTTTCTTTATTGGAGGTCTGTTTTGTCAATGACAGATTTAATTTTATTTCGGTGGGTTTTTTTAAACAACAATTTGTTCTTTTTTAATGAATATATATGCTTTTTTTTTTTTTTTTTGCTTTTGATACTGGGGATTTAACTCAAGGGCATTCAACCACTGAGCCACACCCCCAGCCCTATTTATTTAGAGACAGGGTCTCACTGAATTGCTTAGTGCCTTGACATTGCTGAGGCTGGCTTTAGAACTTGTGATCCTCCTTCCTCAGCCTTCAGAGCCCCTGGGATTATAGACGTGTGCCAGGCTTTGTCATAAGTTTTTATAATATAGTTATTTATCTCTCAAAATATGTTATATCTCTTTTTTTATTCCCAACACTGTTTTTTTTATCTGAGAATAACAAATATTTTAATTCTTTTCAATGAACTAATTGTGCATTATTTATTCTCTCTAGATGTTTTAGCTCTTTACTTTCTGTGACCAAAAGACCTGATAAAAACAATTTAGAGAAGTAAAAGTTTATTTTGTCTCACATTCAGTCCATGGTCAGGTAACTCTACAGCTCTGGGTCAGAGGTGAGGCAGAATATCATAAAGGATATGATAGAGGAAGTCTGGACATGGCAACCAGGAAGCAGAGAGAACTCCATGTCCAGGAAGCAGAGAGAACTCCCTTCACCAAGGACACAATATAAACTACAAAGCCACACCCTCAGTGACCTACTTCATCTAGCCACATCCTACCTTCCTACAGTTACTGCCTAGTTAACCCATATAAATGGATTAACCTGATAATTATATTACAAGATTCATAATCTAAACATTTCACCTTTAAAAATTCTTGCATTTTGTCACACATGAACTTTTTAGGTGACAATAAAACCATAACAATATTTTTTGTTGATTTCTGATTTATTCTTTATTATTTCTTTCCTTCTGTATTCCTCAGGATTACACTGTTCTTTTCTGATTAAAGTTTAAATCATTGTTTTTCAGCTTTACTTCCTTTCCAAAAATGTGTATTTAAATTACATATTTCCATTCATTTAGAATTTTAGTTAAAGGTCACAAGAAATTTTATTATTTTTCATTAAAATGTTTTTTTAAATCTTTTTTAGTTATACATGGACACAATATCTTTGTTTGTTTATTTTTTTGTGTGGTGCTGAGGAATGAACCCAGTACCTCACATGTGAGGCAAGTGCTCTGCCACTGAGCCACAACCCCAGCCCTCATTAAAATATTTTAAAATATCATTTTGATTTATTTCTTGATTGCATGCTTTCTTCAGCTATATTTTATATAATTTTCAGGCAGAGATTTTGTACTTAACATTCTGTAAGTGATTTTATTTTCAATGCTGCCAGTGTATATAGAATTAATTTTGTCAGCATGATGATATTTTTTCTCATTCTTTGATATATATGTACCTATATTTTTCTATAATGTGTCATATATCCTATGCTATATATACAGGATACAGTCACAAATACATATACTTTAGAAATATCAGATATAATTATAAATATATAATATTATCCATACCAATCTTAACTTTTATATCTTCCTAATGAATTTACACTGGTATATTTATGAAATTTTATTTTATCTCTTCTGGTTATCATTACATAAGATTTCATTTCCATTGAAATTAAGAATTTTGCTGCTCAGAAATATAAGAACATGAAATTGACACAGAATGAGAGAAATATTTCTTAAACATATCTGACAAAGTGCTCCTATGTACAATTTATAAAAAGCTCTTACAATCAAGAGTGAGTAGACAGACAATCCATGTGGAAAATATTTGGATAGATACATCCTTATTTAAAATATAGAGGGCAAATAAACACATAAAATCATGCCAAGTATCATCATTCATCAGAGAAATGAAAATTAAAATTGCAATAATATCATCACCATATACATAATCAAATGGGTAAAATCATAAAACTGACAGTGCTCACAGTGTTATTAAGGATTTGGGGTAAGTGAAACTCTCATTCAAGCATGGTGCACTTGAGAAATGACACATCCACTTTAGACAACAGTTGAGTGGTCTACTAATGTGGAAAACACTCTTTCCATATGGACACGGACCATTCCACTGCTATGTATTTGCAGAAACAAAATAATTTTTACATTCAAACACTCATACATGGATATCCTTAGTCATTTTACCTTTAATAGTAATAAACTGGAAATAACCAAAATTTTTTACACACATATGATTATATAAGTAAGAACTAAAAAATGGAACACCGTTCAACAACAAAAGATACACTATTTCAAGACAGGTATTAACCTGGATAATTATCAAAATAATTAAATGACAAAAAAGAAAAGAGTTTATATTATATAACTCCATTCATATATATCACTAGTGAATATAAGCCTAACTATAGTGACAAGAAAACTGATCAGTGGTTGATTGTGACTGAGGCCAGGAGATGGGACATAGAGGTATTACTTAAGAAACTTTGGGGAGATAAATATGCAATTCCTTGTATTGATTGTGATGGTGGACTCATGAATGCACATGTATATCAAGAATTTAAAAATTGTACACTTTAAATATGTGAGCTTTATTATATGTCAATTCAATCTTAATAAAGTGATAGAAGAAACATTGTCTTTTTTGTATGTTGGATCATTATTATAAAATGTAATTTTTAAAGTTTCAAAATAATATCTATTAAAATACCAATGTGCTTTGTTGAATCAGAGATCCTTTTTCTGAAATGTATATGTAAAAGCTAACAAGAATAAAATGTGAGTAAAGCAGAGATGAAAAAATGAAGTTGATAAAGCCTGAATGAAAAAGACTGTATGAGATAATCAGCCCCTCACTGATTTTTCTTGCAAAATTACTGGTATCAACCACAAATTAGCAGATACTGAAATTAAACCAAATAAAAACAATGAAGAAACAGACTTGAAATAACTGTAATATATTCTTAAATATTAAAACTATATTGAAACTTAAATTTAAACTTAAATATTTAAACTTAAGTATTAAACCTATAATATATTCTCAGATAAATGGAACTTTCACCAGGGTACTCCTGCATGCTATTCCTATATATATTTACTTGGATTTATTATTAATATTTCATTTTTTTAGGATTTTTAAATGATTTTTTACATAAATATGTGTACAAATATGTGCAGATTTAATACCTTAAACTTAATGAAAATGGTAAAGGATAAAACAACCTGTCTTGTCATTGATTTCTAACTTACTACCATTTTGGACATATAAGATACTTTACATGATTGAAATCTTTTAAATATTATGAGGTTTGTTTCCTTTGTGTAGGATAAGGTTATCTTCATAAATATTCTGTGTGTATTTTGAAAGACTATTTTGTTTCTTTGGGGGGAGTGTTCTTTAAATGTTAGATCAGTTTGAATGGTAGTATGTTTCAAGTATTCTATATTTTTACTGGTTTCCTATCTTCTTGTTCAGTTATTGAAAGAATGGTATTGAGTAATTATGTATTTCTCTATTTCTCTTTGTAGTTCTGTAAATTTTTGTTTCATGTATTTTGACACTCCATTCATTAGTTGCATCAGCTATTATGACTATATCCTTTTAATAAATTGACCACTTTGCTCCTATAAAATGACATTTTTTGTATGTGCTGGGGATTGAACCCAGGGCCTTATATATGCTAGGTAAGTACTCTACCATAGCCATATGTCAGATCTGAAATGAGATTCCCTATATTTCATAATTCTTTTTACACTGAAATATACTTTATAATATAGTGATAAACGCATTACAGATTCCTTTTGATGTTTTCAGTGTATGCTTTCCATTCTGATACTTTTCAAATGTCTTTATATTTGAAGTATGTTTTCTACAGGCAACATAGAGTTGGGTCTTTTAAATAAATTCTGTATTATTATCTCTGCTTTTAATTGGAGGTATTTAGACCTTTTACAATTTTAGTGATCATTGATTAGATTAATTCTAGATCTAACATTTTAATATTTGTCTTTACTTTATTCCTCTTTATGTTGTTTCCTTTTTCCTATTTTTCCCAAGGCTTTTGAATTTTGTTATTATTATCATTTAACTTTTTTGGAGGATTATGAATAATTATTGGTTATTTTGATATGTTAGTGTTCAGTTTTAACCTTTCGCATTCACCTTCACATCATATTATACCATGTTTAGGTAGTAGCATCACATTCCTGTTAACTTCCTTCTGACCTTTGTGATATTGTTGTCATTTATTTTACCTCTTGATATGTTTTAAGTCCTATAATACATTGTTATTACTTTTGTTTTAATATAGTCTTTCAAAGAAAATTTTAAAATAATGTAAATTGATATTTACCCCAAATATTGAACTTTCTGTTATTCTTCATTCTGTTTTATAGAGTCATATTTTCATGTGAGTCTATTTATTTTTACCTCAGAGACTTCTTATAACATGTCTGATAATTCTGTTTGTGATAGGTTTATATTTTAAAGGAGAAGTTTTTGTTTTGGAAATATATTGTCACAGGTATAGTTTTCTTTTTTGGCACCTCTTTTTCCCTTTTAAGTAAATTACAGGTATTTTGTAGTTGTTTTCTGGCCTGTATTTACACCACTTAATGGTATAAGTTGCTTGTTTTTGTGATTAAAATATATTTGAATTAGTGATAATGAATTTATGGAATTATAAATATACTTTAGGTCATTGAGCTGTATACTTTAAAATGTTTTAAATGGCTAATTTTATATTTCATGTATTTGACCAAAATAAAATTGGGCAAAATATTTGAGTATCCCCTTCTTTGAATAGCATACACTAATGATGTATGCATCACTCATATTGAACAGTTGTTAACATTCCACCATTCATATTTTATCTAACTTTCCATGTCTCTATTTTTGCTGTAATATTTGTAAATCAAATCATGACACCAGACCATTTAAATTAAACTTTTCCGAGTGTATATTAATGTGATAACCTGAGTCCATGCTGCTCTGTATGTATCGTGTTGTATAGTCCATTGCTTTCAACCACTGACTTGCATTACAGAGTGGGTGAACATCTCTATTTGCTTTTCTGTGCCTCACAAATGAACACCTGGTTTGTAGTTATCCACTACCACAGAATTGATATGAAGACTAGACTTGCACATTTGTAATGGGATCCCACATGAGGATTTCTCCAGAATTCAATACCCACAAGTGAGTATATAAATTTAATTACAGGATAGATAATATAATTTGTTCTTTATAAAATGTGTTTTTGTAAAACTGCTGTCTACCCAGTGAGTGGTGATAAGTATCAAAAGATTTAATGTAGAAATTTCCTCAAGAGTTTACTCCACAGGCTTCTGTTTTATTTTGTGATCTACGTTAATCGACATAATTGTTTGGACATATATCTTAATCCCTAACCTTTTACCAAGGGTGGGGATTTGTAATGATTCACCAGATTTCAGGGAATTTAAAAAAGTGTTTAATACATTTAAACATAAATATCATTATGCTATGACCTAGCTTCACAAATTGGTTTAAAATCCATACCTATAGCTAAATCTGTTTTCTTCTGAATCCTACCACTATTCTTCTATATAAGCTGTAAGGCCTGTCTAGCTGTCTTACTTTATCACGAGCAATACTATGTCTCAAAGTCTAGAATATTTCCAATCATTAGGCTTTGTTTTATATCTCTTATCTTCTGCCCAAGCTTCTCTGATCCCAAAGCCAATGTCAATATTGTTACATTGTACTATACTATCAATACTGGTGGCCTGTGATGATTGAATGAAGATGTTGTAAATACTTACTCTGAGGTAGTATTCTTTCTGGATAATGCAGAAAAGATCTCATCAATAAATAAATCACTGACTTGAAGGAAGTTTGGCAAAGAAGATAAGGTCATTAGAGGTTTGTTTTAATGAAGGTCTATACGAACTTGCAAGAGAGCTTGAACAGAGAGAACATTTACCCTTAGTGAGGTGATGGTACTCTACAGAATTCTGAGGGGTAAGAAGGAAGAGGGCTTGAAAACCACCCAGTAAACAATAAGATAGGAACTGAAGTCTTGTTGATAAGATCCAAAGCAACTCACTTATGATCCTGATAGTCTGGAATGGCCCTTTAACACTTCTCTCCTCCCTTGGATTGCAACTTCTTTGGAGTCAGGTACCATGTCTTCTTCTACTAGGTGTCATTCCATATCTCTATCATAGCACTTTACTCAAAGGAGGTGCTTCATACATTGTGTATGAATGAATATACCTTATGAATTTTATTAGTTTCCTATTGCTACTTTAACAAGTTATGAAATACTTAGCAGTTTAAAAAATAATTATTATCTGAATAATTTTTGTAATGCAAGTCTTACATGCGTCTCATTGCTATAGGAGCAAGGTCTTTAATTTTTCTGAAGGCTCTAGGGGATAATCTGCTTTTTTGAACTTTCTACCTTATAGAGAACACATTGCTTGTATCCTCCTTCCTACATATTCAAAGCTAGCAAGGTGAGTTTAATCTTGTACTAGATTACGTTCATTGTCATATCTTGCTCTGATCTCTTTATTCTACTTCTCTCTTCTACCTTTAAAGACTCATTGGAAAAATTTAGTATGATCTCCCTATCTTAATGTTATCTGATTATCAACAATAATTTCATCTGAATTAATAATTTCCCATTGCCATGCAATGTTACATATTCACTGGTTCTGGGGGTTAGGACATGAATATTTTTGAGAACTAGTCTCTATACCACATAAATAAGCACCTGCTTTGACAACTGAGAATCATCCAGAATAATTACTCATTGCTAATGTGCATGCTAAGTGAATAAGCAACCAGAGCTCTCCAGGAAGGGGTACTCCTTGGGAAATCTAGGAATGACCTGGTTGGCCTAAAGGTTATATGTCCAAGTGAGGACCACAGTGAATGAACCTCTCTGAGTTGCTTAGTGCCTCATTGTTGCTGAGGCTGGCTTTGAACTCTTGATCTTCCTGCCTCAGCCTCCTGAGCAACTGGGATTACAGGCTTGCACCACCATGCCTGGCTCTAGATTACAAATTTGATGGCTTGGTTGCATTGGGCCATTTCCTTGAAAGATAATGAATCATAATTCATATGAGTTGAAATATGTAACTCAAATAGCTCTACATCAATAAAAGAAGTTGACTTAATAGTTATGAACTTAAAGAAAGGAAGGACCAAAATCAGATGATTTCACTGATTAATCATATCAAACATTTCAAGAAGAAATTTTTCACAACCTACTCTGGGAATGGAAGCAGACAGAACACTTCCTAACTCATTCATGAAGCCAGGTTACATAATGATTAAACCAAGTAAAATATTTTAAGGTAAGCAAAATCATAGACCAGGTTTCTTTTGAATATGGCTTCAAAAATCCTAAGAGAATATCAGCACATTGATTCAAAAAAATTTTCTAAAAAGATTTCCAAAAAAATTTATCCAATAATTGAGATTTATTCAAAGACTGTAAGACTTATTCAACATACAACATCAATGTAATCTACCCCATCAACTGGTTAAAAAAATCATATCAATTGATATAGAAAAGTCATTCACAAAAAGTAATATCCATTCATGATAAAATTCTCAACAAAATAGACATGAAGAAACATTCTCTTTGTGACAACATTTAAAGAGCCTTCAGTTAGCATTATACTCAATGGGGGATTGAGATCTCTGTCATTTTTAAGATTTGAAAAAAGGCAAAGATTTCCTCCTATGCCACATTTAATTGATATAGTGGAAATCCTAGATAAAATAAACTTTAAAAGGTATATAGACTGTAATGAAAAAAATAAACTTTACTTACATATGACATTATTGTCTAAATAGAACCTGCACTCCAAAAAATTGAGAAATTGAGAATGAGAAAGCACTATTAGAAGCAGTAAGGAAGTGTGCAATTTTTCAGGACACTAATATAGAAAAGCCATGTTCTTTATCATACATGAATAATGAACAAGTGGCATTAGAATTTTTAAAAACTATAACATTCACAATGGCACAAAAATAAACTCTTGGATATGAATCTAAAATATGATGAAAGGAATCAAAATAATGTTTCTATTCCATGTTCACAACAACTCATTATTATTATTATGTCAGTTCTTCTAGACATTGATCTGCAGATTAAATGCAATTCCAAATAAAATCCCTCCAAGGTATTTTATAGATATTGAAAAACTGCTACTAGAATTTATGTAGAAAGGTAGATGACTTGAACCACTAATAACATAATGAGGATCAAAGTTGAAAGAATAACACTCTAGGATTTTAATATTATTTAAATAAAGTTCAAGTAACCAAGACAGTGTGGTATTCATGAAAGAATATACACATATCAATGGGTCAGAATAGAGAGCACAGAAATAGACAAAGAAATATAGTAAACTGATGTTTACCAAAATTACAAACTATTTTTAAGACACTTTATTGTTACATTTATATTTGTACATAAGATGGGATTTGCTTTTGCATAGATAATGCATGTACATGATATTACAATATAACATGGCCAATATCATTCCTCAGTATTTCCCCTTTCCCTTTCCTTCTCCCTCCCCCTAGTCCCTTTCCTCTACTCTACTGATCTTCCTTATATTTTCATGAGACCCCCTCCAACACTTCAGTTTCTTTTTGAAGTTTTTGCATAAGTGAGAAACTGTGACTCTTGAACTTCTGAGTTTGGCTTATTTCACTTAACAAGATGATCTCTAGTTCCATCCATTTTCCTGAAAATGATATAATGTGTTTTTTTTTTTTCATTGTGGCTGTAATAAATTCCATCATGTATATATCCCACATTTTCTTTATCCACTCATCTGTTGATGAACACCTAGGCTATTTCCATAGTTTGTCTACTGTGACTTGTGCTGCTGTAAACATGGGTATGCTTGTGTTGCTATATTATGATGACTTTAATTTTTAAGAATAAATACCAAGGAATGGTATAGCTAGGTCATATGGCAGTTCCATTTCTAGCCACAAAGTTTAAGTTAATGGAGAAAGAGTAGACTTTTCAATAAATGTTGGTGGAAAAATTGTATATCAATATATAAAAATGAAACACTCAACTTATCATTTTTCAAAAAATTAATTTAAAAAGGATTATAGACATAAATGTAAAATCTAAAACTGTAAAACTTCTAGATGGTAGGTTAAAACTTATGTGACCTTTAGTTTGATGGCAAGATTTTAATAAAATACAAAAGTCATCATCAATGAAAGAATGTGTTTTGGTTGAACCACAGTAAAATTAAAAACTTCTAGTCTGAAAAAGACACTGTTGAAAAAATGAAAAGACCAAACAAATGAGGAGAAAATATATGTACAGCCCATAACTAATAAAGAACTTATGCCCAAGTATATAAATCATTATTGAAGCTCAAAAATAAGAAAAATGAACCCAAATTAAAAAAATAAACAAACATACATTTTATTAAATAACTACATGGATGGCAAGTGAGCATATGAGATGATTCTCAACCTATATTTCATTAGGAAAATATAAATTATAAAAACAGTGCCATGAAACCACATGCCTATTAAGATAATTAAAATCTTAAAAACTAAATTTAATATTCTTGGATATGAAGCAACAGGAACTCTTATAGCTGGTGGGAATGCAAAATAGTACACAGCCTTTAAAAATAATTTGGACGATTCCTACAAAGCTAAACTGAGTGAGACTATATGATCTATCAATCACATTCCTAGGTATTTACCCAATCAATTTGAAAACTTAGGGTAATATAAAACTTGTACATGAATATTTATAGCATGTTTATTCATAAACAGGAAATATTGGAAAGGACCAAGATGTTCTTAGGTAGTTGAATAGATATATGATATAATCACACAATGGAATACTACTCTGTGATAAAAAGAATGAGCTCTCAAGTCATGCAAAGACCAGTCCAAAATAATATGTACTTTATGATTCTATTTTTGTGGCAGGGAAAAGGCAAAGTTTAGGGATAATAAATAGGTCAGTGGTTGCCATAAAACATTCAAGGTAGGATAGGTTGAATATGTGAAGCACAAGGAAATTTTCTGGTTAATAAAAGTTGTCTGTGATACTGTATTGGTGGCTACCTGATAGTGCACATTTTTTGAAACACTTAAAACTTTATGGCACAGAATTAACCTGAATATATACAAAATTTTAAAAAAGTATTTGGAGGTCAGCGAATCCAAGAATAGAATGCATAGTAAAAAATTAATCTGAATTTATTTATTTATCTATTTACTTTTTTATTTATATATGACAGCAGAATGCATTACAATTCTTATTACACTTAGAGCAGAATTTTTCATATTTTGTTGTATACAAAGTATATTCACACCAATTTGTGTCTTTATACATGTACTTTGGATAATAATGTTCATCACATTCCACCATCATTTATAACTGCATGCCCTCTCCCTTCCCCTTCAACAACTCTGTCCTATCTAGAGTTCGTCTGTTCTTCCCATGCTCCCTCTCTCTATCCATCACTTCACTGAATGGGGTAGATGAAAAAGATTCATACCTAAATACTTTGGAAAAAGAATGGGGACTTAGTACTACATGTAAAATGGACTTATGTAAGCAATATATTCTTAATGTGATTTCCTAAGGTCCATGGTTTAATAATTCTACAACCACTGTTTATGTGATCTGGAATTGAACAATTTAGTAATGTGATCATAGATCCAAGTTTCCTTACTATTGGAGTGACTATACACAGGGGAAAATGCAAGGGTGATTCAAATGTTGCCATATCAGATTTTGAGACATTAGTAAGAACTTTGTTTAATTCAATGTAGATACAGATGTGTGTGTGTGTGTGTGTGTGTGTGTGTGTGTGTGTGAGAATAATTATGCTATTTGGGGGTTAGCATATACACATGCTACCTAATTTTGTCCACTGAGAGTGCACTATAGCAATAAGCACACCCAGTACACAGATCTTATTTCCTAATATCATTTTCTGATAAAATCCCAAATCTTTTAGCACATGGTAGATTATTGTTCTAGGGCAAGAAATATATAAACGGGAACTGGGGCATCTTTTGTGAATGAGAATAATGACATTCTCCTAAGAAACCAATAAAGCCCAACTTGATCACTGTTTCTGAAAGGAACACAGGAATCTACTGAAAGACCTGCCAGGGGAGAATGCATTAATAATTTGAGCAAAAAGATAAAACGTTGGATTTAAATTTTAAATCCATACTGCATTTTACCATCAGCTATACAGTGAATATCTAAAATCCATACTGACAAACTTTTGAATATATAAATAAATGATGGTTGACCAATATTCCCTTTAAAATTTTAAATTGCTGGGTGTAGAATATCCTCAAGGAGGTAGAGCATGATTCCTTTTCCTTAAGTGGAGGCTGTACTTTGTGATTCCTTCCAAAAATACATTAATGAAAGTGGAGTTAAAGAGTAACTTTGTAGTGGATAAATCTGACAAACAGCTGTCAACGGGGGTTATGGTTAATGCCCAAAGTGATAAAACATGTTGATGGTATGTTCCCTTGACATGATGAGATGAAAATAGCACTTGCTTCTGTGGTAATCTTCCCCCAAAACACTTAAGTCTAGTGTAACCATAAGAACCAACAGACAAATCTCAGATGAGGGACAATGTACAAAACGCCTGAGGAGTATTCCTTCAACATTGTCAAGGTCATCAAAAGAAAAAAAAAAAAAAAAAAACAAGGAAATCTGAGAAACTGTCATAGCCATAAGGAGCCTGAAGGAGACATGACTACTAAATATAAGTTTCCAGGATGAGATACTGGAACAGAAAAACAATGGGTAAAATAATAATACATGAACAAAATTCAATATTGTTTCATTAATGTTACAAATATACTTGACTATTATAAAATATTAATAAAAGGAAAAACTGGGTTGGAGGTCTAGGTGGTATATATTTGTGTAACTTCTGTGTAAATCTAAAACTTATTTGATAAAAGAATAAGTTAATGCTTGAAATTATCCATTATCCTATTAAATTCTTAAGAGTTAATTATGTCATCAGTTCTATGGCATCATTTTTCTTTTGTATGTTTATTTTCTGCTATTTGCCGTTTTTAATGTAAAATATTGTATATTCTTTAATTTTTAGTATTATCTTAAATAAGGCAAATTTTATGTAGTTATTTGTAAGTAATTTGTGCTGTGAATGGTCACAGTTGAATTTGTGGGAAAGCAGAAGTTTATTCAAGTTTGTGATTAATTTTCTCATGACAAGTTTGTGAGAGAATTTGTTTAGCCTTTATTTCTCCACAGGAAATTGTAGCTTCTAAGAATGCTTATAATTCCATGATCTCTTCTACCCATTGTGGTAGAAAAATTGCATCCTGATATGATGACTTACCTATGTATTTCCTCAATCAGCTGCACTTTTCATATGATTACTTAAAGCCAAATGGGCTCCCAGTGTCATTCTGTGCACCCAGACCAAGCAGTGCACACCCATTAATTTATTTTTAAATGAATGCAATTGCAATAACTATCCCATTGGATTAAAAAACAGTTTAAAGTTCATCTTTCACAACTTAATAGCAAAAAATAAAAACAATCAAATAACCAATTAAAAATAGGAAAATGAACTAATAAGATATCTTTCCTAAGAAGATATAAAAATGGGCAATGGTTATATGAAAGGATGCTCTGCATCACTAATCATCAGAGAAATTCAAATCAAAGCTATAATGAGATATCATCTCACACCTGTTATGATGGTGTGCTGGTTTATATGTCAACTTGACTGGGTTAAGGGATACCTAAGTAGCTCATTAAATAGTAATTCTGCCCATGTGTAAAGATATTTCCAAAATAGCTTAGCTTTTGAAACAGTATACTGATTAAAGATCCAATCTCAACAATGTGGGCAGTCATTATCTAATCCATTGAGGGCTGGTATAGAACAAAACAGAAAAGGAAAGATGAATTCTCTGTCTCCTTTTCTCTTTGAGCTGGGACATCCATCTTTACCTGTATTCAGTTACTGGAACACCTTCTGATTTGGGGGTCTTCAGACTCAAGGGCTTATGCCAGTGGTAGACTTCATTTTCACATCAAGTAACTATGGCTTCTAGACCTTCAGATTCAGACTAAATTTACACACTTATTATAACTCGGAGGCAGTCTATAAAGGGATTTTTTCCTTTATTATCACATGAGCCCATTTCCATAAAAAAATCTATCTACCTACCTACCTACCTATCCATCCATCCATTCAATTAGTTATGTTTCTCAGGAGAACCCTACACAATAAGATGGCTATTACCAAAAAGATGAGAGGTAACAAGTGTCAGTGAGAATGTGGAGAAAAGGGAAACCTTGTCTATTGTTGGTGGGAATGTACCTCATAGCCATTATGGAAAACAATGTGGAAGGTTCTCAAATATTAGAAATTGAACTACTATATGATCCTGGAGTCCCATTTCTGGGTATATATCCAAATAAAATAAAGTCATTATCTCAAAGAGATGTCTATTCTCCCATGTTCAAGTGTCATTCATGACAACATGATATGATGGCTTACCTGTGTAATATGCCAAGTTAAAAAAACAGACACACATACCTATAATCCCAATGGCTTGTAAGGCTGAGATAGAAGGATCCCAGGTTCAGAGCCAGCCTGAGCAACTTAGTGATGCTCTAAGCTACTTAGTGAGACCCTATCTCAAAATAAAACATAAAAAGGGCTCCAGATGTGACTTGTTGGTTGAGTTCCCCTGGATTCAATCCCTGGTACAAAACAAAAAACAAACCAAAACAAACAGACACATAAAGACAAAAATTGGATGATTACATTGCAATGCAAAAGGAATTGGCTTTCAATAAATTTTACTGGAAAAATTGCAAATCCATATGTAAGCAAAAAAGAAAATCTGGATGAAATTATTATGTCTTTCACAAGAATTAAATCAAAATAGACCATAAACCTAAATATAACTAAAAGCATGCAATGGAGGAAGGTTAGCATCTTCAACAAATGGTGTTGGGAAAACTGGAAATCCATATGCAACAAAATGAAACTGAATCCCCTCCTCTCGCCATGCACAAAAGTTAACTCAAAGTGGATCAAGGAGCTAGATATCAAATCAGAGACTCTGCGTCTGATAGAAGAAAAAGTTGGCTCCGATCTACATATTGTGGGGTCGGGCTCCAAATTACTTAATAGGACACCCATAGCACAAAAGTTAATAACAAGAATCAACAAATGGGACTTACTTAAACTGAAAAGTCTTTTCTCAGCAAGAGAAACAATAAGAGAGGTAAATAGGGAGCCTACATCCTGAGAACAAATTTTTACCCCTCACACTTCAGATAGAGCCCTAATATCCAGAGTATACAAAGAACTCAAAAAATTAAACAATAAGAAAACAAATAACCCAATCAACAAATGGGCCAAAGACCTGAACAGACACTTCTCAGAGGAGGACATACAATCAATCAACAAGTACATGAAAAAATGCTCACCATCTCTAGCATTCAGAGAAATGCAAATCAAAACCACCCAAAGATACCATCTCACTCCAGTAAGATTGGCAGCCATTATGAAGTCAAACAACAACAAGTGCTGGAGAGGATGTGGGGAAAAGGGTACTCTTGTACATTGCTAGTGGGGCTGCAAACTGGTGTGGCCAATTTGGAAAGCAGTATGGAGATTCCTGGGAAAGCTGGGAATGGAACCACCATTTGACCCAGCTATTGCCCTTCTTGGACTATTCCCTGAAGACCTTAAAAGAGCGTACTACAGGGATACTGCTACATCAATGTTCATAGCAGCACAATTCACAATTGCTAGACTGTGGAACCAACCCAGATGCCCTTCAATAGATGAATGGATAAAAAAATGTGGCATTTATACACAATGGAGTATTATACAGCACTAAAAATGACAAAATCATGGAATTTGCAGGGAAATGAATGGCACTAGAGCAGATTATGCTTAGTGAAGCTAGCCAATCCCTAAAAAACAAATACCAAATGTCTTCTTTGATATAATGAGAGCAACTAAGAACAGAGCAGGGAGGAAGAGCAGGAAGAAAAGATTAACATTAAACAGATACATGAGGTGGGAGGGAAAGGGAGAGAAAAGGGAAATTGCATGGTAATGGAGGGAGACCCGCATGGTTATACAAAATTACATATAAGAGGTTGTGAGGGGAATGGGAAAATAAACAAGGAGAGAAATGAATTACAGTAGATGGGGTAGAGAGAGAAGATGGGAGGGGAGGGGAGGGGAGATAGTAGAGGATAGGAAAGGTAGAAGAATACAACAGTTACTAATAGGGCATTATGTAAAAATGTGGATGTGTAACCGATGTGATTCTGCAATCTGTATTTGGGGTAAAATTGGGAGTTCAAAACCCACTTGAATCAAATGTATGAAATATGATATGTCAAGAGCTTTGTAATGTTTTGAACAACCAATAAAAAAAAGAAAATAAAAGATTAAAATTAAGAAGTCTAAAAAAAATATAAAATGGAAAACTGTTAAAATTCTAGAAGATAGTATAGGATAAGCGACCTTTGATTTGGCAGTGATTTTCAGTATAACAACATGAGCATAATCCATTAAAGAAGACATTTGTATGTGGGTGTGTATTAAAATTTAAAACTTTTCTGTGAAATATTAAGAGAATGAAAAGATACAGACTGGGACAACATATCTACAAAATATATCCTATAAAGGAATTACATCCAAAATATACAAAACCCTTAACAATATGAAAAGAAATGACCCAGTTAAAAATAGGCAAAAGATCTGAATAAACACTATCAAAGAAAATATTCTGAAGGAAATAAGCATATGAAATGATTGTCATCATCATATGTCATTAGGGAGCTGCAAATTTAAACAACAGTAAGAAACTAATAGACATGTATTGGGATAGCAAATATCCAAAATACTAAATACTGATAAGGAAGAAGAGCAATTGAAATTCATATATAGCTGGAGGGAATGCAAAATGGTACAGTCACTTGGGAAGATAGTTTGATAATTTTTATAATTCTAAAAACAGTCATGTGATATAATCCAGTAGGGAGATACCTATATGTTTATTTAAGTTGAAAACATCCACATAAAAACCTGTGCTTGAATGTTTATGGCAGCTTTATTTGTAATATGCAAAACGTAAAAAGCAACCAACATGTCCTAATATAGGTTAATGGATAGAAAAACAGTAGTATACCTAGACAATGGAAGAGTATTCAGTGCTGAAAAGAAATGAGCTATTAAATCACTAAAGTGTATGGATAAATATTAAATGTGTATTGATGAGTAAAATAAGCAATTCTGAAAAGGCTCCAATGCTTTATGATTCCAACTATATGCCATTTTTGGAAAAGGCAATATCACAGGAAGAGTAAAAAAATCAGTGGTTGCCAGGGGATTGAGGAGATAATGGTTGGTTGAGAAGGTGCAGAAATCAAGGAAATCAATAAGGAAGTGAAACTGTTATCTGATATTGTAATGCTGGAAATTTATTTGTGTAATTGTCAAAACTGATAGGATTGTACAACACAAAAAGTGAATCTTAATGAAAAAATGTGCTTAGTTAACAATAATGTGTAATAAAGTATCACTTCATTAAGTAGTAAATTTATCACACTAATGTGAGATGTTAACAGGAAATTGTAGACAATGGAATACAAGGACTCTATATTATCTGTTCATTTATAATATAAACTAAATTTTGAATACTTGATAGGTATTTAAAACAAAAACCACAAGTTTACCAAGGTTACCAAGCTTATAATTATTCTCTATATAATGGAGAAATGGTACCTTTATGACTATCATGTTCACAAAATCATGATACAACTTCAGATATCAGCATTAAAATATGAAGGAAAATTTGTGATTTTTTGAGGAAATTAATAACTTAAAGGAGATTTCCAAGGTGTCAAATATCTTGGAGACCAAGAATAGATAGCTTGATTGCATTATTTTTGTCTAATTTAGAGTTCTAAAGTTTAATTTTTTCTGAATGTGGGATTCTCATTCTCTCTCTCTCTCTCTCTCTCTCTCTCTCTCTCTCTCTCTCTATATATATATATATATATATATATATATATATATATATATATATATATAAAAAATAATGATAGGACAGATTGTCAGCTTTGCTTCCACTGCTATTTGTATCACTTTCTCTGGCCTCAAGTTTCTCTTGCAAAATGAAGTTGTTGGTTTTGATAATCTTTGGAAGCCATTCTTACTCTCATATTCCTGTGTTCTAAAATTAATAGTTAACTAGATACTTTGTTTTCTATAATGGGAAATAATTTCTGCTGTCCTAGCAAAGCACTTAGAAAACAAAAGGGACCATTACATAATTGTGGCTAAAGTTATTTACCCAAGATTCCATGGCAACATGAATACACCAAATTAAATTGTTGACATAAAAACTCCACAAGGAACTTGACTAATTAAGATATTGAATCAATACTTATTTTGAAGTTGCTTTTGGTTTTAAGAAAAATTAAAGGAAAACTCAGAATTTTATTTAATATTAAGAAAATTAAAATAGGTATATTGTATTTTTATTTTTACTCCAAAACATGATATCTCCGTCTCCACCTAAAATTCTGGGTAATATGAAAAAATGGCTGTCAAGTGCTCTTAAAATTAAAAAAAAAATCTTTGAACTTTAATATTTAATAATATTCACTTGACAACATAACAAAAGGACATATTAACAAGATTTTTAGCATCTAAAGTTAAAAGAATAAACCTTATATTTAATACATTTTTCCTTACAACTTGAAATTTCCTGGATTTAAAAATAATTAACATTATTCCACCATTTGAATGTCTTTGCTGACCTCTAAAGTGGTATTTCTTGACATGAATGTTTTCTGCATATTTTTACTCCAATTTTATCTTAAAACATACTAGAAAATCTCAGACACATACCTTCTGTATTATGTGCCAGTATATCCTCAATTGCAAAATAATGTATATTTGGGATTCCTTGTTTATATATATATATATATATATATATATATATATATATATATATATATATATATATACACACACACACACACACACATATATATACACACACAAATATATATAAAGAGAGAGAGTATTGTATTTACTTGTACTATGTGAATTTCATATGTACGTTTCATGGAGTATTTTACTCCCTATGCTCAGTCTTTTAAGATAAATTCACAAATGGGCATCAAGAATTCTTTATACTATCTCCTAATTTTATGTTCTGAAATTGATTTCTGCCAACCAGTTTTGATACCTGCATTCATGAAAGCAAAAAATAAATAAATAAAAATAAAACAGGAAACTGAATTCACCATATTATGAAATGCAAAATCCTTTAACATACTACTGCTTGACCTTGACTATGATCATGTGTTTTTTCTGATAGAGAAAGGAACACTGTAATTCCATTATCTTGTGATTTAATTCTGCTGTGATAAGGAGGACTTGCTAAAACACTATCAAATTCTGCCTATGTTATTATGTTGGAGACTGTTCATCTCCTGGGACAGACTGTAGACCAGGTTAAGCTAATTTCTTCAGTTAATAGGACCATGGCATTAATTGTTCATGAAGCTAAGGTTTTAGGTTTCCTTCAGCTAACATTTATTGGTTGTCATGAGAAGTGAAAAAAATGTATCTGTTCCAGAGACAACTGAATTCTTGACTTTCTATGCCAGCTTCTTTTGGACTTGTGGATGAACTCAATAAAAAAAAAATATGAATGTCTTTGAAAAACCCATATTTGCTACCTCAATATTCAAAGTGCATTTATCTTTATGGAAACATCTATAGATGTAATTTTTATCTGAGAGCAATAAACAACTGGGATCACATCCCGTTTTTACTCACCAACAGTGGCCATGTTATAATTACCCAATTTCCAGACCAGGACTGGGGTAAGTTAAGTGTTTGGGGCACAAATTTTAAGAAGACACCTCATTTTCAGAGTAGTGCCTTCTTACATGAATGTTTTTCTTAAACATTATTTTTTAGGTACTAGATCCTAATCTTGGTGCTGCAGAATAGCTTTATATTATATATACTTTATATATACATACATATACATATACACACATATACATACATACATACATGTATATGTGTATATATATATATAAAGTGTCACTTCATTAAATAACAAATTTATCATATATGTATTGTGTGTGTGTGTGTGTGTGTGTGTGTATAATTGATAATAAAGATTTAGATGTAAATCCAACTAAGCTGAGAATCTGGTTCATTTTTTGAACATCAAATATTTGAAATACTTTATTTACTGTTCTATAAAATGTTAAAAAAAACATTTTGAAAAGCAAAATAAACAATAAGCAAAAAACCCTACCCTATTGGAGTTTTCTATAACTATTGGAATTGAACAATACTAGAGCATGAAAGTATTATTTAAACCAAAGGAAAAATAAATCATAATTACATTTTGGTTTGAATCCCCTTTTTACTTTTGATTTTTTATTTGTTGATATATGGCAATAAGTTTGCAGCTGTATGGATGTCTTTTCCTGGAATCAGTTGATTCCTCTGCTTTAAACTTATTTGGTACCCCACTTTCCAGGGTGAGTGCAGGGCCTGCCCTTAGTTTGAAATATGAATCCCTAAGAAATATTTGCACATGCATTCATCAAGTCTTTGTTTTAAAACTTGGAGAATTTATTTAGCCTCATAAATCTTAATTTCCTCATTTGCAAAATCTACACCATAACTGTATTAAGCAATTGATAAGAAATGTAAAGAAACTAGCATGGTGTCTGGTATTTGGTAATTTTGCTAGTCAGCTTTTCATCACCGTGGCCTAAATACCTAACACAAATTAGAAGAGGAAAGGTTTATTTTGGCTCACATTTTCAGAGCTTTTAGTTCAAGTTTGCCCAACCCCATTGCTAGGGGCATGGTGCAAGGAAGAACATCATGGAGGAAGAGTGTGGCAGATGAAAGATACTTAGCTCATGGAGGCCGGGAAGCAGAGACAGGGAGAAAGGAACCAGAGAGAACACAAACCCTTCCAGGGCATTCCACCAGTGATTTAATTCCTCCAAGTGGGTCCCAACTCCCAGTAGTCTATTCAGCTCTCAATGCATTAATCAACTGATGAGATCAAAGCCTTTGTGTTCCAATCACTTTCCATAAGTCCTACCACTAAACACAGGAGACCTTGGGAGACATTCTGGAGCCAAACCATTACAGTAATTTATTAAAATATTTTAACTATTAATGATGCATATCATTTTTGAGATGTGGCATTAGTGGAAATTACTGAGACTGGTTCTTTGAAACCCTTTAGGAAAAGAAATAAGAGAATAGTTCAGTGGAATATGATTAATACTATTTTTCACATGTATCCAAGTTTATTTTCATAATCCTCTATTGAAATTGAATTATTATTTTTTTCTTCAGGGTGCCATTTAGCACTTATATTTGAGAAGGAGGAGAAAACCATATGGAAAAAAACAATATGGTAAAAAGAGGTTCCAGGTAGACATCTCTCTTTTATATCATACAACAGTCTATTATAGAGACCTTTGTGCTAGAAAATCACAAACACTTGTAATTGTTTTCTCTGAAATAAATATGATTCATTAACTTTGATTGGTATCAAACAGCAAATAGAATACATTTCATAACTTCTGTTGTCAGGTTAAGAGTGGTCATTATTGATTGGTGTTATACATTCTCCTTGTATATCACATATTTTGCTATAAAGACCTCTCTGTAGGATTTGGAGCTTGATGATTCTATTGATTTCATACCCCTGACTAGTTTACTGCTCTAATTTTGGTTACCTTTGTGACTTTGTAGAACTTACAACCTTTTATACTTTCTCTGATTGGAATGTAATATGTTTTTGCAATGATGGCAAATTGCAGTGGTGTATGTTATTGATTTTAGTTAATGAAAAACTTGTTACACTCTTTTCTTTTAATGGGCTATGGCCTTAATTTTAAACTGTAGTACTGTTTCTTTGTGAGGATTATCAATACTTTGAAGAGCTGAGGAAGCATGTAGCATTACAGTGAGAATACTGAAGCAAATTTATCAACATTTTCCCAAGGACTGTATTTATAAACTAAGCAGGTTTGGCATCAATAACATTGAGAAAGCAGACTCCTTTTATTTAAAAAAAAATAGTTCTTTGGGGGGTTCTGTTCTCTTTTTTTCTGCTTTTGCAGTTTTTAAGTATGTGATAAATAATAAGTAGTACTTAATTTAATTGCATCACAGGATTAATCTTGTTTACTTCAATTAAGAGGGAAGCAGAGAAATAAGATGCAGTGGTTACCCCTTAAACATGGTATTGCTTTCAAGGGTTTTATTTAACCATGGTCAGCTGCAGTTTGAAAATATTAAATGGAAAATCCAGAAATAATTCATATTTTAAATTATGCCTCACACGAAGTAGTATAATGAAGTCCTATTAATCCATTATTTTCTGAAATTATATTGTCTGTAAATTAAGAGGTAGTGTTGAAATATGGATTTAATGTCCCCTCATTATTATTTTGCCCTGTCTAATACATGGATGACTGCATTGTCTACTGTATCTATGTTGTATACATTACAACCTAGTCACTTCTTAGCTATCTTATTTATCAGATGGACTGACAAGTTATCACAGTACTTATCTCCAAGTAAAGTTTATATAGTAACTAATCCTAAATCACAGTGCCTACCTCATTCACTTCATTTTGCTTGGCATTGTATCATCTCACACCATCAGAAAAAGGAGTATACAAAAATAAAATACTTTTAGAGAAACCACATTCACATAACTTATAGTACATTGTTATAGTTGTTATAATTTACTATGTGTTGTTAAAATCTTACTGATTATATATGTGCATATGTGTGTGTTCCTAATTATATATGTATAATTTTAAATATGCATATAAATCATTTATATTTTGGGATTAGTACTGTCTGCAATTTCTGGCATCTACCTGTGGTCCTGGTAAGTATCTTTGTGGGTAGGAGGGGATTACTATAAGAGTATGATTTTCCAAGAGGTGACCAGAAGCTCAGTGTTTCTAACATATGGTTTGTAGAAAACCCACATCTGTAAACATGAAGGGAAGTTAATTTTCCTCACATATAGTTTTTGTCCAGTGCTAGCTATAAAAACAGTTACAAGTCATCAAAGTTTCCCTTTGGTACTCTCCCACTACCCCTTCACTTTTTTTCAATTTTCATATTCTCAGAACTTTATCTTCAGTTATCTAAAGATCTTTCCCTTTTCCCATACAATGCTTCATGCTTTGGATAAATTCATTAACACATCCACTCTATGCTACCCCTAAACTAAAGTAAATTTTTCTTATGAAAATATTATGTTGTGGAATTCTATTATCTATCTAAAAATTAAGAGAAAGTGTTCAAATATGGATTTAAAGTCCCTTCATTATTATTTCAGTGGAAGAGCAACTAGAGGCTTATGATACATACCCAGGTCAAGTGGCAGTAGAACAATAAACTATGAAAGTATTTATCCCAATACTATTCTTCCTCTTCTCAACTATAAACATATCAAAGACATTTGTTTTCATAGTCAATAATTGCCACATGATTTGCCACAGAATAGGATTAAAATATATTTGGGACTACTAATAGAAACGGGCTTTTCTTTGGGGGAAACAAAAATGTTCTAAAACTAGACTTGTCCTGAGTGTTTTAACAACCTTTTGCATAGACTAAAATCCATTAAGTTTAATTCATATAACATGGGTTCATGGTCTGGTATGTAAATTTAATCTCAATAAAGCTGTTTGTAAAAGATGTATCTAGATAGCAGGAGTAATAATGATAACTTTAAAAGGCTGTAGATTATAGTATAAATTTTAGTTCAGGCTTTAGAATCACACTCATTTGGGTTTGAGTCTCAGCTTTACCATGTATTAGCTGTATGATATTTGGCAAGTTATTAAAATTCTCAGTACTACTTTCTTCATGAGTAAAATGAGTCTAGTGTTTCTCATAGCTATTTTGAGGACTGCATGGGGATAATGCATCTAACGTGCTTAGCAGGATGCCTGGCACCATTATTTTATTGACACATTCTTTTTATAATATGTGTCTTACTTTTTTTAAGATAACTGAATTCAGTTATTGCCATTCTCATTTAATAGCTAGAAAAAATAGAATATAAATCGCATAACCCAATAAAATACACAAAAGTTGTATTTCTTAGTTGGTTTTCCATCTGTAACATAATAATATAATAATTTCCTAGCAGAGGTAGTGTATGGCTTAGGATAAATTAAATTGTCCAGGAAAGGGACTTGCATGTGCTTGACACATGGATGGTACTCAGTAAATGCAAATTTCATTCTCTACTTATCCCTGAATATTGCTGGATCATATTTAGTGTATAATATTGGTTTCAAAGAGGCGAGGTGGAAAAATAATGTAACTACTTTCTTAAAAGCACTGAACATGGGCTGGGGCTGTAGCTTAGCGGAAGAGCACTTACCTAGCATGCTTGAGGCGCTGGGTTCGACCCTCAGCAATACATAAAAATAAAAAACACATAGAGCTGGGATGTAGCTCAGTGGCAAAGCATCTGCCTTGCATTCGCAAAGCCCTGGGTTCTATCCCCCAGTTCCAAAAAAGGCAAAAAAAATAACCCCACCAAAAAATTAAATAAGATTAGAAAAACATAAAATAAAGGCATCTGTCCATCTACAACTACAAAAAAAATTAAAAAGCACTTAATATAAGGCACTTTCACTTATGTAATAAATGTAATAAATACTTAGTACCTAGGATGTGTCAGAAACTGTTAAATGCTGGCAACAATAATCATGAATAAGAGTCATGGCCACCTTTGTGTAGACCTTCTAGTAAATATCTTGAGAACAATGTCTATTAAAGTAGTAATTACTAATGTAGAAAAAAACATTACATGATTTCCTGGAAGCTTAGTACAGGGATGCCTTAATCAGAGAGAGAGGTAGGGAGGTCTGCAAAGACTGCCCCGGGGGAAAATATGTGACATCCCAGCTAAAACCCAAGTTCCAGTTAGAGGAAAAAGGGTATTTTATTTACCAAAGCCATTCCATGGTCCAGTGCCAGTGCTTCTCACCATTTGAATGTAAACCTTTCTTCTGACCATTTTTCTGTTTGGTTGTGCTATAAGGACCAATCATTACTGACTAAATGTTCCTTGGAACTGCCTTGACAGAGAGAGAAACATAAATTGTTTGGAAAATAATAATGATGAAATTGCCTTTGGAGTTTAGGATGCAGTGAAATGAATTCTCTTATTTGTACACCTATACTGTGCTCAATCAGTGTAACTCTCCCAGGAGCCTAATCAATATCTTTTTCTCATTTTTCATATTGAGCTCCAGAGAAACAAATCTGCAAGGAAAAAATGTTTCAAACTTATTTCAATTGATCACATAATAAGGGAAAACCCAGAGGAATTCAGATATTTCTATCTGTGACAGAACTTTGTATACCTTGTGGGAGGAATGGGCAAGTGTGATAGACACACCTTCTGTCAGAATGGTTTGTTAAAAAACAACCTATAACTAAGTCTATGTAAACCTGACAAAAATGTAGTCATAATTGGATTGTGACCCTATTTGTAAAAAAATTTACAGGAGGCAATGTCTTTCTGGTGTCTACTGGCTATCTTAAGATTAGTTGGCAGGATACATTCTACAGTGTGTGTTTATACACACACACACACACACACAGAGGAAATTGTAACTATGTGAGTTTTGTAACTTTGGAGACTCTGCCAAAATGACTAAGAGATATTTGGACAGAACATGCTTTTAAATGTTTATTTCTGCTATGGCCCATTTCTCATATTCTTGTCTCTAATGCCTGCAGTTAACTTGGTTCTTTTGTTTCTCCTTCTGTCTTCCTACCTCCCTTTTCTCTTTAAAAAATATGTTTTTAATTGTTGTAGACCTTTATTTATTTATTTATTTTTGTGTGGTGCTAAGGATCAAACCTAGTGCCTCACACATGCTAAGGCAAGAGCTCCACCACTGAGCAACATCCCCAGGCCCCACCCCTCCTCTTTTGAAAGATATTGCAAGCAAAACCAAACCAGAAAAACCTCAAATGCTGTAACCTTTCCTGGTACATTTGTCCTCATCATTTTTATTTCTTGAAATTATGAGATTTCAAAGTGGTATCTATTTTATGTGGCTCAAGATATAACACCCTAACCTGATAAATTCATTTTGAAATGGAATTAGTACTAATGTAATTTTTAGAATCCAAATTTATTTACCCAACATTAAGATAACAGTACTATGGCATATTAAAGAATATCTGTTTATTTTACTAATATCTAAGAATATTAAAATGGAGCATAGTTCTTGGTCTTTCAAACAAGAACTCTGTTTTTAAATTGATCCAGGAAAGAAATAATTATCAGTCATGGATATATTTGTGCTTTGTATTTGAAAATATTTGTATTACTTGTGATTAATATTATATAGCAGGAGCATAAAATATTTGTTTAAATGCTCTCATGGGGGCAGGGTGCTGGGGTTGTGGCTCAGTGGTAGAGTGCTTGCCTAGCATACACAGGGTGCTGGGTTTGATCCTCAGCACCATATAAAAATAAGTAAATAAAATAAAGGTTAAAAATAAATAAATAAAGCATGTAAAAATACTCTATCATTGGTTATAAAGTTTGCTTAGGGTTATATTGACTAGAAAATGCTCTAAGATTTACCTGGAATTAAATTAGATACCTACCCAATAATCTAATTAGTGATTCCAAATTATGGTAAAATAGTAAGCCTCAATCTGTATGTGGAAGCCATTTTGCTTTTACCCCCAAAGACTTAGAGATTAAGTCAGCCTGCTTTTAAGAGAAAACCTGCCATTGTTTTTTTTTTTAATTTTGCTGTGTATTTGTGTGTTTATACCTGTGTTCCTTTTTAAAAACATATGACTAATTGTATTTTTTATCTGAATTTCCTCTTATAACTTCCTTTTGTTCTTTTCTGAACATTGTACTTTTGCTTGGATGATGTCTACGACACAGCCATGGCCATTAAGTTGTTGACAGTGCATTGAATAAGTTTTCTGAATATAAATCATACCATATAGACCAAGAAGTAAATGAAAAAAAAAGTTTCTTAAATGGAAAAAATAGTGTATGTTGACAAAATGTAAGTAATTTTACGTGTACTTTGAATGACTGCTTTTTGCAATTCAAAATACCCTGTGTTGTTAAATTTGTGTATGTTAAAGGCATTTCACTAAGATGATCTGCTTTTTATTTAATTATGTCAAAATTCTTCATCTTTGACTTTGATTTCAGACTTCACCATTTTTATATGAGACAATGTACAGTGAAAATATTGTTTTTAATTCAGAGTAATTAAAGCAGAGGAGGGGAGCTATATACAAATAAAAACAAATTATAATTTTTAAGGCTTTTCAGAAAATATTTGATTCTGGTGAGATAAGTTGGCTGTTTTGTGTTTTTCTTTTATTTATTTATTTATTTATTTTTTAATTTATTTTTTTATTGGTTGTTCAAAACATTACAAAGCTCATGATATAGCATCTTTCATACATTTGACTCAATTGGGTTATTAACTCCCATTTTTACCCCAAATACAAATTGCAGAATCACATCGGTTACACACTCACATTTTTACATAATGGCATATTAGTGACTGCTGTATTCTGCTACCTTTCCTATCCCCTACTATCCACCCTCCCCTCCCCTCCCATCTTCGCTCTCTACCTCATCTGCTGTTGTTCAATTCTCTCCCTTGTTCCCCCCCCTTTCCCCTCACAACCACTTATAGGTAATTTTGTGTAACATTGAGGGTCTCCTACCATTTCCATATGCTTTCCCTTCTCTCTCCCTTTCTCTCCCCCCACTCGTCTTGGTTTAATGTTAATCTTTTCCTCATGCTCTTCCTCCCTGTTCTGTTCTTAGTTGCTCTCTTTATATCAAAGAAGACATTTGGCATTTGTTTTTTAAGGATTGACTAGCTTCGCTTAGCATAATCTGCTCTAACGTCATCCATTTCCCTGCAAATTCTATGATTTTGTCATTTTTTTGGTGCTGCGTAATACTCCATTGTGTATAGATGCCACATTTTTTTTTATCCATTCATCTATTGAAGGGCATCTAGGTTGGTTCCACAGTCTAGCTATTGTGAATTGTGCCGCTATGATCATTGATGTGGCAGTATCCCTATAGTGAGCTTTTTAAGATCCTCAGGGAATAGTCCGAGAAGGGCGATAGCTGGGTCAAATGGTGGATCCATTCCCAGCTTTCCTAGGAATCTCCATACTGCTTTCCAAATTGGCCTCACCAATCTGCAGTCCCACCAGCAGTGTACAAGTGTACCCTTTTCCCCACATCCTCGCCAACACTTATTGTTGTTTGACTTCATAATGGCTGCCAATCTTACTGGAGTGAGATGGTATCTTTGGGTGGTTTTGATTTGCATTTCTCTGACTGCTAGAGATGGTGAGCATTTTTTCATGTACTTGTTGATTGATTGTATGTCATCCTCTGTGAAGTGTCTGTTCAGGTCCTTGGCCCATTTGTTGATTGGGTTATTTGTTCTCTTATTGTCTAATTTTTTGAGTTCTTTGTATATCTGGATATTAGGGATCTATCTGAAGTGTGAGGGGTAAAAATTTGTTCCCATGATATAGGCTCTCTATTTACCTCTCTTATTGTTTCTCTTGCTGAGAAAAAACTTTTTAGTTTAAGTAAGTCCCATTTGTTGATTCTTGTTATTAACTCTTGGGCTATGGGCGTCCTATTAAGGAATTTGGAGCCCAACCCCACAATATGTAGATCGTAGCCAACTTTTTCTTCTATCAGACGGCGTGTCTCTGATTTGATATCTATCTCCTTGATCCATTTTGAGTTAACTTTTGTGCATGGCGAGAGAAAGGGATTCAGTTTCATTTTGTTGCATATGGATTTCCAATTTTCCCAGCACCATTTGTTGAAGATGCTATCCTTCCTCCATTGCACGTTTTGGGCCCCTTTATCAAATATAAGAAAGTTGTAATTTTGTGGATTGGTTTCTGTGTCCTCTATTCTGTACCATTGGTCCACCTGCCTGTTTTGGTACCAGGACCATGCTGTTTTTGTTATTATTGCTTTGTAGTACAGTTTGAACTCTGGTATTGCTATACCTTCAGATTCACACTTCCTGCTTAGAATTGCTTTTGCTATTCTGGGTCTTTTGTTTTTCCATATGAATTTCATGATTGCTTTATCTATTTCTACAAGAAATGCTGTTGGGATTTTGATTGGCATTGCATTAAACCTGTAGAGAACTTTTGGTAATATCGCCATTTTGATGATGTTAGTTCTGCCTATCCATGAACAGGGTATATTTTTCCATCTTCTAAGATCTTCTTCTATCTCTCTCTTTAGGGTTCTATAGTTTTCATTATATAAATGTTTCACCTCTTTTGTTAGGTTGATTCCCAAGTATCTTATTTTCTTTGAGGATTTTGTGAATGGAGTGGTTTTCCTCATTTCTATTTCAGAAGTTTTGTTGCTGATATACAGGAATGCCTTTGATTTATGCGTGTTGATTTTATAGCCTGCCACTTTGTTGAATTCATTTATTAACTCTAGCAGTTTCTTTGTAGACCCTTTTGGGTCTGTTAAATATATTATCATGTCATCTGCAAATAGCGATAATTTAAGTTCTTCTTTTCCTATTTTTATGCCTTTAATTTCTTTTGTCTGTCTAATTGCTCTGGCTAGTATTTCAAGAACTAAATTGAATAGAAGTGGTGATAGAGGGCATCCCTGTCTTGTTCCAGATTTTAGAGGGAATGCCTTCAGTTTTTCTCCATTTAGGATGATGCTAGCCTGAGGTTTAGCATATATAGCTTTTACAATGTTGAGGTAAGTTCCTGTTATCCCTAATTTTTCTAGTGTTTTGAACATAAAGGGATGCTGTACTTTGTCGAATGCTTTTTCTGCATCTATTGAGATGATTATATGGTTCTTGTCTTTAAGTCTATTGATGTGGTGAATAGCATTTATTGATTTCCATATATTGAACCAGCCTTGCATCCCAGGGATGAATCCTACTTGATCATGGTGCACAATTTTTTTGATATGCTTTTGTATTCGATTCGCCAGGATTTTTTTGAGAATTTTTGCATCCAAGTTCATTAGAGATATTGGTCTGTAGTTTTCTTTCTTTGAAGTGTCTTTTTCTGGTTTCGGCATCAGGGTGATGTTGGCCTCATAGAATGAATTTGGAAGAGCTCCTTCTTTTTCTGTTTCTTGAAATAGCTTGAAAAGTATTGGTATTAATTCTTCTTTGAAGGTTTTATAGAACTCCGCTGTATACCCATCCGGTCCAGGGCTTTTTTTGGTTGGTAGTCTTTTAATGGCTTCTTCTATTTCTTCCTTTGTTATTGGTCTGTTTAAATTGTGTGTGTCTTCCTGACTCAATCTGGGCAGATCGTATGACTTAAGAAATTTATCGATATCTTCACTATCTTCTATTTTATTGGAATATAGGGTTTCAAAATACTTTCTAATTATCTTCAGTATTTCTGTAGTGTCTGTTGTGATATTGCCTTTTTCATCCCGTATGTTAGTAATTTGAGTTCTCTCTCTTCTTCTCTTCGTTAGCATGGCTAAGGGCCTGTGGATCTTATTTATTTTTTCAAAGAACCAACTTTTAGTTTTATCAATTTTTTCAATGTTTTTTTTGTTGTTTCAATTTTGTTGATTTCTGCTCTAATTTAATTATTTCTTGTCTTCTACTACATTTGCTGTTGTTTTGCTCTTCCTTTTCTAGGTTTTTGAGGTGTAGTGTGAGTTCATTTATTCGTTGTTTTTTACTTTTTTTGAGGAAAGAACTCCAAGTAATGAATTTCCCTCTTAAAACTGCTTTCATTGTGTCCCATAGATTCCGGTATGTTGTGTCTGTGTTGTCATTTGTCTCTAAGAATTTTTTTTATCTCCTCCTTTATGTCTTCTGTAACCCATTGATCATTCAGTAGCATATTGTTCATTTTCCATGTGAGGTAGGATTTTTCCTTCCTTCTTTTATCATTGATTTCCAGTTTCATTCCATTATGATCAGACATGGGGCATGGTATTATCTCCACGCCTTTATATTTACTAAGAGTTGCCCTATGGCATAATATATGGTCTATCTTTGAGTAGGATCCATGTGCTGCTGAGAAGAACGTGTATCCACTTGATGATGGTTGATATATTCTATATATGTCAGTTATGTCTAAGTTATTGATTGTGCTGTTGAGTTCTATAGTTTCTTTATTCAGTTTTTGTCTAGAGGATCTGTCTAATGGCGAGAGCGGTATGTTGAATTCACCCATAATTATTGTGTTGTAGTCTATTTGACTCTTGAACTTGAGGAGAGTTTGTTTTATGAACGTTGCAGCTCCATTGTTTGGTGCATATAAATTGATAATTGTTATGTCTTGTTGGTGGATGGTTCCTTTTAACAGTATATAGTGTCCTTCTTTATCCCTTTTGATTAACTTAGGTTTGAAGTTGATTTTATTCGATATGAGTATGGCCACTCCTGCTTGATTCCAAGGGCCATGCGAGTGGTATGATTTTTCCCAACCTTTTACCTTCAGCCTGTGTATGTCTTTTCCTATCATATGAGTCTCCTGAAGGCAGCATATTGTTGGATTTGTTTTTTTGATCCAGGTTACTAGCCTATGTCTCTTGATTGGTTAGTTTAGGCCATTAACATTTAAGGTTACAATTGAAATATGATTTGTACTTCCAGTCATGTTTATTTATTTATTTATTTTAGTTTGGCTAGTTTTTACTTTTTGGTTATTTTCCTCCCCCTTTACTGAGATACCTCCCACTGTTAGTTTTGGACACTATTTTTCAATTCCTCTTCTTGTAGTATTTTGCTCAAAATGCTTTGCAGTGCTGGTTTTCTGGCTGCGAATTCTTTTAGCTTTTGTTTATCGTGAAAGATTTTAATTTCATTGTCAAATCTGAAGCTTAATTTTGCTGGATACAGTATTCTTGGTTGGAATCCATTATTTTTCAGCGTTTGAAATACATTATTGCAGGATCTTCTCGCTTTCAAAATCTGTGATGAAAAATCAGTCGTTAACCTAATTGGTTTACCCCTGAATGTAATCTGCCTCCTTTCTCTCGTAGCTTTTAATATTCTCTCCTTGTTCTGTATGTTAGCTATCTTCATAATTATATGTCTTGGAGTTGTTCTATTACGGTTTTGAATGTTTGGGGTCCTGTAGGCTTCCAGGATTTGGCAATCCATTCCATATTTCATCTCTGGGAAATTTTCTAGAATTATTTCATTTAATATATTGCCCATTCCTTTGGTTTGAATCTCTATGCCTTCTTCTATCCCGATGACTCACAAGTTTGGTTTTTTTATGACATCCCATATCTCTTGAATAGATTGCTTGTGGGATTTAAGCATCTTTTCTGTGTTGACTATATTCTTTTCAAGTTGACAAACTTTGTCTTCATTATCTGATGTTCTGACTTCTACTTGATCTAGTCTATTTGTAATATTCTCGTTTGAGTTTTAATTTGGTTTATAGTTTCTTGCATTTCTAGGATTACTGTTTGATTTTTTTTAAGATCTCTATCTTCTGGTAAAGCTTGTTCTTTGCCATTTGAATTTGTTTGTTTAATTCATTTTCAAAATATACTTTTATTGCTTGGACTTGCTGCCTCATGTCTTCTCTAATATTCCTTTCCATCTGAGTTAGGTATGCCTTGAGTTCTTTCCCTATCCCTGTTTCTGATGCTTCTAGGTCCTCCTGTAGATTTAAGTTGTCCTGCATTGTTTGTACTCCTTTTTTCCCTTGTTTTTTCATGATGTTCACGTTACTTTCCAGCTCTATTTCATTGCTGTGTTTCTGCTCTCTCCAGCCGCCCAGTCGCGCGGGCAGTCGCCAGTGGGCGGGCGTTCTCCAGCCGCCCAGTCACGCGGGCAGCGGCTGGACTGTCGCCGGCGGGTGTGCGGTCTCCAGCCGCCCAGTCGCGAGGGTCTGGCCTCTAGTCCCCTGGTTTCTCCTGCTAGTCCTGGTTTCTCCTGCTAGTCCAGATTTCCCCTGAGTGATGCCTCTCGGCAGTTCAAACTGTACTCTGGGCCTGCCGTTTGTTGGGTGTGGAGGGTGTCTATTGGGAACCCCAGCACTCTATTGTTTTGATTTTTTCCGCTTGCCCCTCCCCAGCGCTGGCTAGACAGGTTTCGTTTTCGCCACTGATGGGAGGGGGAGTTGAAGGTCAGGTGTCTCTAGTTTTCCCGCGTCTTTATGCAGGCTCGCTCTGATAATCCCTCCCCCGGAAAGCCTAGGAGAGATTTTATGCGAATTCCCCGCTGTATGGGAGCTGAGCTGAGTAACACACACCTGTTTTATTGTTGCAATCTGTCGGAGAGTGGCAGTGGTTACTTCAGCTCTCCAAGATGGTGGCCGCTGGTTTCCTTGATGGAGTTTCCATTGTGGGGGATAGAACTGTACCGCTTCCTTCCCCGTCTGAAATCCCGCACTCAGCTCGGGGCTTAGTGGGGGCTCAGCCGGCAGGATTCCACAGAATCCGCAGCAACGTTTCTCCCTGCTTGCTGGTCGCTTCTCAGTGGCGCCCCGCCGTCTGTAGCCACGTGGCGGGCCGCGCGGATCAGTCCTGTTTTGTGTTTTTCATTTTTGTTGCTTTTAAAAATTTCACTTGCTACTACTGGCCTGAGTAAGATTCAAGGTGCAAGTATATCAGAAGAGAAATTAGAGATGCTTTAGAGTTCTCTTTTAATGACACTGATTTCAAGAGACTTGGAGAAGATGAAATGAGAGAGTAAAAACACTTTATGATAGATGCAAAATAAAAGATAAAATTGTAGTATGTCCTATCTTCCAACAGACTTGACCATAGCGCTCAGAGGGTGTCAAAGCTCAATGCTGATATACATAGTGATAATCATCTCAAATACTTCTGAAAGAATGTGGAAATATAACAGCTTTGTCATCTTATGTAGAACCACATGGTTGGAAGAATCTAAAACTGGTAAAGGTGGGTATATTTTCTTTTATAAAGTAAAATTCCATTGCATTTACTACATCAAAGACATTCAACTGGGTCATAAGCCTTCCTATCTTCTATAAAGCAGAGTAGACAGGGGATCAATTTGTAAGCATCAGTGACATGGAATTTTCTTTTCTATGTAAAGCTAAATGAAAAATAAAAACATGAAACAAATGTCTCTTTTGCAGGTTTAAAATTTTTAAACTTTTATAAATTTTTATAAATTTTAAATTTTTATACATTTAAGAATTTTCTTGACAGTATGAAAAATGTACTATATAGAATCACTATTTGTAGTGGGTTTAATAGTGCCCCACCCAAGAAAAAATGCATTCCCTGGAACCTCAGAAAGTGATCTTTTTAGGTGTAAAGGTCTTTGCATATATAAGTATGGTAAGAATCTTGAGATAAGATCATCCTGGGCCCTAAATCCAATGACAGGTGTCTTTTTAAGGCACCATCAAAAGAGAATACAACAGTGGAGATATAGTAGAAGACCATTTGGAGTAGATTTGGAAATATCTTTATGACATATTAGCATTGAAAAAAGCAAGTTTCAAAGCTAGCTGCTCAGCACAACTAGTTTGAATACCTTAACATTTATTAATGTTATGTAGCTACATGTATATTTACATCTATGTATAATTTATATATGCATCTAATTATCAATTACCATATAACTTCTAAATTTAGTCACTTAAAATTATTATTTTTTTAAATTTGTAATTGTAGATGGACAGCATACCTTTATTTCGTTTGTTTATTTTTTTGGTGCTGAGGCTCGAACCCAGTTCCTCACATGTTCTAGGCAAACACTCTACCACTGAGCTACAGCCCCAGCCCTAAAATTATTATTTCACATTTCCATGGGTCAACTGTTATCAACAGGATGGTAATTTAGTTGAGCCTTTCATATATGTTTGTAGTCAGTGGTGGCTGCAGTTGTAGTCATGTGATGGCTTGATTTAGTTTTCAAGTGCATGTAGTTAATAGATTAGGAAAATAGGAAAAAAAGATCAGATAATATGCCATTTTTTATGACTTATATGAGTAGATTTACTCTAGACCAGTGATGAGCAAACTTTCTTGAATGGCCAGATAGTAAATAATTTTACAGTTAGTAAGAATCAAAATTAAACATGTAATGTAGGCATTTATACAAAATTTCTATAAAACATCAATATATTTTAAAATGTAAAAACCATTTTTATTATGAAGGTAATAAAAATGTAGGCTAGATTTGACATAATGGCCATAGTTTATCAAAGTCTGCTCTAGAAAATAAAAATTTTCTTTTAAATCTTGATAATATTAAGAGAATTACAGTGCTATAAAATGGGATAATATACCATTAATCATCCTATAGGTGGGAAAAAGCAAAAGAAAAAAGCACTAATAATAACAATACCAACACCAATATTAATTAAATATGTCATGGTAAATAGAAACAATAAAATAAATGATGGGAATAAGCTATAATCTTGTATTAGTCATAATTTACATGAGAGATTTAAATTGTCTCAAAAAGACACACTCATCTTGGATTTAGAAAGTTTCAGTATAGCCATAAAGCAGCCCAATACAATATGCACAAAAAGATGAAGTAAAAGGTAAATCAGGTTAATTTCAAATGGAAATTTATTGACTCTGAAAAAGAAATTATTTAAATTGGTAAATGAATAATACACCAAAAAAGATACTGCAGCCCTGAACTGCCAGTGTGATCACCTGTGA
This sequence comes from Marmota flaviventris, assembly GCF_047511675.1. Taxonomy (NCBI): domain Eukaryota; kingdom Metazoa; phylum Chordata; class Mammalia; order Rodentia; family Sciuridae; genus Marmota; species Marmota flaviventris. The sequence continues at coordinate 104,683,557 of NC_092518.1, forward strand.
TTTTACTGAAACCAGAAAAATGGATGCTTACTGGGTCCTGTTTCTATACACTGATTGTTTACATATCTTTTTATTATTGTTGGAACTGGTTGATGGAACTCTGTTCACATGTGTGCACTCTAGCTGTAAAGGAGACTGAGGAAGAAAATTTCCTATGTATTACGTTGGGAAGGTTGGATTTGTCATGTGTGCTCAACTATCAGATGTAGAAGGGTTAGTTTAGGTAGCTAAATATTGCACATGTTCACTATGGCCCAGTATAGGTCACCTACCTCAGCTGATTCTGGAAAAAGCATACATCCTTCTATTGTCTTCTTATTTCCAATAACAAACAATGCTCCCACTTAATATAATGCAAGGATATCATAACTTAATTAACAGGTGTTCAACCTTTCTCTAAAGGAAGAGAACTAAAAGGAACACAATTTTAAGTTTAGGATCTCTAGGTTCTGTTCATTTGTTCTCTAGGTTAGTCATGTTTTTTAAAAAATTTTTGAGACATGTCCTCTCTGTTTTTAATCAAAGTATCAGTTCTTTAATAGGGGAGACCAAATGTTCATGCCCAAATCATTTGCCATTAGTTGGCCTGTCCATTAACTGTATCCCAAATATCCTTCTTCCTTGTAGCACATAGTTCCAGAGACCATATTTTTCTGTGTTAATTCAAACAAGAAATATTTATTGAACATTTTTCATATGTTTGGTACGATACTGGGTGCTAGGAATGCATCAGTGCACAAGACAAAAAAGATAACACTGTAATGACACAGGCAGTAAACAGAATATCAAACTACATAGTATTTTGGAAGATGATAAAGTACTGTGGACACAGAAAAAGAAAGGCAGTGGGATATGAGAATAGAGATACAGAGGGTGATGGAGGGGCATTTGTAATTTCCAGTAACATTTTCAGGGAAGTCTGTGTTATGAAGATGATATTTTAGACTTATCCAGATTTCACAAGAAGACATAAATCTGGTTCCTTTGATCTGCCTGTTCATCAAGTCAAATACTTATGTACTTCCATGAATCAGTGTAGCTCTCCATCTAGGTCATGTTTTCATCAGGCAAGGAGTTAGAATTGACAAAAGATTTAAAGGAGGTAATAAAGCAAGCCAGGAAGAGGTAATGGCAAGTGTGACTGTAGGAGAAACAATTTTATGTATTGGTTATTGCCATTCAAATTCCCCTGGTGGTGGCATATTGAATTTTCCATAGGTTACTCTAAAATTTCACTGACTGAAATACCTCTGTGAAATTGAGTTCATGATACAAATCATCCTTGTCTACAGTTTAAGCTTCATTGTCTTAATTAATTTGGATGAGTAAGATCCAAAATTGTTTACATAACCTTTCTAATACCCAAGGCATTCACTAAGTTCATGGATTGTACTGGATTGAACCATAGTGTCAAAGGAAGAAAAATTCATATCCAGATTATCTACTAGTCTGGATAGAATACTGTTTTCTTGATGATAAAAGGAAGCCTATGTTGTCTACTTACTAGTACAGGCCTCTCTGATTACTCTGAATTTTAATACTATAATTGGAGCTTATAGTTGTTCTCTACATTTGCCCATCTGAGCACTAGAATATATTATTTTCCTGAAGATGACCATAACAACATTTTCCTCCCATATGCTCTTTGTGAATTGTATCTTGCCACTCCCCCATCAAGAAATGGAGTGTTTACATAAATACAGTTATCTCATACTAGACAAAGGCACCAAAAACTTGCACTGGAGAAAAGATAGCCTCTTCAACAAATGGTGCTGGGAAAACTGGAAATCCATATGCAAAATGAAATTAGACCCGTATCTTTCACCCTACACAAAACCCAACTCAAAGTGGATCAAAGACTTAGGCACTAGAACAGAGACCCTGCACTAGTAGAAAAAAAAAATTGGCTCAAATCGGCTTAGGAACCAACTTTCTTAACAAGACTCCTAAAGTTCAAGAAGTAAAAATCAAGAATCAATATATTTATTGATTATTTATTCCATCCTATTGGATGGAATCAAACTAAAATGCAATAACATGAAGAGAGAGCTGACAGAATGGAAAAAAAAATATTTACCACACATACCTCACAGCATTAATCTGCAGGATATATAAAGAACTCAAAAACTTAACACCATAAATAACAAATAACCCAATTGATAAATGGGTAAAGGAACTAAACAGGAACTTCTAAGAAGAAAAAATACAGTTGATCAACCAATATATGAAAAAACGTGCAACATCTCTAGCAATTAGAGTAACGCAAATCAAAACTACACTGAGACTCCATTTTACTCCAGACAGAATGGCAATCATCAACAATACAACCAATAATAAGTGTTGGCAAGGATGTGGGGAAAAAGGTACACTCATACATTGATGATGGGACTGAAAATTGGTGCAATCACTCTGGAAAACTTGGAATGAAATCCCATTTGACCCAGCTATCCCACTCCTTGATTTACACCCAAAGGACTTAAAGTCAGCATACTACAGTGACACAGCCACATCAATGTTTATAGCATCTCAATTCACAAGAGCTAAATTGTGGAATCAACCTAGGTGCTCTTTAACAGATGAATGGATACAGAAACTGTGATATATATATATATATATATATATATATATATATATATATATATATATATATACACACACACACACACACACACACAGAATGGAATATTACTCAGCCTTAAAGAATGAAATTATAGCATTTGATAGTAAATGGATGGAACTGGATACTATTATACTCAGCAAAATGAGTTAATCTCAAAGAACCAAAGGTTGCATGTTTTCTCTGATATATGGATGCTAATTCGGGGATAGTGTTATTTTCGACTAAACAAAAGAGAATGAAGAGAGAGGAGAGGCACGGGGGTAGGAATGATGTAGAATGAATCAGACATTATTACCCTATGTGCATATATGATTACATTACCTGTGTAACTCTACATCATGTACAACCAGACAAATGAGTAGTTATACTACATTTATGTATGATGTGTCAAAATGCATTCTACTATCATATGTAACTAATTAGCATAAATTAAAAGAAATGAGTCTTTACCCTCTCCTTTGAGATTAGATAGTCTTTTGACTGCTGTTACCAATAAAATATGGCAGAAATGACATTATGTGACATCCAAGTCTATAGCATGGAGTTTTCTGTTGAGATACTGAATATTGGAACATAATTGCCATGATATGAGTAATCTAAGGAATCTACAAGGGGGTCCATTTGGAAATGAACTAAAACCTCCAAACTTAAGTTCCACCTGGGTTCCTAGCCCATAGTCAACTGTAATATCAGTCATAAGAGTGAACCATATTAGAAGTAAAGCTTCCAATCCTGGTTGAGCTGTCCTAACTGACTGTTATGGTTGTATATGATGTATCTTCCAAAAGCTCCTGTGTTAATGCAGAAGGTGAAATGATTAAATTATGAAAGCTGTAACCTAATCAGTGGATAAACCAACTTCCTGGGTTAATAATTTGAATGGATTCACTGTATTGATAACTATAAGCAGGTAGGAAGTAGGTCACTGAGGGCATGACAATGGGGGTTATACCTTATCCCTCTAGCTCCTCCATCTCTTTCTCCCTGTTTCATGGCTACCATGATTTCAGAAGCTTTCCTCCACCATGTCCTTCTGTCATGTTGCTTTGTCTCACCACAGGTCCAGAGCATTGGAGTTCACTGACCATGAACTGAGCCTCTGAAAACATGAGCTCATAAAAAACTTTTTCTCTTCTAAGTTGTTCTTGTTGGGTATTTTGGTGAGAGCAATGAAAAGCTGACTTACCCACTGATAGTGTTTGAAACAATGAGAAGGCTTCCATACCTGAATCCATCCTAAATTCTAAATTCAGAAGGTTATACATTTCTGTATGCCACTGGATTTTCATGTGGGCTGTCATGTAGAGAAATATAACTTGAACAGGCACTGAGCAAGAAATGTAGTTAACTTGGCAAGATGAATTCCCTGGCACTGTGATTACAAAGAATCATCCCTGCTACCATGACTTCTTTATGCATAAGCTACTGAAAAATTATTGTTGAGTCTGGATAAAGAGGTTGATACCTTCATTACTTATAATTTTGTCCACTTTATTACTAAGAACTTTCTCAGTATAAATAAGTATACTTTGGTGATTTTGGGGGGAAAACAAAGATATATTCACATTCTTGGCTGATTATGAAATAACCGTACACATGGTTCTACTCTAGAGGTTTTTTTTTTCTTTTTTTGACATGACTTAAAATTGAATTAGTATTTGTACAGAAAGGTACATGTGGAATAACTTTCTCTGGCCTAAGATCAAATTTATGTGGAGAAATAATGGTGGATCCCTCCCCTTCCACCAGTGGTTGCCTGATTCATTAAATGTGATTGGTTAGAGTGGATTCCAGTCAGGTTATTCAGGAGGAGGAGGTGGGGGCAGTGGCTGGCAAGGGGAGGGGGGGGGGGCTCAGTTGCTGCAGTGTTGGCTCCAGCTGGCTGGGTTGTTCTACAAAAGGTCCAACCCTTTGTTCTGCTTGGAGCACCAGCTGCATTCTGAGGATGATTCTTGGGAAGCTTCTTAGCTATTGTCATGAAAATTTCATTAATGTTCATTGCAGTCTTTGCTGCATTGAAGGCCATTACTGTAATAATTTACACAAAGAATTCTTGTAACCTACTCATTTCATCTCTTCATTGTCCTTTGTATTTGAGGAGGAAATATTATAAAAGAATTCTGAAACCATACTTAAAATTTGTGGTACTACATCATTCTTGACAAATTCTATTCATATTTTCACTGTTATATTTATAGCTATAGCGACTTACATTTATTCATTTATTCACATGTACACTGAATATCTAATGTGGATAAAATACTTTGTTGGATAGATCAGTTGTAGAATGTAACTATATTAGTCCCAAATTTAAATATCTAATTCTCCTATCAGAACTTTCCACCTTTTGTTATATACACGGAACTATGTAATATAAATGTGTTTGTTTAGATGTTTTGTTGAGATACTATTATACAAATATTTTTGTAGCTTATATAAATAAAATATATGTTACATCATTTTTCAGCTGGTCTTGGTGGCCATGCCTATAATCCCAGCAATTCTGGAGACTGAGGCAGGAGGATCGCAAATTTCAGACTTCCTCAACAAAACTTAATAAAACCCTAAGGAACTTAGTGAGAACCTATCTCAAAATAGCAAAAGGGTTGGGGGGGATGTGGCTCTCTGATAAAGCCCCCCTGGGTTTGATCCCCAGTATAATAAATAAATAAATAAATAACCATTGTTCAATATAAATTTATTTTCTTATGGCCACCAAGTCTCCAATTCTTACTTGCCTTTCTCTCTTATCCTTAAGAGCTTTGTTATTTTTAGTGACTTAATTAACATAGAATATCAGTGGAAATACTTGACTTTACATTGGGAAATAGATCTTTTTTAAAATAACATCTTCTGAAAATGAATCTTTCTCTTTTGTTAAGTTGGATTTTCTCTCCTGTTTATATAATTCCCATGAAAATTTTGGTTAATATATGGGTAGAACAATAATTTAAGGGTTTTAAAGTAATTTGATTTTATGGAAAGAAAGATTCAGCTTAATATCAACTGTTCAAAATGGCCTTTGCTGAAAACTTTACCTAATGATCCTCCTCCCATTATTTGATCACAGCTGGACTTTCTGCTTTATAGCAACTTCTGTATGTTTCTATTTATTATCCTTTTCCCTGATTAGAATATTAACAGCTTGATAACAGAGCTTGCTTATTTTTCTCTGTACTGTTGAAACAGCCCAATGAGTGGTACATAGTAAGCAGTTAGTGAATAAATGAATTTGTTACTGAAGAGAAGAAAAGAAAGATGGCTGAGTAGAAAGATGAATGAATGATCAAAGGGTATTAATTGATATTACATTCAATAAGAGTTAGTACTGTGATATGACTTCCAAAACACTTGTAAGAGTGCTGTCATAAAGAAAAGAGATTAAATCACTCCTAATGAATTTCAAGGGCTAGAAATAGGACCAATAGGTGAGGTACAAAGAGATATTACTGCAGTAACAAATTAACTTTGGAAATAAATTTTAGCAGCCAAAGCCAGTTGAATATTGTGAATTCTGCATCATGTCAGCTCAAGAATGGACTTCCTCAATACACTCTTAAAGCACAAGAAGTACAATCAAGGATCAATAAATGGGATGGCATCAAACTAAAAATCTTATTCACAGCAAAGGAAATAATCAAGAATGTGCAGAGAGAACCTACACAATGGGCTAAAAATCTTTACCACCTGCACCTCAGATAGAGCATTAACCTCTAGGATATAAAAATAACTCAAAAAGCTTAACAACAAAAATACTACAAGAGAACAAATAACTCAATCGATAAATGGGAAAGGAAGTGAACAGACACTTCACAGAAGAAGAAATATGAATGGTCAAAAATATATGAAAAAATATTCCACATCTCTAGCAATAAGAGAATTGCAAATTAAAACTACACTGAGATTTCATCTCACTCCAGTCAGAATGGCAATTATCAAGAATACAAATAACAATAAATGCTGGTGACAATGTGGGGATAAAGGTACACTCACATAGCTGGTATGACTACAAATTATTGCAACCACCATGGAAAGCAGTATAGAGATTGCTCAGAAAAGTTGGAATGTATCCCATTCTTTGGTTTTTACCCAAAGTACTACATATTACAGCATACTACAGGGACCCATTCACATCAATGTTTATAGCAGCTCAATTCACAATAGTTAAACTGTGGAACCAACCTATGTGCCCTTCAATGGATAAATAAAATGTGGTATATATATACACAATGAAATATTAGTCTGCCATAAAGAAGAATGAAATTATAGCATCTGCTGGTAAATGGATGGAACTGGAGAATATCATGCTAAGTGAAATAAGCCAGTACCCCAAAATGAAAGACTGAACAGTCTAATATGTGTATGCTAACCCAAAACAAGGTAGGATAGGGAGGGGAAGTTTAGAAGTTCTTTGGATTAGACAAAGGGGATTGTAGGGAAGGGAGGGGTGATAGGAATAGGAAAGACAGTAGAATAAATCAGACATAACTTTCCTATGTTCATATATGAATACACAATCAGTGAGATTCTACATCATATACAATCACAAGAATGGGATCCTAATTGGGTTACACTCCATATACATATATTACATCAAAATACACACTACTGTCATGTTTATCTAAAAATAACAAATAAAAAATGGAAAATAGTCCACTGTCAACAAATTAGAGTAATCCAATATTCTTTTTTACTTTTCCATTTGAATCTGATACCAGTGTTGAATGAAGAGAGCCAGGAAACACAAGGTGAAGCAAAGATGTGCATTTCTTGTCTGCTCATTAAAATAATCTTATAGCTTTCTGGAACATCCTTTCATGATATAAACTTTCCTGTCTCATTTTGTGTCAGCCTTGTTGGCCAGGTAAAATCTTCTAGAAGAAAATATTTCATAAATATCTTTGCATTCTGGTAGTTTATCCCTATCACTATGTATAATAACAAAAACATAGCTAAACCTATAGGTTTTTCATCTACACAATCAGACTAGGTCTCACCTTAAAAAGCAGTAACTTTTGAGAAAAATTAAAATTTCAAAAAGGGACTTTGACCAGGAGCCTTCACATGTAGAACTCCAAAGGGAATGCTAAAGAGGCAGAAGACTTAGTTTTTACCCATGAGGCACTTACAGTTTATTTAGCAGCATCAAGCATAAACATGTGAGAAAAATTGATAATAGTAGATAAGTCTCTAAAACCATCCTTCTCAAAGTCAAAGAAGTCAATTCACATTTTACAGAGTATGTGGGAAGTTATGTGAAAAAGTAAAAGTTTACATGAGAGATCTTTGTTAGATCTTTCTTGATTTTTTCCTAAACTCTCATACAAAAATCAAACTATTTTAAAACATGTTTATGTATTTTTAATACAAAATAATGTTTTCATATGTTCCATAATCTTAGAGTAACATTAAAATAAGGAAGATGCGGGTATCATGTAGTCTAGGCTCTCTATAGCTGGTTATGAAGTGTTATGTGACTACCACAGATTCAATCAATACATGAACAACTTAAAGGCACAGGAATATTTATAATCATTTTATTCATCACTGATTATAGACAGATACAGTATTAAGCATTTTGCATACAATTTTGCATTTAATTATTTTTAAAACTAAGGTAGATGATATTTTTATTCTCATAAAGTGTTTAAAAAACAGATACTCTAAGAGTTCATGAAAATAATACTGAAGTTTAGTAAGTTGTTCAAATCCACATAGTTAATAAGTGACAGAATGAAAATTTATGATCTGTATGAACTTGTCTTAATTTAGGTTCCCCTGAAAGCAAAGCCTATGAGAAAGACTTGGGTCAAGGTAGTTTATTTGGTATGTGATTCCAAAAAGCAGAGTGTAGTGAGACTAAGACAAGAGATAAGGAAAAACCGGAAAAACCCATATGAGTTTATTTTTAAATTACTACTGTGAGCATCAGGCCTTAATTTTATTGCAACTTCCAGAGAGACATACAAAATATCTCCCAGAGTAATCTACCTGGAAATTGAGCTAGAAGATTTAGAGAGTGACTTTAATCCTCCAGTGGCTAAGTTGTCTCTGGGAGTGTGAACTTAGCACTTGTGGGCTACATTTGTTCAAGAATAAAGTTGGTTCTAGAAGAATGAGAGAAGGCCATGGAACATAAAGTGGAACTATCTCAAATGGTCTAGACTCCAGGTAGAAGAGGTGTCTATAGGAATTGTCTGAACTCCTGTGCAGCTTTGTACCTTGAAAGCAGCTGAATTAGAGGTGGGACAAAGGCCATGACATGGGGCACTGAAAAGCATGTTAGAAATCTTGCACTCTGAATCATGATTCTACTTAGGAACAAACAATTCACCCTACACATTTTCTGATACATTCCCAATATGTTAATATACTATTTGCATAAATTTTATTTGAGCTCCTAATATGTTCCAGATACCTAAAAATACAAACACAAAAAAATGCAAAAACATGTGAGAAATTGATAAGTGTTTCTTTCAAGGCAACCTTGATGTCTGTGATTGCCTGACAAGAAAGTATGAGTGACTCAGTGCAAAATAACTGCCATTATAAGACAAAGGAACTAACATGATTATTTATGCTGTGTGGGTATGTGTGATGTTTCACGTGCATGTGTGCATGTGATATATTCCAGTCTGTAATATATCTTTGTTTTCAAATTACAAATGTAAAACTGATTAGGTTCAGAATTAGAATGTGTTGGAATGTATGTGAAGATTTTAAGAATCAACTAACACAGCAGCTGAAAGTGGAAGATTTGGGGGTAGGGAAAACCTATCAGTATGTCAGCAGCTTGGTATTCTCCTGACAGCATATGCAGCATTTACTTGCCTTCACCTGCTATAACCTTGAACTCTTCTTGACACAGCTATTAGAGCCAGGCCTTTGAATAGCCTGTCTCATAGCATTAAGACTCAATGTCTGATTTTCTAACAATTACCAGACCTTCAAAGTATATGTGATTTTGGTGTGTGTGTGTGTGTGTGTGTGTGTGCACGCATGTCTATATTTTAAAGGATGAAAGACAGACCTGGGCCAGATGTGCTTGAAATACTTAAACTGTCCTTCACAGTATATTTTATTATTCAAGGTCCAATAGGGGCAGACATCTCAGCAACACATTCTTGGCATTAGTTTGAAAAGCTATTTCAAATCCTCACCAAGCTGCTCTGTTCTTATGCAGAAGCAGAGTAATTGGTTGTGTTATTTGAAGAATGTTGGAGAAGGATCCTTTTTCTAAAGAAATCTGTTCTGCTGAAATATCACACTACCTTAAAATTTACCTTTCTCTATACCTTCTTCTCCCACCAATTTTCTTTGGAATGCTAATGTGTAAGCCCCCTAAAATGACTTAGTTTGTTAAGTGGAAAAGTATGATAAAATGAGAGTAAAAAGGGAAGTTAGGCTCAGATCATCTTAGTATGTGTACTGTCCTATCAGTGTCATTTACTGCATATTCTTAGGCAGTTTCTTTATTCTCTCCAGGAAGACACAGTTTTTCAATCTTTAGAAAGAAACCTCATTATGCCTACTAGTCAAAGTTAAGGAGAGAATCAATGAAAGGTTTTATTGTGAAAGTGCCTTGCAGCATGTCTATACGGGAAGTGCTCAGTAAAGACTAGTCTTTTCTTTCCTTCATTCTATTGAAAGGAAGACTCAGAACAGCGTAAGGGTTGCTGAAAGGTGTATTGAACTCAGAAATACATGATTACTATATTCCTGAGGGCTAACCCTACCTTTTAGCTAGTGGTAATGGCCATCATGGTTGGAGGAAGACTTATGTATGAAAGACATACTCAAAATCCTTTTGTTTTAAAATGTATTATTTTCATTGTACATATTCGTGTGTATGGTGTGCTTATTTTGTGCATTTGTGCAATGTGTACTTACTGATTAGATCAGAGTAATTGAAATTTCATTATTATTATTTTATATTTGGTGACTTCAAGCTTCAGTCTTTTAGTACTTCATAAAATATATAAGCTTATGTGTAATATAATACATGAATTTATATAATATATATGTTTATATGTAGTAAGTATATATGTACTAAATAGACTATGATTATACCCCCTTTCACCTTTTTTTTTTTTTTGCTTATTGTTCTTTCTCTCTGAGCACTTTGCCTCATTTTTTGTGTGTGTTTACTTTAAAAAGAAAAGAGGTTTATTTGGCTCACAGTGTGCCTCAGTTTCTTTATCATCAAGGTGGGGAATATACTGGGCTCAGCAACAAATGCTTGTAATCCTAGTGGCTTGGGAGTCTGAGGCAGGAGGATTGCAAGTTGAAAGCCAACCTCAGCAATTTAGCAAAGCCCTAAGCAACTAGGTGAGACCCTGTCTCAAGATAAAATATTTTAAAAGGGCTTGGGATGTGGCTCAGTGGTTGAGTGCCCCTGGGTTTAATCCTCGTATGCCTGCTCCCCCCCAAAAAAGGTGGGGAGAGCTGGGTATTTGGCTCAGTGGTTAAGCTCCCCTGGGTTCAATCCCTGGTACCAAAAAAAGAAAAAAAAGATGGGGACCCTATTATGTCAGCTGAAGCTTTGTACAATGTAGCATGGATAAAATAACTTACTGAGTCCTGAAAATGTGTACAAGCTGGAAGCATCCTGAAATTGTAGGCAAGAACAGCTAGCTGCTCAACATCAGGTTTTTGAACTCCCTTCCCCCAACTTCTGCCTTTCTGCTTTAGGCTGGAAATGTGTGTTCATTTAAGAAAAGGTCAGGAAATAAAGCTTCAAAATTTTCATCATCCAATTCCAATTAAATCTCAAGAACCAGAGACCCCACTCCTCATTATGCTAAGCAGTCATCGGAATTCTCTGAGGTGAGGGCATACTAATATACTTGACAGGATTCTCAGAGGTAATTTGGGCTTGCATTAGAAAGATAAGGGCAACAGAAAAAAATTGAATTAATTTTATTCATTGAGGTGAAGGCATCTACGTAAACAAAAACAAGGAACTCCTTTATTTAAAGAGGAGGCTGTTAAAATATGATGACCTAAACTGCTAAATTTTTGTTTAGAATTTATTTTTTTTTGCATTACAAGACCTAAAGCAAATATAGAGAATTTGGAAAGGAAATACAGCTTCATTGCCAGAGACAGAAATATTTACACATAGGAATCAAGAAAGGAAGTTGATTTCTTAACTGGGATTGTCCATCAGAATTCTGTTTGTGGGCTAGGGTTGTACAGTGGTAGAGTGCTTGCCTGGGTTCAATCCTCAGCACCACATAAAAATAAACAAAGTTAAAAAAAGAATTCTGTTTGATTTTGGATATGACAGAGCATATAAAAATAATGGATTATAGATTAATATTCATATAATCTGGGTTCAAGTCCTTGATCATCCCATAAGTAGCAATAAAGCCTTGAGTAAATAATTTAATCTTTATGTGTAAAATAAAGACATTTAGAACAGATGACCTCTAAAGTTTGTTTTACATGTCAGTGAAGGTAATTATGGGTCAAAATGTGATTTTGGATGCACTGTAATACATCAGGCACCAGTTTTGAAGAATAACAATAATAAGGAGACAGACACAAGGTGCAGAGGCAGGGAAGGTGGCCAAGTTTATTTATACCAATAGGTTACATTAGGTCATTAGTACCATAACCACATTATTGTTTAGAGTATCAGTAAGTTGCTTATTCTGCAGTTACATTTCACAGTTACAATATGCAATGTTAGGAGATTTGTGCAGTTCTCAAGAAAGTCCATTGTCTGAAGTTACTGTTAGGCAGACAGCTCTAGGAGCACCAGAGCTTGGTGAAATATTGTAGTTATCAAACAAGCAAGTTCTTTAATTCCCAGGAGCTATGTGTCTGCAGTCAAGGTCGAGGCTTGATGAGGCTCTAACAAAGAGACATCTCAGGGCATTGTCATACCAGCTAGATAACATATATTAGCTATATTATTAGATCCTAAGAGAGATTACAGGGCATTCTAAGGGTGGGAAACAAGGTGTGTGTTACCCACCAGGAGTTTGCTCACCAGGGGAATGCATCCCTGTACATTTCCATGGTCACAATTCCTATAGAAATTATGAGTCAAAATGTGATTTTGGGTGCATTATAAAACATCATTGAGAATTCCAGGGCTAAGGAACCCTAGAGTTAATCTTTAATAAATATAATATTGCTTCCATGAATTTAGAATATATTCAGGAGGTTTGCAATATTATCTATCTTTAAGTTATAGTAATTAATTTTTTAAACCTCAGAAAACATTAGAAGAAAGAGAGAGACACATTTCAGACCATTGTATGAGTTTTCACTGGCTTAAACATAAAATTTGGTTCTCAACATCCTTGTAGCCAAGGAATAAAGTGAAATAAATTGAATTAGATTAATCTCTTTATTGAATAAAATGAAACACCAGACTTTATCCTAATAAAGAAATCTTTTTTATCCTAAAATTAAAATTCTACAAGGAATTCATTGCTTGGATCCTTATATAAAGACCATTGGTAGCACCACACAAAGGTACTCCTAAGAAAACAGTTTTGAAAAGCAGAAATATTTCATCATCTTAGTTTTCTTAACCAAAAGGAATAATAATCAAAATTCAATAGATATAAAGATAGATCTAGGAGTGGAAATATCTTTGTGTAAGATGTAGAATGTATTAGTTCACAAGAATTCAGATTTCAGTGGTGGACCTTGTGCTTTCAATAACATCCTCAGTTCTAATTCTTCTTTACTCCACCTGAGTTGGCTTCATTCTCAGGCAATGGTGGCCACTGGTAACTTTAAGCTTGCATTTATTATGCTTTAATTTCTGTAAAGATAAACACTCAAGAGTCCATCTGAAGTCATTAATCAAGCTCATATTATGTACCCACTCCTGAACCAGTCACTGAAGCCAGGGTAAGGGAATGCTGTCATTAGCAAGACCTGTGTCAAATGTACATCATTGAAAGAATAGGGTAGAATCAGTCCCTTCAAACATCTGGATTAAGAATGACAAAATGGGATGATTCAGGGTGAAGTAGGGCAGAAAAGCTGCCTCAATAGAAGTGAGAAATGCAGAACACAGAAAAAACAATTAGATACTATAATAAAGTCATATTCATATCTGTAAAGCACTTTTAGGTTTTCAATGGTAGATACTGGATACATGAAATATTTTGTTTAAATAATTTCAAAACAATTGAACAAGTTCAGATAGTAACGGAGCCCATAATTTTCCCTTGCTGAATCTTTCTGACTTTAAAATTCTCTGTTGTAATTTATTGGTACCACTGTCTCCCTCATCAGGCTTGAAATCTGAGTTAGAATAATTATCTCCTACTTTTGGTTCCTAAAATATCATCAGTTACCAAATCCTATTGGTTGCATCTCTGGAACATCTCCTATATCTTTTATTTATTTTTTTGTTTTTTTTATTGGTTGTTCAAAACATTACAAAGCTCTTGACATATCATATTTCATACTTTAGACTCAAGTGGGTTATGAACTCCCATTTTTACCCCGTATACAGATTGCAGAATCACATCGGTTACACATCCACATTTTTACATAAGTAGAGGATAGGAAAGGTAGCAGAATACAACAGTTACTAATATGGCATCTCCTATATCTTTTATTTTTCTCCTATACCTCTGCTATCACAACAGCTCTGACCTTCATTCCTCATTCCTTGCACGATCGTGATTTACTTCTCAGTGGAGATATCTTTATTTCCAATCTGTATTATATTTTGTTACCAGGTTAATCATCTGATTGTGCCACTTATTGATTAGAAATGGACAATGTCTCTCAGTGGAATGTAAAGTCCATACTTCTTATCCTTATATCTTCATCTCTCCTCTGCAAAACTTCCATTTAGATTTTTAGCCTTATAAGAATTCTCCTTCATTAATTCTATGATTAAGCAAAATTGAACTATTCATATTTTCCATAAATTTTCTGTGCTTCCCTTCCTCTGTGTATTTGCTATTTTCTCCATTGGGAATGCCCTGATTTCTCATCATAGCATATCTAAATCATATCTATTCATCAATGTCCATTTGACATCACTGTCCATTTACCTTCTCCATGGAGCCATTCTTGATCTTCCCTGCCAGAAGTAATCTTTCTTACTCTAATTACCATTCCATTTCCTTATTTTGCATGTTATTTTCTACCTTATATTGACATTAATATGTGTGTAATTTCACTTATAATCTTGTCAGTTCTTTAAGATTATAGTCAATTTTTAATCCTCTACTATTATGTGAGGATGTGCCCCCAAAGTCCAGGTGTTGGAAATCTAATTAACCGTGTTGAAAGGTGGGATATTTAAGAGGAGTTTAAGTCATGACGGCTCTACCATCACGAATGGATTAATGCTTAAAGTTGTGAATTCAGTCTCTTGCTTTTTCTCACCATCTGTTTTTCCTTTTGCCATGGAACAATGCAGCAGAAGGACTACCATCAAAACCAGCTCCTCAGTCTTGGACATTTCAGCCTCCAGAACTGTAAGCCAGGTAAACTTCTATTGTTTATAAATTGTATAATCTGTGATATTCTGTTATAACAACACAAAATGGACTGAGACAGCCTCTAATACAGAACTCATAGTAGCAACTACATTAATATTATTTGTATGACTGAATGAATTGTAACTTAATGAAGCATATCCATATTCTCTGCTTTCAAGTGATACAATACTCAATAATCACAAATTTAATAAATGGCAAAAATATAGTTACCATTATATCTTACATAGTTTTTAAATGACTGATATCTCCAATAAGCTTAAGTCAAATAGAAGGTTGCGTTTTTTATTATCAAACTTTTAGATAAATTATTGAAAATCCAATATCTTTGCTATTGATCAAAAGCAAATCTTTTTGCCTTAGGTAGCATACATGTGATAATAAAACTGTCATTTGTTATTCTGGGTCTCTTATTTTTCCAGATGAATTTCATGATTGCTTTTTCTATTTCTATGAGGAATGCCATTGGGATTTTGATTGGGATTGCATTAAATCTGTATAGTGCTTTTGGAAGTATGGTCATTTTGATAATATTAATTCTGCCTATCCAAGAGCAAGGTAGATCTTTCTGTATTCTAAGGTCTTCATTATTTCTTTCTTTAGGCTTCGGTCATTTTCACTGTATAAATCTTTCACCTCTTTCATTAAGTTGATTCCCAAGTATCTTATTTTTTTATGAAGTTATTGTAAATGGGGTAGTTTTCCTCATTTCCTTCTCAGACTATTTGTCACTGATATACAGAAATGCCTTTGATTTATGGGTGTTGATTTTTATATCCTGATACTTTGCTGAATTTATTTACTAGTTCTAGAAGTTTTCTGGTGGAGCTTTTTGGGTCTTTTAGGTATAGACTCATATTGTCAGCAAACAGTGCTAATTTAAGTTCTTCTTTTCCTATACATATCCCTTTAATTTCTTTTCTCTGTTTAATTGCTCTGGCCAGTGTTTCAAGAACTATGTTGAGTAGAAGTGGTGAAAGAGGGCATCCCTGTTTTGTTCCAGTTTTTAGAATACCTTCAATTGAATGAATGCCTTCAATTTTTCTCCATTTAGAATGATGTGGCCTGACGATTAGCATAGATAGCCTTTATGATGTTGAGATATGATCCTGTTATCCCTAGTTTTTCTAGTGTTTTGTACATGAAGCAGTGATGTATTTTGTCAAATGCTTTTTATGCATTTATTGAGATGATCATATGGTTCTTATCTTTAAGTCTATTGATGAGATGAATTAGATTTATTGATTTTCGTATGTTGAATGAAATTTGCATCCCTGGGATGAATTCCACTTGATCATGGTGCACAATCTTTTTGATACGTTTTTGTATTGGATTTGCCAGAATTTTATTGAGAATTTTTCCTTCTATTTTCATTAGAGATATTGGTCTAAAGTTTTCTTTCTTTAAGGTATCTTTGCCTGGTTTTGGAATCAAAGTGATATTGGCCTCACAGAATGATATTGGAAGTGCTGCCTCTTTTTCTATTTCCTAAAATGAATTATAGAGTATTGATATTAGTTCTTCTTTAAAGGTCTTGTAGAACTCGGTTGCATATCCATCCAGTCCTGGGTCTTTGATGGCATCACTATACCAGAACTTAAACTATATTACAGAGCAATAGTAACAAAAACAGCATGGTATTGGCACCAAAACAGACTGGTAGACCAATGGTACAGAATAGAGGACACAGAGACTAACCCACAAAATTACAACTATAAATATAATATAAAATTCTTATATTAGACAAAGGTGCCAAAAACATGCATTGGAGGAAAGATAGCAAATGGTTCTGGGAAAACTGTAAATCCATATGCAACAAAATGAAATTAAACTCCTCTCTCTCACCATGCACAGAACTCAACTCAAACTGGATCAAGGACTTAGGAATTAAACTAGAGACTCTGTGTCTAATAGATGAAAAAGTAGGCCCTAATCTTCATCACGTGGGATTAGGCCCCAACTTCCTTAAGAAGATTCCTATAGTGCAAGAATTGAAACCAAGAATCAATAAATGGGGTGGAATAAAACTAAAAAGTTTCTTCTCAGCAAAAGAAACAATCTGTAAGGTGAACAGAGAGCCTACATCCTGGGAGAAAATTTGTACCCCTCACACATAAGATAGCGTACTAATATGTAGGGTATATAAAGAAATAAAACAGCTAAGCACCAAAAAACCAAATAACCCAATCAATAAATTGGCCAAGGACATGAACAGACACTTCTCAGAATAGGATATACAATCAATCAACAAATATATGAAAAAATGTTCATCATTTCTAGCAATTAGAGAAATGCAAATCAAAAGTACTCTAAGATATCCTCTCACTCCAGTCAGAATGGCAGCTATTATGAAGACAAACAACAGTAAGTGTTGGCGAGGATGCGGGGAAAATGGCACACTCATACATTGTTGGTGGGACTTCAAATTGGTGCTGCCAGTATGGAAAGCAGTATGGAGATTCCTTGGAAAATTGGGAATGAAACCACCATTTGACCCAGCTATCCCTCTCCTCGTTCTATACCCAAAAGACTTTAAAACAGCATACTACAGGGACACAGCCACATCAATGTTTATAGCAGCACAATTCACAATATCTAAACTGTGGAACCAACCTATATGCCCTTCAGTGGATGAATGGATTAAAAAAATGCAGCATATACACACAATGGAATTTTACTCAGCAATAAAATACAACAAAATCATGCCATTTTCAGGTAAATGGATGGCGTTGAAGTTAGCCAATCCCCAAAAAACAAATACTGAATGTTTTCTCTGATATAAGGAGGCTGACTCATAGTGGAATAGGGAGGGGGAGCATGGGAGGAAATGATGAATTCTAGATAGGGCAGAGGGTTGGGAGGGAAATGGAAGGGGCAGGGGATTACCAAGGATGGTGGAATGTGATGGACATCATTATCCAAAGTACATGTATGAAGACATGAATTGGTGTGAACAAACTTTATATACAACCAGAGATATTAAAAATTGTGCTGTATACATGTAATAAGAATTGTAATGCATTCTACTATCATTTTTTAAAAAATAAATTAAGAATGCAGAGAAACTAATTTTTTTCTTAGATGAAATTTTAAAAATTGTCATTTGTTGATTGAAAGGAGAAAGCCTTACTGATATTATGTCCCAAAGGACCATTCCACCCAATCATTGAAGTACCATGTACCAGGAGACAGAGCAGAATATTTGACTCAAAGAGACTCTGAATTCACACCAACTATTGGATAGATGCTCAGATGAAATCAGTTATGTGCTATGAATCATGGAAGCAATGCCATTACATTGATATACCGGTTGCCTTTACAAATTGGAAGTCTTTAAAAAAGTTCTTACATACAATATCTGATTTAGAATAAAAATGCTCCTGAATGTAGCTATCTTGCATAATTATTTATATAATGAAAGGTTCTTCTCTGTGACAGATATTCCCATGTAGTATGATCACTAAATAGAAGGGTTTAATATATTAGTTAATATATAAGATTTCATAGTATATCAAAGTAGAATTATGTATCCCACTCTATTTTAGTCCTTTTGGTTAGTTCAAAGATTAATGGAATGTGATTCCTCTCCTGAAATCTATTGAGAGAGAAAAATTTTATACAAATGACATAATATGGTGAAACAATGATTTAGGGATAAGGTAGGGAGATTTTAAAGTGTGAAAATCGGCACTATGGTGTTGTGAGATTATTTCAAGCTACATCTTTGTGCAGTGTCTAACAGATCTGAGTCCTATTCATCGAACAATTTTTTCAGTGTGGGATTGGGGATCAAATTCAGGGACTTGAACATGGTAGACAAGCATTCTAACACTGAGCTATAACCCAGCCCCATCAGACATTTCATTATCACATGATTTTGTTTTTATAGATCTTTTATATGTGCCTTTTGAAAATAAAGCATCTGTGTAAAGTTTTTTATTCAGCTAACATTACTGATTAATATTCTCATTCCAGATTAGGACCATTCAATGCTTGATAGAGAAATTTTCAGCCTTTCAACAAAATTTTATTATATCTTAATTTAATATTTTCATTTTGCACTTTTCTGCTTTGGTTTGTTCTGGCAGCCTTTATGGCTTTGAGGATATTGTTTCTGTTTTCTTCTTCTTCATTACCATCTTCAGTAATATTTATCGAATATTTACAGCATGCCAGCCACTGCTAAACACTTCATGTGAATGCTCATTTAATACTTTAATAATGATTATAATCACTCTAATTAACCCATTTTATAGATGAATAAATTTATCTCAGAAATGCATATTACATATGCCTTCTCTGTAACAGGAGGTATGTTTTAGTTTCTCCACTGAATTCCTCCTGATTTAGTTTATCATACTGCAAAAATTAAAGAAAAAGTAGGGTTGTACTCTTCAATCTAAGTTAATTTCAAAGTAAAAACATTAAGCATGGATAAAACCGTTACTTAAAAATAATGAAGGATCCATTCCAGAGTGATGATAAACATCTAAACATCTTCATTAGGTTTTAAAATAATATAATAATTAATTATGAAACACATGAAGCACAGGAAGAATTATATAGTAACTAAGAGTTTGGACTCTGAAATAAAACATCTGGTTTTAAATACTGGTTCTACAATCAATTAACTGTGTGACCTTAAACAATTTTCTCATCTGTAAAGTGGGGATAGTAATAATATCTACTTTACAGTGTTGTTGTGAGGATTAAATGAGCTGTTTCACATGAAACACTTAGAATGGTTCTGGAAATATTGCAAGGGCTCAGAGCTGACTACAATTACAAGATGCTGGAAATACGAAGGTGAATGAAAATGCAGTCTTCTATTAATAAATCTCAGTCATGAGATAATAAGTAATGAATAAGAATATGTATTTTCTGAATAACACAATAGGTTTTATAAAATAAGATATGCATTCACTTTTGTATTCTGAAAACCAAGAGATCTTGTTAACATAAGTACCTGGGGTGGGCATAATGAATTTATAAAGATGTTTATATGCTAATCTTTGGAACCTGTGTTATGTTCCATAGGGAAAGAGGCTACAAATAAAAATGATCTGTGGATCCTAAGATAGGAAGATTATCCAGATGGGTTCAATCTAATCAGATAAAGGACAGATGGATTATCCTTAACAGCAGAGAACATTCTTTGGCTGGTGTTAGAGCCAAAGAGACAGTGGAAGTTCAGAGATATTTAAATTCTAAGAAGAACTTGACAGGACCATTACTGATATAATGCTGAAGAAGGCCATGTGACAAGGCTGATAGTTAACAAGGAAATGAGGATCTCAATCTGAAAATCACACATATCTGAGTTCCATTAACAATCTAAATGAGCCTGGTAGTTGATTCTTCCTAGAGCCCCTCAATAAGAACCCAGAATGATCAACAGGTTGATTTTGGTCCTGTGACACCCTAGCTATATAACCTGTGTTTAGATCCTGAACAATTGATATTGTGGGCTAATAAATTGATGGGTTAAGCTGCTAAATTTGTGATAACTTTTTATACAGCAATAGAAAACTAATATGGCACCCCATTACATTTACCAATTTATGTAGATCATATAGCAAACCTCAATGAATTCCTCAGAGTACAAACATTATAAATTTAGCTCTTCACCATAAAGCAATAAAACTAGAAATAATTGTGAGATGCAGAAAACCCAATTGCTTAAAAATGTTAATGATAAACAAAATTCTCTCCTTAAATAGACAAGTATTCAAAGAGAAAAGCCAAATCTCAGTTACAGTATTGGAAGAGGGAGGCTCATGGGAAATAAGAATGTTATGTGCTAAAACAAAGGGATAGGCCAAATTTGTATTAAAAGGCAAATTACAATCCCAAAACATCTTCATGAGAGGATAAAAAAGCAACTGGCATTGTAACTTAAGAAAGTGGAAAGACAAAAGGAAATCAAAATTACAGATAAGAGGTTAATAAAATATAAAATAAATCAGTGAATTTGAAAGCAGAAAATATAAACAGCTTAAATGATAGAAACAATAAACCACTGGTTTTGAATATCAGTGAATCAGAAAGGACAAAAGAAAATAAATATAAAACACCAGGAATAAAGAAGAAAACATAGCCACAGACAAAAGTCTTAAGATTATACATTAAGTATTGCTTTGCTAATAAATTTGAAAATCTTAGTGAAATGAATTATTTTTCTACTAAAATATTATATCCAAAATTAATAAGAGGGAAAATCTATGCAAAACTCTAACCAGAGAGAAAAATGAGAAAGCCATTAAAAAGTATTTAACCCACCCAATTTCACTAGAAAACTCTTTTATACCTTCAATTAGAAAAGAGTTCTGATGTTATTTATAATATATCAGATAATAGAGAAAGAAGGAAGGTTTGCTTTATGTAGCTAGCATTAGGATAATAACAAATCCTGAAAGGGTTCAAAACAAGAGATGTATATTATTAATAAACCAAATCCAGGAGTAAATAAATAATTAGAACACAAACAAATAGGTCTGTTCTAGAGCTGCAATATTGTTCAGTATTAGGTAATCAAATAGCATTTATAATAATAATAAGTTTCAAAAGAAAAATAAAGCACATTTTCATTGACAGATACCCAAAATTATAACAGGCATCATATAGTATTGATGAAAATTAAATATAAAATTGATTCCTTAAAGTAGCAGGTTGCATCATATTTAATGGCCAAACACTACAATTATTTCTATTCTAATCAAGGAGATGTTAATGATCCCAGTAACCAATAATGCTCATGTTCTGTGTTGTATGCCTGTAACCTCAGTGACTTGGGAGACTGAGGCAGGAGGATTACAGTTTTAAGTCCAGCCAAAAAAAAAAAAAAAAAGACAATAGTGTTAGTAATCACTATCATTATTATTTAACTTTTTTTTCTGGACTTTCTACCTAAAGTAGTAATACAATATAATTATGTTAAAATAATAGATGTTTTAAAGTAAAGTAGCAAACCTACCATTACTTGCTGATTATTGCACATACAGAAAAAAGCAATAGGAGTAGCTAAATAAACAAGGATGAACAACAACAAAAATAGACCATTCAGTAACATACATGGCTACTGCTATGGACTGATTTTATCCCCTCAAAATTTATATGTGTCATGACTGTATTTGGAGATAGGGGCTTTAAGAAAGAAATTAAGTTTAAATTTAAGGTTAAATGAAAACCTAAGAGTGGACCACTGATGTAATAGGATTAATGTCCTCAAAGGAAGAGACACTAGAAAGCTCACTCCCTCTGTGCATGCACAGAGAGATCATGTGAGTACACAGAGAGATGGCAAACACCTGCAGAAAAAGAGACGAAGATTCAAATGAAATTTACTTTGCCAGCATCTTGATCCTGGACTTCTCAGCCTCCAGAATTCTGAGAAATCAATTTCTGTTATTTAAGCTGTACAGTCTGTAATATTTCTTATGGCAGGTTGATCTGCCCAATACAGTTACCAATTTTAGTAGAAAAAAGGAAGGATCTCATATAATTGGCACATACTTTTATATTTTATTAATTTTATATATATATATATATATATATATATATATATATATACACAAATATATATGATTTTGTGTGTCTGAAACATTTTAGTAAATATTTTTCAAAAGACTGTGTTGTTTGTACAAGTACTTATGGAAGCAATTGAAAAACAAAAATATATACATATGTGTGTATATATATGTATACATACATATATACACACACACATATGCACACAAAAAAATCATATCGCATTCATAATATCAATAAAAACAACATGGAGTGAACAACGAATAAATAGAACCTACAAGAAAAATATAAAAATTAACTCAGTGACATAAAAAAGACTTGAATAAATGAGGAAATATATTCTTTTCTCAACTGTAAAAATTTCAGTTCCCCTAAGTTAATATATAGTGTAATCTCAATCAAAATTCTAGAGGGGGGACATTTTCATATCTTAGAAAATGACTTAAGTTTATCTGAAAAGATAAACATATGACAGTAACTAGACAATTTCTGAAAAGAGGAGCAAGCAGGGCATTGTGTCACCAAATTTTAAAATGTATTATACGTCTAGATAGAACTTAGAACTGAATTGCTGGCCTAGAAATAAAGCAGATTAAAAACTTTTTGAATGTTATTATATCCAGTTAGAATGCAGTATCCAATGAAATATATCATCACTACTCTACAGTTTAGAATAATGATTAAGTGTGGGTTTTAGAGTCACATTTAGTCTTCAGTGTAAACAATCTTCCATTTACTAGTTGTGAAACTTTCATCAAATTACTCAGCCTCTTGTTAGTAAAGTTCTAGCTCAGAGGTCTGACTCTGGTGGGGGGAGGGTCCCAATAAACTACATTTAGCCACTTGTCCATAATCCAACAAGCAAAGAAAGATTAGTGGTGGTGAACCAGAAAAGGAATTTACTTTGGTGTGGACAAATGAGGAAAAACAGATCTAAGAACCCAAGACCTGTCTTTGAGGTACTAGGAATAGGGATAGAATATGGGCATGGGGCCATAGGTACATATCGTGAAGCAGTCTTGGTCAAATGGTGGTCTGGTTGATCATTATCTCAAGTCTGGTTCTGTGGGGTCTTGCTGGTGTCAGAGGGGTTATTTTGGCTTTGGGGGCTGTTTTAGTCAGCTTTTAAGTCATTGTGACCACAATATCTGACAAGAACAACTTAAGGTAGAAAAAGTTTATTTGGCTCAGAGTTTCAGAAGTCTCAGTTCATAAACAGCTGACTACATTGTTCTGGACCCAAGGTGAGGAAAGACATCATGGCCAAAGGGCAGGGCCAAGGAAAGTATCTGACATTATGGTGGCCAGGAAGAAGACAGAGGGAGGGGGAAGGACCCCCTGGGAAGATGCACCCTTGCAGGGCACACATCAGTGCTCCACCTCCTCCAGCCATGCCCTACTGGCCTACAGTCACTCCCTAGTCCTTTCAAGGTAGGATGGACTGATCCAATAATCCCACTTCTAAATATTCCTGCATTAACACAGGAGCTTTTTAGAGTTACCTCATATCCAAACCATAATGGGCAATTTGGTTCCTGTCCCAGGGTGATAGCCTACAAGGCTTGCTGTTCTTGGAATTTGCCTTAAGCCCAGGAATAGAATGACTCCTACAAAGAATAGGTCAGAAGAAAAAAAATTAAGTTATTGGGGTAGTAATGGGGCCCTCCTTCAGGTTTGGGGCAGTGACTAGAAACTTCTAGGTGCCACACTAGTGGTCAAGAAAAGACCTTTATAAAAGCTGGTGGGTGATAATCTATTAGTTGTGATGTCCCTAAACATCTTGAAAATATTTTATTGTTATATTGCTGTCTTTGGTCTTGAAGGGGGAGGAGAGACACTAGGTGCACTTAGGAGAGATTAACTGTGTATCACCAGTTTTGAGACTCTCCTTGATTGACATATTTATATGTGGTGTTGAGCAGTAACCTAGATAAAAGTTTGAAGTAGCAAAGGAGACAGATGCATTCTGAAAGCAGAAAGGACAAACTTTTATCCTGGTTTTAGTTACCCATTGATATCTAAAGTACCAGGTAAAGAGTCAGTGCTTTCAGCAAAAACAGCCTCTAAGTCCCTGTTACACTCTCTGAATATTAGTTTCATCATCTGAAATAGTGGGTCAGTAATACATTATAATGAAAAGTATATGTGCCTGGCACATAGTAAATTCTTTTTTATGACTTTATTATTTATTTATTTATTTATATTATTATTTTTTTAATTTAGAAAACACATTTATTTTTTACAACATTGGGCCTTTCTATCTATTGGTATTGTATCTTCTGCTTATTTGTTGGTAATATCATTTAGTACATTTATAATTTCTTATTTTTATCTATATATGACAGTAAAATGCATTACAATTCTTTTTACACATATAGAGCACAATTTTTCATATCTCTGGTTGTATACAAAGTTATTTATACCAATTTGTGTCTTCATACATGTACTTTGGATAATAATGATCATCACATACCACCATCATTTTTAACCCCATGCCTCCTCCCTTTCCCTCCCACCCCTCTGCCCTATCTAGAGTTCATCTATTCCTCCCTTGCTCTCCCTCCCTACTCCACCATTAAACAGCCTCCTTATATCAGAGAAAACATTCATCATTTGTTTTTTTTGGGAAAAAAACTGCACTTAGCATTATCTTCTCCAATGCCATCCATTTACTTGCAAATGCCATGATTTTATTCTCTTTTAATGCTGAGTAAAATTCCATTGTGTATGCCACATCGGAGGTTTGGGCCTACTTTTTCTTCTGTTAGATGCAGGATCTCTGGTTTTGTTCCTAAGTCCTTGATCCATTTTGAGTTGAGTTTGTGAGAGATAGGGTTTTAATTTCATTTTGTGGCATATGGATTTCCAGTTTTCCCAGCACCATTTGTTGAAGAGGCTATTTTTTCTCCAATGCATGTTCTTGGCATCTTTGTCTAATATAAGATAATTGTAGTTTTGTGGGTTAGTCTCTGTGTCTCTATTCTGTACCATGGGTCTACCAATCTGTTTTGGTGCCAATACCATGCTGTTTTGTTACTATTGCTCTGTAGTATAGTTTAAGGTCTGGTATAGTGATGCCACCTGCTTCACTCTTCCTGCTAATGATTGCTTTAGCTATTCTGGGTCTCTTATTTTTCCAGATGAATTTCATGACTGCTTTTTCTATTTCTATGAGGAATGTCATTGGGATTTTGATTAGAATTGCATTAAATCTGTACAGTACTTTTGGAAGTATGGTCATTTTGATAACATTAATTCTGCCTATCCAAGAGCAAGGTAGATCTTTCCATATTCTAAGGTCTTCTTTGACTTCTTTCTTTAGGGTTCTATAATTTTTATTATATAGACCTTCTTTCGTTGATTCCCAAGTATTTTATTTTTTGAGGCTATTGTAAATGGGGTAGTTTTCCTCATTCCCCTTTCTGAGGATTTGTCACTGATATATAGGAAAGCCGTTGATTTATGGGTGTTTATTTTTATGTGGTGCTGAGGATTGAACCCCATGCCTCACATGTATCAGGCAAGCACTCTACTACTGAGCCACAACCCCAGTCCCCATAGCAAATTATTAATAATATCTGAGTCTCAGTTTTATTCCTTATATCCAAATAAATTGCAGGTAAATCAGAAGTTTATATATCCAAAAAGTAAGGAAAATAGCAATAAAAATATAGATTAATAGAAATGTTTTGGAAATTGAAAAATCACAAAGGAAAATGGTGATTTTATCTTTAAAAAATAATCCCTGTGCAGTAAAAATGATATGACCAAAATTAAATTTGAATGACAACAATAATGTCAGGGAAATATGCAATGTGTGTGCCATTATAGAGATCTCCAAAAAGTAAAATGTGAAGTTACTTAAAAGAAATAGGAAAAAAATGTAAGCCTCTTAATTAAAGAATATTCAAAATTGAAGATTGGCAAGGGAACAGTTTTGGTGGTGTTAGTGTTGGTGGTAGGAGGTGAAGAACAAAAAGTTCTGTTTTGGGCTCATTTAGAATATTATGGTATTCTAAATCATATTCTAAATATGCCTATTAGACATGCAAGGAAGATGTCGGGTAGGCTTTAATTATCCTGTGCTTCTGCCTGGAGTTCTCTTCCTCCTCCCTGTTTTCTTTAGTTAACTTCAGAGGTTATCTTAAATGTCAGTATTTCAGGGAAACCTTCCCTGACCTTGCCAACCAAAATCACGTCTCCTTTTATATATCTCATCACACTCTTCTGGTTCTTGATATTACTTATCACAACACAGTTAATTTATTCTCTTTATAAGAGTTGTATGAAATGCACAACTGAAGTCTGAGATTAAGGACAGAGGAAGATGGTTAAATATTTAGAAGATTCCAGCCATTTGTGGGGCCTTTGCATCAGGGATTGATTTCAAATGTTAGATATAGGCCTTAGAAGGCTGTAATAAGGAAGAAGTTGGTATCTCAATCTTAGTGAAATAAGGCAACTGTGAAGATTAAGGCATATAGATTATGTAGATTATAGTTATAAATCTTAAAGAAAAAACATATTACCAGTTGAACTGGGGCATAAGATCTGAGTATTTTTAAATGATGACTTGATATTGAGTCTCTTAAAGGGCTCTTTATTTTTTAATTTTTTTTAGTTGTCGATGGATGTTTATTTTAATTATTTACATGTAGGGCTGAGGATCAAAACCAGTGCTTTCCACATGCCAGGCAAGAGCTCTACCAGTGAGCCACAACCCCAGCCTCTTAAAGGGCCCCTTAAATTCATCAGATATTGGAGAAATTTTTTCTCAGACACTGGAGAAGTCTTAACTTCTAAATTAGTATGGGGATGAATGATTCAAACATCCGTAATTATGAGAATTGTAAAATGCAGTGGAAGGGCATTAGTTGGATCATTATAGCACTCAACTTAATTATTTGGTGTTATGTTAGTCATTTGGGTGATTTTTGACTTTTTTGATCATTAATTGTGAGTTCTGTTTTGTATGTAGTCTTGTTTTTCATAAATATTTTTTCTGTAAATATTTGTTAGCAGTTATTGGCTAGACATTTGTAGAAGCCAGGAAATGGAGAAAAAAAAAACATGGGTCTTGTTTGTTAGATTACTTTATTTCTAGTTGCAAAGGGATGGTGTTTTGTCTGTGTTCAGCTAATGTCTTCATTAATGACTTTGAAAAAAGAAGTTAAATGGCATATTAATTAAATTTGAAGTGATAGTAAAGGAGAAAGTGTTGTGAACATTATTGAGATTCTAAACAATAACCTCTCCGGGAGGGGTTAAGGATATAAGCAGACAAGAGAGCCAGATTTAACCTATCAAGTAGAAGCAATCATGCAGGGAATATAATCAAAAATAAGATATTTTAGTCTAAGGACAGTACTGACTGGAAATCAGCCATGCTGCGAGCATTTGGCAGTCACCAGAATAGAATTAGGCTAAATAAAATTCTCAAGCAAGGAATGAAAAGATTCACACTGAATTTCTAACTTCTCTCTAAAAAAATACATTTTACTTTGAAGTGCTGTTCGAAGTGTTGGTCTAGCCCACAGACAAAGGAGCATAGGCTTTAGAGATAGACCTCATGATCAGAGCATTCCATATCTGTTACTGAAGTGAACAAAAATCTTTAAGCATGGACGAAATAAGTTATGTAAATACAACTTAACCAGTAGTTTCACATCTTAAAGAGTGCTTTGGAAAAAGGTAAATGATAAGATTAATCTGCATTTTAAAATCAGTGTTTCTCAAGAACCACTTGCTTCAGAACCATCTGGAGTGCTTTTTAAAATGCAGGTCTCTGGGCTGTAGTCCAGACCTACAGCAACAGAGTCCTGGGACACAGGTACATGGAATCTGCATTTTAAATGTGGGCTGTTTTCCTTTCCTTTACATAACTTTTTGGAACAATTGATTTATGTTATCCTGATAATATTACACAAAAAATGTGATGAATCAAATAAATATACAAAATAGAAACTATCACACTATGAAAAAGATTATTATAATGACTTGGAATGTAAAGACTTAAATTATTATGAATTAGCCAGACCTATACAAAGGAAGGGCATGGCATCATAAGGGTTACTGGTACACCCTCACAGACTGGGTATTGCACAACTCTATACTGCAACATTCATATGTACAATGTGAATGGCACCCCCTGGAATTGTGCATTGCAAATCCTGAATCAGTATACATAGATGCTCCCAGTTAGTGGTGGCATTATTCTATTTTGGAAAGAGGTTTTTCATTAATCTTTATCACACTCTGAATGAAAAGACTTAGGTTTCCTTGTACTGTGTTTGCCCAGCTTTACAGATTTGATATTTAAAGTTTCTTGATAAATTTCTGAGATAAGGAATCCACTAGAAATAAGCTTCTTCCCTGTTATAATATAATATAGTCACATTTTCATCCCTAAATCAGTCTCTTGTTATTTAGACATAGGTAAATCATTTTTTGTAACCTACAGAGTTGAGGCCTGAACCTGGACTGAGAAAGATTTCTCTACAGCATACTCATCTAATGAAAGCTACCCTGAAACCATCAGCCAGCTTTGCCCTTGTTAGGACTACAGCTGCTATGCTATCATATTACATATTTTCTTTGGTAAAGGAAAAAAAAAAACAAAATAAGTAAGTAAATAAGAGAAGACAGAGATAGCTTGATTAGCCATAGATGCCATTTAGAATATTTTCCATCACATGCAATTTTTTTTTTTGCACCTGCAACCAGATTGTAACCTTGAGAAGAATCTTATGCACAAAATTAGAGGCCACAGTGGAAAATTTACTTCTGAGAGTAGGTCATCAAAAAGAGCATGCTGAGTCCAGATGCAGAGGAAATTAGAACCTTTGTTTGTTCTCTCTTTGTGCCCTCTGTGAAAATTATACAGCCCCATCTTATACTGTGTGAGGGGGAGAGAAAACCATTAACAAAACAAGTAAGGAAGACACTGGAACACAATATCAGGAGGAGGAGATAGAAAAATAATTGAGTTTGAAAACTGCTGAGTCATTAGGACTGATTGTGTAAGTGGAGGAAGAAGAAGGAAAATGTGTTACCTGATTTAGAAAACAGATGGAACTCACCAAAATGGTGACTAGCAGGTGATGGCTTCTCTCACAAGTTTTCTTTCTCCTGAAAATCATCTTTACTTGACCATAATGCCCTTTCTATATTCCTTGATTATTTCCTTTCTTTTATAACTACACTTTTTTTTTACAAGTAGACTCTCTAGGTTCACCACCTAGATCCTCCCAAATCCTTTCATCCCTAACTTAAATACATTTTATCTGAAATTTCTTCCTACTATGCTATTAAATTTATACTCCTAAAAGCCACTAGTGTCATACCAAACCTTTATTTCCAGGTCCAAATCTCTTTTCCAATCTGCTTCTGATTTTGTAAACATCTCCTAACATTTCATCCTACTTATAACAACAACATCAACAGATATAACAAAATCAATAATAATAAGACAAATTATTTGTTGACCAACACCAGGCACTCTTCCATGCACCTTTTGTGTATTAACTCTTTATTTTCTCAACAACCCTAAGATATAAGTACTGTCATTATCCTCGTTATACAGGGCTAAAAAGTTTGGTGAAATTTCATAATTTTCCCCAAGTTCACATAAACTAATTATGCAATTTAGCTAGGATTTGAATTCAGGTACTCTGACCTCTAAGTGCTTGGCCACTATTATTTTAAGTTAACTTTCTCCATGCCATATAAGTTCAAATACAGCATATTTAAATTAAATTTCTAAATCCCTATCGATAATCCTAAGCAGAATTTTTCTCTTTGCTTGTTTCCTTCATGAAAACACCATTTTCTTATTTCCTAGTATCACTATCTTTAAGCATGAATAATCATGACTAAGTTGTGTTTAGGGTTCTGATTTCTCTATATGTGAGAATGTTCATCAAAAACATACACCCTTTAATTCAGAATGTGTTTAAGATAATACACATGTCTGTGAACATGAATTTATTAGTTCTTATATATTTTAAGTTTACTTCAATGTTTTACTGCAAACAAATTTGGATTTTAAATACTTAGCTAGCATATGTGACGTTTGGCAAGAAAGCCTTTGCCTGTTCTTTCGGTGAATCTCCAGAACTTTATCAGGCATGTAAATACTCTAGTAACTTGTATGAGGAAAAAGACTCCAAATATCTTCTTTGTCCAGATAAAATTGTATAATTGAAGAGTGCTTCAACTTAATATAGATAGTAGGATATATATGGGTGTGATAGATTGTTATACCTAAGAAACTTTAAGTAATTCATACAAGAAAGATTCTTTTAATAATCCAGATATTTTCTCTATCTTATACATGGAGATATGTAGGTCCTTGGCATAGGGCAAATCAATTACTTCTTTTGTTGGCTAACTTTTACATTTTATAAATATATTTTAATGTTAAGTAGACTGAGACAATCTTTATATTTTAGCATTGTTTTATTACAAGGCATCAAACAGGGGAGCTAATATGGTGAGAAGCTTAACTCACTTTTGTTCTTGAACTCTAAAGGAGACCTATTTACCTACTGTTGTTTTAAAATTACCCCAAATTTCGGCAATAATCATATTTTCTAGTAAAGAATTTAAGTAACCACTGGCTAGTAGGTAGACATCAAGATGCTCTTACTGAGGATGCCTTCTAATATTGTATAACAACTTCCATGTTTCCTATGATAAAGTAGGTTTCTTCCTTCTTCTCCAATACCCATAACTAGGCCCCTAGCTTTCCCTGTGCTTGATCCTTTGTCAAGTATTTTGGTTCTTTTGAAATTCCATTTTTATATTTTATTAACCATTATAACAAAGACTAGAATTCAGGGCCAGAATTATTTTTTTTTTAAATTTATTGGTTCTTTTTAGTTATATATGACAACAGAATCCATTTTGATATAATTATATAAGCATGGAATATATCTTATTCTAGTTAGAGTCCCATTCTTATGTATGTACATGATGGCAGGATTTACGGTGTTCTTTTCATAACCAGGACCAGAATTTTATTCGCTGACTTCTCTGACATTGCCTGTTTATCTGCTGGACTTTCGGACTATTGCATATGAGCAAGCAAAATGTTAATTGCAAATTCCAGGTACAACACTTCTGCAGACTGTGATATGAATGATGTCCCTTGGAGTTGTGCAAAGAGATGACCCTAACTAGATTTTTTACTGATTGTATGCTGACAAATAACCCTCCTTTTCTGCCTTGTGTAACAACTTGCTCCACCTATGTCAGCATAATTTGTCTGGTGTTCATTACCAGTCCTTCCTGACTTTAATTTTCTGCCTTTCCAAGCCACCTATTAATGCTTGCTGTTTAAATACTATTGGCAATGATTACAAATGCAATTTTTAAAATGTATATATTTTTAAAATATTTATTTTTTAGTTATAGGTGGATACAATATCTTTATTTTTTATTTTATGTGGTGCTGAGGATCAAACCCAGTGCCTCACATATATCAGGCAAGCACTCTACCACTGAGCCACAACCCCAGCCCCCACAAATGCAATTTTTAAAAACATCAAAATTGCACAGAAAAAGTCCAGTTGTTAGAATGACAAAATTTCCAAACACAAGGGCACATGGAACTAGCTGGTTGTTAAGGTTCTGGTCTTTAGTCATTTATTTGAGAGCATATATACACATATGTAGTTTGGTAACTCACAGTATTTTTCCTATTGCATTGATTTCAGTAAGAGTGCTATTTTGCATGTATACAATCAGATGAATGAAACAAATCTTAATTAATTCTTTTATAATTCATATACATATGCTGTATAGGGAATAGGTTTTTGGAGTGTCTAATAATAGAATCTGAAAAGAAACTACATTCTTTCTATAATTCGACTTCAACTTGTTAACTGAAAGTGGTGGATCACAGTGGATAGTTTATTTTATTTTGATATTGAAAGCTATATTTAGGCTGTGCCTATATGGTCATTTTGAGTTTTCTTAATAAAAAAAGATGAAAAAGACTACTGACAGTAGCTGTCATGAGAAAGTACATTATTTATGCATCAAATAATTATAAATCAAATACTGTGCTTTTGAAATTAGATATTTTGGGAGAAATGCAGACACTTTCTAAATGTGAGACACTAATCATTTGTTTAGGTGCACAAAATGAAGTTTCAAAAGTGTAGAGATTAGCCCCAAACAACAAATCTGTAGGTTGGTGAGCAATCATGTTGTAGTTCTCTGAATATTAGGAAGTTGACAGCAGTGGATCATATTATAGTGTCTTTTCATACCAACTTAAGAAGCTCCAAAATATACTTAAGGGTTCTACCCCCCAAAGGCTTTTATTTTATCAACTAGTTTGAAAACTCATTTCATTTTTATTTTTGTGAAATGTGCAGGTGAAAGGCATAGAAGAGGCAGGAGCATCCTTATTGACTATAAAGAGAGTGACACAAATGCTATCATTTTCTTGCCTCATATAAACTGCCTCATTGGCAGAGCATTTTTGATTGTCCTGTGTTTTTGCAAGGTGTTGATGATCAATATTGGCTAAGAGCACAGATTCATAGCAATCACTCTGCTCTGAGGCATATAATTGGAACATGTAATCCTCTGCCCTGCTTAATATAAACGACAACCAATACCATCATATCTTTGTTTAAAGTTTATTAAGTGGGATAGAAATCACAAATATCTAAGATCTTTGCTACTTCAATGATGAGGCTTAGTACTTTTTTCTTCTTCAGCCTCCCTCCATAATTCCCCAAAGGCAGCTTTATTGTATTATCAAATTCTTGCTAGCTTGCTTCATTGGAGTTTATGATTTTGAAGCAATAGCAATCTGAGGTAAATTTGACAGTATAGAAAGTTATACTAAGAAGCTCTTCTCTTCATTTCTTTGTAACAAATCAAGGTAGTAGAGGTATTATTTTCAGTGCCAAGAAAATGTATTCAGAGTAAACCCTTTATATTTTAGTAAGTAGAGTTAAAAAAAAATGTTTAGTGTCCAAAGCTAGAGTTTTTCACATTTTATCAGGTATTCCAATGATACTCAGAAACCATTCCTGTAAATAAGTTATTCTGGGACTCAAGCAAGGTCAGAGTCTAGACTCAATTTATGAATTGTTCATTTAAAGCAGAGATAGAAAATTTAAATACTTTAGTATCTAAGCAAGTTACATATGTTAATAAACTTGTTTAACCAGGAATTTGCCAAATGTAACATCAGGACTTTCCTTTCTCAATATCACTGTCCCACCCCATTCACACATACACATCAAAGCATGATTACTTCACATGTATACAATGCCTATTTACTTCTTGCAGGGTTTTAGTAATCTATGGGAAGCAGTTTGTTAAATACTATTTTTAGCAAAACCTACTTTAAAACCCAGAGAGCCAGGTAGTCAGTAACTTAATAGAATTTACTTCTCTTAGACGCTGTATAATAGGGTTGTTTGATTTTTTTTTTTTTTCTTGGCGGTGCTGGGGATTGAACCCAGGGCTTCATATGTACTAAGCAAGTGCTGTACCACTGAGCTATATCCCCTATAATAGGTTCTTGATCTATGGCTATACATATTCTAAAATAATAAGTATTTGGGTGTCAGTCCTCATGTATCCAACTGAAAATAGAAACCATCAAATTGGAATTAGTTCCCAGAGAGAATGATACATTTTTATATTTGTTTCTTTATATAATGTTTCTCATCTGTTAAGGTGATCTAGCCCACTGATTGGGGAATGGGCTAGGGTGTTATAATAAAGAGTCAAAAACTTACTGTTTCCCATATAAGAGAAGTAGTTTTCTATCCCACAGAATACTCCAAGGCAATTGAGGGCCAGTGGATATATCTTTAAGAAGATGGTCTAGCAGCTGTATACTGCTCATCTGCTCTTATTCCATTGTCTAGAACTTAGTAAATTGGGCATGCCTAACTGCAGGGAGGCTGGGGATAGCTATGTTCCCAGCTAAAACTGAGAAGAAGGAAAGAGGACATTTAATTATCTCTGTCAAAAATCTCTGTTTTTAAAGGAAATATTTGTGAACATGGTATAACATATTAAAACATAGGAGAGTAAACTTCTGGATAAGTAGCTCAGTGAAAATTCAGTGAATGTTTATCAAATATAGAAATCATTTGATTATTCGGGAGTTCAATGATAGAGACCAATCTACTAAATGGGCAAGACAGCATGATTTTTTCTTTTTCCTTTGTATTTATAGCCACTTAACTAACCTGAAATAATGGATGATGATTGCTTTTATTTATTTGACACTTATACATTAAGAAATTTCCTTGTGTCAGGCACTGCATGTGATATTAAGATGCAATGATGAATAAGACATGGCTGTGTCCTGGAGAATATCACATTTTAGTGAGGATATATTGTGTTGGATAAAACCAGAATTTTATAAATAGTCACCTTTTTAATTTTCAAAAGTGAAATGATGGGGTAAGGATGTAGCTTGATGGTATAGGGTGTTCCTACCATGTGAATCCCATGTACCACCCATACATAAAGTAAATTTACATTTAAAACTTGGGGACTAAAGTCCTACTATTGGTATGCAATTCTACTTAAATTAATTTTCAAGTTTCCAGTTCTCCTTAAAGAAATAGATGCTTCTTTTTTAGCAATAATGCTTCTATTTCCTTGCAAGTCTCCATAGCAATAAAATCTCAAAAAGAATGACAGAATGTATGATTTGCTAACAGAAAATGTTTCTAAGTAAAAGTGATACACGATTGTATCATTTGTATATTTGCATGAATTGGTCTGCAAGACAATACATAACCTGGTTGGGGAGTTAGCAAAACTAGTTCTAGTCTTGTCTCTATTGCCTCAGCTTTATGGGGATACTGAAACTTGTTCCACTAATTTATACACTGTGAAGTTCAAGTAAGTTAATATATTTTAAAACATTTTATAAATCCTAAAGTAATATTCATTTGTTGGTTATTATGACTATACCAAAACTTTGTGATTGATAGAGCATTCTGGTTCTAATTCCTAAATATATCTTGAATGCCTTCACAGTTTACATAAAGGGAATGAAGAACATTGACAAGAGATGAAGTTGAAGGCCATGGCAAGGAATTTGAATATTATTCCTCATGGAATGGTAAGTTATTGAAGTGCTTGAAGCAGTGAGCTACTATTATCTGATTTGTACTTTGGAAATATTTACTGTCTGCTTTGTAGAGAAAAAAAATTTAGGAGGTAAAACAAAAGGAAGAAGTTTTACCTTTGGGAGATTTTACAGTGGTCCAAGTATAAAAGTTACAGTGATTTGGGCAAGGCTGGTGAATATGAGCATGGTGAACAGGAAAAATTGGGGAAAGGTGAGAGAGAGAGATTTCATGAGATTAGCTAGTAATAAGTCTGTAAGCAAAATGTTTATTACTATCATGGCATAGTTGAAATAGTTAAAGCTGGTTCTAACTCTTTTGTCTTTAATCTGTTTAGTATACCATTTTATACAAACAATTTCAACTTTATTTGTGTCATATATCTTTGAGTTAGTAGAATTTGCTGCAAAAATCAGTGGTTAAATGAGGGGATTTGATTATTTGGCAAACAAGTTGTCAGGAAATTCAGATTATTCAGAATTGGCATCCAGCTAGATTAACAAGTTCAGGATAAATATTTCATTACAAAAATATAGAAGAGTTAATTTTTAACCAAAATATTTGTCAAATGAATAATTTAATGTTAAACTGACATCCATGAAAGGATGCAGGAAAGCAAGGTCTTAAGGATGACATCTATGTTTTTCCTTCAGCCTAGTGAATAGATGGAACTGTTTATGAAGTTATGTAAGACTCAGAGAGTAACTGGCTTGGGAGAGGTAATTGAAATTTCTGTTTCAAATAAGTTAAATTTGAGATGACTGTTGATAACTCTAACTTATGGAAGTTCTAAAAACAGTTAAAATACAAGAAGGATTCAGGAGTGAATTGGCAGGAGATAAAAACACAGGACATGGGATATATGTGATGATTGAGATGCCTATTATATATCAAGTATTAATGGTTGGTAGGAAGTTAAATATATGAGCTTGAAGCTAAAGAGAGACAACTGTGAAACAGAAATAGATTTTTGGAGTCTTTTACCATGTCTATGGAAATTGAAATTATGCAAGTGGACAAGGTTGCCTACCATCTGAAAATGTGAAAAAAAAAGGTGACCCTGCACAGAATCTTGAGTATAAGGGGATAAAAGAAGACAATCTATGTGAAAAGGATAGCAGGAAAATAAAAGTAAGAGCATATTTCTAGAAACAAGGATTTGTAAGCAATATCAAATGCTTCTGATGGGGAAAAATGATAATGCCTTAGAAATATCTATTGGGTTTAATATAAGGAGATCCTTGGTATCTTTGGTGAGAGATGCTTTGATGGGTTATTAGGAGCAAAAACCAAATTACGTTGAGGGAAGCATTGAGTGCATTTGTAACAGTTGTAAATAGTCCTTACAAGATGTTCCATTGTCATCTGGAAGAAAGAAGAAGACAACAGCTGGTGAGGCTTAGAGAGTTATCTTTTTAAGATAGGATAAATTGAGCTTATTTAGATTCTCATGGAGAACCTAGTAGGGATTGAAGTAAGAAACCAATAAGTTTTCTAAGCAAATTAGATGATGGGATACAAAGCATAAATGAAGATGTTAATTAGCCTTAGGCTAATAAAAATATAGGAAAAAAGGATGAGTATGAGGTAGAAAATAACAGAGATAATATACTATTCCTATTCAGTTCTATTTTCTATGATGTAGGAGGTATGTTTACCCACTGAGAATGCATAGTGATGTAATGGGGTGGGTAAAGAGAGAAGAACATATAACCTAGGACAACCCTGTTGCTGGTCCTGCTTATTTTTTTGGTGCTGGGGATTGAACCCAGAGCTAGGCATGCTCTCTACCATATATACAGTTATATTTTAACATCAACAGTTATATTTTAATATTAATGGAACATGGCTTTGTATTTTTTTAAACTAAGCTATGACAGGCTGGGGAAGGAACTGCTATCCGGATGCCATATTTTTTAAAAATATTTTTTTAGACATTGATGGACCTTTATTTTGTTCATTTATTTATGTATGGTGCTGAGACTCGAATTCAGTGCCTTACACATGCTAGGCAAGTGCTGTACCACTGAGCCACAGCCCCAGCTCCCAGATGCCATTTTGAAACTTTTTCTGAAGATTTAATTTCCCTTTTAAAATGAATAGGTTCTTAAAAGAACATAGTCAAGTACTACATCCATAGAAGGCCTGCAAAGGCCCATTAAATGCATTGGAGCTCTGTAACCTTTTGCAGGTGACATTTTATTGACTACTTATTTCTGCATGTCTCTTTTCTTTGATGCCCCTGTTAGAGGCATGAATCTTGGGTGGATAACAATTTTGTCTGAACTCAGGAATCATTTATAGTATACTTTAATATTGTTTAATTCTTTTCTATAGTGTCTTATTTAGTAACATATAGTAATGACACCCCAATTCTTCTAAATTGCCTTTTCATTCTAGCTTCAGCAAGTCATTAAGTGGACCCAACCAAGTTTTGGGTAACTCTGACTCCTTAACACAGTGTAATAATGAATAAGTCTCTGTTCTTTTCAACATTCCCTAATACTAGATTATCTTCAGAAAATGTTGCTAAGGTCCATTTTCCAATGATTTCTGCTTGAGTAGCTCTTGCACATGAAGATATCTGTTTAATTATTCTAATAGTATAACATTTTGAATGATTGTCCTATTGTGATCTGTTTTCCTCTCTTCTCTATATTCCATGGATATGTGTATCCTATGTAAAGTTGTGACAATTAATTAACATAAAAAATTCTTTAAGGTATCCACCTGAACATTTGCTTCAACTATATTGTACTAACTAGGACTCTGTGGTTAAATAAATAACACAGTTATAAGTAGTTTAAACTTAAAAAATAATTAAATGGGTTATATAATTAGGAAGCCTAAAGTTAGATACCATTTGCTGCTGAATCTGAGACACTTTTTCTCCCTGTGGATCAAGAGCATTTCAGAGGCTTTCTCCATATAGCAAGAAAGTTGTCTACTACCAGCCCTAAATCTATACCTTTATAGCTTATAACTCATAAAGAAAGAATTTCCTCTCACTCGCAGTATGAATATAGCAATTTTATGAAAGAACTCTGATTGGTCATTCTTTAGTCATGAGCTTATCTCTTGGATAAAGGAATAGGATGCCATAATCGACAGGGCCTTGTTTTCATATCCACTTACGCATTTAGGGAAGGATCAAGGACTATGATTAAAGAGTTCTACTAGAACCATTTAGAGCATGTGTGAAATGGCTCCTTTAAGGATAGAGTGCTAACAGATAAAATTGATGTATATATTATAATATGGTATTATGTTTCACATAATATTTTCCATATTCCTGCTATTGCTATTTGAATATCATCTCCCCTAAAGGACCATACATAAAGGCTTGATCCTTAATGGTTATGATATTTTCAGAGATGTTGTGAAACCTCAGGAGGTGATGTTTAGTGGAAAGTCCTTAAGCCTCTGGGAGTATGCTCTCAAAGGGAAATCTAGAACCACATCCATCATCTATCTCTGCTCTGGTTCTAAAGTGACTGTTTTGCTCCTACATATACTCCTGCAGTGATGTGCCACCATCTGCTACCCTCATCAGAAATGAACAGATACAGGTGCCATGACTTTGAATGTAAAATCTGTGAATGAAATAAACCCTATGACTTTATAAAATTAGTTGCCTTGAGCATTTCATTGTAATAATGCAAAGTTGACTAATACATCTACCTTTAGTAAGATTTTTTTTGGTTTTTGTTTTGTTTTTTAATATTTTTTTTAGTTGTCAATGCATCTTTATTTTATTTATTTATATTCAGCGCTGAGAATTGAACCCAGTGCCTCACACATGCTAGGCAAGTGTTCTACCGCTGAGCTACAACCCCAGCCCTAGTAAGATATTTATAATTCAGTAAATGGCGGGACCTCTGATTGTTTCTGAAGGACAAAATCTGGGGCAGGGGGGTCCTTTCAAAATTTTCTTGAAAAATTATATATGTTTACTGTGTACCAGACAGATTTTAGTATTTTATGAAATTTAATTCATTGATCCTTAAAACAACCTTTCAGTAAGTATATTAATCATTAATATTTTACATATAAGAAAATGAATGCATAGAGAGGTTAAGTAACTTGCTCAGGATTGTTTAGTTAGTGAGTAGAAAGTCCTAATGTATGAATTCAGGATGCCTGGATCCAGTGTCCATGTGTTTAACTATTTCATGTAGTACCCTATGCTCACTTTGTCCTACCTAATTTAGTCATAAATTACTATTGAGTGTAATCTCTACCTCATTAGTAAATTTTATTTCTATTCCCTCTTCTCTGTTTCTGTATCCATTATTATCTCTCCATGCTTCAAACCCTGGTTCGTTCCTCATGTATTGTTTTTTGTCTAGAAAATTGATATAGCCTTTTAAATAATACATATTTTCTTTTAGTTTAATCTTTTGCAACATGTTTTCCAAATTTATCCAGGAAAAATTTTTTCTGAAATATAAATATAATAATATAGATTCTTTAATGAAAAACATTGGTTTCTCAAAATTTTAAGTGTATATTTTCACTCTTTAGTGAGCCTTACAAAGAACTGTATGAGCTAGTTGACTTTTTAGATAATCTTTATAATCCCCTGCTTTTGCTTAAATTTTCACACAACCTCTTGTCCCTTTCCCATTTATGTCTCACATATTTATCTTCTCTGATCTGGATGTTTGTTTTCTTCTAAATTCTTTTGTTGAAAACTGATTAACAATCTGATGGTATTAGAAATTGGGACTGTTGCGAATTGATTAGTTCGTAAGGGTGGATCTTTCATGAATGGCATTAGTACCCTTATGAAAGTGGACCCAGACAAGTGCATTGTCTTTTCACTCCTGTGAGGACAGAGGGGGAAAGGCATCATCTACAAGCCAGGAAGATGCTCTCACCAGACAATAAATCTGCTAGCACTTTTATTTTGGAGTTCCAAGCCTCCAGAAATCAATTTCTATTGTTTATTAGCCATGGAATTTATGGTATTTTAAAATATTTTATTAATGCCTTATAGTTATACATAATAGTGTGGTTTATTTTGACATAATCATAAACACATGAAATATAAATTGCTTTGCTTTAGTTCTCAGTCCTCAGTCCTTCCTCTTACCCTCCTATCCTCCCTTCCTCTAATCCCTTTC
The DNA here is from genome assembly GCF_047511675.1 of Marmota flaviventris. Classification (NCBI taxonomy): domain Eukaryota; kingdom Metazoa; phylum Chordata; class Mammalia; order Rodentia; family Sciuridae; genus Marmota; species Marmota flaviventris. The sequence continues at coordinate 104,724,433 of NC_092518.1, forward strand.
ATGAACTCTATTGGCTTCTATTCATTTATAGGTTGTTAAAAAATATATGCTTTATAGATATACATAAAGGTGAAATGCACTGTGATATTCTATGATATTTTCTTTTCACAGCCCAAATGCACTAAGGCCAGAAATGTCTATTCTATGCCTGTCCCACTATTGTAATTTGTAAGCACATAGGTTGTTTGATTTTTAAAGTTCATAGCTGGAAAGCCATTTGCCCAGACTATATTTACATGATATTTTGGATTTAGACTTTAAAGTTGAGGTGGTAATTGTTAATATTTTGAGGGATAATTGGGATAGAATGAATGAATTTGTCTGTAAGAAGGACATGAATTTTGGAGGTCCATGATTGGAATACTATGGTCTGAAAATTTGTGTTCCTCTCAGATTCATATGCTGAAATCTAATGACAAATGTATTGGTATTAGGAGGTTAGCCTGTTGGGAGATGATTGGGTCATGAGGGCTGAGTCCTCATGAATGAAATTGGTTTCTTTATAAAAGAGGCCCTAGAGAAGTACCTTATTTTTTCCATCATGTGAAGATACAGCAAGAGGGCCCTTACCAGACACTGAATCTTGCAAGGCCTTAAGATTGGATTCTTTAGGCTCCAAACTATGAGAAATCAATTTTTGTTGTTTAAAATTACTTAGTCTATAGCGTTTTGTTATGGCAACCTGAATGGACTAAGAAAGATAATCCTAATCTCAGATGAAGAGTTTTCTCAACTCTGAAATGATGTGATTAAACTAGAATAGCACTGTGTATGTACCCAAACCTTTAAAAAAAACTATGATCCTAATTCCTTGCTTATTAATTCTTCCACTGTAATATATTTTTTCTTTGTATCATTTGTATGTACCCACAATAAATGCTCCTGAGTATAAATTTTAGCTATATCATTGGATGAAGAAAATATCTTAAGAAGCTTTTAAAATATATTTTAAATCTAATAAAGAATTTGAAGATAAATATAATGCATGCATTTATTTTGTACACTAATTATTTAAGTGCTCTTATATCAGAGCTGTGTCTGATCTCACCAATTTTATGAGCTTAAAAAAATCTAAGCTATTTAGAAAGCATCAATAAACCCTTAACTCAAAGATTAGATTTCAATTTAAAGTTCAGAATTCACAAGTTGGGATGGCTTATTCAAATACATTAATTTCCATGATCATTTTCAGTATCATCTTTAGCTAAAGTATGTTCATTCCTTCTGGTGACATCCACAGTGATTCCTTTCTGTTAGCTAACTTGAAAGTTTTGCTGCTTTGACTTATGCAAAAGCTAATTGACTCTGAAGGGCTGGAGTTAGTTTCTTGTCCTTTTCAGAGTCAGTGCTTTCCAAATCACTGCTGCAAAAGCAACAGGAACTCTATGGCTTGTTTGTACCCAGGAAAAACAAATATGCTAATGAGTTCTCTATATAGCTGGTTCAAGTGTATTTTGAATTTCACTTTAGTTTCCTTTTATTTACGGTTCTTTTTTCAAGTGAATTTGCTTTATATTTGCAGTTTTCATAAGATTGAGGACAGAGAAGGGGGCCCCATTCAAACTTTTCAGAAACATGATTGCTTGCTTTTTTTTGAGTGAAAGATAAATTGATCTCTAGTATAATGCAATGTAAGGCATTCTAGAACATAATTAAAAACTGTGAGTAAAAGGGAAAAGACAGAAATGAATTGATTTCTTACTCTTTCTGCTCGCCATTACTTTTTGGAATTTCTTTCCCTTGCTGGCATGGGTTTTAGAAACAGGCAGATTAGAGGATATATCCCTACTCAGCTATTTTTTCACTATGGATTTGGGCAGTTATTTAATCTCTTCAAGCCTCAATTTCCTGGTAATCCAGTGGGTATAATGGAAGTGCTCATCTTTTCATATTATAATAAAGATCAAGTGACATAATTCATGATAAGAAATGGACACAAAGTAAGCAATCAGTAACCATTATCAGCTATTGTTATTATTAAATATTACTGCTATTATTCCATAGTTAATAGAAAAAGAAAAATATATTTTACACCACAGGGCATGTATAATCCAAAATTGCTCATAAGACCTTTTTCTTCTCTTTATTATTTAAATATATTTATTTTAATTAGTTAATTGTAAGATTTTTTTTATGTGTGTGTGTGTGTATGTGTGTGTGTTGGTGCTGGGGAATGTACTCAGGGCCTTATGCATGTGAGGAATGCACTCTACCAACTAAGCTATATCCCCAGCCCTAATTTTAAATATTAATGGAGTTTGGTATGGTATATTTAAAAAATTTTTATTAGTTCATAATAATTATGCTTATTTGTGGGATTTATTGTGACATATTCTTGCATACACATAACATACTTTTAAAATTTTCATTCAATTGCCATCTCCTTCTTCACGTTCCTCCTTTGTCTTTCCTCATAGATTCTTACATTTTTCCAATTGCCAAAGACATTTAGTTCTCTTTAAATTTGCCTTCCTATTTAGCAAAGCAAAGGCCTCAGAGTTTGCCTGATCTGCCCTTCTTTGAAAGTATCTCAGTTTACCAATAACATTTTAATATGACCCTTGCAAGGTCTTGCCCTTTCACTTTGTATTGTTTACTTGGGCCTCTCATCCTCACCCCTGCCTCCACCCCTACCTTTTCCCCTTTCCTCCATCTCTTGCTAAAGGAATTTTTCTGCTAATAAGAACAATGGGGATTTCTCCCTTGGTGCAAGTCTTACCTTCAGAGGCAGAGGAATCAGATTTAGCATATACATTCTAAATAATTACATTAGGAATGAAGCAACATATATAAATGTAGGAATGTGCCCACAACAATTTGGTTGATGGCTTTCTGTAGGTGACTTTTCTGGGCTCCTTGTCTTTACAGAAGTTGCCTAGGTGGAAGGTATACTTCTTTATATTGTATTGGTACAATTTAAACAGTAGCATATTGGAGAAAAAATATCTGGATTCACATCCTATCTAAGACACTTACTAGTTGTGTGATATTGGACAAATTTCTGAACTTCTCTAAACCTCAGTATTGTAATTTGTTAAATAAGGTTAAAAGTACCTACCTCAAGGATTTTTTTCAGTAATACAATACCAAAGTCTCTAGTACACAATGCATATAATAAGTGTCTTGGTAATTGTATATTTAGTTTTTAAAAATATTTTTATTAGTTATTGATGGACCTTTATTTATTTATTTGCTTATACGTGGTACTGAGAATCAAATCCAGTGCCTCACACATACTAGGCAAGTGCTCTACCACTGAGCCACAACCCCAGCCCCTGTATATTTAGTTTTTTTTTTTTTTTTTTTTTTTTTAAATTAAGACAGGGTCTCACTATGTTATTCAAGGTGGCCTCAAATTCACAATCCTCTCACCTCAGCATCCCAAGTAGCTGGGATTACAAGCATGTGCCACTCTACCTTAACAGAAATATGCAGAAAGATGGCCCATAGTAGTATGTAATATACATTTGAGTATATGTTGCCTTAGAAGTTAAAGCTGTTGAGCTAAGATCTGGCAGCTTTTAGTAGCCATAGTGAGTAAGTCAGAGTAGACATTTTAAGAAATGCTCTCTAGACCAGTAGATATGTATGTATCACCATTGCACTAGTCCCACAGTGTTGTTCCATTGTAAAACTATATATCATGGTAGAGATTGCTTTGTAGAAAGATCTTCTTGATATCACAACTTCTACATGTTTTCTGTAATTTCTAAATTGGCCCTATCTAATGCTGAATTCTTCCTTGTACCAAGGGAAGTGATGTTCTTTATAGAGAAAAAATAAATCCAACTTTCCAAGAAGGACTTGGAATAGAAAAAATGAACCATACTAATATAGTAGTTTCTTTCTCATGAAATTGCAATTCCTTCAGACATTTTAAGCAAGCATTTTCCAGAGAATGCTTGACAATTAAATGTCCCCTTTCTTTAGTGGTAGATATTCAATACAAAATATCCTGTCAAAATGATAAATTAATCTAATGTGAGATAAAACAAAATCCCCCAAACAAGAAAAAATGATCTCCAGACTCTTCTCATGTGAATATGTGATTAATTGGAGTTTAATCAGTTTTTTTTAGAGATTTGTGACTGAAAGGAAACTCCCACAGTCAGAATTGGATTGACTTAATTCATACATTTCTTAGATCAAGTGATTCCGACAATATTTGATTCTGGCAATTATGTGCAAAAATTAATCTTGCTTTGATGCAAAGTCTTCATACCTTTTGCTTTTGATTTTGTTCTAGCTTATGCATCTATTTAGCCACTGCTAACTATTCTTCTTTTTATTTATCTTTATTTTATTTGTTTATTTGTATGTGGTGCCAGGAATTGAATCCAGTGTCTCATGCATGCTAGCCAAGCACGCTACCACTGAGCCACAACCCCGGCCCTGCTAATTATTCTTGCTATGAGAGATTTGTCCTTAGAGAAATTGAATCTGACTTTATCTGTTGATTCTACCAAGAAACCTATTGACTTGTCAGTCTTTGGTAAAGCAAAAATAGGAGGATTGGGGAACTCAATGCACAGAGAACATTTCTACCATACTGACTTCTTCACTTGATCTACAATGCTCACATGCTACTATTCTTAGACTAATTAAGAACTAATCATCATTCAGCTTCCAATTTAATCATAACTTACTCTAAGAAACTTCAAAATAGATGAAGTTACCTCATTATATGCTCTGATTATTCCTTCTGCTTTTCTTTTTTTTCCGTATGTTATCACATTCTTCCTCCATATATGATGCCAGTATATTAAGTTAAACCATATGAAACTGATGGGTATGGTTGTCAAGTATTGGTAGTTTGATATGATTCAATATAAATGACTTACTTGTGAGGTTATTTAATTATTTGTTCATTAGTATGCTATAAACTCTGCAGTCAGAGAATGTCTATTTCTTTATTTCTATGTCCATAGTGCCTAACAAATCTCTGTCATATAGCTATTGTTTCATGAGCATTTGTTGAATGAGTGAATGAAGGAATAACATTTATTTTACTCAGTTTTTTTTTTTTTCTGGTATGACCAAAAGACCAGATAAAAACAATTTAGAGGAGGAAAAGTTCATTTTTGCTCACAGTTTTGGAGGTCTCAGTCCTTAGAAAGCTGACTCTATTGCTCTAGGCTTGAGGTGATGCAGAACATCATGGCAGAAAAGGGTATTGCAGAGGAGAAACAGCTGGCAACATGGCACCAGGAAGCAGAGGGAGACAGAACTCCTCTCACCAAAACAAAATATACCCTAAAGGCACAGCCTCCAATGACCCACCTCCTCCAGCCATACCCTATCCGCCTATAGTCACCACACAGTTAATCCCTATCAGGGGATTAATGTACTGATTACATTAAGGCTCTCATAACCCAATGATTCCACCTCTAAGTTTTCTTTCATTGTCTTACACATGAGCTTTTGGAGGATACCTCGTATCTAAACCATAACAGTATCTGAAGTCCAATTTCAAAGATCCTATGTAAAGTCATGAAACAAGTATTCAGTATTTATTAGACTAGAACATCAATGCTGTATAGAAAAGTAGTAAGCTTTTTCATTGGGGAGTGTGGGGGTTTTTTGTATGTATGTGTGTGTGTGTGTGTGTGTGTGTGTGTGTTTGTATATATATATTAAACCAGGGTCTTGCACATGATAGACAAGCACTCCACCACCTCTAAGATACATACACAGTCCCTGTTTTAATGTTTTGCAAAGAACATAGCTTATTCACAATATGTTCTCTTATGAGTCCCAGTATGGTATATGCTGCCTCTCATCCCCTTACACTTTCCTACATCAAGATTACTAATGTCAGTTTATGTTATTGATAACTATCTTCTATCTATGGAATTTTGTACCAAAACAGACAAATGAACATGTTGAACACGATTGCTCTGAACTATTGCTATTGTTATTATTATTATTATTATTATTATTATTATTATTATTATTATTATTATTTTATTTATACAACCTTATGGGGTACAGTGTGATAATCTGCAGATAGTGTAATAATAAAATCAGGGTAGTTAACATTAACATGGCAGTAAACATTTCTCAAAAGCTAGTTTTATTAACACATATTCTGATTCTTACTTCCTGGGAAACTTTATCTTAATGAAACTTTCATCAAACCAAACTGCTCTGCTTGCTCTTCTTTACATCCTTCCATCTGCATCCTTGCTCATGCCCTTGTTTTGTTCTAATTGATATCTCACCCATCTTTCAAAACTCAACTCATATTCCTTCTTCTTTCTTAATTCTTTTTTGTACAGTCAAAGTAAAATTTCTCTTTTAAACTCCTAGAACACTTACTACTATGTGTCTCATACAATGTTTTTTCATTTAGTTACTGCCTAGTTTGACAGTGATTTTGATCATGGGAGTATCTGTCATTCTCTTCTTTTCTTACCTATTCTTATATCTCATTATCAGTGATCTAGGAGAATGGAAATGTAGGGAGATTCATGCCTGCTTTGAAGAAAGTATATCAATATATGTTTGAAGAATGGCAAATGTACTTGTTTTATCATAAAAAAAGTACAGAAAGTTCATGAGATTTTTATGTTTAGCAAAAGGAAGCATTCATTTTAAAACATTGAGCAACACTTCAAAAGAGAAAATAGCAAGCCAATATAGGCATTGTGTAACTAGAATTCTGTAACTTGTTTGTATAGTTTAATGCTCTGTCTTTTTTTTTTTAAAATGCCTTTGTTGAGTCCATCGTGATCAAACCTATTTCACGCTGGATCCTGGTATCTGCTGCTTTTTCAACTTTAAAAAAATTATACCTTGTTCGTAACCCTAGAAAAGGAAATCAATTATAAAGCCTGATAATTAATTAGCCCTCATTGTGTGTAAATTAAGAATGCATTCTTTCAGTGAAGGTCTAAAGGGAAGTGTTAGTTTGTCCCACATGAACTCTTGATTCCTTGTTAAAATGTCAGCATTTAATCAGGAATGAGACTGGTCTAAGAGTTATAAGAAGTGACCCACAACAAAGGAAAAAGAGGCCAAAGATGCTAATCTGAGTAATTTGGATAAAAGCAGTTTTAATCTAATTTAGAGTAAAAAAAATAGCATGCAACAAACTCCTACTTTCTACTAGGAATAAGCAGGGAAGTAATCTTTGAAGGCTGGGAGGTGTTGAAAAGCTGATATCAAGGTTACGTAACATATGTTCTGTGATAGAAATATAATCTATATCACTGCTGGTTCTAATGTGAATTGTCAGTTATATTTAAAGATTCTCCCATAGCAACCTTCAATTAAACTTTGATTCCAAAGTGTGAGCTAGGAAATTGTGACTGTAGGAGACACATTTCCCCTAAAACACCTATTATCTTTCTTAGAACAACTTTGTCAATAATCTTTCTGCAGAACTTAAAACACTTCTGAAAATATAGCAAGACTCATCAATACAGGGTAAACTTAAATAGTATCTTTTCCTCCACTTTCCAAAAGGTTTTTTAAACTTTCCTCATGTAGTATTTGCTGACATCCATGTGAACTCTATCTATCTTTGGGCTTCTGTGGTAGTGTGTCTTGTGTTCTAGTAATATAATGAATACCTATTTGAACTGCTTGTTGTCATAGACAACCCCATATATTATGGGTCAGTACTTATTCTCCAAATAAGATAACTTTATATAGTAAAAGCCTGATATAATATAGTTATATTACATCATGCCTTTGCAGAAGGCATGTGCTGTCCCTGGATCCTAACACCACCATTAGAAAGGAATTCTGTTTTTTTGGTTCAGTTGACTTTTTTATGCAGAATAAAATTCGGTCACTTATCCCTTGTTCTGACTTTTACTACTGTAAAAAAAATGCAAACTCTTGAGTTTCTATGAAATGTTTATTGTTTATAATGTATTTTCACTTGTCAGACAATATTCTAGACTCTACTGTTGATTGTAACTGGCAGGGACAGACTGGTCTGGAGGCCTGGAATATGGAAGTAGAACAACTCATGCCTGAGATTGAAATATAGAGCAGACAGACAGGTATCAGAAGAGATGCTTTGAGCATTTTCCTTGCCAGAAGGAAAAGTTTGAAATCAGGTCTTGAATTGGAATAGAGTTTATAGAGATTGAAATCTGAGTTGCAAAGTCAAGTAAGTCCAGGGTTAACTAGAGTGGGAAAATGAGGAGGTACAAATAGTGAACAGAAGATGAACTTTGAGTAATTTATGACATGAAGTTTTGGAAATTATTTTCTTCTAAAGGCTGCTGGCATAGTCATGTTGAGTATAACTTAAAGCAGAATTTCTCAAACCTCATCACTACTGTCAGTTTGAACAAGATGATTCTTTGTTGTAGGAGGCTGTCTTGTGTATAGCAGGATGTTTAGCACCATCCCTGGCCTACATCTGCTATATGCCAATAGCATCCCCACCATTATGAATTGCTGTAAATCAAAAATATCTCCAGCCATCATCAAATGTCTTCTTGGGGTGGGGCAAAATCACTCCAGTTGAGGACCCACTAATTTAAGGAATTGACCAAAACTAGTTAAGATGGTTACTATATTAATTATATTTGAACTATGTTTCCTAGGTAGAGAAAATCTCATAACTCTGTCTTATCATCACCATCTCTACACCATATTTCCAAAACTGTACCATCTCTTTCTTTCCTCCTATAAAACAAAGACTATTGCCTTATATTTTCCCTCTGATTGAGTTTCAGACAATAGAGTGATGCTAAATTCTATGTGCTCCTTGGTTCACAACATGTAATCAGAGACTATCTTTAAATGAAAAATCCTAAGGAAAACCTATTACTGCCTACTATTTAGGTGTTCTGATATGTCTAGAAAATCCAAAATAGATGCAAAGGTAATTGTTATTTAAATATATTTTTATGAGTTTTCTGTGTATTTGGTGACCCAGCTTAGCTCTGCAATATAACCCCTGTGCATTCATGTCAATTTTCTGATTTTTATTAGAATTTATTTTCTGTTTGCTCTTAGAATAAAAACAGAAAATCAAACAAGACAACTGCACCTCACTGTTGACACTACCATCCTGTTATTTTTGTTTTGAATGTGTCCATACCTTGGAAGTTTCTTTTCTTTAACTTTTCAACCATTTCATTTCCATCCAAGGAAACTGAAAATATTACATGAAATGTTTTCCTTATTTGTTTTGTAACCTAGGATTTTAGAATTCAAACAATGATTCTAAGCTGTCCTCTTTCATTGATTTCTGCAATTACTCATGTTAATAATGTGTCTTGGACAGCAGGGGATCATTCCTAGTGTTTCAAAACAACACTACCTTTCCCAATTTAAAAACATTTTTTAACCGACATGAAGATTTATTGGCCTAATCTATTTTTAACCTTTTGTTCTATTTGTTCTAAACATTAGCTATGCTACACACTACCATTCTGGTTTCAGAAAAGATAGGTTCCTTATTGACAGAACAAAGTGAGACTTCTTCAACTCAATGCTGTAACCCTTCTTGATATGTTGCCTCTTATATAGAATATATTGAAGGACTGGATTCAGACTAAATTTGCCCTGAAACTTAAGTGTTTGATTTGTTGATTAATTTGCTAATTTGAAATATTATAACTAATAAAAGTTTCATAGTCTGTAATTTTTAATAGATAATCTGAAATTTGATGAGTGAGTTGAAGAGTAGTGGGAATGGCATGTTTGACTTGTTTCACCAGATGTAGAGATAAAATTGAAACAACCTTAGTGCTTATAGCATATTTAGCTTTAGTATAAGCCAAACTTAGCTGCCACTCTTACCTTTGATACATTTTTGATACATTTTTACTAGCAAGCAAATTAACCTCTTTGAATATCTCTCTACTGATAATAAGAAAATAGTAGATGATAATACATATTTCCTAAACAAATTGATGAATGTAAAGCTCTCAGTACATGCTAGGACAAAACTTTGCTCTCATAAGCACAAAGTACCCTTATGTTTACTCATGTGAACTAAATAGTCCCAGATACCTGAAGACAATTAATCTGAAATTATGGCCAGTAATAATGGCCACCATTATGTAAACACTTATGGTTCAGACTCTGTGATAGTTACTTGACATAAATTATTTCTTATCTATTTGCAATTGTATTCATTAAGTATTATTATTTCCATTTTACAGATGAAAAAAATGAGGCTTGGAGTTTAAGTTGCTTGCCCAACATCACAGAGCTTACTATACACATAGATTCAAATTTAGATCTGTATGGCTCCAAACCAAAGCCTATCTCTTTTCTTTATACCACTATCTCATTATCAATTTTAGCACTTAAGTGAAGGCCATTTAAAAGGAAGAAGATAGGTTATTCATCACCTCTAGGTATGTTGTTTCCTAGCCCAACAAAGGTGAAAGATTTCTTCCTGACATTGTTGCATAGGTGACCAAAATTTAATCTTCACCATTATGTTAAGCTCATCACTTCATCCCAAATATTCCTCAGTTAATATTAGTAGATATTATAAATCATGACTGGCTTTATACCTTATGTAGTGTGTGGATGCTTTTGTATCTTTTATAGAAGAAATAGGAAGATAGCTCTGCCCCAATTTTTCCTTATATTCACAGTTGCCTGAAGTGATTTTTAAAAAGACTGCACTAATAGACAATTCATATGAGACTGAAACTGAGAGGAGGCTTGGACAGGTTATCAGTGAAAAGATTGGCAAGGAAAGCAAAAGTGGCAGAACTTGCTAGTGGTATTGATATGGATAAAAGAAAACAAAGAAAAATAACTAGGCTATAATATTGATAATTAACTTCTTCACATGGTGTTTTCTCTGCCTGGGACATCTTTCTCCCTTTCACAGGGGGGTATAGTTGAGTGATAGAACACATGCCTAGCATGCCCAAGGCCCTGAGTTCCTGCAAACAGAACAAAACAAACAAACTTGCATATATATTGTAAGGAATTTCAACAAGAAAGAATAAGAAGTGTTTTTTTTTTTTTTCTCTTCTCTCTGTCCTTCTTTAATCCTGACCACCCAAATTGATATTTCAGACTTCTGTATATCTTTCCAGGTATCTTCTACATGCAGAGGTCTGTCTGTCTGTCTGTCCATATCTCTATCTACCTATGCCTTAGTTTTACAAAATGTCATCATATTAAATATCCTCTTCTGCATTTTTGACTCTTGTATTTTGCACATCTTTTATAGGAATGCTTTTAAAATCACCTCATTTTCTTATAGCTATATAACATGGATGTATCATAGTCAATTCATTTAAATACTTATTTATGGACATTTAGATTGCTTTCTGTTCTTTTCCATTATATCATTCACCATTGTTTTAAATTTGTGCTGTTATTTCTAGCCATAAACCATCATTTAGCATTCTAGATCATACCCATTCCTGTTTATATTTTAGCACATCAGAAGACAGCCTTTCCTAAAACCAGGATATATTTATCCATATCACATTTCCTGAAAGAGCCCCTACCAAGCATTCTTGGGTGAAAAACAAATTTAATAAAATGAAATGAATAGAAATGACAAATTAGTCCAAAGGATATACTGCTTGAGAATGAATATTTCCATTAATTCACTACCTTTACATCTTTTTATAATACTTATATACCATGGAGAATTAGACTTTTCTGAAGATCCTCATATAATAATTACCAAAACAAAAAATTCTGAAACATAGTCTAACCTGCAAAAATACCTCATTGTGCACAAATATAACCAGTACATGAAAAAGTTAATAAATCAAATAAAACTGATTGTGTGGCACATAGTTAAATATAAAAATGTATGGATACAAAGAATTAAAGTCTTTTATTTATCTCTACTTCTCTGCCTAATTTCCCTCTCTGGAAATCACTGCTGATGGCAGTTTGATGTAGAACTTTTAAAATGTTGTTCTAGTTTTACAGAAATAATCTGTCATAAACAGATTACATACACCCACCACACACACCATTTAAAAATGATTTCTTTAGTATTTTATTGTATGGGTATGGGCATAATTTTTAAACCATACCTTAAATGATGAAAATTTATTTTTACTATTTTTTAATGCAGTAGACTTCCATGGCAATGGGCCTTTTAAGTTAAGTTTACCTGGAACATAAACTGAGGTTAATTCCAGTTGACATCCTGATATCAAGATGGGTTAAATAATATTTTTTAAAATTATTGAACATAAGTATAAACAAGAAGTGAGGAACCTAAACTACAGTTGTACATGAGGACATGTGCCATGTTTATTTTGTCTACTGCCTTAACTTGAATATATTAAGCTGCATGCCATGTATTGAAGGAAGGAAGGGAGGTAGGAAGGGAAGTAACTCACTGAAAACATCTTTCTGAATGGTGCTTATGTTTAGCATAGGAAAATAAAAGTCCAAATAGAAAGATTTATTTTGGGATTTGGGGAAGGCTGTAAAGTGTTAGGTACAACCCTAATTTATGAATGTAAGATTATGTTTTTTAATAACATATTCCTCAGTGGACCTGTAAAAGATTGAACATTGACCTGAATCCATTTATTCATGCATTTAATAAATATTTATTGAACAGCCACTGTGCATGTAGCATTCTCTAAATGTTATGGAAGACACATAGTCTTTGACTTTAAGGAATTTGTAATCTAGGTTTAAACACACATGCATATAATTTAAATGATTTAAGAAAGCAAAACAGCAGTGGGCCACAGTAGGACTAAAATCGAGATTTTTCAAGTGAAACAGATTTAAGTTCATGTCCTGTCTAGCCATGGGAGCTTGGTATGCTTCTCAGTTCTTTAAGTCTCATTTGCTTCATCTATATAATGAGAAAATGAATATTATCTGCCTCATAGGACTATAGTGACAAGTAAGATAATGTATTTACATCCTTAGCATACTGCCTGAAATACTATAAGCACCTAATAATGGTATTATTATTAACTGTTTTTATGTACCCAAGACAGTGAACAAAATATGTTTTTAACAGCATATGATTAAGTGTCAAATAAGGTACTACAGATCAGAAGTGAGTAAACTGTTTCTGTGAAGGCACACACACTAAATATTTTAGGTTTTGCATCCCACATATGGTGTCTGTCACATATTATTCATTTTTATTTACAATCACTCAACTAACTAGCTGTATTGGTCAGCTTTCTATCACTGTAATAAATCCACTTATAAAGAGAAAAGGTTTATTTTGCTTCAGAATTTTAGAGTTTTCAGTCTGTGATTGGTTGGCTCTGTTTCTTTTGGGCCTATGTCAAGTTAGCCCAGCATGACAGTGAATGTGTGGAACAGCAAAGCCACTTACTTCATGGCCAGGATATAAAAGAAAAAAAAAAGAAAGAGGAAGAGACCAGGGTCCCACTATTCTATTTAAGGGCATATTCCCAGGGACCTTAAGATCTCCCAATAGGCCCTACTTCTTACCTGTTCTGCCATCTCTCAATAGTGCCAAGCTGGGGACCAAATTTTAACCCATGGATCTTTCAGGGACATTGTGAATCCAAATATTCTGGATCCAAGATACAAAAACAGGCTTGTAGCTGATTTGGACAGAGACTTAATTTGTTGCCCCCTGTTGATGACAAAAGCACTGAATTATATGTAGTAGCATGGTGGGTTACTTGTGTAAGTAGGGCTTGAGCTAATTTTTCAAGAATGAATTGAACATAAATCTCATTTACAATGGTAATGCATGCCTTCTTACGTCTACTGATATAAACAGTATTCTACGTGTCACCCCCCCAAAATGTATGGTCTACCAACTATAAATAACTGAAAACATAATTTAGGAATAGATTTTTTTTAAAACATATTTTATGTAAAGACAGGGTCTTGCTGAGGTGCTAAGTGCCTCCCTAACCTGCTGAGTCTGGCTTTGAACTCACAATCCTTAGGCCTCAGCCTCTCAACGTGCTGGGATTACAGGCATGCGCTACTGTGCCCAGCTAGGAATAGATTTTAAAGCTTTTGCCACTCTGTGAGTTTCTTGGGGACAGTCTTTGATTATTACTTTTTCTACAGGACTTCCTATAATTCTTTTTCTCTACTTCCTAACAACTTCTTTTATATTTCGTGAGGACCCAAAATTGAGAATCCAGCATATTTAAAAGAGTGGAACAAATATAATAATAATTGCCAGCACTTTATTAAGTGCTGTGTGCCAGGTGATATTCTAAATGACTCATATTTGCTAAGTTATTTGATCTTTACAGTAACTTTGTGACAGAGATATTATCACCACCATTTTACAGATGAGCAAACTGAGGCTTTAAAAGTTTTGGGAAATTTTTCAGTGTCTCACAGTGGCAGAGGTGGGCTTTAAGCCCAGGTAGTCTGGCAATAGAGTCTATATTATTATTATAACTCCTTTTTTGGGCTTTTGAACTGAAGAGAATGAAACTCAATTTTATAGGATTAAAAAGTGTGATAATTGAAACTTAAACCATATGAAATTTGCATCAATACATTTTAAATTATGTACTGAATTAAGACAGTTTTTTGTCCAACCATAAATTCCTATAGTTATATATATCTATAACTGTCTATTTATATAGATATAGACACATACACACACAGAACAGGATACTAAATACTGTTAGGAAGGTCCCATAATTTTATAATATAGGCACTAATGTCATAACCGTTTTTCCAATGGGGAAAATGAAACTTCTAGTGTCAAAACAATTTATCCTTGGGCTGGGGATGTGGCTCAAGTGGTAGCATGCTCACCTGGCATGCGCAGGGTGCTGGGTTTGATCCTCAGTACCATATAAAAATAAAATAAAATGTTGTGTCCACTGAAAACTAAAAAATAAATATTAAAAAATTTTCTCTCTCTCTCTCTCTTAAAAAAACAATTTATCCAAGTTCAAATAAATGATCAAATATCAGACCCAGGATCTGACCTCTAGCTTTAGTCTTACATAAGCTCTTACACAATACTCTATTTGGAAAGATAGAAAATCTATTTAAGAAATTATTACTAACAATACCAAATGACATTTATGAAATGAATTGAATAGATATTGTGTGAAAATTCAGAGGAAGGAGAGGGTGCTTTGGGCTGGGGAAGTTGAGGAGGAGGTGGTGTTAATAAGTTTTACACCAGTCAGCCTTATTAATTAATAAAACACAAATTATAAGGTGAGAGTGGTATTTGAATAGCAAAAAAAAAAAAATACTAGAAAGATGCTAGATGATTTGAGACAATGACATATCAGAAACCCTTGCATCTGCCATGATTTATTGTTATGGAAACAACATACTCTAACAATGTATGTTCAAATATTTTTAAAAAAATGATGACAGAAAGAAAGTGGGAAGTGACAACTGAAATCTGTCTCTGAAAGGTTAAATAATGACTCATATTAAAAGCTTTGAGAGAGTTAAATATGATAACACTTTGCTACTATACTAGTCTTTGATACAGTAGCAAAATGATGAGAATTAGTAATGAGAGTTGTTTTTTTTTTTTTAAAAAGAGTACTTGCTGTATGGATATGTCAATATTTAACAATATGCCTCCAATTTAACAGTATTCATGCTATGGAAACATGTGACTTTTGTTCTAATGATTTTCTTGAAGTCTTAAAAAGATTGCACTTTAAACCATCATTCTTCTAATAATCCATTGTGTGCCACATTATATTGTAATATTTTAGCTTCATAGATATAATTTGCTAACATATCTGAATATATCTTACTTATCCATCAAGATATATGATATTATGTTGCCCCATTCATTTATTTGGTATTCTATTGAAAACTAAGTTTTTTTTTTTGATAAGATAGATATTTTTCTTTGCATTATAAGGTCATTACAAATCTGAGTAGATTGATGAAACTGTTAATTTGCCTGTCAAGAGAGGGCCACAGATGTATCTGAAAGAGGTATACTAATGGCATGGCACTAATTCAATTTCACAAATGACTTAATGGAGCACATAAAGCATATTTCCTCTATTAAATACACATAGCCATAGCATGGAGTCATATCTTCCTTTACGGGCTGTGAAAAATATTTTTAATCAGGTAAAGGGTGAAGAGACTCTTCAAGGTTATGTAGATTAAGTTATAAAAAGCCCTTAAATGCATAATCCTCAATGAGCATTCAGGAAGGAAAATTTCAATCAGGGATATTTGTTTAGATTGACAACATTTGTGAATTCCTTAAGTTTCCAAGAGGATTTTAAAGGGAAAATTAGAACATGAGTGCCATTTTTTAAAACCAATATAGGAAAAATGCAATATCACTCACGACTTATGTTCATTAAAAGATATTCACCAAACTGTGTTTTATGACAGTAAAGACCCTCCCAAATAATCTAAGAACTCTGTGTTCTAGATGTCTGACCTCTCTTCTAGCTTGGGTCAGGGAAGAATTAGAGTTGAGTTTTTTTAATTTCATGACAACTTCCAAATATTTCTCAGTGTACTTGGGACTAAGCCCCCATCTTCCATTTCCTTAGCAGCATGTAATTTTCAAAATACCTTCAGGTACAAACTCTCTGCTCTAGTGATAAAGAACCTGTATATTACTTTGATTCATTCACTTACTTACTCAACAAATACCTATTTGGCTTTTATTATGAGCCTGTCACTCCAGTGGGTGCTGAAGATAAAGTTGGGTTCAATTTAGAGGAGCAGGATGGAAAAGCATAGAATGTCATACAGGGAGCATTAAGGACAATTCCCTTGAGGGCTCCAAAGAAGGAAATAAGTAGAGATAGTCTGAGTCTTTAGAGACTTTTCGATGGTCATGATCAGAATGTTCATAGAAATATGGATGGGAAAGACCATTCTAATGAAGTCACAGATGGAAATAAAGGGTGAGGTATTGGAATGGAAACTGGAATAAAACCAGTATTTATTGCAAAATGTCATTAACTTGCCTGAATTCTGTCCATGCCTGAAGGCTTTAAGGAAGGTATAATTTAAGGAGTGTTGGACTAGCTTATATTGTAGAAGAAATTTGTAAGCAAAATAGTATAAGGTGCTTCATAGCTTGTTTTAACTGCATACAGTAAAATGAGAAAATATATGATTTAAGGATGGAATTTATAATTAAAAAGGAAACAGGATGCTCACCCTGGCCATTTGGTAGAGAGTAAAAGAGCATTTACATGAAAGAAACCAAGGCTATGGCCAAGAAACCCTTTGATAAGGAGGTTAGTAGTACAGATAGAATGGAGTCAGAAGCTACTCATCAAGATAATGGCAGAATAACACTGAAAGAACTTTGAGGATTGCCAGTGCTGCCTCACCCATCACAGGTCCAAGTGCTGAGGTGTGGAGGAGAGACATACCAAAAGAAAGGACTGGGGTACCCTTGGGATCTTGGGTCTTGGTGCTTGGGGCCAACTGAAGTTTCCCCACATTCTGGTACAGTTTCCTCTTGGACTCAGGTGTGACTCAAGGGCCCAAGGTCTGGTATGGGCTGTAACTTTTGAAGCTGCGAGTGGCAAGTCTAGCCAGTATCTATGTGTTGTTAAATCTGCAGACATGTAAAATTCACAACTGTAAGTGTTTTGTCTTTCTAAATTTCAAAGGATATCACAGACATTCTGAGGGTCCTGTCAGAGATTTGCTGCAGGGTTTCAGCCACTGCAGAGAGCCATCACAGTTACCAAAAACTTAGGCCTTGTCCCCAATGCCAATCCAATAACGAGAATATGGTTTTGAGAAAAAGGAAAAAGAAGTTTAATTGTTTTGCTAGAAAATGGGACTAGTCTCAGAGGCTGCCATTCTGCTCATGAGGGAAGCAGGGGACTTTTAAAGAGGTAATTCAAAGGCTATATTCCATGCTTTCTCTTGTCAGAGTTGTAATTCACTTGTTAATTTGGGAGATAGTCATTTCTGTGATCTTCTGGTACCATCCCAAAGTCTGGATTATTTCAGTTCTGTGGTTGGATGTCTACTCAAGGACAGATAACTGTGCCTAGGATGGGGAAGAAAGACAATCCTGTTTCCCCTGAGATTATGGAGGATCAGGGAGAGAGGAAGAAAAACAAACATGTCCATTTTAAAAATAAGTTACAGTGGCAGAGCAGCAAGGGCTATATTCAAAGATGAAGTCGACCACTGTTATTTCACTATGGCAATGTTCAGCAGAACTGTAGATTTGGGGCTGCAGCTGTGTCCCTATTAGACCTAAGCAGCTACAGGGGCAGGGCTGCTGCCAATAATTCAGAACTCAAGATCCACTAGAGCATCCCCAAAAGGAAGATGGGCATTCTTCAGACTGTAATTCAAGAAAATTGCATGGACTGAGTCCAACAAGACCATGGAGACAGAGCCTCCTGAGAGCTTGGAGTGCGTAGCCCATGCCCCACTGTGCTCAGAAGGTGGGCTATGAAATCATAAAATATTATTTTCCAGTTTTGAGATTTAATGTTATCCATCCTGTTGGATTTTAGACTTACTTTAACTCTCTTTTCTGGCTTATTTCTCCCTTTAGGAATGGAACTGTCTATCCTATGTCTGACCTACCATTGTACAGTCAGTTATATGTCACATAAATATGTTTTGATCAATGATGACCTGCATATATGATGGTGGTTCCATCAGATTATATCATCTAGTGATGGAAGAGCTATCTTAATTTGTGTTAAGTACACTCCATAATCACACAATGACAAAATCACCTAATGACTCATTTCTCAGAACATATTCATATTGTTAACAACACAGGACTGTATTGTGGAAGTAGGTAACTTGTTTTATTTCACAGGCTTATAATTGAAAGGAATTTGCTTTAGGATGAATCATGCCTTGAGACTTATCCATTTCTGACTTAGATGATACTTTGAACTTTTGGCTTGGTGTTGGAATGAGTTAAGACTTTGGACTAACTAAGACAGGAACAATGTATTTTGCATGTGAGAAGGACATGAATTTCGGAGGACAAAGAGTGGGAGCTATAGTTAGAATATGTAATAGTGCTAGAAGATGGGGGACAAATGAGAGATGTATAGGTCATGAGGGCTTTACCTTCAATAATGGATTAATGTCTTGAGGCTATAAGTTTACTCTCCCTCCCTTCCTAGGTCCCTTTCTCTCTTTCCCCCCACCTCCCACCCACATTGCCCTTCCACAGTGGGATGATGTAGCCAGAAAGGCTTCATCAGATTTCAGATCCTCAATCTTGAACTTTTCAGCTTTTAGAGTTGTAAGAAATCTCTGTTCGGTATAAATTACCCAGTCTGTGATATTCTGTTTTAGCAGTACAGAATGGACTAAGACAGGGCAGAATGCCACTACAGGAAGAAATTATATGAGAAATGGAAATCTGGAACTTAAGGCAAACTTCAAGGAGTTAGATGTATCTCCAATTAAACAAAGGACCTGTAAATATGGAAGTTGAGCAAAGGTCAAAGAGCTTCCTATCATCTGAGGTTAAAAGCAAACTGAGGATGTACAGCCAGGCGTTCAGTCTTCATGGCTACTTCTTGAACTTGTGTGCTTCCAAATTCTTATCTTTCCCCTGATCATAAATAATGATGGTTGAATTGAAGACCCCCAAACACTATAACATATTCATTCCACAATGATTAAAATTCTTTTCAGTATATTATTATTTACGAATCAGGAGAAACAAACCATCAAGAAGAGGTGAAATAAAACTGGTTTCTGTTTCATACTAAAATATTCTGAAAACACCATCAGGGTCACAAGATTTGAGTGTTTGTCCCAGCTGCATTACTTCTGAGCTGTGTAATCTTGTGCATATCACACAGCTTCCTAGAGTTACAGCTTCTATCTGTAAAAAGAAAATAATAAAACTGGCCCTGCCTAACATCTGGTGTTGTCTTTGGAGAATCTTATGATGTTAAATATAAGAGCATTTTAGAATTTGTTCAGAAATATACAAATATAAGAAACTGAGAGTGTTTCATTCCCTAAAAAAGCTGGCCTTTAGTATTTGAACAGCAAGCTTCTTAAGAGTCTCAGCTGTAAGTTATTGCAGTAGTAGAAAGTATTTTAAAGAGTTTATAATAAAACTGGAAATGACAGATATTTCCATTTTATTATACAGAAGATAGAATTTGCCAATTGTCAGGTGAGTTTAGGACTGTTTCTTTTATTCTTAATAAATAAACAGTGTACTGAACCCTGTGTAATACCTTGTTTACAGAGTTGAAAGCACTTAGAACTGTTTTGAGCTACTGTGCCCCTCTTTATAGAAGGTGTTTTGTCTAATAGTTTGAAGTGAAGCCTGTTCTACTGTATAAAACATGGAAACACATTATCTACTCAAGGCAGGAGGAAAGAAATAAAGGCAATAGAGAGAGTTTATGATATCCTGGTTAATGATCAACACTGCTAATGTTTTGCAGCATGGAAAATATAGCAGTATATAATGAATGACAATGAAACCAAAACAACCAAAATGTGCAATTTTATTTGTCCCAAAGATGTCAAGAGATGTTCCTCTGCAGTGTTAATATAAATATGATTATAATTCTCTCCATTGCTCTACCTGATTTAAAAAAAAATGCTTGAAATAAAATGTATGTTCTCTATGTGATGTACTGTTATGTCTGTTTTGACAAATGCATTATTATATAACTGTCACGAAGATCAGAGCAGAGAACAGTTCCTACACCCCAAAAAACTTCCTGCAGAACTTTTATAGTCAAACTATCTTCCTTTTTTTTCCCCTCACCCTCTATTCTCTATCCCTATGGTTTTGTCTTTTCCAGAATGGCAGATAAATTTAATCCTACCGGATATGTTGTCTTTTAAGATTGGCTTCTTTCAGTTAGCATATATGCATTTGAGGTTGATGCATATTTTTGCATTTGTCAGTAACTTTAAAATTGTTTTTATTGTTTTGTAGTATCCCATAAACCACAGTTTTGTTATACATTTACCTGTTTATGGACATTTGATTATTTCTAGTTTTGGGTGATCATAAGTAAAACTACTGTAAACATGCACCTACTGGTGCATACTCATACTCTTGCCTGTTTATCAAGTGACCTGAAAAATTGCTAGTTTTGAGTATTTCCTAGAATAAGAAAAGGCTCTCCAAAAGGTCCAGGCTGGTGTGCAAGATGATTTGCTCCTTGAGTCATATGATTTAGCAGTTGTAATGGTAAATGAAGTGTCAGTGGCAGATAGGAATGCTTCCTGCAGTCTTTGGCAGGCCCCCACAGGTGCATCATAGTACAGGCCTTTATGACTTTGGAGCAAGACTCTGCCATCCTCTGTGGATAACTATTCTCCTTCTGAGAGACAGAGCTAGCACAATTGCTCTCTCTCTCTCTCTCTCTCTCTTCAAGAATAACAGCATAAATTAGGAATTTATTGCCAGACATACATACGTCCAATATATATACTTCTCTCTCTCTCTCTTAATTGCTTATCTCTGCTTTCTGGCTATAATGATGCAGTTGAGAAATTTCTACAGATATCATAAGACCAACAAGACATAAGATATTTGTTTTCTGACCATTTGCAGGAAAAGTTTGCTGGTCCATCCACTATTTCATAATATTATCAAATGCAGTGTGTGTGTGTGTGTGTGTGTGTGTGTGTACACATATGATTTAACCATTTAACCCAGGGGGTGCTTAACCATTGAGCTACATAACCAGCCTCTTTTAAAAAAAATTAGAGATAGGGTCTCTCTAAGTTGCTTAGGGCCTCACTAAGTTGCTGAGGCTGGCCTTGAACATGAGAGCATCTTGTCTCAGCTTCCCAAGTCACTGGGATTACAGGTGTGCAACACTGTGCCTAGCAGCATATTTTCTTTTTTTGAGAATAATTCTAAGCCTTTATCAAGTTAACCAATTCTTTTAAACCTGCCAGTATGTACATCCTTATTCCCTACCTGACCTAAACATGTTTTCAGAGAAGATAGTTAGGTAAGGATATGTTGTAATATATATTAATTACTTAATAGGAGATGCTGGACTTCTGAATTTTATGTTCTTAGGAACCATAGACAGATTGGCAAAGGAAATGACTCTTTGACAAAGACCCTTGTGCTGACAAATTGGAGTATGAAGAAAGGAAGTTCTGTAGCACTGTATAATGGAAGAATAAATTTCACTAATGCAGGTAATTTATGTCTTTGTCATTTGGTTATCTAGGTAGAGAAGTAGGTTCCCACAAGCTTGTTGTTTACCTTGGCAATTTGAATTTAAAATAGCAGCAGTAGGATTAAAAGTTAAATATAGACTCCTTGGATTTAACCTACGGGAGGAATATCAGGACTAATTTCTTTATAGATACTGACTTTTAAATGTTTCACTATTCCAAAGTTATGCATAAATCATAGATAGTAGAGCCCTAGAGCAACAGTGTTCACTATTGCACAGTTATTGACGTATTTCAGGTAAAATGATGCCACAGGAATCATAAATTCTATCCATTAGAAGCAAGTTATAACACTGTTAATATAAACATTAGTGTTCTTATGTCATTTTTGTAAAAGAGACTTATCTTAATGATTATATGGTATCTCACACCAGGGTAAATAACTCTATACAGAAAAGAAATTCTACTAAGTATAAATAGTACCACATGTGTTATGGTGGTTCATGCCAGTGATCCTATCAATTTAGAAGTCTGAGGTAGGTGGATTGCCAGTTCAGGGCTACCTCAGAAACAGTGAAACTCTGTCTCAAAATAAAAAAAAAATATAAAAGGACTAGAGATATAGATTTAACCTCTGGATTGCATCCCCAGAATCAAAAAAGCAAGAAAAAAATGTTTCTTTATGTAATAGACAAAATCTTCATTACTTTATTTCCTATATATTGACCATAGAAGGAAATTGGAATAAATCTGACTTTCTCTTCTTTGTAATAGTCCATCAGATATTTGAAGGCTCTCTCACTGCTTTTTTTTTTTCTATGCTCAATTCTTCCAATTTAGTCACATGTTTTTGCATGATACTGTTTCTTATGGTGTTCTTACTCATTCTGCTCTATATATGTGGTTTGCCATGTTGGAGTACAGAAATGATCTAGCTCAGAGATTGGGGATTTAGCTCAGTGGCAGTGTGCTTGCCTAGCATATGCAAGGCACTGAATTTGGTCCTTGAACCTGGAAAAATAAAATAACCTAGCCCTGAAGTGCTTAATAGTTTGTTCTGACTATCCTAGATGACAAGGTTATCTTTACCTATAGTTTACTAGTCATATTTCTTGGATTGTATTTAAGTAATTCTGTTTCTGAAGCTATAAAAGAATACTTCAGAGTTAGTAATCTTTTTCTTACAGTTTTGGAGGCCAGGAATCCAAGTTCAGGATGCTGGAATCTGGTGAAAACCTTCTTGCTGTGTCCTCATGTGGTGGAAGGTGAAAGGGTAAGGTAGACAAATGCGACATGAAGACTCTTTTTAAGACCCTAAAATCCCACTCATAAATGGGGGACCCTTGTGACATAAAAACCTATTCACAGCTGTGTTTCTTAATACTGTCATTTTAGCAATAGGTGAATTTTGGAGGGGGCACATTCAAACTACAGCGGATGAGATGTTCATTTTTAAATAGCTATATTCCACATCTGACTCATATTAAATGTGTAATTAGCCCATCCAAATATTATTTAGTTAACATATGTGCTTGCAAAGCCATGATTTCCCTAGTCTTTACTCAAACACTTTATTATTTAAATCCAGGGGGAAGGTTCTGTAGCAATACTATCTGTAACTCATCTCGTTCATATTTTTGTTCCTGCTTTTGGCATTCAATGTGTTCATTTGTATTTGAGTTCCATATAATTAGCAACATCGAGAGGTTTAATCATTTTTCCAAATAATTAATAATTATTTTGAATAACAACATCCATTGAAGTTCTGTGTTGATACTGTTTCACTGATTATCACATTCTTGTAGGGTATCTCAAACAAATCAGTCTAACTTTACCAATGCTCAATCCATATTTGGTTTTTTTGCATTAAGGTTATTGAGGTAGGATTTGTCAGGATGCCCTGCTGAAGGTCAGATATAGTCAGTACACTTAAAGTATTTCCCCCTGATTTACCAGGGGCTTCAGCCCTACCAAAAAGAAGAATGAGGCTACTTTGGCATAATTTGTTCTCCATGAATCTACATGGAAGATGAGAAAAGAGATTATAAAGCCATCATTTAGATGATGTTGTGTTTTGGATATTAGGTGTCTCCCCAAAGCTCCTGTGTTAATTCAGGAATATTCAGAGGTGAAATGATTTGATTGTGAGAGCTGTAACCTAATCAGTCCATCCTAGTGTGAATGGACTAACTGGGTGATAACTGTAGGCAGACAGGCAGTGGCTAGAGGAGGTGAGTCACTGGAGGTGTGCCCTAGAAGGATTCTTCTTCCCTGAAACCCCTTCTCCCCTTCTTTCTCTGTCTCTCTGCTCCCCTGCTACCATAAAAGGGGTGGCTTTTCTCTGCCCCACCCTTCTGCCATGATATGCTGCCTCACCTTGGGCCCAGACCATGTACCAAACCTTTGAAAATATGAGCCAACATAAACTTTCCCTCCTCTAAATTGTTCTTGTCAGGTATTTTGGTCACAACAAAACTGGCACAAGTGATAAATAAGAATTTCTGTCTGATTAGTTTCTTTTCTTTTAGAAAAATTAGGGTAACATTGATGTGTCTCTAGACTTCTAATGCCCCTTTTAGGAACTTTCAAATATTACCAATCACACAACTAAACAACATCAGCCTAGTATAGAGTAGTAGAAAGAGAATAGTCATAGAACCATATTTAACTTTAACATTCTATACTATAATGTATTTTTTGTGTAGCAGATTGCTTAATATCTCTTAGTCTCAATATTTTCCTTTGCAGGATGTAAATAACACCATTTCCTTGGAAAATAATAAAGACTAAACTTAGAAATGCTGTATGTGATATGCCTACTTCATAGTTCATATTAAAAATTTTGTTGCTATGATGATCATTGTTTCTCTGGAAAATGATTTTTTTGGTTTGGTAGCTTGATATCATTTAAAATTATATCTTCTTAAGATCTTACCATCTTCATTGAGTTTCTATTTTTTTCTTGATGACAATTCCAAATATTCTGATCCAAAGATTATTTGGATTATTGTACTATTGTTGTTTCAGGCATAGTCTGAGTGCTGTTTCAGATGCACTGTCAAATCCTGAGGACTAGAATCAAAGCTTCTCTGTGATGCTTTTATTTGCTCAGAACATTTTCCTCCTTCCTCTATTATTTTATCTCCTGCCTTATTTTCCTTGTAAAATTTATACTTCCTCTGGTTTCTTCTGCTTTACCATCCCTGATTCTCATCTGTGGGTTCCTTTTTTAGGCCTTTCCTGCTTTTTGTATACTCCCAAATGAAGTCTTGATGCCTGTTTCCTTACTCTTCTCTGAACTCTATAGTTTTATAATAGAAGCTTATAGAATTTTATAAAGGATGATTTGTCTGATTCATGAGTAACTATATCTGAGTTCTGTTTTCTGTGTCACCAAGTGACTAAGATGTGCTGGTTAGATCTTTCTGATACTTTATGTTCTTTCATTAAAAAATCTGCTTCATCCAAATATCTATTTTAGATATGGACAGGATGGAGCTGAAATGACTATATGCAGTGTTAAAGAGTTATGCTCTGTAGTAGTAATGTGGGGTAGATTCATAATTAGAATGTCTTCAAAGTTTCCATGACTACTCTGTAACTAGAATCTGGCCTCTGTAAACCAGAATGTAATCACCTTCAGAAATCCCTAAAATCATAGCAAGGAATAGCTTCATTAGTTTAAAATCTAATGAACACATTTTAATCCCTCTCATGTAATGTCTGCACAGGATATGAAATTGTTGGTTGCTGTTTTTGTCTTAAAACACTTTTCATTTTTTTCTGTGATATTTCAAATTCCTAGTTTTCATTTTACTTCTCTATTCATTCCTTTTCTTTACTTTATTTGACTCTTCTCCTTCCAACTACCAATTAAGCACTGTTAATTCTCCAACACACTCCATATTTATATATTTAACTCCCTACTGGGCATTTCCATTTCAATTTTTTTTTCTGTTTTCTTTTTCTTTCTTTTTTCTTTTTGCTACTGAGTATTGAACCTAGTGTGCTTTACCACTGAACTACATCTCCAGCCCATTTTATTTTGAGACAGGCTCTCACTAAGTTGCTCAAGACCTCACTAAGTTTCTGAGGCTGGTCTTGAGATTGCAACCCTCTTGTCCCATTCTAAAAAAAGTTCCTGAGATTACAGATGTGTGCCACTGTGCCTAGACCAGCCTTTTGTATGTTTTCTACAAACCAGAAAATAAACTAAAATTAAAAAAAAGTTATCTTTCTCTCAAATGTTCTTTCCTCCCATTAATTCCTAACTCAAAGGATAGTACCAATACCCATCCATGAAGTCATAAATCCAGAAATTTTATTTCTTCCACAGCCTTCCACACTGTTGTAGGTTATAAAGGGCTAAAATTTCCTTATACTATTTCCTAACAAGCGGTAGAAAATAACTTCCAACTCTTTGAATCTGGGCTGACCTTATGACTTTCTCTGGTGAAACTGATATTGGGTAACTTTGTACTTTGCCTCCAAGTGCCTTGTAGCTTCCATGCTCATTCTCTTGAAACCTGGCTGTCTGTATGTGGGAACCTAAGGAAGCATATTGGCTGTGTATACCATATAAAGAAGAATAAACCAGCTCATCTAAAATCCCCTAAACCAATCAACTACTAGTTGAGCTCTCAAATGACAAGAAGTTACATTATTGGCTCCATATAGGACCAGCAGAAGTATATAGCTAAGTCAAACTTAGCTTCTTTCAGGATAAAATATAATCACTTTACTGTATATCATACAAGACTTTAAATGATATGGCATCTGACATAATATTGCTATCGTGATTGCAAGGTATAGTTAGAGAATGTCATGTTTTCTTTATTTTTGTACCTTTGCACATATTCTTCTGTCTATAATTCTCTTCTAGAATTCAATAATCAGTTTACCATTTACTTTGTTAAGTCTTATATGAATCCCAACCTGCCTAGTCTGAGTTAATGTACCAATCACCTTTTGATCATATAGCATGCTGCTTTTCCTATTTTTTATTTTTCTGCCATTATTCCCAATAATCCACATGTCCCTTAAGGATAGGAATATACCTGATTCATTTCTGTATTCCCAATATTTAAATAGTAAAGAGTGATCAGATGATAATTTATTGAGAAGCCTTTATCTAACAGATATGGAGACTATAAATGGCATCCAAAATTTCTAAGGCCTGAGGCTGGAAAGCAGTATATGCAAAGACATTTGCCAATTAATGTATCTATCCAAATGAATATTAGGGAAAGACTTTTGTTATTCTGTAAATATTGTCAGGGATTATGTATTTATAGTCCACTCTTATAGTGATTTGTCTCTTAACAGACTAGTTTTTGAAGGAGTAGTGGACCATGTTTCAGTTTGAGTTGTATGAGTTGACCACATATGCCAGCAAATGTATATACAAAAAAGATACATATACAAACACACACACATGTGTAAGTGTGTGTTTGTGCATATATGTTTGTACACATACATATATTTAATTTCCTAACAGTTGGGTAGAGTTCAGAAAGTAATTTAATTTTGTTAAAACATTGTTTAAATTTATTACTTACTTTAAAATTGTTGAATTTCACTATAATCTTTAAAAAATACCCATATAAATAATATTAAGACTAATCATACTTTTCCTCTGGTCAGAATATTAGTGTAATACTGAGATGAGAGAAGCAGTTGGGAAGAATTTCTGATTAACTGAGAAAATGATTTCACTTAAATTTAGCTTATTTTTATTCAACAGGTGCCTGTGTGAGTATAAATGTGTGGGTATACATATAAATATTTTCTGTTTAATTATTTATATGCTTACCTGATCTGTATATATAGACATATGTTTGTTGTAAACTTGAGCAACAAAAGAATGTTGTATATCCACTTCTTCATTTAACATACATAACCAGTGCATGTGACTGCTTGAAAGCTTTTAGGAAAATTATATATATGAGATAATGTACTTTTAGAAATCTTCCATTTTATAAATGGTTATGAGTGCTTAGATTGAACTCTATCAAGTAGAGGAAATATTTATATTTTGAGGTAGAGATAGGGTAGAATTGCAAGGAACTTTCAATGTCTATTCATTTGCATTTGTTTCATGTGAGTATTTTACTAAGTGCTATTTTACTTTTGTAATCAGAAAGAAAGATAAAAGCAATTTTAAAAAGATAGTTGTCAAGTTTCTTCTGACCTAAGTAGAACTAATAAAGCAGTGAACCCATTAGATAGTGTAATAGCATGCAGATTATGACAGTTTTGTCAAGATTTCTTTGAGAGGTAATGAAATTAGTTTCCAATTGAATCTGCATTTTATATTAAATGAACACCATGCATATATATTCAAAATTATGAAAATGGAAATTAGAAAGGCCACAACAATTTCAGAATTAAATGTATGGATAATCAGAATAATAGTTAAACTGCTGATTATTGCCACATGCAAATTTACTCTGAAATTCGCAAAACTAGCTATATAGAAAGAGGAAAGTATGCATCTACCCAATTTTGTAAAGCCTTGATCTTTACAGTATCTTGGACTGATTTTATAGTTGTTACTTGCTTCCCTTTTACTGTTAGACTCATGGCCAAATTTATTTACACGTCTTGCCACAAAACAAAAACAAAAGCAAACAACTTTCTATTGCCTATGACATAAAGATAGCAGACTCCTTGCTTTTCAAAAGAGAAAAAAAAGCTTACATATTTGATATAATACTCCACACCATCATTTAGTCAGTGGCCTTTGGAATAAAACTGAACAATTATGGTCTAATTTATGACACAATTAAATGATGACAAAAAATTCTGACCCAGAAATACTGAGATGACATCAACAAAATGATTGACCAGAGGTGCCAGGCACTCTTTCGTCTACAACAAAGAATGAAAATAAGAAAACAAACAAAAATCCCCAGCTGCTTCACTGGAGTGTTTTAGTAGAGCATCAGAGAGTAGAGAGGACATAGCAGAGATGTTGAAGAACATTAAGATATATAATTGCTTTGTAAATAAGAGAACAAAATATCCAACATCTATTGTATAATCTCTTGAGATCAACCCTGAACTAAGAGGCACTTCATTTGGTGTTGAAAGGGTAAAGAGGAAGCACTTGGAAGTCCCTACTTATACCACGCAGTTGTGATATTTTTCCATGGGAAAAGCCTGTGGCTTTCACTAGCCCTGAGCCTAGTTTGGGTCATTACTATACCAGGTGCCCTGGTGAAAGTGGCCAACCCACATTATACCCTCTACTGTACAGGCTTTTTCTGCTCAGAGACGTCTAGATACCTTACTCATCTGGGGTTCTGTGAAGCAGCCTGGCAGCTGCCTTCAGCAGCTCTGTAGACCTATTCCTATAATGCAGCCAGGAGGCAATACTCACTCTCCTACATCCTCATGAATAAACTGGGCAGTCCCCCTTGATTATCTACATCTGCTGAGCCCAATTCTTTCTTTCCCTTCCACTGCCCCAGTAACTTAGGCAACCCTGTTATTGCACCACTGCCCCAAGAACAACCCAGGCCATCCTACTTATTCCTTTGCTACTCTTGAGATGGCCAGGTGGCCTGCCTATCCATTGTTGGGCGCAGGGTCCCCACTCATCTTTCTACCCTAGAAGGAGTGGAGTAACTCCAACCATGCAACATTAGCCCTGGGAAGCAGCCCAGCAACTATCCCTGAGCACCTTGGCCTACTGAGGATCTTAGATGCAGCCTGGAAATCCCTACCTACATATGAACAACCCCAGGAATCAGCTGAACAGCCCTCCTGAGGGTCCATACCCAGTGCTTCCAGTGAGCTTGACGAGCTCGGTATAAAGGAGCTGCATCCTGTCAGTGTGGTCTCACAGTTCTATAACCAGGCTACTGAGATAATTGCAGGTATCTCCAACATTGATTACAGCTGAAGAAATTACACAGACACTACACTACTGTACTCACCAGTAGCCAAGTATACCACACCATATTGAAACACCACCACAAAGTCATTTAGTATGAAAACCATCCTATAACATTGTTAAAAAGCATTGACACATCAGAAAGATCAATGTAAGGACAAAGAAGTGTGAAAATACCTGGAAACATGATACCCCCACAGGAACACAATAACAGCAAAGAAGAGGACATTGGAAAATTGCCTGATAAAAAGGGAAATGAATTGTTTTAAGGAAAATTAATGAGCTACAAGAGAATATAGACAGATATTTCATTGAAATTTGGAAAACAATTCATGAAATGAATAAAAAATTCTACAAAGAGATAGATATCATAAAAAAGAACACATTAGTAGTACATGTATTTGCTCTGATGGTATTGCTGTAAATAGGGTTTAGTGTCTTCTTTCAAAGTGGTGCTGATACTGGGATCAGCAGAGGAGACCCACTGAGTAAAAGTATCAATACCTTCATATTCGCCCAAACTGGGCCACCCACTTAAAGAAGCTCACTAAATAGTTCCTTGCATAAAAGTAGAAATGCTAATTATTCCAGCATATGGTTACATACAGGCAATATGAAAAGAAAGGGAATAAACCACCCAAACAGCCCACAATACTTAAACAAATGATCCCTTTCACATCACTGTGGAGGAAATATCAGAGAAAGGATTTAGAAAGTTTATAGTTAAAATATTAAATGAACTAAAGGAAGATGTAAGAAATTAATTTAGGAAATACAGGAAGTGAAAGATCATTTCAATAAAGAGATTCTGAAAAAAACTAATCAGGAGTTCTGGAAATAAAAATTCAAAATATCAAAACAACAACAAAAACCCAGGGGAAAGCGTCACTAATAGATTAGACCAATTTGAAGCCAGATTCTCAGGCCTTGAAGACACAGTATATAGAAAATATATGCAGAATATATGCAGAATACTCAAGAAATCTAAGGCAATATTAAAAGACCAAATATAACCATCATTGGTATAGACATAAGCATTTAGAACCCCAAATAAGACAGAATATTAAAAAGCATAAGAGAAAAATTGCATGTCAAATTTAGAAGAGAGACAATTTATATTCAACTGATCTCTAAATGCAGACCTTAAAAGCTTAGAATAACATATAGCAAGCCCTGAAAGAAAATGGTGCCAACCAAGATTACTATATCTAGCAAAACCAGCCTTCCGAATTGAAGATGAAATAAAACCTTCCATGATTATCAGATACTAAAGGAATTTGTAACCACTAAGCCTGTACTTCAAGCATAATATAATATTCCATGCAGAAGAAATTAAAATAAAATTGAGAATTAGCATATAGATGAATTTCACTATAAGAATAATCAAGGGACAATCAAGTAGAAATAAATCAAGATGGCATGAAATAAAAATCATCCCTCTATAATAACAGTGAATGTAAGTGGCATAAAATATCTGATCAGAAGACAGATTGGCAGAATAGCTTAAAAAATAAGACCCAACTATATGTGGTTAATAATGTACTCATCTTACAGGCAAGAATATACCATGCACAGGGAGACTGAAAACAAGCAAGCATAGCTACTCTCATATCAAACAAAGCAGATTTTAAGCAAAAAATTTATTTGAAGAGTCAAAGAAGTTCACTTCATACTGGTTAAGGAAATCAACCAAAATAATATAATGATTGTAAATGTTTCTGTCCTAAACATTGATGCACCTACATACATACATACATAAAACAAATCCTTCTCAATATAGAGAATCAAATAGACTATAATATAATAATAATAGGTTATTTCAACACACCTCTCTAACTATTAGTTAGGTCATGTAGACACCAACTAAGTAAATACTCTTCAGAATTAAAAAAACACTATTAATAAAATGGACTTAACAGACATCTAGAAAGTATTTTCTACACCAATAACTGAATTCACTTTCTTCTCAGAGGCATATGGTACTTTCCCTGTAAAAGATTATGTTTTAGAGTACAAAGGAAATCTATGTAAATACAAAAATATGGAGATAATACCAGATCATAATGGGATGAAAACAAGAATCATTTTGACACCTGGACATTAGAAATGCACCTTTTTAAATAATTCTTTTTGGTTATATATAACAACAGGATATACCCTGACATAACCACAAAAGCTATAACATAACCCACTGTAATTCAGTACTCAGCACCCCCACTGCCTTCCCTCCACTCCATTGATATCCTTTTTAAATCTACCTACAGTTTACTTTTTATTTTTGTTAGTGTCTTATGGATACATCAGATGCAGGGACTTTGCGACATCCATGCATGCACATAGGAAAGTTCAGTCAGAATCATTCCATTGTTTTTCCCTTTTCCCATCCCTCTTCCTCCTCCTCAATCCCCCTCATACGCTACTGATCTTTCCTCAATTTCGATGAAATTCCCTCTCTTTTTTCCCCTTTCTCTCTCTCTCTCTCTCTCTCTCTCTCTCTCTCAATGAAATGAAGAGTTGGTGTTTTGAAAAGACAAACAAAATTGACATACCATTAGGTAATTTAACCAAGAAAAAAGAGAGAAGGTCCAAATCACAGATTGAGAGGGGACATTGTAACTCCTAACACAGAAAAGTAAATAAATTACTAGGGACAGTTAAAAACAACTATAAGTCAACATATTGGAAACTCTAGAAGAAATGGATGAATTTGTGTAACGTTTTACCTACTACAATTGAACCACGAGGACCTAGAAACCTGGAGCACATCAGTAATAACTGGCAAGACTGAATCTAATAAAGTCACTTATTAATAGAAAACTCATGAAGAGATGGCCTCACTGTAGAATTATACTGAAATTTCAGATATTCTCAAACTATTGCATAATAGTGAAAGAGAGAACCCTTTCAATTTCATTCTATACAGCCAGCATTACACTGATTCCAAAATTAAATGAGGTAACAACAAAGAAAATTATAGACCAATATGTAAATGCATGTAAAATTTCTCAATAAATTACTGGCAAATTGAATCCACAGCCAAAAATAAATCCACCATGACCAAGTCAGTTTTATCCCAGGGATTCAAGGATAATTCAACAGGTACAAATTGATAAATATAACACATGTTACAACAGAATGAAGGGCAAAAAGCATATGAGCATCCCAGTAGATGTAGAAAAGACATTTGGAAAATTTCATATCCCTTCATGTTTAAAAAATCCCTCTAAAATTAGGTAGAGGAAAAAAATGTACCACAACACAATAAAGACTGCACATCACAAACCCATAACCTATACCATAGTGAATGGGGAAAGGTAGAAATTGTTTCCTCTAAGTCAGGAATAAGACAAAAATATACATTGTCTAGCCTCAAAAAAAATACTTGGGAATCAACTTAACAAAAGAGGTGAAAGATCTATATAATGAAAATTACAGAAAATTACAGAACACTAAAGAAAGAAATCAAAGAACACCTTAGAAGATGGAAAGATCTACCTTGCTCTTAGATAGGCAGAATTAATATTATCAAAATGACATACTTCTAAAAGCACTATACAGATTTAATGCAATTCTGATGAAAATCCCAATGTCATTCCTCATAGAAATAGAAAAATCAGTCATAAAATTCATCTATAAAAATAAGAGACCCAGAATAGCTAAAGCAATCCTTAGCAGGAAGAGTGAAGCAGGTGGCATCACTATACCAGACCTTAAACTGTACTACAGAGCAATAGTAACAAAAACAGCATGGTATTGGCACCAAAACAGACTCGTAGACCAATGGTACAGAACAGAGGAAACAAAGAATAACCCACAAAACTACAATTATCTTATATTAGACAAAGGTGCCAAGAACATGCATTGGAGAAAAGATAACATCTTCAACAATAGGTTCTGGGAAAACTGGAAATCCATATGCAACAAAATGAAATTAAACCCCTATCTCTCACCATGCACAAAATCAACTCAAAATGGATCAAGCACTTAAGAATAAAACCACAGACCCTGTATCTAATAGAAGAAAAAGTAGGCCCCTAATCTCCATCATGAGGGATTAGGCCTGAACTTCCTTAATAAGACTCCTGTGGTGCAAGAATTAAGACTAAGAATCAATAAACGGGATGGACTCAAACTAGAAAGCTTCTTCTCAGCAAAAGAAACAATCTTTAATATCCCTTCATGTTTAAAAATGAGGTGAATAGACAGCCCACATCTTGGGATCAAATCTTTACCCCTCACACATCAGATAGAGCACTAATCACTAGGGTATATAAAGAACTCAAAAAACTAGACATCAAAAAAAATAATAACCCAATCAATAAATGGGCCAAGGACCTGAAGAGAGACTTCTCATAAGAGGATATACAATCAATCAACAAATACATGAAAAAATGTTCATCATCACTAGCAATTAGAGAAATGCAAATCAAAACTACTCTAAGATTTCATCTCACTCCAGTCAGAATGGCAGCTATTATGCATACAAACAACAGTAAGTATTGGTGAGGATGTAGAGAAAAAGGTGTACTCATACACTGCTGGTGGGACTGCAAATTGTTACAGCCAATATGGAAAGCAGTATGGAGATTTCTTAGAAAATTGAGCATGGAACCACCATTTGACCCAGCAATCCCTCTCCTTGGTCTATACCCAAAGGGCTTAAAAACAGCATACTACAGGGACACAGCCACATCAGTGTTTATAGCAGCACAATTCATAATAGCTAAACTGTGGAACCAATCTTGATGCCCTTTAATAGATGAATGGATAAAAAATGTGGCATATATACATAACGAAATATTACTCAGCAATAAAAGAGAATAAAATCATGGCATTTGCAGGTAAATTGATGGAGTTAGAGAAGACAATGCTAAGTGAAATTAGTCAATTCCAAATAACCAAATGCCAAATGATTTCTTTGATATAAGGAAGCTGATTCACAGTGAGATAGGGAGGGGGAGCATGGGAAGACTAGATGAACTCTAGATAGGGCAGAGGGGTGGGAGGGGCAGGGAGGGTTATGGGGTAATTAATGATGGTGGAATGTGATGATCATTATTATCCAAAGTACATGTATGAGGACACGAATTGGTGAAAGTATACTATATATATAACCATAGATATGAAAAATTGAGCTCTATATATGTAATAAGTGTTGTAACGCATTTCACTGTTGTATATAAATAAAAAAGTCCAGGCTTTACAAAAAAATGTACATTCTCACATCTCTTTTCCAGTGTAATATTGGAAGTCTTAGGCAGAGTGATAAGAAAAAAATAAGGGCAATCAAATATGAAAGGTGTAGTTCAAATTATCTCTGTTTTCAGATGATATAATTTTTCTTATAAAAAATCAAAATACTTAATCAAAAATGTAGTAGATCTGATAAATGAATTCAGTAAGATTGCAGTATCCCATTTCGCCATACAAAATTCAGTAGTTTTAAAAATACACCATAACTAAATTAGGTATCCATTTTTTAAACTATTAAAACATGTTTTAATACTTTATTAATAGTTTAATGTTTAAATTAAATGTTTTAATAGTTTATTAATATTTTAATATTACCACATTAATATGTACAATATTTATGTTTTATCTATCAGTGAAAAAATTATTTTAAAAACTTCTACAAATTAGTTTATTAAAATAAGTAGCCTAAATAGTTACTGCAAAGAAGAAATAAAGTGATGTACAGATTCAGTGTAATTACCTTCAAAATATCATTGTCATTCTTTACAAAAGTACAAAAAGTACTACTAACATTTACATGGAACCACATAAGGCCCTAAATATCCAAAATAATCCTGAACAAAAAGAACAAAGCTGGAGTAATTACAATAACTTATTTCCAAACATAGTACAAAGGTATAGTAACCAAAAAAATATTGGAGATGCATAAAATAGACACATAGACCAAGGAAACAGAATGGACTATCTGGATATAAATCCATGCATTGACAGTCAACTGATTTTTGATAAGGACAGCAAGAATCTATTTTGGAGTTATAAAGTCTCTTTAATAAATGATGCTGGAAATACTGGGTACCCATATGGGGAATGAAATAACTGTATCTCTGTCTCTCACCATGTACAAAAATCAATTCAGGGACTGGAAATGTGGCTCAGTGATAGAGCGCTCACTTAGCACATGCAAGACACTGGGTTTGATCCTCAGCACCACACAAAATAAATAAATAAATAAATAAATAGGCATTGTGTCCAACTACAACTAAAAATATATTTAAACAAACAATTCAAAATGTATTGAAGACAAATACGAACCTAAAACTGCCGCAGTCTGGCTGGGCACACAATCACGAGCCACCACACAGCTTGTAGATTCAAACAGCAACTCTTTATTCCCGAACTCACACCAGCCGTCTACAATCACGTTCTGGGGAAGTCCACGTTCTCTGCCCAAATCCACCTCCACTGGGCTTCTATCTCCAAAATATACTGTCTGAATCCCGTGAGAACTCAAGGGGAACTCAGGCAGCAGGATACGCCCTATTCCCAGCAGGAATAATCTTAAACCTTAAACCTGGAACTTAAACTGGGAACGCCCTAAACAGGATTATCTTAAAACCGGGAACACCCTAATCTGCCTTGGTCCTTGAGCAAGGTCACCTACATTCAATGTCGCTGCAACATGTCAGCAACATGGGGTACGCTGGCAAGGAAATTGTCATACCTACTTGGCTAATGGCTCCCAGCATCTCCCCCCTTCTGATTAATTAAACAACAAGCAATGTGGCTTAAGGACCGTGCCTGGTAGGTTGTCCAATTCAACATATGGTTCTTACCCGTCATCGGAAAACTGACCTTTAGGCGTCAGCCTCCTGTCTTAGGTTGATACCACTGCAATTGAATCATACCCGTCACTGACTACCGGTCCAGCATACAGCCATACTTGTGGATAGGTCTATGCACCAGTGGGGGGGTGAGGTTCTTTGCCTCACCTCTGTTGGCCCCCAAATTTGGCCTTGGTGCCAGTGGGGGAGTGAGGTTAATGTGGCTTATGGACCGTGCCTGGTAGGTTGTCCAATTCAACATATGGTTCTTACCCGTCATCGGAAAACTGACCTTTAGGCGTCAGCCTCCTGTCTTAGGTTGATACCACTGCAATTGGATCATACCCGTCACTGACTACCGGTCCAGCATAAGCCATTGGCCCCCAAATTTTAGACCATCACTAGCAGAAGGGAGGAGGATACAGAAATGCCACGACACCAAGCCAATTGACGGCTCCTTGGGAAAAAATTGCATCACTGGTGACACCATCAGCAAAAATATGCCAGCATTACCACAATTCGCTGCACCAAACGATAGTTACATAGTCCAGGCAAGTTCTGCAAGCAGTTCAAAGCAGAGGAATCTATCAATATGTCCATTTCCTCCCAAAATCCGTTTCCTCCCAAAGTAAGTTGACTCTTTGATTGAGCATTACTTGTTGAGTTCTTCACTGGCACTGGGATGGAGATAGGAATTCTGGCAATGATGCTAAAGAGACATTATCCTGAAAAGAATTATTAAATATAATGAAAAGGAAAGGTGAAAGTAAACAAACAGATCTGTTAACCTACTTTAAAAACAATCCTTAACAGCTGTTTACCTAATTTAAATTAATAAACAAACAGATCTGTTAACCACCTTTAAAAACAATCTTTAACAGCTGTTTACCTAATTTAAATTAAACCATTTAAATCACGTGAATAAAAATAATAATTCGGATCCATTTTTTCATGAGCGCTCCTCATATAAGAAATATGGACATACGCACATACAGACATACAACACAAAACACAAGAGTGTACACAAACGTACAACACATAAGAAAATAGTAAAGGCCTTGTAGCTTTACCTAGGTGAAATCTCCATTGCAATGTTTAAAAACTCCACAGTCAAAAAATAAAACTGATCAGAAAAACATTAACCTAGGTTTGTATGAGCTCAAAAAATAAAAATAGAACCTTATGATGTGGAAAAATGCAATAATAAAATAGCTATTGAAAAAAGCATCCTGGTTAATCACTGTCGCAGATGTAAGAATGGCCAAGCTGGAGTTCTGGATATCAGCTGTTATGGATTTGAGTCAAATCATCTTCTTTTTGATCTGTAGAGACTGTTTTAGTTAATCTTTCTGGAATCCAAATGGGCTGCTGTTCTCCCTGTGGAAAAACACAAACAGACCCCCGACTCCAGACAATCACTGGGTCAGGACCTTTCCATTGTCCTGTTAGAATATCTTTCCAAAGTACTTTAGGCTTATGTACATTTTTTGGATACATATGCCTTTCCGCAGCACTAAGTCCTGATGAATCCAAATTTAAAAAGTTTAGAGTAAAAAGCGTTATTTTAAGTTTATCTTTGGGGGATATATACCCCTTTCCAATTCCCTCTTTTTGCTTTAATAAGTATGTTTTAATAGTTTGATGAGCTCTTTCAACTATGCCTTGTCCCTGTGGATTGTATGGGATTCCTGTTATATGAGTAATACCAAATGATGAGCAAAATTGTTTAAAAGAGGTAGAGGTATAGCCAGGACCATTATCGGTTTTTAACTGTTTAGGAACGCCCACAGTGGCAAAATTTTGTAAGCAATGAGCTATAACATCTTTAGTTTTTTCTCCGGCATGAAGGGAGCCCATCAAAAATCCAGAAGAAGTATCGACTGTAACGTGTAAATATTTTAATTTTCCAAATTCTGGCAAGTGTGTGACGTCCATCTGCCAAATATGGTTAGGTATCAGTCCTCTAGGATTGACTCCAAGATTAACTTGTGGTAAAAATGTCACACAATTTTGACATTGTTTTATTATATGTCTGGCTTGTTCCTTAGTTATTTTAAAACGCTTTTGTAAAGTATTAGCATTAACATGAAACCTTTTATGAAAATTTGTAGCTTCTTCAAATGTAGAGAAAATATGTATGTCATGTGTAGTTTTATCTGCTAAATCATTGCCTAAACTAAGGGCTCCAGGCAATCCTGTATGTGCCCTAATATGTCCTATGAAGAATGGATCTTTTCTGTCCCAGATTAGACTTTGTATAGTGGAAAACAAAGAGAAAACAGTAGAAGAAGGGGAAATCCTACCAGCATCTTCAAGAGATACTATAGCATTAACTACATACTGACTATCAGAAAATAAATTAAATACAGAATCTTTAAACATCAAAAAAGCTTGTAAAACTGCATTAAGCTCTACCTTTTGAGCTGATTGTTTGGGTACTAAAAATGTAAAAGTTTGATCTGGGGTAACTACTGCTGCTGTACCATTATTAGACCCATCAGTGAATATATTTGGAGCATTCATGATAGGTGTTTTTCTTGTCATTTTAGGAAAAACTACAGGATGCTTAGACCAAAAAGACAACAAAGGATTAGATGATAAATGATTATCAAATGTAACATTAGATTTACACATGATTATTGCCCAAGTATTTAACTCATTAGCTAACTCATCAATTTGATCCATAGTATATGGAGTAATAATTTTATTGGGAGAAATTCCAAACACTCCCTTCGCTGCTTTTATTCCTTTGAGTATTAATTGTCCTACAGCCTCAGGATACCTAGTAAGAATAGTGTTAGGAGAATAAGATAAATGTATCCACAATAATGGACCGTCTTGCCAAAATACTCCTGTAGGAATATTTTTTGTTGGTAGTACAATAAATAATAAAGGCAAACTTATATCAATTCTATCCAAATGCATATTTTCCATATATGTTTCAATAATTTTTAATGCCTTTCTTGCTTTAGGAGTTAACATGCGGGGTGAATTTGGATCTGATGGACCTTTTAGAATATCAAATAAAGGTCCCAATTCTCCTGTTGGTATACCTAGATAAGGCCTTATCCAATTTATGTCTCCCAATAACTTTTGAAAGTCGTTATGTGATTTGAGTTGATCTACTCGTATTTGAATTTTTGGTGGACGGACCATGGTTGAGGATAATAGAACTCCTAAATAATTAATTGGAAAATTTAATTGTACTTTATCTATTGCTATCTCTAGATTATAATTTTTTAATAAGTTTGTAAGTGTGGCATAACATTCCAGCAATATGTTTTTATCTTTATGTGCCAATAATACATCATCCATATAGTGAAATATTTGTAGTTCAGGATTTTGATTTCTAAGTGGCTGGATTGCTTTGTTAACATATATTTGGCACATAGTTGGACTGTTAGCCATCCCTTGAGGGAGTACTTTCCATTCATATCTCTGATCAGGACCTTCATGATTTAATGCAGGGATAGTAAATGCAAAACGTGGACTATCCTCGGGATGAATTGGAATTGAAAAAAAACAATCTTTAATATCTATAGCTAAAACATGCCAGGTTTTTGGCAAAGCAGACAATTGAGGAATCCCTGATTGAGCAGGTCCCATAATAACCATCTCATTATTAATGGCTCTTAAATCTTGCAATAATCTCCATTTACCAGATTTCTTTTTGATGACAAAAATGGGAGTATTATGGGGAGATATGGAAGGTTGTATATGTCCTTCCGCTAATTGTTGTTTGACCAGATCATGGGCTACTTGTGTCTTTTCTTTAGTCAGGGGCCACTGAGGAACCCACACTGGTCTTTCTGATTTCCAAGTAATTTTGATTGTCTCAGTGGCCCTTTCTGAAAATCCAACCCATGTCTGTCTGTTCCTTGATCTATTTGTACTGGTGCTGCTATACCTTGCCCTTGTTTTCCTAATCTTTTTTCTTTCCTAAAGCCTTGTCTAGCCCTAGTAGTGGGCGAATTAGGATTGATGTTATTTGTTAATGTCAAACCTAATTGATCTAGGACATCTCGTCCCCATAAATTTATAGGAAGATGATCCAATACATATGGCTGTATAGTTCCTTCACATCCTTCAGGATCCTTCCAATCTAATATCATAGAACTTCTATGGGGATTAGTCGCCACTCCTAGGCCTCGAAGCGTTTGAGTGGCTTGTTGTAATGGCCAATGTTTTGGCCATTCTTGACGAGAGATAATGCTAAGGTCAGCTCCTGTGTCCAGTAGCCCATTAAACTCATGACCTTGAATATTTAGTTTTAGCATTGGGCGAGAATCTAAATTTAAAGACAACATAGCCCAATCTACACCTGTGGAGCCTAATCCCTTGGAACCTCTTTCTACACTATGACTAGGAAATTTATTATGTAGGCTGGGTATTATTAACAACTGTGCTATTCTATCTCCAGGTGAAATTACTGATATACCTCTTGGAGAACTAGCTATAATTTTTATTTCACCTACATAATCGGGATCAATTACCCCAGGACTTATCATAAGTCCTTTTAATGTAGATGAACTACGTCCCAGTAATAAGCCTACTGTTCCTTGGGGAAGAGGTCCTTTTACTCCTGTGGGAATGATTTGAACTCCCATCTCTGGAGTTAATACTGCTCTGGCAGAGGCGCAGATGTCCAACCCTGCGCTCCCTCGGGTTTGTCTGATGAGGGATTTAATGGACAATGTGTCCTGGGCACTAGCCTGATGGTGTTGCTGGGTTCCTCCACTGCCCCGTATATTTGTGGTTGTGGGCCCCGGAGCATTGGGCCCCCCTGTCCGTTTTTTGGCAATGGAGCCTGATGCCTTTCTCCACGATATCTTGGATAAATACCTGGTCTTTGTTCGTTTTTTGATAAGGGAGTACCTTCTATGGTGGTTTGAGAACGGCATTCATTAGCCCAATGTCTCCCTCTACGGCATCGTGGGCAAATACCCGGTATTCTATTCCTTTGATACCTACTTTTGTTAAACCCTCCTCCTATGGGGCAATTCCTTTTAAAATGTCCTGTTTGTTCACAATCATAGCATGTTTTTGGCCTGGCATCTAAAGCCTGTTGTACTGCAGCTGCCAAGACTTGCCCTTGTTCATTAATATCTCTACATAATTTAATATATGTGTTTAAATCTTCATGTCTCCATGGTCTAATAACCTCTCTGCAGCAACGATTTGCTTGGTCATAAGCCAGTTGTTTTATTAATGGCATTGCTTGTTCTGTATCCCCCAAAATTTTGGCAGCCGTTTGAATTAGCCTATCTACAAAGTCAGCGTAAGGTTCATTAGCTCTCTGTATTACCTTAGATAGCTGACCTTGTAAATCTCCATGTCCTTGTAAAGTCTTCCATGCCCTAACTGCATCTGCAGCAATTTGTGCATATATAGCAGGATCATATTCAATTTGTTGCCGTTGACCCTCATAAGGTCCTTTTCCTAACAACATATCTAGATTTCTTTGAGGGTAACCGGCTGCTGCATTTCGCCTAGCTGTCTCCGTGCAAAATTCCTCATTGGCAACCTTCCATAACAAATATTGTCCTCCATTTAGTACAGATTTACACATGCTAGCCCAATCTGCTGGCGTCATGTCCAAGTTAGTAATGGACTCGACCATGCTTACCGTGAAGGGAGCTTGAGGGCCATAGGTTGTTACAGCCTCCTTTAACTGCTTCACTGTTTTAAAATCTAATGCACGGTGAATTCGCTGCCCTCCAGCCTGTTCAAGTACAGGGCATACTAATCTTTGAGGTCCTGTCTCAGGATCCCATTTATCAACTACGGGGTTTGAGGGCCACTCAGCTGTCTCCATCGGTGGGGCTGTTGGTTGAATTACGCCCTCTTGTGATAAAACGGAGTTAGTAACAGCCTCCTGTTGTGGCCTTTTTCCTAACAACCCCTTTTCCTTTAAATTTTCTTCCTCCGTCTGACTAGCTCGAGAGACCTTCTCTTTTGCTTGATCTAAAATGTCTTTCTCCATGGTCTGAACCTCTAACAATTTACTTAACATCTTTTCGGTTTGTTTTTTACTAATTTCTAATCTACTATAAAGATAACGCAACCCAATAAGATAGCACAAAACAAAGCCGAAACTGAATGAAACAAAAACGGAATAAAAAATCATTGTATCAATTTTCTCTTCCTCAGGGCCGACAAACTTCAAACCTTTAGTCAACCATTTTTTCCAGTTTGCCTGAGAAATTTCTAGGGATAGGCAGCTTGAAACAAAAACAAGATAAATCAAAACAATAACACATTGTTTTTTGAATTGGTCACCCATTCTTTCGCTCTTCCTCAGGGGCGAGCAATTTCACTTACCTCTAAACTTCAGAAGTTCCCCGCACGGGCCACCAAATGCCGCAGTCTGGCTGGGCACACAATCACGAGCCACCACACAGCTTGTAGATTCAAACAGCAACTCTTTATTCCCGAACTCACACCAGCCGTCTACAATCACGTTCTGGGGAAGTCCACGTTCTCTGCCCAAATCCACCTCCACTGGGCTTCTATCTCCAAAATATACTGTCTGAATCCCGTGAGAACTCAAGGGGAACTCAGGCAGCAGGATACGCCCTATTCCCAGCAGGAATAATCTTAAACCTTAAACCTGGAACTTAAACTGGGAACGCCCTAAACAGGATTATCTTAAAACCGGGAACACCCTAATCTGCCTTGGTCCTTGAGCAAGGTCACCTACATTCAATGTCGCTGCAACATGTCAGCAACATGGGGTACGCTGGCAAGGAAATTGTCATACCTACTTGGCTAATGGCTCCCAGCATCAAACTATGAAAGATCTAGAAGACAACAATGAAGACATACTTCAGAGCATTGATGTAGGCAAAGATTTTTTGGATATGACCCCCAAAGAACAGGAAACAAAAACAAAAATTTACAAATGTAATTATATCCAAATATAAATGCTTCTCACACCAGAGGTAACAACAGAAGGAAATGAAAATCTACAGAATTGGAGTATATACTGCCAACTCCTTATCCGGCAAGGGGTTAATTTTCAGAATATATAATGAACTCAAGCAACTTAGCAGCAAAAATTCAATGGTCCAATTAAAAACATGGGTGAATGACCTAAAAGATAGTTTTCAAAAGTGAATATACAAATGAATGTTCAGTAAGTATATCAAGCAATGATCAAAAGCACTAATCATTATGGAAAGCAAACAAAACTGTAATGAGAGGTCATCTTACCCCAGTTAGAATTGCTTTTACCTTTAATATAAAAAATGAGTAATGCTGTGGAAGAATGTGGGAAAAGAGCAGCTCTCACACACCATTGGTGGGAATGTAAATTAGTGTAGCCATTATAAAAAATACTGTGGAGTTTCCTAATAAAACTGGAGCTAGAACAACCTACAGTG
Organism: Marmota flaviventris; assembly: GCF_047511675.1. NCBI lineage: Eukaryota > Metazoa > Chordata > Mammalia > Rodentia > Sciuridae > Marmota > Marmota flaviventris. The sequence continues at coordinate 104,768,517 of NC_092518.1, forward strand.
TTATCCAGCAATTGCACTACTGGGTATTTATCCAAAGAAATTGAAACCAGTATGTTGAAAAAAACATCTGCACACTCACATTTAGTTTAGCATTTTTCACAACTGCTAAGATGGTGTCAACCTAGGTGTCCCACAGTGGATGAATGGGTAAGGAAAATGTGGCATGAAATATTATTCAGCCATTAAAGAGATGAGTGTCTATCATTTGCAGGAACAGGAGTGGAACTGTAGGACATTGAATGAAATAACTCAGAAACAGAAAAACAAAAACTGTATGTTATCATTTATATATGGAAAGAAAGAATAGAATAGTGGTTCTCAGAGCCTGGGAAGGGTGTGAGGGATATGGGATTGTAAAGAGGGTGGTTATTGTGTTTAGGCATGTAGTTAGACAGGAGGAATGATTCATAATTTTCTGTAGCACAGTAGAATAACTGGGGTTGACAACAATTGATTGAATATTTCAAAATAGCTTATAGAGAGGATTTTGAATGTTCCCAATATAAAATAACAAAGTATCTGAGTTTATAGATTTGTCAGTTATGCTGACCTGATCACTAAACATTGTAAATATATCAACATTGTCATTCTATAATGCATACATATGTATAATTGCCCTGTCAATTAAAACAAATATATTTTAAAAAGTATTAATTACTAAAAGAAAAATGAAAACTAAAATTATCTATAAAAATACTTATTTAAAAACTATCCAAATAGAATATCTAATAAATTTAACAACAAAGGATCAATTTAAATAGTTGTATCAATTTAAAAATAAGTATTTATGGCCTATTACGGTGAATGATCAGTGCTGTGGTAAGGCTGGATGATGTGGGTAAAGAGCAGATGGAGGGTGAGAGAGACTTGCAGCATACCTCTAAAAATCACACTATTTATGAAATTACTTATATTACTTAAACTTGAAAACATCTCTCAATAAGACTTTCTATGGTTTATTTATTCATGAAAAAATGGGATTTCCTGTTTATACAAAGAGAAACATAATGTACTTTGCTCATCAATGTAATCCAAGTGCTCTTTGTGTACAAAGTGCCATAGAGGAAGAAGTATGTTTTGATGAATCAGTGTAAATTAGTCAGAACTATATTGATTTGAACTTCCTTTCATTTTGAGACATGTGAAGGATTCTAAGGATTCCAACTGAAATGTTGTGTTTAAGGATTACATGTGAAGCTGAATTCATGAAATTGGGCCTTAGATTCTCAGTTTAAACTGAAAATAAATCAATCCCCTGTGGTCAGGGATGCATTTTTTATATTATTTGGTGAAGGGATGAGGTTCATTACTTTCTGATTTGCTAAAGTTTTGTTTTCTCCTATCATGAATTTGGTACAGTTTTTTGCCTCGTATTTTATTTACTAGGTGACCATTTGGTAAGAAAAAAATCTGTATAATGATAAATAAATGTCTGAGTGGTTAGTTTATATTAACTTAATATTTACTTGTAGGTGAGAATAGACTTAAAATAGATAGGATATTCATTGCATTAGCTGTAGGATTTTTTTTAATTCTGCAACAGTGCTCCCCATTATTAGTGAAAGTAATCAATACCATGTATGATTTGCAATTCTATTCTTCTTTTATCACTTTATTATTTTTAGTTTTAACAGATTTGGAAAAGGGTATCATTATTTCTGGAAATTATATAAATTCTTTACTATGGTAGATTTGTAGTCAAATGAGGTTTTAGGATTTAAGATTGTGCTCCTCTGAAGAAAAAAAAATACTGATTTTTTTCTTTTGCTCAGTAGGAAATGTTAGTGTCTGCCAGCCAAACCTTTCCCCTTGCTGTGTGTTGAATTCTCAGGTTCATTAAACAATTTGTAACTGCATCCCACAATCTAGGCTGAAGAAATGTTGGTCATCTTGTGTGATGGAACCCACTGATTGGGCCTCTCTTAATGAGAATTTAGCTAGAGGGAAGTTGGTAGGAATTGAAGAGATTTTGAACAGTGCTACTCTGTCTTTTCTCAACAACTACAGTCAGACTACAAAACTCACAGGAAAGAAAATGGCTATCTGCTGAGACGTGAGTTACATAATAATTGTCTTAGTCAAGATTCCTACAGAGACAATATTGTTTGTTAAGGTTTCTTGGAACTGCTATGGATGGTATACTTCAGGACAATATTAAGACATTTAAGAAAGTGTCAGCAAAGTAGAAATCCTGTTGTTGAAAAATCTTTTTTACTCTAATGGGTTTTCTGCATTTGCTTTTCAAAAAGTTTGTTTTTAGAGAATTTTGTTTCTTTGACTCCCCAAGAGCAACTAACATTCCTAAATGAGGTTATAACTTATGATTTCAAAATCAATACACCTTGATATCTGTTTTGTATAGTATCATAGTATAATTACTAAATAGCAATGATGCAGCACGGCTACTTCTGTTAAAAAAAATAAAACAGATTGGAGTTACCAGTAACAGAGAGCATTCAGAGCAACTCATTTCTTATGGAGGATGTGTAAATGTGTATGTGTGTTAGTTAAGAGTAGACTCTCCAGCACTGTTTTCTCTTTTTAGGTTGAATCCCAATGGAACATCAGGAGATAGATAAGTGAACAGGGACTGAAAGGATGGGAATTAGTTCAGGGAAGATACAACAGCATATACAAAGTTCCAGAGATGAAAAATACATGGCACTTTTAAGGAACTGAAAGGAATTAAATACATCAGTTGCATATATACACTTCTGTGAGTAGGAGATACAAGGCTGGGGGTAGAAGTAGGCATCTACTTATAAGATCATAAAAGCAAGTAAGATCTTACAAACAAGTCTGTGAGTTTGAACATTATCCAAAGGGTAATTGGAAGCTTTTGAAAGTTTAAGCAGGAATAGGACATGGTTAGATTTTGTTTTATAAAATCAATTCTGATATAGTACAGAAAATGAATTTAAACAGTCTAAAATGGAGGTGGGGAGAATATTTTGGAAGCTATTGAAGTAATTAAAGTAATAGATTAATAATGAATAGTTTTAGAAAGTCCAGTAGCAATTTAAGTTACTCAGCAACTATTGGGCAGTGAGAAATAGGTCAGGGGCCAAGGGAAATTAAAATATTTGTAATAATACTTAAAATTAGATGATAATGATGAATATAATATAATATATACAGTACATTATGGTTTACAAATAAGTTTCAAAACAATTATCTAATTAAATCTTAATCATTATAAAATGGATGTATAAATTATTATTACCATTTATCTTGTAGAAATAAATGGCCTGAAGTATATAGGAAATCCACAATGTTTAATGTCATAATTAAGAACTTGAAAGGTTTGAGATTTTATCCTGCATGCAAGTTTACAAATTCTTGTGCCATGATTTTATGGCAGAAAACATGAGATCTTTATGTCAGAGACAAAAGACTTTTATTACTTATGGCTCAGCAGGCAATATGTTCATATTTACATCTGTTCCCTTTGCCCTTCAGGTTCCTTGGGAGTAATGTGAAATGGCTTAGGTGGCTGCTGCATATGCAGCAATGAACTTCACAGATGAGGAGCCCTGGGCATAGGAAACTGCAATATTTTAACCTCCCAACACTTTGCACTGGAGGGAAACATTATCTTTATTATACAAGATAGTGAATAAATCTGTCCTGTGTCCTGGAAGAAGAAAATATCTCCATTTTCCAAAGTTGTTTGCTATACAAACTTCCTGTAAAGTTACTCTGGAAAATATGCTTCTGATCAGAAAATGTACAGAAAAGTAGAAAACCATGAAAAATTGCCTCTCAACAATAATCCTTTTCCTTTTATGAGAAGCTCTGTGTTTGTCTTATACTCGTGTGCTTGCTTAGGCCTTATAATCTTCTGAACATATTCACAAAATTGAATATAGTCAAAACCTTTATATAAAGATCAGTCTTCTTTGAGATTCTAGATGTTTTGGCTCATGACTACATAATTATAGAATTAAGTTCTCACAGAAATATTCTAATATTTTCCCCTTCCTTTAGCAATTCAGATATTTCCATTGTTGATACCATCTGAATATAAAGGAATGAAAATTAAAGAAGCATGCCTGAATGGTTGTTTATTAGACTTTCTAAATTGCCCCTTCATGGTGATTGGAACTGCAGAAGATCATCAGTGCTACCAGAACTAGTCAATGTAAAAGGAAATGACAGGAGTCATAAGGAGCAAGAGAAGTTACTTTACTGCTATAACTTTAACAAATAATAAAAGTGCTTTGGGTAAATCTTTCAATTTGTTCAAATGTGGGCAGTATTTTAGTCCCAACTCGTAGGAAAACACCTATTTCTACTTTCAAGAAATAGCAAAATATGTATGTTACTTTATAAACTTAGAAAACTGTAAAACTAGAAATCTATTTTGTGAACTTTTCAAAAACAGAAGGGGAAAGGAAGGAGCCATAAGCCAGTGATCACTTTTCATTTGCCATATACCTTTATTTAATTATCACAGCACTTCTATGAGATCATTGTTATCCTCATATTAAAGGTATTTGAGAAAAATACAATTGCTCAACATTTTATAGTTGTTGTGGCCAATCTTATAATTGAATTTCAGTATAACAATGCTTTTTTTCCATTCATTGCCATCATACTACTTCAGTATAAATTCCTACTATCTCATAAGATAATTGGAATTACTATTACTCAAAAGAAATGAGAGTTTCTTAATGAGTATTTTATTATATTTGAGGAAACCTCTAAGCATAAATAAAAGCAGTATGGCAAGTCAGAAAAGCAGTGGCTATGATAGTTTGGGGTGGAAAAGAGCAAAATTATACATTACTCTATATTTTAATGCAAAAATTCCTCTACCTGCCACCAGTGTGCGTATGTGTGTTAATTAATTGTAAATAAAAAGCTATACAAATCCTTTTTATTCATTTCCACATAGAACAACGTGTTCACAGTGGATATAGTTGGATTGTACAGACTATGCAATCAATCAGATCAACTATTGGATAGTGCTTGTTTACTCAAAAACAATTCATAATGTAGAATAAAAATATCTTGTGGTCTTATTGAATGAACTTTCAGTAAGAAATTGGTCAATTCAGTGATAGAGTTCAGTGAAACTGGTTAGCTTAGTCCTCTGGACAAATTAAAAAATCAAAGTAGTGGTTTAACAGGATTTTCTACCATTTTCAAGCATTTGAGTTGACTTTCTTTAGAGAGAACTTTAATCTTAAAAGCTCAAAGTAGCAAATATTGCTTTCCCCATGCTTCTTTCAGGTGATTAGTACAGACTGTGTAGGATTTTGAGATAATATAATAAGGAGCAGCAATGTGTCTGTTTTCTGATATCAGTCAGGGAGGTGAGCTGAGTTGACTTGCTTGCCTGGAATTATTAATGTTTATTCTCCAGGATGGATCCTGAAAAGTAACCTCTCAACATATTTCCAAGAAAATGAAAACTTCTGAAATAAAATGGATTAGGGGGAATGGAGTCAAGGTCACAAATAATCTTGTGTAAATAGTTCCATGAAGACTGTATAGAATCAATTACAATGAAAAACCTTAGCAATACACACTGGAAAATGATTTCAAGAAGAGTGAAAAATTGATTATTTGTTTATGGATTTGGATAAACATGTTTTCCAGTTAGTGCTTTTAATGAGTGTCTTTGAAATGAAATTAATGGTATTAAATTTAAAAAGTGAATTAAAGGAAATATTTGAAACAACTTAAAATTAACCTGCAAGACTCACAAATTCAGTGTGTTCGTGGCAAACATGATTTTAAAAACCTGAAAAGTGTAATAATCAGTGGAGAAAGAAGTTGGAATTGCCCATTTAATAAAGATCCCATAAGTAAGATACAGTGTCTATTTAATAATGTTACTCGTGTTTCCATGCAACTGACTTTTATAAGGGATTAATTATAGAGCTAGTAGTAAAGTTTTGACTTTCTTTTTAGAAAATCATAACTTTCAATCGATAATGAGTATTTTACAACTTATACTTTGGGACAGAATTTTTAAATGCCATTTAATTGGCATAATTAATTTTTTTGAAAATTAAAAGATTGTTTTATTTTTTTACTTCTTCTGATCATTTTAAATTTGTACCACTCCATGCACTTTGAATTATAACTAAATAATTATAGGTTACTCAGCTTTGTTAAAATGAAAGGATAGAATTTTGACTTTGAGTCTTAACAACTCTGAAAATAAAAGATCCCATTCTAGAATCATATACTTGATTTTGTTTAAAAAAATAACTTGAGTTATAATGCCAATATCTGAAAAAGGCAGCCCCTGATAGTAAATGAATAAGTGGAATAACCACACAGTATCATTGTGAGCTACAGTAAAGTAAGTCTTTAAAATTATTTTTCCTATTTGAATAATTAATAGGTTGAACAGGAATGAAACCATAACTATGGGGGTAAAAATCAGTGTAAATAAATGATATAGGTCAAAAGCATGAAAACAATTTCAGGAAAATAAACAAAAATATCTTTAAAATATAGAACTCTAAATACTTGATATATTTGGGGTACTCTACAATGCCCATTTAACTGTAATTTTTCCCTTGGATTTTTTTCTGTATGATAAGGAAGTCTATAGCATTTTTTGCACTTACTGTTGAAAAACGTTTTATCAATTATGAAAAATTTAAAGCATTTCTTCAACCTTTAAAAGATGAAATGGAGAATCTCTTTACTGTAATACAGCATGAAAACAGGTATCTGTGTTTTTGCTATTGCATGGATTGTTTTTTTAAAATAAAACATGATCATATATGATCAGACAGGGGTTTCAAGAGGAAACCAAAAACCAAGTTACCTCTTTCTAGTTAAGTCAAAAAACTGTAAGTGAAAAAATCCACTTTGTACAGTATGTAGATAACAGCAAAGTAGACTCATCAGAGCCAGACACTCAAAACACCATTGCTAAGAGTTAGCACTGTAGGCACAAAGCCAGAATTTGGCCTGTGGTTTATACTCTGTATGGCCTTGAGCTAAGAATGTTTTTTTTTTCTATTTTTAAAAGGATCATTACAGACAACAAAGAAAATGTAACAAAGAACCATATATGCACTGAAAACTTAAAACATTTATGATCTGACCCTTTACAGAAGTTTTGCAGATCATTTAATTTATACCAATGTTATATAGAATTCAGGCAGTGCAATTATACATCCAAGGCAATATTCATTAATTTACACCAGGAACATAGTTAGCATTCTTAAAAGGTGTCTTCTGATACTATTTTTCAGATTTTTTTTTCTTTTCAATTTTTCTTCCATTTTCAACATTGAAGTTCATCCTTATTTCTCTTTCCTTGATTTTGGAGAGTTTCCAATTTTCCATAGAGGCAGCAATTGTTTTTGCATCTCTGGCATTTATTTGCTGTTCCCAAATATTTTTCTTTGTTCTTTCATAGGAATAAAATTTAATAGATAGGCTTTGATAACAGCTTTTTGGCCTGTTGGGGCATAAGCCTGACAGTGTACTTTCCTAGCTTTCACTTTTCCTTTAACCATCCTATCCAAGAACTCAAACTCTTGAACAAAATTTTGGCAAGGTTTACACCAAGGAGTATAAAAATCAACCACCCAATGATTTTTCCCATTTAAAACTTTTTCACTGAAAGTCTGAGGTGTTAAAACTATGGACACTTAGAGCCGCCCCCTCCCCCCGCGCCTGCAAGGTAGGCGGAACTGTGACCAACCACAGAACAGGCCCAGTGGCCTGCTGAGGGGCAGAGCCGCCCCCCACCGCCCCGCGCCTGCAAGGTAGGCGGAACTGTGACCAACCACAGAACAGGCGCAGTGGCCTGCTGAGAGGCAGAGCCGCCCCCTCCCCCTCCGCCTGCAAGGTAGGCGGAACTGTGACCACCGACGGAAAAGGCCCAGTGGCCCGCGGAGGGGCAGAGCTGCCAACCACACCTGCAAGGTAGGCAGGCCTGGGACCCACCGGCAGAACAGGAGCAGCGGCCTGCTGAGAGGCAGAGCCGCCCCTCCCCCCTGCGCCTGCAAGGTAGACGGAACTGTGACCACCAACAGAACAGGCCCAGCGGCCTGCTGAAAGGGCAGAGCGGCCCCCCACCCCCCCGCGCCTGCAAGGTAGGCGGAACTGTGACCACCAACGGAAAAGGCCCAGTGGCCCGCAGAGGGGCAGAGCTGCCAACCACGCCTGCAAGGTAGGCGGGCCTGCGACCCACCGGCAGAACAGGCGCAGCGGCTTGCTGAGGGGCAGAGAAGCCCCCCCCCCCGTGCCTGCAAGGTAGGCGGACCTGCTACTGACCAGCAGAACAGGCCCAGTGACCTGCCGGCGTGGTAGGCACATTGCCCCAATTGGAGGAGGGGCAGAGCCGCCGCCCGCGACTGGGAGGGAGACTTTGCAACTATACAAGAGCAATATAAATATATAGGGGGAAAATTCAATAGCACAACAGTTTCACCAAGCAGAAAGAAACACGAACAGTATTAAGAGACAAGGAAAGAAAGGACCACAAGCAATGCAGGTCAACTCAATGTTAGAAGAGGTAATATCTGCAGCAGATGGAATGTCAGATAAAGAATTCAGGATATACATGCTTCAGATGATCTGGAGTCTCAAGGAAGACATTACACAGCAAAATCAGACAATGAATGATCACTTCAACAATGAATTACATAAAAAAAATCCAAGAAGCAAAAGATCAACTATACAGGGAGATAGAGGTTATAAAAAAACAAACAAACGGAAATCCTAGAAATGCAGGAAGCAATAAACCAACTTAAAAACTCAATTGAGAATACTACCAGCAGAGTTGAACACTCAGAAGATAGAACATCAGACAATGAAGACAAAGTATTTCAACTTGAAAAGAACATAGACAGCTCAGCAAGACTGTTAAGAAACCATGAGCAGAACATCCAAGAAATATGGGATAACATCAAGAGACCAAATTTAAGAGTCATTGGGATACAGGAAGGGATAGAGTTTCAAACCAAAGGAATGAGCAATCTATTCAATGAAATAATATGAGAAAACTTCCTAGACTTGAAGAATGAGACAGAATCCCAAATCCTAGAAGCCTACAGGACGCCGAATGTGCAAAATCATAAGAGATCCACACCTAGACACATTATAATGAAGATGCCCAACATACAGAATAAGGAGAGAATTTTAAAAGCTACAAGAGAAAGGAAGCAGATTACATTTAGGGGCAAGCCAATCAGGATAACAGCTGATCTTTCAACACAGACTCTGAAAGCTAGAAGATCCTGGAATAACATATTTCAAACACTGAAAGAAAATGGGTTCCAACCAAGAATTGTGTATCCAGAGAAATTAAGCTTCAGGATGGAAAATGAAATTAAAACCTTCCACGATAAACATAAGTTAAAAGAATTTGCAGCTAGAAAACCATCTCTTCAAAACATCCTCGGCAAAACATTACAGGAAGAGGAAATGGAAAATAACAATGAAAACCAACAGTGGGAGGTAGGACAGTAAAGGGGGGAAAATAATCAAAGAGGAAAACAAACGATGTTTAGTAACATAAATAAACAAATATGGCTGGAAGAACAACCCATATCTCAATAATAACCCTAAATGTTAATGGCTTAAACTCACCAATTAAGAGACACAGGCTAGTAGAATGGATCACAAAACAAGACCCAACAATATGCTGCCTACAGGAGATGCATTTGATAGGCAAAGACATACATAGGCTGAAGGTGAAAGGTTGGGAAAAATCATATCACTCATATGGACTTCGGAAACAAGCAGGAGTGTCCATACTCATATCAAATAAAATAGATTTCAAGCCAAAGTTAATCAAAAGGGATAAAGAGGGACACTACATACTGCTCAAGGGAACCATACACCAACAAGACATAACAATCATAAATATATATGCCCCAAACAATGGTGCAGCTATGTTCATCAAACAAACTCTTCTCAAGTTCAAGAGTCTAATAGATCACCATACAATAATCATGGGAGACTTCAACACACCTCTCTCACCAATGGACAGATCTTCCAAACAAAAGTTGAATAAGGAAACTATAGAATTCAATAACACAATTAATTACCTAGACTTAATTGACATATATAGAATATACTACCCAACATCAAGCAGTTACACTTTTTTCTCAGCAGCACATGGATCCTTCTCAAAAATAGATCATATATTATGTCACAGGGCAACTCTTAGACAATATAAAGGAGTAGAGATAATACCATGCATCTTATCAGATCATAATGGAATGAAACTGAAAATCAACGATAAAAGAAGGAAGGAAAAATCATGCATCACTTGGAGAATGAACAATAGGTTACTGAATGATCAATGGGTTATAGAAGACATCAAGGAGGAAATTAAAAAATTCTTAGAGATAAATGAAAACACAGACACAACATATCGGAATCTATGGGACACATTGAAAGCAGTTCTAAGTGGAAAATTCATTGCTTGGAGTTCATTCCTTAAAAAAAGGAAAAACCAACAAATAAATTATCTCATACTTCATCTCAAAATCCTAGAAAAAGAAGAGCAAAACAACAGCAAAAAAGTAGAAGGCAAGAAATAATGAAAATCAGAGCTGAAATTAATGAAATCGAAACAAAAGAAACAATTGAAAAAATTGACAAAACTAAAAGTTGGTTCTTTGAAAAAATAAATAAAATCGACAGACCCTTAGCCATGCTAACGAAGAGAAGAAGAGAGAGAACTCAAATTACGAGCATACGGGATGAAAAATGCAATATCACAAGAGACACTTCAGAAATACAGAAGATAATTAGAAATTATTTTGAATCCTTATACTCCAATAAATTAGAAGATAGTGAAGGCATCGATAAATTTCTTAAGTCATATGATCTGCCCAGATTGAGTCAGGAGGATATAGACAACCTAAACAGACCAATATCAATTGAGGAAATAGAAGAAACCATCAAAAGACTACCAACTAAGAAAAGCCCAGGACCGGATGGGTATACAGCAGAGTTTTACAAAACCTTTAAAGAGGAACTAATACCAATACTTTTCAAGCTACTTCAGGAAATAGAAAAAGAGGGAGAACTTCCAAATTCATTCTATGAGGCCAACATCACCCTGATTCCTAAACCAGACAAAGACACTTCAAAGAAAGAAAACTACAGACCTATATCTCTAATGAACCTAGATGCAAAAATCCTCAATAAAATTCTGGCGAATCGGATACAAAAACATATCAAAAAAATTGTGCACCATGATCAAGTAGGATTCATCCCTGGGATGCAAGGCTGGTTCATTATATGGAAATCAATAAATGTCATTCACCACAGCAATAGACTTAAAAATAAGAACCATATGATCATCTCGATAGATGCGGAAAAAGCATTCGACAAAGTACAGCATCCCTTTATGGTCAAAACTCTAGAAAAACTAGGGATAACAGGAACATACCTCAATATTGTTAAAGGAATCTATGCTAAGCCTCAGGCTAGCATCATTCTGAATGGAGAAAAACTGAAGGCATTCCCTCTAAAATCTGGAACAAGACAGGGATGCCCTCTCTCACCACTTCTGTTCAACATTGTTCTCGAAACACTGGCCAGAGCAATTAGACAGACGAAAGAAATTAAAGGCACAAAAATAGGAAAAGCAGAACTTAAATTATCACTATTTGCTGTTGACATGATTCTATACCTAGCAAACCCAAAAGGGTCTACAAAGAAACTATTAGAGCTAATAAATGAATTCAGCAAAGTGGCAGGCTATAAAATCAACACGCATAAATCAAAGGCATTCCTGTATATCAGCGACAAATCCTCTGAAATGGAAATGAGGACAACGACTCCATTCACAATATCCTCAAAAAAATAAAATACTTGGGAATCAACCTAAAAAAAGAGGTGAAAGACTTATACAATGAAAACTACAGAACCCTAAAGAGAGAAATAGAAGATCTTAGAAGATGGAAAAATATACCCTGTTCATGGATAGGCAGAACTAACATCATCAAAATGGCGATATTACCAAAAGTTCTCTATAGGTTTAATGCAATCCCAATCAAAATCCCAACAGCATTTCTTGTAGAAATAGAGAAAGCAATCATGAAATTCATATGGAAAAATAAAAGACCCAGAATAGCAAAAACAACGCTAAGCAGGAAGTGTGAATCAGGCGGTATAGCGATACCAGACTTCCAACTATACTACAGAGCAATAGTAACAAAAACAGCATGGTACTGGTACTAAAACAGGCGGGTGGACCAATGGTACAGAATAGAGGAAACAGAAACCAATCCACAAAACTACAACTATCTTATATTTGATAAAGGGACTAAAAGCATGCAATGGAGGAAGGATAGCATCTTCAACAAATGGTGCTGGGAAAACTGGAAATCCATATGCAACAAAATGAAACTGAATCCCTTTTCTAGCCATGCACAAAAGTTAACTCAAAATGGATCAAGGAGCTTGATATCAAATCAGAGACACGGCGTCTGATAGAAGAAAAAGTTGGCTACGATCTACATACTGTGGGGTCGGGCTCCAAATTCCTCAATAGAACACCCATAGCACAAAAGTTAATAACTAGAATCAACAAATAGGACTTACTCAAACTAAAAAGTTTTTTTCTCAGCAAAAGAAACAATAAGAGAGGTAAATCGGGAGCCTACATCCTGGGAACAAATCTTTACTCCTCACACTTCAGATAGAGCCCTAATATCTAGAGTATACAAAGAACTCAAAAAATTAGACAATAAGAGAACAAATAACCCAATCAACAAATGGGCCAAGGACCTGAACAGACACTTCTCAGAGGGGAACATACAATCAATCAACAAGTACATGAAAAAATGCTCACCATCTCTAGCAGTCAGAGAAATGCAAATCAAAACCACCCTAAGATACCATCTCACTCCAGTAAGATTGGCAGCCATTATGAAGTCAAACAACAAGTGCTGGCAAGGATGTGAGGAAAAGTGTACACTTGTACATTGCTGGTGGGACTGCAAATTGGTGCAGCGAATTTGGAAAACAGTATGGAGATTTCTTGGAAAGCTGGGAATGGAGCCACCATTTGACCCAGCTATTCCCCTTCTCAGTCTATTCCCTAAAGACCTAAAAAGAGCATGCTACAGGGACACTGCTACATGGATGTTCATAGCAGCACAATTCACAATAGCTAGACTGTGGAACCAACCTAGATGCCCTTCAATAGATGAATGGATAAAAAAATTTGGCATTTATAGACAATGGAGTATTACTCTGCATTAAAAAATGACAAAATCATAGAATTTGCAGGGAAATGGATGGCATTAGAGCAGATTATGCTAAGTGAAGCTAGCCAATCCCTAAAAAACAAATGCCAAATGTCTTCTTTGATATAAGGAGTGTAACTAAGAACAGAGTAGGGACGAAGAGCATGAGAAGAAGATTAACATTAAACTGGGATGAGAGGTGGGAGGGAAAGGGAGAGAGAAGGGAAATTGCATGGAAATGGAAGGAGACCCTCAGGGTTATACAAAATTTCATACAAGAGGAAGTGAGGGGAAAGGGGAAAATAATACAAGGGGGAGAAATGAATGACAGTAGAGGGGGTAGAGAGAGAAGAGGGGAGGGGAGGGGAGGGGGGATAGTAGAGGATAGGAAAGGCAGCAGAATAAAACAGACACTAGTATGGCAATATGTAAATCAATGGATGTGTAACTGATGTGATTCTGCAATTTGTATACGGGGTAAAAATGGGAGTTCATAACCCACTTGAATCAAAGTGTGAAATATGATATATCAAGAACTATGTAATGTTTTGAACAACCAACAATAAAAAATTTTTTTAAAAAAGTGAGATTTCTCAGAGAAAGAAGGAATTTTCCCTCAAGACCGCAGCATCTACTACTGCCTGGGTTTCCAGCCGGCTGGCCTGCTCTATGGATTTTGGATTCAAGACTAAAACATCAACTATTACCTGAATTTCTAGCCTGCCAGATGGCCCATACTTACTAGTCCCTAGAATAGTGTGAGCCAATTCCACAAGTAAATATCAATCTCTCTTTCTCTCTCTGAAAAAGAAATTTCCCAGTGAATCTGTTTCTCTGAGAATTATGATATGTATGCCTTGTTTCTTTAATTATAACAGGGTTGGAAAACAGTGGCCCATCTGCTAAATCCACCCTGCCACCTATATTTGTAAATAAAATTTTAGTAGAACACACACACACAAAAAAAAAACTATGGACACTTGAGGTAAAAATCCTAGAGCCCAGATTCTTAGGGAATAAGCATCTCTATTCCAACCATTGTAACTGTGGTTACTGATAATCTTTATTTAATTTGGGCGGGGGGGAAATCTCATCTCAGGGTGTCTCTGAACATTTTCATGGACACAAAAAGAACGATACTGTTAGCAGTCTACACTGCCTATATTGATCAGTCCAGTTAATGTCTGGGCCATTCTTTTCCATTCTGCATTAAGACTTGACATGGATGGCACCGTGGAGAATAGAAGTCTACCATCTAAACTTTGTCATGTTTTCTTTGTTTTACTAGTTCACTGAAAGTGGCGGGTGTAAGAGAGATCACTGAAAGAATCCTAAAATCCTCTATGAACTCCAAAATCTGTTCAGTAGAGAGACGTCCTTAATACACATGAATACTGGACTGGTTGAATACCACAGTTGCTGAATAAGCCTGAATGTTTTCATTTTGCAGAGTCCTTCATGAACTGTGCAGTCTAGTGAACGAAATTTAAGTTGACCATAAAGAAACGTTGATGCTTTTTGAAGCTCTAGCAATAAAGCTCGACATGGTAGACAGCTTGTGGCAAAAAAGTCAACAAGCTATGGTTGGCATAATTCATTTTTTTTTTAAATCAGGAGTTACGGAATGTGGAAGTAAGAAGTTGAGAATGATGTGTTATTATTCCTTTCTCAATAGGAACAGTTAAAAAACAAAAAGTTATTATTCTAAGTAAAAGAGTATTGTTTTCTGAGCTAGTTTTATGTAGTGAACAATTAATAAGAGAGTAATTCTTCCACACTGTGTCTTTAGAATTTTTCTCCCTTTACTCTCCTTTTTTTTTCACAATGAACTTTTTTGGTAGATTGTTGCATTTATTTCTATGAATCTTGCTGTATTGTACAATTTTTTGACTTTTTTATTATAAGACAGCAGAATGCATTACAATTCATATAACATATATAGAGCACAGTTTTTCATATCTCTGTATACATAGTATAGTTACATGAATTCGTACTTTGGATAATAATTATCATCATATTCCACCATTATTAATTACCGCATGCCCCTTCCCTTCCCCTCCCACCCCTCTGCCCTATCTAGAGTTTGTCTATTCCTCCCATGCTCCCCCTCCCAAACCCACAATAAATCAGCCTCCTTAAATGAGAGAAAACAGTCATCATTTGGTTTTTTGGGATCGGCTACCTTCACTTAGCATTATCTTCTCAACACCATCCATTTACCTGCAAATGCCATGATTTTCTTCTCTTTTATTGCTGAGTAATATTCCATTGTGTATATATGACACATTTTTTATATCCATTCATCTATTGAAAGGCATCTAGGAAGTTCCATGCTGTTTTCCAGAGTGGTTTTACCAATTTGCAGTTCCAACAGCAATGTATGAATGTACCTTTTCCCCCACATCCTTGTCAACACTTATTATTGCTTGTATTCTTGATAATTGCCATTCTGACTGGAGTAAGATGAACTTTTAGAGTAGTTTTGATTTGTATTCCTCTAATTGCTTGAGATGTTGAACATATTTTTTTCATATATTTGTTGACCATTCATATTTCTTCTCCTGTGAACTGTTTTTCAGTTCCTTTTCCCATTGGTTTAGTCAGCTTTTTCACTGCTGTGATTCAATGACCCAACCAACACAACTGTAGAGGAGGAAAAGTTTATTCAAGGGCTCACAGTTTTCCATGTCTCAGTCCATATTCAGCCAGCTCCATCAAGGAGGAAGAGTATAGCAGAGCCCATAGCCTGCACAGGCAAAGGAAGCTGGGTTTCCCTGTGTGGAGTGGGCTGACTGAGAAATATGGCAAAAAAATTACACAACACAGAAAATAGTTTTAAAGAGCAGGGGCAGGACAGCTCTTTGACTTTAAGGGGTGAGCTTCCACACTGGAAAGAGAGAATGAGAGCCCCTGTTTGCTTTATTTGTTCGGGGAACTTCAAAGGCTTTCTATAGAATGTTCTTAATCAATTAAGGTAGGAGGTGGGCTGTCCAGTTTCCAGTGGGTCACACCCAACTCCAGAGCTATGAGATCAGTCCTCCTAGCTGAGGGAAGACTGAAGTCACATTCATTGAGCAATGTATTAACTGGGAGGGGCCACAAAATAGCACACAATCCCAGACCAAAATCTCCTTGGCACAAGGCCAAGTAAAGATGCTAAATAGCTCAGGAGTGGCTTCCCACAGCAGAGGGGAGCAGCTTTCATGGTGATCAGAAAGTGGGCACGTGCACTCATACACACACACACACACACACACACACAGAGAAACTCCACTGGCCAGATACAAATATGTATTCCCAAGCCACTCTCCAATTCTATCTCCTCCAACCATACCCTACCACTTCAGTTACCTATCAGGAGATTAATTCACTGATTGGGTTAAGTCTCCCATAACCCAATAATTTCTCCTTTGAACTGTCTTGCACTGTCTCACAAGGTGAACTTTTGGGGGACACTAAATCTAAACCATAACATCCATTTATTGATTGCGTTTTTTTTTTGTTGTTGTTAAATATTTTTAGTTCTTTATATATCCTGAAGATTAATGGTTTGAGGTTCAGATGGCAGAGGTTTTCTACCATTCTTCAGGCTCTCTCTTCAAGTTCTTGTTTCCTTTGCTGTGAAGAAGCTTTTTAGTTTTATATCATTCATTTATTTGTTCTTGATCTTATTTTTTGCACTTTTAGGAGTCTTGAAGAATTTGGTTCCTAAGCTGACAGTATGGAGAGTTGGGCCTACCTTTTCTTCTAGTAGGCATTGGGTCTTCAGTCTAATGCCTACGACCTTGATCCACTGTTAATTGAGTTTTGTGCAAGGTGGGCCACAAGAGTTTGATTTTATTTTGCTACGTATGGATTTCCTGTTTACCCAGCAACATCTGTTGAAGAGGTTATCTTTTCTTCAATGTGTGTTCATGATGTCATTATATACTATGAGATAATTGTATTTATGTGGGTTTGTCTATGTGTATTCTATTCTAAATGATTGCCCTTCATTTCTGTTTTTGTGCCAATACCATGCTGTTTTTGTTAATATAGCTCTGTAGTATTATTTAAGTTCTGGTATTGTGATGCCCTGCTTCACATTTCTAAGGATTGCTTTGGCTATTCTGGGCCTCTTATATTTCCACATGAATTTTATGACTGCCTTTTCTATTTCTATGAAGAATGTCATTGGAATTTTAATAGGAATTGCATTAAATCTGTTTAGTACTTCTGGTAGGGTCGCTATTTTGACAGTGTTAATTCTACCTAATCAAGACATGGGAAGTATTTTCATCTTCTAAGGTCTTCTTCAATTTCTTTCCTTAGTGTTCTGTAATTTTCAATGGAGAGGTCTATTACCTCTTTTGTTAGATTGATTCCCAAATGTTTTTATTTTTTCCAGACTACTGTAAATGGGATAGTTTTCCTAATTTCTCTTTCAGTTGATTCATCACAGATGTATAGAAATTAAACTGATTTATGGGTGTTAATTTTATGTTACTTTGCAAAATTCATTTATGAGTTCCAGAATTTTCTGTAGAGTTTTTGTGTCTTCCAAATACAGAATCATGTTGTGGGCAAATATGATATTTTGAGTTCTTCTTTTCGTATTCTTATCCCTTTAATTTCTTTCTTCTGCTTAATTGCTCTAGCTAGAGTTTCAAGAACTATGTTAGATAGAAGTGGTGAAGAGGGCACCCTTGTCTTATTTCAGTTTTTACAGGGAATGCTTTCAGTTTTTCCTCCATTTAGAATGATGTCGGGCTTGGGTTAACATAGATAGCTTTTACAATGTTGAAGCATGTTCCTACTATCCCTAGTTTTTCTGTTGTTTTGAGCATGAATGGGTGCTGTATTTTGTCAAATGCTTTTTCTGCATCTAATGAGATAATCATGTGATTCTTGCCTCTAAGTCTATTGATGTGATAAATTGCATTTATTGATTTCCATATGTTGAACCAACCTTGCATCCATGGTATGAACCCCACTTGATCATGGTGAATTATCTTTTCAATTTGTTTTATATGTGATTTGCCAGTATTTTATTGAGAATTTTTGCATCTATATTCATCATAGATATTATCTAAAGTTTTCTTTCCTTGATAGGTCTTTGTCTGGTTTTGGTATACGGGTGACACTAGCATCATAGAATGAGTTTGGAAGGGTTGCCTCATTTTCTATTTCATGGAATAATTTGAATAGGGTTATTTTACTTCTTATGTGAAGATTTGGTAGAACTTGGCTGAGAAACTGTCTGGTCCTGAACTTTCCTTTATCAGTAAGCTTTTGATAGTCTTTCATTTCATTGCTTGAAATTCATCTGATTAAATTTTCTATGTCCTCCTGATTCAGTTTAGGCAGGTCATATATCTCTAGAAATTTGACAATGTCTTCAAGATTTTTTATTTTAATAGAATATAAATTTTCAATATAGTTTTGATTATCATTTGTATTTCAGTAGTGTCTGACATAATATTTCTATTTCACCATGAATTTTAGTAACTTGAGTTTTCTTTCTCTTTGTTAGCTTGGCTAAGGTTTTATCAATTGTATTTTTATTTTCCAAGAACCAACTATTGTTTTAGATTTTTTGTCTCAATTTCATTGATTTATGTTCTGCTTTTAATTATTTTATGACTTCTACTGCTTTTGGTGTTGATTTGTCTTCTTTTTCTAGGGCTTTGAGATAGAAATTATGTTATTTATTTGGTGTCTTTCTGTCCTTTTAATTCATGAGCTAAATGAAATGAGATTTCCTTTTAAAATTACCTTCACAGGGGCTGGGGTTTTAGCTCAGTGGTAGAATGCTTGCCTAGCATGCATGAGGCACTGGGTTCGATCCTCAGCACCACATAAAAATAAAAAAAAAATAAAATAAAGTTTAAAAAAACTTACCTTCATGGTTTCATAGAGATTTTAATATATTGTTTTACTATTCTTATTCATCTCTTAGTATTTTTTTAAATTTCATCTCCAATTTCTTCTGCTATTTATTGGTCATTCAGTAGTGTATAATCTCCAGTTTTTACAGTAGCTTCTATTTTTTTATTGATTTCTTATTTTATTTCATTATGATCTGATAGAATTCAAGGTGATATCTCTATTTTTTATTGATAAGATTTGCTTTGTGGCTTCAGATGTGTTCTATTATAGAGAAGGCTCCTTTGTTGCTGAGAAGAAAGTATTTGCTCATTGATGCATTGATGAATTAAATATTCTGTATATGTCTGTTAAGTCTAAAATATTAATTGTATTTTTAGTTCTGTAGCTTCTTTATTTAGTTTTTTTTCTTTGGAAAATCTATCCAGTGGTGAAGGAAGTGTGTTAAACTGACCAGTATTATTACATTGTGGTCTATTTGATTTTTGAAATTGAGAAGGGTTAGTTTGCTATACATAGGTGCTCCACTGTTTGGGGCATAAATACTTATGATTGTTATGTCTTGTCAATGTATAATTCCCATAAGCAGTATAAAATGACCTTCTCTGTCTCTTCTGATTAACTTTTGCTTGAAATTCACTTTGTCTGATATGAAGATAGAAACCCTTGCTTGTTTACAAGATCCATGTGATTGATGTGTTTTTACCCATCTTTTTTCTTTAAGTATGTGAATGTTTTTGCCTATGAAGTGGTTTTCTTGGAGACAACATATTGTTGAGTCTTGTTTTTTAATCCAATCTACCACTTTATGTCTTTTGATTGATGCTTTTATACAATTTACATTCAATGTTTATATTGAGAAATAATTTTTATTTACTGACATTTTGATTTATTTCTGGTTTTAATTTAATTTAGTTTCTTCTTTGTTTGACTATTCTTCTAGTGTAGTGCTTCTCTTTGCCGGTTTTTACTTTTCTTTTTTTCTTCAAGAAATATTTTGTTGAGTATGCTTTGTAGTGCAGGTTTTCTAGTTGTGAATTCTTTTAAATTTTGTTTATCATGGAAGGTTTTCATTCATTATAAAATCTGAAGCATAATTTTGTTGGGTATAGTATTCTTCGCTGGCATCCTTTTTATTTGTTCTAATTAGTTATGACAGTAGTACGCATATTGACACATCATACATAAATAGAGTATAGTTTCTCATTGTACATGATATAGTTACAGCTGTCACATAATCATATATGTAGGGTAATAATATGTGATTCATTCTATTATCATTCATAACACATGCCCTATCTTCTCTATTCACTCCCCTCTGCTTAATCCAATGTACCTCTATTCTTCTTGATTTGCCCCCCTTAGTGTGAATTAGCATCTGCATGTCAGAGAAAACATTTGGCCTTTGGATTTTTGTGATTAGCTTATTTTGCTTAGCATGATAGTCTCCAGCTCTATTAATTTACCACCAAACACCATAATTTCATTCTTCTTTAGGACTGAATAATATTCACTGTGTATTAATACAGCACAATTACTTTATTCATTTTTTGAAGGGCATCTAGGTTGTTTCCATAGTTTAACTATTGTGAATTGAGCTCATACAAACTTTTATGTGGTTGTGTCACTCTAGTATACTAATTTTAAACCTTTTGAGTATAAACCATGGAGTGGAATAATTGGGTTAAATGGTGATTCCATTCCAAGTTTTTTGAGGAAGCTCCATACCGCTTCCATAGTGGTCGCACCAGTTCTGGCATCCATTTTCTTTTAGAACTTGGTATATTGGGCTGGGGATGTGGCTCAAGTGGTAGCGCGCTCGCCTGGCATGCGTGCGGCCTGGGTTCGATTCTCAGTACCACATACAAACAATGATGTTGTGTCCGCCGAGAACTAAAAAAAAATAAATATTAAAAAATTCTCCCTCTCTCTCACTCACTCTCTCTTAAAAAAAAACTTGGTATATATTATTTTAAGACCTTCTAGCTTTGAGGATCCAGGTTAAGAAATCAGCTGTTATCTGGATTGGTTTTCCTCTAAATGTTACCTATCATTTTCCTCTAGCAGCATTTATAATTCTATCCTATTCTGTATGTTAGACATTTTTATAATAATGTGTCTTGGTGTGTGTTTGTTGTATTTTTTGTATATTTGGTGTCCTATAAGCCTCCTGTATCTGATTTTTCATTTTATTCTTTTTGGTACTGGGGACTGAACAACTGAGGGGCACTTGCCCACTGAGCCACATCCCCAGCCCTATTTTGTATTTTATTTAGAGAAAGGGTCTTGCTGAGTTGCTTAGCACCTTGCTTTTGCTGAGGCTGTCTTTGAACTCACAGCCCTCATGTCTCAGCCTCCCCGCTGCTGAGATTATAGGTGTGAGCCACCGTGCCTGGCCCATTTTATTCTTTAGGGAAATTTCCTGATATTATTTCACTGAAAAATTTGTGCATGCCTTTTGTTTGTATTTCTGAGTTTTCATCTATCCTGATAAATCTTAAATTTGGTCTTCTTAGGTTATCCCATATTTCTTGGAAGTTTTGATCATGGTCTCTTAATATATTTTCTTCATGGTCAACTTTATTTTCAAGATTATATACTTTATATTCATTACCTGAAAAATCTGTCTTCCAAATGGTCTAGTCTGCTGGTGATGCTTTCCATTGAATTTTTAATTTGGTTTGATGATTCATTCATTTTGAGAATTTCTGCTTGAATGTTTTCTAGAATCTCTCTTTACAGAAGTGATTGTTCACTTCCTGTATTTTCTCTCTGATTTCACTCTTTACATCATCCTTTACCTTGCATATCAGTTTGACTATGTACATTGTAAACTCCTTCTCTGACATTTCTTCCACTGTGGTATTGATGAATTCTGTTATTAAAGTATCTTGGTTTGTTTTGGGGCAATTTGTTCCGCTGATTTTTCACATTGTTTGTGTGTCTACCCATATTACAGTATGGATCCGAGGCAATAAATATTCTACCCTGCAGATTTATAGTGTTCCTGAAGGTTTCTAGTACTTCATCATTTATGAGGAGACAAATGATAACAACAATAAATACAAACAATTTACAGCATTAGACCCAAGAGCTCCTGCTATCATATCTACAATATTGTCGTTATAAACAGAAATGATATGATCAGTTATTACCTACAATAAAAACATTAAGTTTTCAAAATGGCTAATTTCAAATGGTAGACCAGAAGAGATCAGAAGTGATGTAGGAGGTAATGATTATGAGGGAGTAAGCAAGAAGATAGAAATAAAAAATTAATGGAAGTGTGAAAGAGAACAATTGTGATTGGCTGTTAGCAGAAGAAAAAGAGAGAAAGAGAATCAAGGGAAACAGATAAGTGAGAGGAAATATATATATATATATATATATATATATATATATATATATATAGTAAAAATTTTAAATTTTAAAAATTAAAAAAAATAAAAAGAATATAAAACAATTGCACTATACTAGTCAAACATCATAGTCCTCAAGAAACTGATCCTTGAAAAATAACTGGCTGATGAAAATGATGGAAATGAGAAAAAAAGCAAATATGAATATGAATAAATGTCCATGAACCATTAATTTTACAATTAACCAGAGAAAAGAAAAAAAAAATCTTAATGATGAGTTGAAGAATTGTGTCCGTTTGAGGTAAAAAAAATTCTCAACTTCTCCTTTCGGAGTATGATATTTTCTCTACCCTTAGGGTGGAGTTGATAAAGTGAAAGAGGTAATCCCATAGGTGAAACTCTTGGAGGCATGGTTTAGGTTTGATTGGGCCCTAGGCTCTTTGCTGAACGACAATTGGTCTGGAGGTTTTAAAACAGTGTACTTCCAGGGCTCAGCAATTGCCTGGGGATCTCCCCTAGGTTCTACTCATGTGGTAGAGGAGCCAATTCTTATTTCACTCCATCACCTGTGGACCCTCACATTTCCTAGTCTCTGGTTCAGTCTCCAAAATCAATCTCTCCCACCCTTGCCCTTTCAATTTTCTGGTCAGGCATGTCTCTCAGCCATTCCTGCAAGCAACCAGTTTGGAAGGGGATGGGGAGAGCCGGATGGATTTGCACAACCAGTTGTCCTGTGTATAAACCTTTATCCATGCTTGTTTTACTCCTGATCACTTAGGCACACTCTATGTCATGCAGCAGAGGTTTTCTAGGCCTGTATTTGAGGCCAAACTCCTGTTTGCCAGGCATCAGCTCCCTAACCTGCCAGCCCCTGTGCTGTGGCTACAAAATGGTTCCTTCCTGTGTTCTCTGAATGCAGCTGGGAGAGATGGGGCTTTTTACCCCCACACAAAGATATTGTCCAGTGTGCCTTTCAGTTTACATGGGCAGCGTCTTGATCTCTAAACTCTTTTTACCCAGATATACCTCAGGCCTCCAAAAAATGCAGGTTTCTTTAATTCCTTTATCCTGCCATTTTAACTTGAGGAGAGACCACTCTGGCTGGTGTCTAGCTGCTCAGTGGCTCTGGCACTGGAGATTTCTTCCTTATCTTACTATATCCAACCACCTGTGTCCCTGATCTGATTTGAATGTCCAGTATTAATTTCCAGAAAATTGTCCCCCCTTTTTTCTGTTTACAGACCTTGCTGAGAACCTGCCTATCTGCTTTCTTGGTTTCACTCCTCAGAGCAGTCAGGAAAACAACTTTCTCTAATCCTCTATCTTAAAAACTCCCTTGGTCCATTATTTTTGGGCATATGACAAGACAGGACATTATGGAGCAAAGATGAGCATGTAGTAGAGTAAGCTGAACACCTCAAGGTGGTTGAGAAGCAAAGAAAGATAGAAACAGAGGATAGGTTCTCAGCATCATCTTCAAGGGCATACCCCTAATGACCTAATTTCTTTCTTCTAGGCTCCACAGTCAGGCAACCAGTCTTTTAATACATGGACTTTTGGGGGCATTCCAGGTCCAAACTATTGCAATAATGATTATTTTTTAATCTAAGTTTTCTATTTGTTCATTTTTAGAAGACATGCAGTTAATTTATTTAAGATTTTTATTTTGAAATAATTGTTTATCTCCATGCAAATATAAGAAATAATCATAGAAAAATCTCTTGTATATTTTATCTAGTTTGCCTTCTTGGTACAGAACCCTAAAGAGAGAAATAGAAGAAGATCTTAGAAGATGGAAAAATATACCCTGTTCATGGATAGGCAGAACTAACATCATCAAAATGGCGATATTACCAAAAGTTCTCTATAGGTTTAATGCAATGCCAATCAAAATCCCAACGGCATTTCTTGTAGAAATAGAGAAAGCAATCATGAAATTCATATGGAAAAATAAAAGACCCAGAATAGCAAAAACAATGCTAAGCAGGAAATGTGAATCAGGCGGTATAGCGATACCAGACTTCAAACTATATTACAGAGCAATAGTAACAAAAACAGCATGGTACTGGTACCAAAACAGGCGGGTGGACCAATGGTACAGAATAGAGGACACAGAAACCAATCCACAAAACTACAACTATCTTATATTTGATAAAGGGTCTAAAAGCATGCAATGGAGGAAGGATAGCATCTTCAACAAATGGTGCTGGGAAAACTGGAAATCCATATGCAACAAAATGAAACTGAATCCCTTTCTCTCGCCATGCACAAAAGTTAATTCAAAATGGATCAAGGAGCTTGATATCAAATCAGAGACACGGCGTCTGATAGAAGAAAAAGTTGGCTACGATCTACATACGGTGGGGTCGGGCTCCAAATTCCTCAATAGGACACCCATAGCACAAAAGTTAATAACTAGAATCAACAAATGGGACTTACTCAAACTAAAAAGTTTTTTCTCAGCAAAAGATACAATAAGAGAGGTAAATAGAGAGCCTACATCCTGGGAACAAATCTTTACTCCTCACACTTCAGATAGAGCCCTAATATCCAGAGTATACAAAGAACTCCAAAAATTAGACAATAAGAGAACAAACAACCCAATCAACAAATGGGCCAAGGACCTGAACAGACACTTCTCAGAGGAGGACATACAATCAATCAACAAGTACATGAAAAAATGCTCACCATCTCTAGCAGTCAGAGAAATGCAAATCAAAACCACCCTAAGATACCATCTCACTCCAGTTAGATTGGCAGCCATTATGAAGTCAAACAACAACAAGTGCTGGCGAGGATGTGGGGAAAAGGGTACACTTGTACATTGCTGGTGGGACTGCAAATTGGTGCAGCCAATTTGGAAAGCAGTATGGAGATTTCTTGGAAAGCTGGGAATGGAGCCACCATTTGACCCAGCTATTCCCCTTCTCGGTCTATTCCCTAAAGACCTAAAAAGAGCATGCTACAGGGACACTGCTACATCGATGTTCATAGCAGCACAATTCACAATAGCTAGACTGTGGAACCAACCTAGATGCCCTTCAATGGATGAATGGATAAAAAAAATGTGGCATTTATACACAATGGAGTATTATTTTGCATTAAAAAATGACAAAATCATAGAATTTACAGGGAAATGGATGGCATTAGAGCAGATTATGCTAAGTGAAGCTAGCCAATCCCTAAAAAACAAATGCCAAATGTCTTCTTTGATATAAGGAGAGTAACTAAGAACAGAGTAGGGTCGAAGAGCATGAGAAGAAGATTAACATTAAACAGGGATGAGAGGTGGGAGGGAAAGGAAGAGAGAAGGGAAAAAGCATGGAAACGGAAGGAGACCCTCAGAGTTATACAAAAGTACATACAAGAGGAAGTGAGGGGAAGGGGAAAAATAATACAAGGGGGACAAACGAATGTCAGTAGAGGGGGCAGAGAGAGAAGAGGGGAGGGGAGGGGAGGGGAGGGGTGATAGTAGAGGATAGGAAAGGCAGCAGAATACAACAGACACTAGTATGGCAATATGTAAATCAATGGATGTGTAACTGATGTGATTCTGCAATCTGTATATGGGGTAAAAATGGGAGCTCATAACCCACTTGAATCAAATTGTGAAATATGATATATCAAGAACTATGTAATGTTTTGAACAGCCAACAATAAAAAATTAAAAAAAAAAAAAAAGAAAGAAATTTTAATGCCGTGTTAACACTAGGATATTGGCATTGGGAGCAGTCAAGATTCAGACATTCTCATCACCACAGTTGTCACCTTGCTATTTTATAGAGTACAACACATTTTTGTAATTCCTCTCATCTCTACCACTCCTTATTCTGTGGCCTCCCTTCATTCGTTACCTTTTGTACAACATTGTCATTTAAAGAATAACAGGTAACTGAAACCATGTAGTATATAGTTTTTGGCTATTTGACTTTCTTCATTCCTCATAGTTTTCTGGTGATTCGTCAAGAAATTATAGAAATTCATCATTAAAATATGTATTCAGATGTACATTATAATCAGTTTCCCTTTCCTCCTCTTCTTGCTTTCTTTGAAATTACAATATTAAGAAGCATGGGCAAACTAAAACAGTAGCCATTAGACCAGTGGAAGACTATGCAATAACAACTAATAAAAGTACCTCTACACTTCAAATTGTAGCCAATTCTAATTTTTTTACTGAAGAATACTGAGAGAAATGAGGATTGTAGGTACTTGACTTCTGTTTCACCTTCAACTCATTCAGTGAGAACTGTTCTCTCCCAGAAAGAAAATATAGATAAATGGGTAATTGTTTGAGGAATTTTATACCTTCCTTTATTTATATAATGGAGGTAGGTAATTTATCAGATTTCTCAGGAATTAGTAATCCATGAATGCATCAGGCTTTTCTTCAGTTGGGTAAGTATAATTTCACACTTAACTAAATATTCTCTTTTCACTAAGTATAGTATCAAGATAATTGAAGTAAAAATGCAATTCCAAATAGAAAGACCTGCCCTACATTTCATAAAAGAAACAATTTAGACTAAGTATTCTTCTATGAGCTAATAGAATAATTGCATACTTAAGGCATCCTTATTTAGGATTGATATCATCTTTGTCTTACTGTGTTTCTAAGGAATCTGTCACCTTGGTATCAAGGCATTAAAACACACCTTTTTAGAGAGAGAAATGCTTCTCTAAGTCTACTATCCCCCTCCAGCTGGTACAGGGACATGCTATATGACTAGGCTTTTAACCCAGTAGTAAGAATTATGCTATTGCTATTCTGCTGATTTATATTATATAATTCTGAGAAGCAAATCTCAGAGCTGAATATGCTTTAGTCCACTTTCATTTACAGAACTAGATGTCTTTAACATGAATAGGTAGTTAGAAGGCAGTATGGTATGGAATGTGTACATTCATGTACAAATACAAATATGTATACACATTCACATATTCTAGGTTATATCAGATTTAATGGTTCTCAATTTATTTGGTTTACTAGATCTTAGTTGTTAGCATTCTGCTCAGAGTCACAAGAGGTTCAAACATAGGGGACTAGATCTAACATATGTTTCACATCAATAATTTATACCATAGGAACTTCATGTTGCTTCTGAGCAATTCTAATTACAACCACTGGAAGACTTCCATAGAAGGGGAGTATAACAAAGCAATATCTGTAAAACTGATCATTATTTAGTAAAAAATAATAATAAAAACTTTGCATTTAATGGTGGCTAATAATATTAAGGTCTTTACACAGATTCTTAAATGATTTTTCAAATTTACATTTAAATAGAGTTTTTTTAAAATAATTTTTAGTACCAACATTAAACTCAGGGGTACTTAACTACTAAGCCACATCCCAGTCCTTTTTTATATTTTATTTGGAGACAAGATCTTGCTGTGTTGCTTAGGGCCTTGCTAAGTTGCTTGGGCTAGCTTTTGAACTCACAATCCTCTTGCTTCAGCCACCCCAGCTGTTGGGATACATGTGTCTGCCACTGCACCCAGTGTAAATTTAAATTAACTGATATATAAAAACAAAAAAAAAATATTAGTGGAGTTCTATGTGATGCTTTGATACTTATGCACATTTTGTAATGTTTAATTATGGTTAAATCTATATCATCAGACCTTTTATCATTTCTTTATGGTAAAAATTTTCAAAATCCTATCATCATTTTTTTAAAATTGTATAGTACAGTATTGTTGTCATTGATAACCCTAGTGGGCATGATAGCCCATCAGAAATTCTTGCTATTTTCCAACTGTGACTTAGTAAAAATTGTTCAATCTTTCTCAGCTTTCCCCACTACTTTCTCCAGCCTCTGGTAACCAGTATTCTATTCTTATTTTCTATTAGATCAACTATTTTAGATTCCTTTTATAAGTGTGATTATATGGTATTTGTCTTTCTGGCCTGGCTTATTTTACCTAACATAATGATCTCTAGTTCCATCCTTCTTATTGCAAATTACAGGACTGTATTTTGTTCTTATTGCTAAATAGCATTCCACAGTGTATATATTCTACATTTCCTTTATCCATTCATTGTTGATTAATGCTAAAGTTATCCATACATTGGTCATTGTGAATAGTGCTGCAATGGACATGAGAGTGCAGTTGTCTCTTTGACATACTGATTTCATTTATGTTGGATATATATACCCAGTAGTGGGATTGATGGGTCATAAAGTAGTTCTTTTTTTTCTTCTTTTTATATTGACTTTTTAAAAAATAAATGACAGCAGAATGCATTACAATTCTTATTATATGTATATAGCACAATTTTTTCATATCTCTGATTGTATATAAATTATGTTGACACCAATTTGTGTCTTCATACATGTACTTTGGATAATGTTGCCTATCACATTCCACCATCCTAGCTAATCCCCTACCCCCTCCCTTCCCCTCCCACCCTCTGCCCTATCTAGAGTTCTTCTATTCCTCCTATGATCCCCCTCCCTACCCCACTATGAATCAGCCTCCTTATACTTTTTTTTGAGGAACCTCCATATTGCTTTCCATAATGACTGTACTAATTTAAATTCCCAGCATCAGTGTGCAAGGGTTCTCTTTCCTTCATATCCTTCTCTGCACTTGTTATCTTGAGACTTTTTGATGGTAACACTTTTTACTGTGGTGAGGTGATATCTCATTGTGGTTGTGATTTTCATTTCCCTGATTTAGCATTTTTTCAAGTACCTCTGGGCTATTTATATGACCTCATTTAGAAATATCTATTTAGGCTTATTCCCCATTTTTTGATCAGGTTATTTGTTTTTTGCTGTTGAGTTTTAGGGTTTCTTATATATGCTGGATTTAATCCCTTGTTGGATATATAGTATACAAATATTTTCTGTCATTCTTTAGGTTCTCTCTTAATGCTATTTGTTGTTCTCTTTGTTGTGTAAAGTTTTTTTTTTGTTTAATATAGTCCCATTTGTCTATTTTTGCTTTTGTTTCCTGTACTATTTGGATCATGTACATAAAATCCATACCCCTTACTATATCCTGAGGTATTTCCTCTGGATTTTCTTCTGGTAGTTTATAGTATCAGCCATTACATTTAAGTCTTTGTTCCATTTTGGGTAAGTTTTTATGAGAGAGGGTTTTTTTTTAAATTTCTTCTGCATTTGGGTATCCCATTTTCCCAGTACCATTTATTTAAAAGACGCTCATTTCTTCAATATGGTTCTTGAAAGATTGTTGAAAATCAGTGGGCTGTGGAGGTGTGGATTTTCTTTTAGGCTTATCTCTCTGTTATATTGGTCTATGTATCTTTATTTATGATGCCATGCTACTTTAGTTACGACAGCTTTTTACAATATTTTGAAGTTAGTATAATGCTTCTTGCTTTTTTTTAAAGATTGTCTTGACAATTTGGGATTTTTGTGGTAAAATATTTTAAAATTTTTTCCTTGTTTTGTAAATAATGTCATTGGTATCATGATAGAGATTTTATTCAATCTGTAGATCATCTTGAACATCTTTTATTCAATCTTGTAGATCATCTTGGAAATGTAAACATTATTTATATTATACTATTTCATAACACAGGGTATCTTTCTTTTTTTCTTGTATCCTTCTCACTTTCTCTCATCTTTTTTTATTGTTTGGTTAAGTTTATTCACTCATTTAATGGAATTATTTTATTTATTTCTGTTTCAGAAAATTCACTGTTGGCATATAGCCATACTACCACACTACTGATTTTTGTATGTTGATTTTCTGTCTGCAACTTTGCTGAATTCTATTATTAGATCTAGTAATATTTTGGTGGCATTTTCATATATATATAATGTCTTCTGCACACACTGACAAGTTTGTTTTCAAATTTGGATGTGCTTTATATCTTTTTCTTGCCTAATTGCTCTGATTAGGACTACTAGTACTCTGCTGAATAAAATTACTAAAAATTACCATCCTTGTTTTTTCCAGATCTTAAAGAGAAAGCTTTCATTTTTCCCATGCAGTATGTTAACTTTTGACTTATTATAAGTAGACTTTATTATGTTCAAGTACATTTCTTCTATACTTAATTTATTCAGCATTTTTATCATGGAGTGGTATTGAATTAAATAAAATGTCTCTTATGCATCTGTTGAGATAATTATATATTTTTTGTTCTTCATTCTGTTGATGTGATCAATCATGCTTATTGATTTGTTTATTTTTGGCCATCTTGCATCTCTGGGATGTATCAAATTTAATTATGGTGAATAAATATTTAAAATGTGCTGCTGGACTATTGTACTTGGTTTGCTAGTATGTTGTTGATGGGTTTTGTACTTATATTTTTCAAGGATAATGACCTATAGTTTTTTTTTTTTTTATGTTATATACTTTGCTATTGATGTGAGGGTAAAGCTGGCCTTATAGAATATGTTTGGTATAAATTTTTCCTATTCTATTTTTTTTGGAAAAAGTTAATAAGATTTAGTTTTAGTTCTTGTGATTTTAGTTATTTTATTATTTTATTTTTATTTATTTATTTATATATTTTTTTTTGTTGTTTTTGTAGTTCTTTCTGATGATTGAACCCAGGGCCTCACACATGCTAGGCAATACTTTGTCCCTACACTACAGTCCTATTTTTTTATCATTTCTTTTCAAAGAATCAGCCCTTTGTTTCATTGATACTTTAAAATTTTTACACATAGACTTCTTATTTTTTCATTTTTATATTTTAATTTGTTCTAATTAGTTAGACATGACAGTAGAATGCATTTTCACAATCATACATAAATGGAGTATAACATCTCATTTTTCTGGTTGTACATGTTGTAGAATCACAGCAGTCATGTAATCAGATATGTATAAAGGGTAATAATGACCAGTTCATTCTACTATCCTTCCTATTTTTCTAAACACTCCCTTCCCTTGACTCCCCTCTGTGTAATTCAAAGAATCTATATTTTTCTCTACCCCCACTTTTGTTAATTATCAACTAGATATCATAAAAAAACAACATTTGGCCTTTGTTTTTTTGGAATCGGCTTATTTTGCTTTGCATGCTATTCTCCAGCTCCATCCTTTTACTGGCAAGTGCTATAATTTCATTCTTCTTTACGTCTGAGTTTATCCGTTGTGTATATATACCATAATTTCTTTATACATTCATCTATTGAAGGGCATCTAGGTTGGTTCCATGGTTTAGCTATTGGGAATTGTGCTGCTATAAACATTGAAGTGGCTGTGACCCTGTAGTATGCTGTTTTTAAGTCTTTTGGGTATAGATAGAGGAGTGGGATAGCTGGGTCAAATTGTGGTTCCAGTCTAAGTTTTCTGAGGAATTTCCATACTGCTTTCCATAATGTTTGCACCAGTTTGCAGTTCCACCAGCAATGTATGAGTGTACCTTTTCCCCCACATCCTCTTCAACATTTATTGTTGCTTGTATTCTTGATAATTTCCATTGTGACTGAAGTGAGATGAAATCTTAGTGTACTTTTGATTTGCATTTTTCTAATTTCTAGAGATGTTGAATACTTTTTCATATATTTGTTGATCAATTGTATTTCTTCTTCTCTGAAGTATCTACTCAGTACCTTAGCTCATTCATTTATTGGGTTATTTTTTTGGTGTTAATTTTTTTTGGTACTGGAGAATGAACTCAGGGGGACTCTACCACTGAGCCACATCCCCAGTCCTATTTTTGTATTTTATTGAGAGATAGGATCTCAATGAGTTGCTTAGTGCTTCATTTTTGCTGAGACTGGCTTTGAACTCACAATCCTCCTGTTTCAGCCTCCCGATCTGCTGGGATTATAGGTGTGTGCCACAATACCCAGCTGGTGTTAATTTTTTTAAGTTCTTTATATATACTGGAGATAAAAGTTCTATTTGACATGCATGTGGTAAAGATTTTCTGCAATTTTGTAGGCTCTCTCTTTATGTTATTGATTGTTTCCTTTGCTGAGAAGAAGCTTTGTAGTTTGAATCCAACCCATTTATTGATTCTTGATTTATTTCTTGTGCTTTATGAGACTTGTTAAGGAAGTCAATTCCTGAGCTGACATGGGGAAGATTTGGGACTACTTTTTTTCCTATTAGGCATAGGGTCTCTGTTCTAGTGCCTAAGTCTTTGATCCACATTGAGTTGAGTTTTGTGCAGGTTGAGAGATAGGGGTTTAATTTTATTTTGTTACACATGGATTTCCAGTATTCCCAGCAACATTTTTGAAGAGGCCATGTTTTTTCCAGTGAATGTTTTTGGCACCTTTGTCTAGTATAAGATAACTGTAACTCATTCTATGAAGCTGGTATCACCCTGATACCAAAACCAGACAAACATATCAAGGAAAGAAGACTTCAGATCAATATTCCTGATGAACATAGACACAAAAGTTTTCAATAAAATTCTGGCAAATTACTCACAAAAACATATTAAAAAGATACTGTACCATGAATAAATGTTTTCATGCCAGGGATGCAAGCTTGATTCAACATATGGGAATCAATAAACAAAATTCATCACATCAGTAGAATTAAGGATAAGTATCATATGATCATCTCAATAAATGCAGAAAAAAACATTTGACAAAATACAGGACTCCTTGTGTTCAAAACACTAGAAAAACTACAGATAGTGAAAAACATACCTCAACATTGTAAAAGCTATGCTAAACCCAAGGCCAACATCATTCTAAATGGAGAAAAAAATGGAAATAATTCCCTCTAAGAACTGGAAAAAGAAACAGACTATTCAACTTAGTCCTAGAAACTCTATCCAGAGCAATTAAACAGATGAAAGAAATTAAAGGGATAAAGATAGGAAAAGAAGAACTATTTGCCCATTTTTAGAAGATAAAAAAAATTCCACCAGAAAATTTCTAGAACTAATAAATGAATTCAGCAAAGTAACAGGATAAAAATCAATATCCATAAATCAAACATATTCCTATAAATCAGTGATGAATCCACTGAATGAAAAATTACAAAAACCACCCCATTCACAATATTCTCAAAAAAATAAAAATAAAATACTTGGGAATTAATCTAATAAAAGAGGTTAAAGACCTCTTCAATGAAAACTATAGAAAACTAAAAAAGAAATTGGAGAAAAACTTAGAGGATAGAAAGACCTCCCATGTCTTGGATAGGCAGAATTAACATTGTCAAAATGACCATACTACCAAAAGTGTTGTACAGATTTAATGCAATTCCTATTAAAATCCCAATGACATGCTTTGTAGAACTAGAAAAAGCAATCATGTAATTCATTTGGAAAAATAAAAGAATAGCCAAAGCAATCCTTAGCAAGAAAAGTGAAGCAGGAGGCATCACAATACCAGACCTTAAACTATGTTACAGAGCTATAGTAACAAAAATGGCATGGTATTGGCACCAAAACAGACAAGTAGATCAATGCTACAGAATAAAAGACCCAGAGATATTATATATATTAGAGAATTAGGGAGGGAGGGAGAGAGAGAGAGAGAGAGAGAGAGAGAGAGAGAGAGAGAGAGAATATCTTTTTTTTTTTTGTAGATGGTCACAACACAATGCCTTTATTTTTATGTGGTGCTGAGAATCGAACCCGGGTCCCGCCCGTGCTAAACGAGTGCTCTACAGCTGAGCCACAATCTCAACCCCTTTATATACATTTTAATCTATACTTTATTTATTTCTATGTTGGTCTTTATTATTTTTTCTGTTACTAATTTTGGGTTTGTTTTTTCCTTAATTTTTAGTTATTGAAGATGCAGGGATAAATTGCTTATTTGATATCTTTTTGCTTTTTTGATGTAGGTGTCAATTACAGTAAACTTCTCTTAATATTTCTTTTCCTTTCTTTTTGTTTTTGAGAGGGATGTATCAGGGACTGAATTCCGGGGCACATGACCACTGAGCCGCACCCCAGCCCTATTTTGTATTTTATTTAGAGACAGGGTTTTACTGAGTTGCTTAGCATCTCAGCGTTGCTCAGACTGTCTTTGAACACATGATCCTCCTGCCTCAGCCTCTATAGACATTGGGATTACAGGCATGCACCATTGTACTTGGCTTAATACTGCTTTTGATTTAACCATAGGTTGTTTTTCTATGTTTCTCCATTTTCATTTGTTCCAAGTAATTTTAAACTTGTCTTTTTTATTATTTCCTTGATGCATTGGTTATTCCTGAATAAGATTGTTAATTTCTATATTTTGTATAGCTTCCAAAGTTTATCTTATTAACTTCCGATTTTAGTGAATAGTGATTAGAAAGGATACTTGATATGATTTCAGTTTCTTAACATTTGTTGAGACTTATTTTTTGGTCTATCATATGTTCTATCCTAGAGAATGGTCCATGTAGCAGTGAGAAGTATGAGTGTTCTATATCTGGTAGATATAATGTTCTGTAGATCAGATGCCTGTTAAGTCTGTTTGCTCTAGGATACAATTCTATTCTACTAATTATTTTTTTGATTATATGTCTATATGATGTGCTCATTACTTAAAGTAGGGTGCTAAAGTCTTCAACTTTTTTTAGTGTTTCTTAGAGTCTGCCTTTACCTTTAAATCTATTCATATGTGTTATAACAAATTTGGGTACTAATATATTTGGTTCATACATATTTATATTGTTATTCACTTTTGCTGAATTGACTCTCCTATTATTATATAATGACCTTTATTGTCCTTTTTATCACTTTTGATTTGAACGTTATTTTATCTGACCTATACATGACTGCTCTTCACTTTCTTTGGATTATATTTGCATGAAATATCTTATTCCATCCCTTCAATTTCAATCTATGTGTTTCCTTTATGGTAAAATTGATTTCTGATAAGCAATAGATTGTGGGATTTTTTTTTAAATTACTCAGTCACTCTATATGTTTTAAGTGGAGAATTAATCTATTTACATGGAAGGTAATTATTAATAGGTAAACTCTTCCTATAGATTTATGTTGCTTATTTTCTAGTTTCATTGTAGTTCCTTCTCCCCCCCACCCCGCTTATAGTTGTGCTTTGTGGTTCACTGGTTTACTCTAATAGTGTAACCAAAGGTTTTAGGAGTTTGGGGAGAAGGAGACCTCAACTCAGTCTGAGTTGTGTCCTTGGCATACATACTGTAAAAGAATTTCAGCATGCACCACTCAGAGACACAAACAGATTTATTTAGACAAACAGATACACATTTAGGGGAAAATGTGGGCTATATGAGGGGAGAGAAATCTTTGAGGTAAAGTGAGAAATATGCACTAAAGGTAGAATTCAGGCCATCTTCTCAGGGACAGCAACCCTTTGGTGTGAAGTGTTGATATTTACAGTGGGATAGATACTACAGGCTGGACTAGGGGTCAAGCCAGGACTGGGAATCAGGGCAGAATTAAGTGTTTTTGCATCAATTTTTTTTTAAATCAGTACAATCCACACAGTTTATTCAGCTTTTACCAGTTATATAATTAATTGTTAGAGGGGTGAGGGGAAGGGCATATTTTTTGAAGTTCTATCACAAGGGTAGCTTTAGGTAACCACTATCCCAATCAAGATACATAATTTTACCATTATCAGACTCCTCCTTTCTACTTCTTTATAGGTGAAATGACTTGTTCTTCCCTGACTTAATCCCAAGGAATCACTAATTTATTCTCTATTACTGTGATTGTTATTTTATTAATGTTATCTGACTATAATCATTGCATAAGTTTTTATAGAACTTATGCATTGTACTCTCATTACTTTTTATAGGCAAAAAGCCCTCAATCAGGGGCATGGGCATAGAGGCTGTGTTGCTCAAGAATGCTTATTTTGGATTTCAAAGTTCATGGGGTTTTTCTTGTCCTCCAATAGCTTATGGTGCTTCTTGTTTAAGACAGTTTTTCTTCTTTTTTATTGTCAAATTCCTATCTCAGTAGAATGTTTTGAATCCTTGCTTTTTTATTTTTGAATTTTCTATTACAAATTTTACTTTGAGATTACCATGAGATTTACAAAAACATTTTTTGATTATAGCAAGCCATTTTGAAATGGCTAAACAAGATAATAAAGATTAGAATAGAAACAAAAAGAGAGAAAATATAATAACAGTATATATTAATATACTACAATTGCACCCCACTACTCTTCACATTTTGACTTTTTGATATCCTATTTTGCATTTTTTCCATATTGCCTATATCATAATATATTAATGTTTTCATTATTATTTTAATTATTTTGGTTTTTAATCTTCATACTAAAGATATGAATGTTTTATGCAACTGCAGAAGCTATTTACTTTTCTGTATGTTTACTTTTACCAATGAGTTTGCTGCTTGTATTTATTTGGAAGTGAGTTGTTCATAGTAATCCCTTGGTGGCCTGTTTAACACAGCAGTTTCTATGGCTCAATATGAGGATTTTATTTTATTTTTATTTTTTTGGTACCATTGATTGAACTCAAGGGCACTCGATGACTGAGACACATCCCCAGCCCTATTTTCTGTTTTATTTAAAGACAGGGTCTCACTGAGTTGCTTAGAGCCTTGCTAAATTGCTGAGGATAGATTTGAATTCTTGATCCTCCTGCCCTAGCTTCCAGAGCCTCTGGGATTATAGGCATGCACCACCATGCATGTCCTCAATCTGAGGATCTTTTTCTAAAGTGGTAGTGATTATAGAACTCTGCTCAGCAATGGATTTAACCTTAGTTGGACTGGTCCTGAGTTTGAAGTCTAAATTCTGGACTTAATTTCCTTTCCCTTCTCCAAGTGTGAGGGGAGAGTCTCTTGCCATGCTCTGCTGCTTGAAGTTGGGGGATAAATGGCACAGACAACTCCTTGATTCTTGAGGCCTTCAATGTATCTTTTTGTTATACTACTGACACTATGTTCTCTCACTTGACTTAGGTCTTTTGAAGTAGATGGGTGAATAGTTTTTCTAGTTGGTATGATCTGGGGACAAGATTCTTTATAGAGAAGAAGGATACATTCTTTATATGGCTAATAAATTTTATACATTGAACAATGTGAAAATAGGCATGCAGGTGATCTTATATGTTTACCAGTCCAGTCTAATGGTAATGCTGGAGTTTACATTGTTTTAAAAATGAAAATACAGAATTACTTAGGGGATAATTCCCATGATATTGATAAAAAAAGTTTTGTAACCTATTTCCTACAGTTCTTATGTCTTTTGGTTTTGTTTTGCATATTAGAAGGAGAGAAGGAGGTGAAAAGAAAAAACCCAATGAAGGAAACAAAGAGTGAGGAAAGGCAGCACAAAAATACCACAGGTTTATTCAGTACAAACCTACAGAGGTGGGGCCCAGAAGAGACTGAGACTCATATTCTACTTACAGTCTATGGAAATTATAGGGGAGTAAGGGAATGGGGGAATTTTTGCATTAGGATATTGTTAGGAAGGGTCCTTGTGGTCATCACTTCCATTCTTTATGCTGGTCACTGTTCCATGTTGAACCAGGTATTTTTCAGGGTTTTAGTTCAAGATGATTTTTTTTTCTTTGTGTAAGATTAGGTCAGGTTGAGTCAGAGTTACTGTGGGTGACTATTTTTCTAAGATGAAGAATATGTTTCAAAATGGCATTGAATATGACAATTTCTCCCTAAGAGGAAGATGGTAAAGAAGAAGAGAGGGAAGAAGGGAGAGACTGCATTGATGAATTGGAATACAAATGAAATATCTGAATGAAAGTGAATTCACTTTGTCCATGTGAAACACTGTTTGCCTTGCAGATGTTTTTGTTATGGAACCTCTGGAAAGAAAGAAAGGTGAATTTATAAAATGAAAATCTTTCCAAATGTAAAAGGAAAGAATGAGTTAGCAATTCACATGTTTTAGACTAATTTAGATGGCATGAGATGGGAGACATGGGATGAATATTTACAATTTTATGCACTGTTCATCAATGAGTACATTTTTGGGTGAATATTTCATATGAACACTTTCAGAATTTATTCTAGGACATCAGTTTCTGAAATAGTTGGCACTCAGCCCCATAGGAAAGTTACATGAGGCTAAGGATGTGTGTGTTTGTAGATAATCTTCACAGATTCTCTATGCAATCAGAATCCTTTCAGACACTAATCGCCTACTGTTATTTTGTTGAAGTGAGATTTACATAATGCAGAATTAACCATTTTACAGTGAACTGCTCAGTGGCATTTAGTACTTTCTCAGTGTCTTGTGTTACCTTTGTCTACTTATAAAATATTTATATCACTCCAACAGAAGAACCTATGCCCATGAATTATAACAAAGACTTATGAAGGAGAGCCTAGTCACTGACCTAACTCCATTTTGATTCCATCTTGCCTTTCAGACATTTTTTCTGAGCCATTCTCTTTCTTCTGCAGTAATCTTGAATTGCAGGAACAAGAATCCTGACGGATAAACATCTTGTGATGAGTCAAAACTATGCCCTAGGAAAGAGGAACTTTCTTATCTTGACTAGGTCCATTATAGCATGTATTATAGCATGTATACATTATATACATTATATAAATGTATACATTATATATGATTTATTATATGTATTATATATATACATTATATACGATGTATTATATGTATATATGTGTATATATTTATATAATGTATATATAACTTGCATGATATATATTATATAATATATACATTATAGCATGTATTAGTACTTCATTACATGTTATAAATGAATAGTATTCCATTGCACATATGTACCACAATTTGTTTATCTACTCCTGTGTTGATGGTGATTTGGGTTGCTTCTACCTTTGTACTATGAGTAATGCTGAAACAAACATTCATGTATAATTTTTGGTACAAAAGTATGTCTTCATATTTCTTAGTTAAATCTGAAAATTGAATCATTGGATCATATTGCAACTACTAAATGTTTAACTTTCAGACAAACTGCCAAACTATTTTCTAAGGACCTGAACTTTTTTTTTTTTTTTTTTTTTTTTTTGAGGAAGAGGGTATTAGACACATGCTGTATAAGAAACAGCAAAAGATAATCTAAAATGAACTAAATCAGTTTTACTACTTGACTCTGTTAGGTTCTGAGATATTAAGTTGGATTTATTTTTATATGTATATTTTATTTTACTTTTTGGTACTGGGGACTAAATCCATGGGTGCTTTACCAACAAGCCATTTCTCTAGCCTTTTATAATTTAATTTTGTTTTGAGACATGGTCTCACTAAGTTATTGAGTCTGGCCTTGAACTTGTGATCCTCGTGCCTTGACCTTTTGAGTAGCTGGGATTATAGATGTGTACTACCATACCAGCTAAATGTACATCTCTTTTAAATTATCACAGTAAAATATCTTTTGTAAGAAAACTACAGAAGTTATCTTCCATGTAAAGTAAAACCTCATAATGCTTTCTTGTGTTCTGTTATTCTCAAAATCGACACTGATAGGAGCTGGGATGGAATTTTTGGAATATTGCTTCTAATTGTAGTCTTATGAATGAATGTTTGAGAGACTAGCTATTGGTGACAATACAGAAGACTTTCACATTCAGTCAACCCTAAGCTCATCATCTGTTCATGTTCTTCATGGAGTACTTATAGTGTAATTCCTCATGGATGACAGGACCCTATACACATTATCATCCATTTTCTTGAATAATTCACCATTTTATTCTTCTGGTCAATCTTACAAACCTCCTCAGGCTCTATTGGCTCTAGTAGTTTCTTCTCATAAATAGTAAGATATTTATTTTGCTTCCTTAGACTTAATAAAGTGTGTGCAGCAGGATGTCAGCATCATTTCATTTTGGAAATCATTTAAATTCTTCTGATTGCATCAATCAAATGAGATGAAGGGGCAAAGTAGGTTTCCTGCTAGAAAATTCTGTAGTTGATCCTCCATTTTGAAATATTAGTTTGTGAGTAGTGGTGAATTGCTGGTGTGCTCTGTTTCAAATCTTTTTTTAATATGTTTATTTATTTTTATGTGGTACTGAGGATTGAACCCAGGGCCATGCATGTGCTAGGAGAGCACTCTACCACTGGGCCACAACCCCAGCCTGTTTCAAATCTTTAGTGACACAGCTCACAGTGAGCCATTAAAATACCAAAAACAATGCATAATATTTTACATTTTACATATCTTTTACACGATTTTTATTATCTATTTTTTTTTAATTTTAGTTATTCTTAGAAGGTGTGAAGTAGCATCTTATTGAGGTTTTGATTTATTTGATGACTAATGATGGTGAGAATCTTTTCATGTGCTATTGTCCATTTGTATATCTTCTTTTAAGAACTTTCTATTCAGAATCTTTATACATTTTTAATTTGGTTCTTTATCTTTTTGTATTGAATTGTAAATATTCGTTGTGTATTATGGATATAAATTTATTGTAAAATATACAATTGAGAAGTGTTTTCTCTCATTCTGTGTGTTATTCTTTCACCTTTTTATGGTTTCCTGTGAAACATAAAGTTT
The DNA here is from genome assembly GCF_047511675.1 of Marmota flaviventris. Taxonomy (NCBI): domain Eukaryota; kingdom Metazoa; phylum Chordata; class Mammalia; order Rodentia; family Sciuridae; genus Marmota; species Marmota flaviventris. The sequence goes on from NC_092518.1 coordinate 104,809,300, forward strand.
TAACTTTCCTTAAAAAATTATCCATTTTTGTTTCATATTTTTACTTGTGTTTTGATGCCCAAGAAGTCAGTATCTAACACAAGATTATGTTAATTTATACCTGTGCTTTTTTCCTAAATGTTTAGCTCTTGCATGATCTTTGATCTATTTAAATTCATGTTTGTATGTGGTGTGAGGTAGGGACTCAACTACATTTATTTGTGTATATTATGAGTTGTCAGGTATCAAAGTGATTAGGACCAAGAGCCAAAGTAAAGTAACAAGAATCTTTTCACTTATTATGTTTATATAAAAGAAGGTTCTAGTTTCCCAGTATGCTTTTAGTCCACACAGAATTGTATAGAGTGAATAGGGTCAGATGTAGATGAAGAATTATCTCCTTAATGAGGAATTCCCAACAAAAGCCTCCTACTGATAGACCTAGGAGCTAAGGAGGTAGAGAAGGGGAAGGCCAGGGGTGGAAAAGTACTCACTACTGGAGATAAGTGTCTTCAAGTCCCTTGATGAGGAAGTCTCTGTTTAGGTACCTAAGATAGGAATAGACATATGTGTAGCAGTGTGGCCAGTATGGGAGACAGAGGTAGAGGATGGGACTGAATCCTTAACTGCATCTCCCTTCAGAACTTCTAATTCACTGGCTATGACCAAACCTGATATAGGGAAGGAACCTTTCTCCCATGAGGAATACCAATGAAAAAGTTTATAATTCCTTATGGTCTGGTCTGAAAGATCACTGACAGAGTTTTGGACTGGAACTGGACTTCTCAGCATGTGGATAAACACTTGTCACAGATTTGTTCATTGAAGAGACTGTTTCTTCCCCATTGAGTAGCTTTAGTCCCTTGATGAACAACAGCTAGGATTTCTTTGTGGACTCTAAATTCTATTTCATTGCTCTACATGTCTGCCCTTGTCCAATATTACACAGTTACTTGCTACAGCTTTGTGATGTTTTGAATTCAGGAAGTTTAAGTCTATAAACTTTGTTATTTTTCATGATTTAAAAAACCCGTTATTTATTTATTTAAATTAGGTATATATGGTAGCAGAATGCAGTTTGATTCATTGAATGCAATTGCATCACAACTTTTCATTTCTCTGGTTGTACATGACATAGTGTCACACCATGTGTGCGGTCATACATGTACCTTAGGTAATGATATCCATCTCATTCCACCATCTTTTCTGCCTCCAGCCACCACCCCACACTTCCCTACCCTTTGCCCAATCAAAGTTTCTCCATTTTATCATGCTCCCCTATTATGGATCACAAGATTTTTTGAATAAGAATAAAATAGTTACTAAAATAACCAGAAGTCAGGATACTGGGCCCTAATTAAGGTCTTACTCAGAGGCATACCATACCAAGAGGCTAACCAGAAATATTAATGGGCATTAAGGCCTTTTTCAAGTATAAAATACCATGAGGTTCACCTGCAAGAAAACTCTAGTTAACTTCTTTGTCCCAAAGGGTAGAAAAATGGAACATGGGGGGAACCTAAATGGAACATAAAGGAAGGATTAAAACTCAAGGGCTAAAGGACACAGGGAATGACTTTGGTACTTTTTCAATATCAGTTTAACATAGACTGTGATCCATGATCATGACACAAAAATCATATTAGCTCCTATGCTTAACCAAAATGGGTTTTTCTGCTCTCATATACTCCCCTGCATGGTAAGAGTTCTTGCTCTTCTCACTTAAATAAATCTTACTCTGTTTACTCTTGCTTTCCATTATTGTTTATGGATTTAATTCTTTAACTTTGCAAGACAAGAACTCAGAAGGAAATTGGCAAAGTTGGGAATCTAGTCTAATCTCAAAACTCCAGTTTCATTTTAAGTATTGAAGGATATGGAAAATAAGTCCATGGGCATTTTCCCTAATATTTTGTCACTTAAAATCCCATTTAAAATCTCTGGCAGAGAGAAGGAACACAAAAGGAACTCTACCTGACTGACACCTGACTCCCCACCCTAATGGGTCACTTGAAGCAAATACAATAAGCCCTAGGGAATTCCCTATTCACATCCTGTCCCACCCTAAATTAAGCCTGTATAACCCAGACCCTTGCTTCAGCCAGATCAAACATTTTCTGCCATGAAAATGAGCCACACCAGGGTTTCACCAATTGACTCCACTGCTAAATATTAAATAAAGAAAAGCCTTCTGATCCGAGGTTTGCTTCCTGTCTCCCACCTTCATCATGTGTGAATCCTTTGTCCTAACAACTATTCTGGCTCCCATGTTTTTCCATAAGAAGTTTAATGTAAGTTTTCCAACTCTTTTTAAAAAATATCTTATTTTACTTATAGATGGACACAATATCTTTATTTTACTTATTTATTTTTTTATATGATGCTGAGGATCAAACCCAATACCTCACAAATGCAATGCAAGCACTCAACAACTGAGCCACAACCCCAGCCCAAGTTTGTCAACTCTTAAGGTTCTTGGTAATCATAAAAACAAAATTCTTACCAGGGAACTTTATTATAGTCTGCATTTTGGAAAATTATTACTTAAAATATGTTATATGTAGTTAACTTTATTAACAAATCATATGATTATATGTTTATATATTGTTAAAGAGAGAATTTATTATTAAAACATGATGAAAAATTCTGGGAAACCCTAGATCTGGACTATTTTGGAATATGAACATAATGTAAAGGTATCTGAAGAAATCTTTAGTGAATGGAGATTACCTTGTAGAAAGGAAAAAACCTCAAAGAAGGGTATTAATAAAACACAATATTTTATTGAAAAACAGTAACAATATTTAATTTCTCAGTTCACAGTAAGAGAAGGTGAAAGCCACTATCATTATCCCATTTCACAGTGTTAGGAATTAAGAACTCAGAAATTTGAAGTGATTTGTCACACATGAAATTAGAGACAGTTCATGAACATGTCTTCCTTCATCATATGTAATGATTTTCCCTTTAAACCAGATGTATTCTTGTGAATATAAATTATATTATACTCAACAAGAAGACACATTTTGAATTTAGGAATAGGATAATATGTGATTTATCAATTTCATAATAGTTGTGAAATTGACCACTTGATTATATACAAGGCCTTTGATGAATATTAAGTTATATGTGAGTACACACACACACACACACACACACACACATTGTCTTAGTCAACATTTGCACAGCTGTGACCAAAATATCTGACAAGAACCAATTATAGTAGTAAAAGTTTTTTTTTGGTTCACAGTTTTAGAGGTCTCAGTCCATAAATGGCTGATTCCATTGTGTTGGGCCAAAGGTGAGACAGAACATCATGGTGGAAAGGAATGTTGGAGGGAAGCAGCTCATGCCATGGCAATTAGGAAGTAGAGGTAGAGAGTCCCACTCATCAGGGACAAAATATATTCCCCAAAGGCATGCCCCCCAGTGACCTATATTCTCCAGCCACACCTTACCTTCCTAGAGTTACATGCCAGTTAATGTTTATCAGTGGATTAATCCATTGTTTGTCCATTGTTTAGGTTATAGCTCTCATATCCTAATAATTTTATTTGTAAATATACCTCACTGATGAACTTTTGGGGGACACCACATATCCAAAGCATAAGGTTCTATCTCTTGTCCCTGAAAGCTCATCCCCATTTCACAAAGCAAAATAGATTTGGTTCATTTCCCATCGTCCTGGTAGTCTTAATTCCAACATTTCTCCAAAATCCCAAATCCAGTCTCCTCTGAGACTCAAGGCAAATCTCAGCATGAACTCCTAAAAAAACCAAATCAAGTAACACATATCCAATATATGATGGCATAGAGTAAATCTTTCCATTCCAAAACATAGGAATAGGGTCATAGAAAGAGGGGATGGAACCAAAGTAAGACCAAAATTCAGCCTGGCAAAGAAGTCCTGTTTCTCCATGTCCAGCATCTGAGGTGCATGGTATTTTTTTTTTTAAAGAGAGAGAGAGAGAATTTTTTACTATTTATTTTTTAGTTTTCGGCAGACACAACATCTTTGTTTGTATGTGGTACTGAGGATCGAACCTGGGTCACACGCATGCCAGGCGAGCGCGCTACCACTTGAGCCACATCCCCAGCCCCTAGGTGCATGGTATTATAGAATTCTCACTGAAGGGCTTGTGTAGCTCTACCTCTATGACTGAACTGCTTGCAATCCACATGACTTCTCTCTTGGCTTATTTCTACTCAATTCCTATAGCTTTTCTAAGCAGATGTCCCATATTACTGATATCCCTTAATGTTGAGGATCTCCACTGCAGCTTCCTTCTCATTCTTTACCCGTCACCCTCTCAGGTTAGCTTGCATGGATTCTGAACCTGCCATACTTTGCTTGGCCTCCCTGGCCTTCCTTTGAATCTCAGTGGAAGTCTCTATGTCACCCTAACTCCAGCATCCTGCATTCCTGCAGAACTATAATTATGTTGTTGACACTGAGGTCTGCCACCATCTCAAGCAGTAACCATGCCTCTTGGAACCCTGGTTGCCACAGCCTCTGAGTGAATGTCTGGGTGGCTGAACATGGTGAAACTATTTCCTAGGTCTCCTGGTACAAGCATTGTGCCCACCTCCCCTGTCTTTTTCAAAGGAATTTCTACTTTCACATACTTGAGCCTAAGTTTGTTATGGTACTGCCAATTCCTGAGATGTCTTCAGGTCACTTTTACTGTTGTCTCAGGATAAAGTATTTAGCATTTTTAGTGGCTATAATCTCTTTAACAATCACACCTTTTTTAGCCCCAGATTTACTTTGCACTTTTCTGTTCAAACTGCAAGTTTTTAAAATCTTTCACCTCTGTTTTCTGCTCTTGATTATCACAATACACTTGGCCAAAAGCCACCAGCAATATCTGGGCCACTCCTGAATGCTGTGCTGCTCTGAAATTTTCTCCACTGGATGAAATAGTCCATTATGTTTAAATTGAGCCTCACAGAAAGTCTCATGGGCAAATGTAGACAGCTTCTTTGCCAGAATGTAACAGAAATGGCCTCTATTTCATTGTCCAATAGAATCTTTCTTCTCTGAAATCTCATGAACCCAGGCTTTATTGTTCACAGTCCTATCAGCATTCTGTTCTTTTGAGCTCCCATCAGAATTGCCTATTAAATGCTGCTTACAGTAATCTAAAGCTCTTCCAGCCTGTATCGCTGAACTTTTCAAAATTCCTCTCCTGGCAAATCAGTTGTAAAGTTTTCCAAACAACATGGTCAGGTTATTCATAGTAGCAACCCCATTCTTGATATCAATTTCTGTTTTAGTTAGCTTTTTCAGTGCTGTGACCAAACGACTTGACAAGAACAAGGTAGAGGAGGAAACATTTGTTTGGTGCTCATGGTTTCAGAGGTCTCAGTCTATAAATGGTTGACTCCATTACTCTGGGTCTGAGGTGAAGCAGAAAGTGATGGCAGAAAGGTATGGAGGAAGAAAGCAGCTCAGGACATGATAAGCAGCACAGAACACATGAGCTTTTTGGGGATGCCACATATCTAAAACATAACACACTTTAAATTTTAGTCAATCACTTCAAAGAACTTAATATTGAGCTGCTCATATTTCCATACATATTTGAGGCAATATGAGGGCAATATGAGGGTAAACAAAATAAAATCAATGACATTCACAAGGTATAATGGTGATAATGTAATTGGTATTGGTAGTGAAAAACTTTCACTGGGTAAAAGAAGCTTAAAGCCATGTCTTAAATATATTGGCAGATTTGATTTTATGGATATACTGGGAAATATGAGATTGCAGGCTCCATTAGGCAAGGAATATATCCTATTTATTCCAGAATTTTCAGTGAATAATACATTAGTATATATGGAATATGTGCTTAATCATATACATTCACTTAATTGAAGAAAGAAATCATCCCACAATGGAAGATCACATATAAAAGTATTTAGATTGATATGGAAAAGAGTGTTACAAGGGCTCAGAATACTGTGTAATAATAGGTTAATTTTGATACTGCCTTCTTACTCTACATTTTATTCTTGTTTGGAACAATTGTTTATTTTTTTCCCTTTACATATTTTTATTGGTACATTATAGTTATGTTTATTGATGGGATTTATTATTGTATATGAACACATGCTCACGCTGTAACAATATAATTTGGCCAATATCATTCCCCAGTAATTCCCTCCTCTTCCCTTTCCTTCCACCCCCATGGTACCTTTCCTCTACTTTTTTCCCTTTGATTTTTATGAGATACCTGCCACCCAAACTGTATATTCTTTCCATGGCCTCTAGTCCTAACACAGAAGAGCAGCTTACTTCTCAAATTGTTTCTGAGTGATGCCTAGCTCAATTTTCATGTGTAAATCTCTCTAGGAATGAGCTAAAAATCTTTATTTCCTCTGGAATATTGTTTTCATTTTTTCACTTTGTTTTTTAATAATTTTCAATTTCATCTCACACATTTCCCTTATTTTGCTAATATTTGTATATTGTACTTTGTGATGTGAATTTTAATAAACAATGAGATTCATAGCCAAGACAACATTTTAGACAGTTTGGGGCAAGCTTTAGAATAAATGCAATAATGTCATGAAGATTTATATTTCAAATAACCCAGACTCTGATAGCATGAAGCTCTGTTCCTTGGATGTACCTTAAAGAATGTTCCAAGTGACAGTTCTTGCAAATATCAGTGCACCCAGAACATCAGAACTGAAATCTTTCTTTTTTTTTTTTACCTCCTGGCAATAGAATACCAGAGAGAAACTGAGACAGATTATTACCTGGAGAGATAGTTCCTTTTCTAGGACAGATCCTGTCTCCTAATTATATTGAGGAAATATAAGTTACACCTTGGAGTAATACTTCAAATATGTTGTTTTTTAATCTTTAGAATACATTTTTTTGGATGAACATTCATGAGTATTATAGCTAGTTAATGGTATGTGATAATGGCTCTGAGCACTTGACTTACATGCTTCTCAGTATATATTACATTTTGAAGGTTACAAAAAAATAAATAAAAACTTCCCTAAAGTTGATATCAGTTTATTTTACTTAGGTAGCTGTTACGGTTTGGATATAAAGTGTTCCCCAAAGACTCGTGTATTGAAGGTTTGTTCCACAGTGCAGTAATAACAGAAGTGGGGCTTTTAGGAATTGATTAGATCTTGAGGGCTTTAACCTCATTGGTGGATTAATCTATTTGACAGATTAATAAATTGAATGAACTACTGGGAGATGCTGGAAACTGTAGGAGGCATGGCCTAGTTGAAAGGAGTGAGTCCTTAGAAGCATGCCCCTGGGGACTATCTTGTTCCTGACCCCTTTTTCTCTTTCTGCTTTCTGACTACCTTGATGTAAATAGCTTTCTCCTTGCATGCCTTTCTATCATGATTTTTGTCTCAGCTCTGGCTCCAAAGCAGTATAGCTGGCTGACTATGGATTGAAACATAAGCCACAGTAAATCTTTCCTCCTTTAAGTTTTTTTTTCAGGATTTTTTTTTTTTTTTTTTTTTTACAGTGATGAAAATCTGACTATATGCCAGGGCAACCCATTCTGGGGATAAAGCTAGAAGAATCATTTTTTTTTTCTTTTGGTCCTGTTTATCACTCAAAATATAAAAATTTTGTTTGGAGGCATGGAAACTAATCATTTTACTGATTATTAATATTTTGTCACAGTCATTTTTTTTCATGAGAAATAATAAAGTTAAACCTCTGAATGATGATGTATTTTAGTTTTAACTAAATGCTTACATGCTGTATCAGTTAATTATAATCTGATTCAAATTTGGGATAGAAACTTCAGAAGACAATTTTAGTTTGTGATTTCCAGTTTGCTATAGTACTATCAACTTCCTGGTTTGCTACTAACATCCTAAATGAAATGTAAAATTATAACTAAAAATAAAGGATGTCAGACTTCCATTGTCTGTCAATTTTGATTCCATCATGTGAAAACCAGGCCTGCCTTGTCATGCTTCTTGCAGGGACCCTGACAAATATTGGCCATGCTTATTAAAAATGAACTAATTTACTTCATTTCTTCCTTTCTGGAGAACTTATCTTTCTCCTAGAAATTCAAAATCTATGTTAAAATTTTAGACTGATCTTCTGGTTTTCTAGTGAAGATGTGATTATTTATTTATGAGTTTATTGAAATCTGAAGATTTGTTCATGTAGATCATCCATAAAAATAGTGTTAGATGTGTGAAATGATTTATAGGAAACTTGCACATAAGGGCTTAACTGTTTTTGGTGTATGTATGGCTAATGAGGTGGAACCTTTGTTAGCCCTCAAGCCTAAACAGTCAAGAGGGCAGAATGTGGGTAGCCATGTGATTTAGAAGGCTTTTATATAAATTAAATAGAAAAATAATAGACTTTGATGTAGAGGGGAAACAACCATTAACTTGATAGGGGCCTATATTCTTTGCCCTCTTTCTATCCTTGGACATTATCAATTCTTACCATATTCTAGATGCTACCATATCCTGTAGTCTAAGCAATCTTCTAGATCTTGAGATGTGGAGATAAATGAGTTTTAGGTCTGTATTGAGACAGGTTGGGTAAGGAAAATAGAAATGCACTGTGAAATAAAGCTTTCCGTTATAGGCAGAGCATGGGTAAAGTGTTTGAGTGATTTGGTTAACTTAGGTGGAGTCAAAGTAGAGGTCTCTGTGTATAGTGCTTGGAACATAGTACTTAATAGAAACAGCTGAAATACAGTGAGTACTTACTAGGTACCAGGTGCTGAACCAAGCTCATTATTTGTATAAACTTCCATAATTTTCACAATAACCCAGTGAGCTAGGTAGTATCACCCCAATTTTATAGGAAATGAGGTACAGAGAGGTTAAATAACTTGCTGAATGTAACACAGCTACTAAGCAACATAATGAATATTTGAACCCACATATTGCAGATTCATACTTGGTTTTTAATTACCATACTTCTCTGCTTCTCATTAAATGATAGTTGATAAAATTATTGTGGTTATTATTTGAAATTCTTTACTTGAGAAGCCACTGTTGATTGACATCAGAGTATGTAATTTTTCATTGTTTTCTATATTGATGGGAAATTTGTAATTCCTATGCTATTGTGAAACAAAGATAATTATGAGACATTTTATACTATGTTATAGTGATGCTGATAATGATAAGGATTTATTACTAGGTGTCAACCTGTCATAAATGCTTTACAATCCTTCCCACGTATATCCTCACAAAAATCTTATATATATATATATATATATATATATATATATATATATATATATACACATTATTCCCATTTTATACATGAAAAAATCTAAGATGAAGAAATTAACTTACTTTAGGTCATAATCTAGGAGCAACAGAGTAGAGATTCAAACCTCACTTGAGTTTGTCTGTTTCAAATAAAATGGACAAGTTTCTCTGCCCTCATGTAGTTTGCATTCTAGTGGATCAAGGCTCTTATTCAATAGTCAAATTGTTATCAGTTATATGAAGAGAAGGATACTATAGACAATTTCAGAAGATGGAGAAAATGTCAAAGTTTTGACTGGGACTGTCAGAACATATCTTGCTGATAGGTGGTACTGGGGAAAAATGTGAAGCTTTTGCCACACAAAAACTTTTATACGAATGTTCAAGTAGTAGTTTTCATAATATTCAAATAGTTGAAACAAACCAAATTTCCATGAACAGATTAAAAAGTAAACAAAATGAGGTCTAGCCATACAGTAGAATATTATTCAGCTATAAAAACGAATGAGGTTTGATGAGTACCATAGCATGAATTGATCTCAAATACATTATTCTAAGTGTAAGAAGATATGAAAGGACACATATTACATAATCTCTTTTATATTAAATATCCAGAATAGGCAACATCAGAAAAAAGTAGATGGTGGTTGCCAGGGTCTGGGGAGGAGGAGCACTAAATATATGACTGTTGCCAGGTATGGGCTTTTTTTTTTTTTTAAAAAAAAAAAGATGAATGATGAAAATATTCTGAATTTAGATAGTGGTGATGGTTGTATAGCCTTGTGAATATAGTAACAACTAAGAAATTATATACCTTTAAATGGTGAACTTTATAGTATGTTAATTACATCTATAAAAATGGAAATCATGTCAAGGCGAAGTTAGATTTGGGCAAAGTCTAAGCAAGTATGGATAAGTAAAGTCTCTTCAAGTCTAAAAGATCACCAGACAGTCCCTGAAAGTAGGAGGAGGTGGTCGTATCCCAGAGCCTTTCCCAAGCTAAGGCTTATCCTCCAAGGGAAAAGGACACACAAACAGATTACTATGCTGGTGAGATCCAACTGTTGGTATCCCTGAGTGCTGTGATGTCACAAAGACCTCTCAGAGATTCTAGTCATATTTGAACACAGCTCACTTGTCTGTCACAGGGTTGAGTGCCTGGCTGAGTCATGTCTTTCACAGATTTAAAAAATGTATATCCTTTGGTAAAACCATTCCCCAACTGCTGGATTTTCAACAGTGATGACTTAATGTTCTGATCCATTATCATAGCTATGGTATGCTGCTCTTCCCGGCTCAGAATGAAAACTCTACTATTGTCCTAAGAATCTGGATAACTATATCTCCAGATACCAAGTTCTCTGAGGTAAGTGATTGATGAAAATACTGTATTTACATATTTAATAAAATGAAAGCCAGAGGCTTAGTTAAAAAAAAAAAAAACCCTTGCTGGAAAGTAATTTACATATAATTTCTATATAACATTCTTTTTACACCATTTATAATATTGACATTCCTTACCAATTTTGATTGTTGATACACTAATTTTAAACTTAAACTTTAGAAACTTGAAAGTTGAAGTATCCTGTCTATCAGTTAATGACTAAACAAATCTTTAAGTGTCTGTACAATGGAATATTTTCACTGATGAAAAGAAATGAAATATTGATACCTGCTGTAATATGGACAAACCTCAAAGACATTAAGCTCAGTGAAAGAACCCATTCATAAGAGACCACGTATTGTGTGATTTCATTTGTGTGAAATGTCTGGAATAGGCAAATTTATCAAGATAGAATGTAGATAATGGTTACCAGTGCCTAAGGAGAGGGCAGAAAGGGGAATAGAGCTTAATGAGTATAAGGTTTCCTTTTGGGGTAATAAAAAGATTTTTAATTATAGAGTGGTAGTGCTTGTGCAACTTTGGGAATTTAATAAAAAAAATACCCCACCGAGTTGTACATGTTAAATGGTAAATATTATGGTATGTATATTATGTCTCAATAGAAAAAACATTTTTAAATTGCTTCCAGAAATGGTGAAGGAAGTGCAAGATAGTCATTTCAATAGCCAGGGGAATAATTAGAGACAGAAAAAAATAGCTAGTTGAAAGACCAACTTATACTATAGAGAAATGTGAAATCATTGGAGGTTTAAGTAGAGGAGAAACATGATCTGACTTGGGATTTTTAAGACTTACTTTGACTTTTGTATGGAGAAGAGAATGTAGGATCACAAGGTGTGATCAGTAAGGGGGCTTTTGTGATTGTCCAGGAAAGAAATTGATGGTCATTTTTTTGTTGCGTATTTACAGGGGAAGTGATAGGAAATATTTATATTTGGAATTACATTTTTATATTTGAGACAACAACTTTTCCTGATAAGCCAGATGTGGAACATAAGAGAAAGAGTAGAGTCAGTAATGATTCCTAGTTTTTGGCCCAAGCGGCTAAAAGAACAGAGTAGTCTTTTCTGATGGAGGAGGAGTATGGTAGTAGTAGTTTATGTCTAGAAATTTGGGACAAATCATATTTAGGACGGCTGTTAGTTATTTGGTGGAAATTTTGAGTAGGCAATTGCATTTAAACAGCACACCTATATTGGATCTAGGCTGCATTGCTTCTGATTGGCCAAAATCCATGGACTACTGATCATTCAGTATTTTAATATATTCTGTGTATATGAGTCTTGAGTTCAGTGGAAATGTCTGGGCCAGCTATACAATCTATGAATCTCATCAACATATATGTTTTTAATGCCATAGGTTTAGCTTTCTCAGTATATTCTTTCAATAATAAGTAGTACAGAGCAAACAATCCTACTTCTTAGCCAACAGGAAGCATGGATTCAAAGGTAAAAATATGACTACTAGGGAGGGCTGTACAACAAGTAGGGATAAAACCTTACCTATTTGAGCTGATAGGTATAAGTGTAAATAAGTTTTTTTTTTAATTTGTAAATTTCTCACACTGCTAAAAAAATTTTCCCTTTTCCTTTCTCAGCACATTTCTGTGAGAAAACTGCTGTTTGTTAATCTTTCCTCTAAACTTTTGATATCTTTTTATTTAATTGACAATATTTATAAATATTTATGGGCTATAGTGTGATAATTTGATACATGTACATAAAGCATAATGTTCAAACAAGAGTAATTAGTTTTTCCATATCTTCAAACATTTGTTGTTTCCATGTGTTGAGAACCTAGAGACTCTTGTTTTATAATTATTTAAATTATACCGAAGCTGTTATAAACTATAGTTACCTTACTGTGCTATAGAACACTAAAACTAATACTTCCTATCTAATTCTATTTTGGTACCTGATATGTAAAGGTATTTTGACAGTCTAGATAAACCTCTTGCTAGCTTTACAATTTTGGAGTGTTTTTTCTTAAGGGTCTGGAGACCATTTCTTTGAAATACAAACATCAAGAAATATAGTGCTCCTATCTCACTACAGGAATACTTTTCTGTAAGCTGTAACCAAATGTTTGTTCTACTGATAGAAGGTTTTTTTTTATTCCTTCACACAAAAGGAAATTAGCTAACACAAATGACTGTCTTAATTGGCAGGTCAATTTGGGGTGATATGAAAGAATGCATAACAAATAGAGTCCTAATGTCCTCTTATGGTAAGACAAGGTATCCTTAATCTTGAGAACATGTATATAATGGATTGGTTACTGCCTGGTGATACACAAGGTAATGTTTTTGTCTTTGTAATCTGCTAGCAGATTGTCTATGATGCATTTGTAATCTAGTTTATGGCTTATTCAATATTAAAATGGTTTTCTTTTCCATATCTTCTAGAGAAAATTTTCTGACTCAACAGGATGTTTTAAATTTACCCAACACTAGCAATAAAGGAAAAAAAAAGTGCAATTTTAAAGCTTTGTGGATGCTTTATTCTACTAATGAAAGGAAAAAAAGATGGAGGAGAGAGATGTTTATATATAATTTTAATACCAAGTTATAAAACAATATTATATAATATATTTAACATAACTTTATATAGCTGCAGTCTGGCTGGGCACAATTCACGAGCCACTTGTCAAGCAGGAATGAACTTTATTTTTAGCACTCACGCCGCACGCCACACCATGCGAACTCTCCAGGAATTCCCCAAGAGCTCAACCGCCACCTCCAGCACTTCCGCGAGCACTCAACCAGAACTCTACCCTCCAACTCCACCCACGCAAACTTTCTAGGAATTCCGCGAGAGCTCCACGGGAACTCCACGAACTCCACCATGGCAAAACGCCAGGCGCCATCCCAACTAGGCTGCGGCTCTCAACATCTCCCCCACTCTGTTTAATTAAACAACAAGCATGTGGCTTAGGGACCGCGCCTGTCTTAGGTTGTCCAACACTACATATGGTGCTTACCCATCATCGGATGAGCTGACCTCAAGGCATTGGTACTATTGCAATTGGATCTTACCCGTCATTGATTACCGGTCCAGCATACAGCCACACCTGTGTATAGGCCTTTGTACCAGTGTGGGGGGGTGAGGTTCTTTGCCTCACCTCTGTTGGCCCCCAAATTTTACCTGAACAACCATCACAAGCAGAAGGGAGGAGGATACAAAATGCCACGAGACCAAGCCAATTGACGGCTCCTTTTGGAAAAATTGTACCACCGATGACACCATCAGCAAAAATACCCTGGAACTACCACAAGTCGCTGCACCAACAGATAGTTCACAATGCATACAAGTGATACATAGTCCAGGCAAGTTCTGCAAGCAGTTCAAAGCAGAGGAATCCATTAATATGTCCATTTCCTCCCAAAGCAAATCGACTTTTTGATTGAGCATCACTTGTTGAGTTACATTATTCATTGATGCATCAGTTTATACAGTTTGTTGTGATACCTATTGCAGAAGCTGTAGTTTGGTTTTATCTTTGTCTTCACTGGCACTGGGATGAAGATAGGAATTCTTGCAATGATGGCTAAAGAAAAAATTATGTAACATTCCAGCAGGCACTGAAAGAAAGCAATTTTCTGAGCAATTTACATTATCCTGAACAGAATTATTAAATATAATGAAAAGGAACGGTGAAAGTAAACAAACAGATCTGTTAACCTCCTTTTTTGTTCACATATTAAAACAATCCTCAACAGCTGTTTACCCAATTTAAATTAAACCATTTAAATCACATGAATAAGAAAAACAATATTTGGATCAATTTTTCATGAGCACTCATCATATATGATATATGGACATATGCACATACAGACACACAACACAAAACAAAAGTATGCACACATAATATAATACATACAACACATAACATAATAGTAAAGGCCTTGTAACTTTTTACAGGTGAAATCTCCATTGCAATGTTTAAAAAATCCATAGTCAAAAAATAGAACTGATCAGCAAAACATTAACCTAGGTCTGTATGAGCTCAAAAAACAAAATAGAACTTCATGATGTGGGAAAGGGCAATAATAAAATAGATATTGAAAAAAGCATCCTTGTTTCATTAGCCTCCAGGTATGGGAGAACCACTGTCACAGATGTAAGGATAGCCAATCTGGAGGTCTGGATATCAGCTGTTATGGATTTCAGCCAAATCATCATCTTTTTGGTCTGTAGAAATTGCTTTAGTTAATCTCTCTGGAATCCAAATCGGCTGCTGTTCTCCCTGTGGAAACACACAAACAGACCCCCGACTCCAGAAAATCACTGGGTCAGGACCTTTCCATTGTCCTGTTAGAATATCCTTCCAAAGTACCTTGGGCTTATGTACATTTTTTGGACACATATGCCTTTCCGCAGTACTAAGCCCTGATGAATCCAAATTTAAAAAGTTTAGAGTAAAAAGGGTTATTTTAAGTTTATCTTTGGGGGATATATACCCCTTCCCAATTCCCTCTTTTTGCTTTAATAAAAGTACATTTTAATAGTTTGATGAGCTCTTTCAACTGTGCCTTGTCCCTGTGGATTGTATGGGATTCCTGTTATATGAGTAATGCCAAATGATGAGCAAAATTGTTTAAAAGAGGTAGAAGTATAACCAGGGGCATTATCTGTTTTTAACTGTTTTGGAATGCCCACAGTGGCAAAATTTTGTAAGCAATGAGCTATAATATCTTTAGTTTTTTCCTCCGGCATGAAGGGAGCCCATCAAAAATCCAGAAGAAGTATCAACTGTAACATGCAAATATTTTAATTTTCCAAATTCTGGCAAGTGTGTGATGTCCATCTGCCAAATATGGTTAGGTATCAGTCCTATAGGATTGACTCCAAGATTAACTTGTGGTAAAAAGGTCACACAATTTTGACATTGTTTTATTATTTGTCTAGCTTGTTCCTTAGTTATTTTAAAATGCTTTTGTAAAGTATTAGCATTGACATGGAACCTTTTATGAAAATTTGTAGCTTCTTCTAGTGTACAGAAAATATGTATGTCATGTGTAGTTTTATCTTCTAAATCATTGCCCAAACTAAGGGCTCCAGGCAATCCTGTATGTGCCTTGATATGTCCTATAAAGAACAGATCTTTTCTGTCCCAGATTAGACTTTGTATAGTGGAAAGCAAAGAGAAAACAGTAGAGGAAGGGGAAATCCTACCAGCATCTTCAAGGGATACTATAGCATTAACTATATACTGACTATCGGAAAATAAATTAAATACAGAATCTTTAAACATCACAAAAGCTTGTAATACTGCATTAAGCTCTACCTTTTGAGCTGATTGTTTGGGTACTAAAAATGTAAAAGTTTGATCAGGTGTAACTACTGCTGCTGTACCATTATTTGACCCAACAGTGAATATATTTGGAGCATTCATGATAGGTGTTTTTCTTGTCATTTTTGGGAAAATTACAGGATGCAATGACCAAAAAGACAACAAAGGATTAGATGGTAAGTGGTTATCAAATGAAACATTAGATTTGCACATGATTATTGCCCGAGTATTTAACTCATTAGCTAACTCATCAATTTGATCCATAGTATATGGAGTAATAATTTTATTGGGAGAAATTCCAAACGCTCCCTTTGCTGCTTTTATTCCTTTGAGTGTTAATTGTCCTACAGCCTCAGGATACCTAGTAAGAATTGTGTTAGGAGAATAAGATAAATGTATCCATAATAGTGGACCTTCTTGCCAAAATACTCCTGTAGGAATATTTTTTGTTGGTAGTACAATAAATAATAAAGGCAAACTTACATCAATTCTATCCAAATGCATATTTTCCATATATGTTTCAATGATTTTTAATGCCTTTCTTGCTTCAGGCATTAACATTCGGGGTGAATTTGGATCTGATGGACCTTTTAGGATATCAAATAAAGGTCCCAACTCTCCTGTTGGTATACCTAGATAAGGCCTTATCCAATTTATGTCTCCTAATAACTTTTGAAAGTCGTTAAGTGATTTGAGTTGATCTACTCGTATTTGAATTTTTGGTGGACGGACCATGGTTGAGGATAATAGAACTCCTAAATAATTAATTGGAAAATTTAATTGTAATTTATCTATTGCTATCTCTAGATTATAATTTTTTAATAAGTTTATAAGTGTGGCATAACATTCTAGCAATGTGTTTTTATCTTTGTGTGCTAATAATACATCATCCATATAGTGAAATATTTGTAGTTCAGGATTTTGATTTCTAAGTGACTGGATTACTTTGTTAACATAAATTTGACACATAGTTGGGCTGTTAGCCATCCCTTTAGGGAGTATTTTCCATTCATATCTCTGATCAGGACCTTCATGATTCAGTGCAGGGATAGTAAATGCAAACCGTGGACTATCTTCAGGATGAATTGGAATTGAAAAAAACAACCTTTAATATCTATAACTAAAACATACCAGGTTTTTGGCAAAGCAGACAATTGAGGAATCCCCAATTCAGCAGGTCCCATAATAACCATCTCATTATTAATGGCTCTTAAATCTTGCAATAATCTCCATTTACCAGATTTCATTTTGATGACAAAAATGGGAGTATTATGGGGAATTACGGAAGGTTGTATATGTCCCTCCGCTAATTGTTGTTTGACCAGGTTATGGGCTCCTTGTATCTTTTCTTTATTCAGGGGCCACTGAGGAATCCATACTGGTCTTTCTGATTTCCAAGTAATTTTTATTGTCTCAGTGACCCTTCCTGAAAACCCAATCCATGTCTGTCTGTTCCTTGATCTATTTGTATTGGTGCTGCTATACCTTCTTCCTGTTCTCCTAATCTTTTTTTTCTTTCCTAAAACCTTGTCTAGCCCTAATAGTGGGCGCATTTGGATTGATGTTATTTGTTAATGTCAAACCTAATTGATCTAGGGTATCTCGTACCCATACATTTATAGGAAGATTTATAGGAAGATCCAATACATATGGCTGTATAGTTCCTTTACATCCTTCAGGATCCTTCCAATCTAATACCATCATACTTCTATGGGGATTAGTCGCCACTCCTAGGCCTCAAAGCGTTTGAGTGGCTTGTTGTAATGGCCAATGTTTTGGCCATTCTTGATGAGAGATGATGCTAAGGTCTGCACCTGTATCAAGTATCACATTAAATTCATGTTCTTGAATATTTAGTTTTAGCATGGGGTGAGAATCTAAATTTAAAGACAGCATAGCCCAATCTACACCTATGGAGCCTAATCCCCTGGAACCTCTTTCTAAAGTATGACTGGAAAATTTATCATGTAGGCTGGGTATTATTAATAACTGTGCTATTCTATCTCCTGGTGAAATTACTGATATACCCTTTGGAGAACTGGCTATAATTTTTATTTCACCTTCATAATTGGGATCAATTACCCCAGGACTTATCATAAGTCCTTTTAGAATAGAAGAACTGTGTCCCAATAATAAGCCTACTGTCCCTTGGGGAAGAGGCCCTTTTACCCCTGTGGGAATGATTTGAACTCCCATCTCTGGAGTTAGTACTGCTCTGGTGGAGGCGCACATGTCCAATCCTGTGCTCCCTCTGGTTTGTCTAGTGAGGGATCTAATGGATAATGTGTCCTGGGCACTATCCTGATGGTGTTGCTGGGTTCCTCCAGTGCCCCATATATTTGTGGTCGTGGGCCCTGGAGCATTGGGCCCCCCTGTCCGTGTTTTGGCAATGGAGCCCAATGCCTTTCTCCATGATATCGTGGGTAAACACCTGGTCCTTGTCCGTTTTTTGGTAATGGAGTACCCTCTATGGTGGTTTGAGAATGGCATTCATTAGCCGAACATCTCCCTCTACGGCATTGTGGGCAAATACCGGGTATTCTATCCCTTTGATACCTAGTTTTGTTAAACTCTCCTCCTATGGAGCAATTCCTTTTAAAATGTCCTGTTTGTTCACAATTGTAGCATGTTTTTGGCCTGGCATCTAAAGTCTGTTGAACTGGAGCTGCTCCCCCCTAAGGAAGAAACATGGACATAAAGACTAACTGTATATTTGGGGATATTTAAGAGATAAATTCCTAAAATACTAGTGTTGATTATATGTAGACAGTGAAGCAGTGGAAGAGATTATAATGCCTAGTGGCATAAACTTCCTAAATTCCCATAGTTGGAAATTTTGTTTTTAAAAGACTGAACACATTTTGGCTTGTCCCTTGAGTTATTCATGTGTATGATAAACACAAATGATACCTGGAAATAGATAGGCTGCCTATTTTCCAGAGCAACATGTGGAGAGGTTTCATATTCAAATTTCCTTTAATCCCAAAGACCATAAAATAATGCATCCTGCTTGGAATTATATTTCAGAGCAGTCTATCCTTTACCAACTCAAACCCAAGTTTAAGTGGATCATCTTTGAGAGAGATGAATTTTCTTGTCACTGCTACTGATGCCTACAGACAGCTTTCAGCCAAAAAGATTATTAAATAAACAACAATAAATATAAATATGAACCCAAAGTAGCCATAGCTAGTTTTCTGCCAATTGCTACAGAAGTAGCAACTGATGTGAGAGAGTTTGGAAATGGATAACAAAGGAAACAATCATAATATAAAATGGAGACAGGTAATTTTATATTTTTATTGAACACATTTGGTCATGAAGAACAAAATACTTTGTATCCAGCATGGTAGTAAAATGGTTAATGCATTCAGAATTACTCTCAATTAACCAGAATATTCAGATATTATTATTATTCACTATCATTTCATTTCATTTGAAGTTCTCAGCGTTTCTTGTATAGAGATCCAAAACTATTTTTAAATTCATTCTATTTTTGACATGCATAATAACAGATATTACACATATAGATGGGATGACATTTGATGCACATTATTCAATGTTAAAGTCAAGTTAATATTTATCTCCTTAAACATTTATGATTTTCTTTATGGTAAAAACTTTCAAAGTACTTTCTTCCAGCTTTTAGAATTGTATAGTACATTATTGTTATCTGTAGTCACCCTGTTGTGCAAAAATAGCACACTAGAAATTCTTATTCCTAATTGTAACCTAGTACCCATTGATTCAAAACAATTTCTCAAATAGATTCATGTCATGAATATACTAGCAATTATCAAAAATGATATAAAAGTAATACAATTAAGTGTATATAAAACCAAACTACATGTCTTGATTCTTTAATTCTTCCATAAGTACTTGGGAATATTTTAAGTTTAAAATCATCATAGTTAATAATATTATTGATCATTATTGATCAGTATTTTGGTAAGAACTGAAAAAATATTAAGTCATTCTATCCTGATACAGGACAGGCTCTGAAAAAAATATTTTTTAACTAAATGTTTGTCATCATCTTACTTAGTTCTGTCACTCTTTCATAGTTGCCAAGAGGTTTGAGTGTTCAATTTATACTTATTTATTCTTATCTGAGTGTTCTAATGGTTTAGCTTCAAAAATTTAAGTATCTTTTTGTTTTGAGTTAAGAAATTTAAAACAAAGAGTAAAAATGTGTTTTATTAAGTAATAAATATTTTAAGCACAGGAAATACTATCATGCTCACTACCCAACCTCAATGATTCAAGAGTTTTGTTTGAATAATGACCATCTCTGATAGAATAATAATTATTATTGTTACCAGGACTATGTTACATTTTTTTTTCTAATCTTGTCTTTGCATAAGGAAACAATTATATATCTATTGATGATAAATACTATATAATTTATAGAGTTTTTGTTGCATAGTATTTAGTTTTTATTATCTTAAGTATAGTTCGTAAAATTAAGTGTACATAAATTTTTTAAACAAATTAGAAAATTTGATAATGTCTTCTTCAGGATCTTACCAGCAGACAGAATCTAACTCAGCTTTTCAAGCTCTACTTAGAAAGTGAGAGTTTGAGCTAAAGGAACTTATATGGGAACTGGCAATTCCTAGTACCTA
Organism: Marmota flaviventris; assembly: GCF_047511675.1. Classification (NCBI taxonomy): domain Eukaryota; kingdom Metazoa; phylum Chordata; class Mammalia; order Rodentia; family Sciuridae; genus Marmota; species Marmota flaviventris. The sequence continues at coordinate 104,829,838 of NC_092518.1, forward strand.
ATCAGAGTACGAACTTATTACCCTCTTGAGGATAAGAGGATAAAGGGATAAAGGGAAGGAATGCTATCATAGGAGTTTAGAGAAGGTTGGGAACTGTAGAAGAGGGTTTACCCTCCAAGAACTATGACCATGGAGAAACCATAGTGAGATAGGGAGGGAGTATAGATGAGGCAAATTATAGGAATTTCTTTCCTTACGTATTTTTTTTTCTTTCTCCCTCTCTCCAAGCCCTCTAATTTCTTGTGGTTTCCACCTAACTAGAACTAAGAAACTAAATAGAATCCAGCCAGTAAAAGAGTTCTAGTACTTCTATTAGAGATTAACCTAAGAGCATTGAAAAGGTTAGGGAAAGTTAAGGAATAGATTTGCAGATATGAAGATAGGGATAGACAGAGAATTGGCATCACACCCTCAGAAAGTGAAGCATCTTTTTTCTTTTATTATTGAATATAAGTTGAGTATTTTAGAAAATAAATTATGCCAATATTATTATTAACACACTATTTAGGTATCTTGGTATCTTTTTTATTTTTTATATTTTTATTTGTTGTAATTAGTTATACATGACAATAGAATGCTATCACAGATTTTGATACATCATACATAAATGGAGTATAACTTCTCATTCTTCTGGTTTTACATGATGTAGAGTTATACTGGTCATGTAATCATATATGCACATAGGGTAATAATGTTGAATTTATTCTACTGTTTTTTCTATCCTTGTACCTTCACTCCCCTCTGTTTAATCCAAAGTACCTCTATTCTTCCCTAGCACCCCAACCCCTTGTAAATTATCATTCACATATCAGAGAAAACATTTGGCCTTTGGTTTTGGGGGGATAGGTTTATTTCACTTAGCATAATATTCTCCATTCCTATTCATTTTCTGGCAAATGCCATCATTTTATTCTTATTTATGGCTTAGTAATATTCCATTGTGTATATATACCACATTTTATTTATCCATTCATCTGTTGAAGGGCATTTAGGTTGTTTCCATAGTTTAGCTATTGTGAGTTGAGCTGCTGTAAACATTGGTGTAGTTATGTCACTATAGTAAGCTGATTTTAAGTCCTTTAGGTATAAACTGAGGGGTGGGATAACTGGGGTCAAATGGTGGTTAGATTTCTTGTAACTTTTTGAAATCTTGAAACTCAGAGACTAAAAATGACCAGTTTGAAATATACAGTGAAAGAACAACAAAACAAATGTGTAAGAACTTTGGCACTTTTGTTTTCTTCTTAAATTTCATTGTGGTTGTTTGTTTATTGTTTTTAATGTGGGATTGAACTAAGGGCCTCATTACTGCTAGGCAGGTGATTTACCATTGACTATCTCCCCAGCCCAATTTAGCACTTTTTATCATGAGAAAATCTACCTTGCTTAGTGTATTAGCTTTTTGTTCCTATAATGAAGTGTGGGATGCAGGTAACTTTTGAAGAAAAAGTTTATTTAGCTCCTAGTTTTGGAGATGCACAAACCAAAATGGGGTCCACTGATTTAGAGGATGTGGCACATCATGGTAGAAGCACATGTAGGAGTAAGAAGAGAGAAAGAGAATGGGCAGGGGGTAGGACTGACCCTTTTATAACAGTTCTCTCAGATAATTACCAGAGGTGTCACAAAAAGTACCAAAGGGGTCATTTTAGAAAAAGTTCAAATCCCCAGTGACTAAGGTCTTCACCTCACAATGATCCTACTACTTCCCAACAGCACTTCCCTGGAGCCAAATCTTTAATTGCAGTGGACCACACTAAACCACAGTATTTAGAAATCATGAAAAATTTGAAGTGCATAGAAATCATTTCATGTTTTAGTGGTTTTTCCTACTTTTCTTTTAGTTCATTTTTCATTTTGAAAACAAAGAAGTATCATTGTAAAAAGCACAGCAATGGAAGTATATGAGTAAATGGCAACTAATATACATCACCACCATTGGGATAAAAATCTGGTGCAGAATGATGGTATTAAATCATACAGTGCACATACTCTCTACAGGGGTTAGCTAATAATCAGTGACATTTATATTACTATGAGGTGCTTAATAGACTCTCTCTTTATATTATTTTATTTTATTTAATCCCAATAATTATGTGACTTAGATATCATTATCTTTTTTTGTATATTGAGAAAACTGAGACTCAGAGATGAAGTGACTGCCCCAAATCACTATTGTCTGTGAAGGAACGTGAGATTAATTTTGTCAGATTTCACGCATTTCCAAAAGTATTGAGAATTTAGATGTTTGTGTCAAAGTTCTCCATGTTTCAATATAGTTTGATGTTTTTTCCTTTCTGGTCAAAGAAAACACATCTGCAGGCAGGATAGAGTTTACAGTTGACTGTGTTTAGGCTGTCATATACTCAGATATAATTATATGGTCACCAGAGTCTTTGTAAAGTCTATTAAAATGGCATGAATGATTTAAAGACAGAGCACACCATTCCACTCTGTTCAGGACAACAATACAGCAATATGTAGCCCTGTGTTTCACAATAGCCTAACAACCTACATAGTTCACTGGATAACAACATTATTATGTAAACAAAAGCAAAATGAAAATACTTCTTAATACATATTAATTTTTCCTTTTTTTCTATCTTCTCCATTGATGGTGTAATCATTGGAGGTACTTGTGACACACATTATAGTTTCAGGGTCTCTGGAATGGGATTCATATTGGTAGCCGGTAATTTCTTCCTCTATAATTTATTCTTTTCATTAGATTTTCTGGAAGTGCATAGTGCAAAGCCCTAATCTATAGTTTTGGTGATGAATTTACATTGAGAATGATGAATGCATATGGAAGAAGAAGGTATACATGTAATTGTGAGCAAAGAACTATTGCAATGGTTGTGGGGCATTACAAAAAAAAAAAAACAGAAACCTTGCTTTGGACATCTAAAGTGCAGTGACCCTGAAATTGTAGCAATTCTTCTATAATTTTAGAAGAAAGGTAGATCTAAATATATTATTTGGATATTCATAAAGGATATTTTTTACTCTCTCTGCTATAACAAAGAGAACAGTAAACATAAAATGAAAAATATGGATCAAATAAACTCCAACTCTAGTATATAATTCCATATACTATTATTGTGAATAAGAAATGCTTCCACATCATCCATGAAAAGTGCTACTGTATTGGTAAAAGCTGTATTTTATAAATATTGTTATATAAGGTCTTATATTTATTCATGAAACCACCTAATTCTGGGGACATTTGGAGTCAAAGAAAAGCCCAATTAACTGAAAATAATGGAGAAGGATTATGGAAGAACCAAAAGATAAGGATAATTGGAATCCATATATAATCCTTCTCTTTCAAATCTTTAGTTTCAACTTGTTCTCCCTGCAAATGATTTACACAAACAACTCACACACATGACAACTGGTTTGAATTAAAACCATTTTTTCATACAGTATATATAATAATATGAAACCAATCATAATTTTATAATTTATTAAATGCTTAATAAATTCTACACTACATACACATTGTTGTAGGTTACTTATGGAATGTTCCCCCAGGGCTCATGTGTTGACTACTTAATCCCCAGTGCAGCAATGTTCAGAATTAGAGTTCTTGGAAAGTTTTTTGATCATGAGGTATTTTAGTCAGCATTTTTGCTGCTGTGACTTAAAAGGCCTGAGAAGACCAATTTTCAGGGAGCAAAAGTTTTTTGGAGGCTCATGGTTTCAGAGGTCTCAGTCCATAGACAGCTGGCTCCATTCCTCAGGGCTCAAGGTGAGGCAGAACACATGGCAAAAGAGTGTGGCAGAGGGAAGCAGCTCACATGATGATAAGAAAGGAGAGAGAGAGAGAGATTCCACTTGCTAGATACAAAATATATGCCCCAAAGCCACTCAATGATCTACCTCCTCCAGCCACACTAATACCTGCCTTCAGTTACCACTCAGTTAATCCATCAGGTGATTAATTCACTGATTAGGTTAAGGGGTTTTTGTTTGTTTTTTGGTGGTGCTGGGGATTGAACCCAGGGCCTTGGGCATGTGAGACAAGCACTCTAGGTTAATGCTTTATAACCCAATCATTTCAACTGTAAACCTTCTTGGATTATTTCACACATGAGCTTTTAGAAGACACATCACATCCAAACCATAACATAAGGTCTTTTATCTCATTAATGAATTAATAAATTCATGGCATCATTGGAATGTAGTGGAAACTGAAGGAGATGGGACCTAGTTGAAGGAATGGACCTTAGCAAACAAGTCCTTGGGGACTATATCTTGTTCTTTTTTTTTTCCCTCTATCCTTGCTTCCTGGATTTCCTCCACCACACCCTTCTGCCATGATGTTCTGTCTCACCTTAGGCCCAAAGCAATGGAGCCAGCCAACTGTGTCCTGAAACCTCTACAACTGAGCCAAAATAAGTCTTTTCTTCTTTATGTTGTTTATGTCAAATATTTTTGTCACAGTGATGAAAAGTTAATTCATACATATTATCCAAATCTTTGAAACAACCCTGCAAAGTAGACATTACCACTAGGAAACAGGTACATTGAAGTAAATGACTTCAGTAAATCATAGTTAAATTTAAACCATGTTTTCTGACTCCAAAACCAATGGTATCTTGTTTCAAGTGTAATTTGCAAATTATACTGAGGATTCAGAAAACATGAAGGGTTGTTGGCAATTGAGAAAGTGGATAGAGAACCCTAGAATGGAAATTTGTCTTTAATGTTATGGCTTTTTTCCATTTACGTATTTTTTCTTTTTATTACCCATTTTAGAGGAATTTCTTACAATGATGTAACAATTTAATCCATAAATTGATTTAAGGGCATAAATGCCATAAAAGGAATAACATTAATAGAAATAAGCTATAAATGCCTTTATGCAAATCCTTAAACTGCAAATTGCGAAATATTTTAAATAATGCCTTATAAGAAAAGTGCTTTAGTTATCCTGCCAAACAGCAAATCTTGTTTAGTGTACACCTGACATAACCCAGATTTGTTTTTCATTAGTCAGTTTGTTAATTTAAAGTACATCTATTTAAAGTATATTTAAAGTATATCATTTAAAATACATTTAAAGTACATCTATTATGTAGTATGTACTCTGTTAGGCACTATGGGGCTATAAAGATGAGTCCCTGACTTCAAGGACCTTACAGAAGAAATGAAGCAAATATATGCAACTACGATAAAAAGGTATTTCAGTATGTGATAAGTACTTATTATTAGAAAGATGTAAACCAAGGAGTGGGATAGCTGGGTCAAATGATGGTTCTATTCCATGTTCTCTGAAGAATCTCTATACTGCTTTCCATAGTGGTTACACCAATTTGCAGTGCCACCAGCAATGTATGAGTGTGCCTTTCCCCCAACATTCTTTCCAATATTTATTATTGCTTATATTCTTGGTAATTGTCATTCTGACTAGATTGACATGAAATCTTAGAGTAGTTTTGATTTGCATTTCTCTAATTGCTAGAGATACTGAACATTTTCATATATTTTTTGATCATTTGTATTTCTTCTTCTGTGAAGTATCTGTTCACTTCCTTAGCCTATTTACTGATTGGGTTACTTGTTTTTTGGTGTTAAAAGTTTTTTTTTTTAGTTCTTTATATATCCTGGAGATTAGTGCTCTATCTGATGTGCATGTGGTAGATTTTCTCCCGTGCTGTAGACTCTCTCTTTGTTATTGATTTTTTTCTTTTGCTGAGATGAAGCTTTTCAGTTTGAATCCATCCCATTTATTGATTTTTAAAGATTTTTTTTGAGGGGTAACAGGGATTGAACTCAGGGGCACTCAACCACTGAGTCACATACCCAGCCCTATTTTGTATTTTATTTAGAGACAGGGTCTCACTTAATTGTTTAGTGTCTCACTGTCATGGAGGCTGGCTTTGAACTTGTGATCCTCTTGCCTCAGTCTCCCAAGTTGTTGGGATTATAGGTGTGTGCTACTGCGTCTGGCTCCTTTTATTGATTCTCCATTGAAGCTCAATTTATAATAGCTAAACCAAGGAACCAGTCACTATGCCCTTCAACAGATGAATGCAATGGGATATTTTTCAACCATAAAGAAGAATGAAATGATGGCATTTGCATGTAAATGGATGGTGTTGGAGAATATCATGCTAAGCAAAATAAGCCAATCTCCCAAAACCAAAGGCCAAATGTTTTCTCTGATAAGTATATGCTGAACCATAATTAGGGGGGTCTAGGAAAGAATGGAGGAACTTTGGATTACACAGAAGAAAGTGAGGAGAAGGGAGGGGGTTTGGGAGGTGGGAAGGATGGTAGAAGGAGATGGACATTATTACCCTACGTACAGGTATGATGGCACAAACGGTTTGACTGCATTGTGTACAACAAGAGAAATGAGAAGTTGTGCTCCATTTGTGTACAATGAGTTGAGATGCATTCTGCTGTCATGCATTAGAACTAATTAGAACAAATAAAAAAGGAAATATATAGATACTAACATCCAAAGGAGAAATGGCTGGCTCAGCAATCCAATTAAATTAGTAGAGAACAGAGGTTATATTATGTCTTTTTCTTTGTAATTCTAAGGGGGAAACACAACTTACAACTATCAATGCATGCTTATCATTTTGTATATAAATTAATTACTTCACTCAGTTCTCACAATAAGTCTGTGAGTTAGATATCATTATTGTCTTCCTTCTAAAGTTGAAGGAACTAATACCTAAAGTCAAGTCTGATTTAAATATAGTACTTGATTCAATACCATCATCAATAACTTCTCCTGTAAATGGAAGTAACAGGATAAAGAAAGAAACAATATGCTGTGAGTGATTAAAAAAATAGTATCAGACCAACTGGAATCCACAACCTGGCTTTGTCCCATATAATCTACTGTGTGCCTCTGGGAAAGAAACTTTATCAAAATTTCCATTTTCTCATCTGTTCACTGTGAACAATAGCTCACTTCACAGAATAATAATTTAAGGAAAAATCTTAGTTACACAGTTGTTTTACATATGTAGAGAGTTTGTAACATAACAACCAATAAAATGAACTATCTCCTTTATTTAGACTTGTCTCTAAAAAGAAGTAATGAGAAACAAATGTCTCTCTCCTTGCCATCATAAGGAAATTAAAGTCAAATACCTTGTAATAGTGATTAACTTTTAAGATGGATATGAATGTTAGCAGATGAAACCAAAGAGAGGAGAAAATTTCTGAAAATATCTGCGTGTAGCCATGTGAATTTATATATTATGATTGCTTAGTTTGTTTTCTATATAAATTATTTTAAAAAAGAAATTTATTTTGTGTATAGTTCTGGAGGCTTTGGCATAGTAGTGACATCTGGTGAGGACCTTCATTATGGATCCTAACATGGTGAAAAGTGAAAGGGTAAGTGAATATATGCAAAAGAAAAAGCACAAAGGAGCCAGGCTCATTTTTATAACCCATCCTCACCATGACTGACTTACTCCTGTGATAGCCACATTTAATCTATTTATGAGGGCAGAATCATCTTCTTATTCATGCCCCACTTCCCAACACTTACATTGAAGATTAAGTCCCTAAAACATGATTTTTTGGGGACACATTCAAACCATTCCAACCATCATAAAAAGTACACACAATATATAAGGCAGAATGGTGAAATTCACATCCAAGATCTTGAAAATAATAGTTAAACATGAAATCAGGCTGGGACTATACTTCAGTCATGGAGTGTTTGCCTAGCATGTATAAGGGTAATTTTAATCCTTAGTACCATGAAAAAAAATGAAGTCAGCATATGGGAGTAAAAAAATGGTCTCTATAGTGGCAGGATTTGATATATAACCCAAATAAATGTATTAATGTAAGTCAAACATCTGCATCAATCAGAAGGAGCAATTGGTCTGGCACAGAAGTACAGGAAATACAGAGACATAGAGATAGATGTATAATGACGTGGTTTACTCAGGCACAATGCCATGATAATTAAAACATCCAATCTCAATGGCAAATACATCTGTATTATAGATATGAATCTATAATGACTCTTATGCATATCTGTCCTATTGATGTACATTTAGGCTATTCCAAGTGTTTTGTTATTATAGACAGTACCATAGTGTACATCTTGTTACATGCCTTATTTTACACATGTATCAGTATATAATCAGGTGTTTATGATTACTATTTATGAGAAATGAGCTCTAGGCCTCTTATGTTTTTAGTACTGCACTATTTAAGGGAAGGTCTCTGCTCTCAAGTAATTTTTAATCTGGTTTGATAGTTAAATCTAATATATATATGACCAATAAAAGTCTGCATATAAATAGGTACCAAATTTTTGGAGTGTCAGAGCTCTGGGGATTTAGAAGTCCCTAGAGGATGAGGAAACATTTTGTAGAAGTTCTTTTAAACTCTAAAACTAAGAACTTTTTCTCAGTATTAGAAGTCCCTAACACTATAACACACTTGTTAATCTTATAGTGAAATTCTTTTCCATTTGGCTGATGACTATAATTTTCTAAGTAGAATAATAAAAATATTTTAGTAACCTAGAGAAGAAAATGCAAAAAAATTGACTTTGTGTTAAATATGGAAGGCCAGACTTCCATGACTACAAATTGAATTTCCTTAATGTTTACATCTTCCAATTTTTGAAACCACCCTCTACATAGAGAACCTGAGGAGTTTATTAAAGATGGTGTAAAATTTAGCTATTATATGATATCTCAATTCCATAACAATAGAAGCAACAACAGGATCACTACTTTTAGCACACATACACACACATACATAAAGAGGTTATTTTAATCATGGCAACAAATTTATTTGTAGGTCAAGTTACCATTTTTATTGAGAAGGAAACTGACTTTAGAGAAAAGAGATGATTTCAGTAAGAACTATAGAGCCACTAGTCTCCAAATTTCACTTCTTAATTTTAATTTGTGTTTGGGAGAAAAAAGGCCGGAGATACCTTGATTAATGTGAGACAAAAAAGAATAAATAGATTGCCTCCTCCCTTTATTGTCATTACATAGAATACCATGTAGTGAGAGACTTATCTTTGAGAGTACTGTCTTTATATATATGTTGTAAATATGGAAATTGAGACTTATTTTGCCTTAGAATTCTAGGGTAGAAAGTACTATATTACACTGGTTTAAAGCAGGATCTTTGTGGCTAGGGGTGTAGCTCAGTGTTAGGGTAAGTCCCTGGGTTCAATCCCCAGTAAACCTTCCTCCCCAAAAACAATGCAGGGTCTTTGAAGACCGACTTCCTGGATTTTAAACCCATACCTTTACATTTATTATCTGTGTAATTTTGAGCAAATTACCTGAACTCCTTAGTTTCTTCATTTACAAAACAGGCATGTGTGAGAGAATAAACAGCATCTTGGGTTTTAAGTGTTTAGTTATGATACTAAGATCATAGTAAATATTCAGAAAGTGTTAGCTATTATTATCATTCTAAGTCCGACTTGAAAATAGCAAAATTATGAGGTAGCAAATTTGCTCAGAACAGTGGTTTGCAATTTTTAGTGTGCATCAGTTCCCCTTGGGAGCTTGTTAAAGCAGAGATTTCTGGGATCAAAACCCAGTGTATCTCATTCAGTAGATCTGCAGTGGTACTGAAAATTTCACATTTCTACCAAGTTCCTCTATAATGGTGATCCTTTTGGGGGAAATCACATTTTGACAACTACTGGCTTACAGCATGATAGTAAGTCAAAGGTAGTTCACAACCTTTGCCTTAACAATAGACAATTTATTTTTGGTCCTCCATCTTCTAAGTATGTCTTGGACTTCTCAAAATGTTCAGACCTCTCAGACAGGCAGTCATATATGTGGTATCAGTCTTCTTTGTCACTTTGTCAATGAAAATCAACCAGTATTTGAAAGTAGAAAAAAAAAGGAAAAGAGAAAAATCTTAACCCTGGTATTTCTGGTTAGTGGGATTATGGCTGATTTATATCAATATTTTTATATTTTCAACATAGTTACACTAAGGTAATATTAATTTTATAATCTGAAAAGATTTTTTAAGGAACACTCACTACTGAAAAGTAGGTCAATTATATCTACTCCATGAGGAAACTGTCCATCTTCCATTGGTAAAATTTTATAGTGGGTCACTCCATCTAGAGTCACTGCCACCCTATGACAACCATTTCTTGTAATTTTACTTTGTCTTTAACAAAATTCTATATATATATATATATGTATATATATATATATATATATATATATATATATATATATTGAATGAGAGAGAGAGAGAATGTGTGTTGTGGATGGACACAATACCTTTATTTGATTTATTTTTATATGGTGCTGAGGTTCGAACCCAGTGGCCTTACACATGTGAGATGAGCGCTCTTACCACTGAGACACAACCCCAGCCCTTTAACATAATTCTTAAAGACCTCATTGTAGAACATCTCTGATTACAGGATAGAGAATTACTCTCTCAAGACTTAGGCTGCTGTTTCAATGATTTGTTGAATTCATTTTCTTACTCTCATTATTTTGAAAAAAGATCTACTAGTTATCCCTGTAACACATTCAGTCCTGAGACTATTATTTAGAAATAACTCAGTATTTATCTTTTCAAATTGCAGATATTCAGAACATGAGTCTAGTGTGAAACAGTGGGCTACTTATAAAATAATAGGCCTGTTACATCATAACAAATTATTTCTGATAGATTAAACTAAGGAGATGGTTCTTGGCTTTAGTGTAGAAACCAAGTGGTACAGACTTCCCCAAATATATTATTTGTTTCACTAAAACATTCTTGAGAATTTATTAGAGAACATTTACTAAAAATATTAACATGAAAGGGATATAGGTATAAAAAAGCCATGGAAGCCCAACATAATTGGTCAAGTTATTTAAAAAATATTTGTTGATATCTACTTTGTGCTTAGATTTATGGATGGGTGATGTTGGAATGACTTGGACATGGTTTTAATCTATTCTCATTGGGAGATTTCCTGTGTTCTATGGTATTTGATGTAAGCAACAGATACAGTATTTACACTAAGCATTCGGAGACATAGGATTTGAAGTCCTTAGCTCAGCATTTTTAATTTATGTGATTATAAGTAATTTTATTAAATGATCAGTGCTTTAATTTTTAATATGTTAAAAGTACTCATATTTCCCAGTATTTGTGGTTATTATTAAAATTAAATTAGTATATATGTATACATATATATATGCACAGACACACATATACACATTTAATATTTTTAAAATATATTTTTAGTTGTAGATGGACATAATACCTTTATTTTTATTCATTTATTTTTATGTGGTGCTGAGGATTGAACCCAGGGCTCACACATGCTAGGTGATCACTCTACCCCTGAGGTACAACCCCAGCCCCACATTTAGTAGTTTTGAGTTTGGTATTTATTAGATATTCAGTGATTGAAGGCATTATTGTTACTAGAGAGAGAAAAATATCTTTACTTGGCAATGACACTACATATGTCTGTCATATCCACAGATGGCTTTCTAAAGCAAATGTTATTTCTGTATGTAGTTTTTGGGCTTTTTCTGTTTACCTCTGCTTCTAATGTGATATAGTCCTTGTTTATTAATGGAGAATCATAGGAAGATGACTTATTGAGATTTCCCTTATTGGAAAAGGAAATTTCCATATTTCAAAATTCCCACACCATTCCTTGTTTACCGAAACTGAGTGATGCCACTGCCAACCTGGATTATGTATGTATGTTAATTGGTACCTCAGACATCACTCACATTGAGTTCTTACCAAAAATTCTCAGAAATTTGTGCGAACTTCACATGATTTTTAAGTTTATTTATTCATTAGGGAAAAATCTTCTTGCAGATCTGTATTGGTCCTGATAGGCTTCTTTTGTGATGTCTCAATAATACAGAGTATTATATACCTACTCATGGGTTGCTTTTGCCATGTTACACCAGATATCTGAGGTTTTAAATTCTAAACTTATTTTATTTAGAGGTAGAGATAGAGATACAAAAGGTAGAGGTTATCCTTGTGAGATTTTGGCCTTAGTGATACTTAAAATAGGTTCACACCAAATTAAAATTTTTTATGGGGACACATGGTTTCGAGGTCTCAGTCCACAGAGAGTAGGCTCCATTCCTTGGGGCTTGAGGTGAGGCAGGCCATTGTGGAAGAAGAATGTGGCTGAGGAATGTGGCTCACAGGATAATCTGAAAGCAGAGAGAGACTTCACTTTCCATATAGAAAATTTACACCCCCAAAGTACAACCCCAATGACCCACCTCCTCTAGTCATAACCCTACCTGCCTACAGTTATCACTCAATTAATCCCAACAGGGTATTAATTCACTGATTGGGTTAAGGCTCTCATAATCAATCACTTCTCCTCTAAACCATTTTGCATTATCTCACACATGAGTTTTGGAGGACACCTCACATGCAAATCATAACATAGATTTTCTCTATGTGGCGTAAAAATAAACGAGCTTGATCTTTTCATAATTAACCATAGAATATTAATTATGTTCAATTCAAATGGAATATATTTGACAAATCATTCGTTTTTAGTTATAAAACAAGTCACTACAAATTTTGAAGTATTATATAGACCACAGCAATGACAAAAACACAATTAAATAAGGAAACAATAACATAAAGTGTATATATATATATATATATATATATATAGTCTCAAAAACACACATGAAAATTATTCATTTTTTATAGATGGACACAATACCTTTACTTTGTTTATCAAACTCAGTGTCCCATATGTGCCAGGCAAGTGCTCTACAACTGAGCTACAACCCCACCCCACATGTAAATTATTGTGATCAAAAAAGAGCATATTATGGAAATTTAAGATATTCTGACTATAGAATATGAAATACTACATATAAAACATGTATAAGGAAGCTAATGTATTTAGTAAGGGCAGTTATAGTATTAATTCCTGATATCAGACTATTCTAAATAAAAATATAAGGTGGGATGGGGTTAGCTCAGTGGCAGAGTCCTTGTCTCTTACCTAGCATGCATGAGGCCTTACATTAAATTCCCAAGCACCTTAAAAATATATCAGAGAGTAACAAAAGAAATAAAAATACAATAGAAGGATGAAGGCAGTACACTTGAAATTATAAATTAAATGAGCAAACCTTTAGGAAGATTGATCAAAGTAAAAAAAAAATTACACAGTTGGTATTAGAAATGGACAGTGGAGGGCTGGTGTTGTGGCTTAGCAGTAGAGCACTTGCCTGGCATGTGTGAGGCACTGGGTTCTACCCTCAGTACCACATAAAAACAAACAAATAAATAAATAAATAAGCAAACAAAGATATTGTATCCATCAACAACTAAAAAGAATAAGAAAAATAAATAGCCGTGGACCATAAATACAAACATGGAAGTGAACAAAAAGATTCCAAGAATTTTTTAGTGCCTTTATTCCAATACACTTAAAAACACATGCAAGATGGCCAAATTTCTAAGAAAATAAAAATCACTGAAACTCACTCAAGTATAGGTAGACAACTTGAACTGTCTTAAAGCTATTAATAAATTTGAGTCAGTAAATTGTTATGCAATATTACCTCCTCCTCAAGAATGAACAAATAAAAAATGTCACGAGATAATAGAATGAGAAGGCTGGAAGGAAAGGAGATAATTCTCTGTAAATGGATATATGAATTTTAGGGATTCGTTGCAATTATAGCAAAGATCAGGATATGACAAATGGTAGGAGTAATGAAGAAGGCAGCACTGTCAATGAAATGTTCAAGAATGCAAGGATTTGTGTGATCATTCTTAGAGTTGCTGGAGTTACCCAAGATGATGGCAGGGTTTATTCTGAAAAGGGGAGACTGTAAACCAGATACCAGAATCTTTAAGAGTGATAGAAAATGTGGTTTTATTATTTATTTTTTAATTAACATGTATTAATTATACATATTAATTGATTCAGTGTGATATTTAAACATGTGCATATAGTTAGCATGGATTAAATCTGGATAATTAGCAGTTCCCTCTCATCATTTCTTCATGTTTAGAGCTTTCAAGCTCCGTTTTTACCCTGCATCTTCATAAAATATTTGATAGGTTATTATAAACTAGTCATTCAACTATGCTGCAGAACACTGGAAAAAATTTGTTCCATAAAGGTGGTATAGTCATACAGTTTGAATCTTTATGAATAAATTTTAGAGTGGCATTGGTGAGTGAGAAACAAATCATTTTTGTTACCAAATTCCGATGATATATGGAAGTCGTGAGAAAATGAGCAGCTTCTAACTGAAAATGTCACTGAGGAAATATAAGTCAGTTAAATTAAGGCATTGACAGCATTAATGGGAAATAGGTATCTTAAAGGTAAATTTAATCAATATTTTTTGATCTCTGTCAATATAGCAATTTTATGCTTCAACGTGAATCAGTTTGTGGTCAGATGATAGAGCATTCAATTGGGAATTTAATTTTAGAGAGGAAAAGCTGGAAGATACTTTACCTTTTCTATATTCTAGCTATCATAGGATATGGCTAGATGATAAGGAAGGCTAGAAAATATTCTCTTGCACTTCACATTGCCCCAGTCTCCTTTACCAGTCCATTTTGGAATGTGAGATCAATTTATTTATAGATCAGACATTTGGAAAAATACTTCTGGATTTCTGTAAAGGTTGAGGTGGAGGATAGAAAAGAAGAGATTAAGACCTATACCTTGATCATAACTACAGATTATTGTCTGGTTTTAAACGCTTTCTCTTTATCATTAAGAATATGGATTTTCATACACTTTACCTCTCCCACTGCAGTAATGGATCAATATGGAAAATCCACTACAATGTGGAAAAAGATAATATCTCACTGTATACTGGTGACTAGTACAATCCTGAGATCTATGCAAAAAAACAAAACCACTTTGGAAAAATTATTTTCATTCCCTCTTAATAGTGATGAATAATTTTATTCCTAGGATCTCTGGAAAGTGACACCCATCAATTTTTTGCTTAATGATAAATATACCTATCGTAGGTATGTACCTACATTGAGTTAACTTTTGAGAAGTGGATTACATTTATCAGAATTTATAAGAGAATAGTATTATCTATAACTATTCTCCCAAACTGTTACTTTGACCAAAGAAACTGAATTGAAGTTATTTGACTTATACCAGCTTTAAACTTTATACCTCTAGGACAGTGACATGCCAAAACAGTTGGACATTAATATCATGTGATCTGTAATCATTCCAATAATACATTTATTAGGGAATAAATTTGCCTTTTCAGTAAAACATGCAAAACTTTTCCACATGTCAAACTCAAAATGAGAGACTTTTGTAAATATCCTGTATTTTGATGGGACATCATAGAGTTAAATCTTTGACTATCAAATTAGTGTTTTCCTCTTTATTTGATCTCTGATTACTTGGTATAACTTAGGTAATGGATTAACTTTTAACTGTCTGTTGCAGCTCATCATGTAATACTGTCTCTGAATTCTTGGTGAGAAAATTGGAAGGTACAATAACCAATTGAAGGAAGAAACACGCCATGATTCTGAGTGGATTATAGTATTAATTGCTGATATCAGAATATTCTAAATAAAAATATAATGTGGGATGGGGTTAGCTCAGTGGCAGAGTGTTGAGAGCCACAGCCGAAGGGGCCCCAGCAAACTTCCAGCTGCCAGCAAACTTCCAGCTGCCGGCTGATGATTGGCTCACAGCGGCCCCAGCAACATCTAGCTGATTGGCTCCTCTGTGGTGATGCTCATTGGGCTGTTTCCCTGCCCTTTCAGACCACGGAGCTGCTCATTGGGGGACTTTTTTGGCTCTGCCCACGTGACCCAGCCAATCGGCCTCAAGAGCAGGAGGATTGTGGGAGGTGGGGAGAAGCTTGTGTGGGAGAGAGAGGCTTGTGGAAAGCCGGTGGTGGCAGTTGAGGCTCTGAGGGTTTTTCCTGAGAGGCTGTTTTGTTTGGCGTGTGTGGTTCTAAAAATAAAGTTAGTTTCTTTTGACAAGTGGCTCCTGATTGTGCCCAGCCAGATTGCGGCATTTGGTGGCTCGCACGGGGAGCGACTGAGGGTAAGTGAAACTGCTCGCCCCTGAGGGCAGGGCGAGAGGATGGGTAGCCATTTTAAGATTCCTCTTTTATTTTGCTTCACTTTTGTTTTAAGTTGCCTGTCCCTGGAGATGAGTGAGACGGAAGAAAAACCGCTCACATCTGAGGAAAAACTATTTACGTCTGAGGAACAGATAGGGAGAAAGGACGGATGCACATGTCAGGAGGATAGAAAGGCTATAATGACTTTTTGTTGTTCCCTTTTTATTTCATTCTGTCTCGGTTTTGTTTGGCGTCATCTTGTTGGGTTGTATTATAGTAGAAATACGGGATCAGAAATTAGTAAAAAAACAAACTGAAAGAGTGTTAAGTAAATTGTTAGAGGAAGGAGGCATCTCAGTAAAATCAAGAACAATCAGGGCATACGTTGATACAATACAAAAATGTAGCCCATGGCTTTTTTAAGGAGGAGTTGTTAAATATATCACAATGGAACCATCATGGTGAAGATTTAAAAAGAATAGAAAAGAAAAGCCCAAGGACTCTGCCAGTTGGCACATTGCCATTGTGGACGTTCGTATCTTGTTTGCTTAGTCCAAAGCCTTCAGTTCAGACAATGGTAGAGGAAGGAGAAGACATAATGATTCAAGTAACAGAGAAGGTCTCTCAAGTTAGTCAGACAGAGGAAAAGATTCAAGTAAAAGAGAAGGCCTCTCAAGTTAGTCAGACAGAGAAAGAAAGTGTAAAACAGAAAAAGCCATCAGGGGGAAAGTTACAACAGGAGACTGCTACTAACACCTTTCTATCACCAGAGGACGTAAGTGTCCAACTAACAAGGCCACCTCCATATGCTGGGAGGTCCCCAACCCCCGCAGTTGATAGTTGGGATCCTGAGACAAGATCTCAAATATTAACATGCCCTGTATTTGAGGGCAACGATTTTACCAAGTTTTAAATTTCAAAACAGTGAAGCAGCTAAAAGAGGCTGTAACAACCTATGGTCCTCAAGCACCCTTCACTGTAAGCATGGTCGAATCCATTAACAACTTGAACGTGACGCCAGCAGATTGGGCTAATATGTGTAAAGCTGTGCTAAATGGAGGACAATACCTGTTATGGAAGGTTGCCAATGAGGAATTTTGCAAGGAGACGGCTAGGCGAAATGCAGCAGCTGGTTATCCTCAGAGAAATCTAGATATGTTGTTAGGAAAGGGACCTTATGAGGATCAGCAGCAACAAATTGCATATGATCCTGGTGTATATGCACAAATTGCTGTAGATGCAATTAAGGCATGGAAGACTTTACAAGGACATGGAGGTTTACAAGGTCAATTATCTAAGGTAATACAAGGAACTAATGAACCTTATGCTGAATTTGTAGATAGGCTTATTCAAACAGCTACCAGAGTTTTGGGGAATACAGAACAAGCAATGCCATTACTAAAACACCTGGCTTATGAGCAAGCGAATCATTGGTGCAGAGATATCATTAGACCATGGAAACATGAAGATTTAAACACATATATTAAATTATGTAGAGACATTAATGAACAAGAGCAAGTCGTGGCAGCTGCAATAAAACAGGCTTTAGATGCCAGAGACATTAATGAACAAGGGCAAATTGTGGCAGCTGCAGTAAAACAGGCTTTAGATGCCAGGCCAAGAACATGCTACAATTGTGAACAAACAGGACATTTTAAAAGGAATTGCCCCATTGGAGGAGGGTTTAACAAAACTAGGTATCAAAGGAGTAGAATACCCGGTATTTGCCCACGATGCCGTAGAGGGAGACATTGGGCTAATGAATGCCGTTCTCAAACCACCATAGAGGGTACTCCATTATCAAAAAATGAACAAGGACCAGGTGTTTATCCACGATATCGTGGAAAAAGGCATCGGGCTCCATTGCCAAAAAATGGACAGGGGGGCCCAATGCACCGGGGCCCAAAACCACAAATATACGGAGCACTGGAGGAACCCAGCAACCCCATCAGGGTAGTGCCCAGGACACGTTGTCCATCAGATCCCTCATCAGACAAACCAGAGGGAACGCAGGGTTGGACATCTGCGCCTCCACCAGAGCAGTACTAACTCCAGAGATGGGAGTTCAAATCATTCCCACAGGGGTGAAAGGACCTCTTCCCAAAGGAACAGTAGGCTTATTATTGGGACGCAGCTCTTCTACTCTAAAAGGACTTATGATAAGTCCTGGGGTAATTGATCCCGATTATGAAGGTGAAATAAAAATTATAGCCAGTTCTCCAAAGGGTATATCAGTAATTTCACCAGGAGATAGAATAGCACAGTTACTAATAATACCCAGCCTACATGATAAATTTTCCAGTCATACTGTAGAAAGAGGTTCCAAGGGATTAGGCTCCACAGGTGTAGATTGGGCTATGCTTTCTTTAAATTTAGATTCTCGCCCCATGCTAAAACTAAATATTCAAGGACATGAATTTAATGGGCTACTGGATACAGGTGCAGACCTTAGCATCATCTCTCGTCAAGAATGGCCAAAACATTGGCCATTACAACAAGCCACTCAAACGCTTCGAGGCCTAGGAATGGCAACTAATCCCCATAGAAGTGAAATGGTATTAGATTGGAAAGATCCTGAAGGATGTGAAGGAACTATACAGCCATATGTATTGGATCATCTTCCCGTAAATTTATGGGGACGAGATGTCCTAGATCAATTAGGTTTGACATTAACAAATAACATCAACCAAAGTGCACCCACTATTATGATTAGACAAGGTTTTAGGAAAGGAAAAAGATTAGAAAAACAAGAACAAGGTATACCAGCACCAATACAAATAGATCAAGGAACAGACAGACATGGGTTGGATTTTCAGAAAGGGCCACTGAGACAATAAAAATTACTTGGAAATAAGAAAGACCAGTATGGGTTCCTCAGTGGCCCCTGACTAAAGAAAAGATACAAGCAGCCCATGACCTAGTCAAACAACAATTAGCAGAAGGACATATACAACCTTCTGTATCTCCCCATAATACTCCCATTTTTGTCATCAAAAAGAAATCTGGTAAATGGAGATTATTGCAAGATTTAAGAGCCATTAATAATGAGATGGTTATTATGGGACCTGCTCAATCAGGGATTCCTCAGTTGTCTGCTTTGCCAAAAACCTGGTATGGTTTAGTTATAGATATTAAAGATTGTTTTTTTTCAATTCCAATTCATCCTGAGGATAGTCCACGTTTTGCATTTACTATCCCTGCACTGAATCATGAAGGTCCTGATCAGAGATATGAATGGAAAGTACTCCCTCAAGGGATGGCTAACAGCCCAACTATGTATCAAATTTATGTTAACAAAGTAATCCAGCTACTTAGAAATCAAAATCCTGAACTACAAATATTTCACTATATGGATGATGTATTATTAGCACACAAAGATAAAAACACATTGCTAGAATGTTATGCCACACTTACAAACTTATTAAAAAATTATAATCTAGAGATAGCAATAGATAAAGTACAATTAAAGTTTCCAATTAATTATTTAGGAGTTCTATTATCCTCAACCATGGTCCGTCCACCAAAAATTCAAATACGAGTAGATCAACTCAAATCACTTAATGACTTTCAAAAGTTATTAGGAGACATAAATTGGATAAGGCCTTATTTAGGTATACCAACAGGAGAGTTAGGACTTTTATTTGATATCCTAAAAGGTCCATCAGATCCAAATTCACCCCGAATGTTAACGCCTGAAGCAAGAAAGGCATTAAAAATCATTGAAACATATATGGAAAATATGCATTTGGATAGAATTGATATAAGTTTGCCTTTATTATTTATTGTACTACCAACAAAAAATATTCCTACAGGAGTATTTTGGCAAGAAGATCCATTATTATGGATACATTTATCTTATTCTCCTAACACTATTCTTACTAGGTATCCTGAGGCTGTAGGACAATTAATACTCAAAGGAATAAAAGCAGCAAAGGGAATGTTTGGAATTTCTCCCAATAAAATTATTACTCCATATACTATGAATCAAATTGATGAGTTAGCTAATGAGTTAAATACTTGGGCAATAATCATGTGCAAATCTAATGTTTCATTTGATAACCACTTACCATCTAATCCTTTATTGTCTTTTTGGTCATTGCATCCTCTAATTTTTCCAAAAATGACAAGAAAAACACCTATCATGAATGCTCCAAATATATTCACTGATGGGTCAAATAATGGTACAGCAACAGTAGTTACCCCTGATCAAACTTTTACATTTTAGTACCCAAACAATCAGCTCAAAAGGTAGAGCTTAATGCAGTATTACAAGCTTTTGTGATGTTTAAAGGTTCTGTATTTAATTTATTTTCTGATAGTCAGTATGTAGTTAATGCTATAGTATCTCTTGAAGGTACTGGTAGGATTTCCCCTTCTTCTACTGTTTTCTCTTTGCTTTCCACTATACAAAGTCTAATCTAGGACAGAAAAGATCCATTCTTTATAGGACATATCAGGGCACATACAGGATTGCCTGGAGCCCTTAGTTTGGGCAATGCTTTAGCAGATAAAACTACACATGACATACATATTTTCTCTACACTAGAAGAAGCTATAAATTTTCATAAAAAGTTCCATGTCAATGCTAATACTTTACAAAAGCATTTTAAAATAACTAAGGAACAAGCTAGACAAATAATAAAACAATGTCAAAATTGTGTGACCTTTTTACCACAAGTTAATCTTGGAGTCAATCCTAGAGGATTGATACCTAACCATATTTGGCAGATGGATGTCACACACTTGCCAGAATTTGGAAAATTAAAATATTTGCATGTTACAGTTGATACTTCTTCTGGATTTTTGATGAGCTCCCTTCATGCCGGAGAAAAAACTAAAGATGTTATAGCTCATTGCTTACAAAATTTTGCCACTGTGGGTGTTCCAAAACAGTTAAAAACAGATAATGCCCCTGGTTATTCTTCTACCTCTTTTAAACAATTTTGCTCAACATTTGGCATTACTCATATAACAGGAATCCCATACAATCCACAGGGACAAGGCATAGTTGAAAGAGCTCATCAAACTATTAAAATGTACTTATTAAAGCAAAAAGAAGGAATTGGGAAGGGGTATATATTCCCCAAAGATAAACTTAAAATAACCCTTTTTACTCTAAACTTTTTAAATTTGGATTCATCAGGACTTAGTGCTGCGGAAAGGCATATGTGTCCAAAAAATGTACATAAGCCCAAGCACCAAAACCAGGACCTTTCCACACAGGTCTTCTGATTGGAAAAAGCACTACCTCCTCCCTGCTTTGAGACCTTGGGAAGGCAAAAGTGCCTCTCCTTTGTGCACTTGCTTTCTCTCTTTTTAACATTTTATTCAATCCTTTGTAGTTCATTTATTAAGTCATTTCAAATTGTCCAATTTGAATATACTACATATGTATTGCTAAGATAGGCTGGTACCAAATGTATTTCTTATAAGAGCCCAGCAGGTTCTAATCTTGAAGAAGGATTCAGAAAAAGGGTTTTAAAAATCACAACTATTGCTGGTTTCAAAAGTCTAAACAAAAAAAATGCTTTAAGTGGAGGAACTTCATATTTATTTAGAAGACTTTGTAATTATATACCAGAACTAGTTATCATGCTTTTTTGCCTTCCAAAAGACAAAAATAAAAATTCAAAATTCAAATGAATTGTCTTCTCTTTCTTCATCCTTACAATAACCATCAGACAGACTAAACACCCTATAGATACTTAATATTGATTCTTCAATACATATGAAAACAAACAAAGGTTACCTATTATGAGAATATTCTTGTGGATTTTTCCTTTTTAAAGATTAGTTCTCATCCATTTGTCAATATGACTTTTTTTTTTTTTTTTGGTGTCCTTGAAGGTAATATCTTTCAACCTAAAAAGACTACATAGAGTTATTTTAGTATTTAAAATTAATATTAATTTTATTAAAGTTATAATTTAAAAACTGAAGCTTTTAAATTCAATGTTGAAATCTTACTATTATATTTATAAATCTGGATGAATTTTAATATTTACTTTTAAAGTGGTCTTTTATTAATATTTCGTGTCTTTTAAAACTTATTTAAGGTTCACATAAATATTTTAAATTTAATCTTTTTTCTTTCTTTGTTTTGGTACTGGAGATTGAACCTAGGTGCACTTTACCACTGAGCCACATCCCTAGCCCTTTTTATCTTTTATTTTGACACAGAGTCTTACTAAATTGCTGAGGCTATCCTTGAACTTGTGATCCTCCTGCCTTAGCCTCTTGAGTCACTGGGGTTACAGGCATGGCCACCACACCTGGAAATTTTCATATATTCTTTTATTTAATACTGTTAAGTAATATAACTTACTGAAATGTTCAGAATAATATGAATCTAACAAAAAATAAAAATTATATGAATCTTAAGTTCTCTTAAGCATTTCAATACTTTTTATAATTTTTAAGCTTATCTTAATTTTTCCAATTTAACTTTAACTCTAAAATTAAAAACTTGGGGCTGGAGATGTGGCTCAAGCGGTAGCGCGCTTGCCTGGCATGCATGCGGCCCAGGTTCGATCCTCAGCACCACATACAAAGATGTTGTGTCTGCCAAGAACTAAAAAATAAATAAAAATAATAACTAAAAAAAATAAAATTAAATTAAAAACTCAAAGGCACATTTTTAATTGGAGACTAGTAATATGTCAGATTCTCCAATAGGCCAAATATTCTTAACTGTTACAAATATTTAAAATATGAAATATTCATAACTCACTCATACAGTTAATAAGATAATCAATTTTATTGGTTGTTAGTTCATTATTTCTATCTATAAATGTCAAATAAAAAGTTTTATGAACCTAGCAAATTGAGGCCATTATCAGCAAGATGATTTAACTATCCAATTAAGAAGGGTTATCACCTCAGTGGCTGATATTGCATCAGAAACTTCTGACCAAGGCACTTCTGGAGCAGTTAACATCTAGGGCAATTTTTCTTGCCACATTGAGGCAACTGAACCCTACTTTGTGATCATAGCACAATTAGTCTCTAATCCCATTCTCCTTCTAGTGAGTCTGTCTCACAGACCCCATTGGATTCAAGTTATACATTACTTAATGCTCAAGGTTGTATTCAACTTATTTATTTACTGTTTGATACTATTCTTAACTATTTTCATATTTTTTCTCTTGCTTAGGGACACCACTCTTACAGATATTTTAATGACAACCAATTAGACTTTGCCTATCTTGATTATGTCACACTAATGACAATAGTCTTAAACTTTGACTGAATTTCTTCTTCCGGTTACTATATGATAGGAATGACCTAGATAAAGAACACATCCTGTAGGTCTCTGGAGTACACTATTTAACACTTCCCTACCCGTTTGGGCCCTGCTCTTGGCTGATATGCTCTGGTCTGTGAAGCATGGGTCTGGGATGATTTAGGTTGAATGGGTCTAGGCTGAGAAGGCTTAGCTTGGTAGGGCTGGGGCTGAGGGGCTTTTGTCTGAGAAGATTTTGCTTGAGAAGACCCAGGTTGAGAGGATTTGGGCTGGAAATGCTTCACCTGGAATGGCTTAGGCTGATGGGATATGAATTGAGAGCTGGGTAAAAATTTGCTCTTAGATGTGGAATGAGATCCTTTTTGGAAAACTGAATCTGAAGGCCTACCCTGAGCCATTAGCTTGTTTCCTTGCTGAGAAGCAGGTCTTACTAGTTTTTGTGTGTTTCCTGTTGGCTGAAAGCACTGAGGTTGAAGATCTTTACTATGGGATGCTGTTCTAATAAACTTTCCAGTTACTTGAGTAATTTTTGTTCCTGGGGCCAGGGCTCGCTTGGGCTGTGGTTTCCCTACTGGTCCTGCTACCTGTGAACCTAGAGAACGTAGGTGACCTACCAGGGAGACCACTGCCCCAAACTTTGCAAGAACTCCCATTCTTTGTGATCTCTCAGGACAGGCCCACACATGCTTAGAACTGGGTCTTGGGGGTCTTCCAAATGTTTGATTCAAAACTCTCACCAGTGAAGAATAATGTGCAAGTGGCTTCTTCCCTGTCCTGGCAGCTACTCGTTTTTCTGCTACAACTGGGAGTGGGGTTTCATCAACAACATGGTGCCCTTCATGTACTTGCATCTGCAGTTGGTTTCCCTGCTTAACTGCCATCTTAAGTGCTTCTTCATATTCTCCTTGACTGTTAATGGATACCTTTTCATTTTCTTCATCTAGGTATTTTATTTGAATAGTGTTCAGGTCAAATGAAACTTTCACCATAGCTTCAACATCAGCCCAAGTTGTATTTTCTGGATCCGAAACCAGAAAGCTCTGAGTTTCATTTTTAAAAGTCACACTTAGAGTAACCTGTGGTTCCATGCTGTGGGGCTGAGACTTGCAGGGCTGATGGGAATTGTAGTCTTTCTAACGTTTAGTCCAGTGTCCACTCTTAAGACGCGAAAAACACAACACTCCAATCCATAGCTGTTGATGTACATAACGTGAAGAGTTCTCCAATCTACCGACTGGGTTGCCTTAAGAATTGTGTCCGCAAATACCGTGTTGGGGTATTTTTGCTGATGATGTCATTGGTGGTACAATTTTTCCAAAAGGAGCCATCAATTGGCTTGGTGTATCTTCCTCCCTTCTGCTTGTCATGATCGTCCAGCTAAAATTTGGGGGCCAACAGAGGTGAGGCAAAGAACCTCACCCCCCCGCTGGTACAAAGACCTCTCCACAGGTGTGGCTGTATACTGGACCGGTAGTCAGTGACGGGTAAGATCCAATTGCAATGGTACCAAAGGACCATATGTACTATTGGACAATCTAAGGCAGGCACGGTCCCTAAGCCACATGCTTGTTGTTTAAACAGAGAGGGGGAGATGTTGAGAGCCACAGCCGAAGGGGCCCCAGCAAACTTCCAGCTGCCAGCAAACTTCCAGCTGCTGGCTGATGATTGGCTCACAGCGGCCCCAGCAACATCTAGCTGATTGGCTCCTCTGTGGTGATGCTCATTGGGCTGTTTCCCTGCCCTTTCAGACCACGGAGCTGCTCATTGGGGGACTTTTTTGGGTCCGCCCACGTGACCCAGCCAATCGGCCTCAAGAGCAGGAGGATTGTGGGAGGTGGAGAGAAGCTTGTGTGGGAGAGAGAGGCTTGTGGAAAGCCGGTGGTGGCAGTTGGGCTCTGAGGGTTTTTCCTGAGGAGCTGTGTGGTTTGGTGTGTGGTTCTAAAAATAAAGTTAGTTTCTTTTGACAAGTGGCTTCTGATTGTGCCCAGCCAGACTGCGGCAGCAGAGTCCTTTTCTCTTGCCTAGCATGCATGAGGCCTTACACGCCATGATTCTGAGTGGATTATAACATATAAACCAAGGGGAGTAAATTTTGCAAAATCTATACTATAATTAATTAGAACAAAGACTTGAGGAAGAGAAAATAATAATTGGAAAGGACTTTGAAAATAGTAAAAGGAAAAAAAGCAGTAAAATGAGCAAAGTTGGACTACATATCTCCAGAGAAATTTGCCCTTGCTAAGATTTCATCTATAAGAAATAAAATTTCTGAAAGACTTAAAGCTAAAGATTAAGGAGATATATTTTTAAAAACTTTTATTTTAAATTGGAAAATATTCATCATATATATAAATTAAATATTTAGAGTAACAAAAGGGAATGAGAGGAAGTGTGAAGGAGGAGGAGGAGGAAGAGGAAAAGAAAGATTTTGAAGTCAGGAAGTATTGTAAGAACTTGTTCTGTACCATTATCCAGGTGGGTTTGGGTATGTCTCTGGACTGTATCTGTGAAATGAACATATTCATTATAGTAGCTTTCCATGGGTTTGTTGTAAGAGGCAAATTTCATAATGCATATAAAGAAATTATCAAAGTGCCTGACATATAGGAAGCTCTTATTACAAATAGCTGTTATAGTTATATTATTATAAACAGTTATATTATAATAAAAAGTCTCTGCTCACTATGGTTCAGTTAACATACTAAATATTTTCTTCATATAAGGAGTAGTTAAGAGTGGTGCCTTTGCTTATATATGCTCAGTCTTGGAAAACTTAATGGAAATTTCTTAGTTTTCTCAAATATCTAATGGTCATAAGAATGGTACAGCATGCAATTTTAAGTAAGATTGTACAGGTAAAATATTAAGGGTTGGGTACCACAGTAAATCAAGAATAAATGTTAGTTGTTGTTTCTTTTTTCTTTTTCTTTTTCTTTCTTTTTTTGGCACTGGGGATTGAACTCAGGGACACTTGACCACTGAGCCACATCCCCAGCCCTATTTTGTATTTTATTTAGAGACAATGCTATTGAGGAGTATTACTGTTACAAGGAAACAATAAATAAAGCCATGGATGGGGAGAGTAGCAGGCAATATTTTACTATATAGAAAAAGTGGGAATGATTCAGTAAAGTAGTAAAGAGGTGATACATTTGAAATAATGTCTTTGAGTAGGCAAGATGGGATGATATCTAATGCATGACTTTGGTAATAAATGTGAAGAAATTATTTATTGTGATGGAACAGAAGAGTATGCAGTTTCAGAAGCAGATGGTCTGGTAGATGTGATGGGTAGTTGGAAAGTTCTTTCCTGATTGCAGTAGTCATTTCAGTGAAGTATGAGAATCTGAGAATATAGAAGGAGGTGGTTAAGGATTGAGGGGAGAAGGAAAAACGTGAAATAATTTGGGAAGAGGGTAAATAGACTAGAAAAACAAGATATATTTTTTAGAAATCCATTAAGGGCCACCTAAGATTTATGGTCATATATT
This sequence comes from Marmota flaviventris, assembly GCF_047511675.1. Classification (NCBI taxonomy): domain Eukaryota; kingdom Metazoa; phylum Chordata; class Mammalia; order Rodentia; family Sciuridae; genus Marmota; species Marmota flaviventris. The sequence goes on from NC_092518.1 coordinate 104,856,636, forward strand.
TATAGGTATGTTTTTCCTCCAAAAATTTTCAGCTCCATGGATACAGACACTGAATAGGTGAAGCATTAGAAATAATTAAAAGACCATGATTCACTTTATGAGGAAGTTTCCTATTATTTCTCTTAGTAGATGTTCTCAGTGACGTCCTAGATTTATTTACTCTTGTCTGTCAATTGGTTTTCTCTATACTCTCTACCTTCCAAAATCCTTAGAGGTCATTTTTCACCAATGCTTATGTTTCTACAACTCATTCTGCTTATCACAGCCCTCTTAAACTTGAGTAGTGTCTTGCTTCCTATTTCAGAACATGAGAATCATCCCTAAATCCTAATAGAAAACCCAACATAATAAAAAAAAAGTTCCTGCTCACTATTAGATATGTGTTGCCTCAATATCTAGGGAATTCAAATGACCCTTTACTCTTCTTGTATTATTGTGTTTAGTCAGATAAATTGTCCACTGTCAGAGAAAGTTGTGAATCATAATTTTTTTCAGAGTGCATCCCATCATTTACAAGGCATTCATGGTGTCATAAGAGCAGTTGCAGGAGTCAGTCTAGTAAGGATCATGTACTATGTTCAGAACCAAAACTCCCTTCCAATGACTTAAATCCCCATGTTGAGTTGGATACATCAGTTGGGGCATCCTGTCTTCCAGTGTCCAGTTATCATTTTCTGCCAAGTTACCTTAGCTAGGGTCTCTTCATTTTCTCAATGTTTTACTAACATTGACCTCTTTGGAAAGGGATTGAGATTTCCCAATTCTTCTCCTGAGAGATTCTTAAGGCCTATAAAAATCTATAAATAAATATACATATATGTAGTACAGGTTTTGCTTTACCCACTGAAAATATTGCAACTCGGGACCCTTATTAATTCTAAAATGTCCAACTATGACTTTAGCCTTCTATGAGTATTAAATATATAACTTATTTCTATTTATCAAAAGGGGGCCATTCTGAAGTTTTTCTTTAAATCAAAGGAACAGTTTATCCCAAGGGTAAACTCCTATTTGTATACCCAATGCAGACATATATGTAACCATTAAAATGGAAATTTTCCAGATTAAAGAATTTTATGATTCAGGATCAGTGAGGAATTCCGTTACATTATTTTTATTGCTGACTAATAAAATAATAATAATAAACTTTTATATTTCTATAGCACAATATGTTAAATGGTTGTCAAAACACTAATATATATATAGAATCTTGGACCTCACCCTATACGTGCTGAATCAGGAAATCTGGGAAAGAATCCCAGGAATCTAATAATTTAATTCAGATTACAATGATTCTGATAAATTCAGTTTTGAGACTACCATTTTTTGCTTTTAAAAGTATGTTCTTCTGTGTTATTCAACCAATAAAAAATTGCATCTGTACTAAACATGATCATTATTCCCTAAATGATGAAGTATAACAACTATTTACATAGCATTTACATTGAATTAGATATTATGAGTAATTTTATGATGATTTAAATTATGTAGGAAGATGTGTATATGCAAATATTGTGCCATTTTATATAAGAGATTTGAGCATCCACAGATTTTGGTGTATGGAGTGGGGTCCTGGAACCAGTCTTCCAAGAATATCATGATGAAGATATTTCCTTCCTTCCTTTCTTTCCTTCCTCTCTTCCTTCCTGCCTCAATTCTTTCCTTCTTTTCTGTCTTAATTCATTCTCTCATTTTCTCATCATTTGCTCATTCACACAGTGAATATTTATTGAGTGCTTACTATATTCCATATACTTTGTGGTACATCAGTTCTGCCCACTGACATTGAACAAAAAATTATAGATAAGTGAACCATCATTAAAAAGATACAGGATGCCAAGTGAATACATGACATAGTTGTAAACATTTTTTTTTACATTTACTTTAACTTATTATATAGAATATTTTACATCATTCATTTTCACTTGAATTTTGACATTTGTATTATTATTCTCTTTGGTAGACAAGAAATTTGATACCCTACCCTACTTTATTTTTATTATCATATTAGAATATAAGGAAGTAAAATATTTTTCTCTCTCTCACTTTAGATTCCCTCATATGAATGACCTGAAAATAGTTTAATATTCCATTTTCCAGGTATCTTTTGCTGTTTCAAGAATTAGTATAATACCCTAAAAAATCCAATCACTTTATTACAAATTTGAATTCCTGCTCCTTTATTTTGGGTAATATATTACCTATCGGTTACTTTACCAGATCATCACAGGATGGTTGTGGCCACAATTTTCTGATTTGTAAGATAATTATTAGGAAGTATTCAAGGAAGGTGAAGATGGAAGTCACCATACCTTCAAGGACACTGGACATTAACTAAGCTGTGGCTTCCTCTAAGATATTGGATGTAGGCTGCAACAAACTGGGCATGTGATTTCAGACATAATTGGAAAGTTTCTGGAAAGGGCTAAAAGCTAAAAGCAGGCCATATCCTGGCTACATGGAGGAATACCCTCTTCAGTCAGGAAGGGCTCTCTGTGTGATGCAGTGCAGGATCAACTATTAACCATTGTCCCTCCATGTCATACCACACCTTAAAGTCAAAACTGCAGTTTATACAAATTAGGATTTAAGGAGAAGTATTGCCATCAGTTTATCAATATGTTCTGAGAGAAGTTTCATTCACTGATTAAATTTTGGCAGAGTTGCATAATAGTTAAAAGTTTTGCCTATGTAGTTTAACACTCTGGCTTTTAATCAAAGAATGACAGTTTCTTTTGTGACCTAGGGCAAGCTAATTCAGCAGATGGAGCTTAAGTTTCTTTGTCGAATAGAGCTCATGTCTTTATCATGTTTTTGGTAATGATTAAATGAAAAAAATTCACAGATGATGATGCCTGTTTCATAGGAAGTATTCTCAGTAACTATTAAGGAATAATGTTCATAGCTGTTCATTGCAAGTTATCATATTTAGAAGCTTGGCTTTTATAAAAACCACTCTTATCAAAGGTTCAAATAATATTTTTGATACTTACTTCATTGAGATATTATTCACATACTGTAAAGTTCACTCTTTTAAAATGTGTGATATGGTATATTTTTAGTAGACTCAAAAGGTTGTCTACTACCATCATTATCTAAATTCAGAATATATTCATTGCCCTAAAAAGAAACCCGATATGCAACAGTAGTTATTACTTAACACCCTGCTCCGCCTCCTGGCCTCAGGCAACAACTGATCTACTTTCTGTCTCTATGGATTTGCCTATTCTGAGAATTTCATATAATGGGAATAATTCAAAATGTGGCCTTTTGTAGATAGTTTTTTTTTTCACATAGTACAGTATTTTCAAGATTCAGATATGGTATAGTATGTATCAATATTTCAACCCTCTTCATTTGTTTTATTAAAAAAATAGCACCTTTAAGAAACTTTATAATCTAATTTATTAACCTTCCTTTGAAGTAAGAAAATACTTGTCAAAATTTTAACTAAAATATAAAAACATAAAACTATATATATTAATCAGGTATCCTTCAATGTTCAATATATGTATACATAGTATAATATTTAAATCAGGTTAAACATTTTTCTCCTTAAACATTTTCATTTATTTGTGGTAAAAACTTTCAAAATCCTGTCTTATAGCTTTTTTAATTTACAGTATTTATTGTTAATCTGTGTGCACCCTATTGTACAATAGCACACCAGAAATGCTTGCTCTTATTCAACTGTAACTTAGTACTCATTGATCATACCTTCCCCTTCCTTCTCCTTATTTACTATCCCTGGCCTTGGTAACCACCACTCTATGCTCAACATCTATCTGAGAGATCAACTTTCTTAGATTCCACAAAAAAGCAAGATCGTGTGGTACTTGTCTTTCTATGCCTGGGTTATTTCACATAATATAATGATCTACAGTTCCATTCATGTTGTTACAAATAACAGGATTTCATTTTTTAATGGCTGAGTATTCCATTGTGTTTGTGTATTATATTTGTTTATCTATTAATCAATTGATGGATACAAAGGTTTTTTTTCCATTTCTTGGCTAATGTGAATATAGTGTCCAATAAATATGAGAGTTCAGATGTTTCTTCAATAGGCTTATTAACTTTCCTTTGGATATTTACCTAGTATTGGTGGGATTTCTGGAATAGTTATATTTTTAATTATTTGATGACCTTATATACTGTTTTCCATAATGGTTATACTAATTTATATATCCACCAACACAGTATGCAAATGCTCCCTTTTCTTTACATCCTGACTAGCACTTACCTTTAGTCTTTTTGAAAATAGCAATTCTTACTAGGGTGAGGTGATGCTTTTTTTATATATATATCTCACTGATGTTTAGAGATGTTGAGCATTTTTTAATATACCCATTGGCCATTTGTATACCTTCTTTTGAGAAATATCTATTGAATCTGCTGTTCAATATCATCATTTTTTGTTAATGAGTTTTGGGGGATTCCTTTTATAATTTAGATATCAACTGCTTGTCATTCATATATATATGATATAATATATATTATATACAATATAGTAATATATTAATATCATATGATATTATACAACATAGCATATGCTATATATTAATAATATATAATATATGATTATGTAATATATTATGTGTAATTATTATATACTATCACACATAATATGTAATATTTCTCCCATTTTGTAGGTTTTCTATTTTGAATTTTTTTCTTTTCTGTAAAACAGCTGTTTAGTTTAGTTTCATCCCATTTGTCTATTATTGTTTAGTTTCCTGTGTTTTTGTGGTCTTGTACAAAATGTCCTCTCCCATTCCAATGCCCTGAAACATTTTCCCCATGTTTTCACAGATTCTTACATTAAGTCTTTATTCCATTGTGAGTTTGTCTTTGTAAGTGGTGAGAGACATGGTTCTGGCTTCATTCTTGTGCATTTGAATATTTATTTTTCTCAACATCATTTATTGAAAAGGTTGCCATTGCTCCAATATATATTATTTGTATGTTGTAAATCAATTGGATTTAGATGCATAGGTTTATTTCTAAGCTCTCTATTCTGTTCAATTAGTCTCTTTTTAAAAAAATTACAATACCATGCTCATTTCCCTTTTTTCTTTTTTTCTTTCTATCTTTCCTTATTTGGAGTGGGAGAATACTGGAGGTTGAATCCAGCGGTGCATTGCTACTGAGCAATATTCTAATGCCCTTTTATTTTAACTCATTAAGTTGCTGAGGTTGGCCTCAAAATTTCAATCCTCCTGGCTCAGGTTTCTGAGTTACTGGGATTACACACATCCCACTGATCCTTACAACACCATGCTGTGTTGATGATTACAGTTTTATTGTATGTTCTGAAGTCAGGTAGAAAAATGCCTCCTTCATTCTTTTCACTTAAAACAGTTTTTGATATTCAGGGAGTTTTGTCATTTCATATACATTTTAGAATTATTTTTGCTGGCTCTGTGAATGCCAGTGCTAGTTTGATCAGGATTTGCCTTGAATCTTTAAATTGTTTGGGGTAATATGGACATTTTAACAATACTTATTGTTAGAATCTATGAACATGGGATGTCTTTTCATTATTTTTGTGTTCTTCTTCATGTCTTTCATCAAAATCTTATAATTTTTTTTAAAGAGAGAGTGAGAGAGGGAGAGAGAGAGAGAGAGAATTTTTTTAAATATTTTATTTTTTAGTTTTCGGCGGACACAACATCTTTGTTTGTATGTGGTGCTGAGGATCAAACCCGGGCCGCATGCGTGCCAGGTGAGCGCGCTACCACTTGAGCCACATCCCTAGCCCAAAATCTTATAATTTTTGTAGAAATTGTTTACCTCTTTGTTTAAATTTATTCTAAGTGTTTTTTGTAGCTATCATAAATGTGATTAGTGTCTTAATTATTATTTCAGATCATATACTACTGGCATATAGCAATCATAACAAACTTTGAATATTGATTTTGTATCCTGCAACTTTATTAAATTAATTTATTAGTTCTAACAGTTTTTTTGTAGTTAAAGTTCTTGGGATTATCAACATATGAAACCATCTCTATATTTGTTTCTTTGTCTGAATAATATTTGGTTGTTTGAATATATGCCATTTTGTTTAGCCACGTGTCAATTGATAGACATTTGATGGTTTCTACTTCCATGCAATTATGAATAATGCTGCTGTGAATATCCATTTATATATTTTTGTGTGGATATATGTTTTAAAATCTCTTGATTTTGAAGTAGGAATTATTAGGTCTATGGTAAACTCTGTCAAATTCTTTTTATAAGAGGTTACAAAACCAGACATGGTGGTGCATCTATAATCCTAGTAGCTCTGGAGGCTGAGATAGTAGAATAACAAGTTCAAGTTCATCCTCAGCAACTTAGTGAATCCCTAAGAAACTTAGTTTGATCCTGTCTCAAAATTTAAAAAATAAATTACAAATGGCTGGGAATGTGGTACATTGGTTAAGGGCCTCTGGGTTCAATACCTAGTACCAAAAAAATAACAAACATTATAAAAAAGTGGCTGTGACATATTATATTTCCACTAGCTACACATGAGGATTTGAAATGACATCCTTTCTTTGATTATTGCTATCCTAGTATGTATAAAAGGGTATCTCTTGGTTTTGATGTTTATTTCCCTAATGACTAATTTTTTCATGTGTTTATTGGTCATTTTTATATTGCCTTTGGAGAATTTTTTTCAGATATTTCACCCATTTTTTTGTTGTGGTAAAGTACATATAAATTTTACCATTTAGTCTATTCTAAGCTATAAATTTAGTGCCACTTAGTACGTTTAAAATGTTGTGACAACCACCACGGTCTACTTCCAGAACACTTTCTTCACCTTAAAAAGAAACTTTGTACCCACAAAGAACTGATGGCAACCACTAATCTGCTTTATATCTCATTGGGTTTGTTTGTTCTGGACAGTACATATAAATGAAACCATATGTGACTTTTTATATGTCTGGCTTCTTTCAATTAGCATCAAATTTTAATGTTTAATGGAGCAAGTATCCATATTTCATTTTTTCTATCTTAACAATATTCCACTTTGTGGTTGTACTGTGTTTTGTCAATTGACAAATGCTAATAAATTAATAGACTGCTAAGTTGCTTAGGGCATCAATAAGTTGTGGAGGGAGTCTGTAACTTGTGATCCTTCTGTTTCATCCTCCCTAGTTGCTGGGATTACAGCCTTCCACCTTTCAAAATATAATTTTTAAGGAAACCTTTGGCCATACCTGAACCTCCCTTCCCCATCTCTGCAGTGAGTTCTGTGTATAGGTGGCTGGCTCTTTGCTTAAGCAAGAATAAAAGTTGGTTCTCTAAATTGTCATATAACATAAAGTAAACTTCAACTTTAAACTATGAGATTTCAAAAGCACTTGGGTTTAATTTTAATCAATGCTTTGGTATATTGGAATTATAGACAGTTCTGAGAACTCATCCTTCATGTGACTGCTATACATTTCTTTTCAGAAGTGCAATTGAGATATGTGATTTGATAGAGAATGCATGTACTACATTGAATCTCAATTATTTTAAATTTTTGTAATTTTGTCTGTGTACAAATTTAGAGCCACAGAGTGTAATATCTGGATTCCATTAGATGAGTGACCAGTGGAAATACTTTCCACTGTAGTTAATAATTCAATAATTTGACCAGGGTTTTTAAGAAATACTTAAGAAACAGCTGTTTGTAAACCGTTGGAAAAAAAACATGAAAGATATTCCTAGCCATCTTAATCTATATTAATGACAGGGAATAATTAAATTATCAAATATAAGTTCTCTAGAAGTATTTTTCAGATTGCCTCTTGAGAATATATCACTGAAAATAGACATAATTTTGAGGAAGGAAAATGTGATAGAGAGGTGTATTGTGCCAGAAACGTACTTGGAAAGGGCAAGGCAGGTGCTACTTTTGGTACCTTGAATAAATATATAAAACTGTATTGCAGAATACTGAAAACAAATTGGAAATATGTATGAAAAGTGACTTAACTGTTAGGTGGTACTATGATTTCTTTATGTATTATTGCAGTATGAGCTTGGCAAGAAGCAAATTTATATTTGTAATTCTTATACTTTGAGTGACATTGTCAGAGGCAAATGCTTCAGTAAATGGCCAGCTTGTTTTACGATTCCAGTAGATGCCATTCACATTATCTTTGTGAATAGTGCCCCATTATTTGTGTAGTGCACAATTTGGTAAGCTTTATGTGAAAACCTTGTCTCACCCTCTCTATCAGTTACAACCTTTAGAAAAGCATACTAAAAAAACTACTAATAACCACCTTTATTAAATATCTGTTAACATGCACCTGTCTTGTGCATGGGTGTACATGTTTGCACCTTGTTCTGACTAGAGCTTAAATCCATGATGGAACTTAACTTGTTCTGGATAATTGGTTTGTTCTTTGTGATATTATTTCAATGACGCACACCAAAATATTTCCACTTGAAAAGTATGGGCTAATGAAGATTTTAGATTTTTATTGTAGATGACTTTTATCAGGTTTAAGAAGTTTCCTTTTATTCCTAGAATGCCAAAAGTTTTAATTTTAGTCATGAATATCTTCTGAAGTATGTCAAATGCTTTTTGCACATCGATGGAAATGATCATATGAGTTTAACTTATCTGCTACAATGGTGAATCTCATTAATATAACTACAATTTTAATATATTGCTGTTATTTATTTTCTAGTGTTTCATAAAGAATTTTGCTTCTGTGTTCATAGTAATATCCATCTGTAATTTCCTTTCTTTGTAATATTTTTGTCAGATTTTAGTAATGATGTAATGCTAACCTCATAACATGAAATGGGTATTCTTTTCTTTTTGTCCAATTTTAAATATGCTTTGTGTAGAAATACAAGAATGTTTGACAGATTTCACCAGGGAAACCATCTGGGCCTACATATTTCTTTGTGGGAAGGATTTTGATTTTTGATTCATTATTCTTTAATAGAAGTTTATATGTCTATTTTTTTCTTGGATAAGTTTTGGTAGTTTAATATAATCTAAGGACTGATCACTTCCTTTAATTTGCCATATTTTATCCATAAAGTTGCTGTAACATCATCTGTTTATATTTTTCATGTCTGTAGGAAGTACAGTGGTACCCGTGTTTCATTCATGATATAGGTAATTTCAAGTGATTTATTTTACTTTATTAATTTTTAAAAGAAAAATCTTTGGGTTGCTGATTTTCTGCATCATTTATCCAACTTCTATTTCATTGATTTCAGTTATGATCATTATTTCTTCTTTTCTACCTATTTTTGCTTTAATTTGCTATTGCATTTACAGCTCTTAAGAAGAAAACTGAGGTCATTTATTTTAAACTTTCTTATTTTTCCCTAGATTTATTGAAGTATAAAAACTAAAAGTTAAATGTATTTACCATTTGAAATATAACATAATATTTTTCATTTAGTTATACACTGTGAAATGATTACTATAAGCCAGCTAATTAACCTATCACCTCACATGGTTATGTTTCTTTTTTATGTTGAGGACACTTAAAGTTTACTATCAATAAATTTCAAGTGTACAATACAGTATTGTTGACTATAGTGATCATAATGTTCATCTGTTTCCTAAACTTATTTATCTTATAACTGAAAGTTAGTAATTACCCTTTGACCAATATTTCCTCATTAAAGCAATATTCACTGTAGCCAAGATATGATAAATACTATAGTACCCATCAACTAATGAATGAATAAATAAATTTTTTTTGTGTGTACACAAAAATGCAATAATATTCAGCCTTAGAAAGAAGAACATCCTGACATTTACAAACATGGATGAAACTTGAGGGCATTTTGCTGTGTCAGAGAAAATTATTTTATATTCTCAGTCATATGTAGATTCCTAAATAGTCAAACCATTTTCTTCTTTTCAGATTTAAGCAATTTATATGTATACTTCTATGTGTGGTGTTAGCTAGATTCCAATTTTTTTTTTATGTTTGTGTTCTTTAAAATTTAATTTAAGGTTGCTTCTTGTTTTTCTTATTTTTTTGCTGTGAATATTTTTATACATATATTGAATAAATTATAAACATTTATAGACATTATGGATATTTAATTATTATTGCTTTCTAATATAATTAAACGTTGCCCATAAATCGACTCTATAGATTTTTTTAGCCCTTTTAATTTTATTGAGTTTTTTTTTTTATAGAACAACATTTGTTTTGTCTTGAATGTTACATGTGCATTTGAATATAATGTGTATTCTACATTTGTTCAGTAATCATAAGTGTTCATTAGGTAAAGATGACTGATATTGTTCATGTCTTCTCTATTTTTATTGATTTATGTATTTGTTGTAATTTTTGCTTATGGTTGGGTTTGGTCTGTAATCTTGCTATTTGTTTTCTCTTTGTATCATCTCTTCATCATTCTGTTCCTCCTTTTCTGACTAATTTTGTGCTATTTAAGTGTGTTTTGATAATTTTATCTCTATTAACTTTTACCTATTTGTGATATTTTAGTTCTTTCTTTAAAATGTATACTACTTATTCTTAACTGTCTTCTATTCTCTACTTAATTTTTGGTAATTTTTCAGGTGTAATTATTTTATATAGTGTTTGGGTTTTTTTCTGGACAGTTTTCCGAATCTCTTTTTCATTGATTTCCAGCAGCTTAACTCTGTGTACTTAGCTTGGGTTTCCTTGTATGTGTCCTAATTAGGAGTTGCTGGTTCTGTAGGTTATTGTGTTTGACTGTCAGAAATTTCCTCCCCTCCTTATAGAGTACGGTGCTCTTCCCATAAACAGATAAAGTCTATTTTCAAACTTCTTGAATCTTAGTTGTCTTTTTGAGCTTAGGATTAATAGAATGTGGTGGAAGTAATGCTAATACTACTTCCAGGAATCCCCCACATCTGTGTATTTTCTCTTTTCTTCTTCTGGAAAGGAGTTGCTATTTTGCAAGAAATCCATGATATCCTTCTATTAGAAAGACCATGTAAAGAAGCCCCGAGGGATTAGATATCCTTTAGGAAGAAAGTACAGTGAAAGAGATGCAACTGAATTCCCAGTTGATTAAATCATGAGTAATTCCAGCTGATACTATGTGGAGCAAAACAAGTGCCTAGTCTTATCTGTAGAATTGAAAGATATAATTAATTGTTTCTTTACATATTGTTTTTTAGATTGTCTGTTACATAGTAATAGATAATTGAAATGGAATTGGCACCTAGAAGTGGGGTGTTTATTTAACAATATCTATGTCATTGTCTTTGAACTGAATAACCAGAAGAGTGAGAATAGTGGTAAAATGACTATTGTGATCTAATAAGGGGTCCTGTGTTGTAAAAGTGACAAAATTGTGACTGTGATAATTTGGAAGGTATACAAAATACCTAACAAACCTTCAGAACAGATTCAGGTGATAGCTAGAAAATGATATTGTCAAGGATTCAGAACTTTAAGGCTAGGGATGAAAAATAGTGGTACAGCTCTTGCCAAATTTATGCCTGAAACCCCAGGATTAGTTCCAAGAAAGGAAAACAAGCAAACAAAGTGTTAATTGGCTTATTTTAATTCTATTGTTATGCTAAAGTATGGGAAGAGAAAGTTTAGTTTTCAAGAGAAATATACAATAAATATTTCCAAGAAAAGCCTTCGTTTTTTGGAAAATAATTTTTTTATTCATTTGCAGTCTCTCCAGTTGGCAAATGATCTCAAAGTAATAATTGACCTCTTTTGATCTATTACAGCCCAGACATTTCTCAGGTACAAGATCAAATCAAGGCTGCAGCTATAGAGGTTTCTGGAGGATAAGAAATAGTATTGAAAGAGAGTCCTCTCAGAGAACCAAAGCATGGTAGGTAAGCTTATAAAAACATCAAGCTACATAAGTGAGTGAGAATGTTTCAACCCACAGAATGGTAAGAAGAAAATTTTTGTTGTTCATTTTCAGTTGCTAAATCTTTATAAGCAAAAACCTGATATCTGGATTGCCTGTTGCTTAGCATCTATTTAAAACTACTCTTTTTAGTTTGGGTCACATTATCTCATTTAGTGTGACAGTGAAACTTGATTTATTTTGTAGAGCTATGATGGAGAGTGACAGTGATGGGTCAAGGGGAGAACTCATTTCTATAGAAACTTGTGTTTTGTTAGATTGCTCTTCTGTCAAGCATTCTATAATAAGCATAGTTTATCTTATAATTTATCTTTGTGAGATAAGTATAACTTTAGTGATTTTAATAGAGTAAAGCATTATACAAATTGTTATCCTTTATATACTGAAGATCAGGTCTTGATTTTCTATTCTTCCATACTGAAGTGTGCCAGAAACTACCATGGAGTTCTATCTATTTTCCCTTTAGAGACAGGGTCTCATTAAGTTGCTTAGGGCCTTGCTATGTTGCTGAGACTGGCTTTGAACTTGCAATCCTTGGCCTTCTGAACCACTGGATTTTAGGCATGTGCCAAAGTGCTGGTTTCCATGTAGTTATTTCTCATAAAGTCATATCTGCTCATAGACGTACTTTATTAACTTCCATATTGTTGGCCTGCCCATTCTTTTTTAGTGAATTGTCAACACTTTAACTATCTCATGACTTATGAATAAAAATATAATATGGTAGATAAAGTGACTTTTATTCTCCATACCTCTCTGTTACACATACTCCCACCCCACCCCATCCCCATATTTCTAAACAGAGCTTTCAGATGTATCTTTAGCTTGGAAAAACCAGGCATGTGTAAATGAGATTTAAAAAGTAAAGCATCTTGCATCTCCTGATGGCAGACGTGATCATTTGGTTTTTCTGTAGTATTATTTCTATCTCTGGGGGAATGAGGAGCTAGGACAAGTGGCATACTTTAGTTGTTTTTGCTTTTTTTTTTTTTTTCCAATGTAGATCTAATGGGTAAGTTATGGCTCTGAAACTAAGTTATAGTAGCAATGGCTTCCTAGTCATTTTATTACTCATGGAGGAGCTTGTGAATACTCGTAGACTAAATTAGTAAATTCATATGGGTGTTATTTTTTTTTGAGAGGAAGGAGGAAGAGTTTTAAAATTATGAAGTATTGGGCTGGGGTTGTGGCTCAGTGGTGGAACACTTGCCTAGCATGTGTGAGGCACTGGGTTCAATCGAAAGGAAGGAAGGAAGGAAGGAAGGAAGGAAGGAAGGAAGGAAGGAAGGAAGGAAGGAAGGGAGGGAGGGAGGGAGGGAGGGAGGGAGGGAAAGAAAGAAAGAAGCTGTGTTCATCTACAACTAAAAATGTTTTTAAATATTATGAATTATTTTTTAATCTAATCTATAGGTCTATAGGTTCTCTTTTTCCTTATTGTCTAGTCAGTTTTTGTATTTTATGTCTTTTTAAGGCATTCTTCATTTTACACAGTTTAATTTGTTGTGATGCAATCATTCATGGTTTTCTCTGATTGTCCTTTTAATTTCTGAAAGATTAATAGTTATATTTGCTCTTTCATTTATAATTTTAATAATTTTAGTATTCTGTCTTGTTTGATCCATTTATGTAAAATTTTGTCAATATTATCATTTCAAACAACCAACTTAAAATTGTTTCCCAAATTGTTTTCTATTCTATTAATTTATTTCTATTCTAGTCTTTTTTACTTCCTTGGATTTAGTATATAATTCTTTTTCTAATTTATTTTGATTTTTGATTGACACATAATATTACATATTTAGAAGTTACAGTGTGATAATTAGATGCATGCATATAATTTGTAATGATGAAGTCATTTCTTTGTGTTGGGAACTTTTGAGCTCTATTCTACTTCTTTATAAAATATTTAATTAATTGTGGTAAACCATAGGCACCCTATTGTGCTGTAGAAAATAACATCTTATTCCTTCTCTCTAACTCTTTTTATATTGATAATCCAACTTCCGTCCATTCTCCCACCCCCTACTATTTCTAACTTCTAGTTAACTGATATTATATTCTATGAAGTCAACATATTTTAGTTTCCAAATTTGAAGGAGAATATGTCGCATTTTTATTTCTGTGCCTGGATTATTTCATTTACCGTAATTTCTTCTATTTCCATCCATGATGCCACAAATGACAGGATTTTACTATTTTATGTTTAATGGTATCCTACTATGTATATATAACATACTTTGTTTATCCATCCTTAAATGAACACCTTGGTTGATTACACAACTTGGATATTGTGAATGGTGCTACAAAAAAACATGGAGCACATGTATTTTCTTTCTTAATGTACTTATTAATGACACTACTGAATCATGTGGTAGTTCCAGTTTCATTTTTTAAAGGAATCTCCACACTTTTTCCATAATATCTACACTAGGTTGTATCAATAGTGCATAAGAGTTCCCCTTTCTCTGTATCATTGCCAGGATGTATTTTTTTTTGGTGTTTTTTTTTTTTATTATAGCAATTCTAAGTTGAGTGAAATGATATTTCTTTATAAATTTTGGTGGACGTTTCTCTGATAATCAATGATATGAACATATTTCTCTCTATATGATCATTTAAATAACTTCTCTTCAGTAATGTCTATTCAGATCATTACCCATTATTAAATTTTATTATCTGGTGTTTTTATTTACTTATATAGACTGGAAATAGATCCCCTGTCAGATGATTTGCACCTATTTTCCCTAATTCTGCAGGTTGTCTTTTTAGTTTGTTGATTCTTCACTGATTTTCTTAGTTTGACACAATCCCATTGAATCCCATTTTATACTTATGCTTTTGTTGCTTGTGCTTTGGTGGTCTTATTCCAAAATATCAATGACTATGTTGATGTCTTGGAGTGTTTCATATTTTATTTTACTAGTTTCAGATATTCCACTTAAGTCTTTAATCCATTGAGTTGATTTTTGTGATATATGATGAGTGATTCAACTCTAGTTTATTTATTCTGCATGTGGATATCCAATTTTACAGCATAATTTATTGAGGATTGTCCTTTCTCCAATGTATGGTTTTGGAACCTTTGTTAAAGACTGTTCAGCATAGCTGTATAAATTTATATCCTGGATCTTGATTCTATTCCTTAGCTTATGTATCTGTTTCTATGCTAGTACCATAGTTTTTGTTGTTGTTGTTACTATAGGTTTTTAGTATGTTTTAGGTCATGAATTGTGATGTCTCCAGGTTTGTTCTTTAAACTCAACTTGCTCCCCAAGTTGTTTTTTTAATTCTGTATGCATTTTAGTATCATTTTTTTCTTTCTGTAAAAGATGCCATTAGTGTTTTTACTCAATCTTTAGATTGCTTTGGGCAATATGGATATTTTAGCAATATTAATTCTTCCATCCATGAACATGACATGTCTTTTCATTTTTCTGTGTGTAACATCATTAATTTCTTTCATCAGTATTTTGTAATTTTTATTGTAAAAGTCATTTACTTCTTGATTTAGATTAATCCTATATATTTTTGTAGCCATTTTATATAGAATTACTTATTTATATTTCAACAATTAGTTATTGCTATTCAAAAATACTACTGATTTTTTTGTTGTTGATTTTTGTATTCTGTGAATTTTTATCAGTTCTAAAAGATGTTTGGTGGAATCTATAGATTTTTCAAATATAAAACATATTGTAAAACCACAAGAATGGGATTCTAATTAGAATAAATTATACTCCATGTATGTATAATATATCAAAATATACTCTGCTATCATGTATATCTAAAAAGAACAAATAAAAAGAAAAAAATTTGTCTGCAAATACAGATAATTTATATTCCTCATTTCTTACTTGAATGCATTTTAGTTCTTTCTATTGCCTAATTGCTCTGGCAAGACATCTAGTACATTGTTGCATAAGGGTAATGAAAGAGAATATACTTGTCTTGCTACAACTCTTATAGAAATCACTTTCAGCTTTTACCCATTTGGTATGAAGTTGACTATGGACTTGTCATATATAAGCTTCATTATTTTGAGTTACATTCCTTCTATACCTAATTTGTTGAAGTTCTTTTTTCATGAAGGGATATTTAATTTTACCAAATGCATCTTCTTCATCTATTGAGATGAACATATAGTTTTTCCTTCATTCTATTAAAGCAATGTATTGTATTTATTGATTTACATATGCTGAACCATCTTTTCATCTCTTAGATAAATACTACTTGTCCTTGGTATACAAAGATTTAATGAACTGATAGATTCATTTTGCTAATATTTCCATGAGGGTTTTGGCAACTATGTTCATCAGGGATATGATTCTATAGTTTTTTTTTTCTTTCATGTGTGTGTGTGTGTGTGTGTGTATTTGTGGTTTATGTTTCAGGGTAATGATGGATTTACAGAATGATTTCATAATTTTCTAATTTAGCTTTTGATTGCTTGTTATACTCATTTGGTATTTAGTAATGTGCTGGTTAAGTTCCACATATTTATGATGTTCCTAAATTTTCTTGATTTTCCTTGGTTTATACTGATTTTTACTTCTGTTCACTATATTTTTAAAACTAAGTTTTTATGATTTCAGTTCTTTTAAATTTATTGATATGTTTTGGCTGAAGATATTATCTATCTTTTTGTTATAAAATGTCCCCCTTTATCTCTACTACCATTTATTTTGGCTGAAGTTTTATTGTGGTTTTGGCTTATTTTTTTTTTTAAATCCATTTATTAGGGTCTGGGGCTGTGGCTCATTGGTAGAGTGCTTGCCTCGTCTCTTCAGGGCCCTGGGTTCAATCCTCATCACTACATAAAAATAAAGAAAGAAAGAAAGGAAGGAAGGAAGGAAGGAAGGAAGGAAGGAAGAAAGGAAGGTATTGCATATAACTACAACTAAAACATAAATATAAAAATGCATTTATTAGTTTATTAAACTTATATATAATAGCTGGGTTCATTTTGACAAAATCATACATGCATAGAACTTAATTTACTCCATTTTAGTCCCCATCCTTGCCTTTCTCCCATTATCCCTCCCCCTAGTGCCCTCATTCTTCTCTACTGTTCTTCCTTCCACTCATTTAGTTATTTTTTATAAGTAGTGCTTTATAGATGTACATAAAGGTAGAATTCACTGTGCTCTATTTTACATGCATATAGTGTAAATTTTCAAATTAATTGCACATTTCTTCTCTTTTCCCATTTCTCCCACTCCCTCATCAAATTCCTTCTGCTCAACTGATATTCCCTTTATCTTTATGATATCTGCCTCCATACTTTGTTTTCTTTTCTTTGCTCTAGGTTCTAAGAGAAAATATTTGAACCGCTGATTTTCTGAGTCTAGCTTATTTCATTTAACATGATTCTCTCCAGTTCCAACCATAAACTGGCAAATATCATAATTTCATTCTTCTTTATGGCTGAATAAAAGTGTATTGTCTATATATACCACATTTTCTTTTCTTTTTGTATCAGGGTTTGAATCCAGGGTGTTTAACAACTGAGCCATATCCCCACTTTTTTTTTTTTAAGTTTTTGAGACAGGGTCCCGCTAAGTTGTCAAAGCCAGCATTGAACTTGTGATCCTCCTGCCACAGCCTCCTGAACTGCTGAGATTACAGACATGCACCACTGTGCCCAGCATATACCACATTTTCTTAATCCATTATTCCATTGACAGGCACCTAAGCTGGTTTCATAACTTGACTCTTGAGACTTGAATGTGGTTATATTGATATGGTATTTTGATTTTCATTCTTATGGATAAAGTAGGAGTGGAATAGCTGGGTCATATGGTAATTCCATTCTTGGTTTTTTTTTTTTTTTTTTGAGGCATATTCACACTGCTTTCCAGAAGGTTTGTACTAACTTGCAGCCCTACTAATAACATATGACTATACCCTTTTCTCCACATCCTTGTCAGTATTTATTAATATAATATAAATGGCTGCCATTCTGAGGGATTGAGATGAAATCTCAGTGCAGTTTTAATTTGCATTTCACGGATTGCTAGGGGTGTTGAACATTTTTTTTCACATATTTGTTGACCATTTGTATTTCTTTTTTTTGAGAATTGTTTGTTTAGTTTTTTTCCCCCATTTCTTGATTGGGTTATTTATTTGTTTCGGTGTTAATTTTTTTGAGTTCTTTATATATTCTGGTTATTAATCCTGTTGTAGAGGAGTAGCTGGCAAAAATTTTCTAGCATTCTGTAGGCTCTATCTTTGTGCCCTTAATTATTTCTTTTGACATGCAGTATGCAATAGCATTTTTTAAAATTTATTTTTAAATTTTAGATGGACACAATATCCTTATTTATTTATTTATTTATTTTTATGTGGTGCTGAGGATCAAACCCAGAGCCTCATGCGTGCAAGTCAAGTGAGCTACAACATCAGCCCTGTACTAGCATTTTAATTTGGTTCTCTCCCACTTATCTAAGTTTTATATCTTGAGCTTCAGGGTCTTTTTCTGGAAGTCAGTGCCTATACTAATATGTTTTCTAGCAGTTATAAAATTTCTGGTCTACTTCCTAAATACTTTGATTTGACATTTTTGCAGGGTAGAGAAAGGGAATTAGTTTCACTCTTCTACATATAGATACCCAGTTTTCCTAGCACCATTTATTTAAAAGGCTATCATTTCTCCAACATATATTTTTGTCACCTTTGTTAAGTATCAGATGACTATAATTATGTAAGTTTGTCTCTGTGTTATTTACCCTATTCCTTTGGTCTTCATATTCACTTTGATGCCAATGCCATTCTGTTTATTACTATAGTTCTGTAGTATAATTTGAGATCAGATATTGTGATGCTTCCCTTATCACATTTCTTGCTCAAGATTGCTTGGCTATTCTGGGTCTCTTATTTTTTGAAATAAATTTAAGGACTAATTTTCCTAATTATATGAAGAATGTCATTGCTATTTTAATTTTACTATTTTTTTAGTTATAGACAGACACAATACCTTTATTTTTATGTGATCTAATGATCAAACCCAGTGCCTCACACGTGCTAGGCAAGTGCCCTACCACTGAGCCACAACCTCAGCTCTGTCATTGCTATTTTGATGGGGATTACTTTAAATCTGTATAACATTTTTAGAAATATGGCCATTTTGGCAATATTGATTCTATTTATCCAAGAACATGGGATGTCTTTCCATCTTCTGATGTCTTCAGTTTCTTTCTTTGGTGTTCTATAATTTTCATTGTAAAGATCTTTCACCTTGTTGGTCAGATTAATTACCAAGTGTTTTATTTTTTGAGGTTATTGTGAATGGGATTGTTTTCCGGATTGCTTTCTCAGGAGAGTTACTTTTAGAGTATAGGAAAGCTATTGATTTATGAACGTTGATCTTGTAAACTCTACTTTGCTAAATTTACTGATCAGTTATAGCAGTAATCTGTGAAATTTTTTAGGTCTTTTAGATATAGGATCATTTCATCAGCAAACAGACACAATTTGACTTCTTCTTTTCCTTTTTGTATCCCTTTATTTCCTTCTATTGCTTGATTGCTGTGGCTAGAATTTGTAGAACTGTACTGAATAGGAGTGATAGGAATAGGCAACCTGTCTTATTCCTGATTTTAAAGGATGTACTCTCAGTTTTTCTTCATTCTGTATGATGTTGGCCTTGGGTTTGTCACATGTAGCCTTTCCAGTGTTCAGGTAAGTTACTTCTATTTCTAGGTTTTCCAGTGTTTTTACCATGAATGAATGCTGGAGTTTATCAATGATCTATTCTGCATCCACGAGCATAATCATGTGTTTTTTGTTCTTAGTTCTATATATGTATTGAATTACGTTTATTTATTTGTACATGTTGAAATAAACTTGAATCCCTGGGATGAAATCCACTTGACCATGATGTACTATCTCCTTGATGGGTTTTTAAATATAGTTTGCTACTATTTTATTAATGATTTCTGCACATGTGTTCATGATTGATATTGGTCTGTATTTATCTTTCATTTGTCTGGTTTTGGTATTAGGGTGATACTGGCTTTGAAGAATGTATTTGGGAGTGTTCCGTCCCTTTCAATCTCATGGAATAATTTGAGGAAAATTGGTATTAGTTCTCCCTTAAAGGTTTGGTGGAATTTAGCTGAGATTCCATCTGTTCATGCACTTTTCTTTGTTGGAAGTTTTTTAAAAATAGTTTTTCAGTTGTTGATGGATCTTTATTTTATTCATTTATTTATATGTGGTGCTGAGAATTGAACCCAGTGCCTCACACATGTGAGGCAAACACTTTACCACTGAGCCACAACCCTAGCCCTGTTGGAACGTTTTAAAGTGATGTTTCACCTTCATCAGTTGATATAGTTCTGTTTAGATTTTCTATATATTTATGGTTCAATTTGGGAAGGTCATATGTGTCTAGCAGTTTGTCAATGTTTTGTAATTTTTCAAATTTATTGAAGTATCAATTTTTAAAATAGTTTCTAAAGATCCTCTGGATTTCGGAAGGGTCTGTAGTTATCTTTTTCACCTCTAATTTTGTTAATTTGCTTGTTATTCCTGTCTTTATTTTGGTGAATTTAGCTAAGGGCTCATCAATCTTGTTTATATTTTCAAAGAATCAACTATTTCTTACATTGATTATATTGTTTGCTTCAATTTCATTAATTTTACCTCCAATCTTAATTATTTTCTGACTTATAACACACACACACACACACACACACTCACACACTTTGTTTCTTAACAAGCTATCAGCAGTTGTGGCCAGGAGCCAAAGCTGGTTGTAATAGCTCTCAGCTTCCCACCTCCCAGTATAGGTACTGGTATCTTCCCTGTTGCTAGAATGGGACACCAGCAACAAAGGGGGTTCTTTCTTAGTTTCTCAAGCAAAGGTCACATTATGTATAGTCCTCTCTGTGTTTGTTTTAGTCACCCTAGAGCAGGCACACTCTAGACAACACAATAAGTGACTGCTGAGTCAGGATGACAACTTCCTTTATGAGTTCCCATCTCTGCCTCTGATCACTACTACTTGGTCATTTAAAACTGGTTCCCAATGGGCCAGGGTTGTGGCTCAATGGTAGAGCGCTTGCCTAGCATGTGTGAGACACTGGGTTCGATTCGCAGCACCACATATAAATAAATAAATAAAATAAAGATCTATCAACAGCTAAAAAAATATTTGAAAAAAAATTTAAAAAGTGGTTCCTGTTGCTGTGAGTCTGGTTCCCACTGAGCAGCCAAGTGATTTTAATCACTTTCTCTCAGTAACTTCCCCAACCTCCTCTGGGTCATTAAGATCAGCCTCCCTCTCTATTCTACATGACCACCCAAGCCAATTTTATTTAACATGCTTTCCTGTCTTTCTGCCTATCCCTTCCCCCCATCCTCATCAGTAGGCTGATAGTGATAACACTGCTGCCACCAGCCAAACTGGTGTGTATCTTACATATTATATCTTATATTTAAAGTTTCTGACTTTCTATGTTTCTATGATTGCTTTACTATCCAGTGTTGGAATTCTTTGAAATCCTTTATTCAACCACCTTGTTGAGGTGCAGTCTTCCCACTTTATAATCTTGAGCTGAAGAATTACTCGGGAGTACACCCATCCTATAATCTGCCATCTTCAACTCCCAAGCTTATTGTGTTTGGTATTATTATATCCACTCCACTTTGTAATGACTGTTATTATATTATGATATATCTTTTTTCATCCTTTTACTTTCAACTTATTTGCATCTTGAATTCTAGAGGGTTTCACCAGTAACAGTTGGATTTAAAAAAAAAAATCCAGGCTGACCATCTCTGTCCTGTTTACAGTTATTATTGATATAATTGGATTTAAGTTGCCATTTGTTTTACTTTTGATTCCTATATTTCATGTCTTTTTTATCTCAGTTCTTTCTTTAGTCACTGTTTTTGCTTTACAAAACTATTTCCTTATATGATATTTTAGTTATTTAATCCTATTCCATGTGTATTTTAAATTACTTTCTTACTGGTTGCCCTAGGACTTACTATGTTAATCTATCACTATCTTATTTATAGTAACTTATTTTTGGTGATATATATAAGCATTATTCCTATGTAGTTCTATTCCCTTTTACCCCTTTTTTGCTATTATTATAAATATTACTTTGATACATTAGAAACATATGAGTACATTGTCATAATTATTACTTTATATAATTGTATGTTTATTAAAGACAAGGGATGATAGATGTTTATAAAGTTTTTTTAAATATTTATCATTTCTGCTTCCCCTCATTTGTTCTTGTGGGTTTGAGTTATCAATAATGTCATTTCCTTTCTCTCCTACAAATTTGCTCCAATGATCCTTGTTTGTGCTGTTACTGTCAAATATATTACATTTTTGCTATATGTCCCACAACATAATTATTTACCTGATTTATATACTTGTTTTTTGCATTAATTTGCAGATGATATGAGAAGTCCAGTTATACAGATTACATAATTATACATTTATCTTTGCTGTCACTCTGTATTTCTAATATGGCTTTGTATTTTCATCCAACTTTGCTTACTTTCAGTCTGAAAAACATTCTTTATTACTTCCCATGTTGCTACTGTTTTCTCAGGCTTTGGTGAGCCATTTATTACACTTGATGAAGTATTGTGTATCTCTGGATTCCAATTTGGTTTAATGTTTCAACTTTTGATGTACCCATGTCCTTTACTCAGTATGGGCTTTATTCACCTTTGAGTCTCTCTTAGGTCTCCTATCTTGTCATCAGCCTTTGGAATACTGCCACTGTGTCCTGGGGAAAGTTCTAGGAACAAGGTCAGCTGTTTATTTCATTTCAGTACTTGATTCCACCATTCCAACCTATATGTAGTGGTTAAAAGTTAATATATATTATTAACTGCTTTATTCTTTCCCCATTCTATAACAAGTTTACTACTTCTGTGTTGCTTGAGGAAGAAATCAGGTGTGTCTCCTCAGTATTAGAAGGGTTCATACTTTTATGAAATTCAGGTGATCTGTCATTATTTGCATCCTCAGCTCCCTAATGTATTAAAATATGGTCATTCTGGTATATACACCTTGTTCTCATGTTTAGAGTAAAAACAGTATTCTGTTATTATTTCCTAAATGGTAACCTAATACAGAAGTCTCCCATGTAGAATTTCATATTTGGGTTTTTATTTCACATATTTTCTTCTACACATAGACTCCCATTTAAACTTTGAAAAGAGGTTTCCTTCTGTGATTCTATGCTTTTGTATTAAAAGACAAATTTTAGTATATTTTCCACATGTAGGTCACCTCATCTGAGAGGTCTCTTTTTAGGGAAAATATAAAAGATCTTTAGTTACTTGTTGAATTAGAAATAACTCACATCTGAAGTAAAATATTGCCATTCAAGTTGTGGTAATAAGCAAAAAGTTATTAGTGCCAAGAATAAATACTCAAAGTCTGGTATTTATCATTGTTTCCCTTTAATTTCTGAACTGACAAATGATAATTGCTCAGGCAATTAAAATAATTAGGAAAATGTGAAAGCACAAAAGGATAAGCCTTTTAGAAATGCAATTTAAATGCATAAGGAACGGTTTTTGTGTGGTTACTGCACCTTATACTAAAACAGACTGATTACCAGGTGTTTTTTGTGAGCTGACTACTAATCAATCATGTGCCATCTCAGTTCTGTCTGGGAACAAGGCCCATTGGAAGCATACTTACTCAGAAGGTAAGTCTAGTTTTAAAGAAAGTTTATGTGAATCTAAGGATTCATATTCTGTAAATGCCTTGGTAATAAATAATAGTTTTTAGAACCTGTGTTCAATGTTATAAATTTGGAATGTGTTTTTCAAATACAATATTTTATATTATCTTTAAATAAGGATAAGGAAAATATTAATAACATCCTTAGATGGTCTTACCATTTTAGAATGCTTATCCATTTTGTGAGCTACACAAGGCAATCTGAAGGAGGCTGTGAAATATAATAGAAGATTGACAGTGGCCTTGTGAAAGAAATGAAAGATTCTGTGAGGACTAGAATATTCCTTGGTAAGATAGGCTAACCTTAATTTAGAGAGAATCCACCTTAAAATCAATCAAGTGGGCATTAACTGTGAGAACTACTTTGGTGTCTGTGTGCCCAACTAACATTTAAGCTACACCATTTTCTGATGGGATAGTGTCAGCTGGGATTGGTGTCAGAGATTGATGATACCAATTTGTGAGGATAGACTATCTTAGCATTAAATAGATGGTGTTTTATTACAATTTTGTAAAATTTGTCCTATTAGGCATGGCTTTTTCAGTTCAGGTATACTTTTAGTTCTTCATTCAACTATTTGCAGTCAACTATTGATAGTTTTATGCACCAGTACCAAATTATTTATCTCAGGGAATAGTCTCTTGATTTAACTAATTTAAAGGTATATTTCTTATGAACTAAAATTAACCTTTGGTACATTGGAATTTTACATCTCTCACAGAAACTCATTTATCATATCACACCCCTGTCATGCAGGACATGAAATATTTTGTGCACAATTTCTATTCATTTATTGTCCATATGCAAGGTGAAGTTAAATGGATTCAGCTCATAGCAACATTGAGAAGATGATGAGGTTCAAAGCAAGGTTCAAATTGAGAGTATTCAGTGAATTTGGACAAGAGAGGGTTTCACTAAAAATGATGCTGATACTGGGGTCAGCAGCAATCATTTGGTAGAGATGCTTGAATGTGATAGCTGAGAGGCTTATTTCAAAATAAATTATTATGCCATTCTATTTCCCATTACTCAAACATGATGAATGATACAAAATAAGTGATTTTGATATGAAAAATCACTCTCCCAAATGATATTTAGAAAGTGTGTAGAATAATATCACCAGTCAACAATTTTTTATTGGCTACTAATTTTGTTTATATTGATTACATTATTAAGCAAATATATGTGTCTTTGTGTATGTTACAGAGAACACTTTACTGGGCATTGTAGAAAAAATGAAGGATCTGTTAGTAAACAGAAGGCAAAGTTTTAACCTTTTAAGTGAGTGCATGTGGATATAATGCAAAAATTAAGTGTGTATACATAAAAAGCAAAGAGTAAAATGATCATGGTAAACTTTACTACAGAATATGCCAACTTAGTTGGCATACAAGTTAAAATAGTTACAGCCTTAGCAGATATATTTTATAAATAGGATTATCTTGAATTTCCACCAGAATCCCCTTTCTCTTCAACAAAGCAGTTCACTTGCTTTAACCTGTTCTAAACAGAAATACCCTTTCAGAAACAGATGATTTTTCAACATACATTCTCCAAAGATTTTTACAAGTTCTTTACATTTTGATTTTTCATTCAGGAAAGTGTATAACTTTCTGAGTAAAAAAACTAAACTGGGCTACTAGTGATAATTTCAGTGGAAGATGGATGTTTAAAGTAAATTGGTGCTATTTAGTTTCTCTTTAGTTTCAACCAAGGGACTGGAATGTGGGTCATTGTGTTGTGAATATGTAAATGTTGAAAACCATACCATGGATATTAACCTTCAATAATTCTTGCCAACATTATATTCTAGCCTCCTTGCTGATAAAAATCTTGAACGTGTAAAATATCTTTGCTATAATTTGGACTGTTTTGGGATTGGGGCTATGGAATTCTGAGTTAAAATGTGAAGAAAATATTTGTAATTTGTGATGTTGGTTGAAAAAAATATTTTCAAAGTCTGGCATCAAGAGTCCCTCTAACCAGTTACAACGTTGGTTTTAGGTATCAAATTCACCATGAAATACATTTATTTTGTGTCATATGTTTTTCTGATTATGCTCATTAGACCTAAAGATAGATGTAGTATCATTTTGAATGTAAGAAAAAACATAAAGTGGCCAAAAGTTATTTCCCTATGCAAGTCAGTTTCAAAAGCAACATGTTAATTTGAATCACAATTTGAGCCTAATCAGAAGACTTTTCTATGAAAGTTCCTGGGGTTAAACTGTAGGTGTTTTGAAAATTTAAACTTTCTTCTATGTTTTAAATGTTTATTAACTTAAAGCCCATAATATCTTATTTTTAAAAAGCATGACCTGCAAGCTAAATGAATACATAATAAATATGTGCATTTCAAGGATAAACAGAAGAGAGTTAACATTATTTTTAAATTGTCCTTTCCTGCTGTGATTCCTATGCCACATACGATCTATGATGGGACTATGAAGCCATTTTTCATACCTTTAAAAGAGTTCTAAAAAGAAAGACTTCAATTTTTAGTGAGACTTTAATAAACTGTGATGGAATTCTGGAATATATCTAGGTTGGGATTTCTTTCTAAAGTGTTTTTTGAACAGAAACTCTTCTAAGCCAGGAGCTCTTACAGGATATACTATGAAGTCTGTGGCCAGGTGCTTCAATAAATAATCTATTCAGAGCCTGTGCTTCCACAATGAGTCACTCAGGAGTGGTTTAAACTGAATGTGCTATAACTATCCAATATGGAGGTTAAATAGTGGCAATAGTGTATCTGTTCTTTCAAGCTATGTTAGTAATGTGACAGAATCTAGAACACGAGATGAAGGTTGCTGTTTGGCCTCTGATGAAATGGTTATTCATGGGATATTGTGAAGAGAGAGGAAGAATAGAGTCTCAGTTGGAGATACTTATACTCAAGTGATAGGGATAGTCAATGTTAGGTGTTAGATATTATACCAGTGTTATTCATAAGAGGGGAAAAAAAGCTCGAATGGTATTGTTTGAGTACACACTTACAGTAAACTTTGCTCTTAGATCAATGTAGACAGAATTAGAAATATTAGGGATGTATATTTATGTCTATATTTCCCCCCATCCATTTGCTTATCACTTATGATGTATATATGTGTTTGTGTGTGTACAAACCATCCTCAACTTTACAATGGGGTTACATTCTAATACATCCATAATAAGTTGAAAATATTGTAAGGCATAAATACATTGAATAACCTAACCTATTTAACATCATATCAGTACACTGTAGATTATCAGTTGTTTCCCCTTGTGATTTTGTGGCTAAGAGCTATGGCTCACCAATGTTGCCCAGCATGGTGATGGAGTATTGTTCTACATTTCTCTAGCCCAAGAAAAGATCAAAATTCAAAGTAGGATTTCTAATGAATTCATATTGCTGTCATAGTAACCTACAGTAAAAAGTCATCATGTGAAGCCCATTATAACGTGAGGACTGAATTAGCCCATTTCTGACACTATAATGAAATACCTCACGTTTAGCAAAGAAATGAAGTTCTGGAGGTTATGGAGACTTAACGGCATTGCTAGCATTGACTCTGCTCTGGTGAGGACCTCATGACAGATGGCATCTTGGTAGGAGCAATTATAAGAGGAATCACATTGCATTATAGGAAGTCATTGCTATAGGAGGGGACTTTGCTTGCCTCTTGCCCCCATTTTTAGCAGTACTAGGAATTGAACTCTGGGCCACTTTACCACTGAGCTACATCCCCAGCACTTATTTATTTAGATATAGCTTCTCCCTGAGTTGCTGTGACTGGCCTTGAACTTGTGGTCCTCTTGCTTCAGACTTTTGAGTTTCTAGGATTACATGCATGCACCACCACACTCAGTAGGTCTTTCCCAATTTATAACAACCTTCTCATGAGAATGGACTCACGGTCTCATGAGAATTACATTAATTCCTCAGGATAGTATCACCCCCAATATCCTAACTAACTCCCATTGGGCTTATATCTTGAAGGTCCTACCATGTCAAAACTGCTACACAGAAGACCAAGCTTTCTAACACATAAACCCTTGAGGGAAATAAATACACACACACACATACACATATGTATGCATATATAATAAATAATATATACATATAAGTAATGTGTGTATATATATATATATATATATATATATATATATATATATATATTCAGAAGATAATGTAGAATTTGTGATAAAACAGCATTATGGGATCAAAACAGATGGTTGAAAAGGAAAATTGATTACTTCATCTACCTGTTATGAAATTATCAGTTTAATTAATTGATTGAAATATCTAGTCATAGACAATAAGATTTTCATGACATATAAATTCAGAATTTTGTAAATATTTCATTAATAATCTCCATAAGAAAATAGAAATGACACTGTTAATTCTTTTTAAATAACCCATCTGTTAACAATTTGATCTACTTCTCTGTATGTTCTTTGATCTCTGATTTTTTTTATTTTTATGTTATTTATGGATAACTTCTCATATATTTCATAAATTTTTGTTCTCTTCTACTGTACCTATAATTGTCATGTACTCTATCCTTTCTACCTTTAAGGTCTACCTTACCCAATGATGTTACTCTTCCTCTTATTATAGGATGAAATTCAATAGTTTTATGTCTTATTTCATTAAAGAATTACTTGTGTATATATTTATGTATATTATCCTTATATTTAATTTTTTATATGAATTTCATGCTGTTTTTACTTGTATGACTTTATGGATAAATCTGTACCATTGAAATTCTATGTATAAAATTATACGCATTGTACTTATTTCCCATTTCTTCTCCCAATCTGTTCTTATTCTCCTACTATCTCTCTGTTATGATTTTGCCAAATGCTCAATCACCATATATTAAACTGTAATTAACCTTATTTCTATTTTCTCATCATTCCTCCCTTCCTTAGACATTCAGTTATTTATGAAGTGTGACTTATTTTTCTCCTTAAGTATTTAACCCATCTCCACTTGTATGTTCTAATTATATCACATCAGTTCTGGTTCTTTCATTTTTCTCATCAATTCTTTCCATGTGAAGTCTGGATTTACTTTTTAAAATATCTTAAACTTCACTCAAATCTATCTTCTTAGTAAACCCTAGTAGAAGACTGTTTTCTTTTTCTCCTCTTTGGTTGGTTTTCTACATGCTATTATATCTAACTAGCTTATTTGTATGTCTAATTTTCCTGGTAGATTTTTAGTTCTAACATGTCAGGCACCATAGTATATATATTTGTATCAATAAGGCATAAGTCAACTCTTCTGTGTGTTATGTACTTTATAAATATTTGCTTAAATTAATTGACCCTAAACATTTTAATAATACAGATTTTCATAATAAAAAATAAAAATTTGATCATTACTTTGTATAAATAGGTCTTTGTTTTCTATGGAGAAAATTATATCAGGAATTGTTTTACTGGGGAATATATATTTTTCCTAACATAGGATAAAAAGTAATAGATTTATGTCTTGTTTCTTAAAGCTTGGTTCAAGTTTAATTTTTCTCTTTTATTTCAATGAACTATTATCAAAGAACAATTATTGCTTTGATCAGTTGCAGAAAGCAATAAGTTTTTTCAGATGTTAATTACCATAGGCAACCAACAAGTAACTGAAGTTACACCAAAGTACTTAGGTGCCAGGTGTAACACTGTTCTGAAATTCTGGAAGTGTGACCTTTTGCAAAATTCTGTTGGCAAGGTACATAATCACGGGTATCACTATTTCAAAGGACATCATCATAGTTACCAATATGAAAGTAGTCTAATGGCCTTTGAGGGTCTTTACAAGAGTGGAGTTATGTATGACTGTACTGCCAGTAGATTTGTATTTTATGTGACCTTGCCCATCTTTTGTGAGAAGAAAATCTTAGGGGACTCATCATTGTTCATGTACTTCATTTGTCCATTCCCTTTCTTTTTATATATCATAATTCCCCCTGACATTCTCTTTTCAAAGGTAGGGACACCCTGCAAAGAATTTAAACTGAGATTTCCAAGAGGCCACAGTTCAAACTTTGATATTATGGCAATTATAATTCAAGATGAAACAGTGGAATACTTTAGACAAAAGTACTTAATGTTATTCTCATTTTCAAGTAGCATAAATAAAATACAGCAACTTGATATATATGTGTATATTTATGTGTGTGTATATATATATATATATATATATATATATATATATATATATATATATATATGTATTTACAGTGGTGGGCCAATATCCTTGGTGATGCCAATCTGTTCTGTTACATTCCCTTAAGTTAGTGTTCCTGATAATAGTTAAGTTGTACTTTACAAAGATTCATGGCTACTGCCTTCTGAAAGAACAATAGGAAGGGGAAAGAGAAAAGGAAGGGTGGAAGGCTAGGTCAGAGGAGGGAGGGGAAAAGGAATGGTGAGAGGGATAGAAAGAAACAAGGAAGAAAATAAAAAAGAGAACAAACAAAATAAATCTGGTATATGCTGGTAAAATATGAAGTTGAAAGAATCATACACATAGAAATATGCTGATTAAAAATACCCCAAATCTACGAAGGCACAGATCACTGACTTAAATAGTGATTTGTGATATCAAAAGGATTCAGTTTCTCATGACTGTAAATACATGATCCAGAACCTACATTCAGTTCGTAGACATCATACTCATATACTCTACTAAAGCAGTGTGTCATGTGATTTTTCTCTTTTGGCCACAGTTGATCAAGCCAGGAGTATACACCTGATCTAGGGAGAACCCTCCTTATTCTCCATTCTAGCTAGTCTCTGTTTGTTCCTTTGATGAGATTATCTTTTCAAGTTCAGGGGCTCAGGTAGCTATTCTGGGTCCACTATGCTTGGACCATATTTATAGAAAACTTGAGAAAATCAATTTTCATAGAGTGAGAGTGAGAGTGAGAGCGAGAGGGAGAGAAAAGGAAAAAAAAGGACTGAAGCAGACCCTCAGAGATAAAAGTTCATGTAGCTTTCAGAGACAAGAAAGGGACTAGCTGGCCTTCTATCTAGTTCCTGTATATATATCCTATTATGTGTACCATGTATGTTTCTTGCCTTTGGTTTATGTATCCTTGCAAAAAAAGGAACAACCCAATTTTATGTTTAACTTAGCTCAGTGGAAATGTCCTCAAAATCTACTTAGTTACAGATCATAATTTTGAAGCTCTATACCAAAAGAAAATGAAGAGTTGACTAAAAAAAATAAGATTAGCTAATAAAGGATTAGAGCAGGGTTGACTGGAAATGGTCAAAGTTAACAGTCCAGAATGAAGCAATAGCTAGGATAGGGTAGAACATTAGTGTAGATAAAAGTAAGACACTGGGCTGGGGATGTGGCTCAAGTGGTAGCGTGCTCGCCTGGCATGTGTGTGGCCCAGGTTCGATCCTCAGCACCACATACAAACAAAGATGTTGTGTCCACCGAAAACTAAAAAAAATAAATATTAAAATTTTCTCTCTCTCTCTCTCTCTCTCTCTCTCTCTCTCTCTCTCTCTTTAAAAATAAAGTAAGACACTGATGTATCAACAACTTTTTATGGTATCTGAGTGGTAGATACAGGGAAATGATCAGGCTAGCTTAAATATACAAGAATAGAGCAGAAAGAAGCTGGTGTTCAATACCTCTGCACTTTGCCTGTCTAGATTTACAATCTAAAACAAACATCTACTACTAAAGCAATGTTGAGTCTATGAAATGCATCCACATAAATAAATCTTGAAATCCAAAAATCACTGTTGATTTTCCTTTCTCTCTTTATGTACTAAATCTAAATAATGTCCAAGTTCTGTCAGAGAATCTTCAAAATATATGTGCAATATGTCCCGTTTTCTCTATTTCCATTACTACAGAGGTAATATAACTTACTTCTCTCCTAAACTACATTTGTCTTTCATTTGCCATTATTCTTTCCTGCAAAACAAATTTCCCTAGGAGATCAAAGAAATGTTTGAAAAGTAAAAGAGTTATACTACTTCTTTGCTTAAAATTATTTTACCATTTACCAGTTATTTTCAGGATAAAGTCCAATCTCTATACCATGGTTATAAGGCCCTCAATGATGCCCCAGCTTCATTGCTTGCAATTTTGTGCTTGAATCTTTAGGTATAAGTAATATTTAACTTCTTGTATTTTTCACCTGTACTATATATCTTACTCTCATTTTTAAATTCCATGTGAAGAAAGAGAACGTTTCCTGTAACCTGATAAAATTCTTCATGAGTCCTTAAAATAATGATTTCCTTCTCCTTGAACCTACTGACTATTGCCACAAAGCATTTTTCCTATTTTTAGCTTTATTTTAATGTAATGTATGTGTTGCTTTATATGTTGCCTCACTTGCTTTATATCATGTTTATGAGATTTATCCATGTATTTGTTTATAACAGTGGCTCATACATTCTCATTGCTGTTTTGCATTCCATTGTGTAAATGCACAGCCATTTTTAAATACATCACACTGTTTATGGACATTTGGATTACTTCCAGTTTACAATTATTACAAATTAAACTGTTATGAGAATTCTTATATGTATCTTTATGCACATGTGCACTCATTTCTTTAGGTAAATACCTAAGAGTAAATCATATTCTTCATTATGACAACCCAATTTAAATGATATTTTCTAAGTAGGCTTATCTACCCCTCTATCCTAAATTGAGTTAATTGATCTTGTTCTGTTTGGCCATGTATGTCTGTGCTTCTAAGAAAGCGCTTAGCAACCTGTAAGGAAATCTGTTTGCATGCATGTGTTTTCCAATAGATTGTATGCTTCAGGCTTGCATACAAGGATGGACTTTATTTTATTAATCTGTGTATCTTTAGTATGTAGTAGAGCTCCTGGAATATGGGCAATTGATATGTGTTCAGTGAAGTATAAATATTAATATAATCATATAAGACCTATTTTTGAACTGGTAGTTATTGAAGAGTCTCAGAATTTTTCAATGTCATAAATAAATTAGCAAAATTTATGAGCACATACTGTGTACCCAGAGCAATGTTAGGGACTCCAAGTCATAGAAAGATTCCCATAGTCAAGAACAGTTTTGTTCAGGAGAAAGAATTGATATTCATAAAAGTAACTGAAACCAACAAATTCTAAATTTTAGAATTCTTCTAATTTTAGAAATTTTCTAATTTTTCTAAATAGCTATTCTAGAATAGCTATTAGTCCAATTAGAGTTCAGAAAAGTAAGGAACTTCTAATGCTGAAGGATTCTATGTAATAAGCTATGTTGTTCATTGAATAAGATATGTCATGATTTGGAAATAATGGTTAACAGAAGGAATTAGTGTAATTATCTCATTTCAAAATTGTTATCAATTCTGTGGACTAAACAGTCCATTGAAACATACAGTTATGTCCCACATGATAACATCCTGGTCAATGACAGACTACATGTATGGTTGTAGTCTGATAAGGTTATATTGCCTAGTAATATTGTAGCCATCTTAGTTTGCATAAGTACACTCTATGAAGTTAAAACAATGACAAAGCCACTTACTGACGCATTTCTCAGAACATATTTCCACTGTTAAGTGGTGAATGACTATTTTTGGCTTATCCTTGAACTAAGACAATGTGGGCTACTCACAGAGATCTCCTTGTCTTGCTAAGTAAATTAGTCTTTATTCATTTTGTAGTGAGATTCCAGCTGAAGTTGTTCAGGAAGGCAAGTGACATATCTTGTACAGGATGATAGGAGTCTGAATCATCACAGTGATAGTAAAAATATTGAAAATATAGGTACATATATGAAAGTCATAGAAATGTAGAATAAATAGAACGTTGTCATAATAGAATCTGGTGATGAAAAGTTGCTTTATAACACAACACATAGGGTATTATGGAAATGCTTTGTACACAAATAAACTATGACACTAAATATTTCAGTGGAGCATGGTAATATGTAAGCATTTTTAACCTTGATGTCTTTCATATGAGAACATCTTTTAAATCTATATAGAGTTTGACAATGCATTTCTTAAATATCTATCTATCTATCTATCTATCTATCTATCTATCTATCTATCTATATCTTATACTGCATTAAGGAAAACTTGCACAGAGTTCTAATCCAGGTCTTAAGACTTATTTATTCTGGTATTTGGAGCATACTTTGTATTTGAAAAAAAAAGGATCAATAAGCAGTTTCCATCAACAGGTTTGGAAAGGTCTCTGAAACTAGGACTTCTTAGACTTTAAGGGTTTTGATAACCTCATGATGTCTATAAGGTACTGACATATTACTAACTGCTCATGGAAATCACAGGGGCAGGGACAGGAATTAAAAATTGGCATTGCCTAATTAGTACAACTAGAGATTCTGATTTATTTCATCTGATGTGGGAAGTTGGCATCATTAAAAACCAAAAAAACAATTAGACCTTTAATTTGGTAATGACTACTTAAGTACTGCACATAAGTGTGATCCATGAAAGAATAATAATAAGTTTGACTTCACAAAAATTAAACCACAGACTGGGAAAGAATATTTGCAAAATACATATCTGATAAAGGACTGGTATCCAAAATAAACCAATTGTGCTTGTAAAACTCAACAATGAGATAAACAAACCTTTCAATTGCCATTTATTTATGCATACAACATCTGAACAGACTTCACCAAAGAAGATATGCAGATGGCAAACAATCACGTGAACAAATGGTCAACATGAAATGTCACTAGGGAATTGCAAATCAAAACAACAGTTAGATACCATTACACAACTATTAGAATGGCTAAAATAAAAATGTTGATAACAAATGGTAAAGAAGACATGGAGCAACTGAAACTCTCATTTATTGCTTGATGAAGATGCAGAATGTTACATTTTTGAAATCAGGTTGGCAGTTCTATAAAACAAAACATACATTTAGCATACAATCCAATCATCTCGATACTTTGTAATACCTAAATGAGTTGAAAACGTCACATTAATATTTATAACAACTTTATAATAATTGCCAAAACATAGATGTAATCAAAGTGTCCTTCAGTAGGTCAATTTTAAACAAACTGTGATATATCTACAATGGAATACTATTTATAGAGAAAAACAAATGAGCTATTAAGCTACAAAAAGATGTTGTTGACTTAAAAGCACAATGCTAACTGAAAGTAATTAACATGAAAAACTACATATTTTACAAATCCAACTACAGTGACACCATGGCCCAAGCACAATTATGGAGACAGTTTAAAATCAGTTGTTGCCAGGGGTTCTTGGAGATGGGGGGATTAAGAGGGTATTTTTAGAACACTGAAACTATTCTGCATGAGATAACAATATTGGATATGTACCATTATGTGTTTTTGACATTTGTGAAAAACCATAAAATGTAAAATAAAATGGATTCTGTTCTCAAGTATAATTAAAAAGTACCAATAAATAAAATAAGGATTCCTAATGTAAACTATGGACTCTGAGAAATAAAAATGTCAGTATTGTTTCATCAATTGTAACTGACATAAGATGTTAATAATAAGGGAAACTGTGTGCAAGGGAGAAGAGGTATAAGGAAAAAATGGATTTACCTATATTTTTTTTTCTGTGAACCTAAAACTATTAAAAATTACTCTTAATTTAAAACAACTGTATAGATTATTTTAATATTCTGCCATGATAGAGAATAAGTGAACGAAAACTTCTAGTTTGGGACCTACAAGAAGTTTGGAGCAATTCATCAAAATAGGGAATGTGCAACCAGTGTTGGTAGTACATAAATGATAGAATTCTCTACATGATTTGCTTGAGTTACTTATGAATACTCTAGGTAGAGATATTACAGCAGAAGTTTTTTTCTTTCCTTCAAGTCATGTTTTATATAATTTTTCAAATTCAAAAATTTTTCCTAATACCCATTATCAATAGTAATATTTGATAAAACAATCTTAGTTTAGCATTTAAAAGCCTAATATGGGGCTGAGGAGGTGGCTCAGTAGTAGAACATTAGCCTAGCATGTGTGAGGCACTGGGTTTGATCCTCATCACCACATAAAAATAAGTAAACAAATAAAATATTAAAAATAAAATAAAATAAATAAAAGTATTGTGCCCATCTATAATTTTTAAAAAATTAAAAAATAAAAGCCTAATGGATTTGAAAAAGGATGACTCAGAGCAAACTTCTAAAACTTTTTAAAAACTATTGCTGGCCTCAATATTCTATCTGTAGCAATAGTGCTGAAATGCTACTACCCGCTTTGCCTGTAGGTGTATCTTTTGCCACAAAATAATACATGGTCCCTTGATATATAATGATTAAATTTAAAAAACAGATAAAAAGAAGAAAATAAGCACTAAAAGCAACCCATGACTTTGGATAACAAAAACATACTTATGCAGAGGTGAAATGTACATAACTAAACAGAGAAAATGAAATGTATTCCTCCAGAACAACATTATTTCCTAAATGACCAAATAAAACTTCTGTTAAAAGATATTTCTTCCTTTTGTTTATGTCTACTTAAAACGATTTACAATTCTTTTCAAAGCAGTTTAGAACTGCATTTTGAACTCTGCTGTTGGTTTTATTCATTCTTTTCCTTGCTGCATACACTCTAGCAGTTCATCATAATGCAATCAACTCTGGAGCTTAAAATATCCAAAATATTTTAAGTATTTCAATATGCAGTATTGAAAATATTTGGATTGATTTTGAAAGATAAAATATCTTTCTTTTCATTTCTATAAATTTAAAGCTTTCAGTCATCTGACATAAGATGAATAATATTTTTTGTATGTGTAAACTAAAATGAAAATCAAGTGATTATTATCCATAAACATTTTAATCCTTCCAATATATTCACCTTGAAAAGCCAGATTCCAGAGGTATAGAAGGGTTTTGATATGAATTGTCTTAGAATATAATTTTGTCTCTCTTCCTCACTTTTTGTGCAGATATATAGTGTGTATTATTCAATTTTTATAGTATGACTCTTTTATATAAAAATATATAATAGAGGTAGGTATTTGTTTATACAAAATATATTTGTATATTTGTTTATACAAGATATAATAAGCTTTAATGCAAATTCTATTTTGCTATTGAAATTTTGAATGTTTACATTCATATAAATGAGAAAAAAAATGTTCCAAAAATCTAAGCCTAAGCTGAAAATGTTTAGGCAGAAAGAAATTTAGATAATTTTAACCCTGTTCCCTCTTGAAGAGTGTAGTACATCCATTATGTTTCATATCAGATGTTTCCCTAAGTTTACTCTTTTTTGCAGCATTTACTGCTCTTTACAGCACTCTCAAATTTTACTTTTGCTTTTGGTTGTTTCTGCTTAGATTATAATGATTCTTACAATACTTTTTAATTCCCTGATCAACTCTAGTGTTTAAATTTTTACTTTGAAATAATTGAAGTTTTAGAGAATGTTGCAGCAATGTTTATGGAGGTCCTATGTACACTTCACTTGGTACTAATATTAAGGGCTTGCATAATTAATTATATCAACACCAGGAAATTAATATTAGGACCATATACAGAACTTCTTTAGATTGTGTCAGTACTAAAATTACTCATTTTCATGTGTGAGTACTATAAATACACCCAGCTTTACCATCTGTATAGTTTTTTGTAAAAATTTCCATAATAAAAATATAGAAGTATTTAATCAATTCTAACATTTCAAAGATGTTAAATGACTGTAATCCCAGTGGCTCAGGAGGCTGAGGCAGGAGAATTTCAAGTTAAAATTCAGCTTCAGCATTTAAGCAACTTAGGGAGAACCTGTCTCAAAATAAAAAATAAATAAATAAATGGATAAATGAATAAATAAATAAATAAAAGGGACTGGGGATGTAGCTCACTATTTAAGTAACTCTGGGTTCAGTCCCTGGTACAAAAAAAAAAAAAAGGTTAAATAAAATTATATAGTATGTAACCATTTGTGATTAACTTTTTTTCAACTCAGCATAATTATCTTGAAATCCATTCAAATTATGTTAGCAATAGCTATTGTTTATCGCTGAGTAGTTTTCCATAGTATGGAAATGCTACTGGTATAGAAATTCACCTGTTGGCCAAAATTAGAGTTTTTCAAAATTTTAATGTTATACATAATATTCAAAATGGTATATAAGTTTTTGTGTGAACATTCAGTTGTTTCTTTGGAATAAAAGCTTTAGAGTACAATTGCTGGATTGCATGGTTAAGTGCATGTTTATTTTAAGAAACTGACTGATTTTTTCCAAAATGGCTGTATCATTTTGCATTGTCATAAGCAATGTATTTTTTACCTAATTTATTTGCATCATTTCCAGTATTTAGTGTATTCACTTAAAAAAATCTATAAACCCTTATAGATACATAGTGATTTATTATTATTTTAATTTGCATTTTACAAATGACTAACATTGTCAAACATCTTTTTATGTGCATATTTGACATCTGTGTATCTTCTCTTTTTTTGCCCTTTTTTCTGCTCCTTTTTCTTTTTTCTTTTTTAAAAATTGATTTTATAAGGTGACTGACTACCCATAATGGGGTAGGGAGGGGGAGCATGGGAGGTGTAGACAAATTTTTTTAATTGATTTTATTTTTTTAAATATATGACAGTGGAATGCATTATAATTCTTATTGCATATATAGAGGACAATTTTTCATATCTCTGTTTGTATATAAAGTATGTTCACACCAACTCATGTCTTAATACATGTTCTTTGGATAATGATGTCCACCACATTCCACCATAATTGCTAACCCCTTGCCCCCTCCCTTCCCCTCCCACCCCTCTGCCCTATCTAGAGTTTGTCTACTCTTCTCATGCTTCCCCTCTATACCCCACTATGAGGCAGTCACCTTATATCAAAGAAAACTTCAGCATTTGTATTTTTGGGATTGGCTAACTTCACTTAGCATTATATTCTCCAACTGCATTCATTTACCTGCAAATGCCATGATTTTATTCTCTTTTATTGCTGAGTAATATTCCATTGTGTATATATGCCACATTTTTTTAATCCATTCATCTACTGAAGGGCATCTAGGTTGGTTCCACAATTTACCTATTGTGAATTGTGCTGCTGTAAACATGAATGGGGCTATGTCCCTGTAGGATACTGTTTTTAAGCCCGAGGAGAGGAATAGCTGGGTCAAATGGTGTTTCCATTCCCAGATTTCCAAGGAATCTCCATACTGCTTTCCATATTGGCAACACCAATTTGCAGTCCCACCCTCAGTGTACCTTTTTCCCCACATCCTTGCCAACACTTATTGTTGTTTGTCTTTATAATAGCTGCCATTATGACTGAAGAGTAGTTTTGATTTGCATTTCTCTAATTGCAAAATTGAGCATTTTTTCATATATTTGTTGATTGATTGTATACACTCTTCTGATAAGTGTCTGTTCAGGTTCTTGGCCCATTTATTGGTTGGATCATTTGTTTTTTTGGTGCTTAGCTCTTTGAGTTCTTTATATACCCTAGAGATTAGTGCTCTAGCTGATGTGTGAGGGGTAAATATTTGCTCCTAGGATGTAGGCTCACTATTCACCTCACAGATTGTTTCTTTTGCTGAGAGGAAATTTTTAGTTTGATTCCATCCCATTTATTGATTCATTGTTTTGATTGTTGCCCTATAGGAGTCTTATTAAGGAAGTTGGGGCCTAATCCCACATGATGAAGATTAGGGCCTACTTTTTCTTCTAATAGACGCAGTCTCTGGTTTAATTTCTAGGTCCTTGATCCATTTTGAGTTGAGTTTTGTGCATGATGAGAGATGGGGGTTTAGTTTCATTTTGTTGCATATGGATTTCCGGTTTTCCTAGCACCATTTGTTAAAGAGGCTATCTTTTCTCCATTGA
The DNA here is from genome assembly GCF_047511675.1 of Marmota flaviventris. Classification (NCBI taxonomy): domain Eukaryota; kingdom Metazoa; phylum Chordata; class Mammalia; order Rodentia; family Sciuridae; genus Marmota; species Marmota flaviventris. The sequence continues at coordinate 104,896,038 of NC_092518.1, forward strand.
ATGTTTTTGGTACTCTTGTCTAGTATGAGATAACCATATTTATGTGGATTTGTCTCTGTGTCCTCTATTCTGTATATCTTCTTCAGTGAAATGTTTCTTCATGGTTTTTGCCCATTTTCAAATTGGAATAAGTATTTTCATAGATATAAACAATATTATTATCAAATTTATACATACAAATTCTCAAATTTATATTTATGAAAATAATTTGAAAGGGCATTGTATTTTGTCAAATGCATTTGTGCATGATCATATGATTCTTGTTTTTTAGTCTATTAATATGATGAATTATGTTTGTTGATTTCCTTTTGTTGAATCAACCTTGCATCCCTGGGATGAACCCCACTTGATTATGGTGCACTATCTGTTTAATATGTTTCTGTGTGTGATTTATCAAAATTTTATTGAGAATTTTTGCATCTATGTTCATTGGGGATATTAGTTGAAGTTTCTTTCCTTCATGTGTCTTTGTCTGGTTTTGCTATCAGGGTGATTTAGCCTCATAGAATGAGTTTGGAAGGGTTCCTCCTTTTCTATTTTGTGGAAACTTTGAGGAGTATTGGTGTTAATTCTTTGAAGGTCTTGTAGAACTCAAGCTGAGAATTCAAATGGTCCTGAGCTTTCCTTGCTTGGTAGGCTTTTGATGGCATTTTTCTATTTCACTACTTAAAATTTGATCTGCTTAAATTGTGTATGACCTCCTCATTCAGTTTGGGTAGTTTGAATGTCTCCAGAAATTTGTCAATGTTCTTCAATAATTTCTTTTTTTTGGAGTATAAATTTTCAAAATAGTTTCTTATTATATTCTGTATTTCAGATGTGTCCATTGTGATATTTGCTTCTTCATCACATATTTTAGTAATTTGAGTTTTCTCTTCATTATCATGGCTAGGGGTTGATCTATTTCATTTATTCTTGTTTTTTTTTAGAGAGAGAGAGAGAAAAAAAATTTTTTAATATTTATTTTTTAGTTCTTGGCAGACACAACATCTTTGTTTGTATGTGGTGCTGAGGATCGAACCCTGGCCACATGCATACCAGGCGAGCGTGCCACTGCTTGAGCCACATCCCCAGCCCTATTTCATTTATTCTTTAAAGAATCAACTTTTTGTTTTCTCAATTTTTTTCAATTGTTTCTTTTGTTTAAATTTCATTGACTTCAACTCTGATTTTAATGTCTTCTACTGCTTCTGGTGTTGATTTGTTCTTTTTCTAAGGCTTTGGGATGTAGTATTAGGTCAATTATTTGCTTATTTTTAAAATTCTTTTAATGAATGAGCTCAATCAATAAACTTTCCTCTTTCCCATTTTTTTTAGTTGACAATGGAAGTTTTTACTTTATTTGTTTATTTTTATGTGGTGCTGAGGATTGAACCCAGGGCCTCACGCATACCAGGCAAGCACTCTAGCACTGAGCCACAACCCCAGTCCCTCCCCCTAACGTTTTTATATAATGATACCCTCTATTTCACTTATAACGTTGCCCATTCATGGTTTCTCCCCTTTTATTTTTATCCACTTTGCGAAAAAAGTTTATCCTAATTGAGAATTGTTTTGATAATTGAACTTTTATTTTTTTAAATTTTCTTTGTTATTTTTTTTTGGGGGGTGGGTACCAGGGATTGAACTCAGGGGCATTGGAACACTGAGCCATATCCAAGTCCTATTTTGTATTTTTATTTAGAGACAGGCTCACTGAGTTTCTTGGTACCTCAAGGTTGTTGAGGCTGACTTTGATGCTGTGATCATTCTGCCTCAGCCTCCCCAGCTGCTGGGATTACAGGTATGCACCAACATGCCTGGAATGATTTTCTCTGTTATTCTGTTTTTAATTTTATTGATTTGTTTATATATATGGTTGTTATTGTTGTTGTTGTTATAGGGGATTAAGCCTAGGGGAGGTTAACATCTGAGCCAAATCCCCAGCCCTTTTTACTTAGAGATAGGGTCTATAAATAGTTGCTTAGAGCCTCTCTGTGTTACTGAGGCTGGCTTTGAACTTGTCATCTTCCTGCCTCAGCCTCCTGATGCACTGGAATTACAGGCTTGTACCATTGAACCTGGCTTCTCTACTTGTTTTTGATTTATGTTATTCTTCTTTCCTCTAGTCTGTTGAGAAAGAGGCTTATCATATCATATGATATGAGACCTTTCTTCTCTTCTAATATGTGAATTTTAGTGCAATAAATTTCCTTTTAAGTACTGCCTTACCTATATACTAAAAGTTTTGATATACTGTACTTTCATTTTCATTATGTTTTCTGTATTTTTCCTAAATTTAATTAGAAATTTTCTCTTTGATACTTATTTAAAAATACATTGTTTAATTTTCAGATGTTTGGAGATTTTCCCATTGTTTTCCTTTCATTGATTCGAGTTTTATTTCTTATATTCAGAAAGTATAATCTGAGGAAAAAAAGATGGAAGCTCAGAGGAATCCATAGTGTTACAGCAGCTCCCCAAGACTGAATTAAATCAGCATCTCTATAGTGGCAAAGTGAGGTAGCAAATAGAGGGATAAACACAGAGGCAATGCAGTGAGCTAGAAGTCAGCAAAACCCCCAAAATATTGTTTTCTAGAATATAAAAAGAATTAATATGAACAAAAGATGGTGGTGGTGGTGACTGTGCTGTGGCTCATTGGGAAGGGGAAGCACTTCTAGAACACGCCAAAAGAGGTTCTCCCATAGAACTTAACCAAAACAAACATTGACCAGCATATCCACAATGGGAGCAAATAATAAACTCACAAAATCTGAACCATGCTTCTTAGGGATAAATTTCTCATGGGATTTCCTGTTAGCCATCTTGGAATTTCTTCAACATACTATTATTTTCCAGAAATCAATCAGTCTCTTTTTCTTTTCCTTTAATATTCTCTCTCTCTCTCTCTCTCTCTCTCTCTCTCTCTCTCTCTCTCTCGTCTTGTACTTGTTATACTTTCTTTTAGAATATATAAGACTAAGGGACTTTGCAAAGTAAAGAAGAATTAAAGGCTTTTTGAAATTGACAGACTGATCTGTGGGTTAGAGTGTGGCTGATAGGGAGCTGGGATCTGGGTTTGAATGGTATGGAATGGAAAGTCCCACTACCTGCTCCAAAACTAGCAGACAGATAGGGACTCCTGGAAGGAGATCTGCAGTTTAAGCCAGAACAGTCTTCACAGAATATATATTTCTGTCTTTCTGTAGTGTGTGCGTTCTGTAAATATTAATTAGGTTCTATTAATGTGGTTCAGTCATCCTTATCTGTTTTGATTTTCTTCCTAAACATTTTACCAGTTGGTGAAAAAGAGGTGTTGAATTTCTTAAGAGTAATTATGAACTTGTCTATTTGTTTGTATATCTTCATTAGTTTTTCTTCACATATTTTGCAGCATATTTTTGGTATTCATACATATGAACACTTCTACCAATTCTTGAGTTTGTCTTTTTATCATTGTGCAATGCTCTTCTTTATTCCTACTTACCTTTTGTGTTCTATAGTATACTTTATCTGATATTAACATAGCTACTTTCACTTTCTTTTGGTTTAATATCTGAATAATACAAATATTTCAATATATTTATATATATTTATATTCTTTTATATATAATCTACCTTTTTTGGAGATAATTTTCTTGTGGAGAGCATGTAGTTAGAGCCTGGTAGTCGTCTACTCTTCCAATCTTCATCCTTTTTTTATGGTTCTGGTGATTGAACCCAGAGGTACTTTACCACTGAGCTACATTCCCAGCCCTTTCTAATTTTTTAGAGACAGGGTCTTACTAGTTGTTTAGATCTGTGCTAAATTACTGAGGCTAGCTTTGAACCTGCAATCTTTTTGCCTCAGCCTTCCAAGTTGCTGGGATTACAATCATATACCACCATGCCCAGCATCTCTTGTGTTTTTAGACTTTTTATATTTGATTCTTGATATGTTAAAATATGACTATACCATTTCTCTTTCATATCTAAAAAACAGATTATCTGGATATAGCATTCACAGTTAACAGTCTTTTTATTCTATAACTTGATAAATTATCTGCAATTTCTATTTGGCCTCTATGATTTCAAGTGACAAACCTGCTGTCATTCAAATTGTTATTTCCCTATAAGTAATATATTGCTTCTATATTCTTGTTTTCAAGTGTTTTTGTATTGTCTTTGTTTTTCAGAGTTTAGTTATGCTGTGTTTTTATATATTTAGATTATTGTATTTGTGGCTTGCTCAACTTCTTGAGTCTATTGATGTATCTTTTGTCAAATTTTCCAAATTTCTAGTTATTATTTCTTTAAATTCTTTTCCCTCCTTTTTAAACTCCAGTGATACAAATGTTAGAACTTTTATTATTGCATCACAATTTGCTGAGTGCTGTTCATGTTTTCATAGTCTGCTTTTTGTTTTTACAGTTGTATGAATTCTACTGATTGGTCCTAAATTTCACTGATTCTTTCTTCTGTCTTCTCCAGTATAATATTGAATCCATTCAATAAAAATTGTATTTCATTTTTGTCTGATTCAGTTCTATAATTTCCACTTGATTCTTTCCTATATCTTCTTTTTCTTTGCTGAAATTTTATTTTTCATTTGCTCCAAGAAAATATATAATTGCAAGTTGAAGCATTTTTATTATGCTTGAATTCCTGCTAGTTATACCCATATAGGCAGAACAAACTGCCTCTTGGTGCCACTGGGATGATGGATAACACTGTGTTTGTAAGATGGAGAGCATTTCTCTCAGATGCATTTTTTTTCCTGTTTTGTTCCAGCAGGCTTGCTGGTTAATCTTTGCCAGTGACACTAGAATAGGAGAGGACCTATTGTTTCACCTTCTACTATTTTAGAGACACCCTCTGACACAGAATTTGGGGACAGGAGACAATAGGCCCAATTGTCTTCTGCTACTAAGTGGTAGGTTGGGAAACACCAGCCATAGATTTCTTCTCTCATTGGTTGTAGGGCTGGGAAACATGAGATTTTATTGCTTGGTGAAGGACTGGGAGTTGAAGAACTTGGGTCATCCTCTTCTGCATATTTGTGGGCCAGGAAATGCTGGCCCTGCTGACAGCCCCTGTGTAGGAATAGCAGATCCTCATGCCATCAGGTGGAAAAGGGAGCTTGTCCTGTTTCTGATAGAATTGCCAGTGTGATCAGTGTAGGTCCATACTTTAAATAACTTTATATCTCACACTTAATTTTCCCTGATTATATACAATAATGGAGACAGCTTGCACATTGCTTATTTTGTATAAACCTTTATTTGATGTAGTTCAAATTTAGCAAGTTTCTAAATTTTAGTCTTTGGATTATTTGAAATAAATTTATGTGCTCCAGAAATGTTGTAAAATTCAGTCTTATGTCTCAAATTGATTTAAAATGATGAAATATAGCTTTTTCCCCCCTGGGGCATCACATCTTGTTTTTAATTTTTTTTATTTAATTAGTTATATATGACAGTAGAATGCATTTATGCACTTTGATATTTCATACATAGATGGGATATAATTTCTAATTTTTCTGAGTGTATATGTTGCACAATCATATTGGTCTACTAGTCACATATATACATACAGTAATAATGTCTGTTTTATTCTACTATCTTTCCAATCTCCTCATCCCTTCCCCTCCCCTCCGATCACTTCCCTCTACCTAATCTAAGGTAACACTATTCTTTCTTAGTGCCCCCCAACCTTATTGTGAATTAACATCTGTGTATTAGAGAAAACATTCAGCCTTTGGTTTTGTGGGATTGGCTTATTTTGCTTAACATGATATTTTCCAACTCCAACCATTTACTGGCAAATGCTATAATTTCTCTCTTTAAAGCTGAGTAATATTCCATTGAGTATATATACCACATTTTCTTTATCCATTCATCTATTGAGGGACACCTAGGTTGGTTCCATAGTCTATCTATTGAGAATTGAGCTGCTATAACATTGCTGTGAGTGTGTCACTATAGTACGCTGATTTTAAGTCTTTTAGGTATAAACCAAGGAGTGGGATAGCTGGGTCAAATGGTGGTCCCATTCCCAGTTTTCTAAGGAATCTCCATACTACTTTCCATAGTGGTTGCACCAATTTGCAGTCTCACCAGAAATGTATGTGTGTACCTTTTTCCCCACATCCTCACCAACATTTATTGTTGCCTATGTTCTTGATGATTGCCATTCTGATAGGGGTGAGAGGAAATGTTAGAGTAGTTTTGATTTGCATTTCTCTAGTTACTAGAGATGTTGAACACTTTTTCATATATTTTTTGATCAATTGTATTTCTTATTCTGTAAAGTGTCTGCACAATTCCTTAGCCCATTTATTGATTGGGTTATTTGTTTCTTTGGTGTTAATTGAGTTCTTTATATATCCTAGAGATTAAAGCTTTATAAGAGGTGCATGTGGTAAAGATTGTCTCCCAATCTGTAGGCTCTCTCTTCACATTATTAATTATTTCCTTTGCTGAGCAGAAGCTTTTTAATTTGAATCCATTCCATTTACTGATTCTTGATTTTACTTCTTGTGCTTTAGGAGTTTTGTTAAGTAAGTCAGATCCTAGGCCAACGTGGTGAAGATTTGGGCCTTTTTTCTTCTGTTAGGCACAGAGTCTCTGTTCTAGTGCCTAAGTCTTTGATCCAGTTTGAGCTTATTTTTGTGCAGGGTGAGCAATAGAGGTTTAATTTCATTTTGCTACATATGGATTTCCAGTTTTGCCACACCATTTGTTGAATAGGCTATCTTTTCTCCAGTGAATGTTTTTGGCAATCTTGTCTAGTATGAGATAACTGTATTTAGGTGGGTTTGTTTCTCTGTCCTCTATTCTGTACCATTGGTCTATAAGTCTATTTTGGTGTCAATACCATGCCATTTTTGTTACTATAGCTCTATAGTATAGTTAAAGGTCTGGTATTGTGATGCCTCCTGCTTCACTTTTCTTGCTAAGGATTGCCTTAGCTATTCCAGCTCTCTTATTTTTTTCAAAATAAATTTCATGAGTGCTTTTTCTATTTCTATGAAGAATGCCATTGGGATTTTAATAGGAATTGCATTAAATCTGCATAACACTTTTGGTATTATGGTCATTTTGACAATATTAATTCTGCCTATCCAGGAGCATGGGAGATATTTCCATCTTCTGAGGTCTTCTTCAATTTCTTTCTTTAGTGTTCTGTGGTTTTCATTGTAAAGGTCTTTCATCTCTTTTGTTAGATTGATTCCCAGGTAATTTGTTTTATTTTATTTTGAGGCTATTGTGAGTGAAGTAGCTTTCCTGATTTCTCCTTCAGTGGATTCATTGCTGATGTATATGAATGCATTTCATTTATGGGTATTGATTTTATATCCTGCTAATTTGCTGAATTCATTTATTATTTTTAGAAGTTTTCTGGTAGAATTTTTTGGATCTTCTATATATAGAACCATAGTGATAGTTTGTATTCTTCTTTGCCTATTTGTATCCCTTTAATTTCTTTCTTCTGTCTAATTGCTCTGGCTAGAGTTTCAAGGATGATGTTGAATAGAAGTGGTGAAAGAGGAAATCCTTATCTTCTTCCAGTTTTTAGCGGGAATGCTTTCAATTTTTCTCCATTTAGAATGATACTGGCCTTCGGCTTAACCTACGTAGCTTTTACAATGTTGAAGTATGTTCCTACTATCCCTAGTTTTTCTAGGGTTTTGAACATGAAGGTGTGCTGTATTTTGTCAAATGATTTTTGTGCATCTTTTGAGATGATCATATGATTATTGTTTTTAAGTCTATTAATATGATGAATTATGTTTATTGATTTCTGTATGTTGAACCAACCCTGCATCTCTGGGATGAATCCCACTTGATTGTGGTTCACTATATTTTTAATATGTTTCTGTATGTGACTTGCCAGAATTTTATTGGGAATTGTTGCATCTATGTTCATCAGGGATATTGGTCTGAAGTATTCTTTCCTTGATGTGTCTTTGTCTGGTTTTGGTATCAGGGTGATATTAGCCTCATAGAATGAGTTTGGAAGATTTCCTTTATTTTCTATTTCATTGAATACTTTGAGGAGTATTGGTGTTAATTCTTCTTTGGAAGTCTTGTAGAACTAGTCTGAGAATCCATATGGTCCTGGGCTTTTCTTGATTGGTAGGCTTTTGATGGTGTTTTCTATTTTATTACTTGAAATTGATCTGTTTAAATCATGTATGATCTCTTCATTCAGTTTGGGTAGGTTATATGTCTCTAGAAATTTGTCAACATCTTTGATATTTTCTATTTTATTAGAGTATAAATTTTCAAAATAGTTTCTAATTATCTTCTGTATGATATTTCCTTCATCATCACACATTTTAGTAATTTGAGTTTTCTTTCTTTTTCTTTTCATTATCATGGCCAGGGGTTTATGTATTTTATTTATCTTTTCAAAGAACCAACTTTATCAAATTTTTCTTTTGTTTTGATTTCATTTTTAACTGACAGATTTTTCTCAAGGTAGTGAGAAAAAAATTTCCTTTTATAAGTATTAGAGAAGTCAAGCTGGGATAAACTCTATTCTGAAGGTTGAGGATTTCCTGTGCTGCGAACTCAGATGGTTTCTTTGAAGAATGGACAAATTAATTTACATAACTTGTGAAATGCCTGGTTAAATTTCTAGGAAATTATCTGCTACAAATTGTTCATACAGATCATCTCGTCATCATTTGCTGTTCTAACACATTATCTCTGTTAAATATGTGATTATATTGCGACTTATCATTTTTGTGAGATTGTATTTGTGCACACACTTGAACCTATGAATATGAAAGAACCATACTGACAGGCAGGAGGAAGAATGCTTATGTTAGTCTTATGATGTTTTATATTATCAAACACTTTGGGAGTACATTTGATATAGAATGTGCATTGTTAGCTTATCTCACTCATTTTGGAATCCTGAAAAGTCAGGTAATCCATATGACACACTTAAAAATGTGTACATGCTTAATACATAATTGGTAAGACATATAAAATATATCAATTTAAGACTTCTTATTCAACAGTCTAATTTTATAGACAACATAAGATATTTTGTTTTCACTAATAGACTGTATAATCATTGTGAAATCTGAGATAAATTTATTTTATTTGCTACTATACAAAGATTATACTAAAGAAGTCTGTGGCTAAATGTAATTAATAAAAATTATTTATCCATTTATTCCATAAAAATTTATTTACTACCTAGTGTATTCTAGACATATATCAGTGAGACACCAAGGATGACATTTAAGGGAATAATTCTAATATTTAAAATTAAATCTTTCCTATGGTAGATATTCTGGAAATGAATATTATTCTATGGTGTTTCTTTCTTTTTTCAAATTTTCTGAGAAAACTCTCAGATGGGAAGAGGGAGGATACAATCATAACAATAAAATTGAATTTTACTTATGCATTTTGTAGTAAATTTTTATAATATTATAGTGCTACACATGAAAATTTTACTGAGACATGAGCTAAGTTTTTCTTCATTGGCCAGTTTTTTTTTTTTTTAATTTCTGTGTATTTAATTTTCATGAGAAATTTGATATATTAAAATATTTTCATTTTTAAAAATCTATAATTCTATAGTTCTAATAGAACAGCTATTTTCTTTCTTTGCTTGTCCCTATGGACTTACACAAAAGAGTCTATTTTTCACTTTACATTTATATTGGTATAACAATTAACTATGTTTCTTATAAAATAAACACTGTTAATAGATCCATAATAATCTATAATTTATTCAGGGGTTTTATATTTAAAAAATCAAACAATGAGTTTATACTTTTTCCTCCCTGTGAACTGAAAAGGAATTTTAGTTCTTACAAGTAATTTTGCTGAGCTGTTTCTTCTGCCTTTGGTGTGCATTATTTGGGTCAGTATACTAAAACTTTGTGAGTATAGGCATTGCACACAATTCAAATGAACTAAAGACTGGGTCTATATAAATGAAATATTTTATTACCTGCAATGATCTTTAGAAGAATTTTTTTTTGTGTTGAAGAATCACTACTGGGGTATTTTGGGGGTAGGATTTAGAGGTAATTTGCATGGGGTCATTCTTCCTGTGTTTTACCAGTGGATGATTGTCACAGTTTGAGGTACTTTCCACCTTAGTCTTTTGTGATTTGCCAAGTAGTATTTCTGCAACCGTTTTGTTGTGCAAATTAAATGCTTATCACATTAATTGAATTGTGTTAAAAATGAGTCCTTAATGTGAGAACAATAAATCACACATTTCTGTAATATTACAACCCTGGGATGCAGAGATAATATTATTTACCAGTGGTAATGAATAGTGGTCTCTACACTTTTTCCCTTGTTGATATTTGATAAAGGAAATAATATTAAGTTTCACACTGATGCTATTAGACTATTAACTCACTGACATATTGCATTTCAATTAAATGGTTTCATTCAAGCAAATTTATCAGGAAAAAAACTGAGTCTGGTATACTTATCTTTGGCAAGCTCTCCAACATCTGCATTAGGTTTATGTTGAATTGTTTTCTGAATTTCATTTTTTTTGGCCTGGAATATTACAATAGGTGAGGTACCAATGTTGTGAATTCTCATGTACTGTTCTGCAAATAAAATGAGAATTACTGGGTTTTTATGGAAGTTACTTAGATTTTAATGTAGGAATATATTGCTTCTCTCAAAAATACAATTCCAAGGGGACTAATTAGTAGAACTCTGATTAAAAATGTGTCATAATTCCTACTCCTGAAGAACAACACTCCCTGCAGAGAAAGCAATGCAGTAGGTAGAAGAGAACTTTATATAACCCTGCACTTGGAGTTTCTTATTTATTTCATCAGGGACCTAACATAATACATTTTAAAATGGATCTGAAAAATGTAAACAGGGAGACATTTGGTGCAATTTACTCAACTTTAACTTATTATGTGTATATGCAGTGTTATTGCCATGTGGGCTCCCAAATCAAGACAGCTAACATTAACCCTTGTGCTTACTACATGAGGAGAGCTCTTTTTCTTGCCTAGTTAAGATCCCAATTTTGTATATTTATCCAAGTGGCTGATTATTATATTTTTTAACCACATGGGAAATGCTCACTGCTTAAATTTATTTATTTATTTATTATCATATAATTTTTTTAGTTGTAGATGGACACAATACCTTTATTTATTTATTTATTTTTATGTGGTGCTGAAGATTAAACCCAGTGCCTCACGCATGCTAGGCAAGCATTCTACCACTGAGCCACAACCCCAGCCCTGTTCAAATTGAACACTTTTATTTTCAAAAAGGTTAAGATTTATTGAGGACTGTAACTTTTTGCTTCCTCAGTAAAAATCCCCTTGAAGTTTTAGCCATCTTGGTTTAATTTGTGAATGAATGCAAATAAATGAAAACAGAAAAATTATAAAAAGAGGAACTGAGTGCACTAAAGGGAAAAACAAATGGAGGATACTAGTCATGGTTTATATTTGTTATTATGTCTGTGATTAATTCTATTAAGTGAAATTGATGAGCAAGTTGGCAATATTTAATGTAAGTTAATTGCAAGTATTTCATTCAATGCATAAATGAAGAGTAATTGCCATAAGAAATATTATATTTTTGTTAAGAGTCTGTTGCAAAGGAATTATATGTGGTGTAATAAGAAATTAAAAGAATATTCCTTGCCCTTAGAGACATTCTAATCTAGGCATCCTCCTTCTCCTATTAAATGTGTCTATATTCTTTGAAAGAATATATGCTCTCATGACAACAGATTTTTAATCCAGAACTTCCAGTGAGTCACATGATCATGAAAGTAAACATCTGGTCCTCCAATATACTATATTGCTAATTATAAAGTTTTGTAGGTTATTCATTCTGAATACACTTTGACTTCTAATATTGAAAATATTTTTTTTAATTGGTTGTTCAAAACATTACAAAGCTCATGACATATCATCTTCCATACATTTGATTCAAGTGGGTTATGAACTCCCATTTTTTACCCCAAATACAAGTTGCAGAATCACATCGGTTACACATCCACATTTTTACATAATACCATATTAGTGACTGTTGTATTCTGCTACCTTTCCTATCCCCTACTATCCCCCCTCCCCTTCCCTCTCATCTTCCCTCTCTACCCCATCTGCTGTTGTTTAATTCTCTCCCTTGTTTTTTTTTCCCCTTTCCCCTCACAAACTCTTATATGTAATTTTGTGTAACAATGAGGGTCTCCTTCCATTTCCATAGTTTCCCTTCTCTTGAAAATATTTTTATTGAAAAATTTTTTTTAGTTTAGCCATCACTTATCACATAAGTAAGCATGAATTAAAAGGCGATTGAATAAAAAACATTCAAATGGATATCAAGTACTTGTTTCAAACAGACATGTTATTATTTAAAGCATTCCAACATAAGACATAGATTAGTCTGTACTTTCATTTATAAAGGACATTGAGAATAGACCTGGTGCATATGCCACTCAGATTTTAGAACATATATTTGTAATGAAGGACTTTTTAGTCTGGAGGACATTATACCACAAATATCCTCAAGTTTTGTACAAAGTTGTGCAATACCTTCTCCATTTTCACCAAGTTTATGGTAGATAATAGTTGAACAAGTGGAAGGAGGGTTTCTCAGAAGGATGAGGAGAAGTATGTGATTCATTGAAGATGGATTAGGATCTGATATCTTTGGCTAAGTTGGTTTGCTCCTATTTGCTTCCAAATTTTCAACTACATTTTTTGATATATTTGTCAGCATTTTCTAATTAGAAGTTTGTTATACACAAATACTTATCTTGGAGTGTACAGTGTTTAGACTTTGCTTTAATATTATTCTACAAATAACCTGTGGATAAAACCAGAAGGAGACTTGGTTGTAAACGAAAAGTGTGAGCACACAGTTTACCAAGAGCAGCCAAAGAAGTTAAACTAACTTGTTTGAATTAAGATGTCATAAGCAAGTGTTAGAAACTCAAGTCTGATGGAAGAATGTATATAAAAGAGTTACATTCTGTGAAATAATAAACTATATATGAGTTTTGCATTTAACCTATTTAGAACCATATAAATCTTGTCCTGATTCATCAGTACTGTTTGCTGAGAGGCATACAGGGACAAGTATTTAACTATTTTAAGAACCTAAGAACCCATTGCTAAAAATATTATGGATATGAATTCTATAACCTACAGAATGTGCTTAATCTCTGCTTTTAGGAGCTTGTGGGAAAGCAGAATGATTTCATTGCAAGGTAGTGGTATTCATCCCTAAATAATTATAGTAGTCAAATCCCATTAAGCCAACCTTAACCGAGTTATTATTTATAACTTTATAACCTGACCCAGTTATTTCAAGAATAAATATCAGCAAAAGCATTTCAACAATCCTTTCTAATTCTTTATAAGGGAAAGAAAATGAGAGGAGGAAAGGAAGAAGAGAGGGAGAGAGGGAGAAGAAAGGAAAGAAGGAAGATTTTTTTTTTTTGACAGGAGCTGGAGGAAGAATGGGTAATTACTGTTTAGTGCATGTAGAATTTCAATTTTGCAAGGTGGAAATTACTCTGAAGATGGATGGTGGTGATGTTTTTGCAATGTGAATGTAATTAATATCACTGAACTGTATACTTAAACATTGATAAGATGACAAATCTTGTGCTATGTGTATTTTGTCACAATGAAAAAAATGGAAGAGTACAACATTATACTTCAATAAAAATAATAATACTTAACCCACACTATTTTTGTTAAATGAGTTAATTAATGTGATAGTATCTGATAAGTGATAAGTTCTTAAATAAACATTGTTCATACATTCATCCTGCTCATTACTTAGAAAATTGGTTGTGATTTCACCATCTCAAAAACCTTCAGTGCCATTCCATTTTTTTAAAAATATAAACTATAAGCACTTTAGTCATCAATTAGTATTCTCTGAAATCAGGATCAATGTAACTTTATAGTGCTATTTTCTAGTAAAAACTCTTGGCTAAAATCCTATCTTCTTTATAAAACTTTCCCTAAGTCCTTGGTCTTTCTTTACCAAAATTCCTTTAGATTTATTATTTGTTGAACTTCTTTTGCAATTATTTACATACTGTTGACATAATTATTTTGCTATGGATTAAAATTATTTTTATTTACTGATTGATAGATTTATTCAGTAAATATTCTTGAGTTCCCTTTAAGTACTAGATTTTGTGCTAGATTCTATGAAAGATATAGAGGTAAAGTTTATGCTTTTGAAGAATTTGCAAATATACAATTATACTGAAAGAGTATTGCCCACTAATTAAGCATAGACTTAGCTGTAGGGTTGAGTCTTTATTCTTAACCAAATTAGAATTTTCAGTAACTTGAATAAGTACAAAAGGTAAACTAACTAAATTATTTTTTGTAATTTCAGACAATGCATTGAATTTAAAGATCAGAGAATGGAATAAAAATTAAAATTATTTGCTGAAACTATCAAGATGAAATTTAGCAAAGATTATATAATACCCTGCCATTCAATTAAAATATTCAATTGCATCAGTAAAGGATGAAGCATACATAGCTTGAACAAAATCATGTTAAAAAGGCCTGGTGAGTGTATTGACATAAAAATATAGGTACTAGATATTTAAATTCAAATGGGAGAAGCCTTTGCATAGGCCTAATTTCAAGCTTAGTATGAACTAAGTATTATCTGAGATACTGAAAGCTGGAGAATATATTTGATTTATCTCTTTATACTTTATGCCTACCATAAGGCTGTATATAGTGTTTGGTGAAATTTGTTGAATAGATAATGATAGTTGCCATTTATTCAACAGCCAGCTACTGCTTATTTACTGCTGGACACTATGAAAGACATTATACTTATGCTGTTACCTCAATTTTCACAACCATCTAGTAGAATTGGTGGTATCAATGTCCATTTTACATAAGATAAACTGAGTGTCTTAGTCTTTTTTTTTCTATTGCTATCACCAAATAGCTGAGACTGTGTAATTTATAAATAATAAATGTTTATTCAGTTCATAATTCTGGAGACTGGGATGTCTAAGGTTGAGGGATGTCTTGGCTCTGAGGACTCTATATAATCCTGAGGCAGTAAAGGACATCACTTGGCAAGAGGGGCACATGTAAGAGAGGGTCAAATTGGCTTTTATTTAAAAAAAAATTCTCAAGATATCTCATAACCTATCAATGCATTCATATTTTAATTCATGAATAGATCTACTCATCAGGACAGATCCTTCATAATATAATTACCTCTTAATGGTTTCACCTCCAAATATTTCACAATAAAGATTAAATGTCAACATGGATTTTGATGAGAACATTCTAGCCATAGTGCTTACATATAGGGATGTTACATAACTTACGAAAGAGCCTAAAACTAATTGGTGGCAGCTAAGTATATTTCATTTCAAAGACTGTATTTTCATTGCCTACTGTTGAAAATGCTTATTTTCTCTGAAGTTTTATCTTCATGATGAAGCAACAAACGATTTAGGAAAAGACATTCTTTAACTACAAAGGGAAATTCCCAATGGATAACCTAGTAACTTGATAATGGTTTTCAAGGTCATAAAGTCCAACCATTAGGTAAGTAGGGCATGTCAAATAGTATGGTTTCCATTTCATCATTTCCCCCACTAACCTGTCTAGTTTTTATATCATTATGAAAATATGGAGGCATGGAAACAAAGACATAGTCCTTATACTTATCTATTTGATAGGAATACTAAAGAAAAAATGGGCAAAAGGTATATCAAGTGCTACAGAAGGGAAAAGTCAAGGTGGAACTGAGTAATAAATACATTTTTAGAAGAGATGTGGCTTGGGCTTGGCAGTGATAGTGGAGGCAGGGTACAATACAAAGGGCCAAGCAGGACTGTACATGGTGTTTAAGGAATTTCATTTGATGAATTATGGGTACTCTCGTGGAGTATAAATATTAGGTCTATTTTGTAAGAGATGTTTTGTCTCCAATGATCTCATATGGTCTAGACAGAGTCACAATGAGACATTTTAGCTATTACTCAAAATTTCAACTATCTCTGTACAATGGACTTTATAAATAGTGCTTATCCAATTACATGCTGTTGGTGGGATTTTAAATAAGTGCAACCACTATTGAAATATGTATGGATGTCTTCAAAAGCCTAGTGATGGAGCCTGTAATCTCAGCAGTTTGGGAGGCTGTGGCAGGTGGATTGTGAGTTCAAAGCCAGCCTCAGCAAAACTGAGGTACTGAGCAACTCAGTGAGACCCTGTCTCGAAATAAAATACAAAATAGGACTGGGAATGTGGTTCAGTGGTCAAGTGCCCCTGAGTTAAATACCCAGTATCAACAAAGAAAAGATAAGAAAAGAAAAAAGACTAGTTATGGAACCAACAGACAACCCAGCTATATCAATAAGTGATATTTATCCTGAGTAATTAAAGTCATCATACTATAGTGATACATTCATACACAATTCACATAAGCCAAGTTATGGGACCAACCCAAATGTTGGGACCTTGGCTGACCACGGAAGTGCAATCGCTGGGGAAAGAGGAAGAAAAAAACACTGTTGGGAAATCCCCAGTCTTGTGATTCTTGTTTTGTGATTCTCCATGTACATGACAGTTAGAGCTTGAGAAATGGCTTCCATATACATGCCTGAACGGCCCCAAGATATGGCTTCCGCAAACACAAAGAATAACTCCCCAGCAACGGGGCACACATACCTAATGGGGTATTGTTTCTGTAACTGGGGTGCCTAAGCTACCCCAACCTGGGGGACTCTCTGGTCTCTGATTGGCCCCTGCCTTTGCCCCCCCTTCTCCTCTCTCTATATAAGTCCTCTCCCTCCACAATAAACTGAGTTGCTGCGCCATCTCGGCTGACTCAACTCCTGACTCAGTGTGATTTTTGCCATGCTGGTTGGCGGGCAGGGTCGCGACACTTACCCTCTCACTCAGCCTGGAGACACTCACTAGCTGGTCTAGTGATTCTCCTCAACCTCTGTCGGAGGGCGGTCCGACACCCAAATGCCTATTAACAAATAACTACATAGAGAAAAGGTGGTATATATACACAGTGAAATTTTATTCAGACATAACAGTGAAATTGTGTCATTTGCAGGAGAATGGATGAGCTTGAGAGTATTATGATAAGTGAAATAAGTCAGACTAAAAAACTCGGGAGTCTTTTATTTTCTCTCATATATGGAAGCTAGAATGAAAAAAAAAAGGTCAAAAATAGGGTGGGGAAATCTTATGAAAATAGAATGGAGACCAGTAGCATAGAGAAAGTAGACCATTGGGAGGGTAGAGGGTAAGGAAATGGGAGATACTAGGGAACAGAATTGAAAAAAATATGTTATGTGAATGTATGAATATGTCACAATGAAACCCATGATTATGTACAATTACAATGTACCAATAAAATTAATTAAAAATTAAGCATTAGCTTATCATCATGTACCAAGATTCCTCTTAAAGAAAAAGCTGCCTTGGAGAAATATATAAATAAGCTCTTAGGCATCAAGACCTCATAAGAGAACTCTGTGTGTGTGTGTGTGTGTGTGTGTGTGTGACACAATTTTTTATTGTTGCTCCAATTAAGGTGGAGGAAGGATGAATAAAAAGAGAAGAGGAAAGTAGAGAAACAGGAAAGAGAAGATAAAATTTTGGACTGGGTAAATTGAAGGACTAGTGTAATGATCAATTTGAATTTTCAATTTGATTGGATTAAGAGATGCCAAGGATTAAGAGGTTTATGGGTGTTTCAATGAGGGTCTGTGTAGTAATGATTGGAGTGTGGGATAACCAACTGAAATGGAGACACTCCCTAAGCATGAGCATCACCATCCAATAGGATTATTGCTTGGATGAAATAAAAGTTGGAAGAACAAGGAAGCAGCAGCAGATGCAAGCTTGACTCTTCTTGAATGGGTTTTTGATTGCTGCTGCAATCATCTGAGGATATTGGATTCTTGCATCTTCACTCTTCCTCCTGATCTGGGGCTTCAGCCTCTTGGACTGTGCAGCTACTACTTCTTTCCAGCTCTCTAGGCTGCAGACATCCATTGTGGGCTATCTAGCTTCTGATTGCATGAACCAATCTGATAAATCCCCTTTTTATAATTATACTTCCTGTTGATTTTGTTCCTCAAGAGAACCCTGACTAATGCAGACCAGTGAAACTATGTTGGTGGTGAGGGTTTGAGTTTTTATATTAGAAGACACAGGAATCAAGATCCTAGACATCTGTGTAAGTCAAGAGATTACAAACCACTTAGGAATTGCAGGAATATATCAACTTGTCATAACATGGAGAAATTTATGACAATTTTAACCTGACCTGTGTCTAAACTTTTGCCATTTGCAATTGAGTAGCCAGCCTCCAAATTTGTATACTTGCAAGTCCTTTATCTGTATATGTAAATATATGGAAATAGTTGTGTTTCTAGAACTGGCCTTTTGAAGATTTATCCCCCAATCTACTGTTCAGCTTTCCAAATAATATTTATTGTGTGATGTTTGTTTAAACATAATATTCATGCAAAAATTGAGAGTTGTCTTTAGGGAACTGTGAGTTATTAATATGTTTCTAAATAGCAAATTATATAAATATGCAGATTGTAATCTATTGAATTATTTTATTTCATATTTTTCCTTTGGTAATAAACTGCTATTGTTAGAGAAATTGCTTCTTTAGAAATAAAGATAATGAGTTTTTCCAAACCAATAGTAAAGAAAGCCTATCCCTTTTTAAAATATGTTTAATATATTTGTTATTTATGTGTGGATCCAATGTGTAACATACATTTTAACTTCACTTTGGGCTTAGGTATTGGCACTAAATAGGAATAGCAAATGCATGTAAGTAATGCTATGGTCATCATCAGAACAGTTCATCAAGAAGGAATGAAATAATGATGTATTTATAGCAATAATACTGACTAGAGTTTACTTACAGTTGATCTCTTCATGTTAGTTAGATAAAATTTTCATGTTTAATTTTCTCTTTTGCCCTTTAGCAATTATTTGATATTTCATAGGAGATAAATACCATAAACTAAAATACATGAGGTGTAGCTATGGCAATGTGTCAGTTGAGGTTTGAGTTAGGGTGGAATTAATTGTTTAAATCAACATTGGGTGCTTCTTCCAAATACCTTCTGTCCCCTTCCCTAATTTACTTTTATACACTCAATTCTGTCTTCATTAGTCTCTTTAGCTATTTTTTCCCTGAGCCACTTTCTTCTTGGAACATAGGTTTGATGATAAACATCCTTATGTGAAGGGGCCAAAACTACCCCCAGGAAATGTCAAGCCTCACAGAACAGATTACTCCATGATAAGATTACCCCTCTAAACAGGAATCAGTATGCTATGATGGAATAGAAGTTGCCCTTCATCTCAGAATGGCAACCAAATCGACTCCTCAAGCAATGATGACCTTCCCAGAGTTTCACAGAACCAATCCTGAGATAATGATTAACCAGGTCATGGTCTGATCAAGAATACCTATTCTACCAGCTGTACAAACCCACAACACTTACTTTTGTTCCCCTTTTCTACAAAAGCTCAAAGTACCTGTTATACTATGGAAGACAGATTTTTGATTACTGAACCCTTATATCTATTTTTCCCAGATTGGCTATGCTGACTAAAGCTCCTCTCTTGCCCTTCATCACTGCTCATCTCTTTGATCAGCATATTAAGATGGGTGACCATGTTCGGTCCACTGGGGCCCCAAGAGACAGGGCCTTTGTCCTATGCATTTGGTAATAGTATAGCCTGATTACTCTTTCTAAGAAATTTGAGAATGACAATGACAAACTGACAAAGGGAAAGATCCAGAATTAACTGACAGTGTAGACATAGGTTTACATGTTTTACTTTATATCTTAAAACTTGAACTGTTTTTCAAGCCCTAGGTCCCCAAAACTTTCTCTTTATTTTGTAAAAGTTTTAAGATAGAAAGTAAAACATGTAAACCTATGTCTACACTGTCAGTTAATTCTGGATCTTTTTATGTCTACATAACTATACCAGAAAAGTGGTATAGTTATGTAGACTAATGCTTCTCCACTTTAATGTGAAAACCAGTTACTAGAGGATCTTTTTAAAATGCAGATTCCTATTCGGTACGTCTGGTTTGGAGCCTGAGATTCTAAATTTATAAAAATATCTTTATTTTTATTTATTTTTATATGGTACTAAGGATCCAACCCAGTGCTTCACATTTGTGAGGCAAGTGCTCTACCACTGAGCTACAGCCCCAGCCCAAGATTCTGAATTTTTAATGATACTGCTGGTCCACAGACTACACTTTGAGTTGCTTGCAATATTAGTGTGTGTGGGTTTCCTAAGTGTCAGGCTTTGGGCAAGATGATAGTGATCTAAAGGTATAATACTTACTTGCAATTCCTATGGAGCATAGAAACAAATATGTGTAGGGGGGGGATGAGTCTATATTCCATAAATGGGAGATAGTATTATAAATGTGATGAAGTTATTTCTTGCTATATCAAAATAAAGCCTGAAATAATATGGAATATTTGAATTTACAGCTGACGAAATTTTCTAGGCACGGTGCAGCCTCAGATTACAAGCTTTTGTATTGTTTTTTATCTCTAACCCTTTTCTCCCTTAGACAATCATTTTCCTTTTATCCTCAAGTCCCCTACTTCAACTTCATAAATAGAACTATAAATCTGATTTGGAGTTATTGTTGCACTCATAATTAATATACAATTTAATTTCTTGTACAGCACACAAAATAGGCAGTATCATATGTTTTTTTAGATTAAAATTTCTTAAATTTAAATTTCATATATGATGAGTATAACTTTTAAGATTTGTTCTCTGTTCCTCGAAAAATGGTCTTATGCATGTGTCTGGCTTATCTCTGTTTCCCTACATAACCTTAAGCTTCTTGATTCTTAATGTTCTCTATACTTGGGGAGAGCCCCAGTGCCATCAGTGGGAAAGGCTTGGCAAGAAATGCTACATCAAAAGTAAGCATTCTCTGAAACTAAAACAAAGTGGGACTTTAAATGGTGAGCTTTTTGCTTTGGTAACAGAGAATTTTTCTCCTAAATTAAACATTTTTGTCTTAGGAAAACTGTATATTCACATGCCAAAATAATAGACATCCCATGTGAATACTCTTTAGCAATTGTTGCTAAAGTGGTAACATCTTGCAAAATTATAGTATGATATCACAACCAGGATACTGATATTGACACAGTCATGATACAGAACTTTTTATCAACACAAGCTTTCTTCATATTGCTCTGTTTTTTTTTTCCCTTTGTTTGTTTAGTTTTTTTTTTTTTTTTGTACCAGGGTTTGAACCTGACTAATGGCATTGGAAATATTTTGTATGCTTATATATTCATGTCCTGTCTGTATATATTCCTCAGTGAAATATATATTCATGCCTTTTACCCATTCTCTGGTTGGATTTTTGTCATAGTTTTTTTTTTTTCTGTTGAATTTTGAGATTTTTACACATATTCTAGATGCTACTATTCAGTTGTCCAATATATACTTCAAAAATATTTTCTTCCACTTTATAAATTGTCCTTTCATTATATTAATAGGGTCTTTGTAAAACTAAAGTTTTCATTTTGATGCAGTATGATTTATCAAATTTTCTGTTTGTTGATCATGATTTTGATAACAAGCGTAAGAACTGTTTTTCAAGCCCTAGATCCCAAAAACTTCCCTTTTATTTTGTAAATTTTTATCATGTTTTTTAGTTAATTGCTAACATGATGTGTGAGGTTTAGGTGAGGATCATATTTTTGCTTATTGATGCACAAATTATTCAGCACCATTTGTTGAAAAGGTTGTCTTTACTCCATTAAGCTGTTTTTGCACTTTTGTCAAAAATCAGATGGGCAAATAAATATACATGGGTCTATTTCTGGGTTCTCTGTTCAGGTTTTTGATTCCTCCACTATTACTACATTACTATGATTACTTTGGCCATATGGTAAGGTTTAATATTGGGTAAAATGATTCCTCCAACTTGATTGTATTTTCGGGACATTGTTTTACCTATTCTTGGATCCGACTTTCCATATAAATTTTACAATAAGCTTTTCTGTGTTTATAAAATCTTCCTAGAATTTTTGGCAGGAATAACATTATACCTATAGATTAATTGTGGATAAATGATATCTTTAGTACATTGACTTTTTGATTCTATAGATACTATATGTGTGTTATGGTCTGAAAGTTTGTGATTCTCCATACATATATTGAAACTGAATCTCCAATGTGAGGGTATTTGGAGTGTGTTATATAGGAACTAATTAGATTACAAGGGCAAAGTCCTCATGAGTGGGATTCGTGCTCTATGAATAAAACCCCAGAAAGTACCCTTCTCTCTTCCATAATATGAGGAATCTATGAAAAGATGGTCATGTGTGAACCAGGGAATAAGCCCTTCCCAGTCACTGATTGTGATAGTGCCTTAATCTTAGAGTTATCAGTCTCTAAAATTGTGAAAAATGAATTTTATAGTTTATAAGCCACCCAGTATGCTATTGTTATAGCAGTCTGAATGGATTAGAACATTGTTTTTCCCTTTATCAATGTCAATAATATTCTTTGCTTTTTTATTGTCATTTTGTAGTTTTTAGCATACAATTCCTAAATAAGTGTTATACTTACATATTATATTTTCTTGAACAATTATAATGGCATTGTATTTCACTTTCATTGTCCATTTGTTCAATATTAGTATATAGAAAGTATTTATTTTTATAATTTATCTTTTATCTTGTGACCTTGCTGAACATACTTAATAGTTCTATGATTATTTTGTATAGATTTTGTGTATTGTCTTTCATGTCCTTTGCAAATGGGGGCAATTTTATTTTTTTTTTTCTTTTATAATCTGCATTATGTTTATTTATTTATTTATTTTTGTCTTATTAAAGAGGTTAGAACTTCTAACACTATGATGATTAAGAGTAGTACAAGTAGACATTCTTGCTTTGTCTTTGATTCTAGGGGCAAAGCATTTGGTCTTTATCATTAAGTATGATGTTAGATGTAATATTTGTGCATATGCTTGTTATCAAGTTGGGGGAGCACTCATCCTAATTTTTCTGAGTTTTTATTATGAATGGATATTGAATTTTATGCTATGCATTTTATGCTGCAGTTTACATTGCACAATGTTCTTGTAGTAATTTAATTTTCAAATATTGAAAGAATCTTGTATTTCTGGAATACAACTGGTTTAGTTGGTTTTTTTCGCCAGTGTGATCAAAAGACCTAACAAGAAAACTTTTAGAGGAGGAAAAGTTTATTTGGGGGCTCATATTTTCAGAGTTCTTAGCGTATAGTCAGCCAGCTCCATTGATTTGTGCCTGAGTTGAGGTAAGACATCATGGCAATAAAGTAAATCTTCTGGGAACATGGCATCAGGAAGGAGAGAGCAAGCTTCTCCTCACCATGGAAAATATATATATATACCTCAAAGGCACCACCCAAGTGACAAATCTCCTCCAGTCACACCCTACATGCCTATAGTTACCACACAGTATTATTAATAATATCAAAGGATTAATTCACTCATTAGATTAAAGCTCTTGTAAACTAATCATTTTACCCCTAATCTTTCTTGCATTTTCACACACATGAGCTTTTGGGGGATGCATGATATTTAAACCATAACAACTTACTATGAAATGTTTTATAAATATTGTATATATTGCTAGAATTATATTAGTTAATTTTTGTTGGAGATGTAAAAGTCTGTATTAATGTGGGATATTTGTCTATACTCCTATTACTTTATTTATTTATTTTTGCACTCTACTTTGGAGTCAAGTTAGTATTAGCCTCAAATTTTAAGATTGTGAATTGTACCTTCTTCAATGTGTTGAAAGTGATGCATAATTGATGTTAACTTTTCTTTTTTATTATAATTTTATATATGACAACAGAATGCATTACAGTTCATATTACACATATAGAGCACAATTTTTCATATCTCTGGTTGTATACAAAGTATATTCCCATCATTCGTGTCTTCATACATGTACTTAGGGTAATGAGGTCCATCTCATTCCACCGTCTTTTCTACCCCTAATGCCCTCCTCCCTTCCCCTCCTACCCCTTTGCCCTATCTAGAGTTCCTGTAATCCTCCCTTGCTTTCCCTCCCAACCCCACAATAAATCAGCCTCCTTATATTAGAGAAAACATTCATCATTTGTTTTTTTGGGATTGGCTAACTTCACTTAGCATTATCTTTTCCAACTCCATCCATTGACCTGCAAATGCCATGATTTTATTCTCTTTTATTGCTGAGTAATATTCCATTGGGTATGTATGCCACATTTTTTATATCCATTCATCTATTGAAGGTCATATAGATTGTTTCCAAAGTTTACCTATTGTGAATTTTTCTGATATAAACATTGATGTGGCTGTGTCCATGTAGTGTACTGTTTTTAAGTCCTTTGGGTATAGACTGAGTAGAAGGATAGCTGGGTCAAATGATGGTTTCATTTCCAATTTTCCAAGGAACCTCCACAGTGCTATACATATTGGCTGTACAAATTTGCACTCCTACCAGGAATGTATGAGTATACCTTTTCCCCCACATCCTCACCAACACTTATTGTTGTTTGTGTGTTCATAATAGCTGCCATTCTGACTGGAGTGAGATGATCTCTTAGAGTAGTTTTGATTTGGATTCCTCTAATTGCTAGAGATGATGAACATTTTTTTTCATATATTTGTTGATTGATTGTATATCTTCTTCTGAGAAGTGTCTGTTTAGTTCCTTGGCCCATTTATTGATTGGGTTATTTTGAGTTCTTTATATACCTTTATATACCTTAGAGATTAATGCTCTATCTGATGTGCAAATGGTAAAATTTTGCTCTTAAGCTATAGGCTCTCTATTTACCTCAATGTTTTTTTCTTTCTTTTTCTTTCCTTTCTTTCTTTCTTTCTTTCTTTCTTTCTTTCTTTCTTTCTTTCTTTCTTTCTTTCTATTTCTTTCTTCTTTCTTTTTTTTTTGCCTGAGAAGAAGCTTTTTAGTTTGAGTCCATCCTGTTTATTAATTCATGATATAATTCTTGTGCTATAGGATTCTTATTAAGGAAGTAGGGGCCTAATTCGATATGATGGAGGTTTGGGCCTACTTTTTCTACTATTAGACACAGGGTCTCTGGTGTGATTCCTAGGTCCTTGATCTACTTTGAGTTGAGTTTTTTGCATAGCAGGTGATAGGGGTTTAATTTCATTTGGTTGCATATGGATTCCCAGTTTTCCTGGCACCATTTGTTTAAGAGATTATCTTTTCTCCAATGTAGGTTTTTAGTGCATTTGTCAAATATAAGATAACCGTAATTATGTGGGTTAGTCTCTTTGTCCTCTATTCTGTACCATTGGTCTACCAGTCTGTTTTGGTGCCAATACCATGCTGTTTTGTTACTATTGCTCTGTAGTATAGTTTAAGGTCTGGTATAGTGATGCCACCTGCTTCAGTCTTCCTGCTAAGGATTGCTTTAGCTATTCTGGGTCTCTTATTTTTCTACATAAATTTCATGATTGCTTTTCCTATTTCTATGAAGAATGTCATTGGATTTTTATTGGAATTGAATTAATTCTTATAATGCTTTTAGTATTATGGTAATTTTGACAACATTAATTCTGCTTCTGCAAGAACAAAGGAGATCTTTCCATCTTCTAAGATCTTCTTTAATTTCTTTCTTTAGTGTTCTACAGTTTTCAGTGTAGAGGTCTTTCACCTCTTTTGTTGGGTTGATCCCCAAGTATTTTATTTTTTTGAGGATATTGTAAATGGGGTAGTTTTTCTCATTTCCTTTTCAGAGGATTTGTCACTGATATACAGAAATGATTTTAATTCATGAGTGTTGATTTTATATCCTGCTACTTTGCTGAATTTATTTACTAGTTCTAAAAGTTTTCAGGTGGAGCTTTTTGGGTCTTCTAGGTATAGAATCATATCTTCGGCAAATAGACCTAATTTGAGTTCTTCTTTTCCTGTGTGTATCCCTTTAATTTCTTTCATTCGTCTAATTGCTTTGGCCAGTGTTTCAAGAACTATGTTAAATAGAAGTGATGAAAGGGGGCATCTCTGTCTTGTTCCAGTTTTTAGAGGGGATGCTTTCAAGTTTTCTCCATTTAGAATGATGTTGGTTGGGGCTTAGCATAGGTAACTTTTAAGATGTTGTGATATGTCTCTATTATCCCTAGATTTTCTAGTATTTTGTCCAAGAAGGGGTGCTGTATTTTGTCAAATGCTTTTCTACATTTATTGACATGAACATGTAGTTCTTATATTTAAGTCTATTGATGAGATGAATTACATTTATTGATTTCCATATGATGAACCAACCTTACATCCCTGGGATGAACCCCACTTGATTATGGTGCACTAGATAGTTTTTGTATTTGATTTGTCAGAATTTTATTGAGAATTTTTGCATCTATGTTCCTTAGAGATATTGGTCTAAAATTTTCTTTTTTTTTACATGTCTTTGCCTGCTTTTGGAATCAGGGTGATATTGGCCTCAGAGAATGAAATTCTTACAGGTGAATGACAACACAGAAACAACACATCAAAATCTCAGGGGCACTCTGAAGGCCATAGTAAGAGGAAAGTTCATTGCATGGAGTTTATTTCTTAAAAGATGTTAATTTTTCTTTAAAGTTTTGGTAAAATTCTCCAGTGAAACCATTTGAACCCTTAGATTTTTGAGTTTTTAAATTATAAATTTAGTTTCCTTAATAGCTATAGATTCATTTATCACATATTAGGAGAGTGATGGTTGCTTGTGTTTTTCAAATGTTGGTTTATTTCATTTAAATAACCAAATTTGTATTTTTTGAATTGTTTTACTCCTTTATTATTCTTTGCATATCTTCAGAGTCCATTATGATATCTCCTGGTTTTTTTTTTTTTTTTTTTTTTTTTGGTGTGTGATACTAGTAAAATTTGTGTCTCCTCATCTTTGCCAATTTCACTGATATTTCCAAAAATATTTTTTGTTTTGTTGACTTTTTGCATTGTTTTCTCTTTCTGGTTTTATTTTTGCATTTTATTATTTCCTTCCTTTTGCTTGAATTTATTTGATTTTCTCTTCTTTGTCTACTTCTTTTTTTTATTGGTTGTTCAAAACATTACAAAGCTCTTGACATATCATATTTCATACATTAGATTCAAGTTGGTTATGAACTCCCAATTTTACCCCAAATACAGATTGCAGAATCACATCGGTTACACATCCACATTTTTACATAATGCCCTATTAGTAACTGTTGTATACTGCTACCTTTCCTATCCTCTACTATCCCCCCTCCCCTCCCCTCCCATCTTCTCTCTCTACCCCATCTACTGTAATTAATTTCTCTCCTTGTTTATTTTCCCATTCCCCTCACAACCTCTTATATGTAATTTTGTATAACACTAAGGGTCTCCCTCCATTACCATGCAATTTCCCTTTTCTCTCCCTTTCCCTCCCACCTCATGTATCTGTTTAATGTTAATCTTTTATTCCTGCTCTTCCTCCCTGCTCTGTTCTTAGTTGCTCTCATTATATCAAAGAAGACATTTGGTATTTGTTTTTTTAGGGATTGGCTAGCTTCACTAAGCATAATCTGCTCTAGTGCCATCCATTTCCCTGCAAATTCCATGATTTTGTCATTTTTTAGTGTTGCGTAATACTCCATGGTGTATAAATGCCACATTTTTTTTTATCCATTCATCTATTGAAGGGCATCTGGGTTGGTTCCACAGTCTAGCAATTGTGAATTGTGCTGCTATGAACATCGATGTGGCAGTATCCCTGTAGTACGCTCTTTTAAGGTCTTTAGGGAATAGTCCGAGAAGGGCGATAGCTGGGTCAAATGGTGGTTCCATTCCCAGGTTTCCCAGGAATCTCCATACTGCTTTCCAAATTGGCCGCACCAGTTTGCAGTCCCACCAGCAATGTACAAGACTACGCCTTTTCCCCACATCCTCTCCAGCACTTGTTGTTTGACTTCATAATGGCTGCCAATCTTACTGGAGTGAGATGGTATGTTAGGGTGGTTTTGATTTGCATATAGGGTCTACAAAAAAACTACTAGAACTAATAAATGAATTCAGCAAAGTGGCAGGATATAACATCAACACGCATAAATCAAAGGCATTTCTGTATATCAGCGACAAAAGTTCTGAAACGGAAATGAGGAAAAACACTCCATTCATAATATCCTCAAAAAAATAAAATACTTGGGAATCAACCTAACAAAAGAGGTGAGAGATTTATACAATGAAAATTACAGAACCCTAAAGAGAGAAATTGAAGAAGACCTTAGAAGATGGAAAAATTATACCCTGTTCATGGATAGGCAGAACTAACATCATCAAAATGGCGATATTACCCAAAGTTCTCTATAGGTTTAATGCGATGCCAATCAAAATTCCAAGGGCATTTCTTGTAGAAATAGAGAAAGCAATCATGAAATTCATATGGAAAAATAAAAGACCCAGAATAGCAAACGCAATTCTAAGCAGGAAGTGTGAATCAGGCGTTATAGCGATACCAGATTTCAAACTATATTACAGAGCAATAGTAACAAAAACAGCATGGTACTGGTACCAAAACAGGTGGGTGGACCAATGGTACAGAATAGAGGACACAGAGACTAATCCACAAAACTACAACTATCTTATATTTGATAAAGGGGCTAAAAGCATGCAATGGAGGAAGGATAGCATCTTCAACAAATGGTGTTGGGAAAACTGGAAATCCATATGCAACAAAATGAAACTGAATCTCTTTCTCTCGCCATGCACAAAAGTTAACTCAAAGTGGATCAAGGAGCTAGATATCAAATCAGAGACTCTGCGTCTGGTAGAAGAAAAAGTTGGCTACGATCTACATACTGTGGGGTCGGGCTCCAAATTCCTCAATAGGACACCCATAGCGCAAGAGGTAATAACAAGAATAAACAAATGGGACTTACTCAAACTAAAAAGTTTTTTCTCAGCAAGAGAAACAATAAGAGAGGTAAATAGGGAACAAATTTTTACTCCTCACACTTCAGATAGAGCCCTAATATCCAGAGTATACAAAGAACTCAAAAAATTAGACAATAAGATAACAAATAACCCAATCAACAAATGGGCCAAGGACCTGAACAGACACTTCTCAGAGGAGGACATACAATCAATCAACAAGTACATGAAAAAATGTTCTTTGTCTACTTCATTGATGGTGGGGGCTTAGAGTATTAAGACTTCCTTTTTTGCTAATTTATGCATTTAGTGCTATATTCCTGAAACTGCTTTAAATTTATTCTACATATGTAGATGTTTTATTTTCTTTTATACAGCAAGAAAATATATAATGCTCAAAATGAATAAACAAACAAAAGTAAACATCAGAATATATGAGGAAGTAAGAAGACTTTATATTTAAGTAGAAAAAAACAAACTCATTGTTAGTTTCTCCTACTAAACACTCACAACTCATATCACTCTGACACCAGGTGTTAGAAAAACGACAAACTGCTTTTTTTCCCCTGTTTTCACATCATAACAGTCATCACAGAAGACTTCTACAACCTCAAATGTATAGGGATTTTTTTACCCCAGTAAGTAAGCTATCAATACTACAGATAGTACTAGGTGGATGTCTCCAAATTCAATTCAATTCTGACACTATTTACCTGGAGATAGCATTAGATTCAACAAGTTGGAGGCTTAATTCCCCAAAATGTCCTGGAAATTAGATGCCACTCTTGAGCCTCAGGTTGTTTTTACCTGTGTCTCTTACCAACCAGCTATAAATTGGGTTTTCATAAATCCTTCCTTTGGTTCAAGTAATTTTCTGTTTAGAAACTCACAGAACTTAGGGAAACACTATGTTTACTGGTTTATTATAAAGGATATTGTAAAGGACTCAGGTGAGGATATGCACAAGGTGATTTGGGAGAAAGGTCCTGGAGCCTCCTTGTTTTCTAAGGGCACACCACCCTCCAGGAACTTCCACATGTTTAGTTATGCAGAAGTTCTATAATTGCTGCTACTTTAGATTTTTATGGAGATTTTATAATACAGGCATAATTGAAACATGGAAAACCATGTAGAAATGTGACTGGAGGGGCTGGGGATGTGGCTCAAGCGGTAGTGCACTCACCTGGCATGCGTGGGGCACTGGGTTTGATCCTCAGCATCACGTAAGAATAAAATAAAGATGTTGTGTCCATTGAAAAATAAATATTAAAACTCTCTCTCTCTCTCTCTCTCTCTCTCTCTCTCTCTCAAAAAAGAAATGTGACTGGAAAAAAAGGGATCAAATTTCTATTATTTTAACACTTTAAAGATAAATTGTACCATTTCCAGGTCTCTAGCTTCTTTAGTTCCACATTTGTAATATATGAGGGGGAAGAAAAGAAAAAAGATAAAACAACAACAAAACAACAAGTAACTCATTTATTCCTTGTGTTGTTCTTTGGTAGTTGAAGTTTCTAGTTGGCTTCTTCTGTCAACTAATCAGTTTTCTTTTGTATTTATATATTCAAAAATATAAAATATTTAGGGTTGTAGGTTGTAACTAGTCTTTATACTTGAATTTAGGTAGTAATGGGAAAATCTTTTTGGAAATTGATTTAGTTACCATTTTGTCACTGTGAAAAAAAATACCTGAGATAAAAATCTTAAAAAGAAAAATGTATTTTGGTTTATGGTTTTAGAGCTTTCAGTTCATAATGAGCTAGTTCCATTTTTTTTGGTGTGAGGTGAGGCAATATACCCTTTAATGTTCCCCAGTAACCCACTATTTAGGCCCTACCTAAAGTTTTCCCCAAATTCCAATAGCAGCACCAGATGGGGACCAAGTCTTCAACAATTGAATATTTGGGGGGACTTTCCAGATCCATACTATAACAAAAATAGAAGTTCCTATTATCCACTTTTATAGACAAGGAAACAGACACTCAAATAAGGCTAATGAGTTCCCTGAGATCACAGAAGAAACTAAGCATAATCTAGGATTCTATCCTCTTAATCTGTCTTCCTCCAATGTTATAAATATACTATAATGCTATAACTTTCTCTTTTTTTAGATCCTTCAATTTTATCATCAGTAAAAAAAATGAGAAATAATATTTATCTTCACACTTGCTTTTAGGACCACATGGGCTGTTCTTAAAGGCTCAATTAGTCATGCATTGATTGTTATTTATTTAGAGAACTGTGATTTAAAAGTCTTGAAAGTTAATATAATTTGTAATTTTTCAGTTCAATCAAATGCCAGCTTGAAGGCTATTGTTTTAAATAGTTTTTTATTTATTTTTTTTAGTCATTCACTTTTTATGTATTGAATATCTATTTGCTATGGTTTCAATGCAGGGCTTAAGTGAGTTCCACTAGTATATGTAAATTATTATTCCATTTATAAACTTCACAGAAAACTTTTTTTGGAACATTCCTTCCTAATGGTGATTTAATAACACCATTTTTCAAACATGAAAGACAAGTCATTGTACATTTTTCTTTGTGTGCTATGAAAGCCACTAAAGTAGGTGTGACCCTTCGTGCTATCCTCTTGTCATTTTCCCAACCAGAGAATATAGTTTGGATCCATTAATGTTTTAGATTTATGACCTTTTTTTCTGTTCCTGTAGAGTTGAGAGTGAACTGTCTTATACCTGCAGAGGAGAGCATTTTGTGAGTAAAGTAGAAAGAACAGATTCTTTGTACATGCCTCCATTTTCCATCATCTGTACTAAAGTTCCCTTTCCTTTTAGGCAGCTACCTTAAGTACTCATCATAATATAAAAACATATCACCTGAGTAATGCTGAAGCTGAAAGGTATAAATAGGGTTTAGAGAGATTTAAATGAGATCTTTGCAACAATTGTGCTGGGAAAGGATTACAAGTGAGCCTGACATACTGAATTTTGACCTTTGAGTGGCCTTATGTGGCTTAGGATATTGAAAATCCTTAAACCAGTGACCCTATGGATAAATGCAGGGTCTGTGGTGAATTTAAGTTTGGAAAGAACAGATTTAGATATACTTAGACTTCGTTTGTTTATTCATCTTAGTTAAAATGCAGGATTTGAAGTAAAGCTTTCAAATCTCATTTCAATATCCAGGAGAAACTAGAATATTTGAAAGAATATACTAATACTAGAGGCTATTACCAAGTTTTCACAAAATATTTATTGGTATAAGTTGAATATCCCTTATTTGAAATGCTTGGGATCATATTTTTCAGATTTGGGATTTTTTTTTTTCAGACTTCAAAATATTTACATAATGAGATATCTTGTGGATGAGGATGTGAAAAGTAATGGACATCCATATCTTGAGAATGAACCCTAATATTTTTATGGCAATGTTAATGGTTAAATATATTCAACTTGACTGATTTAAAGGAAGCTCAGGCAGCTGATCAAACATTGATTCTGGGTGTGTTTGTCAGGGAGTCCCAAGAAGAGATTAGCATTTGAATCAGCAGACTGAATAAAGAAGATACACTCTCGGGGAGAAGGGAAATTGCATGGTAATGGAAGGAGACCCTCAGGGTTATACAGTGGAGGGGGTAGAGAGAGAGGAGGGGAGGGGAGGGGAGAGGTGGGGAGGGGGGAGGGTGGAGGATGGGAAAGGCAGCGGAGCACAACAGACACTAGTATGGCAATATGTAAATCAATGGATGGGTAACTGATGTGATTCTGCAATCTGTGTATGGGGTGAAGGTGGGAGTTCATAACCCACTTGAATCAAAGTGTGGAATATGATATGTCAAGAAATTTGTAATGTTTTGAACAACCCACAATAAAAAATTAAAAAAAAAAAGAAGATACACTCTCACTAATGAGGGTGGTCACCTTCCAATTTGTGGAGGGTCCAGATAAAACAAAACGGCAGAAATAGGGCAAATTTCCTTTCTCTCTCCTTGAACTAGGTTATCCATCTTTTGTCTTCAGACATCAAAGCTCCAGTTTCCTGAATCTTAAACTTTACAAAATTTATATCAGCAGTCTCAGACTTGTACTTAGTACTTGGTTTCGGCTGAGAGTAACATCATCAGTTCCCCCAGGGTCTCAGGCCTTATGACTTAGAAAGAATAATATTGCTAGTTTTCCTGATTTTCTAGATTACAAACAATGGAACATAATGGGATTTCATGAACTCTGTAATAATTTGAGCCAACTCTGATAAATACCCTCATATATCTTTATGCATTCTCTAGGTTTCATTTTTCTGGAGAAACAAGACTAAAACAGGGTATTAACCAAAAGGTCTGCATCTGTTATACCTCAACCAGACACTAAGATAATTAGTATGGCTAGATTAATTCAGGGTAACTAAAAACTAAGAAAAGGGGCAACTACTGGCTTGTGGACCCTAGCTATGGGCCCACTCACCCAAAGGCAGCATGACTAACTAACCTTGGATCCTGGCAGCAGAAATACTTGTCTGTAGCTTTTACCAATGAGCCTATATAGTCTCTCAGGCTGGACTGACTAGAGGAAGGATTTCCCTGCCAAAGACAGTGTGTAAAGATTAAAATAAATGTCTGTTTCTTTTTCCCAAATACAAGGTGTCAGAGATCCAAAAAATCAGGATAACTGACACTAGCAAAAAAAAAATATCCATTCAGAAATCGAGTATAAACTGCTTAATAAATAATTCAAAAATATCCATCTTAAAAAATCTCAGTGGCTATAAAAGAGAATAAAGAGAGACTTATAAATAAAAAAACATATAAATGAACCAAATGAGGAACTCTATAGAGAGGTAGAAACCATGAAAAAAATTAGTTATGGAATAAGAAATACAGTTAATGAACTACAAACTTCAGTAGATCCTTGCACACTTCAGTGTGTTAGGAAGCTTTTTGTCACCACAATCAAAAGAACAACTTAGGGAAAAGTTTATTTTGACTCATGATTTCAGAAGCTCAGTCCATAGTTGGCCAACTCCATTGCTCTGGGCAAATAATGAGGCAAATGATAGTGGAAAGGTGTGGCAAAGGAAAGCTGTCAGCTCATGGCAACCAAGAAGGAGAGAGAAAGAGGGGAAGGGGCTGTAGGAAAGCCAAATCTTTCCTGAGTGATCCACCTTCTGTAGCCACACCTTACTTGCCTACAGTTAACGTATTTTGTCCATTCAAACTAGGAGGTACTGATTAGGTCACAGCTTTCAAAATATGATCATTTCATCTCTGAATATTCTTGCATTAATGTGGGAGCTTTTGAGGGATACCTCATATTACAACCAAAGCAGTGATTTAGTATAGCCACAACAGAAGAATATGGATATGGAGATTCCTCAAAAAATTAAAATAGAACTACAGTATGATTTGTCACTCCTATTACTGGGCATATATCCAAAGCAAGTGAATTAAGTATGTAAAAGAGACATCTGGGGCTGGGGTTGTAGCTCAGTGGTAGAGCACTCACCTTGCACATGCAAGGCCCTGGGTTCCTTGGCACTACATATAAATAAACAAAATAAAGTTATTGGGTCCAACCACAACTACAAAAAATAAATATTAAGAAAAGAGACATCTGAACTCCTGTGCTCATCGCAGCATTGGTCACAATCGCCAAGAAATGAGAATAGTTTAATTTCCATTAACTGATGAATGGATGAAGAAAAGGTGGTATATATACACAATGGATTCATTAACCATCCTCAAAAATAATGAAATCTTGTCATTTACAATAACATGAATGGGACCAGAGATCATTGTGTTAAATGAAATAAGACAAGGGAAGGTAGAGAAATACCACCTTATCTCATTCATGTGGAGTGTAAAAAAAACATTGATCTTACAGAAGTTGAGGATTGATTAGTTATTGCAAGAGTATGGGGAGAACAAGGTGAAGGGATGCACAGGAGAAGACTGATTCATTGGTTCTAAGTTATAGTGAGGATCAAATAGTTCCAGTGTGCAGTAGGATGCCCATAGATAAAAATAATGTAGCATGTTTTAGTCAGCTTCATTTGTGTTGTGACCAAAACACTTGACAAGAACAAGATAGAGAAGAGAAAATTTATTTTGACTCTTGGTTTTGGAGGTCTCAATCTGTAGACACTGGCTCCATAGCTCTGGGCTGAGGGAGAGGAAGAACATCCATGATGGAAGGGCATGATGGAAGAAAGCAGGTAAGAACAGGGCAATAGGGAGCAGAGAGAAGTCCACTCACCAGAGACAAAATATAAACCCTGAAGCATGACCACAGTGACCTACCTCCTCCAGCCATACCTTATTTACCTATAGTTAACCACTCATTTAATCTATATCAGTGGATTAATCTACTGATCATGTTACAATGTCCATAATCTAATCATTTTACCTCTGAAAATACTTGCATTGTCTCCCACATGAGCTTTTGGGGAACATCTCATATCTAAACCATATCATACCATACATTTCAAGAAGTTAGAAGAAAGGATTTTGAACATTTCCCCCATAAAGAAATGACAAATGTTTGAAGAACTAGTTATGTTCAATCTGAGTTAGGTATTACACAATGTACACATGTTTCAAAACATCATGTTGCCGCATTAAAATGTAAAGTTTTTGTTTTTATGTGTTTGTTAAAAATAAGTTTAAGTTAAAAAAAATCTTTAGAGATTTCAACATCAGACCTGACCAAAGAGAAGAAGGCACCAGTGAGCCTGGTCATTTGAAATTATGCAATCAAGG
Organism: Marmota flaviventris; assembly: GCF_047511675.1. Lineage (NCBI taxonomy): Eukaryota > Metazoa > Chordata > Mammalia > Rodentia > Sciuridae > Marmota > Marmota flaviventris. The sequence continues at coordinate 104,931,682 of NC_092518.1, forward strand.
AAGTAAGAAAAAATAGAAGTAGAATGCCTATGGGATTTGTGAAACACCATCAAGTGAACCAACACACACATTGTGGGAGTCTTAAAGGGGAATAATAAAAGAAAGGAGAAGAAAGCTTATTTAAATAAATGAAGGGTTAAAAGTTCTCATATCTGGGAAAGGAAATGAATATCTATATTCATATCCATATCATGAAGTCTAAAAATCTCAGAGATTGTACTTCAAGAATTGTATATTGAGACTCATTATAAGATAATAGAATGCACTAATCTTAGAAATAATAGATATATACCAAACTGAAAAAGAAGGAATGGACAAGACATTCTTAGACAAGAGGACCTTTAAGTCTAAAACTGTTATAAGAGACAAAATCATTAGAAAATAATAAAAAAGGTCAATCTATCAGAAAGTGTGTGTGTGTGTTGTGTGTGTGTGTTATGAAGCAAACATTTACAGATATGAAGGGAGAAATAAACATAAATATGATAGTAATAAGCTTTAATACCCACTGCAAATAATGGATAGATCATCTAGACAGAAAATCAGTTAGGAAGCATTGGACTTGAACTACACTTTAAACCAAAAGGACCTAAGACATTCCATCCAGTACCAGCAGAATGTAAATTTTTCTCATCCACACACAGATCTTTCTCCAGGATAAATCATATGTTAGCCTAAAAAACATATCTTTACAAATCAAGACTGAAATAATATTGACCACAATGGAATAAAACTAGAAATTAATAACAAAAGAAAATAAGATAGTTAACAACTGCATGGAAATGAATCAACATATTCTTGCACAAGTATTGGATCAAAGTAAAAGTCAAAAGAGAGGGGCTGCGGTTGTGGCTCAGAGGTAGAGTAATTGCTTAGCACATGCAAGGCCCTGGGTTTGTTCCTCAGCACCACATACAAACAAATAAATAAAATAAAGGTATTGTGTCAACTACAACTAAAAAATATTTTTAAAAAATCAAAAGAAAAATTAGAAAATATCGTGCCTAAATTGATGGTATACAACAAAAGTAGTAATAAGAGGAAGTTTATAGTAATAAATGCCCACATCAAGAAAGAAGACAAAAGATATCTTAAATAACCTAACTTTAAATCTCAAGGAACTTGAAAATATCATGGAGTGCTAATATTTAAAAAATATTCCAATAAATTGGACAACAAAACTGTATAAATTCCTACAAACAAAATTTAAGGCTGAATCAAGGATAAATAGAAAGTCTGAGCAAATAACAAATAAGGAGATTGAATCATTAACAAAAAACTTCCCAAAGAAATATCTAGGACCATATGGTTTCACTGATGAATTCTACTAAACATTTATGGAAAAATTAACACCAACCAACACTTCCAATTTTATGAGAACAACATCATCCAGATATTAAATCCAAAGATACCACAAAAATACAAAACAAACAGGTACAAGACAATACATCTTATGCAAGTATTCTTAAAGAAAAAATATGCAAACCCAATTTCAGAGTACAAAAGAAATATCTTATACCATGACCAAGTGGCATTAATCCTTAAGATAAAAGTATGCTTCAATATATGCAAATAAATCAATGTGATACAAAACATAGTACTATGAAGGCTAAAATTCATAGGATCTTCTCAGTAAACACAGAAAAGTCAATTCACAAACTTCTACACATTTCATGATAAAAATCTCTCAACCAATTAGATACAGAAGAAACTTAGGTCAACCCCATTAAGGACATATATGAAAGGACCACATATAACATCATACTCAATGGAAAAAAACTGAAAGCTTCTGATAAAAGATCTGGAACAATGCATATATTTGCTCACATTGCCACTTCTATCCAATATTTTCTGGAAAAAAAAGAATGAAAAGACAGTTCAACAAGGAAGAAGCAAAAGTCTTTTTGTTTGCAGATGACATGATCTCATACATAAGAAACCCCATAGACTCCAACAAAAAAAAAGAGAAAAAAAAGAAAGACCTATAAAACTCATAAGTGAATTCAGTGAAATTACATGATAAAAAATCATTTGCATGTTATCTACTAACAATGAACTATCTGAAAAGGAAATTGAGAAAAAATTCCATTTAAAAATAACATTAAAAAGAATAATATGCTTAGGAAAAAACAAGGTGGTGAAAGATTTGTACAATAAAAAAGTATAAAATCTTGATAAAATAAATTAATCAAAGCATAAATAAATAGACAACCTGTGTTCACAGATTGAAAGAATTAATTCTATTAACACAGCATACCACCAAATTGCTCTTCTTCACATACAACTTCTGAGAAAGTACTCTAAGGAAATAAAATCCATACCTCACTGAGATATCTGCACTTTCATGTTCATTGAAGCATTTTTTCCAGTAGCTCGGATATTGAAAGAACCTAAATATTCATTGACAAATAAATGAATACAGGAATTTATATGTGTGTGTGCTTATACATAGAGACAGACACACATATGTGAACGGTATATTTTTAGGCTTATGAAAGAAAATTTGCCATTTGTCATTTGCAACAATGTGGTTGAGCCTGGAGGAATTAGACACAGAAAAATCTGTATGAATTCACTTAGATGTGGAATATAAAACAAGAAGTAGAAAGTCAAACCTGGTTTCAAGGGAGGACAAGGATATATAGAGGGAACACTGCAAAGTTGAAGTTATGTAGGATGAGTAACTCTAATATAGCTTAAAGGCTAACTTAATGTATCCTGAAAATTTGTTGGGAAAGTACATATTAGATGCTTTTACCACACCAAAAAAAAAAGGTATATGTGAAAGATGATGGATGTATTAATACATTTGACTACAGTAATTATTTAAATTTGTACAGATATATCAAAAAATTTTGTCATGTACTTTAAAAAAATATAGTCATAATTCCATACTCACATGGGGCTAGTTCTAGAATCCCCCTTAGATACCAAAATCTGAGAATGCTATTTCTCTTATATAAAATTGTTTAGTATTTGTATATAACCTACACATATCCTCCTGTATGCTTTAAGTCATCTCTAGATTACTTATAATAACTAACACACCTTAAATGCTAAATAATTTTTGTATTGTTTTGCTTAGGGAATAATAGCAAAAAAAGCAAGCAAAAGGAAAAAAGATCCCTGATATTTCAGCTTATAATGGACTTATTGGATGTAATGTCATCATAAGTTGAGTACCATTAGTATTATGTAAGGAACTCCTACAACCCAGTAGCAATAAAAGTAATAACCTAATTAACAGTGGACAAAGAATCTGGATATATTTTACTACAGAGAAGACATACAAATGACTAATTGTATAAAAAGCTTCTCAGTATCTTTATTAGGGAGATGAAATTCAAAACCACAGTAAGGTATCACATCATACCTCTAAGGATAGATATTAGCAAAAACATTCTCCTAAAATCTTCAAGGTGTTATTTTGTCATCTGGCTTTTCTGTCTTCATTTTCTTTATTACACTTGCTAGTTTCCATATGTTGTTGCTCATTTTTAGCAACAAATTCTGGAATTTATTCATTGATGCTGCCATATTTTTCTATTTTATAATATAAAATTTCTTTAATAGTTTCACTAATTTTCCCTGTTCCATAAGAAATAATTGTAATGTTTATTTTTAAATTTATTTTTTGAAAAAAAACAATTCTCATTCTTATTATGGAACTAATATTTCATTTGCAAGTAGTCCTTGGCTAAGTCACGTGCATTTTGAATATTTGCTATATTTATTTTCATTTCAATTTTTTTAGTTATAACTTTTTCAGATATGTGTACAGTCACAGAGGACAGTAGCAAATGGTAGTTTATAAAATCTTATCTATATTATGTATTTTCAGTAGATTTTGTTTAAGAACTGTGACCATAGATTGTAGCTGAGGTCCCATTTATCACTACCTCAACTTAATTTCCTACCATTTATTCTCTTAGTATGAATTTAATGTTAAGTTTTTACATTTATGATTTCATAATTTAATATATGTTTAAATGTCCATACACAATATTTAATGTTCTTTCATAGTTTTATGACTTTATGTAAGTGACTTTTAATGTATTTGTGGATTTATGCACGATCTTAACATTTGGATCAGCAGTTCTACTCCTAGGTATATACTTAAGAGAATAGAAATATATACTGCCACAAAACTTTTAAACTAATGTCCTTTGCAGAATTATTCATAAGGCCAAAAAGCAAAAACAGCATATATATTTATTCACTGATAATTGAACAAACAAAATATAGTATACTTGCTCTCTAATTCTAGAATATTTTTACTACCCAAGAAAGAAACCCTCATGAGTAGTCCTTCTCCATTTTCCTATCACCTATCCCCTTGTAATGACTGATTTACTTTCTGTATATATAGATTTGCCTATCCTAGACATTTTGAATTGTTGAAATCTTATGTGGTCTTTTGTGTCTGACTTTTCACTTAACATAATAGTTTCATGTCTCATCTTTGTTGTAGCATTTGTCAGTAATTCATTCCTTTTTATGGTCAAATGATATTCAGTCTATTAGTATACTTCATTTTATTTATTCCTTTATCAGTGTTTTTATCAGTGAATTGATATGTGTGTTATTTCCACCTTTTGGATTTTATGAATAATTCTACTATGAACCTTGGTTTGAAAGTTGTGTGAGGGTATACATTTCTATTTCTCTTAGATTTATGGAATTGCTGGGTCAAATAATAACTGTATATTTAACATCTGTTTGAGGAAATGCTAGAACGATTCTCCCCAAAATTGTCCAACCTTCATTTTGAAGGATATTTTCTGCATATAAATATTTAGGATAATGGCCTCTTTTTCTTTTAATATTTTAAAGTTGTCATTCCATTGCCCTCTGGCATTTATTATATCTGATGAAAAGGCACCATAATTCTTATTGTTTTTCTCTATAAGCTAATGCACCTTTTTTCTATTTATGATCATGAAGATTTTTATCTTGCTTTAAATATACATTTACCTTTAATGTTTTTTGTTTAGTTGGGACTCTAAGATATATTCTATAAGGGCCAGATTTAACCTTTTCTGGATAGCAGTCTCTTTCATGACCACTCAACTTCACTTGGCATAAAAGTAGCCATGGAGAATGCATAACTAAATGAACATTGATGTGTTTCAATAAAAGTTTATTTTAAAACACATATGGTGGGGCCACATTTTCCTGCAGGCTGTAGTGTGTTGACTTTTTCTTGTATGTTTTCCATTAAGTGTGATGTAATGTTTAATTGAAATATGATCCCTGTAATCAAAGAATATATTTTTAATTTCTTTTTTTGATGATTAGAGTTTTTATTCCTATTTTGATCTAAATATTACTTAGGTTATTCTTTCAATTTTCATGTAGTTGTAGCTGTAGATTGTAGTTCTAGACTGTTCATTTTCTTATCCCCTAGTTGGCATTTGTTATGGTTTGGATATGAAATGTCCCCCTAAAAGTTCATGTGGTAATTCAGGAATGTTCAGAGGTGAAATGATTATGAGACATGTAACATAATCAATGGACCAATACATTTGATGTATAAGATTAATATAAAAACTTATGGGCAAAGATCAAAGCTGAAATTAATAAAATGTAGAATAAAAGAGCAATACAAAAGATCAATTAAACAAAGTGTTTGTTCTTTGAAAAGATAAACAAGATTGATAAACCAAACTATCTAAAAGAGAGAAAATACCCCAATTAATAAAATTATAGTTGAAGAAAGGAATATTATGACAGATACTGCTGAACTCAAGAGGACTATTAAGGGCTATTCTAAAACATAATCCAATAATTGGAATATCTAGAGGAAATGGATAAATTTCTAGACACATATAACCTGCTCAAATTGAATCAAGAGAATACAGAAAACCTAAGCAGACCAGTAACAAGCAAGAATATTGGAGCAATAATAAAAGTTCCCATTCAAGAAAAGCCCAGGAGCACACAGATTTCCAGCTAATTTCTACCAGGCCTTTAAAGAACTAATGCCAATACTCCTTAAATTATTCTATGAAATAGAAAAGGGGGAATATTCTCAAATTAATTCTTTGAAGCCCGTATAACTCTGGTACCAACACTATATTAGGATAAGTCAAAGAAAAACTTACAGATCAATATCCTTGATGATAAGCATAGATAAAAAAAATAATTAATAAAATATTTGCACATGGAGTTCAATAATATGTCTAAAAGATAATACACCATGGTCAAGTTGGTTACAGTCCAGAAATACAAAGATGGTTCAGCACATGCAAATCAACAAACATAATATACCACATAAATGAAATCAAGGACACAAAACATATTATCTTAATAGATACAGAAAAAAAAATTGACAAAATTCAGCATCGCTTCTCAGTAAAAACCACAAAGGGACCAGGCATAGAAGGAACTTACCTCAACATCATAAAGGCTATACATGGCAAATCAAGTCAGTATCATACTAAATGGGGAAATTTTGGAGGCATTTCCTTTAAAATTAGAAATAAAGTATCCACACATAGAAATCCTGTTCAATATGGTACTTGAAATTTTAGCCAGAGCAATCAGGAAGAGAAAGAAATAGAAAAGAAACAAATAAGAAAGGCAGAAGTCAGAAGTCAAATTACTGCTATGTGCAATTATATGATACTAAGTCTAAAAGTTCCACTGGAATACTTCTAGAGATGGTAAAAATAATCAGCAAAGTAGCAGGATACAAATCAACATACATAAATAAATAGTTTTTCTATACACCAGTAATGAATATGCTGAGAAAGAAAAAAATAGCACTCAGAATATATTCAAAAAAATAAAATACCAAGGAAAGCTAGGCACCATGGTGGACACCTATAATCCCAGTGGATCAGGAGGCTGAGGCAGGAGGAACACAAATTCAGAGCCAGCTTCAGCAATTTAGCAAGGCTCTATGCAATTTAGTGAGATCCTGCCTCAAAATCAAAAATAAAAAAAAAAAGGGCTGGGAATTTTGCTCAGTAGTTTGAACACCGCTGGGTTCAACCCCTGGCACCAAAATTTAAAAATAAATAAATAAATAAATAAATAAAATAAAATAAAATACCTAGGAATAAACTTCACCAAGGAAGTGAAAGGACCTCTGCAGGGAATTTTACGGATTGCTGAAAAAAGGAATAGAAGAAGACACTAGAAGATAGAACCCCATCCATGTTCATCAAATTAATATTGAATTCATATGTAAGAAAAAAACAACAACCCTGAATAGCCAAACAATTTTGAGCAAAAGACCAATGCTGGAGGCATCTCAATACTCCAATTTGAATTACATTGCAAAGCCGTATTAAAAAAATGAATGGTACTGGCATAAAAACAGACATGCATGTGAACAGACTAGAATAGAAAACAGAGAAAAAAAACTCATACAGCTATATTCACCTGATTCTTCACAAAAGTGCCAAAAATGTATGTTTAAGATTCAATAGTCTCTTTAATAAATGACACTGGGAAATTTGACGTTCATAAGTAGAATAATGAAAGTACATCCTTATCTTTCATCCTGCACATATATCAACTCAAAATTGATTGAAGGCCTAGGTAAAATGACCAATAATTTTGCACCAACTAGATGAAAACATCAGGGAAACACTTCAATATACAGGCACAGGCCAAGACTTCTGGAATAAAACTCCTATAGCTCAGGAAATAATAGCAAGTTTAATAAATGTGATGTCATCTAATTAATAAATTTTGCACAGCAATAGTAACTACAGTGTGAAGAGACAGCCTATAGAATGGGGAAACTCTTTGCCAGCTACTCTCCTAAAAGAGGATTAATATCCAGAATATATAAGTAATTCAAAATACCTAACACCATAAAAACAAACCACTCAGTAAAATGGGCAGATTAACTGAACAGACACTTCTGAGAAGAAGTACAAATGTCCAACAATTATATGAAAAGAATGTTAAATATATTTAGCCATGAGGGAAATGCAAATTAATGCTGGCAAGTGTGTGGGGAGAAAGGATCTTATACACAGTTGGTGGAAATGGAAATTTGTGCAATCACTATGGAAATCAGTATGGCAATTCCTCAAATATATAAAATTACCATATGATCCAGTTATACCACTTGGTATTTATCTGAGAGGATTAAAATCATCATATTTGAGAGATATATAAGCATGCTCACCTTTATTTCAGTATGATTTATAACAACTTAGTTTTGGAATCAACCTAAGTATCCTTCAACAGATGAACAAATAAAATTTGGTTTTTATACACAATGGAGTTTTATTCATCCATAAAAAAGAATAAAATTATGACATTTGCAGGAAAATGGATGATACTGGAGAGAATCATATTAAGTAAAATATGCCAGACTAAGAAAGACAAGTTTCTCTCCTATGTGGGAAGCTAGAGGTGAATGAAGAAAAAGAAAGGACTTGGTGAAAGTTGAAGTGAGATCATCAGGGCAGAAGAAGGGAATTAGAAGAGGGGTGAGGGGAGGTATTGGGGAGGGGAATTGATCAAATTATGTTATATGCATGTACTAGTATGCCACAATGAACACTCTGCTCTATATAATTAAAGTGCATCAATAAGATAAATAACCTCTAGGTAATGGAATAAAATATAATTTTAGTTTCTTAGTTATAATACTTTACTTTCACTTTTCCTTTTCATTATATTCAATAATTCTTTTCAGGATAATGTCTTTTTAGCATCATTGCCAGAATTCCTATCTTCATCCCAGTGCCGGTGAAGACAAAGATACAACCAGACTACAGCTTCTATGATAGCTATCACAGTAAACTGTATAAACTGATGCATCAATGAATATAACTCAACAAGTAATGCTCAATCAAGGAGTCAACTTACTTTGGGAGGAAACAGATTTTGGGAGAAAATGGACATATTGATAGATTCCTCCGCTTTGAACTGCTTGCAGAACTTGCCTGGACTATGTAACTATCGTTTGGTGCAGCGAATTGTGGTAATGCTGGCATATCTTTGCTGATGGTGTCACCAGTGATGCAATTTTTATTTCCTTGCCAGCGCACCCCATGTTAATTGTGGTAGTGCTGGCATATCTTTGCTGATGGTGTCACCAGTGATGCAATTTTTCCCAAGGAGCCGTCAATTGGCTTGGTGTCGTGGCATTTCTGTATCCTCCTCCCTTCTGCTAGTGATGGTCTAAAATTTGGGGGCCAATGGCTTATGCTGGACCGGTAGTCAGTGACGGGTATGATCCAATTGCAGTGGTATCAACCTAAGACAGGAGGCTGACGCCTAAAGGTCAGTTTTCCGATGACGGGTAAGAACCATATGTTGAATTGGACAACCTACCAGGCACGGTCCTTAAGCCACATTGCTTGTTGTTTAATTAATCAGAAGGGGGGAGATGCTGGGAGCCATTAGCCAAGTAGGTATGACAATTTCCTTGCCAGCGTACCCCATGTTGCAGTGACATTGAATGTAGGTGACCTTGCTCAAGGACCAGGGCGGATTAGGGTGTTCCCGGTTTAAGATAATCCGGTTTAGGGCGTTCCCAGTTTAGGTTCCAGGTTTAAGGTTTAAGATTATTCCTGCTGGGAATAGGGCGTATCCTGCTGCCTGAGTTCCCCTTGAGTTCTCACAGGATTCAGACAGTATTTTTTGGGAGACAGAAGCCCAGTGGTGGTGGATTTGGGCAGAGAACGTGGATTTCCCCAGAACGTGATTGTAGATGGCTGGTGTGAGTTCGGGAAAAAAGAGTTGCTGTTTGAATCTACAAGCTGTGTAGTGGCTCGAGATTGTGTGCCCAGCCAGACTGCGGCATTTGTGCCCAGCCAGACTGCGGCACATAGGTTACTCTTAATTCAATAGCATTAATTATAATAAGATCTATAGTATTCTAAATTAGTCTTCATTAATTTTTAATGTTAAAAAGACCATTATTTTTCATTTCTAGTTCTTTCCCTGTGTTTTTAACCATTTCATCTAATTTTATTTCTTCTTTTACATGTATCAGTCAGTTTTATATGGGACTTCATATTTACCCCAAAGTAGAGATTTCGAGTCTAAATCTAAGAATAAAGTTATGTAAAGGTCTCTATGTTTTTATCTATTATTTTACAATTTAATTTTGACAAATAATAATTAAACATAAGTATTTACTTTAATTATATAAATATATTATGGTGTGAAAATTCAGATTATATATATATATATGTGTGTGTGTGTATGTATGTATATATATATATATATATATATATATATATATATATATATATATATGTGTGTGTGTGTGTGCAATGATTCAATCAGATTAATTGGTACATACATTACCTCAAATATTTATAATTTATTTGGGATGAGAACATTTAACATCCTTTTTTTTTACAGTACATAATTGTTACCTATATTCATCCCACTGTGCAATGGAACACTGGAAATTATTTCTCCTAATTGTAACTATACCTATTAATCAACCTCTCCCCCATTCATCCTTCTCCTGTTCATACTTTGATTACTACTCTCCCCTTTTCTCATCATCCTAGACAATATCTTTTTGATAATAGCCAATGATGTATATTATTTAATTAAGAACTGAAAATACTAGCTGGGGAATCTATCAGAAATATCACTAAGTGGATTATTAAGAGAGATTCAATAGAGCCTGAAATCACTGATGGCAGTGAATGGAAAAAATAATAAAACCACTTTTTAGTTGTATCTCACAGTGTTCTGATGGCCCAATAATTCAGATACTAATATTTTACCAGATAATTTTAAATTATTAATTAATTTAATTATTTAATAACCTAAGAATCTCATGTATTATCAATATAAAATGAAATTCTTGTCCCAATTAATGCTTTGTTGTTGAATTTCTTTTGGTTTGGTCATTTTTTATCTTTGATTTCCTTTTGTACGTGTTTGAATTGAATTGAATTTATAAAAAAATTACATTTGTTTTCAACTTAATATATCACACACATGCTTACACACATGTACAATATCAGTAGGGAAGTTTAGCTGATTCACATTTTTTCTAACAACTTATATGATTGATTTTCTTCTGCTACTTTTTTCTTTGTGTACTCACATTTACCTGATTTTCTGTTTTTTAGTATAAATAATTAATTTTTATGTTTTCCAGTGCTTTAGAGTACTAAGTTTTGTATTCTCATAATAGCATACCATTCAGGTTTGTGGTTGTGGCTCAGTGGTAGAGTGCTTGCCAAGCACGTGTGAAGCACTGGGTTCAATTCTCAGCACCACATAAAAACCAATAAATAAATAAAACAAAGGTATTGTGTCCATCTACAACTGAAAAAATATTTTAAATTCAAAGCATTCTTTAAATTACAGTTCATAAAATTACTGATCCAAAGTGAAATAGTTTAATGTAAACTCCTTTTCCCCTTATTTGAGATAGACTGTATTTCAGTGCATAATTGTCACAGATTTTGTGCCATTTTTTTTTTCAAATTGTGGGTGGGACCATTACATGAAGCTTTTAAAAAATTGTGCCAGTATCACTTAAAACCATTTATTGCTAAACTGTCTTTAGTGAAAGATTAGGATGCAGTGAATACTTGTGAATATACATTACAAGTGAATATTCAAATTGACACACATAATTGGTCTTTGACAGTTTACAGAACATTTTTCTGGTTTGAAAAAAATAAAGTCAATACATTAGTTTTTATTGATTTGTGCTTTATAGTCAAAATACTACACTTGAGATAATTTGTTAGTGTTGCCAAATATGGACTTAAAAACTTTCATCTTCTGTGTCCAAAAATTCTATGGCAGCTACCATTGGTTTCACTATCCATAGTGCTGTTCTCAGCACCACTCATATAAGATGTGTTTACCTCTTATATGTAATTTTCTATAACAATGAGGGTCTCCCTCCATTACCATGCAATTTCCCTTTTCTCTCCCTTTCCCTCCCACCTCATGTATCTGTTTAATGTTAATCTTTTATTCCTGCTCTTCCTCCCTGCTCTGTTCTTAGTTGCTCTCATTATATCAAAGAAGACATTTGGTATTTGTTTTTTAGGGATTGGCTAGCTTCACTAAGCATAATCTGCTCTAGTGCCATCCATTTCCCTGCAAATTCCATGATTTTGTCATTTTTTAGTGCTGCGTAATACTCCATGGTGTATAAATGCCACATTTTTTTTTATCCATTCATCTATTGAGGGGCATCTGGGTTGGTTCCACAGTCTAGCAATTGTGAACTGTGCTGCTATGAACATCGATGTAGCAGTATCCCTGTAGTATGCTCTTTTAAGTTCTTCAGGGAATAGTCCGAGAAGGGCAATAGCTGGGTCAAATGGTGGTTCCATTCCCAGCTTTCCCAGGAATCTCCATACTGCTTTCCAAATTGGCCGCACCAGTTTGCAGTCCCACTAGCAATGTACAAGAGTACCCTTTTCCCCACATCCTCTCCAGCATTTGTTGTTGTTTGAATTCATAATGGCTGCCAATCTTACTGGAGTGAGATGGTATCTTAGGGTGGTTTTGATTTGCATTTCTCTGACTGCTAGAGATGGTGAGCATTTTTTCATGTACTTATTGATTGATTGTATGTCCTCCTCTGAGAAGTGTCTGTTCAGGTCCTTGGCCCATTTGTTGATTGGGTTATTTGTTTTCTTATTGTCTAATTTTTTGAGTTCTTTGTATACTCTGGATATTAGGGCTCTATCTGAAGTGTGAGGAGTAAAAATTTGTTCCCATGATGTAGGCTCCCTATCCCATGATGTAGGGAAAATAAACAAGGAGAGAAATGATTTACAGTAGATGGGGTAGAGAGAGAAGATGGGAGGGGAGGGGAGGGGCGATAGTAGAGGATAGGAAAGGTAGCAGAATACAACAGTTACTAATAGGGCATTATGTAAAAATGTGGATGTGTAACTGATGTGATTCTGCAATCTGTATTTGGGGTAAAATTGGAAGTTCATAACCCACTTGAATCTAATGTATGAAATATGATATGTCAAGAGCTTTGTAATGTTTTGAACAACCAATAAAAATAAATAAATAAAAAACAAACAAACAAACAAAAAGATAGGGAAGATGTCCTGGGCAAACTTGTCCTAATGAGGGAAGCCCTTTAAAACCTGAGTTCTTTTCTGGTTGGTCATGGTAGAAGAGATCTGAAAGATGTGTTCTGGCAGGCTGGAAGCAAGAGCACCTCCATGTGAACTGCTGGGCCAGGAAAGGGGGACACAAGGAGCTGCAGGCATCTTTTGGGAACTGAGAATAGTTCTGGGTAACAACTAACTGAAAAACAGGGATCTCAGACCTACCACAACTAGTGAGCTTGGAAGAGGACACTGAGCCCTATATAGAGATCACCTTGATTTGGCACTGGTCAGCACTTTGCTTTCAGCCTAATGAGACCCTGAGCAGAGAGTCCAGCCCCACTGGGCCTGGGCTTCTAATCTACAGGAACTGTTAGAAAATAAATTTGTGTTGTTTGACATAAAAAAAAAAAAGATGTGTTTACCATTTGGAATGCAGAGTTCTAAACAATCCATGAATGTTGGTTCTTGGAAATATACCGGCTATATGCATTCATTGAGAATTCTAGGTTTGTGGATTGGATCAGAGTGTGAAAGAGGACAAGTGTGCAAGAGGACTAGTGAATGCATTGCTGATTTTAACCTTTTAAGAGGCATAACGAACAGAATTTTACCATGCAATGATTTTACTATGAAAGGTGATAAATCAGTTTTGGGACTGAAAAAACCTGGTGCAAGGATTATGTGGTGGCAACAATTATGCAGTCAAATATGGTATTTATAATATTTTTTAATTCTCTCCCTGAGTCACTTCAACCCCTTCATATTTGGAAATGACTCAACTGGCTAGTCTGTAAGAAACATTATATAAAATTTATTTCTATAATTTGAATTTCTATTAAATATTTGTTACTCTATCTAGATAGATAGCTATCATATGTCTATTTGTCAATATCTACACATGTATCTATGGTTATGCATCTTCATTTTTAGGATAATTTAAAATTTACATTTAATATTATGATTACATTTGTGAAAAATAAAGCCTCTAGATTGATATAAATTACCCTCATTTTTCTATTTTATATTTTGACTATTCCAATTTTGAGCTCTTGTTTGTCAGTTGCAAATATATATCAAATATTTCTTTTTAAAATTCATCAGAAGTATGTTTTGAGGTTTTATTTCATTTGTCTTTACATATGAAAAATTATTAAACTAGATGTAGAATTCAGTTATTAAAACATTTTCTAATAACAATTATGAATACTTCTTTATTATGAAATTATTATAATAGAAAAGTTTGAGGACAGCTTTTGTTTTTTTATATATGAAAGCAGAATGCATTACAATTCTTATTACACATATAGAGCACAATTTTTCATATCTCTGGTTGTATACAAAGTATATTTATACCAGTTGGTGTCTTCATACATGTACTTTGGATAATAAAATCACATTCCACCATCATTTATAACCCCATGCCCACTCCCTTCTGCCCCAACCACTCCGCTCTATCTAGAGTTCCTCTATTCCTCCCATGCTCCCCCTCCCTACCCCACTATGAATCAGCCTCCTTATATCAGAGAAAATATTCAGTATTTGTTTTTTTGGTATTGGCTAACTTCACTTAGCATTATCTTCTCCAGTGCCATCATTTACCTGCAAATGCCATGATTTTATTCTCTTTTTATTGCTGAGTAATATTCCATTGTGTATATATGCCACATTTTTTAAATCCATTCATCTATTGAAGGGCATCTAGGTTGGTTCTACAGCTTAGCTATTGTGAATTGTGCTGCTATAAACATTGATGTGGCTGTGTCCCTATAGTATGCTGTTTTTAAGTCCTTTGAATATAGACCAAGGAGAGGGGTAGCTGAGTCAAATAGTGGTTTCATTCCCAATTTTCCAAGGAATCTCCATACTGCTTTCTATTTTGGCTGCACCAATTTGCAGTCCCACCAGCAATGTTTGAGTTTACCTTTTTCCCCACATCCTCACCAACACTTATTGTTGTTTATCCTCATAATAGCTGCCATTCTGACTGGAGTGAGATAAAATCTTAGAGTAGTTTTGATTTGCATTTCTCTAATTGTTAGAGATGATGAAGATTTTTTTCTTATATTTGCTGATGAATTGCATCTTTTCTCCAATGCATGTTCTTGGCACCTTTGTCTAATATAAGATAATTGTAATTTTGTGGGTTATTCTCTGTGTCCTCTATTCTGTACCATTGGTCTACCAGTCTGTTTTGGTGCCAATACCATGCTGTTTTTGTTACTATTGCTCTGTAGTATAGTTTAAGGTCTGGTATAGTGATGCCACCTCCTTCACTCTTCCTGCTAAGGGTTGCTTTAGCTATTCTGGGTCTCTTATTTTTCCAGATGAATTTCATGATTCCTTTTTCTATTTCTGTGAGGAATGACATTGAGATTTTGATTAGAATTGCATTAAAACTGTATAGTGCTTTTGGTAGTATAGTCATTTTGATAATATTAATTCTGCCTAATCAAGAGCAAAGTAGATTTTTCCATCTTCTAAGGTCTTCTTTGACATTTTTCTTTAGGGTTCTGTAATTTTCATTATATAGATCTTTCACCTCTTTTGTTGTTGATTCGTAAGTACTTTTTTTGAGGCTATGATAAATGGGGTAGTTTTCCTCGTTTCCCTTTCTGAGAATTTTTCACTGAGATACAGAAATAACCTTTGATTTATGGATGCTAACTTTATATCCTGTTACTTTGCTGAATTCATTTACTAGTTCTAGAAGTTTTCTGGAGGAACTTTTACGGTCTTCTAGATATAGAATCATATCACCAGCAAATTGTGCCAATTTGAGTTCTTTTCATATGTGTATCCCTTTAATATATCTAAGTGCTCTGGCCAGTGTTGCAAGAACTTTGTTAAATAGAAGTGGTGAAAGAGGGCATCCCTGTCTTGTTCCAGTTTTTAGAGGGATCACCTTCAATTTTTCTCTATTTAGAATGACATTGGCCTGGGGCTTACCATAGATAGCCTTTATGAGGTTGAGATATGTTCCTGTTATCCCTAATTTTTCTAGTGTTTTGAACATAAAAGGTGCTGTATTTTGTCAAATGCTTTTTGTGCATCCATTGAGATGATAATATGATTATCCTTAAGTCTATTAATGTGATGAATTACATTTATTGATTTCAATATGTTGAATCAACATTGCATCCCTGGGATTAATCCCACTTGATCATGGTGCATGATCTTTAGATATGTTTTTGTATTTTATTTGCCAGAATTTTATTGAGAATTTTTGAATGTGTGTTCATTAGAGATATTAATCTGATATTTCTTTTTTTATGTCTCTTTGCCTGGTTTTGAAATCAGGGTGATATTGGCCTCATAGAATGAGTCTGGAAGAGCTGCCTCTTTTTCTATTTTGTGAAATAAATTGAAAAGTATTGGTATTAATTCTTCTTTAAAGGTATTGTAGAACTCAGCTGTGTATCCATCCAGACCTGGGCTTTCTGTGGTTGGTAGACTTTTGATGGCATCTGCTATTTCATCACTTGAAAATGATCTGTTTAAATTATGTATATCATTCTGATTCAATTTGGACAAATTATATGACTCTAGAGATTTGTTGATGCATTTGATATTTTATATTTTATTGGAGTGCATGTTTTCAAAATAATTTATGTTTATCTTCTGTATTTCTGTAGTGTCTGTTGGGAAATTTACTTTTTCATCTCATATGTTAGTGATTTGAGTTTTCTCTCTCCTTCTCTTCATTAACATGGCTAAGGGTCTGTCAATTTTATTTACTTTTTCAAAGAACCAACTTTTTGTTCAGTCAATTTTTTTCTATTTTTTATTGTTGTTTCATTTTCATTAGTTTCAGCTCTGATTTTAATTATTTCCTGTCTTCTAATACTTTTGATATTGATTTGTTCTTTTTTCTAGGTGTTTGAGGTATAATGTTAAGTCATATATTTGTTAACTTTTTATTTTTTAAAGGAATGAACTCTATGCAATGAACTTTCATCTTAGAACTGCTTTCATAGTGTTCCAGAGATTTCGATATGTTGTGTCTGTGTTCTCATTCACTTATAATTTTTAAAAATCTCTTCCTTGATGTCTTCTGTAACCCATTGTTTATTCAGTAGCATATTATTTAGTCTCCATGTGTTGCAGTGGGTTTTATTTCTTATTTTATCATTGATTTCAAATTTCACTCCATTATGATCTGATAGAATGCAGGATAGTATCTCTACTTTTTTATATTTGCTGAGAGTTGCTTGTGGCATAGTATATGGTCTATTTTAGAGAAAGATCCATGTGATGCTGGGAAGAAAGTGTATTCTGTCATTGAAGGATGAAATATTCTATATATGTCAGTTAAGTCTAAGTTATTGATTGTGTTATTGAGTTCTATAGTTTCTTTCTTCAGCTTTTATTTGGAAGATCTATCTAGTGATGAAAGAGTTGTGTTAAAGTCTCCTAAAATTATTGTGTTTTGTTGTTTTGACTCTTGAAATTGAGAAGAGTTTGTTTGATGAACATAGCTGCTCTGTTGTTTGGGGCATATATATTTATAATTGTTAAGTATTGTTGATGCATGGTTCCCATGAGCAGTATGTAGTGTCCTTCTTTATTCTTTTTGATTGACTTTAGTTTGAAGTCTACTTTATCTGATATGAGGATGGAAACCTCTGCTTGCCTCCACAGTTCATGGAAGTGGTATGATTTTTCCAAACCCTTCACCTTCAGTCTGTGAATGTCTTTTCCTATGAGATGAGTCTCTTGGATTCAGCATATTCTAGGGTCATTTTTTAAATCCAATCTGCTAGTCTATGTCTTTTGATTAGTGAGTTTAGGCCATTAACATTCAGGGTTATTATTGAGACATGATTTGTGTTCCCAGCTATTTTTGTTCATTCTTGGTATTTAATGTGTCATGGTTTCTCCTCTGATTAGATTTTCCTTTAGTGTAATCCCTCCCTCTGTTGATTTTCATCATTGTTTTTCATTTCCTCTTCTTGGAATATTTTGTTGATTATGGTCTGTAGTGCAGGTTTTCTAGTTGTAAATTGTTTTAACTTTTGCTTATCATGGAAGGTTTTTATTTCATCATCAAATCTAAAACTTAGTTTTTGGGCTGGGGATGTGGCTCAAGCGGTAGCGTGCTCGCCTGGCATGCGTGCGGCCTGGGTTCGATCCTCAGCACCACATACAAACAAAGATGTTGTGTCCTCCAAAAACTAAAAAATAAATATTAAAATTCTCTCTCTCTCTCTCTCTCTCTCTCTCTCTCTCTCTCTCTCTCTCTCTCCCTCTCTCTTAAAAAAAAACTTAGTTTTCCTGGATATGAGATTCTTGGTTGGCATCCATTTTCTTTCAGAGCTTGGTATATGTTGTTCCACAATCTCTTGGCTTTGAGGGTCTGGGTTGAAAAATCTCCCCCTATGTGTGATCTGATTCCTCTCTCTTGCAGCTTTTAAGATTCTATCCTTATGCTGTATGCTAGTCATTTTCATGATAATGTGCCTTGGTATATATCTGTTGTAATTTTATACATTTGGTGTCCTGTAAACCTCTTGTATTTGGTTTTCCAATTCACTTTTCATGTTTGGGAATTTTTCTGCTATTTTCTCATTGAAGAGATTGTGCATTCCTTTAGTTTGAAACTCTGTGCCTTCCACTGTCCTAATAATTCTTAGATTTGGTCTTTTCATGCTGTCCCATAATTCTTGGATGTTCTATTTCATGGTTTCTAACTTTCTTCACTATTTGATAAACTTTATTTTCCAGATTGTATACTTTGTCTTCATTATCTGACTTTCTTTCTTCCAAGTGATCTAGTCTGTTGGTTATGCTTTCTATTGGGTTTTTATTTGATCTATCATGTCCTTCATTTCAAGTATTTCTGACTTTTTTTTTCAGAGTCTTTATCTCTCTTTTGAAGTAATCTTTGCTGCCTGTATTTGCTCTCTTATCTCATTGTTGGAGTGATCAATTTTTGCCTGTATTTGGTCATTTAGGTCATTCTTTAATTCACAGATCATTTTAATTATGAACCTTCTGACCTCCTCCTCTGACATTTCATCAACTTTGCTGTCCATGGGTTCTGTTATTATAGTGTCCTGGTTTGTTTGGGACATTTTCCTCCCTTGTTTTTGTGTTGTCTATGTGTCCTCCTTTCTTGCAGTGTGGATCTGAGATATTACAGTTTCTTCCCTGTATTCTTGTAGTACCTGTGCAGGTGATCTATACCTCACCTTGATGTTGGGATTCCAGACCCTGCTGGTGTCCCTCAGTGAATGTTACTGCATCCTGGATCTGGGACCTGTGTCAGTAGGAGTGGGTGGATCTGGGCCTCCAGGCTTGACCTACAGTGGTAGTCTGCTGGTGTAAAGGGGCAGTCCTATGCCAGTGGCCAGGCTCTGGTGTGTGTCTGCCCTGTTAGTGGAGGGGTGGACCCAGCTTACTGGGAGCTTTGGTCCTGCGCAGGCTTGTATTGGCCGACAGCTTTGCTTTTATTCCTTTATAGTTAAAATATTTTTTCAATATCCATTTTAAACTATTATTTTTATATTTTGGAATTTATTTTAAGGAAATAGATAGTATTTCTGTGTATTTTCCTGTAACAACATTCTATTTGCACTCATAGAACTAAGAGCTTGGGCACATAACTCAGTGGAAGACCCCAGCCTAGTATGTGCAAGGCCGTGGATTTGACCCCTAATGAAACACACACACACACACACACACACACACACACACATACACACAGAGCAAGAAAAAATTCAGAGAACTAGGAAATATATGGTTAAATTGATGATTACATCTCCATGGAAAGAGACTCTAACTAAAAGAAAAGAAATCATTTTACATCACAGAAAAGCATGAATAACAAATGGTTTTATATATTCTCCTTCCTTCCTTCCTTCCTTCCTTCCTTCCTTCCTTCCTTCCTTCCAGGGCTTGAACTCTCTGGCACTAAACCTTGTCCACTGAGTCACATCCCCAGTCCTATTTTTTTTTTTTTTTGTATTTTATTTAGAGAGGTTCTTATTGAGTTGCTTAGCATCTCACCTGTCTGGGGAAGACTTTGGAGTTTCAATCCTCCTGCCTTACTTTTCTGAGCCCCTGGGAGTACAGACTTGTGCCACAGGACCTGGCTTCTTTATTATTATTTATTAGAACAGTCGTTGTAGGCTTGATAGGACTTGAAGGACTGCCCTTCCAGAAAAGGGAAGGAGGATATTATTCTGAATCTACTTGTTCATTTTAATTTTACTGAGATCAGAGATTGGAGAATATTATAACATTTAATTATTATCTCAATATTTGGTGATAACTCATTGTGGGTTTCTCTTACTTTATTTAGGAACAAAATAAAAATTCTCCCAAGGGGAGGTTAAGAGAGAAAAGAGTATTAAAAGAAGGACCTTGATACACTTTTATCCCCTACTAATTGTCATTAGTTTTAGAATTCCAAATATGTCACAAGAAAGGGGCACTATAACATCTTGGCCAAATGTTATTATGAAAAATTATCAAAATATACTGAATGTTTCAATAAGAAAAAAAAATTAATGCATGGTAATGCCCAGAACCATTCATTGCATCTCCTTAAAATTCTATGAATCACCAACTTGAATCTAATGTATGAAATATGATATGTCAAGAGCTTTGTAATGTTTTGAACAACCAATAAAAAAAAAATAAAATTCTATGAATAAAATTGGGTGATCAAAAATGGATGCAGATTTTACCATTTATCAGTAGTAAGTGAGCACCCTTTTTTTACACCCCTTTTCCTTTCAGAATCCTTTTAAATGTATTATATCTTTATGAACAGTGTTATTTGTTGTTTGCTATTACTGATATCAAATGCCTCTACTGTTGAGTTTCACTGTGGTATATTCATATACATAGTAAAGTTATGTCAGATTCATTATACCGTCTTCCCTATTACTATCCCCACTCTCTTCATTCCCTTTGGTCTAATCCACTGAATTTCTACTCCCTCCAACCTTGTTGTGTGTTAGCATTTACATATCAGAAAGAAAATTCAATCCTTTGTGTTTGGGAATTGGCTTATTTCACTTAGCATGATAGTCTCCAGATCCATCCATATACCAGCAAATGTCATAAAGTCATTCTTCTTCTTCTTCATGGCTGAGTAATATTCCACTGTGTATGCATATTACAATATTTTTATCCATTCATTGTTGATTGGCATCTAGGTTGGTTACATTGCTTAGGTATTGTGAATTGTGCTGCTATAAACATTGATGTGGCTGCACCACTACATTATGCTGATTTTAAATCCTTTGGGTATAGACCAAGGAGTGGGACAGCTGAGTCAAATGGTGGTTCCATTCCTTGTTTTCCAAAGAATCTCCATAGTGCTGTTCAGAGTGGTTGCACTGATTTGCAATTCCATCAACATTGTATGAGTGTACTTTTTTCTCCACATCCTCACCAACATTTATTTTAACTTATAGTCTTTTTGGGGGGAAGGGGTAAACTTTGGATTGAACTCAGGGGCACTCAACTACTGAGCCACATCCACAGCCCTTGTTCATACTTTGTTTAGAGATAGGGTCTTACTAAGCTGCTTAGCACCTTGCTTTTGCTGAGGCTGGCTTTGGACTTGTGATCTTCCTGCCTCAGCCATCCGAGCTGCTGGGTATAGGCATGTGCCACTGCACCTGGATGTTACTTATATTCTTGATAATAGCCATTCTGACTGGAGTTAGATGAAATCTCAGTATAATTTTAATTTACATTTCTCTAATTGCTATAGATGCTGAACGTTTTTTTTTTTTTTTTTTTGTAAATTTGTTGTTCATTCATATTTTCTCTTTTGGGAAGTGTCTGTTCAGTTCCTTTGCCCATTTACTAATTGGGTTATTAGAATTTTCCTTTTTTTTGGTATTAAGTTCTTTATATGTCCTGGAGATTAATGCTCTGATGCAGGTGGCAAAGATTTTCTCCCATTCTATAGGCTCTCTCTTCACGTTCTTTATTGTTTACTTTGCTGTGCAGAGCTTTTTAGTTTGATGTCATCCCATTTATTGACTCTTGATTTTTACTTCTTGCTCTTTAGGTGTCTTGTTAAGGAAGTCAGATCCTGAGCTGACATGATGGGACTACATTTTCTTCTATTAGGTGCAGTTATTTATTTATTTATTTATGTGAGTGTAACTAGGTCATATCTAGATATTCATATGACCAGTTGGGATCCTATGTGTTTCTCTTTGAGTTGTGGTGAAAACAACAGAGTTTGAAAAAGATGAAACCAGGTGTAGTAGTAAAGTGACATGGAGAAAGTGCAGATGAGTACTGAAATTATGGAAAAGTGCCCTATTCCATAACATAATTTTCCTTAACAGGACGTTAAGAGAATTTATAGATCTAAAACATACAATTGGATACTTAGGACACAAAGCATCTTTATAAAATGTCTTGCTGTCTCTTCTACACTTCCCATTTTCTCTTCATTTGATTGCAATAGGACTTCTACCCTTCCTGTCTAAAGAAATTATTTTTCTGAGATCACCAGCAACCTCTAATGGACACTTTATTGTCTGTATTCCACTAGCTAGTTCTGTGACATTTAATACGGTCAATCATTTCTTTGTGCTTACAACTTCTAATTTTCCCACTGATTCAATACATACCTGATAAGTAAATACTATGTGCTATAAATATAGCAGGGCACAAAGCAAGCTAACTAACCTAGATGCCCTTCAGTAGATGGAAAGGATAAAGAAACTGTGATATATATATATATATATATATATATATATATATATATATATATATACACACACACACACACATACACACACACATACATATACATACACACAGACACAAAATGAAACATTATTCAGCATTAAAAGAGAATGAAATCATGGGTTTTTCAGGTAAGTTGATGAAGTTGGAGAATATAATGCTAAATGAAATTAGCCAATCCCCAAAAAACAAATGCCAAATGATTTCTTAGATTTAAGGATGCTGACCCATAATATGATATGACGGGGTGGGAGAATTAAATGAACTTTAGTTAGGGCACAGGGGAAAACGGGGGGCAGGGGGCATAGAGGTAGAAAAGACGGTGCAATGCGATGGACATCATTACCCCAAGTACAAGTATGAAGACATGAATAGTGTGACTCTCTCTACTTTGTGCACAACCAGATATGAAAAATTGTGCTCTATATGTGTAAAATGAATTGTAATGCATTTTGTTGTCATGTATAACAAATCAAAATTTTAAAAAATACATTGTTAATGAAATAAAATAAACATGGTAAAAAAACTTTTATTGTAATCAGAATCCAAATCAGATACATAAGTAAATTAGTATAATATTTTAAATAATAAGCACGAAGAAGAGAATAATGTTGATAAATCACAGTTTGAAATTTGAAATGGAATGTTTAAGGAAGCTGTCACTTAACTTGGATTAAAAAAATACCTCAAATAAGGAAGCAGTTTGGTTTGAATGATGTGACTATCTGGGACAAAATCAATATAGGCTAAGGGAACAGCTTAATTCCTATATTGAGATTTAACTGAGGAAGGGCATGGTTATAAGAAGAATGATCAATTAGGATGGTCTTGTATTAATCAAGGCAAGAGATGATGGTGACACAGAGAAGGATAGTAGCTGAGGAGGTAATTAGAAGTAATCAAGTTCTGAATACAGTGATATTAACCTATCCAGGGTTCTACTTTCCACTGTTTTAATTACCTGTGGTTTACAGGATTAGCCAGCCTAGCATGACTTTCTTTCTACTTATTTACAATTTCATGGGCGGAGTATTTGTTCTTGCTTTATGTAGATTTTAACATTCTCAGTATATGAATTTTTCTTTCCTTAATAAGTTGAGAATGTTTACCTTTTCATTTAAAGGAAGAACATTTCAGCTTTTCTTTGGTATATCCAAATTGCTGGCATCACTACTCTACTGCTTTGGGGACATTAAGTGAAATAAGGGTTACTTGAACACAAGCACTTTGATACTACAATAGTGGATCTGACAACCAACATGACTACTAAATATTTTGAAAAAGAGAAAGATCACATTCACATAACTTTTATTACAGTATAGCATTAGAGTTTTCTATTTGATAATTGCTATTGTTATTATTTTATCACTGCTCTTGTTAATTTCTTGCTGTGCCTAATTTATAAATCAAAATTTACCATCACTATGTACATACATGGAAAAAAATATATACATAAAGGGATTGGTACTGTTTGTGGTTTGGGTCAACCTCTGAGATTGGAACACATCCCTCAAAGATAAGAGGGGACTAGTATATATCTTATTTTGATGTTAGGGCCAAAACTTTTCCTAATATGTGGGATATTGTGTGTGAGTGAGAAAGGAGGGAATTAAGGAGTATTCTAAGATGTATTTGTTGAGCTACTACAGGCATGGTAAAGCCTATGAGTAGCACAATTTTAAGAAGATACTCAAGACTTTAGTTTTGGTCATGCTAAGTTTGAGATGGCTATCAGATATCAAAGTGTAGACATCAAATAGGTAGTTGAATATCCAATTTTTAAATTGGAGAAAGGTCTGACCTGGAAATTTAAATTGGGGGATATTGACATAGATATGGTTCCTAATGCTGTGAAACCGCATCCATTTATTTAATTTTTATTTGTTTTTTAGTTTGTAGGTAGACATAATACTTTTATTTATTTATTTTTTAATTTTTATTATGTTGCTGAGGATTGAATCTGGGGCCTCACATGTGCTGGGCAAGCACAATACCACTGAGCCACAACCCCAGCCCTCATTCATTTATTTTTGTAATATCATTTTTTCCTTAGAAATCACTTAATTTATGAATGCTCTTTCTCAGTCTCCTTTATGAAGTTTTTTTTTTATTTTTTTTCTCTCCTTAAATGTTAAATGTTAGCAAAAACAGTTCCTTCTGTTTCTCTTTTTTTTTAAAAAAAAATGTACTGGGGATTAACCTAGGTGCACTTTACCACTGAGCTACATCCCTAGTCCGTTTTTAGTTTTCCTTATTTATTTTGAGACAATAATTTTAATTTAAACTCTGAGGCTGGCCTTGAACTTGCAATCCTCCTGAGTTGTTGGCACTATAGGCATGCACCACTGTATATTCTTGATCTGTTCTCAGTTCTTTGGTAATTCCTTAATGTATATCCCTGACTTCAACCTCTCTCCTAATATCTAAGCATTATAATTATTATCATATAGATTTCTATTTGGCTGTGCTACAACTACTTCCAACTGTACATCTATAAAAATTGAACTTATTAATGCTATGTTCTATGTACGTGGCCCAACAAAAATATTACTCCTACTATTTCTGCTTTCTCTGTGAACATTTCCACCATGTACCTCAAAACACACAAAGAAGCCTTAACTTACTCTCACTAAAATACCTCCCAAATCAGTGGATTGTCAACAACTTTTACACATTCTTTCTCCTATATCCCCTTTTTATATCTTTTCCCCCTGAATGCCCATACCCTTAATCCAAACACTTTCTTTCTAGATTATAGAAATATCTTTCTACATAGTTTCTTTTCCACCTATGTGCTCCTTCTCTATCTTACCCCTTCCTTTCCATACATTACAGTATGATTATCTGAAATCACTATTATAGTAATTTTTCTCTTTATTAAAATGTGTCCTCATTATGCTATGTCATTTAGACTAATGAAAATTCCTTTAATGACTTATCAGGCCCTTCCTTATTTGGCTCTTCAGCACCCAATTCTCCCCCATTTAATTTCTCTAAGTCACCATTTACAGCAGCCATGCTGAAAAGCTTACCATTTTTAAGTTTGTTATGCTTTTAATACTTCCATAATTTTTACTTTACACATTATTCCCTTTATCTAAATATCTTTTCTCCACCTCTCCCTTTGTATTAAGCTACCTTATACACCCCCATCAAATCTCAGCGCAAATTACACCTTCTGAGATTATTTAAATTTCTATCTTCTGTGCTCCTAAGGCATCTATATCTTTTTTCAGCACATCACCTTTGAGACATACATTAAAATTTAATTCTTCTATGTTTCCTACAAGTATGTGACCACCAGGAGTCAAGAAAAAAATTTCAATTTTATTTTGTACTTCTAAAAATCTATCCCAGTACCTGGTACATTAGCAGAGACTAATAATTGTCAAATGAATGAAGGTATGCGGTTCAGGATTAATGGGTTGGCGTATGCAAATCTGAAAATGAATCCAACAATAAGTATTAGAAACATTATAGTCAGACCATACATAACTAAACTTCTTCAGGTATATGCAAATTAAATAAATCCTACAGTACCATTTTTTCACCCCTGAGACTGGAAAAAAACAAAAGACTGATACACACACACACACACACACACACACACACACACATATATATATATATATATATATATATATATATATATAATATATATATATATATATATATAACACATGTAATATGTATATAGCATGTTATATGTATGTATATATAATATACATCACATGCATATATATATATATATATATATATATATATATATATATATATATATATATATTGATTTATTTGACATCCTTTTACTGTAGTGAAATACTTGAGATAACCTAAAAAGAGAAAAAGGGGCTAGGGATTTTGTTAAGCGGTATAGTATTTGCCTAGCATGAACAATGCCCTGGGATCACTGAAATATGAAAAAAGGAAAGATTTATTTGGGCTCATGCTTTCAGTGGTTTCAATTCAAGGTCTGTAGGCCCTGTTTCTTTGTGGCATGTAGCAAGAAGTGCATGGTAGGGGAAGCTGCTCATGTCATGGTGGCCAGAGAGCAAGGTGAGAGAGAAGGGACTGGGGTCCCTATATCTCTCTCAAGCGCATTCCCTCAATGATGACTTCTCACTAGGCCCCATCTCTTACAGTTTTAACCACCTCCAATGGCACCAAGCAAAGGAATAAGCTTTTAATGCCTAGGCCTATGGGGACATTGTGGATCTAAATTATGACTATATAGTTTTAACAAGAAATGAAGAAATGGGCAGTATCAAGAGGCTGATGAAAGTATGAATTGCTAAAACATTTTGTTAAATGAGTTTTATTAAATCAATATTAAAATAAACATTTTTTGATCCAAGCATTTCCACTATTAAGAATCCATACTGCCTAAATAAAGTGAATGTAAGACGCATACCACAGTATTGTTTTAATGAAAACAAACAATAAGTATTTCCTTTTGGTAAGAAAATGAACAAAAAATCATAGAATATTCATTCTAGATTAATTATTTATTGGTTTATTTTTTACTGTGGTGTTGGGGATTTAATCCAGGATCTCACACATACTATGCAATTGCTCTGTCACTGAACCATATTCCCAGTCCATAATTCTAGATTTTAAAGAGAAAAATGTAGAACTCTTTCTGTTCACCCAGAAAGGTCTGCATGATACATTGTTCCCTGGAACAGAGTTCTGAAGAGCAATAAGTATAAGATGATCCATATTCAGGAAAGGAATAGAGAACCTAAAATTATTATTTTAGTGTCTATTTATAATATTTGAGAGAAATGCATTGTTGTAGTGATGGTTATTATTGGAAAGGCAGGTTGTTTACTTAAATACTTCAACAAATTAACTAAAATAGTAACATCTTTAAAAGAGATTGGAAATGTGATTGCTTGTATGATTATAGAAAAAGGCATGGAAATGGGTAGCCTACACATCAGAATAGTTATGTCTGGAGGAGGCTAATTTCATCCTCTACCATGTGATCCTGGAAAGTCAGTATAGTTATTAAGAACACGAAATCTGTATCATAAATACATAGACATGATTTATTACTTGTGTGATCACAGTAGCCAGAGTGATCATTTTAAAATATATGTTGAAGCAAATCATTTCTGCTGAGATTCCTTCAGGGGCTTTCCATATCACTCAGAATAAAACCTAGATTTCATGCAGTGATTCTCCTATCACCCCACCGTATCTGGTTTCCCTTACCTCCAACCTATCCTGACCCCCTTTCTGTGCTTCACATATAACAGACATGCCTCTACTTCAGGGCCTTAGCATATTTTATACTCTGGTTGATGTGCTCTTTCTGTTACTTTATGTGGGGTTTGCTCCCCCATAGTTTTCAGGTCTCCCCACTTCCCATGACCACTTTATTTAAAATTGCAAATTACTGCCCTCTGATACTCATCACTTTCCCCTGTTTTCCTTATATTCTCTTGCAATTCAATAGAATATAAACTTCTTAAAAGTAAAAATTTTTGTATTTTGTGTTCACTGCTGGACCCTAGAGCAGTCAGTGCCTGCTGGATAGTTAGTGTTTAGCACAAATTTGTTGATTGACAATACAAATTTCACATGCTTCCCCAGTTTTGCAGGTGCAGACTTGTTTAAACTGTTGCTTTGCAGAAATTAAGTCATGTTCTTTTTGGGCTGTGCCTTATTCCCATAATTTCTGTGAACATATTTCCTATCCACTCTGAAAAAGCTTATGAGCCTAGTGAGATCCACAAGGTATATACCATACCTATTTGCCAATTTTTAAAAGAACCTGACAAGTTTTTGGAAACATCATCCCTCATATGTTTTTAAATAGGTGAGGTAGGAAATGGGAGTCTGTTATCTGCACTGGTGCAGATCTTTATTCTACAGCCACTAATTCTTCAGAGGAGTAATAAAGGATGACAGCAAGAGAAGAAGGATCTCCAGATCCAATTTTGTGTGATGCTTTGCCAAGAAAAACATTTATCAGGGCAGTGCATACACCACATGGGGGTAGGGGGGCTTGGCAATGTGTGAATTTGTTGCCACCACCAAATTAACTCTACACAATTCTGTTGTCTTTCCAATTTCACATCCTTGATTACACATTCATAAAACTGTCCCTTCCTTTGAGCATAAATACAACTGTTTCAAAAATATAATTGTGCATGTTTATCAAGCACCTAATTTGTTTTATTTGCCAGTTACTAATTACATATGAAATATAAATGAATTGCACACCATATATTCTGTGTTTACTACTGCAAGACAAACTTAGTAGGTCCCAATCAATATTGAAGTTTCAAGAAGTAATAAGCCTAGAATCCAACATTCCTGATTAATGCCACTTCTCACTCCAGACAACCAGGGATAGATAGTTAATGGTTTTAATTGCTTTTTATAATCATTCACAAAAATGTGGCTCACCAAAAACAAATCCATGACTATTACCTTTTGAGAAGTTTTTAAGCTAGAAACAAATATTTTAACTTATCTAGCTCTAGTATTCCATCGAAGAACTAAATTTCAATAAATGGGTACTCTTGTTCATCATTTTAATACAAGATTGTATTTGTATCCTGGGGCTATGATAACACATTGCCACAAACATGCTGGCCTAAGACACAGAAATTTATTCTTATCATTCTGAAGGACACAAGCTCAGAATTGAGGTGTTTGTGGGGCTACACTCTTTCCAAAGTTTCTGTACGAATGTCTTTCCTTGTCACTTTCAGTTTCTGGTGGCTGCCAGGCATTCCTTCTAATTCTTTGACTTCTGGATACTTCACTCTAATCTCTGCCTTCTTTTCACATCATATTTCCTTTCTTTCTCTGCCTCCCTTGCTCCTTCCCTCTCCATGTTTCCTCCATCTTTACTCTGAGGTGGTTGAATAAGATAATTGAAATGACATGAAATGGCAATAGAACAGTAGTGAAGAAAAA
Source organism: Marmota flaviventris (assembly GCF_047511675.1). Taxonomy (NCBI): domain Eukaryota; kingdom Metazoa; phylum Chordata; class Mammalia; order Rodentia; family Sciuridae; genus Marmota; species Marmota flaviventris. The sequence goes on from NC_092518.1 coordinate 104,961,372, forward strand.
AAAAACACATGAAATACAGATTAAGGCCTGAGTTTGATGTGGTTCATACTACAGCTCAGTGACACAGAGAAAGAATCATCATACATGTCTTTGTGAATCTGATTTGATATATTGTAGCACACCAGTCCTTTCAAGGTTATAGAATAAAATAAGATATATTTCATTTGTTAATTTTTTAGGGAACACAGAAACATTCTCATTACAACTACATGTGTGAAAGTAGCAAAAATATCTATAACATGATACTTGAAATATGTTTGTTACTAGTATAAATCTGAACACTTCTAACCCTAAAGAATAATATTTGAATAATTGTCCCTGAATATTATGAAACAAAACATTATTGGGGATATAGATTATCATACCAGAGGAAATACCTTTGATAGCTAAATTGTTATCAAGTGTAAATGCTTTGCAGTAGCTATGGTTTCAAGAGTTATTAGAATAATTTATACTTTAAAAAAACCCTTTAATTAATTATTATCATTTTTTAAATTTTGGTATTGGACCCAGGGGCACTTAACACCTGAGCCATATCCCAGCCCATTTTTATCTTTTTATTTTGAGACAGGGTCTTGCTAAATTGCTGAGGCTAGCTTTGAACTTGGGATCCTCCTTATTCAACCTATTGAGCAGCTGGGATTATAGACATGTGCCACTGTGCCTGGCTATATTACTTTAAAAAAAGTCTAATGAAATATAAAAACCATGGAAATTGATACCTGCTATTATCTATTTAAATAATATGAAAACTTATCTATAATCATAATGTTCTCATTTTCATTGGCTTCTTTGACATAGCAGTATGAATTTAATATTTCTCCATGTCTTTCAATGATTCACTATGTCATTTATTTTAAGTGCTGACTAATATTCCATTGTGGGGATGTTTTACATTTAATTTATCTATTCATCTACTGAGAGAAGTATTTAAGTTTGGACATTTATGAACAAAACATTGTAAAGATACAAGTGAAGGTTTTCATATGGATACAGGTTTTAAGTCCTTTGGGTAAATACCAGGAGCATAGTTTCTAGATTTATATGGTAAGAATATGTTTAGTTTTGTGAGGAATCACCAAAATGTTTCCCAGAGTGACTATATCATTTGCTGAACTTTAAGATTTCTTTGTAATTTTTTGGATAACAGTACTTTGTCATGTATATGTTTTGCAAATATTTTCTCCAATTCTGTGGCTTTTCTTCTGATTTTCTTGACACTGTCTTTTTGTAAGAAAAAAAAAGTTAATTGTAGTGAAGACCAGCTCATCAATTCTTTCTTTTAAGAATCTTGCCTTTGGTATCTAAAAAGTCCCTTCCAAACCCAGTGTCACCCACGTTTTCTCCTATGTTGTCTTCTAGGAATTTTACAGTATTGTATTTTATTAGTAGATCTCTGATCCATTTTCATTTAATTTTTGTGAGGCATGTAAAGTCTGTCTAGATTAAGTTATTTATTTATTTATTTATTTATTCATTCATTCATTCATTTATTTATTTTGCATGTGGCTGTCCACTTTCTCCAGCACCATTGGTTGAAAGGGCTGTCTTTTCTCCATTGAATTGTTTTTTCTCCTTTGTCAAAAGTCAATTTACAGGCTGAGCCTGTGCTTCAGCGATAGCACACTTGTCCAGCATGTGTGGGGCACTGGGTTTGATTCTCAGCACTGCATATAAATAAATAAAATAAAGGTCTATCAACAACTAAAACAATATTAAAAACAAAAAGATAAATTTTCTCTATGTATGTGGCTCTATTTCTGGGCTCTTTAGTCTTATCCATTAACCTATGTGTGTATTCTTTAACCAATGTTATGTTTTGTTTATTTTTAAAGCTCTGCTATTTTTTGTTACTTCCTTTTTTATTTATTGGTTATTTTTAGTTACACATGACACAGAGTCCATTTTGACATAAGTATACAAGCATGTATATATCTTATTCTAGTCAGGATCTTATTCTTATGACTTGGATGTGGATGTTCCCCAAGAGCTCATGTGTAAGATAACATAAGAAGGTTTGAAGCAGGGATGATCAGATTATGAAAACCTTAACCTAGTCGGTGGATCAATCTCCTGATGGCATTAACTGAGTGGTAACTGAAGGCAGGTAGAGTGTGGCTGAAGAAGGGGAAAGCTGAATGTCTATGGACTGAGACCTCTGAAACCATGAGCCCATAATAAACTTTTCCTCCTTAAAATTGTTCTTGTCAGGTCTTTAGGTCACAGCAGTGAAAAAGCTGACTAAACCAATCAGTACCATGTTATATTGATTACTATATTTTACAGTAATTCTTGAAGTTGTGTGGTGTTATTCTCTCAACTTTATTCTTCTCTTTCAATATTATGTTGGCTTTTTGGGCATTTTGTCTCTTCACATAAATTTTAGAGTCAGTTTTTCAATATTTGCAAGATAACTTTGGGATTTTTATTGGGATTGTATTGAATCTCTAGATCAATTTGAGAAGTACTTTTTTTTATTATTATTATTTTTTAATTGGTTGTTCAAAACATTACAAAGCTCATGACATATCATCTTACATACATTTGATTCAAGTGGGTTATGAACTCCCATTTTTTACCCCAAATACAAGTTGCAGAATCACATCGGTTACACATCCACATTTTTACATAATACCATATTAATGACTGTTGTATTCTGCTACCTTTCCTATCCCCTACTATCCCCCCTCCCCTTCCCTCTCTACCCCATCTGCTGTTGTTTAATTCTCTCCCTTTTTTTTCCCCTTTCCCCTCACACACTCTTATATGTAATTTTGTGTAACAATGAGGGTCTCCTTCCATTTCCATAGTTTCCCTTCTCTCTCCCTTTCTCTCCCCCTACTCGTCTCTGTTTAATGTTAATCTTTTCTTCATGCTCTTCTTCCCTGTTCTGATCTTAGTTGCTCTCTTTATATCAAAGAAGACATTTGGCATTTGTTTTTTAAGGATTGGCTAGCTTCACTTAGCATAATCTGCTCTAATGCCATCCATTTCCCTGCAAAATCCATGATTTTGTCATTTTTTAGTGCTGTGTAATACTCCATTTTGTATAAATGCCACAGTTTTTTAATCCATTCATCTATTGAAGGGCATCTGGGTTGATTCCAAAGTCTAGCTATTGTGAATTGTGCTGCCATGATCATTGATGTGGCAGTATCCCTATAGTATGCTCTTTTAAGGTCCTCAGGGAATAGACCGAGAAGGGCGATAGCTGGGTCAAATGGTGGTTCCATTCCCAGCTTTCCTAGGAATCTCCATACTGCTTTCCATATTGGCCACACCAGTTTGAAGTTCCACCAGCAATGTACAAGTGTACCCTTTTCCCCACATCCTCGCCAGCACTTATTGTTGCTTGACTTCATAATGGCTGCCAATCTTACTGGAGTGAGATGGTATCTTAGGGTGGTTTTGATTTGCATTTCTCTGACTGCTAGAGATGGTGAGCATTTTTTCATGTACTTATTGATAGATTGTATGTCCTCCTCTGAGAAGTGTCTGTTCAGGTCCTTGGCCCATTTGTTGATAGGGTTGTTTGTTATCTTGTTGTTTAATTTTTTGAGTTCTTTGTATATTCTGGATATTAGGGCTCTATCTGAAGTGTGAGGAGTAAAGATTTGTTCCCAGGATGTAGGTTCCCTATTTACTCTCTTATTGTTTCTCTTGCTGAGAAATAACTTTTTAGTTTGAGTAAGTCCCATTTGTTGATTCTAGTTATTAACTTTTGTGCTATGAGCGTCCTATTAAGGAATTTGGAGCCCGACCCCACAATGTGTAGATCGGAGCCAACTTTTTCTTCTATCAGGTGCAGAGTCTCTGATTTGATATCTAGCTCCTTGATCCATTTTGAATTAACTTTTGTGCATGGCGAGAGAAAGGGGTTCAGCTTCATTTTGTTGCATATGGATTTCCAGTTTTCCCAGCACCATTTGTTGAAGATGCTATCCTTTCTCCATTGCATGCTTTTAACGCCTTTATCAAATATAAGAAAGTTGTAATTTTGTGGATTGGTCTCTGTGTCCTCTATTCTGTACCATTGGTCCACCTGCCTGTTTTGGTACCAGTACCATGCTGTTTTTGTTACTATTGCTCTGTAATATAGTTTTAAATCTGGTATCGCTATACCGCCTGATTCACACTTCCTGCTTAGAATTGCTTTTGCTATTCTGGGTCTTTTATTTTTCCATATGAATTTCATGATTGCTTTATCTATTTCTACAAGAAATGCCATTGGGATTTTGATTGGCATTGCATTAAACCTATAGAGAACTTTTGGTAATATCGCCATTTTGATGATGTTAGTTCTGCCTATCCATGAACAGGGTACATTTTTCCATCTTCTAAGATCATCTTCTATCTCTCTCTTTAGGGTTCTGTAGTTTTCATTGTATAAATCTTTCACCTCTTTTGTTAGGTTGATTCCCAAGTATTTTATTTTTTTTGAGGATATTGTGAATGGGGTGGTTTTCCTCATTTCCATTTCAGAAGTTTTGTTACTGATATACAGGAATGCCTTTGATTTATGCGTGTTGATTTTATATCCTGACACTTTGCTGAATTCATTTATTAGTTCTAGTAGTTTCTTTGTAGACCCTTTTGGGTCTTCTAAGTATAGGATCATATCGTCCGCAAATAGTGATATTTTAAGTTCTTCTTTTCCTATTTTTATGCCTTTAATTTCTTTTGTCTGTCTAATTGCTCTGGCTAGTATTTCAAGGACTAAATTAAATAGAAGTGGTGAGAGAGGGCATCCCTGTCTTGTTCCAGATTTTAGCGGGAATGCCTTCAGTTTTTCTCCATTTAGAATGATGCTAGCCTGAGGCTTAGCATATATAGCTTTTACAATGTTGAGGTAAGTTCCTGTTATCCCCAGTTTTTCTAGTGTTTTGAAAATAAAAGGATGCTGTACTTTGTCGAATGCTTTTTCTGCATCTATTGAGACGATCATATGGTTCTTATCTTTAAGTCTATTGATGTGGTGAATAATATTTATTGATTTCCGTATATTGAACCAACCTTGCATCCCAGGGATGAATCCTACTTGATCATGGTGCACAATTTTTTTGATATGCTTTTGTATTTGATTCGCCAGGATTTTATTGAGAATTTTTGCATCTATGTTCATTAGAGATATTGGTCTGTAGTTTTCTTTCTTTGAAGTGTCTTTGTCTGGTTTCGGGATCAGGGTGATGTTGGCCTCATAGAATGAATTTGGAAGAGCTCCTTCTTTTTCTATTTCTTGAAATAGCTTGAAAAGTATTGGTATTAATTCTTCTTTGAAGGTTTTGTAAAACTCCGCTGTATACCCATCTGGTCCAGGGCTTTTTTTGGTTGGTAGTCTTTTGATGGCTTCTTCTATTTCTTCCTTTGTTATTGGTCTGTTTAAATTGTGTGTGTCTTCCTGACTCAATCTGGGCAGCTCATATGACTTAAGAAATTTATCGATGTCTTCACTGTCTTCTATTTTATTAGAATATAGGGTTTCAAAATACTTTCTAATTATCTTCTGTATTTCTGTAGTGTCTGTTGTGATATTGCCTTTTTCATCCCGTATGTTAGTGATTTGAGTTTTCTCTCTTCTTCTCTTCATTAGCATGGCTAAGGGTCTGTCGATCTTATTTATTTTTTCAAAGAACCAACTTTTAGTTTTATCAATTTTTTCAATGGTTTTTTTTCTTTCAATTTCATTGATTTCCGCTCTGATTTTAATTATTTCTTGTCTTCTGCTATATTTGCTGTTGTTTTGCTCTTCCTTTTCTAGGGTTTTGAGATGTAGTGTGAGTTCGTTTATTTGTTGTTTTTTTCTTTTTTTGAGGAATGAACTCCAGGAAATGAATTTCCCTCTTAAAACTGCTTTCATTGTGTCCCATAGATTCCCGTATGTTGTTTCTGAATTGTCGTTTATCTCTAAGAATTTTTTTATTTCCTCCTTTATGTCTTCTGTAACCCATTGATCATTCAGTAACATATTGTTTATTTTCCATGTGATGCAGGATTTTTCCTTCCTTCTTTTTTCATTGATTTCCAGTTTCATTCCATTATGACCAGATATGGTGCATGGTATTATCTCCACTCCTTTATATTTACTAAGAGTTGCCCTATGGCATAATATATGATCTATCTTTGAGTAAGATCCATCTGCTGCTGAGAAGAACGTGTATCCACTTGATGATGGTTGATATATTCTATATATGTCGGTTAAGTCTAGGTTATTGATTGTGTCATTGAGTTCTATAGTTTCTTTATTCAGCTTTTGTCTGGAGGATCTGTCTAATGGCGAGAGCGGTGTGTTGAAGTCACCCATAATTATTGTGTTGTGGTCAATTTGACTCTTGAACTTGAGGAGAGTTTGTTTTATGAACGTTGCTGCACCATTATTTGGTGCATATAAATTGATAATTGTTATGTCTTGTTGGTGAATAGTTCCTTTTAACAGGATATAGTGTCCTTCTTTATCCCTTTTGATTAACTTAGGTTTGAATTTGATTTTATTCGATATGAGTATGGCCACTCCTGCTTGCTTCCGAGGGCCATGTGAGTGGTATGATTTTTCCCAACCTTTCACCTTCAGCCTGTGTATGTCTTTTCCTATCATATGAGTCTCCTGAAGGCAGCATATTGTTGGATTTGTTTTTTTGATCCAGGTTACCAGCCTGTGTCTCTTGATTGGTGAGTTTAGTCCATTAACATTTAAGGTTACAATTGAAATATGATTTGTACTTCCAGTCATGTTTATTTATTTATTTATTTTAGTTTGGCTAGTTTTTACTTTTTGGTTGTTTTCCTCCCCCTTTACTGAGATACCTCCCGCTGTTGGTTTTTGGCACTGTTTTTCCATTCCTCTTCTTGTAGAATTTTGCCCAAAATGCTTTGCAGTGCTGGTTTTCTGGCTGTGAAATCTTTTAGCTTTTGTTTATCGTGAAGGATTTTAATTTCATTGTCAAATCTGAAGCTTAATTTTGCTGGATACAGTATTCTTTGTTGGAATCCATTATTTTTCAGCGTTTGAAATACATTGTTCCAGGATCTTCTCGCTTTCAAAGTCTGTGATGAAAAATCAGCCGTTAACCTAATTGGTTTACCCCTTAATGTAATCTGCCTCCTTTCCCTCGTAGCTTTTAATATTCTCTCCTTGTTCTGTATGTTGGCTATCTTCATAATTATATGTCTTAGGGTTGGCCTATTACAGTTTTGGATGTTTGGGGTCCTGTAGGCTTCCAGGATTTGGCAATCCATTCCATCTTTCATCTCTGGGAAGTTTTCTAGGATTATTTCATTCAATAGGTTGTCCATTCCTTTGGCTTGAATCTCTGTGCCTTCTTCTATCCCAATGACTCTCAAATTTGGTTTTTTGATGAGATCCCATATCTCTTGAATAGATTGCTCGTGAGATTTAAGCATCTTTTCAGTATTGACTATATTCTTTTCAAGTTGATAAACTTTGTCTTCATTATCTGATGTTCTGACTTCTACTTGATCTAGTCTATTTGTAATATTCTCGTTAGCATTTTTAATCTGGTTTATGGTTTCTTGCATTTCTAAAATCACTGTTTTTTTTTTTTAAGATCTCTATCTCCTGGTAAAGCTCATTCTTTGCAGTTTGAATTTGTTTGTTTAGTTGGTTTTCAAAATATACTTTCAATTCTTGGATTTGCTGTCTCATGTCTTCTCTAAAATTCCGTTCCATCTGAGTTAGGTATGCCTTGATTTCTTTCCCTGTCCATATTTCTGATGCTTCTAGGTCCTCCTGTAGATTTAAGTTGTCCTGCATTATCTGTACTCCTTTTTTCCCTGGTTTTTTCATGTTGTTCACGTTACTTTCCAGCTCTGTTTGACTGCTTTGTAACTGCTTTCTCCTATACATTTGTTTTGGCTTTGTTTATATCTGTTGTCTCTCCTTTGTGGTGGGAGATTATGCCTATATATGTTGGGCTTTATTATGCTTTAGAGCTGATTCATTCAATTTATAAAGGGCTTCCGGATTTTGTATGCATATAGTGATTTGTTTTTTGTTCTTAGGACTTTAGGTTAGGTGCTATGAAGGTATAAGGGTTAGTATGTCTTGGCTACTTTAGAAGATTGCTCTACTGAAGGGGGATGCTAACCGTCAATTGGTTCAGGGTGTTGGTAGTAGCTAGGTATTTAGGAGCACTATAGACGGCCTCGAAACATTCACCTGTTTGCATTTAGACAGTTACACGAAATTGAGGACGTAATGCTTGGGATGAAAGTTGGGGGGAAGGGGAAGGAAGGTGCTCTTGAAAAGAAAGAAGGAGGAGGAGTTAGATAGCATAGAGGAGAATGGAAAGAACAATAAAACTTGGAAGGGGAGAGAAAGAGGGAAAAAGGGAGAGAAAAAATAAAATAAAATAAGAAATAGAATTAGGTCTTAGAGATCCATTTTCTTCTCTTCCCGTAGGCAAAGCTGTGCCCTCCGGGCTGAGATTTGCCCTAAATGTGTCAACAGCAATCCCTGTAAGGCGGCTCCTGGGAGTCTCTCAATCCTGTTGGTCCAGAGCCGTTTCACTTCTACGGCCCCTCCTCCCCTTCCTCCTGCCAGCCAGCCAGGTCCTGTGCACCGGAGGAGGTTCTCCAAGGATTTGGTTACACTTTCAGCCCCTCTGGGTGCTCTATTTCCCTAACGACTGAACACTCTCTCTGTCATTCATCTAAGCCCCAGTGCTGTGGAGCTGTGTTCTGGGAGTCAATAGTTTAATTTTTACGGACCCCTTTGGTGGGCACACCTTCGGAGTCTGGCGGCTAAGACCATTGGTGTCGCCACTGGTGGTAATGGGAGTTGGGGGACGAGGATCCCCTCTGCTTCCCTCAGCCCCTACAATCATGACCACTCTGCTGGCGGTAGGAGGAGTTGGGGGTCTGGAGTGTCCTCTGTTTCCCTCCGCCCCTACCGTCACGCCCTCTCAGTTGGCGGTTGGGGGAGTTGGGGGTGGGGAGTCTTCTCTGCTTCCCTCCGCCCCTACAGTCACGCCCACGTCACTGGCAGTATTGGGAGTTGGGGGTCGAGAGTCCTTTGGCCCTTACGGTCACGCCCACGGAGAGATTTTGAAGTTTCCCGGTTGTTTGTATCTGATGCGGGTGGGAGTCACACACCTGCTAAAGTAGATTCCGCTGGGAAGGAATGTCTTTGGCCGAACTTTGGTGACTTCCCCTCTGTGCTATGGCGGGCCCCTGCCTCCTTGCTGGAGTGTCCGAAGGGAGGGGTGGAACTGGCTTGTCTCTGGTCTGACACAATCTCTGGTTTTAGTTCCCAGTTCGCTATTTCATAAAGGCTTGGTTAGATTTCCTTCATGTCGTCTCAGGGGGGGGAGCCGTTTGCCGGGTGGGCGGGGCCGTTCGCAGTGGGGGAGGGGCCATTAGCAGAGCCTGGAGGGCACAGGCCGTCTGCCTGGCGGGGACCCTTCTCGCCGCGCGGGGCCGCTGGGGGCCTCCTGCAGAGCCGGGCCGGCGCTGGCCGCGGGCGGGCGCCAGCAGAGCCCGGAGGGCGGGGGCCCGTTTGCCGGGTGGGCGGGGCCGTTTGCAGAGCCGGTCGGGCACAGGCCGTCTGCCGGGCCAGGCGGGGACCCTTCTCGCTGCGCGGGCCGACGGGGGGCCGCATGCAGAGCCGAGCCTGCGCTGGCCGGGGGCGGGGCCGCCAGCAGAGCCAGGAGGGCGGGGGGAGGGGGCGTTCGCCGGGTGGACGGGGCCGTTAGCACAGCCAGGAGGGCGCAGGCCGTTTGCCAGGCCAGGTGGGGACCCTTCTCGCCGCGCCAGCCGCCGGGGGCCGCTTGTAGAACCCGGTAGGCAGTGGCCTCGTGGCTAAGAGCCGGGCAGGCGGGGTGGCCGATCACAGAGCGAGCGGGGCCTCCAGGAGAGCCGGGATGGCGGGGGCCGTCTGCCGGGCCAGGCGGGGACCCTTCTCGCTGCCCCGGACCGCCGGGGGCCGCTTGCAGAGCCGGTTGGGCGGTGGCTGCGGAATTGGACCTCTGCGCCTGCGGGGCCGGCCAAGATTCACTTGTCTGGGGCCAACTGTCACCTCTAATATAACTTACTAATTCCTGGCAGGTCTCCTTTCAGTGGAATTTTGCTAGAAGTTCATCAGTAGGTAGAATGTAGCTGTTTTAATGGGTGTTTCTGATCTGGTTAATGTGGAGATACTGAAAGTGCTGCTTCCTTGCCGGCTGCCATGTTGGATCTCCCCTGAGAAGTACTTTACATTACGGAGTCTTGGGAAATAAAATCTCTCTCCATTTATTTATTTATTTAGCCACTCATTCATTCATTCATCTATTTATTTCATTGGATCTTATCAGTTTTATTAAATAAACCACACATGTATTTCATTTTATTCCTACCTAAGTATTTCATTTTCAATAGTTGCTATAATTTATAAGCTAAATGTCCTTTAAAGACACATGTGTTAAATATTGGGTCCCCAGGATACTGCTATTGGAAAATGTGGAGCCTTTTAGAGGTGAAACATACTGGATGGCATTTAGGTAATTGGGAACACATTCTTTAAAGAGATTGTAGGACCCCCGTCTCTTGCTTTTTCTCCTTTACTTCCTTGCCATGAGATGAGTAACATTGCTCTACTACCCATTCCCACTACGATGGGCTGCTTCACTAGGGACCCAAAATGTAAGTGTTAATTGATCATGGACTGGAACCTCTAAAACTGTGATCCCAAATAAGCCCTTTCTCTTTATAAGTTGATTTTCTTAGTTATCTTTGTATAATGATGGAAAGCTAACTAAAAGGGGATGCTAGTGGAAAAGATATTTTAAATTTCAAATTCTAATTATTCGTTGGTGGCATATAGGAAAGCAATTGGCTTGAATGTATTAAACTTGTATCCTGAAATCATTAGTTCCAAAAGTTCTTTTTGTTTATTCTTTTAATTTTTTTACACAGACAATCATGACATCTAAAAATAGTTTCATCTCTCTTTTCCAACCTGTATACCTTTATTTCCTTTTCTTTCAATATTATATTGGTTACTACTTACAGTGAATTGTTGAAATTCACTGGTGAGAGAGAACATCCTTGTCTTGTTCCTGATCTCAATAAGAAAGTTATATTCTCCCATTAAGTAGAATGGTACCTGTAGATATTTTTTTTAGCTTTTCTTCATTAAGGTGAAGAAGGTCCCCTCTATTCCAGGTTATTGAGAATTTTTATCAAAAACAAATATTGGTCTCTGAGTCCTCTATTCTGTACCATTGGTCTACATGTCTGTTTGGTGTCCATACTATGCTGTTTTTTTTTTTTTACAATTGCTCTGTAGTATAGTTTAAGGTATGGTATTGTAATGCCTCCTGGTTCACTTTTCTTGCTGAGGATAGCTTTGGCTATTCTAGGTCTCTTATTTTTCCAAATGAATTTTATAATTGCTTTTTCAAGTTCTATGAAGAATTCCATTGATATTTTAATAGGAATTGCATTAAATCTGCATAACAGTTTTGGTAGTATGGCCATTTTGACAATATTAACTCTGCCTATGCAAGAGCATGAGAGAGAGAGAGAGAGAGAGAGAGAGAGAGAGAGAGAGAGAGAGATATCTTTCCACCTTCTAAGTTCTTGTTCAATTTCCTTCTTTAGTGTTCTATAGTTTTCATTGTAGAGGTCTTTCACCTCTTTTGTTAGATTGATTCCCAAGTATTTTATTTTTATTTATTTTATTTTTATTTTTATTTTATTTATTTATTTATTTTTAAAGAGAGATAGAGAGAGAGAGAGAGAGAGAGAGAGAGAGAGAGAGTGTGAGAGAGAGAGAGAGAGAGAGAGAGAGAGAGAGAGAGAGAGAGAGAGAGTTTTTTAACATTTATTTTTTAGTTTTTGGCGGACACAACATCTTTGTTTGTATGTGGTGCTGAGGATCAAACCCGGGCCGCATGCATGCCAGGCGAGCGTGTTACCGCTTGAGCCACATCCCCAGCCCCTGTTTTTATTTTTTGAGGCTATTGTGAGTGGGGTAGTTTTCCTGATTTCTCTTTCAGTGGATTCATCAGTTATGTATATAAATGCAATTGATTTATGGATATTGTTGTAATAACCTGCTACTTTACTGAATTCATTTATTAGTTCTAGAAGTTTTCTGGTGGAATTTTTTGGATCTTCTAAATATAGAATCATGTCCTTGGCAAATAGTGATAATTTGAGTTCTTATTTTCCTATATGTATCCCTTCTATTTCTTTTGTCTGTGTACTTGCTCTGGCAAGAGTTTCAAGGATGACTGATGTTGAACAGAAGTGGTGAAAGAGAGCATCCCTGCCTTGTTCCAGATTTTAGAGGGAATTCTTCCAATTTTTCTCCATTTATAATGATTTTGTCCTTGGGCTTAGCCTAGATAGCTTTTACAATGTTGAGGTATGATACTACTATTCCTAGTTTTTCTAGTGTTTTGAAAATTTTATGGACTGCTTTTTCAGCATCTATTGAGATAATCATTTGATTCTTGTCTTTAAGTCTATTGATATGATGTTTTACATTTATCAATTTCTGTATGTTGAACCAACCTACAACTAAGTAGAACAAACAAAAAAGTAAATACTGGATTTCATAAAGTACATTTTGTGCACTTATTGATATAATCATGTGATTTTTCTTCTTTAGCCTGATGATGTGATACATTACACTAACTGATTTTCAAATGTTGAAACAGCCTTGGATATTTCAGATATCTACTTGGTTGTAGTGTGTGTGTGTGTGTGTGTGTGTGTTTGTGTGTGTGTGTGTAGTTGTATTTGATTTGTTAATATTTTGTTGCTAATTTTTACATGTATGCTTATGAGAGATATTGATCTGTATATTTCTTATAATTATTTGGTTAGAATTTTGTGTGAGAGCAATGTATACGATGATTTTAGGAAATAACACACATTATAGAAAATTAGAATAATTTCTTCATTCATATACTGTGGAATTTACCAGTGAACCTATCTGGGCCTGGTGAAAATTATTGATTCATTTTCTTGAATATATATAGGCAGGTTCAGACTGTCTATTTTTTCTTATGTGGATTTTGGTAATTTTGGCTTTCAAGAAGTTAGTCCATATACTATCAAATTGTTGTGCATAGATTTTTAAAAAAATTATTCCTTTATTGAACTTCTAATGTCTGTGTGATCCATATGGATATCCTCTCTTTAATTTCTGATATTAAAAATTTATGTCATCTATCTATCTGTCTATCTATCTATCTTGTTGAGTTAGCCTGGATAGTTATTCTTTATAACTTTATTTATTTATTTTCATGTGGTGCTAATGTCTCACATGTGCTAGGCAAGTGCTGTAATACGGAACCACAATCCCAGCACTGGCTAGTTGGTTTTTAACTTATGGAGCTTACCAATGGACCAGCTTCTGGTTTTACTGATTTTATTTATTCTGTTTTCAGTTTCATTGATTTCTCTCTAATTTTCATTATTTCTTATTTTTGCTTATTTTTTATTAAAATTTCTCATTTTTTTCTAATTTCCTAATGCAGAAGGTCAGATGATTGATTTAATATCTTTTTTCCCCTTTGGTACCAGGGATTAAACCCAGTGGATCTTAACTGCTAAACCATATCCCCAGTCCTTTTTATTTTTATTTTTAATTTTGAAACAGGGTCTCACTAAGTTACATAGGGCCTTATTAAGTTGCTGAGGCTGACTTTCAACTTGTGATTCTCCTGTCTAGCCTCTTGAGCCACTGTAATTACAGGCATGCACCACTACACCTGCTTAAAAGATGTTTTTTAAAATGTATACATTCAGTGTTATACGTTTCTCTGCATCCCACAAATTTTGACGAGTTTTGTTTAATTTTTCATGTAGTTCAAAATATTTTCAAATTTTACATGACATCTATTCTTTTACTCATATGTTATTTAGAAGTTTGTTCTTTAATATCCAACTATTTGGGGGTTTACTTACTATTTTTCTGTCACTGATTTGTATATTATTTTCACTGTGGATTGGATCTACGATTTAGATTTAAATTTGTTAAGGTTTTTTTATGACCCATAATATGGTCTATCATGGTAAATGTTTCATATGAACTTAAGATGATTATGTGTTCTGTTATTAAGCAGACAATGGATTCTGCTGTTATATGAAATAATATATAGATGATAACTATATCATTTTGATGATTATTTTATAGTTTAACTCTGTCCTTTGTGATTTTCTGCCTACTGGATTGTCCCATTTCTAAAAGAATGGTGTCATATTCTATATTAATGCATTAATCTTTTTTTCCTTGGTGTTGCAAAAATTTTTGCATCATATATTTTGACACTGTTGTTAGTACATATATGTTAAGGATTGTTATGTCTTTTTGAAAAATTATCATCATGCAATGCCTCTTTATATTCCTGAGATTTGAAGTTTGCTTTGAAGTTTGTTGTGTCTGAAATGAATATGGTTGCTTCTGCTTTTATTAGTGTAAATGTGATATATCTTCCTCCAACCATTCCATTCTTATCTACTTTTGTGTTTCAGTTTAATGTGGATTTCTTATAGATACCAGATAGTTAGGTCTTTTCTAATGACTATCATTATTTTTACAGGGCAGAGGACTGCTGCAAGTCTGAGATAGTTGTGGAGTCCTCCTCTTCAGTCTCCAATTCTTGTGATCACTCAAGAAAGATTTCAGATGTGTTGCTCAGAGAAATAGGCATGAGTCTATATTAAGGGATAGGAAAAGGGAGAAAGTGGTTCTTCTCAGAGAGGAGAAACATTGTGTTCCTCTCTACCCTTGAGTTTTATGCGGGTCTCAAGGAATTTTCCAGAGAGTTCCACCTAGGTCCACCTCTTTACATTTGACTGACAGCCTGATGACATCAGACTTTCAAGTTTCCACTGCCCATGACAATTCTAGGACACTTTGGCACATCTTGACTGGTTATAATAGGAACGAATTCTTACAGATTTTATGGTTAGGGAGAAGTATATACTGATATCCCTGAGTTTTGGCATATGATCTGTTTAAGCATCACAAAAGTCTTCCCATTGAGGGTAATTTGGGCTCCTCTAATTGACATTATTTTGGGCCTGCACTTCCCCTGCAGATAACAGGTAGTTTATTGGGGAATGCAACATTTCTTGTCAACTTAAGCCAGGCAGGGTGGCATGTAAATTGCTTTTTAAAAATAAAACCATGTGGGGTCAGCACAGTGGGCCCAGTTGTTTTTTAATTATTTGTTATTTTTTCAATATACATAATAGAAGAGTATATTTTGAAATATTATATATACATGGAATATGACTTTTACTAATTAGGATTCCATTCTTGTGTATGTGGAGTTTCCCTGGTTGTATATTCATATATGAACATAGGAAAGATATGTCTAATTAATTCTACTGTCTTTCCTGTTCCCATCCCTCTCCCTTCCCTTCATTTGCCTTTGTCTAATCCAATGAACTTCTGTTCTTCCCTCCCTTCTCATATTGTGTGTTGGCATCCACATATCAGAGAGAACATTTGGCTTTTGTTTGTTTTTGGAATTGGCTTATTTCATTTAGTGTGATAGTCTCCAGTTCCATCCATTTAGCAGCAAATTCCATAATTTCATTCTTTTTTATGGCTGAGTAATATTCTGTGGTGTGTGTGTGTGTGTGTGTGTATCACATTTTCTTTATTCATCCATCTGATGAAGGACACCTAAGTTGGTTTCATAGCTTTGATATTGTGAATTGAGCTGATATGAACATTGATGTTGCTGTGCCACTGTAATATGCTGGTTTTAAGTCCTTTGGGTATATGCCAAGCAGTGGGATAACTGGTGGTTCCATTCAAAGTTCTCTGAGGAATCTCCATACTGCTTTCCATAGCAATTGCATCAATTTTCAGTCCCACCAGCAATGTGTGAGTGTACCTTTTTCCCTACATCCTTGCCAACATTTATTATTACTTGTATTCTTTATAATTGCCAGTCAGACTAGAGCGAGACAGTTTTAATTTGCATTTCTCTAATTGCTAGAGATGTTGAACTTTTTTTAATATATTTGTTGACCATTCATATTTGTTTTTCTTTTGAGAAGTGCCTGTTTAGTACTTTTGCTAATTTATTGATTGGGTTATTTATTTTGGGGGGTTTTGAGTTTTTTGAGTTCTTTGTGTATCCTGGACAATAATGCTCTATCTGAGGTTCAGGTGGCACATAGTGGGCCCAGGTTCTAGAATTATTTCCCTACCCTCACATTTCCACCACTCACTTCATTTATCTTTTAGTTAGTGCATTTAGGACTTTGATATGGTTGAAATAATTGAACTGATATATACCATGTTTATTATTGTCTTCTATTTTTCCTTTTAGTTTTGGACACTTCTATTTAGATAAACTTAAGCTTACAGATTCTTTTGTCAGTTGTGTCCAGTATACTAGTGTCTCCTTCAAAGGCTTTATTCATTTGTGTTACAATGTTTTTATTTTTAGCATTTCTTTTGGATTTTTTTTACACCTTGATTGACATCTTTCTATGTAGACTACCCATCTGTGCTTTCATGCTGTCTCCTTTATCCACTAGAGCACTTAATGTATTAATAATACTGATTTAAATCCCAATTTGATAATTCTAGCATCCCTGCCATATCTGAGTCAGATGCTGATACTTGATATTTATTCAGATTGTATGTTTTGTCTTTTATTATGCATTATAATTTTTGTACCTAGCTATGATGCACTGTATAAAAGCAACTATTGTTAATTGGTCTTTAGTAGTTTGGTAAGGTGTGTGAGGACAAGAATTCTATAATCTTAAGATTGTGGTCTCAGTCTTTTAGAAAGCCTGTGCCCTGGACTATGAACCTCACAAGAATTTATAGTCTTGCCCCCCTTAGTTGGGACAGAAAGGGTATATTGAACTGTAGCTGGGTATTTACTTTCCCCAGGTCAGTTAGTTTATGATAAAACTCCTTAGGTTGATCTCAGATTAAATGGTTTCTCTTGAGGGCAGACCTTGTCAAGATCAAAATGCTCTGTGTGGGCTTCAAAGTTCTTCCATTTCCCCTCCCTCTACTTTGTATTTCATTGTGAGAACCTGGGAGAGTTCTTGGAAATAAAACTCAGAAGTGTGCTTTCCCCTGCTGCCTGATGCTCCTGGAGTTGATAATTCTCAGATTTATCCACACTGAGCTTCCAGAAATTCATCAATTACAGTTCACATTTTCCTATCCCAGCACTAGTTCACTTTGAGGTTTCTGTTCCAGTAAGTAAGTCGTGATTCTCTGTATGTTTGCCTCTAATTTGAGGGGCATTAGTTTATTCTGAGAACTTAACTTCTCTTGTGGTTCTAAGAATTGTTGATTATGCAGTTTTTTCGACTCTTTGTTTGAGGGTAGGATGAAATTCTAACTTCCAAGTTTCTCATGTGTCGGATTTGAAACTGCATAGCTTTTCTACATGAAGATAAACTGGTTTAAATAGTTCAGTGCTCTTATTTATCTACTCATTTGCTAATAATAGAAAAAATGTTGAGGTTCTTAAGAATTGTAATTAGTATTATGGGATTTTGGGGGGAGGTGTTTAGTTGTTCTTTATTTTCTGTAGATATGGTTTAACTTTTAAAAAAGGCCAATGGTTCTAAATATTTATATTGATTACAATTGTTTGCCCATTATTCCATTCCAAAGCATTCAAATGACATATTTGCCATTTCTTCCTTTATTTCATAGATAATTACTTAGTTTTTTATATTCTGAACTTTCGGAGTTTCTGATAATCTTAACAGGCAGTAAGTCTAGAATGATAATGAGACTTAAATTTTGCATACACTGTGTCTTTGATAGCATTCATTTTTTCTTTAGGATTTTATTGAAGAAATGCTACATTCTACATGTTACTCTCTTCTTCAGGTTGTGACAAAGCCTGAACATTTTTTTTTTACTTCTGAAAATCATTAAAGTGCCATCAACTTGAATTTCAACATCCCTTTGATCATGATTGAAGTTATTCAATAGACATCCCCTTGATTTAGTTTTTGGTTAAATCCTATCATGAAACATAAGATTATGACATTGGCAAAGAGTTTTTTCCTTGATTCTTTTCATTAGTTTATAGGAAAACCTTGTACAATTTTGTTTTTCATAAACAATCATGTGATTTATTGGAGAAAGAAACAGCAATAATTTGTACAAAATTTGTGTATGTGTGAGTGTGTGTGTGTATGTTTTGGGAATAGTTCAAATTCTCTTTTCAAAAATTAATTAACAAATAATATTTGTGTGGATTTATAGGGTACAGTGTTATTATTTCAGCATTGTCTATATTGTGGAAAGATTCAGTTCAACTCCTTGACATATCCATCATATCACCAACTTATTCTTTTTGGTGCAGTAAATAGGATAGGAATAAGGTAGTTTTTTAAATGAATATATTTCCTTATTCCCAGGAATTTGGGGTAAATTACTTATGTACAGATTTCTCTTTTTAAAGAAGACAGCACAGGGGAATATCATCTCAGTCCATATATTCACATTTACAAATTTAATAGTGTCGCTGAAGAAATGAGAAGTTCTGGTCCATTTTTGTTCTGCATATGCTATAAAGTGTGTGTAATATATATATATATATATATATATATATATATATATATATATATATAATGTATATATATGTATTTTATATATATAAATATGTAATATATATATATATATATAATGTATATATATGTATTTTATATATATATATAAATATGTAATATATATATATATATATATATATATATATATATATATATATATATATATATATTACATTTCAAGCTGGGTGCAGTGGTGCATGCCTGTAATCCCAGAAACTCTGGAGGCTGAGTAAGGAGGATTGTGAGTTCAAAGCCAGCCTCAGCCAATTAGCAATGTCCTAAGCAATTAGGTGAGACCCTGTCTCTAATAAATATTTTACAAAAGGGCTGGGGATGTGATTTCATAGTTAAGTGCCCCTGGGTTCACTCCCTGGTACACCCCCCAGAAAAAGTTAATAAATTTCAATTAGAATTTCATTTGAGTAAAGAGAATGGTGAGGGTCCTATATGAAACATATTTGTCTCCTTAAGAATTGATTATAAGGCTGGGGTTGTAGTTAAGTGGTAGAGCACTTGCCTGGCATATATGAGGCACTGGGTTCAATTCTCAGCACCACATGTAAATAAGTAAATAAAATAAAGGTCCATTGACAACTAAAAAAAAAATAAAAAGAATTGATTATAGACTTTGATGTTATAAGACAAGGTAGAAAGCTATGACTTGGATATTTGTAATTAATTAATCTCTCCAAGGATTTTATTGGCAAGTTATGTGATGCTTTGTCCCTTTAATTGAAAACAGTTGCACTAGGTCAATTAAAGAAGTCTTTGTTTTATTTTTTTCTGGCTTATATGTCAAAATGCTACTTGCTTATTTTTGCTTATTTTATCGAAGAGTATAACTTTCACAAGATAAACCTAAATATCAGTTCAGTATATTATGATCCATTAGTCTGTTGTAATAGCTATTTGTTAAATAAATGTTAATGGAATAGGACCTAAATAAAAGCTTCTGTTCAGCTTCAAATGTATAATTCCCATCTACATAACTGAGCCATTCACAAATCAACTTTATTTCTAATCCTACTAATACAGAGATTTAAAGAAAGGGTCCCAGGAATGAAAACTACTTAATGTTCTTTCTTGTAATCTTCCTTAGGTGTCATCTAGTTTAAGACAGCTTAATTATATCAATATATAATTGATCACATGTGGGTGGAACATACCCTGGGTTTATATTTTTGCATGCAAAATAAAAATGTTTTATTTTCATTTGTAAATGTAATGCATGTTCAATTTTAAATAAATCACATCTACATGAATATCTGTGAGGAATAAATTAATATAACATCTATCTCTATATTGCCTAAATTTTTACTATTCTAATATAATTCGTAACAGATTTTCATCTACATCCTTCTAAACAAATGCACTTTTTGCCCTGACCATTTTCATTCATTCAACAAATATTCATTGAAGATCTAATATAATGCAGGGAAAGCATCATTTTTGTTATTGTTTAGATTTTGGGTATATAGAATTAAGTAGATTGTGCTGCTCAATTCTTGTCACATCACCAGAATGACTTTGTGCTACACCATTATTTTCTTTCATATTTATTTTTCACTTTCTTCTTTGTTCCCCAAATTGTGCACATTCCCCTTCCTCCAAAATTGATACCTACTTCAAGGTATTTAAATTAACTGTTTCCTTTCTACCTTCCATATAATTATTTGAATATATGTGAATCTTGAAAATTATAGAGTGCTATTTATGTATATTGTTTTAAAAATTATAAAAACAATATTATTGGGCTGGGATTGTATCTCAGTGGTAGAGCACTTGCCTAGCCCATGTGAGGCGCTGGGTTTGATCCTCAGCACCACATAAAAATAAATAAATAAAGGTATTTTGTCCATCTACAACTAAAAATTTTAAAAAATAGCATTATCCTTTGAATACATCAGTCTAACTTTTTCACTTTTAACTACTAATTGCAATTTTATTTTAATCCTGTCACATTTTGCATATGCATTTCCCTAGTGATGTACACTTTAAGTTCTTTCCAAGATTTTGCTTCCATGTAGCCTTGTGATAAGTCCCTCAAATGTTCATCCCATGGACCTGTACTGAAGTTTATTTGGAATCCGTGGCTTATAATTCATACTAGTAGTTAAGATTACCAATTCTAAAATGTTCTTTAGAATTATTTTATTAGTATAGGTTAGCATAACAGTCCATGAGCACTACTATATTTCTACTAGCTCTTAATATCTGATTTTCTAAATTTGATATATGATAACATTATCATATATCTATCTTAAAACCTATCTCTCTCATTATCAAAAGGTTTTCCCTTTGAAAATTATCTGTATTCCTTTTTTTATTATTTTAAAGGTTTCTATTTTGTTTTGTTTTATAGAAATGTTTGTGTATTATAGTTATCAATTCCTTTTTTATTTATTTTGGGTGTTGCATATATTTTCTAGTTTATTACCTACTTACTAACTTTTGTATGGTGTTAACTTTGCTTCATTTGAATTGAAATCCTTATATTGGAAGTAAGGGAAATATTCACATTCCTCATTTTCTTGTTCTTATTTATGTTTTGTTCATATTGTTTTAAAAAACTTTTCACAATTTAATATCAAGGAGATCTTACCCTATAACTTTATTTACTACATTCACAGTTTTATCTTTTTCTCATGTAGATGTATCATCTACTTACAGTTTTTAAAAATACCTTGTAAGGCAGAGATCAACCTCTGTTCTCCAAACAGTAAACTACTTCTACCATCTATTCACTAAATAATTCATTTTTCTCACTGATTTGTTATGCCACCTCTGTTCTATTGGCTTGTCAGTTCCTGTAAAAACAACAAGAACACTTTTTTTGATGTTGACTTTATAATAAATTCTTTATATCCATCAGAGGGGCAAACATCCCACCCCAATTGTAGGTATTATTGTGTAAGTATTCTTACTTCTAGACTTTTCTTATTTTATATAAATTTTAATGATCAGCTTTCTAACAAAATATTGCTGGCATGTTTTTGGAATTGAACAAAGTTTATGTATTAATATGAAGATAATCAATATTTTTATATTTCTGTTTCATCACAGTTAAATGATCATGTAAATCTCTTGCTTTCTTTTTGTACTCCAGACTTTCCTCAATGTAAATATTTTAAATTATTAGCATTTAGAAAGATTATTCTGTTTATTGTACCAGGAATTGACTGAAGAGCAGAATGAGAGAACTGTAAGTTTTCTGCTGTAGTCTTATGAAGAGGAGATGCCTGGTGCCTTGGAATAATCTTGCAGCAATAGGAATGGAGTAAACAGGACAGAATTGTGACATTTTGGTGTTAAATGTCTAGCAGTATAACATTTCAGGAATCAATAAGAGTGAATGTTTTGTGATAATGAAGGATTTCACACGTGATTCTGCCTTGGGCAATTTGATAAATTATGATGTCATTACTGAGAGGGGCAATATTTCAAGAACCAAAATTTATAGTAGGAAAATCAGAAGTTCTGTTTGGGCTGATATTTTTAACAGAGGATTAGAATTTGTTTTTAGCATACCTAGGCAAATATAACCTATGTGAGATTATAGATTCATAAACACTTGGATACTCTAAATCAAGCTTATAAATATAATTTTGTGTTATTACTGTTATTGCATTTAAATAGACCTGCTCACATCTGATCTTTGGTTTCTGCATCTGAACATATGAAAATCTTATGAATATTGAATTAGAAATTTCTAAATCTCAAGTATGCTATTTTCTAGTTTCCTGAACTTTGAAAAATCACTTAACCTTTATGAAATTTTCTCATTTATAAATTCAGTAGAGTAGCATACATTTTATAAAACTCTGGTGGGGATTAAATGAGAATTTACTCATAGATTTTTGGGTACTCAACATACATCTCCAATGCACAACCTCTCTAATCCTTTTGCTTTCATCAATGAGATTTACCTAATAGCGTGCTAGTATTATTGTAACTCATAATTTACAGAGCAATAACACTGTAACTCCTCACATCTCACTTCCTGTGCACTGATATGCTTCATTTTATAATATTGATACACTTATATAACTTTCATTGTTTTCTAAATTCAGTTATTTTAAAATACATTGAAAAAGATAGTAAATTAAAGGCATCTCATTATGAGCTATTTTGTAAAATGAAAAAGCCACTCTTATTTATTTATTTTGCCCATTGTCATTTCATTAATATAGTTTTTATTATAATTAAATATCTTTGAAAAGAAAACTAAATATAAGATATATATCATTTTTTTACAGAAAACTTTATAGCAAATGCTATGACACAAAGCATGAAAAAGCACTGTTCTGGAAAATAATTTCTATTTGTGGAGAAAGGGAGAATGTGTCTATTTATTGCAGGTACTTATTGTGACAGATTCTATCATGCAACACCAGTGTTTTAAGGTGTTCACTCCATGCTGTGCCATCTTCTGTGATAAGTAGAAATGCATATTGCTCCATGACTAGTTCAAACAGTGAATGAACATTATTTTTTAGTAACAATTGTTATCAAATTGTGTGTGAAGTTAAATCTCTAAGTGAGAATTTCTGTAGTAAAAGAAGCTTACGGGGATGAAAAATGTAAAATGTAACGGTTTATTTAGTAGAAGTTTTTGTTTGTTTTGTAAAAGTAATAAATTCTAGGAAGTTTTAGAAAATCAGAAAATACAAATATGTATAAAGAAGCAAGAAAGAACACTAATACTCCATATCAGTTAACATTTCACATCCTTGTATACTTTTTCAATGAATTGATTTATATAATTAATATAACGAGGTCTCTTTTCATATCTTACAACTTGTTTTAAATTTATATAAATATAAGTTTTTTTATCATTAAAAATTCTTTTCAGGCCAGGAACAATGGCAAAGTCCTGTAATTCCAACTAATCAGTTGACTGAGGCAGGAGGAGCACAAATTCCAGGCCAGCTTCAGTAATTTAGGAAGATTCTATCTTAATATAAAAATTAAAAAAATACTGGGGATGTAGCTTAGTGGTAAAGTGCCCTGGATTCAATCCTCAGTACTAAACAACAACAACAAAAATCACATTACCCATATGTATTCTAATTTACGTAACAAATCAGAGATTGTTGGGGATCAGAGTTATTTTCAATGTTTATACTTTATGTTATCTATTATTACCTATTCAGTACATCTTCTTAGAGCTGCTTCTGTCTATCTCCAGCCACATCATTGCCAAAGTTTCTATCATGTTTTAGTATGACATTACTCTTTCGGCAATAGTTGAAAGGAGAGCTCTAGAACTGACTTCAAGCTTTGCTGATCATTAGCTCCCCTAGAGAGTTTTTGGACTTGTAATTCACAAGAACATTCTCCCTCTATGGCTAAAAATGTATGTATTGTTGGCACCTACAAGTAATGTCATGTGCAGAAGGTGATTTGTGGTAAAAGACAATGAAATAGGTATTAAGAGAAAAAAACAGACCTTTAGAAGCAGCATTTGAATTCTTGATTCAGCTGCTTTTGAAGCAAAGTTGCCCTGTCTCCTTTCCACACCTTGCTGTTCAACTCCTCTGGATATGCATGAACTAATAATCCCTTCTTTACAGATAGTTTTAGTTGAATTTCAGAAACTTACAGCAAAAGGAAGCTTATTCAGATATTGCATTAACATCATTGAGCATATAACATAGTTTACATTTGAAATTCCTTAGAATAGAGCATTAAAAAATTACCTGTCTTTGATTTGCATATTTTGAAACATCTGAATAAAGATACAATATATTAGTACATTTTGGAGAAAACAGATTAGTAGCATCATGTTTTCAGAATGACATGAAAATAATGCAGGAGTCTGTAATTCAATGTTCAAGCCTCCATTATTGAAGGAATGTTTCATGGCCAAACCACGAGTGAATATAAACTGTAAACAAAGATAAAAAAAAACAAACAAACTTGTTTTAGTATGATATTGAGGACAGTTTTCATCAAAATTTGATTAATGAGGTCAAATGTCCTATCAATCTTGTGTAACAACTTTAGAAGGATTTTTAGTGTTGGTTTCTTCAGCATGATAATACAATGGCTCATAGAATGTCATTTTTGAAATGTTTTTGATTCAAATTAATAAAATTCAGATTGATCACTCATTTCCTTTACCATATTATTGTTTTATATGACTCAACATTTTTACCCAACAATGAAATCCATCTTCAAAGGATGAAGATTTATTGTAAATTATGGCATATAAAGAAAGGCTAAAATGTCTAAAAGTATCAAGAAAATTTACAAATGTATATTTGAGTAATAGTTTGTTATTATAATAAATACATTGCCCGTGATAGTAACTAGTTTGAAGTGAATGTTACTTATTTAGATATATGTGGAGAAATATGTATCATTTGCTTGTGTTCATGTTAGCTTTAACAATATATACTAATTTAATTTCCATCTGAAGTTAATTTTGCAAGTCATGTCTGGTTTTAACTAGGTGGCAAAAGCTTCTGTTAAAATTAACACAGGGCCTTGTTTATAAAATGCCCTTTGGAAATATTCATTGAATAAACAGAAGTACAATAACTTCTCCAGTCCTATCTGGGCCTTCATCTTTCAGACTATATACTTCACTCAAATGTCAACAAATTATTCCCTAGCTCTCTTTTCAGGCATGAAGCCCTTTGTGATTTAATTAAGCAATTCCAAACTTCCTATGAATGTTTCAACCTTATCAAAAGGTTTCTTATAAGAATTTAGTTTAGTAACATACAACAAAAGGACAAAATTTCTTTACCAAGTAAAATTTTAAGATGTAGAAGAAGCAAGGAGACTAATCAGCTGTGTATCAGAGTACATTATCACCTATCCTCCAGAGAACTTTCCCTTGCAGATATCTTGTAGAAAGCTAAAAAATTATAGTTTGAAAGAAATTTATATATATATATATATATATATATATATATATATATATATATATATATATATAATACATACATATGTATATATGTGTGTGTGTGTGTGTGTGTGTATACAGACATATTTACACAATCTCTATCCACCAAATTGGATCTCCTGGTTGTAACTTTTGCTTCAATTACATATAGTCTTGGTAAGCCCTTTTGAACTGGGTCATAGATTGAATGGACATGTCTGATGGGTGCCCTTTTCAGTAAGCTTCCCGGCCTTGTTTCCATGTATTCTTTTTTCCTTTCCCAGTCCAGCAAACTCTTATTACTGAGAATCTAAGAAATTTCACAATTTTTCCAGAGTTACTATATAGAGGGAGCTTAAGAGGCAGCCATCTGGTTGGTAGGTAGACTAAAGGACTTTTCTTACATTTGCATATACATAGGTTTCATCATATTTTTACTTGGTCTATGTACTTTCTGATATAGGTGGAGGAAGCACTGATGAAGATTTTGAAGTGCTTTAATCAATCAACTGTCCTCCATCACTTCTTGGTTTTACCACTGTCCAAAAGCATCACAAATTTAATTGCATATATATATCCCTCTTCTTAGAGCTAATAAAAATCTCTCGATGATGGAGACAAATTTCTTTTCAATTTAGATTATCTATAAAATTGGAGAAGATCTTTTATTAGATTGAGAGATTGAGTTCCAATAAGGTAAATATAGCCAATATTCTGAAAAAAAAATTGGGAAGGAAGGAAGAGGAGCTCTGCTTAGAACGGAGAGGGAGACACTGTAAAGGAATACTGGATCTAAGGAACATGATTATGAACTTTACAATTTCAATGGGTGTTACCCATTTTTTTACTTTCATATTGTGATGTATATTCAGAATTAGGGTTAAAATAAAATAATGCTTCTAAGACTTCTTAGAACATAATAGAAAACTTTCAATTTAGACTTTTGGAATACATGGTGGAGTATGTCCCATTTTTTTCTCTTTACCTGGAATTATTTCATAAAATTAACATATATCTTTCTGAGTATTGAGGAAATGAGAAGGACAATAAGTCACAGTGAACTCAGAAAAATATAAATGTGTCTTGAAGCTCCTGAACACTTGTATTTTCTAATGTGAATAAAGCAGTTTCAGAGATGGTCTCTAGCTCAAAAATTTTATGTGGAGATATCTTATTACTCTAGAACAGAATATGTTTCCTGTTACTGATGAAGCCTGAAAATAATGAAAAAGGCCTACTTAAGTAGAGAGGGATCCTGAGACAAAGGCAAAGAGACATAGGAAATAGGGTAGGGAGAGCCAAATGACATAGATAATGACTAAGAAAAACTGTCATACATTGTTCAAAGTTTTTCCTTCCTCAGCTTCTACCCTCCTCCCTGCCTAACAGTACGTAAGGGTTCAGTAAGATTACTGGCTATGTGCTGGCCAAGAGATTGGTTTATTATTACCTCTTATTAATATTTACACACACACACACACACACACACACACATATATATATATATATATATATATATATATATATATACATATATAAATTTGTGAATTTGCAGTTGATCTCAGTACTCATTCTCATTTTTTGTATGAAAGGAATTGCCTTTCCTTTTCTTTCCTTTTGCTGCATGCTGGGACAGGAGGGATGACTTTAGTATAGACTTACATAATACCTACCTATACCCACCATGGCATTGTAAATGAAGGACAATATAAACTAGAAAACAAAATTTAGTACTAAAATGGGCTATATGAGTTCAGTAATCTCCAATGCATACTGTAATTTCCTAAAGTCTCTCAGGCAAGAGATCTCTGCATGGGTTTTGTTATAGATTGTTTGCACCCAAAGGAATTATTACTCAAATTTAGTCTATCGATTTTATATCTGCTCAGAACTCTGGCAAGTAACTCCTACATGGTCTAAGTCTATTTGCTTTATAATCTTTGTTACTCTACATATCTCTGGTCTTGTTCAAAAATTTTATAGTAAAATGGGGGAGCCAGGGTAGAAATCACATATACACTTAGGGGAAAAACAGAAAATATTTCACTATGTCACAGTAGCAGGGTTAAAACATAAATTATATCTCTGGCTTTATCCCTTTGGGGTTTCTTTTGCTCCAGAGAATGCCAGCTCCTCTCTGATTGAATGACTCTCCTCTAATGTTCTTTGCTATTAGCAGAAAGCTCTGCTCTATTGCTTGGCATAGTATTTCCCTCTGTTCTTTGGGTGCCACTTCTTCCCAGCATCTTGGAAGGCATTTTGCTTTTGTCAGCATTTTCTCTGAAACTTGTCAAGTGGAGCTCAGCTGCCTATTAGAGCAGCCAGTGATGTCATTCTATATTGTTGCAAGGGTTTTTAGCCTAGATTTTGGGAGGTGGAGGATAGCTAAACATTATTTGAGTACTTGTATCTATGCTATAAAAGTGCAGATGAGAACTAGAGAAAACCCTCCTTCAGTAGAGGCAAGATTTAAAAAATCCTACTGTAGTAACAACTGCAGCATGCAAAGTTTCTTTCTTGGCTTTCACAACAATACCTTCTCTTTTCCTTTACAGAACCTGAGAAAGCCATGTTGTACAATGGAATTCAATTTTTAAATCTACTTTACAGTGATTGATACAGTGATATGGTTTACAACAGTATGTGCATACGTATTTATAAATATTTGTCACTGAAACAAAAAAAATTAAGGAAAATCCTTTACTAATGTGAAGCTCTGACACTTTCTATACAGAACTGATTTCAAAACCCAATAATTGTTTGCCACCTACAAATGAAAAACATTGATCTAATCCAATAGCAATTTGATTAATTAATTCCTCCTTTTGTATATATTTATCATTTGCTTGTTTTCTTAATTAAAAATTGATTATTTTCAATCTGAATGAAGACAACTGTACTCTATATTGACACAGAGTAAAATACAACAACAAAGAAAGATAATCCCCTATGTTTTCTGCATTTCTGATCTATATACGAGAGGCAGTAAGGTAAAATGAAAAGATGGTTGGGTTGAAAGTGTCAGTCCTGTAACTCATATTGTTTAACTTCAAGACCTTTAATGGATCACACTCCCTGGTTTCTATTTCCTAAAATGTAATATGAAAATATTGGATTATAATAAATTTATAAGGTCTGATTCAGATAGAATCTGATTTTGTCATTTCTTTTAAGAAATCATTATCATGATGATGAGAGATAATGTGTACAATTAGCCTATACTAGATTTTATAACCCTTATTTTGTCTATAACAAGTAATGTATCTTATGCCTACATTGCGCCTCAGTACTGTGCAGATAGGTGAGGGGCAAAGAAAATGTAGGAAAACAAAAATAGTATCTGAGTTCCTAGAAATATGCTATATCAATTCAAGTTAGAAGGACTCTTAATTTAGATCATAGTCTAAAGCACTAGCTGCATATAATTGAATATAACTGTCCCTATCAATACAAAAAAAAACACACACACAAAAACCTGGAGATAGTCACATAATCACAATGTCAGATATAAAAAAGAACTGAGATTACTTAACTCAAAGTGCTTAGTAGTGTGGCCCAGAGTATATTCAGATTTGGCAGAGAAATCCAGAGTAAAAGATCAGCATGGAATGGATTTAGTCAGCAGTGTGGCAAAACTCAGAAATCTGCCCCCTAAGTGGAAGGGGACTTGTTTTTCAGCACTGAAAACAAGTCCAGTGTTAATGAAATCTTTGACAAGTTGATTTGGGAGTTGGCAAGTAAAATTCTTTTTGGATTTTGGAATGGGAGAATCATTTATAACAGATTTACCCCCTGCCATTTTGTCCTGAGTCCAAAATAGGTGCTTACTTTTAACAATATTTTTAAAGAGGTTATCTGTGTTCCAGAGAGTTCCTCTAGTTTTCTCAAGCAGAGTTGAAGACTTTACAATATCAGTAAGTGATGTTTAAATTAACCTTGTCACATCTGTTAATTGATAAGAAAACAGATTTATAATATCCTATTGGAGAACAGCTCCATATCAAAGCAACAAACATGTATGGAGGGTCTGTCTACTGGGTCAGGCACTCAGTACTGATATATTTGATGTAGCCTTTGTACTTCCTGTGACTCTTTTTGGAAATGATCATTTCCAAAGCTTTGTAGTTAATGCGAGAGATGACACATTACTTGGAATTAGCAAGCATGCTGATTTAATTAGAAGCCAGGGTTTTTCAGCCAAAATTCTGACAGTTTCCATTAGGATTTAAAACCAAACCATTTTATTTATTTATGACAAGCTAGAGTGTTTAATAATGGTTGGGAAGCATTTTAGCTTCTTGATTACTCATTCTAAAGGAAACAAGTTTATGTCAGCAGGAAGAAATCATCCTCTGTGTGAAATAAACCCATACATTCCCCTCTAAGCCACATGACTCCATTTGTTAACTAAGTTGGCTGAATTAACCAATTGTTTTAGCATAATGGACACGTACCTTATAATTTTAGAGGGGGGTATATGCACGCACATGCATAAGTGTGTGCACATGCAGTTTATTTCTGAGAGCAAGAGACGAGGGTCTATGTACCCTCATTTCTATAATATAAATCTGTTGTCTACAGAGCCATTTGCTCTAAATTTCTTGGAAAGATTTAGTAGCAGAATATAGGGTCTAGGAAACTTTTCCACTCACCTGTTTTTGTGAATAAAATAACTCATCCACTCACTTATGCATTGTTTACGACTACTTTTTTCCTACAATCACCAAACTGAGTAGTTGTGATATATACTATATGAACCCAATACATTTCCTCAGTTCCCTTTATGAATTTCTCTTTTTTTCTTACTCTCTTAATATTGATGTTCTTTGTATTCTCTACTGTGCATAGGGAATATATGTAAAGGGAGAAAATTGGAGGCCAATCCTATGCAGTCACATAAATTGAATAACTCCTATATCCAAAATACAGATCTATAATTGAAATATTTATCCCAAGGTTCAAGATCATCTCGCTCCAATTGACAAATTTTTCCAGATATCACATAGACATATTAAAAACTGAACTCATTATATTTTCTTCACTAAATCTATTTCTATCTTGTCAAATGGTGAAAACATCAAATCTGACACCACTCAAATTTTTGAATTTTTGCCTTCAAATCAGTCTTTCACTTCCTATATGAATTGGTTTTTAAGTCTCAGATTATAGGTATCCTTCCTTATATTTGTTCTCACCCCTACAACTCCACTGCAATAGTCACCCTTTACACAGGGATAGATTTCAAGATTCCCAGTGGGATGCCTGAAACCATAGATAGTACCAAACCCTCTATGTACTATGTTTTCCCCTTTACATGTAAACAGAAGTTTAGTGTTGTGGTGAGCCGTTCTTATAAACGGTGGCTGCCATTAGAAGATGGCGCCGGCTTCCACTGTGGCCTGTGACAAACAACTGCTAATATGGAGAATTGGCACGCAATCCCTTCCCACCCTATGAGAAAGGTCCATGTGGCAGCTTAGGATTGGTATGCGGGAGGCTTTATTAGGCTGTGCTTGGGCGCTCGGCGGGGGGTCGCTAGAAGATGATACTTGAATCAAGGCCTGAATAAATTGCTGAAAGAAGAATCCTGTGTTGTGTTTTCCCTTGCCGGCGAGGGGTCGCGACATAGTGTCTTTTCTATCTTAATGAAAAACTTATTCTTCACTATGGCTGTATCTTTTGTAGGCAACAGCAAAACTATCCCCCCAATTTTTTCGTTCTTCACAATTTCACAGATACAAGATTCATTCTTACTGTAGATCTTAACAACCTCAGCATATTTTTTTCTTTCCTTATTCAATTGAGAATTTTTTATATTTTCACATGAAGGAAGTACTTCACAACTTTTCTTTGGCATGTCTGACTTGTCAGCATTACTAATCTTGTGCTTTTGGACTCTTAAAAATAAGGGTTACTCGAACACAAATACTTCAATATCTAGACAGTATATATTATAACCTATACAGTTACTAAACAATAGAAGGTTGGGTGGCATATACACCATGGATATGTTGGGCAAAGAGATGATTTATGTCTCAGGTGGGATGGAGCAAGATGGCATAAAGTTTCATCATGCTAATCAAAGCATTATGCAATTTAAAACTAATGAATTGTTTATTTCTCTAAATTTCCATTTAAAATTTTTGGATCAAGGTTGATCACTAGTAACAAACCATAAAAAGTGGATCCACAGATAAGGGGAGACTACCAGTACTGCTGCCTAGATTGATACAATAGTTTTAAACTAACATATCTTCTTCTGGCATACCTCTCCTTCAATTCATCTATTTCACCCTTAAAAGAAGTATATTTCTGAAAGTCAAATTCTGTCTTCCAAACCCTCCTGCTTATAAGATAGTTTTCAAATACTACAATGTCCTATATATGGCATGGTATTAAAGATTTTCCCATTTCATTCCTTCCTAGCTTTACTTTTTACATGTTAAAGTAGTGTATTATTTTTCCAATAAATTGCATCCCTATTTACTATGATATAATTTTGGATCCTTGCCCATTTCTATGTGATATAGTGTTACCTTGTGAAAAGAATACAGCATCCTACAGTGAGTTTTGATCATGTGACTTAGTTGAACAATGAGATACAAACAGAATTGTATTTTTGTTTTTTGTAAGCAAAAGTATAACTATTGTATGATTTCTTCATTTTTTTTCTTTTGCTATGAGGATTCCATTTCCCATGATAACCATTAATGTGAATAAATATTGACTACATTTAGCTCATTGTAACCACAAGTTCTTCATCCATAAATTTAACCAATTACAGATCAAAAATATTTAAAAAATAAAAGCAACTATACAAACATAAAAATAATCCAGTTCAAACAATGTAGTATATCATTTATATTTTATTATATATTATAAGTAATCTAGAGATGAGTTAGGTATAGGGAAGAATTGCAGAGGTTCTATGGAAATACTTCACCATTTTATATAAGAGACTTGACTATCCATGGATTTTGGTATCTGATGGGGTCCTGTAACCAATCTCCTGTGAATACTGACGGACCATTATACTTTAAGCCATCAAGCATTTGGGAGCACTCATAACCACAGCAAAGCCAATTCACCCTTACTTCTTACCATTTTTCTTAAGGCATTGTGACTTCATCTTTTCTGTACCATGTCATAATCTCTACAACTATGACTTTTTTCCCCCATTTTAGCATTTTCTTTGTAAAGATTTTTTGATTCCTCTACCCACTGTCCTGCAACCCCCAACCCACTCCAATTTTAATTCCAATCTACCATAAATAAATTTTCCCTTCCTTTAGGGAAGGAAGATCTTAACACTGTGCATGTAACTCTCACTTCCCTTCTCAAGAAGTTAATGTTGAATTCCATCAAATCTATTTCCTAACATGCTCATGTTAAGCATGCTTATTAATATGCTTACTAGTGGAAAATGCATTTTTTTACTTAAGAAACCTTCAGCAGGATATACCCATATTTCAAGACTGCTTATGGTAAATAAGAATGAAATATGAAATTTTTAGATTTGTGGGATACTGATGACTGGAGAGAAAATAGTTACAATAGGTTCCCTGTCTGTGTAACCAATGGAATATAAAACCTGAGAAGATTGTTTGCACCATATACATAGATAACAGACATTTGTAACTTTGAAACAAAATATAGCATACTGGGGGAAAGGGTGTTTTCAAGAGGTTTTGTTTGATATTTTGGGACCCTTCCAAAAACAGTTATTACTGTATTTGTGCTTGCTTTGTGCTTTTACTTTTTGCTGTCAGTAAAATTTGATGTTGAGTAGTATCTGTAATTCTTTTGCACACACTCTGACAATTCAATCCTTTGTGATACTGCATTATTAATGCTTTTGCCATATTTAAAAAATAGACCTTAGGAAACACCATCATTATTGTTAATGTTTACTCTCATTCATCTATTCAAGTAAATTCCTGTAAACCCACCCAAATAGAGAACAGAAAATTGACTGTAACTTACCTCCAATATTCTCACTCTCTGCCACTCTTTCTAAAGTAACTACTATCATTAATATTGTGATAATTAATCGTTTTGTTAATATTATCCCATATGCTCCTATATCTAAACAGAATGTTCAGTTTTAGTTGTTTTGGTATGTTTAGTATACTGATTTGTTTTTATATGATATTGTGAAGATATGCTGTTTATCACCAGACTTGTAAGGCTTTACATTTCTATTGGATCATATAGATCCACATTCTTGGCTACAGTGGATATTAAAAGAAGCCTTAGTTTTTACAAATTATATGAATACAAAGTGGAATCTTATTTGGTCTTGGTTTGCATTTTCAAGAATACTATCATTCATTTATTTTTATATTTACTGATGTATTTCTTCTATGATATTCACATACTTTTTAAAAAAATTTCAGTTGCCATTTTTATTGTATATATAGTAATCATGTAATTTTTGGTGATAACTCTTTATTAGCTATGTGTATAATAAATGTTTTCTCCAAGTTTCAGCTTATCTTACTTTATTCTTTGCTTGTCAGAATTTAACAATTTTCATATAATCAATTTTTTCAATTATTTCTGTAAGAGTTAATACATTTTAAAGTTTGTGTAAGATATCCCGCTTCACATGTTGAGTATAGAAACATTTTCTACTAATATACCCATAATTTTTCTTCAGACATTTAAATCTTTAATCTACTTAGAGTTGATTTCCTGTCTAAGGATAAAGATTTTTTTTATACCTCTGCTAATTGAATTGATTTTTTTCTGAATGATCTGCTGTATTACCTCTTTTATATAACTCAATGACTTTTAATATCTCTGTTTTTAGATTTTCACTTTGTTGTTCAGTTTGCCTATACCCATGCCAGTTTCACACCATTTTATTATTGCATCTTCAAAATATATCTTGATACTCAGCAGATATGTACTTCTACAATATTTTTTTTCAGAACAAGTTGGCTAATCTTGTAGTTTTACTCTACCATGTAATTCTTTATAATTAGTTTGCTAAGCTCTTCAAACAACCCAGTTTTTATTATAATTGGAATTTGAATAACTATATAAATTAATTTGAGATAATTGATATCTTTATTATGATAAGTTTCCTGTCTCCTTTTATTTGAATCTTCTTTCATAATCATTCAGTATAATTTTATACTTTCATATAAATTCAGATCTTGTACGTTTTTCATCAGGTTTACTTTGAGGCACATATTCGTTTTTACTAATATAAATTGTATATAATCTTAAAATGGGTTTTGCTAATAATTTGAGTGCAGGTTTAGAAATGTATTTAAGTTCTGTAGGTGGATCTTATATCTAGCCACTTATTATATGACATAAGTATGTTAATAGTATACCAGCATTTTTTTTAATTTTTAAGGAATCAATAATATTATTTGCAAATAGTGAAATTATATTTCCTCCTTATTAATTATATTTTTTCCATCTTATTTATTTACTTTCTTTTCCTTAATTTACTTTGTAGAACCTCTGGCATAATATGAATATAAGTGATATTATTTGACTGTCTTTATATTTTAAAGTTAGTACTACTTAATATTTCTTCACATAGAATGATGTTTCTTGATATTATTTTTAAAAAATATTTTCTTAGTTGTAGATGGACAGAATATCTTTATTTATTTATATGTGGTGGTGAGGATTGAACTCGGTGCCTCACACGTGCAAAGCCAGTGCTCTACCACTGAGCTACAGCCCCAGCCCTTTTGATATTGTTGATCAGGTTTAATACATATTATTCCTCAGAACAAGAAACTATTCTAGTATTCCAGAAGGTTTTAGTGTGAATGAATATTTAGTGTTATAAATGCCTTTTTTTTATATCTTTGGTGGCTAAAATCCAACCATTCTTTATACATTTGAATTTCATTTTGAATTGTTGCAAAGATTTTCATGAGTGAAATTTGTCTGTACTTTTATTTTCTCATATTGCCCTTCTCTGGTTTTATATCAAGGTTATAATTACTTCACAGAATGAATTGGGAAATATTCATTTTCTACTCTTTGGAAGAACTTTTGTAGGAACAGAGCAATCTGTCACTGGAAAATTGGTAGCACTCATCTGTAAATCCATCTGAACTTGATAATTTATTTGCATTAAAAATATTTGACTTCTGCTTCAATGTACTTAATTATTATGGTATAATGCAAGATTTTTCTCTTGGATCATTTTTAGTAAATTATTGCCACAGTCTGGCTGGGCACAATCAGAAGCCACTTGTCAAAAGAAACTAACTTTATTTTTAGAACCAAACACGCCAAACAAAACAGCCTCTCAGGAAAAATCCTCAGAGCCTCAACTGCCACCACCGGCTTTCCACAAGCCTGTCTCTCCCCCCACAAGCTTCTTTTCACCTCCCACAATCCTCCTGCTCTTGAGGCCGATTGGCTGGGTCACGTGGGCAGAGCCAAAAAGTCCCCCAATGAGCAGCTCCGTGGTCTGAAAGGGCAGGGAAACAGTCCAATGAGCATCACCGCAGAGGAGCCAATCAGCTAGATGTTGCTGGGGCCGAGGAGCCAATCAGCTAGATGTTGCTGGGGCCGCTGTGAGCCAATCATCAGCCGGCAGCTGGATTGCTGGCAGCTGGAAGTTTGCTGGGGCCCCTTCGGCTGTGGCTCTCAACAAATTATTTTTTCAAATAATAATCAAACTTTAATTATTATGAGTGTAAATTATGAATATTATACTATCTTTTAAAATGTATTCTTAATCTATATTTAACAGCTGTTTTCTTCACAATGTTATTTAGTTGTGCCTCATATTTTTTCAATCAGTCATGAAAAAAATATATTCTAGATTGTTAACCTCAAAAAAACAAAGTTTGGCTTTCTTGTCCTGTATTACATCTTTGTTAATAGTTAATGTCACTGATTTATATAGTATATTAGACTTTGTAAATAATACATTATGAAGCCATGAATTTTAACTTATTTTTAGAGTATTTTTAGAAGACAATTGAATTTCTGGCATATATATTAAGCTTTCAAAGACCTGATTTTTATAAATAACTTAAAGGACGTAAGGTTTACTTTGGCTTACCATTTTAGAAGTTTCAGTCTGTGATCAGCTGTCTCCATCACTTTGGGCCTGTCCGATGAGGCAGAATGTCATGGTAGAAGGGCATGATGGAGCAATCTACTTAACTTATAGTGGCTGAAAAACAGAGAGAGAGAGAGGGAGAGGGAGAGGGAGAGGGCTGGGGAGGGAGGAAGGGGACAAGAATGAGAAATCGTACCTAAGGCATGTATGTACCCAAGACCTACTTCATCCATCTAGGCCCCACTTCCTAAGTTTCCATCACCTCTTACTAGTCCATTAAATAATAAATCCATCACTATATTAATCGACTGACAAGGTCAGAACCCTCATGATCCAAACACCTTCCAAAAGCCCTACCTCTGACTGCTGTTTTCAGTACCAAGCCATCAACAAATGCAATTTGGGGGAACATTTCAGATGCAACTATAACATCCTATGTCATATATTTTACTCCTAATATGTGCCCTTTTGTGTTTCAATGCAAACTTGTGATATTTATCATAGCATTTTAACTTAACAATACACACACACACACATACAGTAGTAGGAAATATATATAGTAGTGGGAAAACCTAGAATTTTAATTTTCTGGTCAAATTTTCTCAAAAGTTTTGATTTTATTTTCCTTTTTTATTTCAGCTTCTTGTACTCTCTCCCAAACATGTGCAGGATGTAAGCTAAGGACTTGACAAAATTTAGAAGCAAATTTTTGTGCTCTTCTTTTGGGATCTCCCTTTTAAAAAATATTTTCCTCACAATTTGAAATCACTCTAACAGTTCTAAACACTGTCCTCTGTTCCTTAGTCCAGTATGATTGTGATGTTTTGTTTGAATGCTAGCTGCTATGTGCAAATATATTTAGGAAAGTTCTTGGGGAAAAGTCACATGAACATTGATCTTTTTCAGTGGTTACCATCTTTGAAGTGTCAAATTCCCCCTAGATTCTGCCTACTTGTTTTTTCTTTAGAATTACTTTAAGAGTTTTTTCTGCTTGTTTGCCTTTGTAAGCATTAGAGCCAGAGTTAAAAATGGAATCTGTGGCATAGTTTGATAGAAGCTACTCTGCCTTTTCCCTGTGGTTTACTCTTATAAAATGGTTTGTTACAAGTTGATGCATCCTCCCCGGCATGCTATTTTCTCTTCTGTTTATCCTTGATATCTTTTCATGTGAAAAATGTTGAACTTTAAGATAACAAATTGTGTCAATGATTTACCTTAATTTTTGTGCTTTCTTTGATTTCATTTAAAAATATTTTCCAACTCTGTATGTTAGTTTAGGGAGTTCACATACTGCTTCTCCCTAACACCCCAGTTTCCCCTATTCACAGCATCTTGCATTAATGCAGTACATTTGTTATAAATGATTCATAACATTGATATATCATTGTTTTCGAAATACATAGTTTACATTAGGGTTAACTCTCCATTTGGTACAACTGTGGATTTTAACAAATTAATCATATCATACATATGCCATTAGAATAAAATAGAGAATAATTTCACTGACTAGAAATTCCCTGTGGTCATTCTTCTTCTTCTTTTCCTACACCTTGATAAACACTGATCTTTTAATTTCTTCCATAATTTTGCCTTTTTCAAAATGTCATATAGTTAGATAAATAAAGCATATAGCTTTTTCAGACTACTTCTTGAACTTAGCAATATGCACTTAAGGTTACTCCCTTTCTTTTACTAGTTTCATAATCCATTGTTGTTGTGCCACATACTATCCAGCATTTGTTGGTGTCAATTTGAAATTTTAGACATTCTAATTAATAGGTGTGTACTGGTATCTCTTTGCTAATTTTCAATTCCCTAATGGTAAATTGGCTGAATTTATTTTCCTATCATTATTAATACATCATCTTTGGTGAAGTGTCTGTTCAGATGCTTTTCTCTTTTTTAATGGAGTCAATTTTTTTGTCTTTAAGTGACTTTGTTAATATACATGGCCTTTTTATTGCTGTTTTAAATTATCTTTGTAAATATCCATGTCTTATCAAATACATGTTTTTCAAATATTTTCTTATAGTCAGTGGCTTGGGTTTCATTTTTCTAAGACTGACTTCACAGAATGGAGTTTTAATTTTTTAGGTTTTAATGAAGTCCAGATAATCAACATTTTCCATGGATCATCCTTTTGTTATTTTATCTAAGAAATCATTTTCAAACCCAACATCATGCTGGGAGTGGTAGCACATGTCTGTAACTCCAGTGACTCAGGAGGCTGAGATAGGAGAATCACAAGTTCAAAGCCAGCCTCAGCAACTTAGTGAGGCACTTGCAACTCAGTGAGACCCTGTCTCTAAATAAAATATTAAAAAAAAGGCTGGGGATGTGGCTCAGTGGTTAAGTACCCGTAAAAAAAAAAAAAAAAAGAAAAGAAAAAGAAAAAAAAAAAAAAAAGAAAGAAAGAAAAGAAACCCAACATCATCTGGATTTCCCCCTACGTTATCTTCTAGGAATTCTGTAGTTATATATATTATATTTATATCTCCTGTATATTTTGTGATAATTTCTATGAAAAGCTTAAAATTTTTATAGATTTTTGTCTAAATTCAGTTTTTGCATTTAAATGTTAATTCCACCTCTTTTAGAACAAAGTCCACTTTTTGTGGTGGGGGTACTGGACCATGTCCCCAGACATATTTTGTATTTTATTTAGAGACAGAGTCTTGTTGATTTGCTTACGGCCTCCCTAAATAGCTGAGGCTGACTTTGAACTCGCCATCCTCCTGCCTCAGCCTCTTCTGCCACTGGGATTAGAGGTGTGTGCCACTGTGCCCAGCACAGAACAAAGTTCACTTTGCTCCCACCAGAACCATGAACTCACATTGCTGCATACGTTATTTCTTCTAGAAAATGGCAATGCTGGGGAGGGTTTTGGGGTGGAGACTGAACTAAAATAAGCTAAAACATTACAAAGTTCTCCTAACTAGGAGTCAGTCTTCTTTTTCTTGATTTAGCAGTCACTTGGTTGCTGCAAAAGATTGAATATTTTTCAGAGAGCGAACAAAGTTGAGTCTAACTATTTTGCCAGATTTTTAGTGTTTCTTTGGATTGAGGGGACCCTGAAATTTCCAACTCTGACATTTTCACCATCACTGGCTCCTGCTAAGTGTTTTGTAAATAGTGTTTTATTGGAACATTGCCTCACTCATTTGTCTAGAGATTCTCTATGGCTACTTTTCACTGAAGTGACATTGTTGAGTAATTGTGATGAGAGACCTATGGCTCCAAAGCCCCAAATAATGTTTTTCTTAATTATGTTCTAATCAAATACATTCCTTAATACCCTGAACTACAATGGTACTTTAATCTTAATTAAATAAAGATCCATGTTCTTGAGCCACTGGGCCTATTGTAGTAAGGGTAACACACTGTGATATTTTTTTTTGGCTTTTATTGGTGCATTAGAGTTACACATACTATTTGGATTCATTTTAACATAATCATTAATTTACTCTATTTCTGTCCTTGGTACTCCTCTTATTCATCTCCCACTACTCTAATACTCTAATGGTCTTTATTTAATGAATTCACTTATTGTTAATTGGTGAGAGATATATATTTCACTGTGGTATATTTGTACATGCACATAGCATAATTTGGTCAAATTAATTCTGCATTTCCTCCTTTTTCTATTCATCCCCTCTCACTCTTGATCTACTTTTTCTACTCTACTGAATTTCCTTTCTGTCATATGTAAAAGCTTTGCCCTACCTTCTGCATGTGACAGAAAACATTCTACCCTTGATTTTATGATTATGGCTAATTTCACTTAGCATGATGTTCTCTAGTTTCATCCATTTACCAACAAGTGCCATAATTCCTTTCTTCTTTATGGTGAGTAAAACTCCATTGTGTATAATACACCACACTTTCTGGATCCATTAATCTATTGACAGGCACCTGGGGTGATTCTGTATCTTGGCTATAGTGAGTTACTTCACTAAAACATTGATGTGGCTGTATCACTATCATTTGCTGATTATATTTCTTTTGCATAAATATTAACAGTGGGATAGCTGAGTTATATAGTGGTTCCATTCCTATTCTTTTGAGGGATCTCCTTACTGCTTTCCAAAGGGATTGCACTAATATACAATCCCACCAACAATGTATTAATGTACTTTCTGCCCAACATCCTGTCTAGAATTTAT
Organism: Marmota flaviventris; assembly: GCF_047511675.1. Taxonomy (NCBI): domain Eukaryota; kingdom Metazoa; phylum Chordata; class Mammalia; order Rodentia; family Sciuridae; genus Marmota; species Marmota flaviventris. The sequence goes on from NC_092518.1 coordinate 105,002,038, forward strand.
TATTTGTTTTCTTGATAATTGCCATTCTGATGGGAGCGAGAAGAAATATCAGTGAATTTTTCATTTACATTTCTCTGATTCTGGGAGTGTTGAACAATAAACATTTTTCACTTATATTTGGTCATTTGTTTTTCTTCTTTTGAAAGGTGTTTGCTTAGTTTTTGCCCAATATTAATTTAGTTGGGTTTTTTTTTGGTTTAAAGTTTTTAATTTTTTTTCTATTTTGGATATTAATTGTCTATCAGAGGAATAGCTGGCAAAGATTTTATCCCATTCTGTAGGCTCTGTTTTCATGCTCTTGTTTCTTCATGGCTTGTTTCCTTTGCTGTGCAGAAGCTTTTTAATTTGATGTTGTCCCCACTTGTTGATTCTTGAGTTTTCAGGGTCTTGTTATGGATGTTGGTGCCTCTGCCAATATGTTGGAGTGTTGACCCTATATTTTGTTCTAGCAGTTGGCAATATTTCTGGTCTAATTACTACGTACTTGATACATCTTGATTTCAGTTTTGTGTAGGGTGATATATAGGGATCTAATTTCATTTTTCTACAGAAGGATACCCAGTTTTCCTAGTGCTATTTGTTAAAAAAGGCTATCTTTTCTCCAACATATATGTTGGCACGTTTGTCCATTTGAGGTGGCTCTGAATATGTGAATTTCTCCCTATCTTCTACTCTATTCTATTGGTCACCATATCTATTGGTCATCTATCAATTTTAATACCAATACATACTGTTTTTTTGTCATTAGAACTCTGTAATAAAATTTGAGATCAAGTATTCCTCTTCTTGCTCAGGATTGCTTTGACTATTCTGAATCTTTTATTCTAATGTCAATTTTAGTACTATTTTTATTTTAGTTCTTTGAAGAATGTTATTGGTATTTTAATGGGATTTACATTGAATCTGTATATCCGTTTGGGTAAATGGCCATTTTGTCAATATTAATTTTGCCTATCTAAGAACATGGGGAGTCATTCCATCTTCTAAGATCTTCTTTAATTTCTTTCTTCAGTATTTTATAATTTTTAACTTTATTTTTTAAATGTGATGCTGTGCATCAAACCCAGTGCCTCACAAATGCTAGGAAAATGCTGTATCAACTGAGCTACAGCCCTACCTTAGTACTATAAAATTTTTATTGTATAGATTTTTCACCTCCTTGCTTAGACTAATTTCCAAGTGTTTTCTTTGTTTGAATGTGAAATTTTTCCTGATTTCTTGCTCAGCAAAACCACAATCAGAGCATAGGAAAGCTATTGATTTATGAATGTCAGTCTTGTACACTGATGCTTTGCTGAAGTTGTTAGCTCTACAAGTTTTCTTGTGGAGGGTTTTTTTTTTTTGGGGGGGGGTCAGTTCTTCTACATGTAGGATAATGTCATGAGCAGATAATTTGACTTTTTCTTTTCCTGGTTTTATCCCTTTAATTTCCTTTTATTGCCTGATTGCTCAGGGTAAAATTTCAGGAACTACATTGAGTAGGAGTGGTGAGAATGGATATCCTTGTCTTTGTCCTTATTTTAGATGGTCTCTGTTCACAATAATGTTGGCTTTGGGTTTATAATACATAGCCTTTACAATGTTGAGGTAAGTTCCTTCTATACCTAGCTTACTCACAGTTTTTGACATGAATCCATCCTGGATTTCATCAAAGGCCTTTTCTACGTGTATTAAGATGATCATATAATTCTTGTCCTTAATTCTATCATGTCATTTTTTAAAATTTTTTAGTTGTAGTTGGACAAAATACCTTTACTTTATTTATTTTTATGTGGTACTGAGGATCAAAGCAGGGGTTCACATGCACTAGGTGATCACTCTACTGCTGAGCTACAACCTCAGCCCCTATCATATCATTTTAATTATTTGACATTTATCGGTAATATCTAACAATGATATATCATTTTACTACTATTATCAGTACTGTTTCCATGTACTTGTTTTTCCTCTGCTATATAGGAAATAAGAATTATTTTACCAAAGCTTTCTCAACTACTCATAGTCCCTTGAAATTTTTAATAATATGTAGTATGTAATCTTTGTAGTATCTACATTTTTTCCAAAAAGTGGTGTATGTTAAGTTATCCAATTTAGTTTCATTTCTTCTAATGAACTATTATTTAAATAAAATGGCACATTTTCTTTATAACCAATCCTCATAATTTAATATTTTATTGTTTTTAGGTTAATTTATTCCTTTATAAATAACAGTTGTGATATACATGCACAATTTTTAATCATAGACTTTGAAAAGAAACTTTCTAAAGTTCTGATAGTTGAAATAGGTATTATATATCATGGCAAACATTACATACTGATTACATCTACTTGGATTATAGGATTTAGAAATATTTTTAGGCCTGTCACAAATCAACTATAAAGAATATTACTATAGTGGAGTTTCATTAATTTAATGAATGCAGAATAGAAAAAGTCAGCCTAGATCTGATTTTACATATCTCCTCTTCTATTTTGCCATCATAGCAAAATAGCTGGTAATTTCATTTCATTTATGAATTTTTAACATGCTGAAGTTTACTCCAATTTTTACTTTGCTAAAAGTGTTTTCAGTAATTGGCATTGAAGTTTATAAAATGCCCTTAACAGCTTTTTTCAAGAAACATTTTTTTATTTAAAGAAAATGATATAAAAAGTAGTTTAAATATTTCCTAATTATAACTCATCTATTATTTCCTATAATAAAATATTTTTGACCATCATGTGTTGAGAGCCACAGCTGAAGGGGCCCCAGCAAACTTCCAGCTGATTGGCTCACAGGGCCCCAGCAAACTTCCAGCTGCCGGCTGATTGGCTCCTCTGTGGTGATGCTCATTGGGCTGTTTCCCCGCCCTTTCAGACCAAGGAGCTGGCTCATTGGGGGACTCTTTTGGCTCCGCTCACGCAACCCAGCCAATCAGCCTCAAGGGCGGGAGGAGTGGGGGTTGAGAGGTTTATGGGAAGACAGTGGTGGCAGTTGGGCTCTGAGGGAATTGCAGAAGAGCTCCTGTGGTGTGGTGTGTGTGTTATATAAATAGAGTTCGTTTCTGATTGATAAGTGGCTCATGAATTGTGCCCAGCCTGACTGCAGCAATCATGTGTGTGTGTGTGTGTGTGTGTATATATATATATATGGTGTGTGTGTGTGTTTGTGTGTGTGTGTGTGTGTGTGTATAGCTAAAATGTGATTATATTTGTTAGGTAATTGGGATTTTTATACTATATTTTCTAGGGAAACTTCTCAGTATTTTCATTCTTTTTTAAAAAATATTATTTTATTTAATTTATAGCTTTATTTTATTTATGTGGTGTCATGAATTGAACCCAATGTCTCATGCATGCTAGGTGAGTGCTCTACCACTGAGCTACAGCCCCAGCCCCAGTATTTTCATTCTTTTTGAGACAATGTATAATAGATAAACTAGCTGGGTAAAAATAAATTTTAAGGCTTTTATCATTTTGCCTGTGTGCTGGAACATTTTGAATAAAATAGGAGTGTCTCTCAGTTTGTGATTTCAAAGAACACATAAAACATGATGTAATTATCTTTTCTTCACTTCTAAGATAACCTTTTTCCCCCTCTTAATTTACATATTATAGAGAAAAAATGACATTTGTCTTTCTGAGTCTGGCTTATTTCACTTAGTATGATTCTTGCCAGTTCCATCCATTTTCCTGCAAATGCCATATTTCATTCTTCTTTATGGCTTAATAATACTCCATTGTATATATACTCCATTTTCTTTTTTCATTCATCTGTTGAAAGACACCTAGGCTAATTCTACCTTAACTATTGTGAATTGTGCATGAAAGTTTGTTATGTACATATCTCTAAAATATACTGACTTCAATTACTTTAGATAAATACCTAGGAGTAGTATAGGTAGAGTATATGGCACTTTTATTTTTAAGGTGATTTTTTATTTATTTCTTTTTTTGATACTAGAAATTTAACCCAGGGGCACTTATCCACTGAGCCATTTATATATATATAAAATTTATATTTATATAAAATATAAATTTATATATATATATATATATATATATATATATATATATATAAATTAATTTTGAGACAGGTCTTACTAAGTTGCTGAGACTGGCTTCAAACTCATAATCCTCCTGCCTCAGCATTTGGAGCTGCTGACATTATAAGTGTATGCCAACATGCCTGGCTTATTTTTATTTTATTAAGGAATTTTTATGCTACTTTTCAATGTGGCTATACCAAGTATATTCATACTGACATTTTATATGTTCTTCCTCCCCCCATCTGTAACATATTTTACTATTATTTTTATTTGTAATGATTGCCACTCTGTCTGAGGTAAGATAGAATCTTAGTTAAGATTGATTTACTTTCATTTCCCTGATGATTTAAATGTGCTAAACATTTTTTTTTCACATAATTGTTAGCTCTTTGTACTTCTCTTGAAAAGTGTGTTCAGTTCACTTGCTCATTTCTTGAATGAGTTCTTTGTTTTTGTGTGTGTTTGTTTGGGGCTTATTTGAGCTCTTTGTATATTCTAGATATTAATCCTCTTCTGGAAGAGTTCTAAAAAAGATTGTCTCCCATTTTATAGGCTGTCTTTTCATACTGGTAGTTATTTCCTTTGCTTTTAAAAGCTGTTTTTGTTTGGCCATCACATTTATCAATTCTTACTATTAATTCCTGATCTATAGGAGTCCTATTCAGGAAGTCATTACCTGTACCTATATGTTGAAACATTTCCCCTATGTTTCTTTCTAACAGTTTGACATTTTCTAGTTCTATAACTACTATTCTGCTGGGAGCCATTAGCCAAGTAGGTATGACAATTTCCTTGCCAGCGTACCCCATGTTGCTGACATGTTGCAGCGACATTGAATGTAGGTGACCTTGCTCAAGGACCAAGGCAGATTAGGGTGTTCCCGGTTTTAAGATAATCGTGTTTAAGGCGTTCCCAGTTTAGGTTCCAGGTTTAAGGTTTAAGATTATTCCTCCCGGGAATAGGGCGTATCCTGCTGCCTGAGTTCCCCTTGAGTTCTCACGGGATTCAGACAGTATATTTTGGGAGACAGAAGCCCAGTGGGTGTGGATTTGGGCAGAGAAGGTGGATTTGGGCAGAGAACGTGGATTTCCCCAGAACGTGATTGTAGACGGCTGGTGTGAGTTCGGGAATAAAGAGTTGCTGTTTGAATCTACAAGCTGTGTGGTGGCTCGTGATTGTGTGCCCAGCCAGACTGCGGCATTTGGCGGCTCGTACGGGGAACTTCTGAAGCTTGGAGGTAAGTGAAATTGCTCGCCCCTGAGGAAGAGCGAAAGAATGGGTGACCAATTCAAAAAACAATGTGTTATTGTTTTGATTTATCTTGTTTTTGTTTCAAGCTGCCTATCCCTAGAAATTTCTCAGGCAAACTGGAAAAAATGGTTGACTAAAGGTTTGAAGTTTGTCGGCCCTGAGGAAGAGAAAATTGATACAATGATTTTTTATTCCGTTTTTGTTTCATTCAGTTTCGGCTTTGTTTTGTGCTATCTTATTGGGTTGCGTTATCTTTATAGTAGATTAGAAATAAGTAAAAAACAAACCGAAAAGATGTTAAGTAAATTGTTAGAGGTTCAGACCATGGAGAAAGACATTTTAGATCAAGCAAAAGAGAAGGTCTCTCGAGCTAGTCAGACAGAGGAAGAAAATTTAAAGGAAAAGGGGTTGTTAGGAAAAAGGCCACAACAGGAGGCTGTTAGTAACTCCGTTTTATCACAAGAGGGCGTAATTCAACCAACAGCCCCACCGATGGAGACAGCTAAGTGGCCCTCAAACCCTGTAGTTGATAAATGGGATCCTGAGACAGGACCTCAAAGATTAGCATGCCCTGTACTTGAACAGGCAGGAGGGCAGCGAATTCACCGTGCATTAGATTTTAAAACAGTGAAGCAGTTAAAGGAGGCTGTAACAACCTATGGTCCCCAAGCTCCCTTCACGGTAAGCATGGTTGAGTCCATTACTAACTTGGACATGACGCCAGCAGATTGGGCTAGCATGTGTAAATCTGTACTAAATGGAGGACAATATTTGTTATGGAAGGTTGCCAATGAGGAATTTTGCACGGAGACAGCTAGGCGAAATGCAGCAGCCGGTTACCCTCAAAGAAATCTAGATATGTTGTTAGGAAAAGGACCTTATGAGGGTCAACGGCAACAAATTGAATATGATCCTGCTATATATGCATAAATTGCTGCAGACGCAGTTAGGGCATGGAAGACTTTACAAGGACATGGAGATTTACAAGGTCAGCTATCTAAGGTAATACAGAGAGCTAACGAACCTTACGCTGACTTTGTAGATAGGCTAATTCAAACGGCTGCCAAAATTTTTGGGGATACAGAACAAGCAATGCCATTAATAAAACAACTGGCTTATGACCAAGCAAATCGTTGCTGCAGAGAGGTTATTAGACCATGGAGACATGAAGATTTAAACACATATATTAAATTATGTAGAGATATTAATGAACAAGGGCAAGTCTTGGCAGCTGCAGTACAACAGGCTTTAGATGCCAGGCCAAAAACATGCTATGATTGTGAACAAACAGGACATTTTAAAAGGAATTGCCCCATAGGAGGAGGGTTTAACAAAAGTAGGTATCAAAGGAATAGAATACCGGGTATTTGCCCACGATGCCGTAGAGGGAGACATTGGGCTAATGAATGCCGTTCTCAAACCACCATAGAAGGTACTCCCTTATCAAAAAACGGACAAAGACCAGGTATTTATCCAAGATATCGTGGAGAAAGGCATCAGGCTCTATTGCCAAAAAACGGACAGGGGGGCCCAATGCTCCGGGGCCCACAACCACAAATATACGGGGCAGTGGAGGATCCCAGCAACACCATCAGGGTAGTGCCCAGGACACATTGTCCATTAAATCCCTCATCAGACAAACCCGAGGGAGCCCAGGGTTGGACATCTGCGCCTCTGCCAGAGCAGTATTAACTCCAGAGATGGGAGTTCAAATCATTCCCACAGGAGTAAAAGGACCTCTTCCCCAAGGAACAGTAGGCTTATTATTGGGACGTAGTTCATCTACATTAAAAGGACTTATGATAAGTCCTGGGGTAATTGATCCTGATTATGTAGGTGAAATAAAAATTATAGCTAGTTCTCCAAGAGGTATATCAGTAATTTCACCTGGAGATAGAATAGCACAGTTGTTAATAATACCCAGCCTACATAATAAATTTCCTAGTCATAGTGTAGAAAGAGGTTCCAGGGGATTAGGCTCCACAGGTGTAGATTGGGCTATGTTGTCTTTAAATTTAGATTCTCGCCCAATGCTAAAACTAAATATTCAAGGTCATGAGTTTAATGGGCTACTGGACACAGGAGCTGACCTTAGCATTATCTCTCGTCAAGAATGGCCAAAACATTGGCCATTACAACAAGCCACTCAAACGCTTCGAGGCCTAGGAGTGGCGACTAATCCTCATAGAAGTTCTATGATATTAGATTGGAAGGATCCTGAAGGATGTGAAGGAACTATACAGCCATATGTATTGGATCATCTTCCTATAAATTTATGGGGACGAGATGTCCTAGATCAATTAGGTTTGACGTTAACAAATAACATCAATCCTAATGCGCCCACTACTAGGGCTAGACAAGGCTTTAGGAAAGAAAAAAGATTAGGAAAACAAGGGCAAGGTATAGCAGCACCAATACAAATAGATCAAGGAACAGACAGACATGGGTTGGATTTTCAGAAAGGGCCACTGAGACAATCAAAATTACTTGGAAATCAGAAAGACCAGTGTGGGTTCCTCAGTGGCCCCTGACTAAAGAAAAGATACAAGTAGCCCATGATCTGGTCAAACAACAATTAGCGGAAGGACATATACAACCTTCCATATCTCCCCATAATACTCCCATTTTTGTCATCAAAAAGAAATCTGGTAAATGGAGATTATTGCAAGATTTAAGAGCCATTAATAATGAGATGGTTATTATGGGACCTGCTCAATCAGGGATTCCTCAATTGTCTGCTTTGCCAAAAACCTGGCATGTTTTAGCTATAGATATTAAAGATTGTTTTTTTTTCAATTCCAATTCATCCCGAGGATAGTCCACGTTTTGCATTTACTATCCCTGCATTAAATCATGAAGGTCCTGATCAGAGATATGAATGGAAAGTACTCCCTCAAGGGATGGCTAACAGTCCAACTATGTGCCAAATATATGTTAACAAAGCAATCCAGCCACTTAGAAATCAAAATCCTGAACTACAAATATTTCACTATATGGATGATGTATTATTGGCACATAAAGATAAAAACATATTGCTGGAATGTTATGCCACACTTACAAACTTATTAAAAAATTATAATCTAGAGATAGCAATAGATAAAGTACAATTAAATTTTCCAATTAATTATTTAGGAGTTCTATTATCCTCAACCATGGTCCGTCCACCAAAAATTCAAATACGAGTAGATCAACTCAAATCACTTAATGACTTTCAAAAGTTATTGGGAGACATAAATTGGATAAGGCCTTATCTAGGTATACCAACAGGAGAATTGGGACCTTTATTTGATATTCTAAAAGGTCCATCAGATCCAAATTCACCCTGCATGTTAACTCCTAAAGCAAGAAAGGCATTAAAAATTATTGAAACATATATGGAAAATATGCATTTGGATAGAATTGATATAAGTTTGCCTATATTATTTATTGTACTACCAACAAAAAATATTCCTACAGGAGTATTTTGGCAAGAAGGTCCATTATTATGGATACATTTATCTTATTCTCCTAACACTATTCTTACTAGGTATCCTGAGGCTGTAGGACAATTAATACTCAAAGGAATAAAAGCAGCGAAGGGAGTGTTTGGAATTTCTCCCAATAAAATTATTACTCCATATACTATGAATCAAATTGATGAGTTAGCTAATGAGTTAAATACTTGGGCAATAATCATGTGCAAATCTAATGTTTCATTTGATAATCATTTACCATCTAATCCTTTGTTGTCTTTTTGGTCTAAGCATCCTGTAGTTTTTCCTAAAATGACAAGAAAAACACCTATCATGAATGCTCCAAATATTTTCACTGATGGGTCTAATAATGGTACAGCAGCAGTAGTTACCCCAGATCGAACTTTTACATTTTTAGTACCCAAACAATCAGCTCAAAAGGTAGAGCTTAATGCAGTTTTACAAGCTTTTTTGATGTTTAAAGATTCTGTATTTAATTTATTTTCTGATAGTCAGTATGTAGTTAATGCTATAGTATCTCTTGAAGATGCTGGTAGGATTTCCCCTTCTTCTACTGTTTTCTCTTTGTTTTCCACTATACAAAGTCTAATCTGGGACAGAAAAGATCCATTCTTCATAGGACATATTAGGGCACATACAGGATTGCCTGGAGCCCTTAGTTTAGGCAATGATTTAGCAGATAAAACTACACATGACATACATATTTTCTCTACATTTGAAGAAGCTACAAATTTTCATAAAAGGTTTCATGTTAATGCTAATACTTTACAAAAGCGTTTTAAAATAACTAAGGAACAAGCCAGACATATAATAAAACAATGTCAAAATTGTGTGACATTTTTACCACAAGTTAATCTTGGAGTCAATCCTAGAGGACTGATACCTAACCATATTTGGCAGATGGACGTCACACACTTACCAGAATTTGGAAAATTAAAATATTTACACGTTACAGTTGATACTTCTTCTGGATTTTTGATGGGCTCCCTTCATGCCGGAGAAAAAACTAAAGATGTTATAGCTCATTGCTTACAAAATTTTGCCACTGTGGGCGTTCCTAAACAGTTAAAAACCGATAATGGTCCTGGCTATACCTCTACCTCTTTTAAACAATTTTGCTCATCATTTGGTATTACTCATATAACAGGAATCCCATACAATCCACAGGGACAAGGCATAGTTGAAAGAGCTCATCAAACTATTAAAACATACTTATTAAAGCAAAAAGAGGGAATTGGAAAGGGGTATATATCCCCCAAAGATAAACTTAAAATAACGCTTTTTACTCTAAACTTTTTAAATTTGGATTCATCAGGACTTAGTGCTGCGGAAAGGCATATGTATCCAAAAAATGTACATAAGCCTAAAGTACTTTGGAAAGATATTCTAACAGGACAATGGAAAGGTCCTGACCCAGTGATTGTCTGGAGTCGGGGGTCTGTTTGTGTTTTTCCACAGGGAGAACAGCAGCCCATTTGGATTCCAGAGAGATTAACTAAAACAATTTCTACAGATCGAAAAGAAGATGATTTGACTCAAATCCATAACAGCTGATATCCAGAACTCCAGCTTGGCCATTCTTACATCTGCGACAGTGATTAACCAGGATGCTTTTTTCAATAGCTATTTTATTATTGCATTTTTCCACATCATAAGGTTCTATTTTTATTTTTTGAGCTCATACAAACCTAGGTTAATGTTTTTCTGATCAGTTTTATTTTTTGACTGTGGAGTTTTTAAACATTGCAATGGAGATTTCACCTAGGTAAAGCTACAAGGCCTTTACTATTTTCTTATGTGTTGTACGTTTGTGTACACTCTTGTGTTTTGTGTTGTATGTCTGTATGTGTGTATGTCCATATTTCTTATATGAGGAGCGCTCATGAAAAAATGGATCCGAATTATTATTATTTTTATTCACGTGATTTAAATGGTTTAATTTAAATTAGGTAAACAGCTGTTAAGGATTGTTTTTAAAGGTGGTTAACAGATCTGTTTGTTTACTAGTTTAAATTAGGTAAAAGGCTGTTAAGGATTGTTTTTAAAGTAGGTTAACAGATCTGTTTGTTTACTTTCACCTTTCCTTTTCATTATATTTAATAATTCTTTTCAGGATAATGTCTCTTTAACATCATTGCCAGAATTCCTATCTCCATCCCAGTGCCGGTGAAGAACTCAACAAGTAATGCTCAATCAAAGAGTCAACTTACTTTGGGAGGAAATGGATTTTGGGAGGAAATGGACATATTGATAGATTCCTCCGCTTTGAACTGCTTGCAGAACTTGCCTGGACTATGTAACTATCGTTTGGTGCAGCGAATTGTGGTAATACTGGCATATCTTTGCTGATGGTGTCACTAGTGATGCAATTTTTATTTCCTTGCCAGCGCACCCCATGTTAATTGTGGTAGTGCTGACATATCTTTGCTGATGGTGTCACCAGTGATGCAATTTTTTCCCAAGGAGCCGTCAATTGGCTTGGTGTTGTGGCATTTCTGTATCCTCCTCCCTTCTGCTAGTGATGGTCTAAAATTTGGGGGCCAATGGCTTATGCTGGACCGGTAGTCAGTGACGGGTATGATCCAATTGCAGTGGTATCAACCTAAGACAGGAGGCTGACGCCTAAAGGTCAGTTTTCCGATGACGGGTAAGAACCATATGTTGAATTGGACAACCTACCAGGCACGGTCCATAAGCCACATTAACCTCACTCCCCCACTGGCACCAAGGCCAAATTTGGGGGCCAACAGAGGTGAGGCAAAGAACCTCACCCCCCCACTGGTGCATAGACCTATCCACAAGTATGGCTGTATGCTGGACCGGTAGTCAGTGACGGGTATGATTCAATTGCAGTGGTATCAACCTAAGACAGGAGGCTGACGCCTAAAGGTCAGTTTTCCGATGACGGGTAAGAACCATATGTTGAATTGGACAACCTACCAGGCACGGTCCTTAAGCCACATTGCTTGTTGTTTAATTAATCAGAAGGGGGGAGATGCTGGGAGCCATTAGCCAAGTAGGTATGACAATTTCCTTGCCAGCGTACCCCATGTTGCTGACATGTTGCAGCGACATTGAATGTAGGTGACCTTGCTCAAGGACCAAGGCAGATTAGGGTGTTCCCGGTTTTAAGATAATCGTGTTTAAGGCGTTCCCAGTTTAGGTTCCAGGTTTAAGGTTTAAGATTATTCCTCCCGGGAATAGGGCGTATCCTGCTGCCTGAGTTCCCCTTGAGTTCTCACAGGATTCAGACAGTATATTTTGGGAGACAGAAGCCCAGTGGGTGTGGATTTGGGCAGAGAAGGTGGATTTGGGCAGAGAACGTGGATTTCCCCAGAACGTGATTGTAGACGGCTGGTGTGAGTTCGGGAATAAAGAGTTGCTGTTTGAATCTACAAGCTGTGTGGTGGCTCGTGATTGTGTGCCCAGCCAGACTGCGGCACTATTCCACCTTGAGTTGACTTTTGTTTCTTTATCCAGTTCTGGAAATTTAACCCAGGGTCTTGTGCATGTTAGGGATGCACTTTATCACTCAGCTACATCCCTAAGCTTTGAGTTGACATTTGTACAGACTGAAATATAGGTTTCTACTTTCATTCTTCTACTTATGCATATACAGCCTTCTGATTTGTTTGAAGAAGTTGTCTTAAACATATGTTTATGGCATATTTGCCAACAATAAGATGATTGCAGCTGGGTGGGTTTGTCTCTTTGTCTTTTACTCAATTTCATTTGCTTACAGATCAGTTTTTATTCTGCCATGCTTTGTTTTATTGTTGTTATTTTTAAATGGCTCAGTAACATTATTTGAAATCAGGTACTGTTATGACTTCAGATTTATTTGTTTTTTGCTCAGGGTTGCTTTTGCTATATGGATCATTTGTTCTTCCATATGAACTGTAGGATTTTTTCTACTTCTAAGAAGGATATTGTTGTCATTTTGATGGGGATTACATTGAATCCATAGATTTCTTCCAGTAATATGGCCAAAGTGACATTAATTCTGCCTATCCATAAATATGGAAGGTCTTTCAATCTTATAGTGTCTTCTTTGTTTGTTTTGTTTTTGTTGTTGTTGTTGTTGTTTTAAGCAGTCTATGACTTTCCTTCTAGAGGTCTTTCACCTCCTTGGTTAAATTTATTTGTAAGTATTTTTAAGCTATTGTGGATACAGTTTTTCCTGATTTTCTTCCAATCAATTTGTTATTGCATGTAGAAAACTATATTTTTTTGTATGTTGACTTGTTATCCTAGTACATTGCTGAATTTGTTCATCAGCTCTAGAAATCTTCTGTTGAAACATTTAGGATCTTCTATGAATAGGAGTATATAATCTTCAAATAGAGATAATTTGACTTCTTCCATTCTCATTTGTATCCCTTGTATTTCTTTATCCTGCCTAATTGCTCTTGCAAATTTTCAAATGTGAATTGAATAGGAGTGGTGAAAGCAAATGTCCTTGTATTCTTTCTGATTCTAGGGAAATACTTTTACAATTTTTGCCTGAAACTATGAGCTTTGGGTTTATCACATATAGACTTCATTTTGTTGAAGTAATTTCCTTTGATCTGTAGTTTCTTCAGGGTTTTCATCTTGAAGGAATGTTAAATTTTATTGAAGACCTTGTCTGCATCAACTGAGATTGTCATGTGAATTTTGTCCTTGGTTCTATTTATATGGGGTATACATTTATTGATATGCACACATTGAATCATTCTTGTGTCCCTGGCATGAAATCAACTTGGTCAAGTTATATGATCTTTAATGTGCTCTTGATTTTGGTTTGAAGTGTTTTAGTCAGCTTTTTCACTGCTGTGACAAAAAAAAAAAAAAAAAAAAACTGACAAAAGCAATTTTAAGGAGGAAGTTTATTTGGGGCTCGTGGTTTCAGAGGTCTTAGTCCATACATGGTTGACACCATTCCTCAGCACTTGGGATAAAGAAGAACATCATGGCAGAAATGTGTGGCAGAGGAAAGCAGCTGGGAACTTGGTACCAGGAAGCAGAGAGAGAGAGAGGGAGAGAGAGAGAGAGAGAGAGAGAGAGAGAGAGAGAGAGAGAGCCAGCTAGAAAGCTCTCCTCAACAAAGACAAAATATATATCCCAGAGGCATGCCCTAGGGACTCACCTCCTCAACCTACACTCTGCCTGATGACAGTTAATCCCTAATGCATTAATTAGGTTAAGGCTTTCATAACTCAATCATGTTACTTCTAAACTTCTTGCATTGTCTCACACAGTAGCTTGCAGGGGGCACCTCATATCTAAATCATAACAGCAAGTATTTTATTAAGGGTTTTTTTTTTTTTCATCTGTGTTCATCAAGGATATTTGAGGTTTTCTTCCCTTATATTCTTATGTAGTAGAGATATCATTGTGATACCAGTATTATGAAATGAGTTTGGAGCATTTCTTCCCTTTCTATTTCATAGAATAATTTAAGAAACATTATTTGTCAATTCTTTAAAGTTTTGGTAAAGTTTAGCTGTGAATCCATTTGGTCCTGGGATTGTCTTTGCTTTATATTACTGCTTCAATTATGTTGCCTGTTTGTGGTCTGTTTAGGGTTTGCTCCTTTCCTATTTCATGGAATAGTTTGAGGAAGATTGGTGTTACTTCTTAGTTGAATGTTGTTAGAACTTGGCTGAGGATCATCTGCCTTGTCCTAGGCTTTTCTTTGCTTGTAAGCTATTGATGGCATCTACAATTTCATTGCTTGAAGTTGATCTGTTCAATTCAAACTTCCTGTGTCCTTCTGGTTCAATATGGGTGTATGTATATTTGTGTGTGTGTGTGTGTGTGTGTGTGTGTGTGTGTGTGTGTGTATATATATATATATATATATATATATATATATACACACACACACACAAACATATATATTTGTATATATATATGTGTATACATATATGTATATATATAAATTTGTATATATATATATATATATATATATATATATATATATATATTTGTCTTCAAGGTTTTCTATTTTATTGGAGTATAAGTTTTAAATAATTTCTGCTTATCCTCTGTACTTCAGTGTTCATGGCGATATTTCCTTTTTCATCACAAATTTTAGAAATTTGAGGGGTTTTCCCCCTCTTTCTCTTCATTAGCATAGCTAAGGTTTATCAATTTTATTTAGTTTTTCAAAGAACCAACTTTTTGTGTCATTGATTTTTTTTAAATTTTTTTATTTGTTTAAATTTCACTGATTTTGACTCTGATTTTAATTATTTCCTGTCTTTTACTACTTTTAGTATTGACTTGTTCTTCTTTTTCTAAGGCCTTGAGATGTAATATAAGTTTATTTATTTGGTGACTATCTATTCTTTTAATGAATGAGCTCAGTGCTATGAACTTTCCTCCTTTTTTAAGAGAGAGAGAGAGATAGAGAGAGAGAGAGAGAGAGAGAGAGAGAGAGAGAGAGAATTTTTTAATATTTATTTTTTAGTTTTTCGGTGGACACAACATCTTTATTTGTATGTGGTGCTGAGGATCGAACCCAGTGCTGCATGCATGCCAGGTGAGCACGCTACCACTTGAGCCACATCCCCAGCCCGGAACTTTCCTTTTATAACCACCTTCATAGGGTCCCAGAGATTTAGATACATTGTGTCACTACTCTCATTTACCTCTTAGTATTTTTTTAAATTCATTCCTGATTTTTTTCTATTATCCATCGATCATTCAGTAGCATATTATTTGGTCCCCGTTTGTTAGAGAAGCTTCCATTTTTATTTTATCATTGATTTCAAATTGTATTCCTTTATGGTATGATAGATTGCAAGGTATTATCTCTATTCTTTTGTATTTGCTAAGGATTGTTTTGTTTCCTAAGATATGGTCTATTTTAGAAAATGATTCATGTGCTGCTGAGAAGTAAGTTTATTTAGTCATTGATGAATAAAATATTCTATATATGTCTGTTAAGTCTAAATTTTTAATTGTATAATTTAGTTTTATAGCCTCTTTGTTTAGTTTTTATTTGTGCGATGTATCCAGTGATGAGAGATGCATGTTAAAGTCACCCAGTCTTATTGTGCTGTGGTCTATTTGATTCTTGAAATTGAGATGGGTTTGTTTGATGTTTGTCTATGTTCCATTGTTTGGGGCATAAATATTTACAATTGCTATGTCTTGTTGATGTACAATTCCCTTAAGCAGAATGAAATGACCTTCTTTGTCCCTTCTGATTAACTTTGGCTTGAAGTCCACTTTATCTGACATGAAGATAGAAACCCCTACTTCTTTATGTGATCCATGTAAATGATATGTTTTTTTCCCATCCTTTTACATTCAGTCTATGGAGATCTTTGCCTATGAGGTGAGTCTTTTGGAGACAGCATTGTTAGGTCTTGTTTTTTAATCTAATCTGCTAGTCTTTTTTTTTTTTTTTTTTTTTTTTTTTGATGGTGAGTTTCCTCAGTTTGCATTCAATGTTATTATTGAGAAGTGATTTTTATCTCCTGTCATTTTAATTCTTTTCTGGTTCTTAATATGAATTAGTGCTGGTTTTCATTTTAATTTTCATTTCTTCTTAATGAAATATTTTATTGAGTATGTTTTATAGTGCAGGCTTTCTAGCTGTGAATTCTTTTCAATTTTTGTTTATCATGGAAGTTTTTTTTTCATTGTCAATTCTGAAGCTTAGTTTTGTGGGGTACAGCATTCTTGGTTGGTGTTCCTTTTCTTTTAGGGCTTGGTATATATAATTCTAAGACCTCCTCACTTTTATGTTCTAGGTTGATAAAGAACTGAGATCCAGACTGATTTTCCTCTACATGTCCCCTGTGATTTTTCCCTAGTAGCCTTTAAAAGTTTATTCTGTACGTTGGGCATTTTCATAATGATGTGCCTTGGTGTAGGTCTGTTGTAATTTTCTATATTTGGAGTTCTATAAGCTGCCTATATTTGATTCGCATTTCCAAAGAAATTTTGGAGATTTTCTGATATTATTTCATTGAAAAGATTTTGTATTCCTTTGGTTTGTATCTCCAGTCCTTCACCTATTCTAGTTAATCGTATATTTGGTCTTTTTGTGTTATCCCATATTTCTTGAAATTTGTGTTCCTGTTCTCTTAACATCTTTTCTCTATGGTCAACTTTATTTTCCAATTATATATTTTGTATTAATTGCCTGAAACTCTGTCTTCCAAGTGGTCAAGTTTGTTGGCAATGCTTTCCATTGACCTTTTAATTTGGTTTAATGATTCCTTCATTTTGAGAATTTCCAACTGATTCTTTTTCAAGATTTATATCTCCTGATTGAAGTAATCTTTTGCTTCTTGAATTTTTTTTCTCTGCTTTTACTCTGAACATTATATTTAACCTTGCAGGTCAGTTTAACTATGAACTTACTAAATTCCTTCTCTGACATTTCCTACACTGTGATATCATTGAATTCTGTTAATGGGTTATTTTTATTTGTTTGGGATGGTTTGTTTCCTTGATTTTTTTTCATGCTGTTTGTATATCTACCCATTTATGAGTAAGAATTTGAGGTGGCGGAGCCTTTACTCTATGAATTTATAGTTTTCCTGAAAGTGTCTAGTACTTTACAGTTAGTGAGGAGGCAAATAATAACAACAACCAATGCAATCAATATACAATATTAAAATAAATACCTTTTTTCCTATTTGGCATCTACAATAGTAACTGGCAGTATAAATAGGAATGATATGGTAAGCAATTGCCAAGAGTAGTGATATTATGTTTGTGAATGGTATTCTATTTCAAAAATGTGAAGAGGGAGAATGCAGAGGAGATATAGGATGTAATAACTGAGAATAGGGATGAGAGAGAAAGTAGTAATAAAGAGTCGAAGAAGAGTGAAATAGAGAATAGAACTTGGTTGATAGCAAAAGAAAAGAAAGGAAGGGAACTAAAAGAAGAAACCCCAAAAATATATGAAAAATTGTTCATCATCTCTATCCATCAGGAAAATGCATATCAAAATTACATCATCTCACTCTAGTCAGAATGTCCATTATCAAGCATACAATTAATAATAAATATTGGCAATGATGTATGAGAAAAGGTATAGCCATGCATTGATGGTGGGACTGCAAAGTAGTGCAATCACTCTGGAAAGCATGGTGATTACTCAAAAAATTAGTAATAGAACCACATGTGATCCAACTATCCCATTCCTTTAAACTTATCCAAAAGAATTAAATCAGAATCCTAATGGGATATAGCCACATCTATATTTATAGCAGCACAATTCAGAATAGCAAAGCTTATGGAACCAATCTAGGTGCCTTCAACAGATGAATAGATGAAGTGAATGTGATACACACACACACACACACACACACACAACACACACACACACAATGGAGTTCTAGTAAGCCATAAAGAAGAATGAAATTATGGCATTTCCTGGTAAATGGATGCAACTGGAGACTATTATGCTATGGGAAATAAGTCAGTTCCAATAAATCAAAGGTGAAATTTGTTCTCTTATATACAGAAGCTAATCCAAAATAATGTAGGGAAATTTAAAAACAAAAAGAAATAAAGAGAGAGAAAAGAAAAAAAAGGAGAAGGAATTTTATCAAATAGAGGAAAGATCAGCAGAATAGACTCAGTGGAGTACAGGGAGAAGGAGGGACAGGGAAAGGGAAGAACAGTAGAATGGATCTGAGTAAACTTCTTTATGCACATACATGAATATTTTACAGCTCTTTCACTGTTGTGACTAAATGACCTGACCAGCACAACTGTAGAAGAGGAAAAGATTATTTTGGAGCTCAAACTTTCAGAGATCTCAATCCATAGGCAACAGATTCCATTTCTCAGGACTCCAGGTAAGGCTGGCAGGAGAGTATGGCAGAGGGAAGTAGCTCTCATCGTGATCAGAAAGCAGAGAGAGAGACTACATTCTCTAGATACAAAATATATACCCCATAGTTATGCCCCAATGAACCACTTCCTCCAGCCACACCCCACCTGCCTCCAGTCACCACTCAGTTAATTCCATCAGGGATCAATTCACTAATTAGGTTAAGGCTATAACCCAATTATTTTTTTCCTCCAAACCTTGCATTGTCTCACATGTGAGCTTTTGTGGGGTAAATCATATCCAAAACATAACTACAATGAATCCCAATATCAAGTATATTCATAAGATGCTACTTAAAAAATAAAGTAAAAACAAATTGTGGAAAGATCAATAAAATATAAGGAGGGGAGAGGAAGTGAGAAGGGAGGAAGGGGGAAGTTCTGGGAACTGAATTTGTGCAAATTATATTCTGTGCTTTTATGATTATGTAAAAATATATCCTAATGTTATATATTACTAAAATGTATTTAAAATTATCTCTACAAGAAATGAAGGGAGAAGTAATAATACAGAACAAGTTAAAAAATTAACTATAATGATAGTAAAAGCAATGCTAAAATATATAGAAGAAAAAGAATAAAGAAAAAATGAGTGGATAGATGAGAGAGACATAAGAAA
The DNA here is from genome assembly GCF_047511675.1 of Marmota flaviventris. Taxonomy (NCBI): domain Eukaryota; kingdom Metazoa; phylum Chordata; class Mammalia; order Rodentia; family Sciuridae; genus Marmota; species Marmota flaviventris. The sequence goes on from NC_092518.1 coordinate 105,021,255, forward strand.
AAATGAGAAGAGAAAATACTTGGGAATAAAATGAGAAAGAAAATACTTACATAATGAAAACAACAATAAAACAAAAGATTACATAAACTTAGAAACACACTCAAAAGTATGATGGAAAAGCAAACAAAACAACTTACAAAAAAAGTGAAAGCAAAAAACAGACAAAAGTAAGATTATTTTTTCTTTCTGAGGTAATCAACATGTAGACACTCCTTTGTGGGACTTCTAATTTTAGAATCCACAAGCTATGGGGGTTGTGTGGGAAGGAACTAAAGTTCAGTGTGTTCTTTCTCAGCTCCAGTCCAATGAGGCATGTCACGGATTGTGTAGGCTGAACTCCACCTTGCCTTCTTCCCTGAAGGAGGGAGAGCTGTCAGCTGCAAAAGTAAATTCACCCTCAATTCCTGTTTTATTTTATATCTATATATGGGGGCTTGCCTATGGTAGGAGTAACCCACCAACCCTGTAGAACAATCCTGACTTTGAGGGTCCCAAGACCATCAGTCAGTGTGCTCAGAGATATGGCAAGTTTCCAGCTCTTGGTGGTGAATCTTCCCAGTACTGGTAAACATGGTAGAGGTGGCTGGTCCTACAGAATCTGTGCAGGGGAGAGGGATCTATGGGGACAAAACTTTCTACCAGACCCTGATGTGTTGCTCTTGGATTCTGTTCTCTGTCAAAACCACAAACGTTTTGTCTTACTCTGACACTATAGTCAAACTATCAATTTTATTTAATTTTTTTTTTATTCCAAGGATTGAACCCAGAGGTGCTCAACAACTGAGCCACATCCCACCTCTTTTTTATGGTTTCTTTAGAGACAGGGTCTTGCTAAGTTTCCTGGGCCTTGCTAAGTTTCTAAGGCTGGCTTTGAAATGGAATCCTAAGGCCTCAGCCTCCCAAGCCACTGGGATTACAGGCATGTGCCAACCCTGATGTAAAAATGCCAATTTTAAATGGACACATCCTTCACTTCCTTTCCTCTCTGCACACTTGCAGACCACACTGCTCAATAATTTTCAGCAGATCTATGTTACAGTCTCTCTTCTATGTCCAGATTAATTTCAGGGATGGGTGTCTACCAATCCCAAGAAGAATGGTGAGTGCTAACATCTTGGAGATATAAAAAAAAATACATAGGTTGTTCCAGAGCTCTTGCATATTCTGTTCAAAGAATAGCCATTCTGTTTCTAACTTCCTTTTGGAATGATCTCTTTAATTCCACAGTATTGCTATTTGGTATAGGTATTTTCCAACTTTGTTATACTTCATTGGTTCTTTCCTTTAGGAGATTAATATTCATTATGTCTGTGAAAGTTTTCCATTTTTTTTTATTTTTAAATTAATTTCTATTTACTTATTTTTTAACCAGGTAGTTGTAATAGAATGTTATACTCCCAAAATTGATCCTCCAATTAAAAATATCTCATCTCTCCCATTATATAACTTTTATTGTTTTTAAAAAAGGGCTGGGGATGTGGATTACTAGTAATGTGCCCCTGAGTTCATTCCTGGTACCAAAAAGAGAAAAAAAAAGGTTCATTTTTGAAAACTTCATTGATTTTTTTTTCTTTTCATTATTTGTATTCTTTAAAATCGTAAGCTTTTTTTGTGTGTATGTGTGGAGATGGGGATTGAACCCAGGGCCTTATGCATGCGAGGCAAGCACTCTTATCAACTGAGCTAAATCCCCATCCCCACAAGCTTATGAAGTCTAAATACTCTTTTTTTTATGTGATACTTCCATTTTAAAAAGGGATGCTCTTTTTATTTAAAAAACAATATATATTTTCTGGAGATAATAATTATTAACTTTTTAAAAATTTTATTTGGTTCATGTGATTTTTCTTTTCATTTTCCTTTTCTTTTGTTTTTTATTTTTAAATTTATTTTGGGAGCAGCAGGTGTATTGGAGAATATTCTAAACTTCTCAGTATCTGTCACTGAAAGTTTACATTTAATAGTAAAATATTAAATAATTTCTTGACAGCTCTGTGAACAGGGCATTATAGGCGGTGAACTTCAATATACATTAATTGTGTGTAGTTCAGCTTTTCAGTTAGAAAAACTCACACATGTCTTTTCTTTGTAGTTCTTCCATTTCTCTATAGATAAGTTATCTATCTAACTTTAATATATAAACTTAAGCATTAAAATTCTGGGTATAAGGATACAGAGTGAGTTTGTAATGTCTAAAGTTCAATATGTATATTTTTTTTAAATTTAATACTAGATATGGACCTTTTTCTTTCATTCCCATCCTCTCTGTGATCATGTACATACAAAGAGATAAGTCCCTTTTTTTACCTGTCATGGTGGATTTATTTTAAATTACTATGTCAAAATACCTGAGGAAAACACTGTAAAGGAGAAAAAGCTTATTTTGGAACATAGAATCAGAGGTTCCAGTTCATGGTCAGCTGCCTATACTAGTATTAGGCTTGTTGGATTAACCCTTTGATGAAGTTAGAGCCCTCATGTTCAAATCACATCCCCAAAACCCCACCTCTAAATATTACTGCATTAAGGACCAATGCTTCACCATATGTGCATTTGAGGGACATCCTATATCCAAATGATTACCAATTATATTCTATGCATAGAAGAATTAAAATCTTAAAGTATTACATAACAAATTTTGCAGCTCATCTTTATTCTATGAAATGTCAGTTTTAAATGCCAATATAAGCACATTTAAATCATATGTGAAATTTCTGAAATTACACAATTTGTATTCTGTAGATTATGCATACATACACATTTCATTTTAACACAATAGTAGAAATACTGAACAAAAATGAACTTTTTTTTCTCTTTTTGGTAATGCACATTCCCAGCACTTTTTTAAAAATATTTTTTTTAGTTGGCAATGGACCTTTATTTTATTTATTTATTTGTGGTGCTGGGACTCAAACCCAGTGCCTCACACAACGTGAGGCAAGTGTTCTACCACTGAGCTACAACCCCAGCCCATTCCCAGCTCTTTTTATTCTTTATTTTGAGACAGGGTCTCACTAAGTTCCTTAGGGCCTCGCTAAGTTGTTGGGTTGCTGAGGCTGGCTTTGAACTTGTGATCCTTCTGCCCCAGCCTTCCTAATCACTGGGAGTACAGGTGTGCGCTACCATGCCTGGCTTATTTTTATTTTTGGGGGTGGTACCAGGGATTGAACTCAGGGTCACTCAACCACTGAGCCACATCCCTATTCCTAATTTGTATTTTATTAGAGACAGGGTATCATTGAGTTGCTTAGCGCCTCTCTAAATTGCTGAGGCTGGCTTTGAACTTGTGATCCTCTTGCCTCTGCCTCTGGAGCTTCTGGGATTACCAGTGTATGCCACCTTGCCCAGCTTATTTTTCTTTTTTATATAGTAACATTCTTCAGATGCTACCAATAGCCACTGTACCACCACATAGGGAAGACTGTGTTAGAAAATAATGCATTGCTTCTATTTTTATCATTTTCAGGGTATATAGCTAATATAAGGAAGTAAAAAGTGTAGGTAAAGATATGGCAGAATTCCTTGGTTGTTTATATTTCTTATTATGACATTGTCCTTTTTAGCATTGAGGTAAATTCTGGTTGAAACCAAAAGCAAGGTGTTGACACTGGCAACTTCATTGCTTACTGAGACATAAGTAGAGAACACTTAATTTATTCCTCCTTTGGGTCTTCCTAAACTTCCCATATCATGGATCTACTGAAATTTCTGTGTTCATAGTTTTCCAGAAGTGGAATATGCAAATGAGATACCAAGGAAAAATAACAGACATGAATATTGTATATATCTCCTCTGCACATGTGCCTGTTCCCCCCCCCCCTTGGGTATTCACTTCTAAATCCCAAGTTTAGAATTATAATTAAGAACATCAAGACAGCTATACCATATACATTTTAATGTCTAATGATATAATTATTCCTATTTTGGTTTCTTATTCAACGTGAGAGTTACTTAGTTGTATAACTTTTAACTCCTATAATGATATGTCTTTTTCTACAAGTGTAGGGATTTTAGAAAATATCACATAATTTATTTTTTTTAAATAAAATTAAGTCCAAATCTGTTGTGGATAGAATTATATTCCCCCAAAATATATGTTGAAATCTTTACTCCTGCTATCTGTGAATGTAACTTTATTTGGAAATAAGGTCTTTGCAAATGTAATCAAATTAAGATAAAGTCATACTGGATTAGGGTAGAACCTTGTCAAATGACTGGTATGTTTATAAAATAGAGGGAGAACTGGACACTAATAGATAAAAAAGAAAGTCATGGAAAGAGAGAGTCACAGATTAAGCTATATTACTACTAGTCAAGGAATGCTAAGGATTGTTTGAAACCACTATATATTAGAAGAGGCAACCAAGGTATCTTCTTTAGGGCCTTCAGAAAGAATATGGCCCTGCCCACACCTTGATTTCAGACTCCTAACCTCTAGACTTGAGTGGATTTGTTCCTGTTAGAGCTTAAACATATGAGTTTTAGATGACACAATTCAGTCATGCCAGTTATATTCTAGAAGTTTTATAGTTTTGCATTTTACATTTAACTCTATGATCCATTTTTATTTAATTTATTAAAAAAGCCATAAAGTCTGAACTGAAGTGGCTTATGGTTCAATAATTATGTCTCAGTCTTTTATTATGTGAATATTTTCACTCCTTAGATGAGACAGAAATGTTAGTGGGGCCTCTAGTTGGATATCTTTATTCCATGACCTCAATTATGGCTGTAAAACCTCAATTGGTTAGGCTTTGGTGAAATAATTTTGTACTGCAGTTTTGTTGAAGTATATTTGACAAAATGGTATATATTTAAGGTGTACAATATAATGGTTGATGTACATATACATTGTGAAATGAATGCCACAAATTAATTTGTGCATTCATTATCACACAGTTTCCATTGTGTTTGTGGGGTGATGACACATAAAATCATCTTCCTTAGAAAATTTCAGTAAGTAATATGAAATTAAACATAGTCAACATGCTGTGCCTTACATTCCCAGAACTTATTCATCTTACAACTGAAATTTTATACTCTTTGACCAACATCTCCCCACTTCTCTCATGTCTTAGTTCTTGTCAATAACTGGTTTACTCTTTGCTCTTTGAGTTCAATTTTTGGTTTTCACCTGTAAGTAAGATCATATGGTATTTATCTTTATTTATTTGGCTTATTGTGTTAAATGCTTTTGAGTTTCATCCTTTTGATAAATGGTAGGTTTTTCTTCTTTTTAAATGACTGAATGATATTTCATTATGGATATATCAGCAACATTTTCTTCATCTGTTCATATATTGATAGACATGTAGTTTGTGTCCTATCTTGACTATTGTAAGTAATGCTTTAATGAGCATGGAGGTGCAGATATCTCATCAAAATACTGATTTCATTCCATTGGATGTATACCCAGAAGTGGGCATTATAGGAGTTCTCTTTTTAATTTTCAAAAAAAGTTCCTTAATGGCTGTACAGACTTATATCCCTGCAAACAATGTAGAAGGATTCCCCTTTATCCTACACTCTCACAAACATTGTATCTTATCTTTATGATAATAGCCATCCTACAAAGTTTGAGATGAAATCTCATAGTGGTTGTGATTTACATTAGTGATGTTGAACGTGTTTTCATATACCTGTTGGCCATTTGGTTATCCTTTTTGGAAAACTGTCCATCAAGGTCATTTGACCATTTTATAACTTGGTTATTTGATGTTTGTTTGCTATTGAGTTATGAGTTCCTCATTTTTGGACATTAATCTTTCATTAGATGTATGGATTATAAATATTTTCTCTCATTTTGTAGGTTGTATTATCATTTTGTGGATTATTTCCTTTACTGTGCAGAATATTTTAGTTTGATATGGTTCTAATAATTTTGCTTTTGTTACCTGTGCTTTTATGTCTTATCTAAAAATCATTGCCACGAACAATGTCAAAGAATAATATACTATCTGAAAAAGAGATTAAGGAAACAATTTCATTTATCATAGTCTCAATAAAGAATGAAATTCTTAAGAGTGATTGCAACCAGGGATAAGAAACATTGATATAATGAAAACTGTAAGACATAATAAAAAACACAATTAAAAGGAAAGATCTCTATGTTCATTCAATGAAGAACTGACATTATTCAAAGGAACATAATACACAAAGTGATTTATAGATCAAATGAAATTTCTATAAAAATATTGTGACATTTTTGACATAACAAAAATAAATCTAAATTTCATGTGGAATCATGAAAGACCACAAGTAGTCAAAGTAATCTTACGAAAGAACAAAGGTAGACACATCAAACTTTCTGATTTCAAACTACATTATAAAGCTATAGCAATTGAAACCATATAGTAGTGACATAAAAACAGACACATTGACCAATGAAACAATACAGATCCCCAAAATAATTCTATACATATATAGTCAGGTAATCTTTGACAGTGATGCTGAGAAAACATGATGGGGAATGAAAGGATAATCTCTTCAGTAAATAGTAATGGGAAAACTTGATATCAAACATTGTTGTTGTTGTCTGAATGTTGTTCATCCCTCCAAAGTTAATGTGTTAGAGGCTTGGTCCTCATTGTGTTATGGGGAGGTTTCGGATCTTTAAGAAATGGAACATAGTGGGAAGTCCTTAAGTCTTTGAGGGTGATGCCCTTGGGAAGATTAAAGTATTTCTCACAGAAATCTGGTTAGTTCTTGTAAGGTTGTTATAAAGGCCTGTAATTGCCCCACCCAGTTAATCTCTGGCTTCCAATTTGAGATATGGTATTTCCTCTGGCACATGCTCTAGTATTTGTTATGGGGCCCACACCAGAGCTTGCATCATTCTGTCTGGACTTTCAGCTTCAACAACTGTTAGCTAAACAAACTCTTTTTATTCTTACAAAGTTAGCCTGCCTGGGTGTTGCTAATATAAACTGACTAATATAAACCTCATGTTCCACCATATGCAGATTCTCCTTGTCTTATGATGAGGTTTTGTCTCATGAAACCTATTATACATTATGCTCCAATAAACCCATGAGTTAAAAATATTTAGTCAAATATGCCTTTAATACCCATCACCTACACAACAACATAACTTCACAACACAGTATACTGTAGTCTATCAATTGTTTACCCTCACAATCACTTGGGAGGAACATGAAATAGTTTCTTTCAGGACAGGCCTTCTTAGGCCAACAGAATTCTCTAGTTATTTCTAAATGATTATTTTTTTGCCTTTTCTGCTGGATGTGTAAGAGGATTTTACTCTAATCTTCACTCTAAGAACCTGGTAGGGCTCCTGAAGGTAAAACTCAAAAAGGTATGGGCCCCTTGTTGGCAGAATGGACTACTTGGAATTTTAAGCTCTGAACATTGGTCTATATTTTTCCTTCAGCAATTCACCCATTATAGTTTAAGATTTCCTATTTTTGGAATGGAAGAGATAAGTTCCAAACTCCTTGAATTTTTTATTAGAAACAAAAGCCTTCATTGGTTATTTTTTATTACATGATTAATATTGAATAGATCAATTTGTATTAAATATGAATCTTACTCCTGTAGGCTCATTTCAAAGATAATTGTATGGTATTGGTGTGTAACTTTTTCAATCATTGTTCATTTATTGACATTTATATAATTGTACTCATGAAAAATACACATTATTATTTATTGTTTTTATTTAATTAGTATTAGTATTTTTATATAGTGTTGCTCTTCAGTAAACAAATGGGCCAAGTCTAAGGAGATCTGAGTTACTTTACATTTAAGAAGAATATTACTTTGATTGTTTTTGATAAAAATATGTGATTTTTTGGATTCTCTCATGTCATTTAAAGATGTGATTTTAAAGAAAAAGTTTATTTCAATGGGAAACTATAGTGCAGACTTTGGAGATCTGAATTTCTTCTAGTTTTTGCAAAAATCCAGCAATAACTATACAATCTAATGTTTTCAATTTCTCTCAAATATTCCAAATAATATACCATGAAAATTAGAATTCCTATTTTCCAGTAATGAAGGAAAGGGGGATGGGAATAGGAAAGACAGTAGAATGAATTGGACATAACTTTACTATGTTCATATATCAATACACCACCAGTGAAACTCCACATCATGTATAACCATAGAATAAGGTCCTAAATACAATAACTTATACTCCATGTATGTATAATATGTCAAAATATACTGTCATGTATATCTAAAAAGAACAAATAATAAAAAAAGAATTCCCCTTTTCCTTAAGATCTGCAAGATGGACCTGTATGATTTGATATGAACTTCCAAGAAATTACCTATGTGTCTGCTGTTGTTGTGTGGGCTATTCAGAAGGTACACTGGAAAACTCAATGTTATCACTAAAGACATTCAACATACATGTCAGGAAATCCATCAGATTTTCACTGCTGTCCTCACTTCACAATCTGGAGATGTTTCAGCCTAAAAACTACAAATTTTCTTAACTGACTTCCCTCTGAACTAGACTCTGAAACTGGATTTTCCACAATAATCTTTCCTTTTAAAATTCTCTTAGGTATCTCTTTCATTAAATGCTTGTTAGCACCAAGCAACAAATATGAACTATCAAATCTCAACAGATGGTTCAACCGATCCTTAATGAAAGGAGACAAAATAAGAAATTGACTTATATTGTTCAAGGAAAGAAAAAAGTTTTCTGAACAAGAGGAAGATTTTACAAACACTCTCTCCTTGAACAAACTTGTGTCAGGTTCTTAGGAGTCCTCTTTTTGACTAGGCCTGAGCTTATGGCTGTCTTTGACTTGGTCCAGTTATACCAAGAATATTGCTGGATCAGTTTTAGCAAAAATTATTTACCTTTTGTATCTGATTAATTTTTTATCCCCCACCTTTGATAGCTTATCACCACAGACTACTGTCAGCAATAATCCTATCAAATTAATTTGGTAAGAATCCCGTAACTTTGATGAATTTCTTAATAAATTTCAATCCCCTGAATCCTATCCTGATCCTTAGCTATTAATTTCTATTGTTCTTACCTTATTTAGAATTGGGTTTGATCTTTTTTCCTACTATAAAATACCAATTGTAATAGTCCCTATTGAAATAACATCTTCTTATCATCTTTAGTGTCATAAAAATAAAACTCCTTGCCCTTACATTTAATGGAAGAGAGTGTACATGATTAAGATTGCATGTATACTTTTAAAAATATTTAGTAAAATTCACCAATGAAATTGCCTTGATCTGGAAATTGATTTTTTGTGAGCTATCTAAATTTCTTATTTTATTTTGTACAGTTCTGGGGATTCAAACCAATGCCTAACACAAAGCAAATACTCTATCACTGAGCCCTCATATTATTTTTTTTTATAATTTTTAAATTTGTTTTAATTAGGTACACATGACAGTACAATGATCTTGACATATCATATATTTGAATCAGATGGGATATAATTTCTCGTTTTCCTGAGTGTACAGATTGCAGAATCACATTGGTCATGCTTTTAAAACAGTTGTACAGCAATTCAGATTATCTGTTTCAGCCTGATTAAGTTTTAATAGTTTATGGTTTGGGAAGAATTGATTTGCTTTTTATATTTTGGATTTATGCATGTGAAGTTTTTCCTAGTACTTTTATGTTATTAATGTCTACAGCATCTATAGTGTAGTATTTTTTATATTGGTGATTAACCTACCCTCTTATCTTTGTCAGTATTACTATAATTTATACATTTTATTGATATTTTTAAAGAACTGCCATTTTATTTCATTGATTTTTATTTGATTTCCTCTCTTATATTTCATTATTTTTTTATCTAAACTTTATTATTTCCTTCTGTTTATATCATGTTTATTTTACTCTGTTTCTAGTTTATTTATATTGGAATTTTGATTATTTGAAAATTTTCTTTGATTCTATTTGTTTTTCTTTTTTCTTCTAATATAAACTTTAAGGCTTTAAATTTCCATCTCTGCAATGTTTTTGATCTATATCAAATATTTATATATCATGTATTGTCATTTTCAGTTTGTTCTATGCCAAATTTTTGTTTCTTTCATTAGTTACTTTTTGATTGTGGACTATTTAAACATGTGTTGTTACATGGTTAAAAGATTTTCCCACTATCTTTCTATTAGAGAACACATTTATTTTCATTTTGATCATTTTAAATTCATAGAGGTATATTTTATGACCCAAGGTATTTTCTATCTTAAGTTTCCATTGGTATTTGAAAAATATTTAATCTGTTATTTTTGGTTGGAGTGTTTCATAAATTTCTATCAAATTCTGTTCCTTGACATTTTTGTTCACATCTTTTATATTATTTTCTCTCTAGTATTTTTGTCAGTTGTTTGGGAAAGGGATGTTGAAATAAATTATAATTGTTGACTTGTCTGGTTTTTTATCAGACGTTGCTTCAATAGATTTTGGGACTCTATTGGTAGGTATCTAGAATAATTTAGTACTATTAATAGTCCTTCATCCCCACTCTCTTTCTCTTCTCCTTCTGGTACACTGATGATAAGAAATTGATTTTCTGGGTTTTTTCCCCCTTAAGTCACTGAGGCTCTATTTTTCTTCCAGTGTATTTTCTATTATTTAATTATGTTAAAATACTATTAATCTGTCCTCAAATTCACTGATAGTTATTATCTGTGAACCACACTTCATTATTGATCCTATTATAGTGAGATTCTAATTTAGGTGATAGTTTCAGCTGTAATAATTTCCCCCCAAAATTCATAGGGTAGGTTAAATTTCAAATTGCAAAGTTTCATCCAATAATGTCCAACTTTTATGCTTTGAATTCATTTTTTGCTTACCATATTGGTTAGTACCACCAATAAAATATTAGATAATGGCAGTGATATCATATTTATTTATTTAGGTACCAGGGATTGAACTCAGTAGTACTTAACCTCTGAGCCACATCTACAGCCCTCTTTTGTATTTTATTTAGAAACATGTTCTCACTGAGTTGCTTAGGACCTCACTAAATTGTTGAGGTGGGCTTTGAATTCATGATCTTCCTGCCTCAATTATAGTCATGCAACACCACACCTAGCTTATTTTTGACTTCATTAAAAATGTTTTCAAAGTTTTGCCGTGAAATGTGATACTTGTCATTTTATTGTAATTGCTTTTAATTAAATTAAGGAAACTTTCCTTTATCCTTAATCAGCTAAATATTTTTATAATGATGGCACAATTAATTTCATCAGTTTTTTTTATATCAAGTGAGTTTTTCTTTTTATCTGTTAATAAATTAAACTTAAATAATAATAAAACTATGTGTCAGGAAGGCTAAAAAAGGAGAATTGCAGGTGTAAGACCAGATTAGGCATCATAGTGAAACCCTGTTTCAAAAAAATAAAAATAAAAAAAAAAAAAGGGCTGGGGATAAAGCTTAGTTTGTGAGACCCTGGGTTCAATGCCCAGTATTGCCAAAAGAAAGAATAAGACAACACAAAACAGAAAAAAAAATGACAGCATGAAATACATCTGAGTTGCTTGTATTTTATTCTAATACCTTACTAAATTGAATTTTTGGATATTTATTTAGGACTTTTATATTTATGTTTATACATGAATTTGATAATTATGTTTAGTATACTTGTGTGGTTTTGGTATCAGAATTATGATATCTAGGGCTGGGGATGTGGCTCAAGCGGTAGCGCACTCGCCTGGCATGCGTGCGGCCCGGGTTCGATCCTCAGCACCATATACAAACAAAGATGTTGTGTCCGCTGAAAACTAAAAAATAAATATTAAAAGTTCTCTCTCTCTCTCTCTTCCTCTCTCTCTCTCTTTAAAAAAAAAAAAAGAATTATGATATCTACCTAAATACTGTTTAATATCTTCTTTTTTTTATTCTTGAGTTCTATATGCCTAAAGTATGCATAAGGATGAATGGTATTTGCTTCTCGGGACTTTGTTTGAATACTTCATAGAAGCAAATGCACTTGTGGTTAATATATAAAAAAAAAAAAAAAAAACCTTTCAGTGAAATTCAGAATCAAATTACTTTGGAGCTTTTAATATATTTATGTTTTTAAGTTTTTTATTTGTAAAATTTATATATAATTTTATTCCTAAATAATTGTCAACTTAATGAATGCAAACATATTGGTGTACATTTCTATACAATAATGCATAAAGTAACTTGTATATAGTAATGTAGTAGTGTTTCCAGTTATTTTTTTGAAATGATGAAAAATTTCTGGATATGAATAGTGGCAATAACCATCACAACAGCATGAATATTTTTAATGACATTAAATTGTACATACAAAAATGATTAATATAATATATAGTCCTTCATTAATTCTCTTATTTTTATTAAACCTTTAAAGGGTACTTTTAAATTAGTTTTTACGAAATAATGTTTATTTCCTATTGATAATTTATACTGCTTTTTAATCTTATTTTCACATTTTATAATTTACTAATTCTTTCACCCAGTTCATTAGTGTTCATTTTGCTGCTTTCTTTCTACTTTTATATTTTAGTTCTTTATTTTTAGTATCCCATATTCAAATACATTACTTTCTTAATCTAAACTTGTTTATACCTCTCAAGTAGTTTTAAAAATTTATTTTTAAATAGATTTACAGAATCTTCAATTTCTCTTTAGCCAAGGGAATTTTAGAAGTGTCTTTTTTCTTACCAATTAAAAAATATTTCTAAACTTGTTGATTTGTACTGTGTGGACATATTTGGTGAAATGATTATTTTTAGTTTGTAAAGACATGAATTTTTTTTTAAAAAATTCCAAATATATTTTATACTTTATTCAAATAATGGATATACTTTCTTTTCAATGTTCTCATTCATCTGATTATTCAGATTCTCTATAAACTTACTTATTTGATTTAATTTGATTTATGGGTTTCTAAGAATTTTATCTTCATGTTTCCCATGATGTTGCATATGTTTTCAAATTCTCCTTGATGCTCAGTCAATATTTGCTTTACTATGATGAAAATATGTTGGATATATGCATAGATGTTCATGACTTTTATGTATTTTAGTCAATTTTTCTTCATGTGGTATCTAACTTTGTCTCTTTGAATGCTATTGATAATGAAGCCCATTTTGATTTATACCTCATTTTATTTTAACATTTATCCAGTATAAAAGTTTTATTTATTCAATTTCCACCTTCATGCTTGAACTTTGCAAAAATCCAATTTGAATAATTTCTTACTTTTAGTAGATAAGATTAACCAATTACTATTTCTGTGAATACAGATTTCATTGGCTTTATTCCTGTCATCTTATATTGTGCTTTTTCTTTAATCATTTTATGGCAATTTTTATGTTAGAAGATCAAGTTTATTTGCATTACTTTCCTGTTATTTGTTTACAAATATAATTCATAACTTGTTCCTCTAGAGTTAATCATTGAATTAATTTATACTCTTAATAAATATCTAGAGAATAGTGTTTATATTCTGCAATCCCTGTCTTCTGCCTTCAATGTTGCTGTTTATTTGCATCAGTTGTTTCATTTTAATTTGCAATTTTAGACCTTTATTCATTTTTTGACTTAAAATGCTTACTCTTTCTATACTGTCTCAGGTCTCTTCTTTTGGAACAGAGCTATACGTGAATATTTTTAAAATAATTAATCACCTATAACTAACACCTTTCATTCTTTTCTGTCTTTATTTTTATGTCCATATTTCAAGAAAGTACTTGTAGTACGTTACACATAAATAAATTTATTTTGTAATAATTATCCCCACTAGTAATACCATTTTGAAGTGTTATACTACTAATTTCATTTGATACTTTTTTTTCAATGTACAGCCCATTTTTTATTGTAATCTTTTATTTCATCTGCACAGCATTCATCTCTCCTATGTAGTGCTCATTTGCTTCTTTTTTTGTGAACACAGTGCAGATGCTAGCCGAAATTTCCTATTTATTTTAGTGGTCATTTAAGAAAATGTCTTCTTTTTTATCTCTTTATTGTTACTTTTATTTTTTTATTTTATTTTTTTAAGAGTGAGAGAGAGAGGGAGAGAGAGGGAGAGAGAGGGAGAGAGAGAGAATTTTTTAAATATTTATTTTTTTTTTAGTATTTGGCAGACACAACATCTTTGTCTGTATGTGGTGCTGAGGATCGAACCCGGGCCACACGCATGCCAGGCGAGCGCTCTACTGCTAGAGCCACATCCCCAGCCCCTATTGTTACTTTTATTGATTTATATTATTCTGAAAATCTTTTAGTGGCCCATTTGTTAGTTCTTTATTTTGCAAACTTAAATATGTCATGATATTGCTCTAAAACTGTGAGTAAATTCTCTTCATTATCCCTCATTAGTCACTAGGATGCTCATAAAATCCTTTGTTCACATCTTACTTCATTGCTACTTTATATTCTAGTGAAGTGTATGTATTGTGAAGCTTACTATTTTAACTATTTTCAGATACATAATTTAACATCATTATGAATATTCATGCTGTTTTGATGGTTATTGCCACTATTCAAATCCAGACATTTTGCATCATTCCAAACTCTATCCTCATTAAATAACATCTTCCCATTCCCTGCTACCCTCAACCCTTGGAACTATTATTTTACTTTCTCTGTCTCTCTGAATTGAATATTCTAGGAAACTCATATAGGTGGAGTCATATAATATTTTCCTTTTCTATTTGACTTATTTTAATTAACACAATGTTCTCAAGGCTTATCCATGTTATAACATACATCAGAATTCCATTTGCTTTAAGCTGAATAATAGTCCATTGTATTTATGTATCACATTTTGTTTATTTATTCATTCATTAGCCAACATTTGTGTCACTTCTACATTTTGGCTAATATGTATAATGGTGCTATGAGCACTGGAGTTTCAATTCTTTCAAATCTTTTTTGGATATATACCTAAAGGTGGAATTACTGTATCACATAGTAAACCTTGGTGTAATATTTTGAGGAATCACTTTTTGCCAAGTGGCTGTACCATTTTATATTCCTACTAGCAATTCACAGTGTTCTAATTTATCTACACTTTTGCTAATACTAGTTATTCTCTATTTTTAAATAATAGATATCCTATTAGTTATGAGATGATAACACATTATGATATTGATGTGTATTTTCCTAATGATTGAAGTTGTTGAGCATCTATTTATGTGCTTGTAAAACATCTGTATATCTTATTTATAGAAATATCTATTCAAATAGTTCACTCATTTTTAATGGGAGTGTTTAATTTTTGAGTTGTAGTGGTTCTTTATGTGTTTTAGATATTATCAGAGTAATTCTTTATCACAAAAGGAGATTTTTATTTCATATAGTATATTTAAAGAAAGATAGCAAAAATTAATAATTAAAAAGCCCCAAACCACAATGAATAAATTTGACTTGATAACATATAGAGAACATTGCAATCAGCAACAAAGAAAGACATAATTTCCAAGAATATTTTATAAAATTGTATATAAGCTTGGTTATAACCAAATCTTAAAAAAGTAGACATAAAGAATATAGTCTTTCATGACAATATGATTAAGCTAGAAATCAATAACTATAAACTAACTAGAAAATTTACAAATACTTTAAAATTACACAATACATTCGTATGTCACCTTTGTATCAAAACAGAAATCAAAATGCATATTGGAAAATGTTTTGAAGAGGAGAATAAGGGGAACACTGCATATCAAACATGTAGGACAAATCTAAAAACCCCACTTACCAGGACTTTTAAAAATTATAAGTTCAGGGCTGGGGTTGTAGCTCAGCAGTAGACCACTTGCCTAGCACATGCAGGACCCTGGGTTTGATCTTCAGCACCACATAAAAATAAATAAATAAAATGAAGGTATTATGTCCATCTACAACTAAAAAATAAATATTAAAAAACTAAAATTTCACATTAAAAGCAAAGAATTAAATTACTGTTCTAAATATCATACTCAATAAACAGTACAGCTGTAAAATGCAATCAAATACTAAAAGAAAAATAAAAGAAGGCATGAAAACTTAGAAAGCAAATATACCATAGACAATAAACAAAGACAAGCGTTAGGATTACCTTTTTTCCAGCTTCTGATAATATATGCTTAATATCCATCTGAGTCTCCATCATGATAGCCTTTATTGTCCATATTTCTAACAAAATTCTCTTCACAACCACTTAGATGATCTGAAGGTCTGAGGCTTTTTCTGCAGCTCTGCTTTCCTGAGCCCTCACCAGAATTGTGCATAAGGCTCAATTCAAAGCAGTACAGGCCTTTTCTTGTTCTGCCATTCATATCAACACTGCTCTGGTCTCTATTATGGAAGCAGTTCAGGAACTCAGTATTTTCAGGTTTTTGTCTTTGCAACATCCCAACTTTTTCAATACAAATCATATTCTTAGTTCATTCTGTACTGCTATAACAGAATACAATAGGCTGTTAATTTTGTATAGCATATGAATTTTATTTCTCACAGTTCTGGAGGCTAGGAAATCTAATATCAAGTGGCCAACATATTCAGTGTTTCCTGAGGGCCCAGATAGCACTTTCAAGATGACATTTTGTTGCTGCATCTTCTGTTGTGGATGAGTACTTGTGTCTTCTCATGGTGGAAAGGCGGAAGAGAAGAAACCTACTCCATTGAGTCCTCATAATCACAAGGGCACAGGCCTTGTGACTTCACCAAAGGCCCTATCTATAAATACTGTCACCATCTTAGTTTATTTTCTGTTTCTAATACAAAATACCTGACAATTAATTTATAAAGAACAGAGGTTCATTTGACTCATGATTCTGAACTTTGAAAAACCCAAGCGCATGACACTGCCATCTCCTTCACATGTAGTGAGGGCTTTCTTGATGTATCATAATATGGCAGAGGGTATCACATATTGAGACAGAGTAAGTGGGCTATCTCAGATCTCTCTTCCTTTTCTTATAAAGCCACTAATGTCACCGTGAGAGTGCAATCCTCTTGAACCCATCTAATCATAATTATCTTCCAAAGGTTCTGCCTCCAAATATCATTTACACATGGCTTTAGAGATTAAATTTCCAACATATGAACTCTGGGGGAAATTTTTAGCGATCACCTTGAGAGTTATGTTTAAGTATATGAATTTTGGTGTGGGACACACTAACATTCTGAAAAATGTTTAAAGAAGAAATACTTTCAAAATGTTAAAGATAATGCAACATTTCTCAATTCAATCTCTAAATTCAGCATTAGTTTGGTATCAGATCCAAATAAAGAAGTCATGAGAAAATAAATCTAAAGATCAATATCCCTTATGAGTATAGATGCAAAATTTTCAATAAAATACTAACAAACAGAATCCAGCAATATATTGAAATGATTCTACAACATGGTCAAGTTGTATTTATCCCAGGAATGCAATATTTGTTTAGCATATATAAATCAGATAATGATATATAATATGCCAATATCACATATGAAAGCAACCTTATTATCATATCAATAGATGCAGAAAAAAATTTTGAGAAATTAAGTATTTTTCAAGACAAACCTCCATAACTATGAACAAAAAGGAACCCTGATAAAGTGTGTCTACACAAATCTCCACACCTGACATCATTAAGATATTTTATAGTGAAAGTCTGAATTCTTTCCATGTAAGATCAGGAACAAGAATTACTACTCTCACTACTTTATTCAACATTGTACTAGAGGTGCTATTCAGGGTAATTAGGCAGGAAATGATAAATATTTGAAAGGAAGAAGTGAAAATACCAAAATTCCTCTATTTAGAACTAATAAAATGTTCAGCAAAGTTGTAAGATACAAGATCAATACACAAAAAATGCATCATATTTCTATGTAGTTTCAATGCCAACAAAAATCTTAATTAACAGAACAATTTTATTTAAAAAATAAGCATTAAATAAATAAGACAGGAACAAATTTAGATATTAAAACAAGATACAATAACAACAAAATGCTGCTGAAAGAAAATTTAAAATATATAAATAAAAGGAAAAACATTTTAAGTTTAAATTAGAAAAATCAAATTGTTGAGATGGCAATACTTGCCAAATTGACCTACATATTCAGTGCAATTCCTATCACAGTCTCAGCTAATCTCTTTGCAGAAATTGATAAACCAATTGTAAAGTTCACTTGAAATTCAAGTAAGTCAGAATAGCAAAAATAATCCTAGGGAAAAAATATCAAATTTGGAGGATTCATATTTCTTGAATTGCCAAACTACAGTGTGGTACTAGCTTCTCTATAATTCAGTCTTCATTTCATAGATTGTGTACACCATTCTGATACTCTTTGATTTTTAAAATTGGTATAGGGACAGATGTCATGGGATTTTGCCTGGCATTTGGTTTTCCATGATGGGCCTGGTATTAAGTTTGAACTCTAAGGTCTGGACTTAATTCCTTCTCCCTCCTTCAAGTAGTATTTTTCTATTGCTTGAGTTTCAGGGAGGGGTGATGCAGGCAACTCCTTCCTTCCAGTTCTCTTCAGTGGGTTTCTTGTGGTTAAGCTAAAAGCAGGTACTATGAACTCTCACCTGTTTTCCTTAGCTGTGTTGAAGGTTCTTTGATATGTGAATAGATGTTCAAATTGATATTTCCTGGGAAGATGATCTCTGGAGCATCTTATTCTGCTGCCATCTTGCTCTGCCTCCCTTACTATCATTTTAAATTTATTTTCATTGATGAATAATAATTATACATAATAGTGGGACTGATTGTTGCATATTCATGCATGCTCACAATATAACAATATAACTTGGCTTCCTCCTTTGTAGCTATCAATAGGTAGATTACATTGATTAATTTTTAAATGTTCTACCTTCCTTGCATATGACGAATAAGTCTCATTGGTGCTATATGATTTTTTATATAAAATTATTGGATTCAATTTGCTAATATTTAATGGAGCTTATAATCTACATCTATGTTTATGAGAAATATTATTTGGTAGTTTTCCTTTATTATAATGGCTTTAGTCTGCTTTTGGAGCTAGGGTATTACTGCCTCATAGAACAAGTTCTGAAATATTCTCTCTGCTTCCATTATCTGGAAGTAATTGTAGAGAACTGATATCATTGCTTCATTAAATGTTCATAAAATTCACTAGTGAACCCATCTGGTCCTGGTGCTTTCTTTTTTGAAAGGTTATTAATTATTGACTCAAATTTTATAAGTGGATGTGGGCTTCTTTAGACTATTTCTTTTGTGTGTTTGATAGTTTGTGTCTTTCAAAGAATTCACACATTTTATCTACAATATCAAAGTGTGGACACAGAGTTATTCATAATAATTTTGTTGTGACAGTTTGCTTTGCAGCCTCATTTTCCCAAACAGTCTAAGAAAAGTAATTGATTTTCAGTTCATTCACCTGTTTTTCTTATTGTGAGGACTGGAATATACCTGGAAGTTTGCTTTCAAGTCTTCGTGATAGTAGTCTTTACAAAAGTGATTTAGGACAACCTTTTCAAATATGACAACAATCTGATGACAGCTATATACCCTCACTAAAATACAAAAATAAAGTTATAATCCTAATATTGATATATATAATGTCATATTTTGGAGACTTTGAATCTGTGATTTTTCAGATTAGGGATGCTCAACCTTTACTATTGTGCTATAGGTGCTTTACATGAACAGATATTTTTCCTGAATAATTATACATAATAATTATATATAATAATTTGGTAAATATCAGGAATACTTTAACAGGATATTTTGAAGTGTATACACACATACATTATGGAAAGTTTAAATCTATCTAATTATCAAACATATTATCTCACATAATTATAATTTTCATGGTGAAAATACACATCCATTCTTTGTATTATTCAATACAATATTTTGCCGTTAACTGTCACCATTTTGTATAGTATATCTATACTATATATTTGGAGGAGGCCAAATTTATATATATATATATATATATATATATAAAATCCAACTTCATTTTCCTTTGCTCCACAAAAATGCTGAAAGCTGAGCTCATAATCTTAGCTTTTGTCTCTCACTTATTAATTTATAAATACCTATAGGGAAACAGTAGTACCATATTTTGGGCTCACCTCTTAATGATTCTATTCTCCTTGGCATCTTGACCTTCATGTCCTGCCTGTATTTGTAGCTTTCTGATGTTTTCAAACAAATGTCAAAAAACAGTTGTCCTGAAATAATCATAAATTCACAGGAAGTTAAAAAATAATATAGAGAGGTAAAATGTGTTTTTATCCAGTTTCTTCCAGATTTACTTCTACGTAGATAAAATGTAATATCAAAATGAGGATATGAATATTATAAAATATATGCATGTTATTCTATGTCATTGTGTCCCATGTGTAGATCCATGTAGCCACAATTGCATTCAAGATAAAACATTCCATATTTAAAAAAAAATGTCTAGATTTTCTATCAGTTTTTGAAAGTTAAGTAGTTGGGCTGATACTTACTAGTCAATTGTGGTCAGAAACAAATATCTTAGAATAAGCTTTTTATATTTGCTTTTCATAATTATATTAGGAATCTTTTGACAGTACGATTATGTATATTACGTGAAAGTTTCATATGTAAGTTTCAGAAATATATTTTCTTCTCAATAAGTGCCTAGTGTGGCATTGGATTAAGTAGTAAGAAGGCAGAATTTAATTTTAGGGTGATATTTTACTGGAAACTTATTTCTGTAATCCTAGCATATAAATTCATTACAGTGATTCATTGGAGTCAAAACCATCATTTATAGTTTACCTACATGGCAGGGATCTAACTTAATTTATTGTCTTTGTACATTCAAGCTAATTTAATCATGATTGGCTTATTCTTGGACAATTTAATCTCTACATGAGTATACATCTAAAAGGTTCCTGAATGTTTCTAAAATCCCGACATTTAATTATATTGGCAACCAAGCTCCTGTTCTACTATGGAAGAACTTAAATTTTAAGTTAAATAAAGCAAGCATTTAGAAGATGGTGAACAGCTATTAGTGGCTATTCAGCAGAGTAATGCTGCTCAATGAAACATACTTTAAGAAGCTGATTCTGTTACAAGTGTGCATAATGGCTAAAATGTGAGAAGCAATATTTCAGGATGAAAATGTCACCCAGAGCCATGGGGTTGATCCAGGGGACCAGTGAGTTAGAATTTTAAAGCTATAAGAATATTTTAGTGTATAAGTCCATGACTTTGTAAAATGGAAGGGAAAATAGATGGAGGAGGGAAAGCAGGAAGAAATTAAGACATAGCACAGTGTAAGAAAATCAGTTCAGAGGCATATATATTATTTAAGGTGCCAAGTTTAGGGCTTTTACATATTTTATCAAAATTTTCAAATAAGGGGCAAAATTTCAAATAAGGGGCTTAGTGATAGGGCACTTGCCTGGCATGTGTGAGGCCCTAGGTTCGATCCTCAGCACCATGTATAAATAAATAAATAAAATAAAAGATCCACTTACAACTAAAAAGTATTTTTAAAAATTCAAATAAAAGCAAATCTATCCTTAGATAATATTTTTTATCCAGAAGAAAGACTTTTGCAATAGAGATAATGCTGTGATCTCAGAAATCTGCACGTGTCTCAGAAGCACATAGAAAAAGATTGTCTTTTCTAGGTAGCGCTAAGCAGTGAATGGAAATGATCAGAGAAATCTGTGGTAAACTGAGCTCAGGATAAGCCAATAAGGGGATATTTTCAGATTTCTAGCCTTTGCTTAGGCTGATGGGGCCTGTAGGGAAAATGGAAATCTAAAGTTCGATCCAGACAAAGCAGAAGGTAAACAATGGGCAATTGTGAACACCTAGTCAAAAGCTGACAGTGTACTGGGATGTTCTGTTACTAGGGACATTCCAGTGAACAGTAAATGCCTCTTGTTAGGAAGGTTGCACAAAATATATTTACTTTTAATCGGGTAGGAATTTGGCCTTGATGACCTTCAACAAATTATTCTAACTTGAAGAACAATTGTTTATACAGTCCAGTAAGGGTTTGGCAATTCTAAAAGTAAAACAAAAAACAAAAAGCAAGGAGGTCAGCTTAGTGCACATTCCTGGATAATAAAATTTGCTACATCATCTAATCATTGTATATAGTATCTTTTAATAAAATGTAATAAAATCCTTTAAAAGCAAGATTTGCAATATCAGTTTGTAGATTTTGTAAATGAATTATTCAGGACTAAGTATTTCCGAATATCTATTATTTCAGACAGAACAGAATTGCTGTGTACAGGATATGCACTTCTTCCCTAGGAATGCAATAATAGTATGGAAAGGATGTGCAGTATTAACATTTAGATAGGTATCATGGGAAAAGCAAAGCTTAAAAATTACCTGGTGTGGAGAAAAGAGAGGAAAGTTTTGGTTAAATCTTATCAAACTCACCATGAGTCCATCAATTCAAAGTCAGCTTGGGAGTGATGTTGCTTTTCAAGCTTTCATGAAAAGACTTCCTGATTTATAAAGGAGGCAAATTTATTTATGTAAATTGACTATTTGGCAGTACTTCTGCTTCTTTTAGTGTTGACTAGTCCTACCTCTGATAAGACAGATCTAATTTCATTTCCATTAAAATGCAATGAAAGCACATTTATGAATTTAATAATTTCTTGCCTGAGTTTGATAGGAAAATTAAAGTTGTTAGCGATGGAGTGTTGCTAATAAATACTGCTTTGTTTTAATTAAAGTAGACGAAGAAACAACTAGCTAGGCAAGGATTTTTTCTATAAATTATGAAAAAATATGAATTGGTGAAAGAAATAGTAATTTGCCCAAGGGTTTGTTTAATTGGACCCTCTTGCTTATCTCATTGTCAAATTATTTTCAAACCTAAGCTTTTCTATATAATTTAAATGTTGCTGTGCTTTGTTTTGCATAACTTATTCATCTTCCTGAAAGAAACATGAAGCAAATATAAATTTAGGCCTTATAGGGAAGCATAGAAAGAGAAAACTGACATCATAAATTTTTCTTCAAGTTTTCCTTTCAGAAAGTTCTCTTAAATTTTATGTTTTTTGCTCATATTTCTTATATTTCTATATGACCTGTGTATATAAATATCATTATTTCTGATACCAGTATGCCTCTTTGATCCATACCCTTTTCTGATGAAAATAGCATTCAGCTGAATCTCTTTTGTAGACTCCACATAGTAAATAATTTATTCTTTAAACAAAAAAGTAGGAAATATGTGTGAAAATATAAAAACAAAACTTTTAAAGATAATAAGAATAACTGATAAAAGAGTTTAATTCTGGTTCTTGCCTAATTTGAGTTCCTGACTTGGCTTTCCCTGTAAAAGAGCGAGCTTACTTTTTCTGTCCCTTAAAAATCACTTGATTAACTTTGATAAGTCAGATAAGACAACTTTCTTAACTCCAAGAGACATGTATTGTAGCAAATTCCTGAGGAAATATATGTACAAACCAAAAGCTCAGTTTTCTGTATACAATGTTGAAACAATGTTAATGTAGCTTAGAGTTTCTTAAGCACATTACTTAAAATTAAATAAAAACTCTTAATTTTCTTGACAGAAAATATTATCTCACCTGTTGGTCAGTCCAAGCCTATACCTTTTTGCATGCCCAATAAAATTGTATGGATTAGAATGTAAAGTCCTATCTGGTGTGAAACTATTCTAGCTGACTTAATGTGACTGAATATTCTAGCTTAATTGAAATCTTTGGTTCTGTTGTCAACATTTATATGCTAGCTTCCCTTTTCTATTTTTTATACATTTATTTTAAAAATTCAGATGCTATTTTTATAATTTTGTAAATGCAATCTAAATTTATTATGCAATTTAAAATTCTTATCAGTTTTATGTGCAGACTTAGATGATATTTTCTATATAAATGGTAAATCCACTGTAACAGAAATATGTTTTTACTCTGATTAAAAAATGCAGTCAATTTAATAACTAATAAAATATTTGAAACAGCCTTATGCATTTAAAAATCCATAGAAAATTAGGAAAGAAGAAAATACATTGATTTGACAAGTGTATCAAACCCATAAACATAGCAATAAATCATACTTAGTAATAAATAAAAAAGTTAATAATTCACCTCAAAAAAGAAACAACACAATCAGTGATCTTATTTTTTATTTTCTCAGAAGATATTCATTAAGACAAGAGAGATTTAACCATTGGAAATATTGATACAACACTGAGAATATTTTTAAATGATTTGATTGACAATGTCAAAAAAATCACAATTTTACCAGAATGAATTTTCCAGTACAACCAGTATATCAAAATGCTGTATTTTAACCAGAAACAAAAGATGGATATTAAAACATAATCAAGAATTATAAAGTTAATTTGGGATAGATATTAGTGGAATATAAAAACTTATTTGAATAAATCTGTAAAATTTCTTGACAGACATAATTCAAGTTCTAAATGGAATGAACATTTTCCTTTTATTCTATACTCATGAATTTATTCAAGTTGTAGAAATTCACTTATATTATTTAATAATATCCTTTACATTTCCTTTCTTCACTCTTACATAATTCCTAATACTTAGACATTTGCATCTTTGGGATTGAACCCTTTTTTTGCTTTCATATTTTTCCCTCTCTCTTCCTTGTCTCTTGAGATAAATACATGTATTTATTCAGTGTTGTTTACCATCTACTCTGCTGATTTACTTTCATATAGCAATCATGTTTTGTTTTCTGATGCATTTTTATAATCTCATTTTCAAAAAATTTTTAAATTGTTTTTCCTGATTGAGAATACTTTATTAGGACTTCAATATAAAAAAAAGAAATAATCCTCAAAATGATTAGGCCGTTATTATTTGGATATTTGGATGACATTCTTTTTTTTTTAAATTTCTCTTTTTATTTGTTCTAATTCGATATATATGATAACAGAATGTATTATAAATCATTATACACAAATGGGATACATATTTTCATTTCTCTGGTTATACATAATGTAGCATGGCACAGTCATACATGTACCTAGGGTAATGATGTCAATCTCATTCCACCATTGTTCCTGCCCCCATTCCCACCCTCCCTCCACTTTGCCTAATCAAATTTTTTCCACTCTCCCCATGACAGTCCCATCTCATTATGGATCAGCATGCATTTATCAGAGGAAGTATTCAGCCTTTGTTTTGGGGGGGGATTGGCTTACTTTGCTTAGCATAATATTCTCCAACTCCATCCATTTACCTGCAAATGCCATTATTTTATTCTCTTTTAATGCTGAGTAATATTCCATTGTGCATATACATCACATTTTCTTTATTTATTCATCTGTTAAAGGGCATCTAGGTTGGCTCCATAGTTATTGTGAATTGTGCTGCTATAAATATTGATGTGGCTGTGTCCCTGTAGTATGCTGATTTTAAGTCCTTTGGGTATAGACCAAGGAGTGGGATAACTGGGTCAAATGGTGATTCCATTCCAAGTTTTCTAAGGAATCTCCATATAATAATCTCATTTTAATTAAGCTTTTTGAGATAAATGTAGATTCACACCTAATTCTAAGTAATAAAAAAGATCATGTATAGCCTTTACACATTATCTTAATTATAAGATTTTACAAAGCTGTAATATAATATCAGAATAGAGATACTAAAATTGATATAGTCAAAATATAGACATTTCATTACAACAAGGATCTCTCTTGTTAGCCCTTTGAATCCCTATCTATTAGTAACCATTGATCTATTTTTCTTTTGTTTTTTTTTATTTGTAATTTCAAACAAATGAAACCATATAGCATATTCAGCTTTGTTCACTCAGCATAGTTCTTTGGAGATTCATACAGGTTGTTACATATGTCATTAATGCATTCCTTTTCATTGCTGAGTAGTATTCCATAGTATGGATGTACCCTATTTAAGTCTGTTGAAGGGTATCTTTATTTCTGTTTGGGGGAAGGATTTGTTCCAGCTTGGGGCTATAACTATAACTATAAAACTACAATAAACATTCATATACAGTGACTATGTGAATATAAGTTTTCATTTCTTTTTTTTAAAAAACCTGAGTGTACAATTTTCTAAGGTATATTTAAACTGTTTCCAAAAATGGCTATACCAGTTTGTATTCCCACTGAAAATTGATAATATTTTCTGAGAATATTAATTGAATTATTTTCAAATTTATCTTTCCTAAACTCAATATTGTCCTTGTTTTGTTGATTTTTATCTTATGTATTAAATCTTAACTGCTTTTTCATATATTCAGAAGTAAATATTCAGTTGATTATTCTTGGTTAATTGGAATTAATTTTCTTTCTTATTGTATATGCAAGTATGTTTCCTGATAAACCGCCTGCCATATGGGGAAGATTAAATGAAAGCTCTGCTTAGGGAATAAGACTAGGCAGTTTGAATGGCAAGCTGCATTTTAAGATGCCCACAGAAGAATCAAATCATTAAGCCTAGGCCTCAAATGGCAGATTGGGAAGTTCTTTACTTTACGGCTCAAACCTAACATTCAAAATCTCACTCTCTGCATGTCTGCATGGACATTAGCATTACAATTTTGTTGTATATCTGTGTCCACATGCCTGTGTTTCAAACTTGGGGCAAGAATCAGGGAAATGGTCTTTCTGCCTCTGTGTGAAGCAGTAAGTAGGATTGGATGAGAGGAGTCACTAGAGCATTTTACAGTAGATAGTCATAATATCCTTATAGCTTCACTTCTCACTGTGGAATACTTGGGCACAATACAAAAATATGACAGTGGAGACTGGCATAGTATTTTGATAATCATTTAAGTTAAAACCTTTATAGCCACTCATACATGTTGTAGGAATACATACCCACTGAAGTTTCCCCCTGTGGATCAACTCTTAATTTTTCTCTGTTTCTTTCAGGGTGGGTATATATTAATAATATATATCCATAATGTTATATATAACATTATGATTGATTTTGACATTATTATAAAAACATGGAATATAAATTGCTCAAATTCAGTCCCCAGTACTTTCCCTTCCCTCCTGCCTCCTCTGTTCCATTTCCTCTACTCTACTGATCTTTCTGCTATTTACTTATAGTTTGTTTGAAATTAGTGTCTTGTGGACATACTTGATGGTGAGATTCACTGTGGCATATTCATATGTGTACATAGGAAGTTAGGTCAGATTCATTCCACTGTTCTTTCCATATCCCATCCTATGTCCCTCCCCCTCATTTGCCTTCATCTAGTTCACTGACCTTTCTTCTATTTTGATGTAATCCACCCCTTTAATCTTTCTCCCCTTTTTTTGAGAGAGAGAGAGAGAGAGAGAGAGAGAGAGAGAGAGAGAGAGAGAGAATTTTCTAATATTTATTTTTTAGTTTTTGGTGGACACAGCATCATTATTTTATTTTATGTGGTGCTGAGGATCGAACCCAATGCCCCACACATGCTAGGTGAGCACGCTACCGCTTAAGCCACATCCCCATCCCCTATCCCTTTCTTTATTTTGGACCAGCTTCTGTGTATTAGAGAAAACATTCATCCTTTGTTTCTCTGAATCTGGCTTATTTCACTTAGCAAGATAGTCTCCAACTCCATCCATTTACTGGCAAATGCCATAATTTCATTCTTCTTTATGCCTGAGTAATATTACAATGTGTATATATACCACATTTTATTTATCTATTCATCACTTGAAGGGCACTAAGTTTGGTTCTATAGCTTAGCTATTGTGAACTGTGCTGCTATAAACACTGATGTGGCTCCATCCCTATAGTATGCTGATTTTAGATCTTTTGGATATATTCTGAGGAGGTACAGCTGGGTCTTATAGTGGTTCCATTCCTACTTTTTTGAAATGAGAAAATGAAGAAAACTACCCCATTTACAATAGCCTCAAAAAATAAAATACTTGGTAATCAACTTAATGAAAGAGGTGAAAGATCTATACAATGAAAACTACAGAACCCTAAAGAAAGAAATCAAAGAACACCTTAGAAGATGGAAAGATCTACCTTGCTCTTGGATAGGCAGAATTAATATTATCAAAATGACCATACCCGCAAAATTATAATTATCTTACATTAGACAAAGGTGTCAAAAACATGCATTGGAGAAAAGATAGCCTCTTCAACAAATGTTGCTGGGAAAACTGGAAATCCTTATGCAACCAGGTGAAGTTAAACCCCTCTCTCTCACCATGCACAAAACTCAACTCAAAATGTATCAAGGACCTAGGAATACAACCAGAGACTGCATCTAATAGAAGAAAAAGTAGGCCCTAATCTCCATCATGTTGGATTAGGCCTCAACTTCCTTAATAAGACTCTTACAGCACAAGAATTAAAACCAAGAGTCAATAAATGGGACAGATTCAAACTAAAAAGTTTCTTCTCAGCAAAAGAAACAATCTATGAGGTGAATAGAGAGCCTACATCTTAGGAGCAAATTTTTATCCCTCACACATCCGATTATGTACTAATCTCTAGGGTATATAAAGAACCCAAAAAGCAAAGCACCAAAAAGCAAATAATCCAATCGATGAATTGGCCAAGGACGTGAACAGACACTTCTTAGAAGAGGAATCTCCATAACTTTCCAGAATGGTTATACTACTTTTCAGTCCCACCAGCAATGTAAAAGTATAACTTTTCCTTCACATCCTCATCAGTATTTATTTTTATTCATATTCTTGATAATTGTCATTCTGACTGAAAGGAGATGAAATCTCAATGTAGTTGTGATTTGCATTTCCCTGATTGCTACGGAAGTTGAACGGTTTTCCATATATTTATTTGCCATTTGTATTTCTTCTTTTGAGAAATATCTGTTTAGTTATTGTCCTCATTTATTAGTTCAGTTATTATTATTATATATTTGCTGTTAAGTTTTTGAGCTCTTTATATATTCTGAATATTAATCCCCTGTTGGAGGAATAGCTGGCAAAGGCTATCTCTTCATGCTCATTACTGTTTCCTTTGGTGTACAAAAACTTTTTAGGGTCTAGCACTCAGACCCATAATCCTCATTAATTTCTTCTTTTGTTTAACATTGTTTAGGTTAGGAAAAACACTTTCTACTTGTCATGCCCTGTGCACAAATGTGTCCATGTATAAATTAATTTTGGGTCAAGACAGGCACTATTTCAAGGTGTGGGGAACATCTAAGTGTTATGTAACAGAACAAGTTAATTTGTGTTCCTATCTTTTTCCCTCAGCATGAATTCACTAGATTGTTGCTTAACCAAGTGTTATTTTCCAGAAGTGCCAAGAATCTCTTTCCTTGCTTCTCTTTTTGTTCCAAATCTGGTTTTTGGAGGGACGCCCAAATATTCATGATTTTCATAACCATAGCACAGTGCATCTGAGAAAAATGTTGCTACATTTAGCGATTTACACTACTTTTAAATGTTCATATATAAAAACCAAAATGGATCATGCATCAAGTATGATGCCAGGTTTTTACATTGCCAACTGGATTCACCTTGAAGGGGAAAATTACAAATAAATTTATATTTATAATAATAATTGATGATATTTAATAATTTTTTAAAATAAAATACATCAAAGAAAGCTTTATTTAAATTTAAGATTTTACTTTTAATAATTATTAATTTAAAAAATTTCAGTATTCATTAAAGTTTGTAATTGACCTTTTAACTTATCAGTTTCCAAATATTACAGAAGAAGACTAACTTCTGAAAGCATATGTGAAGAAACCTTTCTTTTAAATTATTAATTTGCTTTTTATGGCCATGAGATCAGGATTTGTATATTTTTAATATTATTACAATTTTTATTTTAATCTTTCATAACATACTATCCGAAGCATAAACCTTACGTGAATATATTTATTATAACTACATGAATGATGAGAAAAAAAGTAAATTGTACAGTATGAATATTCCAAAGTTATGAATTATGTGTAATTATATTTTTGTTATTCACCTAAATATTACCAGTTGATAAATAAAAAAAGAAATATTAATTATTGAATTTAATATTTTTTTCAAAATTTAGTAATATAAAATATAGTTAAATCACACTTTTAAAATTTTGTATTGCAGGATGATATATATGTTATATCTGAAAGATTATATCTTGATGTGGAACTCTTATTCTCTTGCTGGGCCAGGCTCCCATTTGATTTCTGGTTCCAAAAATATTCAAACCTTTGTCCTGTTTTTTTTAACTCTTTATAATTCAACTATTTTGCCATAATATTTTTAGAAATGTCAGATAAAAATAATTCTTCCCAGTCATCACTAAAACAATTTCACCTTAAAATAAATGCTGTTTTACCTTCTTTAAATGTTTGCCTTAACTAAACCTGTCTATGATCCTTGTGACCAGTTTTCCCTTTGTGTTAGACCTAGAGCTTATATTAGAGTAATAAAGCCATATTGGTTACAGCTAGAAGCTAGAACTAAATATATATTTTAAGGTATGGCAGGCTGAAAGCCTCCTGTCTGAGATATCAAGAAAGAATTAATAATCAGGTTAAGTGCTCAGTCTTTGTCTGAAAAACTTGATTGAAAGCTTGTCAAGCAAATGGTTAGTGGGAAAAAAATATATAAATAGCTGCAGTCATACTGAATAAAGACCAGGGTGATCTATTGCTGTAAAGGAACTGACATTCTGGAAGAAAGAACACTCCAGTTTCTATAAAGGTTCATAAAATTCAGCCTTCTAAACCTTGGTACTGTTTTGACATGCCATTCCAAGTGCTAAGATGGAGACTTGCTTGTAAAGAGGGATAAGATAATGCTTATTCCCTGATGATATAGGATATCAGGCAAGAATATTATAACAACCATAACAAAGAAGGAAAAATCCTAGTTTATAATATGTAAACTACCTTATATAAGAAGGAATTATATGTCCCTCTAAATTTTTACTTCATTTCTGGCTCTTTAGCAACATTGAAAAACAAAAGAAATGCTTGATGACTTATATTTTCTTTAAGCTCATCAGTGGGATATCCTATTGTCCTGATTCAAACTCCCGTGTGATCAACTACTAATTATCATTTCTGTTTGGTGCAGGCAACTCATGGGAAAGGTCATTTTTAATGCTTCTTATTATTTAGTTTATATTGATGTCACTATCATTATTGCTTTTTCTCTAATGAATTACAAGCTACATAAAGCCCTGGATAATATCTTTTTTTGTTTTTTGTTCATAATTATTTTCCTCTATGTTTCCATAATTTTAAATGAATGAATGTTTTCAGGTAACCAATAATGTATAACGTATGACCTAGAGCACTTTTGATAATATACAAAGACAGATAATCTAATATTCAAAGTTGTTAGAGCAACTTTGTTATGAGTCCACTCTAGACACAGTGTTCTAGTAATAAACAATATGTAGGAATAGTAACAATATGTATATAAGATTTTAATATTGTCTAACAGGTGAAAAATCATTCAATTCTCACTCCAAGTAAGAAATGCAAAACATGGTTATTTTTCATGATACATATTAAGCAAACAGACATCTAAATTTGTACTGAATTTCTTTATCTTCAGGTGCTGTTGTCTGAATTTTAGATGCAACATTTTATTTATTTATTTATTTATTTTGGTACTGGGGAGTGAACTAAGGGGCACTCGACCACTGAGCCACATCCCCAGCCCTATTTTGTATTTTATTTAGAGACAGGGTCTCACTAAGTTGCTTAGCACCTTGTCGAGGCTGGCTTTGAATTCAAGATCCTCCTGTCTCAGCCACCTAAGTCACTGGGATTATAGGCATGCACCATTGCACCCAGCTTAGATCCAGAATTTTAATAAAAAAGGTCACACATGTATATGGGCAGAGACCAGAGAAGGGTCTAATACTCTGAAATTATAACATTCTTTTATACTGAACCTTACTTTGAAACTGGCCCACAACTTCATCTTCTTCTTAAAGAACAGAGACTGTTCTTTAAGATGTAGTTTGGGTTCATGGCCTTTCTGTATAATTATTCTATAAACATTAGCATCTTTGTCTTTTTATTTTTCCATGGGAAAATACATATTGGTTATACTGACTCATTAAGAAATAACAGTTGAGGGCTGGGTTTGAGACTCAGTGATAGAGTACACACCTAGAACTCATGAGGCACTGGGTTCAATCCTTAGCACCACATAAAAATGAAATGAAGATACTGTGTCCACCTACAACTAAAACAAATATTAAAAAAAACAATAAGAAATAATTTTGAAATCATCTAGAGACCAGGCTTTGCCAGTCAAGGTAGAATACAGGAATGACAGGCCATTTCCAACAGACAGGGTTCATTCATTAATGGTTAGCTACTCAAAGGTTTGATTGTGGTATAAAGAGACCAATATATATGGAAAACAATCAAACCTGGGATTCTGAGTAGATTTTCTTAGATTGGCTTTGAGAAAATAAATCTGACTAGGGGCAAGGGGTTTAGAAGTTAATTGTGTATACAAAGGTTGTGAATTTATATAAAAAAAGATAATGGGGGGTTGGAGGCAGGAATTGGGGAAGGTTATGGGTGGCAATATTCACAGCATATTGAGGTTGTAAATAAACAAAATTAAGTTATAATATTTATAATTGATATCAGAATTCATGCTTGTCCCTGGGCAAGTGGAATTTTCTTTTTAAATGTTTTTTTAGTTGTAGATGGACACAATAATTTAACTTATTTATTTTATGTGGTGCTAAGGATAGAACACAGCACCTCATACTTGTTAGGAAAGTGTCTACCATTGAGCCACAACCCCAGCCCCAGGGTTTGGTTTCTGATCAAGTGTCTCAGAGACCAAGAAAATAGGGATGTTTCCTGGATATTATATAACCACAAAGTGAGCTCTTTCAATATGACAGAGTCCATGGAGTACATTGTATTTTGGGAGATGTAGTCTGACTGTGTCAGAGGAATAAAGCCAAATTTAAATGGGGCTGGATATTGTTTCTATCTTCACACTGGAGAATGAATATTTAAAGTTATGAATTTTCCTAACAATCTATGAGATCATGGTTCTCAACACAGAAAGGGTGTTTTTTCTCTTCTTTACAAAATTTGCCACAGGAATCATTCATTATATATATATATATATATATATATATATATATATATATATATATATGAGAGAGAGAGAGAGAGAGAGGGGAATCATTCACATATATATATCTGAATGATTCATATATATATCTGAATGATTATATATATATATGTGTGTATGTGTGTGTGTGTGTGTGTGTGTGTATATATATATATATATATATATATATATATATATATATATATATATATCATCCATGATCTAATGCTTGATTAAATAACTTTTGAGCAATGATGTCCTTTGAACCATGATAAAAATTTAAAAAAAATTCTTGTAGTACTCATGTTCTGATGTGATTTGAAGTTACTCATTTATCAATTTGTTCTACGAAAAATTGTATGACCTTGATTCTAACAATGACTTATAAAGGAAAACATGTTTATAAACAGAAAGATGATATGTGTTAACAGATTTTCTTAAAAATGTAAACATTAATATAAATTAGTAACCACACCTAATTTGATCACCAAGAAAACAATTATTAAAAATGCAATGAACTTATTGTACTCTCCTACTGTGTAAATCTATGCTATTATGTATCCTACTCTTTTCATATAATAATGATTCTTAAACATCTATTTATGATAAATGAGAAGAATGTAATAAATTAAAAAGGAATACTCAATGAGTTGGGCATCGTGGCACAAGCCTATAATCCCAGTGACTTAGGGGGCTGAGTGGGGAGATCACAAGTTCAAGGCCAGCCTAGTCAACTTATTGGATCCTGTCTCATAAAAAAATAAAAAGTGCTGTAGATGTAACTCAGTGGCAGAGCACCCTAAGTTCAATCCCCAAAACCATGAAAGTTACATTAATTAAATATGTATATGAGTATTTAGTATACAGTAATATATATATATATATATATATATATATATATATATATATATATATGTATATAATCTATCACATTATATATGTTCATATATATATGGAAAATATATAGTGAATATATACATATATGTTTAATACTTGATTATGATTATGTTTTCATAACTTCCCATGTAAAAATAAAAAGACAAAGATGCTAATATTTATAGAATAATTATACAGAAAGGCCATAAACGCAAAGTACATATTTTAAGAGCTTAGGGTCAAATCAAAGGGCCAAGATCTGTCACATATTTCTTATGAATTAAAGCCATGCCAAATTTTGGAAAAATAAGGGCACCAACTTAGAAGCAGCAAGTATCCCTACCAGACAACAAACCTGCTAGGGCTTTGATTTTACATTTGTCAACTTCCAGAACTATGAGAAACAAATTTCTACTCCTTGTAAATTACCCAGTCTATGGCATTCTTTTATAGCAGGACAAAAGAGAGTAAGACAGTATATCAAAAATGATAATTGAGGAGATAGATATTTTTCTGATTTAAACCTTAATATATATATATATATATATATATATATATATATATATGATTATAACATTGCTTGCTACCCCATTAATATTATGTATCAAGTAAAATTAATTTAATAATGAAGATATTTTGAAGAATATATTCTTTAGTTTTGTATCTTTTTCAGCACTGTATAAATATCATTGTAGAAGTGAAGTTTGTAATTCTTCCCAATCTTCCATGAGTCAGTATGACCAAAATGTATTTATTTTCCTTTAGATGAACATCTAAATTAATGCTATAACAGCTCTGGATCATCTTTACTGTTGCATTTAGTAATGGGTTAATTGGAATGTCATTTAAGATTCTCTAGTCAGCAGATACTGAAATGAAAATAGGTGTAAAAGAGGTTGTTAGGATAGGAGGGGTGCCTGTTGAAAGTAAAGTCAGGGGAAGCAAAATTGGGTAGGTAAAGCCTTCAGACTGTGCTGTAGATGTGAGAAAGTCTAGCCAAGCTGTGCATGGTGGCAAATGCCTGTAATCTCAGCAGCTCTGGAGGCCAAAACGAGTATTCCAATTGCAAGGCCAGCCTCAGCAACTTAGTGAGGCCCTAAGAAAATTAGCAAGACCTTGTCTCAAAATAAAAAATAGAAGGAATTGGGGATGTGGCTCAGTGGTTAAGCACCCTGAGTTCAATCCCTGGTACTAAAAAAAGAAAAGAAAAAAAAATATAAATGGCCCTTATAAGGGTTATGTGTTGGGTAGTTGGGTAGAAATAGTCAAGATGTAATTGGAAGCTATTGAGTACAAAACTCCTCACAGCTGAAATGCAAGTTCTTTCTCAAAGAATAAGTCAGACAATATATCTATGTTGACACCACAGTAGGCAGCAATATATTAAAAGATTCAATTTTATTAGGTAATGCCAAATTATTTCATAAAGCAGTTGTACTTAGCAGAGTGTAAGATTTTTCCACTGTACCTCACCCTTTCCAATAATAGATATTATTAGGCTTAACTGAAGAAAGTGAGCAAAAATATTTTAGTATCCTTTTTCATAATACCAAAACTCTGGACACAACCTAAGTGTCTGTCAGCAATAAAATCTATAATTTGTTGAATATTTATACAATGGGTCCTTGTGCAGCTACATCTATCAATTTGGATAAACCTCAAAAACATGAAAAATAAAGCAAGAGAGTCACAAAAGATTATATAGAGTAATAACACATCATACAGTTGATTTCAATTTTATTAAGAGCAAAAACAAAGCTAAAACAATATTTTCATTAAAGAATGCATGCCTAGGTGGTAGAGCTAAAAGAAAAGCAAATGCATGTTTAATGTTAAGGATACATCTGGTGGGAAGGGAAGAACAGAGGGGATAAAAATTTTGTATTTCTTAAATGTTTGCTTCAGGATTATTTATATTTTTATTCATATGTTCATTTGTATATATTCTTTCAAACCATTGTTTTTATAAATGTTACATCTCACAATTGAAAATGTGAGAAAAAAGAAGTAAATCATGCTTACTACTTCCTGAAGGTGAATGTACCAGGAAATATGGGGGCTAGCAATTTCAGATTACAAAAGACTTGGACCAATTTTAGAAGGTCTTGGTTATCATAATTTATGAGCCTACAAGTCCTAAGACTCGAGCAATAATTTTGTGAAGTGCTTCTCAAACATTAATGTTTTTACAGGTAACCTGGAATAATTCTAATTGAATTCTGATTCAGTAGGTCTGAGGTTGAGCCTGAGATTCTGCTTTTCTCTTATGCTTCCAGCTGATGCTGATTGATGCTGGTTCTTGGATCACAGTTTTGAGTTGCAGTGATATATGCTACTTGGAATAGCAGCAATATACAGATGGATTGATGAGAGTGATGGCAAACTGACCCATGTATACCCTTCCCTAAGGAAATGGCAATGGTAATAGGAAAAAAGGACAGAAATGAAAGTAATAGATTAGGAACTTGAATGAACCAGAATAATGATAGAATTCAATGGAAGTACTCAAATTCACTGGAGAACATTTATAATAGTTCCTCGAAGCAAGTAGCCAGAGGGAGACAGAAAGAAATGAAGTCTGGACATTTGGAGTATTGGTTAATTTTCTTAAGATGAAATCCCTCTTTGTGTTTCTCAAAGCTCTCTAGAATAAACACCTGTGAATTCACCAATGACAAAAAGGATTAGATAGGCATTTCAGAAGCACTATGATAATTAGGAAAGTTCATTCAAAGAAAAGGAAAGACGTGTCTAAATTAATAATGAATATTATATATAAAATAAGTTGTTTCAAAGTAAAATAATTAATAGACTCACAAAAATTAATAGAAATCTGAAAGACTATTAAAATGATTACCAAGACATTTTCTATACCACTGTAGAACAGAAAACTTGATAAATTAATCATCTCAGATTTTGAGTTCATGAGGACTGCATTACTATCATGTGACTTAAGTACTGATGTACTAGCAAATGCTTACCAATCAGATCTCCAAACAAAATTAAATAGATAAATAGGTGGATAACAAAGAAATGAGAGGTGTTAGGCTTAGATATATGTATATATACATAGATATGTTTGTTATGAATTTTACTGATACAAAGGATGTGTAATACATAATTTAAAAGTAAGGAAATGCATATTACTCTGCTTTAAATTCTTTAGAATCAATTGATTTTCAAATAATACTTGCTTGATGTTTACCAGCTCTTATTTTTGCACAACTCAAGTTGCAATTAATAAATTAGTGTTGTTCTTATATGAATGTTGACTGATGTTTTACTTTTACACTCTTAATGTAAAGAAAGATAATAGAAAGCTTATATTAGAAGTCATTTATTCGTTGAATGACTTTTTGCTGACCCAGATAATAGTCTTTAAATACTAGAAAAATATTCCTCATTTTTGTGCTATTCACAAAGAAGCATCTACAGGTACAAAACACTTTTAAGTTTAATCTGAATTATTGCATTATTAAAATTTTCTCCCCCAATTTCTTTAGTCTAGATCATAAATATGTCCTGATTAGTAGCATTTTCTGGTTTCCGTTATGTAAATACTCACTTCATGGTTAATTCCAAGCTGAAAACATGATGTAACTAATCAAGTAGCTGGGAAGACACATGACTAATACGTGCTGTCCACTCTACAGGTACAATAGAAATAAACACAAGGGCATAGATAATAGTATAATGTGGTATAATAATTATGATTTGATAAGTTCTGAGAGTTTGCTATCTTCAAATATGTGAAAGTTTTATTAGTTTTATTATATTTTATTAATGTGAATGTAAAATTCACATTAAAATATTTGAGAAAGAGTTGACAAAATAATATTGGTAATACGATTAGCATGACTTTTTAAACTTTAGTATACTTTTTAGCTGTTTAAAAATAAACAGAGGGGCTGGGGATGTGGCTCAAGCGGTAGCGCGCTCGCCTGGCATGCGTGCGGCCCGGGTTCGATCCTTAGCACCACATACAAACAAAGATGTTATGTCCGCCGAAAACTAAAAAATAAACATTGAAAAACTCTCTCTTTTAAAAAAAATAAAAAATAAACAGATTTTATAATAGTTTTAGATTTACATAAAGATTGTAAATATAGTACAGGAACCTACTAAATACCTCACACCTAGTTTTCCCTGTTATAAATATCTTATACTAGTATGTCATGTTTATTACAGTGAGTGAACTAATATTGTTACAGCATTTCCATAATGTATTCATATTTTATTAGTATTTACCTAATGTTCTTTTTCTGTTTTTGATCCCATCCCAAATACCACATTACAGGTAGCAGTCATGTCTCCTTAGTACTCATCCTGCTCTTTACTGTGAGGGTTTCTCAGAGTTTTCTTATTTTTGATGACCTTAACAATCTGAAGAGGATTGTTCAGATACTTTGTATAATGTTCCTCAATTTGAATTTGTCTGAATTTTGCTCATGATCATACTAGGCTTCTTTGCTTTGGGAAGGACCACATGGATAAAGTGCCATTTTATAACATAATATCAAGGTAATATAATACATCATCAATATGATTTATCACTGTTGATGTTAACTTTGACCACCTGGCTGAGATAGACTCAGTTTTCTCCACTGTAAAATTACTCTTTCCCCCCAGATTTTATACTGTATTCTTTGAAAATAGGTAGTTAAATATAGCCCACATTTAAAGAGTAAATCCTCCATGAGGATTGTCTTAGACATATAATAAAAGTGCAATGGTAAAATACCTCCGACTGGGTAATTTATAAAAAACAGAAATGAATTTTCTCATAATTTTTGAGGCTGGCAAATCCAAGGTAAAAAAAAAATATATATAGCAGGTTCATGTCGGCTTCCAAAATGGCTCCTTGAGTGTAGTGTTCTCATATATCAGAAGGCAGAGGAGCAAAAAGTGTTTTTCTAGTTCCTTCTAACCATTTTACAGGACACTAATCCCATCCATGTGGGCAAAATCCTCATGGATTTATCATTTCCTAAAGCTCCAGCCCCACCTATTAATACTCTTGTATTGAGAATTGAGTTTAAACATGAATTTGGAAGGAGACACAAGCATTCAAGTCATAGCAAGAACACGATATCTACAAAACATATTTGAAATTCTTCTACACAAAGACTTGTCTCTTCTTTCTCATTCAGTTATTTATTCAGTCATTTATGTTTATCAGCAAGAACTCATGGATATTTATTTTACACTTTGGATCATACTTTAATACAACTTTATTTGCTTGAATTATTCCAACTTGGCCAGTGAGAACTTTTTCAGTTCCTTATTGATTCTTTGTATATATGATTTTTAAAGCACTTTCTTTCTTTCTAGAACTACAAAATGGTCCAGATTCAGCTTGTATATTTTTTTTGCCTTGTTTTAGGAGCATCCAATTCCCTAAGGACTCCTAGTTCCTTTTGTTAGGGAATGGTATTAGAAATAATATTCTGGGCTGGGGTTGTAGCTCAGTGATAGAGCTATTGCCTAGTATGTGTGAGACATTGGGTTTGATCCTAAGCACTACATGTATACAAATAAATAAAATAAAGGTATAAAAAATCGATGTACCAAATATTTCTAAAAAATGAATAAATACTCTGAGTGGTATGTATACTCATTACTACTGTGCTGTCTAGGTGCTCTGAGATGAGAGAGCAAGGAAATATAAGTACTTATAATTACATGTCTTTACCCAAATCTAGAAGTAATTCAATATATAACTTTTTATTAAGCTAAATAATGAATTCGTAATAATGTCTCCAACTTGGGTCCATTATAGGAGCATCTTCCCATTGCTCAAAACATCCCTCTCCAACAATGAGAATCCTGGTATCTACCATTCATCATTCATTGTTAACTCATGCCCTTGTGTATAGGGGTACTTAATCAAGTAGAGTGCAATGCTTGCATACAGTTCCTTTTGCTGTTCATCATGTACAGTTACTCATTTCCAAACTGATTTAGAGCAGCACCATTTTCTTCATCCCTTCAAATGAGCTTTCATGAATGCAGAGTCTCCAACTTCCTATATGTTTTTTGTTGTCATTTTGTGTGTGTGTGTGTGTATCCATTAAAACTCCACCCACTGCAATCAGTGTTATTTATTTATTTTCTGTTTTAATAATTTCACCTTTCCCTGCATGTTATATAGTGGAATCATATAGTATTTGGCCTTTTCAAGCTTACTTCTTGGACTGGGGTTGTGGTTCACTGGCAGAGCATTTGCTTCGCACATGTGAGGCACTGGGTTCAATCCTCAGCACCACATTGTTGAGAGCCACAGCCGAAGGGGCCCCAGCAAACTTCCAGCTGCCAGCTGATGATTGGCTCACAGCGGCCCCAGCAACATCTAGCTGATTGGCTCCTCGGCCCCAGCAACATCTAGCTGATTGGCTCCTCTGCGGTGATGCTCATTGGACTGTTTCCCTGCCCTTTCAGACCATGGAGCTGCTCATTGGGGGACTTTTTTGGCTCCGCCCACGTGACCCAGCCAATCGGCCTCAAGAGCAGGAGGTTTGTGGGAGGTGGAGAAGAAGCTTGTTGGGGGGGGAGAGACAGGCTTGTGAAAAAGCCGGTGGTGGCAGTTGAGGCTCTGAGGGGTTTTTCCTGAGAGGCTGTTTGTTTGGCGTGTTTGGTTCTAAAAATAAAGTTAGTTTCTTTTGACAAGTGGCTCCTGATTGTGCCCAGCCAGACTGCGGCACCACATAAAAATAAATAAATCAAATAAAGGTATTGTGTCCATGTCTAACTAAAATGTTTTTTTAAAAACTTATTTCTTTCATTGACAAATATGAATTTATAACCACATTCTTCTGACTGGTTAGTGCATTTCTTTTTATTGCTGATTAATACCATACTATATGGATATATCACAGGTGTGTTTATCCACTTATCTAATAAATGACATCATGAATATTATAGTTTCAGAGATCATGGATAAAGCTTCTCTAAACAGTTATGTGTCACTTTTGTCTTAACCTAAATTTCAGATCACTGGAGAGAATTCCTAGGAATATGATTACTGGATCATGTGTTAAGACTATGTTTAGTTTTGAAAGATATGACCAAATTTTCTTCCAAGTATTTGTGTCATTTTATATTCCCATAAGCAATGAATGAAAATTCCTGTTACTGCATATCATTGCCAGTAACTGGTGTTATTAGTTTGCTTAGATATTGGACACTCTGATAGAGTGTAGTGGTATTTCATTTTATATTTCAATTTGCAATTTCCTAATAACATATCATGTAGCATCTTTTCATATTTTTATTTTCTATCTGTATACCTTAATTTATGAAGTACTTGGTTATATGCATATATTTTTAAATATATTTTGGTTTTAGGTGGATGCAGTATCTTTATTTTATTTTTATATGGTGCTGAGGATTAAACTCAGTGCCTCCCACATGCTAGGCAAGTGCTCTAGCTCTGAGCCACAACCCCAGCCCTGGTCAAATATTTTGTCCTTATTTTAATAATTTTTTTGTCTCACTGTGGAGTTTTAAGAGTTCATTATAAATTTTGGGTACCAGTTGTTTCTCAGATATGTGTTTTATAAATATATTCTGCAAGTTTGTGGCTAGTTGTTTTGCTCTGCTAACAGTGTCTTTTTCAGAGGAGAAATGTAAAATTTTAATAAAATACAACTTTTCAATGTTTTTCTTTCATGAATCATGTATATCTAATAATTTGTAAATAAATTCAGGATCAATGAGAATTTCTCCCATTTTTATTATAAATATTATAATTTTGTGTTTTATAATTATATTTTAATTTTCCATTTTATATTTAGATTCAGTTGAGTTAATGTCAGCAAAATAACTATAAGTTCTATGTATAAATTAATCATTTTGCCTATGAATAGCAAATATTTCATCACCATTTATTTTTTCTTAATTGAATTGTCTTTGTTCCATTGTCAAAGGTCAGTTGATTATGTGCATGGGGGGTCAGTTTCGAGGCTCTTTATGTTATTTTATTGATATGGTTATTTATTATATTGCCAATAACACAGTCTTGATTATTGTCTTGATTTATGGTAGTTCTTTAAATCAGATAGATTTACTCTCTGATTTTTTCCTCCTCAATATTGTGTTGTCTATTCTAGGTTTTATTTTCTGTTCCATATGAATTCTAGAACTAGTTTGCTGATATTGATATCTATAAAATTGTATTCTAGGTTTTAGAATGTAATTGTATTGAGCCTATAGGTCAAATTTGGAAAACTTATCATCTTAAGAAATACCAAGGGCTGGGAATGGTAGCACATGCCTGTAATACCAGTGGTTGGTGCGTTGAGGGGGGGGTGCGGGGAGGCTGAGGCATGAGGATACTAAGTTCAAAACCAGCATCAGCAACAGCAAGGCACTAAGCAACTCAGTGAGACAATGTCTCTAAATAAAATACAAAATAGGGCTGGGGATGTGGCTCAGTGGTCGAGTGCCCCTGAATTCAATACCCGGTACCCCCAAAATAACGAAAGAAAGGAAGGAAGGAAGGAAAGAAAGAAAGAAAGAAAGAAAGAAAGAAAGGAAGGAAGAAAGAAAGAATTACCAAAGGATGACTGTTGAAATCTCAGTTTCTACTTTCATTACTGTCAGTTTGATCTATTATCTGTCTTCCAACTATTTATTACATAATTTACTATTAGCTGGGAAATTTGTTGGTTGATGGTCAATTATGAGAGGACAGAAGTGTTAAATTTCAATCTTCTGTGGAGCCATGTCCCTGATCTCTAATTTTCACAAGTGTTTTTCTCTGATACTTCTCTAACCCTTTATGGATAAAACAGGAAATTTAGAGGGGCCTGAGGCAGAAATATCCTTTTCCCACCTCTAGAACAAGGTTCTGTTAAAGTTTTTTTCCCCTAATATTAAGCATGTTATGGGAAATAATATGAATGTATTTCACAATAATTCTTCTTTCCCTCTCACTGACAGAACCTCAAGGGGATCTTTTTGAGATTTCTCTATGAAAATCTCATAGGATTATTGAAAAGAAAACCAATGAAAGTGTGGGAATCCTCTTCCCAGGCATTTCTCACTCCACACTAATCCCATATTCATCCCCCAACAATTTATCAAGTTACTATCTTAGCATACCTACCAGTTATGATTCTAGCACCTTCTGTGTCATTTAAGTACATCTTGGTTCTCATTCTCTGGGTTTGCCTGATTCTTCAGATTTCAGGGCGGAATATTTTCCTACTATCTCTGTTCTCCAATATTTCCAAGAAAAGTTGATTTTAAGCTCTTAAGTTTTGTGTTATTGTAAGAATGGGATGACAACTTCTAAGCTCTTTACATATAGGATTTTTAGTTTTAATATAGATTATAACTGGGCTGAGGTTGTGGCTCAGCAGTAGAATGCTGGCCTATAATATGTGGGGCTGGGTTTGATCCTCAGCAAAACATAAAAATAAACAAATAACATAAAGGTATTGTGTCTATCTACAACTAAAAAATAAATATATATGTATATAATTATAACTTTAAATAAGTTATCAGCTTTTATTTTTACCTTTTATGGATTGTATTAAATTGGTTTTTATTATGGATATTATAAACTTTACTATCTTTTCAATTTTACATGTGAAATTGCTCGTGAATTATATTGTACAAACAGTCTGAGACTTAACATCTAAAGTCAAGGGCATTCTTGTTGGACTAAGCCCCTCACCTGTGAAATGTGACACTAGTGTCAAAATCGCAGTGAATTATAGGTTGTTCAATTGGTGCCTGCTGCAGAATTGCTTAGTGTGTGAAGAAAAAAACATCATGTATCTGGTCAAAGAAGTGCTCTGTGCTGTGTTGAATGACAGTGCATGGAAAAACAGTTTGTTCTTTTCTCATATGTTGAATTTATCAAATGATTTTTGTGTGTCAATTAAGATATGTGTGTGCGTGCGTGTGTGTGTTTGTGTTTGTATTATTAATGTGCATTACATTCATTGGTTTTCTCACATAGAATCATACTTGTACCTGTGAGATAAATCTTGCTTCATCATATATTATTATTCTTTAAATATAATATTGAATTTTATTTGGTAGTATTTTGTTGAGGGTTTTGCTTCTCTATTAGTATGAGATATTGGTCTATTATAAGTGGCATGTACTTCAATAATCAAAAAAAAATTGTAGATGGACACGATACATTTATTTATTTATTTATTTTTGTGTGGTGCTGAGGATCAAAACCAGTACCTCTCTCATGCTAGGCAAGCACTCAACCACTGAGCCATATCCCCAGCCCTATTT
Source organism: Marmota flaviventris (assembly GCF_047511675.1). NCBI lineage: Eukaryota > Metazoa > Chordata > Mammalia > Rodentia > Sciuridae > Marmota > Marmota flaviventris. The sequence goes on from NC_092518.1 coordinate 105,065,339, forward strand.
TTTATGTTATTTAGAGACAGGGTCTCAGTTGCTTAGTGCCTCACCATTGATAAGGCTGGCTTTAAACTCCTGATCCTCCCATCTCAGCCTCCTGAGCAGCTGGAATTAAGGTGTACACCACTGTGCCTGGCATAACACTTAGTTTTAAATAATGGGAATATGTGTAAGGATTCTGGCTGTGGAAATATACAGGACAGCATTCTTCTGGTGCCAGAGGGTAACAGGCACCCTGTATTCCACTCTTGGAATATTTTGCAGTTTTCCCCAGGAACTAGTAAGGTAACTAATACATGTGCAACGCCTAGCTGCTGTGGAAATGCCCTGCATGAGGATGCTCTGTGAGAGTCTTATCAGCCTCTACCTTGATCTCAGGCACTCAGCTCCTGGGAATAAAGAACTCTCTCATTAGACTTGTTTCACCAAGTTCTGCTGAGCCTGAACCTGTCCACATAACAGTAATTTTAAACAATATACTTTCTTGAGAGCTATACAAAGCTCCTACCATTGCACATTGCAACTATAGTATATAATTGAGAAATAAGCTGCATGGCATTGCTAACTCCATAACCTGCCTAATGACACAGTGAACAATAATGTACTATGGATGCCAGTAACCTAATATAACGTATTGATACAAATAAGACTGTCATCTTAGACAAGGGACTTTTCTGCCTTTCTTCCATTCTGCCATCCTGCTATTCTGCCATTTTGCCTTTGCACCTTGCTTCTCTCTCCATTTGATTTTCTTACAATAATGGGTTCACAAATTTCCTGAGATTTGCCATTTAACCTTCAATTGGTACTTTGAAATGGTTCCAGTACATATTTGAGTTTAAACTCACTTAAAGTTTAATTATTTAAATTTGGAATAAGATCTTGCTATCCAAGCAAAACCATGACCATTGGCCTCAGAGAATTTCTTAAAAAAAAAAATATTCCAGGTAGGGAACTGTGATATATACATTCAATAGAATAAGAAATTAAATTACTATGACACTAGATCTGTTTTTTATATTTTCATAAATCATTCTAGATATTCTCTTGAACATTCTCTTATCCTTCTCCTCATCATAATTTTCCTTATTTTGCTAAGTAGTTCTGTAATCTCTTCCCTATCATGACTTCATTTCTACATGAGAGTGTCAATGGTAGCATGGGTTTCACAACTGTTAGTAAGATATCCTTAATTCTCAACTCAGATTATGAAGTTCTCTAAGCATAGTATTCTCCTTTCTCAAGATTTTTTGTATGGTCTCTGGGAATCGAATAGAGTTCTTTTTTTTGTTGTTGTTGAGTGTAAAATCATTGATGTAAATTGCTGAAATATACCCTATTGCAATTTTCAATCAACAGATGATGTAACAAAATTTGTTACTTGTTTTAATAATTGGCATTATTTTTTCATGCCAAAATATGAATTTCTCCTAGTGGGGTATTTATAAGGTTAATTTATGTATTGGTAGTTGAAAAAAATAAAATCTTTGAATTTTAAAATAATTATTTCCCATCTGCCTTAAAGTTTCCTGTGCAACTTGCATGAAAGAGTAAAGCTGTCTCTTTTAGACTGCATATTTCAGTGCTACGTATTAAAAGAAAACATGAATAAATGATTCTTGACCTGGGTTTCAATAAGAGGCAATAAGTCATTTACTGGTCATGTAAAGTTTAGTGATATGCCATTTTTCATTTCTTAGTTAAACATTTAAAAATAAGAACAGTAACAGTAGATAAGAACAAAGTTACTCACCATAGAACCAAGTTTAGATTTTCATATGATTTCAAAACATAGACAAAATAGGTTGATTTATATAATATATAGAGGTGTAAAAATAGCTTAATTATTCCCTTCCACCCTCCAGTCACTCCTGTCATTATTCTTTTGATTCAAGGACTTGCCAAAATTTACTCATTGGTACAAGCTTTATTTTTAGGTGTACTGTTCTTTCTCATCTAAAAATCATTGATGCATGGAAATTTTCCATTTATTCACTGATTTGAAAATAATAATACATGGTGCTTTAGTGGCACGTCAAAGGAGCATACAATATAGTCATTCTTCAAACTGTAATTGCAAGCAATATTTCAATGTGAAGCAATTTGCTTTCAAACACGAGAGAGCATATGGCCCATGAGGGTGGGGAAGCACAAGTGGGAGTGAGTGCACATTAAAGGGTATTATCACTATTAGTTATTCTGGAATATCTCCTAAACCTTTTCTGTATCCCTGTTCACCAATATGTCCAAGTCTACAGAATCATCTCCAAATGCACTGTAAAGTAAAAATTATAAAGGGTTTATGGTATCAAATGGTTGTAAAACTTAACAGAAAAAAAGAACATTTTGGTTCAGTGGAACCTGAACACTTGCTCAAATGTGTGAATCATACATAGGCTTCTTCTATTCAGATGTCTTCCAAACAGAATTTGTTCAAGTGTGGAGTTATAAATGTAAAAATCCTGTTTCCTTATCATCTGAAATATTTTGGACTCTTAAAAGAGCATCAAGTTTAGCCATAGGATATACCATCAATCCGTGTTGTACAAAGTGGACTTAGTACAGTTGTGGTATAATTTTCAATGGTCAATTACATTAGAGTCATGAGATCTTAGAGCAAAGAGGAAAGGAATGAGTATTAGCATGTATAAATAAAGTTTTTATTAAAGCATATTCTATTATAATGACCAAAGAATTATTGGCATTGCTTTTCTTTCTGTCATAACAGTTTTAAAGTTATTTCATGGATGTATCCAAATAAATGAGAAGCAGATTTAGGTTAGAAAGTATTTTTCTGTGAAGACACTTTCTAGAACAGTTTGCTAAAGTTACTGTTTCATTCTCTAACCTAGCTGGAGCAGTATATCTCTTTAGATAGGATCAAGGTAAAACATAGTTAATAATTTCACTCATGAACATAATTATAAATATCACATTATTGACTGAGTTAGTTTTTTGCTTTTTAAAATTAATTCTTAAGGTATATTAGGGACAATATCCAAAACAAACTACAAGATATGGACCATATTTAACCCAAACATTTTTGTATGATAGAAGTAAAATCTTTTGCAATTAAAATCTTGATAAATTTGTGGGTCATTATTGATTAGGATGTCTCAATAATTTATATATATATATATATATGTATATATATATATATATATATATATATATATAAATATATATATAAATTAGCAAAACAACCTCTTTTGTCAGTAGTATTTCCTAATATTATATATTTAGAAAGTTCTAAATATTATATATTTAGAAAGTTCTGTCACAATGAGGATTGATCAATTCTAGCTATATTTTAAAGATGGTGGATTAAGTGGGAATATGATGATGAAACTCTAGTGCCCTTTATGTAACTAAAAGAACCACTCTCCTAGACTTTTCTGCTTGTGATTTGATCCTAAACTACTTATTTTCAAACTCTATATGAACTCAGCTATCAAATGTTTTCTTGTTGAGTTTTTCTTTCTTGTCAAGTTATGGCTGGAGGCAAAATTTTGTTTGAATTTCTTTGTATTATGAACTATATATAGACAGCTTTCTTTCTCTGAAGAAGGATACTTCCTTTATTGTTAATAATAAATGCCAGTTTACACAACAAATGACTGTTTAGGAAATACTTGACCTTTGTTATGATCACCATTATGTATTTATTTCCAAAGGTTTCCCCTAAGGTGTCAAGAAATTAGCATTAAATTGAATAGCATGTTTCTTTTTCAGCTTGTATGACATGACCTTTAAATAAACTAGCGATTGTTTTAGAAATAAATGAATATTTATTTCCTATGTTCACAGTATGTGCTGCATGCTTTGTATTTTTCAAGTGTTATGCTAAGACTTTTCATATACTTCATTTTATACTTCTCATAAACTAATTTAAGAGGAAACTAAGATTGAAACCTAATTAAGGTCACATATCTAGTAAAAGCAAAACAATTATATGAGCATGTTATCTGAATGTTTAGGTCTGAACTTTTACCATTATTTTGTACTATTTCCTCATTATGAAAAATCAGTGTTTTTCTCAACCTAAGAACTCTTGGTATTTTCTGGAAAGATATTTTTGTCATTGTTGTTGTCAGGAAAGGACTATCCTGTGTATAGTAAGATGTTCAGCAGTATCACTGGCCTCTATTAGATGTCAGTGGTGAGTTCTACCTGTTCCTCATTGTGATAACAAAGAATGTCTCTGGACTGTGGTTAATGTCCCAAAGGAAAGGGAAAATAAAATGCCCCTACTTTTGAGACTTGGTGATCTAGAAATAAAACAATGCCATGTTTCCCTTTCAGCCATCAAATTTATTATTTTTTTTTAGTTTTAAATAAGCCTAGTAGAATTAGAATTTATTAAGCATACATTTATTTTCTTTGCTGCTATTTCCACAGAAACTAGGAGATGGTCATTTTCTATTGATTTACTTTTCCAGCTACAGTTTCAAGCTAGACTAGCCCAGTTCTTCCAGGGAAGTGGGGTAGGTTGCGGGAAAGCCAAAGAAAGTGCCCTGGGAAAGAGTGGGAGGCATAAGATTTATTGGGGAAATCTTACAAGAGATCAGTGATTCCTCCAAGAAGAGTTTAGTGGTGATAAGCTGACAGCACTTCCACACCTCCTGGAACTTTTTCCAGGGGCAAACTGTATGAGTGGCACATATCTTTTCCACAGTGCCCTCAGTTCCATGCCCATTCCCACTCAGTGAGAGATTTTATGTTAGGCTGTAGAACGAATGACATCATCAGTATCAACTTTCTTGGTTTCTTCATATGACCAGCATCCCAAGGAATGACCATCCTGGTGTACATACAAGAAAATAGCTTTTTGCAGATGGCACTAATTTGCTATACTTCTCAGGGTGCCTAAGAGAAAGTCAATGTACTTTGATATAATTGATATTGGGACTTTCTGACTAGGCTTGCTCTCATTGTTCCCCTAACTTGGCTGGGTATGGGGGAAGAGACAGGGAGCATTCATGGACATAGTGTTTTGCTGTTCTTCTTTGCTTTAGGGATGATTCGCTACTTAAGATTCATTTAATTACAGTATCTTATTGTGACAAAATCTGAACTCCTTCTGAAAAAAAAATCCAAAACAGTGATATTCTTGTAAGTTATTAAGTGTAATCTGGGGCAACAGCTAAGGCATTGGTGAAGTTTCCTTCAAAGGTGATATCTGAAGGGAAGTGTGTCAAATCTCCAGGCTTTAGAGTTCTCTTGAAGATCATGATATTATCTTTACTTACAAATTAGAATATTATGGAGTTCCATGGGGTGTCAACCCAGATACACAGAGATATAAGATAAGTGGTTATATATAAAAAGCTACTTAGGTGTTATAATTGGAATAATTTCTTTTCCCTCAATATTTGCATATTTTCTTTAGATATTGTCAAGTATTAACCTTATGCGAAACATATAGGATAATTTAGCTAATTTCACCGTGCACAATATCTCTAGCTTTACTTTGAAAGTTTTTTTCATTCTCAATACTCATCAAATATTCCTTTTCCTAGGGAATACAATCTTCACAAGTTTTCCAAATGTCTCCATAAAACCTCTATAATGTTTTCAAAGAAAACAATTGTTGGACTAATAATTATGTGAAAACTAGTCTCTATAAACTATACTGTGCATTGTTGTTTCTTTAAAGATCGTGTGTACCATTTTCAATGACAGAAGACAGTTCCAGTTTGATGCTACTCAGGTTGCTCACTTTGCTTGCACACTTACACATTGAGGAACAAAGATACAAAGATTATCTTGCTGGCTTACAATGCCAGCAATAATGTATATTTTTCAGATATTAGCTTTGTGTTAACAGTTGAAATTTAAATGGACCAGGGCTATGCCAACAGAGAATACAACCACACCCTTTCTTATCAGCCCTTGTCAGGAAGGTTCCATTTTATTTTGCTAGAAGTGTTAATTGCTCCGTATTACTCTGCCATTATGCTCCCTTTCCAAAGTAAATAATATTTATGAAACACCAACAATAAATAAACTGTGTTCATTATGTTTATTCAACACTGAGGTTTCCTTTCCAAATTGCATGGCTCAGCTCTGACTGCTGTTCAAGCAGAGCCATCATGCTTTCCAAACTGCCCTGCCAACTTGTTTGTCTTTGCATACACATTTTTTTCTTTGAGACTTGGAGAATAGCAATTAGGCAATTCCAGGTGGTATGGTTACCAGAAGATAATCACATCTTGAAGCCATTAGAAGCTTCACACACATTGAGGCTTTGTAATTCTCAGGGGTATGATTATCTCATTCCAGCTCCTCTACATGCCATGTCAATATCCTCTTCTGTTTTCACAGTTCTAAGTCACAGATTCTTCATTCCCTTCCTCCCAATTATGTCCATTCAACCATATAATCATTCTAAGAGCAGTGTCAGAAAACAACAGCCACAAAAACCAACACAACATTGTACTGAGCCAACATTCTCTTTTTTTCAACATTTAATTGCTGTATGTGTTGTTTTCCAGTAATTCATCATTTAAGGAAAATTAGCAGGGAAATTTCTAGACATCCTGAATCTAAAGAGATCGTATTTTGGCAGGCAGTGGTAATATCTCATTTTTCTCCATATTCGCAACTCATTCTATTCCATCCCTTCCCTAATATTTACACAGAGCATGGGCTAGAGGAGGTGCACAATAATTGTTTCATCCATACAAGTGTTTGCAATTAACTAACACAATGGAGCAATATCTGAGGTAGTAACTCTAAGCCTAAATGTTAATTCTTTTAAGAAATATTTTTAAGTGTAGCTCTTCTTTTGATATTTTTGAGGTTCTAGGGATTGAACATGTGCCTCACACATGTTATGCAATTGTTGTACCTCTGAGCCACATGGCCAGATTTAATTCTCTATTCTTTAATGACTGTTTCCTAAACTATTGTGTGATACCATAGTTTGCCTCAAAATGTTAATAGACTATAATAAACAAAACCTCATGGTTACTCAACTTTTAAAATATCTGTGTTAAATAAATTTTATTAGTGTATTAAAAGTTCTGAAAAATCCTATAGTTTTGCACATTGTGATTTCCCAGAGGGATTTTTTCCCCCATGAAAAATGTTTCAAATTTACTTGACTACAGAACTCTTTTTTATTTACATGGTACATTAAAGGAATAGGTCTTTCAGGGAAAACATGCTATAAAACCCAACAAAATTTAATATCTGAAAAAATATTCTTAGTTTAGGGGTTTATAACTTGAATTTCATACATAAGGTTAAAGGGATCAGTGTTATCTGTATTCTTCGAGGCTCAAACATAAACTGTTGATGATTATTTGCATTGTACTTCTATAAGCTTTAAAATATGTTAGTAAGATGTTGATTTTATATGTGAGAGAATCAGGGAAGGCCTAATTGGAGAAGGTAGCATTTATATTTGGCCTTCAAGATTTGAAAAATCAGAGAAGATAGAAGATAGTTTAAACAAATGTACAGAAAAGTCAAAATGCTGATAGGCATGGTGAGAAGTTTCATTAGGTTTGAGATTAGTATGCATTTGGTTTTAGTTTAGGATTGTGTGTGGTATAATAAAGAATGATATTGGGAAAATAGATTGGAATCAGATTGAAAAGATTTTGAATACCATAATCAAGATTTGGGATTTAGGCAATTCTATTTACTCATTTATAGCTCTTCCTTGGTTTCTCATTGTCTATGTATTAACTTCCTATGTTGGAACGTTATCTGAAAAAATGGAGGAGGAAAAATGATGCAAGTATGATAAATTTAATAAACTCAGAAATCCAGGTATAATATGATGAAGACACTAAATTTAGTAGAGGCAGTAAAACTTGAGAATGGTTTAGCTTTAACTTTTGCAATGGTAAATATAATTTCATTGATACTTAAAGCATTAGAAGTGGAATGAACCTCAGAGATCAGAAATTTCAAGTTCCTTTTTTATAAAAATTGAGAATGAAATCCAACTACATGTAACATCTAGATTTTAAATAATTGAATACTTTAAAGAATTTTCCAAGATCACAAGCTTCCTTGAAAAAACCCCAGGCTAACATGATTATAAATGGAAAAAAAATGAAAGCTTTCCCTACAAAAACTGGGACAAGACAGGGATGCCCTCTTTCATTTCTATTTAACATGTTTCTTGAAACAGTGGCCAGAGCAATTAAACAGATGAAAGAAATTAAAGGGATACAGATAGGTAAAAAAGAACTCAAATTAGCATTATGATATGATTCTACACCTAAAAGACCCAAAATTTTCCACCAGAAAACTTCTAGAACTAGTAAATGAAGTCAGCAAAGGAGCAGGATATAAAATCAACACCCATAAATCAAGGGAATATCTGTATATCAGTGACAAATCCTCTGAAAGGAAAATGAGGAAAACTACCTAATTTAAAATAGCATCAAAAATAAAAAAAAAAATACTTGGGAATCAACCTAAAGAAATAGGTGAAAGATGTATATAATGAAAATTATAGAACCCTAAATAAAGAAGTCAAAAAAGACCTTAGAAAATGGAAAGACCTACCTTGCTCTTGGATACGCAGAATTAATATTTTCAAAATGACCATACTACCAAGAGCACTCTTCAGATTTAATGCAATTCTGATCAATGGCATTCCTCATAGAAATAGAAAAAGCAATCATGAAATTCATCTGGAATAATAAGAGACCCAGAATTGCTAAAGCAATCCTTAGCAGGAAGAGTGAAGCAGGTGGCATCGCTATACCAGATCTTAAACTATACTACAGAGCAATAGTAACAAAACAGCATGGTATTGGCACCAAAACAGACTGGTAGACCAGTGGTACAGAATAGAGGACACAGAGACTAACCCACAAAATTACAATTATCTCATACTTGATACAGGCACCAAGAACATGCATTGGAGAAAAGATAGCTACTTCAACAAATGGTGCTGGGAAAACTGGAAATCCATATGCAACAAAATGAAGTTAAACCCCTCTTTCTCACCATGCACAAAACTCAACTTAAAGTGGATCAAGGACCTAGGAATTAAATAAGAGATATTGCATCTATTAGAATAAAAGTAGGTCCTAATCTTCATCATGTGGGATTAGGCCCAAAATTCCTCAATAAGACTCCTATAATATAAGAATTAAAACCAAGAATCAATAAATGGGATGGATTCAAACTAAAAAGCTTCTTTTCAGCAAAAGGAACAATCAGTGAGGTGAATAGAGAGCCTACATCTTGGGAACAAAATTTTTACATGTCAGATAGAGTACTAATCTCTAGAATATATAAAGAACCCCAAAATCTTAATACAAAAAAAAAACCCAATCAATAAATTGACCAAGGAACTGAACAGACACTTTTAAGAAGAGGCTATATAATCAATCAACAAATGAATGAAAAAATGCTCATCATCACTATCAATTAAAGAAATGTATATCAAAACTACTCTTAAGATTTTATGTCACTCCAGTTAGAATGACAGTATCAAGAACACAACAATAAGTGTTGACAAGGATGTGGGGAAAAAGGCACACTCATACATTGCTGGCGGGAATGCAAATTGGTGCAGCCAAGATAGAAAACAGTATGGTTAATCCTTTGAAAACGTGGAATGGAACCACCATTTAACCCAGCTATTCCTCTCCTAGGTCTATACCTAAAGGTCTTAAAAACAGCACACTACAGGGACACAGCCACATCAATGTTTATAGCAGCACAATTCACAATAGCTAAACTGTGGAACCAAACTAGATGCCCTTTAGTGGATGAATGGATAAAGAAAATGTGGTATGTATACAGAATGAAATATTACTCAGCAATAAAAGAGAATAAAATTATGGCATTTGCAGGTAAATGGATGAAGCAGGAGAATATAATAATAAGTGAAATTACCAATCCTAAAAAAACAAATGCCAAATGATTTCTCTGATTTAAGGATGCGGATCCATAATATGCTGTGGGAGGGGGATGGGAGGATTAAATGAACCCTTGATAGGGCAAAGGGGAAAAGGGAAGGGAGGGGGTATAGTGGTAGGAAAGCTGGTGAAATACAATGGTCATCATTACCCTAAATACATGTAAGAAGACAAGAAGGATGTGACTCTACTTTGTGTACAACCAGAGATATGAAAAATTGTGCTCTATATGTGTAATATGGATTGGAATGCATTCTGTTGTCATATACAACAAATCAAAATTTAAAAATTAAAAATAAATAAATAAATAAATAAATGAAAATTAATTTAAAAGAATGCAGTTTGACAATCTGCCTAATTCTAAAGATCGATGTTTATTCATTCAACAAATATCTCCAGAGGATCTACTATGTATCTTATTCTGTTGTAGATACTAATATAAATTGGTGCTTAAAAATGAGCCTTCCTTTGGGAGTGTACAGCGAATGGTCAAAATTTATTAAGCTGGAATTCACTTTAGGTAGTAACCTACTCATTCAACTGATGCCTATTGAGGATCAATATACCATTCACCTTCTCATCTTAACATAGATTCTGTTTAGCCACTAGCCACATGTGGCATTTTACATTTACATTTAAATTAATTAAAAATGCATACACAGACCATTTCTATTTTCAAAGTCAGTTCTGTTGGAAAACTGACCTAGGCTATAAAAACTATGCAGAAAGATAGCAACATGAAACAAGTGCTGATAGATAGTATAATTTCTGCCAGCACTAGCCTTCATTGAATTGGGAAGCAGGGAAATGTTGTATTTGATATCTCCAAACTGTGCTTTCTGCCAAGTCAGTGCTTTCTTCTCCTACAGGGTTCCATAATCCTCATGCTACTTATGTCTTCTGAGTTTTCACAGTGCTCTGTGCCTGTCACTATGAGGCCACTTATCACACAATAGAGACATTGATTTTCCTTCCCCCCTTTAATACATCATGTCCCTAGGAACTTTCACAGTAGATGACACAAGGAATTTACACAGGAGTTTCTCAGTGAATGTTTATTAATGAATATTCAAATGAGATGTAAATGCAGCATCCTAAATTGGTTGTTAGCAGGAGCATGGGCATGCAGTGTTTTGGATTAGGTTAGTTTGTTAATTCTAACTCTTAAATAATTTGCATGAATAACTTCTTTTTTATTTATAATTTTTAAATTAGTGCTTTATAGATATATGTGGTGAGCCGCTTCTGCCGTTTCTGCAGACTATGGTCGCCATTACGAGATGGCGCTGGCTCCGCTGTGGTATGTGACAAACAACTCCTTATCTGAGAGAGTTGGCACATGATTTTTCACCACCCTGTGAGAAAGTTCCACGCGGCAACTTTGCATTGGGGCTTGGGATGCTTTATTAAGGCTGGGAGGGCATCCGGGAGAGAGAGAAGAAGAAAGAACAATAAATATCAAGGGACCTGAATAAACTGCTGAGAGAAGATTCCTGAGTGTTGCGTCTTCCTTGCGGGCAAGGGGTCGCGACAAGTGGTGCCGAAACCCGGGAACCAGAACTTTCAGCAGTCAGGGGTGGTGCACCGGTTAGTCCCAGGTAAGTGGGATCCGCGACCAAAGCGGGGTTAGTCCCAGGTAAGTGGGATCCGCGACCAAAGCGGGGCAGCTCCTCTGTAAAGAAAGAGAGAGCATTACATTTTATTGCAGCTGCACTGTGTACTTTCGCTTTTGTTTTCTGTGTTTCTTTTGTTGTGTCATTTCGCTTTTGTTTTTTGTGCTTCCTTTGTTGTTGTGTCATGGGTGCCGCATCTTCAAGTCCGCTTCTCCTGGCCCTAGATGGCCTGTTGCGTTCCAAGGGCCTGGAAGTGAAACATAGTACTTTACAGAGATTTTTACAGAAGATAGATATCGCTGCACCGTGGTTTGCATTTTCGGGCAGCCTTACTGTACCTAGTTGGGATAAATTAGGCAAAGATCTTGACTTTGCTTCTGAGCAGGGCATATTAGAGGGTGGGGTGATACCCCTTTGGAAAATGGTCCGTAGTTGCCTTACAGATGGTAAATGCCAAGAAGCTGTGAGTGAGGGTCAGGCCGTTCTTGAACAACTACATGAGGAAAAATCTGAAGGATCACATAGTGAAGTGGCAGAGAGTATCAAAAGTAACAGTAGTGAGAAGGCAAAAGAGCCTGAAGATAAAAATAGGAGAAGGCTCTACCCAGACTTGACCGAATTCAGAACGCCTGAGAACACAAGCGACTCAGAGAGTTCTGAGGACCTTGATATATTGTTACAACAACTACATAAGATAAAAATGAAAAAGAAGAAAAAGGAGACACAAGGCGCGCATGCCTACTGTAAGAAGGGGGAGGGATCTAATATTGGTCAACAAAACTCTGAGGAGGAGGAGGTAGAATATTTAGAAGAAGATATGATGCCTGTTGCCCCACCCCCGTATGTGGGGGGAGCCAAGGTTCTGGGAGATCTTTTCATGCGCAAGTTTGGAGGACAGTTAATACAGATATGGGACTTGCATACCCTGTATTTCAGGACAATAATAGAGGAAGATATCATGAGCCTTTAGACTTTAAGATAATTAAAACCTTAGCAGAATCTGTCTGCACTTATGGCATAGATGCCGCTTTCACTCTCACTCAGGTGGAGGGACTTACTAGATTTTGCATGACTCCCTCAGATTGGGCTAGTCTGGTGCGCGCTTGTGTCTCCCCAGGCAAATACTTGGACTGGAGAGCATTTATGCTAGAGGGCGCGGTAGAGCAGGCTGCACAAAATCATGCAGCGGGACGCCCTGCCTGGGATAAGGATATGCTTTTTATCTAATGCTACATTACCCTCTGCAGCAGTCTGTCTCCAATCTCCGTTCCTGTTTCTTTTGGCTAATGTTACATTACAGGGGATGCTTAATTGTTCTAATGTTACTTGCTACTTGTCTGAGTGTTGGAATGGCTCCTGGACTATGGCAGTGATTATGAAAATTCCAACCTTTGTCCCGATCCCAGTTACTGCAGATCCAGAATCCTTTCCTATTGTTGAATTGATTAGAGCCTGTAGAGATTTTGGAATTACGGCAGCTATAGTGACAGCTGTGGCAGTGTCTGCTGCTGCAGCAGTTACAGCTGGAGTAGCCATGGCCAGTCAAGTACAAACTGCTGCCACTATTAATCAAGTTGTTCAACAAACTTCCACTATACTTGAATCCCAAAATTCAATTAATCAACATATTTTGTCAGGGATTTTAGCTGCCAACCAAAGGATAGATTTACTCCAAGCTCAGGTAGAAGAATTGGCTGACTTGGTGCTTTTGGGTTGTGTTGACCAACGTGCACATTTATGTATAACCTCTGTCAGATTTAATGATTCCAGAAATGCCTCCCGCATCATCGGGGAATATCTATCCGGAACCTGGTCCTTGGCAGCAGAAAACTTGATCCAGTCTCAACTAACTCAGATTGCTGTTTTGAATAGTACCCGTGTTGAACCAGTGACTTTGGGTCAATTCACCAATTGGATATCTTCTGCTTTTTCCTTCTTCAAAGAGTGGGTGGGAGTAGGCATTTTTGGTGCAATGTGTTGCTTCAGTGTTATACTTTGTTTGTGGTTTCTCTGTCGCCTTAAAACTCGCCATGCACAAGAAAAGGCTATGATCATACAAGCTCTTGCAGCTTTAGAAAATGGCAACTCACCTCAAGTCTGGCTTGCGCATCTTAAACAGTAAACCTTTGTCATGGTCGTTGCACCCCAAGTTATTATAACATTGCACTGGGATCGACATGACTTTCCTTGTTATTCTCTTAGTGTTGGAAAGCCCTTGCACTCTGCTGGTCTTGCTGCCATTGCACGCAGATGGGTTTCCACACTAGTGCTTTACTATCGCTTTAAAGTCCGTGCCTTTCTTTCAGGGTGCTGTCAACTTGTTTGTCATTAATACAGCCACAGTTCAGACTCAGCTATCCCCCTTCGTCCACCATCGTCACGATACAGGATGCGAGGCAAGGCACTGCACTTGAGTGATCCTTGACGTGGACCTCAAGGAGAGCATGTCCTATTGCATGCGGGTTAGACGCGTCCACGCCCCGCCCCACGAAAAAAGGCGTCGGCTGATATGGCCTCGGATCTGGGGAAGGGCCCTCCTTAGGACTGAGCCATACTATGCAGCCACTTCTGCACAGTGGGATAGGACCTCTACTCTCGCCTGTATTGTTTTAATAAAACAGAAAGGGGGAACTGTGGTGAGCCGCTTCTGCCGTTTCTGCAGACTATGGTCGCCATTACGAGATGGCGCTGGCTCCGCTGTGGTATGTGACAAACAACTCCTTATCTGAGAGAGTTGGCACATGATTTTTCACCACCCTGTGAGAAAGTTCCACGCGGCAACTTTGCATTGGGGCTTGGGATGCTTTATTAAGGCTGGGAGGGCATCCGGGAGAGAGAGAAGAAGAAAGAACAATAAATATCAAGGGACCTGAATAAACTGCTGAGAGAAGATTCCTGAGTGTTGCGTCTTCCTTGCGGGCAAGGGGTCGCGACAGATATACCTAAAGGTGAAATTCACTGAGGTATTGTCATATATGTACATAAGATAGTTTGCTCTATATGATTCCATTGTTCCTCCCTTATCCCATCCCACTAAGGTTCTTTTGCTGTAAGCACTTTTCACAATTTAGTTTGAACACAGCAGTCATGTAGAATAGGTGCAATATCTCTCCTTATGAAAGAACTTATAATCAAAAACATAATTAAGATGAATCTTTCCTGGAAGTCTGATAAACAAGTAGAGAGGTGGAGAAATACAAGTTATTTGGCATCTGGGAGAAAAGGCATATTCCATTCGTTTACTGATGAGTATTAAGATGTATCAGACTCGATTTACTAGTTGAATCAGAAGCAGAGCTTGCAAGGCAGTACATTATGGCTAAGCATCCACACTGCTTTGTGTTAATTAATTTCCTAGGATTATTGTTTTTGATTCTCCTTATAATGAAACAAATGTACAGACACTAACTGAGCTGGGAAATAGAGAAAGCACAAGCTGGGTCGCTGTGAAATATTTTGCTTCTCCATAAAAGTGAAACTGGCTGACATATAGTGAGGCCGAGACACCTGGGATTGCAGATTAAACAGTACAGCAAATATGTAGACAAGATAACTATTTTGGTAATTAAATCTGGCCTGCTCAGGACTGGAAGGTAACAGAAAGGCTCTGCTTCATTATTTTAAGTTTGCCTAAAACATTAAAAGCTATCAACTCCTACCCCCATAATTTCATAGTCTATCAATACTTTCCCTAACAAATGAGTTCATGTCTCTAGGCAAATCTTGAATGTGGCTTCAAAATCTTATAGAATAATTATTCTCCTCTTGGACATTCTATTTCCTGAAATGGTCCCTAATTTTAAATCTCCAATCCTTGCATTTCCATTCCCCTTGTGAAAGCTCAATTCTCACTGTTGTCAGCAGATGCAGTTGTTCATTGTGGTGCAATGAGCCTGATGGATGGCTTTAATTCACTACTCCCAAACTGCTCAGGTCCTGGAGAGAGCTGGCCGCACAGGACAGTAAGCATTGCCTCTGTGTTTCAACACCTGCCTCAAATGCCTAAAGGCATGGGAAATGTTGCCAATGAGGAGTTTCAAAAACATATATTTTTCATGATTTCTTCCACACCAGTGTGTCTAGTGGAATGTTGAGGCCATAGCATTACATCACAATTGATCACAATCTCCCATTTGCCACCTTTTGGAGCTTGTGATAGAGTGCAAACTGTCTGCTTGTTGTGAGCATGATATCAGACAAACCACAAAGAACTCGTCATTAAGTTTAAAATTTAGGAAAAAGTTTAATTTGGATGTATAGAGTGGGATGTCACCTTAAAAGGAAGGTTTCTATTTTGTATACTTTCTTTACTATGCCCTGTCTAGCTTAAATCCTTTGTCTTCATTCTCATCATTCTTTATTAATTTATTTGTATTATGTTAATAATTGTTGAATACACCTTATTGCTACACATTTACAAAGATGTTAGGAAATTGACCCTACTGGCTATAACCACTGGAATATTGGTCAGAATAGATCCATCTTCAATCCCTGTCTCCTTTTAGTCTGTTCCTTCTAATTGAAATCAGCTATATGCAGGTTTTTGCTATTTTTTTCCTCCTAATTGAAGTCAATTATATGCACATCTCATTCCTTTCTGAATGGTAACAGTAAAGTTTAAATTTGGACAAATTCTCCAAGCTGATATACTGGGTCTTTCCAAAGGACATATGTTTCCAATACAACAAGTTATTGAGACCACAGGAGATGTAGACTCACTTTTACCTGAAAGTAATCCAGTTAAAATATAGATCTAAAAACACAGGGACCTTATCATCATGAGTACTAGGCATACATGTTTTTCCTATTGTATTAATTAATTTATTCATTTTAATTAGATATATGACAGCAAATGCATTTTGATTCATAGTACACAATTGCAGCACAACTTTTCATTTCTTTGGTTGTACATGACATAGCATCACACCATATGTGCAGTCATACATGTACCTAGGATAATGATGTTGATCTCATTTCACCATCTTCCATGTCCCAATGCCCCCTCCCCAATGCAGCCACATCAATATTTATAGAAACTCATGTATTCCTTTTTGACCTGTACTCAGGATAACTATCAATATCCACTTAAAACTTCCCCCTCTTTATTCCTGGAATTGGAAGTAAAACTTACCATACAGGGGTAACCAGCAGCAACCTGAAGCCCTTCACTGAAAAAGAAATGCAAATCATGATTTGAGTTTTATTATTTTCAACAACCTAAAATACTTTAGTAACTATGTATGAAGTATATCTTCATCCTAGGAGAAATTCTGACAATGTATTCATTATAATTTGTTTACATGGTAGATACTCTAGTATTTACCAGGAATGCTTGCCTTCAAATCAAGGTGGTTGATTGAAAAATGAATGCACTTGTCCTATTGCCCCACTGGAGACAATCCATCTCTAAAAGTATGACATTATAGTGGATTTTCCTACTGTCAGCACCATATAAGTAGATGAAATATTTCCTCTGGGTGGAAAGTGGTTTCAGTAAGGTAGCCATGGCTTCCAGGTCTCTTTTGTGCAGTTAATTGCCAGGTGACCTGGCAGAGAGATTCAGAGTATACACATTGTTTTCCTTATAACTGAACTGAAATTCAGACTAACAGTATTTCTGAGCATCCTTATTATTTTCAGTATAATTTAAATTGATAAACATTCCCTCCCCCGCACATAACCATTTTATTTTGTTTTTTAAGGGGAAAAATGTGATGCTTCACATAAGTAGAGCTCTAATGTCTAGGGTATATATATACAAGATAAGCACCAAAAAACCAAATAATCCAATCAATAAATGGGCCAAGGACCAGCACAGACACTTCTCAGAAGATGATATACAATCTTAAAAAATATACAAAAAGGAGCTGGGGATGTGGCTCAAGTGGTAGCGCGCTCGCCTGGCATGTGTGTGGCCCGGGTTCGATCCTCAGCACCACATACAAACAAAGATGTTGTGTCCGCCGAGAACTAAAAAAAAAAAATAAATATTAAAAAAATTCTTTCTCTCTCTCTGTCTTTAAAAAAATACACAAAAAATGCTCATCATCTCTAGCAATCAGAGAAATGCAAATCAAAACTACTCTAAGATACCATCTATCTCAAGTCAGAATGGCAGTTATTATAAAGACAAACAACAAGTGTTGGCGAGGACACAGGGAAAAAGGTACACTCATATACTGTTGGTGGGATTGCAAATTAGTTTAGCCAATTTGGAAAGCAGTATGGAGATTCCTTGGAAAGCTGGGAATGGAACCACCATTTGACCCAGCTATTCCTCTTCTCGGACTATACCCAAAGGACCTAAAAACAGCATACTACAGGGACACAGCCACATCAATGTTTATAGTAGCACAATTCACAATAGCTAAACTGTGGAGCCAAGCTAGATGTCCTTCAGTGGATGAATGGATAAAAAAGAATGTGGCATTTATACACAATGGAATATTACTCAGCACTAAAAAAGAATAAGATCATGGCATTTGCAGGGAAATGGATGGCATTAGAAAAGAAAATGCTAAGCGAAGTTACCCAATCCCCAAAAAACAAATGCCGAATGTTTTCTCTGATATAAGAGAGATGACTCAAAGTTGGGTAGGGAGGGAGAGCATGGGAAGAAGACTACCTCTAGATAGGGAATAGGGGTGGGAGGGAAAGGGAGGGGGGAAGGGGAATAGCAAGGATGGTGGAAGGAAACGGTCATCATTATACAAAATACATGTATGAAGATGTGAATTTGGTGTCAACATACCTTATATGCAATCAGAGATATGATAAATTGTGGTATGAAGGTGTATTAAGAATTGTAATGCAAAAAAAATCAATAAGAGAACTCATGTATAATGGCATAATTTGGCGTGAACATACTTTATATAGAGAGTTGTGAAAAATTGTTCTGTGAATGGATAATTATGAATGTAATGCATTCCAGTATTGTCATGTATGAAAGAAATAATTAATAATAAAAAAGAAAAAATGTGGTGCTTTGTAATGCAGAATGATGTGTTATGTAAGTAAGAGTGGTGTATCTATTCTATTTTCCAATCTCATTGAAAATTTAGGCAACTTGAAAGTCGTTAAAATATCATCTGTAAAGAATCAACCAGAATGATTGGCATCTTTAAGATTGCTGAAGGTTTGTTCTACCTTAAAAAATCATACTGTGATGGGTCTTGGCTTAGTGAAATGTTGTTGAACAAAATTCCTAAAGATTTGTGTTATGTACAGATCTTCCTGAACAACTAAGCATACATTTCTTCTTCCTGTAGAATATGTTGGGAATGTTGAGCAAAGATGGAGAGTAACATGGTAGGTATTGAGGTTAGCTACTCATCAAATACTTGTGTGTACTTGGCTATGAATTGTAATGAGGGAATAGGGTTGGATTTGTGGTCTTGCTCACAGTGAGATACTTTCCTTCAGGCAGCAACCGGGAGCAATTGGATGTTTAGCACATGAAGAAGATTGTTTCACAATCAGGGTTTGATTCTTGACAAGTATTTTATTTGTTTTGAGATAGCTAGATAAAAAGCATTTCTGCGTGTGGTGGTGCATTCCTATAATCCCAGTGAGTCAGGAGGCTGAGACAGGAGGATGTCAAGTTCAAAGCCAGCCTCAGCAAAAGTGAGGCACTAAGCAACTCAGCGAGACCCTGTCTCTAAATAAAATACAAAATAGGGCTGCGGATGTGGCTCAGTGGTTGAGTGCCCCTGAATTCGATCCCAGGTACCTCCCCGCACCCCCAAAAAAGAAAGCATTAATAGCATACTCATCCTTTTTCTTTTTCTGATATTACAAAGTTACTAAATATAGGAGGAAATTAGGAGATAATTTTTTATGCACTTTCATTTTGTATATGAGGGAACTGAGATCTGGGGACAGAAATGTATTTTCCTAGGAAACACAGTTATTTGGAAGTACAGACAAGAACTGAATCCAGTTTAATAGATTTTCTTTTACAAAATTTTACTTCCCTTCTTTTTTAGCCAATAAGTTTTATTTGGGGAAAGTTACATAGTAAGCTAGAAAACTCTAGAAAGCATGTACCCCACCTTTGGGTGGAATTACCCCTCTTTACAACAGGTATTTACCAGTTGTAATCCCATGGACTAGCTATGCTTGCCTTTCAGGAACTTCTTTGTTCTAGCTGAGAAAACACTAAACATTGTAATTCTTATAAGTATTCTGAGCTAACACACACTTGGGAAATTCACCTTTGCTGCATTGCAAATCAGTTCAAAATGGCTCATTTAATTTATTAACAATGTATTTCTCCTGATTACCAGTTCAGGCTATGTGAGGCTATGTGAGGAGACTATTGAGATAACAAGTGGTCTCTATTTGTATAGAAGAAGCTGCTGTATGCCTTCCTTTAGAATCCAGTGCATCAAATGAGAAGAGAATGTCCCACATTATAGTTTGTAGAATGCCAACATAATCATTTCTTATTATTTTAATTGGAGGGAGAGACTGCAAGAATATTTTGTTTATTTTTTCCTGATTTTTATTTAAAATATGTATTTGAAAGGAGATGAACAATAATTTGGTTAATAAATGTCTTCTATAAGGCTGATGGCAGTGGAAAGGAACATCTATGCTGATAATTTTCAAAAAAATATTTCAGCAATTGCTCTGTCCTTAAATAGAATAATAGTATGCTATATAGGTTATTGTAGGATTACCTTAATGGAAGCATGGATTAGGAATCTGGATTCTTTGCCTGCTTTACTTCCCAATATAAATATAATTTATAAAACCTGCTGAGCTTTGTAACTTCTATAAAGAACAATTTTATAAATCTCTATCTTACAGATTGTAGTACTAAGGAACAAAGTTGTCTATGACCTGCCAATGGATTAAGAACAAATTCAATACTAGGTCCCAGGTACAGCCTGATAGCACATCATTGCTGTAATCTACTTCTGAACAAGAAAGTACTATAGTGGTGAAATGAAGATTTCAATTTTAAATTTTGAATAATTGACTAAATCAGTGCATGGTAGATATTGAAGTATTAATTTTTCAATTATTATCTGTAATTAATGCTGAATTCATAAAAATTTCCACTTTCTACCACTATTACACCACATATGAGGAGATAATAGGTACTTGTTGTCAATGGTTTGTGGGCTGCTAAAAGGAAAAGTTGTGTATTATAGTACAGGAAATGGCACAGAAAGATGATGAAAGAATTAAAACTAAAACCCTTGCACATTTAAAAGATTATGAAGACAATTTTGATTAGCTTACTTTTAGCCTTAGAAAAAAATTACTTAGAGATTGAATTTCTGTACGTTGCCAAAAATAAGTACCCATTCAGTACTATTTTAAAAATTAATATATGCTTTATACTCAGAAAAAAATCACCATGTTTGTAAACAGTTCTTCATATTCTAACAAATGCATAGCATCTATAAACCAACAACAGAATCAACATATAAAACAGTTTCATCACACCTTTAAGTCCCCCTGTTCCTTTTTCTACTCAACTCTCAACCACAGCCCTGGAAATCACTGGTTGCTTTGTGATCTCATTAGCTTTATCTTTTACAGAATGTGAAATGAAAGAAGTCTCTGACAGTAGATATTCTTCTGAATCTGGCTTCTTCCAATTCAGCATGATATCTTTGGTATTTATCTGCATTGATATATATATATATATATATATATATATATATATATATCAGGGGCTTGCTCCTTTCTGTTGCTGAGTAGTGGTTGTATGCATGTACTTTCACTAGTTGAATAATATTTGGGTGATTTCCAGTCTTCTGTGATTGTGAATCAAGCTGCTATAAAGCATTAATTTATGACATTTTCTGTAGATGTAAGTGCACATTTCCTTTGCACAAATACCTAGGTTGATATTGCTGGGTCAAACCATTAGTAAATATTTAACAGTATAAGAAACTTCACTTTTCAAAAGCATCTGCAGCACTCTGCATTTTCAAAAGAAATAAAAGAGAGTCATATCATACTTTCACCAGCACTTTTATATTGCCAGTGACTATTTTTTTATCCTCTAATTATTGCTCAGTGCTATCACATGTTTAAATTTTCATCTCCTCAATGACTAATAAACTTGAAAATCAGATCATATATCATTTGAATTTTGTGTATATTCTTTTTATTGGTGCATTATAATTGTACACAATAGTCATATTCATAATGTTATATTCATGCATACATACAAGATAATTTGATCAATCTCATTTCCTAGTACCTTCCCCTTCTCCTTCCCTTCCCCTCTGTATTTATTCTTTATTGGTGTGTTTGTGCCAATGTCTTGTTGGGGGGCTTGTTTTCTTATTATTGATTTTTGAAAATTTTTGAATGCATTTTGGATACAATTATTTTTCAGATATATGATTGGTCTGTGAATTTTTCATTCTAATTGTGTTTTAAATGGCAGAATTTCTTAATACTAATGAAGTTCAATTTATCTATACATTTTATTTTATGGATTTATTTAATACTTTTGGTAATATTTCTAAGAAATCTTGCCTAACTTAATTAGTTCACTAAAGTTTTCTCAGTTTCCTTCTAGACATTGTATCGTTTTGTTTTACATTGAAATCCATGGGCTATTTTGAGGATAGACAGAAACTCAGAAAATTTTAGTGAACTTAGGTTAAGCAATAGATAAATATAGATAGAAATATTATATATATCTATCTATATCTTAATGTTTTGTGAATTTGGATATCTAATCATTCCAGTCAAATTTTTGTAAAAAATATCCTTTATTCATTTAATTTCATTTACATCCTGGACAAACATCAGTTGACCACAAAACTATCTATGGGGTGGCCAGCAGCCCATGAGACAGTCTGGAATGAAAATTTTGCCCGAAAGGGGTACTCATGCTAGATAATGGCCAATCAGAAAACTTTTAGAAAACTGCAATTAAAGTCCTACCAGAAAGTAGAGGTACTATGGAGAAATTAGAAAGGTAAAAGAAAATGGTAGGAAGAATTCATAAAATAGTCAGGTATGATGATAGTATTAGGGGAATTAAAGGCAGGAACAAAATACTGGCACATAGCAGGCAGCACTAGAGTTGAGAGTAATGGATCCCTATTGTGAAGACAGTAAAGCAGGACTAAGTTGCTACTGCAGAATCACGTTCCAGATATAATCTAGTATTCTAGGAGACTAGTTTTGTTGTACTATTCAGAATTTTTCCTGTCCTTTTAAACTCCTGTCAGTATTCTTAATATGAATTGTGCCTACTTGTATGTTCCTTTCTTCTTTATATCCCAAAAGGCCCAGCTAGAACATACAGTTTATGAGAGAACTAGTAGTAGACTGTGGCTTTTGTGCATGGTACACTACCGAGTCACAGATTAAATATCCTCTAAAGTCAATGGTAGCAGCCACCAAATTTTGAGAGGTGGACATTCCTATCTCAGATTTGCTGAGTTATAATTAAGAAATAAAAAGTATATGTAGTCAAGTTGTACATAGCAATGATTTAATATGCATTGTGAAGTGATTACCACAATCACCTCACATACTTTGTGTGTGTGTGTGTGTGTGTGTATGTGTGTTTATGAGGGGGGAAGGGGTAAGGAAACATAAGACTTTTCTTATAAAATTTCAAATATACAGTACATTCTTAATTAACAATGGGAACATTAACTCTCTAGTTCTTATTCATCTTATAGCTGAAAATTTATACCTGTTGACCATCTACCTATTTCTCCCATCCCCCAAGGCTATGACAACCATAATTATATTCTCTGCTTCTGTGAGTTAGAACATTATAGCTATCTCATATAAAGGGAACCATACAATTTTTTTTTCTTCTGTGACTGGCATTTTCGTTTAGTATAATATCCACCTCGTTCATCCATGTTCTAGCAAATTTATGGATTCCCTTCTTTGGTAAAACTGAATAATATTCTGTTGTACAAACATACCATATTTTTTCACCCTTTAACTTTTTTTAATTGCTTGTTAGTTCTAACCAATTTTTTAAAACATTAAACTTTCAGGATTTATTTATTTTTTTAGAGAGAGAGAGAGAATTTTTTTTAAATATTTATTTTTCAATTTTTGGTGGACACAACATCTTTATTTTATTTTTATGTGGTGCTGAGGATCAAACCCAGCGCCACGCGCATGCCAGGCAAGCGAGTTACCACTTGAGCCATATCCCCAGCCCCAGAATTTATTTTAACTGGTAAATAAAAACAAAAATATACATATTATTAGAGTACCATGTAATGTTTTAATACACATACATATTATATAATATTTAGATCATGTTAAATGTATCTTTCTCCTCAAATATCAATTTTGGTGAAAACTTTCAAAATCTATTCTTTTCTAACTTTTTGAAACATACATTATTTTTATCCATAGTCATCCTATTGTAGAATAGCACACAAGAACTTCTTGCACCTATCTGTGATTTGGTATACATTGATCAACCTCTGTTTATCTCTCCACACTCCTTATTTTACCCAGCCTCTGGTAACCACCATTCTATTCTTCTATGTAGTCAACTCTTTAGACTCTGAATATGAGTGAGATCGTGCAGTGCTTGCACTTTTGTGCTTGGCTTTTTTTCACTTAACATAATTTCAGGTCTCACATTTAAATCTTTAATCAATTTTGTTCTGAATTTTGTGAAAGGTAGGGTTCTAGTTTCATTCTTCTGTTTGTTTATTTCTAATTTTCACAGCACAATTTATTGAAAAGACTATCCTTTATGTGCATGTTCTTAGCACCTTTGTTAAAAATTATTTGGGTTTACTTCTATGGTATGTTTTGTATTCCATTGATTTGTGTGTCTGCTTTTATGCTAGTACCATGCTGTTTTGATTACTACAGCTTGATAGCATATTGTCAAGTCAAGTAGTATAATGCCTCCTGCTTTGTTATTTTTGCTCAAGATGGCTTTTCCTATTAGGGAGTTTTGTAGATCCAAACAAAGTATTAAATTGTTTTTTTTCTCATTCTAATAAGAATTGAATCTTATATAGGATTAGGCATTAAACTTATAGATTACTTTGGGTACTATGGACATTTTAATAATATTCACACTTCCACTATGTGAATACAGGATTCTTTTTCATATTTAATTTCCTATATCAATATTTTACAATTTTCATTGAAGAATTCTTTCATCTCTTTAATTAAATTTATTTTTATTTTTGTAGCTACTGTAAATGAAATTGCTTTCTTGATTTTTGTTTCAGATAATTGACTATTGGTATATAACAATAATACATTTTTTATACATTTATTTTTATATTGTCACATCTTGCCAAATTCATTAATTAGTTCCAATAGTTTTTTTTGGTGAATATATATATATATATATATATATATATATATATATATATATATATACATACACACACACACACACATACACACACAAACACACAGATCCTCTGCAAACATCAACAGTTTTTCTTCCTTATTTCCAATTTGGATACCATTTATATCTTTCTCTTGCGTGATTCCTCTGGCCAGGACTTCCAGCATTTCTTAAATAAAAATAGTAAAACTGGGCCTCCTTGTTTTGTTCCAGATCTTATAGAGAAAGGTTTTGGCTTTTCCTCATCATTATAATGTTAACATTTCTCTCAATGTAAATTGTCTTTATTATATTGAGATACCTTCCTTCTATACCTAATTTGTTTAGCATTTTTATCATGAACAAATGTTGAATTTTATCAAATGCCTTGTCTGAATCTATTGAGACGATTGTAGGGTTTTGTCCTTTATTCTGTTGATGTGGTATATCACATTTGTTAATTTGTAAATATTAAAAAATTTTTGCATTGCTGATATGAATACTACTTGATCATGGTGAATAAACTTAATGTGCTATTGAATTTGATTATATATATTTATTTTTATGTGGTGCTGAGGATTGAACCCAGCACCTTGCACATGCTAGGCGAGTGCTCTACTGCTGAGTCTCAACCCCAGCCCCAATATTCTAGTAATTTTCTTAAAAGGTTTTTCATCTATATTCATCAACTATATTGACCCCTAGCATTCTTTTTTATTGTGTCACTGTGTGATTTTGATACTAGGATAATGCTGGCTTCCTTGTGTTTGGAAGAATTCCTTTTTATTCTGGTTTTAGAATTACTTAAAGAAATTGATATTAGTTCTTTAAACATTTGGTAGAATTTAACAGTGATGATTTCTTGTCTGACATTTTCTATAGCAGGAATTTTTGTTTTTATTATTACTGATTTAACCTTATAACTTGTTTTTTATCTGCCCAGGTTTTCTATTTCTTCATGATTCAGTCTTAGTAAGGTATACATACCTAGGCAGAACCGTCTTTTCACTCCTTAGCCCATTTATTAATTGGGTTGTTTGTTTCTTGGTGTTAAGTTTGTTGAGCTTTTTAATATATCCTGGATATTAGTGCTCTATCTGATGTGTGTGTGGCAAAAATTTCCTCCCAAAATGTAGGCTCTCTCTCCAACTCATTGATTCTATTCTTTGAATGTTTTTCTTTTCTTTAGTTGTTGAACAATGTCATTTAATTAATTTGTTTATATGTGGTGCTGAGAATTGAACCCAGTGCCTCACACATACTAGGCAAGCGATCTACCACTGAGCTATAACCCTACCCCCTCATTGATTGCTTCTTTCACAAAAAATAAGCTTTTTAGTTTGAATCATCCCGTTTATTGATTCTTGGTTTTATTTCATGTACTTTAGGAATATTTTTAAGAAAGTCGAGGCCTAATCCAAGATGATGAACATTTGGGCCTATTTTTTCCTCTATTAGGCAGAGGGTCTGTGGTCTAAATCCTAGGTCTTTGATCCACTTAGAGTTGAGTTTTGTGCATGGTAAGAGATAGGGGTTTAGTTTCATTTTGCTGCATATGGATATCCAGTTTTCCCAGCACCATTTGTTGAAGAGGCTATCTTTTCTCCAATGCATGTTTTTGGTGCCTGTATCTAGTATGAGATAACTAATTATGTGGGTTAGTCTCTGTGTCCTCTATTCTGTACCATTGGTCTACACATCTGTTTTGGTGCCAATACCATGCTGTTTCTGTTACTATAGCTTTGTAGTATAGTTTAACTTCTGGTATTGTGATGCCTCCTGTTTCACTTTTCTTGCTAAGGATTTCTTTGACTTTTCTGGGTCTTTTATTTTTCCAAATGAATTTATAATTGCTTTTTCTGTTTCTATAAGGAATGATGTTGGGATTTTAATTGGAATCTCATTGAATCTGTATGGCAATTTTGGTAGTATGGCCATTTTTTGACAATATTAATTTTGCCTATTCAAGAGCATGGGGGATATTTTCATCTTCTAAGGTCTTCATCAATTTCTTTCTTCAGTGTTCTTCAGTTTTCTCTGTAGAGGTCTTTTACCTCTTTTGCTAAGTTGATTCTAAGTATTTTTTAAGCTATTGTGAATGGAGTAGTTTTCCTAATTTCTCTTTCAGAGAATTCATCACTGATATATAAAAATGATGCATTTAATTTATGGGTATTGATTTTATATCCTCTTTTAATTCTACAAGTTTTCTGATAGAGTTTTATGGATCCTCTAAGTATAGAATCATAACAACACCAAATTATGAAATTTTGAGTTCTTATTTTCCTACGTGTATCCCTTAAATTTCTTTTGTTTTTCTAATTGCTCTGGCTGGAGTTTCAAGGACTATGTTGAAAAGAAGTGGTGAAAGAGGGCATCCCTGTTTTGTTCTAGTTTTTAGAGGAAATTTTTCTCCATTTAGAATGATGTTGGCCTTGGGTTTAGCATAGGTAGCTTTTACACTGTTGAGGTATGTTTCTACTATCACTAGTTTTTCTAGTATTTTGAACATGAAGTTATGCTGCATTTTGTCAGATGGTTTTTCTGTGTCTATTGAGATAAGCATATGATTCTTTAAGTCTATCGATGTGATGAATTACATTTATTGATTTACCTATGTTGAACCAAGCTTGCATCCCTGGAATTAACCCTACTTGATCATGGTGCACTATTTTTAATGTTTTTAAACTTGATTTGCCAGAATTTTATTGAAAATTTTTGCATCTATGTTCATCAATAATATTGGTCTGAAATTTTCTTTCCTTGGTGTCTCTGCCTGGTTTTGTATCAGGATGATACTAGCTTCATAGAATGAATTTGGAAGGATCCTCTCCTTTTCTATTACATGGAATAATTTGAGGAGTATTGCTATTAATGCTTCTTTGTAGTTCTTATAGAACTCAGCTGTGAATATGTCTAGTACTGGGCTTTTCTTGGATGATAGGCTTTTGATGGTGTCTTTTTCCTCATTTGAAATTGATCTGTTTAAATGATGTAAGTCCTCTTGACTCAGTTTGGGTTGATCATATGCCTCTAAAAATTTAATGGTGTCTTAGAAACTTTCTATTTTCTCTTTCTATTTTACTGGAATATAAATTTTCAAATTTTTTTCTAATTGTATTCTGTATTTTAATAGTGTCTGTTGTGATATTTCCTTTTTCATCACAAATTTTAGTAATTTGAGTTTTCTATTTCCTTCTTTTCATTAGGCTGGCTAAGAGTTTGTCAATTTTATTTATTTTTTTCATAAAGACAGCTTTTGTCAATTTTTAATTATTTCTTTTGTTTTAATTTCATTGATTTTCAACCTGATTTTAAATATTTCCTGACTTCTATTACTTTGGGTGTTGGTTTGTTCTTTTTCTATGGCTTTGAGATGTAATGTCAGGTCATTTATTTGTTGACTGTTTATTCTTTTAATGAATGAGCTTAATGCAATGAACTTTCCCCTTAGCACTGCCTTCATAGTGTCCCAGAGATTTTGGTAAGTTGTATTGGAGTTCTCCTTTACATTTAGGAATTTTTTTATCTCTTCCCTGAGTCTTCTGTTATCCACACATCATTCAATAGTGTATTATTTAGTCTCTAGGTGTTGGTGTAGCTTCTCTTTTTAATATTATCATTGATTTCTAATTTTATACTATTATAGTCAGATGGAATGCAGGGTAGTATCTCTATTTTTTTTTTTTTTTTGTATTTCCTAAGACTTGCTTTGTGGCATAACATATGGTCTATTTTGGAGAAGGATCCATGTGCTGTTGAGAATAAAGTGAATTCACTCATTGATGGATGGGATATTCTATATATGTCTGTTAAATCTAAATTACTGGTTGTTTTATTGAGTTCTACAGTTTCTTTGTTTAGTTTTTGTTAGGAAGATCTATCCAGTGGCGGAAGAGGTGTATTAAAGTCACCCAATATTTTCGACTTGTGGTCTATTTTATTCTTGTAGTTGAGAAGGTTTTTTTGATATACATAGATGCCCCATTGTTTGGAGCATAGATATATATGATTGTTATCCCTTGTTGATGTATGAATCCCTTAAGCATTATGAAATCACTTCTTTATCCCTTTTCACTATTTTGGTTTGAAGTCTGCTTCATCTGATATGAGGATGGAAACCCCTGCTTATTTACATGGTCCATGTGAGTGGTGTAATTTTTCCCATCCTCCCTTCAGTCTGTGGATGTCTTTTCCTATGAAATGAGTCTCTTGAAGGCAGCATATTGTTGAGTCTTTTTTAAAATCCAATCCGTCAGTCTATATCTTTTAATTGATGAGTTTAGTCCATTCAAATTCAGGGTTATTATTGAAATATTGTTTGTATTCCCATCTGGGAATTTTTGTTTTTTTAACTTGATTTGGTTTCTCCTTTGATTGTCCTTTCCTTTAGTGTAGTTCCTCCCTTTGCAGATTTTCATTGTTGGTTTTCATTCCTCCTTATGGAATATTTTGTCAAGAATGTTCTCTAGAGCAGGCTTTCTTGCTGTAGATTCTTTTAAGTTTTGTTTATCATGAAAGGTTTTTATTTCATCATCAAATCTAAAGCTAAATTTTGCTGTATGTAAGATTCTTGGTGCCATCTATTTTCTTTCAGAGCTTGGTATATGTAGTTCCAGGATCTCTTGGCTTTGTGGGTCTAGGTTGAAAAATCTGTTGAGATCCAAATTTGTCTCCCCCTATATGTGATTTGATTCCTCTATCTTGTGGCCTTTAAGATTCTATCCTTATTCTGCATGCTAGGCATTTTCATTATAATGTGCCTCCAATTCATTCTTCATGTTTGGGAAATTTTCTGATATTATTTCATTGAAGAGATTGTGCATTCCTTTGGTTTGAAACTCTGTGCCTTCCTCTATCCCAATAACTCTTAGATTTGGCCTTTTGATGCTGTCCCATAATTCTTGGACATTCTGTTCATGGTTTCTTACTATCTTCACTGTGTGATCAACTTTATTTTCCAGATTGTATACTTTATCTTCATTATCTGACTTCTGTCTTTTAATAGATCTAGTCTGTTGGTGATGCCTTCAATTGAGTTTTTGTTTGGTTTATTGTTTCCTTCAAGGATTTCTGATTTTTTTCTCACAATCTCTCTCTCTTTTTTGAAGTAATCTTTTGTTATTTGTATTCCCCCTGCTCCATCTTTTTTGTTGGTGTGATCAATGTTTGCCTGTATTTTCCCCTTATCTCTTTGTTGGTGTGGTCAATGGATGCCTGCATTTGCTCTTTCTTCTCTTTGTCAGAGTGATCAGTTTTTGGCTGCATTTGCTTTATTATTGTCACTCATTAATTCACAGATCATTTTAATTATGTATATTCTGAACTCCTTCTGTGACAGTTCATCAACTATTCTATCAATGGATTCTATTAGTATCTTGGTTTGTTTGGGGCACATTCTTCCCTTGTTTTTTCATGTTGTCTATGTGTCTTCCTTTCTTGCATTGCATATCTGAGGTATTACAATTTCTACCCTACAATCTTATAGTGTCCCTGCAGATTACCTGTACCTTACCTTGGTGCTAGGCTTATAATCCCCATCCAGTGTCCCAATGTGGGTGCCACTGCAACTAATGGTGGTGGCAGCAATAGTGAAGGTAAATCAAGATAGCAGTGGAGGTGACCCAAGATTGTGACCCAAGTTGGTGATGCAGCAACTTTCAGAGATGGAGATGGAAGGGTGTGCCTAACAATGGCTTTGGGCTGCCTGTTCCAAGATGCAGCTGCCTCCAGGCCCTGTTGTCCCAAGGTGGAGGCTACTACATGGGAAGGGCTATCATGATGGCTACAGTGACTTGAGATGGAGGTGGGCTAGGCCTGGGCTCCCATAGGGGGTCAGCAGGGGCCATTCTGTGGGTCTGCTGGGCAGCTGGGCAGTCCCAGGCCATGATTAGGCCTAGGACCCTCTGATGAGGGTCTGTGGGGGAGATCTGAGGCCTTGGCATGGGCTCCTGTGTGGGTTGGCAGGTTATCAGGGGTGGTCCTGGGCCTGACGTGAACCTGGGCGTGGGTCTGCTGGGGTATTCCTAGGCCAGGGCCTGGGCTCTGGCATGGGTCTGCTTGTCAGCAGGAGTGGTCCTAGAGATACTACCTTTTTACCATCACATATTTTTGTTGCATTTGTCAGAAATTGACAGTGTGTGTGTGTGTGTGTGTGTGTTTGCACATTTATTTCCAAGATTTCCATTTTGTTCTCTCAGTCTGTGCATCTATTTTTATTCTAATGCCATATTGTTTTATTATGATAGCCTTGTAATATAACTTAAAATTGGTAAGTGTGATATATTCTGCTTCATTTTTTTGCTTAATGTATTTCTGAATCCTTTGTGGCTGCATATAAATTTTTAACATTTTTCTTTTTGAGAAAATTCCCATTGGAATTTTGTTAGGAGTATCATCAATCTGAAGACCACTTTGTATAGTATGGATATTTTGATACAGTGATTCTTCTGATCCATGGTCATGGGATATCTTTTCATTTATTTGTTTTTTCTTTATTTTTTCATCAGTGTTTAATAGTTTCTAGAGTATAGATTTTCTACCTCCTTGTTTAAATTTATTCCCAAGAAGTGTATATATTTTTTGATGCTATAGCAGATTATTATTGCAAATATATTCTACCCTGTTGCCAACATAACAAATATTTCTTTTTTAGATAGTTCATTTTAGTATATAGAAAAACAACTGATTTTTTATATAGATATTCAGGAGGCAGGATCAAGGCCAAACAGGGCTGTAGACAAGTCAACAGTTAGATAGGCTGTTTCCACATCAGTAAGTAGGATCACGGTTGGTGAACCTGCTACCTTGGTACAGAGGTTTCCTCTCAAAGCAGTCCTCCTCAGCCACAGATTCCACCTAGGCCTCAGAACCTCCGACTGGGTTCCCTAAATTCACACAAAAACACTATTATGCATAGATGGCAGGCCAATTTTAGTTTCTATAGGGGATTATCAAAAGGAAAACTTTTGTTCTGCCATCTTGCTAATGTCATATTCTCAGGGATTTCTTTATGTGTTGTTTAAATTTTTGTAGTACATAAAATAAGAACAAGTCAATTAACATTGTCTATTTGTCTATGTCAGTATTGTCTATTTTTTCACTGAAATATATTCTACCCTGTTGCCAACATAACACTATAGCATATTATATATTATTAGTGAGTCTTGAAATTATATGGGGTGAGTCATATAATTTTGTTATTTTTTGAAATTGATTTTAGAAATTGTAATTTTTTAATATTTTCATGTAAATTACAAAATTACCTTGCTGATTTATACAACAAATGTGTTGGAACTTTGTTTGCCATGATATTCAAGGTAAAAATATATTTGGATAAAAATGAACATCTTAACATACTTGAGTCCTCAAATCTACAAGCAATATTTCTTCAGATCTTATTTCATTTTATCATTGTTTATATTTTCATGCAACTTAATCTCGGACTATTTTACAATTTTGTGGAGTTGTAATTTGTACTCTTGAAATTAGATTTCACAGTGTTCATTAGTAGATTATATAGAAATAAAATTGATAGTTTTCTGTATTAACCTTATATACTTTGACCATACTAGCTCTAGTAGATATTTTTGTTGTTGTTGTTTGTTTATTTTGTTTTCAACTCTCTGGAATTTTTTATTACTCATGTTATATATGAATAGAACAAGTTCTATTTATTCCTTTCCAATCCATATGCCTGTTATTTATTTTTATTGTATTATGGCACTGGCTACTATTGCAGCATGATGTTCAGTTGAGAGAGCAGACAGCACCTTTCTCAAAAGCATTCAATTCCCTACCCTCCACTCAGCATAGAGTTGGACAAAATCTATAGCTGCCTGCTTATCTTCGGGAGAGCAGAAACATTGGTAGAGGTCCAATAATCTCTGAGCAGCTGACTGGTGCAGTTGTCTCCTATATGAGACCAGTCCCTGAATATTTGGGTATCTTTTTTGTCAAATGTGTAGATAATAACAAAGATGGAAGGGGGAAAAAGGACCAGGCAATGTGGTGTAGAGAAATGAAGAAAATACATCTTCAGACTGATCCAAATTAAATAGCATATGACTTACCTGATGGAAAACTACAAATAACTTATACAAGATATTTGCTGAGTACAAGAGAAAAAATGCATGAACAAGGCAAGTTTTTAACAGAAATAGAATATATACAAAATTAAAAAATGAACATCATAGATTTGGGAATACAATAACTGAATCTGAAAAACCCACAAAGGGCATTCAACAGCAGTCTGCATGAACCTGAGGAAAGAACAATGAATTCAGAGATAAGTCACTTGAAATAATTCAGTTAGAAGATCACAAAGAAAAACCAAGAGAATGAAAAAGAAAAGGGAAACCACGGAGGAACTATGGGTTATGGCTTATGAGACACTGTCAAACTGTGTGTGTGTGTGTGTGTGTGTGTGTAATAGGAGACTGTAAAGGAGAAGAGAGAATAAGTACTATAAGTTTTATTTAATTAAATAATAGCTAAAGATTCTATAAATTTGGAGAAGAAAAGGATATCCTGAATAAGATATCCAAAGGTTACCAAATAAGAAAAACTCAAAGTAATCCACCCTAGGATATATTATGATAAAATTGTCAAAATCAAAACAAAGAGAATTTTAAAGCAACAAGAGGCATTTGAAACATACAAATATCTGCATTAAACTATCACTGGATTTCTCAGCAGAAACCCTTGAAAGGGCCAGAAAGGAGAGGAATGAACTTTTTCAAGATGATTAATGCAAAAACTGCCAACCAAGAATAACATAACCAGGAAAACTTCTTCTGAAATAGGGAGATGAAGTGTTCCCAAACAAAAGCTGAAGGTGTTTGTCACCACTAGCACTGCCTTAGAGAAAATGCTAAAGGGTGTTCTTCAAGTTGAAATAAAAGTATTCTAAACAAAAACATGAAAGTAGAATAAAGTATGAAACTCATTGATAAATGCAGCTATATAAATACAGAATACTTTAGTATTCTTATGGTGAATAATTTACTTTTAATTTTAATTTAAAAGTAAAAAAATATGAAAAAAATGACCATAGCTAAAACTAGATTAAAATCATACAACACAAAAAGATGTAAATTGTAAAAACAATAACAAAGTAGAGATAAGAGATGTTAAACTGTTGAGTTTTTTTTATGTGATTTAATGTGATAAGATGTTTTCAGTTTAAATAAACTATAAGTATAAAATATTTTATATAAAGCCTAAGGCAAATCACAAAAAATACATACAGAAATTATAAAAAAAAAAACACCAAAGATACAATAGTATCCCTAAACAAATCAGCAAGACAAAAAGCAGAACAGTAAGGGAAGAAAAGAGAGACAA
Source organism: Marmota flaviventris (assembly GCF_047511675.1). Taxonomy (NCBI): domain Eukaryota; kingdom Metazoa; phylum Chordata; class Mammalia; order Rodentia; family Sciuridae; genus Marmota; species Marmota flaviventris. The sequence continues at coordinate 105,099,493 of NC_092518.1, forward strand.
AACAATTATATGACTCACGGAAAACAAAATTTTGACAGTGAATTTTTTTTCCTGTCAATACTTATTTTAAATACTAATGAATTAAACTCTATTCAAAAAACAGAACAGCCAAGTAAAGGAACTCACCTTAGGTTTAAGGGCACACATAGAGTGAAAGTGAAATGATGAAAAAACATACTCTACACAAATGGTGAGAAAAAATGATAAAAAGTATCAATCTGCCAGGAAGACATATAAACACACACACACACACACACACACACACACACACACACACACACAGAGTTTCAGAACACTGAAACATTGTAAGAAGTGAAGACGGAAAATGCAAACAACACAGTCTCTTAATAATAAGAGACTTGGGCTGGGATTGTGGCTCAGAGGTAAAGTGCTCACCTAGCACGCATGAGGCACTGGGTTTGATCCTCTGCACCACATAAAAATAAAGAAAATAAAGATATGTGTCCATCTATAACTAAAAAGTAAATATTAAAAAATAGTAAGAGAATTTAACTCCCCACTTTCAAAAATGGACAAAACATCTATACAATAATCAGAGATGTTGAATAATCCCAAATGGACCTAAGATAGAATTAAAAAACTGGGGAGTTACTAACAAATGATCATAAATATTTAATAAAGCAAACTGAACAAGCTCTAGATATCTTCTGTACGACATTATACCTGTATTTAACAATAATATATTCTGCACTTAAAGGTTTGTTAAGAGGGTAGAACTTGTATTACATGTCCTTACCACAATAAAATAAAGTGTTGAAAAAGAAGTATTTGCTTGTGTTTCAGGGATTTTCTGAATATATGAATTTTTTTTCTAATGTAAATCCATTGTGGTCATATAAAATTTTGAAGTTTTAATATTTTTATATTATCTAGATTTTTTTACAATAAAAATGCAATCCATATTGGTAAATATTCCATACACACTAAAAAGAATGTGTATTTTGCATTCATATCAATGGTATATAAATGTCAGTTAAGAAAAGGTGGTTTGTAGTGTTGTCAAAATCATTGATGTATTTAATAATTTTATTTTTTCTTGTTTTGTAAGTTATTAAATGTTGAAGTACTCAAGTACTTTTCTGGATTTGTTCATTTTTTCTTTCAGTTTCTTAGATTTTGTTTCATGTATTTTGAAGCACTGTAATTATGATTTAAAAAGTTTAGGATTGCTGTTCCTTTTGATGAAATCACCTCTTCATCATTTTGGTAATTGTCCTCTTTGCTGATGTTAATATTAATTGTTCTGAAATAAACCTTTATAAGAAAATAATTGGTTGATTTTGGTTAATATTAGCATGGAACATATTTTTATCACTTTAATTTTAAATCACTTATGTTTTTATATTTAAAATCTGTTTGTATAATAGGCATATATTTATGTCTCTTTTTATCTAATATGACAACGTGTGTCTTTTTTTGTGTGTGTGGTACTGTGTGTGGAGCACAGGTCCTTGTACATGGTAAGCAAATATATTATTGCTGAGTTACATCTGCATCCCAATTTGTGTCTTTAAATTGGTATATTTATAATATTCATATTTAATGTGACTCTTAATATGACTGGATTTAAATCTGCAATCTAGGTACTCAATTTGTACTTATTCTTTTTTATTTTTATTTTCTTTTTGAAGAATTGGATTTTATTACTATTTAATTTTATAATTTTTATGAATTAGTCATAATTTTTTATATTTGAAATGATTTCTTCAGTTTGTTATATACATCTGTATTTTATCAGTTCACTTTCAAATTATAACATACTACTTCATGTTTATTGTAAGAACATAACAAGAGCATAATTCCATTTTTCTTTTCCTTGTCTTTGAGATATTGTCATATAACTTGTATTTGCACTCATTTTAAGCCAAAATGTGTTCTTATTATTTTAATTTAAATAGCTAATTATTTTTAAATGATTTCTAAAATAGAAAAAAGATGGTTTCTCTCTCTGCATTTTAACCAGCTTTAGTTCTGCCCATTTGTTTTGTTTTATCCAACTATACATTTGGTATCTTTTTTGGCTTTTGGCTAAAAATAGTTTCTGTAAAGTTTTTTTCTGTAGACTGAAGTTGATGATTTTATTTCTTTTTCACATTTTCTTAATATCCTTTATTTCATTTTATTTTCATAAGATTTTTGCAATATAGAATTCTAGTTTGACAGTTTTTATTTTTAATACTTTTTAAATATAAAGCTTCTGTTTTTTTCTGGATTTCATTTATTTCAGTGAGAATTATGATGCTATTTTTTTATCTTTATTGTTTGTACATGATATATGTTTTTTTTCCACTGGATTAAGATTTTTTTTTTCTTTTTTTCAAGGGAGAGAGAGAGAGAGAGAGAGAGAGAGAGAGAGAAAGAGAGAGAGAGATAATTTTAATATTTTATTATTTTTTAGTTTTCGGTGGACACAACATCTTTTTTTTTTTTTTTTTTTTTTTTTTTCTGTATGTGGTGCTGAGGATCGAACCTGGGCCACACGCATGCCAGGCGAGCACGCTACCGCTTGAACCACGTCCCCAGCTCAAGATTTTTTTCTTTATTACATTTTAAAAGTTATTTGATTATGATGTGACTTGGTATAGTTTTGTCCATACTCCTTGTTATGCACTGAATATGAAGTATCCCTGAAAAGCTCCTGTTAGTGTAGGAGTATTCAGAGATGAAATGATTAGATTGTCAAAGCTATAACCTAATCAATCCATCCTAGTTGAGTGGACTAACTGGGTGGTAACTGTTGGCAGATGGGACATAAATTGAAGAGTTGGGTCACTGGAGGCATACTCTGGAAGGGTACATCTTCCCTATGTCCCTTTAATGCTTCCTCTCTGCTTCTTGGCAATTTTGCTGTTCCCTTACCCTATGATATGCAGCCTCGCCTTGGGCCCAGCACAATTTGGCCACCTATTTACTGAGATATCTGAAACCATGAACCACAAATAAATTTTCCCTTCCCTAACCATTCTTGGGTATTTTGGTGACAGTAACACAAAACTAACTAAAATACTTCTTTTGCTTGGCTGTTTTGGAACTTGTTTGATTCATGGGTTTAGACTTTTAATTAAAAAATTTGGGAAACCTCACATTATTATTATCAATTCAAATTTTCCCTTTTCTCTATCCTCTCTTTCAGTGACTTTAATGACTTACATATCCAGTCATTTGGAATTGCCATGTAATTCATTGATGTTTGGTTCATTTGTCCCCGTTTTGTATTTTTTGTTCCATTTTGTATGATTTCTACTGCTTTACCTCCAAGTGAATAATCTTATTCTGAAATAGCTAATCTGCTACTAATATTTCCTTAACAATTTGTCTTTTCAGACGTTGACTTTTTCACTTCTATGATTTCAATTGGCACGTTTTTAATATAACATCTGTGGCTTATTAATATTTATTTCCTGTACCTTCTAAAATATAAGGATAGAATTATATTGACTCATCTCTATCTACTTTTCTACTATTCTTATCATCATCTTTGTTGATTTTAATTGATTGATATTTTCTCCATATTTTGTGTCATATTTTCAGATTTTTCAATGCCTGGTAGTTTTTTATTGGATTTGGGCATTATGAATCTTGCTTTCTTTTGTGGTGTACTGAATATTACTATATGTCTTTAAATATTCTGGTACATTTTTGTGGGACACAATATGATAATTTGGGTATGTTTTATTATTTTTTTAATATTTATTTTTTAGAAGTAGTTCAACACAATACCTTTATTTTGTTTATTTATTTTTTAGGGTGCTGAGGATCGAATCCAGGGCCTTGCATGTGTTAGATGAGCGCTCTACTGCTGAGCCACAATCCCAGCCCTATTTTTTTTCCTTTTAAAGTACTTTTTTAGTTGAAGATGGAAACAGTACCTTTATTTATTTATTTTTATGTGGTGCTGAGGATTAAACCCAGTGCCTCATACTTGCTAAGTAAGCACTCCACCACTGAGCCACAACCCCAGTCCTATACTTTATTATTTTGAGCAACACCATCCTGGTGGCATTGATTTTTTCCCTTCTTTTTCTTGGTCTTTCTGTTTCTGCCTTACTTCATAATTGTATGCCATGTCTCTGCTCTGATTTGTATATTTCTTTTTTTTTTAAAGAGAGAGAGAGAGAGAGAGAGAGAGAGAGAGAGAGAGAGATTTTAATATTTATTTTTTAGTTTTTGGCAGACACAACATCTTTGTTTGTATGTGGTGCTGAGGATCGAACCCAGGCCTCATGCATGCCAGGCGAGTGCGCTACCGCTTGAGCCACATCCCTAGCCCTGATTTGTGTATTTTTTAAATCATTTCCTAATACATATGGAACCTCTTGATGTCATATTGGCTATTAATATCAGAAACTTCAGATTAAGATGTCTACTTAAAATAGAAAGCCTTTTTATTCCAGCATATTTATATATACCACACAAAGGATTCAGATTTGCTTTTATTATGATTCAGATACTAGATGTCCCCCCAAAGCTCCTGTGTTAATGCAAAGGGGAAATTATCAGATTATGAAAGCCACAACCTAATCAGTAGATGGATCTACTTGACAGATTAATAATTTGAAAGGAATAACTGAGGGGTAATTGTAGGCAGATGGGACATGACATGACAAGGTGGGTCACTGGGGGCATTCCCATTGGGATTATATCTTGTTGCCCTAGATTCTCCTTTTTCTCTCTGCTTTCTGTCCATCATGAGTTTAACAGCACCTCCCCCATGATATTCTGCCTCATCTCAGGAACAAGTAACCATGGAGTGAACCTCTGAAACCTTGCACTCAAATAAACTTTTACTTTGCTAAGTTGTTCTCATCAGGTGTTTTCATCACAATGACAAAGCTGAATAACACAGTGTTCCTAAATCATGTAGCCATTATATGAAGCAATTATTTTTTCCAGGAAGATTAAATATTATTAGCCTGATGCAATCAGAAGGAATATGATATGGGGTAGTAGTACTGATTACATTGCACAACAAAACAATAGTTTTTGAAATATACTATGTCAGATGAAGTTTAGTATGCTCATATATTGCTGGATATTAATAAACTTAAAAAACAACTCTCAAACATATATTGAGAAGCTTGAAATGTTTATATTTATGACCTAGAATTTTATTTCTGGGAATTTATGTTAAGGAAATACTCAGGTGAATATGGAAAGGTTTAAGTAAAAGCGCATCTACTGCATTATAACAAATAACAAAATTTAGAAATAATCTTAATGTCCCAGATTAGGACAGTGTTTAAATAAGATAGAGAATATCTATAAATAAGTATAATATATAATGAATATGTTTTAAAATATTTACACTTGATCATATTTTAATTCATATTGCATGAGAATTTGGATTTTAATAATAAAACTATCTACAATACTTAACTAAGTTGTCAAATAAATGTGTTGTGTGTATGCACATTATAAAAATACTGTTAAGAATACATGGAGAGCTGGAGTTGTGGCTCAGTGGGAGAGCGCTTGCCTAGCATGTGTGAGGCACTGGGTTCAATTCTCAGCACCACATAAAAATAAACAAAAATGAAGGTACTATGTCCATCTACAACTAAATATATATATCTATACACACACACACACATACACACACACACACACTACAAGGAAATATACTGACAAATTTATGGTAAATATCATGTGGCAATAGATATATGGGATTGTGTGTTTGTGTGTGTGTGTGTTCTTGAGGATTCATCACAGGGTCTTACACACGCTAGGCAAGTGCTCTACCACTGAGTCACAATACTGGTGCAGGATTTTTTCTTTTTGTATTTTGTAATTTCTAAATTGTTACATGTCAAATTGTTATATGGAAAGTAGTTAAGTTTCAATATTGGCTATTTCTCTAATTCACAATAAATGTCAAAGAGGAAAATGTATTTATTGATGTAACCACTCTGATTGGTTTGAACAATGAGTATATTATATAAGCAGGTCTAATGAGACTCTTTAGCATTGATACATGTCCTATTGGCCTTTAGTTCATTCAGTTCTAAGTATCTATTCATGACTAATTGCAGCTTGTAATATTTTATCTTTATTCTCTATATTAAGCCCTTTTATTACAATGGTTTTGAGAGGTTTTTTTTTTTTATCTTTTTGGGGTCCTCTGTGTGCATTTGTATCTCATTCCTAATGTTTGGAAAAAATTCTGCTATCATTACAGTGAAAAGAGTCTTAATGCCATTAACCTGTATTTATATCCCCTCTTCTATCTTTCCAACTTAATGTTGTTTCAGTGCTCTTGTATATTCTTATCATTTATTTTTTTCCCTTTACTGTCTACAGAGTGTTCCAGCTCCAATACCCTATTTTCAAGGCCTGATGTTCTGTTTTCTATGTGATATAGTCTGTTAGTGATAACTTAAAGTGAATTTTTTATTTGATTTATTGTCTTTCATTTTCAGGAGTTCTGATTGGTTTCTTTTCAGAATCTCTATCTCTTTATTGAAATGGTCTTTCACCTCCGGTAATTTCTATTTTAATTCCTTGTTGTATTTCTTAGATTGTTTTTTAGTTAATTAATTATTTAATAATATTTTATATTTTCCCTGAAATTTTATCCCCTTCTATGTTTATGTATTCCTTTTGAATAGGATTGCAAATTTTGGAGTAAGACTTGATTGTTTTCTCATGTTTTCAGAGGTCTTGGACTTGCACATATGTTGGGTGGATTCCTCTTCCTTTTGTGAGGATGTCTTTTGATGTGTAGTTGTCTATTCTACAGCATGTTCTATGTTGTTGGTATCTATTATCTTCAACACATAGGCTCAGTGTAATACATATATTAGGTTTCAACTGCCAATGCCTCTCAGTTTGCTGCTGTAGATGCTGATCTAATTCACTCTCACAGAGCTACTATAACACTCTGATATTTGCTGAGCCATCATTTTAGAATCTTTCTCTAGTATTGCTGTTGGAATAGATGTTTGAGAATATGAATGACCCTCTAGTATACTATAGTCTTTCCAAGTAGGAAAGTCCTTGTTACGACTTGGGGCCTAGTTATTGGTTTGGGGATTTTGTCTTCTCTGTTCTCTGTGTTAAATTATTGTTGAAGTTTGAACAGGATAACTTTGCATGTGCTGTCACTTTACTGAGTTGTAGGTATAGTTAAGGGTCTGTGAACTTGTAGTGTACCAGTTGCTTCCAAGCATCTCTCAAAGAAAGAGAAATATTTAATAACAACATCTGTCATGATCAATATACAGCATTAGAATAAGTGTCCAGTATGTGCCATGGCTTGTATACCATTAATTACTTGTATACCAATAGAGGAATAGTGTAGTCATCACTTAACCACAGCAATAATAACAAATAAGCATGAACTAGATCTAGCATAAAACTATGCAGTAAGTGTCAACTGTGCCCTCCTCAATACTAATAAGTGTAACAACATGAATGGTGGGGCCAGTAATTGTATAAACCAAATTTTTCATGAAGATAGTAAAATTGCAATTATTTAAGAGAAAAAATTTAGATAGGAAGTCAAAGGGACATTTAAAATATTCAAAAGACCAACAGAATTAAAGCAGAAGAGAGTTAGTGAGGGATGGCTACAAAGGAAATGTTAAAAGAAATTACTAAAAAATAAGTAATGAGAGAAAGAGAGATCAAGCCAATTTGACTATTAAAGGGGACAGAACTAATAAGAGAAACAAAAAGAAGAACCCAAACAAGCAAACAAATAGTCAAACCCAAACAAATAAATACCCTACTCCTGTAAAGTCAAAACAAATTGAATGGTGGCATATGCCTGTGATGCCAGAGGCTGGGGAGACTGAGTTCAAAGTCAGCCTCAGCAATTTAGCGAGGCCTTAAGCAACTTAAGCCCTGTCTCTAAATAAATAAATAAAAAAATAAATAAAAATTGGGCTGGAGATGTGGCTCAATGTTTAAGCACCCCTGTGTTCAACCCCTGGTACCCTCCCCAAAAGTGAAATAATTGTGGAGAAGAGAAATGATAAAAGAAGGAAAAAAGAAAAAGGAAAAGGAAAAAAATGAAAAAATGAAGAGAAAAAAAACTATGTATGTATATAACTACTAGCTAATCAGCACAGCTAGAACACATACACACACACACACACACACAATTTCATTCACACTTGATGTAAAAAGGAGAAGAGTGAAGGAAAAATGTTAATGAGAAATGAAGGCAGGGCCAGGGTTGTGGCTCAGTGCCTAGCATGCATGATGCACTTGGTTTGATCCCTGGTACCACATAAAATAAATTAATAAAATAAAGGTATTGTGTCCATCTATAACTAAAAAAATATTTTTGAAGAAAATGAAGGGAATTTTTCTCCATTGAGTTGATCAAAACTGTTGATAAGAATGGCTGGTTGTTTATTGTCTGTGTTATAGTATCCTCCTTTCTGCTTCTTCTTGGGCTGCAAAACCCTTTGAGAGAGCAAGGGCTAGGTGTTTTTAAACCAGTCTTTTTGGAGTTGCTCCATAAACTGTCAGGTGGAGTGACCTGGAACTCAAAGTAGTTGTAATAGCACTCACCTTACTTTCCCACCAGTGTAAATTGGGATAGAATGGGAAGTAGTGATGATCATCTGTTCAAACTATGTAGATCACCTAGGGTGAAGCTGATGCAGAGTTCTTAATGTGAAGTTCAGACAGCTGATATTTAGTTCTAATTGATCTTTCAAAAATTTCCAGGAGTTATCTACTCAAGATAGAATAGCTTCACTCACTCTGTTGCTGGGCAGGTGCCAATCTCTAATGGGGATCTGGATCTGAGGGTGAGAGAAACCTAGTAGAAACTCTATACTTGGGGAAAAGAGACTGACTGTCCACTAACATTGCATACTCCACCATCCACCAATGTAGTATTCCCATGATCAGCCCCCAAGCACAAATGTGATTACCAATGCAGTTTCTGGGTTCTCTCTAGCTAATCTTGCAAGCTGTGAAACCCAAATGGAAAGCCCACTTCACTCCATTTCCTCAGCCTGAGTCCCTTGGTTGCTTCAAGATGGCATAGTTTGTTATCTCTCTACTCTCTAGCTGACAGAGTATCCCTCCTGCACCAGCTTACTCTACTGTCTCTGTGTTACTCATGTTCAGCCCTGCACTCTGTTCCATGGGTTCCCCCATGTAGCATTTTCTTTTCAGACTTAATCTCTCTTTATGCCTAGGTAATCTCTCCCCTCTTTGGTGAACCAACACCACAGTGATTATTGGCTGGAATCCTAAGGTATTCATTCCTTTTCTATGTTCAAAGAACTTGAATGTCTTTGTCTCTCTGAAATTAAATTTCACTGTGTTCCCTCTGTACCCAGCAGTGTTCCTACTGTTTGAATCCCAAGCCACAGAGCAACTGGAAATCATACCCTTCCTCTTTTCTGTCATCTTTGTCTCTATCAAGCATGATTTTTCTTAACTTACTCATGTCAAGAGTATTCACTGGATTCAGATGATATCAGGATGATTGATCCCTTTATTATAAAATTTCACATGAATCTTTCATATAATGATTGAATTTGTTAATGGATAATATCTGAAACAATTATTTCATTAGGGGTTGCAATACAATTATTTTTTATTCTGGTACTTTTTACCCACATATATTAGTTGGAAATACACTAAGAGTAAAAACTTTTACCAACAGAGCTATTTGGTTAACTTGAAAAGTAGTTCATCCAGTTAGATCAGAATTGAATTCTTAATTTTTTTAAATTATCTACCTTGAAGCTAATATTTGGGATTGCTATTTACAATAGTAACTTATTTTTTCTTTATCTATTTTGAGCATCAGTATGATTATGTCCTTTAATATATTCAAAATAATTTTATTGTAAATAACTTTTAATATATAATTTTTATAAGCCAAATGACTTTATCCAAATTATATATTATAGAAAGTATAACAACTTTCATATCATAAGGACAAAATGTACATCCTGGTGTGTCTAGGAAAATCATTCTTTATTCCTGTTTTCTTACACTAATTATCAATACCCCTTATTTATTTTTATTATGGCTTGATTTTAATAATAAATTATATACCAATGCTATAACTCTTTAGTTTTTCCAAATAGAATTCTTAAAATAGTTTATATGAATTAGACATACTATGAAAGAAATAAATGAAGAGGTAGAGTTAGAAAGACCCTGTGTTTATAGATTTCTGTTCTGAGATCCTTTCAGTCTCTGGACACTCAAACTCTTTTAAAAATGCTAGGATTATATATTTATCTATCTGACACTAGAAAATATTTGTTGATATTGTTTCTTTGATGCTTTCTATTAGAAGTATTGCATTGCTCAATGCCCAGCTACTCATTAAATTCAGTTCATTTTGTTCTTGCTCTACTGCTAGCCTAATGATCAGTGTGTGCCCATGGAAAATCAATTCAATTGCCTCAGTGCATAACAAGGGCAAAGATAGGCAGTGTTCTTTCCTTTAAATTACAGGGCATTTTAATACTTTATCTATAGAAAGGAAGATAGTTTAGAACTGGTAAATTGAAACTTATGTAATATTTTAGTTGTTCAGGAGTATTTTACAAAGACATTCTTTGCTGAGAACTATTTTAAAATGTTATTTAGAATTTTTGATAACTTCTAGGAAACATGGGTTACTTTCACAAAGATTTATATTATATAACACTGCTAAGAGATGCAAGGTGAGATTAATTTAAGGTCTCAACAAGATGGTAGGTTTAATTTTTCACTTTTGCTCCTCTCTCATAAAATTTTTCTAGGTGACCATTTAATTCCTACCAGTAGTTTCTTATACTGAGCATCACGAAAAGATCACTTTTTAGGCACATGATAAGGAAAGAAGTATTGCTAAATGAGCCAAAAGAATCAGGCCATCTTAAAGTGTGTTAAAAACCATAAATGCATAATTACAACTTTTTAAAAGAAAGCTAATGGAATAAAAGAAATAAGTAAGTACATGTTAATAAGTTAATTGTTTAATACATTCAGGATGCATAATACTGAGAACTACTTGATAAGTGCTATTCTTGGCCATAAGAGTTCCATGTTGAATATGAAAGCATACATGGACATTCAACTTTAGGAGGAGACGGAAAATAATATGTAAAAAGAATGAATGAAGGGGCTGCAGTTGTGGCTCAGTGGTAGAACGCTCACCTAGCATGTGTGAGGCACTGGATTCGATCCTCAGCATCATAAATAAATAAATAAATAAATGTATTGTGTCCAACTACAACTAAAAAAATAAAATTAAAAAAAACTATAAATGAATAAAACAGTGAAAAGTCTTGTGTTAGCTACAATAAATCAAGATACCACAATCTATTTTCCCAAATGATCACAAGTAAATCTCTAGAGAGAATTCAGAATGATACTGCCTATAGATTCTGATAAGTAAAAAATGACAGGCAAGGGTTTTTTTTTAATTAAAAATGTTTTTCTTCCTTTATCATCTGCCTTTAACTCAAGTATGAACCTTTTCCCAGAAATGCATTTTGAGTACAGAAAGCAGAACTTCAGAGAGAAACTGTCTCTTTCTAGCCAGTGAAGAAGGAAAAGGGAAACTTGTAAATCAAAGAATGTGTGGAGAGTTCTTGAGTTGATTTGTTTTCCACTCTTTTTTCCCCTTGACCTTTCCCTAAATGAAGTCCAGAGAAAAATGTGGCACAGTGCACTGGCCTTAGGGAAGGTAATGTAGACAACTAAAATCCTGAAAGAAAACTTGTCTCTCTGGTTAGAGGGATATGGAAAAGGGGCCTCTGTTATCTAAACTGTATTCCTGAAAAAGAGAAACTAGAGAAAGGGTTCTCCACATTCTGTGTATTAATCAATAAAAGCTTTGCCTCATTCTCAAGCTATATATACATGAAATAAACCCTAAGAAACCTATCAATGACTAAAAATTGGACTGCAATTATGAAATGCTATCTAAATCCCAGTTTAACCACTGAGATACTCATATGAAGGATAAGACCTCAAGAATATAGCAAAAACTTTGAAAACTGAACACAAATTGGAACCTTTGCCCACTTAAAGTTAGAAAAATCTGAACATGACCAGGTGGACTACCTCCTTACACAAAATCAACAACATCCTGCAGACAATTTTAACAGGACCCAGAATCTTACAACTAAATCTAGGATATAGTCCTAAATTACATGACATGTCTTTACCAGAAACCAGTAAAATATGTCGAACTCTCAAGGGAAAAGAAAATCAACAGATTCTAACACTAACAAGATACAGATGATGGAATTAAAAGTAAATAATTGAATGCAGATTTTCTCACTATACTCCATGAGGTAAAAGTGAATACCCTTAACATGAATGGAAAGAGATGTAGTTATTAGCAAAAATTATGAACTATGGAAAACATAGAATTACAACAGCTAAGGAAAGATCTGCTGCTTATTAAAATATGTGCTACTGGACAGTTTTCTGAGAAAAATATTTTGATATATTTCATTTTCAAAATTGTCAGTATATGTGGAAGAACTTTTTTCAGGTTAAATATCCCTTAACTAACATGCTTCAAATATGAAGAATTTCAATATTTTTAATTTAATATTTATGTTTTAGTTGTAGTTGGACACAATACCTTTATTTATTTATTTTTATGTGGTGCTGAGGATCAAACCCAGGGCCTCGCACGTGCCGGCGAGCACTCTACCACTGAGCCACAACTCCATCCCCCAAAATTTCAATTTTTAAAATTTTTCAGATTTTTGAATATACATAAAGACACATTATAGATGGGACCTAAGTGTAAATGTTAAATTCATTTTTGTTTTATATGCATCTTATATGCATAGCCTAAAAGTAATTTTATACAATTATTTGTAGTACTCCTGTGATTGTATCGTAACTTGTCACATGAGGTCAGGTGTGGAATATTCCATTTAAGGAATCATTTCAGTGATCAAAAATGTTTTGAATTTTGGAGCATTTCCAATTTTGGATTTTCAGACTAGCAATGTTCAACCTGCATTAATGTCACATGTTAGACAAGCAATGGAGAAAAAAATAGGAATAAAAAATACTGCAGAGCCAGGCTTGGTGGTACATACCTGTATCCCCAACAACTTGAGAGGCTGAGGTAGGTGGATTGAAAGTTGAAGATCAACCTCAGCAACTTAGCAAGACCCTATTTAAAAGAAAGAATAAAGAAAGGGAAGGAGGGAGCAAAGGAGGGAGGGAGGGAACAAGGCATGAAGTTTTGTGTAGGAGTATTGTGTTCAGGGATTAAAAGCAAGAGTCCTTGGTATACAGAGATATTTAGAGCTGTTGGATTATGTGAAATCACATAGTATTAAAATACAGATAATATTTGGGATATCACCAAAGTGGTAATAGGGTTATTCTAGCATTCTGTCTCTCTCCATTGAAACATCAATTTAAACAATTAGCCATACACAATACTACCTTTATAAGAGCTTAGGCAACCAGCTGGATAAATAGATAAATTGAAGTGGATGGGAAAGACAATTTACATGGCTCCCTCCCCAAGGAAGCACAGCATAGAGAGAGGTACCTTCTCCTGAGAATAGGAAAGGGAAGGAAACATGAAATTTTGCCTTGGACCTTAATATTGGTCATTCTGCAGTAAAACTCAACACTGTACATGCCCCTAACAGTCCAGATTCCATGCCAAACTCTATAGATTAAGCCTCCTTGCTTTGCCTCAGGACCATGCTGGATCCCACAGCCCAAGGCTTCAGGCCTATATAGCTGAAATTATCTCCAGCTTCACTATGTGTCTGTGTCATTCACAGTGGTGCAAGGATAGCCCTGGAATTTGGAGTGACTTCAACACTTTGTTAGCCCCCTAAACTCAAACACTGAACACATCCTGCAGACTCTGTCTCTAGACCTGAACCATTGGACCAAGGCTCCTGGGTCATTCCCAGTGCTGGATTATTCCCCTAGCCAAAGGTATAGACCCATGCTGGACCACAACAACACCCTAACTCTAACCCTTTAGTACTAGGGCAACATCCATTGACTCAGCAACATTTAGGCTAGCACCTACAGATATAGGTTCTAAGCCATCTCTATGCAATGCTAACCAGTGTGGTCCCAGGCTTTATGCTCACCAGGGGTGCCAGAGCATCCCAGAGCCAAGTTGGATAATGAAGTCCCAGTCTTTATGCTTGTACAAGAACCAGGTTAGTGTCCTGGTCTAAGACAACACACTGGCACTATATACACAGACTGCAATCTTTCCCAGTTCCAGGCTATTGCCTGAAACCCTACTGGTCAGTCTGATACCTACAGTGCCAAGTTCAAGCAGAATCAGGGTTCAGGTCTTTTCTTGATGAATAAAAGTATAAACATATACTGTGGACTATAGAACTGGACCAGTTCCCATTGACACAGGATTTGGAACCACCCCTGTGATCTCAACTTCCAGACTAGTCCCTGTAGCTCCAGGGAACCAAGCTAGGATTCATTAGCTCAAGTTCAATAATTGCCTTGCAGATCAAGATCACATGCCTGCCTCAGTGCCAGGCCAGTCTTACACACGGGGTCAGCTATAGTGGACTCAGCTTCTAGTAGACTCAGTGTTCCTGCCTGATGCTATAGAACACACCTGTGGCCTCAGGACTCAGGCCTTTCCCTGTGAATGAAGGCTCCAGAGCAGTTCCATTATCAGACCAGGCTGACTGAGTCCTACAGTAGAAATTCAGCCAATAAACCATTCCAGATAGCTTTCCAGAATTTCTGGGCAGGCTGACTGGTAAAAGGCTCTTCCACACAAATCCAGTCTGCTAAATTTGAAATAAATCCTTACTTCTTCAAACTTGAACACATTGCCAACAGTATCAAGAACAATCAAGGAAGCATAAGATCACCAAAAGAACAAAGTAAAGCACCAATAGACAACTCCAGAAAAATGGAGATGTATGAACTCCATGTATAACAAAAATGTATAATGAAAAATTAAAATAACTGTTTTAAGGAATCATAGAGAAATTTAACAAAATGCAGATAAATGATAGCATAAAACAATAAGTAAACAAAATGAGAAATCAACCATTGAAATTATTTTTAAAAATGAAACAAAAAATTGGACCAAAACATGAAATGAAAGAAATGAAAATTGCAACAAGGAACATCAAAAGCAAAATTGATCAAGAGGATGAAAGAATCTGAATTTGAAGATAGGCTCTTTGAATATGTAGAATCAGGGGGAAAGAATGAATGAAAATAAACAAGAAAAATTACAGGAATTCTTGGATATCATAAAAGAGCAAGCATTGAAATTATGGAAATTAAAGAAGAGCCAAGAATACTATACCTAGCAAAACACTTTAGAAAATATAGGAGAAATAAATTATTTCTAAGACAAGCAAAAACAGAAAGGATTCATTGTCACCAGACTGTCCAAACAGAAACAACAACAGGATAATAACTACATCATCAGTAAAGTGTGTGTGTGTGTGTGTGTGTGTGTATATATATATATATATATATATATATATATATATATATATATATATATATATATATGAAAAGCATCAAAGACCATCAAAAAACCCTCAAAACAGTTCAGATAATAGCACCAATAATATTATTATAATATTATTTAAATGTGGAATCAAGAACATATCATGCCAGGCATGGTAGCACACACCTGTAATTCCAGCAGCTGGGGAGGCTGAGGCAGAATGATCAGAGTTCAAAAATAGCCTGAGAAAAAGTGAGGCACTAAGCAACTCAGTGAGACCCTGCCTCTAAATAAAATACAAAATAGGGCTGGGGATATGGCTCAGTGGTCGAGTGCCCTTGAGTACAATCGCTGCTACCCCTACTTAAAAAAAAAAAAAAAAGATGAACAACAGAGGAAGAAACAAACAAAGGATATACAGACAACCAAAATAAAAATTAACAGAATGACAGGAGTACATCTTTACTTGTTAATAATAACTTCAAATATAAATAGATTGAATGCCTCAGTTAAAGTATATAGACTGGTTGAATGATTAAAAAATAAAATCCAACTATAGGCTACCTATAAGAAGGCCATTCATCAATAAAGACACATAGAGACTGACAGTGAAAAGATGGGAAAAGATATACCATGCAAAAAGAAACTAAAACCAAGCCAGAGTGTTTATTCTTGTATCAGACAAAATATAGTGTAATTAAAAAAAAAGAGATAAAGGAGGTCACTATATAATAATAAACAGATCAATTCAACAAGGGAAAAAGAATAATGGTAAACATATTCTGCCAGTTTTATAACACCCAATTATATAAAGAAACATTTCTTTTTATCTAAATGGAGAAATAAACTCTAATAAAATCATAGTTGAGGACTTCAACCTTCCACTTTCTTCAGTGAACAAATCATTCAAAATAAAATAAACATTGTAGTTAAACTATACTATAGTCCAAATGAATTTAACAGACATTTACAGAACATTTTATCCAACAGCTGAAGAATACATACTCTTCTCATAAGCACATGGAACATTCTCCAGGACATACCATAGTTAGGCCACAAAATAACTCTCTGCAAATTAAAAAAAAAAAAAAAAAAAAAAACAAATGAAATCACATTAAGTATCTTCTTTAAACCCCATGGAATGAAACTAGAAATTGACAAGAGCAACTTTGCAAATGTTGCAAAGACATGGAAATAAAACAAAAAAGAGCATTCTCTTGAATGAACAATGGGCTAATAAAGAAACCAATTGGGGAATTTTAGAATTTCTTAAATGAAAATGAAAACACAACACAACACCCAAAACCTATATGATAGGGCACAATCAGTGCTAAGGGAAGTTGTATTAGTTAGATTTACATTACTCAAATTTCCAGAGTCCATTAGCTTATAAATATTATGCCCTTCAGTAGATGAATGTATATAGAAAATGTGGTATATATACACAATGGAATATTACTCAGCAATAAAAGAGAATAAAATCATGGCATTTGCAGATAAACGGATGGAGTTGGAGAATATAATGTTAAGTGAATTAAGCTAATCCCCAAAAAACAAAGGTCAAATGTTTTCTCTGATAAAAGGAGGCTGATTCATTGTGGGGTTGGGAGGGGGAGCATGGGAAGATTAGATGAACTCTAGATAGGGCAGAGGGGTATAAAGTGGAATGGAGAGGGAATGAGGGTAGGAAAGACAGTGGACTGAGATGAACATCATTACCCTATGTATGAAGACACATATAGTGTGAATATACTTTGTACACAAACAGAAATATGAAAAAATATGCTCTATATGTATAATATGAATTGTAATGCATTGTGCTGTCATATATAACAAATTAGAATAAAAAATCTTAAAAATATTAAAATCTTATTTTAGATCATCATTCTGAAGATTCCAGTCCAGGATCAGTTGTTCCCATTATTTGGGGGCCTCTGATGAGAACAGCTGATCATGGCAAGAATGTGTGGAAGAACAAACCAGTTACATCATAAGCCAGAAAGCAGAGATACTGAGAGACTGGGATCCCACAATCTCCTTCAAGGGCATGCCCTCAGTGACTTAAGGACCCCTTACTAGAATACACCCCTCAAAAGATCAATCACCTTCTAGTTGTGCCACCTGGGCACCATTTAATACATGAACATCTGGGAGATATTCATCAAAACCATATTAGAACTTTATAGCAATAAATTCCTAAGTTATAAAATAGATTTTAAATAAACAAATAAATAACCTAGCAATGCAAATCAAGGAACTAGAAAAGCAAGAACAAATTATTAAACTGTACCCCAAATTATTAAAAGAAAAGAAATAGCAAGCATAACAAGTAACAAGATTGAATCAGTAAAAAAAAAAAAAATCTCCCAACAAAGAAAAGTTCAGTCAATGCCTTTATTGCTCAATCTACCAATTCTGAAAGAAGAGCTAGCTCCATTTTTTCTGAAAACATTCCAAAGTATTGGAAGGAACTCTTCCAAACTTATTTTATGAGACCAACATTATCCTGACATCAAAACCAAACAAATACCTAATAATGAAGAAAGAGAAAGAGAAAATTATAGATCAATATCCTTGATGAATGTAGATGCAAAAATTCTTATAAGAAACACTGGAAAATTGAATCTAATATCTTAGAGCATATAGAAAATATTATACACTAGGATTGTTTCAGATTTCTCCCATAGATGCCAGGATGGTATACCTTGAACAAATCCAAAAATGAAGTACATAAAATCAATATAATACAGGATAAAGACCATATGAAGAACTATATAGATGCAGGAAGAAGCATTCAATGAAGTTCAATATCTATTCAAGTTAAAAATAACTAAGAATTGAAGGAACCCTACCTCAACACAATAAATATAACAAGCCCACAACTAATATACCGAGTAGGAAAAATGTAATGTTATTTCTTCTAAGATCACAAAGAAGTATACATTTTTCACTTTCACCACTCGTATGTATTCAGTATGGCATCAGAAGACTTAGCAGGGGCAATAAGGCAAGAGGAAGGAATAAAATGCATTATAATGTGAAAGAAAGAGGTAAAATTATCCATGCATGCAGAGAACATGGTTTTATATAGAGAAAAAAATTATTTTCCAAAAAATTGGTAGAACTGAAAAAATAATTCAGTAAAATTGTAGGATACAAAATCAAACTATAAAAAATCAGTAGAGTTTTTAGTTCATCTATAACATAATTCTAAAAAAAGAAATAAAACAATCCCATTCAAAATTGCTTCAAAAATAATTAATAATAAATTAACTGAGTAAGTGAATAATTTCTACAATGAAAATGACACAACACAAATGAAAGAAACTAAAGTAAGCAAACAAAAAAATGGATGACATTCCATATTCATGGAGTAACAATTAATGTTGTTAAAAATGTCCATATTACGGGAAGTGATGCACAAATTCAATGCAATTCTCATCAAAATACCTATGACATTTCTAGTTCTTCACAGAGCTGGAAAAGACAGTCACAGGGTTCATATTAAAACACAAAAGACCATGAATAAGGCAAAGCAATTTTGAGCAAAAAACAAAACAGGATATTACATTACCAGACATGAAAATGAACTATATGAAATTAAAACATTACATCATTGGCATGAAAGCAGACACATCATCCAATGGAACAGAATATAGAGCACCCAGTAATAAATTAATGCATTTGCTGTCAACTGATTTTTGACTATGGTGACAAAAACACATGAGAAATAAATATCTCTTTAATAAAAGATGTTGGATAAAATGCCTATCAATGTGCAGAAAACTTAAATATGATCTCACACTGTATTAAAAATCAACTCAAAATAGATTTAAAAAATTAATGGTAAAACTTGAAGTTGTAAAATTACTAGAAGAAAATATAGGGGATACAGATATAACATTGGTCTGGGTAATTATTCTGGGGGTATGACTCTACAATTACTAGCTATAAAAGCAAAAACAGATTAAAGAAAAGATGAATTCAAACCAAAAGTTTCTGAACAGAGAATGAAATAAGCAACAGAGTGAAGTAACAGCCTCTAAAGGATGAAAGAACATATTTGCCACCATACTTATATTTAGGGGTTAATATTCAAAATTTATAAGTAACTAAATTGAAGGAGAACAAAATGGGCAGTGGAACTAGGTAGACATTTCTCAAAATAAGACATACAGATGGCTAACATTTGAAAAATGTTCATCATTTCTAATTATTAGGGAAATAAAAATTAGAACCACATTGAGATATAACCTCATATCTGTTGGAATGGATACTATAAAAAAGACCATAACTAGTGCTGGTGAGGATGCAGAGAAAAGGAAATTATTGTACACCATTTATGAGAATATAAAGTAGTACAGCCATTATGGGAAACATTTTGGAGTTTCCTGAAACAACCCAAGTACTGAGCTCATATTCATTTAAAATGAAATCAGTATGTTGAAGAGATATTTTCACTCCCATGTTCATTGGCACATTATTCACAATAGTCAAGATATGCAGCAAACCTAAGTGTCCATCAGGTGATAAATAGATAATAAAAATGTGGTACCTGATATATAATAGACTTTTCAGCCTTAAAAAAAATAAGGGTATCCTGTCATTTGCAACAACAAGTGTGAACCTTGTGGACATTATGTTTAGTGAAATAAACCAGGCATTGAAAGACTAGTACTACATGATCTCACTTTCATGGAGAATCTAAAAAGTTAAACTCATAGAGTCAGAGAATAAAACAGTGGCTATCATAGGCTGGGAGGGTGGGGAAGTTAAGAAATTGTTGGCCCAAGCATTCATAATTTCAATTAGATAGGAGAAATAAGTTCAAAGAATCTATTATGCAACATGATGACTACAATCAATAATAATGGATTGCATGAATGGTGTGACTCTGCTTCATGTATAAACAGAGAAATGAGAAGTTGTGCTCCATTTGTGTACAATGAGTTGAAATGCATTCTGCTGTCATGTATAACTAATTGAAACAAATAACAAATAATGTATTATGTTCTTGAATATTACAAAGATAGTAGATTTTACATGTTCTTCACCACACACACATATACATACAGACACAAATGATGTATGGTAATGCATATATTAACTCTCTCACAATGTATACATATTTAAAATATATTTGAAGAGCCACGGGTGCTTTGCTCCCATCTTCTACCTCTTTCGCTTCGCTCCGGGTAGAGAAGCTGAATGTGTAATCAGCAGTGGATTGTAAGTACCCAAGGCAAAGAAAGCTCAGTGCGCCCTGCCTTTTTTTTTTTTTTTAATATTTTTTATACAGGGAGAGTTTGTGGATTGGGATTGTTGGCTGGGCTGTTGTTTCTGTGCTGAAAATCCACTCCGCGGGAGCCACCATTTGCTTTCTGCTTGCTGTCTTGATGGCTCTGTCTACATTGTCCAGCAGCCGCATCTAGAGGTTGGAGCTGGGCTGCGAGCCGAGCCCTGTCCTCCAAAGGCTGGACCGCGGCCTCGAGCTCCTCGGTTGCCTGTTCGCCGCTGCACCTACGGGCAGAGCCTGCTCTGGGGTCGTTATGCATCCCCCTGCGAAGGGACCCGTGCTCTGGAGGAGGGGGCTGGAGAGCCGCGGCAGCAGCCGCTTGGGCCCCAGGGGCCGGGCACTGGGCTGAGGAGCAGCGGAGGCCGCGGCGGCTCCGCTTCGGTCACAGACGAGCGCGGCGCCCATGAGCACGGCCCAGAGGCGGAGGCGACGGCGGCAGGGTTTCATTTCTAGAAATCTGGACTAGAAACAGAAGCAGCAGTTTGTATAATCCCAAGAACTTGCTTATGCCAGGAAGCTGTAAGGGTAACATGAATATCATTGAGGAGATCTAACATGGTGGTGGGCACGGAGAGATCAAGTCTCTGACATCTTCAACTGCGCGGGCATAGGGAGCTGTAAACTGTATAAATGCTGTTTGCTCAGGATCACTAGGCAATGCTGAGCTGACGTGGATCTGGGGCATACAGTCTGGGCCCCTCAGAACACACACACAGAGCCCGGATCAGCTGCATTCAAGCTCCGGTTCGCCTGCTTCTCGTGACTCAGCACTAATGATCCCGCTGAAATAACTGGTCGGCCCTTATGAACTTACAGAGGTAAAAGCCAACCGAGCCTTCATAGGCAGTGGCCACAGGATTGAAACGGGGATTGGGAGAGACAGTCAGGACCCACCCGTTGCATTGGTCACCTGGCAAAGGGAACGAACGGTCACCATTTGCATGGGATACCACCTTGGCAGAGAACTGATGTCACGGGCAGAGGAGATAACTGCATTGAAACCAGTGCAACAGGTGTGTAATCCCCTAGCAATCTCTCTCCACACAGCGGGGAAACTTTAAGGGCCCCTCCCAGCTCTCCTGTGAGCGCAATAGCCAGACCGAGGGAATCAGGAGTGGCGCGGGACTCGCGGCGCGGAACTCCCGGCTACCACTCCCACCAGTGCTGACAACTGAGGTCTCTTGCATCAGCTACCGGGGGCGTGGCTACCGGAGGGCAAGCAAATTCGCTGGGGGTTCTCAGCCCCAAGATCTACAAACTTAGGGTCTGAGGGAGGCAAACAGGGAGAGTGTGCCCAGGCGTTCATGAAAACAGGGCTCCCAGGAGCAGCAGACCTGGCGTGTAGCCAGTATTGTGGTAAGCGTCACAGGTGAGCGGGGCCTGGCTTGAGGAAACACAAGAGAAGGCCCTAGGCACTCAGGATTGGAGACCCACCCAGTCTGGGAGGAAGAGCTGCTGCACAGTGAATGGTTCCCACCTATTGAGAGGAGAAGCTTGGCCCAGTGGGCACAGCTCCACCTACTGGAAGAGAAGTTAATCGAACTCTAGGACTGCATTTATTATTATTATTATTATTATTATCATTTTTTTTCTTTTCTTTCATTTTCAATTTTTATTTGTTGTTCTTTAACTTTTTTTTCAATGTTTTTAATTTTTTTATTTTATTATTATTATTATTATTTTAAATTTTAATTTTCGTTTTTTTATTATCATTATTATTTTTGTAAAAATAAAATTATTTTCTTTTCTTTCTTTCTTTTCTTATTTTTTTTTGTTTTTGTTTCTTTTGTCTTTTCATTTCTTTTCAATTTTCTTATTCCCCCTTCCTTGAATTCTACCTGCCTACTCTCATTCTCTTTAGTGACTTCTTCCCTTCCCTTCTAATATCTTTCCTCCCAAGCATCAAATAAATGTATAAGAGTAAACAGTAACTCAGCAGTCAAACAGAACAAGAAGTAACATGAGCAGCATAAAAAAGCAAGGAAGAAAAGGAGTACAAACAATGAAGGACAGCCTAAATATTCAGGAGGACCTAGAGTCAGCAGAAAAATGGTCATATAAAGAACTCAAGGAATACCTTAGACAGATGGAATGGAACCTTAAAGAGGATATGAGACAGCAAATCCAAACAGTGAAAGAACACTTTGAAAATGAATTACATAAACAGATAAAAGAAGAAGATAAGCATCTTTATCAGGAGATAGAGATTATAAAAAAAAATCAAACAATAATTCTAGAAATGAAGGAAACGATAAACCAAATTAAAAACTCAATTGAGAGTATTACTAACAGAGTGGAGCAAGTAGAAGCAAGAACGTCAGATAATGAAGACAAAATATATCATCTTGAAAAGAGCCTAGCCAACTCAGAAAGGCTGGTTAAAAATCACGAGAAAAACATCCAAGAGATATGGGATAACATAAAAAAAAACAAACCTACGAATCATCGGGATAGAAGAAGGTACAGAGATTCAAACCAAGGGAATAAGTAACCTGCTGAATGAAATAATTACAGAAAACTTTCCAGAAATAAAAAAGGAAACGGATATACAAATTGTAGATGCATACAGGACACCGAGCACACAAAATCACAGTAGACCAACGCCAAGACACATTGTTATGAAGATATACAATATACAGAACAAAGAGAAAATATTAAAAGCTACAAGAGAAAGGAGGCAGATTACATTCAGGGGTAAACCAGTAAGGTTAACAACGGATTTTTCATCACTGACGCTGAAAGCGAGAAGATCCTGGAACAACGTATTTCAAACACTGAAAGACAATGGATGCCAACCAAGAATTCTGTATCCAGCAAAATTAAGCTTCAGGTACGACAATGAAATAAAAATCTTTCATGATAAACAAAAGCTAAAAGAATTTGCAACCAGAAAACCAGCATTGCAAAGCATCTTGAACAAAACACTACACAAGGAAGAAATGAAAAACAATAACCAAAACCATCAGTGGGAAGTGCCTCTATAAAGACAGAGGGCGGGGGGAAAGCTAACCATGGAGAAACAAACTAAATTAAAAAAAAAAGAAGATAAATAATCAAACATGTCTGGAAGTACAAACCATATATATATCAATAGTAACTCTAAACGTTAATGGCTTAAACTCTCCAATAAAGCGACATAGGCTGGTAACATGGATTAAAAAACCAAATCCAACAATATGCGGCCTCCAGGAGACACATCTGATTAGAAAAGACATACACAGGCTGAAGGTGAAAGGTTGGGAAAAAATATACCACGCACACGGTCCTCGTAAGCAAGCAGGGGTGGCCACCCTCATATCAAATAAAATTGACTTCAAGACTAAGTAAATCAAAAGGGATAAGGAAGGACATTATATACTGTTAAAAGGAACCATTCACCAACAAGACATAACAATTATCAATATTTATGCACCAAATAATGGTGCTGCGACGTTCATAAAACAAATTCTCCTCAAGTTCAAGAATCAAATAGACCACAACACAATAATTATGGGTCACTTCAACACACCTCTCTCACCATTGGACAGATCCTCCAAACAAAAGTTGAATAAAGAAACTATAGAACTCAATATCACAATCAACAACCTAGACTTAACTGACATATATAGAATATATCAACCATCTTCAAGTGGATATACTTTTTTCTCAGCAGCACATGGATCCTTCTCAAAAATAGACCATATATTATGCCATAGGGCAACCCTCAGTAAATATACAGGGGTGGAGATAATACCATGCATTTTATCTGATCATAATGGAATGAAACTGGAAATCAATGATAAAAGAAGGAAGGAAAAATCCTACATCACATGGAAAATGAAAAATATGTTACTGAATGATCAATGGGTTACAGAAGACATAAAGGAGGAAATAAAAAAAATTCTTAGAGATAAATGAAAATACAGACACAACATATCGGAATCTATGGGACACAATGAAAGCAGTTTTAAGAGGGAAATTCATTGCCTGGAAGCCATTCCTCAAAAAAAGGAAAAACCAACAAATAAATGAGCTCACACTTCATCTCAAAGCCCTAGAAAAGGAAGAGCAAAACAACAGCAAATGTAGCAGAAGGCAAGAAATAATTAAAATCAGAGCGGAAATCAACGAAATTGAAACAAAAGAAACTATTGAAAAAATTAACAAAGCTAAAAGTTGGTTCTTTGAAAAAATAAATAAGATCGACAGACCCTTAGCCATGCTAACGAAGAGAAGAAGAGAGAGAACTCAAATTACTAACATACGGGATGAAAAAGGCAATATCACAACAGACGCTACAGAAATACAGAAGACAATTAGAAATTATTTTGAAAACCTATATTCCAATAAAATAGAAGATAGTGAAGACATCGATAAATTCCTTAAGTCATATGATTTGCCCAGACTGAGTCAGGAGGATACTCACAACTTAAACAGACCAATATCAATAGATGAAATAGAAGAAGCAATCAAAAGACTTCCAACCAAGAAAAGCCCAGGACCGGATGGGTATACAGCAGAGTTTTACAAAACCTTTAAGGAAGAATTAATACCAATACTTTTCAAGTTATTTCAGGAAATAGAAAAAGAGGGAGCTCTGCCAAATTCATTCTATGAGGCCAATATCACCCTGATTCCAAAACCAGACAAAGACACCTCAAAGAAAGAAAACTACAGACCAATATCTCTGATGAACCTAGATGCAAAAATCCTCAACAAAATTCTGGTGAATTGGATACAAAGGCACATCAAAAAAATTGTGCACCATGATCAAGTAGGATTCATCCCTGGGATGCAAGGATGGTTCAATATACGGAAATCAATAAATGTTATTCACCACATCAATAGACTTAAAGATAAGAACCATATGATCATCTCAATAGATGCAGAAAAAGCATTCGACAAAGTACAGCATCCCTTTATGTTCAAAACATTAGAAAAACTAGGGATAACAGGAACTTACCTCGACATTGTAAAAGCTATCTATGCTAAGCCTCAGGCTAGCATCATTCTCAATGTAGAAAAATTGAAGGCATTCCCCCTAAAATATGGAACAAGACAGGGATGCCCTCTATCACCACTTCTATTCAATATAGTTCTCGAAACACTGGCCAGAGCAATTAGACAGACGAAAGAAATTAAAGGCATAAAAATAGGAAAGGAAGAACTTAAATTATCACTATTTGCAGGTGACATGATTCTATACCTAGAAGACCCAAAAGGGTCTACAAAAAAACTACTAGAACTAATAAATGAATACAGCAAAGTGGCAGGATATAAAATCAACATGCATAAATCAAAGGCATTTCTGTATATCAGAGACAAATCTTCTGAACTGGAAATGAGGAAAACCATCCCATTCACAATATCCTCAAAAAAAAAAAAAATAAAATAAAATACTTGGGAATCAACCTAACAAAAGAGGTGAAAGATTTATACAATGAAAACTACAGAACCCTAAAGAGAGAAATAGAAGAAGATCTTAGAAGATGGAAAAATATACCCTGTTCATGGATAGGCAGAACTAACATCATCAAAATGGCGATATTACCAAAAGTTCTCTATAGGTTTAATGCAATGCCAATCAAAATCCCAATGGCATTTCTTGTAGAAATAGATAAAGCAATCATGAAATTCATATGGAAAAATAAAAGACCCAGAATAGCAAAAGCAATTCTAAGCAGGAAGTGTGAATCAGGCGGTATAGCGATACCAGATTTAAAACTATATTACAGAGCAATAGTAACAAAAACAGCATGGTACTGGTACCAAAACAGGCGGGTGGACCAATGGTACAGAATAGAGGACACAGAGACTAATCCACAAAGCTACAACTATCTTATATTTGATAAAGGAGCTAAAAGCATGCAATGGAGGGAGGATAGCATCTTCAACAAATGGTGTTGGGAAAACTGTAAATCCATATGTAACAAAATGAAACTGAATCCCCTACTCTTGCCATGCACAAAAGTTAACTCAAAGTGGATCAAAGAGCTAGATATCAAATCAGAGACGCTGCGTCTGATAGAAGAAAAAGTTGGCTCTGATCTACATATTGTGGGGTTGGGCTCCAAATTCCTTAATAAGACACCCATAGCACAAGAGTTAATAACAAGAATCAACAAATGGGAATTACTTAAACTGAAAAGTTTTCTCTCAGCAAGAGAAACAATAAGAGAGGTAAATAGGGAGCCTACATCCTGGGAACAAATTTTTACTCCTCACACTTCAGATAGAGCCCTAATATCCAGAGTATACAA
Source organism: Marmota flaviventris (assembly GCF_047511675.1). Taxonomy (NCBI): domain Eukaryota; kingdom Metazoa; phylum Chordata; class Mammalia; order Rodentia; family Sciuridae; genus Marmota; species Marmota flaviventris. Next base: position 105,126,461 of record NC_092518.1, read on the forward strand.
AGAACTCAAAAAATTAGACAATAAGATAACAAATAACCCAATCAACAAATGGGCCAAAGACCTGAACAGACACTTCTCAGAGGAGGACATACAATCAATCAACAAGTACATGAAAAAATGCTCACCATCTCTAGCAGTCAGAGAAATGCAAATCAAAACCACCCTAAGATACCATCTCACTCCAGTAAGATTGGCAGCCATTATGAAGTCAAACAACAACAAGTGCTGGCGAGGATGTGGGGAAAAGGGTACTCTTGTACATTGCAATGGGACTGCAAATTGGTGCAGCCAATTTGTAAAGCAGTATGGAGATTCCTGGGAAAGCTGGGAATGGAACCACCATTTGACCCAGCTATTGCCCTTCTCGGACTATTCCCTGAAGACCTTAAAAGAGCGTACTACAGGGATACTGCTACATTGATGTTCATAGCAGCACAATTCACAATTGCTAGACTGTGGAACCAACCCAGATGCCCTTCAATAGATGAATAGATTAAAAAAATGTGGCATTTATACACCATGGAGTATTACGCAGCACTAAAAAATGACAAAATTATGGAATTTGCAGGGAAATGGATGGCACTAGAGCAGATTATGCTTAGTGAAGCTAGCCAATCCCTAAAAAACAAATACCAAATGTCTTCTTTGATATAATGAGAGCAACTAAGAACAGAGCAGGGAGGAAGAGCAGGAAGAAAAGATTAACATTAAACAGATACATGAGGTGGGAGGGAAAGGGAGAGAAAAGGGAAATTGCATGGTAATGGAGGGAGACCCTCATATTTATACAAAATTACATATAAGAGGGGAATGGGAGAATAAACAAGGAGAGAAATGAATTACAGTAGATGGGGTAGAGAGAGAAGATGGGAGGGGAGTGGAGGGGGGATAGTAGAGGTTAGGAAAGGTAGCAGAATACAACAGTTACTAATAGGGCATTATGTAAAAATGTGGATGTGTAACCGATGTGATTCTGCAATCTGTATTTGGGGTAAAATTGGGAGTTCATAACCAACTTAAATCTAATGTATGAAATATGATGTCAAGAGCTTTGTAATGTTTTGAACAACCAATAAAAATATTGAGATAAGAAAAAATATATATTTGACATGACAAATATATTCAGTTTTTATTGTCAAAAATGTATTTTAAAAATATAATGATCACACATTCTAAGAATAAATGTGAGGAAATCAACCAGAAGAAGCAGGATAAGAAAGGAATCTGAGAATAATCTAGTGAAGTAGAAAGCAAAAGGGTATATTCCTTATCAAAGATATTTTTAGTTATAGATGGACATAATAATTTATTTTATTTATTTGTTTTTACATTGTGCTGAGGATTGAACTCAGTGCCTTGCATGTGTTAGGCAAGTGCTCTACTGAGCTACAACCCCAGCCCAAGAGTATATTCTTATGGAGAATGAATGAAGATTAACCTTCAAAAATGACATAATGATCAACTGTTTAACGTTACTTAAAGATTTAGAAGCTGAGGACAAAAAAATACATTAGGATTAATGGAATGGAGGTTATTGTTGATCTTATCAAGAACAAATTTGATGGAGTATAATGCTGTGAGGCAAACTTAAATTGAGATGACTGAGACGTTAGGAATATTAACCATTATTTTAAGAAAATGGTGAATATTAGCCAGGTTTTGAGAAAAATGCTAAGAAGCAGAGAAAAGAGAAAGTATCTTATAGAGAAACTGCAGTCAAGGGAAGGATCACAGGATACTTGGAACTTGAAAATTTGAAGTATAGTTAGGGAAAATGATCAGTTAAAAATGTAATGGTGGGCTGGGGATGTGGCTCAAGCAGTAGTGCGCTCGCCTGGCATGCGTGGGGCCCAGGTTCGATCCTCAGCACCACATACAAAAATGTTGTGTCTGCCGAAAACTAAAAAATAAATATTAAAATTCTCTCTCTCTCTCTCTCTCTCTCTCTCTCTCTCTCTCTCTCTCTCTCTTTAAAAAAATGGAATGGTAACAGTCAACTTTATTATTCACTATTGATATTCTTTTCATTTATTTCTTAAACAGAATTTTAAAAGGTAATTTATGTAATTTTTGTATATTCAAATAAATACAAGCAAACAAATAAACATGAAGATTTAAATTAAACCCCAGATAGTAGCACGACTTGAAGGGACACCATTTTATGGCCTTCATTTAAGAGCACAGAGATTAGAGTTTATGATTCAATATATAGTAACCAAAGCTATGAAAACTACATTTTTGGAAATCCAGAATAAGTACAATACCCATGTTGTGCCATAAGAGCATGTAGACTCTAGTTTTGTATAGGTGAAAAACATGTACATAAATAACTTTGCCACAAATGACAAATTAATTCTATATTGTGTTTCTTTCATTCTATTTCTATCATAGAGTTGATGTTTTTCTCTTTTAAAAGACTGTGAGCCCCTGGATGGCAAGAGCTATGTCTTCTTATCTGTCAGCCTTTTCTTCCATGCAACCTTAGTACTCTGTATATATTTATACATAATAACCCATTCAATCCTCATGGATAGAGTTTAATTAATGAATTAAATTTATAATGAAAAGATAATAAAACTGTATCAATGGACAAAATAATGCAATATTCTTCTCCAAACACTATTCAGTATAAAAATAATTTTCTCAGCAGGCTAACAAATAACATGTTTTTCTGATAAGTAACAAATCTGTAACTAAAATTTAGTAATTTTGACTGCAATGAGAGATGAAGCCAAAATATACTTTGAGAATTACCATCATTTAGACATCTATCCCCCACAAACAAGATATGTTTAAAATCTTCTGTGTAGATTTACATACACAACTCATCCTTGTGAGAAGTGGACATTGTGTTTAAAATTCCTCTCATGCATCACAGATTTCTATAATTAAGGATCTCAATTATTAAGCATATTGGCTTGAAAAGTGGCTATTCATTTTGCTTTTCTCAAATATTTTCTTTAAACTTTCACTAGATTCCAATCAGTAAATTCACTTCTTTCACACATTTGTTTCCTAAAACAGGTAGGTTTGTCACTCATGATTCCTATTCAGTTGAGGAGTTGGCATTGCGTATACAAAATAGTTAGTGAATGTTTTGAATTTTTGTTTTGTTCTTTCCATTTTAAGTACTATTGCATAAAAATAGCACATAATTGACCTCTGAATTTAGTGGAAGTTATTAGTTCAAGAACAGATTGGAAACTTATAATCAGCCTCTGCCTTAATTCAATTTTCCTTATTCTGAGATAGATATTAAGGAAATTGTGAATAGGAAAATTTTAAAATAGATATAAATAAAATACATAGCATTTAAACATTTTTAAAATGGATTAGTAAAATGTAAAAAAGAATAAATTTATTTGAAAATTCGAGGCAGATCTTCCCTGTGACTTTTAACTGCTCTGAGACAAAATGTGATGATTTCCTAATCCTCTTATCCAAGTTCATCTGCCAAACAGCATGCTTACTCATGGTGCTCTCAGATAAGTGAATTTAAAGACATATGTTAGGAGGTGGGCAGGGAAATGGATTTGGAATCATAAGAATTATGTTTCAAGATGGAAACTGTTGAAGAGGTATTTGCATAAATGCTTCCTGGTACTTATTAGAATTGTTATTGGGGTAGGAGTGGGAATGTGAGGACAAACTTCAAGTGCTTGGGAGTTAGAAAGAGAAGCCTAGCTAAAGAATTTGGACTAGAGTCAAAGTGTTCTAGATGAGAACACTCAGAATGAATAGATCTGCTGATCTTATCAATCAAAACCAGGATGTGGATTTTGCATGTTCTGAGGAATTAGCAAATACAGATGACTAAGAAGATTTCTGCTTTCCATTTAAGTTTTATATTTAAATAGAGCTGTGTTTGATATCCTTGGAATTTTCCATGGCTTTGAACTTGGTTAAAGTCAAAAAGAGCCTTTAGGCCCACTTTTTTTTTAAAGGAGCCCTGGTAGCACAAATCATTTCCACTTTTAGTTCCTGGTTTTCTATTTTGTTTTGTTTTTGTTTTTGAAGTGCTGTAGATAGAACTCAGGGTTTCCCCAGCACTATTTCCCATTTTCTATTCACATAAAAGTGAGCTTCATCTTCTTTCTTCAAATACTGTAAGTCATTTGCTGTTTTGAGATTAAACTACAAACTGGATGTGGTGGGCTGTGCCTATAGTTCTATCTACTTCATGATGCAATAGGAGGGTACATTGCTTGACCCAGGATTTTGAGCCCAGCCTGGCCAAAACAGAGACACCCAGTCTTAAAATAAACAAATAATCAAGCATAAAAATGGGAATGAAAACCTTACAAAAGGGGCTAGGGTTGTGGTTCAGTAGTAGTGGACTCACCTAGCAAATGCAAGGCCCTGGATTCAATCCTCAGCATCACATAAAAATAAATAAATAAAGGTATATAAAAAAAGAAAACCTTAGAAAAGGAAAACTTATTTAAAAAGAAATAAAACTATAGGAAATAAATACAGTATAAGGAAAAAATACTAGAAAATTTTGTCAAATAGCTTGGTGACAAATGGTTATAACTTTCATCAATAGCAGCAAACTTCTTTATATATATTTGAATTTAACCTTGGCTTTGTAATAATAGTAAAGCAGTTCTAGAACACTACCAAGATTTTTTCATTTTAGTGATAATATGTACTGTTGAAAAAATATGGTCAAAATAGGTATATATCAATGTAATGCAGTGATATTTAATCATCAAAATTCAGAATAGTATCATTTTTATAAATAAGCATGCAATATCAAACTTACAAATGTATCCCAATAATTAATTTATAATAGGATGGTTTGTTTCCATAGCAAAATGAGTTATGAGGTCCATTATTCTAACTTGCTGGGCTTAGGTTTCTAAGACTTAATCAACAATATACTTCAAATGTCTACCTATAGCAATATTTAAATGAAACATAACTCACACTGTGATTTACCTCTATGAGTAAATCTAGTTTGAGTTACAATTTAGGGTATTACAAACATTTTTGGTTAATTCTGAGAATAACAAATAATCCAATCTGACTAGTGCAATGACTTTTTTGAAATAGTGTTGAAAAACAAATTTGGTATATAAAATTGTATGACATCTTGGAGGGTCTTGAAGACAGCAACAATTAATTTGCTGAAAATTTTATCTTATAAAATGTCCTCCTATAAACATTGATGTGGCTGTGTCCCTCTAGTATGCTGTTTTTAAGTAAAGTACATGTATAAAGGCATGAATTGGCATGAACATATTCTATATACAAAGATATGAAAAATTGTACTCTATATGTATAATAAGAATTGTAATGCTGCTGTCATGTATTTAAAAAATAAAAATCAATAAAACTTAAACACTCACACACACACACACACACACACACACAAATAATTGGTGTACCAGGAGGTGGAGGGTGAATGGTCTTCAGATTTGTCAGTAGCCTAGACTCAAAAGAATAAATACATGAAAAGAAAATTTATTTTTCAATTTTGCCCTGAGCCTAATGGAAAAAAAATGTCACTTCCACTGTAACAAACACAATTGTTTCTCTGGTATTTTTTCTAAGAACTAGTCAGAAAAGGCGGAATGATATATATGAGCCATGTGAAATATGTAAATGTAGCCATCAGATACGCATTTTATATGATATTTTATTATTATTAGTTGTTCAAAACATTACAAAGCTCTTGATATATCATATTTCATACATTTGATTCAAGTGGGTTATAAACAGAATACAACAGACACTAGTATGGCACTACGTAAAAACGTGGATGTGTAACTGATGGGATTCTGCAATCTGTATACGGGGTAAAAATGGGAGTTATATGATATTTTTAAAGGAAATTATACTGTTTCTCACTTATTCAACAAAAAGTAACATTTGCATTAGTTTCTTCATATTCTGTTTTAATAATACACACATTTGTTACCAGAACTGATAAAATGCTTTTAATCATCAGAGATTAATATTTTACAGATTGTCATATTTAGGAAAGGGTGTTCATCCACCTCTTTCTAAAGTATTGCCTGATAGATATCAAAAAGTTAATAAAATGTCCAAAGCAAAAAAAAAAAAGTCCAAACTCAGTGAGATACAGTTGAGTACACCTTTAATCCTAGTGGCTCCAGCTGAGGAAGGAGGATTTCAAGTTTTAGGCCAGCCTCAGTAACTCAGCGAGACCCTCAACAACTTAATGAGACCCTGTATAAAAAGAAAAAAATAATAATAAAGGGCTGGGGATGTCTCTCAGTGGAAAGGAATCCTTGGGTTCAATTCCCAATACCAACAAAAAAATAAGTGAATGAATAAATAAATAAACAGACAAATAGTCTAAACTCTCAGGGATATGTGTCCCAAAGCCTCCTCCAAATTTCTGTAAGCAGCATGGAGTAACTCTACATGTCTCCCAAATATACTGGATAAGTGACAGAATGATGCCGGGCTCAAAAGTATCTGGACTAGAGATTATGACATGAGATACATGATGACTGCACTAGAGTATACACTTGAAAAACTAATATACAGCATAGAATTCAGCAGATAATCTATGAAAAAAGTAATGTGGAAATTGACTGTATTTGGCAAATGAAGAGGCAGTCAAGAAAGGATCAAACGGAGATCAAAACTGTGAGCCAGGATGCCTTGATTTATTTACCCGTTTGGGTTTTATTTCTGAGGATGCCTGAACTAGGGGAAACAGAATGATCAAAGAGTGGCCCTTTGTTAAAAATGACATATATACATAACTCCCATAGAAATCAGGTGAATGGGTTGAGTGTCAATTGTGGGAGCCTGACATCTGTTTACTACTCATGAAAGTATAATAATCTGGTGATAATATATTTTAGTTTCTGTGAATTAAATATAAGGTGATATGAAGTAGTTTCGAGCTGTGTCTCCATGACAAAATCTTTGCAACCCCAAAATATCTAGTCATCTTAGTAAATTACATGGAAATTTCAATTATTCTGAATATGTAGGATTATATAAACAAAGCTTGACAGCAAATCATTAAAATTTGGTTAAAAGTTATGTGGTGTTTCGACACTAAATGCAATGCAGATATCTGCTTTTGGAAGTAACAATATAAATAACTAGAAAGCTTTTGTGTCTTTTACATATTATAATAGGAAAGGAAATAAGAATCCCAAACTTTCAAGAAATTTATCATTTTGAAGGAAGAATATACAAAATATTCAGTTCATATCTCTGAGACCTTTTTTATAACCTAATTAAATATTTTTTAATCAGAATGCTTGCAGTTGCAATTACAAAAATACTGTAAGTAGTTCAAAATAGTAAGGTCATTTAATATCTCACTTAGGAAATATGAAGTTATGAAATGCCAAGAGTCAATTAATTAAAAAGATTCATAATAATGTCAACAAGGATTCAAGTTCACTTCATTCCTTCCATTTTGTCATCCTTATACCATTTTGATTACTCTTCTCTTATTTTCAAATGGTGGCTGCAGCTCCAGGTATTACATATTGACAAATCCTTTTTTGTGAGCAAATAAACCTGTCTCAGAACAACTAACTTTACCTTCTTTTCTCTTTATCTGTAAAGAGAAGGGAGATTTTCCTTACTCATTTAAGCTCATCACAATATCCCTTGAGAGTTAAAAGAGCAGGCCTCTGAAACATTTTGCCACCCAAGAGCTGAACAAAATTAGAATGTGGGCAGCACATAATAAGGAGTGCGTAGTGGCTTGGTAGGCAAGAAATAAGACAACTGTTAGTACATTAGACTTCATATTCTGTTAGGTATTGGGATATATTATGTAGCCATTGGTTCTGTTTTTAGAGACTGACATAAGGCCAGCATATTTACTTTTGTGTACTTAGTCATGTAAACTTGTTTAATTCATAAGTCTGTTACTAATCATGAGCATCTAAGCCAAAGAAAAAATAGTTAGACTTCTTTAACTATCTGAAGATAAAGTTTCCATTTTAATGAATATTATGCTGATAATCAAAATTGATGAGCAAAATAATGGAATATTTTATGTGACTTAACCTTACTTAGCTCTGACAATTCCGGTGGGCATTTATTTTGATTATTCTTTTTTGATTGATACATTTATAGATCGGAATAAAATTTAGTGCTATCAATAAATTTTATTGATTGGATTTTTGTTTTCCAGCATAAGTGAAATCATTATGATACTAAAATATTTAAATGTGAGCAGCAGATTTGGAATTATGTCAAGAGAATGGTTTGTGCAATTGGAAATAGAGCAGTTTTTAACTTTTTTCTGTATTTCTATCACTGTTTATTCATTTTTTATATAACTTTATTTACTTTTGTATGTTAATTCTTTTATTCTTCATTCTTGTTCTCATAATCACCAAGTCTTTTAAAGAATAAACTACCTGGGCTGGAGTTGTAGCTCAGTGGTAGATTGCTTGCCTAGCATGTATGAGGCACTGAATTCAATTCTCAGCACCACATATAAATAAACAAAAAATAAAGACCCATCCATAACTAAAAAAAAAATGTAAACGAATAAACTACCTGTCTAGCAGTAGTATAGCCACCCAATTCTGATTTTAAATGTGACCCACATGGGCTACTAAGAGCAGAAAGTAAAATTCCCCTTAGATTGTCTGCAGAAAGTTAACACAGCCTCTATTTAGGGTAGTTTTACATAGAACAATAGAAATTATCATAGATATTTGACCTCTATAAGTTCCTTTATTTCTCAAAATACCTACCTTACAAATATTCCTTGGCATTGCTCTTCTCTCTTCCTACGTTTTTGCAACTAGTGATTTTTTTTTTTTACTCAACTTCCATTGTATTTTGTTCCCTCAGAATGTGAGGAACAAAAACTAAAAATGAAAAGGAGTCAAAAGCTGGTAAATTGAAAGTATTCATTCCAGATGCAAAGAGAAAATAATGCCAGCATCATAAAATTGGAGAAGTAGTAGGGATCTTGTAGTTTATTCCAAACTATTTTGTTTACAGATGAGAAGGATAATATTCAGAATTGCCAAATGACATATTAAGGCTCACACATCTAATTTTCAAAATATCTGGACCAGGAACTCAGGGCATTTACTTCACTTTTCTCATTGTTTACCAAGGACTTTCTGAATATCTAATAAAAATAGCTACTGCAGTAGCATCTGAGCTTTTATAGAGATGGCCCCTCTGCATGAAAAAATAACAGCTGCAGGAATCTAACACCAGCAAGCAAAACCGCACTGCAGTACCCAAACCCAGAAGGCTTCCTTTCTTCAGTGAAGTTCTTTGGCAGGCTGCAGAATTAGCTGGTGGTGATGAGTCATCAATTGACATTGGTGAAAAGTATTGCTGCTGATAGATTCCCTACCACCACTACCATTTTTTTCTTTTAACAGATTCTTTCATTATCTTTTCATACTTATAGTGGGCAGTGACAGCTATATCTGGCTTATTAATGTCTTTTTCACACCTGAACTGTCAAGATCATCATAAATAGTTTTCTGTTAATCTCAGAAATGATTTAGAAAATATAGCTAACATTTCAAGTAAAAGTCCCAATGACATTAAAATTTTATGCTTTCCTTTTATTATTAAACAACAATGATTGTTAGAGTGTGAGTGGCAACATGCATGCATTTAAAATTTGTACAGAGCAAAAAATTATTACATATATTTTAAAGCAAAAACAAAAATGTCTCTCAATTTTTAAGTAGACTTGTTATTTTTAGTTTGTTTACTTAAAATTATAAATAAAACTTATGCTACTAATGCTAATTAGCTCTAAATTGCAGTTTTATTTTGCCCATTGCCTAGTGTCATTTACTAAGTCAAAGAAGCTAGCCAGTTTATATATTAGTATGTATTTTTTTAGGGTATTAGTAAGCATTAAAACTCCAATCCCTGAAGTTTCTATGGGAGTTCTGATTATTGGTAGGTACAATATTTGCAGCATAAATTCTCATATCCTAGAGCAACCAAAGCTCATATTATGCTTTGAATGTCTGAGAATGACTTTTTATAAGATATCTGAAATTGCTCAATGTAGTTCGAGTGGGCTAACAAATATCATGAGAGCTAATTGCACATATCTTAAGAAAGATTTCTGAGAAACTCCGATGTTTCAAGAAAACAAGAAAGAAAAATAGATGACTAAAGACAAGTCTCTTGGAAAAAGTTTTGGTAAGCTTAGCTGAATTCTTCACATATAAATTGCCAGAACTAGTTTGGGTATGGTACATGTTGGCAAGATCTGTAATTCACATGAAATGTATAAAATAACAAGTTTGTTGAAATCTGTTTTACTTAAAAATTGATGTATCCTTGAAGATATAGCAATTTTAGGAAAAATAAGTACCTATAGGACGCTATGAGTTGATGTATAATTAATATATGTCTCCCAAGAAATGGCACTTGCTACAATTCCACATTGCCTTTTTAGGTATTATTCCAAATCTTTTTGACATATGCTATTGATAAAGGATATAAACTACCATGCCACTTTTTTTGTGAATGATCCATGACTTGAACTCAAAATAAAAAGCAAAACCTTGATTTCAAAAGTCATGTCACCCATGTAAAAATCTATGTATTGTCAAATAGCCATGTGCTTCCCTAAAGGAGTGGACTTATTCTGCCCAAATTTAAATAATAAGTCACAATCACTCAAGTGCTAATTTACCTCAATTTTGATCACAGAAAAATAAAGCAATATCCCATTAAAAGGATGGTGAACTTTGCTCAGTTAAATTTGAAAGGCAGGAGAATTGGTTTCATTTTGACTGGGAGTTTCTTCATTCCACTTAGTTTGAGCCTGAGGTTAATTGTTAATCTCATTACTATTAGCTGTTCTTTGTAACATGTTAGATACTTTGGTTCCTTTGGATGGATTTAAATGAAATTCTGCAGTTGCACTAATTCTTTCTAATAATTTGTAGATAGAAACACCTATTCACAAAGGGGCAGGTATTTGCAGAGGAGCCACAAAGAACAATTTTGATACATAGGTAAGACATAGACACAAAAACAACAGACTCTTATATGAGGAAAAAAACACAAATAAGTAGAAGGATCAGCATTTTTTAATGGGTTTCCTTTCTTTGGATCCATGGAGAGAGAGTATTTCAGTTAGATATTACCAGCATTAAAATCATTACCCAGTATATGGGCAGATGGCCGGCCGATAATTGTTTATAGGGACAGATGGCAGTTCCTTGTACCCTCTTTCTGGTTTCTGTGTTTTTAAAGCTCAGCAGTTGCAATGTGAAACCTTCATAGGACCATAAAATACAAACCACTTTAAATAACTCTGAACCAGGATTTTGACTGATGTGCTTAAAAGAAATAGTCACAGTTTGAAATTCCATCTGCAGAGTTGTTGGGTGTATGTTCCTGCAGGTTATAATTCATAGGAATAACAGGCTAATTTGGTCTAGGTCTCCAAATAGACATACAAAGTGGTGCAAATATGATATAGAATTAAATCTAATCAAGTATTTTTACCCTTCACTGAAGAAAGGCAAATTCGTAGTGTATTCTCCGTAATCAACACTGGCAAATTTTAAACAATTGGCTAGGGTTCATGAGTGGCACAAAAGAAGTGCCGGATTTTCCCTGACCTTAGTTAGCTGACCACCTAAATGAGAAGTTAAAGAATGTGATGTGAAAAAATGCACACACACACACACACAAACACGCAGAAAGATCATAGCAATACAAGACAGTGCTGAATGCCAGCTAAGGGACAGAGACAATAGAGCTAGAGAAGAGCAAATGGGGTGATCACTAGGGACATGAGTTCTTACTAAGGATGGGTAAACACATGCAGGAAAAGGAAGGCATCAGGGGAGATTTTACAGATGGAGAGCATGGCATGAGCAAAGACAGACTGGGAAGCACAAAATTAGCCTGATAATCCTGTGTTCTTATTTATTACACAACATTTTTTTTCTTTTATTTAAGTCTCCTCTTGAACTGTGGTGAAAGATGGCAAATGAGCCTCTTTGATTAATGTAAAAGAATGAATTAAAAGAAGCTGAACCAAAATATATGGTAACTTGAATTTTAGACTACTGATTTCAGATATTGTCCTTAAAATGATCGGGAAGGCCACTGAAGTTTCTAAGCAAATACCAATTATGAAAATGATATTTTTAGAAGATCTTTTCTGGTAATTATGTGGAACAGATTGGAAAAACGGAGTCTGGACACAGCACATTTAGGGGATCATTGCCATACTCAAGGCTAAAGATGATAAATATCTAAAATAGAGTAGAAACTGTGGGGGGAAAGAAGGGAAAGGAAAATGATAGACATTTTAAAGGAAGAATATCAGTGTAATGTGATGACTGGTTGCACTTGAATAGCCAAAATAAACAAGAGTCAGATCAAATATTTACACTTTGAGTGATTAGCAAAACTAGTTTCCTTTCCAGTAGTAGGAATTAGAAAGACTGAGAGAAGAGAGGGGAGTCATACATTTGAATTTTTATTTGAAATGCCATAGATAAATCAAGGTAGAAATGTGCAGAAGACAGACATTGAAGTAAAGATTACGTAGTAATAGTGGAAATTATAAAAGTGGATGAGATTACTAAGTCTGAAGTGCATAAATAAAATAGTGAATGAAGACTAAAGCTTGGGAGAAATATTCACATTTTAAACATGTTAAATATCTATTTTCAGAAATGAATTTAATTATTTTATCTCTTTAAATGTGTGTTTGTGTGTGTGTGTGTGTGTGTGTGTGTGTGTATCTTTGTAGTGTCTTCAGGTGCAAGCTTATATTTATGTGTTCTTGGTGAATGTAGAAACTTTTATTTCTTTTTCTTATTTTATTGTCCTTTTGGATATAAAGGCATAAAGTCTTCAGGCTATGCATTCCCTTGACTGCATGTTACATTAAAAAGAGGCTGCCAAAAAAAACCAACAACAAATAAACAACAACAAGCCACAGCAAATAAAAACACATAACTAGAATGCTTGCATCAGCAGAAAAAATGTAGTTTTGATTCAAGTGAAATATTTTTTCTGCCTTTCAAATGAGGCAATGCAGTAGCAGCAAAGTTATAATAAAGAGATTATTTTCCCAAGATGGTTCTCATAATTCTCTAAAAAAATAAAGTTCACAGTAATTCTGTTGTTACTTTTATTTGATTTCAACATAGGTTAATTCTATTCCAAATCTCTAGAATCCTTGCCAATATCAAATTCAGGAGGTTCAAGAGGTAAAAATACCCCCGCCCCCCCCCAAAAAAAAAAACACATCACAGATGGAGTGTATATACTTTAAGCTTTGGAACTGAGAACATTAGAGGAGAAATAGCCTAACAGCACTGCAGACTTCTTGATATGGGGGTGGATGCTGCTGTTTATTCACTTGGCCCTAACCCAAAATGATATGCAGTGCTTGAACTGGAAAAGAGATTAAGAGAGATAATGAACTCTATGCTATTTTATTTAAATATTATCATTATTCAGATTTTAAAAGATCCTTAGACATCATACAGTCTAATTTCCATATTGTTTAGACTTTAGGCAAGCAGACACAAACCTAAATCTGATTATTCAAATAATAAGGAATCACAGCTATGTATGTTAGCTCATATTTCAGAAAAATTGAGCAGGAAGAAGTTTTCTTGACTATATTGAGTTGAAATCATACTTCAACTATGAGTGATAGTTTGACTTTACAAAGAGACAAAAAGATCAAAATGTTTTTGTACTTTTTCAGTTGTCTTTTTAATTTGGGTGAGATGTCAATTCTCTCTGTCCTCTTACTAACCTGTACTATTATACCAACTGCTAAAATAGACTGGCTAGCACTCAGTTCACAGAGGTGGTGAGGAGGTGCATGGATAGTGGACTCTGAGATCCTCAAGTGCAGGAAAAACAAATTGCTTTTCATTGTATTCCCCATAGCAGTTGGTACAGTGATTGGCACACAGCAAGTGGCCAGTAAATGTCTGATGAAAAGAAGGCTGAAGAAAGAAAAGAGAGGAAGGAAAAAATTGAAGAGATATATAGAAAGCAAGAAATTCATGGTATCTTTGCAAATTGATTTTTTTAATAGGGCAGAACATTGACTGCAGTATATCTTGGTTAACATACTATATATTTACATAAATATCTAAGAATATTAAATATATATCTAAGTATATTAAATACATTAACACCTACATTATATGAATTTTATATATTACATATACTTAAATAAATATAAATGCTAAAACTATTCATCAGGTCTATAGTCTAGACTTGACTTTTTGTATAAAGGGATATAGATGTACTTTGATGATAGATCTTTGTGTTAATAAAATAAACATTTGAAATGTTTCAAACTCACTTTGGGGGTTCTATCACTGAATCTTACTGCCATTATTCCACTTTCATGTATCCAATCCTAAGTGCTATGACCTGAAGGAGAGGTAAGAGACACTAAAATTCATCATAGTGCCACAAATGTTGGAGAAATTACTCTAATATTTAAAAACAAGCAAGTAAAATGTTTAAGCCCTTTGTTATAATGTTCCTACATGATTTAGAAAGGGAAACACGAAGATTTAATCAGTTAATAACAGACAAGCTAAAAATAATTTTTAGGTTCTTATTTAAAGTCTCATGAAATCATCTGAAGAAATCAGGGATCCTTCTGTGGATTTGTGTAACTCTGACATGTTATTTTTGTATAGGGTTATGGTAAGGAAGGTTAAGGAAATTAACCCACACATAATTATCATGGCTGCCTTGTTTTTCATTTTGATCTAGGATTTCACTGTCATGTATAATCCCCAAGATAGTTGAAATCCTTATTATATTCTAATTCTGATCCCATTTGACATCTTGATGAAAAAAGAACGTAATTTTAAGTCTAGTGGAGAAGCAGAATGGCAGGCGAGTGGGGGTAGAAAGAGGTATCTTCAGGACATTGTGCTAGTAAGAAAAACCAACCAGGAAGCCATCCAGTTTTGGTAGTTTTTAAAATTCAGTATATCAGAAATAGGGCAGGCACTGTCTTTTATAACAAATGTTTTAGTGTTATACAAAATGATAGAATTGTTAGTTTATTCAGAAGGATATTAGGAAGAAGAATTAAGGTGGTGGAATAGATGGTATCTAGAGGCATAGGTAAAGAGACCCCCCCCCCCAAAAAAAATGAAAGAAATAAAAAAAAACCTTAATGGAGAAGGAATACTAAGAAAAAACATGCAATGCAATAGTCATTAATATCCAAGTACAAAGTGACTCTGATACCAGGTATATAAACACTCCTCCCATACATGCATATGTTCCACCAATGTATAAATAAGTGTATTTACAGTCTCATCAACTCACCATATTTTAAAGTATGCACATGCATGTGAAATTATGTGTGACAAATGTTTGAAATCCCTTATGAGAAGAAAACTACGAAAATAATTCTAATTCAGTTTTCATCTGGTGAGATTTCTTTTATTTTTAATTTTGCACAAACTATTATAGTGCTTGGTGTATGCCAAGAACAGTTTCATATATGAACTCACTTCATTCTCACACAATCATATGAAATAGGTACTATTATTTTAAATCTATCATTTAAAACATGAACAAACATTATCATAAACCCCCCCACCCTTCCAGTAACAGTGATATCAGCTCTTGGAATGTTTAGGATACAATTGGGGCCAATCCCTGGGAAAGGGGCTTACTCAATTTAGAGAGAAGAGGATGTATCCATCCATCAGCTGACCTTATGTCTTCTTGCCTTTCACATGTACTATATGATGTCCCATAAAGTACTCTTATTAAGTTTCATTTCCTCTTTTAGTGACATAGGACTACCTATTTTGTGCCTCATCTTTTTCTGTCAGAGTTCAGAGTAATATGGAAAAATGCCCTCTCTTCTATTTTTTTTTCTGTGCTAGTGTAGGATACATTTTATACAGTGATGCACCCAAGCTAAAGGAATATTTCATAACAGGTTAACCTGTTCTTCTACCTGGCACATCCCCAATTGTCACCTTAGCAAATGGTCCTTGTTAGTGAAGTCCTGTAGGTTTTCAGAAGGTAGTGAATCCTTCTAACTACAATGAATATGCTAAATAGAAGATGACATTTTAGATTTGGAACTGAGCTGTTTCTGTTTCATCCTGTTTCAACTGAAACACTATAAAGCAGAAGAGGAGCTTATTGCAGCCTGCATTTGTGAAGGAACTTTGTGTCATTCCCATGACTTTTCAGAGTGATAAATCATTGGGAATAATAGAAAACCCTTCCAAACTGCTGCAACCTTAAAATACTCAGTTTGAAGCATAGAGTAATTAAAATACATGAAATTAGGGTGTGATTTAATCAAAGATTTTCTGAATTGAATGGGACCTTGGAGATCACATGTTCCAATGGCTTCCATTTCCTTACTTGTGTAATAATAGAAAGAAAAGGATCATATCTTATTTACCTTTGTCACTTAAACATCTTTCATAATACTTGACAGAGTTGGTATTTCATACATGTCTGTAGAGTTGTTTAATACTGAAATTGTAAGTTACCTGTTCAAGAATACATAGCAAGTGGTAGAAAAGACTAGATTACAATTTACACCTTATGCCTTCTATCTATGCATCTAGCTCCTTAGAACAGGACAGGGTCTGTTCTTTTTTCTTTATTTATTCTAATTAATTGTATATGACAGCAAAATGCAATTCAATTTCATATTACACAAATAGAGCACAATTTTTCATGTCTCTGTACATGAAGTAGAGTCATACCATTCCTGTCTTCATACATGTACTTAGGGTAATGATGTTTATCTCATTCTACCATCTTTCCTACCCCCATGCCCACTCTCTTCCCCTCCCTCCCCTTTGCCCTATCTAGAGTTCATCTAATCTTCCCCCTCCCAACCCCACTATGAATCAGCCTTCTTATATCAGAGAAAACATTCAGCATTTGATTTTTTGGGACTGGCTAACTTCACTTAGCATTATCTTCTCTAACTCCATCCATTTACCCGCAAATGCCATGGTTTTATTTTCTTTTATTGATGAGTAAAATTCCATTGTGTATATATACCAAATTTTCTTTATCCATTCATATAGTCTGATTTTGAACCCCTGGAACATTACCCTGTACAGCAAGATCCTTGACAATACTAGATGGCAATTAATGTGGATATTAGTCCTGTCCTCTGAAGCTGCATTACTAATATAACTTGGGGCATTTGCTTCTAGCCACTTTTCTTAACCTTTGTTTTTTTCCAGGTAGAAAGTTAATATAATTCTTCAGTGCATAGCTATGAGACTCAATTTCTTTTCTTCAGAGATAAGCAGTTTAAAAATGTATAAATATAAGCAAATTTGTCTAGAATACAGAGTGTTCTCATACTCCCATTTTCTAGAAGTTCTTGAGGGGAAAATACAACTCTTCATTTTAGCCACGATTAATTACTCTGAGAGCATTACCTGTTTCACTGGATGGACCACAAAAGAAAAAGTAGAAAGCAGGCCAAGTTTTAACAAGGCATATTGCAAGCACTAAGTGACACTTAAGGGAATAGCCACACAACCTCAGTCAAACAGCTAATATTATTGGAATTATTAACTTCTGAATTGCATCTAGGAAGAGCTACTTTGCACATGACAGGCCCCCTGTGGTTAAGCGGAAAGAAAGCCAGTAAATCACCAAGTAGCACACATGATTAAGGAGACAGCATGGAAGGAAAGGATTTGAAGTATTTTTGAATATGTGATCATCACAGAGATAAATTAAGCAGTATATTGAGATAACCCAAAACCCAAGTGTGTGCTTTTCTTTGTTTTCCTCAGTCCCTATCAGCTGCAAGTCTGAGAATTTTCCACCCACAGGATCACTGGTGCCTAGTCCTTGAGCCAGTTCTGACAAAAACAGCTGGAAAGTCATTAATAACAATGAGAGCTTTACTTGCAGAGGCATTATTCCTGCTCTTGCAAAGATTAACTCTTTCAATTCTTACAATAATCCTATGAGGTAGAAATTATTACCCATTTTAGAGAGGAGTTAACTGAGACACAAAGAAATTTGATTTCTTGCCCAAGCATTTTAATTAAAATAATTCTATCTGTTGTATTATATATGTCCTCCCAAATTTCGGTAGCTTAATGAAATACAAATTTATTTCTGACATGAGAAACTTTGTACAGTTTGTGAATGGCTAAGTACTTTTCCTAAAGTCAATTGCCTCATAATTAAAATAGAATTAATTGTCCAACTCATCATTATTATTGGAAATAGATATTTTAACTACTACATATTTGGGCAAAAGCTAGGCATGTCCCACAACCAAAGAATGAAGTCATTACTTCTATGTGATTATAATGAAGTTTCAAATATGTTTAAATTGGTATTATAATTATATTTAAAAGCTAGTTTAGGATCAGGAATAACGTGTCATAATAATAATAATAGAATTTAATATATGTCATATACTCTCATTTAAATTCTTTTGGTGCTTTTTTTTTACTTTTTTTTTTTTTTTTGCATTGCTGGGGATCAAACCCAGGGCCTCATATGTATGATTGACCTTTACCCCCAGCCCCTCAATTAACAGTTAAAACTTCCTTGAGATATTACTATTATTATTGCCAGTTGAAAAAATTTGTCAATTCACTTATCTTTAATTTATTTTTTCTAATATTTTTATTATAAAATAAAACACATTATGAAAATGCATTGAAGAAGTAGCATAACAAGTTATTATAAGACAAGCACTCATGTATCCAACCCATATCAAGGCACAGCCACCCCAGAAGTCCTTCCATTTTTATTGTCTAATCAAAGGCATCTTCCCTCCTCTAAAATAAGTTCTCTCTTGGTTTAATAGTAATCACTTTCCTATATTATATTTTATTCATTTTTATAAAATATTTTAAGTTTCAGTTCATCTACATGTTTCCCCCATAACCCTTTGATTTTGTTAAAGTTTATCTAATAGAAAACTCAAAGAATATGAAATATCCTCACAGTATATTTAAGTATGTTTCTTTATCATAAGTATTTCCCACAAATTAGCAGCTGGACCAGAAGTAGCTAAAATTAGACCCAGGTTTGATCTTTTCTGTAAAAGTATGAGTGATTATGTGGTCTTTAATCATGAGAAAAATTATGGTTGGTTCTTTTTTATGGTGTTAGCAGCTGTTTATTCTTATTGCCTAAATGAGGGGTTGAAAATGGTAGAAAAAAAAGGAATTCTATTTTATCATTGATTCATTTATAAATACATGCATCTCTTTACCTACTAATAGATTATGGAGGGGTATATTCATATGACAAAAAAAAATGAAATTCTAAAGATAAACAATTCACTTATCATTTAATCCCACTTGATATTGGTCTATAATCCTTTGAATATGCTGCTGTCTTTTGCTGTGATGTCTCTGGCTTTGAGTTAGGAAGTTGTTTGTGCTCTACTGTTTTTTTTTTTTTTTTGAGAATTTTGGTTATGTATTCTTTAAATGTTTGGTAGATTTTAAATTACTTAATCTATTTGTTAAAAACCCATTGAATTTTTCTTTTTCTTATTGAGTCCCTTTAGGTAAATTCTGTGTTTCTAGGAATTTGTCAGTTTTGTCTGGGATATCTAATTTGTGGTATATAATTATTTAAGATGTTCACTTATATTTTTTTTTTAAATTTTGTACGGTTTGTAATACTTCTGATTTTAGTTATATATGCCGTCTCTGGTGTGTTAAGAAATAGCTTTGAAGGACTAATAAATAAATATTCCTTGTTCATGAATTCAAAGATTTACTGTAATGAAGATGTTAACTCTCCCCTAAACAAATCTATAGAGCTGAATTAATCCCAATCAAAATCCCTGAAGGATGTTTATTCCCAAATTGTAAAAACCATTTCTACAATTCAGAAAGAAAAAGTAAAGGTACTTAGCCCCCCACCCAAGTTCTGAATAACACCTAATTTCAATATTTTCTCTAAAACTTAAGTAATCAAATTAATATTGCACTTGAAAAGAGACACATAGATCAATGGAAAAATTATACCCCAAATAGACAAAGAGTCATGGCTATTTGATTTCTGAAAAAGGCACAAAGAAAATGAAATGGAGAAAGAACAGCATTTTCAATAAATGTGCTGGAACAATTACACACCCACATTCAAAAATATAAGAAAAGGAACAAAGGAAATAACATGAGCATCATTTGTATAAAAAATTATCTGAAAATGGATTAAGCCATAATTGCAAAATGGGAAACTTTCAGAAGAACATCCAAGAAAAAATGTGTGTGACATTTGAGCTTCTCCATGTATTTCTAAATAGGACAACAAAACAATAATCATATGAAATACATGATACATGATTAAATTTGAAGTTAAGATTAAAAATGGAAAAGATAACTATATATCTCACCAAAGTATGTAGTTTTCTTTGCTTGCTAAATCCAATAGCCCTGGGGAGAGAAAACACCAGTGATTTCAGGAATTAAGGATCAGGGCATGAAAGGATTTGAGGGATAAGATAAATGTTCTGTATTTTGATTGTTGTGGAGATTATACAACTGACAATATTTGAAAAAGCTAGGATAACTGTTCAGCAAAATGGGTAAATTTTACTATATTTAAAGTATACCTTATTAAAAAATTAAAAGATGTTATACTAAAATTTTAGTTATCATATGATCTAGGCAGATATACAATTATCTACTGCAAATTCTTTCAGCATTTCCAAATGTTTGAAAATTTTCATAATAAAGTATTTGGGGAAAAGTTTAAAGAATTTCAAGTAGTATGCTATTGCACAGTAGGGTGACTATAGATAAGAATAATGTACTGTAATTATATGCTTTTCATCAAAAAGCTAAAAGAAGGAATGTTGAATATTTTCACCATAAAAATGATAAATGTTGAGGAGATATATATGTTTAACCTTATTTAAATATTATACAATGTATATATGTATTGAAATACCATATGGTACCCATAAATATGTACATTTTTGTTTTATGTCAGTTAGAACACACACACATATGTCACCTCATGCCTTTAAGAATGACTATTATCAAATTGTCAAAAAAGATAACAAGTATTAGACAGGATGTAGAGAAAAGGGAACCCTTTTGCACTATTGGTAGGAATATAAATTAAAACAGTCGCTATGGGAAACTGTATAGAGGTTCTTTAAAAATTTTAAAATAGAACTACCATATGTTCTAGCAATCCTATTTCTGGGTATATATCCAAAGGAAATAAAATCACTGTATCAAAGAAAAAAAAACTATAAAGTTTAGGTGTTCCAAAGAGGGAACAAGAACATTTAAAAGGAATAACCAAATACTGGGAATGAAATTCTCCAGACCTAAATAAAAGTGCCTCAAAATGGAAATAAAAATGTTAATTATATTCTGCAAAAATTCATGAAAATAAATCTGTACATAGACATAAGGATGTTACTAGTTTGAATATACATAAAAGCATATATTCAAGCAAATAAAATCATGTTATTCTTCTAGAGGCACCAATAAGATTTTTATTCCTTTCTTAAGTTAATAAGAAGAGATTTCAAAACCATTATTTCTTTTTTATATATTTTTATTTGTTCTAATTAGTTATACATGACAGCAGAGTGCATTTCAATTCATTGCACACAATTTCAGCACAACTTTTCATTTCTGTTTGTACATGATGTAGTCTCACTCCATATGTGCAATCATACATGTACCTAGGGTAATCATATCCATCTCATTCCACCATCTTTCCTGCCCCCATGACCCATTCCCTCCCCTCCTTCTCCTTTGCCCAGTCACAGTTATTCCATTTTTTCCATGTCTTCCCCCATTATGGATCAGCATCCGCTTATCAAAGAGAGCATTCTGCCTTTGGTTTTTTTGAGTTTGGCTTACTTTGCTTAGCATGATATTCTCCAACTCCATCCATTTACTTGCAAATGCCATAATTTTATTATCTTTAATGCTTAGTAATATACCACAATTTCTTTATCCATTCTTCTGTTGAAACGAGCCATTATTCCTTACACTATTATTTTGACCCATGCCAGACAAAAATTATCTAAAGTTTTTTTTAACAGCTTGTGAAAAAATGAGCCAATATGTTTTTGAGGTGACTCAAACATTAAAAAAAAAAATTCCCTTTGAAATAAGAAGGCTTGACTAACAAAGTTGTAAAGTTTCATCTACTCAGATCCCCACCCTTGGAAAATGGTGTAGTAAAATTTTACTGATCCTGGAAAAATCAATAATATCCCCAATATTAATATGTGAGTTTTGGCATTTTGGAACTTGGAGGACATGTTGCAGAAATTTTTAAGTCTTGAATAACCTTATCAGAAGCAACTAACCCAAGAATTTTAAAGCTAAGTATGTGCACAATGAATAGAGATTGGTGTCTCTCAGATATCATTGCTGTTTTCTTCACATCTTGAATATCTTACCTAACTGCTAAAATGACATATATATATATATATATATATATATATATATATATATATATATATATATATTCATTGAAGAAAAGTACATAATTACAGTACACAATTCTTATCTATAGCCTCTCTACTGTGCAAATAGCACACAGGCATTACTTATGCCTATCTAACAATAACTTAGTATTTCTTGATCAACTTCTCCCCATTTGATTACTTTGTTGTAATCCATATGTCTATTTTTACTTGTGTTTCCTGTGATTTGGGATTCTTTTTCAAAAACTCCTTGCCTATTTTAGTGTTCTTCCCCCATTCTTCTGACCTGCTTTCCTTATCTTCCAGTAATCACCATTCTTTTCTAATATCAATTTTTTTTTGGATTCCACATATGAGTGAGAACATGTGGTATTTGTCTTTCTGTGCCTGGGTTATTTCACTTAACATAATGACTCTGGTTCTATTCATATTGTTGCAAATAACAAGATCTCATTATTTTTATGGCTGAATAGTATTCCATTGTGTATTTGTATCATATTTTTATATCCACTCATCATTTGATGGACACATTTATTCCATTTCTTGGCTATTGTAAACAGTGCTGCAATGAACATGGGGATGCAGATGTCTTTTCAACATACTGATTTAATTTCCTTTGGCTATATCCCCAGGAATGGGATTACTGGATCATATGGTGGTTTTATTTTTAAATTTTGAAGGAATCTCCATATTGTTTTCCTTAGTGGCTGTAATAACTTTTATTCTCACCAAAAAGTACACAAAGTCTTCTTTTCTCCAATCCTCCCCAGCACCTGTTATCTTTTGTTTTTTAAATAAGAACCATTCTTAATAGAGTAATGTGATATTTCACTGTGGTTTTGATTTGCATTTTTATGAATAGTATTGATATTGAGCATTTTTAACATACTTATTGGCCATTTAGTTGTATGTCTTCTTTTGATAAATTTCTATTTAGGTCTATTGTCCAGTGTTTAATAGTGGTTTTTGTTTTATGTTTAATTGCAATTGTGTTTTTCACATTCCTTGTATATTCTGGATATCAATGCCTTGTTACATGTATAATTTATAAATATTTTCAACCATTCTGTGTGCTTTATCTTCACTCTGTTATTCCCTTTCCTGTGAAGAAAATTTTTAGTTTGATATAATCCCATTTTCTATTTTTTCTTGCTTTTTTCCCCTATGGTTTTGGGGTTTTCCCCCAAATTCCTTGCTTTTTCCAATATCCTGAAGAGTTTTCATTAAGTTTTCTTCTGGTAGTTTCATAGTTTCAATTTAAGTCTTTAATCCATTTTCAGTTGACCTTTATACCTGGTGAGAAACAGGGGTCTAGATTTATTCTTCTATGAGTGGATATACAGTGAAAGGACTATTCTTTCTCTAATGAGTATTCCTACTAAGGTTGTCGAAAATCCAGCTGGCTATAGATGCATGGGTTTATTTCTAGACTATCTATTTTATTGGTTTATATGTCAAAAGATACTATGAAGCTGAAAAACAGCATGATATTGGCATAAATATGGATATATGCTCCAGATCATTTTGTGTATTCAGGTTGTTTTTGGTATTGTTCTTGTTTATAGTGGCAGTGGTAAGATACTATATAAATTTGTGGGTTTTTAACCTTTATTTTGTGAATAGCAACAATATTTTGATAATGATTGCATTGAATCTGAAGTAGGAATATTTAATATTTATACATGTATTGATTTTTCCAATCCATGAACACAAGTTATCTTAACATTTTTTGATGCCCTCTTCAATTTATTTCAATGTTTTTTTTTGTGTTTTTTTTTTTTTTTTTAGTTTTCATGGTAGAGATCTTTCATTGCTTTGTTGTAAGTTATTTATAGGTATTTTTGTTGCTCTTATAATTTGCATTGTTTTCTTGGATTCTATTTTAGACAACTATTGGCATGTAGCAATGGTACTGATTTTTATCTGTTTATTTTTTTTTTAATCCTGCAATTTTAATAAAGTCACTTATTAGTTCTAATGGTTTTGTTTGTTTGGGAGTGCTGCAGATTGAACCCAGGGCCTTGAACATGCTGAACAAGTGCTTTATCATTGAGCTGCATCTCCAAACCAGCTGTAATTATTTTTTAGTTGAGTCTGATATTTTCTCTATATAAGATCATGTCACCTGAAAACAGTGATGATTTGACTTCCTTTTTTCCAATTTTGAGGCCCTTTATTTCCTTCTCTTGCCTAATTATTCTGATTAGGAATTCTAGTCCTATGCTCAATTAAAGCAGTGAAACAGGACATTCTTCTTATTCCAGATCTGTGCTAATTTGTTCATTTATACTTTATCTTCATTCCTTAATTTGCAGAATTAAATGTAAAAGAGATAGTATTAGATTTACCTCCATTTACATATTGTGGTATATTTTTAAACTATTGAGATTAAATTCATATCATCTTGTGCTACTTTTAATTTTATACATATGTTTTTATTTCTCTGCTTTTCATTAAATCTTTTCTTTGATGCCACAAGCTTTTGCATAAAAGACCATGTCTTCTTAAAATAGTATGGAAGAAGCCAATTGTGGAGTTTTAAGCACTTTTTCATAGGTCCCTTATAAATGTTTCCCTTCTGTTTCCATGGATCTGTTCATTGTCCATTGGGCAAAGAAGGCCAGATACTCTCAATCATGAATACCAATGAATAAAAAGGTAACTTTTCCAAAGGATCAAATACCTGTATCAGAAGCAATCAGCATAACAGAGAAATAAGTATGACCATTAGTAGAGTCATTTCACAGTTTTTTTTTTTAATTTTTAAGTAGTTAAAATAAACTAACACACACAAAGGAAACAAGCACATGGCATCCCTATCCTTGGAATTTGATGGGAAGAAATATTTGCACATTGGTTCCCAGCTCAATTACTGAAGTAACAAATATATTTACATTATGTATGTCTTTAATACACCATCCCATGTCTTTTGTTTTCTTTTTCTGTAAGGGGAAAGACATTTGCTTAGACATGAATACTATATTTCCTAGCTTTCATTATTAATTGTTCTCTTTACATTTTTATTTTTGTATAGTATTATAGTTGTAAGGACCACACTTTCAAGGAGAAATACTAGTATTGGATATGTGTGGACCACACTGCCTTTTTCAAAATCAATATTTGAACAGTATTGGAATAGGTATCCATATTCCAATGGAGATCTTGGATATTGTTTCCAATGCCTCTTGCCTAACTCAAAGTACCTTATAAACTTTAAGTCTGACTTTATTATTTTACATAAAAAACTCATGTTTTAAGCACTGGTTATAACCCTTAGTTTAGCCTCTAATATTTTTTGTATTTCTTTTTTTATTTATATATGATAGTGGAATGCATTACAATTCTTATTATATATATATATATATATATATATATATATATATATATATATATATACACACACACATACACACACACACACAACACAATTGTTCACATCTCTGGGTGTATACATAGTATATTCCCACCAATTTCTGTCTTCATACCTGTACTTTGGATACTAATGACCATCACTTTCTACCATCATTAATTACCCCATGCCCCCTCCCTTCTCCTCCAACCTTTCTTCCCTATCCAGAGTTTGTTTATTCCTCCCATGCTCCCCCTACTTTTCCCACTATGAATCAGCCTCCTTATATCAAAGAAAACATTCAGAATTTGGTCTTTTGGGATTGGCTAACTACACTTAGCATTATCTTCTCTAACTCCATCCATTTACCTACAAATGCCATGATTTTATTCTTTTTTAACGGTTGAGTAATATTCCATTGTGTATATATGCCATATTTTTTAATCAATTCATCTATTGAAGGGCATCTACTTTAGTTCAATAGTTTAGCTATTGTGAATTGTGCTGCTAAAAACATTGATGTGGCTGTGTCCCTATAGCATGTTGTTTTAAAGTCCTTTGCGTATAGACCAAGGAGAGGGATAGCTGGGTCAAATGGTGGTTCCATTCCCAGATTTCCAAGGATTCTCCATACTGCTTTCCATATTGGCTGCACCAATTTGCAGTCCCACCAGCAATGTATGAGTGTACCTTTTTCCCCACATCCTTGCCAACACTTATTGTTGTTTGTCTTCATAATAGCTGCCATTCTGACTGGAGTGAGAGGATATCTTAGAGTAGTTTTGATTTGCATTTCTATAATTACTAGAGATGCTGACCATTTTTTTCATGTATTTGTTGATTGATTGTATATCCTCTTCTGAGAAGTCTGTCTTCAGGTCCTTGGCCCATTTATTGATTGTGTTATTCATATTTTTTTGGTGTCTAGCTTTTTGAGTTCTTTATATACCCTAGAGATTAGTGCTCTATCTGATGTGTTAGGGGTAAAGATTTGCTCCCAAGATGTAGGCTCTATGTTCACCTCACAGCTTCTTTCTTTTGCTGAGAAGAAACTTTTTAGTTTGAATCTGTCCTGTTTATTGATTCTTGATTTTAATTCTTGTGCCACAGGAGTCTTATTAAGGAAGTCGGGGCCTAATCCCACATGATGGAGATTTGGGCCTACCTTTTCTTCTGTTATCTCTGGTTGTATTCCTAGGTCCTTGATCCATTTTGAGTTGAGTTTTGTGCATGGTGAGAGATGGGGGTTTACTTTCATTTTGTTGCATATGGATTTCCAGTTTTCCCAGCACCATTTGTTGAAGAGGCTATCTTTTCTCCAAAGTATGTTCTTGGCACCTTTGTCTAATATAAGATAGTTGTAATTTTGTGGGTTAGTATCTGTGACCTCTATTCTTCACCATTGTTCTACCAGTCTGTTTTGGTGCCAATACC
Source organism: Marmota flaviventris (assembly GCF_047511675.1). Taxonomy (NCBI): domain Eukaryota; kingdom Metazoa; phylum Chordata; class Mammalia; order Rodentia; family Sciuridae; genus Marmota; species Marmota flaviventris. Next base: position 105,153,649 of record NC_092518.1, read on the forward strand.
ATACTGTTTTTGTTACTATTGCTCTGTAGTATAGTTTAAGTTCTGGTATAGTGATGCCACCTGCTTCACTCTTCCTGCTAAGGATTGCTTTAGCTATTCTGGGTCTCTTATTTTTCTAGGTAAATTTCATGATTGCTTTTTCTATATCTCTGAGGAATGTCATTGGAATTTTGATTAGAATTGTATTAAATCTGTATAGTGTTTTTAGAAGTATGGTCATTTTGATAATATTAATTCTGCCTATCTAAGAGCATCGTAGGTCTTTTCATCTTCTAAGGTCTTCTTTGAATTCTTTTTAGGGTTCTGTAATTTTCATTGTATATATCTTTCTTCTCTTTCATTAAGTTGATTCCCAAGTATTTTATTTTTTGAGGCTATGAAGAATGGGATAGTTTTCCTCGTTTCCCTTTCTGAGGATTTGACACTGATGAACAGCAATGCCTTTGATTTATGGGTGTTGATTTTATATCTTGCTACTTTGGTGAATTCATTTACTCATTCTAGAAGTTCTCTAGTGGAACTTTCAGGGCCTTCCAGGTATAGAATCATATCATCAGCAAATAGTGTCAATTTGAGTTCTTCTTTTTCTATGTGTATCCCTTTAATTTCTTTCATCTGTCTAATTTCTCTGGCCAGTGTTACAAAAAACTATGTTGAATAGAAGTGGTAAAAGAAGTTATCCCTGTCTTGTTCCAGTTTTTAGAGAAAATGCCTTAAATTTTTCTCCATTTAGAATGATGTTGGTCTGGGGCTTAGCACATATAATCTTTATGATGTTGAGATATGTTCCTGTTATCCCTAGATTTTGTAGTGTTTTGAACATAAAGGGGTGTGCTGTATTTTGTCAAATGCTTTTTCTGTGTCTATTGAGATGATCATATGATTCTTTAACCACTGATGTGATAAATTGCATTTATTGATTTCCGTGTGTTGAACCAACCTTGCATCCCTGGGATGAATCCCACTTGATCATGGTGCACAGTCGTTTTGATATGTTTTTGTATTTTATTTGCCACAATTTTATTGAGAATTTTTGCATCTATGTTCATTAGAGATATTGGTCTGAAGTTTTCTCTCTCTCTCTCTTTTTTTTTGATATGTCTTTGCCTGGTTTTGGAATCAGAGTGATATTGGCCTCATAAAATGAGTTTGGAAGTGGTGCCTCTTTTTCTATTTCTGGAAATAAATTGGAGAGTATTGTTATTAGTTCTTCTTTAAAGGTCTTGTAGAACTCAGCTGTGTATCCATCCAGTCCTGGGATTTTTTGGTTGGTAGACTTTAATCACATCTTCTATATTGTTACCTGAAATTGATCTGTTTAAATTGTGCATATCATCCTGATTCAATTTGGGCAAAGTATATGACTCCAGAAATTTGTCGATGCCTTCAATATTTTCTATTTTATTGGAGTACAGGTTTTCAAAATAATTTCTAATTATCTTATGTATTTCTGTAGTGTCTGTTGGGATATTTCCTTTTTCATCATGAATGTTAGTGATTTGAATTTGCTCTCTCCTTATCTTTGTTAGCATGGCTAAGGGTCTGCCAATTTTATTTATTTTTTCAAGAACCAACTTTTTGTTCTGTCATTTTTTTTTCAATTGCTTCTTTTGTTTCAATTTCATTGATTTCAGCTCTGATTATAATTATTTCCTCTCTTCTACTGCTTTTGGTGTTGATTTGTTCTTCTTTTTCTAGTGCTTTGAGATGTAATGCCAAGTCATTTATTTGTTGACTTTTTCTTCTTTTAAGGAATGAACTCCATGCAATGAAACTTTCCTCTTAGAACTTCTTTCATAGTGTCCCAGAGATTTTGATATGTTGTATCTGTGCTCTCATTCACCTCTAAAAAATTTTAATCTCCTCCTTGATGTCTTTTGTAACCCATTGTTCATTAAGTAGCACATTATTTAGTCTCCAGATGTTGGAGTGTATTTTATTTTTTATTTTGTCATTGATTTCTAATTTTATTCAATTATGATCTAATAGAATGCAGTATAGTATCTCTACTTTTTTTTTGGTGCTTGGGATTAAACACAGGGCCTTGTGCATGGGAGACAAGCACTCTACCAACGAGCTATATCCCCAGCCCAGTATCTCTACTTTTTTATATTTCCTAAGACTTTCTTTGTGGAATAGTATATGGTCTATTTTAGAGAAGGATCCATGCACTGCTGAGAAGAAAATATATTCTCTCATTGAAGTTTGGAATATTCTATATATGCCAGTTAAGTCTAAGTTATTGATTGTGTTATTGAGTTCTATAGTTTCTTTGTTCAGCTTTTGTTTGGAAGCTCTATCTAGTGATGAAAGAGGTGTGTTAAAATCACCATAAATTATTGTGTTATGGTGTATTTGACTCTTGAACTTGATAAGAGTTTGTTTGTGACATATATCTTTATAATTGTTAATTCTTCTTGGTGTATGGTTCTCTTGAACAGTATGTAGTGTCCTTCTTTATCCTTTTTGATTGACTTTAGTTTGAAGTCTACTTTATTTGATATGAGGATGGAAACCCCTGCTTGCCTCCACAGTCCATGGGAATGGTATGATTTTCCCCAACCCTTAATCTTTAGTCTGTGGATGCCTTTTTTCTATGAGATGAGTCTCTTGGAGGCAGCATATTTTTGGGTCTTCTTTTTTTTGGCCCAATCTGCTAGTCTATGTCTTTTGATTGGTGAGTTTAGGACATTAACATTCAGGGTTATTATTGATACATGATTTGTATTCCCAGCCATTTTTGTTTATTTTTGGTATTTAACGTGACTTGGTTTCTCCTCTGATTAGATTTTCCTTTAGTGTAATCCCTGTCTCTGCTGATTTTCATCATTGTTTTTCATTTCGTCTTCTTGGAATATTTTGCTGAGGATGTTCTCTAGTGCAGGCTTACTCATTGGAAATTCTTTTAACTTTTGTTTATCATGGAAGGTTTTTATTTCATCATCAAATCTAAAGCTTAGTTTTTCTGGATATAAAATTCTTGATTGGCATCCATTTTCTTTCAGAGCTTGGTATATGTTGTTCCACCATCTCCTGGCTTTGATGGTCTGGGTTGCAAAATCTGCTGAGATACGAATTAATCTCCCCCTATATGTGATCTGATTCCTCTCTCTTGCATCTTTTAAGATTCTATACTTATTCTGTATGCTAGGCATTTTCATTATAATATGCCTTGGTGTATATCTGTTGTAATTTTGTACATTTGGTGTCCTGTAAGCCTCTTGTATCTGGTTTTCCAATTTGTTCTTCATGCTTGGGAAATTTTCTGATATTATCTCATTGAAGAGATTGTGCATTCCTTTGGTTTGAAACACTGTACCTTCCTCTATCCCAATGACTCTTAGATTTGGTCTTTTGATGCTGTCCCATAATTCTTGGATGTTCTGTTCCTGGTTTCTATCTTTCTTCACTGTGTGATCAACTTTATTTTCCAGATTGTATACTTAGTCTTCCTTATCTGATGTTCTTTCTTCCAAGTGATCTAGTCTGTTCTATTGAGTTTTTTTGTTTGATTTATTGTATCCTTCATTTCAACGATTTCTTACTTTTTTTCAGGGTCTCTATCTCTCTCTTGAAATAATCTTTTGCTACCTGTATTTGTTCTCTTATCTCATTGTTGGAGTGATCAATTTTTGCTTGTATTTGCTCATTTAGGTCATTCTTTAATCCAGAGATCATTTTAATTATGAACCTTCTGAACTCCTTCTCTGACATTTTATGAACTTCGCTGTCCGTAGGTTCTGTTATTATTGTGTCCTTGTTTGTTCGGGGCACTTTCCTCCCTTGTTTTTTCATGTTGTCTATATGTCTTACTTTCTTGCAGTGTGGATCTGAGATATTACAGTTTCTTCCCTTTATTCTTGTAGTACCCATGCAGATTGTACCTCACCTTGATGTTGGGCTTCCCTAAATGGATGCTACTGCATTCTGCATCTTTTGGTATTTTGACCTGTGTAAGTTGGAGTGGGTGGATCTGGGCCCCTGGGCTTGACCTTCCAAGGTATTCTGCTGGTCAGAAGGTACAGTCCTGTGCCAAAGGCTAGGCTCTGGTAGTCTCTGCCTTGCTGAGGAAGGGGTGAACCGGACCTCCTGAGAGCCTGCAATACCCATGGGCTGGTGTGGGCGCTCTGGGCTGGATCTTGTCTCCCTCCACAGTCCAGTGGAGCCCCTTGTATTTTTATTTAGTAAACTTTCCTTTCATATTCTGGTATTCATATTAGTGTTTTTTTCATTGTTATAAAATTCCTCCCTTTCCCATATCTTCATAGATAATTTATTAAGAAAATAAGGACAAATGGAGCATGAAATAGTTTAAAAAACTTTTTTAAAGTTCTTTCATGAATATTCTCAAACATGGATTTGTACATTCTGATCCTTATCTAATTTGTCAATTATATCATATACTTTCTATATGTCTGTATGTGTAGTTTTACCTTTTTAAAATTAATTAATTAGTTCTAATTTGTTATACATGACAGCAGAATGCATTTCAGTTTATAGTACACAAATGGAGCACGTTTTTCATTTCTCTGGTTCTACACAATTCCCTTCTTCATACATGTATGTAGGGTAATGACGTTTATCTCATTGCACAAATTTTCTACTCCCATTCCCCCTCCCTTCCTTTCCCTCCCCTTTTCCCTATATTAAGTTCCTCCATTCCTCTCATGCTCCCTCCACTCCCATTATGGATCAGAACCCACTTATCAGAGAAAACATTTGGCATTTGTTTTTTTGGGTTTGGCGTATATCACTTAGCATGATATTCTCCAACTCCATCCATTTACCTGCATATGCCATGATTTTATCCTCTTTTTTTAAAAAAAAATAGTTGTAGTTGGACACAATACCTTTATTTTATTATTTATATTTTTATGTGGTGCTGAGTATTAAACCCAGCACCTCACATGTGCTAAGCAAGCATTCTACCACTGAGCCACAACCCCAGCCCCGATTTTATTCTCTTTTAATTCTTAGTACTATTCCATTGTGCATATATACCACTGTTTCTTTATCTATTCATTAATTGAAGGACATATAGGTTGGTTCCACAATTTAGCCATTGTGATTTGTGCTGCTGTAAACATTGATGTGACTGCATCAGTGTAATATGCTCTTTTGAAGTCCTTTGGGTATGAACTGAGGAGTGAGATAGATAACCCATTTAATATATGGGCTAAGGAACTGAATAGACACTTCTCAAAAGAAAATATACAATCTATCAATAAATATATGAAAAAATGTTCACCATCTCTAGCAATTAGAGAAATGCAAATCAAAACTACTCTAAGGGCTGGGGCTGGGGCTGGGGCTCAGTGATAGAGTGCTAATCTCTCTTGTGTGAGGCACTGGGTTCAATCCTCAGCACCACATAGAAATGAATAAATAAAATAAAAGTATTGTGACCATCTACAATGAAAAAAATATTTTTAAAAAACTACTCTAAGATTTCATCTCACTCCAGTCAGAATAGCAGCTATTAAGAATACAAGCAACAATAAGTGTTGGTGAGGATGTGGGGAAAGAAGCAAACTCATACATTGCCGGTGGGACTGCAAATTGGTGCAACCAATCTGGAAAGCAGTATGGAGATGCCTTAAAATACTTGGAATGGAACCACCATTTGACCCAGCTATTTTTGCTTTTTTACTTTGGTAAGACATACTTAACATAAAATTACCATTTTAACCATTCTCAAATATACAATTCAGGTGCAATGAGAACAATCACATTTTTGTACAACTTTCACTAATATCCATATCAAGAACTTTCACCATCTCAAACTGAAAATTTATACCTATTAAGCAATAACTCACCATTGTCTGTTACAACCACCCCTGATAGCCACTATTCTCCTTTCTATCTTGATTAATTGGATATTCTAGTAAATTCATTTAAGTGAAATCCTTCAATATTTGTCCTTTTGTGCCAGACTAATTTCACTTACCATGAGGTGTCCTAGGATTGTCCATATTGTAGCAAGTGTTAGAATTTCATTCTCTTTTAGGCTGAATCATATACATAAAACACATTTTTTAATCTGTATATTCATTGATAAACATGTGGATTGTTTCCCCATTTTGACTATTGTGAATAATAGTGCTACCATGAACATTGCTGTACAAATGTCAAAGTCCCTTCTTTAAGATATTTTTATATATACTCAGATGTATAGTCATTGAATAAAATGATAATTCTGTGTTTAAGTTTTTGAGGATCTACTTTAATGTTTTACACTGTGTCTGTACCTTTTTATTTATTTTTATTAGACCATTTTAATAATACATAGTATTTTGGTTTATTTTGACAAAATTATACATGCAAGAAATTTTATTTCAGTCTCTGTTTCCCCTCCCCATTTCTTCCTGACCCACTTTTGTCTCTCCTCTGGTCTACTTATCTTCCTTTCTCTACCTTATTTATTCATTTTTTATTGGTACTTTGTACACATACATAAATTAAAATTCCCTTTGCTACAATTTATATGTGTACAAAACGATTTTGTTGAATTCATTCCATATTTCTTCCCTTTTCACTTCCTTCCTTCCCTCTCCTTATCCTACTCCAATGATCTTTCCTATTACTTTATGATTTATGATCCCCTCCCCTACAGCCTTCTTTCCTTTCTTTTGTTCTAGCTTCCACCTCTAGATTTGCTGAATCTGGCTTATTTTACCTAGTATGATATTTTCCAGTTCCTTCCATTTGCCAGTAAATGTCATTATTTCATTCTATTTATGGCTGAGTGAAATTCCATTTTGTATATATACCACGTTTTCTCAATCCATTTATCTGTTATTAGTCACCTGGGTTGATTCTATAATTTGACAATTGTAAATTGTACTGCTCTAAACATTGAAGTGACTGTATTGCTATACTATGCTGATTTTAGTACCATTGTACAAATGTTGAGGAGTGGGTTAGCTGGGTCATTTGATGGCTCCATTACTCTATTCCTCCATTTTGAGTAATGTTCACACTGCCTTCTGCAGTGGTTCCAATAATTTGCTGCCCTCCTACAATGTATGAGTTTACTGTTTCCCCTACATCCTGCCCAACACTTATGGTTATTTGTGTTCCTGGTAATTGCCATTCTGACTGGAGTGAGTTGAAATCAGTGTAGTTTTGATTTTCCTTTACCTGATTGCTAGAGATTTTGAACAATTTTTCATATATATTTTTAGCCATTTGTATATTCTTCTTCATCTTTTTTTTTTTTTTTTTTGGTACTGGAAATTGAACCCAGGGGTGCTTAACCATTCATCCACATCCCCAAACCCTTTTTGAGACATGTTCTTTCTAATTTGCTTAGGGCCTCACTAAGTTGCTGATGCTGGCTTTGAACTCATGATTCTCCTGCCTCAGCCTCCCAAGTCCCTGGGATTACAGGTTGTGTGCCACCATACTTAGCTCTGTTTCTTCTTTTGAAAAATTTGTTTAGCCCTTTTACCCATTTATTGATAGAGTTATTATGGTTTTTGGTACTGATGATTAAGCCCAGGAGCAGTCAATTACTGAGTCACATCCCCAGTCCTTTTTTGTATTTTACTTAGAGGCAGTGTCTCACTGCTTAGCTTAGGACCTTGCTAAGTTGCAGAAGTTGGCTCTGAACTCACAATCTTCCTATTGTAGCTTCCTGAGCCACTGGGGTTACAGGTGTGTGTCACCACTCCTGGCTTGAGTTCTTTATATGTTCTGGATATTAATCCCCTCTCAGACAAGTGTCTTGCAAAGATTTTTCTCCCATTCTATAGACTCTTCATTTATTCTCTTGTAGCTTTAATGTGCAAGAAGCTTTTTAATTTGATGTCATCCCACTTATTGATTCTTAGTTTTATTTCTTGAGTTTTAGGGGTAATATTGAGTGACTGTACCATTTTATATTGACTTCAGCAATGCACTATAATTTAAATTTCCACATCTTTGACAACACTTTATTTTCTTTGTTTTGCTTTTAAATAATAGCCATCCTAGTTGATATGAAGTGGTACCTTATTTTTTTCAGTGCTAGGGATTGAACCCAGGGCCTCACACATGCTAGATAAGTGGAATATGACTGAGCTATATCCCCAGCCCTGTTTTGCATTGTTCTAATAATTAGTGTTGTTGAGCATCTTTTTGTAGGATACCTTTATTTTATTTTATTTTTATTAGCCACATATGACATTACAATGATCTTGGCAATCCATACATTTGAATCAATTGGGGTATCAATTGGAGCATATTTTAATGTGCTTATTGGGCATATGTCTATCTTCTTTGGTGTATATTTAAACAGTTAGCTTTTGTTTTGATTGTTTTTGAGTTTAGTATTTTCCTGAAGGAATCCTTTAGCATTTCTTTCAGTGCATTTCTAGTTATATAATATTCCTTCAACTTTCATTAATCTGGAATTCTCTTAATTTCTTTCCTATATTTGAAGGATGGTTTTGACAGATATGGATTTTCTCCCTTTTTTCCCTCAACATGTGAATATCATCCCTTGTTTTTTGACCTTTATGGCTTGACATGGGAAATAAGCTACTTACATTATTGATAATCTTTTGTATGAGAGATGCCACTTCTCTTTTGCTGTTTTCATTATTCTTAATATGTGTCTTTCAACAATTTGATTGTAATACATCAATTTGGATCTCCTCAAGTTTATTGAACTTAAAGTTCATTGGTCTCAGTTTTATAGATTACTGTGTCTCATGAAATTTAGAAAGTTTTAGCCATTATTTCTCCCTATCTTTCCTCCCCTTTATCTTTTTTTCCTCCAAGACTGTTGTTCTACTAGATGGTATTCTAAAACTTCCTTATGCTTGGTTCACTTTTCTTCATTCTTTTATCCTTTCCTTTTTTGAAAATGAATACTTTCAATTTTCCTGATTTTTTTTCTGCATGTTCAAATCTACAGTTGAACTCCTCTTATGAATTTTTAATTTGGCTATTGAAATTTCCATTCCAGAAATTTTGTTTGGTTTCTTCTTACAATGTTATCGCTTTGTGCATATTTTCACATTGCTTACATATTTTGCCTTGTTTCCTTTAGTTCTTTGCTCATATTTTCCTGTAGTTCTTGAGTGTAAGACGGCTCTTGAAAATCTTTTCTAGCATACTCAAAGTCTAGATTTCCTCAAGTATGTTTTGTTGCTTTATTTTCTTTGAATTGATTGTACTTTGTATTTTCTTTGAGTACTTTTGATTGTTTTTAGATGAAATATAAATATTGTAGTGTGGAAACTATTGAAATTAGACTTATCCTTTTCCAGGATTTGTTGTTTAGTTGTGGCTGCTGTTGTTTTATTGGAAGGCTTAGTAGTCCTTTTGTTTGGTGACACTCCCAAAGTATTTTTAAGTGCTATATTTATGGTTGTGCATATATTAGGTTATATGTTCAGTTAATATTTGTCAAATATTTTCTTGAATTCCAGAAACTAAAAATTCCAAAGAACATAAAACAGACCAGAAAAAAATTGCAGTTCACTCAACCTTTGCAGGTTTTCTTTGAACAGGAGTTCTTTTCCATACTTAGATATGGTTGAATGGAACTTAGGGATTAGTCTTAGTTGAAAGCATTGCTTCTTCACAGGTCTGTTCTCAGCATGTGTATTTGTTAGAGTCTGTAAACAAGTCTGGATGGTGCCTGGCAAAATGCCAGAGGGAGTGGTTTGTGAAGTAACACCAGCGAGCCATTAAGTGTGGATATTCCTTATTGGTTGACTGATGTATCTAGTTTATGCTAATTAGATAAGCTGTGTGGAATGTATAAATACCGCTCCTGTCCTGCAATAAAAGGCTCCCATTCCTGCTGTATCAATCTACACAAGTTGTTCGTCACCCCCCCCCCCCCGCCCCCGGTTATTTTGCCCAGCCAGCCGGGCTGCGGCATGTATTGCCTTCCAAATTTCATTTTATATACAGGTCCTTTTAAATGTATTCATTTTCCAAAGAAACCCCACCCCTTGACTTGGCTCATAGGTCTTAGGTGGGCTATCATATGTTTTGCCCATAATCTTTTGTTCTAAGCATTTGTAGGTTATTTCAGCCCGCAGCATTTTTGGACAGCCTGCTATTTTTCTAGCCTGACCTTCAAGTTAGATGATGATTGCCTGTGTCTCTCCTTCAGGTATCCCCCAGAGAGTTAAGAACAGAGATACACAATAATTTATGAATAAGGTGTGTTCTGTTCCTTATTGATGCAAGGAAGAAAATCCTACACTGGGAATGCAGGCATCCATCTTCACAATTGTCACCATGTTAGGGATGGGGTGTGTGTGTGTTTGTGTGTGTGTGTGTGTTTGTGTGTGTGTGTGTGTCTGTAAAGATGCCACAAATTTTTTTCTGTTATTTTGACATTTCATTTTTTGTTTGCTTCAGTTTATGTGCTTTCTCTAAAGCTTGAATACAGAATTTGATGAAGTTGGTTCTGACAACTGCTTTTTTTTCTCTAATGTTTCTGTGTTGGAACAAGAAGTTGGAGCTGCCTACAATAATATTTTGCTAACATTACTCCCCATTTTTACTCTCTTTGAAGCTCAAATTTTACTGAGTGAGAATTTATACATTGGGAATTTTGATTGTCTTTGTTTGGGCAAGGGGGATATGAAGAAAAATTTGGGAGAGAATATTTCTTGTATATTTTTCATTCCTACATATTCTTTCCTAAGGATCATGTTTTAACCATAAGACAGAATAATAAGAAAAATAAGGCAGAAAAAGAAAAAGGAGACAGAAAAATAAGGCAGGCTTATCTTAATCTTTTTTCTTGCACTCTCTTTCTCTTCTGTTTTTCCTTTATATTTACATTACATTACATGTCAGGCTAGTGAAATCCTTTTCAAATTGGCCTGTGAGTTTTTTTAACATCACCCTAATAGGGCTTTTATTAGTCCATATACTTATATATAATTGTGGAGTTCATTTTGACATATTCGTAAATGCATATGTCATAATTTTGTTCCTCACCAATAGAGTGATTGCCTGGTATATTTGAGGCCCTGGATTCATTCCTGAGCACCACAAAAAGTCACCTAGCAGCTTTTAATAGCATGTAAACTATTTTGTATAAGCTGTGCCTGACCTAGAACCAGTCATTTATCTTTTCATGGAATGTGATACTTCCTCTACAGTCTAAGTCTTCTAGTGTTTATTGCTACTTGTTTAGGCCTTTCCCATGTATAGAACTGATATAGATAGAGAAGAAGTAAGAAGAAGCAAGAGAGAGAGAGAGAGAGAGAGAGAGAGAGAGAGAGAGAGAGAGAGAAAGGGAGGAAGGAAGAAAGGGAGGGAGGGAGGGAGGAAGAAAGGGAGGGAGGGAGGGAGGGAGGAAGGAAGGAAGGAAGGAAGGAAGGAAGGAAGGAAGGAAGGAAACAAGGAGGGAAGGAAAGAAGGAGAAAAATAAAACTTTATGAGTTCATATCTCTACTTTTAATTCCAATTCAGCAGTATAAGGTTTTTACTTAATATTTTCTATATCACACCTTTATCTCCTTTCTTCTATTCCCATCCAATTTCAGTTGCTAATCTCAATTTAGTTTGCTGTATTTCCAGTTAACACTTTTTTTTTTTTTTTTTGGCTACGTTGGTCCTTTTATGTTCTCAAGTGAATCAGGTACCCTGTTGCTTCCCTCTGCTTTATTCAGAACACTTCTAATGCCATGCTGATCTTATCATGTTGGTATTTCTCTTGCCCATCTGCTTGTGTTTTCAGATTGTGGGGTATCTTATCACATACTTTTATTATGTTTCTCATGAGATTTTGATTTTGATATCTTGTTGTTATGTCTGTTTCAGAGAATTCAGAGAGATTGAAAACCTGTTACTGTTGCCTCCATCTTCTACCAATCCTTTACTTTGTAATAATTTTATCCCAGGGCAATTTGATATACAGAGTGACTAAGTAACTTTTTCAGTGTTGCAGAGTAATTAACAAAGGCAGAATTCAAGGTCTAGCAATTTACCTAGAGCCATGGGTTTAGCCTCTTCTCTGTGTCACCACATCAACAAAGTATATCTTCATCATTAACTAGAGAGAGAATACTTTTCTTTAATCTCTCCTATGTTTACTGAGTGAGAATGTATACATTGGGAATTTTGATTGTCTTTGTTTGGGCAAGGGGGATATGAAGAAAAATTTGGGAGAGAATATTTCTTGTTTATTTTTCTTTCCTACACATTCTTTCCCAAGAATCATGTTTTAACCATAAGACAGATTAATAAGAAAAATATGGCAGAAAAAGAAAAAGAAGATAGAAAAATAAGGCAGGCTTATCTTAATCTTTTTTCTTGCACTCTCTTTCTCTTCTGTTTTCCCTTTTACATCTTTTCTTTTCTCTTTAATATCTCTTGAGTTTGTTATGGTCAGGCAAGTTGGACTTCTTATATGTTTACAGTCTTTATGGTATAAGCAGATCAATCTTAGCAGCTCCCTCCTGCAGTTCCAGCTACTATTTTGTCCTTCTGCTTCTGATTTATTCATCTGAATTAATAAATTACATCTTTTCTTTACTAGAATCCACCTACATTAAATTGAATGTGATAAGAGAGTAGGAAGACTATTTTAAGCTTTAGAACAAAATCTAGATTTATCATAGATAAAACTGATTATATGAACCTCATTTGGCTTGTGCCCTTCTCAATTCAAAAGTAAGAAATATGTCATTTGAAACATCACCATTATCAAGTACAGCATTATAGAAAGTTAGTTGTTGAGAATAATCTTTATTCTTTTCTTGTCCACCCAACTGTTTGATAATCAATGGATGTACACCATAGCTTGGTGACAAGTTATCCTCTTTTGAATACCTGCGATTATATGGCTATCTTAGGTCAAATGGCTTGTTTTACCTTGACAAGTTTTTTTTCCCCATTGGCTTTTATTTTTTTCTTAAATTATGCATGACAATACAATCCATTTTAACATTATACAAACATGGAATATATCATGTTCTAATTCAAATCTCAATACCTCTCCTTTCACTTACCTTTCCCCAAGCCCCATTAACTTCCCTCTATTGATCTTTCTGCCATTTACCCATTGTTATTATAGTTTTTAAATTAATTTCTTGTGGATGTACATGATTGTAAGATTTACTGTGGTACATAGGAAAGTTATATCAGATTCATTCCACTGTCTTTCCTTTTTCCATCCCACCTCCCTTCCCTTCATTCCCATTCATTCTCAATTTATACTAAAGTAAACCAAATGAGTCTGGCTCTAATGCTGCCTAGTGTCCTTATATAACATCATAACATGTTACTGCCTCACTTTCCTTTGTTGTTGAATGAAGTAATAGTTAAGGATAACCTAATTTTCAGGGATGTGATAGAAAATGTGGCATGAGAGATGCAAAGCACTTTGTTGTATATATATATATATATATATATATATATATATATATATGTGTGTGTGTGTGTGTGTGTGTGTGTGTGTGTGTGTGTAGAAAAAATAATTTTGGGGCAGTGTACATTTTCTCTAGTACTGAACCTCAAGTTTTCTTTTCTTTTTTTTTTTTTCATTTGTTCTTTTTAGGTATACATGGCAATAGAATGTATTTTGATATATCACACATACATGGAGAATAACTTATTCTAATTAGGATCCCATACTTGCAGTTGTACATGATATGGAGTTTCACTGGTGGTATATTCATATGTGAGGATAAGAAAGTTAAATCCAATTAATTCTACTGTCTTTCCTGTTCCCACTCTCCTCCTTTCCCTTTATTCCCCTTTGTCTAAACCAGTGAACTTCTATTTTTCCCTTCTCCTGCCCTTACTGTATGTTTTCCTCCACCTATCAGAGAGCACATTTGGTCTTTGGATTTAGGGGATTAGCATGTTTCAATTAACACGTTAATTCATTTACAGGCAAATGCCATAATTTCATTTTTTATGGATGAGAAATATTCCACTGTGTATATATACTACATTTTATTTATCCATTCATCACAGGAAGGACAGCTACATTGGTTCCATAGTTAGTATATTGTGAATTGTGCTGCTATAATCATTAATGTTGCTGTGTCACTATAGTATGCTGATTTTAAGTCCTTTCTGTATATACTGAGATGTGGAATAACTGAGTCAAAAGGTGGTTCCATTCCAAGTTTTCTGAGGAATCTCCTTACCGCTTTCGATAGTAGTTGTATCAATTTGCAGTCCCACCAGCAATGTATGATTATACCTTTTCCCCCCACATCCTCACAAATATTTATTGTTATTTGTATTCTTGATAATTGCCATTCTGACTGAAATGAGACAGAATCTTAGTGTAGTTTTAATTTACATTTCTCTAATTGCTAGAGATGTTGAACTTTTTTTATCATATATATGTTGACCATTCATATTTCACTTTCTGTTAAGTGCCTGTTCCATTTCTTTGGCCATTTATTAATTAGGTGATTTGTTTTTTATGTTAATTTTTTTTAGTTATTTGTATATCCTGGAGATTAATGCTCTGAGGTGCAAGTGACAAAGATTTTCTCCCATTCTGTAGGCTTTCTTCATGTGCTGGATTGTTTCTTTTGCTGTGAAGAAGCTTTTTGTGTAGATACTATCCCACTTATTGATTCTTGATTTTACTTCTTGTAGTTTAGGAGTTTTGTTGACTAAGTTGATTGCTAAGATAATATGATGGAGAGTTGGGCCTACATTTTTTTTCTAGCAGGTGCAGGGTTTCTGGCCTAATACCTAGAACCTTAATCTACTTTGATTTCAGTTTCATGCAGGATTAGAGATAGGGTTTGAATTTCATTGTACTACATATGGAATTCCACTTATCCCATCACCATTTGTTGAAGAGGCTATCTTTTCTCCAAAGTATATTTCTGGCACCTTTGTCTACTATGAGATAACTGTATGTGTCTTTGTCTGTGTGTCTTCTATTCTGTTCCATTGGTTTTCATAACTGTTTTTGTGCTAATATCATGCCATTTTTAAAATATAGCTCTGTAACATAATTTAAGGTCTGTGATGGATGCCTATTGCTTTACTTTTCTCACTCACTCAGGATTACTATTAATCCACTGATTAGATTACACTTCTCATAATAATTTCATCTTTGAAAATTCTTGCATTTGAACTTTTGAGGGACACCTCATATATAAACCATAACAGTTATATCTGGAAATATTATAGCATTTACTATAAGAAATCAAAAAAAATTGTTGTCCTCCTTCCCTTTGTTTTTGGTATCAGGGATTGAACCTAAGGGTGCTTTACCACTGAGTCACAGCCCAGCCCTTGTTTTGTTTATTTGTTTTGAGACAGGGTCTCACTAAGTTGCTTAGGGCCTTGCTAAGTTGCTAATGCTGATCTTGAATTTGGAGTCCTCCTTTGTTAGCCTCCCAAGTTGCTAGGATTACAGGTATGCACCACCGTACGTGACCTTCCCTTCATTATTGAGTATGTATATTTACTTAATTGGCTCCTTTAATATATACCTTTATATGTGGGTTTTAATCTTTTGTTGTCCAGCATCATCAGCATTACCTAGAATTCCATTAGAATTATAGACTTTTAAGACCCATCCCACATCCACTAGATTAAAATCTGCATGTTAAGAAGATCCCAGGTAATACTTATGTGTATTAAAGTATGAAAAGCACTGATCTAAATGATTATAATATGCTGCCTCATCCTGTTAGTATAAACCAGTCTTCATTAGAAGTTTAAAAGGCCAGAGATTGCTAAAAATAAGTAATACAGATGAATGAAGCTGGTGATAGAATAATAAACTGGAATGAAACTGGAATTTAAAAGCACTACACACTAGAGAAGAGTATAATGTATATTTTATTCTTCAAAGGGATCAAGGTAGTGACATGAATGTGAAAGTAGAATCAACAACAGGTCCAGGTCAAAACTAGGCCCAAACAAAGTAAACCAAGAATAGAGATATATCATGTTACCCTGAAGAGTTGCAGATCCCTTTGCCTTAAGATGTACCTAGCTATCTCACCTGGAAATTGATTACCTTTATCTAGAAATCCCTCAGAAGCACTAGGAAAATTCAGAGGCTGTTGTATACACGTTATTTTCCTTCTAATTGTTGCTATGGGACTTACCATGAAGCATCACAGGAGAAAAGAGGAAGGTATTTTTATAAAGTAAGTAACCCAAAGATAGAAATGTGGAAGGTTTAGACCTAATTGAGGATTCACTGTTACCTTGGACTTTGTTTTCCAGGTGGCAGAAAATGAATGTCATATAAATTTCTTGAAACAAATAGGCAGCAACTAAAGGCATGGAAATCTCTGTTAAATGGAAAATTTTATTACAATATTATTCAAGCATTATTTATTGTGACATAAATGCTATGCTATACTTTTGGTGAAGAGCCCAATGATACATGTGGTATATAGGCTAGTATAACCAAATCATGGTAAGCTGTGTGTGTGTGTGTGTGTGTGTGTGTTTTTTCAGTCTATAAGTATAACTGTTTGCATAGACCAGCCTTCCCTGTAACATAAGTAGCAGTTCTATATATGGTGAACTTGGAAGTACCATGCTATCAAAAGGTACCTTTTCTATCAGTTTTGCTGATAAGAAAAATCTTTTGCTATAAATAGAGTATTTTTGTTCCTTAATGACAGAAATAATATGATATAGAATAACAAAAGTAAAGACAGAAAAGGAGAATAGGGGAGGAGAGAGCCACCCAGGTTCCAGCCAGTTTCATGATGGACAAGTGATTGAATATCACTATTTAATTGGAAAGGAGAAGATCTAAAGCACTCTCTCCTCTCTCTCCCTCTCTCTCCTCCCTCATTCCCTCCCTCCCTCCCTCCCTTCCCTCTTTCCCCCTTTCCTTCCTCCCTCCCTCTCTCCCTCTTTTCTCCCTTGCTCTATAGCTCTCTATGGTTCTCTCTTTCTCTCTTTTTGTCTTTGTCTTTTGGCTTTGTGTTGGACATATCTATTGTTATTCATTTTTTATGACAAGGAAGACTCTATTATAATCTATCAGTAATCTAGCATTGAACCTACTAAACCAAAAACCATAGTGCAAAGATTTTCTAACACACAAACAGAAAACATTTGCCCTGTTATGGTTTGGATGTGAGGTGTCCCCCAAAAGCTCATATGTGAGAAATGCAAGAAGGTTCAGAGGAGAAGTGAGTAGGTTGTGAGACTTTTAACCTAATCAGTGAATTAATTCCCTAATGGGGATTAACCGAGTAGTAACTGAAGTGGTAGGGTGTGGTTGGAGGAGGTGGGAATTGGGGCCTGTCTTTGGGTATATATCTGTACCTGGAGAGTGGAGTCTATCTCTCTCTGCCTCCTGATCAAGGTGATGTGAGCTGCTTCCCTCTGCCATACTCATCCCCATGATGTTCTGCCTTACCTTGAGCCCCAAGGAATGGAGCCTGCTCATTGTGGATTGAGACATCTGAAACTATGAGCTCTCAAGTTCTTCCTCCTATACAGTTGTGCTGATTGGGTCATTTAGTCACAACAGCAAAATAGCTAAGTAAAACATACCCTAAAAGGCAAAACTTAAGTTGGCATACAACATTTTAACTGGCCTATTTAATTGCTAATAAGTAAATTGTATAAACTTCAAAGCTGGAATCTAAAATAAAGTGTACCATTTAGAGAAGAATAAAATAAATAAGAAGAAAGTAAGCAGAAGAGTAGATAACATGGAGAAAGAAAGATGAGTAAAAATAAGTAGAAGAGACAAACACTATTCCAGAGAGGCTTGTAAGTTTTCTTCCTAAATAAACATTCTTTCTGGAGTGAAAAAACAAAAGTGTAAGTTAAATCACTTATCAATGTGTTCCACTGGAATAAATTTCTGGAGCTCTAAAGGTTCAGTGTGATTTGTACTCTACCTACATATTCAAATTCATGGATTTATCTTTTTCACCCTTGGTGAAGAATCTGGTTTTATTTCATGTCTTTGAAGACTTCAAGTTGCTACCTATAGCAGTCTTTCTCAACCACCTTTGTTTTTTTGGAGGGAGGGAATAGCTTATTTCACTTAGCATAAGTCTCTGTAGATCTATCAATTTGATGGCAAAAGTCATAAACTCATTTTTCTTAATGGCTAAGTAATACTGCATTGTGTGTATATATATCACATTTTATTTATCCATTTATCTGTTTAAGGGTACCTAGGTTGTCTCTGTAGCTTAGCTACTATGAATTGTGTTGCTATAAACATTGATATGGTTGCATCACTGAACTATGCTGACTATAAATCCTTTGGATATATGGTGAGGAGTGAGATAACAGGGTCAAATGCTGGTTCCATTTCAAGTTTTCCGAGGAATCTTCATATTGCTTTCCAGAGTGCTTGCAGCAATTTGCAGTCCCCACCAACAATATATGAATGTTCCCTTTCCCCCACATCCTTTCCAATATTTATCGTTACTTGTATTCTTGATAATTGCCATTCTAACTGGAGTAAGATGAAGTAGTTTTAATTTGCATTTCTGTAATTGCTGAAGATGTTGAACAATTTGTCAAGCATTTTTTGACCCTTCATATTTCTTCTTCTGTGAAGTGCCTGTTCAGTTCCTTTGGCCACTTATTGATTGGTTATGTGGGGGGGGGGGTTGGTATTTTTGAGGTTTTTTTTTTTTTTTTTTTTTTTTTTTGTATATCCTCTATATTAATGCCATGTCTGAGGAGCAGATAGCAAAGATTTTTCTCCCATTCTGTAATCTCTGTCTTCATGTTCTTGATTGTTTCATTTCTGTGAAAAAGCTTTTAATTTCATGCTGTCCAATTTATTGAGTTTTAATTTTATATTTGCACTTTGAGAATCTTGTTAAGATAGTCAGTTCCTGAGCTGACATGTTGGAATGTTGGGCCTACGTTTTCTTCTTGCAGGTTCAGGATTTCTAGTCTAATTCCTAGGTATTTAATCCACTTTGAGTTTTGTGCATGCTGAGAGATAGGAGTTGAATTTCATTCTACTACATATGGATTTCCAGTTTTCCCAGCACTATTTGTTGAAGAGGCTATCTTTTTTCCAGTGTATGTTTATGGCACCTTTGTCTAGCATGAAATAACTGTATTTATGTGGATTTGTCTCTGTGTCTTCTGTTCTGTTCTATTGGTCTTCATGTCTGTTTTTGTGTCAATACCATGCTATTTTTATTTTTTTTTTTACTAGAGCCTGGAAGTATAATTTGAGATCTGGTATTGTGATGCCTCTTTCTTTGCTCAAAAGTTCATATTGAAGCCATATGCAGTTGCACATACCTTTAATCCCAGTGAATCAGGAACCTAAGGCTGGAGGATTGCAAATTTGTGGACAATTTCAGCAAATTAGCAAGGCCCTAAATAAATTCTTGAGAAAATATCTCAAAATAAAAAAATAAAAATTAAAAGTGCTAAGGATGTAGCACCCCTAGATTCAATCCACACTACCCCCCAAAAATATTCATGTTGAATGAATGACTATAGGGCCCAGAAAATTATTATTTTTTTCCTATATCTTGTATATAAGACATAAAGTTTCTGATAATAACTTTATAATAGGCACTAGAAAGCCTGACATGCTTCAAAAATGCCTCTCTTCATAGGTTCTTAATGCCCTTATGCTTAGGAGGCTATTTAAATCCTCCTAAGTTTGCCCTTTTGTCAAGTCAGTTATCACCTAAATACTTTGTATTTTAAATTTTTCCTTCCATTCCTTTCTTCCTTCTATTACTGAAATCACAAGTTTTATGAAGTAGATTCTTATTACTTTTTATAGGGCACATCCCCCATCTTCACTGAAGATGGAGAGAGAACAGCAGGATGATGGATGTGGAACACAAGGCACCTGAAGGACATTTATGTGCTGTGTTCATTGACAGCCTCCAAGTCAATTATTACTATAGACCAGGTGTTGATGAACTTTTTCTACCATTGCAGGCAATGCATTCTCTAATACAACTACTCAGTTATTCTCTTGTTATGGGAAAGCTGCTAGCATTATTATCTAAACCAATAGGTGTGCTCTTGTTTCAACAAGATTTTATTCACAAAAACAGTAGGCTAAATTTCTACCACATGCCATAGTATAGTCATTCCTTCCTATAGATTGCTGTTGGCCACAAGTGGGTACCTGGCCTTATCACATTTTTCATGATTTTGATACTCTTCAGATTAGAAAAATATCCCCCAATGAAGAATTCCTTAGTGACAAGGTCCAATATAACATAAGTCATGAAGAATTCAACAGTCAAAACTTTCCTCCATTCTAATCTCAGTATCCTAAATGAGTAGTATGTGAATGGGGTGATCTATTTTTACCATTTCAAACCATGATCTATCTAAAGCAAATATGAATATAGTTATTGCAATATTCATTAATATAGCAAAGAATTTGTTCTTTTCTCTTGCATTTTTTGTATGTATCATTTAGATTTCTAGAGAGTCAAATGGTAGTTGAAACCATTCAGTCTTATTAAAAGCTTTAGAACAAATATATGCAACTTTCTACTGCATTTTACCCCAGAACAATCCAAGAGCAAAGGAAAATATATGATTTGATTGGTTAGTATGGAGCTCTATGAGGTAAGAAAAGGGTATGTAGCATATGTTAGGAAATATTACAGAAGGTGAACCAGTTCAACTGATGCTAGTGAGCTTCTCTGGTGCCATGGTGCCATGTGTCACAAGTTGGCACAATAGTATCCATACTACCCTGTATTCCAAGCCAAATGATGCTTCTTCAACAGGCATAGGATGCTGCATGAGATATTCCTTTCCAAGAAACATTTTTTTCTTTTCTTTTTTTTAATATTTATTTTTTAGTTGTACACAATACCTTTATTTTGTTTATTTATTTTTATGTGGTGCTGACGATCGAACCCAGGGCCTCGCACGTGCTAGGCGAGCGCTCTACCACTGAGCCACAATCCCAGCCCCCAAGAAACATTTTTTCATGAAAAAATTCTCTCTATCCTCCATTGACAATTATTGTAGTATCTTTTCATTTAGTGTTAGGGAAACAGAACACAATACAACAGGTTAAAAGTAAGAATACAACTTCCTAATTAGTCATTTACCTATTAATTGGGTGAAGGACTCTGAACATCCTAACTTTGAGTACCAAAGATCAGGGTATATATATATATATATATATATATATATATATATATATATATATATATATATATATATATATATATTATAAAGCTTTAAAAACTGGATAAAGTTAGTCAAGGTAAGATGTGGAAATTGTTTGTTCATTGTTTGATACATAACACTAAAAATATTAGCTATTATTATTTTTCTCTTTACCTACCTAAGCTGCTGCCCAAGATGAATGTGAGAGAGTGTGGAATGGTGAGAAGAAAGCAGGTTTTAAATTAGACAAATTTCACTGAACATACTCTTTCTTAAACATATTATACATGTAACTGTGGGCAGTTACATATTGGCTTAGGTTGTCTAACTGAATATTGGTTTCATTGGTTTTTGTAAAATGGATATAATTTTATTAATAATAATAATGATAATAATAATGGTTGTCATGCGGATCCATGCCGCAGTCTGGCTGGGCACAATCAGGAGTCACTTGTCAAAAGAAACTAACTTTATTTTTAGAACCACACACGCCAAACAAAACAGCCTCTCAGGAAAAACCCTCAGAGCCCCAACTGCCACCACCGGCTTCCCACAAGCCTCTCTCTCCAACAACAGCCTCTCTCCACCTCCCACAATCCTCCTGCTCTTGAGGCCGATTGGCTGGGTCACGTGGGCGGAGCCAAAAAAGTCCCCCAATGAGCAGCTCTGTGGTCTGAAAGGGCAGGGAAACAGCCCAATGAGCATCACCCCAGAGGAGCCAATCAGCTAGATGTTGCTGGGGCCGCTGTGAGCCAATCATCAGCCGGCAGCTGGAAATTTGCTGGCAGCTGGAAGTTTGCTGGGGCCCCTTAGGCTGTGGCTCTCAACATCTCCCCCTCTCTGTTTAAACAACAAGCATGTGGCTTAGGGACTGTGCCTGCCTTAGGTTGTCCAATAGTACATATGGTACCATTGCAATTGGGTCTTACCCGTCATTGACTACCGGTCCAGTATACAGCCACACCTGTGGAGAGGTCTTTGTACCAGCGGGGGGGTGAGGTTCTTTGCCTCACCTCTGTTGGCCCCAAAATTTTAGCTGGACGATCATGACAAGCAGAAGGGAGGAAGATACACCAAGCCAATTGACGGCTCCTTTTGGAAAAATTGTACCACCGAGATGACACCATCAGCAAAAATACCCCAACACTACCACAAGTCGCTGCACCAACAGATAGTTCACAATGCATACAGATGAGTTCACAATGTGTCCAGGCAAGTTCTGCAAGCAGTTCAGTGATGGCTATTGCAGAAGCTGTAGATTGGTTTTATCTTTGACTTCACCAGCACTGGGATGAAGATAGGAATTCTGGCAATAATGGCTAAAGAAAAAAATATGTAACATTACAGAAGGCACTAAAAGAAAACAATTTTCTTAACAATTTACATTGTCTTCACCGGCACTGGGATGAAGATAGGAATTCTGGCAATAATGGCTAAAGAAAAAATAAAATCAGCCAGCAGCTGGAAGTTTGCTTGCAGCTGGAAGTTTGCTGGGGCCCCTTCGGCTGTGGCTCTCAACAGATCCAATCTTACTAAATGTTTGTTCTCTCTTTAAATTCTACTGGCTGTCCAAATATTTTAAAAAGTAGAATATATTTTGTCTCTATTTTCTGAGTTACACATATCACCCTGCATATCCTAAAATGTTTTCCTGTCCCTTTGAATCCTAATATGGAGTACTATCTTAATTTCTCCATTCACAATATCCTGGGTTTCAAACTCAGGTATGAACCCTAAGGGAATATAATCCATGGATAGTAAAACATTCCCATATTGGAGTGGGAGCTTAGGCTAAGGAAGAAGAAGGCTATCATGGTGAAAGAATAGAGCTAGGGAATGTATTCACTCTGACTTGGGGCCAAAGCACTATCTTCTTGAGTAATTCTCATGGGGAATACATATTCATACATCTTTCATGTCCAGCAAAGGAAACACTCTCCTTTTCTAAATTTGTGCATCTATTGACATAGTATTCTCAAAGGTTATCCCAGAATCTCATCAGTCTTTTACCCATACCAGTTCAAATTACCAACTTATAAGAAATTCTTTCCTTCAGCAACCAGACTAGATGCCTTTAATATCAGTGCTTACAACACATAATCTGGCAAGCACCCATGTTTCTGCAGATGACCCTGAAATCCTACCAGTAAGATCCCACAGGATCTTCTGGATCATTAAATAAAAATTAAATAAAATGAACTGGAAGATATTTAAGTACTGTTTTTTTAGTTCTTAATCTATATTAAATGATTTATGTTGTGCTCAGATTTTGCAAATGTTGCTAAACCTTGTGTTTGCATGGCACATAGAATATTCATATAACTGAAATAGTGCATTCTAGTGGCTGCTGGAAGACCAAGAATGGGCTGAATTAGATAGTTCTACTGTAACAATCTGTTACTAAATAATATTGGGCTTGATAGCAGCCTGCTGTTGCAGTAATACTAAAGAGAAGAATGCCTTCTCTGGAATAGAAGGTGGACCATTTTTACATGTACTATTAAAAGGATATATTTACTCATCGGATTTTAATCTCTCTGGATAAACTTAGGTTTCTAAATAATGTTCTACTGAAGCATCCCTTAGAAAAGGAGCATATTACATAAGTATATACACAGGTACCTATTTTTGATTGGGCTATAACTAAAATATTTGCCCTCCAAACAATTATCTTATTCTATTCCTACTTCAACTTTCTTCTTCATGGTTACCCAATAGTCATGAATTCATTCAGATTCAATATCATTGGCATTTTGTACCCATTTCTGTTTTTACTTATGCCATTGTTTATTCTGCCTGAAATGTGCTCATTTTTCCTTCCCTTTGCTCAGCCAAATCTTAGTAATTTTTTAGAGTCCATTTTAAAGTGTCTCTTCCAGGAAGTTTCCCTTGACTTCTAAGCCTTCTCACATATGATTCTTTCTTTAGAGAACATGCTCTTTATTACTAACTTTCTTTGGCTGATTTCCATGTCTTAGCACACATGTTTCTACTGCATGGAGACTTTCCTTTCCACATGAGACATCAATTTTTCTTCAAAGTGGAGCAATGGGTTATTTTAGACTATAGAGTTTAGTATACAAGCATTTGTAGATTTCTCTATAATATCCTTACTAAATTCTAATTTAACTTAATTGAGGTCAGGGAACATATTCAGTATGGTTTTAATCATTTAAAAAATTTAAGACTTGCTTTATAGCCCAGCATATGGTCTACTTTGGTAAATGTTCCATGTACACTTGAAAATAATGTGTATGCTACAGTTTTTCAGTTTGGTGTTGTATAAATGTCAATTAGGTCATTTTTGTTAATTGTTGTAGCAGATGCAATCGTGTCTCACCCATATACTCAGGACACTAGCATGTGTTCTGCCTTACTGGCAAATTGCAGTAACTCTGTACCTGAGGGATTTTTACAGAAAGATAGAGGGTTATGCTGCCCATGTGCGTGTGTCAGGCCAGAAGTGCTAGATTATTTATATTACTGGGGAATATAGTCCTTTACTGAGAAGTAGGGATACAAATATTCTAGGTCTATTATCCCTTATTCCTTGCTTGGGATAATAATGAGGAAGCTTTTATTCATTTGTTTATTTTTCTTTTTCTCAGAGATGACTCACACACACAAAAATATCTCTATTACTCACTGCAGCACACACTCACAGAAGTAGCTGACCTTCCTTTAACAAATTCCTGGTTCAATATTTCCTAGACCTCCCAAATAAATGACCAGTATTCAAATCCTTATCTCTAGAGCTGCTTTTGGGAAAGCCCAAAGTAAGACAATTTGTTTAGATCTTCTATATTTTTACAAGTTTCTGTCTGCTTGTTTTGTCCCTTAGTGAGGGAGTTGTATTAATGTTTCCTAATCTGTGAGGTATTATATTTCTCTTTTGTTAAGAATGTATATTTTATGCATTTTTAAGTTATATTATTGGGTACGTGCAGATTCAGAATTATTTCTTCCTTTTGAGTTGTCATTTCATCGCTATGAAATTTGCCTCTTAATCTTCTTCCCAATTTTCTTACATTAAAACCTCTAATATTAACACAGTTGTATTAATTACATTTGGGTTAATTGTATGAATGTTTTTTTTACACTGTCTTAGTTTCAAATTTTTTATTTTATTTCCTTATATTTAAGTCTGTCTCTGGCAAGTACCATGTGCTCAGATTTTATTTTCATTTTTATTCTGACAATATTTGTCAGTCTTTGGAGTCTCATAATTTTCATTTAATGTAATTAGTGATACATATGGGTTTATATTTATACATTTACTATGTACTTTCTTTTTGGCCTATTTTGTCTAAATTCTTCTCTCTTTGTTTTCACTCCCCTGCATTGGTTTCTTTTGGATTAATTGTTTGTGTTCATTATTAATTGTATTACCTCATTTGTAATAAATCATCTTTGTGTTGTTTCATGATTAACCCAAATATTATAACAAGAATTCTTTTCTTATTAATGTGTAATGCAAGTTAGTATCTTTCCTACTTCTCAAAAAATGCAAAGACTTTCTAAAACTTTACTTCTATTCACATTCTTCTTACATTTTTTATAGTGTGAATGGCTATGCTGCTCATGTGCATGTGTCAGACCAGAAGTGCTAGGCTATTTATATCGCTAGGGAATATAGTCCTTTACTGAGAATTAGGGATACAAATATACTAGGTCTATTATTCCTTATTCCTTAGTTGGGATGATAATGAGGAAACTTTTTTATTTATTTGTTTATTTTACTTTTGCCAAGGATTTTGATTCAAAATATATTTAATACCACATAAATTTACTATTGTTTATAAATTTAGTATTGCCTTAATGATCAATATTCATTTAAACTTGCTCTTTCAGAAATTCTTTTCTTACATTTTAGTACCCCTACCTCACATCATTTATCTCATAAGTATTTTCTTTTTAGTATGGTTTTAGTGTAGATTTAGTATAGTTATCTTTTTTCATTTTTTTCTATATGAAGAGGATTTATTTTGCCTGAATAGAATGTTTGAGTATATTTTCACTGTAAATTGGATGATAATTTTGCTGAAATTTGCTTTTAGTCCTTTGAAAAAGTCCTATTTTATTCTCACTTCCATCTTTTCAATTGAAAAACCCTAACAGCTGTTAGGGTTACTGGTATTCTTTTAAAGGAAATAGGTCTTTTAAAAAATACTTCATATGATTTTAACATCTTTTGGTTTTCAGAGTGTTAAGAGGATGTACTTTGTGTGTGTGCATTTGTATGCATGCCTGTGTGTGAATGCATGTGTATGTACATGTTTAAGATATTATCTATGGATGATGGTATTCGTCACTTTTGGAAAATTATTAGCTGATGTTATTCCCAATATTCTTCTGATACATTAAATTGTCATTTCCTTAGATTCTAGTTACATGTGTATGCTTAATTTTGTACATTTTTTACGACCTATATTCCAGCTCACTATTATTTTATTCTACTGTCTAATCTGCTGATAATGTATAAAATCCTTATGAGCCATTTTATTTTTATTTCTATATTATCCATTTGATTCTTCTTGTATATTTATATGTGAAAATATTTATCTTTTTATCTATATTCTGAAATATACTTGTCATAGTTATCTCTAAGTTTGTGTCTGATAACTTGAGTCTCTGGATCATCAGTGGGTCTGTTTCTATTGAATGACTTTTCACTTGGGTTTCAGTTTGTCCTGTTTCATACCATGACTGTTATGATTTTATTGAAGGGCTGGGGTTGTGACTCAGTGGTAGAGCGCTCACTTAGCATGTTGGAGGCCCTGGGTTCGATCCTCAGCACCACACAAAAATAAATAATTACATAAATAAATAAATAAGGTATTGTGCAACCACAACTAAAAAAAAGATTTTATTGAAGATTATTGAACATTGTACATGAAAACTTAGAGTCTGTGGGTTCTATTACCTTCCTTTCAAGATAAATTACTTTTCATCTTGAAGGAAGATAGAGTATGGTCAAATCACTTTGATCTCATTGAATCTGATGTATTTGTATTTTTTCCTTTCTCTGAGATGTATCATCTTCAGGGTTTCACCAATGAGCTTGGCTGGTGCTTTTACCTTTATAGGCTCTTAACTTCAATTTTTGTCTTCTCCATATCATAATATTACTGAAATCTCTGCTTCACCTTTTTCTTCTTACAGCTACTTTTAGTTTAGTTTCTCAGAGTAATCCTCTACACAAGTGCAGCTTGAAACTCAGAAATATGCTTCAGGGGAAAACTGTGTGTAGTATGTTGAACTAACTTCTCTATAGTTCCCTTTTCTCTGAGTTTGACCCCTAAATTATAGCTTTCTGTAGCCCTAAACTCTAATATTTGTCTTCTTATCCAGATAAGACAACTGCAATATCAAGAAATTTATGATCTGTTAGTTTTCATGTCCTTTATAAGGATTGGCAAGTGTCCACAAAAGGGAAAACAGCCACAATTTTAGAGCTTACTGCACTGTGTCTTCACTCATTCTTTGAGATTGATTCTTCAAGTACTGGATACCTTGGTTATGCTCTGATGTCATTGGTCAGGGCATTCTGTATTTTATATATTCCAGTTTTCCTGTGACTTGCCGTTAAGTCCTGATCACCTTAGGGACTTTCTTATGCTTTTAAACAACTCTTTTTAACATGTAATTTTATTTTCTATTGGTAGAGAGTGTTGTCTGATACTTGCTGCTTATTTAAATCAAAAGTAGAATTTTGATGACTTGATTTATAAAATTAAGGCTCTTGATATTTATAGAAGAATAGGTTAACAACTACTTTATTTTGGTGCTCTTTAGAATTCCAAAAATATCATTACAGTTTTTTCAGGTGTTTGTGTTTTCTGTCATAATTATTCTATAATCATTGCCTGTTAACCCCAATATATGAATCTCCTGTATATCTATCTGTAATGTATTGTTCCTTATTTTGTCAAATCATTTCTTTAGTTTATTATATTTTGTTAAAAGTCAAGTAACTACATATAAAGTAATTAAAAATCTAGTTTTGTCCAGAGACAATTATTTTTAATTCTGGTAAATAGCTAGATGTGAGCACTAATAATCCTTTTTTCTTAATCTAATGAGAATCTGGGTATCCTTGGAAAGATGTGTCTACTCGGTTTGACCCTTACTCATGTGTATAGCTCTTCAGTTCCCAACTGTTTTAGTCAACTTTTTCACTGCTGTGACCAAAAGACCTGACAAGAACAATCTTGAAGTAAGGTTTTTATTTTAAGGCTCATGATTTTAGAGACCAAAGTTCATGGATGGCTGACTTCATAGCTCTGAGCCTGGGATGAGGCAAAACATCTTGGTGGAAGTGTGTGGCAGAGGAAGAGAGCTAGGAACATGCCCAGAAAGGAGAGGAGAGGAGAGGAGAGGAGAGGGGAGAGGAGAGGAGGGGAGGGGAGGGGGGGAGGGAGAGAGGGAGGGAGGGAGAGAGAGAGAAGCACTTTCAATTACAGGGACCCACCTCTGCCGCACTCTGGCTGGGCATAAAATCACGAGCCACTCAAGCAGGAACAAACTTTATTTTTGAAACTGCCGCCAAAGCCCCGTAGACTCCTGGCAAGATTGCCCACCGGCCTTCTCCTGGCCCCAACAGGAAGTCCCTCCTCCGGAATTCCCTCCTACCGCACTTCCCCAACCAATGGGAACTCTGAGGTGGACAGCAGGAGACCAATATCCATATGAATTCAGATCTTAACATAATCATATCATCTCAATGGCTTGCTGGCTTCACCTTTCAACCAAAAATGCCATGCATCATATTACTTGGCTGTGGCTCTTAGCACACCTCCTTGAGCCACACACTACCTGCCTATAGTTACCACCAAGTTAATCATTTCATCTCTAAACTTTCTTGTATTTTCTCACACATGTACTTTGGGGAGGTGCCTAACATCTAAACCATAACACCAACTGAGCATCTGAGTCATTTAGCAGAACCCATCATCTTTTTATAAACACTAAACTCTAATTTATGGGATTTTTTTTTAAAAATTATTTTTTATTTGTAGTTAGTTGGACAGAATACCTTTATTTATTCATTTTTATGTGGTGCTGAGGATCAACCCAGGGCGTCACACGTGCTAGGGGAGCACTCTATCACTGAGCTACAACCCCAACCCCAACCCCTAACTTATAGTTCTTATATAACTAAAAAAGTATTTCAGGACAAGTGAGATTATATATTTCACAAAGGCCTACTTATATTAGAGAGTTACTTAAAATACTCAAATGGTTTATAAATAATGCATTTAATTATGTGAATGTATTTGTAATTTGAAAATAATGGTTCATGAATGGTACATCCTATTTAAAAATATTACTTTTTAATATTTCCATTTAGCAATTTTCATATAATTCCATTTGTATTTTTCATTCTATGTGATTAAGAAAATATGCTTATCTGTCAGTAAGTTAAGGAGTAATTATTTCTTATATGCAATATGCACTGCTACAGGAATTTCAGAAGTTTGGAGCATGAACACCAAGGGTATTAATCACTACTGAACAACAATTAAAATAAGATGGGGGCTGAAGTTGAAACTCAGAGTAGAGTACTTGCCTAGCATGTGTAGGGCACTGGGTTTGATCTTTAGCACCATATAAAAATAAAGGTTTAAAATGGTACTATTTACCTAGGAGGGAATAAACATATTTATAACTACTAATCTTATAAAATCAAATCATAAATGTAATAGCAAGTGGTTTACTTGATCAACAATTAAGATATTATTTTCATGTAGGTATTCATAGCAAACTGGTCTATGTGAGCATTTGACTCATAACTACAGCCTCATTAGACAAGAGATATGCCAGATAACCCTTTTGGCATGCTAATTCCATTGAAATAAGTTATTCCTTTATTGAAAATTGAAAAGAGAATAGAGAAATCTGAAAGGGGAAAATTTAACAAAGATTCAGCAATCCCCCTGTGATAATTACTTTATTTGTTTAACATATATGTGTTAAGTACCTGCCACAATCCATTTTTATGTGAAGAGCTATGTCTACAAATACATGGCCCTTTTTCCATGTTACAAAAATATAAAAAGCAGTAAAATCACTGGAACAGAAGAGATGTTCATCGAGTCCAGGCTAGGTCAAAGATAAACTGAGATCTAGTATAGTCTGATTATTTGGCATGAAATATGGGGTCAAGAAACAGAAAGTGACTATGAGACTAAAGGAAGTTGATTAGACAGAAATTCTTTTGTACTTTGCTGGAATAAGATGAAGTTTTGGGGCACAAGTAGAACTGGAGTTCTAGTGACATATGTCCCGAGAATATTGGTATCCAATAAACAGTCAAGGGGATTATCCCAGGTGATTTGATTGTGAATTTATAGAGTCAAGAAAGTTTGAAGTCAATATGCTGGATGTATCAATACTACAAATGTTGAGATTCTGTGGTCCCCAGTTGAAATGTGTGGTAGTTGTTATACTGTAAGAGTGAACAGATTAGCATGGCAGAACAGAGATAAGAATGCTTGAATTAAGATGAATGAGTGATTTTCTGGAAATGTCAATTTAACAATGAAATTTCAGAAGTGAGAAGTTGCTATCTGTCATATTATCACTATGTAGTATCCAATTTATGACCATCTTCAAAAGAGTAGAAGAACTCAGAAGACCATTATTTAAACATCCTTCTGATTATCTACTACTGTGATAAACATGGTGACCATATCTTTTATAATAATAAGTGGGAAGCTTTGGATATTGAAATAGATACTGTTACAGATTATACCAGGACAACAGATGTAAACTGCAAAAAGAAAGATACGATCACTACATAAACAATTCACATTTATTCACCCATAAAATGTGAAGAAAGTCCACTTTAAGATAACCATGTTTAAGTACATAAAGCTTTAATGAGTATTAAAGTGTTATATGTCGAATTGGAGTATTCTGCCCTGTCTTAGTGCAGAAACTACAAGCTCATTGAAGTCAGGTAGGGAACTTATTCTTTCTTTGTAGGTGCAGAAAAATGAATGCAGAATTGTGCGTCCATTTAGAATCCAGTTTATATAACTTCCTTCTTACTTTTCCAAATTTGTTTATTCTCTTACCTTGAATGCTTTGAAAACAAAACATTATGGAAAGAGAAATAGGGGTGGGGATGTGTTGCAAATTAGCAAATTCAAGTTGACTATGTTATGTAAGCAAGGATTTTGCAAATGAAATCCAGGTTTATATCATTGCCTCAGGATCTGATGTACAGCCAATTCTTTAACATTCAATCTTGTGAAGGGCTTTTCTCTCCTATGGGCACTAAAACTGGTTGTCTCAGACAGATGGAAGTACTTCAGATGTGACTATGGCTTTCATCTTGACATTTCCTGGTGCTATTTAACCTACTTGCAATGGTTGAAGGATAAGGTTTAAGGTTTCTCTCTTGAATAATACAGAAATTTTCTAAGGGAAAAAATTAGGGTTAAAACTTGGCATTGATCTTCTCTAGATACTTGGCATTTCAGTCACCTTGGTGACTTAAACACTTTTCTTGAGACACAGAAGGGTAGGCATATTTTTCGTCATCATTTTGGTAAACATGTAAGAATTAATTTAATGCTTGAATTACTTCACCATCCTCTGCAACTGTTTCTCATTCTCTTCTAAAATGGTCTTTCTTCATCCATGGCTCATCTCTTATCCTAGACTGCTTCAAAAGTGGCTTGACAGCTAACATAACTTGTTACGCTAACCCCAGATTAATTTTGGTTCCACTCTTGCCCTATGGTTCTCCCTATTTTTTTCTTTCAAAAAAGTTTTATTCTTTTTTGATAGTGAAATTAGACATTCAAACATATAATGGTTGTCTTACATAAGTCAAAATATCCTATTATCTTAATAGAATTATAGGTATTAAAAATAGAATTGAAAGAGACCCTAAATGCCATATAATCCTAACCCATTCTCCTTCAAAAATTTGTGTCCTTTTATCAATACTCCTAATACATCATTGCAATGAATGCTTCCCATTACTTGAAGACTTTTACCAAAGTCTACTTCTTGGTTTATCTCATTCAATTTTCAGGCAGGTATGCTCCTAAATTACGTTTTCTTATATTAAAGCAAAATCTACCTGCCTATTACTTTCCCTACTGGTACCAGTAAGCTCTTGGGGCTATATAGAAGAAAACAATAGCAGTATTTAAATGTACAGTGAAAATATGATGCTTTCTTTATAATCCTTTCTAGGATAAATGTGCTGAAATCCTTTTCTAGCAGTTCTTTCCACAACATGGATTCAATTCTCTCTAGGGTGACCTACATGTCTTGATTTGTCTTGCTGGTTTAGCACTGAAATATGCACATCCTGGGAACATCTTCAGGCCCCTGAAAACTGGGACAATAGGTCATCATAGTTTACTAACTATCTTGATTGCTTTACTATAAACATACTGTAATATAGCACTACTCTTTTCAAATGCAATGTTTCAAAGTAGACATAATCAACTCACCATAGAACAACATTTAGTATTATCCAGATATCCAGATCACTTATCCAATGAATTGCCAAAAGTTGCTAATAATTTTTTAGTCCAAGTTCAATAATATCCACTGATTTGTTTATTTTCAGTGCATAACAGATGAGATGGTTAGTAAAATCTGTGTAAATAATGAGATTTACATTTGTTCAAGCCCTTTTAACTAGGGCTCTCAAATTTCTATCTTCACATACTTTTGTTTCCCTACATTACTGGGGAAAATAAACCTAAGAGTTTCACTAAAACACAGCATATTTACCGTTAGATATTTTGGAGCTGGGTAGAGGTACTTTAACTTATACTGAGGCTGTCTTTGTACTCATGATTGTCCTGCCTCAGCCTCCTGAGCTGCTGGGATTATAGGTATGTGCCACTGCACTTGGCTGAATTTCTGAGCTTATTTTGAAAATAAACAAACATCTGACAATACTGTTTCCATGCTGTGACCATGATATGGTGGCATTAAAGAGTAGCTGCTACTTTTAGATAGGATATTTTACAGTTCACCACAATCCTCAATTGTTTTCTGCCATGACTAGCTTCATTGATTATAATACCTTCCTGACCCCTGTAAGCACTAGATACTGAACACCCTTAACTAAGTCCTTAACTCTTTGAACTGTTGTTCTGTTTTCCATATCTCCCATTTCATTTTTTTCCATATAATTCTTAACAAAACCATAAAAGGCATAGCAATGCAATTTCTTCAAGATGTCTATAATCTAACTGGGAAGGAAAAGTGAATGCAATTGAGGCAGTTACATTACAAATGTTTGAGATTGCTTGAATTAACCAACCTGATTTTCATTATCTCCTTGTGTCAACATTCTTTGGCAGTGCCTTTTCATATTCACTCTGGGCTTGATCATGTTTTGATCAATGAAGAATTTTTAAAATTACATGCATTTGGATGCTTGAAAAAGTATTTGGAGCTTTCACTCTTTCTATTGTTTTTCTGCTTTCATCATGAGAAAATGCTTGGCAAGCCTGCTGGATAAGGTGATGTACATGACTCAGTCATGCCTATTAACCTGGGTCACAGCCAGCCAACCACCTAATGTGTGATTGAACTCAACTGAGCTCAGAAGAATGGCTTGGAATTCATCTAGGGAAGGGGGATGGGAGGAAGAGGGAGGAGTCAAGGGATTAGCAAGGGTGGTGGAATGTGATGAATATCATTATCCAAAGTACATGTATGAAGACTTGAATCGAGTGTCAACATACTTTATATAGAAACAGATATGAAAAATTGTGGTATATATGTGTAATAAGAATTATAATGCAAAAAAAAACAAAGTACATGTATAAAAGCATGAATTGGTGTTAATATACTCTCTATACAAAATATGAAAAATTGTACTCTATATGTGTAATAAGAACTGTAATGCATTCTACTGTCATCTATTTAAAAAAATAAAATCAATAAAACTAAAAAAAAAAAGAATGGCTTGGATAAGATCCTTCTCAATTATTAGTCCATGAGCTTATTGGCTAAATAAATGCATAGTGTTTTAAATCCCTGAGTAGAAGTTATTTTGTTATGTAGCATTATTGGAGTAGTAGAAAAAGCATAAATTTTTAAATTTATTTTGCAAAGAAATTTCTTTTCAGAAGCTAATTGATGCTACAGTAAAATCTAAAATATGTATCATTGGCTTTGGAAAAGGTAGTGGAGACTTGAAAACTGTGGAAATAGGGGAGGCTAGAAAAATTGTGAGGAAACTACTGTAGCAGGTTGGATAAATGGCAAAGTATATTATCTAGTGGTAAAACACTTCGAAAAACATAGTAACCTGGAATAAAGATAATATATGAAATTAACATATGTACTTGAGTAAAAATATCTCCAAGGAGAATGTTGAAAATGTCAGCTAGCTCTTATCAGTTGTGTATGATAAGGTACAACATAAAGGAGATGAGCTAAAGAAATAAATGCCCAGTTTGTAGCATTTATAGAGTATCAAGATTCATTGGCTTGGAAAATATTTTTTTCTCCTCTCTAGCCTCTTAGACTAGTAAAATAGCAAATCTAGGAAGGAATGTGGTCCTTCCAAAACAAATTTTTGCAAGACTCTAGACCTTTGATATAATTAAGGATGTGCTACATAGACTTTCTCAAGTAGGCAAAATGATTTCTAGGAATGCTAAACACATTATCTCATAGAAGCCTAATAAGCCCAAAGAAGGACTAATGTGTTCTAGAGAAAGAGGACAATATCAAAAAGAATTATGGCTGTGGCTTTTATCCAATGGACTAGGCTTGTACTGTGCTTAAACGAAACCCAAAATGTTTTCAAGGTGTTCTATGGGCAAAGGTTCTACCATCCTGGATTTAAAATAATGGGAGTATAAAATTCAGAAAACCACTATAGATTCAGTATTCTGGAATAATTTAAAATGTGCTTAGAATTCATATTTCTAAACACCTGCTTCAGAAGTGAGCAAGAAGAATAGAAAAAAAAAACAGTATTTCAGAAAATAAATGTAAGACCTACGGAGAACAAAGGACAGGTGAGTCACTCCCAGGTGGTATAATTGGATTTTCTTCTAGAATATTCTCCACTCATGTGAGGGGCCTTGGCAACATTTGCACATGAAGAAATATTATATACCAGTACTGTGTGTTTCTCATTTTTCTTTTCTGAAATAAAGTGTATATGTCATTATCTAAACCTTCCATTCATCACTGAATGTTGAGTACATAGGTAACCAACAAATTGCTATTTGTCTTTAGGAGAATCCTTATCTGTGGAGCCATGTTAGAATCCTATCATAGATTATGAAATCCTTCATAGTGGACATGATGACACAATTGAGTACAACATTTGTGATCCTGAGCTGGAGGAAAGCATGTTTTGCATTTGGCAAGGACGTAAATAATTATGACAAGAGTGGAATACGATATATGGATTGCATTAATGGTGATCTGTATCACAACTTCATGTATCATTACTCTTTGTAGGCTCTGGGCTTGGCCTTTTGACTTACTTTGACTAATGGGAGAGTAGAAAGCTTAATGCAAACAGAGGTTTTAAAATGGACTTGGATGTTTCTTCTTCTTCTTTCACTGCTCTCCCTTCAACCTAAGAACACCTATAGTTTAGACTGCTGTATAATAAGTGGCTTGTGGCTCTGTCACACTTCTATTATTCAACTATCAACCACCAACCACCAAACATGTGAGTGAGCCCAT
The DNA here is from genome assembly GCF_047511675.1 of Marmota flaviventris. NCBI lineage: Eukaryota > Metazoa > Chordata > Mammalia > Rodentia > Sciuridae > Marmota > Marmota flaviventris. Next base: position 105,189,397 of record NC_092518.1, read on the forward strand.
CTGAGTACATCTTAAATCAATTGCCAATCCACAGATCCTAACCCAAATAAACTTGTTATTTATTTTAAAACCCTTAATTTTGTGATTGTTGGTTAGACATCATTATTGTCCTATTGAGTAACTTCTAAAACAAGGGAGAAACCTGTGTCCTTTAGAAATTGATGCCCGTAGCTTCATTTTTCTGAGTGATGATTTCTTATATGGGTACATTTCAACAATGTAAATATTGATAAATTAAGAAAATTTTAGCTTGGATTTTCTTAAAGTAATTGATAAATTTGGTTCATTCAGTAAAAAAAAATTGGTGTACTCATAAATGATGACATCAGAATTTCATAATTCTTCCTCTTTATTATTTCTGAAAAAGTTTTACAAAATAATCTATTCCTATTTAATTCTAATATAAACTTAATTTATGCAAACATCTACTTCATAAGAGGAGATGGGTGGGTGAAGGAGAGGACATCAGCACCAAAGTACCTTAAGTTTCTAAGACAACAAAGAATGCATTAAGACTCAGAGATATAAGAACTCAGGTTCTACCTCTGAGACAATCTTTTAAGCTTTAGTTTTCTCATATAATTAGTGAATTATACTATATTACTTGAAGGACTGTTCTAAAAATAAGAAGTAATATATGTAGAGTATTTTACATATAGTAAAAGCAAATAAATTATTAATATATTCTCTCAAATCTGTCTTTCTACTATTTTTTCTTGAAACCCTGAAAGCCAAATTTGTCTGATAAAATATTTTCACTGGGGAAAAAATCATCAGGAGAAAATGCTTTCCTTACCATATAAATGCAAGGGTTCATCACTTTTCTACCTATTTGGATGGTTGCTTTCCATTTCTTGGATGGAACTTACACAGTTTGGGGTATCCAGAACAGATGCTATGGACTCAAATCCTTTCTTGGACAACCTATTAAGTGAGTAATCACAGACAAATTATGTAACCTCTCTGAGCTTTAGTTTCTACATTTATATAGGTTGTTGTGAAGATTGAGATATTTAGTGTAAAGCTCTTAATGCAAAATGGGAAGCAATTCATAGTGGTTAACATTGGCAATAGTTATTTTTCATTGTAATAGTAACATTAGTATCACCATGATATTATTCTTTGAATGGTATTTCCTGATTTTTGTTGTTTTTTGGTGTGGCATTAGCTATGGCCCAGCCTTTGTTCTGTTTTGGATTTTTGAAAATCGTGGCTCATGCTGGAAAATTTTCAAGCTTTCACAAATCTTTTCACCTTCTGAATACTAGTCCTTATAAGTGTTTCCAAAGGCAAAATGGCATTTTAGGACCAATGATATATGTACTTCGAAAATAGAACACACACCAGGAAGTTTCCTAGGACATAACTATATACTGGTGAGAGCAGCTGGGCTAATAAGGGGAACAAATGGTCAAATGCAACTCCCAAGGATATTCTGTAAGGCTGAGGGCAATATGAACCACATGAGCTTTGTTCCTTAATTTTTTTGAGGTGTGTGTGTGTGTGTGTGTGTGTGTGTGTGTGTTGCTTTCCCAAAATGTTTGATTCCTCTCTTTTGAATGTGGAAAATTTGTATTTAAAAGGCAGTGAAGACAATTTCTGGTCAGGATTATAAGCAGTACTTTAATGATTATTTAGCACCAGTGACTAGATCTACTGTTTGGGGAAGATCTAAGAGAGTTTTGAAGAGGTCCCACAGAGGGGACATTCTCTCTCACAGTTAACTCCTTTGTTCTTTTGTGCACTCACTATGCTTCCTGTGTCAGCTTTAAATCCCATGTGTGGCTCAGTTGAAGGATATTCATTTCAAAGACAATTATCTTTTATCAGTCTTTATGAATCATTAAGGCCATCTTCCCAGAGCCTTTCTGTTCTTTATTGGCCTGGGCAAGTAGCAAGAAATTAAGAAAAAACATTTCCCTTTCAACTAGTTCTACTCTGGAACTGGATACACAGGAAAGTCCTGAAAATACAAAATTCAGAGTTGATCATCTGGAATTGGTTTTTCATATAAGCACGCAGTAGTGGAATGGGAGTCTTGGTTCAGGGTTTTATCTTCTTTCCCCAATTCTAACATTGGCCTCTCATGGGTAGAGACCATGCATGTATGCTAATATTTTTTATAACCACCCTTACCAGCCTAGAGCCAGATATGTAAATAAATACAAAGTCACTGATTGATAATATGTATAGACCCAAGAATATTTATTATTTAAAATGAATTTCTTCTCATGAAAAATGAGTTATGTGCCTATCTTACTCTCCAAAACCATAACATCTGAAACTTGTCAACATTATTCTTATATAAGTTCATAATTAAATATGCCTATTATATTATAAACACTATTAATCTCAGTTAACTCTCCAAATAACCTCACAAATTATTATTATCATTCCCATCAAACTTTCCTAATATTATTATTCTCACTTTATTTATGTATAGAGAAACAGAAAATCAAAGAAGTCAAGTGACAGAAGTGAGGTTTTAACCCTAGTGTTATAGTTTGGACATAGAATGTTCCCTAAAGGTCCATGTTTTGAAGGCTTGGTCCCTAGCTTGGTCTTATTGGGAAGTGGTAGAAACTTTAATAGGTGGGACATTGTGGGAGGTCCTTGGGTCCTTGTGGTTGTGTCCTTGAAAGTGGGTCCCCAGACTCTTCCTCTTCCTGACTTTCTTTTGCAGTTGGTCCATGAGGTAAGAAGCTTTGCTCTGTAAATTGCTCTAAACATGAAACATTGCCTTTTTATAGGTCCCAAAGCAACAGGACGAACTGATCATGAACTGAGAATCCTAAAATTGTGAGCCCTAATAAACCTTTTCTATTTATAAGTGAATTATCTTAGGTATTTTGTTACAGAAATATAAAGTTGACTAATACACTTAGCTTTTTCTAGCTCCAGATCAGTGGTTCTAGTCTGAAATATTATCTTGCTCACTTGGAGCCAATTCTCCCATGAAACTTAAGAGACTGTACCAAATTTCTTTCAAGTCAATTGCAAATCTTCAATTAGTAGCACATTTAGAAAATCTTTTACTTATTGTGAGATTTCTTAATATTGCTATTATGAAATCAGAAGTAGTTGCAAGTGGCCTCCACAGTAGAAATAGGGTTTTCCATAGTATGAAGAGATATAGAATATGATGAGTTTATACCTCTGTATCTATCCTCCAGGCCAAAGCTTGTCCTAAAATAATTTTCCAATGGTACAGCTCTGAAGTATACAGTCTAATCATTGTTATTTAGAGTGAACAATGTCAGCAGTGGGAGATGAGGCTAAATCTGTAGGTAGGCAGTGTATTATGAAGGGGGTTCTATGCCCTGCTAAAGACTGAAAATTTTCCTGTAGATAATTAGAAACCATTACATTATTATAAATAAGAAAATAACTTGATCAGATATATATGCTAGAAAAATTATTCTCTGTGGAGTCAAAGGAAGATATAGACTTAACATAAAATCGACCATTTCCATGTAACTTAGAGCTGATTTTAATGGTCAAGAGGAGAAATAAATAGGGGGCTTTAAGGATAGAATATATGGGGTCAATAATTAAGGTTTTTATCATGTTGAACTGACTGAATTTAGTGATCATATAGCTGTTGGTAATTGAAGAAGCAGAGGAGTGCAGTATAGACACTGAGATCAGTATAGGATAAATTGTGCAGGACATTAGATTCTTATGTGGATTCCTGAGTGGATGGTGGTTTATTCAGCATGATAGTAAATACAAGAGGAGCAGATTTGATGTGGATTGGGGAGGAGGAACTGATTATTATTGTAGTTTTAAACATGTTGGTTTTGAGTTATATATGTGACATGGTGAATATGTTAAAATGAAAGCTGTAAAAATGTGGTTCTGGGAAATCGTCTGAACTGGAATTGAAACTTTCAGAAATACAGTATATAGAAAACAATAGGATTCTTAGAAATAAATAAGATGGCTGAGAGATTAAGGAGTGGGATGGGAAAAACCTTGAGGAAAAAACTCTAGGGAAGAGCAATGTTGAAGAGAGGGTACTGTGGTCAGCTAGTCTGTGGCATTACCACAGCAAACATCATGTTAGTAGAGCACTAGGCATACTAATGGTGGAGGGATAAAAAGTGATAGGAGATGTTTCTGTGATCATAAACCATCTTGCTATGTACTTTTGTGTTAGATAACCTGAATATTACAGGAAATTAAGTGTTATTACAGAAATCAAGACAGCAAAAAAATTAAGGAATGGTCAATACTACAAACTGTTGAAGAGAAATGAGAGCAGTAAAGCATCCATTGGAATAGACATTAGTTATTTTGGAGGATAGTTTGGTTCAAGTTACTTTAAGAAGGTGCAGGGAGTGGTCAGTAAAAGTTAAATCAGGATTTCTCTATTGCTTGATCAAGGTCCTTGAGATTACATTGAAAAGAGATGGAATTCAAGTAGATAGTATGAAAACGCTGTGTGAGGGAAAGTATGTGGAAGTAGAAAGCTGGGCAAAATCTCATTTTACCTAAAATGATGTTATTCTTATTCACCCATAAGGCTCATGTCTCTAGAAAAATAAGGAAAGAGTGAAATTTATCTATTGGTGAGTAAGCTTGTCTAGTTTAAGAGAATAGCCTAGGGAAGAGAAATATGTTTTCTGTGTGTGAAATTAACTGACTCACAAGAAACTTGAATTTCTCATTTTTTTCACCCAGAATGACCTAAATGATAGCTATCCCAGAGTATTTAAGACAATCAACAGCACTACCTGAGTATGCATTGTGTTGAAGTCAAAATTAGCCACGGTAAATGGTAAATAAAGTTTAAAATATGCACAAAAGCTATAACTGTGTTGTGGATTACTTTGGTGTGTACATTTAAGTTAGATACCATATTTCTGGCAAGGGTCTATGTCCTTATATGCAGAAAGTCTATGAGAAAGTCTGAGACTGGAATAGAAAATTGACGTTAGATAACTTACAACATCCTTGCTTACAATAAATGTGAAAGAATTCAGAAGAAATGATCTAAGAGAAGCAGTATTTTAAAACGGAATAAACAGAGCCTAGAAAGAGTGAGTGAAAAGAACTAAGTAGCTTGATTGAATAGTAGATTCATTAGTTGTTTTACATTTGCTGAAATTTAGACATAGTTAATGGTTACAGGGCATTTGTTACACACAGGACTACCAACATTAGTTTAAAGTTTAAAAATTAGGTATGATTTTAAAATAACAAAAACTGACAATGTGTAAACTTAAATGTTCTTTGAAGACTTTCATAAATTCATCTATAACCTGTCCAATTACAACTAGTTTAACCAATAGATCAGACATTACATTGATTTGCCATCCTTAAACTTCATTTCTCCAAAGTTTGAAAGTTTTAACTTTCTTGCTGCTGTTACTTATAAATATAATTGCATTTCATGACACCAAAAGTAGATATTTGCTTCAAACTTAGACCCAAAATTATTTTAAAAGGTATTTCTCATTTGAGAATGCTTTTACCACTTTGTCAGCAGCTGAGTTCATGAACTATCATATGCAAAAATTGGATGGTTGCATATTCACACTATCTGATAGAAATGGGTTATTAATCTATTCTCTGGTTTCTTTCAGTTCTACAAAATATGTCTTAATATTCTTTTGCAACATTTAGACATGGTGTTTAAAAATTCCTGAAGAAGTGTTATTGATTTCTTTCTCTGATGAGTAATAAATATTACTAAGAGTTCCAAAAGAGTCAAACTCTTGGTAATCAAGCTGTTTGCACCATATTTGGTTTTTCTTAAACAACTCTGCTATCTTATCTCCAAAGAAGCAAGATATCTCCAAAGTGAAAGGTGATATGTAATAAATTCATGATAATGAATCACTGCTTAGGTATACCAATTAAGCAAGTAGAATATCAACTCCACCTCCCCATCACTTTAGTCTGTTTCTGTAAAATCATCACACTTGTGAAGCCACATGTCCCAGTAGATAGGGCCTCATTCTTTATTCATGCAGAATCATGTTTTGGGCTGGAAACTCAGTGATAAAACAATTGCCTAGTGTGTGTGAGGCCCTAAGTTTGGTCTCCAACATCATGGGGGGAGATAGAGATATAGATAGATCGATATAGACATATGAGTATATATAGATATATATTGTGTTTTTATTGACAACTTTATTCTGAGATATAGTATTTATATCATTATGGTTACCATTATGTTTAAGATTTGAGGTACAAATATTTTTTATCATTGATCCACTTTTGTTTTTCAGGGATTTAATAAAATAATAAGAATGAAAACAAAATAAAATAAAAAATAACAATAAGTTGTTTGAATATGAAATCACATATTGCTTAAAGATAGGTATGTGTTCTTAAGAATACATATTTAGGTTATTTCATCATTGTGCACACATCACAGAGTGTCCTTAAACAATCCCAGAAACTACAAGATTATTATGTAATATTCTTATGTGGCTACTGTCATATATGTGACCCACGGTACATGGCTACATATTAGTGTTTGGGAACTGAAATGTTAGCCAAAAAGATAATAATTCTGATATGTACCTAAACTTTAATAATTCAAGAATTTCTAACACCATAATAGGATTTCTTGAAAAAATACTACATTTTATAGTTATAAAATATATGTCTACAAAAGTATATGCAGAATATTAATTCACTCATTCATATAAATTTGCTATACTTAAATATTTTATGCTGAAATTGTAAGAAAGTCAGGGAAAGCAAGAAAGCACAACAGTGATTTCCCTTAGAAGCAGGAAGGTTTTAGAATAAGATGTACACTTCTAAATGCAATTAATCACATTAAGTAGTTGAATCTTTTATGACCTCCCTCTGTCATCTTTGCAACATGTTGAACTTCAGCTGGGTCACTTGTTCTATGTGGAATAAAACCAGACGTGTTATTATCTAAAGACATAATTCACCATTCTTCTTTTCATACCTTTCAGTAGGGAAACTAAAGCATTGTAGTGTAGTGGAGATAACACTAGAGATTATTCTCTAGATTTTTAGTCTGTGCCTGTCACTTATAAACTGTGCAATTCTGGATAAGTACTTTCATCTTTTGGGGGAATAATTGTCCTTTTATGTGAAGTGTTGTAGCTGTGTTTAGCCAGATGCAAAATACATAGCTTATGCTGTCTCTAATTGAGATCCTCAGATTCCTTGTCTATTTCATACAGGAGTTCTTTGTGAAAAATCTCCACTCTGGTACACTTTTATTTATTTATTTTTGTAATGAAGATTGTTCTTGGAAAAAATAGATCCTCCCATTTCACATTGTGTGTAAACAGAAATTGGTTTCCATCCTTTGAACTTCTGGGCATAAAATTATAAGCTTTCTCATTTGTTTCAGGGAGTAGTTATCACAATCTTATGACATCACTACCAGCTGTGGAAGCCTTTTTGCTCCCCAGCCTTTCATTTTGTTTGACATGTATCAGCTTGTTTTTCTTTTATAAGACACATGAAAGACAATTAAAACTATTTCTTATTCCTGGAATCTGTGATCTAAATTCTTCCCCATTCATTTCATTAGAGAATATAGCTATTTTATAACGGATCCCTGTGTTGAGGAGAGCAACAATGTCAATTAATTAAAGTGAGACAATCAGGAAATGACAGCTGAACAGATGTTAGCTAATAAACACGCATAATGGGCCAGAACCCAAATCTCTACTTTGCTTTCAGGTACCAATAACGTGCCATTGGCTCAATATCTGGCCTGCCCAGAGATTCCCCAAATCCCATTTTCAGAAGTGTTACCTAAGAAGAATTTCCCTGAGGTGAGAAATGAAGAAATACCTAAGTGTATTCCATCTGTCAAATCATCAATGTGCAGAAATGGTTGTGTCTCACCTTATGACCATCTCCCCCTTGACACAACCAGAAACAGCTGAGAGGAAAATGTGAAGCAAGAGCAAGCTGTTTCTTAAAAGGATAGCATTAGGAGCAGAAGGCTAAGGAATACCTTCTCTCATGCTTATATGATTGAAAAAAAGAAGATTGTTAAGGAAAAATCTGATGTTTTTCACAGTATTTTTAGAGATGTAAAGCATGTGCAGAAACTGAATCTCAAGCAAGGTGAGGTGACAAAGTTAAGGTTTGTGAATTCTAGGCCAGGCCTTTTCATTAGATCTCACAGATGTTTTGATGTTTGCTTTTCTTTGCACTAAAGCTCAGGAAGTCTTACTTTGTTTATAGCATGTAACAACTACCATCTGCCCTTTTAAAAATATAATTAGTGTTGACCTACAAGCCAGCACTTCTTGCCTAGAGCCAAAGCAGACAGACTTCGAAGCAACATCTTTTAAGCATATAGAAGAACCCAATCCCCAAATATGTAGTTTTCCTAGGAAGGGAATAATTATGTGGCTGTCCCATCCTCAGTAAAGCAGAAAAATTGTCTGAAAAAAAATCTTAGTATCATGTTAAAAAGTTTGACTTCACTGTCACAAAGATGAAGATTAGAATCCTAACTCTGCTACTTGCTGTGAAACTGTGGGCAGATAACTTTGCCTCTCTGAATATTAATTTTATCCTCTGAAAAATAGAAATGATTAGCATGTTCTTCAGAGAGTTATTGTGGGGACAGACTGAAATAATAGTTGTCAAGCCTGTAGGAAGAAGTTGGCATATAGTATTCAAGACATGCCAGCCATTATTTTTAGTAATACCCTTCATTCAAGCCTCTGCTAAAAATGTATCACATACACATACAGATATGTGTATGTGTATTTTTTATCTCTTAGAAGGTAGGCTTCATGAGAACAGGAATTGTGCCTGTATTGCTCATTTTTGCCTCTCCAACACCTAGTTCAATGCTTTCTCACAAAGTAAGCAATTAGTATATTTTCATTTAATGAATGGGTGAGTTGAGTGGTTCCCTTATTTAGAAAGCCTTCATGCTAGAACAAGAGTTACTATAAATGGAAACAATTATGCTGAAATTCATTTTTGGACTGTGGGTATGTAGTAATAATGCTATTCTTCTTTAATATTTGACATTTTCTATTATATAGAAACCATCTTCAGTAACAGAAGACAATTTATCCTACCCTGGCATGCTTTCAAAGACTTCTGTCTCTTCTTGATTAATGCATTCTTCTCTTGAAGTTACTCAGTTTCAATATGTTGAATTTATTTTTTAAATTGAAGAAGAGTATCCAGGTTGATGATGATAAGAGTAGTGGCTATTTACCTTTTTATGCAATCCTTCTATTATTATATAGATAATGATAATCCTAATAATAATGATAATAATAATAATGTGGAACAATGGCCCCTTTGTGTTTGAAGGATTGTAATCAAAGGATTAATGAGGACAATCTGAGATACTCATGTCAAATTTCTATATTTTTTGCTGTCAATGTAGTTAAGGGAAGTCTGTCTAATGCCTGGATGCTGTCTTTCATCACCCTGTCCACTCCCAGTACACACAAACACACATACACACACAACATGTACACACAATTCATCCTACCTCCACAGTATTTTCTGCTGTTAGGTTACCATGTCTCTGGAAAGAGAGTGATTAAAAAAGACCAAGGACAAGAACTGTAAGAGGATTTTACCAGATGACAGAGCTTAGACCAAGACCAACAGACTACACAAGGGAAGCTTATTATCCAAAACTCTTTTCTAGGTATACATATTGGAGTTGTGTCTTTGATGGTTTAATTTCTTATTTTACTTGAATAGTTCTCATTTCCTAATGCCCTACATGGACTATTTTTAATAAAATATTATTTATCATTAGGATACTTTGGGGGGAACAAAGCTGAGTGTAAGATCAGAAAGCCAGAGGTCTTCACTGCATTGCAGGAAAATGCTATAACTTAAGAATATTAAAAAGATAAACATACTATCCTTGCACAAAATCAAATATTGCACCCCCAGAATGATGTTCTGGTGTAAGGAAGGATTAGCCCTTATTTTGGATTGCCCTTGACCCAATGTTTTTGAATATGCAAGTGATGTTAAATAACATCCATTTTCCTAGTTTTAAAGTTATAGCATACTAATACCAGTGTTCACTTCCTCTAGCCCCACTACCTTAAAGGAGTCATCCTCTAATCATGAGTCACACTGCAGCTCAGATTACCATATAATGAATTATCCTATGATAGATCAAAGTGAACAGTGAACTAGATATCAATCAACCTAGGTTCTAGGTCTATTTCCACAAATAACTTTTACCACCTTAGAACCGTTATTTCCTCCCTAGATCTAGGTTGCATAATTTGTCAATAGGGATTATAGATTTTAGTGCTTCAAATATTTTTACTATCCTATGATTCTTAAGACTCTTTAGTAATTTATCAAAGAGTACACATTACTTTTCCTTGCCTAATTCTATTCTAGCTCATGAAGTAGTTTAATTTTAATACTTAAAACATAATTATCCTGAATCAATTACACCTTGGTTTGATACATCACAAGGCTTTACTAACTTGACAGTTACTTATCCTTCAGTTTTATTTTGGGGAGATTACTGGGGATTGAACATAGGGATGCTTTAACATTGAACTATGTTCCTAGTCCTTTTGAAATTATTACCCCACCTCTCTGTTTTTTTTTTTTTTTAACTTTGAGACAAGGTATTTCTAAGTTGATGAGGCTGCCTTCTTTCTATCTATGCCTCTTGAATTGCTGGGATTGTAGGCATGCACCACTGCACCTAGCTTATATCTTTTAGAATTTTAAGTAAATGCATGGAAACTGTTACTTCCATTAATTATATGAAATGGGGTACACACATACTGAAATCTCAGAATATGTTTATGATATGGACTATTATAAATATAATGAAAGAATTAACATGGTATATGATATTCATCTTAAACACGTTCCAAGAAACAAATGATTTTAATATAATTAGAAAAAAGGAAAAGTCTTAAAGAGCTTTATTTGATCCAACAGGAAATGTTATCAGATGATTGTTATTGAAATATGCTTAGTCTGATTTTCTTCCTAGAAACAGAAAATGGAAGATAGTGGACTCTTTCATCCATGTGTACCCCTTTTAAAAAATGAGCAATCAACTGCCAAAACAAACTCTGAGTACCTAGCACATGAATTCTGAAACCCTACATGCCTTTACTTTGCTTATATATCATGCAGAACTGTAGCATCTTAAGATGTTTCCTGAAAAGTAGCAAGTACTATTTAGGGATAGTCCTCCACTGTTCAACATCCATTGCAAAAGGGAATATTGGTCATTTCTTCCACTTCAGTGGAAATGATCCTGTTTTCTGCCTTTACTTCTGCTTTTGGCATTGACACCTATTTTATCTTTTCACCAAGTGACCGGGTGCTAGTTGTTGCACAATGAACCTCTAGTTCTCTAGGCTTTTCCGGAGATACTGCCTAAAATATGGTCTTAATCTCCAGTTCCCCTAATTAGGCTCTCATTTATAGCAATCCACTTTTCACTCCATGCTAAAATCTATAATATTTAAAATCTTAATGTTGCATCAATCCCAGATCTCTTTCAAAACCTTGATAAGATGCCATTTTCTCTGTGGTAACTTTCTATTTATATTATATGTAGTTTTTATCACCTTATAACATATACTATGGAGTGCTATGTCTATTATTTCTGCCCCCATATTATAATATGGGTTCTAAAGGGCTGAGATTTGTGCCTGTATGTTTCACTGATATATTTCCCACTCCCAAAAATTCTACTTGGTTATAGAAAGAAATTCTACTTGGTTATACAATAAAAATTTGTATAATAATTAATCTAGCCCAATTCATTTACATCAGGGTGTCCTTATGTTGACAATTATCTAAATTAATAATGATTTATCCATACCTCTTTATATTTGTGACATGGAGTTTTAATGATTGGTGCTGACTCTTACAGATTAGGCCAACTCCATTCCTGTTAATGTTCTATATGCACTGATAGAAGATATTTTTTCCTCTTCTTTTTACATTCGAAGTAGTCTGAATATCCCACTTATCATTCTAGTAGCAAAGAATCCAGAGAAGACCACCTTAGCAATTCACATATTTTGTTTACATCTCACAAAATTTGACAATAAATTCACGACTATGAAGCCTTCTACAATTCACTCTACTCAATGTTTTTGATCTTTCTCTGCATTATATATTCTATCTTTGTATATATTGTACATACATGGTGGTAGCTATAGATGCATGTGACTCCTGTTCAGGTCTATGAATACATTTCTAGATCTTGAGTGCTAATAGAAGATTTTCTTCAAAGGATTTCCCAGTTCTGAATGAGGACTATCCTATTCCCATCTTACATTCTTAAATGGGTTTGCTTATCTTTATACTCAACAAAGTCATTTAAATAAGCCAATGTCATCTTATTTCTAAAAACATTATTTACCTCATATTTCTGGAAGTAAAAGAGAACTGGAGAGCTGTAGGATTTGGCATTCAAGATCAGGGTCAGAAGAGAGATTCGTCAGGATGCTGGAAGAGTGTGAGCACCAATGTCATTTCTCCTTGTGTTGTTTATTTGAAGCTTGGTGGGGATTTTGGCTACATCTGCTCTGACTGTGTCAGCACATACAAGAACAGTGTGTGCTTTCTCAGATGGGTGGCTTTTTAATGTTCAGTTTGCTGCAGTGATTCTGCTTAAGCAGGTCCTTAGAAAAGATCAGGAACTGCCAAAGAACAAAACACTCAGCTGTCCCTCTGTGGCCTTATCAAAGTTACCTCAATTCAAAAGGATAATTAAAAGTTTAAAAATTAGTGATTTCTATTCTTTCAAAGAAGTGACAGAAAATTCAAGCAACTTGCTTGAGTTGATGATTTACATGTTTAATTATTTGGGTTTTTATTGCTGCTAGATTTTTTTTTTCTGTTCCAAACAACCTAATAATTACAAAACCCAAGAAGAATGAGCAGTTCAGGAAAATGACCTGTTTATCACTTTTAGCTTTCTTTCCTTTCAGAGATTGTCAAGGAATGAAGGGGCATGTTCCTCTCCACCTGGTGTTATGTATAGTCATGGATACATGTGTTAACACCTCTTTCTGTCCCCCGGTGATTATACCTTTAAGTTTCTATATAAAAGGTCAATTTTCTCCAAAACTTTCTGTTTCAAAATTCTTGATAACAGAAAATTTTAGCATCAATTACATACTGTGCACAGATTCAGCAAACCATGCTCTCTTCCAGTGATGCAGTGTTTCTGTGAAATACGATGAACTTGACTATATTAAATTTCCCTCTGATTTACTGTCTTAGGGCTTCCATACTTCAAGGGTCAACTTTGAAATTTCTAAGAAGAGTGGTTGAACCTCTATCCCTTTGTTTTTAGGAAATCCATACTCCTTTCCAAAAGGTGCTAACACTTTCCCTACAATTTCTAAGGGCTAGTGATGAATGCAATTAGAATGTTCGAAAACATGCTATCCTGTGTGTGCTAAGACTTCCCTATATTACTAGCATAAAGAGAGCAAATAGATTAATAAATAGAATTAAGAGATATCTTTTTTCTATCCTCTGTATATATGTTTGTGTACGTATTTAATAATGGATTGAATATCCTATTTGCACACTGAACTCCTAAAAACAACTTAAAGAAAAACAAAGAAAACATTGGAAAAATACTTGGATAGACCTTTTACAAAAGTGGAAATAGTAATGACCAATAAAAACATGAAAAGATACACAAATACCATTAATCATTAGGAAAATTCAAGCTAAATCCCCAATAAGGTATCCCTATCTACACTAGAATGGCTACAATTAAAAGAAAAACTACCACCACCAAACATTGGAGAGGATGTGGAGCTACTATATTTCTCTTATAGGTTTGTGGGAGTGTAAAATGGTACAACTTTGTGAGTGAGCATATAACTACCATATGATCAGCAATTCCTCTCCTAGACATTTTCCCAAGGAACATAAAACCTGTATCTATGCAAAGATTTGTACAAAAAATGTTCATGATAACTTTAGTCATAAGAGAAAAACATTGAAAAATACCTACCTATCCATCAGCAAGAAAATGTAAACATTCATGAAACACCCATACATGGACTACTGCTTAACAATCAAAAGGAAGAGACTACTTATATCTGCAGAAACATGCATGAATGTGAAAAATTACATTTAGTTTTAAAAGTCAAACTCACAGTAATTATTGCATGATTTTGGTTTTGAAGTTCTATCATAGGAGAGACAAATCTAAAGAGATCGAAATCAGAAAAGCATTTGCCTATGGGAGGTGCTGAGGAATAGACAAGAAGGGGATAGAAGAGAACGTTTTTATGGCAATGGAAGTGCTCTATATCTTGATTGGACTGTTGGATTCAGGTGTAGACATTTGTCATAACTAATCATAGTATACATTTAAGATCCGCACATTTTACTTAATGTAATCATAACTCAATAAAAATAATTTTAAAGAATGTCATAGCCAAAGTTGATTAGTTATTAGCCTGAACTAAGTTTAGATACTTATTTCCATTTCAAAGCTATACACAGTGGCCTTTCTGATTTCTAGGTTTGATTAATTTTAATATATAGCAGTCATACACAAGAGTGAACAGCCAATTGTAAAACAGAAATTTGATGAAACTTCATATATGCTTGAAAAATTACATTGACTTAAAGTAAAACTGGAAAACATATCCCTATGATATTTTTAATTTTGATAAATACTCAAAATGTTATCCTATACAGTAAGAAAATATAATCTTATCAGAAGTACATCTAAAGCTAAGGGGATTTTTAAAAATTTAAATAACTTTTTTCAAAATAGTCTCTCCCAAAAGTGAATTAAATTTCTTCCTTCTGGAGAGATAATACTTACTACTGCCACATTGACAATGATGTATTTCAAATAACTAAATAAAGTTCTACTGAATGTTGACAGCCACAGCCAAAGGGGCCCCAGCAAACTTCCAGCTGATTGGCTCACAGTGGCCCCAGCAAACTTCCAGCTGATTGGCTCACCGTGGCCCCAGCACACTTCCACCTGCCAGCTGATTGGCTCCTCTGCAGTGATGCTCATTGGGCTGTTTCCCTGCCCTTTCAGACCACGGAGCTGCTTATTGGGGGACTCTTTTTGCTCTGCCCACACGGCACAGCCAATCGGCCTCAAGAGCGGGAGGAGTGGGGTTGAGAGGCTCGCCAGAAGCCAGTGGTGGTGGTGGTGGTGAGGTGTGTGTTCTAAAAATAAAGTTTGTTTTTGCTTGATAAGTGGCTAGTGAATTGTGCTCAGCCAGACTGGAGCAACTGAACACATCAAAAGGACCATAATATTTGAAAAAAAAAAAAAAAAAAAAACAGAGTTACTCTGGTTGAAGAGTATGCAAGAAGTGTGAGGTTCATTCAGCCCTAAGTAATTCTCCCATCAATCTTCCCTAAAGTCACTCCTTTCCTTGTCTAAGTCTAAGGTGCAACTTAAAAATTGCAGGCCAATTCAAAAATACAAATGAAACATGTATTCCTATGGAAGTAAAAAGTATAAGCTTGAGTTCTAAAAACTATCTTCAGGAATTAGCAGAGATAAGAAATATGTATGTTGTACTTTTGAGTTTTTGAATTCATTAAAGAAGATGAATAAAGACAGAGACTTGAGGTAGAAAGGATAGAAAGAGGAGAAAGAGATGAGCAAAAATCATGCTAAGCTTCTGGTGTTAAGATAACTGGCAGTAACTGCTGAGGAAGTACTAATGCCTTAGATTTCTTACATCAAGGATATATCAAGCATATGCTTGACTTATATCAAATATAGCTATGTGGAAAATACCTTATTGGTATCAAGAGGAAGCCTACATGCTATTATTCAATTCCATGAGAAAAATCAATCAATTCAAAGAACTGAATCAGATAGTAGTTTGGACTCCAGAATTTATAAATTTTCCAGGGTCTACGTTAGTCTGAGATAGTTGGATAAGGTATACCATAAGTTGAAAGTAGATAGGAGAATTCTGAAAGATAAAAGTCAATGAGTAAAGAGAAAATTGACAAATATATAAAAGTTGTACTTCAGGGGTTAATATTGTCTCTCTGAAATGATTCGCTTCTGGCCTCTGAAAGTGAGATCCACACAAGGTCACAGTACAGCCAGAACGTACTATGTTGAGTTCTTAGTCTGATGGTAATTGTGCCTAGACAAGCAGAGACAGTTCAGGTCCCACAGCTATTGATTTACTATGTGACCCTGGAAAATGTATTAATCTTCTCCGAGTCTGTTTCTTTATTTATGAAATGGGAATCCTGAATAAAAATTCTCAAACCAACTCAACTTAGTACAGTGTGCACTAAGAATATTAAATGGAAAATGGATGCAATTTGCCTAGCTAATACATAGCACAGAATAGCTGCTATCATGTATTAAAATCTAAATATTATTAATTGAATGCACAGTGTTACAGATCTCTGTTAGTAGTCTCTGAGGCAAGAATTGTTAAACCCTTTTAGTGATCTCATATCATATTAAGTAGGCAGCTGTGTCATCTTCTCAGTGGAAGATTGGTCTTTATGGAAACCAAAGGAGTAATAAAATATTGAGAAAATTCTTCACTTCCTCAGGGTGAATTTTTCTGGAGGACAAAAGTCCCCTTGACAAAGATCACAATCATACACTCAACAAACATTACCTAAATATGTGTGGATATTATGGATACTATTCCCAGAGTTATGCAGATATTAGACTGTGTGGAGCTTCTGAGGAGTTTAAAATTTTCATAAAGGAGACTTAGTGATAGAAGAGAACAAATTGAAACCAACTTGGAGAACAGAGGCTTTATAGACAGACTGACAATTGAACTTGACTTTGAAGAATGAAAGAGAATGATTAAATAAATATTAAAAAATTTAAAAAAAAAGAAAGAGAATGATTTCAACAGACAAATAAGAGTAGGGTGATTTCAAATATAAGGAAGTGGTAGGGGGTCTATTTGTAAACTGGAATGTCCCTATTATGGTCCAAGGTAACTTATAATCTTTTATGTAATGCAGTATAAAAGATGAAATAAACAACGGTGGTTGGTTGGTTGTGTATATGTGTAGATGTAAATGACAAACGGTAGGTTTTTGGGGATAATTTTGTAGGAAAATACTGGTATTTTATGATGTCCATGCCTTTATAGAAGAGTATTTTGCTTCTTCTTTAAATTCCCTTCTGTAATAGTTGCAGTTTAACTATGAGGATGTGTTGATCCCAATGGAAGGGTGAGAATGTGTTACTAAATTTCTGATGAGACTTTAAGGAAGTTATAGAGTATTATTAAAGAAAGGTGGACAATCCTGATGGTGAATTTGAGCAATGTAAAATCAATTTATAGAACACTGCACCATATTAGCCAACTTCTAAATTGATTTTAAAAATATGGAAGGTGCATTATCTATCAAAAATTATCAAGGAGATTGTGAATTTTGGAGAGACTCTCTAGCCTTTTTAGTTGATGTGAAGTAAAATAAGCAGGCACTCTTATAGCCTATTTCTTGGAACCCTTTAATGAGATATTGGCTTGGGTCAAATGCTAGTTTCAGAGGATCATAACGTTTTCACTAAGGAAGTGCATCTATTTGGCAATGTCTAAGACTTTTTAAAAAGTCCTAATGCAGTAAGATGCTGCCAATTAAAGTTTACCTAAACCTATTTAATATCTGCTCTAATTACTATGCTCATATTTGATTATTTTTATCTCAAATGCAATTATGAGATCTGGTTGCCATGCTAGCTCCTGTTCAAATTTGATGTCTCCTTGCAGTTTACACTTTAGATATTTTTACCACTCCTAAATTAGCAGTTACTACCCATAACACCATTCCACATCCCAGGCTAAAGCAGCCACTAATCTATTTTGTCTTTACAGATTTGAGTATTCTGGGCATTTTGTATAAATAGAATCATAAGTGGATCTTTTAGTAGATTACAACATAATATTTTCTTAAATATTAGAATAATATTTTCAAAATTCAATCATATTTTAAATTCTATTA
The DNA here is from genome assembly GCF_047511675.1 of Marmota flaviventris. NCBI lineage: Eukaryota > Metazoa > Chordata > Mammalia > Rodentia > Sciuridae > Marmota > Marmota flaviventris. Next base: position 105,207,337 of record NC_092518.1, read on the forward strand.
ATATTTCATTTCTACTCTGTGAATTAAGATTATATTTTATATTATAAACATGCATATTATTTCATTATATATTATAAACATATATATTGTGACTATATATGTTATGGCACATTTTATTTCTCCATTCATCAGAAGATAGACATTTGGATTTGGCTATTATTAATAGTGATGCTGTGAACATTCCTATGAACATTTTTGTGCACGATTTTTATTTTTGTTTCTTTTATATGTATACCTAGGAATAGAAACCTGGGTCATATAGTAACTCTAGTTTAAGATTTTGAGGAGCTTGGGGAAGATCAATAATATATAAGGAAATCAAGAGTCAGAATGGAGGGATGTGTAAGGGGAGGAAATGCAGAAATAATCTTAAAAAATCATGTTATGTGTATACATAACTATACCATAACATGGAATTTCACCTTTATGCTAAGTAAAAATAAACAATATAATATAAATAGAGAAGATAAAGGAAGTCTAATAAAGGAAGTATAATGGAAGAGGGGAGGGAGGGTGATTTTGGATATTCTGGATTGCTTGTATTTCATGTGAAATTTAGGGTCAGCTCATCAATTTCTGCAGTTAATTGAAATTCCATTAAATCTGTAGATAAATTTTTGGGGGAGTCATTCAATGTTAACAAGATTGACTTCTAATCAATAATATAGTGTCCTTTTTATTTAATTGTCTTAATTTATTTCAGCAATATTTTTGGGACTTTATAAGTCTTACCCATTCTTGGTTATATCTTTTACTAAAATTATGTTCTTTTGATTCTATTATAAATAGAATTTTTGTTTTTATTTTTGTATTATAGTTATACATAATATTTGGATTCATTCTGACATGTTAATGCATGGAATATAATTAATTCCACTTCAGTCCCAACTACTTCTTCTTTCTTTCCCCTCCTGTTCCATTTCCTCTACTCTACTTGTCTTCTAATTATTTATAGTCTTACATTTTTTAACGGATGTTTGTAGATATACACAAATGTGAAATTCACCATGGTATAATCATATATGTACATAGCAGAGTTTTGTCAATTTAATTTACTGTCCTTCCCTTTTCCCACCCTGCTGCTATCTGCTTCCTCTACATAAACTTCATTTTTAGATTGCTTATTAGTAGTGTATAGAAATACGTGTACTTTTAAACATTAGAAACTTGCTGAACTTATTTCTCAGTTCCATTAGTTTTAAGTAGATTCTTTTAGATTTTCTACATGTGAGATCATATAATTTCATCTGTTAATAACAATAGTTTTACTAAATCCTCCTTAATCTGGATAGCTTTAATTTCTTTATCTTGTTTCATTTTCTTTATGAAATCTTTCATTATAATGTTGATGGATATGGTGAGAATGTCCTTTTCTTTTTCCCAATCTTAGTATGGAAAGAATTCTTTTATCATTTAATGTAATGTTAGATATAGGTTTTGTTTAGATGCTCTTTATCAGTTTGATGAATTTCCCTTATATTTCTAATTTGTTGAGTGTTTTAATTTTCTCATGAAAAGTATTAGATTTATGAATATTGACATAATTATGTAGTTTTTTATTAGTGTATTGTACTAACATTGTTAGATTCATTCTTATTCCTGGCAAAGCCCTTCTTATTGTGGTATATAATCCTTTTTTATATTATGTTTAATTGTGTTTGCTTGTATTTTATTGTGGATTTTTGCATGCATACATATACAAGTACACAAAGAATATTTTCTTATATTTGTTTTACCTTTGATATTGATATTAAAGTGATAGTGACATTAATAGTTTGGAATTATTTCTTGTTTCTTTCTCTTTTATATTTTTAAAATGTTTGTGAAGAATTGGTGTCAATTCTTTCTTAAAGTTTGGGAGGATTAATTACTAAAACCATGCAGTCCTTGTGTTCTGTGTGTGTTTGTATGTGTGTGTATCTGTGGCTGTATGACATTTTTAAATTACTAAATCACTCTCTTTATGTTTTTATACTCTACTCAGAATCTGTTTCTGTTGAGTCTTTTTTGTAAGTACATGTCTTTTATCCAATTTTTTTGTGTGTAGTCTCTTAAAGTTCTTCAAAACTTAACCAGGAAAAATAGCAATGTCCCCTATTTCACTCATGACCAATAGTTACTTTTTATTAAAGCATTATAATTATCCATAATATTTTGGTTAATTTTAACTAAATCATACATGCAAGAAATTTGATTTCTTCAATTCCTATCTCCCCAACATTTATTCCCCTTCTCCATCTAAAATTTGAGTCTTTTATATATTTATTTACTTTTTGTCACTCTAACTAAAAGTCTGTCAGTTTTTTGATCTTTTCAAACAATAATCTTTGTTTGCTTTTATTTTTTTATATTTTAAAAGTTCTTTGTTTAACTCCAATCTATATTATTTCTTCCCTTCTACTTGCTTTGGATATTTTGCCCTTCATTTTATAATGTTGTAAGGTTGCAGGTTAATATATTGACTTGATATCTTTCACTTGTTAAATTGTAATTTATAGTTATAAATTTCCATCTAAACACTCTTTTATCTGTATCCCATATGTTTTTATATCATATTTTTTTTCCTTTTTATTCATGTTAAAGAACTTTTTAAAAATGTCCCTGTGATTTCCTTTACACTCTTTGATCATACTAGTGGGCTGTTTAATTTCAACTTACTTTTATTCTCTTTTTAAAAAAGTATATTTATTTATTTATTCTAAATAGTTATACATGACAGCGGAATGCATTTTGATGCATAGTACTCAAATGTAGCACAATTTTTCATTTCTCTGGTTATACACAAAGTATATTCACACCATTCGTGCTTCATACATGTACCTAGGTATTGATGTCCATCTCATTCCACCATTTTTCCTACCCCCGTATTCCCTCCCTTTCCCTCTCTCCCCTTTGCCCGTCACACATTTTTGCCCACACATTTTTCCTTCATTGTTTCAATTTTATTCTTTGTGGTTATAAAATGTACTTGGTATTAATTCAGTACTTTCAAATTTTTTGAAATCTCTTCTTAAACTGTGAACCCCAAAATAAACTTTCCCTCCTCTAAAATTATTCTTATAAGGTCTTTTTGTCACAGAGGTGAGAAAGCTAACTAAACAGCCAGTATTTCCTTAAATATTTTTCTGCTATCTCTCTCTCTCTCTACTTCCTCTGGTACTTATATTATATACATATTATTGTGCTTAATAGTGTACCACATTTCTCTGTAGCTCTTATATTATTTCTTCATTCTTTTTACTCTCTCTTCTTTATTTTGCTTAATATATATTAAATCTGTCTCCTAATTCACTGATTCTTCTGCCAACTAAAACTTACTGATTTTTTAAAAAAAATTTATTTGTTATTTTTAGTTATACATGATAGTAGAATGTATTTTAACATATTATACATACATAGAGTATAACTCCCCATTCCTTTCTTTTGTTTGTCTGTGGTACAGGAATTGAACTCAGGGGAGCTTACCCACTGAGCCACATCCTCAGCCCTTTTCTGTATTTTTTATTTAGAGAGAGAGTCTCACTGAGTTGCTTAGGACCAAGTTGCTGAGGCTGGCTTTGAAGTCACAATCATCCTGCCTCAGCCTCTGGAGCTGCTGGGATTAAAGGCATGTGCCACTGTGCCTGGCTAACTTCCAATTCTTGTGGTTGTACATGATGTGGGGTTACCTCAGTCATGTATTCATATATGTACACAAGAAAGTTATGTACAATCCATTCTATTGTCTTTCCCATTCCTATCTCCACTTCCCTTCATTCCATTTGTCTAATTCAATGAACTTCTGTTCTTCTCCTTTCACCCTCCCTTGTTGTGGGTTAGCATCCACATATCAGAGAGAACATTTGGCTTGGTATTTTGGGATTGGCTTATTTCACTTAGCATGATAGTCTCAAGTTCCTTCCATTTACAAACAAATGCCATAATTTCATTCTGCTTTACAGGTGATTAATATTTTATTGTGTATATGCACCAAATTTTCTTTATCTGTTCATCTGTTGAAGGGCCCTAGGTTGGTTTCATAGCTTAGCTATTGTGAATTAAGTGGCTATGAACATGGATGCGGCCATAACACTATAGCATGCTGATTTTAAGTGTTTTGAGTATTTGCTAAGGAGTGAGATAATTGGGTAAAATGGTGGTTCCATTCCAAGTTTTCTGAGAAATCTCCATACTGCTTTCCATGGTAACACCAATTTGCAGTCCCACCAGTCATGTATGAGTGTATCTTTCCCCCCACATCCTCGTCAACATTTATTGTTATTTGTATTCTCGATAATTGCCATTCTGACTAGAGCGAGGTGAAATCTCAATATAGTTTTAGTTTGCATTTCTCTAATTGCTAGTAATTTTGAACCTTTTTTTTCATATATTTCTTGACCATTCCTACTTCTTCTTTTGTGAAGTGTTTTGAATTTTTTTCCCATTTATTGATTGGGTTATCAAACTTACTGTTGAATCCCTGCAGTGCTAGTTACATTTAAAGTACTGAATTTTTGGAATTTAGCATTTCTATGTTTATAATTTCTTTCTCTTTATTGATAGTCTCTATTGTTTCAATCATTGTTATTATATATTTCTTTAATTCTTTAATATAGTTTCCTTTAAATTTTTTTCTTTGCCATGCCAGTGACCAAACCAAGGCTCTTGAGCATACAAAGAAAGCACTCTATCCTTGAACTACAGCCCCATCTCTCCTTTAGTTTTTGAACATATTCATAATGAAAGTTTTGAAGTTCTTATCTGCTGAGTCTAATATCTGGAACTTGAAAGCAGTTTCTATGAAACCTTTTTTTCCCTATGCATGGCACATATTTTCCTGCTATTTTTCACATATTCTTACTTTTGCTGTTGAAAACTTGATGGTTGAAAATAATATATTATAGTCTCTTTAAACATACATGGAGTATATATTATTCTAATTAGGACCCCCGTCTTATGGGTATATGATATAGAGATTCAATATGGTGTATTCACATATGTGCATAGGAAAGTTTTGTCAGATTCATTCCACTGTCTTTTCTATTTCTATCCCCCCTACCTTCTCTTAATTCCCCTTTGTCTACTCCACTGAACTTCTATTCTTCCCCCTTATTGTGTGTTAATATGCACATGTAAGGGGCTTCTTTTTGTGTTGTTCCATTTGTTGTTTATTTACTTGCCTAGAATAATTCTGTGAAATCTATTTCCCCTATAGTATGCAATGTCTTGTCTACAGCCTCAGAGATTTTTTTCCTATTCATTTTTTTGCATAGTTCATTTGGCATCCCACCTGATTATGCATAAACTACTTATTAAAGTTTGTATGAATCCATATATCCATTTAAATGTTCACTATTGTTAGATGTGTATGTGTGACTTAGAGCCTGTTTCCACAATTCAGGAAATTTATACATTTGTGCTCATCCATGGACTATTAGCTTGGTGATTCTCTTATAAATTACCACCGAATGCATGAAGCCCTGAGTTTTCTAGATTACTAGGGGTGAGTAATGCTATTTAAAAGTCTGGATTCCTAATGATCATCCCTGGTTTAGTGTTGAGGGCCACAACCAAGTCAAGATGGCGCCTGGCAGTTTGCCAGGAGGAGTGGTTTGTGAAGTAACGCCAAAGAGTCATTAAGATGATGAGGATTCCTTAATGACTGACTGCTGTATCTAGATGATGTTAATTAAGTTAAGCTGTGTGTAATTAGTTGGGTATATATACCTCTGCTGTCCCATAATAAAGCGGCTACCGCTGTTTCAACCTTCACAAGTTGCTTGTCACCCCCCAGTTACTTTGCCCAGCCAGACTGTGGCAGTTTAGGTATATTGTTCCAGTGAGGCTTCTGCCCTATGTTGATTTTTTGGTGTTCTTTTTAGAGAATGCTTTCAATTCTCTACAGTTGCTGCTCTTATGGTTCTTGAGTAGGTATAATTAAACATGTATGCATAGACTTCTGGACTCCCACATTATGGAATAAATGTGATCTAGGAGAAAGAAAGGGAAGGAGAGGTACTGGGGTCTGAATTAGAACAAAATATATTCCATGTTTGTTTAATTGTCAAAATGGATTCTATTCTCATTTATAACCAAAAAGATTTAAAAGATGACTATTTTTATTGTTTTTTTCCCAAGTATTCTCTATCAGATTTCTAACTGGTCTGCCATTTCACTTTTTGTTACTACTATCATGGAATTATCAGACAGACCATCTTAACTGCTTGTCACTTGTTTTAAGTAACACCCAGATGCATGAACTTCTCCAAGTTTTCTTGCAAACTAAACAGTCCCCTCAGGCACAGCTTCTAGCCCTCCTTTCATAAGTTCTGCTTCTTCCCCAGGATATAATCTCTAAGTCTCTATACTGGAGCTCATAGAAGGAATGCCAAATTGTTTCTCCCAGAGTGACATCATGGCTCTATGCCAGGTACTAGGAATATAGGAATGGTAGTGTCTGGTACTGTAAGATTGTTGATCTCAGTGTATAGTCTGATTTAAAAGTGAACTGGGGTATGGATAGTCAGGGACTCACTGTTCTTGAGTTTCAATGCCTGAAAGCACTGGAGCACTGCCTTATGAGTGTAAGCTAGATTGTAGAAAGAAGCACTGATCTTCTTGGCCACCTTTTCTTGTAAGTATTGCTACAACAGTAATGAACTGAGGAGGGAGAGAATAGAAATATTTTTGTCTTACATGACCTGGCACAAAACTCTAGTTTTAGACTAAAATCACTGTGAATATGGATTCATTTTTTTTACCATAACTTCCAGCAATAGAGTGTTAAAAGTAGACCTGTTACATAGAGCTCAAGGGGGAGCAGGAGTTGGGAGTGGGTTATATGCTAAAGACTCTTATCTTTGTTGTAGTTTAGATGTTAGATGTCCACCAAAGTTCATGTGTGAGACAGTCAAGAAGGTTTAGAGGTAGAATGATTGGTTTATGAAGTACTTAACCTGATCAGTGAATTTATCCCCTGATGAGGATTGAGTGGTGACTGAAAGCTGTCTAGGGTGGAGAAGGTGGGTCATTGGGGGCATACCTTTGGGGTGTATATTTTGTATTTGGTAAGTGGAGTCTTTCTTTCTGCTTTTTGATCATCATTTCAGCCACTTCCCTCTGCCACACTCTTCTGCCATGTTGTTTTGCTTCACCTTGAGCTCGAGGAAATGGAACTATCTCTGAACTGAGAACTATGAAACCATGAGTCCCCAAATAAATTTTCCTCCTAAAATTGTTCATGTCAAGTCTTTTTTGGTCACAACAGCAAAAAAAGCTGACTAAAGCAGTTTTATTAGGATTTAATGGATTTCTGCACTCCCCCCACCCATTTTTTTTTTCATTTATTTTATGCACTTAAGACAATTTCTGGAGGCTTTAAATGTTTCTTCTTTAAAATCATTTTCACTGAACAGTTGTTTTACAGGGGAAAGGGTACATTGAGTTACACCACCATTTCAATAGTACTATAATATACTTTGTTCTAGAGAGTCTTCAGTAAATGGGAATGAAATAATGAATAAAATAATTTTGATTTTAGAAATTTGAATGAGTGATTTCAATTAATTATAGTATATCTCCTACTGTGTTCTAAGCTCTTGAAAATATGATATCTATACATACAATCTATGGGAATATAGAAGATATGTTTAAGGAAGAAAAGGGGAGGATTCCTAGAAGTTATGGTACCCAAGTCTAAAGGATGAATATGATATTTTCTAAGTTAGGAAATGGGTTAGTAGGGAATATCAAGCAAAGAAACATAATAAAATGGGGTAAAAGGGAACCATAAACTTTTTCTAATTATTATAAAAATATAAGAAATAAATCATCAATACTTGCATTACAGAGGTGGGCATGGACTATTACAAACCATGTTGAGGAGTTGTTATATTATTCAAAAGGTAAAAGAGAATTATTAAGTGGTTATAAGCAGGATAATGACATAATTGTGATTAGCTTTGGAAGGATCACTTTAGCTGTTCTATAAAGCAAGTGTAAAAATGCTACTAACCACTGGCCAAAATAAGAATGCTACTAAACATTGGCCAAATGCTATTTTTGTAAATAAAGTTTTCTTGGGACACAGCTGTATTTACATATTGTTTAATAGGTGTTTTTACACCACAATGGCAGACTTGAGAAGCTACAAAGAGCCCATATGGCCTTCAAAGCCTAAAATATTTACATTTTGTCTTTCATAAAATAAATGTAGATAGTTTGTAGAGAGCCAAAGCTTTCAGCAGGTACATATGATAGGATGCTGTTGCAATAGTCCCAGAAAGAAATGAAAAGACCCAGAAAAAAAAAACTAGAAATTTTAAATTTTATTTTTAATTAGTTTATTTTTAAACTGACATATAAAATTATATGTTTATCAACATAACGTCATTCTTGATTGAGTATAAAAATCATTAGTCATTAGGTTTTTTTTTTTCTTTTTTACTTTCGTCTCTCACAGTGTTTTCAGAATTCAGGGATTGAAATCTATACTAGTTAAATATCTGTCTCCAGTATTAAGTGTGAAAATACTAGTTGGAAAGGCCTTGTGTGCTTGAGTCTATCTGAACCTTCCCTCAGTGGTAATACATGTTATTAATATGCTGAAGAGCTACTGTTGACTAGAAATGCACCATTATTTCTTATAGAAGCAGAAAATTTTTCAGAGTACCTCATCCTTTTTTAATGAATATTATAATTGTAATATCCTTCATCACACTGGCCCTTGAGTACACCAAAGGAATTATCTATTCATTTCTCTTAGACCAAGCAATACTTCCACATATACATCCCCCCTTCCAAACACAATACCACCAAAGTGACTTTGGGTGCTACCAGTATTATTTTAGGAATAATAAAGATCTTAGCAGATGGCCGTGGTGGTGCACGCCTGTAATCCCAGCAGCTGGGGAGGCTAAGACAGGAGGATCACAATTTCCAGGGCAGTCTGAGCAACTTAGCAAGGCATTAAGCAAATAAGCGAGATCTTGTCAGTAAATAAAATATAAATAAGGGCTGGGGATGTGGCTCAATATTTGAGCACCCCTGGGTTCAATCCCTAGTACATAAAAGATCTTAGCTAGAATGTTTTTTTTTCTTGTTTTCTTATAAATCCTGATTTGTACTTGAAAAATTCTGTGTTATATAAATTATAGATCTGTGTAGTATACAACAATGAGGCAGTATTCATGCAGAAATTTTAGTACAGTCATTTGTAGGGAAAGAAACATGCCTAATGTGCTGTCTCAAAATCTTTCAGACATTTTCTTGCTTTAGAACCTCAGAAGATCATGGTTTATTTATTATATTTAGCTCTACTGTGGGATAAAAATTAGTTAAACAAGATATGCAAATAGGATCTTTTGGGGATTAAGCAATGTATAATAAAATATAACAGTTTTAATTAATTAGTGACTTAAGGATTTGGTAAAAGTCAACTAATTGACTCTTCTCATTCTCTTGCAAAGATGTGTCTCTAACTCACACAGACTCTGGAACTAATAGTTGTACAATAATTTTTAGAATACAGTTTTTGTAGTGTGATTTTAAAGATATGGTTTTTCTAGAAATAGTCCCTGAGTTAATATCTATTTTATACTTCATTGGGGAAGAATGACCCTGGAGTCAGTGAGAATGCATAAATTTAGCCTATGCATGTAAGTAACCTTTTCTTCCCTATGTCTGCAAACTAATTGAAGAAGAATATTCTCTCAATATCTTGTTTTTCTTTAGTTTCATTGCTAGAACATGTTCACAACAATTGGATGGAAATTTGCTGTCGGTCATCAGTGTTAATAACAGCTAAATCTCGAGCTTATTGTCAGACCAAGAATTTTTCTGGAAATTGGGAGATAATTTTTAAAATCCTGTTAATTTGAAAATAATCACATATTTTAATCCTCTATTTTACCCATTTTTATTGGTGCATATAACTTATACAGATTGGTTGGTTTCATTGTGGCATATATGCATGCATATATCATAATTTGATCAATTTCACTTCCCTCACTATTGTTCTAATTTATTGGTGTCTCTTCTATCTACTTTTGTGATATCCTTTTTTTCTCTCTCTCACTAGTTCTCTTGCATGAGAAAAATATACAGTACTTCTCTTTCTGGGTCTGGATCTCTTTTTTTGAGAGAGCTTTTCCATACGCCAATAATGAATTTCCTGATAAATCAGTAAAACAATTTCATTCATAATAGCATTAAGAAAGTACAAATAAATCTAACCAATGAGGTGAAAATACTCTATAAAGAAATCATAGAATGCTGAAAACAGTAGAAGGCTGTAGAAGTGGAAATATCTCCCATGTTCATGGATAAGAAGAATCAATATTTTTAATATGACTATATTACCAAATGTGTAATACAGACACAACAAAATTTTTTGTCAAAATATCAATGATCTTCTTCATAGAATTAGTGAAAAGTTCAAATGGAAGAATAAAAGATTCAGAATAGCCAAAACAATCCTGAGCAAAAAGAGTAATCTGGAGGCATCACAATACCCAACATAAAATTATACTACGAAACCATAGTAACAAATACAGCATGGCAATAACATATTATCTATTGTAGTTTATCATGCTCCTAAATAAAGTACTTTGTAATTATCTGTTTGGGAGTAACACTGTGGAGTATTTAAAGGAATCAATTTATTGTTCTTCACTTTCTGGAGCACATTACCTAGATGGGGATATCAAAATTTCTTGCAGAAATTAGGAAATAGGAAATAGATAATAAATGACTGAATAGAGTATAATAAACACTTGAGCAATTTTCCAATAAGATACTGTGTAATTGACTGGAAATTTAATGGGACTTCTGGATATTTAAGTTCAGTAAGAGCTTAGAGCTCACAGAGGAAGATTTAATTTAACAATTGGAATATTCTGTGATTCCTTAACAAATAGTAGGCTTTTTTAAGTCAATATAGGATAAGACACATTGTGTTAGGACTGTAATAGATAATGAAGAAAATATTTAATATTAGTATTATTGCTCTCATTAGATATAATTTCTAAAATGCTAAAGTTCCCAAATAAATCATTATCCTCGAATTTGGTAATTGAGTATTATCAACATATATAAGCACTATATATGTCCTAAAGTTACTTAAATCAGCAACTATGCTCAAATCAAGTAAAACTTTACATTACTGCACACAGAAAAGGATAAAGAAAAGTAGCAACTGTATACATATAGCTTCTCCTTGTCCCAAAAAGAGAGTCTAAACTAAAGCTTTGCAATGAGAAGTAGTCTTAGTTAATAGGAACAGAGAACAAGGAAGAGTAAAGCATAAAATAACTGAAAAAACATTGCAAAGATGTGTTCCCATCCTAGTTGCTATGGACAACTAAGGACACATTCTGATGAAATTCTCTTGAGAAACTATGAAGATTGCACCTTAGAACTTTCTATCTGAGAGAATAAGGAAGCATGTATTCATCAGGCTCCATTTCCCCTTAGCCAAGAGCTATCCCATGGGGTGTTAAATCCCTAGCATTTGTTAATTTGCATATGTATATGTACAAAGAAGAGTCACTGGACAGAAAGTTAGAGATAAGTGGTACAGTAGTGCCTGAGGCAAGACTGTCAATTTACACCAGCATTAAGTTGATTGCCTTTAGCACTGGATAAAGTAAAATCTATGCTAAAGCTGTATGAGGCAGGACAAAAGAGGGCTCTTAAATTAATTCATCCTTTTCACTCTTCAGATCTGTTTATAGACTTGATTAAATCAAATATTTTATAAAACTTGTATGAAGGTAATCAGAGTATCTTCCAAAGACTTATACAAGAAAGTTGCTAGAAAATTTCAAACTCCCACTGTTCCAATTTTCCAAAAGTCATAATTTATTATCTTCTCCTCTATCGCTTATTATATAGTTACATCATTTTATGCCAGCACTTCAAGAGGTCTGGGTTGCTTCCTTAGTGTAGTAACCTAGGCCATCATCCCTCAGAGTTCTTGGGCAACTATTGTTCAACCCATTTTGGACCATGGTTGCAACAATTTCCCATTTGGTACTATAACTTGGCATATAAGCAGTTAAGGTACCTCCATGATTCCCCTCAATTCTCAATTTAGTCATTCTTGCCTACCTTACACAACATCATCTCTGTCTTTATTTATGGTTATAATCAGGTTCAATAATCTCTACCAACATAGTAATTCCTTTATTTTCATGATGATCTTACTGAATGATATGGCCAAAATATCTAAAAGTTATGGCTTAATGTTTAGTGAAAACAACTTCATTTCTTGCATGAAAAATCCTTTCCAAAGATAACAGGGTATAAAACATGAATCTCTAAATAATTTATTTGGTTTCTTAATTAGAAAAAATGAGTCTTACTCCTACTCTTTCCTGTCTTTTAGTTACTGAGGGTACAGAAACATGTATCATCTATTGGCTTACTCTAAATACTGGATCCTGGAGGAAAGTGTTCTGACCCTGTGGGACTCTTTCCCAGAGCTGAACCATTAATATGCCATTTCATTTTTTCTATTGTCAGTTGCTTCCATGTGATAAGGCATATGGTAATTTCAACAATTTTTATAGTTAAACACCCTTTGTCATAACTCTTTCACTATAATATAGTACCCTTGGTCTTCCATAATATTGTGCATAGTATTGGCAAATCGGTATTCTATGAGTTTTCAGATATTGTGTCATGCAGAGGTTCTGAGGCAGAAACGATAAACTCATAAAAGGAATGAATGTAGTATTAAGTAAGGAAGAATCAGTGTTTTCTTTCAGATAAATAGTGGTAAAACTGACATGCTACCAACTGACTGGCTAGTCTCTTTAATAATAACACTAAATTAAGAGCTCAATATTTTTGTTAAATGCAGGAACATTATAATGGTATATATAAGAAAGGCTGTGATTTGGATAAATGTCCCCCAAAGGTTCATGTGTTGTGGTCCCCAGAATGGAACTACTAGAAACTACAGTGGACCTTTAGAAGGTGGGGCCTAGTTGGAGATCATTAGGTCAGTGGGGGCATGCCCTCAAAGGGGAGTATGAAACCCAAGTCTCTTTCTCTTCCCTTTTGCTTCTTGATGATGAGGTGTTTTTTTCTTTTTTCTTATTTTTCTCTGATATGTGCTCCTGTCACAGGCCCAAAGCAATGGAGCTGATTGATCATGAACTAGAAACTCTAAAGCTTGAGTCAAAGTGAACTTTACTCTTTACAGGTTAATTATGTTATGTGTTTTGTTGGAGTAATATTAAACTGATAATACAAAGCCTCTATACCTACCCATGACTACCTCATTCATGGGTCCAGTGAATGAGAATTGGTATGACTGAGAGTACCTGGATGACACATGATGAACCATCCTACATACATGGTTGTTATGTGACTTCTTTTCTACTTGAAATTCTTGATAGAATTCAATGTTAAAAATAAAAATTACCACAACCTATGCCCATTTTAAAACAGATGTGCTCCTGCCTCTTCTAAAACTTTCCTTCTTTCAGAGCTTGTAGTGTTTTCTTTATTGTGGCCACCTTGGGGAAATTTAGGTGTACCTTACCTCAGGCCATTATGCCAAACATGCAAAGTAAACAACAAGTAAAATGCTAGGAGCTCTGGTGTGTCGGTTGGGTTGAAAGCAATCTCCATGAAACTCCATGTCACCTACCATTTTGGACTCCTTAAGTCTAGATACCTATATGCTTCAGTTAGGGAATTTTGCTCTCCTGTACTCTTTTATTTTTCTCTTTTTGGAGCTCTTATTATTTGGTGTTTGACATTCTAGATTTTCTTTGTAATTTTTTCCTGGTATATATCTTCTAGCATCTTTGTCATTTTGTTTTACCTTTTTGTGAAAATTCACCAACTTTATGCTTCAAACTTTATATTGAATGTTCATTATGGATTCATATATTTTCCATGAGGCCTAATGTAAATCATATTTCAATTTAATTTGTATAGCTTATTGTTGTTACTTCATGAAGGAAATGTCTTCTATATCTCTGAATGTAGAAGTTCAATGCTTGGTTTTATTTTTAATTAAGTTCTTAATATTCTTATTTCCTTGAGATTCTTTTTAAAAATGCTAATACTTTCTGCTTACATTTACCTTTGAAAACTCATTTTGTGTTGCTCTAATATTAGAGTATATTGCTTGGTATACTGGTTTTTACTTGTGCATATGCTATACACTACACTTTCATATAAAACTATATATAAGAGGGGGTAGAGAGAGAAGAGGGGAGGGGAGGGGAGGGGAGGGGGGATAGTAGAGGATAGGAAAGGCAGCAGAACACAACAGACACTAGTATGGCAATATGTAAATCAATGGATGTGTAACTGATGTGATTCTGCAATCTGTATATGGGGTAAAAATGGGAGTTCATAACCCACTTGAATCAAAGTGTGAAATATGATATATCAAGAACTATGTAATGTTTTGAACAACCAACAATAAAAAATTAAAAAAAATAAAGGTCCATTGATAACTAAAATATATATATATATATATATATATATATATATATATATATATATATATAATAAAACTATATATATAAATCACAGTGTTCTGCCCTCCAAATTCATCTTAATTCCTCCTCCTATTTCTGACTCTCTAATGACTTATAGTAGAGTTGATTAAAAAATCAGCATTTTCAGACTGTTTCCTTGTTTCCTTCATCAGCACTTTTGTGTTTTTTAGTCCCTATTTATATATTTTTAACTGATAACACAAAAACATAAAAATTGTATGTATCAATGGGGTACTTTATAATGTTCAATCCATATGTGCATTGTGGAATGTTAAATCAGGTTTAATATATTTATCTCCTCAGACATTAATCACTCATTTGTGGTAAAAAAAATAACTTCCACAATCTTCTAGATTTTTGAAATGAACAGTACACTATTGTTATCTATAGTCACTATACATTACAGTAGTAACCCAGTTATCAATAGTTTTGAATTCAACTCTTAATTTATAATCTCTGCATACTTTCTCATCTCTTGTCAAACATTCCTCTTTTCAGTTAGGGAAAGGGTGGAAACAGTAGTTCAATCAGGGGACTTCAACCACAGAGTAAACCCTCACCTTTTCCAATATTGATACTCTGTTATATAGAGTAATTCTAGGGATTCACTGAACAAATTGTATACATATACATATGATTTACTTATTAATAAAACTAGATGTTTCTTTACCTCTCTATTCCATATCTGGTTTTCCCTTAGGGCTTGCTTCTTCTATAGCCAATAGATATTTCTCTGCCCCTAATTTTTAATTAAGAAAAGGAATCCTCCATTTTGCCACCTAAACAGTGTCAGCTTGGCAGCTTCAATGTACACCTCATTGAATTTTCCTCTTTTCAAAATGGCACCATTGCCTCTATTTGTTCCTAATATCCCCAAGTCCAGAGTTTCTTGGATCCAGTGTTTCCACTATGTAACATCTACTCTGCTGGCTCTCTTTGTTCATGAAAAGGATCTGTAAAGCCAAATGTTGAATATATTCACTTTTAATCAACCTTCTTGATTTTCAGCCTTTACACCCAGCACCAGTATCAGGTTTCAGATTCCTGAAACTTTCTAAGCTTCCACAATTCACTGGGTTCTTATTACCATCGCCCCACCACACCACTAAAATCTTTGCCTTCTTCAATCTCTCTCTCTCTGCCAAATTTTTTTGTTTATTTTTCATGCTAGGGATTGAACCCAGGGTCTCTGTACCAATGAGCTAAATCCCCAGCTCTTTTAATTTATTTATTTATTTTTAATTTTTTATTTTTGAGGAAGGAATTCACTATGTTGTACAGGCTGACTTCTAACTTGTGATCCTTCTGCCTCAGCCTCTTGAGTTACAAGTATTAAAGGAATGTAGCACCACACCCTACTCTCAAGGCCACTTTTGTTTCTTTGTTGCCATTTTACTCATGTTTCAGGACAAAGTGAACAGGGATAAATATTTGTGTTCTACCAACACATTTATTCAGAAACACTCAAACACATTTTCTTCATCACCTGAAGCAAGTGGCTTCATTAGATGTCTCAATTTTATCCAAGAGTTGAAGATATAATTTTCTAGTCTCTTCAGTGACTCATTTTAGTAGATGAACATGAGGATGATCTTACTGTGACATCTCTCATCTCATTAACACTTAGGGTTGATTTAATAAATCTATATGGCTATGTTGTTATTCACTTCCCTTCATTATAGCATCAAGTGAGCTCATTTCTGTTATAAACAGGCAACTTTCCCAGACAGAGGAGGGCCATTCATCAGGCAAGTGTTCATGAAGAAATATCTTTTTGCTTAATTAAGCCTCCAGTGAGCTCAATAACCCACCTACTGATTTTTTTCAGTCTATATATTATGAACCTTGATCTGTATTTGGATTTTTAAAGTATATAGTTATGAATGATTCTATGTATTTTTTAAAAATATTATTAGTTCTAATCAGTTAAACATGACAATAGAAAGTTCTTCAATTAATTGTACACAAATGGAGCAGAATTTTTCACTTCTCTTGGTTGTACACAAAGTAGTGTCACACCATTCATGTCTTCATATATGTACCTAGGATAATGATGTCCATCTCATTCCACCATCTATCCTACCACCTTGCACCTTGCACTACCTCCCCTTTGCCCCATCCAGAGGTCCTCCATTCTTCCCATGCCCCCTCATTATGGCTCAGCATCCATTTCTCAGAGAAAACATCCAGTTCCTGCTTTGCTGGGATTGGCTTATTTTGCTTAGCATGATACTGTCCAACTCGATCCATTTACCTGCAAATGCCATGATTTTATTCTCTTTTATTGCTGAGTAATATTCCATTGTGTATATTTACCATAGTTTCTTTATCAATTCATCTATTGAAGGACATTTGGTTGGTTCCACAGTTTAGCAATTGTAAATTGTGCTGATGTAAACATTGATGTGCCTGCATCACTGTAGTTCACTGTGTTTAAGTTCTTTAGGTATAGACCACATAGTAGGATAGCTGGATCAAATGGTGGTTCCATTCCAAGTTTTCTAAGGAATCTCCATACTGCCTTCCTGATTGGTTGCACCAATTTGCAGTCCCACCAGCAATGTATGAGTGTGCCATTTCCCCCACATCCTCACCAAGACTTATTGTTGTTTGTATTCTAGATAAGTGCTATTCTGACTGGAGTGAGATGAAATCTTACAGTAGTTTGAATTTGCATTTCTCTAATTGTTAAGGATTTTGAACAATTTTTTTCATATATTTGTTGGTTGATTGTATATCTTCTGAGAAGTGTCTTTTCAGCTCCTTAGCCAATTTATTGATTGGGTTTTGTTGGTGTTAAGTTTTTTGAGTTCTTTATATACCCTGCAGATTAATGCTCTATCTTATGTGTGTGTGGCAAACATTTGCTCCCCAAATGTAAACTCTCTCTTCACCTCATTGATTGTTTCTTTTGCTGAGAAGTGTTTTAGTTTGAATCCATCCCACTTACTTATTCTTGATTTTATATCTTGTGCATTAGGAGTCTTGTTAAGGAAGTCAGAACCTGATCTGACATGTTGAAGGTTTGGGCCTACCTTTTATTGTATTAGGCATAGAGTGTCTGGTCTAATTCTTAGGTTGTTGATTCACTTTGAGTTGAGTTTTGTGCATATTTAGAGAGAGGTTTAATTTCATTTTGCTGCATATAGATCTCCAGTTTTTCCCATCATGATTTGTTGAGGAGGCTATCTTTTCTCCAATGTATATATCAGTAATGAATAGTCTGAAAGAGAAATTAGGAAAACTACCCCATTTACCATAGCCTCAAAAAACATATTTGGGAATCAATTTAACAAAAGAGGTGAAAGGCCTCTTCAATGAAAACTATAGAAGACCAAAGAAAAAAAATTAAAGAAGACCTTTAGAAGATGGAAAGATATAACATGTTCTTGGATAGGCAGAATCAATATTGTCAAAATGGCCACACTACCCAAAGCACTATACAGATTCCATGAAATTCTAATTAAAATCCCAACATCATTCTTTATAGAAATAAAAAAGGCAATCATGAAATTCATCTGGAAAAAATAAGAGACCCAGAATAGCCAAAGTAATCCTTAGCAAGAAAAGTGAAGCAGGTGGTATCACAATACCAGACCTTTAATTACACTACAAAGCTATAGTAACAGAAACAGTATGGTATTGGCACCAAAATAGACATGTAGACAAACCCACATAAATACAGTTATCTAATATTAGAAAATTCTAGGCATTTACATTTAAATATATTATTTATAGTCATCTACCCCCATAGAATTTTATGTAATTTTCAGGTAGTTTATGTCACTAGTCAAAAATAAGGCAGGCACAATAGAAATGGATCAGATAGGAAAATTATTAAAATCAGTTGAATATTTTCAGAAAGATTGACTATTTTATTTTTAGAAAAAGAATTTTGGGCTTGACTCTCCACTGTTTGATATTATCCTTTTTTCAAATCTTATCTCCCCACCTTTCCTCTTCAAAAACTCTACTGTCTTCAGAATTTACCAATATATTTTCTGCATATCATATATTAACATCCTGACTCCATATTTTCATAATTATTTGGATACCCATCTACCACCATTTTTGCCAAATTAAAGTCTTTTTTATTTTCTAAGGTCCAATTGAATTGCCACCAAATGCCTTGTTTCATTCTCTGTCCTCAAGTGATCTCAACATTTTTGAATTACCATGGTGCCATTTCTGTATCATTTTCACAGCTCTTACCTTGTTTTATTTGTATCCATGTTATATACTTGCTACAAAAATTAGCTAAAGCAGGATAAGTTGGATTTAAAAAAATGATCTAGATGTTCAAATATAGTTTTAAATTCAAACTGTCATTAATTCACTGTAGGGGTTAGTTTAAATAAGTGATTCATTGGTGACATCAGATACAATATTTGTAAAAGGGAAATAACAAGTCTTGCAATATTGCTTGTATGATTAAATATATTTAATATTACTAATAAATTCTATATTATGAATAAAAATGGTGATTTTTAACTTTGTTGTTTTTGTCTAGATTTTAAGAGGCCACATAGGACACTATGTCTTTTAAAAAAAATTTCCCCTTTCACTTAGCATAAGTTCTGCAAATAGTTTATTGAGTGACTGAATCAATATCCCAATAAATGTCCTTATGCTGTAATATTTGGTTGAGTATACCTACAGTATTTTGATAATATTTTAAATACAGCCATAGCCTCTGGCTCAGAAATAGCAATCATAAATGAAGGACTTCATGAATCCATGATAACATATACTTGCAGGATTTGTTTTTTTCTTACAATACTATGGCAAGTAGTTGCAGAACTCCAAGGATTTGTTTGACATAGTCACACCTTTTTAATAAAAAAAAATCCCAAGTGAATGGGACCACCAAAATGAGGACAAACAAGTGTATTTTCCCTTTTAAAATTAAATCCCAAATCCTTTTTATGCTCAGATTTGATACTGAAATAATTTTCATTGAAGAAGAAGGGAAGATATGGAGCAAATCTATATTCTCAGACACTATTAGCAGATGGTCAGAGCATGTGCTGTGTGATTCCCTAGGCTGGCAGTGTGCACTTTCTAACCCTGCCAGAGAACAACTATACAATGATTAATATTCAACCATCAAAGGTATTTCCCAGTTTCTGTTTATGAAACTCAGCAGTTTCCAAGACCTCTATTTTAGTGCCTCTGACTCATTTCCACCTTTCCTGATATCTGACCACACCTGAGCATTGAATGCTACTTGGCATAAAATGAGTATTACCAACTTGACAAACTTTATTCTGGCCTTGTTACTGGGGCCCTTAGGCCATGAAGCACTCTTTAAATCATGGATTTGTTTGTCACAGATGTAGATACTTGACTTGTTTACAAAATTGGGATCTGTGTAAGCTTGCCAAAGAGTGCATGAGGCTGTCTCTGAATGTATGAGCAGTGTCATCATTGTCCTTGAGGGAGAACACCTGCTATGCTGCCATCACCAATTAGCTTCTCTCTTTTCCCTCTCTCCCTTTCCAGGAGGTATTTTCATCAGTTCCTTGTGCTCTCAAGTTTCACAGGATGAGTCTTAGTGAAGAATTATGTGAATCATTATATTAGATGACATTTCTAAAGTGTCTGTGGCTCCTTGGTAACAGACAATACACATGCTATATTATTCTGTGGCACATACACTCTATACTACCAAAAGCAAATGTTTTCCTCCCCAGCTTTATTGAGGGATTTCCATATCAAATAGGAATTGTATATATTTAAGGTGTGTAAAATTTTCTTTATATGTATACCCAATGAAATGAACACCACAATCATGCTCATTAACATATCCATCACCTTACAAAGTTTGCTTTGTCTTTGTTTTTTTTTTGTTTTGTTTTTTTTTTTTTTTTTTTTTGGTAAGAGCCCTTAAGGTCTATCCTTTCAGTAAATTTCAAGATTACAATACGGTATTGTTACCATTATGTAGTCACTATTATGTAGGCTAAATTTCTAGAACTTATTGATTTTTGACAAGGAAAACTTTGTACCCTTTGAACAAAATATCTCCATTTCTCCCTCTGTTAACCCCACTGCTGGTAATCACCATTCTGCCCTTTACTTCTATAAGTTTCATTATTTTAGGTTCTACATATAAATGATATCATGTAGTATTCAGCTTTATGTGTCTGGCTTGTTTCACTTAGCATAATGTCTTTCAAGTTCATTCATATTTGCAATGGCCAAGTGACAGAATCAATGGAAATGTCCATCAATTAGTGGCTATATAAAGAAAATATGAAATACATGTAAAAATATCCACACACAATGGAATGTTATTTAGTCTTAAAAAAGAAGGAAATCAAGCATATGGTTTCTAAAGAAGTGTAAATGTGGATGTTAGAAGTTACTTGTTAAAATGGTAAAACTGTTGGATATGGTGGTACATTCCTATAATTGCAGCTACTCCAGAAGCTGATGCAGGAGAATGATAAGGTTGTGCCCAACCTGGGAATTTAGCAAGATTTTGTCTCAAAATAAAAAATAAATCAAATGGGCTAGAATGTAGGTTATAAGAAAATAATCCCTGGGTTTAGTTCCCTGTACAAAAATAAGGAAAATGGTAAAATAGTAAAAATATGTGACTGAATGGATTATTTTTAGTATTGATCATTAAGATTTGACACCCTCATCCTTAAACTAGTGAAAAAAATTGATTTGAAACTGGTCATAGGTAGCAAAAATAGGTTTACTTCTTGAAAGCAGTATCAAATATCAAGATATCTCCTGACAGAGTTCACAAAGCCTAATATACAGGTTATAGACTGACCACAATATAAGCAAATAAAACACCTTGCTATAGATGTGTTTAGTTTGGTCCACACTTGTTATTTCTTGGGCCTGCATTCTAGGGATATACCAATCAGCTCATATTGGGTAATGGGCTTTAAGAGGCATGCACTCTTCCACAGTCTTCATTATTTCTTATTGTTTCTCCAACTATAATGCTTATTGATGTTTGTCATTTATAATATTAAGTATGTCCTCTAAGATTAAAACCCTTGATATAATATCTTCTAAATTTATTTTGATGTATAATACATCTAAATTTCAAATACTCACTTTCTAGATTTATTGCTCTTTGGATGGGAAAATATATGGTATCCAAAGAGTCCACACATGTTAGCCTCCTGTTCCTATCATAACAAATTTGTACACACTTAATTATTTAATGTAATGTACATTTATTATATCACAGTTATAGAGATCAGATATCTGTTATGAGTCTTAAAGGCTAAAATCACATAGCACACAACATTGGTAGCTTCTGGAGAATCTGGAGGGAGAATACATTTCCTAGTACTTCACATCTTCTCAAAGGTATTCCATGATTCATTGTCTATTCCTCTCATAACTCCAGCCACTGGCCTCTGTTTTCCCACTTCTTACTGTGAATTACTATATATAAAGTCCTTTTATAAGGACTTCAGTGATTACTTCAAAGTAATCAAGCACATTGGAATAATATAAGAAAAACTCCTCATCCCAAGATCTTCAATTTAATCATATATATAAATTCTCTTTTGTACATGAGATAATTTATTCACTAGTTCTGTGGCTTAGGATGTGTATACCTTTGGGAAACCATTTTTTAACCTATCACATTATGTCATTTCTTAGATCAACAATTAATGGATATACAGATATAAATGGGAAATGTTTACTGCAGTAAAGCATTTTTAATTGGGATATAAGCCCCTTATGATGAAATAATACAGAATTAGGGAAATACACTCAGCTATCTTTAGACATGCAGTCAAATATACTAATTCTGTTTGGAGAAAACATAACTTGAAATTTATTAAAAATGATAAATTTATTATAATTTTAACCTTATATATCATGAACAGATTTAAACTTTTGTCAATATTTTGATCACACAATATACCTCTGTCTAGCAACTTTCAATCAATAAGACATTTTCAGTTCACTCTTCAACCCCCTCCCTTATCTGTAAATGTAGCAAAGAAAAATAATTCCTTAAAACAATGATGCTTAAAAATAAGCTAGCCATTCCTGTGGTTCAGAGATAGAAAAGGAACCTAGATTTGTAAGATAGGGCTGATGTTATACTTTACTGAGATTAAGAGCTTAAAAAAGGGGGTCCTGAGTTTGATTACTGTGCAAACAAAAATCACTAACACTATGGTCATCTCACTGAGTGAAATCAGAAAATGGAAGTGGTGTTCTTAAAAATGAAAAGAACCTGAAAAAATTCTATTGCTTTTGTCAGGGGAATAGCTTTTATAAAATTCAGTAACTGGAATGGTATGTGGAAACAGAGAAAGATAGATAAAAGGACCTGGAAAAGTCAAAAAGAATGTTTAGTGACTGTGTCTTAGTCTGGATTCCTCAGGAAATGGAGCCTGAGAGAAAGCACTATTTTTCAATTGTGGAATACAACCTTTGGATTAGGAGTTAGGAGGAAAGAAGACAAAGGCAGAACAAAAGCAAAAGTCAATATTATAGTGAGATGCCAAACTTGCCAGCACTTAGAACTAAATGCAATTAGATTTCTACAGAATGTTCTTGCAGGAAACAAAATAATTGTTCCTTAGAAAAGTCCATGTCAGGAATAAAAAAGAAGAATTTGTATGCAAGTTTCTATCTTCCATTGGTGAAAGTTTTACCCTTGAGACTTTAATTTGAACACTTTGATTATAGTACATGTGTTTATCCAAGCTTCACTGTCAAGAAGCCTCACAAAGGAAATGAAGGTTGTAATGCACAAATGAGGTAAGATACTTTCAGATAGTTTAAATTTTAAGTTGGTTACTCAAGATATTGGTGTTAGAATGACTGGAAAAAACTCTGAAGACAAATGAAGCTGAAAGAATCTGAAAGGGCACATAAAAACTGTTTCACACAGATTGGAACTATTATATATTACCATGGCTTTGTGAGTTTCAACTTGTAAGATGTCACTCTGAGAAAGAAAAAAATTCTCATTCCAAATGAGCCTTATAAATAAAATCACAAAGTATACAAGAACAGATAACATTAAGAAAGAAATCCAACAACTTGAAAATAGAGAAAAAAGTAAGTCAATTCCTAGAATAAAGTAAAAATAATAGAGAAAATTAATAATTATATGAAATTATAAGTTCAGTATCATCTAGAATTTGTTAAACCATAATCTGCTTCATATTTTTGCATAGCCATTAAGTTAAAACAGTTTATACTTTTTAAATGACTAAAATATTTTTTGATGCATGAAAATTATATAAAATTCAAATTTCAATGTCTTTCAATTAAGGGGTTATTAAAATATATCTATGATTTTAATATATTGCATATGATTGCTTTCATACAAATGTGGAGTTAAATAGCAGCAACAGAGACCATAAAGTTTGAAAAAGCTCATATATTTATTATCTCACCCAGTACAGACAAAATTTTGCTGACCTCTGATCTAAGACAAGAAGGATATAATAAAATCCAGAAACAGGATAAAATAAAAAAAGAAATAGATGCCTGCACAATACACAATGGTTAAAGGACAGTGTCTTCAATAATACTGTTGAGAAAATTGGAAAACAACATGCAGAAGTATAATCTTAGACCCTTATTCTTACTGTATATAAAAATCAAGTT
The DNA here is from genome assembly GCF_047511675.1 of Marmota flaviventris. NCBI lineage: Eukaryota > Metazoa > Chordata > Mammalia > Rodentia > Sciuridae > Marmota > Marmota flaviventris. The sequence continues at coordinate 105,231,450 of NC_092518.1, forward strand.
AAAATAGATTGAAGATTTAAATGTAAGAGCTGAAACTATAAACTGCTGAAGAAAAAATAGCAGAAAAGCTCCAGAAATTAGCATGGGGAAAGATTTTCTGAATATGACTCTGAAAACAAAAACATAAATCAACAAATGGAATTATATCATATTTCAAAACTTCTGCACATCATGTACAACCACAAGAATGGGATCCTTATTAGAATAAATTATACTCCATGTATGCATAATATGTCAAAATACACTCTACTGTCATGCATATCTAAAAACAATAAGAAGAACAACAACAACAACAACTAAAACAAAACAAAACAAAACTTCTGCACAGCAAAGAAAATGGTCAATGGTCAACAGGGTAAAGGGCAACCTTCTGAACGTGAGAAAGTATTTGAAAATGGTATATCTGATAAGCAATTAGTTATACAAAATATATAAAGAACTCAACTCAATAACTAGAAAACAAATAATATGATTTAAAAATTATAAAAGATTTGAATATACTTAACTGAAAAGAAGAAATAGAAATGGTTATATCCAAAAATGTTCAATATTAATAATCAACAAGAGAATGAATGCAAATCAGGACCATAAAGAGATGTACATTAATTCCACTTAAAATAGCTATTAGTAAAATAAACAAAAAAAAACTGTGTGAAAGTATGTGAAGAAAATTGAGACCATACACATCATAGGTAAGAAGGTAAATTATTATAGCTATTATATCAGAAAGTATGGAGTTTCCTCAAACAAACAGAAAATTAAAACTACTGTATGATACAGCCATCCCACTCCCATGACTATTATAGCACTATTCACAGTAGCCTAAATGTGGAACCTACCCAAGCATCCGTCAATTGATTAAGGGATAGATAAAATGTAGTTTATATACACAATGGAACATCATTCAGTCACAAAAAGAAGAATATATTTTACTTTGTAACAATATGGAAAGACCCATTCAAGATTCTGTTGAGTGAAATAAACCAGGCACAGAAAGACAAATACTGCATGATCTCACTCATATATTGAATATAAAACAGTTGATCTCATAGAAATAGAGAGTAGAATAGTTCTTATCAAAATCTGGACTGTTAGGCAGAGTAGAGATAGAAGAGATTGGTCAAATGACATATAGTTTTGAGGAATATGTTCAAGAGATCTACTATATAGCATGGTAACAATATTTAATAATAATTTATTATACTCTTGAAAAAAACTTAGAGAATAGATGTGAAGGGTTCTCACCACAAAAATTATAGTTATATGAGGTAATATATTTGATAATTAGTTAGATTTAATTATGCCACAATGTTTGTATACTTCAAAACATTATGTTGAACTTGATGAATACATACATTTTTATCTATCAACTTAAAATAAGTAAATTTGAAAATAGAAAAAAAGATCATGGGATAAATGTCCTACACACTTTCATCCAGTATTATTTAACTTTTGAATTTTGCACCTGTCTAAAAATGAAAGTCTTAGGAATAGTGAGACATGGTCTTAGTATAATATTTTTAAATCAAAAATTAGGCATTTGTCAAATATCATTTAGTAATTTGAGATATATTTACTTTTAAATACTGGATTCTTATATGTATTCATGTCTATGTCTTAATTCCCTAGTTTGTCCCATTGATTATTTTCCTTAGTACATAAGTTTTATTTATTATTGCCTTAAAATAGATATTTAATATTTTAATTATCTCATAATTATAATTCTTTATTACTACTACCTTTTATAATTTCCTGAAAATACTCATGTTTATTTTTTCTGAGTGAACTACTTTAAAATTTTACCTAGTTCCAAATAATCAGTGTTTTGATTAAGAAAGTTAAACAGTTGCCAAATTTTTCTGTATCAAATACTTCTTATCAGTAATTAAATCTGAAGAAATAATTTCTGTCCCACATTAGAATTTTAATATTTTTTCCTGTGTCATTCATATATGTTGTTAAATTTATTTATGTAATTTATTTTATGCTGTTATTGTAAACTGATATTTTCTCAATAATATATTCTATTTTGTTGTTTAGACTATTAATTTTAGAATTGTCCACTTTAATAAATTTCCTTTTGTAATCAGTAATTTTTATGTTCTATTTCTAAATGTATTAATCTCCAATGGCTCACATAATAAAATGCCACAGAGTTAGTGGCTTAAAAAACAGAAATTTATTCTCTCACAGTTCGGTGGTCTGGAAGACCAAGATCAAACTGTCAGCAACTTAATTTCTCTTGAGATCTTTTTCCTTGAATTATATACAGCCACTCTATTATTGTGTCCTCACATGGCCTTTTCACTATGTGTGCTTATCTCTGACATCTCTTTGTTTTCATAAAAGGGTCTCAGTCACATTGGATTAGTGTCTTGCTGTTATGACCTTATTTAACCTGAATTATTACTTTAAATATCCTATCTCCAAACACACTGGAGTTTCATGCTTCAACATATGGATTCCAATAGGACATAATTCTGTCCATAATACATGGGTAGTCCAAGAATACAATTACAAATTCACAGATAATGTTAACTGATCAATTCTTCAGTAATATTTATGTCACTTATTTCTTCTCTTAAATTATATAGCCCAAATCCAGGGAACCACAGTTTAGTAACTTTTAATAGTTATTATAATTTTATACAAAACTGTGCATATATAATGTGTACAGTATGATGACTTTAAACACATGCACATGGAATATTATAGCCATATTTCAGTTGTCATATCTTATATTCTCCAAAAGATCATAAGTCATTTAGTTTTTGTTTTTGTTATAACAAAAATCAACAATCTACTCTTCAATCTTACATGTGCAATACAGGATTGACAAGTATAGACAACATGTTGCATAGCAGACCTGTAGAATTTATTCATCTAGTACAATAGAAACTTTGTGTTCATTGAGCAGCAACTCCCCACTCCCTCACACCCTGTCTTCTAATAATTACCATGGTATTCTCTGTTTCTGTGTTTGACTGTTATAGATAACTTGGGTAAGTGGAATCATGCAGAATTTGTTCTGTGACTGGATTATTTCACTTAGCATAATGTCATCTAGATTAAGCTGTGTTGTCACAAATGTCAGGAATAATATTTCATTTTATATGAAGGCCACATTTTCCTTATCCATTTCTCTGTCAGTGGATACCTGGGTTGTTTCCAAATCCTGGATATTCTGAATAATGCTGCAGGGAAAATGGGAGTATAAATATTTCTTCAATATATTGGTTTCAGTTCTATGGATACATATTCAGTGATGGGTTTGTTGAATCATGTGATATCTAGTCAATTTTATGGTGCTATAACAGAATCCCACACACTATGTAATTTATAGTGAAAAGAAATTTATTGGCTCACAGTTGTGGAGGTTGGGAAGTCCAACATTAAGGCACCGGAAGGTGTTTCTGGTGATACTGATTCAAAGATGTTTCTTTTCCATTCAGTCCTCAAGGAAGCAGTGCTACGTCATCTTCATGTGGTGGAAGTTAGAAAGGTAAAAAGGCAAAATAAAGTCAAAATCAATCTTTTATGCTGTTATTAATGCTAGCCATGAGGGTGGGGTCCTCATTGCCTAATCATCTCTTAAACAACCTAACTCAGTACTAATATAATGTCAATTCAATTTCAACATGAAATGAGAGGAGACAGCAAACATTCAAGCCATACAATATAGAATTTTAAAAAATCTTTTTGATAAAATACTATGCTATTTTTCATAACAGCTGCATCATCTTGAGTTTCTTTTAATTTTTAATTTATTTTAATTAGTTATACATGACAGTAGAATGCATTTATGCACTTTGATATATAATACATAGATGGGATATAATTTCATTTTTCTAAGTGTACATGTTACAGAATCATATTGGTCATGTGGTTACATATATTAACTAGTAGGCACAGGGTCTCTGTTCTAATGCCTAAGTTTTTGATCCACTTTGAGTTGATTTTTGTGCAGGGTGAGACATAGAGGTTTAATTTCATTTTGCTACAGGTGGATTTCCAGTTTTCCCAGCACCATTTGTTGAATAGGCTATTTTTTCTCCAATGAATGTTTTTGGCACACTTGTCTAGTATGAGATAACTGTATTTATGTGGGTTTGTTTCTGTGTCCTCTACTCGTTACCATTGGTCTACAAGTCTATTTTGGTGCTAATACCATGCCATTTTTGTTACTATAGTTCTGTAGTATAGTTTAAGTTCTGGTATTGTGATGCCTCCAGCTTTATCTTTTCTTGATAAAGATTGCTTTAGCTATTCTAGATCTCTTATATTTTGAAATAAATTTTATTATTGCTTTTTCTATTTCCATGAAGAATGTCATTGAGATTTTAATATGGATTGCATTAAATCTGTATAACACTTTTGGTAGTATGGCCATTTTAATTCTGCCTATTCAGGACCATGGGAGATCTTTCCATCTTCTACGTTCTTGTTCAATTTCTTTCTTTAGTGTTCTATAGTTTTCCTTGTAGAGGTCTTTCTTCTCTTTTGTTATATTGATTCCCAGGTATCTATCTATCTATCTATCTATGAGGCTATAGTGAATGGAATAGTTTTCTTCATTTCTGTTTTAGTGGATTTATCGCTAATGTATAGGAATGTGTTTGATTTATGGGTGTTGATTTTATATCCTGCTACTTTGCTGAATTCATTTATTAGTTCTAGAAGTTTTCTGGTAGAATTTTTGGATCTTCTAGATATAGAACCATGTCATTAACAAATAGTGATGGTTTGAGTTTTTCTTTACTGATTTTATCCCTTTAATTTCTTTCTTTTCTCTAATTGCTCTGGCTAGAGTTTCAAGGATAATGTTGAATAGAAGTGGTGAAAGAGGACATCCTTCTCTTGTTTCAGGTTTTAGCAGGAATGCTTTCAATTTTTCTCCATTTAGAATGATGCTGGCCCAAAGTTTAGCATATATAGCTTTTACAATGTTGAGGTATGTTCCTAATATCCTAGTTTTTCTGGTGTTTTGAATATGAAGTTATGCTGTGTTTTGTCAAATGCTTTTTCTGCATCTATTAAGATGATCATATGATTCTTGTTTTAAAGTCTATTAATATGATGAATTACATTTATTGATTTCCATATGTTGAACCAACCCTCCATCCCTGGGAAAATCCCACTTGATTGTAGTGTGCTATGTTTTTCCATATGTTTTTGTATGTGATTTGCCAGAATTTTATTGAGAATCTTTTCATCTATGTTCATCAGGGATATTGGTATGAAGTTTTCTTTCACTGATGTGTCTTTGTCTGGATTTTTATCAAGGTGATATTAGCCTCATAGAATGAGTTTGGAAGTGTTCCTTCCTTTTCTATTGCATTTAATATTTTGAGGGGAATTGGTGTTAAAGAATTAACTTGAGTTTTATACATGGTATAAGATAGGGAAGTAATTTCATTTTTATATGTGAGTATCTACTTTTTCCAGCACTATTTGTTGAAGAGACTATCCCTTTACCCTTTTTGTATTCTTGACAACATTGTCAATAACTGGTTGAATACATATACATGAATGTATTTCTGAGGTCTCTATTCGGCCCCATTGGCCCAAATGATTATATCTTTATGTCAGTGCTATACTGTTTTAATTACTATAACTTCACAGTATATTTTTAAATAAGAATATTTGTTACCTTCAGCTTTGTGGTTTTTTTTTTTCATTTTTTTCAGATTTTTTCTTCTTGCTCAAGATATCTTTGGGTATTCTCAGTCTTTTGTTGTTCCATACGAATGTCAAGATGTTTCTTTCCAATTTTGTAAAAAAATACAACTAAGACTGAGATGGGGATAGCACTGAATCTATAGACCACTTTAGAAATTCATTTATTATTTTGAATGTTTTTTTTTTCTTTATAGGCTTTTTTTTTACATTTAGGAATATGTTTCTTATTGTGACTCTTATGCTATTCTGGGTCTCTTATTTTTCAAGATAAATTTCATGATTGCCTTTTCTATTTCTATGAGGAATGTCATTGGAATTTTGATTGGAATTGCATTAAATCTGTATGTGGTTTTGAAAGTATGGCCGTTTTGATAATATTAATTTTACCTATCCAAAGAGAAGGTATATCTTTCCATTTTCTAAGGTCTTCTTTGACTTTTCTCTTTATCATTATATAGATTTTTTACCTCTTTCATTTTTGATTCACAAGTATTTTATTTTTTAATTCCACTACTTTGCTGAATTCATTTGCTAGTTCTAGAAGTTTTCTGGTGGAGCTTTTTGGGTCTTCTAGGTATAGAATTAAACCATCAGCAAATAGTGCTAATATAAATTCTTCTTTTCCTATACATATCCCTTTAATTTCTTTCATCTGTCTAATTGCTCTGGCCAGTGTTTCAAGAACTATGTTAAATAGAAGTGATGAAAGAGGGCATCCCTGTCTTGTTCCAGTTTTTAGAGGGAATGCCTTCAATTTTTCTCCATTTAGAATGATTTTGGCCTGGGGCTTAGCATAGATAATAGCCTTTATGATGTTGAGATATGTTCCTGTTATCCCTAGTTTTTCCAGTGTTTTGAACATGAAGGGGTGCTGTATTTTGTCAATTGTTTTTCTGCATCTATTGGGATGATCATATGATTCTTATCTTTGAGTCTATTGATGTGATGAATATATTTATTGATTTCTGTAAGTAAAACCAACCTTGCATCACTGGGATGAATCCCACTTGATCATGGTACATGATGTTTTTGTATTCGATTTGCCCAAATTTTTTTGAGCATTTTTGCATCTATGTTCTTTAGAGATATTGGTCCAAAGTTTTCTTTCTTTGATGTGTCTTTGCCTGGTTTTGGAATCTGGGTGATACTGGCTTCATAGAATGAGTTCAAAAGAGCTAAATCTTTTTCTATTTCCTGAAATAAACTGAAGAGTATTGGTATTAGTTCTTTTTAAAGGTCTTGTAGAACTCAGGTGTGTATCCATCTGGTCCTTGGCTTTTCTTGATTGGTAGGCTTCTGATGGTGTCCTCTATTTCATCACTTGATATTGGTCTGTTTACATTTTATATATCTTCCTAGTTCAATCTGGGCAAGTTGTATGACTTAAGAATTTTATCAATGCCTTCAATGTCTTCTCTTACATTGTAGTATTAGTTTTCAAAATAATTTGAAATTATCCTGTGCATTTCTGTAGTGTCTGTTGTGATATTATCTTTTTTATCACTTATATTGGTAATTTGAGTTTTCCCTCTCCTTCTATTCATTAGTGTAGCTAAGGGTGTGTCAATTTTATTTATTTTTTCAATCAACCAACTTTTTGTTTTGTCAGTTTTTTCAATTGTTTCTTTTATTTCGATTTCATCTGTAATTTTAATTATTTCTTACCTTCTACTGCTTTTCCTGCTGATTTGTTCTTTTTTTTTCCTAGGGCTTTGAGATATAATGGGAAGTCATTTATTTGTTGAATTTTTCTTCTTTTAAGGAATGAACTCCATGCAATTAACTTTCATCCTAGTACTGCTTTCATAGTGTCCCAGAGATTTTATATACTGTGTCTATGTTCTCATTTACCTCTAAGAATTTTGTAATCTCCTCCTTGTTGTTTTCTGCAACCAATTGTTAATTCAGTAGCATATTGTTTAGTCTCCAGGTGTTAAAGTGATTTTCATTATTTATTTTGTTATTGATTTCCAATTTTATTCCATTATGATCTGATAAAATGCATGCTATTAGCTCTACTTTTTTGTACTTGCTAAGAGTTGGTGGCATATTATACATTCTATTTTAGAGAAGGATCCATGTGCTGATGAGAAGAATGTGTATCCGCTTGATGCAGGTTGAAATATTCTATATATATCAGTTAAGTCTAAGTTATTAATTGTGTTATTGAGTTCTATAGTTTCTTTATTCAACTATTGTTTGGAAGATCTATCCAGTGGTAAGAGAGGTGTGATAAAGTCACCCATGATTATTGTGTTGTGGTCAATTTGACTCTTGAACTTAAGAAGAATTTGTTTGATGAGCATAGCTTCACCATTGTTTGGGGAATATATATTTATGAATGTTGGTGTACGGTTCCCTTGAGCAGTATGTATTGTCCATCTTTATAACTTTTAATTAACTTTGATTTGAAGTCTACTTTAATTGATGTAAGAATGGAAACCCCTGCTTGCTTCCACAGTCCATGTGAGTGGTATGATTTTTCCCATCCTTTCACCTTCAGTCTGTGTATGTCTTTTCCTATCAGATGAGTCTCCTGGAGGCAGCGTATTGTTGGTTCTTTTGTTTTAATCAAATATGCTAGCCTATGTCTTTTGATTAGTGAATTTAAACCATTATCATTCAGGGTTATTATTGAGACATGGTTTGTATTCCCAGCCATTTTTGTTATTTAACTTGACTTGATTTTCTTATTTGATTAGTTTTTTTTTCTTTAGGGTGCTACCTCCCTCTGCTGATTTTCATTGTTGTTTTTCATTTCCACTTCATGGAATATTTTTCCAAGGATGTTTTGTAGTGCCAGTTTTCTAGCTATAAATTCTTTTTACTTTTGTTTATCATGGAAGTTTTATTTCATCATCAAATCTAAAGCTTAATCTTGCTTAGATATAAGATTCTTGGTTGGCACCCATTTTCTTCCAGAGCTTGATACATGTTGTTCCAGGACCTTCCAGATTTCAGGATCTGTGTTGAAAAACCTGCCATTATCCTAGTTGGTTTTGCCATATATGTAATCTTATTCCTTTCTCTCATGGCTTTTAAAATTCTCTCCTTATTCTGTATGTTAGCCATTTTATTATAATGTATCTTGGCGTGGATCTGTTGTAATTTTGTATATTTGGCATCTTGTAGGCTTCTTAAATTTGGATTTCCAATTCATTCTTCATGTTTGGAAAGTATTCTGATATCATTTCATTGAATAGATTGTTCATTCCTTTGGATTGGACCTCTATTCATTCCTCTATCCCAATAACTCTTAAATTTGTTAATGCTATCCCATATTTCTTGAATGTTCTGCTCATGGTTTCTTACCATTATCAATGTGTGGTCAATGTTCTTTTCAAGATTATATATTTTATCTTGATTGTCTAATGTCCTATCTTCCAAGTGTTCTACTCTTTTGGTGATGCTTTCATTTGAGCTTTTAATTTGGTTTATTGTTTCTTTCATTTCAAGAATTTCTGTTTTGTGTTTGTTTGTTTGTTTGTTTTAGAGCCTCTATCTCCCTGTTGAGGTCATCTTTTGCTTCCTGGATTTGTTTATGTAGCTCCTTGTCAAAGTGATCTTTCACTGCTTGAGTTCGCAGAACATCTTAACCATGTATAGCCTGAACTCTTTATGTGTCATTTTTTCTACTGTGGCTGCCAATGATTCTATTGATGTGGTATCTTGATTTGTTTTAGGTTACTTTCTTCCCTTGTCTTTTCATGTTGCTCGTGTGTCTTCCTTTCTAGCTCTGTGGGTTTGGGGTGTCATTGTTTCTACCCTATAGGTTTGTAGTGTACTTGTAGGGGTTCCAAGATCTCTCCTTCTTGGGGAAGGACAATGTTAACAGATCCCAATATTAACAATATGCCACCTGTGAACAATTTGTTGTTATTAAGATGTTTACAGTTTAGTTTCAATGTACAGAAATGTTGGATTTAATTATTATCTAAAATATAAACTGTAATTTTGTAAAAAAAAGTTTTACAGTTTATGATTGTGGACAATGAACTGGGAGTGGGGTGTAGGATGATATGCAGAGGAGGTAGGATGTGAGGATATAGAGTTAATACATCTTAGGAAGTGTGAAAGAGAAATCTAATGAAGAGGGTTAGTAGCAAGAGAATATACAGGAAGTAATTTAGGATAGATAAGTACATGGGAAGACAATACAGTACATAAAAGAAACACACATATGCATTTAGAAAAATATAAGATGTTAAGATAGTAAAATTTGGAGGGGGAAGAAAAATGAAAGAGGAAAAAAGAAAAGAAAAAAAGGGCATATACAACACCACTCTATTATATTTTTCAGATGACTCAGTTCTCAAAATCCTATTTCATGCAAAGTTCTTGGTTTCACATATGTTGGCAATGTGAGGGCCAGAGGATAGAAGGGTAAAAAGGAAAGAGGAAAAAAACTACTAGAAGGAAGAAACCACGGTTGTTGCTAGTTTTAGAGATTCGTATCTGCTTCTCTTCTCATCCTATAGGTGGGGTTGTCTGTTATAAGCTGGTGTCTCTGCCCTCAGGATGGTGGAGGTAACCAGGGTGGGAAGACTGATTCCGGTGTAGGGCACCTGGAAGCAGGGAATGCCACCCGCCAGTCCCTGCAGGAGGACTGTACCCTATGACTTTAGTGCCCTGTACTATCTCCCTATCTTGCCTGGAGAATTCCCAGTTCCTGGTCCCTGTGTTAGGCTCCAAACTTTAGCCACATCTCCCTCTCCCTTAGCAGTTCCCAATTGCAGGACCTCTCACACCAAGGCTCACACTAGATGAGCAGCACCCTGATCTCACTGCACACTTTTCCAACTGAGAGCTGTTTTGTGTTCCATAGTTACTGTTTCAGTATCACTGCTGGGGAGATGGGGAGTTGGAAACCTGGTATCTGGCCAGATGGAGATTCAATCTGGGAGCTGTACCCACTAAATATGGTAAGAAAGGTGCTCCAAGTTGGAGGAGGTCTGCTTCCAGCGCTGGGGTGTCTGGTGAGGTGGGGGGGAGCAAGGTGATGGCATTGTGCTGTGGGTAGGTAGCAGCCGAGTGACCTGCATGGGAGCAGAGTGAAGGCTGAGAGTTCTGCAGAGGTACTGATAGGTTATACTGCTAAGGTGCTTGCAAATCCTTCGTGGGATAGAACATGAGGCTTTGGGTTTCGAGAGCCAGGAGTCCTGAGTCCTACTCGAATGCTGAGTCTAGGAGACCTGCGCTGGAATCATAGCACTGGTGATTTCTGTGGAAATCAGCTGTATAGTGGTCCTCTAACACTCAGAGATGCAGTATTCTGAAGAGGTGAGATGTGGATCATGGAGCGACACAGAATGCTGCCTCCCTTTGGCCTGACATCTTCTCTCCCTGATAACCATTCTTATCTCAAATGATTTTATACATCTGTTGAGATGAGCGCAGAATAATCGCCTTCCATTCTGTTAATATAGCACATCACATTTATTGATTTTTATTGATTGAAACATCCTTTAATCCCAGGGATAAATCCCACTTGAGCACAGTACATGATTCTTTAAACGTGATGTTGATTTGCTGGTTTATTATGGAGGTTCTGTACATCTATCTTCACTAGGAATATTGGGTTGTGGTTTTTGTTTCTTGTAGTGTCCTTACCTGGTTGTTATCACAATAAGTATGGCCTCTTGAATGAGTTTGGGGACTGGGGTATAGCTCAGTGACATAGTACTTGGCTATCATGTGTGAGGTCCTGGGTTAAATCTCTAACCCCTAACCCCTGCCAAAAAAAAAAAAAAAAAAAAAAAAAAAAAAAAAACAAGTTAGTTTAGAAGTTGTTCCTCCATTTCAACTTATGGAAAAATAAAGGATTGTCGTTAATTACTTAAAATTTGGTAGGATTCACCCATGAAGCCATTTGTCCCTTGCCTTTTCTGTGATGAGAGGTTTTATATTAGCAATTCATTGTCCTTATTTCCTGTTGGTCTGCTTTTATTTTGTACTTCTCTATGATTAAGTCTGCTTAGGTTGTATGTGTCTAACAAGTTATCTCTTTCTTCTTGTTAATCCAATTTGTTGATAAAACTTTGTTTATGCACTTACATGATTAATTTTTTTCCCTGTGTCATCTATTACATGTCCTCTTTAATTTCTGATTTTGTGTCCTCTTTTTATCCTTATTCTAAAGACTTATCAATTTTATTTTCCTTTAAAACACCTTTTTTATTTTTGTTGTGATTTTCCAGTGTTTCTTGCTTTCAATTTTATTTATTTTACTATAACCTTTATCATTTCCTACTTTCTCTTGACTTTGGGCATAGTTTTTACTTTTTTGTAATTATTTGATTTTTGAATTTAAGTTTTATTATTAAAATTTTCTTCTTTATTTTAACAAATATATTTGTCACTATAAACTTCCCTTTTAGTACTAGTTTTGTTCCATTCTATCAGTTTTGGTGTGCTGTACTTTCAATTTTTCTTGTCTCAATTTTCTGATTTCCCTTTGATTTCTTTTTTGACCCATTGGAGTTTTAATGGAGTATGTCACATATTTGTGAGTTATCCAATTTTTCTTTTGTTATTGAGCATGTTTTGTACAAATACCATTGAAAAAGATATTTGATATGATCTTATGTATTTTTTCATATTTTCTTTTTTATTAGTGCATCATAGTTTTATAGTTTTAGTGTTCTTGAGTTTTGTAAAACTACTTTTGTGGGCTAACATGGACTCTATTTTGGAAAATGTTCTGTGTGTATTTGAGAAGAATATGTATTATGCTACTCTTGAGTAGAATGTTCTGTATATGCTTATTTGGTTCATTTTTTCTACAGTTATTAAATTCCTCTAATCATTGATCTTTCTGCATGTTTTATCCATTATTGAAAGTGTGGCATGGAAGTATTACACTATTATAAACCATTGCCTTTTTCTTCTTTCAGTTCTGTCAAAGTTTGTCTTATATATTCAGGTGATCTGATTTAGGTGTATACATATTTATAATTGTGATATCTTCTTGATGAGTTGACACTTTTATCATTATAAATTGTCCTTCTTTGTCCTTTGTGATAGTTCTATATTTAAAGACACTTTTTTTCCTAACATGAGTATAGCCTCTCCTGATCTGTTTTGATTATCATTTGCATAAAATACATTTTTCTCTTTTTTCAACTAGTGTGTCCTTAAATATGAAGTCAGTTTCTTGTAGTCAGCATATTATTGGGGTGTTCTTCCTTTATCCATTAAACAGTCATATATGTCCTGTGATTAGTAAATTCAAATAATTTATGTTTAAGAATTACATATAGTAAAGGGCTTACTGTTACAATTTTGGTCATTGCTTTATTTCTGCTTTGTAATAATTTTCTCCTCTTTTCATCTTTCTTCATGCTTTATTGGTTTCTTGTAGTAATGTTCTTTGGTTTCTTTATCTTTTTCCTTTGTGAGTTATCTGGATGTATTTTTGTGAAAAATATTATAGTTAAAAAAGTCTATTTTCAGCTAATAACAACTCAACATCAATTGAGTACAAATATTCTACACTTTTATAACTCATCCAATTTATGTCATTGTAAATTTTATATTGTCAACCATTAATCATATTTTGTATTTATAATTTTAATATTTTTGTCTTGTAATTTTATACAAGTGAATTACACACCACCATAACCTATTTATACTCTTCCATATTTATATGTTTACCTGTACCAGAGATTTTTGTACTTTCATACATTGTTGTGTTGCTGTGTATGTCCTTTTGTTTAAATTTGAAGAATTCCCTTTAGCATTTTATGTAAAGTTTGTCTGGTGGTGAATTGCTTGCTGAACTTTTATTTGGAAAATTATTTATCTTTGTTTCACTTGTGAGAGAAAGTTATGCCAGGTATAGGTTCTTCAGTAGCATGCTTTATTTATTTCTGCACTTTCTATTATCCTCTTGCCTTCTGTCCTACAACATTTTGCTAAGAAGTTCTATGAACTCGTTGGTATATGTTTTGACAAATTGACTCTAATATGTCTTGATATAGACATCACTGGATTCATACTCTTGGGTACTTTTGAACTTTATGGTCCTGAAAGCACCTTTCCCTCCTCAGATTCAATAAGATTTTAGCTATTATTTTAAAATAATTTTTTGGTGTTCTCTGTCTCCTATGTGTCTAGGATCACAGTGAAGTGTATATTGCTTTGCTTGACTATATTTCATAAGTTCCATAGATCACTGTCACTTTCATTATTTTTTTCTTTTAAGTCATAGCAATGAATAATTTCAAGTAACCTCTCTTTCATATTTGCTGTTTATTTTTTTTTTCCACTTGTTCATGTCTTCTTTTGAAGCTCTCTACTGAATCTTTTAAATTCAGGTATTCATTCCTTAGCTTCAGAAATCTGTTTGGTTATTTTTATAGTTCCTGTCTTTTGTGGATATTTTTATATTGTTCACATATAATTTTTCTGATTTATTTTGTTGTCTATTTGTTTCCTTTTGCATCATGCTAGCTTCTTTAGGACATTATTTGGAATTAATTTTTCAGCAATTCATAGACCTCTATTTCTTTAGGGTCAGTTACTGGACGTTTATTGTTTATTTGGTAAGTTTATATTTCTCTGCTTCATTTTTATAGCTTCACATTAGTGTTTCCATATTTGAAGAATTTATGAATTGCTTTTGGAAGGGGGGAGTGCCTTTGCCAATGGGCATGGATAGAGATTTAGGGAGTCATTCTGTTCCTTTTCTTTTCTAGGAGAGAAGTTTCAGGGTTGTGTAATTTCTCCCAATCTCATAGATCTAGGCTGTAAGTAGCCTTTCCTGTGAGCAATGTCATAGACTTGGACATTGGACACATATTTTTATCTTCTCCCTCCTTCCTGAGGGAACAGTCTCAGAGTTGTGCATCTTTTCCTAATGTTGAAGAGCCACATAGGCTTCCATAAACCTCCTGTTCCCTTTCCCTTGGAGACTTCACTGAAATGTGGGCTGGTTTAATACAAGTTCATTATTCTCCCTGCCTGTTGTAGAAGTCTCACGTTTGTTTACCTTTTCTCATTCCCATTTCTATGCAGGATGCTGAGGATCACCTATTCAGCCTTTTCACTAGAAAAATGCACTGTAAGTTCTTGAGGCTGTATGAAAGCTCCACTTTCCTCCTTTTCTCCTGAGAAGAAGTCTCAGAGTTGTACACTTATTATCATTCCTACAACATTATACAAGCAGGTGAGAATCAACACTCCTTTTGTTTGTTTGTAGATTCCACCAGGCATTTTAACTTTACCAGTTGTACAGTATTTTGAGTCAGGTGAGACAGCAGTAGTTTTTTCAGGAAGTGCTCTGAAAGGCTATGGGTGTCAGATACATAATTTTCTCTCTTTTACCCTGAGGGAGAAATTTCAGGCCTAGTCAGTCTCTGTGCCAGCTTGCAGGATGGGCTGATATGCTTTTAAAGTCCAACTATTCTTACTTACTTGAAAGTTTTATGCCTATTTGAGATGCTGCAAAATTTTAACTGGATTCTGGCATTCTAGTAAAGGTATTTTGGACGATATATTATTATAAGTATTTTTGTGGAGAGAAAAGAAATTAGGACTTCCTATTCTTGCCATATTATTGATATAATTACTCAGAATACATTTAAATAGTAATAATAATATTGGTTCTCTCAGTCTAATTCTGGTCTCTAAGTCAAAATAATTCTATTCAGTTACCATTCAGTGTGATATTTTACTGAATTCATGCATGCATGTGTGTGTGTTTGTATGTGTATTTGTGTGTATATATATCTTACTAAGATATATATATATATATATATATATATATATATATAGATAGATATAGATATATATAGATATATAGATATAGATATAGATATATATATTCATACATCTTATTTTACTAAAGATATTTTCCCATTCATGTGAGGTCTTTTGTCTCTATCTTCTCATTCTATTCAACCATGAATGTCAGCTCTTATGGAATGACTCTTTGAAATTTATTCACATAAGACTATTTTTCCTGCATTATGATTAATATAGTGAATTATATTAATATATTCTCAATATTGTATAAACTTTGCCTTTCTGTGATACAAAGAAAATCACTTGGTTTTGGCAAGTTATTCCTGTACCACAATTTACAATTATATTTACTATTATTTTATTCATGATTTTTGCATCAATATTCATATTGCAAATTAGTATCTCCTTTTAATCTATGTTTTACAGATATGAATAGCAAAAATTATTCAGATGCTTTTCTTAATTTTCTCTGTTCTCTAATAATTTAATTGCATGAAAATTCTCTATCTCTTGAATGTTTGGCAGAATACACTTATAAAAATCATTTAGCATTTAAAAGAGTGAGATAGGGGACATATTAGCTCTTATAAAATTATACCAAATCCAGTTAATATATAAATAAGAAAATTTAGAAGCCCTTTCTAGACAATCATTTTTAGTAAAATATGCTTTCCAATAAAATCCACTGCATTCTTGTTTACAAATCTCTCTCTCTCTCCCTCTCTCTCTCTCTCTCTCTCTCTCTCTCTCTCTCTCACACACACACACACACACACACAATTTTATTTATGAAACCATGGTCATCATAGGTATTATTTGTGAATTTTAATTTCTCACTTTATTCTCATATCATGTATGGAATAAATACTAATTAAGGATTAGTAGGAACAGTGCTGGGAGCAATGGGATATAGCAGTGATAATAAGTGATATGGTCTCTGGACTTATACAAATTAAATTCTAGAAATGGATAGTTGAAAGTCCATGGCAAGATAGAACAATTATGTTAAATTATGTTTAAGAGAGAAACAAGATGGCAAAATAGAGGAAGAACACACTTCCCAAGAATTCCTCAGCACAAGAGTTACAAAATGGGAAGACTGCTCCTCAGAGAGGTGAGCAACTAAGGGAAGTCACTAAATCATAATACTGGAGTGTAAAAAATATAACGCATAGAGACACAAGTCAGAAACTTGAACATAAGTTAAGATATAATACATTAGAAATGCATCAGCTTGCCTGCCAGTGGCAGTAGTGGTGGCAGCAGAAGGAAGGGAAGCAAAGGCAGAAATGATAGTGTGGCCAGCTGATAGAAAAATTTTAAAATAAAGAAAAATTGGCTTGGGGAAATTTAATAGACTGAATTTAATGTACCCAGAGTTAGTAGGGGAAGTGATTCAGTAAAAGCAAATGAAAAAATAGCTCACCTTTGGGGCAGGAAGCATTCCGCCAGCATGGAAAATGCTTAGGCATGAAAAGCAGTCACCGCATAGTACAGGAAGCATGTATGGTCACTACACAGCTGTGATCAAGAGACAGGTGATGAGGAATTCATAAAGAAACTTACCAACAGCAGACTAAAAGAATTCCCAGAGGGTGC
Organism: Marmota flaviventris; assembly: GCF_047511675.1. Taxonomy (NCBI): domain Eukaryota; kingdom Metazoa; phylum Chordata; class Mammalia; order Rodentia; family Sciuridae; genus Marmota; species Marmota flaviventris. The sequence goes on from NC_092518.1 coordinate 105,248,472, forward strand.
CTGTACCAGGAAGACTTAAATAGGCACAAAGAACATTATACCTGGATAAATTAGGTTCCAGATACCAAGGAATAAAACTCCATTTGATTTTGATACACCAGAAGAGCTATTGGGAAGACACCTAAACCAGCCACACAGGAGAATCTGCACTCCAGGGTGGATACCCAGTATTTCATATTCATAGTGGTGAAGGTGACACCTGTGAAGGTTTAGTCCCTATACCCTAAACCTGGAGTTTACTGGGGACCCTAAAGATACAGATGTTCTGCAGAAACCAGTATCTCCCCAGCAATAGGGACTGTGGATCAAATCTCAAATACCCATCCACAGAGCTCCAAAGTTTGATTAAGACTAATCCCCAACTACCAGAACGTCCAATTTAGAACTCTAGTACAAAAATACAAAATTTATCAATACCCAAATTATGCTATCCTACCCTATATGGGGAGAATGGAAGCTAAGCTCTACTACAATTAGCTTTGCCTCCTAGCCCCAATGGCTGACAGCTAAGTAAGGAACACAAGGCATTGAACTTTGCAAAACCAAAAATAAAATGAATAAAAATCCATCCTTGCCAGTAGTTTTGTCCACCTTACCCAAAATAAACACTTTTTTATTAATAAGATTTTTTGTACCTTTAATTTTTCCTAATTTCTTTTTATCCTCCATACTCCCATTTTAATATAGATTTCATTCTTGTTTAAATTTAAATTTTTAAAATTTCAGACATCATTTCATTTTATTATATTACTTTTTTTTAAACTTTTATCCATTATGTATGATTTATGTGTGTGTAGAGGGGTGTTTGTTACAGGGTGTATGTGTAATCAATACTCAGAAAAGTTTGAAAAATATATGTATATTCTGTATAATTTAAATTTCACATTAATTTATGTCTTATGCACTTGTTATTTAGACTTTATTTGCTTAGGCGAGGCATAACTATTAGGTTTGAGAGTTTCAATCTTTTTTTTTTTAAAGAGAGAGAGAGAGTAAGAGAGAGAGAGAGAGAGAGAGAGAGAGAGAGAGAGAGAGAGAATTTTAATATTTATTATTTTAGTTATCGGCAGACACACATCTTTGTTTGTATGTGGTGCTGAGGATCGAACCTGGGCCGCACACATGCTAGGCGAGCACACTACCGCTTGAGCCACATCCCCAGCCCAGAGTTTCAATCTTTTTTAAAATTATTTTTTAAAAAATTTTAGTTGTAGATGGACACAATACTTTTATTATATTTATTTTTATGTGGTGCTGAGGATCGAACCAAGTGTCTCATGCATGCGAGGCAAGTACCGTACCACTGAGCTACAACCCCAGCCCTGAGTGTTTCAATCTTACATTTGCTTATTTGTTCATATCTTGATTTGTGTCCTTCTTCTCTTCTCTCTCTTTCATAACAGCCAAATTTTTGTTACCTCTCTTTCCTTTTGTAAAATAACTTTCAGTTAATTTTTTATTCCTTCTTATTTATAGCTGACATCTAATACCTATTCCCTGTCTCTAATTACCTTTTTTAATATTTACAAATTTTTCTCACCTTTCTCTTAAGAAACTGTAATCACACTTAATGATATGATTATGTATTTTATGTAATTCCTACTTCATGTTGTTAAAATTATTAACACAGTAAATAATATAGTAGACACATTCTGTAAGTTGCCTAATGTAGTTCACAGTTTTTTATTGTTCATACTGATATTAAATGCTAATCCCACCATTCTATATAGGTGTCAATTTGTGTTGTATATGTCAAAGTAGACACCACACATATATATTAAGGCTCTACGTCTGTTGTTGACATTAGTGATATTCCTGGCTCCTCTCTCCCTAAAAGAAATGGAAAGTGATTGGGGCACTTTAAGACCACTGAGTAAAGATCCTGCTGCTGAGAAATACAAATCAGCCAGTCAACAGTGAATCTCATTCCACATCTGATCTCTCTACATATGAGCTTTAATATTATTTCAACTCACAGAATTAGGGAGAAAAAAACCGCAAACCAACAAAGAATCCAGACCCCCCAATTAGGGAAAACCAGAGATAAGCTTCAGATTCCACCCCTTAACATTTACATACATATATATATATATATATATATATATATATATATATATATATATATATTGCAGAGCAAATAAGTATACACAAAAGGGCATTCATAAAAAAAGAGCATTAGGTATACATTTCAATTGATGTTCAAGTCCAAGAACTCTGAAAACATGTGGAAACAGGAAAACAACTCTCCCCCTAAATTCATAGACAATAACAATCCCCATCTCCTGATGGTGGGTCCAACAAATGATCCCATAGATAAGGAAGTGGACAAAATTTCAGAGAATGAGTATTAAAATGATTATTAAAATGTTCAATGAACTGGGCTGGGTTTGTTGCTCAGTGGTAGAGCACTTGCCTTGCATGTGTGAGGCACTGGGTTCAATCCTCAGCACCATATATAAATAAATAAATGTGTTGTGACCATCTACAACTTAAACATTTTTAAAAAATGTTCAATGAACTAAAAGAAGATAAAGGAAATAAATTAAGAGAGCAAACACAGGAAATGACCATGTCAATAAAGAAATAGAAATATTGAAAAGAAACCAATCAGAACTCCAGCAAATGAATCATACAATGAATCAAGTTAAACATTCACTTGAAAGTATCACCAACAGAAAAGAAGGAATAGAAAACAGAACTTAAAGCTTTGAAAACAGGGTATATAATCTTGAGTATACAGTATGCAATAAAGGGAAAAGTGATATAATGTGATCAGAGTATATAAGAACTCTGGGACATCATGAAAAGACCAAACCTGAGAGTCATTGGGATAGAAGAGAACATGAAGATACAGACTAAAAGCATTAAGAGCATTTCCAATGTGCTAAAAATAGAAAGATTTACTTACCCATATCAGAAATGAGACACATCCACATACAGGATGCATAGAGTACCCCAAATAGAATAGATCAGGAAACAAGCTCTCCAAGATAAATCATAATCCCAATGCTTAATGTAGGAAATTAGGAAAAAATATTAAAAGCTACAAAAGAGAAATACCTGGTAACGCTTACAGGCAAACCATCAAGGCTCACTGAATTCTCAACTTAGCCCCTAGAATCTATCTGGTCCTAGGATAAAATATTCCAAGCCCTAAAATAAAACAAATGACAACCAAGATTGCGATACCCAGAAAAGCTGTTTTTAAAATTTGATGGGTACACAAAAAGTTTCCATGAGAAGAATAAACTGCAAGAATTCATGACTAAGGAACCAGCATTACAAAGAATACTCAAAGATTACCCACATACAGAGGAAACACAAAAAGAAATCCCAAAACTCCCAAGAGATGAAGATCAATGGAAGAGTAATCAACTAATTGAGAATCAAGACATAAATATATATTATATGTATTATATTATATTATATATTATATATAAAAAATTCAAAATGTCAGGAAACCATAAAATATATATAAGGTAACAATGAATGAAATGTTCTCAAGTCCCCAAATAAATGAAATATATTAGTAGAATGGGTCAAAAAACAAGAACCAACTATATGTTTTATGCAAGAGACTCATCTCATAGACATAGACACAAACACACAGGCAGAAAATAAAAGGATGAAAAAATATTCCATACAAATAGAGTTCAAAAAGAAGCGGGATTAGCTATTCTTGGTCTAACAAAGAAGATTTCATGAAAAATTAATCAAAAGAGACAAAGATGTCCACTATATTCTAGTAAAGGAACAATATAACATGAAGATAAAATGATAGCAAATGTATATGCCCCAAACATCAGCACACCAGATTATATAAAAAAATAAGCTTCTTGACATTAAGTCTCAGACAAACCCCAATACAATAATACTGGGTTATATCAACACACCCTTATCAATATAGACAGATCATCAAAACATAAAATGAATGAAGACATTTCCAACCTAAATAATACTATAAATAAAATGGACTTCATAGCCATCTACATAATATTTATCCCAAAATAATCTCAGCAGCTCATGGAAACTTTTCTAAAATAGTTCATATTCTAGGTCATATTATAACTCTTAGTAAATATGAAAATAATCAATATAATCCCATGCATCCAATTTTATCCTAATGGAATGAAACTAGAAATCAACAAGAAAATAATAAAAACTACATAAACATAAGGAAATTGAATGCTATTCTTTAAAATGAAGAAAGGTTCAATAAGAAATCAAGAGATTCATAGCAAATGAGAAGAAAGATACAATGTATCAAAATCTTTGGAATAGTATGAAAGCAATTATAAGAGAAACATTTATAGATTGAGTGCCTATGATAAAAAATAGATTACAAATTAATAAGTTTATATTCCACTCCAGGGCCTTATAAAAGAACAAACTAATTATAAGATCAGTAAAAGATAGAAAATATTTAAGATCAGATCTCAAATTAATAAATTGAACATAGAAAATACACATGATCAACACAACAAAGAGGTCTATGAAAAGATAAATAAGATTTATAAACATAAGCCAATCTAATCAAAAGAAAGAGAAGACCCAAATAAACAAACTTAGAGATGAAAAAGGAGAGATCAACACAGATAATTCTGAAATCCAGAGGATAATTACAAACTATTTCGAGATATCAATACACATGGGAACTGCCCAAATTGAACCAGGAAGGTGTAGAAAAGCTAAACAGACCAATATCAAGTAATGAAATAGGAATTAAAAAGCCCACAAAAAAGAGAAAATCTCAGGAGCAGATGGATTCTCAGCTGAGTCCTACCAAATATTTAAAGAAGAACTAACATTAGTCATTTTCAAATTATTCCATGAAATTGAAAAAGAAGTAACACTCCCAAGTACATTCTATGAAGTTATGAAGTCAGTATAACCCTGTTAATAAAACCAAAGAAACAACAAGAAAACTGTAGACCAATATCTCTGATGAATATAGATGCAAAAATCCTTAATAATATATCAGCAAATGACATTCAAAAACTCATCCAGAAAGTAAGACACCATGATCAAGTGAATTTTATCCCAGAGATACAAGATTGGTTCAACATTCACAAATCAACACAAAAAAGTAATTCAGTATTTAAATAGAATTAATAACAAGAATCATATGATGATTTCAATACTTGCAGAAAAGAACTTTGGAAGTTTCTCAAAAGATTAGACATGAAACCACAATATATATGACCCAGCTTGACCACTCCTCATTACTTATTCTGAATATTAAAGTCATCTTACTATAGTGATGCATATGTACCTATGTTTATATCAGCATAATTCACAATAGCCAAACTATGGAACCAGACTAGGTGTCCATCAATGAATGAATGGATAAAGAAAAGGGTGTATGTTTAAACAATGGAATTTTATTCAGCTTTAATGAAATTATGACATTTTCAGGAAAATAGATGGAACTGAAAACCATCATGTCAAAAACAATAGGTCAAACTCAAAAGGTTAAAGGTCATATGTTTTCTCTCAAATGCAGAAGCTAGAGAATAAAAGGAAAATAATAAACCAATTGTGTTCCTATACTCCAATAATGAATGTGCTTAGAAATAAGTCAGGGAAACCAGTCCTTTCAAGATAACCTTAAAAAACTCCGGAATTTATGTAAACTAAAATGAAAACTATAGAACACTGAAGAAAGAAATAAATTAAAAAGAACTTAGAAGATGGAAAGACTTCCCATGTTCCTGGATGGGCAGAATTAATATTGTCAAAATGGCCATAGTAACAAAAATACTACATAGAGTCAATGCAATCCCCATCAAAATATCACTGACATTCTTCACAGAAATAGGAAAAATAGTCCTTAAATTAATTTTGAATAATAAGAGACCAATAATAGATAAAGCAATTCTAAGCAATAAGAGTGATAGAGTAGGCATCACAATCCAATCTCAAATAATACTGCAGATATATAGCAAAAAAAGAGCATGATAGTGGGCTGAGGTTGTGGCTCAGTGGTATAGCACTTGCCTAGCATGTGAAGGGCCCTGGGTTCAATCCTCAGCACCATATAAAAATAAATAAGACAATGGAGTAGAATAGAAGATGTAGGAGAAATCCACATACTCACAGATATCTGATACGTGACATACAACCCAAAAATATATGTTGGAGAAAAGATAATCTTTTCAGGAGATGATTTTGGGAAAACTGGATATCCATATGTAGAAGAATGAAATTAGATCCATATATTTCACCCTGAGAAAAGGTCGAATTAAAACATCACCCTGATTCTGAAACCAGACAAAGACACCTCAAAGAAAGAAAACTACAGACCAATATCTCTAATGAACCTAGATGCAAAAATGCTCAATAAAATTCTGGCGAATCGGATACAAAAACACATCAAAAAAATTGTGCACCATGATCAAGTAGGATTCATCCCTGGGATGCAAGGATGGTTCAATATACGGAAATCAATAAATGTTATTCACCACATCAATAGACTTAAAGATAAGAACCATATGATCATCTCGATAGATGCAGAAAAAGCATTCGACAAAGTACAGCATCCCTTTATGTTCAAAGCATTAGAAAAACTAGGGATAACAGGAACTTACCTCAACATTGTAAAAGCTATCTATGCTAAGCCTCAGGCTAGCATCATTCTGAATGGAGAAAAATTGAAGACATTCCCTCTAAAATCTGGAACAAGACAGGGATGCCCTCTATCACCACTTCTATTCAATATAGATCTCGAAACACTGGCCAGAGCAATTAGACGAAAGAAATTAAAGGCATAAAAATAGGAAAAGAAGAACTTAAATTATCACTATTTGCGGTTGACATGATTCTATACCTAGAAGACCCAAAAGGGTCTACAAAGAAACTACTAGAACTAATAAATGAATTCAGCAAAGTAGCAGGATATAAAATCAACATGCATAAATCCAAGGCATTTCTGTATATCAGTGACAAATCTTCTGAACTGGAAATGAGGAAAACCATCCCATTCACAATATCTTCAAAAAAAAAATAAAATACTTGGGAATCAACCTAACAAAAGAGGTGAAAGATTTATACAATGAAAACTACAGAACCCTAAAGAGAGAAATAGAAGAAGATCTTAGAAGATGGAAAAATATACCCTGTTCATGGATAGGCAGAACTAACATCATCAAAATGGCGATATTACCAAAAGTTCTCTATAGGTTTAATGCAATGCCAATCAAAATCCCAATGGCATTTCTTGTAGAAATAGATAAAGCAATCATGAAATTCATATGGAAAAATAAAAGACCCAGAATAGCAAAAGCAACTCTAAGCAGGAAGTGTGAATCAGGTGGCATAGCGATACCAGATTTCAAACAATGCTATAGAGCAATAGTAACAAAGACAGCATGGTACTGGTACCAAAACAGGCGGGTGGACCAATGGTACAGAATAGAGGACACAGAGACTAATCCACAAAGTTACAACATCTTATATTTGATAAAGGGGCTAAAAGCATGCAATGGAGGAAGGATAGCATCTTCAACAAATGGTGCTGGGAAAACTGGAAATCCATATGCAACAAAATGAAACTGAATCCCTTTCTCTCGCCATGCACAAAAGTTAACTCAAAATGGATCAAGGAGCTTGATATGAAATCAGAGACTGCGTCTGATATAAGAAAAAGTTGCCTCCGATCTACATATTGTGGGGTCGGGCTCCAAATTCCTTAATAAGACACCCATAGCACAAGAGTTAATAACAAGAATCAACAAATGGGACTTACTTAAACTAAAAAGTTTTTTCTCAGCAAGAGAAATAATAAGAGAGGTAAATAGGAGCCTACATCCTGGGAACAAATTTTTACTCCTCACACTTCAGATAGAGCCCTAATATCCAGAGTATACAAATAACGAAAAAAAAATAAATAATAAGAAAACAAATAACCAAATCAACAATGGGCCAAGGACCTGAACAGACACTTCTCAGAGGAGGACATACAATCAATCAACAAGTACATGAAAAAATGCTCACCATCTCTAGCAGTCAGAGAAATGCAAATCAAAACCACCCTAAGATACCATCTCACTCCAGTAAGATTGGCAGCCATTATGAAGTCAAACAACAACAAGTGCTGGCGAGAATGTGGGGAAAAGGGTACACTTGTACATTGCAATGGGACTGCAAATTGGTGCAGCCAATTTGGAAAGAAGTATGGAGATTCCTGGGAAAGCTGGGAATGGAACCACCATTTGACCCAGCTATTGCCCTTCTCGGACTATTCCCTGAAGACCTTAAAAGAGCGTACTACAGGGATACTGCCACATCGATGTTCATAGCAGCACAATTCACAATAGCTAGACTGTGGAACCAACCTATATGCCCTTCAATAGATGAATGGATAAAAAAATGTGGCATTTATACACAATGGAGTATTACTCTGCACTAAAAAATGACAAAATCATGGAATTTGCAGGGAAATGAATGGCATTAGAGCAGATTATGCTAAGTGAAGCTAGCCAATCCCTAAAAAACAAATGCCAAATGTCATCTTTGATATAAGGAGAGCAACTAAGAACAGAATAGGGACGAAGAACCTGAGAAGAAGATCAACATTAAACAGGGTCGAGAGGGGGGAGGGAAAGAGAGAGAGAAGGGAAATTGCATGCTAAAGGAAGGAGACCCTCATTGTTATACAAAATTACATATAAGAGGAAGTGAGGGGAAAGGGGAAAAAAACAAGAGAGAGAAATGAATTACAGTAGATGGGGTAGAGAGAGAAGATGGGAGGGGAGGGGAGGGGAGGGGGGATAGTAGAGGATAGGAAGGGCAGCAGAATACAACAGACACTAGTATGGCAGTATGTAAAAAAGTGGATGTGGAACCAATGTGAATCTGCAATATGTATACGGGGTAAAATTGGGAGTTCATAATCTGCTTGAATCAAATGTATGAAATATGATATGTCAAAAGCTTTGTAATGTTTTGAACAATTAATAAAAAAATAAAGAAAGAAATTTAAAAAAAAATAATAAAATAAAATAAAATGAATCAAAGCCGTAAGAATTAGGCCATAAAGCTTGCAACACATAGAAGAAAACACATGGTCAACACTTCATCATATAGGTGCTGGCACCAACTTCCTTAACAAGAACCCTAAAGCTCAAGAAATAAAACCAAAAATCAATTAGTGGGATGCCATCAAATTAAAAAGCTTTTGCACCGCAAAGAAAATGTTTAAGAGCATGAAGAGAGAGCCAATGTAATGGGCGAAAAAATTTTGTTATAATATACAGTACGTATAAATGACTCAAAAAACTCAATGCTAAAAAAATTGATAAATGGGTGAAAAGAACTAAACAGATATTTCTCAAAAGAAGAAACACAAATGGCCAAAAATATATATAAAAAGAATGTTCTGCATTTCTAGCAATCAGGAAAATGCAAATCAAAACACTAAGATTTCATCTCACTCAAGTCAGTGGCAATTATCAAGAACTCAAATAATAAAAGCTGGTGAGTATATGGGGAAAATTATGCAGATACATTGTTGATTGGACTGGAAATTAGTATTGTCACTCTGGAAAGTAGTATGTATATTTCTCAAAAAACTAGGAATGGAACCACCTTATAACCAAACTAGCACACTCCTTGGATTTATCCCAAAGAAGTAAGGGAATGAAGCTGGAGAATCAGATATCATAAATATATAGGGAAGATGAATGGAGTAGAAGGAGACTAGGAGGGAGGGAAGAAGGAGGGGAAGAGGGAGGAATATGGAATGAATTTAACAAACCATGTTACGTGCATATATAATGTACCCAAGGGAATTTATTGGATATATATGTATATAACCAATAATAAATAAATAAAAGGAAGATCAGAAAATAGAGGTATGAGAGTAGGGGGAGGGAAAAAAATTCTCTGATAAGTGGATGCTAATCCATAATGGCATGAGCATGGGATGAGCACTGGGGGTAGGAAAGATGATGAGATGGGACAGTCATCATTACCCTAGGTACATTTATGATTACATAAATGGTGTGACCCTACTTTGGGCACAACCCAAAAAGTAAAAAAATTCTGTTTCATTTGTGTACAATGAGTGGAAGAGCATTCTATTGTCATATATAACTGATCAGAAGGAATAAATAAAAGAATAGGGGCCAGGAGGAGGAGAGGAAAATGTGGAATGGGGATTGAAATCAAATTACCTTCATGGATGATTTTTGTCTAATTGAACCTAACTGTATTCATAACTAAAACACTCTTAAGAATTGCTATTATCTAGGGCTGGGGATGTGGCTCAAGTGGTAGTGCGCTCGCCTGGCATGCATGCAGCCCGGGTTTGATCCTCAGGACCACATACAAACAAAGATGTTGTGTCTGCCGAAAAAACTAAAAAATAAATATTAAAAAAACTCTCTCTCTCTCTCTCTCTCTCTCTCTCTCTCTCTCTCTCTCTCTCTCTCTCTCAAAAATATTTTAAAAAAAGAATGGCTATTATCAAGGCTGGGGTTGTGACTCAGTGGTAGAGTGCTCGGCTAACATGTGCGAGGCCCTGAGTTCAATCCTCAGCACCACATAAAAAATAAATAAATAAAATAAAGGTATTGTGTCCATTGACAACTAAAAACTAAATATTTTTTAAAAAGAATAGCTATTATCAAAATGAGTAAAAAAGATGTATAGATTTATTGGTTTCATACTATTAACCCTTTTTCTATTTACATTGTATCCCATAACATCAAGTTGCATGCCTTAAATAAAAACAATGAAATTTTTTAAAATAAATAAAATAATTTAAGCATTATGAGTAAACAGAAACATCTGAGATATGATAATATGAGCATATATACTTCAAATAAGATATTCTGGAAGACCTCCTTGAGAGCTAAGGAAAACAGATCAAAATAATAATGAAAACTTTATGGAAATGGAGGAAGAGATGTTCTGGAGAAAATTACACATGCAAAGTTTAGGAATATTAGATATGTTGATTAATCAAAAGGTGAATAATAAAAAATAAAGTGACTTTATTAGGATCTTAGGAATTGCAACTTGAGAGACTTAGTTTCAAATAGGTCAGAGGCAGTTTTCCAAGAGTAGAAACTTATATAGGCTATAGTATGCTGAGAATGAACAGGGTCTTTGTGACCAACAAAAGATGAAAAAACAAAAGAATGTATCAACAGAATAGAAAAGTAATTTTGAAAAATCCTACAGTTTTTTTTTTTTTTTTTTTTTTGATATGCCTCTTGAGCCTCTGGGAAAAATGTAATTATCCAGTCATTGTAGATGCCATTGGTCAAATGGTACAAGTTACCAAAGTTCAAATTCTAGTCAGCAAGTACATTTATACATAATCCCTATCTCCTAATCTCCTTGACTTCGTTTTGAAAGGCTTTATCAATGTTACTTTCATTGTATTTTTTCTTTTGTTTGTAAAGACCTTCTTTAATAACTTGGAAGATAATGTGGCTAGTGCCAAAGAACTTGGGGACTATGGCATAAAAGAAATTTGGAGACTTCAGACGTAAGGAGAGGATTTTCTAAATCAACATTAAAAGTTCAAATTTTATAGTATACAAATGGGAAACAATTAATTAATTTTAAGTAAAGGGTGAAATTCTTATGATCTAATTTATGTTTTAAGTGCACTACCCCCAATTGCTAGGTGAAAAGTGGATGATTGTGGTATGTGAAAATAATGGAAAAAAGAAACATCTTGTAGAAGGATTTTATGTTAGTCAAAGTTTGAGATATGATAATGGCTCAGAATAAAGTAGAAGTAGTACAAATTAAGAGAAACACACTGAATTAAAATAATTTGAAGATAAAATTTTCTCACTTTCTCATTTTTCACATAGATATAGGAGATGAAGCAATGGATAAAATCAAGTGTGATCCCAGGTTACTGGCTTAAATTACTGGAGAGTAGTTTTGAATATTTAGTAGGGGCAAATATTTGGTTAATTATTAGGTCAGTTTTGGAAAGGAAAACTAAGGTGTTGCATTTTGGACATGTTAAGATTGAGACGTGTGTGATGTAAGTGCAGTTGTCAAATAATCAAGTTAATAATGGTAGTTTATATTCAGGGAAAATGTCTGAATAAAAATTTAAGTTTGTGATTCACCAGAATGTAATTTATAACAAATTCTTGTTTCACAATCTTTTCTTTCAGCAACTTAAAATGTTTTTCCTTCTTTGTTTCCTCCTCCCCACCACCCACTTTCTCCTTCTTTTAGTAATGGGTACTTAACTCAGGGGCACTCTATCACTAAAATATTGCCCTAGTCCTTTTTCAGTTTTTATTTTTAGGGGAGTTTCATTAGTTGATCAGGCTAGCCTCAAATTTGTGATCCTCTTGCCTCATCCTACCAAGTAGCTGGGATTACAGGTGTGTACCACCACATGTGGTTTAACATGTTTTTCTAAAGTTTTCTGGTAATTGTTTTTTAATTGTTTGAATACAAAATGTTCCCCCAAAGTTCCCATGTTAATAATAGAGGAATATTCAAAGGTAAGATGATTGGATTATGAGAGGTGCGGACTAATTGGTCTCTTCTAGTTTGAATGGATTAATTATGTTGGAAACTGTAGGCAGGTTGGGCATGGCTAGAGATCACTGGGGATATGCCCTGGAAAGTTTCAACTTTCCTGTGGCTTCTCTCTCTCCTCTCTCTGCTTTCTCTTCACCATGAGGTGAGCAGTGCCTTTCTACAAGTTCTGCCCCAACTTTGGCCCAGAGCAATGGAAGGCTTGACTATGGATTGAACCTCTGAAATAATGAACTGAAATAAACTTTTCTTCCTATAAAGTGTTCTTCTCAGGTATCTTGGTCACAGCAATGAAACCCTAATTAACACATTTTTACTATGTGCACTTTTCTCATCACTGCATCATGAAATTTGCGTGTCCCCCAAAGATTTGTGTATATGAGGCTTGGATCCAGAATGGCAGTGTTAGAAAACACTGTTCTATTTAAGAGGTGGGCTCTAGGGGTAAGTCTTTAGATCATTGTGGAAGAGTTCTCCAAAGAGTGAGTTGTTATATAAATTGACCCTATCTACCCTGAGTCTCTTACTCCATGTATGAAAATGAATTCTTTTGTTGCTGTACACACTCATGCCATTGTCATTAACAAGGATGTGAGAGCAAGACGCCACTCACAGGAACGCAGCTGATGCAGGAACCATGCTATTGAACCTCCAAAACTGTGATCTAAATATAGGTATTTTTTTTGTATTTTTTAATAAAGTCTGTCTCAGTTATTTCATTTGGTAATGAAAAACTAATAGATATTTTCAGAATAACTCCATCATCTTGAAAAGAAACCCCAAACCTATAAGCAATTACATGCAATTCATTCCTTTTTCCACCCTCTAAAATTCATTAGTCAAATTTCTGGCCTTATGGATGTGCCTATTCTGGACAGTTCATATAAATAGAATGACATATTATATGGCCTTTTTGTAACTGACTTAGTTTACTTAGCATTCTTTTGATATCTACCCATATTCTTACATTCACTAATACTTCATTTCTTTTTATGTCTTACAGTATTCCACTATATTGTTATTTCACATTTTGTTTAATCAATTTTCAGGATGATAGATACTTATAGTATTTTCCACCTCTGGCCTATGTTGATAGTGCTAAGTACATTTATGTACAGGTTTGTATTTGAATACCTATTTTCAATTATATGGAATATATACCTAGAAGTGTAATTGCTGTATCACACTTCTATCCATATATAAATATTGTAGAACTTTGCTTTGATTACTGCAGTTTTGCAGTAAATTGAAATCTGAAAGTGAGAATCTTTCAAATTTATTTTTTGGACAAAAATTGTTTTGCCTATTGGGACTCTCTTCAACATTTCTATTAAGGAATATCTTGTTTTTTAAAGAATATTTTAGTTGTATACACAATTCTCATTTGATATCTATCTATCTATCTATCTATCTATCTATCTATTTATCTCTCCTCTTTCACTGCCATCTCAATATATTCTGTCTAGGCCTTATTGTCTTTAAAACTTATGAGAAATTATCTGATAATATAATTTAGAATTCCTTCTTCCTGGTGAGTTGCTTCTTTCTTGATGCTTTCAAGATTCTCCTATTGGGCTGGAATTGAAGCTCAGTGGTAAATGCTTGCCTAGCACATGTAAGGCAATGGGTTTGATTCTCAGCACCATATAAAAATGAAAGTACCATGCCCATCTACAACTAAAAAAATAATTTAAAAAATTTAAAATTTCTCCTATTGGTTTTTATTTTTATTATTTTTTTAAATTTTGAAATGGGTCTTACAAAGTTGATGAGGCTGACTCCAACTCCTCCTGCCTCAGTTTCCCTAGTCACTGGGATTACAGGCATATATCACTGTGCCTAATTTATCTTTAATTCTATTTATATAATGGATTACATTTATTGATTTGCATTTGTTAAATCAACCTTGCATCTCTGGGGTGAAACCAGCTTGTTCATGGTGTACAATTTTCTTAATATGTTTTTAAATGCAGATTGCCAGTATTTTATCAAGGATTTTTTCATCAGGGATAGTAATCTGATTTTTGTTTTCTTTGCTGTGTCTTTGTGAGATTTTTATACTTTATTTTTTATTTCTTCTTTTTAGATATACATGACAATACAGTGTATTTTAACATATTTTACGTACATGGAGTATAACTTTTTCTAATTAGGATCCCATTTTTTGTGGTTGTACATTATATGGACTTCAATGGTGATATATTAATATATGAACATAGGAAAGTTATGTTGGATTCATTCTATCATATTTCCTATTCCCATTCCCTCTCCATTCCCTTTATTCCACTTTGTGTAATTCAATGAACTTCTATTCCCCACCTCTCTTATTGTATGTTAGCATCTGCATATCCCAGAGAACATTCACAACATTTCTGGGATTGGCTTATTTTACTTAGCATGATAGTCATCAGATCATCAACTTACCAGCAAAAAATCATATAAAGTCATTCTTTATTCATATTCAATTGTGTATATATGCCATAACATCCTTATCCATTCTATGTTGAAGGGTACCTAGGTTGGTTCCATAGTTTAACTATTGTGAATATAAACTATTTTTCTATAAACAGTGATGTGGCTGTGTCACTGTAGGATGCTGATTTTAAGTCCTTTCTATATATTCCAAGGAGTGGGATAGCTGGGTCAAATGGTGGTTTCATTCCAAGTTTTCTCAGGAATCTCCATAATGCTTTCAAGATTGGTTGCACCAATTTGCAGTCCCACCAGCAAAATGAGTGTACCTTTTTCCCCCACATCCTTGCCAACACTTATTTTTAGTTGTATTCTTGATAATTGTCATTCTGACTAGAGTGAAATGAAATCTCATTGTAGTTTTAATTTTCATTTCTTTAATTAAAATGATGATGTGGAACATTTTTTCATATATTTGTGGCCAATTCATATTTCTATTGTGAAATGTCTGTTCAATTTCTTTGGCCATTTATTGATCAGGTAATTTGGTTTTTGTTAATTTTTTTGAGTTCTTTATATATCCTGGAGATTAATACTCTATCTGAGGTGTGGGTGGTAGAGATTTTCCCATATTCTGTAAGCTGCCTCTTCTTGCTCTTGATTGTTTTCTTGCTGTGGAGATGTTTTTTTTTTTTTTTTTTTTTTTTTTGTGTGTGTGTGTGTGTGTTTGTTTTTTTAGCTTGATACAATCCCATTTATTGATTCTTGATTTTACTTCTTGCACTTTAGGAGTCTTGTTGAGGAAGTCGGTTCCTAAGCTGACATGATGGAAAATTAGGCCTACATTTTCTTCTAGTAGGCCTTTAGTCTAATGCTGAGGTCCTTGATCCACTTTGCATTGAGTTTTGTGCAGGGTGAGAGATAGGGGTTAAATTTCATTCTGCTACATATGGATTTTCAGCTTTCCTAGCACCATTTGTTGAATAGGCTATCTTTTCTCCAATGTATGTTTATGGAATCTTTGACTGTCATGAGATAACTGTATTTATTTGGATTTGTCTCTATGTCTTCTATTATGTTCTGTTGAGAGCCACAGCCGAAGGGGCCCCAGCAAACTTCCAGCTGCCAGCTGATTGGCTCCTCTGCAGTGATGCTCATTGGGCTGTTTCCCTGCCCTTTCAGACCACGGAGCTGGTCATTGGGGGACTCTTTTGGCTCCACCCACGAGACCCAGCAAATGGGCCTCAAGAGCAGGAGGAGTGGGGGTTTTGAGAGGCTTGTGGGAAGCAGGTGGTGGCAGTTGGGCTCTGAGGGAATTCCTGAAGAGCTCCTGTGGTGAACGTGTGTTCTAAAAATAAAGTTTGTTTCTGCTTGATAAGTGGCTAGTGAATTGTGCCCAGCCAGACTGCGGCAATGTTCCATTACTCTTCATGTCTGCTTTGTTCCCAATACCATGATGTTTTGTTACTATACCTCTGTAGTATAATTTCTGATACTGTGATGCCTCCTGCTTTACTCTTCTCACTAAGGATTTTAATTGGCTATTCTGGGCCTCTTTATTTTCTAAATGAATTTTATGACTGCCTTTTCTATTTCTATGAAGAACATTATTAGAATTTTCATAGGAATTGCATTAAATCTCTATAGCACTTTTGGTAGTATGGCCATTTTGTCAACTGTGTTCCTATACAGTAATGGTGATTCAGCTGAAAAAGAAATTAGGAAAACTATGCCATTCATAATAGCCTCAAAAAATACTTGGGAATTAATCTAATAAATGAAGTGAAAGACCTCTACATGAAAACTACAGAACTTTAAAGAAAGAAATTGAAGAAGACAGAAGATGGAAAGATCTCATATGCTCTTGGATGGGCAGAATTAATATTGTCAAAATGGCCCTACTGCCAAAAGCACTGTACAGATTTATGTGGTTTTTATATCAGCATTATACTGACTTCATAAAATGAATTCAGCTGTCTTCCCTCCCTTTATATTTCATGCAATAATTTGAGGAGGATTAATATAGAGTCTTCTTTAAAGCTCTGGTAGAACTCAGCTGAGAACTGATCTGGTCCCGGACTTTTGTTTGTTGGAAGATTTTTTTTTGTTGGAATATTTTTTAAAAATGTTGATTGGCACAATACCTTTATTTTATTTATTTATTTTTATATGGCATAGAGGATTGAACCCAGTGCCTCACACATGCTAGGCAAGCACTCTACCACTTGTCGTGACCCCTCGCAGAGCGCCCAAGCATAGCCTAATAAAGCCTCCCGCATACCAATCTAAAGCCGCCACGTGGATCTTTCTCATAGGGCGGTCAGGGATTGCGTGCCAACTCTCCATAAAAGGAGTTGTTTACCACAGGCCACAGTGGAAGCCCGCGCCATCTTCTAATGGCGGCCACGATCTATAACAATGGCTTACCACAACCACTGAAGCTTTTTATTACTGTTTTAGTCTTGTTACTTAATGTTGATCTCTGTAGATTTTCTGTATCCCCTTGTTTCAATGTAGGTAGGTCTTTTGTGTCTAGAAATTTGTCAATATCTTCTAGATTTTCCAATTTATTGCTATGAGAGTTCTTAGTACAGTACCAGTATATCTGTATTTCATCAAAGTCTATGGTGATATCTCCCTTTTCATCTCTAATTTTGTTGATTATGTCTTCTCTCTGTTTTTTGGTTGACTATGTGTTTATCAGTCTTGTTTATCCTTTCAAAGAACCTTCTCTTTGTTGCATTGATTCTTTGTATTGTGTTTTTATTATCCATTTTATTAATTTCAGCTTGGACCTTAATTATTTTCTCCTTGTACTGATTTTGGATATAGTTTGTTCCTGCTTTTCTAGGACCTTGAGATGTAACATTAGCTTATTTACTTGGGATCTTTCTATATTTATAGGGTCAGCATGTAATGCTGTAAACTGTCCTCTTAGAACTTCCTTCATAGTATCCCAAAGATTTTTGTTTCACTGTCTCACTAATCTTGTTTGATTCCAAGAATTTTTAAAATTTCTCCTCTCATTTTTATATGACTCATTCCTTGTTCCAAAGAGTATTATTCAATATCTATGTGTTTATATGGCTTAAATATTTTTCCTTTTTGTTAATTTCTAATTTCTTTCCCCTATGATCTGATAAGACACAATGAATTATGTCAGTTGTTTTGCATTTTCTATGTCTTTTTTCTGACCTAAAATATGAACTAGTTTGGAAAAAGTTCCTTCAACTTGAAAGAAGAAAGTGAATTCTGACGTTTTTGAATCAATTATTCTATAGATATCTTAGGTCCGTTTGATGTATGGTATTATTTAGGTCAGAAGTGTCTTTGTTCAATTTTTTTGGTCTGGTTGACCTGTGTACTGGTGAGAAGGATTCATTGAAATCACCCAGCGTTTATCACTTAATATCACTAAGTTTTTGTTTTATATAATTAGCTTAACAGATATTTGAAGCATAAATATTTGCTATCACTATGTACTCTTATTGGATTTTAGCCTTTGCCAGTGTGGTTTGACCTTCCTTATCTCTTCTGATTATTTTTTTCTTGAAATATGCTTTTGTGTCTAAGAGTATATATACTCCTGCTTGGTTTTGGACTCCATTTCCAAAAAAATATTTCTCCATTATTTTACTTTCAGCCTGTGTATGTGTTTGCCTATGAGTTTCTTACAAGCCGCTTCTAGTTGGGTCTTGTTTCTTTGTCCACTCTGCCAACCTATGTCTTGAAAATGGAGTGTTAAGGCCTTTTACTCTGAGTTATTATGGAGAGATTTTCTGTTATTTTGATTTATTTCTTGTATTTAGTTTGGTCTTAATTTTCATTTGCTTGGCTTCTTTTCTGTTAGTCTTCACACATTTGGAAGCTCTGGGGTTTGATTTTTTAAAAATTGGAGTAATTTTTCTTTAAGTATTTGCTTAAGTGTTGGTTTAATGGTTATGATTTCTATTTTGTATTTTGGTATGTTTTTATTTATTTTGATTCTCAATAATTATTTTTAATCAATTAATTTATTTTAATTATATATGACAGCAGAATGCATTTTGACTCATTTTGCACAATTACAGCACAACTTTACATTTCTATGGTTGTACACAATGTAGCTTCACACCATATGTGCAGTCATACATGTACCTAGGGTAATGATATCTATCCCATTCCATCATCGTTCCTGCCCCCATGCACTCTCTCTCCCCACCCTCCCATTTTTCTAGTCAAAGTTGCTCAATTTTTCCCATGCCTCCCCCCTCCCCATTATGAATCAGCATCCACTTACCAGAGAGAACAGCTGTCCTTTTGTGTTTTGGGATTGGCTTACTTCACTTACATGATATTCTTCAACTCCATCCATTTACTACACATATAGCAGTCTGGGTTGAGAATCATTTTCTTTCAGAGCTGCTATTATCTCATTCCAGGCCCACTTGCATTTTAGAGTCTGAGATAAAAAGTCTGAGGTGAGCCCTACTGATTTGCCTCTAAACGTGACCTTCAATTTTCTCTTGTGGCTTTTAATATTCTATCATTATTCTATATGTTAGGCATTTTGATTGTGATGTGGTTTTGGGAGGTGCTTATTTGATCTTGTCTGTTTGGGATTTTATATGTCTCCTTTGTGTGAATGGCCATCTCATCCTTGATAGTTGGACAATTTTCTGCTATTATTTTACTGAAGAGGTTTTAAATGCCACTAGCTTGTATTTCCAAGACTTCTTCAAGTCTAATAACTCTTACTTTTGGTCCCTCAATGTTGTCCCAGGATCTCTTTCTCTTTTGAAAGAGTCTTTCATCTTCTTTATTTTTTTCTCTTATTTTATTGTTTAGATCTACTTTTAGCTCATTAATCATTTTAATAGTCATTTTTTGTTGTCTTTCTCTCAAATTTTATTCCCTACAAGATGGGCTCCCATGTTGTGGGATTACACAGTTTTGGAGGAGACTCGTTTGCATATTTACTCATATTTTCAGAATTCTTGGATGTAGACTTAGACTTACACATCTGTTGAGATAGATTCCTCTTCCTCTTTCATGAGAATATTCTTTTGTGAGTGGTTCTGCATTTCCAATATATCTTAGCTTCTACACATAGGCTCAACATAATCCAAATGTTAATTTCAGGCTCCCAATGTCTCTGAATTTCTGCTGCACAATTGCTGACTTAATTCATTCTTGAAGAGCTGCTGCAGCTCTATGGATTCCTCTAACCTGCCACCTATCTGCCTCTCCAAATGTCCTTTATTTATCTATCTCTGTTATCTTTTAGCTCTTTAAACATATTGAAAACACGTGTTTTAAAATCTTTGTCTAGTAAATCTGGTGTCTGTAGTTTCTCAGAGATGTTTTCTTGTAAGTTTGTTTTGCTTCATTAACTTGGGCATTTTATTTCTGTTTCTTTGTATGTTTTGTGATTTTTTTTGTTAATATGAGCATTGTAATGTAGTGACATGAATTCTGATTACCTCTTCCTCCATGGTTTGCCTTTTTGACTTTGATTCTTGAAAGCTGTAATTGTCCATTTATTTTGAGCATTTTCCAAAGTATTTTGCAAAAAAAAAGTCCTTGTTTTGTGTTATCACTACAGTCTATATTCCTTTAGCTACGTTTAGATTACATTCTTACAAAGATTTCCTTGAATCCAAGGAGTTAAAACAAACAAAGAAAGCAATAAACAGAAAAGGACATCAGCCAAAAAAGTAAGAAAAATGTAGAAACTAAATCCAAGAATCTTTTATAGTCTATGTAGATTATTCTAGATCTTGTTATCTTTCTAATGTTAAAGCTTAAGGCCTTATCCATTTTTTTACTGACCATACACCTTGTATGAGCATGTGTGTGGATTTTGAAATTTTCTCCTATATATAATTACTACTCATTGTCATAATTTCCCAGTCTCACTCCATTTTCTCCTATAAGACTTAGTTTATACTATGTATTCCATGATAATTTCTCTCTAGTCTCAACTGTCTCTGCCTTTATAACCTACTTTGCTGCTTTTATTGCCATATTGATTTTTCTGTTTGAATTCTTAGGTTCTGGTTTCTGTGAAATTTAATCTTCTACCACATTTATATCATACATATATGTTGTAAGATTCTTATCTACCATCTTGTGCTGTTCTCTTTGCACTGAAAGGACAAACAAAGAAAGAAGAAAATTAGGATATATTGAAAATCTGTCATGTATCAAAATTTTGCAGGCTTTTTATAAAAAAAAATTGAAAAAAAGACATATGATCATCTCCATTGTGTGAGAGTTTAGAATATTGTATGAAGTTGCATAATTTGTATACAGGAGGGCAAAATTAGGTAAGTGAGCCTTCAGGATCCATCATCTTTCCTAATACACATGCTATCTCAGAAGAGGTGTGATTTTAAAAAATTGTTTCAAGTTGTAGATAGACAGAAAACCTTTATTTTCTTCATTTATTTTTATGTGGTGCTGAGGATCAAACCCAGTGTGTCACATGTGCTAGGCAGGTGCTCTACCACTGAGTCCCAGCTCCAGCCCCAAAGAGGTGTTATCTTAAAGGAACTTTAATATCTGTGTAGTTATTCCCCCACCTATCCTTATCTTTTCACATCCACTATCATTTAATTCAGTTTCACATTACCTCACCTCTCAATAATTCCTAAAATTTCTTATATATTTTTTTCTACCAGCTTTCATTCTTATACACTAACCCAAACTTTTGTGTAGGAAAAAAAAAAAAAAAACAATAACAAGTAAAACTCAAACTTTGATCTCAGGATACAGTACACATTCCTTACTCTTAAAAGTCCATGTCATCTGTGACCACTATGATTTTGAGTCCTCTCCTAATTATCTCATTTATAAGTTTCATAAATATGTCATACAATTAAAATGCTTATTATTAGTAATATTTCTACTGTACCTTATATAATTACTCTGGGGATTTTTTT
Organism: Marmota flaviventris; assembly: GCF_047511675.1. Classification (NCBI taxonomy): domain Eukaryota; kingdom Metazoa; phylum Chordata; class Mammalia; order Rodentia; family Sciuridae; genus Marmota; species Marmota flaviventris. The sequence goes on from NC_092518.1 coordinate 105,270,326, forward strand.
TTGGGGGGGAGGAGGCACTTTTGTGTAGCTATGTTCTCTGAATATCATTCCCACAAGTTCCTTTCCACATATATAGATTCTCCACATCACTTACATTATATGCATCAGAAACAAAATAAATTACAGTAAACGTTAGAAAATAGTAAACCCTGTGTATCTTTCCTGTGTGATGGCATATTGTGTAAAATTTATCTTTTCAAGTTCCCTCAAACAACCTGAAGAGTTTATACTACAGAGTACCTATCTAATTGTTATTTATTGAGAGAATAAACAAATATCTTAGTTTAGAACACAGAACAATATTTTTGGTCGATATCACCTATCTCCTTTTTTTTCCCCAGATGTGGGAAAAATAAGAGTTATTCCTGAATGTCAATATAACTTTACAATTGTTGATATGTTGTTGTTTTAAGAAGCTCTTTACTTCTGTGACCAAAAGTACCAACAAGAACAATTTTAAAGCAGGAAAAGTTTTGTTTGTTTATCTATCTATCTATCTATCTATCTATCTATCTATCTATCTATCTATTTATTTTGCGATACTGGGAATTGAACTCAGGGGCATTTGACCACTAAGCCACATCCCAAGCCCTATTTTTTATTTTATTTACTGACAGGGTCTCACTGAGTTGCTTAGTGCCTCGTCCTTGCTGAGGTTGGCTTTGAACTCGCCATCCTCCTGGCTCAGTCTCTGGGACTACTGGGATTATAGGTGTGTGCCACCATGCCTTGTGGAAAAGTTTATTTTGAGGCTCACAGTTTCAGAATTCTCAGTTCATAGATGGTCAACTTCATTGCTCTGGGTCCAAATTGTGGCATAACATCATGGAAGAAGACTATAGTGGAGGAAAACAGGCAGGATGTAACAGTGGTCCACTTCTTCTTTGAATATAGCCTTTGCTGCTATGCCACTGCAAATTATTTTTAAAATGGACACATTTCTTTCTCTTCCTTTCTCTTCCTCCCCAACTCTCCTCCTCCCTAATCTCAGGGGAAACATGATTACCTTTCTTCCCCATCTTTGGCAGACTTATCTGTCCTTGAAAACTACACCCACCATAGGAACAAAGTAGTTTAGACTTTGGGGAAGGGACCAGAAGATTTCAGAAATGACCATCTCCCAAAATAACACATTTATGAAATGTAGCATTTGAATTACTTCTTAAGGAAAAAAAAAACACTATTCCTATTGATAAGCAGAATCACAGCCTCTGGTATAGGATTTTACCTCTCAACTTTGTTGCATTTTCTCATGATTGAACTTTTTGCATGACAACTTATATTTAAACCATAACAGTTGTGCATTGATAGCGAAGGTATAAATCCTTATCATAATAGTTACTTGTGAGACCTTGGATTTAACCCGTTTTTCATTTAGCTCCCTTGTTACAGGGTTATTGTAAGTCTTGAAAAAAGTATTGAAAGGTGCCATCATTTTTGTTCTAAAATTATTCTATCACTACAACTTCAAAGATAAAAACAGACTTTCCAGACAGAAATTAACCTCTGAAGGGGTTGTGCACGTACACACACACACACACACACACACATATATGTATATGTAGATATATGTATATGTATATATAGATATATGTATATATACTATATAGTATATATATTACATATATGTGTATATATGTATATATATATTACATATGTGTGTATATATGTATATATATTACATATAGTATATAGTATTTCTGTAGAAAAACATGATTCCTTACTCTTTTTTTAAAAAATATATTTTTATTTGTAGATGGACACAATATCTATTTTATTTATTTATTTTTATGTGGTGCTGAGGATTGAACCCGGTGCCTCATGTGTGAAAGGCAAGTGTTCTACCACTGAGTCACAACCCCAGCCCCTGATTCTTGACTCTTATGCTTGGGAACTACATTCCTCTCCCATATGGAAGGAAACTAATCAGTTTCTTGGATAAAAACAATTGTTTTGTGAATGAGTACCACACAAAGCTTCCATGTACAACTTTTTGTATAAACAACATTTTTACTTTCTAGAGGCATCACTAATTTATAAGCACATATTTAAAGTCATTATCATGACTTGTTATTTAGTGGTTCAAAAAAGTTCCTTAAATTTTACAGAGAATTAATGAAGAATGCATATATATTTTGTTTTAAACTAGGCACACATCATATGCTATATTTACTAGTATACAATTTGCAATATTTTGAAAAACTTACCAGAAGTTGCCTCAGTACCACAATGGCATCTTTATCAAGGAAGGAGCTAATATTACTAAGTGCAATTTTATCTGCAATCTTTCATTAGAGCTCCATTGTAGCTTTAATTATACTAAGAAAAAAATCAAATGAAATTATATATTTGCTAATAGGTTACTTGGTGAAAATACCCCTTTTGAACAAATTATCAACCTATCCTTCTGATCACATTTTCTTATTTAATTTTATATGATATGTGTGTATGATAGAGGTTGTAGGTATTAGCTGATCACCAAATCTCAAAATATCAGAAAAATAATTCCAGTAAAATGTATAATAATATAAATTTTAGCAAAGTCCTTTCGAAGATGCAGAAGCCAACATAATACAGTAAGTTAGGAGGTTTTATTGCAGGATATACAAAAGAGAAATAATCTCAATTTATTTTGAACTTATTTGTAAATGAGTGCTTTTTAATTATTTATTAAAGGAATGTGGTTGCCTTCTCAATGTTAACATAGACATTTACTATGGCCCCTAGGTATATGCCCTGTTCAAAGAAATAAATACTGGATTAGATGAAAAGTAAGACTTGTACATGGGAAATTTTCTGAAGGCCTCCTGTCAGACACTAAGAAATCACCTATGATAATGTCTTCTACATTCAGAGCATCTGTTTTATTTGGCTTTTGTGTCACTGTGACCAAAATACCTGACAAAACAATTTATAGGAGGAAAAATGTATCTGGGGCTGATGGTTTCAGAGGTCTCAGTCCATAAATGGCTTACTCCATTTCTTTGGGCCTATGGTGAGGCAGCATATACTGAGGGCAGGGTCCAGCTGAGAAAATCTTCTCAGCTCATGGCATGGTCATGAAGTAAAGAGAGGAGAGAAAGGGTCTACAGGGAAATATGCCCTTCTAGGGCATGCCCCCAGTGACCTACCTCTTCCAGTCAAACCCATCTGCCTGCAGTTACTATCAAATCAGTTCATTCACACTAGGATGAACTGATTAGGTCAGAGTTCTTACAATCTAATAATCTCATCAATTAATATTCCTGCATTAATAGGAATTTTGAGGCAACAACTTGTATTCTAACCTTAATGGCATTTAGCTTACAACCAAGTTCTTAAATATTGCCTCCTGAAGATTTTTTTCATCTTTATTTCTTTATATGCATTCCTAGAGTTACCCCTTTAAAAGTTATTGTGCCTTGATAAATTATAGTTACATGTATTTGTATATATTTATATGTATAGTTATATATATTTGTATGTGTATGTATGTATGGTTTTTATATAATGTATATTTATATATGATGTGTAGGATGTGTAGTTGTATATGATGTCTAGCTGTATAATTTTTTATGTATATGTATGTTTAGTTGTATATGATGTCATTATCTATAAATACAATGTAAAATAATTAAAGCTAATTAATATATGTGTTATCTCAAACTCCATCATTATTTTGGTAGTGAGAACATTTGAAATTTACTCTGTGATTTTGTTTTATGTATTTTATTCATTCATTTTTTGTTGGTGCATTATAGTCACACACAATATTGAAGTGCATTTTGACAAAATTACATAGGCATGGAATATAATTTGCTCTAAATCAGACCCTAGTACTTCACCTTTCCTCTTCTCCTCCCTCCCCCTGTTCCATTTCTTCTACTCTACTGGCTCTACTGGTCTCCTTCTGTATGTTTTTAATTTTTTTAATTAGTAATATATATATATATATATATATATATATATATGAAATTTACTATGGAATATTCATACATATACATAGGATGGTTTGGTCAATTTTATTATTTTGCTCCTCCCTTTTCTTGTTCCTTTTTCACCCACAATCCCCTTCTTTTACTCACTTGATCTCCCTTCTGTTTTCATGGATTCTGCCACTCCAACCTTTTCCCCACATATTTTGTCCTAGCTTCTTCATATGAGAGAAAGCATTCAAACTTTGGCTTTTTTAGTCTAACTTATTTCATTCAGCATGGAGTTCTTTGGATCTGTCCTTTTACCAGCAAACTCCTTTATTTCATTCTTTTTAAATCCTTAGTAAATATCCATTTCATTAATTACACCATGTTTTCTTTATCCATTTTTCTGTTAATGGACACCTAGGCTGGTTCTTCAACTTGGCTATTGTGAATTGTGCTATAAATATTAATGTGCCCATATCACTATAATATGCTGCTTTTAGATCTTTTGGATAAATCCAGAGGAGTGGGATTGTTGGGTCATATAGTGGCTCCATTCCTAGTGTTTTGAGGAATCTCTATACTGCTTACCTAAGTGGCTGTATTAATCTGCAGCCCTACCAAAAGTGCTTGAGTGTACCTTTATGTCCAAATCCTCACCAGCATTTATCATTATTTCTCTTCTTTATGATTGCCATTCTAACTGGAGTAAGATGAAATCTCAATGTAATTTTGATTTGCATTTTCTTGATCACTAGAGTTGAATATTATTTCATCATTTATCGGCCATTTGGATTTCTTTTGAGAAATGTCTGTTAGTTCTTTAAACATTTATCAATTGGGTCTTTTTTGGCATTATATTTTTTGTTCTTTATATATTCAGAATATTAATCCTCTGTCAGAACAACAGGTGGCAAAGATTTCTACCATTCTCTAGGCTCTCTTTTCATGCTCTTAATTGTTTCCTTTGCTGTGAAGAATCATTTTACTTATTTTTAAAAAAATATTTTTGTTATAAATGGATCTTTTATTTTATTTATTTATTTATATGCAGTGCTGAGGATAGAACCCAGGGCCTCACACATGCCAGGCAAGTGCTCTACAACTGAGCTACAACTCCAGCCCTCTGAAGAAGCATGTTAATAATGATTCATCCCACTTGATTATTCTTGGTTTGGGTTTTTGAGCTTTAGGAGTCATGTAAAGAAATTCAGTGTCTATGCCAATATGTTGGTGTATTGAGCCTACCTTTTATTCTAACAGCTTCATTTAATTAATTTATTTATTTATGGCTTTGCTGGGTTATTGAACCCATGGCCTTGTGCATGAAAGGCCAACATTCTTCTTCTGTGGCGTATTCCCACTGCTTAGTAATTTTTAAATATATGATGCATTATTGACTATATTTACCATTCTGTGGAGTAGATCTCAATAAAAACCTTATTTTTCCTCTAACAGAGTATCTGTATCCTTTGACCATCATTTCCTATTTACTCTATCTGCCTCTGATACCACTATCCTACTCTCTTCCTATATGAATTCGACTATTGTGGAATCTACCCATAAGCTAGAACATGCAGTGTTTATCTCTGTGCCTGGATTATTTCACGTGGCATAATGTACCTAGAGCCACTCCCTTAGTATAGAACAATACAAGCTTTTTATAATATTTTGCAATACCTGTCTAACTAACATCTCTGTCTATAGTCTCAACTGTTATGGAGTAATAACCTATAATGCCAATGAAATGTTTTGTAAAATACAAATACGATAATTTTCTTCTACTTAAAACTCTTTATTACATCTCCATTGCCTCCTCTAGGAAACCTCCCTTTATTTCACAAGATCCCACATATTGCTCCCATGTGCTTAACTGTAGTCTTGTGTTTAGAAAAATAAATGGGAGATTATAATAGACTGATTTTCTCGAGTGGATAAATTGCATCATTATATTTTCAATGTCCACTTCATTTTCTAGCATGTAGGAGACATTAAACATTAAGTATCTGATGAGTGATTAAATGGAGTGTTTATAATATCTAGACTAGAGAGCAGAAAAATTGAGATTTGGGACTTACAATTATGGCAAAACAACTTATGTGTCCCTTTATCCTCACTTTATCAATAACAAAAGCTATAATGTTCTGCATACCTTATATTGGGTTCTGTTGTTAGAAACACATGCATTGAGCCTGTGATTATGAGTGTGAATACATAAAATTAAAGGGCAAAACTAAAGTCATTTTGCTTGGTGTTTGATCTACAGTTTCATGTAACTACATATTATTAAATGATATGTATGGTTCCAGGGAATGAATTGAATGACTATTTTATCCAGTTTCCTTTATACTAAAAGAGTATATTTTTAGTTTTTTATTGTTATAATTTGGGCAAATAGGAGAGTGGTGAGTGAAAGATAACAAAGGTTATAAAAGTCTCCCTGAAATAAATATTTTCCTTTTTGGTATATCTTCAATTAGCTGTGGAAGAGACTCTTGGACTTCTCTATAACTCTGTAGATGAACAATAGTTGGAAGGCAAAAAGATATCAGTCCTTGTACTATAATAGCAGTGTAATGGCCTGCAAGGAACCTATTCAATTCTGCCTGCTTATTTCTCCAAGAAATCATGTATTTTGCTAGTTGACAGTATATAGAAAATAATAGCAACATTTAAGAAGTGATTCAACTGCCATTGTAGTGCAAAAGCATAAATTTCTGTCACAAAAATATGTCCATCCTGTTCCCATATCTAGCTTTGCAGCTCTAGGTGGTTGCATGCCATAATGTGCAGTATATTATTATTATCACAACAAAGAACAATTTTGAAAGCACTCTCTGCAAATTTGTTGGTTCAAAAACAAATGTCTTTCTTTTATCTATACAAATTTAAGGACCAGTTGAAAATATTACTTTGAAATGTCTGAGGAGCAACTTTAAGTACACATGAGTTATTAAAACTTGTATATAGTTTAAATGACCATCAAGTTTAATATATCCAATAAAGTTTTAGAATCACTTACTCCAAACAGGTGGTATAAATATGAATTGTTCAGTAATATAAATTGATTAGTAATATTGATCATCACCATCACCACCATCATTTATTGAAAACTCTAGTAGATTATTTGTATACAGTATCAGATTTCAATATCTTGTACTAAGATGAAGAAAATTTAGAAGAATTTTAAAATCATGTTAACTTTTATTGTAAATTCCCTTAAGAGGCAGAAATGTTTCCTTGGAAAACATGGCTCTTATAGACAATTTTTGTTACCTAATATTTCTGTAGGTACTCTAAACATCAATTATAAGTATACTAGATAGAATGTTCTGGAAGAAATCATCTTCAGTTGTGGGAATTGAAGTCCAAGTCCTAATTACTTAATGTTTCCTGTTAAGTACACTGCTTTCTTTTACCAACTGGCAAGAAAAGTATCCAAAGAGGAAATCTACCTGAAGAAAAATTTGTATTTATCATACTTACAGTCAGGAAACTCAATATATTGGGGCAGATGGATACAGTGATAAGATATTACAGTGATGCAGCCATGTCAATGTTTATACAAGCTCAATTCACAATAGCTAAACTATGGAACCAACCTAGATGCCCTTCAACAAGTGAATAGATAAAGAAAACATAGCCATGAAGAAGAATGAAATTGTGGCGTTTGCCAGTAAACGGATCGAGTAGGAGAATATCATGCTAAGTGAAATAAGCCAATTGCAAAAAACCAAAAGATGAATTTTTTTCTAATATGCAGATGCTAATTCACAAAAAGGGAGGGGGCACAAAGGAAGGATAGAGTTACCTTAGATTAGATAGAGAATGAAGGGAGGTGAAGTGAGAGGATATGGGGATAGGAAGGATAGTAGAATGAAACAGAATAGTAACAATAGCATTTGAAAATTACACTTTATAAAGAGAAGTACATGAGAAAACTGGGCATATAGTATATTATTTTAAAAGAAAGTATTTAATGTCATTAACTAGACCATGGAAATTAGTGAGTTAATTATGCACCAGACAGGTAAAATTAGTGACATAAAGAAATGGAAATGCATGAACAGTGAATTTCTGTTTTGCATGGGAAAATATGTAACCACCAAAATAATAGCCACTGTGATATATTCATATATGTACATAGGAAAGTTAGGTCAAATTCATCCTTCTTCCCTTATCCCATCCCCCTTCTCTACCCCTAATTCCCTTCATTTGGTCCTCTGGACCTTTCTTCTATTTTGATAGAATTTCCTCTCCCTTTTGTTCTCTCCCCCACCTTACTTTGGACTAGTTTTTGCATATCAGGAAAAAAACACATTCAAGGAAATTAGGAGGAGGAGGAGGGCAGCAAAAAGGGAAATACTGGGAATGAATTACAGCAAATTATACTCCATGCTTTTATAAGTATGTCAAAACATCCTAATTTTATGTTTAGCTAAAAAGAACCAATAAAAATAATAGCCATATTAGAAACATCAATAACTCTCATATATGAATAAAGAAATTAAAAATATAATTAAAAGTCTCCACAAATTCATGCAGATTTGAGAGAAAAATCGATAGGATCAAAGCAATGAACAATGCCCAGTATAAACACATAAGTGAAGTTGGTGAGAAAAATATGCAAAAAACATATTCACATTGATAATAGAAAAAAAAATTAAAGTTTTCAATTTGTAGATCAAAAGATAATTATTTGCAGTAAAAAAGTGTCAGGTAAGTTGTAAGTATTACATCTAAAGATCTTGATAGTTACTGGTTTTATCTTTACAAGAAAAACATCAACTACTTTCCTTGGACCTATCAGAGAATTGATGTCACTGGGCAACCTAAAATTTAGAGAAAGAGATAAATACAAAAATCAGCCTGGCTTGAGAAAAAAGATGCAAGAGTCATAAACTGGTAGGAAAATAAAGTTGTACTTTTGATAAATAGCTGGAGACTCAGTGAAAAGTAGTTTAATAGTGAGAATTTCTTGAAGACTGACTCTTAAGGGTACCTTGTGTTTCATGGATTTTATCACCAGGAATCCCACACAGTTCTCACAGTGAAGATCCTAGCACAACCTCTACCTTTGCAGGCAGAGGGAGAGGGAAGATAACTATTTTGAAATGCATTATTTTCAATTACAAAGACTAATTCTACAAGAAAAATATTTATCAGAGCCTTATCTGACCTGTGAGAAGGAAAATTAATCAACTTTGGCTCCATTACCTCTTATCCTATTCTTATATAGTTAATGCATTCCCCCCCTCCCACACCAACACACACACACACTGGGATTCAAGATTTTTTTCTTTTTTTTTGATGTTAAATATAGATCATTAAAAGAGGTTCTTAGAGAAACACAAACACAAAATGAGAGACAAAAATAAGGACACTAGAAAAATATGAGTCCTCGGGCACCTACAACTAGTGAATACATTAAATACAGCTCAGCTCCTAGCCACATTAATATATAGAATCTCACATTAAAGGACTTTTGCTCAGTTTCTATTATTCAATTAATAATCTCTAGCTCTCAACAAATAAAAAATGTAAAATTTCTGAAAACAAACACGATTTTATGAGCATAACTAGCAGAGTCTATATGATAGATTTTTAAATAATCAGCTAATTTAAAATAATTGTGATTAAAAATGTTAGAAGTTCTAATGAAAAAAAATGGACAATATGCAATACCTGATAAGCAATACAAGAGGAAAGATGGATACTCAAAGTCATCAAACGAGAATACTAGAAATAAAAAATATAGTAACAAAAGTGAAGAATGCTTTTGTTGGATTCATGAGTAGAATCGACATTACTGACAAATGAATAAGTGAGCTTTAAATTTGTCAAAAGAAACTTCTGAAACTGAAATGCCAAGAGAAGACAATTAAAGTAGAAGCAGAGCATCTACAAAAAAGCAAAAGCAACTACAAAAAATGTAATATATTTCTAATTTGAAGAAAAAGACAAAGAATAGAGTAGAAGGAGTATTTGAGTTAATAACAAATAAGATATAGAAAGCTCAGAGAAAAATAAACAAGATAAACACCAAAAATATCTGAAATTAGGAGTATCATGTTCAAATTAGAATGTGTGTGTGTGTGTGTGGTGAGGGTATATTAACTGTATAAGTAAACAAGAGTAAGATTTGTCAGAAACCATACAAATAAGAAGACAGGGAAGACATTTGAAATGTTGAAATAAAAAAAAATCATCAATGCAAAATTAAATGTTTAGTAATGGTTGAATTCAGGAGTTGAGGAACCAAAAAGTTGACAGAAAAATAGCAACTTTAATGTAAAAGGGTTAAGCCCCATAATTATAATCATAAATTGAGAAATAAATTAAAATATGATCCAATTGTGTGATCTATAATAAATTCGCTTTATATCCAAAGAGGCAAATAGGAAGAATGTGAATGGATGGTTAAAGATATTACATAAAAACAGTAAGCAAAAGAAAGCTGTGATAGCTCTACTAGTACCAGATGAAATAAAATTAAAATATTTTTACAAGATAAAAAAGGAACATTATGTATTGATAAAAGTGTCAATTCTTTTAGAATCTAATATATATAAATTAAAAAAAAAATATATATATATATATACACACATATATAGAAAACAGAGCATGTAAAATATGAAGCAAACATTGATAATATGGATGGAAAAATAGTTAATTTCTGCACTGAACTAGTGGAAAATTCAATACACTACTTTCAATAACAGATTGAACTAGGCAGAAAATCAATAAGGAAATAGAGGACTTGAACAAAACTATAAACTAAATCAACATAAAATACATGAACAGAACACTGTACCCAATAACAGAACAATATTGTTCTAAAGTACAAGAGAACATCTTCTAGGACAGATTAAACATTATCACACAAAGCAAATCTCAACAAATTTAAAACTGTCAAAATCATGCAAAGTATCTCTTCCAACCACAAAGTAATGAAATAAAGAAGTAATAATGAAAATAAAATTGGAAAATTAAAAACAAATTATAGAAATTAAACAATATACTTTTAAAGAACAAATGATTGAAGAAAAAAATCACAGGGCAATTAGAAAATACTTTGAAATGATTTTAAGTCTTACACCACAAGAGTCTTATTAAGGAAGCTGGGGCCTAGTCCCCCATGATGGAGACTAGGGCCTACTTTTTCTTCTCTTAAACGCATGGTTTCTGATTTTATTCCTAAGGCCTTGATCCATTTTGAGTTGAGTTTTGTGCCTGGTGAGAGATAGGGATTTAATTTCATTTTTTTGCATATGGATTTCCAGTTTTCCCAGCACCATTTGTGGAAGGCAATCTTTTCTCCAAAGCACGTTCTTGGCACCTTTGTTTAATATAAGATAATTGGAATTGGTGAAACTCCTTCATGTGTATATCACACTTATTCAAGCTTTTGATATACATATGAGGAGTTTTCAGTTCATTGCTCATATTTATGGAATGAGAAAGTCTGAAGTTTATTTTGAAAATCAGTAAAATTAGGTTGGTGGATAAATTAAGGACTGCAATGATAGATAAATTATAAATTAAGTGTAGTAAAATGTTAATGGTAGCATTTAAGTGGTGGTTATCTGTACATTTGTTGTAAAGTTTTTTTTGTGTGTGTGGTGCTGGGGATTGAACCCAGGGCCTTGTGTGTGCAAGGCATGCACTCTACCAACTGAGCTGTATCCCCAGCCCTTTTTTCAACTTTTCTGCATGAAATTTTCATAGCAAAACCTTGGAATAGCAGCATACTATGATGTTTCAAATGAAAAAAGAAAAGAATGATGATAAGTCAGCAAAGTGGTGTTATATTTTAAAGGAAAAATTTTGTTTTTATTTACTTTCTTCTAAGGAAGTAAGAAAATTGGGTCCAAATTGTAAATCTTGCAAATTATCCTCACGATATCTAACTTTACAGGTACTGAATAATATGTGACACTACTAAGATTATTAGTAGATATTATGAATGTATTATTCAAGCTCATGTTGAAATCATGTGATCTGAATGAGTCTTAATTTGAGTTAGATGAGTTTCTTATTTGTAAATATATTGGTAAAAAAATTGGATTCAAACATCAGGCAAATTAATTTATTGCTTAATACTACATGGCTGTATGAATGACAGGAATGCTTAGTGTCCTTGAGTCTTAGTAAATTGGACAAATTTGAGGAGAAAAGTTTTTTTTTTAAATTTCATAAAGAAGTATAATATGTTTTATATTGCATGAATAACTAGAAGAGAGGAGCTCGAACACTCCAAATAAAAATAATAATAATGAGCTGAAAACATTGATTATCCTGATTTAACCAGTACATGTCATACATATGTATTGATATATTACATATTGCTGCATGAATATATATAATTATTTCATGATAATAAAATTTTGTAAATGTTCAAGGAGAGGGAGATTATTAACTACTCTGAATTTATCATTGCATACTTCATAGATGTATTAAACTATGACTCTGTATCCCATAATTCTGAACAATTAAAATTTTTAAAATAAAATAAATAAATGGAAGTCAAGGCATATATATTGCTTCAGTGTACACTAATGAAGCAATGCCATACTCTCAGCCCTAACCTAGTGCTATTATAAAGAGGCATGTATATTCAGCCTTTTCTGAAACAACATATCTATTCATTTTCCTTTTCTCCTCTTAACTGGAATCTAGTTCTTCATGGACACCAATTCCCCTCTGGCACTATAAACTAACATTTCTTCACTCTCTCATAATGAACAGATATTAGGTCCAAGGAAATTGGTTGGAGTACTATGATTTCCATTTACTATTTTTCAGACATGGCATCATCACATTTGTTGCATATCCCATTTTCTTTTGTAGTCCATAAACCTACATTCTTCCAGTGTGGTTTCAATCATTTTCAAGTCACCTTTCCATAATCCTCAATGATAGCATCAATTTTACAGTCGTACATTTTATGTTCTCAATAATCCTAAATTATTTTAAGGAAGAAATAGATGAAACATACTGCACACAATGAAAATCACTCAAAATTGTCATTACTCAAAACATTTCATTCTATTTCTATACTCTTTAATGTTGACATTCTTCTCTGATAACATTCTTTCATATTTAACCTCCCCTTCTGCTGCACCTTAAATAAAACTGGGTTTAAAGTATATTTTTATTAGTACATGATAGTTTTACATAATACCGGGATTCATTTTGATATAATCATAGAAGCATGAATATAATTTGCTCCACTTCAGTTACCAGTAAGTCTCCTGAAATTGACAACATTATGCTACATAAAACTAGTTTTTAAGAAACTTTTAATTTTGTTACCTTTCCTCTCTACTATCTAGAAATAATAAATTTCTTAAAATGAACACTTACCAGCAACTTGAATTTGTTTTCCCACAGTATCCACCTAATTGATTAATTCTAAAAGCCTTAGTCAATCTGTTTTCTCTCTGAATACATCTGGACATCTGAAAATTGCTGGAGAAAGTTACACAACACATGGCATTTGCCTCCATTGAAAATATATTATCTCCAATATTTTAGCTAGAGTCTTCATGGCAATAAATAATTATTTTATCCATTCCTGATGCTTCATTTTCAAAAATAACCTCCTCTTGTCATAAAATAGTTCAAATTAAGTTGAAAAAACATTGAAAGTAAACAGACATCTTACTGACATGAATATATTCAGACTCAAAGTGTTGATAATTAGGATGCCATTAGTATATATACTATAGTACTGACTTTCTCTGTCTCATTCACTCTGTCTTTGGTTACTTCTCAGGCTACCAGATCTTCCTTCTTTTCTTTTTTTTCAATTCACTCTTTATCCTCTTAGATTCCCACAATTGCCAAGTTTTTCAGTGTCCTAAGTATAATTTCCCAGAGACAGTATATTTAATTAGTTTGGTTGGGTAGATATTGCAAATAAGCTCATCAAAGTTTAATAGAGAATTTTAAGTAATATGGATTATGATAAAATGTTTTCTCTATAGTAATTTTTCCATTTCCACTGCTGTTCTCAAATCCTCTAGGTTGCACTATTTAAAAAAAAATAGCCTCTATTTTTAAGGAAAATATAAAACAACCTGTTCTGCAATCAGTGTGAGCTTGTTATGTTTCTCCTCTTTACTTTAATGCTTATTCACATCTCCACTATTCCTTTTCACCTCTTTCAGAAAATGAAAAATCCATTGTTTTTTCAAAATATAAACTATTCAGGATTAATTATTTCTATGAAATTGTATGTTAAGATTCCAGACAAGAAAAAAACAGTGTGGTCAATAATCATTTCTTTTTTTCACCCGTGTCTTTAATATTTCTAAGCATTGATGTCCTCTCCACTGACCATAAAACTTATTATCCCCATTATAAAAGAGCATTCTTTGATTGTATTGCCCTCAAGATGCTTTCATCTTTTTTTTGTACAGCCAAACTTAAATAAAATAGTCTGAAATACATGTACTTACTTCTTTTCCATTTTCAACAAACTGCTAACGTTTCACCTATTGTTCTTGTCTACAAAGCTAAAACTGTATGGATAGTTTTCCTTCATTACTTAAATAAGACAAAATTCAGTTAGAGTTTGCTCTTTTAACTTAATAATGGATTTTGGGTCCACAATTTTGAGGAAATGCTTCTCAGTGACACAATATAAAAGAATATAGAACTTCATGTCAGAGTGTATTTACTTTGGCTTTGTCTTCTTTGAGCTAGTCCCTTTACCTGGATATAATATAGTTTTCTCATGAGTCTAATATAGAGGTTAGTCTCAATAATCTTTAATTGACTTTACAGTTTGAAATTGGGTTGGCTGCTCTAATTTTGTACATCTCTCTTCTATGTGTCTTTGCTCAAATACAAGAAACAATACAAGAGTAGCCATGAATAAGTATGTTGGAAGAATTGCTCTTAATTGTTGATTTTAGAAGCATTTTTGTTTTTATATGTAAAAAACTATTAGTTTTAATGGCTCTTAAAATTTTATTATGTGAAACCAAATCTATGGAAGAAATGAAATTTGTGATTTGAATTATTGCTTTTGCACAATAAAGATATCATATACATATTACCTTTATCAAATTTCTAGAAATATAATTCATACTCAGGAGTCTTATAATAAAATATATTTGTAATAATCATTATAATAAAGTGCATTTTTTGTACAACCAAAATATAAGAAATACCTTTTGGGGCATTCCAACATTATTTTAATGATACTTAATATTAAATCACTGTTAGTGTCTTCTAGGTCCTCAGAAAAATATTAAATGCAATTTAGTCTATATTTAATGTCCCTCCTATCTACTGGAAGTTTCCAATACTTAATAGAATTTAGAAGCTATGCTTTGCATATTCTTAGTCATTGATCATAGGTGTCTCAGTAGCTTATTCATTCAAAACTATTTTTATTGAATAATAGCAATATACTTCTTGTTTCCATAACTCTTACAATTTATTCTTCTTTTGTAGTTTTTAGCTATCCATGAAAGTAGGGTGTATTTTGACGTTTTATACACACATGGAGTGCAACCCATTAAATTTTCATCTTAGTCTTGTGGTGCAACCCATTACAATTTTTATCCCATTCTTGTGGTTAAACATGATATGGAGTTACATTAGTCATGTATTCATATATGAGCATAGGACAGTTATGTCTGATTCATTCTACTGTCTATTCTATTCTCATCCCACTCCCTTCTCTTTACTTGCCTTTGTGTAATCCAATGAACTTCTATAATTCCCCTCTCTACCCTCCAATGGAATCACCATTTGAACCAGTATGCTATTTCTGTGTTTATACCCAATAGAACTAAAATCTGCATACTACAGTGACATAGCCACATCAATGTTTGCAGCAGCTCAATTCACAATAGCCAAGCTATGGAACCAACCTAGGTATCCTTCAACAGATGAATGGATAAATAAAATGTGGTATATATTCAAAATTGAATATTACTCAGGTATATAGGAAAATGAAATTATGCCATTTTTTTGGTAAATTGATAGAACTGGAGACTATCATGCTAAGTGAAATAAGTTAGTCCCAAAGAAACCAAAGGTCGAATGTTCTCTCTGATATGTGGATATTTATTCTTCAGTTTGTTGAATTGTTCCTTTTCAGAGACATGTATACCTTACAAAAATTTCTGATATCCTTGTTTTTAACTTTTATGGTTTGCTGAACCAAGTACCTAAATTTAAGCTGGATGCAATGCCACAGGCCTGTCATCGCAGCCATTCAGGGAATGGAGACAGGAGAATCACAAGTTTGAGGACAACCTCAGCAACTTAGCAAGGTCCTAAGCAACTTAGTGAGCCTGTCTCAAAATAAAAACTACTGGGGATAAGGATCAGTGCCCCTGGGATCAATCCCCAAAAAATAAAAGAAAGAGAGAGAGAGAGGAAGAGGGAGAGAGAAATAAGTTACATCGTTTTGATGCTTCATGTACATATCTCTTCATCAACAAATTCTTTCTCTCTTCTAAAATGTCTAAATTGCTCTAAATGGAAGTATCTGAAACAGGTATTATATATTCTGTGTCTGGTTCTCATAAAAGGTCACAGACCTGTGAACTATTTCCTGTCCATTATCACAAACCTTATAATTTTTTCTAAATATTATGACTGGTAAAAAAGAAGAATATTTCCAACTAGCCTGTGAAGCTGGCTGATTCCACTTAAAATTTCAGTCTTATTTTTTTGTTTTGTTTTCTGTGGGACTCTGATTTTATATCTCACCACATGTCTGACTGCCCTATCTTAGTACTACTATTTTAAGATTTGATAAGTGTAAAAGTACTCTGGACTAACAAAAAACAAAAAGATATTCAAAAACTATAGATACTTTCAATTTCTTTCTTAGTTGTCAGAGCTCATATGAGTTTACTGTGCAACCAGATTACACCAGCTAATTGTACGTAAGCCACATGCAAATCCCCCTTCCCCTGCAAAAAAAATAAAATAAAAATAAATCTAACTCTTCTGAAACTATGTTCCCATATTCAGGCTTGGCTATCAAAATCTAAATCTATTATCTTAACTATTATGCAAATCCAAAGAAAGCAGTTGCCTAAAAAATATCACTTTACCTTTTTGATACAGGTATTATTTCAATTACAATGTGCTAATGCAGATATGTGGATATGCACAATCATGGGAACATACATGCATGCACACATTTATACTTATGCATATTATATTCACAGAATACTTGAAATGATGATTTAGAAGTATGTAAAGCTGAGAAAATTATGGTTAACATTTTTTTTCATTTCTAAATAAACTCAAATGGTCATGAATATGAATTCTTAGAAGCATTTTTTTTTTTTCAAATGTACTGTTAAGCAATCCATGGTCTTCAAGGTGATCAAAACTGAAAAAGGTCTGGTCAATGGGAGGAGTTCAAAATGTATGGCACAACCTTTTCAGAATTCTGCAATGGACTTTATCTTCTGAAAAGTATATATTCAGGAGCTTCACAAGTCGAGGATCCACAATATCTGAGCTGCCACCATAAATATCTTGTGTCAGGTTTACATATTATTTATTTATGTTAGATTGAAGGAACATGGGGGTAGGAAGGATAGTGGAATGAGTCAGACATAATGACCCATGTGCATATATGATTACATGAATGGTGTGATTCTACATCATGTACAATCAAAAGAATGAGAAAATATACTCTATTTATGTATGATGTGTCAAAATGCATTCTACTGTCATATATAACTATTTATAACAAATTTTTTAAAAAGGGTTTAAGTCTCACTGCCTATTCAATTTGTGAAACTATGCTACCCTCAGATCAAGAGGATTGTGTGCTTCACATTTCTATGTTACATTCCCAAGTTGGAGACCATGAGCCTGCTGCGGGGTCTTAGTCTACATCACTGGCAAAAACCAACTGTGTTTTGAATTGCCTCAGCAAACTTTTTTTTCTGTAAACCACTAGTGTTACAGAAATAGTAAATATTTTAGGCTTTACACCATCCAAGATCTCTATTCACTTTTGTAGAACTAAAATATCCATAGTGAATATGTAAATGAAGAAATGTGGCTGTGTCCCAATAAAACTTTATTTACAAAAACAGCCAGTCAGTCCAGATTTGTTTCACAGGCTATTGTTTGAAGACTTCTTATCTGTTTTTTATGTAGTGATTTTACATAGTGTAATACATTACATATTTTTATAATTCTTTATGGTTTTCAGTCTCTCTGCTTCATTGAGAATATTTTAGTAAGGTTGTCATTGAATCAGGAGAGTAGTTGTCTCATCCTAAGAACAGCTGAGTACCTCACAATTAGAAGCTCCATTCTCTTTAAATGATTCAGAGAGCTTGGCTTTCTTATTTACAGTGATTTTTTTAATGAAAGAACAAGCAACATTAATGAGGGCTGGGTTAGTGACAAGGAAGCTTGGTTTCTGGAAGAATACATGTGTCCCAACTATCTGTGTTAAGCTGAGGGTCTTATCATTTGTGTCAGATTCAGAATGGGAGTCATTGACATTGTAGTGCTATAGCCAGCTACTCTCATAGTGTGATATGTTGGTCACTGTAAGGATTATTATAGACTATTACCCTAGTCCTCTCACTTTATACTAGATGTATTTTTTTGAAAAATAAAAGGTCTGGACATATGCCCTGCCTAATATTAAAAATTTCCTTCTCCCATACATAATTAAAATATATTTTTATAAAGACTTTGATTAATTCAATGTCAATTTAGCTGAGAGCAGAACTCTAATGAAATATTTCCTAGGACAAGGAAAATTTGATAGGGAAGGAAAACCCAGAGCATAAAGCAATGCCTAGGGTGACCTGGTAAATTTATGGGAAGCTTTAGGCAGTCAAAGCTCAGAATGAGGACTCTAAGGGCCTGAAGGAATAAAGTAAGTCAACAGATAATTCTCTTTTACTAAATTGCCTGGGGTAGGTTTGGCAGTAATGCTTCAAATATGGGAAATGAGGAAAGAGAAATGGAATGTATATTTTCAGTTTGCAAACTGATAATAAAGATTGGCTCATTTATAGCCTAGTTGTGACTAGAATATCTATTGAATGGTAGAAGATGATTGCAAACCTTTCTGTGAAAGTCCTACTATGTCAAAGCCCTATGTGAAGTACTCAAGGCAAGAAGGTAAAAAAGGCATACTCTCTCCATAAGGACTTGATACCTATTCACCAATTTTATCTCTCAACACACTATTAAAACAGACTGTGATAATTGCTACAAAATGATTAAGTACAATGGGGTATTAAATGGGGTATCTAACTCTTATGGTCAAGGAATTCTTCCTGGAATAAGTTACAACTGATATAAGACTTGAACAAAATATGTTTTCGTTTAGGGGAGCAGAACATTGACAAGACCCAAAGTTGAGAAAAGTATGGTACATACTTGGAGTTGAAAAAGTTTAGTTTGACTTGATAAAAAGACAACAGTGACTGCAGATAGCAGTGAGACACATACTGTTAAAGTAGCAGAATGAGATAAGTAATCCAGAAATATCAGCATTTGTGGAGTAAATATTAGCCCTGGTTTATTTGCAAGAAAAATTAAGCCCCACTACCATCTCAGAAACCTCAAGAAATCCTCTATGAGAAGGACAACATAGTGAAGTGGAACAAGTGAGTCACTCAAATTTGGGCATAAATGTCAATGTGATTTCATTTTCACCCTTATGCTCATGAGGCCTGTGGACATTTAGTTTACATAATATTGATTTCCAGTCAGGGCAACAGGGCATTTGTGGGTCATAAAAATATCTCTCATTACCCCTTGCCTATTTATGATTGGAGTTTAAAAATATATTTAACCATTGATGAAAAGGAATACTGAGAGTATTTGCTGATAAGTTAAGGGTGAGAAGGCAGGGGAAAAATCTATCAATATCTACACAAGGACAATTTGGCTATACAGAATTTCTATTCATACATGATATCATCAGGCCATATGGGTTCCTTCTGAAGCTCAAGGTTGACTGTTGATAGTTGTCTCCTCTTCTAGCTCATACATATAAACACACAGAATAAACATGTGTCATCCATAGCTACAGATGTTCTGATTATACAGTTTAGAATCTCACATTACAATTATCAAAAAATAAAGCATACTTAGCACTAAAGCTATATTGATTATTATTTGATTATCTATGGCACCACTGAATAGTGCCTAAAAAATCATCCTTATATGTAATATAAAAAGTAATATTTCCAAGTTTTTTTACCTAGTTATCTTTGTATGTGTGTATGTGATTGCCCAGTGTGAAAGTGCAAATTCTTCAGAACACTTGTCTGTAACTGGATGTCTGTGATCAAATTATTTTAGGAAATGCCCAGTTAAATCTCAGGTTTTGTTATTGTTTTATTGTTATTTACTGATTTCTTACTGTGGAAATTCTCAGAGGCTTTACTATGCCAATATGAATTCTGGATCTACTATGATAGATCTATATTATACATCATCTGTTCCCCACGTGATATTGAAACTTCTATAAGAGCAGAGACTGTGTTTGCTGTCCACTGCTACATTCCCATGTCCAGTGCATTTCTGGACACTGTTAGGCATTTTTAATATTTATTAGATGTATGAATAATCATCTTAAGGGATTATGATCCATGGAAAATATCTTATAAAACAATTCTCAGATATATTAACTAAATCTTTCTGTCAAATACCAACTATCTAATTCTACCATGGTTATATTTTATATCTAGCCTATAAAGTAGTACTATCACTAGTGCCTACACTTATACCAGAGAATGTCAAGATATTAAGTATGGAGATAATAGGAAATTCTCAGAAATTAGTGCATAATAATCCTGTAAAATTGGACTAAGTACTGACTCTGTAAATTTTACTCTACTTTGAAAACAATTTTTGGTTGCTATGTGGACATAAACTATGCAGCACAAAATGCTATATCATAATTAAAGAATAATTATTTTCCAAGATTTCCTTGGAATATTGATAAAGTATGTTTGTTTAGTTTTTTCTTTCAGATTTTAGTTTCTTCCCAAATAAAAAATAAATAAATAAGATCTCCTGGGAATGAAGATGTTTTAGAAATAAATTGGGTATGCATTATAGATGACAGATGCTAAGTTCAGAAACCTTTTGTCACTTTTTATTGAGAGCACCATCTTGCAATGCACAATATGCTAATATGTCCTCATATGATTAGAGGAATCACTGCCAGTTATTGATGTGAACAGACAGCAACTGCTAATCCCAAAGCCCAGTTGTTTAGATCATGAAATGAAAACCCCTTAATTAAACCCCATAGCCAATTTATAATCACCCATGCAAACAGCATTCCTAAAATTATTTGCTCTCAGCATGCAATAGGTTCTTGGCATCTAGCCTTTTATGATTACTCAGCTTAGGAAATCTACTACCATGAGTGAAACACGTGTGTACCCTATTCTTTGGGGCACATTAGAGGAAGCAGACAGAGAAAGTGAATCTTACTTTTTATGTTACTTAATCATGAGCAGGCCTCAGAGCCATATAAAGTGGTATATATGTTTTGCTGGGGAAGTTAATGAATTCAATGTGCTTTTAAAATTCTTTTTATCTGTACATATTAAAGAATTGTATTTGCTTTATTGTTGAAGTGACAGCAGCTAAGAAAAATGAAAATAACAGCAGTGAGAGTCGAGATTTGAGCTGCACTTTAAAAATTTTCTTGTCAGTGAAGATATGTGCTTCAACTTGTATGTCAATTGGGATAGCTGACTAAAAACAAAGTTAAGCAAGGTCCTGGGATAATCTGAATTAAGTGAGAAAGATAGTCTTGATTGCCTATCATTAGCTTAAGAGGGGGATGGTGTAGTTATTGCACATACTTCATATGGAAGAAAGTATATATTGACTAAATGCTACTATGAAACTTCTCAGAATTATGGAGCAGTTATATGTTTGCAAAATAACAGCAGCATACTAAATACCAAAGTGTTATCTTTTTCCAAAACACTGCTAGAGTTACTAAAAGTAAATGTACTGTGACAAGAGGACTATGTTTATGTACATATAAATAATTAATTATGAACTATAGTGTGTTTTAATGCTTCTTGATATGCAGTGTTTGATTCCCTAAAGCCATAGGCTATGCTAAGTGTGGTTCAGGAGGCCTTCCTAGAAATAGAAAACAATACAATAATATTAGAAAACTTCACTATCCTACTTTCCAGAATGGATGGATCATGCAGACACAAATTCAATAAGGAAACAGTGGACTTCAACAACACTATACTCTAAGTAGACATAACAGACATATATGTGATATCCCATCCAGTAGTAACAAAATATACACACATTTTTCTCAAATACACACAGAACATTTTCCCAGATGTATCATATTTTTGCCACAAAACAATTCTTAACAGATTTGAGAAGACTGAAATAAAATCCAGTATCTTTCCAAATAACATGAGAATGAAGTAAGAAGTCACTAATAGGAGAAAAATCAGAAAGTTTACAAATATGTGGAAATCAGACAAAACACTCTTGGACAGTCAATGAGTCAGAGAAGAAATTGAAAGGAAAAATCAAAATATAAATTAATTCAAATGAAATAGGAACAAAACATACAAAAATATATGGGGTGAAGAAAAGTTGGTTCTAAGACAGAAATTAATAGTGATAAACACATTAAAAACAAAAAAAGCCTACAACAAGTAAATAGGGAAACTGTTTCATTTCTTTGGGATGGGCAAGGACATTTTTGGGTAAGACTCAAAAAGCAAAGGTAATAATAGCAAAAATAGAGAGAGGGGATTTACATCAAATTAAAAACCTTCTGTAAAGCAAAAGAAAAAAATCATAGCATGAAGAGATCATCTACCAAATGGAAGAAAACTATATTTGCAAACTATAAATCTGATAAAGGTTTAACAGCCAGAATATATAAGGAATTCAAACACTTTCATAGCAAAAAAAAATTAAAATAAAGGGGCAATAGATCTACACAGTTATTTATCCAAAAAAGGTTCATAAATGATCAATAAGTATATGACAAATGCTCAAAATCATTAATCATTGAGGAAATGCAAATCAAAACCACTATGGGATTCCATCTACCTTTAATTAGAATTATCATTATCAAACAAAATACAACAAGTGCTGGCAAGGACATGGAGAAAAGGGAAATTTGCACACTGTTGGTGTGAATGTAAATTAGCACAGCCATTATCTAAAACAATATGGAGATTCCTCAAAAAAATTAAAAGTAGAACTACCACATAATCCAGCAATCCCACTACTGAGTGTGTATATATCCAAAGGAAATGGAATCAGTATGTCAAAATGACACCTCCACTCTCATATTAATTTCAGTCAATTTATAAATAGTAATTATACACACACACACACACACACACACACACACACACTACTGAGTGTGTATATATCCAAGGGAAATGGAATCAGTATGTCAAAAGGACACCTCCACTCTCATGTTAATTTATAAATAGTAATTTCAATACTATTTATAACAGTCAAGAAATGAAACAACTTAGGTGTCCATAAACTGATGAATGGATAAAGAAAACATGGTACATACACCTAATAGAATACTACTGAGCTAGGAAAATAGATGAAACCATGTAATTTGTGACAATATTGATGGAACTGGAAGACAATATATTCAGTGAAATAAATTAGGCATAGAGTGGCAAAGATAAAATGTTCTAATTTATATGTAGAATCTAAAAAGTTTATAATGAAGAAATTGAGGATAGCTTAGTGGATACCAGAGACTGAGGAGATTAGGGAGCAGGGAGAGTTTGAGAAAGAATGATCAACAGGTACTAAATTACAGTTGGAAGAAGTAAGTTCTAATATTCTATTGCAAAGTAGAATGACCATAGATAAATATAATGTGCTGTATATTTATAAAAAGCTAGAGGAAATGATTTTGACTATTTCACCACAAAGAAACAATAAATGTTTGAGCAAATATATATTTTTATAATACTTTGAACATTATGCAATATATACATGTTTGAGACTACAATATGGTAACCTATAAACATGCACCATTTTTATGTGTTAACTAAATATTTTTAAATGAAAAAGGAAAGATCTAATACAAATGACCTTATTTTAGAATTCAAGAATAAGTAAAAGAAGAAATTAAGTTCAAAGTCACCAGAAGTGAGGGAATAATTTTATAGAGGAAATAAATGAAATAGGAACTAGAAAAACAATAGAAAATGTCAATGAAACTAGAACTCATTTTTTATATTTATTTTTTAGGTGTAGATGGACACAACACAATGCCTTTATTTTTATGTGGTGCTGAGGATCGAACCTGGGTCCTGCCCGTGCGAGGTGAGCACTCTACTGCTGAGCCACAATACCAGCTCCATAGAACTCATTTTTTTAAAGAAAGAAAATTTAAAACTCTTTAGCTAAAGAAAGAAAAGTAAGTGGATACTCTTGTAAAAACAGTTAAATGCCCCAAAAATGAACAACTTAGAAGAAATAGATACACTTAAAG
Organism: Marmota flaviventris; assembly: GCF_047511675.1. NCBI lineage: Eukaryota > Metazoa > Chordata > Mammalia > Rodentia > Sciuridae > Marmota > Marmota flaviventris. The sequence goes on from NC_092518.1 coordinate 105,294,725, forward strand.
AAATATAAAACTTAAAGATACTTAATCATGATGAAATAGAAAATATGAATAGATCAGTATTGAGTTAGGTGATTGAGTCCCTAATCAAAAACTTTTCAAAAAAAAAAAAAAAAAAAACCCAGGACCCAATATCTTGATTCTCAATTTTACCAAACACTTATGGAAGATTTAAAGCTATTACTTTTCAAACTTTTCGAAAAAGTAGAAGAGAAAACACTTCTTATTTCAATGTTAAAAGGCAGCATTATCCTAATACCAAAGGCAGATAAAATCATCAGAAGAAAAGAAAACCAAAGGCTGATATTCCTGTTTTTTATACATGTAAAAATGTTGTACAACATACTAACAAACTGAATTCAGCAGCACATTAAAAGGATAGTTTAGAATGATCATGTAGGGTTTATCTCTGGGATACAAGGACCTTTTAATATACACAAATAATTAAATGTGAATATATCACATTCCTGAGTGGAGGGAAAAATCATATGACTATATCAATAGATACAGAAAAAGCATTTGACAAAATTCACTTTTTTAATGAGAATAATTTTGAAACAAATTAGATATAGAAGAAATTTATTTTGACAATAAAAGCTGTTAGGACAAGCCCACAATTAACATCATATTTTGTGGTGAAAGTTGATAAAATTTTCTGTAAGATCACAAAAAGACAAGGATACCCACTCTGGCCACTTTAATTCAATACAGTACTGGAAGTCTTAGTCAAAGCATGTAGGCCAGAAAAACAATAAAGATCTCTAAATTAGAAAGGAGAAAGTACTAATTGTCTCTGTAGATGACATAGTATTATACATGGAACACTCTAAAAGCTCCACCAAAATCTGTTATAATTAATAATAGTCTGCAGCGAAATTTACAACGAGTAAATTCAGTAAATTTGCAATATACAAAATGAACCTACAAATCAGTAGCATTTAGATGCACTAACAATGAACTATATGAAAAAGAAATCAAGAAAAAATAATCTGTTATACCATCAAAATAAAGTACTTAGGAGTAAATTTAACCACGAAAATGAAAGAGCTAACATTAACATTGAAGAAGATACAAAAAGAAGAACGCTATCTCATGTTCATTCATTAATATTGTTCAAATACCAATACTACCCAAAGCAATCTACAGATTCCATGCAACCACTATAAAAGTTTCTATGACATTTTTCATCAGAAATAGAACAAAATCCCTAAATTTTGAATAGAAGTACAAAAGGTCATGAGTAAAGGAAGTAATCATACACATAAAGAACAAATTGGGAGTCATCACATTCCCTAATCTTTTTTTTTTTTTTTTACATTCCCTAATCTTAAAATCTAGAACAAAGCTATAGTGATCAAAAGAGCACAAGGTGGTACTGGCACCAATATATATATATATATATATATATCATTGGAACAGATTAAGAAGCCCAAAAATATATCCATACATGTATGGTTCTCAACAAATGTACCAAGAAATTGGAATAGAAATATGTTTTTTTGTGTTGCTGAAACTGGATATCCATATGCAGAAGAATACAATTAGACCCTTATCTCATACTATATACAAACATGAAGTCAATATAGATTAAATATTTAAACGCAATACCTATACATGTAAAATTACCAGAAGAAAACATATAGGAAAAGATTCTTGACATTGGTCTTGTAAAATATCTATTTGGAGAAGTATGACACCAAAACCACAGGCAATAAAAGCACAAATAGACAAAAGGGACTGCATAAAACTGAATAATTTCTGTGAAACAAAGCAAATAATAAGAGAGTTTTCAAACCATACATCTGGTTAGGGATTTGCATCGAAAATATAAAAGAAATTCAGTCAACTCAGTAGCAAGAAAACAAATTACTTGATTTTAAAATGGGTTAAAGAACTGGAGAGACGTTTCTCAGAAGAAGACATACAAATAGCCAACAAGTATATGAAATATTCTTAACATCAGTGATCATCAGGGAAATGCAAATTAAAATGAAAATGTGAAATCAATTTAAACCTGTTGGAATATCTATCCTAAAAAAAGACAAAACATGGCACATGTTGTCAAGGATGTGGGAAAATTAGAAACTCTGCACACTGTTGTTGAGAATGTAAATTAATACCAACATTATGGAAAACAGAATGGAAGTCCCGCAAAAATTTAAAAATAGAACTACCATATGATCCATCAATCCTACTTCTGAGTATATATGCAAAGAAAATAAAATCATATGCCAATGAAATATCTACACTCTGTTTTTCAGCATTATTCACAAAGCCAAGGTATGGAATCAACCTAAATTTCCATAGATAGTGAATAGATAAAGACATTGAGAAATTACATACATACCCCTCTACACCCACACGTGAAATTTATAAAAGGAGAAAATCCAAAATCCAATTATTTGCAAAGTCATGAATGAACCTGGAGGATATAATGCTGAGTGAGATAAGTCAGACATAGAAAAACAAATCCTGTGTAAACTCATGTGTAATCTAAAAATAATAAAATTTTAGAAATAGAGAATAAAATCATGATTGGAAAATTTTATGGTTAGACTATTGGAAGATATTGCTTAAAGGGCACAAGGTTTCAGTTAAACAAGATGAATGATTTCTGGAGATCTGTTTTTCATCATGGTAACTACAGATAATAATAACATTGTATTAGCAACTTGCTAAGAGAGTTGATCTTAAATGATCTTACCACAAAAATGAAAAGTATGTAAGAGATATATTTATTACCTTCAGGGAATCATATATATATATATATATATATATATATATATATATATATACACACACACACATATGTAATATTTATCAAAAGAACATGTTGTACACTGTAAATATATACAATTTTCATCAGCCATACTTTGATACAGCTGAAAAAGATGTATCCTTGCATAGGTTTCAAACTTTCTTTTTTTCTTTTTAACATATTAATTTGTAAAAAACTTTAATTTATAAATATTAATTGGGTTTAGTATTGTTTCAATACATACATACATACATACATACATACATACAGCCCACACTGATCAAATCTATCCCCCAGTTGTCCATACTTCACCTCCCCTTTCCCAACCTATAGTAATTACCATTGTACTTTTAAGACATCATTTTTTAGCTTCCATATATGAAAAAAAGTATGTGAAAATTTATTTCTGTCTCATTTAGTTAACATGATTTACTTCAGTTTTATCTATTTTGCTAAAAATGAGAGAATTTCATTCTTTATAGATGAACAATATTCTATGTATATATATACCACTTAATCTTTCTTTGTTCACCCATCAATAGACATCTTACCTCTTATGAGTAATACCACAATACCAATGGGTATGAAGATATCTCTTTGGTATGCTGATTTCATTTTCTTTTAATATATACACAGAAGTGAGATAGCTGGATTATATGCTAGATACACTTTTAGTGTTTTGAAGAACCCCATACTGTTCTCTATAATGATGATACTAGTTTACATTCCCCTAGCAGTATGCAAGAGCTCCCTTTTCTCCATATCCTTGCCAGAATTTTGAATTTTTTTATAATAGATATTCTAACTGGAGTGAGACCCTCACTGCATTTATTCAATATAGCACTGTATGTTTTAGCCAGATCAATTGTAAGATAATAATATAAAACACATACAAATAGGAAAAGAGAAAGTCAAATTATTCATATTTTCAAATACTAAGATAATATATTTAGAAAAACTGAAAAATTCCACCAAAGCACTGTTAAACAGATAAATGAATTCATTAGTTGGCATGATACTAAATCAACATATAAATATCACTAGCTTTTTAGTACACCCATAAAAATCATGTAACACATTTCCTTTATCCATTCATCTGTTGAAGGACATATAGGTGGGTTCATCATGTCATTTCAGGAACTGACTTCCTCAACAATACTCCTAGAGTGCAGGAAGTAAAATCAAGAACCAATAAATGGGATGGTATCAAACTGAAAAGCTTCTTCACAGCAAAGGAAACAATCAAGAATGGGAACAGAGAGCTTACAGAATGGAAGAAAATCTTTTCCACCTTCACTTCAATACAGCATGGATCTTCAGGATATGCAAAGACTCAAAAAACTTAACAATCCCCCCAAAAAAAACCCAACCAACAAGTACAACCATGACTTGTTGGAGCAAATTTGCAAGCAAAGTATAAAAAAGTCATTATTTTTTTTAAATTCATAAATTTATAGTTAAATATATCTAAAACAAAGAGAATACACAGAACTTATAACATTCTAATTACTTTGGGAAAGTTTTACTGTTATCTGTGCTTTGAGTTTTTGCGTGCCTGCTACAGTTTGGTTATGGATTTGGTATGTCTCTAAGCATTCGAACTTCCCACTGAGGAGCTTGATTCTCAGTGTGCTCACATTAGGTGTTGGAACCTTTAACAAGTGGAGTCAGATGAAAGGTGACTGTGTCATTGGAGCCATCACCCTTAGGAGGGATTAACATAATTTGCATGGGTTCCCAGTTAGATCCTGAGTGAGTGAGTTATAAAAGACTAAGACTGGCTTCTGTGATCTCTCTCTCTCTTGCTTTCTATGTCACCATGTGATCTCTCCTTGCAAAACCGTCCACCATGAGCCATTTCCCGTGAAGTCCCCACCAGAGTCTTCACAAGTGGGGATTGCATTGATCTTGAGCTTTCAACCTCCAAAAACTGTTAGCTAAATAAACCACTTTTCTTTATAAAGTTTCCGGTCTCAGATTCTTTTTCTTATAGCAATGGAAAATAGATATACGATGTCTCTTTCATCCATGTGGTGGAAATACTACATAATGGTATGCTGCTCTTCATATCATCCCAACTCCTCATTCAGTAATATCAGGTTGATAGTTTGAAAATGGAAATCATCAAATTCTACAAGTTGCAGTTATCTTCTTCCCCAATTTAAAATAATGTTACTGCTTTTCCCTTCATCCAAAATTACCTGCTTTCTCTTCCTTTATCACAGTGCATTTTTTCTCTAATCAAATAAATATTTCATTGCTATGTAACAGTAGGTTAGTCTTCATGTGTTGTTTCTCCTTACATTGTTCTCTTTCAGTAAAAAAAAAAAAAAAAAAAAAAAAAAAAAAAAAAAAAAAAAACTGTTGTTGAAGGTTGGTTCTCCCCTGATCTAATGAATATTTTTCTTGGGCATGATGATTTACACTTACCTTGCTAGACTTCAATTTCTGAAATGAATAGTAAAAAAGAAATGATTCACAACAGTGCTCAGAAAATCAAATTTTCACCTTGAAGCCAAGATGTTAAAATTGGTAACCAACTCACTTTTCCTATTAAAATCTGATGATTTCTTCAGATATTTATCCTAGGACAATTAATTTCTAGTTGGTAATAACTTATTTGGATTTTCTATGATAACTTCTTTAAAATATCCACTTGTATATAGAATGCTTTGGTGAAACCAAAATGTTTCTAAGAGGACCTTTGGTTATGTACAATTATTTTTTTCTTTTTTATTTATATACGACAACAGAATGTATTACATTTCCTGTTACATATAGAGAGCACAATTTATCATATTTCTGGTTGTATACATAGTATATTCACACCAATTTGTGTCTTCATACCTGTACTTTGGATAATAATGATCATCACATTCCACCATCATTAATTACCCCCTGACCCCTGCTTTCCTCTCCAAACTCTCTGCCCTATGTAGAGTTTATTTATTACTCCCATGCTCCCTCTCTCTATCCCACTATGAATCAGCCTTCTTATATCAAAGAAACCATTTGGCATTTTTTGGGGGGATTGGCTAAATTCACTTAGCATTATCTTCTCTAACTGCATCCATTTACCTGCAGATGCCATGATTGTATTCTCTTTTATTCCATTGTATATATGTGCCACATTTTTTATCCATTCATCTATTGAATGGCATCTAGGCTGTTTCCAGGGTTTAGCTATTGTGAATTGTGCTGCAGTAAACATTGATGTGTCTGTGTCCCTGAAGTATGCTAATTTTAAGTCCTTTGGGTATAGACCCAGGAGAGGGATAGCTAGGTCAAATGGTGGCTCCATTCCCATATTTCCAAGGAAACTTCATAACTGCTTTCCATATTGGCTGCACCAATTTGCAGTCCCACCAGCAATGTATGAGTATACCATTTTCCCTGCATCCTCGCCAACATTTATTGTTATTTGTCTTCATTATAGCTGCCATTCTGACTGGAGTGAGATGAAGTCTTAGAGTGGTTTTGATTTTCATTTTTCTAATTGCTATTGATGATGAACATTTTTTAATGTATTTGTTGATTGATTGTACATTATCTTCTGAGAAGTGTCCCTTCAGGTCCTTGGGCAATTTATTGATTGGGTTATTTGTTTTTTTGGTGCTTAGCTTTTTGGGTTCTTTATAGACCCTAGTGATTAGTGATCTATCTGATGTGTGAGGGATAAAAACTTACTCCCAAGATGTGGGACCTCTATTCACCTCACAGATGTTTCTTTTGCTGAGAAGAAACTTTTTAGTTTGAGTCCATCCCATCTATTGATTCTTGATTTGAATTCTTGTGCCAAAGGAGTCTTATTAAGGAAGTTGGGGCATAATCCCACATGATGGAGATTAGGGCCTATTTTTTCATCTATTACATGCAGGGTCTCTGGTTGTATTCCTAAGTCCTTGATCCATTTTGAGTTGAGTTTTGTGCATGGTGAGAGATAGGAGTTTAATTTCATTTTGTTAGATATGGATTTCCAGTTTTTCCAGCACCATTTGTTGAGGAGGCTATCTTTTCTCCAATGCATGTTCTTGGCACCTTTGTCTAATATAAGATGATTGTAATTTTGTGAATTAATCTCTGTGACCTCTATTCTGTACCATTGGTCTACCAGTCTGTTTTGGTGCCAATACCATGCCGTTTTTGTTACTATTGCTCTGTAGTATAGTTTAAGGTCTGGCATAGTGATGCCACCTGCTTCACTCTTCCTGCTAAGGATTGCTTTGGCTATTCTGTGTCTCTTATTTTTCCAGATGAATTTCATGATTGCTTTTTCTATTTCTATGAGAAATGCCATTGCAATTTTGATTGGAATTGCATTAAATCTGTATAGAGCTTTTGGAAGTATGCTCATTTTGATAATATTAATTATGCCTATCCTAGATCAAGGTAGATCTCTCCATCTTCTTGGGTCTTCTTTGATTTCTTTCTTTAGGGTTCTATAATTTTCATTATATAGATGTTTCACCTCTTTCATTTAGTTGATTCCCAAGTATTTTGTTTTTTTGAGGCTATTGAGAATGGAGTAGTTTTCCTCATTTCCTCTCAGAGGATTTGTCACTCATATACAAAAATGCCTTTGATTTATGGGTGTTGATTTTATATCCTGCTACTTTACTGAATTCACTTACTAGTTCTAAGAGTTTTCTGGTGAAACTTTTATGGTGTTCCAGGTATAGAATCATATCATCAGCAAATAGTGCCAATTTGGGTTCTTCTTTTCCTATGTGTATCCCTTTAATTTCTTTTGTCTACATAATTGCTCTGGCCAGTGCATCTGCTATTTTGTCACTTGAAATTGATCTGTTTAAATTGTGTATATCTTCCTGATTCAATTTGGGCAAATCACATGATTTCAGCTCTTGATTTTAATTATTTCCTGTCTTCTGCAGCTTTTGGTGTAGATGTGTTCTTCTTTTTCTAGGGATTTGAGATGTAGGTTTACATCATTTATTTGTTGATTTTTCTTCTTTTAGAAATGAACTCCATGCAGTGAACTTTCCTCTTAGAGCTGCTTTCATAGTGTCTCATTGTTTGGGGCATTTTCCTCCCTTGTTTTTCCATGTTGTCTATTTGTCTTCCTTTCTTGCAGTGTGGAACTGAGATATTACAGATTTTTCCCTATATGCCACCCATGAAGATTGTCTGTACCTCACCTTGATGATGGGCTTCCAGACCCTGCTGGTGTCCCTCAATGGATGCTACAGCATCCTGGGTCTAGGACCTGAGTAAGTTCGAGTGGGTGGATCTGGGCCACTGGACTTGACCTCCTGTGGTAGTCTGCTGATAGGAATGGGCAGTCCTGCACCAAAGGCTAGGCTCTGGAAGTATCTGCCCTGCAGAGGAGGGGTGAACCTGGCTTACTGAGAGCCTGGAACCTGTGTGGACTGGAGTGGTGATCTGGGTTGGATCTTGGCTCTCGTGGTAGTCCACTGGTCAGAAGGGGCGGTTCTGCACCAGAGGCTAGGCTCTGAGTGTCTGCCTTTCTAGGAAAGGGGTGTACCTTGCCCGCTATGTGCCTGGGCCCCACAGAGACCAGTTTGGGTGGATCTGGGCCGGTAATATGTAACTCTTCATGCTTGTCAAGTTGTATGTACATGAGGTAGAATCTGCTTGTAGAATATGAGATAAAAAACAGAGTGGATGATAGATGCCTGCAATCTGAGCAGCTCTGGAGGCTGAGGCAGGAGGATTACATGATACATGAAGTGTTAGGAATTGAGTTCAGTGGGCTTTTAATATAAGTGTTTGTGTTAATATGGCTAGGAATTAGGGTGTGTTTAATGTATTTTGTAGCTTCTCTGGTGTCCTTGCTTTTGTCTTCATTGATGTTTCATTTTGGTAAGAAAATCTATAATTTATAGCTATTTTAAATTTTTCTATGTTTTTATATCAGAATCTTCCTGGTGGCATAATAAAATGTAGCCAAGAGAAGTATTAATCTTTTAATCTTATTATTAAGTTATACTCTTTGTGTCTATTATGACTTTCAACAGTATTTTTTTTTTGGTACCAGGGATTAAATCTAGGGCCAGTTAACTAAGCCAAATCCCCAGACTTTGTATTATATTTTGTATTTTGAGACATGGCCTCTCTAAGTTGCTGAGGCCAGCTTCAAACTTGCAAACCTGCCTCAGCCTCCTGAGGTGCTAATTGCAGGTATGTGCCATGACACCCAGGTACAAGTGATTCTTACCTTTTTTGTAGTTGTTTGTTTTTGCTTACTCAGGTAAGACAGGAAAACTAGAGGATGCAAAACTATGTATTTACTATGACTAATACTTTGGATATATTTCCCAGAGATTCCCCTTTGCCTTCCTTGCAGAACTATAAGAGCTTTCTTTGCTTTTTATCAGGAAAATGTGGTGGGCTTCCTGGAGGTAAAATGAAGTTATGGGGGCACCAAGATGTTTCTCCCTGTAATGGTAGTCCAAGATCAACTTCTAGTAATTCACAAAAGTTCACCACTTATTTCTATAACATTATGGTTTGCCAGCATCCCTTGCTCCCAATAAGCAAATGTGGCTTTGATTATGGATATTCCTCTCCTCCAGATTTCAGGGTAGTAGGAACAAACTGCTATATCAATTCTATTATTGGCTCAAGAAAAGTAATTTATTTTCACTTTATTCAGCTTTTCCTTATGAGTAAAGGAAATCCAGAAATCCCAAATATTCATTGTATTTTATTGAATGACAATTTATCAATCTATGATGAATGGAGTTTATAGGAAAGAATAAAAACAATCATTTGACAATAGATAATTTTATTTCTGGGCCTACTATATCTTGGTATTTCTGCACAGATGATCATGCCGACAATTGCATTTACCCTTTTGGGAGGATGTACAATTAGGATGCTATCTAAATAGAAAGTTATAATCACTCTTGATATTTCTTCCTTACTCATTCCTCCTTCTCAATTTAAAATTCATCAGCTAAGCATGGTTATTTTATTTCATGAATCTCAAATATTCACACTTCACCTGTCTCCACAACAACATCCCTTGTCCATGCCACCATCATTTTTTAACCTTACACTACAGTGGTAGATTACCAATTTATATATGTGCATTTTATCACCCCCATCCAATACACTTTTCATTTTCTGAGTATGATATTTTAAAAACAAAGTTATGATCATTTCTTAAACACACACACACACACACACACACACATACACACTATGTACCATTCAATATCTTTACAGTGTTTTTAGGATATAGACGAAGATCCTATACATTCTATAAAGCCCTATATAGTAAGGTCCTCACCTTTCCTGTTTAATTCCTTTAAATTGGCCTCTCAGCCTCTGAACTGTAAAGCAAACTTTGTGTTCTTATATCCTGTTTCCTCCCTTCCCTTCACTGAATTTGTATACAAGCTGTTCTGTCATTACCCCTGCTTCACTACTCCTCTTCCCTTCACTAACCTATCAGTGGACCAACCACTACTACTAGTCTTTAAAACTTCAACTCATTTATAACATAACATTTTCTAATGGTAATAACTATTACATTTTCATAGTGCTATGGAGTGCTCATATATACTCTATGTAGTTATTCTAATCTTGTGAAGGTAAGTCCTGTGTCTATTTTTTGCTCATCATTACTTCCATACAACTTGCATAGGGATATATATATATATATATATATATATATATATATATATATATATATAGTAAGTTGTCAATAAATATAAATCGAACAAATCGAACAAATGAATAAATCAAAATAAGAAAGCAAAACTTATGTCTCAATAATGCTAAGGAGCTCAGAACCAAAGTGGAAAATTTAAAAAATAGTTGACTTCTTGGAGACTTTAATTCATCCAAAGTATATTAATCATGTAGCCATATTATACTCATAAATCTCTTAAAGTCAAAATTATGACTATCACAATTATGGTCTTCATAAACATGGTTAGGTATTCAATAGTCTCGTAACATGTACCTGTTGCTTATATGACAATTTGAAGCATGAAATTTTGCCTATATATGAACCCCCTGTATGATATTACAATCAAACTGATTCCAAAAGCATAAAGCATAGACTAAGAGACTTCATGTTTTGTATAAGGATCTTTATAAAAAAATATGCTTATTTTTAAATAATTAGAAAGCACAAAAAGACACACAAAGAAAATTTCTTATAACTATTCAGCAATGACCACATTTGCTGAATTTTAATTTTTAATTATTATGAAGATGTTTTAATTAATGGCAATATTCTTACATCTATAGCTTGATAGACTTTTATGTATATTTAGACCCATGTAAACCACAACCCATGTCAAAATATAGAACACTTTCAGCAACCCAAATGACTTTCTAATACTCCTTCATTATCCATGTTCTCCCATCAAATAAATCATGAGATATGTTTTTGAATTGTATATACATGTTATGATTCAAGAGGGACTCTTTTGTATCTATATTCTTTTCTTCAAAAGTATAGCTATTACACCAAATCTGTTATTACATGTATCAGTAATACATTATTTTTTTTTAAAAAAATGTGTAGTATTCAGTCAAATGTTGATAAACATATGAGTTGCTCTCAATTTTGCCTATTATGAATTAAGCTGCTATAAATATAGTTGTACATATGTCTGAACAAAGATACTCTTTTTCTGTAGGTACATACCTATTGAAGACATATATGTAGCTTCAGTAGATACCACCACAGACTATTACAAAGTGATTGTATCTTGTACACTCTCATGAATAATGTATTAGAATTTTGATTGTTCTACACTTCCTTGCTTGGATGTGCATTACCTTCCATTTTTTTGTTTTAGACATTTTTGTGAGTGTATAATAAGGATCCATGAGAGTTTAATATTGATTTCTTTGACAGGTAATAATGCATGCCACTTTTAAATGTTAGATATTATTTTTTAAAAATAGAGAAATACCCAAATTCTTTTTTTAAAAATGGACTAATATATGTGGATTTTTGATCATGTACTTTAAATTAAAAGCATTAATTTTATTTGCATAAGTATGAAAGGAATTTTTTCTCTCTTTAATAAGTAAAATCATTATAGCCAGCATCCAAAAGAATCTCATGAGGTTCTCCTTCTTTACCTGTTTTGTGAATTATATGGCCTATGAATATAATATTCTTTCCCAAATTCAAGTAACCAAATTATACCACTATTTTATTAAAGCATCCATCTTTTTCCATTGATTTTAAATGCCACTTTATGGATTTCTTATGCTTATCCATTGATCTATGTATTTATCTTTATGTCAGTATAACACTTTTTAATAGGTACTTATTTGTAGTATGCATTGTTATCTAGTAAAGTATCTACCTATCATCTCTTTGCTCTTATATTTAATTGCATTTCTAGTTATATATACACACACATATATACACATATATGTGAATTATACATAACTGTGGTTCATTTTGACATATTCATGCATTCATGAAATATAATTTGTTCCATGTCAATCCCAGTACTTCTTCTTTTTATCCTCTTCTCCAATTTTTTGTCCCCCTTCCCTAATCTACTGGTCTCCCTTCTTTTATTATTTTTTAATTGGTTCATTATACATACACATAAATGTGAAATTTACTAAGGTATATTCATATGCTATTTGGTCATTACTTCTTCAATTTACTTCAGCAATGCTTTCTCTTTTTCATAGCTTCTCCTTCCCCATCAACCCCATTTCTCTACTGATCTCCCTGCTATTTTTATGGGATCTCCCACTTGTTTTATTTCCTTATTTCCATCTAGCTTCCACATTTGACCTTGGACTTTCTGTGTCTGGCTTATTTCACTTAGCATGATATTTTTCAGTTTCATCCATTTACTGAAAAATGCCATAATTTCAGTCTTCTTTAAGGCTGAGTAATACTAAGAATTAATACTACATTGTGTTCATATACCACATTTTTTTATCAATCTGTGGACAGGCATCAGGTTTGGTTCCATAACTTGGTTATTGTGAATTGTGGAGATATAAACAATGATGTTTGTGTATCACCAAATGTGCTCATTTTGGTTCTTTTGAATAAATACCAAGTAGCTAAGTCATATGTTGGTTCCATTTCTACTTTTTGAGAAATCTCCATACTGCTTTCCAAATTGTTTTACTTATTTGAAGTCCCACTAACAATGTATGAGTATACCTCCTCACATCCTCCCCAGCATTTATTGTTATTTCAATTCTTGATGATTGCTATTCTAACTGGATGACATGGAATCTCCATATAGTTTTGTTATCATGAATTCATATATGAACACAGGAAATTTTTGTACAATTTATGAAATTTTGTACAATTCATTCTACTGTCTTTCCCATTCCCATCCCCCTCCCTTCTGTTCATTTCCCCAATCCTATTTGTTGAACCTCTACTACCCTCCCAACCCCTATTGTGAGCCAGCATCTGCCTTTCAGAGAGTGGTGCTGAGGTTCTAACCCAGTGCCTCACTCATGCTAGGCAAGCGCTCTGCCACTGAGCTACAGCCCCAGCCCCTGAATGCTATTATATATTATACATGTCTAATTATGAGTACAATGAAGAAAAAGAAAAGCATGCTTACAGAATGGAGAGTAAACATGTGGGTGATGCTTTTTTCCTCTCCGAAATAGTGGTTTGATCAGAGGAAAGGCATAATTTAATTACTTTGCAAAACAATATATAATGCTGTCCTTATAAGAATAGAATGTAGAACAAGGATGGAAGAAAGGAGCATGACTAGGAAACTATTACAGTAACTACATCAAGAGATGATGGTGGCTTGATCTTTGGTTTTCTCTTTTTCTTAGAATCAAAAATTGAAGATATTTCATATAATTATCTTTATTGATCCTTTTTACTTATACATGGCAATAGGATTCATTTTTACATATCTATAAAAGCATGAAATAATCCCCAATACCTCACTTTTACTGCCCCTTCTCTTTTCTCCTGTTCCCTTGCCTCTACTCTGCTGATGTTTCTGCTATTTACTTATAGGTTTTTAAAATTAGTTTCACATGATGGTGAGATTTACTGTGGTATTTTTGTATTCTAATTTCAATAATTTTCCCATGATCTCTAATTATGTCTGTCATTTGACCAAAAAGGGGAAGCATATCTATATTACAGAGACTAAATTACCTGGATAAGTGTGCCTGTTAGTTTCCCTCCTGTCTGCTTCTGGCTTTTCAATCTCTAGATATAAACCACCTTTAGTATTAACCTTCCCTTTCTGGTGGTATAATGTTTTCACATTTAACTTTGACTGAAGCATCCCTCTGAAACTCATCACCTACTTTCTAGTTTTTAATGATTTCTCAATTTTTTTTCTCTTTCTCTCTCTCTATAAGTTTATGTGTGTGTGTGTGTGTGTGTGTGGTTTTTCAATGATTTATCAAATTTCTTTCTTTTTCTCTCTATAATTGTGTATGAGTATATATATATATATATATATATATATATATATATATATATATATATATAATTACAAAGATTATGTGTAAATATATATGTAAATATAATTTACATAGATAGGTATGATTTATTGGGTGTGGTACCAGAATGAACTATATTTGTCTTCATACTTAACAAAATATTCCAAGCTGCAAGGAATTTTTTCAGTAATTTTAAAAGAAATGTTACTTTGAGCAAAATATACCATACATGAAATTCCAGAGTTCCCACAGATACTATGTAATATATGCTTTTGTTGATCAGTGCATTTTTGTGACATTTGACATATCATAAACAAATTGGTAATTTGATGTTGATTGCTAAACTTTAAGGCACTATCAATACTGTAGCCATTCTATAGAAAGATTATTCAAAAGTTCCTGCTTCAGATAATGACAAAATTCATTGTTCCCTATATCTTTGCCCAAGTAATTTTGTGAGCAAGAACATGAAACCAATGAGATTCATATTCCCCTAGCTCAGTTATGTTGGGCCCTGCCTTAACCACAGAATTACCGTTACCGGTTTTGTGATTCCGGTCATGCTATTCTTGCAAAAGTTTCTGTATGCATAGCAGAACCAAATGAGGAAGTCATCCTCGCATCAGTGTGGTGTGTGCCTGAACGGTCCCAAGTAATGGCTTCCACATAAACATTGGGTGACTCCCCGGCAACAGGGACGTGCATGTTTCTTATTGGGTCCCGCCTCATCTCTCCTCTACTTCCTATTCCCCTCCTCTATATAAGTGACTCCCCAGACAATAAAGTGTTGAGTTTCTGCGCCATCTCGGCTGACTCAACTCCCTACTTGGTGTGATTTTTGCCATGCTGGGTGGAGGGCCGGGTCGCGACACTTACCCTCTTGCTCAGCCCTGAGACACTCACTAGCTGGTCTAGTGATTCTCCCCAACCTCTGTTGGAGGGCGGGTCCAACACAGTTAGTTTTCTGTATTATAGGGTCCCAGAACAAAGCACTGTCTCTTAACCGACACCTCTACTGAAGGAGCTTTCAGTTACTAGAAGCCCACTATTTTCTATCCTGTCTTCTGATGATATATCCCTTCCAGAGCAGGAGCACTACAGAACTCACACCTTAATGATGAACTGGTTTTATTTTTCCTCTTTTAGTTTAAGCTTTCACAGAAGACTGTGTTAAAGTGAATTCTTCTCTGTCCTCCAGCATAATAATATTATTATTATAATTCAAATAAGCAAGGTTCACCTGAGGACCCTTTAGGAGTCCTTCTTAGGTCATAGATCCAAAGGGATGATCTCTACAGTTGAGCTGTGCATAATAAGTGAAGGAAGACATTGCAGGTCAGCTCCCAGGAAATAGAAAGAATAATGTGGAGTTCCCTATAATGAGGTTTAGGGTTTTCTTTGAGAAGCACAGAGACAGAATAACAGTAATCATTGCCCCCAATGGCTTCTAAATAATGAAATTATGGGGGAACAGGAAAGAATAGAGAAATTAGATCTTCATAGAGCAAAAAAGCAACCAATGATTCTCAAATGTTTTAGGCAAAATTATACTTTCACAGGGTCAGAATAGAAGACCATTCAGGAAGCTAACAATCCTCCATTGCTACTAAAAGCTGCTTGTTATAATAAATGGGAAAAAATGATGCTTCTTTTGCTAGTATTCTATCAAGAAAAATGATAAGTCTCTTGCTAATGAAGGCCTAAAGCCTGTCAGCATGGTATTACATCATTGTTAACAGAAGATTATCTGCAGGCCCCTTGCATTATTTATGAAAAAGTACTTAGTTACAGAAAACCAATACTGCAGGAATGGGAAATAGGTTGATCGCTGGAAAAATACTCAGAATAAACATTGACTGGACACACCCAAGCATAATCCTTAAGATTGATTATAATGCTTAAACTATTACTTTGATGATTCTGATCATTAATATAGCCTAAAACAATAGTGAAACACTGATATAGTCACAACCAAGAAACAATACATTCCAAAGAAATGTTATTCTCATCTGAATCCAATAAGAATAACTCATGTTTATACACATCCATGTCTAACAATCACAAGCTACTCTCTGTCTTAGTCTGCTTGGGATGCTAAAACAAAATACCTTAGACTGTGAAATTTATAAACTGCATAAGTTTATTGCTTACAGTTCTGAAGGCTACAAAATCTAAAATAAAGGTACTAATAAATATGGTGTGTAGTGAGGGCCTGTTCCTCATAGATAACAACTCTGTGTCCTTAGATGGTAGAAGGGACCAGGAGGCTCCTTCAAGCCTCTCTTACAACAGCACTAATCCAAGTAATGAAGACTCCACCTAAAAGCCCCATCTTTAATTCTATCACAATTGGAATTGTTTTAACATATGAATTTTAAGGGACACCATTATTCAGACTTTAGTTTTCCATGAGCATTAAACTTTTACCTTTTTCATATTTTTACTTTGTTCTTTCCCTCTTCCATTTCCTCTTTCCCTCCTTTCATGAAAGATAATTCATCAAACTTATCAACAATATAATTCTAATGGGAGATCCTTTTTACTCGTACTCGAATGGTCGCATTCCCTAAGATATATCCCAACCCACATTAAATCTCATATTTCTTTCTCCACAATCAAGTTCCATCCTCAGAAATTTAGGAAGTAACTAGGAAATAATTAAGAAAATAAGAAGGCTTATTGGAATTGTCCTCATTATTTGAATCTCACAAGGATTAATGAGCAGGGGATAGAAGTTTTGTTGTAAGAATAGAGTAAGACTCAGAGCCTTTATAACAACTATTTGTTGATTTAGTAGAAATTGTGTTTCACTAGCAGGGACATTCATCAGCATGAGGCACTTAGCAGCAATGTGCACAGGAAAATCAATTTTCAAGAAGACTCAGAGCTTACCAGAAGTCTTATGCTCTGAAGGCAAGAGATCCAGTTTGGTTGCTGACAAGAAAAAAAGGTAGAATAAAAATGAGCTTCTTAAACCAAGGGTCACATCATCATGGTACTGTGTCGAGCTTTATCAGTCAAAGCAGTTTAACAAAATTTTATGGATTTAGTAACCTTTTTATAGTGGAAATAAATCTTTTGGGTTTTAGAAAATCTGAAACATCCCATATTTCAGATCGACTTTATGGATTTTAGTGATCATCATCATCATCATCACCACCAACATCATCAGAATTATTTGACATTTTATCTAATTATTGACTGTAAAAATGAAAATATTTTATTACTCTCAAGACTATAATATAGGAACAGACTATTTAATACTCATTCATTAGCATTTTCATACCTTTTCTCTACCCATCAATTTTTCTTCCATTTTTAGGATTAGGGAGAAAGCATATTACAGTTAAGTATTTCATCCAGCATAGAGCCCTCCGTACTACCTGCTCTTCTATTTATCCCTACAATTTAAGGAAATGTCATTTGAGGAAATGGCAGACAAAAATAAATAAATATTGAGTGGCACTCTATAGTTCTGAAATGAGTAAGACAGACCAGTGACTTTCTTGAAAGGCTTTGGGATGGGGGAATGTTCCCATATAGATCCTGGTCATAATGAATAGGCTATGTATATTGGGTCATTTGTGATGTTATATAGAGGAAGACGATCAGGTTTCTGTTAGGACACTTGAAGAGAGGATGAAAATGGCAATACTTAGATATACATATTGACTACATAACACTCCAGAAGTAGAAAACTTGAAAGAAAGTTAGCTTGAAAAAGTGTAATTAGTCTACTAATCTTTTGCAATTACACACAACATCCTGAAGAGCAAATCACACTCATGCAATACAGTTTTGTCTTTTAACTTTACAGATGATGAAACTGAGGCTTAGAGAAAGAATAAATTCACCCAAGAGTTCCCAGGTAGGAAGTTGAGAGGCAGGACTGAGATCAAGTTCTAGGAATATCCATCATGAACATTTTCCTAGCATCATTTATGGTTTCTGCAACTATCAGAATAAAAAACCAAGTGCCAAAGATTAATACCTTTCTTTAAAAAATTGTTTTCCAGAGTTCTAAGCTATAAGAATAAACTTAGAGGATATAAATTATAGAAATTCTTTCTTTCTTTCTTTCTTTCTTTTTGTTTGTTCAGGGGTTCAGGGGATTGATCCCAGTGACACTTAACCACTGAGCCACATCCCTGGCCCTTTTTATATTTTGTTTTAGGACAGGGTCTCACTATGTTGCTCAGGGCCTTGCCAAATTGCTGAGGCTAGTTTTGAACTTGCAATATTCCTGCTGAATTTTCTAATTATACTCTTTTCACCTCTGAAATCATGTGTCTCCAATATTCAGGAAACATTGCCTTCTAAAGTTGAGTTTAATACTAGAGGTGATATTATTAGCTGAGTATCGGCTTTGGTCTCTTATTAATGGTCTTAATAGAGTCAAAGTACTTAAAGAATATCTTTGTCTCCAAAATATGCAAGATAGCCCTTCCAAATAGTAATAGTAGAAGTTGTTGTTCCCATTTCTCAAATAGATACTTAAGGCACTTAAAAGTGGTAACTTCCTTAAAGCCACATAGCCAGTAAACTGGACCAGGGAATAAACTTCAAATCATACTGTTACAATGATTAGCTTTTCTGAAACTAAAATGAATAAATACCTCCATGAGTTATGTATTTTCTTTATAATTAGAGTATATGTGGTAGGCAGTAATAAGAAATAAGCATTTGTTATCTCAAAGAAATAAGGTGGTAGGTGGTAAAGAAACTGACAGCAAAAGTTCTATGCTTAGGAACAAAATACTCCCTAAGATAGAATATATTGTCTACATAGGTGAAACAGAAGGAAATGAAGATCAATGGCTGTTTTCTACAAAGGTTGAAAACTTAATCTACTTGGGGGAAATACCCATTTGTTTTATGGAATCATGAGATATTTACACTTCATGATTTATTCAAAACAAAGTATTGAGATGCAATAATCAGTGGGAATTCATTTATGAAAAGGAGTCTTCAAGGGACAATTGAGTATTAAACTTAATTCTTCCAACATAAGTGTATTGGGTAATAAGATACTTTTGTTCACTGAAAGAAATTGATATTTTGTTCAATTTCAAATAGGAGGTGCAGTGATTATTTCATATTCATTATACTTCAAAGTGGGTGGGATGCCTACAAACAAAACATAACGTGTTTAAATGAATTGCTAATATTTCATTATTTATGCTGGTGTTCATTTAATGGAAATTAGATAACTTGAGAATTATAAGAGCTAAGGTTACTGAAAGTGCCTCCTCAAACAACTGTAAGAAGGAAAGCATTTGCTTATGGAAGTATGAGAAGACTTTTTTCTGCTATGAAGATAAAGAGAAGCCATCATTGTAAAACAGTGCTTTCATAATGTTAGAATCAAGGATCATTGGTACTTCTCAACAATTGGCACTTGTGAGTCCCCAGGAAGATGCCTCATGGAGTATGAATAACATAGGATTTGAAGTTAGATAAAGCTCAATTCTAATCCATGCTCTGATAATATATAATGTTTGCAAGTCATTAACTTTTTGAACTTTATTTTCTTCTTTTCTAAATAAATGAAAATATGAATATCTACTTCAATGAGCATTTTGAATTTTAGAGATAATGTTATTGTAGATTAAAAAGGCACCAATAATTTCTTCCATTTTGGCATGCAGGCCACTTTTCAATGTGACTTTATAGCTCCTCCCATCAAAGGTGGAATCTATTCCTTTTCTTTTTTTATGGTGGAGGGATGAACCCAGGACTTCACACCTGCTAGGTAAGTGCTTTACCACTGATCCATATCCCCAGTCCCATTTCTTAACTTTTTAATCTGAAATTAGCTATATGATAAACTTTTCCAGTTTAACATTAGCCAGGCAATACAGAAGAGGTTTGAAAAGTGTTTGCATATTGAGTCTTGCCATACCATTCCCCTTTTGAAATGTAGACATCAAGTAAAAGAAGTCTAGGTTAGCCTGATGGATGATGAGCAACATGTGGCTCATTCACCCCCATTACTGCAATTGACATAACACCAAGTCCCAGAAGCTCATTGTAGACGTATGAATGAGCCTAGCCTCAATAATCAAAACTATCTAGAGGAGCCTAGCCTAAATTCCCAACCTAAAAAATCAAGAATTAGATAAAAATTGTTTAAACTCCCAAGTTTTCAGGCAGATTATTATATAGTCAAAGTTAAGCGATACAAAAGAATATGAATTGTCTATACATTTTGTGGGATGTAGTAAATGTTTAAAAGAGATATTTCTCTATCTTCTAGACCAGGAAATTCCAAATATTTTTTAATCATCTACATAAAATTTCTGAAAGAATTGACATATGCGCTCTCTCTCTCTCTCTCTCTCTCTCTCTCTCTCTCTCTCTCTGTCTTTGAGCATCATCTTCTACAAAACGTGTCCTAATGTAAACAATAATTTCAAAATAATTTCTTTAGTTACTGTAATTTATCATGATCACTTTTTTTTCCTGATTCTGTATTATTTATAACCTAAAATATACAATATATATCATTCAATAATTAATTTATGTGTATGGGTATTCATTCAGGAAATAAATATTTATTGAATTATTACTGGATAAAAGACCATGTGATATATTCTGGAGACAGAGAAATAAATAAGATACAACCTTACCCTCAACTCATTCACATTAGTAGTAAATGCAAACAAATAGTAGTGATGCTATTGATTTGAGCTATAAGAAAAATAAGTACAGTAGTGTTAAAAAGGCAGAGTTGGAGGGTTAGGAAGATATTTGCAGAAGAATTTGTATTTGAGAATTCTACACTCCTACCTCTCCATCTTCTGGTGAACTCAGTCTGTCACTATTCAGAAAAAATATTTTAAACAAAGTTACTAAGAAAATGTGCTTAGTGTTTGGCACATAATAATTCCTTTACTTTTTCCTGCATATTTATCAAAAAACTGGCATTATTGTTCTATTTTTATAGATGAGTAAATTGTGGCTAGATTTGTTAAACAATTTGTCTAAACTTGTTTTCTTTCTTCAAACTGGAACATAAGTATTATAAGGATGGGAACCAGATTATCCATTTCTTTTCTCCATAAAATTTATAGGACCTAAATATTTTTCACTAAACTTATATTGTATGAAAGATAAAAAGGAGTTGAGATAATATTTCTCTTTACTGGGGGAAGAAATAATTCAGTGCTATCCCTTTTGACTTCAACATTTTCTGTAGAACACTGAAGGAATGGTGACCAATATGTCTTTTCGAACTCTACTCATTCTTGACTCATCATTATGTTTGTGCAATATATATACTGGCTTTCTTTCAATTCTTAAAATATACCACTTTCCTGGTCCTTTAACACTTTCTCTTTTCCATGCCCCAAATGTCCCCCACTTCTGTGTACCCTATCTTTATCTCTATACCTGGTAAACTCATACTCATTCATTGAATTTCATCTCAAGTATTATTTCTTAAAGAAAATCTTAAATACTCAAAATCATTCAGTTTAAATATGAATATAATTTGTGTGCATCTTTATCATTTGTACTATATATTTACATTTTATCTTTTCCTCTACTCTGACTACCTCTAAGATAAATTTCTTGTTCATTGCCTTGTCTCTAGGAGTGACTGACATATAATAGCCATTCATAACATTTGTTAATTAGTTCAAATGAGTGCATTATTTGGTAGAGAGTTCTGTGTCTGTCCTGTGTAGATAGGGGTATTTTGCTGTGCCAAATATTTCATTTGATGTTGTAGTATGGCTTTCAATGTCATCATCCTTGAAGTAGGTCTATGCACATTTTACCCACTCTGCACTGTGGTCCGTGGTCCATGTTGTATATACAATATATTGTTTGATAATGGAAGATATAGGACTTATCAGTGCTAATGCAAACATTTCATTTTCTTTGAGTTGGAATTGTCTAAAAATCAGTAATAATCAAAATGATTATTGAAAATATGATTTTTTATTTTACTTGTTGTTTTAGAAATCAGCCAACATCTGCTACTAGGAAGCTTTTGTAGGAAGATTTATGAAGTTATTTCCATCAATTTTCAAGATTATTCTATAAAAATGGAACCTATTGGGCATGGAAATTTTATTTTATAAATTTTTGTGCTGTATGTTTACCTTTATATATGTTTGGTCTGTGGGATTAATAGCTAGTGATTTCCATTTTTTAGTAATTAATAATATTATTTAATTATCATTGAAATGGGTTGTTTGGAAACCTTTACTATCTTTAATTAATTTCATTATGAAAATAAAAGTGTTTGAAAGTACTGATTTTCCAAGAAAATCAAGTGTCAAAACTCAGTTGTAGTAGTTATAAAACTAGATTTGAACTCCAGCTATTCCACTATGTAGTACATATTGGTGGGACTTTGAACAAGTTATTTAATCTTTTTGGTGTCAGGTTTCTTATCTATGTAATAGGGATCATAATACTGTCTGCCTCATTGGGTTGTTGAAGGATTAAAAGAGATAATCCATGCTTAGTACTTAACTAACATCATGCACTTACCATTTGCTAAATGAAATTATTTAATAGCAAATTCTTGATAATGATATTACAAAGAGAAAGGATTAGGGAGACCATTTTAAGTGAAGGAATTGAATGAAAAAATGCATGTAACTAGAACTAAAATGAGTAAAATGTTTGGTATCAGTGAGGAAAAGCTTCTATTTTGATTGCAGGTTTTATGAAGGAGACCATTGGGAGACCAGAATGGGGATGTATATATATTTCTAGCATAAAAAAAAATTAGAGCTCTATACTGTAAACAATAGGGAGTCATTGAAATAACTGTCTTCAATAGCAGTAGGTTTGTCATTTATGTTCTTCTGTAATTTCAAAATTTGTTTTTAACCATCCATTGAGAGATTTTTTCTTTACTTTTGGAAAATCATGTACTTTGTTTAAATGTATCTTCAAAATTATATCATGGTATAGCAAAGATTTGTAATTGAAAGTCCTTTCACATTAAGGAGTTTCTCTTTTTTTATGTACTGCATATTGAACCTAGGGGTGCTTTACTACTGAGCTAAATCCCCAGCCCTTTTTATTTTTCACTTTGAGACAGGGTCTCAATAAACTGCTGAGGGTTTCACTAAATTTCTGAGGCTGGCCTTAAATTTGCAATTTCCCTACCTTAGTCTCTGAAGTTGCTGGGATTAGAGGTGTGCGGCACCATGCCCAATTAACAGTTTGTCTTGAAGTATCAAATACTTTTGCTTTCTTTTTGATAGATGGTAAGAAAAATTTGATATAATATAATCAATAAACACCTATCAGGAGAATGCTAATGAAATACAAAAAAAAAAAAATACTGCTTTCAGAGTAGAAGTAATTCTGAAGAACTCAAGCTTTTAACCTGCACATATACCTGGTTATCATAATCACTATTCTGTTCTTAATGCACAGAAATAGGGAAAATAGAAAGAAAAGAAAGTTAAAATCAGTGAAATTTTTCTTAAAATCAAAACAAGAAGAAAACTGATGAGAAAATTATAGATTCATTCATTCATTGAACAAGAGTTTATTTCTAACTTCTGCCTTCTTCTTAAGAAAATTCACTTTTGCCTTTGAGAAAAACTGTAGGCCTTCCTGAGTGAGTCAAATATGTGCATGGCAGAAGGCTCTGAATTAAGATTATAACCTTTTACTTACATGACCAAGGACATAAAATAAGGCTTCTGTTTATGGGAGATGTAAACCACCAGCAAAATATAACTCCCCTCCTCATAATAATATAATATCAAGTTGGTATGACTTCTTAATTTAGGATTAGAGAAGTTCAAGTTAAATTTAAATACTAGAAAGAGTTTATGTTTGACCAAGAGGAAAGCAAATTTTATTAGTGATGCATCTTTAATTCTTCTAAAGTTTTAATGAAACACCCAAATCCATATGCATGTTTAAAGTGTGTTTGTTTTCTATTCACCTAATTCACTTTAACCAATAAGAATGCCTTGTTAAATATATTTTTCTTGAAATATTCTGGGTGTGAAAGCATGCCCTTCTCCTTGCCTCTTAACCGACAACCGTAGTACCTAGTTATTTCTAATATTAGACTACATTGTCAGCATGGTTAGAACTGATCCTAGTATGGCAGTATGTAAAAACGTGGATGTATAACTGATGTGATTCTGCAATCTGTATACGGGGTAAAAATGGGAGTTCATAACCCACTTGAATCAAATGTATGAAATATGATATGTCAAGTGCTATGTAATGTTTTGAACAACTAATAATAATAAAAAAATAAAAAAGAAAAAAAGAACTGATCCTAGTTGAAGGCCAAATACATAGCATAGATGATGTTTTTCCATTACTTCAGAATACCATTGAAATCAAACAACTAGTTCATTTGAAAGCAGTATATAGTCCCTGTTTCACTAAAAACAGATAACTGCTTTTAAGTCAATTTTATTAATGTAGATAACAACCTTTCGGTAATAGCAATCATTGTCAATTTGGGGAACTATTGTTACATTTCATTAACTTTGGCAGGCACATTTTCAAATGCATTCTGCATTTTCAATGCATTTGGAAGAAAGAGTATAATAATAGTTCCCTATATATTTATATTCAGGTCACATAGCATTTCAAATATACTTTATATGTATGTTCTCATATGATCCAGACAATGACCTTTGAGGTTCTTGTTTGTTTGTTTCTCATTTTACATACATACTAATTGAAGCTCAGAGGAAGTTAAATGCTTCTGCCAAGATCGCCCAGTTAGTACATAGCAGACATACCACTAAAATGCAGGCATCTAACCCTCAATCCTGTGCTGCTTCCATTTTGCCAAGCCAAACAGTTCCCTTTCAGAGAAAAGTAAGAAGGTCATCACTTTTAAATCCTTTCTGTAAAAAGATCGTAGGTTTTTTGCGCTTTTTTCATTAATATTCATCTTTCTTTATGTCTCCTAAATTATGGCCTTCTGTCACTAATAATGACATCCAGAGTTTCATGCTTCTCCTGCCCAGGTAGAACCATAGCTTTCTTCAAAGAGAAAATCCTATAGGTAATTTTTTAAATAATGTTTGTAAGAATAGTACCCATTAAATAGCAGTTCACCACTGAGACAATGGTAGTCTGTTCTGATGACTAGGATAGGGTGTGGTCAGTTATGAAAAGAAAAGCAAAACTTGTGTAACTCTGCAATATATTCTTCAGATAATAGTGGGTTGAGTTTTTTAAGCAAAAAGCTTTAGGGGCTCCAACAGAACAGGACTCCTATTGGTAGGTCCTAGATATAGTAATTAACATTAGGATCTGAACCTCTTAAGGGTCTTTATGGAAACTGATAAAGATGAGCAGTCATAAAGATTAATACTGTTAAATAGAAACATAATGCAAGCAATATATATGTAATTTTACATTATTGAGCAAGTGCCTTTTAAAGTTAAAATTTAATATATAATTTAACTAAATATATCCAAATATTGTAATTTCAACATGCAGCACATATTTAAAATATTATTATTATTATTATTATTATTATTATTTAAATTTTAATTATTATTATTATTATTTTGGAACCAGACATTGAACCCAGGGTTGTTTACCAACTGGGATACCTTCTCAGCCCTTTTTTTTTTATATTTTATTTTGAGACAGGGTCTCACTAAGTAGCTTAGGGCCTTGCTAAGTTTCTTTTTAAAAATGATTTAAAAAAATAAATGACAGTGGAATGCATTACAATTCTTATTACACATATGTGCCACAATTTTTCATACCTCTGTTTGTATATACAATATTTTGACACCAATTTTTGTCTTCATACATGTACTTTGGATAATGATGTCTATCACATTCCACTATCCTTGCTAACCCCCTGCCCCCTCCCTTTCCCTCCCACCCCCCTGCCCTATCTACAGTTCATCTATTCCTCCCATGCTCCCCCTCCCTACCCCACTATGTGTCAGCCTCCTTATATCAGAGAAAACATTCGACATTTGTTTTTTGGGATTGGCTAACTTCACTTAGTATTATCTTCTCCAATGTCATCCATTTACCTGCAAATGCCATGATTTTATTCTATTTTATTGCTGAGTAATGTTCCATTGTGTACATATGCTACAATTATTTCTATCCATTCATCCACTGAAGGGCATCTAGGTTGGTTCTACAGTTTAGCTATTGTGAATTGTGCTGTTATAAACATTGATGTGGCTGTGTCCCTGTAACATGCTGTTTTAAGTCCTTTGGGTATAGTCCGAGGAGAAAGATAGCTGGGTCAACTGATCGTTCCATTCCCAGATTTCCAAGGAATCTCTATTCTGCTTTCCATATTGGCTACACCAATCTGCAGTCCCACCAGCAATGTATGAGTGTACCTTTTTCCCCATATCCTCGCCAACACTTGTTGTTGTTTGTCTTCATAATAGCTGCCATTCTGACTGGAGTGAGATGATATCTTAGAGTGGTTTTGATTTGCATTTCTCTAGTTGCTATAGATGATGAGCATTTTTTCATATATTTGTTGATTGATTGTATATCCTCTTCTGAAAAGTGTCTGTTCAGGTCCTTGGCCTATTTATTGATTGAGTTAGTCTGGCTTTGAACTTATGATCCTCCTGCCTCAGCCTCCCAAGTCACTGAGATTACATTCAATTAATGTTATTCTTAATATTTTTTACTAAATTTTTGAAATCCAGTATTTTGTATTTATAGCACATCTTAATTTGGGTCAATCTTATTTCCAGTGTTTAATAACCATTGTATACTCTATTGTATTGGACAAAAGCCTGGAACTTTTACTAAAGACTGTTTCAGGTATAACCATAAAACTCTTTATTATATATACCATTTGGATTTTGATATGTGTACAACTTCAAGCCTCTAGATATGAAAGTTCATATAAAATTGAGACAGATGTGGACTAAAGCAGAGTTTCTCAGTCTCAAAACTACTGATATTACGGCTGGGTAAAATTTTTGTTGTGTGTTTTTCCTGTGCATTATAGGAAATTTAGTAACATTAATGACCTCTACCTCCTGGATGTCAATTGGCCTCTCTCCCACTTGTGACTACTAAAAATGCCTCTGGATTGTGTCAAATATCTTCTAAGGATGGTGCCAATGTAACCTCTGGTTGAAAACCAATGATCTAAACAATGCTTCCAAAAAAGATTTTTATACTCAGGCTGTATGATATATGACAGAAGGCAATGCGTCTATAATTGTGAGCCCTAGATAATAATTCTCTATGCCATTGTTAATGTGTTCATCTTAGTTGGATAGAAGCAAAAACTGTTATAGTTCAGTAGTATCTGTTTTATCTAAGACAACAATTTTGATTAAATTGATTAGATTTCCTTTCTTCAAATATTAAAGAGGATATCTTTGAATCTCTCCCAGAAGTAAGTGGAAGGAGCAAATGAAAGAAAAAAATCATTTAAACAACTGGGGCAAGACAGACATGTATCTTGCAAATGGTAAGTTGTGAATGGTTAGAGGCAAGTATGCATGTACTTTGCATCTGTGAAACATTTCAGTCCAAGACATATTGCTCAGATTTCAAAACCCTTCAAAATCTGACATTCCCTTATCTATTGAACATTACCTCTCACAACTGTCAGTACAGGACTGCACCAGTCAGCCAGATCTCCTCATTATTTGCTGAATATATAATGGTTCTTCCCAGAGAAATGCATTTATTCATGCTGTTCCTCTTACATAGGATGTTCTCCCTGCTTCATTTTACTAATCTAAATTTAATATAACTTTATGATTCTAAACAAGTCCTAGCTTATATCTGAAGCTATCTCTGACTTATATGACTTATGGTAATCAATCATTTATTCTTTTTTGCTGAGACAATTTAAGTGTTCAGTTAGAAGGTACTATTTTGTGTGGTCTGGTTTTATATTCATAATGAGAGAAAAGTATTTAGAGGTCTAGGGCTGTATTTTTTCATCCAAACACAAAAATATATAGTTCCTCTATACAATACACGGCAGTATGTTGTAGGTTGAATTCTCTGATAAGCAGAATGTTAGTTGGAATTCAGTAAGATGGCTGATTATTAGGAAGAGCCCATGTAATAGAGACGTAACTAAGCAGAGAGACTGAGCAGGTCCAAACGCCTCAGCTAACTAGGGATCTGTAGGACTGGAATGTCTCTCACTGAACCAATATTGTCAACCTTCTAAAACCTTATCATGAAAAGTTATTGAATATGGGCTTCTCCTAACAGGATATAAATTTGTGAGTTCCCAAAGATGCTGAGTATATTACCACCAGCTAGATAAACAAAACTTTCTTTAAACGGGGATCTGGATGACACATTTCCACGTCTATCAAAGTGATAGGTACCTAGAATATGTTCATTGGCAATTTGTTAAATGTTATAAAATCTGGCAGTGTGTTAACCAGTAGAAGAATGAATGAAGATAAGATTTTGTCAGTCTGGTTCTACTTGTGGTTAATTAGATGTCTTTTCTAAGGGGAAGTCTCCTTCCAAGATAAAAAGAGTGATCAAATGTTTGTGATGCACCACAAATTATTCTATCAAGGAGTAGCAATCACAATTGCTTTGAAGAGTCTCCAATAAATACTATGTTATGTAATAGATCTTGAGACTGAGCTAGCATAAAAATTCTTTTGAGTATCTTAAGGATCAAGTAAGCCTATTATAGTTATTAAAAGTTCATTCTTATCCTTGTTGGCTCAGTGAGGTAAAAAGAAAAGCAAATAAGCCAAACCTTCAATTTAATAATCTGGTATTTCCATTCTTCTATAGACAAAGGAAAGAAGGGCTGGAGTACAGTGGTAAGAAACACAACATTTATTTCATTAACATTATCTACACAATCCTGTAATACTTATCTGATTAACCCTTGCAGTAATCCTTGAAAATAGTTAAGACTACCTCTGCTTTTGTATATAAGGAAACTTTTTTCCTTTTAAAAAACTACCTTATAAGAATGAGCTATTTTTATTAACATTTACAGATAAGGTGAGGTACACAGAAAGAAAATAGTGGCAAGGATGAGATTTGCATCCAGGCTGCTTATCTCTAGTATCTGTCCTCCAATCCACTATGCCAACTTGCCTAAAGTAAGAGGTAGAAAAGGAGCAGATAAACAAATCTGTCTGATTTCAACAGGCTGTCATTTCCCACTATACAAGGATGGCTCTACATGTACTATGCTTGTACACATTGAGAAATCTTTCTTTTGATTGCAACCAGGGTTTTGATAGCAAATTGATGAAATGATCATTGGATGACCTTTAGGGGAAAATGTGCAATTTTGCAGGTCACTAAAGATTATTTATCATCAGAAAGTATGACATTTCTGTAAAAGTGGATAGGAATAGTGTTTCACATTTTATACCTTCTAGAAAATATCATTATTCTCATTCTAATTAGTGTAGCCATGAAAGATTTCTGAAGCTTATTTGGCCTTGACTACAACATGGTACCATATTTGACTACCCCAAGTGACACAAGAGGGCCAAAAACAAGTCCCAGAATTGGGAGTTTTAGCCCAATTTCAGATGCCAAATTTAATCATGACATAAACTTAGACAATTTCCATAAACTTACCCTCCAATTGCATCCTCTATGCTCAGCCTGTCTGTCCAAGTGAATTATAAACTTATTCAGAGTAGAGAATGTACATTATTTGTACATCTACCCCTTTTACAATAGAGGGTAAATGAAATTTTAAAACTGTGCCTATGAATACTTGCACCCCCACATCATAAATCAGGAGATTATATTAACAATCTAGACTCCAACACCATGATAATACATGGTGAAACAGGTTTTGTTGCCATTAACCAGCCCAAGATTCTATGCAGAATTAAGGATAAGCAATGTATTCAAAATATAAGTTTGAAGAATCTTAGATGAAGATGAATAAAACTGCTTCCTGATAGAATCTCTTTCCATTGAAGTCCATCTCAGTCAATAAATTCAAGGACACAACACCATTTTAGCATAGATTATTTTTACAGCATATTTGAACTAACATGAAAAAAAATGTAATCTCAATGTAATCCTATTGCCAACTTCTGTTTTTTCAGACTATATCTTGTCAGGGAGTAAGTAATGTTAGTTCCATTGAATTTGGCATTAGTGTTTGGTGGCACCAATCTCAAAAGCCTTTTAAAGTAGATCCAATGTCATTGGCTTAACTGAAATTTATGAATTTTGTAGTACTATTCCTAGATTATTTAGCCAAACCATATGCCCCCATTCATAAAAATATCATCTTTCATAAATCTCAGTAATTCCTTTATAGGTTGAGGGCATACCTGCATTTATTAAATAGCATTCTCTACAGAGTATGTTCTTCAAGGTACTCTGGATGGTGCAATTAAATTACTTTGTACACTTAGTCTCTTATTCATTAATACATAGTTAAACATTCTGAGATTCATTTTAGTTTAGGCTATAAACAAACAAGGGCTGTTCTAATGGTTCTTGTTTGGGTACTAAGAGAGTAGTTCTTTACTCTATAGGAAAACAATGCACTTTGTA
This sequence comes from Marmota flaviventris, assembly GCF_047511675.1. Taxonomy (NCBI): domain Eukaryota; kingdom Metazoa; phylum Chordata; class Mammalia; order Rodentia; family Sciuridae; genus Marmota; species Marmota flaviventris. Next base: position 105,325,371 of record NC_092518.1, read on the forward strand.
TTTCATAATATGAAGTTTGATATATCCATATGTTAATTCTGAGCATAAAGTGACATCTTCATTCAAGTGGGGTAGATGTTCATTCATCTTGTGAAAAAAAAAAAAGCAAAGAACATATCTGAGAAAGTTTTCAGGTACATTTCCAGTACATTTCCCCAAGACAGTTTTAAGACATTTTAAAAAGAGGAGTATTTCATGCTTGAAGTTAACTTTTCAATAAAGATTATTGCTTGCCTAGAATTTAATTATCTCTTTGAGGTAAAAACATATTTTAGCAAGCTCAAGAATAGTTTACTAATGCATGTTAATTCCTGGGAATTGGTGATGTAAGAAAACAAACAAGGTAGCCACAAAAGTGGTCTTATCTTACTTATTGTAGAGGAAAAAAGTAACAAATTAGTGTTAATACTTTATGAATGCATTGCAGAAAGTACAAGTAGAATTCCTGTTGCATATTTGATAATAATAATAGAAATTTGCAATATTACCTTACATTCTATCTCTGTAGAACAAAGCAGTTTTGCCTTAAAGGTATCTTAAAGTTATGGAATGGCCAAATGCAACAAGGCCAATGTCTTCAGCCATATATATATATATATATATATATATATATATATATATATATATACACACACATACACATATATATTATATGTAATATATACATATATTACATGTAATATATACATATATTTTATGTAATATTATATATATTGTATACATGTGTATACTATATGTATTAAAATAAAGCTACTTTATTATTGTTTTTAAAGAGAGGAGAGAGAGAGAGAGAAAATTTTTTAATATTTATTTTTTAGTTTTCGGTGGACACACATTCTATTTTACTTTTATGTGGTGCTGAGGATTGAATCCAGCGCCCTGTGCATGTCAGGTGAGCGTGTTACCACTTGAGCCACATCCCCAGTCCCATAAAGCTACTTTATATGGAAATGACTTATCCATCTGTTCCATTTTTGCTAGATCTCCAGTGCACATTTCTATTCAGTTAGTACTTACTTTATGTGTGACCATCAACCAGCTAATCTAAATTGAATGTTACATTCAAGTATTGAAGAAACATCTTTGAATTTGTAAGTGCAAAAGCATGAGCTTGAGAAGCCATCTTGGAAGCAGTTTTGAAACCTCAAAAAGTAGACTTTTGTACATTAAAATACATTAATTCATAAAAGTTACTCTTCCTTAACTGAATATTTGCATAGCTAGTTTATGAAAAGTAAAGTCATTATTTTCCTGCCAAACCATCCTTTGGTTTTCCATTTGTTAGGGAAACAAAAGGGAAGAGTTGGAATTCTGTATCAGAATCCTATAGAAATAAAATGTGTATACTATATAAAATATTATATGAAGAAATATATATTTATTTACCTGTGTATAAAAGTAACCCCATTGTCAAAAATACTATGGTGTAATTAGAGAGAGGGAAGAAGGAAAAAGAATGCTAGAAACTTTGAAATAGAAAATACCATAATGGTTATTAAAATATCATATGGTTATACCATAATGGTTACTCTAGTTCTAACCACCCAGTATAGATCACTAGTTGTTTTCTTCAAGAAGACTTCTAAGAAATAAATTTCATTAATGTCTGTTATTCCATGCATCCCATATGTTGTCGTAGTGATAATCAAGACCTTTTTCCCTGTGTCTGAACAAATTCAGTTTTAGCCCATAGGTATATTTTCAAATCTCTTCCAGCACAAATCACATTTAAAAATCGATTAGAATCTTTCTTATAAGTTATTTAATTTAATTGAAATGGATTGTTGCATTCATTTATATGGATAAAAATGTTCAAACCTACTATTATTGTGTTGTGGTTTATTTGATTCTTGATATTGAGAAGGGTTTGTTTGATGTACATAGATGCTCCATTGTTTGGGGCATAAATATTCATGATTGTTATGTCTTGTTGATGTATGGTTCCCTTAAGCAGTATGCTATGCCCTTCTTTATCCTTCTGGCTAACTCTGGCTTGAAGTCTAATTTGCCTGATAAGAGGATGGAGACTCCTGATTGTTTATGTAGTCCATGTGAGTGATATGTTTTTTTTCCTATCCTTTCACATTCAGTCTGTGAAAGTCTTTTTCTTTGAGATGAGTCTCTTGAAGACAGCATATTGTCAGTATTTTTTTAAAAATCCAATCTGCCACTCTCTTTTGATTGATGGGTTTAGGCTGTTAACATTCAGGGTCATTATGGACATATGATTTGTATTCTTAGTCATTTTGGTTTTTAACTTAACTTTGTTTCTCCTTCAATTGGCCCTTCCTTCAGTGTAGTTCCTCCCTTTGCTGATTTTCATTGTTGTTGTTTTTTTTTCATTTTCTTCTCATGGAATATTTTGCAGAGAATGTTCTGTAGTGTAGGCTTTCTAGTTGTAAATTCTTTTAACTTTTATTTATCATGTAAGGTTTTTATTTTGTTGTCAAATCTGAAGCTTAATTTTGTAAGATTGTTGGTTGATATTCATCTTCTTTCAGAGCTTGGTATAAGTTGTTACAGGACCTCCCATCTTTGAGGGTCTGGGTTGAGAAATCAGTAGAGATCCAAAATAGTTTACCCTTGTATGTAATCTGAAGGTTTTTTTTTTTCTTGCAGCCTTTAAAATTCCATCTTTATTCTGTATGCTAGGCATTTTCATTATAATGTGCCTTGATGTGGATCTGGAAATGGATTATTGTCTCATCTTTAGACCAAAAGAACTCAAAATTCCATATTAAATTTTCTCACAGGATTTAACTCTATTGTTTTTTTTTTTTTTTGAAGTATTGGACATTGAACACAGAATCTTGCATGTTGAGCTATACCTCTGGCACTGTATTAAAATTTTATTTTGAGTTAGGGTCTTGGTAAATTTCTGAGATTGACCTTGAACTTTGATCCTCCTCATCAACCTCCCAAGTTGCTGGGATTATAGGCATGCACCACTGCCTCTGGCAAACACTATTATTTTAATGTTAGCTTTGACTACTCACACACACACACAAAAAAAAAACTTTTTGGCCAATTTATCTTTTCTTAAATATGTGATAAGCCCAACTTGCACAAACTATATTTGTTACTATTCCATTCATTTTATATATCCTTCGTCTGTCTGTGATCTCAACAATCATATCTTTGCTTTTGGCTTCTAGCATTGATCTTCAGAAGAACAAGTTTTGCATGTCTACCTGTGTATTAGATATCATTGCTGGAATGGTGCAATGTCATTCATTGGACCTAAGAGAAAATAAAATTTGTCTTACTCAAATAAACCTCCCTTTGTCAACCCCCTGCTTCTTTAATTATATTTTCATTCTTGTAGCATCCACAGTTATCCTAAAGAGAGGTGATGATCTCATACTTCAAAATAGTAGAAACCAAGGTCAGGGCAGGAGTGAGGATGGCAGCCATGCCATTTCTAGACTAAACATGAAAACAAACAAACAAACAAACAAACAAAAAAACAAATATCAGCTGGGTAGGCTTGATCAAATATTATCTATGCTTTGCCATTGATGGTACCAGTATTTGACACTCTGAAATGGCACCTCCTCAAAACAGTTCTCAAATTATAAACCATCAAAATCCCGACATTTATATAAGGTAGATGTAAGATAATAACAGGAAGAAAAATATCATGACTGCTTTAAAAAAATAAAAACCTTCATTTGGAAATACCTCTTTCCCCAGAGAGAATCATGAATCTTGGCACAATCAGCTATATATGGGCTCCTTTCAGAACTGTCCATATCATTACTTAAATTTAAAAACAAAGAGAAATCAAAGCAAACTTAAAAGATTCTAATTTACCATGGCCTTTCAATTAAACTTTTCAACATTAAAAATTTATCTCTGATAAGTCTGATAAGTCTAGTAAGGTTATAGCTTTTTCCTAAGATTCCAATTAAGAAATTTTTAAAATAAGATCAATTTGCTTAGTTCCAGCACAGGAGACCAATCAAAATACTGTTAGTACCATTTACTAAAGGCACTTCCATTGCTATTTGTATTTAAAAAATAAATAATTTATAAGACTCTGGAATAAATGCAAGCAATTCTTTTTCTACAATAATGGCTTGTTTGTCTTTTATCATAGGAGGTATCTTTGTAACAGCAAACAAAACAAAACCAACAACAACAAAAACAAAACTTTAAGAAATGACTTAGTGAGACTTGTTTTTGATGCTTCCAGGTAGGGAAAGAGGTGTACTAATCACATTCTTATCTATAATCCAAGAGACATTTGTTTCAAAACATTTTTTCCATGCTAATGTTATTTTTTATGGAACCACTTTTTGATCAGCTGAGAAATAATCTCTTCCCCATGTCAATGCCTTGTATGACTTATTTGCAGTGGAGAGAGTATAAAGGACAGAGTGAAAAGGAGAATTAGACTACTTATTCTCAAAAGAAAAGATACTGGATCTTAGTGATTTAATTGGAAATATTAAAGTACTTTTTTGTGGTACTGGGGATTGAACCTAGGACCCTGTGCATGTTAGGAAAGTGCTCTATCACTGAGCTACATCCTCAGTCCTATGGGACAATTTTGAATCAAGATAATCATGCATAGTGAACTCTACTGGCATTAATTGATGAAGAAGCAAGGATGAAATGAGCACGTACCACAGAAAACGATCCCATGTCCTGAACAAATTGTAAACGTCCTGTTAGATATTTATTTAAGTCATTTTTCTGAGATAAATAAATATTTGAACCTGGAAAACTATCTGAACTTAGAGCCTAATTCCATGATACATACAAACAAAGTCAATTTGATTACTTTTAATAAGTGGTACATTTTTCAACATTGCCGCTAGCACATAAACTGAAGGAATTATGTACATTGGTTGTTTATAATTTTATCCAGACCTGCCTATCATTCAGAAAATTACATGGTATTTGAGTTGGCAATTTAGAATTCCTTAATTGTTTTGAATATTTCGCTGTCAAATTTGTGGTAATGCTGTGTACAGGTGCAATCAATGAATATGTCATCTATTGTAGTTGAATCCAAATATCTACATATTGAAACACAACTTACTGTTAAATTTCTTCTTCAAGTTATATAAGAGGAAGAATATTGAGTTTTCAATTACATGTACACTTAGCTTATATTTATAAACTCTATTTCTACAAGGTAAACAAGATTACATGATATGTTTGTTAGTAAAAATAAGTGCATCACACATGAAAGATTGAATTATGGTTTGAAAATTTTCCTCTTTGTACAGATAAATTTATCTATCTGTAAAACATGTCATGATGCTTTAATCTAAGATTAAATTAGATTATATGTGTATATATATATATATATATATATATATATATGAAGCATTAATTATAATGCCTATTATATGTAAATAAAATAGGTTATTATTTTTTGCAGTTACTATTTTACTATTTCTGGCAATTTATGCCACACTTCTCAAAATATTAATTATACATATGGTACAGCATGTGTATTCCACTTGACATGGTTGAACAGCTATCCTCCATAATCACCTTCACTGTTATGTGAATTCCAAACCTATTGAATTTCCTCCTACCTCATGAGCTGGTCCTTCTCAAGTCACTTTTTGTTGTTACTCATCATCCCTAAAGTCTTAACTTTGTAATATGCCAAGGCTCAATGCTTGAATTTCTTGTCATCCCTGTACACAATCACTTAATGGTCTCATCCCATCTTGTGGTTTCTGAAAAAAAAAATATATTTATATACATTTTTTAAAAAATTAATATATTACTTTATTTTACTTTTCATTAACATGTAATGATTATATAAATTAATAGAATTTAGTGTGTTATTTCAGCACATGAATACAGCCTGTGCTAACTCCAAACTCTTTATTTCCCCTCCCCCAACTTCCTATCTTCTGGTAATCATTGTTCAACATTCAGGACAATGTTTTTGGCTTCTGCATATAACCTGATGATTGCCAAATCCATATTTCTTTTTAGGAACACTTTGATGAACTCCATTTTCATGTGTCCATCTGCCAATTTGATATCTCTGCTTGTATATCTAATATACATCTCAAATTAAGATATATAAAACAAAAGTCCTAATATATCTCCATCTGAAAAATATTTTACTATCATCTTTCCTGTCTGTTACTGAATTTTTGCATCTTCAAAAAAGAAACCTTGAAAGTCTTAACTGCTTTTGCACTCTTACCCTCTAATCTATTCTAGCGTCAAATGCCCCCATTGGCTCCGCTCTCAGAAATATATTGTGATTATGACCATTCTTAGAACTTTCACTGTTGCCACCCTAGTTTAAATTTCCATCATCTCTACCTTAGATGATGATAATGTCATTCTAACTGTTCTCCTTTCTTTTACCCTATCCCTTACCTCTACTATGTTGACAACACAATAGCCAGAATAATACTTCTAAAGTGTAAATGCTCCAGTGGCTCCCCATCTCACTCAGAATCAATAACAAAGGCACACCATGATGTGGATTTCTGTTTTCTTTCCAACTTCATCATTTTATTCTTCTTGTCCTTTCATTCCAGTTGCCATGATCTTGGTGGTATTCCTGAAAATTTTCTCCCGCTTAAGGCTCTTTGAATACTCTATTCTGCTCCTAAACCTTATTCCTCATGTTATTTTCATGAGTTCCTCCATCATATTCATAAGTTATTTGCTGTAATAGTAAATATTTTCAATGAGGCTTGCCCTAAGCTTTCTATACACCCACCTCAGAATTTATTAGCCCCTTACCTTATTTATTTTTCACCATTCAACTAACCTCAAACATACTATTACTCCTTCCACAAGAACATGAACTGCAAGCACAGGGATTTATACTTTTTATGTACTTCTGGTATCTTCTGCACCTAGAAGAGTATCTCACACTTAGTAAGGGCTCAATAAATATTTATCAACTAAATGCATGTATGTTCTACCTTTTATTTAATAAACAACTGAAGAGAGCATGATTGAAATATTGTCTCTTCCATAATGCCAACAGATATTACATAAATAATTTGAGAGGATAATCCATTTCAAATTATTGGAATATGTATTTATTTTGATATGTCAATAAAAAAAGTAAAAGTAAAACCCAGCGGTTTGTAAAGTGTTTTGAAACAGAAGTACACAAAAGTGGTTTCACATCAATTTTCCCATGAATTTAACAATATTGAGTAATATACAAAGTAGGAAATTTTATGTCCATTTAACAAAGGAGTAAACAGTTATACAAAATACATGATTAGCCAAGGAACCTGTGTCTGCTCATTTATAATCATTATTTTCCCCTCTGTGTGCTGTGTATATACTTTTATCTATGATTCTGTGAAAACAGCCTTATTAGAACAACAGTTTAAATTGATTCAGTTGGCCAGGCAACCCATAATTTCTTTCTGCCACAAATCCACTTGGCATTTTTTACTATAGAACTAGAAAAAAGAAAGTCACCTAATTGGTTTGACACTGCTGATTTTTTTGAATACCCCTTTCAATAGAACTGCACATATGATATTCACAGAATCTGCACTATAGCATTGGAGGAACAAGGAAAGACAAGATTGTGTCTTCTTCAAATGTTGTTAACCCTTGTTACCCCTAAGATGTGTTTTGTTGTAGGAGCCCAATAAATATATTTTGTGATGGACAAGTACCTCAGGTGAGTATAAACAAATTATGAAAGATAAATCTCAGTGTACTTTCTTAATATCCTCATGTAATAGTAGTACTTGAAGGAAAAAAAAATGAGTTTCCAAGTCAAATATCCAAAAGAATGGAATTCCAATAGATATCCTCAGGTGTTCTATCCCTTGCTTTAAGTAGATTAAGGGATATTTGGGGAAATAAGATATTGAATTAGTGACAGAGCATTTAGGAATACTGAATGTCAACAAAGTTATATGAGAGCTATTTATCATCTCAAAACACATTGGAAAGTTTTCAAACAGAGATATTTTATCTTTGGATAAATAATTAAATGTCTGATCCTAAAAATATGCTAAAATGGAGAATATACGTTATGACATTTAATTATTTATTAATCTTATGCCTGTTTATTGGAGGCTAAAAAGATATTTTCAATGCAAATTGAGCCAAAAATTTAAAAAAAATGAGTTAGCACTAAGAATTAATAAACATCATTTGGATAAAACAGTTTCTCAGACAGATAATTTGGAAGGACAAAATACCCATGATTTTTGTACCCCAATTCATTTCCTCCCTGATTGTCATGAGACTAAAATTAAAGTAAGTTGCATTCTCTATTTCTTCGGTTGCCTATGTGCATATTAACATAGGAGTGAAAAATTCTACTTTACTATATGTTCAGTGCTTGAATGACGTGTTTATTAATCAGAGAATTGAAAAATGAAAGGTTGTCTGTCCTTGTAGGTATTGTAAAATTCAGGACTTCATTGGGAAAAGGACTATTACAGATCATACATTTTCATTTATGAAAGATAAGATGGAGTACAGTATTGGTATTTAAAATCATTAACCTCAAAGTAAATGGGTCTGTCCTTTGATTTTATATAGCCAAGGCTTACTTCTTAATATAAATGTTAAAATGGTCATTCATAAGATTCCATACACTAATATCATATTTAGAAGTCACTGTAGACACATGTGCTATACTTATAAGTTTATTCTTATAAGTCCTTCCTTCATTTCTTCCTTCCCTCCTTTCATTCATGTGGTACGATGAATGGAACCGTGGGCCTCAAACTTACTAGGCAGGTGCTCCACCACTGAGCTACATCCCCAGTCCTTTACCATATTTTCTCTGTACATTCATCAATCTGTAGACACTTGGGTTATTTCCATAACTTGATTATTGTGAGTAATGCTGTAGTAAACCTGGGAATGCAAATATCTCTTTCAGATGCTCATTTTAATTATTCAGGATTTAGTTTAACTCTTTTGGAGAATACAGCCAGTATTGTATTCTATGCCTCTATGAGTTTGAATAATAGATACACTTTATAAAAGTGGAATAATAGTATTTGTCCTTCTGTTACTGGTTTATTTCACTTAGCTTAATGTCTTCTTGGTTCAACCATGTTATAGCAAATAAGAGTAAATTTTACTGCATTGTATGTATATACTGCATTGTCTTTATTATTGGACACTGATTATTTCCAAATTGTGACTTTTGTGAATAATGCCGCAATGAACATGGGATTTCTTCAGGATCCTCATTTCAATTATTTTGGATGTATAATCAGAAGAATTGCCAGATTGTATGTTAATTCTATTTTTAATTAGTTTAGAAAAATCTTCATGGTTTTCCATATCTGCTTTACCATTTTACATTCTCACCAACAGTGTACAGAGTTTGAAATGCTTCACATACTAAGTAACTCTTGTTATTTATATTTTCTAAAAATAATTGCCATTTTTAAAAGATGTGAGGTGATCTTTCATTGTAGTTTTCATTTCATTTCCATGATAAATAATGATGTTGATATCTATTTGCCACAAACGCCCAGGTCTCGGGTTCATTCCCCTTATGGGCCACCAAATGCCGCAGTCTGGCTGGGCACAATTCAGGAGCCACTTATCAAGCAGAAACGAACTTTATTTTTAGAACACACACGCACCACAGGAGCTCTTCAGGAATTCCCTCAGAGCCCAACTGCCACCACAGGCTTCCCATGAGCCTCTCAACCCCCACTCCTCCACTCTTGAGGCTGATTGGCTGGGTCGCGTGGGTGGAGCCAAAAGAGTCCCCCAATGACCAGCTCTGTGGTCTGAAAGGGCGGGGAAACAGCCCAATGAGCATCACTGCAGAGGAGCTAATCAGCTGGCAGCTGGAAGTTTGCTGGGGCCATGGTGAGCCAATCAGCTGGAAGTTTGCTGGGGCCCCTTCTGCTGTGGCTCTTAACATCTATTCACATATCTGTTGAATATATATATATATATATATATATATATATATATATATATATATATATATATATTAATTCCCTGGAGAAATATTTATTCAGTTTTTGTTTTTTTCTCCATTCAAAGTTGAGTTACTGGAGTATTTCTTTGCTACTAAGTTATAGGAGTTTCTTATATATTTGGAAAATTAATTCCTCATAAAATGGTTTGTAATTTTTTTTTTCCATTTTGTAGGTTGGTTGCCTTTTCGTTCTGCTGATTGTTCTCTTTGCTAAGTGGAAGTTTTTTGTTTTGATGTGGTCCAACTACTCTATTTTTATTTTCATTGAGTATGCTTTTCTATGCCATATCCAAGAAGTCATTGCTGACACCTGTTGGGTGCAGAGCAGGCTGAACTGTGTTGTCTGCAGGGCAGGCGGAACAGATGTTGGCTGCAAGATAGCCCATGCACTCAAACCCCCCTCTATCTGGTCCTTTATCACCTGTTTGCCTCAAGTCTGAACATTCAACCCCGCTCAAGGCTAAACACTTAACCCCCCCCCTTGGGCCAACAAGGCAGCTTGTAGAACCAGAGGCCCCATTAGATTTGGGCTATAAAAACTCCCTCCTGCCAGCCCCCCCTCTCTTGCTCTCTCTCTCTGTCTTGCTCTGTCTTTCTTGCGTGCTCTCTCTGTCTCTCTCTTGCTCTTGCTCTCTCCCTCTTCATCTCTCCTCTCCTCCTTCTCCTCCTCCTCCTCCTCCTCCTTCTTCTTTTCTTCTTCTTCTTCTTCTTCTTCTTCTTCTTCTTCTTCTTCTTCTTCTTCTTCTTTTCTCTCTCTCTCTCTCTCTCTCTCTCTCTCTCTCTCTCTCTCTCTCTCCTTCTTTCTTTTCTCTTTGTTGCACTGCTGCAATAAAGATCTTTTGGTTGCCCCGAGTGTTGTGGTCACTTTTCTTTCAACATCAACATCAAGAAGCTTTCACTCTACATATTCTTCTAGAATATTTTTTTAAACTTTTTTTTCAATGTTTTTATTAGTGGATTATAATAAACATAATGCTGGGATTTATTTTGACATATTTATACATGCATGGAATATAATTTGCTCCATTTTAATCCCTATTACTTGTACTTTTCCTCTCTTCCTCCCACTCCCTATTCCTATTCCTCTATAGTACTTGTCTTCCTGGTATTTATTTTTGGTTTTTAATTGGTTCTTTATAGATATACACAAAGGTGGAATGATGTACAAAGCATAATTTGGTCAGTTTTATTCATCATTTCCTACCTCTTCTTGTCCTTCCTCCTCTCAATTCCCTTCCTTCATTCCACTGATTTCCCTTCTATTTTTAATGGGATCCCCTACTTGTTTTTATTTCCTTATTCTCTCTAGCTTCCATTTATGAGAGAAAACAACCCAGTTTACACTTTCTTTTTTTTTAAGAGAGAGGGGGAGAGAGAGAAAGAGAGAGAGAGAGAGAGAGAGAATTTTTTTAATATTTATTTTTTAGTTATTGGCGGATACAATATCTTTGTTTTGTATGTGGTGCTGAGGATCCAACTCAGACTGCACACATGCCAGGCGAGCGTGCTACCGCTTGAGCCACATCCCCAGCCCCCCAGTTTACGACAAATGTCATAATTTCTTTCTTCTTTAAGGGTAAGTAAAACCATATATATATATATATATATATATATATATATATATATATATATGCATTTTCCTTGTCCATTCTTGTGTAGGCAGGAACCTGGGCTGGTTTCATAACTTATCTACTGTGAACTGCTATAAAGATTGCTATGTCTGTATCATTATAGTATGCTGATTTGATTTTCTTTGGATAGATATCAAGGAGTGGGATAGCTTGGTCATATGGTGGTTCCATTTCTAGACTTTTGGAAAATCTACATAAGTCTTTCCAAAGTGGTTGTGTTAATTTGTAGTCCCATCAACAATACATAAGTGTATCATTTTCTCTACACCCTCATCAGCAACTATTGTTACTTTTATTCTTGATGATTACCATTCTAACTGGAATGACATTAAACCTCATTGTCACTTTGATTTGCATTTTCCTGATTACTAAGAATGTTGAACATTTGTTTTCACTATTTATTGGTCATTTGCATTTATTTTTTTAAGAAATGCCTGTATAGTTCTTTTGCCCATTTACTATTTTATCTATTTATTTATTTATTTTGTTAAGTTTTTTGAGTTCCTTATATATTCAGGATATTAGTCCCCTGTCAAGAGAGTAGCTGGCAAAGATATTGTCCCATTCTTTAGGCTCTCTCTCCATACTCTTGTTTCCTTTGCTGTGCAGAACCTATTCAATTTGATGGTATTCCACTTATTGATTCTTGATTTTATGTCTTAGACTTTTGGGATCTTTTTAAGGAAGTCAATGCCTGTACCAATATGTTGGAATGTGAACCCTGTGTTATATTCTAGCATTTCCAAAGTTTCTGGATTTATCCTATATTCTCATGTACTTTCAGTTGACTTCTATTTAGGGTGAGAGACAGGGATTTAGTCTTATTCTTCTATGTATGCTTACTCAGTTTTCCAAATACCATTTGATTTAAAAAGGTATCTTTTCTCCAACATAAGTTTTTGGCACATTTGTCAAAAACATTTGACACAATTTAATTATAAGTAAGTGGGTTTGTCTCTACGTATTCTATTCTATTCCATTAGTCCTTATGTCTGTTTTGATGCCAATACCTTGATTTTTTTTTTTTCAAATTATAGCACTGTGGCATAATTTGAGATAAGGTATTTTGGTTCCTCCTGCATTGCTCTTATTTTGGCCATCATGGATATTTTATTTTTCCAAATGAATTATATGTCTTTTTTTCTAGTTCTATGAATAATGTCATTGGTATTTCATTGTGGATTGCATTGTATTTGTGTATTGATTTTAGTAGTATGGTCATTTTGCAAATATTAATTCTGCTGATGCAAGAATATGGAGAGACTTTCCAACCTATAAAGTCTTATTCAATTTCTTTCTTTAGTGTTCTGTAGATTTTATTGTAGAGATCTTTTACCTCCTCGATTACAGTTATACCCACGTGCTTTTTTTAAGTTATTGTAAATGGAATAGTTTTCCTGATATCTTTCTCAGAACATTCATTATTGGAGTATAGTAAAGGTATAGATTTTTGTATGTAGACCTTTTATCCTGGTATTTTGCTGAATTTGTTTATTAGCTCTAAAAGAATTCTGGTGGAGTTTTTGGGTCTTTAACATATATGATCATGTTATCAGCCAACAGAAATAATTTGAGATAAATTGTGTGCTTCTCCTTTACTAAGTGACTTTGCCATACTTTCTTATTTTAAGTTAAAACAACCCACCCCCATTCACCCTTATCAGGAACCAGGGATAACAAATTCTATGCTGTAGTCTGCTCCAGTAACCAGTTTTTGAGTCCCTCTAAATCTCTATCTGAATTGTATTTTAGAGTTTTACCTCTGATACCAACCTCTCTGGCCAGCTGTTCTCTCACTTCTTGAATTCCTGGCTACAAAGAAGTCAGAGTTTTCTGCTTAGATCCTCTCTGACATCTTCCCCTCCTTTCCTAAATTTTCACACATTAAAATCTAAAGATTTACAGTGATGTAATCAGTATTTATGTGGCATTGTATAAATTTGGGTATGCAATTTTCATTTTTATTTACCTTGAGATATTTTCTAAGCACACTTTTGAATTTTCTTTGATCCATTGATTGTAAGAATGTTTTATTTAATTTCCAAATATCATTGAATTTTTTAGTTTATGTTCAGTTATTCATTTCTAAATTCATTCATTTATTCATGGAAAATATACTTTGTATATTTCAACACTTTAAATATTATATAAAGAATTGTATTATGTTTAACATGTGGTCTATTGGGAGAATATTCTGTGTACAATATAGAAAATGTATATTCTGCTATTGTTGAGTGATATGTTCTGTATATGCTTATTAGGTTCAATTATGTTATGAATTTTGTCAAGTCCCCAATTTTTCTAAGTAGATGTTTTATCTATTGGTGAATATAAGGTATTAAATTCTATACCTATTGTAAAAATATATTTTTCTTCATTTAATTTTGCCAGTTATGTCTTAAAATTTGTAGCTCTGATCTTATGCATATATGTTTATAATTATTACATATTCATAGTATTTTGACTAATTTATCAATGTGTTATGTTCTTTCTTTGCCTCTTATAATAGTTTTGGATTTGTAATCTAGTTTGCTTTATGCTAGTAATCCACTTCTGTCCTCTTCTGATCTATTACTTTACATCCTTTTACTTTCAACCATGTGTGTATTTACATTTAAATTTACCGTCTTGTAATTGAATCATTATTTTTCTTTTATTAATTATGCCAATTTATTCCTTTGAACTGAAAAAAATCAATTAACTTACATATAAAAATTTTACTCATGAGGAAATCTTTCTTTTGCTATGTTAAATTAGTTTTCTAGGGCTGGATTTGTGGCTCAGTGGTAGAGGACTTGCCTAGAATATGTGAGGCACTAGTTTCAATTTTCAGCATCACATATAAATAAATGAATAAAATAAAGATCCATCAACATGTAATTTTTTAAAATTTGTTTTCTATATGGCTTATTGATTTTTTTCTTCAGTTCTTCCATTACCAAATTTGTGTGTTTAATTGATTTTTATAGTGACTCTTCTAGATTTATTCTCCTTTTCTTTTGTCTATATTATCTATGTATTTATTTATGGTTATCAAGAGGATTATATATAATATCTTAAATTTATAATAGTGTGATTTGGATCGATATCTAGTTTACTTCTATCATATAACAAACTCTACTTGTGAACATCCCCCTCACACTCATGGATGTCACAAACTTCTTATTTATACATTGTAAACCTGTTACCACAGACATAGTTATTTTTGTGCTCTTCTATTTTCAGTCCTGTAGAAAATCAATAGTGAAGCAACAAACTAAGAACTCACAGTTGAGATTATTTACATTTGCAGGAGACTGTTGTATATTCTTATGGCTTCAAGTTATTGTTTAGTTCTTTTATTTCACTTCATATAACTCCCATAAACTCTTATAATGTAGGTCTTGGGTAATAAAGTTCCTTAACTTTTATTTATCTGGAATTTTTTTATTCTTCATTTGAAAAACAATTTTGTCAGACATAGAATTCTCTGATGACATTATTTTCCATTAGCACTTGAAATATATACTGTTTTTGACTTTTGGACTTCAATGTTTCTTCTTAAAAATTGACTGATAATCTGATTAAGGATTCCTTGTATATATGATGAGCCATTTCTTTCCTACTCATTTTAAGGTGTTTTGTTTTGTTTTGTTTTTAGTTTGTTTCCCCCCTTGTGTCTTGGTGTGAGTATCTTTGGAATTTTCCTACTTGAAACTTTTGAACAACTTGGATTTTATAAATTCATAACATTCCCCAATTTGGGAAGTTTTCAAAATGATTTCTTAAAATATATATGTCTCTTTATCTTTCTTCTCTTTCATAGATTCCTTTAATACATGTATTTTTCAACACAATAGTATCTCAAATGTGCCTTAGGCTCTGTCATTTTTTTTCACTTTTCATCATTGTATATCTCAGATGTGACAATTTCAATTGTCCTGTGTTAAATTTTCTTGATTCTGTGTTCTTTCTGCTCAGATATGTGATTAAAGCCCTTTACTGTATTTGATTTTCAATTTAATTTTTGTAGCTTTCAGCTCCAGAATTTCCATTTTCTAATAATTCCTATCATTTTTCTGATATTCTTATCTTGTTCATATATAATTTTACTGCTTTATTTTAACTCCTTTTTCTTTAGGTCATTCATTATATTAATACATTGTTTTATTTATTTTTTCATACATGGATAGTTTTAATGCCACTTAATATGTTTTTTTAATTTTTATTTGTTCTTTTTAGATATACATGACAATAGTGTGTATTTTGACACATTACATATACATGGAGAATAACTTATTCTAATTAAGATCCCATTTTTGTGGTTGTACATGATGTAGAATTTCCTGGTTATGTATTCATATAAATACGGTTGTCTTAAATTCTCTTTCTAGTAAATTTTCTGTCTCAGCATCCTCAGATGTTTCTTACTAATTTATTTTCATTCTTTAAGTAGTATATTATTTACTTTTTCTTCGTATGTCTTGTGATCTTTTCATTGAAAATTTAGCATTAAAATATACACCTCTTCTACTCATTTCAGACTGGTCTGGTATTGGGAAAGTTTTTCATTGGCTAACTGGGCTTGCTTCAAGACTATGGATGAAAGATCAAGTTATTTTCAGTTGTTTTCTTAGCGTGCATCTTACTCTGATCAGCATTTGGCTTTCTCAATTTCCCTGTGTACATGTCTGCTTTTGAATGCCTTAGTTTTCCATAAACTCATTAATTCTTTTCCTCAGGACTTTGTCAATCTATTTTATTTTTCCATTGATAAAATATTTCCTTAGATATCTGTAGTTCTAGTCTCCTTGTGACTTTTATTGGCAGTGGACATTGCTTTTCCCAGTCTGAGATCTGAAGCAAGATGAATTGCAGCCCTTTTAGATATTGTAGACAACTTACAATATTACAAATAAAGCCTGCTCTTCTTCCTCAGGTCCAAGGGAGAAAACTGGGGGCTAGACCACTGCTTCCTTCAGACCAGGACCATCTTCACTCCAGAGAAGATGAGACAAACGTGAGTAAAAATGCCTTGAAATTCCCTACCATTTTGAATGTGGCTTTCTTCTTGATTGGTCATTTGCTTGATTTCTGTAGATCTTGTACCCTTTTCCAGATCCCATATTAGTTTAGTCAGTTTCTGATTATTTTTCCATGGAGGAATGAGAACTCTGAGCTTACTGATCTACCATTTGCTGAGTTTTCTTAAAAAAAATATTCAAATGGTTTACCTTCATTTTCCTGCTCTAAACATAAAACACCAGGTTTGATCATCAGCACATTTTCTAAGGAAAATAAGTAAAATTAAATCTTTTTTAAGAAAGAGAGAGAAAGAGAATGTTTTAATATTTATTTTTCAGTTTTCGGTGGAAACAACACCTTTATTTCATTTTTTTTATGTGGTGCTGAGGATCAGACCCAGTGCCATGTGCATGCCAGGTGAGTGTGTTACCGCTTGAGCCACATCCCCAGCCTCAAAATTAAATCTTAATTAATTGATAGTCTTTCAAAGAACTTCCATTCCCTTATCTGCAGTTATCACCACTATTCTGAATTATAAAATTAAATTATTTTTTTAATAAATCACTTTTTAAAAGTACATACTCATCGATTAGTGAATACTTGGAGGAATAAAGACCTAAAGATACTGTCCAGTGGTTCTGGGCAATCAAATATACAACCTAGAAAAGTGATGAAAGATTGAGCCACTGAAAAATGGAGATAGAGATTAAAATATGAGTCCAACAAAAGTTTGTATCTGATTATTTCTCACTATTTTATCACCCTAAGTAATAAAAATGTATTGTGAATTTCTGGGATGGTAGTTATGTCCTGCCACGTTGAAGGATGTAACAGTACCGTAGGAACTCACTGAGAAATTACTCACTATCCCAATATCTCTGGTCAGCACAGAAAGTACCAAAGTCATTCTTTCAAAAAGAATGGGTCTTCAGTCTTCCTGATCTAAGAGTTCTTCGGAGTATAAGTGCAATTTTGACCATCACATAAAACTGGGTTTGGATGGAGATGTACTGGACTTGTAGCTAGACCCTCAAAAACTGAAGGAAAAACAGATCTAATTCCTCTATTGATGTACAGTTCTTGTTTATCTTGCTCCTCTCTTGCCCTTGAATGGGCTGTAACTTCTCTGAATGAAGCTAGGCTCAGCACAAAGTTGTCAGCAGTGAAACAGATTACAATTCTGTAATGTGATTATCATCTCAGAGATGTTCTGGGTTATAGGATCTTGTGAAGCGCAATGTAGACAAGATTCTTGTGCAGTGCTTTTCCAGTATTTTTTAAAATTTATTAACACCTTTTTATTTTAGATTGTGAAAATGTAGTGTAGTATAGCCTGAACTCCATTAATATCCTTCTGGCTAGTAAACTTATTGAATTGCTTTAAACAGACATATACATACACACACACACACACACACTTAGAGCTGCAATTAACCCAAGAATTACTTTGTCAAAATTTCGAAAAAATCAATATTTACCTGTTTTCAGAATGTAAAAAATATGCCAACATGCATATAAATATATACAATTTAAATGTGAGGAGCTAAATCCATAAAAATTTCAAGAAGGAGCTAGGAATATAGTTCAGTGGCAGAGCACTTGCCTCACATATATGAGGCACTGGGTTTGATCATCAGCACTACATAAAAATAAGTAAATAAATATATTGTGTTCATCTACAACTAAAAAAATATTTTTAAAAAATTCTAGGAAGTGGCAAGATGCTCATTGGAAAACTCGAACAAGATCTTTCTTAACCATGCCTTCATATTTCCAGTATCTGCCATGTTGAATTAGATTAGATAGACTCTATCTAGTAGTGAATAAATATAGGTTTCTAGAGAAAATGCTCTTCTGAAAAGTTCATAATAATTGTCAATGTTTTCAGGCAAGTTTCTAAAACTGGAAGGCTTGAGAAAATGATGCAAATGGAAATAGTATCAACATAAAATCTAAATCAAGAATATATATATATATATATATATATATATATATATATATATATATATATATGTGTGTGTGTGTGTGTGTGTGTGTGTGTGTGTGTATACATACACATATATGCATCCATACTTAAATTGTCAATATCCTCCATATCTTAGAAGGGCTCTATTCATGAATTCTTTCATTTTTATGTTGCTGGTGATAGAACCCATGGCTTCTCACATGTGAGGCAAGCACTCTAGCACTTTATCAGCTATTCATTAACTTTTATAATAGAACAGACTTGAGATTACTGGTATTTATTCTGCCTTTGTAGGCCATGACCCTGGTAAACAATGTGGTACATATTAAAGATTTTATAGCTTGTCATGAGATAATAAGTACAAAGGACAACCCTGCCACATGTCCATTATGGTAGGTCCAACAATTGAACTAAAGAGAGCAATTAACACTCAGGAGGATTTATATTTTTTTGTGGTGATGGAGATTGAACCCAGGGCCTTGTGCATGAGAGGCACGTCCTCTACCAACTGAGCTATATCCCAGCCCAAGAAGGATTTCTATCTTATACAGAAATAATAACAAGGCGGTTGTGAGGTGATGCCAGAATTTTGGGGCTAAAGAACTAATGCAACAGAGCAGGGCTCTTTGGAGCTTTCAGGTAAATTCTATATTTTAGTTGTTCTAGTAATTGTCAGAGGGGTTTTGTGGACTTTGAAATTAGAGCAAATATAGCCTACTTTCTGAAGTTATCCCAATGCAGTCCAATGTAATTAATTTTAATGAATTGATCACCCACTGGGTTGCTATGGGCTATGATCTATTTTTTTAACAAACATGACTGGGAAGTTCAATTTCATGTGAAAATAACTGTAGAGAAGCAAGCCATATCAATCATTTCTAACCCCTTCCCATGGTACTTATTATAGTAGATTATATTCTTGCTTTAGTTATGTAATATGATAGGTAAAGTTCATGGGGGCTTTTTTGACATTGATGATACTATTAGAAGTGCATGCTAATTACTAAATATGGATGCAAATATAATTTCCAGAATAAGACAACTGAGTCAATCATAAAATAATGTAATTTCCACAGTTTAAAGTGGACTGTGAGCAATTTGCTAAAATTATGAAATTGTAAACAAAAAAAGATTTAGAAATGCGACTTCAGTTTCAATTCCAAATTAAAACAAAAACACTGTTAATAAATTCAACTGAATGAGAGACAATTTGATTGGTTATTAGGGATTTTCAATAACATAGCTCAAAGTTTCCCCTAAGGGAATCTGCTTCAAATATGTCTGTTTCCTCTGGTAAGTGCACTTCTCATTACATATAAACCCACTAGTTATCTATTAGCATAAAATTCACCATGAGATTCCTACTGTATGCAGCAAGCAAAATGAGTAGATTTAACCCAACTCCACATTTTTTTCCAGCTATCTTCAGCATTGAGATATATCTTTTTGCTTCAACCCAATTGCTTAATTTCCCTCTAGAAAAATCCTCTCTGATATTCCCTAATTGAATGCTTAGCTCTTGATTGCCTTACACATGAGAAGACAGAATACAGACAGTGTCGGAGGCATCTATATAAAGTCCCAAATATCTCACATTACTTAACAGTGCATAGTTTTCTTAAAGTCTTAAGACCACTTACATTTTGATGGCTGGGCATGATGATTTTGTACTGTGTTAAGCTGAATTTGGAACCTGTATAATTCGGACTTTAAGTTAACCACAAGAGCACTATACACTAAATTTACAAGGAAAAAGTAAAATATTAACCATTATATCCTGAAGGTTAGTATATGATTCCAGTTCCTGGAACTTCTTATGCATGTTATTTCTGATTGCTGCCCCTCCTAATTGCCATTGGGCTACAGCTGACCCCAGACCTCTTTGGTGTCCACTAAATCTCCACCTTCAATTTCTCCAAGTCCAGAGCCAGGTATTTATATACTATATTTTCATGGCAACGGCATCAACCCATTCGGGAGGATATTTTTTTTTAAAGAACTATATTTTTGAGGACAGAGCTAATGAAAGGCAAACATGAATTTGAATGTGTGTTAAGTTTTAATTGTTCTTGTGGGTTCCAGTTTCTTCTCATGGGTTCCATTTTATTCACACTCTCCCTTGTAAGACATCAAGCTTTTCTTCCCAACTCTTAGCATTGCTGATTAAGCAGCTTCAAGCATATCACCAGGCACAGAGACAATAACCTTCTTCAAAAAGTTTCATCAGTGTCCCAAGTTCCCTAAGATCTAACCCCTGTATAAGCCCAACTTATTCTTTAAGGCTGGGTCTTTGCATCTCTGATTAAACTGTTACACATAAGATACATTGTCCTTAAATGGAAGAAGACATTGCTACTACCCACATTACTGCTGATTTTCTGGTCAATTCTGAAGAAAATTGTAATATTTTTGGTAGACCAGAAATTATGTATGGGAGATAGCTTCCAAATACTAATTCTATAAGAAATATAAATTACTGCTGTTCCATTTACTAGCTAGGGCATTTGGCATTCTTTTAAATGAAGATCTTAACTATTTTGTAGCCCAGGGCAATGCTTTGACCTTTTCAATATTCCATAATTAGATTGGCTGCAATTCTACTTTGCCTCCTGTTTACAGTCTAAGCAGCCTCTGGGAAAGGGGCAGAGTGGCCAGCTGTTCACAGTTGAAAATATTTTAAAGGTCAAAGAAATAGAGCATTTCAACTGTCTATTCTACTGAAATGTATTCACTTTTTTTCATGGGAACCCAAAGAAGCAGGAAATGTACTGTCTGTAAAACAAAGATGAAATTTTACTACTTCATTTTAGAAATTTTTCAACTGACCTATCTAGGTGTCTTAAACTTTAGATAAAGAATATATGCATCTCAAACAATTTTGGTCTGTGTCTTTCTGGGGTCACCTCTCCTTCCATTCACAGCATACACTTTTCTGTTTATTACAACAAAATAGGATACTTGAACAAAGATTAAAGCATGATCTAAGATGAATGAAGTGAGGTCTGATTTGTGAGAGTCATATTTCAAGAAATGCAAATGTTATTAGACTGGATTTTTCTGGTTAACAAAATTTGTGTGTTTAACCACAATTCTTTATATTTCTGCTTTGTTTCTAAATTGTTTTTTTTTTTAATTTCTTCTTAGTGAGTAGTTTCTAGTGAATATCACTGAATGCTGCCTTGATAGTTGAGGCAATCACATTAATATTGACTGATTTGCCAGAACTGGATTTGGAGAAGATGTAAATACCAAAAAGAAGTTCTGACCTCAGTGTATAATCTTAAAATTGACTTTATTGTTGCTTATATGCATTCTTTCACTCAACCAAATAGTAAGAAAACAAGTTTGTAACAGGGATTTTTTTCTCTAGGAAATAAAATATACAAGTAGTATTCACAGATATATTAATATTCTGATTAACTTAACCCACACAATCAAGGTTTAACATATACAGGTAAACATAGTTACTTACCTGAATTTAAGAAACCAAAAATATACTTTGGCACCAATGAAACATTCTTCAACAGATTATAAGAGGACCAGGGTTATAAAATTAAGTGTCTTTTCTTACTTTATTATGTGGACATCTCATATTAAATTATTTTGTAAGATTGGAATTTTTCTAGGATTAAACTTTTACTTTTGTGATTCTGTTTACTGGGAAAGATTTAAGATTACTTGTGAGAAGAATAAATTGGGTACCTTGCAAGCTATCTGGATTTGAACTGCAGGGAGAGGACTCTTATCTGATCTACTTTAAAAACGAATCCATAAAGAAGCTTGATAAGTCAGAACTTGAGAAAAGATGTGGAATGGGATAGGAAAAGATTCCTATTTTCTCCAAGGCCTTTAGTAGTTTAAAGTACCTAAGGGTATGACACTATAGTGTTACAAAGTCATACTTCCCTAGAGTTTCCTAATTGAAAGATTTATGTCAACAGCTACAAATTAATAACTTCTATTAGGGATACTTGCTTATATAGGGGAGCACAGTAGAACAGCCTGGAAAAACCCTGCAAAATCCTGCAATTACACTTATAGTTGCTCCCAGGAAAAATGGGCATATAAAAACTTCAAATTACTGCTGGAAAAACATTTATCAGGAATGCTACAAGTGGGAAGTATTATGACTTTGTCTAGAAGATCCAATCTAAATACACACACACACACACACACAAACATATTTTCCTTTTTCCTCCCATGTATAATTCTAGATTATGAAAAATGAATATATATATATATATATATATATATATATATATATATATATATTATATAATTGCTGAAAAATCCTTCAATGTCGATTCTTAGGAGCATTCATCAAAGGGAAATTTTATTGAGATAATGGATGTCTTCTATGAATCAAAAAAAATCAGGGGCTAGAGTTACGACTCAGTGGTAGAGGGCTTGCTTAGCATATATGAAGCACAGGGTTCAATCCTCAGCACCACATAAAAAAATAACATAAAGTTATAAAAAACAATCAGGAAAACACTATTGATAAACTTTATCTGGTTCAGAAGTGGTAGCAAGTAATTAGTGGTTTTAGACATACTAAAGAGTAGTTACCAAAAAGTAAAAAGACCTTGTTAATTCTCTATCAATAGTTAAGCAACATCTATTGACTGGCCTGAGCATACTAGGTTTATTTTCTATGTTCCTGTTGATACTCAAATGTAGGCAAGACTTTTCTGGGTATAAATATTTATTGGGAACTTTACTAGTAATCTCAACAAGTATACACATTTCAAGATGAAATATGTGTACTTATAAGTGTGATAGAAACACAATTGAGATTAAGTAAATTTAGAGTGCAGCTTAACTCCCAGAGTGAACTACTGGGAAGATTTAATGCAACCCTAAAGGGAAAAATTAAGAAGTATGTGGGTAATCATGCTAATAATTTAGAAGAGAATTTTCATCACTCTGTGATTTACATATAGAGAGGTCTCATAGGAATTGTTTCATTTTTCATAATCTAGAATTATACATGGGAGGAAAAAGGAAAATACTTTTAACTCAATAACTAGATCATCCATAGTAGAACAGTCTACTAAATTGTAGTCATATGTTATATATAATTATATGTGTGTGTGTGTGTGTGTGTGTGTGTATATATATATATATATATATATATATATATATATATATATATGGCATCATTATAAGGTAAATGATTTAAGCATCAATGTAATAATAGTATAGTACTTATTATGTTCATATAATACTCTAGAGGTATCATAAATGACTTTTATATGTCATATAAAATGTCATCATAAATGACTATTTATGGTTTATATAAACTATTCTGTCATTTATATATGATTTAAACTGTTAAAAGTTTATATACATGTCAGCTAAAAATGACAGCATGTGTGTAACTATAAAAGGATGCACAACTATGTATTTAGCTTTATTAATACATGCATGATTTACATATATTATGCTATAATATTATATTATTAACACCAAATGTCAGCTTGTTCACAAATACTAGAATTTAAGGAGACTTCTGATTGTTGACAAAATGAAAACAAACTTGAATACAAAGAATTTTGGGACATATCATATTTTACTGGAAGTGACTAAAATTTAAAAGATGCAAAAAGACTACAGTTTATTAGAAGGAAGGGAAATTTTCCAACTATAATTTGCCCAAATTATGCTTATACTAAATATTATAAACTAATGAAAAATGTGTGTCTTTGGGAAAAAAACAAAAATTTGAAAATTCAACTCATAAGCTAGCAGTAGTAAATTTATAAAACTATACATATGAGAATTTTTGAAAGGAGGAGATAATACCTCCACCCCTGTGTAAAGATAAGTTGAAGATTACTGGAAAAGTCTACCTATGATTCTAAATTAGCTAGATGAGAAATGTCTTATGCAATGTTTCTTGAATAAGTCAACATATCAACCCCATATGGCTTATGTAAGTTAAGACAAATCCATTCTTCTTAAATATTAAGAAATATGAGAATTACCTAAGGATTTGTTGAAAAATATAATTTTGAACTCTACCACTATAAGATACTGATTAAATAAGTATAATATAGAGTAAAGTGTTATGCTTTTTAACAAAATGTCTGATCATCATAAGAAATCTCAGAAAATCTAGTCTTAGGTATTACCATAAGAGGTGATGGTTGAAAAATTTAAAATCAAAGGGCAAAGAAATAACTGGCATACTTTATCATCTGCCGCAAGGATAACTTCCAAAATATTGAAGGTAGTCTAGGAGCACTTCCTATATGAATTGCATATAGCACAAATATAACAAATAGGAGTTATATTTGTGCTAAGAGAGATTATAGATGTACTTCACTGAAAGCTATATAGAACTATTTCAGCTATTTACATAGAGACTATGATAATTAGAGTAAAAATTTCCAGAATAGATGGAAATAGTTTTTTATTAAATAAGAATAATGGTGAGATAGTAAAATGAGAAACTAAATTCTTATAACCACTAATTTTCTCCCTTGATCTTATTTCTAAATAGAAGGCACATTAAGTCCTGAATGTGACATAGATAGTTGTATTGTGTAAGAATCTTAATGTGTATCCTATGCCAAAAATTAGTGCAGTATTTGATTGATTAGGAACTATTAAAATTATTTAAACTATAGACTACAGTAACAGCTATTTTTAAAAAGCCAGCTTTATTGAGACATAATTCACACACCACAAAATTTTACTAATTTAAATTCAATAGTTCTCACTATATATACAGATTAGTACAACCATCACAATAATCTAATTTTAAAACATTCTCATCACCCCATACACAGTAGTAGCTAGTCTCCATTCTACTTCCCCATTCCTCTCATCCTGAGGTAAAGTAAACTCACTATTCAGTTATCTATTCATTATTTTAATATAAATGTAATCATATTATTAGTCTTTTTTGCCAGAATTCTTTTGTATAGCAAAATGTTTTCAAGCTTCACCCATGCTGTAGCATGAATTGTGCTTCCTTGATTTTACTGCCAAATACTATCTGAAATGTGATACATACTACATTTTATATGGTTTTCACTTTAGGGCTATTGTGAATAATGAATAATGATGCTCTATATATCTGCATACAAGGTCTTGAATTTAGGGGGCCATAAAAATTCCTTCTTTAGGATTTTACAGAACTTGCAGACTGTTTTCCAAGATGGCTGCACTGTTTTACTAACTTTGTTAGTTGTCCACTTTTTTTTATTACATCCATCCGAGTGGATGAGAATTGATCCATAACTGAGATTTTTATTGTTATTTCTATAATGACTAATGGCATTGAACATATTGTTCATTTGTATCTCTCATTGATTCAATTAGGTCTTCTGAGAAATAGCTATCAGATGACAAACCCTTTAAAATTTCTGGCTATTATCTCTTCATTGTTAAGTTGCAAGCACTAGGAATACATGCTGGATAGAAGTCCTTTATCAGATATGGTATTTGAAAATATTTTCTCATTCTTGGATTCATTTTTATTTTTTAAATGATTTTTTTATATTTATTCTTTTAGTTGTAGTTGGACACATACCTTTATTCATTTATTTTTATGTGGTGCAGAGGATCGAACCCAGGGCCTTGCACATGCGAGGGGAGTGCTCTACTGCTGAGTCACAATCCCAGCCCCTTAATGACATTCTTTACCACACAAAAGATTTTTATATGATGAAATACAATGTATAAATTTTTGTGACTAAAATTTTTTGTGTTATATCTAAAATACTATTGCGTATCCCACGGTATTGGAGAGTTAATATGTTTTCTTCCAAGAGTTTTATAGTTTTAACACATCTTATGTCAATAATATATTTGGAGGTAATTTTTGTATGATATGAGAAAGGATTCTAATTTCATTTGTTTTGTATATAGATTCTCAGTTGTTTAAGTAGTTACAATATTCTCCTTTGAAATGTAATGATACCTTTGCTGAAACTAATTAACCTTGAATTTAAGAGTTTATTTTGGTACTCTCAATTCTAATCCACTGATCTACATGTCTATCTTTATGTCAGTACCACACTGCCTTGATTGGAGTTGAGAAATGTCTCTTTTTTTCCTTTTAACATGTTTTAACTAATGTGAGTTCTTTGAATTTCCACATAAATTTAGTCAATTTCTGAAAAAAAATGCACCTGGTATTTTGACAGGAATTTTTAAATCAACAGGTCAACTTGAGGATGTTTTGACTTCTTAACAATATTTTTGTTTTTCTGATCCATGGACATGGGATGTTCTTCATTCATTAGTGTTTTCTTTTGTTTAATTTCCTTGATATTCCATAAATTTCTATGTATAAATCTTGAAGTTTCTTAAAATTATTTCTAGGTATTTTATTTTGATATTATTGTAAATGCATATTTAATTTTATTTTCAGACTGTTCATTGCTAATACACAGAAACACAATTTATTATTGTATACTGATCTTGTAGCCACAAACTCGCTGAACTCATATTAGTTCTAATAGCATTTTAGCAGTTTCGTTAGGGTTATTCATATATAGGATTATGTTCTCTAAAAGTACATACTATAATATGTTTTCTTTCCAGTTTTATTGTCTTTTTAAACTTTTTTTCAGAGATCTTTAATTGATATGGAGAATCTCCAACATGACGTTGCATATAATTGGTGAAAAGAGACATACTTAGTTTCTTCCTAGTCATAGGGATAAGCACTCAGTCTTTCACAATTAATTGTAAAGTTAATTGAGGGTTTTTTGGTAGATGGCCTCTATCAGGTTGAGTAATTGTTTTTTAATTTTTAGTTAAAAGACTTTTGTAAAGTCTGAAATGATTGATTTTCTTTAAGTGTTTTTTTTCTGTGCCTATTGAGGTGACCACATGTTTCTATTTTTGATCTGTTAATGTAGTATATTATATTAAATTTTACAGATATTAACCAATATTCCACTCCTGGGATAAATCCCACTCAATCATGACATATAAAATCATCTTTATATTTTTATAAATTTGGTTTTTTAGTTAATTGTTTAGAATTTTAGCATATATAATTATTAAAATTTTTGGTCTGTACTTTTCTTTTCATGTAATGGCACTATATGATTTTGCTTCTGGAGTAATTGCAACCTTTATTAATGAATCTGGCCTAACTTTCCTATGTATGTGTATGAATATGCCAAATGTTTTCTCTGATATAAGGAGGCTGATTCATAGTGGGGTAGGAAAGGGGAGCATGGAAGTAATAGACAAACTCTAGATAGGGCAGAGGGGTGGGAGGGGAAACTGGGGGGATGGGGTAATTAATGATGGTGGAATGTGATGATCATTACTATCCAAAGTACATGTATGAAGACATGAATTTGTGTGAATATACTATGTATACAACTAGAGAAATGAAAAATTGTGCTCTATATGTGTAATATGAATCTTACCATCATGTACATCCACAAGACACTTATTAAAATAACCATAAGTAAATAACAGAAAGATCAGTAGAGTAGAAGGAAGGGAACAGTGGGAGTGAAAAAGGGAGGGAAAGGGGGAGTATTGGAAAACTGAATTAGAACAAATTATATTCCATGCATCTTTTATAATAATTTCAAAATGAATCCTATTGTCATATATAGCAAAAAAGAACCAATAAAAATTACCGAAAAGAGGGAATAAGTTGGAATTTTTTCTTTCTGTTCTATCTTATAGGAGATGTTGTAAAGTATTGGTTTTATTTTTTAGAATTCTTTATTAATTTTTGAAATTTATATATAACAGAATGCAATGCAATTCATATTACAGATATAGAGCACAATTTTTCATCTCTGGTTGTATACAAAGTATATTCACACCAATTCGTGTCTTTATACATGTACTTTGGATAATGATAACTATTACATTTCACCATCATTTCTAACCCCCTGCCCCTCCCTTCCCTTTCCACCACTCTGCCCGATCTAGAGTTTGTCTATTTCTCCCATGCTCTCCCTCCATACCCCACTGTGAATCAACCTGCTTATATTAGAGAACACATTTGGCATGTGGTTTTTGGGGATTGGCTAACTTCACTTACCATTATCTCCTCCAACTCCATCAATTTACATTAAAATGCCATGATTTTATTCTCTTTTATTGCTGAGTAATATTCCATTGTGTATATATGCCACATTTATTTTATCCATTCATCCACTGAGGGGCATCTAGGTTGGTTCCACAATTTAGCTATTGTGAATTGTGCTGATATAAACATTGATGTGGCTGTGTCCCTGTAGTATGCTGTTTGTAAGTCCTTTGGGTATAGACTGAGGAGAGGGATAGCTGGGTAAAATGGTGGTTCCACCCCCAGTTTTCCAAGGAATCTCCATACTGCTTTCCATATTGGCTGCCCCAATTTGCAGTCCCACCAGCAGTGTATGAGTGTGCCTTTTACCCCACATCCTCATCAACACTTATTGTTGTTTGTATGCATAACAGCTGCCATTCTGACTGGAGTGAGATGATATCTTAGAGTAGTTTTGATTTGTATTTCTCTAATTGCTAGCGATAATGAACATTTTTTTCATATATTTGTTGATTGATTGTATATCATCTTCTGAGAAGTGTTTGCTCAGGACTTTGGCTGATTTATTGACTGGGTTATTTAGTTTTTTGGTGTTTAGCTTTTTGAGTTCTTTATATACCCTAGAGATTAGTGCTCTATCTGCTCTGTGAGGGGTAAAAATTTGCTCCCAAGATGTATACAGGCTCTCTATTCACCTCACAGATTGTTTCTTTTGCTGAGAAGAAACTTTTAATTTGAATCCATCTTATTGATTCTTGATTTAAATTCTTGCTCTATAGAAGTCTTATTAAGAAAGTTTGAGCCTAATCTCACATGATGGAGATTAGGGCCTAATTTTTCTTCTATTAGATGCAGGGTCTCTGGTTTTATTCCTAGGTTCTTGCTCCATTTTGAGTTGAGTTTTGTGCATGGTGAGAGATAGGGGGTTTAATTTCATTTTGTGGCATATGGATTTCCAGTTTTC
Source organism: Marmota flaviventris (assembly GCF_047511675.1). Taxonomy (NCBI): domain Eukaryota; kingdom Metazoa; phylum Chordata; class Mammalia; order Rodentia; family Sciuridae; genus Marmota; species Marmota flaviventris. Next base: position 105,354,879 of record NC_092518.1, read on the forward strand.
CTATCACCATTTGTTGAAGAGGCTATCTTTTCTCCAGTGCATGTTTTTGATGCCTTTGTCTAATATAAGGCAGTTGTAATTTTGTGGATTGATCTCTGTGTCCTCTATTCTGTACCATTGGTCTACCAGTCTGTTTTGGTGCCAATACCATGCTGTTTTTGTTACTATTGCTCTGTAATATAGTTTGAAGTCTGGTATCGCTATACCGCCTGTTTCACGCTTCCTGCTAAGGATTGCTTTGACTATTCTGGGTCTCTTTTTTTCCAGATGAATTTCATGACTGCTTTTTCTATTTATATGAGTTAGGTCATTATGATTTTGATTGGGATTGCATTGAATCTGTATAGTGCTTTTGGTATTTTGGTCATTTTGATAATATTAATTGTGCCTATCCAAGAATAAGGTAGATTTTTACATCTTCTAAGGTCTTTGATTTTTTTTTTTATATAGGGTTCTGTAGTTTTCATTGTATAGATTTTTTGCCTCTTTTGATAAGTTGATTTACAAGAATTTATAGATATTCTTGATGCTATTGTAAATGGGGTAGTTTTCCTCATTTCCCTTTCTGAGGATTTGTCACTGATATACAGAAATGCCTTTGATTTATGGGTGTTGATTTTGTATCCTTGTACTTTGCTGAAGTCATTTACTAGTTCTAGAATTTTGGTGGTGGAATTTTTTAGGTCTTCTAGGTATAGAATTATATCATCAACAAACAGTGCCATTTTGAGTTCCTCTTTTCCTGTGTGTATCCCTTTAATTCTTCCATCTGTCTAAGTGCTCCGGCCAGTGTTTCAAGAACTATGTTAAATAGAAGTGGTGAGAGAGGGACATCTCTGTCTTATTCCAGTTTTTAGAGGGAATGCCTTCAATATTTATCCATTTAGAATGATGTTGGCCTGGGGCTTAACATAGAGTGCCTTTATGAAATTGAGATATGTTCCTATTATTTCTAAGTTTTCTAGTGTTCTAAACATGAAGGGGTGCTGTATTTTGTCAAATGCTTTTTTTGTAACTATTGAGATAATCATGATTCTCATTTTTTATTTTTTATTTATTTTTTGTAGTCATACATGACAGTATAATGTATTTTGACATATAATACATACATGGAATGTACATACATCAATCAAATTGTCTATTCTATTCTGCTGCCCTTCCTATCCTTCCTACTCCTCCCCTCCTCTCCCATCTTTTCTCTCTATCCAATTTAATGTGACACAGTTTTTTAAAAATTTTTCTCATTACAACATCATATATGTATTCTGTATAACAATGAGGTTTTCCTTCCATCTTCTGTGTAACTCCCCTTTTCCCTCTTTTTCCCTCCCACCTCTCTTCCCTATTTAGTGGTAGTCTTCTTCTCATGCTCTTCCTCCCTATCCCATTTTGAGTCAACCCCCTTATATCAGAGAAGACATTCGGCATTTGTTTTTTAGGGATTGGCTAACTTCACTTAGCATAGTCTGCTCTAATGCCATCCATTTGCCTGCAAATGTCATTATTTTATTATTTTTTAGTGCTGAGTAATATTCCATTGTGTATAAATGTATAATCATTTACACACAATGATTCTCATCTTTAAGTCTATTGATGTGATGAATTACTTTTATTGATTTCCATATGTTGAACCAACCTTGCATCCCTGGGATGACCCACACTTGATCATGGTGCACTATCTTTTTGATGTTTTTGTATTTGATTGGCCAAATTTTTTTGAGAATTTTTGCATCTATGTTCATTAGAGATATTAATATGAAATTTTCTTTTTTTGATGTGTCTTTGCCTGGTTTTGGAATCAGGGTGATATTGGCCTCATAGAATGTTTTTGGAAGAACTCCCTCTTTTTTCTATTTCCTTAAATAAATTGAAGTGTATTGGTATTAGTTCTTCTTTAAAGGTCTTATAGAACTATACTGTGTATCCATCTGGTCCTGGGCTTTTCTTGGTTGTAAGGTTTCTGATGGTGTTTTCTATTTTGTCACTTGAAATTGATGTGGTTTAAATTGTGTATATCATCCTGATTCTATTTGGGCAAATAATATAACTCTACATATTTGTTGATGCCTTTTGATATTTTCTATTTTATTCAACTACAAGTTTTCAAAATAATTTATAATTATCTTCTGTATTTCTGTAATTGTGATATTTCCTTTTTCATCACATATGTTAGAAATTTGAGTTTTCTCTCTTCATTAGCATGGGTAAGGGTCTGTCAATTTTATTTATTTTTTCAAAGAACCAACTTTTTTGTCATTTTTTTCAATTGTTTCTTTTGCTTCAATTTCATTGATTTTAGCTCTGATATAATTATTTCCTATCTTCTACTGCTTTTGGTGTAGATTTGTTCTTCTTTTTCTAGGGCTTTGAGATGTAATGTTAAGTCATTTATTTGATGACTTTTTATTCTTTTAAGGAATGAACTCCATGCAATGAACTTTCCTCTTACAAGTGACTTAATATGTCCAAGAAATTTTGATATGTTGTATCAGTGTTCTCATTCACCTCTAAAATTTTTTTCATCTCCTCCTTCATGTCTTTTGCAACCCATTTTTCATTCAGTAGCATATTATTTAGTATCCAGGTGTTGGAGTACCTTTTATTTTTTTATTTTATCATTAATTTCTAATTTCATTCCATTGGAATCTGATAGAATGCAGGACAGAATTTCTAATTTTCTATATTTACTAAGAGTTGCTTTGTGGCATAATATATGGTCTGTTTTAGAGAAGGACCCATGTGATGCTGAGAAGAAAGTGTATCCACTTGATGATGGTTGATATATTCTATATATGTCAGTTAAGTCTAGGTTATTGATTGTGTTATTGAGTTCTATAGTTTCTTTATTCAGCTTTTGTCTGGAGGATCTGTCTAATGGCCAGAGCGGTGTGTTGAAATCACCCATAATTATTGTGTTGTGGTCTATTTGACTCTTGAACTTGAGGGGAGTTTGTTTTATGAATGTTGCCGCACCATTGTTTGGTGCATACAAATTGATAATTGTTATGTCTTGTTGGTGGATGGTTCCTTTTAACAGTATATAGTGTCCTTCTTTATCCCTTTTGATTAACTTAGGTTTGAAGTTGATTTTATTCGATATGAGTATGGCCACTCCTGCTTGCTTCCGAGGGCCATGTGAGTGGTATGATATTTCCCAACCTTTCACCTTCAGTCTGTGTATGTCTTTTCATATCATATGAGTCTCCTGAAGGCAGCATATTGTTGGATTTGTTTTGTTTTTTTTTTTAATCCAGGTTACTAGAATATGTCTCTTGATTGGTGAATTTAAGCCATTAACATTTAAGGTTACAATTGAAATATGGTTTGTACTTCCAGTCATGTTTATTTATTTATTTATTTTAGTTTGGCTAGTTTTTCCTCTTTGTTTATTTTTCTCCCCCTTTACTGAGATACCTCCCACTGTTAGTTTTGGGTGCTATTTTTCAATTCCTCTTCTTGTAGTATTTTGCTCAAAATGCTTTGCAGTGCTGGTTTCCTGGCTGTGAATTCTTTTGGCTTTTGTTTATCGTGAAATATTTTAATTTCATTGTCAAATCTGAAGCTTAATTTTGCTGGATACAGTATTCTTGGTTGGAATCCATTATTTTTCAGCATTTGAAATACGTTGTTCCAGGATCTTCTCGCTTTCAAAGTCTGTGATGAAAAATCAGCTGTTAACCTAATTGGTTTCCCCTGAATGTAATCTGCCTCCTTTCTCTCATAGCTTTTAATATTCTCTCCTTGTTTTGTATGTTGGATATCTTCATAATTATGTGTCTTGGAGTTGTTCTATTACGGTTTTGAATGTTTGGGGTCCTATAAGCTTCCAGGATTTGGCAATCCATTCCATCTTTCATCTCTGGGAAGTTTTCTAGGATTATTTCATTTAATAGGTTGTCCATTCCTTTGGTTTGGACCTCTATACCTTCTTCTATTCCAATGACTCTCAAGTTTGTTTTTTTTATGACATCCCATATCTCTTGGATAGATTGCTCGTGAGTTTTAAGCATCCTTTCTGTGTTGACTATATTCTTTTCAAGTTGATAAACTTTGTCTTCATTATCTGATGTTCTGACTTCTACTTGATCTAGTCTATTTGTGATATTCTTGTTGGAGTTTTTAATTTGGTTTATGGTTTCCTGCATTTCTAGGATTACTGTTTGATTTTTTTTTTAATCTCTATCTCCTGGTAGAGCTCATTCTTTGCCATTTGGATTTGTTTATTTATTTCGTTTTCAAAATATACTTTCAATGCTTGGACTTGCTGTCTCATGTCTTCTCTAATATTCCGTTCCATCTGAGTTAGGTATGCCTTGAGTTCTTTCTCTGTCCATTTTTCTGATGCCTCTAGGTCCTCCTGTAGATTTAAGTTGTCCTGAATTGTTTGTAATCCTTTTTTCTCTTGTTTTTTCATGTTGTTCATGTTACTTTCCACCTCTGTTTGACTGCTGTGTTTTTGCTTTATCCTATAAATTTGTTTTGGCTTTGTATGTCTCTGTTGTCTCTCCTTTGTGGTGGGAGACTATGCCTAGAGATGTTGGGCTTTATTGTACTTTAAACTGATTCATTCAATTTATAAAAGGCTTCCGGATTCTTATGCATATAGTGATTTGTTGTTTGTTCTTAGGACTTTATGTTTAGGTTAGGTGCTATGAAGGTATAAGGGTTAGTATGTCTTGGCTACTTTAGAAGATTGCTGTCATTTGGATCAGGGTGTTGGCATTTAGGAGCCCTATATACAGCCTCAAAACATTCACCTATTTGCATTTAGACAATTACACGTAATGGAGGACGTAATGCTTGGGATGAAAGTTGGGGGGTAGGGGAAAGAAGGTGGTCTTAAAAAGAAAGAAGGAGAGGGAGATAAATAGAATAGAGGAGAATGGAATGAACAATAAAACTTGAAAAGGGAAAGAAAGAAGGAAAAGGGGAGAGAAAAAATAAAATAAAATAAGAAATAAAATTAGGTCGTAGAGATCCATTTTCTTCTCTTCCAGTAGGCGGAGCTGTGCCCTCCGAGCTGAGCTTCTGCCCTCTATGTGTCCACTGGAATCCCTGTAAGGCGGCTCCTGGGAGTCTCTCAATCCTGTTTGTCCAGAGACCTTTCACTTCTCCGGACCCTCCTCCCCTTCCTCCTGCCAGCCAGCCAGGTCCTGCTCACCGGAGGTGGTTCCTCAAGGATCTGGTTACACTTTCAGCCCCACCGCGTGCCCTATTTCCCGAACGACTGAGCACTCTCTATGTCATTCATCTAAGCCCCAGTGCTGTGGAGCTGTGATCTGGGAGCCAATAGTTTAATTTTTCCAGACCCCTTTGGTGGGCACACCCTCGGAAACTGGCGGCTAAGACCTTGGGTGTCGCCACTGGTGGTAAGGGGAGTTGGGGATCGAATCCCCTCTGCTTCCCTCAGCCCCTACAATCACGACCACTCCACTGGCGGTAGGAGGAGTTTGGGGTCAGGAGTGCCCTCTGTTGACCTCTGCCCCTACCGTCACGCCCTCTCCATTGGTGGTTGGGGGAGTTGGGGTGGGGAGTCTTCTCTGCTTCCCTCCGCCCCTACAGTCACGCCCACGCCACTGGCGGTAGGGGGAGTTGGGTGTCCGGAGACCCTTGGCCCTTACGGTCACGCCCACGGAGAGATTTTTGAAGTTTCCCCGTTGTTTGTATCTGATGGGGGTGGGAGTCACACACCTGCTAAAGTGGATTCTGGGAAGGAATCTCGTTGGCCGAACTCGGTTGGTGTCACCTCTCTGCTATGGCGGGCCCCAGGCTCCTTGTCAGAGTGTCCGAAGGGAGGGGTGGGACTGGCTTGTCTCTGGTCTGACTCAATCTCTGGTTTTAGTTCCCGGTTCACTATTTCATAAAGGCTTGGTTAGAGTCCCTTCACGTCGCCTGCTGAGCCAGGCAGGCGGGAGCCATTAGCCCGAACCGGGCGGGCGGGGCCGTCTCTCTTGTGGCTTTTAAAATTCTCTCCTTATTCTATATGCTAGGCATTTTTATTATAATGTGCCTTGGTGTAGATCTGTTGTAATTTTGTACATTTGGTGTCCTGTAAAGCTCTTGTATTTGGTTCTCCAATTCATTCTTCAACCTTGGGAAATTTTGTGATATTATCTGATTGAAGAGACTGTACATTCCTTTGGTTTGATACTGTATGCCTTCCTCTGTCCCAATAACTCTTATATTTGGTCTTTTGATGTTGTCCCATAATACTTGGATGTTCTGTTCATGGTTTCTTACTATCTTCACTGTGTGATTAACTTTATTTTCCAGATTGTATACTTTGTTTGCATTTTCTGACATTCTTTCTTCCAAGTGATCTAGTTTGTTGATTATGCTTTGTATTGAGATTTTTATTTGTTTTATTGTATCTTTCACTTCAAAGATTTCTGACTGGTGTTTTTGAGAATCTTTATCTCTTTCTTGAAGTAGTGTTTTGCTATATGTATTTGCTCTCTTATCTCATTGTTGTAGTGATAAATTTTTGCCTATATTTGCTCACTTAGGTAATTCATTAATTCACAGGTTATTTGAATTATGAACCTTCTGAACTCCTTCTATGACATTTCATCATCTTCACTGTCTATGGGTTCTGTTATTGTAGTATCCCTCTTTGTTTGGGGTACTTTCCTCCCTTGTTTTTCCATGTTGTCTATGTGTTTTCCTTTCTTGCAGTGTGGATCTTAGACCTGGGTCCCACACAAGTCAATGAGGGCAGATCTGGTTCAAGCCTGAGATCCCACAGTAGTCTGCTGGTTGAAAGGGGCAGTCCCATGCCAGAGTGTGGGCTCTGGCAGGTGTCTGCAGGTAGCAGGATGGACACGGGCCTACTGTCAAGTATTGGTTTGAATTCTCTTTAAATTTTTTCTATAAATCGTTAGTAAAGCCCTCTAGACTGAACTTTTTCTTATGCTCAATTTTTGATAATGAATTTCTTTTTTATCTAATAAGCTTTTCTACTTATTCTTGAGTCATTTTTAGTAGAATTAGACAAGGAAAAACTTGTGGGTTTTCTTATTTATCTTTGAGTTGGAAGTAGTGGTGGGCTTTGCTAGACCAGCCTTGTCTCACTGCAACATGCAGTTTATGAAGAAAAAAAGAAAGAAAACAGTAGGAGGTGAGTAACCTTTGGTTTCTGCATGGCCACATTGTAAAGCAACAGCTATGCTGCTGTTACTTACAAGATAAAAGTTACTAGTTTAGAAATGGATTCAATTCCTTTGAAGTTGCCTCCATGATATATAAGTAAGTGTAAACTTGTAGGAAAAATGTAAAATATTCAAAGCCTTGTTTATTATTATCTGTTATAACTAAAACATATTAAAAGAAAGTACTAGATTGAACCTAGATGCTAAATCAAGCTCATATTTCAGTTAGTCTGTGCACTGGCCACTAGCCTCAAAGCTTAACTCCAAGGAAAAATTATGCAGCAACATCAGAAATTGCCTCTAAGATCAATGTGGGGGAAGCGCAAAAGAAAGAAACTTTTGAAACCAGAGGATATAATGTGAAGGATATTTTTTTTTTCAATTTTGCAATCAACATCATCAGCTTCTTGAGAAACTTCATGATTGTGTGAATAACTGATTTAAGAGCATCATTTATGGTTGTAAGTATTGCAAACTGAAAGAGCATGTTTGAGTTTACATAGGTCTCATCTCACTCGAACAAACACAGATGGGTGTATGTAATCTAGATGCACAGAATGTTATTCCTAAGGGAATAGCTAGCCTAGTGGACTTGATAAAAGCCACTGTAAAGTGCATTTATCTTTAGAAGAGAGATGTCTAACTGATAAATGCTAATGGATCACCTCTGATGAAATAATTAATACTCTTTGTGTGCAAGCCATATGGAACTGACTTTATAATAATGAAGATATTCATTCCCTGAATATGCCAATTAACCAGATCATGGTAAAAGCTGTGACTAATGGAGTCCTTTTAATCTGGACACCCCATATAAACTTATTGTGGCAAAATCAAAAGACAGTTCAGGAATTCTTATCAGATTTGCTATCTCAGCCTCACTTCAAGGGTCTTAAAGATGCTGATAAAAAGGTTCATTAATAACAAAATAGTGAAAGGAACAAAGGAGAGTTAAAGTACTAGTCCCAATAAGGTAATTTTTTTAAAAAAATTCTTGATAAATAAGATAAATAAAGGAAAGCAAAAGAGTAAAAAAATAAGAAAAAGAAAAGAGACAGACACAAAACCCTCAGGGTAGAAAATATTGAGATGGTTGTTAACAAGTGGGGTAAATAAAATAGGCATTGTTGGAGTTAAATTAAAGATCTTAATAGAAAACTATTGAAGGTCTGTTAGACCTAAGGAAACCCCTGCTTTTTCTCCAATATTAAATTGTTCCAAATAAGTTTGCTGCATTAAACCGAACTTGGAGAAAAGTCAGAAGACAAAGAGAACAGTGAGAAACATGATTAGAAATTACCTGAGGCAAATAGGAAGATTAATCAAGATAAAGATTGCCAAATTCCAGGATTCCTTGGTTCAATTCATTGCTGGGGGCCCAAAGTGTTTTTGCACTGGAGTAGGTAAAATGGTCAAGAGAGTAGAGAAGTTCCTATGATTAGAACATAATGTAAAAATTGATAGCATTATGAAAGGTTGGCAGGCTAAAAGTTTTATGGAAAAAATTATCCTCTTTATCTAACTGTTTTGTGGGAATGGATATTATGTAGGGCTGGGAAATACTTACCTTACCTAATATTGTAAAACTAAACCCCATTGATAAAGTCCTAAGGGAGACTACAGTTTGGTATGTAAAAGTTAATGGAATTGAGTTAAAAATCTGTTATAGAATTGATATATTTATACATACTGCAAAAGTGGTTACATCTTTTTTATTTTGGTTGTATTACGGGAATGGACATTAAATGTGGCTGAGGAATGCTTCCATTACTTAGAATTGTAAAGCAGCAGCCATGTAATCCACCCTCCAAAAAGTATTAATTGGTCATTCTAAATGGAAACCAATAAAATTACCTGAGTCAACACAATGAGAAACAGAAGCTGTAGTGCTGCTATGAATAAATTCAGTTTGAATTTGTAAAACCTAGACTGGGGCTTAGGGCAAAAGCCCATGATCACCTCCCAAGAGCTATGGGGACTTTGGACTTTATAATTTAAGCAGTTTGAGTAAGACCATGCTTACTGGGTAATCCATGGAAGACAAAAGAAGGGAGCTCTTTTTTTTTTTTTTCTAGGACTGACTCTGTCACTGTGTGAGGAGGTACTGGATTCTATAATCACTTTGACAGTTCACTGCAAACAGCTCTAAGTTGATTGACAAATAGCATCTGGGTTTGTAGATGGCAGTTACAAGGTAAACAGACTTTATATTACTTGGAAGGGTGCCACTCTAGTTTAGGAATGTAAAAGAAAATCAGCTTGGTGGGCTGAATTATATGTTGTTTTCCTAGCAGTGATGGAAGAATTGAATAAGGGTCAGTAACACTATCATTGGGTATTTACTTATTCATGGACAGTGATTAGTGTCCATAGAGGCAGCAACAAGAGTTATGGAAACCTGGCCTATTTTATAGGGATACCCATATTGGGCATGGCTCAATGGGCTTTTTAGAAGTAAATTAAAGCATATATTCCCACGTACTCACTTTGATGGACCATGAAATGAGTGGTGATGGGGGAGCTTCAACAATGCACAGATGTGATGAATGTATACCTTCTTTATCCATTATCCTAGGCACACAATACCAAACAGAACCATTTTGTCTGCCAGCAAAAAGACAGACTTCAGATAGCTATGTGGCCAATTCTATGGCAGAAAAGTCCTGAACAAAGCTGGAAAATAAACTGATGTTGGTAGCCCTGCAGTGGGCATGAACAGGTGTTGATTGGAACAGATATTGACTCTGGACAGAACTTTTGTTACCTGATACAAGATATAAATTCTCAGAGTGCTACAGAAAATATTGTACCAGTTTGGATGGCTGAGTCACATTGCCTCAGACCAAGGAACACTTTTGACAGCCCATAATGCCCAACAATGGGTAGAGAGATTTCGTGTTTAAATTAATAGTGTATTGAAAGAAAAGTGGAACAGGTAATTAAAAAACTGGTTGTCTCAAGTGGAAGGAGATAAAGGTATTAAAGTCTTGCCTGCATGCTTTCATGAGTATGTGGTCATCAACATGAATGGGATTAGAGTAGTGTCCCCACTAGATATATTTTAAATTTTCTAGTGAACCTGAAGAAGAGAGTGTGGTAAAAATGCATAAGGATAGGAGAGGTGCTAGAATTACTATGCAGTTCTTGCTTAGAGAAGAGTATGCTTGTATAATAATTATATATTTTTTATCTTTTACACATCATCACAATTTATTTTTTTCCTACCTGATACAGTGATCACAGGATCAGGACAGCAACTACAAGTACTGGAACCAAATGATTCTTAGGCAATAAACTGCATTTTAAACCTTCTGTAAGAATCTCTGAGAGCCTAATGGGGTAGGTTGCATCTTCATCCCATTTGGAAAAACTGGGGCAAAAAAAAAAAATGAATGCAGTTTTATTGCCTGGTGGTAAAAAAATAGCTCAGTAGTTTTGCACCTATGTAATCTTACTCTCATTTGAATGTGAATGGACTAAAGGGGAGGCACTTGCTAGAATATATGATGAGCATATGATGAGCACAGTTGCTCATCATAATGTCTTTTCCAATGATGAAAAAGTTTTGGCATTAATGGGGAGAAAGAGGAATAGTAGCTGAGGGTAAAGCAATGAATAAATGAGCTATGTACTAAAAGAAATCCAATATTGTATTAATACCTAGAGAGAGGCTCAGAGTATGAGAATGATATTGTATTTTAGCTCAATAATACTGGATGCCTGAAAAAGGGAAATAATATGTTTGCTAAGACCACCCCTGCCTTTGAAACTAGACAAGATTGAACAAAATCTTGTAAATTTTAGTAGCCTTACCCTGGGGCACAATTTCATACAATATAATGATGGGATAGACTAACGATGATTGAGTGGGATTCTAGTAATACACTAGTATCTTTTGACTTACATGATTCATTTGCTGTAAGGGATCTATGTTCAAAGATCAGAGGTGAAGTGTGATATCATAAAACATATATTTAGTCTTCATCTATGTTTCCTGACACAAAACTTCTAAAACCTTTGGGATCTCCAAAGTAACAAGCATTTCTTTTGAATAAAATGAGATAACTGGTGATGGTAGCTTCTAGATAGCTTGAAGATGGGGTCTGGTCACTAGAAACAACAAGGTATGATTACAAGGATGGAAATTTTAGCCCTACCTCCAACCTCTGGAGAGAATAGAAGAGCAGAATGTAGGTAGGGTTGAACTCCAATGGCCAGTGATATCATAAATCATGCCTATGTAATAAAGTCTCCTTTAGAGACACAAAACAATAGGTTTAAGGTGAGCTTCCTAATAACTGAACATTGAAGGTTTCTGGAGCATGGTATTCCATTCTTTCAAATCTCACCCTATGCATCTTTTCAATCTCGTGGTTCCTCTGTATCCTTTGTGATATCTTTTTTTTAAAATTTTTTATTGCTGGTTGTTCAAAACATTACATGTTTCTTGATATATCATATTTCACACTTTGATTCAAGTGGGTTATGGACTCCCATTTTTACCCCATATACAGATTGCAGAATCACATCAGTTACACATCCATTGATTTACATATTGCCATACTAGTGTCTGTTGTGTTCTGCTGCCTTTCCTATCCTCTACTATCCCCCCTTCCCTCCCCTCCCCTCCCCTCTTCTCTCTCTGCCCCCTCTACTGTCATTCATTTCTCCCCCTTGTATTATTTTTCCCTTTCCCCTCACTTCCTCTTGTATGTACTTTTGTATAACCCTGAGGGTCCCCTTCCATTTCCATGCAATTTCCCTTCTCTCTCCCTTTCCCTCCCACCTCTCATCCTTGTTTAATGTTAATCTTCTTCTCATGCTCTTCGTCCCTACTCTGTTCTTAGTTACTCTCCTTATATCAAAGAAGACATTTGGCATTTGTTTTTTAGGGATTGGCTAGCTTCACTTAGCATAATCTGCTCTAATGCCATCCATTTCCCTGCAAATTCTATGACTTTGTCATTTTTTAATGCAGAGTAATACTCCATTGTGTATAAATGCCACATTTTTTTAATCCATTCATCTATTGAAGGGCATCTAGGTTGGTTCCACAGTCTTGCTATTGTGAATTGAGCTGCTATGAACATCGATGTAGCAGTGTCCCTGTAGCATGCTCTTTTTAGGTCTTTAGGGAATAGACTGAGAAGGGGAATAGCTGGGTCAAATGGTGGCTCCATTCCCAGCTTTCCAAGAAATCTCCATACTGCTTTCCAAATTGGCTGCACCAATTTGCAGTCCCACCAGCAATGTACAAGTGTACCCTTTTCCCCACATCCTCGCCAGCACTTGTTGTTGTTTGACTTCATAATGGCTGCCAATCTTACTGGAGTGAGATGGTATCTTAGGGTGGTTTTGATTTGCATTTCTCTGACTGCTAGAGATGGTGAGCATTTTTTCATGTACTTGTTGATTGACTGTTTGTCCTCCTCTGAGAAGTGTCTGTTCAGGTCCTTGGCCCATTTGTTGATTGGGTTGTTTGTTCTCTTATTGTCTAATTTTTTTAGTTCTTTGTATACTCTGGATATTAGGGCTCTATCTGAAGTGTGAGGAGTAAACAGAGCAATAGTAACAAAAACAGCATGGTACTGGTACCAAAACAGGTGGGTGGACCAATGGTACAGAATAGAGGACACAGAAACCAATCCACAAAACTACAACTATCTTATATTTGATAAAGGGGCTAAAAGCATGCAATGGAGGAAGGATAGTATCTTCAACAAATGGTGCTGGGAAAACTGGAAATCCATATGCATCAAAATGAAACTGAATCCCTTTCTCTCGCCATGCACAAAAGTTAATTCAAAATGGATCAAGGAGCTTGATATCAAATCAGAGACACGCCGTCTGATAGAAGAAAAAGTTGGCTATGATCTACATACTGTGGGGTCGGGCTCCAAATTCCTCAATAGGACACCCATAGCACAAAAGTTAATAACTAGAATCAACAAATGGGACTTACTCAAAATAAAAAGTTTTTTTCTCAGCAAAAGAAACAATAAGAGAGGTAAATAGGGAGCCTACATCCTGGGAACAAATCTTTGTGATATCTTTAAAGATAATGGGTAAAGTATTTTCATGAGTTCTGCCAGTCACTCTTACAAATTAATCAAACTTATGGTAGGGGGTCATAAGAACTCTGATTTATAGATGGTAGGTCAGAAATATAGGTGATGTAACCTATTATGATTATCATCTGAATTGGTGAGCACTCTTGTTTGGGACTAAATCCTCAACCCTTGGATTTGATGCCATCTCCAAGAGAGATACTGTCAGAATTAAATTGAAATAGAGGACTCTGGGCTGCTGTCCCCTGCAGCATTAGATGTTGGCGAGAACAAGTCCCCATGTATTTTGGTAACCAGAGGTGGTCTGTAATGACAGTACAAATAATAAGAAAAACACCCATTTTCTACCACTGTAGTGTCTTCATCTGTTTCATTTAAATTATCTAATTTGTTACCATACAATTATACATTGTATTTCTATATAAACCATTAATATAATGTTGGCTTTGATATCTCCTCTTTCATTCCAAATTTTATTGTGAGTGATTTTTGAGTTGTTGATTTCCTTTATTGTTTTCTATATTCCATATTTGATTAATTTCAATTCCAGTCTTTACTCTTCCCTTCCTTTTCCCTGTGTGGAGGGCTGATTTGCTCTTCTTTTTATGATTTCTTAAGGTAAAATATTAAATTATAGATGTGAGGCTTTCTTCCCTTCCTCCCTTCCTTTCTTCCTTTACTTCTTTCTTTATTTTATGTAAAAACTTGCCTCTGATGACTTATTGAAATGTAAATTCTAAGGTATTATATGTGAATTATAATTCATCTAAAAGTATTTTTAAATTTCTCTTGTGCTTTCTCCTTTGAGTAATTCACTAGCATGTTGTTAAATTTCATGTATTTAACAAATATCTCTATTACTGTGTTTTAATTTAGTTTAATTTTAATTGTGAAAATGTACTTTATAAGATTTGAAACATTTTAAATTGATTTAAACTTCTTTTGTGCCTTGAAGTATGGTCAGTCCTGAAGATTGTTCTGCGTACATTTGAGAAGAATATCTGTTCTCCTGTTACTAAGTAGATTTTTCTATAGATGACTGTTAGGACTATTTTGTTTATAGTGTTATTCATGTCCTTTATGTTCTTATTGATCTTCTGTCTGGTTGCTCTATCCATTATTTAAATGAAGTATTGAAGTCTCATATATTGTTGCTGAGTTTTCTCTTTCTTCAATTTTGTCTGCTTTCCTACATGCATTTTGAAAGTCTGTTTTTAGGTGCACAAATGGTTATAATTGTTATATATTTCTGATGGAGTGGACTTTATCATTTTAAATTTTCCTTCTTTAACTCTAGTAAATATTTGTTTTTAAAATATATTTTCTGTATTCATATAGTCATTCTACTATATAATGGCTATTACTTACATGGATTAATTTTTTTTAAATTTTAGTTTTACTTTCAATCTATTTGTGTCATTACATCCAAAGAGTGCCTTCTATAGATTGTACTTATTCAGCTTTTTCATTTGTATCTGGTCTAGTCTAAGAAACTATTTTTAAATGAATTGTTTACTTTTTATTTACTTATTTTTTTCATATAATTTGTTATATATGACAACAGACTACATTACAATTATTATTACACATATAGAGCATAATTTTCATAACTCTGGTTGTATATAAAGTATATTCACACCATTCATGTCTTCATACATGTACTTAGGGTAATGATATCCATCTTATTCTACCACCTTTTTTACCCCCATGGCCCCTCTTTTCCCTTTCCAGCCCTTTGCCTATTTAAAGTTCATCTAATCCTCCCATACTCCCCCTCCCAATCCCACTATGAATCAGTCTCCTTATATCAGAAAAAAACATTTGGCATTGGCTAACTTTTGGGGGGAATTTTGGAATTGGCTAACTTAGCATTATCTTCTCCAACTCCATCCACTTACCTGCAATTGCCATGATTTTATTCTCTTTTATTGCTGAGTAATATCCTATTGTGTATATATACCACATTTTCTTTATACATTCATCTACTGAAGGGCTTCTAGGTTTGTCCTACAGTTTAGCTATTGTGAATTGTGCTGCTATAAACATTGATGTGGCTGTGTCCCTGTAGTATGCTGTTTTTAAGTCCTTTGGGTATAGTCTGAGGAGTGGATTAGCTGGGTCAAATGGTGGTTCCATTCCCAGCTTTCCAAGGAATCTCCATACTGCTTTTCAGACTGGTTGCACCAATTTGCAGTGCTACCAGCAATGTATGAGCGTGCCTTTTCCCCTACATACTCATCAACACGTATTTTTGTTTGTATTCTTGATAGCTGCCATTCTGACTGGAGCGAGAAAAAATTTTAGGGTAGTTTTGATTTGCATTTCTCTAATTGCTAGAGATGTTGAACATTTTCTCATATATTTGTTAATTGATTGTATATCATCTTCTGAGAGGTGTCTGTTCAGTTGCTTGGCCCATTTATTGATTGGGTTATTTGTTTTTTTGGTGTTTAGCTTTTTGGGTTCTTTATATACCCTAGAGATTAGTGCTCTATCTGATATGTGAATGGTAAAATTTGCTCCCAAGATGTATACAGTCTCTCTATTCACCTCAATGATTGTTTCTTTTGCAGACAAGAAGCTTTTCAGTGAATTCATAAAATTTATTGATTCTTTATTTTATTTCTTGTGCTATAGGAGTCTTATTAAGAAAGTTGGGGCCTAATCTGACATGATAGAGATTTGAGCCTACTTATTTTTTAATAAGTACAGTGTCTCTGGTTTAATTCCTAGGTCTTTGATCCACTTTGAGTTTTGTGCATGTGAGATATATGGGTTTAATTTTATTTTGTTGCATATGGATTTTCAGTTTTCCCAGCACAATTTATTGAAGATGCTGTCTTTTCTCCAATGTATGTTTTTGGTGCCTTTGTCTAACATAAGATAACTGTAATTGTGTGGGTTAGTCTCTGTGTCCTCTAATCTGTACCATTGGTCTACCAGTGTATTTTGGTGCCAATACCATGCTGTTTTTGTTACCATTGCTCTGTGGTATAGTTTAAGGGTCTAGTATATTAATGCCACCAGCTTCACTCTTCTTGCTAAGGATTGCTTTGGCTATTCTGGGTCTCTTATTTTTCCAGATGAATTTCATGACTGCTTTTTCTACTTATATGAGGAATGCCATTGGGATATTTATTGGGGTTGCAATAAATCTGTATATTGTTCTTGGCAATTCAGTCATTTTGACAATATTAATTCTGCCTATCCAAGAAAAAGAGAGATCTTTTCAGCTTCTAAGGTCTTCTTTCTTTAATTTATTTCTTTAGCATTCTATAGTTTTCATTGTAGGGGCTCTTTCACCTTTTTTTGTTATATTAACTCCCAAGTATTTTTTGAGGCTAATGTAAATGGGGTAGTTTTCCTCGTTTCCTTTTCTGAGGATTTGTCACTGATATATAGAAATGCCTTTGACATATGGGTGTTCATTTTGTATCCTGATACTTTGCTGGATTCTTTTACTAGTTCTAGAAGTTTGCTGGTGAAATTTTTTGGTCTTCTAGGTATAGAATCATATCATCAGCAAATAGTGCCAATTTGAGTTCTTCTTTTTACTATGTGTATCACTTTAATTTTTTTGTCTAATTGCTCTGGCCGCTGTTTCAAGAACTATGTTGCATAGAAGTGGTGAAAGAGGGCATCCCTGGCTTGTTCCAGTTTTTAGAGGGAATGCTTTCAATTTTTCTCCATTTAGAATGATGTTGGTTTGGGGCTTCTATGATGTTTAGATACGTTCATATTATCCTTAATTTTTCTAGTATATTGAACATGAAAGGTGCTGTATTTGTCAAATGCTTTTTCTGCACCAGTTGAGATGATCATATGATTCTTATGTTTAAGCCTATTGATGTGATGAGTTAGATTTATTGATTTCTGAATGTTGATCCAACCTTGCATCCCTGGGATAAACCCCACTTCATTGTAGTGCACTATCTTTTTGATGTTTTTGTATTCAATTTGCCAGAATTTTAATGAGAATTTTTGCATTTATGTTCAATATTGGTCTGAAGTTTTCTTTTTATGATGTGTCTTTGCCTTGTTTTGGAACAAGGCTGATATTGGCCTCATAGAATGAGTTTTGAAGTGTTCCCTCTTTATCTATTTTGCAAAATAGCTTGCAGAGTATAGGTATTAGTTCTTTATAAGTCTTGTAGAATTCAGCTATGTATCCACCTGGTCCTGGGCTTTTCTTTGTTGGTAGGCTTCTGATGGTGTCTTCTATTTCCTTGCTTGAAATTGATCTGTTTAAATTGTGTTGATCATCCTGATTCAGATTGGGCAACTCATATGCCTCCAGAAATTTGTTGATGCCTTTGGTATTTTCTGTTTTATTGTAGTTCAAATTTTCAAATTAATTTCTAGTTGTGTGCTGTATTTCTGTAGTGTCTGTTGTGATATTTTCTTTTTTCATCCCATATATTAGTGATTTGGGTTTTCTCCTTCTTTTTGTTATAGCTAAGTTTTGCGAATTTTATTTATTTATTTATTTTAAACCAATATTTTGTTTTGTCAATTTTTTCAATTGTTTCTTTTATTTCAATTTCATTTGTTTCAGCTCTGATTTTAAATATTTCCTATCTTCTACTGCTTTTGGTGTAGATTTGCTCTTTCTTTTCTAGGGCTTTGAGATGTAATGTTAAGTCATTTATTTGTTGACTTTAAATGAACTTCATGCAATGAACTTTACTCTTAGTACTGCCTTCATAGTGTCCCAGAGATTTTAATATGTTGTATCAGTGTTCTCATTTACCTCTAAGAATTTTTTAATCTCCTCCTTGATATCTGTTGCAACTTATTGTTCATTCAGTAGTGTATTATTTAGCCTCCAGGTGTTGGAGTAATTTTTATTTTTTTATTTTATCATTGATTTGTTTTTTCATTCCATTTGATCTGATAGCCAAGGCAATGTCTCTGCTTTTTTGTGTTTGTTAAGAGTTGCTTTGTGGCATAATATATGGTCTATTTTAGAGAAGGATCCATGTTTTGCTGACAAGAAAGTGCACCTGCTCATTGAAGGATGTAATATTCTATATATGTCTGTTAAGTCTAAGTTATTGATTGTATTGTTGAGTTTTATATTTTTTTGTTCAGTGTTGTTTGGAAGATCTATCCAATGGTGAAAGATGGGTGTTAATGTCACCAGAATTAAGATTTTGTGGTCAATTTGACTTTGGAACTTGAGAAGTGTTTGTTTGATGAACATAGATGCTCCATTATTTGGGGCATATATATTTATAATCATTATGTATTATTGGTATATTGTTTCCTTCAACAGTATGAAATGCCCTTCTTTGTCCCTTTTGATTAACCATAGCTTGATGTATACTTTATCTGATATGAGGATGGAAACCCCTGCTTGTTTCTGCAGTCCATTTGATGGGTACAATTTTTCCCAACCTTTCACCTTTAGTCTGTGTATGTCTTTTCCTATGAGATGAGTCTCTGGAGTCTTGGAGACAGCTTACTGTTGGGTATTTTTTTTTTATCCAGTCTGCTATCCTATGTCTTTTAATTGGTGAGTTTAGGCCATTAACATTCAGGGTTATTTTTGAGATGTGATTTGCATTCCCAGCCATTTTTGTTATTTAACTTGATTTGGTTTCTCTTTGATTAGTTTCTCCTTTAGTGTAATACCTTCATTTGCTGATGTTCATTATTGTTTTTAATTTCCTCTTCATAGAATATTTAGCCAAGGATGTTCTGTAGTACAGGTTTTCAAGCTGTTAAGTTCTTTTAACTTTTGTTTATCACAAAAGGTTTTTATTTCATCATCAAATATAAAGCTTAATTTTGCTAGATACAAAATTCTTGGTTGGCATCCATTTTCTTTCAGAGCTTGATGTATATGTTTCTAGTATCTTCTAGCTTTCAGTTTCTGGGTTGAAATATCTACACATAATTTAATTGGTTTCCCCCTATATGTAATATGAGTCCTTTCTTTTCTGGCTTTTAATATTCCATCCTTATTCTGTATGTTAGACATTTTCATTATAATGTGACTTTGTGTGGATCTGTTGTAATTTTGTACATTTGATGTCCTCTAAGCCTCTTGAATTTGGGTTTCAAATTTTTTCTTCATGTTTGGAAAAATTTCTGACATTATTTTATTGAATAGATTGTTCATTCCTTTGGTTTGGAAATCTATGCCTTCCTCTATACCAGTAACTCTTAAGTTTAGTCTTTTTATGTTATCCCATATTTTTTGAATATTCTGTTCATGGTTTCTTACAATTTTCACTGTGTGATTTACATTCTTTTCAAGATTATACATTTTGTCTTCATTGTCTGAGGTTCTTTCTTCCAAGTGGTCTAATCTGTTGGTAATGCATTCAATTGAGCTTTTAATTTGGTTTATTGTTTCTTTCATTTCAAGGATTTCTGTTTGGTTTTTCTTTAGAACCTCCATCTCCCTGTTGAATTAATCTTTTTGTTTCTGTATTTGCTTATGTAGCTCTGTGTTGAAATGATCCTTTGCTGCCTGTATTTGCTCTATTATATCATCCTTTAATTCACAGAACATTTTAATTACATACATCCTGAACTCCTTCTCTATAATTTCATCTGCTGTGCTGGCCATGGATTCTAATAATGTGATGTCTTGATTTGTTTGGGACACTTTTTTCCCTTGTCTCTTCATGTTGCTCATGTGTCTTCCTTTCTATCTCTGTGGATCTGAGGTGTTATCTTTTTAAAAAAAATATTTTTAGATATTAAAGAACCTTTATTTTATTCATTTGTTTATATGCTGGGCTGAGAATTGATCCCAGGGCCTCACACATGCTAGGCAAGCATTCTACCACTGAGCCACAACCCAACCATAGAGGCATTACCATTTTTACCTTATAGGCTTACAGTGCCCCTGTGGGGTTCCAATACCACACCTTTGAGGGGAAGAACAATGTTAACAGATCCCAATATGGACAAAATACCACCAAAAAACAAATGGTTGTTATTAAGACAATTACAGTTTGGTCACAATGTACAGAAATGATGAATTCATTTATTATCTCCAATATGATCAGTAGGTTTGTAAAAGGGTTTACAGTTTCTGATGGTGAACAAAGAACCAGGGGTGAGGTATAGGAAGATATGCTAAGGAGGTAGGAGGTGAGGATATAGAGTTATTATATCTTAGAAGTGTGAAAGAGAAATCTAAAGAGGAAGGTTAGTAGTAGGAGAATAGAGAGGTAGTAATTTTGGGTAGATAAGCAAGAGGCAAGACAGTAGGAGCTGGAGCTGGTGCTCAGTGGTAGAGTGCTCACCTAGCTCTTTTTATGTTATCTTTTTATGTTATGTGTGAAGTGCTGGGATTGATCCTCAGCACCTCATAAAAAATAAATAAACAAATAAAATAAAGATATTTAAAAAAACAAGGAAGACAGTAGAGTACACAAGACAAACACACATATATATTAAGAATAAAAATGTTAAAATAGCAAAAATTGGAGAGAAAAAAAAAAACAAAAATGATTATACCACACAACTGTAATATACTATTCAGTTGTCTCAGTCCTCAATATCCTAATTCATACAAAGTACTTGGTTTTACATATGTTGGGAATGTGAGGGTGGGAGAATAAAGAGGGAGAAGAAAGAAAAAATAATCTCTAAGGAAGAAATAAGGATTGTTTTGGTTGAAGATCAATTTGTTTCTTGCTTCCATTCCCATCAAATAGGAGGGGTTGTTTGTTCTTAGTTGGTATCACCACCCTCAGAATGGTGGGGGTTACCAGGGTGGGAAGGTTTGTCTTGCGTGAAGGGCACCTGGAAGTGGAGTATGGCACCCACCCGTCCCATTGGGAGACTGCACCTCAAGGATCTCCTTTGGGATCTGTTCCAGTGATGTGGGCGCCAGGTCTTATCTCCACATCTTGCCTGTAGACCTCACAGTTCCTGGTCTCTAAATTAATCTCTAAAGTGTATCTCCCTCACTCTCTCCCTTTCTATTTCCTAATTAGGAACTTTTCTCTCCAGAGGTGTGTTGCACTCTGGTGGCTGCACACCTGTCGCGGAGGGCTGTTTAGAATTGGGCATTCAACTTTGCCAAGTTAGTGGCTGTTGGGAATTGGGGGGAATTAGAAAACTATGGGTACCTGGCTGTCCAGTGTTCTAAACTGGTAGTTGCCCCAACTAAAGATGGTGATGGAGGTGACCCAAGATGGAGGCAGTTGCTTTCAGTGATGGGGTGTCAGGTCAGGTGGGGGGAACCAGGCGATGGTGTTGTGCAATACTTTTAGAGATTAGCTCTGTGGTGTGCAGTTATGGCTGTCAGCTTTCTTCGGAGCCTATGATGTCCCCAGGTGCAGGCAGGCTATTGTGAGTAGGGGACTATGGCAGTAGCTGTTGATTTCCAAGATGAAGGCAAACGAGAGAGCTCCACATTGGTAGAAGGGGGTCCACATGAGAGTGGTGGCTGGAGTTCCTGTGCGTGGATAGCAGCTGAGTGTCCTTCATGGGAGTGGCCTCTGGGAATTCTGTTCTGGTGCTGATGCTGGGGGTCCCGCTAAGGCACCCGCAAGACCTGGGTGGGCAAGTAGTCGGGAGTCAGGAGTCCTTTTTTAACGTTGAAGCCTGGGGCCCCACGCCACACTGTGGCTGTTGATTCCTGCAAAGGATCAGCTCTGGAGGGGTCCTCTATCAGTCTCAGCAAAGCAGTATTTCCACTAGTTGAGACCCGGGTCACAGAAACACAGAATGCTGCCTCCCTCTGGCCTGCCACCTTGGATCTGCCTCTTAGTTGGATTGTTTAATTGATTTACACTAAATGTTACTGATATGGTTGAACTTATTTCTGCCATTTTACTTTTGTATTTGATATATCTCATGTCTTTTTATTTTCTTGTTCTTCCTTAACTCCTTCTCTATTAAGTGAATAGTTGCTAGTATAGCAATTTAAGCTTGAATTTTTTAAAATTATTATTACTTTTTTAGTTGTCAATGAACCTTTATTTTACTTATTGATATGTGGTGCTCAGAATCGAACCAGTGCCTCACACATGCTAGGCAAGTTCTCTGCCACTGAACCACATTCCCAGCTAGTATAGCAATTTAATTACTTTAAATTTTATAGCATATTTTGAATAGTTTACTTTTTGAAATTTAAATGAAGTTATTTTTAATTGGCAGATAATAATTGTACTTACTTAGGGAGTACAATGTCATGTTTCCATATATGCTATATTTTGTAATGATTAACTCAGGATATTTAGGTTATCTTTCATCTCATATGTTTATAATTTCTAAGTGATAAGAACATTCTAAATCCTCTCATTTAACTATTTGATTTATTCATTTTTATTAACTACAATCACATATCCTCCAATCTAATGGTCTACTTCTTAATAGTTTTGTTCTAAGGCTTATCATGTCCATCTTAATTTTTTCAAAATCTATATCATATTTCTACTTACATAATTTTGGTAAAATACAAAAATGTTACTTATGTGGTTCCACTCCCTCTAGCCCTTCTTTTTTCTATTGTTTTTATGCATATTACATCTATAGAAGATACATAGTGCAAAGATATTGTTATTCCTGTTGATTGATATAATTTTATGTATTTTAAAGCCATAAAAATAAAGCAAATACTTATAAAGATTTTAGACCTAAACTTCTTATTTACAGTTTCTGGCATTCTTCATTTGTTATTGTGAATTCACATGAACATCTAGTGTTAGTTCTTTAACCCAATATAGTTCTGATCTCAACTGCTTCCTTAATGCTGCTAATATCAAATTATCTTTCTCTATAACATCTATGTTTTAGGGACACAACCATAATTAGATAAATATTGCTCTAATTATTTCTTAAGTCATAAAAGAGAAAAATATGCATTTTTATTATTTTATAAATATTTTAAAATAATTACCTCTAAAAGTGGTGTTTGTTTTTCATATAGATCTGAATGGTTTTTTGGAGCTGCTTGTATTCAGCCTGAACATCTCATATATTAATGCTTTTTCTAGAGCTAGTTTCCAGCAATAACCTCACAGTTTTTGTTTATTTCACCATCATTTAAAAAAATCGTTTTGCTGAATATTAAGTTCCTTGGTTGAAATATTTTTTAGAACATTGAATATCTTATCCTACTTCCTCTGATCTCCATTTTCATGTTAGTCCATTTGAGCTACAGTAAAACAACATTCCATTAACTGATTTATAAATAATAGACATTGGGCTGGGGTTGTGGCTCAGTGGTAGAGCACTTGCCTAGCATGTGTGAGGCAGTGGCTCGATTCTCAACACCACATATAAATAAATAAAGTTCATTGACAAGTAAAAAATTATTTTAAAAAAAACAGACATTTATTTCTTACAGGTCTGGATGCTGGAAAGTATAATAGCACACAAGGAAATTCAGTATCTAATTGAGGGCCTACTTCCTCATAGATAGTGTTATCTTACTGTGTCCTCACTTGATTTGAGAAGCAAGTTAGATTTCTGTAGTCTCTTTTCTAAGAGCAGTAATCCCAGTTATGATGGTTCTACCCTCATGACTAATCATCCCCCAAAGTTTTGTCTTGTATATCACCTTGGGAGTTAAAATTTCAGCATACTATTTTGGGGGGAAAACAAATATGTAGTTCATAGCAACTATTCATAAATGTAATGGTTAATTTTAGGTTTCAACTTGACTGAATTAAGGGATGTCTAAAAACTTGGTAAAGCATTATTTTGGAAGCATCTATGAGCATGTTTCCTGAAGTGATTAACATGTGAGTTTGTGTGCACTAGGTGGCAAAGATTGGCCTTCAGTGTGGGTTAGCACCATTCAATGTGATGGAGAATTTATATAATTCTTATGTTTGTTCCTCTGCTAGTAGGGATTTCCCCTCTTTGGTTTTAGGATTTTTTTTCTGTATAATTTTATGTAATTGAAAGCAAAATGCTTACATGTAGTCCTGTTTTTAAATTATTCTGTTTAGTGTTTTCTGAGCTATTTGGATATGTAGTTTGACATCCAACCTAAATTTGAAAGCATTTTATGATATTATTATTTCAAAATTTTTCATTTCTCTGTTTATTTTCCTTCTTTTATTCCCATTACATGCATATTACAATTCTCATAGTTCCCAGTTCTTGAATTTTCTGTTCTATTTTTTTCAGTGATCTTCATGTTTACATTTGCAGGGGGGGGTCTGTTGAGATGCCCTTGGGGTCATAGATTCTTTCTTAATTTGTGTGTTATCTACTAAGAGGCCTATCAGAGCATTCTCCACTTATCTTACAGCTTTTTTTCATCTCTGTGTTTTCTTTTTTTTGGTTCTTAGAATTTCCTTCTCTCTACTTACATTGTTCTTCTGTTATTTCTACTTTATCCTTTAGAAAGCTTAACATATTAATCATATTTGCATTACATTCCTGGTCTGATAATTCCAATGTCTTTGCCATCTTTCAGTCCAATACTTGCTTGCATTCTCTATTTTTTTTTCTTTTTCCCTTTGGTATGTCTTGTAACTTTCTCTTGATAACCACACATGATGAACTGGGTAAACAGAACTGCTGAATATGGACCTGTGTGGGGAGATGTGAAACATTCTATTGCCCTATGATTTGGCCTCAGTCTTTTAGTAAGCCTCTATCTCTGGACTGTGAACTTTATACATTGTTCTCATTTTTTTCACCTCTGAGGTGAGACAAGATGTCTGAAGTGGTCTTGAGTTGTGTATTTCCATTCCTTCATGTCATTCATGTTTTTATATAACTCCAAAATGTAGGTGTTGGTTAAATGGTTTTTCCTGAGGAAAGACCTGGTTACCAAAAAAAAAAAAAAAAAAAAGAACAATCTGGCACATCTCAAATAGTTCTTTCTCCTCTGTCTGATAAAACACAAGGGTATTTTTCTCTAATATTCACTCTGAGAACCAGATTGAACTCTATGAAATAAGTCTTGCAAAGCTAAAGGGTATTACCCTCTCTGACTGTGTCCCCTTGGAGTCTTCAGATTTAGGATTGCCCGCTATAAATCTCTAGCAGTTTGTCTATTACAGTTTAGAGTTTCCTATCTCTGCACTTATTCCTATGGAGTTTTTAGCTCTAGCATGTTTTGATTTTTCATATTTGCCCATATGTCTCTAATTTGGGGTGTAGTTTTTTGCCTTATGACCTTGATTCTCTTGTGAATCTAAGAATAGTTGTTGCCTTTATATTGATTTTTAGCATTTTATTTGTTGTTAATAGAAAAGAGTAGCATCCAAGTTTCTTCTATGATGTACCACAAACTGGAAATCCCTAGTGTTTTTTTTAATTGATTATTATATTTTTCAACTCCAAAATTTCTGTTTCTTTGTAGTAATTCCTGTTTTTAATTATAGTCTTTATTTGATGAGATATTATCATCAAACTTCTCTTTAATTCTTTAATCATGGTTTCTTTTAGATATTTTACCATACTTATAATAGCTGCCTTGAAGTCCTTGTACAAGTACTTCATGAAAGACCGCTTTTTTTTTGCCAGCTTTTCAACTGTTTACACTTTACTGTTTATAATTTTTATTGACTGTGGTTTCAAACTGGCTTTCTTTGACTATCCATGTTCAGCTTAGGTTGGCCTGCATCTATTAGTATCACACCCAGCTGTTAGTTTCCACTTATTGCTAGCTATTTACTCTGCTGTTTTCAGCAGCTCCCTGGGGGCATTCACAGTCTAATCCAATTAAAGTTGACTCCTTGACAAGGAAAGTGTACTCTAGTTTTTGAGGCCTGTGCCTATTCTCCCCAAGGCATAACATCTGCCTTATGGAGCAGTAACTATGGTAGATGAAAATGAAAACTGGTGCTGCCCCCTGGCTATGGCCACCACCCATATGGACCTTTCACATATCATGTCTAGTAATGATAGGATGTATTAATGTTCCCCAGTTGATTAATTTCCCCAATAGAACTCATACCAGGAACCCAGGGGAATTGGGGTGGGGTTCCATTCTACTGCCAAATGCACCATAGCAGGTCTTCCACAAGACTGTGCTTTATAAAAAAAAAAAAAAAAAAAAAAAAAAAAAAAGGAAGGTTTAACTACCAGATTCCCTGTCCAGGCTGAAGAAGGTAGAGTGGGATAAAGGGTGTAGCTGCTTTGCTGGTGCCATGCACTAGATATAGGCATCAGGCTTTTACAGCATAAAATTGTGAAAAAAGGTTATTTTTGATCTTCACTAGCTGTTGAAATAACTGAAAATAGCACATCTACTCTAGGGATCTAAAGTAGATGGGACCTGTCACTCAGGCGATAAGTCTACTGAAACAATTTTTCCCAAAATGTAGAGCTTTGGGGGCATGGGTGCAGTCCTCAGCTTGAATGTCACAGCCTCCTACTGTTTTTACTCTTTCTGTAGTTGTTAAATAAATGCTTCTCAACTGATTGTAAGCCTTTTGATCAAGCTCCAGACATTTTGAAAGTTTTTCTTTGCTAATTTTGATCAGCCTAATAGATGTCTCTCTGAGGGAGAAGTTTCTCTGAGCTTTTCAGACTACCACTGTTCCAGAAGTCTATAAAGATTTCTGAAAATGAAAATAGATATGGAGCACAAGAATAACTTTGGGATTGATATTTTAACACACACATGCAAAGGATTCTATGGCCAAATCAGTCTGGGAAGATCTGGAATAAAAATATCTAGTCTTTTTAAAAATTATAGTCTATGTCAGTTGTAATATGCTAATGTACATTTCTGAATCTCTAAAAGTATGATATAGTGTATATCTTGTCCTAAATTTTCATAATCAATTCATATTTTCATTTGTTTGTCTTGCATATGCTTTGTTTTTTTCATTTGCTGCTTGCTTGTTTTTCATTGCACAGTTCTCAAAATATGTTAGTGAAAATACCATTTGATACATATTGACTTAACATGTTACCCTTTAAACAAAGAAATTTACCTGACTCTGTCCAATACCTAGCAGACAGTTTTATCTGTATATTGCATCATTTGCTATAGACCACATGGGTTGCCTACATGTTATATATATTTGCCTACATATGTTATATATTAATATAATAGTATATATAGATATCTGGGGCAGTTTAGGGTATTGCTAACGTGCTAATTGTCAAATAGAACTTACAGAAAAAATTGAAAGTGCCAATCTGAACTTTAAAAGGTCAAATACTAATGACACAGTGTGAACTGAATATGAAACACCATTGTCAGATAAAAACAGCTATCAGAATTTGCCACCAATATACAAGCAAGGTCATTCTGAGCACTAATATAATATCACAGAAGAGCTTATCCAAAGGTGAGGGTCATAGCATACCATTTCCTGAACTAATATGCCCAGTAAAATTTCCAAAATTCTTAGTTTCAAGAAACTTTCGGTGATCTAAAATAGGTCTATAAAGTTTCAGAAACTGAATAGATTTGCTTTTACTCAACTAGTAAGAGTTGGTGCCAAAATATTAGTCTATCTGACTCCAACTCTTATTCTAAAATGGGGGCTGTCTAGAGGCTATTTCATAAATCTGGGCAACATTACTACACCCAGATATTTTGGATCCTCTGAATATGTTTCCGTATTTGTATAATAACAAAAGTCACTGTAATCCCAGTGGCTGGGTAGGCTGAGGCAGGAGTTCAAAGTCTTCCTCAGCAACTTGGAGAGGCCCTGAGCAACTTAGTAAGACTCTGTATCAAAACAAAAAATAAGAAGAGCTGGGGATGTGGCTCAGTGATTAAGCATTCCTGGGTTCAATCATCAGTACCAAAAAAAAAAAAAGCAGCAAATAGAGCTGAGAATAATTAGGTACAACATAAATCATAAATGCAAAAGCTGAGTTACATAGAATTAAGGTAGCTAGTCATAAAAAATAAAATATGAGAGGGAAGACATAGATATATCTTTAAATTTGATTCAAATGTTTCATTCACAGAAAAAATTTACTAAAAATATCAAAATATAATTTTCTATAGTTGTATTTGTTTGTCATATTAAATGTGGTTTGGCATTTTAATTTTAGTTCTCAGTTCTTGCTCTCTGGAAAATAAGCTTAATTGTCTGGCTAGCAATTCATAATGTAAGTCTCCTTAGTTTACCTGGTGGCAGATCCCCATGGAGGAAGAAACGGCCTCTGAAATGGATCTTCTGAATATGTTTCCATATTTGTATAATAACAAATGTCACAAAATAATGTATTAGAGTACTTATGTGCATCTGGGAGCAAAATCAATCCTGAAAGATATATTTTGTTAATTTAAGAGTCTTAAAAGATTCTTTTAAATTAATTTTAGTAAAATAGTGCTCATTACTCTTGCCAAAATAAACTGAAAATAAAAATATAAGTAATGAATGCACTGCCCTTTCTTTGCACTTTATCTTTTTATGCTATTACAATAATACCATTTATTGAAAGTTTTCCATAAAACCTAATATATATCTGATTGATGCAATACATTTACCATTCCAAACATTCACAAGATTGCCTTTTTGTGTTTGGAATGCATTTCTGGTGGACAATTACAACGTTTAAAAAGTTATTTGCTTTAGGGCAATCTATTCTTCCTTGTTTAATTCAGAACAACCTTAATTTATCAGCACATGTTCAATCCTAGAGAAGCAAAATGAGTGCTTTGAAAGCATTAACTAATGTAAATTGCACATCTAATCCAAGCAGTACTACATTTTACTTTATAGTTTTTGATGGATATATGTTATAAAATAAAAATATGCCAAAGCAATGATTTACAAAGGCTTTCTTACAACATTCTCAAGGGATGACAGTCATTCCACTTAGTTATTTCAAAGTACATGCACTAAATGGTAAATATAAAATGCATCAAGTGACTACAAAACCAATATCATATGCATAAATTTGTTCACAATTAAAATGCATAGCAGCTAATCTTTTGAAAAATCTTACTTTCAGAACTTTAGGTAGTAAGTCTCTAAATTCCATGATGTCTTAGGTATGTTTTACTCTTAAGTTTAATCACCAACATTTAATTAATTTCAGGATCTCTGGAAAAAGTGAGTGTGGATCTTGATTGCAAATGTAAAGTTCAATACTGTTTTTAGTCGTGCTCTTCTCTGACTTCTTCCTCACTGATCAGAGGTGAATAGTAGGAATATTTTTGCTTCCTTGAAATGCATTAAAATAGTACCTTTTAATTTTAATCTCTTAATTTTAATTTAAATAGATTTTTAATTTAAAAAAATCAACAAATTTATGTTTTCTTCCTTTAAATGAGAGGGATGGGTTTTATTGTTAGTTAATTTACTTGATAGTTAAATTCTTACAATAGAAATCATCTCAGTATGATGGCTTTTCTTCCCCCATCCCTGGAAGTCATTATGTTATGATTTCTCTTAGATATTAAATACAATAAGAAAATATGTTATTTTATAGACAATTGTTAACCTTCTCATATTGTGGTTAGATTCCTTTTTCTGATCACGATATATTATTGCATTTTAAAATACAAGGAAAAAAATACACTATGTCTCTTTCCAAGTCAGTACTTTGAATATCTCTGCATTCAATTTTGCAATGTTTCAAGAATATTCTCTGCTATTTCTAGAAGGAAAATCAGCAGATTTTAGGTAACAGATGTTAGAAGTTATTAAGGCCATTATAAGCAGATTATTTACCCAAACACCGTCTTAAAGGCCAAGTATTCAGAAATAATTATGGCTTTCTATATTATTCATTGGGCCATTAGAAATTTCTTTGAGGCCAAAGATCTGAAAGTTTCTTTTTTTCACAAGTCCTTCCTGCCCCACTTAGCACTGAATCAGACAGTGAGACACCTGCTTCCAGCTGCATGGAAAATGAACACATAGAAATACTGTTGATTTAGTATTCTAATGTTCCCTAAAATTCTTTCACTGAGATTTGTTCAATAATTTAGGAAAGCAGTATAATAAACACTAATACATACCAGAATCACATTAACTTTTCCCTTGAAATCTAGAAAGCTTCCACATTTTGTCTTTTCCAAAACATACACTCTAATGTAGTATACATGGTGATTAATATAATTTGAGGTTATTGATCTCAGGATTCTACAAGTTCAAAAGAAATAGTCTGTTTTTTAGCAATCTTTTTTGGATGGCAACATGCCATACACATATAGAATAAATAGTAATTCCCTGTGTTATTACCAAAAAGATAACTCTGAGAGTTACATTCTGTTTTATTTTACCATATATAAGTTCCCTGTCAAATGCCAGATTGAATTGAGTGATTAACCATCTGGAAAGCCATGCTAAAAAGCAATTCTTAGCCATGTCAGGGCTGATCAGGAAAGGCATTATGATCAATTAGTATATGGCATGGATACAGGAGATGGTAGCAAGACTACCTAGGCAAGTAATTTGCCATTTCTTCAGAAGTAAACACATCCTCACTTATAAAGTTCCCTTGTTAGAGGAAATGGACCATTAGGGTAAATAAACAAATGGTCAAGAGTGAAGGGAAAACAGAACTAAGCATACAATTTCAAAATGCACAACTTCCCTCCTACCATGAGTCCCTTAAAACTTAAAGATGCAACTCCCTAACCACTTTACCTCAATAGATTTAACCTTTTTTCATTACCTTGGGTTGGGTTGCAGCTCAGTGGCAAACCACTTGACATGTGTGAGGCCCTGGATTTCATCCTTTATACTGTAAAAATAAAGACAAAATAAAACTCTAATTAGGGAAAACAAAGCTATATTTTGTCATTCAGGAAAAAATACTTAGTAGGTGACTGGTGCAAACCTATTTTGTTGTGCTGAAAAGTTAGAAATATCCACCAGGTTCTTTGGAACTCTAAGCCAAATGAGCTATTCCTACAGAAAACAGATCTTGCTAAGGGGTGGAAAACTTGTCTGCCTAAGGTGAAAATTCACACTAGAGATTATCCAAATTGATTGGCCACAGTTTAGTGAACATATGTCCTCTTGCAAAGCTGCTTTCTCCTTCCCTGAGCTAACCAAAGGAGAATAAAAATAGATGGCAGGAGAAGGGATATATAACAAATTTTATTATCACTTGGTAAGACAGTAGCAGCTGTCACATGAAGCAAGATATGCCTACATACACACACACATACACACATTTTAAATGTTTTACTTTGTCTGCAGATAATACTTAATTTTCCATAAATAATTACCTTTTCTCTTTAGATATATTTCTTTGAAGTTCAAGTATTTACTGTTCTATTCCACATTTCAATGGCAGTCCTAGCCAGAAGAATAAGGCAAGAAAAATATAACTAGGATTGATTAAAGAAATAAAATTGTCATTATTTGCAGTTGATATGATTGTATACATGGAAAGTATAAAACAATAGAGAATTAAATATAAGCTTTAATTAGAGGGCTTAGCAATATTTTTTGCTTTAAAATCAGTATTTAAAAATCAATTATTTTGGCCAGGCAAGGTGGTGTACACCTATAATCCCAGCTCCTCAGACACATAACAAGTTCAATACCAACCAGGGTAATTTATTGATACTCTATCTCAAAATAAAAGTTAATACAAAAGGGATGAGGATATAGTTTAGTGATAGCATCTTTGCCTAGCATTTGTGAGGTTCTGGGTTCAACCCATAGTACCATAAAAATACATAAATAAATACATAAATAAATAAATATTATTTTGAAGAGACTATCCTTTTCTGGTTGTCTATTCTTGATACACTTGAAAAAGATCAAATTACCACAAATATATGTTTGTTTCTGAGCTTTTTATTCTGTTCCACTGGTCTATACATCAACATTTATGCCAGTTTCACACTGTTGAAATTACTGTTATTCTGTAATATATTTTTGTTTTATTTTTAATTTGCTAACAATAGCTAATTAACAATGTGTCTGTTTTTATTTTAGTACAATGCTGGTTTGATTGCTCTAGCTTTGTAATCTTTCTTGAAATCTGGTATTGTGATTCTTCTAGCTTTGCTCTTTCTGGTTAAGATTGCTTTGGCTATTTGGGTACTTTTGTGATTGAATATTAAATATGGGATTACTTTACTATTTGTGTGAAAATTTCATTGAAATTATAATAGGAATTGCATTAATCTATGGATAGCCTTGGATAATACGGGCATTTAAAAAAAATTAGCTCTTTAAATCTGGGTACACCAGATATGTTTTTATTTATTTGTGTCATCTTTGATTTCTTTCATTGGCATTTATAGTTTTTAGCATACAGATATTTTATTTTCTTATTTAAATTTACTACTAAGCATTCTGTTTTTTATACTATCATAAGTGGAATTTTTTCATAATTGCTTTTCCAGACAGTTCATTTTTATTATAGAAATTCTACTTGTTTTTGTGAATTGCTTTTGTATCCTGCAAATTTACTAAATTTGTTAATTTCTATCAAGTTTTGGGGGGGTGTAATCTGTATATAAAATCATGTTATCAGTAGACAAACTATCTTCAACCTTTACTATTTGGATTCTTTTCATTTCTTTCTCTTGCTTAATTGTTTTGAGTAGATCTTCCAATACAATATTGAATAAAAGTGGCAAAGTGGTTATCCTTGTCCTTAAATTTTTCACCATTGAGTATAATGTTGCCTGTGGGCTTCTCATATATGGCTTTTATGGTAATGAGGAAAATTCTGTTTAAGCTAAATTATTGAGAGTTTTAATCATGAAAGAATATTAAATTCATTAAATGCTTCCCCCTGCATCTACTATAATGAGTGCATGTTTTTGTCCTTAATTCTGTTAATGTGGTGAATAATATTTATTGCTTTGTGTATGTTGAATCAACCTTATACCCTATGGGAACATATCAGTTGATCATGGTGAATTATCCTTTCAATGTACTGATGAATTTGATTTTCTAGTACTCTGGTGAAGACTTATACATCTATGTTCATCATTGGTATTGACCTGAGTCATTTATTTTAAAATATGTAGTCTCTTTGTTTGGCCTTACAATAAGGGCAATTATAGACATGTGAAATTAGTTTGAAAGTCCTTTTCTGTCTTCAATTTTTTTAAAGAGTTTGAGAAGGATTAGTATTAGTTCTTTTTTATCCAGATAATTATTGCCTATACTAATATCTTCAAGTGCTTTCCCTGTTTTTCTCTGGTAGTTTCAGATATTTTCTTTTTGCTCCTTAGATATTATGATTTCCATTTAGCTGACTTCAAGTTCACTTTTGTTCTACTTGATTTAGTCTGCTGTTGAATTTTTCAGATCAGTTATAGAATTCTTCAGCTTTATGATTTCTGTTTAGTAATATTTCTTTACTTTATCTATTAAAATTCTCAGTTTATTCTTACATTTGTTAACATTCAAACACTGCTCATTTCCTCAGGCCTACAATTTTGTTTTTGACTCAGATCTATACAGTGTACTTATCCCTGGACACAGACAGCACTTTGATTGTTATACAACTTTAGAGTCTACCTTTCCTTCTGACTTACCTTAATTCAACTTGCTAGTCTAATCATTATAATGTATTCATTAATTTGTAGATTTTCAGAGTCATAACTTGTTTTTAGGGAATCACTGATTTCCTACTCTATTCTGAAACATTTTGATTTTCAAATCCTAGATTGTCTTGATATCTATCAATCTTGGGTTCATTAAACTGCAATTCACTTGACTAATGTTACCAGTCTCTGCTACCAACTATCTCCTTTGTGCAAAAGTAAACAAAGATTACTTGTTCCCAGGACATATGCAGAAATTATGTTCCATACATAATGATAATGGTACTAATAATGATATTATGTGAAATAAGATTAGTTGATCTTCATATCAATATATCTGTGGACCCATTAATAAGAATAATATGAAAAGGCAGTCTTTAATACCATGTTGAGAGAACATAACGTGTGATCCTGAGTCCTGAGATGGTATACATATGTCATTCTAAACCAAAATTTAGTCAAATGTGGTAAAATCTCTGGAGTATACCCTTTGGTTTCCTCTAAATTTACAAGTGAATTACATAAAAGCTTTCCTTCATACAGCAGTATCTGAGTATCATAGACTAACCATGACTTTGACAAAAAAGTATGATTTTCTATGGATTTGATGACAATGTTAATCAAAATCAAGTAGAAAATCTCACCTATATGTTCATATCACAGCCTACCTTTATGAATTAATTAGTATTCTTGCTCATTGCACTGGCCCAAAAATATTTACAGTTGCCGTCATTTTTTTGGGACACACTCTCAGGATTAGGAAAAAATGATGTTTCTCCCCTGAGATAAAAATTAGAGTATGCTGTTCAGGCTACAGATATTTCTCAATTTTCCACTTCATGAACCACAAGGGGCAATGCTAGAGCTCTATCAAAATGGGTAGTAGTCTGAATCCACAATACCTTTATAGAAAACCTATCCATATCACTGAGTTAACTGAACATGCTCTGACTACACTTTGCAGCTGAATTTAGAAATATAAGCTATTTTACATGTACTCAAGCCTCTCTATAACTCAGAATCTGTTCTCATGAGACCCCCTATGAAGAAATGGGATTGGTTTAATACTTTCATGGAGCTCAAATCAGGCCTTTTTAGTTTGTTTGTTTGTTGTTGCTATTGATGGACCTTTTTATTTTTTATATGCAGTGCTGAGAATCAAATCCAGTGCCTCACCCATGCTAGGCAAGTGCTCTACCACTGAGCCACAAGCCCAGCCCCCAGGCCTATTTAAGTAAATTAAAATTCTAATTTGAAAATAAAACACTGGCTGTATTTTTTGTTTCTTTTTTTAACCTTTTAATTGAACAATAACATACATACAAGAAAGTGTATAACCCTTAAACATACAGCTCAATAAATCATCCCAAAGTTAGCAAACATGTAATTACCACCCAGTTCGGGAAGAAGGAAATAACATGAACCCTTTGTGCCTCACATGTGCCCCTCCCAAACACTATCTCTTTTCTCTTTTGCAAAGGTCATCCCTATTCTGACATATAGTGCTGTAGATTAATTTTTTATATTGCTTTGTGCAGTGGTATTATATTTATTATTTTCACTGGCAAGTATTTTAGTGTACATTTTGGATTATTTCTTATTTTGATTATGATTTTAGTGTTCTTGTACTTGTTTTGGTGTATATATGTAGACATATCTCTAAATGTATATGTGTGTCTTTGTGTGTGAGTGCCTACCACAGTCTTAAATGAAGTATATTAAGTATTGCCCCATTAATACACCAATCAGAATGTCATCTTGTGATTTTATCATTTGATCTTAGCTTCATTCATAAGTCTTTCCTATACCATTTCTTCTTTATAAATCAAATTATGGAAGGTTTCCCAGATATAATATCTAGAACCTTCTGATAGTTACCACTTAGTAGTCCATTCAAATAATTGATTCATCAAATGGATTAATCTGCTGATGATCTCACAGCACTCATAATCATTTCACCTCTGAAAATTGTCTCATTAGCTTTAGGGGGACACATCATATTCAAATTATAACACACTCTAATATTCAATTGTGTGTATATAATACAATTGTTTTTACGTTTGTCAGTTGTTGGAAATTTTGGCTATTTTCACTTTTGAATATTAAGAATAACACTCCTATAAATATGTATGTGCTTATTTTTGTGTGAATACTCAAGTTTTCATTTTGCTTAGGTACATATCTAGGAGTAAACTTTCTAGGTTACATACTAAGCTTATATTTAATCTTTTAAGGGGATACCAAACTGTTTCCAAAAATACCTGGAAACATTTGGCATTCCTGTCAGCAGTATTCTCTACACCCTTGCTAAAACTATTTACTATCTATTTTTTATAACCACCTCATGTGATATAAAGTAGCATATTGTCGTGGTTCTGATTTGCATTTCACTCGTGGCTAATGATTTTTTACTTTTCCATACTTAATAGTCATTTGTATACCTTCTTTTTGAAAATGTCTGTAATGGTTTAGATATGAGGTGTCTCCCAAAGACTCATGTGTGAGACAATGCAAAAAGTTTAGAGATGAAAAGATTGAGTTATCAAAGCCTTAACTTAATCAGTGAATTAATCACTTGATGGGGATTAACTGGGTGGTAACTGTAGGCAGGTGGAGTGTGGCTGGAGGAGATAGATTGTCAGGGGTGTGCCTTTGGGGTTTCTATTTTGCAGTGGTGAGGAGAGCTCCCTTTCTCTCTTTCCTGGTGCTATGCTCCCAGATGATTTTTCTCTTCAGAGTCTTTTCCATGATGTCCTCCTTACTTTGGGTCCTGAGGAATGGTATGTGTCATCTATGGACTGAGGTCTCTGAAACTATGAGTCCCCAAATAAACTTTTCCTCCTCTAATTGTTCTTGTCAGGTCTTTTGGGCACAGCAGCAATAAAGCTGACTATACTATATCTATTCAGATATTTTGCAAATTTTCAATTGATTTTATGCTTTTTTGTCATTGAAATAAAGATTATTTTACATATTTGTATGCTAGCCCTTATCAAATATATATCTCGTAAATATTTTCTCTCATTCTTTTGGTCATCTATTTGATTTGAAAGTGTCTGTGGATGCTCATATTATATTAGTTTGTGAAATCCAATTTACCTGTTTTTTATGTCATATATGATTTTGGTGTCATAACTAACAAATCTTTTTGGTCTAGTCTAATGGAATGAAGAAGATTCACTCCTATGTTTTTAAAAAATATTTTAGCATTTAAACTGCTACATTTAGTTCTAAATTTCATTTAATTTTTGTGTATGGTTTAAGAATGAGTTTCTATTTCATTTCTTTCTATATAGACATCTAGTTGTCTATTATATTTTAGATCTAGAAATTTCCCAAAGGTTCATGTGTTGACGTTGTCCCCAGTACAGAAATGTTCAGAGGTGGGGAATTGAGGAAGTTATTGTATCATGAGGAATCTTACCTCATCAGTGGATTAATCCTCTGAGGAGGTCATGGAATCTATAAGATGTAGAACCTAATAAGAGGGAGTTGCTCTTCAGGAGCTGTGCCCTTGGGGGCTATATCCATTCCCTGGAGCCTTCCTCTCTTTCTCTGTCTTTGTCTCCTTCTCCATTTCCTGGCTGCCATAAACTGAGAAGCTATCCTCTGTCATGCCCTTCTGCCATGATGTTCTGCCTTACCTCAGGACTGAAACCTCTGGAATCACAAACCAAAATATATCTTTCCTTCTTTAAATTGTTGTTCTCAGATATTTTGTCACAGCAATGCAAAGTTGTAACAATGCATTGACCAAGTACAATTATTAAAACAAATATTATTTCACCCATTGAATTATCTTGTTACCTTGTCAAAACTTAATTGGTGGGGCTGGGACTCAATGATAGAGTGTTCTCGAGGTACATGTGAGGCACTGGGTTTGATACTCACCAAAGCATAAAAATAGACTAAAGGCATTGTTTCCACCTACAAATATATATATCTTAGCTTTCATTTTGCCTTTGTGTTTTAGGTGGGAATATATATTATAAGTGAAAATAAATAAAGTACATTCCTGATTAAGATGCTATATTTATTTCAAATATAATCTTTATTTCAAAAATAATCTTTATTTCAATGACAAAAAATGTATGGGTTAAGTTTTGTGATTCTCATTTCTACTCTATTGTCCATACTTATGAGAACACCACACTGTTTTGATTACTGTTGCATGGTAGTACCTTTTGAAATCAGAAAGTATAAGTTTTTCAACATTCTTCTCTATTTTATAATTGTTTGGGATATCTAGTCCTTTGCATCTCCATATGAATTTTATGATCAACCCATCATCTGAAAAAATAAAAATATCCAGGATTTTGATTAGTATTGCATTTAATCTGTAGATAGCTTTAGATAGCATTGAGATGCTAATAATATTGTCATCTTATCCATTAATTGGGGATATTTTTGTTTATTTATGTCTTACTTATTTAACTCAAAATTTTGTACTTCTTTTGTTAAATTTATTTATTATTTTATATCAATGATTTTAAGTGGAATTGTACCCTTAATTGAGTGTTTGGATTATACATTCTTAGTAGAAATACAATAAATCAATGTATATTGATGTTATACACTTCAAATTTGTTGAAATTTTAAATTATTTCTAAGAGATATTAGATTTGTTAGGATTTCTAGATAAAAAAAAACTTTCTTTCCTTCTTCCTTTCTGATCCAGATTCATTTCCTTTTCTTGGCTAATTGCTCTGGGTAGAACCTCCCATAAAATTTAAAATGCAAGTGTCAAGAATGCACATTCTATCTTGTTTTGGATAATTTGGGGAACATATCAATTTTTCCCCATTCTGTATGTTATTAGATCTAAAATTTCCATAGCTGACTTTTATCAGGATGAGGACATTTTTCTATTCTTCATAGAATGATGTTTGTATCACAAAGCAATATTGAATATTGTCAAAGCCCTTTTATGTGTGTTTGATGAAATGATTTTGTTTTTCCATTATTCTGTTGATACAATGTTATTACATTAATGATTTTCAGATGTTAACTAACAAGACATTCCTGAGAAAATCCTGCTTGGTGATCATATATAATCCTTTCTATTTTTTTTCTAGATTCAGTTTGATAGTTATTTTGTGGAGGAATATTGCATCTGTATTTATTTCAGATATCAGTTTTTTTTCTTGTGATATTTTGTCTAACTTTGATTTCAGAATAATAGTGACCTCATAGAATGAATTGAGAAATCTTTCCTCCTAATTTTTGAAAATATATGAAAACTGATATATAAATTTTCAAAAATTAGGAAGGAAGACTTCTCATCTCCACCTGGCTCTGTGAGTATTTTAGGGTACTCTGTAAATGCTTTGAGCTCTTACTTCGTGCTTCTGCAGAGCCTCAAGGTTAGCCAGACCTGAGAAATTAGGAACTTCTCAGATTTTTCTTGGCTTGACACCCAGCCCTGCTCATATTTAGAACTATATATTAATGAATTCCTCTCATCAGTTAATTAATTTTATGACTGTTTCTTTTCAGTTTTATTTCAGTATAAAAATAAACTCATGCAATTTTGACTATAATGAGATATATTCCATGTCTCTTATGACTTATATCTATATAATTCTTTCTTGAAAGAGACATGTTACTCCTTCCATCTTGCTTCTTTATAGTTATATACATTAAGAATTGCATTAACTTTATAATTGGGAGCTTTCTTATCAACACCCTTAGTTCTTTTTTTTAGCTTTCATTTTGCCTTTGTGTTTTAGGTGGGAATATATATTATAAGTGAAAATAAATAAAGTACATTCCTGATTAAGATGCTAGCATTCTCAGAATGAGGAAAAAGTAAAACACTGAAATAAAATTTTTGTATTTTGATTTCAGGACTTAGAATTCATGGTACCTAGAGCGATGCATAATGCAAGAATTGTCTCAGAGAAGAGGGAGATTACAATGGTGTAATATATCTATTTCTATGCCATACATCAACTAAAAGAAAAAGTCTAAGGAGGCAGTAATTATCTAAACTTTAGGGTAAAGAATACTTTACATGAATTTCATCTCAAAGTGTACTAGGAATCTCAAACTAAAATGCATCCTTCATTAATCCCTTTCACTTATGTCCCTCACAAATATATAATATTGAAAAAATTCTCTCTCATCCCCAACATTCCTGATCTTCCTTCTCTCTTCTTTTTTATGTCCTCCCTTTCATATTACTTGTACCCTTATAACAAAGCCATGTATTCAGCTTTTTATCATCTTTTAGAATTACTCCTTTCCTACCAATGAAATTAGGCTCTACATGGCGAAGGATATTTGGTTTATTGATGACATATTCCAAATGCCTGCAAGTGTCTGTCACAGAGTAGTTGCTTAGTTAATACATCCTGAATGAAAAAATGAATCCATGTATGTTTTGGATGTGAGAGAAACTCAAACTTGTCATCTCAACCTGGCTCTGTGAGTATTTTGGGGCACTCTGTAAATGAGATGAGAAGTTTGAGTGTCTCTGCACAAGCACGAAGTAAGAGCTCAAAGCATTTACAGAGTACGCTAAAATACTCACAGAGCCAGGTTGAGATGAGAAGTTTGAGTGTCTCTCAAGGTTTCATGTGTTAAAATTTAATCCCTGTGGGAATTATTAAGAGGGTACAAAGTTAATCTAATTATAGTATTCAGAGGTAGGGTAAGAATTGATTAGGGTTAGATAAGGTCATTAGAATATATCCCCCATGATTTGAGCCTCATGGTTTAATGAGAGCTATCATAAGACAACATACACACATGTGCTCCCTGTCTCTTGTAATATGATGTCTTATTTTGAGACTCTACCATACCCAAGTATGAATCCTCAACCTTATCCAACATAACTATGAGCCAAAATATATTTCTTTAAATCATATGAATTCTGTAGTATTGTGTTATTAGCAATAGGAATCAGACTAATAAAATGTATTATAATTGAAAAACTGGAGTACTGGTTACAGCCTAGATATTTAAGTGTCTGGTAAGATACAAGAATTTTGTGAACTGAGCCGTTTCACTTACTTTATGTCCTATCAAGATATTGATTAGGGGCTGGGGCTGGGGCTCAGTGGTAGCACACTTGCCTGGCATGTGTGAGGCACTGGGTTCAATTCTCTGCACCGTGTATAAATAAATAAAATAAAGGTCTATCAACAACTAAGTATATATTTTAAAAAGATATTGATCAGATTTCTAATTATATCTTCACCTGTGTGCATTTGGCCAACAAGTTCCACTTCATGATAGAAGCAACACATACCCAGTGTTATGATGTATAGTTGTTATTCATGAAATATTTGACAATTGAATGGATAATATTGATAGATAAAATACATGTACTCATCTGAGTCTAATTTAGTACATCTAAATGTGTGTGTCTAAATTACCATGACTACAGTTTTTTAACCTCCAGGGCAGCTAGTTCGCAGTCTTTCTAGTTTACCTTCAGATATTATACACTAGCTTTTAGTTTAAATCACTCATTTGTAGTCATGGGATACCTTCAACTGATTTCTCTGTGTGAGAACTATTTATACCTACAATTCTTGAATTGTTTTACATTGCAAACATTTGTGTTTTAGGCCATATTCTCTCTGAGCTCCCTTGTGAAAGCTTTGCTTGACTGTTTATTATTATTATCTTTGCCCTTTTTTTACCCTCATTTTTAGTTGTGTTATTATTTGTTTCCCCAGAGTCTGATCTAATGTTCTTTTTATTTTTTAAAAAATTCTTTGCTACTTGAGGACAGAGTATGTGGAGTGATGGCTTCTGGTATAAATGTTATTTTATAAAGAAAAACACATTTCTAATATTCTTATTTGAATTTTGCCAAAGAGATT
Source organism: Marmota flaviventris (assembly GCF_047511675.1). NCBI lineage: Eukaryota > Metazoa > Chordata > Mammalia > Rodentia > Sciuridae > Marmota > Marmota flaviventris. The sequence continues at coordinate 105,396,301 of NC_092518.1, forward strand.
TTTATCCTTAAGAGTCCACCTATAGGAAAGACCTTAACATTTTGGTCATAACCTGCTTTTCTTGATCATGTTTTCTAGTACTATAGTTGAGAAATAGTTCCTATCTATGTAGACATAGAAAAACAGAAATCATTCTCTTTGATTCTTTTGCCTATTCAATTCTTATCAGTTCAACTAGGTCTTAAATAAAAATCTCCAAACAGTGTGTGACTCGATTACACATCATAAAATTTTCTGGTACTAACTCTCCTCACATAACAGGAAATGACAAGCTTGGGACCACAACAATTAGTGGAGAATACATGAATTTACTAGAAAGGAAATTATGCTTAAATATAAAATAATTAAGAATTCTAAAATCAGAAATTAAATGTTATACCTCATAAACTCTGCTACTAAGACTTTAAAATGTTTTAAAATGTGATAATTCTACCCTCCTGATAGTGATCACAAACAAGGATCTGGACCCCTTTATAAGTAGTAAAATAAGGCAGTTTTCTTTAAGGTTGTGTGAATGTGAATACAGATAAAAAAAGGAAGAAGTCATCCAACAGTGGCTTTTAATGAGGGCCATATCACCACTTAGTGGGCATTTGGGAAATGTGTTGGGAAATGTACATTGATTTTTATAACGATGGATGTTTCCCATTGCATTTAGTGAGTGCAGGCTAGGAAGACTAGATATCCTGTAACATGGGGAAGAAATTCACACAGTAAAGAATCACTTTATTAACTCTGTGATTTCTGACTGTATTTACTTAGTTGTTGAGAGCCACAGCCGAAGGGGCCCCAGCAAACTTCCAGCTGCCAGCAAACTTCCAGCTGCCAGCTGATGATTGGCTCACAGCGGCCTCAGCAACTTCTAGCTGCCAACTGATTGGCTCCTCTGCGGTGATGCTCATTGGGCTGTTTCCCCGCCCTTTCAGACCATGGAGCTGCTCATTGGAGGACTTTTTTTGGCTCCGCCCACACGACCCAGCCAATTGGCCTCAAGAGCAGGAGGAGTGGGGGAGGTTGAGAGGCTTGTGGGAAGCCAATGGTGGCAGTTGGGCTCTGAGGGTTTTCCTGAGGAGCTGTGTGGTTTGGTGTGTGTGTTCTAAAAATAAAGTTTGTTTCTTTTGACAAGTGGCTCCTGAATTGTGCCCAGCCAGACTGCGGCACTTAGTCATGCTGGCAGTAGCCCTGTTTAAAATTACCTGGGGGGCTGGAGATATAGCTCAGTTGGTAGAGTGATGCCTCACATGCACAAGGCCCTGGGTTCAATCCCAAGCACCACAAAATAGATAGATAGATAGATAAGTAAATAAATTTTCCTGGACCTAGAACCCACTGATTTTGAGGGGATGACTTTAATATACATTGAATTTTCTATGAAAGTAATTATTTTGGTAATCAAATGAAAGCTGTGAATATTTCTTTGTGTTTGACTTAATTAACAAGACTTACTATTTCAGAAAGTGATGCTTAAATCTCTAATAAAACACCCCCCTATCAGTTTGCATTTATACTTGTCATATTCATGGTGATTCCAAGTCTTTGATGACTTCATTATATCTAGCATAGTCATTCTGAAGAATTTACCTAATGAATTATAGATTCATAACTTTTCTTTAATTTCTTCTTTAAAGCATGGATAGGGCACTACATAGATTTTAAAATTATGTATAGGTAAAGGTTTTATAAGCTATTCATTTTAGGTTAGTAAAGTACAATAATATAATAAGGGGTCATATGGTCTGACAGACTTGAAAAATGCTATACTCTTCTTTCTTTTTGTCAATAGCAGTTATCACTTTAGTCAATGAGTTATAATTGCTATTTCATCATGTTTTGTAATTGTCTCACCAATAGGAATATTAATTCTATGAGAAAAGAGATCTCTGGTTATTTATTCACTAATACATCCAGGAACTTAAATTGTGTTCAACACTTATAAACAAATTAATCTGTTAATTCACTTCTTTAACAAATATTTAGTGAATATGTATTAGATAAATAAAGTTGAGTTATCAAATTTACAAAAATGAATGACAATATGTTATAAGAAGGTGCGTCTCCTTTCTATATAGAAAGCATGTTAAGTTTAGAAAAAGACTTAATTCAGGTTTCTTGTTGACTACATAATATTGGGCAAACCCTTGAGTCCTTAGAGACTCAGTTTTCATCTCTGCTGTATGATGGAAAATATTTTCTACCATGTAGAGTTATAAGGATTGAATGAATAATTTTATATAATGTCCCTAGCACAGTATCCAGTGTAGAATGGGCTCACAGCTGAAGTTCTTGAAATTGTGAATTTATGGCAAGGAACATTGCAATCTACCTTGAATCAAAAAGAATACACTAAAATGAGAAGAAAAAAATGATGATTTTTCTGGCACAGGCTAATTGAACTGGTTTTATTTAAATTTATTTAAGTTTTTGTTTGTTTTTGCATTTTATTTATTTTTATTGTTTTAGTTATACATGACAGTATGATTCACTTTGACATATTTATAAAATCATGCAGTATAATTTTTTTCAAATTCAGTCCTCAATACTTTACCTTCTTCTCCTCTCCTCCTCCTTCCTGGTGATCCCTTTCCTCTACTAACATTTCTGTTATTGATTTTTAGTTTGTTTTTTTAATACTGTTGTGTAGATGTACATGATTTAAATGTAAAATAACTAAAATAAATTTAAAATAAACATAAAAGCATTTCTTTTTTTAATTAAATTATGTATTTATTCTAATTTGTTCTACATGATAACAGAATGCAATTCATTTCATTTTACACATAGACAACATTATTTTTCTTTTTATTTTTTTAAAGAGAGAGAGAGAGAGAGAGAGAGAATTTTAATATTTTTTTTTTAGTTTTCGGTGGACACAACATCTCAACATCTTTGTTTGTATGTGGTGCTGAGGATCAAACCCGGGCCCCACGCATGCCAGGCGAGTGCGCTACCACTTGAGCCACATCTCCAGCCCAACAACATTATTTTTCAAGTCACTGATTGTACACAAAGTATTTTCACACCATTCGTATCTTCATACATATACTTAGGGTCATGACGTCTAACTCATTACACCATCTTTCCTACCATAATGCCCTCACCTTTCCCCTCGCTCCCCTTTGCCCTATGTAAAAGTCCCTCCTTTCCTCCAGTGCTCCCCCCACATCACAATTATGAGTCAGCATCCTCATATTAAAGAAAACATTTGACCTTTGGGTTTTTTTGGATTAGCTTAATTCACTTAGCATTATATTCTACAACTCTATCCATTTACCTGTAAATGCCATAATTTTATTATCTTTTAATGCTGAGTAATATTCCATTGTGTATATATTACCACATTTTCTTTATTCATTCATCTAGTGAAGGGCATCTAGGTTGGTTCCACAAGTTAGCTATTGTGAATTGTGCTGTTATAAACAGTGATGTGGCTATGTCCCTGTACTATGCTATTTTTAAGTCCTTTAGGTATAAACTGACGAGTGGGATAGCTGGATCAAATGGTGGTTCCATTCAAAGTTTTCTAAGGAATCTACATACTTCTTTCCAGATTTGTTGCACCAATTTGCAGTCCCACAAGGGATGTATGAGTGTGCCTTTTTCCCTCCATCCTCACCAACACTTATTTCTATTTGTATTCTTAATAGCTGCCATTCTGACTGGAGTGAGATAAAATTTTAGGGAAGTTTTGATTTGCATTTCTCTAATTGCTAGATAGGTTGAACATTTTCTCATGTATTTGTTGATTGATTGTGTATCATCTTCTGAGAGGTGTCTGTTCAGTTGCTTGGCCCATTTATTGATTGGGTTATTTGATTTTTTTGGTGTTTAGCTTTTTGAGTTCTTCATATACCCTAGACATTAGTGCTACATGTGTTGTGTGAATGGTAAAAATTTGTTCCCAAGATGTAGGCTCTCTATTAACCTCGCAGATTGTTTCTTTTGCAGAGAAGAAGCTTTCTAGTTTGAATCCATCCAATTTATTGATTATTTATTTTAATTATTGTGCTATAGGAGTCTTATTAAGAAAGTTGTGGCCTAATCCGACATGATGGAGATTTTGGCCTACTTTTTCTGCCATTAGGTGGAAGGTCTCTGGTTTAATTCTTATATCCTTGATCCATTTTGAGTTGATTTTTGTGCATGGTGAGAGATAGAGGTTTAATTTCATTTTGTTACATGTGGATTTCCCCCAGCACCATTTGTTGAAGAGGCGATCTTTTCTCCAATATAAGTTTATGGCACCTTTGTCTAATTTGAGATAACTGTAATTATGTGGGTTAGTCTCTGTGTCCTCTATTCTGTACCATTGGTCTACCAGTCTGTTTTGGTGCCAATACCATGCTATTTTTGTTACTATTGCTCTCTGGTATACTTTAAGATCTGGAATAGTAATGCCACCAGCTTCACTCTTCTTGCTAAGACTTGCTTTGGCTATTCAGGGTCTCTTATTTTTCTTTTTTTTTTTTTAATTTTTTTTATTGGTTGTTAAAAACATTATAAAGCTCTTGACATATCATATTTCATACATTAGATTCAAGTTGGTTATGAACCCCCCTCTTATTTTTCTAGATGAATTTCATGGCTGCTTTTTTATTTCTATGAGGAATGTCATTGGGATTTTGATTGGGATTACATGGAATCTGTATAGTGCTTTTGGTAGTATGATAATTTTGAAAATATTAATTATGCCTATTAAAGAATAAGGTGGATCTTTTCATCTTCTAAGGTCTTCTTTAATTTATTTCTTTAGAGTTCTGTAGTTTTCATTATAGAGGTTTTTCACCTCTTTCATTAAATTTATTCCCAAGTATTTTTTTGAGGGTATTGTAAATGGGTGATTTTCCTAGTTTTTCTTTCTACGGATTTGTCACTGATGTACAGAAATGCCTTTTATTTATGGTTGTTGATATTATATCCTGCTACTTTGCTGAATTCATTTATCAGTTCTAGATGATTTCTGGTGGAATTTTTTGGGCCTTCTAGGTACAGAATCATATAGTTAGCAAATAGTGATAATTTGTGTTCTTCTTTTTCTATCTATATCCGTTTAATTTCTTTTGTCTGTCTAATTGCTCTGGCTACAGTTTCAAGAACTATGTTAAATAGAAGTGATGAAACAGGGCATCCCTGTCTTGTTCCAGTTTTTAGAGGGAATGCTTTCAATTTTTCTTCATTTAGAATGATGTTGGCCTGGAGCTTAGCATAGATAGTTTTACAATGTTGAGATATATTCCTGATATCCCTAGTTATACTAGTGTTTTGAACATGAAGCAATACTGCATTTTATCAAATACTTTCTCTGCATCCATTGAGATAATCATATGATTTTTATCTTTGAGTCTACTGATGTGATGAATTATATTTATTGATTTCCGTATGTGAAACAACCTTGCATCCCTGGGATAAACCCTACTTGATCGTGGTGCACTATCTTTTGGATATGTTTTTGTATTCGATTTGCCAGAATTTTATTGAGAAATTTTGTATCTATATTCATTAGAGATATTGGTCTGAAGTATTCTTTCTTTGATGTGTCTTTGTCTGGTGTTGGAATCAGGGTGATATTGACCTCATAGAATGTGTTTGGAAGTGTCCCCTCTTTTTCTATTTCATGAAATAGTTTGAGGAATATTGGTGTTAGTTTTTCTTTAAATAACTTGTAGAAATCAGCTGTCTGTCTATCTAGTCCTGAGCTTTCCTTGGTTGGTAGGTTTCAAAGATATCCACAGACTGAACGGGAAAGTGTGGGATATTATATACCATTCACATGGTCTGTGTAAACAAGCAGGGGTTTCCATCCTCATATCAAATAGACATCAAGCTAAAGTTAATCAAAAGGGATAAATATGGACATTTTACACTGCTTAAGGGAAACCTACATCAACAAGACATAACAATTATAAATATATATGCCCCAAACCATGAGCATCTATATTCATCAATCAAACTCTTCTCAAAATCAATAGTCAAATAGACCACAACACAATAATTCTGGGTGACTTTAACACCCCTCTTTAACCACTGGATAGATCTTCCAAACTAAAGCAAAACAAAGAAGCTATAGAACTCAATAATACAAAGAATAACTTAGATTTAACTGACATATAAAAAATATATTACCCATCAATTAGCAAATACACTTTCTTCTCAGCAGCACATGGATGCTTCTCTAAAATAGACTATATATTATGCCACAAAGAAACTCTTAGCAAATATAAAAAAGTAGAGATATTACCTGCATCCTATCAGACCACAATGGAATTAAATTAGAAATCAATAATATAATAAAAAACAAAAGCTACTCCAACACCTGGAGAATAAATAATATGCTATTGAATGAACAATGGGTTGCAAAAGGTATCAAGGAGGAGATAAAAACTCTTAGAGGTAGATGAGAACATTGATATGACATGTCGGAATCTCTGGGACACTATGAAGGCAGTATCAAGAAGAAAATTCATGGCATGGAGTTTATTCCTTCAGAAAAGAAAAAAGTCAACAGATAAATGACCTAACATTACATTTCAAAGCCCCAGGAAAAGAAGAACAAATCAACACCAAAAGCAGTAGAAGACATGAAATAATTAAAATCAGAGCTGAAATTAAAAAAAAAATTGAAACAAAAGAAAGAATTGAAAAAACTGACAAAACAAAAAGTTGGTTTTTTTGAAAAAAATAAATAAAATTGATAAACCATTAGCCATGCTATTGAAGAGGAGAGAGAAAACTCAAATTACTAACATCTGTGATGAAAAATAAAATATCATGACAGACACTACAGAAATACAGAAGATAATTAGAAATAATATTGAAAATTTGTACTCCAATGAAATAGAAAATACTGAAGGCATCAACAAATTACTAGAGTCATATGATTTGCCCAAATTGAATCATAATCTGTTTAAATTGTGATATACAATACAGATCAATTTCAATCAAGGAAATAAAGAATGCCATAATAAAAGCATTTCTTAATACTCACACAGCCATGAGTTTTAAACAATAAAACAGAATGTTGTATTTGTACACACATAGAATAAAAGGTAATGAAAGTTAGGAAAAATTTACATAGGGGCTCCACCAATGTGTCACCTAACTTTTTCATACCAAATGTGGCTTTAATCAAGTTTCTGGCTTTAGGCTGTTAAAATCAGCATAAAAACTTATTAAAATGATCTTTTCTATCTCTCAGTTCCCATCTTTTCCATTTTTGTTACATCAACCACAACCTGTAGATTTCATAAGAACTTGAGGATATTGGCTCACACTAATTACTTATTATCTTCCACAGCCTTTATTATTTGTTCCAAACTCTTTAGCACTTGATTACAACCTTCCTTGTATTGTTCTTCTAGTGATTCATGTTTATAAAGTTCCCAGCCATTCTTCTTTAAGTGCCCAACTAAAACTCTATTTAAGGATACTTACAGTATTTGTTATTTTCAAAGACATTATTGATGCTACTTGTATTATCAAGAGAGTTTATACAGGAATATAAATATGGATGCTAATGTATGTGGAAGTCTTAATAGCTACTATATTTTGGGATAGGGATTGACTACAGTTCTATAAGAATACTTCTAGGAATTTACCTGAGGTTAGGTAGCAATTCTTAGGAAACCCAAAGAAAACAAAATGAAAAGAAAATCCAGTTATATTAATTATAGTGGGTATTATGTTTGGTCTTATCCTCCAATACTTTATTTTCCTATATTTATGAGAGGTTGAATTGTATCAAGGCAACTGTGTGTTAACTCTCACATAAAAGTATTATAAGTTAAAATCCTAGGAAAAAGTAAGAGGATAGATAGGAAAGGTAGCAGAATACAACAGTTACTAATAGGGCATTATGTAAAAATGTGGATGTGTAACCAATGTGATTCTGCAATCTGTATTTGGGGTAAAATTGGGAGTTCATAACCAACTTGAATCTAATGTATGAAATATGATATGTCAAGAGCTTTGTAATGTTTTGAACAACCAATAAAAAAAGAAGTAAAAAAAAGTAAGAGGATAGGGGTAACAGGAATATTATATTTTCCATTATATTACCTTTCCCCTTCTTACTTTTTATTACAGATTTAGTTGTATAGTTCTAATTGCTACTTATACCTGACATTGAAAATGAAAATCTACTTGACAGTTTTGAGCAAAGAAGTAACATAATCATATTTATGTTACTTTTATCCTAAACCAAGCCCTCGTTATTTCCCCTCAGTTCCCCGCCAGGTATTTCTGCAGCTTTACTAAATTTCTAGAAAACAAGAGTTTGTGCTTTTGATTTAACAGTCGAGAAATTTAGAGTGTATTTGTTAATAACAGCTCAATTGTTAAATTTTCTCCTAAATCAAATGCTTGTATCCCATTTTTCTTTCTTATACATGACACATCCAAACTGTCAACAAACCCTGTCGGTTATATCTTTAAAATATATCTAGAATGTAATCATTTCTTACTTCTTATATAGTCATGAGCTTGATTCAGTCATGATCAATTGCTTGTTTTGTTATAATAATCTCTTAAATGTTCTTACTTCTTCTGATCTGGACCCACATGTGATCTGTTCTCAACACAACAGTCAAAGTGTTCTTTTTAAAGCATAAATATGATTATGTTACTTCTCTGCTCAAAACTGTCAAGTGGATTTCCATCTTACTCACGTCATAGGAAAAATCAGTCTTAAGATCTATAAAGCTCCACATAATTTGTCTGCATTAACTTGCTGATTTATTTTTCTCTATTCTTGCTTACTCAAGTTCAGTTACATTGGGATACTTGCTGTGCCACAAATACCCCAGTGATGTTCTCATCTCTTTGCCATTGCAATTAGTGCTTTATTTTTCTTGCCTCAAATATGTATATGAGCAGATCCTGCTTTTCCTCCACATATTTACTCAAAAGTACTTTTCTCAACATGAATCCATGTAGTTATTCTCTATAAAATTTGAAGCCTCTTTGACAATTCAATTCCCCTTCTCAGAAAATAGATGTCTTTTGTCCCCTGCTCAGCACATTTCACTATCTAAAATATTGTTTTTGGCTATGGATTTAGCTCAGTGGTAGAGTTCTTGTCCTTATCTAGCATGTGCAAAGTTCGGGATTCAGTCCTCATTACCACAAACTAAATGGACTGTTGTTTCTACTTATTTAACTTGTGAATCATCTTCATTTTCCCACTAAACTTTAAGCTCTTTGATGGAAAAATTTGATATATGGCATTCCAATATTTGTTGAATAAATTAGGGAAAGAACAGCAATGGGCATGGTCATGTTCGTGTATTATGCAGCAAAGGACCTGTTAGAAGATAAGTGATATCATTGTGTGATTCAGTTATGTCTTCTACTTCTTAGCAGGAAAGATAAAACACAATAAGAGTTTGCGACTGCATGGTAGTCTGGTGCGCCCACCGCCGCCTGCACCGCCACCGCCTCCGCCCCGCGACGACCACAGCCACCCCTGCCCTGCAGCCGCCGCCACCGCCGCCGCTTGTATCGCCGCCGCCTCAGGACCGGCTGTATGATTAGGCCACAATCTTCAATGAGGAAACATATTCCTCAGTTCTGTGGTGTTCTTGGTCACACATTTATGGAGTTTCTGAAGGGCACTGGAGATTACTGCCAGGCACAGCACGACCTCTATGCAGACAAGTGAACTGTAGAAATTCATTACTACTCCACCAAGAAGCCCCCATAAGAGTGGTTAACCTGGACACAGACGTATTGAATTGAAAATCCACCGAGCATTTTACAAGAATTCTGACCTGGATGGGGTAAACCTCAGTGCACTTCCTTTCTATTGCCTCAGTATTAATGGATTGAAGAATTGCTGCTTCTTGTTAGGAGGTTCATTTCATTTCCCATTAATCCCAACTTCATACTCAAAGCACTGAGAATATCAAGTGGAGTATATTGAAGTAGACTTCAGTTACTTTGCATCATTTCTGTATTCAATTTTTTAAATTCTTTCATAACCCTATTGAGTGTTTTTTTAACTAAATTAACATGGCTCAAATGAACCGCCCTGCTTCTGTAGAAGTCACATACAAGAACATGAGATTTCTTATTACACACAATCCAACCAATGCAACCTTAAACAAATTTATAGAGGAACTTAAGAAGTATGGTGTTACCACAATAGTAAGAGTATGTGAAGCAACGTATGACACTACTCTTGTGGAGAAAGAAGGCATCCATGTTCTTGATTGGCCTTTTGATGATGGTGCACCACCGTCCAACCAAATTGTCGATGACTGGTTAAGTCTTGTAAAAATTAAGTTTCGTGAAGAACCTGGTTGTTGTATTGCTGTTCATTGTGTTGCAGGCCTTGGGAGAGCTCCAGTGCTTGTTGCCCTGGCATTGATTGAAGGCGGAATGAAATATGAAGATGCAGTACAATTTATAAGACAAAAGCGGCGTGGAGCCTTTAACAGCAAGCAACTTTTGTATTTGGAGAAGTGTCGTCCTAAAATGCGGCTGCACTTCAAAGACTCCAATGGTCATAGAAACAACTGTTGCATTCAATAAAACTCGGGCGCCTGATGCTATTGCCTTGGAAGTGGAACTTAAAACGGGACCTAATTTGTCATACATATTAGCCAACATGTTGGCGTGGTGAATAAGTCTGATGAAGCTTCCATAGGAGTATTGGAAAGCAGTTTTACCAGGCCACAAGCTTGACAGAATTTCAACCTCTATGTTTGGGTTATGATCAACCTGTTTGGACACTTAGCAAAAGATTCTTGCTGTTCACAATTTAAAAATGTGCTTATCATTTGTACCAGTTGACCTTTCCTGAAATCATGCGGTATTGAGTTAATGTCTTTAAATCTATTTCCATGCCAGAATCTTACATAAGAAATTTAGAAAGATTAGGTGCCAAAATACCCAGCACAATACTTGTATATTTTTAGTATCATACAAAACCAAAATTCCAGGAACTAAGAACACTCTAGACCTTATGTGATTTATTCCTTCAGTCATTTCAAACATTGTAGGCCCTATATGATTATTTGCCTGCTCTTTTTATGTTTACATCTCCCACATTCATACCAGTACACATCAGGTTTGCTTTTACCTATTGGGATTTTTTTGTTTTTGTTTTTGTTTTTGTTTTCTTTTACCAAGTCTTACAGCAATTATTTTTATTTAATATCTTTCTATAAGTCTTATTTTTGCTGTTATGGGAAACCTCCATTTTGAAAACCTACGTTTTTACAGAAGCACATGTCTTTAAGTCTCCAGACAAAAAAACAAAAAAAAAGCCTTACAGTTAATTTAATGTTTGCACTCTGACGTACAATTTAACAGGGAGGGCCTGAAAAAAAGAATGGGAGGGGGCTATTAAATATTTTTAGTAAAATGTTGCCTTTGTCTTGTGCAGAACCTGTAGAATATATGCTCTTTAATTTAGTAAATATTTTTTAAAAGGTAGAGATGCTCTGTTATTGTAGGTAAAACAATTCTTAATCATAAAGTTTCTGAAATTCTTGTAATTTTTTTCATAATTATCAGAAGTTGTTCACCGACTTTTTGTTTGAAGTGTGATTTTTTTTCTTTTATTCCCAACCTCTTGCAAAAAAGAAAAAAGAAAAAAGTAGGTTTCTGCTGATGAATTGAGCAGACATCTAATATTTTATATGCCTTTTGAGCTGTGTAACTTAATATTTGGATACTTGATAATTTTGTTTTATTATGTAATTGATAAAATGGTGATGTGTATTAATGTTAGTTCAACCATATATTTATACTGTTTGGGAATATGTGGTTATAGTTCTGTGGGAGAAATAATTTGTCAATGTTCACCAGCTTGTAAAAACTTAGTGAGAGAGCTTAAACATCTAAATAAATAATGAAATGCAAAAAAAAAAAAAGAGTTTGCATTTGAGGGCTTGGGATGTGGCTCAAGCAGTAGTGCGCTCGCCTGTCATGCGTGCGGCCTGGGTTCGACCCTCAGCACCACATACAAACAAAGATGTTGTGTCCGCCGAAAACTATATTAAAATTCTCTCATTCTCTCTCTCTCTCTCTCTCTCTCTCTCTCTCTCTCTCTCTCTCTCTCTCTCTAAAAAAAGAGTTTGCATTTGAGAATACAGGTAGAAAACAGAAACAGAGGATTGTGGCATTTAGGTCTCAAATATTTCTTCAATTGTAATGAAAATTCTGAATCAAATGCTGTAGAAAAGTAAAAGAAAAAAATTATATTGGAGAATAGATGCCTATAGTCCTGTAGCAACATTAATAATTGAACATGCTGTGTCTTTCCTCTGAGCTCAGATGTGGTTTTAGAATCCCTCTTAATACCATATTGCAGATAGCCAGAATTGGAACTATTTCCACTCCTGTAAATTGTTCCTTATATATATTATGAATACCTTATCAAGGTTTTGGGCTTCTTTGTACTATTAGAAAATTCCAGAATAACAGACTTGGAATTAACTAATGAATATTTTGGTGATCTCTTCTGTGGCCATCCATCACAATGGGAAGTTGAAAAATAAAAGAATATAAAAGACATATTTAATACTCAAAACATTTGCTTTCTGAAAATATGTAGTAAGAAAAAAGGACAATAAGATACTCTGAAAAGATTCATATGTCAAAATGGACATTTCAACTTTCCAAGTTTTATATGCAGCACCACAAATATAAACATGAAAACTGAAATACTGAATAACTTGTAACTTCTTTTTTATTTCTTATGAAGCATAGCCTTGTTCTTTTTCCTTTATCCCCTAATGGAATTGACTGCCTTAAAAATATGTTAAAGTTAAATTTTTCAAATAAAATTGATTATATTAAAATTAAAACTCATGTTTATTAAATGACTCCATTTAAGAGATAAAAGGAAAAGCCCCGGAGTGGAAATAAATATCTGAAATACATATATTATTGCCAAGTGTATAGAAAGGACTCTTTTAAAAATAAGTAATAAAAAGACAGGTAACCAAAGAAAAAAATAGGCAAGGGACGTAATCAAGTACTACACACAAAGGTTAGACTCTTTCCAAATACAAGTAGAATATCTGGCTAAGAAACAATCTTATTCTAGAGAGTCGGTATGGCAGAAAGAACTTGAAGGGCCATATAGGAAGAAAAAGAGTTTACAGTGTTGAACATAACTTTGTACATTCTTCTTTTCTTCTCTGGATTTTTAAAAAAGTCATCACATTAGAAAAGAGTTGGATGGCTGACAGAAGTGGTGTCAAAGAGGAAGAGAAGCTAGAAGATCTCACAGTTCCAGAAAGCAAATTATTGGAATTCAGGACTGAGAAGGAAGCAAGGACCTGAGAGGCCAAGATCCTAACAATCTAAGAAAATGAGTCCAAAAATCAGCACTAGTTTTCTCTTTGATACACATGTTAGTTAAAGTTATAAGGGCAGTTATAGAAAAAGATAATTAAATATTAGTAGAAAGCAAAGTGGTAATTTCAAAATAACCCTGTACTAATGTAAAAACAAATGGAGCCCAAGTATATTAAGTAGTAGAATATGGCATTATATTATTAAAGATTAATATAAAAGTTACAAAACTTGACTGCCTATACCATGAGAGAGATCTGAAACAATAATTTATAATATAATTTAAAAATAGGAAAAAGTATTATCAATAATTTTGAAAAAATAATCAATTAAGTGGAAGTTAAAGATGGCATTGTTTCAACTCAGGAAAAGTAAAGATATGAAAATGTTAACAAAAAAGGGGAGTCAATATAGAAGACAAAAAAGAGTTATAACATATGGGATAAAGATATCATGAAGGAAATACTATAACAAATAACATTAATATAATGCAAGACAAAAATGAAATAATTATACTGAATTTAACAATTATCTACCTCTATAAATAAGTTGAGTTTATTAAATACCAAACAAACTTAAGGATGCTGTTTTAGTCAGATTTTTTACAAATGTGCCCAAAAGACCTAACAATAATAATTAGAGGAGAAAAAGTTTAATTCGGTACTCATTGTTTCAGAGGTCTCAGTTCATAGCTGGCTGGCTCCATTCCTCAGGGCTCTGGATGAGGCAGGAGATCATGGAGGATGAGTGTGGTAGAAGAAAGGAGCTCAGAATGTGATACTCACTATATATACCACAAAGGAATGCCCTCAGGGACTCAGCACCTCCATCCATACACTACTTGCCTACAGTAGTTACCACTCAGGAAACTACTGAGTGGTAACCCAAGGGATTAATTCACTGATTGGTTTAAGGCTTTCATAACCCAATCATTTTACCTCTAAATCTTCCTTCATTGTCTAACACATGAGCTTTGGGGGACACCTCACATCTAAACCATAACATTCTGCCCATGGTCCCCCAAAGCTCATGCCCATGTCACAATGCAAAATAAATTTATTCCATTTCAAAGGGTCCCCATAGCTTCAACAGTTCCAGTGTTGGCCAAAATTCCAAGTTCAATGTCTCCTCTGAGATTCAAGGAAAACTCTTTAGCAGTCAGCCCCCATGAAACTCAAAAGCAAGTTGTAATTCTGCAATCTGTATATGGGGTAAAAATGGGAGCTCATAACCCACTTGAATCAAAGTGTGAAATATGATATATCAAGAACTATGTAATGTTTTGAACAGCCAACAATAAAAAATTAAAAAAAAATAAATACATGACATGACAGCAGAATGCATTACAATTCTTATTATACATATAGAGCACAATTTTTTTCATATCTTTATATATAAAGTATGTTCATGCCAATTCATGTCTTTATACATGTACTTTGTGGTTTTTTTGTTGCATTATAATTCTTATTATACATACATACCATAATTTTTTATATCTCTGTTTATATATAAAGTATGTTGATACCCCAAAAAAAGTTGCATATATCCAATATATAAAGGCACTGAGTAAGCATTTATATTTTAAAAGGGAGAAATAGGAGCATAGAAAGAAGGGATGGAGCCAAAGCAAAACCAAAATCCAGCTAGGCAAATATGTCCTGTAGCTCCATGTCTAGAATCTGGAGCACATGGCATCCTGATGTTCTCTCCAAAGGACTTATGTAGCTCTGCTCCTATACCTTTGCTTGGTGCAACCCACCTGGCCTTCCTGTTGGCTTGTCTGTTCAATTCCTGCAGCTTTCCTTAGCAGTCATCCCAAATTGCCAGTATTTCTTAATCTTAAGGGTCTCCACTGCAGCTTCAGCTTCTTCCTCACATCTCCATGTTTTGCCCTCTCAGGAGCTGCCCACAGGGACTCCAAACCTGCTGCACTTTACCTGACCTCCTAGGCCTTCCTTTGAAATCTTGGTGAAAGCCTCCATGATCCTCTAACTCCAGCTTCCTGCATTCCTGCAGAACCAGTGCCACATGGTTGACCCCAAGTTCTGCCACCATCTCCAAAGTAGTCAAACCTCCAGGGACCTGGCTGCAGCAGCCTCTGAATGTCTGGGTAGGTGGGTGTGCATGCTGAAACAACTTACTAGGATCCTCTATACAAGCAAGATGTTCTCATGACCTCTTCTCAAAGTAATAATTACTTTTATGCCCTTGTATCTCAGATGGGTGTATTCTTGCCAATTCCTGAGATACCCTCAAGTCATCTTTTCTATTTTTTCTATTATTTAATGAATGTAATCCCTTTGATAGCCAAATCTTCCTTAGCCCCAGTTTTACGCAGTTTTCTGGCCATAGTGAAAGTTTTCAAATCTTTCAATTCTGCTTTCTACTCCTGATTATCACCATAAACTTGGCTGAAAGCTACCAGCAATATCCATGCTACCCTCTGAAGGCTGTGCTGTTTTGAAATTTCCTCCACCATATAAATTAGTCCATCACCTTTAAATTCAAACTCACAGAAAAATCTCAAGACATAGGTCAAACGTAGATAAATTCTTAGCCAGAACATAACATGAATGACTTTTAGTCAAATTTCCAATAGAGTTATCATTTTCTTCTACAACCTCATAAGCCCTGTCTTTGTTGTCTGCAGTTCTTTTGGCATACTGATTTTCTGAACTTCCACCAGAATTGCTCATTAACCTCTGCTTACAACAATCTAAAGCTTTCCCAGCTTGCATCTCTAAACTTTTCAAAATTCCTCTCACAAATTCCAAAAAGCTCTAAAAGTTTCTAAACCGAACCACATGATGAGGTAGGTGACAGCAGTGATCCCCCTTCTTGCTACCAATTTCTGTTTTAATCAGCTTTTTCAGTGCTGTTCCCAAAATACCTGATAAGAACAAGTAAAGGATAGCAATTTATTTTGGGGCTCATGGTTTTAGAGGTCTCAGTCTAGATGACCAACTTCATTCCTCAGGACCCAAGGTAAGGCAGGATATCACAGCAGAAGTGTGTGGATTAAAAAAGCACCTATGAGCATGGCACCAGGAATCAGAGAAAGAAAGATCTCTTCCTAAGACAAAATAGAAACCCCACAGGCATGCCCCCAATGACCCATATCCTCCATCCATGCCCCACCTGCCAAGTTACCGTACAATTAATCCCTATCAGGGGATTAATGCACTAATTAGGTTAAGACTTCCTAATCCAATTATCTCAATTATAAACTTTTCTTAGATGAAAGGTGGGAAAATAAGATAAATAAATGCTAATTTTCTTTCATTATGAAAGAAGTGTATATGAATACTATTTTATATGTGATGTTGATAATTGTTTTGAAACTTACCTGAACCTATATTTTTCAAACACCCTATGCTTAATTAAAGCAGAATATATGTCTTTCACATAAGTAAACATGCAATGAGGAAAACATCTAGTCTCTGGTCAACACATTAACAAAGAAAACATATTTAAATATTTTTTTAGAAAGCAGCAAAAGTGATCGTAATAAGTTGAACTTCCCTTTTAAAATAAGACTCAAATAAAGAGTTAAAACATGTACTCTTTGAGAACAATAACTAATCAAAAAACAAATCAAAACAAAAAACAAAACAACTAGGTCATTATAATATTAATGGCATAGACTATAATTTATTTCAAGAAGCATCAAATAAGGCAGAGATCACTCACTGTGTATTGATGAGGGATTAAAATATATATATTTGAAGTACTGTTATAAAGTCAAAAGAGAAACTAGCAAATAATAAAAATTATAGGAGATGATTCAAATATATAGTTTTAAATTAAAATATAATATTAAAAATTAACAATATAGAGGTGTTGAAAACATTAACATTCACTATATATATGCATATACATATATGTGTGTGTGTGTATATATATATATGTGTATATATATATATATATATATATATATATATATATATATATATATATCATATACATCAATGAAGCACAACATGAGGGGCATTCTGAAAAAATCACTGACCTGTGATCTTTAGTTGTTAAAATTAATGTGTCATCCTTACAGCCATACATTTTTGTATCCTTTCAGAGGACAGCAAGTACAAAGAGTGCACATAACTGACATCTTTTAAAATCTGCCTTATATTTTGAGCTGAGGCCATGCACTTCCCAAGCAGTAGTCAACATGTGTCTGAGCACAGAGGTGGTTAAAGAATATAGATTCTGGCAATGTTGGATATTCTGGGAAAAGTTTGAAGCACATCTCACCATTGGGCTGGCAACACCTTCTGAGAGAAATAGCTGTTGAAACCCTTATTCTACTCTTCTTTCTTTCCCCTTTCATTTTATAGGTATGAGGATGTACTGTGATATTAAATGTCTCATTCTTATTCCTGTTCCTTCTCTATTCTACATTTCACAGGATTTGCCACTAAATCCCCCAAATATTTTGCAATTATAACTATATGCTGGTGTCTATTGTCCTATTTAGTGTCAATATGATCTAAGATAGCAGACAATTGGATGGGATACTTGGACTGTCCATTCACCACATGAATAGCAATTAGGACAAGATCCTGAGTAGTATGTAGGATGAATAACCCATAATGAATGACGTTAGTTGAACTGATAAAACATTTTACCAGTGGTGACTTGAGAGAATACCCTGATGAAAGAAAAAGCCCAAGCTGAATGAGTGATTCAAGAATTTAACAAGATGGGTACAGCAATGTATACAAGAACAATGGAATTGCTTTTTTTTTTGCTAAGTTGCATTGATACTATATGGAAGGATGATGAGAAACTGAGAGTAGTTAACAGAAAAGTTTAGTGTAAGAACCAGAAGGCCCTTTGGTAGCCTTCAGAGAGTCGATTATGTCTACATTGGGAGAAATGACTGAAATAAGGAGTAAATTTCTGATCTTATACTTATGTTTTCAAACCTTCAAAGAAGATTTGTTAGCTTTAGGAAGTCTTCTAAGATCAGGGTTCTATGTGCTAAAATCTGGAAATATAACATGAAGAAAGTTGGATGAATATCCTTAATATTATAGTTCTGCAGACAGAACTTCAGAGTCCGAAGAGGTGCACCACTCCTCCCTATTAAGAGTTAGAAGTTTCCATGTGAGAACTGTGGTGGCCTTTTCCATGAGTACAACAGGTACTTCCCTCAGGAGATACACCTATTTTTTTTTTCTATTTTCAAGGCCGGTTGCTATCTTCAACAGCATGCTGTGGCTACAGATGTATTGGGCCTAATAGGAACAGAAAGGATTATACCCTAAATGACATGCAAGAATTAATGGGGTAATTAAGGGAAGGGAGATGGGATAGGTAAAGGAAAGACAGTGAAATGAATCTGACATAACTTTCCTATATACATATAATGAATACAGTATGATGAATCTCACCATCATGTACATCTATGAGAAATTAATTTAAAAAATAATTATGAATAAAAGGCAGAAAGATCAATAAAGAGAAGGGAGCAGGGTGTTGAGAGAGGGAAGAAAAAGGAGAGGTACTGGGGTCTTAATTAGAATAAGATATATTCCATGCTTGTATAATTATATCAAAACGGATTCTACTGTCATGTATAAATTAAAAGAACTAATAAAAATCTATAAAAGAAACATTTACCAGAAAGATCCAGAACACTTTTTTTTAAGGGCGCTAGACCTCAAATCTGATATTGTATAAGCAAGAATTCAGCAATTTGGGGCCATGCTGCAAAGGAATTTTTATTCTAATGAGGACCAGAGGTGATAGCACATATTCATTAATAGAGAGGCTCTTATAAGCCTAAAAACAGATAGCACGTATTCAGCAAATTATAAGTGCTCAATTTACATGACAGAGGATGGAAGAAGAGATTAAAGAAAATTTGGAGGTGAAATACTGGAATAATATAAAGAAAACCAGTGGTTGATTAGGTTGCATAGAAGGACCCAGAAGACCCAATACTCACCAAGGTCATCAGGAATGTACAAGTGAAAGAAAAACCAGCATCATTAAAAAAAAGTTTGATTGTAGCTCTTCTCTGTAGAGCTAATGATGGCAGAAAGACTAAAATTTTGATTTATTAATAGCCATGGAGATAATGGGGCCGTGATGCAGTAGAGTTCAGAATAACAAAACTATGATCACTCATACAGTAAAAAGTCACTCAGAAATAAGAATCAGCTGAGCTATTGGTGGAAAAAAATTGTGTATGAATCTCTAATTGTGCTTAATGACATGCATGAAAATAGTATATGTGTATAAATGTATACATATATACATATATATGCATATATGTGTGTGTATATATACATATATAATCAACTGGACATATAGATAAGAATATGGATATAGATATATGAGAAAATCAACAGGATGTTTGCATATGTAGACCCACCATGTAAGTGAAGGTAATCTGTTTTACTCAAAGTATACTAATTTAAATGTTAATCTCATTCAGAACACCACTACCCTCATAAGAATACCTAGACTTGTTTTTGAACAAGTAACTGTTTATTAAGGCCTAGCCAAATTGACACCTAAATTTATCCATAATAATAAATTTCTCAAAAATGAAAACTAATGAATAGTGTCTTAATGTAAAATGGTTGTGTTGGTTGGAAAGAATATATAGATGGGAAGAAGCAATTATGTAGGAACAGGAGTGAACTTTTGAAAGTGATGGATATGTTCAGGATATTGACTTTAGTGATGATTTATTTGTTATGTACTTGTGTCAAAGTTTACCATTATGTGTGGTTCAAGTATGCATGGTTCATTTTGTATCAAATATATCACAATAAAATCTCTTTTAAAATAATGAAATAGGACCTGACACAAATTTGCACTCAACAAATATTTGTTAAATGAGAAAATAAAATAATTAACTATTTATTCCACACAAGAAGTTAGGAAAATCAGATAATATTAAGAAAAATGGGAGAAAATAATTATCTCAATAAGAAACTTATTTAATAAGAAATAAACATGTAGGGGCTAAGACTATAGCTGAGTGATAAAATGCTTGCTTCACATGTGTGAGGCACTGAGTTCAATCCTCAGCACAACAAAAAATAAATAAGGATACTGTATGTTCATCTACAAGTAAATAAATATTTTTAAAAATGAAATAAACATGTAGAGTTATTAAAACTAAGTACAGCTGGGCTGGGGTTGTGGCTCAGTGGTACAGCGCTTGCCTAGCACATGTGAAGCCCTGGATTTGATTCTCAGCACCACATATAAATAAATAAAATAAAAATCTATTGACAACTAAAAAACTATTTAAAAAAAGACAAAAAATTAAAAAAAAAATAAGTACAGGATTCTGGAAATGTGGCAGGAAGTACCAGAAATTCCTCTCCCTACCCAGTCAATTATGCTGACAAAATCCATCTGATGTATTTATCTTGGAACTCTGGAGTCTTTTTAAGGTTTGGAAATTTAAGGGAAAACCTCAGATGGTAAACTGCAGTTAAGTTAATTTTAGTCAATTTCTCTCTGTTCTTAAATCAGCAGTAGTTACCCATCCTGCCCTCTGTTGTGGTAGACAGCTATACATATGTTCCTTGAGCATCTTGCATATCTTGTGGGATCCAAGGTGAGCAATAAAGAGGCTATCTTCTAAATATTAAGGATTTGTATTTTGATTGATTATTGCTGGTTTTAATCACAGAAGTATATACACAGGAGCAGTTGACCACTTTGAATCGCAACCCATTGTTGCAAGTCCCTTTTTCAGAAGTTACTTCTAGAGGACTTAGACACTGCACCTTCCCTCCCTTTCATTTTGATCTTTTTT
This sequence comes from Marmota flaviventris, assembly GCF_047511675.1. Classification (NCBI taxonomy): domain Eukaryota; kingdom Metazoa; phylum Chordata; class Mammalia; order Rodentia; family Sciuridae; genus Marmota; species Marmota flaviventris. Next base: position 105,417,386 of record NC_092518.1, read on the forward strand.
CCACATTATTACTGAGACATAAAATTCTAGGACATTCAAAGTAAGCACATATATAGAAGAAATTATAAAGACACTATAGATGCCAAGAGGAATATATAGGCCCAGAAAATACCTTAAAAGACCTTAAGTTTATATCTAAGGCTAATACTCAGCAAAGCAACATCCTGTATCAATCAAAACCAAAATAAAACAAACAAAACCAGGAAACATTTAGGAAGGAGAAGAATCTAATTTCCTGAGTTAACCCATTATTTAATTAAAATGTCCAGTTTTCATCCCCCAAAATCACAATATGAAAAGTTAAGAATGTATGGCCCATTCAGAGAATAAAAAACAAGATATTTCCTGAGAAAAATCTTCCAGATAATCTATTATTAGACAAAGACATTAAAACATCTGTCTTAGAGATACTGAAATCTAAAGGAAGACATGGAAAAAGTCAAGAAAACCATGTATGAACAAAATGAAAATATCAATAAGGATACAGATATAAGGATCTTATATCAATATCCTTATTTATATAAGGATATCAATATCAATATTTGATATTGATATTGATAATTTATTTCAAAATAAAATATCAATATCAATTGAAATAAAAAATTCACTAGAGATTTTAAGAAATTTTTGAACAGGCAGAAGAAAGAAGTGGCAAGCTTGAAGATAAATGAAATTGTCAATTCAGAAGAATAGAAAGAAAAGAGAAGAAAGATGAAGATATCCTAAGGGAAGTATCAAGTGAGTGAAAATATCCATTATCGGAGTTTCTTTAGGAGAAAAAAAGTAAGAAGGCATACAGAACATTTGAAGACATCATGACCAAAAATTGTCCAAAATTTGACAAAAGACATGAATACGATCATCCAAGAAGCTCAACAAACTTCAGGTAAGATGAACTCAAAGATACCCAAACCAAGACACATTATAATTCAACGTTCAATGCATAAAGACATGATAGAATATTCAAAACATCAGGAGAGAAGCAACTTATATATAAGGGATATTCAATAAGATTATCAGTAGTTTCTTTTTTTCATCAGAAACTTAAAGAACAGAAGAGAATGAGCTAATATATTTAGACTGCTAAAAGGAAAAAGAAATCTATAAACCAAGTATATCTTATCTGACAAAACTGTCCTTTAAAAAGGAGGGAAAAAGTAGTACATTATTACATAACCAAAAACAGAGCTACTCATTACCAATTAACCTTGAAGTTAATATGAAAAAAAGTCACATGAAGAAATAAAGATCTCAGTAAACAAATGCATGGACAATTATAAAAGTTAATATATTATTTTTTAAGAAAGAAATGTTAGCAATAATATAACTTTATTTGTGGCTTAGACTTGGGAGGAGAGTTGGGGTAACTAAAGCTAGGTCTTCCTGAGATGAGAGAAAATGGGAGCCACCTGGGCTGAATGCTTAGGGAAACAGTGCTCAGACAATCTGATCTTGCCTGCAAAATTTCTGTGCCTGATCCAGCACTTCACTTAGCTGATGGGGCACAGCGAGCAGTACACACAGAAACAATACTCTCAGTGGTGCATGCTCTTCCCATGTTGGTTCATGTTCTTGATACAGCAGTGGTATTCTAGGAAGGTCTGGTGGCAGTTATGGGTCTGGTTCTGGTTGGAGAAGTGCAAGTCAAAGAGCAGAGTTGCCCATTTCCCCTTGCAGGGGCGCCTCTGGGTTTCAACATCTAGCATCCACAGGGAGGTAGCTCCTGCCAGGCAGGAGGGGGCTCCTGATCCCAACCTGAGCTCTATCAATTCTGCCCTCACCAGATTTTGTGGGGTTAGCTGTGATTCTGTATTGTTATTTTAATTAGCATCCTAGTGCATCCAGGGTATAGTTCAATTGTTATAAAAATACCTTGCATTGAATAATTTATAAACAACAGAAAGTTATTTCTCACAGTTCAAGGGGTTGGAAAGTTGAACATCAAGTCATCAGCAGATTTAAAGTCTGGTGAAGGTCAGCTCTCTGTTTCTTAGATGGAAACTTCTGGCTGCATTTTCACATGGCAGAAAGGGCTAGAGGGGTTGCTTGAACCTCTATGATTAATGCACTAATCCCATTCATGAGAATATAGTCTTCATAATTTCATCACTTCCCAAATGCCTCACCTCTTAAACCTATCATATGGAGGTATTGGGTTCTAACATATGTATTTTAAAGAGACAACAACATTCAGATCATAGCATATGGTTTGGTTTGGCTGTATAATATTTTCAAAGGTTGTCAGGAGGAGCTGAGGTTGTAGCTCAGTGGTAAAATGCTTGCCTTTCACATGTGAGGCCTTGCATTTGATCCCCAGCACCATATAAAAATAAACAAATAAAAATAAAGATAGTGTGTCCATCTACAACTAAAAAAAAATTTAAAAGAAAAAAAAAAAGGATTGTCAGGAGATTTCTATTTATCTAATGATTACTCTGAGACCCAGACTGTAAAAAGCTTAATCCCAAATGTGCTTCCACAATATTAGCAAAAAAGAAAAAAAAATATCTTGAGGAAAACAACACATAACTTACCCATGATAAAATCTGAGATTTTAAGAGAAAATTATGATTTTGAAAAATTGAATCTATCACCATGAGTTTGACAAGTACCATTAATGAGTGTTTTATTTTTATGATTGGTGTTGATATTAACTAATATGACTTTTTTGATATTGCATAATGAAACATGTCAACATTTGAAAGATATGCATAAATCAGTGGACCAATATTTTCCAAAAGATGTCACAATATCATATATGAGTAAAACACCCATTTAAAGTGAGAGACCAAAGGATTTTAATATAAAAGGATACAAAATGATCATGGATATCCAATCACATTTGACATTGCAACTAAACTTTTTAAGAAATAATCATTTCTATTTCTTGTTTTTCTGTGCAATATCAAACAAGAATATCTATAAGTATCTGAAAAGTCTATTAAAGTGTCACTTCCTTTTCTGATATATTTGCGCTAGGACAACTTTTCTACACATAGTTTAAAAACCAAAAAAAAAAATATATATATATATATATTGAAAAGTAGAAAAAGATATGAATCCAGCTGTCTTCTGTTAAGCTAGACATTGAAACATAAAATAATTAAAGTCAATGCAAACTTTTCCAATAATTTTTTGTTTTGGAAAACGATTATTTTAATAAAATGTGTTCTTTATATTTACATATGTTATTTTATAAGAAAAATGATGGGAAATGGGGTATTCTGTGAAAATAGAAGGTAGATACTGGAGTAGAGGAACGGTTGGGGGAGGGAGGAGGGACTGGAAAAGTAAGGAATGGCAGAATGAAAGTGACCAAATTATGCTTTGTGCATATATAAATATACCACAATGAATTTTGCCTTTATGTATATATTTAAAGCACCAATTTAAATAAATAAATAAATGGAAGGAAGACCAGTAGAATAGAGACTGGGAACAGGGGGAGGGATGTAAGAGAGACAGAGGAAGTACTGAGGAGTGAAATTGAGCAAATTATATTCCATTCATGTGTAGTTATGTCAAAATGAGACCCATTGTAATGTGTAACAATAATGCACTAATAAAACCATTTAAAATTAATTGATCAATATGCTAAAGTTTATTAGTTTATATTTTGATATTTTGATATTTCAGTTACATAATCCACATAAGGCAAACCTCTTTTAGGGCTCTTGTATTTAAGAATCTAAATGTATTTCTGAAACCAAAAAATTTTAGGAGCACCAAACTGAAAATTATAGTATAATTGCTGGACAGCCTTGAAATTCCAATTGAACTATGTGGTTACAAGGTTATATGTTTTCTTTCTTCTTCAATTGCAAAGGCATGGACATGGAGTAAATGGTAAATTGGATTTAACTTGGTCATTATTTTTCAATCAAAAGAAGGCTAAAGGTGTTTAATAAGTATTAAACGAAAGTACTTGCAATGTATAAATATTAAATATACTTTAGGCAATTTGTGAAAAACAAATTCAAGGAGATAAAGCGAATGGATATCCTAAAGTATCAAAGGCTTATTGGAATGAGAATACAAGAAACTTAGAAATATATGCTGTGTTGGTCAAAGCATGAAATTGACTAAATTGAAACTATGGAGAGGTTGCAATTCTTGATGATATTAAGACTAAAGTATATCATGGCAGGGAGTGTATGATATAGAGTGAAGAGCAAAATTGCTGTTGATCAAAGAACTGAGAAACTAGTTGTTGAAAAGAACAGCTACTTGTTTTCTTTTATTTGTGCATTGGATCAACCAATTGAAGTAAGAATTGTACTGGAGATAATGACATTGATTCTGGTTCTAAAATCTTTGAGAAATTGCTGGCACTAGGAGGCAACCAAGTAATTGTTAGATGACTCCAACAATAAAGGTCAAAGGATGATATAGCCTGATGGCATGAAATTCAAAGTTGATAAATAAGTAAATGAGTAAGGAAATAATGGCATATCAAGGTGATGGAATATCATCCATAGTTATTTTATAGAATGACATTTGAAACGTGGGAAATATTTATGATCTAAGTGAACAAAGGATTATGAAACTGTTCTCATTATATGATCCTATATTAGTAAAACAAATACAGTAGGCTGTGCTAGTACTTACATATATTGTAAGTATTTAAAGAAAAAAATGACTATATTAAAATAAAAAATACTGACAACAGCAAGTGCTAGAGAGCTTGTAGAACAATAGAAACTCTCACCACTGATTGTGGAAATGGAAAATAGCCCAGCTACCATGGAAGATGATTTGATGATTTCTTACACATATAAGTATACTCTTCCCTTAAAATCTAGCATCTAGTATTTATCTAAAGAAGTTAAAAACTTAAGCCCCAACAAAAACACGCACACAGATATATACAGCAGGGTTATTCATCAATGCTAAAATTTGGAAGCAACCAAAATGTTCTTTAGTAGAATAGATAAATAAACCATGGTATATCCAGAAAATAGAGTGTTATTTATTACTAAAAATAAATGAGACATAAAAATTCAGAGAGAAACCTCAAACACATTCTACTGAGAGAAAGTAGCCAATCTAAAAAACCAACATGCTGTATAATTCCAAATATATAACAACCTATAAAAGGCCAATCTATGTTAGTAAAATTATCAGTGGTTACCAGGGAATGAGGGGGATGATTAATAGGTGGAATGTAGAGGAATTTTAGTATGATGCTGGACAGTATGATATCATTGTACATTTGTCCAAACCCTTGGAATGTACAATACCAAGAGTAAATCCTAAGGTAAACTAAGAACTTTGGTTTTTATGAAGCCTCAATACAGGCTCATCAATTATTTCACTCTCGTAGGGGATGTCAATAATGAGGGAGGCTATGATTTGTTGTGAGAAGGCATCATATGGGGAATCTCTGTATTTTCCTCTTAATTTTGCTGTTAGTCTAAAACTTTTGTAAAGTTTATGTTTTTTTAAATAGACTCATAAACTATATACCAAAATAATCAATTATATCTACATTGTGGCATTGCAAGGAATTATGTTTTGCTTTTGTGTAATTTCCCAAGTTTTTGATAATGATTATGAATTACTGTTAATAATTATAAAAATTGAAATTTTTATTTAAGTAAAATAATATATCATTAAAGATTCTTAATCTGGCAAGCTGGCAATCTTCATGAAATATAGTCAGTTTTCTATTATCAGGCATAGGAGATTATTATTTTTCTGAAATAATTTTTAAAGTGCCATTAAAATTATTGAATGTCTAATCACATTAATTGTACTAACCCTAAAAATGGGAAGTGCCACTTGAATAAGTATTCATCACCTAAGGTACTGAGAATTTCTGCCAATAGTATATTATCTTACGGAATTTCTGTAGACAAAAACATTTCTTAGGAAAATAGAATATTCTCTAACACATAAACAAGTCTACTTACTTTTGTTTAAGTTTTGCTTTTGACATTGTGTTTTTTTTTTAAATCATCAACTACTATCACTCAGAAGGTAAACATACTTTTAGTGAATCCATCTTTATAGAACTAGGAAGAGTCTGGACTCTCAGGAATTTCCATGGACAGCTCCTGTGATAAGGTACCATAGTTACTAATTATCTAAGTAATGTAGGTATTTATTCTCCTACTATACCTCTTCAAATCACTCCTTTTTCTACTTGATAAAAATATTAAGCAGTACCATGTCCTTCATTTTATAGCATCAGTACTGAATTCCCAAATCCTAATTTTTTTTTTTTTTTGTATCAAGTTTCACTGGTTTAGAATCCTGGCTTACTTATTTTTATCATTCTCTTCCATTAGACAACTTACTCCCACAATGTTTACTTTGTTGTTATGAACCATATGGGTTCAGTAATGTTTTCCAGAGCTTTATGGAATACATACCAATAATTTATGTAGTACTTAGTGGCAAGGGATTCACTGAATTCTGCATCTACTCTATTAATCCCAAGAAAAATGACAAATGACAACAAAGATCTTTGATGTGTCAAAGAAAGGCTAAAATTAGGAAACAGTGACTCAAAGATAGGCATTGCCTATTTCTCCTATTGCACTAGTAAACCATTCTGTCAGGCATGGGGAGAGCCCTGAATTGTGGCCTTTGCTTGTTTCTGTTATGTAAATCACCATGACCAATTTCAAGTTACCAGTTAGACATCACTGGAAAGTGGGAATACATACTAACAATCGTCTTTCCATATAGGCAGTCTCCACATTTCACTGTTAATTGGGGACAACTAGTGAATTATAACCTTTTCTTTCTTTCTTTCTCTCTTTCTTTCTTATTTATTTAACAGCACTGGGGATATAACTATCTGAGCTATTTATCCTTTTATCTCTAGTAAAATTCCTGGTCAGTGTTTCTCTAATCATGATTAGGATCCTAAGACTACCAGTACCTAATTACAAAGTTTGTTAAAAAGTAAATATTTGTGTACCATACCAGACTTAGAAGTGTGAATTAGATTGCAATGTCTCTTCAGATGATTCTGATGTACATCTAAAGCTTGCCATTCAGTTTCTCCAATGCTCAATTCTATTTAGCTACTATGAAAGTTTGTGTGACTGGGAACTAAAACAACAAAGGCTGCCTAGGTTCTGTTCTTCCAGAGAGAAGACATAATTTAGTACCACATCTCCAAAATGTCTCTCTGCATCAAATTTTAATGAAAACATTCAACTATAGTATCTACATTTTCTTCAATTTAGGATTAAAGTAGAACCATACATCCCTTATTTGTTTCTAAGGCTGCCATAACAAAGTACACCAGACTGGGTGGCTTAAACAGCAGAAATTTATTTTGTCAAAGTTCTGCAGGCTAGAAATCCAAGATTAAGGTGTTGGCAGGGCTAATTTCATCCTGAGGCTTCTCTCATTTCTGGGTAGATGGCAGTCTTTTCCGTTTATGTCTGGTCTTCCATTTGTTACATGTTTATGTCCTAATCTCTTCTTCTTGTAAGGAGATCAGTCATATTAAGTTATAGCCCACATTAACTACCTCATTTAACCTTAATTACCTCTTTACAGGCACTAAATTCAAATACAGTCACATTATTAGGAATAGAAGGTTATGACTTCACAATATAAATCTGGATAAGGGACACAAGTCAGCTTGTACAAATTTCTAAATAAACTATAAGTAAGAAATAGGTAGGAATTTATGCTGATCCATTAAATGCGACTTATAAACTTGAGACTTAGTGTATTTATACATTTTAGATAGAGTATATCTGTCATCAACAAATGTTGATATCTCTATCATACTAATCCATCAGATTGCAGAATGTCTCTGGCATGAATCCAAATACTCAACCCTTTAGATTTTATGAAACAGTTCATTCACTTAAAAACATTGGGACTAATTCATAAACATCTTGTAGATAGCTAAAGGCAAAATATTTATTGTTATTTAATCAATATTTTTTTTAAATTTGAGGGACATGGTATGAGAGTCTTTGGAGCATAATTGAAATATTCTTTCTCTTATAATACTACTCATAATAGTATATGTTGTACCCTAGTATGTTACAAAAAAAAACGTGTTGAGGAAAAGATGCTATCAAAATTTCTAATTTTCCCCACGTAACTTTAAAATGCATCTTCTACTTGAACTGCATCTACTGACTATCTCCATAGCATATCAAATTTTTTGGCCAAGCATAAAATTCCAAATATTTACTATGAGTGCTTTACCACTGAGTCCTTCATTTCCTCATTCAAAATTAAACAAATATTTGTTGGCCAGCTATTATTCATTTTTGTGCTAAGAATCAGAGGATGCAGAGATGACTATATCATGGTCCTGTCCTCATGGACTTCACAGTTTAATATGGAATCCACACAAAGAAACATGTGCCATGATAGTCATAGGATCAGTATTAGGAGTAGGGAAGAGTCATAGATTAGCTTTGCCTGAGTAAAGTGATGATATTTTCACAGTGCTATGTTTAATGTATATTTTAAGAAAATGTTCAGGAAATTGTTAACAAGAAAAAAATTCCACTCCAATGACAGCATATAGCATGCAAAATACTATTGTTAATTAGCTGGCAAATGGTTTAATAAGTTAACAGTGAATGATGGAGCCTAAAAGTGAAGACCAGATTTACATAATTCAAAACTTTGTATGTTATTCTAAGGTGTTCAAATTTTATTCTAGAAGCAATGAAGGATTTTAGGTGTGAAATGATATGGATGGATTTGTGTTTTACAATGATCTCAAAAGTGAGCCCCTATCTCCCCCAACTCCAAATTTGTTTTCATGGTTTGTTCCCTATATCAGTTAATTCCATACTTCTAGAGGTAAATACTAGAATATACATGCTATAATTCTTGGAGTGATGTATCAGTTTTTCTTTTATGTATCATGTTTTTTAAAGAAATCAATTGAATTATAACTTAAAGTTATATCTATAATCTGAATACTCACTGCTATTAAATTACCATCATGTATTACTTGGATTATTTTGATAACGTGTTGTTATTCCAATTCTACTTTTGTCTTTCCCAGGTTAGTTTTTAACATAGAAACTTGAACAAGACTGTTAAGATTTTTTTTTCAGATAATGTTATTTTTCTGCTCATATCTAAATATTGACAGAATAAGTTCAACATATTGACAGAATAAGTTCAACATATTACAAAAAATTAACTGTAAGGTCCTAAAGAATTTTGAGATCCTCTTCATTTTCTGACCTTGCTGGTAACTATACACCCTCCACCAGTTTTCTCTGCCCCAGATATATTGGTTTCCAGGCTGTTCCTAGAATGTGCTAGGCACTTTCCTGCCTCAGGACCTTTGCAGCTCCTGTTGTCTCTGTTTGAATACTCTTCTCTCAGACTTCTGCATGAATTTTCTTTTCCCTATTTCATTCAGATGTCACTTCAGTGACAAAAGTCTTAACCACATATTTCAAATGTCACCCATCTCTCAGCAATTGTTATTCTTCCATCTAATATTTCCCCCTTGGCATTTACCACCTTATAGTATGATACATAATTTGCATATTCATATTATTCTAATGTTTGTGTCCTCCCAGTAGAATATGAGCTCCATGGGGGCAGTTTTTTGTTTAATCTTTGGGCATAACATAATTCCTAGAATAGTTCCTATAATAGGAAGAATTTAATAAATATTTATAAAAAGCTGAATGAATCACTAGAGAATATTGTGAATTGAGTAGGCAGGTTCAGTGAAAAAAAATTTTGCAATACTCCAGGATGTTTGCATTAACTATATGTTAAGCTGAAATGTCTATCATATATTCCATAATGGGAATGTCCGACAAATCTCTGTGACTATTATTTGGAATAAAAAGTAGTTTGTGCCAAACTGCATTCCTGGTACTTGCTGTTACTTCCGGTCATCAAGTCTTCCTTCCTGCCTTTGCTGTTGCCATTTTCAAATCTTCTAATCTCATCCAATGCAGCTTCCAGTTTGAACACTTTTTTTTCTATACTTTCATCTTTGTTGGTCAGTTCCCTCATTTGATGATCCACTTTTTGTCAAATGCTGTATGTATTTATCATTGGAAGAGAGAAGTTAACGTAGCTGTTTATTTCATTGTATTATATGTAAATTGAATCACAAATGTACACTGAAAAATCGGTAAAAAGAGTATGAAATAAAGGGCATCATTAGTCACTGATCATGTTGTGCATGTATTATCCACAAATGATTTATGGAATGAAGCAAATTTTGTGTTTTATGTAATTACTTACAGTTAACATACCATGGTAACTTAAATTTAAATCATGTCACTTGAGGGCTGATGTTATTTAACTAAAATGCCAGCATATCAGACCCTTGCAAAGTAAGGGTATCTCCCCTCTCTCTTCTTGCTACTCTCTTCTCTTCTCTTTACCTCTTCCCCCTCTCTCTTTCTCTTCTTTAAATTATTATACAGATAAACTATTATGCAATTTTAATTGTTTTAAATTTTGCAAAAAAAGGTGTCATGCTTTACTAAAATCTACATGGTTCTATTTCCAAGTTCTCTACCATATTTTGTTGATTTTCCCAATATCAATACCACACATACTTAACTATAAGAGTTTCATATTGTTATGATATCTATCAGGCACATACCCCTCATTTTCTTGACACTTAACTCTTGGTTGAAAAATTGAAAAATATTTATAAATTCATGTATTAATTTTAGAAACATAAAATCTATGATAAAAATCTGTTGGAATTTTGAATCAATTGCAGTAAATACGTAATACAATTTTAAGGGAATATGACACATTCTCTATATGAATGCTTTTTCTATGTGAGCACATTATCTTTCCACTCATAAATCCTAACATATGGGATGTTAAAATGATCTTTTCAAACTGTTTAATAATGTTGCCTTTAGAAATATCACATATTTTGTTGGATTATTTCAGATACTTTCTCTTGCTGTATGATTATGAAAACTATTTTATTTTTACTTACATGTTCTAGTTGTTTCTGTTTTAAGATCAAGTTTGTTAATGTAAATTGGTAAATATTGTCATATTTTTCAAATATATTAGCAAGTAATTGTTCATAATAATCTTAGAGTTCTTTATTTGTATGTGGTGTTGGAGGATTAAACCCATGGACTCATGCATACTAGGCAAAAGCTCTACCACTGAGCTATATTATGTTCTTTTTTGAAAAATAGAGATAATTGTAGTTGAGGCATTTTTCACTTAGAAGTTAACTATAGTATCTCAATTATTTTTCATCAATATTGTCACTATTTTGTCTATTTAAGTAACTTAAACAATTTAATTTAGTTGGCATATATTATAAATTACTAGGAAAAATACCACATGACTTCAAATTCAGCTACAAAACTACAGAAGTATGCCTTTGTGTTTTGTTTGTTATTTTTTGAATGGCATTTTAAAGGTGATATCTTCCAACTCACATTAGCTAATATACCTTTAGGACATCTACTTTATATACAGAAAGGACAAGATATATCATTAACAGTAGTGGGTATTTGTCCACATACTTCAAACTCTTCTTGACAATGTCAAATATTTTGACTGACTTATAAATTGATGATTAGTTTTTTACAATATATTTTGCTGGTAAAGGGGTTCTTTGTTTCACTTATGTTTGCATTATTAATATTCAGCTTGCATTTTTATTTTTGTCACAATACATTAACTGCATTACACTGAAGACAAACAAAGAGTATCTGTGTCAGCCATCTGTACTATAAAGAAAAATGAAGCATATTCTAGGTCAAGAGAAGATCCAAAGGTCCTCATTTGGAAAAGCACAAGTGTGTTCTATGAAATAAATAGAAGTCAATATGGAGAGAATAAGGAGAAAATCTTCTTAGAAATGGTATTAGTACTAAATCTTTTCTCCTCATTAGGGTATATTTTTCCTCATGAATATTATACTAGTTTTTGGCAAAAGTGCACAAAGAGATTATTTTGACCTGTGGGGTTGCAAATCACCCCCCATAATAATTCCATGCATATTCTCTTTGCAAAATTTGGAAAACAAGATATACAAATATTATCTAGTAACAAAAAAAAAATACAACATTCTCCTTTATCAGTTGATATGTAAATTAATATTTCTAAAATTATTGTAACAATGCCTAGTCTGGAGAATAAAACAGGGAATAGCTAAGGTAAGTTTTCCTAAAGTAATCATTACATCATAAGGTACTCAAAATAATCTACCATAAATTTGAACATCCTCCTTTCAAAACTTTTCTCAACAATGACATCTGGAAAAAGGATTTTAGTATGAGTAATCTCTTGGCAGTAGTTAATATAGATTGAAATGGCAGAAATAGAAAGTGTGAAAGTTGAGTAGGATATAGATATAATCATCCAAGAATAAGATAATGAAGTTTGTATTAGCCTGAAGGCAATAAGTCTGCTAAACAAAGAACAAAAGATCACAGGATATAAATCCTGGCAAGATGATAAACTACCATTAGTTGCTGGCTTCCTACCATGAACCAAACATAGAAACTCAAACCACAATAGCAACAACAAAACCACCAAGGGGATTTTATGAATCTATTAAATTAATACAATCTTTCAGAATTCTGTGACATGACACAAATTGACTTTTTCTTTGGAGAGATAAGTAGTTCATAACAGTTGTGACTAGAACCAGGAATAAAAGATAGGATAAGTGAGAAGTTTTGTTTGGTTGGTCTTGATTTTTATTATCTATCCTTTTTTCTATTTCATATATATATTTTTTTTTAATTTTTGGTCTCCCTCCCACATTTCCCTAGGCAGATAATAAGCTTACCTGTCATCATTGCAAAGCAATAAAACAGCTCACAGGAAGAAAATATTTCCAAATATAGTGTACTAAAAGGATTGACAACCTTTCCTCACAAATGACAACAATAAAACTGGGCAAAATGACAAGAAACAACAATTTCAGAGCTCTGTAAATCAACAAATGCATGAACCAATGGAAGAGTGTTCACAAAGAAACTACCAAATCTTGGGTAAAAATATTTCTAAATATAGTGGAATAAAAGGGGAATATGTGGTATTCTTGTCTGGAGCTGCTTCTAATACCTGGATCCGACAGATTATTTGGTTCTGTAGTTATAACAGCATCTCTCTCTGAAAGCCAGTTTGCTAGGTTTCATGACTTACCCTGATTTCTCATTAGAAACAATGAATAATAGAGACAGTAAAATGGTATATTAGGAATGCAAGATAAAACTGTCAATCAAAAAATCTATTCATCAATATAAGAAAGAGTTAATACATCCAATCCAAGTGGTGTTTATTGCAGGAACACAGGGAAAGTTTAACATTCAAATATAAATTTATGTAATTTAATACATTAACAAACAAAATAAAAATCATAATAATCATATCATAATGACATCATTTGACTCTTTACTATGCCTAAATGTTCAAGTTGCCAAGGATGGCACCTAAGATTTAAGCCTCAGTGATATAACAGGTGACAGATTCATGGATAGAAAAATGATTGGAATTTGTTATAATGTTTGGAATTTGTTATAATGTTTGCATTACATAACAGCAATTTATCAAAGTTTTTTGTATTATAAGTGAGGAAAACACCTTTATCATTACATTCATTACTGATGATTACATGAATTTACTAAATGGATTTTTTTAAGCAAAACACTGTTATTATTATTGCATCTCAAGTGCCTAGCATGGTACCTAGCATATATGAAACACTAAGAAATGTTTGTTGTACTGAATATAAGTTTAAAAGCTATTTTTTGTGTTTATTTTCTCTGTTGTAAGACACTAAAATAGCTGAAGAATATATGTGCAGAGAACAATGCCAATATTTTTTTCCTTATCCAAACTACACAAATGCATCTGGTTATAAAGATGGGAAATGAAAAGAAATTTCCACATAAGGTGCTTTCTGTTTTTATTTTTGGTCCTTTTGTTGTTGTCGTTCAGTGATTCATCTAAATTAAATGGCGAGTGTGAACACAGTCCAGGTTTTCTGAATATTGTTTCTTGCTGAGATTGTATCAGATTAGTGTGTACTGTATACCTGAATAGTGATTTCAATACTACAAAGTTGAACTACTTTTCAACATTGCTGCCTATTTGCTTTCTTGAAAGATGACAGTGATTGATAGTAAATAAGAAAAAGTGACCAAAGAAAACAGTAAACTCTTCCTGAACTAGTGGAGGGCTTTTATACTCAGCGTAGTACTTTGTAATTCAGGGGCTACAAACTACCCAGGTTTAGGTGCTCTGAACTAAAATTAAACCACTATAAAGGAAATGAGAGTTTTATATTCCACTTGCATAACTGGCATAACTGCTGGGGTACAAAAGTAACATCATTTCTATTGGCTATTAAAGACCATAGACCTCTGATTACACAGAGTAAGAAAATTAAAACTTTTTGACAACTAATACTATTAAATTGGTATTGTGCTTTTGTTTAAAGTTTTGATTCTTTGTGATAAACATTCATACCTATGACCTCACTTATCTTCAAACTAGTATTATAAAGAAAATAGTCATTATTATGCCTACCAGCCAAATAAGTAAACTAAGTAATAGGGAGGTGGATGGCTTTCTACAAGTGCCATAACTAATTAGTGACAGTACTCAGACTAGAACCTAGATCTCGTCTTAATTTTCTACCTATAATACCATATTTTTCCCTAAATATTGAGTATGAAAGAAAAGTAAAAATAGAATTGTTCCTTTACATTTGCATCAGCTTCTGGCTTTCCTAGGCCTCCCAACTGCTTAAATATGGATACATGTTCAATTTCATTTTGAGTTTTTTTCTAAAGCTGTTGCCTTCTCATGGAACTCAATCTGTTCTGATATCTTAATAATGTTCATCTTTCTATTAAGTCATAGCTGAAGGTTTATCTCCTTCTGAAAACCTAATTTAATACTTACAGCAACCCCCCAAGAGAGGCTCTATTATAACTACAATTTTATAGTTGGAGAAACTGAGGCATAGAAAAATTAAGGAACTCTTTCAATGAACACAATAAATGAGTTCAATAATTCATTTGAATACAGTCAATACAGTTCCAGAACATTCATACATCAGGTATGAACACACATTATAAAGTTATTTGTGATCAAAATATTCTTGTTAGTACAGGGATTATCAAGTAGATCAATAAAATAAAAAAGAGGTCAGAAACAAACACGTTTGTTGGAATGCGTTGAAAATGAGTATGCAATAAAAGTGGCCTTTCAAATCATCAGAATGGTACTAGAGACAGATGGCTATCCATCTGGGAAACATTACATTTCTTTCCTAGGACTCAGTATTCAAAAAACTAAATTGCAGATAGATTAAAGACTCAAATACTTTAAAAATTCATAAAATTATCTTTTAATTCACAAAATGAATAAAAATATATATCATAATACATCAATGTTCTTTTATTGGGGGAAAACATTCTTAAGAAGAAAAAACAAGAACAATAAAATAGAAGAATAGAAGATTGATTAATTTAACTATATTAAATTTAAGAATTTTTTTTACCAAAAATAATAACAAGCATAGTTTCAGAAAAGAAAATGGCAAGCTGAAAAAAATAATCAAACTTATACAATGAGCAAAAATTCCTATCTAGAAAAAAATAGAAACTCTTACAAATTAATGAAATATGCAAATAACACACAAAAATGGCTAAAAATATAAAAGAATGTTTATGTTTGTTAGTAGACAGGAAAATGAACTTTCAAACCAAGAGATAATATTTTTGATTCTTCCATTAGGCAATAAAATTATACAGTTTGATAGTATAACATTTTGAAAAGAGCAAACAATAGATACAATATCTGCCCCACTAGCAAAATCTGTCTATCCTACATCCTTATAATTGTTCAAATTTGAACACTTTTTTTTCCATCTTCATTACAACAATTACTTTAGGCTAAGCTATCTGGGTCTGGAAAACTATACCCTAAAGACAAGTAAGTTCCTTTCTTATCTCCCCAAAATGCATTCTCTACTAGGGTTCAAAGCAATCAATTTTTAAAATACATCATTATAATAATACATGCTTAAAATCTTTTAATGACTTCCTATTGCATTAAAAAAGAACACTTTATTGTGGTTTTCAACATCCTATGTGATCTGTACCTTATATTACTACATTCAACCTCATCTTACATTACAATTATTCTTACAGACTATACTTCAAATGCACTGAAATTTTGCTTTGAAGAAAAAGCCATATTTGTATCCATTACAGTTTTTTTTTTTTTAATTTTCTGTTTCTTATACCTGAATTAATATGTCTTTTCTTTTTCTCCTATTTGGCCTTGGGCCCAAATGTCATTCCCAAAAGTAGGCCATATCTGAACATCTTGCATAATGTCAATATCTACCATTTACATTCATATTGTACCATAGCACTTGATGTTAATTTATATAATAATTATTTATCCACTTTTGTTTATAATCCTAATAATAATGTAATTTTAAGCTTAAAACATTTTGGTTTTGTTCTCTTCAGCTTCCTTTGTTTCTAGAAAAGTTTCTGAGATATCATAAAATTCAGTATCTACTACATGAATAAACTATTGGTGAGAACATAAGCTGATACCACTAAAAATAAATTTGACATGAAAAATGCTTATATTCTATGACCTAGGAATGGTACATCTTGGTGTCTACCCAATATAAACACATAAGAAAATAAAAACAAGGATGCTCACTTCACTTCACTTTGCATTGTTTTGCAATAGTACAATATTTCAGAAAATTTCCCATGTCCGTCAATTAAAGGATGATTAAACACAGTAATCATAGTCATTACTATGATTATAGTTATAAATGTGTCTTAATTATAGGCATTTACTTCATATTTTAACCAATAGAGCAAGCTCTAGCATGGAGCTAAAGAAGGTTTTGCCTCTTCCCTTGACAGACAGTTCTTCAAGGTTACATGCAACACTTCTATTACATTCCATGGACTTGAAATTAATCATATGACAATATTCAATCAGCAAAAGAAGCTGAGATATGTATTTTGATGGCCATATGCCAAGCTAATAATCAAAGTTTATCTTCCTAAGGAAAATAGGATAGTATTCTAGGGAATAATGGGCCATTTGTACTACAGAACCATTGCAACATGAGCCTGTGCAAAGTGATGTTTTATATAATTTCAGGCACTAAGATCCTAACAAGTAAGTGGTTTGGTGCACCCAGGACATTTTCAAAAAGAACAGTATTGAAATAAAGTAGAGCTGTCAGTAAATAAACATCCATAAGGAATGGCTTCATGGGTGTGTAACCTGAGTTACACCATATCATGATCTCAGTAAAGTTCCGTGATCAATTTACTGCTGATGCTACCATCTTGAAACTCTTAACTTATTTTTAACAGGGACTGCATATTTTATTTTGGTACCAAACCTCACAATTTATGTAGTTGGTTCTATCCTTGATTCAAATTTTCTTCCTTGGGCTTTAGCCACTGTGGATATAATCAGGGTGTAAATTTCCTTTAATTGTATGATACACTAGCATTATTATTATAGAAATGAGTTACCAATTATAGCATTATAGAAATATCTTTTGAATTAAACTAATGTGAATCAAGAACCAAATATGTTGAATTTTGAAATAGGGATACCTCAAAATACAGCATGAAGTTAATAAGTAAAACACTTGGAACCCTGAGGGGATTTTGTAAGGGAGCAAACAGCAAAAGCACAATGTCAGTAGAGTGAAAACAAGTACATGACAGTGTTTAATGAACTTCCACCAAAACATCTTTTCTAAGAATACAGCTGAAATTGCTTGTCCTTTAACAGCGAAGTTTCTCAAATGTGGAACCAGAACTCTTCATAACTAGAAATGAGTTACCAATGTTTTTGGCAAAGAAACTTTGTAATATTTGGGTTTTCTTGCCTCACCTTCACTGTGATGATCTTGTCATCAGGCTTTTCCTCTCATATACATATTACTTGAGTAAAAAATAATGCATCCAGGGCTGGAGTTGTGGCTCAGTGGTAGTGTGCTTGCCTAGCACATGTGAGGCCCTGGATTTGATCCTCAGCACCACATAAAATTAAATAAATAAAATAAAGGTATTGTGTCCAACTACAACTAAAAAGTATTTTTAAAAATAATGCATCCATTTTAACTATTTCCTATAATTAGTTGGTTTTCTATCATATGGGATTGAATGGACTTATTCCTTCCTCCTTTTTATTACAAAAAATTCTAGTTTTCATTATTTCAGGAAGAATGTGTCTTTATGAATTAGGCTTTTACTTTAATTTTAAATGACCTTAGAATGTTGAAAATAAAGAGTTTATCTATGACCTTACTATAGTTTAAGTAAGTGTACCTCAAAGGCCCATGTGTTAAAGGAGTGGTTCCCTAGCTTATGGCATTATTGAGAAGTGGTAGATTGTGAAAGGTGGTGCCTAGTGGAGGTAGTTATGTCATTATGGGTATTATCTTGAAAGGAATTGTAGAACTCCAGGCTCTTTTTTTTTTTCTTCCCGGCCTCCATGAGGTGAAGACTTCTTCTGCCACATATTTCTGCCATGATATGTTGCCTTAACAAAGGCCCAAAAGCAACAGGCCAACTGACCATGGACTGAAACCTCTAAAACCATAAGTCAAAATAAACTTTTCTTCTTTTTAAGTTGATTTATCTCAGGTATTAGAGTAATGGAAAGCTGACTAACAGACTTAAAACTTGAATAATATTGAAAAACAATAATAAACCATTCAGTAGCCAAAAACAGTTACTAGTTGCAGGTTTTTCATTAAAATTATAAAGTAGAATTTTCAGTTGATATATAAATATATATGTGTATATATAGATGTATATATATATATATATATGTGTATATATATACTTAATTTTATATATATATATATATATATATATATATATATACTTAAATATTGTTAATAATTGTTTAAAATCACAAACACATATTGAAGCAGACACTGAGCTAAGTGTTCCTATAACCTTATGGTAGGTACTGCTATTATCCTTAATTTTCAAAAGAAATGCCTGAGAATCATGTGAACAAGTGAAATCACATGATTAAAGCCATATAGATACTAAATTCTAAAATTCAAAATATGTGGACTCAGATATGTCTCATTAATTTCAAGAATAGGCTGTTACTTTTAAAAATATACATTGTTTTAGTTGTTGACAGACCTTTATTTTATTTATTTACATGTGGTGCTGAGAAATGAACTCAGTGTCTCACACATGCCAGGCAAGTGTGCTACTGCTGAGCCACAGCTTCAACCCAGGCTGTAACTTTGTAATATTCAAATATTCATAGTACTCGTATTGCATGGTTCCATAACAGGTTTCAGTTAAAACCTTAGTGAGCCAAATTTCTGGAGATAGCATTATTGCCGAGAGAAGTACAACACAAAATTCTATGTAAATTGAAATTTAGGATTAAGTCATAGAATAAAGCCACCTGACAGCTATGAGTATTGACCATAATTTAACTATTACAGAAGGATATGTTTAATTATTTTATTCATATTGAGAGTAAAATCTATGAGATGCCATAAAACTTCATTCAAAGAAAGCCTATAGTTCTATTTGTTAGAAATGTGAAACATTGAAAATAAATAAAGAAATGAAAAAATTCTTTTAAAGAAGATAAAGAAGAAAAGAAAACATTATAAATTGGAAAGCAATAATATGTTTGGAAAGGGATGAAACAGAAAACAACCAAAATGCATAGTACACATAATAGATGACATAAGATATTTTTCATATGTTTTTTTTAATTTTTAATTGTGGTAAAATTTGGATTTTAATCATTTTTAAGTGTATAGTTCTGTCACATTAAATACATTTGCACTGTGACTAATGCTGCAATAAACAAGGAGGGCAGAGATTTCTTTGGCATATTGATTTCAATTCATTTAGATATATATCCACTAGTGAAATTGCTGGATCACTTAAGAGTTCTATTTTCAGTTTCCTGAAGAATTGTGTTCTGTAATGAGTGTACAAGTTTAGATCATCATCAACAATGTACAATTGTTTCTGTTTCTTCACATCATTGCCAACAGTTGCTATCTTTCCCTTCTTGGTAAAAGTCATTCTAATAGGTGTATTTCATTGTGATTTTGATTTGTACTTACCTAATAGCAATGTTGAAAAATTTTTCATTGTCCATCTGCTTGTCTTCTTTTAAGAAATGTATATAGGTCTCTTGCCCAATTTTTAATTGGTTTATTTATTTTCTAGCTATTGAGTTTTTGAATTCTTTATGTATTTTAGACATTAACCCCTTTTCAGATGTACTAGTTGCAACTATTTTCTCCAAGTACATGAGATGTCACTTCAGTCTATTATTTCCTTTTCTGTAGAGAAGCCTTGTAGTTCAATATAATTCTGTTTATCTAATTTAACTTTTGTTGCTTGTGGTTTGGGGGTCATATCTAAATAATCAATGCCCAAACCATTGTCAGAGTATTTCTGCATTTTTTCAAGTAGTTTTAGAGTATCAGGTCTTACATTGAAGTCTTTAACCTATTTTGAGTTGAAATTTATATATGATGTGAGATAAGGGAGCAGTATTAATTCTTCTGCATATGTATTCCCACGTTTCACTAAACTTTTAATTGAATTAACTCTCCTTTTCCAATTGTGTATTTTGGGCACCTGTGTTTAAATTATATTGACCATAAATTCATAGAATTATTTCTGGACTGTCTATACTGATCTATTAGTAAATGTGTCTGTGTTAATACCAGTAGTATAATATTTGGATTATTATAACTTTGCAATATATTTTGGAGTATATAATGATTGTATATTTCTAAATTGCTAACAGAATTTATTTTAAATACTCTCACCAGGAAATGGGTAAATGTATGAGTTGATTGATATATTAGTTTGATTTGATCACTCCATAATACATGCATATACTAAAATATCACATTGTACCCCACAAATATAAACAAGTAAAATTTGTCAGTTTAAAAATAAAAATGAAAATATAAAAATAAAATGAAATTATACTTAATGATAAAAAGTAGCATTTATAGTATTGTTCAACCATCATTACCATCCATCTCTGAACCTTATTCAATATCTCACCAAACTGAAACTCTGTACCAATTAAACTCCTCACTTCCCCCTCCCCTTGTCCTTGAAAACCATATTGTATATCCTTTCTCTATAAATGTGACTATGCTAGGTATGTTTCATAAATGGAATGATGTAATATTTGCCCTTTTGTGAATGGTTCATTTCTTTAACATAATATCTTCAAAGTTAGCATGTATCAGAATTTCCTTTCTGCTTAATTTAGTATATTTTAAAACATTTTGTTTATCCATTCACCTATCAGTAGACTTTTGAATTGCTGACACCTTTTAGTTATTGTGCATTATGCTACTATGGACATACAAGTACAAATATCTGAATCTCTGTTTTCAATTTTCTTATTATGTGTACTCATCAATGAAATTTATGTATAATATAATTATTTGTCATAAGCCAAATTTAAATCTCCAATAAATATATAAGACTTAAGAAAAGTAGCAGAACCAGATACAGTGGTGCATGCCCAAAATCCCAGAGGCTCAGGAGGCTGAGGGAGGAGGATCCTGGGTTCAAAGTCAACGTCAGCAACTTAGTAAGACCCTGTATCAAAATAAAAATAGAATGAGTTGGGGATGTGGCTTAATGTTTAAGCACTCCTGGGTTCAATACTTGGTAACAGCAACAACACAAAAAATAAAAAAGAAGACAAGAAAGAAAAATAGAAGATAAAATTAACATTAGCAAGATATATATATATATATATATATATATATATATATATATATGCATATATATATATATGCATATATATATACATATATGGACTCGACTAATAAAATACCAGGTATACTAATAAAATATCACATAATTATCCAAATCAAATGCACAGTCTGCATACCAAATATAATAATTTTATAATATTATAATATCAATAGCCAATTAGAAAATATAATGAGTGATCCTATCTAATTAATATATATATGTATATATATATATATATATAGTAATTATATTGAAAATATATTGTAATATATATATATATATATATATATATATATATATATATATATATATATATGTTTGTGAGAAAATGCCCAGGACCAGATGGATTCACAGCCGAATCCTACCAGACTGTTAAAGAAGACTAATTTCAATGCTTCTCAAATTATTTTAAGATATAAAAATAATCATGTATAGAAGAAAGATCAGTGGAATAGATAAAGGGAATGAAGGGAAGGGAGGCGATATGAGATAGTGAAAGACAGTGGAATGAATCTGAATTAACTTTGCTATGTACATACATGAATAAACCACAGTGAAACTCACTATTATGTACATCTGCAAGATACTAATTTAAAAAAGACTATAAATAACAGAAAGATCAGTAAAGTAGAGGGAAGGGAACAGGGCAAGGGAAGAGAAGAGGGGAAGGAGAAGTACTGGGACTGAATTATAAGAAATTATATTTAATGCTTTTATAATTATGTTGAAATGAATCCTATTGTCATGTAGAACTAAAAAGAACCAATAAATTATTTTTAAAAAGAAAAATGTTTAACCATATGAAATATGTGTATAATTATATACACTCAAGAAGGTAGAATTATAATATATCATGGATGTAATTTCATAATATAACAGTCTCAGATTCTTATATATGTAAATATTATTAAAATATGGAACAGATAATTATTTTTTATCATTCTGCCAGATCATATAACCAAATATATATAGTAATACTTCATACTATAAAACTAAGAAAACCCTACCAACTAAAGACAGGCCGATTTTTCTTAGTTTTATAATACACACACACACACACACACATTGTATAAGCTAAAAATTATAAACATTAAAAAAATTTAAATTGATGTTTATTCACAGTCAATATTGCTTCTTTAAAGATTTTATGTAAATTAAAACAAAAAACCACTAGACTAATAAAATACCAGGTAATTACCCAAATCAAATGCACTGTCTGCATACCAAATATAGAAAATTTTAATATATAATATCAATAGCCAATTAGAAAATATAATGAGTGATCCCATCTAATTACAAATATATTTATTTATTTATTTATATGGAGAAATATATTTTTTTAAAAATCTACATTTCTATAAGAACATTGGGAGTTCATTGAATTTTATCCAAAACCTGCACCCATCCTCCCCATCCCATCTCACCTCAGTGTGATAGATCTATTATAGGTAAGGGCAAAAAAGACCAACAAACTATTTCCTTTCACCCAGCAACCAATCTAGGGTTATGGTGTATCCCTGGGAAGGGCAGGCTGCCAGTTCCTTATCCCCTCAAGCTGTTGTTGCAAAATCGATTTTCTAGATAATTGCAACTGAGAGGTTTCAAATCTCTTCCTCCAGCTAGCCTCACTCATATAACAGAAGCTTTGTCCTAGATATGGCAGGCTGAGAATGTTGGTCTCCAATTGCCTTCCCCCACATTGCTTATAACATCAATTCCACAGCATGGAGAGGCAAGCAAAGACATCCAGGGTTATGATTCTCTTTAAAAAAGCATTTAAAGACAATCATAAAAGACCATATATCATACTCCCATTTGTATTAAATATCCAGAGTAGCGAATCTATAAGGAAAGAAGAGGCTTAGTGGTTGCATAGGTCTGAGGATGTAAACAGAAAGTGAGAGATGACCACAAGTACATGAGGGGTTTCTTTTTGTATAATGAGGATAATCTTTAATTAGATAGTGGCGATGTCTACACAAGTAAAAATACTGAACTGGATATTTTTAAAGAGTGTATATTATGGTATGTTAATCACATCTCAGTGAAGGTGTGGAAATTTTTTGTATATAGCTTTCATTTAAGAAAAAGTGTACCTTCATATTGGTGTATGTGTACATGTGTATGTCTGTATTCATTAATGAAATGGGAATTTTCTCCAAGGATTCACAAAAAATCATCAACAAAACTTACATATGAGGAAGGGGAGAGGATGGAAAAGAGAAGGGGTATGGGGCTCTACTTTTACTCAATTTTTATTTTATTGTTTTATTTGCAAGTATATTATATAGATGCATTTGCTTAAATAATTCAAAGGCATGCATGTCATCAGATAGCTACAGATAAATTTCTATGAACACTTGCATGTTTATGTGGATGTAGGAGTCAATAAACATAGATTAATGAATAAATAAATTTAAATAATGACACAAAATATATAGTATAGTCATTAATAATCACGTACAGGGAAAAATGTGTGCTCCATAATTGTATTGCTACTGAAGTAATTTGGGGAACTCTAGAATCTCTATAAGTATAGATGCTTCTGGCATTAAAGATGCAGAAAACAAACCTCTAAATTTGGATTTACAAGTTGCTTGGGAGAAGTGTTGTTGTCTTTATTACTTAACCAAATATTATATATTTTCCCCCAAGAAGGCCTAATTCAAATTTCACCATGTTTTTGTAAGCTCCAACTATAGGCCAGAAGGTTCGCTGTTTTTTTCTGTGTACTTTTATATTTTTGGTGAATGGCACCCAACTGAAATCCCCACAAACTCCTTTGATTTATTCTTCAGTTTGATCATTCCTTGTTTTCCTAATTCAGATCACAGCAGGAAATGACTCCAACTTTTGTTATATATCACTCACAGACTCTAGAAATGACTTAGGAATTCATAGATCCTCAAAAATCTTCCTATTTATATATTAAAACTGACTCTTGCAGCTGAGATAACACAACTGTTAGATATGAATGAAAACTCCTCCCTTAAGTGAATAATGTGTTACTTTGGTAGGAGTTGGGCCCTGGGGAAATAAAATCGATCACAACTATCTTAGCAGTTGTTATTGACCTTAGCTACATGCTGGAAATCAAATGGGAAGCTTTAAAATCTATTGATGACTGGATTCCTCCCCCAGGGATTCTGAATTAATTAGTCTGATGTGCATTCTGATCATTGGAATTTTTTTTAACATCCCATGTGATTCTAATGTACAACCAAAGGTGAGAAACACCATTCTACAGCAATATGGACTTTGAGTCTCTTAAATATCTATAGTTTTTTTTTTTTTTTTAACTTGAGTTGTTTTCCCACAAACAAAACCCAAACTGAGGGAAAATATTATTTGCAAGTATATTCTTTGATTAAAAAATATATATAAAGAGACTGTGAAACTCCAGTATAAAGAGAATATGAAAGCCCAAACCTGTCTTTAGGAAAATAATAAATACCTATAATCACCAAAAATATTTTTTAATTAGAGCAACATTATTAAAGATATATTTGTAGGAATAATTTGTGTGTGCATGACCCTTACACTGCAAGTTCCTAACTGGGACATGCTAAGTAGTATTCTGATGAATACATTATTTGTATACTAATAAATATAATAAACTTTCTACCCAATGCTTTTTTTTAGTTGTCAATGAACCTTTATTTTTTGATTTATTTTATGTGGTGCTGAGAATCAAATCCAGTACCCCACACATGCTAGGCAATTTTTTTACCACTGAGACAAAACCCTAACTCCTCAATGCTTTTTTTTTAAACAAAGACTCTACTTTTATTGTTATGAAAAGAGTTAGCCTGCTAATCATAAGACTGATTTGCTTCTATAATCCATATTGCTTTTAGTAATCTACCAAACCTGAACCTGCATTTCCCAATGAATTTGTTTCCATTCCCCTTCATCTATATTGCTACAGGGGAACTTGTATCAGACAATTCCTTTAGACTTACCCTTTTTTAACACTTAGTTAATTTCATATCATCTTCAGAAGCAAGAGTATGTCAGTTCTACAAATGGTCATATTCCATAAACTATCTAATTTTCCAAACTTTTTTTGGGGGGGAGTTGAAGTGAATTATGAAAGATTTTTCCTAAAGGGACAGTCTCTCAGTTTTTCATTCCTAAGAACTATGCTCAGAAATCCTTTGGTATGATTTGAATAATTGTATCCCTCCAAATTCTATGTAGAAACTTAATAATGCAATAGTATTAAGAGATAGGTACATTAGGTGGTGATTAGTTGAAGAGGACTCCTCCCTCAATAATGGGATTAGCACTCTTGTAAAAGAGCTCAAGGAAGTCTATTAATCCCTTGTGACTTTTCTGTCCTGCTTCATATAATAACTCAGCAATAGGTGCCATCTCTGAAGCACAGTGAGCCTGTACCAGACACTGAGTATTCTGGTACCTTGATCTTGGAATTTCCAGAGTCCAGAACCATAAGAAAACAATTTGTACTATTTATAAATTAACCAGTCATAGGTGATTTGTTATACCAGCCTGAATTGACTAATGCAGTTTTCATACTAGGAAGTGGAATACTAATTTGCCTCAAATTAAAGCTATTGAATACCAAATTTGAGTAACATATTTAGCAATATGGTTCACCTTTTTTGAATTGGGGAAATTGATAAATCATCCAGTTACTAGGAAGACATTTAATGGTAGCAAAAATCAACACCCAAATAGTATAATAGAACTGGTTTGAGTCTAAATTCAAACATCCTATTAAATTTACTTATTCAAAGGAAGTTTTTTTCCAACAACTTTTAAATAAAATGTTGAAAAGGTTGAAGTACTCAACTGTAGAATGATTTTACTTTACTTGAAAAATGAAAATGAAAATTACTACCTCATTCAGTTATAAAGAAGACTAAAGAGATGCTTTATGCAATGGCTTCTACCATACTGCTTGCCACAAAGTTTGTACTCAGTGGTATTAAAAGGGCAGAAATGAAAATGAATCCCTTTACTTAAAAAATGAATAAATTGGTGCCTACAGAAATAAACTAACATCTTTGAAGTTTCAGAGTTAATAGAGGCAAGTTTAGTGTTGGATGTCAATCTATCAATAAATAATGAGATAAAATGTGCTTTCTTGTCTGAATAACTTCTTCCAGAAAAGTGTTTCTGAGCTTTTAGTGACCTGATTATTTCTCACGTTTGTGTAAGTCCCTCCATGGATGTCCAGGTATATATTCATCTAAATGTAACTAGGATAGAATTTTAAAAGGCAGTTTTTCCCATTAGAAGGCCACCCAATATTTTAACCTGAGCTGTAAAGAAATTTCACTGATAATTCATTCTTTAAAAGATAGCTGTTGGGGCTGTAGTGGTGGCTCAGTGGTAGAGTGCTTGCCTAGCACGTGTGAGGGACTGATTTGATTCTCAGCATCACATACAAATAAATGAATAAAATAAAGTGTTTTAAAAAGTAGCTATTAAAAGAAAATATGACTGTTAACTAACATACTCCTTTTAATTAAAATAAATCATTATTTTTATTTACCCATATTCACGTTAGGTACATTACCATGAGACTATGTAAAAGAGAAACATTGTTTTTTATTAATGTTTCTTATTTTATCTTCATTTCTTTTTTTTAGATTTCTTGCTGCTTTGCTATTCTAATATTTTCTAGATACCCATGATAGTAAAATGAATGAAGAAGCAAGAGAAAGATGTCTGTTATGTTCACTACTGAAAAAAAATAAAATTATAAGAAAACCCAGTAATCAAAGAAAAATAACATGAGACTTGAGATACTAATACAAGAACAGAATTAACTACATAAATAAAAATGAAACAATTCAAGAGAAAAGGAAAATTGATAAAAAGTACAAAAAATGAAAAAAGAACTTGAACCTTGTCAAATGAGATGATCATCTACTTAGGAAATCAAAAAGAATCATCTAAAGACCCACAGAATTAATAAAATAAATGACCAAAGTGATGCATAAAAGCAGCAATAAATTTGTAGTATACTGGTAATGACCAAATAAATAACATAATCAATATATTTTATTCATTAGTAGCTTTAAAATATGAAGCATATGAGTCAATGGAAATTATGGGTGAATTTTTTGAGGAAATATATTCTAAAAAACACAAAATATTTTCACAATTTACATCTACAAAGTATACCTTTGACAGCTACATATTTAACAATCATTATTTGAAAATTCCCAAACAGCCTTGATCCATTCCATATCACTGATTGGAACATAAAATTAATGTTATTTATTGTATTAAGCTAGCTAACAGCCAGTATGTTTATCCCAGTATACTAAGGGTGTTTTCTATTCATTATTACCTATAGAAATTTTACTTCATTATCTATAATCTAGTCTTCAAATCAGTCTTTATAATGTAATCAGTTTATGTTATATTCTGTTCAAGATCCATCAATAGCTTCTCCTCACATTTAGAATGAAATTGAAATTCCTATAAGGTCCTATGTAGAACTTTCTCCTTCTCTGATGCATTACATAGAACAAAACCTCTTTCTTTGTTCAGACACACCAACCCAAGCTTTTTTATATCCTAGGTCTTTACTTCAACCTGAAAACTCTTGTCCCAGTTCTCAATTTTAAAATGCCACCTCCTAACTAGCTAATATAAAATGCCCCGGGTTCTTCATCCACCTCATTGTGTTTTTCATTATTATAGCACTTTCAGAATTCAGTTTTTTGTTTATTTCCAGTATTCCTACAAAAAATTTGAGTACTTTCACAGCAGTGATTTTTCTCTTACAAAAAAAAATTTGAATACTTTCAGAGCAGTGATTTTTCTCTATCTCATTACTATTACATTCCCAGAGTCTCAGTGTCTAGCATGCTGTAACTACTGAACAAATAATTATTAATGGGTATTTGAATGGATGAATGAAAGAGTGGTATTTTGATAATTTGGAATATTTTTATTAGCATAGTGATTTCTTCTTGAATCTTCCTGATTTGAATTTCATTGGGTTTGGGGAGGTTTAGTAAATGCCCACTCCTTTTAGCTTTACGTCTAAGTTTCTCTGGATATGGAGATGGCAATCTCACCAGCATGTCTTTGATACAATTCTAAGAGAACCCTTCTTCCTTTGGTGTGTCTGCATACCTAATAGCTTCTGTCAGTGACTTTGAAGACAGGTCTGTCCCTGGTTGGGAACACAGTCTTATATGCACTCTTGTAGAAATGCTTTGTGAGCCTGAAGCTGTGAAATCTGATGTGGACTCACCACGCAGCATGTGCCTGGTGTGGCAGCTTAAGTCAGAGACACAGTGGCCCAATTGTAGTGGTGCTGAGTGGTTTTCAGGAGGTGAAGGGCTGCTGCCCCCCACTGGAGCATCCAAGTCCTTGGGACCATGTCTAGGCACATTGGGTAGTAGATGGCATCTGTGAGGCATAGCAACACACTTAATATTTTATATGTAAATATTTGCCTATTTTTTTAAGTATGAGAGATTCATTAAAAAAAGAATTGTTTGGTCATGTACCTGAAGACTGTAGAAATGTCCTAATTTTTTTTTCTATTAGATTATAATAATTTTCAATTTTATAAGCAATATAGGAGAGGGCACATTTTTTTGCATTTTCACTAGTATTATTACCAATCATTAGTCTATGATAATTTTTTTAATAAATTGGTGGGTCATTAATGTTTTAATTTGCAATTTTTTGACTACTGAAAATTGAACTTAGTACAGTTATGTTTTATATACTTTTTAAAAATATATTTTTAGTTGTAATTGGACATGACACCTTGATTTTTATTTATTTTTATATGATGTTGAGGATCGAACCCAGCACCTCACACATGCTAGGCAAGCACTCTAATGCTGAGCCACAACCCCAGCCCATTTTATACTTTTAATATATTCTGTGAATTATCTGTTCATATCATTTACCTATTTAAAAATTTTTTTGATATATTTTGTAGTAGCTAAATCTAGAATCCGTAGAATCTAGAATCTGTAGCTATATTTAATGAGTTTCAAATTTCAACACTTCCACTTACTCATTAAGTCCATGGGGAAGTTATTTGAACTCTCTCTGCCTTCACTTATCCATATGTAATAATAGTAGCTACTTCAAGGAGATATCATGAGAATTAAATGAGTCAATACAAATAAAGCAAAATAGAAACTACCTGACACATAGCAAGTACAAAAAGCATTAGCCATCAGTATTCAGATAAAAAGATTTCATGAAAATCAAACTAACCTTTTATTATAATCACTGCATATACTTCAGCCATCTCTCATTTTATTGCTGTTCATTTTAGCTTATATACTTTCTCATATATTCACATAAAATTTGTGTAGGCTTCTGGCAGACTGATCACATATTCATCTCCTTTTCCTATTGAAGATCCATTGAAATGAGAAAAAATTATGAATACAGATAAAATTTATATAAGCTATCATCTTGTTTTTAGATGTAGAGATATCATTGAAAAGAAGATCTTAAATTTCAAAAACTAAGAAATATAATGAGGTAATTTAGGGAATATTATTGAATACTCAGGATGAACGTTCAACCCAGTAACTGACAAATAATAAGGCAGGAGCAGAGGTTGGAACATTTATTCCTTGAAGGCAAAATCACAGAAATGGTCAAAATTGGATTCAGTACTGTTAAGATTAGGAGTAGCTAGTGGCCATAAATAATGATAACTGATTGAAGTTTTATCTACAGAAAATCAGTATCAATTAACTTATGCAACAATTTCCTTCGAGCAGTGTGTATAAACCCTCAAGATAAACTAGAAGCTTAATCCATAAATAATTTCCACCTAGGATCCTAGTGTGGGTATTGACAACCCACAGAAAATAATCTTCTTTTTAGCATTAGTGGTTGGATTGTGTGTATTCTTCCTGCTAGATTTCTCTCTCTCTCTCTCTCTCTCTCTCTCTCTCTCTCTCTCTCTCTCTCTCTCTCTCTCACACACACACACACACACACACACACACACACACACACTAAAGTGAAGCCTGTCAGTTCATAAGATCTGCTGATATACACAGAGCTCAGAGTCAGATTTTCCAGTGGAAAAACTTGGTGGAGAAAAAAGACTACCAATGCACAGGAAACCATTTCCAACTTTCTATATGAGAAAACTATTCTCTCCTTCCTAAATAAAAATGGATAACACAGGAATACTAGATGTTTGAAAATAATATAGTGACATAAAAGAGAAATAAAATAGGCAGAAATATTGCTTTTAGGAAAAATGAAGATGTGAACTTGGAAAAATTATATATATACTCAATACTATGAGAAATATTGAAAAGGTTTCAAGATATTGTACACATAACTATATGGTGTTATGAAAAAGAATAAAGGAATAACTCTGAGTACTTGGAAACTAATTATATGGTACCAAATACAAAAAGGGAGTATGTGATAAGGTCAAGGGATTTTCCCACAATGAAAACATATTCAAAGAGATTTAGACTTCAGAATATACACAAGAGTGTCTAGAATAAAGGTATTTAATATCTTATTGGGATGAAATTCATCTTTCTTTCTTTCTCTTTCTTTCTTTCTCTTTCTTTCATTCTTTCTTTCTTTCTAGGGTGTTGCTGTGTTGCCTAGCTCGTCTCAAACTCCTGGACTCAAGTGATCCTTCTAATTTAGCTTTACAAATGTTAGGACTATAGAGGTGTGCCACCATTCTGGATGAGGGAATAAATTGCTATAGAAATAATTTAAGAAAATTTACCTAACTTAGAGAAGGACATGCTCCTTCAAACTGAAAAGGCCCAATGAATTCCATAAAGGATACAGAATAAAAATGCCTACATCTAAGCACATTACTATAAAATTACAGGGAACTCAGAATACAGAAGCGATCCTGAAAATTTCTTAAGAATAAAAAGTCCCATTACAAGTACAATAAGACTAGCATATGGCTTCTCTATGAGTAAATATGGATTCCAACAGATATTGCAGCATGCTTTCAAAATTTTTAGCAAAATTATATTGAACCATAAATCAACAATGAGAAATTAATATAAAGTTGTTTTCAGACATTCAACTACTCATAAAGTTTACTATCCACCTAACATTTATGAAAAAAATTGAGAGTGTACTTTTACAGTGACAACACAAATAACTAAGAAAAAAAGAAATATTAGAACTATTCTAAACAATTGGACAATAAATCAATAAAAATACAATTTGCTATACAATCAAAAGCTGAAATATTTAGAACTAAAGAAAATGAAAGGCATATGAGACCTCTATTCTAAAGAGTAAAAAACACTGCTGAGGCAAATTATAGAAGACTTACATAAATTAAAAGATAAATCATGCTCATAGATTAGAAGATCCAATATTTTAAGTTGTCACTCTCTACAGATTAATCTATAGATGCAATAAAATGTTATTCATAATCCAGCAAGCTTTATTATAAAAATATTAAAAAACTGATTCTACAAATATGAAAATACAAAGAATATATAATTAAAATTCTTTTCAAAATTGGCACATATCAATTGTACGTTTATGGGATGCAGTGTGGCATTTAAATACATGTACAAATATTTAATGGTAACTGACATATCCATCACCTTAAATATTTATCACTTCTTTGTACTGGGAACATTCAAAATTCCTTATAGTAGCTATTTGAAAAATCTAATTTAATTGTCAACAATAGTTATCCTATCATGCTATATAGAACTTTAGAAATTATTCCTCCTGTCCAACTGTCCAACTTTACCCTTGTAGACATTAACATGCTTTCTCCATCTCTCTCTCCCCCATGCACTTGAAAGGCTCTGGTACTACTATTCTGTGCTCTATTTCTCTGAGATATACTTTTAAGCTTCCACATGTATGTTAGAATATGTGGTATTTATTTTTTCTGTCCCCACCATTTCATTTAACATGATATCTTCCAGTTATTCCTTGTTGCTGCAAAGGATAGCATTTTATTCAATATATGGCAGAATACATACTACATTTTTTAGCAATTAATTCATTCTTTGATGGACACCTCAGCTGATTTCATATTTTAGCTCTCATGAATAGCACTTCAATAAACATGGGAATGCAGGCACAATGACTTCATTTCTTTTTCATACCTGATGAGTAGTGGGTTGCTGGATCATATGGTAGTTCTGTTTCTAGTTTTGATTTTTTTGCAACCTACATACTGTTTTTTGTGATGGTTGTTCTACATTACATTTGTACCAGCAATGTATGAGAGTTCCTCTTTCTCCTTATCTTTGCCAGACTTTGTTACTTTTGTTTTATTCAGTGCTAGCATTCTCATTGGGGTAATATGATATCTCGCTGTGTTTTTTTATTTGAATTACCTGATACTTAGTGATATTGAGCATTTCTTTATATATGTTTTGTCCATGTGTATAGCTTTTTTTGAGAAATGTCTATTCAGGTTATTCACCCACATTAAATATCACATTATAAATTGTTGCTCTTGAGTTGCTTAAGTTCCTTATATAGTGTGGAAATTAATCCGTTTTTAGATTAATAGTTTGATAATCTTTTCTTCCATTCTGTAGGTAATTTTTTTATTCTGTTGACTGGTCAGCTTTCCTTCTGTGCTGGTCAGCTTTCTGTTGTTGTGACAAAATACCTGAGAAAAAATGACTAAAATGTGGAAAGATTTGTTTTGGCTCATGGTTTCAGAAGTTTCATTCCATGGACACCTGGAACTTTGCTTTTAGGCTGGTCACAAGGCTGAACCTCATGGTAAAGGAAAGTTGCCCACCTCATAGCATCCAGGAATCAGACAGAGAGAGTGTAGATGTGA
Organism: Marmota flaviventris; assembly: GCF_047511675.1. Classification (NCBI taxonomy): domain Eukaryota; kingdom Metazoa; phylum Chordata; class Mammalia; order Rodentia; family Sciuridae; genus Marmota; species Marmota flaviventris. The sequence goes on from NC_092518.1 coordinate 105,450,929, forward strand.
AGACAAGGTATTCCCTTCAAAGATATGCCCCAGTGATCTACTTCCTCTAACTTCCTAATGTTTCTACCACTTCACCATGATGTCACCAGCTGGTATTATATATGCCTTTAACACATGGGCCTTGGGGGACACTTCAGATTTAAACCATAACATTATGCCTCTAGGCCTCAAAGGTTCATCTCCAAGAATGCCTATAGACTTAACTATTATAACATTGCCCAGAAGTTCAAATTTAAAGTCTCCTCTGAGACTCAAAACAATCTCTTATCTGTGAGCCACTATAAAAATCAAAAGGCAAGTTACTCTTCCAACATTCTATTTTGGGATGAAGGTAGGCTAAACACAGCCATCCCCAAAGAGATGAACAGGGACATAGAAAGAAGGGATTATATCAAAGCAAGACTGAAATCTAGCAGGTCAATCATTAAATTCTGTACCTCCAAGGCTAGAATAAAGGTATGTGGTAGCATAAAGCAAGCACCAACAGGCTTGGTAAGACCCATTCCTATAGGTTCCCTGTCCATAGCCCACACTTTACTGCTTGCAACTTTCATTGGAAGATGTTCCACATTCTTGGCATCTCAAATTTTCTGGTGTCTTCATTTTAGCTTTGAATTTACTCTCATAGTTTCATACATCACCTTCTCAGTCCTGGTGCAAGGATTGAGAAACCATCACAGATTGCCTAGCTTCCATGTTCATTCTTTGAAACTTTGGTGGAAGTCTCTATGACCCCACAACTCCTACATTCTATATGCCTGCAAAATCAGCATGACTTGGATGACACCAATATCTGCTGCCAGCTCCAGCCGTATCCAGGACACCTTGGACCATGGCTACAGCAATTTCTAAGTGCCTGGATAGCTGAGCATGGTGAAACAAATCCTGGGAACACAACTTCCTAGGTGGCCCAGTGTGAACAGAATGTGACCTGGCACACTCTTCACAAAGCAAAACCTTTCAAATTAAGTTACTTCTATACCCTTGAGCCTCCAAGGGATAGGATTTTGTCTAATTCCTGAGGTGATCTCAAGGCATCTTTCCTATTGTCTTGGTGCAAACTACCTGGCTTCTTTTGGCACTGTCTTCAGCAATTACACCTTCCCTGAACTCATCTTTAAATATTATTCTTTCCTGACCAATCTGCAAATTTTTCTAATCATCCTCCTATATTTTTTCTTCCAATTTTAACTGTAAATCTGGCTAAAAAGAGCCAGCAGTACACTTAGCACTATCTGAATGCTGTGCTGCCTTGAAATTTCCTGCACCACATTAACTAGCCCAACACCTTTCTACTCAGCCTCACACAAAGTCTCAGGGTATGGACAAAGTGTACACAATATTTTGCCAGATTGTTTCATAAATGACCTGTAGTTCAATTCCCAAAAAGTCCTCATTCACATCTAAAACTTCATCAGTAATCTTTACTGTCAACATTCCTATTAGCATTCTGGTCTTCTGAGCTCCCACCAGAATCTCCCATTAAGCTCTACTTACAAAGTTCTTCTTTGTTCTACTTCTCCAGATCTTTCTAAATTTCTCCTACAAAACATTTAAAATGATTTCTGAATCACATACTCTTGTATAATCACAACAACCACCTCACTTCCCAGTACCAATTTTCTTTATTAGCTTTCATTATTGTAATAAAATACCTGAAAAAAAAAAAAAAAAACAGTGTAAAGGAGAATTTTTTTTTTTTTTATTCTGGCTCATAGTTTCAAAGATTTCAGTACTTGGTACTTGGTCCCATCTCTTTGGTCCTGAGGCAAGGCTGCACATCACAATGGAGAGCATGTGGTAGGACAAATCTGCTAGCCTAATGGTGGTCAGGAAACAAAGAGCAAGACAGAGAGTGGGAGAGGAAGGGGCTTTGGACATAATATACCCTACCATTCAAAGGCTCAGCCCAAGAGTCTTAATTCCTCCAACCAGGCCCCAACTCCTACAAGTTGCACCACCTCCTAATAGCACCACAGGTTGGCAACCAAGTCTTCAGAATGTGGCTGCTGGTGACATTTCAGATTCAAATAATAATATCTTTGATATAGATAAATGTTTTATTTGATATAATCCTATTGTCAATTTTTACCTTTGTTGCTGCTTTTGGAGTCATGCACTAAAAATCTTTGCCCAGACCAAATATCATGGGCAAAGATTATTTCTCCTAGGTTTTCTTCTAGTGATATCATAATTTCAGGTCTTATATTTAAATCTTTGATACCATTTGAGTTGGTGTTTGTATGGTGAGAGATAGGGGTCTGATTTATTCTGCATATGGACATTCAGTTTTCCAGTATCATTTATTGAATATATTTTCTTCTCTAAGGTATAGGTTCTTGCTTCCTTTTGTTAAGAATCAACTGATTGTACAGTAGAGGAAATGGACCGTGGGAGTGAGGAGGGAAGGGAGAGGGCATATAATGAGGAATGATATTGCCCAAATTATACTGTTATATTTGTGCATGAATTAACATGTAGCAATGAATCCTACTATTATGGACAACTATAATGCACCACTTAAAAAAAAGAAAGAAAGAAATCAGTTGACTGTAAATACCAGTATTTATTTCTGGGATCTCTATCCTAATTCATTGATCTATATGCCTTTTTATGCCACTACCATGCTGTTTGGGTTATCGCTTTGTGGCATGCTTATAAGATAGATATTGTGATGCTTCCTACTTTGTTATCTTTGCTCAGAATTATTTTGGCTATTTGGGGTAATTTTTTCTATCCCTACAAACTTTAGGGTTTTTTTTCTGTTTTTGTAAAGAATGTTATTGGTATTTTGCTAGATATTGCATTCAATGTGTAGGTAACATTGATTAGTATGCACATTTTAGCATTATTAATTCCTACAGTCCATGAACATAGGATATCTTTTTTTAATTTTTGTTTCCTCTTAAATTTTCTTCATCAGTGTTTTAAATTTTTTTTATTGTAGAGACATTAACCTCTTTGGTAAATTTATTCCTAGGTATTTTTTTAGTTTTATTTCTTTATTTTATCTTCAGCTATTTCATTAATGGTATAGAAAAAAACTTATTCATTTATGTATGTTGATTTTGTATCCCATAATTATGCTGCATTCATTTATTAATCCTTATAGTTATTTCTGGAGTCTATGGTTTTTTCTTTTATTTTCTTTTTATTGTTTTTTTTTTTTTGGTTATACATGACAAGAATCCATTTTAATAAACTCATGCAATCATGGAATATATCTTATTCTAATTAGGACCCCATTGTTTTAGATGTACAATGGTGGGTTTCACTGTGCTGTATTCATATATATACACAAGAAAATTATGTCAGATTCATTCCATTGCCTTTCTTTCTATATATAAAATGATATCATCTGAAGATCGGGATAATTTGACTTACTTTTGTATTTGGATGCTCACTATTTTTTTTCTCTTAATATTCTGGGTAACATTTGCCATGCTTTATTGAATAAGAGTAGTTATAGTGACTATGCTTGTTCGGTTACTGGTCTTAGAGAAAATGACTTCAGCTTTTCCACATTCATTCAATGTGAAGTAAGCTGTGAGTTTGTCATATGTAGCCATTACTGTGTTGGGATACATTCCTTCTATATCTATTTTTTAGGCTTTTTATCATAAGGCAATGTGGAATTTTATTAAAGGCTTTTTATGCACTTATTGAGATGATTATATTGTTTATCCTTTATTCTATTGACTACGTTTATCAATTTATATATTTAGAACTATCCTTGAAACCTTGGGATAAATACTACTTGATCACAGTGCAGAATTATTTCATGCTGTTGGATTTGATTTATTAATATTTTCTTCAGAATTTTCCCACCTATATTCTTCAGGGATATTGGTCTATAGATTTTGGGTTTTGTTTTTGTTGTATCACTGTCTGTTTTTGATATCAGGGTAATACTGGCCTTGTAGTATTATTTTAGAAGAGTTTCCTTCCTTTTAATACTTTGCAACAGTTTGGGAAAAATTGGCATTAGTTCATCTTAAAGTTTAGTAAAATTTAGTAGTGAAACTACCTGTTCTTGGACTTTTCTCTGTTAAGAATCTTCTTTTTTTACTGATTTAATCTAATTATTTGTTATTGGTCTGTTCTAGGTATCTATATTTTCATGGTTCAATTTTGATAAGTTATGTGTGTCCAGAAATTTATCATTTTTCTAGGTTTTTTTTTATATTTAGTTAATTATAGCTCCTGAAGATTTTTTGTATTTCTGTAGTGTAAGTTGTAATGTCTCTTTTTCTATTACCAATTTTATTTATTTGGGTCTTTTCTCCTTTTTAATTGTTAGTCTAGCTAAAGGTTTTTCAATTTTGCTTATCTTTTCATAAAGGCAACTGTTCATTTTATTGATCTTTTTATCTATTTAGTTTCTATTTTGTTTATTTCTGCTCTGATCTTTGTAGTTTATTTCATTCTATTAATTTAAAATTCAGTTTATTCTTGGTTTTCTAGCTCCTTAAATTGCATTTTAGGCTATCTATTTTAAATCTTTCTATTATTTAATGTAAGCCCTTATTGCTATAAAATTCCTCTTAGTACTTCTTTTGCTGTATAACCTAGGTTTTGATATGTTGTGTTTTCATTTTCATTTATTTCAATAAATTATATAATTTGCTTTTTGATTACTTTATTGATCCATTAGCTATTCAAGGGAATGTTGTTCAATTTCATTGTATCTGAACAATTTCTAAATTTCCTCTTATTGTTGATTTTTTGCTTCATTTCATTGTGGTCAGAGAAAATACATGCTATCCTTCCAGTGTTTTCAATTGTTGAGATTTTTTGTGTTTAATATATGATCTATCTTAGAAAATATTCCAGGTGATGATAAGATTATATATTTTGCATCTGTTGGATGAAATATTTTGTAAATGTCTCCTGGGTCTTTTTGATCCTTAGTATAGTTTAACTATTATGTTTCCTTGTTGATTTTTTTCCTGAAAGATCTATCCATTGATGATAGTGGAATGTTAAAGTGTCTGAGTATTGTTTCATTAGGATCTCTCTCTTTTTTGAGATCTACTAAGTTTGCTATATAACTGGGTACTCCAGTGTTTTGTGTGTGTGTGTGTAAATTTCTTTAAAGTTTTTTCTTGTTGAATTGATCCTTTAAAATTATATAGTATCCTTATTTGTCTCTTCTTATATTTTTATTGAAATTTTATCTTATCTGCTATAACTAGTCCTGCTTGCTTTGGATTTTTTTTTTTTTGCATGGAATATCTCTTTCATTCCTTTACTTTCAGTCATTGTCTTTACTCATGAAATGAGTTGTTTGAGATAGAATATAATTGTGTCTAGTCTTTTTAAAACAATTTAGTCTATGCATTTTAATTGGAGAAGTTAATCTATATCCATTCAAGGTTATTATTATTATTATTTAATTTTTTAGTTATAGATGCATTTTTTTATTTTGTTTATTTATATTTATGTGGTGCTGAGGATCGAACCCAGTGCCTCACATATGCTAGGCAAGTGTTCTACCACTGAACCACAACTCCAACCCTCAAGGTTATTGTTGATAAGTCAATCCATAATCCTGTCATTCTTTTTTAAAAAATATTTTTGTAGTTGTAGATAGACACAATACTTTTATTTTATTTGTTTATTGTATGTGGTGTCAGGAATCAAACCCAGTGCCTCATGCATGCTAGGCAAGTGCTCTACCACTGAGCCACAACCCGGGCCCCAATCCTTTCATTCTTTTAGTTTTGTTCTGATTATTTTAAATATCTTTTGTTCTTTTCTTCTTCTCTTGTTTGTCTTCCTGGTTAGTTGTTTTCTATAGTGATATGGTCTGGTTCTTTTTTCTTTCTCTTGTGTATCTTTATCTCTTGTGAATCTCTCACGTTTTGTGATTTTTTTACTTATTTGCATGAATTGACACTTTTGTTAGTTTTAGAATTCTTTGCTTTTTGCTTTTGACAATTTGACTATACTATGCTTTAGAGAGCATCATTTTCTGTTGAATCTATTAGGAGTCCTTTGACCTTTCTGAAACTAGGTGAACATATCATTCCCAATATTTTCATTAGCTTTAGTTTCAGCTAGACATTTTAGTGTAGTTTCCATATATCTTCTTTAGCTATGGATCAATGTTGGTGATATATGCATGTGTCTCAGTGGCCTAGGCTGCAAGAGTTGTGGAATTACACCACTATCTCAGATGCAACTCTCTTTTTTTTCCAAACATTTATTTATTTTTTAGTTGTAGTTGCACAAAATACCTTTATTTATATGTGGTGCTGAGGATTGAACCCAGGGTCTCACACATGCTAGGCGAGTGCTTTACCACTGAGCCACAACTCCAGCCCCTAAGATGCAACTCTTCTTAAGCAGTAGCATCTCTAGGTACAATGTTCCCAGCTATGGATGTGGTTACCCATCACTTTCTGTGGATTGGGTGAGGGTAGAGCTACCTCAGCAGTCTCAGGTGTGAATGATAAAGTGTATCCAAAAGTAGAGTGGGATTCCTCTTAATGTCTGAAGGCTGCATGAGGGCTGGGCCACAGTAGGGTCCAAAATGAGACACCAGTCAGTGTCTGAGGGCTACACACCTGATTTTTCAAGAGGGCCTCGGGAACCCAACCTCTCATGGACAGTTCACAGACTGCTTCTGGAGGCCAAGAGTGGATGGATAGGGGCCCAGTATCTGTTGACAGGGCCATAATAGGTGGAACATCTGAGTATGTGGTGCCTAACTGATTCTTGGGGACACAGAAAGATGGGTAAGACCACTGTTGATTTCTGGGGATATTGGCAATATGGGCCACTCAGGAAAGGCTTCTGGTCTGCTAACTAGGTTATAGGTATATGGGTGAAGATATCTGCTATGGACTGAACAATATCCACAGCCACATTTTGTAGCTGAGAGTGGGGATGTCTGTATGCTTTCAAGGAGCCTCAGTGGGCCAAGACACACTGGAATGGATGCCAAGTAGCTTCCCAGGGTTAAGTATACATGAGTGTGGCTACTTGGCTGCATAGTGAGTACATGTGTGCATGTCATTTTAGCTAGCTGTGTAGGAGGGGAGTGCTCTCTATAGGAGAAGTCCTGCTGCCTGGATGACTGTTGGGGTGGTTTAGGAGGCATAGGGAAGCTCTAGGCATGCTGGTTTTGCAATGGACTAACCAGAGGGGTGGTAAAACTGGCTGGCTAGTTTTTATGTCATATTTGGGCATGCATAGGTGCTATAGTCCGCCTGGATGTGTGATGGGATCACTGAAGGCTAGGCTACTTCCTTAATGCAGCAGGTACTGTGGGCCAGAATTCTCTGTTGCAAATTCACTAGAAGGACAAGACTAACATCTGGAGGACCTTGTAGCTGAGCTTGTGAATACACAGGTGCCATTAAGACCAGCTGTCAATTGATAGGCTTGTTGAGAGGGGACATTGCCTGGATCCTGTTGAGATAAGTTCAGGTGTGTATTTATCAGCCATGCAGTGGGCTCCCTCTATTCTTGGATGCCTGTTGGACTTACTGTAGGCACATGTGGATACTACAGGCCAGGCACCCATTCAGCAATGATTTATTGTTTGTAATGTACAAGCCTTTCATATTTTAATTGAATTTTATTCTTAGGTATTTTATTCTTTTGGATACTCTCATAAATGGATTATTTTTAATTTTTTCTTTTCTTTAAATTGTTCACTGCTGGTGTAAAGAAATCAAACTCTTTTTCTGTTTTGATCTTGTACTCTATAAGTTTGCTGAAGTCACTTATTAGCTACAATAGCTTTTTATGGATTCTTTGGAATTTTCTATATGAAGAATGATGTCATCTGCAAATAGAAGTAGCTTTAATTTTTTGTGCCAACTTGAATTATTTTAATTATATTTTATTGCTTAATTACTGTGACTAGAACTTGCAGTTCAGTGTTGAATAGCTGTGGTAGAGGCAGACTTCCTTGTATTGTTTGCATTTATTTTTTTTTTTTGTACTGGTGATTGAACCCAAAGGTACTTAACCACTGCACTACATCACCAGCCATTTTTAATATTTTATTTAGAGACAGGGTCTCACTAAGTTGCTTAAGGTCTTTCTAAATTGCTGAGTCTGGCTTCGAACTTGTAATTCTCCTGCCTCAGTCTCCTAAGATGCTGGGATTACTGGCATGTGCCACTATGCCCAGCTTGTTTACATATTTCAATCTTTCACAATTGAGTATGATATTAGGTATAGATTTTCCATAAATGCCCTTTATCATTTTGAAAATTTTTCTTTTAGTTCATAGTTTTATGATTGCTTTTGTCATCAAAGGGTGGTAGATATTATAAAAATTTTCTTTCTTTGCATCAAACAGATGATCATGGTCTATTATTACAATAATTAATTTTTATCCTTGCATTCCTGAAACAAATACAATTCATTTGTAGCATATAATCCTTTTTAATATGGTGTTTGATCCTATTTTTTGTAATTTGTTGAGATATTGCTGTCTGTATTTATGGGGTGAATTGTTCCGTAATTTTTTTGCTTTTGATATCTTTATTTGGCTATAGAAACAAGACAGTACTGTCTTTATTGAATGTGGATGTCTTCCCTCATCTTCTAATTTTTGCATTATTTTTAAAAGGATTAATGTAAATTCACCTTACAATATTTGGTAGAATTCACAATTGAAGCCATTTTGTCTAACAAAATTATTTCCCATTTTATCCAAATTATACAATTTGTTGTAGTAAAATTGTTCATAATTTCAATTTTGTAAGGTCAATCATAATGTTTCACATATATTTCTGATTTTAGTTCTTAATATTTCCTTTCTTCTTTTCTGTGTCAGTTTTATTAAATGTTTGTCAACTTTATGTATCTTTCCAAAGAACTAATTTTTGGTTCTTTCATTTTCTTATTCTATATTTAGTCATTCTGACTTTATTTTTATTATTTACTTTCTCTAATAGCTGCATATTTAACTTTCTATACTTATTCTATTTCCTTAAATTATAAAGTTAGTTTATTATTTGAGTATTTTTTTATTTTTTTATTAGCTACACATGACATTACAACCACCATGGCAATTCATACATTTGAATCATTGGGGTATAATTTCTCATTTTTCTAATTGTACAGATTGCAGAATCACACTGGTCATAGAGTCACCTATATACATACAGCAATCATAATGTCTATTCTATTCTGCTGCCCTTCCTATCCCCCCTACTGATTTGAGTATTTTTTAAGAGAACTTTTTAATATTTATTTTCCAGTTTTCGGCGGACACAACATCTTTGTTTATATGTGGTGCTGAGGATTGAACCTAGGCTACATGCATGCCAGGCGAGCACTCTACCACTTGAGCCACATCCCCAGCCCAGAGTATTTTTTTAATGTAAGTGCTTATAACTAAACTTTGAGCCCAGCCTTTCCTATATCCCATGGATTTTGGCATGTTGAGTTTTCATTTTATTTTTAATTTCTTCTTTTTTTCTTTGAACTACCAGTTATTTAAACTTATATGTTGTTGTTACATATTTTTAAATATTCTTATATTCCTTGTATTTTTATTCCATTTTGCTTGAAAGAAAAACTGTATGATTTTAAACTTTTAAGTTTATTAAGTCTCACTTTTGCTTGACCATACAGTCTATCCTGCAGAATGTCCCATGTATACCTGAGATGAATATATATTCTGTTATTGTCCAGTAGCATGCCCTACATTTGTCAGTTTAGTTTATATATACTGTTTTAATGTTGTGCATTTTATTATTAATTATATGTGTATATACTATATTCACCATTTTTAATATATTCATCTATTATTTATTTATTTATTAGTTTGTTCCATTCAGGGTTTATTTACTTTTTATTTTTTTATTTAATTAGTTATACATGACAGTAGACTGCATTTATGCACTTTGATATACATAGATGGGATATAATTTCTCATTTTTCTGAGTGTACATGTTGCAGAATCATATTGGTCATGTAATCACATATATCCATACAGTAATAACGACTGTTTTATTCTACTGTCTTTTCTATCCACACATCTCCTCCCCTTCCCTCCCATCACTTCCCTCTACCTAATCTAAGGTAATGCTATAACACTATTCTTCCCTAGTTCCCCCCTGCCTTATTTGAATTAGTACTCACTTATTAGAGAAAACATGTGGCCTTTGGTTTTAGTGGGATTGGCTTATTTTGCTTAGCATGATATTTTCTAACTGCAACCATTTACTGGCAAATGCCATAATTTTACTCATCTTTAAAGTTGGTTAATATTCTATTGTGTATATATACCACATTTTCTTTATCCATTCATCTATTGAGGGACACCTAGGTTGGTTCCATAGTATAGCTATTGTGAATTGAGCTGCTGTAAATACTGATGTGGCTGTGTCACTATAGTATGCTGATTTTAAGTGCTTTGGGTATAAACCAAGGAGTGGAATAGCTGGGTCAAATGGTGGTTCCATTCCTAGTTTTCTGAGAAATCTCCATACTGCTTTCCATAGTGGTTGCACCAAATTTCAGTCCCACCAGCAATGTATGAGTGTACTATATCCTCAACACCATTTAATGTTGACTGTATTCTTGATGATTGCCATTCTGACAAGAGTGAGATGAAATCTTAGAGTAGTTTTGATTTGCATTTCTCTAATTGCTAGAGATGTTTAACACTTTTTCATATATTTGTTGATCAATTGTATTTCTTCTTCTGTGAAGTTTCTGTTCAGTATTTTAGCCCATTTAATGATTAGGTTTTTTTTTTGTGTGTGTGTGTGTGTGTGTGTGTGTTGGTGTTAAGCTTTTTGAGTTCTTTATACATTCTAGAGATTAGTGCTTTATCTGAGGTGCATGTGGTGAAGTTTTTCTCCCAATCTATAAACTCTCTCCTCACGTTATTGATTGTTTTCTTTGCTGAGAAGAAGCTTTTTATTTTGAATCCATCCCATTTATTGATTCTTAATTTTACTTCTTGTGCTTCAGATATCTATAACAGAGCACTATAGACTGGGTAGTTGACAACAACAGAAATATGTTTCTTACATGTCTGGATACAGGGAAGTCCAAGATCAAACACATTCAGATTGGAAGTCTGGTGAGGGCCTGATTTCTGGCTCATTAGAAGTTGGTTTATTTTAGTAACCTCACATGATAGAAGATGCATGGGAACTCTTTGGTATCTCTTTTATAAAAAAAAAAAAGCATGAATGTTATTCCATACCCTCACCACTTCCCAAGCACTCCATCTCCAAGTCCCATCACATTTGGGATTAGATTGCAACGTATAAATTATATAAATTTCTATTCTGGTAACCTATCTTCCAGTCTCTCCATGTCTCAGACTTTGTAATATTGGATCTCAAAGCATTTATTTTGAAATCAACTTCTCAATTCTGCTATCCTTTTGCTGCTTCCTCTCTGTGTTGGAGTAGATAATAACTACCTAGCTCACTTCTGCCATCTTCCTTCCAGGTGTTTCCATTGTCTATTATGTTACATTTATGTTACATTACCTTTTACCTATGCTTTTGTCTAATTTCTATCTCAGGACTCTTTCTTGTCCTCTATTATTCCTAATTGGTTCCTCTTTTTTTCCTTAGATTTGTCTCTAAGCTAGGTCAAAATTCATTGTACATTCATGTATTTAAACAAAAATCTAGGATAATAACATCCTACTTATCCAACCATATCTTTTATTGCTTCCAAGCCTGAAAATTTTGTAGTAGGCAGACTATTTGCCCTCAGTGGTTCAAGAGTATCTTATGCAAATTTGAAATCATTTCTTTTAGTCATCATTATGGTGTCTTCCTAGAATGTACTACTTTTCCCCTTTTTTTTCTACCTAAATTCACTGTACAGTTTTGGTTCAGGTTTAGTCACAATCCATGAAGCATTTTTTATTATTACATCAGTCCATCTTCATCTTTTCTCAATTTATTGTTTTAGCCACTAGTTTTCCCACTTAATCACTATTTTGCTATTTGATCATCATATGCGTGCATTTTCTCAACAATTATTTGTAAATTTGTAATTTGCTATGAGAATCATTCCCTTTTTAATTTCCTTAATATTTCAAAAAGTGATAGTAACCAAAGTTATTGTTAGACATATATTTTAAATGAAATATTAGTAAGTATATTGGGTTTTTTATTTATATATGACAACAGGATGAATTACAATTTTTATTACACATATATAGAAAAAAATTTTCATATCTCCAGTTGTATACAACTATATTCACACCAATTCGTGTCTTCATACATGTACTTTGGATAATGATGATCATCATATTCCACCATCATTAATAACCCCATGCCCCCTCCCTTCCCCTCCAACCCCTCTGCTCTATCTAGAGTTCATCTATTCCTCCCATGAACCCCCTCCCTATCACACTATAAATCAGCCTGAGTATATCAAAGAAAACATTCAGTATTTGGGTTTTTGGGAATGGCCAACTTCACTTAGCAATATCTTCTCCAACACCATCCATTTAACTGCAAATGCCATGATTTTATTATCTTATATTGATGAATAATATTCTATTGTGTATATATGCCACATTTTTATCCATTCATCTATTGAAGGGCATCTAGGTTGTTTCCCCAGTTTAGTTATTGTGAATTGTGCTGCTATAAACATTGATGTGGCTGTGTCCCTGTAGTATGCTGTTTTTAAGTGCTTTTGGTATAGACTGAGGAGAGGGATAGCTGGGTCAAATGGTAGTTCCATTCCCAATTTTCCAAGAAATCTCCATACTGCTTTCCATATTGGCTGCACCAATATGCAGTCCCACCAGCAGTGTATGAGTGTACCTTTTCCCCCACATCCTTGCCAACACTTATTGTTGTTTATCTTCATAATCATGCCATTCTGATGGAGGGAGATGAAATCTTAGAGAGATTTTAAATTGCATTTCTCTAATTGCTAATGATGATGAACATTTTTTCATGTATTTGTTGAGTGATTGTACATTATCTTCTTAGAAATGTCCCTTCAGGTCATTGGGCCATTTATTGATTGGGTTATTTGTTTGTTTGTTTGTTTTTATGGTGTTTAGCTCTTTGAGTTCTTTATATATCCTACAGATTATTGCTCTATCTCATGTGTGGGGGGAAAAGATTTGTTCCTAAGATGTAGGCTCTTTATTAACCTCAAAGATTGTTTCTTTTGCAGAGAAGAAACTTTTCAGTTTAAGTCCATTCCAGTCATTGATTCTTGGTTTTAATTCTTTTGCCACAGGAGTCTTATTAAGGAAGTTGGGGCCTAATCCCACATGAGAAGACTGGGTCCTAATTTTTCCTTTTATTAGACACAGGGTCTCTGGTTTAATTCCTAAGTCCTTGATCCATTTTGAGTTTGATTTTGTGCATGGTGAGAAATAGGGGTTTAATTTCAATTTCTTGCATATGGATTTACAATTTTCCCAGCATCATTTGTTGAAGAGGCTATCTTTTCTCCAAGGCATGTTCTTGGCACCTTTGTCTAATATAAGATAATTGTAGTTTTGCGGGTTAGTCTCTGTGTCCTTTATTCTGTACATTGATCTACCAATCTATTTTGGTGCCAATACCATGCTGGTTTTTTTTAGTATATTGGAAATTTTAAAGCAAAAATTATTCTTATTATCCTCTAAACTTTTTTCCTGATATTTTAAGTGGATAATTTTTTTTGAACTTAGTTCACTCAATGCTAAAATACCATTCCTCCTCTTCAATTAAATCTTTCTAGATCACAATAATCTTTCTAGCTTCTTAGTTCATAATAAGGTGTGTATATGATCAGTAACTGAATATATTTTCCCTGGTGCATTCTAGCTGATTAATATTTATAACACATATTTTTCAACTGAATTTGGAAAACTTGAAAGATCTTTTCCCATTTTGATAAAGAATAACTTACTCCCCAAAATTTTTAATCACACACCTAAAATCAAATATTTAGAAAGTGATTAGTTTGGGTTAGAACCCAGGACTATATTACTCCAAAACCTTAGCATTTTCAATTGTTTTCCAACTAGTAACACTTTGACTGCTCTCTTGTTTGTTTACAAATATCTTTTGAACACATAGTACAGCAGGCACTAGCCTCAACATCATGGTAACAATCCCAAAACAATGAATCTTGTCTTCAATTTACTCACAGCCCAGTGCATGAATTAACCAGATAAACAGAATTGAATAGATCTGTGCAACAGATCAGTATCCACAAATACAACAGTTTTAATAAAAACTTATATATGTATGTTGAAGGTTGGGAGGTAGTGCTGACAGATATACTGTGAGTGAACTATGAAAAAATAAATGACCCAATGTGCCTATTGAAATACTGTCTTTTTTTGTATAATGGTGTTTGATATTATTTAATCCTCCCTGGGAATGTAGAAGCAGGAAATCACCCTAGTGAATGAAACATGGTTATTGTATCCTGACCCTCCTTCAGGACATTCAGTATGCTCTCTGATTAAAATAAAGATCTTCCAGCAGGACCAAGCTATGATATTTAATATAAAAACTAAGACCTTGAGATAACTTCATATAAGTTCATTTATTTGATTAAAATCTGTTTTGCTTAGTTATTTAAATCATAGAATGACATGAATTGTGGGGTAAAGAAGAAAAAGTCATCAACAGTATGACAACCTCAAGCATAATGAGGAGATTTTAGGGTTTGAAAAGGTATTTTTAACCAACAGAGACAAACAACTGTCATCAATGAGGGTAGGATTTAATTTACAAATAGCTCAAGTTGTCTGACAGTTGCTGGTGACTGAACACATAGGCAATCCATGTATTAAATTCTCTCTCCTTCTCTGGTATGCTAAATGATGTGGGATGGCATGTCCTAGGTGGTTCACACTATTAATTCTATTCCTTATCTTGAAATTAGTTTCAGTCCTGTCATGTTGAGGTCTTTTGGCAGGTTTGTGGGCACTCATTCATTGTTCATTCAGTCAATGTATGTATTCTATATATCAAAAAGATGTCAGGCATGGAAAATGCAAAATTGAATAAGTCATGGGCCATATTCTCAAACAATTGACTATTTAGAAGAGGAAATATTTATTTATATCCTTAAATAACTAACATATCATTAATTAATTGGTAGAAAGTAGTGTCAGCAAAATCAATACAATGTGCTTTCTTGCCATCTCACCCCTGTTGGATTTTAGGACATTATTTACCACTTTTAATTTCTGTAATCTACTAAAAAATGCCAGACTTAACAATATGTTCACCCAAGTCAGTCTTGGTCATTGCTTGTGCACCTACTGCCATTCCATTCTAAGTTGTAAATCCTCCAGTTCCAGTACTCTTTTAAAGCTCTTAACAGCTAATGATTTACTTTAACCAATGATCACAATGCTCTTCTTGTCCCACTGCCTGAAAGACTGACCCCTAGATTAAGTTAAATATACACTTGAATTTTATTCAAGCTAATGCCTCTATCTTGAAAAGATCTATTACTCTTGTACCAAAAATATATAGAAAGCTAACTTTAACCTACTTCCATCAAGGTTATACATTCACAGTGGGCATGATAGAATAATTCCTCAGGTTCAAGGAGCTTTAGCTCTTTTAATTTTATAAACCTGTTTTCAAGGCCTGCATGGATCACATGTCAGGGCAAAAGTCATATTTGGGCAAAAGTCATGATTTTACTAATGGAAGTTTAGGTAAATTGTACCATGTTGTATCCAGAACTATTACTCACCATTGAAAATCAGAGAATCTATCACTTGGGGCCAATTTTCTTTCTGAAATTTGCCTACTATTTCATCTCTCAACTCATTTCTCATTCAATTTAATATGCACGTATGTCTGAATAGCCAGACATGGATCATGTAATTAAATGGATATTAATTTTAAAAGGAATATGTTATTTAATTACACATACAAGATATATCTTTGCTCAAGCCAATCTAGAGCATATAAACACAAAAGTGTAATAAAGTGCTATAATAGCTTGTTCATAAACATATGCATATATTATATAAAATATTTGCTTGAATGCATTAGAGAGATAGGAAGACAGCAAGAACTTGTGGAACCAAGGCTTAAGAAGGAAGGAAGGCCCCTGTTGCTCACTAGCAAAGTGCTTGCCTAAGCACTCATGAAGTCCTAGATTCTATCCCAGGAATAAAAAATTAAAAAAGAAAGTGGAAGAAAGCCAATAAAGTCCATTTGATCTGCTTTTCTACTTATTTGCTGAATTACAAGTGGTAACCAAGAAATTGAGAAGCTGACCAGATATTTCAGGAGTTTCTTAAGGTTGCAGGTCACATATTGGAGTCCAGTGATCACCAAGGATGAGGAACCATATCAAATACTACAGGATTGCAAATAGAACCCTAATAAGCTAAACTTTATGTAAAAGGTGTAAAATACAAAAAAAAGGCTGGTACTCACAAAAACTAGAATGTAATATTTAATTGGTCCAATCCCTCATTGGATTAAGGCATTCTATTCTCTATTGGTTGCCAGAAGCAAAAGTTAATAATCTCTTTTGGAAGATGCTATCCAGTGCAACTAACAATTATCTCTACATCCTTTTATGTATAATGTCAAATAGTCAATCAAAAATTACAAGGTCTATAATAGATAAGAAATAATTGAATACAATAGAAAAAGATATAAAATGGAAACATGATCATTGATAATTTGAATATTATATTGAATTTTTCAGGCACAGGGTTTAAAATATGTCAGCAAATTATGGCCCAATTGGACCTGTGTAGCCTGCATCCTGATTTTGTAAATAACCTGTATTGGACTACAATCCTGCCAATCTGTTTTCATATTGTCTATAATTGTTTTATGCTAAAACAGCAAAGTTAAGTAGATGCAAAAAGATTACATGTCCATTGTAAAAAAAATATTAAATATGTGTGCCACTATGTTAAAACTTTGGAACCACTGCTTTGAATAAAATTTTATATGTCAAGAAAATGAACAAAATTAAAATTATCAGCAGAGACTGACAAATATGAAAATACTGGGATAGAAATCTCAAAACTGAAAAATAAAGTAACTGAAATTCAATTATTAACACATGTTATAGATTAACACTGTTGAAGAGATAATTAGATGAATTTAAAGATAGCACAAAAGGAAACCTATAGAATGCAACATGGAATACAAAAGTGCTTTTAAGATATATGAGATAATGAAAGCACCAATCCTTCATTTAACTGACATTATAGAAGAGAGGAAAGGGATGAGGCACAAGTAGTATTTGAAGAAATAAATGGTGAAAAATTTCCCAAACTGTTAAAAGACAGAACCCATATCAAATCTACTTAGGATTTTATAACAAACTTTCATAGGTTGAGTGGCTAAAACAACAATGATTTTGTTTTCAAAATTCTAGAGGTTGGATTTCAAGATAAAGTCACCAGAAGATACAATGTCTAGTATTGACCCATCCCCTGGTTTACAGGGAAATTTCTTCTCCCTATGTTCTTACATCATAGAAGGAGAGTGAGAGAACTCTCTCTAGGGACCCTTTTATAAGGGTACTAGTCATATTATAAGGGCTTCACTTTCATGACACAATTACCCCTAAAAGGTCTCACCTCTGAATACCATCAATTGTGGACTAGTATTTTAACATATAAATTTAGGAGAGCGGCAATATCAGTCCATTATTAAGTTAAACATTCAAAAGTACTAAAATCCAAAACAAGATAAACATAAGAAAAATTATGCATGGGAAGTTCATAAACTACCCAAAATGATAAAAATAGATATCTTAATTTTTTTATTTTCAATTTTATTGGTTCTTCTTTGTTATACATGATAGTAGAATCCATTTTTACAAAATTATGCAAGCATGGATTATATATTATTCTAATAAGAACCACATTCTTGTTGGTGGACATGATGGGGGGATTGACTTAAGTATTTTCATATGTGTATATAGGAAAACTGTGTTAGATTTATTCTACTGTCTTTCCTATTTCCAAACACCTCCCTTTCCTTCATTTCCTGTCTAATCTACTGAACTTCTCTGCTTCTTCTCTCCCACCTTTTTTGTGGATTAGCTGCCACATATTAGTGAAAATATTTGAACTTTTTTTTTTGCCGGGGGGACTGGCTTACTTCACTTAGCAGGGTAGTCTCCAGATCCATTTATTTACTGGCAAGTGTCATAAAGTCACTCTTCTTTATGGCTGGGTAATAGTCCAGTGTGTGTGTGTGTGTGTGTGTGTGTGTGTGTGTGTATCACAATTTTTAGACATTCATCTGTTGATGGGTTTCCAGCCTCATTCCATAGAACTGACTTCCTTAACAAGAGTACTAAAGCACAAGATATAAGATAAACAATTAATAAATGGGGTGGTATCAAACTATAAATCTTTTTCACAACCAAAGAATCCAGAGTATGAAAAGAGAAACTACAGAATTGGAGGAAAATATTGCTGCCTGAACCTCAGATAGGTGCTAATTTCAGGATATACAAAGAACTCAAAAAGCTTAACACCAAAAAAAAAAAATACACAAATAACCCAATCAATAAATGGGTAAAGGAACTGAATGGACCCTTCTCAAAAGAATAAATACAAATGATCAACAAATATATGAAGTAATTTTCAACATATCTAGCAATTATAAAAATGCAAATTAAAACTACCCTGAGATTTGATCTCATTCTACTTAGAATGTCAATTATCAAGAATACAAGTAACAGCAAATGTTGGCAAGGATATGGGGAAAAGGGAACGCTCATACATTGTTGGTGGAACAGAAAATTGGTACAATCCTTCTGGAAAGCAGTGTAGAGACACCTCAAAAAACTAGGAATGGGGGGAGCAAAGATAATGAAAAAGAGTGAAACAGCATTTCTCTTAGCTTGGCTATCCATAACTCAAAGAGCAGGAACAATAACACTCCCACTCTAGGAACCCTCATTATCCTAAATGTGGAGCTACCAGCTACCATCAAACATCAGACAACCCTACCATTCAGCTGAGAAACTTCTGAACACTAATGGAAATAATTGTTCAATTTTTTTATTGAAGTCTTCTTTTTTTCTTTTATCCTCTCTCTCTCTCTCTCTCTCTCTCTCTCTCTCTCCCCCCCCCCATCTCTACCATTTTTGAAACAAAAGTACTTTTTATGCATCAGTTTATAGAGGACTGGGATGCCTGAGTAGTATATTACAGTTTCACTGTGTATTCCTCTATTTTTACTTTTTTCATTTTAATTATATATATATATATATATATATATATATATATATATATATATATATATATTTCCTATCACTTATCTGTTTCTATAGATTATCTTTCTGTCTTTTCTTCTGCTAATAGCCAACCTCTATTAATTGCTCTTTCACTCTTCCTATAATTTTTTACTTCTATCATCTCTCCTCCTTATAAACATCACATCCTATATGATTTCTGTTCTCTGTGTCCATCATTTGAAATTGCAAAATCTTTTGAAAACCTATGGTTTACATTGTAGACAATAAATGAACTCATCGTTTCTGTTTATTGCAACAAAACTGTAGATGTCTTAACTGTGCTATATCAAATGCACATTACTAGATGGAAAGACACACAAATAACATGAAAAAACAAGGGAACAAAGTGCCCCAAATGAACCAAGATGTCCCAATAATAGAACCCACTGATAATATAGTAAAATAAATGTCAGAGAAGGAGTTTAGAGTGTACATAGTTAAATGGATCTGTGACAAAAAGAACAATGTAAGGAGTTAAAATCAGAGATAAATTTCAGGAAGTGAAAGATCACTTCAATAAAGACATAGAGATTCTGAAAAGAAATCAAGCAAAAATCCTTGAAATGAACGATTCAATATACCAAATTAAAAATTCAGTAGAAAGTATTACCAACAGACCACTTAGAAGACAGAACCTCAGGCAATGAAGACAAAACATATAATCTAGAAAATAAAGTTGACCATACAGAGAAGAAGGTAAAAAACCATAAACAGAACTTACAAAGCCTATAGGATAACATGAAAAGATCAAATTTAAGATTTATCAGGATAGATGAAAGCACAGAGGTACAAGCCAAAAGACGGCACAATCTTTTTAATGAAATAATATAAGAAAATTTTCCAAACCTAAAGGATGAAATGGAAAATCAAATACAAGAGGTTTACAGGAACCCAAATGTACAAAATTACAACAGACCCACACCAAGGCACATTATAATGAAAATGCCTATCATAGAGAACAAAGATACAATTTTTAAAGGCTGGAAGAGAAAAGTATGAGATTACAACTATAGGGGAATACAAATTTGGATCTCACCAGATTTCTCAACCCAGACCCTCAAAGACAGGAGGTCTTGGAACAAGATATAAAAAGCTCTGAAGGAAAATGGATGCCAACCAAGAATCTTATATCCAGAAAAATTAATCTTCAGATTTGATGTAGAAATAAAAACATACCATGATAAAAAAAGTTAAAAATTTTTTGAACTACAAAGCTTGCCCTACAGAATATCCTTGATAAAATATTTCATGAGGAAGAAATGAAAAACAACAATGAAAATCAGCAAAGGGAGGTATTACACTAAATGAAAAGGCAATCAAATGAGAAACCAAGTCAAGTTAAAAACCAAAAATAAATGAAAATGACCAGGAATACAAATTATATATCAATAATTTCCATGAATGTTAATGGCCTAAACTCACCACTCAGAAGCATAGACTGGCATATTGGATTTTTAAAAAGATCCAAAATATGCTGCAGTCAAGAGACTCTTTGAATAGGAAAAGGCATACACAGACTGGAGGTTGAAAAGATGGGGGAAAAAAAACACATCACTCACATGGACTGTGGAAAGAAGTAGGGGTCTCTATCCTCAATCAGATAAAGTGGACTTTAAGACAAAGTTAGAAGAAGTTTTTAAAAGGATATTAAATACTGCTTAAGGGAATCATACATCAACAAGACATAACAATCACAAATATTTATGCTTCAAATAATGGAGCATCTATGTACACCAAACAAACTCTTCTCAAGTTCAAGAATAAAATAAACTACAACACAATAATACTGAGTGGCTTTAACATACCTCTATAACTACTAGATTGATCTTTCAAATAAAAACTAAACAAAGAAACTATAGAACAAAATAATGTAATCAATAATTTAGATTATATATATATATATATATATATATATATATATATATATATATATATATATATATATAATATTTCATCCATCAACGAGGGAATACACTTTCTTCTCAGCATCGTACAGATCATTCTCTAAAATAGCCATATCATAGGCCACAAAGCAACTCTTAGCAAATACAAAAAAGTAGAGTTAATACCCTGCATTCTATCAGATTACAATGGAATGAAATTAGAAATCAACAATAAAGTAAAAAATAGAAGTAACCCTAATATCTGGAGACTAAATAATAGTCTTTTGAAAACCTATGGTAATATAATATTCATCATATACCAAATAATGAAAGGATAGAAGAAGAAATCAGGGATGAAATAAAAAAAAACACTTTGTAATAATTGAGAATAGAGATACAACACTTCAAAATCTCTGGGACACTATGAATGCAGTGTTATGAGGAAAGTTCATTGCATTGAGCTCATTCATTAAAAGAATAGACAGACAGGCCAGGGTTGTGCTCAGCAGTAGAGTGCTCACCTAGTTATGTACAAGGCACCAGATTCAACCCGCAGCACCATATATAGAGTGTCCAGCTACAATTAAAAAATAACAAGAATAAAAAGACAATGGATAAATAACCTAACATTACATCTCAAAGCCCTAGAAAAATAAGGACAAATCAATACCCAAAGTAGTAAAAGACAGGAAATAATTAAAAGCAGAGATGAAATCAATGAAATTGAAACAAACGAACAAAAATTGAAAAAAATTGCCAAAACAAAACGTTGGTTCTTAGAAAAAAATAAATAAAATTGATAAAACCTTAGCCTTGCTAACAAAGAGACAGAAAACCCAAATTATTAAAATCCATGATGAAAAAGTAAATATCACAACAGACACTACTGAAATGCAGATGATAATCAGAACCTATTTTAAAAATTTATACTCTAATAAAATACAAAATCTTGAAGACATCAACAAATTTCTAGAGACATATGACTTACACAAACTGAAGCAGGAGGACATACACAATTTAAACAGATCAATTACAAGTAAGGAAATAGAAGACATCTTCAGAAGCCTACCAAACAAGAAAAGCCCAGAACCAGATGGATTCTCAGCTGAGTTCTATAAGACCTTAAAAAAATTGAAACCAATACCCCTTAAATTATTCCATGAAATAGAAAAGAAGGAAACCCTTACAAACTCATTCTATGAGGCTCTATCACCCTGATACCAAAACCAGACAAAGGCACATCAATGAAATAAAACTTTAGACCGATATCCCTAATGAACATAGATGCAAAAATCCTCAATGAAATTCTTGAAAATCACATACAAGAACCTATTAAAGAGATAGTGAACAATGATCAAGTGGGGTTCATCCCAGGAATCCAAAGTTGGTTCAACAAACAATTAATGTAATTCATCATATCAATAGACTCAACGACATGAATCATATGATCATCTCAATACATTCAGAAATAGCATTTGACAAAATAAAATGCTCTTTCATGTTCAAAATACTATAAAAGTAGGGATAGTAGGAACATACCTCAACAATGTAAAAGCAATATAAGCTAAGGCCAAGGCCACCATCATTCTAAATGGAGAAAACTTGAAAGCATGCCCTCTAAAAACCAGAACAAGATAATGATGCCCTCTTTCCCCACCTCTTTTAAAAATTGTCCTTGAAACTGTAGCCAGAGAAATTAGACACAAGAAATAAATTAAAGGGTTATAAATAGGAAACGAAGAACCCAAACTATCACTATTTGCTGGTCTCATGATTCCATATTTAGAAGTTCCAAAAAATTCCACCAGAAAATTTCTAGAACTAATAACTGAATTCAGCAAAATAGCAGGATATAAAATCAATACCCATAATTCAAACACATTCCTATACATCTGTGATGTATGCACAGAAAGAGAAATTATGAAAACTACCCATTACACAATAGCCTCAGGAAAAAAATATTTGGGAATCAATCTAACAAAATAGGTGAAAGATATCTACAATGAAAACTATAGAACACTAAAGAAAGAAATTGAAAATGTTATACCATGAAAATATCATCTATATTCTTGGATAGGTAGAATTAACATTGACAAAATGGTCAAAATACCAAAAACATTATGGAGATTTAATGCATCCTATTAAAATCCCAATGACATTATTCTTCATAGAGCTAGAAAAGGCAACCATGAAATTTATTTGTAAAGATAGGAGAACCAGAATAGCCAAAGCAATCCTTAGCAAGAAGTGTAAAACAGCACCACAATAACAGAATTTAAACTATACTACAGAGACATAGTAACACCAAACAGCATGGTATTGACACCAAAACAGATTTATGGACCAATGATACACAACAGGAAAACAGAGACAAACCCACATAAATACTGTTATCTCATACTATAAAAAAGGTGCAAAAAACACTCATTGGAGAAAAGGTAGCCTCTTCAAAAAATGGTACTGGGAAAACTGGAAATCCATATGTAGCAAAATGAAATTACACTACTCTCTGTCTCCCTGAACAGAACTCAACTCAAAGTGATCTAAAACTTAGGCTCTAGAACAGAAATTCTGTGCCTAATAGATGAAAAAGTAGGCACAAAACTTCACCATATCAGCTTAAGAACTGACTTCCTTAACAATATTCCTAAAATGCAAAAAGTAAAATTAAGAATCAATAAATGGGATGGATTTAAACTAAAAAGCTTCTTCTCTGCAAAGGAAACAATCAATAATGTGATGAGAGAGCCTACAGTTTGGAAAAAAAAAAAAAAAACATTGCCACCTGCTTCTCAGAGCATTAATCTCCAGGATATATAAAGAACTCAAAAAAACTAACACTCCCACAAAAAATACAAAAACAAACAAACAACTTAATCAGTAAATGGGCTAAGGAACTGAGCAGACATTTCACAGAAGAAGGAATACAATCAACCAACAAATATATGAAAAAAAATGTTCGACATTTCTACCAATTAGAGAAATGCAAATCAAAACTACTCTAAGATTTCATCTCACTCCAGTCAAAATGGCAATGATCAAGAATACAAGGGGGGGGGGGTGGAATTGTAGCTCAGTGGTAGAGTGCTTGCCTCATATGTGTGAGGCTCTGGGGTTTGGTCCCCAGCACCACATAAAAATAAACAAATAAAAATAAAGATACTGTGTCCATCTACAACTAAAAAAATTTAAAAATTATTAAAAAAAATAAAAGGAACAATAAATGTTGGTGAGGATATGGGGGAAGAGTACATTCATACACTGCTGGTGGGACTGCAAATTGGTGCAACCATTATGGAAAGCAGTATGTTGATTCCTCAGAAAATGTGGGATGTAATCACCTTTTGACCCAGTTATTCCACTCCTTGTTTTAAACCCCAAGGACTTAAAATCAGCAGACTACAGTGACACTGCCACATCAATGTTTATAGCAGCTCAATTCATAATATCTAAACTATTGGACAAATCTAGGTGGCCTTCCATAGAAGAATGGATTAAAAGGGGGCATGTATACACAATGAAATATTACTTAACCCTAAAGAGAAATGAAATTATGACATTGGTCAATAAATGTATGGAGATGGAGAATATAATTCAAGTGAAATAACCCAATCCCCCAAAATCAAAAGACAAATATTTTATATGATATGAGGATGCTAATTCACAATAGGGGTTAGGGAACGATAGAGGTACTTTGGGTTGGAATGAATGGAAGGGTTTGAGGGGAAGGTTAGTAGAATTAATTAGATATTATTACCCTATGTGCATATATTATTATGTGACCAGTGTGGTTCTATGTCATGTATAACCAGAAGAATGAGAAGTTATACTCCATTTATGTATAATGTGTTCAAAATGCACTCTATTTACTTCACAGATTGTTTCTTTTGCTGTGAAGAAACTTTTTAGTTTGATTATATCTCATTTATTGATTCTTGCTTTCAATTTTTACACTATAGGAGTCTTATTAAGGAAGTTGGGGCCTAATCCCACATGATGAAGATTAGGGCCTACTTTTTCTTCTATTACACACAAAGTCTCCAGTTTAATTCCTAGGTCCTTGATCCATTTTGAGTTGAGTTTTGTGCATGGTGAAAGATAGGGGTTTAATTTCATTTTGTTGCATATGGATTTCCAGTTTTCCCAGCACCATTGGTTGAAGAGGCTATCTTTTCTCCAATGCATGTTTTTGACACCTTTGTTTAATGTAAGATAATTGTAATTTTTTGGGTTAGTCTCTGTGTCCTCTATTCTCTACCATTGGTCTACCAGTGTGGTTTGGTGCCAATACCATGCTGTTTTTGTTACTCTTGCTCTGTAGTATAGTTTAAGGTCTGGCATAGTGATGCCACCTGCTTCACTCTTCCTGCTAAGGGTTGCTTTAGCTATTCTGAGCCTCTTATTTTTCCAGATGAATTTCATGATCATTTTTCTATTTCTATGAGGAATATCATTGAGATTTTGATCAGAATTGCATTAAATATGTATAGTGCTTTTGGTAGTATGGTCATTTTGATAATATTAATTCTGCCTATCCAAGAGCAAGATAGATCTTTCCATCTTCTAGGGTCTTCTTTGATTTCTTTATTTAGGGTTTTGTAGTTTTCATTGTACAGATCTTTCACCTCTTTTGTTAAGTTGATTCCCAAAGTATCTTATTTTATTGAAGTTATTGTAAATGGGGTAGTTTTCCTCATTTCCTTCTCAGAGGATTTGTGGGAGCAAATTTTTACCCCTCACACATCAGATAGAGCACTAATCTAGGGTATATAAAGAGCTCAAAAAGCTAAGCAACAACAACAACAACAAAAAAAAAAAAAAAAAAACAAATACCCCAATCAATAAATGGGCAAAGGATCAGAACAGACACTTCTCAGAAGAGGATATACAGTCAATCAACAAAGATAGGAAAAAATGTTCATTATCATTAGGAATTAGAGAAATGCAAATCAAAACTACTCTAAGATATCATCTCACCCCAGTCAGAATGGCAATTATTATGAAGAAAAACAACAATAAGAGTTGGTGAGGATGTGGGGAAAAAGGTACACTCATACATTGCTGATGAGACTGCAAATTGGTGCAGCCAATATGGAAAGTAGTATGGTGAGTCCATGGAAATCTGGGAATGGAACCAATATTTGACCCAGCTATCCCTCTCCTTGGACTATACTCAAAGGATTTAAAAATAGCATACTACAGGGACACAGCCTCATCAGTGTTTATAGAAACACAATTTACAATAGCTAAACTGTGGAGCCAACCTAGATGCCCTTCAGTAGATGAATGGATAAAAAATGTGACATATATGCACAATGGAATTTTACTCAGTAATAAAAGAGAATAAAATCATGGCATTTGTAGGTAAATGGATAGCGTTGGAGAAGACAATGCTAAGTGAAGTTAGCCAATCCCATAAAAACAAATGCCAAATGTTTTCTCTGATATAAGGAGGCTGACTCATAGTGGAGTAGGGAGGGGGAGCATGGGAGGAATAGATGAATTCTAGATAGGGCAGAGGGGTGGGAGGGGAAGGAGGGGGCAGGGGATTAGCAAGGATGTTGGAATGTGATAGACATCATTATCCAAAGTACATGTATGAAGACACGAATTGGTATCAACATACTTTATATACAACCAGAGATATGAAAAATTGTACTCTATATGTGTAATAAGAATTGTAATGCATTCTGCTGTCATTTATTTTTAAAAATATCAATAAAACCAATATTATTTAACATAAAAAATAATAGTGCAATACCAAAAGAAAAAATGTGTTCTACTGTCATGTATAACTAATTAGAAACAAATAAACAAAAAACAGAGAAAAATAAAGATAGAGCATTTCCTTGCTTCCACAAGGCAGCTATAATTTTAAAGAATGTTCATGATTGTGCTGAAAGAACAATGGGGCCAAATAAAAGGACTCTTATTAGGCATCTTATGACATATTGAGCATCAAAATAAGAAAAGTAATGATAGTCAATTACAAATTTTCCTACCTAGCGACAATTGCCTCCCAAGAAAAACTGGCAATGTCTGAAGACATCTTTGGTTGACACATCTGTGAAATGTTGTCCTAATACAATCTGGTAGAGGCCAGCCATCCAGTTAAACATCCTATAGTGCACAGGTCAGCCCCACTACAACAAAGAAATTACAGTAAAAAATGTAAGTAGTGAAACCCTGCTTGACTGAAACAAGCTCTGTCACTAAAGATTCTCCAAAAGGGGAAAAAGTAGATAAATATGAAGAATGTTAGCTGCATAAAACAAGAAAAGTAATTTTAATGCATAAACTGGCTTTAATGTGTGAGTTGATTAGCATATCTGAGTGTTCTGCTTTCAGTTTCATTTATTCTTATTAAGAATATACATGATGGGGGCTGGTGTTGCGGCTCAGCGGTAGAGCACTTGCCTAGTATGTGCAAGACCCTGGGTTCGATCCTCAGCACCACATATAAATAAATAAATAGAATAAAGATATTGTGTTCAACTACAACTAAAAAAATAGATATTTTTAAAAAGAATATGCATGATAATGGATACTTACTGTTTGTTAGCTGTGTGATAGAATTGTGGGGAGAGGAGGAGTCACGAGTAAACAAAGTTGAATTAGAAGATCAATAACTGTAATATAAACAAGAAAATGTCTGCAGAGGTTTGTGCAGAAAATAAGCAGGTAGAGATAGATTTTAGCAGTATATTTCAAGAGAGTAGTTTAACTATGTATTCACAAAAGAACTCTGACAGTGCAGAGGCAACCTTCTTAGAAGGGGAAATCTCCATATGACTCTATAAATTACATTGAAGTATTAATGCAATACAGTGAGAAAAATGACTATCTGAGGTATTTGTGACCATAACTGATGGATAGAAAAGCAAAAAGTAGAGATACATGAAAAAACAGATTTAAAAACTCATGTGAAATAGCATACAACCCTGTTTCAAAGGTGGGGAACCACACCCACACCTGGAATCTTGGAATTGAGTGTCCCTGGAGTCAAACAAGTTCTACCCTTGAGACCAAGAATCAGCTGGTTTGAGAGAATATATTATTATTTGAGTGGTTCTGTTAAGGTTATAATTCACAAAGGGATAATTAAATGTTAACTTTTTTAATTGCACAAATCCAGAGTGTCAATACCTTTGAATGAGTTAAGTGTCTAAGTAAAAATAAAATTCAAAATCACTGAGAATAATAAAAAAAAAATAGGAATGGAAAAAAATTTGACCCATTTGTCCCACTCCTTGGCATATATCCAAACAATCAGCATACTGTAGTGAAAAAGACACATTAATGTTTATAGCATCACAATTTAAATACATATATATATATATATATTATATTTTTTCATATATATAAATACATATGAAAAACACCTAGAAAAGCAATCATATTTCATGCAAAGGATCAAAAATAAGAATGACAAATGAATTCTCATCACAAACAATGGGAATTGTCTTCAAAATAATTGCTAACCCATAAAACTATATCTGAGGAAAATATCCTTAATAAATGAAGCAAATTTAAGACGTTTTCAGGCTAATAAATCTGAGAGAGAACATATCAGTGTTAAACCTGCATTAAAAAAATATTAAGGGGAGTTTTTCAACCAAAGTAAAAAGCATACTAGTTTAATGTGTTGAAAACAGTAAGGAATGAAAAACAAAGGAAAGAGTTTATGTACTGGGGAGTGTATAAAACACCCAAAATGTAGCATAAGAGGAAGTGGTAAACTGAGCTATAATAGTCTAAGATTCTTTGTCTAAATATGGTCAAATTATTTATTTATATCTGATTTGAATAATGTGATCTCTAGGGCACCAATAAAAATAGAAAAATAAATATAACTAGTAAGCTATCTAAAGAGTAGATCGTGAAATGAGACAGATAGTATTACCCTATATATGTGTATGACTGCATGAATGTTGTGTGACTCTACATCATGTACAATCAGAGAAATAAAAATTTGTGCTCCATTTGTGTAAAAATAAAATTAATTTAATAACAGAGTAGAATGAAATAGTAAAACGGTTAATTGAAAATAATTATCATTAGAAAACCTATAGTAAAATGATAAATAAATCCAAATATATTACTAATTATTTAAACCTAAATGTATTAATTTGAAGAAAACTATCTCCATAGTTAATAAAGCATTGTGTATAAATCATGTGCAACTCATTAGTCTCCCAACAACATAATTTTGTGTTTTCTAGGTTGGAATGCCAACTGTGTTGAAATACACTTCACTTTCAAATTGTGGATGAAATATTATTTTATAGATAGAGTATCTGTCTTCTACACATATATCAGACAGTACAACCTTGAAGTGCAAGTAGAACTTTCCCATGCAAAACCCTTGAATAGGGCTGGGGTTATAGCTTAATGTTTGAAAACTTACCTAACACATGTGAGGCACTGGGTTCAATTCTCAACACCACATAAAAATATATAAATAAAATAAAGGTATTATGTCCAACTACAACTGAAATATATTTTTCAAAAACCCTTTGAACAAAGGGAATTAGGGAGATCTGAGCAGATAATACAAGATACAAGAATAAGCTATATAAACTAAAAAGAAATAACTAACATTATTTACCAGAAAAAGACAAATACTAAATGATTTCAATTATATGAGTTCTAAGAGTTTATAGTAGGATGTTGCTTATCAAGCACTAGTGATATAAGCCCCTAAGGAGATAAGCCCTAAGGAGATAGGAGTACAGAAAGTTGCTATGTTGGGTATATTTCAGTTAGACAAGAAGAATAATTTCTGGGCTGGGGTTATGACTCAGCAGTAGAGCACTCGCCTTGCATGTACAAGGCCCTGGGTTCCATCCTCAGCACCACATAAAAATGAATAAATTATAAAGTTTAAAAAAAGAAAATTCATAGAGAAGTATTAGAACATGTAACTAGTTTTAAAAAAAGAATAATTTCTAGATAACTGTTGTATTACTTCTTGCCTACTAATTAATGATACTATATTGTGCACTTAAAATTACCTTAAGATTCATACATGTTATCATATGCTGCAGGGTGTCCTTCTTTTTAAGGCTGAATAATATTCCATTGTATGTGTATGGCATAATTTCATTATCTGATCATTCATTGATGGACACTTAGGTTGTTGCCCCTACTTGGCTATTGTGATTAGGGCTGCAATGAACATGGGAGTGCAGATGTCTCTTCAACTTTCTGATTTTATTTCCTTTAATTATATTCACAGGAATGAGATTTCTGCATTATATGGTAGTTCCATTTTTAAAAATTTTTTAGTAGCCTCCACTCCATTTTCTATAAATATAAATGAATACATTTACCACTTTCTGGACAATGAAAGGACTTAGAGTGTTGTAGCTGAGTTTACCTGAGTTTATCCCTACATATTATTATGATTGTTTGTATTTCATTGGAATCTGTTTTAATGTTTTTGCTTTTATTTCTTATTTTGAGTTTTTTCTATTATTTTCTTAGTATATCTGAATATTTGTCAATTTTGTCTTTTCAAAATAACAAGTATTAGTTTTGTTGGTCTTTCCTATTCTCTATATTGTTTGTTCCTGTCCTAATTTTTCTTATTTCCTTCTTTCTGATAAGTTTGGGCTTGATTTGTTCCTTTGTTCCCTTGAGGGGCATGTGAGGTTCTTTATTTGAAATATTTCTTCTTTTAAATGTAATGTTTATCATTATAATTTTCCCTGATAGATCTATTTTGGTACATCCCATAAGTTTTGGTCTGTTGAGTTTCTACTTTCATTTATTTCAAAATATTTTTATTTCCTTTATGATTTCTTCTTTGAGCCATTGGTTTTTCAGGAGCATATTGTTTAATTTTTCTCAAGTTGATCTTTTTATTGATTTCTAGTTTCATGTCATGGTATTGAAAATAATATTTGGTATGATTCCAATATTCTTTAATCTGTTAAAACTTGTTTTCTTATCTAACATATGATCCACACTAAAGAATGCACTCTGTGAACTTGAAAAGTGCATATAATCTGTTATTGTTCAATGGATAATTTTGTATTAAGTCATATATTGTTCAAGTCTGTTGTTTCCTCATTGATTTTCTGTCTAGACGTTCTATTATTGAAAGTGTGTTATCAATGTCTCCTACTGAGTTTCTGTTTCTTTCTATTTGTCTCTTCAGTTCTGGCAATGTTTCTTTTTTTGTATATTAGGTCCTCTGTTGTTGAGAGTAAATGGACTAACAATTATGGTTGCTCCCTGAATTGACCATTTTATCACTATATAATGAATTTCCTTATACTTTCATTGTGACAGTTTTGGACTCATGTCTATTTTGTCAGATATAAGTATAGCCCCCTGATTCATATGGGTTACCATTTATATGGATATATTTTCCATTCATTCATTTTCAGCTGATGTGTATCTTTAAACCTATAGTGAGTTTCTTGTAAAGAATATATACTTGTGTCCTGCTTTTGTGTGTTTATCATCCATTCATCTACTCAATAGATTTTGATCAGAATGTTTAACTCATTTACCTTCAAAGAACTTTTTGTCCATAGAAAGAGTTACTATTGTTATTTTGTTATTAATTGTTCTACCTTATACTTTTTCCCCCTTATTCCCTATTTTGTTGTGTTCTTTGGATTTTGTTCATTTTATTTTTTATATTTTCATCCTTTTCTATTTTTGATATATATCTATGATAGGTATTTTCTTTGTGATTATCATGAGATTACATAAAATTTCTTGTATTTATAATCTTAAATGCATAACAACTTCAATCACATACAAAACTACATATTTACTTTTCTACCACATTCCATGTCATTAATATCATAATTTACATCTTTTTATGTTACATATTATCATATTTTGGAATTACAGTTATTTGTATTTTAACTTTTATATTTGGCCTGAAAGTGATTTACCTAGTACTATTACAGTATTATACTATTCTATATTTTTCTACAGACTTACCATTAACAGTGAATTTTAAATTATATATATATACACAGACACACACACACACACACAATCCTTTTGTATTGACATGAAGACCTCTCTTTATTATTTCATATAAGGCAAGACTAGTGATGACAACCTCTCTTAGCTTTTGTTTGTCTGGAAGACTTTGTTATGGTTAATCTCAACTAAAACTTATGTAGAGTCTTAATTCATCAATGCAGTAGTGTTGGAAGGTACAGACTAGGGTGGGAAGTTATTAGGTTCATCATGATGGAGTTCTCATGATAGATTAGTGTTGTCTCATAGGAGTAAGTTTGTTCTTGCTCTCATGGTACTGGATTAGATATCAGGAGAGAGTATTGTTATAAAGCATGATTATCCATAATGTTTCCTTTTTCTGTACATCACTTTCCCTTTTGCTTTCTAACATGAGTTGAGGCAGCTTGACACTCTCACCAAATGCAGCTATCCATTCATTAATTTCTCAGACTATAGAATCATAAGCCAATAACCCTCTTTCTTTTATAAATCAACCATCCTCATCTATTCTGCTACATCTATATAAAAGACACTAAGAACTGTTATCTCTCCCTCATTTGTGAAAGACAGTTTGTCAAGTACAGTCTTTCATGAATCAACAATTTCAATATACCATCTCACTGACACCTGTCCTTCAAGGTCTCTCCTAAAAACATCCACCAATTATCTTACAAAGGCTCTCTTCTGTGTTGCAAGTCATTTTTTCACCTGATGATTTCAAAATTGGTAATTTCAGAATTCTTTATTTTGACCAATGACATTTTGATTATTAAGTATCTCTATATGCAATTAAATTCATCTTATTTTGGGATTATTGGGGTTCCTAGAGTTGAATGTCCATTTATTTTGCCAAAATTGGGAAGCTTCGGGCCATTATTACTGTGAAGAAGCCTTCTCTTTCATCTGTCTCCTTCATCTCCTTATACCATGACCATTATGTACACATTAACTTTCTTATTGGTTGTACATAATACCATTAAGTTTTCTTTTATTCTTTTTATATTTATTTTTTAGTTGTATTGAACACAATACCTTTATTTTATTTATTTGTTTTTATGTGGTGCTGAAGATTGAAAGGGCCTTGCACATGTGAGGCAAGCACTCTATCGCTGAGCCAGAACCTCAACCCCTTATTCTTTTCTTTTATTTTTTTTTACTCCCTTGCTCTGATGGGACAATTTTCAATTCATTGGTCCTCATTTTTACTTGATCTAGCCTGCCATTAAAACTTCTAGTGAATTTTTCAATTCAGTTTTCATATTTTTAAGATATAAAATTTCTGTTTGGTAATTTTTAACATTTTCTTTCCCTTTTTTGAAAATTTTACTTTGTTCCTGAATTGTTTTCTGACCTCATTGAATATCTTTGTAATGCTTATTTCAAACTGTCTCTCAGGTACATCATATATCTCTGTTTTATTAGGGTCAGTTTCTGGTGATTTATTGTATTTCTTTTTGGAATATATTTCCCTGTTTCTTCATTTTCCTTCACTCATTGTATTTTTATCTTTAATAAAATAGAACCATCATATTCTTCATGAATTGTACTAGCAGAGGAAAAGACCCTTG
Organism: Marmota flaviventris; assembly: GCF_047511675.1. Classification (NCBI taxonomy): domain Eukaryota; kingdom Metazoa; phylum Chordata; class Mammalia; order Rodentia; family Sciuridae; genus Marmota; species Marmota flaviventris. The sequence goes on from NC_092518.1 coordinate 105,484,578, forward strand.
CCAATTAGCCTAGCCAGATAATCTTTGGGCCTCTCAAAACTTCATGCTAGTCCAACCTGATTTCTTTATTTTAGGGACCACTCAGAAATGTCTAGAGTATACTAAGTCCCATCAGCTCTCAAGACAAATATTTAAAAAGTCAATCCTTTAGGCAACCCCCAGAAAACTCAAATCATTGGAGGCTTTGTCCAAAATTTTTACTCCCCAAAGAGAAGTTGGAGTCTGGGTTTGGTCATATTTTTTTTTCTCTGTACCAAGCTGGGGTAACTATTCATTGTGGTAGATCAAAATCAAAATGTTCTCTTTGTTCTCATTAGCCTTCAGCTATCTAGTACATGTGAGGTCCTATTAGCACACTGAGACAGGCAAGACAAAATATATTATTTTTGAATCTTTAGACAAGTTAAGGCATTGGACATCTAGCCCAACTCTTTCACTCTCCAGGAGGAATGTGGGAGCTCATGTTTTTTATTGTTATTGTTTAGGTTTTTTGTCTGCTTACTGTTTTCTGAACTGGGGGAAAAGAATATGATTATTGACTTCCCAAACCACCAACTTTTGTCTCCCTGATTTCCAGATGACTGGAGTTTGCTAGCAAACTTGGGAGAGGTAAAACAGAGGCAGTTCTTTGGGCCATCCCCAGAAAGGATGCATTTGGGGCCTTTTCTTTGCCCCCCAAGGAGAAGTTGAGCAATAAATAGTTTCCTTTTTATTGTTTGCCACTGTTCCAGTGGTAAGGATTGTGGTTACAGTGTCTCATATTTCCTACCAGCTTTGGTGTGGCTGGTTTCTTCCTTAACAAGATATAAGAGCCTCTAAACTAGTTTCTGGATTTCTTGAAAAGGGAATCTGTCTATGTAGTATGTGGATTTTATGTGGTTATGTGGAAAGGGGGGATCCCAGGGCTTCTTATTCCACTATCTTGCTAATGTTTATTTTCCCCAGTTGTATTTATATATGAAAAGAGTTGGTAATTTGAAAATAAAAAATTTAAAATACCATTTTTGATGACATCAAAAATATTAAATAACACAATGGAATTAGTCTGACATAACTTTTGTGTGTTATGTGTATGAATACACCACAGTGATATCATGTATATCCATAAGACTTGGATCCTAATTAGAATAAGATGTATTACATGTCTGTGTAAATATATCAAGATATATTCTACTGTCATGTATAACCAAAAAGAACAAATAAAATAAATTAATTTTCAAAAACTGAAAAAAAACAAAAAGCTAGGAATAAGTCCAGTAAAAACTCATAAAGACATCTATACAGAAAAATCTAAAATATTAGAGATAAATAAGAATGCAAAGTTCTGGTGAGATTACACATAGCTACTGTGTGCTGTATGTCTCAAAAAGCTACAAGAAATGGTTTCATTTTGAATGTTTTTGTAATAAAGAAGTCATAAATGTTTAAAGAGGTAGACATGTTCAACCTGACTATATAGTATGTACATATATTGGAACACCACATGGTAACCCATTAATAAGTATGACTTTTACATTTTTATGTACCAATTAAAGTTAAGTAAAAATAAAAAAATTAAACAAGCATAAATGGAGGGATAATTCATATTCATGAGTTTTTCTATTCAATATAGTCAAAATGTCAATTCTTCTCCAATTCATTTATAGCTTTAATCAATGCTTTTCCTTTTAAAACTACAGCAAGTTTTTCCTGTAATTTGACACACCTGTTCAAAATTACCTAGATAAATGCAAAGGAACAAAAATAGTCAAAATCATCATATAAAAAATAAAGTAGGAAGAATCACTTTACCCAAAATCAAGACTTCTCATAAACTTATAGTAAATTAGGTACTGTGTTATTAGCACCAGGATATTAAGTAGACAAATGTAACAGGAGAGAAAGTTCAGAAGCAATCCCTGACATGAAATGGCATTTATTTGATGCTGAAGTGGCAAATCAGACTGTGGGGATTATGACTGTCTTCATGATAAATAGTTATGGGTCAATTGAATAACCATGTGGAAAAAGAAAATGACTCCTACCTCATATTATATAAAGAATGAATCCCTAATTGATTAAATATCTGAAAATTTAAAGTAAAATATTCAAGGTTTTAGAACTTGTCATAAGAGGATATATTCATAGCTTTGGATATGAAAAGGTTTCATAAGGAAGGCAAAAATACTGAGGTTAAACTGGGGAAACATACTGGCCAAATTATATTGTTATATTGTTGGATGAACAAGTACATAATGATGAATCACAAAATTACATACAATTATAATACATCAATAAAATATTGAAAAAAAGAAGACTCTCTCTCTCTCTCTCTCTCTCTCTCTATATATATATATATATATATATATATATATATATATTAAATTCGACTATATTAAAATTATGGACTTATTAAAATTATGGTGTACTTAAAGTACACCATAAAGAAAGTCAGCCCACACAATGGGAAAAGATATTTGTGATTCATATAAGCAACAAAGAACTCATGTCTAGAATATTAAAAGAATTCTTATATATCATCATGAAAAAGACCAACAACTGAATGGAAATGGGCAAATTATTTGTCCAAAAGATAATCGTGAAGAAAATGTTCTTTTTTATTTTGCTTTTATTTTTTTTCATGTTATTTTTTACTTTTATTTTTAATTGATTTTTTTAAAAAAATAAATGAAAGCAGAATGCATTACAATTCTTATTACACATATATAGGACGATTTTCATATCTCTGTTTGTATATAAAGTATGTTGACACCAATTCCCATCTTCATACATGTACTTTGTATAATGGTGTCCATCACATTCCACCATCCTTGATAATCCCCTGCCCCCTCCCTTTCCCTCTCACCCCTCTTCTCTATCTAGAATTCATCTATTCCCCCCATGCTCGCCCTCCATATCCCACTATGAGTCAGCCTCCTTATATCAGAGAAAACATTCGACATTTGTTTTTTGGGGGTTGGCTAACTTCACTTAGCATTATCTTCTCCAATGCCAACCATCCATTTACCTGCAAATGCTATGATTTTATTCTCTTTTATTGCTGAGTAAAATTCCCTTGTGTATATATCCACATTTTTTTATCCATTCATCCACTGAAGGGCATCTAGGTTGGCTCCATAGTTTAGCTATTATGAATTGTTCTTAATTAATATTTTAAACAAGGAAATTTAAAACCAGAATGATATATTACAAATTTTATAAAAATGGTTAAAATTAAAACATTTGACAATACAAAGTGTTAGCAATGATATGGAGCAACTGAAATTCTCCTTGCTGGTATGAGTGAAAATTAACACTTTCACTATGAAAAACTCTTCAGCAACATGTACTAAAACTGAACATGTACTCATGCTTTTGACCAGTAATTACCTTCTTGAATATATGCAAAATTCAAATGTTTATAGATGTGAAGGAATATAGAAATGTTTTCCATGAACACCAACATTAATGATGGAGTGCATACTTTATCTTTAGTTACACAGAACTTCATGGAATGTCAAACATTGTATTGAGTAAAATGGAACAAATACCACACAGTAGATATTATCTATTCTAGTTATAAAAAGATAAAAATTGGCAAAAACCAATCTAAAAAATGTGATAATTTAAAAATGTGATTTATTTTTGGAGAGGCAGGGAGTAATAACTGGAAGTGGGTATAAAGACAGCTTTGGGTTTTTTGTTAATATACTATTTCCTGAATGTGGGATTAAGGAAGTAGGAAGTTTGAATGTTTGAACTTTTTTTCTAAATATATTATTAGCTATAATAGGACCTGGGCCTGTGGCTCAGTGGCAGAGTACTTGCCTAGCATGTGTGAGGAATTGGGTTTGGTCCTTAGCACTGCATACAAAAATAAATAAAATAAAGGCCTGCTGTCTATCTACAACTACAAAAGATTTTTTTTAAAAAATATATTATTAGCTGCAATAATGTTAACTAAAATATTAAAAGCTTCTGGGCTGGGGTTGTGGCTCAGTGGCAGAGTGCTTGCATCACATGTGTGAGGCACTGGGTTCCATTCTCAGCACTGCATATAAATAAATAAATGGGGACTGGGGTTGTGGCTCAACAGTAAAGCACTTGCCTAGCATGTGTGAGGCCCTGGGTTCAATCCTCAGCACCACATAAAAATAAATAAAGGTACTATGTACAACTACAACTAAAACATACATATTTTTAAAAAATAAGTAAAGGTCCTTCAACAACTAAAAACATATTTTTTAAGAAAAGCTTCTAACTATTAAGAAGATGTTCTAATTGGCCTAACTTAATTCATATACTGACCATGATCCCATCTGCTGAGGTCACTGTTGTCACTGTTGGGGCTATTCAGTGGCACTCTTTTTTTTTTCTTTGACATTATTTAGTTATACAAGGACACAATATCTTTATTTTGTTTATTCATTCTTGTGTGGTGCTGAGTATCAAAACCATTGCCTCACATGTGCGAGGCAAGTGCTGTGCCACCAAGCCACCACCCCAGTGCTCAATGGCACTTTTTAAGAAGAGAATGTAAGCAGAGATATCAGAAAGAGGAAATGATCAAGATGGTGACATGGGTCATATAAATACCACTAAATCGAAGTACCCCCAAAATGTTGGCTTTGGCGTAAATAAGTACCAAAAAAGTTAACCTGAAGAATTTTGGTCCTGCTATGGTTTGGATGTGATGTATTTCTCAAAATCTCATGTGATTTTTGGGATGGGCTTACTTGCTCAGCATGATACTCTCCAAATCCATCCAATTACCTGTCTTCTTTCTGATAATTGGATGCTGATCCATAATGGGGGTGCATGGGAAAAAATGGAGAAATTTTGATTGGGCAAAGGGGAGGGAGGCAGGGAGGGGACATGGGGTCAGGAAACATGGTAGAATGAGACGGACATTATTACCCTAAGTACATGTATGACTACACATATGGTATGACATTACATTGTGTACAACCAGAGAAATGAAAAGTTGTACTGCAAATGTATACAATGAATCAAAATGTATTCTGCTGTCATATATACCTAATTAAAATAAATAAATTTTTACAAAACAGGAAATAAAGCCCATGTGTGAGACAATGCAAGGAAGCTTAGAGGTGAAACAATCAGATTATGAGAGCCTTAATCTAATCAGTGAATTGATCTGGTAATGGGATTAACTGAGTGGTAACTGAAGGTATCTAGGGTGTGTCTTGAGGAGTTGGGGCATTTCAGGCATGCCTTTGGGGTATATATTTGTATCTGACCAGTGGAGATCTCTTTCTCTACCTCTGATCATCATGTGAGCCACTTTCCTCCATCATACTCTTCCACCTGATGTTCAGCCTCACCTCTAGCCCTCAGGAATGGAGCTGTCTATGGACTGAGAACTCTGAAATGGTGAGCCTCCAAATAAACTTTTCCTCCTCTAAAATTGTTGTTGTAAGGTCTTTTAGTCACAGCAGCAAAAAAGCTGACTAAAACAGAAATTGGTACCAAGAAGTAGAGTTGTTGCTATAACTAACCTGACCATGTGGTTCAGAAGCTTTTTGGAATTTTAAAGAGGAATTTTGAGATGTTCAGAAATACAAGCTGGAAATGCTTTAGATTGTTGTATGGGGAGTTTAATGGCTAATTCTGGTGGGAGCTCAGAAGCTTAGAATTTTAACAATACCATGGACAGTGAAGAAAGGGCCCAAGAAGGAAAAGAAGGATGCAACCTTAATTTTGTGCTGTAAGGATGTGAAGTAATTGGTATTTGTATTTTTTACTATGAGAAGGTAGAGTAAATTTTAACCCAAATATGTTTTTTAAAAGAAAATTGCCCACTTTAGTTTTAGTTCCAGATCCACTTAGTTTGCTCTGCGACAGCCATGCTATTTTTGCTTTTCAAATTTACAAAGTTTGAATTACTCATTATGGTTTACCATTTATAGTTTTAGACAAGTGCTCAACATGTGTCCTAAATGTTTACACCTAATGAATTTGGAAACTGTCATGTGTCTTCATATGAATAAAATATGTGTTAAGTTGTGATAAAGTTGCAACTAAATATTTAATTAATTTAAATTACTTTCATCCCATCAAATCTTCAGAGGGTTGAGCTCAGTGGCTCAGGCTTATAATTCCAGTGGCTCAGGAGGCTGAGTCAGGAGGATTGAGAGTTCAAAGCCAGCCTCAGCAAAAGTGAGGTGCTCAGCAAATCAGAGAGACCCTGTCTTTAAACAAAATACAAAATAGGGTTGGGCATGTGGCTCAGCGGTTGAGTGCCCCCGAATTCAATCCTCAGTATTCCCCCCAAAAAGTTAATCAATTCTTTAGTAGGCAGTTTATAGCTGGTTCTTGATTTTTCACCATTGATCCAGTCTGTATTTTGATTAGAGAACTTAATCTGTGCACGTTAAAGATAACTATTAGCAAAATATAATATTGCTATTTTGTTAATTGTTTTCTCAATACATTGTAGACCCTGTATTCCTTTCTTTCTTACTGTATTCCTTTCTGAGTGGATTATTTTCTCTAATTGTATGTTTTCATTTATTAAATTTTTATCTTTTGTGTGTCTATGTTAGGTTTTTGCTTTGTGGTTACCAAAGTTTACATAAAATATCCCATAGTTATAACAAGCTATTTTAAGCTGATAGCATCTTTTGTAAAATATTTATTTATTTTTTAGTTGTAGTTGTACACAATACCTTTATTTATATGTAGTGCTGAGGGATTGCACCCAGGGCCTCACACTTGCTAGGTGAGCACTGTACCACTGAGCCACAACCCCAACTCCGGCTGATAGCATCTTAACTTTGACTGCATTGAAGCTGTAGGACTTTGTTCTTTCATTATCCTGCAAGAACTCTTCTGTTAGAGGTCTATGTCTTTAGCTTCAGTCTCTTATTTGTCTCTTCTTTCCATTTCTTGTAACAAGGATATTTATTTTAATTTCAAGAACAACTATGCTTTTTATATTTCAGTTTTTATAATTTACATGTTTAAATATTGAATGAAAGAAGTCTATTTCAGAACTAGTTTTTTTTTTTCTTTTCCCACATTTTATTGGTGCATTATAGTTCTAAAAAGTTCCTTATTTACTCTTCACATGTTTCCATCTGCTTACCATTCCCATAACTTTACTTAAAATGCCCTTATCAAGAGAACTGAGACATTTATTTGCTGAAACTAATGAACATTTTTTGTTTCATCTTCCTCAACCATTCAGCAGCATTTAACAGAGTTTGTCATTCCTTCTTTCTCACAATATTTTCCTCTCTTAGTTTTCACCTCATAGATGACTCCTTTTCTACCCTCTGACTAGTTATTCTATAACTCTACATTTTAGCTCCTCCTTCTCCCAAGACTTCCATTGTATTGGAATTCCTGAAGGACACAATTCTAGCTGGGCATAGTCATGCACATCTGTAATATCAGCAATGTAGGAGGCTGAGACTGGAGTATTACAAGTGCTGAGAGCCATAGCCAAGTAGGAATGATGCATGGCATTTTTGGTTGAAAGGTGACCCCAGAAAGCCATTGAGATGATAATGGTTATGTTAAAATGCACATTCAATTGGAGATTAGACCCCTGCTCTCTGCCTAGGCCTGCTACTTTGGAGCTCTCATGGGACTCCAGGAGAGTTTCCATTGGTTGGGGAAGTGTGGTAGGAGGGAATTCCGGAGGAGGGAGTTCCTGTTGGAGTAGTGTGTCCCAGGAGAAAGCCACGTGCGTGGCATTCGTGGGACTTTTGGAAATAAAGTTTGTTCCTGCTTGAGTGGCTCGTGATTTTGTGCCCAGCCAGACTGCAGCAACAAGTTCAAGACGAGCCTCAGCAAATTAGCAAGACCCTCAGCAACTTCAAGAGAACCTGTCTCAAAATTAAAATATAAAGGGCTGGGTAAAGTGGTAAAGCTCTTCTGGGTTCAAACTCCAATATCAAAAGTCACTACTCTAGATTATCTTCTTTTCCCTATCTACTCTCTGTCCTGGTGTTAATAATTTACACAGCACTGATTACTATATGGAGACTTAGTTCTTAAATGTATATGTCCAGCATATACACCTTTCCTGAGCTTCAGACAGAATATTCAATATTCATTTTACTATCTCTTATGTATTTCAGAGATGTTTCAAATGGGGATGATAAAATTAAGCTCTTGAACTTCCCCAAACTTATTCCTCTCCAAGTCTTAACAAAAGTGACAAAAAAAAAACAAAACGGTACCACATTACTATTGATTTGCTTGTTCAGGTCAGAAAATGTGGACCCATCCATGTTATTTCTTTCTTTTTCCTCAGTTTCACATGTATTCATAATCACAAATGCACATTCATCTAATGCACCCATTAGAAAATTCTGGCGATCTCAGTCCCAAAATGCCTCTAAACCTATCTAATTTTCTCCATATCTACTGCCATATTTTATCACAGGCCTTCTTATCTCTCATTTGGATTGCCATAATAGATTTTAAAGTGGAATCCTATTCATATTTCCCCCATCCCTATCAGCCTGTCATAATCCATTCTAAACAAAATAACTGGAGTTATTTTTAATGTAACAATGTGAATATAATCATGTTACCCTCATGCTTAAAATTTTAATGGTTTTTAAATGCATTCAGAATATAATTGAAAACCTTTATCATGTGATAGACCCAACCTGATCTTTTCTTAAAATTGGGAGCCATCTCGCCACAAAGCCATGAAAAGATAATTTTGGCTTTACTATAAATTACTGCAAATTCTGAACCTGCTTGGAATGCCTGCCCGTGCCTTGAACTCACCCATGCCTGGCTCTCTGATCAGATAGCAGCCCTCTCTGAAACTTTAGTGACACCTCATAAATATTGGCCTTCCCTGGCCAGACAAGGACCCTCTCTGAGGCTCTAATGGTCCTCATAAATTCTGAAGTTGGGGCCAGCAAAAAATGTAAACTACCATTAGTGTGATGCTTGTCAAAGTTCTGTTATCTGTAACCCCCCCTTTGTGTAACATTCTGGGCTATAAAGCAGGGCTGCAGGAAAGCTGGGGTGCTGTCTTGTTCCCACCGTTTTGGGAGGGAGAGGCAGGCAGCCCGGCCGGTCGAAATAATAAGCTTGCTTTAATTTGATTTTAATTGGAGTCTTAATAGTGGTCTTTTCTTGCGTCCTGGTCTAACACATGATCTGCAAATTCTGAATAACCTCGCCCCAAACTTTGTTTTACTTAGTACCACTCATGCTCTCACTTGTTATATCCTTAATAGAATGCCTTTTTTTTAGTTCCTAGGAGAAAACCACCTCAGGGCTTTAATGCTTGCTCTATAATCTTCCTTAAAGGTTATTTACCAAAAAAATTTGCATGAATCCTTGTCATTCAGGTTTCAGCCTATATGCCACCTGTGCATACAACCCCTTCATGACCATTTAAATAATGTTCCCCATATTATTCTCTGTCATAAGTCTATTTACTTCCTATTATTTTTCAATGACTGTTATTATTGGGTTTGTTTGGTTTTTGTTCTTCTTATGTAATTTTTGTATTTATATATGACAGCAGAATGCATTACAATTCTTATTACATATATAGAGCACAATTTTTCATATCTCTGGTTATATACATAGTATATTCACACCTATTCATGTCTTCATACATGTACTTTGGATAATAATGACCATCACATTCCACCATCATTAATTACCCCATGCCCCCTCCCTTCCCCTCCCACCCTCTGCCCTATCTAGAGTTTATCTATTTCTCCAATGCTCCCCCTCCATATTCCACTATAAATTAGCCTCCTTATGTCAAAGAAAACATTCAGCATTTGGTTTTTGGGGATTCACTAACTTCACTTAGCATTATCTTCTCTAACTCCATCCATTTACCGGCAAATGCCATTATTTTATTCTCTTTTATTGAGGAATAATATTGCATTGTGTATATATGCCACATTTTTTATCCACTTGTCTATTTAAGGGCATCTAGGTTGGTTCCCCAGTTTAGCTATTGTGAATTGTGCTGTTATAAACATTGATGTGGCTGTTTCCCTGTAGTATGCTGTTTTTAAGACTGAGGAGGGGGACAGCTGGGTCAAATAGTTGTTCCATTCCCAATTTTCCAAGAAATCTGTTTTTTTTTTTGTTTGTTTGTTTATTTAGATTGTAGCCCAATCTTATCCTATTACTGGATTCAAATTAATTGCTAGTATTAAAATCTCTAACAACTCCTTTATTTTGAAAGTAAGCAGTTAGTGACATATTATTCAGATAAATGCAAGAATAGAAGTTGGTGACTCTCAAAGCTCACATTCAGATTCTCAAAATGGAGATATTCACACTTAGGAGACTTGCACATAGACAAAAGTATTACATTCCTAGTTTCAAGGACTATGTTCTAGAAACAAGACTACTCTCATTAAAAATTTTCAAACCATTGAATATTAGTGTATGCATTAACAAGTGTAGCATGCATGGCTAGATTCAACATTATCTACTAAGTTTTGCTTTGAAAAAATGCCCTTTGGACTCAAAACAATATGCTTATATAACTGTTGCTATTATCCACACATACACACTTGACATCCCTAAGAACTAAATTCAAATTCTTCTTCTCTTTGTAATAGGTCTTTAAAAAGACTTAATGACAACCTAGACAACAGCTTTCCCAAATTTTGATTACTGTAATTAAATACCTGGCATGCATGGCTTGAAGGTCAGTCAGTATCAGCCTCTGAGTTGTGGAAGGGATATAGAACAGAGATTTATATATGGCCACTGTGTTTAATCATCCTTTGAATAACATTTCAATGGGCAATTGAATGGTGCAGCTGTTTGTAATCACTTAGTAAGAGTATTGCAGTCTCTTGAGAACATATATGTAAGTGCTGTTGAATTTTGCATTCAAGTTGATCTAAATCAGGTCGGTTTGTTATAAAACTAGTATGTTCTATAAGGCCAAAAGATGGATAATAAGATATATTCAAATTACCTGTGATTTGGGAGCAATGCTATTTTTCAATTCCTTCAACCTTACCCATCTTTCTGCTTAAAATAAGCTACTTAAGTTTCCATACAGTTAAAAATGATTCTACTAATGTGATATCTGCATCATGCTCAGTTTCCAAACTGAAGAGACAAATTTAGGTAAATTGCATACATTCTTTCACTTGGTCCTCCTTGTAACTAAATAATTATATTTGCCATAGCTTTGGGATGGGGAAGAAACTGGGATAAAGATCCATAAACTAAATCTGTGACTGAGCCTTAATATGAACAAGGCCTCCCTAACTCATTGAAGGAAGGAAACTGGTGCTCATCCAATAGAACTTCCAAAGAATCCACAATCAGAAAAAAAATATTTAAAATTTCTGTTAATGTCATTTCATGAGTCATCTGCATAGTTTAATGACAATTGAATCTCAATGGTTATAATTAAACTTTATTAATTGATAAAGCAACCTGCAAATAAATGTTGTTATTCTCATTTAGAATATGAAGAAATGGAAGCTAAGAGAGGTAAAGTGACTTGTACAGCATCGTACAGCTGTGAGAAGCAAAAATTGAACTCAAACACAATCTGTTTGACTCCAAAACTTGACCTCTTAGTGACTATACACTATAACCTCCTTAAGATTTTAGAAGATTAATGCATTCTTATCAAAAACACAAAACTAAAGTGGAAAGAGACAAACATAAGAAATCTACTTGGAAAACATTATATTATGGAAGGTTTTGCACTAGTTTGGCAGCAGTGAAATTGTTAAATTAAAAAAAAAATGAGCAAGAGTTACTGGAAGAGAAGACTACTTAGTGATTCATCGGACATGAATGACCCAAGAGCCAACTGAAGAAGCCCCCATTGCTCAGAGTGGAAATTTTTTACACAAGATAAATAAAGTAGTACTGGAGTATAATCCCAAATTTAAAACAAATGTACATAAAATCATACTTTACAAATAGAAGAAATAAATGTGTAGAATTCCAAGTCATTTATGCAGATAAATCATTTAATATAGTGGGAGCATAATTCCTTACTTCATTTTGTACTAGGAACAATGCCTATCGAACTGTTCAGTATAGAAACGGGTGAAAAGTGTATCTTGGCAGTGCAAAAACCTGACAAACAGCACTTCATCAAGGCAACCAAAGTCAATAACCATAGTCATAAATCATGTTGATAATATGTACTTTCGAACTGCGATGAGAACAGTACCTTATTTCTATGAGATTCCTACCAAAAACTTGTATCTACAAATATTGATGAGAAAAACATCAGACAAATTCAAATTGAGAGACATTCTATAAAATGCCTGACCAATACTCATAAAAATAAGTAATATCTGAAAAAACATTACAGTGTAGCAAAACCTAAGAAAATATGATTTAATGGTATGTTTTATTGTGAATGGGATCCTAGAACATGAAAAATGATATTAGGGAAAAAATCAATGACATTTGAATAAAACATGGGCAATAGTTAATAGTAATATATCATTATGGGTTCATTAATTGTAATATGGGTCATTAATATATTAAAAATAAGGGAAATCAGATGTAGTCTATATCAGAAATTTTCTGTACTATCCTTATAATTTTTTCTGAAAATCCCAAACTCCTCTGAAACAAAAAATTTGCTTTAAAAATGTATGACAGCTCATTCTGCTAGTGAGGCTGTGGGGAAATAAGCACTCATACATACAGCTCCATGTTCTGGTGGGAATACAAATTCCTGCAACCCCTATGAAGGGGAATTGAATAGTATCTAAAAAAATATACATTTATCATTCACACCATGAATCCAAATTCTAGGGATTCTCCCTGAAAATATGCCCCCATCAAACAAAATTCAGATAACAAGATCTTTTGCTGCATCATTTTAACAAAAGGCATAATATTGGAAATATCCTAAATGTCTCCACTTAAGAGGGTTGTTTAATAAATTATGGTACATCCAAACAATAGGGTATTGGGCAACTGCAGAAAAAAAGAATGAGGAAGAAAGTATGAATTGATATGAAATGACTATTAAAATATGTTAATGGAAAATATTAAATTGCAAAGAGTATCTGTTGTATGCTACTTTTATGAAATGAAGATGGGAAAATATCAGAATACATACTTACCTGCTAAATTTTGAAGAAAGAATTAGGAAAGATAAATTAGAAACTAGAATGATTGGTTACCAACAGAGGGTGAGGAAGAACAAGGTAAAAAATATGGTGGATTGGATAATTTAGAAGGGACATGGTGGGAGTGACATTTCTCTGAGTACACCTAAATGGCTTTAATTTTTGGAACCATGTTAACATACCACATATCTTAAACACCAACAAGTCCTCCTAAGTTATGGACTAGAGACATTAGAGTAGCAAGTGCTCTTATGGGAAGAAGACATTTTGAACTGCAGCTTTTCTCCAGGCTCACAGATTTAATTCCAACCTAACAGCTGCACTGCAGTCCATGAAATATTTAAGTTGTTTCTTGCTAAATTATATACATTATTTACCATATCATCCATTAAATATTTACTGCCTTTCCAAATATGTCATGTATCACACTCCACTGCTCTTGTTTCTTTTAGCAATGAATAGAAAAGGCCTGCAGAAGCCTGGTGAAAGTGGCTGTGGCAAAGAAAAAAGCAGGGAGAGAAAATATAAAAAGAAGCAGAAGATAGCTCCTGAAAAAAAAAAAGATTCAGTATTACTCACTATTTTCTCCACTTGCCCTTCCTATAGTTGGTATGATCACTTCTCTCTCACTTGGAGAAGCTGTTTTCCCCAATTATTTATATACACAATAGTCTATTACAAACTGTTCTAGAAATAAGCTACATTATTCTCAGGAACCATGCTCTAGAATGGCTAGATACATAAAATTGTTTGTTAAGAAAGGCTTATATTAGCCCCATGCAGTGGTGCATACCTGTAATACCAGGAACTTGGGGGAAACAGAAACAGGAGGATTTCAAGTTCAAGGCCAGCCTCAGCAACTTAGTGAAACCCTCAGCAACTTCAGGAGACCCTGTCTCAAAATTTTAAAATAAATTAAACAAAGCCTGGGAATATAGATTAGTCGTAAAACACTCCTGGGTTCAATCCCAGCACCAGGAAAAAAGAAAAAAGAAAGGCTTATATAGATAACAGAAGTAAAGACACAAGCCCCCCCCTCCCCCATGCCACCTGATTCAAAACTCTTTCCTACAGGAAATATAATTGAATGCATTCAATAGAATATACTAGAAATTGAATACATTCAACTTTCCCTGGGCAATGTGATGTTTCGATTGCTGGTAAATATGAAAATCAATAATAGATGTATTGTCAATAGGATATATATGGATACTCATGATCAGTAAAAATGGTGTCAGGGATATACAAAAATGAAACAACTGATGGGTTCCTGCTTAAGAAATATTTTCTTTAACTTGTTTACTATCTCCAAAGTAGGCATCTTAGATGTTGCTAGTCAGCTACTAATTGTATATTTTCCTCTTCTGACAGAAACTTGATATTTAGAGGGGCACGCTAAATGACTGTCTTTCCAATTTTCCTTGTACATGAGGGTGGCATGATGAAGTGTTAACCAATGGGGAGAAACTGGAACTTCTGCCTAGGACTTCCAGAAGTTTCTTTATAAGAGAGGGGTATGTTACTTTCTTTCTCCATACTACTGCTTAAAACCTGAAGATGATGACTGAAGAGTCAACAGAGCCATATTGAACCATAAGGATGAAGGTCATATCATAGGAATAAAAAAAGCTAGAAAAATCAATCTCTCTCCCCGCCCCGTGACCATGGTATTGCTGTACTAGCCCTTAAAAGCAAACCTTAACAACTTGTTTTACAAGACAGAAAAAAATACCTATTTAACATATTTAAGCTACTATATTTTAGGTCTTTGCTATATATAGTTAGACTAGATCTATACTAATACAACTAGGTTCATGCACTAGTTTTCCCTGTCTACCATCTAAGCCTACAGGCAATGAGTACTCTTATGTTTGTCTAATTTCTTTCAAATCTTTTTTTCTGAAAGCAATTATTTATCCCTTAATGGTGCAAATACAACTGTGGGTTATTTCAATTATAGCTATCTACTCAGAAGGAAAAGTTGTCTTTGTTTCTACTCATTTGAAGTCAGGGGATATCTTTCTATACTAATTGTGAATATCCTAAATTGTTCTTTCTCCTATTTAGATTGGAATGGTTTACAAATGGGTTAGTGCTGCCAGTGGGTTGAAATATATTATTGATGTCCACATGCTTGGAGCTGTCAAGACTTTGCTAGTTAATTTTCTTTTGTTTGACTATGTGGTTGTTTGCAAATACTGTGCAGATATAAATGCACCAACATATTTAATTTCTGCACAGAAATTTAATTCCTAAACTTCTAATCATTTTAAAACCAAAATTGTCTAAAATTTTCCTTAAACTTTACTTTAGGTCAGCAAACATCTGTTGAGTGCTTACATGTTAGGAAATAAAAAGCAAACTTAGATTCAATAAGTCCCAAGCTTGGATTCTCAAGAGGGACAGGGGTGTAGACACTTTTGAAGGAAGAATTTGAATTAAAATTATCCTCAAATGAATGGGTGCTATAATTGCATTTTGCATTAAATTTAGTCATCTATGGCATCACTACCTCTTTTCAAATCTTCTACATTTTCTTTTTTTTTTTTTTTCGTTGCTGAAACACATTGACTCACCTCATCTTCCAGCTGGGATTTCCTGAAATCTCTACTATCACCCATTAAACATCCCATACCAAAAGTGCATTGCAGGTGTTTTATAGGAAGGATATTCTTTAAGATTGGCTTTAATAGAATACAAAGGCTTATGATTAAGATTGATGGTTTTATAAAATTCTATAAGGATGTTTCCATACCAGTAACTTCTTCAAAAAAATCAAGGGAATATCATTGACCTTGAATATTTCAATATTTAAAGTGAAAAGGTCTATTTTTGTCATAACAAATCGAGATTGTTGCATGAGCTTTTCCCTTTACCCTGGAAGGCTGGGTAGAGCAAAAAATGTTCTCAAGGTTGTTTTGATAAAACATACTCTTTGTAGTCAACTAAATGCTTAAATATTAACAGAAAGATTGGGAAAAATATTAGTACTGGATAGTGTTGGTTTTAGATCTTTAAGCCCAGTGTAATATTATTTTTCTTAGTCTAGGTTTCTCCCCGTAAATCGAGTAAATTTCAACTTTATGCCCTCTTTGATGTGGAATTGATCTCTGTGTATTTATGCAAGTCTCTTTTAGCATTGGTTAGCATACATAATAATTTCTAGGCTCCCCATTGACTTCTTGGGAATGGGAACCAACTATCAAATCATTGCATGGGGGTGGTAGGGATTTCAAGTGTGTCTTTTATATGTGATCACTATACCGTTCTGAAACCTTAATTGCAGGATAGGCTGATGATAGAAGGGGTTTTGAACTAACACTAAAGTCCAACACATTATGAATGATACAGTTGATTTATTGTATTCCCAGTCTGTTCTCTATTTTTGTTTCACTTTGAAAATCAGTTGTGAAAGTGTAAATTACCTTATTTTAAACCCAACAATGCTCACATTAGAAAATCCATAGATAGTCCAGTACATTTGGTTCAGGCCACATTATTTATAGGCTTCAACTAAGCTATCATGTCATATCATTTGATTCAAGTTTATCATTATGGGATGATTTTTAAATGAATTTGGAGGTATTTATCAAAAAATGTCACAAAAATTTAATGTCTAAAATATACCTGAATGGGCATAATCCCAAGGTAGATGAACATTTTGTTTATGTCCCTAGTTGTTGTGCCTCTGCAATTCTTCTTTTCTGTATCAGCATACTTTCAATTATACCTATTTACATGTGTTGGAGAGGAATTAAAAAGGGGGGTGGGGGAGAGAGAGAGAGAGAGAGAGAGAGAGAGAGAGAGAGAGAAAGAGAGAGAGGAAGTAAGTCTAAGGTTTTAGTGGAGATTTTGTTCAGACTGACTTTTTACTGATGTTTTCATGCTTGAGATTAGAATAGAGGGAAATATAAGGGCAAATCTTTCATAACGCTATTTTTCTTATATTCCATTCCATTTAGAAACCTTCTCAGTTCACTAATTCTATGCACTTTTAAATTTATTTCCTAAATTAGCCTTCAGGAATTAAGTATTTAAATGCCAAATAATTTTTAAAAGGTTATATAGAGTATAGGAATAGAATTAAATAAAACCCAAGCTTTATCAGTTCATCCATTAGGAACAAACTGATTTTAGAAAGAAAATGAAATAAAATGCTATTCAAAAGTATAAGAAGAGTTCAATTTCACCAAAGAAATAAGCCAGCTCTGGCATTCAACCAATTCCTCAGGCTTCCTTGGGGGCTAAGTTCTCTCTGCACATCAATGAAAGAATCAGTATTTGAGACACGAAGTAACTTTTGGCAGACATTGAAAAAGGCACCAAATGGTCTCTGTCTTTGCTGTGATCAACTGTGAAATGAAAACCTACCACTTAAATCACTTCTACTGCAACCTAATTCGTTCTCCCTGAGCACAATACAGAATAAATCTCAGTGCCCTCTGGCCCATGGAATTTTTCTTAAAATAAAGTCAACAGTGTGAAGTTTCTGTGGTTGGAACATCTTCCCAATCTGCAAGTATACTTGATATTTCAACTGTAGGTTGAAATTTAGTCTATCAGTGTATTTTCTGGTGTGTACAATGCCAACTGAAATTTGAGTGCTGGTTCTACCACTGATTAGCTATGTGGCCTTGGTCATATCATTTATTTATCTTTTCCAGCCTTCCTTTTCTTCACATATAATTTTTTAAAACATGAACTGATTCCAAAGTTTAATTTCAGCTTTAAAGGTCTATGAAACCAACTACTTCTTCATTATATAAAACTGTTATCAGGGGTTGGGGTGAGTGGCTCAGTGGTAGAGTGCTTGCCTAGCACATGTGAGGCACTGGGTTTGATCCTCAGCACCACAAAAAATAAATAAAAGTTCATTGAAAACTAAAAATATTTTTAAAAACCTGTTACCAAGTAGTATTCAGACATGGATTTAAATTTTTCTTCTCCTCTCTCTCCAACTTTCAACTATCAGGCACAATTTAGCATAAGAACTTAGCTACCTATCTATAAGGTAGAGCGAGTCATATATTCAAAGGAGTAGATATCTGCCTCCACAGGGCATGATGCTCTTAATTTATACAAAGTTCCCCTACAGAGAAGCAAAGCTCCAAATCATCTCATATGTGCATTTCTTTTTTTGTGATAATTTTGTCTTTATGCAACCTAATTCTGAAGGAGAGAGCTAGAAAGTATGAGATCACTTATTGAAAATAAACATATTTTTAGTTTGGATTTGTGACAATGATAAAGGAATATTCTTGGCTATTAAATGTAAATATGAACTCTACAACAAAACAGTGATAATAATTGAGTGAAAATCTATTTTTGAAGGTGAATGTGGTCATTAGATTTTAGGAGAAATTATGTGTCCTTCTAGAAGACGGCAGCCTCTACAAACTACATTTAAGGTCAAGAAACACAGGAATTCAAATAACCTGGGGAAAAGAAGGTGAGGATATGTGTGGTTGATCAAATATTCTTCAAGAAAGACTTAGTTTTTTTCTTTCTTTCTTTTTGGCACTGGGGACAGAATCCAGGAGTATTCTATCCCAGAGTTACATCCCAAGTCTTTTTTATTTTTTATTTTGATACAGGGTCTCACTAAGTTGCTGAGGCTGACCTTAAGCTTGCAATCTTCCTGCCTCAATCTCCCAGGTAGCTGGGATGACGGACATGCTACACATTTCTTCCTTAAATTTATTTTTCACAATTTTGGGGGGATACATATACACATATGCATACACACACACACACACACACACACACACACACACACAACATCTGTTGGCTTCAGATGTAGTTTTAATTGGAGGGAGGCACCAGAATTGAACCCAAGGGCACTTTACCACTAAGCTACATCCCCAAACCTTTTTTTAATTTTTATTTTGTTTTTTGAAACAGGGTCTTGCTAAATTGATGAGATGGGCTTCAAACTTGCAATTCTCTTGCTTCACCCTCCTGATTTGCTGGGATGACAGGTGTGTGCCACCACACCTGGCAAATAACAAATAATTAGTTTTATTTGAATATCTGTGAGCAAATAGAATTCAATTACCAGAAATTCACTTAATGCAGCCTTCATTAGCAGAGTACCTCTATTCTGTCCAAAGTAATGTTTATCCCAGAGTAAAGTAAAAGTCTCATGAGTTTAACTGCATTTTATGAATATGTAGTTCCTTTAGGGAGAAACTACTGGAGTCTCCTGAATCTCATTTCTTACTAGGATGCTATTTTCCCCTATATAACATATATTTAATATTTCCTTGTACTTTTGTGTCTATATTCCCTAAATGTTTGATGTCTTAGGTTCCCACACTAAGTAGGAACAAAACTTGATTTCAACTGACAGATACTGGCAGAAATTATGAATTCTTCATGAGAAGCCAAAGTTAGGCAAATATGCACCAACTGTTCTATAGCTTTGGAAACAGAAAAACAGTCAACCAAATTAAAGAGTACACAGTGCTGTGGGGGCAACATAAACCCACTCAATGATCTAAAATGTAGTTTTTCTCATCCATCTTCATTTCCTATTGGCTTCAGTGCCAGATGTTTTAGAATTTTAAGCATCTTGCTGTCTTTCAAATAGCTACATAAGTAACTAAGGCGTATGTTGGCAAGTGTGTGTGTGTGTGTGTGTGTGTGTGTATGAGTCCGTGTGACTGTTTTTCTTGGAGAGGTTCTTTTCTATCAATCCATATGTCTAAGACTAAGAATATGGAATCTGAAAAAAAAAAGGAACCTGAAAGCTGTAAAAACGTGTATTATTTGAACTCAGATAAGGCTGGGTTTGCAATTACACATCAATTTTCATCTGTGTGACCTTAATTACATTACCAAATGTGGTGCCTCCTTTTTCTCATCCATAGAAGGTGAATAATAATAGTCCTAATTTCATTGGACTGAGAAGTAAAGTCATTAATTCCTTTAAATCAATTATAGGAATCAAAAGCACATAACACAGTGCTTTTAATAAGACAACATTCAATAAAAATTACTTGTGATATCAAAACCCTTGAAAGTTTGGAAAGTTTTGGAGAGACTTAAAAGGAGAAAAAAATACAATCAAATTATGTTTTCCTTATGTGTTCAATATGTACTGAATTTCATATTATCAGCATATGTTAGGTAGGAAAGCCAAAGTAATACTTAAGAATGTGATCTCTTCAATCAAAGAGATTGGAGTTTAATTCATTTATCATTTGTAATTTGGACAAGTTAACTAATATCTCTGAACTCTAAGATTTTTACATAAAACTATATTGATTCTAGTGATTAAAATGATTCCCACCCCACGGTACTGTGATTACTAAATGAGCACAAAATTCTTATAGGGCATTTTGAGCAGTTATATCACATCAACATACAAAATAGAAGAAAATATTTGCCAATGATTTATCCTATAGAGGGGTAATATACAAAATATATAAGGAACTAAAAACTGAACCACAATACAATCAAGCAATCCAATATTAAAAATGGGCAAGTGGTCTGAGTAGACACTTCTTAAAATAAAGAATTCAAATGACTAACAAATATATGAAAAATGCTCAATATCATTAGCCATCAGTACAACACAAATTGAAACTACAATGAGATATTATCTAATCTAGATGAGAACGGTTATTACCACAAAAAATAACAAATGCTGGCAAGGATATTTAGGAAAAATAAGACTCTTGTATACTGTTGGTAGAAATGTAAATTAGTATGGCCATTATGGAGAACAGTATGGGCATTTCTCAAAAAACTAAAAATAGGACTACCACATGATCCAGCTGTCTCATTCCTGAGCATACATCCAAAGGACATGAAATCAGAATACCAAAGAATTACCTCTATAACCACGTTTACTGAAACACTATTCCCAATAGCTAAGATATAGAATCACTCTAGGTGCTCATCAACAAATGAATAGAAAAATTAAATGTGATGTAAATGCACTTTTGAATATTATTCTGCCACAAAAAGAATGAAATACTGTCATTTGTAGCAAAATTGATGGAACAGGACAACACTATGTTAATGAAATAAACCAGAAACAGAAAGACAAAATAATGTGCAGATTCAATGCAATCTATATGTGGCTATTTGCCAATGGAAATATGGATAGTGTGACTCAGGAATTGAATATTTATTTTATTAACAGAAATTTAAATATCTACATGTGGCTAGTGGTTATCATATTGAAGAGAGCACTTCTAGAGCTGAAGAGCAATGGCTTTTCCTTCAGGCTAGATCATTTTCCCTGTTATATGTCAAGAAATTGCTCCTAAAGAAGAAATATATCTTTTCCTGACACATTTTATGGAGATAAAAATCCCAAATAACCTATGAGTTACAATGATATCTTTAATAAGATGTATTTCTCTCCCACAATAGTTCACCTATTCCCATGCCAATTTCTGAATTATAATTAAAGTTTCATGATAAGTATGATGTTGGTTTGTGTGTAAATACAAGACTTAGATTAAGTATGCTCTGCCTGTCTTTTTGTTCACTTGTTTTTATGACATAGGCTCTATCTGACCCAGCTCATATAATTGCTGTGAGCAATTACAGAATTGTATTAGAATAATTATAAATAAAATATTTTGAAATGATAAGCAAGGATTATTCACATTTAATAGATGGAGAAACCAAAACCCAGAAAATTAAGTGATAAAACACATGGATATTTAAACGGTAGAGACTGGATGAGAAGACAGGTGCCCTAAATTCTTCACCAAAGGATTTTAAAGTAATAATTTCACATTTTACAATAGAGTGACCATCTATATCTCATGTACTTTTTTCATCAGGGCCAGAGGTTAAGTCCAGTATTCGAAGTTATTACCAATATAAAATAGTTCAAGTGAATATTATAATTTTTAACTATTTATTTGGCACTACAGAATCACATTTCAAATATGTAGTTTCTTTTTCCACTAGCATGTTGTTATAATGTCACATTTAAATGGTTTCCATAGACAAATTTTTGGTGATATTATATTTCATATATCATTGTGCAAATAAATGTTTGTGTTGTCCCATCATTTCCAAATATACAAAATTTGCTAACAAATGTCACCCAGAATATGACAGATTCCATATCTCATTGGTAAAGTGGTTGACAAATGTTTTGGGGATTTGGAGGGGTTATTTTCATACTAGCGATTGAATTCAGGGGTGTTTAACCACTTAACTATATCCCCAACCCTTTTTTACATTTTATTTAGAGATAGGGTCACACTAAGTTGCTTAGGACCTTACTAAGTTGCTGAAGCTGGCTTTAAAGTTGTGATTCTCTTGCCTCAGCTTCCTGAGTTTCTGGGATTATAGGTCTGTGTCAATGTGCAGAGCACAAAGTTCTTAAACAGATGCTTCTGTAGGATTTTTTCTTACTCAGATATAATTCAAGCCAAATGAATGCACATTTATATAATTAACAAATACAGAAGTACATCTTAGAATTAATACATTATGCACACCTGGAATTGGTGTAAGCCAGATTCTCTACCACTCCCCACCACAACAACGTTTTTAAAACTCAAGTTGAAACTTTTCAAAGATTCCAGATGCAGCTCTTATGCATCTTCCTTAGTCCATAAACTTGGTTAAGTGGTCTGGAAAAAAAAAAACAATTGTAACCCATATGGAAAATTTTGGGGAAAGAGACTCTTCAGTGGGTATTGATTTATCTCATAGTGCTTTGTTACAGCATAAAAGTAAGGACTAACAAATGTCTTAAAGTATTGTCAGCTTCTCTTTTTAGCCATCATCATTGCTGAAGCATTAGAACCAGATAATTTTGTAGTGTTATTGGGGGAAATGTCCCAAAAGTAGAGTAAGTATTCAAATATTCCCCTTTTCCAATGGATTCCAGTTATCTTCACTAGCTTTTTAACACATTTCAAATTTTTATTTACCTAAACCCTATATTTTTAGGGTTTTTGAGCTATTGTCCAATTGCTTCTTTCATCAGCCAAGCATTATTTTTTTGCAATAATTATTAAAAGAGTCCCATGGAACATCTACATCAGAATCACCTGATGGAAGTAATTCATAAAATCCACATTCTTGACTCATTCCCCGAGTGATACAAATGTACAGTGAAGTTTAGAAGACACTGCTGTAGTGAAAGGCTGCTCTTTACAGAGCAGTCTTCTGGGTCTAGAGCAAATGAAAAGGACGACAACAACAACAACAAAAAAGCATAATATGTTAGGTACATAATAAGTTGTATTGTTCTATGACTCAAAACCATATTTTATTTTCAAATTTAAATTAATTTACAGCAGTAACAAAATAACTACAAGAGATTAAGAGAAACTATGGCATATTCTGAATAATATGTTTAGCTAAAACAAGCATGTAACAGCTCTATATGCTTAATCCAAGTTATTGCTACACAAGTGGTCATTAAAATTACAGACCCAGGTTACTATGCTACAATAGTAGTTTTTTTTTTTTTCAAGGCCAGCACAGCACTACTAATTTTATAAATTAAACATAGATGACTACATACACACTATGTAAAACATGCCAAATGTGGCACTGTAAATCTATAAGGAGGTATTGGTGAGAAAGGCCTCATGTTTTACACTTAACGTTTTTGTGGAAGTACACTATCATCAACTTAAACATTTACTTGCTAACTCTATATTATCATTATTTTTTTCCCAAGAACTGTGATTCCAGCAGTGCCAGAGAACAGGGCAAGCAAGATGAATGTATATCTGTGTGCATGTGTGTGTGTTTGTGTGTAACAAAGCAAAATAACAGATGCTTGAATTTTAATCACATACAAAATGAATCTTTAAACATCTTCCTATGTGGTTTGCTTAAGTCTGGTTTGTGATACTTTAGAAGTAAATAAATCCAATGATTACAATATTCTATATGATTGGGAATTAACAAATGTAAAATTAGTTTATCTTTTGTAATTTAAAGTGTTTATGAGTATAAATAATTAGTTTTTTTAATCAAACATATTTAGTCTGCCTTAAAAGCCAAATGCTTGATGAACACAGGTACAAGAAAAATAATCAAGTCTATTTCAGTTTGGAATACGACTCAATACAGATTGGACAGGAAAACAAGATGAATGTCTCTATATTTTGGAAGTATTCCTATTTCTAGGTATCTTTATTCAACAGAACTATTTTCAACTAAGTGCATGATGGTAGTCAATATGAGTGATTTCAAGGAATTAGACTTTATCTATCAGTGAACATTTAGTTGGGAAAATAAAAGAATTCTTATGGCAAAAACTGAACATCTGTAGATCCAACTGCAAGTAAATAGAAAATTATGTAATGCCTACTGTACATAAATTCTAGAGAAAACACTGTTACAACTGTTAAGTATCTAGAGTGATTAACCTAGAAGGGATCCTGGAAATCCTACCAGGAACTAAATAACTATTATGCTAAATACTGAGGGTACTGAGGCTATAGCAGTGAGTAAGTTAAATATTATTTATGATCATACTTCATGGACCTTAGGCTAGTGGAGAATATGGATACTAAATAAATACAATAGATATCAAGAATTTTTTAAAAAAATATTTATTTTTTAGTTTTAGGTGGACACAATATCTTTATTTATTTGTATGTGGTGCTAAGGATCAAACCAAGTGCCTCATGCATGCTAGGCAAGCGCTCCGCCACTGAGGCACAACCCCAGCCCCTGGTTTAAAGAATTTTACAAATAGGAACACAGATGTTATGATGGTTCTGAATTTTGAGACCAGAGAAGGCCTCCCTAAGTAGATGAAGGCCCTGAGGCTTAAGCAGGCATAATGTGCCCAAGGAACTGACAGAAAACCAGTCAGACTGGATCACAGTGTTGAAGGTCAAAACAACAAATAAAACAGAAAACAGAAAAACAACAAGTACATACATTGAAATGAGAAGAGGAAGTAGGATTGAATGTTGTGTCCTAAAAGGCAAATTAAATCTACAAAATGTAATTGAATGGAACTCTCCTTATTCAGTGAGTTATAAGTAAATGAAGATGTCAATGTTTTCTTCTTTATTCTGTTTTATTCTAATAGGTCATGTGTACTAGAGAAACTGTACCTTTAGTCATGCATCAAAGGAATATGTATACAAGAATTACTCACATTAGCGGATCTCTAGACTCTTAGTTGGCTCAATTTAAGCATAGTTTCATTCTGTTTTGAAGGTTAAGTTATTCCAGGGTCTGTCAGATTGTTTAGTCAATACATTATAGTTATTATTTCAAGTTGTAAAATTTCCAAATTTTCACACCAAGGTACATATTCAATTATAAAAAAAAATATTTAGAGGCTTAATTATGAAAATGCCAGTTGTTTAAGATGCATAGTATATAATATTCCATCACTCACATTTAGAGATCCTTTAGTAAAAATATGGAAACTAGGCCATAAATACTCACAAATGCTTTCCTCATCACTTACAACTGACAAAAGACATTTCATAAGAAATACATTTGTTTTTGTGATTTTTTTAAGTACTCTGGATTGAACATGGGTAGGGGAGTTTTACCACTGAGCTACATCCCCAGTCGTTTTACGTTTTTATTTTGAGATTGGGTCTTGCTAAGATGACTAGCATGACTTTGCACTTGCCATTCTCCTGCCTTAGTCTCCTGAGTCAGTGGGATTACAAGTATGTACTAACTTGCTGTCTATCTTTGTGAACATTTTAATTATTTAAAAGTGATGTAGTTAAGTTCTATAGAGCTCATCATGTGCTAAAACATTGGGGCCTGAATTTTTTTCTCACCTAAATATGGTGGTTAGGTCGTCAATGGGTCCAACTTGGGAAGCAATTCAGTTTTAAGTTACAAGCTGCTGCGTAGGCATCAAAAACTAAAAGTTTCAAAATCAACTGGGATTATAGGAATACTATTTAAATTTAAGGATGTGACTAGATAACTGTGTTGTATTTTATCCTTTGTCTTTGGCAAATGTCATATTAACAGATAATGTAGAATAAAACATTGAAAAGCCTGCTGGGATTTCAGTAGTCATAATCCTTGTTTCATTTACCTCATTGTAATGATGATTGTTCTATGTAATCCTATTTCTTTAACATTTCATAGGAAAAAAGATTAATCTATCTTTAGGTCTTCTGTGATCATAATTCAGACGAACTGAGCCAAATACCTGGTTGGAAACTTAGCATATTGTCATTGGAAATGGTGAGGGTATCTGGAACTTGATGGCATCAGAATTTGGTTCATATGAGTATATACCAGGCATATAAATATGAGAAAATGGGGTAAGATATGTTATTAGAAGTGGTCTGATAAAATAGAAAGTCATAGGAGCTAAATAGTAAATAAGACAAAGATGATGCACAGCTCTTCTGTGATTCTGATATATTATCTTATTGAGCCATTTATGATATGGCATGGAGCAAATATGACATTTCTAGAGAAATGGTAGTGCTAAGCAAACACATTAAAGCATATTTATAAGAGACAAATTCTGGCCCACATCAGTTTGTGGATATATACTATTAAGATCAAGGAGCTTCTAATTTGTGACAACTTGGCTAGATCTGGAGGATACTTTGTTAAGTGAAATAAGCTAGACACTGAAAAACCAATACTGCATGATTTCACTTATATATAGAATCTAAAAAAGGTGAAATCTTATAAACAAAGATTATAAGGGTATTACCAGGGGTCCATAAGTTGGGAAATAGGGATATGTTGATCAAAGAGTACAATCTTACAGTTATAAGATATATAAGTTCTGAACACCTATTGTACAGCACAATGACAGTAGTTATTAATAATTATGTATATTATACTTTAAATTTTGTAAGAGAATAGATATTAAATAATTTCACTACTCATTAAAAGGTAACTATGTGGGCTGGGGATGTGGTTTAAGTGGTAGCGTGCTCGCCTGGCATGCGTGCAGCCCGGGTTCGATCCTCAGCACCACATACAAACAAAGATGTTGTGTCCGCCAAAAACTGAAAAATAAATATCAAAAATTCTCTCTCTCTCTCTCTCTAAAAAAAGGTAACTATGTGAGGTGATGTATATGTTATTTAGTTTTTTGTACACCTTGAATATATATAATTTTAATTTGTCAATAATATCTTAATAAAACTGAAAAAAAAAAAAAGATCAAAGCACTTCTCTCCCTAGAAAGAGCTGACTAGGTTGGACTAATCAAGGTACTGGGTATGGTGGAGGGCATCAGGAATCTAGCTGGAAGGATATGTGTGAAGGATTAGCCATTCCACTCTAAAGTGTTATCTTGCCCAAAGGAACACAGGGTATGAAATAGAACTTTATATAGAAGTTGTCAGACTTTTACTCTTATGAACTTAACCATGTTGAACCAACTCTTTAGAACAGATCAGAAACCAATTTGTCCCCAGGCAAATAAGAGAGTTACCAGACATTATTGCATACAAGAACTGTGCCATGGAGATATTCTATGTTAGACAGTGACAAATGGATCAGCTAGATAATCAAATCCTTTCTCTTTTGTAGCTTGCCATATGCCTTAGAACTTTCTACCATTCATTGACTTGTCTGTGTGTGTCTTCTCATTCTGACCCCTCAACTTGGAACATCTTTTAATCTTCCCCACTGGTAAATCCCTAACTTTTGAGTTTTATTTCAAACTTTAATCTCCTCCATGAAGCCTTCTCTGAAACTTTATGTGGGTTTAGTCCTACCCCCTTTCTTTTGTCTTTCTAACTTAGACTCTAAATTCCTTCATCTATTTTCCCCCAACACTTAACATATTGTTCAATATATTAATATCAGTAATTAAATTTTAATAAACTATACTGTGTCAGAAACTTGTGAACAATTTATATACATCAAGTCATTTAAGATTCATAACAACACTATCATGCAGTTACTGTTATTGATGAGAAAACCAGAGCACAGAAAGGTTGACTTGACTCAAGGTCTCACAACTTATACATTTCAAGCAAGGTTCAAATTCAGACAATTTGGCTCCAAAATTAGCAGGTAGTCAATACATATCTGTGGATGACAACAGAAAGGGAACTTTAAAATCACTTTAGAAGGGCTGGAGATATAGCTCAGTTGGTAGAGTGCTTGCCTTGCATGCACAAGGCCATGTGTTCAATTTCTAGCAACACAAAAAGAATAATTTAGAAGCTGTCTTTTCATAGTTGGAAGTCAGCAGAGAGAGGGTTAGCTAGTTAGTGGTAAAAGGGAAATTTAAATGTATTTTTGTTTTATTCACTGTTCCATGTTGCACTCCTTAAAAGCCATCTCTAAGAAGATTTAAAAATTATTTCCAAGAACCCATCACAATTATCTCTCATTATCTGACTTAATTCTGTTTTTTTAACCTGAATTGAATTTGGCAAAAAAAGAACAAGGAAGGACATCTCCTCTATTTTTAAGATGGAGATCCTTATGCCCTTGCTCCAAAATTTATTAGGCACATTTTTTTAAAAATGCAAAAAAGGTCACTTTCTAAATCACAAGTCCATTTTTAATGGATCATTAAACCAATTCCCAAGAATCCATAATGATGGATGATGCCCATATCACTAACTTGCCCCACAACAACCATTTCTCTATTTTGTGTCTTTATAATTTTAACAGAATTTCTACATGACCTTTCATGTATATTCTCCCAATGTTGCTATACCTGTACTGGTATTTTGCTAAAATACCAGTTCCAGGGACCTTAGTGTTCTATTCAGTTTCTTCCAAATTTGACATTTGTCATCCACGGATAACACGTCATTTCTCACGCTGAAGTGATTGGGTTTGCAGAAAGTTTTTCTCCTTTCTGTGCAAAACTGACCAAGTGAATTATTTTCTTTATCCCCTTCAAAAAGTTGGAGAATGAGTGAATCTTCTTGCCTTGGAAAAACCAATGGGTTATCTTGATGGGAATATATTTCTTGTTAAGGTCTGGCTGACTCTCAGAGCCTGAATGTGTATGTGTAATATTTTTTGTCTGTTATTTTGCAGGTAGAAGCAAGACAGTATAACTTTATTGTGCTTTAGAAAAAGTAATAAACCCTTCTTCAAACTTCATATAGCACAGCCAAAGGAACTCCACACCATTAGAACACTTTTCCTTCAAAATAACAATGCACAACACAAAGTAAACTAACACATATAAGAGAGAAAGAAATTCATTTATTTCTGAAAGAGAATTCCAGTAATAATTCGTTTAAAAACGATTCCTAAGCTTAAGTTCTAAGTCTCCAGACTAATGATTGATCATCAAGTACTATACACCTACTCCTTCAGAGCCCCAAATATAAAGCAAATAAAATCCAGAGTGACAAACTCAGATGGACAATATTCCATCTAGAATCTGAAATCTTCCTTATCTGCTGTTACAATGACTTTCCTACCTATCTCAGAAATTTGTGCATTTAATTTTTTAATTTTAATTCTTTCTTTGACTTTTCTCCAGTGGGAGTATGGAATTGTTTACTTAGAGACCTCAGGGTCTAGAAACATAGGAAGAATTTTGTTATTTAGCAGGTTGGAGGTCATTTTTAAAACACTGGAAATTTATCACTGAATCTCTCACAGCCTTGACCTATCAAAATATATCTTTCACATAGAATTTCCTGCCACAATAAATTTAAGCAGTGCATATTCTAGAATAGGAATCACAACAGTGTCACTTCTTGACGTTGCTGGATAATTTGCAATGCATACAGATGATTTGAATACATGTCCCAAAGGAGACCTCGAGAAGGAAACTCAAAGCTGTTCTGACACAGCAATAGCTAGTGCTAGAAGAGCAGGGACTAAGGCACTGCAGTAAACTCAAAGCCTCTTTCAATA
Organism: Marmota flaviventris; assembly: GCF_047511675.1. NCBI lineage: Eukaryota > Metazoa > Chordata > Mammalia > Rodentia > Sciuridae > Marmota > Marmota flaviventris. Next base: position 105,514,439 of record NC_092518.1, read on the forward strand.
TTCAGCCAGTAGGACAAAAAAGAAATAAAAGAAAACCATTACTGCTGAACCTTTTAATTTTTTGGAGCTGCTCAAACTTTAGAAAATTCATAAACCATAATCCATTACAACAGCATCTATTACATCAAATTCCAATTGTTAAACTTGCATTAAAGCCTTGGAGTGGGGGAAAAGATTGGATCTCTTCCATTTTCCATAAAACTTATTTGTAAATCTGGAAAAGAAATTTTTTTGTGACTGTCTGGTGGATCACTCACTATTCCCATTGTGTGCTTTTATTTCCTAGCCCTACCTTTGTAACAGATTAAAAAGTTAGCCTAAATACTTTCTTCCTTCCTACTAAAGAAATCTGCATATATTATAAGATTTGACTTTTTCCATTATTTCTTATCCTTATTCAAGAAAGTAGTGTTATCAGCCACCTAACCTTTTTGAAGGCACTTGACTGTTACCACATACAAGTATTGTCTTTTTTTCCCTAGCTTGTGTGAGAATAAAATCTGGCAATCTTTTAAAAATGAAAGTATAATACAATACACCAAACTTGAGTTCAGACAGTCTTCTACAAATCTACAGTATACCAAACTATTTGAATGGATATCAACATTTTCTTTTAAAGTGCAAACATAACATTTGCAACTATTTTAATTGTTTTTTCTATTCTTTATCTTTTGCAGTTAGGACTGCTTCACTGAAATTCAGCATTATCCAAAGTCAGAAATGATCTGATACTCCACAAATAATTGTCCATGTACTATTTCTGAGGGACAAAGTTTAAGGACTTTAACAATGACTAGTTAAAAGGATCCTCACATGCCCTCCTGTGGGTTATATTATACAGTCCATATTTTGATGATTTGAGCAAGGATTATTCTACCTCATTGGTCCAACCCTATATTAGCCTTATAATCCCAAATTTCCCACAGGTTTTTGTGATCTCATGTGATGAAAAGTCTGTCTCTGAAAGCTCTTCCAACACTTTTACCCTCCATGAGCTCCTGTTAATCCTTTAATACATATATCATGTTAACAACCTGTGAAGTCTTCCCAGTTGTTCAATTCATGTTTTTTACACCTGTTTTTATGCCTCTCTTATAGCTTATAATTCAGTCTTTATCACAAAATACTGATAAATATTTCTGGTAACAAAGTAGTAAGTAACTGAACTTTCCAAGAGTCTAGATGAATTAGAGTAAGGTGGTTTCCAACCAGTATGAAATTTCTTGAAATCAAGTTTTATCTTATAAAGTTAATTAAAAATATTTCATTCTGTTCCATTATATGCCAGTTTATTATAATTTAAATATTATTTTAAGTCATCTCTAATAAAATTAAAGTTAAACAGATTTCTAATATTCAGAGTATGAATTGCTGTTCCCTTTAGAACATCACTATACACATTCAGTTTGAGAAACACATTTTCAGATCTTTAGCTTATGGCAAAGCAATATTTGTATAAAATATCAGTATCTTATAAAAGAAAAAATTAATCTGCAGAGAAAAATTCATAGCGCCTAACATGTATTTTAGAAAAGGAAGTTCTCAAGTCAATTACATATTACATCACCTTCCTCTTTAAAATAAAAAATGAAGAGCAGTCAACCCAAGAGAGAAGAAAAATAATAACTAATACAAAAGAAATCATGGAAATAGAAACAGTCAATGAAATTAAAATCAGTTTTGTTGAGATCAATAAAACAGATGAACATCTAACCAAAAGAATTAAAAAACAATAAAGGACACAAAATATTAATATTAGTAATGAGAGGAGTGAGGTTACATTAGATTTTACAAATATTAAAATAATAGTACAATAATAAATACCATGAAGAACTTTATTACAAGAAATTTAAAAACTTAAATATGAGGCTGTATAGATTTTCTAATTTTTTCATGAGTGATGTTCATCTTATGTCTTTCAAGGAATTCATCAATTTTATCTAAGGTTTTAATTTTTTAAAATTGAGGTTATGTTAAAAATCTGACAACTAAAATCTCAGACTTCATATGGATTTACTGGTAAATTTTACTAAACATTTAAGAAAGAAATAATACTAATTTACTATCTTACAGTAAAATTATGTAGTGTAATATCTGCTAACTCATTCTATAAGGCCACCATTAACTTAAACTAAAATCATAAAAAAATATTACAAGAAAAGAATACTTTAATCAATAATCACTTGAATACAGATACAAAAATTCTTGACAATATTTTAATAAATCTAATCAAAAATATTTAAAACAAACAACATATCTGATCAGTGGAGTTTAGTCCACCAATGCCAATTTTGTTTAATATTCAAAATCAATCAGTGTAATTTATCACATTAACAGATTGCAAAGTTATCTTCTGAGCATATGAAGAAAAATAATGTGTCAAAACTAACATTTATTTCTAATAAAAAGTCTCTCATCAAAAGTAGGAATTGAAAGAACTTCTTCAATATGATAAAGGTCATGTATGGAAAACCTACAACTAGTATCTATCACACTTATTGGTGAAAGATTGCTTGCTTTTCTGTAAGATTAAGAATAAAGCAAGTGTGTCTAACTTATACCATTTCTGTTCAACATTGTACTAAATGTTCTAGCAGTGCCATGAGGCATTCAGATTTGAAGTCAAGCTGTACTTATTCTCGTATGACAGGATGATCAAGGTAAAAGACCTGTATGTTTTATAATATTAGTTCTATAACCAATGTTAGTTTAGCAAGTTTGCAAGATATAGAAACAATAAAAAAGTATTTCTATATGCTATAAAAACAATAAGAAATAAAGTATGGAAATATATATATATATATATATATATATATATATATATATATATATAGAGAGAGAGAGAGAGAGAGAGAGAATTGATTTTTGACAGATATTCAAAAGCAGTTCAGTTGAGCAATGACAATGTTTTTAAAGATGTATTGGAACATTTAAATATCCTTTGCAAAAATATAGAATGAATAAACAAAGAAACCTCAATCTATACCATGTACCATAAAAAATTAACTCAAAATGATAATTGGACTATGGGTGCTAAAACTACAAAAATCTATGAAAGAAAACATAGGACTAAACACTTCATGAATTTCAATTAGGCAGTGGTGCCTTAGATATAACACCAAAATAACATCAATAAATTGCATGGTATCAAAATCAGAGCACTAATTTTTTTAAAAAAAAATATATGATTCAATGATTTTTATTCACAGAGTTGAGCAACCATCATCAAAATCAACTTTATAACATTTTATCACCCTCAAATGAAATCCCATTAGCCATCACACCCCTTTTCCATCTGATTCCCCTTGCTCCAGCCCTGCACAACCACCAATCTGCCTTCTATCCCCATGGATTTCCCTATTCTGGTTATTTTATATAAAAAGTAATGAAACATTTTACAACGTGAATGAAACTTGAAAATTGTAGGCTGTCACATTCAAAAGGACACTAAATTTTTTAATGAGTAAACTGCAAATAGACTAAGAGAGATCAGTAGAGTGGAGGGAGAGGAACAGGGCAGGTAGGGAGAAAATGCTGGGGATTGAATTGGAGCAGGTTGAATTCCATACAATTTTTATAATGTCAGGGTGTATCCTGGTGCTGTACATAATTTAAAAATATGAATTAAAAGTGTTTAGAGAAAACATTTAGGCACTTATATTCCTACATGAGAGAAAGAAATAACACCCAATTTGGAGAAACATATTCAATTCACATAACTAATAGTGAATTGGTATCCAAAATATATAGAGAATTTTTTGTTTCAATAATTATAAAATATACAATCCAATCATTAATGATTTTAATAGATATGTCCAGAGATACAATAAGCATATGAAAATAATTACTATTACTTATCAAGGATATGCAAATCAAAAACAACAATTACATTTTAATACATATTTATTAGAATAGCAAAAATAAGTATGTCCATACTAAATGTTAGTGAAGATGTGGAGGACTAGAACTCCACTGTCAGTGAGAATATAAAATGGCACAACCACTTTGAATAAGAGTTTGATAGTCTCCTTAAAATCTAGACATCTTAAAATGTTAAAGATATGATACAACAAATGTTTAACATAAAATTCAGCCTTTCTACTCCTACAGTAAAAATGTAGGGGAAATGCACAGTAAAAATTTCAGGGGAAATAAGTGTATATCCACATAAAGAATTGTACATGATTGTCCATTGTAGTTTTGTGTATAATATCCAAAGACTAGAAATAATCTACATATCCATCAATAGGTGATTGGAAAAAAAAATCTGGTATTCCTATAAGTGGAATACTACTCACCAATAAAAATGAATAAACTATCAATACACACAAACAATCTTGAAAAAATGTCAAAGTAATTTTTCTGAGTGAAAGTAACTAGGTAGAATAGAGTACATAATCTGTGACTCCATTCAGTCTTTCATCAATAAATATGGTGAATGTTAGTTGTAGGTTTTTCATAGTTGACCTTTATTATATTAAAGAAATTCACTTCTATTCCTAGTTTTGTGTAGAACATTTTATCAGGAATAGATGTTGGTCTTTGATAAATACTTTTCCTGCACGTATTATAATATATGGAGAAATTCTAGAAAATGTAAAATACAGTAACAAAGAATCATAAATATTTGTTGGAGAGAGAAACTGTGGTAGAAGGGAGAGAAGAAACCTCTGGGTGAAGAATATGCTAATTATTTTGATTGTTGCAGTAATATGGGTGGATACAAATGTCCAAACCTTTCACACTGTACGCTTTTAATAATATGAAGTTTACTCCAATAAAGCTTTAAAAATACCATTGAAATGGTGCATACTATTCAATTATATGCTATTTCATCATAAAAATTAACATTATTTTAAATTATTTGCTAGTGGGTAAAAGCAATGCTTAAATTATTTCTACATTTAGCCTGTGATTTTGTGTTCCCTTTGCAGTACTGCTGCAAGTATCCAGTTTGAAAACCATGTTCTTCGTTTTCCTGTTAATCACAAAGCAATATTCTGTTAAAATAGAAAGTGAACTTTTTGGAGGCAGGGACAGGGTTTGTTTGTTTCTTTATTCTTAGCTCCAAGAACAGTGCCTGTCACACAGTAGAAACTCTAGTTGAATGAAGAAGACTCTCTGATACTGTGTTTCTTTTTATTATTATTATATATATGATATTAAATAACAATCATAAATTCATCTTAATGATATTACAGTTGTGGATTTATAACTGGAAGAGGTCTTTTGCCTTTGGATCTCATCTCTATTTCATTATTTGTCTCATTTCCATGCTTGCAAAACTTTTACACACTTCCCTCTACATTTATTATGGGGAAAACTCAGTTTATCTCAGGTTCAAATCTCCTCCCTTACACTTAATGTGGTCTTGAGGAACTAACTCAACATCTCAGAATCTCAGTTTCTTCATTGTGATGTAGATGATAGTATCTATTTTTACAGTTAGGTATGGAGTTCAGAGATGAAACCCATAATATATGAGTCATAGTAAATAGTCTGTGTCTCACTATACATAGCTTCTTCATTAAAATTTTTCCATCCAATAATTTTGCTTTCTGACATTGCCCTTTTGAAAGACATTGAGTGATACAGATTAATAAAGGTGTAATATTCAAATAACTTTTTCCAGAGAAAGGACTGTTTTGTTAATATTATAGAATAGGGAAACACAACTTCACACCAGGCTTTAATGAATATACAAGTGGGGGGCAGATAATAATTTTTTTCTACTCTAAATTTTTAACTACACAGGCAGATTTATTTGAGTTCTAACTTAGTTCAAGCTTAGCGTTGGCCTCTGCAAATAGCAAAGTACTACCTCTTGCCCTATAATCTCTCATCTCCAAACATTATACTATTTTTACCACAATAAATGATATTTTCTAAGCCTAACGTTGAGTTTCTTGGCACATATAGGAGTTGTGGTTTTTTTTTTTGTTTTTCTAATCTTTTTCCTTTCCTAAAACCTTGTCTAGTCATAATAGTGGGTGCATTTTGGTTGATGTTATTTGTTAATGTCAAACCTAATTGATCTAGGACATCTCGTCCCCATAAATTTACGGGAAGATGATCCAATACATATGGCTGTATAGTTCCTTCACATCCTTCAGGATCCTTCCAATCTAATACCATTGCACTTCTATGGGGATTAGTTGCCACTCCTAGGCCTCGAAGCGTTTGAGTGGCTTGTTGTAATGGCCAATGTTTTGGCCATTCTTGACGAGAGATGATGCTAAGGTCTGCACCTGTATCCAGTAGCCCATTAAATTCATGTCCTTGAATATTTAGTTTTAGCATGGGGCGAGAATCTAAATTTAAAGAAAGCATAGCCCAATCTACACCTGTGGAGCCTAATCCCTTGGAACCTCTTTCTACAGTACGACTGGAAAATTTATCATGTAGGCTGGGTATTATTAGTAACTGTGCTATTCTATCTCCTGGTGAAATTACTGATATACCCTTTGGAGAACTGGCTATAATTTTTATTTCACCTTCATAATCGGGATCAATTACCCCAGGACTTATCATAAGTCCTTTTAGAGTAGAAGAGCTGCGTCCCAATAATAAGCCTACTGTTCCTTTGGGAAGAGGTCCTTTCACCCCTGTGGGAATGATTTGAACTCCCATCTCTGGAGTTAGTACTGCTCTGGCGGAGGCGCAGATGTCCAACCCTGCGCTCCCTCTGGTTTGTCTGATGAGGGATCTGATGGACAATGTGTCCTGGGCACTACCCTGATGGGGTTGCTGGGTTCCTCCAGTGCTCCGTATATTTGTGGTTTTGGGCCCCGGAGCATTGGGCCCCCCTGTCCGTTTTTTGGCAATGGAGCCCGATGCCTTTCTCCACGATATCGTGGATAAACACCTGGTCCTTGTTCGTTTTTTGATAATGGAGTACCCTCTATGGTGGTTTGAGAACGGCATTCATTAGCCCAATGTCTCCCTCTACGGCATCGTGGGCAAATACCTGGTATTCTACTCCTTTGATACCTAGTTTTGTTAAACCCTCCTCCAATGGGGCAATTCCTTTTAAAATGTCCTGTTTGTTCACAATTGTAGCATGTTCTTGGCCTGGCATCTAAAGCCTGTTTTACTGCAGCTGCCACAATTTGCCCTTGTTCATTAATGTCTCTGGCATCTAAAGCCTGTTTTACTGCAGCTGCCACGACTTGCTCTTGTTCATTAATGTCTCTACATAATTTAATATATGTGTTTAAATCTTCATGTTTCCATGGTCTAATGATATCTCTGCACCAACGATTCGCTTGCTCATAAGCCAGGTGTTTTAGTAATGGCATTGCTTGTTCTGTATTCCCAAAAACTCTGGTAGCTGTTTGAATAAGCCTATCTACAAATTCAGCATAAGGTTCATTAGCTCCTTGTATTACCTTAGATAATTGACCTTGTAAACCTCCATGTCCTTGTAAAGTCTTCCATGCCTTAATTGCATCTGCAGCAATTTGTGCGTATACGCCAGGATCATATGCAATTTGTTGCTGCTGATCCTCATAAGGTCCCTTTCCTAACAACATATCTAGATTTCTCTGAGGATAACCAGCTGCTGCATTTCGCCTAGCCATCTCCTTGCAAAATTCCTCATTGGCAACCTTCCATAACAGGTATTGTCCTCCATTTAGCACAGCTTTACACATATTAGCCCAATCTGCTGGCGTCGTGTTCAAGTTGTTAATGGATTCGACCATGCTTACAGTGAAGGGTGCTTGAGGACCATAGGTTGTTACAGCCTCTTTTAGCTGCTTCACTGTTTTGAAATTTAAAACTTGGTAAAATCGCTGCCCTCCTGCCTCAAATACAGGGCATGTTAATATTTGAGATCTTGTCTCAGGATCCCAACTATCAACTGCGGGGGTTGGGGACCTCCCAGCATATGGAGGTGGCCTTGTTAGTTGGACACTTACGTCCTCTGGTGATAGAAAGGTGTTAGTAGCAGTCTCCTGTTGTAACTTTCCCCCTGATGGCTTTTTCTGTTTTACACTTTCTTTCTCTGTCTGACTAGCTTGAGAGGCCTTCTCTTTTACTTGAATCTTTTCCTCTGTCTGACTAACTTGAGAGACCTTCTCTTTTACTTGAATCAATATGTCTTCTCCTTCCTCTACCATTGTCTGAACTGAAGGCTTTGGACTAAGCAAACAAGATATGAACGTCCACAATGGCAATGTGCCAATTGGCAGAGTCCCTGGGCTTTTCTTTTCTATTCTTTTTAAATCTTCACCATGATGGTTCCATTGTGATATATTTAACAACTCCTCCTTAAAAAGCCATGGGCTACATTTTTGATGTAATGATATCATTGTATTGTATCAACGTATGCCCTGACTGCTATTGATTTTACTGGGATGCCTCCTTCCTCTAACAATTTACTTAACACTCTTTCAGTTTGTTTTTTACTAATTTCTGATCCCGTATTTCTACTATAATACAACCCAACAAGATGACGCCTAACAAAACTGAAACAGAGTGAAACAAAATTGAAACAACACAAAATCATTATAATAGCCTCCTGAAATGTCCATCCGTCCTTTCTCCCTATCTGTTCCTCAGATGTGAGCGGTTTTTCTTCCATCTTACACATCTCCAGGGACAGGCAACTTAAAACAAAAGTGAAACAAAATAACAAAAGAAGAATCTTAAAATGGCTACCCATCCTCTCGCCCTGCCCTCAGGGGCGAGCAGTTTCACTTACCCTCAGTCGCTCCCCGTACGAGCCACCAAATGAGACAGTTTTCTGTTGCATTGTAATAAAAGGTATCTTTTCCTGTAGTGACCTGTAGAAAGGACATGAATTTAATGGGCTACTGGATACAGGTGCAGACCTTAGCATCATCTCTCGTCAAGAATGGCCAAAACATTGGCCATTACAACAAGCCACTCAAACGCTTCGAGGCCTAGGAGTGGCAACTAATCCCCATAGAAGTGCAATGGTATTAGATTGGAAGGATCCTGAAGGATGTGAAGGAACTATACAGCCATATGTATTGGATCATCTTCCCATAAATTTATGGGGACGAGATGTCCTAGATCAATTAGGTTTGACATTAACAAATAACATCAACCAAAATGCACCCACTATTATGACTAGACAAGGTTATAGGAAAGGAAAAAGATTAGAAAAACAAGAACAAGGTATAGCAGCACCAATACAAATAGATCAAGGAACAGACAGACATGGGTTGGATTTTCAGAAAGGGCCACTGAGACAATAAAAATTACTTGGAAATCAGAAAGACCAGTGTGGGTTCCTCAGTGGCCCCTGACTAAAGAAAAGATACAAGCAGCCCATGACCTGGTCAAACAACAATTAGCGGAAGAACATATACAACCTTCTGTATCTCCCCATAATACTCCCATTTTTGTCATCAAAAAGAAATCTGGTAAATGGAGATTATTGCAAGATTTAAGAGCCATTAATAATGAGATGGTTATTATGGGACCTGCTCAATCAGGGATTCCTCAGTTGTCTGCTTTGCCAAAAACCTGGTATGTTTTAGTTATAGATATTAAAGATTGTTTTTTTTCAATTCCAATTCATCCTGAGGATAGTCCACGTTTTGCATTTACTATCCCTGCACTGAATCATGAAGGTCCTGATCAGAGATATGAATGGAAAGTACTCCCTCAAGGGATGGCTAACAGCCCAACTATGTGTCAAATTTATGTTAACAAAGCAATCCAGCCACTTAGAAATCAAAATCCTGAACTACAAATATTTCACTATATGGATGATGTATTATTAGCACACAAAGATAAAAACACATTGCTAGAATGTTATGCCACACTTACAAACTTATTAAAAAATTATAATCTAGAGATAGCAATAGACAAAGTACAATTAAATTTTCCAATTAATTATTTAGGAGTTCTATTATCCTCAACCATGGTCCGTCCACCAAAAATTCAAATACGAGTAGATCAACTCAAATCACTTAATGACTTTCAAAAGTTATTAGGAGACATAAATTGGATAAGGCCTTATTTAGGTATACCAACAGGAGAGTTGGGACCTTTATTTGATATCCTAAAAGGTCCATCAGATCCAAATTCACCCCGTATATTACACCTGAAGCAAGAAAGACATTAAAAATCATTGAAACATATATGGAAAATATGCATTTGGATAGAATTGATATAAGTTTGCCTTTATTATTTATTGTACTACCAACAAAAAATATTCCTACAGGAGTATTTTGGCAAGAAGGTCCATTATTATGGATACATTTATCTTATTCTCCTAACCCTATTCTTACTAGGTATCCTGAGGCTGTAGGACAATTAATACTCAAAGGAATAAAAGCAGCAAAGAGAGTGTTTGGAATTTCTCCCAATAAAATTACTACTCCATATACTATGAATCAAATTGATGAGTTAGCTAATGAGTTAAATACTTGGGCAATAATCATGTGCAAATCTAATGTTTCATTTGATAACCACTTACCATCTAATCCTTTATTGTCTTTTTGGTCATTGCATCCTGTAATTTTTCCAAAAATGACAAGAAAAACACCTATCATGAATGCTCCAAATATATTCACTGATGGGTCAAATAATGGTACAGCAGCAGTAGTTACCCCTGATCACACTTTTACATTTTTAGTACCCAAACAATCAGCTCAAAAGGTAGAGCTTAATGCAGTTTTACAAGCTTTTGTGATGTTTAAAGATTCTGTATTTAATTTATTTTCTGATAGTCAGTATGTAGTTAATGCTATAGTATCTCTTGAAGATGCTGGTAGGATTTCCCCTTCTTCTACTGTTTTCTCTTTGCTTTCCACTATACAAAGTCTAATCTGGGACAGAAAAGATCCATTCTTTATAGGACATATCAGGGCACATACAGGATTGCCTGGAGCCCTTAGTTGGGGAATGATTTAGCAGATAAAACTACACATGACATACATATTTTTTCTACACTAGAAGAAGCTATAAATTTTCATAAAAAGTTCCATGTCAATGCTAATACTTTACAAAAGCGTTTTAAAATAACTAAGGAACAAGCTAGACAAATAATAAAACAATGTCAAAATTGTGTGACCTTTTTACCACAAGTTAATCTTGGAGTCAATCCTAGAGGATTGATACCTAACCATATTTGGCAGATGGATGTCACACACTTGCCATAATTTGGAAAATTAAAATATTTGCATGTTACAGTTGATACTTCTTCTGGATTTTTGATGGGCTCCCTTCATGCCGGAGAAAAAACTAAAGATGTTATAGCTCATTGCTTACAAAATTTTGCCACTGTGGGTGTTCCAAAACAGTTAAAAACAGATAATGCCCCTGGTTATACTTCTACCTCTTTTAAACAATTTTGCTCAACATTTGGCATTACTCATATAACAGGAATCCCATACAATCCACAGGGACAAAGCATAGTTGAAAGAGCTCATCAAACTATTAAAATGTACTTATTAAAGCAAAAAGAAGGAATTGGGAAGGGGTATATATTCCCCAAAGATAAACTTAAAATAACCCTTTTTACTCTAAACTTTTTAAATTTGGATTCATCAGGACTTAGTGCTGCGGAAAGGCATATGTGTCCAAAAAACGTGCATAAGCCCAAGGTACTTTGGAAGGATATTCTAACAGGACAATGGAAAGGTCCTGACCCAGTAATTGTCTGGAGTCGGGGGTCTGTTTGTGTGTTTCCACAGGGAGAACAGCAGCCGATTTGGATTCCAGAGAGATTAACCAAGGTCCTGACCCAGTGATTGTCTGGAGTCAGGGGTCTGTTTATGTGTTTCCACAGGGAGAACAGCAGCCGATTTGGATTCCAGAAAGATTAACTAAAGCGATTTTTACAGACCAAAAAGAAGATGATTTGGCTCAAATCCATAACAACTGATATCCAAAACTCCAGTTTGGCTATTCTTACATCTGCAACAGAACCAGGATGCTTTTTTCAATATCTATTTTATTATTGCCCTTTGCCATATCATGAAGTTCTATTTTGTTTTTTGAGCTCATACATACCTAGGTTAATGTTTTGCTGATCAGTTCTATTTTTTGATTATAGAGTTTTTAAACATTGCAATGGAGATTTCACCTGTAAAAAGTTATAAGGCCTTTACTATAATGTTATGATGTATGTATTATATTATGTGTGCACACTTGTGTTTTGTGTTATATGTTTGAATGTACATATGTCCATATATCATATATGATGAGCGCTCATGATAATATGGATCCAAATATTTTTTTTTCACGTGATTTATATGGTTTAATTTAAATTGGGTAAACAACTGTTGAGGATTGTTTTAATATGTAAACAAAAAAGAAGGTTAACAGATCTGTTTGTTTACTTTCACCTTTCCTTTTCATTATTTTTAATAATTCTCTTAAAGACAATGTAAATTGTTAAGAAAATTGTTACATAATTTTTTCTTTAGCCATTATTGCTAGAATTCCTATCTTCATCCCAGTGCTGGTGAAGTCAAAGATAAAACCAGTCTACAGCTTCTACAATAGCCATCACTGAACTGCTTGCAGAACTTGCCTGGACACATTGTGAGCTCACCTGTATGCATTGTGAGCTATCTGTTGGTGCAGCGACTTGTGGTAGTGTTGGGGTATTTTTGCTGATGATGTCACCGGTGGTACAATTTTTCAATGGAGCCCTCAATTGGCTTAATGTCATGGCATTTTGCATCCTCCTCTACTAGTGATGGTCTAAAATTTGGGGGCCAACAGAGGTGAGGCAAAGAACCTCACCCCCCCACTGGTGCAAAGGCCTATCCACAAGTACAGCTGTATGCTGGACCGGTAGTCAGTGACGGGTATGATCCAATTGCAGTGGTACCAACCTAAGACAGGAGGCTGACGCCTAGAGGTCAGTTCATCCGATGACGGGTAAGGACCATATGTTGAATTGGACTGCCTAACAGACACGGTCCCTAAGCCACATGCTTGTTGTTTAAACAGAGAGGGGGAGATGTTGAGATCCACAGCCGAAGGGGCCCCAGCAAACTTCCAGCTGCCAGCAATCCAGCTGCTGGCTGATGATTGGCTCACAGCGGCCCCAGCAACATCTAGCTGATTGGCTCCTCGGCCCCAGCAACATCTAGCTGATTGGCTCCTCTGCGGTGATGCTCATTGGACTGTTTCCCTGCCCTTTCAGACCACGGAGCTGCTCATTGGGGGACTTTTTTGGCTCTGCCCACGTGACCCAGCCAATCGGCCTCAAGAGCAGGAGGATTGTGGGAGGTGAAAAGAAGCTTGTGGGGGAGAGACAGGCTTGTGGAAAGCCGGTGGTGGCAGTTGAGGCTCTGAGGGTTTTTCCTGAGAGGCTGTTTTGTTTGGCGTGTTTGGTTCTAAAAATAAAGTTAGTTTCTTTTGACAAGTGGCTCCTGATTGTGCCCAGCCAGACTGCGGCAGTGGTCCTTATGAGTTCATCATTTACTTTTTTGGTATTTATGTGGACAAATAAATGAAGGAACAAAGGAAAGATTTTCTTTTCCTATCCACCAGCAACTTTAAGCAAATTATATAGTGTACTATGAAAACATATTAAAAGAGTAGTTAGAAAAAGAGTAGATAAAACTATCTTTCTGCAATTCACACAATCTTAAAACTATATTTAAACCTATACTGTAGCAAATCAATAATGTTTATTTACCATTTACAATGTACCAATAGTATCTTAAGCGCTTTATATGTAATGACCCATTTAACTCTCAACAACAAATTCTGGTTTAGGAACTGTTACAATTCCCATTTAACAGATGAAAAAATATAAATAAAGGATCATAAAAACTAAGATAGAAATCATATTAAATTATATCACTAGAATGAAGCATGGCAAGGGATTGAGCCTGGTGAAGAATCTGTCTCTTAATCACTGTAATTGAACAATATGTTTAATTACAGTTCAATTACCAATAATCAGAACTGTACTAACTGAAACCCTTAGAGAAATGTTTCTTCTTTTAGGAGAAAGAAGCACATTGTAAACTTTAAGCTTCTGTTGTAGAATTAATTCACTTAAACAAAAGTTTCAAGAACATGGGCTTCCGATCCTATTAAGTTTCTTATTCAATGAATATTTAATGGTCATATCACTTTGTTTACTAAAGGGATAAAATAAGCATTGACACTTTAGAAAAATAGCCACTAACAAAAGAGTAAAATAACTACATTGTTGTTGTTTCTAATCTTCAGGTCACTAGAATACTAAATTTACTATAACTGACCTTTCTCATGCAGAATAATTGGGATTTTCCTGTATATTGACATTTCTACATATCTAAGTTGTCAGATGCCAAGTAGGTTAACTGTATATTTTCCTGCATTAATCTGATAGAAGAACACAGTGGACAACTTTCCTGCAGCAATAAGGTATAATAAGTTGGCAATACAAAGAAACATGCATTGCATATTTATAATGAAATAATATATGTAAATATACATATTTAATTAAACAAAACACATATAGACATGATGTAGGAAGTGATCCATATTGAATGGAGTTTAATGTATACTGTCATTTATTTTAATTATTGTTGTTTGGTGTTTTTCTTGGTTCTTTTTAGTTATGCATGAAAATAGGATTCATTTGGACATAATTATAAAAGTGTGGAATATAATTCATTCAAATTAAGTCCTAATACTTCCCCTTCCCATCCCCTGGTAGTCCACTGATCTCTATGGACATATATGACTGTGAGATTTACTGTGGTATATTCATATAGTTACATAGGAATGTTATTTCAGATTCATTCTACTTTCTTTCCCTATTCCATCCTTAAAATTCTCATAAGCAGATAGTAGAGATTTTTATCTATTGATCAAAATTATGAAGCTCAAATCAAATATTTAGAAATATTTATAGGAATTTTACACAAGAGAGTTATTCAATGTGATATAAAAAATAGCTCAATAAACACTCAAGGTAAGAATGTGACTGTTGATACTTGGGTACTGAAGTGTTTATTGAAGCAGTAAAATTGGTCTATTAAAGTCAGAAGAATTGATGAGGTAATTCCACAATTGGTATTTGAACTAATAAGAAAATTGTGGAAAGGCAACATTATCAACTTGAAATGAATTCACTTGCCTTCCCAAGACCCTTACTATCAAGCATTTTTGTATAGTCTAGCTGGTGGCAAAATAGCTGATATGTGGTCTGTAAAGGTGACTTGGCAAAGGATCAGGAAAGATGTTTTTCATAGCATACACATACTTGAGCATACAGAGTCTGTGTATAATACTATCTTATAAATTAAAGGATCTCATATAATTGTCTTGTCTTAACAAAAATTTTCATGATTTTAAGATGTTAAGCTTGGAAAAATCTCAGTAGATACTCAAGCAAGCCCCTATATAGTCCATTTGCTCTTGGAAAATCACTGGTCATATTGATTTTAACAGGAATCCACTGATCGAGTCTGTGCATACTATATTTTATTTTATCCCTCCCTTGCCTTTATTTTCTTCCCCAGACTGCCTTTATTTTATTCAAAAGTGGTAGTTTGCATAAAGATTCAAGAAGCAAATCATACAGTTTCATTTTCTTTAGGTCATTCACTGAGAGAGCCTCAAATTCATTGTAAGAAGAAGAAAAATACAAAATAAGGAGAAAATCTCTTTTTTATATATGAAGTGTATATGTGTAAAGGAAGTCATAAGCCACCATATATGTGTGGGAACAATCAAGGAAGCCATGCCATAAACGATCCATCAATTCTACTGTTATTTATTTTAACATATTATTTTTGAATATATTAAATTTCAGTAGACAGATGGACAGATATAAAAAAAAGACATAAGGTTGGGGTTATAGCTCAGTGGGAGAGTACTTGCCTAACATGTATGATAGCCTGGGTTTCCCCAGCACCACAAAAAAACACTGAGATACGTGCTTTCTTGCATGACCACAAGATTTTCATAGCAACTTAATCAGTATTTGAGTACTGACTTTGTGTGCCCAATAAAGATTAATTATTCACCCTTTCAAAAGCAGTCATCTAACCATGTTTTTCCTTCTCCAATTGCATCAAATTCTATGTAATTTCTGTGTGTGATATTAAAAACCATAGAATTTTACTTTAAATAGATGCATCATATGATATGTGAATTGTATGTAAAAAAATCTATTTTTGAAAAATCTTTTCTGTGAACATTAGACTATCCATTAGACTATCCATTTATCACAACTAAGTGCTTTGGATATGTTGCAACTTTTAATATCACAATCATAACCTATGTATGAGCAGAGTTTTAACTTCAATTTTACAAATAAACTAAGGTTTAGAAATGTTAAATAATTTAATAAATAATGGATTCAAAGTTCCACCTAAGTCTATTTGACTCTAAGTCCTTATACCTTTCTCATCACTAGGCTGCCTCTGTGCCTGTTTACCTACCTAACAGAAGTCAGCTGAAGATTTCTTAAGTTGCTTTTATTTATGAACTTTTTTTGCAAACTTTTATTTATGAACTTTTAAATGCTTCTCCCAATTTTTCAGATTCTAGATTTCCATTTATAGCTAGGGAACTGAAGGAATAATAACAGCAAACTCCCAATTTCCCTGTGTGTAGGAGATTAATTTCAATCTACTCATCAAGAAGGGGATTTGAAATCATACAGTAATGATTAATAAGTATTTTTCAATTATGCCTCATGAATGTAAATAGAAAAACATTTGACTTAACTATTTTCTTGGAACCTACCATAAGTATAGAATTTGTTGGGAGTCTTTTTTTTTCTTAGATGCTTCTTGTCTGATCCTCACTTTTTTGATTCATCTCAAAAGTCATCATTTTTCTGAACAAGCACATTACTTTGTTTTCAGTTAGGAATTCAAGGATTCTTAATGGTATCTAATGCAAGGTTTTACTAGATACCCGGGCAAGAATTTTTCAACTCTGATATAGTATCATGTACATATGCCAATGATTACTGATAGTACCCAACCACCAAGCCAAATTACTAAGTCTTCCTGTCTGTATACAAATAGGAAAAAAAAATTTAAAGACCTTAATTCAAATGTTTCATTGCCTCTGGGGATGACAGCAACAATAAAAGACATAGGAAATCAAAGTTACTTTCAAACTTCACTTTCAAATTAAAGTCATTTTAAAATACATCAATTTTTATGTTTTATTATTATAATGATTAACATATTAATTGAACATATTGATGGGATTCACTGTGGTATTTCCATATATGCAAAATAATGCATTAATTTTATGCAACCACTTTTCTTCTAAATCTTCCCCTTCCCTCCACTCAATACACCCTTCTAAGTTCCTCTTAATTTCTTTCTGTCCCTCTTTCCCCTTGCCCTTTTCCATATCTACTAACCAATTTTCTGTTTTCTACTTCTACGAGGTTGGCTTATTGGTTTCCATAAATGAATGGAAACATGTAGTATGAAATAAGAAATATGTCAATTTTGTACCACAGAAACCCAATCCAAATATTTTCTCTTATTTGAGCTACCATCACAGCTTCCTATCGGGAGTAATTTTCATTCTCTTGGTCCTCTACTATGTATTCACTTTTACAATGTTAACTATATATTTTAGTCAGCATTTTTGCTGCTGTGACTAGAAACCCCAACCAGAACAATTGTATAGGAGGAAAAGTTTATTTGAGGGTTTACAATTTCAGAGGTCTGCTCCATTCCTCAGGGCTCAAGGTGAGGCAGAATATCATAGTGGAAGGGTGTGACAGAGTGAAGCTGCTCACTTGATGATCAGAAAGCAGAGAGAGAGAGATAGTCTCCACTCTCTAGATACAAAACATATACCACATAGTCATGCCCCCAATGAACCACTTCCTCCAGCCACACCCCACTTGCCTCCAGTTGCCACTCAGTTAATCTCAACAGGGATTAATTCACTGATTAGACTAAGGCTATAACCCAATCATTTCTTCTCCAAACCTTGTGGCAATGTCTCACATGTGAGCTTTTGGGGGGATACCTCACATAACACCACAGTTATAGCATCTACCTGAATATCTAACAGAAATAAGTTCCAAGTAGTACTTTTGATTTCTACCTTCCCCAAACTGGATCCTTTCCTAGTCTTCATTTCACTGCTTTATAGAGTTGATGGCTCCAGAAATCTGTCTATCATACACCACTGCCCAACATATAGTCCATGAGTAGATTAAGGAGATTTTACTCCAAAACATACCCAAAATTATTCTACTTCTACCTCCATCATTATCACCTTCATCTATGCCACAATTATTGCTCAATGAACCATTGCTATAGCCTCCCAACTAGTTCCATTGTTCCATTTATGTCACCTCACACAATCTATAGTAGTGGTATATTTGAATTTAGATCATTGTCCTGCCATGATTAAAATTATTTGAAGACCCCCAAGGTTTAGAATAAAACCCAAGCTTCTTACACTTATCTTTAGGGTTCCCTATGATCTAGCCTCTATCTACCTCTCAAAATTCATCTCACATTTCTCACCCTCCCATTTAATATACTTTAGTCACATTTAATTCTCCTCTATTATTAGAACAATAAGCATATGATGTACTTCAGGACCTTTTGCATTATGTCCTATCTGACTGGCATGTTCATCCACCAACTCTTTGCATTACTAGATCTTTTTTATGCATTTGTTCTCAGTTTACATGACATCTTCTCAGATATTTTCATGACCTAGCCAAGTAGCATTCTCTACCATTGACAATTCTTTTTGAAGTACATGTTACTAATCATTATTAAAAATTCACAATTACTTATAAGTTTGGTTGATTAACATTTTTATCACCATGTCCCAAGTTCTCCCCACACTAGAATATAATTGCTTTGTTTCTTTGGTTCACCAATATATCCCCAGTATTTTAACCCAGATTCTAAGAAAATTCAGTAGCAATATTCTTAGTCTATCATAGAAGTAAAATATACCATAAGCTTAGGGGACTAAACAGACTAAACATATTATGGACCAAAAATACTATGATAAGGCTAAGGAAAAGAGGGTACTGGGTATATAAGCTCAAGAAAAATAATTTTTGTAAAATCTAGGCCTTCAATAATTCTGTGCTCTTACTTATAGGTAATTCAAGCAAAGGATGCACAATTGAACCTTTTTTGGGGGGAAGTGGGTACTTCGGATTAAACTCAGGGGCACTCAACCACTGAGCCACATACCCAACCCTATTTTGTATTTTATTTAGAAACAGGATATCACTGAGTTGCTTAGCGCCTCGCTTTTGAAGAGGCTGGCTTTGAACTCGTGATCCTCCTGCCTCAGCCTCCCTAGGCTCTGGGATTATAGGTGTGTGCCACTGCGCCCAGTGCACACTGAATCCTTATAAGAAGACATGATTAAAACTTATCTAATTAGCTGGTTTTGGTAGTACACACCTGTAATCTCAATGTCTAGGGAGGCTGACTCAGGAGAATTGCAAGTTCAAGGTCAGCCTCAGCAATTTAGCAAGACTCTAAGCAACTTAGTGAGACCCTATCTCAAAATAAAAGAATTAAAAAGGGATGTGGATGTGTCAGTGGTAAATTGGCCCTGGGTTCAATCCCTGGTACCAAACCAAATACAACTCAACCAAACAAAACAAAACAAAACTTATGCAATTAATATTTTCATAGCAGATTTCTTTATCCTCTAATTTCAATGTATTCTTCTTAGCAAGAACAAAATTCTAGAAACAGCAAGTCTAAACCACAGACATAGTTGATACTTTAGGCCTGTTTCTTTTTTTAATAATATTTGTTTTTTAGTTGTAGTTGGACACAATACCTTTATTTCACTTATTTATTTTTAAGGGTTGCTGAGGATCAAACCCAGGGCCTCACACGTGCGAGGCCAGTGCTCTACCACTGAGCTACAGTCCCAGCCCTGTAGGCCTGTTTCTATAAGATAAAAGTTCAACAGCCTAAAGGGTTCCTGGAGCACAAGGCAATGGACTCCCTCATGAATTATTAATTATTGAAAAAGGTTCTAATAATGTTTACCAAAAAATTTAGAGAATAAAGAATTAAATAATTCAGGAATGAAAAGCCTGTCTGTATTACTGAAATGCTCCAATTATAGGGTATTTTTAATTTTTAAAATTTGAATTTGTTATATATGACAACTGAATGCATTACAATACATATTACACATATAGAGCACAATTTTTCATATCTCTGGTTGTAAACAAAGTAAAGTCACATCTTTTTCAAATATATATTTTGTTACTCTTGGTATCTATAAGGGTTTGATAAATAAAAATTACCTATAATAATGCATCACACCTTATTGATACCTGAGTGAGACAGGCAGGAGCCACATCACAGTATGCCTTATGTGCCACACTGAAAACTTAAATTTATTTTTCTGAAAATTATAAGGCATCATTGTCATGTTTTAAGTAGAGAAATGATGAGATAAAATTGTAGATCAGGTTTTCTTGAAATTTGAATTCCAGAGAAGTCAAAATTGTGATTTGTAAAACCATTCCAAGTTATTTGTAGGCCATTCCCCTATTGTATAAATATGATACTTGAATTTGGCTGCTATAAACATGGATATGCATGTATCACTCTACCAACCTAGATGCCCTTCAGAAGGTGAAGGGATACAGAAAATGTGGTATGTGTACAGTATGGAGTTTTATTCAGTCATAAAGAAGAATGAAGTAATTCATTTTCAGCCATTTGCAGGAAAATGGATGGAAGTTCATATCATGATGTTAAGTGAAATAAGCCAAACTCAGAAAGTCAAGGGTCATATTTTTCTCATATGTGGAAGCTAGAGAGTAAAAAGGAAAAGGAAAGTGTGGGGGTGGTCTCATGAAAATCTAAGGGAGATCAGTATAGAGAAGAGAAAAGGGACCAGGGGGAGGAAAGAGAGAGGAAAATGGGAAATACTAGAGAATGATATTGCCCAAAATATATTGTTGTATTGTGTGTATGTACAGATGTATATAACAACAAATCCCACCATTATGTACAGCTATAATGCACAAATAAAATATGGTAAAATGATACCTAAAACTGTGCCAATGAGTATAGGAAAAAATAGATTTGAATTGTAATTATGATGTAGGATTAGCTGAAATTCCATGGTAAAATGATTGAGTGAAGAAGATGAGAAAAGGGGAAATGTCTCTTCTAAGTTTCTCATCTGGGGAAGGAGGTTGGTGGCAGGGCATTTTTATACACTTGCAAGCCACAGCAGGTGTAACAGGTTTGGGTAGGAAGATCATTTTGGATATGTTGAATCTATGATGCCTGAAAAATATAAAAAGGGAAAAAAGTTGCATGCTGCTTTGTATGGTATTAAATTCTTCCCTTCTAACTTTCCTCCATGGAATTATAGGATTTTACTCTCAAAGAAAGTCTAATACACAGACAGTCACTGAGCAGGTGCTCAAATATAGTTGTTGATTTGATTTGATTTGCATACACCCTACCTCAGGCCACCCACCACAGCCACCTGGGCAAGGAGAATAGGAAGAAAGCTCTCATCTAGCCTGACAGAGCAGGTCTGTAGTGTGCAAATTATCCCTGCTGTCAGCTAAGTTCCTTGAGCTGCTAAGCAGATGCCTGGAGAGAAGGTGGGCCTATACCATTTACAGAGGCAGCTTGGTTGTCATGACTGCGAATTTTGCTGCAGCAGAGCTGCTTTTCCTAAACTCACTCACTTGTTTCCTTCTCTGAAGCTGTGCTATGGCCAAGACACATCTGTGGCCCTGAAAGAAAAATGAGTTGAGTAGAGATGAAGGAACAAGCTATTTCTTCACTGGAAATTTAAATAATAGGCAAAGCAGCTCTTCAATGCTGTACCCAATTACAGCACAGCCCAATCAGCTGCCATTTGTTGGAGTAAATGGACTATTTAGGGTGTATTTTAAAATAGGGCTTGCATTTCTTACCAAGATGATTTTTACCGTACAATAGTGCCATATTATTGCTGTATTTAAAGTACTCATTTTTAGTGTGCAGGGACTGTGACAGCAACTTAGAAAAAACTTTTCCATTTACCATTTTATCATACATCCTTCAGAAGGACGCATGTCCATTTTGTTCTCTGGACAGGCAAATGGATTCATCCATGAGCCCTTAACCTGAATTTTTGCAATTTACAGTCCATCAGAAACATAATGTTGTTTCAGTCAGCTTTTTTTTTTTCCCACAGCCATTCCACAGTTCTTAACTCTGGAGATGGTTTTACCACACAAAACACACATATGCTTTGGTAATGTACTTGGCCTTGAGACCCAAGAGAGAGCACTACTGTCCCAGGTCAAAACTATGAAGAGTCCAATCTCCAGCAGAAGCAAGGCAATATCTATTTTGAAATGGTTGGGCAATTTTTAATTCCCAGGAGGTACATCTTTACCTAGGCAAGATTGAGCCATATATACAGAATTCACAAAGCTTATATAGATCATTCTATGAGCTTTGGTGAGAGTTGGGGTGAGGAACAAGCATACTTAAATCCTAGCACTCTCTTTGATGTTAACTAGCTGGAAAATCTTAGGAAGATTACTTTATCTCTCTAGATCTCAGTGTTGCCTCCTGAAAAATTATGGGACAGGAAATTATGGTCTTTATGTTTCTCTTAAAAGGAAGATAGATTCAATTCCTAATGCTATGCCTAGGCAGATGCTTATTCATGGAATTGAAACAAAAATATAATCTGCTCAAAAGTATTTTCATGTTATTTCTCCACCATTTCTGTAATTATTAATACTAGAATGAGCTGTATGAATGAAGTTACTATTTCTATAAAGGGCTTCCAATAAATCATGTCTGTATATACACATATATGTATGTATTACATCATATACATATATACATAAATGTCTCTCTCTCTCTTTCTCTCTCTCTCTCTCTCTCTCTCTCTCTCTCTCTCTATATATATATATATATATATATATATATATATATATATATATATATATATATAAAATCTGTAAGTATCCACCTAGAGATGAGGATCCTATGGAAATAAAATTCAGGATAAGGAATTTTTACATATATACTGTCCAACAGTTTAAGACCAGGAGCCCAGTAACCTGTCATGTGTCAATTCAAATCTCCATGTCGTTTTGCCAGTTACTTGTTATATGACTTTAATTAAATCCCTCCTTACCTCAGTTTCCTCATCTGCAACATTGGGTTAATAATAACAACTACCTTATTTGCCTATTGTGATCTAATGAGATAAATCATATAAAACACTTTCCCCTTGCTACAGTGACTTCATATATGCAATGCTCAACAAACATCAGCTATTATTATCTTTAAGGTTTTCAGCTTTATTGAAGAATGATTACTTTATGCACAGAGTAGTATCAATATAAAATGAATTGACATTATACATTTTGAATGACATATATGAGATGCCCTGCTGGTTGCAGTATTTGACATCCCATTCTCCATCCTTAGTTCTCAAAATCTTGTCTTTTTTCCCTTATTTTTGATGATAAACACATTCATTGACTTCCTTTTCACTTTCTATAAGGAGAATAGGAGGTGGAAGAAGAACCCTCCTCTTTTCCCCCTTACTCATCCTATACTTAAACCCCTAAGCAGATTGTCAGCTCTATTGCTTCTATCTTACTAAGTGTATATATTCCTCAGCAAAGATAATTCATGGAGTCACATGAACACACAGTTTTTCTTTTTTTTTTTTTATTTTTGTTTGTTTGTTTTGGCACTGGGGACTGAACCCAGGGTGCTCTACCACTGAGCCACATCCCCAATCCTTTTTATTTTTTATTGTGAGACAGGATTTCATTAAGTTGCTTAGGGCCTTGCTAAGTTAGTAAGATAGAAACAATAAATGAAAATAGGAAGTCCTGGTAGCTAGTCTTACTTACGAGCTATAAAAAAATTTCAGCTGATACAAAGTAACTTACTTCAGCCATCCAAATGGAAAGTCATTTGATGTGGAGTTTGGGAGTATAGATTTTGCCTCAAATTTAAATAACAGCATTCAGGATCTTTTGCACACTCTAAAATATTTTTAAATTGCACATTTAAAAAAATCATACATAGCTTTTAAAACATTTTAAAATACAGCTTTAATTGTGTTGATATGCATTCTATTATTTGTAGAATAGCTGAATATTAACATTAAATCTTAAGAAGTTTTAATTGAGTAAATCAGTAGTCTTTTGACATTTCAGAAATCTCAAATGTTTAAGCTGCTTTAAAAGATAACTCTACCTTGCTTCTCATCTATTTCGGTTACCAAGACCCAAGAACATGAGCTCAGACTGTTCTAATTGCAGAATTTCTAGGTCTGCTAACAGAAGCCAATCAGTGTTTTGTGGCAGAAAAAAATCGAAGTGCTCTTAAGTCTTTGGAAAGCCAATTTTAGTTTTTTTCATGGTACACTTTTTTGAATTATTTTTCCTTCATGTTATTTCAGATAACAAAAATTTGATTTAAATAATATTGTACGCTGTGGACTGCAGCATGGCTTTTGAATGCCAGGCTGCTCGACTCTGGATTAATTCCGTCATTTAGTGATAACCTATTTCCTGCCTCTTTAGCTAGCATTTTTAAATATCTTCATTTAGCTTCCTATTGAGGAAAGGAGGGGGTGAAGGAGGGAGCTCAAAGAAAGAGAGTTCCTTAACAAAGAAAGGTTGTGGAGGGGGAGAAAAGAAAGAGAAGATTTAAACTACAATATGAAATGGAGGTACTCTGAAAATAAGAGGCAAAGCATTTCAATTTTCTTCTGGTCTATAGAAAATCGACCAGAACGTAAAATGGCATTATTTGAGTCTAGGCAGGAAGGAAGATTATCAAAAGTACCGCTTGTAGGTGTACATTTATTAGTAAGAAATTGACCTGCTATATTCAGATAAAAACTTGCAGCTCCTCTGGGGACAGGACTTCAGATACATGCTAATCATTTGCCTGAGCTCTTCAAAAAATTCCCTGGATGCCTCTTCTTCAGAGTTTGCACATGCCTTGCATATCCTGTACTTTGAAACAGACACCAAATTCTCTCTAGCTCATAATTATAGGAAGCAGCCAACTGCTTAGCTTCAGTGTCTTGGCCACAAATTGATGTCTTTTTAATAGATACATCTGTTAACGAACATATACTATTTAGGAGACCATAGACACAAGCCTCATTTACAAAAGATTCTTAGTTTAGGGTCCTTGGAACTAGGACAATGATAAAGGGCTTCATGGATCCCAATTCCTACAACCTAGGAATCAATCTGGCTAGATAAGACATCAGACTGGAACATCCAGTTGTTCACTGTCAGTCAAAAAATAGTAAAATAATAATAATAATATCATCCACAGTAGCATTGAAAGTACAAAATAATTAGGAATAAATTGAAATAAGGATCTGTAAGACTTGTATATAAAAATTTCAAAATGTGGCTAAGAGAAATGAAAGTACTAAATTTTTAAAACCTGTAGCTTCTTCTTTCTTCTTCCTTTCCTTTCCATGTTATTTTGGGCTTTGGTTTTATTGGAATCCCTAACATGAGAAAGCAATAAGTAGATATTAATTACCTTGAGATGTCAGGTACACAATTCTCTTCTATTAGTTTAAATAATAATATTCTAGCAGGTTATCATCATTTCTTATGGCTCTTTCTTATGTTCTGTGCTCCAATTTCAAGAAATAAATGATCTGTGAATTTAAATGCACTAAAGACATTCCTGGTAGAAGAAATTTTGATCTTCAAATGTAAAGGATTGTGTTAAAATATTAAAATAAATCTGTGTCCTCAAGTTCTTTTTTTTTTTTTACCTATTTGAATATTGGTACTTAGAATTTTCTAAAAATGAGACCCATTGGTGCTGGCTCTAGGAAAATATCTGTACCTTGTTTCTGATGCCAAGATATGAAGACAGGACAAAAGGAATAATTGCAGTATAGAAAACATGAAGAACATCTGTAGGCAAGTCTTGTTTTGAGTAAACAATTAGAGAAGGTAAGGTTCTCAGAAGTACTCCCCTTTGCCTTTCTATCATTCTGGATCCTTCTTTGGTCTATTCCAATGGCAGACAATGCACACTTCACGTGACAAATCACCTGGGGGAACGGCCTCAAATTTTCAGATGCTTTCTTCCTTTCTTTTCCCCACTAGTCTAACACTAACCATAATATAGATTTCTCTATTAAAAAAAATCTCTATTCAACTAGGCCCCCATTTAAGGAACAAAAAGGAAAAGTATCTGGTATCAGCCATTAATCAGAAATAACCATGTTATGCCTGAATTTGCAACATCAATTGTGCATTTATAAATCTCTAAAGATGGCATTTCATAGATTGAGGTGGGGATTGGGAGGGTCAGGGGAGAAATTCCCTGTCACACTTTATATTCAGTTCTTATTCTGTCTATATGTGATAGCAGCTTTGTTGCAGGCCAAATAGTTTCTGAAAATGACAAGCCCATAATAAATTCTATTTGCCAAGCTGAATTATAGAGTCTAGATCGAGGGATATGATGGAACTAAGCCTTTGATTGATTTTCCACTACCTATACTATTTCTCCCTGATTTCTTCTCAATAAAATTTAGAAAATAGAGGGATCCCAGGTGTTTTTGCTTTTCTCCCTATTCAATATTCCATTTTGATTCCTGGACATCAACATATGGCACTAAAATATAAGTTCTAGAAGTTTTTAGCTTCAGTTTTTTCCACAAAAAGGAAAGTGAAAAAAGGGCAAAAGCAAGAACATATTTGTAGATTTTTAGTGAAAATTTAAATCCATTTATATATATATAATTTTTAAGACCGATTCCTTTCTGACCTAAAATACAAATATTAATTTCATTGTAGGTAGTAAGGATATGTTTCTGTTCAGTTGTTTGAATTAAGCAAAGCTGATTTTTTTCCCACTCATCTATTTTGGAGGTCTACTACTCAGAGAGAATATGACAAGGTGGAGTGAAATATTAATGAAAAAGGAAAGTTAAATAGTGAATCTGTTTCTAAATCACATTTTTTTCCAGGTTTCTCAGGTATATTGACAATAATTTACTTGCCCACTACATTCTCCATCCCTCTTTTTTCATGTATAATCATTTCTTCTTATCTTGACCCATACCCTGAAGGCATTTCACTACTCCACAACTTTCAACCATTTCCAAATACATGGAATGGCTTTTTCTAGTCCAAACAGAACAGAAAGCTTCAATACAATTTGGCTATTTGGGATAATTTCTCCTCAGGGAAGTCTAGTGCTCTTCAATCTAGAAGAGAAAATTTCCATGTGGGCTTTTATATGTCATAATACAAAATCAATATTGCCCTTTTTGTCTCCAAAGTAAATGAATCTGTTTCTAATCCACAATACAGTGTAATAGCCTGCTAAGTCCCATTTCAAAAAAGTACAGTCTCCAAATTCTGTGCCATCCAGATAACAGAAATAATTTTCACAAGTTACAGAGATGCTATTCAGACTGTTATCTCCTCTAGGCACTTATGATACTCTTCTTGCTTCTTTTGTTTCTGTTCCCCCATCCTAACAAGACATGAATTTCTCAGTAGAAAGGATTAGGTCAGATTCACTCCACCGCCAACCATATCTCCAAGAAGACTTTAATTCGGTTAAGCCAATTGGTGTATCTACTTCCTCTAGAGATAATATTTTTGTACCAAAGATGAACATAAGAAGAAATTGAACTATTTATATTTGAAGAAACATTTGCTGAGGAGTTCTGAGAAAGAAATTTTCTCTCATTTGAATGGAAGACACATAAAAAGATGTTCTTTCTCATACTAAATGTCAACAAAGAAGCTAATAAACACGGGAGATACTGACAGACATCTTTAGAATTAGAGTGAGTCAGATTTAGATTAAAGCTGACTTCATGGGAAAAAGTAGAGAGTCAAAAATAAATACAAAAATAAAAAGGAATGCTTGTTTGTCATTGAGTTGCCTGAAGCATGACTTACTTATATGTAAAATGCAAGTTATATGTGCCAGGAACATATCTGTTTTTTTGAAACCACTGTGAACTCTGTCATTGTTGTCATTATGCACAACTGAATTCATATTAATGGATTAATATGTGAAAATTGAAACAAATCATAGTACGTAGATGAACTTTGATCTTATAAATAGCCTTCACTGAAATTCCTTTTACTACAGAAAAAGAAATTAGAGCAAATCAAAAAGATAACATTAGAAAAATAATCATAACAGGATATAGTAATGTGGAATCAAGGCACAAAAGAAATATATGACAGAAAAAAAGTAGCAAATTTGCAGAAGTGTTTCCTTAGTTGTAATGACTTTAAATGAAAAAGAATGAAATGCTCCATTTAAAAGGCAGAGGTCATAAGGCCAGATGAAAAACATGGTCTAACTCTATACTATCCAGTAGACGCACATTTTAGGACTAAGCATATAATTAGATTGAAAGAGGATGGGGAAAAGATATGTCATAGGAGAGCTGGTGTGAGTTTACTAATATTAGATAAAATAAAATTTAAGTCACAGCTGTTAAAAGAGATAATGATGTGCATGGATTGTGTTAAAATATTAAAATAAATCTGTGTCCTCAAGTTCTTTTTTTACCTATTTGAATATTGGTACTTGGAATTTTCTAAAAGTGACACCCATTGGTGCTGGCTCTAGGAAAATATCTTATCAGTATAAGAGTCAATTTCCCAAGAAGAGTTGGCAATATATATATATATATATATATATATATATATATATATATATATATATATATATATATATAATGATTTATTTCAATTTTCCAAAAAAACAGAAGCCAAAATATAATGCAAAAACTAACAGAAGTGAGGGAAGAAATACAGGTCTACAATTATAGTTTGAGACCTCAATACCCCATTAAAAATGGATAGAATAAATTAAATAATATTTTTCATGTCTCCTATTTACTATTTATTAGACCAAACAGGCAAATACCAAACACTCCATACAATGACAGCAGGCTGCAAATATGGCTAAGTACATATGGGATGTTCCCCAGGATAACTAGTTTTTTTTTTCTCATATAAGGATTTTATATATCTATGTGGTACAGTATGATAATTCAGTACTAATACATAAAGTGGAATGATCAAATCAGGGTAATTAGAATATTCATCTTGTATGTTTTTATTTGTTCTTTTTAGATATACATGACAAAATATGTGATAAATTTTGTAAATTATATTCACCCTACTGAGCAGACTAGAAATCATTCCTCCTCTGTTACTGTATTTTGGTACCCATTATTAAACCTCTCTCATACCAACTTAGCTTCTACTCTGTAAACCTATAGCATCAGTGTGCTATTTTGCACATGTGAAACATGTGAGAACATGTAGTTATTTGTCTTTTTATGCCTGATTTATTTCACTTCACATAGTGTCCTCCAATTCCATTCATGTTGCCTCAGATGACCATATTTCATGCATTTCATAGATGAATATTTCTTTTTGTACATATAGCACATTTTCTTTTCAAACCCTTCTGTATTCCAAATTTTCTTTATTCATTCATTTGTTGATGGACATGTTGATTATTCTACATCTTGGCTATTGCAAATAGTGGTGTAACAAACACAAGAGTGCAGGTATTTCTTTGATATGCTAATTTCATTTCCACTTGATATATATCCAGTTGTGGGATAACTGGATTATATGGTAATTCTACTTTTAGGTTTTTATGAAACACCATACTTTTTTTCTTAATACATATACTAATTCAAATTCCCACCAACAGTGTGTAAGAATTCTCCTTTCTCCACACTAGAAAGATCATGTTTTACTTAACAGTACAAGTCTCTATATGCTATTAAAATATTGAGGTCATACAAAGCATTTTCTCTGACCACAAAGGAATTAAACTAGAAATCAACAGCAGAAGGAAAACCAAGTATTCAAGAAATTAATCCACTTTCTGATAATTCTGAATGGAGAATGAATTACAAATCAAATTAGAAAACATTTTGAGTTTAATAAAAATGAAAACATAGCATATGAAAAACAATGGAATGCAACAAAAGCAGTGTTCAGATGAAAAAATATAGTTCTAAATGTTTACATTTTCAAAAAGAAAGTCCCCGAGTCAATACCTTCTCTTAATTCCTTAAAGATCTATAAAAGTAAGGGAATACAAAATCTATAAAGCTAGCAAAGGGAGTAAATAATAGAGATTAGAGTGGAGAAAAGTGATATAGAGAATAGAAAAACAATAAAGAGAATAAAAAACTCAAAGTTGGTTCTTTAAAAGGGTCAATGCAATTGAATTACAATTAAAGAAATGAAGAAGAAATGAATATTAATACATTACTACTGATTTTACAGATTTAAAAGGAGTATAAGAGAATGATAACAGCAATTATATGCTGTTATGGTGTAAATATGAGGTGCCCCTTCAAAAGCTCATGTGTGAGTCAATGCAAGAAGGTTTGGAGGTAAAATGAGCTTTAACCCAATTAATACATTAATCCACTATAAGGATTAACTGAGTGGTAACTGAAGGCAGGTAGGATACGGCTGGAGGAGGTAGGTTATTGGGGTTGTGCCTTTGGGATATATATTTTGCCCCTGGTGAGTAGAATCTCTCTGCTTCCTGGTGCAATGTCCTGAGCCACTTTTCTCTACCACACTCTTTTGCAATTATGTCCTTCTTACCTCAAGCCTGAGGAACTAAGTTGGACATCTATGGACTGAGATTTCTGATATGATGAACCCCCAAATAAATGTTTCCTTCTCTAAAATTGTTCTTGTCAGGCCTTTGTGTCACAGTAGGGGAAAAACTGACTAAAACATGCCAATAAATTAAATAACGTAGATAAAATGGACAAATTCCTTGAAATACTCAAATTATCGAAACTAACTAAAAAAATTAAAAATATCAAAAGACCTATAACAATAAATATTTAAATTAATAATAAAAAACTTCCCAGTTAAGAAAAATCTCTAGACTATTTGGCGTTGTTGGCTAATTCTACCAAACTTTAAAACACAAAATTAACAATGATTCTATTTAAGATCTTCCAAAATGCTTCCTAATTCCATTTCATTCTATGAGGCCATTCATTACCATGAAACTCAAACCAAATAAAGACATCACAAGAAAGGGGACAAATAAACCAATGTTCTTGATAGAGAAGAAAAAATCCTCAACAAAATGCTAGTAAACCAAACTCAGGGGAATATTAAAAGATTCATATAACGTGAACATATGGGATTCATTCCATGAATGAAAGTGTGGTTTAACGTAAATAAATCAATATAATGCACCTAATTCATAGTAAGAAGGAAAGACAACATATCATCTCAACTAATGCAGCAAACACATTTGACAAAATCCAATCCTTTCATAAAAAATATATTCAGAAAACTAGTTACACAATGGAATATTTTTTAATATTTATTTTTAGTTGTATTTGGACAAAATACCTTTATTTTATTTATTTTATATATGGTGCTGAGGATCAAATCCATGGCCTCACACATGCTAGGTGAGCATTCTACTGCTGAGCCAGATCTCCAGCCCCTAAAGGAATCTTTTTCTCATGACTTTTATGGAAAAGTCACAGCTTAACAGTATACTCAATGGTTGCTTTTGCTGCTGAGCTTCAGCATTGTACTAAAACTTTTCAGGCAATTCGATAAGTAAAAAAAAGGCTTCCAAAGTGGAATAGAAATAAAACTTTATTCTCAGATTACATGATTTTTTAAAATATAAAATCAAAAAGAAGCTACCAAAAGCTATTAAGAGTTAATAAGATTTTGCAAAGCTTCAGATTCCAAATACACAAAAATCAGTTTTACTTCTATACACCACCAATAAGCAATACAATAAAGGAAATAAGAAAGAAATTCCATTTGCAAAAATACCTAGGAAATATTGCAACCAAGGAGGTAGAACATTTGAACACTACAACTAGAAAATATGGCTGAAAGAAATTAAGAACTAATGAAATGGAAGACATCTTGTACTCATAGATTGGAAAATTTCATATTGTTAAAATATCATTAAAATCCAAAGTATCTACACATACAGTGAAATCCCTATCAAAATTCTAAAAGACATTTTTTTTTTGCAAAAATAGGAAAGGCAGTCCTAAAATTTATAGGAAATTGTGGGGGGACCTTGTTAAAAAAAATTTAGAAAATGAAGCACAAAAAAGATCAACAACTTCCAGTTTAAAAAAATTTTGCAAAGTTATAGTAATAAAAATGATACAGTAGTGGCATAAGAACAGACAAATGAGTGAAGGAAAAGAATTGGGAACTGATAAATAGACAGAAATATCTATGGCTAATTTAGATTTTTGTTTATTTGTTTTTTGATACCAGGGATTGAACTCAGTGACCCTTGACCACTGAGCCACATCCCCAGCCATATTTTGTATTTTATTTAGAAACATGGCCTCACTGAATTGCGTAGGGCCTCACTAAGTTGCTGAGGCTGGCTTTGAACTCGTGATCCTCCTGCCTCAGCCTCCTGAGCCACTGGGATTACAGGAGTATGCCACCACGCCTGGCTAATTTAGTTTTTATTATAATGGTGCCAAGTCTATTCAATGAGGAAAAAGTAGTCCTTTAAAGAAATGGTGCTAAGAAAAAATTGGATTTCCATAAGCAGAATAACAACAACAATAATGTTAGACTCTTTTCTACTTCACACTATGAAAAAAAATTAATGCAATGGATCAAAATTCATAAATGTAAGAGTTAAACCATAAAACTCATAGCAAAAATATAGAGGTAAGTCTTCCTGACCTCAGATTCTCAGACTTGACTCCAAAAGCATAAGCAACAACAGCAAAAATTGAACTTTATCAATATTCAAAAGTGAAGACTTCTACTTTAGAGGTGGTAAACAAATTCAGCAAACTAGAAGGATGCAAGATCAACATATCCCCCAAATCAATAGCTTTCTTGTACTCCAATATTGAACCCACTGAGAAAGAAGTCAAGAAAAACTATTCCATTCACAATGACCTACAAAAATACTTAGTGTTGAGAGCCACAGCCGAAGGGGCCCCAGCAAACTTCCAGCTGCCAGCAATCCAGCTGCCGGCTGATGATTGGCTCACAGCGGCCCCAGCAACATCTAGCTGATTGGCTCCTCGGCCCCAGCAACATCTAGCTGATTGGCTCCTCTGCGGTGATGCTCATTGGACTGTTTCCCTGCCCTTTCAGACCACGGAGCTGCTCATTGGGGGACTTTTTGGCTCTGCCCACGTGACCCAGCCAATCGGCCTCAAGAGCAGGAGGATTGTGGGAGGTGGAGAGAAGCTTGTGGGGGGGAGAGACAGGCTTGTGGAAAGCCAGTGGTGGCAGTTGAGGCTCTGAGGGGTTTTTCCTGAGAGGCTGTTTGTTTGGCGTGTTTTGTTCTAAAAATAAAGTTAGTTTCTTTTGACAAGTGGCTCCTGATTGTGCCCAGCCAGACTGCGGCATCTGGTGGCTCGCACGGGGAGCGACTGAGGGTAAGTGAAACTGCTCGCCCCTGAGGGCAGGGCGAGAGGATGGGTAGCCATTTTAAGATTCTTCTTTTGTTATTTTGTTTCACTTTTGTTTTAAGTTGCCTGTCCCTGGAGATGAGTGAGATGGAAGAAAAACCGCTCACATCTGAGGAAAAACTATTTACGTCTGAGGAACAGATAGGGAGAAAGGACGGATGCACATGTCAGGAGGATAGAAAGGCTATAATGACTTTTTGTTGTTCCCTTTTTATTTCATTCTGTCTCGGTTTTGTTTGGCGTCATCTTGTTGGGTTGTATTATAGTAGAAATACGGGATCAGAAATTAGTAAAAAACAAACTGAAAGAGTGTTAAGTAAATTGTTAGAGGAAGGAGGCATCCCAGTAAAATCAATAGCAGTCAGGGCATACGTTGATACAATACAAAAATGTAGCCCATGGCTTTTTAAGGAGGAGTTGTTAAATATATCACAATGGAACCATCATGGTGAAGATTTAAAAAGAATAGAAAAGAAAAGCCCAGGGACTCTGCCAGTTGGCACATTGCCATTGTGGACGTTCATATCTTGTTTGCTTAGTCCAAAGCCTTCAGTTCAGACAATGGTAGAGGAAGGAGAAGACATAATGATTCAAGTAAAAGAGAAGGTCTCTCAAGTTAGTCAGACAGAGGAAAAGATTCAAGTAAAAAAGAAGGTCTCTCAAGTTAGTCAGACAGAGGAAAAGATTCAAGTAAAAGAGAAGGCCTCTCAAGTTAGTCAGACAGAGAAAGAAAGTGTAAAACAGAAAAAGCCATCAGGGGGAAAGTTACAACAGGAGATTGCTACTAACACCTTTCTATCACCAGAGGGTGTAAGTGTCCAACCAACAGCACCACCTCTACAGGAGACTGCTACTAACACCTTTCTATCACCAGAGGACGTAAGTGTCCAACTAACAAGGCCACCTCCATATGCTGGGAGGTCCCCAACCCCCGCAGTTGATAGTTGGGATCCTGAGACAAGATCTCAAATATTAACATGCCCTGTATTTGAGGCAGGAGGGCAGCGATTTTACCAAGTTTTAAATTTCAAAACAGTGAAGCAGCTAAAAGAGGCTGTAACAACCTATGGTCCTCAAGCACCCTTCACTGTAAGCTTGGTCGAATCCATTAACAACTTGAACATGACGCCAGCAGATTGGGCTAATATGTGTAAAGCTGTGCTAAATGGAGGACAATACCTGTTATGGAAGGTTGCCAATGAGGAATTTTGCAAGGAGACGGCTAGGCGAAATGCAGCAGCTGGTTATCCTCAGAGAAATCTAGATATGTTGTTAGGAAAGGGACCTTATGAGGATCAGCAGCAACAAATTGCATATGATCCTGGCGTATACGCACAAATTGCTGCAGATGCAATTAAGGCATGGAAGACTTTACAAGGACATGGAGGTTTACAAGGTCAATTATCTAAGGTAATACAAGGAGCTAATGAACCTTATGCTGAATTTGTAGATAGGCTTATTCAAACAGCTACCAGAGTTTTTGGGAATACAGAACAAGCAATGCCATTACTAAAACACCTGGCTTATGAGCAAGCGAATCGTTGGTGCAGAGATATCATTAGACCATGGAAACATGAAGATTTAAACACATATATTAAATTATGTAGAGACATTAATGAACAAGAGCAAGTCGTGGCAGCTGCAGTAAAACAGGCTTTAGATGCCAGAGACATTAATGAACAAGGGCAAATTGTGGCAGCTGCAGTAAAACAGGCTTTAGATGCCAGGCCAAGAACATGCTACAATTGTGAACAAACAGGACATTTTAAAAGGAATTGCCCCATTGGAGGAGGGTTTAACAAAACTAGGTATCCAAGGAGTAGAATACCAGGTATTTGCCCACGATGCCGTAGAGGGAGACATTGGGCTAATGAATGCCGTTCTCAAACCACCATAGAGGGTACTCCATTATCAAAAAACGAACAAGGACCAGGTGTTTATCCACGATATCGTGGAGAAAGGCATCAGGCTCCATTGCCAAAAAATGGACAAGGGGGCCCAATGCTCCGGGGCCCAAAACCACAAATATACGGAGCACTGGAGGAACCCAGCAACCCCATCAGGGTAGTGCCCAGGACACATTGTCCATCAGATCCCTCATCAGACAAACCAGAGGGAGCGCAGGGTTGGACATCTGCGCCTCCGCCAGAGCAGTACTAACTCCAGAGATGGGAGTTCAAATCATTCCCACAGGGGTGAAAGGACCTCTTCCCAAAGGAACAGTAGGCTTATTATTGGGACGCAGCTCTTCTACTCTAAAAGGACTTATGATAAGTCCTGGGGTAATTGATCCCGATTATGAAGGTGAAATAAAAATTATAGCCAGTTCTCCAAAGGGTATATCAGTAATTTCACCAGGAGATAGAATAGCACAGTTACTAATAATACCCAGCCTACATGATAAATTTTCCAGTCGTACTGTAGAAAGAGGTTCCAAGGGATTAGGTTCCACAGGTGTAGATTGGGCTATGCTTTCTTTAAATTTAGATTCTCGCCCCATGCTAAAACTAAATATTCAAGGACATGAATTTAATGGGCTACTGGATACAGGTGCAGACCTTAGCATCATCTCTCGTCAAGAATGGCCAAAACATTGGCCATTACAACAAGCCACTCAAACGCTTCGAGGCCTAGGAGTGGCGACTAATCCCCATAGAAGTGCAATGGTATTAGATTGGAAGGATCCTGAAGGATGTGAAGGAACTATACAGCCATATGTATTGGATCATCTTCCCGTAAATTTATGGGGACGAGATGTCCTAGATCAATTAGGTTTGACATTAACAAATAACATCAACCAAAATGCACCCACTATTATGACTAGACAAGGTTTTAGGAAAGGAAAAAGATTAGAAAAACAAGAACAAGGTATAGCAGCACCAATACAAATAGATCAAGGAACAGACAGACATGGGTTGGATTTTCAGAAAGGGCCACTGAGACAATAAAAATTACTTGGAAATCAGAAAGACCAGTATGGGTTCCTCAGTGGCCCCTGACTAAAGAAAAGATACAAGCAGCCCATGACCTGGTCAAACAACAATTAGCAGAAGGACATATACAACCTTCTGTATCTCCCCATAATACTCCCATTTTTGTCATCAAAAAGAAATCTGGTAAATGGAGATTATTGCAAGATTTAAGAGCCATTAATAATGAGATGGTTATTATGGGACCTGCTCAATCAGGGATTCCTCAGTTGTCTGCTTTGCCAAAAACCTGGTATGTTTTAGTTATAGATATTAAAGATTGTTTTTTTTCAATTCCAATTCATCCTGAGGATAGTCCACGTTTTGCATTTACTATCCCTGCACTGAATCATGAAGGTCCTGATCAGAGATATGAATGGAAAGTACTCCCTCAAGGGATGGCTAACAGCCCAACTATGTGTCAAATTTATGTTAACAAAGCAATCCAGCCACTTAGAAATCAAAATTCTGAACTACAAATATTTCACTATATGGATGATGTATTATTAGCACACAAAGATAAAAACACATTGCTAGAATGTTATGCCACACTTACAAACTTATTAAAAAATTATAATCTAGAGATAGCAATAGATAAAGTACAATTAAAGTTTCCAATTAATTATTTAGGAGTTCTATTATCCTCAACCATGGTCCGTCCACCAAAAATTCAAATACGAGTAGATCAACTCAAATCACTTAATGACTTTCAAAAGTTATTAGGAGACATAAATTGGATAAGGCCTTATTTAGGTATACCAACAGGAGAGTTGGGACCTTTATTTGATATCCTAAAAGGTCCATCAGATCCAAATTCACCCCGCATGTTAACGCCTGAAGCAAGAAAGGCATTAAAAATCATTGAAACATATATGGAAAATATGCATTTGGATAGAATTGATATAAGTTTGCCTTTATTATTTATTGTACTACCAACAAAAAATATTCCTACAGGAGTATTTTGGCAAGAAGGTCCATTATTATGGATACATTTATCTTATTCTCCTAACACTATTCTTACTAGGTATCCTGAGGCTGTAGGACAATTAATACTCAAAGGAATAAAAGCAGCAAAGGGAGTGTTTGGAATTTCTCCCAATAAAATTATTACTCCATATACTATGAATCAAATTGATGAGTTAGCTAATGAGTTAAATACTTGGGCAATAATCATGTGCAAATCTAATGTTTCATTTGATAACCACTTACCATCTAATCCTTTATTGTCTTTTTGGGCATTGCATCCTGTAATTTTTCCAAAAATGACAAGAAAAACACCTATCATGAATGCTCCAAATATATTCACTGATGGGTCAAATAATGGTACAGCAGCAGTAGTTACCCCTGATCAAACTTTTACATTTTTAGTACCCAAACAATCAGCTCAAAAGGTAGAGCTTAATGCAGTTTTACAAGCTTTTGTGATGTTTAAAGATTCTGTATTTAATTTATTTTCTGATAGTCAGTATGTAGTTAATGCTATAGTATCTCTTGAAGATGCTGGTAGGATTTCCCCTTCTTCTACTGTTTTCTCTTTGCTTTCCACTATACAAAGTCTAATCTGGGACAGAAAAGATCCATTCTTTATAGGACATATCAGGGCACATACAGGATTGCCTGGAGCCCTTAGTTTGGGCAATGATTTAGCAGATAAAACTACACATGACATACATATTTTCTCTACACTAGAAGAAGCTATAAATTTTCATAAAAAGTTCCATGTCAATGCTAATACTTTACAAAAGCGTTTTAAAATAACTAAGGAACAAGCTAGACAAATAATAAAACAATGTCAAAATTGTGTGACCTTTTTACCACAAGTTAATCTTGGAGTCAATCCTAGAGGATTGATACCTAACCATATTTGGTAGATGGACGTCACACACTTGCCAGAATTTGGAAAATTAAAATATTTGCATGTTACAGTTGATACTTCTTCTGGATTTTTGATGGGCTCCCTTCATGCCGGAGAAAAAACTAAAGATGTTATAGCTCATTGCTTACAAAATTTTGCCACTGTGGGTGTTCCAAAACAGTTAAAAACAGATAATGCCCCTGGTTATACTTCTACCTCTTTTAAACAATTTTGCTCAACATTTGGCATTACTCATATAACAGGAATCCCATACAATCCACAGGGACAAGGCATAGTTGAAAGAGCTCATCAAACTATTAAAATGTACTTATTAAAGCAAAAAGAAGGAATTGGGAAGGGGTATATATTCCCCAAAGATAAACTTAAAATAACCCTTTTTACTCTAAACTTTTTAAATTTGGATTTATCAGGACTTAGTGCTGCGGAAAGGCATATGTGTCCAAAAAATGTACATAAGCCCAAGGTACTTTGGAAGGATATTCTAACAGGACAATGGAAAGGTCCTGACCCAGTAATTGTCTGGAGTCGGGGGTCTGTTTGTGTGTTTCCACAGGGAGAACAGCAGCCGATTTGGATTCCAGAGAGATTAACCAAAGTCCTGACCCAGTGATTGTCTGGAGTCGGGGGTCTGTTTATGTGTTTCCACAGGGAGAACAGCAGCCGATTTGGATTCCAGAAAGATTAACTAAAGCGATTTCTACAGACCAAAAAGAAGATGATTTGGCTCAAATCCATAACAACTGATATCCAAAACTCCAGTTTGGCTATTCTTACATCTGCAACAGAACCAGGATGCTTTTTTCAATATCTATTTTATTATTGCCCTTTGCCATATCATGAAGTTCTATTTTGTTTTTTGAGCTCATACAGACCTAGGTTAATGTTTTGCTGATCAGTTCTATTTTTTGACTATAGAGTTTTTAAACATTGCAATGGAGATTTCACCTGTAAAAAGTTATAAGGCCTTTACTATAATGTTATGTGTTGTATGTATTATGTTATGTGTGCACACTTGTGTTTTGTGTTATATGTTTGAATGTCCATATATCATATATGATGAGCGCTCATGATAAAATGGATCCAAATATTTTTTTTTCACGTGATTTATATGGTTTAATTTATATTGGGTAAACAACTGTTGAGGATTGTTTTAATATGTAAACAAAAAAGAAGGTTAACAGATCTGTTTGTTTACTTTCACCTTTCCTTTTCATTATATTTAATAATTCTCTTAAAGATAATGTAAATTGTTAAGAAAATTGTTTTCTTTTAGTGCCTTCTGTAATGTTACATAATTTTTTCTTTAGCCATTATTGCCAGAATTCCTATCTTCATCCCAGTGCCGGTGAAGACAATGTAAATTGTTAAGAAAATTGTTTTCTTTTAGTGCCTTCTGTAATGTTACATAATTTTTTCTTTAGCCATTATTGCCAGAATTCCTATCTTCATCCCAGTGCTGGTGAAGTCAAAGATAAAACCAATCTACACCTTCTACAATAGCCATCACTGAACTGCTTGCAGAACTTGCCTGGACACATTGTGAGCTCACCTGTATGCATTGTGAACTATCTGTTGGTGCAGCGACTTGTGGTAGTGTTGGGGTATTTTTGCTGATGATGTCACCGGTGGTACAATTTTTCAAAGGAGCCCTCAATTGGCTTAATGTCATGGCATTTTGCTTCCTCCTCTACTAGTGATGGTCTAAAATTTGGGGGCCAACAGAGGTGAGGCAAAGAACCTCACCCCCCCACTGGTGCAAAGGCCTATCCACAAGTATAGCTGTATGCTGGACCGGTAGTCAGTGACGGGTATGATCCAATTGCAGTGGTACCAACCTAAGACAGGAGGCTGACGCCTAGAGGTCAGTTCATCCGATGACGGGTAAGGACCATATGTTGAATTGGACTGCCTAACAGGCACGGTCCCTAAGCCACATGCTTGCTGTTTAAACAGAGAGGGGGAGATGTTGAGAGCCACAGCCGAAGGGGCCCCAGCAAACTTCCAGCTGCCAGCAATCCAGCTGCCGGCTGATGATTGGCTCACAGCGGCCCCAGCAACATCTAGCTGATTGGCTCCTCGGCCCCAGCAACATCTAGCTGATTGGCTCCTCTGCGGTGATGCTCATTGGACTGTTTCCCTGCCCTTTCAGACCACGGAGCTGCTCATTGGGGGACTTTTTGGCTCTGCCCACGTGACCCAGCCAATCGGCCTCAAGAGCAGGAGGATTGTGGGAGGTGGAGAGAAGCTTGTGGGGGGGAGAGACAGGCTTGTGGAAAGCCAGTGGTGGCAGTTGAGGCTCTGAGGGGTTTTTCCTGAGAGGCTGTTTGTTTGGCGTGTTTTGTTCTAAAAATAAAGTTAGTTTCTTTTGACAAGTGGCTCCTGATTGTGCCCAGCCAGACTGCGGCAACTTAGGAATAAAATCAAAGAAGAAAAAAAAAAAACCTCTACAATGAGAACTATAGAACACTGAAGAAATAATTTGATGAAAACATTAGAAGATGAAAATACCTCCCATATTCTTGGTAGGTAGAGTTAATATTGTTTAAATGGCCATACTACCAAAAGCAATATACAGATTCAATTCAATCTTCATCTTAATACCAATGACATTCTTCACAGAATTAGAAAATGCAGTCCTAATATTCATATGGAAGAAGAAAAGACCCAGAATAGCCAAAGGAATACTGAACAAGAGTAATATTGGAGGCATCACAATACCTGATCTTAAATCATATTACAGAGCTATAGTTAGAAAACAGCAGGATATTGGCATCAAAACAGATACGAAGAACAAAGGAATAGAAGACACAGAAACAAACCCACATACTTAGCTTCCATCTGATACTTGACAAAGATGCCAAAAATATGTTTGAAAAAAAACAATCTTTTTAATAAATGATGCTCAGAAAACTGGATACCATATGTAAAAATATGAAACTTGATCCCTACCATTCATCCTGCACAAAAATCAACTCAAGATGGAATAAAGATTTAGGAATTAGATCAGAAAATGTGAAATTTCTAGAAGAAAGCACAGGGTTAACACTGCATCATAATGGTTCAAGCACTGGCATCCTTAATAAGAATGTCAAAGCTCAAGATAATAAAACCAAGAACCAACAAGTGAGATGGCTTAAAACTAAAAAGTTTCTGTGCAGCAAAGGACACAATTAAGAGCATGAACAGAGGCCAAACAGAATAGGAGAAAAATTAATAGATTAATCTTTTAATTAAAAATTAAAAGATTAATATCCACAATATGTAAAGAACTCATAAAACTTAAGACCAAAAAAAAAAATAACCCAGTCAATAAAAGGGCAAATGAACTAAACTGACATTTTTCAAAAGAAGATACACAAATGATGAATAAATACATGAAAAAAAAATTTCGACCTCCTTGGCAATAAGGGAAATGCAAATTAAAACTATGTTGAGATTTAATCTCACTCCAGTTAGAAATGGCAATTATCAAGAAAACAAATAATAAATGCTGGCAAGGATTTGGCGAAAAAGGTACACTCATACATTGTTGGTGGGACTGCAAATTAGTACAACCATTTTGGAAAACAGAATGGATATTCCTCAAAAGACTAAGAATGGATGCACCATTTGGCCTAGCTAACCCACTTCTCAGTATTTATCCAAAAGAATTAAAATCAGCATACTATAGTAATACATGTATACAAATGTATATAGCAGTGCAATTCACAATAACGATGTTATGGAACCAGCCTAGGTGACCTTCAGATGAATAGATAAAGAAAATATAGTATATGAACAAATGGAGTTTTATTCAGCTGTAAAGAAGGTAAATGGATGGACCTGAAGAATATTATAAGTGAAATAAGCTAGACTCAGA
The DNA here is from genome assembly GCF_047511675.1 of Marmota flaviventris. Taxonomy (NCBI): domain Eukaryota; kingdom Metazoa; phylum Chordata; class Mammalia; order Rodentia; family Sciuridae; genus Marmota; species Marmota flaviventris. Next base: position 105,556,560 of record NC_092518.1, read on the forward strand.
TAACTCGGGGTCATATATTTTCTCTCACTTGTAGAAGCTAGAAAGAAATAAGGATTTATTAAAAGAGGGGGCTCTTATGAAAATAGAAAGAATAGTAGAGTAGAGGAAGAAGATGGAGGGAGAGTTAGTAGGGATGGGAAGAGGGAAGTACCACAGAATGAATTTAACTAAACTATGCTACATGTATGTATGAATATATTACAGTGAATTTCACTTATATGCACCAATCTAAAAAAGATTAGTAGAAGGAAGATCAATAAAGTAGAGGTAGGCAGTCAAGGAGTTAAGATAGTACTGAGGATTGAAATGGAGAAAATTATACATTCATGCATATGTCCAAAGTGAATTTCAAAATTATGTAAACCTATATGATACAACAATACAGATATTTTTACAAAGTGAATCAGAGGATATTATCAAGAAAAAGAAAACACAATCTATGAAATTAGAGGAGATATTTACAAATCATATGTCTAATAAATGTTTAATATCCAGAATGCATAAAGAAGTTCTAACACTAAACAACAAAAAGACAAAAAATTGAAAGCGTAGTGAAAGGACTTGAATAGACATTTCTCCGAAGATACACCTATGTACAAAAAGCACATGAAAACTGTACATCATTAATCACTAGGTAAGCAAAAATCAAAATCATAATGAGCTATCACTACACATTTAATTAGGATGGTTATAATAAAAAACAGATAATAAAAATGTCATTGAGAATTTGGAGAAATTGGAAGTCTTTGAAATTGATGGAGTGCATGTAAAGTAAGTGTAGAAAACAATTTGGCAGCTCTCAAAAAGTTGAGCATAGAAATATCATATGACTCTTCTTTTCCATCCCTATGTATATACCTAGGAGAATTGAAAATATAATCAAAGTGATATTTGTATGCCAATGCTCTTTACAGCATTATTCACAATAGCCACAATGTAGAAACCATCCATGTTTCCAGTAACAAATGAACAAAAAATGGTGTGTACATACAATGGGATATTACTCTGCCACAAAAGGTACAAAGCTCTAATAGTCTATAACATGGTTGGTTCTTGAAAACATTAAGTGAAATAAGTAAGACATGAAAAGGAAAATATTGTGCAATTCTACTTTAATTTCTAGGATCAACAAATTCATGGAAACATGGTGTAGATTAAAGGTTACCAGGAGCCAGAGGGGTAGGGGAGATTGGAAATGAAAATCTAGAAATTAACCTGCACATATGCCCAACTAATTTTTTGACAAAGGTACAAAGCAATTCAATGGAAAAACTCTGTTTAACAAATTCTGTTGGAACAATTTGACAAAAGAGGTAGGGATGGCCACATTACTTTAAGTCTCACAACTTATACAAAATTTAATCTTAAAAAGGATCAAGAAATTAAAGTAAAATGTAAGTTTATAAAAGTTTTCAGGAAAATGTTTAAAATAAAATTACTCTATGAACTGTCAGTTCCACCACTGGGTATACATCCAATGGAAATGAAATCAGTATGTCAAACATTTGTGTGTCAAACATGTACTTCAATGTTCATTGTAGTACTATTCACAGTAGTCAAGAAGTGTAATTAACTAAGGCATCCATCAATGAATAAATTAAGAAGGAAATGTGTGAAATAATATTCACAATGAAATATTATTCAGCCATCAAAATAATGAAATGTTGTTATTTTGCAGCAACATAGATAGAACTGGAGATCATTGGGTTAAATGAAATAAGCTGAACACAAACAAGTACCACAAGTTCTCAATCAATTGTAGAAACTAAAAATTCAATTTCATAAAAGAACAGAATAGAATAGTAGTTACTGGAAACTGAGGAGGGCAGGGAGACAGGGAATAGAAGGAAGATAGAGGATGGCACCAAAATTAAGACAGGAGAAATCAGTTTGGGCTTTATATAGGACAGTGCAATAACTATTAATTAGAATATATGATATATATAAAAATGAAAAAAGTAGGGCCAGGGTTGTGGCTCAGTGGTAGAGTACTTGCCTAGCATATGTGAGGTACTGGGTTTGACACCAGCTCCACATAAAAATAAACAAATAAAATAAAGGTATTGTGTCCATCTACAACTAATTTTTTAATGAAAAAAGTTGTATGAAAGTTTTTAATGCATGAAAATGATTAGCCTTTGATGAAATGGAAGTACTTGTTACTTTGTTTTGACCATAACACATATATACATTCATCAAATTATCATGCTGTGCCTCATAAACATGTACAGATATCACACCTCAAAAAAGATACACAGATCTATGAAACAGAATAGAGAATCTATAAGTAGATCAACAGACACATTTTCAAATATTTTTGACAAATTATAATTTCAACATAATTAACTGGAGAAAGAAAGTTTTCAAAAATGGTTCTGAAAAGTTTATGCATTTATATATTTAAAATGAACCTTGACCTACAGCACATTCAAAAATTAACACATTAACTAAATATAAAACATCAATCTATAAAACTGCTGAAACAAAAATAGGAATATTTTTCTGGCTTTCAACTGTTCAAAGATATCATTGATAATACAAAACAATGCAACCACAAAGAAATATCTGCTAAATTAGACATCATCAAAATTAAAAATGGAGGCTTGGGTATAGCAGTCTATCTCTGAAATCCCAGCAGGAGAATCATAAGTCCAAGGCCAACTTACTGAGACCCTGTCTCAAAATAAAATTTTGAAAATGGGCCAGGGATGTAGCTCAATAATAGAGGGCTTGCCTAACATGAGCAAACCCCTTGCCTCCAAGAAAAGATTAAAAACTATGAAACCATGGTTACTCAATAAACAGTATTATAGAAATAAAAAGGTAAACTACAAGGAGAAAAAATTTGTCAAATACACATCTGATACAACATTTATATATGGAATATAAAAATACCACAACTCAAATGTAAGAGAAAAACAAAATTCATAAAGGACAAATATTTAAAGGAAGACATCTAAATAGCAAATAAGCACAAGAAAAAAATGATCAATCCCATTAACCATTAAGAAACTGTAATTAAAACCACAATGAGGCACTGCTACTTATTTGTAAGACTACCTAGATTTTTAAACTGAAAATAAAAGGAGGGAAAACACATTTAATTTTCATACATTACTGGTGGGAATGAAAATTATGCAGACATTTTAGAAAAGATTTGGCACTTTCTTCTAAATTAAACATACACTTATCATATAACCCAGCCACTTCAATACTAGTAATTTACCAAAGAGAAATGAAAACATATGTCCACACAAAGAACTTTACAGAAATGTTCATAGCAGCTTTATTCATAATAAGCAAAAACTGGAAAGAACCCAAATGTTCATAAACTGATGAATGCCTAAATAAACTGTGATATAGTTACACAATGAGAACCATTTAACAATTAAAAGGGATGAGCTACTGATACATACAACAACAAAGAAGATCCCCAAAGCACTATTCTAAGCATAAAATGTTAGACCTAAAAATCACATATATATGATTCCATATATATAGCATTCTTGGAAAAGACAAAATTATAGAGGCAAAAATCAGATCAGCGCTTGCCAGAGACTAGGAGTCAGAATTCTGATTTCATTCAAAATAAAAGCTAATGTCTTTAAAATGGCCTACATTATGCAATTTGACATCCCCATTACCTCTCTGCCCATATCTCCCTCTCCTCTGCCCTCACTTACTTCGTCTGATTCCCACAGGATTACTGATTACTCCTCAAACCCTAGAGGCACACTTGCCATTTTGGGTGTCCTATGCTATATATTTCTCTGCCTAGAACATTTTTTCCTAGATACTGGGTTGATTTAACCCCTTTCCAGACTCAGTTATTCAACAATATCACCCTGACAATTCTACAGACTCCTTTCAATATACTCCAGACATGTCTTCTAACATATTAAATAATTTACCTTATTGATTGATTGATTGGTTGATTTTGGTACCAAGAATTGAACCCAGGGGTGCCTAACCACTGAGCAACATCCCCAGCTCTTTTTATGTTTTATTTAGAGACAGGGTCTCACTGAATTGTTTAGGGCCTTGCTAAGCTGCTGAAACTGGCTTTGAACTTGTGATCCTCCCACCTCAACCTCCCAAGTTGCTGGGATTACAGGCATGTTATATAAATAAGAATGAATAATCATATTAGCTATAAGATAATGTTTTCTTCCTCCTTTTCATGGCATTGACTTTCTATTACACTTTGGTTTATCTTAATAAGTTAATAAAACATGTAGTGAATATGACTGTTACTAATGATATACAAAACATAACATTTCTAAAGAAACACAAATATCTTTTGACAAAGAGTCTGAGTCTAAAGAAATAATCACAGTTAAAATGGTATATCAGCCATCAACTACTATGGAAAATTCACCTCCTGACTCACCTCCTATAGTAAGATTTATCCATTCCCCACCCACCCTGATCATATTCTTGCCCATATATATTCATCATTTTACTTCTAGTATATTTGACTTCTTAAGTTGCCTAGTTCATTGATTATTATACCTGTCTAGTCATCAGAGTCATTGGAGAAACTAAAAAATGCAGATAAGTAGAATCTACCTAAGATGTACTGAACAATGATAATTAGGCACAGAAATCTAAGGTTAAGTAGTTACCTACATGATTCAGATGATCACTGACCTTTATTTAGGACAAAGTGCTCTAAATAGTTCCCTGACGTGTATCATGACTCCAAGTTCCTAAAGTCCTGTAATAAAGGTTCCTTTGTCTATCACAAGACTGATAAAATAATAGGACCTGTAATTATTTGGTGTTTGATGTTCAGAACTAGGTAAACTTGTCCATGAAATTTCATTTTTGTGGCAAGGATAAAGCTTTCCATTTTTATTAGCAAAACTCAGTTCCATGATTACTCATAGTCCCCCATGGCCTAATCACATGGCTTGATGCTTGAAATCCCATCTTCTAAACTGTTCTAGTCAAATTTGACTTTAAAATACACAGTGGTTGCATGAAATTTTACTTTACATCTTGATAATATAATTGGATGATCCTGAGGTAGATAGAATCCTAGCATATACTGAGTAATATAGGAGATTAAAAATTCTCTGGATATATTGAAATGGTCAGCTAAAAATCAAAGGACTTTAATTTGACAGACTTTTGTGGTTATAACTTATTCCCCTTTCCTCTTTTAGGAATCATTCCTAAAGCTATTAATCACATTGCTTTTACAATATGCAGATAATTACCATTCTAAGTTTTAAAAAACAGATTTAAAGAATGATGAAAGGGATTAAAGAATAATTAAATATCTTACACAATATTCCATGTAAAAACAACCAAATTTCACATGTTGTATATTGCCTTTCATTTTTATAACTATAAATATTTTTTCTTACAAAATCATATTGTGGTTAACATTTCTCAATTACATTAATGCAAAACCATTAAAACCATGCTTTGAAGATTCACATTGCACCCTATAACTTTATTTACACATTCTTTTTTGGAGAGATACTGGGGATTGAACTCAGGGGCATTCCACCACTGAGCCACATCCCCAGCCCTATTTTGAATTTTTTTATTTAGAGACAGGGTCTCACTGAATGAGACCTCACTTAGAACCTCACTAACACCTGGCTACACATTTTTTAATGTTGGGCATTTAGATGGGGCAATGAATTTCCTTATAAATACATAAATGATCACATCATTGATTATTAGTTTAGAACATATTCATAAAGTTAAATTATTATTTTAGAAGATATAATCTTATTTGAGGTATTTTTACACATATTATAAAATAAATCCTCATAGAAGTTGTACAAGTTTATAAACAATAAAATAACCATCGTACTTTTGTTTTCATACTATTTTATGACTACTTTTAAGAAAGACTACTTTATATTATGACTGTTAGTGAACTATATTTTTTAGCAAATCATCTCTGTTTTATGTATTGTACAACTATTTTAATATTTTTATTTTATTATTTATTCATATGTTGGATTATATATTATAATGATCATTCATCATTTAAAATATTTTTTCCCAAAATGACATAAACTATTTTTGGATATGATGCTTTTTTTGTAAAATTTTAATTCTTATTTGTTTTTTGTTTTATGTGACAGTAGAATGTATTTTGACATACACATATGGAGTATAACTTCCAATTCTTGTGGTTGTACATGATGTGTATTGTAGTTGTACATGGTCAAGTATTCATACATAAACATAGGAAAGATATGTTCAATTCATTCTACTGCCTTTTCTATTTCTATCCCCTTCCCTTCCCCATTACTCCTTATCCCAACATGGTGAACCTCCACTCCTCCCTCTCTCCGCAATGCCTATTGTGAGTCAGAATCTGCATATCATGGAAGACATTCATCCTTTTGTTTTGGGGATTGTTTATTTCACATAGCATGATAGTCTCCAGTTCCATCCATTTACCAGCTAATGCCTAATTTCATTCTTCTTTATGGCTAATATTCCATTGTGTATATGTACCATATTGTCTTTATCAGTTCTTCTATTGAGGGGCAATTAGATTGGTTTCACAGCTTACCTATAGTGAATTAAGCTGCTATGAACATTAATGTGGCTACATCACTATAGTATGCTGATTTTAAGTCCTTGGGCTCTATACCAAGGACTGGGATAACTGGGTCAAATAGTGGTCCCATTCCATGTTTTTTGAGACATATGCATACTGCTTTCCAGAGTGGTTGCACCAATTTTCAGTCCTACCAGCAATGTATTCTTGATTAATTGCCATTCCGACTGGAGTGATATGAAATCTTAGAGTAGTTTTGATTTGCATTTCTCTAATTGCTACAGATGTTGAACATTTTTTAATATATTTTTTGATTGATTGTATTTCTTCATTTGTGAAATGTCTGTTCAGTTCTTTAGCCCATTTACTGATTGGATTTTTTTGTTTGTTTCTTTGTTTGTTTTGGTGTTAGATTAATGTTCTATCTGAGTTGCATGTGGTAAAGATTTTCTCCCATCCCGTAGGCTCTCTCTTCATGTTATTCATTGCTTCCTTCACTGAGAAGAAGCTTTTTTGTTTAAATCCATACCATTTATTGATTCTTGATTTTACTTCCTGAACTTTACAGTCTTGTTCCAAAAGTCAGATCCTAAGTTGATATGGTGAAAATGTGGGCCTACTTTTTCTTCTGTTAAGCACAGGGTCTGTTCTAGTGCTTAAATCTTTTATCACTTTGAGTTGATTTTTTTTCTTGCAGGGTTAGAATTAGGAGTTTAATTTCATTTTGCTACACATGGGTTTCCAGTTTTCCCAGCACCATTTGTTGAAGAGGCTATACTTTTTCCAATGAATGTTTTTCAGACCTTTGTCTAGTATGAAATAACTGTATTTATGTGGGTTTTGTCTCTGTGTCTTCTATTCTGTATCATTGGTCTATGAGTCTATTTGGGTGCCAATACCATACCATTGGTCTGTAGTATCGTTTAAGTTCTAATATTGTGATACCTCCTGCCTCACCCTTATTGCTAAGGATTGCTTTGGCTATTCTAGGTCTCCTTTTTCCACATGAATTTCATGATTAATTTTTCTAGTTCTATGAAGAATGTCATTGGGATTTTGATGGGAATTGCATTAAATTTGTATAATGGTACTATGACCATTTTGACAATATTAATGCTACCGGTCCAAGAGCATGGGTGATCTTTCCACTGTTTAAGATCTTCTTCAATTTTTTTCTTTAGTGTTCTGTAGTTTTCATTGTAGAGGTGTTTGTGTTTCACCTCTTTTGTTAGATTGATCCCCAAATATTGTTGATTTATGGGTATTGATTTTATATCTTGCTACTTTGCTGTATTCAGTTATTCATTCTAGAAGTTTCTGGTGGAATTTTTTGGATATTCTAAATGTAGAATCATGTGATCAGCAAATAGTGATAGTTTGAATTCTTCTTTTCCTATTCATATCACTTTAATTTCTTTCTTGTGTCTAATTGCTCTGGCTAGAATGTCAAGGACAATGTTGAATAGAAGAGGTGAATGAGGGTATCCTTGTCTTGTTCCAGTTTTTTAGAGGGAATGCCTTCAATTTTCTCTGTTTAGAATGATGTTGTCTTTGGGTTTGGCATAGATTGCATTTACACTGATAAAGTATGTTCCTAGAATTTCTAGTGTTTTGAACATGAAAGGGTACTGTATTTTGTCAAATCCTTTTTCTACATATATTGATATGATCATATGATTATTGTCTTTGAGTCTATTGATATGATGAATTATGTTAATTGATTTCTATATGTTGAACCAACTTTCCATCCTGGGATGAACCCCACTTGATTGTTGTGCACTATCTTTTAATATGTTCTTGTATGTGATTTGCCAGAATTTTATTGAGGATTTTTGCATTTATGTTCATCAGGGATATTGGTTTGAAGTTTCCTTTCCTTGATGTGTCTTTGTCTAATTTGATATCAGGGTGATAGCTAGCCTCACAAATGAGTTTGGAATGGTTCCCTCATTTTCTATTTTATAGAATAATTTGAGAAATATTGGTATTAATTCTTCTTTGAAGGTCTGGTAGAACTTAGTTGCGATTTCATCTGGTCCTGGGCTTTTCTTTCTTGGTAAGCTTTTGATGGCATTTTCAATTTCATTGCTTGAAATTTATCTGTTTAAATTGTGTTTGTCCTCCTGGCTTATTTTGGACAGATCATAAGTCTCTAGGAATTTATTGATGGCTTCAAGATTTTCTAATTTTTTAGAATATAAATTTTCAAAATAGGCTCTGATTATTATCTGTATTTCAGTAGTGTCCATTGTAATATATCCTTTTTTTCATCATGAATTTTAGTAATTTAAGTTTTTTCTTTCTTTCTCTTTTTTTAGAATGGCTAAAGGTTTACCGATTTCATTGATTTGTTCAAAGAACCAACTTCTTGTTTTGTTGATTTTTTGGATTGTTTCTTTTGTTTTAATTTCATTGATTTAAGCTCTAATTTTAATTGTTTCCTTCTTTTACTGCTTTGGCTGTTGATTTGTTCTTTTTCTAGGGCTCTGGGTTGTATGGTAGGTTATTTATTTGTTGACTCTCTATTCTTTTAATTAATGAGCTCAATTCAATGAACTTTCCTCTTAGCATTGCATTCATAGTGTTCCAGAGATTTTTTTAAAAATATCTTTTTTTTGTTTATTTATTTTTATGTGGTGCTGAGGATTGAACCCAGTGCCTCACACGTGCAAGGCAAGTGCTCACCCACAGTGCCATAACCCCATCCCCTGTTCCAGAGATTTTGATATGTTTTATCACTGTTATACTTTACCTCTAAGCATTTTTTATTTCATCCTTGATTTTTTTCTGCCCTCTATTCATTATTCAATATTGTATTATTTAGTCTCCAGATGTTATAGTGGCTTCTATTTTTTATTTATCATTGATTTCTAATTTCATTTTGTTAAGATCCGAAAGGATGCACAGTATTATCTCTATTTTTTTGTATTTGCTAAGAGTTGCTTTATGGCCTAAGATATGGTTTATTTTAGAAGGATCCTTATGCTGCTGAGGAGAAAATATATTCGGTCATTGATGGATGAAATATTCTATACATGTCTGTTAAATCTAATTATTATTTTATCGGTTCTGTAGCTTTTTATTTAGTTTTTTTTTTTTTTTGGAGTATCTATCCAGTGGTGAGGGAGGTATGTTAAAGAAACCCAATATTATTTTATTGTAATTTATTTTCTTCTTAAAATTGAGAAGGGTTTGTTTGATGTATGCAGATGCTCCATTGTTTGGGGCATAAATATTTGTGATTGTATGTCTTGTTGATATATAATTCCCTTAAACAGTATGAAATACCCTTTTTTGTCCCTTCTGATTAACTTTGATTTGAAGTTCACTTTATCTAGTCTGAGCATAGAAAGCCCTCCTTGTTTACAAAATCCATGTGAATGATTTTTTTCCATTCGTTCACCTTCAGTCTATGGATGTCTTTCCCTATAAGGTGAGTCTCTTGGAGAGAGCCTATCATTGGGTCTTATTTTTGAATCAAATTTGCTACTCTATGTCTTTGGATTGATGAGTTTAGGTCATTTACATTCAGTATTATTATTGAGGTATTATTTTTAATTCCTGTCATTTTGATATATTTGTAATTTTTAATTTGTATTTCTTTCTTCTTTGATTCACTGTTTTTTGTTTTTTTTAACTGTAGTTTCTCCCTTTCCCGGTTTTCACTTTTTTTTTTCTTCTTCATGAAATATCTTATTGAGTATGTTTTGAATTGTAGACTCTCTACTTGTGAATTCTTTTAACTTTTGTTTATCATGGAAGGTTTTATTTTATCATCAATTTCTGAAAAAAAAAAAAAAAAAACACCAAGCAGAAATCCTTGAAATGAAGGAATCAATAAACCAAATTAAAAATTCAATTGAATGCATCACCAACAAATATATATATATATATATATATATATATATATATATATATATATATATATATATTTTTTTTTTTAATTTCTGGGCATGGTATTCTAGGCTGGCCTCCATTTTCTTTCAGAGCTCGGTATATGTTATTCTAAGACCTTCTAGCTTTGAGAGTTTGAGTTGAGAGAACATCTGAGATCCAGATTGGTTTTCCTCTAAATGTTACCTGTTGTTTTCCTCAAGCAGCCTTTTAAAAGTCTATCCTTATTCAGTGTGTTAGACATTTTTAGAATAATGTGACTTGGTGTGGGTGTGCTCTAATTTTTTATATTTGGGATCCTATAATCCTCCTATATTTGATTTTTCATTTCATTCTTTAGGTTTAGGAAATTTTCTGATATTATTTTACTGAAAACATTGTGTATTCCTTTCATTTTTAACTCTGAGCTTTCATCTATCTCAATAAATATTAAATTTGGTATTTTCAAGTTATTCCATATTTCTTGGAAATTCTATTCATGGTATTTTAGCATCTTTCCTCCATAGTCAACTTTACTTTCTAGATTATATATTTTGTTTTCATTGCCTGAGGTTCTATCTTCCAAGTGAACTAGTCTGTTGGTGATGCTTTCAATTGAAATTTTACTTTAGTTTATTGATTCTTTCATTTCAAGGATTTCTGCTTGGTGTTTTTTTGTTTATTTTTCAGAATCACTATCTCTTTATTGAAGTGATCTTTCACTTTCTGTATTTTCTCTCTGATTTCATTTCTTATACTATCCTTCACTTCACATATCAGCTTAACTATGTACATTCTAAACTCCTTCTTTAATATTTCTTCTACTGTGGTGGTGATGGATTCTGTTATTGGAGTATCATGGTTTGTTTGGGGTGATTTTGTCTCTTCCTTTTTCATGTTGTTTGTGTGTCTACACACCTAATCCATACAGATCTGAGGCAGTAGAATTTCAACCCATGGGCTTATAGTGTCCCTGGAGTTTTCTACTACCTCACTGTTTAAGGAGAGACAAATAACAACAACAGCCAATATAAACAATATACAGCATTAAACCAAATAGTTCCCACTATGATGTCTACAATGTTAATTATGGCAACAAAGAAATGATATAATCAGTTATGGCCTGGGATTAAAACAGCAAGTTTACAAAAGGGTTTACAATGGTGGACAGAGACAGAACAGCAGTTATTTAGGGTGTGATGATTATGAGGGAGGAGAAGAGAAAATAGAAATGAAAAATTAAAGGAAGAGTGAAAGAGAACAATAGAGCTTGGCTGTTAGCAAAAGAAAAGAGTGAAGGAGAACCAAGGAAAACAGGTAGGTGGAAAAAAATTATAAAGAATAAAAATGTTTTAAAACTTCAAATAAAAGAATTTAAAAAACTAAAATATACTATTCAAACATCCTAATCCTCAAAAACTGATGAAAAATAACTGGCTTGAAAAATGTTAGAAATGAGAATAAAACAAATATGAGGATGTATAAATGTTCATGTACTATTAAGCTCACAATTAAACAGTGAAAAGAATGGGAAAAAAGGAAAAAAAGAAAAAAATCCATGAAAAGTTAAAAAATTCTTTCCATTGAAAAATTTCAAAATATTCTCAGCTTCTCTTCCCAGCAGTTTTAGGTGGGGTCATCTGGAGTGGGATGCTCCACCCTCTGTATCACTGGAATGAGAGCAGTAATCTCATAGGTGGAATTCCTGGTGGCAGAGTTTAGGCTTAGGAGGGTTCCAGGCACTTTGCTGAATGTGAATTGGTTTGGAGATTTTAAATCAATGAACCTCCAGGGCCCAGTAATTGTCTGTCCACACGGGACAATTTTGCCCCAGGGATTTCTCCTGGGTTCGAATCTTGTAGTTGAGAAGCAAGCCTATTCTGAGTCCCCTACATACCCCATGGCCCCCATGTTTCCTGGTCTTGAGCTCAGTCTCAAGATTCAATCTGTCCTGACCCCACCCTTCCAAATTCTCCATTTTTGTTGTTGTTGTGGTTGTTCACCCACCTTGCTGAGAAGCTGCCTGTCTGCTTTCTTTTTTTCATATCATAGAGCAGCCAGGAAAGCAAACTCCTCTGTTTTGCCATCTTGAAATCTGGATATGATGTTTTCTTGACATATAGAACTTTTGTGTAATCACATATATTGATTTCCCCACTTTGTGCTTTCTTATATGATTATAGGTTCTTTCTCATTAGGTTCAAATTCACCTACATGTTCTTCTAGATATTGTTGGCTTTTCTCACTATGTATCTTCTTAATTTTTAAGGAACTTATTTTGTTGTATTGTGTGAGTTAAAGGTATATGTGTATGTACTTTGTAAGTAGAAAATACATTCTCCAAACACATTTCCTAAGTATCTCAGTGTCAGCATTACTTATAACTTTGTATACAAAAATCAAAAACATGAAATCTATCAAGAGGGAAATAAATAGTTATTCATGGTGGCACTTGCCTATAATCCCAGCAGCTCAGGAGGCTGCAGGTAGGAGGATTTCAAGTTTGAGGCCTGTCCCAGCAACTTAGCAAGACCCTAAGCAAGTTAGTGACACTCTGGCTCAAAGTAAAAACTGAAAAAAGGCTAGGTATATGGTTCTGTGGTTAAGTGCCCCTGGGTTCAATCTCCATTGCCAAAAAAAAAAAAAGTGGGGAATTACTAAAAGCAACTCAATGATAATTAAAAGTTACTGTAGAATAAAGGAGATACACTTAGCAGTTTTTAAGTATTTTAAAGACATAAAACATTCTTTGACATATAGTAAATAAAATACATCAGAACATTAAATATTAATAAAGTATACTTCTATCATTTAAATATTAAAAAATGCATAGAAGTATACCAAAATATTAACAAGTATTAACTATATATCATTGAGTTACATGTTTTCTTTTGCACGTTTTGCATGTCTTCTTTTGTGTTTTTCATTTTATAGGCTATATTCAATAAGCATATTATTCTTACCTGTTTTTAAGTATTGCTTTAATTTTAAATTGTTAAAATTGTTTTGGTCCCAAGGATTGAACCCAGGGGTACTTCACCACTGAACCACATCCCTAGGCCTTTTTATTTTTTATTTTGAAACAGAGTCTTACTAAATTGCTTAGGGCCTTGCTAAGTTGCTGAAGATTTGAACTTGCAATTCTCCTGCCTCAGCCTCCTGAGCCACTAGGATTATAGGTGTATGCAACCATGCCCATGTTAAGCATTTATTAAAATCAATTTCATAATCAAAGCAGAAAGTAAATCTACCTAGGCAGAGACTCATGTGAAAAAGTTTCTGCAAATTTGAGCTAATCTACTCTATCATGTACATACAGGCACTAAGTTCCTCAACAAGATCCCTAAAACTCAATAAAAATGATAATCAATTTGATGTTTCTGCACAACAAAGGACGTGATTAAGAGAGTGAAGACAGAGGCTACTGAGTGGGTGAAAATTGCCGCAGTCTGGCTGGGCACAATTCAGGTGCCATGATAACGCCAAGGTCGTGGGTTCATTCCCCATACGGGCCACCAAATGCCGCAGTCTGGCTGGGCACAACTCAAGAGCCACTTCTCAAAAGAAATGAACTTTATTTTTAGAACACACACACCACACCACACAGCTCTTCAGGAAAACCCTCAGAGCCCAACTGCCACCACCGGCTTCCCACAAGCCTCTCAACCTCCCCCACTCCTCCTGCTCTTGAGGCTGATTGGCTGGGTTGCGTGGGCAGAGCCAAAAAAAGTCCCCCAATGAGCAACTCTGTGGTCTGAAAGGGCGGGGAAACAGCCCAATGAGCATCACTGCAGAGGAGCCAATCAGTTGGCAGCTAGAAGTTTGCTGGGGCCACTGTGAGCCAATCATCAGCTGGAAGCTGGAAGTTTGCTGGCAGCTGGAAGTTTGCTGGTAGCTGGAAGTTTGCTGGGGCCCCTTCGGCTGTGGCTCTCAACAGAAAATCTTTGCCAGATACTTCTCTGACAAGGGATTAATATCCAGAATACATAAAGAACTCAAAAAACTCAATAACAAAAGAACAAATATCCCAATTTATAAAGCAGAAAAAGAAGCAAATAAAAATGAAGAAGTGAAAACACAAATGGCCAAGAAATACATAAAAATTGTTCAGCATCTCTAGCAGTTATGGAAATGCAAATCAAAACCACAATAAGATTTCATGTCACTCCATACAGAATGACAATTATCAACAACATGAATAATACTCATCTGGCAAGTATGTGGGGGGAAAGCACACTTTTACATTGTTGGTGGGCTACTACAAACATTCTGGAAAGCAGTGTGGAGATTCCTCAAAAAACTAGATATGTAACCACCACATGACCCAGCTATCCCACTTCTCGGTATTTAACCAAAAGACTTAAAATTAGCATACTATAGGGAAACAGACACATCAGTGCTTTTAGCAGCACAATTCCTAGTAGTCAAATTATGGAATCAGCCCAGATGCCTCTCAATAGATGAATGGAGCAAGAAACAATGGAATTCTACTAAAGCATTAAGAAGAATGAAATAATGGCATGTGCTGCTAAATGGACAGGACTATAGAAAATCATGCTAAGTAAAAAAGTCAGACTCAGAAAATCAAGGGTCAAATGTTTTCTCTCATTTGTGGAAGGTAGAGCAAAATAAGGGAAAGGAGGCAGTTGGGGAAGAGTTAGGATGTCATAATAATGCAGGGAAGATCAGTGGAGAAAAAGTAGAGAAGGGGATGGAGGAAGGAAGGGAAACGGGAAAAATATGGAATGAATTTAAGAAAATAATGTGACATACATCTATAAATATACAAAAGGGAATTTCACCTTTATGTATGTATAGAAGAAAGGAATTTTAGTAGAATAATGAAGGAGAATGGGGGAGGGAAGAGGAGAGATAAAGGAGAACAAGGATTGAAATCAAATTCCTTACTTGTATGATTTTGTCAAAATGAACCCCAATACTATGTATTATTAAAATGCTGTAATAAAAAAAATGAGTTGATCATAAGATTAATATAAATAACTATGAACATAAACTGGCTATCCAGAAATCTATGTCAACATAAAAATAGTTTCCAATTTATGGATAGCAATAGTCCCACATATTTCCATTTTGACTGCTCAGGAAAGTTTACATTGCTTTTGGTCTGGATCCTGAATTTTGAAGAGAGCATTGACAAGCTAGAAAACATTTATATAATATTTATAAAAGATTTACCAGAGTAGTGAGTATTCTATCATTTTCCTATTTATTTCTTAATTTATTGATATGTAAAATGGTTAAATGAACCAAGGATGCCAGTCAGAACAAGAATTCAGAAGAATTCACCTTCAAATATTTAAAAACCATTTCTGGCAAGAGACTATTTTACATCATTCTGAAAGACAAAACTGAAACCAGTTTTAAAAGGAGATTTTACTACCACTGTTCAGATAGAAACTGAAGGTCACCTATCACAACCAGTATAGAAAAATTCCTGGTTTAACTTGCAAAGTATAATGGATGATCCAAAATGTTAATTTCAAACTTCAGCTTCTTTTTTTCTAAGATAATCTGACTATGTTCACTTAGGAAGTATACTTTTCTGTACCATTTAATAACCTCCAGACAGGACAAATTCAAATTTGGCTTACTTATTCATATGACTTTAAGTCTGTTTTTTAGGCTGAGTATTGTATAATCATAGGAGGAAATAAATATACATTTAAAAGCAGCAAAAAATTAAGTTTAAATTTTTTATGCTTTGGAGTGTCATTCAGATAATAGTATTTCAATTAGTATAAGGGATATCTAATATGTTGCTGTTTACCTGGCACTCATAATGCTCTCTATATGACAGAAAATGTGAATTATAGCCCCAAATCACAGTACAATAGCATCACCATGGTATCAAAGGCCATCATTTCTCTCATAATTCATAGAGAGAAAATATCATTATGATTTAAGAATTAAATGTCACACAAACCTTTTTTATTATGATGAAAGATGTGTAATTATAATTCTTGAAAGACATTTAATCTAATTACATTACAGAATATAAAGCAAAACAAGGGTTCTACCAATGAGAATATGAGTTATTTATCAATTTGGCATAAAACTTCTGTGCTCATATCAGAACTGTGATTGTTTTGTCGATGTGTAGCCCAAATGACAGGTTCATTTTGAGTCATTTCATTTAACTACTTATGAGAATTACTGAATACCAATATGTATCAGCGAAATGTCAAGATTATTGGACATGGCCAGGTCAGCCATTGTGAAATAAGAATTCTAATGTCCTGAGTAGACTAAATCAGGCACATTAGTGTTTAAATTTCTTAAGCAGTAAATTCCTAATATTTGCCATCTAAATTCTAAAAGCTATACAAACATGTATAACATGTTATCCTTGCTATTAAGTAGTCTACAGTTTAATCAACATTGTAAGATTCATGCACAAGTAAATAATGCAGGGAACAAGGTATGAAACAACATAAAAAATAAAAAATAAGTGTTCAGAACTATTTGGTCTGCAACAAGGCTGCTATCACATATGGACAGAATAAGAACTGAATACAAAGTTTGACAGGAAATTTTTCCTCTAACTCTTCCTAGTCTCTCAATCCACATGTCAATATATGAAATGACATCTTTAGAGATTTATAAGTGCACAGTTAATATTGCAAATTCAGGCATAATATAATTATTTCTGGTTAATGGTTTACACCAAATACTTTTTGTTTTTGTGCCTCAAACAGGAGCTTAGTTAAAAAGATGAGAGAGACATTGCTTTTGAACTGGGAGAAAAAAGAAATGGTATTTGAGTTAAGCCTTACAAATATTTAGAATTTATAAATGAAGAGACATTGGGACAAGAGAGAAAGACATTTGTAGCACACAGATAATCATCAAAATTAATTACCTATAAGTAAAAAGCATATTTATCAGGGATGAAGTAAATGTTATGAAAAAGTGACCTAAAAGATAAGACTGGAAATTTAAGTTGGAAGCAGAAGAGTATGGTAACTGGGGTGTTGGACATTGCTTGACAACTTGAAATGTAATTGGTACTGAGGAGCTTCTAAGGGTTGGGCAATTAATGACAGTAAAATGTTTCACCTCCTAGAAATGGCTTCATTGTGTACCTGACAGGAGAATTAAATGGGCACATGTTCTTCTTTCAAAGGCTCCCAAGCACTTCTAATTGGTTGCAGTTTGTATCCAAGGATTTGATTTTTGAGGAAGCCTAGAGACTAATTAGAGAGTACCAAATGATCTGTGAAGAGAAATTGTTTTACTCAGCTTTTTCACTTCTGTGACAAAAAGACTTGACAAGAACAATTAGAGGAGCAAAAGTTTATTTGGGGGCTCATAGTTTCAGAGGTCTCAGTCCATAGATGGCCAGCTTCACTGTTCTGTGCTTGAGATGAGGCGGAACATAATGGCAGAAGCATATGGCAGAGGAAAACAGCTCAAGACATCACACCTGAAAGTAAATTGAAGAGAGAGAGAGAGAGAGAGAGAGAGAGAGAGAGAGAGAGAGAGAGAGAGAGAGCACTCTGATCAAGAAGGACAAAATATATACCCCAAAGGCATGCCCCGAATCATCCATCTCCTCCAGCCACACCCTACCTGCCTATAGTTACCACCCAGTTGATCCATACAGGTAGATTATTCACTAATTAGGTTACGACTCAAAACCCAATCATTTCATCTTTAAACCTTCTTGCATTTTCTCACACATGAGAAGTTGGGAGAACACTAAATTTCTAAATCATAACAAGTCTAATTTACCTTTTCTGTTCAGCACTTTTACTTGAGATTGACATATGCAATGATTACCCAGTGGAATAGTATGTGTGATCCCAAAGAAAGGAAAATACTAGTAACATCAGATTAAATACAATAGTCAGATGGGAGCTATTCATCCAAAATAGTATGTAATTTATTGTATGGTACTGAATAATGTACTTTGTCATAGTATCCACTTTTGTTCCCCTTCATGAATACACATAGGTGACAGCTGCTTATATTTCGAGCCAAGGATGAAAGTAAGACTATCTACCTGAGTTCTCACACATATAGTCAATTTCTGCCTGAACCAATTTCTGTATCTGACATATGTCGATAAGGCTCCTCACCAGAGATGCTGAAATTGAGTTAGTAATATATAAAGGCAACGACACATCATTCACATAGATAACCTAGGCAATAAATAATTTAATATAATCACAGGGCAAGAAGCAGATTGACTACTGCTAATAAAAACATATTGAGCACTTAACTTCTTGCCTAGAATAGCATTGTGAGGTACAGCAATAAAAGGGATCTTGATAAAGTGACCATATAATTTATTGCTGAAACTGGAACTGTTTTTGAGAAGGAAAAGGGAATCGCTATTCAATTATAAGGGAATATCAAGTGCCAAAATAGGGAGGGCTATCCCAAGAGAACTATATATGTACCATTCAAGATTTATAAGATATCTTCTGTATCTTGATGGAATTGACATGTCAAAAATCTTGGTGTATGAGGTAGCATATAACCAAATACAAGATGGTGTGAGCCTGAAAAAAATATATAGGACTTACTTTGATAGGTGCTTTCCTCTGAGAAGGAACTATACTGATGAAACAAGTAAGATTTGAAATCTGAAGTTGACTAGGCACAGACATTAAGATAAAGCTATAAGTAGAAGCTGGAAGGAGTCTGAGTAAAAGTAGGAAAAGTTGAAGTGAAATGGATGGGAAAGGGAGACTGAGGAAGTATGCCTGACTTATACTTACTTTGGAAAGGGTATCTGAATAGAATTGCTTAAGGATGATTTAATTGACTCCCATTGGCTCTCCTTGAAAAGCAGTCTAAGAAGATAGCACTCCTTACTTCCTTGTAAAAAGTGATTTCTCTCTTTAGAAAGCTAATTCCAATTATGGATTTCATGCATGTCAGGCTCAATAGGCAAGGATATGATTACATCGGAAAGTGGTATGCAGTGTGTGCACTTTAAAATTACTCAGAGAATAATAGTTTGCAATCTTTATGTAAATCAGTAAGCTCTTCTGTCTCTATCACTCCCTCCCAGCATGGCAGGAAAAATGCAAACCTCATCCTTTTAGAAAGAAAATGACTGATGAAATATTAATAAAGATTACTGACAAAGTAAGCACTATGACTCAGGTTGTATAGAGCGATGGGACCTAGATGGTGAACAAATTTATTCAGTATCAGGGCAAGTTATTCAGATATTTTAACGCAGATGACTCCACCTCCATAAAGTGCAGGGAGCTTTTGGGACTGGAGCATCATGGAGTTACAGGGGGAGGAGGAAATTGAAAGAGAGAGTGATTAATGAGGATTAAATAGCAGGTAAAAAAATAGAGGAATTTGCAATGACAATCCCTCAGTACATTTAGAAAACAGCATGGACAGCTTTATTCGCTCTCTGAAATGCTTACACTTCTCTCAGTATTGTCTTTTTGCCATTACAAGAACTGATTTAAGTAATATTTGTTCCTAAGCACAAGGTTATTGTGCTGAGGCTTCCAGGTGATATTCACATGTGATTGTCTGAAGTAGATATTTTTATTTTAAAAAATAAAATAGTGAGACTTGGAGATTTCCAATGGTAACAAGGTAAGTCAGAAACAACTTTAACCACTTCAATGGATTTTTGTTTTGGAGACAGCAGGTGACAGTTTCTTGGGGAAAGGTCAGAAGGGAATCACTGTTTCTGAAATGTAAATATTTGATCTTGTCTAATCTTCGCTGAACTCAACAATTATCCCTGAAGTGAGGGGTGGGAGGAAGAGAGAGAGAGAGAGAGAGAGAGAGAGAGAGAGAGAGAGAACAATTATATTCAACAATCTGAGGGACTTCTTTTAACTGGGATATTCAAACCAGCCATTGCATATCCTCCCTTGTCACTCCTTAAAATTTGTAAGGATGACTCAAGAATAGGGGTAACTGTGTACCTGTGGTATATACATTTTGTACTGTTGGTACCTTCCTTCTTGCTCCACCTATAGGAAGGTTTCCTCATTTTCACATTTCTGACATCAACACATCATAAATAGGCCTCTAGCCAAAGGAGACATTCTTCATATGGGTAAATGTCAACATCAGTGGGGAGATAAAATGAGTTAGCATACATTAATCAGAAGATACACCCATTTTTGTAAGTGAGGAATTTGAGTCCTAGAGAGG
Organism: Marmota flaviventris; assembly: GCF_047511675.1. Lineage (NCBI taxonomy): Eukaryota > Metazoa > Chordata > Mammalia > Rodentia > Sciuridae > Marmota > Marmota flaviventris. The sequence goes on from NC_092518.1 coordinate 105,577,126, forward strand.
ACTTCAGTGATTTATTCAGGTTAAGAAATGAATTACTAAAGAAACACAAAGAATAATCAAGTTCTACTGAATCCTAGCAGAGTTCCTTTCTTTAAAAGCATACTGCTGACTTGAAAGCTTAAAAAGCTCTCAGGACTTCCTTTGATAGGTGTTTTCCTATAGGCTAGAAAGGTAACTAGGGTCATTTTTATAAAGGGAGGGAAAATAAAGTACAAGAAGTCTGGAGCTATTTCTGAAAGACTATAGTCCAGTTATATCTGTGACAGTGAATAACTCATGGAACAAGGGACACAATTGAGAGCTTAGAAGGTAGAATAAGGCTATATTGACTTCAAATTTTTTCAAAGGAAAAAGACAAATTTCACTGTTCTAAAGTAGTTAGAGCATTGTTGTGGTACTGTTGCATGGGACAAGCAGATTATTTTTAAAAAGGAACAGTTATTTTTCAGTCTGAAGGTTTAATAGGAAGGGAGAACTGGGATATCAAGGTACAGACTTGAAGTACTAAAGACCAATTGAACTTTGTTCTGAATGATTAGCTGCTACCTGTAAATACATAAAATAGATAGTATTAAAGTACTTTGCTTTTACATAAGGGCCATGAGTTTTTTATAGAACCCTTCATTTAGTTAAATAATGGCATAGGTTCTAACCCCTGTTAGGCCAAGTATTTCATATACATTGGCAAAATTCAAGGGCTGTTTTTCTTTTATTGATAGGCACTAAAACTTATTCACTAAAGAGACTGTCAATTCAAACAAGCTATGAAGAATGTCAACATCAGAAATGTAAATATGCTTGTAATTGATGAATTTCATAATCATTTCCCTCTGGTTTAGGATATTAAGTCAAATCCAATGTTTATAAAATAAGACAGATATAAACACAAACATAAAACAGTCTCAACACAAAAATACAAATATAAACACAAAAATATCAGACTTCCAAAAACTTCATCCCTGAACTGAGAATACAAAAATAAAAAGACAAACTTGAGATTTTTCTCATAAATTCCATGAACTAAAGCCCAAGAATTATATCCCATTTAGACAATTCATGCCTTATTTGTATCCATATATCCATTAAAATAGGTTCCTAAATAAACACAAGCAGGACTACTCCTATGATGTAGGGGACAAAGACCTGGGTAAGTATTTTTATGAAGCTTCTGACTATATGAAAAACAACATAATCTATGAGCCCATGTGTAGTATAGTGACTTGTTAGTGAATATTTAGAATATTGCATAGATAAATAAGAACTGATAGGGCATTAGTTCTCAGAACCCTGTACTCATCCTGTACTATCCATTGTAAGAGTTACCCTCAAAGCAGCATGTCAGAATTATTCAAACTGTCTGATCTCACATGGTCTCTTGAAAGAAATAATGTGATAGAGTAGGAATTTAGCCATGGGTACCAAAGATTATTTCATTAGAATTGATTCAGAAGATCCTCAGGTCATTGGGTCAGCTTCATATTCAGGAAGGAGGATTTAATAACAGCTTAAATAGGAGAAATGATAACTCAAGATACCTTGCCCAAATATCAGTATTGGTTCTAGACATTCCCAGGTATCAGAGAAGGATTTATATAAATTCAAAGGAGACAAGTTGATCAAGACCCACAAAGTACTGGTATAAACTGCCCCAAATTTCTGTTGACATTAGCTTATTCTAGTCACTGGAGGTCATGTTTAAAAGTTTGAGGAAGTCACTCCAAAATGCTGGGGTGTGGAGTGGGGCCAACCTAGCCCAGGTCTAAGGATGGTAATATACAGAAAATCAAAGGATCCAAAGAAACAAACAAAATGCAAAACAAAAGCAGTAAAAATCTCAGAAAGATTAGAAATCTAAAGAACCTAGGCTGGACAAGAACTTTAAATTTCCCTTAGAAACTTAAAAAACATGTACAGATAATTAGCAACTTAAATAGGAGGATAAACAGGTAGGAGGCATAAAAATCTAAATTACCAAGTCAGTCTCTTTGAGGATAATGATGAAAAATGGAGGAAGAGAAATAGGGTGACAATGATGATAGTAATGAAAATAGTAAAAGGTGACTAATATTCTTGAACTTTGTTCTGAATGATTGGCTGCTACTATCATTTACTATGATGAATATTTTGTATTTTTATCATAGTCAATCATTGGAAAACCTTAATTTTTACTTTTTTTACATTATCATGTATATTTTTAAAAAAATATTTTTTAGTTGTAGATGGATGCAATATCTTTATTTATTTATTTTTATATGGTGCTGAGGATAGAACCCAGTGCCTCAAGCATGTGAGGCAAGCACTCAACCACTGAGCTACAACCCCAGCCCCCACTGAGCTACAACCCCAGCCCCCACTGAGCTACAACCCCAGCCCCCACTGAGCTACAACCCCAGCCCTCCACATTATACATGAAGGAAATTGAGGCCCAGACTGAGAAAGTCACTGGTTGAAAGTTATATAAATACTGAGAATATTTTTTCACTTTTAAATTTTATCACATTTATTATTTTAGTTAATAGCAGAAAGCTACTTCATTTATAAAATATTTATAGTCAGCTTTTCAGAAAGTCAGCTTTTGGTAAAGTTAGGGACACCAAACTAAGCTCAAATTTGAGTTTAAATAACAAGTTTTTATCAATCTACTAATTTTATCTACCTACTATGTACAATGTACTGCAGTAGGTAGAATTCAATTTATTTTAGATCTACATAGTCCAGTATGGAAACCACTAGCCACATGTGTTTATCTAAATCTAATTTAATTAAAATTAAATTAATAATTCAGTTCTTCAGTTACACTAGCTCCACTTCAAATACCACACATCTGTGGCTAATGGCTATCACATTACACAATGCAGATATAGAATAGTCCCATAATCTCAGAAATTTCTATTGGATAACATTGATAAAAATAATTTGCTCTCTATTAAAAATACTACAACATACCACTAAGAGTAAAGAAAAATTATAAAAACAGATTATTTCGTTACTGATGAAAGGACCCAATGGCAGTTTAAAGGAATACCTAAATTCTAGTCCTGCTGTTTTATGCTCTAGGTGCATAATATTATGGAAGAGATTTAAGTTCCATGGGCTTCAATTTCCTAATTTTCCAAATAATCATAATATTTCCTCTATAACTATTATCTCTCTCTCTCTCTCTCTCTCTCTCTCTCTCTCTCTCTCTATATATATATATATATATATATATATATATATATATATATATATAAATCTTTTGTTTCCCCATCATCTTATTTTGGGGATATACTCTCATTTTATGTGATTCTGGTGGTTCTATCAATCAAAAACTCAGTCTACTCTACCACAGTATTGCAAACATGATCTAGGATGACCAATTGGAAAACCCTAACTCCCTGAATATACTTATTTACCCCAAGATATTTATGTGATCCAAGCTGGGCCAGAGTTTTTTTTGAATGGTTGCTATGTGAGAGAATGTCAAATTCCTTTCTAGTATGTTGAATCACAAGAATATGTGATATTGCACTGTTAGTGCCCATCTATGCAGCCACCTAGAGAGATTCTGCCAGAAAAAAGGGAGGTGGGGAAGGAAAAAAGCTAAAATGAAATAGATAGGTAGAGATTGAAATTTTATCTGATAGCATCATTTGAAAAACTGAATCTAACCACATTGTCTGAACCCAGACTACTAATGATTGTTCACTTAATGACTAACTCACTTCAACTTGTACTCTTTGCAGGTGGATTTCTTGCCTCTTGTTAAAGATGAGTTGCTCTCGATTTCAATAAATTCAAATATCAAATATTCTAACATTTCTAATCCCATCTATAACCTCTCCCTTGAGCCCCAGACAAAAATATTTAATTTTTCAATACCTCCACTTAGGTATTAGAATGTTAAGCATAATATGTCAAAAATGTAACTCAACAACTACCCCAATTTCAGTTATCTTCAGGATTTCCATATCAATATATTTTATCACCATCTACTCAACTGCTCAAATAATTAAATATCACCTTGGATTTATTCCTTTCCCTTACCCCCCAAATAAAATCCACCAGAGAATCCTGAAAACTTTCCTTCTAAAATATATCCAAAATATGACCTTCCCTTTGTGTTTCCAATTCTATAATTGTAATTCAAGCTTTCATAACTTCTCATCTACAATTCTGGAGTTCAATACCCCATAACAGATCTCCCTGCCCTCTTGTTTATTTATATTCTTACTTACATACCAGCCCGAGTAATATTCTTGAAATACATGAAACCATACCCTTAAACTGTCTAATGCTTCCCATCAAATCAAATTCTTAATAATGCACCAAAGAAAGGTTTATATGGTCTATCCAGTGTACCTTTCTTATTTTCTTTCTTCCTGTCTTTCTTTCTTGCTTGCTTGCTGGCTTTTGATACCAAGGATTGAACCCAGGGGTACTTAACCACTGAGCCACATTCTATCCCCTTTTTAATATTTTTATTTAGAGACATGGTCTCACTGAGTTTCTTAGAGCCTTGCTAAATTGCTGAAGCTGGCTTTGAACTCATGATCCTCCTGCCTCAGCCTCCCAACCTGCTGGGATTACAAGCTTGCACTACCACACCCAGCCCCAGCCCACCTTTCTGATGTTGTTTCCCAGTCCTTCCTTGCACACTATACTATATTAATTGGATGCACCACTTCAGGGGCTTTGTACTCTTTCTTCTTCCTCTCCACATGTTTATGTCTATCATAATCCTTTTAATTTTTCTCAGCATTAATTAATTGCTAAAATTATCTTTCTTATCATATTGCTTACTTACTTATTTCCTTTTTCAGTAGATATATAGAAGTCAATGAAGCAGGAAATTTGTCTATCATGCCCACTGTGGTAGCAACATGATTGTCTATGACAAATAGTAAAATTAAGATAAGAACCCACATCTGAAGACTCAGTCTAGTTCTTTCTTTGAGGCCTAAAATCTATTTAAAGAGACATCAAACATTGTAAGAACTGTATTATGATGAAACACATTAAGGTTTAGTATGCTACAATCCTTAGGTACTCATTATTTGAAAAGGACTAAAAGTAATAAAATATATTGTAAAAGACTAAGATTAGGATAACCAGGAATCTTAATGGCAGACTTGAAGAGATGGTGGATTTAGAGACTTCATCTCAGAAAAATAAAATTTAAAAACAAAACATACACAGTGGCAATAATACTTGTATCTCAACAATATTTATTCTGTGAAAATAACTTAAAAATTCCCAATTTGATTCTTGTCATGTCATAGTTTTATTTAGTATTGTTCTTTGTATTCAGCAGAAACAATTCTCAGTGTTTAAGTACTTACATCATGGGCTTTCTAAATTTGCAAAAAGAACTACTTCAAAAATAGATTCACTTTTTCCCACAGGAACCTCAAAATGATTGTGAATTAGGGAATGACCCCAGATAACTTCAGTCTCCAATATGTTATAATCAAAATAAGATTTTGAGTACATTCAAATTTGGTAGGAAATGCCCAAACTTTCAAGGAGAAAATGATATTATCATTAACATGCAAACCAGTTGTATAAATCCATGCAGAAGACACATGCTACAAATGCCTAGTGTATGAGTTATTGATTGGATTGTGTAGGCTGCTTGTAATAAGAGAGAATTGTAAAGAGTTAAAGAACTTTTTGAAATATGAGGAGACAAAACCATATAAACAATAGAATAAGTCTGTTGTGGGTATGTGTAGCCAGAAACAAAAATATAAGACAGGGACAGAGAAGATAAGAATGAAAAGAAACAAAGATTCCCAGGTTTAGACTTAGACTAGCAGGGACAGTGATAATAGAAGAGGTTATATATATGCTTGCAGTAGAAATTTGAGTGTTATGAGATTTGTGTGTGTGTGATTTGACTCAAAATATATCAAAGTACTTCATGATGTGTTTATGCAGGATTATACTTTCACATGAATTATGTGTACTGAGAATTTCAAATCTTTGGTGTTATGGTAAAGGATTAAATTGTGATACTGAAACAAGACAAGAAAAGCCTTCAGGTTGCTTTGGGTACTGACTATGGGATGAGTATGTCACCATCTCACCAGAGGAACATCTGTCTGACTTAATGAACTAAAGAGTATATGTACTAAAGTATTTTTAAAAAATATCTTGGGGTGTTTATGTAGTTTTTAATATCATATAATAAGCATGCATTGATTTTATACAAAAAGAAAACACCAAACATCTACAATCTCCTCACCCAGAGATCAGCATTACTATCATCCAATGTAGTCTCACATATTGATTTTATTCTCTTTTAAATGCTCTGCATCACCAGATTTGTAGAACAAAATAAGGTCATTTCTTCTGCCATTCAAATTAATACCAGTCCAGATCTTGTCTCGCAGATTTGAATTGGTCCTTTTGTTCTCTTAAATATTGCTTTTCCTTAAAGAAAAGGTGGTATGTATAACAATGGAATATTACTCAGCTATAAAAAAAGAATGACTTTGTGAAATTTGCTGGTAAATGGATATATCTGGATACTATCATGCTAAGTTAAATAAGCCAGTACCCCCCCAAAACAATGACTGAATATTCTCTCTGATATGTGGATGCTAACCCACAACAAGGGGAGGGGAGGGGAAGAATAGAAGTTCAGTGGATTAGACAAAGGGGAATGAAGGGAAGGGAGGGGAGATAAGAATAGGAAAGACAGTGGAATCAATCTAACTTAATTTTCCTATGTACATATATGAGTATACCACAGTGAATTTCAACATAGTGTACATCCACAAGACTGGAATCCTAATTTGAATAAAATGTACTCCATGTTTGTATAAGTATGTCAAATTATACTGTACTATCTTGTATAACTAAAAAGAAGAAATAAAAATAATATATTTGGAAAAATTTTAAAAATATTGCTTTCCTTGATATTCCTAAATTCCTTATGATGAAAACAATATCCTAGTTAACCCAGACTGCATACAATAAGAAAGTAGAAATTTTCCAAATGGAAATCCATTGAAAGAATACTACATGATACATGTGCCAACACAGCACTAGTGGCCAAACCAAGTTTGTACTACATTTCTATGGATTCTCAAGATAAAAGAATCCTTAATACTGAACATTTTATTTTATTATTTTATATGTTTTGGTACTAGGGATTGAACCCAGTGCTGCTTAACCACTGAGGTTCATCCCCAGCCCTTTTTATACTTTATTTAGAGATATGATCTCACTAAGTTGCTAAGGGCCTTGCTAATTTGCTGAGGCTGGCTTTGAACTCATGATTCTCCAGCCTCAGAGGATTATAGGCTTGTACCACCATGCCTGGCTAAACATTTTATTTTTAAGTTATTTCAAAGAAGCTGCAACTTTCATCTGAAGAACGAAACTGTATAATAGAAATATCACAAATATTAAATGCAGTTTGGCTTCACCTTTGACAATTTTGGGGATACATCATTTCCTTTAAGTTTATTTACCTCCTCCTGCTTGTAGTTATTTTCTTAAACTACAATTTACAATGAACTATGGCTTGAGCTAGTCTCCTTTCAGATGACTTTTCTGAATCATTAAACACTTTAGTGTGCATTTGGTTTTGACCATCCACTCATTTCCATGGTGATTTAGAAGAGCTGCAGAAAGGAAGCAGAAAATTTCATGCAAAGTGGAGGTCAGAACAGAAATCATGGAAGAAGACTTCTTGAATAATGTCATTCAAAATAAGTGACCCATTATGCTGATGGTAATCAAGGCACTTTACTGCCTGCCACTTCTGCTTATGTTAATGTTGCCACTTTTGAATTACTATGCTCTGAAGTAACTAATACAGGTAAGATGAGTACTAAATCTTCAAATGGTGCAATGCATTACGGGTATATTAGGGACTGCTGGCAGGATTTAGAAGATGTATTCAACAGCTGGTTACCATCTCATATTAATAATTTGTAGTTTGAGATCCTAAAAAAATCAGATCTAGAGCAAAATTGTGAAATCAGTAGCATATAAATTCATAGTGTATTATCTTTGCTTCCATACATCCATCTTCCCCAGTGGTATACCCCAAATCTTCATAATGTCCACGATAACTGGAACTCCTTGCTATTAAAACATTGTAACTAGGCATTCCCTATAATCCTTAATTTTCCTCGTGTATTCCTTCCCTTACAAACATTTATATTCAGATTGCATTCCCTTGTATCCTCCAACAGAATAAAGGACAATTCCAATTGAATAAAAGTCCACCAAGATAATGGAGAAATGTTGCCATGGTGATATTTGATAGTAATACCTAAAATATACCTCAGTCATCTTCAACCATTTATTAATCTCAGAACACTTTGATCAAATAATATTTTACAGATTTGCTAGTACTTTAGAATATGATAGAAAGAACATGTGTTTTGAGTCCGAAAGACTTGTATGTGAATGTGGACTACCCATGTATAATTAGGAAATTTGTAATAATTTTTCAGACTTAGAATTTTTACTGATTATAGAACTAACACATGGTCAATGTAAAAGAAAATGGAACAAGATGGAATGTATGAACATCGATGTAGCAGTGTCCCTGTAGAGCATGCTACAGGGACACTGCTACATCGATGTTCATAGCAGCACAATTCACAATAGCAAGACTGTGGAACCAACCTAGATGCCCTTCAATAGATGAATGGATAAAAAAAAGGTGGCATTTATACACAATGGAGTATTACTCTGCATTAAAAAATGACAAAATCATAGAATTTACAGGGAAATGGATGGCATTAGAGCAGATTATGCTAAGTGAAGCTAGCCAATCCCTAAAAAACAAATGCCAAATGTCTTCTTTGATATAAGGAGAGTAACTAAGAACAGAGTAGGGTCGAAGAGCATGAGAAGAAGAGTAACATTAAACAGGGATGAGAGGTGGGAGGGAAAGGGAGAGAGAAGGGAAATTGCATGGAAATGGAAGGAGACCCTCAGAGTTATACAAAAGTACATACAAGAGGAAGTGAGGGGAAAGGGGAAAATAATACAAGGGGGACAAATGAATGCCAGTAGAGGGGGCAGAGAGAGAAGAGGGGAGGGGAGGGGGGATAGTAGAGGATAGGAAAGGCAGCAGAACACAACAGACACTAGTATGGCAATATGTAAATCAATGGATGTATAACTGATGTAATTCTGCAATCTGTATATGGGGTAAAAATGGGAGCTCATAACCCACTTGAATCAAAGTGTGAAATATGATATATCAAGAACTATGTAATGTTTTGAACAGCCAACAATAAAAAATTTAAAAAAAAAGAAAATAAAGATCAATCATATTCTATCAAGTAAAAGTAGTTATTAACATTTTTCTATATATTCTTTGATGTACATACCTTGGATGAGAAGCTGAGTCTCAAATTTATATGGACACTGTGAAGATTAAGTAATTAAATAATATAATTAAAGCACCTAGCAAGATGCAGGCCCTCAATAAATGTAACTATAGCTTGTCAAAGTAACTCTGTATTTCAGGCCTCATTTAATCCCCCATGCTATCACCCTGATGTAATTGAAATCAGCAGTACTAGCATTCTTCTTCAGATGATTCTTTTATTAATAGGTATTCCCAAGCCTTGAATCCCTGAAGATTTTCAGTTCAGCATATTTAAGTAAGGATCAGGCCTTGTGTATGTGACAAGATTTCAACACATAAACCTAGTGTACAATCAGACTTAAGAACCTCTGCTTCAGAGAAATTCTCTGCTTTAAGTGTTTGGTGAAGGCAAAGGCAGGAAGAAAGGCAAGGATAAAATGTTGTACCTAATCAAAAGATGGTACAGTGGGCCTTGACTCTCCCTTGTCCATATTTCTGAAACTGTAGCATATACAACAATGAACCGTCAGGATGACAAAGATTACCTGTATAGAACAAAAGACCACACATCAGCACTGTGGTTTCTAAGATTTATAATTTCATTTAATGATTTTTCTTCCTATATAAGGCAGGAAGGCAGGCCCCAAGCCTTCTTCTAAAAGTTTTGACTAAAACTCAAAACAGCACACTGCAAGGTATGTATTTATGGGCAGAGCCAAGATAATTCTGATACACATCCTTGAGAATCTTTTCTCTATACACTATGTCTTTTTTGTCATGTGCTATGTCCTTGTATATGTTCTAATTTCTTCTGCCTACATATTGTTCCCAATTCATACTTTTTATGAGTAGCCCCAAGAGAGTAAATCTGCATTTTTGATGTCTTTATATAACCCCACACTACTTAGCATAATGTATTGCACCCAGCCACAGATCAATCAATGTTATTGATTCACCAAATGATGAATTTGAAGCAACCAGCCAATTCTACACTAGCCCTACAGGAAAAGAATGTGGAATGTGCTTGTTTTGAACAATCTTCATTTGCCCATGTTGTTGGAACAACCACTTCCCTTTTAGTGAGGTAAAACAGCAGCCTCCATCCTCTCTCAGATTCTTTCTTCTCCAGTCCCTTCTGACTTTATCCTACACGTCTTTGATAGTTTTCCTTAATTAGTATAATATGAGCCATTGCATAAATTCATGGCAGTGGATCTAAAACGTAATCTATCCTCTTCTTAATAAGCCTCTGTGTAACCCACCCACAGTTCTTTACCTTCTCTTGTCTAGAAGCTATGAAATGAAGGAATATGTAGAACTTACCTTAAACTGCCAATTCTTACAATGTAGTTGTTTTTTTTTTTTAGTATTTCCTTTTTAGTTGTAGATGAGCACAATACCTTTATTTGATTTATTTATTTTTATGCATGAGGATCAAATCCAGTACCTCATGCATGCTAGGCTAGTGCTCTAAAACTGAGCCACAACCCCAGCCCAACAATGTAGTTGTTTTGCCTGTGGTCATTGTAATCAGATAACTAAAGAAGAATAAATGGTGTGATACTGTTTAATCTTGAAGACGTGGTTCTTTCCACTCTATGCATCAGTTTTGTCATTTATAAAAAGAAAAATGAGGGGGGTGGATAATATCAGTATCCATTCCAGAATTTTTGTGAGGATTAAATTTCATAATGCTTATAAAAAAATTAACACTATGACAGAAACCTGATTAAGTGGTCTGCACATGTTGAGGAGACATGATGTTGTCATTTTCAGTGTCAAAACAGTGAGAAATATGCTGGTGTCAGGACCATTACTGTCAAGAAATCACATGGGGCTATTCTGACAAGGGTCAAAGTGGAGAACAGGTATCAAACCAGGGACCTGAACAATCCCAATACAGAAGGAGGACTTGATAGAGATGTGAGGGCCTGGCTTAGCCATGAGATTCTTCCATATCTTCTAATGCAGCAATCATTAATGATTACTCTCAAATAGATAGAAGCATGAAGACTGCAGTCTAATATCAATGTTTCCTTCCTAAGATGTGTTTGAGAAATTCTGGATCAATAGTGTTTATTTGATTTTTAAAGGTATTGACTTGATTTACCTTTTTACCCTAAGGTAGAAAACTGTTACTGGTCAATTAAGTCTCCCTGTGTGGGAATAAGAGTAGAGAAAATTATAATAAACCCATAATAGCTTCGCAAGCTATAGGAACCCTATCAGCTTATCAATGTTCAGGGTCAGTGCTATTATGCACATCTATGTTGACAACGGCTCTGTTAAACAATCTGAAAGCAGTAGAGGTGACAGCAGTTAATGTCAACAATGAATCCACCCAATTGCATCCCTAAATTATATACAACACAAATAGATCTCCACCCCACCCTACCCCACCTTTGAAAGCATTATTATGAGTTGTCCACTAAGTGAATGAGGCTCACAGCACAAGGACTGATTTTTCCCTTCAGAGTGGACCAGAATATAATTCTCAGTGATAATTTGGTATTGTACATTTTCTACTTTCTTTACATAGGAAGAAAAATCATTAAACAAAATTGTAAATTTTAGAAACCACACTGCTGAAGTGTGGTCTTTTGTCCTATGCAGCTAATCTTTGTCATCTTGACCATTCGTTGTTGTATATGCTTCAGTTCTAGAAATATTGACCAGGAAGAGTTGTGGCTAACTGTACCATCTTTTGATTAGGTATAATATTTTATCCTTGCCTTTCTTCCTGCCTTAATAATATGGGTTACTCTAGACTATGCTAGCCTCTACCCAAGTAAAGTCACTGGAAATCTTGCAGCTCCATTAATAATTTATACTCATCCTACTTCTCTCCCATTCCATTCCTCACTGTTGCCAGTATACACTATAAAGTCTTTTCTCCATGATGTTACTTATGCTGTTTTCTCCCACTGAAATGCACTCCCTCCTCCTCCCTGCCTCTTCAACTTCTATGCATCTTTCAACACCTAGCTCAACTCTACCTCACTAATTAAGCTTCTTAGGCTGGATCCGGCACACATCAATCTTAATCTCCTGTGAGCTGATATAATTGTTATTGTTAATCTCTTCGGAATTGATATACTTATATAAAGCATCACTAAATCAAGAGTTTCTGTTAGAAAAAATGCGTATATGCCAGTGGTCTTATAAATATAAATATGTATAAGTATTATATAATATACATGTATATAATATACATGCCAATCTTCCTGGCATGAGTTAAAAATTCTGAAGGTCAAGTTAATATTGGATATTTCTTTTGTATTTTTTAACACTTCTTACTTTAAACATCTGTAAAGATTTACTTAAAAGCCATTGGTAACACAATTATACATACCCAGATTATCTGTCTAGTATCTACTTTAGAGTCTAATTTCTTTCCCTAATAAATATATACTACTCATTTTCCTTTCATTTTTAAAAAGAGAAAAAAATAACAAAGAAGAAAAAGGCAATATGGCATTTAAGATAATTAAAAGAACAAATAAACAGAAATAGGAGAGAAAAACCATTTTTCAACATATCATTTTTTTCTATACCATACATATTTGTCTGGTATTTAAAACCTAATGTAACCACTGCTCTGGCTGTGTTTGGCTTACAAGGTGAGATTAAAAAGTAATTAGCTAACATCTATTATGAATCCAGACTCCAAATGTTCTATAGAGATCTATTTATTCCAACAATCTTATAAAGGGGGTTTTATTCCCATTTTAAATACAAGGAAAGTAAGAGCCAGAAAGGTTAAGAAACTTGTTTTTATTTGCAGTGATTAGGTTGCAGATCCAGAATTTGAATCTGGGTTTGGCTTTGCTCTGATACTCATATTTACAACTACTGTTCTGTGTGGCTCTGTTTCTCTGGGCTTGCTGAGGGCCCAAATAGAGAGTTGTGCTCTCTGCATTTGATCAGGACTGAGAAAGTCCCGATCTTACAGTATTACATAATGCCAAAGAATTTACTACTGTAGGTAAAATTGACTGTGGATGAGGCATCACTCTAAACATAAAATTCATGGATGCTAAAACCAGACCTGCTGGTTTATAGTTCTTAACTCTGCCACTAACTAGCTATGTGACAGCAGGCAAGTCATTTAACCTCTTTGGCCTCAATATTTTTTTTCTCATCTGAAAAATGAGGTAATTAAACTAGGTGATCTCTAAAATTCCTTATAACTCTAATAAGCTATGAATTAAATATCAAAATTATTACTCCAAAAGACAGCTGCTTAAATATTTGCAATTAAACCAACCAAAGGAAAAATCTGGCTCAATAGATTCAAATATATGAACTAAGCTAAATTTAGTGTTTTGGCGCTCATAGACAATTTGAACTTATGAGATAGTATAAAAATCAGTGTTGAATGGTGAAGTTTTCATAACCCAAAGAGGAAAATATCTCATTACAATGTCATCAAAACAAATTCAGCAGTTAAAAAGGGCAAAAATATTATACAAATTGACATCTACATCTTGATAAATGAGATTATAGTATACAAAGTAGAAAATCTCTGCATGATTCAGATGTTTGAGCTGAGAACTCTTCATGAATAAAACATTGATATAATGTGCACTGTAGTCTTTTACCTTTCCTCAGTCTCCCAGTTTGACAAAAGCATTTCTTCTAAACCTCTCTGTGTTGATACTGGCTATTTTCTGTACTTATCTTGTCTGACCATTTACACTCTGAAGCTTCTGAGGACAAAGCTCTTCAAAAAGCAAAAGAATTTATAGCTTGATTTATAGCCAGATGCCTTAAAATATGACTTAGTGTGACTCATTTTCCAGCTTGATATTTGGAGTAAACCTAAATCGCACTGCTTTCTCAGTGGTAAAAATATCATTAAGTCACAATGTCTTGTTAACTACTGACCTAATATTTGATGGGAATATAATGAAGGTTGGGGCTCCATGGATAGGAAGAATAACTTCATCTGTCTGCATTTGATTCATGATTCACTAGAACTTGTTAGCACCACTCAATACCTTTCATTTCAGGGAATCTCAGGTTGAAATTTGTGCATGACACACAACTCTAGTTGGACAATATAAAATGTGAGTATTATTTGATATACAAACACATACGGGAAGGGACAAGCCAAAACATCACTGTCTGCTCCTCTACTCTCCTGGTGTTTCATTTAAATCCAAATTTTCAATGTGTTTTAGGGTGATATGGTTGTGATTATGTACATATGTATGTTTGTAATATTAAGAGAGAAGGAAGTGAAAGGGGAGGTGAGGTAACATAAAGACAAAGAGATATAATCAGACAGAGAACCAAAGAATATCATATATTGGACTCTGTTGCTAAGCATTTGCATGTTCAACACCATGTTCAGATTTGGAGACTGTGGCTAGTACTCGGTTTTAATTACTAAATAGCCATTTATTTCCCTTATTTCTATTTTGTTTGCTAAAACATGCTCAAACCCAGGAAATAAATCATGACAGTTCTAAGCCAATTCTTGATAATCAGTTCTTCTTTTCCCATAATAAGATTAATAAGATGCATGTGATACAATTCCATCCAATGAAATCTAAAAAGAAGTCTGCTGGGAACCTCTCAAATTTTTTTTCTTCCTTTAATATCTCCTAGCAAGCTTAGATCTATCATGAGTTATCTCCTGGTCCTAAGCATATTTTAGCTTTTTTAATATTTATCTTTTAGTTGTAGTTGGACACAATACCTTTATTTTATTTGTTTATTTTTATGTGGTGATGAGGATTGAACCCAGTGCCTTGAATATACTAGGTGAGCACTCTACTGCTGAGCAACAACTCCAGCCCCATATTTTAGTTTTAACAAAATCCAGGCTTTTGTTTTCATGTACTACTTCCTCATTTGAATATTCTCATCTAAGTACATGATGCTTATTTCAGCCACCTAGTGACCACAAGGGAAGAGCAAAAATAATTCCAGAGAGACTTACTCGGTGCTCTGACATCAATTCTGTTGAATTAATCCTAGCATCAACTACTTCCACATTTCTCCTTTAGAGAACATTAAATGTTATTATGGCTTAACCTACTGTTAGTCTGTTTTTAACATTAGAACCAGACTTATAACAGGAAACTGCCCAGAATGTGACTACCTTTTAATTAGCTGGAATAAAATAAAGTAGCCAATAACTATCATGTTGGAGAGCATACAAATTTCCAAATCAGAGTGATTTATCTCAAACTTCAGCTCAGCCTCAATGTATTTCCACCTTGCCTTCTGCCTTTTCAAGACCATTCCAATATACTGATAATACATTTTGAAACTTGACTTTGTAGAGATTTCTATTCTTTATTTGTATCTTCTTAATGCATACTATCCCTTCAACAAGATTGTAAACTTCTTAGGGCAGTGTTTGACTCTTAAATCCAACAAAGTACCTAGGAGGGTGCATCTTCCACTTGTTAAATTGAATTGTAGCCCTCTTCCCTTCCCTGATTATGCTAGAGATTCTAAAAATATAATTTTCCCCTTCAAGATAGATGCTATTAGGAGCATTATCCTTTTCGTCAGGTTCTGGAGAGAGAGTTTTCTTCCCCATTCCCCATTTCCCCAGTGCAGCTTATATAAGCAGTTCTTAAATGAGTAACAGTATCATAGTAAATTACAGTAGAGGAACTTCCTAACATTTTGTGGTTCAACTATGAATATTTTGACTTTATGATGGTGTGAAAGTTATATGCATTCAGTAGAAACTACACTTCAAATTTTGAAGTTTGACCTTTTCTTAGGCTAGCAATATGTGGTATGATACTCTCATGATGCTGGGAGTCAACAGGGGACCACAAACTCCGTTCAGCTATATGATTATGAGGGGTAACAACCAATACTCTATGGTGTACTGTGTGACTCAGCTATGATATTTGTTAGGTTAGGGGTATCACATTAGTTTTTTGAATTAGGATACTTTAAATGTATTTTGAGTTTATTAGGATGTAATCCCATCTTAACTTGAAGAGTACATGTCACTTAACAATGGGGATACATTTAAGAAATAGATTTTTATGTAAATTCATCATATTTAAACATTATACACTTTATTTATACAAACCTAGGATATTAGAGCCTACTAAACACCTAGACTACGTGGTATAGCCTTTTGTTCCAAGTCTATAAACCTGAACAGTATGATATTTTACTGTAGTCAATTGTCACACAATATAAAATATTTGTGTATCTAAGCATAGTAAAATATGATATAAAACACAAAAAGCATAAGTAAAAATATGGTATAAAAGATAAAATGGTACACTGTATAGATAACTTACCTTGAATGGAGATTGTAGAACTAGAAGTTGCTCTGGGTTACTCAGTGAATGAGTGTTTACTGAATATGAAGACTAAGAACATTACCATGCAATATTATATCTTTATAAATGCTATACACCTAAGCTACACTAAATTTATATAAAAATATTTCTTCAATAACACTTAAACTTAGTTTGCTGTAACATTAGCATTATTATGTCATAAAATTTTTAATTGTTTTAACTTTTTGATTTATTGGTAAAAACACTTAAAACACACATTCTATAGTGCTGCACAAAAAAAAATTTTCACATCCTTATTCCTTAAGCTTTTTCTACTTTAAAATTTTGATTTTTTTTTTTTTTACTTTTTAAACTTTTTGCTAAAAACTAAAACACAAATACACACATTAGCCTAGGCCTATACGAGGTCAGGATCATCAGCATCACTGACTTTCACCACATCTTGTTCCACTGGAAGGTCTTAAGGGCAATAATAGGCATGTAGTTATCATCTACTGTGATAATATCAAATGCCTTCTGGAATACCTTCTGGAGGAACTGCCTGAAGCTCTTTTGGCGGAGGTATCACTCTATTCAGAAATATACCCATAGTAATTTGTTTGGTATATATTTTATTTTTTATCATATATTTGTTTACAACCAGATAATGTACCATGAATATTCCTCTCTGTTAATGAAAATCTTGTGGTGTTGGGGACCATATTTTTAAACTTCTTAAGGAACTTGTTGAAGTCTGCAAAATCTTCTGCTAAAGCTTCTATCATGAATTTTCTTGGGAGTTCTTTTCCTTCTCCTTCCATTTACTTTTCTATTGGCTCTTCTTCAGCTATATGTTACCATTCTAGTTTAGACAATTCATCAGTTAGTTCCCCAGACACCAGCTCTATGAGCTCATTTTCATCTTCATCCACATACAGTTTAAAGTTATTTGTTATCTCAACCACACCCTTGTTGATTTTTGTAACATTCTCATGATTGGAAAATTCTTTGAAAATGCTATGCATACACTCCTTAGTGACACTACCCAAGCCCAAGCAGTTTTTGATGCAATCATAGATGTTCCACTCCTCCCAGAATTGCATCAATGTCTTCTCAGACTCTTCCTCAGTTGTAGCAACAGTCTAGGCAAAGGTCATCCTCAGGAAGTAGGCCTCAAAACCTGCTATAACTATTTGATCCAATAGTTGGATTAAAGAAATAGGGTTTGGAGGGAAAAACATTTATCTGATATTAAGATGAGGATAACCAGCCAGGCGTGGTGGCACATGCCTGTAATCCCAGCAGCTCCAGAGGCTGAAACAGAAGGATCATGAGTTCAAAGCCAGCCTCAGCAATGGTGAGGCACTAAGCAACTCAATAAGATCTTGTCTCTAAATAAAATGCAAAATAGGGCTGGGGATGTGACTCAATGGTCAAGTGCCCCTGAGTTCAATCCCTGGTCCCCCACCCTCCACCAATAAAAAAAAAAAGAATGAAGATTGCCAATTAAATAAAGGTATGGAGGAAAATTGTTAATAATAAGTATAATCTTATAAGGTATGTTATTCTCCAAACATTCCTTCTCCATTTCACTGGCATAGCAATTCAGGAAAGGATTTTGGAAGAGGATCTGAGTCATACATGACTTCTTAATTACAACTACAGTACACTAAAAATTTCTGGTTATTGATATGCTTGAAGACTGGAGGGAGTGATGTTCTAACTCTGCCAGATCACAAAGGGTTTCAATTTGTAGACTAATAACATTGTTCCCAAGCAAGATTATTATGCTAGCCAGAAAAGAATTGAAACTCACATTGACTATGTCTGCTTATGGTTGAAAGTCCTTTCAGGCATTCATTTCCAGAATAGGAAGATTTCATCCATATTGAAGATTTGCTCTAGCAAGTAGTTTTCTTTCACAATCAGCTTCTCTAGGGTGCCTTCACATCAGCTCTAACAGACTAACCATTGATCTTCATATAATGTGTTGAATAGCAATTCTTGAATGGTTAAAACCACACAAAGCTAGCAGTGAATTCAACATCATAAGTAAATCCAGCCTTTTCTGTTCTTTTATTTTTGGGGGGCACCAGGGATTGAACTCAGGGGCACTCAACTACTAAGCCACATCCCCAGCCCTATTTTGTATTTTATTTAGAGATAGGGTCTCGCTAAGTTGCTTAGCACCATGCTTTTGCTGAGGCTGGCTTTGAACTTGCAATCCTCATGTCTCAGCCTCCTGAGCTGCTGGGATTACAGGCCTGGGCTGCTGCACCCAGCCCAGCCTTTTCTTTTAAGACCTAAAACAAACTTTTCTTTTGGTTATGATTGTCAAGGTGCTGAGAGACATGCTCTTATGTATGTGGTCTTCAATCCAGGTCATTAGAAGTTTCTTCATATCTGATATAGCTCCTTCTCAAATATTTGCTAGTCTCATTGCATTCAATGAACCAGATCCTTTAAATAGCTCCCATCACTTTGTTCTTTTTCTTCAAGATTATAGCTATGGCAGAATGGGACATGCCTGACTGACAAGCAATAACCATCACTGATTTTCCACCTTCATAGCTCTCACTCACTTTTAATTTTTTTCAGGCCAATCACTTGACATGGTCTCTGCAACATTACCAGTGGGTTTGGTATACCCAGGGGCTATGATGAACAAAACAACATGAGATTAAATCCCGCACAAGAGAAAATAATGTAATCATGAGACACAATGAACATAAGGTATATGAGGCTGCTGCCAGTGCAATATAGCATACTATTTTAGGGTAAACTTTTTTATATGCACAAGTATACTCTAAAATTATGATTAAAAGTATAGTATAGTAAATATGTGAACTAATAATATGGTCAATTATTATCAAGTATTATGTACTGTGCATAATTGTATTGCTGAATTTTTATATAACTGGAAGCATAGTTGGCTTGTTTATACCAGTATCACTACAAACATGTGAGTAATGTGTTTTGCTCTGATGTGCTATGACATTATGACAACTACAACACTACTAGGTGATAGGAATTTGTCAACTCTATTATAATTTAATGGGACCATCATTGTATATGTAGTCCATTGTTGACCAAATGGTTGTTATGCAGCACATGAATCACATACTTTGATTATCTCAGGCCTCTGTTTTGCCAAAGTCAATCAGGTATTTTTACAACTCATGAGTTATGCTACACAACAGTCCAAGCACCTTCAGAGTGTAATCAATGAATGGGTATATTACTGGATATTTTAATGATCCAATGGCATAGCTATTTTATCAAATCAATTTAAAACTTTGACTAAATTCACCCCAGTGTTAATATTGTTTAACTAACAACCTTAAAGATTATGAAGACACCCAAATCTTTCTGAGAATTTGCTTGTACTTTTATCCTTGGCCTTAGATCACAGTCTAATCAAGCTTAAGTCACATAATTTCATGCATATATACCCTCACACAGACACACACACAAACTTCTACAAATGATAACATTCTCAGAGTCTAAGGAAATGTGAAGTCAGAATCAAATTTTAGTGTTCTAGTTGACTTACAGAAACATAGGATTTGCAACTATATAGATAAGTACAAAATTCTTATCTTCAACTGAAAAACTGTATTTTTGTATCTCACAAAGGTAGATATACTTGCTTTCTATTTCTCTTACTATAAACTTGCACCTGTTTCCTCCACCCGCACCCACAATCATCAGCAACCAAAAGTGGATTCATTTGACAAATGATATATCACCCCCACCAAGGGATGGCTTGATTCCATGATTTCATTTTACTTTCGTTTCTTTTCTGTCCATTCTTCCTTTCACTGTGATCATTATATTTTATGTGAAGGAGTCAAAGATAATGTCTTTCTTTGAGCAATTCTAAGATGAATGTCAGGGAAAACAGGCAATTAGAATTTTAGCACCTGCACAATTCAATTCCAAAGCACTTTAAACAACAGTGCTAAATTTACTAGAAAAAGAAAATGTTTATCTTAAATATGGTTTAATCCTCTTTTCCATGAAGCTTATGTAACAAAAAAAAATACAGCTGGAGGGTATAGTGGCCCATTTATAACCATACTTGGGTTTGTTACCAGGGAACCTGTCAAAATCAGCCTAGCTTGTTTGAATGGTTCATTTTGGCTCTCAGTGTATTTCTTCTCATTTGATTTTAGGAGTTCAAACTGGGTTAGTGATGCCAGAGAGGGGAAATGATTTTCTTTTACTTTGCCAACTGGGCAGGACTGGAATAGATGGCTAGCCACATGGTGTCATGTTTGAGGGACTTGATCATTTGTCTCTGCCTCTCTCCAGTGCTCTTTTTACTCAAATGGCTTTGGATTCTGTCCTCAGAGTCATTACTTTGGAATAAAATAAAACCTACAGCAAGCTACATATGGCATGTAAATATATCGCCCTCTTGGGGAATAATCCAATGTGTTAGACTGATCAAGCTTGACTAACAGGAAGAAATAGAAGGTAGGTTACTGTGAGAGACTCAAATGTCACACTTAACCAAAATTTAAACACTCATACTTTGCTCCCTGCTTAAAAGAAGGCAGAGCTGGGGGTCAAACTAGCCATGGTTGATATTGTTTTCATCTTCATTCTTCATAATTTGGCACCATTATACTTATTGTTCATGGTTCATTTTCTCAGTTATTAAACAAAGACATCAATGATAACCCATTGTATTATTTTGTGTTGCTGTATGGCAAATCATCACATATTTGCAGGTTCAAAACTGCATGCAATTATTGGGTTATGATTACATAGATAAGGAAGTCCAGGCAGGTTTGGCAGAGTTTTGTATTCCAGGTCTCACAAGGCTGAAATCAAGTATATTGTCCAGACTAGTTTGCTAAATATGGGGAAAAGTCCACTTTCAATCTCATATAAGTTGTTGGCAGAATTCAGTCCCTTATGATTGCAGGACTAAGGTCGTCTTCAAACCTTCCTTGAAGACTATTAGCCAGCATCACTCTTAACTTTCTTGGGTCCTTTCATAAGGCCCCTCCATCTTCAAAGCCAGCAGTACATGTTTGTATACTTTGACTTCCCTTTAGGCTACTTGCTTAACAAGACTGAGCTTTAAAATAGATCATATGACTAAATTAGGTCCTCCTTGTTAATATCACTTTTGCTATGTAATATGACGTAATCACAGGAGTAACACCATGAAACTAAATTATGGAGTCTTCAAATCTTCCAACCACTGCCTGCCTCATATGCACTTCTTTTTATATTAGAATGATTTTCCTTCATATTTCTTCTGGTTGAACTGTAAGGTTTACTTAATTTTAATATATCTGCTATATTCCTTGCTTCCTTTCCCCAAACCCTGAATCCACAGAATACTTCTTCATTGTTCATAACAAGATTTTGTAACTCAAAATGCACTGAGCCTACAAGAAAATAAGATTACTGGATGAAATCTATAAATTAAGACATACCTCATGTGGGGATACACTCTCAAGGTTCGTTTTTTCCAACTCTTGTTTCAAATACTTCTGTGATGATACAAGGAGGCAATGAACTAGAAGGATTTTTTTAAATGTTCTGTTGCAGGTTATTTTTTACTTATGTAAGCCTCAAAAAATATAAACTCCTTTGAGTAAGCCTTGGGATTATTCTGTTTCTCTATGGCAAATCATCACATTTTGCATGTTCAAAACTGCATTCACTTATTGATTTTATAGTTACACAGATCAGGAATTCCAGTGAACATCATTAGGTCAGCATAGTTTCCCAAGATTCTGATAAGCAAGCCAAACTTGTCCTTTACATTAACTAAGATAATTTCAGACATTCCCTGAGAGCCTGTGACAGTCATAGTCTTCCTAAATGAGCCTGTCAAAGTTGCATGCTCACTAATGGTAAGGGAAAACCATTTTGGAAGGAATGAATGGAGTCTTAGCTGCTCAAGGAAAGTACTCAAGTTTTAGGGCACTAGGAGTCCAAGACAAGAGAATCAGAAGCCTATGTATAAACCCAATAATAAATTGTTTTATCTTAATTTGTATTGCTGGAGAAAAAGTAAACTTTGAATCATGGAGATCTGTTACTATTTAGAATAATAAGTGGGAAATTCATATACCTAATAGGGGCCAGTAATAGAAAGTGAATGGAAAAATTCCTACCTGAATAAGAGAAAAAACAGATTGGGGGGAAATGGATCAAAGACTTAGGAGTTAGACAAGAAAGTGTGTAACCCCTCTAAGAAAACGTAGGGTAAACACTCCAGCATATAGGCAGACAATGACTTTCTCAATAGAACCTGTAAATCTCAGGAAATAATGCCAAGAGTTAATAAATGGGGTGGCACCAAATAAAAAATATATGTTTTTTCACAGCAAAGAAAACAAGAGCACTAAGAGAGAGCCTACAGAATGGGAAAAAATTTGATAGCTACTCCTCTGACAGAAAATTAATATTCAGAATATATAAACTACTCAAAAAATTTAACTCCAAGAAAAAAAAAATAAGCTAGTTAATACATGGACAAAGGAACTAAGCAGATACTTCTCAAAAAAAGAAATGCAAATTTCCAACAAATATATGAAAAAAAAATGTTCAACATCATTAGCAATTAGGGAAATGCAAATCAAAACTACCCTGAGATTTCATCTTATTTCAGTCAGAATGGCAGCCATCAAAAATATAAACAATATCTGCTGTCATATATAACAAATTAAAATGTTAAAGAATTCAAAAATATACAAACAATAATAAGTACTTTGATTTTGTTCTACTAACATTCAGAACTGTAAGAAAATAAATTTATATTATTTTTCTTTTCTTGGAGTACATTTTCCATATTTTTATTGGTGCATTAGAGTTGTATATAATTTGGAGAGGATGTGGAGGAAAGGGTACACTTTTATACTGTTGGTAGGATAACTTAGTAAGAGAACTATGGAAATCAGTATGGAGTTTCCTCAAAAGATTATGAATGGAACCACCATTTGACCCAGCTACACTACTCCTCATTATTTATCCTGAAGAATTAAAGTCATCATATTACAATGATACATGCCCATGTTTATAGCAGCACAATTCAGAATAGCCAAAATATGGAACCAGGCTAGTTGTCTATCAACAGATGACTGGATAAAGAAAATGTATAGATACACAGTGGAGTTAAATTTGGTCATAAGCAAGAATGTAATTGTATGATTTGCAGGAAAATGAATGGAACTTGGGAGCATCATGTTAAGCAAAATAAGCCAAACTCAGAAGGCCAAGGGCCATATGTTTTCTGACATATGTGGAAGCTAGAGAGGACAAAAGAAAAGAAAATTTGGGAAGGGGTCACATGAATATCAAAAGGATAACAATAAAGTAGAGGAAAGGGACAGAGGAATTGGGGATGGGCGCTAATGGATAAATACTGGGGAATGGTATTGGAGGAGCTCTATTGTTATTCTGTGTTCATGCACAACTGTGTAACAACAAGTGCCACCATTATATACAATTCTAATGCACCAATAAAAATATGGAAAATGTACTCCAAGAAAAGAAAAATAATATAAATTTATTTTCTTACAGTTCTGAATGTTAGTAGAACAAAATCAAAGTATTGGCAGGGCCATGTCTTCCTAAAACCTGTAGGACAAAGGTCTTTGCTTTCATCTTCCAGATTCTGGTAGCCACAGATGTTCCTTGGTTCATGGAAGTAATAACTTCAATCTTTACATGGTAAAGCAATTCCCATGTCTCTGTGCAAGTATTAACTTTTTATGAGGGTACCAGTCATATTGGATTAGAAAACTGTATTAATTGAAACCAATAGAATTAGGACTAGAATCAATCTCTCTTTTTAAAGAGAGACATGTTTTAAGGATTTAATTCAACTAATTCCTAATTGTAGAGAGGCTGACAAGTCCAAAGTCGGCAGGGTAGTCTGGAGACTCAGGAAAAAGTTTATATGTAGTTTTAGTCCAAAAAAATTTACTTATAGAATTCCCCAATTCTTTTTTTTTTTTTTTTTTTTTGTAGAAATGCTTTTTTGTCTTAATATCTCTGATTGGATAAATTCTACCCATACTTTGAAGGAAAATCTCCATAAGTCATAGCCTATATAATTAAATATTAATCACAGCAAAAACATAACTTCATAGAAATATCTAGAATAGTATTTGACTAAATATGTGGTTACCATGGCTTAGCCACATTGACACAAAAAGTAACCACCTCAAGCTCACCCTAATGATCTCATTTTAAGTTGAATACATCTGCAATGACTCTTTACAAGTAAGGTCATATTCTGTGGTGCTAAGGGTTAATATTTCAACTTCTCTTTTGGAGGTACAATTAAACTCAACACAAAATATAATAGTAATCACTTTAAATGATTTTGGTCTAATTACACCAATTAAAAGAAATATTCAGTGTGGATTAGGGAAAAAGGCTCAACCATATGTTGTATATAAGAGAGCAAAATCAATATAAAGACAAATAGGTTAAATGTAAAGGGATATAGAAAATATTTTATACTAACATAATAAA
Source organism: Marmota flaviventris (assembly GCF_047511675.1). NCBI lineage: Eukaryota > Metazoa > Chordata > Mammalia > Rodentia > Sciuridae > Marmota > Marmota flaviventris. The sequence continues at coordinate 105,602,221 of NC_092518.1, forward strand.
AATAAAATCTGAGTACTTATATTAATATGTCATAAAAACTTATGCCAGAATAATATCAGAATGAAAAGGGATATCACAAAATGACAAAAGGTAGCTTTTCCATGAAAACATAACCTTCTTAATGTGTCTGAACCATACAATACAGAGTAAAAATTCATGAAATAAAAGCAGAACAGAAAGGAGAAATTAACAAATCTGTATTACAGTTTGAGACTTCAAAACCCCTCTTTCAGAAATTGATAGATCAATCAGTTCACTATAGTGCACTATGAAGCTACATTAATGAAGACAGAAATTTTTTAATGGTATAGTTGACCTGAACAACACAATTAATCAACTTACTATAATTGACATTTATAGAATTATCCCATACAACAACAAAATACAGATTTTTCTCATTTAACATAGAACATTAATCAAGGTAAACAATATATTGCATCATAAAACACACTTTAACAAATTTAAAAGATTAGAAATCTTACAAAGTATGTTCTCAAAATACAATGGAACTAAACTAAGGATCAATAATAGAACGATAGCTAGACAATCCCAAATATTTGGAGAAAAAAGAACACAATTATAAACAACATAAATGAAAGAAGATACACAGATAGAAAATATGCATATGAAAAGATACTCAATATAATCTGTCACTAGAAATTATATTAAAACAATAGAATATCACTACACAATTTTAAAATTATAATGCCAAATTTCACAGGGGATTCAGTGCAATAACAACTACCCTCCATTGTTTATGAAAATGCAGTAAACAGCTTGGCAGTTCTCTCAAAGGTAAACATATGACATTTGATCTGGTAATCACACTCCTAGACATTTTTGAAAACTTATGTGCATATATAGCAGGTTTATCCACAATCTACAAAAATTGAAAGGACCCAAGATGTACTTCATCAGGTAAATGGATGAGCAAACCATGGTGTAGCCACACAATAGAATACTATTTAGTGATAAAAAGGAATGTACTTTTAATATGCATGAAAATATGGAAGTACTTTAAATGTATATTTCCAAGTGTAAGAAACCAGTTTGAAAAGGCCTAATATAATTCCATTATGTGGCATTCTAGACAGTAAACATATCCATGATCATCAGGTGTTTATGCAAAAAAGCAATGTTAAATCCTTGAAGTGAAGGGGATTTTAGTGATGAAACTATTCTATATGATACTGTAGTGTTGAATGGTTGACACTATACTTCTGTCAAAACCAATAGAACTTTAACACACAAAGAATGGACCCTCATGTATGCATATTTCAAAAATAATTTTAGACATAAAGATAAAGTAATGGTATTATAAATATACATAACTTCACTAAAGGAAGTAGCGGGGAATGTGGACCTATGCAACTTTGGAAATGAGTGGATACTAAATTAAAACCAAAAGAAACTTTGCATAAGCCTGTACTCCACTTAATTTTTTGTCCCATAGGAGTAAGAGTTAATAATTCTGATAGTGCTATGCAGTATATTGAATTTAATAAGTGGATAGGGAGAACCAGGTTTCTCACCATTGAGGTGGAAGTTTATAGATATGCAAGAAGAGGAATAGACATAGATGGTTCCATATATAAATATTTATAGGTAATATAGGTATACATATTATATATGTAATATATGTATATGATATATATATATATATATGTGTGTGTGTGTGTGTGTGTGTGTGTGTGTTTTCTGGTGCTGTTAATTGTTAGTTAAAAGGGACTACAAACAATAAACCCCAGCATTGAAGAGTATACCTAGCATCCTGATCTCAGTTACTATAGAAATGAAAACCAATCAAATGAGAACAGTCAAAGCCTACTCATTTGTTTTATGCTATAGCAAAGTACTAATCCTCCATTACTAGCATTTTGGCAGACTCAAAGGTAGACAGAGGGTTTGGAAAGCTTCTTGAGAATGCAAAAATGATATTCAGGTATGCCCTGATTGGAGTCTGTTGCCATAAGGAAGTTATAGACCAACTAACTAGAAGTGGGACTACTATTTGATTGGTTAGGGATAAATAGTTTGCTCTATGGTTTTAAATTTTAAGTGGGGATACAAATCAGGGAAGCTGTCAATTATTAATTAAGTTTTGGGCATTTGCACCAATTGCTACAGGGATTTTTTGTTTTTGGCTTTCTGAGCTACTTGTTGTACATAGTGGTCTGACTTCCCAATAAATCTACCTTGTCAATATTAGGCTGGCTTTATGGGCTGGTTACTATAGAAAATAGTTTGATTTCTTGGGCTAGATTTGTAGATTGTGAGTCAGAGTCTGATTTTCTACATGATCTGGCTGCTGTATGTTTATGTCTTTCATTTTAAAGATAATTTACAAGAAAAGGAACTTGGCTCCTTGAACCAATGACTCATTTTACAAAATGAGCTTGGAGCATCTTGTAGTGCCAAAAAGTGAGGGATTGATTTAAAAGTCAAAGCAAAGAAACAAAAACCAACACAATGATGGTCTTATGTCAAACAGGCACAGGAATCAATTGAAGGAGCTTCAGTCAAAGTTAAAGTAATTTTAAGAATAAAACAAATATTTAATTAAAATTAATAGTACTTGATTATAACTCAAATTATAAAATAGATATCCTTTAATCTATACGAAACAAATGATTACACAAATAAGTAAGAGGGTAGAATGGAAAAACAATTCCTGCATGCAAACTTCTAAGTGATTTATGCAGATACTGTTTTCCTAAGGAAGTGGAACATAATTCCTCACTCCTTAAGTATGGACTACACATGACTTCCACACAGTACAGTATGAGAGGGAGTGGGGATAAGAGACTAATTCTACAATAGAGAAAACTTACCAATACTATCTCAGTCAAGTGTTTTAGTTAGCTATTGTGTTGCTGTAATCAAAATACCTGAAAAGAACAACTTAGAGGAGGGAGAGTTTATTTGGGGCTCACAGTTTCAGAGGTTTTGCTCCACAGATGTCCAAGTCCATTTTGCTAGGCCCGGGGTGAGACCATACATTGTGGCCAAAAGGCACTGCAGAGGAAAGCTGCTGAGTTCATGGTGGTGTCAGATAGCAAATATAGAAGCAGGAAGGAGCTACAGAGAAGATGACCCCTTCCAGGGCATGCCCACAGTGACCCACCTCTTCCAGCCATGACCCATCTGCCTATAGTTATCACCTCATCAGTTCATTCAAACTAAAGTGGACTGATTAGGTTCTGCTCTCGTGATCTAATCATTGTACTTCTGAATATCCCTGTATTAAGAGGAGCTTTTAGGGGACACCTCATATACAAATTGTAACACCTGGTGATCAAGGTCAACATCAACAATTATAAGTCATGTTGACAATATGTACTGTTGATGTGATGTGATTACAATGGCATGTTCCCTCTCTAGTTTTTAACCCCAAAACATATATCCCAGGTCAAACTACAAGAAAAACATTGAGCACATCCCTATGGAGGGAATTCTACAAAATATCTAAACAGTTTTCTTCAAAATTGTCAAGGTCATAACAAAAAAGAAAAAAGCCTGAGAGACTGTCACAACGAAGAAAAGTTTAAGAAAACAAGATGACTAAATGAATTGTGGGATCCTAGATGGGAGTCTGCAGTGGAATAAAGGATATTAGTTAAAAACTGATACATTTTGAATAAAGTAAGAGCTTTAATTAATAATAATGTACCAGTATTGGTTCATTAATTATGATAAATGTACCACACTAACAATAGGGAAAATTTGGTGTAGAGTATATGGGAACATTCTGTAGCATCTTCAAAATTTTTCTTTAAGTGTAAAACTGTTCTAAAATTAAAAGCTTATTTAAAAACACATTGGGCTACACGATGAGAGTAAGCAATACAACTTTCTGGACTCCAGATTGCCTCTGATATAACCTGACCACTGAGACAGCAGAAACCTTCTTTGGCTTCTCTGGTGGAGGAGAGAAGTTCAGAATGAAGTTTTAACACTACAGTGTGGGTAATGCTGAATACTTTAGGCAAGGGGGAAAAATGTTGAGAGGGGCCTGACCTACCTCTGAGTTAAAGTCAAGCAGGATCCAAAAACCTTAAAGTGGGGGTTTGTAAAATAGCCACAGAAATTTAGCAACTAGTTCTAGAGCAGCTCAAATGTGAAAGGAAGCAGACTTTGGGGCCTTGTGGAATATTTTACATGGGTGCTGGTCAATGGAGAGTTGCACTTGCAGGGGACTACATTTAGCAGAAAGCACTATGGTATTTGCAAATAGAAATAAAGGATATAAGCTTCCTAATTTAGATACCACAAGATGCAAGAAGATGAGGGGGACTATTCCCACATTGGCATTCACTGAGTAAAAATATACCTGTGCCTTCATTGTTCATTTGGTGGGAAGAAAAAAAAAAGATAATCCAGGATAATTTTGTGTTTGTGTGAATCAAAAAAGATGCACACTTCTTGTGAAATTATTTTTCTAGGCAACATCCAATATAAGGGCCTAGTAGAGAAACAGATATCTTGAGTGGATGAAGGGAAGATGTGGCCCAGAAAAATCAATCATTCTCATCTTTGGGGGATTAAGTTGTCCTTCAAGAAATGAGTCACATAAAATGTGATCTAGAGGAAAGCCCAGTGTAAACCTCTGGTCTGATCTTTCTGTATCCACTCTGGGCTGATAGCCAGATAATTTTAAATCAATTGACTATGGACTCAGGTTGAATTAGATGGTTTGAGACTAATGGAAAGTGTTTTATTAACCCATAACTCAGAGTACTTTTGTACTGTATGGTTATCTATTCTGGGAAAAATATATATATTGTTTTACTTTAATTTTGACCCTTAAAACTATAAGAGGAGCTGGGTGTGGTGGTGTATACCTATAATCCCAGCAGCTTGGAAGGCTGAGACAGAAGGATAGTGAGTTCAAAGCCATCCTCAGCAAAAGTGAAGTGCTAAGCAACTGAGTGAGACCCTGTCTCTAAATAAAATACAAAATAGGGCTGGGGGTGTGGCTCAGTGGTTGAGTGTCCCTGAGCTCAATCTCTGGTAAAAAAAAAAAAAAAAAACTGTAAGAGGAAAGAAAAACAATTTTTATAATGTTCATTACAAGGAGATAATAAATCTCAAGAGGGAGATTTAATAATTAGTTCAAGGTAACACAAACAGAAAGTCATAAACACTAACTTCAAGTACAGCTTCTTGACTTTTATCTCAACATTCTTTTCACTCTGCCTAATGCCTCACATACACATCTACACATCCTAGGATCTCAGTCTGAACATCTTGGCCCCCTTCAAGCTATCCTAATGTTTCATAGAAAAGAGCTCAAGTGAGCATACAGAGCAGCCCATAGTGATCTTTTATGTTACTAGAACTGAAATGGGGGGAGGGGGGATAATCTTTACTATTGGCATGAAATTACATTTGATTGTTTCCTCTACTCAGCACTGCCTATTATGTGAAACTGCTCATGGTATCTCTGCTTATTGAGACCACTTTGCAGGTTATTGGCAGGTCATTTGTCACAAGGGCCTGAATAAGATATACTTTGACCAGAAAAGTCAGTAATATAAAGGACATTTTTTTTTTGTATTGACACTGCCCCAAGTTGCAAGATGAGCTAAACCATCTCTCAGATTCCTAATTAGGAGACTTGGCTTCAGGAAGATAGCTAAAACAGAATACTCCCATCATCTTTTTGGTGATTGATACATTAGGCACCAGTGATCTGTTTCTCAGAATATTCATGGGTTTTTGCTTAATTTATTCCCATCCTTTAAATCATGGAGGACAAGAGTAAGGATATAATGAAAGGAGGCACAGCTCCAGTAATGGGAGGTAGTACAAATTGTTCCAACCACAAAATAGTTCCAAACTTCTTCTTTCCTCTGTCAAATAAGAGAAACAATGTTGGACAACAAAGTCAGTGGTGCTGTAAGGAATGATGGCTGAATATAGTAAGAGATCAGACAATCAGCTTCAGCACTTGGAGTAAAACAGAGTTTGAAAAAAAAAAAAGCCTAATTCTGGAGTGATCTCAGATCCAATTTTATTATTGTTCTCTAACTACTGAATTCCACATATTTTATTTATTTATTTATTTATTTATTATTTGAATCATTTTATTTCTCTTCTTAAATGACATAAAATAATTCTTTATTGCAAATGAAATCACATGACAATACAGCATCACTTTTACAACAGAGATCATAATGACTTTCATTCAGATGGACAATACTAACAAGTATGCATTCTACATCAACATAAAAAAAATTCTTCAAGAATAAACAAGTGTGTAAAATTTATATTTGTAATACATCTTAAAGATTCTAATGAAACAGCAAATAATGTAACAAACATATAAATGCATGACTGAGCTTTCAAGATAGTAAGGGAGACACCCAAGTGCCCAGAATGTATACAGCTATGATAATAAGATAAATGTGATCTTAGGGCTGCCCCTAGAGGCATGTCATAATGGGAATGAAAGATTCTGGTTAACTAAAGTTTATAATTTGGCAAATAAACAGGAAAAGAGGTCGTTGGGTTCTTTTCAAAGTAAAACTAGAACCCTTGTATAAAGTCAGGAATCTTGATGTTCTACATCCTTAGTAGAGGATGTAGAGGAAAAATTTAACCATAGGAAGTCTCATCTAAGTAGAGGAAAAATTTAACCATAGGAAGTCTCATCTAAGATAATGGTAAGGGTGAGTAAGGAAACCTTCCTTTAGAATTTACAGCCATGTGTTTGGCTTTCAATTTCACATTACCTGCTTGGTTTGCAGAACTTCATACTCATAAATTAACTTAGTTCAGTTTCAGTATGTGTTATGGTTAGGATATGAGGTGTCCCCCAGAAGTTCATATGTGAGACAATGCAAGAAAGTTCAGAGGAGAATTAATTGGGTTGTAAGAGTCTTAACCCAATCAGTGATTTAATCCCATGATGGCAATTAACTGAGTGGTAACTGAAGTGATAGAATGTGGCTGGAGGAGGTGGGAATTGGGGTGTCGTTTGGGGTTTATGTTTGTTTTTTATTAATTTTTAAAATTTGTTTTAGTTATACATGACAGTAGAATGCACCAAATTTGATACATCATATATAATGGAGTATAAATTCTTATTCTTCTGGTTGTAACAATCTTATAGTTATGTATGTACATAGGGTAATAATGTCTGATTCATTCTACTACCCTTCTTACCCTTGAACCCCCTCCCCTCCCTTTACTCTTCTTTACCTAATCTAAAACAATTCTGTTCTTCCCTAGCCCCCCCATTGTGAATTAACATCTGCATATCAGAGAAAACATTTGACTTTTGTTTTGGGGGGGATTGGCTTATTTCACTTAGCATAATGTTCTCCATCTCCAACCATTTACCAGTAAATGCCATAATTTCATACATCTTTAAAGCTGAGTAATACCCCATCATATATATAATATATTATATACATATATATAATATATACATTACATATATATCATATATGTTATATATACATATTATATATGTGTGTGTATGTATGTGTGTGTGTGTGTGTGTGTGTGTGTATATATATATATATATATATATATATATATATATATATCACATTTTCTTTATCCATTCATCTGTTGAAGGACACCTAGGTTGGTTCCATAGTTTAGCTATTGTGAATAGAGCTGCTATAAATATTGATGTGGCTACATCCCTGCAATATGCTGATTTTAAGTCCTTTGGGTATAAACTGAGAAGTGGGATATCTAGGTCAAATGGTGGTTCCATTCCAAGTTTTCTGAGGAATCTCCACACCACTTTCCATAATGATTGCACCAATTTGCATCCCCACGAGCAATGTGTGAGTGTACCGGTTTTCTCACATCCTTACCAACATTTATTGCTATTTGTATTTTAGATAATTGCCATTCTGACTGGGGTGAGATAAAATCTTAGAGTAGATTTGATTTGCATTTCTCTAACTGCTAGATGCTGAACATTTTTTCATATATTTGCTGAATGATTCTATTTCTTCTTCTGTGAAGTGTCCAATTTTTTAGCCCATTTATTGATTGGGTTATTTGGGGGTTTGGGGGGTGTTAAGTTTTTTGAGTTCTTTATATATCCTGCACATTAATTCTATATCTGAGGTGCATGTGCTAAAGATTTTCTTCCATTCTGTAGGCTCTCTCTTCACATTGTTGATTGTTTTCTTTGCCGAGAAGAAGCTTTTTAATTTGAATCCATCTCATTTATTGATTCTTGATTTTATTTCTTGTGCTTTAGGAGTCTTGTCAAGGAAGTCAGATCCTAGTGAAGATTTGGGCCTATTTTTTCTTCTATTAGGCTCAAGGTCTCTGTTCTAGTACCCAAGTCCTTGATCCATTTTATGCAGTGTGAGAGATAGGGGTTTAATTTCATTTTGTTGCATGTGGATTTCCATTTCTCAGCACCATTTATTGAATAGGCTATCTTTTCTCCAGTGAATGTTTTTGGTACCTTTGTCTAGTATGAGATAAGTTATATGTCTAGTATGAGTTCCAGATATTTTAAATGTCTAATATGAACCTCTCAGACAGCAAGGTTGTATCTGCATACCCAAATGATTTGACCTATTTAAAACAAATTATAATATAAAGGAAATAGTTGACTAACAGCATGCAAGGGTTGTTGTTTAAGTATCATGTAAAATATTCATCTTTTCTATTATTTAGCCAATTAAACTCTATTACTTGTACATAGCTTGTAAGAAAGATCACTAAAACTTGTCACATCTTTGTTCTACTCTCCTTGTCTCAGCAACCCATTTACCATTACCATCCATCTTATGATGCCAGCATCCTCAAGGTTCATGTTTGAAAAATATTGCTATAGATAAGTGTTAGAAAATACTATATCCTTAATAACACATTGTTTAGAAAAGATTCTTTGTGTCAACCCCACCCCATACATAATAATCATCTTATGTTATATGTAGTAAAGACGAAAGCACCATCCTAACACTGACTGAAAATATTTCTCTAATCATTCTGTCATAGTGCCTTAAATGTCCATCCTGTCATGCTTGTACAGCTACATATGCAATATTTGATCAGTCGTCCATAGTACATGATATGAACTACTTGTAGGATATAAGAATTAAGAGAAGGACAAGCCCTGTCCCTTATGTTTGAGGATCTGACATGATATGTAAATGTAAACAAGTAAACACACTAATTAAAATTATAACAGAGATGGGCTGGGGTTGTGGCTCCGTGGCAGAGTGCTTACCTAGCATGCTTGAGGAACTGGTTTGATTCTCAGAACCACATACAAATAAATAAAATAAAGATCCATTAACAACTAAAGCTATTTTAAAAAATTATAACAGAGAAATAAGTCCTATGATAATGAAGAGTAAGAGCACATGTCTCAGTAAGTGATACCCAGGAATAATTTCCTGGAAGATTTACATCTAGGTAGGTAAGGTGGAAAAGTTAAGAGACATATCTTTAAAGAGGAAACATAAAGACTCACACACATCAGAGTGTACTGTTTATTGAGGAGCCAAAAGTAATTCCACACACCTAATAAGGCATGACATAACGAAGTAATAAGTTGAGAGAATGGAAAGGTAAACTAAGGGGTCAAGTTTAAAATGCCTTGTGGCTCATACTAAGGAATTTGGACTCTCTTTGAAGTTGTCAAGTGTCACTGAATGATTTTAAAAAGGAGGATGCATTAGAATTGGGTTCATGGGAACTTTACCAAGCATATTTACTGTTTCTATGCTAATATAGTCAAATAAAAGACGAGGCCACCAATAATGTCAACATGGCTCAACCTTAGAGTTACCCTGCCTGCATTAGATGTGTTCTCAGCTGAACATTGGATTAATTACCTTGAAAGCCAGCCACTTTTAGTAAAAATGTAATCTCTCTCATGCAGAGCTTAAATTTATCCCAAGAGACAAAGTAGAGCCCCATTTGGGCAAAGACATTTAAACTATGTGTTTACTCTTCAACTTTTATATCTAATTAGCAATCAGCAGGGCATAACCAGCTCTAGAACCTCTGCTAGCCCCTTGCATTTACACAGCCTTTGGGCAGTAGTCAAGCTGCAAATAATACCACCTGCATTAATATGTAATTCAGATTTCCATCTTGAAGGGCTATAAAAACTGCAGAGTGTTAGCAATTGTAGGAAGGGAGAAAAGAACTAAGCTTTCAAATGTAATAAAGGTGCCCCTCATTTGAAAAAAAAAATAGTGTGCAGGGTATCAGGGAAACTGCAGATGAATAATTTGAATGGGGGCATTTTCTACCTTAATCAACTAAGGAAGACTATGGCATAAACACAATGTCTTGTGATACTGCTTGTCATAGCTGACTGCTACACTTTCGTGTATAATACATTTTAAGGAAAAGATCTCAATCCTCTAATAGAGTACTTCAGAAAAGCAGTGAATGGTAATTGAGTGTTTAAAAGTAACTGGACTGGTACTACTTACAAATGACTGTTGCTTGAGGTGCCATAGGAAAACTGGGACTTGGAACCAGCTCTATCAGTAACTCACTAAGTAACCTTGGGAAGGTTTCTTAGAATATCTCTAGTCCTTTTTTATTCATCTAAGAAAGGTGTGAAATGATTTAAAGAAGAGATTATAAATATTAATATTAAAATGTTAAATATATATATATATATATATATATATATATATATATATATATGTGTGTGTTGATGAGCGTCTGGATATGAGTGAATCATTGAATGAATCATAGAACTGGAGAGCTGGAAAAGATCTTAATGCTCATCAATTCAACCCACTCTTCTACAGATGAGAAATTTGAATCTATAGACAATGTGACTTTTCCAATGACAATTTTCCACAGAGAACCACCTCCCACTCAGCTTAACTCCCACTTTAACTGACCAGTTTCCTTCATGTTATTGGGACTACAAAAGGCATTGATAAACCAACTTGATAAGAGAAAAATGAGGCCGAAATGGCATAACTTCTAAGCCTTGACAATAGAGAGTAGTGGTAGTAAGTGGAAATAATGTTGGCACTAAGAGTGCTACATAATGGTATTAGAGTGAAGGAATTAAGAATTTCAGGACTTTGATGTAGACCATTGCCAACACTAAACAACAACAACAAAAAATGCACCAAGGAACAGTGACAAAGAAAGGCAAAGTAATGCAGAGTTGAATTTGTTGTGACTTTGATCACAAATCCCAATGCAAATTCCAGTGAGAGGGCTAATCACATATGGAATATTCCCTTTTATCCATGATTTTTAAGATTTTGATCAAAACTGACCATGCATCTTGATCTATAGAATTTGATAATTTCCTAACACTTTCATTGCCACCACTATAGTTGAAGTCACTATCACCTCTCACCTATTATTGCATAAGTCCTCTGTTTTCTCTCCTTCCACATTTCTATGATCTGCTCTTAAAAACAGTAGTGATTCTGTTAAAATGTAAGCCAGATCATGTCTTGTACGCTACAGCCTAAGACAATTCAAAATTAATGCAGTGGCCCTTAGGGCCCCATGTAATTTTTTTCTCTATTAACTCCCTGTCCTTCTTTCCTGCCATTCTCCATCTTGTCATTGTTCCGGCTTCTACACCAAACATGTTGGTTCCTGAGAATCTTCATTTGCTACCACTATTCTCTAGAAAGCTTATCCTCTAGACATCTGCTTACTTCCAAGACCCTCTATTCTACTTTCACTTAGGTATTTCTTGATCTGTATAAAAAATGGTAACAACTACCTACCCAAACCATCTCCAGAACTCCCTTACCTTATTTTATTTTTCTCCATTTTACTTATTGTCATTTTATTTTCCCCACTAGAATGTAAGTGCTACAAGATAAGGCATTTTAGTATTTTTGTTTTGTTTTCATTTGGCTTGTTTTTATTTTCAGTAACCTATTCTAATGTCTAAAATAAGACCTGGCATATAGTAGATATTAAAAAAAATGTGTTTGTTGAATGAATCAATGATTGAATAAGCACTTGAAAGTGTCAACTATGCTATGTAACAGGTGCTTTACTAAGTCTTTTGCATTTATTGTCTCAATTTTTGCACATACATTAGGTACTAATAGTTATTCCTTTTCTGAATGAGAAATCTAAGAAGTTAACTAATTTGTTCAAAGCCACACAATTAGGATTCATAAAAATTCAAGCACAGCTGATTCAAAGATCTGTGTGTCTGGCTATCAAGAAATATAATCTCCTTAAGTTTCTGATTCTCACTTTGCCTTTCCTTTCTTGATCTTCCCTTCCCTTTCTCACCTCTTCCCCATTTGGTTTACAGGAATACTTGACTTTACATATGTCACTATAGAGGAAAAAGCTCTCTTCCTCACTGCTGAATCTCAATCTAGTAAGTCATGAGATTCTAATCAGGGTACCATTTGTTTCAACAAATAACTCTAAATACTGATGAGATAGCATAGAAAACTGAACAAAAGCTGGAAGTATGTGATGCCGAGAGGCCTGACCAACCGGCTAGCCCCATGAGATTTTGGTGCTTATCTAAAGTTCAGCATATGAGAGATCTTGTGGATACCCTGGGAATAGGAATACAAAACAGCTACAGAAAGCACTGAGTTTTGGTCATAAATTTCAAATATCTTTGTCAAGCTGTCACTACACTGAATACAATACTTGTATCAGTCTGTGTGCTTATTGTCAATGATATTTTCTTGAGAAAGGAAGCAAGCAAGAAATTTGGTAAACTAGAAAAACCACACCTTTGGTCTTGAAGAAAGATGTGAATTTTATTTGGAACTCTATGAAAACATTGGAGGTGATAGGTTGGATGTTTCTCGCAATAGTAATAATTACCTGTATTGATTACTCTTGTCCTTGATGGTTTTCAAAGTGCTTTTATCTGTATTATTTCAATTGAACCTTTTAACAGCTGCTTGAAGTATGCAGATGAAGAAACCAAATTCCTGAGTATGATGGCCAGTGAGTAGAAGAGCCTGGACTATTACCCAAATTGTTTTACTCCCAGTTTATTGTCCTCCTTCTCACACAAATCTTTCTGGTAATTTCTTTGTGGAATCATTACACTAATAATACATTTCTTCCTAACATATTCAAGTCTGATAATCAAGTGTTACCAAGGTTTTCTCAATAGACATGAAACAGATAATCTGTCTTTTTTTTTTGGTACCAGGGATTGAACTCAGGGGCACTCGACCACTGAGCCACATCCCCAGCCCTATTTTGTGTTTTATATTCAGAGGTAGGGTCTCATTGATTTGCTTAGGGCCTTGTTATGTTGTTGAGGCTGGCTTTGAACTCAAGATCCTCCTGCCTCAGCCTCCTGAGCTGCTGGGATTACAGGACTGCACCACCATGCCTGGTTGGCATAGGTAACCTCTTAACTGAAATTATAGGAGTAGTACTTCAAAGCCTCTGACACACTAGTTTGACCTAAAACCTTATGTTTCCCAAATCAATTAAACTACTATCAGAGAATCAAAAAGTAAGCACTGACCATATATTATAAATCAATGTAACCAGTTGACTTCAATATTCCAGGAATACCTTAATGAATGAGCCAGTGGAAAGATAAATTTAATGGAAGAAGAGGATGAAAAAGGAGAGACAAACAGCTCTGAATAAATCAAAGAACATAGATAGTCACAGGAAAATATGAGAACACAAAGTACCTAGTGTAGGAAAGAAGGAATGAATGGTTCAATGAGGATCAAAAGGAAAAAGGATCTAGAACTTAAAACCATTAATGACTACTTTTGATTTGGCTAGCTCTGATGGAAAACAAGAAGTTACGTCTTATGTGAAACCAATTAAAAGGAGTCTGTAGAGGCAAATTATTATCTGTACACATCACAAAAAAGGAGAAAAAAAGGCTTAGCTTTCCAATGTACTACAGTTTGATACCCAAAGAAGATGGAACAGGTTTTCCTAGAAAGCTAATGAACTACTAAATGGAGGGTGTAAACTGCAAATGATGCCAATCAGAAATATTAACGAAAACTACACTGCATGCTGACTTTTTCACTCCATCCCTGAATTAAAATCTGCAAAGACTCACACACATGCACACACACACACACACACAATACTATGGAGTTTTGAAACACAACTAGCTTTTGAAGAAAGCACTAAAACATCTAGGAGTACAAATAATACAAATAATGTTTCAGGTAATTATTTTCTTTAATTCTTCAAGTGTTCAACAGTAATAATCATAAGTTGGTCAATGATTACTTTTAGGTGAAAAAGAAACAAGACCTGTTAACCAATATTCATTTAAAGGAGTATTTTTAGAACATTTGACTTACAATTTCTAAGAAATGATATTTTTCTTTCCTCACAATACATATGGAATATTATTCTGTAATAAATGCTGCATTATTCTATTTTCTATTGTGGAACAAAATGCCCAAGGGTAACTGCTTTTAAATGAAGGAGGTTTATTTATTTCACAGGTATGGAGATTCAAAAACATAGCACCAGCATCTACTCAGATCTGGTGAGAGCTTCTGGCTACATCACAACATGGTAGATGGCATTATGATGGAAGCACATGTGAAATGGAGAGATCACATGGCAAAACAGGAAGCCTGGATTCATAGGTCAGGAATAGCTTTGTTTTAGCAAACATCATTACAGGAACAAGGTCCCCCAAAACCCATATTAATCCCTTCTCAGGGCAGTTTCCTTATGATTTAGTTCACCTTCCACTAGGTCCCAATACATAAAGGCTCCATCACCTCTAAGTCATCACACTAGAAACTAAGATTTCAGCATGTAAAACTTGGGGGAACATACTTATACCATATCCAAACCATAGCCAATGCATTTACCAATAAATTAGATAAGGATGTTAAGTGGGTACTACTAATCACAACACCACGTTTTCTTTTCATGTTCAAATGTCTAAAATTGGAACTTCTTGAAGACATGCACTTTTTCTTTGGGATACAAAAAGAAATAACTTCTGCAAAGTTTATCACAATAAGTTTGATTATTGTTCACAAAGCATACCTTCTAGAGCTGGGATGCACATATGTTTCTTTTTATATGGCAATTTCAATTATTCTATAGTAGTTGCTTGGGCACTGCTAAGAATGAGGCCATTTCCAGACTCATTCAAAAAGAATCCCATGATTCATTTGTCACATCCATGGCAGAAGAAAAAAAGTGGTATCATAGGTATCAAATATTTACCATTCCTTCACCAGTATTATTTTGATCCTCTTAATTCTAATGACTAAAATTTGAGTAATTATTCATAGGGAGGTAGTGATAATTTCTGAGGGAATAGTGTAGTCTATTCTGACTCTCTTCAGAGATGTGTACATGAGAGGTATAAAACATAAATTTTTGATCTATTATATAAAATGATAACAAAAATTGGTATCTAGGTTTCAGCATCTTTAAGGAAAAATATGACTGGAGCAAGATTAAAAGAAATAAGAAATAGGAAGTCTATGTACAATTCAATTCATTGGTCTCATTAAAATAAGCTGCTTTGATATACTTCTTAACTAAGCCATGATTTTTGTTTAGACTTAAGGAAAAAGGACAATTTTTTTCTCCTAATATGCTTCTAGGATCTTTAGAGAAGCCTATGGATTTAGTAACTTCTGTGGCAGCAAAAGCAAGCAATTTAGAGCTTTGATGCCAACATTCCACATCCACCATCTTCCATAAGAGATATTAATGGAAACTCCCTTGCTTGCCTGATTGTTTACACTTACTTTAGACAGTTATCTCCCATTATTGAGATTTTCTTTAAAATCCTAAACAGTTTTTTCCCTGTATCCTCCTTTCCTTGGTCTGACCTTTTCCAGGTTGGAAGGACACAGAAAAAAGATAAATCATCACACTGTTTCTATTTCTCCTCAGGTTTCTCAAGATCTTATCACTCTTGCCCTCTAATGTTATTATTGCTACCCAGGTAACAAAATTACTTGATATGGTTTGCTTCAACCCAGTCCTCTCCAACTAACCTAGTCTCCAATTTCTTTGCCATGTCTAATAACACTTTATCTACAAAGAAAATCCTCTCTTTACTTAAAGATTTTAAAAATATTTTAGTTGTAGATGGACACAATACCTTTATTTTATATATTTATTTTTATGTGGTGCTGAGGATTGAACTCAGTGCCTCACATATGTCAGGCAAATGCTATGCCACTGAGTTATAACCTCAGCCCAAGAAAATCCTCTTCTAGATAAATATAACATTCTCCAGTCTTTCCATTAACTGCTAAATTATTCCTTAAAGGGAGATTGCCATTTTTATTCATATTAACACTTTAGAGAACAATCTTTAAGTACATTAACCACTTAATGGTTTATGATGATATTATTTGCTTTCCCATCCAAATATAGTTAGCACCAAGTAATTAAGTTTGTTGTCAGTACCAAATGATATTATTTGTGCTTTTGGTCTTCCTGATGGGTCCCTTCTAAAACCTCCAGAGACAATACATAGTCCAGTAGCCTAGGTTGAAATAAACAACACCACTATGCAATATGTCAAATGCCAAAAATCCAACTTCCTTCTCTGGGATGCAAAAATATTGAATATAATTTTAGCATATGGGATTGCCAAGAAAAAATACTGAGTATTACATTATATGGTAATTTATCATCAATATACTTACTACTCACTTAAGCAAATTATATAATTACAAAATTTTCTCATTGGATTCTGTTACTGGGAATCAATGTGCATTTTACATTGTTTATTCAAATAAGAGGCCTATTGTCTTGGGTAAGTCCACTTAAGGTAGATTTCATGATGGTCATTCTTAAGACCATATTGCTATTCTTGGTCTATTGATCCCAGTTATTCCATAAATAGATTACTGGTTGGTTGGCTTGCATTATAAGAGAAAATACCTTCCCACTGAAAACTAAAGGAGATTCTGAGGGCATTTATATGGGTTCCAGGCACTTAGAGAAAGCCTAAACCCAATCATCAGGTAAACCCTCAGGTAAAATAAATATTCAATTATTGAAGAACATTGAGATTCTGTCCTATAATGCTTGAAAAACGGCCTATACTTTTATATGCATCCTTTTGTTTTAAAACAAAAAGGCAGAAATAGGTATTATTTAGGTTTCAATGATAGTATGAAATGTGTCATAAAGGTTACTAATAGCTCTTAAAGTGAAGTGTTTGCAAAGTGTTTGCTTTTTAAATAAATTAAAGTCAAATCAAGTTTATCCCCTCTTTTTGGATGTATGGAAAGAAAATTATGGGTAATACCCAAGGAATTCTGCATTACCAATGTCTGATAGAGAGTCATAAATATGTATGGGTGTAAGCTGTTCTATGTGGCATTGCAATAGTTTGGATCTTGAACATCCTCTAAAGGACCATGTTTAAAAGGTTTAGTTTCCAGTCTTGACATTATTGGGAGGTGGTGACTTTAAGAGGTGGGATCTGGTGGGAGGAATTAAAGTCATTGGGGACACCCTTCTAGGTAATAGTGAACCCCAAGACCCGCACCCCTCCACTTCCTGGAAGCCATGAGGTGAATGGGCATCCTCTATCATCTGCTCCTGCCATGATGTGCTGTTTTACCACAGACCCAAAGAAACAAGGCCAGGCAATCATGGAGTAAAACCTCTGAGACCATGAACCAAAATAAATCTCTCTTCTGTAAATTGATTGTATTCAGTATATTTTTACAGTAAAACTAAGCTGATTAACATAAGCCTGATGCAAGAAAGTAATATTACTGGTTGGGAAATATAAGCCTTGTATAAGAATCAGGGAGTAAGAATCTAAGTTTAAATCTTCTATTCATCAATTACCAGTGATATGTCATTTCACTTCTCAGGGATTTAGTCTCTTAATGGATAGTTATGCAAGATTCTTATTGAGAATTTTCCATTTTTCCTAAGGTTCAAAGGTTTGGATTAAAAGTAAATTTTGGTTCAATCCATGCTCACAAAGAAGAGTGGATAGAACTTTCATATGGTTTACAGTCCACCTGTGGTTTCATTTTCTCTGTCAAGAATATCTTTAGTAATGTCAGAAGGTAATCCATCATTTAGGAAAAGTAAAGTTCTGCATCATTGTAGTACCAGTTTTAGTTTGATTTGAAGAACTGACTGGGCACTGTCTTTTCTAGGTAAAGCCAAGAAACTTGCCTACAATCTTCATGTCCAAAACCAAAGAGCATATTTTCTTTTGTAGAACTAAGTACTTATTTAAAATACCAAGAATTAATTGGCATTGTTGGTTGAAAGTATTAAGGAATTTTGTGAAATAAATATTCATATGCACTACCTTCAATGTCTCTCTTTTCCTTCTCTCTTGAATCAATTCCAGTCAGCAAATCCATTATTTATTTTTGAAAAAAATTCCTGTTGACCTATCACTTTCCAAAACAATGGGTTAATTGTTATAGATCCATCATACATCCATTTTACTCAATCTATCACTCTCCCCTTCCAGAAAAAGAACTTTTTCTTGGTACCAGATACCATTGTCTATTTGACTGGTTAATCATTTTCAGCCTGCTTTGAAAATTTCTTCTTGTGGCAGACCAGTTAGATGTTCATAAAGCCCATTTCCTCTTCTTCCTTAGCATACAGTTTGATTAAGTTTCCTAGTTTCCCTTGCAGTTCATTGTAGCCAAGGAGTTTTGAATAATGGAAAATGCATACCTGTTGGAAGGAGCACTTTAAAAATACTCCCAATCACAATCCTCCAACTAATTCCTTTTCTACCAGCCTGATGCACTATGGTCAATGTAAATTCTTTGACCAAGGAATCCAGGTATTAAGGAGAGTGGAACCATGAGAGTCTTGAGGAAAACAATTCATTTAACCACATTTTGAAATTTACATGATCAGGGTATTTTGTTTTCTTAATATATTTAGCATTTGCTTATTAGAGAAACTAAAGTTTACTTAACTGATATATGATTTATTTTTCTGACTTCTAAATGTTACAGAAATATTAGTCCTTGCACATATTAGGATATATTAGTTTTCCTTGTTTGTTAATTTCACCCAGGTTATACACTAATGAGTCACAAATCCCTAGCCTGGATTTGTCCCCTAAAATCAGAACGATGTAAACAATTGCTTACCTGACATTTCTACTTGAATTAAAATTTAATAATATTGTCTGTACCCCTGAAAAATCCCTATGAAACATATTCCTTTCACTATTTTTCCCATCTCAGTTACTGGTCACTACATTCTTCTAGTCACAAGGCCAAAATTCTGGAGTTATCTTAGATCTTTCTCTTTTTTATCATCTGATCACATTTTTCATTATATCCTGATGGCTCTACCTTCAAAATATGTACAAAATTCACTCACCATGTCTATCATTACTGTCTTAGTTGCCAAAACATCACCTATCATCTGAAGTATTGTAATCATCTTCTAATTGATCTCAAGACTTCCTTTTCTTGCATAACTCAAGTGTATTCATAACAAAGTGATCCTCTTAAAATGTACATTATACATATCTTCACTTAAAAACTTCCAGTACCCTCTCATCTCACCCATATTAAGTGTCAAGGCCCTTATACTGGCCCATTCATCTTCTTAATCTAACCTCTGGTCTTTTTTTTCCCCTAGCACTCTCCTCCTTGCTTGCTCTTTTATAACCACACTAACCTCCTCTACGCTGTTCCCTGAACTTGCCCACTCAAACTCCAAGGCCTTTTGTACTTAATATTCCAATTGGCTAAAATTTTCTTTCCCAAAATATCTTAACATTTAATCTCACTTCCTTCAGGTATTTACTCAAATGCAGCTTTCTCATGCCAGTCCTTACCACCTTACGTAAAATTTCAAGTCTCCAAACCTGGTTCACATACATTCCCTCTCACCATTAGCTTTATTTTCCTCCACATTACTAATAACCATCTAATATATTATATATTTTATTCAATAGTTATTATTGTTGCATTCTACCAAATAGAAAGTAAGTTCCATGACAGACTCTTATTCAATGCTATACTCCCAGCACCAAGTATGAACAAGTAGCAAGTTCACAACCAATTTGAGTTAAACAGATGAATTTTGCATTACTATTCTCTTAAATTTGTTCAGGCAGAATTAAGAAGTAGTTACTTTACCATCCACAGGTCCCTATGCAAATTTTAAGGAAAAAGTCAGCCCTTTCAGTGTTAATTGTCTATGTTCCCATGATAGGTCTGAATCCTCCAAATACTTACTGGGTGGGTTAAAATAGCTAATTCCCATGCCACCGTAGATGGTATTCATTACGCAGCTGCAGTATCATTCTACTCAGGTTGTGACTTAGTTCTGTCTCTAGATGCCTTGGCCTGGCAGAATCCATCTCCACTGACTTCTATTCAATATCCTGTCAGCCTATTTGAGCCTCTGTTACTGTAGAAGAAGCTGATAAATAACTATCATCTGTCTAGTATTCACAGACTTTTCTTCCTTCCTGAGATGTACCTGATTAGTTCTTACAGCAAGCTCTTGGGGAGAGGCTCTCTGTTTCCTTCATTCTCAGTTTCATTACTTCTCTTTGTACTTAAATCTGTAAGTCACTTCTCTCCATCTACTTGCACTTTCCTTTCCTTTCCTTGTTTTTTTTTTTTTTTTTTTTTTTTTGTAATTTGATCACTCTCCTAGTCAACTTTCCCCTAAAGCCATCAACACATGTTATCACTTTTTTGAGTACTCCATTTTGAGTGCAAAATGGTCTGGGCAAATGTTTTACATAAAACAGGATAATTATGTGATATTTAGGATGATCATGCATCATAATTCTATGTACATTTTAGAAGTCATCTTTTCCAACACATTCATTTTTTCAAGTGGGAAACTAAGTCCCAAAGAATCAGAGGCACTACACTTATGTAGTATTTGCAAATTGCTTTCATAATTATCTCTATGTTTCACTAACCATGCAGGGCAATAGCTATTATTTGTATCTTATATACAAGAAAACTGGAAATTGAGGCTCCAAATAGTTGAGTAACTTCCAAGTCTCACACACAGAAGAGGCAGGAATCCTGATCTTCTGCTTTTTCCATCATACTCCTCTATTTTCTACATAAGGCTCAAAAAAAGAGAAGTATTGAACTTCTTTATGGGATGTACAGAGGTAGAGAAAAGGGATTGTGGAGGGGAAAAGTTGACCCACAGTGAAATTTATTATTTCTCCTGAAGAGCAGCCTACTTCTGCATATTTGTCACAGCACTTCTGACAGTTGGTGTAGTGCTGATAAGATACCAAGGGCACAGACACAAAGATTAGTTTAGACACAAAGCAGCATGGGTAACTTCAGTGGTCCTTAAGAGACACTTTGTCCCCAGGGAGCATCAGTACTGCCAGTTGGCAGACACAAGTAATGGGCAAGACCATGCTTTGTAACTCTTTGTGGATAAGTAAGAATAGAGTTCCTTTATCTGCTTTATGTGAGCAATTACCCTCTGAATTTTAAGGTAAGAGGGAATACAATATATTCCCTCACTTAAATAACCCTTACTTTTTCAGATGTTTTACAGTTAAAACTAAAATATGGAAGTTTAAATTGTAAAATGTGCCTGCATATGTATATGTACATTGCACTAATGATGATAAGCTTTATAATAACTTGAGTTCAGTATAAAATATTCCCCAGACAGCATCCTAATGCTACTTATGGTAAAACACCTTTTTAGCACACAGCCTCCAACAACTTGGTAAGAATACCTGAAATGCTGTGAGTAGCAGATTTAACATATCACAACTTCCCTTTTGTCTTTTATTCTCACCTAGATTCTAAAAGTTCTGAGTATCTTTTGGGGACATACTAAAGATGCCATTGTTGAGTCATATCTCTATATATTCAAGGTACAATATTTGGCTTTGGCTGTGGAATTCAAGCAATTTTCTTACACAATTATTTGAATTCTATATTTTGCCTTTCCCAGCAGTACCTTTGGCTTATTCAGCATCTTCATCTGTGAACAAATGTGTTCAACATGCAATATCTTATCTACAAGGAGTGGGTAAAACAAGATGACAAGTCTTGAATAATAGCTCTGTCTTACACCAAGCTGTTTCATACTCAGTTGTGTTTTAAGAACTTTACCTGTATAATGAGACTAACACCAAGGAAAAAGTGTTTGTTTCACACTGAGCCAAACATGGGTATTTTTATCCAACTAGCAGATTATTTTCTCTAAACTAAAAATGTAAATAGAAAGAACTACAAAAATAAACTGATTGGTTATTCTGAAACAATAGTGAGAAGTAGATCTTAAGCTGAGAAATATGTTTACCATGCTGGTTATATATACATCTGGTGGATAGAAAAAAGTAATACCACAGAAACTTTGGGTAACTGTCATAACAGAAAATTTCCAAGAAGGAAATAGGAACTGTTCAGGTGTGGATCACATATTCAGCTACTGATTTATAAAAATAGCTTTCTACCTAGTCTTACTTCTCCTTAATTCTATTATTTACACTAGTACTTGCCGCAATCTGGCTGGGCACAATTCAGGAGCCACTTGTCAACAGAAACAAACTTTATTTTTAGAACACACACACCACACCACACAGCTCCTCAGGAAAAACCCTCAGAGTCAAACTGCCACCACTGGCTTCTCACAAGCCTCTCCACCTCCCCCACACCTCCTGCTCTTGAGGCCCATTGGCTGGGTCGTGTGGGCGGAGCCAAAAAAGTCCCCCAATGAGCAGCTCAGTGGTCTGAAAGGGTGGGGAAACAGCCCAATGAGCATCACTGCAGAGGAGCCAATCAGTTGGCAGCTACAAGTTTGCTGGGGCCGCTGTGAGCCAATCATCAGCTGGCAGCTGGAAGTTTGCTGGCAGCTGGAAGTTTGCTGGGGCCCCTTCGGCTGTGGCTCTCAACAAGTACTGGAGAATCATTTTAAAATGTAAATATGAAAAAATGTTAACTATTTTCACTCTCTTACTTAAATTTATTCAGTAGATTCATATTGAACTTTGGATAATGTACCATTTCTTAACATAATTTAATAACCCTGCATGATCTGAAACCTTCACACATATCATCTCTGCGGTAACTCAATATCCCAGTCATAATGAATTAACTTCCATTTGGTTACATTGTTTCCTCAGCTTGGAACACTCTTCCTAGTGAGCCTCTTCCCCTCCATACCCACACACTCATCTTATTTCTCCTTTGCCTTGATAGTTCACATTCTTCCTTCAAGTCTCAGAATAGATGTTAATTTAGAAAGACTCTTTTCAGTAGCCCTATAATATAATCGTGTGATATCCTGTAAATTATATGTCATGGATCACAGTGATTAAAATGTATTCATTTAAATTTTAGTCTATTTTACTAGACTGTGTTCTTCAAAGCCAAGAACTACTTATTCAATGTTGTAAACAGATTAACACAATAGCTAAGAGTGACTCTGGAATGACTGTATGAGTTCAAATCTTGTCTCCATCACCTTGACATTAAGCAGGTACTTGACATGTTAGTATCTCAGTTTTCTCATCTACAAAGAAAAATAATAATAACATCTATCTCAGAAGGTTGCTAGAATGATTACATGAGTTAATATGTGTTATGCATGTGCATTTATTATGTGCTCTATAAATATGAATTGCCATTTGTCTTTATCCATAATATCAAATACAATGCTTGGCACATAGCACATACTCAGTAAATACCTGATGAATGAATTAGTGAATGAATGAATTAATTAATGAAAATAGAGTTTTTTAGGTTTTATTGGTAACTAGTAATCTCCATAAGAGTAGGGATATAATCTATTCTCCTCGTGACTGAGTTCTAACTGTTGAACAGTTTCAGGCATCAGGTAGTTTCTTCCTTCTTATAAATTATATGAATTCAGGAGATGAAGAATTCTAACTTAGCATGTCAGTTTATTGTGGAAAATTGTTATTCAAAACTTCAATAAATGAATTTCCAAAATCAAACAGAAATACAAAACCCAAATATTTCCCTGTAAACTATTATGCTATTTTATCATCATGGGGGATAGAGTCAAATTGTAGTTGGTCTCAATGAAACATTCCAGCAGTATGATTCATACCAAAATAAAAGGAAAAAAAAGTAAAAGAAACCTTTACAAAATCCACTTCTGCTTTTGAAAACATTAAAGGCATTACTTCCAAAGTGCTACGTTCAAGTGAATACTCCCACTGATTGTACAAGTTAATCCTAATATAAAATGTCTTTGAGAGTAAGATTTGAACTTTCTAACTGAACCATAGCACTCAAGGGAAAAGCGAGCAGAACTGTTCTCTACTGCATGACTGTACAGTATATGTGGGGATAGTTTTCACTGCATACATGGGAGAGATGCACAATCTTTGACGCAGCCTAGAAAATAACCAGGGGTTCATATCCTAGTGCCAGACTTTGCTGCCCAAGTTGCTTGACCTTTCACCTGTAAAATGGGATTGAGATCAACCTTACACTATGAAATTGTTGTAAGCATTAAATAAGATCCTGAACAGAGTGCACAGCATGGTGCCTGGCACAGGTTACTCAACAAATGGTAGCTATTTTTATTATTATGGACTTTAACCTTTAACATTTTAATTTGTTGGCTAATCATCTGAGCAGGAATGCAGTAGCCATTTGCCAAATGTAAACACTTACCACCTTGGTGACCTTTGCAAGAGAGCCTTTTCCTATGAGCAGCACAGAAAGTTTCTTAAGTCATTATATTTCAGTTGAATATGAGAGCCTTGGCTCTTCAACTTTCTAGCTCTGTGACCTTGTCCAAGTTCTTATAACCTCTTTGTCTTAGTTTCAGAAAACATAAGTACTAATGGTATCAACTTATAGGGTCATTCATTGTGAGGTTAAATGAAACTGTTTATTATAGTCCTGAACACAAAACCCAGAACATTATATAACCTTGACAAATTTCAGCAATGATAATGAAAGAAAAGGCTTATCCATGGCTCCTTGAAATATACTTGATATTCCTTAAGTATAATTTGTTGAAGAGTCACATGAAAGTATGAGTATAATCTTGAGAAGAGTATATTTAGGTGTGAAAGAGCTACTCCATTTATTAAGCAACTACTATATCCAAGGTACACTTTGGTATACTTTACAGACCTTACATTAATCCTGACAGCAATACAGTGTGGCATACATGAATATTCCCATTTAAAACACATCATATAAAATGTTTCCGGAAAACAACACAACTAAGAAATAAACTTAAGCAACAAGCAGAATTGAGATCTGATCTCAGGATTGTCTAACACCTATGCCTGTGTTCTTTTCACTGCATCTTTAATCCATCATTTTGAATTTATTTACCACATTAGCTAGCTGTCATTGGCAAGAGAGAGGGCCCCCAAGGATGATGGAGGGCAAGTGAGTACAAGAAAGAAGGAGAACAAAAGAAAACAGCTCAAACACTCATGTGGAAGGCCCTAGTCTCTGACACTTTCTCCAATTGCCTCAAGGTACAATGTTTTGCTTGTGCTTTTTTTCTGTAGGTTTATATTAATTCTCCAAACTGTGAAAAATTATGCTAAGTCTCAGTATTTTAATTTCCTCAGCACTATATGAAATGTTCTGACTTTCTTTGCTCTGCCTCTGCTTGTTGACTTGCCATTTTTCTTTTTGCTTTTTAATTCATGCAGAACTTCCCTTCACCTTTTCATTATAGAGCATTTTCTGCTTTCCCCCCAATTGACCTGAATCTCTCTCAATGCTCACACTGCTGGTGATAACTGCACATCTCTATCAAGTAGACATTAGGGGGAAAATAACAACATCATACAGGGGCAGAGGGTACTATTTAAATGGAATATATGGGTAATATGCCTGTGTTTTGTTTTTTCATTATTTCATCTGCTTTCCCATCATCTCCCTTGCCACTGAGAAAGATGTTTTGTTTACATTCCTTTTTTGTCCTTTAGAGCTCAAAGTCCACTTGGCCCTCCTCACATTCTGGACATGCAGACTGATTTGTGACATCATGAGTATAGCCAGACAGAAAATTGCAAAGTTATCCATACTAAATAATCTAAAAGGAACAAGGTGCCACAGTGAGGAAGTGGGTCAAGAATGTAGCATCAAAGAAAGTGAACATTTCTGAAAATTCTAGATCTTTCAACTGGATGCTGGACTTGTTGAGGTACTTAGTAGGTATTTCTATCTCATCTAAGAATCTCTGGAAATTCACACCACACCAAACAATGATGTACTATTATAAAGCCTCTTCCAAAGGAAAAGCTACTAAGACAGTCAAATTTAAAATCTTCTCAGTTAAGCTCTCACCACCTTTGGAGCTGTCCTTGGTAGTTCCCAATGTGCTTCAATTTAAGGTACAATTCAGACAAAAAATAAAGAGGTTTCTCCTTATTTCTCAGACTTTCAAACTTCTCTTTTCTTCCTTACCCATGGATCCCACTTGGTTAAACTGAGTTAACAAGTAGGAGGACTAAAGAGACAATTTGAGGAAACTGCTTCCAAATCTATAGGAAAGTAATAGATCAAATTGAGCATTTGTAACTTGATGTATTTGTATGCATAGCTATCACAGATCAAGGCAGGCCTGGGGAAAATCAATAAAAAACAGAATTATTAAGAGATGCATTCGTTGAAGTCCTGTTTACATTTCTAGCAGCTAGTATAATGATGTGTTTGAATTTGTACCTTTCCCCCTTCATTATAGCCAGTTGTGCCCATCAATTTAAGAAGCCAGGGACTGGACTAACACAGGGTGAATTGCCAACTTCCATTTCCTCAGGAACATGCAGCCTTAATCAATATTTTCACCGAATAATAGGTCTTAAGAAGAAAGAGTATGGTGTCTGAGTAAAGTTTTTAAAAAATGGTTAACCTTCACAGAAGAACTATAAACGGGACCCTAATTGACCCTAAATTTGCTAACAGTAATTCCCTGTTCTGGAACATTACACAAGTTTACCTTTTGGGAAGGACAGCTTTTCAATAAAAAAACACTGAAATAGCGAAACAGGTCTTTCTGGCTGACTTGGCAGAAAACTCTTACAAAGGACACAGCTAATCCCTTCCCTAGTACAAGTTGAAAACTTACCACCCACATTCCTCCATCACCTTTCTACATCCATGCCCCAATATTGTTGATTTTTTCCCCATGCTAGAGTCAGAACCATCCTTTTGCCAACTTCACTTCCTTACTTTGATCATAAAAATGAGAAGAAAGTTTTTCTTTGAGAGTTCATGACCAATACTTTTTTCCTTCTAAGTGTAAGAAAGACACCAGAGGCAGCAAGGTTGCTCCTGGAGTTAAAAAAAAAAAAAAAAAAAAAAAAGAATACAACACCCTCTGTTAGTGTAGAAATACCTACGGGTAATCTCTGTATTCTACATCAGTATCCTCACATCTAACTAAATGGAATTTTAGTGTAGGAAACTCATATTATAAAACTGCAGCTTGAAAACTACTTAAGAAACATAAAGAAATATTATACACCCCTTCCATAAAGAGATTTTCTATACAGATAAAGAAAATTAAGTCTGCATTTATATCAATGTTTTTCTTTTATTTTACATTTTAAGCAACTTATTTATGTTTTGTTTTCAATTAATGATCTATTTTTAACAATATTTTGTAATAGATGGGAGTGCAAGTGAGATTGCTCCTGCTATTGCAATGTAATAACTTAGGAAATGACATGGTGTTCTTCTGTTCAGCCATATCTAGGCCAGCTTAAAGTTTATTGCTGTCACTGTTGAATTGATTTTGTGATCTGAGAACGACTGATCTGCCAACAATGAAACTGCTAATCACCCTCAAAATGCATTTCAAAAGATCTGTTAGTGGTACAATCTTTGCAGCTTTTGTAGAAATCTAAAAATATTTTAAAATAAAATGTTTAAATTCAAAATTGTAAAAAAATGGACTTGGCTCTTTTTACTGAGTTCTGAGTTTTTGTCCACATTGCATAAGAAAGCGATATGTTTGTTGTGAATGTAACTAATGAGCAAGAACAGAGGCTGGGAGAAAACCTAGTAAGTGACTTTATTGCATGTACCTGGTAAGTCATAATAGAACATGGCGAGATTGTAGTAGCAAAGTGAGGTTGAAAGGTAAGAGGTTTCTATGTTACAAAAAATAAAAATAAAATGCCAATTAAAAGAAACACCAAGTATCAAGGGGAGACAGAAACCCCTAGTTCAGGATTCATGGAGTGCCTTGGCAGTTATCAGACAAAAGAAAAAAATCACAATCAGAATCAGAAACAAGGGTAGATCGTAAGACTCTGGATTGATAAGCAGTCTATATATTACTAGTGTCAACTTACAGCTTCACATTAATTTTATGTTAATGCTACAACAAATTATCCTAGCTGCTTAAAAAGCTAATTATTTATCTGAAAGTTCTCTAGAACAAAAGTTCAAGTAGGTTTGCCTGGGTACTTTGCATGCTCAGAAGGCCCACATCAAGTTGTTGGCCAATGATTTTCCTGGAAGCTCTAGAGGAAAATCTGCTTCCAGGGTCATTTCAGTTTTGGGTAAAATTCAGTTCCTTGCAGCTAAAGGACAGAGTCCCCATTTCCTTGATGGTTATCAATTGGGCATTGTTCTCAGCTTCTAGGGACCACCTACCTTCTTTCCCTTATATTTCCTTTCATCTTGAAAGCCATGAACAGTTTGGAAAACTTAGTAGGCTTTGAAACTCTATTTTTCTGTCTTTTAAATTTTTTAAGTGTTTATTTTGCTTTCAAGGGCTCACATGATTACAGTGTCTTATGCTAACCACCTACCAGATAATGCAGAATAATATATAGTTATTTTAAAATCAACAATTTAGTAACAACCCTGACAAAGTCTGACTTTTCATGTAAGGCATATACACAGTCCTGGGGATTATTGAGGGGAATCTTTTTGGAGGTTAACAGTCTCCCTCCCACAGGCTCTCAGTTGAGATGCATCCTAACGGCATGTACTGTGCAGCCTCCACCAGCATTTACTGCCTTTGCTCCTTCTATTTCCTCACATATATGATGATCTTAATGCATCAGAAGTAAAAGCAATGAATAGAATCCTGCTGCGCTCCATTTCCTATAATGTTACTACATTCAGGAGGCAAACATTGAACATCGATTAAGCATCAAATTATCTTAAAGTACCCAAATTATTAAAGATTCTAAGAAAGTGTTTAACTGTAAATTACTATGTCGATAGCTTCTTATTTCATACAACTCTGAAAACAGTGCTCGTTTGGGTGTGAAAGGGAACATTTGCAAATAACACCTCTGGGGTGCTCCCCAAATCGGGTACATTAAGAAGAGAGGGAACTGTACTTATGCTAAATTTAACCCTGTACCATCAGAATTGTAGGGAGAAGATTCACATTGTTTAGCGTTTCCCATAAACCTAGACAAAAGTGAATGCCTTCTTTACTGAAGAATTCAAAGCTCAGGAGCCTGCCCAGGAACAGGACTAGTGATGGCTCTAAAATGCTTTTTATAAATCCATTTGTTGAAGAAGTTGAGACAACCAAAAAAGGCTTTAATATATCCCTTCTGAAATACCTCTGTAATTGATTTTTTCCTCTACTTTTTATGAACTGACTATAGAACATGACTACAAGGCTAGCCTACTGACAGAAGAAAAAATAGTATAAACTATACACAAGGCACAAGAAATCACAGCATTGTCTCCTCCGGGGATGTTCCAAAGCACTAATCCGAAGGATATCTGATCCAAGTAGCTCAGCTACACAATTTCTGCATTTTAAAATGTAAATTGATTCAGTGAGTCATTTAAATTTACTTTATCTGATTATCATTAATACTTCAATAAAAGGCTTAAGAAATGAAAAATTGAAATTCTTTTAACTCTCAGAGCAGCACTGTGTTCACTTGCAAGTCTTTTTCTATCAACAACTACAAATGGAAAGTCCATGGGTATTTGGAAGAATCCTTCATTTAATGACTACTAACTAATGAGGTTTGTTAGGTAAAAGGGGTTCATTACCATAGCAGATCATTCACTTGCAAGAAATGTTTTACCCCTTCATTTCCATGGTTGTTTTGTTTAAAATAATGTTCTGTATCTCAGCAGACATTCTTACTTAAAGAAACAGTTGTTTTAGAGGATTAAGGAGTGTTTTCTTGGGTTTCATTGAAACATATTTTTTTCTTTGTATGTATGATTTTCATTTGTACTTCTATTTCTCCCATGTTGCTCTCTTTTACCCTAAATTCAGATATAACTGTTTGATATGTCATATGCCATTTTATTCATAGTTAATATTTTTTTCTCTCCAACACTTTCTGAGTCTTCACATTTAAAGACAATGAATTTGCTATGCATGTACTCTATAAATAGAGATGGTAAATCTTAATTATACTTTCAGATTGCAGTGCCTGATTCCAGCTGTGCATATGAATGTTTGTGATCAGGATGTATGTTCCAGTATGTTTATTTTTAATCCAAAATTACATCCTTCACAAGCCAAGACCAAATGTAAAATGATCAAATTTTATTTACAGATGTGTATCAATTGCTTGTAAATCATACTTTTCTCGATATAGCTCTCTGAGAGTTTTCCTTTGCCTGTAATCTGGGGGAATATGTGAATTTGAAAGACTTCTCACTAAAAGGTAGATTTGCTGACAATGCTTGCCAAAGTGAGGTACCCCATACCCATGCTTGGCAGGCATAAGACATTTCTAAATGCTTCTCTGGATGGTTTTCTAGATTTCTGTACTATTTAGGAGATTCAGATTTGAAGACTGAGACAGTTGCACTCCCTTAGGCTATTCACAAAGATCACCAGTACATGAAATACAAGCTGGATTGAGTACATCTTCTAATGTAGGATCAAGCTGACTAAAGAAAAATAAAAGAAGGAACAAAGAAAGGAGGAAGGGAGAGAAGGAGGAAGGGAAGAAAGGAAAAAAGAACAGACTGCAATACAGCATCCTTTAAACTAAATTAACACATTTTCTATCCTTCTCTAAGTAGTCACCCACAGAAACCAAGACTTACTTTTGCTCTGCACTGTGTGTTGATTTGACTAATGGAAATGCATTTTGGATAATTTGATAATCCATATCTTTCCTCATTCTTCTTTCGAATACTTATAGGAGATGGTAATTGGAATACATATGTTTTTATTAATTGTTGTACAAGAAGCAAAAATGGTAAGTTTTAGACTAAATAAGTAGTAAGTAAAATGGCAGAAGTATTTATTATTATATTTTTAGACTTTACCTATGGCCAATGTTATCTACACTTTATCTAAGAGAACTGGGCCTGATTTGTGGACAGGTTGAGTATTTAGGGGACTGTTAAACAGCCTTTTAACTAAAGTAACACTAACCCAAAAGTTTTGGGTTGCATATGTATATTGTTTGAGAAGAGGAGGCAGGATATTGATTGGTTAATTGGTGTTTCATTAGTGAAAGCTTTTAATTAAGTAATATCTCAACAGCTAAAGTTTACATAAATACAGTGGTTACTGTTGACATTGACAAATCACTTCCATATGACAAATTCAAGTCACTTATAATATCTGAATTTAACTTTACAAAATCATAGACACATTATCAAAAAACATGTTAAAATTCAATATACTGAATTTTGTTTCATTTGAAACTTTATCAGCACTTGTTATTTTATTTATTTATTTATTTATTGCAATACTGAGGATTAAAGTCAAGGCATCACTTGTGTTAGGGAAGTACCCTATCACTGAGTTACATTCTCGGCTCTTTATATATGTATTTTGAAATAGAGTTTTGCCCAGGCTGCCTTGAACTTGTGATTGCCCTGCCTTACCTTCCCAGGTAGCTGGAATTAAGTATGAGCCACTGTGCTTGTCTCTGGCTTATTTTGTCTTTGTTCACCCATTCTTAATGGAGTAAGGTGATATCTCCTTGTGGTTTTGGTTCACATTTCCCTGATAATTAGTGATATTGAGCATTTTTTATATGCTGTTGGCCAATTGTATGTCTCTATGTCTATTAGAAATATCTATTTAGGTATATTGTCCATTTTTTATTTTTATTTTTGGTTTGCAATTGAGTTTTTGGAGTTCCTCATACACCCTTCATCAGGAGTACAGTGTGCAAATGTTTTCTTTCATTCTGTAGGTTATCTTTCCACTCTGCTGATTGTTTCCTTTGCTATACAGAAGAGTTTTAGTTTGATGTAATTCCATTTGTCTATTTTAGCTTTTGTTTTCTGTGCTTTGGGTCTTGTCCAAAAAAAATCCCTTCCCATTCCAATGCCCTAAATCATTTCCCTTATGATTTTTTCCTAGTAGTTTCATTATTTCAAGTCTTATATTTATGTTTCTAATTGATTTTGAGAAAATTAGTATTTCAAAAAAGCAATTCACATAGTGCTCTCCTCCTCAAAATACTCCAGTGGCTTCCTATTATCACTGCACATAGAATAAAACCAAACTCTATCTCATTTCAGCCCCTACAGATCTAACTTTTGCCTTCCTTTTTGATTATATTGTATAGCACTGTCCCCTAATTCATTACACATTGCAGTTACAATGGCCTTCTTACATTTCTCAAATGCCCATGCATTTCTCATATGCCATCCAACCACACAGCTTTTGTATCCTTCCTTCCTTCTGCCTGTAATCCCCTGTCTTATAGTTTCACAGAGCTGGTTCCTTGTCATTCCAGTCAAAGCTCAAATATCCCTTTCTCATATAAATCTACTCTAATCTCTCAGTCTAAAGTAGATCCTTCCTCATTTCCATTTAAATCATTAAAATATTTCTGTTCATGTTTGAGAACAGTGTCATTGTCTCTCTGTCTAGCTACTATATCTCCAAAGTATATCTCCAAATATTGTTGAGGTTGTAGTAGGTACTTACTAAATATTTGTTAAATAGTACATATCATTACCTTAGTCGATGCAGCTTATTTTGCTTATATTTGGTATTTTTCTTTCTTTTCTTATTTTGTAAATGATATTATAATAGTCAAACTCATTTTTAAAATATTTTTTTTGGTTTCCCTTTCTGGCCAAGATGCCTGAACTTTCTATATAATCTGGAGCATGGAATCTGTAAATAGTTGAGAAGGATAATCATACATATACCTGATGTATACTCCAAATGCAGCTGATTTTTGTAAACTCTCTCACAAACTTTCTGTTTTCTTGAGAACACGATTTTGGTACCATAAAATGGATGTTACTTTGAGTTGGTGAGTTCATGAGTATGAGCAGATTCATTCTCTTACCAAATTAAAATTGTTCTAACTCTAATTCATTTACAGTTTGGGTTTCCTCCAGAGATTAGGACTGTTATATAAAATGAATCTACTTAATATATATGATTACAAGTTACAAATACCAGTACTAGGTGAGTAACAACTTCTATAATTGAACATCTTCAGAGCAATGGAATGATTTTGTCTGGACTATAGTCCAGGACTTTCACTATAACTGTCTGCTTGACTGAGATTGTAACTCAGTTTCTTACTTTTTGCAACTAAATTTTATATTTAAACATCAGTTTTGAACAAACATTACCAATTCAAGAATATTATTTTGACAATTATGGGGGCAAGGACAGTGGAATCTCCCTTCTCTGGCCCCCAATCACCATTTGGAGTAGAGAACACCTGAAGATTTTGATATGTATCACCTTAAATTTGAATGTTTGATAGATTGTTATTTGATACATGTTGTAGCTAGAGAGAAAGTGTGGCATTGGTAGTAATTTGTATTTTTGTTGTTTGTTATTTATATTGTTGCATTTCAATTAAACCCAGTCCCACAAGAGCAGCATTAATCCATTCATGAGGGCAGTGCCCCCATCTCCTCTCAGTACTGCAAAATTGGGGACAAATTTTTCAACACGTGGATTATGAAGCACAAATTAAAAGTATAGCACTAAGAAATAAGAAAGTCATTGCAGTATGCACAGTATGCACTTACTTGTAATTTTTATTGTATTTCCTCCATAGTCATCTGTTTTTTCTTCCAGATGCCAGGGTAGGAAGCATGCGTAGAATTGGCATGGTATACCTGAGCAATGATGAGATAATGTGTACCCCTGGTTTTGGTACGTTAAATCATAGATTTTTTTCCCATCTTTATCCTTTGCTATATATCCTTTACACTGTTCATGAGTTTCATCATTGCTGCACTGAACTAGGGAAACAAAATGGGAGATTGGCTCACTTTCATACATATCCACAAGGCATGAGTTAAAAAATACTATAAATAAATAGCAGAAAAATCAGCAAAGGTACAGGAATAGGAAAGGAAAAGTGGAAGGAGGAGGGAAGGAAAAGTGGAAGTACTGGGGACTGAATTAGAGCAAATTATACTCCATATTTTTATAATTATGTTAAAATGAACACTGATATTATATATAACTAAAAAGAACTAATAAAAAATAACAGAAAATGGAAAATTTGGGGGAACTTGTGTTTGAAAAAGGTTCACTAAATCTGGCAACCTTTCTTTTCTGATTTTTCCTTCTGTTTGGGGAAGTCTTTGTAACATGTACATGGGAACATGCACTAATGTAATTTTCATTCCAGTTCCTTTCCTGTGACTGTGACACTGGCTTCATCCCCTTAGGCACTGGAGTACTCACTGAGAGTCTGACACCAAAAAGAGAGAAGAAATGACAAGCTAAAACACTAATATAAAGTTGAAAAGCAAGATACCAAGCAATGTCAATAGTGTGAGCCTAATCTTTAAATGAAGGAGATTATCTTCATATATATATATATATATATATATATATATATATATATATATATATATACTATTACAAAATATATATTTGGACTTCTATCTTCTGACATACAATTCCTAAAAATCTTCAGAATCTCTGAAGGGATGAGAGTATCTTTTGTATGCTAATGAGATGATTGGTGGCAGAGGTTCCTATGTAGCTTCAGGATGATGGGTAGTCATGGGAAAGAGCATGATTAGAAAGTTGAGACTTTTAACTCCATCCCCCAACCTCCAGGGAAGGGAGAGTGGCTGAAGTTTGAGTTGATTACTAACTGCAATGGCGTAACAATTGTATCTATGTAATGAAGCTTCCATTAAAACCCCCAAAAGACTGGGTTTTAGAAGCTGTGGACTGCTGAAAATATGGAGGTGCCTTTGGGATGGTGTGCCTGGAAAAGTAAGAAGTTCTGCACCCCTTCTTCCATGCATCTATGCATCTCTTCCATTGGTTGTTCTCTTGTGTCCTTTGTAATATCTTTAATAATAAATGGGTAGACATAAGCAATGTGTTTTCCTACATTCTGTGCATTGCTCTTGCAAATTAATCAAATATGAGAAGTCATGGGACCCTCATCTTATAGCTTGCTGATCCAAGGTATAGATGACAAACTACTACTTGCAACTGTTGTCTATAGTGGAAGAAAGTCTTGTGGGACTGAGTCCTCAGCTTGTGTAATCTGACATTGTCTGCTGGTAGTGTCAGACTGAATTAGAGGACACCTAGCTGGTTTCTGCTGCAGAATTGTTTTGCTGCTGGAGAGAAGACCATGCATATTTTGATGACTTGGGTTGAAGTATACTGTCCTGTATTGAGAGTGACTATGCAAGAGGGAGAGGAAAAAAAAACATTTTGGCTTTTTCTCCCCTTTATCTATAACAACATTTAAAAAGCTAAAATGAAATATACTCCTTTCTTTTCTGCAATTTCTACATGTTCTCTAGTGAGACTACTAATTATTATAAATGAAAACAACAGAGAACTTTTAAAT
The DNA here is from genome assembly GCF_047511675.1 of Marmota flaviventris. NCBI lineage: Eukaryota > Metazoa > Chordata > Mammalia > Rodentia > Sciuridae > Marmota > Marmota flaviventris. The sequence goes on from NC_092518.1 coordinate 105,637,841, forward strand.
TTAACAAAGAACTCTTTTTAATATAAAATAAAAAGAAATGAAAAACTAATAAACCAACAAAGAAGAAATTTCTATTACAAGGAATAAATGCCTATATGGAAGGGAGAGGTTAGAAATACACATGCCCCTTGTAAGGGAAATACAAACTACTACTACTACTACTGCTACTACTAGTATTACTACTACTAATAATTGCCACTTAGAGCATTGTTACAAGATGCTAGAATCTGAAGCCCTTAATATACTAGGCCAGGAAGCCACCCACAACATTAATTTTGACCTACTGGTTTCTGTACTTCACCAATATTTCCTCTACATTGTTTTCTAGAAAAGTTTCATTTTCTAGAAAATGGGTATAAAACACTGATCCCTGTTTCTCTCTCTACTACCTGCAACAAAGATATGCCATTGTGCTCATTAGCATGCTTTTAAATACTTCACAGACTATCTAAGGTATTTTAACTTTTCTGAGACAAAATCTTTCAATGTGTTATTATTGCATTTTATAAAACATTAACTCTTCCTTTCTTCCAAAAATAGATAATCATTAGCTTTTTCTATTTAAATACTGTGCTCTTCAGATGAATTGAGCCTCATATATATTGCATTATCTTGATACATTTATTTAAGTTCTGTTCTTTACTTTAGCTAAAAAATGGGTCATTTCCCAGTAGAAAATCATAATAAAAATAGTCCATCCGCAAATCACAAGTGCATCCAGACACCAGATAATATTGGTTTTTAAGGGAAACCCATTGAGGCCTTTATGAGTATAAAGTTTCTGACTCCCTTATATTTTACTGAAATTATGGTGATTTAAACTGCCATAATAAACATTGTTAATAACATACCCATAATATCATCATCTTGGCACTGAGTTAATATGAAAATTTGTATTATTCTCTAGGCTTAGAGGGAGACATTAAAGAAGATGTGAACTTAAAACCATAGTAGCTTTACCCTGGTGAATTACCCTGGTGAATGGACATGCTGTTTGTTTATTAGCAAGATTCAGGTGCAATTGGCACCCTGTTTATACATTAGCAACTTGAATTTTGGTCACATTCACCCTATGAATACATAGGACATTATTCATTAATTAGGATATAATTATAAACTTGCTTTAGTTATCTGACAAATGTGTTAATTAGGCTCTCTCTAAATTATAGTGATTACATTTACTTCCTTTAGTGACACGTTCTTGAGATGTAAATGGACTCTGATACCCATGTTTGGCTCCCTTTGTGAAAAGAATCCAAGCATAGTTACTTTCCCATTCAGACTCAGTTCATAGGGACACAACCTACTAGGACTTGGGACTGAGATTCATTGGAGTTGTGAACTGAAAGGGTTTCTGAATTAGGGTTAATATAATACCCTGTCAGTCAATTCAACCCAGGTAAATTATATTCTGAGGCTCCCGCTATACAAAAAAGGAGCAGGCTCACTACAGGACCCCCAGTCACTAAACAACACAAGGGATGAGAAGATGACCAAATAAATAAAGAAGCTTATCTCTAGTTGAAGATATGTGTCAGCTTTTCATCACTATGACCAGAATACCTGAAAGAAAAATTTAGAGGATAAGAATTTTATTTGGGGGTCATGTTTTCAGAAGTTCACTTCATAGTTGGCTGACTCTATTGCCCTGGGCTCAAGGTGGGGTGGAGTGTCATTGCTGAAGGGAATGTTGGAAGAAAGCAATTCACTTCATGACAGCCATGAAGCAGAGAGAAAAGGAGGGTGGCACAGGGAAGATGCACCCTTCCAGGGCATGCCCCCAGTGACGCACCTCCTCCAGCCCTGCCCCACCTGTCTAGAGTTACCCCCAGCCAATTCATTCAAACTAGAATAGACTAGTTAGGTTACAGCTCTCACAGTCCAATCACTTTACTTCCAAACATTCCTGCATTAACACAAGAGCTGTGGGGGGACACTTCAAATGAGAACCACAACAGTACACCTGCTTGTACATTTATATTTCCTTTACCCCAACAGACCCTTTCTAAAACCTGAATGCCCTCAAACTGTCCTTGGCTGCTCACTGTGAGCCTCTCTCCCAGGCTTCTTTTCTCAATTACTACTTACTCTAGACCATAAGTTCCTTTTTCTCCTTTGTTCTTTGTTTCATGGGCCTAATATGATAAATGATGTCAAGTATCCTTCTACCTCCATTATCTCCAGACATATTTTTGTTCTCCTAAGGCCTTCTGTGTCTTGTCTCAAAGAAGTGATACTACAGTTGTATGTGCTTGTGGTTTGGAGGCAAGCTTTACAACCCACAACCAAGGCACAGAGTGCCAAGATAAGTACTACAGGTGATACTGAGCAAGGACTCACTGACTGACATACATAGCAGACAATACTACTGAGATAGGATAGAAAGAATAAAACATATAGGTAGAAGGGAGAGAAAAGAACTGCCTCCCCCATACCAGTTTTCTCTCCAAGGTGTCAACTCCAAATTTCTAGGAAATACACAAAATTGACTCATAATCTGAGGATTACTGGAAATCCACCTACTTATGAAAATTGCCCTATACATGTTAATTAGATCACGAATACATGTATTTGTAGAATAGATCAAGCAAAGGGGAATATGAAGCATCTAATATAGAGTATTTTTTCAAATGTTATCTGTTGATCAGATAATGGAGAAAATGATAATCTAAGGATCCAAACCACCACAAAACATCTTGTAATCACCAGACTGATGTTATCCCCACATAACTTCCCATGCCCACTCCTTAAAAAGTTTTCTTTAAAAAGAGGAGCCTAAAATTACCAAAGTGCTTCTTCTTCTTGAGATAGTCTGCATTCTCCCTTGAATGTGTACTTCTTGTTTCCCTAGATAAATTTCTGTGCTCAATACCTGGCACATGCTGCAATTATTTTCCTTCACTTACATCAAGGACCCCTTTGTCCTGAGTTGAGGTCTTCAGGACTACCTTGGACCATTTTCAGGAACACTATGGCTCAGGTTTTTGCAAGAAGAAAGAGATGTATTGTGAGGTCAACTAGTAAGGATGCCAGAAGCTGGGGAGAAAAACCTCAAGTCTGTCTCCAAGACCAGTTGGTACTGGGGGAATTTATATGAAGAGAGAAGGGAGAATCTACTTGTTGATTGGATAGCAAGAAGTAGTTTTACAGTTCTTTTCTGCAGGCATTGATGTTCACCATGCCTCTTTACAGGTTCTATTTTTCTTTTGAGGAGGATCATGTCTGTTCAGGGAATTTTTGAGCTTATGACAAAATGTCATTGACCAGATGAGCTGGTATCTTTTGCACATGTTTATTCTTCAAAGACTGGTTTAAATAGTCCTTGAGTAAATTCTGGAGGCTTTTCTCTGAAAGCAACTTAAGCACTGTAGTATTTCAAGTAGTTGTACTTAAGTGTGTCCAGGCCTCAGATAATTTCACAGGAAATGCTCCTTCATTGTCTCTGCATTCCTGAAGAGGACCGGCTACTTTTCAGGTCTTTGCTTTCTCGAGCTGTAAAATGGTGTTCTTCAACTCAAAGTTGAAAAACCATTATCAGGGAAGAGTTGGAAGTTTTCAGTGACTATCTAGACTAAGAATGGCAAATAGGTTTTATCCCAAGGGCCAATTTTATTCTATTAATACTCTCTGTACATTGTGTAATGTTAAATAGAATTCCGATGCCTTGCCTGGGTTCAGTGGTAAAGAATACCATCATTGGTTAGTACTGTCTACCACTAGTGTAAAAAACAGGATGTGGCAGCTTGTTTGTCAATCTTTTTTTTTTCTTTTTTTTCCATTTTATACAAGGGTTATCTCAATTAACCTGTCATTTTTCTATGTGAAAAGGCACAATGATGATTGGGGATTGCAATACTTTATTAGCTTAGAGATGGTACCACCAGATGTGGCATACAATCTACTTTTACTCTTACAAAATTCTGTTTCCAGGCACTTCAGAATTTATAACAGTATTCCCTAGTACAGCAAATGTCACCCCTAGGTAGTGGTGGAGATGGGTTGAAACAACATCCATAATTCCTTTGTAATTGCCACCTTTAAATTCACCTTTTTCAAGTAGAGGCAGAAAATATAATAAAATATAGCTATGTTCCATGAACAAAAATTAGAATTTCTCATTAGCTACCAATATTGACATTGGTTACAGTATTAGATTCACTCCTATCATATAGTGAAAGGGCAGTCCAGACCATGGATTGGATAGTATATTTTTCTGTTAAGTAAAATAAGAGAGTTACAGTTTGGGGGCAGTCCAGGAAATACAGATCTTCATGCACAAGAGTTAGACTGAGAATTTCAGATTCCAGAGACATTAGGATAGAGAGGAAAAATTAAAAATAAGGCATTTTACTATCAAATATTTTATCTTCAAAAAGTTGATACTTTGGAAACGACATTCTAAGTACTAAATAGCAGTTCTATCTCCCACTGTTTCTGAAGAACAACAAGTCCAGGTATGCCAACATAAAAGTGATTTACGATACCCTAACAAACAACTTTTTGTTTCACCAAACCTGGAGCAGGCTAAAGAAAAGGTAATTAGAAATGAGACAGTCAACAAAAATATGCAAATGAGAGGCAAACATGGTAACCAATATAGCAAAGATTGAGAAAAAGGAAAAGGAAAAACTGTGGAAAAAAAAAGCCAATTGCATAAAGAACACGAACAAAGCTCTTAAATAAATATAGAGGTCCACAAGACCCTCAAATTAAGGAGACTACCCTAAGAAAATTCTTCCCCCAATGAAACCACAAAAAGACAAATATTAAAAGTTAGCCTCAACTGCATGAACGATAGAAGCTAAATATATGAATAGGTGACAAATAGTGACCTCTTCTACCTAGGTATAAGATTTGTATAAGAAAATAGCCTCATTCCCCAAAAGCCCTCTTTAGTGTTCTGCCTTCTGAACTGCTTCATGGAGATAAATTAAGTGTTTTAGAAACCCTATGCACTAGGAAGATTGTTGTTTTCTCCTCGATGAAATTTTAAGATAAAAATAATAGTAAATCATTAAATAAACATAAAGCCAACACATTTACATTTTTGATGATGACTAATTCAATTAAACTTGGATATTTTGTAATTTTTTAAAAACAGTGTTAACTGACTTCTTTTTTTAAGTTATCAATGGATATTTATTTATTACTTACTTACTTACTTACTTATATGTGATGCTGAGAAGCGAACCCAGTGCCTCACACTTGCTAGGCAAGCGCTCTACCACTGAGCCACAACCTCAGCCCTAAACTAGGATATTTCTTATAAAAATGTCAAATGTCAAATTTTTCCTGAAAATACTTCTGGTGCCCTATGAATACATCCAGTTGCCTTATGCTTAAGGAAACCAGTCTTCCTTTTACAAGATGTACAATGGTTGGATTGATAATTCCAGGTTCCAGAGACATTAGGATACAGAGGAAAAATTAAAAGTAAGATATCTCACTATCAAATATTTGATATTTGATACACAGAGACAGAAGGAGGGAGGGAGAGAGTGAGTGTTAGGGTCTGTAAACAAGTCAAGATGGCGCCTGCCATTTTGCCAGAGGGAGTGGTTTGTGAAGTAAACCATTAAGTGTGGAGATTCCTTATTGGTTGACTGCTGTATCTAGTTTATGTTAATTAAGATAAGCTGTGTGTAATGTATATATACCCCTCCTGTCCTACAATAAACGGCTCCCACTCTTGCTGTATCAATCTAAACAAGTTGTTCGTCACCCCCCCACCCCCGGGGTTATTTTGCTGCAGCCTGACTGCAGCAAGTGAGAGCAACTTGTTTATAAAGTAAACAGTATTCAAATCTAACAGAGTCTCTCATCTAGATTATCTAGTTATTAGATAATAACTAGACTAGAATGGCATCTCCACCATTTGGTTGGCTTTCAGGTTAATCTGGTTCATAATATCTGGCAGCTGTGTCTTTGGAGACAATCTCCAGGCTTAACGAAACTTCAAAGGTCATAACCATGATAACAGTGGTTAGCAGAAATTCTGAGAACATCAACAATCAGGAGGCAGATTTCCCCCACATCCATGGAAAACACAATCAAGTTCAGTTTCTGAGCTGTGAAATCTGAAGCTGGGAAAGTCTGAGTTCCTTTTCTAGGGCAGTGATAGCAAAGGCAGCAGCACCTATTTGTTCAAATTACTTTTGTTTTGCATTATATAATTAAACTGCAAAATTGCTCTTAAAATTAAATTTATAATTTAGCTCTAGGGCTCCTAGTAGACTGAATTTTTACCTGCTCTACTTACCCTATAATAGAATAATGATTAAAAACTTGGGGTTTAGAATCAGGCTTCAGTTTGGGGAACATGTTTGAGTTATTTTGAATTCTTATATTTCAATTTGTTCATCTTCCATATGAACCTGAACCTCCTCTGGTGTGTTTCATTATAGTTATTTCCACCAGCATATAACTAAGCAGCTGCTAAATCGAATGTAGGAATACATATTAGCTTAGACTACCATAACAAAATATCACAGACTATGTGGCTTAAATAAGAGAAAATTAATTTCTCTTAGTTATGGAGACTGGAAGTCAGAGATCAAGATATTGTTCTGTGTCTTAAATGAGACATTTCTATCAGTATGCAAGTATTCCTAGTTTCTCTTCTTCTAAGGTCAGCAGTCCTATTGAATTAGGGTGCCACTCTATATCCTAATTTAACATAACTTTCCTTCTTAAATGCCTTATCACTAAATGCACTCACATTAGAGATTAGACTTCAGCCTATAAATTTGGGTAGATTTAACTCAGTCCATAGGAAAGTAATTAGAAATGCATTTCCCAAACTTAATGTACCATCAAGACCTGTTTTATATGATTACTGAAATATCTCTTGAATTAACCAAATTCACTCTAAATTCACCACAGTGCACTGATTCAAGTTGTCATGATTAACTTTTGCCTGAATAAATACAATCATTTACTGATTTCCTTTCATCCATTCTCTTTATCCTCTATATATTTTCTAATTAAGCAGAGTAATCACTTCAAAACACAACAGGACATCTTCCTCTTTAAAATCTTTCACCTGTCGCTCATGGGCTGAAATCCTTAACACACTTACCACATGATCTCACTTCTCCTTAACTCTCCATCCATACTTATGTTATTCATGCTGCTGCTGCCACACTGGCCAGGTTTTATAGTTATCCAAAAGCCCCATGATTCCTTCCCTACAAGCTTTTGCATATGCTATTTCTCCACTCTCACTCCCTCAGGGAAGCCTTTCTTGATCTTCATGACTAGCACAATCCCCCTAATTATACATTCTTGGAGCCACTTTTAAGACTTATCACAGTTGCAATTTTAATTTATTTATAAGATTATTTGATTATTGTCTGCTTTTCCCACTAGACTGTAAGCCCCTTCAAAGTATTGCTGTGAGGATTGAATGAGATAATAAATGTAAAATACTTTATCCAGAGCATGGCCCTTAGTAAGTGCTAAATTGATTTTAGCTTTTATCCTTTTGGAGTTGGAGGAATTTTCAGCCATTGCATATATTCCACTGGTTGAACTTAGTTTTCAACCCTAAATTCATTACCTTGCTTTATCATTTTGTTTAACACAAGCTACCCTTGTGTATGGTTAGCTCTCAATTAATTGTTTGCTACTATAATTCTTATTATAATTCACTGATTCTCTTCTATGTGGAGCTCTGTCTATGCCTCTTACTACTTATGTGAACTTGGGCAATTTGCCTAACTTTCCTGATGATAAGGCAGACTTTAACCAGCTGCTATCAAAATTAGCTGAATACAATGATTTGGGGAGAGAAAGTGCTATGACATATTATTTATCCTCCCTCACATTCTATGCAGTGGATTCATGCTTTCCTTTCTTTGTAGATCTAGAAAGCAAAAAGCATCTTAGGAAAAAAATGTTTTATACTCAAAGAAAACAAAACATTGTCTTCACTATGAGAGAGCTGATTTTAGATTCTCTTTGGGAATCAAAACAATTCTATCTTCTTCAAGTGCCAGGAGAATATTCATAAAATCCTTGTCCTTCTGTGAGATGGTTAGAAAGAGTGCCAATATGAGCTGCTTATTCCCTGGTGGAAATGTTCAGACCTAAATGCACTCACCTCCATTTCCAGCTCATCTTTGTCTTTCCTATGGTTGACAGCTGGGCCTTCAACAGTAACTGCAGATGGAGCTGCTTTAAGATAAGAATATTCAAAAAACTCAAATTTCAAAAACATCAATTTGAGAGTGATTATTCTCATTACTGGATTCTGTCTTGACAAAAAACAAAAAACAAACAACAAACAACAACAACAACAACATGGGATTACTTTAAACAGTGATCTCCCCCAGGGAATTGAAGTGTTCATTCACACACCATTAACTGAAAGAGAGGACTTTGGGGAGAACGTAGCCAGCTGAGAGGCGAGAACAAAATCACTTAAGTTGCAGCCTTAGGAATCATGTCATGACAAAACAATTGTAAATAAAATGTAAGCAATTTTGCAATGATAAGGTTGTAGAGGAAGGGGAAATGATTTACAAACCCTACATTTGTACACACCTTTTCAGTCTGCTTTATCTCCAAAATAAGAACATTGTTCTAAAGGATCTAGACTCTAGATACCCTGTTAGAATCAAAGAATGTCAGAGCTGAGAGGTGCCCCCCGCCCTCACACACAGTAAGCCACAGAGGATAGAAATCTACTGGGACATTGTTGCCATTTGAGAACATGATTGCAACAGAGTAAGTGCTGAAAAATAGAATGCGTGTAGCTCTGAAGGAGGGGAGAATTGAAGAAATTGTGTAATATGTCAGATCTCAGTAGCATATCTATTCTCTGTTTTCTTTTGCACCAGTTTAGGTAGCATCTGATATATCTGGTATAGTGTAGTAGTTACCACTACAGGTAGCTTATATTGAAATTCTTACTGTTACTTACACATCACTTACTAACACTCTGACCTTGGACAAGTTATTTCTTGATCTCAGTTTCCTCACAGGCAGGCAACAATATGTGTAAGAAGGTTACAAGGATTAAATCCATGTAATTAGTAAACTGCCTATCCCATAGTAGGTACTTAGCAACAACTACTAATTATTTCTATTAAATACTGTATGAATATTATAATATTAAATACCAGTTCCTTGACCAGATGTTCTCTACAAATTAAGTGCACAATGTGTACATAAAATGTCTCCAAAATACAGATTAAATGTTAGAGAAGTATTTAGTTGCAATACAATATTTTTTTCTTCCAAATGAAATTCATTTAGAAAAACAAGAGCAAACTGAATGAGGGTTACACAAATAGAATATTGAAAAGTGAATATATATATATATATATATATATATATATATATATATATATATATATATATTTTCATACTGTCAAACACTGGAACATAAGACATTATGTGAAAGGTCTGTGGAGAAATGGGAAATAACTTACACATTGAGACAGAATATTTAATGATGTGGAGAAGTATGAACAATACATAATTAAGGAAAATAAAAAGTCACTAAAATAACATGTACAATATGATATATTCTACATTTACATCAATCAATATGTACACACATTTTTTAATTTGGAAAAGAAGAGGTACACTATATAATTCATATAACTATATCTGACCAGTTAGATAGCAAATTTTTCATTTTAAATCTGCATTAAAATATTTTTATGCAAGCCAGGTGGGGTTGCACACACCTGTAATCCCAGCAGCTTGAGAGGCTGAGGCAGGAGGATCGGGAGTTCAAAGCCAGCCTCAGCAATGGTGAGGTGCTTAGAAACTCAGTGAGATCCTGTCTCTACATAAAATACAAAATAGGGCTGGGAATGTGGCTTAGTGCTTGAGTATCCCTGAGTTCAATCCCTGGTACAAATATATATATATATATATTGCAAAAGGGAATCATCTGTTTGGATGTTTCATTTCTGTTTTACCTCAAGTATCTGCCAATTTTTCCCTAGGTGTGGGAAAGAGAAAAAAGTAATCATTCATTAGATATCTCTTATGTATCAAGAAAAAATATATATGTACATATATACACATATATATTGTATCTTATAAACACATATACCTAGACACACATACACACATATATGTATGTATACACACATATAAATTATAGCTTATGTATACACACATAAATTTTATGTATTGTCTATATATAGAAAGTATAGACATAAAATATATCACACTGATCTTGCAAATTAAGAACAATTATCTTGGTTTTAAAGTGTCAAGTAGTTAAGAGACGGGATAGGAGACACAGATTTCAGATGCTAATTTTCAGAGTCTAATACCAAACTAAACAAACATTAACTGACCAGCTGAGTAGAAATAAACTGATCAGTTTTGAAATATTTTATGAAATATATCTCAGAGTAACCTAGCCCACACTCACTCCATGTAGATGTAACAGTCAACTACAAAATTCACTGAGTTATTTTTTTCTATTTTGAAGGGTAAATGAAAAAAATCTCAGTATTATGTGGTACCTGAATAAGAATGAGAATACAGTGTGATTTGAAATTGTTTGGCCCCAATCTCCAAGAGATGAGATTCTATATACTGTAGATATAAGTAAAAGAAAGCACTGTTTCTTAGTGTTTACCCAGTGGTTCTTTGACACTTTCAATTCACACGACCAACACAGACAACCATGATTGTTGATTTGGCCCAAATATTTGGCCCCTAATATAAACTCCTTAGATTTAACAAATAATCTGTCTGATGTTGCATGGAACTGTCTTAAACTGAATTGGTCATAACAAATCCAGTAAAGTAGGATATTCAGCCTATTACCCAGCAAGTAAAAATTCCAGATATATTACATAGCTTGCAGTACTCACAACTAAACCTACCACCTAGGAAATCATGTCTCTAAAATAAAATTTTCCCCAGTAAAATTTGACCATGAACTCTCTCATAAACCAATCACCTTGAATGTCTGTTCACTCACATTGCTCTGATTTAAGGCACATAGTAAGCAAACTACAGATTTCCTCCTTTTACAAAGTTTGCATGTAAACAAAATTTTACATTTAGCACTTGCTTTTATTTGTGAAAAATAAATTGTTCATGTTGCTCCTCCTCTGTATTTGAGTCCCTTCCCTTTTTCACACCCTTAACACCATACCACTTAAGTCTGACTTACTATAATCATGTAACTCCAATTCTTCAATAATAGTACCTCATTTCCTTAAAGAAAAATCTACATGCCTCTCAGTATAACATAAAAAGCCTTTCATGATCTTTCCCTTTACCTGTGACTTACAACTTATATGCCCCTCACCTAGCTTTAAACTTCTTAAAATTTCCCAAGTATGTCTCATCATTTTTGTCCATGATCTTCTTTTTGGAAAGCTATATCTAGTTATAATTTCTTAAATAATCTACTTTTTTCATTATAAAAAAGTAAAAATACATTATAGGGAATAATGTAGTAAATGCCTATGACTTGTAAAAATATGAAAAAAATGTTTTTGATAAGAGAGATTCTTTAAGTTCCTTTATGCTCTTCTTTTAAGACTAGAAGCAATTACTTATGTAAATCACAAGTGTACTTTTATCAAAGTGTTTATACATGTATTACATATATGTAGGCTCATAAACTAGTTCTAAAATATTTTTGTATAATGTAAAATGTATACACACAACTAGTGAAATTTGTGTATAAAACTCTGAAACTAACTTCATTCACTTAGTAAGTTCTTTCTTACATCTACCCATAGATAATTAGATTTAGATCACCAACAGACCCCAATACATCTAATCCCATATTGATGGATATTTTAATTTATTTCCAATTTCTGTTACAAATAATGCTACATTAAGAATCCCTGTATAAATCCCTCATATGTATTTACAAGAGATTTTCTAGGACATCTAGAAGAGAACATGCACATTTTCAATTTTTTCTGAATTTAATTTTATTTCATTTTTTTCCAAGCAGTTATATCAATTTGTAATTTCACCACTATATTCCTTTTTCTGCACTTTCTCCCACATAGGTCTTTGGACTTTTAAATAAAATAATATGAACATATCATAATTTACTTGCTTCTTCAAATGCTGATGGGAATTTGGAAAGTTTCAGATTTTGCCTTTTATGAATAAAGATGCTATGAAATTTCATAAATAAATCTTTGTGGGGACAGGCACTTTTTTATTTCTCTTGAATAAATAACTATAATAAAAATTATTGGGTCAATTCTGTTCATATAAATATAGAGAAGATATACTTTCCTCTTTTTTTCCCCACTAAGTACAAATAAAAACTCTTGGCAGTATATATAAAGCATAAGAAGTCTCTAAAATGTGGAGAGAAGATGACAGATGAGATAGATATCTTGGGACACAAGAGACAATCCACATAGTGGTAAATACTCTGGGTATACTTTTTTTCTTCATATATACTGGGTTGTAGCTAAGAAGCTGGAAATACTTTAACAAAATAAGTACAAATAAAATAGACTTTGTCTCCCCCATTACAAACATGTTGTCTCTGCGTGCTGAGTCAGTGTGGAGAACAGGCAGACTCAGGATAGCTCCACCAGTATCCGTGGAGACCACACTGGGTCCGAGCAGCATCTTTGAACACATTGCCCAACATCACCTCCCCCCCAACATGGCCTGACACTCCATCCCTGAAAGCAATTGCCTCCATCTTGGGATGCTGACATCGCCATCTTTAGTTTCAGCAACTCCCAGGATGGAACACTGGATGGGCAGGAGAGGTATTGGAACCCTGCAGGGGCACTGTGAAATAGCAGTAAAGCTGTGGATCCTCAGTGCTAGAAGAAAAGACATGAACTGCATTTAAAAAAAGGGGGGGGGGGAAAGATGCCCCAAACAAAACAAGATATTATATTATTAGAATCCATGGCTAGCTCAAACGAACAAATGACAGAGAAGGAGTTTAGGAGGTACATAATAAAATTTTTTATGAATTAAAGGATATATAAGAAAACAAATACAGGCACCAATAGATCATTTCAATAAAGAGCTACATAAGCAACTACAGGAAGCAAAATATTGCTTCAGTAAGGAGATAGAGGTTCTAAAGAAAAACCAAACAGAAATCCTTGAAATGAAAGAAAACAATAAACTAAATTAAAAGCTCAATAGAAAGCATTACCAACAGATTAGACCACTTGGAAGACAGGACTTTAGACAATTAAGACAAAATATATAATCTTGAAAAGAATGTAGATCACAAAGTGAAGATAGTAAGAAACCATGAGCAGAACATTCCAGAAACATAGGATAACATAAAAAAACAATAAATTTAAGAATTATTGGGAAAGAGGAAGGCATAGAGTTCCAAACCAAAGGAATGAACAATCTATTCAATTGAATAATATCAGAAAATTTTCCAAACATGAAGAAAGAATTGGAAAATCAAATACAAGATGCTTACAGGACACCAAGTGTACAAAATCACAACAGATCTACACCAAGGCACGTTATAATGAAAATGCCTAGCATACAGAATAATGAGAGAATCCTAAAAGCCACAAGAGAAAGGAATCAGATTACATATATGGGGAAACCCATTAAGATCTCTGCAGATATTTCAAACCAGACCAAGATCCTGGAACAACATATACCAAGCTCCAAAAGAAAATAGATGTCAACCAAGAATCTTATATCCAGCAAAACTAAGCTTTAGATTGATGATGAAATAAAAACCTTCCATGATAAACAAAACTTAAAACAATTTACAGGTAGAAAGCCAGCACTAGAGAACATTCTAGGAAAGATATTCCGTAAGGAGGAAATGAAAACCAACAACAAAAATCAGCAGAGAAAGGTACTACACTAAAGGAAAAACTAATCAAAGGAGAAACCAAGTCAGTTTAATACCAAAAATAAACAAGAATTGCTGGAAATATAAATCAAGTATCAATAATAACCTTGAATGTTAATGGCCTAAACTTACCAAATCAAAAGACATAGACTGGTAGATTAGATTTTTTTTTAAAAAGACTCAATAATATGCTGCCTCCACGAGACTCATTTCATAGGAAAAGACATCCAGAGACTGAAGGTAAAAGGATGGGAAAAAAAAAACATACCACTCACTTGGACTGTGGAAAGAAGTAGGAGTTTCCATCCTCATATTAAATAAAGTAGATGACAATCAAAAGAGATAAAGAAGGACATTTCATACTGCTGAAGGGAACCATATACCAACAAGACATAACAATTATAAATACATATGCCCCAAACAATGAATCATCTACGTTCATCAAACAAACTTTTGTCAAGTTCAAGAGTCAAATAGACCACAACACAATAATTCTAGATAAACAAAACTTAAAACAATTTACAGGTAGAAAATATCTATTTTATGACTAGATAGATCTTCCAAACAAAATCTGAACAAAGAAACTACAGAACTCAATAAAACAAGCAATAATTTAGACTTAACTGACATATATAGAATACTTCTTCTATCAGTGAGTGAATACACTTTCTTCTCAGCAGCATATGGATCCTTCTCTAAAACAGACCATATATTATGCCAGAAAGCAACTCTTAGCATATACAAAATAGGAGAGATACTACCCTGCATCCTATTAGATCATAATTAGAAATCAATGATAAAATAAAAGCAACTGTAATAGCTGGAGACTAATATGCTACTAAATGAACAATGGATTGCAAAAGACATCAAAGAAGAGATTTAAAAATTCCTACAGGTACCTGAGAACACTGATACAACATATCAAGATCTCTGGAACACTACGAAGGCAGTAGTAAGAGGAAAGTTCATTGCATGGAGGTCATTCCTTAAAAAAAAAAGAAAAAAGTCAATAAATAAATGACCTAATATTATATCTCAAAGTCCTAGCAAAAGAAAAACTAATCAACACCAAAAGCAGTAGAAGAAGGGAAATAATTAAAATCAGAGCTGAAATCAATGATATTGAAACAAAAAAAAGCAACTGAAAAAATGAAAAAAACAAAATGTTAATTCTTTGAAAAAATAAATAAAATTTATAAATTTCAGCCATGCTAATGAAGAGAAGGAGAGAGAAAACTCAAATTAATAACATCTGTAATGAAAGAGGAACTGTCATGACAGACACTACAGATAATGAAGATAATTTGGAATTATTTTGAAAATTTGTACTTCAATTAAATAGAAAATACATAAGGCATAGACAAATTTCTAGAGTCACATGATTTGCCCAAATTGAACCAGGATGTTATATACAATTTAAACAGAACAGTTTCAAGCATTAAAATAGAAGACACCATCAGAAGTCTACCAACTAAGAAAAGGCCAGGACTGGATGGATACACAGCTGAATTCTAAAAGATCTTTAAAGAAGAACTAATACTAATACTCCTCAAATTATCTCATGAAATAGAAAAAGAAGGAACACTTCCAAATTCATTCTATGAGGCTAATATTCATGTTGATTCCAAAACCAGGCAAAGACACATTGAAAAACAAAGAAAGAAAGCAAGAGAAAGAAAGAAAGAGAAAGAAAAAAAGAAAGAAAAAACTTCAGACAAATATCTCTAATGAACATAGATGCAAAAATTCTCAATAAAATTCTGGTAAATTGAATATGAAAGCATATCGAAAAAAAGTGCACCATGATTAAGTGGGGGGATACAAGGTTGGTTCAACATAAGGAAATCAATAAATTTAATTCATCACATCAATAGACTTAGAGATAAAAATCATATAATCATCTCAAACGATACAGAAAAAAGCATTTAACAAAACACAGCACCCCTTCATATTCAAAACACTAGAAAAAACTAGGGATAACAGGAACATACCTCAACATTGTAAAAGCTATCTATGCTAAGCCCTAGGCCAACATCATTCTAAATGAAGAAAAAGTAAAAGAATTCTATCTAAAAACTGGAACAAGACAGGGATGCCCTCTTTTACCACTTCTATTTAACATAGTTCTTGACATGCTAACCAGAGAAATTAGACAGATGGAAAAAATTAAAGGGATACTGAAAGGAAAAGAGGAACTCAAATAAGCACCATTTGCCAATGACATAATTCTATACCTAGAAGACCCAAAAAATTCCACCAGAAAACTTCTAGAACTAATAAATGAATTCAGCAAAGCACCAGGATATAAAATCAACACCCATAAATTAAAGGCAATTAATCAGTGACAAACCCTTTGAAATGGAAATGAGGAAAACTTCCCCATTTACAATATCCTCAAAAAATAAAATACTAACGAATCAACTTAATGAAAACTACAGAACAGTAAAGAAAGAAATCAAAGAAGACCCTAGTAAATAGAAAGATATCCCTTGTTCAAATAAGTAAGGTTGAAGCATACAATATCTACATACAGTAAGGCAGATCATGTTGAATGTCTGAAAGCAAAGGCAGAGAAAATATCTGGAAATCAGCCAGAGGAAAGTGACATCTTACCTATAAGGAATAAGAAATTCAAATGGTGGGTTTAATGTTCACAAGTAAATCTACCATATTAACATACAAAGAGGAATTTTAATTTTATAATACCAGCAGCTCTGGTGGCTGAGGCAGGAGGATCACAAGTTCAAAGAGACTCTCAGCAACTTAAAGAGGCCCTGAGGAATTTAGTGAGACCTTTTCTTTAAATAAAATATAAAAAGGGCTGGGGAATGTGGCTCAGTGGTTAAGCATCCTAGTCCTAAAAATTGAATTATAATTATATATATATATATATATATATATATATATATATATATATATATATATATATATATATATTAGCAATAAACATGTGGATACCAAAATTTAAAATAAAGTGTCATTTAAAATGGCTTAAAATATGAGAAACATTTATTGTAACTCTAACAAAGCATGTACAGCAGTTGCATAAGAAAAACCACACAATGGTAATGAAAGAGATAAAATAATGTCTAAATAAAGGGAGAGCCAATCCATTTTTATATATTGGAAGCCTCAAAGCAATAAAAATGCCAGTTTTTCCCAGATTAATAAACAGCTTTTGTGTAATTATAATTAAAATCTTAGTAAGAATTGCTGTTAGTACAGACAAGGTACTTCTGAAACTTTCATATATATATGAAATAACTAGAATTACTCAATGAAATTCTGGAAAAAAACAAAGTAGGAGAATTCAGTGTATCTGGTCACAAGACTAGTAAAATCATCACAATATTCAAGAATTAAACTTTGAAACTACTCAGGAAATCATAGAAAAACAATTTACAATATAGGCACAGAAAACAATTTTATGAATAGGTGATAGCTCAGGAAATAAAAACAAGAACTGGCAAATGGGATTATATAAAATTAAAAAGCTTCTTCATAGCAAAGAACAAATTCATTAGAGTGAAGAGACAACCTACAGAATGGGGAAAATCTTTGCTAGCTATTTGTGTGGCAGAAGATTGAAATCCAGAATAAACAAAGAACTCAAAAATCTTAAAATCAAAAGAATAAGTAATCCAATAAAAACCTGGCAAATAATCTGAAAAGATACTTCAAAAATGAAGAAATACCAACACTAATAACCAATACATATGTGAAAAAAAATGTTCAATATCTTTAACCAACAGGGAATTCTAAATCAAAACATCTGTAAATTCCTCCTTACCACAGTCAGAATGGCTATTATTACAAAAATAAATAAGAAATTCTGGAAAGCATGCAGAGAAAAAGGAACTCATATATACTGCTGGTGGGAATATAAACTAGTATAAAATACTTTGGAAGGGCTAGGATTTTGGCTCAGTGGCACAGTGCCTGCCAAGCATGTGTGAGGCAGTGGGTTCGATTCTCAGCACCACATATAAATAAATAAAATAAAGGCCCATTGACAACTAAAAAAAAATCTAAAAAAATACTATGGAAGTTTGGAGGTTACTCAAAAATCTAAAAATACAAATACCATATGATCCAGCTTTACCATTCCTGTATGTATACCCAAAAGAAATAAAGTCAGCATACTAAAGTAACACCTGCATACCTGTATGTATTACAGTCCTATTCATACTATCCAACTTATGGAATCAGTATAGGTGCCCTACAACAGTGAATGGATAAACAAAATATGGTATATATACACAGTGGAGTATTATTCAACTAGAAAGAATGAAATCATGACATTTGCAGAAAAATGGATGAAACTAGAGGGCATCTTGTTAAGCAAAATAAGCCAGACATAGAAAAACAAATATTGTATGTTTTCTTTAATAATTTGCTGCAGTCTGGCTGGGCACAATTCAGGAGCCACTTGTCAAAAGAAACAAACTTTATTTTTAGAACACACACACCACACCACACAGCTCCTCAGGAAAACCTTCAGAGCCCAACTGCCACCACCGGCTTCCCACAAGCCTCCCAACCTCCCCAACTCCTCCTGCTCTTGAGGCCAGTTGGCTGAGTTGCATGGGCGGAGCCAAAAAAGTCCCCCAATGAGCTGCTCCATGGTCTGAAAGGGCGGGGAAACAGCCCAATGAGCATCACCGCAGAGGAGCCAATCAGTTGGCAGCTAGAAGTTTGCTGAGGCCGCTGTGAGCCAATCATCAGCTGGCAGCTGGAAGTTTGCTGGCAGCTGGAAGTTTGCTGGGGCCCCTTCGGCTGTGGCTCTCAACAATAATTGGAAACTAAAAATGCAAAGCAAAGTAAAAGGATGACCTAAAAGTAAAGAAGGCAAAGGGAGTAAGAGTTGAGTAATTGGAGAGGAAGATAAGAAAGGGTAGTATGGAAGATCAATATGATTAAAATACAATATATTCATGTGTGGAAATATCACAGTGAATCCCATCTATTTGTACAACAAATATGAATTAACATTTATAATAAAAATAATAACTGAGACTTTGTGGTGTTTACATAGGGCCATGTAAATAGATAAATAGAATAAAATAGACACAAACAGGAAAAGCATATACAACTAAATTTTGAAGAAGGCAAAAAATTCAATAGAAGTCTATACAAAAAAATGCTACTGGAATAATTACACTTTATATTCATAAGCAAAAAAGTACCAAAATAACTTGACATGTTTTATACCTTCTACAAAAATTAACTCAAACTATATCATAATCCAAGTTTAAAATATATCAGTATAAGACATTTGGGGGGAGACAGAAATCTAAGGATCCAGGCCTAGGCAGAGTTCTTACATTTTTTTCACCAGAATCATAATTCATAGAAATATAAATTGAAATTCATCAACATTAGAACAATTTGTGCTATGAAATACCCTGCTGGGATGGGAAAGTTTATTAGCAAAATCATATGTCTGACAAAGAACTAGTATGAAAACCACCTGAAGAACTCATACACATCAATAGTAAAAAAAATAAAATAAAATAAACAATTCAATTAGAAAGTAGCAAATAGAGTTCTCATTTATGTTCCCACATGTAGAACTTGAAAGTCAGCACTCCATCCTAATAAAAGGAAAAGAGATTACCAAGTGGAAAAATCAACAACTTCTCTTGGATCTTGGATCTTCTCTTAGATCTGTAAGAAAGGTGATAACACATGGCAAACTGATCCCCACTCAATTGGACAGACTAACAGCTAAAGAAAATATGGTCTGTATATTTATACAGCCATAAAAAGAATTAAACCATGTCATTTGCAAAAAAAAAAAAAAAAATGGATGGAACTGGAGGACATCATGTTAAGCAAACTAAGCCAGACACAGAAAGGTAAATATGCATGATTTCTCTCATAGGTGGAAACTGAAAAACTAACCAAATAAAAAGATGACCTGAAAATAAAAGAGAGAAGGGGACTGAGGGAAGGGACTGATACAGAGAGTTGCAGTGCACAGAATGAGTAGAAACCCACAAATTGAAATGTCTGTGGAATCTAGTGATAGCACAGGTCAACTTCAACAAATTTCTGAAGATTCAGTGTTAATAACCCTGAGAGCTAAAATCTTCAGGTGTGCCCACACATAATTACAATGTGACCTCACAATTTTGTAAGTTTTATGTCCTGGAGCAAATCAAGTTCTCATTATTAATATCAGAGAAAAAAACTTCTCCCATTTCTGATGAGGACGGGGAGAACCATTTAAAAATTACTAGAGAATTTTATTGTTAATAGGATCTGCATAGAGGAGAAATTATGTAATCAGAGTGTAATATTCTGTTTTTTTTTTTCCCAGAGACTAACTGACATGAATAAAAGGAAATACCAAACTGCAGACCCTTGTAGCTCTCCATGTAAAAAAGGGAAGTAAGTCCAGCCCAGTTTAGACATCCTCTCCTACTTAAGGGGCATAAGTATGACTAAGAAGTACAGCTGCAGTTCATAGTACTGTATTATAGACTTATTAAAAGATTGAGACCTAATAACAGGAATATATAACAAACCTTCACCTTCTTCTCATACCTTACCACTACACTCTAAAGGCTTTTCTACATTCATCCTTTTACTAAATATTGTTAGTCAGATTTTCATCACTGTGATATGTCTGAGAAAAACAACTTAAAGGAGAGAAGGTTTATTTTGTGTCATAGTTTCAGAGGTTTAAATCCATAATCAGCCAGCTCTGTTGCTCTGGGCCTGAGGTGAGGCAGAAAATTATGAGGAAAGGGCATAGTAAAGCAAAATGGATCATTGTATGACATCCAGGAAGCAAAGAGAGAGGGAAAATGGAGCCAGGGACAAGAATTATCTTTCCAAAGAACACCCCCAGTGACCTGCTTCCTCCAACCTCCCAACCTCCTAAAGTTTCCACTATATCACACTAATGTCATCATATTTTAACCCATCAATAGATTAATCCACTGATAAGGTTAGAGCCCTCATCATCCAATTACTTCCCCAAAGCCCTACCTCTGAACACTGATTTATTTGGAACCAAAGTCTCACCATAAAAACATGCCCCTGACCCCCAAAATATCATGCCCATCTCACAATTCAAAATGCATTGAGTTCATCTCCAAGAGTCCTCAAATTATCAACAGCTCAAATATTGCTCAAAAGTCCAAGTCCAAAGTTTCCTCTGAAACTCAAGGTAAACTCTTGGCTGTGAACCTCTATAAATATAAAAAAGAAAGTTATATAATTTCAACATACAAGGTCACAGGGTAAACATTCCCATTCCAAAAGAAGAATGAGGGATAGAAAGGAAGAATCATACAAAAAGAAGACTTAAACTCAGCAAGGGAAACAGTACTATTTCTAAATTTCCAAGTCCAGTATCTAGGGAACATGGTAGCAAGATGTGGGCTTCAAAGGGCTTATTCAGCCCCACCCCATGACCTTGTCAGTTACAATCCAGAAAACCCTGCTCTTAGACTGGTTCTACTGATTACCTGAGGCTTTCTGCAGCACATGTTCCACATTGTTGGTATCTATACATTAAGGGTTGTCCACTGCATCTTCAGTTTCACTCTCACAGACTCACGAGTCTCTGTCTCAGAGTCTGCCAACAGAGATTCTTATCCTGTCACAATAATGCATGTCCCTCACCAGGCTTTCCTTTTAAATCTGAGTTGAAGCCACCATGACCCTGTAACTCTTGCATTATTCATGCCTGCAAAACCAGCACCACATAGACAATGCCAAAGTCTGCTGCCAGTGGGAGTAGTAGCTTATTCTGTATTACAGCTGCAAAAACATCTATGTTCCTGGATGGCTGAGCATAATGAAGTGATTCCAGGGGAAGGAACATTCTAGGCTGCCCTATGTAAGCAGGGTGCTGAGATGCTGTCTTCTCAAAGTAAAGCCTGTTGAGAGCCACAGCCGAAAGGGGCCCCAGCAAACTTCCAGCTGCCAGCAAACTTCCAGCTGCCAGCAAACTTCCAGCTGCCAGCTGATGATTGGCTCACAGCGGCCCCAGCAAACTTCTAGCTGCCAACTGATTGGCTCCTCTGCGGTGATGCTCATTGGGCTGTTTCCCCGCCCTTTCAGACCACGGAGCTGCTCATTGGGGGACTTTTTTTTGGCTCCGTCCATGCGACCCAGCCAATGGGCCTCAAGAGCAGGAGGAGTGGGGGAGGTTGAGAGGCTTGTGGGAAGTTGGTGGTGGCAGTTGGGCTCTGAAGGTTTTCCCGAGGAGCTGTTTTGTTTGGCGTGTGTGGTTCTAAAAATAAAGTGTGTTTCTTTTGACAAGTGGCTCCTGAATTGTGCCCAGCCAGACTGTGGAATTTGGTGGGCCACATGGGGAACGACTGAGGGTAAGTGATAAGGTAAACTGTTCACCCCTGAGGGCAGGGTGAGAGGATGGGTAGCCATTTTAAGATTCTTCTTTTGTTTTGCTTCACTTTTGTTTTAAGTTGCCTGTCCCTGGAGATGAGTGAGACGGAAGAAAAACCACTCACATCTGAGGGAAAACTACTTGCGTCTGAGGAACAGATAGGGAGAAAGGACGGATGGACATTTCAGGAGGATAGAAAGGCTATAATGATTTTCTGTTGTTCCACTTTTGTTTCATTCTGTTTCAGTTTTGTTTGGCGTTATCTTGTTGGGTTGTATTATAGTTATTGTAGAAATATTCAAGTAAAAGAGAAGGTCTCTCGAGCTATTCAGACAGAGAAAAAAATTCAAGTAAAAAAGAAGGTCTCTCGAGCTAGTCAGACAGAGGAAAAAAATCAAGTAAAAGAGAAGGTCTCTCAAACTAGTCAGACAGAGGAAAAAATTCAATTAAAAGAGAAGGTCTCTCGAACTAGTCAGACAGAGGAAAAAATTCAAGTAAAAGAGAAGGCCAATCAAGCTAGTCAGACAGAGAAAGAAAGTTTAGAGCAGAAAAAGCCATCAGGGGAAAAGTTACAACAGGAGACTGCTACTAACACCTTTCTATCACAAGAGGGCGTAAGTGTCCAACCAACAGCGCCACCTCTACAGGAGACTGCTACTAACACCTTTCTATCACCAGAGGACGTAAATGTCCAACCAACAAGGCCACCTCCATATGCTGGGAGGCCCCCAACCCCAGCAGTTGATAGATGGGATCCTGAGACAGGATCTCAAATATTAACATGCCCTGTATTTGAGGCAGGAGGGCAGCAAATTCACCATGCTTTAAATTTCAAAACAGTGAAGCAGTTAAAAGAGGTTGTAACAACCTATGGTCCTCAAGCACCCTTCACTGTAAGCATGGTCGAATCCATTAACAACTTGAACATGACGCCAGCAGATTGGGCTAATATGTGTAAAGCTGTGCTAAATGGAGGACAATACCTGTTATGGAAGGTTGCCAATGAGGAATTTTGCAAGGAGACGGCTAGGCGAAATGCAGCAGCTGGTTATCCTCAGAGAAATCTAGATATGTTGTTAGGAAAGGGACCTTATGAGGATCAGCAGCAACAAATTGCATATGATCCTGGCGTATATGCACAAATTGCTGTAGATGTGGTTAGGGCATGGAAGACTTTACAAGGACATGGAGGTTTACAAGGTCAATTATCTAAGGTAATACAAGGAGCTAATGAACCTTACGCTGAATTTGTAGATAGGCTTATTCAAACAGCTACCAGAGTTTTGGGGAATACAGAACAAGCAATGCCATTAATAAAACAACTGGCTTATGAGCAAGCGAATCGTTGGTGCAGAGAAGTCATTAGACCATGGAAACATGAAGATTTAAACACATATATTAAATTATGTAGAGACATTAATGAACAAGGGCAAGTCGTGACAGCTGCAGTAAAACAGGCTTTACATGCCAGACCAAGAATATGCTACAATTGTGAACAAACAGGACATTTTAAAAGGAATTGCCCCATAGGAGGAGGGTTTAACAAAACTAGGTATCAAAGGAGTAGAATACCGGGTATTTGGCCACGATGCCGTAGAGGGAGACATTGGGCTAATGAATGCCGTTCTCAAACCACCAAAGAGGGTACTCCATTATCAAAATATGAACAAGGACCAGGTGTTTATCCACGATATCGTGGAGAAAGGCATCGGGCTCCATTGCCAAAAAATGGACAGGGGGCCCAATGCTCCGGGGCCCAAGACCACAAATATATGGAGCACTGGAAGAACCCAGCAACCCCATCAGGGTAGTGCCCAGGACACATTGTCCATTAGATCCCTCATCAGACAAACCAGAGGGAGTGCAGGGTTGGACATTTGCGCCTCTGCCAGAGCAGTACTAATTCCAGAGATGGGAGTTCAAATCATTCCCACAGGGGTAAAAGGACCTCTTCCCAAAGGAACAGTAGGCTTATTATTGGGACACAGTTCTTCTATTTTAAAAGGACTTATGATAAGTCCTGGGGTAATTGATCCCGATTATGAAGGTGAAATAAAAATTATAGCCAGTTCTCCAAAGGGTATATCAGTAATTTCACCAGGAGATAGAATAGCACAGTTACTAATAATACCCAGCCTACATGATAAATTTTCCAGTCTTACTGTAGAAAGAGGTTCCAAGGGATTAGGCTCCAAAGGTGTACATTGGGCTATGCTTTCTTTAAATTTAGATTCTCCTGAGCCGCCCCCTCCCCCTGCGCCGGCATAGTAGAGGGAACTGGGACCAAACACAGAGCAGGCCCAGCGGCCTGCTGAGGGGCAGAGCCGCCCCCCACCCCCCTCGCCTGCCAGGTAGGGGAAGGGTGACCACCGACAGAAAAGGCCCAGTGGCCCGCGGCGGGACAGAGCTTCCAATCACTCCTGCAAGGTAGGCGGGCCTGCGACCCACCGGCAGAAGAGGAGCAGCGGCCTGCTGAGAGGCAGAGCCGTCCCCTCCCCCCCGCGCCTGCAAGGTAGTCGGAACTGAGACCACCATCAGAACAGGTCAGACCTGCAACCGAGAGACAGAACAGGCCCAGTGGCCTGAGGAAGGGTAGAGCCGCCCCCCCCACGCCTGCAAAGTAGGCGGACCTGCGACCCACTGGCAGTACAGCCCCAGAGGCCTGCAGAGGGGCAGTGCCGCTGCCTGCGCCTGCAAAGTAGGCAGAACTGCGACCACCGACAGAACAAGCCTAGCGGCCCGCAGAGGTACAGAGCCGCCGCCCGCGCCTGCAAGGTCGGCGGACCTGCTACCGACTGGCAGAGCAGGCCCAGCGGCCTGCCGGCGTGGTAGGCACATTGCCCCAATTGGAGGAGGTGCAGAGCCGCCGCCCGCGCCTGCGAGGGAGACTTTGCAACTATACAAGACCAATATAAATATATAGGGGGAAAATTCAATAGCACAACAGTTTCACCAAGAAGAAAGGAACACGAACAGTATGAAGAGACAAGGAAAGAAAGGACCACAAGCATTGCAGGTCAACTCAACGTTAGAAGAGGTAATAGCTGCAGCTGATGGAATGTCAGATAAAGAATTCAGGGTATACATGCTTCAGATGATCTGGAGTCTCAAGGAAGACATCAGACAGCAAAATCAGACAATGAAAGATCACTTCAACAATGAATTACATAAACAAATCCAAGAAGCAAAAGATCAACTATACAGGGAAATAGAGGTTATAAAAAACAAACAAACAGAAATCCTAGAAATGCAGGAAGCAATAAGCCAACTTAAAAACTCAATTGAGAATACTACCAGCAGAGTAGAACACTTAGAAGACAGAACATCAGACAATGAAGATAAAGTATTTCAACTTGAAAAGAACATAGACAGCTCAGCAAGACTGTTAAGAAACCATGAGCAGAACATCCAAGAAATATGGGATAACATCAAGAGACCAAATTTAAGAGTCATTGGGATACAGGAAGGAACAGAGTTTCAAACCAAAGGAATGAGCAATCTATTCAATGAAATAATCCGAGAAAACTTCCCAGACTTGAAGAAGGAGACAGAACCCCAAATCCTAGAAGCCTACAGGACGCCGAGTGTGCAAAATCATAAGAGACCCACACCTAGACACATTATAATGAAGATGCCCAACATACAGAATAAGGAGAGAATTTTAAAAGCTACAAGAGAAAGGAAGCAGATCACATTTAGGGGTAAGCCAATCAGGATAACAGCTGATCTTTCAACACAGACTCTGAAAGCTAGAAGATCCTGGAATAACATATTTCAAACACTGAAAGAAAATGGGTTCCAACCAAGAATTGTGTTTCCAGCGAAATTAAGCTTCAGGATGGAAGATGAAATTAAAACCTTCCATGATAAACAAAAGTTAAAAGAATTTGCAGCTAGAAAACCATCTCTTCAAAACATCCTTGGCAAAACATTACAGGAAGAGGAAATGGAAAATAACAATGAAAACCAACAGTGGGAGGTAGGACACTAAAGGGGGGGAAAATAATCAAAGTGGAAAACAAACCATGTTTAGTAACATAAATAAACAAATATGGCTGGAAGAACAACCCATATCTCAATAATAACCCTAAATGTTAATGGCTTAAACTCACCAATCAAGAGACACAGGCTAGTAGAATGGATCACAAAACAAGACCCAACAATATGCTGCCTACAGGAGACGCATTTGATAGGAAAAGACATACATAGGCTGAAGGTGAAAGGTTGGGAAAAATCATATCACTCATATGGACTTCGGAAACAAGCAGGAGTATCCATACTCATATCAAATAAAATAAATTTTAAGTCAAAGTTAATCAAAAGGGATAAAGAGGGACACTACATACTGCTCAAGGGAACCATACACCAACAAGACATAACAATCATAAATATATATGCCCCAAACAATGGTGCAGCTATGTTCATCAAACAAACTCTTCTCAAGTTCAAGAGTCTAATAGACCACCATACAATAATCATGGGAGACTTCAACACACCTCTATCACCACTGGACAGATCTTCCAAACAAAAGTTGAATAAGGAAGCTATAGAACTCAATAACACAATTAATAACCTAGACTTAATTGACATATATAGAATATACCACCCAACATCAAGCAGTTACACTTTTTTCTCAGCAGCACATGGATCCTTCTCAAAAATAGATCATATATTATGTCACAGGGATACTCTTAGACAATACAAAGGAGTAGATATAATACCATGCATCCTATCTGATCATAATGGAATGGAACTGAAAATCAACGATAAAAGAAGGAAGGAAAAAGAATACATCACTTGGAGAATGAACAATAGGTTACTGAATGATCAATGGGTTATAGAAGACATCAAGGAGGAAATTAAAAAATTCTTAGAGATTAATGAAAACACAGACACAACATATCGGAATCTATGGGACACATTGAAAGCAGTTCTAAGAGGAAAATTCATTGCTTGGAGTTCAATCCTTAAAAAAAGAAAAAACCAACAAATAAATGATCTCATACTTCATCTCAAAATCCTAGAAAAAGAAGAGCAAAACAACAGCAAAAGAAGTAGAAGGCAAGAAATAATTAAAATCAGAGCTGAAATTAATGAAATCGAAACAAAAGAAACAATTGAAAAAATTGACAAAACTAAAAGTTGGTTCTTTGAAAAAATAAACAAAATCGACAGACCCTTAGCCATGCTAGCGAAGAGAAGAAGAGAGAGAACTCAAATCACTAACATACGGGATGAAAGAGGCAATATCACAACAGACACTTCAGAAATACAGAAGATAATCAAAAATTATTTTGAATCCTTATACTCCAATAAATTAGAAGATAGTGAAGGCATAGATAAATTTCTTAAGTCATATGATCTGCCCAGATTGAGTCAGGAGGATATAGACAACCTAAACAGACCAATATCAATTGAGGAAATAGAAGAAACCATCAAAAGACTACCAACTAAGAAAAGCCCAGGACCGGATGGGTATACAGCAGAGTTTTACAAAACCTTTAAAGAGGAACTAATACCAATACTTTTCAAGCTACTTCGGGAAATAGAAAAAGAGGGAGAACTTCCAAATTCATTCTATGAGGCCAACATCACCCTGATTCCTAAACCAGACAAACACACTTCAAAGAAAGAAAACTACAGACCAATATCTCTAATGAACCTAGATGCAAAAATCCTCAATAAAATTCTGGCCACTCGGATACAAAAACATATCAAAAAAATTGTGCACCATGATCAAGTAGGATTCATCCCTGGGATGCAAGGCTGGTTCAATATACGGAAATCAATAAATGTTATTCACCGCATCAATAGACTTAAAAATAAGAACCATATGATCATCTCGATAGATGCGGAAAAAGCATTCGACAAAGTACAGCATCCCTTTATGTTCAAAACTCTAGAAAAACTAGGGATAACAGGAACATACCTCAATATTGTAAAAGCAATCTATGCTAAGCCTCAGGCTAGCATCATTCTGAATGGAGAAAAATCGAAGGCATTCCCTCTAAAATCTGGAACAAGACAGGGATGCCCTCTCTCACCACTTCTGTTCAACATAGTTCTCGAAACACTGGCCAGAGCAATTAGACAGACGAAAGAAATTAAAGGCATCAAAATAGGAAAAGAAGAACTTAAATTATCACTGTTTGCAGATGACATGATTCTATACCTAGCAGACCCAAAAGGGTCTACAAAGAAACTATTAGAGCTAATAAATGAATTCAGCAAAGTGGCAGGATATAAAATCAACACGCATAAATCAAAGGCATTCCTGTATATCAGCGACAAATCCTCTGAAATGGAAATGAGGACAACCACTCCATTCACAATATCTTCAAAAAAAATAAAATACTTGGGAATCAACCTAACAAAAGAGGTGAAAGACTTATACAATGAAAACTACAGAACCCTAAAGAGAGAAATAGAAGAAGATCTTAGAAGATGGAAAAATATACCCTGTTCATGGATAGGCAGAACTAACATCATCAAAATGGCGATATTACCAAAAGTTCTCTATAGGTTTAATGCAATGCCAATCAAAATCCCAACGGCATTTCTTGTAGAAATAGAGAAAGCAATCATGAAATTCATATGGAAAAATAAAAGACCCAGAATAGCAAAAACAATGCTAAGCAGGAAATGTGAATCAGGCGGTATAGCGATACCAGACTTCAAACTATATTACAGAGCAATAGTAACAAAAACAGCATGGTACTGGTACCAAAACAGGCGGGTGGACCAATGGTACAGAATAGAGGACACAGAAACCAATCCACAAAACTACAACTATCTTATATTTGATAAAGGGTCTAAAAGCATGCAATGGAGGAAGGATAGCATCTTCAACAAATGGTGCTGGGAAAACTGGAAATCCATATGCAACAAAATGAAACTGAATCCCTTTCTCTCGCCATGCACAAAAGTTAATTCAAAATGGATCAAGGAGCTTGATATCAAATCAGAGACACGCCGTCTGATAGAAGAAAAAGTTGGCTACGATCTACATACTGTGGGGTCGGGCTCCAAATTCCTCAATAGGACACCCATAGCACAAAAGTTAATAACTAGAATCAACAAATGGGACTTACTCAAACTAAAAAGTTTTTTCTCAGCAAAAGATACAATAAGAGAGGTAAATAGAGAGCCTACATCCTGGGAACAAATCTTTACTCCTCACACTTCAGATAGAGCCCTAATATCCAGAGTATACAAAGAACTCAAAAAATTAGACAATAAGAGAACAAACAACCCAATCAACAAATGGGCCAAGGACCTGAACAGACACTTCTCAGAGGAGGACATACAATCAATCAACAAGTACATGAAAAAATGCTCACCATCTCTAGCAGTCAGAGAAATGCAAATCAAAACCACCCTAAGATACCATCTCACTCCAGTTAGATTGGCAGCCATTATGAAGTCAAACAACAACAAGTGCTGGCGAGGATGTGGGGAAAAGGGTACACTTGTACATTGCTGGTGGGACTGCAAATTGGTGCAGCCAATTTGGAAAGCAGTATGGAGATTTCTTGGAAAGCTGGGAATGGAGCCACCATTTGACCCAGCTATTCCCCTTCTCGGTCTATTCCCTAAAGACCTAAAAAGAGCATGCTACAGGGACACTGCTACATCGATGTTCATAGCAGCACAATTCACAATAGCTAGACTGTGGAACCAACCTAGATGCCCTTCAATGGATGAATGGATAAAAAAAATGTGGCATTTATACACAATGGAGTATTACTCTGCATTAAAAAATGACAAAATCATAGAATTTACAGGGAAATCGATGGCATTAGAGCAGATTATGCTAAGTGAAGCTAGCCAATCCCTAAAAAACAAATGCCAAATGTCTTCTTTGATATAAGGAGAGTAACTAAGAACAGAGTAGGGTCGAAGAGCATGAGAAGAAGATTAACATTAAACAGGGATGAGAGGTGGGAGGGAAAGGGAGAGAGAAGGGAAAATGCATGGAAACGGAAGGAGACCCTCAGAGTTATACAAAAGTACATACAAGAGGAAGTGAGGGGAAGGGGAAAAATAATACAAGGGGGACAAACGAATGTCAGTAGAGGGGGCAGAGAGAGAAGAGGGGAGGGGAGGGGAGGGGAGGGGTGATAGTAGAGGATAGGAAAGGCAGCAGAATACAACAGACACTAGTATGGCAATATGTAAATCAATGAATGTGTAACTGATGTGATTCTGCAATCTGTATATGGGGTAAAAATGGGAGCTCATAACCCACTTGAATCAAATTGTGAAATATGATATATCAAGAACTATGTAATGTTTTGAACAGCCAACAATAAAAAATTTAAAAAAAAAAAAAACAATTTAGATTCTCGCCCCATGCTAAAACTAAATATTCAAGGACATGAATTTAATGGACTACTGGATACAGGTGCAGACCTTAGCATCATCTCTCGTCAAGAATGGCCAAAACATTGGCCATTACAACAAGCCACTCAAACGCTTCGAGGCCTAGGAGTGTTGACTAATCCCCATAGAAGTGCAATGCTATTAGATTGGAAGGATCCTGAAGGATGTGAAGGAACTATACAGCCATATGTATTGGATCATCTTCCCATAAATTTATGGGGACGAGATGTCCTAGATCAATTAGGTTTGACATTAACAAATAACATCAACCAAAATGCACCCAGTATTATGACTAGACAAGGTTTTAGGAAAGGAAAAAGATTAGAAAAACAAGAACAAGGTATAGCAGCACCAATACAAATAGATCAAGGAACGGACAGACATGGGTTGGATTTTCAGAACAGGCCACTGAGACAATATGAATTACTTGGAAATCAGAAAGACCAGTATGGGTTCCTCAGTGGCCCCTGACTAAAGAAAAGATACAAGCAGCCCATGACCTGGTCAAACAACAATTAGCAGAAGGACATCTACAACCTTCTGTACCTTCCCATAATACTCCCATTTTTGTCATCAAAAAGAAATCTGGTAAATGGAGATTATTGCAAGATTTAAGAGCCATTAATAATGAAATTGTTATTATGGGACCTGCTCAATCAGGGATTCCTCAATTGTCTGCTTTGCCAAAAACTTGGTATGTTTTAGTTATAGATATTAAAGATTGTTTTTTTTTTTTCAATTCAAAAGCCTTTCAAAAGAGTTCATACTTTCATACCCTCAAGCCTCCTATGAGTGGAGTTTGACCAATTCCTGAGATTCCCTCAAAGCATCTTTACTATTGTCACAGGGCAAATTACTTGGCTTCTTTTTAATGAGGTTAATATTTTCAGTCACCATGCTCTCCTTGGCCCCAACTTTATAAGGGCTTCTTTCTGGTGCAATTTTTCAAAACTTATTTATTTCTTTCCTTTTATTTTCCTATTATCACAGTAAACCTGGCTAAAATCAGCCATCCATATCCATGCCTCCACCTAAATATTGTGCTGCCTTGAAATTACTTAGCCAGATTAATTAGTCCATTACATTTAAATTTAGCATCACATAAAATCTCAGGAAATTGACAAAATATGGATGATTTTTTTTTGCCTGAATATAGCACGTATACCCTTTAGTTGCTAATAGATTTCTCAGTCTCATCTGAAACCTCATGACTTCATGAGCATAGTCTTTACTGTCTGCGTTCCTGTCAGCATCCTGATCTTCTAAATTCCTATTGTAATTTCCATTAAGCTCTTTTTTAAAACATTTTAGGGCTTTTCTATCCTGAATCTCCAAACCTTTCCAGACTCCTCTCATAAACCAGCTGCAAAGGCTTCTGAATCTCATGGTTACTATAGTCACATTAATGGCTCCACTTCTCTAATCATTTGCTTTACCAGATAAAAACTACATGAATCCCTGATAGCTGAGTATGGGCCCAAAACTTCAACACTACCCACTTTCAGGGCTAGCTGATTCAGCAGATGAGTTGTTGCAAATTACGTACATAGTGGATTCCGATTTCCATGGCCACCATTCTGCTGTCTCTATCATTCAACATTTTCTGAGGTCTGAATAACATTGGCATTGGGTTCCTTAATATAGCATTTGGTTTATCCTGTAAGTTCAGTTCTGCTTGCCAAAAGTGGTCCACCAGGCATTCACATTCCATGTCTGGCTCCATGCTAGTCAGCCATGCATCTTAAGCATTTAAAGTTTCAGAATAGGTTCCGATCATTTTGGCTCCAAGACCTCTAACAAGAACTCCATTTCTAACCCCTGCTGCATTGGGTACCAAGCTTCCAAACAATGAGCTGTCAGAGGATAGTCCAGATCCAAATCATAACAAACAGTGCATCATGTGTGGCTATAAAGAAAATGACAAGATGTAACAAAGGCAAGAAATACAGTTTGAAGAGACAAAGTAATCATCACAACCAGATACAGCAGGTACATTGGAATTATCTGACTGGAATATAAAACAACTATGATTTGTATGCTAAGAACTCTAATAGACAAATGATATATAATAATAGATGGAGAGGGTAAACAGAGAGATGGAAATTATAAGAAAAAAGAAGTTCTATTACAAGAATAATATTTTTGATGAGATTACTTGTGAACTGGACACAACTGCGGAAAGAATCTTTGATGAGGATATGTTAATAGGAACCTACAAAACTAAAATACAAACAAGAAAAGAATGAAAAAAAAAACAGAATAAAATTCCAAGAACTAAGAGAAAGCCACAAAAGGTATATCATACACATGATGGGAACACAAGAATAATAAAAAGAACAAAAAAAAAATATTTGAAGCAAGAATTACTAAGAATTTTACCTCTAAAGTAATTTCAGACAACAACCACTCTTCCGGGAAGCTCATAGAACATCCAACAGGATAAACTCCAGGAAACTATACCCAGACACACTATATTGAAGAAAAAAAAAAACAAATTGAAGATAGGGAACAAATCTGAAAAGAAGCCCGGACAGCAAAACAACTTATCCATACAGAAGGAATGATAAGAATTTTATTTAACATCTCCTCAGAAAACATACAATCAAGAAGAAAGTGAAACAAATATTTAAAGTATTAAGAGAATAAAACCAGTTTAGAATTCTATACCTATAAAATTATCCTTCAAAAGCAATAAAGGAGAAAATAATTTCTCAAATAAAATTGAAATAATTTGTTGCTAATATACATGCCTTGCAAAAATATTAAAAGAAGCTGATTACAGTGAAGGAAATTTTAATAAGTAACATAATTGGACAAAAAGAAAGAATTGATGAACATCAGAAAAGGAACAAGTGAAAGTAAAATAAAATTTTATTTTAATTATTATTAAAATAGCAGATGAAAATTTGTTCAAAATAATGAAAAAGCATTAATATATGTATTCATAAATATATATGTGAATCTCTCTATATGTAGATAGATAGATAGATATGTTTGCATATACTTACATAGAAGTGAAATGAATGACAGCAATGATCCAATGGATGAGAGGGAGGTATTATGATTATTTTGTCATTATATTGTAGTCACAATACCTGTGAAGAGGTATCATATTATCTGAATGTGGATTTGGATTCATTGTAAATGTATACTGCAAACTCTAGGACACTTATTA
Organism: Marmota flaviventris; assembly: GCF_047511675.1. Taxonomy (NCBI): domain Eukaryota; kingdom Metazoa; phylum Chordata; class Mammalia; order Rodentia; family Sciuridae; genus Marmota; species Marmota flaviventris. The sequence goes on from NC_092518.1 coordinate 105,671,564, forward strand.
AAAAATGTAAAAAAAAAGTTAAACTAATATCCCCCCAGGGAAGATAAAATGGAAATATATAAAGGCTTAATTGAAACCACAAAGGCAGGCAAAGAATAGAAATCAAAAAGAAGCAAAGAGCAGTTGTAACAAAAAGAAGATAGTAACAAATATGGTAGATATTTGTCTAATTATATCAACAATCACTTTGGGTTTCAGTGATCTAAATACACCAATGAAAAGATGGAGATTGTTTTATAGATATTTCCTAAGTATAATTTATATAGATATTCAAGGTTTCTGTTTCTTTATTGATCTCCTGCCTAGATGTTGTATCCATTACTTAAAGTGAAATATTCAAGTCTCCAAATATTACTGTTGAATTGTCTGTTTCTTCTTATAATTCTGTACACTTTATGTAGGATGACCATTTACATTCTCTGATGTTCTGTGATCCTCCAAACTAAAAAAAAAATGCTTACTCATAATAACCCCAAGCAGCTCATTTTTATTTACCTCTGAATACTTTAACTTCTATTCATATTTCTGCCACATACATATTCATACTTCTTATTTTCAAGCTTAAACAACATTTTAAGGTGTTAATGCAGCTTAGAGTATACTGAATTAATTTAATTTTAATGCAGCTTAGAGTATACTGAATTAATTTAATTTTCAATGCACTTAATTCTAATGTTTAGAGTATTTTGAGTGTATTATTTTGAAACCCCCTTTTCCCTTTTTTCCACTTCTTCATCTGCTTATTATCTACCATTGTTCAGATTTGTATCCTGAAAAAAAGCTTCACTTGAACTTCCAGGATAAGTTTGGTGACTCTCAATTGTACTCTCATACCACTCTCTGCTTGACTCCATCATACATCATACCACTTATTACATTGCATTTTCTCCTGACCAAATCAAGAAGTCTTTGAGGCAATTATTTATTTTACTAATCTATGTATCTTTAAGAACTAGCATTGTCCCTCTGACATAGTAAATTTTTAATATTTATGTATTTAATGAAGAAATTTCAGTACATATTTCCACTTATTCTTTCATATCATGAATCCAAACTGTAAATGATGTTTCCAGTTCAATAAAGATAATATGGAAGGAGCAAATGCTGTCCAAAAACAAAGCAAAACAAAAACTTCCTAGAAATAATTTCTTTCTTTCTTATTCATCTGTAACCACTATCAGTATCAGTTCACTCTAACTTTATTTTTGTCTGTAAATATTTCAAAATGAATAACAGAATCAATTCTCAAAAACTTTCACCTGGGAACTGGGGTTGTGACTCAGCAGTAGAGCACTCACCTAGCATGAGTGAGCTGCTGGGTTTGATCCTCAGCACCACATAATAATAAATAAATAAAATAAAGGTATTGTGTCCAACTACAACTAAAAAAAATTTTAAAAAAACCTTTCGACTGGCTCAAGAAATGATTAAAGGTATAGTTAACATAAACAGATGTAAATTGCTGTAATTAGACTTAAATACTCTAAGATGCAGAAGACCTGGAATAATATCAGGACATCTGAAAAAGATCTAGGAATTTGGATTGAATATAAACCCAATATGAATCAATCACACATGAATATAAAGTAATTTTTGTTACATACTAAAATTTTAATATCCCACACAAGCGATTACTAAATACTGACTTTATTCCAATGTACCATATTTTAAGAGGACTGTGTAAAAATAAGAAAACTGTATATAAATATAAAATAATCACAGAATAAAGGTTACCATATTGAAGCTTCTTGATATCATGTTAAACAGCAAAGTTATTTTTTTATATCAGAGATTGAACCCAGGGGTGATTTAATCACTGACACATATCCCCAGCTCATTTTTATTTTTATTTTTTTAATTTTTTTATTTTGAGACAGTGTCTTGCTGAGTTGTTTAGGGCCTCCCTAAGTTGCTGAGGCTGGCTTCAATTTGCCATCCTTCTTCCTCAGCCTCCCAAGCCACTGGGATTACAGAATAAAGTTCTTTATTACTTAAAAATAAAAATAGTATTTGAAGGAAATAATGTCTTTAAAAGTCCAATGTTCATTCAAAGTCATACATATCATTTAAGGAATATATATGTGCCTAATATGAGGCTTATTTTACAATAAAATGGGCTCACCGATTTTGAAAGATTAGCTTTCTGGGAACAAATCTACAAAAACTTGTAGGTAATTACAAAGCAAATGAACAAAAACTTTGTTGTGTTAGAATTGGAAAAAAAATATTAAGACACTATGTTAACCACAACTGCAAAGTAATTTAAGCATAAAATTCTTTAATATGACAACAATAAATCTATCTTCTAGTGACAATAAAGATTTCTGCACATTGGAATCACCTGTCTTCTACCTCTAGTGGTTTAATTTATATGGCATATAATCTAAGTATCAGAAATTTTTGCATGTCTCTGTATGATTATAATGTACAAGTAGTTTTGGGAACCACTACTTTGTTATTATTATTTATGATGATAATAATATCTACCTTAATTGCACATCTACTGTGGGCCAAGAATATAGAGCAACTCTTTGTGGTATGCTTAGTACTATAATGCCCATTTTATAGATGTATCCCTCACTCCAATAATAATAATAAGAGCTAAAACCAATTTATCACTAAGATGACTTTCCAAAAGTCACATTCCTGGTAAATACCAGATTCAGTATTCAAGATCAAGTATATTTAACTTAATACTACTCTGTGCATAATACTTTACATACTATATTAAGGTAGTAACAATGCAGTAGCTATATTATTGAAAATTTTCCTGGATATGATATCTTGGTACATTGAATGGTATTTTAAATGCACCTGGGAGCTTGTTATTTGTAACAACCCTGTAGCAAATACACATTCATCTTCTACATTACTCTCGAGAATATAGCTTAGCAACAGGAGCTCTTGTAAAGGAACCTTCAGGATTTAATAGACAATAAACACAGATTGATTCAGTAAATGTAGTGCAAATACCAAAACAACTAATGCATTTATACTTGGGCTACGTTAATAAAAGTATATCTAAAGTAAGGGAGGTGATTATCTGGGCTCTGTTTTAGTCAGAACATCAGCAAAAATACCCCAACACTACCACAATTCGCTGCACCAACAGATAGTTCAAAATGCATACAGGTGAGCTCACAATGTGTCCAGGCAAGTTCTGCAAGCAGTTCAGTGATGGCTATTGTAGAAGGTGTAGATTGGTTTTATCTTTGATTTCACCAGCACTGGGATGAAGATAGGAATTCTGGCAATAATGGCTAAAGAAAAAATTATGTAACATTACAGAAGGCACTAAAAGAAAACAATTTTCTTAACAATTTACATTGTCTTCACCGGCACTGGGATGAAGATAGGAATTCTGGCAATAATGGCTAAAGAAAAAATTATGTAACATTACAGAAGGCACTAAAAGAAAACAATTTTCTTAACAATTTACATTATCTTTAAGAGAATTATTAAATATAATGAAAAGGAAAGGTGAAAGTAAACAAACAGATCTGTTAACCTTCTTTTTTGTTTACATATTAAAACAATCCTCAACAGTTGTTTACCCAATATAAATTAAACCATATAAATCACGTGAAAAAAAAAATATTTGGATCCATTTTATCATGAGCGCTCATCATATATGATATATGGACATTCAAACATATAACACAAAACACAAGTGTGCACACATAACATAATACATACAACACATAACATTATAGTAAAGGCCTTATAACTTTTTACAGGTGAAATCTCCATTGCAATGTTTAAAAACTCTATAGTCAAAAAATAGAACTGATCAGCAAAACATTAACCTAGGTCTGTATGAGCTCAAAAAACAAAATAGAACTTCATGATATGGCAAAGGGCAATAATAAAATAGATATTGAAAAAAGCATCCTGGTTCTGTTGCAGATGTAAGAATAGCCAAACTGGAGTTTTGGATATCAGTTGTTATGGATTTGAGCCAAATCATCTTCTTTTTGGTCTGTAGAAATCGCTTTAGTTAATCTTTCTGGAATCCAAATCGGCTGCTGTTCTCCCTGTGGAAACACATAAACAGACCCCCGACTCCAGACAATCACTGGGTCAGGACCTTGGTTAATCTCTCTGGAATCCAAATCGGCTGCTGTTCTCCCTGTGGAAACACACAAACAGACCCCCGACTCCAGACAATTACTGGGTCAGGACCTTTCCATTGTCCTGTTAGAATATCCTTCCAAAGTACCTTGGGCTTATGTACATTTTTTGGACACATATGCCTTTCCGCAGCACTAAGTCCTGATGAATCCAAATTTAAAAAGTTTAGAGTAAAAAGGGTTATTTTAAGTTTATCTTTGGGGAATATATACCCCTTCCCAATTCCTTCTTTTTGCTTTAATAAGTACATTTTAATAGTTTGATGAGCTCTTTCAACTATGCCTTGTCCTTGTGGATTGTATGGAATTCCTGTTATATGAGTAATGCCAAATGTTGAGCAAAATTGTTTAAAAGAGGTAGAAGTATAACCAGGACCATTATCTGTTTTTAACTGTTTTGGGACGCCCACAGTGGCAAAATTTTGTAAGCAATGAGCTATAACATCTTTAGTTAATCTTTCTGGAATCCAAATCGGCTGCTGTTCTCCCTGTGGAAACACATAAACAGACCCCCGACTCCAGACAATCACTGGGTCAGGACCTTGGTTAATCTCTCTGGAATCCAAATCGGCTGCTGTTCTCCCTGTGGAAACACACAAACAGACCCCCGACTCCAGACAATTACTGGGTCAGGACCTTTCCATTGTCCTGTTAGAATATCCTTCCAAAGTACCTTGGGCTTATGTACATTTTTTCTCCGGAATGAAGGGAGCCCATCAAAAATCCAGAAGAAGTATCAACTGTAACATGCAAATATTTTAATTTTCCAAATTCTGGCAAGTGTGTGACGTCCATCTGCCAAATATGGTTAGGTATCAATCCTCTAGGATTGACTCCAAGATTAACTTGTGGTAAAAAGGTCACACAATTTTGACATTGTTTTATTATTTGTCTAGCTTGTTCCTTAGTTATTTTAAAACGCTTTTGTAAAGTATTAGCATTGACATGGAACTTTTTATGAAAATTTATAGCTTCTTCTAGTGTAGAGAAAATATGTATGTCATGTGTAGTTTTATCTGCTAAATCATTGCCCAAACTAAGGGCTCCAGGCAATCCTGTATGTGCCCTGATATGTCCTATAAAGAATGGATCTTTTCTGTCCCAGATTAGACTTTGTATAGTGGAAAGCAAAGAGAAAACAGTAGAAGAAGGGGAAATCCTACCAGCATCTTCAAGAGATACTATAGCATTAACTACATACTGACTATCAGAAAATAAATTAAATACAGAATCTTTAAACATCACAAAAGCTTGTAAAACTGCATTAAGCTCTACCTTTTGAGCTGATTGTTTGGGTACTAAAAATGTAAAAGTTTGATCAGGGGTAACTACTGCTGCTGTACCATTATTTGACCCATCAGTGAATATATTTGGAGCATTCATGATAGGTGTTTTTCTTGTCATTTTTGGAAAAATTACAGGATGCAATGACCAAAAAGACAATAAAGGATTAGATGGTAAGTGGTTATCAAATGAAACATTAGATTTGCACATGATTATTGCCCAAGTATTTAACTCATTAGCTAACTCATCAATTTGATTCATAGTATATGGAGTAATAATTTTATTGGGAGAAATTCCAAACACTCCCTTTGCTGCTTTTATTCCTTTGAGTATTAATTGTCCTACAGCCTCAGGATACCTAGTAAGAATAGTGTTAGGAGAATAAGATAAATGTATCCATAATAATGGACCTTCTTGCCAAAATACTCCTGTAGGAATATTTTTTGTTGGTAGTATAATAAATAATAAAGGCAAACTTATATCAATTCTATCCAAATGCATATTTTCCATATATGTTTCAATGATTTTTAATGCCTTTCTTGCTTCAGGCGTTAACATTCGGGGTGAATTTGGATCTGATGGACCTTTTAGGATATCAAATAAAGGTCCCAACTCTCCTGTTGGTATACCTAAATAAGGCCTTATCCAATTTATGTCTCCTAATAACTTTTGAAAGTCATTAAGTGATTTGAGTTGATCTACTCGTATTTGAATTTTTGGTGGACGGACCATGGTTGAGGATAATAGAACTCCTAAATAATTAATTGGAAAATTTAATTGTACTTTATCTATTGCTATCTCTAGATTATAATTTTTTAATAAGTTTGTAAGTGTGGCATAACATTCTAGCAATGTGTTTTTATCTTTGTGTGCTAATAATACATCATCCATATAGTGAAATATTTGTAGTTCAGAATTTTGATTTCTAAGTGGCTGGATTGCTTTGTTAACATAAATTTGACACATAGTTGGGCTGTTAGCCATCCCTTGAGGGAGTACTTTCCATTCATATCTCTGATCAGGACCTTCATGATTCAGTGCAGGGATAGTAAATGCAAAACGTGGACTATCCTCAGGATGAATTGGAATTGAAAAAAAACAATCTTTAATATCTATAACTAAAACATACCAGGTTTTTGGCAAAGCAGACAACTGAGGAATCCCTGATTGAGCAGGTCCCATAATAACCATCTCATTATTAATGGCTCTTAAATCTTGCAATAATCTCCATTTACCAGATTTCTTTTTGATGACAAAAATGGGAGTATTATGGGGAGATACAGAAGGTTGTATATGTCCTTCTGCTAATTGTTGTTTGACCAGGTCATGGGCTGCTTGTATCTTTTCTTTAGTCAGGGGCCACTGAGGAACCCATACTGGTCTTTCTGATTTCCAAGTAATTTTTATTGTCTCAGTGGCCCTTTCTGAAAATCCAACCCATGTCTGTCTGTTCCTTGATCTATTTGTATTGGTGCTGCTATACCTTGTTCTTGTTTTTCTAATCTTTTTCCTTTCCTAAAACCTTGTCTAGTCATAATAGTGGGTGCATTTTGGTTGATGTTATTTGTTAATGTCAAACCTAATTGATCTAGGACATCTCGTCCCCATAAATTTACGGGAAGATGATCCAATACATATGGCTGTATAGTTCCTTCACATCCTTCAGGATCCTTCCAATCTAATACCATTGCACTTCTATGGGGATTAGTCGCCACTCCTAGGCCTCGAAGCGTTTGAGTGGCTTGTTGTAATGGCCAATGTTTTGGCCATTCTTGACGAGAGATGATGCTAAGGTCTGCACCTGTATCCAGTAGCCCATTAAATTCATGTCCTTGAATATTTAGTTTTAGCATGGGGCGAGAATCTAAATTTAAAGAAAGCATAGCCCAATCTACACCTGTGGAACCTAATCCCTTGGAACCTCTTTCTACAGTACGACTGGAAAATTTATCATGTAGGCTGGGTATTATTAGTAACTGTGCTATTCTATCTCCTGGTGAAATTACTGATATACCCTTTGGAGAACTGGCTATAATTTTTATTTCACCTTCATAATCGGGATCAATTACCCCAGGACTTATCATAAGTCCTTTTAGAGTAGAAGAGCTGCGTCCCAATAATAAGCCTACTGTTCCTTTGGGAAGAGGTCCTTTCACCCCTGTGGGAATGATTTGAACTCCCATCTCTGGAGTTAGTACTGCTCTGGCGGAGGCGCAGATGTCCAACCCTGCGCTCCCTCTGGTTTGTCTGATGAGGGATCTGATGGACAATGTGTCCTGGGCACTACCCTGATGGGGTTGCTGGGTTCCTCCAGTGCTCCGTATATTTGTGGTTTTGGGCCCCGGAGCATTGGGCCCCCTTGTCCATTTTTTGGCAATGGAGCCTGATGCCTTTCTCCACGATATCGTGGATAAACACCTGGTCCTTGTTCGTTTTTTGATAATGGAGTACCCTCTATGGTGGTTTGAGAACGGCATTCATTAGCCCAATGTCTCCCTCTACGGCATCGTGGGCAAATACCTGGTATTCTACTCCTTGGATACCTAGTTTTGTTAAACCCTCCTCCAATGGGGCAATTCCTTTTAAAATGTCCTGTTTGTTCACAATTGTAGCATGTTCTTGGCCTGGCATCTAAAGCCTGTTTTACTGCAGCTGCCACAATTTGCCCTTGTTCATTAATGTCTCTGGCATCTAAAGCCTGTTTTACTGCAGCTGCCACGACTTGCTCTTGTTCATTAATGTCTCTACATAATTTAATATATGTGTTTAAATCTTCATGTTTCCATGGTCTAATGATATCTCTGCACCAACGATTCGCTTGCTCATAAGCCAGGTGTTTTAGTAATGGCATTGCTTGTTCTGTATTCCCAAAAACTCTGGTAGCTGTTTGAATAAGCCTATCTACAAATTCAGCATAAGGTTCATTAGCTCCTTGTATTACCTTAGATAATTGACCTTGTAAACCTCCATGTCCTTGTAAAGTCTTCCATGCCTTAATTGCATCTGCAGCAATTTGTGCGTATACGCCAGGATCATATGCAATTTGTTGCTGCTGATCCTCATAAGGTCCCTTTCCTAACAACATATCTAGATTTCTCTGAGGATAACCAGCTGCTGCATTTCGCCTAGCCGTCTCCTTGCAAAATTCCTCATTGGCAACCTTCCATAACAGGTATTGTCCTCCATTTAGCACAGCTTTACACATATTAGCCCAATCTGCTGGCGTCATGTTCAAGTTGTTAATGGATTCGACCAAGCTTACAGTGAAGGGTGCTTGAGGACCATAGGTTGTTACAGCCTCTTTTAGCTGCTTCACTGTTTTGAAATTTAAAACTTGGTAAAATCGCTGCCCTCCTGCCTCAAATACAGGGCATGTTAATATTTGAGATCTTGTCTCAGGATCCCAACTATCAACTGCGGGGGTTGGGGACCTCCCAGCATATGGAGGTGGCCTTGTTAGTTGGACACTTACGTCCTCTGGTGATAGAAAGGTGTTAGTAGCAGTCTCCTGTAGAGGTGGTGCTGTTGGTTGGACACTTACACCCTCTGGTGATAGAAAGGTGTTAGTAGCAATCTCCTGTTGTAACTTTCCCCCTGATGGCTTTTTCTGTTTTACACTTTCTTTCTCTGTCTGACTAACTTGAGAGGCCTTCTCTTTTACTTGAATCTTTTCCTCTGTCTGACTAACTTGAGAGACCTTCTTTTTTACTTGAATCTTTTCCTCTGTCTGACTAACTTGAGAGACCTTCTCTTTTACTTGAATCCTTATGTCTTCTCCTTCCTCTACCATTGTCTGAACTGAAGGCTTTGGACTAAGCAAACAAGATACGAACGTCCACAATGGCAATGTGCCAACTGGCAGAGTCCCTGGGCTTTTCTTTTCTATTCTTTTTAAATCTTCACCATGATGGTTCCATTGTGATATATTTAACAACTCCTCCTTAAAAAGCCATGGGCTACATTTTTGTATTGTATCAACGTATGCCCTGACTGCTATTGATTTTACTGGGATGCCTCCTTCCTCTAACAATTTACTTAACACTCTTTCAGTTTGTTTTTTACTAATTTCTGATCCCGTATTTCTACTATAATACAACCCAACAAGATGACGCCAAACAAAACCGAGACAGAATGAGATAAAAAGGGAACAACAAAAAGTCATTATAGCCTTTCTATCCTCCTGACATGTGCATCCGTCCTTTCTCCCTATCTGTTCCTCAGACGTAAATAGTTTTTCCTCAGATGTGAGCGGTTTTTCTTCCGTCTCACTCATCTCCAGGGACAGGCAACTTAAAACAAAAGTGAAACAAAATAACAAAAGAAGAATCTTAAAATGGCTACCCATCCTCTCGCCCTGCCCTCAGGGGCGAGCAGTTCACTTACCCTCAGTCGCTCCCCGTGCGAGCCACCAGATGCCGCAGTCTGGCTGGGCACAATCAGGAGCCACTTGTCAAAAAAAACTAACTTTATTTTTAGAACAAAACACGCCAAACAGCCTCTCAGGAAAAACCCCTCAGAGCCTCAACTGCCACCACTGGCTTTCCACAAGCCTCTCTCTCCCCCCACAAGCTTCTCTCTCCCCCCACAAGCTTCTCTCCACCTCCCACAATCCTCCTGCTCTTGAGGCCGATTGGCTGGGTCACGTGGGCAGAGCCAAAAAGTCCCCCAATGAGCAGCTCCGTGGTCTGAAAGGGCAGGGAAACAGTCCAATGAGCATCACCGCAGAGGAGCCAATCAGCTAGATGTTGCTGGGGCCAAGGAGCCAATCAGCTAGATGTTGCTGGGGCCGCTGTGAGCCAATCATCAGCCGGCAGCTGGATTGCTGGCAGCTGGAAGTTTGCTGGGGCCCCTTCGGCTGTGGCTCTCAACAGTTTTAGTCAGAACATTCTAAAGTATTGTGTACAGTTTGGGGATTCTACCCCTTTTTATCATTATAGTGAAGTATCACAGGCTCACAATTATCAAATCTAAAATACCTAAGGATAGACATATTTCAAAAATTCATTTTTTCCAGTTTATAAAGATAACACAGTATCAAACTCTGTATTTATATAGCACATCCAGTGGGACCTAGGAGATATATATATATATATATATATATATATATATATATATATATATATTTGCATCAGTTCAGATTTTGATGCAGAATAATTCAGGTCAAGTCAGGTTTAGTGGCCAAATAATATGAAAAATGCTTTTACCTTTCAGGGTTTTATTTAATTTCTGAATTACATATAAAATGTTGTAGAATTATGTATAACCATAATACTAAAGATTCAAACAAAACAGAAAGAGCTAAAAAGAAAAAAAATTATTCTATTCCCTAACCCCTAATCTAAGGTTCAGAGATGTGATTAATTTTAATCATTTCTCTTCATGGATCTCTTTCTGATTGTTTCTGTAACTCAAAATACCATGTTTATACATACATATTTCTTGATTTATAAATCTGTAAGCTAACTTTTCTGCCAATATATGATTAGCTTATTCTACTTCCCCATTTCCTCCCTACTAACCCACTACCACCCCTTATAAATCTATACTAGTCACATTTTTATTTTTAGTTATAACTGTACATAATAAACTTCATTTCTTAACCGTTCAATTTTAGGTGGTATCTTTACCTTTCTTTTTGTGTAGAAAGAAATACTAGGTCTCATGCTTATAAAAGAAAATAGCCATAAGAAAACAGACATAAAACATTGTCATAAGAATCATAGAGCCTAAAGAAGAAGAAACTCAAGAAAAAGATGAAAGTTGTCCTCAAACAGTTGAAGGGCTGTCATGAAGATGGATGAACACTGAGTATTGGAAGTAATATGGAGTCTACAAGACAGATTGAGGATGGGTGTAAACAAAATTTTAAAGGGTAAAGTAGGACAATCAAAAGATTGTATAGACATCTTAAAGAAGTAGTGAGTTCCCTTTTAACAAAAAAGTGTTAAACAGGAACTTGATATTCTTTCGGCAGGAAAGTTATAGAGGAATTCAAATGTGGTTAGTGTGGACTAGATAACATTTAAGGTATTTACCATTCTGAAAATCTAATACACAGTTATTTCTTGGTCTCTAGGATCTTTTACAGTTAAAATTAATCTATAATCCTATGATATTTGTCTTTATAGCATTATGACTAAAACAAATGATCTAGATTTTCCAGTAAGTTAAGTTTCTATCGTCTATTGAATCCAAATCTTTCAGAATTCTGTACTTCTATTACAAGAAGTTTCACCACATTCCTTCTGAAGTCCCCACTAGTTGTCCCCATGCACAACTAGTTTTTTGAAGATAGCAAAGGAACTAAAAAATGTTTATTTGTGTTATTTTTATAAGCCATAGTCCGGGAAAACAAGAGAGAAGGGAGAAAGAATCAAATAAGCAGAGATTAATTTTGTCTGAGAATTGAGACTGAGATGTGAGGGGGGCAAGAGGGTAAGTTGACAAGATCATCAAAGAAATCCCCATTTTTCCAGTTTTTTGCCTATTGAAAAAAATTATTTCAAATTTAAACCCCAGGTCTCCAATTTATCCATTTGTACTTTTGGTGAGAAGGTAGCTATGCTGTTGCAGGTAAATGTGCAGGGAATTTCCCTTACATCCTTATCCTTGAAGATGATGGAGGTGGTTGGAAACATCTCAGGAACATGTAATAATAAATAGAAATTTATAAAGTGGAGAAAGACCTTAATATTTGTTGTCCTAGCACATCCAACCACAAATTATTTTCTTCCTCATTTCCTTTCTTTAGGTCTTCATTTAAAAGTGTTAAACAAAGTCTACACAAGCCTTAAATCTAAATGAATTATCAAAGGTTGTTTGACCTATTATGTTTTATTTTGCAGGCATGCCTATCATAAAGTTCAAGAGTAAGTATTCTTTTGCATATTCCTGTCTCATCTTATCAGCATTTGCTATGATAAAATCATAGAAGGTAATGCCTCCCACTGAATGACAGGCTTATCCATGTTTGTGAATGCATGCAAATACTACTGAATTGCCATGAATATAAATATATACATGCTCTCAAATACATGAGTGAAAATTAAATGTCTATGGTGAAACTTTTTAAAGAAATATTTTAATAATCCATATGAAACTGTAGTTTCAGCAAAACAACATAAAGTCCAAAGTAATTATTCTTAGTTTTGTTCTATTTTCTCAAAAACCAGCATATTTCCTTAAATGATGGCACTTAAATTAAGCTCCCACACATCCAAAACTTTCCACATGTGTGTATACATGCATACATATACACATTCCAGCTCACAGTCACAATATTTATCCACTCGTGTATTTTGAGCCCAGGAGCAAATACATGATACATCCATTTATTTCTGGATGCAGAGGTGGTCATAAATTGTTTGAAGTAAGCCTAGGGAAATATATCTAGGTTTACCAGACAGAGCCTACTTTAATCTAGAAAAACAAGGACTGAGAGAGTGAAGTGAAAACAAGGACTGAGAGAGTGAAGTGGTGACTAGTCATGAATTCATAAAGGAAATGAGGAGAATGATTTTGGTTGTCAATCTCTATAACATTGAACTAGAGCAGAGATGCACAAACATAATAAGAAACTTGAAATTGCTCAGATTGTCACCAATAAAAGGAAATCTTATATCACATAGCAATAAGATGGTAAATTAATAGGATTTTCTATTTAAAGAGGCTGTCATGATGAGTTTCAAAAATTATTTCAGCTATGTCATGGATAACTGTCACAATGATATGTAGACCACTAGCATGATGTGTAAGTCAAGTTTTCATGGAATATGGTTGTCTTAGTCTATTTTGTGTTACTATGACAGAATACTAAGAAAGAGTAATTTATTAAAAACTATTTCTCATAGTTCTTGAGGCTGAAGATTCCAACTTCAAGAAATTGGAAGATTTGGTGTCTTTTAACATCTGAGGCTTGATTGCCAAGATGGCACCTTGAATGCTGTATCCTCCAGAGGGAAGATACATGTTCCTCACATGAAAGACAAGTGGAAAAGCTAAGATAAAATGAGGAAAGGTTGAACTCACCCTTTTATACTGACGCCAACCTTACCCATGAGGGCAAAGCTCACATGCTTTCATAATTTCTTAAAGATCCCATATCTGAGTACTGTTAAAATGTCAATTAAATTTCAACACAAGTTTTGGAGGGTACAAATATTCAAACCATAGCAACAATCATTTTTAAATGTTTACCCTCAAAAATCTTCTTATTGTTTTCCATTTATTGCTATGTCTTTATGAACTGAAACCATGCCTTGAAGACATGTTGTAAGTTGTATTAACAAAATGTTAATTAATTGTGCCAAATAAATGCTCCTAAATGACCTGTGTAGTATAAGGTGGGGAAATGAGATAGTCAAGAGAACTTAAATTAAATACATGTGATCAACAAGAGGCAAAAGAAAATAAATCAACAGTTGTGGAAAACTGAGTAAAGGGTACATGTGACCTCTCTGTTTTTTTTTTATCTCTATGACTCTATAATTATTTCAAAATTAAATGGTATTAAAAGCCAGTCCATAATAAGTAAACATTTGATCAAACATGATGAAATTAATAGGAGTTAAGAGAGAGGTACCAAGGAGAATCCTGGCCTACATGATTACAGAATTTACAAATCAATCACACTGAGATTGTTTTCAATCTCTATACATTACTCATAGAAGGAATGGTCTAACGGGAGTGTTTTCAAATTCATGCTTAAAGAAGTAAGTATCAACAAGGACTTCTTATTATCACAAAGATATTTATAGAGATTGACTATTACTAATTTTCTGCCTTTAAGAATACAGGTTCTGTTCTGAAGGCCCAGGATAGAAATAGAACTGGGTTGTCCCATGCAGGCCAATTCCTTATCTTCCTCCAGCCACACCCAAACTCAACTGAACAACTATTGTGCTCTTATATGCAATGATGCCACACTCTTCATAATAGGGTGTATGAGAAGAGCCCTCATGCAGACAGCTACTGCTAAGTAGAATTAACCTGGGAGAACATCCCCAAATTGTTTTATATTGCAGATGATATCACCAGGCCACCTAAAACTTCCCTCACAAATAAATACATTAACCTGTCTCAAAAAATATGAGGTTGGAGTAGAAAAGTATTTTTCCCAAGACACTGGGCTCTGCATGGATAAATCCAGTAAACTAAACAGGATGCTTCCCCCATATTCCTCATGCTTTCCTTTTGAATGTACAGCTGATTCCTGAAAACACAAATGTTTTACTTCTATGTGGGCTGTAAAGGCATGTCTGTTAATGTACAAACCTTTAACATAGGACTTGTCATTGAATCTTTTTTTAATATTTATTTTTTAGTTGTAGTTGGAAATAATACCTTTATTCCAGTCATTTAGTTTTATGTGGTGCTGAGGATCGAACCCAGGGCCCCACAAGTGCTAGGCAAGCGATCTACCTCTGAGCCACAATCCCAGCCCCTCATTGAATCATTTTTGTAGTGAATGTTTCCAGTGGGTTTTGAGTACTAACTTTTATTTGTTAATACAGAAACTATCAGGGAGTGAGGGTGTGGGGGTAGGGGGATGGAGATAGAGGAGGGACAAAGCCTTCACTGTGTTGTCCTGGACTGTATTGGGATTCAGATTGGCTAAAGATGAAAACTTCTCTCCAGGCACTGGTGAGTGAGCTGACAAGCTGGAAATCACTCCCACAGCCTCTTTAAGGCTGTCTTTAAAAAAATATTCCTTAAACCCCACACCTCTTCCTCTCATGTCAATTGCAGCAAGATAAATGTTACATTAGATCCCATCACATACTTTCAATTAAAGAGGCCTTGCAGCATGTTAGTTTAATTTGAATGCAAGCACTTCATTTCTTTTTCTATTTTTTTTTCTTTTTTTTGAAGTTGGGGAAATGATAAAGTGTGCTACTTTGGAGCATTATGAACACCCTGAGTCATTAACCAGGTGAGTAAAGAGGGTATGAATGGGTTCCCTCCCCTCCACCCTTTTTAATTTTAATTTGCCTTATGTCTGGTACAATTCTGCCACTGACAGAACATTTCCTATCCATCCTACCTGAGTTACCAACCAACAAGGAGAAAGTGTGCCAAGTCATAGTAAATATCTATCCCATTACTTCTTTGCATATCTGGATTTGGGCAATCCATGACATCAAAAGAAGGTTACAAAAAGGTGAGTAAAAGAAAAAAAAATAGGTTACAAAAAGAAGCCAGGGGGAGAAAAAATTCAGTGATAAGCAGTATTCCTTCAGCACCCAGATGGCACTGGGTTTGGGGGATGTATGCCTTAGAAGGTCAATAAGAAAGGGATCATAAATTTACCAAAGTTTATGAAGGATGAATAATAGAAGATGGTCCTTCATGGATGCATGAGGCAAATACTGAGACATGTGGTTTTAAGGGACACTCTGGAAAGCCCACTTCCACCACCTCTATAATTACTCTGACAATTCACCTCTCTCTCAACTAAGGGAAGATTCCATATATGGGGAGCCCTAGGTGAAGCTATGCATTAGCTTGAATTCAGTAAACATGGCCATGCTGCACTTTTCATTCTGATTTACAAATCATCCTACAAAGAAAGTTATAGTGATTCCAGGTAGAGAGGAGATAGAGGAATCAATAAGGGATATATAAAAGAGATTGAAGAAGACATTCTCAAGAATGTTGACTTAAATTCAACAGAGATCTGTCTTGTATGCAAAATCTCTAGCCTTTCTGTACTCCATGCTATCGAAAGGTGTTGAGAGCCACAGCCGAAGGGGCCCCAGAAAACTTCCAGCTGCCAGCAAACTTCCAGCTGCCAGCTGATGATTGGCTCACAGTGGCCCCAGCAAACTTCTAGCTGCCAACTCATTGGCTCCTCTGCGGTGATGCTCATTGGGCTGTTTCCCCTGCAAGCAGTTCAGTGATGGCTCCTTTTGGAAAAATTATACCACCGATGATACCATCAGCAAAAATACCCCAACACTACCAGAAGTCGCTGCACCAACAGATAGTTCACAATGCATACAAGTGAGTTCACAATGCATACAAGTGATACATAGTCCAGGCAAGTTATGCAAGCAGTTCAGTGATGGCTATTGCAGAAGCTGTAGATTGGTTTTATCTTTGTCTTCACCGGCACTGGGATGAAGATAGGAATTCTGGCAATAATGGCTAAAGAAAAAAATTATGTAACATTCCAGAAGGCACTAAAAGAAAACAATTTTCTTAACAATTTACATTATCTTGAACAGAATTATTAAATATAATGAAAAGGAAAGGTGAAAGTAAACAAACAGATCTGTTAGCCTCCTTTTTTGTTCACACATTAAAACAATCCTCAACAGCTGTTTACCCAATTTAAATTAAACCATTTAAATCACGTGAATAAAAAAAAATATTTGGATCCATTTTTTCATGAGCGCTCATCATATATGATATATGGACATACGTACATACAAACATACAACATAAAACACAAGTGTGCACACAACACATAACATAATAGTAAAGGCCTTATAACTTTTTACAGTTGAAATCTCCATTGCAATATTTAAAAACTCTATAGTCAAAAAATAGAACTGATCAGCAAAACATTAACCTAGGTCTGTATGAGCTCAAAAAACAAAATAGAACTTCATGATGTGGGAAAGGGTAATAATAAAATAGATATTGAAAAGAGCATCCTGGTTCTGTCGCAGATGTAAGAATAGCCAAACTGGAGTTCTAGATATCAGCTGTTATGGATTTGAGCCAAATCATCTTATTTTTGGTCTGTAGAAATCACTTTAGTTAATCTCTCTGGAATCCAAATTGGCTGCTATTCTCCCTGTGGAAACACACAAACAGACCCCTGACTCCAGACAATCACTGGGTCAGGACCTTAGTTAATCTCTCTGGAATCCAAATCGGCTGCTGTTCTCCCTGTGGAAACACACAAACAGACCCCCGACTCCAGACAATTACTGGGTCAGGACCTTTCCATTGTCTTGTTAGAATATCATTAAAAAGTACTTCGGGCTTATGTACATTTTTTGGACACATATGCCTTTCCGCAGCACTAAGTCCTGATGAATCCAAATTTAAAAAGTTTAGAGTAAAAAGGGTTATTTTAAGTTTATCTTTGGGGAATATATACCCCTTCCCAATTCCTTCTTTTTGCTTTAATAAGTACATTTTAATAGTTTGATGAG
Source organism: Marmota flaviventris (assembly GCF_047511675.1). Lineage (NCBI taxonomy): Eukaryota > Metazoa > Chordata > Mammalia > Rodentia > Sciuridae > Marmota > Marmota flaviventris. The sequence continues at coordinate 105,689,142 of NC_092518.1, forward strand.
CTCTTTCAACTATGCCTTGTCCCTGTGGATTGTATGGGATTCCTGTTATATGAGTAATGCCAAATGATGAGCAAAATTGTTTAAAAGACGTAGAAGTATAACCAGGGGCATTATCTGTTTTTAACTGTTTTGGAATGCTCACAGTGGCAAAATTTTGTAAGCAATGAGCTATAATATCTTTAGTTTTTTCTCCGGCATGAAGGGAGCCCATCAAAAATCCAGAAGAAGTATCAACTGTAACATGCAAATATTTTAATTTTCCAAATTCTGGCAAGTGTGTGATGTCCATCTGCCAAATATGGTTAGGTATCAATCCTCTAGGATTGACTCCAAGATTAACTTGTGGTAAAAAGGTCACACAATTTTGACATTGTTTTATTATTTGAATAGCTTGTTCCTTCGTTATTTTAAAATGCTTTTGTAAAGTATTAGCATTGACATGGAACTTTTTATGAAAATTTGTAGCTTCTTCTAGTGTAGAGAAAATATGTATGTCATGTGTAGTTTCATCTGCTAAATCATTGCCCAAACTAAGGGCTCCAGGCAATCCTGTATGTGACCTGATATGTCCTATAAAGAAAGGATCTTTTCTGTCCCAGATTAGACTTTGTATAGTGGAAAGCAAAGAGAAAACAGTAGAGGAAGGGGAAATCCTACCAGCATCTTCAAAGGTTACTATAGCATTAACTATATACTGACTATCAGAAAATAAATTAAACATAGAATCACAAAAGCTTGTAATACTGCATTAAGCTCTACCTTTTGAGCTGATTGTTTGGGTACTAAAAATGTAAAAGTTTGATCAGGTGTAACTATTGCTGCTGTACCATTATTTGACCCATCAGTGAATATATTTGGAGCATTCATGATAGGTGTTTTTTCTTGTCATTTTTGGAAAAATTACAGGATGCAATGACCAAAAAGATGTAAACAGCTGTTGAGGATTGTTTTAAAATGTGAACAAAAAAGGAGGTTAACAGATCTGTTTGTTTACTTTCACCTTTCCTTTCCATTATATTTAATAATTCTGTTCAAGATAATGTAAATTGTTAAGAAAATTGTTTTCTTTTAGTGCCTTCTGGAATGTTACATAATTTTTTCTTTAGCCATTATTGCCAGAATTCCTATCTTCATCCCAGTGCCGGTGAAGACAAAGATAAAACCAATCTACAGCTTCTGCGATAGCCATCACTGAACTGCTTGCAGAACTTGCCTGGACTATGTATCACTTGTATGCATTGTGAACTCACTTGTATGCATTGTGAACTATCTGTTGGTGCAGTGACTTGTGGTAGTGTTGGGGTATTTTTGCTGATGGTGTCATCCGAGGTACAATTTTTCAAAAAGGAGCCGTCAATTGGCTTGGTGTATCTTCCTCCCTTCTGCTTGTGATGGTCATTCAGCTAAAATTTGGGGGCCAACAGAGGTGAGGCAAAGAACCTCACCCCCCCGCTGGTACAAAGACCTATCCACAGGTGTGGCTGTATGCTGAACCGGTAGTCAATAATGGGTAAGATCCAATTGCAATTGTACCAACCTAAGACAGGAGGCTGACGCCTTGAGGTCAGCTCATCCAATTACGGGTAAGGACCATATGTACTATTGGACAACCTAAGGCAGGCACGGTCCCTAAGCCACATGCTTGTTGTTTAAACAGAGAGGGGGAGATGTTGAGAGCCACAGCCGAAGGGACCCCAGGAAACTTTCAGACTGCCAGCTGATGATTGGCTCACAGCGGCCCCAGCAAATTCTAGCCAATTGGCTCCTCTGCGGTGATGCTCATTGGGCTGTTTCCCCGCCCTTTCAGACCATGGAGCTGCTCATTGGGGGACTTTTTTTGGCTCCGCCCACGCGACCCAGCCAATGGGCCTCAAGAGCAGGAGGAATCGAGGAGGTTGAGAGGCTTGTGGGAAGCCGGTGGTGGCAGTTGGGCTCTGAGGGTTTTTCCTGAGGAACTGTGTGGTGCGGTATGTGGTTCTAAAAATAAAGTTCGTTTCTTTTGACAAGTGGCTCCTGAATTGTGCCCAGCCAGACTGCGGCAGAAAGGGACTAAGAATCTACCCACATATGGATATCCAGTTTCAGAAAATCTTTCATTTGCCACCTCTGCTGAAGTCAAAGGAATTATTAAAGCACCACTTGCCATGGGTAAAAGTTGGAAAATGCAGAAATAGTACCTGTATCTATATCTACCTGTGAGCCAATCAACAGCAAAGCTCCACTCCATTATAATACATATTGAAGGACAAATTTCTTTAGTATCTTCACAATATTTTTGGCCTGAGAACTTTCAAAAGACTCAGTTTTGGCTAAGGTAAGGCAACAGAAGACCAACTTCAAGTGGAAGACTGAAGCAGATACATAATTTGTAGATCCCACTGTATAAAATGGGTGGCCTTCTTAAAATATTAAGAAGTTCAAGACAGTGGCAGCAGAACATTAAGCCAAAAATGGAACTCTTTGATGGATTCCAGAAATGAGTCATTAAAGGAGATGCCCCTGAACAGCCAATATAACAGGTCAGGATCTTTTCTTCAGAATATCTATTGTAATAAATGTGAAAGGAACAAATCATGAAGGAAAAAAATGCCAGGTGTGGTGGTGCACCCCTGGAATCCTAGTGGCTCAAGAGGCTGAGGCAAGAGAATCACAAGTTCAAAGCTAGACTCAGCAACTTAGTGATACCCGTTTCTAAATTAAAAAATAGAAAGGGCTGGGAATATGGCTCAGTGGCTAAGCACCCCTGAGTTCAATCCCTGGTACAAAACAGCAATGAAAAAAAAACACTTATCGTCACTGATGTTGATTTTTTAACTCAGGGTTTACGTTTGTCACTGCTGCTTTTAATTCCTTAGTCAGGAGTATTCTGAAGAGGTTAGCAAGAATAATCAAATAATTTTGAGAAGAGTCTGTTGACAACCCCTCCAGATAATGGGGGAAGGTGAAACTCCATTTTTTTTTCTATCTTAATCACATCTCTACTTTAGTAATTCTAGATTCAACTATAGCTAACCTGTATAATGTTCAAATAATTTATAGTCTTTTGGTGGTACCCTGAATAATTCATACCATTGTTTTTCCCAGGGAAATAAATTCTCTTTAGATACTAAGCCTTCTAATTCCTGTGAATTTTAGTAGAAACAGTAAAGAATTTGGATGTCTTTCTAAGAGGAAGCTCCTTAGTCCAAATAGAGTCCCATGTGACCTGGAAACATGAAACGCATTGGTTATGATATAAAGATATGGGATGCTATGTTATAGGAAGAATGAAGTTTGCTGCTTAAAATGCCAAGGTCAAGTATGATCCCATCTATGTCTATTAATGTTGCTTTTATATAATTATGGAATATTACATAATATTCTATAATAGTTTCAGACTGACACTTCACCTTGATTAGTCATCTCATTGCTCTACCAGTGACCACACTAAAATTTATGAGAGGTTAGATGATTCAGAGTAATTTGTTTCACTATATTTTCAACTCAGATACATCTTTAGCTTCAGACTCATCTATCTCTTTTCCCATAGAACATAACCACTTGTATTTTCCCATGGAAAATTCAAACTCATCATATCCAGTATGAAATTTCTCTCCCATTACTATCTTTACCACGTCCATATATCAGCTTTCAAGGTCTCTATCCTGCTTCCATTCAGTTGCAAAAGTGAGTCCTCAGGATTATGTTTGAATTTTTTTATTTATTATTTTTAAAAAAATTTTTAGTTGTAAATGGATCTTCTATTTTATTTATTTATTTATATGCAGTGCTGAGGCAAACCCATAATTTCATTCTTCTGTAAGGCAGAGTAATATTCTATTGTGTATTCCTACCACATTTTCTTTATGCATTCATCTGTTAAAGAGCACCTAGTTTGGTTCCATAGCTTACCTATTGTAAATTCAGCTGCTATAAATATTGACATGGCTTCATCACTATAATATGCTGATTTTAAGTCCTTTGGGTCTATACCAAGGAGCGAAATAACTGTGTCAAAAGGTTGTTCCATCCAAAATTTTCTGAGGAATCACCATATTTCTTTCCATTGTGGTTGCATCAATTTGCATTCCCACCAGCAATGTATGAGTGAACCTTTTCTCTCACATCCTCACCAAAATTTATTTTTACTTATGCTTGATTCTTAATTTTCTCATTACCTATCCTTCATAGCTGAGGTGAGAGTTGAAGGAGAATTTAAGTATTAGGGACAAAGTAAGTCATTCCTCAAAAGGGCACCACTCTCAAGCCAGAAAAGTGATGGCAGAATTGTTGGCAACCCATGTAATATGGGTAGATGAACAGAATAACTATAGTGACTAAAGTAGAAAATCAAATGGAGGTCAAAGAACCAGTGTCAACACAAGCAAATACAGGGAATAGTGTTAAAAACAGAACTGGGTCCAAATCCCAACAACACTGCTGATTAGCTATGTTATCATAAGTTAGTCTCTCCATTTTCTTTTTTTTTTTAAATTTTTAGTTGTACACGAACACAATACCTTTATTATATTTGTATGTGGTGCTGAGGATTGAACCCAGTGTCTCACACTGCTAGACAAGTGCTCTACCACTGAGCCACAACCCCAGCCCTAGTCTCTCCATTTTCATGTTTATAAAATAGAACAGTGGTCAACAATTTTTTTTTCATGAATGACAAGGTATTAAATATTTAGGATTTGTAGGCTGCACATTCTCTATTAGAACTACTTAATTCTGCTATTGTAGCAAGAAAGCAGCTTTAGACTATGTGAATATTTATGTGTGTCTGTGTTCCATTCTAACTGCATTTACAAAAAATATGCAACAGGACATTTTTGACCAACTGGGCACAGTTTGATGATCTCAGAATAACCTATGCTGTGGTAACAAATTAACCTATTAATCTTAGAGATTGAACATAATAAAAGTTTTTTTTCTTGCTCACACCTCACCAAGGTGGATAAAATGCCTTCCCCCATCTTAAAGCTAATGTCATCAGAACAGGTGGTCTCTAAATTAGCATAAAAAGGGGAGGACCAAAGTATTCCATTGATTCACAAAGTAGCTTACATAATTTCTGCCTACTTCATATTGGCTAAAATTCAGTCTTATAGCTCAACTGTATAGAAAGATAGAAAAATATAGAGTAGTATATGAATATCTGATGAAAAACTATAGTCATTGCCAAATGAAGTGATAATAATTCTGTTTTATATGGTTGTTAGGATTGAATGTATATAAAACAGCACAGTGTCTGACACATAAGTATCTCTCAATAAGTGTTCAGTCACTACCAACTTCTAATCATTTCACTTATTGGAATACCATAAAATGCTTTTTACATCCATATAAAGCTAGTGATTGAATTTACATTGACCTTCCTTTTCACATTATATTTCTTCAACTTCTGACATTTTCATATAACTAATATGTATATCTTTTATACTCTTGCTTAAATATGATTTTTTATTTAACTTTCCCAAGCAGAATGACTAGGGCCCCTCCTCTTCCACCATCACACTTAGTACACACCATGAGTATTGTAATTTGCATGTTGTAATATAATTTGTACACGTATACTTCTTCAACCAGACTATGAACCTAGTAGGGAGAGAGCAATATCATTTGTGCCCATACTTGAGCATTTACCATAGAGTCTTATATATAGCTAGCAGTCAATGAGTGCTCAATAAATTCAATTGTTTATTCTTTTTCTTTGGAAGTTTTTAAACATTTGTTTTATTTATATGACTTTTATCAGTGTGTTGTTCTAATAAATTTTTAAAAACATTTATTTATTATAATTAGGTATATATGACAGCAGTATGCATTTGATTCATTGTACACAATTTCAGCACAACATTTCTTTTCTCTGATTCTACATAATGTAGTGCACACCATAATTGCTGTCATACATGTACCTATGATGATGATGTCCATGTCATTCTACCATCCTTCCTGCCCCCATGTCCCCTCCCCACCCCACCTTCCCCTTTGCCCAATCAAAGTTCCTCCTTTTTTCCCATGCCCCCCCCCCCGCACCAGGGAATCAGCATCCACTTATCCAGACAGAACATTCGACCTTTGGATTTGGGAATTGGCTTACTTTGCTTAGCGTGATATTCTCCAACTCCACCCATTTACCTGCAAATGCCATAATTTATTCTCTTCTAGTGCTGAGTAATATTCCATTATTTATATATATACCACAGTTTCTTTATCCATTGATCTATTGAAGGATATCTAGGTTGGTTCCACAGTTTAACTATTGTAAATTGAGCTGATCTGAACATTAATGTGGCTGAGTTACGATAATATGATGATTTTAAGGTATAGACAGAGGAGTGGGATAGCTGGGTAAATGATGGTTCCATTCCATTCTATTCCAAGTTTTTTAAGGAATCTCCATACTACTTTCCAGATTGGTTGCACCAATTTGCAGTCCCACAAGCAATGTATGAGTGTGCCTTGTACCCCACATCCTTGCCAACACTTATTGTTGTCTGTATTCTTGATACCTGCCATTCTGATTGGTGTGAGATGAAATATTAGAGTAGTATTGATTTTCATTTCTCTACATACTAGAGATGTTGAACTTTTTTTTTCATATATTTGTTGATCGAATGTATATCTTCTTCTGAGAAGTGTCTGTTCAGCTCCTTAGCCCATTTATTGATTGGGTTGTTTGTTTGCTGTTTGTTTGTTTGCTTGTTTGTTTTTTGGTGTTAAGTTTTTTGATTTCTTGATATCTTTGAGATTAGTGCTCTATCTGATGTACGTATAGCAAAAATTTGCTCCCAAACTGTGGGCTGTCTCTTCACCTCATTGATTGTTTCTTTTGCTGAGAAGAAGCTTTTTAGTTTGAATCCATCCCATTTATTAATTCTTGATTTTATTTCTTGTGCTTTAGGAGTCTTTTTTGTTAAGTTTTACTTCAAATCAATTTTATTTTTTAAATTTATTTTAATTAGGTATATATGACAGCAGAATTCATTTTGATTTGTTGTACACAATTTCAGCACAACTTTACATTTCTATGGTTGTACATGATATAGTGTCACACCATATGTGCAGTCATACATGTACATAGGCTAATGATGTACATCTCATTCCACCATCTTTCCTGCCCCCATGCACCCTCCCCTCCTTCTCCCTCCCCTTTGCCCAATCAAAGCTCATCCATTATTCCCATGCCTCCCCATTCCCCATTTTGTATCAGCATTCACTTATCAGAAAGAACATTAGGGCTTTGGGTTTTGGGGATTGGCTTACTTCGCTTAGCATGATATTCTCCAACTCGATTTACCTGCAAATGCCATAATTCCATTCTCTTTTAATTTTAATGCTGAATAATATTCTATTGTGTATATATATACCATAGTTTCTTTATCCATTCATCTATTGAAGGGCATCTAGGTTGGTTCTACAGTTTAGCTATTGTGAATTGAGCTGCTGTGAACATTTATGTGGCTGTGTTACTATAGTACGATGATTTTAAGTCCTTTGGGTATAGACCATGGATTGGGTTAGTTGAGAAGAAGCTTTTTGGTTTGAATCCCTTCCATTTATTAATTCTTGTTTTTTTGTTTTTTTTATATGGTTTTTTTATTGGTTGTTCAAAACATTACAAAGCTCATGACATATCATCTTTCATACATTTGATTCAAGTGAGTTATGAACTCCCATTTTTACCCCAAATACAAATTGCAGAATCACATCAGTTACACATTCACAATTTTTACATAATGCTGTATTAGTGACTGTTGTATTCTGCTGCCTTTCCTATCCCCTACTATCCCCCCTCCCCTCCCCTCACATCTTCCCTCTCTACCTCATCTGTTGTTGTTGTTAAGTTCTCTCCCTTGTTCCCCCCCGTTTCCCCTCACAACCTCTTACATGTGATTTTGTATAACGTTGAGGGTCTCCTTCCGTTTCCATGCAATTTCCCTTCTCTCTCCCTTTCCCTCCCACCACTCATCTCTGTTTAATGTTAATCTTTTCCTCATGCTCTTCCTCCCTGTTCTGTTCTTAGTTGCTCTCCTTAAATCAAAGAAGACATTTGGCATTTGTTTTTTAAGGATTGGCTAGCTTCGCTTAGCATAATCTGCTCTAATGCCATCCATTTCCCTACAAATTCTATGATTTTGTCATTTTTTAGTGCTGCATAATACTCCATTGTGTATAGATGCCACATTTTTTTATCCATTCATCTATTGAAGGGCATCTAGGTTGGTTCCACAGCTATGAACATCGATATAGCAGTGTCCCTGTAGCATGCTCTTTTTAGGTCTTTAGGGAATAAACCGAGAAGGGGAATAGCTGGGTCAAATGGTGGTTCCATTCCCAGCTTTCCCAGGAATCTCCATACTGCTTTCCAAATTGGCCTCACCAATCTGCAGTCCCACCAGCAGTGTACAAGTGTACCCTTTTCCCCACATCCTCGCCAACACTTGTTGTTGTTTGACTTCATAATGGCTGCCAATCTTACTGGAGTGAGATGGTATCTTAGGGTGGTTTTGATTTGCATTTCTCTGACTGCTAGAGATGGTGAGCATTTTTTCATGTACTTGTTGATTGATTGTATGTCCTCCTCTGAGAAGTGTCTGTTCAGGTCCTTGGCCCATTTGTTGATTGGGTTATTTGTTATCTTATTGTTTAATTTTTTGAGTTCTTTGTATATTCTGGATATTAGGGATCTATCTGAAGTGTGAGGGGTAAAAATTTGTTCCCATGATGTAGGCTCTCTATTTACCTCTCATTGTTTCTCTTGCTGAGAAAAAACTTTAGTTTAAGTAAGTCCCATTTGTTCATTCTTGTTATTACCTCTTGGGCTATGGGCGTCCTATTAAGGAATTTGGAGCCCTACCCCACAGTATGTAGATCGTAGCCAACTTTTTTCTTCTATCAGACGCAGTGTCTCTGATTTGATATCTAGCTCCTTGATCCATTTTGAGTTAACTTTTGTGCATGGCGAGAGAAAGGGATTCAGTTTCATTTTGTTGCATATGGATTTCCAATTTTCCCAGCACCATTTGTTGAAGATGCTATCCTTCCTCCATTGCATGTTTTTGGCCCCTTTATCAAATATAAGAAAGTTGTAATTTTGTGGATTGGTTTCTGTGTCCTCTATTCTGTACCATTGGTCCACCTGCCTGTTTTGGTACCAGGACCATGCTGTTTTTGTTACTATTGCTTTGTAGTACAGTTTGAACTCTGGTATCGCTATACCTCCAGATTCACACTTCCTGCTTAGAATTGCTTTTGCTATTCTGGGTCTTTTGTTTTTCCATATGAATTTCATGATTGCTTTATCTATTTCTACAAGAAATGCCGTTGGGATTTTGATTGGCATCGCATTAAACCTGTAGAGAACTTTGGGTAATATTGCAATTTTGATGATATTAGTTCTGCCTATCCATGAACAGGGTACATTTTTCCATCTTCTAAGATCTTCTTCTATCTCTCTCTTTAGGGTTCTATAGTTTTCATTATATAAATCTTTCACCTCTTTTGTTAGGTTGATTCCCAAGTATCTTATTTTCTTTGAGGATATTGTGAATGGAGTGGTTTTCCTCATTTCCATTTCAGAAGTTTTGTTGCTGATATACAGGAATGCCTTTGATTTATGCATGTTGATTTTATATCCTGCCACTTTGCTGAATTCATTTATTAACTCTAGCAGTTTCTTTGTAGACCCTTTTGGGTCTGTTAAATATATTATCATGTCATCTGCAAATAGCGATAATTTAAGTTCTTCTTTTCCTATTTTTATGCCTTTAATTTCTTTTGTATGTCTAATTGCTCTGGCTAGTATTTCAAGAACTAAATTGAATAGAAGTGGTGATAGAGGGCATCCCTGTCTTGTTCCAGATTTTAGAGGGAATGCCTTCAGTTTTTCTCCATTTAGGATGATGCTAGCCTGAGGTTTAGCATATATAGCTTTTACAATGTTGAGGTAAGTTCCTGTTATCCCTAATTTTTCTAGTGTTTTGAACATAAAGGGATGCTGTACTTTGTTGAATGCTTTTTATGCATCTATCGAGATGATCATATGGTTCTTGTCTTTAAGTCTAATGATGTGGGGAATAGCATTTATTGATTTCCGTATATTGAACCAGCCTTGCATCCCAGGGATGAATCCTACTTGATCATGGTGCACAATTTTTTTGATATACTTTTGTATTTGATTCGCCAGGATTTTATTGAGAATTTTTGTATCCAAGTTCATTAGAGATATTGGTCTGTAGTTTCCTTTCTTTGAAGTGTCTTTGTCTGGTTTCGGGATCAGGGTGATGTTGGCCTCATGGAATGAATTTGGAAGAGCTCCTTCTTTTTCTGTTTCTTGAAATAGCTTGAAAAATATTGGTATTAATTCTTCTTTGAAGGTTTTGTAGAACTCCGCTGTATACCCATCCGGTCCAGGGCTTTTTTTGGTTGGTAGTCTTTTGATGGCTTCTTCTATTTCTTCCTTTGTTATTGGTCTGTTTAAATTGTGTGTGTCTTCCTGACTCAATCTGGGCAGATCGTATGACTTAAGAAATTTATCGATATCTTCACTATCTTCTATTTTTTTGGAATATAGGGTTTCAAAATACTTTCTAATTATCTTCTGTATTTCTGTAGTGTCTGTTGTGATATTGCCTTTTTCATCCCATATGTTAGTAATTTGAGTTCTCTATCTTCTTCTCTTCGTTAGCATGGCTAAGGGCCTGTCGATCTTATTTATTTTTTCAAAGAACCAACTTTTAGTTTTATCAATTTTTTCAATGGTTTTTTTGTTTCAATTTTGTTGATTTCTGCTCTAATTTCAATTATTTCTTGTCTTCTACTACAGTTGCTGTTGTTTTGCTCTTCCTTTTCTAGGTTTTTGAGGTGTAGTGTGAGTTCATTTATTTGTTGTTTTTTTTCTTTTTTTTGAGGCAAGAACTCCAAGAAATGAATTTACCTCTTAAAACTGCTTTCATTGTGTCCCATAGATTCCGGTATGTTGTGTCTGTATTGTCATTTTTCTCTAAGAATTTTTTTATCTCCTCCTTTATGTCTTCTGTAACCCATTGATCATTCAGTAGCATATTGTTCATTTTCCATGTGATGTAGGATTTTTCCTTCCTTCTTTTATCATTGATTTCCAGTTTCATTCCATTATGATCAGATATGGTGCATGGTATTATCTCCATGCCTTTATATTTACTAAGAGTTGCCCTATGGCATAATATATGGTCTATCTTTGAGTAGGATCCATGTGCTGCTGAGAAGAACGTGTATCCACTTGATGATGGTTGATATATTCTATATATGTCGGTTAAGTCTAGGTTATTGATTGTGCTGTTGAGTTCTATAGTTTCTTTATTCAGTTTTTGTCTAGAGGATCTGTCTATTGGCGAGAACGGTGTGTTGAATTCACCCATAATTATTGTGTTGTAGTCTATTTGACTCTTGAACTTGAGGAGAGGTTGTTTTATGAACGTTGCAGCTCCATTGTTTGGTGCATATAAATTGATAATTGTTATGTCTTGTTGGTGGATGGTTCCTTTTAACAGTATATAGTGTCCTTCTTTATCCCTTTTGATTAACTTAGGTTTGAAGTTGATTTTATTCGATATGAGTATGGCCACTACTGCTTGCTTCTGAGGGCCATGCGAGTGGTATGATTTTTCCCAACCTTTTACCTTCAGCCTGTGTATGTCTTTTCCTATCATATGAGTCTCCTGAAGGCAGCATATTGTTGTATTTGTTTTTTTGATCCAGGTTACTAGCCTATGTCTCTTGATTGGTGAGTTTAGGCCATTAACATTTAAGGTTACAATTTAAATATGATTTGTACTTCCAGTCATGTTTATTTATTTATTCATTTTAGTTTGGCTAGTTTTTACTTTTTGGTTATTTTCCTCCCCCTTTACTGAGATACCTCCCGCTGTTAGTTTTGGGCACTATTTTTCAATTCCTCTTCTTGTAGTATTTTGCTCAAAATGCTTTGCAGTGCTGGTTTTCTGGCTGCGAATTCTTTTAGCTTTTGTTTATCGTGAAAGATTTTAATTTCATTGTCAAATCTGAAGCTTAATTTTGCTGGATACAGTATTCTTGGTTGGAATCCATTATCTTTCAGCGTTTGAAATACATTGTTCCAGGATCTTCTCGCTTTCAAAGTCTGTGATGAAAAATCAGTCATTAACCTAATTGGTTTACTCCTGAATGTAATCTGCCTCCTTTCTCTCGTAGCTTTTAATATTCTCTCCTTGTTCTGTATGTTAGCTATCTTCATAATTATATGTCTTGGAGTTGGTCTACTACGGTTTTGGATGTTCGGGGTCCTGTAGGCTTCCAGGATTTGGCAATCCATTCCATCTTTCATCTCTGGGAAGTTTTCTAGGATTATTTCATTTAATAAGTTGTCCATTCCTTTGGTTTGAACCTTTGTACCTTCTTCTATCCCAATGACTCTCAAATTTGGTTTTTTTATGAGATCCCATATCTCTTGGATAGATTTCTCATGAGATTTAAGCATCTTTTCTGTGTTGACTATATTCTTTTCAAGTTGATAAACTTTGTCTTCATTATCTGATGTTCTGACTTCTACTTGATCTAGTCTATTTGCAATATTCTCGTTAGAGTTTTTAATCTGGTTTATGGTTTCTTGCATTTCTAGGATTACTGTTTTTTTTTTTTTTTAATCTCTATCTCCTGGTAAAGTTCGTTCTTTGCAGTTTGAATTTGTTTGTTTAGTTCGTTTTCAAAATATACTTTCATTGCTTGGACTTGCTGTCTCATGTCTTCTCTAATATTCCGTTCCATCTGAGTTAGGTATGCCTTGATTTCTTTCCCTGTCCATGTTTCTGATGCTTCTAGGTCCTCCTGTAGATTCAAGTTGTTCTGTATTGTTTGTAATCCTTTTTTCCCTTGTTTTTTCATGTTGTTCACGTTACTTTCCAGCTCTGTTTGACTGCTTTTAACTACTTTCTCCTATACATTTGTTTTGGCTTTGTATATCTTTGTTGTCTCTCCTTTGTGGTGGGAGATTATGCCTAGAAATGTTGGGCTTTATTGTACTTTAAAGCTAATTCATTCAATTCATAAAAGGCTTCCAGGTTCTGTATGCATATTGTGATTTGTTGTTTGTTCTTAGGACTATATGTTTAGGTTAGGTACTATGATGGTACGAGGGTTAGTATGTCTTGGCTACTTTAGAAGATTGCTCTACTGAAGGTGGATACTAACAGGCAATTGGATCAGGGTGTTGGTAGTAGCTAGGTATTTAGGAGCCCTATAGACAGCCTCGAGACATTCACCTATTTGCATTTAGACAATTACACTTAATGGAAGACGTAATGCTTGGGATGAAAGTTGGGGGGTAGGGGAATGAAGGTGCTCTTAAAAAGAAAGAAGGAGAGAGAGATAGATTAGAGGAGAATGAAAATAACAATAAAACTTGAAACGGGAAAGAAAGAGAGAAGGAAAAGGGGAGAAAGGAATGGAGAGAGAAGAAGAAAAAAAAATTGAAGTCTTAGAGATCCACTTTCTTCTCTTCCAGTAGGCGGAGCTGTGCCCTCCGAGCGGAGCTTCTGCCCTCTACCTGCTGATAGCAATCCCTGTAAGGTGGCTCCTGGGAGTCTCTCAGACTTGTCAGTCCAGAGCCGTTTCACTTCTCCGGCCCTTCACCCCTTCCTCCTGTCAGCCAGCCAGCCAGGTCCTGTTCACCTGAAGCGGTTCCCCAGAGATCTAGTTACACTTGCAGCCCCACTGTGTGTCCCATTTAAGCCCCAGTGCTGTGGTAAACTGGCGGCTAAGACCTTGGGAGTCACCGCTGGTGATATGGGGGGTTGGGGGTCAGGGATCCCCTCTGCTTCCCTACAGACACGACCCCTGATAGGTCCCTGAAGTTTCCTGGATGCTTGTATCTGGATGGGGAGGGAGTCACACACCTGCTAAAGTGGATTCTGCTGGGAAGGAATTCCGTCGGCCGAACTCCGATGAGGTCACCTCTCTGCTATGGCGGGCCCCAGGCTCCTTGCCGGAGTGTCCGAAGGGAGGGGTGGGACTGGTCCGTCCCCGGTTGGCCTCAGCTCCTGGCTCACTATTTCATGAAGGCTTGGCTAAAGACTTCTTCCTGCCAAGCTGTGTCTCGGAGGCTAGTGGGACCCAGTCACGTTGGCTGCGGGCAGACGAACCAGCAGCTGCACCGTGGCGCGTGGAGTGAGGCTGGCGGATCTGGACCTCTGCGTCTCGTTGCAGGGATTCGTTCCTCTAGGGCAAACTGTTGCTTTAAAAAATCCTAGTAGCTCCCGGCCAGTCTCTCTTCAGTGGAATTTTGCTAGGAGATTCTCCGTTGGTAGAATCTAAGCGTTATCTATGCGTCTTTATGACCCCATCACTGGGGGGGTATTGAAAGCGCTACCTCCGCCCGCCACCATGTTGGATCTCTCTAATTCTTGGTTTTATTTCTTGCACATTAGGAGTCTTATTAAGGAAGTCAGGGCCTAATTTGATGTGATGAAGATTCCGGCCTACCTTTTCTGGTCTAATTACTAGGTCCTTGATCTACTTTGATTTGAGTTTTGTGAATGCTGAGAGATAGGGGTTGAACTTCACTTTGCTACATATGGATTTCTAGTTTTCCCAGCACCATTTGTGGAAGAAGCTATCCTTTCTTCAATGTATGTTTTTGGCTCCTTTGTCTAGTATGAGATAACTGTATTTATGTGGTTTGTTTCTGTGTCTTCTATTCTGTACCATCAGTCTATATGTCTATTTTGGTGCCAATACCATGCTGTTTTTGATACTATAGCTTTGTATTATAGTTTAAGGTCTGGTATTTTGATGCCTCCTGCTTCACTCTTCTTGCTAAGGAGTGCTTTGCCTATTCTGGGTCTCTTAGTTTTCCAAATTTATTTCATGATTGCTTTTTCTATTTCTATAATGAAAGACATTGGGAATTTAATTGGAATTACATAGAATCTGTATAGCACTTAGGTAGTATGGCCATTTTTACAAAATAAATTTTTTCTATACAAGATCATGGGAGATCTTTTCATCTTCTAAGGTCTTCTCCAATTTCTTTAGTGTTCTGTAGTTTTCATTGAAGAGGTCTTTCGCCTCCATTGTTAAGTTGATTCACAAGTATTTTTTTTTTTTTGATGCTATTCAATTGGTTAATCTCAATAGTGGGAAATTAAGGTCCTAGGCAGCCTGAAGTTATAGTGTGAAGACAAATGGGGGACTTTTCAATGCTTTTATCAGATATAGTCTTAGTACTTATTGGTAGCTCTATACCATGAGGTCTGGCCCAAAAGAATCTCTTAATATAAATTTACCAAAACCTGCAGAAGACAGAAGAGAAGAAAGAATAGCTATATGTTACTGTAGGCCCCCAAAATATGTTTTATTTTTCAAGGTATTCAGTCCTTTGAGGTGAAGAGTTGACCAAATCTATGTATAACAAACTGTGTGAATAGAATATTTTTTCTGGAGCATTTTCACTGTTATTTCACAGTGGGTCCATCAAGATACTTGTGAAGCCTATTGAACCAGTCATCTGTAGCCCAGGAACTAATGACCCTGAAACCTGGGCCTTCTTACTGCCATTTTCTTAGTGTTTATGCTTTGAGAGATCCCCAAAGCAGCATTGGTATCATCTATTCTGCTAGGTCTCTCATTCTTAGTGGAAATCAACAAATAATTTTCAATTTAAAAAGTCCGACATTGTTTTCTCAATTCACACTTTCAAATAATGTTTTTAATTCTTCCGTTGTATTCAGTGCTTCATTATAGTCACTGTTTTTTTTTATTTTAATTGAATATATTTATGGGGCACATTGTAAAAAAAAAAATTGATACATGTATACAGTGTGTAATGATCAAATGAGGTCTATCTTCCTTATGATTATTTAAGATAAAAATAGTAATCATAGTTGTAATGTCTTGAGCAGATACAATGTGCTGAACACTTTATATAAACTCCACAAAGTACTTTGGAGGTTTAAGAACAATTCCAACCTGGGAACCCTGATTTGGTTACTGCTCAATTTGGCTAACCAGAGAAAACCATCACCTCATGAAACCACTGAATATGGTAATATTTGTTCCTTGTCACTATAGTTGGAGTCCCCATAATTTCAAGGGTTGGCCCTGACCAATATCCAGTATTGCAAGAAATGGGAGACAGTATACAATGGTTAAGATAATACAGTTGTTAAGAGGAACGACTCAGAACTCATACTCCTTATGTTTGACACTTCCCAATGTATGGTTTTTAAGCAGTTACTTGATTCTGCTAATCCCATTTTCCCATGCACAAAAATAGAATTAATGATAGTGCTTATTGTAAAGATTAATTGTGAAGGTTAAACAAGACAATGTTTTTGAAGCATTTGGTAAAATTTCAGGCACATAATAAGCATTCATTAAAATTGAACTATTATTACATTGACTTCATTGAACAATTTTGGAGACACATGTTAAGTGATATATGAGAACATCCCAGGGAAGAATTTCCAAAATATTTATAGTCTAACAAGCAGAACAGTATAAACAGTTGTAAATGGAGAGTTCTTGAGTCTATATATTAACTGAAAGCAAATCCTATGTTTCTTAAGTAACTTTTGGAAAATAATTTGATTACTCTGGACCTCAGCTTCCTTGTCTACATAAGTTGCAAATCTGTGTTAATTTATTGTTATTTATTTATTTGCTCACTTATTTATTTATTTTGGTACCAGGGATGGAACCCAGGGGCACTCTACCACTGAGCTACATTCCCAACCTTTTTATTATTTTTTTAAAATTTTGAGGCAGGGTCTCTTTAAGTTGCTTAGGACCTCACTAAGTTACCATGGGTGGTCTTACCTCAAACAGAATCCCCCTTCCTCAGCCTCCTGAGCTGTTGGGATTAAAGGCATGCACCAGGACACCTTGACTACCTCTTTTAATTTATTAAGAAAGTCCACTGTAGGTCTGTGGTG
Organism: Marmota flaviventris; assembly: GCF_047511675.1. Taxonomy (NCBI): domain Eukaryota; kingdom Metazoa; phylum Chordata; class Mammalia; order Rodentia; family Sciuridae; genus Marmota; species Marmota flaviventris. The sequence continues at coordinate 105,706,076 of NC_092518.1, forward strand.
TTGCCTCAGCGGTAGCATGCTTGCATAGCATGTGTAAAGTACTGGGTTAAACCCTCAGCACCACGTAAAAATAAGTAAATAACGTTATTAAAAAAGAAAGTTCACTGTTCAGCTGGTTTCATAAATAGGAATAATAATAATAATAACAACAAGAACTACCAACAAAGCAGAGTGGCTTTAGTCACATTGCACATTTGACTGTAACCTTTTTAAAAAAGTCTCCAACAAGTGACCTAATTGGAATATTATTGCCTGGTGACCTCCTCTAAAGGTGAGGTGATGTCTATTTTGGTTTCACTGAAGCAGGGGAGTTTGCTAACTTTAGGTATCATTTTTTGACCAAAGCCAATGATGAAATCTCATGTTCAGATTCCTGGTGAAGTTGAAACTTTAAAAATGCAAGAACTGGGGCTGAGATTGTGGCTCAGCAGTAGAGCGCTCGCTTAGCATATGTGGGGCCCTGGGTTCGATCCTCAGCACCACATAAAAAATAAATGAGTGGAATAAAGGTATTGTGTCCAACTACAACTAAAAATATATTTTTAAAAATGCAGGAACTGTTGATTATTCAAGGACAGAATCCACTGAATGTATAAAATCTGCCACCTACCTAATGTCTTGTCAGGCTAACTAACGCCTTTTTAAAATAATTAGCAATAGCAGAATTATCTTGGTGTAGAATCATAAAACTTATTATGCAAATGTAGCCATAAGCACAAGTAGCATTTCTAAGGTGCACATATGAAGGGTTAAATTTATAACAGTGCTGCTCAAATTTGTGTGCAGGCAGATAAGGAGAGGGGGGGTGAAATAAATTCAGCTATACATGTGACTCAAGATTACCTTGAAGAGTAATCTTCATTATTATATAGAAATCCAACCTCTCTTAAGGGGAAGTAAATGTTCCCTCACTTTAAATACCTGTTCTAGCTCTGAAATTTTCATATTTTTTGGCAAAATGGGAGAATAATGCATACTTCACATGGCTGAAGTGAAGATTCATGGTAAATATTCAATTAATGTTTATCCTTTCATATCATATTCATGCCCATTCTAATATGGGACAAGAGCATGAGAAAGAATTGGAAGGAGAGAAATTTCAGGATTTTAGCAATAAAACAACATTTTTCATGGATGTTGTTGATGAGCTATTGTTATAAACACAGAGGTGAGGGCTTTTAACAATAGAGACAGGGAACTGGACAGTGTTTTTTGCAAAATATGTTAAGTAAATTTTCAACAATACTAAGGGTACAGGAAGTTGGGAACCATTATGCATATGTAATGGAATCTACTCAGGAGAAAACACAAATAGATGCATATTATACAACATAGCCAATCTGCATTCTTAAAACTAAGGTCATATCCAGAAAAACAAAGACTAAAGAATTGTTGTAGAATAAAGGACTCTAGAATCATAATGGCTAAATGCAATATGTGATCTTGGAATGGGTCCTGAACTGGAAAAAAATAGCTATAAACACATTATTGAAATTACTGACAAAATTTGATTATAGTCTCTGAAGTAAATACTATAATTTTATTGAAATTAAATATCCTGATTTTTATAATTACACTATAGTTATGCAAAATAATGTGTTGCTCTTAGGATATATATATATATATATATATATATATATATATATATATATTGGAAATATTTGGAGCAAAGAGGAATAATGTCTATGAATTAATGTCCCATTATTAGAGAGAAGGAGAGAGTAAATAAGTCAAAATCAAAATGTAAATAATTGCTATTTGGTCAAAGTAAGTAAAGTATGAATCATTGTTATTTCAACTGTTGAAATATATGAAAATTTTAAAATTAAAATCAAATTAATTTGTGATGAGGGACATAAAAAAAACAGTACAAGGCTATGACAAAGGATACATAACAGGTTTTCCTGAATTCTTGGGTAGAAGAAGAGCTCAGGGAAAACTTGCCAGAGCAACTAACATCTAGGTTGTTATACAAAGAATAAATTATTCCTTAGATAAAATGATGTGGTGCGGGGGATATTCCATACAATAAAAGCAGCATACATGAAGGCCTAGAGGCAAGAAAAAGGAGAATGATTGGTTTAATATAGCAGCTTCACTCTCTGCAGTTTCAGCTATCCATGGTCATGAAGATGAAATATATTTTGACAGCATAAAACCACATTCACATAACTTTTATTAAAGTATATTGCTATAATTGTTCTTTTATTATTAGTTATTGTTGGTTATCTCTTACTGTACCTAATTTGTAAGTTCAACTATATAGGAGGAATATATGTAAAAGAAAGACTATATTATATACAGAGGTGGGTATTATCCATAAGTTCAGGCATCTACTAAGGACCTTGAAACATGTCCACCATGGTTGAAAGGGGACTACTTGTAACCGAATACACAAAGGTGGCAGTAGTGAACAATGAATCTGGAAATGGAATCTGGATCTAGAGCATAGTGGGCCTTTTGGGAAATAAATATTTGAACAGAGGTTTTTTAAAATGTGTGATATGTAAGGGAAAGTTATTGGCTTTGATTTGTGGTTTTCTGGCAAAGTGTCTTTAGAAGGCTTTCATTCTGGAGGCTTGGGTGGAGGAGGAGAAGAGAAAATTTTCTTGAGATTTCTTATGAATACAATAGACTAGGAAAAGAGGATAATAGAAAATCCTGAATACTGCTCATTCATAAATTCTAAATCCTCAGAAGTTTTCTACTACAGAGCACAATACTATATCACCAGTGATAGAAGGCACACTTTAAGGCAAAGTCCTCTTCTCAATGAAATCACAGAACCAACATCTGGCATAAACTGAAAGGAAGGACAGCTGGGAGGATATGTTCCTGAATATAGAAAGCATTCTGATGTGCAGGTTCTTTTTCTTTAGGATAGATAGTTTAGTATAGGCAATAAAAATTAGAATGGCTATGGGTCCTAGGAAGATTCATATAGAAGTAGATCAGATATAAGAAAAGCAATGTATAGTCAAAAAAGGACTGTACATTCATCTCTCTCTCTCTCTCTCTCTCTCTCTTTCTCTCTCTCTCTCTCTCTCTCTCTCTCTCTCTCTCTCTCTCTCCTGTTCTCCCTGGAAACAATGTAAGATGGAATAAAAGCACAAATCTGGAATGTGAAAAGAGAAAGGTGTACAGGTGTACTGATGATGAGAGACTATGAAGAAAAAAACATGGTGGCAATATATCTTAAAACATTACCCAATAGTTTATTCCTTCCTTGAATTTAATGGAAGCCCAGTTGATAATAGTAGGCACATCCAATGTATTCAGCAAAGGGAATTGATCAGGAGCCCCACTGACACAGGGGAAGCTCTTGCAAACCCTGCTGGACCTGATAATTCCCTCCACTGCACAAACATATCAGGTAGTCAGGCAACATCAACAAGGGGACTCCTGCTACAAGAACTTTGCCAGGACATGGTCACTCTCTTTTTCCATCAGAGAAACATTAGATAGTTGGTTGGCACTGTGATAGGGGAGATCATAGTATAATAAATGGACCATCCCAAGAAGTAGCACCTATCCCTATTGGGCCTGAGACCATTGTCCCAAATCTGAGATACCAGATGACCCAAAAAAAGTGAGCCATGTCAAGTACCAGCCAGGGAAGTTTTCTTTATTCCTCCAGGATATAGATTCCTTATCCCAAACTACAGAGGTTCTTTCCGCTCCTTTATTCAGTGCTAGTAAGATTAATGTGAGCCCAGTGACACTAAACTAAACAAACCAAAATATAACTACAAAGACTCAGTAAATGAAATTGTTATTAAATGTAGCTCACAAAAGTAGGCTAGGAATGGTATGCTAAACCTAAATGGCATGATTGTCTGCTACAATGAAAGATTGAAATAATACTCAGAGTCTTCTAATAGCTAAAATATCCAAAATATAATAAAAAATCACTCATCATGCCAATAACCAGAAAATCACAAATTAAGTGAGAAAAGTCATTAAACTGATATCTACATCAAAACAAATAATGTATATCTAAAAAGAACAAATTTAAAAATGAATTATATTCAAAACTATCCAAATTTTTAAAATGTGAAAAAAAACCGATGCTGGAATATTTTGACAAAAATAAATAAATAAAAATGCTTCAACAATCAATCACAAATTCCCTTAAAATGGTAAAATAGAAAATCTCACCAAATAAATACAATTTATTTTTTAAAAAAATTGAAATTATATGAAAGCAAAGAAATACAATAACTGAAATAAGAGATTCATTGGATTGGCTCAGTAGTAAACTGAAGATGACCCAGCACAAAATCACTGAACTTGAGGTTCAAATTTACCTAGACTAGATAACAGAGAATAAGATCAGAAAACAAGACCAGCTCCTCACTGGAAAATGACAAAAAAATCCAATGTTTCCATTATAAGAGGCCTGGAAAGGAGACTAAAGGTGGAGCTGGAAGAGTATTTGAAGAAATGTCTGAAAACATCTCAAATTCATGCCAAGACATAACATAATTAAACTTCTAAAGACAAATCAGACAAGTATGATTATTAGTATCAAACAATATTCTGCTGCAGTGTCAAGAGACAATATGGAATAGTGGGAACTCCAACAAATTAACAGTATATTCTCTCTAGTTCTATTTGGCTCCAGCTAGTTGGAAAGTCAGGCATGATTTATTTATGTGTGAAACCTAGCTCTTTAAGGCAAGCAACTAATTCTGTACATTTTAAGTCAAGCTTCCAGATAGTTGTGTAGCAAAAAATAGTGACTCAAGAGCCTCAGTTTGAATTCTTACTCTACCATATAATTTTGGACAAATCCATAATTACCTAAGTATCAGATCTTCATATGCAAAATTTTGTAAACATACTAATTCTATGTTTAGATGTTTGACTTCAGACCATTTTAAAACTGCATTTCAAACGCTAGGATTGTGGCTCAGAGGTAGAACGTTTGCCTAGCACAGGTAAAGCCCTGGGTTCCATCCTCAGCACCACATAAAAAAATTAATTAATTAATTAAATTTTAAAAAAAGAAAAAAACTACATCTCTGTCTCTTCTGCTACACATCTGAAAATCTGATAAGAAAGCCAGGGGGCTCTCTCCTTTAGTAATGGCAGAAGATTCAAATCATGGAAGTTCCTGTTTTTGACTAGTAACCCTTAGACCAGTCCCATCCCTAACCATAGAAAAAATCCTAATCCAGTCTCTTTTCTCCACTCTCTCAAGTTGTTTTTACACCAGTTTCAGGAGCCTAATATGCAATTCCCACAAAACTTCATTAGATAACTAATAAATCTCTTCATAATCTCTTGGTGTGTGTGTGTGTGTGTGTGTGTGTTAGCCTATACATCTGAATAAAATTTTGATAAGGGCCCAGCATGTGTCTCTAGAGTACTACAACAAATAGGAATTATAATATTCACCCCACAAATTTCCCATGAGGAATAAATAATATCAGAAAAATCTCCTGGCCACAATAAGTGCTTAACAAGTAGCAATTACCATGACAAAGAGTATAGGTGAATAGAATTTTCCCCAAACCCTTTTTTCTCCTTTCAAAAATGTAACCTTTCCTCTCTTTCAGTGACAGTTGAACAATTCAGTGGGTTCTAAGGCTTTGGTAGTGGGCAGAAATAAGACCATCTAGTAGGGGTTAGAACTGCTATGGCTTCCTTCCAATTCTGATAAATTCCTAATATATGCTCTCAAAATGGTTCTGGTTCATTCACTCAGAATGCCCAAGGAAAACTTGAAACTAAACTGACCCACAGATGGTTTTTGTTGAGCCCACAGAGTGTTTTGAAAATATTTTCACATTAGTTGCTAATAGTTTAAAATCATGAGATACCTTATAAAATTCTGGGTTATTAGTTTTGTTGAAACTTTGGAAGATCTAGCATTACTGTACTCATATTGCTTAACTAAATAGTAGCTGCCACCTTACCTGAGTAGTAGCTGCTCACAATTCCATATTATTCCATATTATTTCCATCACTAGGCCCTATATCAAATGCTTTTTATCATTATTAGTTCACTGTAAATATTTCTAACAATTGAGAATTATTTTTCTATGCCAGTTTATAACAAAAATAGGAATTAAAATCTAGACTATATCATAATCAATTTTCTGATGCTATAGCAAAATACCTGAGGCTCAATACTTAATAAAAAGAGATGTTTATATAACTTACAGTTTTGGAGGCTGATAGTCCAATATCAGTGGCCTTATCTGATCAGCCTCTGGAGAGGGCCACATAATGGATGACATCACAATGGTAAGAGTGTATACAGATGAGATCATATGTTAATATAGGAAGCCAGAGAGATTCAGAGGCCAATCTTGCTCTTTTTTAAAAATATTTTTTAGTTGTAGGTGGAGATGATGCCTTTATTTTTCTTCATTTATTTTTAAGTGGTGCTGAGGATCAAATCCAGTCCCTCACCCACACAAGGTGAGCACTCTACCACTGAGCCAGAAACCCAGCCCCCAATCTTGCTCTTTTAATAACAACTCACTTACATAGGAACTAATTGGGGCCTCAGAAATCTACATTAATTCTCTCCAAGGATGAAATACCCAGTGACCAAACCACCTGTCATGAGGCCCCAGTTCTTAAAGTTTCCACCACCTTGACACTACCTTATATTGGAACAAAATTCCAATACAAGAATATTTTGGAGATGTACTCAAATGGTATCCAAACTATAACAAAGAAGGTCAATATTTTTCCAGAAAAAAAAAGGAATTTAAACCCAGCATATTACACTCAATGATATACTCTTGCTGGCTCCCATAGCAATCACAAGGATTATTTTATACCAATAGAAGATTCAATGGGAGAACTACCAACCAAGAATAGTATATATGGAAAAATTGTACTTTAAAATAAAGGACATGTAAGACTTTCCCAAATAAGCAAAATCTGAGGGAGTCTATCATCACTAGACCTGCCCTAGAAGAAGTGCTAAAAGGAGTTTTATAAGTTAAAATGAAAAGATGCTGAAAAGCAACATAAAAACATGTCAAAGAATAAATCAATCTGATAAAGGTAAATATACAGACAAACACATATTATAGCAATACTATAATGGTACAACATAAATCACATTTAACCCTGATATAAAAATAAAAATTATTAAGAATGTATATAACCATAAAACTTATTATTATATAATAACTCTACCTAATATGATTAAATTGTTGAGATCTTTGAACAATATGGTGCATATAGTTAACAATATTGTATATGTAAAATTTGCTAAGGCAGATGTTATGTTAATAATCTTATCACAAAAGAAGAATGAATAAATAACAAAAATAATGGAGGTGTGAGAAAACTTTGGATGAATATATTTATGGTCTTGATTGTGATGGTGAATCTCATAATTAATTAATTTATATACATTAGTTATATATATATATCTTTTTATTTGTCAACCATACATTAATAAATGTTTTAAAAATAAGCTTTAGGGCTGGGGTTGTAATTCATTGGTAGAGCACTTGCCTAGCATGGGTTCAATCCTCAGCACCGCATTAAAAACAAATTAAAAATTTAAGGTTAAATTCTTTAGAAAATAAGATTTAATAGGGAACTAATGAAATAAGAGGCCCTTATAATAATGTGTTTAATTACTGTACAAATCAACCCTTATGAGATACTTTAGAAAAATAAAATGAAAATTCTTTTTGTTGTTATTTGGAACCTTGATTCATGACTTAATTTTATTTAATCCATTTCTCACTGCCAGCAAATATGTACCACTGAACTTCACTGTGTTTCATTTTGTATCAAATCTGGTATTGAAGGAAGCTTCATTTCATATAAACACAGTAAATTTAAGATTCTTGGGTTTCAAGTACAGGGGGATATATTTTTTCAGGTGTTCAGTAAAGCCTCAGGGCCAGACTTGCCTGAAATATGACTTCCAACAGCCAGCTATGATGCATAGTGTTATGTTTTGATATGAGGTGTCCCCTGAAAGCTCATATGTGAGATAATGCAGGATTGTTCAGAGGTGAAATAATTAAATTATGAGAAGTATAACCTAATCAGTGGGTTAATCCATCCACTAATATGGATTAACTTGGTGGTAACTTTGAGGGTGTAGGATGTGGCTGGGGGTGTTCCCTTAGGGATTATATGGTCTCTGCTCCTTGCACTGAAGCTCTCTCTGCTTCCTGGCTATCATGAGCTGAGAAGTTTTCCTCTTCCACGCCCTTCTGCCATAATGTTCTGCCTCACCTGGGGCTCAGAGCTTTGGAATTGGCTGACTGTGAACTGAACCTCTGAAACCGTGAGCACCAAAATAACAATTTCCTCCTTTAAGTTGTCCTTATTTGGTATTTTGGTCACAAGGACAAAAAGCTAACTAAAATACACAAAATTCTGCTTCACAGTCTTTCCTTCAGGTTAGGACATATAAGTTACCTAAAAATGTAAACCTGATAAGGTTGAGATAAAATGGGTACCCTTTTAGGGTATGTATCCTAAGTTGATATGAGAGCAGTCTATAATCCATCTGTTATATAGCAAACTTTGATGTGAATTGTGGGCAAAGCCAAGAAAAGATTCTAAAATTCCTAGATTCTAAAATCTAGAAATCTAGTTAAGAAAAAACAATAAAAGATAACTAAGTCAAGCTTCTATTCAAATGTAGGGATTTTGTTCTCTGTACTATACTGAAATGGGACTATCCAGCTTCCAGAAAGCCTACTGCTTTAAAAATTAGCCCATTCCATTCTCTCAATTCTAACCATTGGCTATTTTAACTCTCTATTGATTCAAAATACAGCTCTCTCTGCATCCCTTTTCTTATTCTATTTCAAAAATTTAGAATGACAAAAAAACTCATTAAAATTATACAAGAATTTACTACTAATTTCTACATTCTCTTAAATAAACATGACACTAAACTGACAGAGAATAGCAGCCAAAGTCACATTTTCAACAAAGGAGAATACTCCTCCCTAATCTTGTTTTCCCTGTGATTAATCTTCACAGTATAGAAAAATATCTTTTCTCAATGAGGTTCCTAGAGAATAGAATGAGTCAAGTGCAAATCAAATAATCAAGTGATCAAAAGAGGGGAAAATCCAGTAGTTTGAAATCCTAGGCTATTAGCAGTTTCTGATTCTTGACTGGGTTACAAGTGGCAATAATTATTCCTTCATGAACAAATCTGAGGATCAAGTAACACCGCTGAGATTAGGAAATGGGAAATTGCTCACAGCAATCATTATTTCATCATGATTAACCAAAAACTAATGGGTTTGGTTTTTAAGTAGTGCTTGTTTTTTTCTGTTGTAATTTCCTACTTAATTATAAGGATTACTGTAAAAGCATACCTGTAAGTTATGGTTTTGGCCTACTGGAAATGCTTATCCACATTCATCTACTGAGAGTCCTGAGCTTGCCATGAAGCATCCTGCCAAGAGCCACTAACAGTCTTTTCTAATAGTTCTCTTGGGGTCATGCCACTGATTTCATGCTTTGCATAAATATCATGTTGCTTAAACCTTCCACATAATCAGAATAAATAGCAAATCTGTTTCCATTAATTAAACATATTAACTAAATGTTACATTAGGAATGCTATAGATTTTCTCTCTTTTTACAATATAGAACAAGGTAAAAAAAATTGAAAGGTATGGCATATGGGAATGAATTTCCCCACTGAATGATTTGAAATAAGTCAATCTGGAATCCATTTTCATTTACTGCAGGAACAAGTTATTATTGACAAAAGGAGATAAATGACAATTTCACACATACCTTCAACCTTCATTCAATGATAAAATTTTCAAAATCTGTCAATGAGGAATATAAATAATTTCTAAACCCACCTATATAATAATGAAGTCATTAATATCTGATTTCTCCAGAAGAATTAATCAAGATTGATTCCTTAGTAAGGAATAGCAATGCAATTGGGATTTAATGAGAAGGATAGCTGATTCTAGTCCAACATGAGATTTAAAAGGAACACTTAGGAGAAAGCATGGGTAAATTTCTTCCACTTCTCCTATTAATCGAATTTGGTTTGGGTTATAAGTCTTCTTTGTATATCTTACAAACACAAGTTGCCAAATAAATACAAGCCTGTCTTACTAGCCTTTCCTTACATGATATCTTTATTCATATTACATTGAAACTGTAATATTTGGCAGAAAGCTATGGGATAACTGTAACTAAATAATTCCTAGGCATCAAAAGATGAGGTCCTCAGCTGAGGTACATGACCTTGAGCATGTCCTTCAGTGTCTCCAAAGAGGTCAGTTTACCACTTGTAAAATGAGTGCAGAGTTTTCAAGGTCCCTTCCAATTTGAAAATTTATTTGAACTTTTTACCCTATATATTTAACATTGTTGGTCCTTAGCCAGTGGCTATGTAGTATCCTATAATGATTAACAAATTGATTTTGATTGTACTGACTAATCTTGTATATTAGTCAGCTTTTTGTTACTATAATAAATGCTTGAGATAAATCAACTTATTAAGAGAAAAGTTTTATTTTTTTCACAGTTTTCAAGGTTCCAGTCCATGATGGATCCACTGTATAACTTCTGGGACTGTGGTGAGGCTGCATATATCATGGTGGGAAGTACATGGTGAGGCAAAGCTGCTTATCTCATGGGCCGAAAGTGAAAAGAGAAAGAGACTGGCTCCCATAATACATTTGGAGGGCATTGAATCCCCAATGACTAGAAGACCTCCCATTCAGTACCCTCCTTAATGTTCCCACCACCTCCCAATAGTATCAATATAAGGATTAAGACTTTAACACATGGGTTTGGTGTTAGGGTCTGTAAACAAGTCAAGATGGTGCCTGGCATTTTGCAGAGGGAGTGGTTTGTGAAGTAACGCCAGTGAGCCATTAAGTGTGGAGATTCCTTATTGGTTGACTGCTGTATCTAGTTTATGTTAATTAAGATAAGCTGTGTGTAATGTATATATACCCCTCCTCCGGTCCTACAATAAACGGCGCCCACTCCTGCTGTATCAATCTACACAAGTTGTTCGTCACCCCCCGGTTATTTTGCTGCAGCCGGACTGCGGCAGTTTGGGGGGGTACATTTTAGATTGAAATTATAATATTCTGCCCCAAGCCACCAAAAGCTCATGTCCATTTCACAATGAAAAATGAATTTAGTCCATCCATAAGAGTCCCCAGTCTTAATGGTTCCAGCATTGCCCAAAAATCCAAGTTCAAAATCTCCTTGAGACTCAAGGCAAACTTATATATGAGACTCTCTAAAAACCAGAAGGAAAGTTACATAATTCTGAGACAATGAAAAAGGGTAAACACTCCTATTCCAAAACAATAGGGAAATAATAAGGAGGGATCAGAAAAATCAAAACACAGCAGGGCACACATCAGATCCTAAATCTTCATTTCTGTCATCCAGAGCACATAGTGGTCAAATATGGGTTCCCAAGGGCTTGGGCAACCCCATCCCTGTTTATTTACTGTCTGTGCCCAACAGGGCCTTTCTCTTTGCTGCCAAAATGTTCTACAGTGTTGGCATCTCTAAATCCCTGGAGTCTTTACTGCCACTCCTCACTTTCAGAGCTCTGTGCACTGTCCTGCCAAGGGCTGCTTGCAGGATTCTGACCCCAAAACACACAGGCCTCCCAGATTTTCCTCTAAAATGTCACTGGAAACTTTCATGAACCCCAAACTCTTGCATTCTGCAAGCCTGCAAAACTAGCATCATATGGATGATGCTAAGGTCTGCCATTGGCATACTATACCTGGACCCATTTGAACCATGGCTGTAGGGGTTTGCAAGTGCCTTGGCAGCAATAGTTTCCTTAGCAGCACTAGGTGAACAAGACACACCAGGGTTTTCATCTGAAAAGATGCTACCCTGGCAAGTTTTTGAAAACATTTGTTCTTTTTTATCGTCAAGCCTGTGATGAATGAGTGGGGTTTTACCATATCCTGAGATGTCCTCAAGCCTCTTTTCTATTGCCCCAGTGTAAAGCATTTAGCTTATTTCTAATGATGCTAATCTCTTTAGCAACTTCAGTCTCCTTCACTGCACCTTTAAATGCACTCTCTTTCTGGCCAAACTGAAAAATTGCCAAATCTGTCTACTCTGTTCTTTTTTTGCTCCTGATTTACATTGTAAATTTGGCCCAAAGCAGCCAGTAATATTACTGTTACTTCCTGAATGCCATGCTGCCTTGAAATTTCCTGTACAGTTAAAGTAGTTCATCAGCTTTAAACTAAGCCCCCTAACAAAGTCTCAGAGAATGAACATTTTTTCCAAACTCTTTTACCATGATGTAAAACAGGTGGCCTCTATTCAAATTTCCATCAGAGTCTTCCTTTCAATTCGAGACTTTATCAGCATGACCATACTGTCCACATTCCTATCAGCAACCAGGTCTTCTGAGACTATAAGAGAATCACCTGTTAACTGTGCTTGGAGCAATTAGATTTTTTTTTAATTCCTCCCAACTTTTCCAAACTCCTGAAAATAAATTCTAAAGGCTTCTTTGCATCATCTAGGATACAGCAACAACTGCTCTACCTGTCAGTACCAATTTTCTACATTAACCAGTTTTATATTACTGTAACAAATGCATGAGATAAAGCAACTTACAAAGATAAATGGTTTATGTTGACTCACTGTTTTGAAGGTTCAAGTCATGATTTATTGACTCCATTGATTTTGGGCCTGTGGTGAAACATGACAGCTTGGCAGGAAGCATGGCTTGAAGTAAAATTTCACCTCATCCTGGCTGGGAAGTGAAAAGTGAGAGACACAAGGCTTTTGTAATCTCCATTGAGTGAACATCTCCAATGACTGAAAGACTTCCCACTAGGTCCTACATCTTAAAATTTATAACACCTGCAAATAATGCCAAGCTGGGGACTAATCTTTTAACACATGGACCTTTGGGGAACATTGAAGATCTAAACTAAAATACAGCCATTAAGGTTAAACAAAGTTGCAAACATATTTTATCAGCTTTATGGTCCTTCAAAAAGTAACATTTGGGTTTTATTCCATAAGGCAAAATCAAAATAATTTGGATATAAAGCAAGAAAAGAATTAAGTCCTTTGAAGATAACCAAACTCTGTTTAAAGAAAATTAAAATTATACCCATGATTTAAACAGTCTACCTACATCCATATCCCCTTAGTGTTAGGCTCCTGAATATACAATCCCTTTGGCTAGTGACTAGAACTGATTGATAGGTTTGGCAAATCCCACAGGGGAAGCTTTCTATGAAAGGAATTACTGGCTTTGAAAAATGCAGTTATTAACCTTGAGCATCTTTAATCGCCCACCAATTAAGCATAAGCACCCTTAAGCTCCCAGTGATTAACCTTTATTACCCCAAGTTGCTCCCACAGGCTCTCCTACTTACTTAAAGACAAAATAGCAGAATGACAAACTGTAATACTTTTAACCTTTTCACAGTGTATTTTGGTTGTACTGATGTAAAAAGAATACTTTATTGCCCTTGAAAATGTGTTGGTTGCCACAGTGAAGAAAAATGTTCTAAGATGTCTAAAGTATTTGAGTCAAAGGTTCTGGGCAAAGGTTTAGGGAATGCAGTATCCTGACCTAGGGTATTGAAAAAGCGATAGACTAATGGTGAGGAGATCTGGATTTTATATCCTATTCAGAATGAATAGAACAACTGAAGACTCACCAAAAATTCTCTGGGCCTCCATTTTCTCAGGTATAAATTGAGGGCATTGTAGTAAATAATCCCTAATGTACTTTTCAGCTCTAATATTCTATGAGTCTGATCTGTTGTTCTGTGATGAGCCAACAGGAACTAATTCAAACAAATCATTTTATTTGGGAACAGAATGATGAAGATAGGTATAATTGATTACTTTTCTGATTGCATTTGGACTTTGGGCAGTTACCAGAGTATAAACTGGTATGTGTGTGTGTGTGTGTGTGTGTGTGTGCATTCCCATAAACTAAAGTACATACACTCAGAAAACATAGCAGACATGTAGCTTTTAAGCATTTCAAAAAACCTCACAGAATTTCGATTTTTTGTTATCCTTTGCTAAGTTTCAATTTATATATCTAGATTTTTGCGGCAATTTATTTGTAGCTACTCATTGTACATTTGGGAAGGTGCTTCCAGGCAGAGACCAGCACTAGAAGTTCATAGGCCTAAAGGTAAGATGTCCTATGGCTTGGCTAAAAACAAATGTATAATACATCATATAATTTTCTACCAGCTAATCCTTTTACTAGAATAAACAGAAAATTTTCATAATAAATATACCATTTACTAATCACCGCAGCACTAAGAGTAACCAATTTTTTGATATTATTGCAATCCAGAGGCAAAACCCTTGAGTAGTCATTTGGGAGTAAAAGCATAAGCCTGAGATAGGGTCTGTAACTTGTGACAGTATAAAGGGAGTACTAAATTGCACAGAAAGAAAAAAAAATGAAACATTATTTTCTATAATCACTCTTCATAGGAAAAGAGGAACAGTGTGGAAAGAATAGGGGAAGTAGAAGAAACAAGGAAAAAGGTGGGAGGCTGAAAACAGAGCTGCCCAAAATAGTCCAAAATGTTTTAAAATAAAATGTTTATTAAGAATTCAATTTAATAGCTCTTACACTGCTGAAATCTTATGGTACTTTGGATCAGCCTCTTTGAGGAGGGAATGATCATGTTGTATGAGTAGGAAGAAAGAATCAAGGGATGTTTATCACATATATTTACATACCTAATCCACCACACTTCTCAGCTCTCTCACAGTTAGGTAGACACGTAACTTATCCTGGCCAATGGATATTTACTTCCAAGCTGAAGTAACTTCTGTTGAGAAACTCTATTGCTGCCTTATTGAAAAGACCAAAGTTTCTATATTGGTAGATCCACCATCAGCTTTGATCCCTGAGTTACCATGGGAGGCAAAGCCTCACACTGACCTGCATTGGATAGGTAGTGTAAAAGAGAAATTGTGTTTTATTAAGTCATTATGATTTAGTGGTATAATTATATCCTTAATATTTGTTAATATAATATAGGTTTTTCTAATATGTTATTTTCAATTAAATTCTTTATTAAAATAATTGTTCCCATGATCTCCTAAGATTATGAAGATATGCTTATAGATTCTTTTGCCTTTAGTTAAGGAAACACTTGGTCAAGATAAAAACTGAATCAAGAATAAAACTAAAAGCTCAAATATTAATCATGTATAAACACAAATCCAGAAAATTGAAACATCAGTTCTTAATCTTAGTTGGCTGACCTTTGTCCCATTGGCACCATTCAGAGCCAGGATACCCTTTCATGTACTTCTAGGAAAGGAAGGGGCTCAGAATCCAAGCTTAATAGCCTCTTTTTTTTTTCTTTTGGAGAATATGATGGAGAATTATTTCTACATAGTTTTCTATTCTTCCATTATACTATTATTTCATATAGAATATTAATATATACAATAATTATAATGTTTTTCCTTAGGAACACTATTACTCTTTGTTCATTTTTAGATACTGAGTTATGATATTAAGCCTGATTATTTTGTACAAATGTGTTCCTACTTATACAATACTTCCATTATCCTGGCCACTGGCCAACCTATATATGTATATGTATATCTGTGTGTGTATGCTCTTTTAATCAGTCAAATTATTTCAAAGACAATTCCTATAAATTAAAAGAAATTTCTATTAAATGTAGATTTTAGAACAGGCTGGAGTGGAGTGAGTGGTATGCAAGAAAATGAATTGCTTAGAGCTCCTTTTGTTTGAGGCATAAGTGATGGCCTCAGCTGTTGCCCCATGAACCTACCACCACATTTATGTAACACCACACATCCCTTGAACTGTTTCTAAAAACTAACTAAGCACAGTAAGAATATTAAAGCATGTTCCTTCTGACTAAAAGTGGAACTTTTCTGACAAGTGACTTTGGTTCAACATCTTCCTTCAGCCTGACTAAACCATTCTTGGAAATGTGGTTAAGTCTGAGTCTATTTCTCCGTCATTTTCTCTTTTGTTCCATAGTTTTCTGTCATGAAAAATGATCCAAAGGCTCTTTTCATCTTCTCTTCCTCACTTTTTGCCAAAAAATATGTTACATGTCTGAACAATTCTGTCTGAACATCTATTTCTAGGCAGAAACTACTTGTGTTTCAAAAGAGATGAAGTGATTTTCTTGCTTGCAACATTTTCTTGATTTGGCAGTTTCTGTACCCACCAACCACCTAGTTATTTTAATGAAAAGGAAAAACTTATTAACGAAGTTATTTCACATATGAAACAACACTATGTTTGGGAAAATTTGTATTGTTTTATGATTATTTTTGTTAATGGATCTTCTTGGAGAAATACCTCAAAAGCCAAACTTCAATAGTAACCAATGGGATATATCTTGAAGTGTCAGGGAATTCCAACTGCTTATTTTGGGAAATAGAGTAAAAAGAGATGGGAACCCAAGATTTTATAGTAGAAAGTGGTAATAGATATATCTTATCTCTTGATTTATGGGAAAGAGGAAAACAGATTCTTCACAGAAAAAGAAGACTAATAAGAGTTTTACTAGGTAGCAACCTGTAGAAGACTACTTAACAAAGTGCTTAATCCCAACTTTCAGAGATATTATATTAATATATTTTCCTAACATTTTGGTTATATAAGATCTTCTATGATGCACAAGCCATCAACAAGGATTTATTAAATTTTAATAACATTTATTTGTACATCCTTTCAATCAACCTGTGCTTCATTTAATTCACTTATTTAATTCTTACTGTAATTTTATGTGATAGGTACTATTTTACTCATTTTTCAGAGGAAGAAATGAAGGCACCAAGAGATTATGAGACTAACCCAAGCATACACCTATTAAGTGGCAGAGTCAGGATGTAACATTCCAGAGTGCATGTCCTTAACCACCACATTTTGATGACTGCATCTCATGCTTTTATAAACAACATAGCCTAAGTTTAGCTGAGTATATTAAATTACAGAATAGTCTTGTTTTCATTCATGGACTAGAACAGAACTGATAGAGCAGTCTCCCTACACATACCACTACAACTTCCTCTAAGACAAGAAAGGTGAGAGCAATATCAATTCAGGGGAGAAAAGTAATTTTCAGAATATGTGAGATAACCATTATCCAAGGGATGAATTGGCCATAGCAAAGAGGAAAGAACTGGAATAATGTTTCAATCTGTATGTATACTAATATGAAAAACAAATCCTGTTCTTGCCTTGTACCCTCTGACATATACTACAAGGGAATGAAGTTTGAAATGGAGAAAATAGATCCTACTATTCTTTTGAGGCAGGTTAACATGCCAGATTACCTTTGATTATATTTATAGGTCTATTTATATTTATGAGTAGGGAAAAGACTTCAATATAGTAAACTATCAATTAATTATCTCTGATATTGTCAGACTATGGTATTTTGATTTTTCCTCACCTTTTTATATGGATATTTTGCATTGGCTATATGAATATATATTGTTTTTTATGTTCAGAAAACAAGTTAGTAATATGTGATAGGTAGATTCCTTTTATTTTACATAAATTTAAAGTTTACAGCATAATGTTATGGGATACAGATAGTAAAATCATTACTATAGTGAAGCAGATTATCATACCTATCATCTCACGTAATTGCATTTTTGTGTAACATGAGTAGCTAAAATCTATTTATTTAACAAATACTACTAATATAATATACTTTTATTAACTTTAGCCCTCATGTTTTACATTAGATCTCTAAATGAGTTTATTCTACATATTTATGATTTTGTATTCTTTGTCCTAGATTCCCCATCTCCTCCCTCCTGCCCATGGTAAATGCTTTCATTCTCTATATCTGTATAAACTGAATAGCAAGAAAACAAGCAATCCAGTTTAAAAATGGGCAAAGAAACTGAACAGACATTTCTTCAAAGAAGACATACAAATTTTCAACAGGTATAGGTGCTCAACACCACTAATCATCAAGCAAATGCAAATTAAAAACACTGACATATCCCTTCACACCTCTAAGGATACTTATTATCAATAATAAATATAGGAAATGGTATGAAGAAAATACAATGTTTATGGGAACATAGATCATTATAGTTATTCATTATGGAAATCAAATTATGGAAGCTCCTTAAAAAGTAAAAATAGAAATACCACATCACCCAGCAATTCCTCATCTGAGTATAATACTATTCATAAAGGAGAAATAAAATCAGTACCTTGTATATCTGCATCCACATGTTCACTGTAGCATTTTTCATAATTGTGAATATATGGAAACAAACTAGGTGTACATTGATGGATAGATAAAGAAAATGTGTTACATATAAATGCAATGGGATATTAGTCAGCTTTTTTTTTTAAAAAAAAAGGAATTTTTGTCATTTGCCATAACATAGATGGACTTGGAAGATATTATGCTAAGTAAAACAAGCCAGACAAGAAAAAGTAAATTTTTTACTTGAGATATAACTCACAAAACATAAAATGCAACATTTTAAAATATACAATTCAGTAATATGTAATATCACAGAGATGTGTAACCATCATCAAACAATTGAAGTTTAGAATAGTTTCATTACCCAAAACAAAAACATGTATGCATTAGTTGTCACTTGCCATTCCCTCTCACCCTGGTAATCATTAATCTATTATTTTTCCCTATGAATTTACCTGCTTTGAAAATTTGATATAAATGGAATAATAAAACATGTGATATTTTGTGCCTGTAATGTAATGTTTTTAAAGTTTATGTATTTTGCAGGATGTATCAGTAATTTATTTCTTTTATACCTACATAATATACCATTGTTTGATATATTACATTTTCTTTATCTACATTTGCATTGATGGACATTTATGTTATTTACACTGGTATATACTAAATAGTGCTGCTATGAGCAATAATATAGAAATTTTGAGTGATCATATGCTTTCAATTCTCTTGAAAATATAATTAGGAGTAGAATTACTAGATTATATAATCTTCAGGGAAAAAATGATAATCTATTTTTTTCAAGTGGATGCACCAATTAGGTGATTCCAATTTCTCCACATTGTCGCCAATATTTCTTATTTTCCATTTTAAAAATTATCATTATATCCATACTAGTGAGTATGAAGCGGTATCTGCAGGTGATTATGATTTGCATTTTCTTGATGGCTAATTAAGTTAAACAACTTTTCATGTGCTGCTTGGCCATTTGTATATATTCTTTGGAGAAATGTATATTTAAATCCTTTGTTTAATTACTAATTGTGTTATTTGTCTTTTCACCACTAAGTTGTAGCAGTTATTTATATATTCTGGATAAAATTCCTTCTCAGTTATGGGATTTGGAAAAAATTTCCTCCCATCATGTGGAATTTCTTTCTACTACTTTACAGCATTCTTTGAAGCATGATCATTCTAAATTAAGATAAAATCTAATTTATCTATTTCTTATTTTTTCTATTGGTGTCATATTTAAGAAACTGTTATGTAATCCGAGGTCATTAAAATTTACTTATACATTTTTTTATAAAAATTTTGCAGTTTCAGTTATTATATTTAGACCTATGATCCATTTTGAATTAATTTTCACATATAGTGTGAAATAAGGGTCCAAGTACATTCTTTGCATGTGAATATGCAATTGTGTCAACACTACTTATTGAAGAAACTGTTCATCTTCCACTGAATGTTCATCCTATTCATGTTTAATGTCAGTTGACCACAGATGTATGGATTTATTTCTGTACTCTTTATTCCATTGGTTTATTTGTTTATGCTCATGTCAGAATGACAATGTCTTGATTATAGTAGTTTTGTGCTAAGAGTTGACATCTGGAAATATGAATCCTCCAACTTTGTTCTTTTTCAAGATTGCTCTGGCTATTTTGAGTCCCTCAAATCTTCACATGAATTTTAGGGTCATTTTATCAATTTCTGAAGAATAGCAAGCTGAGATTTTTATAGGTATTGTGTAAACCTATATATCAGCTTGGGAGTAGTTTTCAAATGCTTGGACATGGGGTCTCTTTCCATCTCTTCAGATAGAATTTAATTTCTTTCAAAAATATTTTTAACTTTGCAATGTACAAACTTTGCAAATATTATGTTAAAGTTATTCCTAAGTATTTTTTACTTTATTGTAAATGAAGTTATTGTATTAATTCCATTCTTGGATTAATAATTGTTAATGTCAAGAAAAACAATTGATTTGTGTATAGAGATCTTATATCTTCAAATCTGTTGAACTCCTTTATTAGTTATAATAGTATTTTTATGCACACTGGAGGATTTATTCTGCCATCTTGCTTATGTATTAGTCTCCTTATTTTCTTATTTTTATAAAAAATGTCTAGATTGTGGTAAATATACATTACATAAAAAATAATACTTTTTATTCTTTAAAATCTTCACTTTCAATTCTGATTTTAGTTATTTTAAAATAAATATTTATTTTTATTATTTTTTTGTCTTTTTTCTTTCAATATATGTGTCCTTAGATGTTGAGTTCTACTTTTTTCTTTTTTGAAGTCATTCTTTAAATCTGTGTCTTTTGAATGGGGAGTTTACTCCATTTGTATTTAAAGCAATTACTGATAAGGAAGGATTTATTTTTCATTTGTTATAGTTTGGATATGAGCTCCCCAAAGGTCCTGAGTTAATGCAGAAATATTCAGAGGTGAAATAATTGCATTATGAGAGATATAACTTCATAAGTCCATCCTGGTTGAATGGACTAGCTGGGTGGTAACTGTAGGAAGGTGGGGTATAGCTGGAAGAGATCATCTTCCATACAACCACTTATTACCTGCTCAGTTATAATAGTTTCGTTGAGGATTCCATAGGGTTTTCTATATACAAGATTTTGTCATGAACATAGAAAAAAATCTCCTTCTCTTTTTCCAATGGTATGACTTATTTTCCTTTTTACTGCCTATTGTTAAAGCGAGAAATCCCATTACACTGCTGAAGATGCAAGAGAAGATATTTTTGCTTTTTTCCTGATCCCACAGAAACTTCTTTCTGCCTTTTACACTAAGTATGACAGTACTTATAGGTTTTTCTTTGATTTTTTTTGGTTAAATTTAGGTAATTCCATTTTACTCCTAACTTATTAAATGATTTTATCATGAAATTGAGTAGGTTTTGTCAAATCATTTAAACAAATTTTCACATCTACTGAGATGATCATGTGGGATTTTTCTTTGATTTTATTAATGTGGTATATTACATAAATTGATTTAAATTGTTGAACCAAAGTTGCATCCCTGGAATAAATCATACTTTTCCATGATTTACAATATGTTTTATATGTTACTGCACTTATTTTGCTAAAATGTTGTTAAGGTTTTTTGCATTTGTAGTCAGGAATAACGCTGTTCTTTAGTTTTCTTATTATATCTTTATCTCACTTTTATATCATGGTAATACTGGCTTCATAGAATAAGTTGGGAAGTGTTTTATTCTCTTTCATTTTTTCAAAGAGTTCAAGAAGGATTGGTATTAATTTCTATGTGTTTGGTAGAAATCACCAGGGAATCTATCTGTTTCTGGGCTTTTTGTGATAATCCTCTAATTACTAACTCAGTATCTTAGTTTTTTATCTGTCTATTCAGATTTTCAAATCTTCTTACATCAGGTTCAATAGTTTCTATCTTCTAGAAATTTATCACTTAATTTATGCTATTGAATTAAGTGTTATACAATTGTTTCTAGTAGGTCCTTACAATATTTTTTACTTTCTTATGTAAAGCATGTAGTAATGCCTCTCTTTTATTTATGATTTTAGTAATTTAAATCTCTCTTTACACCAGATCAATTTTATTAAATTATTGTCAATTTTGTTACTCCCTTCAAAAAATCAACTTGTTGATTTTCTATATTATTTTTCTAGTCTCCATTTCAGTTATTTCTGCTATAATCTTTATTTCCTTCCTTTTATTTAAGTTTACTTTTTGTTTTTTTTTAATTTTACATTTAAGTTATCAATGTCAGATTTTACTATATTTTTAATACAGGAATTTGTAGCTACAAATTTTTCTTAAGCATTACTTCACCGAATTCCAAAAGTCTCAATGTTTTTACCTTTACTCATTTCAAAGTATTGTCCAATTACTCTTGTGATTTCTTCTTTACCCCACTGGTTATATAGAAGTGGTTTTTTTTATTTTTAATTTTCACATATTTGCAAATTTGTCAAATTTTGTTATTAATTTCTAATCTCATCCCATTTTGGGGAAGGAACATATTTCATATGGTTGCTATCCTTTTAAGTTTATTCAGACTTATTTATGGCCTCATGTATGATACTTATTCAAGATGTTCAATGTGTACTTAAAGAAAAATGGATATTGTATTCCTGTTGAGTGAAGTGTTATATAAATGTTTCTTAGGTCTAATTGGTTGATAGTGTTGATTAAGCCTTCCATTTACTTTTTGAATTCGTATCTAGTTGTTATATCCATTATTGAAGGTGGGGTAACAAAGTCCGAAACTATTATTGTTCAATTATTACTTCCTTCAATTCTGTTTCTGCTTCACATATTTAAGGGATGTGTTGTTACATGAACAATATGTTGATAATTGTTATTTTATCCTGATAGATTGAAACTTTTGTCATTCTAAACTATCATCTTTTGTTTACATTAACAACTTCTTCAAGTTCATTTTGTCTCCATCTATCTATCTATAGCCATTATCCCTCTTCTATTACTATTTTCAGAGTATATATTTTCCATCCTTTGACCTTCAACTTATTTTTATTTTTAATCTAAGATATCTATTATGTAGTTGGATTATGTTTTTTTAATCCATTCTGCCAATGTCTGACTTTCTTTTGGAGTACTTAATCCAAATACATGTAACAAACTAATTGATGAGGTAGAATTTATGGCTAACATTTTGCTACTGTTTTTATTTATCTTGTGTAATTTTTTCTCTTTTATCTCATTATTGTCTTCTTTTGTGTTGAATATATATTTCTTAGTATACCATTTTAATTCCCTTGTTGTTTCTTTAATTATATTAACTTTAGTTACTTTCTTAAGTGTTTGCACAGGGGATTGTAATTAGCATTTTATAGTAATAATTTAGTTCAAATTAATATCAACTTAATATAAATTACTTATAAAAATATTTATTTCTATCCTTTGTGCAGCTTTTATTATATAAATTAAATATTTATATAATGTTCCTCCATTAATACATATTTGTAATTATTGATTTATGTAATTGTGCTTTAGATAGCTAAAAACCCACAATGTGCTGGGCATGGTAATGCATGCGTGTAATGTCAGTGGCTTAGGAGGCTGAGGCCATGGATCACAAGTTCAAAGCCAGCCTCAGCAACTTATTGAGGCCCTAAGCAATTTAGTAAGACCATGTTTCTAAATAAAATATAAAAATGGCTGGGGATGGGTGTCAGTTAAGTGCCTAACCTGAACACCTCCAACCTACCAGATGAATTAATCTTGCAACACTTTCAATGATCACCAAATAGTTCTTGAACTAAATCTTCTAGCTTACTCAGAAACAGTGGGAAGAGTGCATTAATGAGGTTATATTTCAGTAATCATCTATTAAATATTTCTTCCTATGGAGACAGGGAATTATACAGGGTTAATTCTTATAACAGCAAACAATTGACAATTTCATCATTGGTAGTCTCAAATAACAAGAAAATCCGGGGCAATCATTTTTTTATATTAAATGAGATGTCAATCTTTATTTATACCATTTAAAAGTCACGAGTAAGTGATGATGTCACATATTTCAGAGGAAATGCCATAAACCCCAGAAAAATGTTCTCATCAACACATATCATAAAGAATTTAGCTGAATCTAAAAGGAATTACTATACTCTCATATGAAGTCCAAGCCATCTAGATTAAAATATTATCTAATTGATATTTTTGCTGCTGGGAAATATTGGAGGATGTTTACAATTAGCTATTAAACCTATTGTTTTTCAGTCTACTTAATTTTAGGGAATTAAACAAGAAACAATGAATGAAACAAAAATAGTGATAAGTTAAGAAAATAGAGTCAATTGGTTCTAATTGATGATATGGATAACCTGCAAGAAAACTATCAAGATTTGACTGTGCTTTATATTTACCTATAAAAAGTTGCTTACTTTGAATATCTCTTGATTTTCTCTTTAAACGAAAAAACAATTCAAGAAGTGGCTCAAGGAGATTGGAAGAAAAATGTGTGTTGACAGATGGGCAAGCCTTCCAGTGCTCTGCTGCCAGGTAAAATGAGTCCACTGGATTTGCTATCCATTTCTACCACAGCTGTGAGGCGGCTGGAGGCACATTTCACTACTTGTTAGTGCAGACCCAGTCCATTTGGAAACTGTCATGGGAAATAACAATTTGACATTTAATAATTCATTCATTGCTAAAGTCAATATTTTGGAATGGTTTGTGAGGCATCCCACATTTAATAGCAAGAACTTGAGCTATAGCTAGCAAGGTCATAACACCTTACTGGTTTTGAGGCTTGGAGTTTAATAGTTCAAAAAAAGATGGCTCCTTATATGCACACAACAACTCATGGAATTTTATTCTTTAAGATCTGCAAAATGGCAAACTTAGCTTAGAAAAATTAATAATTTGTAATTACTAACAACTACAGTTTATGGAATATTCCTTTCCAAGTAGAGCATATTATAAAAAAGGTTAACCTTACTTATGTGATGAAGGTGGGAAGAGAGAGTGAAAATAACATTCATTGAGTCCAGAGATTTTATATATGCTATCTAACTTAATTCTCAAAACAGACCTGTGATATTGGTATTA
The DNA here is from genome assembly GCF_047511675.1 of Marmota flaviventris. Lineage (NCBI taxonomy): Eukaryota > Metazoa > Chordata > Mammalia > Rodentia > Sciuridae > Marmota > Marmota flaviventris. The sequence continues at coordinate 105,730,845 of NC_092518.1, forward strand.
CCCCCAATTTCACAAATAAAGAAAGTGAAGTTATAAAAACACTAAGTTGCAAAAGACCATACAACTAATAAGCAAATTAATTAGATTTAAAGGCAGATGTTTGTGACTTTAAAAGCTGTATACCTTTTATTATATCATGTTAGTCCCAAAAACTTGTAGGCTAATGTAATTCAAGGCTAAGTTCAGTGAGAAATTTTTCATGATTGAAAAAGGAATAAAGGAAAAATGAAATTATACCGTGAATCCCTGCTTTAGTGCTGAAAATCTATCTTTATGAATATATCTTTTTCTCTCATGCTTTACATCAGTTAAAAAATGGAAGAATATATTCTGTGGGCCAGAATTCTGCAAATTCTTTCCACAGAACATGAATACTGGGTAAATTTAAGGTTCATTATCTGACAAAAGGGTTAAATTAGTTTAGCAAGATGCTTGGTTAAACAAAGTTAAACAGATTTCTTTGCTGTTGAATTTTTCTAAGCTTTTTACATGTGAATATGCATGGCAAAGTTCCAAGAAACACTGTGGAAATGCAGGGTTTCCTAAATGTATCTTTTCACAGGAACTCACTTTACCAAATTTGTTTCACAGAATGCCAGCTTGAGAAATCCTCTTCTGTGCTGTTTCAGTGACTGACACCACAGTGTGAAGGAAGACAAGCAGGTTTGCTAAGGAAAGAGGGGCAAGGGCTTGAGACCCTGAGAATCAGGAAGATGTCTACAAAACTGCAAACAAGGAATGTAGAGTTTCTCCTTACAATCTATAATTTTGCTCATGGTTGACTATACTTAAAGAATTACTAAGAAAAACAAGGCTTTTGATGCCTGGTCACCAATATACAATTTCTTTATACAAACCACTGATAAATAGCTATGAATTGGAGTAAAAAAATTGTTTCCATTGCTCTTTCACTGAGACCAGTGACATGTAAATGACAATTTTTCCCATTGGTTTGGGATATGATGACAGCACTCAATCACCAAATACACGTGGACCAGACCACAGAGAAGAACTAGTGGCATTATGCAAAGATGGACTAAAATGAATGAATATAGCTACAGTTCTCACCAGTGTCAGCCATATGTGTAGTTACAGTATATAGTTGTTCAAATGTCATGATTTATGCCTCCCTGCCCTTAAATACCTTCTTCTTCCCCTCTCAAGGAAATTATAGTGCCTAGAATTCTTCCACTGAAGATAGATTCTTTGGGTTAAGTATTACCTTCTTTGACTTCCATTTACAAATGTAAAAATACCTCCAGAAGAATGAAATATGAAATCCTTTACCATAACTAATTTATCGGAAATTTTCTTTTGTGGTAAGAAGAATGGGGTGCCACACATGAGGGTGGGATCTGTAGCATATCGAAACTTTTCTTTCCAATTTGACTTTGGGTACTAAGCCAACAAAATTCTACAAAACAAAGCAAGTTAAAATGGCTCCCTGCACTCTTTCTTTCCCCCACTTGTCTAATAGCCAGAAGCCTCTATAGCTAGGGATAGATAACCAGACCAGGAAGCTTGACACTTCTGTCAGGGCCAATGTAGAAATAGGTATGAATTATAGTGTTGATGAGAGCCCTGCCCTAACTTGTTATTTGGAAATGACTCTCAAACATATATTTGGAGAGATAATTAAGATTCATGGAACAACTAAGAACTAAAATATGTGGTAGTAGCTATAAAGAAAATAAGATTTCCATTGAAGAGGAAATAAGTTTGAACAGGAATAATCAGGGAAGCTTTCTGGAAGAAGGAGAACTTGAGCTTACTTTTGAGTTCAAAAACCCAGAATGAGATAAAAGAGTGGTAGTTGTTTCTGTAGGATCAAGCAGAGTTAGCAAATTGGTTTCATCTCTTGTTCCAGTTCCAAACAATATAGAGAGGCTGCTGGCTGCCTAGAGCACCATGTTGAGAAGAATGCTGAAACTGTTACCAGGCTCAGCATAAAACAGCACAATGATCAACTAGTGATATATGCCATAGGCTACAAACATTCTAGGTATGGAAGCAAGAGCTCTCCAAAGGAATTTTGATCTGATATTGATAAGATCAAACATCTGAAACCCACCTGGGCTGAAAGAAATCAATAGAATAAATTCTTTCTACCACTGGGAAATTCTGTTCCCTACACTATAGAACTTGAAATGAAAATTTCTATAACCATGTCTCAGCATTAACAGGCAGGAGACACCCAGTAACATGGAAAATTTATATTTTTGGTTTAGTTGAGTTCAAACCATATTTAATGGTTTAAAAAATAATTAACATGGGCTTGGTTTGAAAAATTATGTATGCAGTGAGAATGTTAAACACAGCCTGCTTAAATGTCTGAGAACTAAAAGGATCTATTTCTATTTGGTGCCAATTTCTGGCTCTACACCAGATGGGCCTACTAATGGCTGTGGTCCTGTGAGTTTTAAGAGGAACTGAAGGGATGGAAAAGTTCAATCTTAATGCTTCTCCTCACTACCCACAGCATGGCTCTTCTCATAATTATACCTCTTAGAAGTCAGAGAAATCTATGTCCTATTCAGTATATTCTTGGTTTTAATGAATCTAAGATTGTATTTAAATATATTATGTTTGGTGAGCTTTGCTTTTATCTCCAACAAATTGTCATGTTTCCCTTTAAGAGAATGCTTTGCATTTGGTTGTCATAGCAACAAAATGTGCTAGTAGGCTGAAAAACTGACATTTCCCCCTGATGTTTATTATTCATGATGCAGACACCATTTCCCCCAACACCTCCATCAGCACTAAGGGGTCTCTCCATTTAAATGTAAATTGACCATAAAAAGATAAAAGACTCTACTTTTACTGGTCATGAAAGGTTCCTGTCTTTGCCATTTTTTTTTCTTTCTTCAGTGCTTCTGATTCAAAAACTCCATAAAGGAGATGATCTTTAAAAGTTGAATGGACATTTGCCATTCCACCAAAATCTGGGACCTTTCTTATGTACACATTATACAAAAGGAGAGGGAAAATTGTTCTTACCAACAGAGGGAATAACCCTGGCTAACATTTATACAGAGAAATTTACACTTTCAAAGAATTTGCACAAACATCTCAACCAGCTGTCTCTTCTGGACTCTAGACAGGCTTAAAATGCAATGCCTTCTATACAATGTTCAAAACAAAAGCATACAAGATCATTGTGCTTCCTGTTTTAAAATAAGATATTCACACTTCCTTCAGGAGTACTTCATAAAATGAGGGTTTCTACAGGGATATGGCTCTGTGAGACCACACAGAAGTACTGCTTCCCACAACCTCATCTAGCCTCTCTTTCCTCAGACAACCTGTTCAGCAGTTTTTCCCCCATGAATAGAGGATAGAAAAAAGGTTGAAAACTTCAACCCATTTAACATTTGTATAGTATGAAACCACAGAAGCAAATATATAAGTGAACTCCTCTTTCTTGTTCATTTCCATTTTTAGATATTTCAAAGTAAAGAACAGTCATTTTAATTTTCAATATTTTGGGGATCAAATGGATAGGACTGAGATTTTGATCTGGACATGAAGGAACTAATTGTTTGAATTGGAAAAAATGCTTTCCTGAAGGCTTTGGAAAAAATGTTTTAATGCCAACTCCAACTCCTAATAATTAGAATTTATAAGTACTTTCATATCAATAGAGTAATCTTGCAATTAGAAGCCTATAGTCAGGGAACTGAAGTCCCCTTCATTTCTCCTAATTCTATTTATTCCTAGATAAAAATTTCTCTGAACTAATGGCACATTTTCCTGCCATTAGTGGAATTAAAAATACAATATCCCTTTTTCTCCGTCTTTTGTTATTGTTATTGTTGTTGTTAAGACTCCCGTAGAAGCTCAAAATTTATGCTGGGAACATCAGTGATGCCTTTACAGTGGCAAGGCAGTGTGGCAATATAATTAGATACTCAAGTAGTAAAAATAAGACACACTCTAAGTTCTTGCTATGCTACTCGTTAGGCAAGTGATCATGAAAAGGTAAACTCTCTATGCTTTCATTTTCTCACTAGCAAAATTTTAAGAGATAACAGTGGGATTATTCATGTTATATGCTTAGCCCAATATTTGGCATACAGTAATAGCGCCCTGAATGCTAGTTTTGTTTATTAATTTGGAAGCAAGTACTAAGTAAACATGTCAACACCCCTAGAAAGTTGTTCTTTAGCCAAGTATTTGAAGTTTACTTATTTATTTATATTTGCTTTTGATTTCATCAAAAAAAGGGTAAAGGATCTGTTATAGGCCAAGAAAATTAGCAAATCTACCAGTGGATGATTTTTGCCACATTCACAATAGCTTTATAGAATCAAATTAAGAGAGCATTGAAGTCACCTAGTTAGAAACTACTTGAGATGCACACAGTAATGTTGTTATTAAAAGTCACCAATGAAATATTCTATATTCCATCATATTTTTCTTGGGTCTATTTGGAAACTCTCTGGCTAATATTCAAAACAACTTATTTCCTCTTCAATGACAAAGAAATACTGATCTTCATGCTTGTTTTACTAACCCTTAAATGAGCAAGAATTTAATCACAGAATTTTGGGCATCAGATTTGAAAATGATGTTGGAGATTTGCTAATCTGAAGAACTCCATTTAAAGATGAAAACATAAGGCTGTCATGAAAATTGACATGCCCAAATCCATGAAGATAGTTCATATAGCCTGAAATCCAAGTTTCCCACCTCCCAATCCATTGTCTATTCCATGAAATCATTCCATGAAGCACTGACTCTGTGATAGACCAATATTGCTACTTGTCTTAGTTTGAATTCTCCTGCTAGAGGAGCATGGGACAAGAACTTGGGTACAGATAGCTCACATGGGAAGTGATCCTAAGAAACTCTTAGTCAATAAGTGGGAGGAAGGGAAGAGAGAGAAGATAGTAAAGTGTGTGTTACTGAGTAAATTATCCTGTGAAAAACTGAATCTCAATCCTGCTGGAAATCAGGTAAAAAAAAAAAAAAAAAAAACATTTAGAAAGCATCTCAGAACTTTCCTTAAGGATTGGATGGTTAGGGAATTTATTCACTGATCTCCTATCCCCAAGTTGTTGAGAATTAGCTTCAAGCACTTTAACACCATCACCTTCCCAGGCTGCACCTTTGTGGGGGCCAGCAGTCTCCAATGCTTTGAAGATAGAGCTGACACACAAAAGCATAGACACTATAGAGTGCTTAATATGAGATGAACTGCCCTCTACAACTATACTAAAATCAGATGGACTGAAGGGGATGTTGTAAGAGACAATACAAGTATCTGTTACACTACTGTTTACTAGTATGCAATTATTTGCCTCTACTGAACATTATTAACTATTCTATAATAGGGTGGAACCATATGAAATTAAAATGCACAGTGATGTCCTGCCAATTCTAATCTTAGGTAATTGAAACCTCATGTGCAATTCTCCAGTACTTCTCTTTCCCTGCCATAGCACTCATGGGGGAGGCCTTGAGAGGCAAAAGACCAAGGCACCTAGACTGTGGTCATTATATGAGGGACAGCTATCTTTTGGAGTCATATTGTTGACATGGTTCCCAAGCTTCCAAAACATTCAGCCAGCCTATTGGTCCCTGCTGAGAAGTGGCAGCGGAACAGGGAACAGTGGAGTGGTGACCCAGGTGGTTGGAGCACAGGCAGTGAGCATGGTTTGTTGCTGCATGGAGCCTGCCATGCAGGTGTGGTGGGCCTGAGGCACTGCAAGCCAAGGAGTGCCAACCTGTCACCCTTTGGCAGCCAGATCTGGGCATGGTATGAATGATTGTTTCAAAAGACCACCACATGCAGTGCTGCAGCCCAGAACCTGTAAGCATAGACCATCCAACAACCTCAACCTCTCACTTCCTGACCTGGGTGGAGAAAATGGAAGTGGGGAAGACCTGTATGGAAGTTGGGACTCAAGAGTTGATCAGAGTTAGTACTTTTCCAAATGCTAATTAGCACAAGTTTGGACCCATAGCAGTGACCCAAGTGCTATAGAAACCCCTAGACTAGCACTCTCAGACAGATAAAACCTGCTATTGGATTCCCTTTTACACTGTAAGAGTTCTATTCCTTTGGCATTCTTCAATACATCTTACTCTTACACTCACTCATCCTGTTCTGTGAATTTCATTGTTTGAATTCACAAGATAAGAACTGAGAAAAAAAAAGAAATTGACAGGGAGCTGCTGGGGTCTGCTGCCACACTGGAGGGCATAACCCACCATTAAGAGCTGCAACACTTCTTAGCCAACACTTCTGGCCTGCATGTTTATGAAGACCCCATCCACCACCAGAAGCAGAGACTCAAGTTTCATCTCAAAACATTGGTTTCATTGGGAATCATAGTGGACTCTCTCTAAATAATAAATATACTTTTGTGGTGTTAAGCCACTGATGTTTTGGATCATTCTTATTAATACAATATGCTTATCCTTTTCTACATAATAGAGTTGTGCCATGTTCAAGTCCAATATCTTAATATATTTCTGAATTTGTAAGAATATACCATAGTGAAAAATTCTATTCTATCTTAACTGTTCTTTATAAGCATCACTATATTTGTACAGAGGTTGGTCAAGATTTGGGCTACAATCTGTGAGCAGAATAAAAGCAAAGTTAATGAGGAGAGTGGAAATATATTTTAGACCTCATTATTATAATACTCTTATCATTAAGATAATAAGTCAAACTATAGATTAACTTATAAAACTACCATGCTGTGGTTTCAATACTTGTACCCATGACAGCACTTCAATATAGTAGTAAAGAAAATTATTCTAACACTGATTCATTTCCTCATCCATCAAAAAATCCTGTATTAAGGAAACAATTAAGAATATGAGCAGAGAGCCTACTGAATGGGAGAAAAGTTTTGCCACCTGCATCTCATAGCATTAAAATCCAGGATATATAATGAACTCAAAAATCTTAATATCAAAAAAATGCACCAATAACCCAATCAATGGGCTAAGGAACTGAACAGACACTTCACAGAAGAAGAAATATGATCAGTCAACACATATATGAAAAGATGTTTAACATCAGTAGCAATTAGAGAAATGCAAATTAAAACTACATTCAGATTTCACCTCATTCCAGTTAGAATGGCACTTTTCAAGAATAAAAGTAACAATAAATGTTGGCAAGGATGCAGGGGAAAAGTACATTGATACATTACTGGTGGGACTTCAAATTGGTGCAACCATTGTGGAAAGCAGTATAGCAATTTATCAGAAAACTTGGAATAAAACCACCATTTGACCCAGTTATCCCACTCCTTGGCATATACCTAAAGGACTTAACATCAGCATACTTCAGTGACACAGCCACATAGATGTTTATAGCAGTTCAATTTACAATAGCTAAACTGTAGAACCAACCTAGGTACCTTTTAACAATGAATGGATTACTTTGCTTAGCATGATATTCTCCAACTCCATCCATTTACCTGCAAATTCCATGATTTTATTCTCTTTTAATGCTGAGTAATATTCCATTGTGTATATAAAACCACAATTTCTTTATCATTCATCTACAGAAGAGCAACTAGGTTGGTTCCACAGTTTGTCTAATGTGAATTATGCTGCTATAAACATTGATGTACCTGCATCACTGTAGTATGCTGTCTTTAAGTCCTTTGTATATAGACCAAGGAGTGGGCTAGCTGGGTCAAGTGGTAGTTTCATTCCAAGTTGTTTAAGGAATCTCCATACTACCTTCCAAATTGGTTACACCAATTTGCAGTCCCACCAGCAATGTATGAGTGTACTTCTCCCCCACATCCTTGCTACATTGTTGCTTGTATTCTTGATAACTGCCATTCATTTGCAGATAAATGGATGGAGTTGGAGAATACCATGCTAAGCAAAGTAAGCCAATCCCCAAAAACCAAAGGCCAAATGTTTTCTCTAATAAATGTATGAAGAACATACATTCCTGTCCCATGCCACCCCCCTGTCCATAATGCAGGGGGGTGGCATGGGACAGGATGAGTGGAAGAACTTTGGGTTGGGCAAATGGGAGAGAGGGGAGTGGAGGGGACATGGAGGTAGGAAAGACGGTGGAATGAGATGGACATCATTACCCTAGGTACACATACAATTGCACAAATGGTGTGACCCTACTTCATGTACAACCAGAGAAGGAAAAAAATTGTGCTTCATTTGTGTACAATGAATCTAAGAGCATGCTGCTGCCATCTATAACGGATTAGAAGAAATAAAAACCAGATGAATGAATAAACACAATGTGGTATATATATAAAATAGAGTATTACTCAGACATAAAGAAGAATTAAATTTTGGTATTTGCCAGTAAATGAATGGAGCTGGAGAATACCATGCTAAGTGAAATAAGCCAATCCCTAAAAACAAAAGGCAGGATTTTTTTCTGATATGCAGATGCTAATTCACAATAAGAGGAGGGGCTAGGGAAGAATAGAAGTACTTTGGATTAGACAAAGGGAATGATGGGAGGAGAGGAGGGCTGGGATTAGGAAAGATAGTAGAATCAATCAGACTTGACCATCCTATGTGCATATATGATTATATAACCAATGTAATTCTTTTTTTTGGGGGGGGGGGGGCGAAACAAAGTATAATAATTTATTAAAGCAAAAACAGGCACAGTGGCATACGCTTATAATCCCAGCAGCTCGGGAGGCTGAGACAGTAGGAATTACAAATTCAAGGCCAGCCTCAGCAACTTTGCAAGGCCCTAAGCAACTTAGTGAGACCCTGTCTTAAAATAAAAATTTTAAATGGCTGGGGATATAGCTCAGAGTAAAGTGCCTCTGGATTAAATCCCCAGTACCCCCCCCAAAAAAAAAGGAATTTATTAAAGCAAAGTGAAGCAAAGTTCTCATGCTTGGGAAGGGACCTCAGAGGGTTTTCAGTCAATGTCTAGGGTATTGTCTAGGGTTGATAAGGATCTATATATTTAAGAAAGTAAGCTTCTTACCCAATCCTGGGTCAAATACTCTGTGTCCAGGAGGCATTCATGCAGCCTCCAGTCCAATCAAAATATTGATCATGCATTTTTCCTTCTTTGGAGAAGCTGTGGACTCCAGGTCATGTATGTCCCAATTTTAAAATAACCTTTTTCAAATTTCTCAGCAAAAGCCTGCAGCTGCTATTTGTGCTCTGCTTCTTCTACATCACATAAACCAGAAGAATGGGAAGTTATACTCCTTATATGTATAATATGTCAAAATACATTCTACTATTATGTATAACTAATTAGAAGCAATAAAAAATAAAATTTAAATTGTAAAACCCCTGTTATTTAGCATTACAATAGGCTATGCCATTTTGAAGCCACATCCCTGATGAGAACATTTAGCACATCCTTGTTAGCAAAGATTGAAGATGTTCAAAGACACTTTTATCCAGGGTATATAAATGATATAAATATTACTACAATGATTTTTCATTACTTTATTCTATTTTGGACTGAGAACCATGTCTTTAAATGCCTTCCAGAAACATATAAATAGCAGACAGGCCCAACCTTCAAACTTCTGGTCTTGGATTCATCACTGTGTAACACCTCTTGAATTTACCCATGGATGATGCCAACTCACATAGTTTCTGATCTTATCATAAAGTAGGACTTGACAAATACCTGAATCTGAATCTACTTTTTTCTTCACTGATTGGGTTTGTTTACCTGTCCCTATTTTCTCTGACCTGTTTTTAATTTTTATACCTTTTATGTAGTACTGACAACAATGCAGCAAATGTACTCTGGAAATGAGAGAAACAGGATACTTATTGAGAATTTTATTTTCTCTAAGGCATCAGGAGCCTTCCCAGGTACCTGGATATCATGGTCTGTACCAGCAATTTTGGTGAAGAAATTCTAATGGACATTCCAAATGTCATGCAAAAGCATTCTACAGTCCCATACCTAAAGATGAATGTGTTAAGATGCATTTATTTTTCTTGCATTTGCTTTCAGAAATAAATTGGTACAATGCAGTCCTTTAGCTACATGAGTATGACTATTTCCATTGGGTAAGGTAGAAGAATAATGTTCAATTCTTATACTTCCTCCAAATGATTATATTTGAGCCTAATGGTGGCATTTAAGTCATTTTTCTTATGCTATAATTAAATTAACTTAAATTAGTTTCTCTCTCACCTCACCCTCATCACAGTGCTTCCTACAATTGCAGTGCTTGGAATTTCTTTTTATCCACTAAAAATCTGGGTAATCTCTAAAAGGAACTATTAATATGTTAGTTAAAATAACACTGAAAGACATTGTATAATAGTGAGGCAAGGGTCAGGGAGAGGTAGGAGCAAGAATTCTGAAATCGTTTTTTAACAATAATGCTTTGTTTGTTTAGTCAGTAAATGTCTGATTTGTGAAATATATTTCCAGGGAGTGTCCGTGATATGTATCCATATGAAGATATGTTCAAATTTTACAGGAAGACAATCCAATATGTGTTAAGATATATAAGTAGATATAGATATAATGTGTACAGATAATATATAGATAGATCAATAGATGGATGGATAGATAGATAGATAGATAGATAGATAGATAGATAGATAGATATGCAAGAGGAAAGAGTTCTTAGAGAAATTTCCAAATTTCCATTTGATGTGTGCCTTTGGAGTATAAATAGTATTTAATCACATCTAGATAGTATGATGATGAAGTATTTCAGGCAAAGGGAATAGATTACATAAGCAAATGTATCAGGGTAGCAAAATTAGAGCAGATACTTCAGGTTGGCTGAGATATATGATTCATGAAGGGGAGTAGTGCTTGGTAAATCCTGAGAGGCATATTCAGAGCCAGATCACAAAGGATCTTGAATGACAGACTGAGGGACTTATACTTAATTTAGTAGATAATGCAGTACTTACGATAAATTTTGAACAAGACTGTGGTTCAGAAATATTAACCTGTCAGCTGTGTGTACAATGAATTAGAAGTGTGTATGTGTATTAGAGTAGGAATGTGTGTGTATGTGTGTGTGGTTGGGGGAAATCAATATAAATGCAAAGGCATATTATACAAACATACCTTTAACCTACATATATTTTACTACATATATTCCATAACTTTCTTTGAAAGCATTTTGATATATTTTGTTTACCATTCCACTTGAGAAATTTATACCCTAGAGTGAGCCTTTGATGGAAGCATAATTGCATTATTTCTTTGGCTGATCTCTCATGTCCATGTGGGACTCTCATAATGTTATAGTTTGAATATGAGGTACCCTCTAATAAACTCACATTATAGAAAATGCAGGAATGTTCAGACATGAAATTATTAGATTATGATAGGTATAACATAATCAGTGCATTAACCCATTTAGTGGATTAATAATTTGAAAGGACTACTATACTGGGTGACAACTGTAGGCAGGTGGAGCATGGCTAAATAAAGTGGGTTACTGGGACCTTGCCCTTGGGGATTATATTTTAAACCCAGTCTCTTCTCTCTGCTTCATAGGTGCCATTAGGTGAGCAGTTTACTTCTTTCATGCCTTTCTTCAATGATACTCTGCCTCATCTACATCCCAGAGCATTGGAGTTAGTCAGCCATGGACTGAGACTTCTAAAACTATGACTCCAAATAAACTTTTTCTCTTATAAATTATTCTTAGTGGGTATTTTGGTCATAATGATGAAAATCTGACTAACATACAAATTGTAGCATCTCACCATGCTGTCTGTGTGATTCTATAATTAAAATAAATGTATTTTGTCTTATTATAACATTGCTCCTAAACTCCAGCTAACTGCATTATCTACTTCTTAAAAGAGGAGTGATCCATTTCAATTCTAGAGCAATTGCAGGCTGGACAGGACAATTTGCAGCATGATGTCAGCTTCCAAAGGGATTCTTTCTTAAAAGTTTTTCATTGACTTTTATAATCTAAACTCTATAAAGGGTGTTATTCTTGTGTGTTGTGATAACACAAGCAAGAATGAAATAGAGTTTTAAATAAGTCTGGTATTAGAAAGAGACCAAGATGATCTATATCAGAAGTTTCATCTACAGTAGTGTTTTGTTTTTGTTCTGGTTTCTGTTTTGGCCGATTGGTAACTCCTAAATTTGAGGCTCAGCCAACAGGTTTAATATAAAAAGTTGATATTTGGTAGAATTAGCAGATAGAGTCAAGGGTGAGGGCTAACCTAATGAGATTAGTATTGGACAAATTAAGTTTGAAAAGCTAATGGATCATCCAGATGTCAAACAAAAAGTTAGAAGTATTGACATGGTCCTAGGTCACTGATTTTCAAACTTTACTACACATTGGATTCACCTGGGGAACTTTTAAAAATAATAACTCCTGGTTCCTATGACAGACATTTTTATTTAATTATTATTGTGTACATTTTTGTCATTGGGAGTTTTATAATCTCTCCGAATAATTCTAATGTGTAATGGGAATCACTGACATATGCAGTAAAATAGAAGTTAAAGATGGAAACTTATGATTAATATAAAAATAAGTGATTAAGGCTATAAGAGTGTTGGTGATTACTTAGCAGATATAAGATAATGATAGAGAACCAGGCACAGGGGCACATACCTATAATCTCAGTGCTTGGGAGGCTGAGACAGGATGATCACAAGTTCAAAGCCAATGTTAGAAAAGTCCTAATCAACTTAATGAGACTTTGTATCAAAATAAACTATTAAAAAAAGGGTTGCAGATGTGGCTTGGTTGTTAAGTGCCCCTAGGTTCAATCCCCAATTAAAAAAAAAAAGATAATGATAGACGGCAGAGTCTTGGTGGACTCTTTTCCAGTTGTTGGCTATAAAAAGGGAATAGATGGTAGACAATGGAGTTAAAGATGTCACCACTGGCCACAGACAGAATAAAATTATGAAAGAAATATCTAGCACCCCATATCATGAATAATATCTATAATTTCTATGTGTCAAGATACCACATGTGGTACTTAGCATCATTATCATCATCATCATAAACAGCAACAACACTATTAGCAGCAGCAGCAATGGTAACCAACAGTCACTGAATAGTCACTATGTATCAGTGCACATGAAATGTTTTGGGAAATTTACACACATTATTTCATTTAATCTTCACAACAATCCTATGGTACCTCTATTTTATAAATAATGAAAATGAGGTTTAGACAGCTGAAGTCATTTTTCCATTAGTAAAACTATAGTTTAATATAGAACTATCTGACTATAGAGCCTAAAATATGCACTCTTCATATGTTTCTATTGGTTCAGGTAGTAACAGAAATGTTACTGTTACCTGGTAGTAACAGAAAATAAGGTGGCATTAATTCTCGAAACAAATTTCATATCCCTCCTTCATTTGATCCATTTAGAGAGGATACTATTCTACAAATGAGAAAACTGACACAGAGAGAGTATATGTGACTTCTTTAAGGTCACATAATTTTATTGATGGATCTTGAATTAGGGTAGCAAAAAGATTTGTAGATTTTACAAACTTTCTTCCTGAAAGATGTCCATGACCCACCATCTCATGCTGACTGGATCAGATGCCTGTCTTCTGTGTTCCCATGGCATGGTACTCTGAGTTTTTCCTCATGAACACCTACCATACAACATTATAATTGGATAGGTAACTATCTCCTTCCTTAGACTATTACCTCAGTGAGAACAAGAATCTTGCCTCTCTTATTTGCTCTTATGTACCAAACCTTTGAGCTAAACCTAACATCTATTAGGCACACAGTAAAAAGTGATTGAATTGAATTTATTGAACATTCCTTAGATTACGAGTAGAAAATAGACATGAGGCCAATAGTCCTTGTCCTGTACACAAGCTTAAATCTGGTTATTAACTACCTTATGTGTTATAATAATCATCAAAAGATGCAAGAGATAAGGATGGAGGTCTAATGCATAGCCACACAATTTTCTAGAGTCTTCTCACAAAACGAAATACCTTCCTTTCTTTTAAGCTGTTGATGGACTTTTATTTTATTTATTTATATGTGGTGCTGAGATTCAAACCCAGAGCCTCACACCTGCCAGGCAAGCACTCTACTGCTGAGCCACAACCCCAGCCCCTCCAAAGCCATCTTGAGAAAGAAGAATGAAGCTAAAGACATCACTTCTTCCAATTTCAAAATATATTACAAAACTGTCATAATTAAAACAGTGTGGTATAAAGTATGACATAAAGACAGATATATGGAACAATAGACTGGAATACAGCCCAGAAATAAATAAACAAACAAATAAATAAATAAATAAATATACACATACATATAGTCAACTGATCATTGACAGTAGTGTCAATATTTCATTGGGAGAAAGGATAGTTTGTTCAACAGATGGTACTGGGGAAACTGGATATAATCTACATGCAAAAGAATTAAATTAAATCCTGTTCTTATATGATACACAAAAATCAATTTGAAATGCATTAAGGACTTAAATATAAAAGCAGAAACTAGAAAGCATAGAGGAAAAGTTTCTTAATGTTGGATTTGTCAATTGTTTCATGAATACAATAGTGAAAGCATGGACAATAAAAGAAAAAAAAGTTTAGTGGAACTACATCAAACTATAAGGTTTCTGTGCCTTGAAACAATCAACAGAGTAAAAATGCAATCTACAGAATGGGAGAAAATATTTGCAAACCATATATCTTATAATTTGTTAAATATAAAAGGAACACCTACAATTCAATAGCAGAAAAACTAACAACCTAATTTTAAAACTATTATAATTTTGCAATCTCACTTCTGCATATTTATCCAAAAAGATTAAAATCAGGCTCTAAAAGACATGTCTGCATTCCCATGTTCATAGAAACAAAATTCTCAATAGCCATAAGGTAAAAGAAATCCAAATGTTCCACTACAGAATGAAAAAGAAAATGTGTTACATCCATACAATGAAATATTACTCTGCCTTAAAAATGAAGGAAATTCTGACATGTGCCTCAATGGGGATCAAACTTGTGAACATACAGTTACTGAAATGTCATTCAGAAGACAAATACTGAATGATTCCACTTATGTGAAGTATATAAAATAGTCAAATTCACAGAATCAAATCATGGAAAACTAATTTCCAGAGACTGGAGAAGAGGGAAATGGGAAGTTATTAATCAGCATGTACAAAGTTTCAGTTATGAGTCACTTCTAGAGATTTTCTGCACAATATTGTACCTATAGTTAGTAATAATGAATTGCACACCTAAAGATATGTTGAGTATAAATCACATGTTAACCACTTTACTGTAATAAATTTAAAGTTTAAAATATTTTAAAAATCAACAAAGCAGCAGTTATGAAGGCAAAGGTAATTATTGACTTCCAAAGTGGTAACTTGACTTCATTCACTATCAGCTACTTTTGCTGAAAGAATAGAGAAGGGGTGGGGAATATGGAGTCAGATTGGGAATATTGTGTGTTGAGCTTAAAACAGACCCTGGAGGATCCAATATTTTTGGATTTGACTAAATGTTTATATGAACTAGTTTTCTAATGAATTGCTTTTCTCCTCAAAGCACAGGGAACATTTACAAGAGAGATAAGGAAGGATCTCATCAATGTGACTATGGCTTTTTATATTTTATTATTAAGTTTTTACATAGGGGATTAAAAATATAGACAACATGAACTGTGCCCTTGAGGCAATTATACCTGGGATATACACAAAATTAGCCATTTAAGGATAACATCAGTGTGACTGCATAAAAGTGGTAACTATATATGTAAATGTACTAGGAGAGAGTCACCATCAGAAAGATCAAAGAAGAGACTAGTGGAAACCCCTTCATGTGCACAGAATCACAAAGAAAGAAAGTACCTTGGGCTTGAGACAAGACTTGGAGCTCACCCAGGTTAAGACAAGCAGAACCATTCATCCTGAAATCTATTACCATATTTTATTAAGGTTACTTTCAAGAAGTGGGAAAGAGCTAACAAGTTTTAGTCTCAATAGAAAATTAGTAAAATTAATGAACCTATAGGCCCAGGCACCCTCACTTGTGGGCTTGTGAAACAAAAAGATTTCAGAAAGAGTTTAAGCTCTGTTATTTGCTTTGTTGTCTCACAGAAATTTCTCTGAATGTCTAATCCTATGTTTTGTTGCCAAGACACCCACCAGTCTGCAGTAGGCTTAGTTTATGCTAAGCAAAAGAAGAAAATGAACTCCTGGGAATTCTGCAGAAACCATTTTTAATACTGAAACTCTTCATGTTGTTATAGACTTTTTTAAAATAGGAATTTTGGTCCCAATTTTTTCAGTTTTTGTAAAACTGGACAATTCAGGAAATGAAAGAGCATGGGAAAACAGCCAGGAAAGAACCAAAAAGATTTGGAGCATGGGTTTCAAAGGACCCCAAGTAGAAAGTCAAGAAAATGACTCATCATTTTAAGGTTTTCATAAAAAATGATAAACTGGGGCAATCTTCTATATAATCTGAAGTACCTTCAGAATGTACCTGAGCCAGGCAACTAATATCAAAGACACTTGCTTCAACTCACTTAAAGGAAATGTAAGATGAGTAGCAGGTAAAATGAAATTTGCAGGACATCTTTTACTACCCACAAAGGAATGGTTGTTGAGCTCTTACTTTACCTTTGCAAAAGAACCAGAAACAAACTTTTTCATTCTCTCATTCTTCACACGAAGTGGCATCTCCTTTGAAATCACAAAATCAAACATTCCACTCCACAGCACAACATAATGTTCTTTAAGTTCACTTGCTTACATAGCTTTGTGGAAAAGGGTCTATTTTATCAAGACCTCTTCTCAATTTTTTCTATTTATCTGTCCCCTCCTGCTTCAATTTCAATTTCTCCACAAATTATAGTTCAACATCTTATTGGCTTTTTACAGATTTAAGTGCTGTTTTTCTTTCTTTCTTCTCTTGCACTGCCAGTAAAATATCAACACTACATAAATACTACCCAGTCATGTGATTTTTTTTAAAGAGAGAGAGAGAGAGAGAGAGAATTTTTTTAATATTTATTTTTCAGTTTTCGGCGGACACAACATCTTTGTTTGTATGTGGTGCTGAGGATCGAACCCGGGCCGCACGCATGCCAGGCGAGTGCGCTACCGCTTGAGCCACATCCCCAGCCCCCCAGTCATGTGATTTGTGACTTGCAACTAAAGGTTTAAATTTAATGCAGAGAATTCTGGGGACAGGAAAATTGGACATTACTTATAAATTTATGACAAATTATCAATTTGGCACTAAACACTTAAAAAAAACTTATGTTTTTCCTAGTGAATTTTCTTTCTCTTTATGCAAGAACTAGATTTTAGTAGTCTCTTTCTTCCAACCCACCAAACTCACATTCTTCCTGCTAATCACACTCTTGGGGAAGATTTTGACTCATATATAGAATATAACCTTCAGATAGGAATCCATTTTGTTATACCAAATCTTCAAAACTACTTGCATCCATGTTCATATTTTCCCACTTTCCTTTAATTATAATAGGAAAGTAGTCTTCATACTATCAAAGGCCAAATCTAATGGAATTCTGTGTTGCTAAATCTAATGGATCATGTTTCAGTTCTCATCTTGACCATTTTGATACTAATGTTTGACTGAGTTAACTGCCCTATATTTGAAACTCCTTATATTTCTTTCAAAGTTTCTGGCTGCTCTTTCTAAAGTTTCTTTTTAATGTTATTACAACCTCTCTTCTGACTTTCAGATATGTATATAATATGTTTCTATTTGTCATTCTATTTCTCACAGGTGTTTCAAGCTTATGTTCAGGACTGGAATCAATTTTCCCACAACATCAAAAGAAATTATGTCCCCTTTCCAGTGATGCTCATCTCTCCAAATCATACTATTACCTATCCTTATAAACTTAAAAGAAAATAAATAAAATAAAAATTTTAACAAGTCCCTGAATTACCAACCACTGTTACCCTTATATCCTGCCAGTACTCTTCTCTTCCCAATAAGACCTAGCCCTTCCAGCTTTCTCATTTCCTCAAATGTATCTCAAGGGCTTGGTGCAAACTGTTCCTTCTGTCCTGAATACTCTTTGTCTCTTGCTCCCTCCTACTTATTCTTCAGTACTTGACTTAGATGCTTCTTATTCACATTAGATTTTCCTGACCTGTAATTTAAGTTAGATTTCTTTATAATTTGTGATTATAAGTTTATTTTCATGATTTCTTGATAAATATCCGTATTACCATGAAATTGTTAACTTCATGAAAATGGGGATTACTCTTTTGTTCATCGCTGTACACAGTACCTACCACAATACTAGTACATAATTCAAAAGAATTAATGAAGAAATAAATGCATGACTGAATAATGATAAAGCATTAGTTGAATTCCCAATGTTAATAGAAGGATTGCCTTTATCACCTCAATTATTAAATATACCTGTAAAAGTGTTAACCAATTAAATAAGACATAATAAAAGATACAAGAGCTTTAATCATTTGAAAATAGGTGCCAAAATTCTCAGTATTTGCTAACTGCTTACCCAAAAGTGAGATTCCACTGAAAAATTTATAGAATTCTTAAGATGATTTAATATGGTAACCAGTTTCAAACTAAATATATAAAGTAAATATTTCTTCTACCAGAAATAACCTGTTAGAAAGTAGGACGTATAAAAGATTCATTTCAAGTAACAAGGAAAAAATGTAACAATTGAGTATAAATAACTTCAAGTTACAGGTGTCAAAGCAAATGTGACACTGGTGTTCATCTCTGAAACCAGCTGAAAACAATAATGAGAAAGAGAAATGGAGAAAAAAATTACATCTTCAATGAAATAACAACAACAAAAATCTCAGTAGACACTCAAGTTCCAATCAATGAATTAGGTTGTTCAGTGAGGAGAAAATTGGACCTAGATGAATGAAGAACATAAGAGTAGAATACAAGCCTCAATAGTGGATCCTTGGTAATATTAAAGGTAATATAAAGGAGATGTACATCCTTATGGTTTATAAAATATAGTCTCTCTGGTTTAGTCAGCTTATTTGCTGCTGTGACTAAAAGACCTGACAAGAATAAATTTAGAGGAGGAAAAGTTTATTTGGGGGTTCATAGTTTCAGAGTTCTTGGTCCATAGACAGCCAGCTCCATTCCTCAGGGCTAGAGGTGAGTCTGAACATCATGGCAAAAGAATATGGCAGAGGGAAACGGCTCACATCATGATCAGCAACAGAGAGAGACTCCATTTGACAAATACTAAATATACCCCAAAGTCATGCCCCTAATGCCCACCTCCTGCAGCCACACCCGACCTTCCTTCAGTTACCACTCAGGTAATCCCCATCAGGGCATTAGTTCACTGATTGGGTTAAGGCTCTCAACCCATTCATTTAACCTCTGAATGTTCTTGCATTATCTCACACATGGGTTTTTTGGGAGACCCCTCACATCTAAACCATAATGATCTTTGCTTTCTCTTATAACTGTAAAATAGCAAAATAAAAAGACAAACTGAGGGAATAATAGATTATTCTTCCATCAATGGGGGCATGTGGGCAAAAGATCATCAGCATGCAGTTCTATGATATAATTATATGAAACACCTGTAATATACAGGCTTGTCATGGGAGGAATTGGTGAATTCTAGATAGGGCAGAGGGGAGGGAGGGAAAGGGAGGAGGCGGGGGATTAGCAAGGATGATGGAATGTGATAGACATTATTATCCAAAGCACATGTATGAAGACACGAATTGGTGTCAACCTACTTTATATACAACCAGAGATATGAAAAATTGTGCTGTATACATGTAATAAAAATTGTAATGCATTCCACTGTCATGTATTTTTTAAAATCAATAAAAACATAGGCTTCATTGCTGGTCAGTATTCCAGTGGTTCTCACCAAGGTTAGTACAACCTTCCACCCCTAGAGCAGGGATTTCCAAGCCTAAACACTAAGGGTATTTTGAATTACATAATTCCTTATTGTGGGGACTGTCTTATAAACTATAGGATATCAATAAGCATTCCTGGCCTCCTAGTTGTGACCATCAATATTGCCTCTAGATGTTTTCAAATATCCATGTGTTCACTATAAAGATAAAACCGGGCTGGGGATGTGGCTCAAGTGGTAGCATGCTCGCCTGGCATGCATGCGGCCCGGGTTCGATCCTCAGCACCACATACAAAGATGTTGTGTCCACCGAAAATTAAAAAATAAATATTGAAATTCATTCTCTCTCTCTCTCTCTCTCTCTCTCTCTCTCTCTCTCTCTCTCTCTCTCTCAAAAAAAAAAAAGTTTTAAGATAAAACCAAGAGGGGATGGATTTATTAGGAATTGGCTTACACAATTGTGGAAGCTTAGAAGTATTATGATAGGCTATCTGCAAGCTGGAGATACTGAGATGCCAGTATCATGGGACAAGTCCAAAAGCCTTAGAACCAGGGACCCTAACAGTATAACTCTCAGTCTGAGACTGAAAACTAAGAACCAAGGAGGGATTGGGGGTTGGTAGCATAACTTCAGAAATCTAAAGGACAGAGAATCTGGAACTCTGATGTACAAGGGAAGGAGAAGCGTATACTAGAAGGAAATGTGAAAGAAAGGGAATCAATCTTTCCTCACCTTTTTCTTCTATCTGGGCCTTGAACCATGTTTGATGCCCACTCATATTGAAGGTGAATCTTTGCCACTCAGTCCACCAACTCACATGACAATCTCCTCAGGAAACACCTTTTCAGATACACATGAAAATAAAGCTTTACTGGCTATCCCTTAATCCAGTCAAGTTGATATTTAAAATTAGTCATCACTGTCCGTTAGTGGACAAAATCATCCAGGTGGACAACCACTACCAGAGGACATCTGTAAATGTATAGGGGGTGTTTTTGATTGTCACAATGATGAGGGGTTGTTGCTGGAATTTAGTTATTTCGTATAAATCTTCATTTATTCCCTATGACCCATGTTGAAGAAGAATTGAATGAAAATTTCCAAGCCTGGCTAGAGAAAGATAATAAATTTTAGTTTAGATGCAAGGAAGAAGTTTTTATTTAGATTATATTGGATTTGGGGCTAAAGATATTTCTCAATGATACAGAGCTTACCTAGCATATATGAGGACCTAGATTCAATTCCCAGCATTATATATTGGATGTTTTGACACCTAAGGTTAGATTTTTTTAAAAATTAATGCCTAAAATTGACCAAAAATCTATGAGGTATACCTAATATGTCACTTAAGGACGAGAAAGAAACATCCAATAAAATATGTTTGAAGACAGTGGTGAAAAAAATTTGATTATTGAATTCATAATGTCCAACACACTTGATAATTTAATTATGAAAAGAACTCATATTATGCTGGAAAACATGATGCACAAATATTATCAACAAATCCGCGAAAGTAGCTAACTTCAAAATTAAACAAAGGCTTCTAAAGGCATCCATGCAAAATAATCACTTATGAATGGAAATAAGAACTCAGATGGTCTTAATTCTCTTGCTAAAATATAATATAACAATATTTTAAAATTCTCAGGGAAAGAAATTATGACCAAAAATGTTATGCCCATCCAAGCTATCCTCAAAACATAAAGGTATCTGGAATTACTTTCAACATGCAAGAACTCAGGATATAGAGTAGATCTAAGTAATTCTAAGAAAAACAATAATTCAGCTCAAAATCAAAACAAGCAAGAGAAGAAAGTGGATTTTAAAATAATGTGAGAGACCTGCATGTAGGGGTGCATGCCTGTAATCCCATTAATTACCCCATGTAACTTCCCTTCCCCTCCCAACCCTCTGCCCTATCTAGAGTTCCTCTGTTCCTCCCATGCTCCCCCTCCCAACCTCACTATGAATCAGCTTCCTTATATCAGAGAAGACATTGGGAATTGTTTTTTTTTTTTTTTTTTTTTGGCGGGGGATTGGCTAACTTCACTTAGCATTATCTTCTCCAATGCCATTCATTTACCGGCAAATGCCATGATTTTACTCTCTTTTATTGGTGAGTAATATTCCATTGTGTATATATGCCACATTTTTTTATCCATTGATTTATTGAAGGGCATCTAGGTTAGTTCCACAGTTTAGCTATTGTGAATTGTGCTGCTATAAACATTGTTGTGGCTGTGTCCCTGTAGTATGCTGTTTTTAAGTCCTTTGGGTATAGACTGAGGAGAGGGATAGCTGGGTCAAATGGTGGTTCCATTCCCAATTTTCCAAGAAATCTCCATACACTTTCCATATTGGCTGCACCAATTTGCAGTCCCACCAGCAGTGTATGAGTGTACCTTTTCCCCCACATCCTTGCAAACACTTATTGTTATTTGTTTTCATAATCGTGCCATTCTGACTGGAGGGAGATGAAATCTTAGAGAGGTTTTAAATTGCATTTCTCTAATTGCTAGTGATGATGAACATTTTTTCATGTATTTGTTGAGTGATTGTACATCAGCTTCTTTGAAATGTCCCTTCAGGTCATTGGGCCATTTATTGATTGGGTTGTTTGTTTGTTTGTTGTTTAGCTTTTTGAGTTCTTTATATACCCTACAGATTATTGATCTATCTGATGTGTGAGGGGTAAAGATTTGCTCCCAAGATGTAGGTGCTCTATTAACCTCAAAGATTCTTTATTTTGAAGAGAAGAAACTTTGTAGTTTAAGCCCATTCCATTTATTGATTATTGGTTTTAATTCTTGTGCCACAGGAGTCTTATTAAGGAAGTCGGGACCTAATCCCACATGATGAAGACTGGGTACTAATTTTTCTTCTATTAGATGCAGGGTCTCTGGTATAATTCCTAGGTCCTTGATCTACTTTGAGTTGAGTTTTGTGCATAGTGAGATATAGGAGTTTAATTTCATTTTGTTGCATATGGATTTCCAGTTTTCCCAGAAATATTTGTTAAAGAGGCTATCTTTTCTCCAAAGCATGTTCTTGGCACTTTTGTCTAATATAAGATAGTTGTAGTTTTGTGGGTTAATCTCTGTGTCCTCTATTCTGTACCACTGGTCTACCAGTCTGTTTTGGTGCCAATACCATGCTGGTTTTGTTACTATTGCTCTGTAGTATAGTTTAAGGTCTGGTATAGTGATGCTACCTGCTTCACTCTTCCTGCTAAGGATTGCTTTAGCTATTCTGGGTCTCTTATTTTTCCAGATGAATTTCATGATTGTTTTTTCTATTTCTATGAGGAATGCCATTGGAATTTTGACCAGAATTGCATTAAATATGTAGAGTGCTTTTGGAAGTATGGTCATTTTGATAATATTAATTCTGCCTATCCAAGAGCAATGTTGATCTTTCCATCTTCTAAGGTCTTTGATTTCTTTCTTTAGGGTTCTGTAGTTTTCCTTGTACAGGTCTTTCACCTCTTTTGTTAAGTTGATTCCCAGGTTATTTATTTTTTGAGGCTATTGTAAATGGGGTAGTTTTCCTCATTTCCCTCTCAGAGGATTTGCCACTGATATACAGAAATGCCTTTGATTTATGGGTGTTGATTTTATATCCTGATACTTTGTTGAATTTATTTACGTGTTCTAGGAGTTTTCTGGTGGAACTTTTATGGTATTCCAGGTACAGAATCATATCATCAGCAAATAGTGCCAGTTTGAGTTCTTCTTTTCCTATGTGTATCCCTTTAATTTCTTTCATCTGTCTAATTGCTCTGGCCAGCGTTTCAAGAACTATGTTAAATAGAAGTGGTGAAAAAGAGCACCCCTGCCTTGTTTCAGTTTTTAGAGGGAATGCCTTCAATTTTTCTCCATTTAGAATGATGTTGGCCTGGGGCTTAGCATAGATAGCCTTTATGATGTTGAGATAGGTTCCTGTTATCCCTAATTTTTCTAGTGTTTTGAACATTAAGGGGTGCTATGTTTTGTCAAATGCTTTTCCTGCATCTATTGAGATGATCATATGATTCTTGTCTTTAAGTCTATTGATGTGATGAATTACATTTATTGATTTCCATATGTTGAACCAAACTTGTATCCCTGGGATGAATCCCACTAGATCATGGTGCAAGATCTTTTTGATATGTTTTTGTATTTCATTTGCCAGAATTTTATTGAGAATTTTTGCATCTATGTTCATTAGAGATATTGGTCTGATATTTTCTCTTTTTTTTGATGTGTCTTTGTCTGGTTTTGGAATCAGAGTGATGTTGGCCTCATAGAATGAGTTTGGAAGTGCTGCCTCTTTTTCTATTTCCTGAAATAAATTGAAGAGTATTGGTATTAGTTCTTCTTTAAAGGACTTGTAGAACTTCGCTGTGTATCCATCTGGTCCTGGACTTTTCTTGGTTGGTAGACTTTTGATGGTGTCTGCTATCTCGTCACTTGAAATTGATCTGTTTAAATTGTTAATATCATCCTGATTCAATTTGGGCAAATTATATGACTAGAAATTTGTCAATGCCTTTAATATTTTCTATTTTATTGGAGTACAGGTTTTCAAAATAATTTCTAATTATCTTCTTTATTTCTGTAGTGTCTGTTGTGATATTTCCTTTTTCATCACATATGATAATGATTTTTCTGTCTCCTTCTCTTCGTTAGCATGGCTAAGCATCTGTCAATTTTATTTATATTTTTCAAAGGACCAATTTTTTGTTCTGTTAATTTTTTCAATTGTTTCTTTTGTTTCAATTTCATTGATTACAGCTCTGATTTCAATTATTTCCTGTCTTCTTCTGCTTTTGGTGTAGATTTGTTCTTCTTTTTCTGGGGCTTTGAGATGTAGTGTTATGTCTTTTATTTGTTGACTTTTTCTTCTTTTAAGGAATATACTCCATGCATGAACTTTCTCTTAGAACTGCTTTCATAGTGTCCCAGAGATTTTGATATGTTGTGTCTGTGTTCTCATTCACCTCTAAAAACTTTTTAGTCTCCTCCTTGATGTCCTCTGTAACACATTGTTCATTCAGTAGCATACTATTTAGTCTCCAGGTGTTAGAGTGGATTTTATTTCTTATTTTATCATTGATTTCTAATTTCATTCCATTATGCTCTGATAGAATGGGGTAGTATCTCTACTTTTTTATATTTGCTAAGAGTTGCTTTGTGGCATAGGATATTGTCTATTTTAGAGAAGGATCTATGTGCTGCTGAGAAGAAAGTATATTCTCTCATTGAATGTTTGAATATTCTCTATATGTCAGTTATGTCTGATATTGATTGTATTATTGAGTTCTAGAGTTTCTTTTTTCAGTTTTTGTTTGGAAGATCTATCTAGTGATGAAAGAAGTGTGTTAAAGTCACCCAAAATTATTGTGTTGTGGTCTATTTGATTCTTGAACTTGAGAAGAGTTTGTTTGATGAACATAGCTGCTCCATTGTTTGGGGCATACATATTTATAATTGTTAAGTCTTGTTGGTGTATGTTTCCCTTGAGCAGTATGTAGTGTCCTTCTTTATCCTTTTTGATTGAGTTTAGTTTGAAGTCTACTTTATCTGATATGAGGATGGAAACCCTTGCTTGCTTCCACAGTCCAAGGGACTGGTGTGATTTTTTCAAACCCTTAACCTTCAGTCTGTGAATGTCTTTATCTATGAGATGTGTCTATTGAAGGCAGCATATTGTTGGGTCTTTTTTTTTTTTTTTTTGATCCAATCTGCTAGTCTATGTCTTTTGATTGGTGAGTTTAGGCCATTAACATTCAGAGCTATTATTGAGACATGATTTGTATTCCCAGCCATTTTTGTTTATTTTTGGTATTTAACATGAGTTGGTTTCCCCTCTGATTAGATTTTTCTTTAGTGTAATCCCTCCCTCTGTTGATTTTCATCATTGTTTTTCATTTCCTCTTCTTGGAATATTTTGCTGAGGATGTTCCATAATGCAGGCTTACTCATTGGAAATTCTTTTAAATTTTGTTTATCATGGAAGGTTTTAATTTCATCATCAAATCTAAAGCTTAGTTTTGCTGGATATAAGATTATTGGTTGGCATCCATTTTCTTTCAGAGCTTGGTATATGTTGTTCTACAATCTCTTGACTTTGAAGCTCTGGGTTGAAAAATCTGCTGAGATACAAATTGGTCTCCCCCTATATACAATCAGATTATTTTCTGTTGCGGCTTTTAAGATTCTGTCTTTATTCTGTATGCTAGGCATTTTCATTATAATGTGCCTTGGTGTAGATCTGTTGTAATTTTGTACATTTGGTGTCCTGTAAGCCTCTTGTATTTGGTTTCCAATTAGTTCTTTATGCTTGGGAAATTTTCTGATATTATCTCATTGAAGAGATTGTGCATTTCTTTGGTTTGAAACTCTGTGCCTTCTTCTATCCCAAAGACTTTTAGATTTGGTCTTTTGATGCTGTCCCATAATTCTTAGATGTTCTGTTCATTGTTTCTATCTTTCTTCACTGTGTGATCAACTTTATTTTCCAGATTGTATATTTTGTCTTCATTATCTGACGTTCTTTCTTCCAAGTGATCTAGTCTGTTGGTTATGCTTTCTATTGAATTTTTTATTTGATTTATTGTATCCTTCATTTCAAGGATTTCTGACTGTTTTGTTTTTCAGAGTCTCTCTCTCTCTCTCTCTCTCTCTCTCTCTCTCTCTCTCAAAGTAATCTTTTGCTACCTGTATTTGCTCTCTTATCTCATTGTTGGAGTGATCAATTTTTGCTTGTATTTGCTCATTTAGGTCATTCTTTAATTCAGTGATCATTTTAATTATGAACCTTCTGAACTCCTTCTCTGACATTTCATCAACTTCACTGTC
Organism: Marmota flaviventris; assembly: GCF_047511675.1. Lineage (NCBI taxonomy): Eukaryota > Metazoa > Chordata > Mammalia > Rodentia > Sciuridae > Marmota > Marmota flaviventris. The sequence continues at coordinate 105,757,488 of NC_092518.1, forward strand.
CATAGTTCTGTTGTTATAGTGTCCTGGTTTGTTTGGGGTACTTTCCTCCCTTGTTTTTTTTTCATGTTGTCTATGTGTTTTCCTTTATTGCAGTGTGGATCTGAGATATTACAGTTTCTTCTCCATATTCTTGTAGTACCTGTGCAGATTGTCTGTACCGCACCTTGATGTTGGGCTTTCCGACCCTGCTGGTGTCCCTCAAAGGATGCTACTGCATCCTGGATCTGGGTCCTGAGGAAGTTGGAGTGGGTGGGTCCCTCCTGCGGTAGTCTGCTAGTAGGAAGGGGCAGTCCTGCTCCAAAGGCTAGGTTCTGGCAGTGTCTGCCCGCCAGGGGAGGGGTGAATTTGGCCTACTGAAATCCTGGATCCCTCATGGGTTTTTGTGAGCCATCTGGGCTGGATCTTAGCTCCCGCAGTACTGCATTGGTCAGAAGGGGTGGTCCTGCACCAGAGGCTAGGCTCTGGTGAGTGTCTTCCCCACCAGCAAAGGGGTGCACCCGGCCTGCTGTATGCCCAGGCCCTATAGAGGCCGATGTGGGTGGATCTCTCACATTATACATTTTTAATCTAGAAAATAGTAGCCCAAGATATTTATCAATAAATAAGAGTAGAGAATATATATATGGCTTATATATGACTTTACTAATGTACCTAAAATAACATTCACATCTGATGAGTTAAAAAGAAAAACTTGAAGTATATTTTATTTTTATTTATTTTTTAGTTGTAGGTGAACACAATACCTTTACTTTATTTGTTTTTATTTTTATGTGGTGCTGGAAATCAAACCCAGTGCCTCATGCATGCTAGGCAAGCACTTTATGACTGAGCTACAACCCTGGCCCCTTGAACCATAATTTTTTTCTCTTTCATTTTTTTATTAGTTGCTCAAGACAATACAATGATCTTGACATTGAACTTGCCAAAATTTTTTTTAAATCCAGAACAATAACAATATGAAATAGTAAAATTTTACACAACAAAGGAGAATGAGGAGGGTAGGATGTTATTTGGTACAAAAATTAATTATAAAGTTACAATCATTAGAATAATAATAAACATACATATCTATGTGAAATTCTAAATATCTTGAAAAATAGATCCCAATCTGTACAAGAATGAGTACATTATTAGGTACCATTGTAAATCAATGAAAACATAAAGAATTCTTCAATAATGATGCTGCAACAGTTCGTTGGCAATTTGGAAATTTAGGAAGAATAGGTATTTTAGTTTATGCCATCTTCCAAGATAAATTCTAGATGGATTAAAAACATGAATTACTGACTTATAGTAAATGATGCACTAATTTCATGAACAAAATAAAACAATAGTTTTTAGATGCCTGGCTTACCTCTCATGAAAGAGAACAGAACAGGTGACAGAAACAAAGAACAGTAGGTAGTAGACTTATAAGCTAATTCTCCAAAAGCCCCTACAAATAAAGAAAATTTAAATAATCTAATAGAGTACAAGAAAGTAAAGAGCAAATAGAAAAAGGATGGTAGGTGGAAAGGATAAAATAAGATGACAAAATAAATTTGAGTGTTTGGTAAATACAATAAATATAAATTGACTAAGCTATCAGGTTGAAAGCCAGATATTCACAAAAAGAAATTTAAAAAAGAAATAATCTTTTCAAAGAATCCATTGGCAATAAAATGGCTTAAAGCAAAAAGATGGATAAAAACATAGGACCCATAATTCATCTATTCCTCCCATGCTCCCCATCCTTACCCCACTATGAGGCATCCTTCTTATATCAGAGAAAACATTCAGCATTTTTTTGGGGGGGGATTGGCTAACTTCACTTAGCATTATCTTTTCAATGCCATCCATTTATATGCAAATGCCATGATTTTTATTCTCTTTTATTGCTGAGTAAAATTCCTTTGTGTATATATGCCACATTTTTTTATCCATTCATACAATGAAGGGCATCTAGGTTGGCTTCACAATTTAGCTATTGTGAATTGTGCTGCAGTAAACATTGATGTGGCTATGTCCCTATAGTATGCTTTTTTAAAGTCTTTTGGAATCTAGACCAAGGAGAGGAATAGCTGGGTCAAATGATGGTTCCAGTCCCAATTTTCCAAGGAATCCCCAACACTGCTTTCCATATTGGCTGCACCAATTTACAGTCCCACCAGCAATGTATGAGTGTACCTTTTCCCCACATCCTTACCAACACTTATTGTTGTTTGTATTCTTAATAGCTGCCATTCTGACTGGAGTGAGATGATATCTTAGAGTAGTTTTGATTTGCATTTCTCTATTGATAGCGATGATGAACATGAATTCTAGATGGGGCAGAGGGGTGGGAGGGAAAAGGAGGGGGCAGGGGATTAGCAAGGATGGTGGAATATGATAGACATCATTATCCAAAGCACATGTATGTAGACTCAAATTGGTGTCAACATACTTTATACACAGCCAGAGATGTGAAAAGTTGTGCTGTATATGTGTAATAAGAATTGTAATATATTCTGCTGTCATTTATTTCTTAAAAAATTAATAAACAATAATAAAAACATAAGACCTATAAAATCAAAGCTGGAGCAATTATTTGTATTTCAGAAAAATTAACTTTAAAGAAAAAGGACCAATTGCTATTCATGATTAGAAAATAATATATGAAATTACATATATAAATATATTTATAAAATTTTTATAAATACTAAATGTGAATGGATCATTTTATGCATCTGAAAATATAAAATGTTCAATACATGGGCCAAACAAAACATTGTAATAGAAATTTGAAAAAAAGTGAAAATAATGAAAGAGCTATGAATCATAACTCAGGGAATTCAGCTAAAATAGCAATATATCAATAAGTGCTTACTTGATATGCTGGTATTAAAAAAGTCTAAGTTTCAAAATCTCAAGAAGTTAGAAGAAAATGAGAAAACATAAGGAAATTATAAAGACCAAAATAATATATATGTTATATAAAGAAAATTAGTTAAATTAAAAATGAAGCAATGCAGAGGATTAATAATACAAAGGATCAACAAACTAGTATTGAATCCAGTCTTTGAAAAGATTAGTAACATATGGAAACCACATATTAATTGTGATCATGAAAGAGAAAAGAAAAGGCAAATTAATAATACATGGAATGAAGATATAACTTGTGATATACTGGAACCAAAATATTCAAAATCATAACTACTAATATTAAAAAAAACAAATCAATCTTATTTTTAACATATATACAGTTTATAAATAAAATATTAGCAAACCAAATCAAACATGTATTTTAAAACACATGATGACCACATGTAGCTTAATCCAGGAATGCAAAGATCTTTCAATATTAGAAAATCTGTTTCTATAAATAATAATTTTAAGATTAAAAGGGAAGTATGAAATGATAATGTGGATACAGAAAATTGTTTTTGAAAATCCAATGCCCATGAGCTGGAGTTGTGGCTCAGTGGTAGAGTATTTGCCTAGCATGTGTGAGGCTATGGGTTCAATTCTCAGCACCACATCTAAATAAATGAATAAAATAAAGGTCCTTCAACATCTAAAAAAAAAATTTTTTTAAAGAAAATCCAATGCCCACTTATGAATGAAACAACCATTTTTAGAAAACCATGAATGCACTGAATCCTCCTCAACCTAATATAAAGCTATCAACTCCAAACCAATAGTGGACATGTTAATAGTAAAATATTTGAAATATAATATTCCTTATAAAGTTAGGAAAATAACAAGAATGACTTCTGTTGCTGTTTCTGTTAAGCACACAGTGGAGATAGTAGTTGATATAAAAAAGGAAAAGATAAAGGTCTATGGATTAAATATGAAGAATCAGAATTGCTATCATTAACAGTTGATTATGCTATCAAAGAAACCTATATAAACTTGTACCTGTTTGCTAATATGCAGAAAATATTTTAAAGTTCACAATTGTTCCCAAGTTGACCAATAAATTCAAGGAAATTCCAATATAAGTTCCAAATGGATATTAATAGAGGACAACTTGATCCTAAAACTCACTTGGAAACAACAAATGCATAAAAATAATCAAGAAAACATCAAGGAATAATAATGAAATAAAATTTGCCTTACCAGAGATAAAGATTCATCATAAAGCTACAGTAATTAACACAGTGGTAGCTGGGTCAGGGAAAAACAAAACATTGGGAGAGAACAGAAAGACTAGAAAAAGATATTTTTATGATGTGTGTTATGGTTTGAATCTGGAATGTCCCCCAAAAGCTCATGGGTTGAAGGCTTAGTCCCCTGTATATCAATATTCAGAGGAAGTGAGAGTGTCCTGGAGGGGCTCAGACCCTAGGAAGAAGGTTTGGGATTCTGGCAGTTGGAAAAAGTTGCAAACCTAGTTGAGATAGTAGACATGCTTTATTTGAAGGCAGCAGCAGTTCCCTGAATGTTCCATAGGACTTTTCTATGTGCAGGCCAAACAAAGAAGGCATGGTTCCAATAGGTTACATAGTGAGCACATGATCACAAGCAGATATTTATGACCTTGACTACATATGCTGAATCAGGGTGTTTATGACCTTGACTACATATTAAAACAAAACCACCTAGAAGTCTTGATGTGGGAATCTAAATATAGACATCTTGGGCCTTCCCCACATGGGGCTTTTGGTAAGTAATTGAATCATGAGATCTCTAATCCCATCAATTGATTAATCAATTGATGGATTCATAGCTGAAGGGACTACTGGGAAGAGGTAGAAACCGTAGATTGAAAAACCTAGTTGAAGGGAATGGGTGTTTGGGAGCATGCCATTAGATATATCTTGTTCCTCCTCATGCTCACTCACACATGCACCCCTCTCTTGTGTGTTCTTTCTCTCTCTCTCTCTCTCTCTCTCTCTCTCTCTCTCTCTCTCTCTCTCTCTCTCTCTCTCCCTCTCTCACCATGAGGTAGCAGCTCTGTTCCACCATGCAGCTGCAGTCATCCATTAACATGAGAGCACAAGAGGAGGCATCTGGCCCACACTGAGTAGTAATGCTACTTTTGTTATAAATCCAGTTACATATACTATAATTTGGATCTCAAATGTTCCTCAAGGCCCTTGTGTTAACAGTTTATTCTACCATGAATTCTCTGTCATGATGCTGTACCTCATCACATACCCATAGCATTGATGGAACCCTCTGAAACCATAAGCCAAATCAAATCATTCCTCCTTTAATTTGTTATTCTCAGATATTTTGTCACAGTGATGAAAGTTAACACACTATAACAAATACTTGAGACAATCAGTTTATAAAGAGAATAGTTATCGTTTGGCTCATGGTTTTAGAGTTTCTACTCCAAGATCAGGTGGAGTCATTGCTTTTAGTGTAGGTGCTATATGGCAAAAGTAGGGAGCACATGATGGAGCAAAACAATTTACTTCATGATGAGGAAGCAAGAAGGAAGATGCTGGGGTCCCATAATCATTTTCAGGACATATCCTCAATGACCTGAATACTTCCTACTAGGCCACCATTCAAAGATTCTACTACATCCCAAAATCAACATGGGCTGAAGATTAAACTCTTTTTTTGTTTGCTTGGTACTAGGAAATGAACCCAGGCATGCTTAACCACTGAGCTACATCCCCAGCCCCTTTTTTATATTTTATTTTGAGACAGGGTCTTGCTAAGTTGCTTAGGGGCTCACTAAGTTGCTTATGGCTTCATTAAATTGCTGAGGCTGGCTTTGAACTTGTCATCTTCCTGCTTCAGCCCCCTGAGTTGTTGGGATTATAGGTGTATGCCACAATGCCTGGCATGGAGATTAAGCTCTTAACACATGGGCCTTTCCAGAACATTTAAGATTCAAATTAAAGCATATAGCAACTTGATATGTAGCATTGCTACTTAGTGTGGGCCAGATGCCTCCTCTTGTGTTCTTGTGTTAATAGATGCCTCCAGCTGCTGAACAGGATACAGGTAACCACTGCCCACACTTGGAAAGTCTCCCTTGCTTCCCACTTTTAGCTCACTGCCAGTGCCAGAGGAGCTTACCAGCAATCTGGCCTAAATACTCTCTGGCTGACTGACTGGTCCCAGGAGATCTACCAGTTCAACAACAAATATATCCATCCAGCCAATCAGACTCCTTACCTTGGAGCACACTACCAACCTTTATCCTTTTACCAGTCATACCTTTGAAACAAAATAGCTCCTCTTGGGGATTAGTTTCATTGTAGCCAGGTTTCAGAATATGAGGGGAAATTTTGATAAAATTGGAATAAAGAGGATCATAGAAGAAGTTCTGATTGTAGAAGAGCACCAGCTACCCCATGTGCTAGTGCTATAGCTGGGAACATATTTCTTCAAATTACCTGGTAATCAGCTCAACATAGGAGAAGATGAAGTTGAAGGACTAAAACACTTAATAACAGACGTGCTATGTCATCAAGATGGAGTCCTGGGCCATCATTGACTGTATTGGTAACTGATAGAGATCAAATTCTGAACTTCCTTAGACTCCTTATATTTCCACACATATTACAAAGCCCAAGAATCATGAGAGGATTTTTCTGGTTCAGCTTCCAGAGGAAGATTTGTTTATAGAATCTATGATATACAAAGTGTCAGCTACACCATTTTTTGAGCTTTATGACAGTGTAACAGGATATGGACCCATTATTTCTAGTCTCCCTCAGCTGTTGAGCAGGTTCAATTCTATCTAAAACTTAATTCCTGCACAATGTAGAAGTAAAAGAAACCATCTCTGAACAAAGCTATACACAGTGTAGAAGTAAAAATGTACAATTGGGGGGGTCTCTCTTTCCTGATCCCTAAACTGCCACCTACTTTTTATTTTTTGAATAATAAATTTAGCCAGCCATGGTGACACACATCTCTAGTTCTAGCTGCTCCAGGAACTTGAGACCAAATAGGCAACATAGAAGACCCTGACTCAAAAGTAAGTGAATAAATAAGGAATAAAAAGTCATTAGCAATGTAAACAAATGTGATAACTTTTACATATTTTTGGTTCTACTCATATTTTTGTACATTAAAGAAAATGAAATTTGTATTTTTACAAAATTTCTCATTGAACTACAAAACACATTTATAAAGTGAAAACAAATCACAAACCACAAAGATAAAAGCTGATAAATGTCACCACATAAAAATATAAAATTTGTAATACATATATATAAATGATGATTACACATATAATCAGTATTGTTAAATTAAAAGTTCACCCTCAAAATCTATTAATCAATGTTGAACAATATTAATGAACAATACTCCATAAGGTTAATGCTTATTCAGTGAGAGCACCATTTTTATCAACCACTAGTGGGATTTTAAAGTGGATGACCTTTGTGAATAGGAATTAATAATATTAAAAAGAACATTAATATTGTTCATACTAAAAATAGACATTAACCTGATAAAAATGATAATGTCTAAGGAATGACATGACAAAAGTGACATAAATTATATTTTATTCATTTTTATTTTTTGTATCAGATTTGTATTAATTTTATAATTTGAGTTACAACTAATTTGTAATTTAAAATATTTCAATAAATACAAGTTTTTTATCATTTGGCCTTAAATTTTACTTTTAAGGGCACCATCTTAGGGAATTAAATAGAAATGGGCACAAATTTGATATAGCAGCTGATCTTTATATATTTATAATACCCAAATAGAGACACAACCTAAATATTAAACTATAAATGAGTAAATAAATACTTTGTGGTGATAGACATGATAAAATAACATTTTGATATTTAAAAAATGTTTTTAAAATACAAAAAGAATTGCAAAGGATACCTCAGTGATGCCATTTAGTGTTAAGTTAATGGAAAAGGCTTTGCAATATAATCCAGATTGAGGAAGGGACAAATGGTTTTTATTATAAGGTCATGGTTATGGTGGCAAGTGAGCAATAGTCTCCTATGAGGATCCAATAAATGGTTCTGGAAGGAAAGAAATTTTCCCTTTGAGATTTCCTTTTTTTTTGTTTGTTTGTTTATTTTGTTGTTTCCAAGAACATAAAAATATCAAAGAGCAAACCTCAACCTAGAATGGAGAATCACCCTGATATCCTTCCTTCCCCATATCTACCTCCAATTATATAGGACTCAGAATTTCTCTCTCTCTCTCTCTCTCTTTCTCTTTCTCTCTCTCTGAAATAACAGTTTCAACAGACAATACATGGTAGAGGCCAACAGTTTACATGTAGAGAAATAAACCTTTTTTTAATATAAAGAGGAAAGAAAAGCAAGATGGGGAGGAAGAGGGAAAAGAAGGAGAAAGGGAGAGAGGGGGAGGGAGAGAAGAAAAGAGACAGAGAGCAAGATGGATTAATTGATTGATTGACTTTGACCTAAGATTTGTGAATATCTGATAGAGGGATAATAGGCACAGAAGAAACAGAGGAAACGGACACTTCAAGAGGGAAGATAGAAGTTAAGCATGAGGAAAGGAAAGAAAGCGATCTTCTTCACACAGCTAGATTGAAACCCACATGAGACAACAAGAAAATGTGACCAATGCACTTTCTTTTTTTTACTTTATAATTTTTTTGTTTTAATTAGTCATACATGACAGTAGAATGGATTAATGAACTTTGTTATATCATACATAAAGGGTATAATCTCTCATTTTTCTGATTGTACATATTGTAAAATTATATCAGTCATGTAGTCATATATGTACACAAGGTAGTAATGTCTGTTTTATTCCGTTATCCTTCCTATCCTCTCCCCTCTCTTCACTCCCCTCTACCTAAACTAAAATAACTCTATTTTTCCCTAGTGCCCCACCCTTATTATGAATTAGGATCCACATAGCAAACATTCAGCCTTTGATTTTTAGGGATTGGCTTATTTCACTTACCATGATAGCCTTCAGTTCCATCCATTTACAGGCAAATGCCATAACTTCATTTTTCATTAAAGCTGGGTGATATTCCATTGCACATATATACATATATATCTATATCTATTATCTATATCTATATATGCCTATATATAGATATAGATATCACATTTTCTTTATCTATTCATCTATTGAAGGGCACCTAGGTCAGATCTATAGTTTAGCTATTGTGAATTGAGCTGCTATAAACATTGATGTGGCTGTATCACTGTAGGATCTGATTTTAAGTCCTTTGGGTATATGCCCAGGAGTGGGATAACTGGGTCAAATGGTGGTTCCATTTCAAGTTTTCTGAGTAATCTCCATACTGCTTTCCAGTATGGTTGCACCAATTTGCAGTCCCACCAGCAACGTATGAGTGTATCTTTGCCTTCATATCCTTGCCAACATTTATTATTATTTGTATTCTTGATTAATTGACATTCTGATTGGAGTGAGATGAAATTTTAGAGTAGTTTTGGTTTGCATTTCTCTAATTGCTAGAGATGTTGAATATTTTTTCCTTTATTTGTTGATTTAATGTATTTCTTCTTCTGTGAAGTGTCTGTTTAGTTGCTTAGACCATTTATTGATTGGGTTATTTTGGTTTTTGGTGTTAAGTTTATTGAGTTCTTTATATACCCTAGAGATTAATGCTTTATCTTATGTGCATATAGTAAAGATTTTCTCCCAATCTGTAGGCTCGCTCTTCACATTATTGATGTTTCTTTTGCTGAGAAGCAGCTTTTTAGTTTTAATCTATCCCATTTATTGATTATTGGTTTTACTTCTCCCCACTTTAGGGGTCGTGTTAAGAAAGTCAGATCCTAGGCCAACATGGTGAAGCATTGGACCTACTTTATCTTCTAGTTTACATAGGGTCTCTGTTCTAGTGCCTAAGTCTTTGATTCACTTTGAGTTGAATTTTGTGCAGGTGAGAGAGATTTAATTTCATTTTGTTACATGTGACTTTCCTTTTTTTTTCCCAGCACCATTTGTTGAATAGGCTATCTTTTCTCCCGTGAATGTTTTTGGCCCCTTTGTCTAGTATGTCTCTGTGTCTTCTATTCTGTACATTGGTCTACATGTCTGTCTTGGTGCCAATACCATGTTGTTTTTGTTACTCTAGCTCTATAGTATAGTTTAAGGTCTAGTATTGTGATGCCTCCTGCTTCGCTTTTCTTTCTAAGAATTGCTTTGGCTACTTTGGGTCTCTTATTTTTCCAAATGAATTTCATGATTGCTGCTTCTACTAGAACAAGACAAGGATGCCCTCTTTTTACCACTTTTACTCAACATTTTCCTTGAAATTCTAGCAAGAGCAATTAGACACAAGAAAGAAATTAAATGGATATGAATAGGAAAAGAACTCAAATTATCACTATTTGCTGATGACATGATTCTATTATTAGAAGATCAAAAAAATTAAACCCCAGAAAACTTCCAGAACTAATAAATGATTTCAGAAAGGTAGCAGGATATAAAATCAACACTCATAAATCAAACACACTCTCCTATACATCTGCAATGAATCCACTGAAAGATAAATTAGGGAAACTACCCCATTCACAATATACTTAAAAATATAAAATATTTGGGAATCAATCTAATAAAAGAAGTGAAAGACCTTTACAATGAAAACAAAATAACATTAAAGAAATAAATTTAAGTAGACCTTAGAAGATGGAAAGACTTCCCATGCTCCTGCATAGGCAGAATTACTATTGTAAAAATGGCCATACTACTAAAAGCATTATGCAGATTTAATGCAATTCCTATTAAAAACCCAAGGATATTACTCATAGAACTAGAAAAACTAATGTACTTTCGATAAGAAGACAGAAAAAGAGGGAAAAATTAAGGGCTCACCAAACAACTTTAAATGTACTGTCTTCCACCATGACTCTACAGTTTAGATTTATCACCTAGGAACTTGAGTATAAAGCAGCTTGAACTCCTTTCTGTGATGTCTATTTGTGAAGGTAATAAGATAACTTGCAGAAGGAGGGGAATAAGCATTCTATTTCTACAGAATAACAAGTAATGTCTATGGATGTTAGAGGAGATATGCCAAAGAGGTAATAACTCATCCAGAAAATTTGCCCTTCATCTCCTCCTCTAAGAGAATATGTAAAGATTTATCATATAGGTAACAAATAATAAGTAACCTATCCTAGAGTACACACATACATAAATATGTATACCAAAATTTTTATGCATATATGTATGCATAAAAAAATAAAGGAGATGCCCTGAAATATTATCAATGTTTTCCTGGGATTTGGAATTATAGTTGATATTTATTCCCTTATACAACATGATAATCTTTCAAAATATTTATTGATGATTTTTTTTCCTTCTTGGTAATTCTTTTTGTCCTACAATACATTACACAATTAAAATTAGAACCTAGGAAATGAAAATCAAACCCACAATGAGATATCATCTCACCCTAGTCAGTATGGCTATTATTATAGAAGATAAAAAATAACAAATGCTTGTAAATTTGTGGAGAAAGAGGAACTCTCATACATAGTTCATGGGAATGTAAATTAGTATAGCCATTATAGGAAACAGTACTGAGGTCCTTGACAAACTAGAAATAGAAGTACATATGACCCAGCAATCTAATTCCTGGGTATATACCCAAATGAATTGAAATCAATGTGTCAAGAGACACCTGCACTCACATGATTATTATACCACTATTCACAATAGCCAAGACATTAAATCAACCCAAGTGCCCATGGACAGATAAAGAAAATGTGGTGTGTGTGTGTGTGTGTGTGTGCATACAATAGAATATTATTCAACCATAAAACAAATGAAATTCTGTCATTTTCAGTAACATTGATGGAACTGGTATTTATTATTTTAAGTAAAATAAGTCAGGCACAAAACACAAATGCCTCATGTTTTCATTTATCTGTAGAAACTAAAGGTTGATCTCAATCAGGTAGAATAGAATAGTTATTACCAGAACCTGAGAAGGGAACAGCAGAGGATAGTATAGTTAATGAGTACAAAGGTACATTTGGATAGAAGGCATAATTTCTAATGCTCTGTATCACAGTAGGATAATTATAATTAACAACAAGTACTTGATTGTTTCAAAGTAAATAGTAGATAGAATTGGGGAGAAAATAATCTAGTAGAGAAGGGTTAGTTGAGAAAGAAATGATAAATGTATAAGGTGATAGATATACTAATTACTCTGATCTAATCACTATTTTGTGTACATTTATTGAAACATCACATTTTTTATACACTGTCCGGCAGCCGAACCTAGAGGTTGGAGCTGGGCTGCGTGCCGAGCCCTGTCCTCCGAAGGCTGGACTGCAGCCTCGAGTGTCTCGGTGGCCTGTTCGCCGCTGCACCTTCGGGCAGAGCCTGCTCTGGGGTCGTTCTGCACCCCCCTGCCAGGGGACCCGTGCTCCGGAGGAGGGGGACGGAGAGCCGCGGCGGCAGCCGCTTGGGCCCCTGGGGCCGGGCACAGGGCTGAAGAGCTGCGGAAGCCAGGGCGGCTCTGCTACGGTCGCAGACAAGCGTGGCCCAGAGACAGCGACAGCGGCAGGGTTTCATTTCTAGAAATCTGGACTGGAAACAGAAGCAGCAGTTTGTATAATCCCAAGAACTTGCTTATACCAGGAAGCTGTAAGGGCAACATGAATAGCATTGAGGAGATGTAACATGGTGGCAGGCGCAGAGAGATCAAGTCTCTGACATCTTCAACTGCGCGGGCATAGGGAGCCGTAAACTGTCTAAATGCTGTTTGCTCAGGATCACTAGGCAATGCTGAGCTGACGTGGATCTGGGGTGTACAGGCTGGGCCCCTCAGAACACACACACAGAGCCTGAATCGTAAGCAATTAAGCTCCGGTTCGCCTGCTTCCTGTGACTCAGCACTAACGATCCCGCTGAAATAATTGGCCGGCCCTTAGGAACTTACAGAGGTAAAAGCCAACCGAGCCTTCATAAGCAGTGGCCACAGGACTGAAACGGGGATTGGGAGAGACAGTCAGGACCCACCCGTTGCATTGGTCACCTGGCAAAGGGAACAAACGGTCACCATTTGCATGGGATATCACCATGGCAGAGAAACGGCGTCACGGGCGGAGGAGATAACTGCATTGAAACCAGCGCGACAGGTGTGTAATCCCCTAGTCATCTCTCTCCACACAGCAGGGAAAACTTAAGGGCCACTCCCAGCTCTCCTGTGAACGCAATAACCAGACCGAGGGAATCAGGAGTAGCGTGGGACTCGCGGCGCGGAACTCCCGGCTACCGCTCCCACCAGTGCTGACAACTGAGGTCTCTTGCACCAGCTACCGGGGGCGTGGCTACAGGAGGGCAAGCAAATTCGCTGGGGGATCTCAGCCCCAAGCTCTACAAACTTAGGGTCTGAGGGAGGCAAACAGGGAGAGTGAGCCCAGGTGTTCATGAAAACAGGGCTCCCAGGAGCAGCAGGCCTGGCGTGTAGCCAGTATTGTGGTGAGCGCCACAGGTGAGCACGGCCTGGCTTGAGGAAACACAAGACAAGGCCCTAGACACTCAGGATTGGAGACCCGCCCAGTCTAGGAGAAAGAGCGGCTGCACAGTGAATGGTTCCCACCTGTTGAGAGGAGAAGCTTGGCCCAGTGGGCACAGCGCCACCTACTGGAAGAGAAGTTAATAGAACTCTAGGACTGCATTTATTATTATTATTATCATTTTTTTTTCTTTTTCTTTTTTGTTTTTTTTTCTTTCTTTTTTTCTCTTCTTTTTCTTTCATTTTCAATTTTTATTTGTTGTTGTTCTTTAACTTTTTTCAATGTTTCTATTTTTTTTAATTTTTTTTTATTTTATTATTATTTTTTTTAATTTTAATTTTAATTTTTTATTATCACTATTATTTTTCTTAAAAAATTTTTTTTTTCATCTTTCCTTTCTTTCTTTATTATCTAATCTTTGTTATTCTTGTTTCTTTTGTCTTTTAATTTCTTTTCAATTTTCTTATTCCCCCTTCCTTGAATTCTACCTGCCTACTCTCATTCTCTTTAGTGACTTCTTCCCTTCCCTTCTAATATCTTTCCTCTCAAGCATCAAATAAATCTACAAGAGTAAACAGTAACTCAGCAGTCAAACAGAACAAGAAGAAACATGAGCAGCATAAAAAAGCAAGGAAGAAAAGTAGTACAAACAATGAAGGACAGCCTAAATATTCAGGAGGACCTAGAGTCAGCAGAAAAATGGTCATATAAAGAACTCAAGGAATACCTTAGACAGATGGAATGGAACCTTAAAGAAGATACGAGACAGAAAATTCAAACAGTGAAAGAACACTTTGAAAATGAATTACATAGACAGATAAAAGAAGAAGTTAAGCATCTTTATCAGGAGATTGAGATTATAAAAAAAAACCAAACAATAATTCTAGAAATGAAGGAAACGATAAACCAAATTAAAAACTCAATTGAGAGTATCACTAACAGAGTGGAGCAAGTAGAAGCCAGAACATCAGATAATGAAGACAAAATATATCATCTTGAAAAGAGCCTAGCCAACTCAGAAAGGCTGGTTAAAAACCACGAAAAAAACATCCAAGAGATATGGGATAACATAAAGAAACCAAACCTACGAGTCATTGGGATAGAAGAAGGTACAGAGATTCAAACCAAGGGAATGAGTAACCTGCTGAAAGAAATAATTACAGAAAACTTTCCAGAAATAAAAAAGGAAACGGATATACAAATTGTAGATGCATACAGGACACCGAGCACACAAAATCACAGTAGACCAACGCCAAGACACATTGTTATGAAGATATCCAATATACAGAACAAAGAGAAAATACTAAAAGCTACAAGAGAAAGGAGGCAGATTACATTCAGGGGTAAACCAATAAGGTTAACAACGGATTTTTCATCACAGACGCTGAAAGCGAGAAGATCCTGGAACAACGTATTTCAAACACTGAAAGACAATGGATGCCAACCAAGAATTCTGTATCCAGCAAAATTAAGCTTCAGGTACGATAACGAAATAAAAATCTTTCATGATAAACAAAAGCTAAAAGAATTTGCAGCCAGAAAACCAGCATTGCAAAGCATCTTGAGCAAAACACTACACGAGGAAGAAATGAAAAACAATAACCAAAACCATCAGTGGGAAGTGCCTCTATAAAGACAGAGGGCGGGGGGAAAGCTAACCATGGAGAAACAAACTAAATTAAAAAAAAAAAAAAGAAGAAGATAAATAATCAAACATGGCTGGAAGTACAAACCATATATCAATAGTAACTCTAAACATTAATGGCTTAAACTCTCCAATAAAGCGACATAGGCTGGTAACATGGATTAAAAAAACAAATCCAACAATATGCTGCCTCCAGGAGACACATCTAATTGGAAAAGACATACACAGGCTGAAGGTGAAAGGTTGGGAAAAAATATACCACGCACACGGTCCTCGTAAGCAAGCAGGGGTGGCCATCCTCATATCGAATAAAATTGACTTCAAGACTAAATTAATCAAAAGGGATAAGGAAGGACATTATATACTGTTAAAAGGAACCATTCACCAACAAGACATAACAATTATCAATATTTATGCACCAAATAATGGTGCTGCGACGTTCATAAAACAAATTCTCCTCAAGTTCAAGAATCAAATAGACCACAACACAATAATTATGGGTGACTTCAACACACCTCTCTCACAATTGGACAGATCCTCCAAACAAAAGCTGAATAAAGAAACTATAGAACTCAATATCACAATCAACAACCTAGACTTAACTGACATATATAGAATATATCAACCATCATCAAGTGGATATACTTTTTACTCAGCAGCACATGGATCCTCCTCAAAAATAGACCATATATTATGCCATAGGGCAACCCTCAGTAAATATACAGGGGTGGAGATAATACCATGCATTTTATCTGATCATAATGGAATGAAACTGGAAATCAATGATAAAAGAAGGAAGGAAAAATCCTACATCACATGGAAAATGAACAATATGTTACTGAATGATCAATGGGTTACCGAAGACCTAAAGGAAGAAATCAGAAAATTCTTAGAGATAAATGAAAATACAGACACAACATATCGGAATCTATGGGACACAATGAAAGCAGTTTTAAGAGGGAAATTCATCGCTTGGAGGTCATTCCTCAAAAAAAGGAAAAACCAACAAATAAATGAGCTCACACTTCACCTCAAAGCCCTAGAAAAGGAAGAGCAAAACAACAGCAAATGTAGCAGAAGGCAAGAAATAATCAAAATCAGAGCGGAAATCAACGAAATTGAAACAAAAGAAACTATTGAAAAAATTAACAGAACTAAAAGTTGGTTCTTTGAAAAAATAAATAAGATCGACAGACCTTTAGCCATGCTAACGAAGAGAAGAAGAGAGAGAACTCAAATCACTAACATACGGGATGGAAAAGGCAATATCACAACAGACACTACAGAAATACAGAAGACAATTAGAAATTATTTTGAAAACCTATATTCCAATAAAATAGAAGATAGTGAAGACATCGATAAATTCCTTAAGTCATACGATTTACCCAGACTGAGTCAGGAGGATACTCACAACTTAAACAGACCAATAACAATAGATGAAATAGAAGAAGCAATCAACAGACTTCCAACCAAGAAAAGCCCGGGACCGGATGGGTATACAGCAGAGTTTTACAAAACCTTTAAGGAAGAATTAATGCCAATACTTTTCAAGTTATTTCAGGAAATAGAAAAAGAAGGAGCTCTGCCAAATTCATTCTATGAGGCCAACATCACCCTGATTCCGAAACCAGACAAAGACACCTCAAAGAAAGAAAACTACAGACCAATATCTCTGATGAACCTAGATGCAAAAATTCTCAATAAAATTCTGGCGAATCGGATACAAAGGCACATCAAAAAATTGTGCACCATGATCAAGTAGGATTCATCCCTGGGATGCAAGGATGGTTCAATATACGGAAATCAATAAATGTTATTCACCACATCAATAGACTTAAAAATAAGAACCATATGATCATCTCAATAGACGCAGAAAAAGCATTCGACAAAGTACAGCATCCCTTTATGTTCAAAACATTAGAAAAAATAGGGATAACAGGAACTTACCTCGACATTGTAAAAGCTATCTATGCTAAGCCTCAGGCTAGCATCATTCTCAATGGAGAAAAATTGAAGGCATTCCCCCTAAAATCTGGAACAAGACAGGGATGCCCTCTATCACCACTTCTATTCAATATTGTTCTCGAAACACTGGCCAGAGCAATTAGACAGACGAAAGAAATTAAAGGCATAAAAATAGGAAAGGAAGAACTTAAATTATCACTATTTGCAGATGACATGATTCTATACCTAGAAGACCCAAAAGGGTCTACAAAAAAACTACTAGAACTAATAAATGAATTCAGCAAAGTGGCAGGATATAAAATCAACACGCATAAATCAAAGGCATTTCTGTATATCAGCGACAAAACTTCTGAAACGGAAATGAGGAAAAACACTCCATTCACAATATCCTCAAAAAAAATAAAATACTTGGGAATCAACCTAACAAAAGAGGTGAAAGATTTATATAATGAAAACTACAAAACCCTAAAAAGAGAAGTAGAAGAAGATCTTAGAAGATGGAAAAATATACCCTGTTCATGGATAGGCAGAACTAACATCATCAAAATGGCGATATTACCAAAAGTTCTCTATAGGTTTAATGCAATGCCAATCAAAATCCCAACGGCATTTCTTGTAGAAATGGATAAAGCAATCATGAAATTCATATGGAAGAATAAAAGACCCAGAATAGCAAAAGCAATTCTAAGTAGGAAGTGCGAATCAGGCGGTATAGCGATACCAGACTTAAAACTATATTACAGAGCAATAGTAACAAAAACAGCATGGTACTGGTACCAAAACAGGAGGGTGGACCAATGGTACAGAATAGAGGACACAGAGACTAATCCACAAAGCTACAACTATCTTATATTTGATAAAGGAGCTAAAAGCATGCAATGGAGGGAGGATAGCATCTTCAACAAATGGTGCTGGGAAAACTGGAAATCCATATGCAACAAAATGAAACTGAATCCCCTCCTCTCGCCATGCACAAAAGTTAACTCAAAGTGGATCAAGGAGCTAGATATCAAATCAGAGACTCTGAGTCTGATAGAAGAAAAAGTTGGCTACGATCTACATATTGTAGGGTCGGGCTCCAAATTCCTTAATAGGACACCCATAGCACAAAAGTTGATAACAAAAATCAACAAATGGGACTTACTTAAACTGAAAAGTTTTCTCTCAGCAAGAGAAACAATAAAAGAGGTAAATAGGGAGCCTACATCATGGGAACAAATTTTTACTCCTCACACTTCAGATAGAGCCCTAATATCCAGAGTATACAAAGAACTCAAAAAATTAGACAATAAGAAAACAAATAACCCAATCAACAAATGGGCCAAAGACCTGAACAGACACTTCTCAGAGGAGGACATACAATCAATCAACAAGTACATGAAAAAATGCTCACCATCTCTAGCAGTCAGAGAAATGCAAATCAAAACCACCCTAAGATACCATCTCACTCCAGTAAGATTGGCAGCCACTATGAAGTCAAACAACAACAAGTGCTGGAGAGGATGTGGGGAAAAGGGTACTCTTGTACATTGCTGGTGGGACTGCAAACTGGTGCGGCCAATCTGGAAATCAGTATGGAGATTCCTGGGAAAGCTGGGAATGGAACCACCATTTGACCCAGCTATTGCCCTTCTTGGACTTTTCCCCGAAGACCTTAAAAGAGCGTACTACAGGGATACTGCTACATCGATGTTCATAGCAGCACAATTCACAATTGCTAGACTGTGGAACCAACCCAGATGCCCTTCAATAGATGAATGGATAAAAAAAATGTGGCATTTATACACCATGGAGTATTACGCAGCACTAAAAAATGACAAAATCATAGAATTTGCAGGGAAATGGATGGCACTAGAGCAGATTATGCTTAGTGAAGCTAGCCAATCCCTAAAAAACAAATACCAAATGTCTTCTTTGATATAATGAGAGCAACTAAGAACAGAGCAGGGAGGAAGAGCAGGAAGAAAAGATTAACATTAAACAGATAGATGAGGTGGGATGGAAAGGGAGAGAAAAGGGAAATTGCATGGTAATGGAGGGAGACCCTCATTGTTATACAAAATTACATATAAGAGGTTGTGAGGGGAATGGGAAAATAAACAAGGAGAGATACGAATTACAGTGGATGGGGTAGAGAGAGAAGATGGGAGGGGAGGGAGGGGGGATGGTAGAGGATAGGATAGGTAGCAGAATGCAACAGTCACTAGTATGGCAATATGTAAAAACGTGGGTGTGTAACTGATGTGATTCTGCAATCTGTATTTGGGGTAAAATTGGGAGTTCATAACCAACTTGAATCTAATGTATGAAATATGATATGTCAAGAGCTTTATAATGTTTTTAACAACCAATAAAAAAAAAATTAAAAAAAAAAAAAAAAAAAAAGAAACATCACATTTTTCCCTCTAAATATGCTCAATTACTATGCGTTGATTAAAAATAAAAATATATTTAAAAATTGGACTCTGACACTGAAGCTTATTGCCCCTGGGAATGTAGGACAAACAATAACCCAGCAATAACAAAGAATCAAATTTTATTACATTTGAGTTTCACAATAATATTGTGAAGTCCTTGGTTAGGATAGTATAAAAGCCAAAGAAACTTTGGTTTGCTAGAGTGAGGCACTTAAGAGAAGAAGAGTACTTCAGAATTCTAAAAACCTGCTTTTTCATATCAAGATCAAAGACTGATAGTCCCAAGGTTTACATCTGAACTATCTAGTAGGGAAGAATTTATAATACAGGGACAGTTTTCAGCTATAAAAAAAAAAGAGGACAGAAAGATCTTTGCTGTACTGGGGGAGAAGTCTGGAGAGGCTTTAGAGAGAAAGGAAAACTTCAGATGTTAGTGGGCAACTATGGTTCCTGATTCTCTCTCCAGGTCAAAAACAAATGAAATGAAAGGGAAGATAGAAAGAAATTCAAATAGATTGAGAATTCTAAAAGTGCCCCACTTTCCAGTTGTATTGTTTGGAGAAAGGAGACTCTAAGATTGTCTTGGATTACCATAAACAGCAATGTAGCATGTTTAGGCAGAGAGGAATTAATATATCATCAATTTTCCCTAAATCTCAGGAAGTCTTAAAAGTTTCCAGGGATATGAATGGAGTAAGGAAAATGACTAAGAATTAAGAAATTGTACTGGGTGTGGTGGTGCACATGTGTAATTTCAGTGGCTTGGAAGGCTGAGGCAGGAGGATCACAAGTTCAAAGCCAGCCTCAGGACTTAGCAAGGCCCTGAGCAACTTAGTGAGATCCTGTCTTAAAAAATACAACAAGGTCGAGGATATTGCTGAGTGGGTAAGCACCACCGAGTCCAATCCCTGGTACCAAAAGTGAAAAAAAGAAAAGAAAGAAATTGCATGTCTGCCAAGATGTCAACATAGCACAAGGAATGGGAACTAAATAGTAGAAGATGCAAATCAGACCACTAAAGCCTAATACTGTTAAACTTGATTGAGGTTTTCAGCAACTCACTTATCTATATGAGCTAAACAAGGGGGAGATTCTATCAGTATAAGTTTACTACCAGGCTTCCCATCCTTTCACTTATCCATTTATCCTACCTCCAAATCATGACTATGTATTACTCATACCAAGAAGGAGCATCATACAAGTAGGAGCATCAGCACTGAATGCAGACAAGGTGATACCCAACACTAGGCTAGATAAATATATAAATATAAATATAGGTGTATGTGAGCATACACCTCAGTGGAAGTCAAAACGTATAGAAGGTTAACACTCAGACCCAAAGAAAATTAGTACACCCAGAAGAAGGGAGGAGGAAGAAATGAATGAAGAGAATCATAAGGAAATGAGTTTAAAACTATAAGTACTAAAGATCTATGATATTTAAGACTAAATTTACTGAAGATAGTTGAGACACAGGTTAATAAGCTAGATGAAGTTCAGTTATATGAAAATAAATAACATGGTGTTCTTGTTCATCTGAATTTGTAACTGTAAAATTGTCTACTTACTCTCTTTCTTTAAAGTTTCTAGAATTTTCCAAGTTCATTGCATATTTGCATTTATTTCTTTGAACCTCAACAAAACAAATATTAAAATAAAACTATCAACATTTTCAAAGATGCAGATTAATGTGTTATTTTTAAAGTTTGAGACTAGTAATATCTAAATTTATATCTAGAGTCATTATAAATGAGGAAGTTCTGCTTCAGAAAGTAAAGTGAACAACTTAAAAGCTGACAGGGACTTGTTAATATATTTTAAATTAATATACATCAAATCTGTTAGAAGCTGCTAAGATCTATATGTAAATGTCTGGAGAGAAAATTTTTGCCCTAATAATAGTAAAAACTTCATTTTAAATAAAAAATTGACATTTGATAAATACCTTGCTAAAGGTATAAACAAAGTGCTATGGGAGCAAATGCTGGGGAGCCATTAGCTCCTTTGAAAGGTCCATCAATCTTTTGCAAGTTGACTCTGCAATCCTAAACATATAAAATGATGACAGTGAACAATGGTATTTCCTTTTGTTTGGAAATTTCCATAATGGACACGTGATAGAAGTCAAAGTAAAAGGGATGTAATGGGATCCTTGCTGTCCTGGAATATATATGGTATAACTAAGGACAGAGAAGTAAAAAATATTCTGTCATTGTTGAACTCAAACCAGGAATTGAAACTCTTAGGACTCTGACAGACATGCATTTTTGGTTTATAATTTTCTTTTAAATAAACTTACCCATATACTATGCTTTCCAGTTTGTCACTGCACACATCATTCCCTTTTGGAAGTACAGTTATTATACAATAATAAAGAATAGATATTCTAGAATTCTGAGCACTTGAATTGAAATTGAAAATCTAACACTTTCTAGGCATGTGACCTTGGAAAAATGAGTTACTCTCCCTGAGTCTTGGTTTTCTTGTCTTTAAAATAGAGACAGTAATAGGAGAGTCCTGTTGAGAATTAAATGACTTAAAACTTATAAAGCATTTAGAATAATGCCCAATACACAATAAGTACTGCATAAAGTTTTTAAAAATAATTATTGACTTACCTCTAGCATAATTATGTACCTTCCATGGGCCCTGAAAACTTGTGGGCTTATATATCTGGCTTAATTTTGTCTTCAAAATGATTTCATCTTGATCCTCCATAGAAGGGATTTGGATGACCTTTTTTTAATGGTGGAAAATGATGGATTCCAAAGGGTTTTTTTTTGTACATCTCTTCCTTATATGTACCATGTGACTGACTCATTGCCATCATCATATGAAATCTTCTGAGCTTCTTAAATTATGGGGATACTAAGGGGCACAAGATACAGTCCTTGTCTTTGAGGTGATTACTGTCCAGTGCGAGAAAATGAAATTGTACATGGCAAGTAAGCACAGTAGAATATTGCATATGCTAAGTTATAGGTGAAATAAGTCTGTTGAAGAAAGCAGTAATCACAGAAAGATTGGATAGACTGATTCAGGTCTATAAAGAATATGAGAATGAGTAGTTCTTGAAAGGAAAATAGGACTTAGATCTAAGAATTAGATAAATGAAGGAATTATGAACAAAACCCATGCTAGCAAAATTATATAGGCAAGAATATATCTGCAAGCTTTTGAGCAATTATGCACAGATTTGAGTAGGGAGTTGGTTGTATGTCAGAAATTATAGGAGACAAGGCTAGACCCATAGATGAGGACCAGACTGAGGAGAACTGGGAATCCCAAATGAAGGCTCTAGGTTTTATTTTGAAAGTAGTAGTGAGTCAATCAAGATTTTTAACACTGGGAGAGGTTGGGGAGAGAGAATGAATTGTTTTTGCAAGGTAATATTTTTATGACAATTAATCTATTAGCAGGGCATAAGATGGATGGAGTGAGTGGATATTAGAGCAGTTAGGACACTAGAGAGGTAACATGAAGACTAGCTGAGAGACTGTTGAAATAAACAGTCTGAGATTAAGTTAACCTAGATTGGTATCAGAGTGAAACTATGAACCTGGAACTGAAAGGAGGCAAGCCAAAGATATTACTCGGGAAACAGAATCTTTCATTTTTTAATCAAATTAACTTCTCTTCATACATCAAGAGGATGAGTTAGTTATTCAAAAATTATGTTCTCCCATAGCTATATGGGCATTTATCTACACTGAGGAAAACCAAACTATGCTGTTAAAATAACTATTTCTTCTTAACTTTTAGGTTATGGGGTCTGTCTTGTTTCTTTGTGTTGTTTTTGTGTTTGTTGTATCTCTAGAATCTACAACAATGTCTAATATATATTAAATTTTTAAGAAGTATAAAATAGAACCAAATATGAATAAAGAAGTAGGTTTTGAGGCTACTTTGTATTTGGAAGATTAAGAGAATATTACAAAAAGAAGGAGTTCTAGATGAGGAGCAAACTAGGGGGAAGTTCCAGGAGAGCTTTAAAAATCAATATCTTCTCCTCTCTCTCCTTCTCCTTCTCCCTCCCTTCCTGTGTGCATTTAAATAACTTGGTGCACATTTGTTATAACTATAAAAATTAGGCTTCATTGGGAATGGAAATCAGGAGCAATCTGTTTGAGGTTGAACTATGGAAGGAAATAGAGCATCTGGGTGATATGCTATATGAAATAGGTAGAGAAGTTTGGATACCTGAGATGGAGAACCTAATTAAAGAGTGGATTAGGGTTCTCAAGGACTAAAAACATTCCTTGGACAATAACAATCAGATAAATGCCACCATGATTTCCAATTTTGGGGTTAACTTTCCACTATCCCCGAAAAGACAAAGTTGCATAGTACTAAAAGAAATATAGCCATGTTACTCTTGGGTTCATGTAGTATTTTATAAATTATATTTGTACTCTCATATCCATAGGATGGGAAAGTGTTTTTCCTAAAGACTATCTTTTAAACAATTAGAAAATGTAGAAAACTATCTTATCTCCTAAGGGTGAAAACTATGTCTTATCTCCAGAGTTAAAAGAGCTTATGAAACTTGACAATTTCCAAGTGGCAAGGCATACGAACTTCTCAGGAGGTATCTGCTTCCTTTTATCCTGAGATAATCACTAAATTATTTGTCTACAATCTATATCTCTGGACGTAATATAACAGCAATATGCCTCAAATGGCTCATAATCATCAGTGAAGCATGGATCTTACTCAAGAAGGGGCATACACTGAAGTTTACTAATTGTTCCTTGAATTACACTGAATTGCACTTGCAGGGATGATGACTGAGCTAGCCACATGTAGCCAAAAACCACCCAACTGTGATATTTCTAGTCAAGGTTTCGGTACATCTGTGGCTAGAAAGTAGAGCAAGAAAACCTAACACATCTAATGAGGCAGAGTGAGAAACTAGGATTTTCATGGGCCTTAGAATAAGACATCCATGTATTTGAGTCCTTTCGTTGAAACTATCTCTGTGAACTTGAGCAAGTTTATTAATTTCTCTGAGCTCCAGTACTATATCTTCAGAATTAAGATTATAATAATGTCTACCTTCTACAGTGATTATTAGGATCAAACAGGGTATTTACAAGCATCAGGGAAGCAATATTGGCCTCATAAACTTATGTGCCTTAACCAAGTGAGTAAAGCATTGTATCATTGCAGCTACACTAGTATGGCAGACAGAGTAATGTCCTCCCTCCAAAGGTGTCCACACCCTAATCCCCACAAATATTTTACATTACATGGAAAAGGGGATTTTTTTCAAATGTTATTGTTAAAGATCCTGAGAAGGAAAAAAAGTATTCTTCATTATTCTGGTGGGCTTCACATAATTACATAGGTCCCTGTCAGAGGAGGCAAGAGATTCAAAGAAAAAGGAGATGTGATGATGGAAACAGAAATTGAACTGATATACTTTAAAGTTGGAGGAGGGAAGCTTAAACTAAGGAATGCAGATGACCTCTGAAAGCTGAAAAAGTTAAGGAAACTGATTCTCCCCTACAGCCTTCAAAAGGAACACAGCCCTATGGACACATTGACTTGAAGATTTTTTTTATCTTCAAAAAAGTAAAATAATAATTAATGTAGGTTTAAGCCACTACGTTTGTGGTAATTTGTTATTTCAGAAATAGGAAACTAATATATTGACATTTGGAATAAAGGATTCTGCATACTGTCATCATTATTCAAAAAATAGTTTTATAGATGGTTTCATCAAATATGTCCATAGCATGGCACCATAGCACTCATTGTCTATAAAATAGCCAAAAAACCCTCCAGAAATCTTTTTCCAAATCACAGCATCACTCAGGAACATGAGCCCTCAATGGTCATCACTAGTAACATTTCTTACAACATGGCCATAGATTTCTAACATGGGCCAAATGAATTTTTTATTGATATTTGTGACTTTCCTCATGGATAATTCTCACTATGTGGCTACAAGAGATAGGAAAAAATGATGTTATCATTTCTTTTACCATTTAAGGAAAAATTTCCTGCTTTATACAACTGTGTGTGCATGAGGGTTGGTTCCAATTGAATGAATGATTGGTACTGTTCCTATGGGTAACATAAGCCTTCTGGTTTCTGCTCAGTAGACTCTAATATCACTTGATGCTAAGGTGATGTGGGCACCACTTCAACTGTCCAAGTGAGCCATTTGTATTGCTTTGGTGTGAAACAGGGAGATATGTGCTACCATAGAAATGTGCTTAGGTAAGATGTTTGCCATTGTCCCAGGAGGTGTACATAAGTTCAGAAGAGAATAAGACATATTCGAATGTTCACTTTCACTGGATTAGGAATTTGCTCCTTTCAATTTTATAAAATCACTGAAGCATTTTCTTTCAGTACTAAACCAATGCTGACTTGTTTTTTAAAAAGACAACCTTACCATGTAATGCATTTTAACTGTGAAAAGAATGGTTGGGAATTCTGTTCCTTTCTCCATTATTTTGAATTTTTTAAAATATAGCATTCAGTGTAAAATTCACTATGGACAACAGTGTTTACATTCTCCTGTCAGTGTCAATATATTCAGCTTTACTTTTTAAAGAAGCAAGCTTCTGTCTGTTGGACATAAAATCTTAACTATTTAGTTATTGGAGGGAAAATAGCAGATATACTCTGAGAAGACCAAACTTTGTATTTCCCTTACATATTGGTTATGGAAATTCCAGATGTCTAATAGTCAGATGCATGTAATCTTTACTTAACTAATGGGATCTCTACACTAATCCCTTCCTTTTAGGCAAATGACCAATATTACAACTTGTCTCAGAACTTCATACAATGTCTGGAATTTATGGAAGAATTAATTCATTCATCCCTCCACTTGTTCAACAAATATTTATTGAGCACCTATCTTTTACTAGGAATATGTGATGGGAATATAGAAGAGAATAAGATACATCCTTGCCCTCATGTCTAACAATTGGTACATAATAGACATGTATAATATGCCTGATAAATGAATAAATTTATTCATTCATTGATAGTTCAAAAGTTAACTTCTATGGGTATGTGTGATCATATGGTATTTAGAATTTAACTGGGTAGAAGACACTATAGCAGTAATGAATCTCCTATATCTAATCATCTACACCTATGTCACTGATGATTCTCATTTTAAAATGTAACCTCTGATGCTAATGATAACCCTGCAATCTTCAATGATGTTTACTATATTCTTATTAAAACAGGAAAGTAGCCTCAGATACTTTAAGCTAGAATTGGGAATGTTGGGGAAAAAGTAGTTTTAAGTATCCATAAGTAAATCTAATTATTTCAGAGTCTGTAAAGAGTAATGATTTCTAAAGAACACAAGATATGGAGTCATGTAGCCTGGATTTGAATTTCAGCTCTGTCATGGGGATTTATATACCTTTCTAAACTTCAATGCAATGTTTAAGATGGGGATAGTAATACTGAACCATCAGAGTTCTAAGAATTAAATAAGATAATTCAGGTAAATCATGTATCATAAGGACATATACATATTCTTTTACTGTAACAGAATACCAACTTAATCAACAAAAAAGTAAAAGGTTTATTGTGACTCACAGTTTCAGAGGTTTCAGTCCAAGTTCTCTTTGCCCTGTTGCTGTGGGCCTTCAGTGGTAGTACATCATGGCTGGAGTGTAATAGAGGACACCAGTTCATCTCATGGCAGCTGAGAAGCAAAAACAGAAGAAAGTGCTGAGATCTCAATATCCCATTCAAGGGCATGCTCCCAATGACCTAATTTCCTTCAAATAGGCCCCAACTCTTTAAGGTTCCACTGACTCTCAATAGTGCCATGGGGTGGGAATCAAGCCTTTAATGCTCAGACTTTTGAGTGACATTTCAGATCTAAACTATAAAATTATTGTTATCATTTTGGTGTCATTATGCTGATTTTTCACAGATTCACTTAAATTAAGAGTCTACTCTATCTTGGCTACTCAAACCTCATGGACTTTTAAATGCAACCACAAAAGAAATTGTGTCACAGAGAAAAATAATGTGACTTTGGTTCTCCTTTCTGATCCAAACATCCCCTCCATGATATCTTCTTTGCCTCTTTAGTTTTAAGCACCATTACAATCACACACACACACACACACACACACACACACACACACACGAAAGGGAGGCATAGAGCTAGAGATGCTATGCCAGTGGTGATGGATTGATGGATTGATAGTTTCTGCTGGGGATGATTTGTTGAGAAGGATCCTGAGATTGCACTGGGAATCAACACATAAAACTAGCATGATTGATTAGTAATGTGTGTCAAGTACTGAAATTAGTAAGTGATATCATGTATACTTTATTATGAAGAAAGGATAGGTCATTACCATTTCAGTATGATTTTAATCTATCTTTAAAAGAAATTTGTAATACATGCCTTTTAAGTTCTAATGCATATTTTGGAATAAAAGTCTAGGCTTCTTTGTTAATTGATTTTATTTTTAAATACATGACAGTAGAATGCATTACAATTCTTATTACACATATAGAGCACAATTTTTCGTATCTCTGTTTGTATATAAATTATGTTCACACCAATTCATGTTTTAATACATGTACTTTGGATACTGATGTCCATCATATTCCACCATCATTGCTAACCCCCTGCCCTATCTAAAGTTCATCTATTCCTCCCATGCTCCCCTTCCCTACCCAACTATGAGTCAGTCACCTTATATCAGAGAAAACATTCGGCATTTGTTTTTTTGGGATTGGCTAACTTCACTTAGCATTATCTTCTCCAATGCCATCCATTTACCTGCAAATGCCATGATTTTATTTTTTTATTGCTGAGTAATATTCCATTGTGCATATATGTCACATTGTTTTTATCCATTCATCTACTGAAGGGCATCTAGGTTGGTTCCACAGTTATCTATTGTGAATTGTGCTACTATAAACATTGATATGGCTGTGTCCCAGTAGTATGCTCTTTTTAAATCTTTTGGATATAGACCGAGGAGGAGGGATAGCTGGGTCAAATGGAGGTTCCATTCCAAGTTTTTCAAGGAATCTCCATACAGTTTTCCATATTGGCTGCAGGAATTTGCAGTCCCACCAGCAGTGTATGAGTGTACCTATTTCCCCATATCCTCAACAACACTTGTTGTTTGTATTCATAATAGCTGCCATTCTGACTGAAGTGAGATGAAATTTTAGAGTAGTTTTGATTTGAATTTCTCTAATTGCTAGATATGATGAACATTTTTTCATATATTTGTTGATTGATTATATATCCTCTCTAAGAAGTGTCTGTTCATGTCCTTGGACCATTTATTGATTGGATTATGTGTTTTGTTTTGTTTTTTTTTTTTTTTTTGGTGCTTAGCTTTTTGAGTTCCTTATATACCCTAGAGATTAGTGCTCTATCTGATGTGTGAGGGATAAAGATTTGCTCTCAGGATGTAGACACTCTATTCACCTCACAGATTATTTCTTTTGCAGAGAAGAAAGGTTTTAGTTTGAGTCCATTCCATTTATTGATTCTTGTGCTATAGGATTCTTATTAAGGAAGTTGGGGCCTAATCCCACATGATGAAGATTAGGGCCTACTTTTTCTTCTATTAGATGCAGAGTCTCAGGTTTAATTCCTAGGTCCTTGATTCACTTTGAGTTGAGTTTCGTTCATGGTGAGAAATAGTGGTTTAATTTCATTTTGTTGCATATAGATTTCCAGTTTTCCCAGCATCATTTGTTGAAGAGGTTATTTTTTTCTCCAACACATGTTTTTGGCATCTTTGTCTAATATAAGATAATTCTAATTTTGTGGGTTAATCTCTGTGTCCTCTATTCTGCACCATTTGTCTACTGGTCTGTTTTGGTGCCAATACCATGCTGGTTTTATTACTATTGCTCTGTAGTATATTTTAAGGTCTGGTATAGTGATGCTACCTGCTACACTCTTCCTGCTAAGGATTTCTTTAGCTATTCTGGTTCTCTTATTTTTCCAGATGAATTTCATGATTGCTTTTTATATTTCTATGAGGAATGTCATTGGGATTTTGATCAGAATTGCATTAAATCTGTATAGTGCTTTTGGAAGTATAGCCATTTTATAATATTAATTCTGCCTATCCAAGAGCAAGGTAGTTCTTTCCATATTCTAAGGTCTTCTTTGATTTCTTTATTTAGGGTTCTGTAGTTTTAATTGTATAGATCTTTCACCTCTTTTGTTAAGTTGATACCCAAGTATCGCATTTCCTTCTCAGAGGATTTGTCACTGATATGCAGAAATGCCTTTGATTTATGAGTGTTGATTTTATATCCTACTGCTTTGCTGAATTCATTTACTAGTTATAGAAGTTTTATGGTGGAGCTTTTTGGGTCTTCTAGGTATAGAATCATATCCCCAGCAAATAGTGCCAATTTGAGTTCTTCTTTTCATATATATATATATATATATATATATATATATATATATATATATATATATCCCTTTAATTTCTTTCATCTGTCTAATTGCTCTGGCCAGTGTTTCAAGAACTATGTTAAATAGAAGTGATGAAAGAGGGCATTCCTGTCTTTTTCCAGTTTTTAGATGGAATGCCTTCAATTTTTCTCCATTTAGAATGATGATGATGTTGGCCTGGGGCTTAGCATAGATAGCCTTTATGATGTTGAGATATATTCCTGTTATCCCTAGCTTTTCTAGTATTAGGCTTCTTATTAAATAATTTTCTGGCATTAGAAAGGAAATAAGTGTGTTTTGAGGGTACTATTGACTTTCTGAAATCATATCATATGATATAATGACGTACTTTACTTTTGCATAAGTTGGGCCTCAATTTTGTGATTCCACAAATTATTTGCCGTACACAAATATAAGACAACCTACTTCCTTTAATAAAAGTTCCACTAATGACCTATCAAAAGATGACATTGTATATTCATATGGTGGGATACTAATCAGCAACTAAAAATGAAAGAATTACTTATACATGCAATATTAATAAATCTCACAGTTTGCTGAGTATAAAAGGCCAGACACAAAAGGCTACATATTATATAATTCTACTTATGTATATGAATTTCTAAAACATGCAGAACAACTCTTTGCAGCAGTTCTCAAACTGGATTGTATTATAGAATTACCAGGAAAGCTTGTTACACATAGTTTCTGGCCCCCATTCCCTGTATTTCTAATTCAGTTGTTCTGCGATGAGGCCTGAGAGTTTGTATTTTTACTGAGTTCCCAAGTGATGTGGTTCAGGGTCCACACTTTGAAAAACAGTGATATATGGTGATAGAAGTCAGAATAGTGGTTAGTTATACTGTATGTATATGGGTATATAGAGGGAGTTATTAATAGGGAAGGGATACAAAGGAACTTGTTTGGAAGGTGTTAATATTTTATATCTTAACCTGGGTCATCACCTTGTAGATATATACACAGGTAAAATATTACCCAACTGTACCCTTTACATTTGTGACTTACTCTCTATATACTGTATATAAATTTTACCTTTAATTACAGGAAAGAACATAGGCTTTGAAATCAAACACATTAAGTTTACATTCCTAGCTCTGCCACTTACATTTCTGTGGCATTTGGCAAGATAGTTCATTTACCCAAGCCTTAGTATTTTCATAAATAAAATTGGGTTAATAATAATACTACCTCATATGGTTGTTAGAATCAAATAAGATGATCCTTATTATAAGGTACTGAGTATTATACTTTGCATAGAGTAAACACTTTCCAAATGTTTGCTATTATTTGGCGACATGAGTCTAAGTATATGTATCAAGTAGTTCTTCCTCATCTCCTACCACACACTCCTATTTATCCTCTCCATTTGCACTGGCATTCTTCATCTTAGAAAAGCCTTCAGTATGGGCTGGGGTTGTGGCTCAGCAGTAAATTGCTTGCCTAGCACATGCGAGGCCCTGAGTTTGATCTCAACACCACATAAAAATAAATAAATAAAGGTACTGTGTCCAACTGCAACTAAAAAATAAATATTAAAAAAAAAAACAGAAAAGTTCTCAGTATCTCATTGCTTAATACCACCTTGACTAGTGAGCTTCTACTGAAACAAAACTATTTCTCCATAATACTGGCAAGTCCTGACCTGGAACCACTTGCCTCCCTGATTGCAAATGAACAGCTGTCTCAATCAAGACAGGTGTACCTTGGTGCTCATCATGGGCACAGAGTGTTCCCTGAATGTTGCTGAGAGTCCCTGAACTAGGTAAACCACCCATGAAATCCAATTCAACTTAGGAAAATAGGTTATAAGTGTGACTCACTGAAGATACCTCTCTGAGGAAATAATCCTGGCAGTGGTTAGCTCCAAGGACATAAACTTGTAGAGGTAAACATATCCGGGTCACAGATTCAAGCTTTTTATCCCTGTTTTCCATGATGCTATAACTTACGCTCTCTATATTTCTTGGTTTTAGGCTCCTTAAATACCACTAATTCTCAAAATGCACTCTAACTAGAAATTTATCTTATTAACTCCCTACTTCCCCCTCTTAACTCACGATATCAGGTATTATTCTCTATTTAATTTGATGCAAAGAATACTGCCTTAGCCCTTTCCCTGTGCAAGCACTGTGCTATGTGATACAGATACAAAACTAAAATGTACCTGATTCCTGTCCTTGAGAATTCTGTGAATGGAGTAAAAAGGCCACATAAGTAGATGTTGATAGATAAAGCAAGGTGTATCCAGGTGACACTGAAGAGAACTACCTATATTAGAAGGTAGTTTTTTTGTGAAATAATAAACAAATGCTTCCTGGAATAAATCACCTTTTCAGATCTTTAGAATTAGAGGAAGTAGGCTAAAGCCAGGAACTTGTTCTGGTATAAAAGAAGAAAACACAGGTTTGGGGTGTTTGAATGGGGAGGTGAAAGGAAATGTAAGGACAAGTGTTTATGTGTAGTTAGGGATGAAATACGCCAGAGAGGTTCAAGGAATGATGGGCTTTGTTGGACCTAGAAGTAGGCATGAGTCTAGCCGTTTTGCTAATGATCAGGGTTTATCCACAACAGAGGTAAATTAAGGCTCTTTTTTGTCTTACCTTTTAGTGTGCTCCTATATGACCAATCCCCAAAATGACTTTTATGGGCCTGGGAATACAAGCCAAAAGAGCATACAAGCTACTATTAAAATAAGAAGAAGTTTGACAACAGCCCCATGACACAGGTTAAAAAGCTATACACAACTATGAGAACTGTTCTGCTCTTTCCCAACCCATCTCCACCCAACTGAGGGAAAAAAATAAACATTTATAAATTGGGGAGTTGAAGAGCCAAGAATAGGTGCAATAAAATATGTTGCTTTTGAAGATTGATTTTGTGCTTATTAGTGGGGAAAAAGCAGCCTCACTTTTATTACGAAGGCTTGCAATTGATTAGACAGAGTGAAGACTCATCATTTTTCCCAGTGTTTTTATTAAAATGAATAAGGCATTTTGTTTTTCACAATATTATTATGCAATTGCACAGCACATTTTTGCACCCCTCTGTTTTATAAGGTTCTTCCTGCAGGCAGTCCTGTTATATAACCCTAACCCTGGCCCTTTATAAATTGATCATGTTGCAGAGGTACTACTAACTCATTGTCCTCCAAGTAAGCATCTGAAATGTCATCTCTTAAAACTGGGGCCTGTTCTTAGGATTCTATTAGGAGTCCAATCATTCATTCTCTGTTCATGGTGATATCCTTTGAAAAGTGGTGGATCATCACTCATTTTCAGATAGGAAAAGAGCTGACCCCAATCCTATCAATACTTTATATGGAGGGTAAATGATATTCAGTAGAGAAAAACACAATGGAAACATCAAAAAGTGAAATTGTTGTACACATATATGTATGTGTATGCGCACATGTTTAGAGAGGGGAGGAGGAAGAAAGAAAATCCTTATTGAAATCCCTTTAACCATTTATCTAAATTGTAAAGGGAATACTGTAGCCAGGTGATGTATTTTATCTCAAAGGAAAATAACATCATGCTACATGAGCCACCAAAACAGCAGTGTAACCTTGAGTAAATTAAGTCCATTATGTGCATGCTACAGTGGCTCTCCTGACCTAATCTGTAGATGATTTCATTGCAGCATAGGCCAACCAAACTGCTTCAGTTGCCATGATGGGGTTCAGGGTTGCTGCAATATCCAAACTCTGGGGAGTAACATATATGCAGAAATCTGGATGAGTTTCTAGGTTTTGAATAATTCTTTAGCCTCAAGCTATCATAGTACCCCATCAGCTCACCATTAAGCATATTCTCGACCAAAAGAAAAGTTGGGCAAGAAAATGAGCTCTAGATCTAACTCTAAGCACTGGCTTCAGACCTCTTCAGTCTGCAGAGAGTATTTTTTATGGATGCTTCCAGTAGCATTTTTTATAGTACTCTTTTGTATATAACTTTTTTGTTGCTGTTTAGTTGTTGATGGACCTTTATTTTATTTATTTGTATGTGATGCTAAGAATCAAACCCAGTGCCTCACACATGCTAGGCAAGCACTCTTCCACTGAGCTACAACCCCAGCCCTGTCAATAATATTGTATTGCAATTTTCACGTGTATTTCTGAATGTGTGTGTGTGTGTGTGTGTGTGTGTGTGTGTGTGTGTAGGGACAGATAGAGAGAGAATGAATATCTGCCCAACTAGTCTCTAATTTTCTTGAGAGTAAAGAACTTGTTGTTTACCTCTTTCTTCAGAGTGACAACATGGAACACTGCTTAACTATGCCAGCTCGGAAGTGAATCTCTCTGGCTTCAAATACTAGTTCTATCACTAACAAGATGTGTGAGATTTAATAAGTTATTTAGCTTCTCTGAGACACATTTTTTTTGGTTGGTAAAATAGAGATGATATTACTTCATACCTCATAATTATCTTGAGAATATTATATAATATGAAGATAAGTATATGTGGAGATCATTTGTAAAGCACTCAGAGCATTGTTTGGCACATAGTAGCATTTAATAAAGTTAGCTAGAATTGTGATCACTATTATCTTAAAACTCAGAAAATACAAAGCACACATGAGCTAGAAGTAATTGCCTATCTATCACATGCATGTGTTTTATTTATTTACTGAAAAGATTGCAATAGTAAAATATACTTATCCAAAGAGTTTCAAATAAGGTAGACATTTTAAAAGTATACAGGCAAAGTGATCCCTTAAGACTCCCCCCATCAATAGCACTCCTTTCTTCAGATGCCATGGGAAACTCATATCCTATAAGACTTTTTCCTATGCAAATATATTACATTGAGGTTCTTTTCAAATTTTACAAATTGAAATTGATGTCATGTTATAAATGCTCTATTGTAAATTGTTTTTATATCTCAACAATTAATCATAGGAATATTTCCATACTTCTGTGCCCCTGTATCAAATACACCTCATTTAAAACAATTAGAACATTTTACTCAGACATAGTGGTTGAGTTCATGCCAATAGATCATATATGCATAGACTTCTATTTCATTCACATTCTTGTCCTCTTTCTCCCCACCCCCATTCTCCTGCCTCTATTCTATTGCTCTTCCTTTCATTCATCTACTTATTTATTTTTTATTGGTTCTATCTATATATAAAGGAGAAATTCCTGTGGTATATTTATATGCACATAGCATGAATTTTTAAAATTCATTCTCCGTTTTCTCACATTTTCTGTCCCTCCTATCTCTCTCTGGATTTTGTTCTTCTACTCTACTGATCTTCTCTATATCTTTATGCTATCTGATTCTACCCTCCTTATTTCCTTAATTTTGCTCTAGCTTCCATATATGAGAGGAAAAAATTGACCCCTGAATTTCTGAGACTGAATTATTTCACTTAACATTATATCCTTCATTCCCATCCATTTACTAGCAAATGCCATAATTTCATTCTTATTTATGGCTGAATAAAATTCCATTGTTATATATACACTACAATTCCTTAATTCATTCATATATAGACAGACACCTTAGCTGGTTCCACAACTTGGCTATTGTGAGCTTCACTGCTATGAGCACTGATCTACCTCTATCAATATATTATGCTGATCTTAGTTCTTTTGGATAAATACCAAGGAGTGGTAGTATTAGTGGTAGTGATAGTAATTCCATTCCCAGTTTTGTGAAGATTCTCCAAACTACTTTCCAGAGTGGTTGTACTAGTATACAGTCCCACCAACAATGTACAAATGTGTCTTTTCCTCCACATCCTCGCCTACATTTACTTTTATTTGCATTCTTGATCATTTCCATTCTGACTGGCAGGAGATCAAATCTTAGTGTAGTTTTGATTTGCATTTCCCTGATTGCTAGGGACATTGAACATTTTTCCATATATTTGTTGACCATTTGTTTTTCTTCTTGTGAGAAATATCTATTTAGTTCTTTTGCCCAGTTATTGATTGGGTTATTTTTTCAGAGGTATTAAGTTTTCTGAGTTCTTTATATATTCTGTATATTAATGCCCTGTCAAAGGAGCAGCTGGAAAAGATTTTCTCCCATTTCATAGATTTTCTCTTCACTCTCTTTATCATTTTCTTTGCTGTACAAAAGCTTTTTAATTTGATGGCATCCCAATTATTGATTCTTGTTTTTATTTTTTGAGATTTAGGGTTCATGTTGAAGAAGTCAGTGCGAGCACCAATGTGATACAGTATTGACCCTATGTTTTCTTCTAGCAGGTGTGAAGTTTCTAGTCTAATTCCTAAGTCTTTGATGCATTTTATTTGAGTTTTGAATATTCCTCATTTTTAAATGGCAGCATAATATTTCATTACATGAATATGTTATAATGGTTCACCATTGTTCAGCGGGTGGGCAGTCAGGCTATTACAATGAAATCTACAATAACCATCTTTTTCATATGCCTCCAAATGCATATGCAGGTGTTTTTCTGGGATATCTTCATAGACATAGAATTTGGGGGCTGATATACTTGATTTAATATTTTATGGATACTGCCAAACCATCTTCCAAAAGGTTATGACTATTTACACTTGTACAAGCAGTATATGAGTACATTCTCCCCACATCCTTTCCAACACTAATAAATGTTTATTTATTTATTTATTTATTTTTGTCTGTTTGAAGAGCTACAGTGATATCATGGTATTTGAATAGGAACGTTTCCCCAAATGCTAGGCAACCCACATTGAAAACCTCACTTGTATGTTCTTTCATACACAGGGATAGCTCTGTAAGAGTTTGAAAAAGGTTCATTTGCCATATTTGATAGTGATAATACCGCCCAAGACAAATGGATTTAATGCTGCCATTATATTCTGCTAGCTATACCTTTTTTTTCCAAACACTGCAGAAAGTTGCTCCCTGAGATATTGTGCACAAACCATTTAAAGATATTGTATCGTCTTTGCCTGCAGAATCGCATCATGCTTTCAGTGCTGCTGCATCTTTATTAGGATTCATCTTTCATGAACTAGGGCTCCCATCCCTCTAGATATCAGTCTCTCTTCTCTACCCCAAAATACCTCTTTCACCCAGGGGAAAGAATGAAACTAATATTTTCTAGGACCAACCACATACCAGGAAATATATTAGGCCATATATATTTTTTCATACCAAAGCCTCATAGCAACTTTTTGAAGCAGAAAAAGTACTTTTATCATCTTTATTGTGTAGATTAGAAAACTGAAACTGAGGCACAAAAGGTTCAATAATTTGTCCAAGTCCACACAGGTAATAAGTGGAAGAGCCAAGATTGCAACCTAGGATTGTCTCTTTTCAAAGTCCATGCTCTTCCCACTGCACTATAGTCTATTTCCATTTTTTGGAAGCATTTATATTGCATTATGAGACTTCTTATTTAAGAACACCTGGATGCAATCTTTTGTAAAATTAATTCATCAACCAACTAATTCCCAGTGTGAGAAAAGTGCTGTCTTGTGTTTTTTAAGTTAGAGAGTTATTCCAAATGTACTTTTGCTTTTCACTACAAAGTTTCAAGATTTTTAGTGAACTTTCTTTGGACTTCAATCAGGCTGCTGAACATTCAATTATGGCCTTTTGTATCACCATTTATAATGTAAACAACAGTGAATTCAAGAGGAAAATAATCAATGCTAAGGAAACAACACAAATTGGCTGTTCTAAAAATTCTGTCCCTGTCAAGATGGAGATGCTCAAAATCATGCTTTGGACTAGAGAGAGGTAAAGTTAATTTTGGATGCTCCTGCCTGCCTCTGAGTGTTAACCTTGCCCTCCACCTTTGCCATCCCACAGTACCCTCAAATATGCATTCAATAGAGTAGCTCTTATTCTCCTGGTCCATATTTCAGATTTAACACTTGACTAAAATTAAGTAATCTGTGACTCCCTCATACTACATTTTAGGGGGTAAACCACAACTAAGGAACTTATGCCATCAAATATCATTCCAAAATGGTACTGACATTTAAAAAAAAATATCCAAAATTGCCATGTCAGCCCCCACAGGATAGAGTGTCTTGTAAACTACCTTAATCTCCCCCACTGTGATTGAAAGCAGACACAAAGAAACACAGATTGGAGAAAATACAAGTTTTTCTGGTCTCTTCTTGTATCATGGTGCATACATATCCACAAAGAGATTCTTTGTCATGACAATATTCAACACATAGAGGATTATAGCCTCTTAATCCTGACAGTCAGGTTTATTATTATGATAGATTACTCTTAATATATTTCTAAAACAAGGGTAGCCAATTCTTTTAGTATAGAGCCCTTAGTGTTAATAAGGTTTTTCAATGGCAAGGTTTCAAAATCCTCTGTTAATCTTACATTTTTGAACTACTGAGATTGTCTCATTGATCATGAACAATCCCACATGATCAGTCTTTGATAGGAAAACTACATTAAAATATGCACAGGCATATTGGCCCAGTATTTGTTTTATGACAATTTAAATATTTGAAATTATGTGTCAGAGTTTGAATCTGGAATGTTCCCCCAAATCTCATGTATTAAAAGCATGATCCCCAGGTACAGCAAAGTTCAGAAGTGGGGCTCTTAGGCAATGATTGGATCATGAGGGTTCTGATCTCATCAGTGGACAAATCCATCTGATGGATAGCTGAATGGACTAGCCATGCAATGGATAGTGAATTTGTAGAACCAATGTAATATTGAGTAGGTCACGTAGTCTCCCTGAGGTTCTGTTTTCTCAAATGTAAAATGGAGATCATAATATTGTTTACCAGGCTGGAAGAATATCTTAGTGGAAGACCACATGCCTACTTGGAGGAAGTAAGTAATGGCATACATGTCCTTGAAGGGTCTTTCTTCTCTCTGGCTCCATCCTCTCTCTCTCTCTCCTTCTCTGCTATCTGACTTCCAGGAGCTGAAGAGCTTTCCTCACTATGCCCTCCTGGCATGATTTTTCCTGCCTTGGCACAAACTGACCATAAACTGAATCCTTTGAAACTGTGCAACAAAATAAATCTTGTCTTCCTCTAAGTAGTTCCAGTCAGACATTTTGGTCACAGCAATCTAAAGCTCATATAATACACTATGCATGAAACCACCTTTAAAGTCTAACATAGAAAGAAATGCTAATGGTTGACTTGGCTAAATATTTTAGCAATCCTCAAATTATAACACCTAGGTAATTATATAAGCCACCCAAGGATGTGGCAGTCCCCAGTTAAATTATCTGACTAGAAGATAGTAACCAAGGATATAGTCTCTGAAATCAGGTATGGTTAATTTCAGATCCTGGCTCCACCAGTTACTAGTTATGTAATTCTAGATCATGTAGCCTCTATGAAGTTCAGTTTTCTCATTTGTAAAATGGAAATAATAATAATGTTTACCAGGCTGCAAGTATAGGTCAGTGGTAGAACACATGCCTAGCATACACAAGGCCCTGGGTTCAATTCCCAGAACAAAAAAGATAAAATAAAATTTAAAAAAGAAGTAAGGTGGATTTTGAGGATCAAACAAGCATATATATATTTTAAATGCCTAAAATTGAATAAGCACTCAGTAATACTGATTAATACTCAGTAATAACAATAATACTAAATTGCAAATAGCAATATGCATTCTTTTATATGCTACATATTCTAGACTGGAGAACCAAAGTGAAATAAACAACAGACCTGTTCTGGAGCATTTAATTGTCTATCCACTTCTATCTTAGATAGCTAAAACCATCTGAAACTTGCTGCTGAAAAAAATTTGTTAAATATAATTCCCCATTTATGGATGCTTTTGTTACATTCTACCAGTCGCTTACACCATAACAAATTGGTTTTGTGCCTTCTGATCATAAAGAGTAGAGTTTAATAAGCCATACTGGAAAAAGACTCTTGTCAAGAATCTCCTCTAAAAGATCTGCTTCTGCCTTTGACCTTTACCTGGTATTTGCTGAACAGAATCCCCAGAAAGCGAAATACTGTTGAAAAGTGTCTCCAGTTTTCTAAGACAAGATGCCACAATTCTCAGTCTGAGAGCTAAGAGGTTGCTTAATAGTCATTAACTATTTTTCCCTAGTTAACATGAGAGTTGTTCTCGTATCAGGAAGAGTAATCCAGGTATTGTGCTATGAATACCAACCAATTTCTCTCAGAAATGAAATGACAAAACATTAGATATAACAGGTGGATGCTTAAAAAGTTGATCTTAGAGAAGTTGAGAATAGAATGGTGGTTACTAGAGGCTGAGGATAGTAGTGGAGAGATGGAATGGGGAGAGGTTGTTCACTGGGTTCCAAGTTACGGAAGCTCTGGTGTGCTATTGCACAGGAGGGTGATTATGTGCTATACATTTCAAAAAGCTAGAAGAAAGAATTTTTAAAGTTTTTACCATAATGAAATAATAAATATCTTAGGATATGTTTGCATTTAACATTATACATGTATCAAAACATTATATATATATATATATATATATATATATATATATATATATACCCAGTAATATGTATAATTTTATGTTTTATATATTAGTTAAAATAAATTTAAATAAGGAAAACAACAGAGGCAAAAAAACCCTTATAGACTGAGCATGAGTTTGATAAATTAGGAAACAGGCCCAAAGATAAAAGAGAATACCCAGAGAATCCCTATAAATCTCTAGCAAAACTGAGGTTAGAACTGTCATCTCCTGGTTCCTAGTCTAATTCTTGAAAGGTTCAGCTCCAGGTCTGAATCTTATGAAGTTTCTTTCATGTCTGGCTACAGACAATTATAAGTATTTGCTTGGAAGGCCTCATGGGGTAAAGCTGCTCTCCCCACACCAGACTTGGTACACAGCCAGTGCATTGCAATTTTCTGGAGGGAGTTATAGTAAAGAATTCAGGCTGCTCCTTTTGAGCCAGCCATATTCTTCCCCCCTTCACACACACCACACACCTGTTTTCACATCCCAAGCACCTCTATCTGAAGGCCAAATTATGTGGGCTTCAACTGAGATAGTTTCAGGCATCTCTTCTTTGACTCAATATATTTTTGCTGCTAGTGCTTCCCTCGCTCCTTATCTCCAGCCTACATGTTCATAAAATGAAGGAATCTATAGTTAAGGATTTCTCTGCAGTAAGAACTACCCCCACCTGTACTATATCCATTTGATCTTTGCCCAGTGCTATTGTATTCCATGGGGTGAAATGGCTCCCCCATGGGGTAGTTGTCACCATTTTAGCCTCTTGTCTGTACCATTGCAGTAAGTAAATAAAAATTCAATTGTTATTTTCAGTTTTATTTATTGTCCTAATTGACCACCTTGCCACCTGGCAGATTGAAAGCTTGAATCCTCTTTCTAATCTGCTACTCTATTCTCTTGCTTGAGAATGCCAGGAGCTATTTTGAAGAAAGCCTATTTTGTTGCATTTAAAAGCAACTTGTGAAGTGTAGATTCTGGGAAATCTCTAAATTAAATATATCCTTATGACCTTATTAATATCTAGAATCCATCTTTTAGTGGTTTTTAAACTTTAAGTTGTATCAGAATTATGCAGAGACTTTAAAATGCTAATCATTGGGTTTTAAATCTAGACATTTTATGTAGTAGGTTGAGGATGAGGATCATGAATTTTGAATATCATACTTGAAGAAATACTGAATTAATGAAAATAATCATCAAAATATAATTCTACACAAAAAGTAAATAATTACTCTGTATATGTGCGTGCATGGATGCATGTGCATGCACACGCACACACACACACACACACACACACACACAACAAAATTTCTTTGCCTTGAAATAGCCAGATACATTGTATAGGTTGCTAATCTGCTTTGGAACTAGATATTTGATATCTATCACTGGAGTTTGATTGAACTGTTTTCTTTAATAAAATATAAAGGAATACAAGATAAAATCTGGGACTCTTAGCAATAATCTTTCTAAGGGAAATCTCAATGTTTGTATGGCATGTTGAACTTAGAAGAATCAATTCAAGCCTGCCTGATGCCATATTTCAGTGGCAGAAGCTGTTTCTGTATATAAGAAAAAAGTCTGGCAACCTCAAATAAGAGCAGGAAGATCCTACATCGAGCCAAATCTCTTGGGATGTAGAATTGATGGGAGGTCTTAATTAGGAGTCATTAAGGCTCACAGTCTTACCTGATACTACAAAAAAGAACCATAGACTTCCTTTCTGATCTTTTTTTGCTTTGTTTTGAAACAAGGATGGATTTATTCTTCTTCATTGCACAAGTACACTGGAGAGAATTTAGATTTAAAATTGGGCTCTTCTACTTCTGGAAATTAAAAAAAAAATGTTGGCAAATATAACTCTCTGAGCTTTTATATTACAAGTAGAACAGATATAAAAAGATTTGGTTATTACAAGCTATCTATGCAATAATACATAGTGAAAACTTACCATGTTCCTGCATATGGGTTATCATTGAAGAGTAGCTGCAAATTTTATCATCTTCATCATAATTATTACCATCACCATCAACATAATTAATACCCATTATTTACATTAACACACTTGTTATCCATTATAATTATAAAATTATATAGTTCTCAAATTGTTTCCATATACTATGCCCACTTTTAAAGTCTTATTTTAATTGACTTATTATTGCATATGTTTATGGTGTACAATGTGATATTTTGATATTTATGTGTGTTATGCCTCATGGAATGATAAAATAAGGCTAACTGGTATATCCATCATTTCAAATGTTTATAATTTCTTTGTGGTAAGGACTTTTAAAATCCTGTCTTTTACGTATTTTGAAATATATATTATTATTATATTTCAAATGATGGGCAATAGGTTCCCAGATATTATTCCTCCTAACTGTATCTAGTACTCATTAACCAACATCTCTACTTTCCCTATCCATCCTTATACCAAGTCTCTGTTAACAACCATTCTACTGTCTATTTCTGAGTGTGATTGTTTTGGAATAACTAAGAACATGCAGTGTTTTTCTTTTTCTAGCTTATTTTACTTAATGTCCTATAGATCCATCCATGTTGTGGCAAAAGACAATTTCCTGTGTATTTAAAAGCTAAAGTGTGCTCTACTATATATAATATTTTCCTTATCCATTCATATGTTGATAGGCACTTAGATTGATTTCATATCATGGCTATTGTAAATAGTGCTACAGTGAATGTGAGAGTGTAGATATCTCTCTTTGGCATGCTGATTTTAATTTCTTTAGATATATACCCAGTCATGATATTGATGGATCATGTGGTAATCCTATTTTTAGTTATTTAAGGAAACCCCATTCTATATTCCATAATGTCTGTACTAAATTTATAATACTACATATAGTTTATATGGGTCCTCTTTTCTCCACATCCTCACCAATATTTGTGATCTCCTTTGAACTCAATGCCTCATCAGCAATTACATATACATACCCATGAATGCTAATTTCTAGTTTGGACTTTCATTAGTTCCTCATTGCCTACTGGGTAACATGTAAAGTCTTCATTCTGATACTAGCTAAAATTTATTTTAGATCTCTTCTACCACTATTTTTACCACACATATTTTACCTATTTTGAATTTCTTATGGTTTCTAGAACTTATGTGATCTTTTCCAGCTCTCAGCTTTTGTTACTTCCCCCACTAGAATGGCTTTCTTATGAATGTCTCCAATGAATTCTTACTCATTCTTCCAGATACACTCTAAATTTCACATTTTTTATGA
Organism: Marmota flaviventris; assembly: GCF_047511675.1. Taxonomy (NCBI): domain Eukaryota; kingdom Metazoa; phylum Chordata; class Mammalia; order Rodentia; family Sciuridae; genus Marmota; species Marmota flaviventris. The sequence continues at coordinate 105,801,013 of NC_092518.1, forward strand.
AGTCTTTTGTGCCACAGAAAACGCTGGAGAGTTTTGCTTGAATTCTCTTTTTGAGCTCAGTGGAGGTTTCATGACTACTCTGTAGACACTACCTGAAGGAAATATGTAATTCTACACTACTAAACAAACAAAGCAGAAATATTGTATTTTATCCAATGTCCTAATGAACTATTAAAAACAACACTGGTACTAAAGTCATTGCTATCTTTTCAATCTTTAAAAATCAAAAGCACAGACTTCTCTCTGATTCTTTTCTTCCCTCCAGGCAACCCATATCCACTTAGTCTCTACACTCTGCAGTTTCAACTTTTTAATCATCTTGTAAATGATATAATTATCTATAATTATCTTTCCATTCCAACAAACATCATCTCTTGCCTACATTACTGCAACAGCCTCTTAAATAGTCTTTCTTCCTCCAATATGGTCACCTTTCAATCCATACTCAAAGATGCTTACCAAAGTACTTTTTTTTGCTAAAATGAAAACCTAATCATGTAACTAGACAACTTAAAATCCTCTAGTGACTATCACCTCCTCTATGGAGACCAAAAGTGTTACTTTGACCTTTTATAGTCACCACCAACTATATTTCCAGGTTTGTCTTTTTGCTATGACTCCATGAAATGTTTATACCAGCTAAGTTCAATGCTTGTAGAGATCCTGGAGCACACATAAAATTTTATCCAACTATACTTCTGCACATGTAAATTTTTTGCCTTTACATATTTTCTATGCTTTTCCCCCCAACTATTACTGACCTAACCCATGTTAGATCATCTTTGGTGTTTCAAGTCCATTTAAAACTTACCAATGGTTGTGCAGTTACTCTAGCAACTATTCCTTTGGTCCTTTAACCATGATTTTTAAATATTATGCTACTTATCCAGTTACCAGTCTGTATTCCCCATTAGACTATGAATTGCTTTAATGTAGTAATCTGCCTTCATTCATCTATATTGTAGTCAGCACCTACCACAGAGTCTGACATTCCAAAATATCCAAAAGTTATTCCAAAAACACCCATTTAATGCCTCCTAACTCTATTTTTCACAGCCCTTTCTGCAGAAGTGGGCATATAAATTCATTAAATGCTTGCTGAGGAATTAATTACCCTAATGGGTTCCAAGAAGCCTTTACAACAAAGGCCTCTCAACAGCAAATAAAACTATAACACATTTTCAAAGTATGCCAGAAATTGTTACTGAAGATTAAAATTTGGGTTATTTTTGTTTTTGTCTTTGAAGTAGTGACTATGTATATAAAGCAGAACTATCATCCAAATCAAGGCAAGAAAACAAATGAAAATAAAAATAAATCAGGATGTTTGGATTCAGTGTGTTCATGTCCACCTAAGAGAATGATATTAAAATGTATTGTCATATTGGTGTTTGTCCTTCCCATCAAAAGCAGAAAATCAGCCATGAAACTAAACTGTTATATGGATTATTTGTATATGATGTTTTCTTATCCAATGATTCACTTGATTTTCACAATCCTGAAAAGTCACCAGGGTAATTTTACCACATTTCTTTGTCTCTAAGATGCTACAAATTATAAGAAGAACTATCAGTTTAATTATAACTTTTCTGAGAAAAAAATAAGTAACATGTTAAATGGATCTTAAGACTTTTCCTGAAAGTAAAAACTTTTTTTTTGTACCATGGAATGGACCCAGGGGTGCTTAACCACTGAACCACATTTCCAGCCCTTTTTGTTTTTTATTTTGATGCAGGGTCTCACTGAGTTGCTTAGGGTCTCAACAAGTTGCTGAGGCTGGCTTTGAACTCATGATCCTCCCAGCTGCTGGATTACAGGCATGCACCATGGGTGCCTGGCCTCCAAAAACTTTAAATTGTGAAAAAATAAACTTTTATATAAGACTTGGAATTCAGGGGTGCTTAAACATTAAGCCACATCCCAAGCCATTTTATTTTTGTTATTTTGACACAGGGTATTACTAGGTTGCTTGTGGCCTTGCTAAATTGCTGAGGTTGGCCTTGAACTTGCAATCTTCTGACCTCAACCTCCCAAGCCACTGGAATTATAGGCCCATGTCACTGTACTTGGCCTGACCCATTTGATAGGTAGAACATTTCCTTTCTATTCTATTAGATTTTCCTAATATCTGTTCAGTGGAAAAATATCTTACAGAAATATTAATAAGCTTCTGTAATTAACTCAATTTGAGAAATTGGGAGTTTAAAAAATGTAGGCTTATTTACTATATAACTTCTCACAGCTTTTATTATACTAATTAAGGTACATTGTGAATTTTCAAGATAAGATTAAACTATACAACTTATGCAAAATTATTTGAACATGGAAACTTTTCCTCCCTCCTATAAAGTACTTTGTGGGGCTAACATTTGATGGGACATAATAGGAAAGCTATACTATACAAAGATAGAATTTCATCAGCTTCCAAAAGGCATGGACCACAATGCTCAATTTGTTTCCTGTCACCTTCAATGATCATATACAGGAAAGCATCAAGTGGTATATCTAATTGCCTAACCCTGGATCTAATTTAACTTTAAGAATGCTGAAATTAGATGTTCTATTCAAGAAAAACTAAAGAAACAGCCATCAACATAGTCATTAGTCAAAACATTACTAGTTTGGCAGTTGTCACATAACAAGACCTAGAAAAAAATTGTAGTTCTAAAATCAGAAATATATTTTTGTTTAAAATTTATCTATATTTATGATATCCTCAAAAATCTATTGCAGATTTTTCATGTTATTTTTCAACAGCAGCTATACAATGTCCCTTAGTCACTAGAAACTTTCATTCATTTATCCAACAAATAATTCCTGAATACCTAGCATTTGCCAAGCATTATGCTGACACTGAATATATGATGGTCAATAGGACAGAGCTATCTCTACCCTTGTGATACTCACAATCTAGACTAGGAAAAATTGATATAGAAAATATAATCTAATAAATATTTCATCCAAGTCTAGATATACAAAATGCTGCAGAGCATGGAATATTTACCTGCATAATTCATTCCCCAAAAAGTCTCAGTCTGAAATATCTGAATCAGAGATTCAAGTCTCTCCAAAGGAGAGCCAAGTGCTTAACTTAATAGAATGATTGGCCCAGCTTTTCTGCTTCTATTGCCAACAAAGTGCTGTGCTTACTGATGCCATGTGATTCCAAAGACAAAAAAAAAAAATATCTAACATCTTCACCAATGCCACAATTTTATCTGCACTCACAATAAATAACAAACAACATTTTTAAATGTATTTACAGAAATCTATCTGCCAGGTCCTGATGAACAATTGTTTATTTCAAAGATATTAGAATTTTTTCCAAGTTTCATTATCCAATGGACTCACCATAAGGAAATTACAGCTATAAAATACCTGCTAGACTGCTACCAATCTGTCTCCCAGCCAGTGCCAAAAAAACAACAGAAGCACAGAGTCCCTCACAGTATTAAAAGCACTAAACACTACTCTGCTGCCTAGAGTTTTCTTTGTCTCTTCTTTTCACTTTATAATACTTGAAAAATTTCTCCATTTTGATAGAGAAGAACACATTAATCTAATACCTACCTTCATTGATTGAATATTTTGTTTTTGTTTATTACCTTAAATGATAAAAATTTTCAACTATTTATAAAGCAGGTGAACTCTCTTTGTCTCTAATTTTAATGAATTTCTGATTTTACACCCATCTCCAACTTTTTTATGGTATCTATCATGTAACTTTAAGTTTTATATTTAATTGGAAAATAATAATTGTATATATTCATGGGATATAAAATGAAATTCCAATACATGAACATATTGTAGAATTAGCAAATCTGCATAATCAGCATATCTATCATCTCAAATTTATCAATTTTTGTGGTGACAACATTAAAAATTCTCTCATTTAGTTATTTTGAAATATACAATATATTATTATTATCAATTGTACTTTGCAATAGGACACCAGAACTTATTCCTACTATCTACTTATAACTTTGCCTTACAGTTTCTCTAACCACTCTACTACCTTCAGCCTCTGGTTAACCACCGATCTACTTTCTACTTCTGTGAGTTCTAATATTTTAGATTCCACAAACAATTGAGATACTTTGATATTTGTCTCTCTGTACCTGGTTTATTTCCCATAATGTAATATCCTCCATGTCTATCCATGTTGTCAGAAGTGACAGGATTTCTTCTACTTTTAAGGAATATTATTCAATTGTGTATATATACCACATTTTTGTTATTCGTTCTCCATTGATGGACACTTAGATTGATTCCATATCTTGAATATTGTGGATAGAACTAAAATGAACATGGGAGTGCAGCTATCTCAATCTTAAATGTTTCCATTTCTGATTCCAAAACTTTAATAATAGAAATAAAAAGGGAGGATTAAGGACCAATATATATGTTTTTCAAAAAGACTATAGAGCATTCATTTGTGGGGTCAACCAAAAATAATGTTTTCCTGTGTTTCTTATTTTTAAATCTGATGAAATCTTGCAAACTTAACACAGATTATTATATTGAGTGTGCTAGGTGTGCTAACAGGAGCTGGGCCTAACAGGCGGTTCATGAGCTTCCCTAAATTCTGGTCTGACCACTCACTGTTTAGGTTTATGAGAATGACTTCAAGAGAGGAATACCACACATAAGAATAATCAGACTCATTTCCAATTTGTGTTTGCTGAAACACTTGAACTATGAGCTCCTGTAATTATGAGGCCCTTAGTAAACACAAAGAGCAGGTGATATTATATATGACAAAATAATAATAGGTATTACCAGTACCTTATATCATATTACATCTCATAGTAAGATTTAGAAGACTTACTATCCGCCAGATATTTTTTTTCTAAATACTTCTAAGGTATCAACTTAATTCTCACAAATGCTGTGTGGCAATGTCTTATTTCAAAATACCAGCTTTTATGGTATTAGCATCAAAATAGAAATAAAGACCAATGGAATAGAAGACACAGAGACAAACTCACATACCTACAGCTATCTGATATTTGACAAAGGTGCCAAAATTATATGTTAGAGGAAAGATAGCCTTTTAAATAAATGATGCTTAGAAACTGAATACCATGTGTAAAATAATAAAATTAGATCCATATCTCTCACCCTGTACAGAAGTCAAATCAAAATGGATCAAAGACTTAGAAATTAGACCAGAAACCTTGCAACTTCTGGAAGAAAACATAGGGTGAATACGCCCTCATATTGGTGCTGGTACCTGCTTCCTCAATAACACCCCTAAAGTTCAAGAAATAAAAATAAGAATCAATAAAAGCATCAAATTAAAAAGTTTCTACATGGCAAAGGAAATGATTAAGAGTATGAAGAGAGAGCCTACAGAATGGGAGAAAATCTTTACCAGATGCTCTTCTGACAGGGGATTAATATACAGAATATAGAAAGAGCTCAAAACACTTAACTAAAAAACCCCAAAAGCCCAATTGATAAATGAGCAAAACCTAAATAGACATTCCTCAAAAGAAGAAATACAAATGGACAACAAATATATGAAACAAAAAGTTTAACATTTCTAGCAACCAGGGAAATGCAAATCAAAATTACACTAAGATTTGATCTCCTCCAGTCAGAAGGTCGATTATTAAGAACACAAATAATAATAAATTCTGTTGAGGATGTGGGAAAAATGTACACTGATACACTGTTGATGATACTGAAGGTTAGTACAACTACTCTGTAAAGCAGTATGGAGATTTCTTAAACACCAGGCATAAAACATACTAAAGCAAATACAGCCACTTCAATGTTTATAGCAGCATAAGTCACAATAACCAAATTATGGAATCAACCCAAAGGCCTATCCATAGACGAATGGGTCAAGAAAAATGTCATATATATGCACAATGGAAGTTTTACTCAGCCATAGAGAATGAAATAATGGCATTTTCCAGTAAATGGATAGAAAAGGACACTATCATGGTTAGTGAAATAAGCCAGTTTCAGTAAATCAAATGTTGAATGTTTGTTTTATCATATGTGAAAACTAGAGCAAAAGAAATGAAAGAAGATGTTGGAGGGAGATCAGATATCAAATATATAGGGAAGTTCAGTAGAGTAGAAAGTGAAGAATGAGAGGGAAAGAGATGGGAAGAGGAGGAAATATGAAATGCATTTACAAAATAATGTTATGTGCATATGTAAATGTCCAATGGGAATTTCACCTTTATTATATAAAGTACTCATTATAAGTAAATAAATAAGCTAAAGGAACAGTAGAGGAAGGAGAATAAGGGGAGGGAGGAAGAGAAGGAAAGTGAGAGGAGTGGAGATTGAAACCAAATTCCTTGCTTGTATGATTTTGTCAAAATGAACTCAATGCTATGTATAACCATAATGCTATAATAAACAAACAAATCAAAAATTAAAAATTCAGGCTGGGGATGTGGCTCAAGCGGTAACGCGCTCGCCTGGCATGCGTGCGGCCCGGGTTCGATCCTCAGCACCACATACAAACAAAGATGTTGTGTCCGCCGAAAACTAAAAAATAAATATTAAAAATTCTCTCTCTCTCTCTCTCTCTCTCTCTCTCTCTCTCTCTCTCTTTAAAAAAATTAAAAATTCTACTTTTATAGGTAGAGAAATAGAGGTATGGACATATTTATCCATGGTGACAGTTAATCAGTTATTAAGCTTGAATTTTGTAGCCACTAGTTGCTTTGTATTCCCACTCTCATTCCCCTTCCCCTGCTTAGCTCATCATCACAGGCAACAACCTTCAATATTCCTTGTCCTCTGGCTTCTAAGTATGTTTAGTGAATGGGAAACATTAGTGGAAGATTGTAGTGCAGGAATTGAGAAAAAGCAAGATTCAAATGTCCTTCCTTCAGAGCTGCAGGTCTCTCCAGGCAGCCCCCCACCCTCCACTTCAACCAAACAGCTTAGCTGTAGGTTTGGGCAACAACCCTGCCTTCCATTGTCCCTATACTCCTAGAACTAGAAGCAGTTTCCTGTTGTTACCTTACCATCTCCTCCTTGACGTACCAAGGAGTCCATCACTCATTTAACCATGCTTCTATTAAATTTACATTGACTGCATGGTCTAGAGTAGTTTCTGTTCTCCTGGAAAAACCCTAAAAAACAAAGCTTTGGATTCAGTCTATTCCCAATTTATGAACTTAAACCCTGTTATCTTACCCTACTAAAAAAGAGTTTATTTCCATGGAAATTTTCAAAGGATCTAAGAGATGAATAACATATCCTAGAAGCTATCATCTTTAAATCATCATTGGCTAAGGTAGCCCACAACTATCACAGAGCTTCATGCTTGACTTTAAGGTTGGTGGGAACAGTGATTGTGCCTGTTTTGTTCATTGTTGTCTCTCTAGTACTTGGCAAAATGCCTGGTATGTACTTGGTGCACAATATATATTTGTTGAATCACCACCTGAAATCCACTATATTTTCTTTTCATGCAAATAAAATTATGACAAAATCTGTGTCTTGTAATATTTGTTCAGCATTATACCTATTCTAATATGCACATATAACATGCTGTATGTGCATTGCAGATATTAATAGCAAACATGGGCTTAGGAAAAAAAACTACCTAAACTGATTTCAATCCTATTTCCACAGTTCATCAGCTATGTGAATTTGTGCATGCTACTTAAAATCTCTGAGCTGAAAAAAAGAGATTAATATTGAGATTTATTTCTTAGTGTTGTTATAAGAATTAAATGAGATAATATTTGTTAAATGCCTGCTACAGTACTGGAACATGATAATTGTTAAATAGAAGCAAATGTTGCTCTTACTATTGTTGTTCTTCTATTCGTATTATCATTACTATTGTTGTTATTTATACTTTTACCTTTTTTAAGTGAAGGCTTATGTATAACATTTTCTCGGGAGGTAGGAACTCTTAAAAATCCATTTTCTGCCTACAATACCCTATAGCTTCTGCTTTCTCCATAACTCCCTGCTATAGAAGCTGAAGGCCTTTAAAATTTAAGACTAAAACTCATCAAGTCCTTGAGCCTCCCTGCCAGTGAAGAAGAGTTTGTATTATTTTATCTGCCCTTAGTTTAGTACCAGTATGTCTAAGGAAAGCCCATAGTTATGACATATTGCATAAACTTGAGCTTCCTTACAACTTCCTGCTATGTTTATTTTATGTATATAACTGAGGTTCTGATTTTGTTTCCAGACTACTTCAGTTTCTTCTCTGACTGTAGGCCTAGGTCCTTGACTCCCTGATTAGCTTTTACTGATAGGGACATAATCCTCATTTCTTGTTCTCAATAAATGAACCTTATAAAGAAGTACATTGCCACCATACTTCTGTGTATAGAGTTAGCCATTGTTTGGAAACTTCTGCTTATGAACATCAAAATACCATTCAATTATATTAAACTACCCTCCCTCTTGGAGATATCTGCTAGTTAATTCTAAACATGACACTAACTACTAGCTTACTCCTTTAGAAACTATTGTTAAAATGGTTTAGACCCACAGCTCTTGTCGTGTTCTCTTCTGGGTCATTTTTCTTCCCAACTGGCCCTATAAAGCCCTAGTGAATTTTGTGACCCAGATTATACAGGTGATAATAGTTTTCATCCCAATACTATATGCAGTTAGGTTTAGCCCACACATTTTATAAATGTGAATGCTGGATTTATTGGACCCCAAAACATCCAACCAAGTCTGCTTCAAAGACAAAGCTATAACTTCAAGGCTCTTACCTTTTGCAGCATGAGTGCTCACCAAGAAAACATCCTGCAAGATTACCAGTCCCTCTGCTGTTGTTTTTATCCTTCTGGAAAACTCTTTCAAGTATCATATACCATTAATCCATTGTCTTCCACAATGATTCCCTTGCAAAGAAAGTGAATTTTGTGCAACTAATGATATCAGGAATAAAACTGATATATATTCTTATCTATCCACACACCCACGAAGTTTGTTATCAGTACTAAGGGGAATATAATTATTCTCATTTCACCAAAGTGTACCCCCAAAGAGACAAAGAACTCATAGGCTTGGATTTACATAGCAATGGAAGGATGGAAGGCCAAGTTAATTGCCTCATCAAGTGAGATGTTTAACAACATTCTTTAAGTTAGGAAAATGAATTGAGTATGATGTCAAGCCAGCCTTCATGTCAACAGTTACACTCTCCAACTGAGATGACAGTCCATTCAGAATGTCAATTCCAATCCAGAGTATCAGAATGATCGTTCAAATCTTACAAGAGTAAAAGACCCCATCACCGCCTCTTGTTTGCCCCTCTCGTTGTCAATAGGTAATAAATTGCCTCAGTGCTATATAAGAATTTTTCTAATGATTTATTATACAAATAACTAAGGAGAAAAAGTCTCCAATGGCATAATGTGCATAATGTGCATTTTAATTGGAAGGCAATTTAGATATTTATTTAGGCCATGCTCATATACAAGTTATTTCTAATGATGGAAAGCTGCTTTGGTGGAACTAATTATGATAAATTACTAACAGTGGTTGCAAACATTAGCTGTTCAGCCAAAGTGATCAATAGAACAAAAGCCAAACTTAGACATAGTTGTGAATGCTTTATATGAACATCTCACAGAAATTTTTTAAAAAGCCTATCCCCACTTATCCTTTTTATTTTAACAGAGAATGACTCCTCCAAGTGCATTAAGATCTTCTCAGCATTGGAAAAGTTATTTTATGATATAGGTATATGAGTTCCTAGATCTCAAGACATAGGACTCTGGATTTTCCCATAATATACTTAATTCACAGAAGAACTGGGGTGCTTATACAATGTTGAAGTATCCTAAGTAAGCTTCACTTTTCTCAGAAATCAATTTTATCTTGAGATGAGAATGCTGGGCTTAATGGGAACCAGTTAGGTAAAAATTTAATTTTGTAAATAGTTCATTTAATCTCACATTCACTGTCAATGAGAAAATAAAATGAGGCAATTTCCATATGAATACAAATCAAGTGCTACAGAAATGCACTTATAATTATGCAAAGTCTTACATTTAAAAATGGGTTGTACAATTGAAATTTTTGCTGTCCAAAACCATCTTACTCAAGAGTGAAGCTATTTTTCTGCTTCAGACCTCATCACAAAAGCACATTGGTTCTATGCATTGTAAAATACTCTAGAGTCAGTAGAACTTCCTATTCTTCATTGGTATTTTGAAGGCACGTACCACAATGAAAACAGATTATGCCCAGAAATTTTGGTTCCCAGTTTGTCAGAAAATGCTTCATGTATGAAGACTTTACATTTGTTCCCTTACTTAAGAACTGCAAAGTATGCAAATAACTAAAACCCCTGCTTATCCATCACTCATTTTTGAAATAAAACATCACAAATATAAACTAAGCCACTCATATATCTTTTCCTGTTCCTATTCCTTCTCTTATCCCTCAAAGTAAGCATTCTTGTAAATTTGTTTACTATTTCAACATGTAGTTTTATTCTATTCTTTATACATATACACCCGTAAACAATACATAATACCATTTTACATTTTATGGTATCGTACTGTGCATATTTTTATATAAATATTTTCTTTTATTCACTCAACATTTTAGTTTTTAAGATTCATCCATGTTGCTGCACACAGCTCTAGCTTAATAATTTGTACTTCTGTATGCATTCCATTCTCTTTGTGTATCAAAAATAAATAATTTTTTCTCAGTATCTGTACATTCAAGTTGTTTGCATGTTTTTGCTATTATCACTAATGCCGCTGTGAGCACGTTATCTGACACTCAAGTGTAAGAGTTTCTCCAGAGGGTACGCCTAGTCTTGGAATTACTGGACTGTAGGGTATATGAACATCTTCAGCTTTATCAAATAACGTCAAATTGTTTTCCATAGTGACAGTACCAATTTACATGGCCACCATAGCATAAGAGGGTTTCTATTGCCTTTTTTCTTAGAAAGTTATTTTATTACCTCAATATCTCTTGGCTCCTATAATACCATATCATTTTTTTAAGTGGCCCCAAGTCAGTCATATTGATTATCTGGGGTCTAGCTAGAGAGCCAAATGAATCATTTCAAGTTCCTATTTATCAGCTTAGCCAATCTCAGGACAAAATCAGCACAAGACATTTATCATTGGTAAATTTCCCCCTCTTTCTACACTTTCAACTCCTACTGATCTGATGCCTCTCCTCTCAGCACAGACATGCCACTACCAGTCATCATTTGTGTTCCAGCCAGTTCCCATTATCATCATAGCTTACCTATCAATCACTTGTTCATTTATTCCTTTGGTAACTACTCAGTTTTACAACAATGTAGACCAAGTGCCTATAATATTCCAGATACACTGTGACAGGGTTTTAAATGGTGGCTAATTGATGTGGTTAAAAATGAAAGGAAATTTCAGAATGGACAAGACTGATGCCTCTTATACTTATGTTCCCACCTTTTTTTTCTTTGTCAGAAAATCTGATCAATTAAATCAAGTTGAGTAATAAAGAAGCAATTGTTAATTGAACACCTACTTTGAACTAATGTATCTACTGCTGAAAGTGACAACATGTTCACTTTATATATAACATATTTCTATGGTAACATGGTCGTCCTTGCTCTGATGCAAAGGAAGGAGAATGTAAGCCGTAATTTACTGAGGGTAATATCATTATTTCAGGCATGAAATTATTATGTCCTTTTAATTCCATAATAGCACTATCAGAGAAGGATTATTATTTTTTCCACTTGGTGAAAAGGAAACTGAACTTCAGAGAAAATCAGCAACTTGCCCAAAATTTCATATAAGGCACTGATCTAAGATGCAAATCCTGATCTAACCTTACCAATCCATGGCCTCTTGTGACTGATAGGATTTTTAAACAGCATGAGCCAGAAAAGGAAAATGCATTTTTCCATTCCAAGCCACTATATGCAGGCCAGAGAGACAGGATGTAATTTGCTGATGTGATTTTTGCCAAGAAAACATCAAAGGAATCTTTAATCACTGTGAGTGGGCTGAGGTTCCATTGCCCATTATAGATGGTGACTCCCTCAGGACAAGGTCACAGTACACAATTCTTGATACACTGCCCAGTCTGGTTTTATGTCATAAGAGCTAAGGGCTATACCTCTGGATTCAGGATGCTTCCACAAAAAGGTTTCTGAGAATCCCTTAATGAAGGGCAGGGCCAAGACAGAACTATCTGAGAGGCTATAGGGAGTCCTTAAACTCTCTTTTCAATGCATACTACTTCTCTAGACTCAGCAGCTAGCCAGAAAACTGAGACATTATGGAGTCAGTTCCAGAGTATCAGAAAATGGCATCTGGCAGCTGTATTGTTGCTACTAGGAGGAACCTGAAAGTCAGATCTCTGTTTAGATATCACCTATTGTGGAAAGCTTTCCTTCACTACCAAAGCCTGGGCTAGTATTCTTCTTGTGAACTTCTGCAAATCCTTGTGATTCCCCTACTATAACACTGACACCACTCACTCTATTATAATTGTGCTATTTCCTGCCTGTCTCCTCCATCAAGACTGAGCTCTATGAAAGGTAAGACCATATTTGTCATTTCACTCTTCTGTCTGTAATGTCTATCACATTGGTTGGTACAAAACAGGCACTCATTCAGTGTAGGCAAAATAAATTAATGAATTAACAAATTCCATTCTGGCAGAGAATTTCGTCTCTCTCCACAGAAGAGACCTCAAAGTGGTTTGGGTGAAGCATTATAAGAAGGTGGAAATCAGGATCTCATTGATTGTAAAAACAGCTAAAGCACTTACTGTGCACTTACTATGTGTCAGGTATCATTATACTTTATATTTATTAACTTATTTAATCCTCACAACAACCTTATGAGACAGATGCTATTATTATCCCCATTTCATAAACAAGGGTCTGAGACATAGGAAAGTTCAGTGATTTACCCTGTGTCATTCATCTGGGTAGTGCTAGAGCTGGGATTTGGATCTAAACTCTGAATCCAATGTCTGTGCTCTAAGTCACTTGGATAAATCATAAAAATACAAATTTATTGGGGTGGGGATGTGGCTCAAGCGGTAGCGCGCTTGCCTGGCATGCGTGCAGCCCGGGTTCGATCCTCAGCACCACATACAAACAAAGATGTTGTGTCTGCCGAAAACTAAAAAATTAATATTAAAATTCTCTCTCTCTCTCTCTCTCTCTCTCTCTCTCTCTCTCTCTCTCTCTTTAAAAAAATACAGATTTATATTGTTACTTTTGTCCCACACTAAGTGCTAGTAATTCTATAGCCACTGTATTTTCTTATGCCTAGGGTCATTAAAATCCTTTAGACTAGACTGTACTTCTTGAGAAACATGATCCTTTCTCATGTATATATACCCTGAGATTCAAAAATATTTTGATTGTTCTGAAAAAGTACCATGCTAAGCTCTGCACAAGATCACCTATAGTTGAATCATACTAACATTGGATCTTACATAAACTATCATGTCTTGGGCTCTGGCATGATTTGAATTCCCAGGTCTGACATTTATTAGTGATAGGGCCTTGTTATGGTTTAAATATAAGGTACCCCACAAAATCTCATACATAAGACAATGCAAGAATAATCAGAGGTGAAGTGATTAGGTTATGAGAGTTGTAACCTGATCAGTGGATTAATTCACTGATAGATTAACTTGGTGGTAACTGTAGGCAGGTAAGATATGGTTGGAGGAGGCAGATCACTTTAGAATTTCATTTTATCCCTGGTGAACAGAGGCTACTCCCTCCTCCCCCCACCCCTTCCTTGTTGCAATGTCCTGAGTTGATTTCCTTTGTTGTGCCCTGCTTCCATGATATTCTGCCTTACCTTGGGCCCAGAGAATTGGAATCAGCTATCTATGGACTGAGATTTCTGAAACCATGAGCCCCAAATAAACTTTCCTACTTTACATTTTTTTGGTCAGGTTTTTTGTTCACAGTGACACACACACACACACACACACACACACACACACACACAAATGCTGAGTAAAACAGGCTTTAAACATACTACATAAACTCTGAATCTCAGTTTCTCATCTGTAAAATGTATCTCAAAAAATACTCTGAGCGCCAAATGTATTATGTAGAATGTTTAGCACAGTGCGTGGCATAGAGACACCTACTAAATATAAACCCCACAGATAACATTTATATATAAATATAAGATAATATTTGTATATTTAACTGAGATAATTTTAGGATTATACTGGCCTAATTCACTTATATTAATATAAGTTTAACCTGTGGGATTTATTTTCTTCCTTTGAAAACTAGGGATCCCACTACATATTTTTAAAAGTGTTGACTAACAGAAATAGGGAGAATATGCCAGCAACAGGCTATATCGTGCTATTGCCCCCCACCCATTTTCTCTTTCTTCACTCACATCCAAGCTTCACCATTATACTAAAACTATACTAAAACTACTCTTTAAAAGGTCAGCTATAAGTTCCAAAATGTCAATCCTAATGCTTTTTCTCAAACCTCATTCTATTTACTGTCTGCTAGTTCTTTATTTTTAATTGATCACCTCTGTATGTTAAACTTCTCCCTTATCAGTCCAAAATTATATTGTTGCTAATATTAGTACTGCTGCTGTTGCTACATGGAAATATCTCTTTAACTAGATGTTCCTCTCTTCCAACATCTTTCATAGACAGTTGCCAAGGTTATAGCCCTGGCACACTCTACTTCCCACTGAGCTCACTCTTTCTGGGCAATCACATATACTCATGCAGCTACAAGAGCTCGCTCGGTATAGATGATCCTCAAATTTATGACTCTGACCTTAACCTCAACTGAGCTCAAGTCCTACATGTCTATTTCTTTCTGGATATTAAGCTTGACAATCTATCCTTTCTTCCTCCTTAAACCAGCATTTCCTCCTATGTTTCCTGTTCTTAGTTAATGCTCTTATCACCCTCCCAAGACACCAAAGCTTGAAATCCTAGCAATCTCTTTCAGTTGCCTTTATTACTTTTTGTCCAAATTCAAATAGTAGTTAGTAAGCAACAATAGATACCTCACTGATTGTAGTCTCAACCTGCACTACTACACCTTTCAATTACCCCAGGTTCATAAACCTAATAAGCCACTTTCAGATCTAAAATGCATTAACACTATGGTAACAATTTTAAAACTGCAAATGCTTCAATCCAGTACTCTTGCCTTCAAAGTTCTTTACTAATTAACCCCCTTCTCAACTTAATATTATTCCATTTGGCATTTCCTGAGGTGGACTTAGGCTTCATCACAGAATTTTATACATTCAAGTTATTTTCTCTGCTTTTACTGTTCTACACAAGTCTCTCTTCCTTCAAAGACATCCCATTTTTCAAAAGCATACTCCTCCTTTATACCTCCCTGAAATATCCACTCAACCACATAGTCATCTTCAAAGACTCATTGAAAACTTCTCTTTCTTATAACCCCACAGCACCTAAATGTAACCTCTCTTATGGAGATTTCTATAGTCCATCTTATAACTATCTGTATTTAAGATTTTCTCTTGGACTAGTGTTTGTGTGCATGTGTGTGTGTGTGTGTGTGCGCGCGCGCGCGTGCGCACATACTTTAGAGTAATTGAGCTTTATGTACTTTCATTCTCCAGAATTTCTGAAATCCTCCTCATCAGAGAATCCTATGGAGTCTCATGCACTCCCTGAGTAGGTAGTCTTTAGAAAGCTAATTGAGCTTTAGCACCCAGTCTAGTGAATGGCCTCACTAGGGAATTGAACCTGTAAACCTCTACCTCACTATCAGCAGCCTGTAACAAGGAAGTGAGTCAGCCTCAAAAATTGACAATTTCAAGAAGCCATCAACTGAGATAATCTTAGGATTGCACTGGCCTAATTCACTGCCTTAGACAAATGTGTTAAGGATAGATGCTTATAAAGCACAGTGGGCAGCCTGTCATCTTGGGCTTATCATCATTAATTCACCCTTAAAATTTAAGTGATAAAATTATAGTACATTAATAATTCCCAGAAAATAATACTGATAACAGCAGGTAATTTTTGAAAACCGCTACCCATGTTTCAATAACAAATCCTGAATACAGTTGTGCTTAAAGTAGAGAAAGAAATGGAAATATTCCAATAATTATGTTTTATGGTAGTAATAGTTTAGAGTTCTAGCTTGAAGTTGTTTTGTATATCCTTTATATTTTAAATCTCTAGGTAACATCATTTAGAATTTTGTTGATCAAATGTCCTGGCATGAAAAGACAGTGGAATGAATTTGACATAACTTTCCTATGTTCATAGATAAATACATGATCAGTAAAACTCCACATCATGTACAGCAACATGACAAAATACACTCTACTGTCATGTATGACTAAAAAAAACCTAAAGAATCAGATAAAAGCACAAAAAAAAGAAAAAAGAAAAAAGTCCTGGCATAAGCTGATCTCACTTGATAGTGCTGCAATCAAAGAATTGCTATGGTCCAAGTTTCTTTCTTTCTTTATTCATTCATTCATTCATTATATGACAGAAGAATGTATCACAATTCTTATTACACAAATAGAGCACAATTTTTCATATCTTTGGTTGTATACAAAGTTTATTCACACCAATTCATGTCTTCATACATGTACTTTGGATAATAATGATCATCACATTCCACCATCATTAATAACCCCCTGCCCCCTCCCTTCCCCTCCAACCCCTCTGCCCTATCTAGAGTTCCTCTATTCTTCCTATGCTCCCTGTCCCTATTCCACTATGAATCAGCCTCTTTATATCAAATAAAATATTCAGTATTTGGTTTTGGGGGATTCCTAATTTCACTTAGCATGATATTCTCCAACTCCATTAATTTACCTGCAAATGCCATGATTTTATTCCCTTTTATTGATGAGTAATATTCCATTGTGTATATATGCCACATTTTCTTTATCCATTCATCTATTGAAGGGCATCTAAGTCGGTTCCACAGTTTAGCTATTTTGAATTGTGCTGCTATAAACACTGATGTGGCTGTGTCCCTGTAGTATGCTGTTTTTAAGTTCTTTGGGTATAGACTGAGGAGAGGGATAGCTGGGAAAAGTTACTTTTTTTGAGTTATTTTTTATTTGTTCTTTTTCTTGGTATACATGACAGTAGAGTGCATTTTGACATATTATACATGCATGGCATATAACATTCTAATTAGAATCCCATTCTTGTGGTTGTAAAAGATGTGGAATTTCACTGGTGGTGTATTCATATATGAATATCCAGGTAACTTCTAAAAGTCATAGGGCCCTATGGATAAAAAAATGTGGTATTTATACACAATGGGATATTACTCAGCACTAAAAAATAACAAAATCATGGCATTTGCAGGGAAATGGATGGCATTAGAGCAGATTATGCTAAGCGAAGTTAGCCAATCCCTAAAAACAAATGCCGAATGTCTTCTCTGATATAAGGGAGGTGACTTAAAACAGAGTAGGGAGGAAGAGCATGAGAAGAAGATTACCACTACCACAAAATAAGGAAAAGAGGTGAGAGGGAATGGGAGGGAGAAGGGGAATTGCACGGAAGATGGAAGGAGACCCTCATGGTTTCACAAAATACATATACGATGGTGTGAGGGGGAAGGGAAAAAGAAAAAGAGAGAGAGATAAGTGTCACAGTAGAATGGGTAGAGAGAGGTGAGGGGAGGGGAGGGGAGGATAGAGAGGGCAGCAGAATACAGCTGACACTAGCATTGCTGTGTGTATACACATGGATGTATAACCAATGTGATCTTGCAATCTGTACACGTGGAAAAAGGAGAATTCATACCCTATTGGAATCAAATGTATGATATGTCAAGATCATTGTATTGTCTTGAGCAACTAATAAAAATAAAATAAAATAAAAGCCATAGGGCCCTAGAAATGTTCTTGGCTCCATACTACCAAAGCACAATACATGACAGTCCATTTTCTATAAAAATAAGATTATTTTTATACCAAAGGACCACTCAAGAGTGGACAATTTAGAAAAAAAAAATATAGAGGATTAATGTTTAAAAGCAATGCATTTGGAGTCTACCAGACCTGAGTTTGAATCCTTGGCTTGTCTACTTCCCTTTGACTACTTAATTAATACCCCTTCTCTTAAGTTTCTTGTAAGACAGAGCTATTAAAATTCATCATTTATTGGAAGATTATGTGATATAATATACATAAGGTACCTGACACAGAGGAAGAACTCAATACATGGAACTAATCTCATTTTGAATTGATATATAGCATAAATCCAAAGTTGTGAACTTGATTTTCATGTGGGTCAGTTCACATATTCATGGATGTATTCAGCAAACTCTTTTGCCCTGAGGTATGCACAGGGAAAACAATCCTGAGAGTCCCTTCCCCTTTGGAACATACAATCTAGAAGACATCAATAAGAGATATCAAGGTTTCACAGAGGAAAGTATTCTAGGGCTTTAGAGAAGCCTTTTTGGTGAAAATGAGGGCCATGTTCAGACCTGAAGGAAGAGTAACTATTGCCAGGATAGAGAAAAGAGGAAAAAATGGTCTTTTGCTACAGGAGGATAAGCATGAGTAAAGACTTGCTGATATTTCTATTCTAACAGAGTACACAATCCAATCACATGCAGTCATTTATATGGATTTTCTTATACTCTAAGCCCTTAGAGAGAAAATAGCCCAGTCAGGAAAAATCCACCCAATTTCTAGGAGAATAACTGAAACTGTATGCTATTCTGATAGAATGAGCATTATTTTACTGTAATTAGGATAGCATTTACATAGGGTTCTCAAAGACCTTTAAGATACCAATAAGCAGAATTTAGTGGGGAAAATGGTACTTTAGTTAAACTTGGTAAATTAAAAGCATTTTCAATTTATTAATACTAGTTCTAAGAGATTTTAGGATGCATGAAGATTTCAATAGTTGCCTGGGAAAACTATTATGTGGGTCTAAACCAGGAAGTTGGTCTTTGTCAGCTATTATCTAAATCAGAGATTTGTGTGTAAGAGTTACAGCTTTGTTGCAATATCGGCTACCTTCAGCACTTCAAAGGGTGCTCAGGATGAGACTGGTGTAGCCAGAGTCTTGTACTATTCGGATCTGGCAGTGAGAAGTATTTTTTCTTTACTATAGTAGGAAAATAATTGTCAATGTCATGACAGGAAAAGAATTGAGAAACATCACTATGAAGTTCCTTTTCTAAAATTGAAACTGCCAGCCTGCATTATATCAGGGCTAGAGAGTTAAGGACATCATCATTGCTATGGTTAGGATAAGAGGTGTCTCCCATAATGCTCATAGTTAGATGATACATGAATGTTTAGAGGTGAAATCACTAGATTATCAGACAGATAGTCTAATTGGTAGATTAATCCATTTGTTGGACTAATAATTTGAATGGAATACCGGAAGGCAACTACAGGTAGGTAAGGTATGGCTTGAGAGGTAAGTCACTGGGGGGTGTAATCTTTAACTACATTTTGTCCCTGGCTCCTCTCTTGCTATTTCCTGGCTGTTATGAGCTGAGGGGCTTTCTTGCACCATACCCTTCCATCATGATGTTCTGCCTCACCTGTGGCCCAAAGCAGTGGAGTCAGCCACCTGTGGACTGGACTGACACCTCTGAAACCATAAGCCAAAATAAACTTTCCCTCTAAGCTCTTGTCAGGTACTTTGGTCACAGCAATGAAAATATCATAATTATCATCACTATCAGTCTCATCATCATCAACATCATCACCAGTAGTATTTCTTTTTCTTTTCTGGTTTATTTATTTCCCATCTCCATTCCAAAAATAGAAATTATATTAAGAATTTACAATCCTTTCTAAATGAAAATGCACATGGTCAAAATACCCTTTTAATTATGAGCATACTATTTAAGTAATTACCAAACATTACCGATTTAACTTATTAGAAAGAGCTCAATTTTAACTTCTAATTGGATTTACTTCCAATAAAGATGTTTATTGAGTATCCCTACCATTGCATGGGTAATGTTTATGGCAATTTCCTCTAATATTCTTCACAGTAACAACTGTTACCAAACAGGGTAATTAAGTGACTTCA
The DNA here is from genome assembly GCF_047511675.1 of Marmota flaviventris. Taxonomy (NCBI): domain Eukaryota; kingdom Metazoa; phylum Chordata; class Mammalia; order Rodentia; family Sciuridae; genus Marmota; species Marmota flaviventris. The sequence goes on from NC_092518.1 coordinate 105,821,017, forward strand.
GGTCCTACAGCAGTAAACACAGAGCAGGGACTGGATCCTCATCGTCTGACTTCATTGGTGGTTTCTCAGCCATTTTGCACTAGAATCCTTGCTGTCAAAGTTTACCTAGGAGGTACCTAAGATGCTTCTAAGTTTCAGTTGGGGGATTTGGGCATCTATGACTTGGATTTTCAGCACGCTTCAGAGAACCTTTTTTATGTTTCATATTTTGGAGTTTTCTGGAATGTCTTATTTGACATAGGCAGTCTGCAACTAAAAATTAGTTGAATTCCAATTTAACTACATGCCCTGCCTCTTAATTTCCATATCTCTGAATAGGAGGGATAGAGGTTCCCTTCAGTAACTGTGATTACTATTACCAATAGTATTTCTATTATTAAAGCAAAGTGTCCCCTATTCTGAAACATTCAGTTATGTTCTCACAAACAATCTTGTTTTGTTCTTGGTGTCAGGTGGTAACCAGAATGAATAGGATTATAATTTATTGAATAGAGAAGGCCATCAATCTTAATCAGAAGCCATTGTGAATGTAACTAATTTTTGACAGTACCACCCCCTATTTAGGGGGTGAGACTGGGTATTCATCTATCATCATATGAATAAGTCCTAAATGTGGCTGTATATGTACATAGAGGCATCATGAGACACTTTCTTCACACAATTGAAAATAGACACTCATCTAGAAAAGTAATGATGGAAAGAAACCCACCCCCTCAGTGTCCCTTCTTTTCTTCTTAAAAACAAAAGTGAACCAACCTTTGTAAATATCACAGTTTGGGCTTTTGTTTTCTCCGAAAACTTGTTTCAAGGGCCATTAGGGTAATGTTTCTGGATTTGCAGCTCTCCTGTCAGTCTTTGGCAGACTCCCCAGTAGAAGCCTCCTAATTGGCTTTCAGTGAGTCACTTTTATTCACCACAGATATCCTTAAAACCTTTCCCTCTCTGGAAACATAGCCTTTCTAAAAGAGCCTAGAATACATTGAAAATGTAGGTGTCTGGATGGGAGTATGAGATTGGGGAACCACACTAAACTGGTACTTTGACAGTTGTGAATAGTCCCAAAATGTTTCCACTATGAATGTGCTTCAGTAATGTTAAGAAATTCAAAACAGTTTGACAAGTTTCTGTTTGGCTACTGTGTTCACAATCTGATTAGCTAATGCCCAGAAGGGCAATTCCACCAAGACAGCTCCTAGTAAAGAGAATTTATGACTGTGTAATACAGTGATTGACCCTAAGCACCCATAAACTGTTACCTAGGGCACCAGGACTTCTTCAGAGCCAGGAAAAGTAAAAGAGTAAAATAAGATATTTTTCAACATGTAAATGTGTTCACCTTCCAAACACCTTTTTCTTGTCTTTGAATATGACTTTATTACCCCCATTTGGAGCTCAATTTACATATTGGCTCTGCCAATCTAATATCTGTGCAACCTTAAGATAACTAGCCTCTCTGAATCTCATGTTCGTATTTGTGAAAAAATGGGATTATGTATTCATTCCCACCTCCCAGGACTTTTGTGAGTTTAGATGTAAGCTCATTTTATATGTGAGAACACTTAACACAGGATTATTGTGAATTTATATATGAAAACACTTAGCCCATAGGTGATCAATACCTGTTAATTTTCTTTTTATTGACTAAAATGTTTGAATTAGGACTTGCTAGTAAGAGACATAAATATAGAGAAGACACTTGAGGCTCAAATATCTGCCCTATGCAGAATGCCAAAATAATCCTAATCTTAAAACTCTCTTCTGCCTAGTTGATGCCAGTTTTCCCGGTAGGATGCAATCTACCACTATATCTGTTATCCATAAGAATTTGCCTCTAAAACTTAATACTCTTTTGGGCTGCTCTTGGGCATTGATCTCTTAAGATGAGATATCTGAGCAGAATTCTTTGAACCCTATATTTTCACGTGCAGCACTTAGCTTTCCTAAAGTTCTTTCCTCTGCTGCTACTGAATAAATGACCCTCTAGTACATAAGTGTTGATGAATGCCCTAATTCTTCTAATATATTAGACTTTTAAATCATATTGTTTAGAGAGATGGAGTGCTCAGAAAGGAAATAGAGTGTGACAAAAAGTCAAATTGAGCTCTTACTTTCTTATTATTAGGATTGATATTTGTGAAGTTGAGGTGCCATTAAACCCAGGGACTGTCCCTCTTGTGTTTCCCAACCTTCCTTTTGATCATCTCATCAAAGTGCTTTGCACACTGTATTGTTACTTATTTCTGATATCTTTTAGGTCGATAACTATGTCTTGAACTTCGTCATAAACTCAAAAACTTAGGTTATGCCTGAAATATTATAGATGTCCAGCTAATATTTCTCAAACAATATAATAAATGAATAAAGGACTGAACGTTGGCAAAACAACTTACAAATGTTTTATGAACAACCTTCAAAACCTTCACAGTCCCTCCCTCCACTTCACAGTTCTATTCCTAAAGTTACAGAATCAAACATGGCGGCGGGGGGGGGGGGGGCTGTCCCTTTCTCTCTGAGAAAAATAAATTAATCATTAGAAAAGTCCCAATATGCCAGCTGTGCTTGTTGATTTCCAGCTAAATACACAGTCCATTATTTAACCCCAGGAGAAAGAAAAGAGAGAACTGAAATTCACACTATTCCCCAGTCTGAACATATATTGTAAATGTGCCATTTTTCTCTGTATGATTTGTAAATGTTGGCCCCAGTGAAAATGACTCACCCCCTAAACTGAGCTAGCAAATACATGGATGAAACCAGTTGAATGGCATTACCTGGGATGTAATAGCAGAGGTTCAATACAAAGCATTTCCTAATAGTCTATAGAGAACTTTAAATGAGCCACTATATACAAGAAAGTCAACACAGTATTTAGCACATAGATAATTGCCTTACATATCTGAGTTAACTGGCTAATTTCTTCCTCAGAGAGCCTCAAGTGGTCTTCTTAGCCTTCAACTTGCTCTTTAGTGTACCTTCAAACAAAAATGACCTGGAACAGTTACACATATCCCTTCCTACATGATGACTTATTTGTTGTTCTTCCAATCTAGCCAAACTACAACTGTATAAAATCCCAATTTATCCACTTTGGATCAGTCATTTTCCAATGCCCCTCCTTTTCCCAACCAAAGTTTTACTTCTGTTTGAAAAGATCATTGCCCTTCATACCAGAGACTTCCCAGTTTTTAATAATCTATTACACCTTTACCCTTCTTGAAGGAGCCAGAGTTCCATTTTTTTAAGAACAATTAAAAGTATATTGAAATGAGTTACTTTAAAAAAAGGTTTATATAATATTGTTTCCTTGAATACTATGTGCTCATTCTCACTACCCATTCCCACTGTACCCAAATTTAGAGGAAAACTATCCCTGCCAATACCAGTTTATGATTACTTTTTCCTTCTCTTGAACTTGGTCAGCATTTTCTACACAATTCCCACAACCTGCTCCTTCCAATCTCCTAGTTTCATGAAAATATTTGGAGTTTCATCAGTGAGGTGCTCATTTGTCTTCAACTTCTTCTGAATTTCCCCTAACATTTTGCCTTAAGATAGATAGTTCCTGGCACACAATAGGGATTTGTGATATCTTATTGAATGAACATATCATCTTTCACTGAGTCATGATCCCTGTAATAGACAGGACTCAGGTATGAATGGTTCCTCTTTCATTGCAGTCTTTCCCCCACAGTAGCTACTTCTCTGACATCTGGTGACTTCAAGCCGCAAAACACCCTCAATGATGTTCTACCAGGCCTAAGCAGAGCAAACAAGAAATAGCTCTCTTTCATTATTTTATTTCCAATACCGAAGTTCAGCAAGAGATCATGGAAATACATAGTCTATCCTTCTGAGCCATCTTCTTGTTCTCCTTCCTATAAAACAGATGTTTATCAGCTATAATACTCTCTAATGTAGAAAAGCATAAAAACAAGGATATTGTCTAACTTAATGGAAAAAAAAGGTATTTTAATTTAACCTGAATAAACAACTTAGTAGCCAGTGATTACATCTGAAACATGAGTGAAAGTAAGTACCTCTATAGTAAATAGGAGAAAAGAGTTTTACAATTTAGAGATTAGAAAGTACCACTCAGAATTTAGGTACCATTTTCATGTTGAGACTAAGAGGAAGACGCCTACTTAACAATAAGTATTTTTTTCTCCCTGTGTGATGCTCCTATATCCCATCAGAACTTCCTAAAGAATAGACCATGCATTCCAAAATTTAGTCCATCCTGACAGAATGAAACAGAATTTTCTGGAGATTTCCAACAATGTTAAAGCTATTGAAAGAAAAAACCATTGTGATAAGGCAGAAAGACTCAAAATAGTTCTGAGACTACTGAAGAAAGAGTAGAAGGGAAAAATGATATTATCTCATTTAATATACTCTATAACTCTATGAGATAAGTATTATTATTATTCCCATTGGGTAGATGAAGAAACCAAGGCCAACTAGCTGTCTAAAAAATTTTAATACTTTTAATCTTCCCATTAATTTTATAAATAAATAAAGTACAGATAAAGACAAAGATGTTATTATTAAAATCACACAGTCACTAAGTAGCAATATCAAGACCTGAAAACTTCTAACTCCAATTCTAGTGTTTTATCCATCATTTCAAGTTCCTTTCTTTTCCAGCCCAAATCCAAATCCTCTACCTCAAAATGTTTCTTTAATTTTTATCCTCAATTTGTCTATAGGATATACTTTATTATTTCTGGATTATATTATGTTTTTCAAATAATATTTCTTGAGTGTTATGTACAAGGTGAGGCATTGGTTCTTAGAAGGGAAAATAAAATGGAAAAATTCCAGTTCTGCTGGCATTTAAAATGTAGCGAGCAATACAGACATTAAATGATCAATAAATAGATAATTACAAACAAATGCAATTAAGGAGTACTATAGAGAATGAGTATACAATAGCAGAAATAATTTTGGTTTGGATGGGGTATTTTCAGAAAAAGTATTTCAGAGGAAATGAATTATAAACAGAGGTAAGAAAGATAAGTAGGTGTTGGTAAAAAAGAGTGTCCAGTATTCTCACTTAGAGGCTGTGTGTTTGATGGCTTTATTCATTCAATAAAATTTAATGTTTATCCACTTAAATATTATTTATATTTCTGAAGTCACTTCATTTTCAACCATTTAGTATAGAATAGTGAGCAATTAGATGCTTTAGAAAAATGTTCTGACAGTAATTTTATAAAAGGAGCCAAAGTTTATCTTAAACATTGATTGGTTAACTTTACCTAAAAGTATTGTTTCCAAAAAGTTTACAAGCTGCCTGTAAAGGAGGGGCATTGCTTGAAAAATTTACCAAAATGCTCCGTACTGAAATGATCAAACAATTCTACCTACAAGGATTATTAGCAATTTCAGTTCTTCTTCCCATATATTTCTACCAAGTGCATCATAATACCAATTTATTTTTATATTGGTTTGCTATTTGGTATAAGATGTTAACATTATTCTAATACTACACAGCTGAATAGGGAGTGCAAAGAGAACTTACTCACATATTTGGCAGGCATATACCAAGCTAAGATAAATCTATCTCATTCAAAAATGAGTTAAAATGACATAAAACCAACACAAGATCAATGAAATTGTTCTGTCATAAAACAAAAGGGAAAAAAAGTGAAGCAGGAAGTGAAGGAGAAGCATGAATTTGAAAAAGATTAACTACAGGAAACAGAAATTAATTTAAAATGGTATCTGCTTTATACTGATCAAAATTCAAAAATTTAAACTCTGAAATAAGGAACTTGTTTAAAAGACAAAAAACATTAGATTTAGGAAAGAAATTGGTTGAGTCAAAGAATATCAGGAAGCAAATAATGTTACAACACATTTTTAAATAGTATTATAAGATTTTGCTTCACCATTTAATAATGAATCAATGAATCTGCTCTAAATATCATTTTATTTTATTTCCATAGATCAATGAAGAGAAAAGAAAAAGTAACTAGGACCAAAATAACTTCTCCTGACTAGATAAAAAATTGTAAATATATATATATATATATATATATATATATATATATATATATATATATACACACACACATATATATACATATATATGTGTGTATGTATCAAATGAGAAAATGGTAACAATATTTTTAAGATCAACGTCAGTAGGTTAAATATTATAAAATTGGCAAGAAATTTCAAGTTCTTACCATATACAGTAAAAAAAAAATGGCATTAGTATTGCCCCAAAGTTAAAGGTCACATTTAATAGAGGATAACACCAATATTTTGAAGGTAGGATATCTTAGAAGAATTTTGTGCAAACAGTTCAGTCAAAAATTCAATTTTATGATGACAAGATACAGAGTAAGTATTCATTTAACTTTAGCTAGCCTTTTATCCCACCTAGCTTGTGTTGTTTTTTATTCTTTGTACCTGATTTGTACATATTATCCAGATAGTTCTTATCTTTACAACAAAGAACAACTTGTACAGCTCTTTGCATTTTTAAAAACACTTTTGCACAGGGCGTTGTGGTGCATGCTTGTAATCCCAGTGGCTTGGGAGGCTGAGGCAGGAAGATCTCTAGTTCAAAGCCAGCCTCAGCAATGGCAAGGTGCTAAGCAACTTAGCAAGAGCCTGTTTCTAAATAAAATACAAAATAGGGTTGGGGATGTGGCTCAGTGGTTGAGTGCCCCTGAGTTCAATCCCCAGTACCAAAAAAAGAAAAAGAAAAAGTAAAACATTTTGCTATAACACTCTAGAAAATAGGCAAAAAGATATGAAAAAACAATTCACAGAAAAAGAAATACAAAATACTTCTTCAATATTTGAAACATAAGACAAAAACAAATTAAATCTATATTGTGATAAACCATGTACCTATGAAATTGTACCTATTTTAACCTATAAAAATTGGCAAATATCCAAACATTTAATTAAGATCACTCTGTTGTTGGGGCTTTGGGAAAGTTGTTCTCTCTTACGTGGTTAGTGGGAACGCTAGATGATACAACCTCCCGTATAGGGGAATCTGGCAATATTTAACAAATTACACATGTATTTACCCTCTACTGAGTGAACTCACTGTGTTAGATAGCTTTGTGTTACTGTGACCAAAATACATGACAAGAACAACTTAGAGGAAAAAAGACTTCTTTTGTTTGGCTCGCGGTTTCAGAGGTTCAGTCACAGTCAGCTGGCACCACAGTAGAAACAGCATGGAAAAAGAACATGTCAGAGGAAAGCCATTTGACTTATGGCAACCAGGAAGCAGAGAAACTACAAGGAGCCAAGGACAAAATATAGCCTCCAAGGGTGCACCCCATCACCTATTTCCTCCAATCATACTCCACTTGCCTACAGCTACCATGCAGTAGTCCATTCAATTTATTAATCTATCAAATGGATTAATCCACCAATGAATTACAATACTTATCATTGCCTAAAAGCCCCATCTCTGGACTTTGCTGCTTTGGGGATCATGCTTTCAACACATGAGCTTTGGGGGGATATTCCAGATCCAAACCATAACACCTACTTCTAGGAGTCTATCCCAGTGATACATTGTTAAAAACATATATGGCATATGATGGTAACTACTCAGTTCAACACTATTCGTAATATCAAAAGAATAGAAACACTCAAAACATTTATCAGTGGGGCACAATTTGGATAAACTGGAACATTCACACAATGGACTACCTTTTGTCCATAAGAAATGAAATGAGGCAGGTTTCCATATTACTCTGGCATTATCTCAAGAATATACTCTTTTGTCAAAATAAATAAATAAAAGGTGAGGTCAAAACAGAGTGTTATGGAATGCTAGGTTTATATAGAAGAGTGAGAAAAGCCATCAATTATAGATATCCAAATTTGCTTTTATTTTTGAAAAGATAGAATGGGGGGATAAATAAATATTTTTTAATGGTTACCTATGAAGGGTGAGAGGGAGTAGGGCAATAGACATAGAGAGAAAAGCTAGACTTTTCATAATGTAACTTGTTTTATTGTTACTTTGGAACAATGTAAACTAAATTAAATTTAAAAGGCAACTATTAAAAGCAAAAATAAAATTCAATAAATTAATTTAATTATATATAAAGTTATTGGCCTAACCACGCAAAGAATTATTTCAAGGGACTTTAACACATAGTAGTCTAATTACACACCCAAAGGACAAAAAAAATTAAAGGTAAATACAAAGAATTCTCAAGTTGCTCTCAGTAGTCACTTTGATCATAATAATATTGTTTGTTTTTAGTAACTCCTTTGTTAGCAATAATATATTTATGTTATTATTTTGAATGTATGCATAGTAAAGAGGCCATTATATTTATGTAATAATCACCCGAGTTTCAGCATAAGATAAAAAAGAGAAATATAATTAAAGAAATTAAGTAAAACCTCATAAATTCAAATTAAAAATTAATATGGAATTACAATCTTTCTAGATAAACCCACTAAAAAGGTATGAAAGGTGGCCACTGTATTCAAAGTACTGAAAAGATAGAATGTCCCCTGCAAGGCCCTAAGCAGAACTCAGCAAGGAAAACATATAAGTAAATATGTGAGTACAGTTCAATGGGCAGTATTCAGTAGAGTTGATAAGTTCAAGCTAAATAGAGTTTCTCTGTAATGCAGAGTACATGAAAATGGAACACAAAAGAATAAAGTTGAAATGAACTATATACAAGATGGAAAACATAGAGATAATTGCCTTGAATGTAGAGATAGACTCCTTGGAAAAGAAGCAAGAAGGAAAATATAAAAAAAGAATGCCTTCCAGAGATGGATCAAGACCTAATTCAGCAGATAGATACCAGACTAAATTTGACTTTCAAGTGATTAATCCCTAAATATATACATATGATTTTAACTCCAAAGATAAAGATTCTTATAAGTATTAAGATACATTTTTTAAAGTCTGTTATCTACAAAGAAAATCAATATTACCTCAGTTTTCTCTTCTACAAAATGACTGGGAATAAACTACGTATTTTTTTTTGTAAGAAACATGCAAAAACCAAGCAATTAGGAAATATTAAAAGAGTAGTCAAAGGTGAATGAGGCAAATACAAACAAAATGAAATCTGACTCGTCAATATTGACATTCAAAGCAAAAAGTAGAATCCAAGGCAAGAAGCACTCTTTAAAAAGACAAGGGAAGTCAATGTTTATTGATAATTGCTTCATGACTCACATCCTCATATTGAAATTTTTCTTTAGTGTGTCAAGCAATATGAGATTGGAATAAGTGAATAATCGTTGAAATGTAAAATAGATCTTATTCATGATGATAACCAAAAATATAAAATATCTTTTAGCCAAAATTATAGAAATACCTATGAAGAAAAGTATAAATTTTAAACTTAAAATATAGAAAATCATCAAAATGGGATAATTCACTTTCCAGAATAAAAAGATTTATATTAAAATTGTGCTAATTATTCCCAGACATGTAAATTTAGTGCTACTCTAATCCAAAACACATAGATAATTTTTGACCTCTATAAAATATTTTTGAAATTTATAGAGAGGAAACAATGGGATGAATTTGCACTACTAGACACTGAAGTACATTACAATATTTTAAGAACAGAAAGAGAAAAAATAGATATGTCAGAGAAACAAATTGGAAAATCTAGGAGGATAAACCAATGTACTTAAATATATGAGCTCTAATAAAACCAGCATTAAGTCAGGCACGGTAGGATCGTGAGTTCAAAGCCAGCCTCAGCAAAAGCAAGGCACTAAGCAACTCAGTGAGACCCTATCTCTAAATAAAATACAAAATAGGGCTGGGGATGTGGCTCAGTAGTTGAACAGCTCTGAGTTCTATCTCTGGTACCAAAATTAAAATAATACTGGCATTAAAATGCATTTAGGATAGATTATTTAATTATAGCAACTCTACAATTGGTGAACATTTTCTAAAACTATGAAGTTATAATTACATATTGAAAAGTTAAATGAAAATTGATTGCAAGAAAATTTCATGAGTATCTGTGATTTGGGTTAGAAGACCTTTCTAAATATGAACATGATAGTTTTTACCATATACAATTCATTATGCTATGCATGATCCATTTATGCCCATGGTGACATAAAAATTGTTAATATTTTCATTTCCATTTTATAGATGAACAGCATGAGGTTTATAGAAATTAAGTGACTTGCCAAGACCACACAGCCAGTGAACATCAAACAAGGGATTGAAGTACAGAATCACATGATTCAAGAGCCCACTATCATTGTAAATAATATAGTGGTTTATAAGTTACAGAATATCCATATGAAAGAATGCTATATGACCATTAAAATCATAGTGCAAACTAGATAGAGACAGGAATATGTTCATGATTTGCTGTCAAATACAAAACTTTTATATTTTGGAGCATGTATTTTAAAATGTATGTCTTTCTAATAGTACAACAACAATTACTTTATATGTGTCCACAAAAAAATAATAGAAAAAAAGGATCAAGTTTGTGTTTCCTTGTTTCCTCATCACAGAATACCTGTGGTTGATAACAGTACAGGTAGCTGAGATTGTGACCATTGTGAACATGTAGATAAGATCATTGATAGTGATTTCCTGGATTCCCCATATAACCATGTTTCCTGAAAGTGTCTTGTGACATCTCTTACCACAGTCCTTGCAGTGGTTATGTAAGCTATTAATTTCTTGAATCATTATATGCAATTCTCTATGTAAAATAGCCAGAGTAACTTCTGCTTTTCTGAATGGACACTGATTGATTCAGGATTTAGTATCAGAAAATGGTGATACATGCTTCCTGGGAGATGCCAAAGACACCATAATCTCCTAAAAGGGATTGTACATTTTTGTAGGGAATAATATTCAGTTTTCCATTAAGCTTTTTATTAGCAGTGTCTGTGTACTTCAGCAATAAGAGGTCTGTGCTAATAACTGTAAAGAAAAATAATATTAGTACTAATCAACTCCATTAACTTAAAAAAACCTACTTAGGAGAGATGTACCTAGATATAGATATTGAATTTGAGCATCTTCAAGACCTTGCTCAAAGGGGAAATTGGCCTTAGTCCACTGAGTTTTATAGTAAATAGGTCTGGCTTATTTCTTATAATAATTAATCATTATCATTATTATTTATAGACAGCTTTATTAAAATAGAATTAAATTGAAGATCAGATTAAGCAGAATTCAAACTAAGAAAAGTCGAAAGCCTAGAATAAAGGGCCAAAAGGGAACGGCAGTGAGAGATTGTAATAATAATAATACCTTGGATTTATATAGCTCTCATCCTCCCACAAGCACAATGTGAATGTGAACAGCATATATAAGAGGATGAAGTAAATGCAATTTTGGTTTCTCAAGCCTGGATTTTAAAAACTCTGACAAAAGAGGCCAGGAAATGGAGAATCAAAATCTTTAAGACCAATTTGAAAAATCTTCTCATAGAAATACATATTTCAAAAATTTGTTTGCTGTTCCTGTTAAGGGGATGGCATTTTCAAAATAAAGTCAAGATTTGTATGCTAAAGATAATGAGATCAAAATAAATAAACAAATAATAGATGATATATTAGTGTTACCATCCTTCAGATATGATAATTAAAACTTTACCCTGTCCATTAGATTTTCCTAAGTTGCCTCAGCTACAAGTGATTTCTGAACTCCTAATCGGATTTTGCAGAAGTCTCATGGGGCACACGTGTGTGTGTGTGTGTGTGTGTGTGTGTGTTTGTGTGTGTGTGTGTTCTTATATCTCACCAGACCACTTATTCCCAAGCTTATATTCTTTAGAATCACTATATGAATCTACTAAAAACTATATATGGGATAATAATTGTCAGAGACTTTGATTCAGTTAGTCTTGGGTGGCCCCAAGAACACACATTTTTAATAAACACTTCTGGTCATGCCTAGACTGTGACTTCTTTGTGGGTAGGGACTTTGTTCCATGTCATATACATCTGGATATTACTAAAGTATGTTATATAATCCTATGCATACAAAATATTACTCAATAATTATTTATAAGATGGATGAATGAAAATTGAATAACCAAATATACCAGGTTATCTATGTAATCTGCAATATTTTCTCTAAGTGCTGTGGAGTACAGAGAAAGGTATATTATATGGGCTAAAATGACAGTTTTCCTGAAGGTAGATGTTGCTTGAATTGAACTCAGAAGAAAGGGGGGTATTTGGGACAGAGAAAATAAAAGGCAGGGAAGGTATAATAAAGAGTGAGCAATGATACATGGAGTATATCCATAGAATAATCGTTAGAAATTCCAAAGTCTGTACTTATCCCTGTATTTAAGTTAGAAGATATAGGTCTCCCTAATGTTTGAATATGGTTTGTCCCAAAAAATTCATGTGCTAGAAGCTTGGTCCCTAGTGTTGAGAGATGGTGGAACTTCTAAGAAGTGAGAGTTAATGGGAAATGACTAGGTCTTTAGGAGAGATTAATGCTTCTATCACAGGAATGCATTTCTTCTCTCATGGGTCCTATGACAGCCAGTTGTTATAAGTGAACCTGGAACTTTCCCATCTCTCTTTCTGTCTCTTCATATCATCTCTCCTCCCACATATATTGCCACCATTGTGACATGTATCTGCCATGAGGCCCTCAATAGAGCTGAGTAGATGTCATCACATGCTCTTGAACCTCCAAAACTGTGAGATAAGTTAACCTCCTTTCTTTATAAAATACCTATCTTCAAATATCTCATTATATCAATACAAAAAGAAGTAAAACATATCTCCTTTAATTTCATACATGAGCTAGAGATTTTCACTCTGCTCCTATAATAACCAAGTAACTTCCATTTTTATAACATGTTTCTCAAGGGTCTTCAGCTTAAATATTCACATGATGTACAGAACCCTTTGGAATATAGTCCTCCCACATATTTATCTTAAATACACACACACACACATCTGCTTTTGTAATTTTGCCAAACTCTTGCTGTTCTTAAGGATACAGTGTCTCTGTGACTTTGTTTCTTTTATACCACAACTTCTAGCCAGAACAATTTCTCACTTAAAAACTAGGGTCAGATATCACTATTGGCGTAAGCATCAAGAGATCTCCAAGCACTGGAATAAATTTCTCACTCAATGCTACCATAACTTCTTGGGCACCCCAATCATATCACTTAATACACTGTATTATCATTTACTCTAGCTTTTTCACAAACATATTATCCTCCACTAACATAGTCAGAAAAAGCAAGAGAGAATATTTATAGCCTTGGAAATCCTCTCTGTGGTAGGCAGCTTCTCATGACTTCCAATTATCTCCACTTCTTGCTATTTATCTCCTTCTGTGATTCTTTCACCTTTGGTGTAGGCTGATTTGTAACCTCTTTGTAATAAGTGGAAGACAGCAAAAGTTATGATATGCTACTTTTACGAGTACGATAAAAAATAACTTCAGTGCTGAGTTCTACTAAACATTTAAAGAAGAACTAACATCAATTCTCCTTAAGTCACTCCAAAAACTACAATAATTCTTTTAAACACACTCTGTGAAGCTAACATTACCCTCATACCAAAACCAGAGAAGGATATAACCCCCCAAAACCCCCCTACAAACCAATATTCTTCATGAATATGAATGTAAAATTCCTCAACAATGTGGTAGGCAAATTAAATTCAACAGCACATTAAAAACAGTCATCATGATCGAGTGGCATTCATCCCAGGGATGTAAAGATAGTTCAACATTCACAAAGAATATATATGATATACCATATCAATAGAATGAAGGACAAAATTGATATGATCATCTTAGTAGGTACATAAAAGGCATTTGATAAATTTCAATATCCCTTCATGATAAAATCTCTGAAACATAAGTATAGAAAGAAAATAATTCAATAAAATCCATTTATAATAAGCCAACTAACATTACACTGAATAAGGAAAGGTGGGAAACTTTCTGAGATCTGGAACAAGACAAGGATGTCTCTTTTCACCACTTTTACTCAACAGAGTAGTGGAATTCCTAATTAGAGTAGTAGGGAAAGAGAAAAAATAGAGGGCATCCAAACTGGAAAGGAGAAAAAATTATAAAACACTGATGAAACTAACTGAAGAGGTTATAAAAAGTAAAAACAAACAAACAAAAACACCATATGCTTATGCTCACAGATTAGAAAATATAATATTTTTATTTTTTGAGGCTTCTGAATTTATTCCAATTCAATGAATTCTGATATTGTGAAAAGACTCAAATGCTCAAATACATCTGATCTATGTGAATGGCATAGTTTACAACAGACAGTACCTCTGTCTGTAACTCTCCAATTCTACCACACCAAATGAGTGTCTAACAATTCAAATTTGATACTATATACCTGAAATGAGCATTGGTTACCACAGGGTTAGGGATTTATTCTAGAAGACCATTCCCACGTGGGTTTTCTTTTTATTCTTTTTTTTATTATTAGTTGTTCAAAACATTACAAAGCTCTTGACATATCATATTTCATACATTTGATTCAAGCAGATTATGAACTCCCATTTTTACCCTGTATACATATTGCAGATTCACATCGGTTCCACATCCACTTTTTTACATACTGCCATACTAGTGACTGTTGTATTCTGCTGCCCTTCCTATCCTGTACTATCCCCCCTCCCCTCCCCTCCCCTCTCTTCCCATCTTCTCTCTCTACCCCATCTACTGTACTTCATTTCTCTCTCTTGTTTTTTCCCCCTTTCCCCTCACTTCCTCATATATGTAATTTTGTATAACAATGAGGGTCTCCTTCCTTTACCATGCAATTTCCCTTCTCTCTCCCTTTCCCTCCCCCCTCTCAACCCTTTTTAATGGTGATCTTCTTCTCATGTTCTTCCTCCCTATTCTGTTCTTAGTTGCTCTCCTTATATCAAAGATGACATTTGGCATTTGTTTTTTAGGGACTGGCTAGCTTCACTTAGCATAATCTGCTCTAGTGCCCTCCATTTCCCTGCAAATTCCATGATTTTGTCATTTTTTAGTGCAGAGTAATACTCCATTGTGTATAAATGCCACATTTTTTTATCCATTCATCTATTGAAGGGCATCTGGGTTGGTTCCACAGTCTAGCTATTGTGAATTGTGCTGCTATGAACATAGATGTAGCAGTATCCCTATAGTACGCTCTTTTAAGGTCTTCAGGGAATAGTCCGAGAAGGGCAATAGGTGGGTCAAATGGTGGTTCCATTCCCAGCTTTCCCAGGAATCTCCATACTGCTTTCCAAATTGGCCGCACGAATTTGCAGTCCCACCAGCAATGTACAAGTGTACCCTTTTCCCCACATCCTCCCAGCACTTGTTGTTGTTTGACTTCATAATGGCTGCCAATCTTACTGGAGTGAGATGGTATCTTAGGGTGGTTTTGATTTGCATTTCTCTGACTGCTAGAGATGGTGAGCATATTTTCATGTATTTGTTGATGGATTGTATGTCCTCCTCTGAGAAGTGTCTGTTCAGGTCCTTGGCCCATTTGTTGATTGGGTTATTTGTTATCTTATTGTTTAATTTTTTGAGTTCTTTGTATACTCTGGATATTAGGGCTCTATCTGAAGTGTGAGGAGTAAAAATTTGTTCCCATGATGTAGGCTCCCTATTTACCTCTCTTAATATTTTTAAATGTCCATATTATCCAGAGATGTGTGAGGCTTCAATATCTACCAAAATACCAATGACAATCATCACTGCATTTTAGGGGAAAAGTTCTAATATTTAGAAGGAACCATAAAAAACACCAAAGAGCCAAAGCCACCTTCAGCAAAATGAACAAAGCAGGAGGCATCACATTAACTAACTTCAAAATGTAATGGAGAGCTATAGGAATCAAAACAGCATGGCAGTGCCATTAAAAGAAATATATAGGGCTTGGGGGTTGTGGCTCAACAATAGAGCACTCGCCTAACACGTGCAAGACCCCGGGTTTGATCCTCAGCACTACATAAAAATAAATAAATAAAGTAAAGGTATTGGCAACTACAACTAAAAAATAAATATTAAAAAAAGAGATACATAGACTAATGGAACAGAATAGAGAGCCTAGAAGTAACCCCATAAATTTATAGCCAACTGATGCTTTACAAAGATGCTAAGGACATGCATTGAAGAAAGAACAGACTTCTAATATGTGGCATTGGTAAAATTGGATATACACATGTAGAAGTCTGAAGCTACAATCCTATTTCTCACTACTTACAAAAATCAACTCAATGTGCATTAAAGATTTAAGTATAAGACAAGAAACTACTAGAAGAAAACAGGAAATGCTTCAAGGTATTGGAATAGGAAAAAAAAATTTGTACAAGACCTCCAAAACAGAGGAAACAAAAGCAAAAATAGACAGGTGGGATCATATCACACTAAAAAGTTCTCTATAACAAAGGAAATGATCATGAGTGAATAGACAACATACAGAATGGGAGAAAATATATGCAAACTACACATTTGACAAGTGGTTGATATCCAGAATGCATAAAGAACTCAAGAAACTAAAAAAATACCCTTTGATTATGAATATTTCTATATTTTAGATATTATGAAAAATGCCATTATAAATATTCATGTTCAAGTTTTCCTGTATAAATACATTTCCATTCTCTTGACTATATATGTTATATAAATGGAATTGCTGGATCATAGGTAATTCTATATTCAACTATTTGAGGAACTGCCAGACTGCTTTAAAAAGTGAATACACTGTTTTATATTCCCAGTGGCAGTGTATGGGTGTTATAAACTCCACACATCCTCAGTAGCACTTGTTAATTCTTATTTTTTATTCTCGCCATCCCAGTGGGTATGGAGTATCTCTTGTAGTTTGGATGTGCATTTCCATGATGACTCATCATGTTTTGGCCATTTGTATATATTTTTAAATAATTATATATATAAAAACACATACATATATGACTGTCATATAGAATATATAAATAACTAGGTTATATGTCTTTTAACTACCGAGTCGTAAGAGTCCTGTATATATTCTATGTACCAGTCATGCATCAAATATATAACTGGCAAATATTTTCTCCCATTCTGTCAGTTGTCTTTTCACTTCCTTGATAGTGCCCTTTGAAGCAAAATGTTTCTAATTTTGATGAAGTCCAATATTTCTATTTTTTCTTTTGTTGCTCATGCTGTTGGCCTCATATCTAAAAATCCATTGCCAAATCCAAAGTAATGAACATTTACTCAAACGTTTTTCTCAAAGAGTTTTATAGTTTTAGCTCTTACACATAGGGATTTGATACATTTTTAGCTCATTTTTTAATATGATGTGAGATAATGATTCAAATCCATTTATTTTTGCTTAAGGATATTTAGTTATACCAGACCATTTATCAAAAACAAATAAAAAACAGCAAATATTCTTTGTACTTTCAATGATCATGACATCCTTGTCAAGAATCATCTGACCATAGATTTATGAATTTATTTCTGGACACTAATTCCATTAATTTGCTCTATATATCTGAACTCATTTCACTACCATCTTGTCTTGATTACAATTACTTTGTAATAATATTTCAAGTTGGAAAATGTAAGCCTTTCTATTTTGTTCTTTTATTCATGATCATTTTGGATATTTTTAGTTATTTATGATTCTATATAAACTTTAGGATCAGCTTATCCATTTTCAGAGAATGGGAAGTTGTTGTAATTTTAATAGGTATTGTACATATTTAGAGACACATTCTTGAGTTTTACCATTTAAACAATATTAAGTCTTTTGATGAATAAATACGAGATATTTTTTCCACTTATTTACATCTTATTTAATCAATTATATCATGTTTTGTAGCATTCACAGTATAAAGTTTGCATTTCTTTTATTAAATTTATTCTTAACATTTTTGGGTTTTTGATGTTATTTTTTCTTAATTTATTTTTCAATTGTTCATTGCATTTCATACTGACCATGTAATCCCACTGAACTTATTTATTAGTTCTAATAGTTTTTAAATTAAAGTATTAGTATTTTCTGTGTACAAGGGTTGGGGATGTAACTCAGTGGCAGAGGGCTTGCCTACCACATGCAAGGCCTTGGGTTTGTTTTACTTCTAATTTTGGTAGTAAAGTATTCAGTAGTTCACCATAAGTAGAGATTTATCTGTGGGTTATTCACAGATGTCCTTTATTATATTGAGGAAATTACTATCCATACACATTAGATGAGTATTGTTATTTTTTTAATCATGAAAGCTTTTGGATTTTGTCAAACATCTTTTTTTATCTACTGAGATGATCATGGAATTTTTTATTTCCTTTATTTCATTGATATGTTACATTACATGAATTAATTATTAAATGTTAAACAAATCTTTCATTCCTAGGGTAAATTCCCATGTGGTCATGATACATGTTTTAGTCACCTTTTTCATTGCTGCAATCAAAAGACTTGACAAGAATAATACAGAGGAGGAAAAGTTCCTCTAGGGCCTCACAGTTTGAGAGGTATCAGTCCATTTACAGCAGGTTCCATTCTTCTAGGTTCAAGGTGAGGCTGAACATCAGGAAAAAAGAGTGTGTTGGAGGCAAGCAGCTCAAGACATGATGATCAGGAAGCAGAGAGAGAGATTCCACTCACCAGATACAAAACATATACCCAAAGGCACACCCCTAATGTCCACCTCCTCCTGCCATCAGTTACCACTCAGTTAATCCCTGTTGGGGAATTTGTTCACTTTTTGGGTTAAGTCTCTTCTAACCCAATCATTTCACCCCTAAACCTTCTTGCATTGTCTCACACAGGAGCTTTTGGGGAACACCTAATATCTAAACCATAACAGTATATGACATTTTCATATGTAGCTGGAGTTCAGTTTGCTAATATTTTGTTGAGATTTTTTTCCATCAATATTCATCAGAGATTTTGGAGTTTGGTTTTCTTGTGATGTTTTTGTTTGGATTTGGTATCAGGATGCTACTGGTAACACAAAATGAGATTGTAATTGTTCCAAACTCTTCTACTTTTTTGAAAATGTTTGAAAAATTGTTAATAATTCTTCAGTAAATGTGTGGTAGAATTCAACAATGAAGCCTACCAGGCATGAGCTTTTCCTTGTATTTTTTATTATTAATTCAATATCTAGATTGCTTATGTCTACTTGAGTACATTTTGGTATTTTGTGTCTGTCTAGAAATTTGTGATTTTATCTAGGTTTTCTAATTTATTGTTATATAATTGTTAATAACATTCATTCTTTTGTAATATGTTCCATTTATGTAATGTAGATACTTATGCTCCATCTTCCATTTTGATTATAGTTCTTTGAATCTTTTTTTCTACTTAATTTAGATAAATTATTGGCAGTTTTGTTGATCTGTTCAAAGAACCAACTATAAATTTCTAAGTACTGCTATAGATTTATCCCATAAACTGTGGTACCCTGTGTCTTCACTAATTTTCATTTAAAAAGTACTTTCAACTGGAAATCTATATGCAGCAAAATGAAATTAAGCCCCTATCTCTCCCCATGCACAAAATTCTACTCAAAGTGGATCAAGGACCTAGGAATTAAACCAGACATCCTGTGCCTAATAAAAGGAAAAGAAGGCCCAAATCTTCAT
The DNA here is from genome assembly GCF_047511675.1 of Marmota flaviventris. Lineage (NCBI taxonomy): Eukaryota > Metazoa > Chordata > Mammalia > Rodentia > Sciuridae > Marmota > Marmota flaviventris. The sequence continues at coordinate 105,840,587 of NC_092518.1, forward strand.
CATGTCAATTTAGGCCCCGAATTTCTTAATCAAACTCCTATAGTGTAAGAATTAAAATTAAGAATCAATAAATGGGATGGATTCAAACTAAAAAGCTTCTTCTCAGCAAAACAAATGATCAGTGGAGTGAAAAGAGAGCCTCCAGAAAGGGAGCAAATTTTTACCCCATGCACATCAGATAGAGCACTAATCTCTAGGATATATAAAGAAATCAAAAATCTTAACACCAAAAAACTAATAACCAAATCAATAAATGGGCCAAGGAAATGAACACACATTTCTCAGAAGATGATATATAATCAATCAACAAATATATGAAAAAGTGTTCAACATCTCTAGCAATTAGAGAAATGCAAATCAAAACTACTCTAAAATTTCATCTCACTCCAGTCAGAATGGCAGCTATTAAGAATACAAACAATAATACGTGTTGGCAAGGATGTGGGGAAAAAGGTACACTCTTATATTGCTGGTGGGACTGCAAATTGGTGCAACCAATTTGGAAAGCAGTATGGAGATTCCTTGGAAAAGTTAGAATGCAAACACCATTTGACCCAGCTATCCCACTCCTCAGTTTATACCCAAAGACATACCACAGTGATGCCACATCAATGTTTTAGCAGCACAATCCACAATAGCTAAATTGTGGGTCCAACCTAGATACCCTTCAGTAGATGAATGCATAAAGAAACTGTGGTATATATACACAATGGAATATTACTCATCAGTAAAAGAGAATAAAATTATGGAATTTGCATATAAATGGACGGTGTTGGAGAATATAATGCTAAGTGAAGTAAGCTAATCCCAAAAATCCAAATGCTGAATGTTTCCTCTAATATGAGGATGCTGATCCATAATGGGGACAGGGTGAGGGGGAACATGGGAGAAAACTTTAGATAGGGCAAACAGAAGGGAGGGGGAAGGTGGGTAGGAAAGACAGTGGAATGAGATGGACATCATTACCCTAAGTACATGTATGAAGACACCTCAGCACTTCTAAGATATTCTAGATTCTTGCACATTCTCCTTCCTACCTCTGTTTTCCACCCAATCCCATGATTGGTTATCCTCTCTTCTGAGCAGACCTGGGATCCTCAGAGACCTCACATTGTCTTTTCAAAGCAGGGGGCTCAGGGCTGTAGGCATTCTCCTCTACTTTGCCTGAAGCATTCCAGGGACTTCCTTTGCTTCCTCAGTTTCCTCTCCCTCAAAAACCATTCCACAAATACCTGCTGCACACCTGCTGAGCGGGAGGGATTGGGCTGGGGGAAGAGGAGGTGGGAGAGGGAAGTTGAGTAGCCATGAGGCATACCCTGCCTTCGTGGGGGGTAAAGCAGGAGGGGCTGTGGGGGGAGCCCCAGAGAAGCTTTGGAAGCTGCTGCACCTGAGCTCAGTCCTGAAGGCCACCAAGCAGTAGGCCAGGCCAGTGAGGCCTACAGGCTCTCAGGAAGCCAGGAGGGGAGATCCAGGTTCTGAGGCAGGGCTAGTCCCCTCTTCTGTACTTTATGGACAACCAGACATGGATAATTGTGCCCTATATGTGTACTATGAATTTAAATGCATTCTGCTGTCTATACAACAAGTTAGAATTAATTAATTAATTTTAAAAGTACTTTCAAAAGCTACTTTTTTATTTCTTCTTTCAGCCATTGCTAATTTAATAGTATGTTCTTCACATCTACATATGTGTGGGTTTTTCTAATTTTTTTGTTATTTCTTTGTAATTTCATTCCATTTGGTTAGAAAAATTGTTTGTCATAATTTTTACCTTTTCAAATTTGCAGAGCTCTCTATTATTGCTCAACTTTTGGTCTATCCTGGGATATGTTCCATGTATACTTGAAAATAATTTGTTTTCTGCTGGGTGATCTATTAGTAGCTGACTTACAGTGTTCAGTTCTTTTATTTTCTTGTTGATCTTCTTACTTATTTTATCTATTATTAAAAGTAAGAGTACTTATGTGTCTAACTATTATTGTTGAACAGTCCATTTTTCCCTTTAATTCCATCACTTTTTGTTTCATGAATTTTAGCAATCTGTTATTAGGTTCATATAGACTAATGATTGTTGGATATTTTTATGAATTGATAATTTCAGCATTACAAAGTATCTCTCTTTATCTATAGTTACATTTTTACTGTTTGCCAATATTGATATAGACACTCCAGCTTTCTTTTTGCTATTATCTGTATGATATATCATTTTATTTCCTTTAAATTTCAATCCATTCATATCTTTGAATCTAAAGAGTTTTTCCTGTGGACTATACAGTTGGAAATATATTAAGACAGTCTGACAATTTCTATCTGATTATTTAATCTAATCATAATTAATGAGTTTATTCAGATAGTTTAATTTATATCTGCCATTTTCTTTTGTTGTTTTCTATACATTTCACATCTTCTCTGTTCCTCATTTATTGCTTTCTTCTTCATTAAATTAGTATTTCCTATGTAGCATTTTAATTTGTCTAATGACTGTTTCACTATACTTTTGAGTTATTTCCTTAGTGGTTGCTTTATGTCTTTATATATACAATTCCACTTCTCAGATTCAGTTTCAGGTATACTAACTTAATTATAGTGGCAAAGAAATGCACTTCTATATTGTTCTACTTTCTCTTTTGTGTTATTATATATACTGTGTCTATAAGTATTAAAACCCAATAAGAATTATTATAATGATTACTATACATAATTTTATGTTTTAAAAATATCTGAGACAAGAAATAAGTGCAAGTACATGTATATAACTTTTGTTATATTATCCTTCTTATTTGCCATTTATTGTTAATTTCATTTGTTCCCATGGATTTGAGTTTCTACTTAATTTTTTTGCCCAATGTACCTTTCTTTCCACTACCTCCTTTGTGATGCTATTGGCAAATATGTTACATTTCTATATAAGTCCAACATTACATTTTATATATATATATGTATTTTTATGCATTTTATATATATATGTATTTTTATGCAGTTGCTTTTTAAATAACTTGAGAAAAAAGAAGTCATTTATACAATCTTTTCTACATACATAATTACCTACTCATATTCTTTATTTCTTCTGTGAATTCAAATTACTGTCTATAGTCATTTGTTTTTATCCTGGAAAAATTCCTTTGGTATTTCTAGTAAGGCCTCTATGCTAGAAACAAATTATCTCCTTTTTGTTTATCTGGGAATATCTTTATTTCCTACTTATTTTTTTTTTAATTTTTTATTTTTGGTTGTTCAAAACATTACAAATTTCTTGACATATCATATTCCACACTTTGATTCAAGTGGGTTATGAACTCCCAACTTCACCCCATACGCAGATTGCAGAATCACATCAGTTACACATTCATTGATTTACATATTGCCATACTAGTGTCTGTTGTGCTCCGCTGCCTTTCTTATCCTCCACACTCCCCCCTCCCCACCTCTCCCCTCCCCTCCCCTCCTCTCTCTCTACCCCCTCCACTGTATAACCCTGAGGGTCTCCTTCCATTTCCATGCAATTTCCCTTCTCTCTCCCTTTCCCTCCCACCTCTCATCCCAGTTTAATGTTAATCTTCTTCTCATGCTCTTCGTCCCTACTCTGTTCTTAGTTACTCTTCTTATATCAAAGAAGACATTTGGCATTTGTTTTTTAGGGATTGGCTAGCTTCACTTAGCATAATCTGCTCTAATGCCATCCATTTCCCTGCAAATTCTATGATTTTGTCATTTTTTAATGCAGAGTAATACTCCATTGCGTATAAATGCCACATTTTTTTATCCATTCGTCTTTTGAAGGGCATCTAGGTTGGTTCCACAGTCTTGCTATTGTGAACTGTGCTGCTATGAACATCGATGTAGCAGTGTCCCTGTAGCATGCTCTTTTTAGGTCTTTAGGGAATAGACCAAGAAGGGGAATAGCTGGGTCAAATGGTGGCTCCATTCCCAGCTTTCCAAGAAATCTCCATACTGCTTTCCAAATTGGCTGCAACAATCTGCAGTCCCACCAGCAATGTACAAGTGTACCCTTTTCCCCACATCCTCGCCAGCAATTGTTGTTGTTTGACTTCATAAGGGCTGCCAATCTTACTGGAGTGAGATGGTATCTTAGGGTGGTTTTGATTTGCATTTCTCTGACTGCTAGAGATGGTGAGCATTTTTTCATGTACTTGTTGATTGACTGTATGTCCTCCTCTGAGAAGTGTCTGTTCAGGTCCTTGGCCCATTTGTTGATTGGGTTGTTTGTTCTCTTATTGTCTAATTTTTTTAGTTCTTTGTATACTCTGGATATTAGGGCTCTATCTGAAGTGTGAGGAGTAAAGATATGTTCCCAGGGTGTAGGCTCTCTATTTACCTCTCTTATTGTTTCTTTTGCTGAGAAAAAACTTTTTAGTTTGAGTAAGTCCCATTTGTTGATTCTAGTTATTAACTTTTGTGCTATGGGTGTCCTATTGAGGAATTTGGAGCCCGACCCCACAGTATGTAGATCGTAGCCAACTTTTTCTTCTATCAGACGGCGCGTCTCTGATTTGATATCAAGCTCCTTGATCCATTTTGAATTCACTTTTGTGCATGGCGAGAGAAAGGGATTCAGTTTCATTTTGTTGCATATGGATTTCCAGTTTTCCCAGCACCATTTGTTGAAGATGCTATCCTTCCTCCATTGCATGCTTTTAGCCCCTTTATCAAATATAAGATAGTTGTAGTTTTGTGGATTGGTTTCTGTGTCCTCTATTCTGTACCATTGGTCCACCCGCCTGTTTTGGTACCAGTACCATGCTGTTTTTGTTACTATTGCTCTGTAGTATAGTTTGAAGTCTGGTATCGCTATACCGCCTGATTCACACTTCCTGCTTAGCATTGTTTTTACTATTCTGGGTCTTTTATTTTTCCATATGAATTTCATGATTGCATTCTCTATTTCTACAAGAAATGCCGTTGGGATTTTGATTGGCATTGCATTAAACCTATAGAGAACTTTTGGTAATATCGCCATTTTGATGATGTTAGTTCTGCCTATCCATGAACAGGGTATATTTTTCCATCTTCTAAGATCTTCTTCTATTTCTCTCTTTAGGGTTCTGTAGTTTTCATTGTATAAGTCTTTTACCTCTTTTGTTAGGTTGATTCCCAAGTATTTTATTTTTTTTGAAGATATTGTGAATGGAGTGGTTGTCCTCATTTCCATTTCAGAGGATTTGTCACTGATATACAGAAATGCCTTTGATTTATGCGTGTTGATTTTATATCCTGCCACTTTACTGAATTCATTTATTAGCTCTAATAGTTTCTTTGTAGAACCTTTTGGGTCTGCTAGGTATAGAATCATATCATCTGCAAATAGTGATAATTTAAGTTCTTCTTTTCCTATATTTATGCCTTTAATTTCTTTCGTCTGTCTAATTGCTCTGGCCAGTGTTTCGAGAACTATGTTGAACAGAAGTGGAGAGAGAGGGCATCCCTGTCTTGTTCCAGATTTTAGAGGGAATGCCTTCAGTTTTTCTCCATTCAGAATGATGCTAGCCTGAGGCTTAGCATAGATTGCTTTTACAATATTGAGGTATGTTCCAGTTATCCCTAGTTTTTCTAGAGTTTTGAACATAAAGGGATGCTGTACTTTGTCAAATGCTTTTTCCGCATCTATCGAGATGATCATATGGTTCTTATTTTTAAGTCTATTGATGCGGTGAATAACATTTATTGATTTCCGTATATTGAACCAGCCTTGCATCCCAGGGATGAATCCTACTTGATCATGGTGCACAATTTTTTTGATATGTTTTTGTATCCGATTCGCCAGAATTTTATTGAGGATTTTTGCATCTAGGTTCATTAGAGATATTGGTCTGTAGTTTTCTTTCTTTGAAGTGTCTTTGTCTGGTTTAGGTATCAGGGTGATGTTGGCCTCATAGAATGAATTTGGAAGTTCTCCCTCTTTTTCTATTTCCTGAAGTAGCTTGAAAAGTATTGGTATTAGTTCTTCTTTAAAGGTTTTACAAATTCTGCTGTATACCCATCCGGTCCTGGGCTTTTCTTAGTTGGTAGTCTTTTTATGGTTTCTTCTATTTCCTCAATTGATATTGGTCTGTTTAGGTTGTCTATATCCTCCTGACTCAATCTGGGCAGATCATATGACTTAAGAAATTTATCTATGCCTTCACTATCTTCTAATTTATTGGAGTATAAGGATTCAAAATAATTTTTGATTATCTTCTGTATTTCTGAAGTGTCTGTTGTGATATTGCCTCTTTCATCCCGTATGTTAGGGATTTGAGTTCTCTCTCTTCTTCTCTTCGCTAGCATGGCTAAGGGTCTGTCGATTTTGTTTATTTTTTCAAAGAACCAACTTTTAGTTTTGTCAATTTTTTCAATTGTTTCTTTTGTTTCGATTTCATTAATTTCAGCTCTGTTTTTAATTATTTCTTACCTTCTACTTCTTTTGCTGTTGTTTTGCTCTTCTTTTTCAAGGATTTTGAGATGAAGTATGAGATCATTTATTTGTTGTTTTTTTTTTCTTTTTTTAAGGAATGAACTCCAAGCAATGAATTTTCCTCTTAGAACTGCTTTCAACGTGTCCCATAGATTCCGATATGTTGTGTCTGTGTTTTCACTTATCTCTAAGAATTTTTTAATTTCCTCCTTGATGTCTTCTATAACCCATTGATCATTCAGTAACCTATTGTTCATTCTCCAAGTGATGTATGCTTTTTCCTTCCTTCTTTTATCATTGATTTTCAGTTTCATTCCATTATGATCAGATAGGATGCATGGTATTATCTCTACTCCTTTATATTGTCTAAGAGTTGCCCTGTGACATAATATATGATCTATTTTTGAGAAGGATCCATGTGCTGCTGAGAAAAAAGTATAACTGCTTGATGTTGGGTGGTATACTCTATATATGTCAATTAAGTCTAGGATATTAATTGTGTTATTGAGTTCTATAGTTTCCTTATTCAACTTTTGTTTGGAAGATCTGTCCAGTGGCGAGAGAGGTGTGTTGAAGTCTCCCATGATTATGGTATGGTGGTCTATTAGACTCTTGAACTTGAGAAGAGTTTGTTTGATGAACATAGCTGCACCATTGTTTGGGGCATAAATATTTATGATTGTTATGTCTTGTTGGTGTATGGTTCCCTTAAGCAGTATGTAGTGTCCCTCTTTATCCCTTTTGATTAACTTTGGCTTGAAATCTATTTTATTTAATATGAGTATGGACACTCCTGCTTGTTTCCGAAGTCCATATGAGTGATATGATTTTTCCCAACCTTTCACCTTCAGCCTATGTATGTCTTTTCCTATCAAATGCATCTCCTGTAGGCAGCATATTGTTGGGTCTTGTTTTGTGATCCATTCTACTAGCCTGTGTCTCTTAATTGGTGAGTTTAAGCCATTAACATTTAGGGTTATTATTGAGATATGGGTTGTTCTTCCAGCCATATTTGTTTATTTCTGTTACTAAACATGGTTTGTTTTCCTCTTTGATTATTCCCCCCCCCCCGTTACTGTCCTACCTCCCACTGTTGGTTTTCATTGTTATTTTCCATTTCCTCTTCCTGTAATGCTTTGGCGAGGATGTTTTGAAGAGATGGTTTTCTAGCTGCGAATTCTTTAAACTTTTGTTTATCGTGGAAGGTTTTAATTTCATCTTCCATCCTGAAGCTTAATTTCACTGGAAACACAATTCTTGGTTGTAACCCATTTTCTTTCAGTGTTTGAAATATGTTATTCCAGGATCTTCTAGCTTTCAGAGTCTGTGTTGAAAGATCAGCTGTTATCCTGATTGGCTTACCCCTAAATGTAATCTGCTTCCTTTCTCTTGTAGCTGTTAAAATTCTCTCCTTATTCTGTATGTTGGGCATCTTCATTATAATGTGTCTAGGTGTGGATCTCTTATGATTTTGCACATTCGGCGTCCTGTAGGCTTCTAGGATTTGGGATTCTGTCTCATTCTTCAAGTCTGGGAAGTTTTCTCGTATTATTTCATTGAATAGACTGCTCATTCCTTTGGTTTGGAGCTCTGTACCTTCCTGTATCCCAATGACTCTTAAGTTTGGTCTCTTAATGTTATCCCATATTTCTTGGATGTTCTGCTCATGGTTTCTTAACAGTCTTGCTGAGCTGTCTATGTTCTTTTCATGTTGAAATACTTTGTCTTCATTGTCTGATGTTCTATCTTCTAAGTGTTCTACTCTGCTGGTAGTATTCTCCATTGAGTTTTTAAGTTGGTTTATTGCTTCCTGCATTTCTAGGATTTCTGTTTGTTTGTTTTTTATAACCTCTATCTCCCTGTATAGTTGATCCTTTGCTTCCTGGATTTGTTTGCGTAATTCATTGTCGAAGTGATCTTTCATTATCTGATTTTGCTGTTTAATGTCTTCCTTGATACTCCAGATCATCTGAAGCATGTATATCCTGAATTCTTTATCTGACATTCCATCTGCTGCAGCTGTTACCTCTTCTAAAGTTGCGTTGACCTGCATTGCTTGTGGTCCTTTCTTTCCTTGTCTTTTCATACTGCTTGCGTATCTTTCCTGCAGGCGCGGGCGGCGGCTCTGCTCTCTCCTTATTCCAATTGGGGTGTTGTGGCTACCACGCCGGCAGGTCACTGGGCCTGTTCTGGGCGCTGGCGGCAGCTCTGTTCTGCCCCTACTCCAATTGGGGTGACGAGTGTACCACGCCGGCAGGCCACCGGGCCTGATCCGCCGGTCGGTTGCAGGTTTGCCTACCCTGCAGGCGCGGGCGGCGGCTCTACTCTGCCCCTACTCCAAATGGGGTGACGTGTCTGTCGTACCGGCAGGCCAGTGGGCCTGTCCCGCTGGTCGGTCGCAGATCTGCCCACCTTTCGGGCACGGGTGGCGGCTCTGCTCTGCCCCTAGTCCAATTGGGGTGTCGTGACTACCCCGCCTGCAGGTCGCTGGGCCTGTTCCTGGCACGGGCGGCGACTCTGCTCTGCCCCTACTCCAATTAGGGTGGTGTGTGTACCACGCCGGCAGGCTCCTGGGCCTGATCCGCCGGTCTGTCGCAGGTCTGCCTACCTTGGAGGTGCGGGCAGCAGATCTGCCCTGCCCCTCCTACCACGCCTGCGGACCCCTGGGCCTGATCTGCAGGTTGGTCACAGGTCTGCTCACCCTGCGGGCATGGGTGGCGGTTCCGCTCCGCCCCCACTCCAATTGGGGTCACGTGGCCACCACACCAGCAGGGCCTGATCCGGGCGTGGGAGAAGGATCAGCTCTGCCCCTACTCCAGTTGGGGTGACGTGTGTACCACACTGGCAGGCCACTGGGCCTGACCCGCCAGTCTGTGACAGGTCTGTTTACCTTGCAAGCGCGGGCGGCGGTTGTGCCCTGCCCCTCCTACCACGCCCATGTACCACTGGGTCGCGGGTCTGCCCACCTTGCGGGTGCGGGTGGCGGCTCCGTTCCACCCCCTCTCCAATTGGAGTCACGCGGTCACCATGCTGGCGAGCCGCTGGGCCTGCTCCGGGCACTGGCAGCGGCCCGGCTCCTCCCCTCTGGCTCGACAACAAATTGAAGAGACTCGGGTGTCTGTGCCTCACCCCCCCGACCTGGAGACCAACTGTTTCTGTCGCCACTGGTACTGATGAAGTTCTCTCCTCCGCCGCTTTCTGATGACATCAGATCTCTGCCATGTTGGTATCCTATGCGAATGGCAGCATTTCGTTCCCCTTGCCGGGCAACCAAAGCAACGGGTGAGTCCTGACCGGCCCTCAGCAGGACCCGGACCGAGAAGCAGTTTCCGGGGGCTCCTAGCCCTGGGCCAGGGCAGTTCCGGGAGCCGGAACTCGGCCGCTTACTGCTCGGTGTATGCTCTGATAGGAGCAGGGTCCAAGAAGCAGCCTCTGCAGGCTCCCCAGCCCTGGGCCAGGGCGGTTCCGGGAGCCGGAACTCGGCCGCCCCGCGCTCGGTGTTCGCTCCGATAAGATCAGGTTCTAAGAAGCCCCTAGGCACTGAACCCTAGCAATCTGTCTGCAAGCTGCAGGCGAATGGCAGCCTGAAATTACCTGTTCTATGACTGAATGAGCTGCGGTCAGTCGAAAACAGGGATGGTGACGTCAGCTTTCCAACATGGTGGCCGCTGGTCTCCTCTGTGGTCTGACCGGTGTGGAGAACCGAGATGGACCGCTTCCTTCCCCCGTCTCGAACCCAGAATTCAGCCCTGTGTACGGTGCTTGCACGGCTGGCAGAAACTGCAGCGCTGTATCCCTGCGTCGCTATCTCCTCGTTTCCCAGCGCGCTGCAGACTCTAGCCGCGGGGCGATTTGCTGAATAAGCAGTGTTACCCTCCGTGCGACAAACCTCTCGCGTTTGAGTCCCCGTAGCCGATCCTCGTGCGATGGAAATCCTTCCTCCAGGTTCTGGAGCACCCCACTATTGCTGGAAATTCCTAACAAGATATCCTTTAGCCGTCCTGACTTGTCATACTCCCACACAGTGAAGCAGCACACGGGGGCAATGCACTCCCCCCGCTGCCATCTTCCTCTCCTAAATCTCCTATTTATTTTTGAAAAAGTAGTTTATTGGATATAGGATTCTTGATTGATTGTTTTCTCTTGGTGCATTTTGAATTTGTTATGTCAATGCCTTCAAACCTCTGTTGTTTCTTTTTTATTGATTTTTTTAAAAAATAAATGGTAGCGGAATGCATTACAATTCTTATTACATGTATACAGCACAATTTTTCATATATCTGGTTGTATATAGTGTAGGTGGACACCAAATCATGTTTTCAAACATGTACTTTGTATAATGATGTTCATCACATTCCACCATCCTTGCTAACCTCCTGCCCCCTCCCTTTCCCTCCCACCCCTTTGCCCTATCTAGAGTTTGTCTATTCCTCCCATGTTCTCCCTCCCTACCCGACTACGACTCAGTCACCTTATTTTAGAGAAAACATTTGGCATTTGGTTTTTGGGGATTGGCTACCTTCACTTAGCATTATCATCTCCAACTCCATCCATTTACCTGAAAATGCCATGATTTTACTTTTTTATTGCTGAGTAATATTCCATTGTGTATATATGCCACATTTTTATATCCATTCATCTACTAAAGGGCATCTAGGTTGGTTCCAGAGTTTAGCTATTGTGAATTGTGCTGCTATAAACACTGATGTGGCTGTGTCCCTGTAGTATGATGTTTTTAAGTCCTTTGGGTATAGACCCAGGAGAGGGGATAGCTGGGTCAAATGTCGGCTCCATTCCCATATTTCCAAAGAATCTCCATACTATTTTCCATATTGGCTGAACCAATTTGCAATCCCACCAGCAATGTAAGAGTGTACCTGTTTCCCCACACTCTCACCAACACTTATTGTTGTTTGTCTTCATAATAGCTGCCATTCTGACTAGGGTATGATGATATCTCAGAATAGTTTTGATTTGCATTTCTCTAATTGCTAGAGATGATGAATATTTTTTCATGTATTTGTTGATTGATTGTATATCCTCTTCTGAGAAGTGTCTCTTAAGGTCCTTGGCCCATATTGATTTTTTTTTTTTTTGGTGCTTAGCTTTTTGAGTTATCTATATACCCTAGAGATTAGTGCTCTATCTGAGGTGTGAAGGTTAAAAATCTGCTCCCAAGATGTAGGCTCTCTGTTCACCTCACAGATTGTTTCTTTTGCTGAGAAGAAACTTTTTAGTTTGAATTCATCCCATTTATTGATTCTTGGTTTTAATTCTTGCACTATAGAATTCTTATTAAGGAAGTTGGGGCCTAATCCCACATGATGAAGATTAGGGCCTACTTTTTCTTCTATTAGATGCAGATTCTCTACTTTAATTCCTAGGTCGTTGATCCACTTTGAGTTGAGTTTTATGCATAGTGAGAGATAGGGGTTTAATTTCATTTTGTTGCATATGGATTTCCAGTTTTCCCAGCACCACTTGTTGAGGAGGATATCTTTTCTTCAATGCATGTTCTTGGCACTTTTGTCTAATATAAGATAATTGTAATTTTGTGGGTTAGTCTCTGTGTCATTTGTTATTTCTTTTAAGAAGCCAACTGTTAAACTTAGTGTGTATAAACCAAGGAGAGGGATAGCTGGGTCAAATGGTGTTTCCATTCCCAGATTTCCAAGTAATCTCCATACTGTTTTCCATATTGGCTGCACCAATTTGCAATCCCACCAGCAATGTGTGAGTGTACCTAAGTTAAACTTACTGGGGCTTGTTTGTACATAAGTCATTTTTTTTTTCTTGAAAAATTTTATCCTTGCCTTCTACTTGCAGAATTATTATTATGATGTGTCTATGGATCACTTTGCATTTACCCTATTGGTAAGTTACTGAGTTTCCTGGATATATAAATGGATGCTTTTCAATAATATTAAATAAATTTGGGGAGTTTTCAGAAACTATTTCTTCAGAAAATATTTTTATGTTCCTTTCTGTATTTTCTGTCCTTCTGGTACTACCACTGTGTTTATAGGATTGCATATAATAGTTCCTCATATTTCTCTAAGGTTCTTATTTATTTTTTTATTTCTTTTCCTCAGATTATATAACATCTATTGATTCTGCCAGTTTAAATATGCTGAGGATCAAATACTAGAAGATGAGCTAATTTGTTAAACTGATTTCATTTATTGCACTTTTCAACTCAAAATTTTCCATTTCTTTATTTCTATAATTTCTATCTCTATATTTATATTTTCTATTTGATTTGACATTGTGATTATCTTTCATTAGTTGTTTGATCATGGTTTATTTTATGGACATATTTATTATGAATCCTTTGAAATCAGTGTCTATTAAATCTGGTATCTGTTTACTCACAGATATTTTCTTCTACCTGTTTTTTGCCTGATGCACTCCCCTGTTTTGCTGAATATATCATCGTTTTTTTGTTAGAAAGTGAACATTTTAGATAATGTATAAAATTCTGGGAAGCACTCCACACAGGGTGTGTTACTTTTATTTTCTATTAAATAACTATTATTTTATTGAAGCTTATAACTCTCTAGGCTATAGTAAGCCTCTGATGTTTCCCTCAGAGTAAGGAAAATTGCATGCTTCTCTCTGAGTTACCCCCTACACATACATAAGGAGATTTGTGCTTTGTGGAGGGGCATGAACAATTCCCACAGAATTTTTTAACTTGCCTCAGTTACCACATTATGAGCTGATACAAAGGCAATTAGAGCCCTACCATTTTTACTTCACTAAGATAGAACCTCTCTCCCATGAATGAGAACTGAAAAGTGGTAGCCTCACCTTTCAGATGAACTCACTTAGAACATAGACTCAGCAGTAGGAAACTGAGGGCAAGATGAGATATATTATCTCCTGTGCCTCACAAGAGGATAGCCTTTCAACTGGGAATTAGAATCTGAAGCTTTATGTTCTTGACTATACTGATTTAGGGCAATCTCTACTTCACTGACCTGGGATAGCAAATCAAGTGAATAAATTATTCTTGATTCAAATACCACAGGCTCTCATTGTTTTTACTGAGTTTTGGTAGACTTTATTAAATAAACATTTCTTCACTTGATGTATGCCTTTAGGACAATTTCCAGATACATTAAATTAAAAAAAAAACTATTTACACCAGTTTATCTGAAGAGCCCATCCATTGAGCTCCTCACTGTCATGGCAGAAGTGGAACCCCCTCTCTCTACAGATAAGGTGGATCTAACTCACTCTATAGCTGTCTCGAAATAAATGAAGCCAGATTTAATGTTTATACTTAATTAACTTTCTTTTCTGAGAGACATTGCTTTTATATAAGTTTAAAAATACTACAAAAAGAATTAAAGGTGTGGGGAACAGTCTTGTGAGTAGTGGAGGTGGGCAGCTTGACCATTTTTGGGACAAAGAGGCTGTACTTTCAGTACTTATCCAACAATTTTAGAAACAATAAAAAATTAATTCTTTCACAATAATAATTCCTACATTTTCCAGAAGCCACTGGATTTCTATAATTATGATTCTCAAAATATCAAAACACCATGCTCACTAATAAATATTAAATAAGTTTAAAAACTTGGAAATGCAATCTGATATTCCAGGAGTATTTGCTGGAAACCAGCTATGTGTAGAGAAATATCATTAAACATTCTGTAATAATAAAATGAAGTCAATGACATGAAGAATTTGCAAGATAATGGGAGAGAAAATTAATACTCCTGAAACAGCCAGAAAAGTCATTTTTAAACAATACCAAGTTCAAGCAATATACCACTCTATTAATGGAGTAGTGGATATGAAAACTATATTCCAATATGTATCTTGGAAGAGGTGAGATGGACTAAGGTTCACATGTTTTAAAAGTTACAATGAACACTTATACGTCAGCCAAATAATCTAATTCTAATTGGCACAGAAAATACATTGCTTTATTGCAGGATAAATGGTAACATAGATGCGATTTAGAATTTTTAAAATAATTATTTCATTAAGTTGCAGGCACATCATGTAGACATACACTCATATATTCTTTCTACCCTGGATATTTACCACCAGTGCCTTTGTAAATTCTGATTAATGACATTTGGCAGACATTTAATTGTTGGATATTACATAGAATATGTACACATTTTTAATTGTAAAACCTTAAGATCCAGTCATCCCGTCAACAGCCACATTTATAGTAAGTCCCCTCCACAAACTTTTTAAGCAGAAGGTATGGATTCATCTTATTGAATTCATGATCAACAAGTGTTCACAGTTAACAAGCAATAGCACATACTATAAGTAACTAGCCCCATTCTAACAATATTATGAGATTCCAACATTAATAATTTACTACACACTGAAATTATGAAAATAATAAAGGATAATATTGTTTAAGGAAAAATTGTTTGATTTTAGAGTTTATAAGATAATTTGCCAAATAAATTTTCATTATTTAGAAGTTAAGAGTGAAGGAGCGGGTATTATTAAGGTCCCTATTTCACAAAGCCTAAATAATTGTCTGAAATATGAGTGATTGAATCAATTGGTCAGGGATAACACCTCAAAGTCATGTTTAACTTTTTTATCCCCAGTCATTATTCCTCCTAATTATTATATATAAATATGATATTTATGAACATTGATAGACATGCAATGAGTGCTCAATAAATAGCATTAGGTACAATATAACTATTTGGTAGACTGAATAAATTTAACTGCCCTGACAAATATCTTAACTCAAAAAAAACAGTCAGGTATAGAGTCATTCCTGAGTGGTCAAGTACTGTGGTATTTATTCAGTCAGATGCATATAATACCAGATTAAAACTACTAGGCAACCTATGGAGTTCATAGGTTCACAGGTTTCATAACATGTTAATCAAAGATTGTCACAATAGGGTCACTACAACTGCTTCTACATTACACTTTCTTTAGGGCACATAAGCATTTGAAATTTGAGTATCCTAAAGAATCCTTGCTTGTAACCCCCATTGTATTTGACAGGGCTATCATATATTTGATCTTTACTCTCTGCTCAGGGAATATGGTTCTGCTCCAGGCTCAATCTGTTTCCAGGGTAATGAGTTGAAAAACCTTCAGAACTGAAGAGTTTTAAAAATATTTTGCATTAAGATAAAATTCATGTAATCTAAAAGTCATCAATTTAACCATCTTAAAATACACAATTCAATAGTTTTTAGTATGTTCAAAATATTGTGCAGGCATCATTAATACCTAACTCCAGGCTACATTTATCCAGAAAGAAACCCCATGCTTGTAATGCACTCACTACCAATTTCCTACTCTCCCAAACCCTGAAAAGTGCTAATCTTTCTGTTTCTCTGAATTTATCTGTTCTTTATACTGAATCATAATGTTAGTCAGCTTCCTGTCACTATGAAAAATACTTGAGGTAATTAAGTTACAGACAGAAGGTTAACTTTGGCTCACATTTCAGGAGGTCTCAGTCCATAATTGGTCCTAATGCTGTTGGGCATTTGATGAGGTAGCATATTCTGGTAGAGGAATGCAACAGAAGAAAATCATTTGCCTCATACCTGGGAAGAAAAAGAAAAGAAGTGGTTGGTTGGAGTTCCACTATCTCCTTTCAGTTCATACATCCAGTTCTACCTCTTAAAGTTTCCACCACTTCCTAATACTCATACTCTGGAGATCAAACCTTTAACACATGAGCCTTGGTGGGGGGGGGGGGGGAGATATTTAAAATCCAATTCAGGTACATATAATATGTGACCTTTTGTGTCTAGAATATTTCACTTAGCATGTTTTCAATATATCCATGTTATACAATATACCAGTAATTCTTTTATAGCTGAATAAAATTGAATTAAATGGATTCACCACATTATGTTATCTATCCATAAATTGATGAATAATGGGATCATTTTCACTTTGGACTATTAACATTTGTGTACAAGTTTTTATTTGAACATACATTTTCAATTCTCTAGGTATGAAAATATGTTTTTCATTCTCTTAGGTATATGCCTAGGAGTAGAATTGCTGGTTCATATGCTAATTCTGTTTTACTTTTTGAGGAATTACCAAACTGTTTTCTACAATAGCCTCATTATTTTACACTTGCATTAGCAATATATCAGAGTTCTGATCTTTATATCCTCATCCATGCATTTTATTTTCCATTTAAAAAAATTCTAGACATCCTAATGGGTGTGAAGTTGGTTTTGATTTGCATTTTGCTAAAAACTAATGTATTGAGCATCTTTCCATGGGCTTGTTGGTCATATATATATGATCTTGATACATGCGTATTTTTAAGTTCTATCTTCATTTTTAATTGGGTCATTTGTCTTTTTGTCATATAGTTGTAAAAATCCTTTATATATTCTAGATACTAGACCCTTATCAGATGCACGATTAAACATTTTCTCCCATTCTGTTGCTTGTCTTTTCACTGTGTTTATAATGTCATTTGATGCACAAAAATTTTAAATTCTGGCTATGTCCAATTTATCTGAATTTTTTTGTTGCTTGTGCTTTTGTGTTATATTTAGGAAAATGTGGATTTAATGAAAGATCATGGAGCCTTACACTTAACTTCTTTTTAAGAGTTTTATAATTTTACCTCTCACCTTTAGGTCTTTGATACAGTTAATTTTTGCATATGGTTATCTGGTTGTCTGAGGACCATTTAATGAAAAGACTATTCTTTCCCCTACTGAATGGTTTTTGGAAAACTTGTCAAAGATCAATTGACCATCAGTTTATGGGTTTATTTCTGGACTCTCAATTTTAATCCATTAATCTCTATGTCTACACCTCATGCCAAAACTATACTATTTGGTTATTGTAGCTTTGTTTTTATTTTATTGAAATTGAAAAGTGTTAATCTTTCTACTTTGTTAGTCTTTCTCAAGATTATTTTTATTATTTTGTGTCCCTTGAAATTCCATATGAATTTTAAGATGATCTTGTCTATTTCTGCAAAAATAAAAAGGCAGCAGAAAATTTGACACGTATAACATTGAATCTGGAGAAAATTTGGAGTAGTAACATCTTCCAATCCAATTTTTCCATTTATTTAGGTCTTCTTTAGTTACTTTCAACAATGTTTGTAGTTTTATGTATTCATGTTTTACCTGTTCTTGGTTAACTTTATTCTTGGGTGTTTTTTTTTTTCTAGATGTTATTGGTTTCATAATTTCATTTGTGGATTGTTTCCTCTGTATAGAAATATAGCTGACTTTTGTAAATTGATATTGTTTCAACTATGCCAAACTCATTTATTTATCTAAAAGGTTTTGTTTTGTTCTTTTCTTAGGGTTTTTTTTTAATATAAGTTCATAAAACTGCAAATAGACATAATTTTATTTCTTGATTAATAAAGTATACAATCTTTTTTTTTTCTTTCCTAATTGTCTGGGATATAATTCCTGGTGCAATGTTGAATGGAAGTTATGAGCAGATCTCATTTTATTGTTCCTGATAGTAAGGAGAAGGTTTTCAATATGATGTCAACTGTGGGTTTTTCATGGATGCCTTTTATCATTTTGAGGATGGTCCCTTCTATTCCTAGATGTTGAGTGTCTTATCATGAAAGGGTGTTGGGTTTTATCCAATGACCTTACCACATCTAATGAGATAATCACATAGCATTTTTCTTTCATTATATTAATATGTTGTATCTTAATCTGTTTTCTCTTGCTAATAATATAATGTCACAGACTTAGTAAATTATAAATAAAAGAGGTTTATTGTAGCTTCCCGTTCTAGTCTAAGGTCAAAGAGCCACATTTGATAACAGTCTTCTTTCTGGCAGAGTCATGATATAGCATAGAGTACCACATGGCAAAAGACAAGGAACATATGGGAAATCTAAAACAGTTTTTCTAACAGACCCACACTCCAGAGAACCTGTTAATCCATTAATCTGTTAAATTTATAAATGGATTATTTCTACTCAACCCATAAGAGTCCCATGAGATCCTACCTCTTAAGATCACATAATGAGTATTAAATTTAAATAAATTTCAAAGTGAATGAACTGTATTCAACACAGCACAGTGTATTACATTGATTGAAATTCTTATGTTGAACCAACCTTGCACTTTTCAGATAAAGCCCATATTGTCATAGGATATCATTATTTTATAATGCTGCTGGACTTGCTTCACTATGATTTTATTGAAAAAAATATTTACATCCATATTTACAAGACATATTATTCTGAGAAGTAAGGTTAGAAAGACAGTAGAATCAAAAGCCCTGGTATCTCTTTCCCCCCATGGACACACAATACCTGGGCCTCTGAGAGAAATATGTAAACCTGTTGAGGGTCTCTCATACCTGGATATACTAAAAGCAGTAATAAGATGGGAATTCAGATCAATAAACACATACATGAAGACAAAAGAAAGATCTAACTTTAAATCTCACACAGCTAGAAAAAGAAGACAAAAAAGCCCAAATTTAGAAAGAAGAAAATAATGAAGCTAGAGTAGAAACTAATGAATTAGAGAATTGAAAAGCAATAGACTAAAAGGAAACCCAATTAAGTGTGGTATTTTGAAGAGATAAATAACATTGACAAACTTTTAGTTGGACTAACAAAAAAGTACTCAAATAAATAAAATCAGAAGTGAAAGAGGAAAAATTATAATTGATTCCACAGAAGTAAAATGGACCATAAGAGATAACTATGAACAATTATTAGCCAACAAACCAAATGACCTAAAAGAAATGGATAAAGTGCTAGAAACATATAAACTATCAAGACATAGAAATAGAAAATCTGAACATATTTGTAGATAGTAAGGACCTTGAATTAAAAATCACTCAAAAATAATAACAACAGAGCTTAGGACCAGAGAACTTCACTGGCAGTTCTACCAAACATTAAAAAAAAAAAATAATGACAATCCTTCTTAATCTCCAAAAATTTGAAGATTAATAAATACTTTTAAGTTCATTTTATGAGGCCAGCATTACCCTAATACTAAACAAGATACTAGAAGAAAAGAAAAATTACAGGTTATTATATTTAATGAACGTAGATGCAAAAATTCTCAATACTAGCAAACTAATCCCAACAATACTTTAAAAGTCATAGACCATGACTAAGAGGGATTTATCCATTAGTCCAATGCAAGGATAGTTCAACATATGAAAATGAATTAATATAATACACCACACTCACAGAATAAAGAATAAAAATCGCATAATGCAGATAGAGCATTTGTCAAATTCCACAACCTTTCATGATAAAAACTCTCAATAAATTAGAAGAAAGAAATTACCTCTGCATATATGAAAAGTGCATAGTTAACATTACACTCAATGGTGAAAAACTGAAAGCTTTCCTTGAAGTTCAGAACCGAGTTAGGATTCCCACTTTCTACCAGTTCTATTCAACATAGTACTGGAATTCCTAACCAGAATAATTAGGTAAGATAAATAAATAAAAGTATCCAAATCCAAGAGGCAGAAGTAAAATTATCTCTGTGGATGAGATGACTTTATGTACAAAAAATCGGGAAGACTACACACACATACTGGAAAAAAAAAACTGTTAGAACTAATAAGCAAATTCAGCAAAGTTGTAGCATACAAAACTCAGGGACTTTTATGTACATAAGGGAAATTAAAAATATGATCACATGATAGCATAAAAAAGACACTATACTTAGACAAGACAACCAAGAAAGTGAAAGCCTTGTAAACTGAAAACTATGAAACATTGATGAAAAAAATTAAGGACACAAGTATATCACATGTTCATGGATTGAAAGATTTATTATTAAACTATCCATAATGATACAGTATAATTTTTGTCAAAATCCCATTGACATTTTTATGGGTATAGAAGGAACAATTCTAAATTTTCTTATGTAACAACAAAAGAACATGAATATCCAAAGTAATCATGAGGAAATTAAACAAAGTTGGAGCCAAGTCACTTCCTAGTTTCAAAATATATTACAAAGCTATAGTAATTAAAGCAGCATGTCTTTACTGGCATAAAGACAGATATGTGGAACAATACATCATAAAGGAGCTCAGAAACAAATCTATGCATATATGGTCAAGCAATCATTGATTAGAGTACTAAAAATACATAGTGGAGGAAGAAGCATCTGTTCAAGAAATGGTGTTGGGGAAACAAAAGAATGGAATTGGGTTCATTTCACAGTATACACAGTCAACTCAAAATGCATGTGAGGCTTAAATGTAGGAACTGAAAGTATAAAACTTCTAGAAAAGAACATAGGAAGAAATCTTCTTGACATTGGATTTGGCAATTATTTCATAGATAAAAGACCAAAAGCACAGAAAATAAAAGCAAAAATAGATAAACAGGATTATACTTAATTAGAAATCTGCACAGCAAAAGAAACAATCAACACAGTGAAAAAACAACTTACAGAGTGGTATAAAATATTTGCAAACTATATATCTCATAAGGGGTTCATTTCTAAAATATATAAAGAACTATAATAATTCAGTCACCAAAAAATGAATAAGCCTATTGAAAAATGGAAAAGGACTTGATTAGACAAATTTTCCAAAACAGACATAGACATGGTCAGATATATGAGAAGCTGCCTAACATTACCAATAACCAGAGAAAACTGATCAAAATGACAATGAGATATTTATTATATCATACATGTTAGGATGGCCAATACCATGATGATAAGAAATAACAAGTGTTTGCAAGAATAGGGAGAAAAGAGAACACTTATACACTGTGGGAGGTAATATAAATCAGTACAAACATTAAAGAAGACAGTATGATGGTTCCTCAAGAAATTAAAAATAGAACTACCATATGATCCAGAAATCACACTTCTGAGTATTTATCCAAACGAATTAAAATCAGCATCTTGGAGAGATATTTGCAATCCCATGTTCATTGCAACATTAGTTACAATAGCCATGATGTGAAAACAACCTAAATGTCCATCAGTGAATTAGTAGAAAAAGAACATGTAGTATATGTATATAATAGAATAATGTTTAATCTTTATAGAAAGAATCCTTTCATATGCAACAACCTGAATGAACCTGGAGGACATTATGCTAATTGAAATAAACCAGTCAGCAAACAAATACTGCATGATCTCATTTATATGAGGTAGCTCCAAATAATCAAACTCTAGAAACAGAGAGTAAAATGAAAGTTAATAGGGCCTAAACATAAGGGGAAATGGGGAGTTTCTTTTCAATGGGCATTAAGTTTCAGTTAAGCAAGATAAATAAGTTCTAGAAATTAATTATACAACATTTCAGCTACTCAGAGATTATAGTATTCTTTGGTCACATTATGACCCTTTTTTTACATTTCTTATTGTCTTATGTTAATTTTTATACTTTGGAAGAGGTAGGGGCTTTTTTCAGTCTTTTTAGACTTAACTTTGTCTTTCGCCAGTCAGCCTGCCCAGAAATTCTGAACAGGTCATCTGGTGTGGTCCAGGGGCAGGTTTAATGCTGGAGTCTTTGGATTGTCTGTCCTAGTGTCTGGGTTATAAGGTAGGTGGGCCTGGTGCCTGTACCTGAGATATTGTGGCTGAAGCCTGAATCCACTGAGGTATACCTAATGATTAGACCTGAAAAGATGGGCCTGGAGACTGTATCTATGGGGACCAGAGTATAGATGAGTGGGTACACAGAGGTTAAACTGGTAATGAGATGGAATTTGAGTTTGAGTTTGTGAGGGCTCGAGCAGAACTGGGCCAAGCCTAGAGCCTGAGTCTGCAAGGGCAGTTTGGAGTCCTAGATTCACTGACATTGGCTTGGAACCTGAATCTGTAGGAGTAATCTTAGAGCCTCAGTTTGTGGGGTTGAGAATGACACTGGGAATCTAACAGGGTAATTTGAGGCCTTGTATGTGCTGCAGCAGGCCTGGACTCTGGGTCTACTAGTACCTAGGGGGCCAAAGACTGACCTGTTACTGAGGCCAGGGTAAAGCCTGGGTCTGTGGGGGCTTGTCTGGAGCCTAGAATTTTAGGTACTGTCCTATTGGCAAGAGCTACTGGGGTCAGCCTGGGTCCATGTGGACAGACCTAGAAACTGTATCCACCAGTATCAGTCTAGAAATTAGTGTGTAAGGGGGTAACCTAGAGGCTAGGTCCAAAGGGCTGGGATGGATGCTGGGTACACAGGGGAGGTCCTGCCTGGGTTCATGAGGGCCAGACCAGTGATGGGGTCTACTGAGACATATCTGAAAACGTGGTCTATTGATGCATAGAATTACAGGGGTCATCCTGGAGGGTAGAATCTTGGAAACTGTCCTGGATAGGCCTAAAGCTTGTACTCACAGGTTGTAGGGGTATTACCCTGGAATAGGGTGGGACTCAATCCTTTCATCTATAGGGGCCAGACTGGAGGATGGGCACCAGGGTACTGGCCTGATGACTAGCATTGGGGTGATTAGCCTAATGATGTAGCAAATATGAGGTCTGAGTCAGCCTGCAACCACTAGGAATGTCCTGGTGGGGGTAGGTATAGACCAAGGTCACTGCACAGGCCTGGAGCTGTAGGATCTGGCCTGGGGCCAGGATATACCTGGTGGCTCAGTCTGCAGATACTGGCCTGCTCGGCTATGGGTTTTAGAGGGGCAAGTCTTATATTGGGTTCTAAAGCGAAGTCCTAAATTTACTCCCCTCTCCTTCCCCAATGTGAAGATATCTGTCTGCCTCCACACTGTACTGCCCGTGGTTGGGGACAAGTGGCAAGGGTAATGTCCTTCCTGGCCTTCCTATCCTCTTGAATTTTCCTTTTCTTATTTCATATTCTATACCCAGCTATTATGGTCCCTCACCATGATTCCTTAGCTCTTGTCAAGGTACTTTTATTTCATTTAATTTCATGGATAGTTCTTTATTTTATGGAGGTTTCTACAGGGATGGGGGTTATATTCTAGAGAGTTTTATTTTCACCATCTTGCTGATGTCCCTGCCGTGATGTATAGTATCATGCCTATAGTTGACTATACAGCATTATACACTTAAATTTTTAAGAGGGTAGATCTCAAGTGTTCCTATTTTGATTTTTAAAAAATGAAAATAAAAATAAAGGAATAAAATGGAAAAAAAAATATCAGTCTTTGTTTTTCTTTTCTTTTGATGTATCTGCCTAGATTTTATATCAAGATAATACTGGCTTCACAGAATAAGGAAGTGTTCTCTCCTCTTCTGAATTTTGGAATATTCTATGAATGATTGGTGTTAATTACCTTTAGAGATATGATAGAATTGAGCAGTGAAGCCATCTAATTCTGGCATTTTTATTGTTGTTATGAGAAGGTTTTTGATTATTAATTCAAATCTCTTATTTTAGTAGTTCTATTCAGATTTCCCAATGTTATATCATTTTTGGTAATTTGTGTATTATTCAAATTTTCCCATTTCATCTATGTCATTTAATTTGTTGGCATCCAGTTATTCACAGTATTTTTTTAAAGACTATTTTTAATGTCTTTATTTTATTTATTTATTTTTATGTGGTGCTGTAGATCAAACCTAGGGTCTCACACACACTAGGAGATCGTCCTACCACTGAGCCATAACCCCAGCCCCCTCAGTATTTTCTTATGGTCAATTTATTTCTGTCAGATCACTAATAATGACTTAATTTCATTTCCTGATTTTAGTAATTTGAGAATTCTGTCTTTCTTTATTCTTAAAGTTTTTAAAATTATTTTTATCTTTCTAAAGCATAAAATTTTAGGTTGGGTTTGTTGATTCTTTTCATTTTTGTACTGGGGATTGAACCCAGGAGCACTTTACCACTGAATGCTGAGTTACATCTCCAGATCCCCAGTCCTTTTCTTTTTTTTTTTTTTTTTTTTTTTTTTTTGAGACAGAGTCTTGCTAAGTTCCTCAGGGTCTCACTAACTTGCTGAGGCTAACATCAAACTTATGATCCTATTGCCTCAGCTTTCCAAGTTGCTGGGATTACAGGTATGTGCTACTGTGCCTGGCTGGTTTATTGATTTTTATACTGTTTTATAAGTATCTATTTTATTTATATCTGATCTAATCTTTATTATTTCATCAAATAATCTTCATTATTTACAGCAAATGAGTATAAGAACTCTTTGTAGGATGATAAAATGTTCTGACCTTGGATTGTGGTGTATACATAAATTTGTGTATTTACAAAAAATTATTGAATTGTATTCTTAAAGTGGATTCATTTTTGTATGTAAATTATACTTCCATAAACCTTTTATTTGATTTGTTGCAGAACTGAGAACTGAGTCCAGGGGCGCTTTACCACTGGGCTACATCCCCAGCCCTTTTGTTTTTTAGTTTGAAACAAGGTTTCACTAAATTGGCAAGGCTGGCATTGAAACTTGTGATCTAGCCATATTCTCCCTGCCATAACTTCCTAAACTGCTGGGATTACAGGCATGCACCACTGCACCCAGCCATAAAACTATTTTTAAATATCTCCAGTTCTACTGCTTAATGAATAGGTGATCTGCAGCAAAATAGTTAATTTCTCTGAGCTTTTATTTTATCAATTAAATGAGAATAGTTTCCATGTCAGAGGTTTATCTTCAGAATTATTATACATCATGAATATAGAATTAGAGATAATGCATATAAAGTATCTAACTCAACTCTTGGCATTTCATAGGCTTTCAATAAACATCAGTTAACTTTCTACTTCTGTTAAATGGTGGTGGTGGAGCCAGGCATGTTGGCGTACACCTGTCATCCCAGCATTTTGGAAGGCTAAAGTGGGAGTATTACAAGTTCAAAGCCAGCTGCAGCAACTTAATGAGGCCCTAAGCAACTCAGTGAGACCATGTCTCAGAATAAAAAGAAAATTAAAGGGCTGGGGATGTGGCTCAGTGGTAAAGCACCCCTGACTACAATCCCTGGTATGTATGTATAAATAAATAAATAGTGGTGTTGGTGATGATGATGATGATGATGATGTTGATTATGATCTCACACTTTGAAATAGAAGAAATTAGAAACCTATATAGTCCATGTTTAATTGGAAGAACAAAAGAATACAACCAAACTGGTACTTAAGAAAACACTGGTTTATAAAGTGTATCCTCAGAAGTATTTTGCTTTAAAAAAAACTATGTGTAATATTCGAAATTTTTAGATAACTGAGGCTTAAAAGAAAATCACATAATTTGTTCTAGTTATAGAGTTCATTGTTCACTTCACATCTCTAGCTCGAAGAAAGGAAAAAAAAATTAGGCTTGGGCCTTCTTCCACAGGTCTTAAATTGTGGTACACAATGAAGTCCTCAAAATGTTCACTTTCAGAGCACTTTTCAAGACTTAAATTTCCCCTTAATGGTTACTTGGGCTTAGAGTCCAGTTTGACTTTTGCTATAAGTTTCTTCTCTTTGTTCAAAGTCTATAAAAGGAAGGATGTAGTGGAGACTTACAGAGCTATCCTCAGAGCAGTTAGAAAATGAAGTTATCACATATACTCAGACTTGGGACAGACCTTTCTTAGGAGATACCTAACAGAGAAAGTCACCAATTATCATCTCAAGTTCCCGAAACAGTAGACAACCCTGCTAAATTTATGTTGATTTGGTTTTAAATGGCTTCCCATTCAGGAATAGCTGTTTTATTCCCCATAGAACCATAATGATATGGAGTGAAGATGTGAAAAGAGAGGGGGACAGAAGACAAGAAGATTAACATACTAGAATGATTCTTTTCTCAACAACTGGCTTGGCAAATGTGATCATCATTTGAATTCCCCATACCCTGGGTTCAATCCCTAGTACTACCCGCCCCCCGCCAACATACACTCACACACACACACACACACACACACACACACAAAAAAAAAAAAAAAAAAAAAAAACTTCCCAAAACAAATATCCCAATGGATAAGACAGAAAATGTGTTGTCTCTTAGGACCTATATCCTTGTAAGTCATGGTATGTCACTCCCAATGTTCTCTAATGTTTGAAACAGTCATGTGCCTGCCTAGATTCAAGGTAAAGGGAATTTGACTTCACCTGTTAAAATGGTAGTAGCAAGACTATATTGTAAAAGAGCATGTGTGATGGGAGATATTGCAGCCATGTGGAAAATTGTTTTAGTCAGCTTTTTCACTGCTGTGAGTAAAGGACCCAAATAGAACAACTGTATAGGAAGAAAAGTTTATTTGAGAGCTCATGGTTTCAGAGGTCTTAGTCCAAAGAAGGCCAGCTCTATTCCTTGGATCTCAAGGTGAGGCCAAACATCATGGTAGAAGAGTGTGGCAGAAGGAAGCACCTCACATGGTTATCAGGAATCAGAGAGAGTTTCCACACTCCAGAAACAAATATTTACCTAAAATTGATGTTCCAATTCCCACTTCCTCCAGCCACATCTCACCTGCTTCCAGTTACCACTCAGTTAATCCAATCACAGATTATTTCACTGATTTGGTTAAGACTCTTACAACCCAATCATTTTTCCTTTGAAACTTCCTGCATTATCTCACATGTGAGCTTTTGGAGGACACCTGACATCCAAACCATAACAAAAATATAATAAGCCACACATCCTCATATATTTCTTAATCAAAGTAGCAAACAAGCTGTTGAGGTAATTTTGCCAATGCCTGGTCTCCTTCTCAGATCCATTGCTTCGTACCTTGATGTGTTTTGTTGGGTGCATAAACATGGTCTAAGTCACTATAGAAAGAAAAGTTCCATATTTACCTTCATGAGAAGAAAAGTATCTTATGTGAAAATACTCCAAAGCATGTAAATATTGGTTTCAAGTGGTTCTTACATCAAAATACACTCATGATTTGAGCACCTATTATGTGTTATAAACTGCTAGGAGCTATGAAACTCAAGAGAAGTAAATTATATGATTTCTCTTCCTAGAGTTTGGTAAGATTTCACAGTGCTAGAATAGAAATCAGATAACTTCATTCCCATTTCCCCCATGATCATAAGCAAATCATTTATCTTGTCACTAAATAACTTTGTTCATCTAGCAAAGGGAGAATCTGCCCTATCTAAATCAAAGATTTCTAGCAGATGGCAAGAGCTCATATTTTAGAAGAATGAAGCACTAAATAAATATGAAATATAGTCATCTTTGGAAAGAAATATGTCTGTACCCCAAAAATACCACACAAAGTAGGTACCAAATTTACAGAAAATGACCAATCACTAATTCATGAAATACAGGAGAGAAAGCATCAGTAGTGAGGGCTCCATGATTAGAAAACCTGAATATTATTGTTGGATGTATTAATTACCTATTGTTGCATAGCAAGTCTTTCCAACACTCCAGGTCATACAATAATTTCTTCTTATTGTAATAGGTCTTCAGATAGCCTGGGTTTGTTTAATCTAAGTTGGGTAAATTTGAATCCAAGTTGTGGGATAGATCCAGATCTGCTCCATGTTTCTCTCCTCTTCCTTGGACCTGTGAGGTAATTCAGGGAAAATTCAACTTATAGTTATGGAAGAAGCACAAGATCAGCTAATCTCAACTAGATAGGCACATTTTTCAAATTGTTCCTAGAAACACAACTGTTAACAACACATTGACCAAAAAAAGTTACATTTCCAACTCCAACATCAAAGGACAGAGACATTTTTTTCTGTATCATAGAACCATTGCAAGGAAGTGAATATATGTTACCACTATAAGATACTAAAAAGTGTGATCAGTAATTTCATCTAACACAATAAAGGGAGGTAAGAAATGACAGTAATAACTAAAGCCTTGTTGATAGTATATATAGGGCATGGGACTAGAGAGAAGGACAAAAATTATAGGGAGAGTTAACATAAGATGTGTAACTCAAGACTACATTATGGATATTTCTAATATCTAGGACATGGTGTTTGGAAGAATTTATCCCTTCAATTATTTACTTAAAAGGGAAAATTGGATCAATGTGAGGTATCTCTGTTGCCTATATATGCCTAACAAATCTTAAAAAGCTAAGTGAATTGGAAATAAAAGAATGAGTATTTGGTGGTTTTAGGGTAATTCCTACAGCTTTCCTAGAACCATCTGTGAGGTGAGTCTTGGCAAAGGAGCAAATTAAATAATAGTGTCATTAAGCAACATGCATATTCATGCAGATGCTGTTGTTTACACATTCTTTTTGGTCATGACTAAATAAAACATACCACCACTTATGTGCAAATCACCACATAATGATTGTGCCATACTTCTAAATGACTCAAGGGGGTGTTATTGAGTGCAGGCTTTCCAAATCCCAAGGAATTATGGTTAGCACCCAAACTAAAGGTCAGTTGGTTTGCTCTGTTAGATTTAAGAATGAAGGATGAGCAAGATTGTGAACCCAGGAAAGAAAGGCATCTGTAAACTCAAGGGCTTGGGCCAAGATGAATCAGATGCCAGATAAGTCACAAAAATTAATAGTTCCCATAGAGGAGAATGAAGAAAAAGGGAAGAAGAGAACTGGTGTTACTGAGTGTCTACAATATAACAGGTACCATGCTAGGTGCTTTATACACATTGCCTAAAGTAATCCTCTTGTTGATCCCTTGAGATATACAGCAGTTTAGTCTCATTTTACAGATGAAGAAACTGAGACTCATCAAGGAAAAATGACTTCCTTAAGTTCACACCAGTTAGTATGCTATAAAATAGCTTGGTTCTCTCTGAATATACACTTCACATCCTCTCTGAAGTCTACATTCTTCCACCACTGCATGTTATCTCCACATAAACAAGACAAACATATCTGGGGAAATGTTCAGGCAAATAGTATATACTAAGGTAACAGAGAATAAGCACAGGATAGGGCAGGGCAAGATGAAGATTAGAAGTGGTAAATAGAAACTAGAAAAAAAAGTAGCACAAACAACAAAAGAAAATTCTTAAGTTGTGTTTACAGCCCCAAGTAAGAAATAATCCTGAGTGAGACTGTCCTGGAGCCTTGGAAAGGACAAATAGAGACATATGTCTGAATGCTCAGCACCATTGGCTGGCCAGTAAGGCCTTGCCTTCAAAGTACTTCTGTTAGAGGCTCTCCCCTGATAAGCCCTTTATGTAGATATTAGCACAACTGGCTTCTTCAGCCTTTCAAACCAGTGAGTAGCTTGTGCAAATATTAAACTGGAAAGAAATGGCATTGCGTGAACTCTATGTTTGTTCCTCTGCTGGCCCACTGAACATTAATGTTTGCAGAAAAAGCTGTTTACAACTGCTTACTCTGATCCTCTCAGCAAAGAGCACTAGAAGACTAGCATTTGTGTTAGGAAACTGCCATATAGGGGCTTGAGGAAAAGAGCAGCAGATAGAGCTTCTCTTTTTTCTGAAAACTGGGATATCTTTTGAGAGCACTGATGGGGGCGGGGAGTAAGGCTGGTATTAGACCATTAAATAAAAGATAGAATTTATGATAAAGTTTTGTATAAGTCAATTTGATGTAGAATAGGAATTCTTGAATGACAGGAATTGGCCTTTTCTGCTTACTAGAAAGGCTGATCACACATGTAAATGATCTGAATCAGGCATTTGTCGATTGATTTTAGGCATTTTCTCATTGAAACATAAAATTCCATACTTAAGTTTAAATCCTTCAGATTGAAACGCATTTTCATCCCTGCCAAAAGGTAAGCATCCTTGGACACTGTAACTCTTATATCAGCTCTGCTTTGCTGGACACTTTAATCAAAAATATGGATTAGCAAACTTATCTTTCACATAGTAAATAATTTTGTTTTTCACCATGTCTCTTCAATTCTACTCTTATAGCACAAAAATACCATAGACAATGTATAAAACAATAGATAGGGCAGTATTACAATAGAACTTTTTTTAAAATGGTGAGTCAAATTTTCCTGACTTCTGATCTAAAGATAAGTTGTCTGAGAAGGGGAGCTAAGATACCTGGGCAGAGGAGGTAGAAGGAAAGATTGGAGCTGCCCTCTAGGCATCTAAGTGGGTTAAGGCCATTATTACTGCCACCTATGTGGCAGGGATGTACATTTTTATGAAAAAAAATTCCTGCTCTTTCACCACATTTTCACAAGGACTTATGACCCCACAAGGAATCTAACAACACAGAAAAGGGGGAAACATCTTGTCCTGAAATCTTACTTTATCCTGGGCAGACCCTCAGCCTCATCTTCCATTGACATTCAGTAACCACTGTCTGTCCACTCACACATGTTTCTACAATCTTTCTGGAGAAAACACATTCGTTTCATATTTTATTCCCTTCTAAACTCCTTTTGGTGGGTATTTATTTAAATTACAGTAAAAACATATATTCATCAATGACAGGATGAGTTTTAGATTTTACTTATTCTTTACCTGATCCTGTCTAATGTAAATAAAATGATGTACTTATAGCTAATTAGCCAATTAGTGTTCTACCAGACCCTGAGCCTATCTTTCATTCTTTTTTATAGAAATAAAGTGATTGTAGATATACAGAAATATGGTGGTCAGAACTAGCTATCCTTGTTATTCAAAGATAATAAATAGTGGACTGAGTGGGTGGATTGAGGTTATAACTTGAGGTATAAAAATGAAAGTTTGGGGTTTAAAATTTTTTTAAAAAAATTTAAAAAAAAACATGACATTTCTTGGATGCATAAGAGAACTGAACTCACAGAGCAAATCACCACCCCAAAATCTGGAGAGACTACCATGTCCAGAGAGACATAGCCCTTAAAATTCATATACCTGTAACATAAGCCACAGAAATCCTTAAACTGTTACAAACATTTAAATGATTACTGAGACAAATTTCTGAAGGCTGAATAAAGACTACTTTGAGACTGAGAAACTTCTAAGATTATAGGGGAACTCTGAACACTTATGTGGGCTTTCACTCTGGGAATTTACTAGTTTCTCATGGTGAGAATCTGAAAATGATCTCCTCATGGTCCTGAATGGTACTCATTAATAAATAATTTATATTATTAAGTATTTTTAGAGAGAAGTATAAACTATATGCCAACAGAGGAAATAAAGTAGAATTACCGAATACACTCAATTAAAACCAGAGAAGACAGGAAAAAATAAAATATGAAACTAACAATACTTTTACAAAGATATATTAACCTAACTATAACAATAATCCATTAATTTTGAATGGTTTAAATACACCAGGAGAAAGAGATTCCAAGAGTAGATTTTAAAGACCCAAATATTTGTTGGTATCTTATCCATAAGAATATTGCTTTAAGTATAAAGTCACATATCTGTTAAACATTTGTGGACAGAGAAAGCTATCATGCTAACATTAATCAGAAGAAATCTGAAGATATTGTATTAATTTCAGAAAAAAATCATATTTCAGAGCAATGGAAATTATGAGGGATAAAGAAGGACATTGCATAATGATAAAAGAATTCTTCCAGAAGACATAACAATTATAAATGCACATACAAACTGCAACAGCAATATTTATAGAAATAAAAAGAAATAGACAAATCTATTATTACACTTTGAATTTCAATACTCCTTTCTCAGTAATTAATAGATTAAGTAGACAGAAAATCAGTAAAGATATAGATGACCACCATGGCATTATCAATCAACATGATCTAATTGATATTTATAGAAGATTCAATCCAATAAAAGAATTCTATACACTCTGCTTAAGCTTACATGGAATATTCACCAAGAAAGACCACACTTCTTTCACAAATTATGTGCCATAAAACTATACCTTAAAATTTATGAAAAAATATAAATCATATAAAGCTTGTTTTGAACCGATAGCTATAATCCCAGCTACTCAAGAGGCTGAAGTAGGAGGATTGCAAGTTCAAGCCTTGGCAACTTAGGTAGAGTACACTTGGTAGAGTACAGCCTTGGCAACTTAGGTAGAGTACACCTGGGTTCAACATCAAGTAGAAGGAAGGAAAGAAGGAAGGAAGGAAGGAAGGATGGATTGTTGATTTTGAGGCCACAATGGAATTAAACTAGAAGCCCAAGATATTTCTGGAAAAATGACCAAATACTTAGAAATTACACCACATACTTCCAAATAGCCATGGCTCAAAGAAATCTCAAGAGAAATTTTAAAATATTTTAAATTTAATATAAATGAAAATATATCTTGTCAAAATGTGTGATTCAGTAAAGCAATATGAAGAAGTTTGTTTTTAGTGTTAAATATATAGATTGTTTGGAAAAGATATAAATTAATACTCTATATTTCTACATCAGGAAACAATAGAAAGAAGAAACTAAATCTAAAGTGATCAGAAGAAAGGAAATAAAAAATATTAATGTACAAATTGATAAAATTGAAAAAAACAAAGAAAATGGACAAAACCAAAATTTCATTATTTGAAAAAAAGCAACAAAATTGATCCATAGCTAGCCAAGATAACCAAGAAAAAAAAAGAACATAAAATTATCAATATCACGAATGAAGGGTAGGTCAGCACTACTGATTTCCTGGACTTTAAAAGAATGAGGGAATAATCTGAGTACCTAAATTACCACAAATTTGATAACTAAAAAGAAATAGACCAAATCCTTTATAGACAAAAACTACCCAAACTCACCCTATTAGAAGTAGATAACATGAATAGTTCTCCATCTACTAAAGAAAATTAATTCTCAGTTTGAAAACTTCCAAATACAAAAATAAATATGCCAAGCTGAAATGGATTCAGTCCTGAATTTTGCAAAATATTTAAGGAAGATGTAATTTAAAAATTGATAAATTTTTCAGAAAATTATAAAAGGGAACATTCCTCATTTTATATGGCCAGAAGTACTCTATTACAAAAAACAGCAAAGAAAACTTCAGATATGTATATCTTATGAACATAATGGGAAAATCTTGATGAATATTACTAAATATAGTCCATCAATATATAAAAAGAATAATATATAACATCCCATGAAGTTCTTTCTTCCAGGAATATAAGACTGATTCAGGAATCATAATTAAATAACAAAATGTGACAATACCAAATACTGATGAGGATACAGGGATACAAAATAGCACAGCTACGTTGGAAGACAGTTTGTTAATTTCTAATAGACATTTCTTACCATATGACCCCCAAATCATGTTTCTAAATATTGTCCAATTGATTTGAAAACTTATACCCACAGAAACATCTGCATGTGAATGCTTATAGCAGCTGTATTCATAATCATCAAAAACTGGAAGCAACCAAGTTATGTTTCAATAGGTGGATAAACAATCTACACTGCATTTATACAATATAATAGTATTTAGTGATAAAAAGGAATACACTATAAATCCATAAACATTATAGTTGAGTCTTAAATGCACATTGTTAAGTGACAGAAGACAGTCTTAAAAGACTACATTTTGAATGATACCATTTTTATTATATTCTGGAAAAGGTAAAACTATAGATATGCAAAACAGACCAGCAGTTACAAGGGATTTTCAGGATGGGAAGGAAGGCTTTATAAGCAAACCACATGGAATGTTTAGGTCAATGAAATTATTCAACATGATATTGTAATGGTAAATACATGGCAATGTGTAGTTGTTAAAACTCATGGAAACTTTAGCATAAAAAAATTAATCTTCATGTGTATGAATTAAAGAAAACCTCACTTATGTGATCTTGGGATCCAGGGTATAATGTATGTATGGGGGAAAAAACCTAAAAATGTTACAAACTTCACTGACGCATATGAGGAGAACATTTTGACTAAGTAAACTTAGTCAAAAGTTCCTTTGGAAATGAGTGGGATCTGTACAACCTAATGCAAAAGGAAACTTTTATAAGCACTGTACTCTACTTAGTAAAGGTATTTCCCATGGAGATATGGATTAACAATTCTGAAACCTCTGTGTGTATACTGGCATTGGGCAATAAGTAAATGAGTAGCAGTTGGTAGGAGTCAGGGTTCTCACTATTCAAGAGAGAGGCTACATACAGATAAGCAAGGGGGAAGCTCAAATGATCCACATGGTAATGATTAAGAATCAGTGACATCAATAAGAACATATGATAAGCTTAATACAATTAAAACATGATTTCTAGATAATTCAATATAGATAAATGTATATACTTGAATTAGTAATAAACACATGCATTCCCTATATCTGCTAGTTGAAAGGACCTGTAATAAATTTAAATGCAGTAGCAACAAGCACAACCAGTACCCACATCTTGTTTTCCAATATCATTCTCCAATAAAAGTAACCTGGGTCCCTTGGAGAAATAGCTGATTCAAGGGCTGGGGCTGGAAATATACAAGATGAACCTGGAACATCTTGACATGCCTGAAATAAAGGAAGTGCTCCAAAGCACAAACACATAACCAACTAAAAGAGATTGCAATGGTCACAGCTGGAATAAATAGAGCAGCAAAATTAATGAGGTAGTATTACCGAAGTAAAACCCAAAGTATAAAAGAAACATTCAAGAGTTCATACAGTTATAAATTGTGAATAAATATATAAATGGGGGAGAACAGAGAAATATTCCAGGCAGAAATCCAAAATAATTATGTAGATACTCTATCTGCAAAGAAGTGAAGCATAAATCTCCACAGTTCTTAAATTTGGGCTCCATATAGTGACTTCCTTTCAAAGAGGACAGTATGGAAAAAAGAAGAGTAACTTTATAACAGAGAAACCTGACAAATCCTATCTCAGTCAGATTAACATCAGCAGTGATAAGTCATTTGGACAGCATGTACCCTTTTTATGATGTAATAAGAATAGCACTGTACCTCTGTGATCTTCCTTCTCCAAACCGATAGACACAATCTACTCACAGAAGTAGAGAGTAGAATGGTAGAAACCAGAGCCTGGGCACAGAGGTTGGAGAATGACAAGATTTTGGTCAAAAGGGATGAAGCTTCAGTTACACAGTAGGAATAAGTTTTAGACATCTCCTGAACAGCATGGTGACTACAGTTAATAATAATGTGTTGTATGTTTCAAAAGTACTAAAAGAGTATTTTAAATGTTCTCACCACAAAAAACATGTGCAGTGATGGATATGTTAATTAGTTTGATTTAATCATTCTAGAATGTATGCATATATCAAAACATCACATTGTATCCCATAAATATGTACAATTATTACTTGTCAGTTAAATTTTTTAAAAAGGAAAATCTGATAAAATATCACAGTGAAGAAGAGCCTTAAAGAAAACATGACAACTAAATATAATGTGGTATCTTGGATGGGATTGTGGAATGGAAAAATGATATTAGACAGAAAACTAAGGAAATCTAAATTATGTGTGGACTTTCATCAATAATAATGTATTAGTTTTGGTTAATTAGTTATGACAAATGTACCATAGCAATATTAACAATAGCATGAGGACATAGAAGTATTCTTGAATATGCTTACCACATTTGTATATCTAAATATACTATAAAATTAAAGGTCTGTTAATTGTTATTTTTAAAAGGCAATCTTTATCCCAAAATGCTTATTCCCAGCTCATTTCCACATAACCTGAAGTGCTTCCATAGAGAACCATAACTTTTGAGTTTTTATTTTATGAAGGAAGTCCTCCTGGGTACCTCATTAAGCATTATTATTATCTTGATTAACATTTGAAGAGGGTATTTTCCTCACTGAGGAGAAGGGAGGGTTACTATATGCCTGCAGTGCCAGAGCAGAGACAGATTGGTACCCTAGCAAAGGGCACCAATCCTGAAAGCCAAGGTTCTGTGAGAAAACCTACAGAATATACACAGTAAACAGGAAAGCAAATTGAAGTAGCTCCAGAGAGGAGGGTCTGCTAGCTCCTGTCAACTGTTACCTCAAGGGCCTCAGCTTGGTGTCATAGTAGTTCTTCAAGAGGCTCTCTCTTATAGAAATTCACAACATCTCAAATTAAAAGCAGTCTTTCCCTAGTAATTTATTACTTTTAGAACCTTACACAAATAACAAGGGAATCTTAGTAGCACTTGACTATCTATTTTGTCACAAGTTGCAGGAAGGCTGAGAAGAAACGGTTAGGGAATGGGTAAAAATGAAAAGAAATGCAAACTCAGATGCTTTCCCTTCCAGACATGTTGCAACTCATGTCTGGATTCAGTTTTGTATAGGTGAAATCTCACTTAGCCAAATCAGCGAGCTTGTGAAAACATCCTGGGGCAAGGGTGAGAGAATCAAATTTTATCAAGCAAATGTTGTTTTCTCCTTGGGTCTAACATAACTTCAGATCTCTTGTATATTCTTATCTCTCCGATCTTCAATGTGGTATGACCCCCCCCCCCCAGCATGAGTTTCAAAATTCTCAGTCTCCTCCTCTAGTTTCTCTGTCAACTAGTTAAATATAAATCTGTAACTGAATAATTAAAAACAGAAAAGCCTCCTATTTAATGGTTTGCCACTGTGACTCTTTCTCCTTGAACCAATAATTTTTTCTGGCTATGTCAATTAGCCTTCTCTTATGCATCTGTAGGCCTTGCTTTTCTTAAGCAAAGCATATGTCATCCTAGGTTTTTTTTCCCCACAGAGGAGCCTTTCACGGGCAAAGCTGGACAAAAAGAGAAACAGTCTGGACAAAGAGGTAGCACACCTACATAATCATCAGAATTGCCCAAGGACCTGGTTAAAAATAAAGAATTCCAAGACATGCCCCACATCTCTTGAATGTGAATCCCTGGAGGTATGGCTTAGGAATCAATATGCTAAAAATCATAACAATTTAAATTTAATCAAATAAGAAAAATCCCCCTGGTGATTATGATGATAAACCAGTTTTGAAAACACTGGTTTAGTCCACATACCAACTACAGATTAGCAGTCAGAACAACCAGACCATGTTAAGTGACTCCATATGGTTGGAATATTGCCAAAGAACCCAGTAGCATGTTGACAGAGGAGATGTAAGTAACAAATGGTTATTAGATTCTTTTTCATTTGTGTTCACAATTTTCCTGCCTGGAGGACAGGGCCAAGTTTTCCATCTCTTTACAGTCAATATAAGAAACATATTTTCCTTTGCTTTGACTCAAGAAATAACTTTCCTACTTCTTAATTCAGTATCACTTTAGCCCCTAGAAATCACTGTAAAATTATCACATTTCCATGTCTTAGTGTAACAGACATATGGGAGCAGTACCAGAATTTAAAGACTAATTCATAACCCACCAAACAAGAACAGAAACATTCACAAGAAAACACCTAGAATTTTCCAGGTTAGGATGACTCTCTAAATGCCCAAAAGGCTGAATCACAGGCAAGGTATTGTGGTGAATGGCCCCCTGAAATCCTTTAACTCATGATTAGAATGGCTTAAAGGAACAGGATTCTCGAACCTATACAATTATCTCTAAATTCGACTTCCAAATACACTCTAGAATTTCATTTTCTGTGATATACTACAATGAATACCACAGTGGGAGCCAGGAGACACCTTGATATTTGTATATTTCTGTTGTCAACCAATTGAGTAATCTTAGATGAATCACTTTTCTTCTTTGAACCTTAGTTTTTACATCTATAAATGAAGGAATTGTAATGAATAAGCTTTTAAAATGGTAGCACCGACTTGTCATTCAACCTGGTAAGGTCATTTGTAGTATGGGTTCTATACTTCTCAGGGCTTCAGCTATTTGTAAGGAATCCAAAAAGCAACTCCAAGAGTTACTTGTTTGTTAGGAAATTCAGCCACAGAGATTTTCAATATTTTCCCCTACTTCCTTTTGCACTAGACTCACCTGTTTGGCCAGTAAACTACCTAAACACTAAAAAGGGAGACAGGACAAACATTCTCAACATTGGTGCTAACTGTAAAAGGGTCTGTCAGAAACCCATGACTCTGAAGGTAATTAAGTTCCATGAATGCCAAAGGAAATAGTGTAAAAGGTATTATCTCAAACCAAAATTCCTGAAATTAGGTAAAATTCTAAGAGCTGCTCTATTGGGACAGGATTATTCAATTCTGGCATCATGTCAGCCAATAGAAATAAAGACAGGGACAGGGGCCCATACTTATCATCTGATCTCTTCTCTTAGAAGGTACAAATTAATATAATGAGTGATTATTAGGGGCCCTTAGGCTCTAAACAGAAGGCTCTCCCTCTCCCTTGTTTCTTTCTAGCCATCCTCAACCTGGGATTATGATTTCTGATGAAATAACCCTCTTTTCTGGCCAAACCACAGACACAGGCTTATGCTTGGTTTGGTTTAAGGATAGTGATTTTTTTTTCCTTTTTTTTCCATTTTTTTTTTCTAATGTGGGTTGGCAGGAGGAAGCAAGGGTATTATTTTTGTCCCAAAACATAGCTCAAGTTTCTCACACTATAAAGTTAACCAGCCTCATAAAACATCACGACAACATCCTTGCTTCTTCCACTGAGAGCCCATAAATAACAGAAGAGGCCACAGGAAGCCCATTTCTCCCCAAAGCATAGAAAGATCATTCTATAATACTGTTACCAGAGGTCAGGACCTATACCTAAGTATATCCAACTACTGAATAGTATAGTTAGCTCTGAGGAGACACCGTGGGGTGATTGGCAATACAATACACTGTCCTTTACCTGGAAAAAAAAAAAAAAAAGGTATTCCCCATGACCAAGTGAGGCCACCTTTCCAGAAAGCTGTAAAATCTCTGAACATTCACAATGTTAGCCAAAATCCATCAGACTTATTGCCAAAATTTATGACCATTTTTTTAATGCTTGGGTTAACATTGTCATAAAAATTAGCAAAACCCCCTGGAATTTAACATTCTACTAATTCCCATGTGAATCTTAAAGGCTGGTAGGCACTGAAGATATGAGATAATCCTGAAAATAAACTTTTCCCAGGTACATATCTTCCTATACTCTAGACCTTCTCTTTATAAGGATCCAAATTACAGGACACACTCTGAAATAGGGAATAGTGTGGAAACTTTTCAGGCCAATTGGGTAAGATGTGAATTAACCAACATAACA
This sequence comes from Marmota flaviventris, assembly GCF_047511675.1. Classification (NCBI taxonomy): domain Eukaryota; kingdom Metazoa; phylum Chordata; class Mammalia; order Rodentia; family Sciuridae; genus Marmota; species Marmota flaviventris. The sequence continues at coordinate 105,879,824 of NC_092518.1, forward strand.
ATTTACTCATTACCTTGTCTACAAAGACTTCAATCCTCTCTGCCAGGATTATTTAGTACCATATTTTAACTTCAGTGTTATTCCAACCTCTCAGATCAACCAGGACCTGAGTCAAAAGGAAGTTAAGAAACACATAACCAGTACACTGTATTAGAAAGCCTCTCTGCCTTTTTAGTTCGTGTTGGTTTGTTCCTTATGCTCAAGGTCTGTTGCACTTCCTTATTTTAATAACTCCCAAAAGAAAGTTAATAAATGCTTAACTAGTACAACCTGCAGATCCTCTTCTGCTGTAATACTGAGGGATATTTTGTTGTTGCTCCTTATGATCAAAGTCTGTCACATTTCCTTGTTTTAACATGTTTTTCTATACTTGATACCTGAGATTCCCAGGAGCATTCACCTGGTTCCTACAACTACACTCTTCCCATAGCTTGAATGTTTGTTCTGTGGCCTATTCCTAAGAACCCCCAGTATTGCTTGCTGTTTCCCACTAGGTTGATATGGTTTCTAGCCTTCAGCCCTCCTTGATCTGGCTTGTCTTATCATTACCCAAAATTCAGTTCTTTTTTTATTTGTTCTTTTCAGTTATATGTGACAGTAGAGTGAATTCTGACATATTATACATACATGGAGTATAATTTATTCTAATCAGGATCCTATCTTGTGGTTGTACATAATGTGCAGTTACACTGGTTGTGTATTTATATATGAACATATGAAAGTTCTGTATGATTCATTCTAGCATCTTTCCTATTCCCATCTCCTCTCTTCCCTTTATTCCCCTTTGCCTAATCCAATAAACTTCTATTCTTTCCTACCTTATTTCCTACCCCTCTTATTGTGTGTTAGTATCCACATATCAGAAAGAACATTTGGCCTTTGATTTTGGGGGGATGACAGTCTTTTGATTTTTTTAGCATGATAGTATCCAATTCCATCCATTTACTGGCAAATGCCATAATTTCATTTTTCTTTCTGGCTGAGTAATATTCCAATGTTTATGTGTACCACATTTTTCTTTATCCATTCATGTGCTGAAGGGCACATAGGTTAGTTCCATAGCATAGCTATTGTGAATTGAGCTGCTATAAACATCGATGTAGTTGTGTCACAGTAATATGTTGATTTTAATTCCTTTCATTATCTAATACTCAGTTCTGAAGACCCAGAAATGTTCAGTGTGACCTGGATCTCAACTGAGGTTAACTATGATTCATGATAATTTTATTCACTGTTAGAAGCTAGTAAATGACTGGGAATGTAGCTCAGTGGCTCCTTGGCAGAGTACCCTGAGGTTCAATCCCCAGTACCCAAGATAAAAAAAAAAAGCAAGCAAGCAAGCAAGCTAATAGCTAGGTACTCAGCTCAGGGAAGCCAAGAAGCAGATAGAAAGAAAGTGGAAGTGGCCAAGGACAAGATATAGTCCCCAAGTGCCAGCCCCAGTGACCTACTTTCTCCAGTCACATCCTGCCTGCCTATAGTTACCACCCAGTAGTTTATTTATTAATCCATCAAATGGACTAATCTACTGATGACATAAGAGTTCTTATAAATCAATTGCTTCCCAAAAGCTCCACCTCTTGACATTGTTGCATTAGGTAACATGCCTTAAACACATGAGGTTTTGGGGGACATTCCAGATCTAAAATATAGCTGACAGATTCTATTACTCACTTACAATGGTTACTTCATATGTCAATTAAACTAGAAATACATTACCTAGTTATTCGAACATTGTTTTACATTTTAATGTATCTTGCAGATGTGGTTAACATCTACAATCAGTGGACTTTAATAAATGAAGTTATCCTTGATAATGTGGGCAGGCCTTATCCAATCATTTGGAAGGCCTCAAAAGTAAAACTGAATCTGGGCACGGTGGCACATGCCTGTAATCCCAGCAGCTGGAGAAGCTGAGACAAGAAGAATTGTGAGTTCAGCCTCTCAACAGAGACACACTAAGCAACTCAGTGAGACCCTGTCTCTAAATATAACACAAAATAGGACTGGGGATATGGCTCAGTGATCAAGTGCCCCTGTAGCCCTCCCCCCACAAAAAAAAAAAAGCAAAACTGAGTTTTCCTGGAGAAGAAGAAATTTTACCTTAAGACTGCAGCATCAACTTCTGCCTGAGTTTCCAGCCTGCCAGGCTTCCCTAGATATTTCAGATGTGCTAGCCCCCACAATCAAGTGAACCAATTCCCTGAAATATATATGTCCTATTTCCTCTGTTACTTTGCATAACACTGACTGATACTCCACTTTGACAGATAAAGAATGAGATTCAAAGTAGTTGAGCAAGTCATTCAAGGTCAAACAGCTAGTAAGTGTTGAGAGATAGGAATTGAATCTGAGTAGACTGACTCCAAATGGCATATGCCACACCCTGCATTTGCTGAGATATCTGAATTCATTTGTTAAAAGTGCCTGATCCTGATCCTACAACTCTCATGGAAATACTTCAGGGATCTGAATACCTATTAAAAAATTAACTATAGTTCTTATTATTAGGGATAATTATAGTTATCATTTATTAAATCATTCCTATATGCCAGTTATTGTAAAGAGCATTTTGTATCCATTATTTATCCTCACAACAGTCCTATAAGGTAGCTAATATTACCATCATTTTATAGATGGTGAATACAAGGGTCAAAGATATTAAATAACTTGTCCAAAATTACACAGTAAATAAATGGCAGAGCTAGAGTTCAAGATCATTGCCCTAACCTGACTTCTCCTCAACTAGTGTGAGTAGAACCCAGTGGTTACCCTGCCTTAAACCCTAAGGAGTCATTGTTAACCTCCTTCAAATAGTCAGTTGACTATTTGAACTATAGAGTCATGTCTCTGTTTGCTTAAGGTTCTTGGATCCTGAACAATCTCCCAAATCAACTAAGCATCTAGAATAGTTTCTAACAGCGCTGGATCTGTCATGTATACTCTGAAACTGCAGCCACCACTTCTGGAACCTGTTTCAAGAAGGCACAATTTATGAGGTATGTTCTTTAAAAAGGTAGTAAGGAATTAAAATGTCAAGTCTTCTGAGTCTAAGGAATATGTTTTGAAGGAAAAAAAAAAACAGATTCAAATCTCTGTGAACTTCATTCATCAACTAACTTTTCTGACCCCAGTTTCTTCATCCATAAAATATAAATAAGAATTTGTATAGGATTACAAAAAATTAAAGCCAGCATAATTTAGAGACAGATGCACACCCATTTTTATTGCAGCACAATTCATAATAACCAAATTATGAAACCCAGCCTAGGTATTCATCAATAGATGAATGAACAAAGAAAATGTGGTGTATATACACAATGCAGTTTTATTCATCCATAAAGAAGAGCAAAATTGTGTAATTTGCAGGAAAATGGATGGAACTAGAGACCATAATTTTGAGTGAAGTAAATCAGACTCATAAAGAAAAGCACTGTATGTTTTCTCTCATATGTGGAAACTAGAGGGAAAAGCTGAGGAGAGGATATCATGAAACAAGAAGTGATACTGTTAGGGTAAGAAAAAGGGGTCAGGAGGAGGGAGGACAGGAGGATATGGAAGTACTGATGAATTAATTTGATCAAATTGTGTTTATATATATATATATATATATGAATATGCCACAATGAAACACAATTATGCATAGTTAACATGCCAATTTAAAGTAAAATAATTGATATGGGATTATTTGGGGGATTAAAAGGTAATATGAGGCTGGGTGCAGTGACACATGTCTTGAATCCCAATGGCTCCAGAAACTGAGGCAGGAGGATCCCGAGTTCAAAGTCAGCCTCGGCCAAAGAGAGGTACTAAGTAACTCAGTGAGACCCTGTCTCTAAATAAATATAAATAGAGCTGGGGATGTGGCTCAGTGGTCAAATGCCCCTGAGTTGTATCCCCAGTGCCCAAAAAAGAAAAAAAAAAGGTAACATGAGGAAGACATTATGACAGATTATGGGCTCACCAAATGTGAGCTATATATGATCACTTATAAAACCTTCAGCTCTAACTGTTGAGGCCTCAGGCTAACCTGAAATCTCAGCAAGTACCCTGAGAGCTCTGACTAAGCTTCAAACTGGAGATAAACTGTTCCAACACAAATATAGCCATGCCAGAATAATTTACCAGATAGAATCAAATAATCCATAAAAGGAAATTAATGGTGTATTCTAACCATAATTTCAGTAATATTAATGTTATATTGTTAGAGAGACAACATTATTATTATTTCAATTCAACTCTGGTTCTCAGAGCTCCTATGTAAAATCCTGTGCTAGGTTTTAGGGTCATAGAGAATAAGACATCATTTTATCTTCAATTGACTCATAGTGTACTATGTGCATGGGCATGGGAGAGTGAGGATAGAGTATTTTACTTAGCTTATACTTACATGACACTATTTATGAACAAATTCACATAAAGTAGTAGCTAGGTACTACTTTAACCATTTATTAAGAGCTTTATATCAACCCTATGAAATAGTTAACATTATTGTTATTACTACTACTGTTTTAGAGATGAGAAACTGAGGCACAGAATTATTTGACTAAGGTCAGTCGACTAATACATGACAGAGCCAGGAACTGAACGTAACTCACTCAATTACTGAGATCCAATAAGACTTCATCATATTCACACACTGATAGGGAGTACCTCCTTGTGAAGATTAGGACAGCCCAAAAAGGCTCCATAAACTCTAGGGATTGGTACATGGTATTATCCTCTAAGAAATAAGTAAATTCCCTAATCACAAAGCATAGAATGACCAGAATACCAAGTAATGAATTTGGGTATGCCTACTCATAGAATAGACCAAAATATGGGAATTCATCTCTTTATAAGCTATTTATAAGTCAAGTATCTGGGCCTAGCCTACTTAGATGCCTCTAGCTCAAGATCTTTCATGAGGTTATAATCATCTATTAGCCAGGGCTGCAGTCCCACCTGAAGATGTGACTGGGGTAAAATATACAGCTGAGTTCATTCATATGGTTGTTGTCAGGATTCAGGTCTCTTTAAGTTACTGGTCAGAGCACCACTGGCCTTCCCTAGATATCTACTTCAACTGCTTCTTGGGCACCTCCATAGAGCAACTCACAACAAAGCAGCTAGCTTCCCTCTGAGTAAGACAGGTAGAGTAATCAACCAAGACAGAAGACATCATTTTCATAACCTAATATAGGAAGTAATATACTTTTCTTTATGACATGTTCTATTTGCTAGAAGAGTTGCTATGTTCATCTTAAACTGAAATGGAGGGGATTACATAGTACCTGAATTTCAGTAGTTGGGGATTTGAGAACAATAATCTTTAAAATTGTCCATCACAGTCTCTGACATCATGTAAAGGCAGGAAGCTATACATTTACTGACCTAATCAAGTTAGTCACTGGTCTGACTTGTTGCGCTCATGTACCAGAACACCTGCACATTTAAATTCAGAAGGAATACTTGTATTGAAAATGAGACCCTAAGTCTAATAATATAAGCTACACTAATAATTTATTTGTACTTCTAATATTTTAATTAGTTTAATGTGTCCTTATTTCTACATTTTTGTCAAGCAGATTTTTTTAAATGCACTAAAGTTAGACTCTTCCTTTCTTAGTTCATCACCATTTCTGTCCCATATTCAAAAGATACATGTTGGTTCAGTTCTAGGCAGACTTCTCTAACTAATCTTAACTGGCACAAGGGGTCTTCTTGACTGAGACCCAAGTCAATTCCTTTAAGGCACATATATAGACAATTAATAGCAGGTTATGTGTTGAATTTGGAATTGATAAGGTTGATGTTTTCCCTACCTTAGGTAGAGGCAGTTATACCCACAGACCTGTAATCATATATGATATATAATTAAAAATTTGTAAAAACAGAGCTACCATCACTGGAAAAGAGAACAAAGTGTATAATTTGCCTCCAAGACAAATGCTTATTTCAGTATTTCCTGTTCATTTCTGTCAATATTACCAATTTTCTGGACTCTAGACTATCATAAATCTCCTTAGTTCTTTCTTCATGTCTTAGTTGGACTAATAAATATTAATTTTGAACATGCTTAGATTAATAGTAACTGCTTGATACTGCTTATTGCCTTAGGTTAACTAAACTTACTTATAGGAAAAGTGAACTTAATTTTTATTAAACAGTTTGTTCCACTATTTATAGCTCTTGGCTCATCTCACCTTATAGAAGCAAAACACAAGTCCTGGTTCCTCCTGTCCACCCTCCATCTAAATGTTACTTATTCCATACTGTAAAATTACCCTTTTAACCTTGAACAAATTCACTGTCTCTATCAAGAAACCAATACCTTTGGGCACAGACTTCTTGTTACAGTCCCATCTAAGCCTATACTGCCTAGGCTTTATATAAAACTTGAACATATTATTTCCAATTCCCTACATTTGCCATCAAATGTACCTATTTCCTGTTCAGTTCCCTCAGTGTTCTCCATCTGATGAACTAAATCATGCTGAGCTGTTGATTGCTTGGAATATCTTAATGATATACTCTATGTAAAAGTATCCTCACTTTGGTTACTGAAAATGAAAATGCCACTGTATAAAGAGAATAGCAATGGTAACGTTTCTGGCACACTGGCAAAACATTAGAAATTTGACTTGGGATATAAGGATATAATAGTAGTACCCTTTAAGTCACACTATAGTTGACCTCTTGATCCACTTACTCAAAGGTCTAGTCCTTTATAGAATAATATATATAATATTGTATAAAGAGAAAAAAATGGTTCTGGAAAAGAATCACATCACATTGACACACTAAATCTGTTCTTACCGACACATCTAACTACTTGAACATTTCCTGGGAAACCAAGAATTTCTTCAAAAGGCTTTTACTCTTTTATTTTAGATAAGTGGACAACAATATATTGTCCATCCAGGACCTTCCAATTGGCTCCCCTTTTACAACTTTGAAAGCATGATTACCTTCATATGTCAACTCCCTATGAAATTAACCAAATTAATCTTAAATATTCCATGATCTCCATTAAAAATGGAGAGAAAAATCAAGCACCATTTTATAAAGCATTGTTTCCAAGGCATAATGTGTTCCAAGATATAAAAAATTGCTTGATAAATGAACTTTTGGAAGTCAACTCATTTGCAAGTTCAGAACTGCCTATGTTATGCAAGTGGCAGTTTCCCAGCATTTTAAACTCTATGCTAGAGAAGATCTTGTAGCTCTTTGTTAATCAGAAGAAATCCAAATCTTTTCCATGGTGTTTTTTACCTCTTCTTACCAACATATAGTGAGAGACATATACCACCATTCCAGACTGGGTATAAGGACATTTTGGTGTATTAAAAAAATTCTTTGGTAGTTAAGGTATTTTGAGCTGTCAAACTCTTTTTTTCCTACCATGTGTACACTGTTTCCAAAGTGACTCATAAATAAACAAAACATACCTGAAAACTTCAAATAAATGTCAATATAAATGTCATTCCCTTTCTGGAGAAGGGTAAGAAACAAACCCAATGTCCAGATTAAAGATTTAGTCAAACATCACTCATCATATATGTCAACACCACACAAATTGATTCCTATGTCCTATATTTGGCACTTGCAGGATAGAGGCCAATGTACTTGGCTTGGCTTACACAGCCATTCACATCAGGCCCCAGGTTAACTTTACAAGTTCTTCTCTCTTTCTTCCTACACGTGAGAAAACTGAGTCTGGGAGAGATTGTGTAGAATGTATAAATTTCTCAGAATTATGTGGTAAGTGGAGGAGCCAGGATTCAAACCTATTCATATGACTGGATTTTGAGTTATAAACCTCACTAAGGGACAGATACTGGCCCAAGGACCCTACAAATTTTCAAAGGTCATTTCACTCTTGGTATCCAGATTTCACATGCCTAAGATGAAAAAGTGCATACTATATATTTGGAAGATTTTTAGCATCATGGTTTAAAAAAAAAAAAAAAAGGAGTTCTAGTTCACAAGACTATCCATGCATTCAGCTATTGCACATAATAACTGATCATTCTGAACTGAGGATCCAATATCTGTAAGGGGAAAGGGAATGGTGATCAAGGGAAGTCAGCTAGATGGACAGATGCCTAGTGAGTGTATGTCCATGTGGGAAAGTTCAGGGACTATTGCCTGCTGTGTCCTAGGAAGGCTCAATGTCCATCAAGAGAAAGAATCTATTGGGATTTGCTTAACAGTGCAACACAACAAATGGAATAAGAGTCTATTCAGCTACTTGGAGCAAGAAAAAAGTAACAGTGCCCACTGCCTGTGTGGGTGTTCTTGGCCTTTTCCAGCAAGGTGTACGTTTAAAAAAAGATTAGTACAATAGGGCACGAACAGTCCTATTGAAAACAGCCGCCTGCATAGACTTGGCAGATTTGTACTGTGGAACAGTTCCGCCTGACATTTAAAATGTGGCAAAACTACTTAAATTCAATTTAAAAATAAGTTTTCTATAGCCCCTTATTTTTTTTCTTATAAGCAGGAGTTCAATGAAGATGGCATCACAAGCTTTTCATGATGCCCTTCACAATGAATGCTTGCCAAAGACAAGAATATGTGGCACTAAGTGATGACAAGCTGATTAGACTGTACTGATTTCCAGGCTTGTACCCAAGAAGGCTGCTCCCTCAAGAAAGAAAACTTGTGGGAGAAATTCAGGTTCGAGTTGGAAGCTGGGATGAAGATCCAAACCACTGCAGCCAAGTTCACAAAACAAACATGTGGTCTTCTCTCTGGTAATGAATGATTCCTCATTATCAACAAATGGCAAAGAGTAAAGGGAATAGAGGGGACACTTTTGAAATGTCACCTAGGGACCAGTGACTTGGACCTGATTTGTGAAAGTGATTGCATTTGATGAAAAGGGCTGCAAAACTATGGCTAAATAACTATAATTATTCGTATTCTACAGTATAAACATTTCTACATATTCTACAGTATAAACATTTGAAATACTTTCTGAAGACCTCAGTAGAAAAGAATTCTTTTACTCCAAGAAGATACTGGCTCAAAAGCATTTGTCCATGTTCTCCTGCTTTCATCCCAATGCCTTCTGCTGGAACCATGGCAAGTACCTATAGAAACATATTGTTACTATATAATAAAAGCTTCCTTGTCTTGAGCATTGTAGAAGAAAGACCACCTTTCTGTCTAAGCTTCTGCTTCTTTCTTTGATAGTATCTCCACAAGGGAATGGTGAATAAGTATACTTATCAATGACAGCTGAACAGTAAGAATATTATTCCAGAATACATTCATAGCACTTTTTCATTTATACTTCTAGAAAGGGTCTATATCCTTGATTAAGACTTAGTCATCCTCTTCTTCCAAACATTCTTATTATCTTCCCACCTAAGGAACATATATAGCATTTTCAGTTGTCTCTGTGTGCCATTCCATGTGGCTGTTTGGATCAAAACACTCAGGAACCTTTTTTATTGATTGATTGGTTGTTTCTTTTTAGTTATATATAATGTTAGTATTTATTTTGACATAATTATAAAACCATGGAATATAATTTTCTCTAATTCAGTCCCTGGTACTTCACCTTACCCTCTCATCCTCCTTCCCCCATTCCCTTTACTCTACTGATCTTTCTGCTATTTACATACAGGGTTTTTTTTAGTGTCTTGTGTATACATAATGGTGAGATTCACTGTGGTATGTTCATATATGTGCACAGGAAAGTTAGGTCAGATTCATTCCACTATTTTTCCCTTATCCTATCCCTCCTTTCTTCCCCATAATCCCATTAATCTTCTCCATTGATCTTTCTTCTATTTTTATGGAATTCCCCATCTTCTCCCTCCCTCATCCTCTCCTCTCCCCTGCCTTATTTTTGGTCTAGCTTCTGAATATCAGAGAAAACATTTAACCTTTGACATTTTGGGGGTCTAACTTATTTCACTTAGTATGATGTTCTCCGGTTCTATCAATTTAGTAGCAAATGCCATTATTTCATTCTTCTATATGACTGAATAATTCTTCTATATGACCAAATAATTCATTTTGTATATACACCACATTTTATTTAACCATTTATCTGCTGAAGGGCACCTAGGTTTGTTCCATAGCTTGCCTATTGGGTAAAATTGATGTGCCTGCATTCCTATCATATGCTGATTTTAGATCTTTTGGATATATACCAAGAATGTGATTGCTGGGTCATTTAGTGGTTTCATTCTAGTTTTTGAGAATTATCCATCCTGCGTTCCAAAGTGGTTGCACTTATTTGCAAACCCACGAACAATATAGGAGGGTACCTTTCCCCCACATCCTTGCCAACACTCATTTTTTATTTGCATTTTATTAATAGACATTCTGACTGAAGGGAGATGAAATTTCAATATAGTTTTTATCATTAGATAAATCTTAGTTTTTTAAGTTAGATCTTTGTAGTTATACATAGAAATTGAATTTATCTGGACAAACTCATACATGCATGCAAACTGATTTCAGTTCATGATCCCCACTTGACCCTACCCTATCCCATTCTCCTTCCTCTATTAGACTTCCTTTCATTATTGATGTAGTTATGATATGCATTTTCTCAATTGCTAGAGATGTTGAACAGTTTTTTAATATATTTGTTGGCCATTTGTATTTCTTCCTTCAAGAAGTATATGTTTAGTTCATTTGCCGATTTATTAATTGGGTTATTTGGGTTTTTTGTGTTAAGGTTTTTGACTTCTTCATATATTCTGGTATTAATGCCCTGATGAACAGGTGACAAAGATCTTCTCCCATTCTGTAAGCTCCCTCTTCATGCTCTTACTTGTTTCCTTTACTGTGCAAAACCTTTTGATTTGATACCATCCCACTTATTAATTTTTGGTTTTATTTCTTGAGCTTTAGGGGTCTTGTTAAGAAAGTCAGTTCTCATGCCAATATGTTGGAGTGTTGGGACTACATTTTTTTCTAGCAATTGCAGAGTTTCCAGTCTAATTCCTAGGACTTTGACCCACTTTAAGTTGAATTTTGTGCAAAATGAGAGATACAGGTCAAGTTTCCTTATTCTACATATGGATTTCCAGTTTTTCAGGACTCTTTTTAAATCTGGGTTCCCCCCTCCCATTTGCTCTCCACTTAACCAACTTTGCCTCAAATAGGAACATCTGATCACACAGATTCCAAGATTAGGATAATGATGTAGGGATAAGGAAGATACTCTATTAAGCCTCTGATTCAGTTTAAGAACCCTATATTGTGAGTTATTGATCATGGATTCAGTAATTAATGAAATAGTGATTAGATTACCATTTGGCTATGTTCTTTGCACATAGCTTCCTTGATGCAGAACCCTGCAATGAGGACACAAAAGGAAAAAAAAAACAGACTTTAGAGTCATGGGCTATAATACCATTCTGAAATCACCAAAACCCTACCCATAGCTCCTGTTCTAAAACGGGAAATATATCTTGCCTAATTGCTGAACTAGATACATATCTTCCCTTTCACCTCCATTTTCACCATTCTCTTATCCATCCTTCTCATTATATATGAACTGCCTAATTAGGAAATCTTTTTATGTCACTCTCTTCCTTAAACATATTTACCCATGATTTTAGTATGGTTTTTATAAGACTCTTTCAAATCTCTCCCTGGGCAACTCTAAGTGAGTGGTTCTCAAAATTTGTGTTGACAAGAAGCAATTGGTATGTTTTTCCTACTCCAGAAATCCATCCATTAAGTATGAGAAGCCTGGAATCTGCAATGGAACAAATACTTCAGATTATTTTGACATAGATAATCTAAGGACCATATTTTGAGAAGTATTTCCTTGTGGTGTTACAGACTGGCTAACCAACTTCTCCTTACATTCTTGTTCTCCCCCTTAGCTGATTCCCCTACTGTTTCTGAAATACTATGTTCATAGACTTAAAATCTTGAGTTATAATAAACCTCAAAGATCATCTAAGTTTATTTCATACTCTATGTAATCATTTCCTCCATAGATTGTCTCACAGGTAAGTCTTCAGCTTCTGTCTCTGTTCTCTGAGTTGCATAGCTCTAAAAAGCCCAAATTTCATCTGATAAGAGAAACATCTAGACTGGTAGAAAAAGCACTGGGCCTAGTCAGACTATAGATCATGACTAACTTTCTAAATAATTTTATTGTATTTTTATGCCTTTGTTTTATTTATTTATTTTTAATGTGGTGCTGAGGAATTAATCCAGTGCCTCACATATGCAAGGCAAACACTCTACCACTGAGCTACAACCACAGCTCCTTCACTGAATTTTTAGCTTTGTGTTCTTGAGTAAATCACTTGATGTATCTGAAGAAAGGCATTAAGATGAAAGGCAGTATGGTGTAACAAAAGTATGGACTGGAGCCCAAACTGATGGAAATCAAACTTTAGCTCTGCTTGTTATATTACGATTTGTAGATGTATGATCTTAGACATGTTACTTAACCCCTCTGTGTCTCTGTATCTGATAATAAGAGTCACCAATGTGGGGGAATGTAAATGAGTATATATGCACAGCCTTTGGCACATAGAAAGCACAATATAAGTGTTAGCTATTAATGCATTCTGTTAAATTGGGATAAAATACCTATTTTAATTACTTCATATGGTTGATATAAAAATTTTAAAAAATTATCATACAGCAGGATGTATGTTAAAATGTTCAATAAAGTACCATATAAATATTATCAGATTTGGTTGAAATCTGATAGCTCTAAATCTAATCTCTGAATGCACAAAGTACATCTAGCATTTGAGAGTTAGAAAGTGAAGTTTATACCTATTATCTATCCCATCTTTCTAGACTGTAAAAACTTTTAATATCTATAGACTTAATAGGACTTCTCTCTATGTCTTCAACCAATTCATTAATAAAAATCATAAATGTAATATCATTAGAAATTTCCTTGTTTATTAATTAGTATGACCATATTGGAGTTATTTCATTAGTTATGGAAACATTTAATAGTATTGCCATCCAGGCATTTAAACAAAAATAGCAAATGTGTATTGAACAATTACTAGACACTCTCCCAAAGTCCTTAGATAACTGTCTTAAGGATTTTGCATACATAAATATATCTTACCCTCATAAGAATTCTATAAAATATTATTTCTTTTTTAATTTTTTAGATGAACACAATATCTTTACCTTGTTTATTTTTAAACGGTGCTGATATACTGCTACTGAGCCATAAGCCCAGCCCCAGTACTATTTCTATCTTGATTTTATAGGTAAGAAAATGGAAACACTGAGTGATGAGATCAATTGCCTGAGATTCCACATCTAATAAGTGCTAGAGCTATGATTTTAAACCTACATATCTGATGTCAAATTCCACACTCAATCACTATAATATGCCTTTGCTTGTTATTGAACAAATGAATTGAAATTAATTTGTCATAACATAACCTTTCATGAGCCATAGTAGGCCCTGGTAACCACCACTGCCTTTTCTTAGTGGTTACAATACATTTCTTTATGAATCCTCTAGAGAATTCCACTAAAGATTTATGTCAAGATCACTGGCCTAAAATTCGTAGTGTATGACCCCCTCCTTTTAAAATATGAGATTATCAGTACTTTTGTAATTGCATTCTGTCAGAGACCCCTCTAATTGTATTAATATGGCATTTTATGACCTGTGAGTAAGAAGACTGCTTGTATATCATAATTAAAAGTCAACTTCCAGAATTCTACTAAATATTTAATGAGTGTCCTTGGCAGAAAGGCAGAAAATCTAACTAAAATCTCAAAAAAAAATTTCTTTAAATCTATTCACTATGAAAGAAAATGAAGCAGAAGACAAGAAAGTTTATATTCCAAGCAGACACTTGTAATTATCACATTGGACCACGCATCTGTCTAGCCACCTTCTGTTCACAAGATGAAATTAAAACTGTTGGTGTGCTGGCTGCTATTCCTGTTAGCTATAGTCACCTCCTATTTCCCTGCAGGTAGGAATGTTCTGCTATTTCATTCACTGCTATTAAATTTCACTGACATTTTGAGAAAGTCAAGTGACCCTTCTGCTTTTATTTCCTTGCCCCTACTAGGGACTGTTACCTGTTTGCCCCCAGAAAAAAAAGCTAGTTATTGCTATTTTCTTTTATAGTTTTTCCTTTTATCATTTTGATGACTTTTCATGGAGAAACTTTATGTTAGTACTTGATTAGGTGGGAGGTGAGAGAAGAAGAAGAAGAGAAATAAATAGCTGCCTTTGATTCTTGGATATGAACCATGGCAGATTTTTGGTCAAAACTGTTCAGGTCTTTATTAATTTTGTGCAAATTATTAACCTCACAAGTTGAAAAAGAAAATCCTAGAAAAACTTATATCAACATTTTCCAATTGTGTACTGTAAGTTCAAAGTTATTTTTTATAATTGTTATGCTTTATTAGTGCAATAGTTTTAAATAATATCAGGGTTCATTTTGATATAATCATACATGCATGGAATATAATTTGAGAACAAAATAAGGAAACTGGGTTTGGGTTCCATGAAAATAAAAGAATAGTGGAGCAGAGGAAATGGATTGAGAGGAAGGGATTAAGGACAGGAAAAAGGAGGAACTGCAGAATTAAATTGGTCAAATTTTTCTATGTACTACATGAATATACCACAGTGAATATTACTTTTATGTATCTCTATAAAGCACTAATTAAAATTTTTAAAACTATAAATAAGTATGAAAGTTAATTTTTAAAGAGAGAATTTTTTAATATTTATTTTTTGGTTTTCAGTAGAAACAGCATCTTTATTTTATTTTTATGTGGTGCTGAGGATTGAACCTAGCGCCCCACGCATGCCAGGTGAGCGTGCTACCACTTGAACCACATCCCAGCCCTGAAAGTTAATTTTTTAAGGTGTGTCAGGGGAAGGAGGTGATATACTCAAAGAAATTTTAGGAATTCTTCAACATTTTCTATGTAAGTAAATATTTATAATTTCAACTTAAATAATTTTAATTATTTACAATTTCAAACATTTATATCTTTACCTTATGAAAAATGTTCATCAAGTACTCACTGTATTTCAGACATTATTGAAAAGTGCTAAAGATGGAATGGTGAAAAGACAGATACAGTGCCTATCTCATGGATCTAACATCCTACCTCATTGGGGAGACAGCAAATATACAAGTTGATGAGTGAATAAATAAATAAGGTAATTATAGATAATAGTAAATACTTTGAACTAAACAAAACAGAGGGAATGAGACTGAGCATGGCAGGAGAATGAGTTGGAATCACTTTAGATAGAATCATCAGGGAGGAGCTTTCCAAGGAAGCAATATTTGATCTGAAACCTATAGTCTTGTTCCATTGTTAAGAGTAAAGAGAAGATATAAGCACTGAAATAAAAAAATATATTGTAAGTTCTCTAAGACAAGGAAGAAAAATAGCAAAAGAGATAGTATTCTGGAATAGGTTAATATAAGGGGAAAGAATGGTACCAGATGATATTGAAAAGAAAGTTTGGGGCCAGCTCATAAAGGGCTTTGTAAACTCTGGTAGGGACTAAATGGTTTTGAGCAGGAAAGTGCTTAATTCCACTTACATCAAGAATTTGAGAAGTCCTGCCTAAAGAAATCTGCTTAGCATTTTTAATCCAGTAGTTCCCAAGGACATTTGATCACTAAAGACTTTTATCCCTATAGAATACATACTTACATCTTGTATAATAGCATCCCATAGCATACCAATTTAGGAAATATCTGCTGAGATAAATTTGTGGGTAAAATATTCATTTTTCAGTAATATGGGTGATATGGGGATATGTTGAAAATATAGATGAATATAGGCAGACAAATGAAGTAAACAAATACAAACCTATATGCCCTAGTTTTAGACCTGGTACTGAGTAGATCATAAGGTTAGACTGGGTTTAGAAATGAGGACATTATTACATTAATATGAAATAATCATATTTTCTGCTCTCAAACATTGCCTCTGGTTGTTCTCAGTAATATTTCTATTTTACCTAGTCTTCTCCCCAACCTTTGCTCATAGAGAGACCTGTGGGGAAAACTGTTAGATGAAGACCTACCTTTGTGTGGTTCACTTTAAGAAAATAATCAGTAATTCACTGTTATTTCTTGTAATATGTATTTTTCAGAAAAGAAAAAGAAAGATAGGGAAGTGAATAAGAAAACACAAATCAGCAATAGTTCGGATAAAGAGGATATTCAAGTTGAATCTATGGAGATCTCAACATTATGGATCCTCCCATAAACAATGTCATTTGTTTCTTTGGGGATATCAGAATAATAAAAACAACATATGCTTGAGCAAAAAAGAGGAATTTAGGGGGTACAGCCTAGTTGAGCAGTTAAAAGCCTAATTCAGATGTGGATTCCAGGACCAGTACTGCTATTTACTAGCTTCAATTAGACAATATGGCCCTTGGTACTCAGAATTCTGGAACTAATGGAGAGAGAACATATTTGAAATGCCTCTGGAATTGGAAGTCAGAGGAGATGAGAGGGAAAAAATTTAAAGGGAGACCAGGAGAAGAAATGCAGCTTCTAAAGAATTAAGATGGGAGGGCTATGGTCTAGTTCACTGGTAGAGCACTAGCTTAACATATAAAAGACCCTGGGTTTGATCCCCAGCATCATAAAAATCAATGAGATGAAAACATATGAAAGCTATTCTCCATCTTATCGCCTAGCCAAATGAAATCCTATAATAGGCTGAAATAGTCATCACCTACCGGATCCCCTTAAGAAACTGAGGAATAGGCCTATTACCTATTGTAACCTTTCTTTGGATTTAGCATTCAAGAATTTCTCTCAGCCCTTCTTGACCCTTTTTCTATGTTGAGCCTGCATGCTTCCTAAGGTAATGGATTCCATATGTCTACCACCTGCTGGATAAAATGGTATTTTTACTTTATTGCTTTCAAGCTACTACCTCTAGTTCCAAGTAATAGTACTTGTCTTTGATGAGTTCTAAGTGTTTTAAATATATCCCCCAAATAACCCAATGACAAGTGGACTGACAATTTTTCTCCTGAGAATCTTGGCTAATATAACTGCATTTGGTCCTCAAGGGATTCAGAGTCAGAAGAAACGCTCTAGTCTCATAACTTGTTCTAATTTGCCTTGGCACTTAAAATCCCTCTGATTAAGATTTTATACTGGGTAAAGGCAGCCCAATAAATGCAAGCCCATTTTAGAAGCCTATTAAAATGCAAGAATGTCATACCTGAAGCCAAAAGCAACCACTTAACACCTTGATTTACTTTTTTTTTCCATGTTAGATTCTGTGAACCTGGAACCATGTTTGGATTGGGAAAGAGTGTATAGGGGAAGCCATAAATCATTGAGGATCTGCTGCCTAGTACGCAGTATCACAAGAGTCAGTATGGCAGCCCTGTACCTATGCAGAGGAAATAAGAAGGCATAAAGAAGGATTTCAAACAACACTGATTTCAATAAAATTTATTTTTTGAACATTTTTAGTTGTAGGTAGATGCAATACCTTTACTTTATTTTTATGAGGTTCTGAGGATTGAACCCGGGGCCTCATGCATGCTAAGCAAGTGCTTTACCTCTGAGCCACAACCCCAGCCCCCAAATTTAAATTTTCACCTCCTCCACTATGGAATTCTTTATATTGTTTCATTACTTCACAGTGTCTGTTCTAAGATACAGGTCCAGAACCATGAAATGAAGCTATTTTAATTCTCTTCACAAATAACTGATTTAAATGGATCACTGATGATAAATAATAAAAAGTAATGTTTCATTGGACAGATCATCTTCCTGAGAACTTTATTTGGCCTTTGAGTGTTTTCCAGTTAATCTTCTTTATGTGGAGATTTTAATTGACTCCATGAAGCCCTCAGTTTGGCCTCTTTGACTCTATCTTCTCTGAATCTGTCAGTAAAATACCAATACATCATTTTGCCCAAGACCTACATCTTGCTAATGACACTGGTCCAGTACAAATTGAGTTCAAGGATAATCAGTATTCAAGTAATGACTCTGTTAATAGAACACTATGTTTTCCATTAAACTTAACAAATAGTTCTTGAGCATCTACTAATCAGGACTATAGAATGCATAAGCATAAATTTGAAAATAAATCTCCATCTTTAAGAAATATATGAAAAGAATATGAACTCCCTCTCCTATACATCATTCAATATTTATTTATCACATTATTGTTTACTGTCAAACTGTGCTAGGAATTAGGTAGGGGATGGAAAACATCCCTTGCCCTCAGTGAGCTTTGCATCCCACAGACATTTGTAGTTTATTTTTGTATTATGCTCAGCTCTTCTTAGTTTACCTAGCATAAAAGCTTTTTATTTAAGTATTTATCTTATGTATCTCTTAGGAAATGCATCCATGGAGTACATGATATTTAACATAGGGTTAGAAAGATTTATCAAAGAAGCATGAACAAGAAGACATTTGAGTTATAAAAAAAAGAGCATGAGTAGAGTGATGGATGTGTCTGAGATATACAAGTAGACAAGTTTGGCAGAACAATAGAGTTTATGAGGTGAATAATAAAATGTAAAGCTGGAAAATTGGAATTAATAGAAATCTGCTATAGTTGGGATCTAGAATGTCTTCCAAAAAATCATATGAGACTGATGAGCTGCCCACTGAGGCTTGGTGGCCAGGTTGATGTTATTAGAAACTGGTGGAACCTTTCAGAGATTAGGCCTAGTGGGATGTACTTAAGTCATTAGACCCATGCACTTGAAGATGATTTGGGGACTCCAGTATTTTCCTCATCTTCTCTTTTGCTTTCTGGCCATGAGGTAAGTTTACTCTGATATGGCCTCATACCATAATATGCTGCTTCACCACAAGCCCAAAGCAACGAACCACCATTCGTGAACTACAACCTCCCAAATTGAAAAACAAAATAAACCTTTTCTCTTAATAAGTTGGTCATTTTGTTTTAAATATAAAACTTACTATCACAATACCAATGAGAGCCTTGAGTTCTGGCATAATTATAAATTCTATACTTAATTCAGTAAACTAGGTTAAATTATATAGGACCATATATATCTTGTAAGTTTAGAATTTTTTGAACAAAGAAATGACACAGCCAAATATAAAATCCTAGATGATTAATCTGACATCGTGTATATTGAATGACTAGGAGGTGAAAAAAACAGGAGGTAGAAAAATATGTTAGGTTTCTGTAACAGTCCAGAGAAAAGGCAATAAAGGCCTAGACTAGGAGAATGTCAATGAGAATAGAAAGGAGTGGGTGGGTCTAAAAATAAAACCTTCCTGAATTGGGAAATGACTAATTTAGGTAGGAGAAATCAAAAAAGATGCCAAAGGTAGGGTGGAAATAAGAATTAATCATAGTTTTCACATTAGTTATAACTGAAAGATTTCTAAATTTTGTTTTAATTTCTAGGGGTTTTCAGGAGAACCTTTCATTTCAAATTGAGTTCAGCAATGTTAAAAAGAAATCAGAAGTCCATATAATCCATTTATCTATGAGTATGACTACTCAATTTCAATGCAAGCTTACTGAGCATCTACTATGTCCTAAGCATCCTTTAATACAATGGGGATAAAAAGGCAAAGTAAATTAGCATGGTCCTATATTTGAAAGTTTATACCTTGTGTTGGGCATGGTAGTGCATGCCTGTAATCCCTGCAGCTCAGGAGGCTAAGGCAGAATTGGCTCCATGAAGCTACGAGTTTTTAATGGTCATTACCAGTTTAATAGAAACACAGTGTTCTATTAACAGAGTCATTACTTGAATACTGATTATCTTTGAACTCAATTTGTACTGGACCAGTGTCATTAGCAAGATGTAGGTCTTGGGCAAAATGATGCATTGGTATTTTACTGACAGATTCATGGAAGATAGAGTCAAAGAGTCCTTTTACAAGTTCAAGAACTTTTGCAAGTTCAAAGCCAGCGTCAATAATGGCAAGGCACTAAGCACCTTAGTGAGACCCTGTCTGTAAATAAAATATAAAACAGGACTGGAGATGTGGCTCAGTGGTTAAGTGCCCCTGAGTTCAATCCCTGGCACCAAAAAGAAAAAGTTTATATCTTGTGGAGTGGATAGAAAATAACCAAGTGTTATTAATTCAATACATATTCCATGAATGTGCACGTTATGTCAGACTCTGTTATAGGTTTTGTGAATACAATAATAAGCAAAGCAGACAAAACTCCCTTCTCTCATGGAAGTTATATTCTAGTTGAGAGACTGGCCCACCAAAATTAAATGAGATTATTGCATATAATACTAACTGCTATGAAAGAACAGAAGTAGGTAACAAGATAAATTGGCTGTGGAGATAGGTTTTCCTTTACATAGGGTGGTCATGGAAGGGATCATTAAGGAGGAAGCCAATCATGCAAAATATCTAGAGGAAGAATACTCTGGGCAGGTAGAAAAGCACATACCAAAGTCTTCAGAAGGAAAAAAAAAACATGGTAATTTCAAATGATAGAAATAAAGCCAGAATGAACAAGAAGAACAGAGATAGGAAGTTTGTAAGATGTGGATATTGTTTGTCACCAATAAAACTCACATTGAAATTCAACTCCTATTATAATGGTATTGGGAAGTAGTGTGATCTTTAAGAGATTATTAGGATATAAGGGCTCCACTTTCATGAATGAAGTAAGGTTTTTCTCCAGAGACTGGATTAGGTATCCCAGGAGTGGGTTGGATATCATAAGACTGAATTAGTTACCAAATTAGTTTGTTTTAAAATGGAGGCCAACCCACATGCTTAGGTCCTTCTGCATGCCACTATTTCCCCTTATACTTCTCTGCCATGAATTGCACAGAACATGGTCCTTACCAGAAGCTAATTGGATGCTGGCTCCATGCTCTTGTACCTCTAAAACTGTGAGCAAACTAAACCTTCTTTCTGTATAAATTATCCAGCCTCAGGTATTTTGTTAAAGCAATATAAAATGGACTAAGGGACATAGGCAAGGACATGGAGAGTTCTGTATATCTTGGTAAAGAACTTCATTTCACCCTGCATTTATCAAGGGTTTTAAGAAGTAACATGATTTAATTTATATTTTAAAATGATAACTTTGGCCAGGCATGGTGGCACATGCCTGTAATCTCAGAAGCTTGGGAGGCTGATGCAGGAAGATCATGAGTTCAAAGCCATCTTCAGCCCTGAGCAACTTAGTGAGACCTATCTCAAAATAAAATATTAAAAAGAGCTGGGGATATGGCTCAGTGGTTAAGTGCCCCTGGATCCATTCCCCAGTGCAAAAAAAAAAAAAAAAGACTAAAGACTATGGCTGCTGGGTTGAAAATAGACTCTTGAAGGACAAGACTAAACAGGTAGACCTATTAGAAAATTATAAATATGCATGTACATCATTATGTATCTTGCCTTTTATGGAAATACAATATTTCTACCTTGCAAAAACAAAGAGAGAGAACCTATAATATGAAGACTTACCTATCACTTGTCAGTTTTTCTTCCATTATAGAGCAATAAAAACATACTTCATAGTAAGTGATATGAAATTATATCAATTTTCAGCCATTTAGGCAATTTGAACCTTCAACAAATATTTATTGAATGGTCTTAAGTGATAAGCACAGTACTGCACCCTAAGGATACAACTGTAAGCAAAAAAAACCAAAAAGACTCTTTTCCTTCATGGAGTTTTTGATCTTCTGTGGAAGACAAACATCTATGAAATGTACACACAATCACAAACTATGACAAATTCTATAAAGAGAAAACAGACTGTTCTATGAGCCTTCTCTATCATGCATATTTTGCAATGAGCATACATGGTCATCTACATTGCCATATAAGATTAGGACACAAGTAAAAGGGATAAATCCATATAAGAAAGATGGCAAGTTAGATTTCCAATTTATCAGTGCAACTTCATGGTCAATTCTAGTCCTACTTTGCCATTTATCATGGTCAATAACTGCACTCCCAATATCAGGGAAAACATGAATTGTAACTCACTGCATTAAAATAAGAGAGATATCCCCAAAAAAGAAATAAAACAATGCCATACAAAATCTGTTTGGGATCTGGGGTTGTGGCTCAGTGGTAGGGTGCTTGCCTAGCACATGTGAGGCCCTGGGTTTGATTCTCAGCACTGCATAAAAATAAATAAAATAAAGGTATTATGAGCAACAAAAAAAATAAATATTAAAAAAAATATTTTTGGTACGTAGCATAGAACTGGATGAGACTTAGAAAGAAACACTGATCAAGCAAGAACTTTGCCATAAAATATTTGTAGTGTCATCTCCTCTAAGAGGGCTTTCTTGATTGTTTCCACTGTGCCAAGACCGAATAAGGCATCCTTCTCTGGAGTCACATAGCACATGCACTTTATTCTATGATTCAATTCTATAGTCATTGCATTTTAACTTGTCTTTCTTCCCTAACTAGACAATAACTCCCATAAGGCCAGTGAAATCAGTCAGCTTGTTCACTGGGATATCACCATGTTTCAAATAGAAATAGCATATGATGGACATTCAATAAAAGTTTCATGAATCAACAATATAAGGTAAAAGTAATAAGTACCATGAGTAACATAGATAAGCTGCTACAGTTATTTATTAGAGGGAGAAGACACTTCCAACTGAGATGAATCAGAGAAAGGTTAGTGCTCATATATGAAGGTAGACAAAATTATATGGGCATGAGGAAATATTGGCAAAGTGAGTGTGAAAAAAAGGCATGGAAATGGAAAAAATGTCAGGCATGCTTATTAAATTAAAAAGAGAATATGAGAGGAAGGGAAAGAAGGGAGATTAGAAAGGTAGGTTAGGGCCAAAGTGTGAAGGGCCTTGGCTATGTCAGATGCAGGGATTTGATCATCTGACACGTGGTCCATTCTTCTACAACATACAAAATTTGAAACCAGATCTGTATTCTAGTCCTACTTTGCCATTTATCAGGTATGCAACTTAAGGAAAACTTTTAAACTTTGGTGGTCTCAGCCTGTAAATCATTGATACAACATATAGAAATGTTAACTACAGCAATGGAAAATGAAAGTGAGTTCTTTCTTTCATCTATCAAATTTGAGAGCCTCTAGTGACATCAAAGTAGAAACATCTCATGAGCATTAGAAATATTTGGAGGATTTAAAAGGAGTATGGGTTATTAGAAATGGAATAATAATAATTTTTTTAGATCTATTGCCCAGTGTGGTGAATACAGCTATATAGCTGAGTAATATACATTTCAATGTCATTGGGAGGGTAGATCTTGAATGTTCTCAGAAGTTGTCAAATATTTGAAGTAATGGATGGGTTGATTTATTTGATTTAGCCAATTAACAATACTTTAAAATCACAATATCACATCGAATCCTATAAAATGTATAGCTGTTATTTCTCAATATATAATAAAAAATAAAATTCTGGCTTGCTGGTACACACCTGTAATCCCAGTCTGTAATCTCCCAATTTGAGAGGCTAAGGCAGAAGGATCACAAGTTCCAGACCAGATTTGTCATCTTAAAATGACCTGTATCAGAATAAAAAATTAAAAGGGCTGGGTATATAACTCAGTGGTAGAATGTTTGCCTACCATGCGTGAGGTCCTAAATTTAATCCCCAGGCATAGGAAGGAAGGAAGGGAGGGAGGGAGGGAGGGAAGAGAGAATAGAAGAGGAGAGGAGAGGAAAGGAGAGGAGAGGAGAGGAAGAATAAAAGAAAGGGAGAGGGAGGGAGAAGTGGTAGGGGTAGAAATATTGATTTGGAAGTCATAAAGACAAGACAGATAGTTGAACCCATAACTTTTAGATAAATAGAAACAGTATTCATAGTTGATATCTGAAAAATAATTTTATTGAAAAATGCTTTTGATTAGTTTCGATCAAATTTAAGAAATATATGTGAATAACAAAAATATTTTACTATTAACATTCTGCTCCCAGATCCTCTTGTAGACATGGACATACCAACTTTTCAAACTAATTCTAGATATATGCAATTTTTAACTACCCAAACCTGTACTGCTTCTCATCCCAGAAGCTAAAAATCTCTAGTGAGAGAAGTAACTAGACTATATATACAGTTCTTATTTTATATCATTGTCATGTAAAGCTAATTTATGCCTTTCTAAATTCTTTTGTTAATTATTTGAGTTTAGGAAAAACTTCTGAAAAAACTAACAATATTTTCCCTGTGACTTCATTTATATTACAGAGTTCATCAGATCAGAAGTGGGTGAATAAATTTGAAACTTTCAGATACCCCCACTCCTCACTTTATGCTCTAAACAGGAGGAATACTATGACATAAATTTAAATATTCACCATCAAATCATCTAGTCTATCTTCCTGCTTCGGGGGGTAAATAAGAGGGTGATAACTAATAATCTACAGATGATGTGTCAACCCCTGCTTCATTTGACTGGGATCCTGATTCCCTGCTCTATTAGGGGTTGAATTTTGTCTCTGTATTTTGAGCTAAAACCTGGAGATATGCTTCAAACCTGAAAGATTTTTCTAACTACAGACTTTTCTCCTGTATGACTCAGGTTATCACGCCTATACTACTGCCAAGCACCACCCATGAGATCACCCTTGGAAAATAATGTTGATGATTGATGGAGCCAAATTTCATCAAACCAAATCACTTTGGACTTTGGGTCCTCTTCCACATGGTACAATACTGTAGGTGGGTTGGTCATCTTGAACCATATTACATCACATATTTCTCTTTTCCTATTTGTCTGGGCTTCTAAGGTATCATGCATATCTAGCAGTTAAGCTGCTAGAAATTTGGCAACAAATATGTGGATGGCTCAGCACAAATTCGTTTCTTACTATTAGAAGAACAATGCAAACATATGCCACCAGTATTTTCCACAGTGATGAAGCTAAGCCAAAATGCATTTCAACTCAATAGTCCATAGTGGATCAACAATACCAACTTTCGAGATAGGCCTACAATAAGGCACTACAGCTTTCACACACACACACACACACACACACACATACACACACACACAAATACACATGGACTTGAAAATGAATTATTAAGAAATCAACACATAGTAAATGAGAAGAATAAACACTCATTTTCAAGAAACTGACCTTTTGCAGAGCAGCAGAATTAGACTTTAATATGATAACTGTATTAATATATGTAAAAGAAGGATGTATCTATAAAAAGGGTAAATTGGGCAGATAGACACAGGGAAAATTATATTCAATGAATAAATATTGACGTTTGGCAGTACCCATCCAAGCACTGTTTAGGGGAAGGAACACAGAAATCAAAGGATTTTGTATTCTGATTCCATTGTCTCTGCTGTGATTGTGAATATAGGAAATTTCAGACAATGAACATCAAAGTATGGTATACTCATTAGAAATGCCTAACTTTTTTTAACATGTGCTAATCTATCTTACTTTCATATCATTAAATATTCATTTCACCAAACTCCCTTGAACTGATTCAAATATCATCAGGCTTCATAGTTAAGTGACTTGCTTAAGGTCATACAGTTTTGTTTTAGCTTTCCATATCCATTTACCTAGAAGGAAAAGTCATGTTGGTTATACATTCCTAACTCTTGGTAAATTTATTTTGCATAGTTATTTAATACAGTGGTATTCTGATTATGATTTGACTTCCCATGTAGGTTATTCTGAACAGAGAATTTCTGGTTATACCAAAACATGTTTTGGTCTATCTAGCAAGTATATTCTTCAAGATTCATTAATACAGTGTTGGTCTAATGTTATACATTAGTCTTATGACAATAATTACTATGCATCTGCCTTTTAGCGATGTATCTACTCTCAGTGTACTGACAATACCAAATGTCTAAACAAACAGGCTGAATGTTACATCTTAAATGAAAGTACAAGACCCAGTATATTGAATATTGACTAGTGACTTATTTTTGGAGACATTCAATTGTTCATTACCTAGGCAAGGTATCAGGCATTTCCAGTGTCATTTGTGATTACTAGTAAACATTTTGTTGAGTCTCTATAATTGCCCAAAATAATTTTATTTGATATATTTTAAAAGCATGCATTGAGCACCATGTCAGGAGTCTTACATCACTTATTTCTAATATTTAAGTAACTATTTTATATATTATTATAATTCTCCCCAATTAAAAATGAGAAAAATGAGGCTTAGGAATGTTAAGTAATTTGCTTCAGGTCCTAAAGAACGTAAATGGAAGAACTTTGGTTTGATCCCTATTCTGTAACTCTAAAATCCATAATCTTTAAAAACTATTATAATTGTATCATGTCACCAATGCTTCTTTAGATTTACTCACATTCATGCTAGTTTATTTGCTCAAAAATCTATTTTGCACTTCAGAGATTCTTTCTCAGTTAATTTTCCTCCTTCCTGAAGTACACCCTTTAGTAGTTTTAGTGAAGGTTTAGTAAAGTTAAACCCTAAGTTGCCATTTATTTCAAAATTTCTTTGTTTTATTCACACTATTTTTTATTGGTTAGAATTAGGTTCATCTGCAAGTGAAAAAAATAGCATAAACAAAATGAAGCATAGTTTCCCCTTACTACAATATAAGAAATCAAGGGACAGTATAGTGAATCCACAACCATCAAGAACCAGATTCCAGATCTATTTGTTGCTGTATAATTCTCAGTGTCAGATATCAAAATGTCTACTACATTCCAGCCCTTATAGGGGTTTGACAACCTTCTTTCCTTGCCCATATTCTTGCTGGATGAAATTTGGACATGACAGAAGTTCTCATATGGAACATTTGACAGCAAATGCTAGAACTTTTATGATATAGCTTTTTACTAATACATTTCTGGAATATGAATAGAGTTTAAATTCAAGCCCTAAAGCTACATTCAGGTGGGCCTGTGATTATAAATTCATAGGAAAGACATTTTCTCTGCCAAGAACACAGGCTGAGACAAACTCTTTTGCCATATTTCTCTGTGAAGGAAAAGAGTTTTCCTAGTACATTCTTTCATTGTATATGATATCAGTTTAATGTGGAGGTCTCAACTCCCATACCATGTATGAGTGATAAAACTCAAGTCTTGGTTACAAATATCCAAACCTTCAACATATCCAGGGAAATCACAGTGTTAGGTCACATGTATCACTCTGGATTTTAGTTCCTCTTTGTTTTGGGTCCCTGGAAATGTCCTCTCTATTTCAAAAACCCAACTATGCCTTGAAACTCTAAGTGTTCTACTGAAAGCACTGTTAGATTTTGGCTCTTGAATATCCCCCAAAGGCTAATGTGTTGAAGGCTTGGTCCCCAATGTAGCAATATTCAGAGACAGGGCTTTGGGGAAGTGATTGGACCATGAGTGCTCTGACCTCATCAATGCTTAATTCATTGTAGGTTCATAACTGAATGGGCTATTAGAAGGTGATAGAACTGTAGGAGGTGGGGTGTAATTGAAGGAAGTAGGTCACTGTGAGTGTGTCCTGAAAGGGTATATCTTGTCCCCAGCCCCTTTCTCTCTCTCTTCTTCTCCATCACCATAAGGTGAGCAGCTCTGCTCTACCACATACTCCCTCCCATGATGTACTGCCTCATCAAAGGTCCAAAGCAAAAGTCCATGGCCAAGTAACCATGAACTAAAACATCTGAAACCATAAACCAGACTAAGTCTTTCCTCCCTTAAGTTGTTTTTCTTTGGGGGGGGGGGTATTTTGTCACAATAATAAAAAGTTAACACAGCACACTCCATGGATTCAGGCATTTGTAATCATTTAGTTCACATCTTTATCACCTAAAACACTGTCTGAAACATAGAAAAAGTGTTCAAAGTATTTAGTAAGTGAATAAATTAATTTTATGCTGAATTTCTAGTGTTTTGTAGCTGGAAGTGGGATGGGAGTTTTCATATTATCTAGTCTAAAATATTACTAGAAATAAAAGTTAAATTCATGTCCTTTTCACTATGTTATGCTAATGCTGATGGTTACACTTACAGTGAGATTTCAGTATATATTTTTGCTAAGTTGGTCTATGGAAACTATTCCTAGTGAAGGCAGTTGGGGGAAAATATCCACAGAGAAAAATCCTCTGCAGTATAATTTTCATTACCACAGTGTATTTAGAAATTGGATTCTCTAACTGCATAGGTGCAGTGCAACCAGATTATGCATAGAGGTAAATTCTAATTCAGCACTAGCTGAGAACTAAGAGACTGTCAAAAGCTTCCTTGGAAAGTTATCTAGATGTAACACTCTCTCATCAACAGAGCTCCATACATCACTGGTGAGTAATAGCAGTGCCGTTTCCTGCATACTTTCTATGTGCCAGGTACTCTTGCAAATGCTTTACACTTACTAACTTATTTACAGATGAAGAAACTGAATCATAGAAAGGTTAAGTAGTTTGTCAAAGGTCACATAGATAATGGCAGAGCTGGGGTTTTTCCAAGAAGACTGGCTTCAGAGCACATAGACTTAACAATTATGCTATGCTACCACATATTTATTTGTTTTATCTATTCCTATCCTCAGTCCTTTTCTAATAAGAATGTTAATGCTCAAATGGGAAAATATAACTATAGGGTTAAATAGTTTTATTCTTTTTGCGAGAAGTCAAAAGTTAGTCTGTAGTATCATCTGCCAATGGCATTGCCACAGTTGGGTTTGTCAGAGCAACTGAAGAGGTATGAATAGGGATTAAAGCACTTTTTTGCCTTTTACCTCAATGGATCATTCAATTTTCTATTGAGGACATCACAAAGAAAAGTAAAGAGAAGAGTGTCTCATTAGCTCTTCAAAATGGGAATGAGCATACAGTGAGCACATATATAGTACCTATCAATCAAAGTCCTCACTCAAAAAATAAAGAGAATATATGTTTTTAATACAAGATTCTTGGGGCTCTTCACTTAAGAAAATGATTTAGTCTAGTCTGGTACACATCAGTGAATATATTAGATTGGCTTCAACTGGCAGCTGCAAAGGAAAATTTAGAGAAAAGTCAAAGTTAGAAAAATCACTAAAATATCCAGGTAACAAAACAACCTTGCTGTGAGTTTACTAAACCAAATCAATGGAACTATTTAAAGATGTTGAGGAGATGCATAAATAATGCAAATTGATTCAATTTTATTTTTTTCTGCACTGTTTTCCTAATGATTTAACTTTTAGCTTGCATGCTCACACTGCTATATGAGGGTGCATTTCAGCAGTCAATTCTATAGTAATTACAGATATTAAGGATTTAGCACATTGAAGAAATAGCTCAGTGAGACAGGCTACATGTAACACAATTAGAAGATACTATATATAAAATTGGTCACATTTTTATAAATTGTATGTGATATGGAAGAAATGGACAAGTAGTGAAAGGCAAACATGTTGCTGGCAAAGAACGGGAAAGGCTAATAACAAGAAACATTTACAATGTTCCAGGCATTGGATTTATTATATTATATACTCACTAGATTGTAGATGCTTCATTGTTATGAACTGCTTGCTGTACATTGTCATGTCTCATATCTGAAACCATGTAAGATGCTCATATGGGGTGCATTTCAGCAGTTTATGTATCTAATATACACAAAAGTCTGAAATGTAGTTGCTATTTCCATCCCCATTTTAGAGGTGAAGAAACTGAGACACAGAACAGTAAGTTTACTTTCCTAAACTGATAAGACAGAAAACTGCTAGTGCTGGTACTTGATCTCTGACAATCCAGGTGTATAGTGTGATTTCAGCCATTGTACTATACTGTCTCTCATAATAAAAAGTGAACTATTAAAAATAATTAAACAAACTTTAGAGAGTTCATTACTGTTTTGAATGCTGAGAGTGTAAGGAGAAGCATAAAATTGAAGAAAAGAGATGCTAATGCTTTCCAGGTATCTTGGAGATTATAGGGGTTTCAAGATGATCTTAATACAAGCTTCTAAAAAGGTCATGGGGAAATTGGAAAATGGCATTCATTGCGTCCTTTAGTAAGCCCTGCTTGGGCTTTGCTTCAGGAGAAAGACTTCATCTTAATGATAAGATGATGTGCAATGAATGTAGCCATAAAAAGAATCTCTCTGTAGGCGCCTAAATCCTTAGTATCCCCATGAAAATTCTCATGTCTGAGGAGCACTTTATACCACTGTATTGCATTTTATTTTCATCAACTTTTCCATACTTAAAATCATTCAAATCAAATGGCTTAAACTCACCAATTAAGAGACACAGGCTAGTAGAATGGATCACAAAACAAGACCCAACAATATGCTGCCTACAGGAGATGCATTTGATAGGAAAAGTCATACACAGGCCGAAGGTGAAAGGTTGGGAAAAATCATATCACTCATATGGACTTCGGAAACAAGCAGGAGTGTCCATACTCATATCAAATAAAATAGATTTCAAGCCAAAGTTAATCAAAAGGGATAAAGAGGGACACTACATACTGCTCAAGGGAACCATACACCAACAAGACATAACAATCATAAATATATATGCCCCAAACAATGGTGCAGCTATGTTCATCAAACAAACTCTTCTCAAGTTCAAGAGTCTAATAGACCACCATACAATAATCATGGGAGACTTCAATACACCTCTCTCACCACTGGACAGATCTTCCAAACAAAAGTTGAATAAGGAAACTATAGAACTCAATAACACAATTAATAACCTAGACTTAATTGACATATATAGAATATACTACCCAACATCAAGCAGTTACACTTTTTTTCTCAGCAGCACATGGATCCTTCTCAAAAATAGATCATATATTATGTCACAGGGCAACTCTTAGACAATATAAAGGAGTAGAGATAATACCATGCATCTTATCTGATCATAATGGAATGAAACTGAAAATCAACGATAAAAGAAGGAAGGAAAAATCATGCATCACTTGGAGAATGAACAATAGGTTACTGAATGATCAATGGGTTATAGAAGACATCAAGGAGGAAATTAAAAAATTCTTAGAGATAAATGAAAACACAGACACAACATATCGGAATCTATGGGACACATTGAAAGCAGTTCTAAGAGGAAAATTCATTGCTTGGAGTTCATTCCTTAAAAAAAGAAAAAAACCAACAAATAAATGATCTCATACTTCATCTCAAAATCCTAGAAAAAGAAGAGCAAAACAACAGCAAACGAAGTAGAAGGCAAGAAATAATTAAAATCAGAGCTGAAATTAATGAAATCGAAACAAAAGAAACAATTGAAAAAATTGACAAAACTAAAAGTTGGTTCTTTGAAAAAATAAATAAAATCGACAGACCCTTAGCCATGCTAGCGAAGAGAAGAAGAGAGAGAACTCAAATTACTAGGATACGGGATGAAAAAGGCAATATCACAACAGACACTTCAGAAATACAGAAGATAATCAGAAATTATTTTGAATCCTTATACTCCAATAAATTAGAAGATAGTGAAGGCATCGATAAATTTCTTAAGTCATATAATCTGCCCAGATTGAGTCAGGAGGATATAGACAACCTAAACAGACCAATATCAATTGAGGAAATAGAAGAAACCATCAAAAGACTACCAACTAAGAAAAGCCCAGGACCGGATGGGTATACAGCAGAGTTTTACAAAACCTTTAAAGAGGAACTAATACCAATACTTTTCAAGCTACTTCGGGAAATAGAAAAAGAGGGAGAACTTCCAAATTCATTCTATGAGGCCAACATCACCCTGATTCCTAAACCAGACAAAGACACTTCAAAGAAAGAAAACTACAGACCAATATCTCTAATGAACCTAGATGCAAAAATCCTCAATAAAATTCTGGCCACTCGGATACAAAAACATATCAAAAAAATTGTGCACAATGATCAAGTAGGATTCATCCCTGGGATGCAAGGCTGGTTCAATATACGGAAATCAATAAATGTTATTCACCGCATCAATAGACTTAAAAATAAGAACCATATGATCATCTCGATAGATGCGGAAAAAGCATTCGACAAAGTACAGCATCCCTTTATGTTCAAAACTCTAGAAAAACTAGGGATAACAGGAACATACCTCAATATTGTAAAAGCAATCTATGCTAAGCCTCAGGCTAGCATCATTCTGAATGGAGAAAAACTGAAGGCATTCCCTCTAAAATCTGGAACAAGACAGGGATGCCCTCTCTCTCCACTTCTGTTCAACATAGTTCTCGAAACACTGGCCAGAGCAATTAGACAGACGAAAGAAATTAAAGGCATAAAAATAGGAAAAGAAGAACTTAAATTATCACTATTTGCAGATGATATGATTCTATACCTGGCAGACCCAAAAGGCTCTACAAAGAAACTATTAGAGCTAATAAATGAATTCAGCAAAGTGGCAGGATATAAAATCAACACACATAAATCAAAGGCATTCCTGTATATCAGCAACAAATCCTCTGAAATGGAAATGAGGACAACCACTCCATTCACAATATCCTCAAAAAAATAAAATACTTGAGAATCAACCTAACAAAAGAGGTGAAAGACTTATACAATGAAAACTACAGAACCCTAAAGAGAGAAATACAAGAAGATCTTAGAAGATGGAAAAATATACCCTGTTCATGGATAGGCAGAACTAACATCATCAAAATGGCGATATTACCAAAAGTTCTCTATAGGTTTAATGCAATGCCAATCAAAATCCAAACGGCATTTCTGTAGAAATAGAGAAAGCAATCATGAAATTCATATGGAAAAATAAAAGACCCAGAATAGCAAAAACAATGCTAAGCAGGAAGTGTGAATCAGGTGGTATAGCGATACCAGACTTCAAACTATACTACAGAGCAATAGTAACAAAAACAGCATGGTACTGGTACCAAAACAGGCGGGTGGACCAATGATACAGAATAGAGGACACAGAAACCAATCCACAAAGCTACAACTATCTTATATTTGATAAAGGGGCTAAAAGCATGCAATGGAGGAAGGATAGCATCTTCAACAAATGGTGCTGGGAAAACTGGAAATCCATATGCAACAAAATGAAACTGAATCCCTTTCTCTCGCCATGCACAAAAGTTAATTCAAAATGGATCAAGGAGCTTGATATCAAATCAGAGACACGGCATCTGATAGAAGAAAAAGATGGCTACGATCTACATACTGTGGGGTCGGGCTCCAAATTCCTCAATAGGACACCCATAGCACAAAAGTTAATAACTAGAATCAACAAATGGGACTTATTTAAACTAAAAGTTTTTTCTCAGCAAAAGAAACAATAAGAGAGGTAAATAGGGAGCCTACATCCTGGGAACAAATCTTTACTCCTCACACTTCAGATAGAGCCCTAATATCCAGAGTATACAAAGAGCTCAAAAAATTAGACAATAAGATAACAAATAACCCAATCAACAAATGGGCCAAGGACCTGAACAGACACTTCTCAGAGGAGGACATACAATCAATCAACAAGTACATGAAAAAATGCTCACCATCTCTAGCAGTCAGAGAAATGCAAATCAAAACCACCCTAAGATACCATCTCACTCCAGTAAGATTGGCAGCCATTATGAAGTCAAACAACAAGTGCTGGCGAGGATGTGGGGAAAAGGGTACACTTGTACATTGCTGGTGGGACTGCAAATTGGTGCAGCCAATTTGGAAAGCAGTATGGAGATTTCTTGGAATGGAACCACCATTTGACCCAGCTATTCCCCTTCTCGGTCTATTCCCTAAAGACCTAAAAAGAGCATGCTACAGGGACACTGCTACATCGATGTTCATAGCAGCACAATTCACAATAGCAAGACTGTGGAACCAACCTAGATGCCCTTCAAAAGACGAATGGATAAAAAAATGTGGCATTTATACGCAATGGAGTATTACTCTGCATTAAAAAATGACAAAATCATAGAATTTGCAGGGAAATGGATGGCATTAGAGCAGATTATGCTAAGTGAAGCTAGCCAATCCCTAAAAAACAAATGCCAAATGTCTTCTTTGATATAAGAAGAGTAACTAAGAACAGAGTAGGGACGAAGAGCATGAGAAGAAGATTAACATTAAACTGGGATGAGAGGTGGGAGGGAAAGGGAGAGAGAAGGGAAATTGCATGGAAATGGAAGGAGACCCTCAGGGTTATACAAAATTTCATACAAGAGGAAGTGAGGGGAAAGGGGAAAATAATACAAGGGGGAGAAATGAATGACAGTAGAGGGGGTAGAGAGAGAAGAGGGGAGGGGAGGGGAGGGGAGGGGGGATAGTAGAGGATAGGAAAGGCAGCAGAATACAACAGACACTAGTATGGCAATATGTAAATCAATGGATGTGTAACTGATGTGATTCTGCAATTTGTATACGGGGTAAAAATGGGAGTTCATAACCCACTTGAATCAAAGTGTGAAATATGATATATCAAGAACTATGTAATGTTTTGAACAACCAACAATAAAAAATTTTAAAAAAATAATTCAAATCAAATATATATATGAGCATCTAGCATGGTTTCAGATATGAGTCATGACAATGTACAACAAGCAGTTCATAACAATGAAGCATCTACAATCTAGTGAATATACAAGGAATACCTATGAAATTATTACTAGAAAAGGCATTTTATATTAAAATACTTATGCAGTACAAAGAGTAAATACTTAAGAGAGTCAGATAAGAGAGAGAAACTGAGCTGAGTGGATCAGAGGCTTCACATAGACTTTGAATATGAGTTAGACCTTGAAGGATAGGGGACTTAAAGTGATGAGAGAAGAAAGAAGCAAAGGCATCCCTAGTCTGAAGAAACAGTCTTCCATAGGCCTTATGGACAATTGGTATAATACAGGGACCTGAGCATCCCTGGAGCTATTTCAGGTCAGAATCTTTCATAAACCAGTGTAATTTGAGAAGCTAATTTATTAATTAAAGCTACAAGTCAAGTCGGAGAACTCATAAGCTGAAGGCTAGAAATGCAAACAAATATTAGGAACCTGAGTACCTACAGCTACCAAGACCCAGGGCTGTGTGTTTTGTGACCAGACATACCTGGGATTGAATTCCTCTTTGCCATGTATTGAGTATCTGAGCTTTGTCAAGTTTTGTAATTCAGAATTCTGAGTTCATTTACTTATCCACAGTATAATGATAACAATACCTTCCATGTGATAAGTTATAGAAGAATTAAATTAGACCATATATATTAAAGAATCTTAATACTATAAAGGTCTAAATGAGTGTCAGTTATTGTTGACTATTGTTACATATGGTACATGACAAAATTATGGAGGGTCTTGGAGTCAGGAAAAGTTTACTATGACTTTCAATGTGAGATATGTACAGCTGCCTACAGTAGTGAAACAGAATCTTATAAAGCCTAGTTGTTTGCTTAAATATACATCTTTAGATTCTAACAAATTCCATTCCCTCATACATGTCCAAATAGCAGTGATTTCCATAGGGAACTACATTATTGAGAAGCTGATAAGAATGTGCCACATCCCTAGGTGATGTTGGAACAGTAAAAAGGTTAAAATCCCATTAATCTAGAAACTTATTGCAGTATTCAGACTATGAGGTGATAAAATGATAGCAATAGCAATGGAGAGAAAGGAACAAATTTGAAAGATATTAAGACAAAATTTAAAAAGACATGAAACATGTTTAATCTGTATTTTAAAATATTTTTCTAAATGTACATATTCAAGTTATACAAAGTGTTAATTTGATATTCAATTAGATTTTGTAGTGGGCTAAGGAACTAGGCAGACACTTCTCAGAAGAAAATATACAATCAATCAACAAATATATGAAAAAATGTTCAACATCTCTAGTAATTAGAGAAATGCAAATCAAAACTACTCTAAGATTTCATCTCACTCTAGTCTGAATGACAATTATCAAGAATACAAGCAACAATAAGTGTTGGTGAGGATGCGGGGGCGGGGGAAGTATACTCATACATTGCTGGTGGGACTGCAAATTGGTGCAGACAATCTGGAAAGCAGAATGGAGATTCCTTGGAAAACTTGTAATGGAACCACCATTTGACCCAGCTATCCCACTCCTCAGTTTATACCCAAAGGTCTTAAAAATGGCACACTACAGCGACACAGCCACATCTATGTTTATAGCAGCTCAATTCACAATAGCTAAACTGTGGAACCAACCTAGATGCCCTTCAGTAGATGAAAGGATAAAGAAACTGTGATATATATATATATATATATATATATATATATATATATATATATATATATATATATATATATATACACACATACATACACACACACATACACAATGGAATATTACTCAGCATTAAAAGAGAATAAAATCATGGCATTTGAAGGTAAATGGATAGAGTTGGAGAATATCATGCTTAAGCAAAATAAGCCAATCCAAAAACACCAAAGGCCAAATGTTTTCTCTGATAAGTGGATGCTGATACATAATGGGGAGGGGGCAAGGGAAGAATGGAGAAACTTTGGATTGGACAAAGGGGAGATAGAGGAGGGGGCATGTAGGTAGGAAAGATGGTGGAATGAGAAAGACATCATTACCATAGGTATGTGTATGATTGCACAAAGGTGTGACTCTACATCGTGTACAACCAGAGAAATGAAAAGTTGTTCTCCATTTGTGTACAATGAAATGAAATGCATTCTTCTGTCATGTATAACTAATTAGAACAAATAAAATAAATAATGATAATAATAAATTGGAAGTCTGTGTTGATCATAGTATCAATATGAACCAAAATTATAACTTGCAAAATGTATGAAGAAATCTGAGATTTATTTACTCAAAAACAATTGTTGCACACCTACCATGCATCAGGTACCATATCCTGGGTACAGGTGTTAAGGAAATTCACCATCAGTAAATGATTTTAAGACAATAATAACACTGACTTTAATCATTCTTCTTTTATTATTAACATGAGCTAAAGATGTTAGAAAAATAATTCCTCTCCCTGCCTGGGAGGATCATTCCATCAATCTCTTTCCCACCTCCAACTCTGAGTACACTTCAGGAATCCATATATTTTTGACTATGAAGTTCATGCTCTGTTCAGTAGAGCATTGTCTTTCAATCATTTTTAATTAACATCTTTGGTAAGAAATATATTTGACATTGTGACCCAATATAAACATACATATGTGACAGGTATACACTAGATAGATGGACAGAAAAAAACAGACCTACATGTACACATATATAAAATACTGCCACATAACTGACATAAAAGTTTCATGAGGTACTACTACCACTACTGTGGGCAATGCATGCTAATATTTTCTACTCTATTTTAATTAATTAAATTAATTACTCTATTTTAATTAATTTTAAAAGGAAAAATAGAGGTGAATTCTTTCCTACTAAATTTATTTCATAACTAAGTAATGGGCTGTGACCCACAGTTTGAAAAATACTTCACTGTAGTATAATACACCATACTCACTTCCAGATATAGTTGGACAGAATGTCAAATGATGGAGAAATGTCAGCTTGGGTTGAAGTACTAGCCATGGAAATTCTCAAAGTATAAAACTGAAGGACTG
Organism: Marmota flaviventris; assembly: GCF_047511675.1. Classification (NCBI taxonomy): domain Eukaryota; kingdom Metazoa; phylum Chordata; class Mammalia; order Rodentia; family Sciuridae; genus Marmota; species Marmota flaviventris. The sequence continues at coordinate 105,917,218 of NC_092518.1, forward strand.
TATTTGTATATCCTGCAACTGAATTGTTTTTCTCTATAATATGCTCCAAATCACTTTTTTGCTACCTAAAACCCTTGAAAAAAAATGTTGGTGTTTTTGTTTTGTTTTATTTTGCTTTGTTTTATTTTTGCAGCCCACCTACAGTATTCAACTTGTAGTCTGACACCATTCTAGACTGCAGTGACATAGTTTTTAAGGAAGAAGAAAAAAATCTTAATTCGCTTGTCTTTGAGGGAAAAAGTCTTTGAAATTTATTCAGAGCAGGAGCTAGGCAATGGGGAAAGAATTCATACTATAATCCTCAAAGGAGTAGAACATGAATTGAATTAATGTTTCTTTGGGATATGGGATTCTCTTCTTATGAATAAAATCTTTTGAGATCAGGTAGGAAGTTGTAACCATTTTTCTCTTTTATTACTTTTTCTGATATGTTGCTTTGAATATTTGGGTTTATATTGGCAGTGAGTGATGACCAACAAAGCAGCCTGATTGTGTAAACCATCTTCCTGGGTAGATTTTATTTCACAGAATCTTTTTCCTGTATGGATATCTGAAGGAACCAGATAACACCTGTGATACCATTTAGTTCAATCATGTTATTATTTCCTTTGACCATATTATAGGTTCGGAGACTCCTTAATGCACATGTTACCTATTTCTATGGTCTCTTCCTAAATGGAAGCCAAAAAGTACAGTCTGTTTTAAGTGTGTCTTTATGATACTGGCTGGTTAATTCAGCCTGTATAATACAATAATTCAAATAATTCAAAATGAATGAAATTTAAAAGTAAACTAAGTTTATCCAGGATTTGATGAAACTTGAGCATGGATTAATAAACCACTTTCATCAATTTGCTAAGTAATGTCAACCAAAGTTTGCCCTTTGTTCCCCTTATGATGATGTTTCATTATGCATTCTCATTTAGCTAGTTTATTCAGCTCCTTCTTAGCATAGACCATTCAAACTATTTCTTTTCCTCATTTTGTCTGACTTGATCAGCTGAGAAAAGTTTTACGTTATAGTACTCTGATGAATACTGGTTTGATTAAAAGTAACTAACTTGCTTAAACTGTTCTATGGTTGTACTATGCCAGTTCAGTTATTTGACCAATCAATTAACATTGGAATAAATTGATCATTCAATCTGATCTAAATTGAAATAAATATGGCAGATAGGAAAACCTGAAAAAAATTTCTTTTTTTTTATTGGTTGTTCAAAACATTACAAAGCTCATGACATATCATCTTTCATGCATTTGATTCAAGTGGGTTATGAACTGAAAAAAATTTCATTGCTTTTTTTCCAGTTATATAACCTCACCATTCATTGAAAAAAAGAATGAACTCTTTTCTCCAAACAACCAATAGAAAATATACTAAATGATTAATAGAAAGATTGACTAAGTTCTTAGATCTAAATAAACATAAATTACCATTTTTTTTGGTACTGTTTTTTTTTAACTCAGGGGTGCTTAACTACTGAGCTACATCCCCAGCCCACTTTATATTTAGAGACAGGGTCTCACTATGTTGCTTAGGGCCTTGCTAAGTTGCTGAGGCTGGCTTTGAACTCACAATCATCTTGACTCAGCCTCCCAAACTTCTGGGATTATATGAGTCCAAAGGCCAGAAAGGACAAACATCTTAGCTCACCAAGTCAGACAAGAGGTGTTCCCTCTTACTCAGCCTATTTGTCTTATTCAGGTCTTCAATGAATTGATTAATTGTGGTAACCCACATTAAAGAAGGCAATCTGCTTTTTTTTTCCCTCCAGTCTAACCATTGAAACAGTAATCTCATTCAGAAACATCCTTGCAGATAGACCTAGAATAGTGTTTTACAAAATGTGTGGGCATTCCATGGTCCAGACAAGTTGACACCTAAAATTAACCATTCCTGGTTGTTTTTCTGCTAACTTTTAAGGTAGCCTCATGATGTTATCACCTTAAGGATATTTGTACATGATATGAGTCGATTTCATTTAGAGCTGGGATCTGTAGCAGTCTAAATGCTATAGAGGAATGGGATTCAGATGTCTTCTTAAACTAAAGAAACTAAACAAATTCTTCATCTCTAACTTATCATAGTTCCATCATGAGACTTATTCTTTTGGGATAAAGCAATGTAGGTGACATATACTAAAATGTACATATCTATGGAAGGGAAACATACTATTTACTACATTGACAAATTGGTTTAAGTTAGTTGTCAGGTAGCTTAAAGAAGTCCCTTTGTAAATGAGAATTGGGGAAGGAAAACTTGGAAATGGAAAGATCTAGGCTGAGAGTATAGCCACAAAGTAAGAATGTGTGTGTGTGCGTACATGTGCACACACGCACACAAGGGACAACTGATGGCAACAAGGAAGAGACATGTGAAATAAAGAAATGGCACCCAAAGGTCAAGTAAGAAGGAATTAAGGACATTTACTATTTTATCACTTTTTCTGAACCAGTTTTGATTGTCTGATGTAGATTAAAAATGAACACACTAGTTTGCTATTCTGGAGATATAGTGGAATCAATCTGGTCAGTCACACGCAAGTCAACTTTTTTCTTGGATCCAATCTATCTATATCTTCCAGCAACTCCGCCCCTCATCCATCTTTTCTCTACTGCGAAAGATCTTCCTCAGCCTCAAGTATATTTAAGGACTTTATTTATATAAACATTTCAGTCTTGTGAATGAAAATCAGAAGACTCCCTATGATTAACACAGACTGAGTCCTAATTTCACAAAGCTCATTCACATTTGGGAGGGGCACACAATGAAATTGTCCAATGTTTCTAAAACTGTGGGACATTAAAGAAGCAGAAGGAGGTTGTTCCACTGGATATATTTTCTCTTATCTTAATTAATCACTGTCCAAACCCCAAAGTTGTACAAGACCCAGAAGATCTTACCCAGAAGACCTAACATAAGTAAGTATAAATTAATTGTTCTTTTGCCTCTTTACTGGCATGCGTAGAATGTTTTGCAGGTGGTCAAATGATATTAATTATCTACAACAAAGGGGAGGATGCTCCTAAATGAACCAAGAGGTAGAATTTGGCCTAATATATTACTCAGAATGAATTCCCAGTGAGCACTAATAGTCTTTATAACTGTAGCAGCAAAGGCTGTCTAGGTAAATACAGCAATTAGTTTGAGCTCAGGGGGAGGGAGCCCAGTATGCAGAATGGAAAGTATTTGTATCTTTTTCATTGAAAAACAATTGAGAAGACATATTCAGAAGCCAGAAAGAAATAAGGAAATAAAAAGGGGAAACCCATAAAAAGAAAGGAGATTAGTAGAATAGAGGAAGGGGACTGAGGGAAAGTTAGGAGGGACAGGAAAAGGGAAGAACAATAGAACAAAATTGACCAAATTATGCTATGTAGATATATGAATATACCACAGTGAGTTTCACCTCTGTGTATATCTATAAAGCATCAATTAAATAAATAAATAGAAGGAATACCAGTAGAGTAGAGGAAGAAGGTCAGGAGGAGGGAGATGTGGAGGAAAAGTATAAGCACTAGGAATTGAAATAGGGTAAATTATTTTCTATGCATATATGAATTTGTCAAAATGAACCCCACTATTATGTATAAGTATAATGCACTAATAAAAACATTAAAAATAATTGAGAAGAATAGCAAAGATTGGTAACATTGGTTGTATAACTATAATCCACTAATAAAAACTTTAAAAAAATTAATAGCAAAATCTTGAAAGTGGGAATAGTGATTAAATACACATAATTTGTTTTATGACTTCAAAATCATTGAGATTATCTTATACCATGAAAAATTATTACACTAGTACCTGCAGGTATCTACTGTCCCTATAAAGAGCAAGAATTAATCAATAAGATCAAGGTCATACATTGGCAAAAGTCTGCTAGGCAAGACTCTTTCTTGATTGAGTAGAGGGTCAGTGCTTTAGATGTGATTAATTTGTAGAAGAGAAAATATCTCCATTATAGGAGCCACTTCCTGCTTCTATGTTTTTGCTGAGAATGGGGAAAAAAAAACCTGACATTGGGTATGAGATCTGACATTGGCTTCAGTACTAAAAATTTGCCTGGTATTCAGAACTAAGCCATGTTGTTTTCCTGTAGAACATGAACAATCTCACAGAATAGCAAAATTAGACAAGGTCCTTCTGAAACAACAATAAAGTGAGACAAATAATGCTAATTCATAATTTTCACCTAAAAGCAAAGAAAACAAATCATGAATGTGAGTACCAATTTCTTGGTTTTTTTGACAACTATTCTCAATTCATCTTTCCTTCCTCTGAACTTCTGTATTAATGATTATTTGTGATACAATATTGTACGCTTAGTTATGCATTGTTTTAGAAGATAATTGTTAAAGGGACAAAATTTTAGTTTTTTGGAAAATAAAAAGAATGGAATATTCCATGATACATAGCTGCTATTTTTAGTATATGTGGAAGCAGGGAGTAAGCTTGTGATGAGTGATCTCAAGGAGAACTTAGTGTTTACTCCAGGAAAGCAGATTTGGACCCTACATAAGCAACTACCTTCTTAAGTCAAACATCTAAATAACTAGTGGATAACTTCAGGAAAAGAGATCCCTATTGATAAGAGTATTCAGAGAAATAGCAGGCAACCTCTCTACTGGTATTGTTATGGACTGATTTGAAAGTTAAGTCAGGCTGACCCCATTCTACTCAGACATCTCACTTGGTGCAGGGAGTTGGCGCCCCTTCCTGTAAGAGCCCACTCACACAGAAGCTGACACTCCCACCCACTTGCACCCTGAATATAATGTCTTTAAACTATGGAGCTGTTCTGAGTAGATACAAGAAGTATGAATTCTAAGAATGTTGTTAGTTGGTACTTCCATTTTATGACTTATGATTATACCCACCCCCTTCTTTGTGGCTTATCTATAGTTTAATTGGCCCCTCCACCCACAATCAGTGTCTGGGCTGCACAAAGGTCTGCTTTCTGCTCCCTTGACACTGGTCAGAATAAATCCTTTGTCTTTTCTTCAGAAAGACCCAGAGTTTTATTTGGAATTTTAGAATTATCCCTTAACAATATGACCCAGGAATATTTAAGGATCAGAAGGCAGGCCGAATTAGATGTTTTGCCAGAGTCTTTAAGGTTCTTAAAAAAAAATCAATGATTTTTATGCATTTTTCTGTATTTATGTATGTATACAAGTCATCCCCACTGTACTAATAGCTAACTGCTGCAAGAATCTACCTTTCTTATTACTTTATCCTCCAAATTCCTACCCTGTATAACACTATTCTAGATCTACAATGAGAGCACAATAATTGCTTCCTCACTTTAATATTCCCACTAGAAGGACACTGCTAACTGGGCCACCACCCTCTGGGATTTCCAGCAGTAGTAGGCAAGATCTAAGTTGAGAATACAGTGCTGAAGTCATTATGCCACACTCCTTTATTATTTTTCTTTTAAGATTATATTTTTAGGGACCTAGTGTTCCAAGATATTAGACCATGTACGTGTTTTCACAGGTTCTTTGCCACGTTCACACAGGTTGCCAACTCTTTTGAGTGTATCTGTATTACCTACTAACTATAATATTGACCTTGACAATAAGCAGCCTCATTATTCTTTTCTGTATCTCCTTTCTCTCCATCCTATATTCATACTTTGTCATGCCCTTCTTTATTCCACTGGAACAAATAAAGAAGCAGGCATGCATGGTAGTCAGAGTGTATAAACCCAAAGCACCATCAGGCTGCACAAGCACTAGGCTAGGTCCTTCTCTGGGCTGTGCAAGCAGGCAAGTGTCTCCCTACATAGCTGATTGATGAAGTGCCCATTAATTAGCATCTTAAGACTAACACCAGAGAAAAACCATAGCCTATGAACAAAGCTTGTGATTCATGATTTCCTCCTTTTAACTTTATTGCTTTTACCTCACAGGAGACCACTGTAGTAAGCTCGTTAAGCAGTAAAATGCCATTTGAGTAGGTAGATTGAAGAGTCAGTTGAGAAGGGAGACCTAAAGCTTGCTTGAGAAACAAATTATGATTAACTGAATGCAAACTAAAAGTCAAACACAACAGGAACAGCACAATTAAACGCAGCCATGTTCCTTTCCTTTCGCCTGAGAGCACTAGCTACAAGAGCTCTCTTTCCCTCTTATTTATTGGCCTGTAATAAAATCTTGTTGGATGGGCATAATGGGAATTTTCTGAGTTGAGGGACTATATTGTGTCTGGATATAAAGATGGTAATCATCTTTATTTATCTATGACCCTGAAGTCACACCTACCTCAATATAACTACCAGACTATTAGCTTCTGTTCTGCCTTGAAATCTCAATAGCAATGAAGAGCACCTTCTGACACTTGATCAGTCCTCGAAATGATCCTCTCACACTGTGTTTTATCTAGCCTCATATTTTATTAGGGTTGATATTGTCTGGGAGTTCAATCCTTGAGTTGAACGAGCCAAGGCGAGGTTTTTCCTGTTTCCAATTTGGCTTGGTGAGAGAGGCTTAAGCAATTCAATCGAAGTTGGGTAACTTGAGATATTTTGTTAAAGGATACATTTTTTTTTCAAATACCAGAGGCTATGTTTACATGCAAAAATCAGGCTGACCAAAATAAGAACATTAACAGGTTGAATTCAACTAACTTAAGGCATAGAGGGGAAGGGAAAGACAGTTTCAATATATGTAAAAAATCCAATTTGACTGAATTGTTGGTACCACTAAACACTTGATTCAGTAGCATGTGGGCAAAGCTAATATGTCATTGTGTCCTCCTTTTCAAGAGAAAAAAAAAGAAAGAAGGAATAAATTGAGGTGATCCTGATATAGCACCTACCACAATTCTGGGCATACTAGAGACATTCATAAATAATTATTGACTGATTAATTGGCCAGAATACCTCTTGAAAATAGTAGCCTAACCTTTTACATTACCTGCAGCTTCCATCCTAGCAGCTTTGGGGGAAGGCTTAGTCATAAGTCTAGGGATAGAGCCAAAATAAAATGGACTTTTGAATTTTTGTCTTGGTTTCCTAGAAACATTTCATTATCTCTGAGTTCTGCCACTTAGTATTTCATATGTCTGTACATTTTTGTTAGCCTGCTAGACTTCACAGACAAGCAAATAAAAGGATTAAGAATTTTCTTTGGAGAAAAAAAAAAAACACCACAGAACATAATGTCAATATTTCACTTTGGTAGAGCCATAATTTACTGGGTCTTTAATAATGTAACTTTTGCAGAATGAAGAAAGGTCAGACTTCTATCCCTAAATCACCTTTACGATAATGGCAGTTTTTGTTCTTCTCCACCATTGTGAGATCAATCCTAGCCATCCAGAGGTCAGTATTTTCATTATTAATACTTGGGTATGATTTAGATGCCCTTTTCCCTAGTGCTATCTATTGGTTTCTCCCAAATGTTTCCCAAAACTTCAGATAATAGGATTATGGAAGAAAAGATATTTGGAACACATTTCCTCAGTTTCTCTTTCATGCATCTCACAAGAAAATGAGGTATAGCTGTTATACTATTCTCACAGGAGCTATGATGAATGAACTGTAGATCCACTAAAGACAGAAAATTAAAAATAAAACCACAAACATGACTTCTAAACAAAGATCAAAATGGAACTCATAAGTGTGTTACTACTGTTTGGAAACATCTAGAAGCTAGGGTGTCATCTAATAGCAACCAGCCTATACTCAGTCAATTTGGGTTAAATAAGTAAATCTGTATTTTACAGTCATACATTTATACAATCCACTACATGGAAGGACTCCATTTAATCTACTTACATTTATCACCTCTCAAGACAAGCCTAAATAAAGAAGCTGAGTTGATGCCTTCACATTTTCAAACCTGTGGTTAAATACCACTTAGTAGATATGTTTAAAATTCTGATTCCCAGATATTACTCTCAGATATACTCAGATACCAGCTAATCTCAGAGATAGCCTGTAAAAATACATTTTTTATTGGTTGTTCAAAACATTACAAAGCTCTTGACATATCATATTTCATACATTAGATTCAAGTGGGTTATGAACTCCCATTTTTACCCCAAATACAGATTGCAGAATCACATTGGTTACACATCCACATTTTTACATAATGCCATATTAGTAACTGTTGTATTCTGCTACCTTTCCTATCCTCTACTATCCCCCCTCCCCTCCCCTCCCATCTTCTCTCTCTACCCCATCTGCTGTAATTTAATTCTCTCCCTTGTTTTTTTTTTCCCGTTTCCCCTCACAACCTCTTATATGTAATTTTGTATAACAGTGAGGGTCTCCTTCCATTTCCATGCAATTTCCCTTTTCTCTCCCTTTCCCTCCCACCTCATGTCTCTGTTTAATGTTAATCTTTTCCTCCTGCTCTTCCTCCCTGCTCTGTTCTTAGTTGCTCTCATTATATCAAAGAAGACATTTGTCATTTGTTTTTTAGGGATTGGCTAGCTTCACTTAGCATAATCTGCTCTAATGCCATCCATTTCCCTGCAAATTCCATGATTTTGTCATTTTTTAGTGCTGTGTAATACTCCATTCTGTATAAATGCCACATTTTTTTATCCATTCATCTATTGAAGGGCATCTGGGTTGGTTCCACAGTCTAGCTATTGTGAATTGTGCTGCTATGAACATAGATGTGGCAGTATCCCTGTAGTATGCTCTTTTAAGGTCTTCAGGGAATAGTCCGAGAAGGGCAATAGCTGGGTCAAATGGTGGTTCCATTTCCAGCTTTCTCAGGAATCTCCATACTGCTTTCCAAATTGGCCGCACCAATTTGCAGTCCCACCAGCAATGTACAAGAGTACCCTTTTCCCCACATCCTCGCCAGCACTTGTTGTTGTTGAAGGGCTATATTAAAAATGTATTTTTATTATGAAGTCAAATAAAAATATATTTTTAATATAGCCCTTCACGTGAGTAAATACAACTGGTCAATAAGCCACCCTTTGAAAAACAACAGCAAACATAGTAGGTGTGTGATTATTCCACAAAGGTCATTGATCTGTCACTGAAGGTAAAAATGTTGTCATTTTAATGTTAAAATAGAGTATCCCTTTAGAGTACTACAGTAGTCATTATGCCAAAATATAAGACTCATTTCATCTGACAACAGATTTGAGGGGTGTTATGATTTGGATATGGGGTGTCCTCTAAAAGCTCCTATGTCAATGCAGGAGGTGACATGATTGGATTGAGAGATATAACCTAATTGGCCCATCCTATTTTGAATTTACTGACTGGATGATAACTGTAGGCAGGTAGTGAGTGGCCAGAGAAGGGAGGTCCCTGGGGGCATGTCCTGGAAGGGTATATCTTCTGTGAAACCCCACCCTAACCCCTCTGCTTCCTGACCCTGTCATGAGCTTAGCAGTTTGCCTGTGCCACACCATGATGTTCTGCCTCACCTCAGGCCTAGAGCAATGGACTGGCTGACCATGCATTAAACCTATAAAACCGTGAGCCAAAATAAACTTTTACTTCTCTCGAGTTGTTCTTGTCAGGTATTTTAGTCACAGCAATTAAAAATTGAGTAACAGAAGTGGGAAAGTAGATTCTGTGTGGCTAGAAGGCAAACTTTAACTTTCCTAATACATTGTTTAGATCTGTCCTATTCTTTTTTTATTCTTTTTCTAGTTGTAGATGCTGAGGATTGAACCCAGGGCCTCCCACATGCTAGGCAGGCACTCTAACACTGAGCTACAACTCAAGGCCCTGTCCTATTCTTTCCAATGAACTACATGCTTGCTGAAGGCATGATCAATCTAAGAAAAATCTTTCAAAGGCAGTGCTTTACCATGTGTTCACTAGACAGAGAATGATAGCATGTCAGAAGTATACAGGGATCATTGAGTCTAACCTAATTGTTTTATTTCTATCCCCACTCTCCCTGGGTGACCTTACCTTTTGTCCATGAACCTGTTCTCTTTGGTCTCATTTTTATAGTCTCATTTCTTGATACTGCCTTGATAACTTCCCTGGTCTCAGCCACTTTCCACTGTGGTTTGCAGTACCATAATTTATCTATAATGTTCAAGGACTTGTTTGATTTCTCATCTGATTTGCCATCTACTGGTCTTCCACCACCACTTTGCCTAGTCCTGTAGTTGCTCAGTATGACATTCTACTATGATTTTTCCCTTTAATTAATACCTTTTAGAAACTTTATAATGTTTAATTTTCCTCTTCTAATAAATGAGAAAAAGCAAAGGTGCTCAATCCCTATAGAGAATAGGGTGTCAGAAAGCAAGGAAGGCTACTTTTTAAATCCCCAATTTCTTGATCCTATCTATGGCTCCTCAAAGATGCTCTCATGGCATCCGATGGCCAGACACCTGGGCCACTGCCCCTAACACTCTGGATCATGGTTTTAAAAAATCACCACTCCCTTGGATTTCTGCCTCCTCTATAAAGGCCAATGAACGTTTTAAATATATATTTATTTTTTTTGTTTTAGGTGGACACAGTATCTTTATTTATTTTTTATGTGGTGCTGAGGATCGAACCCAGTGCCTCATGCATGCTAGGCAAGCACTCTACCACTGAGCCACAGCCACAGCCCCACCAATAAACCTTTGAAGCTCCATATTTTACTTTGAAAACAAATGCTCCCAGCATTTTAAATTATTATCATGCCTTCCTCCTTTTAACACTTTCCTCCTTTTACTTCTAGAATAAAATTTACATGATTTTCTGGTAAAATTAAACTTCTCTATTTGAGGAAGAAGAAGGAGTGGAGGTCAATGAATCAGGCCCCCTGAGTTTCCCACTTACCTTCCCATACTCATATTAGCCTTATAATAATTCAGTATAATCCCCAAGGCCCCTAGAAGTTTGAAGAGTCTGAACTGTATGAAAACATGTTCTACAAACAATTATGGGTGATACATAAACAGTATTCACATTTTAGATCACTTGGGGCTAAATTAAATTCTGTTACAATAATCAGATGACTATCTAATTAAAGACTTAGACACACACATACAAATTTGTGCAGCAGCACATTAGAAACTATATTTTTCAACCTGGAGAAGTGAATAATAACAACAATAGAAACTACTGTTTATTGAGTGAAAATAATGCATTAGGCACCATAATAGTTACCATAATAGTGGCTTGCATCATTTATTGTCCACAGCAACCATACAAGAAAACTGTGATTATTCCCATTTTACATATGATAAAATTGAGGTCAGAGAGGGTACATGGGTTAGTTTTCCCATCTAAGTGACAAATTTTCAGACATTTCACTAACCCCAATGCCTTTCTTCTTTACATCACATAATGCAGCACTGAAATATTGTCTCAACAGAATATCTAAAAACATTTCCTTGAAACTCTGTGCTTATCTCCAGTAGAGACAATACAGCAGTAAAGCAAAAGAATTTGAAAATAAAAGCTGAGCCAAGAATCAGTGGGGGAAAAAAAAACATGACAAGTTGGGTGTTTCAAAGCAAAAGAGTCCAGTGTGCCACAAATTTTTTTCAATATTGAACCACGCAAATGCTCTCTAATCAGCAGCAGTGCAGACATTTTGGGTTTCACTTTTGAAATGAATGTGAAAACTCTTGGTCTAGTATCTCAACACAGCTGTTTCAAGTCCCCTGGGAAGGACATTGAGAGAAGGCAGTGTTGGCATAGTGGAGATTTTGTCAGATGATTCCTTTCCACATTAGACTCTTTGCAGAATATTTCATTTATTTAACCCTATCATATCTGGTATCTCACAAGAAATCATTTTATATCAAAGACAATTTTCCTTAAAATTTGTGGGACTTAGCATTTTAATAGGCACCATTGTTTCTTCTGATCAAAAACAATAGGTCAATTTTTTAATATCATTTGTCATTTAACTGCTTGCCTAGAAGGGTATTTGTTTCTGCAGTCTATCCCTCTATTTATATAAATCCTCAATCTGAAGTCAGTGCCTCCCCTCTCCTTTCTGCTGTTCTCTCTGTCTCCCCAAGCTCTAATACACACACTGTCCTTGTTTCTATGTGATCCTTAGTTCTTAAGGAATCTTCTATTTCTAACCTCTTAATGATCTTTCTTACACTCCTTTCCAGGATGTCTATCCTGTTTGGCTGGTCTTTAAGGTACCACCTACCTTAATCCCCATCTTTCTGGGAAGATATGATTTAACTGCCTACATGGGTCTGATTCCTATCCATGCCCACATTTTCCATCAATACTTAAAGAGTTTCTAACAGAGTGCTCCCAGTATTCCTTCCCACAGCTCCATCCTTGACTCTAAGTTTTTATGCCCTACTTTGAGGGCTGTGTGACCTTGCATTAATTTTATATTATGGTTTTCAAACTATTAGAGAACTTGGGGTTTCTACTGGATTACTCCAAAGCCACAATGGAGTAAAAGGAAGATTCAGGGATTGTAGCTCATGGAGCCCCACTAAGGAAAGCTTCATTCAGAGCAGTCCCATTCCTATCTGGTTTTCATATTGAATTTCACAAAAATTTCATTTGAAACAGTCTGCCCAAAATATTTAAGATCTATACATCTATCCATCCTTTAACATTAACCTAAACTTAGTAATTCTATCTTTACTTTATGACTCAATTAATCCCCAATCCTGCTGCTAACAGGTAACAAGCTACAAATTTCTCTGTGAACAAAGACAGAACTTCAACCAAAACCAGAGAACAGATTTGAGCTCTATGCTGTCAACATTTGATATTGCTGAATTTTGTTTCATTTCAAGGAAAAAACCATGAGGATAAATTTGAGAATCTCAAGAAGTGCTACATCATTGGACAAAGGGTAAGCTTAGAGTAGTTCTACATGAAATAGTTTGATTCTAATAATGATATTAAAGATGTATTTCTCTAATCAGCTAAGATATCAAAGTCTGAAATATTACAGAAGGGAACTGTGAGTGGCAATAGCATCCTAGCTACACCATAATTTAAATCTCTTCACAAGGACTCCTTGAAACATGGGGAAAAGGAAGATGGTGAATGGATCCCAATCAAATCACTGTGGCTACATAATTACTTTCAGAATAAAGCAAAGTGGAGTGAAGGGAGGTGTGGCTTCAGAAAATAGTTATGGCCTTTAACTATATGAGTCTGAGATAACTGAATTTGGGTCCCTAAATATGTTTAATGCCTCCTTATGAATATTGAACAGAGGATTTATACCTGAGTCTAAATTCTTAGCTTTCCTCATATTGCATTCATTACTTCTTCTCACTCTCTTTTGCAGGACCTCCCTCCACTTTGAAATCTCCAAATGAGTTATTCTATATCTCAGTTTAAAGCCCTTTTTCTTTTTCTACAAACTCCCTCTATATAATATAATCTGTTCTCACAACATTAAATGCTGTCTCCTCTATTCCATTTTGCTTAAGCCACAAGGGCCTCAGTGATAAGCAGTCTTTATTCAATGGTCCCCAATGATGCCTACCTCATAGTATTCAAATCCTTGTGTAATTCTCTTCATGTGAGTAGAGAATGAACATAATGACTTGCCTTTAACAAAAAGAATACGGCAAAAGTGATGGTGTATCACTTTAGAGATTTACAGACCAAATCTGGATTCCTTCCTGTTCAATCATTTCATGCTGCTGTGCTTGATTGCTTTGAGTGAAGCCAGCTGCCACATTATCAGCTTCTTTATGGAGAGGGCCACATGCAACGAAACTGAGGGATTTTTCTAAGCAACCACCACGAAGGGACTGAGGCCTTCAGCCCAACATCCTGTGAGAAACAAATTCTGCCAGAAGCCGTGTGAATAAGAAGTATTTCCTCCCCAAGTTAAACACTGAGATATCTGCAGAATGGCTAATACCTGGGTTGTAGCCTTGGGAGATATAAGTAGCCAGATGAGTCACACCTAGATTCTTGACCTATAAGTACTGTGAGAAAATAAGTAATTTTTGTCTGAAACCACAAAGATTTGGGGTAACATTATATAGCAATAGATAACTGCTATAGTTTGAGTCTGCAATAACCCCCAAAGGCCTATGTGTTATAAGGCTTGGTTGACAGTTTGGCACTATTAGAAGGTGTTACAACATTTAAGAAGTAGGGCCTAATGGGAGGTCTTAAGAACTTGAAAGTGTGCCTTCAAAGGGAAGAGAGGGACTCTAGCTCCTTTCTGTCTTTCCTGACCCAGCCATGAGGTAAATAGTTTGCACTGCCAGACACTCATGTCATCATGTGATACCCCTCCCCCCTATAGGCCTAAAATCATTAGATCTACCCAGTTTGGGACTGGACCCTCCAAGTGATCCTTTTCTCTCTTTTTTCAAATATACTATTTTTAAATACCTTTATTTTATTTGTTTTATTTTTATGTCATACCAGGGATCAAACCCAGTGCCTCATACATTCTAGGAGAGCACTCTACCACTGAGCTGCAACCCCAGCCCAGCCTTTTCTTTTTAAGTTTATTGGTATCAATATTTGCTATAGTGATGGAAAGCTAACTAACAAAAGAACTAACACAGCTTCCTTCAACAAACCAGAACATGCAGACTTTAAAGCTTTTATACTATTTTCTGTCTGAGGTACATAGCATTCTCTGTTTCCTTCCAGTTTTTCTCAAGTGACATCTTTTCTGAGTAACCTTCTCTCATCACCTTTTATAAAAATAGCAATCACTCCTCAGTACTTCTAATAACACCATATTTTATTTTTCTCTATCTCATTTACTTCCATAGGACAAATCATATATTTATTAAGTCATTATTTGTTTGCCCCATCAAAATGAAAATTCTATAGGGGGCTTGTGATAGTATTCATTTTGTTCAGGCTATACTCCTATTACCTAGACTTACCTATTTATGGCATATGAGGAACACTGCATGAATGAATCAGTTTTCCAGTTCACAGTACAGAGTCATAGAAATTTTAAAACATACAGTTCAGGAGTGAGAATTGAATGAAGGGCCAAGAAGATATGTCTACCAAGACTTCAGTCTCTAAAGCATGGGAAGAGGAATAAAAATAATGCAGAAGTCCAGAAATAACAGGAAAATAAGTAGAATTGTAATAAGATTGTAAAAGTAATGCCTTGGATAGTATCTAGAACTAAGAAGTAGAGGTGGAAGTTGTTTGAAATGGTCATACTAGGACATATTTTGTACTAAAAGTTGACATAATTAAAATATGAATTGAATGTCACAGTATCACACAAAGAGAAAACTTATAGGTAAATTCTAGTCCTTAGGCTTAATCAACATTTAAGGTATAGGTAACAATTAGAGAAGAGATGTTTTTTGGAATGTGGGGCAGTAGAAAATCAAATATTTGGGTTTGAATATATTACATTTGAGGCATTTTCAGATTTCCAAATACCAGAGTTGTAAAGCTATAATATAAATATGAGTATCATCCATAGGAATAGATGAATTCCCTTAAGCAATCTGTACACATAAAGAAAATGGCAAAAGCTTTATCCCTAGAAAGTTGTCAGTTATTAGAGTTAAGAGAGAGGAAGAGGATTCACAAGAGATACTAAGAAGGTGGAAAATCAAGAATGTTACATTCTAGAAACAAATTAAGGAATATGTTTCAAAACAAGGAAATGCATGTGGTCATGGAATTGCTCCATTCAGATTTCCCTTGCAGGGGCATACTTAACCAGCAACCTCAGCTTTTTCACTGTCCTTTATCCACTGTGCTATTTGTGTTGAGGCCATGTTTTCCTTGAACTCTTGCCAACCAATGACTGAGCACAGTGCAGGGACTCCTCAACTGTGATTCCAATAACTCATCTTACTCCTTACTTCCTTTTCACTTTCACCAGTTTCTTACCTGCATTGCAGACCAAGATTCTCCCTGTCTCCTCTTCTTCCCTCCCTTTTATCATTCATAGACATTGTACTCAACAATTTTCTTATGACTTTAATTCCATCTTGGTATGTTTTATTTTGATATGAAACCCATTATTTTGTACAATCAGCATGTGCTAATAATTATAATAAAATTACCAAAAATAAAATTCCAGAACCTACAAAAAATAAATAATACCATCTGCTCCATGGAGGCCACAAATCGAAACCAAGGGATTAATTGTATCAATGACATTAAAAGGTAAATTAGGAAGAGGAAAGAACAACATATGACTATTGGATTGAACAAGATGATGGCCATTCATGACGTTAATAAGAAGCTGTTTTAAAGGGTAGGAATGATAGCCATATGAAGCAGTGATTTCATTTCCTTTCGATATATATCCAGAAGAGAATTTGCTTGGGGGCAGAAAATGGTGACATATAAGTCAAAGGATACAAAATAGTAAATAAATAGACTTAAGAAGTTGAAAGATCTAATATGCAACATGACCACTATAATTAATAATAGTGTTATATAAAGTTTTTGTTAAATTATTGTAGCTGCTATTGCCACAGAAGGGAAAAATGTATAATTATGTAAGTGATGAATATGTTAATTTGTTCCATTATAGTAATCATTTGACTGTATATGTATCCTATAAAATAATTTTGTTTACTTTGCATATACATGATAGCATTTGTTTTTAAAAATAATAAAATGAAAAGTAAAGGGTGAGGATGAGAGTCTGATTGGAGTTTATTCAAAAAATAATAAGAAATAGAGACATTGGGTACAGATGACTATTTTTAGGAGTTTTGCTATAAAAGGAAGCAGAGAAAGGGGAGAGAAGCTGGGGGAGAATGTAGGGTCAATGTTGGATTTTTTTTTTAAAATGGAACAAA
Organism: Marmota flaviventris; assembly: GCF_047511675.1. Classification (NCBI taxonomy): domain Eukaryota; kingdom Metazoa; phylum Chordata; class Mammalia; order Rodentia; family Sciuridae; genus Marmota; species Marmota flaviventris. Next base: position 105,933,914 of record NC_092518.1, read on the forward strand.
TTACAAGATGTTCATATAGTGATTCTAATGATCCACAAGGTGGATAAATTTGATTCTGCAAGAGAAAGAGAAGATAACTTCTGGAGCAAAATAGTTGAAAAGGAGAAGGGGTGAGAGATGAGAGATCCAGCACCTATGCAAAGGATTGACCTTAGACAAAACCAGGGACAGCTCATCTATTGTAAGAAGACAACAGAGGTGGGTTGGTATATTTGGTTGTGGGAAGATGAAATAGTTTCATTCTGATTGCTTCTATTATCTCAGTGAAATAAGGCAATCAACTCAAGCTGAGAAGTAAAGGGACTGTTCGAGATTTGTAAGGGAAGTAGATGAAAATAATTGTCTGGGAAAATGGGAGTTCAAATTGAATTGAGAAGTAAGTTAGGACAGTACTAACGGCTCCTTTGATATTTATAGGTTTAAATTTAAAGTTAATCCAGTCAATATAGCTGTATTTTTTTCCAGGCAGGTAGGTTTGGCCACTTCTGTGTAGAATCTGAGTTGGTGGAGTGCTAGATTAAGCCAGGGTTAAGGATTTTTGGTGAAGATAATAGAGAAAGTGCTTCAGTATTTTGCAAAACTGTGGTGATGATAAAGAAGAAATGAGACTATAAGTAGGTCACAAACAGTTAAACAAGTTGGGGAGTCAAGAAATTGGAAATCCAATAAGTATTTAAAGTAGTATTGAGAGAGCTACAAGATCAAAAGTTAGGAGTGTATGAAAAGTAAGATGCTTTAAATCAAGTTTTTGAAAGAAGTTCAGCTTATTAGTAATGACACAGTCTAGACTGTAATCATAGAAATAATTGGCTGAGATGGTAGGAAAGTCAAAATAACTGAATAATCCAGAGAATTAGAGCTGGGGTTAATAGCTCAGTGGTAAAGCGCCTACCCAGCACATGTAAGGTACTGGGTTCAATTCTCAGCACCACAAAAAAATAAACAAATAAAATAAAGGTATTGTGTCCATATACAACTTAAAAATAATTTTAAAAAGAAGTCAGAGAATTAAAAGATATCTATATAGATACTCATGGCACCAAGAATGATAAAGGAGAAAAGAGAAGTCAGTGAGTCAAAAACCAAAATTACCAATAAATGTGGGGAGTGACTAGTAATTCAGCATATTACTCTAACAAGGAAGGTGGCTGGTATGATGCCTAAAATTTCAGCAAAGATTAGTTTTTTATTAGCGTATATGTTTATACATAATATTGGGGTTCATTTTGACATAATGATACAAGAATGAAATATAATTTTTTTCCAATTCAGACTTTTGTATTTTCCCTTCCCTCCACTTGCCCTGTTTCCCTTTTACTACTGTACTGGTCTTTCTTCTATTTGTTTACAGTTTTTGAAATCAGTGCATTATAGATATACATAAAGGTGAGACTCACTTTGTTATACTCATATATATATATATATATACATAGGATACTTAGGTCAGAATTATTCCACTGTTCCTACCTTTCATGTCCATCCTCCCCCTCACCACTCCCCATCCTTCCTTTGCTTCCAGATGTCTGTCAACAGATGAATGAAGAAAGAAAATGTGGTATATATACACAATGGAGTTTTACTCAGCCATAAAGAAGAATTAAATTATGGTATCTGCTAGTAAATGGATGGAAATGGAGAACACCATGCTAAGTGAAATAAGCCAGTTTCAGAAAGTCCAAAGCAAAGTGTTTTCTCTCACATGCAGAAGCTAGAGCAAAATAAGGAAAAAGAAGGGGAAATGTCATTAAAATAGAAGAGAGATCAGTAGAGATTAGATTTTTTGAAAAGAGTAGGAAAGAGAAACCTGAGAAATGTACAGTGTATGAAATAAAAACAATTATTACTTGTAAAGGTTGCAGGGGAAGTTGCAGCCTCAAAGAAAGCCAGGACTCACTTGGAACAAGAATGAAAAGTAGATAAGGGGGAGAACATGATATTGGGTCAGATTAAGAGAATGTAGAGAATGAGGGATAGCCTGGGGATTATATATCTGGGCATGACTGAGGTAAATAGATATATAAGGCATGAAATGTTGAGCATAGAATTGGGTTTCTTAAGGTAAGGTAGGTAATTAGATCTAATTATAGGCTTTTTTTAATTAAGAGATGGTCTTTGAAGCAGTTTGTAATGGTGATGCTGACAGTGTTAAGGAAAGTTATCACATTAAATTCAGGAAAAAATACCATGCTCAACCCTTCAGTTGGTAGTGCTATACCTTGGGATGGTTGGGCTTCACTGAAGCACATAGAACTGGAGCCTCTTTTAAATCCAATTCTGTGTCTAGAAGGAGGGAATGGCCTCACAAAGTGGACATGGAGCTCTGAAAGTCTTAAAGTCTAGTTTAAATCTAGAAGATTTCCGTGGCCTTTTAAAATAAATTTTATCAATTTCAGAATATAGTAGGCAATGTTGAAAAGGATTTTATCAGGAGCTCATTGAACTACTTTTTTAGGTGTTGCTAGTTATACTGGGGTGGGGAAGAGATCATGTGGTCAATTAAGTTGGGAAATGCTAGGTTAAAGAAAGATAGAGGTTTCTTCTCTGCAGGTTAAAGAAACATAGAGGTTTCTTCTCTGCAGAACATCACAGAATCCTTTATATGGAAATGTGATATATCTAAAAGAGGTTTATGAGGGTAATTGGGGATGTGATACATGATAGAGTTACTCCTACAGCATCACCAAGCAAACCCAGGTTTAGAGATGAGAAAGGAAGAGCTTTAGATCCTGAACCTGTGCTGAAAAGAGGAGACAGATATGCATATATACACTGGCAATGTGCTACCAAAATGCATAAATATGATTTTATGAATTCAATCTTTGTCTTGCTATAGTTTGGATCTTGAACATCTCTCAAGGGTTCACATGTTAAAGGCTTTGTCCCCAGAATACTGTTAATGAGAGGTGATGGAATCTTTCAAGAAGTGGGGATTAGTAGGAGGTCTTTAAATCACTGGGAGCATGACCTTGAAGACTACTGTGGGACTTGATGCCCTCTTTGCTCTCTTTTGCCTCCTGGTCGCAAAGTGAGCAGTTTTGCTCTATTATACACCCCCACTATTCATGAGCTGCCTCACCACAGACAGAAAGCAATGTGGGCAATAGATCATGGACTGGAACCTTCAATACTGTGGACCAAAAAAAAACATTTTCACTTTACAAGTTCATTATATCTATCATTTTGTAATAGTAACAGAATGCTAATCTATACAATCCTTTGCCCCTTTCGTCTGTATAACCATTTAGAGTCACTTTTTCTTTACTGAAGGATTTTCAAAGCGTAGTGGCTCTTGATACTTCAGCTTTTAGTTTACCTTACACAGTGAATCACTGAACTTAAAGGCATCTGGAATGATTGGGACACAGCAGTTTTTCCTTTTATTTTTTGATGAATCACTTTCTAAAGTAAATATTTTAAACTTATGAATAACTCTCCTTAATTCATGTGGTGCGTATGCAAAACCCTATATCAGAACTTACAAGAATAACAACTCTAATTCAAAATTATGGTGAAGAAAAGGTATTAACTACACATCATTGTCAATTTTACTCATTTACACATCCTACCAATTTGATCTGTTTCTTAAATTGAAGTCATCAAGAAAGATAGATGTTTCATAATCATCTAACATAATGTAGTGAAGCCATTCTAATAAAAGTACTTAAACCCACTATAATTTTCAGTTGGTCAGTATCTTCAAGCTTCATTGTATACAGTACAAATAAAGAATCAAGTTTGGAAAATAAATTACATGTTACTTTAAAATACCATTTTACTTATATCCTTTCCATAAAATAATGGAATGAATTATAGGTTGCATATTTTAACATGTATTCCCTAAAGAGTGATGGAGTTTAGTCACTTAAAAGTGACCATTAATTAATGTTCTATAACTGGTAAGAAAAGAAAAAAAATCAAAATACAGGATCCTAGTTACTGGTTATTTCCCTATCTCTAATCCATCAGACATTGGCAGCCTTATAGTTGCTATACAAGTTTAGTATTATGGAGAACATAGAGTTGACACCTCTGAAATTGTTGCTGCACCAAACAAAAGAAAATGAAATATGAGCTTAGAGGTTAACATTAGCTTAAGTAGAAATAACAAAATGAAACTGTTTTAGACAAAATTCTGAGAAAACATGGGAATTCTTTATTTTCCTTTTTTTTTTTTTTTTTTTTTTTTTTTTTTTGTACCAGGAATTGAACCCAGGAGTATTTAACCACTGAGCCACATCCCAGTCCTTTTAATTTTTTTATTTATTTTGAGACAGGGTCTCACTAGGTTACTTACAACCTTGAGTTGATGAGCCTGGCTTTGAACCTGTGCTTCTCCTACCTCAGCCTCCCAAGCTGCTGGGATTACAGGCATGCACCACTGCGCCCTTTGGAGGTTCTTATTGTTGGTACTTTAGGTTTTCAGGAAAATAATAATCAGGAACCTATTTTGGATCTGTATCATTGTTGTACTCTTAAAAAAAAAAAACACTACCCATTTCCATGCCTGAAGAAATGCAGTATAAAAGCTATTGGGAACCAAGGTGTGATGACTGATAATCCTGTAAGGACTGGGACCATCAAATCTGCCAAAACTAGGATGAAGATTGAGATGGTGAGAGAAAGGGATCACTCAAGTTTCAGTTGTGGGAGACACTTTAGATACTTTATCTCATCTGATTCTCAGAAGAGCCCTATGGATTAGTAGAAATTAAGTGACAGGTTAGAACAGACAGATCCAGGATGCTATCCCAGGTCTGTATCATACTGGTTAAATGTATACTCATTGCAAAACTTTCTCCAATAAATTATTTCTCTTTTACAAAATCCTAAATGCAAATTTATCTTCCAAACACTTATCTCCCTTTCTTAAAAGCAGAATGTCAAAGAAAAAAAGAAATATAATGTTGGGTTTTTTTTCCTAGAGATTCTTTGACACCTAAATTCCATCTAAACCACATCCTACTGAAATTTAATTTTATGAATAAACTCCAAATGAGATAACAAATTGCATACATTTGAAGAATGCATTACATAAGACTTTGTCTTTAATGACAAAAATACAGCATACATGTATTTTTAAATTTTCACAACATCAGCACAAGGTAGAATCTACTATGTGATGGGTACTGTGTTAAGCATTCTATCCGTAGTACCTGTCAGAATCCATGCAGGAAACAGATGGCACACTAAAATGGGATAATTGAGAGTTTAATGGAGAAACTATTCACAAAAGGTGAGTGAGATTAAAGGATGGCACAGTTTGCCAGAGTTAGCAATAGCCAGAAGCCTTTTACCTACTTTGCTGAAGGATAAAGGAAATAGGAACATTTACAGGGCTTCAGAAAATACTATAGCTGAACCTATAGTTGTAAGAGACAGAGACACCTGACAAGAGTTGTGACTTTAGTTAAAGGAATATAGCCAATTATAACTCATGACAGATTTTAAGAGAGGGACCTGGGATAATAAATACCCATATTGTACTCCTGATTTCTAACCTCCTCGTGGTTGAACCCAACCAGAACCAGGAAAGCAAGGGAGGCCCAGCTTTCTTATGACATAGAACAAAGTAGAGCTGGGGTCTAGGGAAGGGAAAGGAGACTATTCAGCATACATGCATTTTTGAATCTTCACAACATCAGCACAAGGTAGGTCTGTGTTTATATAAAGACAGTGATTTGTGACTAGTTGGTGCTGGATGAGGGTTATACTATAATCCCAGATTATAGATGAATAAATTGAAGTTTAGAGAGAATAATTTGCCAAAGTTCACAATGCTAGTCACACGTAGACTCATATCAATCTATCTGAATCCAGAGATGTCATGCACTACCTAAATTGCACAACAGCATCTCTCATGGAACATTTTAAAATTGAATCACCCAGAGCCATATAAAAAGCTCCTGAAAAAGCACTCCTAGAGGGCCCAGAAATGTATATTTTAAAAGTTCCACAGATGTCTTTGATGTGTGTATTAGGGTTGAGAACCAATGACTTTTTAAATAATTTCCTCAAAAGTGAATTTCCATAAGTCACTTAACTTCTTAGAGTCTCAGTTATATTAACTACAAACTAAGAAATTATTAGCATCATAGAACTGCCGCTACAATTAATGGGGGATATATATGTGTACATACATATATACATATATATACATATATATACACACATATATATACACACATAAATATATATATATATACATAGCTATTTTATATATATATATATATATATATATATATATATATATATATATATATAATAGCTATCTATATATCACCTAGCATGATTTCTGAGATAGAAGGTACTCAATAAAATATCTTTTCCCTTTTATTTCCTCTTTACTTGTCCTAAAACCTAGATTTAGAGTAATTGACCCTTTTAGCCAGTATGGTAATATGGGTTTACATACTCTAAGTGCTAGATATTTCAGAATTATGATTCCTGATCTCAACAAAGCATAGTATAACTCTCATCCAGCACCAACTAATCACAAGTCACTGTCATTATATAAACCCATAATAATAAAAATACACAAAACACCTAATGTGATAGAAAAAGTAAGGACATTAAAATGTTAGTAATCATATAAACCATGCATAATTTTATAAAATAATATTGATTTATTATTTTTTCCCATAGAAGGAATAAGTTACTGGCATTAACATATTTCTTCAAACGCTGCTCTCTCCCTGAATATCATCTACATGTGTGGTTTTACCACTTTTTAAAAAATATTTTTTAGTTGTCAATGCACTTTATTTATTTATATGTGGTGCTGAGAATTGAACCCAGTGCCTCACACATGCTAGGCAAGTACTCTACCACTGAGCTATGACCCCAGCCCTGGTTTTGCCACTTTTATGCTCCAAGCTCACACATCTATAAATTCAGTCTTGAATTTTCTTCTGAGTCCAAGTCTCAAGTGTTCAAATGCCTACTGGGCATACCTACCTACATGTTCCACAAACACCTACACATATCCAAAATTGAACTCATAATGTGGTCTGTTCACAACCACACCTTCTCTATTCCCTTTCCTAACTAATGGTACTAGCTATAAAACTAGTAGTCATCTCTTCCATTCAAATGGTAACCAAATACTATTAATACTATTAATTCTTTGACCCCACTATAATTGAATTATCTCTTTCCATTTAATGAATACTAAGATTTTCCTGATTTTTTGTTCTTACAAATATTACTGCAATAGACATTCTTTTATGTATCTTTCTAAAGTCACAAAATTTTGATCTTGATTTTTAACTTAGCTTTTTAATAAGTAGGGCATTGGCATGGTTCAAAAATCCCTCCCAATCTATCCATCATCCACCTAGAAACTACTCCTCCATCTCTCCAGATAATTGCTCTTAGTAATTACTTATGTATCCTTCCATTGTATTTGTATGCATTTACGAAAGAACACAGATATATATTATTACATCCATTTTTATACAAAAGATCACATGCTTTGATGTTAAAATCAATTTTTAGATTAAATTTTGTGTTATTAAGGTGTTATATGAGTCAATTATAAGGACCCTATTCTAGAGAATAGAAAATTTAGAGATGAATAAGAAAAATGAAAAAAAGATGAATATGACTGGGCCTATTTCATTGACTCTTGTTAAGTGAATTTAAATATCTTTTATCATCCACATTAAAAGGCTTTGCAGACCTTTCAGATACAAACTAGTTAATGGCCTTAGCATTTGATAGAAATATATATATATATGGAATTTTTATTAGATTAGCTGTCAAAAATTTATGATTAAAAAAGAGACAAGAGTGGTACATGATCACCTAAATCATTCCACATTAAATTACACACTACTGGCATGTGTGCTGATTGGAAATATTTTTTAATTATGTTCATTAATTTTTTTGTAAGAAAATGATAGCCCAGGGAGATGGAGAACTAAAGACAACCTTCAGTCAATGTAGGAGTCACTTTCTCAAAAACTGTGGAAAACTCCACCTATAAGATAAAAGCAAACTGCAACAACTTTTGAGGAAAGTCATTTGGCAAACATATAAAAACACATTGAAATTGCATATAGGTGTGTGTGTGTGTGTATGTATGTATATAAATATACATATAGATATATGTCTTTTAACCTAATAAACTCACTTCTAAGGATGTAAGTCAAAATGCAAAAGAAAATGATAGGAGCTATTATTTTATAAGATCAATATTTAAAAACAAATGTCTGTGAATGGAGTAATTAATATATTTCATATATGTCTAAAATATTATTATTAAAATAGTATCAACAAAAATAAATATGGAGATTTCACCAAATTATTTTAATGAAAAAAGCAGGTACTCGAGAGAAATTTTTTCTCATGGCTGATTCATGAAAAATATTGGAAACTAGATATAATTGGATCCCAATTTTATGATAAATGCATGAAAATTATGAGGGGAAAATACATACTATAAAGGCAATTTTAAATTCTAGTATTATGAGTAATTTTAATTTTAATTATCTTTAGTTTTTAAATTTTTCAAATGTATACCAAAGGCATATATTGTTTTATAATTATACAGTTATTTTTATGTACAAATTGGATACTCCAAAAAGGAAGTATTTTGCAATAACCATATAAAACACAATAGAAGTCCACTTATAGCTATTATGGACTATTCTGCAGCAGACCATTCTTCCATCCCTGAGCAATTAGAAAAGTTGGATTTAAATAATAATAATAATATGCTTAATCGGTACAGAATTTTCTTTTCAGGTGATGGAAATATGTTGGAACTAGATAGAGACAATGAATACATTAAATGCCATTGAACTGTTCACTTTAAAATGGTTAATTTTGTGTTATATGACATTCAGTTTTTAAAAGAATCTGTTTAAAGGCCTCAGAAAGTTATCAGATAACCAGGAATTGAGGGAATAAGATCCCAGAGCAAAGAAAAATGTCTTAGTGTGATCTTGCCATTCTATGTATTATTACCCCTTGAAACATCTGTTAATTCATCAAATGCCTTGTCCTAGGTGCTGAGAAATAAATGGAAAGAAGTTTCTAAGGAAAGAAGCTAAGTATAGCTTTCAGCAGTCTTATGGTGCTGGGCATATTTGGAAAAATATTTTTCAACTGTAATTCAGATCCTGTCAAGAAGGAGAGACTATGCTAAATAAATATCCTAGTACTTTACTTGGGATCCCTGAAAGGTTATATCATTATAGTAAAATAAAATCATAAATAAGCCATATTTTACAAAGACTTAATGAAACCTAACCTTAAATAAGTTTGATCCTGATTTAAGTTACCTACTACTACTCCAACTTCTTGATAAAATTTAAAGAAAATTCTCTCTAAGCTTCTACAATTAAAAAAACCATTGTGTGTGAAATTATCATGCATACCAAAGACCAAGAAAAAATAGTCAATAGTAACAGTGTACTGTCTACATATATGTGTGTGTGAATTTAATCAAAATGTTCACAAAAATGTACACATGTAAAAAATATGCAAGAATGTTTAGAGCAGCACTGTTAACAATAGACAAAATCTGGAAACAACACAAAACTCCAACAGTAGAATGAATAATCACTGATGTATTCACACATTGGAATCAGTGCAGCAATAAAATGAATAGACTACTGATTAGAGGCAACAAGTGTGCATTAACTTCACAAATATGCTGTTGAATGAAACAAGACCAAAAATTATAAAAATATATACACATAAAATATATATTTAATTTATAATATATGAAATATATCTAAATTGTGATAGATGTCAGGATAGTAGTTAGCTTGGATGAGGTGTAGGGAAATAACTGTGAGGGACCTATATGGGGCTTCTGGAGAGCTGGTAATATTCTGTTTCCTTATTTGGGTGGTAGTTACATAAATTTGCACATTTTGCAAAACTTCATTAAGCTGTACATTTATTATCTGAGTAATTTTATGTTTGTATGTTATGCTTCAGTTAAAAAGCTTGCTTTAAAAATCCAAACTGGAATGATATGTTACTAGCAAAACTTCTGGGGTATTGTCTGTTGGCTACTCACATGGAGTGAAAAATTACAACTATCTGTTAAGTTCTGTGCATGGTTCCTTGGAGAAGTGAGGGGAAAAAAAGGTAGAGTACAGTGAAATTAACTTTTCCCTATTTCTCCTTCCCCCTACTCTCCCCAGCCTTTTATACAACTGTTATGGGTCAATTTAAAATAATGTTTTTTGTTTTTATTTTTTAATTAGAGACATGTTCTCTGCCTTGGGAAACGTACATCCTGAGAGAAAACACTTCCCCACAAACATTGCACCATCTTAAGTTATGCCTGGGTTTTCAAATGAGTTCCTTTCTGTACCTTTTGACTTCTCTAAATATGATAGATATCTTGGGAACCAAATGGTTTTCATTGTTAACCAATCTAGGCAGGTTCTACCTTCTGTGTGAATCTGACTAGAATTGGCTGATAATCATTAATCTATCCCATCAACATTCCTACTTCCATATCATTGATATTCCATATCAAAAAGACAGAAAATAATATATGCTAATAAGGATATAGAGAAAGGGAAACTTTTATATACTATCGATAGGAATGTAAATTAATAGACCCATTGTAGAAAACAATGTAGAGGTTCCTCAAAAACTAAAAATATAATTATCATATTATCCAACCATCCCTCATCTGGGTCTCTCCCCAAAGGAAATGAAATCAGCATATCAAAGAGATACCTGAATGCCCATGTTTATTGCAGCACTGTTCAAAATAGTCAAGATATGGAATCAACCTAGAGTCTATCAATGGATGGAAAAAGGAAATTCAGAATATAAAATGGCATATTATTCAGCCTTACTAAAAGAAATTCTGTCATTTGAGACACCATGGATGAAACTGGAGTACATTATGTTAAGTGAAATAAGCCAGGCATAGAAAATCAAATATCACATGTTCTTACTCATATATTAATGCTAAAAAAATTATCTCATAGAGTAAAATAGTAGTTAATAGAGTTTGGAAAATGTAGGGAGAGGAGGTAGAGAGGGATTGGTTAACCAGTACAAAAAAATGGATAGGAAGATAACATTCTAGTATTCTGTAGCCTAGTAGCATGGTATAGTTAATAATAATTTATTATAGATTAAAATAGCTAGAAAACAGGATTTTGAATGTTCTCAACACAAAGAAATTATAAATATTTGAGGTGATGGATATGCTAATTACTCTGATTTGATCATTGCATCTTATATAGATATATCAAAACATCACACTGTAACCCATAAATATGTACAATTACTACATGCCAATTAAAAATAAAAAGTACATTTAAAAATTCCTGCTTCCAGAGACACAGATCATCAGAGAGATTCATTTATGTGTGCTAATCTGAGCTACCTCCCCTCTTCTGTGTGCTAAATGTACTGCTTGACAAAGACTTCAGTTGTCTGTGAACTCCCTAGCAGACTACCCACAACCATGTCCCAAACATTTTCTATCCTTCTTAGTTGTTCACTTCTGAACTTATCCCAGTATGGTTCAGAAATTAAACTGACGTGAGAAAATTGAAGTATCAGGTATGAACTCCTTCCTTTTCTCCTGTGCATCAGCCTATCTAGGTTGTCACTTATCCTTTCTTCCTTGCCTCTTGTCTCAGAGAAAGACAAGCCTGTCCTTATCTACAGGGATAAAGTCTGTCCTTATCTATTCCACTGATCTAGTTTCTTTCTACTGTTGTGAAATAATGCTCAGTTACCCCAGGATAACTAGTCTTTTGGAAGTTACATACAAAGTCATATGAAGTCAATACAAATAAAAGCAAGAACTAATTTATTGATCACAACTTAGTGTCTGGGTACCTCTTTTCAGAATCTCCATCAAAGAGCAAAGCATATCATCTATGTTATTGCCTAACCCCATGATTCTTCAGGCAATGTTGAGGTATTGGGCTCTCTAACTTTGTATTTGAAGTCTTTGACCTGTTAAGCTCCCTGGCTCTGGGAAGACTGTAGCTAGAGCTTCTCTCTTTTTATAGCTGTAAATACTTAATTTCTTATTTCATAGAGCCCTGAGGAAGGACTAGTAGTTCCACCCCTTCTTTCTCTAATTTTTTCTATACTTCTTATACTTTTGAAGTATAGAAGAATTTGAGTATCCTACCCAGAGGAATTTTCCCTAGTTTGGTTTCAATGGAAAACACTTTAGGAGCCTTATCTCTGTGAATCTATAGCCTCTTAGCTCTAATGAAGAATCAAACCTTCATGAACTTTTTTCTTCAATTATTATTATTATTTCCTCATTACCTGTAACTTCAACTCCCTTTCCTCTTCTTTCTTGTTCTCTCCTCTGTTCCTCCCCTTCATCTTTGTCTTCACTGCTCTCTTTCCATAACTCCCTCCCACCCCTTCCCTTCCTCCCTTTTCCATTGGCTGCTTTTCTTCTGCCCTTCTACCTACAAATATAAACAGGTACCAGTGTTTCTGATCTTGAAAGCATAGTCATTTTAACTTTATGTCCCCTCTAAATACTCTTCTATATTTTATTCAAATCTAAAACTCTCAATGGAATGAATAGTTACTGAATCTTTAAGTCTGAAATATTGCTAATATACTAAAAATTTTCCTGTCTAAAGTACCCAATGACTTCCTAATCACTAAATCCAATGTCCTTTTCCAATTCTCTTCTCCCATATTTCTCTTCTTCATTTGGCATTCTGAACCAAACACTCTCTCCTTCATTTTTTTCTATGATACTTCATTCTCTAGGTTCTGTTTTTATGTCTGTTAAGGCTGTATCTCTGTCTCCTTGGCTGTTTCCCCAAGGTGTCTGTGTATACTCTTTCCCTTGATGATTTTGCCTACTTGCTTGGCTTAATTATCCCTTTTATGCAAAGAAACATCTTTATTTCTAATGGCAACCTTCTCCCCCAAGCTCTAGTCTTGTACATGTGCCTAACTGATAAACACCCACACCTGGATTCTACAGAAATTTTAAACTAAACTAACTAAATTCACTACTTCCTCCACAAACCTAATGCGTTCTTATTTCTGTTGAGAGCACCATATGTCACCTAGACTTAAAACCTCAATGATTATGAATTCTTCATTATTTCTCTCTTCCAATATCCAAACAGTTGCCTCAACATGTAAGATGGCTATTTATAATCTCTCTTGTTGAATTTTCCTCCTTGGTATTGTCAATGTCATCTGTGCAGCTCAGGCCCCTATCCTTTGATGGCCAGATGTCTGCTTCAGGCTCTTAGTTAATCCTCCTGCTTCTAGAATCTCCTCCTTAAACCATGCAGCATGCACTTGTTTAATCTTATTAATAGCTGAATTTTAAAAGCTCTATACCTCCCTACAAACTACAAATTAAAACCTACTTTACTTGGCATTTAAATTCCCATAGGGTAGTCTTGACCTACCTTTCCAGATTTCTTTCCCATTCATCACCCATATGAATCATAAGCCCCAACCAAAACTGCCTTGTGCCTTCCTGCCTCTATGGCTTTGATTACAATATTCTTTCTGTTTTTCCCTTTGCTAATTAAGCTATGAGGTTCTGCTCAACTAGCAGATCTACTTGATCCCTCCTTCCCAAAGTACTCAGTCTCCCTTCCCTGACATCATTTGTACTATTCATTTGGCATGTTTCTTAAACTGCATTGCTTTCTAGTTATATAAGCACAAACATTAAACTATAAGTTCTTTGACCTTATAATGAATTAGAAAATACCTGAGACAGGATTGGATTGTAACACATAGTTTTCAAATAAATGGAATAATTTAGTAAAAGCCAATAATGTGGTTTTGACCTGAAAAATAAACTATAACTTTCATGGAGATATTTCTCTGACCATTCAAGCCAGTAGCCTTATCAAATTATTAGTTTAATGTCATATGATTTTGGCCTCTTAAAATTTTCAGGCAATTGGCAATAATTCCATCTAATAATTTATAGAGATTTGAATGAAGCCTCATTTACATATATAATTTTAATCTGATTTTAAGTGTTTCCTAGAAATAGTTACAATAATAATTCTTACTTCCTACAACTTCTGTGGATGTTTGAATAGTTTTCTTATAAGTAATATGATGACTACAAACATGAGGACTCTCTCAGGTCTGTCTTGTTCTTAGGCAAAGGTAAGAATAAAACTGATTCTTGCCTCAAAATACTTCTATAAACTTGTGTGGATATACCAATCCTCATCAACCCTGGCAGTCCTTCTTATGATCTTTCTTCCTAGGCATAACTGAATATTTCCAATGCTAGTTATATGAGTGGGTTATTTTTAGAGTAAAATTCCCATGGATTTCTGGAAAATCAATGCAAATTAATCTTTGAAAATTTTATAACCTTATAGCAACAAACAAACCACCAAAACATTTAAGGCCAGGCAACCTCCACAAATCTCATATCACAAACTAGAGATTATATTGGTGGTAGGAACTGGCAGAATATCTGATGTTTAAAATAACATCTTCACCTACTACTTTCGCCTATTATATCCTATACCATTTGTCCCAAGTGAAGGTCAAAGGGTACTCCTCCACTCAGGCAAAAAACAAGTGAATGACTATTTCACAACCAATACTAGCCCTAAATAAGAAAAGCTTATAAACGAGTATATTATTAAAATGAGAGTACTGTCAAATTAAAACTTGAGCATTGGAAACAAACCACTGCACTTAGGAGCAGAATTTATTAATTATTTGGCTTATTTGTATGGAAGCTTCATAAGTAAATGTTGCTTTAATTTAATATTACTGATAAAGTTTTCAGATAAGACTTGGAACAACCTAAATGAAGAAGTTTTATTTAAAACCTCACAGAGGAAAGATAATTTCCTAAACATAGGTAATAGATCATATATTGGTCTCCTGTCTTCCTAAAACCCAACTTTAATTGTAGTAAACGATTTTTCAAAAAAATATATACTTACAAGGACTGAGAACAAAAGACGGTACACTAGAAAACTCAATGAAATTTCAGAAGATTGAAAGTAGAGTTGAGGTAATGAATTTAACAGAGTGAAGGATGTTACAATCTAATATTTTGCAGAGGGAGATGGTATTCTCTAGAGAAAAATCAGCTTTCCCTGCAGAACAAGGAAATGTCAGGTCTTAGAGGCACCAGGTATCACACAAGACAGGGATGTTGCACAGAACAGAAAACAATGAGATGATTTCCAGGTCTTTCTACTGAGCAATTGGACCTCCAGATCCCAATGATTGCCCTGAACAGCCAAGTATCTACTTTCTCTCCTAAAGGAGATAAGAGGTTTACACTTTAAATATATTGATCCTAAAGGCTTTGAACATGGTAACACCAGACATAATAGAGGATGATGATTGTATGTAAGGCTGAAAAGAGGAAGTTTAAGTGCTTATTGTGTAGTGAAATCTGACTACAGAAAATAGAGGCTGATATTCAACACCCAAAAGTAGTGGACTAGATCTCTAAGGAAAGAAGCCAGAAAAAAAAGGAACCCAATGATTCCCAGCCAGCAATCTCTCCTAATACCTTTGAAATTATAGATTAGTTGACTACTGCTTGTCTAACTAGGCAGCTAGTAAACCTTACCATGAGATATCAACATACAGTCTTACTTTCTCGGCATTCTGTAAATGGTAGAGGCTATCATTAAAGAAGAATGAAGAAACCATGAAGAAATTCATAGGCTCTGTACTCAGTTTGACCCAGATTCTATTGCTGTCTTTATCTTTTTCTGATTGTAGTGACCTCTCTAAGCCTCACTTTCTACCTGTAAAGTAGGAATGATAATAAAAGTCCCACCTTCAAAACACTGTAGTAAAAATTAGATAAAATATTTATTTATTGCTGGATAACAAAAAAAAACATAAAAAATCATACCATACAATAATAAACATCTATTTTTGCTCTGGAGTCTATGTGTTGCCTTGGCAATTTTGTTTATCTGAGGTGGGATCCGTGGGCTCCCTCATGCATCTGTGGCCAACTGCAATGGCTAGAGCAGCTTTGTTGATATTAGCTGGACATTCTCACATATTTAGAGCTTTAGCTAAAACAACTGAGCTGACTTGACTCCATTCCATGTCTCTCATTGAGCTACAGGCTATGCTCAGCATGTTCTCATAGAAAAGGCAAAGGAGTAAGATAGGAATTGTGCACACAATTTCCAAGTCTCTGCTTACATCATGTATGCTAATATTCCATTAGCCAAAGTAAGTCAAATGGTCCATCCCAGAGTAAGAATGAGAAAGGACATCACAATTACAGGGCTCAGGATGAGGATTTAGGATGACCATTCATTAGAACCATAATGTAATCAGTCTTCCACAGCACTTGAGAGAGAAAATGACTTAGCTTCCCAGATCCACTTTCCAAAAGTTATGACTATACAATGGTTTGGCAATAGTTTTCTTATAACAAGTTACTGCTTATCTGAGCTTTCTTGGGTAGAGTTCTATTCTCTGCAATCAAGAAATCCCTTATTAAAAGAGTCCTAAATTTAGTGGAAATAATTTATGACAAATATACAGAGTAGTACACAATGGCAATAAGTAAAACTAAAACAGAGATCTGTGTGTGTGTGTGTGTGTGTGTGTGTGTGTGTGTGTGTGAGAGAGAGAGAGAGAGAGAGAGAGAGAGAGAGAGATTGATTCTTGGTGATGAAATCCATAGCTTTGTACATACTTGGGAAGAACTCTACCATTGAGCCCTAACACTTGTATTTTGTTGGCCAACTAAGTCAGATTCCTTTAACCTTAGTACTGATGAAGAGTTGTTTAAGGATGCTTCTTTTTCCTTTTAATTTTGCTGTGCTTTTCTTTCATTTTAATCTGCTGGGATTTGGAAGAATTCACTAATTTTATGGTAAATCACTAAGACAAGGCACATTTGACAATTCCTGTGTGATTAAAAAAATATATATGCTGCCCTACACAGACAAACCCAGTACTTTGAGTTATCTATTTCCAAGCTGCCTGTTTCAGCTTCAAGAGATATCTGGAAATATTTCACTCACTTCAGAACTTCCATAAATATTCAATGAGACTGAGTGACCAGAATAGATCTGCACATTTCTTCCCTTTGCAGAACATGTAAAGAGCGGAGAGACGTTGTGCTGATTTCCAGCTTTGATTCAGAAAAATCTTGGCTCTCAGAGCCCTGAGCATCTGTAGCTCCACACCCACCTGAGCTAATCTTGAATCAGCTGCTGAGACACGTCCAAGGATTTGAACACTCACATAGACTCACTAAAAGCTCTTCACGTGGGTTCTCTCAACCATCAACTCTTACTAATATAACATTTAACAGAGACTGATATAGAGCTACTAAACACCCTGCACTGCTGTGAGTTACCTAAGCATGCATGATAAAATGAACCTTCTAAGGGATCTAAATCCTGGGAATTTTTACACTTATTATCTTTAATGATATAATCTCAAGTATCTGATTTGGGTTGTACCCCTTCCCAGAACCAAGTTCCAGTGGGTATCATAAGCCAATGTGAAATTGGCCTGGTTATAACATAATATTTTCCACCTAGCCTGGGTCCTTACAAAAGAATTCCAGATTTGCTGATGGTTTTAGCTCTTATATCTGAAAGTACACCAACATAGAATGCTAGAGATGGCTGCATTTTCAGTTTCATAGATATTTTACTAATTTAACACTGGCTATCCAAAGCCTCAGCAACACATTTCTTATGGAGAAGAGGAAGCTCAAACTGCACAGTTCAGAGCAGAGTGTAGAGTTTTACAAATGATCTATTGACATTTATTTAATGTCTATATACAAACATAGTCCTACCCTTTAATTCATAGTTCATCTATTTCAGTTACTTTGATCAAGAAGACAATAAATGAAATCTCTCCAATTAGAGTCACAAGGCCTTGAAAGAAGCTTTAATAGTATTAATCATGTACTTTTATTATATACAAAATCTTCTCTTGTTAAGATTAAAGAATTCAAAATAGAGGAAGTGCAAAGATGAGGAAACAATAGAATTTTTCAGTGAAATTATTTAGGGTATTTTTTCTCATTAAGGGAGAAGATGAAAGGATTCAAAGTGGCCAATTTGAAGAAGCCTAGAATCCCGAAGGTCCAAGAGTTCTATGAAAATATTTCTGAGAGGTCTTTCCCTACTACAGCAATAGTGGAAGTGAAGCCTAAATGAATGGATTTTCTAGTTGCCTCACAGCAAACATCTCTGTCATATGCAACAACTGAAACTAAAACAAATCCTTTTGTTTAGTAAGCAATTCATTGAACACAAATTGTGGGCAAGGATAGTGCCTCTTAAAGTTTTTATTGATTGAAGCAAAAGCTTTATTTAAACATGTACATGTCCATTATAACAATAAATGGCACTTCTGATCCATAGAAACCCCTCTTAAGTAAAAATCCTCTTCTAGGCTAGGGATTTGGCTCAGTGGTAGAGTATATGCTCATCATGTGCAAGACCCTGGTTTCTATGCTCAGTGCAAAAAATAGCCACCAATACTTCTTAAGGAAATAGTCTGTCCTACAACATATAAGTTTCAAAATCTTGCTACTTCCTACCTTTAAAAACCTCTTCTGCTGCTATTCCCACAGAGCTCTCTGAAAATTCTTTAACTCTTGACACCATGAAATACTTTCCATACAACAAATATTCCAGATATAGTCAGTTTTCTTTACCTTCACACCTGTTGTTTCCCCCATTTTTCCCTTCCTCTTTACTTATCATTTAAATACTTAGCCTTGGGCAACCATCTCAGTCCAAGAATAATCATTCCTTTGGTCTTGTTTACCAATCTGTATAGAGAATCCAACATATTCTGATACTGTAACTATTTCTAGGAAACACTAAAAATCAAATTAACAAACTATTCAAATGCAAGCAAACTGCCACTATTTCCTCATCCCCAGGCTCCCTTGTCCTTGGGACACAGGTCATGATTTTGATTAGTTCATTTTTTGGTGTTTTTCTGGGTTCCTTAATTCATCCCCCATTTACAGAGTTATATATGACAATTTGGCAGATACAAAGCTCTTTGTCATGACTCAATTGGCATTTTAAATTATTTTAATTTCAAGAGAGGCAGCAGTGACACAACCATTTTTAACCACTAACTACTTAGAAACTTCCCTATTTAGGCAAATCCATTCTTGCAGGTAGAATGAATTTCATGATAAATTGAATCAGCAATTCACATGTCAAACTGAAGAGACTTTAGTTTCCACCTCATGGTACTTGTATTTGGAAGAATTCTCAGTGGCTTTGGAAGCTCTACTACTGTTAAAGGACAAAACTCTTAAGTCAGTATTCAGCTCAAGGATGATAAAAAATTATAATAAACCTACCCCTAGAACCACTGAGCAGAACCCAGAAAGAAAAGAAGAGCCCTGGGCTTCCTGAGAACTTGTTGAAGTTCAGAGAACCCCAGGGAAGGCCAAAGACAACAGGAACTAACCGTAAAACCCCAAGGCCTATAAGATGATTATTTATACTGACTGCAACTGAAACAGAAATAGCTTTTCATTCCTACCCCTATTCCCTGAAGGAGACTCATTGATGGGCATGTGTTTGGAAAATGTATATAATGCCATATTTTTAAAAAATTGATTATACATACAGTCATTCAAAATCTACAAGTTCAGGGCTGGGGCTATAGCTCAGTGGTGGAGCAGCAGCCTCGCATACGTGAGGCACTGGGTTCGACGCTCAGCACCATGTAAAAATAAGTTAATAAAGATATTGTGTCCACCTACAACTAAAAAATTTTTTTTTAAATGTACAAGTTTGCATACATAACATACATCCACAAGACTGACAAGAGAAAAAATAAAATAAAATCTGAAGCCTAAGTATGGAAACCCAAAGCAAAACATTATCATGTAATAGAATGAAAAGCATTGGCCTCCTCATCCATATTTGAAAATCCACTTAAAACATCATGAGAAATATAAATGCCAGTTAAAAGTGTTTATCTCAATAAAACATAGTGAGATTTGAAAGGGGTTAAGGGTAGACCTTAACTTTTTATTGTATATGTAGTTTACTCTTTATTTTTTACAATAAGTATGTGTTCATGTATTATTCATAAAATGAACAAGAGAGAAAAATAGTGTGGCCTGAACTCCTGGTGTTCATGACACATATATCAGATATTAATTAAACAAAAGTTTCCCCTCTTTGCTTAAATTTGGCATACCTACTAGGACTCATTCTTTGATTTGATATTTTATTTATCTGTCCCTTAGACATTTACTAGTATGAACATATTGTAGTAACCTTCCAAAATGCAGTCTAACATAGGCACATACCTCCACATACCTGCCTTTTCACCATTGTCTTCAAGCTGCTTATCAAAAGTTGTTGGAGGAAGGGCTGGGGTTGTGGTTCAGTGGTAAAGCGTTTGCCTAGCATGTGTAAGGCCCTGGGTTTGATAGTCAGCACCACATATAAATAAATAAAAAATAAATAAAGGTATTGTGAAAAAAAAGTTGTTGGAGGAAAGAGTAAGGAAATCTTATGAAAAACCAAGGTCATCACCATAATCAAATATAGATTGAGTTAGCCAGTGAGTTAACTAGTTGGAATGATTGAGTCTGTGTTTCAAAAATCCATGCTTCACTGTGTTTTACGTTATATGTTTGTACATGTGTGTTTGAAGTCATTTTTCAAACAAGGGTTTAACTGCTTTTTCTTTAACACATCAATAGGTAGTTATAGGTAGGTAGGCAGGCAGAGAGATAGATAGCATTAAAAAATCCTTTGACTCTGATATTCTAGAGTTTATAAAAAATAAAAAGCACAATTTTCATGTACAAAGACTGGTCACAAAAAGGATACATATTCTAAAGCTTATTTTTATATTCTAGAAGTATTAAATAGATGCATTTGATGTTACACATGCCTACTATCTTCAGCAACGGAGCAGCAGGATTCATATTTCAATTTTGCTTATTCTTATTTGCAACAACTCACACTGGGAAAACCCTCCTGTGTTGTAACAACATAATTCCTTTCAAAGACTGTTTCTTTTCTTAAACTACATTTTAAAAGAAACTCTCACTACAAAGGACATTTCACTGTGCTCTTTGAATAGATAGGTAATGATATTGTGATATTACTGAGAATTATGCAAAATGAAACAAGATCTAGGGAAGCAAGTATGGTCACATACATGTCACCAAAAAGGCTTGAGAACTCTTCTGTGTTGAGTTTTGGTGACCCCCTGTTCCTTAACACAACAAAGACCACATTCATACACAGATATCCATGTAAATATGTTGGCCACTATATTATTTCATCTAGTGATTAGAAGGGAAAGTATATTATCATTGAACACACAGGAATAACTGAAAAAATAATGATATGAGGGAATTGAGACAACAAGTATTTACTGTAGGCTCTTAGAAGGATTGGCAGTCAAGGGAAAAGTGAAAAGAAAAATGATTTTAAGATTTCCTGTTCTCAAGGAACTTTCAATCTAGGTCCAGAGGAAAGATCAATCTTTGTGAAAAATGTAGAACAGTTAATATCCAGAACTAATTTTAACTCTCATAAAAAGTCATGTTCCCAAACTTTTCCCCTCCCTAACCAACTTAATGAATACAAATCTCTGATGGTAGAGATCAAAAATCTATATTTTAAGAAGCTCTTCCCTGGGGCTGGGGTTGTGGCTCAGCGGTTGAGTACTCGCCTTGAACATGGGAGGCTCTGGGTTTTATCCTCAGCACCACATAAACATAAATAAATAAAATAAAGATGTTGTGTTCAACTACAGCTAAAAAATAAATAAATATTTTATAAAGAAGCTCTTCCACTAATTATGATGATGAGTCCAGTTTGGGAACCACAAAAGGAGAGATAACACAAGAGTATATAAGGAGGTATTAGATAATTTGGGGTTGAGAGGAATCAAAATGCGTGAGGTAATTAGAGAATAATAGGATCTATGAGGCAGGACTGATCAGGAAAGATTTCCTAGGGAAGGTGAGACTAAGAATTCACCTTGAAGGACAAGTAAGTTTTTGACTGACAGGAAGAAAAAGGTATGATATTTCAAGAGGGATAATATGAAATGATCCAAAGGATGGATGTGAAAATGAACAATTGCAGAGCACACCAACAAACCAGCATTTGCAGAGGGACCACTATTGAGAAACAGAGTGAGAGATCATACCTATAAGGGGGAATTGGGTTCCTAAAATACCTAAACCAGGGCACAGTGCTATATGCGTGCAATCTCAGCGACTTGGGAAGCTCATACAGGAGGATCACAAGTTTGAAACAAGCCTTAGTGAGAATTTGTCTTAAGAAAAAAAAAAGAGGCTGAGAATGTAGTTAAGTAGTAAAGCATCACTGGGTTCAACTCCCAGTACCACCAAAAAGGAGCAATGCTTTGTTATGGTTTAGATATTAGGTGTTCCTCGAAAGCTCATGTGTGAGACAATGCAAGAATGTTTAGAGGAGAAATGATCGCGTTATGAGAGCCTTAACCTAATCAGTGAATTGATCCCCTGTTGGGATTAACTGGTGGTGACTGATGGTGGATAGGGTGTAGCTGCAGGAGTTGGGTCATTGGGGGTATATATTTTGCACCTAGCGAGTGAAATCAATCCTCTCTCTCTCTCTCTCTCTCTCTCTCTCTCTCTCTCTCTCTCCCCCCCCCACCCCCACCCCCCGATCATCATGTGAGTTACATTCTTCTGCCACACTCTTTCTCCATGGTATTCTACCTTATTGTGAGGCCCAAGGAATGGAGCCAGCTATCTATGGACTGAGATCTCTGAAACCATGAGCCCTTAAATAAACTGTTCCTCCTCTACAATTGTGCTGGTTGGGTCTTTTAGTCACAGCAGCAAAAAAAGCTGACTAAAACATGCCTAGAACAAAAATGTTTCTTCCAGGAACCATAATTTTGATAGTCTTTGCAAACAGATATTCCTTTGATTGCAGAAAAGAGAACAAGATATGGAAAAATTGGACAAAATAGAAAATGCAGTACCTTCTTTGTGGAACACAAATTACTGCCAGCCTCTACAATAACTCTAAAAAAGCATCAGATGATAGTTCCAGAGCAAATGCTTAAAACTCAGTGGTTTCCTATTTCCCCTAGGATAAAAGGCCAAACTATTAAGCATTACTTTCAAGGTGCTTTATAATCTTTCCCTGCTCTTGTCCTTTATCATACTTCTTGCTACTCATGTCATTGCACTCCATGCCCCAGTCTTACTGAACTATTCTATGAACCCTAACAGTCAATTTAATTCTTTCCCTGCCTTTTCTCTGCCTAAACTACTCTACCAACTTGGTTAGCTAATTTTTACTTACCTTCAAATTTCCTCTTAAATTGATCTCCTCCAGTAATCCTTCCCTGATGCTTCAAGTCTGTAGTCTGTGACACTCTTATGCCCTAGACAGAGCACTTTGTACTTGTCCCCATTTGTGCCCTGATTAAACTAAGGCAATATACAAAACATTATATAAGTACCATCTATTTTATGTCTCTTTGGTTAAATAGGGTCCTGATCCTGACATCAATTAGGTCACAATGCATCCTATTTACTATTATAGCTGCAGTGCCTAAAAAAGCACCTAGCACATATTACATGCTCAATAAACATCTCCTGAAAGAATTGGATTTCTATAATTAATTCAATGAATAAATGAATGAACAAAGAAATAAGTACAGGTACCATTAGAACAAACCAAAGGCCCCATACATGGCTTTCAGGCTGGGTCATATTGATAAAATTAACCTTCCAATCATTCCACTAGTAACAAAAGAAACCCAAGCAAAAAATTTTGCAAAATTTCTCTTTTCACTAATACCCCAAGAGTGATTCAGAACTTTCATTTTTCACTTTGCACTATCAGTGGTTAATGAAGATATATATCAAAATAGAAAAATTCTTGCATGAACGTGAAGGCAATAATGAAGCCAACTACATGATTACCTGCTCTCCAGTACACAAAAATGCTCCCTCAACTATTATTGATCAGTCAGCTGCTATTGTCACACCCTCTACACAGACAGCTATGGCACCTGTCTATTTAGCATAAGAGAAGCTGAAATTCTTGAAAGACTTAATAATTTTATACTCAGATGTTACAACATTCATCTGGCTCTGGTAATAGGGTTTCAATCTCTTGTTGAATCAAGCTCAGTTGCCTCCCATTTGATATACAATGCAAGTGAGACAAACTGAAAGTAATGCTGTTTAGCAGTTTTAGTCTCCTATTAAAAATTTAGTGGCCTCCAATATCAAATGAGAATCCATTTGATATCACAGATGTGCCCTGATTAAACTAAGGCAATATACAAAACATTCTAATTCATCCCAAAGACCAATTTGAAAGTGAGCAGTTATTTGCTTCTCAAAAACAGTAGAAATGAAACAAAATATATTTTATTTATTTTTCAAAAAGATTCACAATAGGATGTTGAGATAGTGAGTATTCCTAGTGCGTTGGAAACATTTTATTTACAACTATCCTATTTAAATATATGCTCTTGACAATATTATTTAGGATAATATAAAAAAAAACATAAGTTTTAAAGATGAGGAATTTAAATCTCCACTCTTCCACTTCCCAATATTGCACTTACTAGCTATATGCTACAAGTCTAAAGTTCAAAAAGGTTAAATAACTTGCCCAGTTTCCTCATACGTAAAATGAGAATAAAATGCCTACTTTACAAGGCTGCAGTGATGATTACATTCAGTAATAAAGGTGAAACATTTGGTAAGTGTGAGGCTCTCCATGAGTTCTATATTTTGTGACTGGTACATAATGCTAATTTTTGTTTTACTCTTTTTTTTTTTTTTTGTGGTGCTGGGGATGCAACCCAGGACTTCACACATACTATGTAAGTGCTCTACTCCTAAACTACACCTCCAGCCCCATGATTGTCCTTTCTTATTTATGTTTTCAGCAGCACAGTGTTGGAGAGTACATGGGTTTTGGTATCAAACAGCACCGAACGCAAATTCTAGTTCCACTATTCCTACCTTGGTTTAACCCATTATGTCCCATCATACTATATAGAATTGAACACTTGGGACTTAGTAGGTTAACCAAGTTATTCAGTATTACTGAGTTTTCACTTCCTTATCTACAAAATGCATTTAGTAAACCTACATCCTGGAGGTTGTTGGAAACAATGAAGATAACATTTTAAATGCTTATTTATCACAGTACCTGGCACATTGAAAGTCCTCAATAAATGGTAGCTATTATTATCCTTGTAATTACTGTCATCATTTACTCCATAATGAGGTATACTTGTGTTAAATTACTAAAGGAAACCTCAGCTAGGCCAAATAAATAACAAAAAAATACTTAGGAAAATTTCAATGGTTGATTCTAGCTATAGGTCTTTAAAAGTTGATTTGGTAAAATCATCATGAAGATAAAATTATCCACTAAATCCAAAGATATTTGAGTCATGTAGACCAAAATTGTTGTTCAAGAAATTATTCTTGTTGAGGTGGTTGTGTTATCACAGTGTGTACTCAGCCTAATTTTGCCTCTCATCAACTTGAACCAATTATTTGATGTTATTCAACTTACCTTGGAATAAGAATCAACATTTATTTTTAAGATTGCATAATCGAATAAACACAGAAGTCAGCAATGTGTATGAGAAACACACATGGATGATATAGAAGGAATGTCTGCTCTGGATTGGAAGTTGGCATAGATAATCTTTAAATTCCCTTCAAACTCTGAAACTCTAAATCTCTAGACTCTCACTTGCTGTATGACTGCGACCCAGCAGCTGTACTTTTCTGGGACTGGAACTCTCCATCTATAAAACAGGGCTGTACTTTTATGGGACTGAATCTCTCCATCTATAAAATAGGGGAGTTGGCTCTAACATACTGTGGTTTTACTTTAATCACTATAGTATAACTATGAGGGCAGAGAAACTGAAATTCTGATAGCTATTGCTCTTAGAAAAATCAACTCCAAATAAAGCTATGGGAAAATTTTCTCCCCCTTGTCCAGGGTCTGTGTCATTCATTATAAAATCACAGTGAAGTGATTACTAATTTGCTTGGCAAATGCAGACAAGAACAAAATCAAATCAGAACCTTCAAGAAATACCCTTTATTCTAGGATTGGAGTTTAATTTAGTAAGAAATTGTTTTAAGGGGCCTATACTGATACAGCAGGTGAGAACAACTACCTTTGGAAACACAAATACCATAGAATTCAAATCCTCTGATAATCAGGCAGGAGAGAACAGGAGATATACTTCACAGGGACAGTTTAGGGGAGAAAAAGATCTATTGAAATTTTGACATTACATGTGAAATGAACCCTTGGCAGAAGACAAAATGGGGATCAGATATTTTAAATTTGCTTTTGATGATACCTAGTAAAATGCAGGCTAACCATAAGTATATAAAAGCAAATTTCAAATTTCTATTATATTTTTGCTATATTCTGCTGTAAGGAAATTGTGGCTAGCTAAACTTCAGACAGCTATCAGAGCAACAATGACCTTAGACATTTCCTGCCACAATGCAGACAGTTCCAGAGAATGTTGCTGCAGCAACCCTTTTGAGCCTGGCTCCTACAACTGCCCCATGAAGTTCCTGAACCCTCAGTTAGTCACTTGGCCTTTATTTATATTTTTGGGACCTTGTACTGATTCCTGCTTTCACAGTATCCAACACCAGCCTGTTTTTGCCTTACACTGAATACTCAATCCACTGTAACAAGGTGTGTAGAATGGACTGGGAAACAAGAAAGGAAAATGAAAGACTATATAGGAAACTATTATAATACTTCAGGTGTAAGAGGTTTAAAATGGGGTGGTAGCAACAGAATGGGATAGAAGTAAGTGGATTGAACTATATTATGAAGAAGATACAACAATAAATTGACTTCTTTTTCTCTGGTATTTTATGTTCACAATGAATGCCTAATTGTGTCATCTGATTTCGCTGCTTTCTTTGTCAAACTGGTATATTTGTTTCAACATGCCAACCAAAAAATAATTCTACTTTGGAGACTGAATTTCTCACTTTTAAATACTTTTGGTGATATGTGGATATAGTCTAAAACTTAACAATTCCAAGAAGAGTGACACAGAAGGGAGCATAAATTTAAGTGATAATTCAATCTAAAGGAGCAGAAAGGCTATAGTGTGCCTCTGTCCAAAACCTCCTTTTATAAAATATTAATATCCTCAAATGGAAAGATTACCTATGATGCACACTGAGTGCTCTTCAAATGGCAACTGGCCAAGAAGAGAATTTTGTAACACCAATATATTAAGCTCTCTGTAAAAAAAAAAATTGTTTACTGCTAAAACTTGTGCACAAAAAAATTAGAAACAGAATCAATGAAGCATATGCCTCAGCATATCCTTTTAATCAGTCTCTTGCATATATTAGTTTAATTCCTATTGTTATATTTTCATCCTCACTGGAATGGGTCTTTCTTTACCATGTTTGAGCCCCCAAAGCCACAAATTTAGAAGCAATCCAAATAACATACTTATGGTCTGACCCAGGCAGTTCACCAGTTATTTTGATACCTAAAGTTTGTCTCTAAGCCAAGGTATGTCCAGAAAAACAGTCCAAAAGCTACGCTATCATTTAGATTCTTGAACATGGTGGTGTTTAAAAGATTTGGATGCTTCATGAATTTTCTTTTTCAATTTTAATCCAGCTGTTTACAGTTTCCACCACTATTCTTAGAAGTTGGCTCTTTGAGCCTGGCTTTCTTCAAATTGCCTATGGCCTGTTCAGAAACAAGTATAGACACCTGACAGGTCTCCAGGAGATTCCTGGCAGATGAATCAACAGCAAATTCAATAATTTCCCAAAGTATATGCGTTATACACGTTGATGATTCTTTTAACAGATATTTATCAGACATTTATCATTTAATTTAGACTCCTTTGGCTGAACTCTGAACTTACTTGTTAGTTTAATCAAGCAGCTGTTTTGACGCAGACTTTCTAACAAATCTCCCAGTTGTTTTGATGCCCATCCGAAAGAAGACCCCCTAGGCATAGGCTGGCACAATTAATATAACTAGTTGACATGATTACTCCTAAGGTTCTGGCTTTCAGGGAAATTTCATCTCCAGATTTTATTAAAGTAGCTGAAAGACTCACATCTTTTTATGTTCTAATGTTCGCCTACAAACCGTAGTTATAGTAACCAAGAGCAAGTGCTCAGCCTCAAAGGATTATCAGATTTGAAGCAATGGACTAGATTTGGCAGCTTTTCTGCTGTCCAAGGTGCTTAGGGACTTAGAAGCAAAATAGTCTTTTACCTTTTCTCATTCTTACTTTGAAATGCCCACTTTCTTGGGATGCCAGTCTGACTTTCATGAGAAGCCCCTACACACACACACACACACACACACACACACACACACACACGTAGGCAGCAGAGAGAGAGAAGATGGTAAAATGTCAGGTAAGAAAAGATGAAGGGTCAATGGAAACTACTTGAAAGAACAATATTAAGGGAAGAACTCCCCATAGTATCTGGACCTGAAACTAAAACAAAGAATGAGTAGAATGTGAATTCTCAGAAAGGAACACATAGTGAATTCCAGGTGTAAGCAAAGGCCTGGAGGTGAGAATAAGTATCACATGAGTACACAACCAAGCCAGGCAAAGCAGATGATCCTTACTGCTTCAGAGCTACAAATGGTGGTAGTAAAGCTTTTGGCAAGAAAATGTTGCAATTTCAAAACACCTTCAGACATGAATCTAGAATGCCACGTCCATCTGATTCAGCCAATGGGATGTGGGTTTTGATTGAAGCAGCATAGTAGGCAGAATAATTGCCCCCAAAGATGCTCAAGTCCTAATACCCAAGGACTTTAAATATGTAAATATGGTAAAAGGGACTTGAGATGGGGAGATTTTCCTGAACTATCTGGTCAGAAACAATGTAATTAGAGGGGTTTTATAAGTAAACAAGGTAGCAGTAGAGTCAGAGTTAGAGGAGATGTGTTTAGAAAAACAGTGGTCACTGGGGCTGGGGTTGTGGCTCAGTGGTAGAGTGCTTGCCTAGCATGTGTGAGGCACTGGGTTCGATTCTCGGCACCACATAAAAATAAATAAAGACCCATCAATGATTAATAAAAAAAGAAAAGAAAAACAGTGATCACAACTGTGATTGCTACCATTGAAGGTGGAAGTAGTCACAAGTCAAGAAATGCAGGCAGTTTCTAGAAACTGGAAAAGGCAAGGAAATTGCCTGCAGGAGGAATACAGTGAAATACTTTGGTTTCAGTCTAGCAAGACACATTGAACTTCTGTGTGATCTCCAGAACTATAAGACGATAAATCTGTGTTTGTTTTAAGTCATCAAGTATATGGTATTTATTACAGCAGCAATAGGAAACTAATATAAGCAGTCTAATACATAATATTCAAAGGGACATGAAAAATTCAGGGTTCACTTTATCTAATATGTATTTCCCATAGACCCATGATTTGGGGGTGGCAAAAATAAGCACTGAAGGTAACATGTTGAAAGCATATGATCAATCTATTAGAAAACAAACCCCCATTAAGTGACAAAAGGATAAAAGCACAAATTTACATACTATTAATAATTATTATGAAAATAGTGAAAGCACCCATAATTTTTCTATAGATACTCCATGCCAGGCACTTTACATTTCAACTACCACTAGAAACTTTTAAAAAGTATGTTGTCATTATCCCTATTTTACATAATCCTGTTCTACATATGAGGATATAAGCCCCAGGGAAGGAGTCCCAAGAACCAAAGAGACAGAAGCTCAGTAATGTAGGTTGATAATCAGGGCAAGGCTCTAGTCACAGAATAGAACTGTAGTAATAAACAGAAAAGTGAGGGGAAACCCAATGGCTCATCAGAAGTGCAGGAGGAAAAAAGGGCTGCAGTTCAGTGGACTTGTGTGTACCCAGGACTCATACCAAGTATGCTGGATCCACGCATGTAAGGCAACATAAATTATTCCAGGCTTTGCTTTTTTGGAGAGGTTGAAAGTTCAGCAGAGGGGCAAATCCAGTTAGCTGAAGCAAGCCTCTTCTTGTGGCTACCTTTCTGCTAATCTTCAGACATTCATATTACTCTGTTGAACTCACATAGATCATCAGTCATCTCCAAGGCTAACTCATTGGCAATAAACTCTGGGTGTTCCCACAAGTACCTCAGCTTCCTTCAGCCTCATCATCATATTCCCCCAAACAGACTCTTCTCTCCATAAAAAAAACATCTCCTTTGCCTTCTTTAAGGCTTGGTACCTAGGAATAAGTTACGCATTCTCTAGGAAGCAGAGGAGGCAGTTCTGGAAAAAATCTCCAGGATAATAATGGATAATGGTTCCTGTTGACCCCAGCCATTTCTACTGAGTTATTGCTTCTCCCTTAAATTGTTTCTCCTTTCGTTTGTGTTTAGAACTACTCCTGGTCCCCAGGAGGTGTGGATCACCTCATTTAAAACCAAAACCAAAAATAGAAAGAAAAAGAAAAACTCTCAAAATGAAACCTTTTTCAAACCTGCAGCATCTATATACAATCCTACAGTTCCAGCCTAAAGACTATGATCTAATTCCAAGGTGACAGGGAATGGTTTCATAGATTGGTATTTTTAAGCCAAAGATTCCAGGCTTTCTTGATTCCCTACAACATCACCATTTACCTTACAGGCATTCTGGGATGACCCATGCAGTTTCTTCCTCCCTCTCTTCCTCCATGGAAAATAGTTTTATAAAAGTTTGCCCATAACAGTTTGACAATAGAACAATTTTATAGTCAGGTAATCAAAAAAAGCAGAGTGAGTTACCACTAATCCTGAGAAGTTTTTCATGACCCTCATAAACTCAGTCAAATGTCTTTTTTTGGGGGGTGCTCACAGCACCCACAAGGGCCTCAGATGAGATGATACATAGTAACAGAGATATAGAGCAGGATTGGGGAAGACAGAATTCATCATACAACTTTAAATAGCATTCTATTATCAGACTGCACTGCTTGTAATGTACTATGAAATAACAAATTTATAAATTCTATGTAATTATCTTATGAATAGCACAATTATATGACATTGTATTCTTTGTGTAGGTTAAAAGAACTCATTTGTTAAATATAAATCACAGCTTGTTATTCCTGTTTTGGTATTCCTTTATTTTTTAAATACGTGACTCAAAACATGGAAAACACTTAGGTCTCAGTCTCTTAGGATCCCTGGTGGCCCTTACCTTTCAGAATTATACAGAATATCTACTTTTCTAACTGCCTTGGAGCAGAAGTTCTCAACCCTAAATGTACCTTAGAGCCACCTGGGGAACTTTGAAGACCATTGATACCTAATCCCCACCCTCACCAATTGGAATTCTGGGGAAAGCCCTAACATTTTATGTCTGAAATGTCCCCCAGGTGGTTCTGACACATACTGAGGGCCTAGAACCACTGGTGTGGCTTGGGATCTCCTTATGAAGACAGGGTCAAGTCTGTCCTATTTATGCCTTGTATCCTGTAAGTACTGCTGGGTTACTGGTTAAAGAATGGTCCATCTCTCCAAGCTTCTCTGTCCATGACTTTCTAACTTCTTTTGATGGTTCATCTTCTCTGTCAGGCACTTTCTCCCTTTCCCCAAGTCAGTGTTCCTCGCACCTGGCTGTGCTTCCAAATTACCTAGGGAGCTTGTTTTAAAAAAAAATCCACATCCCCAAACTCCACTCCAGACCACTGAAGCATGTCCTCTGGAGTAGAATCAGGAATCTTGTGTTCTGACCTGCTGCTTCCTTTGAAATCACTGCCATGCTCTATGCTAACATCACTTATAAAGGATTATCTCCTTTATAGTGATCCTTATTCCTACTTCAATTCATCTTGTAACTATTTTTCTTTAGGTGTTTGAACTTATGTCGAGGGAGAGGAAAGGGAGAGAAGAACTTTCCGATAGAACTTACATCATAATAGTGGGTATGAAACAGGTTTTCCATTCCTATTTTATAAAACTACCACAACGTAACGTCATTTAGCCCAATATAAGACCTTTGAAATGTTATAGACAAGTAATCAGACCTAACAATTCACAGATGGAAGTGGTCATGCCTGTGCCCCAAGTTGCATGGAAGGAAAATGTATGCCTGTGTACCTGAGATTAAACTGAGCTCACCAGCCTTTTTTCCCCTAA
Organism: Marmota flaviventris; assembly: GCF_047511675.1. Classification (NCBI taxonomy): domain Eukaryota; kingdom Metazoa; phylum Chordata; class Mammalia; order Rodentia; family Sciuridae; genus Marmota; species Marmota flaviventris. Next base: position 105,966,036 of record NC_092518.1, read on the forward strand.
ATCTCTGGTTTATTTTTAAACTACTTTTTCTTTTCTTCTGTGCTAAAATTAAACACCTCTGATAAATCTTGACTACCATTCAAAACAGTGGCAATAGACTGCATGCAATTTTCCTTTAGCTCCCTAACAGATCTCTTTGGGTCCTTTGCATTCTTTCGCAGGTTTGTTTTATCTCTTAATCCCTCTCTTCCCCCAAGGAAAGAGGCTGTTTTCCCAGAGAGCTTCCTTTAGTTAGCCACCCCACCGACTCCCCCGGAAGGCTGTAACACCAAGGCTAATGAGTACCCAATTTTTGCACTTTTACACTTTTCCTAATCATCACAACAAACACATATTTAGGAAAAAAAGAAGAGACTCAGGCCTGTGATTAGAACCTTCTTGACAAAGTACAGTGGAATACCAGGCTGTCTTTTCCTCAAAAAACTCTCTTTATATACTCAATGCTACCTAAAATCCTATCATTCCTGATGTACTCCTTTGGCTTAAGGATATTTTCAATCTTTTTTATTACTTGGCATAGTAATTATGTAATCATTCATTTGTAATTTAGTGAGAATAAATATCTCAGTAATTTTGTTTTATATCAAGGGAATAAAATGAGAGCTAGAGAATGTATGGGTCCCTGGGATCTGGGGGGAGGGGAAACAGGGTACCGCTTTGGAGAAAAGGAGCATAAATAGAAAAGTATATGCTCAAGAGAAAATTTTACCACCTTCCTCATTTTGAGTAGGTTGGACTGAATAAAACCTCTTAGATTAACAATAAAAACTTATTCTGCCTTCAGATGCCAGTGCTACCAACCAACCCTCTAATCAGTAGCTGTACTGTCATATTTACCTATCTTTTGGAGAATAGGAGTCCCACACATTGTCTTGAGAACCCTTTTCTATGAGTAAGAATGTTGAGAAGGGATATGAGCTAAATGCTGCAGTTGTTCTTCTCCAGCTCAGGATCTCATTACTCAGGACCCCCACCCCTTTCCCACCAGCAAGACATATGGCCACATAAGGTACTTAAAACTAAGAGGTGAGTCACACGGCAGGGGGGAATATCCTCATTCATTTTCCCTTTCTCTCTCGCTCTCTCCCCATTCCAGGGCTTAATATTAAAACTGGTAAACAATGGCTTTGCCTTTCCTTCTCAAGAAAATATGTAGATTTCTTGCCACAGGTCATTAGAGACATCATTTTCCAACTGCCTCAAAATATTATGCCAGGCTTCAAAGAGCCCTTGACCACCAGGGAACTCTCTCCACCGCTGATTAGCTTTCCACCTCCATACAGAATCCAGCTAATCCATTCTACTGCCTGCTTCTGCAGCACTGCACACAGCTTGGTAGGCAGGCAGGGTAAGAAGGAACTGTTTCTTGGCACCAAGCGTATTATCCAAAAGTCAGTATAAAACTCCACAGATTTGGACCAATTCAGGAAAAGGCTTCAGGGAATTTGTGAAAAGCCTGAATAATAGAATCTGTCAATGCTAGAAGGAGCTTTGGAGATCATCTACTCCAATGGTTCTTAAACTTCAAACTGTGTGTGTGTGTGTGTGTGTGTGTGTGTGTACGCACACGTATGAAGAGATGGAAAGGGATCAAAACCCTTTACTGAAAGGAAATCTCATCTAAAATCCTGGTATCTAAAATTGATTTTTTAAAGTAAGCTGGCTGCTCTAACTTGAGTAATCTGAAAGACCTAGACTCCAATCATTCAGCCTCCCCCTCTCCCTCCCTTGGCAGCCCTTGCGGCATTGTCACAGAATCCTAGGGCTTCCCACAATATTGCTGGAAAACCACTGATCCATTCCAATCCTCTGATAAGAAATTGAGGCCAACAGCAGGGAGCATGATTTGTTCAAGGTCACACAGCAATTCAGTGGTGGAACTAGGAGTAGAACACAGGTCACCTGGTGGCCAAGACAATGTATTTTCCAAATGCCACAAAACATTTTAATAGCATTTATTGAACTTTCTCAAATGACAAAAAATAACAACTGCTCATCATAGAAAATTTGGAAAGTCAATTAAAGAATCAAAATATCTCATAATTCTACCACCCGCAGAAAACAATGAGGGTCTTTTTATCAGCCTTTTTATATGTATGAAACATAAATTTTTATAAAGTTAGAATCAGTGTGGCTTTTACTCTTATTTCACAATTCTCATTCACCTTTCAACATCATTAGTCTTTTGCAACATCATTTTAAGGACTAAATAGTATTCTAATTTAATGTGCTATAAATAATTCAGTTTATACTTTTGAGCATAGTTTGGAAACAGGTGTAACATCTGCCTTAAAGAGTCATACAATTAAATATTAATATATACTTTTAAGTTAGCTAATCTCAAGAAACCATAAAATTGACCCATTAATAAGTACAAGTATCTCCCAATGACATTATATTGGCATAACTGGGAAGAGAAGCTTGTTAATTTTAACTGCTGACTATCTTAAAGCACAATATTCAAGCACTCCTCCCCAATGAACTCACTCTGCCTTTTTGAAAAGACCCCACCTATTTAAATACCAGTTCTACAATTTCTGGCACTGGTCAAATTTTAGACAAAAATCTACCATTGGTAACTGTCATCTTTCACCACTACTCTCATTTTTCTCTTGATTATTTGCCTTCAGATTCTTGCTAAGTGAAAGGGAACTGAGGGTGAGTGATACACTGAGCCATATCCTGAACCCACATTTCACTCCCCAGAATCTCTGCCCAGAGTAAGCCAAGAAAAGTCTCAACTTCAACCTCTTACCCAAATCAGATTCCTTCTCCATTTGTTCCTTATATCCTGCCAAATACCCCCACTTAAAGGCTAATATAGACTTAGGTTCTGAGTCTCAAGACTGCCCCTGGGCAGGAGATGTACAATTGATTTAAACTTAGTACTGCTGTCAATGTCTTTTACCCAGACCTAGCTCATCTTCGCCTGGTCAAATTTGTCAGTCTCAGTCCCAGATACCTGATTTACTGTTGTCCAGATACTCTCTTCAACCTCTATGCCATGATTCTATTATTTTTAATCTCTTTCTATGTATGATTCCATTATTTCAAGTATTCAACACTGTGTTTATGATCTGCCTAAATTCCCTGCATTCTGGATGCTGCTTTTGATACCTTCTTTGGTTGATCTTCCTCAACTGCTTGCACCTACCTGTTCCCCCTTGCCTTTTATGGTTTCTCCAAACATGATTGGTTTGGATACCTAATGGCCCCCTCTGTTGCCAAGCTGAACATCAGCATCACACCTGATGTTAAACACATATATTTATTTCCCTTCTCTGTCAGATGTCATGCTCTAATAAAAACTAGAAAGCAAAGTCTGACTCAGACTTTAAGTGGCTCTTTTTTAGAACCACTCCTAACTTCCATTTGGCTAGTATCCTCAGTCATCCATCTGTTTACACTCATCTACACACTATGCTGTCCTACTCATATCTGTTCCACCTGGACAAGACTTTATGCCATAGCTCAAAATACATTTGGAGTTTGCTTTTGAAAATTACCTGTGCAGGCATAACAAATTCACCTGAAAAACCTCATCAAAATTTCTTTGCTTTGAGTATAGATTTTATTGAGAAAGCAGCAAGAAATTTAAAGAGAGAGAACTCATGAATAAGCTTGAAAAATAATTTCCTGATCAATCCCTCCTAACAAGAAAGGACACTATGAGCTAGATCACTGCTAAGTAAAGAAGCTAGTCATATGGTTAATATTTGTTCAAAAATAAAAGTATACATTTTTTGATATAAAGTAATGTCTAAAAGTTTAGCTGCATGTAAATAATATGTACTCAATACATGAATACATACAATAGAAATTCAAAGTTCCTATTCCTAATCCCACCACTTCAGAGATAGCTATTTTTAAACATTTACAGCAATACTTTCCAAAAGAAATATGTGAAAACATATGTGATTTTAAATTTTCTAGGAGCTACACGGAAAAGGAGGGGAGTAAATTAATATTTTCTTTAATTCAGTTCCAAAACAATATCAACTAGTAATCAACATTAAAATTATTAGTGAAATAATTTACACATTTTGGTATTGTATCTTGAAAGTCCAGTGTATAGTTTACAGTTACAGCACATCTCAATTCTGACTAGCCCTCAAGCTGCTCAATATCTACATGTAGCTAGTGGCTACCATATTTGACAGGGCTACTAAATTGTACATACATTATTCCAGACATTTGTATGCAGATATAAATATTTATAAATATACTGCTTTACAAAATATAAATATGCTATTCATACTTTCATAGCCACTATCCTTTTAACAATATAGGATAGATGTACATCCACATTAACATCTATAAATATCCCTAATCCTTTTCAGTCACTGTATTATTTCTATTGATGACAATAAATATATTTTCCTATTATAATTAGCCTTAATTTTTCTTTCTGTTGCTCACTGTTCTATTATAATGTTCCTCAATTTTTTCTGTTCTAGCTGATTTCTATCACCTTGTAACTAAGAGTTGTGCTAACACAATTTGCAACAGTTCTTTAACATATGAAGAGAATTACTTTTTGTCTGGCGTAAATGTTGTGAATAGTTTTCTCAATTTGTTTCTCTTCCAACATTTTTATGTTGTACTTTGATACCAAAATGTTGCACACAGGTGTGTGTGTGTGTGAGTTAATAATGATTCAAATCATTTCATGTTGTTCCTGGCCTTTTTATCATACATAGAAAGTTCTTATCTGCCCTCAACAACATGTAAACATTCACTTACATTTTCTTCTAATATCTTTATTTAAATAATTAATCCTTCTGGAATATTATTTTTGAGATGTAGGTAGACATAATTTTTTCACACATTGCCATTCAATTGTCTCCAAATTCTTTTAAGAATAATCTAATCTTTCAAATATTTTAATATATAGATTGTTATACTGTTATATGGCTTGACAGATATTTTAGCTTCTGGATCTTCTATTCAGCTGTGTCTATCTATGTGGTTATTCCTGTGCCTGTCACATACATTATTGTTAAAGAATCTTTTGACATCTGGTAGGAAAATTGCCCTCTTTCATAATTGGTTATTTTATGTTTTTCAATTGCCTTAACTACATTATCCATTTGTCAAATTCACCCAAAAAAATCTTTGAAATGCTTCATTTTTTTTAATTATATGAGGACAACTCACATTTTTAAAATATTGAGGGTGTCCCTCCACCTATTCGTTGTGACCTAGTATATGATAAATTGTTGTAAATTATCCATGACTATTCTAAAATCTGCATATCCCACAAATTTATCTCAAAGTTTGTGTAAAACTGAGCTTTTTAGCAATGCTATTTAAATCTTTTCATTATTCTTAATTTTCTTTCTACTTGGCTTCCTATTTCAAGTGAAATATACTAAAATTTCCTGCTATAATCATATATTTTATGCATTCCTTACTATACTGGATTAAATAGGTATACTTCTTTTTAAAAATTTACTTGTTTGTTTGTTTGTTTGTTTTTTTACTGGGGATTGAACTCAGAGGCACCCAACAACTGAACCACATCCCCAGCCCTATTTTGTATTTTATTTAGAGACAGGGTTTTATTGAGTTGCTTAGCACCTTGCTGCTGCTGAGGCTGACTTTGAACTTGTGATCCTCCCATCTCAGACTCCTGATCCTCTGGGATTACATGCGTGTGCCACTGTGCCCTAAATTTATTTATTTATTCCAATTTGTTAAACATGACAGCAGAATACATTATAATTTATAGTATACATATAGAGCACAATTTTTCATGTCTCTGGTTGTATACAAGGTAGAATCACACCATTTGTGTCTTCATACATGTATTTAGGGTAATGATGTCCATCTCATTAACCATCTTTCTTACCCCAATGCCCCCTCCCTTCCTCTCCCTCCCCTTTGCCCTATCCAAAGTTCCTCCATTCCTCCCATGACCCCCCATACCCATTATGGATCAGCATCCACTTATTTGAGAAAACATTTAGCCTTTGGATTTTTGGGATTGGCATACTTCACTTAGCATGATATTCTCTAACTCCATCCATTTACCTGCAAATGCCATGATCATATTCCCTTTAATGCTGAGTAATATTCCATTGTGTATGTAGACCACAGTTTCTTTATCCATTCATCTATTGAAGGACATCTAGGTTGGTTCCACAATTTAGCTATTGTGCATTGTGCTACTATAAACATTGATGTGGCTGTGTCCCTATAGTATGCTGTTTTTAAGTCCTGTGGCTGTGTCCCTATAGTATGCTGTTTTTAAGTCCAAGGAGTGGGATAGCTGGGTCAAATGATGGTTTCATTCCCAGTTTTCCAAGGAATCTCCATACTTCTTTCCATATTGGTTGTACCAATTTGCAGTCCCACCAGCAATGTAAGAGTGTGCCTTTTTCCCCACAGCCTCATCAAATTTATTGTTGCTTATATTCTTGATAACTGCCATTCTGACTGGAGTGAGATAAAATCTTAGGGTAATTTTGATTTGTATTTCTCTAATTGCTAGAGATGTTGAACACTTTTTCATAAATTTGTTGATTGATTGTATATCATCTTCCGAGAAATGTCTGTTCATTTCCTTGGCTCATTTATTGATTTGGTTATTTATTTTTGTGTTAAGTTTTTTGAGTTCTTTATATATCCTGGAGATTAGTGCTCTATCTGATGTGTGAGGGGTAAAACTCTGCTCCCATTCTGTAGGCTCTCTCTTCACCTCACTGATTGTTTCTTTTACTGAGAAGAAGCTTTTCAGTTTGGATCTATCCCATTTACTGATTCTTGATTTTATTTCTTGCTCTATAGGAGTCTTGTTAAGGAAGTCGGGGCCTAATCCGACATAATGAAGATTTGGACCTACTTTTTTCCTATTAGGCACAGGTTCTCTGGTCTAATTCCTAAGACCTTGATCCATATTGAGTTGTGTTTTGTGCATGGTGATAGGGGTTTTGTTTAATTTTGTTGCATATAGATTTCCAGTCTTCCCAGCACCATTTGTTGAAGAGGCTATCTTTTCTTCAATATATGTTTTTGGCACCTTTGTCTAGTATGAGATAACTGTATTTATGTGGGTTTGTCTATGTGTCCTCCATTCTGTTCCATTGGTCTACAAGTATATTTTGGTGCCAATACCATGCTGTTTTTGTTACTATTGATCTGTAGTATAGTTTAAGATTTGTTATAATGACGCTACCTGCTTCATTCTTCTTGCTAAGGACTGTTTTAGCTATTTCAGGTCTCTTATTTTTCCAGATGAATTTCATGACTGCTTTTTCTATTTCTATGAGGAATGTCATTGGGATTTTAATCAAGATTGCATTTTGACAATATTAATTCTGCCTATCCAAGAACAAGGGTGATCTTCTAAGGTATTCCTTAATTTCTTCCTTTAGTGTTCTGTAGGTTTCATTGTAGAGGTCTTTCACCTCTTTTATTAGATTGGTTCCCAAGTGTTTTTTTTATTATTTTTTTTTTTTTATTTTTGAGGCTATTATAAATGGGATAGTTTTCCCAGTTTCTCTTTCAGAGGATTTGTCACTGCTATACAGAAATGCCTTTGACTTATGGGTGTTGATTTTATATCATGCTACTTTGCTGAATTCATTTATTAGTTCTAGAAGATTTCTGGTGGAATTTCTTGGGTCCTCTAGGTATAGAATCATGTCGTTGGCAAATAGTGATAGTTTGAGTTCTTCTTTTCCTATCTGTATATCCATTTAATTTCTCTTGTCTGTCTAATTGCTCTGGCTAGAGTTTCAAGAACTATGTTAAATAGAAGTGGTGACAGAGGGCATCCCTATCTTGTTCCAGTTTTTAGAGGAAACACTTTCAATTTTTCTCCATTTAGAATGATGATGGCCTTGGGCTTAGCATAGATAGCTTTTACAATGTGGAAATATTTCCCTGTTATCCCTAGTTTTTCTACTGTTTTGAACATGAAGGGATGCTGTATTTTGTCAAATGCTTTTTCTGCATCTATTGAGATGATCCTATGATTCTTATCTTTAAGTCTATTAATGTGATGAATTACATTTATTGATTTCCATATGTTGAACCAACATTGTATATCTGGGGTTTATCAATTTTATTTATTTTTTCAAAGAACCAACTATTTGTTTTGTCATTTTTTTCAATTGTTTCTTTTGTTTCAATTTCATTGATTTCAGTTCTGTTTTTTAATTATTTCCTGTCTTCTACTGCTTTTGGTGTTGATTTGTTCTTCTTTCTCTAGGGCTTTGAGATGTAATGTTAGTTCATTTATTTGTTGACTTTTTCTTCTTTTAAAGAATTAACTCCATGCAATGAACTTTCCTCTTAGTACTGCCTTCATAGTGTCCCAGAGATTTTGATATATTGTATCAGTATTCTCATTTACCTCTAAGAATTTTTTAATCTCTTCTTTAATGTCTTCTGTGATCCATTGTTCATTCAATAGCATATTTATTATTTAGTCTCCAGATGTTGAAGTAGCATCTTTTTTTTTATTTTATCATTGATTTCTAATTTCATTCCATTATGATCTGATAGAATGAAGGGTAGTATCTCTACATTTTTTATTTGCTAGGAGTTTCTTTGTTTCATAATCTATGAAGGATCCATGTGCTGCTGAGAAGAAAGTATATTCACTCATTGATGGATGAAATATTCTATATATGTCGGTTAAGTCTAAGTTATTGATTGTATTATTGAGTTCTATAGTTTCTTTGTTTATCTTTTGTTTGGAAGATCTATCCAGTGGTGAAAGATGTGTGGTAAAGTCACCCAGAATTATTGTGTTGTAGTCTATTTGATTCTTGAACTTGAGAAAAGTTTGTTTGATGAATGTAGATATTCCATTGTTTGGGGCATATACATTTATAATTGTTATAGCTTGTTGATGTATGGTTCCCTTAATCAGTACATAATATCCTTCTTTATCCCTTTTGATTAAAATAACGCCTACTTTATTTGATATGAGGATGGAAACCCCTGCTTGCTTACACAGCCCATGTGAGTGGTATTATTTTTCCCAACCTTTTACCTTCAGTCTGTGGTTGTATTTTCCTATAAGTCCCTTGGAGGCAGCATATTAATGGGTGTTTTTTTTTAAAAAAAAATCCAATCTGCCAGTCTGTGTCTTTTGATTGGTGAATTTAAGCCATTAACATTCAGGATTATTATTGAGACATGATTTGTATTTCCAGTTATTTTTGTTTATTTTTGGTAATTTAACTTGACTTAGTTTTTCCTTTGATTGGTTTTTCCTTTAGTGTAATACCTCCCTTTGCTTACTTTCATTGTTGTTTTTCATTTCCTCCTCATGAAATATTTTGCCACAGATGTTCTGTAGTGCAGGCTTTCTAGTTGTAAATTCTTTTAACTTTTGCTTACCATGGAAGGTTTTTAATTCACCATCAAACCTAAAGCTTAATTTTGCTGGCTATGAGATTCTTGGTTGGCATCCATTTTCTTTCTGAGCTTGGTATATGTTGTTCCAGGATCTTCTAGCTTTCATGATCTGGGTTGAAAAATCTGCAGATATCCTAATTGGTTTACCCCTATATATAATCTGATTCCCTTGTCTTCTGGCTTTTAAAATTCTGTTCTTATTTAAGCTAGGCGTTTTCATTATAATGTGCCTTAGTGTAGATCTGTTGTGATTTTGTAGATTTGGTGTCCTATAAGCCTCTTGTATTTGATTTTCCAATTCATTCTTCATGTCTGGAAAATTTTCGGATATCATTTCATTGAATAGATTTTTTTATTCTTTACTTTGTAAATCTATGCCTTCCTCTATACCAATAATTTTTAACTTGGTCTTTTTCATATTATCCCATAATTCTTGACTGTTCTGCTCATGGTTTCTTACCATCTTCACTGTGTGGTCAACTTTATTTTCAAGATTATATATTTTATCTTCATTATGTGAGGTTCTGTCTTCCAAGTGATCTAATCTGTTGATGATGCTTTCTATTGAGTTTTTAATTTGGTTTATTGCTTCCTTCATTTCAAGGATTTCTGTTTGTTTGTTTGTTTTCCCAAGAACCTCTATCTCCTTATTGAAGTAATCTTTTGCTTCCTGTATTTGTTTATGTAGCTCTTTATCAAAATGATGTTTTTCTGCCTGTATTTGCTCTCTTGTATCATCCCTTAATTCACAGAACATTTTAATTATATACATCCTGAACTCCTTCTCTGTCATTTCTTCTGCTTGCTGGCCATGAATTATAATAATGTAGTATCTTGGTTTGTTTGGGGTAATTTCTTTTCTTTTTTTAAAGTTGTTTGTGTATCTTTCCTTCTAGCACTTGATCTGAGGTGTTACAGTGTTTACCCTACAGGCTTATAGTGTCCCTTCAGGGTTCCAATACCTCTCCTTTAAGGGGGAGAACAATATTAACAAATCCCAATACAAACAATATATAGCCTTAAACCAAATAGCTGCTGTTAATACTTTTACAGTTTTGTCACAATATACAGAAATGTTGAGTTCAATTTTTATCTACAATATAAACAGTAGGTTTGCAAAAGGGTCTACAGTTTCTGATGGTGGGCAATGAGAGAACTGGGGTGGTGGGTGTAGAATGAGATGTTAAAGAGGTAGAAAGTGAGGATATAGAGTTATTAGATCTTAGGAAACCTGAAAGAGAAATCTAAAGAAGTTGGATAGTAGCAGGAGAAAAAAAGAGAAAGTTATTTGGGGGAGACAACTAAGTGGGAAGACAATAGAGAGAGTACGAAAAAACAAATACTGAATGTTTTCTCTGATACAAGGAGACTGATTCATAGTGGGGTAGGGAGGGGGAGCATGGGAAGAATTGATGAATTCCCAACATCTTCATCAACACCAGTTTCATTCAAAATTTTTATTTTTGCTGATATGATAAATAGTGAAATGTCATTTTGATTCTTATTTCTTTGAGTATGAATAAAATCAAAAATTACTACATACTGGGGGGCAGGCGGTTGTAGCTCAGTGGTAGAGTACTTGCCTAGCATGTGTGAGGCACTAGGTTCGATTCTCAGCACCACATATAAACAAATAACCATTGACAACTAAAAAATATATTTTTAAAAAGAATTACTACATATTAGATTTCTTGGTAATTTTTATTTCTCTTTTACTGAACTGCCTATTTGAATTTAACCATCTACTCATCCCTTTCTTATTTGCCGCAGTCTGGCTGGGCACAATTCAGGAGCCACTTATCAATCAGAAACGAACTTTATTTATAGAACACACGCCACACCACAGAAGCTCTTCAGGAATTCCCTCAGAGCCCAACTGCCACCACCAGCTTCCCACAAGCCTCTCACCACCCCCCCTCCTCCTGCTCTTGAGGCCGATTGGCTGGGTTGCGTGGGCGGAGCCAAAAAAAGTCCCCCAATGAGCAGCTCCGTGGTCTGAAAGGGTGGGGAAACAGCCCAATGAGCATCACCGCAGAGGAACCAATCAGCTGGCAGCTAGAAGTTTGTTGGGGCTGCTGTGAGCCAGTCATCAACTGGCAGCTGGAAGTTTGCTGGGGCCCCTTCGGCTGTGGCTCTCAACACTTATTGATTCATGAGGATTTATGTTAATTAATGAAATAAGCCATTTGTCTGTCTTATAGGTTGCAAATATGTTTTCCCAATTTTCAATTTGCCCTATTTTTTTACTTTTCTTTGTTTCATTATTTAAGTCATGTTTAAATTTTTCTTTTTATGTAGTCAAAAATATCAACCTTTGGTTTCATGGCTTTTGATTTTTCCCTTTACATTTCAAGAAACTCATTTTAACCTACATCTCTTTCAAAATGGAAGAATTTAAATATTATCCACTCTTTTCATACAAACTGTTAAGTTACTTGTGATCCATCATTTCCAATATTTTCTTTTCTGTTCTACTTTATTCCCACCCTAACCAATGGGGAAAGCTATCAAGTAGATAGTATAGTTCTGCACTTTGGTTTTCAGCAGTGTTCCTTTCTTCTGTTTGCCACCTCTGTGGAGTGATTGGTGGTAAGGGAGTTATGTAAGTAATTCGATATTTTTTAATTCTAATTCATCCAGAAAATATGTGTTCATTGCTTACTCTGTATCAATCACTGTGCAGTATAAAGTTGAGGTGGGAATAAAAAAATTGAATAAAACCAATTTTACCACTAATTTCATTGAAGCATATTTTAATCGAATATATGGAGGGAATGAAGAAATGGTAAACAACAAAAAATAATTAAGATGCTTGAAAAATTAAGTACTAGGAAGAATTCAAGTAAGGTACTAAGATAAAGTTCAGCAGAAGGTAGACAGAGGGCTAGACAAGGTAATTTTTATTCCTTAATTTCTCTTTATCAGGGCAGCTGACTCTAATTTTATTAATGTAATAACCTCTCAAATGTCACAAAGAAACTGGATTATAATTTTCTCAAAGTTATTTCCTGTTTCCCACATTAACTGTTTTAGTGGTGCCAAATATGCTGCTGTTCAGTTTAATCACCCTCTATCAAAATGTGGATTCTATCCATATGTCTGGTGACTTTTTCACTTTCTGTTCATATTATAAAGCAAGTCACAAATTGGTCAGCATCAATAGGTTGATGTGGCTTCTGCAATGATCATATGGATCACTAACTATCCTTAATAAGCCTCCCCCATCTTTGCAGAGGGCTCCAGAGGGCTATGACTGGCAATAAATGAGCTAAACAGCTGCTCAGAATCTAGGTAGCATTTTTGAAAATGATTTGTCTCCCCTGATGCTCCCTAACAAGTACTCTTCCTATTATATCCTCCTTTGGCCTCTCTTGGTAGGGTTTTTATCGCTGGCTATGCTTTGCCAGTGTGCCTAATGTCAAGGGGGAAGAGGAAAGAAGTTACTGGGAATATCAATCCTGTTAAATAAGGAAAGAAGTTGTCACACACACACACAAACACACACTCATTTGGGACTGCCAGAATATGGAGGGAAAATAAGCTACATAGGTCTGTCACAGTAGCAATTTCCACCCTTATTATCCTGAGCACTATCCACACAAAGCCTGGAAAGTAATATGCTCAGATGCTGGGATCAGATAACCTAGGTTTTCCAAGACTTGATTCTACCAATTACTAGCTGTATGACCTTGAGCAAGTTACTTAACCTGTTTGAGATCCTGTTTTTGCATTTTTAAGGCAGCAATTTAAGAAGCACTTTTTTCATGAGGTTTTTACAGATACATGATTTAAGTGAAAAAATACATGCATAGTACAATTCCCCAAGTCATTTAATTCCTTCCCCTTGTTCTGTGATCCAATATGTATCTATCCAAACTGAATATTTGACTCAACAGGTCAACTATAGGTAACAAAAGCATGCTTGCCCCATCCTCTACATATTGTTTAGCCTTGTTAGCCTTTGTGGACTTAAAGACACTGGTTTGTCATGATAGTCTTTCTAGGTAAGAATGAAAATGACATCTTTTATCCTGAGTTAACTATGTTCAAAGGCATTTTATTTGGCTTGGTTTTTCTTGAAAAAAAAAATGAATGTCAAGTATTCAGGGTTTCTATTTATCAAATCAGAATGCATGGCATAATCTTCACAAATACTTCTATATTCATTTTTTTCTATAAGAAATCTAATTGTTGCTATATTTAAAGTGATCTTGCTAGCCATTATTCTCAAAGTTCATCATCTATTTGAATGAATAAAATATTTGATGTCTTCAACATTATTTTGAGTCCCAATTTAAATTTTGAAGTTTTTAAAAACTTTCCTTATTTCAAAAGGTTTTTGAAGGAAATAAAGAAAATATAAACAAAAATAAAGAAGAAATATGTGAACCCTTTTATTGGAGAGGGAATAGATCTCCCCCACCCTTAATGTTCCCTTCTATGTGGAGAGACCTTGATTATTATAATAATCCCCCAAATATAGATGATTTTCAAGTATAATGTGACCTACAAAAATTATATAAGGATAACCCACCAAATTTATTACATCAAAATAGGGAAATGTTTGAAATAGACATTTGCTGTAAGAATGGGTGATTTTACAGGTATGTCATTTCACAGACCAAGAGAATATTCTTATACTACTTAAATTGTTACAAGTAATTGAAAAGGATATAAAATGTTCTGACTCACTTTTTTAAGTGCCCATAATCCCAATACTGTGTAGTGTTTTCACATTCACCTAACACATATGAGATGTTTTTGTTGTTGTTGTTGTTGTTGTTTTGTTTTTTTCTTCTGGCTTCAAAAGTCAAAAAAAAAAGAGTACTCCATGACTAGTATACTGCATGATATAAAATAGACATTCAGTAAATAACTATCAAATGAAAGCACAAGAAAACTGACAGACCAAACTCATTTATAATCATAAATACAAAACTACTAAGCAAAATATTAATTGAATTTGAAAGTATGGTACAAAAGAATGTTAGTTATAACTAAGTTTGTCTTCTTTCAAGAATTCATAAATGGTTTAAAAATCTTTATATCAATAATGTGCCAGTTTATCTGTGTGTGATGTTTTTATCCTATCAATAATCAAAGGGGGAATTATGATAAAATTCAACATCTATTCCTAAATAAAAGCAACTCTTATTTTAAAAGGTTTATGCATATATTATCATAATATGATAAAAATATCGTACTTGTGACTGTAAAACTCTAATATTACAACAATAGTAAAAACTAAGGCCAGGTCATTAATATCAGTGCTATCATCAATATATTTCCAGAAATTCTAGATTTTGCAATGAGAAATAATTTAAAAAGAAGAAACAGTTCTATTTATTATAGGTATTTATGCCTACCTAGAAAATCACTTTAATATTTATGAGCATTAAAAGGTTAGATGAATAGTTATAAAAGTAAAAATTCTGTATATTTCTTATATACAACATTGATTAGTTAGAAACTATTTAAAAGATATAATTGGCAATAGGAATAAACTTTGTAAAATATGACAGATGAAATTTGTAAAGACTTTAAAGTAATTAGGCACTTAAAAGATATTATTGAGTGAAAATACATATCATGTTTCTGAATATTAAGACTGGAAAGACTCAAAAGTAGATCCATGTCAATTTATCCCCAAATTAAGTCAACAAACTGAAGAAAATCCCTTTCAAAATTCTTCAGTAAAATTATTTTGGGGACTTGTTACAAAATGTTTGTGATGTTTATCTGAAAGAATATGTAAAAGTAGCCAACTTCTTTATAAAAGAAAATCAATAAGATGTTCTACTAGATATCATAAAAAGATTATTTTAATTTATTCATCCATTTAGTCATTCACTCTGTCATTTAATCATCAATACAGTGCCACTCACAATAAAATAAACAGAAATCCAGGGTTTAGATTAAAAAGAAAATAATCTCCAGCATGTTTTCTGAGTTGAAGAGTTATTAGCCCTACCTCTTAAAACATTTTCCTTCTCTTCCTCTGTGACCATCTCCACATCTCCATGTAAATCACTAACTTTAACCCCAGTTTATAAATGAGAAAACTAAAGGAGAATGAGGTGAAATAATTTGCCTAAGTGATAGATAACTACAAAAATGGGGAAATCCAGCTTCAAACTTGGGATACTTGACCATAGCATCTACATTTTCTACCACTACAAATTACTGCCTCTAGAAATGCTTTTTAGATAAAACATGATTGGACAGACTCTTTTAGAACATAACCTTAAATATATATTCATTAATCAGGATTTTACCATATTAAATTCAATAATCAGCAAATTATGCAAAAAATTACCAAACACTATGCCTGACATTGCAAAAAAATAAAGAGTAAAAAACCATGGTTTTTTATAATCTCATAGAATTTATAGTTTGCTACAGGAGGGAGGCACTGAACATATAAACACATATATTTATTGTTATGAATACCTTGAACTAGAAAAACAGGATGTTATGAGAAAGTAAAAATGAAGAATAAATCATTTAAATTGAAACATCATGGAAGGCCCCTCTCTGTGGTAAGGATAGATTAAGCTAAGCCCTAAGAATGAGTGGAGTCAAGGCAGCAATTATATAGCCTGAATGTTTCTGTCCTCCCAAAATTCATATGTTGAAATCCTAACCCCCAAGGACATAATATCAGGAGGTGGGTCATTTAGAATTTGATTAAGTCCTGAGAGTACAGCCTTTATAAACAAAACCCAGAGAAACCCTTGCCACTTTCCACTATGTGAGGACCCAGCAAGAAGACACTGTGATGGTTAGTCAGAATTGTCAACTTGATTGGATTAAGATATGCCTACCATTAAGAGAACTCTGGGTGTTGCAATGAGGGTGTTTCTAGGAATGATTGGCATGTGGGACAGCAAAGGAAGGGGAAACACCCATTCTTAGTGTGGACAGAATAGTCCAATAGCTTGAGGAACCTGAATGGAACAAGAGTTAAAAGAACAAGAAAGCAGCCAAAAATGCATGCTTAATTCTTCTTGAACAGGTTCTTTGAATGCTGGGGCAATCACCTGAACACATCAGATTCAAGCTCCTTCACTCTTCCAAAGCCGACTCTGACCAGTGACTTTTCAGGAAGTTTTTAAGCCTTGGAATTTGGAGCTACATCATTAATACCTCTTACTCTGAGACTGCAGCTTCTTGGACTGGATCCTCTAGCTCTCCAGCCTGCAGAGGGCCATTATGGGGCTATTCAGCATTTAATCATATAAGCCAATGTAATAAATCTCCTTTTTACTTTCTCTCTGTCTCTCTGTCTCTCTCTCTCTCTCTCTCTCTCTCTCATATATATATATATATATATATATATATATATATATATATACACACACACACACATACTCTCTCTCTCTCTCTCTCTCTCTCTCTCTCTCACACACACACACACACACACTCACTCACACATACGCCATCCTGTTGGTTCTGTTCTTTTAGAGGACCCCAGCTAATACTGGTGAACAAGAAAGCAGCCCTCACCAAATAGTCAATCTGTGTCTTGATCTTGGACTTCTCAGCCTTCAGAATTATGAGAAATAAATTTCTGATTTTTTATAAGCCATCCAGTTTATTTCATTTTTCATTAAAATCCTGAACTAACTAAGGTAGGTATTGCATGAAAAAATGGTATTTTCTATGTAATCAAATATATTAATCTGTTTTTTTCAAGCCTGCCTTTGCTATTTATTATCCCTTGACAGCCTTTCTTCACCTCAAAACACTATGAAGATTTGGCCATATTTTCTTCTAGCAAGAATAATATAGTATAACCTTTAAATGGTGCTTACCATGTGCCAGACACTCTTCTAGTGCTTTACAAACATTAATTTGGTTAGTCCTCATAATAACCGTACAAGGTATTTCTATTATCCTTATTTTATAGATGAAAAATCTAAGGCATGAAAAGATTGGTTGACTTGGCCAGATCACATAGCCAATATTTGACAGTGACTTTAGTCATTCTTAATCTCAATTATACTGTCTTCCAAATGTTACCTTTAAATTTTAAATTCATCTTTAATCCATCTGCAACTCTTTGGTGATATTATGAAATTTTGTTTTTGTTTTATTTTCTTCCTAGGTGGTTAATCAATTGTCCCAATACCATTTGCTGAATAAGCAATCTTAAAACATACTTTAAAAAATACTAAATTCTCTTCATCATGGACTACTTTTTGGCTTTCTATTATTCTGTATGATCAATCTGAGTACTCCTGTCTTGAAATGACTATCTTCTTCAAACAAGGTAAGATTTCAACCCAGATTTTTCAACATCATATGAAATATTGTATTTTTTTCTTATTATAAAATAGTAATTCCCTCTTTGGGGATGCTGGAGATCAAACAGTAATTCACTTTTATATTAACACAAAATAGCACTTCTATTCATGAGGGCTTTTAGCACACTGAGTCTGTTACTTACTGCAAATTAAATAAAACATGTTGAATATGTATTCTGTTCCAGCTACTGTGCTAGGTGCTACAAACACAAATGAATAGTATGTGGTCATTGCCCTAAAAGAAGTTTATGTAGTAGAGAAGGGAACAGAAAAATAAGTCAGGCATAATGGTGCTATAGGCTGATAGTAGAAAGTATAAGGTACATCTAAATCAGATGGGGGCAGAAAGCATCATTAAGACTTCTATAGAGAATGTGTGGCTTATACCAAGTTTTAAATGGTGAGTGGGACTTAAGCAGGGTTTAAAAGGTGAGGGAAGATCATTTCAAGCAGCAGAAATACTTGTAAAAGCCAAAGATGCTCAGAAAATTGTCAGTGGTTTGAACTGGCTAAGGCTTTGAGTTTGTATTGGAAAATGCCAATATTTGAAGCTTGAGAAGTAGAGATATTCCAGATGTTTGGGTTCTATAGGTAAAGGAACCTAAAGTTTTTTAATTAGGGAAATGCTTTACTTCCACAAGTCACACCAGTCAAATCAACTTATAGGCAAGTGTCCACAATTAATGAAGGTTTTTTTTGTAAAATCATGGGAAATTAAAAATGAATAAGCAATAGACTCCCCCAAGTCTGATTACAGAAACTCACCAGTATTGATCAGGCTTTGGTCTACACCTGTCCCTGATTCTGGTATACATAAGCTATTGATCCTCTCATTGATGCCCAGGACTTGAAATGAACATTTATTTGAACAGTTTCTGTATAAAAACTGTTTAGAACTTGGGCATTGATGAGAATTTGTCAAAATGGCTACTACCTGTGTGCCAAGGTCCGTGAAAGAAAGTGGTGGAGCTCAACTGCTGATTACTACCTTCAAAGTCTGCTACGTCACACAAAGACACTGAACTAAACTGTTATATTTTTTCCTGGGCCCAGACCCTAGATACAATGTCGAAGGAAGGGAAAGGATAAACTTAACAGGTTCTGATATGTCAGGTTCAACACCAAGCATTTTCCAAACAATATTTCATTTAACTCTTACAAACACAACATTATAAGGACTTATACCAATTAGAAATATCTAGATTTTAATGGATATAAAACTCATCTGAAGCTGATCTTTTTTAAAGAATTTATAAGGACTTATTGATTCATATAAATGGGTAGATCTTGCTAACTTCTAGTAGATTTTGAGTGGAACTTAGAAGGCATCACCAAGGATAATTCTCTAATTCTCTTGGTGAGAATTTGTTTTATTCTGAGACATTATCACTCATTGTGATCTTAAAATGGCCACATCAGCTTCAGACTCATATTCCCTCAGCTTCAAATTGAGGGGAAAAGAGTTTTTCTTCCTCCAAATTCATGAAGAATATTCCCATTAACCTGATAATATAGCCATTGTAGAACCCATCTATGTGATTAAGGATATGATTGGCTGGAACTCTTCTGTGACTGGGAGTGAAAGTAGAAGAGAAGTGTTTTAGTCACCTTTTTTTCCCCTCTGTGACTAAGTGACCTGACCAGAACAATTGTAAGAAGGAAAAGTTTATTGGAGGGCTCATGGTTTCAGAGGGCTTAGTCCATAAAAGGCTGGCTTCATTCCTCAGGGCTTGAAGTGAGGCTGAACATCATGGTGGAAAAGAGTGGTCGAGGAAAGCGTCTCATATGATGATCAGAAAGCAGAGAGAGAGACTCCACTTGCCAGCCCAAAGGCACATAACCAATGCCCACCTCCTCCATTCACACCCTACCTGCCTACACTTACCACTTAATTAATCCTATCAGGGGATTAATTCACTGATTGGGTTAAGGCTCTTATAGCCCAATCCTTTCCCCTCTGAACTCTCTCACACTGTCTCACATGTGAGCTTTTAGTGTAAACCTCACATCTAAACCATAACAAGAAGTAATTATACCTAAGAAAACTTTTCTTTTCTTTTTGAAATAGAAAATGATGAACAGATAAGGAAACTAAAGGCTGGGGATATGAAGTGATTACATTAGGGTTTTACAGGCTTGGAAAAGAAGAATTAGAAACTAATATCATTTAACTCTACTGCTACTGTTCTGTTTGCCAAACCATACTGCCTTAATGACTGCAACTTAACTGCACTTGTCAAAAAACTACAAAACTTGAACTTATACATGATATCACCCTAATAGACGGGAACTCCAAAAGATCAACCAAAAGCAAATATGAATTCAGGAATCTTCTTTAGCCTTGGAAATTGTTTTTGGAGACTATTACCCCAGAAGATGTATCTTCCTGTTACAGAAAGTTCTTAAAGACCATGCCAAATGAAAAGCAAAGGAAAGAATCTTGAGATATTTACTGAATAAAATTTAAGGATTTGAAACCAAATGTATCCACCTATGAGTCTTTGTGTTAGTTTTTCATCATTGTGACCAAAATACCTGACACAAAAAAATTAAGACAAGAAAGGTTTGTTTTGGCTCATGATTTAAGAGATTTTGGTCCATGGTTGGCTGGCTACATTGTTCTGGGTCTGAGGTGAGAATAGCATCACAGAAGGGTTTGGCAGAGGAAAGCTGCTCAGCTCATGGCAGCTGGGAAGGAGAGAGAGAGAGAGAGTGTGTGTGTGTCAGAGAGAGACACAGAGAGAGAGAGAGAAAGGGGTCAAGGGCAAGAAATACCCTCTGGGGCCTGCCTCTAGACACCTACTTCCTCCTCTTAGTACTCCTTTCAGCTATCAATAGATAATCCCCTGATGAGGTTAGAATTTTCATGATCCAAGAATTTCCCAAAAGTTCTACCTTTGAACATTGATGCATTGGGGATTAAGCCTTCAACACATAAGACTCAAGGGGAAGTCTAGATCAAAAAACATAACAGTTCCTTATTGTATATATTAGTTCTGAGTCTGAAAAATTGGCCCTATATGAAGATTTTCTAATCAATGCCATTGATTGATAATGTACAAAGAGTACACTCCTTAGAGACAGGAGTTAACTTGAACAGGTATCACCACTTACTTGCTGCAGAAATCTGAGCAAGCTTTAGTCTGTTCATGTGTGAAGCCAGTTTACAACTCAGAGTTGATGTAATAATTAGATGAGATAATATGTATTAAGGGCCTGGAACATAGTAAATGCTCAAGAAATAGAAATTTAATGAACTTGTGTTTTCCCCTTTGGCTTATTACTCTAATTTCAGAAACAGGGTGATTTTCAGTAGGATTTTTAGTGCATTATAGTTATAGTAAAGAATGGGGTTCATTTTGACATATTTACAAATACATATAACATACTTTTCTCCATTTAAGTCCCCAGTACTACCTCCTTCTCACTCCTCCTCCCTCTCCCAATCTCCTTCCTCTACTTTATTGGTCTCCCATTTATTTATTTATTTGTTTGTTTATTTATTTATTTATTTTTCTTTTTTTTTATTGTTGGTTGTTCAAAACATTACATAGTTCTTGATATATCATCTTTCACACTTTGCTTCAAGTGGGTTATGAACTCCCATTTTTAGCCCATATACAGATTGCAGAATCACATCAATTACACATCCATTGATTTACATATTGCCATACTAGTCACTGTCATGTTCTGCTACCTTCCCTATCCTCTACTATCCCCCCTCCCCTCCCCTCCCCACCCCTCTTCTCTCTCTACCCCCTCTACTGACCTTCATTTCTCCCCCTTGTATTATTTTTCCCTTTCCCCTCATTTCCTCTTGTATGTTCTTTTGTATAACCCTGAGGGTCTCCTTCCATTTCCATGCAATTTCCCTTTTCTCTCCCTTTCCCTCCCACCTCTCAACTCTGTTTAATGTTAATCTTCTTCTCATGCTCTTCGTCCCTACTCTGTTCTTAGTTACTCTCCTTATATCAAAGAAGACATTTGGCATTTGTTTTTTAGGGATCGGCTAGCTTCACTTAGCATAATCTGCTCTAGTGCCATCCATTTCCCTGCAAATTCTATGATTTTGTCATTTTTTAATGCAGAGTAATACTCCATTGTGTATAAATGCCACATTTTTTTAATCCATTCGTCTATTGAAGGGCATCTGGGTTGGTTCCACAGTCTTGCTATTGTGAATTGTGCTGCTATGAACATCGATGTAGCAGTGTCCCTGTAGCATGCTCTTTTTAGGTCTTTAGGGAATAGACCGAGAAGGGGAATACCTGGTCAAATGGTGGCTCCATTCCCAGCTTTCCAAGAAATCTCCATACTGCTTTCCAAATTGGCTGCACCAATTTGCAGTCCCACCAGCAATGTACAAGTGTACCCTTTTCCCCACATCCTCGCCAGCACTTGTTGTTGTTTGACTTCATAATGGCTGCCAATCTTACTGGAGTGAGATGGTATCTTAGGGTGGTTTTGATTTGCATTTCTCTGACTGCTAGAGATGGTGAGCATTTTTTCATGTACTTGTTGATTGATTGTATGTCCTCCTCTGAGAAGTGTCTGTTCAGGTCCTTGGCCCATTTGTTGATTGGGTTATTTGTTATCTTATTGTCTAATTTTTTGAGCTCTTTGTATACTCTGGATATTAGGGCTCTATCTGAAGTGTGAGGAGTAAAGATTTGTTCCCAGGATGTAGGCTCCCTATTTACCTCTCTTATTGTTTCTTTAGCTGAGAAAAAACTTTTTAGTTTGAGTAAGTCCCATTTGTTGATTCTAGTTATTAACTTTTGTGCTATGGGTGTCCTATTGAGGAATTTGGAGCCCGACCCCACAGTATGTAGATCGTAGCCAACTTTTTCTTCTATCAGACGGCGTGTCTCTGATTTGATATCAAGCTCCTTGATCCATTTTGAATTAACTTTTGTGCATGGCGAGAGAAAGGGATTCAGTTTCATTTTGTTGCATATGGATTTCCAGTTTTCCCAGCACCATTTGTTGAAGATGCTATCCTTCCTCCATTGCATGCTTTTAGCCCCTTTATCAAATATAAGATAGTTGTAGTTTTGTGGATTGGTTTCTGTGTCCTCTATTCTGTACCATTGGTCCACCCGCCTGTTTTGGTACCAGTACCATGCTGTTTTTGTTACTATTGCTCTGTAGTATAGTTTGAAGTCTGGTATCGCTATACCGCCTGATTCACACTTCCTGCTTAGCATTGTTTTTGCTATTCTGGGTCTTTTATTTTTCCATATGAATTTCATGATTGCTTTCTCTATTTCTACAAGAAATGCCGTTGGGATTTTGATTGGCATTGCATTAAACCTATAGAGAACTTTTGGTAATATTGCCATTTTGATGATGTTAGTTCTGCCTATCCATGAACAGGGTATATTTTTCCATCTTCTAAGATCTTCTTCTATTTCTCTCTTTAGGGTTCTGTAGTTTTCATTGTATAAGTCTTTCACCTCTTTTGTTAGGTTGATTCCCAAGTATTTTATTTTTTTTGAAGATATTGTGAATGGAGTGGTTGTCCTCATTTCCATTTCAGAGGATTTGTCGCTGATATACAGGAATGCCTTTGATTTATGCGTGTTGATTTTATATCCTGCCACTTTGCTGAATTCATTTATTAGCTCTAATAGTTTCTTTGTAGAGCCTTTTGGGTCAGCTAGGTATAGAATCATATCATCTGCAAATAGTGATAATTTAAGTTCTTCTTTTCCTATATTTATGCCTTTAATTTCTTTCGTCTGTCTAATTGCTCTGGCCAGTGTTTCGAGAAATATGTTGAACAGAAGTGGAGAGAGAGGGCATCCCTGTCTTGTTCCAGATTTTAGAGGGAATGCCTTCAATTTTTCTCCATTCAGAATGATGCTAGCCTGAGGCTTAGCATAGATTGCTTTTACAATATTGAGGTATGTTCCTGTTATCCCTAGTTTTTCAAGAGTTTTGAACATAAAGGGATGCTGTACTTTGTCGAATGCTTTTTCCGCATCTATCGAGATGATCATATGGTTCTTATTTTTAAGTCTATTGATGTGGTGAATAACATTTATTGATTTCTGTATATTGAACCAGCCTTGCATCCCAGGGATGAATCCTACTTGATCATGGTGCACAATTTTTTTGATATGTTTTTGTATCCGATTCGCCAGAATTTTATTGAGGATTTTTGCATCTAGGTTCATTAGAGATATTGGTCTGAAGTTTTCTTTCTTTGAAGTGTCTTTGTCTGGTTTAGGTATCAGGGTGATGTTGGCCTCGTAGAATGAATTTGGAAGTTCTCCCTCTTTTTCTATTTCCTGAAGTAGCTTAAAAAGTATTGGTATTAGTTCCTCTTTAAAGGTTTTGTAAAATTCTGCTGTATACCCATCCGGTCCTGGGCCTTTCTTAGTTGGTAGTCTTTTGATGGTATCTTCTATTTCCTCGATTGATATTGGTCTGTTTAGGTTGTCTATATCCTCCTGACTCAATCTGGGCAGATCATATGACTTAAGAAATTTATCGATGCCTTCACTATCTTCTAATTTATTGGAGTATAAGGATTCAAAATAATTTTTGATTATCTTCTGTATTTCTGAAGTGTTTGTTGTGATATTGCCTTTTTCATCCCGTATGCTAGTAATTTGAGTTCTCTCTCTTCTTCTCTTCGCTAGCATGGCTAAGGGTCTGTCGATTTTGTTTATTTTTTCAAAGAACCAACTTTTAGTTTTGTCAATTTTTTCAATTGTTTCTTTTGTTTCGATTTCATTAATTTCAGCTCTGATTTTCATTATTTCTTGCCTTCTACTTCTTTTGCTGTTGTTTTGCTCTTCTTTTTCTAGGATTTTGAGATGAAGTATGAGATCATTTATTTGTTGTTTTTTTTCTTTTTTTAAGGAATGAACTCCAAGCAATGAATTTTCCTCTTAGAACTGCTTTCAATGTGTCCCATAGATTCCGATATGTTGTGTCTGTGTTTTCATTAATCTCTAAGAATTTTTTTAATTTCCTCCTTGATGTCTTCTATAACCCATTGATCATTCAGTAACCTATTGTTCATTCTCCAAGTGATGTATGCTTTTTCCTTCCTTCTTTTATCGTTGATTTTCAGTTTCATTCCATTATGATCAGATAGGATGCATGGTATTATCTCTACTCCTTTATATTGTCTAAGAGTTGCCCTGTGACATAATATATGATCTATTTTTGAGAAGGATCCATGTGCTGCTGAGAAAAAAGTGTAAGTGCTTGATGTTGGGTGGTATATTCTATATATGTCAATTAAGTCTAGGTTATTAATTGTGTTATTGAGTTCTATAGTTTCCTTATTCAACTTTTGTTTGGAAGATCTGTCCAGTGGCGAGAGAGGTGTGTTGAAGTCTCCCATGATTATTGTATGGTGGTCTATTAGACTCTTGAACTTGAGAAGAGTTTGTTTGATGAACATAGCTGCACCATTGTTTGGGGCATATATATTTATGATTGTTATGTCTTGTTGGTGTATGGTTCCCTTAATCAGTATGTAGTGTCCCTCTTTATCCCTTTTGATTAACTTTGGCTTGAAATCTATTTTATTTGATATGAGTATGGACACTCCTGCTTGTTTCCGAAGTCCATATGAGTGATATGATTTTTCCCAACCTTTCACCTTCAGCCTATGTATGTCTTTTCCTATCAAATGCGTCTCCTGTAGGCAGCATATTGTTGGGTCTTGTTTTGAGATCCATTCTACTAGCCTGTGTCTCTTAATTGGTGAGTTTAAGCCATTAACATTTAGGGTTATTATTGAGATATGGGTTGTTCTTCCAGCCATATTTGTTTATTTCTGTTACTAAACATGGTTTGTTTTCCTCTTTGATTATTCCCCCCCCTTTACTGTCCTACCTCCCACTGTTGGTTTTCATTGTTATTTTCCATTTCCTCTTCCTGTAATGTTTTGCCGAGGATGTTTTGAAGAGATGGTTTTCTAGCTGCATATTCTTTTAACTTTTGTTTGTCGTGGAAGGTTTTAATTTCATCTTCCATCCTGAAGCTTAATTTCGCTGGATACACAATTCTTGGTTGGAACCCATTTTCTTTCAGTGTTTGAAATATGTTATTCCAGGATCTTCTAGCTTTCAGAGTCTGTGTTGAAAGATAAGCTGTTATCCTGATTGGCTTGCCCCTAAATGTAATCTGCTTCCTTTCTCTTGTAGCTTTTAAAATTCTCTCCTTATTCTGTATGTTGGGCATCTTCATTATAATGTGTCTAGGTGTGGATCTCTTATAATTTTGCACATTCGGCGTCCTGTAGGCTTCTAGAATTTGGGATTCTGTCTCATTCTTCAAGTCTGGGAAGTTTTCTCGTATTATTTCATTGAATAAATTGCTCATTCCTTTGGTATGGAGTTCTATACTTCCTGTATCCCAATGACTCTTAAATTTGGTCTCTTGATGTTATCCCATATTTCTTGGATGTTCTGCTCATGGTTTCTTAACAGTCTTGCTGAGCTGTCTATGTTCTTTTCCAGTTGAAATACTTTGTCTTCATTGTCTGATGTTCTATCTTCTAAGTGTTCTACTCTGCTGGTAGTACTCTCAATTGAGTTTTTAAGTTGGTTTATTGCTTCCTGCATTTCTAGGATTTCTGTTTGTTTGTTTTTTATAACCTCTATCTCCCTGTATAGTTGATCCTTTGCTTCCTGGATTTGTTTGTGTAATTCCTTGTCGAAGTGATCTTTCATTGTCTGATTTTGCTGTCTAATTTCTTCCTTGATACTCCAGATCATCTGAAGCATATATATCCTGAATTCTTTATCTGACATTCCATCTGCTGCAGCTGTTACCTCTTCTAAAGTTGAGCTGAACTGCATTGCTTGTAGTCCTTTCTTTCCTTGTCTTTTCATACTGCTTGCGTTTCTTTCTTCTTGGTGAAACTGTTGTGTTTTTGAAATTCCCCCCCCCCTATATATTTATATTGCTCTTGTATAGTTGAAAAGTCTCCCTTGCAGGTGCGGGCGGGGGCTCTGCTCTGCCCCTCCTCCAATTGGTGTGAGGTGTCTACCACGCCCGCGGACCCCTGGGCCTGATCCGCCGTTCTGTCGCAGGTCTGCCTACCTTGCAGGTGGGGGCAAAGGCTCTGCCCTGCCCCTCCTACCACGCCCGGGGACCGCTAGGCCTGATCTGCAGGTTGGTCGCAGGTCTGCCCACCTTGTGGGCACGGGTGTCAGTTCCGCTCCGCCCCCACTCCAATTGGGGTCACTTGACCACCACACAGGCGGGCCGCTGGGCCTGATCTGGGCGCGGGCGAAGGCTCTGCTCTGCCCCTACTCCAGTTGGGGTGAAGTGTGTACCACGCTGGCAGGCCGCTGGGCCTGATCCGCAGGTCTTTCACAGGTCTGCTTACCTTGCCGGCGCGGGCAGTGGCTCTGCCCTGCCCCTCCTATCACGCCTGCAGACCGCTGCGCCTGATCTGCAGGTTGGTCGCAGGTCTGCCTACCTTGCGGGCGCGGGCGGCGGCCCCGCTACTCCCCTCTGGCTCGACGACAAAGCGAGAGAGACTCGGGTATCTGTGACTCACCCTCCCTACCAGGGGACCAACTGTTTCTGTCGCCGCTGGCACCGATGAAGTTTTCTCCTCGGCCGCTCTCCGATGACATCAGATCTCTGCCATGCTGGCATCCCCTGTTCTATGGCTGAATCCCATTTTCTTCTCTTCCAATAGGCGGAGCTGTGCCCTCTGAGCCGAGCTTCTGCCCTCTATGTGCTGACAGAAATCCCTGTACGGTGGCTCCTGGGAGTCTCTCAATCCTGTTAGTCCAGAGCCCTTTCACTTATCCCTCCCCTCCCCCTGTTCCTCCTCCCAGCCAGCCAGCCAGGTCCTGTTCACCAGAGGCGGTTCCCCAAGGATCTGATTACACTTGCAGCCCTACCGCGTGTCCTATATCCCGAACGATGAACACCCTCTCTGTCATTCAATTAAGCCCCAGTGCTGTGGTGGGGTGATCTGGGAACCAATAGTTTAATTTTTCCGGACCCCTTTGGTGGGCACGCCCCCAGAAACTAGCGGCTAAGATCTTGGGTGTCGCTGCTGGTGTTAAGGGGAGGTGGGGATCTGGAATCCCCTCTGCTTCCCTACAGACACGCCCCCGGTGGTTTCCTGGCTGCTTGTATCTGGAGGGGGTGGGAGTCACACACCTGCTAATGTGGATTCCGCTAGGAAGGAATTCTGTCGGCGGAACTCTGGTGATGTCACCACTCTGCTATGGCGGGCCCCAGGCTCCTTGCCAGAGTGTCCGAAGGGAGGGGTGGGACTGGTCTGTCTCTGGTTGGTTTCAGCTCCCGGTTTGCTATTTCATGAAGGCTTGGCGAGAGACCTCTTCCTAGAGTCCCTGCACCGCTCCTGCTGCGCTGCGCCTGGAGGCTATCCGCCCTGACGCGGGGGCAGCGTGCAGGCAGCCGGCAGTCGCCGAGTCGCACGGGCAGCGGCTAGCGGGTCTGGACCTCTGCGCTGCGTGGCGGAGATTCACTCGTCTAGCACAGACTGTCACCTCCAAAAATCCTACCGATTCCCGGCCGATCTCTCTTTAGTGGAATTTTGCTAGGAGTTTCTCAGCAGGTCAAATCTAAGCGTATCCATGCGTCTCTCTGACCCCGTTGTTGAGGAGGTACTGAAAGCGCTGCCTCCCCTCTCGCCGCCATGTTGGATCCTCCTATTTATTTATTTTTAATCAGTGTGTTATATACAAATTTGGAATGCATTGTGATATTTATGCATGTATATAGAATGATTTGGTCTACTTTATTCCCTAATTCTTCCCCTTTCCTTCCCTCCTCTCTTTCCCTTCATCCCTTGCTTCTACTTACTGTTCTGCCTACTGTTTTTATGAGATCTCTTGTTTTAGTTAGCTTTTTCATTGCTGTAACTAAAAGACTTGACATGAACAAGGTAGACGAGGAAACATTTATCTGGGGCTCATAGTTTCAGAGGACTCAGTCCATAGATGGTTAATTCCATTGACATTGGTCTGGACCTAATTCAAGGCAGCATATCATGGGGGAAGGGCCTGGCAGAGGAAAAATGCTCAGCCAAAAATGGAGTCAGGAAGCAGAGGGAGGAGAAAGGGTCACAGGGAAGATACTCCCTTTTAGGGCATGTCCCCTGTGACCTATTTACTCCAGTCACACCCCACCTCCCTAGAGTTACTACCCAATCAGTTCCTTCAAACTAAGATGGTCTGATTAGGCTACAACTCTCATTATCTAAGAATTTTACCTCAGAATATTCCTGCATTAATAGGAGCTTTGGAGGAACACCTCACATCCAAACTATATCAGTTATGAATCTATCCATGGGTCAACCCACTGATAAGGATAGAGCCCTCATGATCTACTTCCCAAAAGTCCCATCTCTGAATATCTACATTAACAGGAGCTCTTGGAAGACAGCTTATATCCAAACCATAATATTCTGCACCTGGCCCCCAAAAGCTCATGTCCATCTCATAATGAAAAATTCATTTAGTTCACCTCCAAGAATCCCATAGTCTTTACAATCTCAGAATTACCCAAAAGTCCAAGAGACTCAAGTCAAACTCTTTGCAGTGAGTCTCTATCTCCAATATACACTGGCACCAAGTACATGTCCTCATTCCTAAAGGAAAGAATAGGAACATAGAAAGAAGTGATAGGGACAAAGAAAGAATGAAAAAGAATGAAACCTAGCCAGGTAAATTGATTCCACAAGTCCTCATACATCATCAAGGACACATGGTGGCAGGATGTGCTCTTCAAAGGGCTTGGGCAGCTCCATACCTTTGGTCTTGCTGGTTGCCCCACAAGTGGCCTTTCTTTTAGCCTGGCTCTCTCTGTATCCAGAAGCTTTTCTTGTCAGACAGTCCATATTAGTGGTATCTCTTAATTCCTTGGAACCTCCATTCCAGCTTTAGCTTCACCTTCACAGCTTCATACATCACTCTCTCAGGGGCAGCCCACGGGGACTTTGACCTTGTTACATTTTTTTTTGGCCTCCTAGGCCTCTTCTGAAATTTCAGTTAAAGCCTCCATGACCATTTAGCTTAGCATCTATATTCCTTCAGAACCAGCATCATATGGATAACACTAAGGTCTGCCACCAGCTTGTACAGTAGGTGGAATCACAGCAGCAGTGGCCTCTGAGCACCTGTGTGGCTCAGCATGGTGAAATCACTTCATAGACCCCCTGTGCAAGGAGGGCATCTTCATGATCTTTTCTCAAAGAAACTTTCTATGCCGGAGCCCGTAGTTTGTGTGGTCTTAAAAAACCTGAGACGCCCTTGAAACATCTTTCCTATTGTCTCTGTGGAAAGTGCTTAGCTTCTCTTCAGGGACCATAAGCTCTTCAACAACCACATCTTCCTTGGCCCCAGCTTTATATGCATTTTTCTGGCCAAACCAAGTCTTTTAAATACTTTAACTCTGCTTTCTGCTCCCCATTGTCATAGTAAACCTGACTAAATGGTGCCAGTAATATTCATTCCACTGACTGAATGCTATGCTACCTTGAATTATTATTCATGTTAATTAGTCCATCACTTTTAAATTCAGCCTCACTCAAAATCTCAGGACATAGGCAAAATGTAGCTAAGTTTATTAGAAGAATATAATATGAGTAACCTCTAGTCCAGTTCCCAAAAGAGTCCTTATTTCCCTCTGAAAACTTATGAGCACAGTTCACATTCCTGTTAGCCTTCTTGTCTTCTGAGCTCCACCCATAATCACCTTTTAAGCTCTGCTTACAATATTCTAAAGCTTTTCCAGTTTGTATCACCAAATTCAAATTTCCTCCTGCAACCAAGCTCCAAAGTCTTCTAAACCACATAGTCAAGTTACTCACAGCAATAACCCCATTTCTTGGTACTCATTTCTGTTAGCTTTTTGTGTGTGTGTGTGTGTGTTGCTGTGACAAAAACAACTGCTAAGAACAACTCAGAGGAGTAAAAGTTTATTTGGGGCTCATGGTTTCACAGGTCTCAGCTGTAGATAGCTGACTCCATTGCTCTGGGGCACAATTTAAGGCAGCACATCATGCAGGAAGGGCATAGCAGAGGAAAGCTACTCCCCTCATAGCAGTAAAGAAGAAGAGACAGAGGGAAGGAAAGAAGAGGTGATAGGGAAGATGCATCCTTGCAGAGTATGCCCCAATTATCCACCACCCAGCCATGCCACACCTGCCCACAGTTACTACCCAGTCAGTCTATAAAAACTAAAATGTACTGATTGGGTTACAGCTCTCACAACCTAATTATTAATCTTCAGAATATTTCTGCATTAATACCTCATATCCAAAACATAGCATCTCCTTTTTTATTCCCTTTTTTTCCTCTAGCTTCTGAATATCGGAGAGAATATTCAACCCTTGATTGATCTTGCACAGGAAGCAATTCCTATACTTTAACTTTCTGTTGTGGCCAAATAAGCAATAATCTGTCAATAAAAACAATGTGACTTAAGAAGTGTTTCCCATTTTAATAATCTTTCAGTAAATCCCTTTGTAAAATGAAAATTCCTTGTGACATAGCAAATCAACCACTTATTTTTATGCTTTCTAGTTTCATATATACTTATATTCAGACATGTTATGCCTCCTTTGAATCCTGGGTAAAGGGTTCTCCTGCATAATGATTTATAGACTCTTCTCTTTCAGAGACCTTTTGAACAGAAATGGCTTCATTTTCTCAACCCTGTCATTTAAGGGAAATGTTCTAAATGCATTCTTACTACCTCTTTAAATAAAAACACACTCTATGATGAGTGAAAGGCTGTAGGTCTGAGATTGGGTCAGCCACTAATGTACTGAAGTCACAGAGACAGCCCAGAAAGAGGAAATAATTCAAGAAGGGAGAAATATTGGTAATTAGAGCATCCCAGCTTTATGGCATTAATAATACTTAAGGGACACTGAGATTTACACATACAATTCAATAGTCTAGTTAAGGAAGAGTACAGCATTTAATCATAAGAGGGAGAAGGACAAGGTTCCCTGATACATTATGGTTTTGATTGCATAGCACAGGGCCAAAATACATCTGAAAGTCATTTCTTTCCATTTCATTACAGTTTACAAATTCCATGCCTAATTTTAGACATTAGCACTCCAGACTAGATGTATAATAGCCTCTATCTAATCCTATGAGCCATTACAACACAGTTTATAGTATCATCCACAAGAGGCTGGTGGAGCCACATTCTCGTTATGAAATAGAGGGCTATAAAGCAGATGGGGGTCCAGGGAAGGCTGCCGACAAACTAAACCAAGAGTGCGGCACTGAAACATCACTTTAGTTGAAAGTCTATGACAGATAGGATACTAATTTATACAACTGAGGTATTACTATGGCCTGGAAGCAGGAGGAAACTGAACTGAATTTAAGAGATTAATAACAAAAAGATGGATGGTAACATGATCTTTGTTTTTGTAATCCTTCAGTTAAATAATAAAAGCACTGGAAAACAAATCTTATTATAACAAACAGGATATCTATAACATTAAAGGCTCCGGGGCCCCTTTAACAGCTACATTTTTCTGATAAATAAGTACAATTATTTTTAAAATTTGTGCCAATGTGTCAGGTGTTTTAAAACCACATTGAAATATCAGAATAGTCCCTCCAAATAACTGAAGCAGTAACAATAGAAGGAAAAAGGTTAATTTAGTGATCAGTAAAAAGAAAAATATCCAAGGAGTGGTGGGAATTCTCCTTGTAAATATACTTGCTAATGCTAAAAGATCGTCATTGATTTGGCACATACTAACCTGGATTCTTAAAAATCTGAGCAGAAATAAAGTTACAGATTAATATTTTATTAGTATTTTTGAAATATTGGTGAACAATGGAAGAAACATGACATAATAACATGTTTAACCTGCTTATAAAAATATATATTATAGAATGTACTATAGCAGTATTAACTGTAATCAAATAATTGGCATTGTAATTACAAGTAATTCTTATGTTTATTGAAACAAGCTTAGCAGGGTCTTTACTTGACAACATTTTAACTCACTGTTCTTAAATGTAATACAATTTACCTTTTTGAAGCAGAGTTTTCCATTCATTTGAATGACCTAGATAATTGTTTCTGATATATCAAGAAGCAGAGCAGAATATGATATATGATATCATGCACACATGGCAAAAAATGAGAGAAATAGATACATTTAAATGTAAATAATGTGTAAGGCTAGATGATGAAACTGCAGGTGAATCTCTTCTTTGTGCTTCTCTTTATTTACTGGATTTTGTACAATGAAGTTGCATGATTACTGTAATCTGGAGGAAAAGGTTTTATTATGTATTTAAAATTGGCTTTCCCCTTTCAGTCCAGCCTACAGGAATTGTTAGATTATTTTCCCTGTAAAAACATTATTTGATCACGCCATTCTGTTAAATAAATAAATGTTTCAAAATCTTTAATGCCATCCCTACATTGCCTACAGAATTAATTACAAATTTTTCAGCTTGGCACACAAAGCGCTCCTCAATATGATTCCAAATTCTCTTTCCAGCCTTATCTCCAAACACTCCCTACAGGAACCCTGCATTGCAGACAAACGTTCCCTGTGAGTTTCCATCTCAGGTTTTTGCTCCTACTCCTTATGCTTACACAGTCCTTCTGTGCATTTCTGTTTATTAAATCATACCCATTCTCCAAAGTCCCTTCCAAATGCCACACCCCAAGGAAATCTTTTCAGGTGTATCCAGTTGCACATGATCTCTCCCCCTTTCAAACTGCCATTGCATTTTGTTCATTCCTGTTATGGCAATTCTTACATCCTGTCTTATTGTAATTACTTGCATAATTCTCTTTTCCTGGACAATACTGGTAGAGCCTGGAGGACAGGACTGGGCTCAACTCACTGTTGTACTATCCACAGAGCCTAGCAGATGATTTTTGTAAAATAGCAATATCGGTTTAATTATGTTAACTCCAATGCTACTGCCACAAACATGTTATGGGGTTAAATTATGAAGAACTTGAGCCAAACCTTTTAAGACAATAAAGCAAGGTAAGACCTACACACACACACACACACACACACACACACACACACACACAATTTCATCTAATATAATCTCAGAGAGGCAAAATGATTTGTCACCCCTCTGACTTTTTTATTTTTTATTTTTTTTAGTTGTAGATGGACACAATACCTTTATTTTTATTTGTTTTTATTTATATGTGGTACCAGGTATCGAATCCAGTGCCTCACACATGCTAGGCAAGCCCTCTACCCCTGAGTCATAACCACAGCTCCCGTACTTCTGACTTTTAATGTGTTAGGATAAGAACCTTCCACATACTTGTCTGTTGTCAAGGGAAGCCTGTGAGCATCAACAATTGAAAAAAATAACAATAATACCTCTTTATCACATTCTAAAATGATCATTTTCACACATTTTGCTGACTGCAGAAGGAAGGAAAGAAGGAAGGAAGGAAGGAGAGAGAGAAAGGGAAAAGAAAGAAAGACTTTCTGTGACCAACGAAACTGAATTAAGAAGAAAGGAAAAAGAAGGAACAGCTGCTCTCTTATTCTTATTTTCTCTAAATCCCCAGTGCTGAGCATGAAGCCTAAAGTGCTTAATTAATGTGTTGAACTAAACTGAACTCCTACACTGATGAAAAATAAAGCATATTAAGAGAAATAATTGCTCAGATACCCTTCTTGGAACAGGTATTTACCATTCTTAGAATTTAGCATTTACTTAACATTTAGTATCTGCTGTTATTATTCCATAATGTAGTTCCATGATTTTATAGAGCTACCTGTTTATCTATGTGAAACTAATGGAAACCCTTAAAACTTGGGAATGAATCAGGCCTAAGACTGCACCTTTCAATTATATTTGCTCTGGAAAAGCTCTTCTGAAAGCCAGCAGTCTCAAACTATCATTTCCCTCATGCATTTCTTCATTACGTAACAGGATTTCAAAGCTGAGTCCAGAGCCAAAACAAATACCTGCCACCAAAGTTAGCAGGAGGAATTGGAATCTCACTCTGTATGAGTGTGTGTGTATGTGTGTGTGTGTGTGTGTGTGTGTGTGTGTGAGAGAGAGAGAGAGAGAGAGAGAGAGAGAAAGAGAGAGAGACAGAGAGAGAGAGATCTTAAAGTGGGTTGATTTTTAACAAATTTTTTATATAATGAAAAGGAAAAGGTGATTTTTTTCTCTTTAATGAATAGAGGAAAATAATATTTTCTATAGCAAGATATGAAATGGTTCAATAGACCTAAAGTGACATATAGAGCATGATTGGGTTATGCATCTCAGACTACGCATTCAGTTCCTTGAGTGTACGAAACCAAATATTTCAGGGCAAAGTTCTTTCATATCTGTCTTCAGAAGCCAACAGTTACACTTCATCATAAAAAGTGCTCTCGTGCCACAAGTAACCAAGCTTGAAATCAGACAAGCGGCATTTTGGCTTATATATCATACATGTAGAACAAATTAGCTTTCTTGACTTATCATGGAAAAAAAGTGATAGTTTTTGAAAACCAGACTCTGCTGTAAAATTGACCTTTCAGTCTACAAACATACCATTTAATTTACAAGAGAAGTAAACCCTTTTGAATTGTATTTACCCAGTTACTTTAATAAAGGTTAGGCCTTTCAAAAACAATTGTAAATGTGGCATTTAGCTTCTCATATTTTCTGAAGCATTACATGAATCTTGGGATTCAAAAGAAATAACCAAGAAAATAATAACAAAGCAATATTGGGGTTTTCCCCAGAGTAAAATAAAATGCACAGTCTACAGATTAAAATCACAGATTTTTAAGTTTTACATTTTGAAGACTCACTAGCCTCACTGGGTTTCAGGAAATGTCATTAACATCTCCTTTGGGGAAAAGATGGCTGATACATTCATTAATTCATTCATAAAGCAAAGCTTATTCCTGATACACACTGGCATTAGTTACTGAAAGCTGATGATTATTAAAATACAGAAACACCATTGGGTAATGAAAAATACAGTAATTAAAATCCAAGAGGTGAGGTCTCACACTAAAATTCAGAAAGGTTTGATTTTACTCTTAGTTCTATACAAAAGAAGTCAAATGTGCAAGTTATTGTTAAACCACTGTATTTTAAAGTATTCAGCTTTTTACTTAACAAACATTTATCAGATGTCTACTGTATAAGTAGTGCTCTCTTCCAAAATTAGTTATACTACTATTGTCATCACATAGGATTTGATGTCTGAATATAATAAAATTTGCTCAAGAACACAGCTTATGATAAAAAGAACATAGACTCTGGATAAAGACCCACCAAAGTTCCGATCTTGACTCTGTTGTTTTCTAGCTGTGTGACTTTAGACAAACCACACAACCTCTCTGAGCTTCAGTTACCTTATTTCTAAAAATGAAGATAAAAATTCCTACTCAATTATTTTGCTGAGCCAGTGATGTAGGTAAATAGTACAATGCTTTGCACTTTGTAAGTGTTAGGTTTCTTTTTTCCATACCTTCACCAAATAAGTAAACAAATCAAATCTGTATGATTGAACTAAGTAAAAAGAATTAAAATATTTAAATTCCATGTAAAAATAAAATCTGCATAAGTCATTTGGAGTCCTTAATATGCGAGTCTCTTTCTATTCCCATAGAAAATAATTTTAAAATACAAGAATTTTCTATGCTTGACATTCCTTCAGAACACAATGGTAGGAAGCCACGACACCTCAATAATTCTGAAGAGTTAGATTCTGGAATGCCTCTAAGATGCTCACTCAAGGTCATTGCGTAAACTTGCGACACTTTCTTTGTTTCTGGGAAGAGATCAGCATTAGCCAATTTACTTCTGCATATAAAGCTATCCCAGACCCATTTTGAAATAACTGTCCTATAGTATAGAGATAAGGTTTCTACACTGGGTTATTCAAGGTATTATCTAAGAAATATATAATAGAAACCCAGGCAACTACCTAATGATTCTAGCATCTCTGCCTTTGACCACCAGAATAGCTCTCTGTGTATACAAATCAGTCTTTGTCTCAGGATTAGTCACCATCAACCCTGCTAGCCACATACAACCACTGGTACATGGACAGTCTGTTACCCCATGGTTTAACTTGACTTTGCTGGATTTGATCCCATTTCTGCATAGAATTATGGTATCGGCCAGACTCCTGCATTTGTCTATACTTAGCATCCAACGTATCCTGGTCATACCCAGTTCCAAATTCTGCCAATCTTATCTTGGTTTCTTCTATATTCATATTTGTTAGACAACTATAATTCCAAAACTTCCAAGGGTTTTCAAAATAGAAATGTTTTAACAAATGCATTGAATGGGTGGGAGTGGATTGATAGACATACATTTGGTCATCAAAGAAAGCTTACTAAAGAAGGAGGTGGAAAACTCAGCCTACTGGAACTAACAAGATAATTGGATGAATCAATGTATTACTGCCAGATTAATGCTAATCTTATGATTTACTAATATCCAAGCAGGACAGAAGAATAAATATTGCACAAGTTTTAAAGGAACACAATACCTAACTCATGGATTTTATTCTCTTAGAGTTTATATGATTTTTTTAAATAGTCATAAAAATGGTTTCAACTATTCTCTGCTTGTTAGGTCTGACTCCCAACCCTTCCAAAACTCCTTTTGTGTGATAGTTAATGAGAAAAGGATATATTGTTCATTAGTAAACTCTTCTCAGAAACCTATCAGAAAGCAAGGTGCTACAGTTGGCACTAAGGTAGCATCAGAACTTTCTGACAACATTCCAGTCATCATCTGTGGGAATTTTTCCCTGAGTCTTTCCACAGTTAAGAATTAAGAACTCTTACCCGCCTGCCAATTATCCATAGTGTAGTCATCCTGCCACATTTTTCTTATTTCTGACCTTGGCCACTAATCCACCCCCCTTATAGACATTAGTCAGACAGAATTCAGAAACTACAAAATGTGGACTTGAAGGCCAGATGCTTCCCTCAGACATGTTTTGTTTGGCTTGCACAACATTGTTCTAAATTGTGTATGTGAATGCTCTTATATTGGATGGTTCCTCCCCAGTTGGCAGTTCCCACAACTTCCTATTGTAGAGCCAGACAATTTCTAACATTGTGCTACCTATTCATCCAATAGGTGCTTTATTTTCTCAGGGCCTAATGCTGTCTGTGTTGTTGGTTTACTCCAATTGCAGTCCTTGACACAACCTCCATCCTTCCTGAAATATCAGAGAAATCATAGAACCTTCTAATGTACCCCACTGATTTTATTCTAATGGGATCAATGTTCCCATTGCTAGTGATCTTCATTGCTAACTGCCTCCGTATGGCTAAAGATATAGCCTGCAGAGAAAAAAAGGAATGAACAAAGCAAATCTCCTAAGGAAACTGAGGACAATATTAGTACTAGGAATCAACACAGGCCAGAATCACATCCCAAAAGGTCATGCAACACTAAAAAACCTGGTGTCCACCATGGCCAGCTTTCAGAAAGCAAGATCAAGATCAAGATAAGCTTTCAGAAATCAAGAACCATTGTTACAACACATCTGTAGCAACTATAGAAAGTCAGGCAAGGAGGCCACATCAAAAGCTTCATTCCTATTTGATCCTCAGGGGAGATTCAGAGAAAGAATCTGAGCACAGAAGAATATTAAACTAATAAAAAGGGATAGTGGGCCTGACATTGTGTGAACTAGGTAATGGCCTTGAATTACATTATTCACCCATATGTGTTATTTTGAGTTAATTAAAACTCTACAAAACAATGTTAATGATTTATTTCTGTCACATAATTCATGTTTTTTTCTTTTATTCAGCATTCCTATGAAAACTCAATGCCTCCTACAAGCCTTTCAACATTCAATTCAAAGTCATCAACAGAGGAAGCCATGTTAGAGGATCTCCAGATCCCTCTTTATGTATCTCCAAAATGCTCTCTGCTGCAGGAGGGGCTTTCTGACCTCTGGCTTCCAGTTGGGCTCAGCTGAAGAGGACCTCCAGTAGGAAATGGGAGGGAGAGAAAGGAGTAAAGTCACAGTATTTATTCCCCTGGATCCCTCCTTGCAAAGTTCACTAGGATTAGTTTTGTCCTTCAACAGAAGGTCACTGTAGCTCTCAACACAGTCTCTTCTACTCCACACTGTCCTTCAGATTCTAGTATATATCAGCCTCCCCCTTATCTTTGGGGCTCTCATCTTTGAGTAGTAACAACTCCATATCTACTCATCCCTCAGAGCTGATTCTCCCTTATACTTTCCTATACTCCACTCACATTTTAAAAATTAGTTAATTTATAAATAAACCCTCCTAGAACTATCTTAATATAAATATGCCCTCTTTTTTCTGTGTGACAAACACATAGATGCTCCCAAAATGTTTATATGAATGAATGATCTTTTTGGCTGTAGTCTCCTCAAATGAATCCAAATATCCCTTATCATTCAATCACATTTCACTGCTGATTTAAATTTTCTTGAACACCTCAATAGAATATATACCCCTTCAGGACAAGGAATGGATATGGTAAGGCCTAGATCTGGTAATAAACCTATATATTAAGGTTGGACAGAGACTTAGGGGTTATACCCTGCTGCGGGTAATGGGGAAAAATCCCATCTGGCAGGCAGATGACATCTAAAGGACAAACAATAGGTAATTAATAGTAGTTCAGATGATCAGCTGGTATCAGGGACACAATACAAAAGTAGTTTCTGTCTCCTATTTGGTACTTCATTTATTAATTCACTCATTCATTCATTCATTTGTTCGAGTTATCACCTATTGAATAAACTTTACCAAGTATATGAAAAGCCTTGCAGTGAATACTTGGGAAATTGGGATAAATGAGACATAGTTCCTACCATCAAGTTATTTAGATGGAAAATAGAAACAGGAAACCTAAGAAAGGGTGGTATTTAGATAAGTCTCTAAAATTGACTGTCTATCAGCCTGACAGCAGTTATAAGAACTCAGACACTGGGTTGGAATTCAGGGAGCATTCAGCATGGTAGAAGGGAGCATGGTGCTGACAAAAATCAAGATATAGGGGCCAGTCCTAGGGGAATGAAAATGTTGGGCAGGCTACCAAGATAAGGTCTCAAGCACAGGGAATAAGCTATTAATTAGAGCCAAGATACAAAGTAAGGAATGGCTCTCAGAATAAGACAGTTGGCCAATTATCAGAATGGGAGGGAAAGGTCAGGGTTAGCCTGGCAATAAGGGGAATTGAGGATGAGTAGGATAATATTGGTCTGGAATTGCTGAAAGCCTCTGGCAGGGATACATCTTAGAGTCAAAATGAACTGATACTGCTGCTGATAGAAGGTGGGAGGAGGGGATCCCCACAAGAAAGAAAAGACGATTGTGACGACTTATCAATTATCATGGGGTCATTGTGGATGGCTGCCTGGCTGGTAAACTGCCACTCACACAGATGTAGGAATAAATGAGATAGCTACAAAATGCCTTTTTCCCTTGGAATACAGACTTTGCAAGATTGGAGGCACATCATCAACTCATTAGAGAATTCAAATATCATATATTAAATTACTCATAGAATTTACAGAGTTAACACAAGCTTACAGTATTTAGCACCATAAATGTCCTTGAAAACTGTAAATTTCTCTTTTGAAAATCAAATCATTTTAAATCCACTACAGGGACATGCTATTTAAGTAAACCATGAAGCTAAACCTTTTGTAAAGTTAAGAATCTCTTGTGTTATGTGAATAATTTCCCTCTTGATTATATTTGTATATTTATATACTAGATCCCCTCAAAGTTAGAACATTTCAGGATAAGGGGTAATGTCAGTCTGAGGCACCACTCATGAGAGTTCAACATGCCCCATACTGCCAGACTCAGGATGTGACATTTAAAGGGCAGTGATTCAAGGTTGCTTCCATTGCCTCACAGTCCAAACAAGAGTGACACAACTTTATACACAAATTTACTCATGTTACAAGGCAAAACAAGGTCTTTCAAATGCAGAACCACACTGGACAATAGCCAAACTGAGATTAGGGAGTGTGAGGATTGGAAAAAAATCTTATCAGAGAAGCAGCAACAATATTCATTCAGAATATAAAGCAAAGAGAAGTGACAGAGAGAGGGCAGGGCCAATGTTTGGAGGATGAACAGAAGTCACTAATGCCAAGCAGAGCTGGTGCCTGAATTGAAACTGAAAAATGAGTAATGAATTAAGAATATCAAAAGCAGAATATTTTGTTAAAGTAAGATTGCATTGGTTTTAAAATAGTGGAGGGTCTGGAGTGGTACAGCACTTGCTTAGCCTGTGTGAGGCACTGGGTTTGATCTTCAACACCACATAAAAATAAATAAATAAAGGTACTGTGTCCATCTACAACTAAAAAATAAATAAAAATTAAAAATAGTGGAAGAGGTCTTAGAGAAGAATCTGAACATTTTAATACATATAGATGATCAAAGTTCCTATTTGATGAAACTGAGGGGATTCATGGAATGCAGGACTTTCATTGCCAAGACAGGGTAAACTAGGATGGTGGGTCACCCTAGTATACTTATGTACCTGGTCCTGGGCAGCAGGCAAGCCAGGTAGAGTTAAAAATGGAAAGCATTAGGCTGGGAAGTAGCTCAGTAATAAAGTGCTTGCCCCATATGCATGAAGCCCTGGGTTTGATCCCCAGTTGCAAAATAGTAAAGATAAAAAGAAGACTGAAATCATTTAGAGTAGTCACTCCTAGAATCTACAAATACTACTTAATTGCTACTTCTAGCATATTAGTTTATATTAGTTTCTTATTTTTGCTGTATGAATTCAGTGGCTTAAAACTACACAAATTTATTAGTTATAATTCTGAAGGTCAGAAGTCAGAAACAGGTATACATATGCTGAAATCAGAGTGTAAATAGGGCTACAAGTCCCTCTAGATGTTCTAGGGAAGAAACTGTTTGCTTGCCTTTTTCCAGCTTCTGGAGCTATATTTGTTGCATTTCTTGACTTATAGTCACTTCTTCCAGTTTCAAAGCCAGTAGTATAGCATTTTATTATCTCTAGCTCCATGTTTACATTGCCTTCTCCTTCTCTCCTTTTGTCCCTCTCTTATACAGTTATTATAGTTATATTGGACTCTGCCCAATAATCTAGGATAATATCCTCCTGTCAAGATCCTTAACTTGATCACATTTGCAAAGCCCTTTTTGTCATATAAGATAGCATTCACAGGTTCTGGGAATTAGGATGTAGATATACGTGAGGGGGCCAGTTTTGTCATTAGGAGAAGCAAGCCTGCTAGGCACTTGAAAGAATAATAAGAGTTAAATTAGAATTGTTC
This sequence comes from Marmota flaviventris, assembly GCF_047511675.1. Classification (NCBI taxonomy): domain Eukaryota; kingdom Metazoa; phylum Chordata; class Mammalia; order Rodentia; family Sciuridae; genus Marmota; species Marmota flaviventris. The sequence continues at coordinate 106,007,987 of NC_092518.1, forward strand.
ATCTCTGCTTCACCTCTGTCCATTCCTGTTGATAATTCCCCCAAATTTACAACTCTTAGGTAACAGAGAAAAAGGAAAACACAGAAGAGAGGCAATTGAGAAGCTGAAGGGAATACAGGAGGCCCTACGATCTTGCCACAAGCACAGAGGACACACAGCAAAGAGGGCAAGAGAAAAGAGGGCAGGGACACGTTCCTCTTTTATAATGGACCCAATAAAAGAGAATTTGTACTATAAGAATTAATTTATGTATTCCTCCCAGTTGGGAAGCTAGTACCATATTATTTAGACTATGTTTTAGAAAACTGACTTAGAAAATTTCACTGTGGTCACCAAGTTTGGGCTATCAAATCCATTCCCCCCCTGCCTTTTGAGGGGCCAGTAAATATCGTATGTGCAAAGCTATTCAACAGAGCCAAATATAGAAAGAGGAGAGTATAAATGGTTCAATGGAGATAGAGTACAGTTATGAGAAGTGAATGAGAGCCCAGTTGTGTTGAGACTGAATCTTCATAAGTTGTAAATGTGTTCCACAGGGGCATGGGATCTGGTAACATCAATAGATTGGTTGGTTTTCATTAGCCTGACACATATCTGTTAAGGTCCTACTGTGTTCCAGGCACTGGACTAGGCTCTTACATATTCATTTATTTTCCCAGCTGTTATGCAAGGTAAGTGTTATTATTGTTATTTGGAAGATGATAAAATGGTTGGAGAAATTTTGAAAACTCACCCAAATACCACACAGTTAATAAGCAATAGAGCAGGCTAGAATTGTGGCTCAGTGGTAGAGTGCTTGCCTAGCATGTGTGAGGCACTGGGTTCGATTCTCAGCACTACATACAAAAAAATAAAATTTTAAAAAATCATCAACAACTAATAAAAATATTTTAAAAACATAAGCAATAGAGCTAGGAGTTAAAGCCAGATCTCTGCCCAAAAGTCCTATGTACTTGCTAGGACAGAACAGTTATTTAGTCACAGTGTCTTCCTTTGCAACAATTATGCTGCCTTGGTTTCCACCAATGTTACAGAGAAAGATGGGATCTAGGTAAATATAAATTAAAATAAGCACAACATTTATTAGGCTATTTATGCATCGGAACTAAATCTCATAATACATCCATCCCACAGAGAAACAGTTCTGATAGGTAGACAACTGCATTAATGAGCATACGGGAAGACAGAATGGACTAGGAAATAATACTTCTGGAAAATTGCTGCTCAGAGTCTTACATCTACATGCAATTAATGCTTATAAACATTTACTAGTGTACAGATTGAAACTCAAGACCAAATTACTCTGAGAAATTAAGCTATAGTGTCAACATTTATAGCTCTCTGATACCTGTTTTCTGAATAGCTCCTTCATTCCCTTACCCCCAAATGAGAAAAAATAATTGTCCTCATTCCAGAAGTAGTTATAGTAATGAGGATTAAAAAAAGAGAGACAAGGAATCCCTATGGATCAGTGGTTCAATTGGAGCAACTTTTAGGATGTGATGCAGGGTGAATAGTAAAGCTAATATATCAAGGCTATTCCTTTCCACCTGTTCTAATTCCCTCTATAGAAATGAATTAGTCTACATTAGCTTTCAGGAAATAACCCCTAAGCGGTTTCTCCTTCCTAGAAAAGAGAAAGGAATTTGGAATGAGACACTTAGTATGGGGAAACAGGTAATTTCAAAGATTCAAAAGAGATAAAAGGTCAAAATCAAGGAATAGAAAGAGCCAAAGTACTTGTCTCACTGAACTCTTCACCCCCACATAGAAAAATATTAGTTGGAATAAGTGATGACAAGTTATGCCATGGTTAAGAAATCAAAAGGACTTCTATGGTGGAATATAGAATGACCCCAGTTATCAGCAAAGAATAAAACATCGTGCATGTTCCCTCTGGGGCTTCTCTCCTGGACAAGGTCAACCATAGACAGACCCTTTCAACTTTAACTAGTCTTATCCTTCTGCTACTTGCCTACATAGGTTCCCAGTGTCTGGCAGCCTCACTATGTGCAGGGCAGCAGCACTCATTGGGGTTAAAATAATTTACCAATCCCCTTGCCCCAACACACTTTCCAATGGCAATGACTTGGGAATCACTACCCAGTTAATATATTACCTAGTAAATTCTTTTGCTTTAGCCCAATAGAGTGTTACTAATGAAGAAATGTCAGGCAATGTCATTGACTGTCTCAGCAATGGGTCTCTAAAATGCAGTTTAAATAGTGAAAGCTAATAACTAGCAAATCAAGAATCCCTTCCACATTTTAATGTCAGATTACTGACTAAAGAGGGTTCCAAAGTTTCACCAAAGAAAATGGCAAAGAACGCACTTTTGATGAAAAAAAAAAAAGTGATAAGACTTTTTCAACACTGGTTTCTGTTTGGATCCAAGTTCAAGGTCCTCAGACATTGAACTAGTGGGAAAGAACTTTTGCCCCATCCCCAAATCCTTAAAGCAGATTAAATTTACAAAAAAAAAAGGAAGAGAGGAAAGTACACAAATACATAAACAAATCAAATTCCTAACAGTCCTCCAAGGTACCAGTATTCCAATTCCTTTGCCTGTATGAAATGAAGACCTCTGTCAAATGCAAAATCCTTGAAAAAGCTATGGCATTATCACATATATGGGCATTTTTAAATGATTTTGAATCTCAAGTTAGATTGTGCTGGGAAGACATCACTGAGGGAAAAGGCCCAGGGTCTGAATATCATCTTGGGCAAGAAGTCTTACTTACTTCCGAGGTAGAGAGCCCTGTATCCCTGGAGTTCTGGACAAGCAGTGTGTGAGTGAATGAGTGAGTGAGTGAGTGAGTGAGTTTTGGGGGATGGGACAGGTGGATAAAGAAGGTAACGAGGAAAGAAGAAAGAGAAATGGAAGGAGAAGGGGCATTTAAGACAAAGGTCACTAACAACCCCATCTTATTGAGTCTAGTCCAGGTATTCCAGTGGAGGAAGGGGAATGTACAAACTTCTTGAAGCCCTCTTTAGGCTTGAGGGCTCCCTCTACTAGGCTATCACTAAAAATGCTTTCTGTCAAGTCATCGGCTGCCTGTTTATAGGAGAAGACAATAATAAATCTCCAAACCAACTGAACAAGGATTTATGCTATATTTTAAACCATGCTTCTGCCATGTCATATGTCAGATGGAAGGAATGACAGCAAAAGACTAGCAGAATCCAGCTGAGCCAGGTATCTTATAAAAACTTCAGCAAATTGCTGTACCCACCCCAACTATCAGCCCCCAAATAAAGCATTTTCTAATCACGGATAGGAAGTGAGAGAGGTGGTACTTAATTTCCATAAACTCAGACAAAAAAGCTGAACAAATCTAGTTGATCTGAACTACATTCCCAAGATGAAGTACTAGTTGGCTTTCTATTGATTTGCTCTTTAATCATGATAAATTCTTTTAAAGCAAAACCTATCGTTTATGCAATGCAGTGTTTCTGTTTACAAAATTGTCCAAGTTCCATGAGGAAACATGAGAACATTCAGTAACTATAGAAAAGTGACATTACCTTCATGTTTTCACATTGTATATCCCCATATTCTGAAATATGTCTTTAAAAACTCAACAATGCATTCATCTTAATCTATTTAAACCATTTTTCTCTCCACCTTCATTATGTTTCCCCTCCCTTTTTGCTCCTGCCTTTTCCCTCTTTTGTTTTTCTCCTATCTTTGTCACTGACTTGAAAGAAATTCAGACCTAGACTGACAGTGTGACCTTGGGCACTTTTTCTCTTTTTCAGAGGTCCAGACCTCAGAATTGTCTACTGCACTGGCTTTGACACAACTAGAAGTATATTTTGAAAAATTGAAAGGAAAGACTATTCCAAGGGTGGAATGGGATGACACTGAGAATTAAGAAACCTAAATGATCTGCATGTCCCCACTGGGCTAGCAAAGGACTGGCTTTATAATTAAAAGCCTTTTGAAGACCTCAATTTACACTATCAATGGCTAGCTAGAATAAAACAAACTCTTATCCATTTGGACGCTAGTAAGGTAGGCATTTACACTATTAAGAAATGAAATATGATTTTATTGAGTAAATATTTAAAGACTCTTTTTTCCTCCAATGATTTCCAAAGTTAGAGAGAGAGAGAGAGAGAGAGAGAGAGAAATCATAAATTTTTGATATCTCAAACCAAGAGAAGAGTATGAACTTTTGAGTTTTAATCACCTTCTAGCCAATTGATTTTGAGTGAAGCCTCACTGTATTAATCAGGACCCAACCAGGAAATCAAAAGTCATCTTAGATAATATTCTTGAAATAGAGGATGTTTAAGACAAGAAATGAATTACACAGCTGATAAAGGAGCTGAGAAGCCAAATAAAGAAAAGACAGGTAACCTAGACATTAGCCATAGCAGGAGGCTGCTACCATTCCTAGGACTACAGAGTCAGAGAGGAGGTGGTATAAAAACCCTTGAGCTAGGGTCACCCAGAAAAAGCTAGAATCACAGCAGTCCTAGATGGTGGGAGATAGAGTCACAGAGTAAAAGCAGCCACTGTTAAAGATGTTTCCCCCAGGCTTTTGTACCAGTAAGAATCACCAGGACTCTTTCATCCTCCTCTTCCTCCTGCCCTTCATTCTCCTACTTACATCTGCCTCTGGGTAAACAAAGCCAGAAGTTAGTTATCAGTGGGAGAACCTGAAAAGTGTACCCTACAAGGGTTACCACCCTTGTACTACAAAACAAGGTTAGGATAAAACAAAGAATGAATCTCAGGGCAAACAGGCTCAGAATTGGCACATTCATTTTCCTTTTCTATAAATTCAAACAATAATACATAACTCCCTAAATTATCAAGATAATTTAATTAAAGAATATATTTGAAGTACCTAATACAGTGCCTGGTTTAAAGCAGCTTTCAATACATATCCATTTCCTTTTGCTCATTTCCTTTTCCAAATGCTCAAGAAATTCATGTTGTTTTGTTTTTTTAATGCCTGCTTTTAGGGGATGGAGTTGTGACTCAGTGGTAGAGCGCTCGCCTAGCATGTTCAAGGCCCTGGGTTCCATCCTCAGTGTCACATAAAAATAAAATAAAGGTATTGTGTCCAACTACAACTAAAACAAAATATTTTTTTTAAAAATGCCTGGGTTTACCTAGAACTAAAGTATTACATGTTTATTAAGAGTCCTTTGTTTCTAAGACACAACTGCTTTATATTTCCATCTGTGTTAATTTTTAACATTTCCTTTAAAGTAATAAAAATTACTTCTTTCCAAACAGTCATTTCAGACTTTTCACTTTCAGACCAGACTTGTACCACATTTTGCCAAATATGCTGTATTCTTACTTGATTTTGATGTTTGATATGTTCCTACAAATTGATGTCTCTTAAGATAAGTTTGTGATAAGCAATAGACTGGATCCAAATGGGTTAATGAATTCTACCAGTGAATACTAAAAGGGGGCTTTGTGAAGGAAGAAAGTCCCTCAACAAAAGGCTAACTGAAGATAAATATCCCCACTGTCAAACACCAGCTGGGCCCAAAGCTTTCTGTTTATGTTAGAGAGACCTCTGTCTTATAAATGTGTCCTTCAGCCTCACAGACCAAGCATGAATATTTCAGCAAAGAAATTTCCGAAAACCTTTGCTAGCCTTTACAGAAAATAAAATGCAAAGATTGAGACAGAAGGAATATTTAAGTCTCATGAATTATTTGTAATTTGAGAAGTTGATCATAAAAGGGAATTTGTGTTTCAATCACCTATGCTGCCATTTAGGAAATTTAGTCCTAAGGGATCAAAAATTATGAGAGTTTGAACTGCCATTGACATTTACATTAGAAATAGAGGAATGGTGACTTAAGAAATGGTTTGTGTGGGAAATGTGATCTGCAGGAACAGAGAACCTATTAAAACTATTTGTTCTTCCTTTCGGCACTTCTCCCTACATCTACTCTCTCTAGCTGAGACATGAATTCCCAGTATTAGGAAAGTTGCACTAGGAAACAAAGATCACCAATGATTAAATCCATTTTTTCAAAAGCTTGATATTTTGTAAATAATAATAATAATAATAGTGGGAGAAATAAGGTTGCTATTATGATACTTGGATTTAAAAAAAAAAACAGTCCTCCCAGTATGAGCACAGAATTATGGATCAGGGGATTTTTTATTTTATCAATAACTAAATAACTAGTCAAATGATTGTAGTCAATTACATCATTCCTCTTGATTTTTGTTTTCAATCTATACATAAATTATATTGTTAGCCAATGGTTTCTAAAGTTTCTAATAATTCTAAGATTCTATATTCAATGGATATAAGCTTTTGGGGGAAGGTGCTAATATGTGATAAGGAAGTCATCCTGAAAACAGAAAGGAAAAGAGAGCTGTTTATATATATGCTGAGCTACAATAAATAATTATCTTATTTCTGTCAACAAAATGCTTAAATCAGCAGATTAGGAAGACGATGTCAATGTCAGTAAGGACATATAGGGATGGTTACTCCTTGGGGTTAACCAAAAGTTGACTCTAGTATGAACTATCCAATTCCCAACCACTTAGCCCTTGTATACCTCAAAATCATTTTTGTGGAGATGGCAACATAAAGTAAAATCAAACATGAATCTAAGTGCTACAACTACTTAATATTCTGCCATATTTGAACCTTGTCAGCACTAAATACTAGGATATAACTAATCTTGTCAGGAGAGCAAATGTTGATGGGTGGATAGAAAATGAGAGTGACCACCAGCTTAGAGACCAACCAGGTAAGATTTGAAAATCTATTAGTAGATAGTGAGCCATCTATTGAGATATTCATTTCACCCCACAAAAGTTACTCATTGAAATTGTCCTGAGTCCCCAGTATATCAATTACATAGATTAGGTTGAGATCCTTGCTCTAGTCTATGCTTTCTTTCTTTCACCTACCCTTTATAACTCCCCTAAACTGTATACCTTTAACTAAGGCTCATGAAAAGTGAATGGTAGCTAATCTGATCAGCCAATCAAATGCGGTAATGACTATGTAAGGCTAATAGTAACATGAAAATATATTGATAAACATTGCCTTTGTAGTTAGCTCTGGAATACAGCACATACAGTTCATGATCCCCTGCAGAAATTATTTAAACCCACTGTGCCTCAGTTTCATCACCCTGAGCAACTGAGTGGTAGTTACTTACAGAGGCTTTGTGTTATATTAGATACAGCATCACATAGAATTTCAGGCATACAGGTCTTCAATATCTAGTACCTCTATCCTTCTCTTCCAGTTCTCCATGTTTTGTCTAAATAACTTACTTGTTTTAACTCCCAATGATTTTTTGTTTTGATTCCACCCAGTTGCTTGAACAATGATCATAATAAAGGAACCATAAGTGCAATATGTTGGCATCAGAATTGCTATGAGCACCTATTACCAAAACCTGCAACATGGTGCCGTCTTCTACTGCGAGATTATGCTGGCTTTTGATGAATGCATAGTAAGTGGGAATTTAATGTCTCCTGATTTGTGGAACAGTTTTCCAGAGGCATTTACTGAAACTAATCAACATCTAAGGAGCAGCTATCATAAGGTATAGAAAAGGGAGGGTCTTTAGCTCAGAGAAAGTCATTTCAGGACACATGCATTCTTATTTTAGTGCTCAGGAAATATCTAGGCTGTCTTCCTGAGAGTGGTAATAACACATCTCTCCTTCTTTTCCCAGATTTTTGCACAAGGCCTTCACCCTCTCAGAATAGCTACTCCAGACATTTCAAATGAACTCAACAAAACTCATGGACACTAACACATCTAAGGGACAGGGAATGGAGAGGGACAGATATTAGCTTAGAAATAAATTTGTTCATCAGGTCATAACTAGGACAGCCAGTCGGTTCCTTCAGGGCTTAATTCACAGAAGGGCAAATTGTAATCTTCTGACAGGAGCTGAGAAACTAGCTGTGGCCATCATCTTTATTAGTGTAGACAGTCAGGGATTCACAGCTGTCAGTATGCCCTCTTGGCACCACAAAAGAAGTCCATCCCAATGGGCAACATGAGGGAAATGGACAAGACTTGTGATGGCTGCTTATTAAAGACATACAAGAGAACCATCTCAGGGCATAATATTGACCTTTTGGTCTTTAAAACATGACTTTGCAGTTAAATCTGGTGAATTGATTCAATTCATGTGGCATTAGGCCTCTTCTAAGTGCCACAGCTGTTGAGACATAGAAGGTTGGGTACCAAAAAAAAAAAAAAGAAAGAAAGAAAGAAAAAAAGAAAAGAAATAAAAACCTCCAAGTACTTCTTTTTAAATAAGGAAAACCACAATATGAGGTTGGACTGACACAGTATTACCTTACTAATTTGAAAACTATATAGAGAAAACTACAGTTAATTAGTATAAGTCTAAATTCTATATTTGTAGATCTACAGGGTTTTAAGACATTCAAACATATCCAATGACCTAAGTAAATAGAAGTCCACAAGCAAGGGGTTCTTCCAGGGATTCTTTAATGCATAAATAAATATTTTACATCAACTGCTAAGGGCCAGATACATAGTAGATTCAGTAAGTGCTATAGGCATTTTCTCATCCTAAAGAAGTCAAAGAGGGGTTTATGAGGACAGAAGGACTTAGGTTACAAGAGAAAGGAAGGGCTTAGAAAGGCAAAGAGGAGTGACAATGATTTTCCCAGTACATTATTTAGGCCCTTTAAATTCAAAGAACAAAGACAGTCAGGTTACTTCAGTGAGAAGAGAAACTTTCAGGGCAAGACTACTAGAAGTAGTAAGAAATATAGGAAATAGTCCCAGTAGCTCCACATCCAGAAATTATGTAGACCTTGAATATCTTTTAAAATGTGTGATTTTATTAATTGAATAGCAACCCTAGGAATCCAAGAAGTAATCAAATTAGTAGACGTGTTACTTTCAATTCTAATTATTACTTCACATCTCAAATATTTTAACCTTATTTCTGTTGATCTCTTTCTCCTGGCATCTTTATATGTTGTTACTCTCCTAAAAGTGACTTGACAGTCTCTCTCAACTGACTATCCCCCTACCCTTTGGTTTATGCTTATTTGCAGCTTATTTGCGATTATTATAATATTCCTGTTTGTCTCTGGTTCTTGCTCACACTATCACCTACTGACATTCTTAGTGTGTTTTTCATACAAGTGCCACAAAAGAGAGAATCAGATATAAGTGGGATGGCCTGTCACTATTAAGTTTAGCATATCTTTTTAGGAGAGCTCTTATGCCAACTCACCCATAGATCACTGATCAGCCTGGATGACTGAGCTGGGTAATACCTAATAAATATGGCTAGGGTGTTAAAGCCATTTGGTACAAACCATGGTTCTCAGAAGGGGTTGTGCGGAATACTTCTCAGTAGGGGCTAGCATATCTCATCCCATCTTTCATGTACTGTCCACCAAGCTGGAGACAAAGCTTGAGCAAAGATAAAAAGCCAACAATTCACACATGTATGGGAAATAATGTGAAATTTTTCAGGGTTCAAAAAGACAGAACCAATAGAACACATACATAGTTACATATATAGAGAGAGAGAGAGGAAAGGAGATTTACTAGGGACGTTTACTAATATGATTATGGAAGCTGAGATGTTCTATGAGAGGCTTTATGAAAGCAAAAGAACCAGAAAAGTTGATAGTGTGACTCAGTTTGAGTGTAAAAGTCTCCAACACAGGAAAGCAGACAGTGTAACAGTAGGAGGCTGAAGGTCCAAGAGCCTGGGGGCCTGCTAGTATGAGACCAGAGTCCAAAACCCAGAGAATTTGGAGTTCTGATGTCCCTAAGCAAGAGAATAAGGACATCTCAGCTCTGGAAATGAGGGGGGGGATTTGCCTTTCTTCTACATTTGTGTTCCATTCAGGTCCCCAGTTGATTGGATAGTCCCTACCCAAAGAAAGTACAGATCTTTCTTACTTCCTCTACCCACTCACATGCTATCTCTTCTAGAAACACTGTCACAAAACACTCAGAAATAATGTCTTACTATTTCTTAATCCAGTCAACACCTAAAATTATCCATCATAAATGAGTAGATCAGTGTATTAGTTTGTTGGGGGTGCCATAACAAACTATTACAGGCCAGTGGGGACCTTAACCAACCAAAATTAAATTTTTCAACAGTTCTAGAAGCTAGAAGTCTAAGATCAAAGTGCCAGCAGGTTTGATTTCTTCTGAGATCTCTTTCCTTGACTCAGATGGCAACCTTCTCACTGTCTTTCCTCTGTGATACATTTATGATACAGTTGTGATACAGTTCCCTGTATGTCCAGATTTTCTCTTTATATAAGGACTTCAGTCATATTGGATTAGGACCTTATTTTAGCTCTTTAAAGGTCTTTTCTTTAAGTAGTCATATTCTAAAGGACTAGGGCTTCCACATAGGAATTTGAGGCAGATACAATTCATCCCATAATAATTAGCATGACTGAAGAAGAGGTGAGGGAATGGGCTAAGGAAATAATATGTCAAACTTCTGTTACAGTAGGTACTATGCTAGGTGCTTCTATAAAGATTTTCTTGTTTAATTCTCAAAATAACCCTTGTGAGAATGGCACTTATTATTTGTATTTTACAGAAAAGAAAACTGAAGATCAAATAGCTTATTAAATAATAATTGAATGGAAATTCAAACTCAGGTATAAGTTATACTAAGCCAGTATTCTGCCATTACATTTTCCCATATACAAGGATTACTTTAAGAGATGAATTTGGAAATTTGGGAATGGAATGTATATTACTGAGGTCTCTAATTTTTAAGTCAAAGAGTTTGGTAAATAATAGCTGAAGTGTTTGAATTGGGGAGGGAGAATATCGATATGGAAGGTGATATTGTGAGGAAATTAGTGAAAGCTAATTTTTATGGAGTTTATGTGCCAAGTGCTATAATATGCACTTCACATGGACTGACAGTTCATAACAACATCTTTATGGAACATATATTATTATCTCCAAAAACTGAGCCACAAAAATGTTAAGTAACTTGTCCAAAAGTTACATAGCTTGTAAGCAGCAGAGCTAGGATTCAAACACAAGCAGTCTGGCTCATAAATTTGACACATAATGTGAAGGATAAAACACAGGAAAAAGAGTCTGGATAAAAGGAGACCAATATGAAGGTAGTTATAGTCTTAGTTCAAGATGAGGAAGACTGGATCAAAGTGGTAAAAATAAAGGAAGATTATCAATTGGAAGGTTATCACACTGGTGAAGGATCTCTGCCTCTCACTGTTAACAGTAAGGCATTTGAAGGGAAATAGAAAGACTGTGTCACTTGGCTGCCAATTCTTTCTAAAAGTAACTACATCTCCTACCTATTTGTATTAGGTTTATATCACTGTAATGAAATACCTGAGAAAAACAACTTAACGGAGGAAAATTTAATTTGGCTCATGATTTCAGAGGTTTTAGTCTAGACTTGCTTGACTCCATCACTGTGAGCTTGTAGTGAGGCAGAACATTATGATGGGGAAGATATGAGGAACAAAGCTATCATCTCATGGCAGCCAGGAATCAGAGAAAAATTGGGAGGAAGGGGCTAGGAGCAAAATATACCCTTCTAGAGTGTGCCCTCAGTATCCTACTTTCTCCTACAGCTTTCACCAACTCCCAACAGTCTTTTTAATTATAAACCCATTAGTGGATTAATCAATTGATGAGATCTAAGCCCTCATGATCCAATCACTTCCCAAAAGTCCCACCTCTGAACAATGCTGCACTGGGGACCAAAGCTTTAACACATTAGTCTTTGGGGAATATTTTATATCCAAACCATAACACTATTCATCCATGGCTAAAACAGAAGGGAAAAAATGATAGAGTCCTGCAAGTGTGTTTCTCTACAGCAACATCCTAAATCTGCATGACTTGTTCTTTCTAATCAAAAGGTAGTAATTATCTAATCTCAAAGGAGAGAGGCATTTGCCCCACCAAACAAAAGTCTAACTACCATCTATTGTATTTACTTTGATTTATACACAATGGTTTCTTTAGCAACAAGGAACTAACAACTTGGTTGGCATTAAAGTGAAATCAAAAATTTCAGAAATTATGTTCTAAAAGGATGCAGTATCTTGTGCAGAATCATGTATTTTACCTAGTATTAAAGAGGAAAATGAAATACACTTGAAAATTGTTATTCAAAGTAGTTGTTGTGAATATTGACATTTAGCCTAACCAAAAGGCACATATTTCATAAAACTATGGAGAAAATTTAATTTTAAAAAGTTTAGGGCTGGGGCTGTAGCTTAGTGGTAAAGTGTTTGCCTTGAAAGCATGTGGCACTGGGTTCAATCCTCAGCACCACATAAAAATAAGTAAAATAAAGGCATTATGTCCAACTACAACTGAAAAATAAATATTAAAAAAAAAGTTTAGAAATTGGATTCATTGTAGATGGCCAGTCTACAATTGTTGCAGAAAAATGTACCCCTATTTTCCCACATCATATTCATTCATATTCATATGGAATTGAAACATGAGATAAATGAATGTTTGTTAATTTCCTGCTACTTAGGCACTTCATATGTGCTGCCACATACATGATCTCTTTTTAGTCTAAAGATAGCTTTCATACCATATATTTAATCTAATTATTTTTTCTTCAGTCTCCAGACAAGATGTTTGCTAATGAACACATTTCACTTTGGTGGACAAAACAAGAAGTCAAATGCAGCCAGTCTATTAGATGATTGTATATTAGTTCACATCAAAGGATGGATGCAGATCTGACAGCAGTTAGGTCAGACAGAGCTTCAGAGATCTAATGGTCAAAGTGATCAGTGCTTGCAAGGCAAAGTCATGTTAACTTCCAGCACAAGCTGCAAGAATGTCAGAGAGGCATTTGATCTAATCACTTTGCCAAAACTTGGTGCTACAGTGATACCTTAACATAGATGAAAAGCAAAAAGTCTTGTCTTTTCCAAAGCTTCTGATGGAACCTAGAAGTGGTGATTTAAAAACATGTTGACAATTAAGCTAGTTCCTAAACTATTTTCAGTTAAATCTTTTCTTTTCAATTTTGTGAAATGTGTGCCCTTCGGTGAGGCTCGGAGGTTATTTTAAAACAGAATCCTTTTCCTTTTTTTTCTTTTAATATTTATTTTTTAGTTGGACACAATATCTTCATTTATTTATTTTTATGTGGTGCTGAGGATTAACCCAGGGCCTCACATGTGCTAGGCGAGCACTCTACTGCTAAGCCACAACACCACCCCCAAAAGAGAGTCCTTTTTCCCTGTGAAGATCTAATATGAATTAGTGATCATATTCAGAAAAACATGATCAAGATATAGTTTATCAATATTTACCTGGATATTGGCAGAGACCTGTAGAACAATTTTGCTTTCTCTGATTGTATGTCTTGTTTATTTTCTTTGCAAGAAAGCTATTATGAGGAAAATTCATTGCAAAGTACTATTACTTTAAAGAGAAAAAGCTTGGCTTTTCCTTCCCCGGGCCAAATTCAATAGGAGTCACAACCATCATCTTTATTCTTTGTGAAGCCCTGAAGCAAGAGAATCCATTCAAAAACAGCAAAGTGGCCCTTATCTTTGCTCTGCCCAGTGTCTTAGGTCTCCAACATGAAATTATAACTGGTCCTTCAACACTTAATTATAATTTCCCAGTCCTCAATGCTTGCTTTCTCTTGCAAGTAAAATCATTGCTAACAATAAATTTTAAAATGCTATCAGGCATTTAAGAAACAATGTTTTGCCAAAATGAAATCAAATTCTTTGGAGTGAGACAGCTCTGGGTTTTAGCCATTTTATGCATTGCATGAACTTAAGTAAATTAATCTCTCAGTTTCTTCAACTGTAAAATGGGAAAAATAATATATCACCTCATATGTTGTTATGAAACTTAAATGAAACAATGCATATAAATATCTTGGCACAACAATGAGTAAGTACTCAATCTAATGTTAGGTATTAAAATATTAATAGTAATAAATTTGGCCTATGGAAAATATTTATCTTTTTCCTTTCTATTTTGCCCTCCATTGTAGCAAAGCTAGAGAAAATGGGAATAACAAGTATTCATATTTCCTCATGTTCCTCAAATTCACAGGAAGGCAGAACCTCTTTTCTGTACTTTGGGAAGTTATTCAAAACTGATTTTAACTCAGGTCTTCATATTTTCACATAACTGTGATGCATGGTCCTAGATTTAATCATTCAGACACATCAGGTTCAGTCTAGGGCATTTACACTGAAATACAGATAGAGCCAGCATAGATTTCCCTGGTCATAGACTTGCTATTAAAAAGAAAGAAAGAAAAACAGGGGGAGAAGGGTCATCATCTGAGCTACCATTCTGTCTAATGAAGAAAATTTAAGCCAGCTATGTCCAGGTATACTTAGAAATTCTCGGTCCACATTGAATCCTCAGTCATAATCACAATTTTTCCCTTTATTTCACTGTTTCCTCCCCCAAGGATCAATCATCAGCTCTGGGTATGAGTGGAGACAGGGAGACAGTGAAAGAGAATGGCACTGTGTGGGCCTTGGTTTCTTACTGCTCCAGATGTAACTTATCCCTTCTGATTTTAAGCACACATTGCATAACGCTTCCTTAAATCAGTTAAAGTTTGCTGTCTAACAAACCACATCTAAACTTAGTAGCTTAATATAACAACCATTTATTTAGTTCACAATTCTGTGGGTATGCAATTTGGACTGATCTCAGCTGGACTCAATTATGCATGCATCTGAAGTCAGCTGGCAGTCAAGGACCTCACTCATATATATGTCTAGAGACTGGCTGGCTGTCAGCTGGGATGAGAGAATAAGTAGACCACATGTCTTTCATAATACAACAGGCTGATCACAGAGTGATCAAGAATTCTAAGAGAAGCAAGAGAAGGAAACCCCCAATATATAAAACTTGTCATCATATTTTGTATTGTCCCATTGGCTGAATCAAGCTACATTACAAAGTCTAGAGACAGTGTGAATGGTGCCACCAGAGTGTAGAAACATGAAGACAGGGCTAAATTAGAAGCCATTACTGTGTCAACATGAAACAAGTGGAAATTGATTGTTCTATGGATATTTAGTGTCAACTCAGCCAGCATAGCCCAAAACATGGCAGAGACTATCCAAATCATATACATAATCCTCTTGTCCAGTTAAAACATCTTAGAACTGCCTTGACTTGCTTTCTCTTTCTCTCAGGTAACTTCTCCACCCAATTCAGAGGAACATAGGGAATTTTCATATTATCTTCTATGTTCCTGAAAGGTTCCATAAAACTTAGGGGTAGGGGATTGGCAGGTGATATGAGTAGTAGAGACCAATCTGTGTCTTCTTCTTACCTAGGTCTACCACATAGTACAACTCCACTGTAAGACTGCTGTATTGGATGAGAGGAAATAGATTACTCAGATAGGATTTCCAGGTCGCTAGTCTCTACTTGGAAATTAAAACTCAAGTCCTTCCTCCTTTCATTTCCTCAACTTTTATGTGGGTATTTCTATCATGTTTTATCATTCCTGAGATTTGGCCAAAGAGGATGGAAAGACAGAGTACAGGGACCTCCCCCCAAATTAATGCCTAATATCTTCTACCATTCTAAAATTCTGTGCTCTTATCATTCTCTACATGAAATGTCATGTGTGTGTGTGTGTGTGTGTGTGGAGAAAATATGGAAAGGCAAGAGAAAAACTGTTCAAACTGATTTTGTATTCTTCCTTACTTTTTCTTAGTTATGTCTAAATTAGTGGGTTTTTAAAATTCAGTGGTTAACATTTTCCCACCTTCATTGTTGGATTTCATTCTAATAACTAACTATGTGAATTCTGAATTTTTGCACATAAGAGCTATTATTCTGGATGGACAGATTCTGGACAGAAAATATTTCTCTCTGAATTATGACACAACCAAAAAGAGACTCCACAAGGGTCAGATGAACCTTGCAGAGGTCTTGTATAACTTGTAGGGAGAAAAATTTGGGGAGCAACTACATTGAAGAATCCAAATGTATTGATTCACCAAGGGAGAGAAATGTAGAGATATAATATCTTGAAGTATTAACGGATGAATTTTCATTCTCTTTTTATCCCTCATTACCCCTCAACATTTCCCATTAAAATTAGACCTTGAGGCTGAGGCTTTTTACCTTGGGCAAGGACTTAGTGTATAAAATAGTCACACTCATAGAGTTTCCTTTGGAATTAGATATCTAAAACCCTTAGCAGATTCACTGTCTCAAAAGATAAAGCTCCAGGTGACAAAAAGTCAAGATTTCTTAAAGAAAAAAAAAGAAGAACAATAGGTGTGGGGGAGGAGCTTCACCGGATTGGACAGGGCAGAGTGGGGGGGGATGGGAATGGGAAAGACAGTAGAATGGATCAGACATAATAACTTTCTTGTGTTCATATATTAATACACAACTTGTGTAACTTCACATCATGTACAATCACAAGAATGAGTAGTTATATTCCATCTATGTATAATGTCAAAATATATTCTACTGTCATGTATAACTAAAAAGAACAAATAAAAAAATTTTCAAGATATTAATAGTTTACTACAAAAAATAAAGAGATTTTCAGTATCAAAAGTTTAAATACTAAGTGTAAAGCCTAAAGGTTATCTAATAAACAAGAGATTTAGAAAGAAAGTATGATGAATAAGAAGTTCATTTTTTTCATCAAAAATGAAATTAAGTTAGATTCCCTGAGGAGGAAAAGAAAGTTAGACTAACTTCTTGGAAGGGGTTAATGAATACCCTAGAAATATTGGGGGAAAATTGAGAGCAGAGGCCTGTGATTCATATTCACAATGGAGTATGAATAGGCAGTAAGTCTTATAAAAAATGATGGCCAGCATATATATTTATAAAGGTCCAGAAAGTTTTCCAAATATCCTGAGACGCCAGAGGGTGAGTAGATACGCCAAAGTTATCTATGCCCTCAAAAAGGCTACAAATAGTTAAGAGATACATAGTGGGTTATAAGAGGCATCGTAATTTGAAGGAAACACTGATAGTGAATTCCAAGTTAACAGTACAATGTGTAAGTCTGGTAGGACTATGGACATTAGGAGACATTTTGGTAGGGATAAAGACCAATAGCTAAACTATAGTAGAGGCTAGATTCCCCCCACCAGATACCAACAGAGAATAATAAGCAAAATATTCTTCCTCTCTTTTTGGTACTTTTTAAAAAATTTTTATTATTGGTTGTTCAAAGCATTACATAGTTCTTGACATATCATATTTCACACATTTGATTTAAGTGGGTTATGAACTCCCATTTTTACCCCAAATACAGATTGCAGAATCACATCGGTTACACATCCACTGTTTTACATATTGCCATACTAGTGTATTTTGTATTCTGCTGCCTTTCCTATCCTCTACTATCCCACCTCCCCTCCCATCTTCTCTCTCTACCCCATCTACTGTAATTCATTTCTCCCCCTTGTTTTTTTTCTCCCCTTTCCCCTCACTTCCTCTTGTATGTAATTTTGTATAACAATGAGAGTCTCCTTCCATTTCCATGCAATTACCCTTCTCTCTCCCTTTCCCTCCCCCCTCTCGTCCCTGTTTAATGTTAATCTTCTTCTCATGTTCTTCCTCCCTACTCTGTTCTTAGTTGCTCTCCTTATATCAAAGAAGACATTTGTCATTTCTTTTTTTAGGAATTGGCTAGCTTCACTTAGCATAATCTGCTCTAATGCCATCCATTTCCCTGCAAATTCCACGATTCTGTCATCCTTTAGTGCAGAGTAATACTCCATTGTGTATAAATGCCACATTTTTTTTATCCATTCATCTATTGAAGGGCATCTATGTTGGTTCCACAGTGTAGCTATTGTGAATTGTGCTGCTATGAACATCGATGTAGCAGTGTCCCTGTAGTATGCTCTTTTTAGGTCTTTAGGGAATAGACTGAGAAGGGGGATAGCTGGGTCAGATGGTGGTTCCATTCCCAGCTTTCCCATGAATCTCCATACTGCTTTCCAAATTGGCCGCACCAATTTGCAGTCCCACCAGCAATGTACAAGTGTACCCTTTTCCCCACATCCTCGCCAGCACTTGTTGTTTTTGGCTTCATAATGGCTGCCAATCTTACTGGAGTGAAATGGTATCTTAGGGTGGTTTTGATTTGCATTTCTCTGACTGCTAGAGATGGTGAGCATTTTTTCATATACTTGTTGATGGATTGTATGTCCTCCTCTGTTCAGGTCCTTGGCCCATTTGTTGATTGGGTTATTTGTTTTCTTATTGTTTAATATTTTGAGTTCTTTGTATACTCTTGATATTAGGGCTCTATCTGAAGTGTGAGGAGTAAAAATTTGTTCCCAGGATGTAGGCTCCCTATTTACCTCTCTTATTGTTTCTCTTGCTGAGAAAAAAACTTTTTAGTTTGAGTAAGTCCCATTTGTTGATTCTAGTTATTAACTCTTGTGCTATGGGTATCCTATTAAGGAATTTGGAGCCCAACCCCACAATATGTAGATCAGAGCCAACTTTTTCTTCTATCAGACGCAGAGTCTCTGATTTGATATCAAGCTCCTTGATCCATTTTGAGTTAACTTTTGTGCATGGCGAGAGAAAGGGATTCAGTTTCATTTTGTTGCATATGGATTTCCAGTTTTCCCAGCACCATTTGTTGAAGATGCTATCCTTCCTCCATTGCATGCTTTTAGCCCCTTTATCAAATATAAGATAGTTGTAATTTTGTGGATTGGTCTCTGTGTCCTCTATTCTGTACCATTGGTCCACCCGCCTGTTTTGGTACCAGTACCATGCTGTTTTTGTTACTATTGCTCCGTAATATAGTTCAAAATCTGGTATCACCATACCACCTTACTCACACTTCCTGCTTAGAATTGTACTACCCTGTTATGGTTTAAATATGAGGTGTCCCCCAAAAGCTCATGTGTAAGACAATATAATTTAATTCAGAGGTGAAATGATTGGGTTATGAGAGCTTTAGCCTAATCAGTGCATAAATCCACTGATATGGATTAACTAGGCAGTAACTATAGGTAGGTAAGGTGTTGTTGGAGCAGGTAGTTCTCTGGGGGCTTGGCTTTGGGGTTTGTATTTTGTCTCTGGTGAGCAGAGAGCTCACCCACCCCCACGCTTCCTGGTAGCTTTGTCCTGAGCTGCTTTTCTCCACAACATCCTTCCACCATGATGTTTTGCCTCACCTTAGGCCAAGAGATATGGAGTCAGCCAATCATCGACTCAACTTCTGAAACTGAACCAAATAAACTTTTCCTCCTCTACATAGTTCTTCTGAGGTGCTTTGGTCACAAGTGATGAAAAAGCTGACTAAAATACCAATATAATGAGGATTTGAAACAAGTTTTTACCTGAAAAGACTGCTTCATCATCAATTTCATTAAGAGTACCTTAATATTTCTAAAACTGAGCAGAATAGGGGCTTCAACCAGTAATGGAGAAAGAGAATCACATTTTACTTATTTGAATTAGACTACATCAGGGTGTATCGGTTTCCTGTTGTAAAGTACCACAAACTTAGTGACTTAAAAAAAACAACAAAAATTATTATCTTATTGATCTCAAGGTGAGTTCCGAGTCCAGCTGTTACCAGGGCTAGATTCCTTCCAGAAGACCTAACGGAGAATCTGTTTTCCTTTTCCAGCTTCTAGAAGCCACTTGCATTCCTTGATTCATATCTCTTTCCTTCATCTTCCAGCAACATAACATAGCATATTCAACTTCTCTTCTGTCCACCTCCTCCTTCTCTACTCAGTCTTTATCTGACTCACTGTCTCCTACATTTCCAACATCTCTTTACTTCCAGTATTATACCTCACAATTCTTTCTTTGACTCAAATTCTCCTGTCTTCTTTCTCCCTTATAATAACCCTTATGCTTATGCTGGGGCCACCTATATAATCCAGGATAATCTCCACAACTAAAGATCTTTAATTAAATCATGTGAGCAAAGTCCCTTTTGTCATCTAAAGTAACATTCAGAGGTTTCAAGAATTAGAATGTGGATATCCTTAAAGGGCAATTATTCTACCTACCACACAGGGTAATATGAGTTGTGACACAGGAAGCTTCACCCTTGTATAGATCCCTTCTTATAAGAATCCATAGAGCCAAAAGCCTAGGAGCACAGTCTTCTATACAAGGCTGATGACCACGACTGATCTTTAACTATCATGCATAGATAGGGTTCTACCAATTATTCATAGCCAGAGTCAGTACCCTTTGATGCCTCTGCTGTATCTGTTGTTAAATATTTTGAATATCACCCCTGGTGACAGTAACAAGTTGAGAAATGCCACCCTGATGATGTGAACAATTAGAGTAAATCTCTTGTGCAAGGCAACCTACAGAGATAAATGGGCTGCATAAGGCAGAGATTTCCATGATGAGGTGGGCAAAGGAGGCAAATAAAAAATGATTAAATTTTCTGTGCATATGTCCTGGATAACATCCAAAACTCACTAGTGTTTGCAGAATCAAAAACTATGCAGTATATACCTCCAATGTTATCTTCCTTATGACTTCTAAAGAAGATATATATATATTTCCCAGATTTTGGGGGTGCTATGCTCTAATTCAATCATCTTCATTGAGTGTGTTTTATGTCATAAGCTGTTCTAGATGGTGGAGAGACAGTGGTAACCAGTACCATACGTTATGGGCCAGGGGTTCTCAAACAGTTGTGTGTATTTATGAATGTATTTGTTGTCTAATAAAATGCAGAAGGGCTGTGTTAGAAAGATAGATTCATGGCTCAGTGGTAGGGAACTTGTCTAGCATGTATGAGGCACTGGGTTCAATTCTCAGCACCACATATAAATAAATGAATAAAATAAAGGTCCATCAACATCTTAAAAAAGTATTAAAAATAAAGAAGAAAGGTAGATAGATTCCTGAACCCCTCTCTCAGAGAATCCAATTCAGAGGTTTGAGGCAGGTCATGAATCATAGATAGTGCCAGTGGGAATGTTATTCTGAAAAGGGCTCACTTAATAGAGGTGCTCATCATAAGAAAGAATCTTCAAGGCTAATCACTTACCATCTGTCTTCATTTCTTCTGACTCATCCCATGAGTTGAGTCATACAAATGATAGTGGGACTTGGTTTATACAGATGCTAACATGTCTACTGTCTCCATTTGGAACTCCCATGTGGACACTTATTAATATTTTCAGCATCATAATTCTTGTATTATTATCTGCTTATTTACTTCAACAAATCTTAAGGGAATCTGGATTAGATAAGGAAGTAAATAAGTGACTAGTCTCCAGATTAGAAGATGTTCCTCATTAGCCACTACTTGCCAAGCAGGTTGATCATTTTCACTTTTGACTGTTAAATAAAAGATAAATTATACTTTGTTAGGCTAGAAGTGTCTTTTATGTTAATGTCTAGGCCACTCAGAAGTTTGATATCCCTAGGTAAAATATGTTCCACTAACAAAATCTCCTAAGAGAAACAGGCTTCGATGTCACTGCTGTTTACTTGACAGTAAAGCACATAAACCCACCTTCCTAGTTACAGCTGTTAGACTAGAGATGGACACCCAAATGAGGATAGGTTAGCCTTAGACTTACAACTGACCTATGGCATGCCCTAGAAAAAAGGAACAAGCACTAAAAGAAATGAACCAGACCAATTATATTTCTGGGTTTTTTTTGTTTTTGTTTTTTGTAGTTTAAATAAAATGTCACAGAAAGAAACTGCAAGTTAGCTCTGGAAACTGATCTAGAAGTCATTACCAAGGCAGATCTAGGTACAGTATAGCATAAATCTTATACCATTGTGGTAGGGTGAAAGAGCTTTGAAAAAAAAAGAACAAAAATAAGTACAAGGGCTCAGAAGAGGCTCATGCAAATAGGCAGCTATGAAGTTTATGCTCATTAAGTAGTGGTGTTCTAGAACTAACCCACCCCCACTTATGAAAACAGATGTTAAACTTTCAGGAATTTTGCCAGCTTGTTGAAGTTATGTTTGTAGCTTGAAATCAGCCATGCTGTGAATATTCAAGCCCAGATCAGCAAGTGTGGTTAAAATTAGGACATTTTCCCTCTCCCAAGAGCTAGTTATTAAACATGTACCAGTACATCACTGCATTAGATTCCTTATAATAAATCCACCCATGATTGTATTTGATTAGTGGGATGCTCATTAGAAGCCACGTATAAGATAAGTACACAGAAGATGCCATAGAAGAGAAAGGGGTGCAGATTCCCAGAAAGAAATGATGAAATAATGAAAGTTTACACCTAAGAAAGAATCTTGATTCAGATAGTATTTTAGTTTAACTCCCAGTTTCACTGAGACCTACCTATTCCTTCCCCTTCCTTGAATTAGCTTGAATAGGCCTTTCTTCCTTTTGTAACCAAAAAAGTTTTAACTCACAATGTTAATAAGACTAAGAAAAATAAAGCATTCTATGAAATCGGCTGTTATAGAATGCAGTCCTTACTTAGACCAAGAGTCTTGCAAATATGTGTCACTGGGTGGGAAACTATAAATGGCTCATAACAACTCTACTCTTTTTTGAAAATACTATTTTGAATATTGCATGTTATGTTTGAGAAACCTATTAGATATTCAAATGCATATTTCAAGTTAATAGCTAAAACTCTTGAATTTAAAGAAATCAGGGTTAGGGATACAAATTTTGGTGTCATTGTACCCAAAATCAAGAGACTAGATAAAATCACTTAAATGGAGAGAATATAATAGAGAGGAAAAGATGGACCAGAATTGAGTCCTGAGGCATTTCTACATTTAGAAATAGGGTCGAGGAAAGGAGCCAACAAAGCAGAATGAACAGTCACTTGTTATGAGGGAAATATGGTGTCCTAGAAATCAACAAAAAAGTGGTTTCAATTGTATTAGATGTTTATGAGAGACCTATTAAGGATTAAAAATTAGCCACTGGATTTGTAAATACAAAGGTCATTGGAGTGGTAAAGAGAGAAACCTGACTATAGTAAGTTTAAGATAAAGGAGGCTGGTACAGCCAGAGGAATGAGAAGTTGTGCTCCATTTGTGTACTATATGTCAAAATGTATTCTACTGTAAAATAAATGAATTGATTTTTTAAATAAATAAATATTTTTTTAAAAGATAGAAGAGGCTGGGCCTGTAATCCCAGCCACTCAGGCCGTTGAGACAGAAGGATGGCAAGTCTGAGGCCAGCCTTGGCAATTTAGAAAAACCCTAAGCAATTTAGTGAGACCCTGCCTCAGAATTTAAAATAAATAAATAAATAAAAAGGACTGGGGATGTAGCACAGTGGCAAAACACACCTAGGTTTAATCTCTAGTACCAAAAAAGGAAAGAAAAAAAGAAAGAGAGAGAGTGGGGACTGGGGATGTGGCTCAGTGGTAAAGTGCTTGACTGGCATGTGTGGGTTTGATCCCCAGCACTGTTGGGGAAAAAGAAAAAGAAAAAGAAGTGGATCATGAGGAAATGAAGATAATCACCATAAAAATATTTTAAAGAAGTTTTATAATGGAAGATAACAGAAAAATCCGATGATATTTAAGGGGAAATGTGAGATCAAGGGAAATACAGGAACACGTTTATCTACATAGTGAATTATTCCAAGAAAAAAGGGAAATTGATGATACGGAACAGGAAAAGACAATCATGACAGGTGAAAAGTATTTGAGAAGAGAAGAGAACAAGTGAAAGGACTGGCCTTTGAGCAAAGAATATACAGAAGTAGGTTAGAAAGATTTAATAGTAGAAAGGTATGGGAGTTTCCATGTGAAATGTATTCGGCTTTGTTTTTGTTGTTGTTGTTGTTGTTATTGTTTTTGCTTTTATTTTTTGTGTTTTTGGTGGAGTTAGGGGATTTGGGAGGTTTTAGTAGAGAGACAAAGGATTAAAACAGTTATTTCAAAGAGTAGAAAAGCAAATATGCAAAAATAATATAATTCCTAGGCATGCTTTTTTGGCCATGATCTTGCTATGATGTCCAGGCTGATCTTGAATTTATGAACTAAAAAAGATATTCCTACCTCAGCCCCCAAGCACCTGAGACCACAAGCATACTTCACTATGCTTGGCTCTCCCAGGGAGTTTTAAGTTTGAAATTTGAGAACATGAATTTAAAATGAAGCCACTTTTTTGATGAGGTTACAGATAACAAACATTTGTCTCACAGCTCAGTCAAAAAACCAACATGGGTCTTAATAGGCTAAAGCTGAGATATTGGCAGGGCTGCCTTCCTTTCTGAAGGCTGTAGGAAAGATTCTCTTTCATTACCTTTTCCAGCATTCCTTGGGCCACCTCCATACCTTTGTTCATGACTCCCTTCCTCCATCTTCAAATCCAGCAATGGTGGGAGTCCTTCTAGTGTTACAACTCTCTACCCTCTTCCTCTCCAAGCACAGCTGAGGAAGACTTGCCACTTTTAAGCAATCATAGAATTCAACTGGACCCATGTGGATACTCCAGGATATTCTCGCCATCTTAAGATCTGTAACCTTTATCACACCCATAAAAGTACCTTTTGCAATTAAGGTTGTATGTTTACAGATTCCTGGGATTAGGGCATGTGCATGGAGGGGGAGGGGGTAATGTTCTGCCTAGCACAGCATGATTTTGTAGTATTCTCAGTAGTGTTCAGCTGCTCATATGCAGGCCTGGAATAGGCAGAAAGCAGGATATTAACAGGGTTTGGGTTTTGTAAACACTACAGCTTAGAGAGAGAAGCAAGCAAAAATTGAAGAGGTATTGAAAGGTGTGTATAAAACGATAACTAAATCAAAATTTTGATTACGATTGGTTCATTTTTTGATATTGAAATTTCAAGGATATGAAGGAATGGGCAGATCAGGCAGAAGAATGCAGAAGACCATTAGAGATTAGATATGAGAAGCCTGAGGAACTGAAGAGCCAGAGTATTGTATGAATCATCCATGTGAAAGTTGAAGTCCCTCAAAACATTACCAGCATTAAGGAAGGAGAGGAACAAATGAATGACAGGAACTGATTAGTTTAAAGGACAGGAGGAGGGGTAGCAGGTGGTAGATTAGGACACCACAAGGTGTAAAGGACAGTGGAGAATAAAAGAAAAAGAAAGAGAAATGGAAGCAAATAAGAAAATTGCATATCTCTACTGAGAACCTGTCCTATAAAACTGATGAATTCCTACCTTACAAAGTTTCAGCCTCAATATTTAGGCAATTTATATTTGGCATGAACTTCAGCCCCTGCCTTTACAAGGCCTAATGACCAGCTATACACTTAATCATTATATTTAGCATCCTTGAACTTCTGTATGGTCATTAACCATGAGTCTATAAAGTTACCATCACATCTAATCAGCACGCCAGTGTCAGTAATAGAAATAAAACACCATTTAGATTTACTAGTATCTGAATATTCACTTGCCAAATAGGAAAGCATTCTTCATGTTGAATCCTGGATTTCAATGCATAATCTACAAAAGATATGTTTTCATTGAAATTTTGTATTGAAATTTTTATTAACCAGTTAAAATGTAAATATGTATGTATTATTACAATAATAAAATATTAAAATAATGATAATTATGGAAACTATTTATCTTACATACAAGAACAATTATTAAAGACTTCCAAATGGTTATATAAATAGGCAAGCAAATTGACAATTAATATAAATATTAAGAGAGTGCATTAACCAGATAATTTTAGGAAGACTATTACATATTTTAAGTCAAAAATAAGGCTGATAATTATATAATTTTAATCTAATGTAATAATTACAAAAACAGAATAAATAGATGAATATTATAATTGTAATCTTTAGAAAATTAATTGGTAAACTAGTTAAGTACTGTTTGATTTACATTTATTTGAATTCCATTTATTCAAACAGACGTCATACTTTGTGCATTATATACATCTTTTGAGAAAGAATTAAAAGCCGAATATCAATTTTGTCATCTCAATTTCATGAGGAAAGTAGAAGAAGACAATTAGAGACAAGGAAGGGGATTGGAGGAGGAGGCAATGGGGGAAATTAAAGTATGTTATATGCCTGTACAAAAATGCCAAAATAAACCCATTATTCTGTGTAATTAAAACACACTGATAATTTTTTTTCATGAGGGAAAGACCTCCAAAATCACATACAAAACCTTCATTATAAATCATCTTTGATCCAGACAGAATAAAGAAGACAGAGTATGAATAAGATGGAAATATTAGAGAAAAAAATGGCTTGCCTTATAGCTATCTGTTTCTTCCACAAGCCTCAGTTTAAAATTATCTGTTTAGTATTATCACATGTAGTTCAATGACCCCAGGAGTAATCTAGTATTAGCAAGTACTAAGGATTTATTATTCTTGTACTATAATGTCAAATATAGTTTGATGTTTAAATGTATAAAATAAAATTATAATAATTAATTTTAGGGGAAGAATTTGAAATTTTGATCTTCCTACCATTTGCATCACAAGCTCATTCTATTGTGATAATATTTGGGTTTTATTGAGCTTCATATTGATTTTTTTACCATGGTTTATTTTTAAAATTGAGATGTAATTCTCATGCCATAATATTCACCTTTTTAAAGTGTACAAAGAGTGATTTATAGTATATTCATGAAGTTGTGCAACCATCACCACCACCTAATTCCAAAATATTTTCATGATCCTAAAAAAGAAACCTCATTCCCTTTAGCATTTACTCTTTTGATCTTCCTACCATTTGTCTCTGGAAATGTTTTCATTTCTGTTATATGAATTTGCCTATTCTGGATGTTTTATATAAATGAAATCATTCAAAATATGGCCTTTTTGCTTAGCTTCTTTCACTTAGCATAATGTATTCAGGGTTCATACATGTTTATAGCATATTATCAGAACTTTAATTTTTATTGCTAAATAATATTCCATTGCCTAGACACACCATATGTTGTTCATTCATTTATAACTTGATGGACATTTGGATTGCTTCCACATTGGGGATATTGTGGATAATGCTGCTATTATAAGTTTTTGAGTGAATGAATGCATTCATTTCTATTAGGTATACACTGTAGCTAGAAGTAGAATTACTAAGTTATGTGTTATCTTTTTGTTTAACCCTTTGAAGAACTGCCAAACTATTTTCCAAAGAAGCTGCACCATCTTACTTTTCCACAAGAAAATGAATGAAGATTCCACTTTTTCATATTGGCTCCTTTGGTACAGATGGCTATTGAGACCAAACAGGATTTCATCAGCCTTCCTGGATTTCTTAAACTACTGGCCACCCTTTTCTTGGGTCCAACACCCATGAGACACAGTACTACTACCAAATACCAGCTTACTGCTGTCACCCACCCCCAACAACCTTCTTCTGAAAATCTTCCATATGTTTCATGTTCAAGCCTACATAATTTTGATGTTTTGAATTGTTTCATTATTCAAATTATGAAAGCATTCAATTACTTGATGGAATGTCATCAGCAGCATGATTTATTCTTGAGTAACTCTTCAAAGTTCATGAGAAACAGTATTTTATTTATTTATTACAACATGGTTATACACTAAGAACAACTGCTTCTTAGAGGTAAGGAAATTAAATCTCAAGAGAAGTTAAGGGACTTGTCCAGTGTTACAGGGAGCCAATTAATGGTAAAAAACAAGTTCCAAGCTTTGATTCCTTTGCATGTTATTCCAGTCTACTGATTACCTAATTCTGCCACCATAAAATCATTTGCATAAATCAAATTGTGAAGACATCTTCCCAAATTATTTTTGGAAGATTCAAAGTTCTCCAAAATCTTTGAAAAAGAATTGTTCTAATTTTTCTATGATGAAGCAGTCTGGCTTTCTTGCCTATCATCAAATTCATTCAACTAACTGTTCTGCAAGAATCTGTTTGAACTATATGTGGCAGAGAACAATGGGAAAAAGCATAAAATGTTGTCAATGTTTATAATGTCTAACTAATAATTGCTATGTATTCTTCCTTAATACCTGTTCTTTTTCATTTTGTTCAATCCTTGTCATACATGTGGTTACACCTCTATTGGTTTGAATCCAGAAGTTTTAGTATTCAAAATTTTCATCATATTTTCACCTTCACTCTACTCTTCACTCAAAACAACCCCACATGAAATCTCCCTCAAGTCAAATGAATCTCATTAATGTCTGCATTATACATCATGCTCACTACCACCTCAACAGCTTTGTTCATGTTATTCCCTCCTGTCGCGACCCCTTGCCCGCAAGGAAGACGCAACACTCAGGAATCTTCTCTCAGCAGTTTATTCAGGTCCCTTGATATTTCTTATTCTTTCTTCTTCTCCTCTTCTCTCTCCCCCGGATGCCCTCCCAGCCTTAATAAAGCATCCCAAGCCCCAATACAAAGCTGCCGCGTGGAGCTTTCTCACAGGGTGGTGAAAATCATGTGCCAACTCTCTCAGATAAGGAGTTGTTTGTCACATACCACAGCGGAGCCAGCGCCATCTCGTAATGGCGACCATAGTCTGCAGAAACGGCAGAAGCGGCTCACCACAGTTCCCCCTTTCTGTTTTATTAAAACAATACAGGCGAGAGTAGAGGTCCTATCCCACTGTGCAGAAGTGGCTGCATAGTATGGCTCAGTCCTAAGGAGGGCCCTTCCCCAGATCCGAGGCCATATCAGCCGACGCCTTTTTTCGTGGGGCGGGGCGTGGACGCGTCTAACCCGCATGCAATAGGACATGCTCTCCTTGAGGTCCACGTCAAGGATCACTCAAGTGCAGTGCCTTGCCTCGCATCCTGTATCGTGACGATGGTGGGCGAAGGGGGATAGCTGAGGCTGAACTGTGGCTGTTTATAATGACAAACAAGTTGACAGCACCCTGAAAGAAAGTCACGGACTTTAAGGCGATAGAAAAGCACTAGTGTGGAAACCCATCTGCGTGCAATGGCAGTAAGACCGGCAGAGTGCAAGGGCTTTCCAACACTAAGAGAATAACAAGGAAAGTCATGTCGATCCCAGTGCTATGTTATAATAACTTGGGGTGCAACGACCATGACAAAGGTTTACTGTTTAAGATGCGCAAGCCAGACTTGAGGTGAGTTGCCATTTTCTAAAGCTGCAAGAGCTTGTATGATCATAGCCTTTTCTTGTGCATGGCGAGTTTTAAGGCGACAGAGAAACCACAAACAAAGTACAACACCGAAGCAACACATTGCCCCAAAAATGCCTACTCCCACCCACTCTTTGAAGAAGGAAAAAGCAGAAGATATCCAATCGGTGAATTGACCCAAAGTCACTGGTTCAACACGGGTACTATTCAAAACAGCAATCTGAGTTAGTTGAGACTGGATCAAGTTTTCTGCTGCCAAGGACCAGGTTCCGGATAGGTATTCCCCGATGATGCGGGAGGCATTTCTGGAATCATAAAATCTGACAGAGGTTATACATAAATGTGCACGTTGATCAATACAACCCAAATGTACTAGGTCAGACAATTCCTCAACTTGAGCTTGAAGCAAATCTATCCTTTGATTAGCAGCCAAAATCCCAGATAAAATGTGTTGATTAATTTTACTTTGGGATTCAAGTACAGTGGATGTTTGTTGAATAACCTGATTAATAGTGGCAGCAGTTTGTACTTGACTGGCCATGGCCACTCCGGCCTTAACCACTGCAGCAGCAGATACTGCCACAGCTGTCACTATAGCTGCCGTAATTCCAAAATCTCTACGGGTTCTAATCAATTCAACAATAGGAAAGGATTCTGGATCTGCAGTAACTGGGATCGGGACAAAGGTTGGAATTTTCATAACCACTGCCGTAGTCCAGGAGCCATTCCAACACTCAGACAAGTAGCAAGTAACATTAGAACAATTAAGCATCCCCTGTAATGTAACATTAGCCAAAAGAAACAGGAACGGAGATTGGAGACAGACTGCTGCGGAGGGCAAAGTAGCATTAGATAAAAAGCATATCCTTATCCCAGGCAGGGCGTCCCGCTGCATGATTTTGTGCAGCCTGCTCTACCGCGCCCTCTAGCATAAATGCTCTCCAGTCCAAGTATTTGCCTGGGGAGACACAAGCGCGCACCAGACTAGCCCAATCTGAGGGAGTCATGCAAAATCTAGTAAGTCCCTCCACTTGAGTGAGAGTGAAAGCGGCATCTATGCCATAAGTGCGGACAGATTCTGCCAAGGTTTTAATTATCTTAAAGTCTAAAGGCTCATGATATCTTCCTCTATTATTGTCCTGAAACACCGGGTACGCAAGTCCCATATCTGTATTAACTGTCCTCCAAACTTGCGCATGAAAAGATCTCCCGGAACCTTGGCTCCCCCCCACATACGGGGGTGGGGCAACAGGCATCATATCTTCTTCTAAATTTTCAACCTCCTCCTCCTCAGAATTTTGTTGACCAATATTAGATCCCTCCCCCTTCTTACAGTAGGCATGCGCGCCTTGTGTCTCCTTTTTCTTCTTTTTTACTTTTATCTTATGTAGTTGTTGCAACAATATATCAAGGTCCTCAGAACACTCTGAGCCGCTTGTGTCCTCAGATGTTTTGAATTCGGTCAAATCTGGATAGAGCCTTCTCCTATTTTTATCTTCAGGCTCTTTTGCCTTCTCACTACTGTTACTTTTGATACTCTCTGCCACTTCACTATGTGACCCTTCAGATTTTTCCTCATGTAGTTGTTCAAGAACGGCCTGACCCTCACTCACAGCTTCTTGGCATTTACCATCTGTAAGGCAACTACGGACCATTTTCCAAAGGGGTATCACCCCACCCTCTAATA
Source organism: Marmota flaviventris (assembly GCF_047511675.1). NCBI lineage: Eukaryota > Metazoa > Chordata > Mammalia > Rodentia > Sciuridae > Marmota > Marmota flaviventris. Next base: position 106,038,687 of record NC_092518.1, read on the forward strand.
TGCCCTGCTCAGAAGCAAAGTCAAGATCTTTGCCTAATTTATCCCAACTAGGTACAGTAAGGCTGCCCGAAAATGCAAACCACGGTGCAGCGATATCTATCTTCTGTAAAAATCTCTGTAAAGTACTATGTTTCACTTCCAGGCCCTTGGAACGTAACAGGCCATCTAGGGCCAGGAGAAGCGGACTTGAAGATGCGGCACCCATGACACAACAACAAAGGAAGCACAAAAAACAAAAGCGAAAGTACACAGTGCAGCTGCAATAAAATGTAAGGCTCTCTCTGTGTTTACAGAGGAGCTGCCCCGCTTTGGTCGCGGATCCCATTTACTAGGGACTAACCCCGCTTTGGTCGCGGATCCCACTTACCTGGGATTAACCGGTGCACCACCCCTGACTGCTGAAAGTTCTGGTTCCCGGGTTTCGGCACCACTTGTCGCGACCCCTTGCCCGCAAGGAAGACGCAACACTCAGGAATCTTCTCTCAGCAGTTTATTCAGGTCCCTTGATATTTCTTATTCTTTCTTCTTCTCCTCTTCTCTCTCCCCCGGATGCCCTCCCAGCCTTAATAAAGCATCCCAAGCCCCAATACAAAGCTGCCGCGTGGAGCTTTCTCACAGGGTGGTGAAAATCATGTGCCAACTCTCTCAGATAAGGAGTTGTTTGTCACATACCACAGCGGAGCCAGCGCCATCTCGTAATGGCGACCATAGTCTGCAGAAACGGCAGAAGCGGCTCACCACACCCTCCCCTGGTAATACCCTCTTTTCCCTCACCAATACAATATCTACATTTCCTTAAGGCCTAATTCAAATCCCCCATGGGCCACAAAGCTCTCTCCCCACAATGGTACTTCTCAGTGCATGCTTTCTTCTTTGGATTCCAATTGCATCATTATAGGAAATTTTTAAAAAATTGCAATCCATGGTAAGAAAATGATACATTATCAGAAGTCCAAGTTTAGTACTTTTACTATTTCTAATATTTTTGGTAATGTTAAATCACCAAGATAATATCTCTGCTTCCTTATTATGATAAAATTGAGTGATATAATCATTTTCAGTAAAAAAAATGTATTCAATCAAAGTCCTTAATTAAATAGAATTCTTCCTGCATGCAACTTTTGCGATAATGATGTAAAACACAAAAAAATAAGCTAATTTACCTTTCCCCCTTCGACAGCTCTAGGGATGAAACTTAGGGTCTCACACATGTTAGGCATGCACAACTCAGCTGTGTCCCCATTCCCCTTAATTTGCTTTTAATCACCTTCCAGAGGCTGTCTTGGTCTTGGAAGGTCTCATGCCCAATATCTAGATGTATTCTCCATTCTCAGAGAATGAACACTAATTTTTTAAAATGTTTTTTCAATACCTTTATTTTATTTACTTATTTATTTACTTACTTATTATGTAGTGCTAAAGATCGAACCCAGTGCCTCACACATGCTGGGCAAGCACTCTACCATGAAGCCACAACTCCAGCCCCTGAACACTGATTCTTAAGATAATAAGTGTATGAGTCTGCAAAAATAAAGATGTTTAGCTTATTCTACTCTCTAAGGCAGGAAAGTAGACAGGAACTTTAAAAACCTTTCAAGAACATGAGAAAAAAATAGGATTCAATCCACTAAGAATTATTTAAAGGAAAATGTAAGCTCCTCAAAGACAGGAACAAAGTCTTAATTTTGTCTTCCCTGAGATACAGTGGAGTCTCAGTAAAGAAAATCCCCACCCGGAAAATGTCGGCTGTGTGTCTTCAATTTATGTCTTAACTTTTTTTTTTTTTTTTTTGGTACATTCCTCCCTGCCCTCTTGTCCTCTTTTCTCATTATCAGTCTTTGTTTTTTTCAGAGGCCTATTGAGCATGGCACACTCTCAGTAATGTTCCATTTTTCTTCTTGCTTTTCAATCAACCATATGTGTCCCCTATTAAGAAGTGAAGCTCTGATGATTCTGGCTTCCCCCTTTAATGAAAAGAGTTCTATTATAAAGAATAGAAATCTCACTCAGATCCAGGTCTCACTTGAGAAGCGAGAACCTTTACATTGGTATTTATTAGATGCAATATTTTTAAATGAAATGTGTGTGCACCCTCTCCAAAATTTTACCAGGCAAAAGCCCCAGTTTGGAATGTGTTTACATTAATCAGCTTTCCCGGCAGCATAATGATGCTGGAAATTAGGAAAGCAATGGAGGATTCTTAGTTGGATTTAATAGGCTCGGGCACTTTGCTAACACACTGCAGTGGATCAATTGAAGTTAATTATTATACAAGATTAAACCCCAAGTAACTACAGTACATCAAACCACTGCAAAAAGCTCTGGCTCAGGAAGAAGTAAAAACAAACATGAATTCTAGAGGCAAGACTTTTCTATCCAGTCCTTAACTCAATACATTGGATATAAACATAATGGACTAATACAATATGAAATCCAGCATATTAAATTCTGAAATTGAGATATAAACTTCACTTACTGTCTCTATGGGATACTTAACCTGGGAACCTAAAGGAATAGCTGTGAATTTTCTTAGCATTTCCATTTATTTTTAGGTAGTTGATTTGTCTTCTGCTGCTTGTCCAGATTTACATTTCCACTCACTAGGGACTCAACCTTTTATGATCATTGACCATTCTAAGAAAAATAAGTATCTGAGGAAGCCACAGAAGCAAATAAATGGGGTTTCACATTTATTCACTGCCTGAGTCACTTCAAGGGAGCATGGCTAAGCCTAGAATAGGTGCTTAATAAATAATTGTTGATAAGTTGAAAGAGAGTGTTTTAAGTTCTTTAGGGACCTAACTGGGAAAGACAAAAGAACATACTAGAAGGGAGAAAACAATGACAAAGCATATATATGCTAATTTGTGGTTATTAAGTGATAGTGATGTACCTTTTTGGCAGGATAATATTTTTTTAAATACAACCATTTCTTCCTGAGAGTTCCTTTTTATCCTTGTCCTTCCCTTCATTGAACAGCTAAACAATTCTGTGCTCATTTTGCTTTGGCAGACAGCACACAGCAGAAACAGCATAAAGCAGCGGGGAGCAAAAGTCTTCTCATATTGGCATTTAGGCTTCAAATGCCTAGCAAAAGGCTCACAACATAAATGATATTTGTGAGAAGACAAAGATTACCCCAATGATCTCCCACAAGAACCAAATAGATTCCCCAGAATAAGAGAACCAAGGAGAGTTAGGAAGAAGCAATGAGAATATAAATGTCAAATGATCCCACAGAGAGAATCAGAAATAAAAACCAAATAGGTTTTTTATTTCCAAGAATTAGGGAATTTGGGCTCCATTTTCTGGTACAGACCTCAGGAGATAATAACATACACCAGAGACAAAATGATCCTTATATAGATTTGGGCAGAAGAGGCCATAGACAGCATCACAGAAATTTACTATACCTCATCACAGTGCAGGAACAGCTGAGTGATACCCAAGAGAGTCATGAAAATAGCAAGAAGAAAAGCAACCTAAAGGAGCCATGAAGATAATAATGAGTATTTCCCCTGATGGTGTCTCAGGACTCTTGATATAGGCTCACATGGAGTCTTGGAAAGCTCATCAGATGCCTACTTGAACAGATAATATAAGGATATAATAAATTACTCCTTCATATCTTGGCACTATATAAAGTCTTCATTTATCCTGGGTGTGGTGATGCACACCTGTAATTTCAGTGACTCTGGGGGCTGAGGCAGGAGGATTGCAAGTTCAAGACCAGTCTCAGCAACTTAGTGAGAGACTATCTCAAAATAAAAAAATAAAAAGTGCTAAGCATGTGACTCAGTGGAGAAGCACCCTTGGATTCAATCCCAAGTTCAATAAATAAATAAATTCTCCACTTTACCTTTCATAACTTACATACAATCTGAAGGAAAAGTGTAATATCCCTAAACCGACTATTAAGTTTCCAGATTATGTTGGAATGAAGATTCTAAGTTGAACTTTTGCATAAAATTAAAGTTTTATTTTCTATACATGTAAATTTGTGAGCCAGAATTCATGCCTGTATACAGATAAGCATATATGAAACAAAATACAGACTAAAACATTTAAAGTAGGTTAGAAAAGTCATTTATTCTATAAACATTTATTCATTGGTCTTATGGCTTTGGTTAGGGGTTGGTGAAGGGAATACAATGACAGAGGGATCTGGTAGAAATTCATAGAGCCCTAACCAAAGGGTTAGAATTTTAAATATATGTCAAGATAGTAGGCAAAGAAAGAGAAAGGAATTCTAACATGGGAAGAAACTGACAATCATCTAGTTATTGGACTTTATGTTAGAACATTGACTCTTTAGTGGAAGTAAGGACCAGCTTATATGTTGTTGTGACAATGCATATGCTCACATCCTACTACCAGAGATTTTGATTCCATAGGTACATAGCATTCCATAGGTACATATTTTCTAAATGTCAAAATAGTAAGTATTTTAGATTTTCCCACCATGTGGACTCTGTTACAACTTCTTGATTCTGTGTTGTACTGTGAAATTAATCATAGACAATACATAAATGAAATGATGTCTGTTTTCCTATAAAACTTTATTTACAGAAACAAGTCAAAGTTTATACTTGCCCAAAGGCCACATTTTGTGGAACCCTGTTCTCAATCCAGGCCTGGACACCTGCAAAATTTTTTAAAGTTCTACAAGCAATTGAAATTCACAGCAAAAACACTTAGATAAACTGTAAATTAGAACATCATTTTCCAAAAAGCTATAATTTGAATACATACATGACCATGAGGGGGTAATACCTTAGTCCTTTATCAATCCTTACCAAATTTTAATTTTAAAAAACTGAAAATTGAAGCAAATAAACATGGGTCTCATTCACAGATAGCTATGGAAATATTATGCAAAAATGTCATATTAGATAACAGATAGAATCCTATAGCACCTTAAAAGAATAAACTATCATGATTCAATAGAACTAAGTCCAGGAATACAAGGACATTTCATATTCTTTGTCAGAATAATTTAATTATCATCAAGAGACTGGTTGATACCATATGCTTGAATGTGAATAGAACATTTCTGGAAGAATATACAAAGAAACTGGTAGGCTCAGAAAAAGGGTTGAGAGGTGAACTTGCTGTAAATACTGTACATTGAGACTTTAGGATTTTACATAATGCACAAATATCACATATTCAAATAACTAATTATTGTAATTTAAAATTAAATTGCCTTAATTGGTTCACTCAGCAGAGCTTTATTGGCCTCTTACCTGGGAAAGCAGTAATACAATGGATATCTAGCAGAGGAAACCATCAAGCAAACAATTCAGAAAATGTGGCCTGAGTGCCCAGCTTCTACCACCAGAAATTCTGACCCAATTAGCCTGGAAGAAAGAGGGAGGAAAATAATCAGTATTTTTTATAAAGCCCCAAGGTGATTGTAATGACTAGCCACTGTTTGAGGACTGCTTAATTTAAATAAGTATGGTGTGCTGGTGAAAAAGCCATTGAGAATCTTAATTGCATCTGAGGCTGACACTTCTCCAGAGGACACATCAGGTGCCTGGTGTCTTTTTTCTGTAAGACAGACGGAGGGGGTCAAGGAAGGAGTGAATGTCATACATCCAGAAAGCCTGTTGAAATGTCTGAGCTACAAAAAAACCAAAATCTTAGTGACATCCAGACAGACAAAACAGGTTATTTGTAAAGAAAAAATAATTAGATTAGCATTTAACTTCTCTTCTTCAACACTGGAAACTGGAGGACATTGATAGATACATACATACATACATACATACATACATAGATCAAACACACACACAAACACATACATATATAGATTTTGGGTAAAAAATAGCTTAAATATACATATCTGAGAGTAAAATATATTTATAAAAAATGAGTTCAGAAAGTATACCACTTAGATGTTCATTTTAAGTAAAATACTGAAAGATTTTTTCAAAAAATTATAGTACATCAAAGAACTTAAGATAAAGAAAGATAAAATGTACACAAAAGAGTGTATAAGTGATCATTATTAAAAATTTGTAGTTGAAATATAAATGAATAATAATATCAAAATAAAATGTAATATAAATACTAAGAAAAGTGTATTGAGCTATGATTTACATCTTGTAAAGGAAAATATTATCACATGCTAGAAATAAATTTGTATATATTTCTGGAGTACAATGTGATACACACACACACACACACACACATTGTGGAATGATTTTTAAAAGTTAATGATGGATTACTACCACTACTATGTCTACCACTTATCAGTCTTTTATGTGTGTGTGTGTGTGTGTGTGTGTGGTGAGAATGTTTAAAATTCTGTTTTAGTTATCTTGAAATATACAGTATATTTTCATTTACCATAGTCAACATTGTATGCAGTAGATGGTCAGAATTCATTCCTTTTATTTAACTGAAACTTTGTACACTTTGACCAACATTTTTCCATCCCCTATTTCTTTTTCCAGCTTCTAGAAACCACCATTCTATTTTCTACTTCTATGAGTGTGACTTTTAGTTTCCACATATGAGTGAGATCATGCTTTCTTTCTGTGCCTGGCTTATTTCACTAAATATAATGTCCTCCAGGCTCATCTGTATTGCAACAAATGACAGGATTACATTCTTTTAATGGCAAAATAATACTTCATTGTATATATATTCCACACTTTATGTATTCATTCATGATTGGACACTTACATTAACTTCATATTTTGGATATTTCAAATAGTGCTGCAGAAAACATGGAAATGAGATATTTTTAAAACATACTGATTTCCTTTCCTTTGGATATGGTGTGGCTGGATCGCATGGTAGTTCCATTTTTAATTTTTTAAACAACTTCCACACTGTTTTCCTCAATTGCCGTACTAATTTACATTCCCTCCAACAGCATACCAGGGTTCTCGTTGTCCACATTATTGTTAACAGTTATTACCTTTCATCTTTTTAAAATAACCACTCTGATGGGTGTGAGATGGTATCTCATTGTGGTTTTGATTTGCATTTCCCTGATTATTAGTAATGTTGAAGCATTTTTCGTATATATGTTGGCCATTTATATGTCCTCTTTTGATAAATCTCTGCTCAGTTCCTTTGTCCATTTTTAATTGGCTTACTTGTTTTCTTGAGTTCTTTGAGTTCCTTGTATTTTGGGGATATTAGCCCCTTACCAAATATATGGTTTACAAATATTTTCTTTCAATCTGTGGGGTTTCTTTTCACTCTGTTGATTGACTGTTTCCTTTGCTGCACCAAAGTGGGTTAATCTGACACAATCTCATTTGTATATTTTTTGCTTTTATTTCTTGTGCTTTGGGATTAGTATCCAAGAAATAATTGCCCAATAATTTGGAGACCAAAGTCATGGAGATTTTCACTATATTCTGTGCCGCAGTCTGGCTGGGCACAATCAGAAGCCACTTGTCAAAAGAAACTAACTTTATTTTTAGAACCACACACGCCAAACAAAACAGCCTCTCAGGAAAAATCCTCAGAGCCTCAACTGCCACCACCGGCTTTCCACAAGCCTGTCTCTCTCACACAAGCCTCTTTCCACCTCCCACAATCCTCCTGCTCTTGAGGCCAATTGGCTGGGTCACGTGGGCGGAGCCAAAAAAGTCCCCCAATGAGCAGCTCCGTGGTCTGAAAGGGCAGGGAAACAGTCCAATGAGCATCACCACAGAGGAGCCAATCAGCTAGATGTTGCTGGGGCCGAGGAGCCAATCAGCTAGATGTTGCTGGGGCCGCTGTGAGCCAATCATCAGCCGGCAGCTGGAAGTTTGCTGGGGCCCCTTCGGCTGTGGCTCTCAACATCTCCCCCTCTCTGTTTAAACAACAAGCATGTGGCTTAGGGACCGTGTCTGTTAGGCAGTCCAATTCAACATATGGTCCTTACCCGTCATCGGATGAACTGACCTCTAGGCGTCAGCCTCCTGTCTTAGGTTGGTACCACTGCAATTGGATCATACCCGTCACTGACTACCGGTCCAGCATACAGCTATACTTGTGGATAGGCCTTTGCACCAGTGGGGGGGTGAGGTTCTTTGCCTCACCTCTGTTGGCCCCCAAATTTTAGACCATCACTAGTAGAGGAGGATGCAAAATGCCATGACATTAAGCCAATTGAGGGCTCCTTTGAAAAATTGTACCACCGGTGACATCATCAGCAAAAATACCCCAACACTACCACAAGTCGCTGCACCAACAGATAGTTCACAATGCATACAGGTGAGCTCACAATGTGTCCAGGCAAGTTCTGCAAGCAGTTCAGTGATGGCTATTGTAGAAGCTGTAGATTGGTTTTATCTTTGACTTCACCAGCACTGGGATGAAGATAGGAATTCTGGCAATAATGGCTAAAGAAAAAATTATGTAACATTACAGAAGGCACTAAAAGAAAACAATTTTCTTAACAATTTACATTATCTTTAAGAGAATTATTAAATATAATGAAAAGGAAAGGTGAAAGTAAACAAACAGATCTGTTAACCTTCTTTTTTGTTTACATATTAAAACAATCCTCAACAGTTGTTTACCCAATTTAAATTAAACCATATAAATCACATGAAAAAAAAAATATTTGGATCCATTTTATCATGAGCACTCATCATATATGATATATGGACATACATACATTCAAACATATAACACAAAACACAAGTGTGCACACATAATATAATACATACAACACATAACATTATAGTAAAGGCCTTATAACTTTTTACAGGTGAAATCTCCATTGCAATGTTTAAAAACTCTATAGTCAAAAAATAGAACTGATCAGCAAAACATTAACCTAGGTCTGTATGAGCTCAAAAAACAAAATAGAACTTCATGATATGGCAAAGGGCAATAATAAAATAGATATTGAAAAAAGCATCCTGGTTCTGTTGCAGATGTAAGAATAGCCAAACTGGAGTTTTGGATATCAGTTGTTATGGATTTGAGCCAAATCATCTTCTTTTTGGTCTGTAGAAATCGCTTTAGTTAATCTTTCTGGAATCCAAATCGGCTGCTGTTCTCCCTGTGGAAACACATAAACAGACCCCCGACTCCAGACAATCACTGGGTCAGGACCTTGGTTAATCTCTCTGGAATCCAAATCGGCTGCTGTTCTCCCTGTGGAAACACACAAACAGACCCCCGACTCCACACAATTACTGGGTCAGGACCTTTCCATTGTCCTGTTAGAATATCCTTCCAAAGTACCTTGGGCTTATGCACATTTTTTGGACACATATGCCTTTCCGCAGCACTAAGTCCTGATGAATCCAAATTTAAAAAGTTTAGAGTAAAAAGGGTTATTTTAAGTTTATCTTTGGGGAATATATACCCCTTCCCAATTCCTTCTTTTTGCTTTAATAAGTACATTTTAATAGTTTGATGAGCTCTTTCAACTATGCTTTGTCCCTGTGGATTGTATGGGATTCCTGTTATATGAGTAATGCCAAATGTTGAGCAAAATTGTTTAAAAGAGGTAGAAGTATAACCAGGGGCATTATCTGTTTTTAACTGTTTTGGAACACCCACAGTGGCAAAATTTTGTAAGCAATGAGCTATAACATCTTTAGTTTTTTCTCCGGCATGAAGGGAGCCCATCAAAAATCCAGAAGAAGTATCAACTGTAACATGCAAATATTTTAATTTTCCAAATTCTGGCAAGTGTGTGACGTCCATCTGCCAAATATGGTTAGGTATCAATCCTCTAGGATTGACTCCAAGATTAACTTGTGGTTAAAAAGGTCACACAATTTTGACATTGTTTTATTATTTGTCTAGCTTGTTCCTTAGTTATTTTTAAACGCTTTTGTAAAGTATTAGCATTGACATGGAACTTTTTATGAAAATTTATAGCTTCTTCTAGTGTAGAGAAAATATGTATGTCATGTGTAGTTTTATCTGCTAAATCATTGCCCAAACTAAGGGCTCCAGGCAATCCTGTATGTGCCCTGATATGTCCTATAAAGAATGGATCTTTTCTGTCCCAGATTAGACTTTGTATAGTGGAAAGCAAAGAGAAAACAGTAGAAGAAGGGGAAATCCTACCAGCATCTTCAAGAGATACTATAGCATTAACTACATACTGACTATCAGAAAATAAATTAAATACAGAATCTTTAAACATCACAAAAGCTTGTAAAACTGCATTAAGCTCTACCTTTTGAGCTGATTGTTTGGGTACTAAAAATGTAAAAGTTTGATCAGGGGTAACTACTGCTGCTGTACCATTATTTGACCCATCAGTGAATATATTTGGAGCATTCATGATAGGTGTTTTTCTTGTCATTTTTGGAAAAATTACAGGATGCAATGACCAAAAAGACAATAAAGGATTAGATGGTAAGTGGTTATCACATGAAACATTAGATTTGCACATGATTATTGTCCAAGTATTTAACTCATTAGCTAACTCATCAATTTGATTCATAGTATATGGAGTAATAATTTTATTGGGAGAAATTCCAAACACTCCCTATGCTGCTTTTATTCGTTTGAGTATTAATTGTCCTACAGCCTCAGGATACCTAGTAAGAATAGTGTTAGGAGAATAAGATAAATGTATCCATAATAATGGACCTTCTTGCCAAAATACTCCTGTAGGAATATTTTTTGTTGGTAGTACAATAAATAATAAAGGCAAACTTATATCAATTCTATCCAAATGCATATTTTCCATATATGTTTCAATGATTTTTAATGCCTTTCTTGCTTCAGGCGTTAACATTCGGGGTGAATTTGGATCTGATGGACCTTTTAGGATATCAAATAAAGGTCCCAACTCTCCTGTTGGTATACCTAAATAAGGCCTTATCCAATTTATGTCTCCTAATAACTTTTGAAAGTCATTAAGTGATTTGAGTTGATCTACTCGTATTTGAATTTTTGGTGGATGGACCATGGTTGAGGATAATAGAACTCCTAAATAATTAATTGGAAAATTTAATTGTACTTTATCTATTGCTATCTCTAGATTATAATTTTTTAATAAGTTTGTAAGTGTGGCATAACATTCTAGCAATGTGTTTTTATCTTTGTGTGCTAATAATACATCATCCATATAGTGAAATATTTGTAGTTCGGGATTTTGATTTCTAAGTGGCTGGATTACTTTGTTAACATAAATTTGACACATAGTTGGGCTGTTAGCCATCCCTTGAGGGAGTACTTTCCATTCATATCTCTGATCAGGACCTTCATGATTCAGTGCAGGGATAGTAAATGCAAAACGTGGACTATCCTCAGGATGAATTGGAATTGAAAAAAAAACAATCTTTAATATCTATAACTAAAACATACCAGGTTTTTGGCAAAGCAGACAACTGAGGAATCCCTGATTGAGCAGGTCCCATAATAACCATCTCATTATTAATGGCTCTTAAATCTTGCAATAATCTCCATTTACCAGATTTCTTTTTGATGACAAAAATGGGAGTATTATGGGGAGATACAGAAGGTTGTATATGTCCTTCTGCTAATTGTTGTTTGACCAGGTCATGGGCTGCTTGTATCTTTTCTTTAGTCAGGGGCCACTGAGGAACCCATACTGGTCTTTCTGATTTCCAAATAATTTTTATTGTCTCAGTGGCCCTTTCTGAAAATCCAACCCATGTCTGTCTGTTCCTTGATCTATTTGTATTGGTGCTGCTATACCTTGTTCTTGTTTTTCTAATCTTTTTCCTTTCCTAAAACCTTGTCTAGTCATAATAGTTGGTGCATTTTGGTTGATGTTATTTGTTAATGTCAAACCTAATTGATCTAGGACATCTCGTCCCCATAAATTTACGGGAAGATGATCCAATACATATGGCTGTATAGTTCCTTCACATCCTTCAGGATCCTTCCAATCTAATACCATTGCACTTCTATGGGGATTAGTTGCCACTCCTAGGCCTCGAAGCGTTTGAGTGGCTTGTTGTAATGGCCAATGTTTTGGCCATTCTTGACAAGAGATGATGCTAAGGTCTGCACCTGTATCCAGTAGCCCATTAAATTCATGTCCTTGAATATTTAGTTTTAGCATGGGGCGAGAATCTAAATTTAAAGAAAGCATAGCCCAATCTACACCTGTGGAGCCTAATCCCTTGGAACCTCTTTCTACAGTACGACTGGAAAATTTATCATGTAGGCTGGGTATTATTAGTAACTGTGCTATTCTATCTCCTGGTGAAATTACTGATATACCCTTTGGAGAACTGGCTATAATTTTTATTTCACCTTCATAATCGGGATCAATTACCCCAGGACTTATCATAAGTCCTTTTAGAGTAGAAGAGCTGCGTCCCAATAATAAGCCTACTGTTCCTTTGGGAAGAGGTCCTTTCACCCCTGTGGGAATGATTTGAACTCCCATCTCTGGAGTTAGTACTGCTCTGGCGGAGGCGCAGATGTCCAACCCTGCGCTCCCTCTGGTTTGTCTGATGAGGGATCTGATGGACAATGTGTCCTGGGCACTACCCTGATGGGGTTGCTGGGTTCCTCCAGTGCTCCGTATATTTGTGGTTTTGGGCCCCGGAGCATTGGGCCCCCCTGTCCATTTTTTGGCAATGGAGCCCAATGCCTTTCTCCATGATATCGTGGATAAACACCTGGTCCTTGTTTGTTTTTTGATAATGGAGTACCCTCTATGGTGGTTTGAGAACGGCATTCATTAGCCCAATGTCTCCCTCTACGGCATCGTGGGCAAATACCTGGTATTCTACTCCTTTGATACCTAGTTTTGTTAAACCCTCCTCCAATGGGGCAATTCCTTTTAAAATGTCCTGTTTGTTCACAATTGTAGCATGTTCTTGGCCTGGCATCTAAAGCCTGTTTTACTGCAGCTGCCACAATTTGCCCTTGTTCATTAATGTCTCTGGCATCTAAAGCCTGTTTTACTGCAGCTGCCACGACTTGCTCTTGTTCATTAATGTCTCTACATAATTTAATATATGTGTTTAAATCTTCATGTTTCCATGGTCTAATGATATCTCTGCACCAACGATTCGCTTGCTCATAAGCCAGGTGTTTTAGTAATGGCATTGCTTGTTCTGTATTCCCAAAAACTCTGGTAGCTGTTTGAATAAGCCTATCTACAAATTCAGCATAAGGTTCATTAGCTCCTTGTATTACCTTAGATAATTGACCTTGTAAACCTCCATGTCCTTGTAAAGTCTTCCATGCCTTAATTGCATCTGCAGCAATTTGTGCGTATACGCCAGGATCATATGCAATTTGTTGCTGCTGATCCTCATAAGGTCCCTTTCCTAACAACATATCTAGATTTCTCTGAGGATAACCAGCTGCTGCATTTTGCCTAGCCGTCTCCTTGCAAAATTCCTCATTGGCAACCTTCCATAACAGGTATTGTCCTCCATTTAGCACAGCTTTACACATATTAGCCCAATCTGCTGGCGTCATGTTCAAGTTGTTAATGGATTCGACCATGCTTACAGTGAAGGGTGCTTGAGGACCATAGGTTGTTACAGCCTCTTTTAGCTGCTTCACTGTTTTGAAATTTAAAACTTGGTAAAATTGCTGCCCTCCTGCCTCAAATACAGGGCATGTTAATATTTGAGATCTTGTCTCAGGATCCCAACTATCAACTGCGGGGGTTGGGGACCTCCCAGCATATGGAGGTGGCCTTGTTAGTTGGACACTTACGTCCTCTGGTGATAGAAAGGTGTTAGTAGCAGTCTCCTGTTGTAACTTTCCCCCTGATGGCTTTTTCTGTTTTACACTTTCTTTCTCTGTCTGACTAGCTTGAGAGGCCTTCTCTTTTACTTGAATCTTTTCCTCTGTCTGACTAACTTGAGAGACCTTCTCTTTTACTTGAATCATTATGTCTTCTTCTTCCTCTACCATTGTCTGCACTGAAAGCTTTGGACTAAGCAAACAAGATATGAACGTCCACAATGGCAATGTGCCAACTGGCAGAGTCCCTGGGCTTTTCTATTCTTTTTAAATCTTCACCATGATGGTTCCATTGTGATATATTTAACAACTCCTCCTTAAAAAGCCATGGGCTACATTTTTGTATTGTATCAACGTATGCCCTGATTGTTCTTGATTTTACTGAGATGCCTCCTTCCTCTAACAATTTACTTAACACTCTTTCAGTTTGTTTTTTACTAATTTCTGATCCCGTATTTCTACTATAATACAACCCAACAAGATGACGCCTAACAAAACTGAAACAGAGTGAAACAAAATTGAAACAACACAAAATCATTATAATAGCCTCCTGAAATGTCCATCCGTCCTTTCTCCCTATCTGTTCCTCAGATGTGAGCGGTTTTTCTTCCATCTTACACATCTCCAGGGACAGGCAACTTAAAACAAAAGTGAAACAAAATAACAAAAGGAGAATCTTAAAATGGCTACCCATCCTCTCGCCCTGCCCTCAGGGGCGAGCAGTTTCACTTACCCTCAGTCGCTCCCCGTACGGGCCAACAAATGCCGCAGTCTGGCTGGGCACAATCAGAAGCCACTTGTCAAAAGAAACTAACTTTATTTTTAGAACCACACACGCCAAACAAAACAGCCTCTCAGGAAAAATCCTCAGAGCCTCAACTGCCACCACCGGCTTTCCACAAGCCTGTCTCTCTCACACAAGCCTCTTTCCACCTCCCACAATCGATTGGCTGGGTCACGTGGGCGGAGCCAAAAAAGTCCCCCAATGAGCAGCTCGTGGTCTGAAAGGGCAGGGAAACAGTCCAATGAGCATCACCGCAGAGGAGCCAATCAGCTAGATGTTGCTGGGGCCGAGGAGCCAATCAGCTAGATGTTGCTGGGGCCGCTGTGAGCCAATCATCAGCCGGCAGCTGGAAGTTTGCTGGGGCCCCTTCGGCTGTGGCTCTCAACAATTCTGTTTTAGTTTCTATAGTTTATGTCTTTGATCTGTTTTGAGTTGGCTTTGTGTATATCAAGTCTGATTTTATCCTTCAGTGTGTAGATATCCTGTTTTCTCAACACCATTCATTGAAGAGGCTGTTCTTACTCCAATGTATGTTTTGGGCACCTTTGTTGATAATCAATTGATCATAATTGAGTGTACTCCTGTGTTTATTCCAGTACAATGTTGTTTTGATTACTTTAATTTTGTAACATATTTTGAAATCAGGCAGTGTGATGCATCCACCTTTTTTTTTTCCTTTTTGTTCATGATTGCTTTGGCTATGCAGTGTCTTTTATGGTTCAAAGAAAATCCCAGGGCCTTATGTCTTCACAGCTAAATTCTACAAAAAATTAAAATAATATTACTGACCCTTCTCAAACTCCTCTAAAAATTGAAGGGGAGGAAATATTTTCAAACTCATTTCACAGGGCCAGTATTCCCCTAATATCAAAGCTATACAAGGATGCTATAAGAAAATAAAATTACAATGTAATACTCTGGTGAAGATAAATGCAAAAATCCTCAACAAATAATACCAAACAAAATTCCATGACACATTAAAAGGATCATTCACCATGATCAAGTGGAGTTTATCTCTGGGATACAAGGAAGATCAATAATATACAGATTCAAAAATATGATGCACCTTATTAACAAAATGAAGAACAAAAAATCACATTATCATCTCAGTGAAAGTAGAAAAACATTTTACAAATCATAAGATTTTTCATGATTAAAACTCTCAACAAATTAGGTATAGAAAGTATACACCTCAATATAATAAAGGCCATATATGACAAGCCCTCAGCTATCATGCTCACTGGTAAATTTGAAAGTTTTCCCTTTAAGATGCTTAACCAAAAAAGGGAAAGGCTTGTACAAATAAAAACTACAAAGCATTGCTGAGAAAGATTAAAGGAGACAAAAATAAACAGTGAAGAAAAAAACAGCTTTTCTACTCACAACACTTCCAATACCAAATGTGTGTTGTACACACACCCAACGAATCTCCAATTCTCTGCAGACATCAACTACATGTCTAATGATTCAATTAAATTCTGACACTAGCTACCCAGAGTTAATATCAGACCCTACATAAGTCTCAGCCTACTAGGCTACCCCACCCACTGTAAACACCAATTTCAAGTAGTGTGTCCCCAAGTTCCTCATCTTTTATTTGGCATGGCTACAAATCAGGGGTTTCAATTACCCTTTTTTTCAGGTTCAATGATTTGCTATAACAGCTCATAAAACTCAGGGAAACACTTGACTATTTCCAGTTTATGAAAAAATATATTAGAAAGGATACAAATGAACAGTCAAATGAAAGGGTACATAGGATGAGCTCCAGAAGGGTCTCCAACACACAAGCCTACGGCCCTGTGAAGTTTGGAGTCCACCATCCTCTCAGCATTTACTAATCTTGAAAATCTCCAAATCCTGTTTTTTCACATTTTAAAAGAAGATTTCATTATGTAAGTGTGATTGATTAAATCACTGGCCACTGGTGACTGAGCTGATCTCCAGTCCCTCTAACCTCCTGCCCCCAGGTCAGGAAGTGGGGCTAAAAGTTACAACCTTCACATGGTTAGATCCTATGTCAAACAACTCCCTTCTCAAAGCAAACCAAAGGCCAAACTACCAATCATCTCATTAGTATACAAAGACACAATTTCATCATTCTGGAGATTTCCAAAGGTTTTAGAAGCTCTTATGTCAGGAGCCAAGGATGGAGACCAATTATAGCAAATGATGCTTCTACCAATAGTATTATTCCGGAAATTGAGCTGTGTCAGAAACATAAGGCAGGGAACAATATATATTACATGAAAATGGGAAAATATCCCCTATTCATGGCTTGGGAAATGTAACATTAAGATTTCAACACTACCTAAACAAGCTACAGATTTGACGTAATCCCCCAAAAAATCCAATGACTTTTTTTTACAGAAATAGAAAAGTCCATCTTACTATTCATAAGAATCTCAATGTACCTGAGTCGGTGGTGGTAGCACACACCTCTGATGGCTCCAGAGGCTGAGGCAGACCATGAGTTCAGAGCCAGTCTCAGCAAAGGTGAGGCACTAAGCAACTCAGTGAGACCCTGTCTCTAAATAAAATACAAAATAGGGCTGGGGATGTGGCTCAGTGGTCGAGTGCCCCTGAGTTCAATCCCCAGTACCAGGAAAAAAAAAGATTTCAAGGTACCTGGAATAACCAAAACAGGCTTGAAAAAAAGGAATAAAGTTGGAGGACTTGTATTTCATAATTTTAAAATTTACTATAAAGTAGCAATAATTAAACCAGTGAAATTCTGGCATAAAGACAGACATAAATCAATGGAATAAAATAGAAAATGCAGAATAAATCATCACATATATGATCAAATGATTGTGAAAAAGAATTCTAAAACCACTCAATGTGGAAAAGAGAGTCTATTTAACAGAAGATGCTGGGAAAACTGGATAGTCACATGAAAAATAATATAGAGATGAAGTCAGACTACTATATACAAAAATCAACCCAAAATTGACCAAAGACATAAATATAAGAGTTTAAACACTGAGAAGATATCAGGTTAATATCAGGGAAGGGGAAGAAGACCAAGGGGAAGGGGAGGTGAAAAAGAGGGCAATATGGAAGGTAGATATGTTCAAAGCATGTTACGTGTATGTATAAAAATGTCACAATAAAACTGATTTTGTATAATTCATATGTCCTAATAATTATAAGAATAAAAGAAAAATGAACCAATAAAAAAGAAAATAATAAACATGTATTTTTAATACTAAGAAGAAAAATTTATAATAGAATGTCTTATGTTAGCCTTCCATAGTGTATGTTAATGATCTATTGATAATATTTAGTTAACTCTGTTATGTTTGTAATATGCTGATAATTAAACATCATCTGCTTAAAATCATATAGCAATAATAAACCCTTCAAAAAAAGAAAATGAAATGTCAAAATCTTCATGACAATGGATTTGAAAATAATTTCTTAGATATGACACCAAAGACCCAAACTAAAAAAGCAAAAATGGACAAACTGGATTACATAAATATTAAGAGTTATTGTGCATCAAGAGACACCATCAACAGATCAAAAAGGAAAGCTATTAAATTTGAAAATATACTTACAAATCATATCCCCCAAGAGATTAATATCCAAAATATATACAGAACTGTTAACACTAAATAACAATGACAGTAAAAACAACCAAATTTTAAAAATGAGAAAAGGACTTGAAAAGTCATTTCTCTAAAGAAAATATACGGATGACCAATATGCATATGAAAAGATATTCAATATCATTAATCTTCAGGAGAACACACAACCTAAGCAAATAGTGCATCATACCCATTAGTATGGCTACTATTTTTTTTTAAATTTTTTATTGTTGGCTGTTCAAAACATTACATAGTTCTTGATATATCATATTTCACAATTTGATTCAAGTGGGTTATGAGCTCCCATTTTTACCCCATATACAGATTGCAGAATCACATCAGTTACACATCCATTGATTTACATATTGCCATACTAGTGTCTGTTGTATTCTGCTGCCTTTCCTATCCTCTACTATCCCCCCTCCCCTCCCCTCCCCTCCCCTCTTCTCTCTCTGCCCCCTCTACTGACATTCGTTTGTCCCCCTTGTATTATTTTTCCCCTTCCCCTCACTTCCTCTTGTATGTACTTTTGTATAACTCTGAGGGTCTCCTTCCATTTCCATGCATTTTCCCTTCTCTCTCCCTTTCCCTCCCACCTCTCATCCCTGTTTAATGTTAATCTTCTTCTCATGCTCTTCGACCCTACTCTGTTCTTAGTTACTCTCCTTATATCAAAGAAGACATTTGGCATTTGTTTTTTAGGGATTGGCTAGCTTCACATAGCATAATCTGCTCAGCATGGTACTGGTACCAAAACAGGCGGGTGGACCAATGGTACAGAATAGAGGACACAGAAACCAATCCACAAAACTACAACTACCTTATATTTGATAAAGGGGCTAAAAGCATGCAATGGAGGAAGGATAGCATCTTCAACAAATGGTGCTGGGAAAACTGGAAATCCATATGCAACAAAATGAAACTGAATCCCTTTCTCTCGCCATGCACAAAAGTGAATTCAAAATGGATCAAGGAGCTTGATATCAAATCAGAGACGCGCCGTCTGATAGAAGAAAAAGTTGGCTACGATCTACATACTGTGGGGTCGGGCTCCAAATTTCTCAATAGGACACCCATAGCACAAGAGTTAATAACTAGAATCAACAAATGGGACTTACTCAAACTAAAAAGTTTTTTCTCAGCAAAAGATACAATAAGAGAGGTAAATAGAGAGCCTACATCCTGGGAACAAATCTTTACTCCTCACACTTCAGATAGAGCCCTAATATCCAGAGTATACAAAGAACTCAAAAAATTAGACAATAAGAGAACAAACAACCCAATCAACAAATGGGCCAAGGACCTGAACAGACACTTCTCAGAGGAGGACATACAATCAATCAACAAGTACATGAAAAAATGCTCACCATCTCTAGCAGTCAGAGAAATGCAAATCAAAACCACCCTAAGATACCATCTCACTCCAGTTAGATTGGCAGCCATTATGAAGTCAAACAACAACAAGTGCTGGCGAGGATGTGGGGAAAAGGGTACACTTGTACATTGCTGGTGGGACTGCAAATTGGTGCAGCCAATTTGGAAAGCAGTATGGAGATTTCTTGGAAAGCTGGGAATGGAGCCACCATTTGACCCAGCTATTCCCCTTCTCGGTCTATTCCCTAAAGACCTAAAAAGAGGTGAGTAAGATGGCGGCGAGGGGAGTGCATTGCCCCCGTGTGCTGCTTCACTGTGTGGGAGTATGACAAGTCAGGACGGCTAAAGGATATCTTGTTAGGAATTTCCAGCAATAGTGGGGTGCTCCGGAACCTGGAGGAAGGATTTCCATCGCACGAGGATCAGCTACGGGGACTCAAACGCGAGAGGTTTGTCGCACTGCTTATTCAGCAAATCGGCCCGAGGCTAGAATCTGCAGCGTGCGCTGGGATAGAGACGCAGGGTTACAGCGCTGCAGTTTCTGCCAGCCGCGCAAGCACCGTACTCAGGGCTGAATTCTGGGTTCGAGACGGGGGAAGGAAGCAGTTCATCTCGGTTCTCCACACCGGTCAGACCACAGAGGAGGCCAGCAGCCACCATGTTGGTAAACTGACGTCACCACCGCTGTTTTCGACTGACCGCAGCTCATTCAGCCATAGAACAGGTAATTTCAGGCTGCAATTCACCTGCGGCTTGCAGACAGATTGCTAGGGCTCAGCGCCTGGGTGCTTCTTAGAACCTGATCTTATCGGAGTGAATACCCAGCGCGGGGCAGCCGAGTTCCGGCTCCCGGAACCGCCCTGGCCCAGGGCTGCTGAGCCCGCAGAGGCTGCTTCTTGGACCCTGCGCCTACCAGAGCATACAACAAGCACTAAGCAGCCGAATTACGGCTCCCGGAACTGAGCCCGCGGGGACTGCTTCTTGGAGCTTACATTTATAGGAGCTTACACCGAGCACGGAGTGGCCGAGTTCCGGCTCCCGGAACTTCCCTGGCCCGGGGCTAGGAGCCCGCGGAAACTGCTTCTCGGTCCGGGTCCTGCTGAGGGCCGGTCAGGACTCACCCGGTGCTTTGGTTGCCCGGCAAGGGGAACGAAATGCTGCCATTCGCATAGGATACCAACATGGCAGAGATCTGATGTCTGCAGAAAGCGGCGGAGGAGGGAACTTCATCAATACCAGTGGTGACATAAGCAGTTGGTCTCCTGGTAGGGGGGGTGAGGCACAGTCACCCGAGTCTCCTCAATTTGTCGTCGAGCCAGAGGGAAGGAGCCGGGCCGCCGCCAGCGCCCGGAGCAGGCCCAGCGGCTCGCCAGCGTGGTGACCGCGTGACCCCAATTGGAGAGGGGGCGGAGCGGAGCCGCCACCCGCAACCGCAAGGTGGGCAGACCCGCGACCCAGTGGTACATGGGCGTGGTAGGAGGGGCAGGGCAGAGCTGCGGTTCACGCTGTGACGAATGAGCGTGCAAGGTAAACAGACGTGTGACAGCCTGGCGGGTCAGGCCCAGTGGCCTGCCAGTGTGGTACACACGTCACCCCAACTGGAGTAGGGGCAGAGCAGATCCTTCTCCCACGCCCGGATCAGGCCCTGCCGGTGTGGTGGTCACGTGACCCCAATCGGGGGCGGAGCAGAACTGCCACCCGTGCCCGCAGGGTGAGCAGACCAGTGATCAACCTGTAGATCAGGCCCAGGGGTCCGCAGGCGTGGTAGGAGGGGCAGGGCAGATCCGCCGCCCGCGCCTCCAAGGTAGGCAGACCTACAACAGACCTGCGAATCAGGCCCAGGAGCCTGCCGGCGTGGTACAAACACCACCCTAATTGGAGTAGTGGCAGAGCAGAGTCGCCGCCCGTGCCAGGAACAGGCCCAGTGTCCTGCAGGCGGGGTAGTCACGACACCCCAATTGGAGTAGGGGCAGAGCAGAGCCTCCACCCGTGCCCGAAAGGTGGGCAGATCTGCGACCGACCAGCGGGACAGGCCCAGTGGCCTGCCGGTACGACAGACACGTCACCCCATTTGCAGTAGGGGCAGAGTAGAGCCGCCGCCCGCGCCTGCAGGGTAGGCAAACCTGCAACCGACCGGCGGATCAGGCCCAGTGGCCTGCCGGAGTGGTACACTCGTCACCCCAATTGGAGTAGGGGCAGAACAGAGCCGCCGCCAGCTCCCAGAACAGGCCCAGTGACCTGCCGGCGTGGTAGCCACGACACCCCAATTGGAATAAGAAGAGAGAAGAGCCGCCGCCCGCACCTGCAGGAAAGATACAGAAGCAGTATGAAAAGACAAGGAAAGAAAGGACCACAAGCAATGCAGGTCAACGCAACTTTAGAAGAGGTAACAGCTGCAGCAGATGGAATGTCAGATAAAGAATTCAGGATATACATGCTTCAGATGATCTGGAGTATCAAGGAAGACATTAAACAGCAAAAACAGACAATGAAAGATCACTTCGACAACGAATTACGCAAACAAATCCAGGAAGCAAAGGATCAACTATACAGGGAGATAGAGGTTATAAAAAACAAACAAACAGAAATCCTAGAAATGCAGGAAGCAATAAACCAACTTAAAAACTCAATGGAGAATACTACCAGCAGAGTAGAACACTTAGAAGATAGAACATCAGACAATGAAGACAAAGTATTTCAACTGGAAAAGAACATAGACAGCTCAGCAAGACTGTTAAGAAACCATGAGCAGAACATCCAAGAAATATGGGATAACATTAAGAGACCAAATTTAAGAGTCATTGGGATACAGGAAGGTACAGAGCTCCAAACCAAAGGAATGAGAAGTCTATTCAATGAAATAATACAAGAAAACTTCCCAGACTTGAAGAATGAGACAGAATCCCAAATCCTAGAAGCCTACAGGACGCCGAATGTGCAAAATCATAAGAGATCCACACCTAGACACATTATAATGAAGATGCCCAACATACAGAATAAGGAGAGAATTTTAAAAGCTACAAGAGAAAGGAAGCAGATTACATTTAGGGGTAAGCCAATCAGGATAACAGCTGATCTGTCAACACAGACTCTGAAAGCTAGAAGATCCTGGAATAACATATTTCAAACACTGAAAGAAAATGGGTTCCAACCAAGAATTGTGTATCCAGCGAAATTAAGCTTCAGGATGGAGGATGAAATTAAAACCTTCCACGATAAACAAAAGTTTAAAGAATTCGCAGCTAGAAAACCATCTCTACAAAACATCCTCGCCAAAGCATTACAGGAAGAGGAAATGGAAAATAACAATGAAAACCAACAGTGGGAGGTAGGACAGTAAAGGGGGGGGGGGATAATCAAAGAGGAAAACAAACCATGTTTAGTAACAGAAATAAACAAATATGGCTGGAAGAACAACCCATATCTCAATAATAACCCTAAATGTTAATGGCTTAAACTCACCAATTAAGAGACACAGGCTAGTAGAATGGATCACAAAACAAGACCCAACAATATGCTGCCTACAGGAGACGCATTTGATAGGAAAGGACATACATAGGCTGAAGGTGAAAGGTTGGGAAAAATCATATCACTCATATGGACTTCGGAAACAAGCAGGAGTGTCCATACTCATATCAAATAAAATAGATTTCAAGCTAAAGTTAATCAAAAGAGATAAAGAGGGACACTACATACTGCTTAAGGGAACCATACACCAACAAGACATAACAATCATAAATATTTATGCCCCAAACAATGGTGCAGCTATATTCGTCAAACAAACTCTTCTCAAGTTCAAGAGTCTAATAGACCACCATACCATAATCATGGGAGACTTCAACACACCTCTCTCGCCACTGGACAGATCTTCCAAACAAAAGTTGAATAAGGAAACTATAGAACTCAATAACACTATTAATAACCTAGACCTAATTGACATATATAGAATATACCACCCAACATCAAGCAGTTACACTTTTTTCTCAGCAGCACATGGATCCTTCTCAAAAATAGATCATATATTATGTCACAGGGCAACTCTTAGACAATATAAAGGAGTAGAGATAATACCATGCATCTTATCTGATCATAATGGAATGAAACTGAAAATCAACGATAAAAGAAGGAAGGAAAAAGCATACATCACTTGGAGAATGAACAATAGGTTACTGAACGATCAATGGGTTATAGAAGACATCAAGAAGGAAATCAAAAAATTCTTAGAGATAAATGAAAGCACAGACACAACATATCGGAATCTATGGGACACATTGAAAGCAGTTCTAAGAGGAAAATTCATTGCTTGGAGTTCATTCCTTAAAAAAAGAAAAAACCAACAAATAAATGATCTCATACTTCATCTCAAAATCCTTGAAAATGAAGAGCAAAACAACAGCAAAAGAAGTAGAAGGCAAGAAATAATTAAAATCAGAGCTGAAATTAATGAAATCGAAACAAAAGAAACAATTGAAAAAATTGACAAAACTAAAAGTTGGTTCTTTGAAAAAATAAACAAAATCGACAGACCCTTAGCGATGCTAGCGAAGAGAAGAAGAGAGAGAACTCAAATTACTAGCATACGGGATGAAAAAGGCAATATCACAACAGACACTTCAGAAATACAGAAGATAATCAAAAACTATTTTGAATCCTTATACTCCAATAAATTAGAAGATAGTGAAGGCATAGATAAATTTCTTAAGTCATATGATCTGCCCAGATTGAGTCAGGAGGATATAGAAAACCTAAACAGACCAATATCAATTGAGGAAATAGAAGAAACCATAAAAAGACTACCAACTAAGAAAAGCCCAGGTCCAGATGGGTATACAGCAGAATTTTACAAAACCTTTAAAGAAGAACTAATACCGATACTTTTCAAGCTACTTCAGGAAATAGAAAAGGAGGGAGAACTTCCAAATTCATTCTATGAGGCCAACATCACCCTGATACCTAAACCAGACAAAGACACTTCAAAGAAAGAAAACTACAGACCAATATCTCTAATGAACCTAGATGCAAAAATCCTCAATAAAATTCTGGCGAATCGGATACAAAAACATATCAAAAAAATTGTACACCATGATCAAGTAGGATTCATCCCTGGGATGCAAGGCTGGTTCAATATACGGAAATCAATAAATGTTATTCACCACATCAATAGACTTAAAAATAAGAACCATATGATCATCTCGATAGATGCGGAAAAAGCATTTGACAAAGTACAGCATCCCTTTATGTTCAAAACTCTAGAAAAACTAGGGATAACAGGAACATACCTCAATATTGTAAAAGCAATCTATGCTAAGCCTCAGGCTAGCATCATTCTGAATGG
Organism: Marmota flaviventris; assembly: GCF_047511675.1. Classification (NCBI taxonomy): domain Eukaryota; kingdom Metazoa; phylum Chordata; class Mammalia; order Rodentia; family Sciuridae; genus Marmota; species Marmota flaviventris. Next base: position 106,063,435 of record NC_092518.1, read on the forward strand.
AGAAAAACTGAAGGCATTCCCTCTAAAATCTGGAACTAGACAGGGATGCCCTCTCTCTCCACTTCTGTTCAACATAGTTCTCGAAACACTGGCCAGAGCAATTAGACAGACGAAAGAAATTAAAGGCATAAAAATAGGAAAAGAAGAACTTAAATTATCACTATTTGCAGATGATATGATTCTATACCTAGCAGACCCAAAAGGCTCTACAAAGAAACTATTAGAGCTAATAAATGAATTCAGCAAAGTGGCAGGATATAAAATCAACACACATAAATCAAAGGCATTCCTGTATATCAGCGACAAATCCTCTGAATTGGAAATGAGGACAACCACTCCATTCAAAATATCTTCAAAAAAAATAAAATACTTGGGAATCAACCTAACAAAAGAGGTGAAAGACTTATACAATGAAAACTACAGAACCCTAAAGAGAGAAATAGAAGAAGATCTTAGAAGATGGAAAAATATACCCTGTTCATGGATAGGCAGAACTAACATCATCAAAATGGCGATATTACCAAAAGTTCTCTATAGGTTTAATGCAATGCCAATCAAAATCCCATCGGCATTTCTTATAGAAATAGAGAAAGCAATCATGAAATTCATATGGAAAAATAAAAGACCCAGAATAGCAAAAACAATGCTAAGTAGGAAGTGTGAATCAGGCGGTATAGCGATACCAGACTTCAAACTATACTACAGAGCAATAGTAACAAAAACAGCATGGTACTGGTACCAAAACAGGAGGGTGGACCAATGGTACAGAATAGAGGACACAGAAACCAATCCACAAAACTACAACTACCTTATATTTGATAAAGGGGCTAAAAGCATGCAATGGAGGAAGGATAGCATCTTCAACAAATGGTGCTGGGAAAACTGGAAATCCATATGCAACAAAATGAAACTGAATCCCTTTCTCTCGCCATGCACAAAAGTGAATTCAAAATGGATCAAGGAGCTTGATATCAAATCAGAGACGCGCCGTCTGATAGAAGAAAAAGTTGGCTACGATCTACAGTCGGTGGGGTCGGGATCCAAATTCCTCAATAGGACACCCATAGCACAAAAGTTAATAACTAGAATCAACAAATGGGACTTACTCAAACTAAAAAGTTTTTTCTCAGCAAAAGAAACAATAAGAGAGGTAAATAGGGAGCCTACACCCTGGGAACAAATCTTTACTCCTCACACTTCAGATAGAGCCCTAATATCCAGAGTATACAAAGAACTCAAAAAATTAGACAATAAGAAAACAAACAACCCAATCAACAAATGGGCCAAGGACCTGAACAGACACTTCTCAGAGGAGGACACACAGTCAATCAACAAGTACATGAAAAAATGCTCAACATCTCTAGCTGTCAGAGAAATGCAAATCAAAACCACCCTAAGATACCATCTCACTCCAGTAAGATTGTCAGCCATTAGGAAGTCAAACAACAACAAGTGCTGGCGAGGATGTGGGGAAAAGGGTACACTTGTACATTGCTGGTGGGACTGCAGATTGGTGCAGCCAATTTGGAAAGCAGTATGGAGATTTCTTGGAAAGCTGGGAATGGAGCCACCATTTGACCCAGCTATTCCCCTTCTTGGTCTATTCCCTAAAGACCTAAAAAGAGCATGCTACAGGGACACTGCTACATCGATGTTCATAGCAGCACAGTTCACAATAGCAAGACTGTGGAACCAACCTAGATGCCCTTCAATAGACGAATGGATAAAAAAAAATGTGGCATTTATACACAATGGAGTATTACTCTGCATTAAAAAATGACAAAATCATAGAATTTACAGGGAAATGGATGGTATTAGAGCAGATTATGCTAAGTGAAGCTAGCCAATCCCTAAAAAACAAATGCCAAATGTCTTCTTTGATATAAGGAGAGTAACTAAGAACAGTGTAGGGACGAAGAACAGGAGAAGAAGATTAACATTTAACAGGGATGAGAGGTGGGAGGGAAAGGGAGAGAGAAGGGAAATTGCATGGTAATGGAAGGAGACCCTCAGGGTTATACAGTGGAGGAGGTAGAGAGAGAGGAGGGGAGGGGAGGGGAGAGGTGGGGAGGGGGGAGTGTGGAGGATGGGAAAGGCAGCGGAGCACAACAGACACTAGTATGGCAATTTGTAAATCAATGGATGTGTAACTGATGTGATTCTGCAATCTGTGTATGGGGTGAAGGTGGGAGTTCATAACCCACTTGAATCAAAGTGTGGAATATGATATGTCAAGTAATTTGTAATGTTTTGAACAACCCACAATAAAAAATTAAAAAAAAAAAGACCTAAAAAGAGCATGCTACAGGGACACTGCTACATCGATGTTCATAGCAGCACAATTCACAATAGCTAGACTGTGGAACCAACGTAGATGCCCTTAAATGGATGAATGGATAAAAAAAAATGTGGCATTTATACACAATGGAGTATTACTCTGCATTAAAAAATGGCTACTATTTTTTAAAAACAGAAAATAACAGCCCCAATGGAGAATGGATGATAGTCCTCAAAAAAAAATTAAAAATGCAATTACCATACAATCCATCAATTCCACTTGTATGCATATAACCAAAAGAATTGAAATCAGGGTCTCAAACAGCTATTTGTACATTCATGTCTATATAACCATTATTCACACTAGCCAAAAGGTGAAACAACCAAAATGTCCATCAGCTAATAGATACACAAACAAAATTTAGTAAATCCACACAATGGAATACCATTATGCTACAAAAAGAATGAAGCACTGATACATGCCAAAATGTGAACAAACCTTGAAAATCCATACCAAGTGAGAAACCAGTCACAAGAAGTCATACATGGAATGAATAGTCCCTGTGTCTTTAAACTTACTTGAAAATATAGAAGATGGAATACTTCTTAACTTACTTTATGAAGTTCTCATAACCCAAATACAAAACATTATACACACACACACACACACACACACACAAGAAAGCAAAATCATTCATCACACCAATGCAAAAATTCTAAATAATACCACTTTATAAATTCCACAGTTTATGGGAGACATTAAGAAATCTAAAACCATAGTTCATATTTAAAATGTAAGGAGAAAATCCATATAACTAGGCCATAAAATAATAATCACAAGAAACTAAATACTGTAGCCACTCCAGATAAAAACCTCAAAGAATAAAATAGAGATGATATGATGTTTAAAGGCAAAAAGCATTAGAAAGAACCTAACTTCCTGGGTTTGAATTTGTGATCCAGTATTTTCTAGCTATGATGTTAATTAATCTCTTTTACCTCAAGTTCTTCAAGTTTAAAATGAGAATTAGAGGGCTGGGGCTGGGGCTCAGTGGTAGAGTGCTTGCCTAGCATGTGTGAGGCACTGGGTTTGATCCTCAGCACCGCGTAAAATAAATAAATAAAATAAATGTCTTTCAACAACTAAAAAAAAATTAAAAACCGAGAATTAGAGTTCTATGAGTTAAAAGATGTAAGATAAACCAGTACCTGCTTTCCCGGAAAGTACACTATAGTAAGTTTCTGCCTGGGTTCAAATCCAAGTTCACCACAGTAAGCTGGGTGACTTTAGGAAAGTGACTTAGTCTCCAAGTTCCTCCATTTTTTCCTCCCTCTACTAAAAGGAATAACAATAAACCTACATCAGTAAAATTGAGAATATAATAAGCCTACTTCTAATAAACCTACTTCTTGTGATTACTGTGAGAATTAAATTGAAGCCAAAAGTACTTAGACCATAACTTGGTATATGGTAAGAGTTATTATGACAACTCACAGGCTCCTGAGGTTCGCTCTCCATGGCTCCAAATCTCTATGGCAACATGCTCACAAGTTCCAGCCACCTTAGTAGTCCCCAACCTGTGATCTCTGTCTCTTCTGCCCAATGAGGCCACCATTTTGTTTAGGCTCTGCAACCCTGGGAACTATAGCCAACAAGAATATTTGGGTGAATGTTAGACTTCAATTGTACACTTCCTCTTTCTCAAAGATTACAGTCCAGCTTTTATTGTTATCAAGTGCCTCAAATAGTTTTATATATTTTGTCAAGTTTTTATAGTTGTTCATGCTGTTACTGGGACCACAAGCTGCCTTTCTGGTTAGCCTAACTGTGAAGAAACTCATTTTTTCTTTTTATATTGTTTTTCTCCTACTACTGATGTGGACAGGTGACCGAATTCAACCTGTTGGGACACCCCACAGCCAAACCCCCGGCTGGGGGCTCCCGTAACCATGGTAGGAGAATAAGCTTTATAATTCCTTCTTTTATGGTCAGAACTGGAAGTCATGGCAAGATTGTTTTTTAATTGATAACAATGTTGTTGAGTCTGTGGGTAAATAGGTATTCTCTGACACTGTGGGTAGAACTATAAATAAATACTGTGTTTTAAAAATAATAACAAATGGCATTTACTGAGTTTATTGTATTTCAGGATTTCTAAGCACCTGATATAATTTACCATCTCAGGGGCTGAGGTTGTGGCTCAGGGGTAGCGCGCTTGCCTAGCATGCATGAGGCACTGGGTTCGATTATCAGCACCACATACAAATAAATAAAATAAAGGTCCATCAACAACTAAAAAATATTTTAAAAAATAATTTACCATCTTATTTAATTTTCACAACAAACATAAGTGTTTAGTAATTATAGATAAGGAGACTGAGTAAAACAGAGGTGGTTAAATAATTTGTCCAAGGTTACACAGGTGAAGTTAATCTTTGAACCCTGAAACTGTTATTCTGAAGCCCATGCTCTCAACCATTGTATTGTAATGATAATCTGGAAATACTTAATAAAATTAAAATGTGTATAAATTTTGACACAGTAATCTCACTTCTGAGAGCTTATCTAACAGGCGTAAAAGCACCAGTATATCAAGATATGTGTGTGAATTATTCATTGTAGCATTTATAATAGTTAAAATAATCCTCCTCAAGACAACCTGAATGTTCATTGATGAGGGTATGATTAAATAAATTACCATGCATTTTTGCCTAATGTTGAATGCTACTTGGTTACTAAATGAGAGTAATCTATATACATTGATTTGAGGATGTATGTGACATATTAAGAATGAAAAGCAAATTACAGAATACTATGTACACTGTGATTCATAAATGACTCACCTAATTTCTGTTTCCAGCACAGACCTCTCCCCTGAACTTCAGATTTCCTACTCAACATTTCCTCTTGAAGTCTCAAAAGCACTGCAAATTCAATATGTTCAAAACTAAACTTGGAATTTTCTATCACCAAAATAATTGCTTCCAGTGTCCCATTTCCTTGTTAATGGCATCATTGGACATCAATACATGCAAGGCATAAGCCCAGGACTTCTCTTTAATATCTCCCTCTCCCTCACTTCATATTGCTACCCAACATACCTTCCTCACACTGCATGTGTATCCAAACCTTCACTAAATTCTGCTCATTTTATTACTAGTTATGTCTCCAATAGATCCTACTTCACATTATTTCCATCACCATAATCCTAGACCAAATTACCAATACTTCCCACTTGTCTTGAAAAAATCTCTAACCCAGCTGTATTCTTCCTATCAACTCTAACACAGTTTAATTCATCCTCCATCCTGAATTGTGAAAGTAAAGAGAACTCTCAATTTAGAAAGCTTTCACCCTAATAGCTCTTGATCACAGAGAAAACAATGCAGCATTATCATAATCATACCCTAAAGAATTGAATTGCCTTTTGTTTTTAAAAGCAACAACAGATTCCTATGTGGGAAACATTTTAAGTCATAAATCTCCTTCCCCCTAATATATTGTATCTTGTGCTACAGAGTACAGGAAAAGCAACTGTTATGGTTTAGCAGTGAGGTGTTCCCTCAAAGCTACCTGAGACACTGCAAGAAAATTCAGAGGTTGCTTTCTCTATTTCTACAAGAAATGCCATTGGGATTTTGATTGGCATTGTATTAAACCTATAGAGAACTTTTGGTAATATTGCCATTTTGATGATGTTAGTTCTGCCTATCCATGAACAGGGTATATTTTTCCATTTTCTAAGATCTTCTTCTATTTCTCTCTTTAGGGTTCTGTAGTTTTCATTGTATAAGTCTTTCACCTCTTTTGTTAGGTTGATTCCCAAGTATTTTATTTTTTTTTTTGAGGATATTGTGAATGGAGTGGTTGTTCTCATTTCCATTTCAGAGGATTTGTCGCTGATATACAGGAATGCCTTTGATTTATGCGTGTTGATTTTATATCCTGCCACTTTACTGAATTCATTTATTAGCTCTAATAGTTTCTTTGTAGACCCTTTTGGGTCTGCTAGGTATAGAATCATGTCACCTGCAAATAGTGATAATTTAAGTTCTTCTTTTCCTATTTTTATGTCTTTAATTTCTTTCGTCTGTCTAATTGCTCTGGCCAGTGTTTCAAGAACTATGTGGTACAGAAGTGGTGAGAGAGGGCATCCCTGTCTTGTTCCAGATTTTAGAGGGAATGCCTTCAATTTTTCTCCATTCAGAATGGTGCTAGCCTGAGGCTTAGCATAGATTGCTTTTACAATATTGAGGTATGTTCCTGTTATCCCTAGTTTTCCTAGAGTTTTGAACGTAAAGGGATGCTGTACTTTGTCGAATGCTTTTTCTGCATCTATCGAGATGATCATATGGTTCTTATTTTTAAGTCTATTGATGTGGTGAATAACATTTATTGATTTCCATATATTGAACCAGCCTTGCATCCCAGGGATGAATCCTACTTGATCATGGTGCACAATTTTTTTGATATGAAGAATAAAAGACCCAGAATAGCAAAAACAATGCTAAGCAGGAAGTGTGAATCAGGCGGTATAGCGATACCAGACTTCAAACTATACTACAGAGCAATAGTAACAAAAACAGCATGGTACTGATACCAAAACAGGCGGGTGGACCAATGGTACAGAATAGAGGACACAGAAACCAATCCACAAAACTACAACTATCTTATATTTGATAAAGGGGCTAAAAGCATGCAATGGAGGAAGGATAGCATCTTCAACAAATGGTGCTGGGAAAACTGGAAATCCATATGCAACAAAATGAAACTGAATCCCTTTCTCTTGCCATGCACAAAAGTTAACTCAAAATGGATCAAGGAGCTTGATATCAAATCAGAGACACGGCGTCTGATAGAAGAAAAGTTGGCTACGATCTACATACTGTGGGGTTGGGCTCCAAATTCCTCAATAGGACACCCATAGCACCAGAGTTAATAACTAGAATCAACAAATGGGACTTACTCAAACTAAAAAGTTTTTTCTCAGCAAAAGAAACAATAAGAGAGGTAAATAGGGAGCCTACATCCTGGGAACAAATCTTTACTCCTCACACTTCAGATAGAGCCCTAATATCCAGAGTATACAAAGAACTCAAAAAATTAGACAATAAGATAACAAATAACCCAATCAACAAATGGGCCAAGGACCTGAACAGACACTTCTCAGAGGAGGACATACAATCAATCAACAAGTACATGAAAAAATGCTCACCATCTCTAGCAGTCAGAGAAATGCAAATCAAAACCACCCTAAGATACCATCTCACTCCAGTAAGATTGGCAGCCATTATGAAGTCAAACAACAACAAGTGCTGGCGAGGATGTGGGGAAAAGGGTACACTTGTACATTGCTGGTGGGACTGCAAATTGGTGCAGCCAATTTGGAAAGCAGTATGGAGATTTCTTGGAAAGCTGGGAATGGAACCACCATTTGACCCAGCTATTCCCCTTCTCAGTTTATTCCCTAAAGACCTAAAAAGAGCATGCTACAGGGACACTGCTACATCGATGTTCATAGCAGCACAATTCACAATAGCAAGACTGTGGAACCAACCTAGATGCCCTTCAATAGACGAATGGATAAAAAAAAATGTGGCATTTATACACAATGGAGTATTACTCTGCATTAAAAAATGACAAAATCATAGAATTTGCAGGGAAATGGATGGCATTAGAGCAGATTATGCTAAGTGAAGCTAGCCAATCCCTAAAAAACAAATGCCAAATGTCTTCTTTGATATAAGGAGAGTAACTAAGAACAGAGTAGGGATGAAGAGCATGAGAAGAAGATTAACATTAAACAGGGATGAGAGGTGGGAGGGAAAGGGAGAGAGAAGGGAAATTGCATGGAAATGGAAGGAGACCCTCAGGGTTATACAAAATTACATACAAGAGGAAGTGAGGGGAAAGGGAAAAATAATACAAGGGGGAGAAATGAATGACAGTAGAGGGGGCAGAGAGAGAAGAGGGGAGGGGAGGGGAGGGGAGGGGGGGATAGTAGAGGATAGGAAAGGCAGCAGAATACAACAGACACTAGTATGGCAATATGTAAATCAGTGGATGTGTAACTGATGTGATTCTGCAATCTGTATTTGGGGTAAAAATGGGAGTTCATAACCCACTTGAATCAAAGTGTGAAATATGATATATCAAGAACTATGTAATGTTTTGAACAACCAACAATAAAAATTTTAAAAAAAAGAAAAGGAAAAAAAAAAGAAAATTCAGAGGTGAAATGATTGGGCTATGAGAGTCTTAACCTAATCAATGCATTAATCCTTTCATAGGGATTAACTGGGTGGTAATTGTAGGCAGGTAGGATGGGGCTGGAGGAGATTGTTCCCTGAGGGCATGCCTTTGGGGTTTATATTTTGTCCCTGTTGAGCAAAACTCTCTCTCTGCTTCTTGGTGGCCACACCACGAGCTGCTTTCCTCACCACACTCTTCCTCCAAGATGTTTGACCTCACCTCAAACCCAGAGCAATGGACTCAGCTATCTATGGTTATGGTCTGAGACCTCTGAAACTATGAGTGCCAAATAAACATTTTTTTCCTCTAAAATTTTCTTGTCAGTTCTTTTTGGTCACAGTGACAAACAGCTGACTAAAACAGCAACAATAAACTGCAAATTAAAATCTTCCTTAAAATTTATCCTGGCAGGGACAAGGTACATGAAAGTTTATTTCTAGGGAGTTCCTCCAGCAACCTGCTCTGTTTATTCATCTTCCTGATTTGGTTACTACCTCATGTGTATTACAATAGAGAAATAATACAATATCCATGGTTGCTTGTTTTTTATTTAAACTGGGATTGAACCCAGGGGGTGCTCTACCATTGAACTACAATCCCAGCCTTTTTTAATTTTTTTTTTTTATTTTGAGGCAAGTTTCCACTTACCAAGGATCTCACTAAGTTGCACAGGCTAGCCTCAAACTTGCAATCCTCCTGCCTCAGTCCCCCAAATTGCTGGGATTACAGATATGTGCCACCACACACAGCTTAATATGCTTGTACTCTCCCTATGTGTTTAACTTTATATCCAGAAAGACTATGAGAACCCAAAGGTCTCTTCCAGTTAGCCTGGGCTTCTACTTTGTTTCCTCCTTCCAAATTCATCCTGATTCTTCAGATGAGGGCCCCAATATTCCTAGATTCAGATCTCTTCTCTTTATCTCCAGTCATTGTTTATACTCCTACTAATAGGCAAGTCTCCCAAATGTATCTACCTGCTTTCTAACCCTTAAGGACCTACTGTCATGCATTGCTTTCTAAACATCAAATACACATTAACAACATACCAATTCAGTTTTGACTGTGGCTTCAATCCTACTGAGATATCTGTTCTTTCATGCCAAACCCAGTCTCAGAATCCTGGAAAATTTCCTCAGTGACTTCCCTTGCCCAAGAGTTAAGTTTTATGCAAGGTCTTATGACTTGACAGTGGTTTCCAGATATGATGCACTCTCGTGACTCTAAAATTCCAGTGTGCATTGAGAAAGCAGGAAGAACACAGAATGTCAACACCATTTCTCGATTGATTAGATCAATTTATATAAAGCAGCTTTATTCAACCTTTTAGGAATCTCTGACTTTTTGACACATCCAATAAAATCTTAAGAATAATTCAATATGTAACATATTATTTTGCATTTTTGTGATATTTATACTTCTCGCAAGTATTTTCACATTGTCATAGAATTCTATTTGCACCTTCTATTTTATCAAATCTCATGGGTATCTTAGAAGACAAATAGAATGGCTATCAAGTGAACTTAAAATCTCTTAAGGGCAAGGACTGGATCTTCCATGATTTGAATCCTTCCTACCATATGGTAGGGTGATTTTTATACAAAGTAAGAGCTCAATATATAACTATCAATTCTATATTTACCCCACTTTACACATTCAGAAAGTAAGATTTAGAAATATTAGGCAATACATATAAGGTCCCACAACCAGTTAGTTCTGCTTCTCATTTCAAGCCCAGTGCCCATTTCATTAGATCAGTGGTATTCAGTGTTTCATAGGTATCTTGAAGCTCCATAGAGTTGTGCAGGGAGCATGAGGGGAGACCAAAAGCACATAACTGCTTTAATTCAAGCATCTTTACATTCATAGTATACACACACACACACACACACATTAAGATTTTATATCAGACTTTACTTGAATCAATGATTTTATTACTAACTTTTTAAGAACAAGCAGTCACTCACCCATGCTAACTTATGCCTTTGTGGTAAAAAAATATATAATTTAGTTGATGATTAGTAGGGGGAGCAGAAATGAGAGTTTCAGAATCAGAGCTAGTAGTCATGAACTACTCAGGTACCTGGATCTTTAATCCTTTGGCAAGTCAAGCACACTGCACAACTCCAGATAGCACCATTCACAGAGAATGCAAGTCTTTCCCTCAGGATAAAGGACTTCATATACCTAGAAAAGCATTCATGAGGGGCTGGGGTTGTAGCTCAGTGGTAGAGCACTTGCCTGGCATGTATGAAGCACTGGGTTTAATCCTAAGTACCACATAAGAATAAATAAATAAAATGAAGGTATTGTGTTCATCTACAACTGAAAAAAAATTAGAAAAAAGAAAAACGAAAAGCATTTATGAAAAAATTCTCTATATCCTGAAAGACACTCAGAATTTTCAATACAGTTAATAAAAGCTATTGTTGAGGTTTTCAGGATGATCACTGCTATTATTTTAGAATCCAACTACCTAACATGTTTTCCTGCCTTAGTTACTATTAAGATTTTTAAGCTCAAAAGGGAAAGAGAAAAGAGTGAGTGGGGGTTGCACAGCAACGAAGTTTTGATACTGGTTTGTCATTACAAAACCAAGTTACAAATGGCACTAATAGGCAATTCACAAAATAAGAATGGCCAAAAAGCATATAAAAATGCTCAGTCTTACCACAAAACAATAAAAAATACAAGTAAAACCTATGTGATTGTTATTGAGAAAATTAGTTTAAAAATTTGAATAGCAGCCAGAGTCGGTGAGATTCAGGGAAATGCAAACTATCACACTTTGCTTATAAGAGTAAAAAAAATATTTTTAAAAAAATTTTCAGGAAATTTTAACGATAAGCAGCTGATAATTAATATTTTGCATATCTTTTGACTCTGCAACACCATATCTAGGAATCAATCCTGTAGGAAGAATCACAAATGAGAATAAAGCTATATGTCAATGATTCCTCATTGCAGTACAGCTTGCAATAGTGAAATGTTGAAACCAGATTAAATAGCCAATAGTAAAGGATTTATTAAATAAATTGTTGTAGAGATGGGGATGTGGTTCAGTGGTAGAACACTTACCTAGCATATGTGAGGCCTTGGGTTCACTTTCCAGCACCACAGAAAAAGTTTTATGTGTATATGTATGTCTGTGTGTATATATACATATATATGTACATATATATGTATAATTTTGTATGTATATACCCACATGCATATACACATGTGCACAAACATACACATATATATTAATATATACATGTATCTATATATTTAAAACATGCATATATATTTATATACATGTATAAATATATGCATGTGTGTGTGTGTGTGTGTGTGTGTATCACCTTGCAGGAGAAGATTTAATGCCATGTAAAAGTTTTTAAAACATATTATTTTTAATATACACTGAATTCAAAAGCAAGCTGAATAACAGTTTTTAGAATATTACATTATTTTTAATATGCATGTTTCTGGTAATCATTAGAACTATTCATAAATATTCTTATGCTTTCCCAAGGGGCATGGTGGGTCCCCATTCCCTTTAAAGTTGGGCATGGCCATATGGCATAAATGGGCAAGTGAAGTGTGAGTGGAATGTTTAAAGGACAGTGCTCAATCTGACACACGCATTTTTCCTGCCTTGACCATCATGGAAGCATGTGTCAACCTGGGCTCCTAAGTGATTATAATGAATAGAGACTCACTGGATGCATGTGTTGGATGTTGGATATATAGCATGCAAAGTGGGGAAAAAAGCTTTTATTGTATGAAGCCACTAAAATGCTTAGATTGTGTGTTTGTGTGTGTGGGGGGGGAGTTAAGAGGAAGAGGAAAAATAAAAAGGAACAGATTGGTTAGTTATTCATAAAAAATAATAACAAATGGCCTGATGGGTAATTTTCATTTTCTCATTTTTACACATGTCTTCATATTTTAAACAATAAATATGTACAATTAAATTAATAGACTTTATAGAGTAGTTTTAGTTTTGGAGAAAAATTGAGCAAGAAGTACAGAGAATTCCCATATACCACCTCCTCTTCACATATACAACCTCCTCCATTATCAATATCTTGTATATGAGTGGTGCGGAATATCAACAGTGACACATCATTATGAACTAAAATCCAATATTTACACTCTTAGTGTTGAACATTTTATGGGTTTGGACAAATGTATATACCATTGTAGTATCATACAGAATAGTTTGACTGCCCTAAAAACCCTGTGTACTTGCCTGTTCATTCTGTTCATTAACCCTACTACCAGCAGTTTCTGAAAACCACTGATCTTTTTACTATCTCCATAGTTTTAGTTTTCCAGAATATCATATGGCTAGAATCATATGTAAACTTTTCAGATTGTAATCTTTCACTTAGTAGTATGGATGTAAGTTTCCTTCATGTCTTTCCATAGCTTAAAATCTCATTTCCCTTTAGCAATGAATAATATCCCTTTGTCTGGATATACTTTGCTTATCTAGACACTTACTGAAGGACAATACGGATGCTTCCAAATGTGGGCAATTATAAACAAAGCTGATATAAACATTAGTGTGAATGTCTTCTGTTTTGTGTAACTTTCATTTCACCTAACTAAAGAGTGTAATTGCTGGATCATATATTAAGAGTATAGCTAGTTTTGTAATAAACTGCCAAATTGTCTTCCAAAGTGGCTGTGTCATCTTGCCACAGCAATGAATGAGAATTCCTGTTGTTCCACTTCCTCACCAGCATTTGGACTATTTTAATAAGTATACAGTATTGTTTCATTGCTGTTTTAATTTGAATTTCCCTAAAGACATACCATGTTGAAATCTTCATATGCTAACTTGTCATCTGTATATCTTCTTTGGTGAGTTGTTTGTTTAGGTCTTTTGCACATCGTGTTAATTGCATTTCTTGGCTTTTTATTACCATTTCAAGTGTTCTTTGTGTCCTTTATCAGATGTGCCTTTTGAAAATTCTTTTTCCCAGCCTGTTGCATATATTCTAAATCTTTTGAAATTATCTTCTGCAGAGCAAAAGTTTTAAATTTTAATGAACTCCAGTTTATCAATTATTTCTTTCATGGATCATGGTGCTGTATCTAAAAAGATATTGCAATATCCAAGGTCATCTAGGTGTCCTACTGTTATCTTTTAGGAGTTTTATACTTTTATATTTACATTAAGTTCTATGCTCCATTGTGAGCTAATTTTTGTAAAAGATGTAAAGTCTGTTTCTAAACTCATTATTCTGCATGTGTATATCTAATTGTTCCAATAATGTTTGTTGAAAACATGATCTCTGCCCCATAATATTGTCTTAGGTCTTTGTCAAACATCAGTTGCCTATATTTAGTTGGAAACATTTCTGGGCTCTCTATTCTGTTCTACTGATCTATTTTTTCTGTTCTTTCACTAATATCATACTGTCTTGTTTATTGTAGCTGTATAGTAAGTCTTAAGGTCAAATGGTGTCAGTCTTCCTACTTTGGTTTGAAATTTTGTTTTCTTATACACTTTTTTTCAGGGTTTTGGCATTAGGGGAATAATAACAGAATGAATAAAGATGTATTCCTTTTACTTTTTCCCCCTGGAAGATATGTAGAGAATTGGTATACTTTCTTCCTTAAATGTTTAGTAGAATTCCCCAGGGAATCCACAAATGCCAGATGCTTTTGCTTGAGCAGGTAATTCATATTAATTCAATTTCTTTCATAGACATAAGTCTATTCAGATTGTCTTTTCTTCTTGTGTGAGTTTGACAAATTAAGTCTTTTAAGCAATTGTTTCATTTCATCTAGATTTTAAAATTTGTGAGCATAAAGTTATTCATAATATTTCTTTATTATCTTTTTGATGTCCACAGGTTCTGTAGTAATGCCTCCTCTTTCATTTCTGGTACTAGTAATTAATGTCCTTTCTCTTTCTCTCTCTCTCTCTCTCTCTCTCTCTCTCTCTCTCTCTCTCTCTCTCTCAGCTAGACATACTAATTTCATTGATTTAAAAAAAAACAGCTTTTGGTATCATTGATTTTCCCTATTGATTTCAATTTCAGTGATTTCTTCACTAATTTTTAGAATTTCTTTTCTTCTACTTACTTTGAATTTAACTTGTCCTTTTCTTTTTCTAGTTTCCTAAGGTGTAAGTTTAGATTATTAGTTTGAGATCTTTTTTCTAAAAAAATTACATTTAATGCTATTAATTTCCCTCTCAGCACTGTTTTCACTACACCACACAGATTTTGATAAATTATATTACTCTTTTCATGTAGTTTAAAATATCTTAAAGTTTCTCTTGATATTTCTCCTAGGAACCATGTGCTATATAAAAGTGTTTTATTTATTCTCTAAGTTTTAGGGAATTTTCCAGCTTTTTGTTATTGATTTCTGGTTTAATTCCACAGTGGCACCAAAAAAGACATATTCCTTTACCTTTGCTTATTCATTCTATGATGCCTTTTCTTTCTTTTTTTTTTTAATTTTTTTTTTATTGGTTGTTAAAAACATTATAAAGCTCTTGACATATCATATTTCATACATTAGATTCAAGTTGGTTATGAACTCCCAATTTTACCCCAAATACAGATTGCAGAATCACATCAGTTACACACCCACGTTTTTACATATTGCCATACTAGTGACTGTTGCATTCTGCTACCTTTCCTATCCTCTACCATCCCCCCTCCCTCCCCTCCCATCTTCTCTCTCTACCCCATCCACTGTAATTCGTATCTCTCCTTGTTTATTTTCCCATTCCCCTCACAACCTCTTATATGTAATTTTGTATAACAATGAGGGTCTCCCTCCATTACCATGCAATTTCCCTTTTCTCTCCCTTTCCATCCCACCTCATGTATCTGTTTAATGTTAATCTTTTCTTCCTGCTCTTCCTCCCTGCTCTGTTCTTAGTTGCTCTCATTATATCAAAGAAGACATTTGGTATTTGTTTTTTAGGGATTGGCTAGCTTCACTAAGCATAATCTGCTCTAGTGCCATCCATTTCCCTGCAAATTCTATGATTTTGTCATTTTTTAGTGCTGCGTAATACTCCATGGTGTATAAATGCCACATTTTTTTTATCCATTCATCTATTGAAGGGCATCTGGGTTGGTTCCACAGTCTAGCAATTGTGAATTGTGCTGCTATGAACATCGATGTAGCAGTATCCCTGTAGTACGCTCTTTTAAGGTCTTCGGGGAAAAGTCCAAGAAGGGCAATAGCTGGGTCAAATGGTGGTTCCATTCCCAGCTTTCCCAGGAATCTCCATACTGATTTCCAGATTGGCCGCACCAGTTTGCAGTCCCACCAGCAATGTACAAGAGTACCCTTTTCCCCACATCCTCTCCAGCACTTGTTGTTGTTTGACTTCATAGTGGCTGCCAATCTTACTGGAGTGAGATGGTATCTTAGGGTGGTTTTGATTTGCATTTCTCTGACTGCTAGAGATGGTGAGCATTTTTTCATGTACTTGTTGATTGATTGTATGTCCTCCTCTGAGAAGTGTCTGTTCAGGTCTTTGGCCCATTTGTTGATTGGGTTATTTGTTTTCTTATTGTTTAATTTTTTGAGTTCTTTGTATACTCTGGATATTAGGGCTCTATCTGAAGTGTGAGGAGTAAAAATTTGTTCCCATGATGTAGGCTCCCTATTTACCTCTTTTATTGTTTCTCTTGCTGAGAGAAAACTTTTCAGTTTAAGTAAGTCCCATTTGTTGATTTTTGTTATCAACTTTTGTGCTATGGGTGTCCTATTAAGGAATTTGGAGCCCGACCCTACAATATGTAGATCGTAGCCAACTTTTTCTTCTATCAGACGCAGAGTCTCTGATTTGATATCTAGCTCCTTGATCCACTTTGAGTTAACTTTTGTGCATGGCGAGAGGAGGGGATTCAGTTTCATTTTGTTGCATATGGATTTCCAGTTTTCCCAGCACCATTTGTTGAAGATGCTATCCTCCCTCCATTGCATGCTTTTAGCCCCTTTATCAAATATAAGATAGTTGTAGCTTTGTGGATTAGTCTCTGTGTCCTCTATTCTGTACCATTGGTCCACCCTCCTGTTTTGGTACCAGTACCATGCTGTTTTTGTTACTATTGCTCTGTAATATAGTTTTAAGTCTGGTATCGCTATACCGCCTGATTCGCACTTCCTACTTAGAATTGCTTTTGCTATTCTGGGTCTTTTATTCTTCCATATGAATTTCATGATTGCTTTATCCATTTCTACAAGAAATGCCGTTGGGATTTTGATTGGCATTGCATTAAACCTATAGAGAACTTTTGGTAATATCGCCATTTTGATGATGTTAGTTCTGCCTATCCATGAACAGGGTATATTTTTCCATCTTCTAAGATCTTCTTCTACTTCTCTTTTTAGGGTTTTGTAGTTTTCATTATATAAATCTTTCACCTCTTTTGTTAGGTTGATTCCCAAGTATTTTATTTTTTTTGAGGATATTGTGAATGGAGTGTTTTTCCTCATTTCCGTTTCAGAAGTTTTGTCGCTGATATACAGAAATGCCTTTGATTTATGCGTGTTGATTTTATATCCTGCCACTTTGCTGAATTCATTTATTAGTTCTAGTAGTTTTTTTGTAGACCCTTTTGGGTCTTCTAGGTATAGAATCATGTCATCTGCAAATAGTGATAATTTAAGTTCTTCCTTTCCTATTTTTATGCCTTTAATTTCTTTCGTCTGTCTAATTGCTTGGCCAGTGTTTCGAGAACAATATTGAATAGAAGTGGTGATAGAGGGCATCCTTGTCTTGTTCCAGATTTTAGGGGGAATGCCTTCAATTTTTCTCCATTGAGAATGATGCTAGCCTGAGGCTTAGCATAGATAGCTTTTACAATGTCGAGGTAAGTTCCTGTTATCCCTATTTTTTCTAATGTTTTGAACATAAAGGGATGCTGTACTTTGTCGAATGCTTTTTCTGCGTCTATTGAGATGATCATATGGTTCTTATTTTTAAGTCTATTGATGTGGTGAATAACATTTATTGATTTCCGTATATTGAACCATCCTTGCATCCCAGGGATGAATCCTACTTGATCATGGTGCACAATTTTTTTGATGTGCCTTTGTATCCGATTCGCCAGAATTTTATTGAGAATTTTTGCATCTAGGTTCATCAGAGATATTGGTCTGTAGTTTTTTTTCTTTGAGGTGTCTTTGTCTGGTTTCGGAATCAGGGTGATCTTGGCCTCATAGAATGAATTTGGCAGAGCTCCTTCTTTTTCTATTTCCTGAAATAACTTGAAAAGTATTGGCATTAATTCTTCCTTAAAGGTTTTGTAAAACTCCGCTGTATACCCATCCGGTCCCGGGCTTTTCTTGGTTGGAAGTCTGTTGATTGCTTCTTCTATTTCATCTATTGTTATTGGTCTGTTTAAGTTGTGAGTATCCTCCTGACTCAGTCTGGGTAAATCGTATGACTTAAGGAATTTATCGATGTCTTCACTATCTTCTATTTTATTGGAATATAGGTTTTCAAAATAATTTCTAATTGTCTTCTGTATTTCTGTAGTGTCTGTTGTGATATTGCCTTTTCCATCCCGTATGTTAGTGATTTGAGTTCTCTCTCTTCTTCTCTTCGTTAGCATGGCTAAAGGTCTGTCGATCTTATTTATTTTTTCAAAGAACCAACTTTTAGTTCTGTTAATTTTTTCAATAGTTTCTTTTGTTTCAATTTCGTTGATTTCCGCTCTGATTTTGATTATTTCTTGCCTTCTGCTACATTTGCTGTTGTTTTTCTCTTCCTTTTCTAGGGCTTTGAGGTGAAGTGTGAGCTCATTTATTTGTTGGTTTTTCCTTTTTTTGAGGAATGACCTCCAAGCGATGAATTTCCCTCTTAAAACTGCTTTCATTGTGTCCCATAGATTCCGATATGTTGTGTCTGTATTTTCATTTATCTCTAAGAATTTTCTGATTTCTTCCTTTATGTCTTCTGTAACCCATTGATCATTCAGTAACATATTGTTCATTTTCCATGTGATGTAGGATTTTTCCTTCCTTCTTTTATCATTGATTTCCAGTTTCATTCCATTATGATCAGATAAAATGCATGGTATTATCTCCACCCCTGTATATTTACTGAGGGTTGCCCTATGGCATAATATATGGTCTATTTTTGAGGAGGATCCATGTGCTGCTGAGTAAAAAGTATATCCACTTGATGATGGTTGATATATTCTATATATGTCAGTTAAGTCTAGGTTGTTGATTGTGATATTGAGTTCTATAGTTTCTTTATTCAGCTTTTGTTTGGAGGATCTGTCCAATTGTGAGAGAGGTGTGTTGAAGTCACCCATAATTATTGTGTTGTGGTCTATTTGATTCTTGAACTTGAGGAGAATTTGTTTTATGAACGTCGCAGCACCATTATTTGGTGCATAAATATTGATAATTGTTATGTCTTGTTGGTGAATGGTTCCTTTTAACAGTATATAATGTCCTTCCTTATCCCTTTTGATTAATTTAGTCTTGAAGTCAATTTTATTCGATATGAGGATGGCCACCCCTGCTTGCTTACGAGGACCGTGTGCGTGGTATATTTTTTCCCAACCTTTCACCTTCAGCCTGTGTATGTCTTTTCCAATCAGATGTGTCTCCTGGAGGCAGCATATTGTTGGATTTGTTTTTTTAATCCATGTTACCAGCCTATGTCGCTTTATTGGAGAGTTTAAGCCATTAATGTTTAGAGTTACTATTGATATATGGTTTGTACTTCCAGCCATGTTTGATTATTTATCTTCTTCTTTTTTTTTTTTTTTTAATTTAGTTTGTTTCTCCATGGTTAGCTTTCCCCCCGCCCTCTGTCTTTATAGAGGCACTTCCCACTGATGGTTTTGGTTATTGTTTTTCATTTCTTCCTCGTGTAGTGTTTTGCTCAAGATGCTTTGCAATGCTGGTTTTCTGGCTGCAAATTTTTTTAGCTTTTGTTTATCATGAAAGATTTTTATTTCGTTATCGTACCTGAAGCTTAATTTTGCTGGATACAGAATTCTTGGTTGGCATCCATTGTCTTTCAGTGTTTGAAATACGTTGTACCAGGATCTTCTCGCTTTCAGCGTCTGTGATGAAAAATCCGTTGTTAACCTTATTGGTTTACCCCTGAATGTAATCTGCCTCCTTTCTCTTGTAGCTTTTAGTATTTTCTCTTTGTTCTGTATATTGGATATCTTCATAACAATGTGTCTTGGCATTGGTCTACTGTGATTTTGTGTGCTCGGTGTCCTGTATGCATCTACAATTTGTATATCCGTTTCCTTTTTTATTTCTGGAAAGTTTTCTGTAATTATTTCTTTCAGCAGGTTACTCATTCCCTTGGTTTGAATCTCTGTACCTTCTTCTATCCCGATGACTCGTAGGTTTGGTTTCTTTATGTTATCCCATATCTCTTGGATGTTTTTCTCGTGATTTTTAACCAGCCTTTCTGAGTTGGCTAGGCTCTTTTCAAGATGATATATTTTGTCTTCATTATCTGATGTTCTGGCTTCTACTTGCTCCACTCTGTTAGTGATACTCTCAATTGAGTTTTTAATTTGGTTTATCGTTTCCTTCATTTCTAGAATTATTGTTTGGTTTTTTTTTTATAATCTCAATCTCCTGATAAAGATGCTTAACTTCTTCTTTTATCTGTCTATGTAATTCATTTTCAAAGTGTTCTTTCACTGTTTGAATTTGCTGTCTCGTATCTTCTTTAAGGTTCCATTCCATCTGTCTAAGGTATTCCTTGAGTTCTTTATATGACCATTTTTCTGCTGACTCTAGGTCCTCCTGAATATTTAGGCTGTCCTTCATTGTTTGTACTACTTTTCTTCCTTGCTTTTTTATGCTGCTCATGTTTCTTCTTGTTCTGTTTGACTGCTGAGTTACTGTTTACTCTTATAGATTTATTTGATGCTTGAGAGGAAAGATATTAGAAGGGAAGGGAAGAAGTCACTAAAGAGAATGAGAGTAGGCAGGTAGAATTCAAGGAAGGGGGAATAAGAAAATTGAAAAGAAATGAAAAGACAAAAGAAACAAGAATAACAAAGATTAGATAATAAAGAAAGAAAGGAAAGATGAAAAAAAAATTTTTTAAGAAAAATAAAAAATATTTTCCTTTTCTTTCTTTATGTAGATCTGTCTCTGACTTATGACATTTTCCTACTCTCTGAAAAACTTCTTTTAACATGTCTTGAAAGGCATCTCTATCAACAACTCATTCCTTCAATTTTTGTTTGTTTGACAGTATTTATTTCTCCTTTACTTTTTTTAAGTTGTAGATGGCTATTACCTTTATTTATTTGTTTGTTTGTTTGTTTATTTATATGTGGTGCTGAGGATCACACCCAGTGCCTCACACATGCTAGGCAAGCATGCTACCATGAGCCACAACTCTAGACCATCTCCTTTACTTTTTAAAAATTTTATTTTAACTGATGCATAAAAACATAAAATTTGTACACATTAATAAGGTATCATGTTATATATATATATATATATATATATATATATATATATATATATATATTTAAATATATTTTTGAGAGATAATTTCATAGCATCCAGCATTATAGGTTGTTATTTTTTTCTTCATATATATATATAATGTTTAAATAATTATATATATATATATATATATATATATATATATATAGTAATGTTTAAATCAGGTTAAATATTTATCTCCTCCAACAGTTACCTTTGGGGGGCATAGAAGATATTGAACCCAGAGCACAACACCACTGAACTAATTCCCAGCCCTTTTTTATTTTTTATTTACAGACAGGGTCTTCCTAAGTTGCTTGGCGTCTCACTAAGTTGCTGAGGCTGGCTTCAAATTTGCAATCTTCTTGCCTCATCCTCCTGAGCTGCAGGGATTATAGGGTTGTGCCACTGTGCCTGGCAAATTTCTTTTTGATAATAACTTTCAAAATCATTTTTCTAGCTTCTTGAAATGTACAGTGCATTATTGTTATCTATAGTCATCCTACTGTGCAATAGCACACCAGAGCTTCTGTTCCTATGTATTTGTAACTTAGTACCCATTGATCAACCTCTCCTCATCCTTCTGTCCCCCCTCCACATTCCTCAGCCTTTGGTAATCATCATTCTACTCTCTGATTCTATGAAATCAACTATTAGATTCTACAAATGAATGCATCATGAAATACTTTCTTTCTGTGCCTGGCTTATTTCACTTACTGAAATGGTCTCCACTTTCCATATCACTTTTGAGAGATAATTTCATAGGATTCAGCATTATAGGTTGTTGTTGTTCTTTTTCTTCTTAACAATATAATTGTTTCACACCTTCTTCTTCTTGCATGGTTCCTGAGTAGAAATTGGATGTAATTATTATCCTTGCTCTTCTATAGGTAATTTTGTTAAACTCAGCTTTCTTTTAAGGATTTTTCTTTATCTTTGATTTTATAAAATTTGCAAAGATATGCCAACATGTTGTTTTGGTATTTATTCTGCTTGGTGTACTCTGGAACTTCCTGGATCTGTGGTTTGGTGTCTGACTTTAACTTAGAAAAATTTGCAGTCATTATTTCTTCAAATACTGCTCCTTTCATTTCTTTCTTCTGGGATTCCTATTATGTATACATTATATATATAAAAGTTTTCTCACAGTTCTTGGATACACTGTTATGGCTTTTCAGTCAGTCTTTTTTTTTTCTTTGCTTTCCAATGTTGGAAGTTTCTAATCTCATATCCTCAATTTCAAAGGTTCTCTCCTTAGCTGTGTCTAGTCTACTAATGAGCCCATCAGAGGCATACTTCATTTCTATTCTAGTGGAGTGGGTTTTTGTTGTTGTTGTTTTACCTCTGGCACTTTTTTTATTCTTAGAAATTTCTGCTTATATTATCCATATGTGCCTGCATATTATCTTACTCTATCCACTAAAGTTATTTGTATATTATCACAATTTTTTAAAAATTTGTGCTGCTAGGTGCAGTAATCCCAGTGACTGACCTGTAATCCCAGTGACTCAGGAGACTGAGGCAGGAAGATTGCCAGTTCAAAGCCAGTATCAACAAAAGCAAAGTGCTAAACAACTCAGTGAGATCCTGTCTCTAAATAAAATATAAAATAGGGTTGGGAATATGGCTCAGTGGTCAAGTGCCCCTGAGTTCCATTCCTGGTATGCTCCCCCAAAATTCCTGCTATGATACTCCAATATTCCTGATATATCTAAATTCAGTGTTTATTTGGTCTCTTCAAATGAATTGTATGCTTTATGATTTTTTGTTGAAAGGTAAATATGATAAACTCAGTTAAAAAATTGGGGCAATGGGCCTTTAATAATGTAGTGGTAAGGTATGAGGGGAAGAATTCTATATTCTTATGATTAGGTCTCTGTATTTTGGTCAGGCTATGTCCTTTAACTGTGAATTTCACTAATAATTCTCAGTTTTTTTCCTTTAGGTAGGGCCGGACGGCTCAAGGGGCCTGGAATTGGGTATTTTCCCCCAAAACAGGCTAGGTGCTGATAAAAAAAAATTGTACAGGTACCCTATGACTAAGTCTTCCTAGAGTTTTATACTCTCATACTTGTCTACACTGTCTCTAGTAATTTGCTAATTATAGTTCATATTTTCCTACCCCAGGTGCTGTTTCCCATAAAAATTTCAGTTCCTGGGTTTCTGCTACTATAGGTTATAGTTCCCTGTATCCATTTGTCTGTTTTTTTCCAATTATTCAGGCAGTAATTTGCCAAGCCTCACATCTACAATATATTTAAAAAGAGTTTTTGATGTTTCATTTTGATCAGCTTTTTATTCATGGTTAAGTTGTAACAATAGTGGTGACTAGTTGGCTTAGATGGGATTGGAAGGATATAAAAAACATATTATGAAGTAAATTATAATTGTCCTTTGAAATTGATTTTTCAAAGAATTCTAATGCTTGATGTCTTAAAGTTAATTTTGAAGGGACATAAGTGGTAGAGTGGTAGAGTGCTAGGAATTTTAGATCTAAGAGCTCTTGTCCATCCTCCAGGCAATCAAAGTTTCATCATTCCTAGGAGACAAAACTACTCCCAAGGGTAGGTAATCATTTCCAGACCTCTACTACTTTAAAGTGAGTTCATGTTTCTGCCTGGAGCAGATCAGGCACAAATCTGGATTATCTTACTTTTTTGCTCTTTTATCAACTTTAACTGTTAAAAAAGAATTTGTATTGCCTTTTCACAAATTCAAGAAAATCTAAGATGATAGCACAATCCCATAGAGCATGTCATCTAGATGGCAGCATTAGTCTTGTCGAAAGACATTATAGCTTATCCAACTTTGAGAGCCTGACCAAGACAGGACCAATGTGGTATGAGTCATATGAGTCAGGTTACACTGAAAGGCTGTATCTTCTAACCAAAAAAAAAAAAGCACAGTTTGCCAAGGTGACTGAGTTCCTGCCATTTATATCTACTTCAGCGGACTAACAGTTATGTTTCTGGAAGTCCCTTTTTATATGTGAACATCAGCCTAGAGAAGCTAATATGTTAATTTTTCAGCATTCATTTCTGAACAGAAGGCAAAGTCCTGAGGGAATGAAATACTGTAGAAAACACTTAAACTTAATGGATGTGAGAAAAGAAAGAAAATTCTGGACATGATAGGGAACATGGGCACTGAAAAGCTAGAAAAAGAGTAAGAATAAAGGAGTTGAGGAAGTTACCAAAAAGGCAAGCTAGTAAAGACTTAAAAATCACCAATTTGCCCCCTGGGTCTCAAATGGCCCTGGTGCTACCTTATTTCTCATTTCTGATGGAAACCTGGAGGGGGAGCATCATTTAGTCTCTTATCTGCCTCTTCATCTGTGAAATGGATGACAGAGCAAAACAGAGTAGTAGTAGGTGATAGTACCTGTATAAATATAAAGGTAGATGGAGTAAACAGATTAAAAAGTACACAGTTTAAAGGTCTAGTCTCAGTCCCTACTAGTTTGGAAAATTATCACAGGATAAAGCATGATTGACTAGGGTTACTAAATTTCCTAGGTTGTATAGTTTACCTGAGGTCCTGGCTTAATTATTAATAGTGCCTCTTCCACTCTTAAAAGTGTCCCAGGTTAAATGATAAATGAGACAATCATTCTTATGAAAGACTGGTGATGTTGTCAAATGAATAGATTAGAGATATGCTGAGTTAGTGATTTCCTTCAAGCCTTAAGGCTTGAGTGGTCAGTGTCTCAAAACATGATTCCTGTTCTGAGGAGTAGCTTATGTGCACGCTTCCCACTACTTCCACATCATGGCACAGAGCTAGGAATAAAAATGCAAAGGTGAAGTGGAAGCATTAAGAATCCCCTCAAATCACACCCAAAAGAAGCACTTACTCACTCTGCCCAGACATAGGGGTTCACTTGATCTGTGTATTCAAGCAGTTGTCATGCCTTCTATTGCCATCCAAAAAGAAAATAGTGTTTGCTCTAGAAAGGGTCACTCAGCCACAGGCTGAGCTGACATTCATGAATGAGTCTAGCCATTTATTTAGCTTTCAACTTGTTAGAAACAGATCAGCCCTTGTACAATACCAAACCCAGAACAGCAACTATGAAAATCGAAAAAAAAAAAAAAGAAAGAACAGAAAAAGAAAGAAGAAAAAAATTAATAGCCTAAGCACAAAGAAAATGCAATATAAAAACTGCTATACTGATGTGTAAAGAAAAAGATTCATTAGATTATAAACATTGGATTCCAGTTCTCATTTTACAGCACCAGTGAGGAAATTGTTCTAAAATTGATAACTTGTGTTTTTCCTTCCCAAAGTTCGTGTTCCCATTCAAATTGCAGTAAATCTTTAGAGGCATTGTCTTCTGAGCCTAAAACCTATTTCCTCACCTAATTCTCATCTCTTGGTAAATACTTGTAATGTATCTGGGAAATCAAAGACATAATTTCTTTTTCAATATATGCAAAGACATTAATCTCCTATAGTTGAGGGGGTAAGTTAAATGCTACAAAAAAATCAGAGAGCAGGTAGGGACTTTGGTGTACCTCCTTGTCCTTTGGCACCCTTTTTATTTCCCTGCAACAGTACTAATGTCTGTGTGGGGGTGGGGGAACAAGGTTCTAGCCCTTAGCGGCTCTCAGAACAAGTCAGCATTCTCAATGAACACTAAGAAGCAGGTGAGGAAAAAAAATTAAAAAGATAATCAAAGCCCTCCTACCACCCTCTTGCCTGTAAAATCCTAACCAAGAGCCCAAGACTCTGTTATTTTATCTTCTGCTCTGTGCACAGAGAGCAGGTAATCAGCAAAGCTAATCAAAAATGCATTCATTACCGCAGAGCAGCAGTGGGTGAGAGTGACTGCAGCTTTCACTTGGCAAATGGTTTCTGGACTGGCACAATCCAGTCTCCATAGCTCTTTGGCAAGTCTTTTGCATCCCCCTGCCCTCCTCCCTCTCCCACCATCCCAGCAGTCTCTGCCATGCTCAACTCTGCTTCTCCATTAAAGGCAATCTAATTCTTACAGTTGACAATGTTTCCCCTCAATCACCATAATGTTGCTCTGTAAAAGCTGTTTTCTGTCTAATAAGTCTTCTGAGTATTTTTATAATCCTTTAAAGGTGTTTCTTCACTTGAAAAGTACATTTTTTTTCTTTGTTTTCAAAACAGGAAGCCATTTCTTGCCAGGGCTAAACAAACTTAAATGCTGACAGATTCTGAAAATGCGAAAGCCTTTCCTGCTTTCCCCAACTTAGCAAAATTGACTCTCTCAGAATCCTCAGAACCCAAAGCTCAGAGAGATCTGTGCTAAAATATGCTGATAAAGAGCTGAAGTGGTAATAGAGCACTTGCCTAGCATGTGCAAGGCACTGGGTTCAATCTCCAGCACTGTAAAAAATAATAAAATTAAATTAGAACATAAAATGTGCTGATGGGGCTGGAGTTAATAATAATAACAATAACTAATATTACTGAGCATTTATTACATGACAGGCATGAATCTATGTGCTTTATCTCATCAGTAATCACAGTAGTCTTAGGAAACATGGATTACTATTATGATCCCCATTGTACAGATGAGGATGGTGAGACCCAAGGAGATCAAATAAGTCCAACCCTAGTCATGGATAGGGTATACTGAATTCTGACAGAGTAGCTCTTGCTCTAAACTATACCCCCCATTGTTTTGATGGAAGAAAACCAATGTATCACTTGTTTTGCTTCATTCCCTCTTAGAGATTACCATTCAGTAAAATAACTCTTTTCTAAGGCACATAAACACTATCCCCTCTTCTGAAAAGATTAGAATATTGGAAACTTGAGAAAGCTAAGTATTTCTTATTTAAACTTTAGTAAGAGAGAACTTTTGAGAAGTAAATATCACCAAACAACATCTTTTTATTCAAAGGGATATGCCCTCTAAATTACAGGAGACTATGTTTTATTTTTAGCACAACATGTAGAAGAGCATAAAAATGACAAAATAGCCAATTTTTTACTTGGCAAAATGAATCACTTCAGATTTCCTTTAAGTGGCAAGCATCTTTCCTGGATCTAAAATAGGACCCAATTTACCTAAATTAATTTTCACTCAAAACTTTAAATGCATGCCCATTGCAAAAAGCAAGATTTGCCCACATTGTAGGGTACAGAAGCAAAACTGCTGACGTCCATTTCCACTTTGTCGGCATTTGCAACCCAGCTTCTTATCATGCTGTGGCCAGCTACAGACCTAGTCAGCCAATTTCTATGTTCTTGAGAAACAGAAAACATTATTCTCGGACCTTCAATTCTTCTCCATTGCCATCTGTCCCTTAATGGTAAAATAAGGACTGATTCCCACCAAGTACATTGTAGACTATACCAACCTCTTTTGTCTAACAGAATACTGTTAAGAAGAAGGAAACTATAGATTAAATTTTGACAGTGAGGAGGCAAGAAAGGTTAACTTCCTTTCTCCCTCCAGTTATACCTTCCAGCCTTCTCCACCATGCTCTGCACTTCAAGAGGCATTGTCCTAAGCATAAGATAGGAACACTGCTCTCTAAGAATATGCCAGAATTAATCACCCAGATAGATGGGCATTGAGTCTCTTCATTTTTAGTCCATCCATGTAATCGGAAACTGTTTCTTCTTTTTATTCCTTCTGGTATATTTACCATAATCTCAGACAGAACACCATTGGAACTTGCTTTTGGCTAAGAATTCAATCATTGATTTGAAAAAGAAGCACTTAGCATGTATTATGTTTCAGGCATCATTCTAGATGTTAGGATAACTGAATAAAAACTTTAGATATAAAAATAGATATCTTTCAGAATAGTTCCACAAGTTTTGCTCTTTGGTCTGAGTAATATATGACAAGAACTACTTGAAATACTATTATTACCATAATCAACAACTACACTGGAACTACTCCACCAATGTTTCTTTCCATAACACATATTACAATAGTCTATAAGTGTTGTATTATATAAAATAAAAGAATCCCTGCCCTCTTAGAGCTCACATCTTAAATATATTTTTAAAATTAAATGTCTATTTAGAGTGAAAATACATAGAGTTACAGTATATTCTAGTATCAAAGAAATTGGTACCCTCAAGTTTTATCCTGGTTAGAAGGACTTTAAAGTGTTTTTTTTTTTCAAATACAAATTATTTTGGAAATGTAAACAGCCCATTATTTTAGTATTTATCAATCACATGCCATTAATTCCAAAAATATTTTGAGGTAACCTAAAATAAAAAGCACAGAAGTTTATTGCTTTAATTTGTTATGCATATATCAAAAGCAAAAGTCAAATAATACATCAAAGGAAAAGTGTTAAGTTCAATATTGAAGGTCACTGTAGCTTTCTACTTTAGTAATTTGTCTGCAATTATTGGAAACTTCCACAGAGTGGTGGTAATAATGCCTTCACTTATAACCACATCAGGATAGGCTGAAATGGATGTGATTTGCCTGAAGTGAAAACAAAGTGTACTTCTCCAGTCACAAAATTTTGTTCATCAAAATCGTTGCAGCAGAATTCATGATTACAGCTCTTAATTTTATGAGTTTCTTTAAGAAAAATTAGATCTTAAGTGATCCCATGTAAGCCCTCATTTATTAATTGGTTCAGCATACTTTTTATAGAGAAGTCTCTGGTATAAGCTTTATGCAAAGCATTTACAAATAAATTTTGTGTACACAAAAACATATAATGAGACAAGCATACTAAATAAAGGGGAAATCAAATCACCTTTTAACTTAATAATGGGAACTGTGCAATTAGTTTCCATTTAACATCCCTTGTTTGACAGATGTTCTTCAGGTTCTCTTTCCTGTTAAGTTTGGATGAAATGCTTCTAAATTTGAATCTTGTTGACTATGGGGATACTAGTAGTACTTACCTCAAAGGGTCATAAGCATTAAATGAGACAATACATCTATACCATTTAGCAGAATACCTGGAATGAGGTAGAAAATAAATGTTGGCTGTTATTGTTATCATGACCATTGTCTTCTATATAATTGTTATATTCACCATTGTGATCAGGAAAAAGTAAATTAATCTGTATATATTAGAAAACTGGGTAAAGAAAATTCTTAATTGGGAGGGAGTCATTACTGTCCCTTTAATGGCAAAATGTGACAAATGTTTTAACTCTTGATCACAACCTTAAGAGGGAGAAGAGGCCTATTTTAGCTTTATTTTTAAACGTACTGCTTCAAAAAGACTTTCCTAGTGCAGTGCCTCTGGATATAGAATAGTCTTCTCCCTAGGGAATTCAATTTGAGGTTTGATAGCAGGGCAGGTAAGGTCAGTAGGACCACCTTTGGCCTCTTGCCAGATATAGTGATTTCAAGTGATTTTCTCTCTCTTGTAACACGAAACTTCTCCTGGGATTGGAACTACCCACTAAGGGAGGCCTGGGGAATCAGTGAAGAACTGTTTGCAACCTCCCTAGAGGAAGCCCCTTTATGTCCTTTGGAACCTGCAGGGCCCTTAGTGAATGAGCTTTCTCCCTGGGGCCTACAGTCAAGAGGGAAGTACTCCTTGCTAGCCCATTCTCCTCTAGGTGAGGTACTGCCCTCATGAGCATGCCCTGTGTAATTACATAGGGTCCTATTCTAGAAGTGCCCATGATTTAATGGTTTAGTATCTCTGTCATGGAATTCCTAACCATATTTGAACAAAGAACCTAACATATTCATTTTGCACTGAACCCCTCAAATTGCATAGCTAGTCCTGTCTGCCCTGAAGAGTTTCTAAACAATGGGTGAGCCTTATTCTTAGTCTGCAGCCTTCCTGATACTACTTAGCAGAGCCCATCTGACTTTTTACCCTTGAGCCCAAATAAGTGATCCTGGCTCAGTAGGAACCAGCTTTCTGCTCCACCCTGAGCACTGAGGATACCTGAAAAAATATTTTCACAACTGCTTCTTCCTCTTCATTTGTGTTTTCTCTAAACTAAAACAAAGCAATAACAATAACAACAATAATATTCCTTAAAGCACCAATAACTAGTAACAGGCATTGTAGGTAATTTGCAGTAAATTAAAGCAAAAGAGACAGCATATAAATTAGAAAGTCTGGGCTTCTGAACTGGATTTGAGGAAATGACAGGTATCCTGCCCTGCCTCTGTTCTTCATCAGTGAACTATTGCTATATAGTGTCTAGAAAGCAAAAGCAGTAGAAATATTTAGAAAGTTCAATATGACTGCAGCTTATCAACTTTCTCAACCTGAATGCCACAGAATTGAGTGGGTTGTATTTGTGATCTTTCCCCCTTCTCTCTCCCTTCTACTTCTGTCTCTAATACTTTCTGTGATTACAAT
Source organism: Marmota flaviventris (assembly GCF_047511675.1). Lineage (NCBI taxonomy): Eukaryota > Metazoa > Chordata > Mammalia > Rodentia > Sciuridae > Marmota > Marmota flaviventris. The sequence continues at coordinate 106,093,714 of NC_092518.1, forward strand.
GGAGGTTTTCAGATTCCTGGTCTAATACCCATGGTTTTGAATAGGTATGCATAAATCATGTGGTTCTTTTGCATTTGGTTCTTATGTATTTTGTTCTGAATGCATAAGAGTCTGGTTCCTCAGCAGTGACACCATTGACATGTGGGGTTGGATGGTCCTTTACTGGAGTGGGGCTGCCTTGGGTTTTTTCAGAGGTTTAGTTGTATGCCAGGCTTCTACTCACTAGGTGCTTGTAGCCTCCACTCCCCCAAGTTTAATGATCAAAACTGTCTCTGAACATTCCTAATTGTCTTCAGGGCATCAACATCACTGCACAACAATAGTTTGCAACCTAAAGGAAAACTTTGGTGAATATTTTGGTAAACCACACAATTCCCCCCAAATATTTGCTCACATTCAATTTCCTATTTTTAATGTTTTTATTAGTGCATTATAGTTACACATACTATTTTAGTTCATTTTGACATATCCATAAATGCATGTAACAGAGTTTGCACCATTTCAATCCACAGTACTACCCCTTTCCCACCCCCCTTTGACCCCTTTCCTCTATTCTATTGGTCTTCCTTTTATTTATTTATTTAATTATTTATTTGATACTGGGAATTGAACCCAGAGGCACAATCAGCATATTATCCTTATATAAAAAACTGAAATGCCTGGATTTTCTTAAAGTAGGACATATCTGTATTTCCAGACAGAAAAAAAAACACTGATTTTAATTTTGTGGGTAATATCCCAGAAATTGGTGATATAGTTAATATGCTTTTCTTTTCCCTCAAAATAATATTATGTTTGTGAAATTGACATCACAGAGATTTAACAGAATATGCCCAAACACACAGATCATGACAGATTAAACTTTAAGAAAATCATCAATTGAAACTCTTCTTTAAGAATTAGCCACAGGCAAGTCTCCTAAAATTCAACTGTTCCCAGTTATCTTTTTATTTCCCTAAATACTCTAAATTTTATTTCAAAGCAATAAACCCAGAACTTCTTACATCTAAAGGAGTGTTAAAATACCTTCTTCCTCAAGATGGCTAAAGTCAAAAAACCCCAGCTGAAAAATTAAGAAGCAGAAATTAAGTGATGGGAGTGACAAACCAGCAGAGAGCAACCATATAAGCCCCATGTGACCACAGCTAGATAAATCATACACATTAACATCCAAGCTGGGATACTTTTAAGAGTGAAATGGACACCACTAATTACTATACCAGGACACTGAGCGTAAGCTGAATGGTCGTGGGTCATCAAGGATGTATTATCATAGATCACTCATAAAAACACACTACTGCCAGAATCCTGCTGTACTAGTTAGCTATTGCTCTGTAACAAGATGGCCCAAACCTTGGTGGCTTGAAACCACCATCATTTGTCATTTTGCACCCATCTTCAGGTTGACTTGGGTATAGCTGATTTAGACTGGACTCAGATGCACACCTCTAACAAGGGTATAGTACCTGGGCCAACTTTGCCTCCTACTTCAGGTTTATGAATCAACTGGAGTGGCTCTACTCCATATCTTTCATGTTTCTTAGACCAGCAAACTAGCTGATATGTGTTTCTCTCATGACATTGACTGAGGTGAAAATGACAAGCATAAATGCATGAGGTTTCTTAAGACACAAGCTGGATTTGGTGCATTGTCATTTCTGCCCACAAGCCATAGGCCAAAGGAAGTCACATAGCCAAATTAAAGGGCAAAGGAATAAACCACCAACAATGGGGCTATGATAAATGTGTGGATTTGGGAAGGAGTGAATAATTAGAAAACTCATTCACTCTAACACATGTGCTTTACCCATATCAACCCCATTACCACAACCTTCACAAATATACAATGTCAAACATGGGAAGAAAAATGGATTTGCCTCATGTGGTATCATCTGACATGAAGCTAACTCAGTCCTTAACATCCAAATATGTAAGTTTCAGAATTCAGAGTCAATTTCCAATTTTCATATGTACTCGATAAATGGAAATTTGTCCACTTGAGCAAAAAACATAGCTCCTCAAACAACTGGCACCCAAAATTCCTCAACATCTCTAAAACTCTAAGATCTATTCAAACTGCAACCCCCTCTCCAAGTATAGCTGGAGATAGGGCTAGTTTTAGGTTGAGGGGTTAATTCCCCCCCCCCCCCGGAATTGCCTATGGTGTTTCATGGTGACAATTTTTAACCTTCCCAGAGGGATAAAAAGGTATATATTAATAAAAATGTCAACAATATCATCTCTGGGATATAACCTGGAATAACTCACAATAAATTAACACTTCCCATCAGAGAGACATTGCAGCTTATAAGAGTGTCACTTTGTGAGAAGTGGGAGTCTCGAAGCCATATGATTTCCATCTGCAGTTTTCAAGCCCATTCAGAGCTACCAAGGGATAATTACTAGCTAAGATGTACCCATCCCAGCAGAATATTTTTGTTCTCTCACATCCTCAGTCTCATAGTGTGAAGGAGACTTTGGTCTAGTGGATAAAGCCCTAGAGGGATAAGAAATTTCATTCCCCACCACTTGACTGTGTGACTTTGGGCTGCTCACTTACCCTTTCTAACTACTCAGCTTCATAGTATAAGAAGTGACACTTTAGACCCTGCTTATCCTGAGAAGGATGTAAGGAGAAGTCACAAATCCTTATCTGAAAGGTTCTGGAAGCTTATCTACCCTATAGGAAAAGGAATTATTCCTATATTAATTTCTCATCCTGAACTCTCAATATAATATGATTCTCTCAAAAACAGAACTAAATATCAGGCAGATTCATCTTGAACTGAATTTAAGGGGCTGCATTACTAAGGTAACAGAAGGATCTAACCACTGAGCAATCTGACTCAGACCAAGGATAAGACCATTTCAGCAAGTCATCAAAGTCCTATGGACCCATCAAGAACAAATTATTGCTGCCCAAGATTCTCAGAGAATCAGAACTAATAATGGCATTTCCTGGTCTCAAGATTGCATCATGAATAGTCATATGATTTACTTTGAACCAAAACAAGATGGTGGGATGAATATATGAAACCAAGAAATACTGCAACTATTTTGCCATCATGAGGGAAACAGAAAGGAGGGAGGAAAGGAAATTAGGTCCTAAGTGAAATTATTGAATTACTGAATCTCATCTATTCTCAAGCCAGCCCTACCTTTGGCCCTTCCAGGTATATGAGCCAATGCATCTCCATTATTGTTTATACTACTTTTAGTGGGTTTGTTTTTGCCTGCAGCATGAAGCATCCTAATTGATATAGGAGCTGAAGGGGTCAAAGCATGGTCAGTAGTTCTGAGGGTGTTTAAAGGAGGCAGTGTGAAAGTGTTTAGTCCAGGGAGGAAGGTGGTACAAGAGGGGCATTAAAAGTAAAAATAATAATAATAACTGTGCCTCCATACAGCTCCTGGATATGTCTTCAGGGCAAAAATTAAGTTCTACACACCCTTATTATGTAAAAAAAAAGGGGGGGATTTTAACTGAAGCTAATTTGATAAATAATTGCTCCCTTGGCCACTGAACTTGGTATGACTATCTACTTCAGGAAGTTTCTATAGATTCATTTCTGGGCATATTAAACCCAAATTCATAAGACTTTCCTTCTGACTCACACATATACTCCCACCAGAAGCAGCTCCAACTAGGCCTGTACTTGGAATTTCAGTTTCTCAAGGCTGTGGATTTATTCAGCAACACCAAGGCTGACACGTACATTAAGGATTTCTGAAGAGGTTTCTGGAGAGGTGATATATAATAGAGAAAATGGGATGATAAAGAAGTAGGATGGTGGACCCAAGCTTTCTTAGATATCACATTGAACCTTAATTAATCATCAGAAATGGCTGAACTGTAACATTGTCAAAGAACCTGGGAGTAGAAATGCAAGATGCAGCCATAAAGTAGTTTTATTCCTTTGATTAGAGTCTAGGAAGTTTGGCCAGTTTTTCTGACCTCAAGATATCCTATCTTCTCTCTTCAATCATTTGGGACTGAATCTGGGATATGAGAAGTACCTTGTTTTAAATATTTAAACACCCTCCTCTGTGCTGTCACAGAACCTGGTGCTTACTGTTTTCAGATCACTTACCATATTGCATTGTCATTGCCAGTGAATACATCTGCTCCTTCTCTGAACATGAAATTCATTGAAAGCAGAAATGTGACTTGCTTCCTTATATCTCTAGTGCTTAGCACAGCCTGTCATATAGCATGTGGTCAATAAATGTTTGTTGAAGACTTCAAAGTTTCAAGTCCAACGATGAGGAAATTATCTTCCCATCAGGCAAATGATAAAATATCTTGGTTTCATCATCTTTAAAGGATACAGAAGTTATCTTCCAATAAATCAAGATTATTTCTATTGCTATTTTCCTTATTTGCAAGGTATCAAGTTAGCAAGAATGTGATTCAATGTATAATATAGATCCCTCTCCAAATTTCACTGGCCAATATTCCTTTCTGCTTATCCAAGTACACCTGTCCTAAACCTGAAACAAGCATAAATCTCAGGAAGAGAAATGCTATTTTCACATTTCAATGGAAACTACAATCACTTATTATCTTGCTATTTATATTATATTATAGAGCTCATTTAAAAGTATGAATCAGGGGCTGGGGCTGGAGCTCAGTGGTAAAGGGCTTGCGAAGCACAAGTGAGGCACTGGGTTTGATCCCCAGAACCACATAAAAATAAATAAATAAAATAAAGGTCTAAAATAAAAGTACAAATAATAGATCCTAAAATTAGAAGGTAACTGTGAATCCAGTGGGGGATGTCTGTTAACCACAGAGGGAGAGCTAGATTTGGGGCTTTGTTGGCAAATTCCTGTGGCTATAATGCTACTAGTATAATCTCTAGTCCCTTGTTGGAAAATCAGAGATGATGTTCAAAAAGTGTCCCATGGCTCTCTTGGGTGAGGGATAGATTCCTAAAGAATTTGCATGTATTATACAAGCTTTTCAACCAACAGCAATATGCTTAGTCTACCACTGTGCCCCTGCTGGCTCAGATGAAACTAGTCCAACTCTGCCAACAGCTGCCAGTGACAGCTAAAAGTTGAAAGAGTGGCAGCAGATGAAAGAGAAGGAAAAAGGTAGTGGGCAGGGGAGGATGAAAACAGAAGGGATGGGTGGCATTTACAGTGATGGCTTCAATGGAGGATTTCCAAGTGCAGAGGCACTGAAATGTCCTACTTCCTCTCATCATTTGTTACTGACCCATTCTCATTATACTTCAAGCCAAATGACAGTGAAGATGGCCATGAATCTCTGCTTCCACCTCTTCTCATGGCTGGCCAAGCACAGATGGAGACCTGACTGCTTTCAGGAGTGAATTGAGGTGTGCTAAAAGGTACCCTCCCACTGCAAAATATATTATTCACCTACTACAAATCAAAACTAAAATCTCTTTATTGGAGTTATTGCTTTGGGTCAAGGCATTGAAGGTTCCTATTAAAATGCAACTATGTTATCTAAAAGGAGGAACATATAGTACCTGGCACAGAGAAGAGACTCTCTAAATGTGGCATTTTTAATATTAAATTGTCATTGCCTGCCATTAGAACTTTAGTAAAGATTCATCTACCCGATCCTCTCCAGTCTCCTGGGGCTCTTGAGGAGCTATGATAGGAAGATATTTATGTAGAACACTAGCAAAGATTTGGTAGCTGAGACTGAGGTTGTGAGCATGGTGGGGAGAAGGGAGGATGACCACATAAGGAGCTTTGGGGAAGAAAGGGAACACTTTTAAAAGGAAAGAAAGAGGAAAGAGAGTTTGGAAATTAAAATTTATTGATTCTTCTGTGAGTCAGACACTGAATTAGATGCTTTCATATCTGTTATTTTATTTAATCCTCATAATAACCTTGTAAAGAAAGAACTATTAATATTCCCATTTCAAAGATGACAAACTTGGAAGCAGATTAACAATATTGCTCAAGGTCAAATACTGCCTGTATGTGATGGAATTTAGATTTGAACCTGGATCTGCTCCTAAGTCTATGTTCCTGACTGATGCTATCTCACTCCGCACATGTCAAGAGGTAGTCAACCTCATCTCTGCTACCCTTTTGCCCTCATTCCCTTATGTTGATAGAATGAGTTTTCTCTGGCTCCCAAGTTTCTTCCTCAGTCCTAGCCATGGACTGTCAAAAAGGAGATAAAACATTTCTATGAATGATGCAGTAGAAAGAGACTTGCATTATCAGAACTGATAGAAATCTGGGAAGAGCCTAGAATATTTTTCTGGTTGCCAAAGCATTTTGAATTCCTTTGTCCCAGGCTCCAGCCTATGACTTGCCAGATTCAAAGTTCTGAAGTACTCAATGATTTGGCTTGGTCCCTGGGCCCCTGTCCCCTGTCTCCTGCCCCATGTGTATCAGTTTGGTGTACACTGGCATGAAGGGCTCATTATCTAATTAGGCTAGGAGGAGAGATATGAAAAGGACAATAGCAAGTGTGAGGAGAATAAAATCTGTATTTTATAGAGTAGCTGTGAGGTAGGAATAAAAGACTTGGGAGATAAAGAGGATTTCTCACCACTGGAGAACATAGCTAGGGAAAGGAATAGCCCAGGAGGTTGGAACACAAGATGTTTTGGAGGGGACCCTTCCTCACTGAGATCCAGACTAGACTGATTAACTTTATAGGCTCTTTCCTCCCTTGAGAGCAGAGAGAGGAAGAGTACAGGAGGATGAATAACCTCTGGAGTCATCACTCAGGGGCCTAGGCTGCAACATCCAGAGGCAACACCAAGGAAGCAGGGCAGCTAAGGACAGTTTCCTCCAACCTTAACTTTCAGTCCCCACCCCCACCCAGCTCATTCCCACACTTCTCTCCTTAGTCGGTGGGACTGAGCGTCCTTTTCATTAACCTTTTAGTTACCATCTCTATGCCCTCCAAAGCAGTCAGTCCCGCACTGTCCATCAACTACTCCCACCTCTCACAAACCTGCCTTAGCACTCTGATGTGGGGTGCACACCTCCCAAAGCTGCGGGGATGGGGGTGGAGGTTGTTAACTGGCCCTGGGATCTCTGCTGTAAAAACTGAGCGGCAGAGACCAGGCATGCGCAGCATCTTCGGACGCATTGTGATGGGAACTGCTTCTCTGAGTCTCTACAAAGACTCCGGAGTAACCACTAACCGCCCCCCAAGACCCCCCTTCTTTAAGACAGACACACAAACGCAAAAGCAATGCAGCTCTTTTTAAAAAGAGGGCTGGCTGCATCTCGAAAGCCTGGTCCACAGGAGGACTGCTGAATTTCTATTGATCCCATCTCCGGTGTTGACAAACGCCAGCGCCTAGGCTTTGCAGTCCGCGGCTGCAGTTTGCAGTAGAGCTAAGCGGTGTGCGGCTTTAATTCCACGTCAGATCAACTTTGATCAATATCCCCCTACCGGCCCAATTGGGAGAGCCCAATTCACCGGAGCTGAGCCTTTCGCTTTCTCCTTCTGTTCCCCCCTCTTTAGACCCACCATCTTCGGAGGGGGGTGTCTCAGGTTTTCTTTATAATTTCTTTCTTATTTCTTTATCTCTCTCCTTTGTTTTTTGTTTTTCAGTGTTTTGTTTATTTTGTTTTGTATCTTAGGTTTTTATATTCTCTCTCTCTCTCTCTCTCTCTCTCTCTCTCTCTCTCTCTCTCTCTCTCTCTCTCTCTCTCTTTCTGATAGGGAGAGAGACCGCTTTGGCGAACCCAGCTAGCAGCCAATGAACCCGCCTTCCAGATTGGTGTGAAGACAGAAGTGAGGTGGGGGGCAGGGAGGGGGTGTGAGAGATCCTGGGAAAGAGATAGGGAGGGAGAGGAGGGAAGGAGGGAGGGAGGGGAAGAGAGAGAGAGAGAGAGAGAGAGAGAGAGAGAGAGAGAGAGGAGAGAGGGAGGGAGAAAGAGAGCAAGGAGAGAGGAAAGAAGAGGAGGAGGCGGCGGCGGAGGAGGAGGACTAGTGTGGGGTGGAAAGGAAGAGTGAGCGAGAGCAAGTTGAGGGGAGGGGGTGTAAGAGCCGGTGAATTCTTTTTCTTTTTCTATTATTATTTTGACGACTCCCGAGTTGCGCCCATGCTCTTGTCAGCTTCGTTTTAGGCGTAGCATGGCCAGGCAGAAGAAAATGGGGCAAAGCGTGCTCCGGGCGGTCTTCTTTTTAGTCCTGGGGCTTTTGGGTCATTCTCACGGAGGATTCCCCAACACCATCAGCATAGGTAAGCGACAGCGAGCCAGCCAGTGGGGCCAGGCTCTTCTGCATCTGAGACAACTGCCCCGGCGGGGCTACCGCGGCCGCGCGGGTCCCCATCCTGCATGGTCTGGGGACGGTGACTGGGGATGGGGACTGGCAAAGATCGGGGGATCTGAGTCCCAACCAGCTGGCTAGTCTGGGGAGTGCTAAGGATGAGAGAGGGGTCTCCTGGGGCTGATGGGGACAGCTGCCGGGTTTTCCAGCTGGGAGGAGCAGGGGAGATAAGCAGAAGGTTGGGATGCTGCAAAGGGGCGAAGAGTCGCGGCTTTTTAGCTTGCTGCTCTGGACTTTGCCATGGCGTGAGTGCAGCCACTGGAAGTTGTCCCAGGGTGAAGCTGCCTGTCTGGTCGCGTCAGGGCGCATAACCGGGCTGAGGCTCCCTGTCCCGCGTCTTAGGCTCCAGGGAAAAAAGGCTAGTGCTAGGGAATGTGTGGAACCCACTTTGGATCCACCAGACGCGGGCAGTAGCCAGGTTGGTGGCGAATGGGGTAGGAAGTGGGGGTGAGACAAGGAGCTGAGCGGGCGAGCAGCGAAGTCACGCAGACCACGAATTCATGAATTGCCGCTGTGTCTGTCTGGAACCCAGCTCTGGGAGCCGGAAGGGAGTTCTCTCTGATTCTGTCTGTATTTACAAGTCCAGAAGTTAGAATTGTTGCCATTACTGAACTAATCCCCTGTATTGTCACGAGGGAGGTTGGCTAATAGAGAACGGGATGGAGCAGCAAGAGGAATAAAATTGTTTTTCTTTCTAACCTCTCCCTTTACCCTGGTAAAGATGAACCAGCTGTGGGGATGGGGGTGGGAGTAGAGTGTACGTGGGGGAAGGCTACCGCCTAAGAACCAATTTCCACTCTTGGATGCCTCGTCCTATGCCAAGGCAGCCCCCTCTTCCCTTTCTTCCTTCTCTCCAGCCTCTTCTCTTCAGTCTAGAGAAACCAGGTTTCTCTTGGCCAAAATCTGAGTTCACAAGTCTGGAGAAACACACAGGTTGAAAACCAATCCTCAGTTGCGCATCCCAGTAATACTTAGAGGTATCTGGTACCTAGTGTTCCCCACTTTCTAACTCGTCCTAGGGTCAGGGGACACAAGCCAAATCTCGGTTCTTTTTGCTTATAGGTGGACTTTTCATGAGGAACACTGTGCAGGAGCACAGCGCTTTTCGCTTTGCTGTGCAGTTATACAACACCAACCAGAACACCACTGAGAAGCCCTTCCATTTGAATTACCACGTAGATCACTTGGATTCCTCCAATAGTTTTTCTGTGACTAATGCTTGTAAGTAGATCTGCTTTTGCTCCCTTTGGGACCTTGGGAACCTCATTTGCATTTTGCTTGTGGTGCTGGGGGTCTGCTGTGTGCTGGCTGGTGATTTCCTCAGTAGACATTTTAGGGGCTCTAGTCAATTCTGGTTTCATGTTGCATAAATCAACCCCAGAGGATTCTGCTGCAGGGCTGAAAGCAGTGGGCAAAACTCAAGGCAGTGGACAAAACTCTGTTGTGAATAACGTTTGATGCAAAAGTTTCATTTTCCTGCCTGCTAAACTAGCGTTCCTTCCCCCGCACCCCACTTTTTTTTTTTTGGCTGGGGGAAAAGAAAGAAAAAAATAGCATGGTTGTTCAGGGAAATTGCTTCAGATGGGATTTAAAAAAGAAGCAGCAGCAGTTTCTTGATTGAGTCAATTCAGGATGTACATTACTTGAGTGTTAAAGCTAGTGACTGGCAAGTAAAAAGAAGCTAAAACTGACAATTGCCTAATATGTAAGAACCAAAATATAAGGAATTCCGCCAACAAGTGACCTTGAGGGACATATCAGGCTGGTTTCCCTGGCCTCTTTCTGTCCTAGACTATCACCTTTCTTACTGAGAGAGCTCTGATAGGAACTGATAAGACTACAAACTGATTGCAAGTGATGAGTGCCTGGAAAACTGAAAGTCAGGGAGAAGACAGTTCTCAGGTGAATATTTGAAAAGCTAGTTCTTTTTCCTCTGGTTCCCCCCCCCCCCATCCCCCAGATCCCCTGATTGTTAAGGACAACACAGTTTCTAATTTAGAGCAAGAGGTTGAGGGGGAGGCTGGAAGGAGGAAAACTGAATATCAAAGGGAGGAATTTCATCAGCCCTAAAACCCTTTCTGAATTCCATAGTTGTGTACCATGATTATTCTTGTGGAAAGGAGGTATTTTAAAAAGTAAAACCATGGGAATCCAAAGGGCTAATAGCCTGCCGGACTAAAGATTTTTCTTGAATTGAATGTTTTGTTAGAAAGATGGAGAATTCTTCATCTAAGCTTATTTCACTAAAAGTTTCACAACAATGAGGCCAGTGATGACACAAAGCATGTTTTATTTTTATGGCTGGTGTACTTTTTTTCATATTTCTTTCAAGGGAAAATGATACTTATGTTTGGTCAGGTGAAACTTTGTATATGACTTCCTTCAAATTCTTCTGTCTCAAAAGATATGTAATTTCCAAAACCTGTTGGAAGAATCTCCAAAGGCACAGGTTCCCTGGATTTGAAGATTTGGACTAAGGGAATGGGGTTGAAGTATTCTTCAAGTAATGTAACAGTTATTAGTGCTGAAAAAATTTTAGCTGAAGGTACAGATCCTTTTATATATGTGTTCCCAGATACACTGTATTTGACGTTCTTTGGCTTTCCGACATTGATAAAAATAGGAATTTATTAATTCCAGCTAAGTGTGAAAGTTACAAAATGTCTGTCTATACTTTGCATCTTATTTCAGTAATCCAGGCCTGTCTCCATAGCATTTACAACACACATCTGACTCTTAATCCTGCAGCACTGTGGTCTTGTCAAGAGGTTAAATCTCAAGTGCAGCTTCCTAAATATCAATTAGAACAGATTTAAAACCAAGTACATGAAACTACCAGCATTTATTATCATGTTGTTAACAAATAATATTCATTTCATCTCCATTCAGTTTCTTTCCACTGACAAGGATTAGGATAAGAGAGGCATTTAGCTTCTTAGAAATGAATTGATTTCTGAAATTTTTGGTCCTATTCTTATGGTTGAACCAGACTGAAATCTGCCAGCCTAGGATCATTGGAATGCTACCCAAGGAGCAATCAGGAAATAATACTTGCCATGTGAAAAATCTCAAGTTTGGGAATAAGTAATCAGTCACCCACATTCGTGTTGAGTTGCCTTCACATCTTACCTCTCAGGGCATTAAAGGAGCAACCATGGAGAAGGAAAACAAAAGTTCAAAATTCCTTACCCTAAATCCATAGCACTTCTACTTATGAGGCTAGGTTATGGCCAGGGGCTTGAGAATAAGGAAGAAGGGGTGTGGCTCACTGTGCAACAAAAAACACAAAGCAAAAAGATGACCTTGACCTTAGTCATGCCAAATACACATGTATACAAGTACAGACACTCACCACAGATGGAAGAAATATCTAGAAACCAGTGATGTGTACCCAGCTGCCTGTTGCACTCTCAGACTTTACAGCTCAGAAGACAGAGGAGGAAAGCTGTCATCTTCTCTGGTCCCCAAAACAGTCATGTCTGAATGTCACAATCTTTGAAAGGGTGCCAGATCTCAAAGCTGTCTCTCAGCAGCTGCTGCCTGGTAGCTTAGTATGAGAAAAATGACTAGTCCAACCATATAGTCTGAGTGCCGAAACCAATGATTTCAAGGGGCCAAGGAAGACTTGGAAGTATCTAATCCTCCCCTCCAACTGGCCTTGATGATATTTTTTTCTTGTATAGGTAGAGGTTAAATATTTCAGGTTTGGCATACAATTCTAGTTCGGTACTAGAACCTGGTGATGACCCCAGATTCTATTCCTCCAAATAACTACCTGATTGTGCAGAGAAAAGCCTCTGTATCTTCTGGTCTGCTCTTCTCTGGAAGCCTAGAAAAATTTAAGAAAACCCCAGATGAGTCCAAATCTGGTCATCTACCTCTTCTATCTGATGTGATATAGAAGGGGCTGTTGAAATTTAAAGAAACTTCCCCCTACAGCCATGCAGAATTACTAGTTTCAGTTTCCCCTAGCACTATAATTGATCTCTTCTCATGATCTTTTCTACACCTTCAATTCTGAGGCAGGCACATACTTTTTAGGGCATAGGTTCACAGGTAAACAGATACACAAAGAATAAACTAAATAAAAATAAAATAAAATGGTAATAACTTCTGTGAGTACCCCATCCTCAACTCTCCCTTTGTATTGCCCCCCACTCCCATAATGTATTCAGAAGGCTCCCTTGCAATAAATCCCAGACATTAGTTATTAAAGACTCTTATTCACCAGCAACCATTTTTTTTTTTTTTTTGCACAAGCCCCAAGAGGTTTGCTTAAGACAGACTCTAACTTCATTCTGTGCCTTAAGAGGCCAATAAAACCCTCCCTGGCTTTGAAAGGTGGTTCATTTGGGATTTCAGCTCAGGGGTGAATTGAAGTTTATCAGCGAGACTCATCTGATTTCAAGCACATGTTCCCATTTCATAGGAATTAATAGTTTGATGCCTTAATTTTCAATTTAGCTTGATAAACCCAGAAAGAAAAATGGTGAGAATATTCAGGTTTCAGGATACATGCATACATAAACATATATAGACACCCATACCCATGTGATCAGTATGTATGATAAGAGATGCACACACAAGTAAGTTAGCATCTATTCTTTAAAAAATTGGATTTGATTATCCTTCGGCTTTGGGGGCTGTGGAAATAACAAGAGACTGCAGGGTCCCATTGCGTGGCTTTGCTGCCCTGGTTCCTCAGGAAATGTCGTCGATTCCCTTGAAGTCCCCTCCTGTGTCTTGCTGCTGTGCACTTGTAGTGCACTCCACACTACACCGCCCCAGCCTCTGCAGTGTCAGCTCATTAGCACACAGATCTCATATTCCCTCTCCGCACTGTCATTGCAAAAATTGCTGTTGTACACCTTTACAGCCAACAAATGTGCTCGTGGATTACGCACTGTTTGCAAGAAGCAGGAAAAAGGCAAATGTAACCTTAAAGGTTATTCACCATAGAATTGTGCTGTAAACGCGTTGACTTAAATAAAAATCTGTTGATGGAGGTGCAATGGTGATGGTGGGACTGAGAGTCCGACTTAGGAGTGGAGTGCAAGCTCTAATGGAGCCCCAGGCAAAATCTCTTTTGCTGGCTAAACTTAACCCATCAGCAGGAAATTTTTATTCCATTAATTTTTTTCAAGCCATTTGAAATATACCTACTAACTGAGAACACGATCTTTTTATAACTGAGTGCATTTTGCTTCCAAGTGTACTTACCCGAAACAGGTTTCCGTCTCTTGCCTACAGAGTCACAATCTAATTATCTAATTATTCTAATTGCCAGGATCCCTTTAACCATTTAGGTCCGTTTGGGAAGGAAATGTCTCCCTTGATCCCATGCTCTGCAATTTGGTGAATTTTGTTTTGTTTATTTGGGTTCTGTTTGAGTGTTTGTCCTTTCCACTTAAGCTTTGGAGCCAGGGTGAAGATCCCAGGATCACAGCTCCTGCTCTCAAATAGATCTTCACATCCTAGCCAAAGTCTCCTCTGGCTCCACCACTCCCACAGGTTCCCCATCTTTGTGCCTTTGCTGCTCTCCCTCTCTCCTGTCAGCTGGCCATTCTTCAGTAAGCTCACTAGCTTAGCCCACTTCTCAGCCCCTCTGGCCAGCTGGCTTAGATCACTGAAGCATGAACAGGTTGCCTCAGTGGTGCCAGTCAAAGATTTAAGTCACCTTCTCACAAGGTTTATTATGGGTTTTTAAAAATCTATTTTTTATAGGGGGAGGAGGAAGCAAGGTGATGCTGTTCATTTGGGTCATAAAAGTAGGTGGCAATCAGCAGGCTGTAAAGGTGAGCTTCCTGCAAAGTGTGTTACCTCCTGTACAAGGCAGCTTCCCATCAATCTACAAAATGGGGATGGGGGAAAGAGCAAAGAGAATTATTTTGTTCTGTATCTGTGCTTACTGCAAAATGGTCCATGATTTTTATTCCTCTCTGGAATTTTAACTTTTTTCCCTAAAATGAAACTAGTTTTTCAAAACCCCCCACTTTTGCCTGTGTAGAAGTTGTTTTCTTAATTCTGCATTTCCCTCCCTAGTTTCTAAGACTGAAAATAATAGGAGCTGGTTCAGATTTTCATTTTATGTTTTTGACTTCTGATATATTTTAAAATTTCATTGTTCTGGGTAGTCAGAGGTGATTGGCTGGTTTTGTTATAACAGATTGAAAAGTAAATGAAGCTGCTGAGGTGGTATTATTTGTCTTCCTTTGTGGACAAGAAATTTTTCATTTTAATACAATCAGTTTAAGGATTAAATGACAACATGAATTTTAAGAGAGGGCCAGAAATTTAGAAGGTAGAATTCATAGCTTTGGGGGAGAGGAATAAACATTCTCACCAAGGTGATTTACTTTTAAACTTCTTAGATGGGGGCTGCAAAAATATGTAAAATCTCATGAGACTTGCTATCTCCTATGAAGGTCAAGATAATCATCTGTGTACTTTACCCACTCCATTAAAAAATCAAGTTTTGACTTTATTCTTTTGGCTTTGATACTTCGTGTCTAATGAGATGAAACTGTCCACAGGAGGGTGTAATTACTGCCGCAGGTGGGGACAATGGTTAGTTTTCAGCAGGAGTGTAGGAGTTGTGCAGACACAAAAGAACTCCCTCCCTCCTTAGGGCTGCTCAGGAAATGTCTGGGCTATAGACACAGAGCTGCAAATAGCATCAGCCTCTGTGTGGGTTCAGCCCTGAACTACCGCAGCCACCCACAAAAGGGGTCAGTCCTTAGCAAAAGGTTAACATGGACAGAATTTGTTTCCCCTTGTTCTATCTCTTCCATTGCCATTATTTTCTCCTGCTCTGTCTGTCCAGTTCATGCCCTTTTCTGGGTCTCTAACTACCTACTCACTAACTAGCCCCTGATTCAGTTGTTCCCAGCACACTAGACCTAAATCTATTTTGTGTCAGAATATCTCTGTTCTTAGTCCATCCTCCTCAGAGACTGCATTCACATTTGGGGGTGACAGCTTTTTAACTAATACAGAAACACAGATGAAAGTGGCAAATAAAGGATCAATATACCTAACAAGGAAGCATTTGCTTTGAAATCAGCGACCATGTGAACCATAATGTCTCAATTTCAAGGCAAGATTCTTAACTGGGGACATCTCTGGATATGATGCTCAGAGTGGCTGTTCACTCTTACCCAAAACAAAAGTCAGCTGGCTTTAGTCGTGGAGGACCTTTACAGGCCAAGGTAAAATACTAGCTACCCATAGTATGTGAGTACACCAAAAGCACATGCAGGTGCAACTTCCCCATGGTAAACCTAAAAGTTTTGAGGGTAATTTGGGAAACAGCCAAAGTTCACAGAGACTCATTTTATTGGAGTCTATTATAGTATCTGAAGCTACTTTGTAACCACTTGTAGGAAGTGTAGGGCACAAAAGGATGGTCATAGGAGGGGAGAAGGATAGTAAGGAAGTTGGCCCTCAAGCAGAAAGTTTCCATTCCCTGGGATTGCATATGGAATGCCATGTTTTATGAAGCAATATCTCTCTCACAGACACTAAATAATAGCTCTAGAGGCATTTGCAAACCTAGCCAAGAAGTGTCTCCTCTTCATTCTCTCCATCCCTCTCTTGCCTTGGCTCAAGCATACATTCTGGCTTCCCTCCTTATGGAAATAACCAGCATACTCTCTTCTGGATTTTCATTTGACCACTGATGAGAGAAATATGTGTTTGCGTCCTTCAGTCCAGACCTTCCGGCTCCTCAGTTTCCAATTGTCACAGGCTTCTTAAGCAATCATCCACAACCCAATCATCATTTGTCCTTATGTGGAGGAGGCAGGGGAGCAATGATAAGAATGAGAAGAGGAAACACAGCTAGTAATGATCCCTCAACACTCTGTGGCACAATTCAGTGTAGAATAGCCCTTCTCAACCTTTCACATGCACACTGATCATATGGGCATCTTGTTAAAATGAAGATTCTGATTCATTGGGTCTTTGGGTCTTCTGTGGAGCTCAAGACTTTGCATTTCTAGCAAGCTCCCCAGTGATTCTGATGCAACAGTCCAGAGCAGGAAAACTATGATCACCAAAGGAAAGGTTCTTTCAGACAAGCTTTTACCCATGTTCATACCTTTTTGCCTTCCAAAGAACGTTCTGTAAGAGACACATTTGGCCCATTCTGACTTAGAGATATCTCTATCATATTCCCAACAGCCTTGTATCCATGTCAGGCAGGTAGGTGGCATGATTAGATGTCTAATGAGAGCATTCACTTGGAGTTAGATTTTGTAAGGAATGTAGAGGGGAGACTAGAAGGCAAGCTGAGAGACGAAGTAGCTCATGAGTCAGGATGACAATATCTTGGCTTCTTGCCACACCCCAGAGTACCCCTTTTAGAAACAACCTGCTCAAGAGATCTGAGGTTGGCCTGTGGTTTCTACTCCCTTTCCACTTTGCTTCTCTGGGTCATTGAATGCCAGAAGGAGATACGTAACATCTGCTCCTCAGCTGTCTGACTTCTCTTAAACAGGGTTAGAAAAAAAGAAGTACAACACAACTCATATCCCATCTGGTCCTATAGGATTCTAAAGAAGTGACTCCATTTTCAAGGCCTGTGCCAGGCACTCATTGATAAAAAGGAAGAGAAGTAATGACACTTCTAAAATATCTAAGATAAGGACTACTCCAAGGATGTCATTAAAAGATTACCCAGGGTCATTTGAAGCCTGCAAAACGGCACTCAATTTCCTTGAAATATTATTCCCTGACAGTTTACCATTAGTCTGAAATTCCACAAATCAATTTATTTGTGTTACTATACTGAAAACCTGTGCTAAAATGCAAGTGAACTATCTGGAAGGTAATGAGTTAAATCCTTATCAGCCATTAATATTTCAGCCAGAATTCTCTGTTCAGCCAGAATTCTCTGTTCAGATTACACTGCAGAATCCTCAGAGGGGACTATCCAAGACAGGTAAGTGACCCAAAATAATACATCTGCCCAAGAAAGTGGAGCATCAAATGGATGGTGAACATTACAAAGGTTACTGGAAGACCCCTGAGGTTGAGAAAGGGTCCTTGAAAAACACTTTAATGCACTTTATCTATTTTTCAACATTTTATCTTATCCATGGATAAATTCAGGTACTTTATTCTCTAAGATCTTAGCTGCCATTCACCATATAGTTGCTTTTGACCCATCAAGTCATACCTTTACAGTGGTAGTAGGCCTGCTACCTGTTTTACACATGATTTTTTGCTGCAATAGATAATCTGAGACTCAGCAGTCTCCAGTTACTGTGGGAAATTTTCAGAAGTAAAATCAGTTTGTAGTGAGAATTTTTTAGAGTTTTAAAAATTGTTGTGATCAAAATAGTCCCCTCTGGGGGTGAGGATGTAGCTCGTGGTACAGCATTTGCCTGCTACACATGAGATCCTGAATTTGATCCCCAGAACTGTCAAAGTACTATCTCAACTGTCCACAGTTGGCTAATCTACCTCACCAATTACTCATTGCAACCAGTGCCCTCATATTTGCAGCTGCCCAGAAAGGGGTCAGGCTATCAGCAATGCATGAGATTAGGACCTTGCCCACAGAGGGATAAGTATGTGGGTAGGAGTGTTGATATAGGTCTCTGTATGGGTTAACAGCCTTAAAAATTTCAAGTAGAAAGGCCAATAATATTCAGTCAGCCAGAACTTCCTATAGATTCCCAAATATCCTTATAATTCTTTGTAATTTCCAAAGCTACTTGTTGATTAGATTAGAACAGTGTTTAATTGGACCACTTGCATCAGAATCACCAGAGATGCTTATTGCTTATTATATGAATTCTTGGGTCATACCCCAGGTATATTGAATCAGAAAATAGAAGGATAAGCCTTTTTAACAAGCTCTATGGGTTATACTAATGCTCAATTTGGGAATCACAAATTTAATAAACTCTGATACTACAAACAGAGATTTGCAAATTCAGATTGAATGTTTATTGAGCACCAGTAAATGCTAGGTATTGTTCCAGGTGCTTTCACATATATTGCTTCTGTATGTAAGTGAGGTGCTATTGGCCTATGAAAGTATTAGTGAGTTTGGCTCTCAGGCTGGAAATTCAAGCCTTGAAAGATCTGATACTTACCTCAACTCACGGTCCCTGAGAGAAACAAAGCAAAAATGCTCTTTGAGATGCTAAGTAGAGACAAGGGAATGTTTTTCATTTTAACAATGCTTCTTTCCTTCTCTGCTTGTTAGCTAATGATTGGTCCTTAGCTATGCTATAAACTAGATGTCATAGTAAATGCCAAACCATTTGTTAAAAATAGATATATAGCAATTGGTTCACATTGCATTCATTGTGCCCTCCTCCCCATTCTTGCTGTCAACAAATTTAAAATCAGAACTGAAAAATAACAACTATCATTCATTGAAGCTATACCATGTGGAAGATACTGTGCTAAGCATTTTATATATCTTCTTTCATGGAATCTTCACAACATTTCCAGAAGGAAGGAACTCACATCCCCTTTTTATAAAAGAGGAATCAGATGTGGTTCAAAAATGTATAAAAGACCAGCCCAAGGTCACCCAGTTAGCCAGCTAAGTAATAGAACCTGATAATTTCCTGCCTCAGTTTCAATTGGAGTTGACATCTCAAATGACCCTAGGAGCCAGACAGACCACACAAATGTGGAAAATGGACAGATGTGTCATAATAGGGAGTAGTGAGGCCTGTAGCAATCTAGAGAGTCTATGTCTCTATCTGAAGGCATTCAAATCCAATTTTTTAAAAACTACTATGGGACAAAAAGAACATTTGCAATGGTACATGAGGTGACTTGGATGCAAGGTGCAAATTTTTTGGCTACACTACATTATACTGCCTTTCCAAGTTGAGGGAAGCTCTGTTAAGTGGTCTTTATAAGTACAAAGAACAGCAAAGAAAAGCTCTTTTCAGTAAAAACCATATTTTTTACTTTCTCCTCTAAATGTACCATCAAGGTATCTCAATATGATAGAAATCTTTCCTTTGCACACATACTTGTGATCCTACATACATATGCAGTTTTTCCAGTAGCCTTCCATGGCTGAGTGCCAGTTCAACTCTAACTAACCTTCTCTAGACAATGCTGAAACCTATAGCAAGGTCAGAATGCTGGCACAGGGTCATTAGCAAGTGCTCAGCAGATCAGAAAATGTGCTTCTGAGAGGGCCTGCTTTGGGAAAACTACTTAGGTTCCAGTATATGTAAAGCCATAACTGGAAGGCCTCTGGATCAAATAAGAATCTGTCAATTATTACTCAGGGTAGAAGCTTCCCCAAGACTCCAAGAATGAGGCTCACTAACTTTAAACCAAGGTCCAAAATAGAGATGCTGCCTAGAGTTCTAACCTGACCTAAGCCAACTTGGTCATTCACAACCATTAGGTAACTGGTGGTTATGAACAGCCTGCTGTGACTAGAGTGAGGCCTAAAGGTCTTTTCACCATAACCTCATTATCAGATGTAAAAACAAACCTCAGACAAAATTCTGTTTCTTGTTAAAATAATAGCAAGCAAGCATAAAACAATTGGATATCTTGTTCTTAGGATCAGTCAAATTCAGCTCTTTCTTTTTAGGAGTTCCAATAGTGGCTTGCACAAAGGTTCACTTGAGGCAGACAAGACAACATCCCGATATCAGGATTTATTTAACCAAGAATCCCCAACAAGTGGCTGCCCACAAGACAACTGATGAATATAATTGGGGTACCATTTATAAGGGATAATACTATAGAGCTAATTACATCCTTATATCTTCTTTCTGCTAGTTTGGGAATACCACTACCCCTCTTCTAACCAACCCATAAGTGATGAATGCTACTAATTTCACCAATGAGAAATTTCATGTTATTTACCAAAGCTTCTGATGTTCACTGGATATAAACTCCTGGGGTGTTTTTAGAATGACTTATTGATTAGAATTTTTATATGTTAGATAACTACTTCTGGACATTGTATGGGAATAACTGGCTATGCCTAGGATACAAACTAAGATCAACCCACCCACGTATATACCACATAAGTCAATTGAAATCTTATGAAGTAAATGAACAGAAAATATAATGATTGAGAAATTATGTTTCTATGGCCTTAGGTAGCAGTAAAAGCTGTGGAGGGAACAGGGGTGTATGGGAATGAGCAGTCAACCAAGAGTTGGGAGGTCTGGGTTCAGCTCTGACCTCAACTTCCTAGATGAACTTGGTCAAGTTTTTCCATGTCTGGTTCTCGGTGTTTTTTCCCCCATTTTTAAAGTAGAGAGGATCTTCTGAATGATCTTTGAGATGTCTGTCATTAACATTCATTGATTAATTCTTGTTCCATTTTACCATCTCACTTCATTTCTTAATGAGGACAATCCATCCAAAAAGGAGCCCTTCAAATTCTAATCTAGAAATTTCTCCTCATATTCATCTATTCTGTGATTTTTAAAGACTCCATGATGAAAATATCAAATTCATGGAACCAATGGATAATGTTTCCAGCTAGTTATGGATTATCCTTGTTCATCCCAACTCTTCTACTTACCAAATGTGAGACTTTGGGCAAGTTACTTAGCTTCACTGTGCCTCGAGTTCCCCAATTTTAAAGCAGGGACAATAATAATTCTTACCTTGTAGGGTTGTTAAGAATTTTCAATGAAATAAGTCTTGACTCCACATAAAACACTTTTAATCATGTCTGATATATATTGGATATTATCATCAATGCAAATATTATTGTCAGTACCATCACTAATTCAAGATCTTTTGAAGTTTTTGTCCTAAAAAGAGAAAGCATCATTTGAAAAATAAAAGCTCTTATCATGTTAGGGATTTC
Source organism: Marmota flaviventris (assembly GCF_047511675.1). NCBI lineage: Eukaryota > Metazoa > Chordata > Mammalia > Rodentia > Sciuridae > Marmota > Marmota flaviventris. The sequence continues at coordinate 106,114,815 of NC_092518.1, forward strand.
CTTCCTGTGAACAGCTGTCCTCTGAGAATTTCTATAGTTTTCAGTTCTTCCACAAACTGAAAAAAAACATCACAACACCCCTTCAGAGTACCAGCCCATCAGCCTAACCTCAAATATCTCTCAACGTGTCCAAGTTTGCCCACCCAATTTACCTTTTGGCAGTGACAGGTACACAGATACCTTTGGTGAAGAAAGCCTGAGATGCACATTTCTGCATAATCTAAGGGCTAAAGTATTCAAGGGAAGACCTAGGGTTCTCTTCCCCTGAAAGCCCCAAAATCTATCTTTATCTCTAATTCAATCTGTTCTTCTAATCACAAAATGAGTCATCTTTCTGTTCCCTTGTGAATTCGTTATCTAAATAGTGCACATGTAGCCCCTGTGACTTTAAAGGCCTCGAGGCATCCACTTGTCCTCTGGAGGATGAGTCAGAAGAAAACACTTGGACCAAGCATCAGGAAACTGACTCTGCTGTCAGGCACTGGTACTTCTCTTGGAAATGGGCTGCCCACTGAGGAGCACCAAGAAAAGCTGCAAGAAATTGTTCAGAACCTCCCCGGTAGATCCTTTCACTTCCTTGGGTACTACAGATCCATTAGTGAGTGAATTTTCTTCCTGGTCCCTGGAGTTAAAAGCCCAAGGAACTGAAGGGAGAGACACTCCATACTGCCCATTCTCCTCTGGAGCAGACATTATCCTGGCACAACATATTGCATTCATTGTCACCTCATCTTTTCTACTTCTTGATGACACTCAGCAGTTGATAATTCTTTTAGTCTTTTGCCATCCAGATGATGAACGCTCAACTGAGATCCATTTTTAGCACATCTCTGAGTCTAGGCACAGCCTTTTATAAGAGATTAATCCACTTTGTATAAGAGCTATGAATAGTAGGTAGCTTTTGGCCTCTTTGATTCTGCCAGGATCAACTCTTACTACCCCCAATTCTTTGTTTTAGAGTCTATAAACCTATTGAACATGCAGAGAGGGAAACCATGAGGAAAGTTGTACTTTTCCCAGATAAACAGACCTAGAACCATTCAGCTCTTTCTACACTCCTGGCTCCAGAGAGTTGTACCTTACTCACTGAATGAAAGGGTTGTTGTTTGACCTTGCATAGTGGAAAGCTTTTTTCTCATATTTAGTTTGGGTGTTACTAAAGGGCAAAGAATGTCTCTAACTTGGGTTGCCTGAATTTGAATATTGGTTCTCTCACTAGTCATATGACCTTGTGCAAATTACTTAACCTCTCTGTGCCTCACTTTCTCATCTGTGAAATGGGGGTGAATATAATAATAAGTACCTTATAAAGGTGCTATGAAAATTAAATGAGATTATCCATGTAAAATATTCATCATGATATATCGCATATAGTAAGTGTACAAAAAATGGTAGCTGTCATAAACACCAAGTAATGTGGTGGCTGGTAAATGAAGGAGAGGAATTGAATTAGTCAAAACTAAGCTCAGGAAGAGACTCTTCCCATCTCTGGCCATTCCAAATTAACATGTACCCTCTGTAAATCTATAACTGAAAAGAAGCTCGATGGGGTAATCTTTACTAACAACACTACTTTAAGCATAAGAGATTTGCTTTGAGGTGAAAAAATGTGGAGAAAGAAAGAACTGATGTGGATATCTCCAAAATGCAGAATGAATGCACCATTAGGCTTAATCATGCCACCATTAAATGGAATTGTCTAGAAGGACATGATTCTTTTTTCTGAACTAGATAGGAATTTATTACTATCTATGCTTAGGATAAAGCAACATAGATAGTAACATGATAACCTTAGCACTTACTGGCTTAAAGGAAAGAACAATCTTTTCTAAAGTGTAAAGAAAACGTGTTAATGTGTTTAAAGTAGGAGTGTGGAAAAGTGGATCCTGTAGTCTTCACTCAGACAAAGAGTGATTTTCTGAGTTCTTTAATTGAGGGTGATGTGTGGATTTAAGTTTAAAGCATCTCTGTTTGAGTGGATGGATTTTCTTCTTTTGATGGTACTTGCCTAAGTCAGGCAGAAAATAGCAAAGGAAGGAGATATGGAAAAGGTTAAAAGAGAAATTTTGCTAATGTGATTTTCCAGCATTTCAGTCTTCATTTTCTCCAGAGCAAAGGTTAACTAGCTAATTCCACAAGCATAGATTCACCAGAAAGGATCCTGCTGAGTACTACTAGGCAACACAGACATTTTTCCTCCTTTCTCTTCCTCTGTATTCTGGGGTGATAACCAAAGGCAACTTTTTTCCTTCATAATCCATGTCCTACCAGCATGATCTCCTCTTCTCATTTCTATCCAATTCCACTGCTATATTTTATTATAGATCATTGTTCTTGCTTTTACCAATGAGGAGAGTGAGGAACAGAGAGGCTAAGTGTTTATCCCAAGGTTGCACAGCTATTTGATAGCTGAGCTGGGATTACAATGCAGCTCTTCTAACTTATAGCACTTCTCCAAAATGTCTTCCCACCATAATCCTTCTTCCTTTAGCTTTCACTGCTGCACAGTGATGTTCAATATGAAAATGACAACCCTGTCAGTTTTAAATAGGTGGCAGAGAGGAAGAATAAATTCACAGCAAGTGAATTGGAAATGTAGTAAAGTATGAGTTTCAGGGGCCATGGTTAATGGTATCTTCCATCTAGTGCCCCAGTGTTAAACTGTCATCATTTTACCACCCTCTGATTTATACTCAGGAATGAGCAAAACAAAGTCTTGAAGTCTAGTTATAGATCACAGACTTTTGGAGCTATAGCAAGTAGTTCTAGTACAACTACCTCATTTTATGACTGAGGAAAGTAAGGACAAGGAAGGAAAGATTTTCCAAAGATGATACAGCTCCCTAGTGGCAGCAGCAACAGATTCCCATATTGGGGTCTTTTCCAAAATGTTTTGCAACTGTTTATATAGAAAAATGTACTAAGGCAATACCATAGGCTTTATTACTTTCATATATTTCTAGAGAATCTTTTTCTATAATTGTTTCCTGTATATAAGTCATATTATCCCAACCTGATATTTTAAATGTAGGAAAACATTTTAACGATTATAGAAGTTAAAATATAAATTTAATTCATGCTCATTATAAAATAAGCTTCAAAAATATGTAAAAAATATCACCTAGGTAAGGTAAAAATCATACCAAATTGGGTTTTACCATATATTCCAATTTTTCCCACATTTTTAGTTTATATTATATTGAGAGTATTTTTCTAGACCCTTTAAATCTTCTTTAAAATTTTTAATGTTTTTACTATTTATAAATTATTCTATTGCATAGTTACTTTATAACATGTGTATATATAAGAGCATTACTATATGTGCATGTATTTATATATTGTATGTATTTATGCATACATATAAATCTATTACCTAATTCTGTGCATCCTGATAGATTCTCAATTCACTGAGGTTTACAAATTTTCCTCAAATTCCTGTAGCAGTTATATTCCAACACAGGTCTAAAGACATAGTAAATACATGATAAATACTTTTTTTTAAAGAGAGAGAGAGAGAGAATTTTAATATTTATTTTTTAGTTTTCGGCGGACACAACATCTTTGTTGTATGCGGTGCTGAGGATCGAACTGGGCCGCACGCATGCCAGGCGAGCGTGCTACTGCTTGAGCCACATCCCCAGCCCTGATACATACATAGTCATACTTTATGACTATTAGTTACTTGCATTGTGTCACACATGAGATTTTCAGGGATACCTGATATATAAATCATAATACACACTGAGTCCTAGACCAGTAAAATAATTTGTGAAAGGTCATAGGGCCAGATAATAACAGATATGGAATAAGAACACAGGTTTTCTGAGTTCAAGTCTGATGCCTTTTCCTTTGACAAATAATGGCAACTAACTATTCTTGAATGTTCACTAAATTCCAGGTACTTTCTATATATTTTATGATTTATTTTTTTTTTTTGCCATAACCATATAAGGCAGATAATCCAGCCAGTAGAGCAATAATAATTATGCTTAGAAGCAGATTCTCTGAGTTCAAATCCTGGATCTATTTCTTTCTAGTTGGATAGCCATGAGTAAGGAACTTAACCCCTTCAAGCTTAGTTTTCCTGTCTTACAAATCAAGGAAATTGTAATATCTGCCTTATATGGTTATGGCAAAAAATAAATCATCTAATCCAACATCTTAATGTTGCATACAAGAAAAGACATTCAGAGGATGAGAGCTCAAAGTCACAGAGCTAGTCACAAAATAGGACTAGAATCCAGATATTTCCCAAACACAATCCTAAAGTAATCATTACAGCATTTTATGCGCTGACCTTTACTGAAAATGGAGTAGAGAAAAACTCCAGTTTTTTTTTTTTTTTTTTTTTTTTTTTTTTTTTGTGGAATCCATGTAGGCAGGAACTGAATAACTGGGTTTTTATTGTTAGGATAAGCAAAATGTAGCATAGCTCTAGAATATTTTTAAATATCAATCTTATTCCAGATGAGAGAGAGTAAAGGTGCAGGAAGGTGGGGGTGGGTGAGGCTTGGTCAGATGTGGAGAATGCCCTCAGAGTTGACCAGATTCTGAAGAGATTTCTATTGTTCCCAGCAATGACCACTGCAGCAGATGGCCTTCCTTTGATTAGTAATATTTGTCTTTGCAGTCAGTCCTCAGTTATGTGTTTTTTGAAAACTTGTTAAAGTGGTTGAAATTGTTGGTTGCTTGAAAATACCATTGCCAATTGTTGGAATGGAGTAAATTGATTACAGCCAGAGGACTATTCATTTTCCCTTGGCATGCAGAGCAGACCATGTCAGGCAAGGGCTGCAACACTGATGGCAGCTCAAAGATCACTGCATCCCCTGAATTATATCCCTCCAGGTACTCAGCAAATATATGTGTTGGATACTTTCATCTTTACATTATTTTAGCTGAGATGAGAGCACATAAGCACTTCTGCCTGACAACCTTTTCAAGTTCAACAGCAGAGAAGTTTATTTTGAAAAGAAACAAGAAAGGAGTTTTTCAATAGCAGGCTCCAAAGGTGACTAAAAATGCCATCCAACAAAGCAGCCCATTAAGAAATGTAGTATGAAATGTGTTAAGATGATAAACCCAAATGAGGTCTCACTATTCTTAACTCCAGAATTTTGGCTGACTTTAGCTGCCACTGCTGTCTGGACAGTGTTCATTGAAGTTCGCCCCTCCTCCAATCCTGAAGTGCCCCTTTCTGCCCTTCAGGTGAAGGGGACCCTATTGCCAAAGGCAGCTCACTTTTGCCTGGTCATCCTCCCAGTTTCTGCTCAGAGGGACTACCTGCCTTGGCCAGAAAGCACTGCAGAAATCAGAGAGCTCTCTGTCATGCTGCAGAGATCACAGGCTAAAATGTTCACCAGGTGGGGGCCAGCCAAGATGAGGTCTCCTGCATCTGGAGTGAGTGGCCAAATTCTGAAACTACCAAGGTAGAGGGAAAGGAAAAATGACCTTGTTCACCAAGCCCTGTTATGCCACAACAAGCTGTCCCTGGAAGCCTGAAAGGAACAAATTCCAAGCAAGTCAAATTCAGGCTTACTTTACACTGTGGGAAGTAAACATATGGAATACCTTAGCCTAGAGTTGGTGCCAGCTGAAAATATGAATACTGTCAGGCAAGGCTCAATAGAGTCATGACTTCTAAGGCAATGATAGGTTTTTAAGGGGAACAAGGCTATTTGGGGTCATGTTTCATCTCCAAGTTCAAAACTAGTAAGGACAACCAGATCCTCTGACAGCCTCAGTGAACTGAGTCCTGAAGACATACCTGGGCTCATAATTGTGATTTTGTTCTCTAATTAAGCTGAGAGAGGGTGAGGAGATGTGGTATTTAGGGTTGGTTGCTTCAAATGGAGATGCTAAAATCTCTGGTTTGCTCAGGGTGAGATTCTCGCAGACATATTAAGGGGAGCAATATGTTGTAGAACAAAAAGCTTTCTATTCCTCCTGCCTTGCTCTGCTACTACAAACCAACTCTGTGACTGTTCCCTGTTTAGGCTATGCCTTTTTCCATTTGTAAAATAAGGACATTAGAGTAGGTGACTTCACATGTACATTCGAGCTTCAACTATATTTAATTCAGATGATATCATGGAGTTTCCTCAGACAGTTTTGGTGGGCCCTTCCCCTTTCTTTTCCCTCCATTACTCATGAGCTCAGGGTCTTCAAGATGCCCAGAAGATTCCCCAAATTCCACCAAGATGTCTCACTCAAGCCTGGCTTCTACAATAGAGACACAAGCTCTGGAATTTATATCTCATGGCCTCTTACTCCATTCCCCAACCCCCTAATGGCCTTATAAGGAGGTAACACTGGTTAGATACAGAGGTTTTGTTTTGTTCAGTGCAGTAGTCAAGTTTGGGCTTCAATTATCAGAGGCAGCATTGTGTGCACTTTAATGCCAGAGCTTACTTGTGTTAGAATTCTGGTTCTGCCCCTTCTAGCTATGTGACCTTCATAAAGTTACCTAAATACTCTGTGCTTCACTCTCCTCATCGGTGGAATAAGAGTCATATTACTATGTTCTTTCTAGGGTGATTGTAAGATTTAAATGAGGAAATTTATATCAGATGCTTAGCAAATTGCTTGACATACAGTAGACTTTCCACTAATGGGCATCTTCTTCATTCTCCATGAAAGAGATGTTGAGCTGAAAATCAAAAACAACAAATCAATACATATTGAGCTGATAAAGAAGACCATAACTTTAAGTAGAGGCAAATTGTCTGACTTCTCAGGGCTTCCATGTTCTGGTCCTTATAATTATATGTTTAGAATTTATCAGGAACATTCTGGAAACTGCACAGCCAGAGAGAACTATTTCTGGTAAGGGTGGAATCTGCATAACCTTCCAATTCTTACTGCATAGATGAATGCTACATTTACCTCCTGTGGAACCAGTCTAGTCTATGGAGACCCTCTGGGTCAAATGATAGAAAGAGAAGTTCCCTCAAGTGACTCCTTGATGTGGCTTATCTATTCAGTACTCAACAATATTTCATCAGGCCTGTTCAAGGTATGAAATTAAACTATGAGTTGAGAACAAAGCCAGGAAAAGGTAACAAAGGATCATTAATGTATTGTTCAAATCCTGTGTTCTGCTGTGTGGGTATGTGTTGGGGAGGTAGGAACAGATATTACGAAAAATCAACTTCTGGAAACCCTGTAGCTCATCTTAATCAGGATTCCAAAAGTTTTCTTCTTTAGCTTTTCTTTCTGAAAAATTCTCAGCCCTTAGTAGAAAGATCCCAGTAATTAATTGGGATACATGTAAGAACACAAATATGTCTTAAGAGTTTAATGAATCAGGTAAAGAAGTAAAGAGAGATGGTTCCTAGAGTGTGTACCAGGTCCAGCATGAGGGAGGATAAGAGAGATGATGATCTGCACTGACTGCTGGCACTTCAAGGGAACATTCATGGGTTAAACAGCTTTGTGTTATTGTAATAAAATACCTGAGATAATTGATTCATAAGAAGGAAAGGTTTATTTTGGCTCATGGTTTCAGAGATTCACTCCTTGGTTGGCTGGTCCCATTGTCTTAGGGCCTATGCCAAAGCAGAACATCACAGCAGGGAGTGCATGGTGGAGGAAAGTTCCTGACATCATGGTGGTCAGGAAGCAGAGAGAGAAAAGGACCAGAGCTCCAATACCCCCTTCAAGGGCATGCCCTAAATGACATAACTTCCTTCCATCATCTCCCAATAGCACCATGGTCTGGGGATGAAGTCTTTAGCTTATGAGCCTTTGGGAGACATTTAGTATCTAAACTATAACAATCCATGAATGAAGGATGGTAAACCTCTTATACAACAAGATAGGAAAGGCAAATGCTATTATTATGCCCATTCTATAGTTAAAGAAAGAGGTTCAGAGAAGTTAAAATTCTATTCTCAGTAAGTGGAAGGATATGGTACCCAAATCTAAGTTTAATCTTGTACTCTTCTCATTCACCATGCCATCTCCATTTAACTAGTTTTATAAGGGAGCGTATGGCTCCATCAAAATTAATTTTCCAGATAATTGAAGCACACGTCTTACAACAGTGCAAGTGCTATTTTTATTTTAACCATTTTTGAAGAAAAACTTTCTACAATGCAATGCACACCTCCATGCCTTTTTATGCAGAAGATACAGATTACTGTGCTTTTAATCTTCTATTTTCATAGCTTTCTCTCTCTTTTCTCAATGTGGCTAACAACGTTCAATACTGAAGATAGCATGTTTGCAATGGGGTACTCATAAAAGCAGATGTACTAAAATGTGACAGCTAACAGTAAGGTAAATACATGCAGAATCACCAACTACAAAAGTCCAGCAGTTTGGGACTATTCAGCATGGGACAAATAGATATAAGAGTCCAAATAGCCTCCCAGACAACAAACTCCATATTGGAATTGAAATTCCCAGTAAAGACCCAGAAACATAAACAGAAAAAATTGAATCGCACTCATTCTACTACACTGGTAGGCCATGGAGAAGGGGTAATGGGAGAGGTCCATCCCAGCTGGGAGGAGAATTTATTCCACTGATATTGTTTAGAAATGCCTGTTCATGGTGATAATAAAAAAGCAGACCTTTAGACAGTGTATTACCGCCTTTAAATTCTCCACACACAACACACCCTCTTTTGTTTGCACCCAGGCAGACCACTCTTCCCACCCCCACCTTGGCATACCAATGCTTTGCTGCATTTAAAAAGGTGGAAGGGGGGAGGGGCTTCCATTTGAAACAGACTCTCTCTCAAGTGGTATGTCTAAAGGGGTAAATATTCACTGATCTGGAAAATGTATCCCATGTGAGATGCATGGGAAATTACTGTGTGTTTAGCTTGTCATTTCCCTTTTCCTCATCCCACCTGTAATTTCAAAGAAAAAGAAAAAAAAAACCCTACAAACAAACCCTCTATAGATTGCCGGCCTATTGGCCTGCTGCAAGCAACTTGGATCTTTTCAAATTCCAATCAGAATGGGCTCTGCTTTGCCTTTTCCATCTCTGTCTCCTCTGACCCAGCAAAGTTTCCCATCTTTCATCCTGTCACTTAGCTAATGGTGTGTGTCCCTCTTGCATACATTCCGTAGTCACCAGCTTCTTTCACTAGTGGAGTCGTCAGCGAGATGCTCGGCAGATGGCTCACTGGCTGCCGTTCTTGTCCCCTCACTGCAGCAATCTGTTGTTCTAAATCAAAATGTTAATGAAAAATAAAAGAACACAGTGCCAATGTCTGTCTGATTTAAATTAATATAGAGTCAGTCATACCTTTTGAGGCAGGTTTTACTGGCACAAGGTTTTCTATACAGGCTACCCATATTGTGTGTACTTTTTTTCTCCTCTAATTAAAATTAAACACTTTCATTTATCTGATTCTCTCTTGGTACCCCCAACCTGTTCTTTTTAATAATAACAAAGGCCTAACAAACAGTCGATTTCAGTGTTCCAGGGAATGGCATCTCACCTGGTGGAACATAATTTTGAGAGATATTATATGTGATGTCTAATTATAAACATGCTTTGATTAGATGCTGTTTTCAATACTGAAATGACACGTTTACTAAATGCCTGAAGTGCAGCTCTAAGTTAAGCATGTGGTTATTGAAATCTCTTTCAATCCGTTTGTTTTAAAACTGCTGGCAAAATCATTGCTAATTTGCTACTTTATTTACAAGGGCCCTTCACTTTCTACATACTCAGCACAGTATTCGTTTCTGCTGCAGCAATAGGACTGTTCCCTTCTTTGGGGAAAAATGAATATGTCTGCAAGATCATCTATGCAAGACAAATTTTCAACTTCAATTTAGAGAGGCAGTGGCCACAATGATATTAATGTACCTGACAGGGGAAAATCACCTCTATGTTTTAACTTGCAAACAATTGTAGAAACCAAGAGAAAGGCAGTTTCAACAAATTGCAGAAGATCACATATTTCATATATTTTTCCTCTGAGTTCTTTGAAAATACTTCTAGGAATAGCTTAAGAAAAGGAATTATTATAATACAATGATTTAGGTATAATTTAGTATAATGTAGTATAATAATAAAAGCTGACAAGTACTTCTTATAACCAGGCATCCATCTAAATGATTTACATTTATTTAGTCTTTCAACAATCAAATTAACCCTATAACTTAGGTTGATGTCGCAGATGAGGAATCTGGGGCATAGAGAGGTTAAATTACTTGCCCAAGTTCACACAACTAGTAAGTGACAGAGCTAGAGATGAACATACTTATCTCCAGAGCTTTCTCTTTTAAGCACTATCCCCTTCCATTCTGTGCCACAAAGGACACAAATTCCAACATTTTGGAAAGAAAGCTATTGATTTTTTTTTTCACATCTGTAGGAAGTATGTTCTTTTGTTTGGTTGTGTTTGCTTCAAACTAAGTGAGAAGCAAGCTCTACATCCCTGGAGCTTGCTCCTTGATAAATGCATGTGCTATTTGCATGTGTCACTACAATTAAGACTAAAGTGAGTCAGACAAATCAAGTGGAGACAGCAGGTAGGAAGGAGAAAAGCCTGAGTTTGAGAGCTAGACGTAGGGCACTGGTCATTAAGTCAGTCATCTCCATGCTGTGCACTCTGGTCCACCCAACAGTCCTGATGAGAAGGTCAAAAATTGGTAAGGCCTGCATAGCCTATATCTGAACCAGTGGACCAAGTAAAGACTCCCTTCTGGGACAGTTCCAGGTCCAACACTTCTCCCTACTGGCAAACAGGGTGACCATACAAGCCCACAACCATTGAAATCCTGCTGCTCAGAAGCTAGTTCAACTGGAAAAGCAAATAATGGATGAATTATATATATATCCCAGGCCTAGGAATTTTCTGGGGTATCAAGTTGTTTAAAGGGAAAAAAAAACCCTTCCTCCCAGTAGAAAGGGATTGACTAGAGAGTCAGTCATTTCCCTTGCCAATCCTCACTTTGGTATTTGTATTTTTCTGGCCTTACAAGGGACTAAATGAAAATAAGAATTTGAAAAAGGATAGTATCAGATAGCAGGATATGTTGAACAGAACCCTGGGTTAAAACAGGTTCCAGCCCCAGCTTTGTTTCTAACATACCTCTGAGCCTCACTTAGATCCTTTATAAGATGAAAAGGCTCTATGAAGGCTTTCCAACATTAAATACTACATGATTTTAGCCTCCCCCACTATTTCTTAGTAAAAGGTGATTTTCCCTATTGCAAAAAGAAAACTCAGAAGATGATCTAACTAAATGGACCAAAGATTAGATCTGGTTTAGGGTGTTTCTGAACAACCAACTCAGACCCCTGGGGTCAGAATGTAGATTTCCTTTTGGCCTGTTCCTCCCAGTTGATATTGCTAGATAATTGCTCACTCCTCTAAGTCATGTATCATAGTCTCTTTGAATCTCTGGGATAAAAGAACCTTAAAGGTCACCTTTTCCCACTTCTCCTCAAGGCTGGGTTCCCCTTTATCTAAACACAGCCAATCTAAGAAATGGGACAAGTGCCAACTCTACACACAATCTGAAGTGGTGCTGTTCACCTAGCTGGATATCACAGATGCTGGGCTGTATCATCTGATGATTTCCCCCAAATATCCCTCATTTAGAGCTCACCTTTTCTCTCATAGTACTTCTTAATGCCAGAACCCCTTTAACATAATGCCCATATTTTCATTCTACAATAAAAATATATAAGATACAAATTCCCTGGGAAGAGATGGCACTATGTCACTCCATAGTAGATCCTAATATGAGAGCAGATTTCAATAGGAAAGAAAGCCAAAGATATGGAATTCTTGAAAGAATGAAATGGACTTCAGTGAGAGGTGGAAATTCTACAGAATGGGAAGAAAGGGAAGGGTAGAGACAATAAATTGGCAAACTAATATATATCTAACAATTTGGAGTCGCACTTGATTTTATCCCACAAACCTGTCACTTAATTAACTGCATTACCCTATGTATTAACCTCCTTGAGTCTCAGTTTCCTAAACTTCAATAAGGGGATAATAATATCTATTACACAAAGCTAGATAATATATAATTTATAATATATAAGTAAATAATATAAGCATTCATATACATACTTAGAGTGTAGTTAAGTACATTTTGGGCCCCAGATCTACAATGTTATCATAGTTTGATGGCTTTCAATATGTATGTCCTCAATTGTGTCTCTGCAGTGCTCGTAGGTACAAGTGATGCTGATATCTCTTCTGGTCTGTAGCCACCAGTAATAATTTAAATCATCTTAACCATACATGGGAGTCACTGAAAAACTGATTCAAGCACCAGCCAGAATATTAATTATCAAGAAACTAAAATGCCTATCTAAAATTTGATCAAGATGTGTAATCACAAAGAGATCAGTTAACATGCTCATGATTTGAAGAGAATCCATGTTTTCAAGTTTGTCCTGAAGTAGCCCAGTTAACAAGGGTTGAAGGTGGTTTCCCTGAGTACTTAGCTCCCACCAGGAGTAAATATGCATGGTGGCTTTCTTGAAGATTTTCCCCAAGGCATAGTTCAACCTTAATGTGGGAGAATGAAGTTAGCAGATGAAATGTTAAGGTTTCAGTATGAATTTTAGATTTGGGGTAAGGTAATGAGTTCAATATGCTTGTCAAAGATAATGATACCAAGGTCAAAAGTTGGCCTTTGATCATAATGCCGGATAGCCTGTGCCCTTCCTTCTATATTATGATTAGCTTGAATGTTGTCAGGTTTGGGGATGCTTCTTGCTATTTCCTTTTGCCCCCTTCAAGTGATGGTGTTGGCTTGGAATGTCTTATCAACTCCACAGTTTATTATTTCAATGATAGAAACCACACCATTCCGGGCCCAGGGTGCCTTCCTTTTCAAAACATGCTCAAAGCTCCCTTTAAAAAAATACTGTTTCCACCTGCTATATATTTTTCCTCCATCCTCCTCCTTTTGTTTTCCCAACTCTTATAATCTGGAATTTGTGTGAGTTGCTTCCTTTTCCCATTCCACATTCTGTTCCTAACTCTTAACAATCTGTTTCTATTCCTGCTAATGTACCAACATTTCTCTTTTGGGGTCACCAGTGATCTCCCTCTTGCCAAATCCAAGTACTGTTTTTTTCATTGTTTATCTTCCCTGATCTCTTTGGGGTATTTGACACACTGGTTTTATCTGTTCTTGATGTTCTCTGTTTCCTTACCTTCTGCTGACACTGCATTTTTTTATTCTCTGATTCTCTGCCCACTCCAATTTTGCCTGTAATATCAGTTAATTCACTTCTCCTTTTTAGGTTTGAGCCTCTCCAGTAAAATAAGAGGTTTAAAATATGATAATACTGGAGGTTCCTTCCACACAAACCATTCAGTGCCTCTGAGCATCAATGAGACATACTTTAGATCCTTTATTTGACTCCAACATGTTATAAAGTTTTGAATGTTTTGTATCTACTCCTGGCTACTTTCATGTTATAGTAGTTTATATATGTGCACAAACTTTATAAGGCTGGGCTTTTGCTGATTTATACCTATGTAATTCATGTTTGCTTTCCTTCTTTATCTGAGTATGCATATTTGAAATACCTGTATACTACATGGTGCCTTACTTGAAAATAGATGTACAGTGTACTCTAGAATGATATCCTGTTCCCTATGTTTAATATTAGTTTTTCAAAAATTTGTATGAGCCAGAAATCCTTCTCCTTGTTCCATTTAATTTGGATATTTAGAAAATGGAAAATACTCTTTTTAGCCAAGTAAGGGCATTATGACCAACAATAAAAGCCAGAATGTACCAAGGTCACCCACAAAGAACCACAAATAATATATTTGACAGTTTATACTGAATGCATATGTTAATAGAAATAGACTAGAGTGTCCATGTAAAATCACTTGAAAAAAATTCAAAAATTTATATTATAATACAATTTCTACTGATATTTTTATTCTTTTATCCACATTTTAGATGCTATACTTGAGACTCTCAAGAGATGCTTGAGATTCCAACGCAAAAGATTGGCTATCTGTGACTTAAAAACTATTCCCAAAAATTCTCTGAATAAGAAATTTTCCTTGTCTCAATTAAAAAGCAACAATGCAATTCCTGGATCTAGAAGGTCACCATAAATATATATTCCTAAGGAGAAAATTTGAAAAAGCAAACTTTGAGATCACAAAGTAGAAAATGCTTATCCATGCTGAGGAAGTTAGTCAAGAGTGGTGATGAGGGTCCTAAGCTGCTCCAAAGCAAACCACATCTTTTTAAAAAGCAACTGAGGTTTTCTTAGGTTTTTGTTGTTGTTTACCACCAAAGAATATATGAATTTGAAAGACCTTGCACACAAAGGAGCTCTCTTGATCCGTGGAACATAAATGTGTCAGTGTCTCAACAAGACATGATATACTATCATCCCTGCTCTAACAAGAAATTCAGTGACTTGTCCAAAGTTGTGAGAGCCAGTGGCTAAGTCAAAATGCTCCTGAATCTGTCAAAAATTCAAAACTTAAAAGCTGGGGTTGTAGCTCAATGGTAGAGCACTCACATAGTATGTATGAGGCACTAGGTTTGATTCTCAGCACCACATAAAAATAAACAAACAAAATAGAGGTATTATGTCCACCTACAATTAAAAAAATATTAAAATAAAAAAATACCTACTGAGAAGGTTTTAAAAATTTTAAAACCTATTAATTTATACAAAATATGATAACCAGTGGCTGCAACTCTAACTCTTACTTTCTTGCCCTCTCTTCCTTCTCCTTCTGCTCTTTACTCTCACACATACATATACCACATACCACTTAAGTTATTCTCAAAATCTGCTTAATGGGCTGATTTTTTAAAAAAATATTTCTTTTAGTTGTAGATGGACACAATACCTTTATTTATTTATATGTGGTGCTGAAGATTGAACCCAGTGCCTCACACGTGCTAAGCAGGTACTCTACCACTGAGCTACAACCTCAGCTCTGGCTTATTTTTATTGTATCACATTGTACTGTTATTGAGTATTTTCGGGGACTGGAGCATTCATATTAATAGACTTGGATATTTAACTTACTACAGAACCACTAAATATGCCATATCAGGTTTGCCAATTTTTAAGAGTTAGAATAAAATATAATTTACTCATGACTAAAAATGCATTGTGCATAAAGTTATAATGCATTGATTGTTCAGTAATATCCTGGAAGGATATCACATACTTACGTAACAGGCACCATCTTTAAAATGACAGGACATGTCTGTTTTGGTAACACAACTGATCCTAAGGTCTCTGATGAGAACAATGAAGATGATTTTTAAAGCAAGAAAACATTGTCAGAATTGTTATATAAAATGCTAAAAAATCCTACTTTGCAATTGTAAATTCACATATTAACACTTTGTTTTATTTTGAAATCAGAAATCCTTACTTACAGTTCTTAAAAATAATAATGTGGCATCTCATTCTGAAGCTTACTATGTTTTACATCTCTATAAACATCTTCATGTTTGGGGCTGTTAAGAAAGGGAGGAACAGTAGAATTAATCTGAGTTAAGTTTCCTAAGTACATATATGAATATACCACAGTGAATCTCACCATCATGTATATCTGCAAATCACTAATTTAAAAAACACTATTAATAAATAGCAGAAAGATCAGTAGAGTAGAGGGACCGGAAGAAGGGAGGAGTGGGAAAGGGGAAGTACTGGGGACTGAATTAGAACAAATTATATTCTATGCTTTTATAATTATGTCAAAATGTATCCTATTGTCATGTATAGCTAAAACACCTAATAAATAGAACAATAAATATTATTCTAAGTAAAAAAAGAGGTACCCCTAGAGGTCAATATTACTATATTGCATTGTCACAACTTCAAGCTTAAATGGGTTCAAAAAATGCCAATTTATCTATCAAGAGCTCCAGGTGGGATGGTGCCAGTGACAAAGTGTTTGCTTTTGTGTGCCAAGAATTATATTTAGGTCTCTGGCAAAAATTAATAATTACTTATAACATTTTGTAAAACAAGAAATCATCTTGACAGTCTTTCATCTAAAGCAATACCATTTGTTCTATTAGTTTGGGGACTTTTTGCATTGTCAAGGAAAAAATGGTGTGTAATAATAATATCAGTAATAATAGCTACCAAACACTGACCTCTTATCCTGTGCCATGCATTTGCTAAATGCTATTATATTTACTCTGACATTTAAATCCACACAACAAACCTATGACATAAGTACTATTGTTAGCCCCATTTTGCAAACAAGGATACTGAAACTACAGAAGTAGGGGCGTCCAAAGAATATTTTGCTCAAAGAAAATTACCTGAGTGTGAGATTGCATTGGTTGTTTCCTTAGAAAGAGCATTAATATTTACTAAACATCTACCATGTGCCAGGAACTGGGCCAAGTGTTTTATGTAAGTTGCCTCATATTCCTATCAGCTTTATGAGGTTATTATTTTTAAATATATTGTGTAGATGAAGGGAAGAGGGATACAAAGAAGTAAGGAAATTCTCTCAAGGTTGTGACACTAGTGAGGGTAGCTCTGGGATGTCAATCAAGATAGATTTGATCCTTAAAATTTAAGCTTTTTGATGGGCATGGTGGCACATGCCAATAATTCCAACAGCCTGGAAGGCTGAGACAGGATGATCATGAGTTCAAAGCCAGCCTCAGCAACTTAGTGAGGCCCTAAGCAACTTATCAAGACCCTGTCTCTAAATAAAATATAAAAAAGGGCTGGGGATGTGGCTCAATGGTTAATGGGTTCAATCCCCAGTACCAAAAAATATATATAAGTATAAAAAGGGAGGAAATGAATTTAGTTTAATAATAATAGTGTCATATTATTTCCTTGGAAGAATCATGAAAAGTCAATGCCAATGGTAAACTCCTGTACACAGAGCTTTTTATCCTATGGAACACAGGGTTACAGCATTCTGATCACTTTTAGCTTTCAGAGCACAGAGTAAGAACAGGTTGAAACAATTCTCCAGAATTATTTTCAAGTCAAATTGAAAAAAAAAAGCACTAAAAGCAAAATGATCCAAGCTTATCCACTTGCAGCTTCCTTTGAGATGATGAATTAACTCTTCCTCTTCATTAGATCTCCCCTTAGGGCAAGAAGCCAGTCCTTCCTATCTTCAGTGGCCCAAAAGCATTAATGACCTCCTCAAACAGAAACATTCTACAAGCATTTTTTCACTGGAATCCCTTGGGGTGACTGTTAAAAATTGCAGATTCACAAGCCCAAATCCAGAGAGCAGGACAGTGAATCTGCATTCTAAGAAATGCTGAATATCACTTTTACACACAATAAAATTTGAGAACCACTGCATACAGCAATAAAACTCAAATCTAGCATTCTGAATTTGGGATGCTGAAACACAGATAAGCTGAATTTATTTTCACTCTATACAAGGAAGGAAAGGCTCCTTTGAGTTAATATTAACAAGCTGCTTAACGTAAGCTTCTAAGATATTTTAGAAGCACTTACTGGCAAACAGAGAGTTAAGGTCACTCACATCCTTTGCATCTATTCATTATAGCAGGGTATAGAATCTGTAACACATCCATGAACATTATCTTAGCAGTCCTTTCTTAACCTTTAAAGATCCCTATATAAAGTTTGATGTTCCCCTAAGGAAATTATGTAACTCAGACTTTACCCAAAATAAGACTGATATTATATCAATTTAGCCCTAAATAATGAAGTTGAACCACATTTCCCTTCTCACAATTGATATCAAATCTAAAGCAAAGAATAGTAGCCTCCATAAAAAATAGCAATTAATTGAGTGCATACTGTATACTAGGTGCAATTACTGCATTAAAAGTTCCCAAGAGATGAGTGTTTAGACTGCATCCTCCTCTTGAACATTCACAATACACACGAACATATAAATGGCTCTGAGAAAACCTTGAAGGAAAGAAATCTATTTCTTAACTCACAGCTGCCAAAACCTATTTGATCACATCCCCCAGATTTTATAAGGAAATCCAGATGTATGCTTTGAGAATGTGCTGCTGTACACCAGTATTTCTCAAAGTGTTGTCCGTAGTGGGCTGAGGTATAATCCAGCGGCAGAGTGCTTGCCTAGCATGAGTGAGGTCCTGAGTTTAATCCCGCAGCACTGCAAAAAACAAATATTATCAGTGCATCATAATGCAGTAAAGATCCTTGCCTCAGACCTATAGCATCCATCTCTGTAGGAACTTCAGGAATCTGCATTCTTAAGGAACACTGCTCTAGGGTATACCAGAAGAATCAGTGGTTGCTCTGACAGTTAAGGGAAATCATTACAACTATACTCCTAAGACTGACTGAAAATTAAGCAATAAATTCCAAATGTGGAAACTACTCAGTGACTACATTTGGATGTTTGATATTTCACCATCTGACCAGTCCGAAAAAGGGCTGCTTATAATGGGGACAATGTTTTCCCTTAAGTAATATTCTGATAAACGGAAATGCTTCCCCCAAATTCTGCTGCCCTCAGGGTATAAAAGGAGGCCATAGGTGGGCAGATCTTCTCTTCCACTTGCTAAGCTGTAGGACTATAGTAAAGCCACCTTACCAACTCTGTTTCCTCATCTAAAAGATGAAAATGAATATCCTGACCTCAGAGAGCCATTGTGAGAACTAACTGGGGCAGTACATAGAAATCTTCTACTACAAATAGAAAGTTCAAAAAAAATGTTCCTTCCTTTTTCCCCTTCTCTCCCTTCCCTTTTCCTCTGGTATAGCACTGTGATGTCAGCTTTAGTGCAAGGGGTAGGCAGGAAATTTTACTGTTGAGTTTAGAGCAGCTACTCTCTTCCAAGGGTAGTTTATTTAATGAGCCCCCATGTCGGCAATAGGAGGGCAAGTACAAGGTATTGAAGTAGCTATTCAATTCTGCTAACTAGGAGCTGACATGCACTAGGCTCCACAGAGATGAAAAGACAAGTCCTGCCCTCATGGCAGAGTAGTGACAAAACCAAGTGTGTCTAGTGTGGCAGAAAATGAGGACTCTTTTTTTCTGGGGGCCAGAGAGAGGGATGCAGCTGGTCACAGAGGCAAGCCAAACTAATGCAAACTGCATTACAGCTAGGTTAAACTAGAGAGTCCAAGGACACCCAATGTCATCTTTATCTACCCAGAAAAGCCAAGTGCTGACCTAACCCAGGGCTACAGTTCCAGGGCTCAGTTCCAGCAGCCAGCACAAAGCCAGTCATAGGCTGCATTGTGCTTTGTGCCTGGTGCTGTACCACATATAGGACAAAGCCAGTAAAGCAGAGGTGATCCCTATCTCAGCAACTTGTGAAAAGAGTTGGAGATCATTGCCATTGTTAATTTTTAAAACATTGATTTAATCAGAATCACATGACAATTGGTGTTCAAACTAATTGGAATATATCTTTCCTAACATTTCTTCCTCCTTTTAGCAATTCTTTGTGCTGGGTGCATGGATAGGGGAGGAGAGAAGGGGAGCTATGAGGTTCTGTGATGCTTTTACATGGAACATTTCCTTGTCTATCAGTGCTTCCCTCTGGCTTAAGCTTCTTCAGGTAATGGGATGAACTCCAGGAAGTGGGGCAGTTCCCTCTCTACTTTCATCTCTTCCCATATGTAGCAGGGCTTTGGGGGTGGGCAAGGTTAGCATTTCTCAGAGATGGAGGGGAGGAGGGGAAAGAGGACTAGAGGATGAAGTGCAGACTTGCCAGCCATCTCTTGAATCTTCCATTTAACCCTATGCCAAGCTTCTACCACCACCACTAAGGAGAAAGCATACCATAATTACTCTATGAATAGCACAGGTGTTGTTTCTAAACAGAAAAAAAAAAGAAGAATGACAGGGGAAAGGATTATATTAAGCAAAGGTTGTTTTTTCCTGATTTTCTTCTAGAAATGTGTGTAGGGACAGGCTACAATGAACAGCCATAACTGAATACTCAGAGTAAACTATGCAAGCCATCTGAAAGCATAAGTGAGGTTTAAAACTGTGGTCTGGTTTCAGTTGTTTAGCCTAGAATCCACTGGACAACTGTGCTTCATTCCTAATGTCTAACTCCTCAAATAGCCTTTCAGTACTATCTGATGCTGCTAAAGGGCAAAAGGTGCTGACAGGACCATGGACATTTCTGCATTGCCTTTTCCCCCCAGCAGAACAAATAGTGTTCAGATCTTGCAAAGCCAACAAAACTGCAGCATAGGTCAGCTGCAAACTCCCCCTCATCAGAGACCTCCCTGAGCCACCAAAGTCAAGGCCATGAGCTCAGGGCCCTCAGAAGGTCGCTGAAGACGACAGTGAGTCTGCAGGATGAGTCAGGAGAATTGAGAAAGCCCAGCCAGTCCCCAGAGCCAGACCTCTCATAAGGCAGCCAAGAAAAAAGCTCTGTAAGAACCTGGAACACCCTGATAATGGAGGAGAGGATGGAGGACAGAAGCAACAGAAAGACAAACTGCCTGTCCTCAGCATTGGCAAAAGAGGAAGCAGACACATTTTATCCTTGACATGTCCCTATTCCACTTTCAAAACCCCTCTCTCCTGAAAGCATAAGCAATGCCAACACTGAAGCCAGCTGGCCAAGCATTTCCTGCCACCTCCAGGTTACCCCCCAAGCCCCAACATGTTTGCTTTTCTCAGACTTTCCCTAATAACCTACTGTCTTTCAAAGCAGTGTCTTGCTTCCTCAGCATTGCTCTGCCTTGCCATTTAATGATAACTGATCTGTGCCGATGCACCAATTCATGAGTCAGTGTGGTCCCTATCAGGGTCACATATTGGCAATTAAACAGCTGTCTCTTAGCAACAGAGTACTTTTTACTCCAAAGAGTCTATGTTGTGAGAGGATTTCCAATGAAGGGAGGGATCTCAGGCAGAGAGCTCCTGGAGGACCCCACATTCAATTCTTTGTATAGCAATACCTCCCTTTTGTGTAAGCATAAGCCAGCCCTACAGATATCTATCTGGCCAAAAGCCTAAAACCAAATTAAGGTCCAGTGCACCAAGATGCCTTCTTATGTGGGTCCCAAGATACAAGAACTTCATCTGAACTACTTCCAACAGATTGCAAACTGCTAATTTGTGATATCACCACCTGGGGTTGAGGAAGTAAATACAGGAATTAAAGAGATTGACCATATTATCAAACTGTGAGGAAGAAGTTTTTAAAAGCAACCCCCCAAAAAACACAAAAATTGCCTGCTAAAAAGTCTTCAAAACCTTACACTGCTCCAAAGGTGCTAAATAAAAGAGTATATAACCAGGAAGGCTTGCCCATGGCATCAGCTGTATACGTAGCACTTGGGCATTACTTGGGAGACAGGGATTTGCTGGAAGGAAGAAGATAATGATCAGCAGTAGAAGCTTTTTCTAAGATGACTGAAGATGAGAGAAACAGCTGGCATTTAGGTTATGCAGCTTGTTAGAGGCTGTAGACTATTGAGGAAACCGTTTGACTTGTGATGGGTCTGATTTCCTAACATAATGTGCTGAGTCACAACTGAGTTTTCAGAAGAAAAGTATATAGTCTGCAGTGCTGAGTTCCAGAATGTCTAAGAAAGCATCTAGTGATGCTAACTCCAAATGGACCTTACCGTCATTTTAAAGAGACTTCTCTGAACAAAGATCGCTGTGACCTCAGCTTTCTTGTGCAAGTGCAGGCCTGGCAAATGACTAAGCTTGTCTTTGGTTTCTTCCTCCTTCCAATTCTATAGCTCAGTCTCCCCACACTCCTAACATTAGGACGCATTTCTCTGGCAGCTTAAGACTCCCT
Source organism: Marmota flaviventris (assembly GCF_047511675.1). NCBI lineage: Eukaryota > Metazoa > Chordata > Mammalia > Rodentia > Sciuridae > Marmota > Marmota flaviventris. The sequence continues at coordinate 106,136,516 of NC_092518.1, forward strand.
GTGGCTCTATTCTGTCAAAGTGTCTCATGATACCTCCAAAATCTCTAGTCCTTTGTCTCCTTGCTTCTTCCCATCATAAGTTTCTGTCCTGAATCCTTCCTGAATGCTCTCTTGTCTACTTCCCAAAAGAAACAGCTGGGGACTTATTAGCTACTATGTGTAAATTTGTCATGGCTAAATCCTCACCTCTTCAAATTAGAGCAACCTGGTTGACAAAGAATGAATTTCTAACAATAACACTTTATGCTTGTATTAGCTCGGGAAAATGGTACTTGGGGACGGGGGACCATTGATATAGTGTTCATCACACGGTGGAAATCGCTGCCTACTTATCCCTAAACATAGGATAGAAGGTAGAAGGTACTATGACTGGTTTAGGGGATGGAAGCAATCTGATTACAAGAGATGTTACTATCATGGCTTACAATCCATTCATAGAGATGTGTCTGTTTCTAAAAAAAAAAAAAAAAAAAAAAAAGCCAGGTATTTTGCCTGTGATTTTTGCTTTGTCTTTTGCACTTGTGCCTTTACTGAGTCTGTGCAAGGCAAAATGAAGTTGCTAAATTGATACTGTATTTTTCCTGGGCCATCTAAAATTTTGCTTTCCTTAAAATGAACCTACCCATAACCTCCATCCTTCACCCCTTTTCAGGGCTCAAGAAGTAGAATTAACTTTACCCAGGAAATGCACTACTGAAAAAAATGTGTTTATAGGAATAGCAATACCATAGACATACCTCATTGATTAATCTGTAATGTAATGACTCCCAAGCAATCTGATCCATTCATTCAATAAAAAAGCGCAAGGTTGATTTTGACTAAACTGAGTAGTAAGGCACACCTGTTGTCAAAATATTAAATACTCCTCTACCAGTTGATAAATAGCCACTAACCCTTGCTCTGGCTGCTTCAGATGCTACTCAAAGATTCCACAGACCTCCATAAGATCAAATGACTAATAGGGTAATGCCTGGCACAGGAAAAGGCCTATAGGTTCTTGTTCCAAGGCTACCCCTGGAACTTATTCTGATTAGATTCCTGTGCCTTCTCATGTGAATATCATCCACAATATCAAGCCAAGCAAGTACCAGGTACAGGTTGTGTCCACAAATATGAACCATAATCGCTTTGCTTAAAGTTACAGTAGTGACACTGAGGTTTGTCTCAATTCACTTGGCCCCATGCATTCTCATGAAGCAGAACATCTATGACCTTCAAAAGGTAGATGACTTGAGCCCTGTTTCCAAAATAGCACTTGGCAAGCAGCCTAGACTCAGATGGGGACAGCAGACACAGGCTGTGGGCATGATGGGCCAGCCCCCTGTCATATCACCTCAGGGGATCCTCAGCCCCATGGGACTCACTAGAAAATCCTTTACATTTGAAAAGCAGAAATTATCTAGTCCACCTGAGCACCTAGGGAGCAGGTCTGTATTCTTAGCCTCTTGCTTCAAGTGCTGAGTTTAGAACAAAAACCTCTGTTCAAGGTCATATGATGAATCAGCTACTGAGTTGGGAGTGAAAAAAAGGGGGGGGAACAAACAACCCACAGCAAGGTTAGCTTGAGCTGCCTCAACCTATAAGAAAATCCTGGCCAAACTATTCATATTCTTCATATATTGTTTTAGTCAGCTTTTTTGCTGCTGTGACAAAAAGACCTGACAAGAACAATGAAAGGAGGAAATGTTTATTTTGAGGTCCATAGTTTCAGATGTGTTCCATAGACAGTAAATGCCATGCTTTGGGGCCCAAGGTGAGGCAAAACATCAAGGTGGAAGAGTGTAGTGGTGGAAAGTGACTCAGAGCATGGTACTAGGGCAGGGAGAGCTCCACTCAACAAGGACAAAATACATACCCCAAAGGCAAGCCCCAAGAGACTCACCTCCTCAGCCATACCCTACCTGCCTACAGTTACCATCCAGTGAATCCCAACAGGGAATTGATTCACTGATTGAGTTAAGGCTCTCATAACCAAATCATTTTACCTCTAAATCTTCTTGCATTGTCTCACAAATGAGCTTTTGGAAGACACCTGGAATCCAAACCATAACTTATAGAAATAGCTTGAAGAATTGCTTTGGAAGTGTGCTAATGAATGTAGGTAGGGAAGAATACTGATTATGGAAGATCTCTATTTAATCAGCAGACCCAAACTGGTGGTAATCTTGTGGTACAGGTGAATATGCACTGAGATTCTGCTTGCTGTCCTTATTTGTATCTCAAGAAAGAAATCACTCATTCTGCCTCAGATATAAGCTCATTTTTTTTTCCCAATGCACATTGGCTACTGTCAACCTTGCACTAATGTAAATGGATTGTCTTTGTTACAAAGGGAAGAAGAAAGAGCCCTATATCTGAATCTGGAAGGTCTGAGTTCTGCTGGTAATTCTAATAACTGTTTTGGTAACATTAAGGGAGGCACATTCTTTTATTTGATTTTCGTCATTTACAAAATAGGGATGACACTGCTACCTACCTCATGGGTTGGCATAGGGAGAAAATACTATTATAGATATGAAAACTATTTGAACACTCCAGTACCTTCCAAATGTGTGAGGAAGTATGTCTGTCTTCAGAAATGTTCAAGGAGTACTTGACAGAATTTATCTAGCACCTCTTATGTGTCCAGCACTTTCATATCCATTAGTTTCATTAATCCTACAGGAATCCTATGAAGGAGATATTAGTTGTCACATGTAAAATGATGAGGGACAAAAATGACAAAATATAACACTATGCTCAAATTCTAATTTTGTTTTAGGAATAAGTAGATTTGTTCCTAAAGGAAACAAGCTTGCAGACACAAAATAGAATTCAAAGTACAAATGACAATGCACAACAGTTAAACATCAACTTGTACCTATTAGATAAAATGGAAAGCAAACATGTGATTATTTCCATAATTTATATCATACAAGCACAATGGAAAACATTTAAGGTAAGGATTATCACCCCAGAAGGAATACATAGGTGCTTAAAATGTAACCAATAAATCCAAACAATTTCCTATGCTAAATGAGACACTACAGAAAGGCAGACATACACATTTACATTGGGTTTAAAGTAGCAGCACTGTGGGGCTTCCCAGGGGACATAAATACTGCCTGGAGAGAGAGTACTGGGTAGAAACCCAAGCGGAGATACAAGGGGGAACAAACACAGGAGGGCTGATTCATATAAATGCAAAAATATGGGAAATGTGTATGAGTAAATCCAGAGTACTGCAGACATGTAGTTTCTTTCTGGGCCAGTGACAGACTACTGCTGTAGCTAAACCCTATTCCTTTCAGCCTTCACCAAAGGAGGGGTGAGACCCCTGAGAAGAGGAGTCAAAGAAAGGGTATTTTCAACATTTTATTTTTTTCAGACATCTCATACAAAGATAATGGGGCCCAGAAATTTGTTTCACCAGGCATTCAGCTGATAATGGGGGCAACTGGGATTCAAATCAAAGTATGTGACCTTATCATACCCATGTCTTTTGCAAGAAAATGCACCACTTCCCCAAACCACATTCCCTCTCTCAGAAATGGTGCCCAACCCTTGGGTGACAGTGAGACTGATCTTTGCCCTTTCTTTCCTAAGTGACCCTCACTATGACCACCCAACTTGTTATACTTGACTAACTTCTGCAAACTTCCTTGCAAGTACTAAACTTCCGTTTCATTGTTCAATAAGGGAAGACTATGTGATCAAGAAACAGAGCTGTTGTCTATTAATAAAGCAACTGAACTTCCCATGGAATCAAACTCATCCATGGCCTTATCTTGTCTCCTTCTCCTCAGCTCCGTGGCACAGAGATCATTGAAGACCAAGACCCTTCTAAAATGTCCCATATCATCTAATACTTATATTACTTAACATATAGCAGACATACAAAATATATGATGAATGAATAAAGACCATTCTCTAACCATGTGCAATGATAAATGTATGTCTTCAATGTCCTAATGTTTTTAGAATCATTGGAATATTTTATCAGAGATTATATTTCCAAAAAGATAAAAAATTGAGATGTATCTAATGATAGCTCCTGAAAGACTCTTCACTTTCTCAGTTTCCACAGTAATAACACTTGTTCTAGTCTCAAATCTAATACCACCAACCAGAGGAACTAGAAGAAGACATCTTCCCTTTTGAAGCCTTAGTTTTCCTCCTTTTAAACCTAACAGTGTAGAGCTATATCAGTAGTTCTTATCACTGACTTAACATGAGAATCATCTGGGGAGCTTTTAAAAATGTTGGTGTTAGATCCTCTCCCCAGGGTTTCTAATTTAACTGGTGTATGGTAAGGTCTGAGCATCAGTGTTCTCTTTAACTCCCCAGTGAGTTTGATATGTTGCCAGGGTTGAGAACTACTGGGCTACATGAGGTCACTTCTTATTCTGAAAATCAATATGCTGACTATAGCTTGATCTCTCACAATACTGGGGCTGCTCTGCCTGTTCTCCACTTTCCTCTCTAATACCACATGCTACAAGTTCTTCATTGAGTTGCTCCATAGCCTAACATCTTGTTTCACCCCATTTACCTATTGACTTAAAACTTCATTTACTCTTGGGGCTCCTAAGCAGTGCTATTTAGATCTACTTTTTAATGCTATGTGAGTCATTTTGTCACCAGAGAAGCTCCCCTGATACCAGGATGTATCCCCAAAGCACTAGCTGGCCTGCCCTGCTTCTAGGCTGGGAAAGCTCAACAAGCTAATATGAGCAGACTGGAGGGCTCTTGCTGATCTGTAAGGAATCTGTAAGCAAAATGCACAACTTTCCGTTTCATTGGACTCTCGTGGCACTGAGCCTGCCCATTCCATTCAGCCCTTTGTCAAGAATGTCCTTGACACTTAAGGAATTGATTTGTTCTTCCTTTGCTTTAAATAATAAGCCAACAGTTACACAGGAATTTTATAAGCTATTGATTTAACATACAAACTGCATTATGGCCCTTGAATGCTACAGCAAGAACCAATGCCTCATCAGCTGGGAAGACCAATATAGTGACATCTTAGCATTTTCTTAACCTGTCAAAATATCCCCGAGCTCTAGGTTTGCTGAAGAACAGACATGTCAAAGATTTAGAAATGTCAGATTAAAATATTATGGGCTATTTTCAAAAAGACATGGTCCTTTTTAACCACTAGCATTCTATCAACAATGCTTTTTCAGAACATAGGGCTGCTAAAGGAAGGCTCTCTTTCAAAAGAATATTGTGAATGCCTTGCAGGGAACAGAATGTCTCTCAAGGTCATAAGATGGCTTTATTCTAGAAGCACTCACCACAAACATTTGCCTGCTCTATGTGCAGATGAGAAGAGCTGAAAGTGTGGCAGGACAAGAGTGGCAGAGAGCCCAGAACAGGAATCTGAATGAAAAATTCCCACAGTACCAAGATCCTAAAGTACAGATTTGTAAACTTAAAATCTGGTGTGGCCTTTTAGTTATACATAGTTTCATTACCCTTCAACGAGAGGAAAGTATAGAGGTATTTTATTGTAGACCCTTGGTCAAATTGTCAACAGTATGAGAGATCGTTCTTCCCTTCATTGCCAAATACCTTGGAAGAGTAGTCATCAATTCATTTTGTCCATTCATTCTTTAAACCTGCCTCTCATATTTACCACTCTGCTGAAATTGCTCATGTTAATATACCAATGATCTCCTGATAGCTAAGTCCTGTGGCCACTCTCCATTCTGATTCTTATTGACACCTCAGTAACTATTGGACACTGTTGACCATCCTTTCCTCCTTTGCTTTTGGTGATGTGATCTCTCTCCAGATTCTATTTTTCTCTTTTTAATTTTCAGTAGGTTATCTAAACTAGTATTCCTTTATCTATGTCTTAAATGATGGACATTTTTCTTGGATCTTTTCTCACTTTTACAAATGTACCTTTGCTATAACTTATGGAACTCTCAAATAATCTCTCTCTTAATCATTCTTCAAAACCTTAAGCCCATGTTGTCAACTACCTTTTGAACATCTGCACCAGGAAGTCCAACAGACTCCTATCGCCATTGCCAGTCAGGTTCCTCTCTCTTGTATTATTTCAATTGCTACAATAACTTTCTAACTGGTCTCCCAACCTATAGTCTCCTTCTCATTTCTAGTCTACCTTCCTCAATTTTTTCAGAGTTTTCTCTTGAAAGCATATATCTGATATTGCCACTCGGTTTTAAATCTTTTAGTGAGTCTTCCTTCGTTTAGTGAGTCTTCCTTCTATCTATAGAATAAATCTACTCTTTATCCCATGTCATTGAAGATCTCTAACAAGCTGGCCCTATTTTATCTTTCTAGTTTAATTTCTGGTATCTCCTCTGTTATTCTTACCACTCCTCAACACCTCATTTCTACCTATCTGGAGCTGAACCACTCCTCATATTTGCTATGCTAGCTCATGTATCAGTTCTTTGTTTCATGCTAATTCATATGGCTGGAAGAATCTTCCCTCCTTCCCCTATCTATATCCCATTTTTAAAAATATCATCTTGTCCAATTAAAATATCACTTCCTATATAAAATCTCCAGAAAGAATTAATTGTGGTCTTCTCTGGACTCTTGAGCTTTCTACAGACCATTATTTTAGCACCCAAATACATTGTTTTATAATTTTCTGGGTAAGAGCTCTTTATTTAAGGGCTGGAATTCTGCTTCAGCTTCATATTTAATATCTCAGACCCTGGCCTCACATGGACCTGGGATTGATTACCAGCTTTAATTACTTACTAGATATGCAATCTTGGGCAAGTTAACTAATGTCTCCAAGTCTCAGCATTCTCATATGTAAAACTGAGGTAACAACAGTGTTGCAGAAAGGATAAATGAGATAATGCGTATGAAACACTTATAGTGTCTGATGCATAATAAACACTCAACAAAAGTTAGCTATGTTTGTTTTTTTCTGTGTGTAGCATATGGTCTTGCACAGATTTGCACTCACTCAATAAATGGTTACTGAATAAATTAACCATAGCATGGAAGCTCTAAGAACACTTGCTAAATGGACAATTTCTTCCTTTATTGGATCTTGAGATTCCTTTCAGAGGCACAAAAAGTGGGTTATGTAATGAATTTCACTCTTTGTAGTCAAATCATTGTATTAGCAATAGGGGTAACCAAAAGTTTTATGAATAGACTTTTTAACTTGAACCTGAACTTATCACATCTTTATTCCCAACAAATTCGTGTTTTGAAAAGCACAACTCAATTTTTTTTGCCAGATAAACCCAAAGATTCCTTTTCTACTTTAACATTTGGCAAATAGGTTGATTCGATTAATGTGATAATAATTTAATAGAGCAAGCAGTAACTTTAAACATGTAATGGTGATTGAACCCAGCATGCTTAAAAATACCATTCTCTGAGTCAGGTTCAACAACATGCCTTGAAATTGGGACCCTAGATATTTGATTCATTCCAAACTCCATTCCCATTAAATATTTAAATTAATGGCATTTATAATATTTTCCCCCTTTTACCTATAATCCACCTTAATCTCTTGACTTCCATTTTAGTCATGAATTCCTGAAAGATTATGTTTCATACTCAACCTATAGTAATCTGTTTAATATCCCTTGATAAGGAATATCCTTTAGAAAAAACCAAATTCTGGCATACTTAAATAGAATCCCTGTTCTTTGAGAAAAGGTAAACACTCATTTTTCCCTTTACTTATTCCTAGAAAAGACCCAGAAGAAGACACATGTCAATAGTGAGTGAGTATGGAAACTAGACATTTGAAGTTATTATCACTTTCATAAAAATTAAGACAACACCAGTTCCAAAAGTTTAGAAAATAATTATGGGGGTTCGTCCAAATAAAATTAAAATCAGTTTTGCATGTTTTCCCATTCTTGTTTCATTTGTCTACATTTTTTAAAAGTTTCCCTTCCAATAATTCTCTGGAACACAGGAAGATTTTAAGAACTACAGAAAACTAGAGTTCTAATTGTATGACTGCCTAGAATGGTTTCAGTTTTTCGGAGAAAGATACTCTGAGAATATAGATGCTATGTCCCAAATCTCTGGTGAATTTTATCTCTGTGCACACACACTACCCATTTCAAAACAAGGTGTTGGGGATCTGCTAATGAGCTGATCTTTGTTATCTATTTGATAACCAATCATACCCATTACTAACTTGAACAAAGGCTGGGACCAGCACCTTTTACTTCAATTTAGATTCTGAAAGACAAATGGGATGAAGAGAGATGGGGTTCTCCACTGATAATAACTTTAATCTTCATGATATTAAAAATAAGAATTAAAAAAGCAGAGAACATTGAAAAAATTCCACTGAGATCCCAAAAAGAACAATACAATATGCAAATAGTCATTCTTGTATGCCATTTACTATGAGAACAGAAAGGAGTTGAAGCTTTAGGATGTGTTAAATCATATGAATACACTTTTTGACTCTAACTCCCTGTCCTTCCCCCACCCCCACCCTGACACACTTAGGATAATATTTATTTTCAATTACATTTTATATGATTGCGAAAACCTGCTGTTGGCATTAATTTTTGCTTAGATTTAGGGCCTTCTTACCTTTGTTTCTCAAATTAGTCTGCCTTTATTATCTTTTGCATGTCCTGAAACCTACAAATTCTTCCTCCTTAGGTCCCTTTTTTCACTTATTTGTCTAGGCTAAACGATTTAATGTCATAGATTTCATAATATGTTATGTTGTTATTGAATCACTTTTGTTTAAGGCTTGTCCCCTCAACTAGAACATGAGTTATTTGGCAGGCAAAACATATTACTTCTTTTCTATATGTTGTGGTTCTTGTCATGTACACTGAGCTACTCAGGCAAGGACTATACCTTCTTCACCTTTGTCTCTTCAGAACTTATTGCAATACCTGTCAATGGAGATATTCAATAAAGTAAACATTGAATGAATGGATGAATGGACAGATGAATAAAAAGACAGTATCCAAGAAACATTTTCTAGCTTATTAGTGGATTTCAAAGGACTCATCACCAAGAAAGGTAGCCAAGAAGTGTGAATAAGTCAGTCAACACTTACTGAGAACCTACTATCTGCCAGACCCAGACAAGGTGATGTAGGCCTAGAATTTAAAATCAACTGTATATAAGTCACAGAGTGAAACACAATTGCCCAATTACTTGACTTTTAGTCACTGTTGGCTTAGATACTTTTCTCTATTGCCTGGAGTAAATCAGTTTGGGAGGCATAATATTGCCATATTTTGTATAATTCTCTTATCATAGGTGGAGTCAAATGGTTTAAGTAGTGGGAAGTGTAGTCACTTCTGTGGTGTCTTCCTTGCTTTATAACCATCCCTTTCGGTCAATAGGAACAAGAGTAGATATTCTGAGTTTTGGTGAAGACATTGAAGACAACTGGCTAAAGATTGATAAGTAAAGGTCTTGGGTATGAGGAAGGAGTTGCATTCAAGGCTCTTTGAACTTTCCCTTTTAAGCCTTTGTTTCCATTTTAGAATAGAGACTAGAGCCTTCCAGATTCTCCTGCTGTCCCTCTGGCACCTCTTAGGAAAAAAAATTGCTTCAATAACAATAACAGAGCAGCAAAAAAAGGAATAATGGAAATTATCATAATAGCATGGGCTTGTTGCCCCAATGTCGTCAGCCTCTCAGCAACCAACCCTGTGGAGCTGCCCTATGCTTGTCAATGAGGGGATAAAAAGGATATGGAAGAGACATTTTATGGGGCTATTTCAGCTGCTCATTTTAAATACACTCTCCATCAAATATAGTGAGCTGGGACTTGGAGATCACAGACAGCTGGGCTGCTTGAAAAGGGAAAAGACATTATGGTAAATTGTATTATTGTACATTTACTGAGTTCCAGGGTGTCTAGGAGGGCCTTAAAGGTCCAAGAGAGCATTTCCAAGTAGCAATTTGAAACACTGCCATGCTGAGGGTAAGCCCAAGGCCAGCTAATGTGTCCAGTGGCATGAAACCATGACTTTGGTGGTTGGGAATTTGGTTAGGGGTTAGAATGGACTTTGTTAAAGAGTAGAAGCACTTGGCATGGGAGGCAAAAATGAATGTTTATATGGAAAGATTTAATAACACCATTGAGTTCACTCCCTGGCCTCAGTGATGCCTTCTAATACCAAGGATCCAATCAAAAGCAGATGTCTGAATATGAGGTTTAATGACAATGCCTCACCATGTCCAATATCATTCACTCCTATACCTCACCCCTCAGCACTTAGGAAAGCAAATATAAAATATATCTAGTCCAAAGGTCCAACTCAAGCAATCGTCCTAACAAGGCTGGGTAAAGTGAGTGGCTCCTTTGGATTGCTAGAGACCTAGGAAAATTAGAATATTGTTGATGAAGAAAAGTTAGGGTTGCCAGATTAGGAGGATAGTTCAACACAGAGGTCAGTAAAGCAGTTGGTTTAATTATACAACACATGTTTACAAAATGGGGCACATGCTTTATTGAGCCTGATGGCCACAGGCAACATACATACTTAATTCAAAAAGAGAAATATCTCCCTGGTGTGAAATGCTAGAAACTGTGTTCAACCCACCAGGACCCTGCCTGTCTCCATGCTAGGTAGTTAAAATTTGCATTGGGGAAATCTGAGAGCTGGAAAACTCCTTAGAGATTAGAGACTGACACATTTTCTTGGCAGATGGAGAAATGGAGGCCCGAGGTAGACCTGAGGTTACACTGCTAAGATGACAATCCAGGTCCTCTGACTCTCCATGTGGATTTAATTTCCCCTATACCATGTATACTATTTATACTACACTCATCATGATGACCCTGAAGCTGTAAAATACTCTTGAGATATCTAATTATTAGAGAACCATAGTTTGTTCCTTCCATTGCCAGTATGCCATGAATTTCATTGTATTTACTTCTTTTAACTTTTATATCTATAAGGAATGTCCATTAAATTAAACTTTAAATCAATCTTAATAGCCTATCCCCTAACCTAGCCACATAGCATATTGTGTTAGGAAATGCAATGTACTCATTCCTTCAGCATCCATCTCCTGGCTTACTTAGAGGATTCATGTCTGCCCAAGAACTAGAGAAAGGAAACTGAGGAAGAGTAAAGGACAGAGGCCAACTTTAAAAACAAGGTACTTATCTGGTATTATATTTTCTCTTTCTGTTTCCTCCAAAGCATCTATACAACATGGGACACACAGTCATCTCCTTAAGTGTTCAGTGGTTGATCACAGAGGTTTTCAGTCTGTGATGTGTTACCGCAGATGGAAAAGAGGGCCATTGGCTGAGTAAGATGAGTCATAGTAGCTTAGCAGAAAGATCATATATTTTGTACTTAAGTGGACCTGAGTTGAGATGACATACATAGGGGCCTAGCATGGTGTTTGGCAAATAATGAGTACTCATGAAATGATTTCATTATTTCTCATATTTCTCCTATTGTCTCAGTGACATTCATACTTATGATTATTATGAAGCAAATATGTTCCACAGGGACTAAAGTTGCCCAAGGGAGCTGGATCACTAATCAGGTACTGAGGGGGGAGTAAGAATGCTAAAACACAGGGGTGTTTGCTAAATGTATGAATTGGAAGGGAGACAAAAGAATTTCTAGTTCCTATACTTAAGGACCATTTTGCAGAATTTTTACTGGAGGAGCACACCCTCTCTTGCCATGGTAGAGTAGTCCCAGATGTTTTTCAGTATTCCACTGGACTTTTGTTGACACCTGAAAATGGGCAAGGCCAAGGTCCTCATGAATACTAGCTACTTGAGGGAAGCTTATTGTGATGCTCCCTAATCTCCTGAAGAGCACCTGCAGTTTTCCTAATTCAACCCTAAGGTCCTAATCAAAACTAAGCCATCTTGTGTCCTATGATTCCAGGACCCTGTCCTTTAATACAAAACTAATTTATTCTGAGGTAGTAATAATCACTAATATCTCATTAATTCCAGGGAATCTGGATATAATATTTTCATTTTAATGAACACTCTGTGCCAACCTAAAGCAGTTTGGTAGAAATTTATGGAACTTGAGTAGGTTGTCATGGGATCTATTCATGGCCATATAGGAGCATTTTGGTATTCCTCAAACTGTACCATGTGGGCAGCTCTGCTTCAAATCATTCTAGCAAGTTAACTGAGTATAAATTATAAAAATAACAAAAATATGAGAAAATTGCCTACTCAACCTATGTGTAGGGCCTCCCAGCTGTCACTTTATTTAATTGTGTAGACATTTTGAACACCTACTCTGAACCTGGCACTGTGCTGGCTGCTGTGGATACAAAGATGGTTATGACACATCCTCAAGATCCTAGTTCTATGGTCCAGCTGGGGCCCAAACAAAACTTAGAGCTGCTTATTTAATTGGCAAAAGAAGTAAAACAGCAGGAAAAAAAGCTGGCAGCTGTTTACTTATAACTGCTTACCATCATAAACCGCCCTCCCTTCTTTTTGTTTCAAACACAAAAATGATGAAGATCTTCATTTAAAAGCACCAATCTTAGAGGTAAATTTGTGTACAACCAGAGATATAAAAAAATCGTGCTGTATATGTAGAATATGAATTGTAATGCACTATGCTGTCATATATATCAAATTAGAATTAAAAAATCATTAAAAAGGGGGAAAAAGCTAAACAAAGAACAAGTGATCAGAGAAGTGAATTCTGCAAAGGGCAAATTGCTAGTCTTTTCCAAAACAAATCAACATTGTCCACCAGGTAATAGCCTTTGAAAGGAATTCACTAATTAAACCTGCCTTTTTTTTTTAATCATGACGATTAAAAATATTAGCACATTGGAGATCTCAGGAAAAAAGTGGCAGCAAATTCCATTTAGTTTAATCGAAATATTTTCTCCTGTGATAAAGAACCATAAACCTGATTTTAAAGGAAATGTAAAATATTCAAGCCAGAGAGAACCTTAGTAATCATTGGATCCTCATTATTTCAGGGAGGAGACAGGCTTAGAGAGGCCAAGTGATATATCTTTGGCCAAATCTCCAGAAAATAACAGAGGTAGGATCAGATTCCAGAGTTCCTTAATGCTACTTGTTAATTAATCTAGTCAGTCAGTCAACTAAATTTCTTGAGCACTTACTATCTGTCAGGCATTGTGCTAAGTTCAGGTAGTATGGAATACACAAGTAGATCTTATATCTGTCCTTATAACCCTGGGGAAGACAAACATTAAACAAATAATAAATTAATATTTATATTTATAAATCTGATCCTCACTATAAAGGATAAGTATAGAAAGTTACAAAAGCAATGTAGCCTTGTTGAAGGAATAAGACAAGCCATGGTTTAAGAAATGAAAGATTAGGGTAAATTCTCTACTTGGGTAAAAATTGCCCCATGTGGCTAGTGATAGAGGTTTGAAAACAGAAAATATTCTAGATAGCATATGGAAATGTACTGTCAGTCCAAAGCAGATCTACCTCCCAAATGTTTCTCCTGTCAGAATCAAAACTTCCTGCCCTTTCTATAATGCAGCAAGATCTCCAGTCTAGTTTATTTTTTCAGAAGCATTGGAGTGTAGTGTAGAGAAAGTCATTGTAGTCATCTGGACTTTTAAAATACTTATTAAATCACTTCTCTATTTAAACAGTTATTTTTATTTACCAATGTCATATACTAAGGCAGATAATCAGCATTTCAAGCAACTATAAAGGTCATATCCTCATGCTTTTGCATGGTACCTGAAATAAAATAAATCCATATTCAAAGCAGTCAAATTTAAGTGATGCTCACTGAAAATAAGTCCACAATTCAAAGGAGAAATATAGAATAATGAAATTTTCACATATATATGCAGAAAATAACATGTTAGTCGGTAACAGCCAGATCATAACCCCTTCCAGCCCTTATTAGAAATGCCCTAACCACAACACAAACAACTAATACTATGCAGCAGTTGCCAACCTCACAAGGACAGGACAATTAGAAGGATAATTCTGAAGCTCTCAGAAGTCCTAATTTTTGCTTCATTGCCTTGGATGTACCCATAATCCAGCCCCCTGCTTTCACCTCAGGTTAAAATGAACTATTAATAAGTAAGTAGAAAGGTGGTTGCCAGAAGCCAGAGGTAGGGAAGAATGGGGAATGATTGTTTAGTGGATACCAAGTTCCATTTTTACAATATGAAAAGAGATACAGAGATGGATGGTGGTGATGGTTGTACAACATTATAAATGTATTTAATACCACAAAACTGTACACTTAAAAACTGGTTAACATGGTAAATTTCATATTATATTTATTTTACCATGATAAAATTTTTAAATGAATTGTTGATATTAAGCATGATCATTTGCAAGCAATGTGATAATAATAAAAGCAACTCTGTTACAGGCACTATAATCCATATTATTATATGGTTTATATCATTTAATTCTCACAACAGTATCTATCCTCACACTGTTACAGGCACTATAATCCATATTATTATATGGATTATATCATTTAATTCTCACAACAGTATCTATCCTCACAAGAATAAAATCACTGTAATGACAAAGATTTGTGGTCATCTTGCTCAGAGAACAGTGATTGGTACAAAGTGAATGCTAAGTAAATATTTGGCAAAGTTGAAGTCCAGCCAAAGCAATCTTCATCTAGAGTCTACTTAGCCATTGGACAAAATGCCTTCAAGGTATCTATCCTTTAGGTCCCATTCATTTAGGTCCTTATTACCCCTCATCTGGAAACCATAGTATGCTTCTAACTATTCATCTTCACTGCCATTTCCATGCTTCCCAAGTTTGATAACTCTTCCTGACATAACACTTAAGCCTAAGGATACCTCTTTCTGAATAGCCTTCCAAATGTTATAGGCCCTGCTTAGTCACCATGAAGGCATTTCAAATAGTTCCAGGTTCATTTCCTAACTAGCATTTGCTATCTATATAATATTGGTCAAGTTATGTTACTTTGAAAATCACTTGCCTTCTCTGAGCCTCAATTTCTTATTTATCTCCCAGATTTCTTCCAGGTCTCATTTCTTTATACTAACCCATTAGTACCCCAGATCTCTAGCTGTTATGGTTTGGATATGTGGTTTTCCTCAAAAGTTCATATGTGAAACAATGCAAGAACATTAAGAGTTGAATGATTAGGTTATGAGATCATTGACCAAATCAGTACATTGATCCACTTGAATGGATTAACTGGGTGGTAACTGTGGGCAGGTAGGGTGTGGTTGGAGGAGGTAAGTCTCTGGTGGCAATGCCTTCAGGGTATATTTCTGCTTCCTGACTGTCCTGTCTTGAGCTGCTTTCCTTCACCACACTCTTCTGCCATGATACTCTGCCTCACTTTGGGCACAGAGTAATGGAGTTGGCCATGGACTGAGACTTCTGAAACCATGAGTCCCCAAATAAACTTTTCCTCATCTAATTGTACTTGTCAGGTCTTTTGGTCACAGCAACAAAAAAGCTGACTAAAACACCAGCTGTCCCATTCTTACTGGTTTACTGCCCCTTGCAGAAGTCCTACAGATCAGTCTGGCATCTTGAGAATCTGCTAGACTTTCAGTTCCTAAGGAATCTGTCTGCATTTACTGAATATGTAGAATTCAATGACTCCTTACCTCTTTTGAAGAGCCATTGCTACTATTTCTGCCTTTATCCCTACCTAAGCCCTTTTATGCTTAAGATCTAGAAATGAAAGAAGGAGCAGGATGACTTCTGCCAGGGAATTTGATGATCAGAGGTTGAAGTCATGAATATTAAGTATTTGAGAAGTATTAGCTATATAAAGCTGTTAGCTTGTTGATAGAACCTAGAAGGACTCCGATGAATAATTCCTACATACTTACCTTTTTTTTCCCATGTTTTCCTTTTCTGAAAGGAAATACCACACTAAAATGAGGAAAATAAAAGTCCTTGTTTTATAGTCAAAAATATTCATTCATTTTCTTCTTGCTTCCTTCTATTTTCATAAGCAACACTCTAGGGTCCTAGAAAAGTAATGTTATCCTTATATATGGAAATGATATTGTTGTCTCAGGTTTGCCTGGGACTATTCCCTTCTGTGGCTCCTCCTCCTTATAAGCCTTCACACTCCCAGATGCTACTTACTACCTGGATGCCAAGAATCTGCCCAGTAGTAGAAGTCTAACTGATCCCCTTACAAACTGGCCTGTGATTTTGGCCTGAGCAGGGTAGGGAATTTCCAGCCACTTCCCTCATTATCTCTGTATCTATCACTGCATCACAAAGCAACAGAGTTGTCCCCATGACAAATACCCTCTCAGTCCTTATGCCACTCCCCAAGGCTTCTACCTTAAAAGGATTCATGCTTCCTCTCCTGGAATTCAATTCACAAATGTTTCTGACTCTGGAATACTGATGGTATTATTATAAGTAGAATGGCAAAGTGATACATAGCAGCAATAACTATCCACCGAATGGATCAGTTCAGGGTGAGCTTCTTAGGGGAAATTATATTCCAGGCAGACAGCAAGCACCACCTTGGCTCTCTGAAATTGATTGGATGACAATCCAATTACAACCTGTACCTGATCATTTCATACATTGTGAAAACATATTGAAATCAGAAGACCCTTCATTTCAGAGGAGTGGAATATTCCCCTCAGCTCTTGGCCTGTACCTAATGGGAGTTTAGCACATAAATAAGGCAATGACATATAATAAAATAATGACTCTGTTCATTAAAAGCTAAGTTATCTACTAGCAAATGTATTATTTCATAGTAACAATATACCAGGGAATAAGGCAAGCAGGTGCAAATGGCAAAATCTCTTCTAAAGACGCATAACTGGATTGTATGCTCAAATAGCAAATACACATTGAGGGCCAGGATAATTGGTCCTTTATCTTCTCCTTATAAAAACAAAGGTTTATTTGCCCTTTAAATGGTCCAATAAAATTAAATTGGCACCCTATGGTGTGTGCTGAATACAGAATCAGAAATAGGAAGCAATAAAAAAGAAAGAGCAAAAGTAGAAAAATCTAAAACTCAGAACAGTGTAGAATAACAATGTAGAAATATAATGCAGTTCCCAATAATACTTCCTACTTGTGTAGCAGATCCCAAGACAGCCATTTCTGAAAGCCAGAGATTACCAAGTGGATCCACAGTACCTCAAAATCAGAGGCTGCTTATCTTTGGAGCACTGCCAGAGGATAGAAAAAGGGCAGGGCAGGGCCAGACAGGAAGTGACTCTCCACCAAGAAGAAATTCAAAAAACTTTGAAAGTAAATGCAGTACTCATAAAAAGGAATGCTTTGTGGTACTCAAAATGTCTTTTAAAGTATTTTCCTGTAATCCTTCCAAAGCTGCTCACGTTAAGATCTTCAGAGAAAAGGCACAACAAAAACCTCATAATACATAAGTGTACAGCAATCCAACTTCCAGGAAAAGGAGAAAGTCAGTGCTTGCTAACTGATGAACATGAAACACAGTAAATAATAATAATCAAAAAGCCATTTCCTCCTGTTTTCTAATTTTGATGTCCAGACACATAAATATTTGTTTAATGAGTGACAGCACATTGATAATACGTTCCTGTAGTAACTGGATAGATGAAAGAAAAGGGAAATTGTGTTATCATTCAATTACTTTTTGCATCAAATGCATTCATGTACTTAGAGAAATTATTAATCATGCACATAAGAATTTTGACTTAATCTCAGAGGCTTTATAGAAATTCATTGTGTATTGTATTCCAGTGGTCAGATAAATAAGGAAAGAGAGGGACACATAAGTCTCAAAGAATACTTCCTTTAAAATAACTATCTAGAGGTCATATCTCTGCCTCCAACCAGGAATGCATGGTCAGCCTGAATAAATTATGTGCACGTGCATCTTGACAGGAAGTTTCTAGGGACCTCTCCTAGCTTTCCCAGGCTAAAAGGACCAAATATTCTTTCATAGCTAAGGAAGTACATGTTTTGTTTTCTCTCTGTCTGTGTCCCAGGCACTCACCAAAGGACTCTGCACTTGGTGTACCTTCAAATGCCATTGCTGCCTGGCTTCCACTTATGCTCAGTACCACCCACACCTCTCTGGGTCTGAGACTACTCAGAAATAGATGAAAACCAACATGGGAGGAACACTGGCCTAAGTGGAAGCCTCAAGGATGAAAGATAGCAAAACATAGTCATAGTGTCACTGTCTACAATTCAGATTTGGGGAGTCTAAAACCAATAAGGATGAATCTTTAACCAAATTCATCAGGGATTGCATTAAAAAGGCAAAGAAGCAACTAGACACCAGTTGTGCACAGAAACAAAAATCACAAGCAATAAAATGAAATTAAATACTCATCATTGACTAATTGCTAGTATAGTTGATGGCTTTTCCTCCCAGAGAAGGTGTCTTCTATATGATTTCTGGAGTATTAACCAAGTACAGCTGTAATTATTATTATTCCTATAATAATAGAGTTCTTCATAGTTTTATATGTTTTGTAATCATTATGGCTAATCCGCAAACATCCCTTTAGGGTATATAAATATTGTTCTTGCCATTGTGCTAGAGAGAGGAGCTAGAGCTCAGAAAAAGGTAAAACAAAGGTCACAGGTTGAGTCAGCAGTGACTTAGGGAATAGAACTGGAAATTTTTTCTTCTCAATACCAATTTATGACAACAGTTCTTTAAGTACTTTACAGTATGAACCAAATAACACTAAGCAAGACACAAAACTAACAAGAACACATATTTCCTGGCTCTGCAAAAGCTTCTCAGCTGTTGATAATTCACATTCACACACATGAGGCAAGCAGACTACAGCTGGGTCCAACCATGCTATTCTCAACTGCCAAAATGGAGACTTCAGGCCAAGTACTGTTGGCACTCACAAAAAGGTCTCTTAGAGGATGAAGCACATGAAGAGCTCCATGGAGCAAGGAACTTCAGCTAGGTTTTGAAAGATGGACAAGAATTGGAATGGTAGATATTTGGGGAATGGAATTTCATGATGGGCACACAGCATGAGCAAGAAGAAGTAAAATGGCATAGAAAGACAAGCTAAGCTGAGAAAGAAAGTTCTTATTGAGAATTGTGGGAGTTAACTTTTAGATAAATCATAAGTCCTAATGATGGAGAACCACAGGATAGAAAACAAAATGATTTTATTGAGTACCCACTATGTATATCTCTGTACTTTTTGTTTTCTTTTCTTTTTATTGATATTTATTTTTTACTTTTAGGTAGACACAATGTCTTTATTTTTACTTTTATGTGGTGCTGAGGATCAAACCCCCCAGAGCCTCATGCATGCTAGGTGAGCACTCCACCACTGAGCCACAACCCCAGCCCCTACTTTGTGTTTTCTTAATGTGGATTCTAAGCTGAAAGTTTTAGACTGTGTCTGAGAGGCAATATGGTGCATAGGGCCTAGTCACTGGCTCCCAGTACCTAAAATGAGGCACACTGTGCTCACTTGCCTTATTCACGCATCCTTAGCTAACCTCTGGGGGCTTGAGTGTTTTTATGACTGAGCATACAGCTTCTCTCAGGCGATCCCATTGTTATCTGAAAACATAAAGCCTTTAATTTTGTGTGGCAATGCATAAGAAAATCACCAAGGCCTAATTCCTCTTCCTCTTGGAGCAAATGGACAACTCCAATGTGGTCAGATGTATTCATTGGTAGCACATTAAAATTACAAGTTCATACATGACTGAACAGTGAAGTGCTAGAGGGAGTACCTCATTCTGTCTGCAGATGAAACTACATTCTACAAGTTACATGCATTTACTTAATGCTAGCTATTTCTAGCTATTTTTAGTCAGATTCTTCCCCATGGAGCAAGTTAGGCACTTTAGGAGATACAGTCTTACTTTCAAGCCACTGAAAGAGCATCTGCAGGATTCATGGAAGAGGACTCGGCTGTTCTGTGTTGTTGCAAGAGGTTAAAGTAAGAATCTATTTGAATGATGATCTGCACCAGTGGTTTCTCTTGTTACTTCACAAATGGATTAAGTTCCAAAAGAAGATGTGCAATCTGGCTGACATACAGGTGGCCTGAGAACCAGAGCTGCTTGTTAAAGCACATAGGACCCAGGCTGGAAGTGAAGGATTGTACAACACTGAACCTAACCCCATTGCATGCTAATATCTCTGTGGGAAGAAGCACTCACTTTCTCAACTCAAAAATTCAGTAATACATGTTCCCTAATCACTCCTGTCTGAGTCAGTGGGAACAAAAACTCCTCCAGCTCCCATCCCCAGGTGGCAATTCAGTGTGACACCAGCTGGGTGGGGGGATGTGTTCAGATGGAGCTCAGAGGATCTAGGGAGGAGAGATGGATTAAGAGAACAGAAAAAAGAATAAGATAGGATTTCTGCAAGAGGAAATAAACAGTGAGGATGAAAATGTTGTAGACTAAACCATTGCTCAGTTTGGGACAGGACAGGGAGTTATAGTGGTGTAAGGTGGTAAAGAAATGCATTTTATTTCATAACCCACAAAACACATGCATGCATTTGATAACCGAAACATCAGTTTGTGAAATAATACTTGCCCTGCCACATGGATGCACTTTGACATTTTTTGTTCTACTTCATTTATTTTTTATTTTTTTTTAATTCTAGGTCATGACTCAGTACAATGATTTCATAAGCCACAAATTGGTTGTACCCAGCAACTTGCAAAACATTACTGTAGAGAAGGGGATAGAAGTTTACTTTTCTTTCATCCTTTCCTTTCTCCCTTATTGATCATAGACTCTGGTCTGGAACAAATCAGAAGAGAGTTTGATAAAAAGAGACGGAGATTAGAAGGTGGGTTCCTAGCACTATAGAGAAAAAGAAGTGCAAAGGAAAGGTGAAGTCATACTGTCACTATGAGGTCCCCAAAATGAGTTCATATGAAAGGGAACTTAAGCATAGAACTGTATATATTCAGTATCTGATACAGTACTTGGTACTCTTCAATAAACATTTAATTTTAAAAGTCTGCTGAATTGACACACATAAGTTATAGACTTCTTGAACATACATATCTGATCAAAACACAAGATCAGGTCTTACCCTTGGCAAATAGCATGTTAACAGGGTCTGTTGTTTCCAATTTTACTTCTTCCCTTTGCTTTCAGATGACAAAAGCCCACTAAATTGAGGTGTCCCCAACTCCCACAACTGGAGAAGCATTCTCCTAGTGAACAACAGAAAGTCACATAGAAAACTGAAATTGAGAGTCTTTCCTGACTCTCAATAAGAACCTGAAAAATTTACCTGATCAAGGTCCTATTCCTTCAGTATCTGGTTCTCAGTCAGAATTAATCTGACAAACCAATCCATACTGAAGTAGTCATAAGTAATACCTGTTACCAATTATACATTCTCCTTTTGGGCCACATTTGCAGCTTAACAGGGAAATTAACCATCCTAGCCAATAAAGGCAGATGTTTCAAACCTTATAGTAATCAGTGGCTCTCTTTCAAAGGGCAGGAAGTCTTTCTAGGGGCCCATATATTACACAAGGCTACTAACTGCCTACATATTGACAGTTGCCATTAATCATATAAAAATGCCCCCCCCCATACCAAAAATATGAAAGTCACTGATACAATGCCTAGAACAGAGTGAGTACTGAATAAATGCAGGTTGAATTAGAATCTAAAACATTTAGGTGAGTATTGGCAGGACACAACTTTAATATGAACTACTAGTCTAGCACTGTCTGTCATGATGCAAATGTTTTAGGTTGAACTGTCCAATATAGTAGCCACTAGCCACATATGGCTATGGAACGCTTGAAATGTAGCTAGTGCGACTAAGAAAAGGAACCTTTAAGACTCATTTAACTTTAAATGGACACATGTGGCTTGTGGCTACCACATTGGACACAACATTTAGACAGTCACTAGACATAGAAAAACACATTTTGAACAAGTTCCTTTCTCTAGTTGATGCCCTTTTAAAATGCTGAGTCTTTTTCTAAGTTACTTCCAAGACCTGAAATGCCAAGGAATGACCTTCTATAGTGAAAAGAAGTTTGGGGGGAATTTGTGGAAGCCAGTTTCAAAGGGCTTTGTTATCAGATCCAAGCTAGAGTACCTGTTCCCAATCAAAGCAGCTTTCAAATACAGAGCAAAAGGACCCTGCAACATCTTGTGTGGGCCACTGAGGTTTGCCTAAATGGAAGCCCTATGGTGACAGACAAACACCTCTACCTAGTATGGTGGCACACACAAATAGTCCCAGCTAACTGGGAGGCTGGATGGGAGGATAGCTTGAGTCCACGACTTCAAGGCCAGCCAAAGCAAAATTATGAGATTCCATCTTACAAGAACAATGAAAGAAGCAATTTAAACAGAACAGGAAATAAAAGCATGTGTTCCTGACTAATGATAGACCTAAACATTTCAATATTTTCATTTTTTATGTGTTTAAGTGATGACATATTTCAAAGCCCACAGAAAATAATACAAAAGGCAACCATTGTGTTTGTCACCTTTTCATGCTGTGACAAGATACCTGAGGAAAAAAAAAAAAAAAAACTTTAGGAAAGATTTATTTTGTCTCATAGTTTCAGAGATTTAAGTCTATGATCAGTTGGCTCCATTGCTTCTGACCGGAGGTGAAGTGGAACATCATGTCAGAAGGGCACGACAGAAGAAAGCCACTCACTTTATAGCAGCTGAGAAGCAGAGAGAGAGAGGGAAAGATAGGGGGTGAGATACAGTCTTACTTTCAAGCCACTGAAGGAGCATCTGCAGGATCCATGGAAGAGGACTCAGCTGTGGAAACCAAAAAGGAGTGGAAACCAAACAGGAATTATGGAGATCAAGCCAATAGAATTTAGTGCTCTGGAAACAGGAAAGAATTTCAAGGGAGGAGTCTTAAAGGTTCTTTTTCTTAGTCACACTAGCTACATTTCAAGTGTTCCATAGTCACATGTGGCTAGTGGCTACTCTATTTGACAACAACTTAAAACATTTGCATCATGACAGTGCTAGACTAGTAGGTCATATTAAAGTTTTCTCCTGCCTCTACTCACCTAAATGTTTTAGATTCTAATTCAACCTGCATTTATTCAGTATTTACTCTGTTCCTCTGGAGCAGGGGGAAGGTTCTGAACAATACATAGTCCCCAGGGGCATACCCCCAAAGACCCTTTCCCTTCAACTAGGTCCCACTTCCTACAGTGTCCACCATTTTCTAATAGGACATTCAATAGTGAACCCATTGATGGATTAATCTATTGGTGAGATCAGAGCCCTCATAATCCAATCACTTCCTGAAAGCCCCACCTCCAAACACCAAGCTTTTAACACATGAGCCTTTTAGGGAATATTCCAGGTCCAAATTCTAGCAACCATTAATTAGCTTTTAAGAATATATATATTATTTTTTGGTACAAGGGATTAAACCCAGGTACACTCAATCACTGAGCCACATCCCCAGCCCTATTTTGTATTTTACTTTGAGACAGGGTCTCACTAAATTGCTTAGCACCTTGCCATTACTGAGGCTGGCTTTGAACTCCCAATCCTCCTGCCTCAGCTTCCAGAGCCACTGGGATTACAGGCATGGGTCACCACACCCAGCTAAAGAATAATTTTTATTTGTGGACCCAGCTCACCCTCCCTTCACAGGATGGGTAACAAAAGTAAAAGATTTCCAAATACTTTATGATGTGGTATCAAACTTGAAGCTCTTAACTGACCTTGACAAACCTCAGTGTTGATTCAAAGGTATTATAAAAGCATTGCTTTTCTGTCCAGCTTTAGAAATTGTTTCATTAACTGTGATTGGATCACTGGATCAATTAGTTTTTCAATTAAGAGTCCAGCTAAATCCCATGTAAAATGAGTCATAAGTCAAAACAGGACCCTGACTACACATGATTGATGGAGATAAGTGAGTGAATGGAAGAAACTGAGGCTGAGAAGAATGATGATTCTGTTATTTGTTATGAGTATGATGATTACTAGGAGCCAAGTACCAACACTACTTACTCACTGACAGAGAGTTTTTGTCATTTTTCAAATATGAGTTTCAGCTATTACTCCTATTAATTTGCTGTACATCCCTGTGAGGTGGGTAGGGCAGATGTGTTGCTGCCTTATAAATGACAGACCTGAAGCCCAGTGAGGTGACTGGCCCAAGGTCACACAGTGATAGTGTTTGTCACAAAATAAGAACTCAGAATTTATTTGATGGATGAATAAACAAAAAATTTAAGACCCACCTCTGACTACTGAGATCCAATGTTTAACTGTAAACATATAAAAGAACCTCAAAAGCACCCCCTTATCCTAACCCATTCCAGCACCTCTCCCGCCATTTCTGACACTGCTATGGAAGGGTAGCTTATGCTTATGGATATAAAATGAATTTTCCAAAATACATGTGTTTGTATGTTAATGTCTGCATTTGCAAGCCGTTATATTCAGGTACGATCAAATGTTGATAATGAGTGTTTTCTTTGCTAGCGTTTAGATACATGCCATGTAATTGCAAAAATAACTAGTTAGACTGTCAAAAGGCAGTGTACTTCTGAGAGCAGAACAAAATGTTCAAGGGAATTAACCCCAAGATGATAATTAAACCATGGAATCATCAGCTGGAGAATGGGGCTGACATCTTATTCTGACTCTAGAACCTAAAAGCACCTGCTCTGGTTACTAGGATCAAAGATCAAGGGGCATTTGGGGTGGGTGTGGGCTGATCTACATGAACCCAAAGAAGGTATGAACTGACTACCACCCCACACCTACTCTACCATTTCCATCCTTCATTTAACACTCCTTCTCTCACATCTCCAGGTTAAAATATAAATAGCCAATTAAAGGGCAGGACAGGAAGTTAGCTGTGTATTTGATGGATATAATCCAAAATATCCACCCTTCCTAAATTTTCACCATGAAAACAACTCCTTTAGGATCTTCTAGATATGAATACATTTTCATTGGACTAAGGCTTTGTTCTATTCAAGAAATCATAAGCTAAACCTGTGGTTCTCTGTGTGGGCAAGAGTGATTGTTGCCTTCTGGGTGATGGTTGATGAGGTTTTGAGGCATTTGGGGTTGTCACAGTTGAGGGTAAAGTATGCTGTTGGACTCTAATGGATAGAGACCAGAGATGCTACTAAATATCCTACACTGCACAGGACAGCTCTCACATCAATTATCCAGCCTAAAATGTTGATAGTGCTGAGGCTGAAAAAATTTGAGCAGGCTCATTTGCAAAGTTTCATTTATTAGTTCATTAACAACTTATACACAGGGTAGATCTTTGCTGAAATAGGAGCTAGGATGGGTAAATTTTGATTGGTCAGTTGAAACCAAAAGAAGTTAGACTAGGAAAAGACTGGAAGCAGATGACCAGTTAAAAGACTACTCTCATAGTCTGAGAGAAGGAATGAGAACTGAAACTGAAGACAAACCAGATATAGATATTCAACTTTAGAGGTAGAATAGAACAACCATTACAAAAGAATGGGATATGGGAGTGAGGAGAGAGTGAAGGCATGGATTACCTTTAGGGTTAGAAGAAACAAGAGGAGCAGCACCACAGGTGGAAGATGTGAGTGGAGAAATAATGTGCTGAGTTTGTGATGTCTTGAAGGCCTCTGAGTGAAGCTGTTTTATGAGCAATTAGAAATGTGAATCTGGAACTTAAGAGTATAGCTGAAGGCACAGGTACCTACTTGGAAATCATCCATGGAAGTAGGGAGATGATATTCCCCTGCCTGGCACATAGCAGGACCTTCATAAATATTTGCTGAATTAAAATAAAAACATTTAAGGAAAGAAAAGGGCAAGGACAAAATTTTTGAAGGCATCATCACTGAGGGGTTAGACCAAGTGGAAATCAAAAAGGAGTTATGAAGATCAAGCCAGTAGAATTTAGTGCTCTGGAAACAGGAAAGTATTCCAAGGGGGAGGATTTGAACAACACTATCAAATGCTGCTCAGCAGTCAAGTCCAATGACATCTGTGAATAGAGTTGGATTTGTCAGTGAGGAGTTAGTTCATCATCAAACCTGAGAGATCAGCTTCAGTAGTGATAGGAACAGAAACTAGCCTGCAAAAGCTGAGGACTTCAAAGTCTTCATCATCCCATCATTAGTGAGAGTGGCAAAGGAGTTCAAATGATAGTTTCTGGAGGTGGCAAGAATAGAGAGGGAAATGAAATCTTTTAGCAGATGGTCAGTCTGACAGGAAGAAGGCAGCATAGAGAGACTACAGGCACAAACTTGAACAGCTAACGGCTATTATACATCTCCTTAGCACATCTCTTGCATTATTGAGCTTCCTGTAAAAATAAGTTGAGGCCAGAGCTGCTGCCCAAGAGAATTAGTGAGTTCCCTTGGTACTGGGAGGATTCAAGGTAAAACAATCCAACATTAGGGGAAGTGGCTCCTGTACTGAATGGGAAGCTGAACTGGATTATTAGTTTGTACCTTCTGGGGACTTCTGCAATCAGGAATATGTTGAAGCAAAGAAAGGTGAAGGAAGTATTAGACTAATCCAGAGAGTTACTAACGTTTTAATTTTGCTGTTTAATATTAGCATTCTATTTGCTGCTGCTGTGAAAATTTAACATAAATTTAGTGAATTAAAACAGCACAATTTGGGGCCAGAGATGGCTCTCAGTGGTGGAGCACTTGCCTAGGATGTGCAAGGCCCTGGGTTTGATCCCCAGTAAAAGAGAGAGAGAGAGAGGGAGGGAGGGAAGGAGGGAAGAAGAAAGGAAGGAAGGGAGGGAGGGAGGGAGGAAGGAAGGAAGGAAGGAAGGAAGGAAGGAAGGAAGGAAGGAAGGAAGGAAGGAAGGAAGGAAGGAAGGACCATAATTTTACTATCTACCATTTTTGCAAGTCAGAAGTCTGGTATGGGTCTTACCACACTAAAACCAAGGTGTCATCAGGACTGCATCCCATCTGGTGGCCCTAAAGGAAAACCCATTTGCTTGCCTTTTCCAACTTTTAGAGGCCACTCACATTCCATAGTCCATGGCCCCCTTTTAACTTCAAAGCTAGCAAAGCCCAGTCAAATGTTTCCCATATCATATTACTCTTTTTCTGGCTTTTTTCTTTGCCTGTGTCTGCCATATTTAAGGAGCCTTATGATCACATTAAGCCATGTAAATAATCCAGGATAATCTCACTATTTTTGTTATACTGGGGGCTGAACCCAGGGCCTTGTGCATCCTAGGCAGGCCTGTACCACTGAGCTACATCCCCAGACCATAATTTGTTTGGGGGTTAGCCCATTAGTAAACTTAATTCCATCTGGAATCTTAATTCTTCTTTACCATGTAACTAATTCATAGATTTATAGGATTGGACATAGGTATCTTTTGAGGGATAATGATTTTGTATACCAATAGAAGATACAGGATATAGACACAAATATAATCTCCTCCATGGTAGACCACATAATTATCATTAACATCACCATTTCAGAATAAAAAGGACTCTATGTTCAACACTAGAAAGTAGAAAGCATAAAAGGACCATGCTTCCTAAGAAATAATAGTCATTGTTCTTACCCCAACATAAACACACCTACACAAATACACACATATTTATTTTACCAGACTGGAAATGCACCAATGATCAACACTACAAGTTTAGAAATCTCTTAAGGTCCTTTGCAGTGCTAGTTTCTTTGGCCCACTAAAATCCACTATACTCTGGTATTATATAGAAAACCTTTTGATATGTCTCCACCAACTCCCTTATAGCTATATTTTTCTGCTTCCTGCTTGTTCCAAATGTGATCATTAAGTCAGCAAGAGATTTCAGTTTCCTTTTTCCTTCTTGATTCAAAAGGGTATGAATTCAAAAGTGTTCTGTAAATGATATGCAATATTGTTATTCAGATATTTGGGATAATCAAGTTGTTTGACATTTTTGTAATGATGCCTTTTGGAACATGGGTGGTGTAATTAGCTGCCACACTGTACATTAACAATACCTGTCCTCACCCTACAGACTTGGGGACTATAAATAAAAGCGTGACAGCTGGCTCCAGCCTTGCTTGTCACTCACCATTGAAGGAAACACAGTTGGGGAGCTACACTAGAGTCCCCAGGAATCCAGGATGTAGTCACAAACGACATTCTCAATGAGAAGAATTTGGTATTTTGCTAGTGGCTTGAGATGAAGACAGGCACTCTTAGGGAGTAGACAACCAAGCTGTTTCATACTGAGAGGGCATAGAGGCCCCGGGTGGGAAGCATTTTATAGCACTGAGACATTATATAGGAAGAGGAAGAGACAGAGGACAGCAACACATTCTTGAGCCAAATTAGCAGGGCTTCTTTCTTAACCCATTATTACCCAGAAATGAGAATAGAAAAGAGCACTGAAAAAATGGGGAAAGAAGGTAAAAGAGATGAAAAAAATATATTACCTATGAGATTGAGGGCAGTGGTTACTGTGAGGAGGATAATGTGATAGAGCTAACAGAGGGCAAAGGATGCTTTAAAAAGAGATGGCCATAGGAAAGTAACATACTTTTATATTTTACTTAATTATTTCATTTATTGTATTTTCCCCGCATGAGTATGTACGTTCCAAGAGGACTGGATATTTTTTCACTCCAGTATCTCCCAACACCTATAAGAGTGTCTAGCACATAGTTAATAGTCAATAAATATTTATTGAACAGATAAATAGCTAGCAATAATTTGGTATCTGTCATGTGCCAGGCACTGTTATAGGTGCTTCCCACGAATGAACTCATTTTAACTTTCACAGCAATACTAAGACAGGCACTATTATTATCCCAATTTTACAGATGAGGAAACTAGGTCAAAGGCACAGAGATATTAAGTAACTTGTCTAACAAAGATGGATACAGGGTTTCAATTTATATAGTCTAACTCCAGGACCTGCCTGTACAATAACAATCCTATACAGAGGAGCAGAGGGGCTAAGAAATTTGCAAAATAGCACACAGCTAATGATTAGAACCAAGGTCTGCCTGTCTCAGAAGCTAATGCCCTTCTCTCTGTAGCTTCATGACTTCATAAAATTACCAAGATAAATAGTTCTCCCATCAGCAATTCACCAAGGAGACTTTGGTTCAATAAGAATTCAGAGAAAGAAAATAAGTATCCTCCCAAAGAATCATAATTCCCCCAAATCACCAGTCTGCCACTGGCTCTCATTGTTGATTTTGGAGGCAGGAGGGAACTGAGAGAAGCAGTCAACAGATAAGTCATCGGACAACCCTGGTGGATCAATCCTTGGCTGAGAGCTAAGTATGGAGGGCAAGTCAGTTTTATGCCAAGGGAATCCCAGCCTATGCTGCCCTAGATAGCTCTGGAGGAGTAATGGTGATAAGATGTCAATAAAGCATTTCTAAGTGACTGGTTCATAATTCATTGTGTGACCTTGTATAAGATACTTCCTTTCTTTGTGCCAGTTTCTTTTTTTAAAATTATTTTTTAGTTGTACAATACCTTTATTCTATTTATTTATTTTTTCATGTGGTGCTGAGTATCGAACCAAGGGCCTCACACATGCTAGAACAGCCCTCTACCACTGAGCCACAACCCCAGCCCTCTTTGTGTCAGTTTCTTTATGATAGGGAAACAACAGACCAGTGGAACTCTCTTCAATCAGTGGAGCTCCACTTGCCTTTTTTATATATTGGACATTTCCACCTAAAATTTCATTTGTAGAAAGGATTCCATCACTAAATTTTATGCTTGAAAAAAAATCAATGAATTAAAAAAATGTTTAGTTTCTTTCTAGCTCATTCTAAGGACCTTAAAACATACAACCTATCCTGTGGGTCAGATTAGTGTTTTATTCAGCCCTACTTTCTGCAGCTAGGAATAGACCCAAGAATCTTCTTTGAAAGGCCATTCTTGGGTCCCCTATGCCCCAGCTTCTTTCAGAGACTATTAATCTTGTCCTCATATGGTAACTATTATTTTCCATTGAGCTACTCCTCACTGGCCCTTCTAATGTTATCTATAATTGTTGGAGTAGATGGAGCAAGGATAACTCTACACAAGGGTTAGTATTTCCAGGACAGCTTTATCTCTTTGATATGAAAAAGAATAGAATGTTTTCTGATTTTCTCTCAACACTTTTTAAACGATTTTATTAGTGCATTACAGTTATATCTAACAGTAGGATTCATTTTGACATGATCATACATGCTTGGAATATAACTTGCTCCATTTCAGCCCCTGATGCATTCTCTTTCCCTCCCTTTTCCCTCTCCCTATTTCCCTTCCTCTACTCTGCTGGTTTTTCTTCTATTTTTAATAATCTTCTTTTTTATTTCTACCACTATGTGTCTGCTTTTTAGATTATGGTAGCATACTATTCCCTGAGGATTGCTAATAATCTATAATACTCTTTAGTCCTCACCTGAGTCACAACCAAAGGTATATGTTTAGTTTGGAATATTTGATTTTCAGTTGGTTCCCTCACACCTCCTTCCCACTCCTTCCTATAATGTCTTCCTTTGTCTCATTCTGCTCACCATCATACATAGGCTTAAAATTTTCAAAGGGTACACCTTTCTGGAGATGATTCATAAAATTTTACTAAAGTCTGAGTTTTACATATAAAATCTGATTCCCTTGTTATGAAGTCCTAAGAGAAACAAAAATAAAAGAATAGTGTCTAGGTATATGTGTTTTATATATTTTTAAATGACTAAAATTAATGATAAATATGAAATCCAAGATAACAGTTATGGAAGGAGGGTTGTCAAGAAAGAGGTAAAATAGGGAGAAACATAGAAGTAAAAACAAGTTGTTGGTAATGTTACAGTTCTTGGGTTGGATGATGGGTTTATAGCATTGTTATCTAAATAAATAGATAAATAAATTTAATAAATAAAATATGAACATTTCACATTTAAACAAGTAATGATTAATTATATACCCCAATACTCAAAAACAATAGAAGAATAATACCATATTTTTCCATTAACCAATTTCCCCTCAATTATTATCCATAATCTAGTCTGGCTGTTGAAAATATGTTTCATCTTCCCAGAAGTCTATATTTGTATAGGGTTTATGGATCTTCATCTCCTACTTACTAGTCAATATGGACCTGAGAATTACCAGCTATTCACTAAATCATTCTGATTGAAGGATCGTGATTCTGTGTTTCAGCCATCTAGTCCCATGACCATTAGTAAAGACAGGTTGTTTTTCTAGGGCTACCAAATAAAATCAGAATTGTCAGTTGAATTTGAATTTCAGATAATCAACAAATATTTGTAATGTATGAATTTGAGACATATTTATACTCAAATAACTTATATATCTGAAATTTGAATTAATTGAACATGTCATATTTTCATTTGCTTAATCTGGAAACCCTATATGATATGGGCCAACAGTTACACTTCAATGACATTGTTGGATTTGGGTCCCAAGGAGTGTACGTTTTGAAGACAGACAGACTCAGGTTCAAATCCTGGCTCCTTCACTTAATAGCTAGAACATTTTTCAGTCTCAGAATTATATTTTAGAAGCAATTATTACAGGATTTTATTGCACTTTAATCTATGAAATTTTGTGTTAAACTTTGTGTACAAAAGTTATTTTAACAACTTTTTTAAAAACACAATTCACAACAGCTATACCATTGAACCAACCTAGATGCCTATCAGTAGATGAATGGATAAAGAAATTGTTGTGTATATACAGAATGGAATATTACTCAGCAATAAAAGAGAATAAAATCATGACATTTGCAGGTAAATGGATGGAGTTGGAGAATATAATGCTAAGTGAAGTTAGCCAATCCCAAAAAACAAATGCTGAATGTTTTTTTCAGATTAAATAGTAATAGTAGCAATGTATTAGTAGCTTGTGAAAACATTGTTTGTATAGTACTTAACATAGTGCCTAGCTAAGTACTGTTTATCACTATTATTGGCTGTAATTATTATCAGTGGCTGTTATCACACTTATTACCAATTTTGGAGAAAAATATTAGCATAAAATTGGACAATCTTTCACAGAACATTATATGTACTAAGATTTGAACTGGTATTGCAAAAACTTTCCATTTATAAGATTAATTTGAGAATGGGATTTTTCTTTAGTGTCTCCCTTGGTAATAACCAAAGGCATCCTTTTTGGTTTTTGAGTACTCCCTGTGTCCCCTGCCAAGAGGTACCCTAGATTCACTCTCTAGCTGGCTTTCTCCTTTTAACATAAAAACCTTTTCTGTGCATGTGTTTTGAGGTCACTTAGAATTCCTCAAGTAGAAGGCTACTGTTTCCCATGTTGGAGATGACTGAGTGGCTGATAATCTTTGAAATGGTACCCTCAAGCCAATGACTAATGAGTTGGGCTGATAAAAGAGAGCAGCCCTAATAAACAGATTTAAATGGCATGTGCAAAAAAATAAGATACCACAGACACTGAAAACTATATTTCTCACAAGAGGGTCAAGAAATAAGTTAATTTGGTTTTCCACTTGCCTTCATCCTACATCTAATGCCGTTCTTCTTTTTAGTGCCCAGTACCTTTATTGTTTCTCCTCCCAGTGAGGATCCAATTCTGTTCTCCAGTCCACTCATTTCCATCAAAACTAATCTTTTCACTTTCCCACTCAACTTGGCATCTGAATGAGCATTTCATCTTACCACGATAATGGCCTTAAAATATTTTATTTAATCCTCCTCCCAACCCACAAACTCTTTTTCAACACCCTAAACCTGAAGCAAGCCTAACACTGGCACTTAGGGTTTCCTAGCAGAAAGGGAGACCATGTAGGACCCCTTAAATCACACCACATTAAGCCTGTTATGTCTGCTTCGCATGAATGGAAGGGAGCAGTGGTGCAGATAATCTAAAGATCATTTCCACTTGGTTTGGGAATGCACCACACGGTGTTGTTGTAGCTGATTTGCTTTGCTAATTATGTCCTCCTGAAGCTAATATTGAAATTGGTTCACATTTTTTAAGCTCATCTGGGCCAGAAGAGGGAAGAGGCAGTGACATGGCCCACTTCGAAATGAAGGAAAATGGACAGCAACCACGAGGGGGACATGAAATTTTCACATGTAGGATAATGAATATACAAAATAAATGCAAGATAGAACTTTGTCAATTGTACATGGGCAGAATAGGCAGCCACCTACCCTGTGTGACTCAATAGGCACTGAAAGACCAGTCATTCCCAAGCATGCCCAGAATCTTAAGTCCTCCAAATCAGTAGCCTACACTAAGGGTCTTAATCATACAAAAGCTGTTGTTGAAGCATTGTGTAACATAGCTACATGTCATTAGCAATTAGTTTGACTAAATTATCAGTTTATTGTGACATGAAAGAAAAAGCACTGAAGGGGTGGAAAGACCCCTTGAAGTTGTAACTTGATGGGGTTATAGCTATACTAAAAGGTCCCTGGGCAGCTATGGTGAAAATACAAGAGCCCCAAATGCCTCAGAATTGAGCTGGGAGGGTTGCTGAAAGAGGGCAAGAAAGTTTGATCTCTTTCCTTCCCACATTTCTTTAGTTTCCTCTGGTCATAGTAGACATAGACAATATATAACTATTTCATATAAACTCTTGCCTTTCTTACTCTTCTCCTGCTGTGTAACTGGGCTTTCAAAGGCTTCTAGAAATTTTCTGATGTTTTGCTTTTCTTCTGAAGCATGTAATTTAGAGCTTAACTGTATATTGCAGCAAGGGACAGAGGGCCTATTGAAATTTCTTTTTCTTTTTCTCGTTCCAGTCTGCTCCCAGTTCTCGAGAGGGGTGTATGCCATCTTTGGATTCTATGACCAGATGTCAATGAACACCCTGACCTCGTTCTGTGGGGCCCTGCACACGTCCTTCGTCACACCTAGCTTTCCCACTGATGCAGATGTGCAGTTTGTCATCCAGATGCGCCCAGCCTTGAAGGGCGCT
Organism: Marmota flaviventris; assembly: GCF_047511675.1. Classification (NCBI taxonomy): domain Eukaryota; kingdom Metazoa; phylum Chordata; class Mammalia; order Rodentia; family Sciuridae; genus Marmota; species Marmota flaviventris. Next base: position 106,170,302 of record NC_092518.1, read on the forward strand.
ATTCTGAGTCTCCTGGGTCACTACAAATGGGAGAAGTTTGTGTACCTCTACGACACAGAAAGAGGTAAGAAGAGGTATCTGCTTCCTTATTGGTTATTCTTGTAATAGTGGTGTTCCATTTCCAACTCATTGCCTTTTTCTTCCCCCCAAAAATAAAATATAGTACTCTTTTTAAGTTTTTTGTATTTAATATTCAAAGGAAATTAATGATTAAGACAAAAATTAAAGTAATGGTAGTTTTAGAATCTAATTTTCAAGCTGTATGTATATCCTCATGCTGTATATGACTAATGCAATTCAGGATACCCTCTTGGTTGAAACACTGTTGTTGAAAAGGAGCCCGGCAACTCAAAAATGTTTTTCTGTTCCAAAATGCACAAAGCAGATCAGCCTATGGAAAGGCCTAAGCTGAAAAGTTTTGGAAGATTAATCCTGTCAGAGACAATAATTATCCACCTCATAGATGATATAACTGAAGCAAAGAAGGAAATGTGCTTTGTCCCACAGCAGTTACACCATAGATATGGGACTGGTGACAATGTCTTCTGCTTCCAGGGTTTATTCTACCAGATCACATTAGGTCTTCAACTTACAGGGCCTCAACCATTACCTGATAGAAATAATAAGTTGACACTGACTAACTTGGTCTTTGAGAATAGATGGTTTTTCTAATAGTGATAGAATATATTGAGAACAAATTCTTTTGAAACAGTTTCAGAAATTAAGTCTAATCTTAAACACTATATAGTAAGGTGTATTAATTAGCTAAAGCACACACATCATAATTCAGCTAAATGGTCTCCAAAACCCAGTTGATGTTGAGGAGTTGGTTTCTGAGTAAAACAAAGGGACCATCACCAAGACATTCCAGAAGAAAATGTTCCTTAATTAGTCATTTACCTGTAACTCTGGTTATGGAGTAAGAATGATTCTCTCTGGCTCAGGGTTTTCACTCTTAAGGAAGGAAGGGACAAATGGAAGGTCTGTCTTCCAGAGGGGTACCTGGAGAGGAGGTCCTTCTCCTAACTTAACTTGAAAGGCCATGTTGCTCTTGGCAACCCAGAGTACTCTTTACTCTCATTTTACCATATCATCAGATTCTATCATAAAATAATTAACCCTGTATTTTCCTATGGTACTCACCTCCAAAATATTATCACATTTCAAGACCCTGGAGCAGGAGACCAGATTTCTAATCCAAAATCTGCCACCAACTAACTCTCTGACCATGACCAACTCACTGAAGCTCTCTTGGCCTTGATCTCTCCCCCTCCAATAAGGTGTTGTCCTCTTCTTAATGTAGTATTCTATGATTCTGTGATATTTTTTAGAGATTATGTCAGACACAGGGCACTTTGTATCTTGCTATAATCCAAATATATATTATCAGTTAGTCAATCAATTCTACAAGCCGTTATCAACCAACCCACAGTGGTTTGCTCCAATCCTGTGACAGATGTATATATACTGTGATTCCAATAGGAATGAATAGGAAAGAATATTCATGAAAAAGTTCCTGAACAATACAGAATAATATCAAATTGTTCTGATTGCCTTAAGAAAAGCTATCATTCCAAAAGAAGAGTTTTCAGAGAAAGCTTGCTAGAGATAGCCTTGAGGGATAGGCAAGTTGCAGATTGCAAGAAAGGAGGGAGATGGAGATGGAGGGGAGCACAGGAACAAAGGACAGAGTCAGGAAGGATCTCTGTGTTCAACCAGAGCTTTGTTTGACTAGGGTACCAAAATACTTTGAATGTTCTAATTCACAATTTGCTAAATTTTAATGCATTTCATTTTGTTCAAGAACTGAGAATAAATTAGCCTATTTCCATATAATGTATATAATGCAACCTAATGCATAGCAATCTAGTTTTTAGAACTGAGGTTTGAAAATCAGTTCCTGAAACTTTTCAAAACTAAACATCCCTTCTACCAATACTGTTATTCCCATTTATTCACAAACAGAAGACTCAATTAATATATTCTCTCCTCGTCTCCTGTGACCCATCTCTTTTCATTAGTTCTCTATTAAAGAAAAGGAAGCAAATGTCATCTATGTCTATTTCTTATCCCTGCATCTCTTTTCCCAAAATTTTCTCACTAAGTAGTTTGGACAATTCTATGGTCTCAGAGCCAAAAGAAAACTTTCTTGTGAGCTGAGGGTACAGCTCAGTGGTAGAGTGCTTACCTAGCATGCATGAGGCCCTGGGTCCATCCCTAGAACCACAAAAATTTCTATAAAAATTAAAAAGAAGTTAGAAAGAAACATTTCCGACCCATATTATTTCATATTTCTTTCCCCTGTAGCCTCTAGTGAAACTAATGTGCTCTGTTTTTGAGAAGTACTTTTCATCAATTTTCTTTTTATTTTATTTTTTTTATTAGTTGCTCATGGCAATACAATGATCTTGACATATTATACATTTGATTCAAATGGGGTATGAATTCTCATTTTTCCACGTGTACGGGTTGCAGGATCACATTGGTTATACATCCATGTGTATACATACAGCACTCCTAGTGTCTATTTTATTCTGCTGACCTTCCTATACCCCCTCCCCTCCCCTCCCTCCCCTCCCATCGCCTCTCTCTACCCAATCTACTGTGACACCTTTCTCTCTCTTTTTTTTTCTTCCCCCTCACATCATCATACATGTATTTTGTATAATGATGAGGGTCTCATCAATTTTCGTGTGTATGTGTAGTACTGGGGATTTGACCCAGGCATACTCTACCACTACACTACATCCTCAGATTTATTTATTTATTTATGTTTTTTTTGAGACAGGGTCTTTCTAAATTGCTGAGGCTGGCTTCAAACTTGTGATCCTCCTGCCTCAGCCTCCTGAGCTGTAATTACAGGTATACATCACTGTACCCAGCTTCATAAACTTTTATACTAATCTTCCTCTTGGAAAATCTTCTCAAAACATGGTACCAGTAACCTGCCCCAAAATTTTTAATGGGTTTCTGTTGCCCACAATGGAAAAAGAAAGCAGTCTCTTTTTCAAGACTCTATATGATTATACCTCAATCAACTAACAAGCCTGTTCTCCCTATGCTACCTTGTAAGAAACTTCCACTGTAGGCACTTTCCATTTTCCACTATTGGGCAAATGTAACAGAACCATGCCTGCTTTAGTTGTTCACTTCTACAACTACCTGAAATTTTTCCTTCATTTTGATTATGAAAATCACGCCCATCCTTTCATTTTTCAAAACCCACCTCAAACTCTGCCTCTCCAAGGTATCCTTTCCTGACCACTTAAGTACATACTAGTTCATTCACTTTTTCATTCAGTAGATGCTAGGGTTATAATGATAAGTATGATATATTTGGTTCCTGCTGTTATAAAGCTTATGTTCTAATTAGGGAAATAGACAAAATCAAGTAAACTAATGAATTAATAACATATTTAGATAAGATGCTATGACAGAAACAAAGAAAAAATAATATCAATAGATAGGCCCTAATTTTAAAAGGAGGCTTAGTTACAGCCTAATTGAGATAGGAGCTTTTAAGCTAAGAACTAAAAGACTAGAAAGAGGCAACCATGTGGTGAGCAGAGAGAAAGAGTTTCAAGCAGAAATAGAACCTTAATCCACAATTTTTCAAAAATTATGGGGCTGACTAAGTATGTTATCTGCCCCCTCTGTACAATCTCTTCTTTATTGATCTCTCCATTCCTTATTTAAAAAAACAGCAAATGCAAAGGCCCTATGGCATGTTTGAGGAACTGAAAGAAGACACATGTTGCTAAAGAGTAATGCGTAGGAAGAAAGTTCCCTGAAAGATAATTTACCAGTGATAGGAATATGGATTCTTTTCTTAGTAGAATAGGAAATCATTGAAGTATTCCAAGCAAGAGAGTCACATGACTTGATTTAAGCTTCTGTAGAAAATGGAGTGTGGAAAAAGAAGAGAATACAATTAAAAGACCATTGTGATCATCCAGGTGAGAATGATGGCAGCTTAAACTAGGCTGGAATTGGAGGATTGGAATAGAAATATTGTTTGAGACAAAAAGCAACAGAACTTGAGGACAAAGTCAGACTGCAGGAAGTGAAGGGGAGGAAGGATTCATGGATGGCTACTGAGCTTTTGGCTTGAGAGACTGGATAAGACACTGAGGTGGCTGAGGAAGAGTAGAACCAGTTTCGACAAGCAGCGATCTTGCCCACCCCTAAACACCCACACAACCCTTTTGTCCATGTCATTCCCTTAGCACTTAACCACTTTCCATTAGTATTTCACCAGGTCTTCTCTACACCTTCCCAAGCCCTTCTCTCCAGTATGATAATTTAAAAAACTGGCTAGCCCCTAGATTTATACTTTATGCCTCCCCTAGTACATAGCACAGACCTGATTTCAGCCTCCATTACTGATTCATCAAGAATAAACCCATGTCTGGTTTTAATGTTGGAAAGAAAAAAGAAAAGAAGGAGAGAAAAAAACAGGAAAGAAGGGCATGGGAGGGAGAAAGGATAGGAAGGGAAGAAAGATGATGATGGGAAGGAGAGAAGAAATGAAATTAGGGAGAAGGAAGAAAGGAAGAGTGTCGCGACCCCTTGCCCGCAAGGAAGATGCAACTCAGGAATCTTCTTTCAGCAGTTTATTCAGGTCCCTGATATTTCTTCTTCTTTCTTCTTCTTCTCTTCTCCCTTCCCGGATGCCCCTCCCAGCCTTAATAAAGCATCCCAAGCCCCAATGCAAAGCTGCCGCGTGGAGCTTTCTCAGAGGGTGGTGTACAGGGTGGTGAAGAATCATGTGCCAACTCTCTCAGATAAGGAGTTGTTTGTCACATACTACAGCGCAGCCAGCGCCATCTCGTAATGGCGACCATAGTCTGCAGAAACGGCAGAAGCGGCTCACCACAGAAGAGCATATCCAATTTGTAAACCATTTGAGACAGGTCTTTAGACTGTTCAGTAAAGTAATAGTTTCACATTTTCTTATTTTTTGAAATGATCACCTATTACTGCAGTAATAAAAGCTTTGGGGAAAATTACTGCATCAAAATACAATTTTTGAATATTTCAAATTACATAAGAGAAGTGGAAGATACAGAAGAGAGTACCTACAATTACACTCAAATAAACTAAAGGTACAAATGATGTGACTCTGCTGTGCCAAGAGCAAGGATGAATGAGGAGCTGAGAAATGGGTTAAACATTTGAGGTCATTTACAAGATGTGTAGCACAAACTGGGTATTTTTATCTGAAATTATGAAACACCAAATAGATTTCAGGGACTCATTGGCTCTGCTTTGATTTCTGTCTGCAGAGAAAGGCCTGGTCTGGGGTTTTGAGGTCATCACTTCATTTAATTACTAAAACACCATCCTGGTTCATGAATGCCAAGTTAAAAATTATTCTCTTGGTTATATACATGAAAAGTCAGGTCTTGGAAAAATTATGGGGCTAAGTGTGTTATCTATACAATCTCCTCTTTATTGATCCCTCCATTCCTTGTTTACCCAGTGTCTCTCACTATGGCATATGTCTATGCTTGCTTTCCCTGACATGAGCAAAACCTCAACATCTCTATCCCTACCTGCCTCTATACCTACATAAAATCTTTCCTGTCCTACATTTTGTTCCCACTGATTAATAGTCTTCCTCTGCCAGTGACAATAGCTCAGCTCACCAATTTATTCATGCCAATTTATTATGGCAACTAATGACTCGTGTTACTGCATCCATGGAAGAAAAATATTCAGGCAAGGGACTGCTGTAGAAATAGAACCTTAATCCAAAATGTAGTTTTATTTTTATTATTTTTATTTTTTTATCATCACACAATAACCATACATATTTGCAAGATTCAATGTGATGTTTTGATACATGGGTACATTGTGTAATGATCAAATCAGGGAAATCAGCATATCCATCACCTTATACATTTGTCATTTCTTTGTGTTGAGAGTAGTCAGAAACCTCTCTTCTGGCTATTTTTAAATATACAATACACTATTGTTTAACTATAGTGACCCTCTTATGCAACAGAACATCAGACCTTATTCCTCCTATCTAACCATAACTGTGTATCCATTGATTGACCTCTATCCAAACTTCCTGCCCCAGTGTCTGGTAACCACTACCCTACTTCCTACTTCTATGAGGTCAACTTTAATTCCAAGATCCCATATACTACAAGTGCAGTTTGGGAGGCTCTTTGTTCAAACACCTTCCTATAGAAAGTCCTAGCACCAACCACTTCTTCTGGTTATTAGGCCTATCTTCTTGGTGCAAATGACCTACTTCTGCATGGTGCTAACATTTCCCCCACAACCCCGACATACTTGAGAATTGCAGCCAGACTCTTTCGTGCACCTGACAACTCTCCTTGCCTTCAATGGGCACGGCCCACAGAGATGAAAGAATCTGGCCCAGCTGTGACTCTCAGCTTAGATAATGAGATAATAGCTCTGGGTGCCCTTTGAGGCAACTAGTCCCTACCTTCTTGCCAGTGTTCAATAAACTCCTGCTGTCTTCCATTCTCAACCTGAAACTCCCTACTCAGTTCCCAAGTAACTCTCTGGAAATCAACAGCCTTCTGACAGACCTTTCTATTTTCTCTCAAAGGTTATGGCAGGAACATGGGCAGTTGTAACAATTATCCCATCAGTCAACAAGCTTTCCCTGGTTCTATTTCATACTAGCCCACTCGTGGGATTTAAAAGCAGCAGAATTAGGTGCTGCCTTTGAGGAGCTGACAATACTGTTGCAGAAACAATGATTTATCTTAGGGACCTGGAAAAAAATAATTTTAAACCAGCTGTTCCCACACCCACCAATGACATTTGCATTCATTAGGAGCAGGTGCCTTGGGAAAAGAGTAAAGTTGTTAGCTAGGAATGTGGGAAAATTTTGGAAGGAACTGAAAGACGTAAGTGAAGAGATTCCAGAAGACAAGGAGAAAGGGCCCTTCCTCAGAAGACTCAGTGTTTTCAGACTGGCAGGATTTGAACCCTACTGAGAAATAAGCAGGGCTTCAAACCTGCACACCCTCCTGCAAATTATAATTCACAACCACTTACATAACCTAGTCTCATCCCTTCTGTTCAATTCCACTTTCCCAAATAAAGCACAAGATTGCTCTCTTCCTCTTGCACTCTCATCCTCCTCCTCCTTTACCTCCTCTGTGTCCTCCTTTTCTCCCTTTTTTATCCTCACAAACACACACACCCTAATACGAATTAATAGCACAAATCAGCAAATCGCTGTTATTTTATCATTTTATTACCTTATTTTAATAAGAGCATCTGCCATTTCTTAAGCACTTAGTACACACTAGGCCCTGAGTTTATGGATTAGCACATTATCACATTCAATCCTCATTTATACCCTGCATCTTTACAACTGAGGAAACCAAGGCCTAAGAACATTAAATGATAGCTCTTAGGGTGACGGCTGCAAAGTAATGAAACCAGATTTCCACCTAAGTTTGCAGCATTCCATAGGCCATGTGCTCTTCACTGGCTGTTATACTGCCTCCCACACTCTTTTTTTTAGTTGTAGTTGGACACAATACCTTTATTTTATGTATGTGGTGCTGAGGATCGAATCCAGAGCCTTGCACATGCTAGGTAAGCGCTCTACCGCTGGGCCGCAACCCCAGCCCCCTCCCACACTCTTAACACTTGAAAACACCTATTACCTCTTCTCTTCATCATCCCTTCAGCCATTCTTCAGAAGACCTGGTACTCAGACCCTCTTGGTTGTTTTCCTATGAATGAAATCCAGTTGTCAATTTCCTTCTTAAAGCATGGTGTCCACAAATGAACACAGGTATGCAGGAGGTCAAAAAATACAAGTTAAAGGTCAGATGAGCTACAAAGTGAAAGGCAGAGGAAGGGCAGAGTTCTCAATGCATGCAAAAGGTATGTTTGCTCATGGTGCACAACAGTGAAATGCTGGGGCAAAAGGAACCCATATATTCCTCTCTAAGACAGAGGCAGTTTCCAAGGCACAGAAATATATGGACCTGCAAATCTTCATTTCTAAGGGGCTATTTCTGGTTAGAGAAGAATTCAAGGAATGACCAATGATGGGTCACTATCACGAACTTCTTTTAAGTTCTGGCCAAGCACTGGGAGTAGCCGGTATCTCCATTTAAGAAAATGACTAGCGAGGATTTTTCCCCCTCCTCCACTTTAAGAACTGATGAAAGGATGTGCAAAGGTAACAGATGGCTCCAATTCTAGTCATGTCCATTTGCCTTCTGGGAAAAGTGAAGTCAGGAGAGGTTTTATTGAAATTCAAGATACTTTTACATCTGAATAAATTAGGAAGGTCCAGAGAGTACATTATCCTATGAGAGACAGATACTAAATTCCCCCATTTGAGCAGCAGTAATCGGGGTTGACAGTACCTGAGACACTGGGTAGTTTCAGCAGCCTGCCTAACCTATTGTGATGAGTCTTCAACTATGAGAGCATCTTGAGAGCCTGCACAATAATAATAGTGAATGACTATTTGGACTGGATTGTGAATAAAAGACTGTACATATGTCTATAATGAGAGTTTCATTGAAAATGAAAATACTGAAGCTGTCATATTTTTTAATACTTCGATTTGCACATCCTTGACTGCTTTGGGGCATAAAAAGAGAAAGTGCCGAGCAATTTGTTGTCAGCTCTTGAAATAAATTATCATTTAAACACTTCCTCTCTGCAAAGGTTATTAGCTTACTAGCTCTTTCCTAGGGTTGGACCATCAGTAGGGGAAAAAAAATATCACAAGACATTAAACTATCCTTTCAAAAGCTGAATATTAGTTACTGTGGAAATTGTTCTCTCACTAGCTTAACATATTTTGCTGTAGCTCTCCACTGCTGCAGATTAGACTGCAGCGACTATTAATAAATACTGTCATATTTTACAGCTGTCATGCAAAGCTGAAAAAAGGCTTCGCTGTGATTAGATCCTGTTTACTGTAATATTTCCAGCTCAGACTCAGAAAGGCAGTTTTCCTATAAAGGTATTTTCCATAAGTAGAATATTTCTCCAACGAATGACATGACTAATTTTAATACATCGTTAACTCCTTGGTGGCAGTGAATTTGAGGTTGAATTGACTTCACAGCCAGAACTACATTCCTCTCCAAAGACACATTAAGCTAAAATGTCAAATTTTCTCTCTTGGGTTGTCTTTCATATGCAGAGATGGTGCTACTGTCAGATGTGCTTTGATTCGCTCCCCTCCCCCTTAGAAGGACAAATCTGCACTGGCTTATCCACCTTCTTTTACCTTGTCTCTCTTGTGACTGATTGCATTGTTTGCAAGACAGCTGGTCAGGATTTGGGGTGGGACTGTTACTTCAGTGGGCTATCTAGAAATTCTGCTTCCTGTGCTAAAATGTCATCATATGAGCAAAAGAAATAGATCTCTAGCCCCCCTACCATGCATTAGCTCTTTGGAACAGTACTCACATCTCTGAAAAAAAGGAGGTGACAGCTGGCAGGGTTGCTTTTGCTTTGACCTTCCGTTGCTTTTCATCAATTTCCTTGAGAAATTAACCCCCAGTAAGCTGAATATCTAGTTTTCAATGAATAGTAATCCTTAGACCATTAAAGGTTAGGTAGAGTAGTCTATAAATTCTGAGTTTGGGCCTGAGAGGTCCTTGAAAAGGTTCTTCTACATATTCCTTGGGGAAGGGACAGACTATGATGTAGACCTATGACTTTCAGGTTTGTCCCTTGAAGCCCTTTAGACAACATTTAAAGCAAAGGCATGGATGTTGTGGGAATTAAACAAAAGAATACATGTAAAGTCTTTAGCATCAAGGTGAACATAGTAACATGCTCAATGAATTTTAGCTCTTATTATTTTATTAAATTATAGAATAGTACCCCTCACTGGCAGGGAGGGTAATTTTGTACCCCCCAGGAGACATTTGGAGTGTCTAGACATTTTAACAGCAGGTAAAGGCCAGAAATGCTGCTACACATTCTACAATGCACAGGACGGTAATCCCCCTCCTAGTAAAGCATTATCTGATGTACAATATCTGTAGGGCCAAGGAAGCAGCAGGACAAGGGAATGGCTACCTGAACTCCTCAAGGGGCTATCAATAAACCAATTTAGCATTCATTGAGTGTCATTTACTGTGCCTACATTGGCATTAACAGCTGCATTCAGTAACAGGTAGTCTTTGACTCTGAAGTACTTGTACCATGGCCAGAAAGATGGGTTAAGGTTAATGCATACGAAGCATAATTAGTATGAAATAGCATAAGGCAAGAGCTAGATTGCATGGTACAGATTTGAAGGCCTGTGAGAGTCCAAAGAAGAGAGAGCTCATGACAGGCTGGACTAGTCAGGGAAGGCTTCATGGAAGAAAATTTAAGTGTTTCTGAGCAGCCCCCCCAATCCCCCGACACACACACAGAACTGCCTCCCCTAACAATGACCTTGCCTTGATTGCTTAGGCCAAGCTTAGAACCAAAACAACATGTAATTCCCATCAATGCTCTCAAACGTCAGAGCTCAGGGCAAAAAATACAATTAAAAGAAAAACCAAAAACGGAACAATGTTCCTTTTACTAAATGGAAAGCAATTACAGGGCTGTTGAAAATAGGCAGTAAACAAAGGGAGGGAGGGAAATACTGGCAAAATTCCATTTTCCCAAATAATCCCGTAGCAAAAGTACAATTTGCAACAAAATCAACAGTACTCTCCCTTGCAGTCAAACACATCTTTTGACAACAGCGTGGATACACATGATGCTTTAACTAAACAATGTATGGGGACCAGGAAGAAAAAAATATGGACCAGGGAGAACAGAGGGGAGGAGGTTAAGGTAGAGCACAACTCACTTTGCCCCCCACAAAGCGTCTACAGAGCAGCTTCATTCAGGGGAAAACAGGAGGGGCACAAAATAGAGACTACTTCACTTCCCATCTTCCTGGATCCTTTCCAATCAATAAGTTGCCAGTGTCGGCTGCTGTCCTGCTTTGTCGACTCCACAAACGATCTGATTAATTCTCTGGCGCTAACTGCCTCAGCGGGCTTTCTCTGCAGTAGAACAGAGGCTAATTAAGATCATGTCAGGCGAGGAGGCTGACAGGTTATATTCCTGGGCCACACTGAACTTTTAGAGGGTGCTTCAACTTCACTGCAGTCAGGCAGCGCTTGGCTAGGCACTGATTCCATAGCAAGCCTCTCATTTATTTCCACAGGTTCCTATATCAATGGGCCTCCGTTTTGTCAAGGATTTACATCCTTCTCCTTGGGGTAATTAGCTGCCACTGTGTGCGCTTTCGATTGCATTACTTCAGCTCCCTTTCATTTGAATTTTTAATATCCTTGTAAACAAAGATAACAATTAATAATGGGGTCATTTTCCCTACTAAATCACATGCATGTATGTCTGAGAGAGTGTGTACTTGTGTGTCTTACAGACATCTAGCCCACAGAGGTGATTTTAGGACAGAAAAAGAAGCTCTATTTCTCGCAGCAGGTAGAAAATGGAGGAAACATATGGAACTCATTACACCAAGTGGTGGATTAGACTGAAAATATAAATAGCTCCCCCCCATAAAGGCTTAGATGAACTCATGGATGACAGACCCATACTGAGTTATTAAAGGCAACAGAGATGTTTGGAGATTTCTCTAAACTGAGGTTGTCACAAATTGTACAGTAGACATTTGTGGCCATATTTACCTTCTCAAAGCCATAGAGTCATTCAGAGGACTGACATTGTCTCTGTTGAGTTTTAAAAGATCATCTCAAGAATGCACTATGCATCTAGGAGATAAGGAGGGATGCTCACAAATGGTGGAAAGTTTTCAGGGAATATTCTATCTAGTCTCAAATAATCAGATTAATCAGATTCTCTAACCATGGCAAAGATAAACATAACTGGATACTAAAGATTTAAGGATAAATTTTAATCAGTAGCATACTATTACAATAAGGAAAGAATTCATCATAAACTGAACTCACCTTCAATTTGTACAGAAGTGCCTGGACATTTAGAGGGGAGAATGAGCAAATAGGAGAAAGATTAATGGCTCAGGAAAATTAAGGAAATGGAAACTTAGAAATAATAGGAAGAAGAGACTGGTCTACGTAAAACTCGTCTAGGTGTGTTAACCGGCACTCTTTGTTTTTTGGTTTTTTTTGGGGGGGGAGGGTGAGTTTTTTATTTTTTATTTTATTTGTTATATATAACATCAGAATGCATTACAGTTCATATTACACATATAGAGCACAATTTTCTGTATCTCTGGTTGTGTAAAAGATGGTGGAATGAGATGGACATCATTACCCCAAGTACATGTATGAAGACACGAATGGTGTGAACAGGCACTCTTTGAAGTCAGGTCCTGCCCTGCCACAGTGGCCCTATATTCAAGTGTTAGCTGGACCAAACAGTAAATTCTTTTGGTAGCCTTGAGTTTTCTAGGACAGGCACTTTAGGGGTCCTTCTAGGGTTGTCCTAGGGATGTAGCCTAAGTAGTTAGAAACTATGTTAGCATTTTGTTCTAGCCTTTATAGGCCAAGGTTCAGATATAGTCAAGCAGAGGGCTCAAAGGAGCCTGCCAAGAATTGGTCAAGGACAGAATTTTTTGTCATCACACATCAAGAATGCTCTGTTGTGAGATGCACATGTTCCAATTAAGGGTATTGAGGAAGACGATCATCAAACTATAACCTCAATTCCAGGTTAAGCTCTGTCACTAACTAACTGTGTGATCCCAGCCAAGTCACATAGCCCTTCCTATCCTTAGTTTCCACATCTGTAAAATGAATGAGTGGACTCCATCATTCTGCAATTAACAATTCCTAGGAGTAGGAGTTGTATGTTGTGGGCATTAGTGGGGTTATGGAAGGAAATGAGACATAGCGCCACCCATGAATAACTTTATAGTTTAGAAGGGCAACATAAACATGCAAATAAATAGAATATCATGATTCTTTGAGATTCTAAAATTCTGTTGGCTATTGTAGCACTTCCATTTATAATGAAACATGTTCATGTTTCCAATGGCTTTTCTTAGGAAGGTTGTGGAAACATAAATAACCACCTACATTTTCTTTGGCAAATAGCCACAGACCCCAGAACATTCAAGTTTCTTTCTTTCTCATCTTTTAGCACTCAGCCCTTAATTGTTCCAGGACCCTGTATGATAGGGAAAAAACGGAAATGATGCTGGTTTATAGGTTAGGATGTCCTAGTAAATCTTAAAATCTTTACAGGACACGCCTGCACCATAGACTGCCACCACACACTTCTAATAAGATTTCTTTTAAGAAAATTGGCTGAGATTCTCAATAGTGGTCACCCCTCGGTTGAAAGTCTCTACTGTCAACACCCATTTAAGTCTTAAAACATGACCTTCAGTCCTTTGTAATCTGCAAGCTTCCTACCAATCATTATATGAATTTCTAAGATAAAAGACAAAGCAGTTTTAGGCTGAAGTTGTGGCTCAGTGGCAGAGTGCTTGCCTAGCACGTGGGAGGCCCTGGATTTGATCCTCAGCACCACATAAAAATAAATAAATAAAATAAAGGCATTGTGTGCATCCACAACTAAAAATTAAAAACAAATACAAAGCAGTTTTATCTCTTGAATATATCCAATTTCTCTAAAGATTCAAAATGTTTCACTAAGTAAAGCAGTCACAGTGTCACATGGGCTTTCCAGAGACCTTGTCCCTCCCCCCAATTCTGATCTATATATCTGATTTACCCCTAAACCTTTACCTTGATGCCCTACCTGAACCTGAAACTCAACATTCTGAACACTGAGTTTATTCACCTTCCCCAGAAAATCTTCTCTTCCTCCTGTATTTCCAGACTGAGTGAATGGCACTGCCCCATTGCCCAAAGCAGAAACCTCATCCTTGAAACTTCCCTGTCCACCAACTCTCACATTCCATCACCATGACCCTCTTTTACATCTCCACTACTTCTGATTAAAGTTCAGGCTCCTATCACCTCTTACACCATCCTGCTAACTGATTTGCCTGATTTTACCTTCTCCGCCGTTGCCAAATAGCAATCTTACCATCACATCATCCCCCTGGCTTAAAATCTTTCAGGGGCATCTCAATACTCTTTTATATTTTTAAAAAAGTTTATTAGTTATTTTTAGTTATACAGGACAGCAGAATTTATTTTGATATAATTATATCTTATGGAATGTATCTTATTGTAGCTAAGACCCCATTCCTTTGGATGTACATGATGGTAGGATTGACTACATATTCATATAAGTACAAAGGAAAATTATTTCGGATTCATTCCACTGTCTTTCCTTTTCTTATCCTTCCTCCCTTCCCTTCATTCCCCTTTGTCAATCTACTGCATGTGTACTCTTCCCTTACCCCTTATTTGGGTTAGCTTCTACATATTAGCAAAAAACATTTGAGCTTTGTTTTTTGGAGACTGGCTTATTTCACTTAGCCTGACAGTTTCCAGGTCCATCCATTGACATGTAAATGTCATAAAGTCATTTTTCTTTATGGCTGAGTAACACCCTGTTGTGTATATATACCGCAATTTATCCATTCATCATTACTCTTAAAGTCAAACTCTTAAATTCTCAGCATGCCACATGTGGCCCTTTACAATCACCAAAATTCAATCCATATTAAGCCTTGTACATTCTAGGTAAGCACTCTCTCACTGAGCTACATTCATAGCCCATGGTTCCCTTTTTTCTTTAATTCCTTTGCACATAGGGTGGATTTGTTGTAGTTCTCAGCCACTTTACTCCATCCTCCTGCCCCCACAAACACTTATACAATCTGGAAAGTAAACATATTCTTCAAAACTCTGCTCAAATATTTGTTTCCGCACGTCTTTCTCCCTGCCACCCTCTCTGCCCTCATAGTACTTTGTATTACTTCTAGTACAGCACCAGCCAAAAAAATTGTATTATTTTCATCTATGTATATCTCTCATAATCCTAATAAATTTCTTGAAGAAGAGATTGTTATCTTTTTCATTTCTGCCAGGACTGTGCTAAGTGCTGAGTTTAATGCAGTACCTAGTTATTATTTTAAATTGAACAAATGAATGAGTGAATGAGAACATTTAAGCTAAAAAGAAAATGTAGATTACTGGGGCCTGGAGAGCTAGAGAAGGACGTGGATATGGACTTGCTGTGCCATGTGTAGATGGTATCCTCAGATCATACATTAGATAACCACCTTCCTCCTATGCACTGTGCTAAACCTGATTTTGAGTCCTTCTGTGACTCAGCCTCCACACCAAAGATATTACCTTCGCACTCCAACTAACTTGGAAGCAAAACAGTTATTTTAGTGCTAGAAACTTTAGTTATATGTTTTTGGCTAAAGGACAAACCTGAAGTATACTAGATGGTCCCTGAATCTCAACCAATACAGAACATTAATATTTGAGGCCTTTCAAGAGTTAGCATATAAATGTTGAACTATTTCATGCAAACCACATGAATCCTCTATAGACGAGCATAGCATGATATTAATTTCCACAGCTCTCAGGGAAAAACAAAAGAAGGCAAATTATTTCAAAATGTCTGTATAGGTAAAGTGACAAAGATGAAAAGTAATGTGAGTGCTGATGTAGTCAGTTCTCACTTATTATACCAAAAGAGGCAAGGCAGACACAGATAATCCAAACAGCATTCCTGTGGGCAAGAAACAGTGTCTTTTCATAACAGTTTTCCTTCGTGGCTCTAACCTACTTAGGCTTGGCTGAGCATGGGAAGTAAGAAAGGTGTCCCAGAGAAAGGGATCTTTAGGATGTCCTTTCAAATTTCCCAAAGACAAAAAGCACCAGTTCAGAGGACTACCAGAAAAATAATATTAAAATAATTGGACGGAGCCCAGCATGCTGGCACATGCCTATAATCTCAGCAACTCTGGAGGTTAAGGTGGGAGGATTTCAAATTTGGGGCCAGTATTGGCAACTTAGTAAGACCCAGTCTCAAAATAAAATAAAAAGGGCTGGAGATTTATCTCACTGATAGAGCACCCCTGAGTTCAGTCCCAACACTGCAAAAAAAAAATCATATGGAGAAATAGAAGTAAATGGTGGGAGTGGGGAATGGACACAAAAGAAAGGAGAGGGATAAAAATGGAAGTATCAAGGCTCCAAAGACAGACATTGCTGATCTTACAATGACCAGTCTTATTCCTAAAACTATAATGGCCAAGAAATACAAATAAAGAAAATCAACAGTCAAAATTTGCAAGCCTAGTAATTTTGTCTAAAGTGATTTGATGTGAGGTTTTATATTACTTTTGAAACTCAAAAGAATTGCATCAACTGTAAAATTTCCATGTTCCAACAAGCAAACTACAGAATTATCCCACAGAAGCATTTTATACTTCTAGAAGCTGAGAAAGGCTTCCAAGGATTAGTCAGGTCACTTTCTCTCTTGGAAAGCTTTTGGCAGAAGAATGTTCCTTGTGAAAGTCCTGGAAAGAATTACTGTTTTCACTTGGCACAGTGTGGAAGTTAGCCTTAAGTTATAACAGGTAACTTAAGGTAAACAGGACACTAATATTACCAAAGCTACCTATTGTCTTCAATCCTTTGACTACTTCCAATAATATGTGTGTCATGTTTCATCAATAAAGTAGAAATTTTCAAAAGCAGGACTAAGACGTTAATAAGTGATTTTTTTATCCCACCACTTTTATCCACCTAGCATGGTCTGAATAGTAGTATTAAAAATTATCTTAGACATGTCAAGCTGGAAAGGTTTTTAAAGTTCTTAAATCTGAGGTTTCAGGTTCTGAAAAATGAATTGGCCCCATATTTTATCAAGTTGGTGAGTCTCCTAATCTGTAATTCTACTTAAAAAGTGGGATTCCAAAAATCTAAAGGCTGGCCCCAGATTTATTGTATCAAGCCTTTTCTACCATGTCTCAATTCTTTTATCTGCATAATGATGGCAATAGACTTTGCACTTTATCTCATGGGAATAAAGAAATATGACATAATGATGTAAGTTAAAATCAAATGCTGAGTATGGCTGGGCAATTGGCTAAAGCTAAAAGAATCACTCTGTAGATAAGTGGTTAATATGCAAGAAGAAGGGCTCATCCTTTTGTGTCCATGAAGTCACAAGGCTCTGTGTAAGGCTCTACTCAACTGAACTGAGTCAATGTACCTTCCCATGTTCTTCATATTTTCACCCACTCAAGGGATCCAGTCAGTTCCCTCCATTCCTTGACTTCACTTAAGAAGTCAACAAGTCACAGCATTAAATGAATATATATATATATATATATATATATATATATATATATATATATATATATATATATATATATATATAAAATCAGAACAATGGCTCCTTTGATATCCTTGGGCCATATTATGACTGGAGACAGGCATTAAGCCCCGTGTTGCATGTCTGTTTCTTCACCCTTAAAAGGAATGCAATAATTCTAACTCATAGAATTGTTGTATGTATTACATCCATGAAAACTTCTAGAACAGTTTCTGGTACACAGTTAGCATCTATAAGAGTTATCCATTACCATCATGCTCTGACTAGGGTAGCAGGAAAGTCATGACTTCTGAGACACAGAATGAAGTTTCTATGGTGTCTCCTGTACCTTGCTCTTCCTTCCACTGTGCTCATTTTGGTTCTTCTTAATCAGAATCAGAACCTCTTCCCAGGAAAGGAGCTAGGAAGGCCATTTATTATTACATAGAAGTAGAAACAGCTAGGGCACAACCACTCCCAGACATCTCTGCATCTCAGGCAAATGCAGAAAGCCTACGGCCAAAGGAAGGAAGCCTGGCTGTTGGAATTGCAATGCTGCCTTTCAGGAAGGGGAGCTCATTTGCTTCCTTGCATCTTGATTCCATAGAAGCCCTCCATCTATTCCACATAATGCTAAGGCTCAGTCCATTGATGAAGAGAAGGATGTGATTAGAAAAGTTGGGCGTGTGTGTGTGTGAGTGTGTGTGTGTGTGTGTGTGTGTGTGTGTGGTTTTACTGAGTATATATTTTGGAGAATAATAAAACATAAAATGAAATTCTCTTCATTCATAGCAAATAGAAATGCCTAAAGGTAACTTAAGCTGAACAGACAACCTCTTTGAAAAGTCTTGAAGTCAGTGACTCCACCAAAAATGTATCTATATTTTCATTTTTTAATAAGCAGACAGAAAACAGAATATATGTCTTTTCTGACACATTTTTAGGCTCTTCCAGCTTCACAGTACATAATGAATCCTAGAATTGGGAAGCAAAACTTAGTTTATGGTCTTATATTTGTTTGGCTTAAGGGGGTGACTCTTAGGAATTGGGAAGAAAAACCATGTCGAGGTTCCAAGTTCCCTTCCAGTTTCTCCCTTCATCTTCAGGCCCATTCCCTGAAGCCAATGCCATAGGGCTGGATGCACCCAGTCATCTGTGGTATCATCTGCAAGGAGCACTATGACAAGAATGCAAAGGACAAGTGTTAGAGAACATGAGGACTCTATGGTTATTGTGTGGAAGACTGTGGAGACAGTTTCTTTTTGTGGTCTTAAAGATGAACACACACAAAAAATGTATTATCAATTGTCCTAACTGACAGCCCTCCAAAATATGAAGTCAATATCCTGCAAACTCCAGCTTCTCTCATCGCTTGATCTTAGGGTTGTTCCAACCAAGCAGATGTTCAGAAAACTGATACAATAGCCTTTTTTTAACACAGAAAAATGATACATGTTCTGAAGATACTTTCTTTTCTTTTTGGTTTTACCAAGTCAGGCCTGAGGACCCAATTCCAGCCTTGACATTAATCAGCCGTATGACCTTGAGCAACAACCTCTCTGAGCATCTGTAAAATGGCAGTGGTTATAGCATCTACTGCATTGACCTGTTATAAAAATCAAGTGAGATACTCTAAATGGTTTAGTACAGTATATGATAAACAGAAATACACTCAATAAATATTAGCAATTATTACTTATAGTAATGTTTAAAATTTACAAAAATATCAACATGAAACTATATTTCATTACTAAGTTCAGGAAATACCTTTATAGAAAAAAAAAAAGATAAACTGCACTGTCCCAGAAAATCCTAGGTGTCTCATCATTGTGTATATGTGTACTGCTTCCTCTTTAGTTTAATAAGGCTTCTTAGAAGAGGAGATGGAAAAATACAAAAATAGGAGGCAAAGGCAACCTTCTCACTGACCCCATAATTCCTTATAGCTACTGATAAGCTATTTGTAGCTCCGTGGATCTGATGTCTATTCCTAGCACCCATCCATTTTGCTCTCTGAATGTTCCAACTCAAAATTAGACAAATATTTCCATAAACTATTTGCTTTCATGATCTCACCCAATATGTAACTGTGAGCTCAAAATTATTGCTTAGACTGGAACCCATTGAAATAGAAGAGCATTCAGTTATTCTAGTTAATATTATTCAAAATAAAACCCACCACTTTAAACTTCTAGGCACTTTCCCCCATGTCTTTTATAATTATTCACACCCAAGAAGGAAGGCAAGGCAGATGTATCATTGTTGGTTGACAGATGAAACTAATCTGCATGCCCAAAGAGGGGAATGATTTTTCCAAGGTCACATGGTTAATTAACAGTGAAAAGCCAAGAATCTTCATACCATGTCCCAAAATTCTTCCCCTCCACCAGACTGCTATATACCTTTAGGACAAGGGACTATTTCCTCACTGACCATGAATGATGCAGAGTTTGGGGGATGGTTTGGGAGCTAATGAATAATCAGTTCCTCAGACTAATATCTACCCTTGACTATGTACCTGTTATGTACCAGGCTCTACACTAAGCCTGTTAACTGTATCATCTCGGGGACTGGGGTAGTGGTTCAGTGGTAGAGTGCTCACCTAGTGTGTGCGACGCCCTGGGTTCGATCCTCAGCACCACATAAAATAAATAAATAAATGTATCATCTCCCTTAATCTTCACAACACTTTTACCAGGGAGGTACTATTGTGGTCCTCATTTTACAGATGAGGAAGTAGGTATAGAAAGGTTAAGGAATTTGCTCAATACCACACTCCTAGTAAGTATACCTTTCCTCACCTACTCACCCTGGGCTCCAGCCAAATCAAAAGGAGAACTCATGGTTGTCAGTCTGTAGCTCCTTCCTCCCATGGGAGCCTGGGACCCTGACTGTGATCCAATCTATCCCACATTCCTCGTTAAAATTGTACAGCTAGTACTAAACAGCCTGTTTCCTAACTCCCAGGTAAAGTGTTCCTTCTATTGCTCCATACTGAAAACCACCTTCCACTCTCCTATTTTTAAAGATGCTTTAGGGCAAAAAGATAAGCCAATACTATCTAAATTTCTCACAGTGAGAGGGGGGAGAAGTACAAAAAGCAAGCATATCCTGCCTAATCCCAAGCCATGAATGTGCAGCTGTGAAAGGACAATTAAGGTCACAGAGCCCCAGAGAGAAAAAAGATATACCTTCCCTCACCTACTCACCCTGGGTTCCACTGACACCTGGTTCTCAGACAAATGGAAAGGAGAACTCATGGTTGTCAGTCTGTAGCTCCTTCCTCCCATGGGAGCCTGGGACCCTGACTGTGTTCCAATCTATCCCACATTCCTTGTTAAAATTGTGCTGTTTCCTTTTCCTTAGAACTATGCTAGATATCTAGAGCCAAGTCCAAGTGCTCATGGCTGGTGTGCACAATGGTTGCTTATTTCAATGACATTGGCTTTCTTAAGAAGTGCCTTTTAGGCCTTCACCTGTGACATTTTAACAAGGGGATGTGGGACCAGCCCTGCTTACTGCCTGTCAGGAGAGAGCTAGGGGAGGGTTGCCATGGCTAATTCACTTACTATCTCTGAAATTTGACCATCTTCATTTTCCTGCCTCCAGAAATCCTCCCCTGAGGATACAGATATGTACAAATCACCCTAAAGACAGGAAAGGTGAAGCTCCAAGTGCACATTTGGACTGGGAAAGGGAAAAATCAGTTCATTATTTCAAGACCTCTTGAGATGCTGTAAATACACAGTCAACACAGAACAAAGATCCCTTTTTCCCCCCCTTACATTATTTATGTGCCATCTAAAAATTACATGCCCGTTCTCTTTCCAGTGCTGAGAGAAACATGCATATTCATGATCTGATAAATATTTAAGTGGGATTTATTTAAATGAGAGAGTCCATTTACAAACATTCCCTGGCTCTGAGATCTTATCCTGGGCACACAGAGGGAGGATAATTTCCTCTGGTAGATTCAAAACCTCCGCTGGCCACCTGTCCCCCTAAAATTGGAGCTCTTCCTTGAGAGCTGGTGAATGCCCCCTGCAGTATTTCAAGAGAGTCTTCAGTACCTCCTCCCTCCAATCTTGCCTTCCTGTTCTGAGATCATGCCATAGGATCAGTCATTGGCAAAATGCTAGAGCTGGCTTTTATTTGGGGGCAGGGGTAACCATCCCAGCTTTCTTTGCCTGAGTCCTTCCTCTCCATCACACTAGTCCCAACTGCAGCACTCACCCTGATACCCCTTGCCTTCCTATGGGAACATTTCTGCCCTTTCAGGAAGAATAATTATGTGATATACCAAGTTACCAGAAATAGTTGATTGTGCTACCCCTCCCAGGAGTACATACATTTTGATGTTTTGAAAACAAGTTGTCAATACTTGTTTTCAAAGGACTTATCTATCCATAGATGTTTCCATTTGCTCCTCACAAAACCCTACAAGAATTCCAAGGCAAGAATCATTTCTCCAGCCTTAAAGATGAAGAAATAAAAGACATCCTGCTTGCCCAACCTAAGTCACAGTTAAAGAGTTGCAGACTTAGGACTTGAAGGCAAGTCTGATTCTAAGATGTGGGATCTTTTCACTACACAAGGCTGCCTGTTATTTAGGAGGATATTGGAAAGAAAGTGATGGTAACACATGGAAAACTAATGTAACCTATCAGCATGGTGACTACTGGGGAAACCCAACACCTCTTTCATACGATCATATAGGTAACTATGTGTGTATGAGGTTAACTCTCATACCCACTCTCGAGTACCAACTGGATCTAGTCCTAACCCAGTTTCCTCTCTCCCAAATTAAATTTACTTATTTATGTCTCCTTTATATAGAGTTTATGAGATGATTAGTGAACTTACCTATAGAATTAATCTGGACTGGAGCATTAAATGATTGTTAAGGGCTTACACACATTTTGACAAAAGCTTCTAATGACAAGTCAATAACACTGAATATATCAAGGATGGCAGGCAATGAGTCAGGCCAGTGAGGGCAATACCATTGGGCAAATGAACTTCTCAGGACTCTAGCTTGTGTGAAATAATCATCTATTCTGCCTAATTTAGGATTGCCAGAAGAAATACAGACAGCCAATAAAGTCTTATTTTCAAATAAATGGCAAATACTCTTTTAGAATAAACAAACCTTAAATATTGCAAGGGACAAACTTACACTTAAAAGTTTGTTTTCTAATTGAAGTTGAAATTTACTGGGCTTTCTGCCTTTTTGTTTGCTAAATTTGGTAGAACAAGTTTAATTCTAAAACCCATCCCTCTGAGAATCACCATCCAAAAGTGCCTGTTGGGCATCTGCTTGCTTGTGACACTTACTTGTCATTTATCCTATAAATCTGTGCTAGAAGAGTGGGTTGGTAAGGAAGAGAGAGAGAAGGTAGATGTAGAGGAGAGTAAAGTATCCCATCATGAGATTGGTCTTAGTCACTTGTACATGACATAAAAGTAATGCCACTAGGTCTTTTGAGAAAGTAGAACTAGTCCTATTTGCCTCTCCTTACCATCACCACAGCAATGTGGTATGCTATTCTGCTGTTTTCTATTCTGCTCTTTAATTAATGAAAAAGGAATACATTTTGGCAAATCTCAGACCCTGTGTTCTCCAAGAGTGATCTGAGCCTCAGAAGGCACACCACAGCCAGCAAGGCGGGCTGGAGGGCGTGGCCAGGCTGCCTGCACAGACAGCAGGGCTGCCCAAATATAATTAAGCACCAGGTGCAGACCCCAGGAGTGACAGTGGGAAGAGTTCCATGACCAAAAAAATATTAGGAAAGTGAAGTGGAGAATGTTTACAAGCCTAATTAGCAATTTGCACAACTTCAGAATTAAACATTTTGCCAGTGTCAGACAACTTGGTGGACTGATAGTGTGGAAGTCAAACTGGACCTAAGGGAGGGTATGGAATGAGACTTGTGCTACTCAGCCCAGTCCAGTGGCTAAGATACCTACCAAGACATTCAAATTGAGAAAATGACCAAATTAGAGCAGCAACAGTGGGTTGACTCATTTGCAAGATGACAAAAGAGCCTAAGAAACAAGAACTCTACCATCCAAAGATGCATTTCTGGAGATTCTAAATGGGTTGAGTTTCTCTCTTCCATATTTTTGCTCTTACAGTGCATGTTTCTATTCCCAGAACCTACTTGTTCAATGTTCTCAAAGTTCATTTAGAAAACAGACACTCTGATTCCTTTCCCTAAAACCTACTCCCCTACCTTGAATCACTTTTTACATCCTCTCCGTAAATTCCCATATTGAAGTGATGATTTTCAGGATGTTAAGTTTTTAATGTTTTAAAAATTTTATTAATGCATTTAATTATATAGAAAATGGGTTTTGTTGTAGCATAATCACACATACAAATAGCATTACCCTCCTTTACCTTCCTCTCCCCTGTCCCTCATCCCTTTTTTGTTCTTTAATAGTTTCCTGCTACCTTCATGTCATCCATTTTTTCTTCTAGATTCCACACATGAAAGAAAACATGTGATACTTGTTTCTCTGTGCCTGGCTTATTTTGTTTAACATTATGACTTCAAGTCCCATCTACTCTCCTGCAAATGACTGCAATTTTTAATTGAAAGACATAGCTGGTTCCTATAAAACAGCTGAGCAAACCAGGACATCTCTCTTTTTCCTCCACACTCAGCACTGTGCCTACTATATGCAAAGCACAGTACTAAAACAATACATAGATTTTATCTCATCTCATCCTCATAATAACCCTATGGTGTAGACAGTGTTTTTGGTCCCATTTTGCAGGTGAGGATCCTGAGGTTCAGAGAACTTAAGTGATATTTCCAAGGATACACAGCAGTAAGTGATACAACCAAAATTTAAACCCAGGCAGTCTCAATTTAGTGTCCATGTTCTCAGTCTTTACTTGATCCCCTCTGGGACATCTTACATATTGCTGCCCAAAATATGTCATTATTGTGTCCTTCTCTACTGCCTCAAGAGTTGAACTCTCTGATACAGTAGCTACTAGACACATGTAGCTGTTTAAATATAACTTAATTATAACTAAATGAAATTTAAAATGCAGTACCTCATTCCCACTAGCCACATTGCAGGTACTCAAAAACTACATGGAGGTAGTGGCTACAATATTGGGTGGTGCAAATATACTGTATTTCCATTATTGTAGAAAGTTCTATTGGGCCATACTGCTCTACAGACTAATTTGGAATGTCTCTGGCTAATATTTCAAGTGTTCTGCACTCTGGTTTGTACCAGATTTTCAGAAGATAGGCAGAAAAGAAGAAGAAATGAAGCTGGAGACATAAGTCTGAGGATGGGAGGCCTGTTATTGTGTGAATAAGGCCTCATCCACAGGATAGAATGGTTTTGCTCCTTAAGAATAGAGCCAGTACATGTTGAATCCTGACTCACACACACCTCTCCTAAAATGCCAGAATAGATAACCAGAGAGGTCTGAAGATCATGTCACCCTGTTGACTGGGTATTCCCCACCAGTGACAGGAATGATTCTAATGCTTACAGATAATACTTCATATTTGAAATGGCATCAAAGGAACAGTGCTCAGAACACAGCTCTGTTGATTGTTAGCTTTGTAATATTAACACTGCCACTTATCTTCATCAAGATTATTCTCCTATTTTTAAAATAGAGTCAATAATACCTACTCTCCAGGTTTTTAATCTGGGCTATGATCTAGATTTTAACACCCCCCATCCCATATGATTCTGGGAGCAAGGGTTGAAACTCATCAAACTAGATGACCTCTGAGGTCCCTTCCAGCTTTAGATTCAAATCTTGACCCAACATATGAAGGGTCAGCAGTCAGTTGGACAAAATACTTACCTAGGTCCCCACATAGTCTGTAGGCTTCATCAGCAAGTAATTTGTCAGTCATCATGGATAGCCCAGATTTCCAAAAAATGTCATTATCTCTCAAAGCAGCCTCTTTGAGAGAGTGCAGAGTTAGTGTTAACTTCTTGACAGAGTCCCTCTCCATCAAGTTATAGACATAACCAGAACCCCCAGTCTGTTTTGTTGTTGTTGTTGCTATTGTTGTTATTGTGTTTATTACTAAGGATTGAGCCAGGGGTACCTAACCACTGAGCAACATCCCCAGCCCTTTTTATTTATTGAATCATTTAAAAGACTCCTTTGTCTCAAAGGGGGAGGGAATCAGATCCTTTCAGGCCTCCCCAACTTGTGTTCACCAAGCAAAATACTTTCCATGCCTAATTTTCTCTAGATTTTGCCAGGCTCGGACTAGGTCATGGTGCTGGTGTCTGCCTGTACTGTGCATTAAGACCAGTCCTATTTTCCCAGATCCAAGTTCTCAGTTCCTGTATCCAAAGTGTAGTTGCCTCAAAATGGCTCCTGCCTCAGCTCACCATGGAAAATTGTTAATCACAGGGCATCATTCATGTACCAATTTATTGTGTCCAGCAGCCTCTTTAGATCAGCCTAGAATAGGCAAATTGGGCAACCACTCTAGAAAGCAGTATGGAGATTCTTCAAAAACTAGGAATGGAACCACCATTTGACTCAATTATCCCATTCCTTGGTATATATCCAAAAAGATCTAAAATCAGTGTACTGTAGGGATGCAGCCACATTAATGTTTACAGCAGCACAATTCACAATAGCTAAGCTATGGAACCAACCTAGGTGCCCTTCAACAGATGAATGAATGAAGAACATTTTGTATATATACACAATGGAGTATTACTCAGCCTTTAAGAACAATGAAATTACGGCATTTGCAGGTAAATGGATGGAACTTGGAGACTATCATGCTAAGTGAAATATGCCAATCATAAAAAAACAAAGGCCAAATGTTCTCTCTGCTAGGTGGATGCTAACTCACAATAAGTGGCAGTAGGGAGAGAAGAATACAAGTTCACTGGATTAGACAAAGGGTAATGAAGAGAAGGGGTAGTGGATGGGAATAAGAAAGTCAGTAAATGAAAACAATATAATTTTCCCATGTACATATATGAAAACAACACAGTGAATGCCACCATCATGTAAATCCATAAGAATACGGTCCTAACTGGAATGAGTTATTCCATGCTTGTATAATTATATCAAAATGAATTCTACTGCCATGTATAACTAAAAAGAGCCAGAAAAATCTTAAAAAGTCTCGTTGGATTTAGTTTGGATATTGGCTTAAAGAATTTTCCTATCACATGGAATGGCTTTATATGATGGAAGTAGGAATTTCAAAACAGCAGGCAGATGAAGTTTGAAGGTATGCAAGGTGAAGAGAGCTGAGATGAGTCAGCAGAAGGGGAAAAATAGGAGGGGAATATTCTAATGAATTTAGATAACATCCTGTTGAGCCCCAGTAGAATAGCATTGCAAACTCTGATTTCCCAGCCCTTTAATCCTCCATCGACTTCTGTATTACCCAATCTGTCTTGTACATCAACAACACATGGAGACCTGGCGTTCCACCTCATGGCCCAGGAATCCTTCAAGGCCTTGAAATACCTCCTTCAATTACTAAAGAAAGATAAAACCATTCTCAACCTGATACAATATTAGTACTTATATTTCCATGTATATTCATAAAAATCACAAATCTCTGTAGGGTAAATAGAAAAGCACTCTGTTAAACTAAACTATTTGATGAATCAAGGGACCTTTGATTCAAACTGAACATTTGCAAGATTGCAGGTGTTTGTAACTCCATCTTGCAACTGGAGAAAAAGAATGTAGTGGAGATCAAGAGCTCTCACTTCACAAATGAATGGCATAGCTCCAAAAAGGGTTCCCAAGGCACATCCATAGTTGCTGCCTTGATTCTCAATCACTGCACACTCCTGAGTTTGTCTTGAACAGACAGCCCAAGGGTTGGGATGCCAAAAGCAAACCAGATCATGCATACGTTTCTTCTTTCTACTATACTCTCACTTTATTTCTTGTTTAGCTGTCACCCCTAAACTGTATAGAAAATACTTCATCTTTTTGTATGGTGTTTTTGAGTTTGGCTATCAAAAATGTTTTATGGAAAATGACAAATTAAAAATGTTCACCATTTTATTATTAAAATAAAGCAGTTGAGGATTAGTCCACCAAAATTCTCAGGGAAGGGACTGTTCAAATTAACAGAATCTAATAAATGGTTGAGCTGAAAGGAAAAGAATTTTGCAACAATTCAGTCAGTTTGGTCTACTTGTAGAAAATTTTCTGAAATACCTAGTTCCATGTTCTGCTTTAAAATACTATTGAATCTTTGTTTTGTATTTGAGGCCTTTGCAGGGCCCTTGAGTTATCATTTTGAACAACTATTTTCAATGTCCAGGATTAGAAATGTAGATGGATAAGGCTATAACATGAACTGAGCTCCAAAGTTTTCAATTTTAGTGGTTTATTGTTTGTTGCCTCTTTCAAGTCAATGCCATGGGAAAAGACAATCTTGTTAATTGAAGGTTCTGGTTACAAAAACTTAATGTAATGAAACTTTCAACTTTTCCATACATTTTTATACCTAAACTCACTTGATCCTCATTATAGTCTTGGGAGATAGAGTCCTCATTTTACGAGCTGAAGCCTAGAATGCTAAGGAACTTGCCCAATGCTGACATTAATCAAGCTTCTGAAAGCTCAGTCTAGTGTTCCTGTCAGTACACCACACTGTGATATCCGTGTCAATTCTACTTTCACTATATTTGTATTGACTTTCTCCCATGAAAGCCATGCTGGGCTCAGCTAATCCCACCACAGTAGTAGTAATATCTGAATGTGTACTCAACTTTAGTAGCACTCAGAATAGCTTAGGTGAAAGTCATGACTAAGATAATAACAGTTGCCATAATAATGTCCTTAAGCACCCCAGTTGAGAGCCATTTATTTTGCATAATATGATCTCAGCATACTAAATGTTCATTTGCATCCTTGTGTTGAGGACACTTGTCTGTGGATCATTTTCTGTGAGGATAAACTGTCCTCAGGAAGGTTTTAGTGTTTCCAACAATACACTACTGGACTTTTGAGTGGCTAAAGAATGCTAATATTTGAAAAGGGGGAATGTGTTCTGAAATTGTTTGTGCGTCCCTTTAGGTAATAAAAAAATAACCATTTCATCTTTACATTAATCTTACAAACTTGATAGAGTCATGACCCCATTTACAGAAGTGGGTACTGGAGTGCAGCTGGTTGTCATGGTACCCAAAAGGTGACTGCTCATCCCTATCCCCTATGATGTCTACCAAAGCTCACTTATCATCACAGTGCCCTGATAGCTTGTTACAAATACAGCTTTCCCAGCTTCATCCCAGACATACTGAAACTTGTCTACCCTAGAGACTGATATAATTTTATTACTGAAAATGAAGGAATTAAGATACTAAAGAATGGCAGCTGCTTTGAGCAACAATTTCATGATCACCTACTTTGTAATCAGCACCATATCCCAACTTGAAGGTTGAGTGGAGGAGACAAACATGCAAAGGACTCAGACTTTGCATTGGAGAGTTTATAAGGTGCCTGATTGCATAGCTCAATGGCTTTTAAACTCTAACATGTGAGACTCATCTGAAGGGCTTGTTAAAACTCCAATTACTGAGCCCCAGCCCCAGAATTTCTACTTCAATAGGTCTAGAGGATCCAAAGATCTGTATTTTAGCAAGTTTCCAGGTAATGCCAATGCTACTAGTCCAAGGAACATACTTTGAGGACCATCATCCCAGTCATCATTTAAAATCCTCTGAATGTTTTAGGATTTATAAGAGCCATTTCAGTCAAGCACAGTGATAATTCTGGTGATCCAGAAGGCTGAGGCAGTAGAATTGCAAATTCAAGACCAGCCTCAGCAACTTAGCAAGATCCTGTCTCAAAATGAAAATGAATATGGGTGGGATGTAGCCCAATGATAAAGCACCACTGGGTTCAATCCCTAATAGAGAGAGGGAGGGAGGGAGGGAGGGAGGGAGGGAGGGAGGGAGAGAGAGAGAGAGAGAGAGAGAGAGGGGGGGGGGGAGAGAGAGATTGATTTCAGAATATGTGTATGTGAAAAAAATTAAAAGGAAACAATGATCTGTGGTGTTCTATTGCCTCCCCTGTATTCCCTCCTCTTTCCCTTGAGTGCCTATACAGGGTCATGTGTCCATGTACCTCAGACACAGAAAGAAATATTACTGACTTCTGAAAAACAATCCCATTCTCTTACCACAAATGCACTGGCTGGCATCATCTCAAATTGAAAGATTTGCTTCCTTCATTGCCTTGTTTCTCTAGGACTGGAAAGTCCTGTCTGTGCTGTGGATTCCAGAAGGAGGCAACAAAGGAGACACCTCTCTTTCCACTGAATAAGGCAGTGCTTCTGAGAGGCTCATCCCCAGATAAACAGTTTCAGAATCATTGGGCATGTTTATTAATAATGGAAATTATGGGGACTCACAGCATACCACATAAATCAGAATTTCCAGAAGACCTGGGAATCTGACATTTTAAGTACCTTAAGTCATCAGGCATTTCTTAGGCTCACTGAAGTTAGAGAAACCTTAGTAAAAACATTTCCCCATCGTTCGGTTTAGACAGGATTCTAGGAAGGTCTAGACTTCTCTTAACTATAAGAGGAAGGTCTCATTTCTTTTAAATGATCACCATTTCCCCTTTCTTGGATCTGCACATCCCATAAAAAGCCTTGTGAGACTAGGGCAGAAGCCGGGCTCCTGTCTTTAACCTTTACACCTAATGCCTCGCCCCCACACCAACCCCCATGAATCTATTTGCCAGGGACATTTATCAGGTTGCTAAAGTACACACACCTAAGTCCCTAACAAATTCCACCCAGTGAGGAAGATTCTTTTATTTTCCTTTCTTTCTCTGTTTTAAAATTTTCATCTCTGCTGCTTCTTTATGACATATTCTGAAGATATTTCAAATCCATTTATATTCCATACTGACTTTGGTCTTTTTGATGTTCTGAAAATGCCATAGCTTATATTAAAATGATACATTAATGGGCTGGGGATGTGGCTCAAGCGGTAGCGTGCTCGCCTGGCATGCGTGCGGCCCGGGTTCGATCCTCAGCACCACATATAAACAAAGATGTTGTGTCCGCCGAAAACTGAAAAATAAATATTAAAAATTCTCTCTCTCTCTCTCTCTCTCTCTCTCTCTCTCTCTCTCTGTCTCTCTCTCTTTAAAAAAATGATACATTAAGATATGAGAGAAAAGAGAAAAAAGTGCTGAGGAAAATAACTGAGAGCAACATCTATTAGAAAGATGGTCAGACACAAGGATTGGAACACACTTTCCACAGAACTAAATATTATCAATTCATTCTTTGCATGCACCTCTTCCTATCTTTCTACAGGGGGAAGACTTTGGAAGTTTGGAGATAAAATGCAATCTTTTTACTTGGTTTGGCAGCTATGAGTCTGGCAGAATTTTTGCTTTTTGGTTCATTGTCAAGTTATACCAAATATATAATTTGTGTCTCCTGGGATAGTCACTGTATGTCTTCAATTTTCTTATTATACGCTTCTCAATACAGCTCCACATAAAATAGAATAACTAATTAAGGTCAGAAAATACTGTGGGAACATGGATTGTCAGGACACAGAACCAAACCAGAAGCGAGTCTTCTAAATGGGAGAGTGTACCCACCACATGCAATTTATCAATACTCAGTTTAAAATGGGCTTCTAATTTCTGTCCCTCTTGCTTCCTCACCTCAAGGAGTATGCATGTAAATGTGTATGTGAAAAAAATTAAATGTACATACACATATGAAATTCTGTCTAAAAATGTGGCTGCATTAGACATAACCATGTTCTCAATATATATAGCACAATAACTTTTATAATTCTGTAGAAGGTCATATCCAATTTTTTTCTTGCATGGCTTTTCAGGATAATGCAAATGTTACTGAAAATTTAAATAAAATCTTTGAAAATACTAAAAGTCATCATCTCATATAGTTCCAAATGGAGGCATAGATTTTGGAGGCATCTATTTCTAACAATGATGTTTCTGGACACCCAAAATCTTTCTCTGACCCAAAATGTGTCCTTTGATTTGCCTTCCACAGCTATCAACAAAGATACAAAGTCACAAACAAAGGGGTCACCCTTTGAGGCTAACATAGTAAAGAACTCTGCTATAAATTAAAGCTTTCACACATAGGCATTAATTTGATTAGCTTCTATCATTTGCAAGGCCCTGAGGGAACAGGACATAGAACAGGGTAAACCTTTCATTTTATTGGTGGTATTGGATGGAGGTCAGAAAAGACCTAAAGCTAAGCACATTGGCATAGCAGACTAACCTGGACAAAGTGCTCTAGTGAGGAGCACAAAATAATAGGGACTAACCCAAAGGTCCTAGAAGCCTGGTGGTAGGGAGATATTAGGCTGCAAGTAACAAAAACCTGACTATCAGTGGTTTAAACAAATAGGGGTTTTTTTCCCCATAATAAAAGCCTTCAAGTAGGTATTGGTTTGGCTGCTGGTGAATGCCATCAAAGGCCTATGTTCTTCCTGCTTCCCTATCTTTAGCACACTGGTTTTCATTGACATGCTTGTTACATTATGGTCACAAGGCAGTTGTAACATCAACGCTACTAAGAGGCAAGAAAATGAAAAAAGAAGTACTAACCACATCTGTCTCTTTTTATCAGGAAAACAGTAACTTTGCCAGAAATTTCCAACAGACTTCCATTTATATGTCATTTGCCAGAACTATATTGCATGTCCCACCTACTAAACATCAGTTGCAAGGGAGCCTGGGAAAGGGGTATTTAACTGGGCATATTGCCACCTTAAACAAAACCAAGATTGTGTTAGTAACGAAGGTAACAATGTCTGCCAAAGACCAAAGGAGAACCTTGGCTGCTCTAATTCAGTTCAACAAATCATCATTGGGCACCTACACTGTGCCATGTGCTTGCAGATCTGGCTTTTGCCTTACACTAACCATAATTCAAAGAATGAATCTTCCCCAGAAAAGTCAATTGCAAAAACAAACATCCAGACATGTGTCTAGTTTTATTTTGCTCCTAACCACCAAGCTGCACTGAGTTTTGAGAATGTAATTTCTTGAGATAATTTGGGGCAGAGACTCAAACATCAGCTGACTTGGCTTCATATATGGACCTTCACAAAGAATTTTGTAAATTTGAGCTATAAGAGTCATTTTTTAAAACCATGCATCTGTGTCATTTTATGCATGCAAATCCCTTTCTGCTTTTTAATTGGATTTGTGCCTGGATGTACTGCAAATTGCATTTGAAGATGGACTGCAGAATAGATTCCAGCTATTGACAGCAATACAATGACACAAGCATTTTAGATGCCAGCTCACCTCCACACCTTTATTTCCACACAGCTTCCAGTCTCATCCTAGCTGTTGACTGATCAATACAAAAGACTCCTTATAGCCAAAAAATGAGCTGTGAATACCTTTGCCCTCATTCTCTGTCCAAAACAAAGGGTGACTAAAACAAACAAACAAAAATCCTAAAAGTAAATAGCAGAAAGATCAGTAGAACAGAGGGGAGGGAAAGAGGAATACTGGGGACTGAATTAGAGTAAATTATATTCCATGCTTTTATCATTATGTCAAAATGAATCCTAATGTTATGTATAACTAAAAAGAAACAAATATATGTGTGTGTTTTTAAAAAAGCAAGGATGAAATGATTAAGAGCTCTATAATAATTTATGTTAAAGGTTTATTCCTGGGAATTCTCTCTACAAGGATATAGATTAATAACTGGCTCTCAGAAAAGAAAGGGCCTTTGCTGGTTTGATGTGGATAGGACCAACCAGGAAATCCCTGCGGTGTGAAACCTAAGCTCAGTAGCACTTTGCTTTTAGTCAGAATGGAAAGGGACTTTGAGAAAGTAAGTAGCCAGTAGAATCACATTGCACAGACTCTTCAAAATCAAACTTTCTGCATGCCGGCACCAATATCCTACAAAATGTGATTTGAGAAGGAATTGGGAGCCCAAAATTTTCATTTTCCTTGGTCTATCATGATGAAATTCTCATTAATGTTGTTTCTTAAAGGCCTTCTGGTTATAGATGTACTCTATTCCTAAGGATTCCTAAGGAGTGAGATGTCCTAGGAGAAACAAATTTTTAGGAATGGAGTATATAATATGCTGTCTGGGATTAATTTATTTGGTTGGCCTGCTGTTGCCTAGAAAAGATCAGGGTCAAAAGGCTATGGTTCAACCAAGCAAAACTCAGTAATATAACTTTTCACTCTCGAGATAGGCTGTAGTCTCTCCCTTGAATGTGTACCCCTTGCTTTCCTTAATGAATATCTCTGTCTCAAAACGGAGAGAGAGGCGGGGGTAGAGGGGAGGGAAGGAAAGGGAAGAAAAGAAAAGAAGCTGAGTGCAGTGGCACACACTTGTAATCCCAGCAACTCAGGAGGCTGAAGAAGAGGACCATGAGTTCAAAGCCAGCCTCAGCAAAAGTGAGGTCCTAAGCAACTCAATGAAATCCTGTCTCTAAATAAAATGAAAATAGAGCTGGGGATGTGGCTCAGTGGTTGAGTGCCTCTGGGTTCAATGCATAGTACCAATAAAAGGAAGAAAGGAAGGGAGGGAGGGAGGGAGGGTGAGATTTTCCAGGAGAAAGTCCAGTCTAAGCAAAGAAGAGCAGCTGGTCACTAGACTCCTTGGAAGAGAGGATATTAAAAGAAGAGCAGGAGAGTGGCAGGGCCCTGGAATGAGTCAGACAATCATGATGTCTGTCCTTGAAAAGCTCCTGTTTGAGAGCTCCTGGACTGGATAACTTAAACCACTTCTTGAATAAACCAGAAGCATTCAGTACAGTGTCTCACAGACACTTACAGAAAGTATGTAATACATTCTAACCATGAATGATTTCAAAAAGAAGTTTGAGAGGGAGAATAAGGTTGATGAAAGGGTAGAACTTCAATGGAATAAATGTAAATATTCATTTATACTCTGCACTATTCAGGCAATCCCCTGTGCTTTTGCTTGCCCAATCGTGATATGAACTCCCACCCAACTTAACATCTCTGTAGATAAGTCACTGGAATTGGTAGGTGAGGAGGGTGATAATAATATGTGAAATAGAAGAAAGAGAATAGGTAAGGAAGGGAGAGTAGGAAGGAGAATAAAAGAAGTAGCCAAGAGCAGAGATAAAAGGGAGAGAGGTATGAAGAGGTAAAAGGAAAACATTGAATATTAATAAATAATAACAACAATAACAGTATGATAGCTAACACTTTTATAAGATTATGTGCCAAGCCCTATTGGAAGCACTTCACAGGCATTGATTCATTTAATCTTCACCATAATCCCATGAAGTAGGTGTCTTTTTATTATTGCATTTTACACCCTAGGATACTGAGACCATAGAGTTTAAGTCAAAATTTGATATTTGTAAAACAGAGGCAAAGGATGACAGACCCATTTGGTTTGTAGGATTTCAGTTACTTAGTCCAATAATAATTTTTTCCAAGTCAGTTTAAGTCAGGTTTCTGTCCCTTACAACTGAAGAGTCCCTTATCATATTTTTAAACTATCAGTTGTTTATCATGGACAACATACTGGGTGAAAGTGTTTTAGACACAGGAGTTTACTTAATCCTGACAATTCAATGAGTTTGGTACTGTTATTATTATCCTTATTTTGAAAATGAAACTACTGAGGCACAAAAAGGTTAAATAACACCTAGTCATGCAACTAATAGGTAGTGAAACTTGGAGGTAAACTACAGTCTGACTCCAGACTCCAGACTTATAGCAATTATACTAATCTTTGGTTGACAGACAGAACATCTTACCAGTCAACAGTGAACAGTGGCAACTGAAGGCCACTTAATTCCAAGTGTTCTCTTTAATGAGTGATATGGTACAATTATAGCCATCCTTACATATTTCCAAGAAATCAGATGCCATGCTGGTGAGCATCTGTGTGGAGGCTCCTTATTCTGGGAAACCAGTATTTCTGATGTCATGCAGCCTTGACTCTTCAGTGAGGAATTATGTAGCACTGATAGAAGCTAGCTGTAGGAGTTCCTATGCCCAAAGAGACTCCATTTAAAAGAGGAAAAAGAAGAAATTGTGATGAAGATATCTCTTTGGCTCCTGCTGAGAGTACTTCTTAAACATTTTTTTTTTTTTGGTGCTGGTGGGGTTTGAACCCAGGATCTTGGGCACATTAGGCAAGCACCCTACCAACTGAGATGTATCACCAGCACCTGAGGGTGCTTCTTAGAATAGGAAACCAGCAGCATAACCTGGGAAGCATTGTGCTAACATTCATGAGGCCCATATCAATTGAGCAAAGCCTACTTCTGACTCTTACATGCATACAATCTCTCCCTATAGAGTCTGACATCCTGGATCCCTATGCTCATTGCTTCTTCCACAAGTATCCTACAAACAATTTCTGAACCTTCACTGCAGAAGTGTATGATTTTAGTGTTTTTGTTGTTTTATTTTTAATGTACACAAAGCTTGTCTGCTGGGGATAACTATTGGCCAAAAAATGATAGTCTATCCAATTGTAATTCAAATAGTTAAAAATTATAAATGGCCTTCATTGTTTTATAACTATTAGGAGGTGCCCCTGATAATTCACAGCTGATTTATATCTTGGTCTCGATTTCTGCATAGACACCATAAAAATGCTATGTTAAATAATTTCACATTAAAAACAAAACCAGGACTTAATCTTCACTTAAGAGGCAAACAATTTTTATCAGCATTTGTGAATGGGCCTTGTTTCCCATTCATTAAATGTCTATAAATGTTTGCTAGTTCTTAGAGGTTGAATGATTAAAAGGATAGGGGAGATGTGAATTTTAAAAAAATCAATCACTGTTTGTAGCTCTATTCCAAAATATACCCTGCATTGCACGGTAGATCTTCTCCATGAGACTAGTTAATAACAAGCATTCTGCATATTTTATAATTATGTGCATTGCCAGCAGAGTGAAGTTAGATTTATTGTGCATTTGAGCCCCCAGAATCAGAGTCGTGCCTCACAGCACCTATTATAACAAATGGCATAGAGGGGTTCTTTATGTTGCAGGATGCTGAGTTGGATATTTAAATAGCATACTCTGGAAGTGTTCTGAGTTATGGTCACCCTGCAAGAGGGGCACCATCTAAAGTACACTATGATTTAAGTGTCATGGCCCATTGCTGGAGTGAACAGCTGGCTGACTCAGAAATAAGATCTATAAAAATGGAAACAAGTAATTGTTCCAATAAGACCCTGGTTGGCTACAAGCAGATTGAGCAAAAACTTTTATCAGTTTTGATTGCATTTTTGGCACACTTCAATTTTTAGATGTAAAAACATGTAGGCAAAAAACATGTACAGTCACATAAGTCTCATATCAAGGACATAATTGGTGGAATTTGGGTAGGAGTAGGTCCAATCTCCTGTACCTCTTTTCTACCTCTATCCTTTCTAATGTTGGAATATATCACTAAAATAGCAACCTGTATCATAGGTATTCTTTCTCTGGTATAAAAGATATTCTACAAGTAGATCACCTTAGAGTGAAGGGAGAATGACCCTTGGTTTTCCATCAGAATGTAGGTAGTTGGAAGAATAATTTTTTATTCAAATGTATGCCAAATAATTGCTAATGCTCCCTTGACTTTTTATACCATTTTTTTCCTTGTCAACCTATTATCTTCAGATAATGTCTTTGGATCTGAATACTAACACTAGTATGATTCACTACATCTTGGCATGCTTAGAGAGGGTAAGCAATTTCTCCAAGGTCCTACAACCAGACGAAT
The DNA here is from genome assembly GCF_047511675.1 of Marmota flaviventris. Lineage (NCBI taxonomy): Eukaryota > Metazoa > Chordata > Mammalia > Rodentia > Sciuridae > Marmota > Marmota flaviventris. The sequence goes on from NC_092518.1 coordinate 106,207,272, forward strand.
ATAGAAGATGGTTTGGATTACAGGTCTCCTGGCTTGTGGTCCAATATTCTTACTACTGAACTGTGTTATCTACAGCCTCTGTTGACATTTGTTAATTAACCTTGAGAGAGGTATATAAAAAATATTTAGGATGCTGTCTCCTTACCCCCTGTTCCTGAATCAAACTTGTTCTTGTTCCCCTTCATGTTACTAGCAACCTCCCATCCCTGACCCCAACCTCCATACACCATTTAAATGTCTGTATGTCCTCATGCTATCCAAAAGGCTTATCTAAATGGGACATGAGATACATTGTGCTATGTTCCCTCAGAAATTACTTTGACACAAACAATTACTCCAATAATAAACAGTGGAAAATATAGTATTAAGTACAATCAGCAAATCTAAATGGCCTTAATTGGCATTACTAATTCTTGCACAAAATAAATAATTATACTACTTTCCTTCCAAATTTCAATTTGGACATGCAAAGTCCACTTAGTTCACTGGAGCCAAAGTGGAAGGCTTCACCAAAGTTGATTGGCTACACAGTAATGTGCAGCCCATACAATTAAGTTCATATTTACATTGTTCACAGTAAGTGTTAGCACAAGGTCTTGCATGTAATAGGGTTTTTAATGAGGGCCTAGTCAATTAATGATTATTCATAACCAGTCCATAATTTCCATATTATTGTATCATGAGAATAAAATGCTTGGTTTTACCTTATGTAATAATATATACCTTAGCATATTAATTAGATTCAAGAACATCTTTCCTAAACATACCAATTATGAAGAGGACCCTAAAGACACTCCATCATAGCCTTGCTACTTAAAGTGTAGTCCGAAGACTAGAAGCATCAGCATCACCTAGTAGCTTGTCAAAAATGTAGAATTTCAGGCCCCAACCCAGACCTACAGAATCAGAATGTACATTTACAAGATTGTCATGTAATTCACATGCACATTAAAGCTTTAGAAACTCCATGCTGGTAACAGTTGTTAGCTTTAGCACTTAATATCCCACAGTCACACTGCACATTATAGTCCATGAACATGTCTTAAGCACCTATGGGCTCTTTGGGCACTATAGAGAACATAAAAGTCATAGTTTCCACCTAGGACAATATATTATCTACTCCCAAATTGTGTGGCTTGCATTGTCATAATGCAATCATATGGACAATCAAGAGAGTTGGGTTACTGAGGGAAAGTTCTTGGGAAATGGAATAATTTACAAATTACTAATCAGTATTTGGGGAGGTGGGGAAAACTGGTAATAATAGCTAATGTTTATCAAGTATTTACTATGTGTCAAGGCCCTAGGTTAAATGTTTTTATATATCATCTCATCTAATCTTCACATAACTCAATGTGTTAGGTATAGTGTGGTGCCTAAGTGTACCAGCACTAAAATCAGATGGTCTGAGTTTAAATCCTTCCTTCACTATGTGACTAGCTCTGTGACCTTGGGATAGGATGTTTAAACTCCCTGTGCCTTAAATGGAGCTACCTCTCAGGGTAACTGCCTGAAGATTAAAAGAGGTGATATGTATAAAAAACTTAGAGAAATGCTCAGCACATAGAAACCATCCAATAAATGCCAGATATTCCTATTTTCATTTTACAAACGTGGAAAATTATGCACAGAGAAGTTGAACAACTTTTCTAAAGTCATACAGCTAGTAATTGGTAGAGCTAGACCTTGAACCCTGCTTTGGGGTGATACAGAACTCATGCTCCCAACTGAATGTTACATAACTTAAAAATGTGCCTGAAGAAAAAATGAAAAAAAAAAACTATTCTAAATCCAAATTTTCAAAATTACTGTGAGTCCCATCCTACTGTGGGTACTAGGCTTACACACAAAAAAAATAGAAAATTATCTAAAAATATGTTTTGTGTCTTCATATAAGACTTCAAGAAGATTCACTATTTGAAACAAAATTCATCAAAAGTTTGTTTTTCTAGCAGTAGGTTGGCTTTGCCCAACAGTCCACACTCTTCTGCCTGGATAACTTTATGACCAGTGACAAGGATTTCCTATATGGCTGACAAGAGTAAAGGATACAGGCTCTGCCCAAAGCCTGCAACAACATTATCTGGCCCTCATGAGCCCATTATTTAATAGGTGGAGCTTCTGGACAAACTATATCTCTGAAAAAAAATTTGAATAATTTCAGGATAGTTTGTAATCAGATCTTAGACAAGAAATCAGATGTCATTAGACTAGATATATGTGGGTTCTTGTTAAATGCTAGTTCTTATTTCAATGAGATAAATTCTGTGCTAAAATTTTGGCTAACCTCTCTTCTGTGTGGACACTAATCAATTAGTATCCTTCTCTGGACCTGTCTCCATATCTGTAAAATAAGACTGACTAGATGGTCTCTAAATGTCTTTCCATCCTTGATAATAGTCTTTTATCCATACCACTTTTCCCCTTCTGTTTTCTGGTGAAATTGAAACAGCATAGGCTTTGGACCCAGACAAACAGGTAGGGCTGTTTCCTTGCTCCCAGCACCATGCCTCTCTCTGAGCCTCAATTGCCTCCTTGAGATAATAATATTCCCACCTCACAGGGGTTACTATGAATTGTAGGTAGTAGAAGGCACTCAATTTACAGATTCAGGTCTCTCCCAACTTTCTGAACATCCTTTCAGAGGTCTGCTACTCTATCTGGTCTGTGCCACTTCGTATGTTAAGAAATGTCAAGGGCAACATGGGCCCATGCACTCTCTTAATACTGAAATCTTTCCCTATAAGCCAGAAGGTTCCATTGAGGGTTTTAATCTCTTGCTAAGTCAGAGAAAGGCCATGAAAGCAGCTATTACAAAGGTCATGGCTTTCCCCTTGGCAGCTCCATCCTCTATCTAAGCCTTAAAGGACAAGTGTTCAATATTACACACCCACAATTGGATTTCTTTTCTAAGGCCTAGGCTCCTAGGGACTATTTCAAATTTTGAAGCATAAAATTTCCACTGCCAACCCCTTCACCATTTTTTACCCCAGAAGTGTATCCTATTACTTTCAAGGACTACTGCAAAATTTCTTTACAAATCAAATTAATTTTAATGCATTTAGATTTTATTCCAAAATGCCCTGTGGTACTTCAAGGGAAAGGTAGGCTGCAGGATCTAGTAAGAGTATATCCAAGCTGATCAATCATGTGGAAAGCAGAATTACTTAGCAGTGAGAAAGGTATGGATTTGTCATTGACCAACCAAACAAGCCATCAAATCACTCACTCGTTTTCAGAGCAGTGTTTTGGTCCAAATAGGAAGGCTTATTTCTCTCTAACCAGGGACCATTCAGAGAAATGAAAGGACATGTCCAAGGAATATTTGTCACTTTGGTTTGGGTGATAGTGTGATATATATAGGAAAAGATGTCAAGGTGAATTAAAACAATTCATCCACAGAACCTCTACTACGAAAAATAGTTTATAACCCATTGATGAGAATCACATAGTCTACTATTTAAATATTTTAAGGAAACATGTCTGGGAAGGTGCTGTGGTTTAAAGGTGTGTCCCTTTCCCTGAAGTTCCTGCTATACTTCATATTTTGTGTTGTTGCTGATTTCAGGCAGGGTCAGTACTAGTCCAGTGTCACTCTGCAATATGGCCATGTCTTTTGACCTTTCTACCCTATTTTCTAATTTCCATACCCCACCAGCCTCCTGGCTCACTTCAAATGCCTCCTCTGTAGGGAGGATATCCCATCAGCCTCAAAGGCTCCAGTTTTAGTGCTAACTCCAAGGAGAATCTAGTGAAGGCATACCATGTGTCTGCCCTAATTTTAAGTTCTAAAATAACATTCGTCTTTCTTTTTATAGTAAAATCTCAATCAACCAGAGTCTAATGGGTCAGAATCTTCAAATAGTCAGAATTTCTGCCCAGAGTGTTTAGAAAAGAAATAAATGATTACCAAAGATCAGGTGATCTCAGGGATCTAGTAAAAGTGACAATTTCCTTGGGCTGCTCCAGGGTCAGTGCACATTTGGCTGATTGCATCTACTTTTGATTCCTACAGTCCTGGGCAATGAATACCTATGTTCAGAATGATGACTCTGAGATATTCTAGGTCCTTGGGCACTAAAGAAGATTCTGCAATAGGCATTTGATTATATTTATTAATGAAAGAAAGTAAACTTACATATTTTAGAGATGCTTACAATAGAATTTCAGTAACAATAACAATAGAAGGACTTTCTATTTAGCAATAAAATAACTATCAAATTCCATACATGTCACTGGAAGGCATTTTCCCCTTCCTCCTTCCTTTTACAATTCTCTGAGTGTGTCATATTGCCTTCTGGCTCTTAGTGTGTGAATTTGTAAAATAAAAACATTAGATTGGTTTCTATCTAAGGTCCCTTTCAATTCTGATCTGATTACTATCAACTCTATGATTTCTTGCTTGGCTTGTATATTTTGGGCATTATATATAATTCCAACTGAGCCTACCTCAAAGAAAATTTGTTCCACCAGGCTCCGTCTCTCATTGTGCCTTTGAAGTATGAAGGGCCAGGTACAGTGTCAGAACTATTAGCTCAAGTTGACTAAGGACAGAGATTTTTCTGATCCCATCTATGGAAGGCTACTAGAGCCCCTTTGGTAAATTATCAAGAGGGCTGATGAGGACAACTCACACCAAGAACAAAGGCCCATCTGTCAAGCATAGGGCAATAGTTTGAAGAATTAAATAAAGACAGTTTGGCAACTGCTTCCAAAAGGCTACAGCTGGCCTGAAGCTAGTTTAAAATTAAGTTTGTATTATTAATTGAAAGGCAAGAAAAAAGGCTTAGAATAAATCAGATAAAAAATAAAATGATTTTACTTACTGTCAGAAATACTGCAGGCAGTGGTGGGATTTGGTGGCAGACTTCAAAATGCCTTATCTTAAGATTTTCTTCACCAACTCTCAGCAGGTTCAAAATACATTTCTAGGTCCTCTCTCCTGACAGTGGGATATAAAGCTAAAATGACAAAAAGAAAACCTTGAAAATTCTATAATGTTAAATATTTCTGAGTGTACAACTCACCCTCTAAATAGAACTAGCACTTGAATACTTTCTCCTACAAGAAAGGATTGCTCTAGCTGCTTGTGTGAGCCATGTTTATTAAAATTAGGACTTGGATTATAGAAGTATGAGAGAAAACTTACATTCAAACCAGGTTTATGTCAGCTGACCTGTTTTGAACCTACACCCACAAAAATACAAAGTAAAACTCTGCTGCCAGTTTTGACTACTGGGAGTGACCTGTTCTGCTTACCAAGGATTGTAATGCTAAGACTTAGGAACTAAGAAAACAAAGCAAAACTACAACAAACAAAAAGATCAAGAAATAGGAAAAATGACTGCATAAATATTGTATTGTCTATATAAGTTCTATCTCCCAATGTATGGATTTTCCACATAGATCCAAAGATACTTCTTATACCAAAAGTTAACACCAAGACTTTGGAAGATTTTTGTCCTGTCCAATTATAAGGGATTAGTTATTTGCAATGCCAGGGCTGTTTTTGAGTTTGATCATTAGCATCCATTTTTCTTAATTACTTTTTTGGCATCCTAAACTTCCTCTGTTTACTTTCCATTCATCTTTTAAAACTGGCAACCACCCTCTACAGTACGGGGGAATTTGAGAGAGGGTGATTCTATGTGGGTGGGTATTTTGTATAAGTCTAAGAGGTGAAGATGGAGAAATTTTAGAGTTGAGGCTAGAAAATGTATAAGAGATAAGTATAAGAAACTAGAAACATTTCCTGTTTCCTTTAACACCGTGCATTTAGAGTTAAATTCATTCCTATATCATACAGACACATTCAAATATGAAGTATAAAAATATTTGAAATTAAATACAAGTGAGTTTAAGTGTATCCATTATTCAGTACTTTCCAAACCTTCGGTTCCCTGTCCCTGTTGCAAATAATCAAGAAGAAATTTTACAAAGCAGGCAGGCAGACAGAATGACTAGAAATGGGAGGATAAGGAAGCAGAGTAGTGTAGTCTAAATGTCTACTGAGACCTCCACTTGCTCTGTCATTGCATTAGGAGTCATTGATGTTAACATTCTTGGACTATTCTATATGAATAAGGCAAATTATAATAGACTCACAGATTGTTCCTTCAACAATCGGAGGCCTGTTTTGAAAGATGGAGCTTAAGTTCTTTTCTTATTCATCCCTTGGGTGTGTGGATAATTCAGAAGCAAGTACTAGACATATCTGTTGGTCTGTCAAACTAAATGGCCAACTTGATCTTTAATATTATGTCACTACTGTAGCTTTATGTAAGGCTTTATGCTTCTCTTATGCAACCAGGAAATTGACCAGATAGCATACATGCAAATGCAAGGCAGAGAGCAGAACAGATGATTATCATGGTTGTATCCTAGACATTTTGTTTCCTAGTAGTAAAGAAGGGAGTAAGCCAAGTTTTAGTAAGCACCTACTATGTTCAGACACTCCCAAGATCTTTGGTGTACATGATCTAAAGCATGTTCTATATTGGGAACAGAGAATAGATAGTGCATGGGTGAATAGAAGATGCCATAGTTGTTGTATCTGGAATTCAATAAATCCAACAATTAAATAATGATCCTAGAAATACCAGCATCCTCTCTCCAGAGGAGTTTACCTTCTAAAAACATACCATCACAGCTTCAGCTAGCTGAAGATAGGAATGTCAAGAGGCCCAAGGAAGGATGCATATCTTCTGAAATGAACATAGCAGCAGTATTTCTCAAAGCTACATTGAGCTTTCTTGGCACCACAGACAGAGTAGGGGAGCCAAAGGTTGAACCATCACACTTCTACCCATCCAGGTGTGGACCCATATCTGCCACTTCCAGATAACCCTCTCTCTGGCCCTGGGGCATAGGCTGATCACACACCATTTCCTGAAAAGAATTCTCCTCTGTCTTGCTCCAGAGACTTTGGCAGAGGACTGGGGAGGATGCTTTGTGTATCCCCTGGCATTCAAGTAACTATCTAATGTCCAAAGCTTGGAGCCAGGGGAGGTTTGTCCAAATGCCTGACCTAAAAGAGCCATGGTTTCACTTCTTTTCTAATTAGGATAATTAACCTTCCCTGCTCATTCATTCTATTCCAATCCAAAAAAAAAAAAAAAACTCAAATTAAAATGGCACAGGGGACTGTCATGCTCTAGGGACAGGAAACAGTTCACAAGGCTTTCATCTCCATACATCCACCATCAAGGCAAAGCAAGAACAAAGTCGTCATGGCAACTTCACCCTTGAAACAACCTTGGGGTGCCTTGAAGACCACTTTCAGAATTTTCACCAATTTCAATATTTCATCAGCTGTAAAATTTTGCTAAGCTCTATAGCAATTGCTTAACTAAACTGGAGCAGGAGTTGGGTGGGGGTGGACAGGGAGGATGCTAATAAGGGAGCATTATCTCTTTGTATTGCCATGTGGGTTTTGCAGTTGGTCCAAGAAGAACAAAAACTGGAAGGCTTTGAGTTGGTAGGATTTGTATGAGATTTACAGAATTTATTCTTTGGAAATAGCCACTGGAGGCAAAACTTCAGGAGCATTTCAAAAACCAGAATTGAATAGCCCTACGTCAAGTAGGGCAGACACACAATCCAATGGTCATGATACTGCAGTTCTTCTCCACTACCAATCTCTGAGAAAGTTTGAGAATTTCCTATCAAGGGAATACAACCTCCATGCTGCCCAGACAGATAGAACTGAGTACTGTTCTTTAGATCTTTTGTTTCTTCCAGCTACAAGATTTAGTGCAAAGTCTTTCCCACATGCAGCCCTTCCTACCTCTATGGGAAGCCATGATGCTCTATAAGTCTTCATTCCAATAACTCTTTAGCTACAGACTTTTGTGAGCCTCCATGGCTCACGAGAAATGCATGACAATATGTAACCGTAAGTTGGGATGCCCATTTGAACTGAGTACTGAAATAGTTCCTTCCAGCCCAGAAATTCTAGAATTTCCCCTTATCTGCCTTGGTTGTAGTTTTAGAATATCCTCAGTAGTTGAGGACTCTGACTTGCTACTCTTTACATACAGAGTCATCAGTATAAGTTTCTCAGCATGTTATTAAGGTTTGACTTGGGCCTAGGTTCAGCAAGTTAGTCATTCTCCAAACTTTGCCAATTCATGCTGTGGTCCTCTCCTACCCCTACACTGTTTATTCCCATCTATAATCCCACTGCATCCTAGGCCTTCCCTACTCCTGAATCACTCATTTATGTTAATCGACCAAGGTGTGATTCTCAGTACTTATACAATAATGACTAGACCAGTGCTTCTCAAATTCTGATGTGCTAATGAATTACTCAGGAGCTGGTTAAAATGAAAATTCTGGTTCATTAAGTCTGGGTGAGACTCAAGAGTCTGTATTTCTAACAATTAACTTTTTTAAACATTTTTTTTTAGTTATAGATGGACACAATATCTTTTTGTTTAATGTGGTGCTGAGGATCGAACCCAGTGCCTTACGCATGTGAGGCAAGCACTCTACCACTGAGCCACAACCCCAACCCCTAACAATTAACCTTATGATGCCAATGTTGCTGGCTTACAGGTCACAGTTTAAGTATCAAAGGTACAGCATCTTTAGGATCTTTTCTATAATTGATATGCTGATGCAGGAGCTATAGTTTAAGTAGCAAGAACATACCCTCTTTCTGAATGAGTTAAACCTAACTGGGATGCTTGGAATGAGAGCTTGTGGCCCATTTGACCTCTGTTAGCAGCTACCAATATCTTCCTTCTTACTAGGGCTAAAAGAATCATTTGGTGTGTATCCAGACCTGTGCAGAGGTATGGCAAAGTGGACCTTGTCATGGACCATCCTTCTTGGGACCTAGGTTACTAGAATAAGCCATCCTGTGTACCTGCCCTACTTTCTGAAGCCAGTCATGCAGACCAAACTCATTTTACATTCAGCCACTCCATTCATAGCATCCACTTTCACAGTGGCTCTGCATGGCTGCTGCTGCCATATCACTCATGCTGTGATCTGCATCAATGGTTAAGACTACGGAAGCAGCTACATCATCCAAAGCACAATCCATTTATTTCATGCTAGGAAAAAACCAACCTTCTATCCAAGTGGGGCCAGCTAAGCTGGACAGTTGCCACAGCTTTAAGATCATAGGAAATACGCCTTTTGCACTATTTAGCTCCTCAGTAGAGAGCATTGTACCCCTTGAGGAGGGCCCAGATGTCATTAGTGTATCAGTGCCATGCCGGACAGAGCAAGCCCATTTCACCTCAGAGGTGTAAGACATAAAACTTCTGAGGTTATTAAAATAAATTTTCTGGAGAAATTGACTGCCTTGTTTCTCTCCTAACGTTATTCCTGAATCCCCTCCCCATCAGCACCGCTGATGATTGTATTCTTTATTCAGAATAGCTAATAAACCTTAAAAATATTTTATTTGATTTTTTATTTTTTTAAAATTGACACATAACATTATGCTTAATCTTGCACAACCCAGTGTTATAAAGTATGTATACATTGTGGAATGGTTAAATCTAGCTAATTAATTAATGTATTGCCTCATATAGCTATCATTTGTGTGGTGGGAGCATATAATATCCACTCTACATTTTTCTGGAGTATCATATATCATCATTAACTAGTCAATATTGCTTTACTAGATCTATTGCTTTACAATAGATCTTTTGAAATTTATTCCTCCTAAGTACAATGATGTATTCTGTGACAAATATCAGTCCAACCCACCCCCTCCCCTTCCCCTAAACACCCCCAGCCACTGGTAACCATCATTCTATTCTCTATTTCCGTAAGATCAACTTTTTTAGATTCCACATATGAGTGATACCATGTGATAATTGTCTTTCTGTACCTGGCTCATTTCACTTAACACAATGTCTTCTAAGTTCATCCATGTTGTTATAAATGACAGAATTATCCCTTTTATTGATATTTACAGAGTTAAACACTGCAGATGGGAAGGTTCCCCTAAGATGATTCCAGAACATTTTGATTATGTGGTTTCAATCTAAAATATAAACATGTTTTATGGCCTAAGGGAGTTGTCAAACAATGTTTTGAAACACACTGGCAAATTTAAAACAGTTCTAAAAGTAGGCCAGTTTGAGGTTCCAGAATGGCCCCATACGTACAATTCCCCGTGGCTGCATATAAATAAGTCTTGTTGGACTGGCCCATTGCTGGCTTTGGTGGGGTCTCCAAGCTAAAGAAGTACTCATCATTAACTGTTTCCCTCTGTCTAGTATCCCTGCCCTCTTAAGCTGGTCAAATAGTTCTCCTGGAAAGCTTAATATCTTCATCTATGCAGAGCTCTACAGCACCAACTCTCCCTCAAAATTATATATAAGATCTAGCTCATTGGCTAGGGGGATCAAGTTTCCAGCCATCATGAACTCACTTAGCCATTTTAAGTTCTTTTGAGCACTTTTCCTGAATGAACATATAAGCTTGACTAGTCCTTCTATCCAATCATTGTGATGACTAGCTATGTGTTTTCTAATTACATTCATTTTATACAAATAAAATTCTAGTCACTGTAGTTTCCCAGCAATCTATCACCACAGTTGGCATCTTAATTCTAAGGGACTCAGGGCTCTCCCTCTGTAAACCCTGAAGATTCTAGCTTTCTGAAATTCCTAAATTCAGTCATAGTCATGGGGTTGTTTATCCTTTGCAAAGTTAGCCCAGCTGGGTAGATCCTCTTACTAAATGGAAGCCAGGACCATGACATTAATGGAAACTCTGGATATTTTTCTAATCCATAGGTTTAGAACTTTTTCCTATATTTTGGCCAGCCAATCTTCTTAGTTACCAATGCCATTGGTGGCAAAGGAAACTGGGCCAAATGGTAGACTGACATTGTTTAAATGTAATTGCTTTATGTCCTATAACTCTAGTAGAAGTGTCAATTTCCCAATTGTTCAACAAATACATGAAAAATGTCCAACATCTCTAGCAATTAAAGAAATACAAATCAAAACTACTCTACAATTTCATCTCACTCCAGTCAGAATGGCAATTATCAAGAATACAAGCAAAGATGTGGGGGGAAAGGTACACTCATACATTGCTGGTGGGACTGCAAAATGGTGCAACTACTATGGAAAGCAGTATGGAGATTCCTCAGAAAACCTGGAATGGAGCCATCATTTTACCCAACTATCCCACTTGTCAGTTTATACCCAGAGGACTTAAAATCAGTGTACTACAGTCACAATAGCTAAGCTATGGAACCGACATAGGTGACCTTCAACAGATGAATGGATAAAGAAAATGTGTTTATACACATGGAATATTACTCAGCCTTAAAGAAGAATGAGATCATGGCATTTGCCAGTAAGTGGATAGAGCTAGAGAATATCATGCTAAGCAAAATAAGCCAATCCTAAAAACAAAGGCCATATGTTTTCTTTGATATGCAGATACTAATTCACAATAAGTGGGGCTAAGGAAGAACAGAGGTACTTTGGATTAGACAGTGGGGAGTGAAGAAAAAGTAGGGAGTTTAGGGGTTGAAGGATAGTAGAATTAATTGAACATCATTACCCTATGTGCATATATGATTACATGACCTGTGTAACTCTACATCAGGTACAACCAGAAGAATAAGAAGTTATACTCCATTTACATATGATGTGTCAAAATGCATTCTACTGACATGTATAACTAATTAGAACAAATAATAAAAAAAGAAGTGTCAATTTCCAAGGGAAATGCTATCTGGGAAGAGTGAAGGTGAATGAACAGACATATTTAATATGTTCCCCTTTCAGATCATCTTTTTGTTTTCTCTGAATTCTGGCCTCCATTCATTTCTTATCAAAACTGCTTTATCTTAATCCATCCTGCAAATTCTATCCAATATTACCTATTTATATGATTTCTAAGAGACCCCTAGAAATAGAATATCATTTTACATAAGAGGAAACTGAGGTCCAAAATGGGGCGAGAACAAGCACAAGCTCATTCAGTTTAATGAGTCAGTTTAATGACTTTCTTAGAAGGTAAATCCTAGATTGCAAATAAGTTGAAACATTTATAATACCTGCTGTGAATTATATCCTATGCTTAAAGAAAAACTTGAGAAGTTTTAAGAGAAAGCATGACAACAGTATCATCAAAAGACTGAGGAGGTTAAAACTATTCTTAGCAGATTTGATGGAAGGGCAAGGATTGTTGCAGTAGCCTAAGTATCTACCAATAATAAGTTCAAAATAACTGGTAGTACTGAAAGGAGCAGGCATATGAAAGATGAATTAATTTTACTTCACATATGCTTAGGGCAATGAAAAGAATCCAAGCTAATACTCAGATTTATAACTAGGAAATTTGACAGAAATAGGGAAGTCAGAAAAAAACAGCTGCTTTGGAGGCAGGGTCGTCTGAGACAGTGTGAGAAATAAATAAAGACACAGCAATGATAAAACCCACCCAGCCTAATAATTCAAGCTCAGTTCAAAGGGTGGTGATTAACTGATGGGAAAGCTTTGGAAATCAGCCAAAGCCATACAACAATAGTTTTTATTCATGAAAAACTATTCAACTTTGAGTATAAACTGTGAGAGTTTATTGTGTTTGTGCTTGGGGATGGGACTCCTTTCATCCTGCCCCTTCTTCTCATCCAGTTCTATCCCAGTGGGACTGCCTATGAAAACCAGCAACTTTAATGCTAGAGGGGAGTCACTTGGCTTAGGATTAGAGAAAAGTAACCATGCCCACCAGTGTTGTCAGTAAAACTAGCAATCTCCATGACAAGTGAATTGGGAAAACCAGATTGCAGTCCTGGCTGTGGCAAGTGATAAACTAAAGGACTAACCAGAAAGTTAACAAGGAGACTGTCCTAAAGCAGTTTTACAAACACTCTATATACCTATTCTGGCCAGTACACTGAGTACACACAGAGAGAAGATACAAGATGTCCTAGCTGAGAGCAAAAGCCAGGGAAGACTCGAAAACTACCTAAACTTCAGTATCCCACAGAGATCTGATAGATGTTTGGGAGCCTTATTAGATTGAGGTTTGTGAAAGGCATAGTAATGTCCTTTCCATACTGCCCCATCCCACAAAGATGTCTGGGTCCTAATCCCAGAACCTGTGACTATGTTACCTTATGTGGCAAAGGATTGTGATTAAGGTTAAGGACCTTAAGATGAACAGATTATGGGATGGAGCTGAGATTTTTCTAGGTACAGAAGGAAAGCCAGAGAAAACCACTGGCAATTGCTGATGATGGAGTAAGCTGTACCCTGCACAAACATTTGTGTGATTAAGAAGGATGAGCCAAGCCATGGGCCCCAAGACCTGAGTAGATTACAGTGGGCCCCAGTACTCAACAGGAGTCTCAACATACTCAAGAGTGGCAAGAGGGCATACACATAAATATATTATCTTAAAGCAGATCAGAAGTCCACTACATGTCTCACTGGGATAAAATGATTTTGTGGGCAAAGCTCCATTTCTTTCTGGAGGCTCTAGGGGAAGATTACATTTCCTTGTTCTTCAATTTTTAGAGAACACCAGCATTTCTTAGTTCATAGCCTACTCCCTCCATCTTCAAAGCCAGCATGGCAGGTCAAGTCCTTCTCACATCACATCTCTGATCCACTGAGCTGAAAATATTCTTTGCTTTTAGGGAATAATATAATTAGATTGAGAAAGACATGCTTCAATGCACAAATTTGTGTGTGGGTTCTCTGTCTCCTCCATGCGAAGGTATTGAGACAAAAAGGAATGGAGCCCTTAAGGAAGTCACAGAAGTCTTGTCAGTAAAGCTGCAGGGATATATCCATCATGACATTTCTGTTGAGTTTAAACTTTTACTCTATTTCAAAATGAATCTTTATCCAGAACACACAGCAGAAACATCATTTTACATTAATATTAAAACAAGACAAGGATTATGGTTATGGCCAAATTTAGGAGCTATCATTGAGTAAACCATTTTCCTTCTCTGGGCTTCAATTTCTGATTTGCACGTCAAAGACATTGGGGTCATCACTAATTCTGGTTCTCATTCTTTGAGAATTCTAACCACTTCAGACAGCCTGACTGATCAACCTTTTTTTTTTTTTTTCCTGGAGCCCAAGACCTGAAGAAGATAGAACATTAGTCTGCTGAATCCATTTTCTTATCCCCATGACAAATATGTATTTGAAAGAAAATAACTAATCAAAGTGAGGTGAACTTGGGAATACTTTTATGTGTTTTTTAGTATAAGGGGGCACATGAAATTATTTACCTCATCAATTTCCAACATCTCATTTTGGGTGTTTCCCATGCAGAATTTATACCAGACTATTAAGTCAAAGGGAACTTTTCTTCCTCTAGGCAAAAGCTTGTTCCCTCTTGTCCTTGGGACTGTATCTTTGGCCCTCTAGGCAAGATCTTGCCCTTAATATTACCTTTGACAGCTCTCCAATAGTATTAGGATCAAGAAGCCTCAGCACTCCTGGCAGGCCCACCAGGCAGAATAAGTCATAGCCCTTTGCAAACATATGCAGACCCCTTGGTTTTTGACATAAATTCACTCCCACTTCTCATCCTTCTCCTTGCTATTAGCCATCATCCATCCCTCACTCCAAACGCCCAGAAATGTTAAGAGTTTTGTGTTGGTCTTGCTTTCTAAAAATCAAAAATTCTGGAGAATATCTCCAGATGTGTCATTTTACTAATAAGAAGCCTTTTGCTTAGTGGAACCCAACCACATCTTTTCTGAACCCAAGCTCCACTTGGGTCATTTCATTTTACTACTGCATAGGCATAAGCTATAACGTGAACTACTATGAGGAAAGGGAAGCCCAGGATGTGGATGTTCAATGCAAAATATATCCACTTCTGGGAATCTTGTCAAAGTTCATCCTGTGCTGGAAGAGAGGTGACAGAGTGGATGGTCATCTTCTTATTTGTAGTCACTAGGTTCCATTTGGAATAAATTAGACCTGGGAAGAAGATGTACTTAGCTAATTGGTAGCACTCTTTCCTAAATGGAACCCTTTTGATTTATGTGTAAGGCCTTCCCCTCAATGTCACCCAACTAAAACTGGCAAGTGCATTTTTCTGGTTGATACCTATGATCATCTTTCCCCTAAGGTATTCATAAAATGCCTGCTAATATCCAGGCTACTCACCACTTTCTTAAATACGGAACTCAGTCATGTGATCAGTGTTGGAAATTACCAGTTTAAGGGGATTAAGAAACCAAGTGAGGAAATATTAATGGACAAAACCATTCATCACATGACATCTGTTAGGTGTTTCACTGTCCACAGAACAGATTTGACATGACTCCAGCCCTCTCTGAGTTTGCATTGCAGATTATCTATCCTGGGGTAATTATTTAGATACCAAACAGAAATATAAAGGAATTATTTGTAAGCATTGTAGTAACCCCTTTAATCTAAACTCCAGTTTCTTTCAGGTATCAGACCTTGTGTGGTTGAGGATCCAGATGCTTGCCTACTCTACTTTTCCCAGACATTAAGCACATCCACTCCAGATGGTCTTCTAAATTTCCATTCAGCTGACAATGCAAAGCAAGTTTACTTTCACTCAACAAAACTGACACATCTATTTGGGCAGATTTTCTCAGCTTATGGTGAGGAGAATGAAGCTACATAATTCACCAGCAGGGAGACAAAGTTCATAATGAAGAACAGGATGAAAGTGAAAAAATGGAAAAGGCAGGATTACATGCACTGCCAGCTTCACAGCCAACCTTAAACTTGACAAGTAGTGGTTGCCTCCTCTAGTGAAATAGTGGGGTACCAGGAATAATACCTCAAGTTGCCAAATAATATCCTATCACTCTTATCTACAATTTCTCCATTAGAGTTTGCTTCTTTAATCTTTGATTCTAATTATTAAACCATAAATCCTTCATAGAGAGGTCGTCATTGAAGCTGTTATCAGTTATAGACAATCTAGTACAAGTAAAGAGTTTGATTTGGGTTAAAGGAGGACTTGTATTAGGGAAGAGGTAAAAGGACACTGAATTGGGAAACTAGGAGCACCTATGTTCACTGGTTACACAAATTAACTAAGGACATATCCTAATAATGTGACTATGAGGAAGAGAAGATTTGCAGAGGGTCAGGTCTTAATTAAAGAAAAACTTAAACAAACACAATTATAAGGAATAAAGGCCTCCAGGAAATCTTAATTTGCCAAGGGTAAATTGGGCTGGGTGTGGGTGAATATTTATTTTTATCCTGCTCCATAAAATTCACAGATTGACATCCATATGCAAACACAGAGGGGTTTTTGATCTTCCCATCTCAAGCTCCTCACATACAGAACAGTTTCTGCATTAGCATCTCAAATTTAGACAATCACTATATTGATTTTGGTAGAAACCAAAAATGTTTAAAGCAAATTAAAACAAAAACAAGCAACAACAAAACAACAAAATGTGGATTCAAATGTGCTATGGGAATCTTTCCATGAGTTATTTGTAAAAGAAGGTACACTTTGGAATATGAATAATCATCCCCTGAAGTACTGTCTTCTAGTTCAGATTTTTTAATATATCAGGTTTCTTAGATATGGCAAAATATAAGCTAAAATAATTAATTGGGATTCATCACCTCTCTCTTTTCCTTGCCTGTTTATCTACTCTTCACTTCAGCCTCAGAAACCAGCTTCATATTCCAGCTAGAGCTTGCCCATGCCCTTATTTTGCCACAATATGCAAGATAAATTTGAAAGTCAATGGAAATCAAGAAACAGAGGATGGTTCACATAAGGTTTGTGTTTAAAGCCCATGTGAGCAGTAGAAGAGCACTTTTCATTTGCCTTCTTTCATCTCACATGACTTTTTTGATGAACAAGAATATTAATTTCATAAAAAATTTAATCGTGTGTTCATCAAAAATCAACTTCTGTTGTTGTATTACAAACAACATTCAAAGTCAAATAAGATGGATTAAAATATATTGCATACATTACAGATATTTAATATATAATGCTTCTTACAAACCAATAACAAAGACATTAACATCACTAGAAATGTGGACGAAGGAATAAATAGGAAATAATCAATAAACTTGGACCAAAAAATGAAAAAGGGAGCAATATTTTACTTCAGCTGAGTTCAGTTGACTAATAGGAAGGATGGACTGAAACCCTCTGGGGATTTTTCCCACCATTGCTATCCTACTCTACTGGCTCCTGAGATGCCCACAAGCTACCAGCTGTTCACTTGTTAAATGCCATAAGGTCATAAACCACATCACCAACTTTCACATTCATCATCTGAATGACCCCATGAGATAGGAAGACCCCAAAGCAATGGTCAACACCTCCATTTCCTTTCCTTCCCAATTCACTGTGTTAAGGTAGCTGGTAGAATGCAACTGTGCTAGTTGGAAGGGTAGCACGTGAAGCATTCACCATTTTCATGGTACCTGAAGAAGGGCAGGGTGTTAATAGAATTGGGCATACGACAAGGAAGTTGTGATGTGGGCAAAAAGAAAAGGCTGGAAATTGTGGTTATAGGCCTAATTGGAGTACTGAATAGACAAGGAATATCAGGGTCTTGTGTGGCAACAAAGAGAGATGAAAGAGCACACAAAGAGACGAGGTCTGTCTGTTTGCCAAGTTGCCAAGGGTCATCTTATAATGAGACTGATAAATTAGGTTGGACAGCACAATGTATTTGAAAGAGCATGAAATTGGAAGTGACAAGACTTGCTTATAGGGCCAGGATTAGGGGACACAATTGAGGCTATACTTATGCAACCCTGAGAAGGTGGCTTCTTAAATTTTGTGTCCTATGTGCTTCACTTGCCTCACCCTAGCTCTAGACTTGCCTGTTTAGGTTCTAGTCTAATTTCTGACTCTAAACTAGTTGTATGATTGTGAGCAAGTCATTTTCTCTCTCTAACCACCACCCACCAAACCATAGCAGCTCTATTTTTATCTGAGATGTTGAGCTTCCATAAAAATTTCATTTGAAAAACAGATTTACACAGCTTTTAAAATTGTATCCTTCTCTGAGTCATCTGTACTAGTCCCTGTAGCCTCTAAGGCTGTGATTCTATGTCTGATATTTATAGTCCACAAGAGTTTTCATGGGCTAGTTTCAGCCCTTCTTTTTCAACCTGAAAATATTGAAAAGGCAGTTGCTAGAACAGGCCACTGGACAAATAAAGAATACACTCCGAGGTACATCAACTTGCCCCTCTAAAACATTTATAGAGGGTTAGTCAACCTTTTTGGGGCCTTGTGGCAAACCCTCTGAGAATCCCTGCTGGGCACAAATTGCTATAAATGCTGACATTTCTGTGAAACTCATTCATCAATATCAGACCATGTCAGAAGTAGAGACACTGTGGCTCTGAGAAATCTGGTACATGCTCCTGAGTAAGAACAGGTGGTGGGCTGGGGATATGGCTCAAGTGGTAGCGCGCTCGCCTGGCATGCGTGCGGCCCGGGTTCGATCCTCAGCACCACATACAAAGATGCTGTGTCTGCCAAAAACTAAAAATAAATAAATAAATAAATATTTAAAATTCTCACTCTCTCCTCTCTCTCTCTATTAAAAAAAAAGAACAGGTGGTGATAACCCCTACTAGAAGATGCAAACTAGAAAGAAGAAAATTCTCTTCAACTGTACTTCCTTAGATATATTCATTACCAACTCCCACATACCAATATTCTGTTTATTGTTCTGTGGTTTTTTTTCAGATCAAATACTAAATTGGTTCAGTGTGAAGTTGTTTTTCACTTTTTATATGTTGAAAAAAAATCCTGAACAATTGTAGATTTGAGAACATTTTGTATCTATTGCCATCCTTTTCATGAAATCAACTTAATGGTCACAGATCAAGTCCCCTGGGAGCAGGCTGTGAACTATAGATACACATGCAAAAAGTTCACTGGGGAATATGCTTATTATTGATGTTTGTGACAGGGAGAGAAGGATGCAGGTTTGAGCAGGAGATGGGCTATAGTACAGTCACAACAATTTCTCAGCCTTAGTCTTCGGGGAGCTCCAAAGCTTGGAGGACCCTTTAGAGTTATCCCACTAAGGGTAAGGAGGTTGTGCCTTCAAACCCTGTTGCAACCAGTCATTGCACACAGACTGCCCTAAGAAGGACATAACCTTAATCTAGGTAGCTGTATTCCACCAAGAACTATCCCAAGAGCTGAAGGTGTAAGTGTCCTTTGGTGCTGAAAGAGGACCTGGGTGTACAGCACAGCATCTACTCCACTGCCTTTTACCAAGAGAGTATCCTTGTTTTCCCTGAATAGCCCAACAACCAGTCCAATAGAATTGGATTGCTTATAGCAGTTGTTCACACACAATTGTCTTCCTATTCCTCTATTTCATGCTTTTGTATTATTTTGGTTGAATGCAGATGACAATGCAGCATTTGCCCAGTTACCTATATGATAAATCCCATTCTTTAAAATGAAGAAGAAAAAGAAGGTGAACAGCATTAATGGTCTGGAATCAGGATGACAGGATTTGCTACTCAAATAAAAGCAGCTTTCAGTGTTGCAAAGTTGGGCATGTTAAAGCCCACACAGAGTGGATGACAATTCTGTGGCTGCTAAAACAGCAGGCTTATTTTTACAAAGCCAGAGCTTTGTTACAAACCTCACCTCTTACAAGTACCAGCACCTGCTTTTGCTCTGTCTCTCCAAGTCAGACCTTTTCTTTTTTCCCTCCCTCGAGCTCCTCTTTACTCTCTGGTCAGCAGCAACAAGAATAGTCAACTATAATAAATTAAGTATGAAAACAAAAGCTTTGGTTAGATTGCTCAATGACATGTACTGAACCTAGGTAACCATTTCCCCCAGGGTTCTAGAGTGCAACAGCCACATGCTAAAGCAGACATAGAGAAACTCTGCATGTTAAAAGACACTGCAGTGTTAAGCCATAGTTCTGACTTACTCTGAAAATGCAAGCAAAGCTCATAGCTCAGGAGGCCCCTGACACACACTCTTTCAAACAAAACCAAAAAACATGTGCTTTTTTTTCTACTTATTTTTTGAATAGGTAATTCATTCACATGGTTTTAAAAAGAAAAGCATAAAAAGATCTAAAAAATCACTTCTTACTAAGAGGTCTCTTGGGCTGGGGATATGGCTCACTGGTAGAGCCCTTGATCAGCCTGTGTAAGGCGCTCAGTTCCATCCCCAGCATGGCAAAAAAGAAGGAAACTTTCATTTGTGGCAGTAAGCAGCACATAGAAAAGCAGTTGTTCCTTTGTCATACATGTCCTTCAGGAACTTATGCTCTGAGAGGACAGCATGAGTTGTACTTTTTCATCTATATTGTTTTTGCACTTAATACTTGCTTCTTATAAAATAGACAAATAATATATAAACAAATGACAGTGAAAGTAGAAGTTCCTGGTAATTCTATATCTCAAATATAACTTCTGCCAACTCCTTCATATTTTTTTCTATACATACACAAACATATGGGGTTTTCTACAAAAAAAATGGAATTATAGTATAAATGATATTTTGCAGGTTTTTTTTCATTACATGATACACATATATAGAGGAAATATTTCCTTGTTAGCATATTCATTAAACTGTCTTATAAACAGCAGCATAATATTCCATGTGTATGTACTATAAATGTATTTATCTGGCTTACTTTGCATTTTTAAATTTCTGTGATACAGTTTATCCATTGCTTATAAGTTTTTACCTTGAATATAAATCTACTCATTTCTTGAGAAATTGATGAGACATCAATAAAGGAAGCTTTCATCAGGGGAAAGAAAATCATCCAGAAATGTCCACAGGTAGTAGAGTCCACCTGGTAAAAGGATATGCGGGTAGTGATAATAATGAGAGTATTGAATGAACGGATGAAACCATTTTCCAGATTTGAAAGAACATGAAAACAGGGAATAAATTGGGACTGGAATGGGGTGACAGATTAAAGAAAGGAACATAAAAACAGATTAGAATGGGATGAATCCTGACATATGAATGGTGAATTGTTACAAAGCAAAGGTTTTATGAAGAGAAATGATGTGTTTTATTTTAATTCAAGCTCAATAATAATTAACAATATAATTTGGTTCTTTGAAATTTTTAGCTATCCTAGGCTACTAAAATAACCAACATGAAAGCAAACAACAATCCTATTGCATTCCTCTTGCTCTAGTCAGATCATATCTGAATTTTCAGGATCGATAAAATGTTGACAAATATCAATAGGAAAGAGACAGAACTGAGAGGAAGTTTGACATGTCATAGAAGTAATTGTTGAAGGATCAGGACATTTTTAACTTGAAGAAAGAAAGTTAAGCAGAGACATGCTAACTGTCTTCAAAAATGTGAAGGACTGTCACATGGAAAATGGATTAAACTTGTTCCATATCATTCCAAATGGTGGTATAGGACAAATGAGTAGATTACAAAAATTTAGATTTTGACTCAACACATGAGTACCTGTATTTGCAAAAGGGCTTTTTTAACAGTTTACTTTAAATATACTGATGACTCTCTGTGTAATTTCCTTACCATTATTATTCAGCCAATACTTTGTTCATAAATAGTACAGAAGTAAAATTCAACCCAGTCCTTGCTGAATTTTTATAAATTCTTAATTGGTGAGATTCAAAATAATGAGGCCTTATTGTACACTGCTTAAGAAAGCTTGTCAAATGTTTTAATCTCTTTCTTGCTATGTTTATTTCTTAATCCCGTGCCTTAGCCCACCATGTGCCCTCAACTCCCACTGAAGCAGAGAGCACATCGAAAACCCACATGAAAATGTAAATCTGAGAAATAAATATGCGTGGTTGGTTTAAAAAGAGTAAGAATTAACATTTAAAGCAACGGTAATTTACTCTGATCTGTAATTTTGAGCTCCTGTGCTGAAATTGCTCATTTGGAAATTACCAAGTGCTTGGGTCTCATTTGTGATCTTCCTGCATACACCCAGCACACAAAGGAGTCATAATGACCAGCTGAGTCACTGCTGCCATTTCCCTGAAGCATGCTACCCAAATCTCAATACCATTTTCTATGGTACAGTGAGGACAATTCCACACTGTAGCCTGCTTACTACTACAGGATGAGCTCGAGACAGCATAGAGCTTGGAATGTGTTCAAAGGGTGACCCGATCTTCCTCCATTCTCTACTCCTCCTGTGGTCCACTTGGTATGCCACAGGTCATTTTGACTTTGTAAATTATCCCTAATACCCACTCCCATTAGTCATTACCTGAATATAATGCAAAACTATTGTGATTTATGGGAAGAAGGGAGGTGCTTTTGATAACAGCCCAATAAAGTGATGTCTTTACTTGATGAAATTATAGTCAGCTTATTGATTCATACCAGAAGCAAAAGTATAGGCATAATACAATATTAGAGGTATGACTGCTCTAAAAGACCAGTACATAGAAAACTTTTGACTCACAAGTTAGATGTTCTGCTCATCCCAATTTCTCAAAGTGTAACTTCAAATAGGTTACCCAAAATTCATGATCCTTCAACAATGACTTCTATGACATGTCAAACTTTCTCTCTTTCTCTTTCAACATAGATGCAGGGTGTTAGTTGCTAATAGTTATCTGGTGTAAAATAACTAAAAAGGAACCAGTGATTCCTGGTAAATTTAATTGTGAAATAGGAAGAACTCATGAAGACTTGTCATGATTGAACTTTTTTGTAATGCTGTAATCAAGTATGATGTGTTTGTTATAGACTGTATTTGTCAGATTTTATGTGAGACACATAATTTACTTGTTGAATAGTCACATCCATGTAAGGCAGAGCCATGTTATAATAAGGCTTTATCTCTACTAAAGTTATTTCCTATTCTGAAGATTGGAAATATGTGAAAGATAGAAAAAAATGAGCTTCAATTGCAATAGGAAAAATCATAGCCAGATATAAAGAAGAAGTTCTGTCATTCATTCCACAAATATTATAATGCACATCAATAAAAGCCATTAGGTCCTATAATTCATCTGTGATTTCTTAGGCAGAGACTTAATAAACATCTGGATTGGTGCCTACAAATTATAGGATCTTTTTTCCTTTAAAACAAAATGGAGGTGCCAACTGTCTGGAGGTTTGAGAGTAAGCTTGCTCTCCCAAGTGGATAAATTTCAAAGGGACCCAATGAACTATGAATAGAAACTCAGTAGAACCTTCAATACCTACAGAAATATTTTTAAAACAAAAAAAAATCATTGTAGCTCTTTCCCCTTCTTTCAGGATTTTCTATCCTACAAGCGATTATGGAAGCAGCAGTGCAAAACAACTGGCAAGTGACAGCAAGGTCTGTGGGAAACATAAAGGATGTCCAAGAATTCAGGCGCATCATTGAAGAAATGGACAGAAGACAGGAAAAGCGATATTTGATTGACTGTGAAGTTGAAAGGATTAACACAATTTTGGAACAGGTACATTTGAGATTTATTCCACCTACCAGCCAACATGTTAAATCATCTTCCTGAAGCAGTCCCCATATTTTCTGATATATTAACTAGCCAACAGACTAAATTTGCCAACAGTTTTTGATAGTCTCTCTAATCCTTTTTCCTCCCCAGTGACTGTAGAAAAAAAAAAAGGAAAGAAAAGAAAAATCCAACCTGTTGAAAATTGCATACCATGATTAATCTAAATGTCTCTGCAATTTCATGCTACGTGTCATATAAACACACCCTTCCACACCTCTGTTTAATATACCTATTTCAAAGAAATTTCCTTCATTTCCTACACCTTCTTCCCAACATGGTACAGACAGGGGATTAGATAGGGCTGAACAGTAGGAGTTCTGTTTCTTATTGCTTGAGTATACAATCTTCCTAGACTCTTCCAGAGATCACCAGCCATTTTTGACAAATATTGGTAGGCATACTATCAGGGCAATACTTACCGAGTTTTAACCATCTATATTTTTGCACATTATTCTTCTGTTGGTATATTGCAAGAAAGAGAATATGTGGGTGTATAATAGAAAAACATCTTATTTTATTTATTTTTTTAGTTTTAGATGGACACAATACATTTATTTCATTTATTTATTTTTATGTGGTGCTGAGGATTGAACCTAGGGCCTCAACATGTGAGGCGAGCGCTCTACTACTGAGCCATAATGCCAGCCCCTGAAAAACATTTTTTAAAAGTAATATGGTATACAATGAAAGTGTTCATGGTTTTAAAAGTGTGAATAAAGTAAAAGATAATTAGACTAGGGAAAAACACAATTCAATGGGTTAAAATGCATTCATTATCAAGCTTGAATATTTAAATTTAATATTCAAAAAATAGAAGAAATATTTTGCCCTAAGCCAGATGAATACTATGTTTAGGGTAAAGACTCAAATTGAAAACTAGTAAAATTTTGTTATATTCCTCAGAAGTCCCAATTTGTCAGTTACAAACAAAGTTCCCATGCCTCCTCCATAAACAAAACTATAAGAGAAATATTTACATTCTAATTTGATCCCAGTGTACCTGGATGCCAAAACAGCTTCAGAGATGTAAATTATAATGAGCAGTCATCTCCTGGGAGAACTACACTGTAGCAAATTAAATACTAATAATTTGTCATATAAGCCCCCATAAGAAAAGAATACCAAAAAAATAATAAGTAAGAAAAGGGAAGGGAAGGGAAAGGAAATGAAGGGAAAGAAGGGAGGGAGGGAAGGAGAGATGGAAGAAGAAGGAAGAAAAGAAATTGCTGATTCTGCATGATAGAAATACAAAGTTGCCCCCTTGTTAAGAATAGCATTACTTCTAGTGAATCATAGCTCACAGAAAATGTAGAGCATTAGCCTGGTTAAATCAAGTTTCCCTACATTCTCTTGAGCTTCACAAATGACCTGCCCTCCTCTGTCCCATCACCCTCCTCCATCACCAAAAAAAAAAAAAACCACTTCCTTTGATTTTCTTAGATCTTGAAAATGAAGAATCAGGTCAGTGATTTTGGTGTATGTACTACATGCCCTCTAAAATTTTATACCAAAATAGCCTTTTAGTGGGTGACCTACTTAATAGCCCAAAGAGAGGAACATCTTCATGGCATTTTGTTTTCCTTCTTTTGTATTAGTAAGTTTGGATTCTTGAATATTTTATATTCTGTTAGTATTTGGGATTTTATAGAACCTTATGCTGGAGTCTGGGATTTTTCACCTCTATGCCATAGAAAAAGTGATAGGTAGAGCTCTGAATTCTCTATAACTAAAGTGTCTTGAACCCTTAAAAAATAAACTTTCTCTACATCACATGATTGGTTTAATTGTTTTAAAGAACATAAAATGCTATAGAAAAAAATCATTATTACTGTACATTTTAGGAAAAAATAAATTGGCATTATTTTAACATTCTGTTCTCTTTTCATATCACACTTCTCTGTATTCCTTTCTTCTATTTGCACATTCATAGTATCCCTCAAAATGCTTTTACACAATTTTATTCTTTTTCCTTCTTTCAAAAAATTGTCATAAAACTATCAACTGATGATTGCTTTCTCTGCCATCTAAGGAGTTCTCACTAGGCCATAAGTTCTATAAGGTAGGAACCCAGCTTATCTTGTTCTCTGTTATATATTCCATGCCCAATAAGGTACCTGGTACATAGTTAAGGATGGATGGATATTGGACAAGCACATTTCAGTAAGTCCCACTGAAATTTTGCTGTGTTTCCACCTAGAGTCAAAAAAGTACCTGCAGCCATGTGATGTGATTGTAAAAGTACACATTTTCAAAAGTTAAAAATGACAGCTCTCTGCTTAAACCTATTCCAATGAAATCATATATTTTCCATAATTTATTTCCTATATAAAATCAACTTCTCATTAAACAAATTATTTACATAACTTCAACTTGATATTTCTTTAGAAGAAAATATTTAATAAGAGATATATCAATTTTCTTGTTAGTTTTTAATTATTTTCTGACAAACTTATCATAATTCATATACAGACCTTAATTAGAATGATAACATTTATAACTCAATCAGTATCAAATTCTCCCAAGTGTTTTCAACTTTCCTTGAGGTTATTTTCATGGAAGGAAGCTTCTACAGTCCCACATAAAATGATGCTTCATACTAGCTTCCAAAGTAAAATAGCCTATTATACCACTATAATATCATTCTCAATAGATCAGATTTTGGCATAAAGTTAATATTATACTCTACAGCCAATGGGTGTTAATGAAAATACTTAAATTTGTGCAATTTTTCAAATATAAGCAGGTCTTCAACATAATGTTATATAGCATAATCTCTATATTTCATGATGTAAGTTCTTATTTTTCCTGTGAATGTTCAAACACTTATAAGGCAAATCAATATTCTTCTAACATTTCTCTCAAAGCTCTTTTTATAACTCTCTCAACTATTCATATAGCAGTAAAGAAAAAGATTCAATTAGGTACTAATCTGCCTTTAATATCTATAACAGTTAATCTATAACTTAACATTTATAACAGCTCTAAGAATTAACAGAGAAAAGGATAGATCTGGAGACAGATGAAACCATAAAGGGTCGTTGGAGATCAGAGAATTTATAGAAACTATAGATCCTGAATCCAGAAATGAAGAGTACCTTCTATAACCCAGCATGGTGGTGCATGCCTGTAATCTTAGTGGCTCTTGAGGCTGAGGCAGGAGGATGGCAAGTTCAAAGCCAGCCTCAGCAACTTAGGGAGGCCCTAAGCAATTTAGCAAGACCCTGTCTCGAAATAAAAAAGGGTTGAAGATGTCACTCAGTGGTTATGCACCCCTGAATTCAATCCCTGGTTCAAAAAAAAATAAGAAGAAGAAGAAGGAAAAGAAATAGAGTACCTTCTATAGTATATTGTGCTCATGAAGCTCTCTCCACTGGTGGACAGCTGACTTCATTCAAAGACCAATCTAAACATTAGCTTTGGAAAAGGTCACTTTTCAGAGAGTTAACCAGTCAGGAATAAATAGATTCTCTACCCCAGTTAAATATACCTATGGGCTGCTTTTGAAGATTAAGCCTCGTAAATGATATAGCTTCGTTGGACCTTTAATGTCTATTTAGAGAGGCAGCATAGCATAGCATGTCAGAGCATGGACTCTGGAGCCAATTTGCATGGATTCTGTCACTTATTAGCTGTGTGACCTGGGGCAATTTACTTGACTGTTAATGCCTCCATTTCCTCTTACTAAAATGGGAATGAAAACTGTATCTAGATGTGCTAATATATGCAAAGTATTTAGAAAGTTTCCTGAAACATTGTTTGTACAGTGCTTTGATACTAAAACAAAGTATTTTCACATAGATTATCTCATTTGAACCTCACTATGGGAGGCAGGCAGGGAAGATGTGTTTATCATAAGAACACAGATGACAAATTGAGGCTTGGAGACATTTAGATGACTTGTCCAAATGTGGCTGCCTGCCAAATCCCTCTAAATTGCAGAGAAAGGACACAACTCAGGTCTTTTGACTCCTAGTACAGTGCTCATGCCCCTATACTGAACCACCTCCATCAATTCATAAGTTACTCATTAAATAAATATTCAGCCAAGGCCAAACCCTGTATTTGGCCTGCTCATCAGATTATATCTTAAAACAGTTGCAAAGCAATTAGACATGATCCAAAGATGAGCAGCAAAAAAATGATTAAAGCATTAGAAAATAGGGCCTGCGAGGAAAGGCTAAATGAGTTACGGTTGTTTATCCTGGTGAAAGAGAGCCATGAGGCAGTTTAATCACCTTCCTCAAGTATAAAGAGTTATCATAAAGAGGGCACTGACGAACTGTTCTGCACACCTAAGGATAGTGCCAGAGCAAATGAGCTTAACTAGACTAGAGAGACAGTCAGCACTAGAAAGGACTCATTATAAAGGAGAGAGGAAACTGGAAGAAAGTAAAATCTTACCACTTAAGGTTCTATGAAGGCGAGGCCATATGAATTAGTAAAAAATCAGCTCTATAAGATTGTTTACAAGAATATACAGAAATTCCAAAACAATTCTGCGTGTTGACAAGTAAAGATCCTTATAGAAGACTTATTTTAATTAATAGAAAAGGAAAAAAACATCCCTTGGTGCCTATGTGAGAGTGATTTCTGGACCCCTCAGAGATACAAAAATCCATTGATACTTAAGTCCCTTTTATAAAATGGAATGATGCTTGTATATGACCTATTATGTCCTCTTGTGACATGATAAATTATTTCCATATTACTTATTATATCTAATATAATGCAAATGCTACATATATTGTTTCGTGTTTTGTTTGGGGATTAATGATAAAGGAAAGGGCATATTTTTTAGCACAGACACATTTTTTACAAATATTTTTATCTTTGTTGAATCCATGGTTGCAGAATCAGAGGATACAGAGGGCCTATTGTACTTCCTAATTTGTCTATCCATTACATATTCAAAAGGTTGTCCCTTAAAGAGATTTAAACATTCCCCATTCAGCCTTTACCCATTTTTATTTTTTCCATAGATAATTCAGTGGGAAATCTCAGCATATCCTATGCCTGAATTGCAGCATGGGCTAAGTTGGGCCCAAACCAATGTTTCAAGTTCTACCCAGGAAAATTATAGAATGTATGGTTTCTCCTGGAGCTATTTGAAGCTAAATGTACCTTATCATGGATGATGTAAAAGTAGAGCTTCTTAAAGAAAGAATCCTGGAGCAGATCAGTCCCTTAGGTCCCTCTTATTGAGGAACCTTAGATATCCCTTCAAAGACAGTAGTTTTATGAAATGGAACACTCGAGTTAGAAAGTCAGGTTTCTAAAGATAACAATTTAAGCAAGATGAACACTATTACAGGCCCTTCTAGGATATAAACCTATATTACTAAGGAAATGGTGCTTACTTCAAAATCTCTCTAGCAATTGTGGTTCCAGAGCACTACTGCCTACAGCTAGACCTAGAATAGTGCAGCAAAAATGGTACAGCTATATGCCTGCTCCCTACCTCACCTCCTGTTCAGCTGATAGTGGTAGTACACTGTTTCCTTCCCCTTTGTTGATTTCCATTTGTCCAAGCCCTTGTTCTCTGAGCCTTGCAGAGCATTAAGTTGACTTACCAATCCATAAAACAGTTTGGGTTAGCACTCTTAGAATATTTTCTTTGTGCTCCAGTTGAGTAATAGAATCTTGGGGATCAAATAGACATCACTTCAAATCCTAGCTCCCTCAATTGCATGACTGTTGTGTGATTTTTAGAGAGTGACTTTATTCCTTTGGGGCTCAATTTTTCTTTTTTCTTTCTTTCTTTCTTTTTTTTTTATAACAGGATTGAAATCAAGGATTGAACACTCAACCTCAGCCCTTTTTTATGTTTTACTTTCAGGGAGGGTCTCTCAGAGTTCCTTAGGGCCTCACTGAGTTGCTGAGGCTGGCTTTGAACTCGCAGTCCTTCTGCCTCTGCCTCTGCCTCCCAAACTATTGGGATTACAGGCATGCACCAGCACACCCAGCAATAGTCCCATATTAAAAGACTGTTTCACTACCTTTATTTAATGGGTGTTGTGAGAATCACATCAGATAATATGTGGAGAATATCTGGCACAGTGCTTGGCACCAGTAGGCATTACAATCTGGTAACCACAGCTATTTGCTCATGAGTGGTGAGTTTCTGTGCACATTAAAATAAGTTATTTAAGGACTGTTGCTCAAGAATGGTGCTCTTATGGATTTTCCAAGATATCAGTTCAATATAAGGTCATATCATGAGCAGAAGTTTCACTAACATGAGTTTAGTAGACTTGAAAACTTGTGTTTTTTTTTCCTCCAGAGTAACATTGGGTAACATCTATTGATTAGCTCATGCAAGATTTGAGTATTATCTAGGTTTTTCAGCATCACCTAAAATAAAGGCACTAAAACATTGAGCCACATGTGCTAACTGTGCATTTTGAATAACAAATAGGTATTAAGTGCTTACTTTGTTCCAGATACTATTTTAAGCAGTGTGTCTCTGTGTGTGTGTGTGTATGTGTGTGCTTCACTGAGTTAAACCTCCTACTAGACCTTTAATGTAGATGGAAGTATTATTTCCATTTTATAGATGAGGAAATTGAGACTTGCAGATTACACAGCTAATAATTGGTGAAGCTGGGGTTTTTAACCCAGAGAGTGTGACTCCAGGTGCTGTTTGTTAATCACTAATCAATTTTGCATCTGAGTTTTCAATCAGAGATGATTCAACCAGAAGTTGTAAGAGTTAAGAATCCTGATGAGGCCTGGAGTGGCTTTGTTTACACAACAAGCATTTCACAGGTATTTTCTCCACTTGATGAGGAGTTATATCCCATTAACACATGGAATTGAAAAAACGCCCTGTTTGGTGAAGAGTTCATTCATGACAAACAGGTTCATTTACTTACAGTACCAAAACAATCTGCTACAGAACAGGCATTACAAGAGTAGGCATCAATTGTGATGAGGACTTGCCCAGAGTGATCTGTACCCACAACTAGCAGGTACATCGACATGCATTTCTTATCAAGTAAAGAACTACAGTCTCTATTGCCTTACCAAAAACTTCCCTATATGTTGCCTATTTCCTTCTTCCCTTGCTAAGGAGTGATTTGAAAGTAACTGGCAATGTCTGACAGCTATAGCTGTCCTTTCCCCCACTGACCCCCAGAAAACAAAGCATAAAATAGGACTGGTTGTAAAGAAGCATAAACGCCTGTAGGAAATATATTTCAGGTGGGTACCTAAATTTTCTGGGTCACTACACTTGAACGGCAGTACTCCAAGGAACATGCTTCTCCCTCCCACCCAGCATCACCCTTGAGCTGGGGCCACTGCCTTGAACTCCATGCTTTGGAGGACTCTGGGTATCACAAACACTGGAACACAAAGATGTTTTCTTTATGTTTGGTATGAAGAAATTTTGAAAGATAAATAGCAGGTTGAGCATCAGAGGGAATAGTGGAAGAAAGGAAAGGGACACAAAAGCTATACTGGGCACCGTAGATCAGATCACACAGGCGTATGAAGTCTGGCAGAGGGTACAGGGTAGGGACATAAAATGAGAAAATGACAATTGATGTCATAGGAAACAAGAGAAAAATGGCTAATTTTGTTTAAAATTAGGCTCCCCAAATCACCCAAAGAATAAGGTTTGGACAGGTAATTTTCTTCAGAGACTGTGTTCCCTTTCTCTATGCCACTTGAATGACATTTGGGAAGGCACAAAGTGTTGCCTGGCAAGGCCAAGTCAGGAAAATAAGCTTTAGAGAAGAGGAACTTAATAGCTTCCTGGAGAGCTTGAAAAATATGCCCCATCTCCGCTTTGGATGGGTCTAGTCACCAGGAGGTCTGAGCCCTGGGCCTACCTTCTACCCTGCCTTGCCCTGTCACAGCAGATTTATGTACTTCACAGGGAGTGGGACATGCTGTGGGGGATGCTTGAATTCATCAGGTTCTAGGTTTATTTTGGGATATGGTCTTGCATGGACTCCAGGGGATACACAAGTCAGGCCAAGGTATACCTTGTTTTAGGTCTTTTTAACTTTATAATATGGTTTGTGGCCCTCCACTTGTACTTCTCCTGTGGACTCCCAAAATGTTAGAGGTGAGCCTGCTCCTATTTACCCATATCTCTCATGGCCTAAAAACATAAATACCCCTTTCAAAATATCATGTTTATTCCTGGGGAGTAGGTTTCGCTTAACTTTCTAATCTTATTCAGAGTAAATATAACTTTTCTAATCACCCACAGTGGTATTTGTTATTGAGGCAGGGTAGAGGAAGATACTCTCTCACAGAAATGGAATCTTTTCCCATCTAATTTAAATGTTATTGAGAGTTGATCAACTATCTGGTATAACTGGGATAGAGAGTAATGTTTCCTTTGGAAGATTTATCCTATTTTTCTGATCTTTCAGGAGTGATTACAGACTACTCCCAGGAAATCTTCCTGATACCCATCTTTTGCTTTATTCCATGGACATTGCCTTTCACATTACCCAAAATATGAAAAAGAAGATAATCACAGGGCATGGTTAGGATAATTATAGGTCTGGAGAGGGATAGAGAAGTAAATTACTCAAATTTCTCCTCTTCTTTTCCATGCCAACAGCGCCACAGACCCTGAAGCCCTATGTCTAGTCAGATTCTTTTCAACACTAGAGATCTAAAGAAAGATTCTCTATTCTTAGAACTTCAAGGTTCTTCTAGAGGAATGGCTATAACCTGAGAGTTAAATATTCTTCTACCATCAGATATAAGTCATTCTATACTTCACACTTAACTCTGTGTCCTTCATGACATTCAAATTATACAGTGGGCTGGGAACTAGACCAGAGACAGTACAGCTACACTGAAGCCATCTTTTACCAAAATGGGATGCCATTTCTTTACCAGCCTGTGACGACCAGTAGCATTTATGCTTATTTACAACCAGTCCTATTTTATGTTTCTCTTTCTGGGGGTCAGTGGGGGAAAGGACAGCTATACCTGTCAGGCATTGCCAGTTACTGGTAGACTGGGTGGGAAGTCTTTCAGAATCTTCTAAAGACAGGTAGAAGATTTGGCAGATGTTACTTGGATTTCAAAGGGAAATTTCAAGTCATGTTTCTGTAATGGAAACAAGGGCAGTACAGAATGAGAATTCTTGGAGTGGATGAGTAACTGCCTAACTGCATAAGAAATCATTGTATATTCAGGAGGTACTCATGAAGAAGAAAGGCAAAGGGGATTGAACTTCTAGAGTGGACATCAAAATTTACATGAAAAAAAAAAACTCACACAAGGACTTAATTGCAGAGTGCTATATTAGTCACTATTGAGAAAAAACAAAGTTCTTTCTATTTTTTAATTTGTAATAGCCTTTGGCAATGTTAATTGAGTTGGAGAGAAGCTTCTTAAATAAAAATAATATAACAAAGATTAGAAAAATAATTGTAGTAGAATAAGAGGAATTAGAAAAGCATACAGCTTATTTTTGCATACGATTAAATTAATCACAAAATTTAAGGTTGAGGTGTTTCTTGTACCTATAATGTCTCTCCATCTTCTCCTAAGCCAATATGTAAAAGATACCTCATTCCTCTTTGCTTTCTTTGCTTCCCAATCTCCTATGGACAAGCTTTCAGATACAAATCAATTCAGAGCCTAATACACCTATTGCTCTTCTTTTGTCTGAGTGTCATACTAGGTTGTTCCCTTTCTTTCCCCACCTTTGACTATTCTAGGCTACTCTCTATAAGTTGGCTATCTCATTTACTCTTTTCAGGGACCTTTTTTGTTACCTGCCAATCATGGTGTCCAGTGATCTATATTTGTTAACCTAATGACATGGTGATTTGATGCAATTTGCTTAACATTATTGGACTACCTGAATAAATATTCTGAAGCACAAATGCCCCCTAAAACTACATAACAGTATTGTCAAAGCAAAACCTATGTTTGGATTTCCTAAAGATGCTCTCTGTAAACATGGCTTCTCTCAAGTCCAACCTAATGTTCTCTAGGCCTAAAGTGAATTGGACTCTGTACTTGCACTGTAGGTGACCTGGACACTCACTGGCAACCTTAAATAAACTTGTTCCCTAAAGTGCAGATATTTATCCTAGGAGTTAGCAGATGTCTGTATTCTATATTTAGGGATTTTTATCTTTGGCTTATTAAAAAAGATGGCCTGATTCTCTGGTCATACTTCACACTAGACTGGCTAGACTAGCTTTGTGAATATTTAGAAGCAAATCCCCTCTGGGAAAATAAAGAGAAAAAACTCATTCATGATCATTACTTTGAAACAGCAAGAATTTTATTTATCTCAGATGATAGAAGCTTTGGTCTCAAAAAGGAAATGTTCCTACTCAACCAACAGTTCCTCTTCACATCTTTAAAAACTTGTTGCTTCATTGTTTGCCTGAAATTTTCCTGTGAGCTTTGGAGATTTGTTTTAAAAATCAACACAAATTCAAATTAATTTCCATTAGGGCACTTCAGGGTTCCCTATGAGAACTTTTAAGGATTGAGAATCCCTGGGATGACTAAAAATACCCTGGGGTTTTAAGAAAGAGAGTATAGATGCCTTGAGCCAGTAGACCTGTGTTTTTGACCCAAGTTATATGATTTCAGATAGTCAGTATCTCTGCATGTCTATTTCATAAGCCTTAAAATGAATGTGCTGAATATGATGGTCCCTTTCAGTTCAAACAGGCCGTTATTCCCAGAGCTGTGAAAAGGGAGGTAGAAAATTCAATTCAAGAAATATTGAGGGGCTAGGGATATAGCTCAGTGGTAGAGCATGTGCTTAGCATATGTAAGGTCATGGGTGCAATCCCCAGCACTGCCAAAAAAAAAAAAAAAAACGGGAAAATAAAAATTATTGATGGAATCCTGACCCATTTTACTGGGAAAATGGTGGGGGAAAAGAACATGTCTTCCCTACTAAAGAAGCTTACAACCTAGTAGGGGATAAAGCAGCACGATAATTCTGGAAGGCAGAATATGATAAGTATCAAAAAAGTGTGCGAATTAAGTTTCCTGCTTTCTCAGATTGCCAGGCTAGTGACCATCATTAAATGTATTTTGCTGACTGAGACTCTTAAAAGACTCAACATCAGTGAGCTTTACTGAGACTGGGAGACAGAGATGATGGGGAGATTGAAATAATATGCCCTATGGCCAGGACACAACCAGGAATTGTATCACTTACCTCTATCCCTAGAGTACAGAAAAACAAATGCCCCTTCCCTCACCAAATGAGTTTCTAGATGATCAAAGCTGTGCCACAAATGTATGTATGAATATCATATCCACCCTTTTGGAAAATGCTTAAGGAAAATCCCCATTAATTATGGGCTTCTGATAGCTAGATTCAGATTAACTGAGATTTGTTTGTTCATCATAAGTCTATCATAAGTTCCTCATTATATCCATATCAACTAATACACTCCTACTTATATGTCCTTTGCGTTCAGCAACATATAGTAGATTACAGTAAAAATCTATTAAATTAAGTCCTTCTCCTACACCTCTTAACATCAGGATTTTAAAATTAAGGCTTATATTTTATGCCAAAGTTATAAACATTATATTCCAAAATTATAAAATTATGAATCAATTTAAGTGGAACAATAAAACAATTAACTGCCTTTAGCTAATTCCATCATGTAAGTCAAGTAAGATCTCAGATTCATTCATTTTAAAAAAATGGAAAGAAAGAAAACATTGCCAAATATTGCTATTTTATCTCTCTACAAGCAATGCATATATACTTTAGTTTGCATAGAAGGAAATCACCTTGATACAACTTTCTATGGGTGGCTTACCCTGTGAACACCCCAGTTAAGCCTTTGCAGGCACTGAAAAGTTGACAAAGTCCTATGGGTTAGAATTAGTGGCTTATAAAAATTAAGAATTCTTTAAATCACCATTCAGATTTATCAAGAAATTTTCCTAGATTAAGAGCAATGAAAATATAGCAATTAATTGCTTTGTCATACAGCTGTATGATTATAAGAGTCCTATCCTAGGTTCTAACAGATGTTATAACAGACAGTTTCATGAGGGCTGCAAGAACCACCAATTACAACAGCAACTTAAAAGCTTGTTATTGTTCAAGCTCACATTGCCGCAGGACCTTAATGTTTAAAATGATTTCGACCTATGGGTTCCCCTACAGAGAAACTCTATGAGAATACAAAATAAAAGCAAAATTTAAAATATATATATATATATATATATGGACTCAACTTCTTTACCACACTACAACTGAAGGGTAAAGTCCATTGATAAATCCATGCAAAGGTCTAAATTTTGATAAGACTGAATATGGGAAATAACCCTGGACCACTTTGATGGCACTGTTATCAGCCAACCACCTGGCCCTTCCAATCAAATTGATCCCATCAATTGGTTCAGCTTTTCTTCAGTCCAGATATGACAGGCTTAAACTTTCTTTGCCCAAAGTTCATGATAAGTTGAAAAGTGAGAGGCACCATTCAATGGGTCAGGGCCAGGGTTTGAGGAGGTAATTACAATTAGTGTCATGTCACTCAGGGTAGAGTTTAAGTGGAAGAAATTCATAGGCAGACACCATCATTCTATCTCCAACTGATTTTTAAAAATATTTTTAGTTGTAAATGGACACAATATCTTTATTTTAGTTATTTTTATGTGGTGCTGAGGGTCAAATACAGTGCCTCACACATGCCAAGCAGGTACTCTACCACTGAGCTACAGCCCCAGGACCTGCTCCAACTGATTCTTAAACATAGCTATCAAATATCCTCCCAAATATGCACATTCTACCACTATTCTACTCTGAAAATATAGCAACTGGGCAAGTATCTTATGAATCCCATTCTAGGCCAAAGACTAGAAATCTGGCCGAGTTCTTCTTCAAGATCAATGTGTGACCTTGTATAGTCACCTCACCTTTCATCATCTTAGCAACTTTACCCAGAAAATATTTTAAAAATCCTTTCATACCTTACTAGATGTTAGCATGAATCAGACAATTTGTCAAAGGCATTCTAAGATCCTCAGAGAGGGAAAGTCTACCAATACTAGGCTGGAATCACAATACCTCATTTCTTTAGGAAGAAAAAAAAATGAATGAGGAAAAGAACATGTGTGGTCACTGAGCCTGACAACTCAGAAAGAATTGAAGCTCTTTCTATAACCTGAGGCAGGTCTGAAGAGAGGGGGACTAACCTGGCAGAGTTAGAGAAGAGTTCAGTGAAGCACCTTCACCCAACCTGTGAAAGAGCGTAGGAATGCTCCCAGGACATAAGAAGCCTTCCTGCTTGTCTTTGACAGTAAGATGCTTCTGTGTCATGGTCATCATAAAGGTTTAGGAGTGTGGGTGCCACCAAGAGAGTGGCAAGTGATTTGATTTCATAATGGTTTTGTAGACTGAACATGTCTATAGTGGGGTTAACTGGTCATCAAAAAGGGTATTGTAGTGCTTGCCTCACATGCACAAGGCCCTGGGTTCGATCCCCAGCACCACAAAAAAAGGTACCATATTCAAACGTAAGTGGTTTAGCTTAAATTATTTTATGCATTTAATTATATCTATAGTGGAACACCTCTAAATACCTGGACTATTTTTGAGGATCAGGGCAGGAATGGTTGGGTCTCTTTCAAAGTTCAGCATTGGCAAAAAATTGGCCTGCCAATTTTAAGAATGGGGACACACAAAAAGGATAAGTAGGGAACTGATTTGCAAATAAGAATTTGGAGGTGACATTAATAGCCACACACCCTTTCAGAGGCAAATAAGATAAAATAACCAAAAGAGAATACAACTGCAGTAATAACTGTGTCTTGGATTAAGAAAAGAGATCCAGGGACATTGAAGCACTGCAGTAGGCAGTCAAAGAGGGTACTATAGAAAGCTTCTTAGTGGCTACTTTTGAGTACCTTGCTATCACTGCTATCTCTTCAACAACTCTGAGAGTCCTTTGCACTTTTTTTGACCTATTTTCAGACTACTGCTGGTGCTTAACTTGAGCACCTTCTACTCAATAAATTGCTCCTCCTTCTCTCTTCCCTAACCAATATAAAATCAATTATTGCTTGACAGACTGCTTTCTTGCCATTTTCCCAAAGGTGCAAAGGAAAGAAACATGTATTATTTTTACACACATTAACTTAATTTCAGTCTCTCCCACTCAAGCACAGCACAATGATTCAAACTCTGACCCAAACCCCTTTGCCATTTGGTGTCCATGGCAACCACCACCAAGCTACTCTGGAACAGCTACAGGGAGTAGCAGGAAAGTGTACCTCCCAACAGAGCCATTAACTTTTCTGCATTGGCCACATCAATAACAAGTGGCAGCAGGCCCATCTCTGAATCCTCAGGCATTTTCATTCATCAGAGAAAGAATGTTGTTCAATTCTCCTTTCCAAAGACTGAGAGTTAGGTGTTGGATACTCCTCACACCCAATTTATTGAATAGAACACCGAGTGTGCATTCCAGGAATTAAATATGACAGTTTTTACTTGAGTAAACTTCATGATGGAATGCTTCCCCAGTGACTCCATTTGCTAAGCTAAAGCCAATGAGCCCTCCCAAAAGACAATACACATGAAATCCTACCCTCTTTCACTGATTGGTCCTTACTACTAAATGACCTGCAAATCATATCCATGTCAAGAATTCATGCATGATATTCTTCTGCCTTCAAGTATATTTCTTAAAGAAAAAGCAATATTAATAGTGTTACAGGTCCTTAAATATTTGTGAATCAATAGGAAATGGTATGGTTTCTCCAAATATGGAGAAAAACAATTCAACCTGCAAACTTCCACATGAGTTCCATATTATTTGTGTTGCTCAGAGCTTACCTGAAAAGTTGTGAGATGGCAGTGAGTTTCCCTTTACTGTATTCCAGAGGAAGAGACAGTTGGTTCATTGGAATGGTTCTGTCTTCCATCCCATTACAACAGAGCCCAACATATTCAACAGAAACTCTTGGCATAAAGAGGTCCAGCTCAGACTCAGTTCTTCATGGTTAATGAAAGGACCTATTATTCAAGTGTCCTCTTCATAGAATCTATATAGTAGGAATAATATGTGAAGTGGGAGAAACCAGTGAACAGCTTTATCTTCTTAACTTCATGATAAAAAGGAACCAGAAGGCCATTATGCACAATCCTTTCCAGTAGAACTGCTGAAAAGTAAAGAGATGTTTTCAAGCTCTTATTGAAAGCAAGCAACATTCGTATTCATGCTGCCTATCTTTGGATAGGAACTATTAATAAGTTTAAAGAAAAAGAAAAAAAGCAAATAAGACTTGGTTTCAACCCTCAAAGAGCTCATGGTTTAGTAGGGAAGTATCTAATAAACAGATGATCATGGTCTAGAGTAATAAGTGCATTGAACACAAAAGAAAATGCATAACTCAGAGCCTGATTCAGAGATCCAAGAGGACTTTCTCCTTGTGATTCATTGTACTGTGTCCACAAGAACCCACCAAAATTCATCTGGTTTGGTTGAAGGAGATAGGAATTGATATTGCCTATGAATGACAATTACCACTTACTTGTGAGTGTGAATGTTGATAAGCAGCATCACATGGGAAATTGACACTGTTTCATAACAGAATGGTAGAAACCCAATGCCAATAAGAAAATGGGCTATACTGGCCAGAACCCAATTTGACCTGTCATTATAACCTTCAAGAGTATCATTTCCCATCCTTCTTCCCTGTTTCTGGAGTCTTCTTCCTTCTCATTGTCCATAAACATTTCTTGACTATCTGCCTGTAGGAAATTATCTTGAAATTTTATATATATATATCTGAGGCCGTGTCCATGAGGATTGATAGGGTATTTGTGATGGCAGGACACGTGTCTAACTTGGGGAAGTAATTACTAGGCTGGGGGAAAGGTGAAAGGTAGAGGCCATATAGGGATGCATGGGAAGAAATGATCACTAAAAAGCTGAACTGGAACACAGGATTCATGAGAGCAGGGTTTTTTGGGTTTTGTTCACTGCCATGTTCACAGCATCTAAATTGTCTTGGAACTTTTATAAGTATTCAAAAATATTTGTTAAATAATTAATCTTTTTTAACTTTTAAAAGGAGGAATTCCTAATATTTATCATATGGAGAATAATCCCCAGTCCTATGTGGATTGCACATTGGAGCTTTTACCCGTAGTGTGCAATAGGCACTCCCTAGGGAGACAAAGAAATGGCTACTCAGCCTATGACTTAAACCTTTACAAAATCCTAGCAAAGAATTTTGTGTTCTCTGCTTCTCCCTGTCACAGATGGGCATTTCCCAGTGATAAAGGGTAATGTGGATCCAGGGCTTTTTCTTTATTTGCTCATTATGACCTCAAGCTCTTTTCAGCAAAGTCACAGCCCTTAGATTGCAACGCCATTGTGGGAAATACAAATCCCATTATTTGCTTGACTCGTCTAACAAGGCAGAACACAGATTCTGATTTAAAACTAAGCTCCTTTAATGAGTTTTGGTTAGGGTTGAAGGATAAACAGTTGTGATTATTGTCAGTAGGCATAGGTTGTAAATCTCTGTTTTAGATGCTTATATTCCATTAAAGGGGATTCAAACGAGCATCAGAAAACAATTCTGTTTAAAAAGTGGAATCAGAAAAGCAGTTTCAAATGTACTCATTTTGTGCATCTCTAAATGGTCAGTCTTGGTCTTCCAAAGTATTGTACTAGGTTATGAATTTTTTGCTTATTTTATTTTTACCATTCTATAAATTCTTTCATATTACTTTTGGCTTCCAGGGCTTGGGAATATATAGTTGATTAGAATGTATCAGAACACTAAAGGAAAGCCCAAACATTCACATAAAAAATCAGTGGGAACAAAAAATCAGTGTCCTGCTCTCACTGTGGCTTACTCTCACCTCATGGTACCACACAGTGCTGTGCCAGCATGTAATTTCCAGTTAAAGATTTATATTAACATGCATGGAAAAGGATCTGGTTTCATAATAAAAATGCTAAATTTGTATATTCTCTGGCTTCCTCTCAAAGCCCACAGGGCCAAAATTATTTTCAACTCTATGGATGCACCTCCAAAGGAATTAAAATGTCATATGCCACCACACAGAAATGGTGTTGAGCATATTACCCATTCTGATCCTTTCATCTTTCGAGTGGTTCAGAAGATAACATGTTTATGGCAGAGCCTAAGGAAAAAGTTTAAAAGGCCACACCTAGAGTAGATGTATAGTCTAAAAACCTATCATTAGGAAGCTTTCTAGTAAAGAAAGAATAAATACTGCCTTGTAGAGCTTTCCATATTTTTCATAAAATTTTTTCACGAAGTACCTCCTCTGACACTCTGAGGGGGGTGGGAATAATAGTGTTTTTTCATTACATAGATTTTAAATAGATATGTTAACTAACCTACCTAAGATCATATGATGAAGAGTGCTGAATTCTAATCCTTATTTTCTAAAGAGCTAGACCCCATTTTATGTACCACATGTAAATTTGTCAAGTCAGCAATGGAGCTCTTGTTATACAACATTAATTATGTTCTGCCCCAGTCAGCTATCCCACTTTTCAAAGGTGTGGCTAATAACCTCTACTTTGGGCCTGGGCATTTCTCCTTTCCCCTTCCCAACTCTGTTTCCTGAAAGAACAATTAAGATTCATCTGGGACTAATTATAACCATTCTTGAATTTGAACTTGTAGCCATTATTCAATCGAGGTCACCTATTTTAAATTAACTTGCCTGGTCAGAACACAGGTTTGGTTATCTTCAGAGCACAGTGCAGAGAGGCACTGGCTCACTCAGACTTTTAATTAACTAGCTAAATAACCCACACTGTGACAAGCTGCCTATGATTTGATGGAGTCATTCATTTGCATTCAGACAAGGATCAAAATACATTGTCAGAACTTCAGGGACTGAGTCCTAGAAACCTTCACACAGTCTCTTGTTCAAGGCTGTGAGCCACTTCCCTTTGGTTCCCTCTAATTATTTTTCCTGAGCTTTTGTTCTGATTATCCAACATTCATCACAAGTGCAGCTTGTGATTAAACAATGACAACTCATGTCATATGCTGATAGGGAATTGGAAATTGGAGTCATGATCATATGAACCATGCACAAAGTTTTGTGAAATAATTAGGGGAAACCAAAGGGAGATTCCCAGGATGCCCAGCAATAAAGGAGAATTTCCAAAGATTCAAGCCACAACTGCTCTCCACTTATGTAATAATACATAATAATGGTAGGTACTCCATCTTCATTGAATTGAATTCATGGTTGGAGCTGGTAATCCCGCAATAATGACAGTTCTTATCATCACTTATATTATTATTATTATTATTATTATTATTATTATTATTATTGCTAACACTTAATGACTGGGCTTTTGAGTCAATCAAATCTGATTTTGACTTCAGGCTTCATCACTTTCTGCCTGTGAAGCCTAAGTAAAGTTACCAAACTTCTCTGTGCCTCAATTCCTTAACCTGTAAGATAAAAATTAATAATGGGGCCTTCCTTACAAGGTTGTGGTGAGCCAGGTGCAGTGGCACACACCTGTAATCCCAGTGGCTCTAGAGGCTGAGGCAGGAGGATCATGAGTTGAAAGCCAGCCTCAGCAAAAGCAAGGTGCTAAGCAATTCAGTGAGACCCTGTCTCTAAATAAAATACAAAATAGGGTTGGGGATGTGGTTCAGTGGTTGAGTGCCCCTGAAGTCAATCTCTGGTACCTGCTCCCCCCCCCAAAAAAAAGGAGGTGGGGAGGCTTCAATGAAATAAAGCTCATTTTAAAAAATTATTTAATGCAGTGCCTCATATACAATAGAATTCAATAAATGTTAGCTTATGCTGGTCTTCTGCTATACTCCAATACCAGGACCCTGTGAAGGGCATCTTCACATATGGGATCCTGTTTTCCTTTCTCCTTGGCAGCAACAGTTACCTTCATCATTCAAGAGCCAGTCTACAAGATTCCCCCTTCTTCTCCAGATGAAAGCATTCCCCAGTTCATCCTCCTACATCTGACCTGTTCAGTGCTCACCCCTTTAATATACTTTTATTTATTTTATATTATTTTAAAAGGCACCATCTTGTAATGTTTCCTATGAAATCTGGACTTTTCTCTAGGGTATACTATCCCATAAGCCTTGCAGGATAGAAGCATTTATTGAGCTTTACCTCGGTGGCACCTACTGGGACTATACATGCTGTGGTGTACACAGGATGAGTCAAGAAATAGGAATTAGAGAAAGGAAAGAAGCATTGATTACATCCCTTATGTTGCAGGCCTTACATTAACCCTAATAGTAGATTATGTCTACTTTAAAATATGGAAACTGGGGTTTGGACAAGTAAAATGACTTGTCTGAGTTCATCTCAGCTAGGAGGGGCTGATCAGTCTGACACCAGAGTCTCTTTCAACACCATTAAGCTTTACTGCCCAATTCATGGTTTTGATTTGTTTTATCAATTGCAGTGATACATATCAAGGCAATATATAAACTGTCAAGTGCTATATATGTGACATAAAGATTATTGAGTATAGCAAATGCCATTGATGAACCACCCATATCCCCTTAGCACTAGCTTTTTCTGTACATGCCAATGGCATCCTA
This sequence comes from Marmota flaviventris, assembly GCF_047511675.1. NCBI lineage: Eukaryota > Metazoa > Chordata > Mammalia > Rodentia > Sciuridae > Marmota > Marmota flaviventris. The sequence goes on from NC_092518.1 coordinate 106,250,267, forward strand.
TTATAAACTTGTTCTTTTCCACTTAAAGACTTCATCTCATTGTGAAGGTAAGACAAGTCAGAAGTGTAGTGGGAGAATTCCTGACAGCAGCTATCAGCCAAGGGGAAATGGCAGCTGAGAGTCAAATATCCCAGTTTTCTGGCCCTTCAAGTTGGTGTGTTTCACCACTTTCAGAGGTCTCCAGAGCTAATCTGCTCATTAACGTACCTGAATTGGCTTCTTGCCCTTGCTTCATTCCTCACTCTCGTACCAGTGCTTCCTGGAATCACTTCCACTTAAACTACTGGTCCTCCAATCTTTGTCTCAGGATCTGTGTCTGAATAAGCCCTGCTTTAAACAATACTCTTCAGGAAATTCCTCCTTTGGCTCCTTTCCCAGGAGTCTGGGTGAGTATCTCCATGTTACCCCTGCCTGGCTAGGAATTCTCAGGTGAACTCCCTAAGGGAGCACGCTATATATGCTCAATGTCCCTTTTCCTTTTATTTATTTATTTTGGGGGCATACTGGGAATTGAACCCAGAAGTGCTTAACCACTGAGCCACGTCCCCAGCCCTTTTTTATATTTTATTTAGACACGGGGTCTTGCTGAGTTGCTTAAGGTCTCACTAAGTTGCTGAGGCTGGCTCTGAACACATGATCCTCCTGCCTCAGTCTCCCAAGCCACTGGGATTACAGGTATGCACCACCATACCCAGCTCAATGTCTTTCTTCCTAGCCCCTTTCATGAGGATCCCATCATTGAGGGTCCTTCTTTTAACTTTTCAAAGTACATGTATTATGAGATGGAAATATTGTTCTTAAATTTTGATGTGCATCAGAATCACTTTAGATGACATGTTAAAATGCAGACTTCATAGCCCTAACTCAGACTTGTGAATTAGACTTTGAAAGGAGCTCGGTGCTTGCACTCTCATAGATTCCTCCAGAAGATTTATACAGTGAATACCTTGAGAAATACTGCACCAAGACATTCTTGTAGCCCAGGCCTCCAGGAGGTGTGGGTTGTGTTCCCTAGTATTCTCTCTTGAGAGCCGCGCACCCTGGTGGCGGCCGCTCCATGCTCTATCCCCAAGGCCTCTCGGGATTCAAGTAACAAAGCCAGGAATAGCCATGCCTCCCTGTTCCCAAGATGGAGTATGCAGAAAGCCAATGTCCATTTGTTACTGTCAGAGTGGAGCAGCTCAAGACACCTGGTCAGCGTTCTGCAATGCAGAGCAGAGATCCATCTTACTGCCAAATTTTTGCTGTCACTTCTCTCACTACCCATTCCTGATTCCTAATTTCCCAGGTGATGGAAACACTGTAATGACTACACATACCCAGTTAGGTTATGGTCTGTGCTCCTTTGTCTCTAGCTGGGAACCCACACACACACTTCCTTCCCAACCACAGTTGCTGTGTGGTTTGAAGTCAAAATTCTAATCAATGCAGGGGACAGGAAAGGAAGGGTCAATACAAGAAGGCAATGTGTGTTACTTTGTTGTTGGTTTACCCCCCCCCCACACAGCTTCTTGTCATTTTGCACTCTCAACTCAAATGCTAGAGCTCCAAGTGCAAATCTCAGCTTCCTTCCTCCATCTCCAACCCAGTACTGTCCTAACTAATAGCCCAATACTGCTCTGCACTCAAGCACTAATACCTGTCCATGTTCTTCATCCCATAGCAACAGGAAAACTCTATTTTGAGGGGCCTGGGAGACAAGAAATCATAGAAGGCTTTATGGAGAAGGCTGCATATGAGCTAAGCCTTGAAGGATATATGTGATTTTGCTGGGAGAAATGAAAGGAGGTGGCACTACAAAAAGGAAAAAGAAAAGAAAGCATAATTATGGGAAGCATTGGGCACTGTCTTAAGAACTATAGATACATTGTTTCATTATTCCTCATTGCAATTCTATGAAGTAGATACTAATGATAGATCCATTTGCATATAAGGGTACTGAAACCCAATTAATTTAAGCAGGGAAACTCTAACCTAGGCAGTCTAATATACACTCTTGCCCACCCTAGTCTATTGCCTCTCAACTATTGTTTCCTATTTTCCAGGTGGAAAACTGAGATTGAGAGGTTGCCTAAGTTTACAAAGCTCATAACTGGAAAAGCCAGAATGTCCTGCCTTTAGCAGATTCCATTCTCTTTACTATCTAGCCATTTATAGCCCCTCTAACTGAACTTCTCTCATAGATCATTTCAGTCACAATTTCTTATGGACTCATCCCTGGCTGCCATCACACCAAATGCTTATAGTTGCTCTGAATAAAAATCTCTCCTCTAGTGTGTAAGCACTGTAAAACAGCAAGGCTCTCCTGAAATCAAGAGAAATAGCCCTCCAAAATACATCTCTCTTCATTTTCAAAATAGCATTCTATTTAAGTTACCTGTTTGTCAGGTTCCCACTTATAAAAGCCACAGGAAAAATTCTTTAGATCTTTAGTTGGAGACAAAGTACTTTTTATCTATAGCAGGTTATAAGTTAATCATTGTCTCCTCAGTTGTACTTTGTACATATTTCAGCTCTCCCACTTCTCCCAGTAGGTTGTAATTGACTTGTTAACTTGACTATCTTTTCCACTCAATGGTGAGTTCCTCCAGGCTAGAGACCAGGTTTTTGTGACCTCTGTCTCCCCCGGGGTCTATTCCCCAAATTGGCATACACTCAATAAATGTTCATGAAAAGAAGAGAAGAATGAAATGTGGTTAATAAAGGCAGCCCTTCTATCCACTGGGACTTCAACCCACATTCTTTCTGATTCCCCTGGTATGCTAGAAAACTGTACCTTGGCAAAACAAAAAAATACCTTGATTTATAGTATTGGTGTTAATATTCCCAACATTGCTGATTTAAAACTACCAATGGTTTAATAACTGGCTCACAAAAATCCTGAGTAACAATCAGCTTTCAGGATCCCTCTGTGTTTGGATGAACGTCAATAATTCTGCCTAGGGTGCTTGAACTGTTTGCATATCAATATGATCACAAAGGTGCATGAGCTGGCATGGGTGGCAGGAATAATGCCACGTCCAAATAGCAAGAGTAAAAGACCAAACCAAACATTTACAAATTAGGAGAAATCTATGTTTTGCTTCCCTTGAACTAAGCCTTTGTCATTTGTAATCCATTTGTGAATTGAGATCCACTAAATGAAATGGCTCCCAGAAGAACAAGAAACCTGCCAAGTAAGCAATTTTCCAGAAAAATCAAAGGCCCAAAAAACACATTGGACTTCTGAAAGAGATTAACATTCATTTGAAAATATAAACATGATCACTCACTTCAGCAATAAAAAACTATTCTACTGATTAGTGTGTCAGATGCTGGAAACATTGCACAAATAAAAAATGCATTCACAGACGCACAGTTAGGGACTTCAGAAGGAGACCATCTTATCTTTTCTTCCCCCACAAGTTTCTTTCTCTCACTCCCTGCATGGAGGTTTAGTGATTCCAAGCTGGCCCTGGGTCTCTAAGGGTCTCTAGTACTCTACCCTACCATTTCTGCTTCAGTTTTGCACACAGTAATGGAACTAATAAATAAATGGCAGGAATTAAATCTAGAACCATCTGACTTCAAGGTTCATGGCTCCTTCTTGTATATCACCTTTAATAAATACCTATTTGCTTGAAGCTTTAAGGATACTCATATCACATCTATAAAGAATTTTGGACCCTTAAAATTTTAAACACTGTAAGATGTCATTTTAGGTCTGATGCTAAAGTTATTGATCCTAATAAATGCCTAAAAATGAGAAGGTGTGATTCCTGGCCAGTGAAGGAAGTCTGATTTTTGTTCCACCTATCCTCAAATGGTTGTGACTGGAAATAACACATATTTGAGTAACTTTGCAATCATATTCCAAATGTTGCCATTTCATTTTTTTAAATCCAAGCAATGAATTCACTGACACTCCCAGACCTGCTACTTAGCTCCCATACAGTCCCATCCAGTAGGTCTTTGTCAGAAACTCACGACCACAGTGATTTGTACTTAAATAATTTGGCAAAATTTTTAAAGGAGACAAAGATGCAATTTGATAGTTAGAATAAAGTTGTAAATATTAAAACAAAAGTTGATGTGAGTATAGATATGAAATACAAAAATAGATACAAAATACAAAAATAGTTCACAGTAAATTTCATAAAAGAACCATCAAGAACACTGTCATTTAAATTGCACTGTCTAAAATAAATAGATCACTAATTTGGGGGGATAGTCAATATAAAATAGAAAGAGGCTACAGAAAGTAATATGCACTGTCATGTTGAAAATAAACTATTTTCTTTTTGCTGTGCTCATCTACACTGGACACTAATTAAAATCACCCCTACTCATCCTCTGAAAAAAAAATGTCTAGAATATTTCCAAATGTAAATAGCATGCTATGAAAAATCTTCTAGATGAAGTACTCCAAGAAAAGGCAAGGTGTTCAGAAATGCATTATAGCTGGATATAGCAATATTTTGTGAGAAGTTGGCTGGTGTTTAAGTATTTATAATAGACCCCATGATCAAGAACTCTGGCTGATCAAAGCAGCAGGGCTTCCTGGTTGAGGCAGTACATGAAAAATGCCTTATGAAATGGCTTCGTAAGCCTCCATATTTGTTATTTGTACCCAGACTTGAGCATCATTTGCTACCTCCCAAACTCTGACATCATTTTGCTCCCTTAAAGTCTCAAGAACCTTTGGAAGTGGATGGGATATTTTTAAGATTTAAACCATAAACTAAGACCTTTCATAAGACCTTATGAATTCCCACCACCCCTGATGGTATACAAGAGGATTTTCAGTGATAACTGGAAGAAAATATTTTACTTTCATATAGTTGTATTTATGCTTTTTTCTGTGGTTTCATGACTATTTTCACCATGGATATGACTAAATTTAAAGAAGCAAGTAACTATAAAGAAAATATTAATAATAGTATTAGAGCACACAGATCATTATGTCTATGGAGTGAGATTTGAGAAATACTATTTTAGGATTAAGATAATGAAGTGTACCCAAAGACCAATATGCCTTTGAATGATCATTTGTCCTTAGGAGCAAGAATAATCTATTGCCCCTTTAACCTGCTTGTGGCCATTTATTGCCTCTTATTTGTGTAGCCCTTTGCCTCTCCTGCCATTTAATAGTAAATCTTCCACATCTTTCATTCATTTATGGGTAATGCAATATTAAAGGCTGGAAAATGAAACTGTTCCCCAACTATGTTCTTTGGGAAAATACTTGCCCTTTAATATGCATATGTTAGTGCTTCATTTGATGCCTTACTCAATTGACTGCTTTCTGCACAATCTTCTCTGTAGATAATATGAGCATCGATGAGGTTCCTCAGTTATAGTACCATTTTCCTTCTTCATAAAAAGATTCACCCTTTTTCTCTCTGTCTGCACCACTCCCACCCCAACCACCATTAGGCTGATTTCGGTATGGGTGATTGGTTCTTCTGTCTCACTAATCCAGAACATTTATTCAAGTCAGATGACTGCAACATGAAGCATTGTCATTCAATCTTTGGAGAGCATGTGTGTGCAAATTGAGATTATTCAAAAATAATTGTAATGAATTTGACTTCTGATGTGCATTTACTAAACTCAAACAAGTGAGCACCTTGGAGTCTTCATTCAAGAAGATGGACACCTTTTATCATATCCAAAATTTCTTCTGGGAGGTGCAACATGTTCTAAGGCTGATTTCTGTAGCATGTCACTCATTTAACTCCCCACACAGCTGAAATTATATAGCCAGAATTAGATAGGATGCCAGAAAACAAATATCATATTTTTCAACTAAGGGAGCAGGAAAGGGAGAGGGGAGCTGAAAAGTTTCTTCTCTTTGAACAAAAACAAACAAAAAAAAAAAAAAAAACATGTGCTCTAATAGCTTTTATCTTAAAGAGAAGATATCCATGCAATAAAGGAGAAAAGCCTAGTGAATTAAAACCAGCAATCCCACATTCCCACACTTCTTTCCTAGTCCCCCAAATATTCTCAGGGTATATAAATCAAAGAGTAACAAATTGAGGTGAACATCAAGACATGTTCTGTACTCAAAGCAAGATCAATCTTTATACATAGATTCTTTTTTGGCACTGATGTAGAAAATCCAAACATGGAGATACTTAGGTCTGCAAATAACCTAATCTGCATACCAGATGGATCTAAGGGGGGGGAAATACATACACACTTCTTCACACACGTATTTTTTTCTAAAATGTGAGCACAGAAAAACAGATGCTTTTTCCTCCCAAAGGATCTGTGGGCTTCTCTCAAGTAGTCTTGTGGAGCAATTTCATTTCAAATTCCTAAAATTATGAAAATGTCTAGATTAAACATTAAATTGAGAAAGGAAGGGCCTCTTACATAGAAAACCCAACTGACTATTTTATAGATTATTTTTAACTACTTAATATTATTTAGCCTTCAATTTCACAGAGAAGTGGATGAGGGGGTCAGTAAGGGAATGTCTCCCCCAAATGGGTAGACTAAGATTCATTGACTTCTTTAACAAATAATTTGATGCTATCTGCATGGTTCAGTGTGTTAGCATGCCCGAGCTTTTTCTTCTCATGAAGGAACTGCTGTTTAAGCTTCAGTGAATGAGGATTGTGGCATTTTTTTCTTTGAGATGCTATATGTGAGGATAAAAATAAATTTCCTTAAAACAATGAATTTGATCTACATTTCACACATTTCCCATTATTACATTTATCATATCTGCCATCATAGCAAGCCATCTATCATCTCCAACAAGTCTTACAAAGGCAAAGTGAATGCAGAATATAGATTTGGGAACTTGGTATTTCTTCCTTAAATTTCACAGTCAACTGTAAAAGCAGATTTTATGCTTAAAGTTCTGAAACAACTCAGAAAGAGCTATTATAATTACTGTAAAAGCAAAGTTGAATATCCTCATGGTTACCAGAGTCATTAAATAACTGAGGGTGCAATTTATGCCTTATTCATCAATAACAGATGGAAAGAATAAAGATTTAGGTCTAACTGAACAAGAACTGCTCCTATTAACCACAGAGTTCTTTTGTGCACCATCTTACACACAATCTACCCATCCCACTCTATTTCCACAAGCTCTGTACCAAAAATTTTGAAAAGGGAAGGCCAAGAACAAAACATGACATTTTTTTAAAGTGAGGCCTCACTTAGCTTATATCAGTAAGATCATAGCTGCCCCACATATGTAAGATTTCAAGATAACTGAAGTTTACTCTCTTTAGTACCAGGAGAACATTTCTGATGGAAACATCCCTGAAAAAAAATGTGTGTGTGTGTGTTTGTGTGTGTGTGTGTATCTCCAGATTTTTCAGCAGAAATCACTGAACATCATGAACTATAGCCTGATGATTCAGGCATTCACAACAAACGTCCATGATTATATTGTAGAATCATACAATGTTTTCTGCTTTTTTTTGTCCCTTCCATCTCCTTTAAGTCAGTCTGTCACTTCCTCTGCTACTAATGTACTTCTTTCTAATATCACTCCCTGCCTCCATACACACCCCTTCTAGTTTGCAGCATTTAATTTACTGTGAACTGGAAAAACAAGATTGGTAAGAACTGTATGTTAAATAAGAGTTAAGAAGGCACTGAAAGCAAGGATGAGGAATTAATTATGGGCTTCAATGCAGCAGCTTTGTGACACCTAAATGTTCCTATCTTTAGATAACTTTCCCATCTCTTCCACTTTAAGGCTAAGTTGTAAAAGAGCTACCTCCAAATAAGTCCATTTGTTCTGAGCACACCATCTAGGAATGGATTAAAACAGACATTCCAATAGCTTCAAGTTTTCCTGAACCTGAAAAAGCAATGACTTAGTGAATGACCCCTTCCCACATTCATACAACATCACATACTTATATAATTTACATCTCAAACACTTTAGTAGACATTATCTAGATTGAACCTAGCAACACTACTGAGAAAGGATGGACCAGATTACAGACAAGGAACTGGAGGCTCAGGAAAGTTGAGTGATTTATCCACAATCAAATGGTGAGTGAATGACAAGGTTGGGCTTCTGGGTTCTTATTCAGTACTCTTCTCACATACTATCATTCTGCATTACTCTTTTTTACCTTCCCTATGCTCAAAGGACACTAAGTTCTGCCTCTGGTGAAAGACTTACTCTTTCCTTTTGGGCTTCCTTCCTTAATTCTCCCTAAGCTTGTCATATGTCCTTAGGAATATTGCTCATTTTTTTCTGGCAGAACTCAAAACCCTCTGGTTTTATTATGTTGAGAGTTGTCAGTGAATTAAAAATTCAACAAATGTATGGTCCCAACTTGCCACCAAAAGTTAACAAATGTCACCAGCAAGGATGTTTCTCACAAGCAGACACTGAAGAATACATCCCAGAAGATACCAAACAGCTCATTTTGTGTCATGGCAGCATGAGAAATCACCTCCTCAAGACATTCATTAACCTTTCATTTCCTTCATAAATAATCAGTCAGAAATGTGGCTCATATTTTAAATTAATAGAAAACAGCTCTCTCATGCACTCTCTTTCTCTCTCACTTCTCTCCCCCTCACCATTTGAAATGATTTGAGTGCTTATAATGCAAGCATGATAAGTATGATATTCAAGAGTATTACTCCACTTCTCTGGGCCAGCTTAAACTTTGTCTCTTCCATGAGGCCCTCCCTGTCCATTTCAGGCCTTACACAGCTCTTATTCCTCTTCTCCAAGAACTTAGAGCAGTTATTGGCACTTGACATTTAGCACATACAGACACACCTCTACTTATGATGGGTCACATCCTAATAAGCCCATTATCAGTTGAAAATGTTGAAATGCATTTGATACACCTGATCTATCAAATATCATAGCTTATCCCAACTTAACTTAAGCATGCTCAGAACACTTATATTAACCTAGAAGTGAGCAAAAGCCATCTAATAGAAAACCTATTTTATAACAAAGTGTTGAGTATCTCATGTAATTTGTTGAATTCTCTACTGAAAGTGGAAAACAGAATGGATATATGGGTACTCACTGGTTAACACATGGCTAACATGAGTTCAAGTATAGTTTCCACTGAATGGATATTGCTTTCACGCCATTGTAAAGTCAAAAAAATCATAATTTAAACTATTATAAGTCGGGACCCATCTGTATTTACAAACCATGTGATGTACAGTCATACTGTACAAGATTGGTTCCAGGACATCTCCTGCCCCTGCAGCTACCAAAATATGCAGATGCTCAAGTCCCTTTTATAAAATGTTCAATATTTGCATAGAACCTAGGCACATCTTCCTGTATATTTTAAATCATCTCTAGATTACTTATAATACCTAATACAATGTAAATGTGATAGAAATAGATGTTCTATTTTATTTCTTAGTGAAATAAGAATAAAGTATGCTCAGTACAGATGCAATTTTTTTCCAAATCAAATTTTATTTGCAATTGGTGGTTGGCTGAATCTTCAGATGCAGAACACATAGATAAGGAGCCTCTGACTGTACTTCCCAGAATAGGAGTTCTAGAGGCAGAGACCTAGGTTATATTTCCAGTTTTACCACTTCCCAGCTATATGGCATTGGGCAAATTACTTAGACTCTTTGGGCTGAGATTCTTTATCTATAAAATGAGACTGTTAAATTGTTCTAGAGATTAAATACATATATAGCACCTAGTACAGTATCTGACGTGAACTAGACAATCAAATAAGGGAAATTGTATTTATGATTATCACAGCCTTACATATATAGTTCTGATTTGATACGCGTGATCTGATGGCTGCCCAAGTTGTTTTTAAATCCTTTGACAGCAGCATCCAGAGAGGGATTTATCATGAAACTTAAGCTTAACAGCCCTGTACTTGCACAACTTCTTTCCAAGGCCTTGTTTAAAATACTGTATTCATATTTGTGTCTCATTTTTTAAAAAGAGCTCCTAAAATTGTATTTGCTTCAAGGCCAATACAGAATATCGTCCTACCTCTGGTTGTGTCTTTTAACTCTATATTATATTATTTCCCTCCCTGTTTCCACTATCTGAATCTGGTATAGTACCTTGCACATAGTCAATACTCACTAAAATATATTATGAAATCCTTAATTAACCAGAACTTAGTTGTATTTTGTTACAAGGAAATATAATTATATCAAGTATGCAGTTAAAAGCTTTCAACCAATATATATGACTGGAAAATATTTAGGTGATAAATGAGGTGATAAAATGTACTTTGCAAACTGTAAGTTTTACTATTATTAAAGTATTATTCACGACACTTATGATAAGAATAATGATTCTGATGAATGCTTTCTCAGCCTCGGCCCTAGTGACATTTTTTGGCCACATAATTCTTGGGCACTGTTCTGAGCCTTGAGGGATGCCTAACATCATCATCATCTAACACACTAGATGCTGGTAGCATACTTCCCAGTTGTGACAATCAAAAATGTCTCCAGGCATCGCCAAATATCCCCTGAGGGAAAACCCCCCTGACTGCCCTAAGGCATTTTGAGCAGAACTAAAAGCTGTACAGATGGTCACAAGTCTTTCATATTAAGGCAGAAAAAGGAAGGCAACCATTTTAAAAGTTTTCAATAAGCAAAAGCAACCTCTGTTAACCTGAAAATCCCATTAACCCCGTTCTTTGAGTGTTCTATTCCCTAAGCATTCCAGATAACAAAAAAAAAAAAAAAAAAATGTACTGTACATTCTATTTTCTAATTTGTATGCAAAGTTCAGCTCATTTTCCATCTGAACAGCTAAATACAGAAATCTAGTTCATGGGTGTGGGGGGGGATCATCAGCTTCATTGCTTTTGCCATCTATTTTAAGTGACAATGATTCTACTGACCTGGAAGTTTAGAGGGTTTTTTTTCCCCTTGTTTTGACATTTTAAATTTGATGTTGGCAATTCTTGCTGTTTTATTTGGCTGAAAGTGAAAAGCAACAAAAAGAAACCTGGTTCAATTAACTGTGATTTTGCTGTATAAAAAAAGACATAACACTTGGTTGAGCATTTAAAAGCATTTGTTCTAGCCATCCCACTGATTGTGCAAAAGAAAATTCCCTTCTTGAATAAATAATATTTCTCATTTCTTCTTTCTGCAGGTTGTGATCCTTGGGAAACATTCAAGAGGGTATCACTACATGCTTGCTAACCTGGTAAGAACAATCGAGAGTTTAAGTGTCTCTGGGCAATATATTTTATTTAGTTTGTGTCATCTGTAATCACCCAAAAAGGAAATATATGAAGTACCTAATGTGTTCTCTAGAAGCTTGGAGATTGAGTTCACTAAATACCAAAACCTGAATGCAATAGCCTTGTTTTTAATTATGCTGACTTTGACTATAAAACTATACTGTTTCCTTATTTACAAATAAATTGATATGCTTTCTCCATTATTATTCTTAAATTCAATTTGGATTTGAAATGTAAACTATTTTATTCATGTTTGAAATGTAAACCAAAAGACAGATCACATAGAAAACAGACTCCCCATCGATTCAAGTGTATGTGCATATCAGTTCTACATTTATCCTTCAAGAGGCAGACTACCAAATCTCTCAAACCAGATGCCAGAGTATGTTTGAACATGGTACCTTAAGGACCCTGTGAAAATGTTATAGGCACCTGTCCACTGACACAAAAGGCAACTTGAATTTTTACCTTCAAACTTCCCAAGCCTTTAAAATTTGTGACATTTTAGAAGCTCGTATTTCATTAAGGTTATTTCATACCCTTCTTTATTTGAAAGGCCAGCATGTTTAGGAAGTAGCAAAATGGCTTCTAAATTAGTAATATCTGTTTGGCAGAGGTTCTGAATAATACTATCTCCATGGAATGAAAGGGGAATGTTAAATTATCATTACAATACTAAGAATTTATTAAATTATTACATAGCATGAATTCTAACTCCAATTTTGTTTCATTAGCACAACAGATTCATGATCATTATAAAGCTCTTAAATCAAAAGAATAGCAACAAAGGTGAAAGATTGTTGTAATTATATTCTTAGATTTCTTAAAGAAAATATCTTGTTTGGTTTTAATAATGAATATTTTTAAATGAGAAAGGAAATGTTATTTAAACCTCTTTCTTAAAATGTATGTATATTCAAGCACTTTATAAAATGAAGATTAGAGATACTGCTTTCAAATGTTATGTACATTTTCTCTAATAGTTTGCTCAAAGTGGAGCATTTCAGTCCATTTTGGGAATAAATGCATTGACTCATTTAAGATAAATCTTGATTCTTCGTTCGTATCTGAATATATTCAATTTGGTTTTTAGACAACTGATAAGTAAAGATGTTTTGATTCAATGGATAGTTGACAAGGGATTGGCAGAAAATATGATGTCACAACAAGGCATCTGAGTCAGCTGATGACTTTTTATTCCTCACCAATAAATATTCTATTCTACTTCCTCCCTCCCTTCCTCCACCACTCTCCCCTTTCCTTTTTCTCAGTCTTATATGTCCTAAGAAAGCAGAGAGATATATTGTATAGTGTTTGAAAATGTGAAGTTTACCTATCACTGACAATACATAAAGTGGCTTTAGGTAGTATGCATACAAACTTTTATTTTAATAGTAATGTATCTTAATAGGTATAAGGAAACTATAAAACGTGGGCCAGGGCTGTAGCTCGCTGGTAGTGCTTGCCTAGCATGTGTAAGGCACTGGGTTCGATTCTCAGCACCACATATAAATAAAATAAAGGTCCATTGACAACTGAGAAGGTATTTTTAAAAAAAACTATAAAACTAGTGCATCAAAATTTTTTAAATCATAGATTATTACCTCATACAGGGCTAAAGTAGAGATTTAATAAAAGTTAAATAGTTTTTTAAAATATTGTTTTACAATATTGTTCAAGTAAACAATTGCATGGGTGATTGATAAAGAGGTACATCCAAATCTGATTTTGGCATACTTTTGTAAAAAGTGGTTGTGGTTGTACATGGTTGACTGAAGTTTTAGGGAAAAAAAAAGCATTGGACTAGGAGTTAGAATGTTTGGATTGTCACACTGAATTTGCTACTACCTGGCTATGGGATCCTGGGTAAGCCACTTCACCCCTATAGACCTAGGTTCCATTACTGTGGAAGTGGAGGTAAGAGTAGAAGGAGTTTGTTCATGTATTGAATGGGTCCATTGGAAGCAGATGCTAAAACATAATTAGAAGTGCAAGACAATCATTAGGAATATTATTTGTTAAAGACAAAAGAGTTTTAGACTTATAGGAAGAACTTCAGACTATGGTGTAGCTCTGATAAAGTTGTGGCCACCACAACTGAGAGAGAGCTCTGACGCAAAGACTGGACATAGAAGAGGCCTAAGTTGCCCCAAAGAGCAAGCCATTGCATCCCCACTTTGCTTGGTCATTGACTGGTGGCTGCCCAGGAAGCATACATCTTCCACTTGAAAGTTAAGGCCAGTCCTGAAGGCACCTGAAGCTGGAGACTGTCAGCTAACTCCTTGAGGCAGGATCTATCAGAAGAAAGATCTGAGCCATGCACATCAATGGTTGTCTCAATCAGCCTAAAATGACCAGATGACTTATAAAAACCTTTTCCATTCTAGAGTGCCAATGGGACCTTCTTATTCCTACTGACAATCCTTTAGATGGGCTTTGGTTTCAACTTTGAGATTCAAAACTAGTAGAAATGAAAGCCTGCAGAGTGATAGATCTATAAAAGAGAATTGCTAGGATGAGGGTGAGGAAAAGAGTGGCAAAGTGAATCCTGAACACACAATTTAGAATTACGAGACCTTGGGGGGATGCCTACTACAAGAACAAGCAAAATCTGTTCCTTCAGAAAGAAAGTAATGTATAGTATCATGTCAGTCTGAGTAATGAAAACATGAACTCATTTATCACACTTCTCTTCCTCTAGTGACCTTCTTTTCATTTGAACTCAGCCATGTGTTTCCATAAGTCCCTGTACACTATATCAAATTGCATTTGGGCAATAGAGATAGGAACTGCTGCTCATCTCTGATAATAATAATGGGACAGGCCATCCCTACCATGGTTTCCAGATTTTTTAAGCAGATAAAAATACCCCAAACACCTCCAGCAAAGATATACACATACAGAGTAAACCAAAAACTATTTAAAAGTCATTTGGATGGTCAAAAAGGGAAGTAGAGCTAAGAAGATGTTTCCTTTCAAGATGAGCCATCTGGCCTTTCAAGATGAGCCAGCTGGGTGAAAGCTGAGGATGGATATATATACAGGGGAGCAAATTCTAATCTGAGTCTTGGTGTTACAACAGCACAGAGCCACTCCTTTCTTCTACAAGTACAGATTCAAGAACACTCACACTGCCTAAATAATCTTCCTAGAATCATCTTACCATAGCTCCAGTGTCCCCTTTGATAGTGAGCTCCATCTATCTGGCAAAGACTTCTATATTCTTTTACATGGACCTTCCCTAGTAGTATCCTAAATGAGAAGACTTGGATATTCCATGAATGCTTCAACAAAGGCCTTCGAGAAGTCTGGGTGTAAATTTCAGAGCAGACAACAAACTTCAAAACTCTAACTTGCTGAAATCCCTGGAAGAGAAAAAAGATTCTACCAGGACCACAGGCCAGAGATGTGATCTGGTCAGGACAGAATAGAGCAAGTAAGTCTCTTACAAACTTCATATCAGTTGGTGATGTCTTTTCTTTTTAGGGTTTGTTCTATAATTAATTGTTGTTTTCTCTTCCAGGACTCTAAGGCAGTGGGGTTTCTCTGCTGTAATCCCAGAAGTGACCAACATATACACAAGCTGTCAGTCAAGCAGCCTCTTTCTCTCATGTCAAGGTCTTGGATTAGGATCATTTACACTGCCATTGCCAGGGATGTTATGTATCATGATTTAATTTTTTTGTCATTATTGATAACTCAATCACTGTACACAGAACCCTAGACTAAAATTAGGAATAGACGCAAAGGAGGCAGGCAGTGTGGCATTATGAAAAAAAAAAAAAAAAGCACTTTACTGGGGCTGGGGCTGGGGCTTAGTGGTAGAGCACTTGTCTGGCATGTGTGAGGCACTGGGTTCGATCGTCAGCACCACATAAAATAAATTAATTAATTAATTAAAGGTCTATCAACAACTAAAAAAAAAAAATATATATATATATATATATATTTTTTTTTTTTTAAAAAGCACTTTACTAGAAGCTAGAAGACAGGTTTGAATCCCAAAAATTCATTTAACTAACTTTATGGTAAGCCAAACTTGTCTGAACCTATTTCTTAATTTTGAAAATGTAGAGTTAAACCAGATCACTAGTTCTCAAAATGTTCTATTTATACATAAGATGATAGTGGGTAGCATGTGGCAAAACTTCTTTTTAACTTAGTAGTTTTGAGCTTACATTAAATGTATAGTAGAAAAATTATATTCCACAGAAAATGTGATTTTCCTTAGAACGAGACTAAAGCAGATATTTAGGTTTTAAAAATGTGGCCAGTGTAAAGAAAAATATTAAGTAGATTATAAATCAGATGGTACACCAATGTATTTTATTTTTTTAAAGTTTTTTTTTTTTGAGAGAGAGAGGGAGAGAGAGAGAATTTTTTAATATTTATTTTTTTAGTTTTCGGCAGGCCCAACATCTTTGTTTGTATGTGGTGCTGAGGATTGAACCCGGGCTGCACGCATGCCAGGCGAGCGCACTACGCTTGAGACACATCCCCAGCCCTTATACCAATGTATTTTAAAAAGTGCAAAGGGGCATACTCATGACTAAAGTTTAGAAAACACTCCAAGGCCCCTTCTGGATCTACATTTCTTCCTTCTTGGAGATCAGTTTGGACCAAAGTAGGCCAGGATAAAGAGTGTAGATACAGCAGCTGGGTGAATGCTGAGGATACAAATAGGGGAGCAAAACAAGAGCCCTGTTATCCTTGGAGATATAAAGTCTTAAGGCAGACTGAAGTTGGAAAATCAGTCCAGATGGGCAAAAGCCAAGAAGGGTGTGAGTACACGTTTTAAACAGAGATTAGGATCTGAAGAATCAATCAAAACATTCTAGCAGTTGACAAAAGGTGAAATGGATGTGGGTTGAGATGGTCTAACAACAGATGTTTGGTACTCCCAAATTTAAGACCAAAATATTCAACCAATTGAGGTGCTCATGAAAGAACACAAGCTATAGCAGGGCTCACTAAGTGCTGTACCAGTTAAGCACTGCCTAGGCCAAGTCCAGTCCCAGACTTGGTGACAGTTGTTGCCCCTATAAGTAGAAGTTAGGTAATGTCAGCTGTCGGCTGTAGAGAGAAACAGGAGCAGGGAATCACGCTGGTCATTGTGCTCCTGCTCAGAGAGAAAAGAGAAGATGACATATATTAGACTACTCCCTGCTGTGCTAGTTGTTTTCTTTTGATTTCTCATTTGATTATCTGAGAATTTCCATGAGGAGAGACTTCTTGCCTACCCATATCCCCAAGCCATTTCCAGATCAGGAAGTGGACTCAGAAAAGATACTTGCCTCAAGTCTCATAAATAATCCATTGCCAAGCTAGGTTTACCAATTCAAGTTGGTTAGATACTTGGTAGAGCACCTTGTTCATCCCATTTGACCCACCTAAGCATCTTAATAAGACAAGAGGCCTGCCCTACAAAGGTCATGTAAGAGTATTTGTAAAGACATGACTGTAAATTAATGAAACATAAGTTATAAATTTATGAGAGTGAAGAGATCAGAGATAAATGGGTTTTAAAAACAAGGACAGTTTTGTGAATCTGGATTTGAAAGCTGTCCAACACGAAATGAATGTCAACTGGCATCAATTGCATTGCCATCACTACCTTCTGTCTGCTACCTTCCCTCTTCTTCTCATTCTCTCCCCCATATTCATGAGTGTGTGCATACATACATGCACAAACAATCTCTATCTCATCTCATTCGTTTTTCTTTCTCTCTTTTCTCTCTTCCCTCCCCATCCACCTCATTCACATTATTAGTATGCCAGGAAATAATAGTGGGATACTAGATGATATCATGTAACCTTTTTGTTTCATCAAATTTTACTAAGACAAAAGCATTCCGCATAAAACACAACCCAAAGAGATAGCCTAAGCTTGAAATAACCAAAGCTTGAAGAAATGAATTTTTCTCTGAGGCTTACAAGTTCTCAGAATGTACCTGAACAAAGAAGGGCCTGTGTTTAGAGAGAAAATAAATTTGAATGAGATTGAGTCATGCTGTTTTGCTTGCCAATAACAACTATTCCCTTCTGTTCTCTTCCCCTTCCAGATCTTCTTGTTCTGTTCACTACCTTCCCTTCCTTTGTTCTCCCATTTTCAATGTTCTAAATAAAAATTAAAATGCTCAAAGTCACATGTTGTGATCACTGACATCACAGCAGATGGCATGCTGACACAGAGCTCATTGGGCTGGAGCAATGAGTTTTGCAGGCAAGGGTGGTGGGCTTTGAGGGAAAACACTCCCACTGGTCTCCAGTGTCAGGGAACCTAGCAACCTCCCTTGGGTACACAACCTCTCTGGTGGCTCAGGATTCAATTTCTTCTCCAAATGGAGATAGGGTAAGCAGAATACCAAGGGAATGTGATGACAATGCGAGGATTGGGCAGGAATCCAACTTCTAACCATGCATTTAGAATGCCACAAGCACTTGTCAGTTTTAAGTAGCCAACTTTGAAATATTCATTCTCCCTCTCCCAAAATGCCTCCATTATAGTAAACCAATACTTTCCTCTTCTCTCCCCCCCACCCCATCTCCTCCCTTTCTATCCTACCCTTACCTCTTCCTCCTGCCTGAAATAAACAAGGAAAGATCACTTCCTGCCCAGTGTTCTAACAAGATGTATTAAAAGAATTCCATCTTCTCCCCAAGGCTTGTAGATCATGTCCTTTAAAACAGTGCTTTTTAAACTATTTATGAAGATGGATAGGTTTTTTTCCCCCAAAAAATCTTCATGGACCAATAAAATTTCACCAAAAATAAATTACTTAAAAAACTAAATACACAAAATAAAGAAGAAAATCTTTTTAGTATTGCATTCAATGGCTATAATATTACCATGTCAAACTCCTATAAAGGGTGATAAAGACTTACTTAACTCAAATTGTTTCCTTATATCATCTCAGACTGGTAACAGTGAATCAGCACCAATTTTCATATGCACACTACTTAAAAGTTCTTTACAGTGAGGTTTTTTTTTCCCCCTATATATCGCTTATATACCAAAAACTTTGTTCACTCTACTGCAAGGTAGACAAAGTATAGTGTCCTTGAGAAACTTATATTAGTCAGGCCAGACTTGCACAGCTTATGATAATTGGCATGGGGATAGACTGGGAATGAAGAGAATGTACTGTGGGGGTTCAGTACTCTGCATCGTGTGGCCATAGAAGGTCTTTTAGAAAAGGTGATTTCAAAATAATGATCAAAAAAGTAAGAAAGATGCAGCTACATGGAGAAAGGGAATCAGGACAAGTTTGTGCACCAGGAATATCACATGCCAAGGTCCTGAGGCAGAAGAGAGCTTGATACCTTCTATCAGAAGACAATTTTGGTTATAACAGAGACAGGACAGATATATAAGGCTTTATTAGGCCAAGTTAAAGAGTTTTAGGTTTTTCAACAACATTGGAAAGCCATTGAAGAATTTCAAGCCAGAAAATCACAGGATCCAATTTATGCTTTAAAAACAGATCAATGTGGCTGGGTGCAGTGGTGCACAACTATAATCCCAATGGCTTAGAAGGCTGAGACAGGAGAATCATGAGTTCAAAGCCAGCCTTGCCAACAGGAGGCACGAAGCAACTCAGTGAGACCTTGTCTATAAATAAAATACAAAATAGGGCTGGGGATGTGGCTCAGTGGTCAAGTGCCCCTGGGTTCAATCCCTGTACTAAAAAAAAAGATCAGTGTCAAATGGATGAAGTTTATGGCATATAAATGATATCTCAATAAAACTGATAGTAAAAAAATGAATAGAGGCTATTTCTCCTCTAATAGCACTTAAATGAAGTTATAATTAGTTGTTTATTCATACAAAACATTCCAAATAGACTGAATTGCCATGAGGGCAGTGACCAAGTTTGATAGGGCTCACCAATAAACCAATAGCTGGCACTTAGAAGATTTTAAAGTATGGTCCTTGATTGGATTAGAGAATGGAACGGTTAGTGAACAATATAAGGAACCTGTAATCAAGTGCTAATTTGTATGTTGTAATCTTTCACTCTATACATTATGCCCTCCCTGGAGGATGGACCTGCTTTCTAGAAAAAGACTTGTGTCTTTCATTTAAAAATCTGATAACTTGAGTCACCATAATTACTATGCATTTCCATATTGACGCATCACCCAGATGAACAATTCAAATAGCACTAAAGACAGAGCCAGCCTTCATCCAAATTGTGAAATAGTTGTCTTTGGCAGCCTTCCAGCCCTCATTCTACTGCTTTTATCTTTCCTGTAGGCAAACCACCTTTCTATTCCTCACCCATCATCTATCAACTCAATGAAAGTCACCCAACTTATCTTGTCTGTTTTCCTCTATGTACAAAATGCATCCTAAGAATAGCACTATATGAATGAAATCTCCATATAACATCTTGAAAATAAGTGCTCTACAAGTGAGCCTTGAATATATTTATTTCCAACACTTGATTATCCACATTACCGGAAGGGAAATAAATTGCAGTGTGTATAAATCAAGGAAGATAGGATAAAACCAAAGTCATTTGAATCTTTCAAAGTCTGAGTTGTCTGCCTATTCTCAAATCAGGGACAATCTATGTTTGGATGTCAGTTGTTCATTTTCTGTGTGAAATATGGCCTTGGAGAATTATCCAAGGGTAGTTTACAAGGCCCTGCATGAACTATTCAGGCATGAAGGTCACATTGGTTTTATTGTAAGCAACAGTGCACTAGATCAAACAGATATGATGTGATTGAGAAGTAATACAGTTGATGAAGTATGGCAAAATCCAAATGAGTAGCTTCCCTCTCAAAGTAATCCCTTCTGGAAATTACACCCATATTTCCAACAAACATTGCCATTGTTACAGAGAGGCAAATAACCAAATGTATAAATGTTGGGGGCTGAGGGACATATGCAGTGGTAGAGCATTTTCCTAGCATGAGCAAGGCCCTGGGTCTCATCTCCAGCACCACAAAAAAGTATAGCTATTTAGTATGTAGAAAGAGAAAAATCAGAGTTTTGATCCACCTATCTATGAGCAGTAGGATTGACGGCAGTCTATATCTGCTTAATATTTTCCCTCTACACACAAAGTTTACTGGCACAGCTAAAGGAAAGGATACCACTGTGGTAATTAGCCAATTGATTTCAACCAAATAGAATTTGTGAAATTCAAGCAGAATTTGAATTTGATAAGTTTAGTCTAAGCACACAAAAGTCATTGAATATCTAAACATCACCTTTAATTATGAAAATCCCTGTGAAATAATAAAATGGCCTTAACAAAAAATATCACTTAGCACAACAGGGAACTTTGAAACTTGGAGTCACTTAGCAATAACATTATTGGGTATACAAATATACTTATTGAACAAAAGGCATGGGAAGGCTTACAATAATAAACAAGACAACAGTACATAGCAATCATCAAAATGTAGAAGAGCTATGTGATCATGGCTTAAAAGAAAGGAACACAACTTTTGCTAGAAGATATAAAGATAAATTTGATATTGGACAATTCTTAGCCATTATCTTACTAATTGAAAATGTTGGTGAAAATGCAGAGAAAAGAGAACTGTTATACATTGTTAGTAGAAATGTAAAATAGTACATCCATTATGGAAAACAATATGGAGTTTCCTCAAATAATCTAAAAATAGAATTATCATATGATCCAGTATATCTACTTCTAGATACACAGATGCTCTTTGACTTACAATGGGGTTACATCCCAATAAACCCACCCTAAGTTGAAAATATGATACGTTGCAAATGCATTTAATACCCCTAACCTACCAAACATTATAGCTTAGCAACACAATTTACTATACATATGAGTATTTTCCCCTCATAATCATGTGGTTGATTGGGAGATGCAGCTTACTGTTACTGCCTAGCACTATGAGACAGTATCATACTGCATATTGCTAGTTCACGTAAAGATCAAACTTCAAAATTGTGAATATGGTTTCTACTGAATGCATATCACTTTTTGCATTGTTGTAAAGATAAAAAATATTTAAGTCTAACTATCATTGAGTTGGGGACCATCTGTATATCCAAAGGAGATGAAACCAATATATTAAAGGGATACAGCATAACCACATTCATTGTAGCTTTATTGACAATAACCAAGCATGATATCAATCTAAGTGTCCATTGGTGGACAAATGGAGAAAGAAAATGTAATGTGTGAATGTTCAGCCTTTAAAAGAGGGGAATCCTGTCATTTGTGATAGCATGCACAAATCTAGAAGACATAATGCTACGTGAAATAAGCCAGGCACAGAAAGACAAATACTGTGTGATCTCACATAGGTGGAATCTAAAAAAAGTTGAACTTATAGAAGTAGAGAGTAGAATGATAGTTACCAGAAGCTAGTATGGATGGGAAGGGAAGAAATGGGTACAAAGTTTCAGACAAGAAAAATAGGTTTTGTGGTCTATTGACCAGTGGAGTGACTACAGTCAATAATCATATATTGTCTCTTTCAAAGAATAAATTTCAAATGTCTCTCCATGAAATTAATAGGTAAATGAGGTGGTAAATATTAATTATCTTGATTTAATCATGCTACATTGTACATATGTATCAAAACATCACACTATACTCTATAAATGTATGATTTTTCACTCAAAATATCATTAATAGAAAGCAAGAAGGGTTCTTGAAGAAGGAAGGTTCAATAGAAATTCCTGGAATTATAAGTGATAAAGTAGGAGCGCTTTCTAGAAAAGGAAAACATACAAAGATACCAAGATTTAAAACAGCATGATGTGGTAGAGTATAAGATCTATTGAAGTAGTGTAGATGAGACAGGGCCTGGATAGGGGAGTTGTGGTAGGATAACAGATAATGGAAACCTGAGTGACAGTTAAAATATGTCTGACATGAGAAGGCCTTATAGAAATGATTAGAGAACTATTGGCTGAGGGAACTATATCTTCTTCATGGGTGTTTCTGTCAGAGAGAAGGAATGATATTGTAACATTCTGGAAAAGGCCACATGATAGGGGGACCAGTAAGAGGCACCTTCAGGAGTAGAATCTGAGGTAGCTGGCTATGGAGAATAATATGATACCTGGCAGACACAGACTACAGACTAGTGTCTCTATTCTTCCTCTACTGTTCCCTACCCTTTGCAACTCCATCTCTTTCCTCTTTTACTGTTTGGCTCTGGTTATTGAAAGACTAGCTCTGCTTCATTAGGTTTTTTCTCCTAAAGATAGTTCGAGTATTATTTATTTTTAATTTATTTCTTTATTTGTTCTAATTTGTTATATATGACAGCAGAATGCATTTTGATTCATATTATATAAATGGAGCACAATTTTTCATTTCTCTAGTAGGTTTTTTACCATTTGGGGAAACCAGGGTCTCTCAATTTCCTACATAGCATATTGTGGATGGCCATCACTAATGCTGTGATCCTGGGGAAAAAAGGAAATGGGAGGCAAGAAATTCTACCTGTTAACCAGAAGCTCTCTCCTAAAATCTGTCTGCATCTTACCCCCACTCTTTCCCTTTTCCACTATTACCAAATAGCTTTTGGGTGATAAAAATATATGCAGGCAATTTTATAAAAGCTTCAGGAAAGCCAGGGACTTAAAATTCTCAAAATAATAGAATGGCAAGTCCCACTTGTAGATCATACTATGAGAGAAGATAATTGGCCAGGAACTAGGAAACTCTAACCATTTAGCAAGAGGTGCTTATTATTAACTCCTTAAACATAACCTGTTAGAGATTGATGCTGGATTGTAAATTTTGTTATAGTAACTTTTTGCAGTGTATAGAGAAGGCAGGGGATCAAAATTCTCAAAAGTGAAGAATTTTGATAGCAAACTTCAAGAAAATATCATCAAAAGGAACAAAAAGATATCCAAAAGTCATGAGTAAAGGAAATGCCTTAAAAATACTGAGTATGTGAATAGAGACCAGAAACCAGCCAACTTCTGCTGTTAGATAAGATCCCCAATTTTGTATCACTGCCTCTAATTGCTTCATTTTCCTTAGTGTCCACTGTACTCTTGCCTTTCTAGAAAGTTAACTGGGACTTGAACTCAAATTCCCACCCATAGTTTGCAAGTTATCAACTCAAGTAATGAAACCAAGAGTGTAAACAAGTGCAATGTCTTAGAATGTTGTTATAGGCGACAAGGCAGGATCCAAGCAGAAAACTGCTGCCCTCATACAAAAATGGTCTCTTAATGGTCCCTTATTTATCCCCTTTTTCTTTGCCCTTTTTACTTCCAGGAGATGAGGTGGTGACTGCTGCTACATCAGTGTCCTTGCTGAAATTGTTGGGAGATTGCAACCTCAGTTTTCTATACATTGCAAACTGTACTTACTTATATTAGCTACAGAATCTAGCAATATGTGATGGAAAAGAGAACATACTTTGAATCGACTTAGGAGGCAAACAGGTGACCAATAGTCAGCACTACTCTCCTACCTTACTTCATTCTGCCCATGACTTTCACTTATTCATTTCTCCTCTTTTCCTTCCAGGTTTTTGGTAGTCATTCCCATTGCATTATTTTATTTATATATATTTTGGTGGAGCTGGGGAAAATATTCCTACCTGTATCTCTGCAGATTTTGGGGAGAAGTAAAACCTTGGAGGCATTTTCAACCAAGTAAAATAGTACCTCTAGATGATGTGACAGGAAGGAAAGCAAGACAACAGCCAGCCAACACTAACCCATTATAAAAAACTAATCCACTCTTATTACACTTCTTATCACAACCCTGGCCTTCTTAAAAACTCTCTTAAATTCTGGATATTTTTTGGTAAACTCTGTTATATTAGTTCCTTGCTGAAGTTATCTGAAGAACCTAGTCTCAGTTTTCTGTACCTGTGTTTATGCATAGCACCCATAGAATCTATCAGTGTATGATGGGAAAGTAGTGGGCTTTGGGTCATGTTAGAAGGAAAAGAGGTGAACCATGAATCAGCCAACTCCTAAATTTAGTGAGTATTTATCCTTTTTCTTCTTTGTATAGTCTTTGCACATCTATTTTACCTTTTACCTTCTAGATGCTTTGTGTCCATTTCTGTTACATTAGTCAATTCAGCCAGATGTTCCTTCCCATCTCTGGGTCTGCAAGGAGTTGGTTCAAGAAATTAAAACTAGCCAAGCACATGCCTGTAATCACAGCTACTTGGGAGGCTGAGGCAAATAAGTTGAAGGCCAGCCCGTGCAATTTGATGAGACCCTGTCTCAAAATTAAAAGGGTTAGGAATATACTCAGTGGCAAAGCACCTTAGGTTCAAATACCCATTACCATAAAAGATAATAAATTAAAACTAGATATAGCTTGTGAACAAGTAAAATGCTCTAAAATATGATAGAAGGTAAAGTAGAATCAAGAGCCAGCAAACTCCTGCCCTGCATGGAAAATATGGTCTGCCAACATAGCATGCTCATTCCTAGCATACTACATCGTGAATATGCATTACTCAGCTCTGCCACATCAGTGTCTTTGCTGAAGTTGTTCAAAGATTCTAGTCTCACCCGCCTATATCTTACACAGTCTATTTGTGCATCTCAACCATTCAATCTAGAAATATGCGACAGAAAAAGTATTTTAAAATATATTTAAATGAAAGCAAGTGAGCCAGGAGACAGGCAATTCCTGCCATTTATAAAAAGAATTGGACTCCTAGTATTCCCCTCTTGCTACATCCTGCCCTTTCTTTGTTTACCCTTGTATATTTGGTGATAATCTCAGCTATATTAACATTTTTGGCTGAAGTTGTCTATAAAAAACCTAATGTCAGTTTTCTGCACCTACCAATTGTATTTACACATATCATTCATGTAATCTAAGTGTTATAGAAAAGATAATGTGCTTTGAACCAGTTACATGAGAAGAGATGAACAAAGAGTGAACCAACTCCTGTCTGATACTCAGCACCCTTCTCTTACTTTCCTTTACTCTACCCATGACCTTCCACTTTCATTTTCTCTTTTTACTTCCCATGTAATCAGTGGCTGTTTTATTTCTTTTAGAGATCAGTGAGATTTAGCAAAATATTCTCAGCTACAGGGAATTTGTCAGCTCAAGTGAAACTTAGCAGCATTTATGGACAAATGAAATGCCTTAAAATGTTGTGGTTCAGTGGTAGAGCACTTGCCTAGCATGCACTAGGCACTGGGTTCGATCCTCAGCACCACATAAATGTAAAATAAAGATTTTGTGTCCACCCAAAACTAAAAAATAAGTATTTTTTTTTTAAAAAAAAAATGTTGTGGTAAGAGGCAAAGCAATACACAAACCTTCCTATACCTGCCTTTAATTAAAAATAAATAAATAAATTCTCTTAGTATTCTCCTCTTTGTTGTAACCACTCCTTTTATCCCCCTCTTACATTTGGGTATTTGTTGGTAAGGTCTCTTATATTGGTGTTTTTGCCAAAGTGGTCCAAATAGTGTAGTTTATTTTCTGTATCTGTAGACTGAATTTACACATTCTAAAAGAGAATCTAGAAATGTTATAGACAACACCACACACTTTGAACCATGTTAGATGGGAAAGTGAACTAGGAGTCAGCCATCTCCAATCCATTAGTCATTCTTTCCCTCTTTTGTTGTATCTTCCAGTATTCTTAGTTTTATTTCCCCTTCTATGTTCCAAGTACTCAGTGGTCATTTCTGTTATGGTATTAATATAATGACATCAGTGAGTTTGGGCCAAATATTCTCACCTGCTCTTCTGTACATAGTCAGCTCAAAAAGTAAAACCTAGAAAGTGAAATACCTTTATAAACAAGTGAAATACCTTAAAGTATTGTCATAGGAGAAAGGCAGCATCAAGTACCAGCCAACTACTGCCATTTTTACAAAGTTTGTCTCCTGGTATTCCTATTCTTATCATTTCCCTGTTCTTTTCATTTACTCTCTTCCCTTGTAGATATTTTTTGGCAAACTCTTTGCTAAAGCACTCCAGAGACCAAAGTGACTTGGAACTTGTATTGTCAAGTATCAGCAGTTGAATCTAGCCATATACAGTATAAATATAACATGTTCCAAAGCATGTTAGAATGGAAACAAGTAAACTATGAACAAGCTACTTCTGCCTCTTAGTTGTCAGTTTCCTTGTAAGTTTTTTTATTTCATTCAATGACATTCCTGATTTTATTTTCTCCTTTTTCCATAAGGATATTTTATCATTTCTGTAGCATTAGCATCTTTTCACGGTTTTAGAAGAGGCTACACTTCAATATGCTCACCTTTAAGTCCAAGGTCAAGTGGAGAAGTTTAACTGGCATATAAACAAATGAGAGTCCTTAAAATAATGAAATAACACAAAAGAGAACTATAAGCCAGTTAACTCCTGTCTTTTATCAGTTTATGTCTCCTAACTTCCATCATCCTACCACCATCCTCCTCCACCACCACCATTTTATCATCTTCAGATTGCTTCCAAGGATTCACAGCCTCATCTTCACCACCTTCACTGCTATGGGTATCTTGCACAATGAAAAATACTTAACAAGATAGTATAATATGTGTATTCTCTCAATATTTTTGGATGTTAATAAAGGAGGACCAGTAGTCAGTCATCTTCTGTCCTTGACTGAGATCCTAGAATCACTGATTCTCCTTCGTCCTATTTTATTTTACTCCATTTTACATGTTCTCATGCTGGGTAAATATTTCATGGTCACCCCACTCCCATCAGTATCTTTGCTCTGTTTCCAAACCTCATATACTATGGTTTTTCATAATATAAGGTAGCAATTTGTGAAGGAAAATAGTATATGCTTTGCATGATTGAATTGTGGTGGAAAGCAGTCCAGGAGCCAGCTGACTCCTGCCCCTTATTCAGCTCCTTAGCTTCCATTAGTGTTAGAAAGATGGAAACTAGAGAGGGTGCTAGCGTATGCACAAAGGTTTTAAAGAGACTTGGCCACAATATTCTCATTTAAGACCCTTTTGTGGCCAACTCTAAACAGAAATCTGGTAAGAGTTGTGAACTAGTGAAATGCATTCATATAATTAGATAAGAGGTGAAAGTGAACTAGGAGTCAGCCAAATTCCCCCAGCTAGAATTTGTACCCTCTTAATTTCTACAACTTTCTGCCACCTTTTTCTATTTATTTATTTATTTATTTATTTATTTATTTATTTATTTATTTATTTTAATTAGGTATATGTGATAGCAGAGTGCATTTTGATTCATTGTATACAATTGCAGCACACCTTTTCATTTCTCTGGTTGTACATGATGTAGTGTCACACTATATGTGCAATCATACATGTATCTAGGGTAATGATGTCCATCTCATTCCACCATCTTTCTTGCCCCCATGCCCCCTTCCCCACCCTCCCTGCCCTTTTCCCAATTACAGTTCCTCCATTTATCCCATGTCCCCCTGCCATTATAGATCAGCATCCACTTATCATAGAGAATATTTAGCCTTTGTTTTCTAGGAATTAGCTTACTTTGCTTATCATGATATTCTCCAACTCTAGCCATTTACCTGCAAATGCCATTATTTTATTCTTTTTTACTGCTGAGTAATATTCCATTATGCATATATACCACAGTTTCTTTATCCATTCATCTATTGAAGGGCATCTAGGTTGCTTCCACAGATTGGCTATTGTGAATTTATCTGCTATAAACATTAATGTGGCTGTGTTACTATAATAGGCTGATTTTAAGTTCTTTGGGTATAAACTGAGGAGTGGGATAGCTGGGTCAAATGGTGGTTCCATTCCAAGTTTTCCAAGGAATCTCCATACTACTTTCCAGATTGGTGGCACCAGTTTGCAGTCCCACCAGCAGTGTATGAGTGTGCCTTTTCCCCCACATCCTTGCCAACACTTATTGTTGTTTGTATTCTTGATAACTGCCATTCTGACTTGCACGAGATGAAATCTTACAGAAATGCAAATCAAAACTACTCTAATTTCTAAAGATGTTGAATATTTTTTCATATATTTGTTGATTGATTGTATATCATCTTCTGAGAAGCATCTGTTCAGCTCCTTGGCCCATTTATAGATTGGGTTATTTGGGTTTCTGGTGTTAAGTTTTTTGAGTTCTTTATATATCCTGGAGATTAGTGCTCTATCTGATGTGCATGTGGCAAAAATTTACTCCCAAAATGTAGGCTCTCTCTTCACCTCATTGGTTGTTTCTTTTGCTGAGAAGAAGCTTTTTAGTTTGTCTGTCACCTTTATTTTTCTCTTTTATCATTCATATGTTTGAAGGTCACTTCTATTATGTTAATGCCTGAACAGAGTCTTTGAACAGACTTAGCCACAATATTCCCCCTCAAGGTCTCTGTGTAGCCAACCAATAAGTGAATTCTGGAAAGAGTCATAGACAAGTGAAATGTCTTAAATTAATCAGACAGGTAGATAAATTGAACCAGTAGCCAGCCAACCTCTCCCATGAATCAGAACACTTCTCCTAACTTCCATCATCCTACCATTTCCCTCCCTGCCACTACCATTTTATTTCCTTTTTATATACTCTGTGTGTCTTATGTTCTCCTGTTCTGTTTTAGTATCCTTACACTGATTTCAGAGATACATGGCCTCAATAAAAACACCATGGGCATTGTATGTGCCCAGCCCAGTGACTAGAAATCTAATAGTACATTATGGAAAAGTGTAGGGCCTTAAAATTTAGATAGCAGACAAGGACAGCAGGCTTACTATTCCTGCCTTGAGCCAGCACTCTTATTTATATTCTCCTTTCCTCTCACTGTCTCCCCTTCCTTTATTTCCTGGCTACTTATATTGTGTGTCTGCTGGTCAGCTTTGTTATTTTAGTTATTTCACTGAAGCTGTGATTAATCTCAGGCGTTGATTCACAACTTTACCAATTATAGTTGTATATGACAATGGACTCTAGCAGCTTGTTTTAGAAATAATGAAAAAATGTATTATTTTTGAAAGCATAATAGATGCAGGATTTATAGATATAGGAGGCAGAGCAGGAGCCAGCAAAATCTTCCTCCTTAGCTATCTACTCTCTGCTAACTTCCTTCCATTTACCACTGACCTCTTCCTTTTTATTCTCTCTTTTGACCATCTATAGTCTACTGATCATCTCTTTTAGTGTCCTTAGAGAGGTTTTAAGAGACTGGGCCTGGATTTGACCATCATGAGTACTCTGGTTCTCCAGACTAAAGAGGAAATATAATAAGAGTATGGATAGGTGAGATGCCCTAAAATAATGGCGGTGTAGGAAAGCTATAATTCCAGTTCTTGAACCATAGCCAACATTCTGTCCTAACCTCCATCTTCCTAGTACTTCACAGGTTTTAGGAAAAAATCCATCCTCAATTATCTCAACCTCAAGGACTGTGAGTTGCTGCAGCTAAATGCCAATCACCAGAGTGACATTCAAGCCATAGAATCTGACAAGAGATCATGAACAAGCAAAATGAACATAAATAGGTCATAGGTTGAAGTAGTATCAGGATCTACCCCTTGCCATTTATCAAAAAGATCTGTCCCTTAATCTCTCTAAATATTGGTTATTCCTTTTTTTTTCTACCTCACTTCTGCTTTCTTCACTTTGTCAATGGGGCTGTGTTAGTGATTTCTGCATTTAATACCTAATAAGCTTTCAGGACAAGCAGTAAGAATTAGTAGTATAGAGGACTTGCAGGCCAGAAGAACAGGTTGAAGTGACCACCCTACTGAATTTGATTTGTGCAGCTGTGGACACATGTCATAGGGCAAAAACATCCAGTCTGAGGTGTGCCCGAACTTAGTCCCAGATACATCTGTCACAAAACATGGGTTTGCTGAGAAACTTCCAAGTCCTCAAAGCTATGATTAAAATATGGTAGAGCACTGAGTGCATAATGTACGTGAAAATGTCCTCCCAAATTATAACATGCTTATTGGAGAAGACAGCCAAGTGGGAATATATGAGACCTATGTGACAGGGTGAACCTTTCTGGAAGCAAATGAAGATGATTGAGGGCAAATCTCACTTCTAGGCCTTATGGCAGAAGTGAGATTTCTGGAATCAATTCTCCCTCTGTCTGTGCTTTTTTGTTATTTTTATTTCACATTTTAACATGCTATGGGTTTTACCTAAATAGAAGTGTGTTGTTTATCAATGTCAGAGAAACCACTTTCTAATACATCCTGTGATCATTGACCCTGGAAACCAGGATAGTAGCAGAAACATTCTCAGCTCCTTTCAAAAAAGGGAGTTCCATTTTTCTAGCCTACAAAACACAATAGGCCAAGCACCAGAGCGTACTCCCTTCACCCTAACAGCAGGTAGGTGTACAGTTGGTCCACATTCTTGTGTAATATTTGTTAACTGCCAAATATGATTTGGCACAGTAAATGAATTAAAGCTATGCATTGAAGTTTTATCCTTTGTTATTTATTTGTATGTATATTTGGAGAATGGGAGTCCAAGGTCGCCTCTCTACTGATTTTAGTACAGAATATAGCAAATGAGAGAATATACTGAGTCGCAGTTTCCTTCATGAAGGAGGCCTTTGGAAGAAAACTCATTATAGCAAGTTAATATTAATATTTAAATACTTTGTTGTTATCAGAAAAGAGGGGTGATTCTCAGTGATGCAAAACAAACTATTTGGCTCTTTGTCCAGTCTTTTTTGATTCATCACACTTATGAAAGGGAGAAGAAGGGGGCTGAAAGTAATAACTGAAAAAAACTGTTCAATTAAAATATTTTTGAAGACTACTTACTCATGTAAAGAAATATAAAAGGCAAGAAGTGGAGGTGGAGTGGCTGGACAGACACACAAGGGGAGCTTCTAAATATTGGTTACATTCACCTGTCAGTTTATAAATATTCATCACATACACACTTAAAGATATGTACATTCTTCTGTATTATTATACTTCAATAAAATGTTTTTACAATGCAAAAAAGAAAACTTTAAAGAATTGATAGGGGGGCTGGGGATGTGGCTCAAGTGGTAGCGCTCTTGCCTGGCATGCATGCGGCCCGGGTTCGATCCTCAGCACCACATACAAACAAAGATGTTGTGTCCACCAATAACTAAAAAATAAATATTAAAATTCTCTCTCTCTCTCTCTCTCTCTCTCTCTCTCTCTCTCTCTTTAAAAAAAAGAGTATATGAGAAATAAAGATCCCAATAAAGCTACATACATGGGTAATTAGATGAGCTAGTGCCATTGTAACAACAATTTGTAAATCCTTTAAAAAAAAAAAGAATTGATAGGGATTTTGGTAATACTGATATAAACATTTATCAAAACTCACTGAATGATACATTTAAAATTTGTGCATTGCATTGGGTGTAAACGTTGCCTCAAAAAGCAAGAAAGAAAAATAACTGTATATAAACATTGAATTCTAGTTAGTGACCTGCATGCTGAAGTCTTTAAGAGTGAAGTGTACTAATGTCTACAACTTATTATGAAAGAATTCCAAAAATAAAACAGATTGATGGATGGAGAGGATAATATTAATAGTAGAATCTGATGTTCACTGCATGTTTCTTTCAAAATTTCTGAATATTATTTTTTTTATATTAAAATGCTTGGTGGAATCTACAGAATGGAGGAAGATTTCTTCTCATTTCTTTATGAATAGAAACCTGGCTTCAGTCCATTAAGGGCCTTAATGCATTAACAGCAAATGAAAGCAGGAGATAAGTAGCCAACAGAATTAGCAGAAATTTCTGAGTGAAGCGTCCCAGATGACAGCAATACCCAATGGAGCTGGTGGTGCCCAGGTGGAGATGGCTTAGGTGTGAACCCTGGGGAGAGTACTTCAGGAAGATTAGGTGACAGAGACACCAGATGGTAACCAGAGCAAATTAAGAAGAAAATGGTGGATGTTATGCAGATGTCAAGACTCATTTGTGGACACATGTAAGACATACCCTGGGGTTTATACCATCATATACAACCAAGCTG
Organism: Marmota flaviventris; assembly: GCF_047511675.1. Taxonomy (NCBI): domain Eukaryota; kingdom Metazoa; phylum Chordata; class Mammalia; order Rodentia; family Sciuridae; genus Marmota; species Marmota flaviventris. The sequence continues at coordinate 106,282,331 of NC_092518.1, forward strand.
TCAGTTTCACTCATTGGTATTTTTGTGAATCACAAGTGTCTAAAGTACTCATCACTAGAATCTGAAGCAATCTACTGTGTTTGGCACATTAACTGAAGAAAAGGTTTTTATAACCCTTGTTAGGGTTAAACTTGTTCAACATTTTCCAGTTTCATAAAGCATTATATTTTTATTAAAATAAGAAAAGCTGAAAATATAGGTAAATGAAACAATATTTGCTTGAAGTTGTCACTTATGTTTGTCCATATAGCAGCTACACTAAATAAAGTCAGAGGCGCTAAAATGGAAAAATGCATATTTTCTCCATCATGCCTATTATTCCAGAAACTAAGAATTAGTTCCATATCCAAGGCTTTCATCATTGCTAATATGTGACCCTAGAGAAGGAACTTTTAATTTCATCCTTAACACTTTAACAGATATGGTGAGTAGAAATACATAACCCTCACAATCATGATTTCCTTTCAATATCTTTCCAGGGTTTTACTGACATTTTGCTGGAAAGAGTCATGCATGGGGGAGCCAACATTACAGGTTTCCAGATTGTCAACAATGAAAACCCTATGGTTCAGCAATTCATACAGCGTTGGGTGAGGCTGGATGAAAGGGAATTCCCTGAAGCCAAGAATGCACCACTAAAGGTAATGTTCCATGGCATGTAGAAACCTACGGCCAGCTTTTCAAAGCATTTCCATTTGGCCTATACATACTTATAGTCATCCTGTGATCAAGTGGTCTTCCCTTAGAAGTAATTCAAAGATGAAAAAAAAAAAGAAAAAGAAAAACAGAAAACTAAATCTCCAAATAAAGAAGGTATAGATAATGAGATCTTTTCAAATCCTGTGTTCAAGAATAATTTAACTTAATTTTTTAATGAATTTCATTTATAATATATTCATAATAATTTACGATATTATAAGAATCTGAATCAGGCAAAGGGCAAAGGCAGTGGGAATAGGTAAGGAAGATTGATAGTCTGAAACTGAAAATTACATTTTACATTATTTATGTGATTGCTTTGTATTAATAAATTCCATGAATCTCAGAACACCCAAGTGAATTATACTCTAATACAGAGTATGTGTGTGTATGTATATGTATATATGTATATATGTATCTTGAACAGAAATGTTTCCTGCCTGCAAAAGTATCTTTAAAAATAATTAGACTACCTAAGTTGCTCATTTTCACAAAATCAAGACAAGACTATTAAAATCAGAAAGTCATTCTTAAACTGCACAATTTTATGTGTTCCCCTATGGCTAGAAATCTTATTATTTAAAACTCAGAAATTAAAACAGATAAATTAAGGGGAAATTATTCATGTTACACAAAAGATTCTTCAAATGTATTTTTAAGTAACTCATTCCCTCATTGTATTGGTTCAACTATGAAACTGACTTTAAATTCTTCCTTCTTGCTACAATGAAAGAATGTACCATGCTTGTAAAATAAGATGAGGGGTCAAGTAGAGTCAAGACCCTGCCCTAAAAAATGAAAGGGGGGAATCTCCTTTCTCATGTCAAGATACTCATCCTCACATCCTTTCCCTGTGGCAAGAATAAAAATGAACAGTAGGGAATATACACCAGAGAAGACAAACATTCTGTACCACCAGTGCAGATCCACCCTAAATGGGTTATATTCTGGAAATGTGAGTTAAACATAACTTTTCCATTCAGTTGTCATTTGCTAGTTAAGTGGTACCTCATGGTTGTAGTGATTATTATATGCCAGACTTTTCCAAAACAGCTTGTTTTTAAAACATTCTGCCCTGTGACCAGATCGTGTGTCTTAATTTGGTTCAGTAAATATGACCACAACCCCAATGTGGAATCCTGTGTAATTAAACATTTTATAATGTACTAAGTTGCTGAGAGCCCAGACTGCGGCACTAAGTTGGTATTTATCCCCCTACTCCATTTAGGTGAACTTATACAAATTTAGATTTTCATTAAACTGCCTATGACACTGCTTTAGGACCCTTAGATATATCAGGCAATAGAACAGTGAAATTCATTTATTCAAAACTGTAGGGGATGCCTAGATTGTTCCAGGCACTGTGTTAGGTACAAGAAAATGGACAAGGGTAAAAAACACAAAAAAGATACTGCAGAGAAGTTTATTCCAGCTCTGAACTTGTAGAAAAGAGAAGACAATCTCAGTTCTGGATTATCCATCAATAATATCTGAAAATACAATGTAAGCTTCCAGAACCAGCTGAGAAGAAACGTTCAGGTTTATAAGTAAAACCCTTCTGCAATGGTTAAATAGAGTGTTACAACTTTCATATTATTTCTGCTTAGTACTAGTTATCATAGAACCTTGAATTAGGCAAAAATCCTACTTTAAAAATTGGTGTACAATGAATATGCCACAGTGAAACCCACAAATCTGTATAATTAATATGTATCAATAAATGTGTAAATATTTCTATACATTTAGAAGAGCTCAGAAAGATATTTGTCATAGTTCAAAATGGTCATATTACAGGGAATAATGAAAATGTCTTATTATTATTGTGTAAGTCAGTGATATATAATTAAGTGGGACAAGCAGCTAAACATGAAAACTGATGTACAATATTTTTGATTAGGAAATAAAATTGTCTAAAGTTAACAATTGTCCTAATGCTGAATTTAGCCTGTATTTTATAAATGTTTCTTCTTATGACTGTCTTTTTTTTTTTTTGGAGGGGCACATTCTAGTGCATGGGTAAGTAGAAACTGAATAAAGTCAAAAATTAAATAGCTCTTTTTGAATGGCTTGGGAAGGAATTAAGATTGCTGACAATTTATGCAGTTGACTGGAAAGAAAATCACCACTATGCTGCCTTTGTGTGCTGCAAGGATGGGCAGGCAGACACAAAGATTTTTCTTCATGAAAGAACATAATGCCCCTGCTATAGTCATACTTGATGTTTACTTCTGAAAGAAAAGTAACATGAGAAAAGTCAGAAAAGTAAATTGATAGTTGTAGAGGCACAATATATTCACTCCCAATTGTATTTGGACATTCTATATAGAGAGAATTCCCTCTAGGACATTTTCTTACATTTAAAAAAAGTCAACAGAATTTTATATTCTACCAGTATATGTCACCCCTGCAAAACAGGGGCCAACTTATTTTAATCATACTTTGTTGATCCATTTAATGAAAACACATCCACCATTTCAAATTGCAAATAATCGAATCCCTTGTATTAAGACACTGGCCTCATCCCGAATTGAGCATATCAACATATCCAAGAAGAAGAAAGTAAGTGTTCTTGCCTGAAAGAGGTAACATCATAAAGTATTGCCTACAAATTGTCAACGTTATCAGATTTAAAACTCAATAACAATTGTAATTTTCTACAATTGAAAACCAGCTTTGGTCTTTGCTACCCCCCAGGAAACAAAAACTGATTTATTGCTGGCCAGAGGTCCTAGCTTGCTAGAAACCCGGACCAGACAGAAATGATTAATGTTTTCCTCCAAATTAATTTCAAGCTGTCTAACTTAGCTATTTCCATTTTCCCCTAAGTAAACACCAGATCTGAATTTTCTATTACAAACAGCAATAACCCATTCTTGCTTTAGGATATGCTGTTTCCTCTCCAATCTATACATGCCATCCTTTAACTTCACAAGCATTTCTTTCCCCATAAAGGACCTGGCCTTTTAGTAGTCACTCACTCAATATGAAACACAGTATTGAGGCAAGAGAGAGATTCCCTTGAGCAATTTAATCTTAATAATCTTAACACAAGCACACATGTGGTAAGAAGCATCATTCTAGAATGAATCAAAGTCAGGCTTGCCCACAGAGATCTCTTGACTCAAATAATTAGGATAACTTTGTAGAGCAAGAGGTGGAGACAAATGGAAATTGTAAGGAACAAGGCAAGTTTTGAGGATGTCATTTGTCATGATGTCTTATTTTCCATGCATCCATTTTAGTATACATCTGCGTTGACACACGATGCAATACTGGTCATAGCAGAAGCTTTCCGCTACCTGAGGAGGCAGCGAGTGGATGTGTCCCGGAGAGGCAGTGCTGGAGACTGCTTAGCAAATCCTGCTGTGCCCTGGAGTCAAGGAATTGATATTGAGAGAGCTCTGAAAATGGTAAAGACCATAATGGGCTAGTGGGCTGGAGGGGCCTTACAAAAAGACACAAAAAGGGGAGAACTGCCCCTGTAATCCCAGTGGCTCAGGTGGCTGAAGCAGGATTGCAAGTTCAAGGCCAGCCTCAGCAACTTAGTGAGGCCCTAACCAATTTAGGGAGAACCTGTCTCCAAACAAAAAATAAAAATGACTGTTGGTATTAACTCAGTGGTAAAGCATCCCTGGGTTCAGTTTCTAGTACCAAAAAAAAAAAAAAAAAAAAAAAAAGATGAGACCACAGTTTTTAAAAATGCCACACTAAAAGGAATAGGACTAGAGATACAGAAAGGATGAACATGGGTATTTATTCACCCAAATCTAGAACCCTAAAAGTAGGAGGTTCTACCTTAAAGTTGGAAAAAAATGGTAAATTGGGGTCAAATGAATTTTGAATAGCAAACAGAACTTGGTACCCTCAAAAGTTATGGAATGAATATGCAAATAACTTCCATAATTCAAGCCTTCCAGAAATATGACATTCCTCAGTGAGACTTGTACATTTTATAAGATTGTTCCTAACTTCAAGATAGACGTGACAAAGGACAATGGCATCCTCAGGCTCATCCAACAAATTATTAACCTGAATAGACTGAGAATCTGAGCCAGTGTGATAGTATTTCTGTTGTCAAAAAGAACACGTATTCTACATGGTGGAATGCAGGAACATGATACATTTCTAGACCTACTTAAGAGGCTTTTGACCAATGCTGCAAAGAAAAAGCCTAAAGAAAAGTACAAGGAATCAATGGATAGACAGTCAAATAGGTCACTTGTTTTTAGTATTTACTGGGTAGGAGATCATTTAAGGCTTCAAGCAGTGTCCTTTGAACAGATTCCATTATTTACACTAGGAGCAGCATCACCCATTCATTGCAGCTTTCCAAGCAAGAGCTCTTTCCTGAATATTTTGCTTTATCGCCTGCCACATGTGCCTGCATACATTAAAATGAGCCTTCAAGAGTACAAGAATCTCTTATTTCTACCTAATTATCCTGATGTTTGGGACATCCAAATGAACAAAGAGATAGGCAGTGATAAGATAATTCTGTGCACAACCCAGCAACGAAGAATTTGTAGTGGCCTCATAACGTACATCATTTTGTGTAGTTGGCTCTCTTGCTGCCACCTTCAATTTGCCAAGTTGGAAGCATTCAATCAAAAGGGGTTAGTAGCCCCTGTGTCTCTCTCCAAGAAAGAGATATGACTCATTCTCCCATCATGCAGATTTTTATGTCATTATGTCAGTTCCCTAACAAATGCCCTAAGTGTAGTTTTATGGAGGTAGCACTGCACAATTTTGAAGAGCAGTTAATTAAATTCAACCTTCATAGCAGTTACAAGATTTGTATTGTCAGGTGAAACATAATGATGAGTGAAATATAAAACTCCCTCAGAGTGAATCAAAAGGAGTTTTCATCAACAAAGGCTCAAGAGACAAGAGCCAGCATTTCCAATTGACTGCCCATTCATGACACAAACAACTACTTTCCCCAAATAGAAAACTGACCACCATAATGAAGGATAATAAATTAATTTGTTTAGAAGAAAATGAGTTGCTCATACAATTATACATAAATGTTTCTGCAGGTCTAACTTACTGATAAATCTCCATCTATAAGCCAGGTAAGTAACCTTCCTCCCCAGGCCTTAATGACTCAAAGCACTCAACCAGAAGAATCCTTCACCTCTCTTTTATAGGCCAACCTCTTTCTAATGCTCCAAAGAGTCTCAAAAGCATCAACATTTCCCAAAAGTAGACAGTGCTTCAGTAAAATTGCACTATTCAGGAGGTCTGCAAGTGAATCTAGTCTGAAGTATTAAATGTTTTATTGCATTAAAAGAAATCTCTTTTTACTTGAGTTAATTAAAAGTGAGAATGCATTATGCAAAAACATCCCTCATTGTGACTAGCACATAGTTATTTCTCAATAAATCATTCTCTTCCTTGAAAGAAATCTGGCAAACAAAATCATTGCCTGATAGAGGACCCTAAGGGGCCTGTTTAAATGAATATATAAGCATGCCACTCATTCAGTAAATATTTGTTAAGCACCTATGACTATGTATCAGGCTTAATATTAGTATGCAAACTTGAAAAGAAAGGAGGGGAGCTCACATTTAAATTTTTAATATGTAAACAAATTCTTTAAAATATCTTAAAGCCACTGGCTTTTGCACAGTCTACTGAGATATCTATCACAGAGTCTAAGTCATTTGAATACAAATTTATGGAACACCTGCTCTATCTCAGGCACTGTCTTAGTTGCTGAGAACAGGAAAAAAGAATGACTGTCATCTTGGGGTACTTCCTATCTAGGAGGGGAGCCAGAAATACATGGGTGATTAAATTAAGTTCTATGCAGGGTGCTATGGATTAAAGAAGGGATCCCACATGGTGGGAAAGTATAACTGACATTGAATACCAGACCACCAAACATTTGACTCATGAGGTCTGGAATGTTTTAGACAAAACTTCAACTGAACAATTCATAAATCCCATGCAGATAAGCTGAATCTTTAGAAATATGCAATTTTCAATGAAACTTAAAGCCCATGGTATTTTTCAGTAATGAAAGATTTTCTTAGTAAGTTTCTTTGCCATTGCCTCTGCCCTGCCTAACTCCTCTCCTACAATTTAGATGCTCAAAATGGAATATAAAGAGTTCATCATGCATTGCAATATTTGTCACTCCTACTCTAACTGAAAAACTAATTTCTATTTCGACAAAGTTCCTCTTCTTTAACCAGAAGTGTAACATCACCCTTTTCTGCAGGCACAGGTTGACAATAGTGCTTAGGTTTGTTGCGTCAGATAGGCATTCATCTTGCTTCCAATTACTCACATTATAGCACTTCTCTTTCAGCAAGAATTCCATAAACTCCTACCAGTAAGCAAGCTCCCTTCCCTTTAAAAAAAATGCTCCCTAATATTTGAGATCAATTTTCCCTTCTGCAGCACAAACCTATTATCACCTTCTTAGCAGTTTCTCATTTTCTCTAAATGAGGGGGGAAGTTATTCCATCCTTTTATCCTGAGAAAATGAAACAGATTCTCTTTCTTTAAAGCAAAGTTTTGACCCTTACTCATGAGATGAGTAATGCAAGTGGTTAACAGTAATGACTCATATCTATAAAGGGTCTTTCATCCAGTGTCCCCATACCATAAAAACAACTAAGGAACTCTCTTCATTTAATAGAAGTGGCCTCTTATTAGTTCAAAATAATGGGGCTGGGGTTATGGTTCAATGGCAGAGCGCTTACCTAACATGTGTGAAGCACTGGGTTCAATCCTCAGCACCACATATAAATAAATAAATAATAAGGTCCATTGACAACTGAAAAAAAATTTAAAAAATAATGTGCTCAGGCCAAGGAAATATTGTAGCTTAAACAAAATGTGCATTTGACATCCCAAGCAGGAGTTCATATTTCTAATACCTATGATTTTCTGGTGCCTCATATTCTTGAACCCCTAGACTTAACAATGGTCATAGGTTGAATAAGAAGAAAAGCTTATTCCTGACACTGTATAACTGGTAAATATATAACCCTCTCCAGAAACAACTAAATTCATTTTAATAATAATTAATATAGTCAGCATGTATAGCAATGCTTACTATGTGCCAGACACTGATCTAAGCATTACATATGCATAACTCATTTAACCCTCCCAACAACTACTAAGATTTCCCATTTTACAGATTAGGACACTGAGGTTTAAAAAAAGCATTAAGAAATGTGCCCCTGAATCATCCAGTTAGTAAGTTGTGGTGCTACATGAATTCAAGGTTTTCAAAGTCCATGTTATTGAAACAAAACTTTATTCAGATATTGGAAATACTAAGATAAGATACAGTCATCAGACTCAAGGAACTCATGATTTAGAAGAATGCATTAAACTAGTTCAGGGAGTAGCCTGAAGAGTATTCTTAAGAGGAAGGGACTAATGGAAATGTCAAGTCCTTGAAAAACTGGTGGTAGAGGTCTCACTCACTCACACCCACGCCAAGCTTTATAACTAAAAGCCATACTGAGAAAATACTGCATAAGAATTGAAGATCTGTATAGACTTGATCTGGTGAATACAGCACAATGACTCAAGATAGAAATTCTCTAAGATTTCAAAATTTGTCAGTGGACCTCATCCCAGAGACCTATAAGGCAATAAGGCAGTGGTACTTTAAATTTTCGTACTTTTTTTTTCTTTTTGCCAGGTGCAAGTACAAGGAATGACTGGAAATATCCAATTTGACACTTATGGACGTAGGACAAATTATACCATTGATGTGTATGAAATGAAAGTCACTGGCTCTCGAAAAGTAAGTAACCAAAACAGACATCCAGAGAAAAAGTCTCTTAGAAGGTGACACTAGTCAGATGCAAAGAAATAGGTGTTAGGAAACAGACACAAAACAAATTCCCACACATCATTTTTGCCCTTCCATTCCATGAGGAGTATAGATAAAATGCACACGTTGCTTTGTAATCAGAATGATACTTTTATTCATTTTAAAAGGAGGATTTCACTCTGAGGCTGGTCCTGTAAAAGTGATGAACTCAAAAGTTATTAACAACTTCCTACAATAAAGGGTCAGAATCACAAATTTCATAGCATGTTTTTATTTAAACAGAAACTTCCAAAGTACATATGGTCTCAGGAAAAATAGTAATAATAGAAAACTGGGTCTCCTTCTATTTTTCCAACTCACCTACCAAAAAGGATTCTGGAAAAGTACCTTTCTCTATAGCTGAACTTTACATGATCAATTTGCTTCTATCTTACTAATAGTTGAACTGGGCAGGAAGCAGGAATTTAGTAGATATTTAATAAAACCTCAGAATATAAAATATTTAGCATCATGTCTAAAAGATAATCATTGATTTCCCATCCCTACCTTCCAGCTTTCCTATGATTTGAAACAAAGGATTTTTCTGCTACAGGAATTTAAAGGGGGGTAAGGCCAATTATCCTACAATGGGATAAATTATGTCATATAATATCAGAGTGAGATGGAGGTGGAAACCCCCAGGACAGTACATCTGTGCATCTGTGTTGGAGTCCTTGTAGGACAGAGGAAAACAGGACATCAGACCTTGTAAAAGTCAAGCTACTAAAAAAAAGTTTCATTTTACAATAGCACTTGAACTTCATGCAGTACTTTTTGAGTGAAAAACACGCATCCAGGTCAAATGTCTGCTCTGTTGTAGGCTGGCTACTGGAATGAATATGAAAGATTTGTACCCTTCTCAGATCAACAAATCAGCAATGACAGTGCATCATCAGAGAACCGTACCATAGTTGTGACTACCATTCTGGTAAGTGTGAACAAAGAATAGGTAGGCTTTCTGTACAGTAAGACATCTGCTTCCTATAAAGTATCATTTAGCCAATGGAAAAAAATGTAAAGAGTTCAAGTAGTGAAAACTTCCAACAGGGCAGATCAGGAAACCCTCACAGTATTTTTGCCAGGATGATGACTAGCATGCAATTTTTAAAAAGAAAGAATAAAAATAATTCAGAACAAGTTCAGATATCATTCAACTCCTTTGCCCTATCACACTCCCATAGGACTGATGCTTCATCTGGACTTGAAATCTAATTCTTCATTGTGGGGGAGGCAGCATTGTGTAGACCAGAGAGTACATTGGGATTCTAATATTAGAACTCTTGCTAACCTCTGTAATCGTGCAAGTCACAACTTCTCTAAGCTTCAGGTTGTTGTTGTTTTTTAATACAAATAATAGGTATAATAGCAATCTCCTACCCATGTAATAAGACCATTTCAAAGCATAATTCACCACATTAAAGTTTTCCACAATGAGCTGGGGCTGTAGCTCAGCAGTAGAGCACTTGCCTAGCATGCGTGAGGCACTGGGTTCGATCCTCAGCACCACATAAAAATAAATAAATAAAGGGTTCTGGGGTTGTGGCTCAGTGATATAGCACTTGCCTCACATGTATGAGGCACTGGGTTCGATCGCAGCACCACATAAAAATAAATAAATAAAGATATTGTGTCCATCTACAACTAAAAAAAAATCTAAAAAAATTAAGTAAAGGTATTGTGTCCATCTACAACTAAAAACAAATTATTTTTTTAAAAAAGTTTTTCACAACATTCAAAACACTATTAAGATGATGTGAGATAGTAGAAGGGAGATCACTGGAGTAGAGGAAGGGGACTGATTGATTGAGGGGGAGGGAGAAGGGATGACAAAAGGGAGGAACAGTGGAATGAAATTGACCAAACTATGCTATGTACATGTGTGAGCATACCACAGTGAATTTCACCTTTGTGTGTGTGTGTGTGTGTGTGTGTGTATAAAGCACTAATTTTAAAAACTCTAAATAAATAGAAGGAAGATCAGTAGAGTAGAGGAAGGGTATAGGAAGGGAGGACGGGAGGGAAAAAGGAAGTACTGGGGACTAACATGGAGCAAATTATATTCCATGTTATATGATTACATCAAAATGAGCCCAAATATTATGTATAATATGCTAATAAAACATGTGAGATAGTATTCTTGATTAATTTTAAAATGTTTTTCCTAAAAGCTGGCTTGTTTTCATTTAGAAACCTGGGTTAGAAACAAGTATGGCACTAGGTATGAAAGTCTAATTAGCTGAATATAGACTTGGCTGAAGTTGACCTTTCATTTAAACATATATATCAAATACTCACTTTGTCCTAGGTACTGTACTAGGCCCTGTGAATAGAAAAATGAATAAGCCATAGACCCTCATCTTCCAAAGATCACAGTATGTTCCTATGACTTGGCCCATATGAATGTGGTTCCTACCTGAGAAATCAAAGGAAGTTCACTTTCATGTAACTAAGGGAGATACCTCCGCCCAATTTGACTAAATCAAAGACTTTACCAGTGAAAACTAGTCCTTCTTTCAAACTCTCAAAAAGAACTTTAATCTTTCTCTACTTCCTTAAATCATTAGTTAAGGACTCCAAGGAATATGTGACCCAATGAATAGTCAATTGAGGCTCTTCTGCTTATTAAGTGGGAAAAAAAAAGAAGAAGAAGAAAGCCCTTTTTCACACACCAAATCTCAAAAGCTACAGAGGGAAAAAATCATTATTACATTTACCATGTCTTAGAAAAATGTATAGGAATAATCATTTGATCTCCTTTTTGTATCCAAAGGAATCACCATATGTAATGTATAAGAAAAACCATGAGCAACTGGAAGGAAATGAACGATATGAAGGCTATTGTGTAGATTTAGCCTATGAAATAGCCAAGCATGTAAGAATCAAATACAAATTGTCTATTGTTGGTGATGGGAAATATGGCGCAAGGGATCCTGAAACTAAAATATGGAACGGCATGGTTGGAGAACTTGTCTATGGGGTAAGTATTTTTCAACTCTGTTTGCATTAAACTCTAAATCTCCTATCTTCTTTCTTAATTGAAAAGTATAATCTCCAATTGCAACATTTTTGCAACTGTTTAGCTTTCATAAAATCTGTAAGAAGAATGTTTTCTTCTGAAGTTGAAGTCTGGCTGTGGATATACCCAGTGGTAAGAGCAGTTGCCCAGCATGTATGAGGCACTGGGTTTAATCCTCAGGACCACAAAAAACGTAGTTGAAGTCTGTAAAGGTAGTTCATCAAAAGTAATCTTTTGGGTAACAAGATTATTCTACTAAAAGAAAAGTAGAATTGGGGAATTTTATTTGGCAACATTAAGCACGACCTGCCCTCTATTGAAAATCTATTCCTTCTGTGTTCCCTATCTCAGACAGCAGAATCACTCAACCACGTAGTTGCCTAAGCAACTTTGCCTAAGCAACTCCACCAGCTTTCCTCATCATTCCCTTCATATCTGGTCAGTAACCATATATGAATTGCTTTTTTCTTTTTCTTTTCTCTTTGTTTCTTTTTATTTATTTATTTACTTACTTACTTATTTTTGGTGTGTGTATGTGTGGTAGGGATTGAACCCAGGGACACCAACCCTAACCCTTTTATTTTTATTTTGAGACAGGATCTTGCTAATTTGCTTATGGCCTTGGTAAGTTGCTGAGGCTGGCTTTGAACTTGTAATCTTCCTGCCTCAGCCTCCTAAGCAGCTGGGATTACAGGTGTACATCACTGTACCAAGTTGAATTCTCATTTTAAATCTCTCAAATCTAAATGCATCCTTCATCCCCCACTATCATCACATTAGCTAAGATTTTTCACTGATTGTCAGTCACTTAACTGTTACCCTTGCCTCTGTTTTTATAAATCAGATTTCCATATTATTATAATTTCTTACCTTAAAAATCAGAATAAAACTCATATTCTTTAGCATGGAAAATAAGGCATTTCATAGTCTAGCACCCACCTACCTCTCTAGCTTCATCTTTTACACTTTCCCCTTCACACATTCCAGCTGTAGCAAAGTGTGTGCTGTTCTCTTCATATACTTGAGTTCTACTCAGGGTATATCTGGAAATACATTTGCCTCTCTTCAATCAGCTACCACCAGCTACTCATCCTCTAGAACTCAGAGATGATACCTTTTTCAGGAAGCCTTCCCTAATCTGACCTATGCACCTGCAGTTTGGGTTAGGTGTCCCTAATTTTTGTTTCCTTATAGTACTTTTTGTATTCATATAGTACTTCTAAACTTGTACTGTAATGATCAACTTTCAAGTTTACCTGTCCTACTAGACTATGAACTTTTTAAGGACATAAGACATATCTTTTGCATTTCAATATCCCAGAGCCTGGAGCATAGAATTTAAATAAATACTTGAATGAATGAACAGAATGTCTCTACCAAGTGTTTGGCCTAGGGCCAAGTGAAAAAGAATACTGATAATTAAAGCTTTTTAGGGGCTCAGTGGTATCCTCAGAGCTCCTCAGTGACTTAGTTTTAAATGGTTTTAGCCTCTGATTGGAATCTTAGGCAGCCCAATGAGGCATTCGGAGATAAGCAAAACTGGGCACAAGAACTGCCCATTAGGTAAACAAGTCACTAGGGAAGTAATACAATTGCAGGCAGAGGCAATGATTGGTCCCTATATAGACAACACCTAAGGAAAAGACAAAGGAATATAACGGGTAGGTAATACTAAGTCCTAGCTGATTTGAAGCAAACATATAGGTTATCTATAGGACTGAGGTTTAGGAAAAGGACTTGGTGCTTGAGATGGGAACCAATGAGAATAAGGTGTACCTCTCCAATCATAAAAGAATACTGGGGTCACTAAGTCTTTGGAACAGCCCTTTGGGAAGAAGTACAAAGGCAAAAGCTCATTTCTAAAAATAAGGGCACAGAAAGGGATCTAAGATTTAAAATGAGACTGGGCCCCAGTAATCAAAACTGGGGCACCATCCTCTAGCCATATAAGCAGCAAGGCAAACTGATCCTCAGTCTCCATCTATGGGGCTGGAACCAATCATGTCTAAAGCCAAGGTTGGTCCTAAGAACTGGCACAAGACTGAGTTATAGATGAAATCCAAGTGATCCAATGAGTGAAAAAGAGAAAATCTAATTCCAGAGAGAGCTGAACAAGGGGCATATCACCTGACATGATTTCTGAGGACCCTGAGAAGCTATGAGCCATCTTGACACACCTCTAACCTCTCACTTTACAATTTAGTAATAAGGACTTCTCTTTCTGGTTCTTGTCCCCAATACTCAAGATCCAAGAGGTCTTTCCTTGCTTAGAGTTCACCCTTGCACTTAGTACATTCCCTGCTACATAGTAAAAAGTCACTTTTTCTTTTAATGAATGAATAGCTGGCAAAAGTGATGCCTGGGAAACAATCATGTATCATCATCATCATCATCATCATCATCATCATCATCATCATCATCTACCACTTATTACATATTTATTTGTTGCCAGATACTATGGTAAGAACTTTACAGACACTATGTAAGTTAATCCTCATAATGCACCTCTGAGGAAAGTGCCTTTATTAACCTCCTTCTACATGTGAGAGAATTAAGGCTGAGAGTGAAGTCACATGCACAAAACCAAACAGCCTGTAGTGACTATTTTAGTTGGTCAGGCTGTTGTAATAAAATAGCTTAGAGTAGTGCCTTAAAAACAACAGATACATTTTTTTTACAATTCTGGAGACTTGAAAGTTCAAAATCAAGGCAGATTTCTTTGTCTGGTGAGAGTCCACTTTCTGGCTCATAGATGGCACCTTCTTACTGTGTTCTTACATGGTGAAAAGAGTGAAAGGTCTCGTCTCTTAAGCATCTTTTCTAGGGGTATTGATTTAATTCATGAGCTCTCTGCCCCATGCCCTAATAAATTCCTAGACCCCATTTTCTAATAACATCACCTTAGGGGTTAGAATTTGAACATGTGAATGGAGAGGACACAAACATTCTGATCATAGCAATGACATAATGATTTGAACCCTGAACTTTTATTATGAAGGACGTGTGCTTTAACCATTACATGATCATGTCCAATAGCCAAAGTGTTGTCTCAGACCTATCTCATCCTAAAAGACACTTGAAAATTATTTAAAAAGGCATTTGGTGTCTTAGCCACTCTGGAGAGACTTTTTTTGGCCGTAGCAGATGGCAAGAAATTTAGGGTGTCAGTTTCCACTGGCCCCAGGGTACCTGAGTTTCATGAGTTCTACCAGCTCATCAAAACTAAATGGCCAGAGCTCACTGGTATCTCAAAAGAAACCTGTCACACTCTGTAAATAGATCAGAGGCCTTCTAGCATTGAGCAAGACGTTATACACAGTGATGTAGAGCAAAGCAGATTTTCTGACATTGTCTAGACAAAGACCAGCTTTCTCAGTGGGTTTTGATTTCTCCTCTGGCATGTCCTCTGTGCTACACTCATTTAATCTACACATATTTCTTCTTTTTCCCAATTCATCTACTTGTCAGTGAGGGAGCTTGAGAATTACAGAGGCTTTTATTTGTTTAGTCATTCACATGCCACCTCTTCACTTTTGAAAAGGTAAAAATTCTGGAGGAAACTTCCAATCTTTTCTCTCCAGTTCTTTCTAATAAAGACAGAAATGTCCTCCTCCTTCCCTGATACAGAACAAGTCTCTGATGCTTTCTGGGATTATAACACAAGGCAAATTCAGAGAAGTGACAGCAAACCAAGCCATTGTAGTCAACAGCCAAATTCTGCTTTCCTTTAAAACCTGTGGCTCTGAAAAATAGATATTCATATCATGCTTGGAGTGAGCTTTCTGTTAGGGAGGATGATCTCATAATCTAAATGTGTCTTCATCCTCATTTAGAAGTTTTAATCTTTTGGCATTGGGAAATTTTCAACTTCTCTATCAATGATAGAAAGGGAGAAACATGAAAACACAGGGTTTCATTTCTGGCAGGACTGACCTCTTGTGGCTTGCAAGTTATTTAAGAAGAAGAAGGGCAGAAAGCCCCTGATGATTTCTCAGACTGCTTAATGAGCAAAAGGATGGAGAATAGGGAACTATTTCTTTCAGTGAACATAAAAACTACACAGATAGGCATTGCTTTATCCTTAGGGTAGTTCCTCTTATGCTTTTAGTATGTAAAACAGATCAGAGCAGGAAAAATGAAGGAAGCTTTGCAAAAGACATTTCAGTATCTGCCATAAAGTCTCAAGAAAGACTGAAAATGAATTAAATTTGTTAAAGAATAAAGAAGTCAATCAGCCTCTTCTCAGATGATTCCTAAATAGGCTTTTTTTTTTCCCTCTAAACCAATTCAAATCAAAGTCAATGTTGGGGCACCTTGTATCTCTAAGAAGGCTATTTTTGAAACAAACGTCAGTAGGACACAATGTATCCCATTATGTAAGCCCTTCAGAACACTATGGACTTGAAACTGTCCACCTGCTTTTAGTAGTTTTGATTTTGAGCTGCATGTCTGTAACACTGCCACATGGTAATTGTCCCAGCTCAAATGACTTACGGACCACAAGGTTTTATGGCTCCCAAATAGCAAGTGTTTTAAGAAGGCATTTTTAAAGAGCATTTTGTTGCTAGCAGGGCTCTTAAACTTCCTTTAGCCTAACTTTTCATTCACTTTACACATGACTATGGGGACAAGTCAAGAATGGACGTTAGATTTGCATATTGGGCAAACTAGGAAATTAAAGCCTGATGGAAGACAGGGAAATTTTGACAAGATCACAAAATAATGTGGCCTGGAAACTCAGGTTTCATGACTCCTGGTCTAGTGCTCTGTCAACCAGGTCACACTGGCTGCATTCACTAAACTTGTCAAATTATGGGAACATTGATGAGATATCAATCAGAGACAGTACCCCTGCCTGGCCTTGGGGGGCTTATAATCTAGATGGATCAAGAAATTTTCTATCCAAGATGCCCATTATTTATCTCTGACCTCTATGATAAAGTAATACAAACATCTGTTTATCATTTAAAATAGTTGAAAACCCAAAGTAGATATATGGGGTTTCTACCCTTAGAGAGGAGATATGACCTAACAAAAAACAAAGGCAGGAAAAGAAATTGTGGCCGTATCTAATTAAGAAGACACCTCCCAGTAAGGAGCTGCCATATTCCCTGTGTTCTTAGCACCTAGAACTAAGAATAAAATGGAGGGATGTTGCTTTTGGAAAGACCAGACTGCCCTGATTGGTTCCTCCGACTTACAAGTTAGCAGTGAGCTTAAGGATGGAGAAAGGGTTGAGAGAGTGGTTGATTTCAGGTCACATTTCCTGGGTGTCCCCAGACTCCTTCACACTCCCAGAACAAATGGCAATTCTACAGATACTATTTGTACTGACATTTCTCTGCCTACAAGAAATTATCTCTTAGGTTGTCACCATCCTAAGATAGATTCATTTGCCATTAAAAAAGGCAGAAAGTCGATCTGTCATTCCAGCTAAAAGGCAGAGAAGCAAGGGTCCAGTAACAGATACCATATATTCTCTTCTATTCTTCAGGCAATGACACTGGGCTTTGGCAGAAGGGCTGATGATTTGATAAAAGTTCCCCTCCCCTTCAAATGATGCATATTAACCCAGGAAGGAGTATTAATGACACATGGAAACCTGCCATTCTGAGCAGAGAGGATGGGAAAATATTTCCTACCAAATTTTGTCTCACAGGGCCTTCATCCAGCTCCAGGGAAATGTTTTTATCTTCACTTTGTCTTTAACTCTCTTAGCTCTCCAAGGACAAGAAGTCCTTATCAATAGATCCAGACTGGGACATCTGTTCTGGATAAAGAAATGAGGAGATCCTGTTGTGATGCTGCTTGTTATTGCACAGATTTAAATAGACCTCATCCCTTTCTCCAGATCTCAATAATCACAAACAGTAAATATCCCATAGAGTACAAGCCAATGAAGCAGTTTAAGTCCTATGTCCTAACACACAATAATTATATTCCTATTGTCTAGCTTGATTCTACCCCACTCCTTTTTCTAACACATTTGAAGTTTCCAAAGGAAAATATCTGCCAAAGCCACTCAAGTCTTATAGTTGATACAGGGAGAAGGGATCAGGTCAGGCCTGCTTTTTCTCTTGGATAATATATAATACTTTATGCATCACATATCAATACATTGTCTATACCCTCTCTGTGTCTTCTCCCTTGCTTTCAGAAAGCTTTTTAAAATGGTGGCTGGCAAGCTGCTGTTCATGCAAAGTCTCCAGATGGGTTACAAATTTCATATCAGATAGTCAGATGAAAATACTTTAAGACATAACAACCTTCCGGCTCAAAGAATTTTTAAAATTATATTTAAACTCAGTGTCATCTCTGCCTAAAATCCATTAGATTCTTAAGTGCATCATCCCTATACATATAAGTTTGCGGATTTTTAAGTTTTGGGAAATTTACAACTTTAGCAACCCACCTATGAAAAGAATTATAAACCCCCTCAAGCTAAATCCCCTCCAATAATGCAGTTGCTTTAGGTTTGCCACTGGTAAGTGGAAAAATCAAACCTAATTTAGTGTGTTTACCAAGCCCACACAGCCACTCTTAAGCCACTTGATTAAAATCCTTTAAGTTGTCAAGATGCAAGCAAAAACACCAGCAAACTCTTACCCTGGGCTTTTACCATTTGCTGGTTTTTGTCTGTCAACTGGAGTACCCTTATGCCACCTACTTTACCCACCTAGGTTTCTGAAAATGGCTCACCTACTGCTGCTACCAGCACAAGCAAAGGCTTGAGAACAAAAGGCTACTAGAATGGTTCAGAACACCACAAATGAGGCACTTCATTCCTTCAGTAGCTCCCTTCCCTTCTATTGGTTGAGACCTCTACCTGCTTGTCAATATCCCTTTGTCTTTTTCCATATATAGGTCTTTTTTGAGGGTCTTTAAGGATCAATAATGGGAAATTCTCATTTTAGAGCCAGGTCCACAAACATGAGGTTTAACTGAGCACGAATTTAATGTCATTCTTCATTGAGGGAACAACAGCCAGCAAAAAATAGAGAAGCTCCACCTTTTTTGAAAAAAGTTCCTCAGAAAGAAATAATTCAGAAAAGGTAGCCAGGCTGAGGAAAAAAGGATAGTGCCTGAGAGGAGCAGATTCTTCCAGTTGTCTTATGTGATTTCAAAAGTACTTCAGATTAGGAATGGCCTCCTTTGGGAATCTACTCTTTTGCTGAGTATTTCTGGAAACCAGACAACAGAAAGTCATACTTGTCTGTCTGACCACCTCTTGTTAGTATTTAGCAGTGCTTGCCTCATGGTAGAGGCTTTGGTTACTCAGTTTTTTTTTCTTTTAAATTGGGTCAAGATTCTCAAACTCCCTTGCATCCCTGTTTTAAAAAAGAAAGAAAGAAAGCTCAATTCCTTTAAATTCAAAGTGATTTTGTCACACAAATACCCCCCTTAATTCTTCCTTCCAAAACAAAAAAAAAAAAAGCAATTTCTCCTCAAACTATCTCTTAGACTTACAAAATTAAAAAAAAAAACTAGTTAAATTAAGTAATTAAATTCAAATGAGATCAAATGGGAAGTGATACTAGAAAGGTATCTGCATGTTCTGAGCAGGAGGCAGAGACATGTTGGCAAGGAGAAGAGGTGGCTTTATCTATGAATTCTCTTGGCATGACAAGACTCTTTCTAGCTGATTCAGACTCTCCCTGCCAAAAATCCCTGCTAGCTTTCTGGCCAATTCCATTCTCCTCAACAGCCTTTGTTCCTATGACCAGGTGTAGCCCCAGACAAAATAGATAAAATAGGTAAAATTTGTCTTTGGCTTCCATCCATTCAGCAATGTGGAACTACCACTAAAGGAGGTCCAAGAAGTTCCCAGAGAGGGGGACCTCAATCCAGGATGAGTGGGGTTCTTGACAAATGTCACAGAAATGAATTTAAGGGCACATCAGTTAAAGGCACAGACAGATTTATTTAGGAAAGCAGTGATACATTCAAGGGAGAAGGTAGGCCATCTCGACAGTGAGAAACTATTGGATAAAGTAAGGAATACACATTCAAGGGAGAAAGCAGGTCATCTCAACAATGAGAAGCAACCCCTTGATGTGAGGTATTAATTTTATAGAGGGACAGTAGCTAGGGGCTGGACTAGAGGTGGAGTCAGGGCAGAATTAACACAATTTCATACTAGTTTTCCTAGTGTTTATGCATTGCCCTCACATCGTGCTACTTTCTGCAGGCAAGGACTTGGACTGGGTGGCATGAGAATCACTTGTTTTGCATTCCAATAGTTCATGGGCATTTCCGGCATTCCAAAGGTTCATGGGCATTTCTTTTGAAACTTTGTATATCTTTCTGTATCCCCAAATTCCTATCTTAGAACTGAATATTAAGGATTCAGCTGCAGTGAGATGAGAGTATAAGCCATAGATGATAATACTGAGGGGTTGAAGGAAGGTGGTTAATGACAGAACTGTAAAGGGTCTTTCTTATTTGAAAAATCTTCATTGATAATCTCCTAAACCAGGTACCATAAACAGACTCTGGAGGTATAAAGAATACCTTGATTGAGTGAACAGAACTAGGAAGAAAAGCCAGAGAAGCAACAATCATAGAGTTAGGGAAACCTGTAGTCTTTAGTATCAGGGCGGAAAGAAAAAAGGACATATAGTGAAAAAGGTCAATGATGTCACAGGAGCAGTTGATGTCCAAGGGAAGTCTTTGAATTTGGTAACCAAGTATATAATTCAAGAAATAATTTCAGTAAATTGGAGGAGTGGGAAGTTAAATCTCATAGGTAATAAGAAGAAAATGACATTGAAATTCAAAGGCAGTAAAGGTGTATTTATGCAAGAACATTGGTAGTAACAGGAAGAGATAAAATATGGTTATGAGGGTAGCAGGATCTAAAGATGGGCAGAGTGGTTTTTGTTTGTTAGTAAACAGAAATACCTGAGTATATGACTTTGAATGAGATAAATCAATGATTTTCAAATCACTGTAACTATTATAGTAACTTAGAAGCTGACTGAGTCCCATCCCTAGAGATTCTGATTCCATACATGTTAGGTATGAGTTGAGCATTAGTATTTCTAACAAGTTCCCAGGTGAAAATTTTGGCTATAATCCAAGGACCATATTTTGAGAACCACTGAGATAGATGAATGGACAAGGATTAATTAAAGATGTAAAAGAGATAATAGATGGAACTAGGCTTAAAGAAGACAGAAGAATATGAGAGGCCTGGAATAAGTGGATTAAATCTTAGCAAGAATGTTACTTTCTATGACATGGAAATTCACAGAAGGAATGGATTAAGCTGCAGCAATATGTTGAGGAGAAGAGGAACACTGAGGTGGCATAAAGAAAGAAGCAACATCATTCACAGAGGCAGTAAGACTGATAAGAATTAGGAAGTGAGAAAGGTCTGAAATAAGCATCATTCACAAACTTAGAGAAGAATCTACTTTGAGATCATAGGTGATGGGTTTAATTTCAGAAAAGGTAAGTTTGAAATGGTGGCAAGCCACAAGATAGATGGTCAATAGGCTGTTGGCTTTGATAAACACATGCTTTCTGAAACTTCTACTAGGATATAAAGGATGTAGGATGTCCTCCATGCAGGTAAGTATTTTTTTAAATCTGTTTTGTTTGCTTTGTTCACCGGTCCATTCCCAGCACCTAGAACAGTGCTTGACACAGAATAGGCATTCAAATATGCATTGGAATGAACCTAAGGGGGTTTTGCTGAGTTGATAACTGCAGGTTTCTAATCCCAGCTGTTCAGCATTTCAGTTTCTCCATCTCTAACATGGGAATGCTAATTATACTAAGCTCAAGGTTTCTGTGAGAAGTAAATAAGATATGTATAAGGTACTTAGCACAGTGTCATACCAAGTAATCACCCCAAAATGAGTTAGCTATTTATCATCTGCATTTTCCCTTAAATTAAGGACTATTGCTCAACTGATTTGAATTACCATATATAATTCAAATCAGTAAAACTTCACTTTTTTGAACACATACTCTATCTCAGAGCTTTTCATTCTTTCCCCATCTCTCCCCTCTGGTACATAGGGGGACATACTATATTTATCATAGAAAAAAATTGATCAAAATTGATGTTTTCACTTTATATCTGATATATCATCTCCAAGCCTTTTCTTCATTGGAAGCCTTTTTTTTCCATGTGTCATTTTAAGGCCAGGTTTA
Source organism: Marmota flaviventris (assembly GCF_047511675.1). Lineage (NCBI taxonomy): Eukaryota > Metazoa > Chordata > Mammalia > Rodentia > Sciuridae > Marmota > Marmota flaviventris. The sequence continues at coordinate 106,304,044 of NC_092518.1, forward strand.
TTACTAAAACCTACTATTGTTGTAAAGGAACAGTTGTGGAAAAAAGAGAAATAAGTGCAGAAATTACTAGTGCCTCTTTTCCTGGGATTAATATAAAAACGTGGCTTACTTTTGCCTGAGATAATTATGCAATGCACTGCTGACATTTATTTTATTGATCTGATACAAGTGAGTGCAATACTGATATTCATCATTATAAAATATAGCTCAGTATATAAATTAATATGTATTATAATAACTGTTTTATCCATGTCATTGCCCATGAAGAGTTCTTTCATGTTTTCATACATCATATTCAAAAATCAACAACTTTTTAAGACATCTACAGTTTTTCAGTTTAAAATCTGTTGCAATGATAGATATAAAAATAGAAGACTCAGTCCCTGCTTTCAAAGAATCTGTTTTAATAGACATGCTGTCAAAAAATAATTCAAGAATAATATAGCATAGCAAACACTCAAGAATTAAACTGAATGCTATGACCCTGTGTTGCTCCACATGGCATAAGGAAAGCAAATATAAATATAGTCTATTCTGCTTGCTCAACAAAAGTTTCTAGTCAATTGAGGGAGATAAGACTGTAAAAAATATTTAAAATAAGAAAATAAGAGTTAAACAGGGATAGGTCATAAGGGAATACAAGTTTAGTTGCAAGGTAGCAAAAACAAATTAGGGGAAAAATGGAGTTAGTTATCTAAGCTAATATGTCTCAGGACAACAGACCAGTTCCCATGCCTTAATTTACCATCAAGTTAAAACTTATGAAATGCTATTACTTTTCTAACATAAGCATTGATAAGTGAATTAGTTGTGTCAATGTAAGATTTTATGTTTCCACCAAATAATTATATTAGGTGGCAAATGACTGAATGAAAGACTGTCTCTAAAAGTTATATACATATTTGTTTTTCAGAGAGCTGATATAGCTGTTGCTCCACTTACAATAACATTGGTCCGTGAAGAAGTCATCGATTTTTCAAAGCCGTTTATGAGCCTAGGCATCTCCATCATGATAAAGAAGCCTCAGAAATCAAAACCAGGCGTATTCTCATTTCTAGACCCACTGGCTTATGAAATCTGGATGTGCATTGTCTTCGCTTACATTGGAGTCAGTGTAGTTCTTTTCCTAGTCAGCAGATTCAGCCCTTATGAATGGCACTTGGAAGACAACAATGAAGAACCTCGTGATCCACAAAGCCCTCCTGACCCTCCTAATGAATTTGGAATATTTAACAGCCTTTGGTTTTCCTTGGGTGCCTTTATGCAGCAAGGATGTGATATTTCTCCAAGGTTTGTTTCCATGTCATACCCAACGCCCCCTTGCATTTTATGACCAGACTCCATTCATGTGCATCTGGTATTCATTCATCTCAACTCCAGATTTCTTTCCTCTAACATTCCATCCAGTGACAAACTATCATCAAGCCATTGTGTTTGCTTGCGTCCATGAAGTGTGTCATTGGTGTTGCTTTGAATGTCTGTCATGCATTTCTATGGTATTGCATATTTATATACACATGTTATAGCAAACATCTGAACTCCAGATAAAGGTAACCTTGCCAACTAATATTTATATTATTCAGATAAAGTGAATACTAAATCTTGATCAAATGGACATGGTTTCCTCATTAATTCAGCTAAAACATTTTCTCATTTGTCAAGAGATTGAATCTAGACAAAGTACGCAAGATAGAGCTCTCTTTAAAACCCTTTCCACCTTCCTTTTCACTGTCTTCTTTTTATTTTGCTCTCAGATATCCTTGAACTATCCACTGTCATATCTCACCCAAGTTTCCTAGCTAAAACTATAAAACTTCTCAAAGAAAACAGAAGTAAATCAGTGTGACCTTGGAATGGACAGAGTTCTCACATAGAGACCAAAAAGCACAGTTGATTAAAAATTCAATAAATTTCATAAAAATCCAAAAATTTCAAAAGATACCATTAATAAAAGGAAAAATCAAGTCACAGAAAGAAATTATTATCAAATCATATATCTGATAAAAGAATTATATCTACAACATATAGCAATCTGCTGCAAATCAATAAAAAAAGACAACCCAATTTTTAAAATGGATGAAAGATTTGAGAAGACAATCCCCATAAGAAGATGCATAAATGGTTAATGAAAAGATGCTCAATATCATTGGTCATTAGGGAACTGCAAACTAAAACCACAATGAGATCCCTTACACCTCCTCCAGAATGGCTACAATCAAAAAGACAGACAATAATATCAAGTGGTGACAAGGATGTGGAACAACTATAATATAGGGAATTTGGTTTAGAATATAAAGACTTAGAAGGTCTTTACCCAGTTTTTCTAGCATACTTCTTTTTGAGATTATCCACTCAGAGCACAAAACATTAAAAATTAAGCTTGGCAGTAAAACTTACTGGTAACCCTCTCAAGCAGCTTTTTTGAATAGCCTGTGTGGGCCAAAACTCGTACATCCCAATCATACATTTTCTGCCACCCTCAATCTGCTTGGTCAAATTCTCCAATTGTTTCACCTCCTATTCCTTTTGTCTACAGAATGTGTATCATTTTGCAATATTATCTGGGAGTTCATTTGGCTTGATATTCTCTTTTTAAAATTTTTTTGAAACATTCACTTCAAGAAAAAGTGGTTAAGCACCCCTGGATTCAATCTCTGGTACAAAAAAAGAAAGAGACTAAAGTTTCTGAATGATTCTCTAATTGAAATACTTTTAACATGGCTGGTGCTCTGTTTTGAGACAATGCTAGAGTCATCAAGGTTGAAGATCTTACTGGTTTCTGTAAGTGAATTTTCAAAATTAAATTTGTGTTGTCCTCACTAGAGTGCTGCATAATACTCAAACAGATTTTGTTTTCTTTTCTTTTCTTTTTAGTACCAGTGATTGAACTCAGGGGCAATAAACCACTGAGCCACATCCCCAGACCTATTTTTTATTTTATTTAGATACAGGGTCTCACTGAGTTGCTTAGTGCCTTGCGGTTGCTGAGGCTGGCTTTGAACTCTCAATCCTCCTGCTTCAGCCTCCCGAGCTGCTGGGATTACAGGTGTGCACCACCATGCCTGGCTCAAACAAGTTTCTTCAAAAGCCATTTTTGGAAGTATTTATGCATATTGGTTTAAGCAATAACTCCAAGATTCCAAGATGATGACCTGAAAATGACATGTTGGAGCAGTTTTTTTTTTTAATTTTGTAGAAGAATTGAAACATCAAATATTGTTTTCAAGGTACAGAGTTTTAATATCATTCCTCATATTGTCATATAGGGCAATGGCTTTCAAAATTTTTGACTGGTAACCCACAATAAGAAATTTTTCCAGGGCTGGGGTTGTGGCTCAGTGGTAGCGTGCTCACCTAGCATGCGTGAGGCACTGGGTTCAATCCTCAGCACCACATAAAAATAAAGACAATAAAGTCCATCAACAACTAAAAACAGATTTTTAAAAGAAATTTTTCATCATGACTCAATACACATTTATGTATATAACAAAAGTTCCAACAAACATTAGCCTTACAGTGTATCACACACTCATATTTTCTATTTTTTTAAATGCTGGTCACAACTCAGCCCAGCAATAGGGCACACAGCCTACAGAATAACACTTGTCTAAAGTAACAAGTATTATCCTAATTGTACTTTCAAGTGATAAATTATTACCTTTACAAGCTGTATATTTTCTACCTTATGGGTGATCCCTCCTCTGATAGTCTTTTGTGTCCTTCAAAAAATTATATCTTTAAGCTTTTTAATAAAATATTATTATATTTATTATATACCAGTAAGAAACATGTTTCTCCTTGTCTTGAGAGCTCTATTGATTATATATTTGGGCTTAGTTGTATAACAGCAAAGCCCACTATAATGTGTTTCTCTATTAACAGATTTTAAAATCCCTGATAATAACATAGTTGCACTCTGAGATTTGTGGTTGCCTTGACTGCAAACACCAGCATTATACATTATTTCCATTTAATGGTCACATTTGGAATGCAGGCTCTCCAGAAAGCCCAGAATGTGAGCATACATTGTACACTCTGACTTTTCTCAAAATGGAAGCAATTCACATTTAAAGTAGAATTAACAAGTATTAGAGCAGGCAGAAAGGTCAGAGAGAAATTAGTCCAACACCTGCCATTTACTAGGGACAAACCAACAACCTTCACTGAACTCCCATTGTGTATGGGCACTTTACCTACATTATCATCTGGATCAAAATCCTCAAAACACTACCACAGGATGAGAACATTGTATTTATTTTTAAATTGAAGAAAGTGACACAGATTAAATAATGTACCTGATCACACAGCTAATGGCAGAGCCAGATTCAAGCCTAGCTCCAATTCTAAAACCCTTGCTCTTTCTACTTCACACTGCTTTTCTCATATCACAGACAGAGGATTAGTATCCAGAGAAAAGACATGATGGAGCTGAGTACAGTGGTGCACGCCTGTAATCCCAGTAACTCAGGAGGCTGAGGCAAGAGGATTGCAAATTTAAGGCCAGCCTGAGCAAATTAGCAAGATCCTGTCTCAAATTTATAAATAAATAAATAAAAAGGACTAGGATGTAACTCAGGGGTGGAGTGCCCTAGGTTCAATCCCCAGTACCTATCCCCTCAAAAAAACAAGACGTGACCATGATGGAACCCAAAGTCATGGAGGGAGGGTCTAATAGCTGGCAGTACAATTATTTTCACAACAGTACACTGCCTTCCACTGTGCACCTGAAAGCACATTGCTTGTTCCATTCCTTCCCTCATGCTCAAAGCCGTTTTCCAGTCTCCCAGCCCCTGAAGAAACTCTGCCTTTGCCCTAGTGTTAATGCAAGTAGGTAGAGAACATTCAAAATACTGTTGAGCATGTGTTCACTTGAAGTAAAAGACTGCAAAATCAGCAATAAGACATCATGAGGAAAAATGCTGGCATCATTCCATTTCCATCAAATAAAGTTATTGACAGTTACTTAGGAGATTCAAGAGACTGCATCAATATTAGGTTTGATATTTGAACTACTCTAATTGGTCAGAGTAAATTATTTTGTTCTACATAAAGCTGGAGGCTGAGTCAACTTTAGAGAAAGTAATCAATGTAATAATCTGAGGTTATATCCACATACAAACTGACTTGCTGGGGGCACTCAGGAGAAGATGTGACCAGATTCAATGTAACCCTCTTCCCTGAGCAAGAGATAGAGAGATAGGCAGTGAGTGCAGCCAGATGGAAGGAGCATAGTGGTTAAGCATGTGGGCGTGAAGTTAGTTTCAGCAGATTCACAATCTGCTTAGCAGTTGTGTAACCTGGAGCAAATTACTAAACCTTACTAAGCTTCAGTTCCTCATCAGTAAAATGGAAAGCACAATGTAAGAACTCTATAAATGTTACCTGTCATTATTATTAAATTGGCTTCATCTAATCATTCTAGTTCCACAAGTACTAAAACATAATATTGCATTTTTAATTGAGTTCCTAAAACTCCTCAGGAATACAAGTGAAATATTGGTGAGTATCAAATTGCAGGTCTCTGATGAAAAATAACCAGCAACATTTCTTCTTGGTCCCCAATATCCTTCATTAAGGATTATACTCCTGGAAAATAATTTGATTGTATTGTTCCACAATACATTACAGATATTGACAGGAGGTTGCATTTTTCAAATATGAAATTGATTCCCTTTGTTAAACTTTGATAGAACCACTTAAGCAGTCCAGAGTCCAAGTCCAGGTAAATACTCCCCCTGCTGACTTTCTGTGGAGCTGCAGAGACATCTGAGGGCTATCTATATTGAAGAGATGAGGGTTGGGGTAGGTTTTTACAGGAAAAAAAAATGGAAAGAACAGACTAACTAGAACCTGATTAATTACTGTATTCAGATTCTTATAGAAGTATTACTTCCCATTAAGTTTTCTTTTTTTCTTTATTTGCTGTTTTCCTGGGAAGTTGAACCCAGGGGTGCTTTACCAGTGAGCTTCATCCTCAGTCGTTTTTATATTTCAAATAGTAAGTATCTCCCTAAGTTGTCAAGTGTCTTGCTAAACTGCAGAGGCTGACCTCAAACTTGCAATCCTCCTGCCTCAGCCTCCCAAGTTGCTGATATTACAAGCATATGTCACCATGCCCAGGTCCTATCGAGTTTCCAAGATATTAATTTGTAGAAGTAGGCAGGAAATCTGTTCAGGTTATACATAGATCCTCCACAGATAGTCTCCTTTAAAATGGAAAGTATGTCTGAAACAAATCTTTTCCTGTCATTTTCAAAGTTCTGCTGATAGTTAATGTGCTGGGGTTGCAAGTATGTGTATGGTTCAGAGGAGCCAATGTTTAAAATGAACCTTTGACCATTAGATAAGAACATCTCTTATAATAGGAACCACTTATAAAATAAACATGTCACTGGAGATATTAGAAAACAAAATAAAATAAAATGGAAAGTATGTGCAGAGTAATACATAACATGAAGTGTATAATGAATGGGATCAAAGACAACAGGAATTTTTTTGGCCCCATTTAAGCAATATCCTTTCCTCCACTGATATATCACCACTCTCTGCATCCTACTGCAAATTCACTTCAAAGCAGTAGTGATGTGGCAATAAATTAGTGATGTAATAGCAGGATTTTTATTAGAACTATTTCACAACTTTCCTGGCTGAAAGCTGTAGCTTTCTGTCTTTGGGACATGGTTACTTATTTCTATCAGAGAAGACTATGAGCCAAAGAGTGATTCTGCACATTTTTTACAAATGTGTCACAGACCCAGCATTGAATGGAATGTAGAAATGATACATATTTGGAAAAAGAATGATAAAGAGTTTGTACAAAGGAGAAGCAGTTTTTAGTTCCAGCTCTTCATCTTGTAAAGCTAGTAAAGTGCAGATTACAAAATTTACTTACAGGAGGAAGGTTAGAGCACATAGCTCACTTTTACTATCATGTTAGATGTCATAAAACACATTTTATTACTAACTCAAACTCCAGTTTCTTAACAATTACAGATAACAAGAACATTGTATATTATCTGATATGTATATTTTGCAATGTTTTATATTCTATTTTCTTTTGTTACTAATTTACTTTCATTAACTTCACAACTCCTCTTACATTTTTTTCAAAAGGCATTATATACGCCTATGGTACATTTATATATACTAAATGTACAGAATTTTACAGTCATTTCATTATGCTAACCTTGAAATCTATCTTGTGCAACAAAACTATTTGAAATGAATGTTAAACATTTGCAGCTACATTAGTGGAAAGAAAGGAATTGGAAAATGACAGGTCTTTTTAACTCAACTATAAAGTCTTGTCTTGTTTTAATAGGTCCTTTATAAAATGTGATGGGGTTGACCCATCAGTCACTTTTTATATAGCCTCCATGTGAAATGTGGTTTTAAGTGGCTATAGTTTCACTAATGAGAAAGGGGAAATGTAAAAATGCTTATGGAGCTTCTTCCCTGTGGCTTCCCCTTCACATTTTGTTAGTGAAAACATTTAAGCATTCATGTCAAACAAAAGAAGAAAGTGGTAGAAAATCTGCCAAATCTTTTGTCAAAGTTACTACTGTCTTCAGAGGATAATGTTGAATGTAACCTTGTACATTCCACTCTGATTCCACAGAAGCTCCTTGTTGAGGTTTGTAAAATTATTATACCATTTCTATGTGGATACTCACCCAAAATCTCCATGCACATAAGTACAGTCATCCCTTGGTACCAGGGATTGGTTCCAGGATCCCCTACGGATACCGAAACCCACAGATGCTCAAGTCTCTTATACAAAGTGGCATAGTATTTTCATATTACTTATGCACATCCTCCCATATACTTTAAATCATCACTAGATTACATAGTACCTAATATAATGTAAATGGTATGCAAATAGTTGCTATACTCTATTGCTTAGGGAATAATGACAAGAAAAAATTCTGTACACGTTCAGTACAGAGGCAATTTTTTTAGTATTTTTGATCTTCAGCTGGTTGAGTCTGTGAATGACGAACCTGAGGATATGGAGGGACTGGCTGTATATTACCCACATAATTACCAAAGTCAATACCAGGTAGACAAGATGACATGAAAATGACCATTTTGCATTTAGGTTTATTTTCAGTCATGTCAACAACCAATCTCAGCTGAGTCATTCAGATCAACCACATGATAATCTGAGTCAATATTAAGGTGGCCAAAATAACCAGATTATGATGTGCAGGCTTGATTTTAGATCAGACAGACATAGCCACAGTCCATTAGCCTCAATAAAATGGCACAATGTAATTTCAATAAATTACTGTATTTTCTCCACATTTCAAATAGACAATGCATAAAGTACCATTAGTATTCTGAGCAGCAGAGTATACCTCTTTTCATACCAAACTGTGATTCTGGAATTACTCCAAAATCAGTTCTCTCCTTGGTCTCAGCAAAAAAAAAAAAACATCATTCAATGTAAGGTTGACATTCACAGTTCCATTCCAAATGAACAATAGGTAACAAACAATATTCAGTTTTGCTACAAATATATTTCTCAGTGTTTGTAGGAAAATTGCACCTTCTATGATTTAAACACCATCTGGAATTTTCTTATACAAAATATAGGTATTTTGTAGTATAAAACTCTGGGCATTTCTCCCTAGTATGTAAGTATAGATGGTTTTTTTTTTCCTACTTCTCCCCTGTGTGCCTCAGTTTATCTCTAAATGCCTCTGTTTGCTTATATTTACAATAGCCCTTAACCATAGGGATAGACAATTTTAAAATTTGATATATATAAAGCAATTAGAACAGAGTCTGGCATATAGGAAATACTCGATAAACACTAATTATTGTTATCATCTTTTATTACCCTATTACTATGGATGCTACCTTGAAGCATTAATCTTTTATACAATAAAATTATTTCCAGAGTCACATCAGTCCAGAATAAATTGAATGTATCTGGCAACAATGAAGATGAAAGGTCTAAATTCCTAATTCAAACACTATACATATACTTTTAGCATTGGGAAGTGTGACACATTCTTTTTTGACTCATCCAGGTGTTTTTACCTCTTCTGACTAAAAGAGAAATTTTCCCAGATAAAATCCTGAGAGAGTATAACTATTAGTTAGGAAAATCTGTTGCAAAGCAGATTTTCACATCTGAAAAACTAAAAGTGATTGTGTTTTGAAATAAAGAAATAATGGTTGTTTTAGGCTTCCAGGGACTAATGGTAATTGGAGACTAAAAAAAATAGGTTTGCTATAGTTTAGTAGCAAAGAATACTATTTATCAAAACACCTGCCAAAAGTATTTGACTGGAGTGTAGCATCTAAAACAACTGAATTTTCCAGAGCCTGAAAAAGAAAGGTTATCTTGGGACACAGAAATTTGAATTTGTTTCCAAGTAGTGAAATGAAAGTACAGACAGAAAAGAGCTTGATTTGTCAGCTCTCCATCCAGAACTGCCCTCTTCCCACAGAGTCTGGAGATGTGCCAGGCTACTCTGCCTATTCTTGACTTTATGACAGAGTGGATTCTCTTTCCATGAGTTTTTCTTGGCATGGGAGAACATAGCCTAACAAGAATGGAGTTCTGCCTCATAGCAGAACTATCCTAGGGGTGATGTGGCAATATTTTATAAAACCCAAGGAGCAGATTCTCATTTCTGTGGACCAAACCAACCATCAGCAACACTGCAAAGGAGATGCAGTTTCCTAAATAGAATCCATTACCCATCATTGAGTATTCATTGCCCTCATGCTGCCCCCCTAACATACCACGTCCTTCTCCTGAGTAGCACTCATACTGTAGGACCATAACTGGCAACCCTGGCTGCACCTTAAAAATTTTATAAAGTTCTGCTGCTTAGGCTCATCTCCTAGAATTCTGATTTAATTTGTCTGGGATGGAGCCTAGACAAGTTATTTTTTGTTCTGTTTTGACTCAAGCTCCCCAAATGATACTGATGTACAGGTGGAGTCAAGAATAACTGATTAACAACATTTGTTTCTGTTTAGTCTGAAGATCTCTTTGCAGAAACCCAAGATGCTTAAGAAATACAGATTCTTGGTCACTCAGATGTTATAAATCTGCACCTTAACAAAGGCCCCTGCTGGTGCCAATGCACAGGAATATTGAAGAACAAAATATACCCTTATGAATTTACCTCTCTTCTGTCACATTTCCTACTGATAGGTACTGTTGAAGTGTTACATTTTGATCAAAGCCTCTGAAGACCCACAGAGGATGATTCCAATAATAAGCAGGCCAGGAAAAAATCATTTTGGGGGGCATTTTGGTGAGGGGAAAGGAAACAAGTGTTTTAATGCCTCACACACCCCATTGTACAGGCATTTTCCTGCATCATTTTGGGGCCTGCCTTCACTGGCTAAGGTTTAGTTTGTAAAAGGGAAGAGTTTTGATCTCCTGAGTCTCACTAGACACTTATATGAAATAACAATAAACATTACAATCCAGCTCCTTGCCTCATGGGTGATCAACTCCACAAAATCATAATGTCTTTATTAAATATATTAAACTCAAAGTGAATAGTGCTAACTTAGTAGCTGCCCATTTCTCTTCACACATGGAAAGTCTTTTGACTCTTCCTCCTATGATGTTGCCTTACATCAGTGGTTCACAACCTTGGCTGCACATTGTAGTCACCAGTGGAGATTTTAAAAATACATGTGTCTGAATTCCACTTCCCAGGTTCTAACTTAATTGATATCCAGTAGACCTGAGCATGAGTTTTTCTTTCTTTTTTTTTTCTTTTGGCTGTTATTTTTTTAAATATCCCAGATGATTCTAATGTGCAACCAAGGCCAAGAAACACTTGCTTTAAATAATGCCATATTCTGTAGATGTGCTTAATAAAGCTCACAGAGAACTCAATTGGTTAAATTATTACATGTAAGTGGGAGATAATAAAAATGTTTTTGTGATTAAAAATTCCTGTTTAGAAATCCTGTGTTAGTCAGCTATGTTAATAGCATTTACTGAGGTAAAAAACCTAAAAGGAGAAAAGGTTTATTTTAACTCATCACTTCAGAGATTTAAGTCCATGGTACTTTGCTTTGAGCCTGTGGTGAGGCAATATATCATGAGGGAAGCATGTGGCAGAGGAAACCCATCCAACTCATGATGGCAGGGAAGCAAGAGAGAGAAAAGTGTACTGGGATCCCAATATTCCCTTCAAGGCAAATCCTAGTGACCTAACTTCCTCTAGATAGGTCCCACCCCTTAAAGGTTCTACCACCTCTCAGGAAAACCACAGGCTACTAACCAAACTTTCCACATATGGACCATTAAGGGATATTCAAGATACAAAGTAGAACAAAACCTGTACAGTCCTGAAAAGCATTCTGTGTGCACTATCATATGCTATCATGACATGTAGTATTGTCATTAACATGTGACTTTTGTCTGATGTTAATTCTCTCACATCATCTACTTTCCTCCTCCATAAGCTGTACTGAAACTACTCCTCTTTCCAGAAATAAAGATAAGGATTTCTTAACTGAGATCTGGCCCCTTTGGGTCTGGATTTGTTTTTGTTTTACTTTGTAGATCACTCTCCGGGCGCATTGTTGGAGGGGTTTGGTGGTTCTTCACCCTGATCATAATTTCTTCCTATACTGCCAATCTCGCTGCTTTCCTGACTGTGGAGAGAATGGTTTCTCCCATAGAGAGTGCTGAAGACCTAGCTAAGCAGACTGAAATTGCATATGGGACCCTGGACTCCGGTTCAACAAAAGAATTTTTCAGAGTAAGTGCTTTGCAGCTAATTGGGCCTGCTGGTTTTTATTTTATTATCTTCTCACAAAGGCAGATTCACAGTGCTTTCAAGGGAAGACTGGGAAAGGGAGGGAATGTTATCAAAGGAGAGCATCTTAAATATTGTACTGCTTAGTTGGTGATCTAATTCACTAACCTTTAGAACTAATACTCATGTGAGATATAACAGGTGACATGTTGAGAGCACTGAGTTTGAACTCCTAGGTTTGAATCCCAACACTGCCACAAAGGAATTGTTTGTCTTTGGGCAAGTCATTTAACTTGTGTCAGTTTGGGTTGCCTTACTTAAATAATGAGAGAACTAAACTAAATCTCTCTTTCTTCTAACTCTTACAAAAGCAGTGATTTTATGTTTCAGCTGTTCACAGAAGTTGGGTAATTGACTCTAAGACTCTGACAAGTGATGGACTAGAAGAAAGTACATATTCTATTTTAGACATGGATTTTTCTATTGAAATGTATTACAGTTGTTTCAAGTATAAACATACAGGCTGATAATTTAATTCACAGGAAAGTTTATAATTCTTTTAATTTTTTGAGTAGATTTATTCCCCCTGCTCTCATCAGTCCAAATCTCTCTAGGGGAATAGCAAATTGTCCACTGGCAAAAGTTAGTAAATCTATGTAAACTCCATTACAGTTTTTTTAATATTTTTTTAGTTGTTCATAGACCTTTATCTATTTATATGTGGTGCTATGAATCGAACCCGTGCTTCACACATGCCAGGCAAGTGCGCTACCACTGAGTCACAGCCAAAGCCCCTCCATTACAGTTTTTAAGAAATCAAATGTTTTTCAGTTTCCCCAACAAACAAAACAGGTTGCTTTAAATTAGAAAATGGACCCCTTGAAGACACTGCCACTGCTTCTACTGTAGCCACTGTAACTGGTTGTAGCAATGATCCAAAAAGCAATTGAGTAGTAGGTAGAGAGGAAATGTTTAGTCACTCTCTCCAACCAATAGTCAAGATACTGGATAGCAGGTATAATTACTGACTTTTTCTCAAAGGAGCAAGTAAACAAATGTTGTTTCTAAACCAGCTTATTTTGATAAATAAGTAATATATTTCTACATGTATTACCATGAGATTTGTTCAATTATTTCATGGAAAACAAGGAGGAGTGTGTTTTTGACATTATAGAATTAAGTGAAAACAGTTTTTACTCCCTGAAGGAGAAAGGATCCATTCTGGAGCCCTTTCAAGAATGTTCCATGGTTCAGGATGTCTATATCTCACCTCTGTCACCTGCTTACTGAACACATCATAACCTCCACCTGGGAAGAGGAGCCCAGAGTTGGAAGCATCAAAATGATATCCAGACCCTCTGATACTAATCTGGCCTTGACTTTCCCTATTATGGCAATCCCAGAAGCTTTTTTGGGGACAGTTCCTCCTACCCATGCAATCACTCACATGTGTCGGGGCTAAAAGCCAGGGATTTCCATCTGCTGAATAGTCAGCACATGATCAGCTCCATGGAAATCTTATTTGATATCAACCTTCAACAGAGCTCATGTTCACCATCCCAGTAGACATGAAAGTGCTATATGAATTAACTGACCAGTTAGGATATCAAGACACCAGACTTGGGCCCTCTGATAAGAGACATTTGTTCTACTAGAAAACATTTTTCCTTCAACAATGATCAGAGATTATAAAGGTGTGCTTTTAATGGTAATCAATATGACATCAGTTCCCATTAAGTTTTCAAAGTCCATTCATCCTCATACCAGGCAAAAGGAGGTTCTCTGGGAAGATATGTTAGCACAAAGACTTAAAAGTGTGACCAAATAGTCATTGCTCCACACTGAAACTCCATCCCCCACTCATTTTGTGTCTTTATCTACTGATCCGTTCCATGATGGTTTCATTAAAGAGCATATTACTGGAGCGGATTGGAATCAACATTCAATTCTGAACAAATCTATTGCTACATTCTAATTGGTTTGTGGTTTCTAATGTTTACCAATTCCTACTGACCTTTAAAGCCAATGAGTAATTCCTATGGAAATAGAGCCCGTTTTGAAAATCTGATTAGAGAAGAAGCTGGATATTTCTAGGTATAAGGAAGTGCAAATCATTTTTTAATTCCCCTACATGCTACTTTTTCGTTTTCCCCAAATGGTTGTTAGTGACAACATTAAGGACTCTGTGGGGTGATCCTTCAGGGAAGCACACAAAGGTTAGTGATATAAGAACGAAACTGAGCAGTATAAAAACTCAATTATTTGAGCTTGCTTTGTACTGAAAATGTTATATAAACCTAACAAAGAGTATGCATGTTATTCATATAATACAGGGGTCCAGCCCATTGGTTTCCAAGCCACTTTCCTCACTATGTCCTCTATCCCACCCCGTTCCTGAATCCAATGGGGAAGAGAAGGCAGCCCACAGGAGTACATCATCCTGCCCCTGGGGCCTTGATTTGACACTTATGTCCCCTTACCCTCAAATCTCAGTAATCTCCAGGCATTGAGACAATTTTAAGAATATTAACTCCCCACACATTAAAAAAAATGGGGAGTTCTGATAGCATGCCTTCTGAATCTTAAAGGATAAAACAAGATCCCCTGCAACATTTACAAACATAATGAGTTCATTTCTTCCTATTTTCACTCCATCCTGAAACTGCAGGGACCCAATAGTAGTAGCATAAAACAGCCTAGGGCTAGCCCTCTAGTTCTTCCACTAAGACAGAGAAATAAATAAAATAAAATTCTCTTCTAATTGCCCTGCAGACATTTATACTCATCCTGGGTAAGGCTGCCATTAAAATGGTGATATTTTGAAATGATTCCTTTGTTTCCTTATTTTCTAAGCTTTCCCTGTCATCTTACACAAAGTCACTGGCACAGAGGGACCTGTTCCATAAAGGAAAACAGGGAGGGACTGAGCAAAATGCATGCAGCTGGGAGAGACATCTGGAATATTATCATCAACCCTCTTGACTTGAAAACTGATATACTTAGACAGCAGCTCCAAAACTAAATATCCCAACCAGAGGTGGAGGCACACATGCTAAAAAAACAAGTCGACAGCTTTATTGTCATTGCCCAAGGAAATGCCACTATGATTTGGAAACCTGCACCAAAATGATCATTCTCCACTAGGTTTTGGAAATTTAACCTGATACAGATTTATGTTAAAAAAGTAACACTAGGAGAAAAAGTAATTCCAAAATCTTCTCAACCTACAAACCTCCAAAAATATTAGATGACAACTAGGATACTTGATATCTTTTCCAAAAACTTGGCCATATTCCTACTGAAGATAGGGTGGGGATAAAAGGGATATTTTAAAAATACAATGTTTAATACTAACTCAAATCCCTTTAAGAAGATAAAAATAAATAGAGAGGAGTAAAGAAAGTGGACCACTGAGGGGGCTGTCCTGCCTTTTGAGTTGCAGACATTGTAATCCCCCCATGAAGCATCTGTTGAATTACTCATGAATATGTCTCAACACAACACCCTTTGACTGCTGTTTCCCTCATTTAATTTTTTTAATGCACACAGCTGAAGTATGGGCCTTTTTAAGCTGATTTGGGAAGTGGTCTCTGCTAATCATTTAGATTCTACTTATACTGAGAATTTCTCTACCACCCACTCCCACATACACACACACACAAACACACACTTTTTCACTTGGACTCCACATTTATTCAACATTATTGGTTATCTTTGATAGGACTTTTGAAGTATACAGGAAAAGGAAAAAAAGCTTCCTGCAAATGTACCTATTCAGACTATGGTGACATTTTTATATGATCAGGAAAATTAACCATTAATCTTTAAGCTGTATTACAACAGACCTCCCAGGCTCCTTACCCTGTCCCCAAATGTTGGAAAACACATTAAAATGTACAAATTCTTTTGTTAATTTTTTCCTCACCAAATACTATGATTAATTTGAAATTCTGACAGACAATATGCCTGGACAACTGTAACCAAATTTTATTAGCTTGAAAATCCAAATAAGGTGACCAAATGTTTGAAGACACAGCCAAACCATATGCTAGGGAGCACATAACAGTAAAAGCAAGAGACGAGTTGACACTAAAGGATGGTAGATCAGAGACATCCATTGTATGTACTACTGAGTGAATTTTTAAAAAGAAAAACTGTCTTTCAATTTTGACGTGGCTGTTTTGATGTTGTCATATTTTAAAAAAAGATTCTTACCTTATTGTGTTATATAATACTTTACATACCAAGAGCCATAAACCTTATAGGTCAAAACTGGAGATGCACAACATCCACAAGGTAAGGCTCTAAGGCCTGGCCAAACTGGCCTCTGGAAAAGGGAAAGACACATTGAGATGCCTGTTGGCTTTTCCCATCCCTCAGCAGCCAGGGATCCATGGTTCCAACAAGCTTCCTTGTAGGCAAGTCTCAGACTGGTGGCAAGTAAAATCTCCAGGGAAGCAGAGAGTGACCTGGCAATGTATGCACACAACAGAAAACACATCTAATATCTGTTTCCATAGAAAAGGATAAGATGTGGCAAAGTGGACAGGCTAATAATCCTTTAGGTTCCATTGTTTATCCATCACTTTTATTTTTCCATATTTTTATTGGTGCATGATAATCTATCACTCTTCTAATCACTCTCTTACATTTTCTGTATCAAACACTATGCTAAGGACTAAGTATCCATGCATCTCTATAAAATTAAATTCTATATTTTTTCCAAATCACCTAAAATACCTAGATAGGCTTCTTCTCCATACTCAGAGGTCATTTAAAAATATAGATATCTGAGATAACTTGATGATTATCCCTCCAGAGAAGATGATTGTTGCTTATTTTTTGAAGTTGCTTCCAATCATGGGCAAATCTATGGGTATGTTCCATGGTAACTAGCATCAGGCTAATGATTCTCCATAGAATAAAGTGTTCTACCATTTAGGAGCTCATAATCGAGTGAACCATCAATTTCCAGCACACTTTAACATACATTACCTTAGTCAGTCTCAAAACAATCCTACTATGCAGCCAGAGTAGGTATTATTACTCACATTTCACAGAAGAGACAACTGAGACAAGATGACATTTTGACATACTGAATGTGTTCAATGGAGAAGAGCTGGAACTAGAACCCTAATTCTTTGATTCCTCATTGGGTTCCCTTTACATTCCACCTCAGTGCCATTCTGATGGGAATATTCACAGAAATATGGAGTGTTCTGAATGAATCAAGCCTCTAATGCATCAAATACTACAACAAAAAAAAAAAAGCTCTTTAAAAGTATGAAGGGTTCTCCAATCCTAGGATACATTAGGCGTATGCCCTAGTGATAGAGCAATTAAAACATAAAGGCTCTCCAGACAAAGCTCTGTAGAGATTTGGGGAGTATTTCTCAAAAAATAAAATAAGAAAATATCTGTTTTTCTCAGGAGAAAGGGTGTGGATTTTCTTTAGCTTTGGGGGGAGAACAGAAACTCACTTAAATTCTTTCCCTTGTCCTCCTGAGCTCACTCCTACTTATAACTATAAAATATTACTGCAAAACTCATCTCTTAACCAGTACATCTTTATCCATTCCTTTGTGGCCTGCAGATTCAACAATTTTAACATGCACAATTTAGAGCTGCCCTTGAAGACCACCTAGAAATTCGGGTGCTTCCAAGGTGGCATGCAGGCCATCTGCCCAAAGTAACCAACCATATGGATATTATTAAGCCTATCTCTGTTCGTCCTCTCAGATAACCTACTTGCTTATGAGAGCATTTCACAGCCCAGAAAGCCTAAGGGGGTTAAGTCTCAGTTGTTCTTGAGGCTGCCAACTCTCTCAGACTACCTCAGGGTAATTAACATCACACAGGACTCCCAGATCATTGAGAGAACTCTGAAACTCTTTTCTAGAAGAACTCATCTTAAGATCTCATTTTCTTTTCTTCTCTGACAAAGTCAAATCACCTGATAGCCTTCCAGTTAAAGGAATGAGGCCCATCTGTTCAATTAGACTTTCCTTGAGTTCACCTAGCAAATCTGCACAAGTTAATTATTTACAATTCTTTTTCATCACCATGCAGAAGCCTAACTTGACAGTAAGTATCAGGTAAAATTCTTACCAACAAACAAGAACAATTAACTGGAATGCTTGGTCGCACTCCACTTGTAAAAAGAAAAGGCAACTCACACAAATAAAACCTTGATATAATTTTTTCCCAGAAAGGTTATATAAGGTGATGCTCTGTGGTTAGACTCATTCCAGTCTTTGACATCATCTACGTTTTAGTAGAGAGTAAATAAATACTAAGCATATACCTAGTAATTTAGACACCAGGGATATAATGCAGAAAACACAAGAAAATGACTTTCTTTGAGGCATTTGCATTCTGTTAGAAGGAGACAAACAATAAACATGAAATCAAAGAGATATATAGAATAATTTCAGGTACTAAGTGCTCTAGGGCATTATGATAGAGAATGACTTAGGATTAGAGAAGGCAGTTTTAACTGAGAGTCTGGGAGGTGAGGGAGGATTCAGGGAAGGCCTCCTTAAGGAGATAACTTTTGATTAGAGACCTGAGTGATAAGAGGTAGCCTTGTGAAAATGTTAGGGAAGAGTAATACAAACAAAAAAAAAGGTAAGTGCAAAGTCCTGGAGAAGGAACAATAGTGGAATGTGTTAAGGAAAACCAATGTGGCCAAGAAATGATAGCCCACATGATAGTGATGGATATTTTGCAAAGTGATCGTATCAAGGATCAATTTTAGAAGTAGATTCACAGAATTTGCTCAGGGTTTTGGGAAACATCTGTGAGTGAATGGGAAGAGCCAAAGATGACTCTCATATATTCGGCCTACATCCCTTTTTGGTAATAACTAGTGAAATCTTTAATCCTACATTCATTAAATGATCCAGGGATACTCATTAAATTGTACTGACATGGGCTGAAAAGCTATACTAGGACTGCTTGAGAAACTTTCCACAGTGTTGAAAAACATTACCTGTCTGAAGACAAAGTTATCTCTGCTATAATTTTTTCATGTTTTAAATGGTTTATTATTTTTAATTGTTATATACTAGTTTCTTTATTTAGGGGGTACAGTTCTATAATTAGATGCATGTATAAATGTGTAATCATCAAAATCAGAGTGGTTGGCATTTCTATCTCCTTGAATATTATCATTTCTATGCGTTGGGAACCTTTAAAGTCTTCTCAAGTTATTTTGATATGTATAATTATGGTAGACTATAGTTGCCCTATTGTGCTATAGAACATTAGAGCTCTTTCCCCACATACACTGTATTTGATACCTATTATCCACTTCTCATGATCCCCCACACCCTCCCACTCCTAGCTTCCAGTGACCTCTATCCCATGCTCTACTTTTGTGTGCATCCACAAGATAGTGAGAATATAGAGTGTTTGCTTTTCTGTGTCTAGCTTATTTCACTTGACATAATGTCCTTCAGTTCAATCCATGTTGTTGAAAAGGACAGGATTTCCTCTTTTGATGGCTGAATAATATTCCATTATGTATATATACAAATTTTAAATTTATTCATCCATCAATGGACATCTTGGTTGGTTCCATGTCTCAGCTATTGTGAACAGTATTGTAATAAATATGGAAGTGCAGCTATCTCTTTGGTATGCTGATTTCATTTCATTTGGATATATACCCAGAAGTAGGATAAATAGATCACCCTTCCATTCTAAATGGTTTAAAATGCTATCTATAGGAAGAGAAGGGCTCAAAGATGATTTATTGTATTTATTTTCAGTTCTGATCACAGGCATTTGTCTGTAAGGTATCCTTAAAATTAATCTCCTATCTGTACATTCGTTGATGCCCCAATGAAGATGTTTCTGAAGTTGGTTAGATTCTACTCCTAGAGAAATCTGAATTCCAGAAGTGAGTCTTACTTCCCAATTTTATCAAAATTCTTATGTGTTCATAACCTATATTATTTGACACTCAATTTTATTTCCTTTGAGATTCTGGTCTGGGTTACAGGCTATTTCTTGTATCAGTCAGTAACATTGATTTTCCAACCCACTGAGTAAAGAAGCCTGTCCTAGGTGTCTGGGAATAAATAGGAGCATCCATATATACCCCTGAGTCCAGTATGCAGACAATAAAAGAGTCAGATGAATTCATCAGGAACAGTTTCTAGATAAAAGGGGCATTTAAAAAAAATATTTGGAGATAAAGGAGAATTCAAAAATAGTTCAAGAGGTATGTAAGAATATATTTGTGACCAAAAAACACAACAGCAAAAAGCCCATAATTGTATGTCACATTAAATTGTAGCTACTATTGACTAAGGTACTGTTAGTTCTCGCTTGGGTTCACACTAACATTTTTTTCTGTGAAATAGCATATGTATGTATATGTTTGGAAGAGAGGGTGTTTAGATGGGACAAAAACCATTTGTTTTTAAAAAATGTTATTGCCGTGAAATAATTACATCATAGTAGAAATCAATATACTGCAAAGGGGAAATTAGAAATCATTGCTCAAGACCAAAGTGCTCTAAATACTATCTTATTTATAATTTCATAAACCACATTTTTCATGTAAAGATGAGGTTCATTAAAAAGGTAATCTCCAAAGAATATTTTGTTTTATTTTAAATTAGTTTGAGGAACCAACATTGAAAAGCAAAATCCATTTACGCTTTGGCAAATAAATGAAGAAAGATTTCATAGCAAACCTTTAAAGCAACCCCATTACATTAGTCATTGTTTCAAACAAAATAAACAGCCTCTTTCCTGAACATGGTGGTAGTATGAATGAAGTAATCATAAAGAGAATTAAACTAAAGTCCCATTGCACCAAGTTTGAAATTTGACTTCCAAATGTTGGTATCCTGCTGCTTCTCTCAGAACAGACAGAAAAACACACTCACACATACAATGAGGGTACTAATAGTGTATTATTGAAATGTATTATATGTGAAAACAGCAGGAAGAAAACTGCCCCATCAGCCAGATTCTGAAGAATACATTTGCTCCATTTTCTTGCTCTGAGGTTTTGGCCAATAATACAAACAGAAACGTTGAGAATATCTTAATGCATAACTAAGGAGCTATCTACCGGTAGAACTAAGTACTGGAGCACTTGCTTAGCATGCATGCAGCCCTGGATTCCATCTCTAGCACCAAAGAAAAAAGAAAGGGAGAGAAAGCAGAAATATAAATAATGTCAAGGCAGCTGAGATAAATTGATGCAGTATAGATCAATATAAAGTTGTTGAAGGTGAGGGGCTCAAAGGACACCTCCAGTTTTAGAGTTGACATACAGAGGACAAGCATCATTTCTCATAGTTCGCTGTTAGTCTTGTCTTAAAACATTCCTATCTGTAACTGCCCAAAGAGCTGACCTGCTGGGACTGTTCTACAATCTTTTACAAGATTATTTCCCAACATCACAAGAATTGAGACAGCAAATATATTAAAATTGTCTTCAAATATTTGAAAGATGATATTTTAAAGATGGATTGGACTTGTTCTGTGAGGTCCTAATGGACAAAACAAAAATCAGGGTTAGTATTACAGTGATAGAGATTTTAGATTAATGTAAAAATAATGCTCTAATATGGCAAGTGATAGATAAAATAGGCTGTCTCCATAGATAGTGAGCTGTTCATCATTGACAGGCATTAAGAATATGCTAATGACCACTTGTCACAAATGTTGAATAGGGGACTCTGTAATCTGATGAATGACTGCAGGTGGCTAGTGTTTCCCAACACTGATTGCACATAAAATCTCTTAGAGAGTTGTTTTATTTTATTGAGATTGGGGGTCTCACTATATTTTCCAGGCTGACCAAAAACTCCTGGGCTCAAGTGATCTTCCCACATCAACCTCCTGAGTGCTAGGACTATGACCTCTGGGCCACAAAATAGCTCCCCTGTGGGGAGCTATTTTAAAATACAGATTAATGGGTCTTATATTTGGGCTTCAAGATGATAATGCCATGGGTTCCAATAATCTTTTTTTAAACCAGCACCCCAAGGGATCCCAACACAGAAGACCAAGAGCCACTCTTTGAGAACATTCAACTCTACAATATATAAGGGAATCTCTGCTTTGATGATTTGCTTTTTTTCCCCTATGCAAAGGATGTAGGAAAGAGGCTGGATGCTTGACTTGTGGCACAGAAAAAAAAGGCTGAGGAGAAGTAGGTGGGGCCTATCTGGCAGGAAGTATCTTGAGAGTGAGCTTACTGAGTTGGAGCCACCTCCTCCAGTGTTTTTGTCAGGGAGGGAGAGAAAGGAAAAATCTTTCTTCTTATCAACAAGGACCAATGGAAGATGACTGTTTGAGGGGCTAGGTTCTAAGTTTGGGCTGGCATTATCACATTAATGCTTTTTGAAAGCTGTAGGGAGCCCCAAGTGCTGGTCTCTAGAGAAGCTCAAGTAATGGTATCTGTCTGGAATATGTAGACAACAAAGTTTGTGAAAACTATAAGAGGGAAAACAAAATGAAACAGCAGGTGAATCATACCCAGAAACCTCAAAATGTTTGTAATTTTAACCTACCTTTTTCTCCTATGATCCAGATAACACCTTCCCTTTTCTATTGCTCGTTTACTGGATGAGTCTTAGTCAAACAGGACTGTTGTATTTATGAACCCCGAAGGAAGCCCCATGGTTCCAACTTCCCATCCTAGATGAGTCATGTCCAAGCATAGGTTATTTATCAGTGAAGATTTTCAATTGGAATAACCTAAGTAATGGCTGTAGATAAGAGGAATTCCTTAGGCAAAAAATGGGACACATATTGAATATAGACCAGCAGCATGGAAAGTTCTAACCATGGCAAAGAAACTCTGTCCTACTTTTCTTTAGCTCATCCTTTCCCTTCTCTTTCATTCCTTTATCTGCTGGGTCTTGGGTGGCCAGGACTGTTATATTAGCATTTTTTCAGAGGCTTCAGGGAACCCCTTACCTCAACTATCCCTACCTAGAAGAACTTAAGTGAATATCCCTAGATGCTAATCAACATGTGAAAATAAAACCATTGAGGCTGCAATGAAGTCAGGGCACATGAAATTTTATAAAAAGGAGAAGATAGATCAGTTGCTTAGAAACACCAGCCAACATGAAGAAGCTGGCCTACCACCACTTCCCCTAACTCTTTCCCCATCTAAAATGCAGAGTCTCAAGTGGTCAGGTTTTCTGAGATGGCGTTTTTACAAAGGATAAAGGAAGTCCCATGTTTGAAAGTTCCCCACTCTAGAGGACAATAGGTGGATATAAAGAGCTGGGCTTTACCTGGGGAAGCTCATGTATTAAAGTATGAGTCAGAGGACTAGGGCTATAGCTCAGAGGCAGAGCACTTGCTTAGCATGTGTGAGGCACTGGGTTCGATCCTTAGCACTGCATAAAAATCAACAAATAAAATAAAGACATGCTGTCCTTCTACAGCTACAATAAACTTAAAAATATGAGTTGGAGTTTTGGGCAAAAGAAATCTCTTGGAAAATGAAAAGGGACAGAATGAGCAATTACACCAAGAGCTTTAAACTCTTAGCCATTAACCAAAAATCTCTCCTACTGACATGTTATCCCCCTTCTGTCTTTGTCTTTTTACGTACCTTTTATGATGAGGCAGCTCTACTGTGTTACTGTTTCAGAGAGCCTCAGGACTCAAAGTTCCCAACTTAGTGGGCTATATCTGGGTAGACATGAAGCTGGTCGCCAGGAAGAGCTCAAAATTCAGAGAATGTAAATGCTATCAGAAAGAGGAACAGAAAGGGGAGATACTGGGGAATGATATTGACTGAATTACTTTGTTATGTTCATGCACAAATTGTAACAATTCGACTATTTGTCATTATACATAATTATATTATGTATAATTATAATGCACCAATAAAAATATGGGGGAGGCAGATTTTAAAACTGGTACAGAAGAAAAAGATGAACTATAACTCTGGAATTTCTTTCCCTTTAGCCAGAGACACTTCTGTAACATTCTACTCCATATTTCTTACTCCCTTTTCCTTTATGTATTTGACCTGTTGGGTCTGGACATTGGGCAGCCAGTGCAGCTGAATTCATTTCTTAAAGGCACTAAGGAGAACATGGATTCAACCTTCACCACATAGAAAATTTGTGGGTGGACAGCCTCAAGTGCCCATGTGGCAGGATAAAGTTTCCTGGGAGCAAGCAAAAGTAATTGGTGAGGAGAATATGGGCTGGACCCTGTCAATCTAGTATCCCTATGAAGGAGCATCAGTGAGGGTGCATCTTTCTGAAAAACAGTGGTATGATGGGTAGCAACGAAACTGAAATCCTGGCTCTTAGGCCTTAAAGGAAGGAATGAGATTCCTGTGGTTTTTCCTCCATCCCTTTCATTGCCATCCATTGCCATTTTAACATTGTATGGTTGTTAGGTAAACAGAAGAGCGATTATCAAAGACACCTATCCAAGGAATGAACATGAGGTGTCTTGAACATGGGCAGCAGGGTAGTGGCAGGAGCATTACAATGCTCAAGCAGGAGAGAAATGTTTTCCAGCCCAGAGACCAGATTACCCAGCCTAGATTGTAATATGGTCTGCAAAACATACCATGTTGCAAAATGATATATTTTGCGTATCTGTTTGATTGTACTATCTTCATACATAACCAGTGAACAAGAACAGTTCATCAATTTTATAATCAATGCAGCCTTCGCTGATTAAGGAGTAAGCTGTGGACATTGCTATGATTCATATTGGGTGAAGTTGGAACTGTTAACAAGGTGGATAAATATATTGCTCATATCTATGATGAACACTTAACAGGACCCTTTCCTTCTTTCTAACATGCTTTGCAGTGTCTTCATCTCCCATGCAAAAGTTTGGCTCCCAACTATTGCAAAAAAGTGACCTCTCCCTTTCCCCTTGATAGAGAGTCATTTTTCTATCTTTTATGGAGATGAGATCAGTTTTTGTAAGGCTGGATCCAATTTTTTTTCATTGTATTCCACTGGGACCCTTGCTGTTACCATGGATACCTCTTTCTGCCCTTGGCACTTTGGGGATGCCTCACAGCAGACATTGTAACAGGACCTCCCACCTTGATTTGCTTTGTACTGATATTTTTTGTCTTCCCAGGCAATCTCTGAGCTTGCCCTTCTGCCAGCCCAAAGATTAACAAAAACTACTTTAAAATATTTGTTATCTTTCAAGCTTTCCTTTCTTTTCTTCCAAAATCTTTGGGTATCCAACACAGCTGGACCCTACCTTAAGTAATCCATATATCAGAAAATTCACAAGTGATAAAAGCAATTAATAGTAATTACTCAGATTAGAAACATATTCTTCCCTGGAAAACAGAAATCCCTTAGTGCATTTTGATGTTTACAGATCATTACTTGTCAGAGAAACCTAGGAGGAGGATTTTCTGAAATAAACATAAACTAGTCCATGCATTGATGGAATAAAATTTGATTTTCAAAAATGAATCTAATTTATGACATGGCTTTCTCTAGGAAGTCATCTGTTACATAATTTAAGGCAAAGTCTCATCTAGGAAAGCAGTGCAAAACCGCACAAACCAGGGAAAGGAAAGTTCAAAGATGTTTGAAACTTACTTCCTGTGATTGAGCCAATCTGAATAGGTAAGGTTACATCATTCCAGCAGTCTGATAGTTAATTTTGGAGTCTACTTTACACATACTGGTCACTTTTTCAATGTTTTTGGATCTACATCTTCCTAATGCTATACTATATATGCAGCATGTGCCATGTTGCTAAGACTGAAACAATGAGAAACTTAAAAGTTTTCATTCCTTGATTTTGTTCAGATTTGTAAACTTAATGTTGCATTAATAGTCTATTTTGCATATCTGTTTGATTGTACTATCTTAAAGATTCATTTAAACCTGGGGAGGACAGCATGACTCCTACCTGCTTCTCATTAATAACATACTTTTCAGCAGGTAGATAATGAATGACTTGGATATAAATCAGAAGAAATGCAGATTACCACTAGGTGCAGTAGGGGGGAGGAAATCCATTTTCTCCACAACACTGACAAGCAATTTTGAGGCTGAATGTAGAGAAATCAAGTCTAAAAGAGAGATGACTATATAGAAGGCTCCTAATTAAATATTCTGTTGTCTTTACATGTCAGACTGTGCAGAAAAAAATCATCCTAATGGAAATTAAATTTTCTAAGTGGCTTTAAAAATCTTTGGTTAATAGAAACAAGTCATCTAATTATGGAGAAGGAAACCAGATAACTGTTGGCCACAGCTTATCCTAATAGCAGTGACAGGTCTGCATAAACATACTTTAGTTTGTTGCTATTGTTAGTAGCACCCTTGGTGGGTTTGGGGTATGGGAGATAGTGGAGAGTTAGCACTTCAGCTGACAAAGGTTTACCACTGGTTGATCAGAGTTAGAATAGAAGGCAAGCAGGAGAGTCTTAAAAGAAAAATACATAAAAGTATTATTAGCCCACTCGAATTTTCTGGAAAATGAGAGAAAATAACATTCTTGCTCAAGATATAGAGGGTCTGTTTTTCAAATTACTGTATTTCTTTGGTGATAGATTACTGGCACAGAAATAAGGACTTAAGGGAAATGCATTTCAAACCAATGATTGCTAATAAATTATCCTACCAGCCACAGGTAGGATAATTTCACAGGCACTAGAAAATGCATGAAATTTGCAAAGGCAACTCAGGCTTTCAATTTCCTTTTTTTATTGTAAGTTCTTTAGGATTCAACATGGCTTCCTACTACAGTTTGATTATTGATCTTTACCAAATATAAGTGAAAACTGTATCTACTGGAACTTAAGTCAAATGAAATAATGTTGTAATTAGGCTTACTTTGGAGGGTTTTCAGACTTTGGTTTTATTTCTGTTCAATAGTGGTAGTGAATATACAGGCCTGAACATTAAAAAAAAAACAGTTAGTTGCTTCTTTGGGGAAAAGAAATTCTGCTTCAGCTCATGAGTCTTTTTTTTCTTATTTTTTTTAAAGATATACATGACAGTGAAGTATATTCTATTCCTTTTTTAACTTTATTTTGTTTTATATTAGGATTTGACTAGCAAATCTATAATTTGGCAGCATTTGTTTTAGTTTGGGCTCTTGGTATACGTTGGGTCAATTCTCTAGTTACTATATAACAGCAATCAAGTCAAATGACTATAACATTAAACCTGCCTAATTCCCAAAGTTTTACCTCCATAGGAAATGTTGGTCCTCTACTCCCTTTGGTGACTCAGATAAGGCAAATATACAGTTGTGACCTTAACGTAACTATATAACACAGTTTAAAAGTGCTAGGCAAAGGCATTTGTGAGTACTTGACAAAGTTATTTAGAATTCTTAGAAGAAAGCATCTCTAGAGATTCTACCACTTTCAATTTTGATTATACTAAATTCTTCAACCCATATATCAGAGCAGATACCGGAAAGAACCAGTTAAAAAAATGGGGAAATTGTGAGTTATCACCTGGCTGCTCACTCCTGTTGGAATTCTTCCCTTGGGAAGAAAAGTTGGAGAGAGATGACCCAAACAACTTAATGTAGGAATTTATGAAACCAAGAAAAGAAAATCAAGCTGGTCACAACTTAAAGTAGCATTCTGTATTTTTTTTCAAAAATATTTTCTTGTATAATGATCCACTCTTTTGAAAGAAATTATGTTTTTTGGACAGGAATAACAAGAATAGTTTTTCATGGCATTCTTAGATCCAGGAGGTCATTTATTTTCAATTTACACAAATAGGATAAATTTAAAGGAAACAGTCCCTGCATGTGTCTAAGGAATTTTTGCCCAGGAAAATAATACAGTTTACCTTTCTCTGGAGAGGCCTTCCATAAACACAAGCTGGGAAAGCTAGCCCAGAGCTACAGATTACCTCTGAATAAAATAGGAGTTATGTCCCTAGCTCCCCTGTTCCTCAGCCTAGGCTATAGCAAGCCCCCCAATTGGTGCAGGCAAGACTTCCATTTGATGCACTCATCACCTCCATCATCAGAGTAAATCAGACAAAGTAGTTCTTGTTGTCCTTTTACTGCCTTTTAACACCTCTGTTTTTCCTTTACTTAAACTATGAGATCTGTGCTATTCAAGAGGATACCCACTAGCTATATGTAACTACTTAAATTAAAATTACATTTGAAATCCAGTTCTTCAGTAGCACTAACCACATTTCAAATGCTTAACAGACATGTGTGGCTACAAATTAGCATATCAGCACAGCTAAAGAACATTTCATAAAGTCCCATTGGATGACCCTTCTATCATCTCTTTTAGCTTCTTGAGCATAATTACCACATCTGACACATCTTCATTCCCCACAGACTCTACCATAATGCCTGATACAACTATTGAATAGAGGATAAATTTAGGGTTGTCATGAGCTAAACTAAATTTATTTCATCTCAAGGCAGAAACTATTACTGTCCACATTTTTCAAATGAGGAAACTGAGGCTCAGATTTGCCCAAAATCACAGAGCTAATAAGTACAAAAATCAGGTGTTTATAACCTCAGGACCTGTTCTATACACCAAAAGAAGACATCACATAACTACAAATTTTATCTTGGACAGGCAGGCCCCTCCCAGAGCATTGGTGACTAAGTGGTTTCTCCACAGCACTCGCATTGGCCAAAGCAAAATAAAGACAGTATGGAATCAGGGTTTGAGCATGAAGAATGTTGATTTCTATTTATGTGTGACTATCAGATTAAGTGGCTATTTGACTACTCCCCTGTAAATGAACTAACAGCAAAATAGTTGTTTTATCTGCCATTTTGCCATTGCCTTGACCCAAATGATGAAGATTAGTGAAACCAAATCATTTTGTGAAGTCACCCTCACTTGCTATACTTACCAGAAGGTTCTGTAACTTAAGCCTCCATGCAGCAGAACTTGTGCCAGGACACGCAAATGCCAGAAAATCAATTTTCCTGCAGCTTTCACAGTCAGTGTGTTTGCCAGACAAAACCCCAGCCAGCCACTTTTTTTAATCAGCGTAGCGCCTTTAGAAATAATACTTACCACACCACTTCTAACACAGCAAGGAGGAAAAGACTTATATCTAAGCCCAACTGTTCAAAATGGAGAGCCACAGGAGAAGGTGAAGTGTGAATATATTGAAATTGAACATTTTAGTGGCCCCATTTAGCCTTATAAGGTGTTCTCTGCCAAGTATCTAGTGAGTTAGCCTTGATTCAAGTCTGTGCCTCCAAAATACTGACAGCACTTACCCTGACACCATTCTTCCTGCCATCCACATATGCATATGTCTTCATGTGCCCCTGACTTATCAGGGTGGCACTCCATCTTGTCCTCCCTCCCTAAAATCTATCTTGATTTCCCCCAGATCTTCTGGCACAAATTCTCAAATAAACTACATCATACAAAGGTGATGTATATGGGTTGTGTTAGCTTCCTATTTGCCATGAGAGCATAATCTAATTCGTTAAGGACTTACTAGGGGCACTGTGCTGGGGCTTTGTATGAATTATCTCATTTAATATTCTGTCTTCATTGCTCAGACAATTATTAGAGACCTAGAGAAATTGAAGTAACTTGTCCAAACAGAAGGCATTATCTCTAATGGTAGGATTTAGGTAGGGCCCTATAACAGGCTACTGGGTCATTTTACTGATGAATTTTACCTCAGAGAATGTTGTATAGTCTTCAAATTGAACCAAAGAAGAAGATTAGGCTCTGTAAAATCATGTTCAAAGACGAGTCAGAGAAATAAACCTCAACCAGTTCACACTTTAGTCAATGTAGTCCCTAGCAATTCGTCCACTGGGAGGCAGTGTGTAATATTAGGAAAAGCACAGGGTTTGGACGCCAAATGACCTAGATTTGAATGCTAATTATGTCACCTTATCTATGCAACCTTGGAGTTACTACTTTTCTTCTCTAAGCTTTGGAAGGAAAGAGAGGGAGTGAAGATAGACTTTGGTGTCAAATGATCCAGGTTTAAATTGCAACTATTCATTTATTCATTCAGTTAATATTTGTTGAATATATGCTATGTGACAGCCACTGTGTAAACAGCTCAAAACAAAGTCCTTTTGCTCATTATGGTGAGAAAAAAAAATATGTATATACCATGCTTTGTTTAGTGTTAAGTGAAAAGGAGAAAAATCAGGTTAAGAGACAAAATATTGGGGATGCTGTTTCATCTCAGCTGATTGAAGAAAGTCTTTCTGATATCTGAATGAAGTGAGGGAGCAGGACATGCAGTCATGGAGTAGTATATGGTAGGCAGAAAAGCACTTCAGACAGAAGAGCCCAAGCAAAGTCCCTGACATGGAAATGAGCTTGGCTGGTTTGAAGAAAAGTTCTCATACAGTTTGAGAGAAGTGAAAGAGGAAAAGAATGTTATGAAATAAGGACAGCAAAGACAATAAGCCAGAACTTATTGGGCTGGGCTTTCTAAGTCTTAATAAAGATTTTAGGGGCTGGGGTTGTGGGTCAGCAGTAGAGCGCTCACCTGGCATGTGCAAGTCCCTGGGTTTGATCCACAGCACCACATGAAAATAAATAAATAAATAAATAAATAGATAAAGATTTAGGTTTCATTCAATTTGATAGGAAGTCATTTAGAGGACTTTGAACAGAGGAATGACATAATCTAATATACGTGCAAAATGATCACTCAGACATCCATGTGAATAGAAAATTTGAAGAGCAGGGAAACTGCTTAAGAATTGATCAAAATATTGCAGGTGACCAATGGTTGGTTTGGATTAGGGTGAAGGTGGTTGCATTTTGAATATATTTTGAAGACTGAGCTGGCAGGTTGTGCAATATGAGGCAAAGAAAAAAGTTAAGGATGAGTAAGATTTGGGCCCAAGCAACTAGACAAATTGGATGGTGGAGCCATTTTTTTGCTGTACAACACTGGCAAGAGTAGCCAGCATGGATAGGAAGAATCAGGAGTTCTATTTTTTCCATGCAAAGTTGGAGATGCCTATGAGATCTTCAAGTAGAGATTTCAGGTGGGCAGTTGGATAAATGAGCCTTAAGTTTAGTGATGTCAGGGCTGGATATTTAACCAGCTGTGTCATCTTGAACAAGTAAATTAACTTCTATAAGTCTTAATTACCTCCTCAAGAAAACAGGGATAATATGGGTTTCACAAGATCATCTGTTTTTTAAAACTGGGGATCAAACCTGGGGAGGGGGCTTAACCCCTGAGCCACATACCCAGACCGTTTTATATATTTTAAGACAGGGTCTTGCTAAGTTGCTTAGTGCCTCACTAAGTTGCAGAGGCTGGTCCTGAGCCACTGGGATTACAGGTGTGCACCACCATGCCTAGCACAAGATCATCTTAAGCAATACTTATACATTGTGTGAAGCACCATTCCTGGTGTGTGTCAGTGCTCAATAAATTGTAGCCTTCTAATTGTCAGTATTCATTGCAATAACTGGAAGTGAGTTATTGCTATTGTAGGATCATCCTTAATTGTTCTAAATTCAGATCACAGAGTAGAATCACCTAAGAAGCATTGCTTTTAAATGTTGGCCCCACCTTGGGCCAATTAAATTAGAATCACTGGAGAAGTCATCAATAGTTTCCCAGGGATATATCACCAACAGATAGAGAACATATGAGCTGGCTTTAACAGAACTTTTCATCCTTTTAATTCCTTTCAAGTACATAACACTCCTTAAAACATTAAGTAGAAAATTTGGGCTCTTCTGGATATCCTAAGTAAATCCTTTATTTTCTTTATTGCTTTTTTCCCCTCAATATGAAAATAATTCTCTCTCTGGGGACCTGGAAGAAATGGCCACTGTGGAAACAAAATATTGCAATTCCAGGATAGATTATTCTAACAGTATACCATTTTTTTTCCTTTCACTTCTTAAGATGCACATTGTCAGATTTGGTGTCTGCACTACAATTAATTGATTCAAGAATAACAAGAGTATTGAACATATCTTTTGAATATTTTAGTTATAGAAAGTAAAAATACAGTTGGTCAGGGGTGATAGGTTCTGAATTGCAGAAGATAAAATTTTATTGAGAGAAATGACCCTGGAGTGTTCAATAGTGATAGCAGGCCTAGAGGCAATGTATGGCTTGGGAAACAGGGAATTTAGGCTTTGCTCTATTTAGTAGTAAAAAGGTATGGCAGGCACACTTTCTCTGTGGCCCATTCTTTATTTGGAAAACAGAGTCTACAGTCTCAACATGAAGGCACATAGTCAGCAAAGTCAGCTTTTCAATATACACACACACACACACACACACCTTGTTTACCCAGTTGGTATATCCACCATTAAGCTATCATTCCGTTGGGTGTTCTGTTTGTTTGTTTGCTATAATGCAAGTTCTCCTTTTAGGAGAATCACACTTTATTGTCTATCATTTATACCTCAGTATAAACATTTACCATCTTTTTCTGATATCAGGGTGGGGTGGGGAAGGACATATTGTGCCTAGTAAGGAACATGGGGAAAGGAGGGGTAAAGATGGCACCACTCAGGAGAGGGAGTGAAAATTGAGGAGTATCTGCAATAATAAAAGTTGACTCACAGGCTGGGGTTGTGGCTCAGTGGTAGAGCCCTTGCCTGGCACATGTGAGGCACTAGTTTTGATCCTCAGCACCACATAAAAATAAACAAATAAGATAAAGGTATTGTGTCCATCTACAACTAAAAAAATATATTTTTAAAAAAGTTGAGTCACAATATTACTTGATAAAAATCCTCATAGTCCATTATTACATATTTTCATTCTCAAAATAAGGAGGAAAATAAAACTTGTCAATTTCTGGTTTTAAAAGTGGGATTTATATGTTCATTAAAAGCAAGATACCTTTGTCCTCAAGCTCACATTTCAGGGTAGGAATACTAACAATAAAATGCCCTTTGAAGTTAGGCATCATTTCAAGCAGAATTTGGGTGGACCCAAGCCCAGTCCTACTATATGACTGATAATCATTCAATAGCCTATCTGGGGAAAATGTAGTGTATTGTAGTAGTTAAGAACACAAACTGAAGCCTACATGGGTTCCCAGCTCCCCATGTACCAGCTATGTGGCCTTGGCAATTTACTTAACTTCTCCGTGCCTAAGTTTCTGCATTTTAAAAATAGGGTAACAAAATAATCTATTCCTTAGAGTTGTTATGAGGATTATATGAATTGGCACATGTAAAACACATAAAGTAGAGCCTGGTACAAAGTATGTGCTCAATTAAATGCTAGTTCATGAATGTTTTCCCCACTCCATTAGCAGGGTTTCTCAACCTTACCACTATTGACATCTGAGACGAGTTAATTCTTGGTTTTAGGGACTGTGCTGTGCATTGTAGGATTTTTAATAGTGTCCCTAGCTTATACTCATTAGATACCAGTAGTGCTCCACTTTACAGTTTATGACAATTTAAAAAATCCCAGCAGCTCAGGAGGCTGAGGCAGGAGGATTGCAAAAGAGAGGTGCTAAGCAACTTACTGAAACCCTGTCTCTAAATTAAAAAAAAAAAAAAGAAATACAAAATAGGGCTGCAAATGTGGCTCAGTGGTAGAGTGCCCCTGAGTTCAGTCCCTGGTACCAAAAAAAAAAGTCTCTAAATGTTGCTGAATATTTCCTGGGAGACAAAATTATTTCTGATTGGGAGGCACAGAAGTAAAGGATACTATGTTCCTTCCTCTATTCCCTACCCCACAAAATAGGGCAACAGAACCTTAGAAACATTTTCATCAAGAGTTTGTTGACTCTGGATTTCACAGTCTCGCAGCCACTAACATTACTTTCAACCCATTAAAATATGCTTAGTCTCATTTGGCAAGAGAGGCAGAAGATGAATTAGAATAACAACTGAATTTGCATGCCAGGAAGGGACCCTAGAAAGGTCACTGGAAACATAGCTAAGTTGTCATCTATAACTTTATAAAGGAGACATTTGAAATAGCACTCCTTGAGGTAGAGGGAAACCTGTCCTCGGAATTTAGAATACAGTTTGAAAATGTTAGACAAAGGCATTTGGAGTGAGTACTTGACATTTTAGGACAACTCTCAAGGTCTAGGCAAAAGTGACCTCCAGCTCCAAAACTAAAGTTATCTAAGAGCCCAGCCCCCAAAATAAGTCAGACAGGATCATAATATACCAATAGAAAAGTTAAGAATAGAAATCAGCATTTCTTTCCCTTCTTCCCTGTTTTCACCAAAACACAGTCACAAGACAGTCGCTGATTGAAGCCAACGGAAACTGACAAGCCGTACTTGTCTGAATTCTGAATGTTTTTAAAATGTGCAAACCTCAGTGAAGGAAAGACAATGAAATCAGGGTTTCAATCATACTTTGGAAATGAAATCATTTCCTGTGTGCCTTGTTCCAAATCAAAATGGAAACCATTTCCTTTGCTTTGGGAGGAAATGTAAAATCCTATGATTCCAGTTTGCAAATGCACTTCATCAGAGCTACTGATTTCTTCAAAGCACTTATGGAAAAAAATAAACATATATCAGATGCATTTAGCAAGCCAGATGTGCTCTTCCTCTTCTGCCTCAAATTGCTCTGACCCCTCATGTAGTGAACTATGGACACTAGGGGACCGTTATAGTAAGTGACAAGAACATTGACTAATTCCAGTGTCTTAGTGGGAGGGAACTGGTATTAATTTACAATTTATCCTAATTCTAAAACAAAAGCTTGGACAAAAAGTAAACGATGTTTTTGAAGGTGAGCTGTTCTTTTTTATCAAAAACAATATTGTGAGTGTTACAGCAAAGGAGGCTGGGGTTGTTGGGAAAAATCTGTCTGTAACCTTCAATTCAGCAGACTTGAGAGGTGTCTCAGCATTGTTCCTCATTAGCTGTGTGACCTGGGGCAAGTTATTGAGTCAGCGGCAAATCCTCAAATTTCTACATAGGAGATCCTTCAAGGTGACATTGTGGTTGAGACTTAACTGGCAACTCCTCACCAGCAAGCACACAGTTTTTCCCAGACTTGTCTATTGGTAGTGATTTCGGGTAGATGGATAGAAATGAGCAAATGGGCAAAAGCCTACTTGGACACCTCTGGTTGTTGACTCTGTTTTAGTCAGCTTTTTTACTGCTGCGACTGAAAGATCTGAGCAGAACAATTGTAGGGGAGAAAAAGTTTATTTGGGGACTCACGGTTTCAGTGTCTCAATCCATAGACAGCAGGCTCTATTCCTCAGAACTCAAAGTGAGGCAGGATGTCATGGAGGAAGAGTGTGGCAGAGGGAAGCAGGTCACATGATGATCAGGAAACAGAGAGACATTGCTGCTTGTCAGATAAATATATACTCCAAAGCCATGCCCCCAATGAACCACTTCCTCCAGCCACACCTGCCTCCACTTTCTTCCTAGTCAGGGATTAATTAACTGATTATGTTAAGGGTATAACCCAATAATTTATCCTCCAAACCTTGTATTGTCTCACACATGAGCTTTTGGGGGACACCACATCTAAACCATAATACTCTCTCTTACCCTGAATTCCCTCAATCATAAAACATGAATTCAACCTATTTATTCATTAAACAAATATTTACTGAGCATTACTGGGCTCAGACACTATACTATTCTTGGTGCTGAGGGTTAAGCAATGAACAAACAAGTAGCTGCTGGACCGACCTCACAGGGCTACTGTAGGAGTTCAGTGATGGCATGTGTAAAATTACCTTGCTAACCAGAAACAGATATTTTACATTTGCAAATAGAATTTTACACCTTGCAATCAGAAAGTTTAATGGTATTCAACTATCTCCTGCTTTTAGTTTGACAAATGTGAGACCTCTGTGAGTAAAGAAAAGGAATATCTGAAAAGTTGTATCATAGGCAACATTCATGGGTCTAAACCAAGTATTTGAAATTCCCATTGTCAGGGTCACAAACTTAAAAAAATTCTGTAGAACTGAGATTTATGACTTTGCTAAAGAACTTAAGAGTAGGTCTACCCCATCCACAACTTTAAACTCCTAGTCTCCTACTTTCCCACCTGACTAGGACACACAAGCACAGATATTTTAAAAGGCAAAGAATACGGGGTAGAATAGGGCAAGTTAGGAACTCTCTAGAACAGCTGCATCATCAGCTTCCTTTCCTTCTAGTGGCTTGCCCTCTAAGGATCACCTGTCCATATCCTGGTATTTGATAAATTCTGTGAGGCAACATTTGCTCCTAAATGTCCAAAGGTAATAGGAGTTCTGTTAGTGCTCAGTTCAGGCACACTGACACCCAAAGCCACCCTTTGGAATTTGTACCAGCTAGCAATGACATCTGAGCCTTTATTAAAAGGCAGGAGGAGCTAAATGATTAAGAAGAAAAAACATGCTATAGTTTAAAATTATAGTATGATTATAACTCAAGGTATGGTCTAGAGAAGAAGTTGACTAAATTGTCAAGCAATAAGTAGTCCATAATAAAGTTAGACAAGGCAAAAGGAGAGAGGTAAAGTCATTTCTCTTTGGACCTTTTACCATATTTCCTTCTCCTAGTGTCCTATACACAGAACTGTACTTCTCCAGCTCCTAAAAGCCCCTTTTACAATGCCAAGAGATCCATTCTTCTTCTGGAGACACAAATCCCCTGTTCAAATAAAACAATCCCTTGTTCTGTGGCAACAGAAGCCCTTGTAATATCAGTGAACATCTCCATGAGGACCAAGACTGCTGATGCCAAAAAAGGGGTACAGGATGTATGACCAAGGGAGGCAGACAATGCAATAGGGAGAGTGGGATGGAGGCTGAGCACCCCAAAGTCAATTCTATCCTCTCTTTGGTGTATATGTACAAGGTAGTAATGGAAATGGACTATACAGGCATAGTTGGAACAGTGGCCAAATAAATAAATAAAGCTCTGTCCTCTTTAGGACACTGGGATACAAAGAGCCTAAAGCCATCTTCCCCTGACCTTGCCTTCATTCTGTTCTCTCAAACTATTCATTCAGAACACATCAAACATGTTTGGGTCATAGATATGTCACAAACACCAATACTGCTCTCTTTGCAAATAATGCAATCCTTTGCACTCTTAACAGTAAATTAATACCATAAAAGGAATTTGTTTATGCTATGCTTCTGTTGATAATTATGCTTCCAGTTTATCAGTCTCTTTTGTTAATTCAGTTAATTCTGGACTATCAACTTTTGGAAAAGCATTGAAGGGGAAAATTATGTTCATGTCCAAATCATGAGAAGAGATGGTTCTGTTGTCCTTTGTGTTAATGCCAGTACATCAGGCATATTTGTGATTAAGGCTGAGGGGACATTTTAGAAGGGACTTTGAAAAATTAAAAAGCATCTAGAAGAGTATGACCAGAAAAGGGGAGTTGACTAGAATTCATGTCATACAAGCAAAAGTGAAGGCCCTTAAAATGTTTAGCCTGTAAGAGAGGCAATTAACAGGTGACACTGTAATGGTCATTGTGGTAACAGATTTCAGGCTGTACATTGTATGGAAAAGAGAGCATATTATTCTGAGTCACTAAAGAATGAAGAATTAGAACTAGCAATGGCACTTCAATTTTAATATTCATTCATTCCACAGACACATACTGAGAATTTACTACATGCCAGGCATTATGCTAGATACTTGGCATGCAGAGACAAAAAAGACATGCTCCATACTCTGAAAATCTCAGATTTGCCTGGGAGCACCATTAGTAAGCAATAAAATTGGTGCTACATATAACAGAAAAATGGAAGCAGAAAGTGGCAACTGATTGGATAGAAGACACTTTCATTAAGAATGTCAGCCTAATAAAAAGAACTTTCTATCAACTTGAATTACCCCCATGGAATTAGGTACCTCCTAAACTTCTGTGAGCTAGAGTACCTCACCAGTAGAGTCATTAGAACTAAGAAGCTATTGCTTCACTGGGTGAGAGGCTGAACAAGATAGATTTGAAGGTAACTTCTAGCCCTGATATTGTATTATTCTATAGACTCCAACTGGATGTTCTACTGACCAAGTGGATATTCTGTTTTAACTCATAAGAAAACAGAAAATTTTATTCATCAGATTTCCCCAGAAACAGTGATCTGGTTAATGAGGATTTTAATGTAGAAACTCAAAAAAAAACTATAAAACATAAATTAAAAAAGGAAAATTTGCTATTTTACCCATTTCCCCCCACCAACAAAATTTGAAAAATGCAAAATCCAATGATAACAATTTTTGTTAACAGTAGACCATGGGAATTCTTCAAGAATACGTCTGGAGACCCAAATATACCATTAAAATTTAACATATGATAGCCCTCATAAAAGGAAATCATTCCATAAATATGGGATAAAACTAATTTACAATGCTATTAAAATAAATTCTGCCATTAAAATGAATTATACTTTCTTTACAATAAAATACACAATGTTTTTATACATTATGTTAAATACATATGCAAAATACATATGTATGTTCAATACATTATGCAAAATACATGTTTTTCACCACTTCCTGTGTTTCAGGTACTGTTCTAAGAATGTATTTCTCCCAATAAATTAAATTTCTCCCAATAAATCTTTGAATAGACATTGTTTTATAAAAAAAATTCATTCCATTTTGTAAATGAGGTAATCAAGGCATATAGAGGTTAGATAATTTATGGACCTAGCAAGAGGGATTCAACCCCAAGTAATCTGACTCTGCACCCTTAACCACAGCACTATTACTTTACCTTGTACTTACACTGGTCTACAGAGGAATACTTTCAGCACTAGAGAGTCACTATTTGCACGATGACTAGAAACAACCAACACCATTGCATTGCAAAGAGATAATGAGTGTTGGACCAAGTGACTTACTCAGCACTTGCTTCCATGCACCAGACTAAGAGGGCCTAAGATTCAAATTTTCACCACTACAAAAAGAAAAATTTCTCTATATTTTTAAGTTTCTTGATTCATTACAAATAGTTGGAATTACAACTGTTGACTCCCTTAATTTTATCTTCCGTTAGGGATTGATCTGTTTCTCCTTCAATCATGCATTTCTCTTTTGATTTCATTTGCTAATTATCTGTCAGTTCTATGAGAATTTCTCATAACCTCTCTGCATAACTGTGTTTGTTCCTTCTTTGACACAAAGTGGTGCTCTGTGGGATAAAAGAATAAAATCATATCAAGTTGGAGAAAAATGAACTTGTTGTTACACATCCTGCTCATAATTTTCTAAATTTCTCCCAGATGATTGAACTAAGATTCAATCCCTTTTATTGCTTTTGATATTTCAGGCAAAATAAGACAGATGATAAAAAAAGAAAGAAAATTCTAGTGATTTTTTTTTCCTTTATTTTGTTCTGAATGTTATACTGTCACTTAAATACTAGTTAGGAAGATAAACGTTTCAGCTTAATTTTTTCACTTATGAGTCATTTCTTTTCCCCCTTTCTAACCTCCTTCAGAATTCAGTTATCAACCAGGGCCCAATCATTTCTGCCACTAAGTAATTTGTCATTCACTGTGTTCATTAATATCTGCTGCATGTACACCACACACATTTAAAGTGCCCACTTTAAGCACTGTCATTTATTCTCCCAGAAATGCATCATTACCTAAAGGAATAAACCTTTTAACCTGTATCAGCAATCAAAGATCTCAAGTAAATGATGAAGTAAATGAGTCCAAATTATACTACACTTGGATCAGAATCCATGGATCCCATGCCCCTGCCTTAGAAATTTCTCTTTGGAATCAATGACCTACTTGCAAATAGTGTTAGAGACAAATTGGTCAGAAATCTCCTCCTCTCCACCCCACCTTGTACTCCAGTCTTATTAAGCCAAGATGAAGAATATAAAGTACCTCTCTATAAGTACACAAAAACACTGTATTATATATAATGACAAAAAAAAATACTGGAACTGATCTGAGTCCCTCAAAGGGGGATTGGGTAAATAAAGTATTGTGTATCCATAGATTGAAGTGCTATAATAACCATTACAAAGGGAATATGTTTTCTCTAATAAAAGAATAAAGAGGTACAAGGGAATGATAAAGGATGAATTAGAATAGTAGTTCCTTTTGGTGAGTGGGGAGTACGCAACTAGGGAGGAGAAGATAAATTTCAATGAACTTCATAATGTTCAATTTCTTAAGCTTTCTGGCAGGTACACAGGAATTCTTACATTATTTTTATATTTTCTTTATGTTGGAATTATTTGCTTTTACTTCTTTGGACAATAGACTAGGAAACTCTTGTTGAAATAAAGTCATTGACAATTTATTTCATTATGTGTCAGATGAGGAAAATTTATGGTATAAGCATAAATGTCTATGGGTGAGATTTCATTATTTGCTTATTCACACTTTGATTATTATGGTCTATAAAGGGAATAGTTATTGGTTTGGGCATCAGATGCAGGTAAAGTAGGATTTTAAAAGACGATTGCAAAGCATGCATCCTGGTTGGTTTATTGGATGACTGGACCCAATGACCTTTGGGAAAACTTCAGTTCTATAATTCTACGGTACTAGAAAGCAAGCGCTGGTAGCCATTTCTAACCAACCTTCTGATACCTTCGACCAGCAATCTGGCTGTCACACTAATCAACCCTAAGCTTTAGTTATTAAGTAAACATATCTTTAGGGGCTACTATGTATCAGGCATTTTGCTGGCTGCCAAGTGGGTACCAAGATGAATAGGGCATGAACTCTGTCTTCAGGAAATGCTCAAGTAACAAAGGAAAGGCAGATACATACACAATTCATATTAATACAATGTGAGAAGTTCTATAGCAAAGGTGTGAGCAACATGCTTTGGCAGAAAAACCAAGAAAGCACTTCTGTGGGAGCAGCAGAGAGTCTGGAAGGATTTCACAGAATTTGTGACATTTGCTCTGGATCTTGTAGGATGAATAAAGCAATTCAGGCAGAAGCAAAACCATAATCAAAGGCATAAGACATGAAAGTATGTGGCTTATTTCAGTAAACAGTGAGCAGTCCAGTGTGACTGGAGTACAGAAGAGCATCCAACATCCTAAGCACTCTTGAATATAATTCAGAGGAGTTTGGATATTATCCTGCAGGTATTAGGGAACTATCAGAAGATTTGTAAGAAGGAAGTAACATGAGCATATTTGCATTTTGGAAGAATCACTGGAGGATAAATTGAAGAGAGAAATTAAGCAAGGAGATTGCCAGTCAGGAGACAATAGAGTCCAGACCAAAACAAGAGATGAGAGTCTGACCAAGGGAAGGCAATGATCATGAGAACAGAAAGAAAAAGAAAAGACAGATTTTGCAGGCTTTTCTGTGCTAGAATAAGCATGGCATAATGAGAGAGCACGGGAAGAGTAAAACCAAACCTAGCTTGGATGGGCAGTGATTTGTTGGTATAATGTAGAAGGAGAGCCAGACTGTGTAAGGAAGGAAATAAGTTTGGATTGAAAGTGTTTAATGTGAAAGTGTCTATAGGTCCATTAGTTGGAGATATCTGTCAGCAAGACTTGTTTGCTCTTTCCCCAAAGCATATATTGAATCCAGTCTCTTTTTTTCCACTTCCATTGCTCCCACCCCAGTCCAAGTCACAGACATTTTATCCCCTGGACTATTAGAACAACCTCCAAACTAATCTCCTTGCATCCACTCTGGCCCACCTTATAGTCTATTCTCCATACATCAGAGCAATCCTTTAAAACTTTATATCAGATCCTATCACACACTTCCTCAAACATCTTCCATTAGTTTCTTATCACATGTAGAATAAATCCAAACTTTTTATCATGATCTATAATAGACCGTACAATATCTGATCTCTGATTATCTTTCTAAGCTCATTTCCTACCATTCTCCCTTTGGTTCATTCAGCTTCAGACCTACTAGCTTTTTTGCTGTACTTTATGCAAACCAAGCATGTTCCTTTCTCAGTGAACAGATTCAGTGACTCATTGAGGGCCTCAGTGAGAGTCTGATAGCCATAATGCTTAATTTTCATAGTGATAGCTCTGGATGTTCCAGCCCCCCTGGAATCCTTTGGACCAGTCCAAGCAAGCCTCAAGAAAACTGCAATGCATCTGGCCAAAGTTCAGAGGAGAGCAACTAAATAACTAATCAAACAGTTGAGATATATAGGAAACCTCATAGAAGGACACTTGAAAATATGGTATAAGTTTGTGGGTTTTGCCATGCTATCTCACCTTTTGTCAAATATCATCTTAGAATTTTCCTGCAGGGTTTGCATTCCTTAAGACCTAGCTTCCAACTTAATTGGGAGTTCTGGGGTCATTGTGATTGTTCTTTCTTTAATTTTCCAGGATGAGTAACAGAACTAGAGACACATCAAACATTCAATATGTGTGTTAAAGACCATTTGAATTGCAATGAAATTTAATAGGATGAAATTCAAGAAGGTAAAGATGAGGGAGACTTGGTTTGATCAAAAAGCATAGTTTTGGTTTGTCCTCAACCTGAATTGAGAGAAGAACTCTATTCACTCTATAATATTTTTCACACCTCCAGTAGAGTGTTTATCTATAACAGATGCTCAATAAATATTTGTTGTATGAATGAATGAATGACTAAACACATTAGTGCAAACTCAGGCAACATTGATAGAAAATAATGCTCCAGTAGCAAGAAGTGGGTTTTTTAAAAATTCTATTATGGTCACACACCTGGGGATACCATAGATGTGAGAGTTCTGCAAACAGCATCAGTCAGTGGAGTTTCTAATCAAAAGATGAAGAAGAGACATAATAAAAGCTTTGCAATAACTGAAGGATCACAGTGCAAAAGGATGTATAGAACTACTTCACATAGCTCTAGCAGCAGTGCTATAAGGTGGAGGTTATAGAAAAACAAAGATCAGCTAAGAATATGGAAGTGCTTTCTTGCAAAAATTGATGTCCTGTGCTGGGATGGGCTAAAATGATTTTACACTCTTCCACAACATTTTTCAGGCAAGTAAGGATTACATAGGAGATAGTGGGGTGTCATGGGGAAAGATTTCTTCATTGAGAGGAAGATTGAAATCACAAAGTGTTTTTCAAACCAGATTGTAACCAATTAGTGGGGTCATGAAATCAATTCAGTGGATCATGACCAGCATTTTTCAAAGTGAATTAGAATAGAAAATATCAGAGGACATCACACGTTGTAAGGGGGGGAAGTATTTTGAGAAACCTGTTTTAGAAAGGCATTGACATATGTCTGAAAGTGTCTGCTAGGTTGCAGTGGAACACATTTTTCTTACTGTGGACTGCAATCAAAAATGTTTGACAACTCCTGCAGTAAAGCCTCTCCCAGATTTCGTATCTGACAGTTTGAAGAACTCTTATGTCTTTGTTACAGAGATCCAAAATTGCTGTGTACGAGAAAATGTGGTCTTACATGAAATCGGCAGAGCCATCTGTGTTTACCAAAACAACAGCAGATGGGGTGGCCCGAGTGCGGAAGTCCAAGGGAAAGTTCGCCTTCCTGCTGGAGTCAACCATGAATGAGTACATTGAGCAGAGAAAACCGTGCGATACAATGAAAGTTGGTGGAAATCTGGATTCCAAAGGCTATGGTGTGGCAACCCCTAAAGGCTCAGCATTAAGGTGGGTGGAATAATATAACAATATCCGTGTTGTTATAGTATTCCACCTACCCTGATGCATTTTGTTGTCATTTTCTTTCTTGTGGATTTTGAGGTAACTTTTAAAAGTTTAAAATCTACAATATTCCATGGAGTTAAATAAGACGGTAAATTATGGTTTCATCTATTTAATGCATCCATTTTTTTAATGTTCTCTCTCTGTGTTGTCCTCTCTGACTGTTTGTTGCTGTTTTAATTTTACAGTTCAACGGCTTTTTCAATTTAAATGGTAAAAGCCAAGTTATGGTGCCATATGTGACGAATGTTAATTGCATGGATGTGGTGTTCTTGTTACTTTTTTTCTCAAAGACAATTTCCCCATCCCGCACACTTCAGTTTTGAGCAAATGTTATCCTCCATGCCACCTTCCAATATTTAACCCTGTATTTGCTGTACAGACATTTTTATAGCTCCACGTTCTGTGAAATTTAGCCAATTTGTCCTCTTGTGCTCCTTTTTATACGTTAACGATTTCCTAAGCATTTGTGCATTTTCTTACAAGTTATGTTTTATCGTTTCAAGAAATGCTGTTAACCTGGCAGTATTAAAACTGAATGAGCAAGGCCTCTTGGACAAATTGAAAAACAAATGGTGGTACGACAAAGGAGAGTGCGGCAGCGGGGGCGGTGACTCCAAGGTCAGCCTCAATGTCACCACAACCGGGTACCCTTAGTGACGAGTAATCGGCAAGACTGTTATTTTACTATTGAGGAGAGAGCACAAGACTCACACATAAAGTGGAATGACCAGGTTATTCCCCTGCCTGGCAGCTTTGGGAATCAGAAAGACTTTAGGGCACTGCCCATATTTTTGATCTAACTTGGGTCCCTTCTTAAACTCCCAGACAGAGGCTCCCTGTCCACCCCCCCCTCCCTCCCCTCACACACCAGGCTAGTTGCTTTATGAAGGCCATGATATGGGTTTCAATGCCCTAGGCTTTCAAGAGTCCAAGGCTTTCCTATTAGACTGTTCCCACCTGCCTCCATTTGAGTGATGTGAGAAATCAGATTCATCTACTGAAAAGTCAGGTTATAGTATTTTTTTTCCCTAGGATGTGATGGTTGCACACAAG
Source organism: Marmota flaviventris (assembly GCF_047511675.1). Lineage (NCBI taxonomy): Eukaryota > Metazoa > Chordata > Mammalia > Rodentia > Sciuridae > Marmota > Marmota flaviventris. Next base: position 106,348,393 of record NC_092518.1, read on the forward strand.
TTGGTTGATTGAGTAGGGGTGACTTCTTCAATTATGTGTATGAGTGGTGAAATGTTGTTCTCTGTATGTAATGGCCCATTTAAGCAGGCCCCACTTAACTTGAAAACCAAACAACTAGACGGATTTCAAGTTAAATGGGGTCTTTCTTTAATAGGTCATCACATATAGAGACTTTGCCAAGTTATTTTGTGTATTTAAACAAGTGCGTCGCCTGTGGTACTATTTGTGTGTGAATCCTTGATTTGGCTTCTCTTTAGCCATGTTCTTGGTTCAGGTAGGTCTAATTATTATCCAGGCTGCCACCATGAGAAAACCCATCTTACTTGGCATTCCTTTGGTTCCTAACACTCTTCGGGGCTAAAATGAATCATCCAAGCAACATGAAATAGGGGCTCACTCAGAAGTCAAGATACCAAGTCATGAAAAGACACATTGGGTAAGTACAGGAGAGGACCTGAAAACAGAATCCTCCGTGGCCCAAGGGGCATGAGAATTATATTGAAGCATGTGAGATCAGCTCTTATAACAACCAAGATACCATGGGCATCTTAAGGTGAAGAACAGTGTTTCCCAACCATAAAGCAACAGACAGGCAAGCCAAAACTTTTCTCCTTCAGAGACAATGGCTGTACCTCTGCTCCTCTCTTTCCCTCTCCATCCCTCAGGATCCAAGTGGAAAAGTTAGTTTGCCAGTCTGCAGTATAACATGGGTTTGGAAACACTGATCCAGAGTACTTGCAAAGAAATAAATTTAAAAGCAATCAACTTCAGTTTATAATCTCACCAGGCATTGAAAAGGTCTTTTACTGTAAAACCTTGATTAACGAGAACTCTCCTCACCAGTGTCCCAACTAACTGAATTGCACCCCCTCAGAACTTCACATTGATGAGAAAACCTCAGTAGTACCAAAAAAAAGAAGACCTCAAGGAATTGATTTTTTTTAATCACTTGCCAAGAGATAACCTGTGATTAGGTCACATTCAGCTCTTTCTCCTATAACGTCTCTCCATCTGGATTGACCCTCAAACATTAAAGGCTGCTCTGAGGCAAGAAAGTGGAAACAAGCATTTTAAGAAAACATGCTATTAGCCAAGAATGAAACAAAATGAGTATTCTTATTGAAAATCCCACTCATCCCATATGGATTCCAATTAATCAAGGTTTTACTATGTGTCAAAAAATACAGTAACTTCCTGTCCTACCAATGTGAACTGATGACATTGACAATTTAGCCAAGCTTTTGGTTCATTTGATTTTTACAATGGCTAACCCGATGCCCAAAGTATTTAGCACCTTCTTCCTGGTCTTTTTCTCATGTTATTAGCAGGCCATGGAGAACTTAATTGTATCATTGAAGTGAGCTGCAGAAAGAAAATTGAGTTGGATTGGATACATTGCTCTCATGAATTCATCATTCATACTCAGCATGGTTAAAAAGGAGCCATGGACTCTATCAAGATGACTCTAAACAATCCACATGATGCCAAGTGCCCAGAAGCTTTCAAATAACCAGATGTTTGATATAATAGAAACAAAAAATCTGCACATATTTGGCTGAATTTTTACTTTTCACCATATGTTTTGGTATTGTGAAGACCCCAAAACTTTAGACCAACTATTTTCTAATTACAACCAACAATCAAGCTCTTTTTTCCTCAGTTAGTACTGCTGCAAAGTTTATCAAGTAACTTTATTGCCAGTTCACAATTTCCAGATTATCTGAATTTCAATATGTAAATAGAAAATATTTCAGCAGATCATAAATGTTCCCGACTTCTTGATCATAGTCCTATCTACCAGCCATCTTTCAAATAACTTTTCTTGGTCATTCCTTCAGTCAACCTTTCGATATAAATCAATCCCTTTCTCAACTGTGGATAACAGTGCTGCATTTCCATAATTGTTTATTCCATTTCTGGATTATAGAGGAGCTTGTCTTTATCTTCTTCCTTATTGCTATCTGCTGTTTTCTGAGAGTGAGCAAGAGAAGGAGAAAAAAATGAATCTGAGTCCACTTTACCATTACTTAGTGGTGTTGCTAAACACGAATCAATGGAGAATGAGAGAAAAATGGCAGTGAAGTTCATCAATTTGGAGCTCTCTAATTAATAATTTTGGGATAAACTATACAGGGACCAGTCTAAAAGTTAACTTTATATTATTAGGGATGGGGACAAGAGAGGTTTATTAAATAAATGAAGAGTTTAGACTATATTGTCAGTTGAATTTGTCCTTAAGAGAACAAACTCTTTTGCAAACACTAGAAGCACTTATTAGATATAATCATAATCATTACAAATTTATCTGCTAAAATAGTTCTCACAAGGACCTCCACTAAGGCAATGTCTTATAGTCAGTTTGAATTACAAAATAGACCTAAAGTAATAAAACTGTCGTTCTTCAGACCTATTTTGCAACTCATGACTTGCTTTACTCATTCAGAAAATCCTTCCCCTCTGTTATTCCAAATCAGTGAGGTTTCACTGCATTAGCAAAATGGCTTGAGAATTATACTTATTTATTGTATTCTATCCCAAGTTAATGTGACAATTGACTGTTAAATGTACTGTCATTTCATACTGAAAGTGAGATCCAGAGATGGTGGTGACTTTGAAAAGGTCACACAGCTAATGCTGTCACAAACGTCTGCTGAATTCCAGGTCACCTCTTGTGATATTATTGCAGACAGCAATTTATTGCATCTACCTACCCAATGAGCAATGTGAATCTGATTGCATGTGAAATGTTTCCATAAGAATCAGGTTCTTTCTCAACAAGCTTGGTTACTAGGCAAATGGCATATTTAAGCCATTCCAGCACTCAGTACTGATTACTAAAAATGACAATAATCACAAAGCCTGACATTTATAAGTGCTTTTACTTTTTCAAAAACACTTTCACACCTATTATCTCTGAAACCAGGAGGAGAAGAAATACCTGTATTACTTATCTCTCAGTCTGGGCTCCTGCAACCTTTAAATAATGATGAATGGGCAATTATGTTAAATTGTTGACTTTGTTCCTCTCAGGCATGAGCTATTATACATTCTGAGCCTATTCTAGAAAAGTTACCTTACTAGCAAAAGAACCAGCAACCTTCCAAGCTGCTGTAAATGTGCGAGTACTTAAAATAATGCAACAGATATTTTATTTATTTTATTTTTTCTGAATACAAGAAGTTAAGAATAATGTCAGTGACTAGGGCAGCCCTTGAACCAGACCCACAGACTAGAACCAAAACACAGCTTAGATTTACCAACTTCTCAAACATGGGCTAATAAGGCCTAAACAAAGCAGACTTGATCCTTCCTTAATGGACTATAAATGTATAGCAAAGATCATGGAAATTAGAGCTGTGATTTGGGAATTTTTAACCTGCAAATCACCCTTTTGTGTTAGTGCTTTATTCCAACATGTGTGCAAAAGCAGTAATTAAGAGCCAGTGGTCATTTCAGCGATAAACCCACATCACCAGGGGTTTGTGACAGAGCAAGTAAAAGTCTGTCACTGCAAATCATAGAAGAATGAGGATTTAGCTGGGAATTACCATATAGGTATATCAGCCTCCTTCCACAGCTATCTGTTGCTTCAAACTCCCACATTCTTCTGGTCCCTCCATCTACTCATATTCATTGCCTTACTTTCAGGAAAGGGTGCCAGTTTGGCTTTCCCATCTAGTTTAACCCTAGTAAAGGGAGAAGGATGTATGAAACAAGCTATTTGTGACTGGGGTGACAAGTTGTTGTCTTATCCTACCTCACCCTAGATTTGTACCTGGCTTTAGTTTTCCAGGGATTTAAATAGACTCCCAGTGCCATATTTTCCAAGGTGAAAAATAGCACATATTGTGTGCTTTGTGGAACAATAAAACAGAATGTTTAAATGAGACCATTCTGAACCCATTGAGTGCAATGAGAATTGTACAGTACGTGGATTTCTTAACTTGTAAGGCATATGGGGGAAAGAGGGACAAGGAAGGGCTACACCATTAAACCTCCATTATTTAAATAAATTGTAGGACATCATTAGGACTTACAGAATATTGATATAGAAATGCAGTTAAAATATATAGGAACTAGAAGAAACTAACCAGTGTGCATCACCCACATTGGAGAAAAAAACTTAGGGACTTTGTTTTAATAGATTTGAAAATTGCCTGCAATTAAAATTAGATGTTTCTTTTCATGTGGGTGCTTTTAAAGTACCTAAAAAAGTTTGTTCTCTTAAGAAATTCAAACATGCTCCTCCTCCCTATCCCTAGCAATCTTCTTTTAATTCCATGCATTTGCTTTTAGCAATTCATCTATGCAAAGACAGTAAAATGTGACACTTTGACACAGCCTATTTTCAAATTCCCTCAGCTTCTTAGTGGTACATAGATGAATAATGTTATGACCATATTTCCCATATGTACAAATGAGATCTTCAGTTTTGTGTGTATTTCATCTTCTTCCTTTTCTTCCTCTTCCTCTTCTTCTTTGTATGTCTACAATTCTCCTTTACTGTGCCACCATCTCTTAATCACTTCTCTTCCACACCCAGAACAGTCTGACACTCTTGGGCCTTAGGTAATGGATATGAATCTGCATCTACATTTACCTACATAAAAAAAATGGACCTTTTACTAGTAGGAGCCATTCCTAAAGATAGACATTTTGGACGCCTAAGAGTAAGGTGGATCCCAATGACTCTTTATTGACACTGTTATGTGCATAGGCAAGAATCATTACAGCTCGATGGCACTTCCTGGTCTTAGCAGATGTTCCGGTGAATCCCCAAGACTCTGGTTTGGGATCAAGGAGTAGGGTGAGTATATTATGCTCTTCGTTGGTTTGCATGTTTCTGTGCTGGTACTACCTCCTGGAAGTATGAAGAACCTGACAGTTTTATTTCCTGATAGTGATTAAATTTGCTGCTTGAACTTGCTAGGTCTTCCTCCCAAGAACAAATCCTCACGTTCTCTCAGATGGCTGCTCCAAGCAAGGAACTTGTTGCCTTGAGAACTGAACAATTCCAGTGGCTGCCAAAACCATTGATTTTGCCAAATGGTGTTAAAGGATAAATTCTTCCACCGGGGAAAAAAAATGTAATCCAGAAAGAAAAGATTTTTTAATTATTCCATTCTGTGAATTTTAAAAATTGACTTTGTGGCCTTAACATGATTTCTGTGATTAGGACATAATTGTTTGCCTTTGGTGATATCATAATAACATGAATGTGTTTCTTATTGACAAATAATGAGCAAATGCCCAACATCAGAACTACAGAAAGAGCAGCAGGAGTGAAAAGCCTGAAGGTAAGAATGCCGTTACACAATTGCCAAAAGGAAAGACACCGTTGCAGTGGCAAAGATTGAAATGGTATATTTCCATGCCCTTCCTGCCCCTTGAAGACCAAAGTACTTGGTTTCCTTTCATTTGGAGAGGTTATAGAACCATTGTCTGAAAGGTAGGATAGACATGGAAAAGAAACATGAAGATTTGATTTAACTGAAATACATTTTGTTAGGGTGGGAGTTGGGGTTGGTGGAGCAGGGTGGGGGAAATGTCTTTTATGGAAAACAATTGAAATCCATTCTCTTTTGACATTTTAGAGAGCGGTATAGCATTTGGCCCTTGGCACATGAGGCTAATACCCATTGATCAGAGATGGCAAAAGTGTGGTCCTAGTGCTAGATTAACCGTTTTGCTTAATTTCATCTGGCACTGAAGCAAATATTTCTCAAAATATAGACCTAAGGCAATAGCATACTTTACTCTTAAATATATATATATATATATATATATATATACATACACTATATATATGTATATGTACATATATATACACATACATACACATGCTATATATATACATACATATATATACATATATATATATACATATACTTAGTAAGACTGCTAATGTATCCTGTCTAGCATCACTGCTGGAAATGTAGATATGATGTGTGGATGCTAGAATGTGTGCTAGAAGTGGGTGGTGTGTACCTTGGCATGGCAACCAGTAGCTGGCTTTCAGATCCGATATATAGACACCATTTGTTGTAATCTATGTTTGAGTATAAGCTAAGACTGATTATTTTTCTATGATTCCTGGAAAAAATGGCTATTAGAGAAAAAAGAGGATGATGGCACCCATTGGACTGAACTATCAATGCATATTTTGCCTAGAATCAGGGAAATAAGCTAGATGTCTTCAGAAACACTCATCATTTGAGTTCCTTGTAAACTCAAATGATGCTTGCATATAACATCAGAAGTTAAAATCTGTGGTCTAATGACCTACATGTCTTCAGAAACATTCATCATCTGAGTTTCTGTCTTGTCTTGGTGCCATTGGAAGGAACTATTCTTAAGAAAATACGCTTATGCATAATAAAACCCAACCAAAGTTGATAATTTGAATATTTAATGTATATTAAAATAGAATTTTCAAGTGAATCATACTAATTATATACTTGGGAAAATATCTGTGGACATATTTTAACCAAAACTAGATTCTCCAGCTTAGTATCTTCACTGGACCCCTTGTCTTTGTCAGGGACAAATTGGTAAGAAGTCTTCCCAGACAAATTAATGATGTGATGTGAAATAGTCTACAACTGATAATGGTTTTGGATTCCTATTCTAGAAGAGGAAGTTGAACAGAGGTCTAATTTGGCAAAAAAAAAAAAAATCCTTCAGGGAAATTCATAGTATGTGGAATCAAAGGTTCTATTTCTTTGAATTTGAGAGGTTATCATTTGGAAATGCCTCTGGCTTCACCCACATGTCTCAAAAGTTGCTTCTGGGAATGCTGTGTTAGCCCAAATGCTCTTCAATAGGTTTCCATCACTAGCATTGTTAGGCCCTTAGTAAAATGACTCACAGCTTTCAACTCCTAATGTTATATGCATGCATTATTGAATTTGCTCTTTGCACTTATATTAAATTATGATCCCATTATCAAGGAGTTAAATAAGTTTGAGCTACATTTGTGAACTACATGGTTATAAATACTCTCTCAGCAGTGACTTTTAGCAGCCTAGCACTACATAACTCTGCAAATCATTGTAACTACCCCTGTGGAATTAGGGTTACTTGGGTGGCCAGAGTCTGGTAATGCCAGCAGTCATGTGTGCACATGATCCCAGGTTGTGGAGAAAGTTCAGGGTGATCCAAGGGTAGAAAGGTTGAAATGACTTAAACCTTCATTCTCTTGAAATCCTGCATGAAGGAAACCCTGTGAAAAGACATGGGTAGAGATTTCTTAAAAGGGTTCCAGACACTTTTGAACTGTCATAGCCTCTAACAGCTGCTATATAGAAAAATAAATCCCTTCACTACCCATACCCAAGTTAACCTACAGAAGAGAATTAGTAAATCCTATTATTCAGCAATGATTCTTCTTTTGCTTGATCATCAAGTGGCTGCAACTACATAAAACAAGACCAACCTAGGCAGGGATGTCTATGCCTGCCCACACATGCCTGTATATCCTGAATAATACTAGGACTTCTCCATGAAAGATAAGTTATTAAGAACGATGACTGGTCACTAGTGATTAAGAAAGGCAGCTTGTCATCATGAAATCCTGAAATATCTTCTGGAAGAAAAAAAAGGTCAGAAAAAGTGAGGATGACCATTCTTCCACCACTGATATTTCTGAAGTCATTCATAAAAACCCTACATACCAAGAAGCAAGCATTAATAAGATAGAGCTTTAGATATGGGGTACATGGGGGAAGGGATTCCCACTCAGGCTGTGATCAGTTTCCATTTTCATCATCCAGATACTGTGTTGTCAGAGCAAGTTTCTAATTAAGGGTGCAAATGTACTATTCATGCTCATATATTTCTTCTACTTCTCTGTGATCGTGTCTTTATAACCTACATACTTACACATGTATGTATCCCTCCAGAGGGTATCATTGAAATCTTCCATATCATTAATTGGGCATTTTCTCTAAAGCATCCCTGCTCAGAAAGAAAACTGAGGCCATTTAGAGTAGAATATATCCCACAGTCTCTCAAGTGGATAAATCCTACTATACCTGGGTTCCTATATTTTTCAGTTTCAGAGCCATATCTATCGTATAACTTCCCCTCTCAACCCTTCCAGGATCACCAGATTATTTGGAGAAATCAACTTGGTAATTATTCACAAGACCCAGTTTTCTTCCTTCCCACCCCCAGTTCAACACTCTCACATCATCCCGTCAGAGTTTCTTTGTCCACAATAAGGAATCCAACATGGCTCCAAGCTACTTTATTTACTACCTTCAAATATTTTCTGAAATCAAAATTTCAAAATAAATTGGGCAGTTCCTTTGAAATATCTCAAAAGTCTTATTTACTTTTTAAATAAATAACATATTTCACAGAAAAAAAAACAACAATGATGTTCTTATCCTAAAGCTGTCTCCATATGTAAGGTTTATCATCACTAAAATAACACTGATTCTTTGCAGTGGCTGGTTGCTACATCCCAGCAACTGAGCCTGGAATCTAGACAATCAACATCTGGAGTGGCTTGATGCCTTGGGCTGTGAGCACAATCCTCTGCAGCTGAGTTATTGCCAGGTGTGAGTGACAGAGATAAGCAGAAAGTTATATCATCCAATAATCTTTTCTTCAAAAATAGAACTCCTTATCAAAGCATTATGAATTACACTGTTGCCCCTACATATAAAAAATAAATAAATAGATGGCACTCCCATGACTCTGCTCCACTCAGGAATCAACATCCTGACACAAGTTAGCATTACTTTCATATACTTCTAAATGACTAATTCACATTTGCTTGTGCCCGCTCCATCTGATTAGTAATGATTTATATGACTTACATGCCATAAAACATTTTTTTCTTAGGGGAACTTAATATTCTTTCTCCAACATCTAACATTTTTTAAACAAAATACAATGCAGAGTTGTAGTTTGTAAACAGTCACTCATTGCTTCATTTCCCACTTTTTAGGAAGTTTTTTTTTAATTTATTTCAACAGAATATGTTGCTCAAACTTAAAGATGTGAGATTATCATAGTGGAATTTCATATATCGATGAGGAGAACATTTTTGGGCAAAGCGACATTCCCAGACCCCCTGAAATGATATCATAAAGCCCTGCTACTTTCTCCCCTAAGGTTGTTGACCTGTGTCTTTGTCTTAGGAGGGCTGTACTCAGCAAAGTTCATAGCAAGCCCTTCAGAGGGAGAATGCTTGACTAATTTCCATGATAGGAATCTGACCTACTTTGTTTAATTCTTTCTGTTCTCTATTGAGGTGAATACAATAAATATTTCTGAATTATAATTCTCTCAGGTACCAGTTAAGGGCCTGCAGTAATTGCTCCAAACATTACCCTGGAGACACATTGCTGCATCACAGTAAAAGGCCCCAGTTGCAAAATATGCCCTTGTGAGGTTGGTAGTTATTTGGAGAATGGTGGTCCCTGAAGGAAAAAAAATCATTAGGAACATTCAGAAAAGCAAAAATAAGGAGGGCTGTTACTACCCTTTTGTGTGTTCCATTGGTGAATGCACAGTACTGAGTTCAGTGTATACTAATTTGACTTGTGGCCTGCCCCATAATTTGCTGTAGAGGCTTGAGCAGATTGATTAATCTATTTGTGACTCAGTTTCTTTACATACAAAGGGGGGACCAAAAATCTGCCTTCTTGGCATGATTATTAAACTTGACTATAATAATTATATGATAACTATGAGAAGTTACCAGATTGAAAAATAAAAAGCTAAAAGACAGCTATCAATTTAACAGATATTTATTGAGAAAAGCATCCTAAATGAGGATATAGATGCATAAGCCATGATCCCTGCCCTTGAGAAGTACATGGTATAGAGGGACTCACAATATATGGACATAAATAATGAGGCAAGGTAGAGAATGATGGAAGGAAGAGAAAATATTGGAGTGAGAGACAAAACGGCTTCCTGGAGAAAATGACATTTTAAATGACCAAATGTCCACCAAACTCCCTCTTCTTCAAAATATCAATGTGTGTGTGTGTGTGTGTGTGTGTGCGCGCGCACGCGCGCGCATGCATGTGAATTGGGGAAAGGATGTCAGTACATTGGGTTGATTTGGGTTGGACTAGGTAATGCAATCCAGTAAGATTCAGTAAGAGAGAAAACAATGTAGATAAAAGCAGTTTTTCTGTACCTTCTTGGAAATTTAGTCTATCCCACAACAACATGGAGTTCTAGGAGATTTGCCTTTTAAAGTACTTTCTTTTCTTGGCAGCTATCCTAACCTTGTTAAGTGGTATTATCTGTGATTTCTGATTACAGCTTTTATGCTCCTTAGCTGTGCTGCTGCTTGAAATGTTTGTTTTTCTCCCTCATTTTTATTTAGAAGTTCCTAAATGCACATTGGCTCCCTGCCAGATTTCATAAACCCTGTGATTTTTTCAATCAAAGACTAAATTTCTTAGGGTGTATCATTTGTCAGCATTCTCTCACATCCTGGGGTATCTCAGAGGAAATCTGGATGATTTAAGGCCAGGTTTCTTGGCCCCAGCATTAACGGCATTTGGGGACCTGATAATTCTTTGTTGTGGGTGCTATCCTGTGCATTATAGGATGTTTAGCCACATCCCTGGCCTCTACTCACTGGATACCTATAGCATTCCCCCACCCAGTTATGACAAAAAAAAAAAAAACTCCAGATAATGCCAAATGTCCTCTGAAGGACAGAAAAACTCCTAGGTAAAAACCATTGCTCTAAGGTAACCTCCATTGTAACTGTGGAGACCATGGGAGTAGATAGAAGCTACTAGCCATTCTGTGAAAGACACTGGATGACCTAAGGTAGGAATAGGTCATTTGTCAGAAGTAGGATGGTATTTTGCTAACATGCTAAGCCTGAATTTTAATAAGACTATATAGTGGGCATCCTAGAATAGACCCCTGCACAGGTAAAGAGCCTGTGCTTCTCCAAAACTAGTGCATCTTAAACTTATGGTCCCAGGACCCCTTATACTCTTAAAAATTATTAGAAACCCAAAAAGGTTTTTTTTCAGTGCTAGAGATAGAACCCAAAGATTTGAACATGCTAGGCAAGTACTCTGCCACTAAGCTATCTTCCCAGTCCCCCCAAAAGAGTTTTGGTTATGTGTGTTATGTCATTAATATTTACGCATCAAAAATTAACACTGAAGAATTTTTAGAGAATGTACTCATTGATTCATTTAAAAATAATAAATCCAATATATGTTAGCATAAATAATATACTTTTATGAAGCAATTCTATTTTTCCAGTCAAAAATAGTAAGGAGAGTGGTACTATCCTATACTTTTACAAATTTCTTTATTATCTGGCTCAATATAAAAGAATGGGATCCTCATTTATTTTTCTTTACTCAATCTGCTGTGATTTTATACATCATGTGGCTTCCAAGAAATTCCACTGTATGATATAAAGGCATAATAGTGAGAAGGGCAAACAATGTCTTAGTAGTATTATAAAAAGTTTTGACTTCACAGGCCCTCTGAGGAAAGGATCCCCCAAAGGACCCTGGGGATCCCCCCAGGGGACCCTGGATCCCATTTTGGGAACCACTGCTCTAAACCAACATGCTATACATTTAACAATCTAGCTCACTTAATGGTTGACAAATGTCTTTAAAAACTAGGATTTTTATAGAGAGTAAAACCTCTCCATTGGACTACAGTGTGAGTACCTTTTATCAGACTTCAACTGCTCTGTTCCTAACACCAAATAGAGCAGCAGTTCTGAAGAAATTGAACGAAGTTAATTCAACAACATAGGAGTTTAAAGGAGGACAGAGCCTGTTAAGGTCTTAGTCAGAGAGCAGTGAGAGGACACTGTGCCCTATGTAATTTAAAAAAAAAAAAAAAGAGGAAACAGGAAAAAAAAACAGAAAGGAGGAAGAAGGGGGGGAAGTGCCAAGGAGTCATATTGGCCAAATTATATTATTATATTGTGAGCATGTACATATATATATAACAACAACTCCCACCATTGTGTTTAATGTGCCAAAAAAGTGAAAAAAAAAGTAAATAGAAAAATAAATAAAATATACACACAGAAAAAGAAAAAAAAATCCATTAAAAAAACAGAAACCAAAAAAGAAAGGAAAAAGAAGATGTTTTGTACTTTTTCTTGTGGTCCTAGTAGAGCCCAGGTCCCCTCTGTCACTGGAAAACATTCCCCTGCATCCTGAGCCAACTTTCACATTGCTGAGTCTCATGTCATTGGTTGACTTTAAGGCACAGCATTAGGGGAGAAGTAGTAGTGATGAGATAATAAGTAATTAGTGAAGGAAGATAGAGAAGGGGGTTAGATGGTCAGGAGTAGAGAAGAAGGCACTACAACACTGATCTAAGGGCCATAGATGGCTTGTCTGTCCTTTAAAACTTAAGACTTAATTTTCACTGCCAATAATCTGTGAAAGAGGCTCAAACTTTTGAATACCTTTTATTGCTTTGTATTCCAAGTAACTCTGGTTAGATTTGAGGAACCCAGGATGTTGAGCATTGATTGAAGGAACTTGTGTAAAGATATAAAAGGACCCCAATTTCCTTGTGAGATACCAAATGCAGATACTCTTACTGCCAGGCCCTGCATTAACTAAGAAAGTATCACCTCCCTGCCACCAAAGGTTTATAGTTTTTCGAATCTCAAGTACTCTGAAATTGCATATTACTTTAAAATAATGATACATGTCTTAGAATATCTCAAGATGAGATGGCCCCTCTGCTCTCAACAGCAAATGGGGAAGAAAGGAAATAGGTTTTGGAACTTGGTATAATAGAGGCCAGATGATTGTGCCTGTAGGCAGTCTTGTCAGTAAATGGATATGTTTATGGGCCCAACTTATCCAAAATAAGCTAAGACACTTTAATGCATGTTCAGGGTTACATAAATTTGTCTGATTTTCTTCTTTTAAGCTAATTGACATTCAGACCAACATGTACTAGTATTGGCAATATTGTTCACATGAATCTGAACCTACTATAGTCTCATCATAGAATTATGCTACACTCCCTATGTAATACATTTTTGCCCAAGTTATTAGAGATTTTTCATTTAAAATTCAATAGCTCACAGGACACAGTGGTGCACATCTATAATCCCAGCAGCTTGGGAGGCTGAGGCAAGAGGATTGTGAGTGCAAGATCAGCCTCAGCAACTTAGCAAGGCCCTCAGCAACTCATCCCAAGGTCCTGTCTCAAAATATATTATAAAAAAGGACTGGGGATGTGGCTCAGTGGTTAAGCACCTCTGGGTTCAATCCCTGGTACAAAAAAAAATCAATAGCTCTAAGAAGAAGACAGGGTAAAAGTCGTTATTCCTATTTTACAGCTGAAAAAAAAAATCTCTGAAAGAGAAAAATCTTTCTCTTAGGACTTATTGGGTTTTACGTATTTGCCGTGTGGCTCCCAATACAGTCCTTATACTTTAAGTAGTGAAGGACTGAGGAGCAGTTTCCTGGTCTCCTGGTCCTATGTTAGCTTCTCAGATGAGGGAGTCTTCTTATAGTAGGAACTATTCCTCTACAGTGCTACCAATAGGGGCATAGTCAGTTTGCCATTTTACATCATGCCATATTAATATTCCATCTTAAAACAATCTGGCCCACTGTCTGGTGATCTGTGTTGACCACAGTCATATGATCATAACAGATAGGCAGGCAGCAAATACTACAGAAACAGTCCATAGGCCAGTTCTTATATCATCGAAAATAATTCTCTTATGCAAAACTCAGAAGTCCATATCACACCTTTTAATACTAAGACCAATGTGTGCCTAAATTAGAATGCATGTTTGTGAAATAAGGACATGTATGTAGTACAGTTCTTTCTGGGATCATTGCTCTGGGTAACAGATTTGTGTAACAAGAAACACAACAAGGCACATTATTTATGTAGGGTCTATCTTCTGTTCAGATTCATCCATTTGTCTCAGTTCACAATATGGAAATGCTTCCCTTTCTGGCCCCATCACCTCTTCCAATCCTCCCATAAAACTTGCTTTCTGTCTGGAAGTACAACAAGACACCCGGTTAGATCAAACCTAACATGCCTCCGTCACAAAGCTACTGCAAGCTGCCGCTGACTATTGTCACTTGAGGGGAGACCCTCCTCACCACACACAGCCTATCTGAGGAGTGCCTTTTTTTCTATCCTCATTATTTAACAGTGTGTGCCGATTACTCAAAGCGATATGGGCAGGCCCTGGTAAATATAGCGTTGCTGTAGTGTTAACTTTTTATAAGGTAATGCTCAGGTTGCCTGCAGTGTCTAAAATTACTCTGTGGCCAGGGCCCCCTGCTTTATCGCTTTCTATAGTTTTAAAGTAGTTTGAAGCTTGAATAACATAAAATAACATAATATAATGTTATTTATGTTATTTCCCACGTGAAGAACGCCTGTAAACCTTGCAGTATTGAAACTCAGTGAACAAGGCATCTTAGACAAGCTGAAAAACAAATGGTGGTACGATAAGGGGGAATGTGGAGCCAAGGACTCCGGGAGTAAGGTCAGTCGCTGAAGGTCTTTTTGTACTGATTAGCAATCACATTTTGACCCACTGTTTATTTTCTATCCCAAAACGGCTTTCCTTCCCAACACACACTCCCTGACACAGTGGGACCCCTTTATAACACCAGCACTAAAGGAATAAGGCAAACACCAGCCTCAGAGACCTGCCACATAAAATCAATTGTTGGACTCTATAGAGCTGTTGTTATGATTAGGGAACTTGATCTGGCCCACTGTGTTTCCAAAGCTATAAAATAATGAGCTGTGTTATAAGGGGGTTTTACTGTATTTCACATTTTGAGAGTTCAAAGATAAAACAACAACAACAACAACAAAAGATCCAGTTGTGACAGTACTTTTTCTTAACCTCTTATAGTTCCAGAGACTTTGTAGTTGTAAATACCTTTGGTTATTAATATATTACATCTGTCCCATATGAACAAATAACAGACTGGTCTCTGTAAACAGAATGATTAGCTCCCTCCCAGCTACTGTTGTATTGAATTCAGCATCTATTTGGATCTTGAATCTCATTAAGTCTGTCACACTTCTCTCTTCCAAAGGTGTCATTTGAATCTGTACGTAATACTTTTAAAATTTAGTCGCATGCTCCTGAAAGGTATACATTGTCAGGATAACATCACATTGATAAGCATGAAACACTCTTCCCCGCCTCCTTCCTGCCCCCCTTTGCTCCCCTAAGAAAGTTCTTTTTAGTTTCAGTTTTTGCCTTTTCCTTTTTTCAGACTAATATTGTGGTATCAGTTAATTCATTTCATGAAATGCCACTCATTTTCCCTGTGCAGTGAACCATTTTGCTACTGGTTTTCTATGTCCCACATTAGGGAATTCTGCAACTCTTGTAAAACTTATACACATGGAACTTAAAACTGTTCTTGTTGTCACAGCTTACATGGTTTATGTTAACAGACCTTTCCCCTACTTTAAATGACATATACATATATGAATATGATAGCAGAGGGAGGGGTACCAGAAACTAGTCCATTTCCTAATGGACTGTGAAACATCCTTGCAGATAGCCTCACCAACCTCCTTAAGGAGATGACCTGTTGTTTTATAAGTAATAGAAATTCTTACTACCCACCTAGCTGCCATACATCCTAGAAGAGTAGCCATTTGCAAGGTTGTTGTGGACATGAGGCACCCCCACATCCCCTCCCTGAATGTGATTCAATTTCAAGTATCAGAAGGAAAAGACCATATTGTCTTTACATTTACTTATTTAAATATACCAGAACTAGCTGAACCATAGTATTGAGGGTCAGCAATGGCCATCATCTGCTAGTGGTATCATCATTTAAATAAGATGCTCAAATTCACTGATGTAATAATTTAGATATTGCATTCAATTACATTCAGCAGCAAAATGGTTACATTCCCTCTAAAAAGACTACAAAATGCTATTTTATTTTATTTTTTTTTTCAAAGAAAGACTCCTGGCCCTTGGTGTGTCCTACCTCAAGGTAGGGCTCAAGACACCAACTTTTTCTTTCCATTATTTAGTAGTTCAGTTTTTGCTTTTTCATAGAGTTAGACAGCTTAGTCAGATTTGCAGTTTGACCTGAAAGTCACTGACCGGCTTCCTCAATTTTTCCCCCATATTAAATAGAAAGCAGATAAGTGTAGTATTTTTTTAAAAAAATACTATCTATGTTCCCTGGAGTAAAAGTTAAAAAATGAGCTCAATTTAAATAAAATCATCAGTCCCCCGGAAAGCTTTCTGATTCATATAGAGCCAATCCAGGACCCAGTGGGTCCTCCTGACACTTCCCTTAAACTTCCAGGAATATCAGATGGAGCCAATTCTTTGTGCTGTGTCATTGTCCCCGCAGCACAAAGACTTGCTGCCCTAATTTTGACTAGGATGACAACTCAGCAACCAATTCCCAAGAGAAGCAATTTCTCAGTCACTGGGGAAAAGAGGATGTTTAACCCTTTTTAAACAAACCCTCATGAAGTAACTTCCCTGACAAGAATATCAGGTACCACTAATATTCTCCCCTGGTATCTTAAAGACTAGCTATTGACAAAGATTGTCACAGGGAGTACGAGGGAGAAAGGGGTGTTGCGGGGCAGAGAGGGGAAAGAGTGCTTCAAGTTCCCAAATGAAAAGAGTGTTACATATGTAGAGATTATGTCACAGCTCAACTCTGGAAAATGGTGTTTATTGAAGCCAGCAGAGGAATAAATTATGCTTGTGTTTACTCTTTTGCTCCCATGGCCAAGTGTTGTCTATAGTTGTTGAGCACCATTTTGAGGTACTAAGGGACTAAGGAATGAAAATTAAAAGATATTTAGGTGAGGCTCAAAATGGTAAACAGAAGCACAATCTACTATCTTGCTGGTTATTGTGAAACATTAGCCAGTTGCCAGAGTTGAGTCATTACACTTACATCAATGTTTAGTTATTTGACAATTTAGAAATATCCTATGCTGTTGTAATGTATGATAATGTCCCATTGCCTTCGCTTTCCCCAAGAACTAATCGCGTTGTTCATTTCTCTTAGGACAAGACCAGCGCTCTGAGCCTGAGCAATGTGGCAGGCGTTTTCTATATACTTGTCGGAGGTCTGGGGCTGGCCATGATGGTGGCTTTGATAGAATTCTGTTACAAATCTCGGGCAGAGTCCAAACGCATGAAACTCACAAAGAACACCCAAAACTTTAAGCCTGCTCCTGCCACCAACACTCAGAATTACGCTACATACAGAGAAGGCTACAACGTGTATGGAACAGAAAGTGTTAAGATATAGGGGTACGGTTAAGGTCTAGTAAACTAATTGGCTTTCCATTACTGTATGTGAAACCTTTATTTTTTTTTCATTGTTCTTTTACTTTGGTTTATTGTTTCAAGCTGTGTCTTCTTTGCAACCATTATATTTCTTTGAAAACTGTGCTTTCTTGTCAGGCAGTGGTGCTTTTCTGATAGCATAGTTATAATTAAAGTACAATCTGTGACCAAAAAGGAAAAACATTCTCTAGAGCCATACTGTTCAATAGAATCATATGTAAGCCACATATATGAACCACATGTATAATTTTTAAATTTTCTAAAAGTAATATTTTAAAAAGTAAAACAAGTGCAGCTAATTCCATTTAGGCCAATACATCTAAAATATTATCATTTCAATATGCTTATTAAACAAGAACATTAAAAATAAATGAGATTTTACATTTTTATTCATATTAATCTGGAAGATCTTGGGCATATTTTATACTTAGAGTATATCTCAACTCATACTAGTCATACATCAAATGTTCTATAGTCACATGTGGCTGGTGGCTGCCATGTTGGACAGTGCAACTCCAGGGAAAGCAGCTATTCTGGAAATTATGTTAAAATTAGGAATTTTAGCAAATTAGTATAGTGCTTCCATTAGGGAGTTAAGGTCCTTTTAGGTAAGCAGCATAACTGAGACAGTTTTCTCAATCTTTGGGTTACTTTGTTGTCCCTTCCATGGAGCGGATACTCAGGTAAGTAAGTGTCTCTCAAAGGACAGTCTAGGCACTAAGCTGCTGGCCAAACTCAAACTAAGGTGAACCTGACTGATATCACTGAGTCTGTCAGCTACAGCCAAACCCCACCAATAATTTGGACATGTTCAAAGGCAAGCTTGTCTTAGGATAATGTCTCCATTTTGGAAGTGTTTATAATAGAATATAGTCTTTTTGCCTTGGAGTGCATCTGCCATTACTAACATGCTTATCTAAAGTGGAACAGAAAAATTAGCAACTTCATTTCCCTTATTTTAAGTGATTGATTGACCTCATGTCAATGTGCTAGAATTTTTATTTGTGCATTTCTGTTTTGACTTTCTTATATTTCACATCATGGATCTAAATCCAGGCATTTTTTAAACATTTCATCCAAATAAGTCGTCTGTCTTTACCATGGAAAGTATCATTTTACTTGATAAAGTCGCTGCTGTCCTTTCCTCCTAGAGACTGCAACCTTTTGCCACAATATGTTCAGTACACTGAACTAACCTGCTGATAAAGTGTTTTCATTACATTGGTGGCAGTTCAACACTGTGATTAGCACTGTAATTAGCACTGTTTGCATACAAGCATTTAATGTCCCAGTATGTTTAAAATCCTTTACTTGAGTAGGTGATATAGGCCCACTACAATTGGGGGCATATTTTTTGCTTTATTTCATAGGATAGTACTTGACTGATTTTAATCTCACATAGCTTAATTATCCCAAATTCTAAAATGCAGGCATGCAAATAAATAATATACTTTAAATCTGTGTAGCAGCTTTCTAAGTATTCTCACATTTATTCCCTCATTTGAGATGACATGGATCAGGTCGTATTTTGTGTTTTGGGTAATTAAAACCCAGCTACATCAAGTGAACTTGCTCAAGAAAAAAACAACTAGGTACTTGCCATTCTTAGATTAGAACTCAATTCTTCCTTCTATAACTGTATTCTTTACTAAACCATATTTCCTCTGAGTACCCGTGGCCTTGTGGCCTCCAGAAAACTTGAAACCCTACTTAGACCTTCTCAAATGAGAAACAGATCTTAAGTTTATGTCACACTTGTTTACACATGCACAAAAAAATCTTAAAGAACTTCATGAAGCCTCCGTATGCTCCCATTTTATATACTCCACACCAGAATATAACCATTCCTACTTTCCCCAGAAAGAATATTTTTGAAACAAGTATATCAGGCTTCAGAATTAGGATAGCCTGTAGGATTATCAGTCATTCTATTTGAGAATCAATACCCTTACTTCCCAAATACTATACCCTCAATCTTTCTAAAGACCCAGACTGCCCCTCAAACATCATTGTGAATGTGAATCATATGGGGATCTTGTAAGATGTACATCCTAATTCATCAGATCAACAATGGGGCTTGAAATTCAACACTCTCACAAGTTGCTAGGTCATGCAGATGCTGCTATTCCAAGGAATAGTAAGATTAGAGAAAATAATCTCAGAGAACATTGACTAAGAAAAGAAAAAAGGAAGAAAGCAATTGAAAAGAGAAAGAAGAGACATAGGGGAGGATGGGAGGGAGGGAGAGAGGGTGTTTGAACAGAATGTTGTGGTCCTAAAGTGGAGGCCTGGGACATAAAACATGGGAGTAAAGCCTTATAAATTAACTTGCCACAACTCTGGCTCTCTGGTTTTCTTTTATTCATCTTGATCCACTTTTGTGGAATAAAATTCAGGTTAATTGAGACAAAAGTCACATTTCAATAAACACTGATGCCATTATGGTTACAGCCCAGTTAGCTAGCACCTTGGCAGCTATCTCTGGGATGGTAAGAAAATCTTGGAAGAGCCTCTGTAAACAAATCTGTCCTCCGAGCCTGTGCAAAGTCTCCAGACAAGAAGGAAAAGCCTCAGAAGATGCCAGGAAAACCTCACATGTGTCAGTCAAGAGGCACAAAGCAGGCTGAATAGGAAATAGAAACCTCTGTGCTGTCCTCAGCCAATTTGGTGATGTGACATTAGGGGAGTGTTGGTTAGGTAAAGAGTGAGCTCTTCACCCTTTCATCTTTTATTTCCAAAGAAGTTCTAAAATATCACCTAGTGACTTCTAATTTGTTACCTAGTTATTAGGCTTCTGGTTCTCTGTATTGACCTAGATCTGTCAGGGTCTATTCACAGGCACAAAGATGGAGAGGCTTCCTGAGATTTTTACATTTATTACTAATTATCAGAGTCTGCCTTCAGGGTTGATATTACTAGTAATTGTTCAGGAAGGATGGCTCAGGGTAAATCACCTGCAAGAATATGATCCATTGAAATCTGGTTAACAAAAGAGTACCCTTAAAAGATGAGGAAGTCACCTCTTATTTACTATGGGCAATAGTAAATGAGGATTATTGGGCCCAGGGGGACATGTGCCTCAACTTCAGACCATGTTTGGCACCCACTAGAGAAAAGATTGTGTCTTAATTACTTTATGCTTCTCTAGATTACTGACCAGCCACTAGAAGTGTGCCCCTCCCCTGCCACAAGCATGCCTTCACAAGTGACTGACCTTCTGGTGCCACAAATTCACTAAGGTGCTCCCTGAGGTTGATTCTGCTAATTGTTTTAAGAAACTCTTTCCAGTTTCCGCAATGCTGATCAGAACGACTTCAGGCTCCTTTGGCTTTTTCAACAATATTTCTGAAATCCCTCTCAGATGCAAGACCTCAAGATGCCTGAAGATGGGAGGGGTTCCATTTTTCTCCTAAGACTGTTCTCTTTAGTCTTCCTAGGAAATATTAACTTTGTTCATATTGTTGCCCATTTTCAGAATGATATATTCCTTCTGCAGCCTATGCACAGGTATACTTGCTGGAGAAGTTCTCTTGAATAAGAGAGCTCATTTTATGTGAAATGGGGACCAAATCCTGAATAAATGAGGCAGTGATATTCTTTTTCTCCAAAGAACTTTTACCTCAGTAATAATAATTTATTCTCATTTAAAAGCAGAAATCAAGGTGCTTGGGATATGGCTCAGTGGTACAGCATTTGTCTGGCATGTGTGAGGCCCTAGGTTTAATCCAAAGAACCATGAAATATAAAATAAAAGCAGGAATCAGAGGCACTGAGAGGTTAGGTCACTCGCCCAAAGTCATGCAGCTAGGTAGTGACATCTCATAACCAATGGAGAAATGGGGACTCTGACTTTCTGCCACAGATATAAAATTTTTCTTAACTTCTGAAAGAGATATGACCCAGGACTTAGGGGTTCCAAGGAAGAGATTGGCCCACTTCCATGATAGTCTTTTAGGCTTCAGGTGCATGCATCTTCAACATTCTTCTTGCAGATAACTTTTATTCCAGGGTCAATGGTACATAATGATTACATCATTCTGTTGTTATCAATTTAGTATTCACTCACAAGAAAGAGAAGTATCTCCTTAGTATACAGGGAAAAGATGTAGAGGTGGGTATAGTTTGAAGAGGAGCAAGAAAGTCTTCTTCAGTTTTCTGAGTTGGGGCAGATGAATCCCCTGCAATAGTTAATTGATGTCTTCAAAAGGAGAGTGCCACCAGCAGCATCTCAATCAGGCTCACAATGTTAGGGCAAACACCCATGGGTTCCTGGCCCTTTCATGGATATCATGCTCTGGCCTCTTTTGCTATCTCGTTAAAGTCCTTGTACTATTTTTAGGCTTTAAAAACTAAGGTTGTAGGTATTTTAAAAAAATAAACAGTCACCTTTCTTGCAAGGAGCAGTAAATTTTGTTCTCCAGTCGAAATGCACTTCAATTCAGTAAGTCATAAAAGATTTTTTTACCCTCTATTGTAAATGAATAGTCTTTTGTCACAGGTTCTGTAATCAGAATACACTCTGCCATGTAGTTCTCTTAAATATCTCTTTTTAAATACCACTACAACTTCCTAGTATACCTACATTCTGAGTGATTAAAGTCTTGAGTTAGACTTTGCAATAGACTTTGCCTGTATATTCCTTAGTATAATCAATTCAGATACTAGAGAATTATCCTAATTTAACATATTGCAAAGCATTCACATCAAGTTGAAGAATTTAACCAGGCCTGCTGTCTAAAGCCATTTGAATAGGCTGCAGCCCCAGTAATGCCAATTTGAGATAATAGCCATCATTTTTGTTCAAGATAGATTGAGCCATAATAAACTTCTCAATTCCAAATAGAAAACCCCTTCAAATTTAAATTTCCCCTTGCCTTTGCAGATCCCTTCCCACTGGAGGCATGTGATGAGAGGAAATCACCGAAAACGTGGCTGCTTCAAGGATCCTGAGCCAGATTTCACTCTCCTTGGTGTCGGGCATGACACGAATATTGCTGATGGTGCAATGACCTTTCAATAGGAAAAACTGATTTTTTTTTCCTTCAGTGCCTTATGGAACACTCTAAGACTCACGACAATGCAAACCATCATTGAAATCTTTTTGCTTTGCTTGAAAAATTAAAATAAAAACCAACAAAAAAAATGGACGTGCAAGATTCCAGTATGCGAAAAAAGTCTTATTTTAAAAAGTCAATTCAACAAAAGCCATTCTTTGATACCACTGCACAATATACAAACACCATGTTCTTTAATACACACACACACATACACACACATACACACAAATTTAAAATTCCAATTAAGCAAATAGGCCCATCTTAGCTAAAAGAATTAGTTCCTCCAGATTAAAAAAAAATTAAAAAAACCCTCTGTCTCCCAGTATTTGGAAAGACAGACTGGCATTTCTTCTAGGATCTGCTGATCAGATGTTTTTGGTATTTCCTGTTGGTGGTGATGTTCTGTGCACCCTATTTTCTTTCAATGTTGCTGAAATGTGTATATCTTTAGACTGTAAATGCAACACTTAAGAAAATTCAAATGCTTTGGAAAAGGGACTAAGTGGCGACTTCTCTGTGTTCCTGAAATAGTTTTGTGAAAATGCTTTGATAACTTCCCACTTGGTAAAGGGATCAACAGAGCTTTCAAAATTGTCTTGTGTGTGTAGCAAGGGACGGGGCACTATCAGGCATACCTATCGGTGCTTTCCTAAAACAGATCCCGAGGCTTTCCAAGAAGCTTGGAATTTCAGCTCACAGATCTGTTTTTCTTGCTTCAGTGTGCATTTTAAGTCAATATAGCTGAGTATTTAGCATTGAGGTGAGGGAAATGCTGCCTATACTCCCAGATGTGTTTAGAATATCTTTCTCAGAAACAACACTGTGTTTAGCTCTGCTTTCTCTGCTAAGTATGCCTTTCAAGTGTATACCACGGAGACAGAACCGCGTTGCAAGGCGGGCCAGTGGGTTCAGACCACAATTCTCAATCTGACTTTACTCTTGCTTGGTCTGTCTTACCAGCTGTTGCCTGTTACTGCCCGTGGCTCTCCGTCAGACTGCATGTGTCCTTTTCTAGTTTGCAAAGACTAAAATGCATTCCCAAACCTACAGCTAATCTGAGGGCCTCAGCATCACTCCCAGGTCCTTGCTTGGAGCAGTTTCTCTACTGACTCTCAGAAGATCGCTCTACTGCTCCATGGGCTATCAAGTAACTAATTGCATACCTGCCATTGGCATCATCAGAACAGTCAGAGGAAATAGTCTCCGCTCACTAATTACCTCCTATATAACAACGTATGCTTTCCGTAGTTCAGTAGTTCGCTCTCATCAGTAACGTGCATTGGGAAGTTTCCAGACTGTAAAAACTAGGAGCTCGCCTTCATTTCCCAAGTGTGACCCTTAGATGCTTAGTTGACTCGCTGCATATTTGCTCTTGTCTTCAGAAAAGAAAGGAAGAAGTCTTGTTCCAAGGAAATGTTTCCAGAAAAGTGTAATATAAACTTTCATTCCAAAAATGGTGTCATAAGCAAATAACTCACCTGTCAGATTTTAAATGGTATTTGAACACAAAAGAAAGCTGTTGTGTTTTTGTTTTGTTTTGTTTTCATGAAACTGTGATTTTCAACTTATGAATGCTATAATGTCCCAGTGTGGGAAGCTAACGCTGTGTGAATATGAAGTTGTATAAAACAAACCAACCAACCTACACACAAATGTTTTCATAGGCACTGTATAAAGAGAAATGTATGTTTATTGACTCAAATCAGTTTTTCAGAGAGGAAACTTCACTGGGATAAAGAAGCGGGTAAATTGGTTTGTTATTTAAAAAAAAAAACTTGCATGTTTAAAAAAATGTTAATTGCTTCAAATTTCTGCTACTAACTTCAAGCTATGGGAGTTTGGCAATAGTCACTTGAGGATTTTTTTCCAATTCTTTTCTTTTTGTTGTTAAAGCTGTACTTCAGTGAACAGAAAAATTGCCAAGCAAACTAATGGCCGTAAAAGCATAAATTGCATGTGTGGGCATAATTACGGAGCCTCATTGCCATGAGGTATTGTACAAAATTTTAATACATTTTGTAAATAAAATTGTAAAGAAAGAATTTGTTTTCTGTGCTTCAATTATCTGTTTAAAATTTACCTGGATGCAGATGCTGAGAAGTTAGTATTCACTAATTGATTTCCTACCTGAAGCTTTGCAATGGATGCAATAGTCACCTTACTTGTGTTTCTCACAAAGGGTTGCATCTCTCCTCACCCTGACTGCAATGAAAGGCAGGCTCAGACTCCTCAGCTAAACCCTAAGTTAGTTTGATGTTGGGGCCTTCCATCACCATTCTTGGCCTCCTCTACGTTTTGGGACCCCCCCCCCATGTTGGAAAACCATTATTTCTCCAAGGGTGATGCAGAGTGGGAGAAGAAATAATGAATTGAGGACTCTACAGTTTTTAGAATATTTCTGAGGCA
Source organism: Marmota flaviventris (assembly GCF_047511675.1). Lineage (NCBI taxonomy): Eukaryota > Metazoa > Chordata > Mammalia > Rodentia > Sciuridae > Marmota > Marmota flaviventris. The sequence continues at coordinate 106,373,170 of NC_092518.1, forward strand.
AAAATGAAAAGCTAAAGATCTAGCTAGTCTGATCTGCAGATTCTGAACATGGAATACAACTTTCTCTGATAAATTAATCAAGTGCTTAAATGCAGACCAGTTTTATATGATGCTCACCATACAAAAGAGGAGACAATGATAGGTAGAAAGAAGAAAGGATAATTGGCAACAGAGCCAAAAAAGAGGAAACTGAGATACTAGAGAGATCAAGGAAGAAACATATCTGGAACTAGAGAGTTAGAAAGCAAAGAATTCAAGACCTTGGAGAAGAAAAATATAAATGGAAAAAGAAGACTCTGACACAGTGGTCAACTTGGCCTGTAGTCCCCAGCAACATTATTACCACTTTCACTATCCTCTGAAATGCTGATTGGTTATTGAATTACTTAAACTTTAGAGTTAGTCTTCAACTGCTTTCCTTTTCAAAAAAATTAAGACACGTGTAATAGTTCTACCAAAAGAAAAGTGATTATCTAGGGAGAAGATTCAGTGACTAGACTAGACTGATGGTCCTCTTGGGGGCTGAGGTAACCCATTCAAGTACCAAATGATGTCTCCAGATCTTCCAAAATAATAGATTTCTATTTTAACAGAAACTGATTCCTTACCCAAAGGAGAAGCTACTCTCAGGTGTTGTGGCAAATGAAAATAAAGCACTGTCTTGGTTTAGCTGGGGTTTGGGGTTTTTTTTCCTTGGAGGAAGAGAGAAGCAAAGAAGAATACTGTTTCTCAAATTGGATTCTAGGTAGCTATGTATTTTGCTCACATATAGGAACAGACTTGCCAACTAGATTTGCGAAAATCCCTTGAGCTTCAAATGACTCTCTCCCTCTGAGCACAAAAGGAGAATGACTCTTGATCTCTGCTTTGATTTTCCTGCCCTGTTAAGACTCACATCTAATCACACTCTGTCAATAGAACAATCTTCAAACAGAAAAGGCAAATGCATTTAAAGGAAATCTTGGTAGGATCATGGGAGAAATAGTGCTTCAAATTGCCACCCTGCTGTTGAATGGGGGAAAGAGTTGACAGTGACTTGAGGAGATGAACATAAAGAAGAACAAACTGAGAAACAAGAGGCAAAACCATATTCAGATTCAATCAAGCAAAAGATACACTAATATTTTATTTCACAAGAATCAGAGTCCAGCTATAAGTACAAATACCACCAAAACCTATTATTAGGGGAAGAGTTACTTTCAAAATTGGAGCCAGATTTTTAACTACTCTGGCTATATCCCTCCCCTTTTCTCTTCACCCTGCTGGACCAGGCTTCCTGGGTACCAATTTATCATCAGATTACTTGGCAGACATGAAACTCAGCAACAATATACCTGCATGCAATTGTGGGAGAACACAACTTAACACTCCATCAGGAAATCTCTCTTGATTCAAAGGGTATTAGAAGAGCTTGCAGTTTTACCCCTGTCACTGAACTAAAGGGAGAGCACATTCTTGGGTGAGAGTTTTAGATGGCACTAAGAATTAAGGAAAGCTGCCTCCAGAATTAAAGTGAAGGAATAAAGTGCGAGGACACATCTCACACATGTAAGACTGGGAGTCATGGATGAATCATTTATCCTCAGTGAAGACAGAGGGCACTTAGCACTTCTTTAAAGGCCCTTGGGAGAGCATTGTTGTCATGAGAAGATAAAAGGGGGCATTTGGGGGGTATCTGTCAGTATCCCAAACCTAATGCTATGTCCTCAGCATCCTCAACAGTGAGGGTTCACAAGCCCCATTTAAATGGGTAAGATCCCCAGGCTTTTTGACAGTCATTGTCATTGTAAGCAAACATCACCTGGACAATATGGTGGGGAGAAGTCATGTACTCTCTTCCTCTGCTTACCAGATGAGGAAGTAGCAAACTTGGTACCTGCCCTCATTGCAGTCTTGGTGACACTATAGATGATAACTAGAAAGAATTTGTGTCCAATTCTCTGCTCAGAGAAAACACCATAAAGAACCCAAAAGGGAGACTTTCCATTTGCCCCTTCACTTCCACTTGCTCTTCCTAACACAATTGGGTGGAACGTAACTGAGTATCTCTTTGTTCCTTGAAAGCCATGAGCCTTTGCAAGAGAGGAGTCATACCAGGCCCCTGTAAGCCTCTGCTGAGAACCTCCCAATGACTACTTTCCTGCCAGCCTGCCCACCCTCAGAACAGGAGGCATTGGCTTATTTGTTGACTCATGACGCCCTAGCTATAAAACTGTAAAAGAACCTGCAATGACAGCCTAAGAAATAATCCTCTCCCCATGTCAGCAGCTTTGGCAAAATTACCCCACAGTGGCTTCATTGAGCTTCAATCCTATAGCAAAACAGTTGATTTACAATTTTCCTAATAAATATTCATTAAGCCTGAACAAGTCAATTAAGCTCTGGCGGCAGCTCACAAAAAGCTTAAATATAGGCAGATGGGGAAACAACTTTCAAAATAATCCGAAACAACATTGCAGTGTTCCACCACAAGAGTGCAAAAGCTTCCCCGAGAGACCACAAACTCTCTCTGAACCTGATGAAATGCTCTAGGGCTCACATTTCCCCTTATTTATAGTATAGCTTCAGAAAAGCTTGATGCACCCTCCAACTCCATTTCCTCAATTATTGCTGTATGACTTCTGCCACCATCACTCTACAGGAACTTCCTTTGCCAAAGTCATCAACAAACTATAATTTGTACTTTATCATAAGAGCTGGCAAACTTCAGCCCTTGGGCTAAATCCAACCCACCACCTGTTTCTGTGAATAGAGTTTTATTGAAACACACCTACACCTATTTATTTATGTATTATCTGTGCCTGCTTTTACCATACAATGGCAAAGTTGGCTAGTTACAATAGTATTACCCACAAAGTCTAAAATATTTACTTAGCTGCCTTTTACATAAAAAGTTTCCCAATTCTTACTTTGCCCTACGTTGATAGTCATCATCTTATTTGACTTCTTTCCAGAATTTGGGGCTATTAACTTTTCCCATGTTAGAAATCTCTATTCCTTTGATGTATGTGACAGCACTCTTTTCTGGTTTTCCTCCTACCCTGCTGCTGCTAATATGCTTCCTGGTATCCTCTTCTATCTCTTAGTGTCAATGTTCTCCCAAATTCTACCATGTTCTTCCTTTCTCTCCAGTCTCTACACTTTTCCTAGGCACTATACCATGGTATCCAATGGTTTCCATTTCCACCTATATTATGTTGTCTCACAGCCTCTTTTTCTATCTCAAATTTCCCTCCTGAGTTCCAAACAAGTATATCCAAATACCTGAGCTGGGGATGTAGCTCAATGGCAGAGTGCTTGCCTAGGATGTGTGAGGATCTGAGTTCAATTCTTAGTACCAGAAGGAAAAAAAAAAATGTCTGTTAGACCCTCCTCACCTGAATTAACCCACAAGCACACCAAACTTGCTTACATTCCTAACACAGAATTCATTTCTGGTCTTTCCCTCACCTCATTGCAACCAGAGTTCCTGCTATAAGTGCCCATCTTGACTTCAAACCACATCTATGGGGACTAAAATAAAATATAATAAATCTAACACACTTTAAAAGGTAAATGTGATAATCTGAGGAAAAACATGCTTGCACTCAAAGTAGAACCCACAGTACAATAACATTTTTTTAAAAGATGCATCAGTTTAACATCAAGTTGGATAGCTAGAAAATGTAGTTAAAAGTAAACATATTGTCCTTGCATCTTTTAAATCTCAGAAATATAATACGGTTTGCACTCATGTGAAAGAAAGTCAAGTAGAGTTATCATCAAGGGGTTATCAAGCCCCAGAAAAGCTAACCAAGGGCCCCAAATCACTTCTCAAAACATAATAATAAAAAATAAAAATTAAAAAAAAATTTAAAAATTTAAAAAATTTTTAAAAACATAATAATAAAAGGAGGTAGATCAGCTCCTCCAAGAGAGATATTAGATATAAGAGTAGAATAACAGAATAAGAAAAAATATGTGAGGGGGTTGTGCATTCAGTTTATATGTACTCAAAACATATATATTTGTGTAAGGGTTCAGAATAGTCTACACAGCCCATTCTTTTTTAAAAAAAATATTTCTCAGTTGTAGTTGAACACAATGCCTTTATTTTATTTTATTTTTATTTTTATGTGGTGCTGAGGATCAAACCCAGGGCCTTGCAAGTGCCAGGTGAGCGCTCTGCCACAGAGCCATGACCCCAGCCCTACACAGTCCATTCTTGAGATTTTTTTTTTCCTTACCCTTTGCTGCAGACTGAATTGTGTCCCCTCTGAAATTCATATGTTGATCCCTAACCCCCAATGAAACTTGATTTGGAAATAGGACCTTTAGGAGATAATTAAGGTTAAATGAGGTCATAAGGGTGAGGTCCTAATTTGACAGGATTGGTGACCTTATAAGAGGAGGAGAAGGATAGAGATCTCTCTCTGTGCACATGCATGTATGTAAGAAAGGCCATGTGAGCACACAGTGACAAGGTGACTATCTGCAAGCCAGGAAGAAAGCCCTTACTGGAACCTGACCATGCTGGTACCCCACTCTCTGACTTTCAGTCCCCAGTACTGTAAGAAAATACATTTTGGGGCTGGGGTAGTGTCTCAGCAGTAGACTGTTCACCTAGCACACTCAAGGCCCTGTGTTCGACCCTCAGCACCACATAAAACAATAAATAAATAAAATAAAGATATTTTTTAAAAGAAAAGGAAATACATTTCTATTATTTAAACCACTAAATCTTTGGCATTTTGTTTTGGCAGCCCAAACTGTGTTATGCCTTTTCTTGTTTCCATGTTTTTGCACATGTTTCTCCATTTACCTATTATCCCCTTCCCCCACTTTTGTGCCTGACTAACTCATATTCTGTCTTTAAGACAAAATTGAAATCATTTCTTCTGGGAAGTCTTCCTTGTCTTTTCTGCCAAGGATGGTGCTAGGGACTCTATGGTTTTGCTCCCATTTCAGTAGTGCTTATGTTTTTCATAGAACTTGTTAGAGAGAGAGAGAGAGAGAGAGAGAGAGAGAGAGAGAGAGAGAGAACTCCCCCCACCTCATCAGGAACAAAATACATACCTCAAAGCCATGCCTCCAGGTACCTACCTCCTCCAGCCACACTCTATCTGCCTACAGTTATCACCCAGTAAATTCCTACCAGGGATTAATGCACTAATTAGGGTAAAGCTCTCATAACCCAATTATTTAACCTCTAACCTTTGTCTCACACATGAGCTTCTGGGGGACACCTCATATATAAACCATAATAGTACTCTAAAGGCATATTGTCTTCCCTACCAGATCATAGGCTGAGAACATGAACAGTCTCCTAGTTGTTTCCACAACTGGAATGGGGTTGTTAATGCTTCAAGAGCAAATGAACGATATGCAGAAGTGGGGGGGAAAACAGAGGCATAACTTAGGAAATAATGTTGAAGATAGAGAACAGGAGCCACCTTATACTATGTAAAATGCATCATGTAAAAATGTGGATGTGTAACCGATGTGATCCTGCAATCTGTAATTGGGGTAAAAATGGGAGTTCATAACCCACTTGAATCTAATGTATGAAATATGATATGTCAAGAGCTTTGTAATGTTTTGAACAACCAATAAAAAAAAGAAAAGAAAAGGCAATTTTCCACAACCTTCCATTTCTCAGTATCTCTCTTATCCCAAAAGAAGCCCAACCTCACACCAGCCAGGCAACCTAGCACTCATCTTCCCTTGGGTGTGACATATCTCTTACATTAGTCACCATCACCACTCTGTGGGTGCCCTCCTTGGCCAATGCCCCAAGCTACTTCACTGAATCTAGGTCATAAATTGATTCACAAGACACTCAGATGTGCAAATCTAATCTCCTTTGTGAGGTTCACCCACTATATAGTAGTTGAGAAATACAAATTTTAATCTATAAAAATTTAGCTCATATATATACTGCATTAGGCTCAGGCCATATGGAAGACATAGTCATATACTCTTTGTACCTACCTTCCAGAAAGGGCTTGCCATCTAGCTGCAAGAAATGTAGTTAGCTTACAGGCACCAACTGTTAGCATCTTCAAAATCTGACTCAGTTTTTGAACCCAGGTCACATTCTTGAGGCAGCTCATTCAGTAAAATGGCTATAATCAAGGTTGCACGCTCTGGGGGAAACTCCAGCCAATGACCAAGCAAAGCAATACTACAAGTACCTAGCCATTTCCACTCAATATGGGACTTCTCTAATGAGCAATCTCTGCTCTGGAGAGCCCCCTTGGGCTGGCAGAGACTTTGTCAGGTCTGCATCACAATCTCATGGACCCCCTTGCTCAATTCTGTTTGTCCTTCCCTGCCTCTCCTCGTGTACTAATCCTAATAAACTTTTTTTGCACTCCTAAATCCTTCTCAGCCTCTGCTTCTCTGAGAGTCCAACCTGTGACATTTGGTACCAAAAGTAGTCCAAGGAAGTAGGCCATCATATGGCTCTTGGTGACTGGATTCACCAGCACCCAGCTAGTAATAAGGACCTTAATCCTGGTGGAAGGTTATATATAGACAATCCCTGGAACAAGGTGGCAGCCCAATGGTTAAAACTTCCCCCTGCCATGTTTCAGAAAAATGTACCAGTGGGGAGGATACATTAGCTGGTGGAATGACTCAAACATTTTAAATTTATATGGGATAAAATGGAATTTTATGCTTTTTTACTAAGTTACATTAATGCCCTACAAACAGATAATTTAAAGTCGAGGGCAAATAACACTTAAAAAGTAAGTGTGAGCCCAGTGCAGTGCCACATGCCTGGAATCCCAGGACTTGGGAGGCTGAGGCAGGAGGATCACGAGTTCAAAGTCAGCCTCAGCAAAAAACAAGGCGCTAAAAAACTCAGTGAGATCCTGTCTCTAAATAAAATACAAAATAGGGCTGGAGATGTGGCTAAGCACCCCTGAGTTCAATACCCCATACCAAGAAAAAAAAAGTAAATGTGAGAACACAGAAGTCCCTTTTATAGCTTACAAAGAAGCCCTCATTTACAGCAATGGGTGAACATGAAAAGCTGAAGATTAAATCCAGGATTTGATCATTACAGTGACTAAACTTCAATATTCAAGTGAGGCAAGTAAGTTACACCAAAGTTGAGGTTCTAGTAGAAAAAACTTGGGATCCTGACACATGGGGTGGAGACATGTATGTGAATTAAGCAAATGCTCCCAAAGAATTTGACTCCTTAGTCTTCTCCAAAACTTCTGAGCCTCTAAAAGCAGCCCACTCCTCCCCCAATAACTGCCAGTACTTCCTCCATATAAGACAATATAAAGTTCTTTCTTCTGTAAAGCAACAGGCCTATTTGTAGCACAGCCCTTCTAAAAACAAGTATTGTGCCCCAAAGAAAATAAGACCTAACTAGTATGTGCTGACAGGACTCAGGAGATGAGATTCTGAAGGTAATTATCAAGGAGAGTTTCATCATAAGATTGGGCTAGAAAGGGATTGTTGATTTGGGGACACTCTCTTGGGATAAAGGACTGACCATAACAGGGACCTCAGAAGGTAGTGTAACTCACTACTCAGGTGGCTTGATAAGCCTGGAAAAATCAGTGACCCATACTAAGTGATGTTGAAATTCCTAAATTGCTCTGGCATATAATAGAGGAAGGAATTATAAGGCCAAAGGAAACAGGCATGCTGGATTGGATATATTGTTGAAACCAGAAGATACTATGCTGCATAGGAGGACATGGGGGACACATCCTTCACCTAGACCATCAAGAAGACAGGTAAAGTTGACATCAGAATTATCGAGAAATACAGTAGTGGTTCTCCTCTGAAGGCCAAGGCAGATGATAGGAAAGCTGTTCCCTTGGTTTGTTATTAGAAATGTACTAATTAGGGTAAAGCTCTCATAACCCAATTATTTAACCTCTAACCTTTGTCTCACACATGAGCTTCTGGGAGACACCTAATATATAAACTATAATAGTACTCCAACCCTCCCCAACCCCAGAAACACAAACCAGGTGATAAGCTTTTCACCACTAGAAGCCAAGGGCTTGTAATTATTGTAAAAGTACATGTGATTAGAGTGGCAACCAAGTGGGCCTGATCTGTAGAGAATTAAAGGGATGATTAATAGAACAAGCATCGCTGGAGGCAAAAGAGATGGGCAGCCAAAAAGGGTATTGCTTAATATGTATAATTTTAAAAGGAGTAATAAATTATCAGAAACTAGAAGTCAGTCTTCCAATTTATAAATTCATGATTTCAGGAATGTGAGTATAGCTCAGCGGTAGAGTGTTTGCCTAGCATGCATGAGGCCCTGGGTTCAATCCTCAGCACTACAAAAAATATATCATGATTCCTAGTCCTGAGCTAATTTTAAGCCTTAGAACCCATTGATGAAAGAGATGCCTCCTAGGAGAAGAATCCTGTAATACCAGTCTTTCCTCTGGTCCTTATCAAAAGTCATCTACTTGGGTGAAGTTACTGTGTTAATCAAGAGTTCCATTACTCTGACACAATACTCAAGTAAACAATTTGCAGGAGGAAAGGTTTATTTTGGCTCACCATTTCAGAGGTTTCAGTCCATGGTTGGCTACCTAGCTCTGTTGCTTTGGGTCCTGTGTGGAGGTGGAACATTATGGTAGGAAGTGCACAGTAGAGCAAAGCTGCTCACCTCATGGTGGTCAGGAAGCAGAGAGAGAAAAGAGATGGGGGTTCCAACATCCTCTTCAAGGGCACACCCCTATGACCTAACTTCAACCCAGTAGGCTCCAACTCCTAAATGTTCCACCACCTTTCAATAGCTCCACAGTGTGGCAACCAAGCCTTTAATACATGGCCTTTGGGGGACACTTCAAATCCAAACTATAGCAGTTACTTTACATTATTTGCACATAGTGTACATTTACCATACACTAGGAAAAGAAGCATATCCAGCTATTGCAAGGACTATTGGGGCCAGGATCTGAGTTGACATTGTTACTTACAGACATAAAGCATCATCATGTCTACCTGTTAGAGTAAAGTCAACAGATGTTAAGTGTTATATGGAGTCCTGGCCAATGCCTTACTTGTAATAGATCTATTGGGTCTGCTGACTAACCTGATGGTCACTTTCCTCGTCTCTGAGTGTATAGTTGAGAGAGATATGCTGAGCAGTGAAAGTAATCTTTATACAAGATCCTTGGTCATAATAGAGGAAAAATAGGAGAAGTTTGTGAAACGACCCCACCCCAAAGTAACTAAACAAGATAATAAATCAAAAACAATATCACATCCCAAGAATGACGGTGGAAGTTACTGCCATTTACAAAGATTAAAATCCTGTGACATTAAAAAAATGGATCTGCCTAGATGGATCCTGGAAAATGACTATGGACCACTTCAAATTCAACAAGGAGTACCTGGTTCCAGGTACATGATATGCAGGTATTGATTTAGTAAGTACTTTCCTATCCCAATCAGGAAAGATCCAAAACAGTGAGCATTCATATGAAAGAGGCAACACATTCATTTACAGTTTTGCCTCAGGGCTAGGTTAATTCTCATACCCTCTGTTATAATGAGATATGGACCATCTGGACATCTTTTAGAGTATCATTTTGGTTTTTTACATCACCATGCTGATCCAGCAGAACGAACAAGAAAAGACCAGCATGCTGGAGGCCTTGGTAAGATACTGCTCCACAGAGTGGTGTCATGCAGGGGCTCTGACCCAGGAAACAGATATGGGGTTTGGCAGGTGGAAGAAGATGCAAGGCCTGGTGGGAATATTGGTCATCCTTTATTCAGAAGTGGCCAAAGCCATTAGCCAGCACCCCACCCCCCAACATTTTCATAGGCCCTTTTTTTATATAGCACAGAAAAGAAGGCATACTGCAACAAGTTAGATGAGGGGAGGGGGCATGCTCACAAATTAATGTTTACCACCTTGAGCCTATACATTGAATCAGTGTTTCTGGCATTGATTAACCATAACATAGTTCCCAGCCCTGGCTACATATTAAAAATATAACATAGCCTGACAAAAGACTTGGCAAGGGAGCCTAACTAGAGCCATTTGGGGGCCTGCCCCAACAGGTGGGAAATCAAACCTTTAATGATTCAGGAACCTGATACTTCAGTATAGGTATTAGAGTCAATTCTCAGGGGCATACAGTCCCCACCCAATAAAAAAGACAAAATTGCTGAATTTTGTAAAATCTACTACAGAGCAGTAAATGCAATGCCTGATGGGTCTCCTTAGGTTAGAGAAGCAAAACATTCTACACATAGAAATAGTTCTCTGGTCCTTATAGTTGTTGAAACTAGAGGTTACCTACCAGTTTTGAGTGGAACCCAGAGCAGGAAAAGGCTTTGCAGCATATCTAAGCCAGGTGCAAAAGCCCAATTACTTGGTCCATATAACTGGCAGACTTTATATCGTTAGAGAAACAATGTGGAGTCTATGGGAGAGATGTGGTGGAATCACAATGAAGCCCTTGGAGTTCTAGAGAAAGGCCATACCAAAGAATATGTATGCCTTCTAAAAATAAAAAAGCCCTTGACAAGATATTAGGCCCTGATACAGATAGAATGATTGACTATGGAACAGTGACCCTACATCTAGAAATGCCCACCATAAACTGGATCCTGCTAGACCCATCAAGTCTTAACATTGACTAAGCCTAGCAAAAATTATGATAAATATGGAAATGGTACATCTGGGACCTCACATAAGTTGAACCAGCAGACACAGGCAAATCCCATTAGAAGGTAACTGTGATTTCCATGTCACCCACTATAGTTGCACAGTGCCTCTCTTTCATCTCACATTGATCACCGTACTGGAGGGGCCCCATGTGATCAGCTGAAGGAGAAAGGAAATGCCTGAGTCAGGTTTGTGCATGGGTTAGTTTGATATATGGTTATAAGCTAAAAATGAAAGTGACTGCATTACAGTGTCACTCTGGGATAATATTTGAGACAAAGGAGAGAAAAATTATCAGAAATACAGGAAGTGCCGTGGCCATCTACTCTGTATGTGTGGAGATACAGCCCAAGATTAGAATATATAGACTATACACCATGGTAAATGGCCAAGTCAGAGATCTGGAAGGAGAAAGATTGGAAAAATAGAGAAAACAGGTTCTGGTATATAAGCATATATATTGATATGGGCATGGGCATGAATTGTGAAGATCTTTGCACCAAATGTTATTGTTCATCAAAGACGATCTACTATGAAAGAGATACTAAACATTAAGTAGACTAATGGTTAGCTTATTGATGCTACTAGCTTTCTTCATCATCTAGAAAATGAATTCACAAAATATGTAGCATGGTGACAGGGACTGAAGCAAGGCATGGGCTCGGGGTATGTGCTCTCTCCTTCATTTAGAGTAGTCTAGCCACTGCTGCTTCTAAACATCTAAGTTGCCAGTAACAGAAACCAATGCTGAGGCCTAGTATAGCACCATTCCACAAGGAGAACAATCAGCCACTCAATAGACCTGATAACAAGTTTACTACAATGGGCCACATCTATCCTGAAAGAACCAGCAGGTCATCCTCATAGGGATAGCACCTATACTATGTTTTCGTTTCCCTTTCCTACTTGTAGAACCTCATCCAAACCATTATCTGGGGGCTTATGGAATGCTTGATCCACAAGTCTGGAATTCTACACAGTATGGTATCAGCAAGGGGACCCATATTACAGAAAAGGAGGTGTGGGAATAGGCCTATGACCATAGCATACATGGCTCATATCACACATCACCTATCATACCATCCAGAAGTAACTGGCCTCACAGAGGCACCGTCTCAGAGGCAATGCTCAGAAATAATTAGTTAAATCAGAAATCTCTGCGTGGTGTTGTGTCCTCTAAAGGAAAATACATTGTTCAAAGGAGTAGAAGCACAAATGGCCCCACTAACCACCACTCCCAGTGATCCAGTGGAGGCTTTTGTGTTCCCAACCCCTGAAATGCTAAGATTTATAGTGTTAGCAATTCTGATCCCCCAAAGTGGTATGTTCTCATCAGAGGACACAAGAACCCCCTTGAACACCAAACTATTACTGCCAGTTGGACACTTTTGTGCATTGACCATTGGACACTTTGGGATCCTTGTGTCCATAACTAAGAAGAGGACTCGCCATCCTACAAGGCATAATTGACCCTACTTCACAAGAGGAAAGAGAAATAATATTTCAAATGAGAGAAGATAGGAATATGTATGGAACTCAGATGACCCAGCTGAGCCATCCCCCAGTACTTCTCTAACCCATTGAGACTGTGAATGAACATGTGCATCAACACCAGTCTGAAAAGTGTATGGCTACAAAAGAGTTTGATTTTTCAGGAATGAGTTTGGGTCAAAACAAAATAAGTCACCAAAACCTGCCAAGATTATATATAAGGGTGATGACAATTTAGAATGGATAGGAGTAGAGGGAAGCAATACCAGTTGTAGCCTACCACCAGACAAGGTGGGTTTGGTGGGCTGGTACTTCATCTTAGTATCCCCCTACCTTTTCCTTCTTTCTTTCTTTTTTTTTTTCTCTTTTTGGTACCAAGGATTTAACCCAGGGGCTCTTAACCACTGAGACACTTCCCCAACCCTTTTTATTTTTTATTTAGATACAGGGTGTAAATTGCTTAAGGTCTTGTTAAATTGCTGAGGCTGGCTTTGTACTTGCAATACTCCTGCCTCAGCCTCCCAAGCCACTGGGATTACAGGCATGGGCCACCATTCCTAGCTACTCCCCTTTTCTGAAAAGGCAAGATCCAGCATGGTGGCACATGCCTGTGATCCCAGTGACTCAGGAGGCTGAGGCAGGAGTATTGCGAGTACAAAGCCAGCCTCAGCAACCTAGCAAGAACCTAAGCTACTTAGCAAGACTTTGTCTCAAAATATAAAATAAAAAGGGCTGGGGATATAGTTTAGTGATAGAGTGCCCATGGGATCAATTTCCAGTAATAAATAAATAAATAAATAAATAAATAAATAAAATGGCCAAGAGCCCTCATATGACTTTCTTTCTGAACATGTACAGAGAAAAGGGACAGATTAACATGGGGGGAGGAGACTATGGTAGACCTACAGATTGTAACTCAGATCTGTATTCCAGAAGGACTTATTTCCCAGATGCAAAGAGTAATTATTTGACAGCCACCCGCTGTTAGCACCTTCAATTTTGGCATCAGCTCTTCAACCAAGGTCATGCTTTCTACGAGCAGCCCCTGGCCAATGACTAAAAAAAATAGTCATACAAAGGTGCAGCTATTTCTACCCAATGGAAATCTTCTCCAGAATTCCCCCATCAAACTGGCAGAAATTTCTCAGGTTTGCATCAAATCACATGCCCCCCCCACCCCTGTCCTCCCGCCCAATCTTGCCTTCCTTCTCTGTCATGGATGTTACTCTTCTATAAATCTCAGTATCTTTTTCCCACACAGTTCATCTTTTCTTTAATAGTCCCTGTTAGGTGCAGGACAGGCTGAACTAAGTTGTCTGCAGGACATGCTAAACAGATGTTACCTGCAGGATGATCCAGCCACTCAAACCCCCTCTGTCTGGTTCTTTATCACTTGTTTGTGTCAAGTCCAAACACTCAACCCCCTGCTCAAGGCCGAACACTTAACCCCCTTTGTGCCAACAAGGCAGTTTGCAAACCCAGAGACCCTATTAGATTTAGGCAGCACAGCAGAAGGGCTATAAAAACCTTCCCCTGCCGGGCTCTCTCTCTCTTTTTCTCCTGTTTTGCACTGCTGCAATAAAGATCTCTTGGTCACTCCGAGTGTTTGCTGGGAGCCATTAGCCAAGTAGGTATGACAATTTCCTTGCCAGCGTACCCCATGTTGCAGTGACATTGAATGTAGGTGACCTTGCTCAAGGACCAGGGCGGATTAGGGTGTTCCGGGTTTAAGATAATCGTGTTTAGGGCGTTCCCAGTTTAGGTTCCAGGTTTAAGGTTTAAGATTATTCCTCCTGGATATAGGGCGTATCCTGCTGCCTGAGTTCCCCTTGAGTTCTCACGGGATTCAGACAGTATATTTTGGGAGACAGAAGCCCAGTGGGTGTGGATTTGGGCAGAGAACGTGGATTTGGGCAGAGAACGTGGATTTGGGCAGAGAAGGTGGATTTCCCCAGAACGTGATTGTAGACGGCTGGTGTGAGTTCGGGAATAAAGAGTTGCTGTTTGAATCTACAAGCTGTGTGGTGGCTCGTGATTTTGTGCCCAGCCAGACTGCGGCATTTGGCGTCCCGTGCGGGGAACTTCTGAAGCTTAGAGGTAAGTGAAATTTCTCGCTCTTGAGGAAGAGAGAAAGAATGGGTGAACATTTCAAAAAACAATGTGTTATTGTTTTGATTTATTTTGTTTTTATTTCAAGTTGCCTGTTCCTAGAACTTTCTCAGGCAAATTGGAAAAAATGGTTGACTCAAGGTTTGAAGTTGTTCGCCTCCGAGGAAGAAAAATTGTTAGAGGAAAGAGGCACCCCAGTGAGACCAAGAACAATTAGGGCATATGTTGATACAATACAAAAATGTAGCCCATGGCTTTTTAAAGACAAGTTATTAAGTATATCAATGGGACCATCATGGTATCCTGTAGAAAGATTTTTCTTCAACAAGAAAGAGAGGGCTAGTTCTATTTGCTACACTTGTCTAAGATCTTGGTTTCTACAAAGTTCTGATTAATTTACAAAGCTAAAATGTTGAAACAGCAACCACTCTTTACTTATTAAGTCCCATAAGGTAATATATTTAAACATGTGTGTTTTCATAAATTGGTAAATGGAAAAATGTTTAATATTGCTTTGGTCTGTGTCTTTGCTAAAACAAGGTTACTAAGTGTTAAGATTCTATCATGTGTAATTTATATACAAAGAGTAGAAAAATTTTCAGTTGGGTTTCAATTATAGTATCATAAAAAACATGAAAGTCTTTCATCTTATTAAAGTGGAGTAATTTGTCTAAATCAGAAATTTTATAAGAGTTGTTTCAAAATGTGAATTTATAAAAAGGGTTAACGGTTAAAAAAGAGATAGAAAAAGATTCAAGATATGGAAATATATTTTAATATAAAAGGTTAAAGGAGAAAGAAATGTTTCTAGATGAGATAATCTCTGTGTGGTAAAGTAAAAAGTTGTAAAATGTCACTGCAACATGGGGTACGCTGGCAAGGAAATTGTCATACCTACTTGGCTAATGGCTCCCAGCAAGTGTTGTGGTCACTTTCCTTTCAGTCCCCTTTAAAGTAAAATTATTCATCTTTAGGAATTCTGGCCCCTGTTCCAGGCATTGGGGAGAGTATGTGCCAGTAAGTGACCTTATGATAGCAGAGGGTTGACAGTCCATTAAGATCTCAATGTGTCCTTTGGTTTCTCACTGCTCTCTGCTGTGCAGAGACTGGTTTGTGTTGCTTCTGAGATTCATGGTCCCTAAGGTACAATGCTCCCACTTCTGGGCATTCTGCTGGTATCTGAGACAGGAGCTTACAACTGGAATCAATTGTGGACCATTGTGCCTTCAGTGTGCTCACGACCTGACCCATTTTCCAGCTGACTCAGTCTCACTGGACTCTTAAATGTGCTATGGAACTCCCTTTCTGGAAGACTGCCTATAACACTCTTTTGCTCTTACCCCAGGTACAGGTTACTTTGTCCCTGCCATAGTGACTCACTCTTGTAACTTCAATAGCCATAGTCTCTGCTAACTTGAAAGTATGGGAGGATGGCAGAGTCTTTGACTCCATACTGCACATAAACCAAGGGCAGTTCTGAAGCCCTAAATTCTGGTCTTCTCTCTGCAAAACCTTTCTTGACCACCAAATGTATTTTGTATCACGTGTAGTTACCTCCTTCCAGAGCTGTAAACTAGGAAAAGGACAGAGGTTTCTTTACTCTAGAACTTTGGCCCAACAATGGGAGATTGTTCAATCCCTGACCACATTTTGTCTCTACCTTGGCCTCTCTCTACTCTTCTTCCTTCAGACCAGAAGAGTCAGAAGTAGACTTTATAATCCCTTTACTTATTCTTGCCTGACCAAAAGGGCCCTTAGGTTAAACTTCATGATTAGCATAGCCCAGGACTTCTTTATAAGATAAAAAAGAGGATAAAGGAATTTAGAAAACCCCTTTCCCTCTCAAGAAAGTCTGGATTTCAGTCCTGTTTTCTTGCTTTGAATCTGAAAATTCTATTTTGAAAACCAAAAATGGAATACTGCCTTTTTTCTCTTTTGATTCTTACTATACAAGTCCTTATTCTACCCTCCTCTCACTGTCCCTGAGCAGACAGATGCTTTGAATCAACTAGACAGAAAGTCGTATATCTGAAAAAAAGCAAAAGAGGAAAGCACATTAATATATCTTGAGAAGATGTTGAACATTTTTTCATATATTTGTTAATTGATTATATGTCTTCTTCTGAGAAGTATCTGTTCAATTCCTTGGCCCATTTATTGATTGTTTTGTTGTTGTTGTTGTTTGTTTTGTTTTTTTGGTGTTAAGGTTTTTGAGTGCTTTCTATATCCTAGAGATTAGTGCTCTATCTGATGTGCTTTGCCCCCATTCTGTAGGCTCTCTCTTCACCTCACTGATTGTTTCTTTTGCTAAGAAGAAGCCTTTTAGTTTGAATCCATTCCATTTATTGATTCTCTGTTTATACCCAAAGGACTTAAAAACAGCACACTACAGGGACACAGCCATATCAATGTTTATAGCAGCACAATTCACAATACCTAAATTGTGGAACCAACCCAGATACCCTTCAGTAGATGAATGGATAAAGAAAATGTGATATGTATACACAATGGAACATTACTCAGCAATAAAAGAGAATAAAATCATGGCATTTGCAGGTAAATGGATGGAGCTGGAGAATACAATGCTAAGTGAAGTTAGCCAATCCCAAAAAACCAAAGGCCAAATATTGTCTTTTATATGAGGATACTGGATCATAAAGCTGATGGGGGCTGGCATGGGAGGAATGGAGGAACTTTAGATATGGCAAAGGGGAGGAAGGGGAGGGAGGGGGCATGGGGGTAGGAATGATGGTGGAATCAATTAGACATCATTATCCTAATACATGTATGAAGACACAAATGGAGTAAAAATACTGTATGTACAACCAGTGACTTGAAAAATTTTGCACTATATGTGTAATGTGAAATGAATTGCATTCTGCTAATATGTATAACAAATTAGAATAAATAAATAATTTACACAAAAAAAATCTTGAGAAAAACAAAAGAATTTCTATTACTTAATTTACCTTCATCTAAATTTTCCAGGTTTCAGAGCCCTGCTTCTCTTAATGTCCTATAAGAAGTATTTTTAATTATATGATAAATCAACATGCCTTGATGTGAGATGAAAATGACATACTTAATCATCACAACAAGCCTATGATGTAGATATTCTTGCAAATAAAGAAACTGAGGCACAAAGAGGTTAAGACACTTGCTGACCACAACTTGTAAGTAGCAGTATACTTTAATTGGGCCATCCTGCAGATGCAATACTACAAACCAAGGTGATGCACACCTAACACTAACATTTCAAGTCTGCTGATGGGCTAATTTCCAGAGGCAACAGAGCCAACACTATTCCACTTAAACTTTTGGAACATTCCTTCTGAAGAAACTAACATTCCAGGATCTTCCAAGACCTTGATTGGAAGCTCTAAGCTTGACAAATATTTTAGTGAAAATCAAGGCCCCTCTGAAATGGCTCAAGCAATGAGTGCCATACCACAGGCTTTCTCTTGTTCTCAACCCCTGTGTCCAACCCCACCCTCATTAGGGATCATGCCTTAACGCTGATCACTTCATTTGTGGAAATACAAAACCCAAAACTATCTGAGAAACAGATTGAAAGTGTTAATATGGCTTTTCCCTCTTCTGTTTTGTCTTGAGGGATTTACTTTACAGGCATAAATATGAAAAATACATATCACATATGATGATTTACAATTATTAAAATTAAATAAGAGAAAATCTTTGGCATTCACATTCTTTTTCTTATTCAGAAGAGACATCCCATTCTACTGATTGCAATATAAATAAGTTTGGAATAATGATTTTGATATTCCATTAAACTAATGGATTCAATCTCATAAGTCATTTTTATGGATAAAATTTAAAATACTGTATTAATTCCAAACAGAATACATTTGCAGTTTGTTCCAGGAAAACAGATTACTACATGTAATGCCAACAGTCATTACTTCCTGGTGTTATTTACCTGATCCCAATTTCCTAGCTAATACCACAGTGTGTGTAATGAATAATGCACTGTGTGAAATGTACACCATGCAAAAACACATTCTATATATAGTATAGTTATTCGTACATACATCACCTAATAAGATAATTTGTATTTCTTCCCTGCCTCCCACCTCCTTCCCATTATTTTTAATCTAATATACACCTGGAAGAAATATTTAAGAGGCAGAGGGAAAGAAGTCCAAAATGAACGATTTTTTCATTTATTTATTATAGAGATATAAATGAATATACAAGTAATCACCATCCAGATCAACAGACAGAAAGTTTTCAGCACCTGAGAAAGCTTCCCTTATATCCCCAGGAGGTATCCACTGTTCTGATTTGTATCACCATAAAGTAAGCAACTGTTTAAAAATGCAAATCTGGTGTTTAGAAATCCCCTAAAGTGAAAATTGAAGTTATTTGTCACTATGGAAAAAAAAAATTCAGTCAAAAGTCCAGCACTATATCCGGGATTGTTTACATGTTCTTCTTCTCCTTTTTTGCTAAGCTGAGCAGGCTGGTCTCAAACTTGCAACCCTCCTGCCTCAGTAGTTGGGATGACAGGCACGCACCTTCCCGCCAGGTTCAAAACTCTTAATAATAACGCTTAACAATAATAACTTTCAGTTTTTCAGGAGATTAATTGGATAGTTCAAAATTCTCCAAACCTCCAATCTTGCTTCTTCCTTTAGAGTTTTCGGGCTGGGGATGTGGCTCAAGTGGTAGCGTGCTCGCCTGGCATGTGCATGGGCCGGGTTCAATCCTCAGCACCACATACAGACAAAGATGTTGTGTCCTTTAGAGCTTTCAAAGCAGTTCTTTTTTCTTTTTTTTTTTCTTCTTTTTTTTTTATTCTTGCCCTCCCTCATCCCTCATTCTGCCTCCTTCCTTTCCACTTCTCACACCAAGTAGCACATTAGAGCCTGCTTGCAGGGGCTCTTGAGAGCTCATGGCACATATCTCTTCCTAACTCCACATTCAGCAATATTCAATTGGCATTTTAGACTTGGCCATGGTGGAAGTCTATACACTCGGAAATTGACAAATGCTACAAATCAAGGTCCCACAGGCCCATGTGTTGATTGCTAAACATTTACTGGCACACCACTGACCATTATGCCACACACAAATATATTCAAGTCATGTCAAATTGCTTCAAAGAGTTTTGGGATTTAAAATGCCACCCAGTCATACAAAACAAAATTAACCTCAGAAAACCTGATAGGAACAAGTTTCAATTCACAACCAGCCTACCATTGGTCATGGTTTGGTTCTGCAACAATTGGCACTTTGTGAATGGGCTCTACAAAATTGAAATGCATGGAGAACTTTTAATTGAGATAAATTGCTACTAACATTGCCTGAATTTTTTTCCCTTAGAGATACAATAGCATATTTCAGAAATAGTTGAAAAGTTACTATGTGGAACAGGATTCTAGTAACTCAAGTCTGTACTACAATCTCCATGTGTTTTACATGGCTTTATACACATGACACTTTGTGTATGAACCTGAAAGTAAGTCCACTTAGGTCAATAATGTCTTCTTTCTATAAATTCTTTGCAGTGCCTAGCATAGTGTTAGGTTTCAAACAAATGCCAGGTAACAATGTATTAATTTCATCTTTTACTCCCTTATTTCCTTCTCCATCCCATACCCCTAATCAGTTACCCCACACTTTCTTGGAGCTATTCTCTACCATCTCCCTAATCCACTCAGTGACACAAAATCAACCTTACCACAAAAAATTAAAAATTAAGTTATACTCCATGTATGTATAATATGTCAAAATATACTCTACCATCATGTATATTTAAAACGAAAACATTAAAAATTAAGATGTATGTTATAAGTATAGTATATTTCGGGAATAGAGTATATTCATTTGACAAACATTTGGGGACAAACATAAAGGGCATTGTTAGAATTTTTTAGTTACTCACAAAGATAGTATAGACACAAACCTTGACTTAAAAGAGATTCCAGGCAAACAGAGTATATTAGATACATATGTAAGAAACTCTTATGTAAGTAGGAAAGTGACCCAGAAAAAAAAATGCTATGGAACTTTAAGGAGGAAGAGAGTACTAGGATAGTTTGGGGCCAGGCTGAGTTGGAAGCAGAGGTGGAGGGGCACATAACAAGCAGGAAAGTACAAGAATATATACCAGGAATAGCATTTGGCCTAGAGTATAAGATGTGGGAAGAGGAATGGTTTAAAATGAAGTTGGAATGCATGGGTCAGATTATAAAAGGTTATCAATATTTTGATAAGGAGTTCAAGTTTCACCTTCATCTTTGTATTACTCAAAGTGTGCCAGATTTTGCTACAATAAAATCTTCAAAATAAGTGACTTAAAACAAGAAGATTGATTTCTCACTCATGCTATATTTCCATTGTGAGTAGTCTGAGGGGCTCTCACCCGTGGATCCAGGTCTACAAAGAAGCCACCATCTGGAGCCAGAGAGACAGAGAATGGATCAAATCATACACTGGCCCTTAAAACTTCTGCCCCAAAATATTTTGCATCACTTCTGTCCACATCTTATTTGCCATAGTAAGTCACATGACCACACCTAACTTCAGGGATTGAGAAAATGTTATCCTACCATGCATCTAGAACAGTGGAGAACCAGATAGAGTTAATAGAAAGCATTAATGACTACCAGATCTCTTAAAAGTCATGGAAATTGCATGGAAATGGAAGGAGACCCTCAGAGTTATACAAAAGTACATACAAGAGGAAGTGAGGGGAAAGGGAAAAATAATACAAGGGGGACAAATGAATGTCAGTAGAGGGGGCAGAGAGAGAAGAGGGGAGGGGAGGGGAGGGGAGGGGGGATAGTAGAGGATAGGAAAGGCAGCAGAACACAACAGACACTAGTATGGCAATATGTAAATCAATGGATGTGTAACTGATGTAATTCTGCAATCTGTATATGGGGTAAAAATGGGAGCTCATAACCCACTTGAATCAAAGTGTGAAATATGATATATCAAGAACTATGTAATGTTTTGAACAGCCAACAATAAAAAATTAAAAAAAAAAAGTCAATGTATAGGCTCATGTATAGATTTTAGAAAGACCACTTTAGCAACAAGTTTTGGATGAATTGGAAGGAGACTCACCTGAAGGCAGGACACCTGGTCAGGAAACTGGTGCAGTATTCTAGGGAAGAGATGATAATGGGCTGTTCTAGAGCAAGATAGGAGAATTAGAGAAAAGGGAACTGATACATGAGATACTCAATGAGATAAAATCAACATCAACAGGACTAAGCCAAGGAGTTGTGGAAGTATGAGTGAAGGCTGCTGTTAGACTTGCTGGTGGGCAGAGATTGTGGTGGTGGCCAGGGCTGTTGGAATAGGACTGGTGATAGAGAAAAATAGACAGACTTGATTAAGCAGGGCTAGCAAGTGTGGTTGGTTGTTGTTGATTATTGGTGATGAGCTGTGGATGGTGGATGGTGGGTATAAGTAATGAAATTAAATACAACTGAAGTGTAGCAGATAAGGTCAGGAGTAGGGCAAATTTAGGCTGATAGAAAGGTAAGAAGAGTCAAATAGAAAAGGCCTTGATCACTGTGGCATGAGTTTTCAACTTTATCATAAAAACAATAGGAACCACTTAATTATTTTAAACATATCCTCCTAATGTCCCTTCAAGCACATGGGCAGGTATAAACTGAGAAAATCATGTGGCAGAATAAAGTCAAGGGTAGCTGACTTTGTTAGTCAGCTTTTCCTCAATGTCACCAAAACACCTGAAAACAACAATTTACTGGAGGCAAAATTTATTTTGGCTCACGGTTTCAAAGGTCTCAGTCCATGGTAGTCAACTCCACTGCTCTGGGCCCCAGGACAGGCCTTGCATCATGGCAGAAGGTCATGGTAGAGGAAAGCTGCTCACTTCATGGTAAGCAGGAAGCACACACAGTGAAGGAGCCAGGGTGAAAAGATATAACTCTAAAGGGCACACCCCTGATGACTCACCTTCTCTACCATGCCCCACCTGCCTACAGATAATACTCATACAGTGGTCCTTTCAAATTATTAATCCATCAAATTAATTAATCCACTGATAAGGTTATAGTTCTTATGATCTAATCATTTCATCTCTGAACATTCTGCATTAACACAGGAGCTTTGGAGGTGGGGGCTCTTATCCAAACCATAACACTGACCAAACAATATATTTGACTGAACACAAAAGCAGAGAGATGGGTTGTCAAATGCAGACTGTGTTGTAATAATTCATGTCTATCTGACATTTGACTACTGGCTAGACAAAGGTAAATTGGAACAGACCCTGTTTTATTTTATTTTTCCATTTTTTAATTTCATTTTCATTTTTCCATTTTATTTCCGGCCACTCAGTGACATTATTCCACTGTTGAGCATGACCACAGGAACCAAGTTTAGAGAAGGCGATGCCAGCTAGAAAGTGACTTTATGGGTTGAATTCAAAAATCTGGACTTAGTAGAAAAACTTAGTTCAGAAAAATGAGGGATCATTTTGGTGACTGTTGTGAAGATGTCTGAGAAGTTAGCCCAGGTTTGACAGAATGGGCTGAAACACTGCAGAGTGGAGGTCTCAGATCCAAGCTGCCTTTATGAAGGAATTCAAATGCAACTATCATCTCCAACATTTACATTAATGCAAGCTTCATTGCACTTTAAAGTTCAGACATTTGAGCAACAAAATGCAGGGAAAAGAACATAGAAATGAAGTGAAAGTGGGTCACAAGGATATTCATATTTAATAGAGTTCAACAACCAAGTTGTAGACAAGTGGCAACCCACATTTTATAGGCATTGAAGCAAAAAGAAACGTGTTAGAAAATGTTCACATGCTACATTAACATTTTTTAGAATACTTTATAAGACAAAAGTTTTAAACTTTTGAACTAAAATATTTGAAAATAAATCAAAATATTCTATATGTAACAATATCATAGAAGAGAGAATAGAGAAGAAAATATTCTAGTTAGTAAAGAGCTATTTAACACAGGCAAAGTAGATCCATTTAAAGTGACTATTATGTATATATGTATGTATATTCAGAAACATACTACCATTTTGGGGGTCCTTCCTATGTAACAGATATCATATTATGCAATTTACACATATTACGTCAATCCTTTCAATTTCCTTTGAGAAATTGTTCATGGGTGCTTAGGTCTACATCTAACTTTCTTTTTTTTTTAAGAGCTGGAGTTTTTATTGTGATATTTGATTTTAGTTAGTAATGTTCAATAATTGGATTAGGATAATAGAGAGAATGAGTTCTGGAAAACAGCATATTAAAATAAATCATCTTTCTAAATTTATCAGTTTTTTTTTATTAGTTGCTCAAAACATTACAATGATCTTGACCTATCATATATTTGATTCAAATGGGGTACATCTAACTTTCTATCATCTTCCCTGTACTGCTGGGTTTGGGTCAAAACTCTCTTGCCAGCTAAGTTCTGGCTAGCTTTTTACCACTGGAAGTTCCTTGTACAAGATAATAAAGTAGGAGAGAACAGGGAAGCCATTGTGTGCTTGACTTCTGCAGTGGAAGAACCAAGTAACTGCAGGTGATTCTGGTCTCCAGAAATATCTATTTGATCTTGGAGTCCTAGCAACATCGTCTGTGCATGCTCATAGAATTTAGGCATATCTAATTTTCTTTATCTTTGCTACCCCAGGCTTGGAGAACTGTGCCTTGTAATAGTTAACAATATCCAGGTAATACCAATGTCTGCCTTTTGCACCTCCAGCCATTCCAAACTTTTGTAATCAATTTCCTGAGATTAAATTCACCTCTGTTTGAAACACCTAGAGGGATTTGGGGTTTTTCTTCCATGGATACTATGTTATGACATTTAATCATTTTCAACAACCCTTTAAGGTAGGTACTATTATCATCACAATTTCAAACATAATCCCATTATCACTTGGTCTAACCAGTGTTTTAGATACAAATGAATTCACATTAGCATCCATCAACCATATTTCATCTTTTCTTCCCTTTCTTCTCTCTTCCTCCACAATCCAGAATGTCCACTACCACTTTGAAAAACTCCCCTCTCCCCAGTATTTCTGGGAATTTTTAAAGGAGAGTCTTAAATTTCTTTCAAATTATTCAAGACTCTAAATTGCATGCGACAGGGACCTGCCTCAAATTAGCTTAAGCAAAAAGTAATTTGACTGACCCACATGGCTAAGAAGAATATTGGGTTAGACCAGAGAATTAAAGGAAGAGATACAGAACCAGAGCCTTGGGGAATGAAACTTAATGCCATCAGCAATTTCTCTCTCTTCAGCCTTTTTCTAATTGGCATATTGTCCTTCTTCACTCGCAGCTCCAACACTGCACCCTTGCAGTATGGCCACAGAGGCTAGACTGCATTTCCTCCATCTGGAAGTGAAGAAATCAGGGCAAGACTTCTGATTAACCATTTTAGATCATGTACTCATCCCTGAGTTTTATTGTGTTTCGCTGATTCATTTTCTTAGAAAGAGAAGAAAAGCACAGCATGACACCTGAGGGAGAATGAGAAAATCTGTTGGGCAGTTAAAAAACAAAAACAAGCATAGGTTACTACAGCTATTATCACCACCCAAGCTCTGACACCACCACCACCCAATGGTCACTGCCTGAAAAGCCAGTGGAATCTATGGCCATACCATCCTGAACTTGCCCCATCTTGTCTGAAAAGCCAGTGGATTTTCAAACCTCTGTTAAACCTCAGACAGGCTATAACATTCATAAGAACTGCAGATCTCATAACCATATGGCTTTTTTTAATTAGGTTATCAGTTTCCTTCCACATAGGAAGGTTCATTAGTGCATGGATTTTTGTCTCTTGCCTTCTTTACTATTCTTAAAGGTAGCTGATTACATATTTATTTATTTAAACATGGTAAGATATACATAAAACTTACCATTTTAAGTATACAGATCTATGGTATTATTTTTATATTGTTGTGCATCATCACAACCATCCATCTCCAGAAATTTTTCACCTTCCCTAACTGAAAATGTGTACCCATTGAACTATAATTCCCGATTTCCCTCTTCCCCAGTCCCTGGAAACCACCATTCTACTTTCTGTTTCTATAAATTCAACTACTCTGAAAACTTCATAAAGTGGAATCATACAGAGTTTGTCATTTTGTGACTGGTTTATTTCACTTAGCATAATGTTCTCAAGGTTCATCCATGTTGAATGTGGCAAGATTTCCTTTATAAAGGCTAAATAATGTTCCATTGTATGTATATACTACATATTGTTTATCTATTCATTTATTAATGGATTTTTGGATTGTTTCCACATTTTATCTATTGTGAATAATGCTGCTATGACTGTTGGTGTACAAATCTCTTTGAGACCCTGCTTCCAATTCTTCTGGGTATATACTGTTTTAGTCAGCTTTTGCATTGCTGCAACCCAAACACCTGATATGAACAGCATAGGAGAGGAAAAAGTTTATCTTGGCTTATAGTTTTAGAGGTTCAATCCATGATCAGCTGACTCCACAGCTCTGGGCCAAAGGTGAGACAGAAAATCACGGTGGAAGGGTGGGGTGGAGAAAAGCAACTCAGAACATAGCAACCAGGAAGCAGAGAAAAAGCTTCACTCACCAGAGACAAAATATAAACCCCAAAGGCATGCCTCCAGTGACCTACTTTCTCCAGCTGCACCTTACCTGCCTACAGTTACCACACAGTTAATCCGTATCAGTGGATTAACCCACTGAGTAGGTTACAATTCTCATAATTTAATAATTTCACCTCTGAACATTCTTGCATTGTCTCAAACATGATCTTTCGGGGGACACCTTGTGTCTAAACCATAACATATACCAAGAACTATAATTGCTGGATCACATGGTAATTTTCTTTAATGTTTTGAGGAATTACTATACTGGTTTTTTTTTCATTTTTTATTTTACTTGTAGGACACAATACCATATATATATATATTTTTTTTTTTTCTGATGATTGAACCCAGTGTCCCACACATGAAAGGCAAGCACACTACCACTGAGCCACAACCCCAGCCCCACTATACAGTTTTTGTACAGTTGCTGGACTATTTTATATTCCTACCAAACAGTGCACAAAGGTTCCATTTGTCCACATTCTCACCAACATTTGTTATTTCTGTTTGTTTCTTTTAATAGACATGATAATAGTTGTGAAGTTGTATCTTGTTGTGGTTTTGATTCACATTTCCCTAATGATTAGTGATGTTGAACATTTTTATAGGTGCTAATTGGCCAATTATGTTACTTCTTTGGAAAAACACCTTTTCAAGTCCTTTGCCCACATCAATCCAGGTTATTGTTTGTTGTGATTGCTGTAGCTAAGTTGTAAAAGTTCTTTTTTATATTTTGAATATCAAGCCCTTCTCAGATATGTTTGTGAATATTTTCTCCCATTCCATGGGTTGCCTTTTTACACTGATTATGTCTTTTGATGCACAAAAGTTTTTAATTTTGATAAAGTCCAATTTGTCTTGATATTATATAAGAATTTTAGGATAGATTTTTCTATTTCTGAAAAAGAAAAAAAAAACAAGAGTTTGATAGAAATTGTTTTGAAACTATTGATCACTTTGGGTAGTACTGACATCTTACCAATATTAGATATTTGAATCTATGAACACACAATTATCTTCCATTTATTTGTGCCTTATTTAATTTCTTTCAGCAACAATGTGTAGTCTTAAGTATACATGTATTTCATGTCTTTGGTTAACATTTTTCCTAAATATTCTTGATGGTGTTAATACAAATGACAATATTTTCTTAATTTCCTTTTTTTAAAATTTGGAATGGAAGTATTTTTACTTGTTATTTTTAGATATACATGACAGAATCTATTTTGATATATTTATACAAGCATGGAATATATCTTATTCTAATTAGGATCCCAGTCTTGTGGATGTAAAACCTTTTGAGATTCACTGTAGTCTGTTTATATATGTACATAGGAAAGTTATGTCAGATTCATTTCACTGTTTTTCCTTTTCCTATCCCCCCTCCCTTTTCTTTCATTCCCCTTTGTCTAATCCACTCAACTTATTTCTATTCTTCACTTCCCCCCTTGTTGTGTGTTAGCATCCATCTATTAGAGAGAACATTCAACCTTTGTTTTTTTTAGGATTCATTTATTTCACTTAGCATGATCATCTCCAGATCCATCCATTTACCAGTGAAGGTAATAAAGTCACTATTCTTTATGACTGAATAATATTCTAGTTGTGTATTACATTAGTCAAGGTTCTCTAGAGGAAGAGAACCAACAGGAGGTATAATTATAAAAAGGGAATTTATTGGATTGGCTTATACAACCAGAAGCTGGATAGTCCATAATGGCCAGCTGCAGGCTGGAGAGCTGGAGGAACCAGTAGCTGTGCAGTCCAAGATTCTGAAGTCTCAGAAAAAGAGGAATCAACAATGCTACCCTAGTCTAAGACCAAGGCTTCTAGAAACTCCCTGGAGAATCACTGGCAGAGGATGCTTTGGAAGAATGAAGGAATGAAAGTCTGATGTCTTCAACAATCACAGCAGCAATCAAGAACCCATTAGAGAAGAATCAAGCTTACATCTTCTGCTACTTCCTTATTCTTCCAACTTTTATTCCATCCAAGCCATCATCCTATTGGATAGTACTGCCATGCTAAGGGAGGGTCTCCATTTCAGTTCCCTGTCCCACATGCCAATCATTTCTAGACACACCCAGAAGCCTCTTAATCTTTGGCATGTCTAAATCCAACCATTACATGTGTATATACAATGATTTCTTTATCCATTCTTCTGTTGATGGGCAACTAGATTGGTTACGTAGTTTAGCAATTGTGAATTCTGCTGCTATAAACATTGATGTGGCTGTGTCACTGTAGTATGCTGATTTTAACTCCTTTGGATATATACCGAAGAGTGGAACAATTGAGTCAAATGGTGGTTCCATTCCTAGTTTTCTGAGGAATCTCCATAGTGCTTTCCAGAGTGGTTGCATCAACTTGCAGTCCCTAAAACAATATATGAGTGTAACCTTTTCCCCCATATCCTTGCCAACAATTATAGTTACTTGTATTCTGGATAACTGCCATTCTGGTTAGAGTGAGATAAAATCTCAGTGTAGTTTTAATTTGCATTTTTCTAATTGCTAGAGAAGTTGAACATTTTTCATATATTTGAGGGGTTTTTTCATATATTTGTTGACCATTCATATTTCTTCTTTGAAGAAGAGTCTATTAAGTTCCTTTGCCCATTTATTGATTGAGTTATTTGATTTTTTAGTATTAAGCTTTTTGAGTTCTTTGCATATCCTGGAAATTAACACCTTATTTGAGGTGCATGTGTCAAAGATTTTCTCCCATTCTGTAGACTCTCTTTTCATGCTCTTGCTCATTTCCTTTGCTGTGAAGAAGTTCTTAATTTGATGCCATCCCATTTATTGATTTCTTATTTTACTTTTTGCTCTTTAGAAGTCTTGTTAAGTAAGTCAGTTCCTCAGCCAACATTTTGAAGTATTGGACCCACATTTTTTTTTCTTATTTGTGCAGGGTTTCTGATCTAAAACCTAGGTCTTTGATCCACTTTGAGTTGAATTTTGTGTGAGGTGAGAGATAGGGATGTAATTTCATTTTGTTACATATGGACTTCCAGTTTTCCCAGCATCATTTGTTGAATAAGCTATTTTTTCTCCAATATATGTTTATGGCACCTTTGTCTAATATGAGATAACTGTATTTGTGTAGGTTTATCTCTGTGTCTTCTGTTCTATTCCATTGGTTTTCATGTTTGTTTTGATGACAATACCATATTGTTTTTGTTACTATACCTCCATAGTATAACTTAAGGTCTGGTGTTATGATGCCTCCTGCTTCACTTTCAGACTAAGGATTTCTTTGGCTATTCTGGGCTTCTTCTTTTTCCAAATAAATTTCATGACTGCTTTTTCTATTTATATGAAGAATGTCTTTGGAATTTTAACAGGAATTGCATACATCCGTATGACACCTTTGGTAGTATGGCCATTTTGAGAATATTAATTTCACCTATCAATAACATGGGAGATCTTTCCATCTTGTAAAGTCTTCCTTTATTTCTTTATTTAGTGTTCTAAAGTTTTCATTGGAAATGTGTTTCACCTCTTCTGTTAGATTGATTCCCAAGTTTTTTGTTTGTTTGTTTGTTTGTTTGTTTATTGAGGCTAATATGAATGGGATCATTTTATTAATTTTTCTTCTCAGGTGATTCATCATTGATGTATAGGAACTCAATTGATTTCTGGATGTTAATTTTATATCTTACTACTCTGTTGAATTCAATTATGAGTTCTAGAAGTTTTCTGGTGGAGTTTTTGGGTCTTCTAAATATAGAATAATGTCTTTGGCAAACAGAGATAGTTTGAGCTGTTCTTCTATTCATCTCTTTAATATCTTTCTTTTACCTAATTTTTCTGGTTAGAGATTTAAGAACAATGTTAAATAGACTTGGTAAAAATGGGCATTCCTGTCTTGTTCCAGTTTTTAGAGGAAATGCTTTCAATTTTTCTTCATTTAGAATGATGTTGGCCTTGGGTTTATCCTATATAGCCTTTACAGTGTTGAGGTATGGTCCTACTATCCCTAGATTTTCTAGTGATTAAAACATGAATGGATGCTATATTTTGTCCATTGCTTTTTCTGCATCTACTGAGATAATCATGTGATTCTTGTCTTTAAGCCTATTTATGTAATAAGTTACATTTGTTGATTTATGTATGTTGAGCCAATCTTTTATCCCTGAAATGAAATCCACTTGATAATTGTGCATTATCTTTTTAGTATGTTTTTGTATGCAATTTGCCAGTAGTTTATTAAGACTTTTCACATCTCTGCTCATCGAAGATGTTGGTCTGAAG
The DNA here is from genome assembly GCF_047511675.1 of Marmota flaviventris. Classification (NCBI taxonomy): domain Eukaryota; kingdom Metazoa; phylum Chordata; class Mammalia; order Rodentia; family Sciuridae; genus Marmota; species Marmota flaviventris. The sequence goes on from NC_092518.1 coordinate 106,403,295, forward strand.
TTTGTTTTCCTTGATGTGTCTTGTCTGATTTTGGTATCAGGATGATATTAGCTACATAGTTTGAGTTCAGAAGGATTCCCTCCTTTTCTATTTCATGGAATAATTTGAGGAGCATTGTTATTCATTCTTATTTAAAGGTCTGGTAGTACTTGGCTGAGAATCTATCTAGTCCTGAGCTTTTCTTTGTTGGTAGGCTTTTGATGAAATTGATCTGTTTACATTTTCTATATCCTCCTAGTTCAATTTGGGTAGGTCATATTTCTCCAGAAATCTGTCAATATCTTTAAGACTTTTCTAGTTTATTGGGTATAAATTTTCAAAATAATTTCTGATTGGCCTATTTATTTCAATATCACTAGTCTGTGGTGATATTTCCTTTTTCATCACAAATTTTAGTAATTTGAATTTTTTTCCTCTTTCTTTTCATTAGGTTAGCTAAGAGTTTATCAAATTTGTCTATTTTTTCAAAGAACCAAGTTTTTGTTTCATTAATTTTTTGACTTTTTCTATTTAATTTCATTGATTTTGGCTCTGATTTTAATTATTTTCTGTCTTCTACTGATTTTGGTGTTGATTTGTTCTTCATTATTTAGGGCCTTGAGATGTAATGTTAGATTATTTATTTGGTATATTTCTCTTATTTTAGTGAATGAGCTTAATCCTATGAACTCTCCTCTTAGAACTACCTTCATAGTCTCCCAGAGATTTTGATATGTTTCATCACTATTCTCATTTGCCTCTAAGTACTTTTTTAAATTTCACCACTGATTTCTTCTGCTATCCATTCCTCATTCAATAGCTTACTATTTAGTCTCCAGGTGTTAGATTAGCTTCTGTTTCTTATTTTATCATTGATTTCTAATTTCATTCCACTATGATCTGATAGAATGCAAGGTATTGCTCTTTTTTGTATTTGTGAAGAGTTGCTTTGTGGCCTAAGATATGGCCTATTTTGGAGAAGGACCTATGTGCTGCTAAGAAGAAAGTGTACTCAGTCATTGATAGATAAAATATTCTATATGTCTGTTAACTCTAAATTGTTAATTGTATTTTTAATTCTATAGCTTCTTTAGTTAGTTTTTGTTTGGAAGATCTACCCAGTAGTCAGAGAGGTGTGTTATTGTGTTGTTGTCTATTTGATTCTTGGTATTGAGAAGGGTTTGTTTGATATATGTAGATGCTCCATTTATTTGGGGCATAAATATTTAAAATTCTTATTTCTTGATGTAGTATAGTTTCCTTAAGCAGTATGAAGTGACCGTCTTTGTCTCTTCTGATTAACTTTGGCTTGAAGTCCACTTTATCTGATATGAAAATAGAAAGGCCTGCTTATTTATGAGATCCATGTGAATGGTATCTTTTTTCACATCCTTTTACCTTCAGTCTGTGGAAGTCTTTGCCTATAAATTAAGTCTCTTGGAGACAGCATACAGTTGGGTCTTGTTTTTTAATTCAACTTGCCAGCCTATGTGTTATGACTGATGAATTTTGGTCATTTACTTTTAATGTTATTGAGACATGATTTTATACCCTGTTATTTTTATTTATTACTAATTATTAATTTGAATTAGTTTCTCCTTTTATTGACTATTCTAGTGTAGCTTCTCCCTCTGCTGATTTTTATCATTTTTCATTTCTTCTTCATGAACAATTTTATTGAGTTTTTTTGTAGTGCAGGCTCTCTAGTTGTGAATTCTTCTAGTTTTTTTATTTATTATGGAAGGTTTTTATTTCTTCTTCAGTTCTGAAGCTTAATTTTTCTGGGTATAGTATTTTTGGTTGACATTCATCTTCTTTCAGAGTTTGGTATATATACTCCAAGGCCTCCTATCTTTTAGTGTCTGGTTTGAGAAATCAGCTAAAATATGGATTGGTTTATATCTAAATGTGACCTGCCATTTAGGACTGTTTTCCAGAACTGTTTTTCAGACCCAGCTTAGATTTCTCAGATCTGGTCTTCTGAGGTTGCTTCCACAGCCTCCTGCCACTGTAGCACAGTGCCAGTAGGCAACCGGGAGACACAGGGCATCTTTCTCATACAAGATAGTGCACCACACCTCTGGATCAGTCCCTCAGTGTCCCTGATCTCTGATTTCTCCATACCATGACATGCCATGGTGCCACCTGAAATGTGGTTCTCTTAGTCCCCCTCCTTGTTTTGTCCACAGTGGTGGATCAGCTCCAGCATTCACCAGTGCTGGTGTTGGGTTTTCTTCTTTCTTTTAGTGTATCAACCTTATTAGTCCCCAAAATCCTTCTTTTACTCACCTCACTAAAAAGCTGTTTATCTGATTTCTTGGTCTCACACCATGGAGTAGATGGGAAAGCAACCTCCTCTACTCCACCATCTTCAGAGACCCCCTAAGAATTTCATCATCATTGGAGTCTCCACTATGGGTAAGCTGAGGAAGATTTTTCTGCTATTGGGAGATATGTCAACTTGAGAAGAGAACCAAGTGGCTGACGGAGAGCTCCTCTGGGAAGGTGAAACAGTTCAGCTGTTTGCTTCTAGTTCCCTTTCACTTGCCTTCAATGGTTTCCAGAGGTCTCAGTCCATAGACAGCCAGATCCAAACTTCAGGGCTTGAGGTGAAGCTGAATATCAGGGTGGAAGAATGTGGCAGAGGAAAGAGGCTCACATCATGATCAGAAAGCAGAGAGAGCTTAATTTTCTTTGAAGATACTTCACTGTTAATATTTAGAAACACAAGTGATTATGTATGTTGATTTTGTATCCTGCAACTTTGCTGAATTATTTTCTCTTTTCATAATATCTGGATTTCTAATGTCTATTGTCTGTAATGTACTAGATGCTCAATGAATGTCTGTTGAATAAAGAAAAAATGTCTTGAAAGAACCTCCTTCTTGCTGCTGCTAATGGTGCTTCTCATGAGAATGTTAATTTCAAGGGAGTCATTTCACAAATGAGAAAGACCCTTTCCTGATATTGTATTATTCTTTGTTATTGAGGTCCCAAGGTAGCATTAGTTATTCCAAGAGCCCACAGAGTCTCTCAGTAATGCTTTAAATGAAGCTGGCATGTAAGAAGTACCTGTGCATCAAAATACTTCCATATTTTATTGATGAACAGTGGTTTCCTGTTATTTTGTTTGAATTTTGTATCAGAGATTGAATCTAGGGTGCTTAACCACTGAGCAACATCCCCAATCCTTTTATTTTATTTTTTTTCATTTTGAGATAGTGGCTAAGTTGCTTAGGGCCTTGCTAAGTTGTTGAGGCTGACCTTGAAGTTGCAATCCTTCTGCCTCAACCTCCCAAGCCACTAAATTACAGTCATGTGCCACTGTGCCTGGCTCCTTTGGTATCTTGAGTGCTTCTGCCACTTCTGCCACCAGATTTACCACCTATCAAAAATTGTTTCAGTAATGGTGTGACTAATGAATCATATCTATCTATATCTTCTTTCTCATGTTAACTCTGAGCTTGACCATGTGACTTGCATTGACAGATGGGACATAAGCAAATGTGAAATCAGAATATTATTTGTGTATCAGAGCTATTCATATTGAAGCCTAGCTGCCATGTGAAGCAGCCCAGTGTAGCCTGTATAAGATACATGGACCATGACAAGCAACAGCCAGAATCCAACCATCAGACATGTGAGCAAGATTATGTTAGCCTACAGAGTCCCAGTAAAGCCACTAGCTGACGGAAACCACAGAATTGAACTTAAGTAAGACTAGAAAAAATATCTTCTCAGCCCAAATCACCGAGCTACATAATAGTGAGCATATAATAACATTGTGGCTTTAAACTACTATGTTTTGGTGTGATTGGTTTATGAAGCCAAGCTAACTGAGACATCACCTAAGAATGACTGAGAATATTTCCTCAGGTTCCAAAGATGTATAAAAACAGAAAGTTCATGGCATTCAAATGCTAGTTATTCCTGAGATACCAACATTCACTTTTAAGAAAAATATACACAAACAGCCCCCAACTAATTCAAAATACATGCTGCTTATTCAAGAACTTGAATGAACTACGAATACCACCTGGTGTCAACCAGGTGGTAGATTATTTTCCCTTTGAAAGAGTTCAAGAATTATTTTCAAAGACTTTTACTCTATGATATATTGCTTCAATCTCCTTTAGAAGGCAAATAAATATTTAATTTTTACATGGGCTTAATTCTTTGTGCAATTTCACCTCCCATCCCTCCAATTATAAACAAGAGTAAATCTTACTTGCTAAAGAATTACCTCTCTAAGATTCCCTTTAAACTTCAAGCTAAAATAATTCACACTCTATTTCTTTCATGTTTAAAGAGTGCACATTTCTCAGTGTCTTCAAGGAGGTGACACAGCTGATGTTTCTTAAACCCACAATTCTGCTTTCATGACATCAACAAAGGCCTTCTGTGGCTTTCTATGAAGACAAAAGATTCCATTTCTAGCCACCTAAAGAAAAGATAGCTTTTCTATGCCACAAAGATTCAAAATTCCTTGAATCAAGCATCTTTGAGGTTTGGCAACTCTTTAACAATTCCACTTTTCTTTGCTTAAGAAAATCTGAAGCTCTAATAAACCAGTCAAGTGAAATTTCTCACAGAATACAATCTTTAGAGACCGCAGAATCAAGTTAGAATGACAAAAATGTGACTTTTCTCTTCTATGCCTAGGATCTTTTATTAGAATTGAAATGGTTTCATTTTGCCATTATTTTTCAACAAAACACATTGTCAAACTCTCAGGCTTTTATTTATTTATTTTTCATTTCATTTTATTTATTTATTTATTTATTTATTTATTTTTGGCGGAGGATTATTTACTCAATTCATTTGTGCTCAATGTTAGCCAAGCTGAGGTCTTCATGGATTCAGTCCCAGAATGGGCTAGTATGCTTTCCATAGGCATAGACTGCACCTTTGCCTCCAGTGCCAATTTGACCCCTAAACTTGGCCTCAAGAAGGTCAAGAGATATTATGGCTGCATCTATGCAAACGTTCCCACCATGGAAAAAAATCAGTCTCTGTTTCAGGTGTAATGAGATTTGCCATCATCTGCACAAGATTTAACTGGAGGGGGGAAAAAAACTTAACTTGAATTCAATACTTTGGTATGAGTCCATATAGAGCACATTTACAGTATTTGAGAGCAAAAAGATGAGCTGCTATAACAAACACTGCTAAAAATGCAATGATTTTTATTTTCCTCATGATGACTAACAAAACCACTTTATTGAGATATGACTGACAAGTAAAAGAATGTACTTATTTAATGTATACAACTCAATAAATTTGGGGATAGGTATACATAAAGTCATCTTCCAGAATTTTTTCCTGCCCTCATTATTATTTGTGTGTATTAAGAATACAAGATCTACTCTCTTAGAACATTCCATACAGTATTGCTAGCTGTATAGTAGGCACTATGTTGTATAGGAGATCTTGAAAACCATTTATCTTGCATGACTAAAATTGTGCATCCTTTAACTATCACTTCCAAATTTCCCTTCTTCCCAGCCCCTGGCAATTATCATTCCATTCTCTGCTTTATGAGTTTGACTATGTTATATTTCACACAGAAGTGAAATTATTCACTTTTTGTCCTTCTGTGTTTGTCTTATTTCACTTAGTATAATGTTCTCCAGGTTCATTCATATTGTCACAAATGGCAGGATTTCCTTCCTTTCTAGGGTTGAATATTATTCCATTGTGCATATATACCACATTTTCTTTGTCCTTTCATTCATCAGTGGTCATTTAGGTTGGTACTATATCTTGGCAATTGTGAATAATGTTGCAATGAACATAGGAATACAAAAATCTCCCAAACATGTTGATTTAATTTGTATAAATGTCTAGAAATTTAATTGCTAAATCACATAGTAGTTCTATTTTTTTGTAAATATATCTTTTATTTATTTATTTATTTATTCATTTTTAGTTTTTGGCGGACACAACATCTTTGTTTGTATGTGGTGCTGAGGATCGAACCCGGGCCGCAAGCATGCCAGGTGAGCGCACTACCGCTTGAGCCACATCCCCAGCCCTGTAAATATCTTATTGGTTCTTTTTAGTTACACATGACAATAGACTATATGACATAATTGTAAAAACATGAATATAATTTATTCTAATTCAATCCCCAATATTTGCCTTTGCTTTCCCTACTTCCCTTTTGTCTATTCTATGGATCTTCCTGCTATTTACAAGTTTTTTAATTAGTATCTTATGGATAGTTCTTAAGGTAGTTCTATTTTTGATTTTTTAAAGAACCTCCATATTGATTTTCATAATGGTTATACACCAATTAACACTCCTGCCAACAGTGTCCCAGGGTCATCCTAACAGGTATGAGGTGATATTTCATTGTGATTTTTATTTGCATGCCCCTGTTGATTAGTGATGTTGAGCATTTTTTTACATATACCTGTTGGGCATTTGTATATCTTCTTTGGGAAAAGACCTGTTTGGGCTGTTTACCATTCTTTATTATAAATTAACAAATTATAGTGGCATGTATTTATGGGGCACAAAGTGAGGTCATGATTTATTAATACAATGTGGGATAATTAAACCAAGCCAATTAACATATCACCTCAAATATTTATTTTTCGGGGGTGAAAATATTTAAAATTTACTGTTAGCAGTGTGCTGATGTACAAATTGTAAGTTCTCTCGGATGTCCTACAGGATTGAGAAAACAGTTGCCCTAAGCTCCATCCTTATATTGGCTCTCCCTTCTTCCCTGTTGTGCTTCCTTTGTCCTTCACTCCTGCTGCCCAGGATCACATTTCCAAAGAAACAAATGGCACAAAAGCTGTTGTGATCCGCACTTAAGCAAAGACCTTTGAGTGGTGAATGATCTCTGCAGATATCTAGCTGAATATCCTTGTAGGCAGTGCAAAGCCTTTGAGGTAGGCAGATAACCAATGTGGGTGAGGAACAGCAAAGTAGTCATGCTGGCCGGAAGGCAGTGAACCATAATGGATGAGAATAATAGGAGATAAAGTACATGAGGACATGAAGGAACTTAAAAATCACCAAAAAGATGGTGGCTTTTGCTCAGACAAATGAAGATCTATTGGAATATATGATACAAAAAGTAATACAATCTGACTTAAGTTTTAAATGTGTTATCCGGCTGCTGTGTTGAGAAGAGACTATGGAAGACAAGAGCAGGGAGAACATTTAGAAAACTATTAATATAGTCTAGGTGAGAGAGAACATGATGGCTTAGACAGAATGGTAGCAGTAGAAGTGGTAAGAAAAGGTATATTCTGGATGTATTTTGAAGCAGAATCAAAGGATTTACTGAGAATTTGAAGACTGTAAGAGAAAGAGAGGAGTCACGAGTTTCTACAAGATCCTAGCCCTGGGCAATCAGAAATGAAATTTAACTGCAATGCAGAAAATTGCAAGAAGATCAAGACTGGAGAGAGAATCTGGAGTTTAGGTTTTGGACATATTAAATTTTAGAGGCTTATTAAACATTCAAATGAAGATGTCAAATAGGATCTTGACTATGTAAGTCTAAAGCTCAGGAAAAGATGTGTTCTAGAGACATAATCGGAGAAAGAAGGTCTTTGAGGGAATAAGAGAAAGAATAAAGTGGAAACAATTCTGAGAGGAAACAGGATGATTTGGGGAACAGAAAAGGGAGTGTTCAGAGAAGAGGGGCAATAGTATTCACAATCCAAGGTCATTCTCTATGTCTGTTTCCCCGCTTTCCCAAAAAGGGATGGCTAATGAGTAAATTCAAGTAGCCAGCTAAAGAGGGAGCGGTCAGTACCTCTGTGGGTAGCCACTCACTCTCTGTACACCTGGGGTGACTTTATACAGAGTCACATTTGATCTGTGGGGCTCTCAGGTATAGAGATAGCCAGTTATGGCAGGCCCATAGAAATAAGATGAAGCAACTTGTCTAGAAAGAGCATGGAACTGAGACATGTGCACTAGAATACTGCAACCCAGAAATTAGCTATTCCCCATGGTAAGCAACTGGTTTTGCTTTCTAACCTTGACACTTGTTCACATACCCTCAAAAGGAGATCTACTGACAAAGCATCAAAGATTATACTGAAGATTGCACGTGAGAAGATTGAGAAAACATTCACATCACACACAGCTTCATCAAGCTGTCCCCTTGACATTCTCAGTCTGTTTTCCCAGCCCTCCCTCCCATGGGACTGTTTTTCATCACTCTTCTCAAGGTGACTATATTTGCTAATCTTCCCTACTCCTCTCATTCCTGCCCCAAACCCAACTCTAGCTTACCCAAATATTATTTAGCCCAGGCAGGCTTGGTGGCACACACCTCTAATCCCAGTGACTCAGGAGGCTGAAGCAGGAGGGTCACAAGTTTGTGGCCAATCTCAGCACTTAAATGAGGCCCTAAACAACTTAGCAAGATCCTGTCAAAAAATAAAAACTAAAAAGGGCTGGGGATGTACCTCAGTGGTAAAGTGCCCCTGAGTCAATCCCCACTACAAAAATAAAACAAAAAATATGTATATTATTCAGCCCATTTTGACCCAAAATAAAAAAAAAAAAGAACCTCTGGTTATTATGATCTCTTGGGTAGGTGATAGGTGAGGAAAACAGAGAAGAATTTAAAAAATGTATTTTCTTTTACACTAAAAGCTGATGACTGTATCAAAACATGCAGTCTATAACATCAAGTAGCCAACCAATATGTAAATAGATCATTGTAACTCAGTGCCATAAGTTTTATCATGAAAATAAGCACGGGTACTATGTCACCATAATGGAGGGGCACTTAATCAAGACTGAAGGGGCAGTAGTCAGGGAAGTCATTCAAACATTTTCTGAGCACCTACTATGTGCCAGATCCTGTACTACATACAAGTAGTACAGAAAAGAATCCTAATCAGTCTGTCTCCCAAATGGACATCTCCAGTTTTTGCTCTTGATTTATTAGTGCTCTAAGCAGATGCTTAGTCTGCCCATTTAGTAACCTCTTCCTGCCCTCTGAAGTTGTCCTCTATTTCTGAGTTCAGTTTACCCATCTGTTCATTGGTAGACTCTGACTAGGGTTTGGCAGAACCAGAATCACAACCTGGGGATTTTGGTTCTTACTACATGGGAATTAGAAAGTCTTAGAGGCTGAGAAGTGTTGACTCAAACAGTTGTTCTCAATGCTCATTTATCAGCTTTAAACGTATTGTTAATACAAATAGGAGGCTATACACATTGTGCGGCCTCTAGAGAATTCAGGGCTGATTTGCCTATTTATTTTCTCCTGCCCCAGTCTCCACAGTAATTCTGAGACCAAAGAAGTCTTACCTCTATAGCATTTCCTTGGAACCACAGTGACATTCAGTGGCCACTGGAAAACAAGTGTGAGAGAAAACACTTGTCTTTATGCTACAGAATGGAGTAAGGCGATTTTCCCAGCAATTTTCCCATTCAAACTACCACAATTTAACTAGGTCCTGCTATTGCTTAGGGAAATTTACCATAGAACTAATAAACTACAGGCTGGACTCAATTAAAGACTACTACCTAACAGACTATTTGTCCTGATTTGTTTTCCTTTTTAGACAAAAGAACAAACCAAAATAATTTACATTTTAATACTGATTTTCATTTGTTCCTAGATAATGGTTCCTTGATGAAAAAAAAAATGGAAATGAAAATCCAAAAAATACAAAACATTAAAATCATACCCCAAAAAATCATACACAACTTCTGTACCCAGAAATAACCCTCATTAGCATGTTTATTTATTCATTCCTGTATTTGCATGAATTATAAACTGTTATTACCCAACACACATTGATTTGTTGCCTGCTTTTTGCACTTAAGTTATATACAATGGACATATTCTCATGGCACTCCTCTATAACCTGATATATTTATGGACATATCATAATGAGTTAACCACATCCATATTGTTAAGGCATGCATATTCTAAATTTTCAACATTATAAACAATATTGTAGGAGTTTGCTTATATACAAAACACCTGATTATTTCTTTAGGATCAGTTCCTACAATTGAATCAACTCAATTAAAGAACATGCATATTTAAGACTCTTGAAACATATTGCCAACTTAGACTCCAGAAAGATTATACCAATTTATTCTCCCAACAGCTGTACTTGCAAGTGCTTATTTTCTCACATCCAGGTCAACACTGGGTATTATCATTATTTTTATTCCTCATAAATGGTAGGCAAAATTAGAAAAATTTTAAATGGCACAGCATTAATTTTCATTTTTATCATATCAGTGATTTGAACTTCTTTAATTTTTTCATTGGTTATTTGTATCTGTTGGTTTGTAAACTGTCTTTCCTTGACTTTTGCTCATTTTTCTATTGGAATGTTCACCATTTTAATGTATCATATGATACAAATATTCTCAGCATTACATTGTCTTCCTATTTCTTTGACATATAGAATATGGATTGTAACATATTCCAATCTATCCATGGTTTCTGTTTTTAATGCCATGTTTAAAAAGGACTTTCTTTCTCCTAAATTACATTTGTATTTTTTTTTCCCCTCTGGGTTACTTGTTTTGTAATTCACACTTAGCTATTTAATTAATCTCAAATTATTTTGTTATTTTCTTGTTTTCTGGCTTCTTCTGGGGGTTGGCCAATTGGTACCAATAGGAGTTCAGACAACATTGAGAGAGTGTAAGGCTATAACTATATTGAATAATGGTGCTGCAATTGTTAACTAGAAGAAACAATTTCTCACTAACTTTTGAATTTGAATGCCACTTTCAATTTGATTTATAATGGTGTCTCTTTCTAGATTACTTTTTCTATTCACTGACCCATCTCTTATCTCATTTGCAGCAGTAGGACATTTCACAAGAGAAGACATGTATGCCATCTGACACAATACACACACACACACACACACACACACACACAGTCACATATGTAGGCATAGGAAGGAGGAAGGGAGGGAAGGAGAGAGAGAGAGAGAGAGAGAGAGAGAGAGAAGTAAGCCTTCCCAAATATACAAAGATGCAACTTGCGAGCCAAGGAGAAGAATGAGGACCTCCAGGGATGTGTCAATTTCATGAGACCCAGTCGAATAGTAGCTACAATCATGCCTATACTGGATGTCTTACATTTGCCCTTCACCCCAAATCCCTTATCTAATTTTCTCTACCATGCTCTGTGCTACCTGACCACAAAGGCTAACCATTGTGAACTAATCAATGGACTTTTTTTGCTTTCTGGCTTCTGCTTGAGTTTGGCCAATAGGCACCAGTAGGATTTTGGAGGATGGAAGGGTATTACTCCAGCTCTCTCCCTTTGGGACCTAATGAAGACCAAGCTCCTATCCAGAGGCCCTATCCAAAGAGCTACCCTGCTCACATTCTGGTAACAATTCATAACTTCCTCTACTTGCCCTTTGGACATCAGATGTAACAACTACTGCACGGTTTTATCCCCGAAGTCCTGTACTAATTCCTCTAAACTTGCCCAGACCTTATTAAACTCTTCTCCAATTACTCAGATTGTGCCAGCTATTCTATCTGGGACCATTACTGATACTTACCTCTTTAGAAGGGCACTATACCCTTAAAGACATAAACATATACCATGACCCTGCCAGAGGTAATTATTCTAAACCCAGGTACATAATTTATGCTCCCCATCCCCTTGAGTAAACTGACAGTGTTCTCTCAAACTATAGAGTATACCAAAGACTTCTACAAAGAAAATAAAACCCAAGAAGCAAGCATGCAACAATTTTCCAAAAGATATAAGTGGGGTCCCAAAATGTTAATCATAGAAAATGTGGGTTAGAGGATTGTAAAGTTAACAAAAAGCTGTATTTTCAGTTGATTTGTATTATCTTAAAAAGCACAAAAGTAAAGATCTGTTAAACTTACTATACCCAGACTGCAAATTGGTATAACCACTCTGGAAAGCAGTCTGGAGATTCCTCAAAAACCTAGGAATGGAACCACCATTTGACCAAGTTATCCCACTCCTAGGTAACATATGTGACAGAAAGCTGAGTAAGACACAGGAGATCTTACACTGAACTGAAGAATTCCCAGATGATAGTCATTCCTAATCCCATCCTTCTGCTACCCACCTCCTCCCCTGAAGAAAATAAAGGAACATAGTCTTCCCCCATTTGAGAACTTAAGGTGGGTAAATAATGGGTGCAAAATTACAAATTTGCTTTATAAGAATTAGTATCATCATAAGGTTTGTAGTTTCAATTAAATTTGTAGTTTTGATGTTAGAGGTACGTAGTGGCAGACCCAGTACAAGAAGATCTTGAGAGCCTTCACTGAGTAGTGTTTTGGTCAGCTTTTATATCACTGTGACCAAAACACCTGACAAGAACAACTTAGAGGAGGAAAAGTTTATTTGGAGGTCAGTCCATAAATGGCTGACTCCATTGTTCCAGGCCCAAGGTGAGGCAGCATATCATGGGGGAAGGGCCCAGTGAAGGAAAACTGCTCAGCTCACGAATGGGTCAGGAAGCAGCAGGGTAAGGGAGAGGAATGGGTAGCCCGAAAGACAACCCTTCTAGGGAACACTTCAGTGATCCACCTCCTCCAGCCATACCCCACCTGCCTACAGTTATCACCAGTCAGTCCATTCAAACTAAAATGGACTGACTAACTTACAGCTCTCACAATCCAATCATTTCACTTCCAAATATCCCTGCATTAATAGGAGCTTTGGGGGAATACCTCATATCCAAACCATAAACCAGATTGGGCTTCAATAACAAAATATTGTAGACCTAGTGACCCAAACAATAAACATTCATTTCCCATAGTCTAGAAACTGAGTAGTACAAAATCAAGGCACTGGCAGATCCTGTCTTTGGTGAGGTCCCACTTCCTGCTTTACAGATGGCTATCTTCTCATTGTACCCTTACATGGTAAACAGAGAGTTAGCTAGTTCTCAGACCTCTTCTTATGAGGGTACTCATCCCATTTATGAAAGCTCCACCCCATGATCTAATCACCTTTCAAAGACCTCACCTCCATATACCATCATCTGGGAAATATGAATTCTGGGGGATACAAATACTCAGTCCATTGCAGATCATGTTGTAGATACTGTAGATTGGTTCACTTTTTCTTCGTTCCCATTCCTTTCTACTCTGCCTTCTATGCTGCAAAGACAGGAAAACTGAAAACAACCTATCACAGATGCTTTCACAGCTAGAATTCTGGGTATGAACAATAACTTCCACCAATTAAGTGCCCTGAGGTGAGTTTTGAAATGAAGTTAAGGGCATTTTCCGTGATCTTTTAGGCTCTTTTACCCTGGCAATTGAGGTCATGCTGACATGAGAATGTTCTGCAGCCATGTACTGCTGTGTAGTCTCTAACTTCCTGGGTGTCAAGTTACAGTGATGTTTCCTGATTCCAGCTTCTGTTCCTTGGATCACAGCCTTGATGCTATTCTAGAACTCAAGCATTCTGGGTGGTCTCAGAGTTAGGAGTTAACTAGAGATCAGCTTTAAAAGATTCTAGAAAATATTCCTTTAGGCACAGCCTAGAGCTCACTCTTCCAACCCTTCCAAGGATTTTTAAAAATTCCTTATTAATTTCTATTATCAAATTTCTTTTCTACTTAAAATACTCAGATTGGTCTCTGTTTCCTGTACTAAATCCAGACAGATACAGGTAGCTAGTCAGGTCTAGAATCTTAATTCCCCTCAAGATTCTAGAAAGATATGGGTTATAGACAGGGGCATTTCATGCAACAACTGGCTAAAAGACAGGAGAAAAACACTTTATCCACCATTTGTCTGAGTCACAGGCATCCTGCCCTTGAGACCAACACTATTATATATATCCGTGTGTGATAAAACAGTGTAGAGAAGAAAGGAACCAAGAAAGCAGAGCTTCTGGGTGTGGTGGCATTTGCCTGTAATCCCAGCAACTTGGGAGGCTGATGCAGGAGGATCATGAGTTCTATGCCAGCCTCAGCAATATATCAAGGCCCTTAGCAACTCAGTGAAACCTGTCTCAAATTTAAAAAATAAAAATAGAAAAAGGTCTGAGGATGTGACTTAGTGGTTAAGAGCCCCTGGGTTCAATCTCTGTGACAAAAAGAAGTAGTATTAAGTGCCTACTATGTGTCAGGTACTGACCTAGACACTTGCATGTGGTCTTATTTAATTCTGAGCACAACTCTGGAAGGTAAGTACAATTATCCACAATTAACGCATACATACTTCTGGACATATTATGTCATTTCTCTTGGGTTTAGATCATGGTCAAAATAAAGCAAGTTACCTAGCCTGGAGATCCAGACAACACATGGGTATAAATTTTCAGCCTCTCTAAGGACCCCAGGTGTGGCAGTATGTGACCTCTGTCAAGTGCTCTGAAATTAATAAAACTTGGCTCCAGTCTCTGTGTCTATTTTTTTGTTCCACTACCAACTGATAGATTTCCTTTTCGTCATGAATCAAAATTCCTAAAGAAATAAACTGTTCCTGTTCACTTATAGGTAGGTCACAAGAGTCAGCTGCTGGTCTCTGCATGGGCAGCAACCCTCAAAGAAAAACATCTATCTATCCCTGCTCCAATCAGCCTTGACTAAAGAGTCCCAGGCCCTGATGACTGAATACTTAGCAGGAAGATGGACAGGGGAGACCAGATTTGGGCACCACTTGAAAACTGGAATATTGGGAAACACTGAGCCCATGTTTTCATAGGCAACAGGAGGAAGGAAGCGTATTTTATTACAGTTTGCTGCTTGTCATACATTTATTTATTGCCTGGCCCTTTCAGACATTTGAGAACTCCTAAAAGTTCCTTCCAGCTCTAATAACTTCTAATTTTAAGATTCTGCACTCTTGTGGATTCCTTTACATTGAAAATATTATGGATTGACATGGGCCTCATTGAACAGATAATTTAGAAACAAGTTAAAAATGCATTTCATTTATCCACCAATTTGATTTTTTAAATAGAGACTCTACATTTCCACACTATAAAGCCATTATTCTCCTATACTAGAATTGCAGTAATTCTCAGTGTGCCATGTACCATCATCATCCTGTCAAAATGAAAATCTTACAGCATCTGCAAAGGCCTTATAAAATCAAGTGGATGTGATTAAGGACAGTAAAAAAATAGAACAATTATACATACACTATTAAATAATGCAAAGGACTAGAATCCAAATAATCTTCAGATTTTTAGAAGTAAGGTTTACAATTTGGTATTTTGTTGACTCAACAGCAAATTATCAACTCATTAAATGATTAAACCATTTATCAAAACTGTGAATGACAAAGCAATCAGAGAATGGGATAATCAGACTCCAGGTCTATTCTTTGTGTAAAATTTAAATGCACCCAGCACAATACAATTTTGTACTTAATTTCATTCATCTAATCAGCATATTTGTGCTCCAATGTGAGGTCTTTGTTTAAACACAGGATGCAACGAATATGGAAGCCACAAAAATATCATTTATATAGTCATAACAAGCAAGTTATCATGGCTGTCAAAATTAATTAAACCTAATTCACTCTATTTTCTAAACTTAAAATTGACAAAAAAATGTTTCGTGAAAGGCAAAAATGCTAAAGAATCACAGAAGTAAATATAAAAGTGAATTTTTTAACTGTATGCATTTTGTTTAGGTTGGAGGGCCAGCTAATATTGATTATAACATATTAGATTCCCCCCAAACATTTTAAAAGATCAGTTGAATGTGAACATTTTGTGAACATTTTAACCTTTGGCTTCTTTTAAGTAATAATGAGTCCCACTGGTACAATTACAATAAAAGCAGATTTGAAATAACTATTAACATATAACTTCTTGGAAAGATATTCTTTCCTAGGGCAAGGGATACCTTTATTGCAGATTACACTGTCATCTTGATCATTGTCCAGTTATAGCCAGAGTTCTGCCTACACAAGTCCTTGTCAAACTTTAGTGTGTATCAGAAATACTTGGAGAGTCTGTTAAACATGCAGATTTAGAGTTGTCACCCTGACCTTGATTCAAAAGGTCTCAGCAAGACCTGAAAATCTGCATTTTTTTTTTTTAATTTTTTATTGTTGGCTGTTCAAAACATTACATAGTTCTTGATATATCATATTTCACAATTTGATTCAAGTGGGTTATGAGCTCCCATTTTTACCCCATATACAGATTGCAGAATCACATCAGTTACACATCCATTGATTTACATATTGCCATACTAGTGTCTGTTGTATTCTGCTGTCTTTCCTATCCTCTACTATCCCCCCTCCCCTCCCCTCCCCTCCCCTCCCCTCTTCTCTCTCTGCCCCCTTTACTGACATTCGTTTGTCCCCCTTGTATTATTTTTCCCCTTCCCCTCACTTCCTCTTGTATGTACTTTTGTATACCTCTGAGGGTCTCCTTCCATTTCCATGCATTTTCCCTTCTCTCTCCCATCTGCATTTTTAACAAGTACACTACACGTCCTATTGTAGGTGAGCCAAGGACCACACCTTGAGAAACAATGAACTGCAAGGTGATTTCTGTCTCCCTTCATATTACATTGTTTTGAATACTTGTATTATAAATCTTCCCAGTATCTCTCTGGAGTGCTTTCTGCTAAACTTCCATTAAAATTCCCTGGGCTAGGGCTGGGGCTGTGGCTCAAGTGGTAGCGCGCTCGCCTGTCATGCGTGCAGCCCGGGTTCGATCCTCAGCACCACATACAAACAAAGATGTTGTGTCCGCCGAGAACTAAAAAAATAAATAAATATTAAAAAAAAAATTCCCTGGGCTACTAATATACTCTATTGTTGGTCTCTTTGTTTCTTTCAGGCTCAATATCTGGGGTTTGGCATTTGGTGGCTGGTGTGACATTTCTTGTTGGTTTGCAAACCATCCACCCATGGTTAAGAGAAGCCCCAGAACCTCCCATGTATTTGTTATGGGATCCTTTCATGAGACCATAGGTAGATGAGAGGACCCCGAGAGGGGGGCCCAATGCTTATGGGCTGCTATTTTCATAGAAAATTTTGAAATTGAAAGAAAATTTAAAGCAACCAAGATTGTTTTCAAGGCATCATGAGGGGACTTAGTATAGTTTCTTTTGTGTTCTTTCTATAATGCCTTGAGTCTAAGGGTTATAGGGAATCCCAATTAAGTGATGTATATGCCAACCATTGCAAATTGCTTGAAATGTCTTATTAGTATAGGTTGGCCCTTTGTCAATTAATAGACATGGGAACATCCATAATTTTAAAACAAATAAGCAGATGGGAGATGATCTTTTTTTGCATTTAGGGCAGGGTGTCTTGGGGCCAGGGAGGCTGCCACTCTTAGGACAGTAACGCTCAATGTGGCCTGGCTAATTACAGCCCTAGCAAATGGGATCAGATCTTGGTTGGGAAGGCCCACCATTTTTGTTAACTGCTAGTTTGTTAATGGAAGCTGTTAAAGCATGAATGGGTCCCAAAGAGGGAACTTTGTAGCAGAGATCCATTTTGAAAGGGATTCTCTGGGTACTGGGACAATTGCAGCCCTAGTTCCTGCAGTAGCTCCTTCCCATGCCAATGTTTAACTAATGAGCCTTGAGTAGGGCCAGGTTGAATGAGCTTCCCCAGTGCCTGGATTACTCTAGATAAGAAGTCAGGAAACCATTCATAGGGGCTTTGGATCATATTTCTGAACAATTCCTCATATTTTTTAAGAGTTCTTAAAGCAATGTCTTTGACTTGACAAGATGCTTCATATAGGGGCCCAAGACGTTGACATGCAGGGCCCTGACTAAGACTAACAAAAGGTGTGTTTAGGGTCCAATGTCTTGTGCTTAGTGGGGGGCTTCCTTGACTTGTTAGATCAAGGCCTTATGCCCACATAGTGTCTCCAGAGCGGAGTTCCCTTTAACAGAGAAAACCCAGGTTCCGAATTCTGGGAGGACCAGCCCCTTATGTGAATTCGCCAGGTGAACCAGGGGGGAGGAGGGGTCATAAAGTGTTGCCAGCCCTTATGATGGTGTGTGCCTGAACTCGGGGTACCAATGATATGACAGGGACAAGGAAAGGGGGTAGAGAAGGGCGTTCCTTGCTCACCTTCAAGGAGCCAACAGCACACGGAACACAAACGGGGTCTAGTACCTGAAATCCTACCTGAAACAAACGGGATGGCCAGTCCCGAGGTGTGAGGGTGCAAGAGACCACATTGACGCCAAATTGTATGTGTTCCTACGTTCCTGGTGTGGTCAATGGTTACTTGGGTACCTCAGCCGCAGGGGGTAGAGATGCAGTGTCAAATCAACATATGGACACTGGGAGCTGGTGAGAGACCTGGCTGATGAGAAACCAGAGTGGACATTCAACAAGCTCAGTTGACGTTCAGCAAACTCAAGCTCATTCATTTTTGGAATGCATACAGCTATTATAGGGTTCAGGTCATGCCTGCCAATCACACATAAGCACCTTAACATCTGTAAGCCAATCATCTTATGCCTAATGTAACCGCACTATGAGGAAGCACTAAATATTGCTGTCGTGATGGAAGGCAGTCTGGAAGGGTCTTTGTCCCTAAGGGAGGGGGGCTTTATGAATTGGGGGTTATATGCCCTGAAGCACTTGACTCTCGGTTTCCTGAACTGGTAGTCTGGTAGCTTGGCAACGCTGACCACAAGTGCTGAGGATGTGGTTTCACAGACGGCTTGCTAGGGCAGAGCACCCCATCCTGCAGGTGTTCCTGTCAGGCCTGTACAAGCGTAGGTTTTCCTAGCACTCTGAGCTGCTCGTAGCTACTAGCTGTGAACTGAAAGTTATTCCAACACCCTATTCCTTCTCATTATCCTGAATAAGATAAAGTTATAATTTTCTTTCTCCAGATTTCTCTCTCTCAGGTATTTACATTTGTATTCTCCTTTGAAAGCACCATGCACTCTTCATGAAAGCTTCCAGTCTTCCTTAAGCCAATCAATTTTCCAAGTGTTTGGGAAGAGGAACTCTTCAAGTAAATACATAGGCTCTGCTGATATCACTCAAACTTCTCTTTTGCCAAGGAGAGCTTATCCCAACAATTGGTGTCGTCAATACTACTCCACAAGGGAAAAAAAGGACAACAAAAAATCAGCTTGAATCATCTTTTCTTAAAAATTCTTAACTGTTGAAATGAATTATCCAAGTTCTCACTGAGCCCTCATAGCACAGACTGTGTAGGGATAAGTTTAATATGACTACAGCAATCTTGGTCATAATCTCCATTTTGCCCTCCAAGTTACCCTTCCATATACTCCAAACCCTGTAGAATAAACAAAATGGTTAAGATAATCAGCCACCACCCACTAACACCTAGACTGTTACTTAACTGGCACTTGACATATCACTAGAGGTTTTTGTTGTTGTTGTTCATTAGTTTGTTTGTTTGTTTGTTTCCAGAAAGCCCAGATGCTTGTCAGTTGGCCACAGCTCACCTTTATCTAGCTTAGCCTCTTACCTTGATGTGTGGATATCCTCCTGTCTTATTGCTTCTTTCTTAAAGTTCCTAATAAATTGTACTCTGTACAATCTTGGATTTGTTCTCTTTCTTCAGTCTCTTGGCAACTTTCTACTTTTGAAGACTAGTTTTCATACACCAGGTTCTCCCAAAACAAACAGTAAACTATCACCTAGGGCCAACTTGGAAATTTTTTCCTATAGATCAGTGCCTGGGGCCACACACAAGAGGTTCTCCACTTTGACAATATTAACATTTTGGGCTGGATCTCTCTGTTTTGAGAGACTGTTCTGTGTGTTTGGGATATTTAGAAGCATCACAAGACTCTACCCACTATATGCCAGTATCACAATTTCCCTTCTCAGTTATTACAAACAAAAATAGCTCTAGATGTCATAAATGTACCCTAGGTAAGGGTAAGCAAAATTGTCCCCAGCTATTTTTCTAGATCAATGAAATCAGAACTTTGGTGAGTGCAGAATAATATTCTTTATACCCCACCCCACATAATTCCAATGAGCAGCCAGAGTTGAGAGCCACTGCTTTATGTAGATCTATGAGCCTCAGCTTTGTCAGGTCTAAAATGGGGATGATGATAAAATATCCTTCATAAAATTGTTATACATATCAAGTGAGATAACATGTCTGAAGATACATTGTTAAATAAATGTAACATGACATTTTTCCCCTATTGTGAAGTATTAATCCAGAGGTTGTCAAACTGTCAAAATTCAGCTTGTTATCAGTTTTTTTATAACCCATGGGCTAAGAATAGTTTGCACATTTTTAAATGGTTGACCAAAAAATTATTTTTGACTCATACAAACTATATGACACGCAAATTTTGGTATACATATGCCATAGTTTGTATGTGGCTTCAGTGTGTCACCAAAGGGTTCTTAATATCACCTAGTATGGTAATATTAAGAGGTGGGGCCTAGTGGGATGTTACAAGACTGACTCCTTTCCACTTCTTCTGGCTTCCTGCTTCACCATGTGATCTCTTCTATCTCTCCCTCTCACATGTACTCCCCCCCCCCATGATACTATCCACTATGATGTGATATAGCCAGGGTGGCCCTTGCAAGAGCCAGAACCATGGTGTTTGGACTTTCAGCCTCCAAAAATATGAGTTAAAACAACTTTTCTTTATAAAGTATCCATCTGTCTGAGTCAGTTTTTCACTGCTGTGACCAAAAGACCTGAAAAGAACAATTAGAAGAGGAAAAGTTTACTTGAGAGCTCACAATTTAAGAGGTTTCACTAATGACTCCATTCCTCAGGGCCTGAGGTAAGGCAGAACATCATGGCATAGGAATGTGGTAGAAGAAAGCTGCTCAGGACGTGGAACCAGGAAGCAGAGAAAAACAGACCTCCCCTAACCACAGAAAAAATATAAACCCCAAAGGCATGCCCCCAGTGACCTACCACCTCAAGCCACCCTAAGTTATCACCCGGTTAATTCTTACCAGGGATCAATACACTGATTAGCTTAAACTCTCATAACCCAATAATTTCACCTCTAAACTTTCTTGCATTGTCTCACACATAAGCTTTTTGGGAGACACCTAATATCTAAACCATAATACTACCCTTGGGTATTTTGTCATAATAACAGAAAATAGACTAATACACCATAAATAAAAATTTTACAGAAACAGACACACCTATTTACTTACAGATTACATATGAATGCTTTTATATTATAAATTCAGTAGTTGTGACAGAGACTTATGATTACAAAGCCTAAAATATTTACTATCTAGCCCCTTACATTAAAAATTGTGATATACTAGATGAATTCACTAACTGAATTAGCCATGTACTCTTTGAGTTTTGCAGGAGAATGAAGGAAGAGAAGAAGACATTTTTTTTTTTTCAGTGTGGGGGCGGATACCGGAGATTGAACTCAGGGGCACTAGACCACTGAGCCACATTCCCAGCTCTATTTTGTATTTTATTAGAGACAGGATCTCACCAAGTTGCTTAGTACCTCACTGTTACTGAGGCTGGTTTTGAACTCATGATCCTCCTATCTCAGCACCCCCCCCAGCCGCTGGGGGAATCTTGCCCTACTATATTTTAAGATTTATAAGGAATTATATATTTTAAATGTGGTATTGGTAAAACAATATACAAGAGACAGACAACTAGAACATATCAGAGAGCCAAGAAATAGTCTCATGTATATAAAGAAATTTTGTATATGGCAGAGATGGAATTAAAATCCAGTGCTTAAGAAGAAAGATTATTCAAAAAGTAGGACAAATATCTTTTCAGGTAGAAAATTAGAAAACTATACCATATATCACACATGAAAAATAAATTTCAGATAGCTTAAAGACCTAAAAGTAGGCTGTGGGGAGTTCTACTATTTTTATCTTTATTATAATCTCCATCTCCTCCTCCTCCTCCTCCTCCTCCTCCTCCTCCTCTTTTTTCTTCTTTTCTTTTCTTTTTTTTTTTTTTTTTTTTGGTACTGGGGATTGAACTCAGGGGCACTCAACCACTGAGCCACATCCTCAGCCCTATTTTGTATTTTATTTAGAGACAGGGTCTCACTGAGTTGCTTAGCAGCCTTGCAGTTGCTGATGCTGGCTTTGAACTTGGGATCCTCCCGCCTCAGCCTCCCAAGCCGCTGGGATTACAGGCATGTGCCACGGTACCTGGTGAGTTGTAATACTTTTAAGAAACTAATATAAGTGACATAGGAGAGAATTTATCAATCTCAACACTAAAAGCACAAGTATTAGAGGGAAAAAAATTAACATTTGACTTTATTTTCTATTGGTTCTTCTTAGGTATAATGACAGAATTAAATTTGATAAATTATGCAAGCATGGAATATATTTTATTCTAATTAACAACTCATTCTTGTGGGTGGGCATGATGGTGGGATTCAGTTAGGTATTTTTATATGTGTACATAGGAAAATTGTGTTAATTTATGCTACTGTCTTTCCTATTCGTATCCCACCTCCCTTCCCTTCACTCCCCTTTGTCTAATCTTCTTCCTTTTATTGTGCTTTAGCTTCCACCTATCAGCAAAAACATTCAACCTTTGGTTTCTGGAATTGGCTTATTTCACTTAGCATGATAGTCTCCAGATCCATCCATTTACTGGCAAATTTCATAAAGTCATTTTTCTTTATGGCTGAGTAATACTCCATTGTATATGCTGCATTTTCTTTATCCATTCATCTGTTGAAGGGCATCTACATTGGGTTTCATAGTTTCCATAGGGTTCATAGTTTACCTATTTTGAATTGTGGTGCTATAAGCATTGATGCAGGCATGTCATGGTAATATGCTGATTTTAAATCCTTTGGATATATGCTGAGAGACTATATTTAAATTTAAAACTTCCAGATGACAAAATCCACAACTAAAAAATTGCAAATAAGAATCACAAATAGGAGAAAATATTTGTATCATAATATATATATATATATATATATATATATATATATATATATATACACACACACACACACATATGTATATATTTATATTATAGTATTAATTATATTGCTATATTAAGAGTTAGGCTCTATATAGTTTTATTATTTTCTTTGTGTTTCATTGAAACACAAAGAAAATAATAAAACAATATAAAAAATAGGCAGAGAATATGTCAGACAATTCATAAAAGAGGAAATCACAGTGACCAATAAATATAGACAAAAAATGTATAGCTTCACTTGAGATCAGTGAAATGCAAAGTAAAACACGAAGATTTGTGTTAAATCTGTTATATTGGCAAAATGTTTTAAACTTGATAATACCAGGTATTAATGAGAACATGAAAAAAGAGGAATCTGAGTACCTTGCTGGTAGAAAAGTAAATTTCTATAACCATAAAGGAGAACAACTTGGCAATATCAAGTAAAATTGAAGATGTGCACACCTACAATTCAATAATTCCACTTTCACCTATATGCCCTACACCTGCAGTACTCAAAAGTAAGGCCCTGGACCCATGGGGGTGGGGTTGAGATAGGCTGAATAATAACGCCCAAAATATCCAGGTTTTAATTACTTAGAACCTTGTGAATGTTCCCTTATATAGTAAAAAAGAACTTGGTGGATGTGATTAAGTGATAGATACTGAAATGGAAAATTATCCTGGCTCAATATAAGGAATGCAACTCCTGAAGCTGGGCAAAGCAACACAACACATTCTCTCCTAAAACCTCCAGAGGGAGAGTGGCCTCTCTGACACTTCTGATTTTGGTACATTGAAACTGATTTCAGACTTCTGCCCTACAGAACCATAAGAAAATAATGTGTGTTGTTCCAAATCATTAAGCTTATACAAATTTGTAACAGCAGCCTGGTGAAATTAAGACAAGTGGGTAAGACCACTGGAGCTTTAGTGTTGGGTAGGAGTTCAGGGACACCAAGATGGCAGGGATAGGGTATAAGAAGGATGCCACTGGAGGACAAGAGGATAAGTCTTATTACCTTGCCAACTCCCACCAATGAGGACTTATCACCATGACAACTCCCAACACAGGTTCATTATTTTAATATGACCAAGGTGGGTAAAGTGGACAATATTGTAATTAGGTTTTCTAAAGTAACCATTGGGGAGAAATTGGACAATATCCTAATCAGGCATTATAAGGTAACTAATGGGAGCAAGTGGGGTAAGGTCTTCCACCAGGTCTGTATAGGGGAGAGAACACCTCACAGCTCAGCATATAAGGCACTAATTTCTAGAGATCAGGGCCTTGAGCTCTTCTCCCTTGCTTGGCCCATTCTGCTCTATCTAATGGATTGCTACTCTTACCTTTACCTTCAATAAATCTGTACTTTGCCTGTTACTTGAGTGTGTCTTGCTCAAGTCTTTGTTCAGGACACCAAGGACCTGGACCCCAACTGGACACCCTGACGATAATATTAGCAGAAATTAAAGCAGTGGTAGCAAATGACTCTAATAGTCATTGTGTTCCATACCATCATATCTAGTTTTATTAAAAATGCCAGTTGTACTGAAGAATGTCTTAGATAAAGCAGTGAAATTATTAACGTTATAAATATTGACCCTTGAGAACATGTGGGGTTTTTTTTTAGTATGACAAAATGGGAAGTATGCAGAAAGTACTAAGGCTACATCCCAAAGTATAATAATTGTCTCAGAGACAAATATTTGCAATTTAAAAGCAACCCTTTCCATGAAACACCATTTTTAGTTAAAAGAATTACTGATAGACAAACTTTGGTTATTCAGAGTTGGGTTTTTGGCAGGCTCTTCTCTAAAATTAATAAAATGAGCCTGTCATTTCAAGAAAACAACTGACAACATTTTTTGCCAATTGTAAAATTCAACTTTTCAACTAAAAGTTAGACTCTCATAAAACTTATATCTTATAGCTTGAAAGGTTTCCAAAACATACATACTCACCTAATAAAATCAGTTGTGATAGTAACCAAGAGGAATTTTTTAGTACTATATCATGAAATATGTCAATATTTGGAAGAACTGCATGACTAAGTGAAGTAATATTTTTCAAATAATCAAGGCATGATGTCACAAAATCATACATGGATAAAAACTCCATTCCAGTGAGGATAAACTGATTTTTCATGTATGAGAACACAAAAAATTCATTGATATGGTTTCAGTTTCCACACTGGCGCTAAACTCCAACAAACTTCTACTTATCCAATATTAGTATAATATAAAAGAATATCCACAATTACCTGAAGAGTCTAATAAAACGTTTCTGTCTTTTCCAACTACATCCATAAATATATATATATATATATATATATATATATATATATATATATGAGAAATTATTTTTTCTCTGTATTTTAATCAGAAAAACATCAATAATCAATACAGAGTGAATACAGAAGGAGATAAGAGAACTCAACTTTTTTCATTAAACTAAGCATCAAAGAAATTTGGAAAAACATATCAAGTACTTCTCTCAATAATTTTTTTTGTTTTGAAAGATAGTTATTTTATTTTAAAAAATATTTTTAGCAGTAGATGGATTGAATACCTTTTGTTTATTTATTTTAATGTGATGCTGAGATTCAAACCAGTGCCTCATCTGTGCCTCTACCACTGAGCTACAACCCTAGCCCGATAGTTATTTTCTTGAAATAATTTTTCATAAAAGTAAATAATTTTAAATAAAACATATCAGATTCAATGTTAAGTGGATTTCTAATTAAATATTTTTAAATTTCTTAGGTTTAAGTTTTAATATAGATATTAATAGATTCAACTCACATAAATGAAAGCTAATTATCATTACTCAATAATTTTTAAGATTAAAATCTAAAAGTCTGAGAACTGCTGTCATGAAGAAACCATCACACTTACATGCAGGAAAATATGTCACTTGCAGCTTTGTCTGAAATGGTGAAAAACTGGAGATAATTTAAATATTCAAGATGAGGTAAATAAATACTATTGTAATGTAATAATATGTAGCTCTTGAAATGAACCAAGAGGTAAAAATATTAACATACTATAAATCACTAAAACATAGTAGGAAAGTTATAAAATTCTATATTTAAACATATAGTTGAAAGCATTCACAATTATACATGATTTTTCTATATACATACATATGCAGAAAAATTATATACATTAAAATGAATGAGATGAATGCATGCTAACTTCAGGATGTAATTCCTCCAGGAATGAAGTGAATTATTAGGAAAAACTACAAATAGACATCAATTGTATCCATAATATTTTATTTCTTTAACAAAATACAAATCCAAAGCAGGGGCTGTGGCTGTAGCTCAGTGGTAGAGTGCTATGAGGCACTGGGTTCAATCCTCAGCACCACATAAAAATAAATAAATAAAATAAAGGTATTATAAAAAAAAAAGTTGTTTAAAACAAATCCAAAGCAAATATGACAAACTATTAACATGTGAACCTGGAGTAGTAAATACATGGGTCTGTTTTATCGAATGATTGGTTAATGCCATTCTGGGGATTGAACCCGGGGCACTTAACCACTGAGCCAAATCCTCAGCCCTTTTTATTTTTTACTTTGAGAAAGGGTCTCTCTAAGTTGCTGAGGCTGGCCTCAAACTTACAATCCTACTGCCTCTAACTTCTCAAGTAGTTGGGATTACAGGTGTGCACCACCACACCCAGTTGCATCTCTTTAATTTGTCTCCCAGGTACATTTTCACACTGCTGCCCTCTCCCAGTTCATATATCACAGTCACAAAGTCTCCAAAGAGAGGAGCAAGAGTGACAAGGCAGAGGGGTTCTCACTACCATGCTCTCCTCTTCATTCTCTTTCAGAAGATTACAATCAGTTGTTGTTTATCTGTGCAATCATGAAAAGAATTTCAAATTTTATATATACATTTAAATAAATCAGGCTTTAAAATCTGGATAAGTGGCTTGAAAAGATTCTTACAAATAAATGAATTCAAAATAAGTCTGCAAATGGCAAATAACTTCGAATTGAAAAGAATTCTAAGAATAATCCAGGCACAGGCCAAAAACAAGAGCATGAAGGATCTACATTTCTCTTATTTCCAGTACAAGTCCTTCAACAACCACAATGAACAATCTAGTCAGATCAGATGATGTCAGCTCTCAGAAATGAATAATCAAGAAAAATATATGTGACTCTATCTCCTATAATATTGATGACTATCTCCCCAAATCTATTTTCTTAATAGTTCATGATCTTAATTGGTGATATTGACAAGATATTTTAAAATATTGTTAATTTCATCTTTATACCATTCTAATTTATATTTTGTATATGCTTATTATAATATGCATAGTATATTAGCATAATAGTGCATGCATACAACTCACAAATATATGAAATATCTACACATATGTGAATTTTTTTTTTTACTGTCAAGGGTTGTCTAATCAAAACTAAAATTTATTGGTCTATACAAGTGGTGAATCTAGTTTTGGGGAGCCCTAAGTTCAACAATTGAGGGAGCCATCTTTATGAAAAAATAACACATAGTTATGAATACAAAATTAGATAAGAAGTGAACATTTAGAATGTGAAAATAAATCACAAAATATTATAAATATTTGAAGGCTCATAACTACCACTAGCACCACAAAATCCAATAAGACAATGTAATATTTTTTAATTAAGCACCTGACATCACTACAGACTCCTGAAATTCTATAGGCAGGAAACAGACTAATAAAACATCTCAGCTGCAAGCACATGCTACCTGTCATGCAAAAGGAAGGATGGCTCTGAGGACCGAGTCTTGGGTCCAAAGGATTATTCCCAGGCCTTAAAAAAAACCTCATGTAAAGGGCTGCAGTTATGACTCAGTAGTAGAGCACTTGTCTAGCACGTGTGAGGGACTGGATTCCATCCTCAGCACCATACAAAAGTAAGTAAATAAAATAAAGGTATTGTGTCCATCTACAACTAAAAATTTTGGAAAAAAAAAAAAACTCATGTTACTTTCCCAGCCAGATTTCAAAATTACTTTAACTAGTGACTTCCTTTCCCCTCTTATTCTCTCCTTTTATGAGCATGAATATCTGTGTCTATCCTACCATAGTATTTTCAAGGCAGACAACTTGTGTTCTATTTTTACAAGTACATAAATGGAGATTTTTGCCTTCAGATGGCTCATACCCAGAGCCTCCCCCATATCTAATTTAGATGATGTGTATGATACTTGGCACTTTTGCATTCATAAGACCTAGATGAGATTTTGAACTTAAGTTGATGTTTTTAATGGAGTGAGATATTGGGGAACACTGGGATGGGATGAATGTATTTTGCATGCGAAATTGGCACAAATCTTTAGATTCAGAGGTCAGATTATAGTAGATAAATAATACCCCACTCAAGATATCCACATTCTAATCCCAGAGCCTGTGAGTATATTAATGTACAAGGCAAAAAACAAAAAGGAAACTTTGCAGATGTCATTAAGTTAAGGATCTTGAAATGGGGAGATTATCCTATATTATCTGGGACAGCCCAATATAAGACAAAGGTCCTTATAAGAGGGAGGCAGAGCCAGGTGCAATGGAACCTACCTGTAATGCCAGCTAGTGGGGAGGCTGAGGTAAAGACTGAAAGTTCAAGGCCAGCCTGGGCAACTAATGAGAACCCGTCTCAAAATCAAAGGTAAAAAAGGGAATAGGGATGTAGCTCAGAAGTAGAGTGCTTGCCTAGCATGTGCCAGTCATAGTACCAAAAAATAAAATAAGACGGAAGCAGAAGGGTCAAAGTCAGAGGAAAAAGATATGATGATGGAAGGTGGGATAGTCGTCAGAAAGAAAGATCTGACAAGGTGATGCAGCTGGCTTTGAAGATGGAGGGCAGGTGGCCCCTAGAAGCAGGGAAAAAAGCAAGTAATAACTTTTGTACTAGAGCATCCAAAAGGCTGCCAATACCTTGTATTCAGTCCAGTGATACTGATTTCAGACATCTGACCTACAGACCCATAAGATTGCATTGTTTTAAGCCACTGATTTTCTAGCATTTATTATAGCAGCAATAGGAAACTAATGCAGTACCTTAAGAATATATCTCTATAGCTTAGCTACTGTGAGTTGAGCTGCTATAAACATTAATGTGGCTGCATCACTATTGGGTATATACAGAGGAATGGTATAACCAGGTCAAATGGTGGTTCCATTCCTACTTTTATCAGGAATCTCCATTCTCCTTTCCAGAGTAGTTGCACCAATTTGCAGTGCCACAAGTGTACCTTTTTCCCCACATCCTAGCCAACACTTATTATTGCTTGTATTCTTGATTATTGTCATTCTGACTAGATTGAGATGAAATTTCAGTGTAGTTTTAATTTGCATTTCTCTAACTGCTAGAGAGATTGAACATTTTTTCATTTATTTGTTGACTATTCATATTTCTTCTTCTGTGAAGTGCCTGTTCAGTTTCTTTGCCCTTTTATTGATTGGGTTGTTTTATTTTTAGTGTTAAGTTTTTTGGGTTCTTTGTATATCCTGGAGATTTATGCTCTGAGGCACAGATGGCAAAGATTTTATCCCATTCTGTAGGCTCTCTCTTCATACTCTTTGTTTTCTTTGTTGTGTGCCCTTCAACAGATGAATGGATAAAGAAAATGTAGTATATATACACAATGGAATATAACTCAGCTATAAAAAAGAATGGCTTTATGACTTTTGCCAGTAAATGGATGGATCTGGAAACTATCAGGCTAAGTGAAATATGCCAGTCCCCTAAAAACAAAGGTTGAATATTCTGATATATGGATGCTAACACAACAAGGGGGAACAGGGGAAGAATAGAAGTTCAATGGATTAGACAGAGGGAACAAAGTGAAAGGAGATGGGGCAGGAATAGGAAAGACAGTGGAATGAACTGTACATAACTATCCTATGTTCATATATGAATACATGACCAGTGAAATTCCACATCATCTACAACCACAAGAATGGGATCCTAAATAGAATAAGTTATTCTCCATGTATGTATAATATGTCAAAATACACTGTATTGAGAATTTCTCAATTCTCACTGATGTGGCTCAGTAGTCAAGTGCCCCTGAGTTCAATTCCAAGTACACCACCCAAAGAAAGTGTTTTTAACACGTTAAAGCTTCTGCCATCCTTCTTTTAGTTTTTGCTTTTGACTTACACAAGGGTACTTTCTGTCATATTAAAAAAGAATATGACATATACCTAAAAAGAATAAAAAATATATCTCTATCAGGATTCAGAAATTCAATTCTTTTACTGAGATATTCCAAAATATCTTTCCAAATGGCATTGTGCTTTATCAACTTTTGAATATTTTATGTCATTTGTACTTGAATTTCAATTATCCACAATTATAGAGTACTTAAAACATCATTATATCCTTGTTGCAAGATTTTAAAAGCCTTATAATGGGCAGACTATCTTATTAGACAATAATGTCTAATATAAAATATAAAGTAGGAGGCTGAAGCAGGAGAATCACAAGTTCAAAGCCAGCCTCAGCAACTTAGGGAGGCTCTAAGCAACTCAGCAAGACCCTGTCTCTAAATAAAATACAAAAAAGGGCTGGGGATGTGGCTCAGTGGTTAAGTGCCTCTGGGTTCAATCGCCAGTAACAAAAAAATAAATAAAATACACATGTCTTTTAGAACTTCAAGTATTATGGAGGCTGCTTATTCACTTATTAAGGGAAGAAGCCACCTATCTTGCCTAGCTCTCAATGTCTTTAAAGAATTTATACAGCCCTTTATTCTAACCATTTTAAAAAATCAAATATAAATATTTTATTGAAAACATTAGTGTCAAACAAAACTTGCTGAATATCCTAACCACTCTTAACAGCTAAATTGTCCTGCTGACTGTAAATGTTCTTCAACAGGAGTTACAACCATCAAAGGGCTTGTTTCAGTGTGTTGAATAAAGTCACTGATAAATGGTTTTCACTTGGTAAAAATGCTGAAATAGGAGTAATGCCCAATAATTACCAACCAGTTGATGTTGGTCACAGCCAATGTATAATAATGGGGTTGTATTTGGTGTCTGGCTTATTAATTTCCCATTTTGTTTTCTTATTTATTCTAATAATTCTTTGTAAGCCAGTTTAAATAAATGTCACATTTGTTAATTTTGATGTTTTTCTAAGTGTTCATGTAAAAATCAAATTCAGCAATGTTTGATTCCCATGAAATTTCTGGTTTTTGAAGAATGCCACTTTTCATTGTAGCTTCTGAAGGGAATACTCTTTCACTTAAAACTTTAATAATTGCAACTGCTATTTTTTTAGCAATCTGAAATAGTATTGAAGCTCTTTGGCACTGGGTTCAATCCTCAGCACCACATAAAAATAAATAAATAAAATAAAAATAAAGACATTGTGTCCACCTACAACTAAAAAAAATATTTTTACAAAATTGTAATCTTTCATTGTGGTCTATTATGATGTACAATAATTTTATTCAACATTGCTTACTGAAAGACACATTTTCCCCCAAATCATTATCCTAGTGGTATTTATAGAAAATCAAACAGAATATAGAATCTGTATCATAAATGGTTAAATTAAACTGTGATATGATTCTCATTAGTCTATTCCAAGATAAAAGCTTATTGTTTTGCTTCTAAACTCTTTTCAACAATAGACTAGATGAATATATTAAGTCATTAAGACTCCAAAAGCACCAAAAAGGTATGTTTACTTGAGATACCTGAAAATCAAAACTGAACTAAATCAGTGTCTGAAAGACAGATACGAAGAGCTTATAGAATATAGATGCAACAGATTGATCATAATAGTTTAAGTGATGTGTACATAGAATTTTCACTATACTATTCTCCTTCTTTTTACTTTGCTTAAAATTTTTTCATCAAATTTCATTTCAATGATTTAAAATAATACTCCAGAAGGACTGATCTTTGGTCATTGTATACAAAAGTCATCCTGTGAGTTGGACTGATGTTTTACCTAAAGGGAGAAGACAGTCTCATTGCTAATAATCCATGAAGAAAAATGAAGACTAGAAAGTCAGGCTTAGACTGACTCCTGATGTGGTAGAGTACTAATGTAACTAGTATGTAATTTGTAATCCTAGGTTGGTGAAGATTGGTTATCCACATAAACACAAACATCCGGAAGAGTCAAAAGCAAAAAGCTAATAAGACACAAAATACACAAATCACTTTTTAAATTAATAAATTGAACCATGTAAAAATTAATAATTTCTTTTCACACTTAAACTAAAAGTAGGCCAGAGACTTGAAAAAGGTATTTGTAAAACAAATAAATTTGTAAAAAAAAAAAAAAAAAAAAAAAACTAACAGACCTTTTTATCCTGAATATATCAAAAACTGTTAAAATTCAACAAGGGAAAGACAACCTAACATAAAACTGGGTAAAAGATTTCAACAGGCACTTTGTAAAAGAGAGTATTCAAATGAGTAATAAGCATATAAAAGATACACAATTTTTTTAATCCATTCATCCACTGAAGGGCATCTAGGTTGGTTTCACAGTTGAGCTATTGTGAATTGTGCTGCTATAAACATTGATGTGGCTGTGTCCCTGTAGGATGCTGTTTTTAAGTCCTTTGGGTATAGTCCGAGAAAAGGAATAGCTGGGTCAAATGGTGGCTCCATTCTCAGGTTTCCAAGGATTCTCCATACTGCTTTCCATATTGGCTACACCAATTTGCAGTCCCACCAGCAATGTATGAGTGTGCCCTTTTCCCCACATCCTCGCCAACACTTACTGTTGGTGTCTTCATAATAGCTGCCATTCTGACTGGAGTGAGATGATACCTTAGAGTAATTTTGATTTGTATTTCTCCAATTTCTGGAGATGATGAACACTTTTTCATATATTTGTTGATTGACTGTATATCCTCTTCTGAGAAGTGTCTGTTCAGGTTCTTGGCCCATTTGTTGATTAGGTTATTCATTTTTTGTGTGTGTGCTTAGCTTTTGAGTTCTTTATATACCCTAGAGATTAGTGTTCTATCTGACATGTGAGGGGTAAAAATTTGCTCCCAGGATGTAGGCTCTCTGTCCACCTCACAGATTGTGGCATATAAACACAATGGAATTTTACTCAGCAATAAAAGAATAAAATCATGGCATTTGCAGGTAAATGGATGGCGTTGGAGAAGATAATGCTAAGTGAAGTTAGCCAATCCCCCAAAAAACAAATGGCAAATGTTTTGTTTGATATAAGGAAGCTGACTCATAGTGGGGTAGGGAGGGGGAGCATGGGAGGATTAGATGAATTCTAGATAGGACAAAAGGGTGGGGGGGAAGAGAGGGGGCAGGGTGGAATGTGATAGATATCATTATCCAAAGAACATGTATGAAGACACAAATTGGTGTCAACACACTTTATATACAACCAGAGATATGAAAAATTGTGCTGTATACATGTAATAAGAATTGTAATGCAGACTGCTGTGATTTTAAAAAAAAAAAATCAATAAAAAGGTGTACAACTCATTAGTCATCAGAGAAATATAAATTGACACATAATTACACATCCACCAGAAAGGCTAAAATGAAGAAAAAATAGAATATACTGTGTATTAACAAGGATATAGAGCAATTGGAATTGAAATATATTGCCATTAGGATATAAATTGGTGCAACCACTTTAGACAACTGTTTGACACTGTCCACTAGAGCATAATATGTACATGTATACCCTATAGTTATACAATTTCAATTCAAGGTAAGTACCCAAAAGAAATCCATGCATATACTCACCAAAAGATTTATACAATACCATTTATATCAACACTATTTGTAATAGCCAAAACCTAAAAATGGCAACATATTCATCAGCAAAGAAAGAATACATACATATAGCAGTGAGAATGTATGATCTATAACTTCACATAAGAGGTGAACCCCCAAAACTTAATATTGAATGAAAGAAGACAGACACAAAGAATACATACTGTATGAACGCACCTACCTAAAGTTCAAAACCAGGCAATTTCATTGTAAATGATAGAATCAAGAGAGTGGTCACACTTGGCAGAGGGGGTGGGAAAGTGATATAAGAGGAGGCTTCTAGAGTTTGCAATTCCTTGTATTTTTATTGAATGATGGTTATAGCTGTGCTTATTTTTGCAAAAGTGAATAGTTATTTACTTATAATTTTTCTGTATGAAACACTTCAACTAAAATTATCAGTTTTTTAGGGTGAAAGATTTAAAATTATTATTTTTAAAAAAGATGAAACACTATAATAACCTAATATACAGAGTTCTACTCCTTTAGAATCTTCTAACTTTCTCCTACAGTAATTATTCTCACTCAGTTTTAGGGACAAGGAATCTGAAAACAAACAAGCTTTATTAAGGTTTAACATATATAAGATGAAATTCATCAATTGTAATGAAAGGGAATAGTTTAATGACAGAGTAAGTGCCAAGCCCTCTGACAAGCAAGATACAGACATAAACTTGACACAGTCCTTGTCATTAACAATGAAAATAAGATTAAGAGGTAAATTGGGGCTGGGGATGTGGCTCAAGCGGTAGCACGCTCGCCTGGCATACGTGCGGCCCGGGTTCGATCCTCAGCACCACATACAAACAAAGATGTTGTGTCTGCCGAAAACTAAAAAAAAATAAATAAATATTAAAAAAAATTAAAAGGTGAAATTGATTTTTTTAAAAAAAGAGGTAAGTCAACAATCACTGAAAAGTTAGTATAATCTTTCAGTAGGGCATGGTGGCAAAGGCCCAGTGGCTCAGGAAGCTGAGGCAGGAGGATAAAAAGTTCAAAGCCAGCCTCAAGAATTTAGCAAAGGCCCTAAGAAAATTAGCAAAACCCTGACTCAAAATCATCATCATAGGGCTAAGGATACGGCTCAGTGGTAAAGTATCTCTGGGTCCAGTTCCCAATACAAAAAAGAAAAAGATATTTCATACCTCACTGACTTTCATGCCTCACCAAAGTAAAGAATATTTCAGACATCTACTTATTACTTAGAGAAGGAAATTAGACTTTATTTGAGCCAGTAGGTAGTTAGAATTTCCTTGGACATATCTCACAGGAAGCAGAGGGATATGACCCTTAAAATATTCCTAATGACTTCAACATACTAGCTTTAAAATGATTGGAAGAATGACTACATGTAAGGTCCACTTGGTTGCTATCTTCTACTACCCAAAAATATTTATTTATTTTTTTTCTCCAAAGATTAACATATTCCTGTTACCAGCACGTTGGAAGAACTGAATAATTAAATAGATCCTGGGAGCCTGGATCATGTAAATTACCTCGACAGTGTTATTTTAATCATAAAGAGAACGCATTTTAAAAAATTAAACTCTTAGTATTTTTCAAAGTTGCTCTAAACCCATTCTTTCTCAAACTAATGACAATTTGCCGCAGTCTGGCTGGGCACAATCAGGAGCCACTTGTCAAAAGAAACTAACTTTATTTTTAGAACCACACACGCCAAACAAAACAGCCTCTCAGGAAAAACCCTCAGAGCCTCAACTGCCACCACCGGCTTTCCACAAGCCTCTCTCTCCCACCCAAGCTTCTCTCCACCTCCCACAATCCTCCTGCTCTTGAGGCCGATTGGCTGGGTCACGTGGGCGGAGCCAAAGAAGTCCCCCAATGAGCAGCTCCGTGGTCTGAAAGGGCAGGGAAACAGCCCAATGAGCATCACCGCAGAGGAGCCAATCAGCTAGATGTTGCTGGGGCCGCTGTGAGCCAATCATCAGCCAGCACCTGGAAGTTTGCTGGCAGCTGGAAGTTTGCTGGGGCCCCTTCGGCTGTGGCTCTCAACATCTCCCCCTCTCTGTTTAAACAACAAGCATGTGGCTTAGGGACCGTGCCTGCCTTAGGTTGTCCAATAGTACATATGGTCCTTAGGTTGGTACCATTGCAATTGGATCTTACCCGTCACTGACTACCGGTCCAGTATACAGCCACACCTGTGGAGAGGTCTTTGTACCAGCGGGGGGGTGAGGTTCTTTGCCTCACCTCTGTTGGCCCCCAAATTTTAGCTGGACGATCATGACAAGCAGAAGGGAGGAAGATACACCAGGCCAATTGACGGCTCCTTTTGGAAAAATTGTACCACCAATGACATCATCAGCAAAAATACCCCAACACTACCACAAGTCGCTGCACCAACAGATAGTTCACAATGCATACAGGTGAGTTCACAATGTGTCCAGGCAAGTTCTGCAAGCAGTTCAGTGATGGCTATTGTAGAAGCTGTAGATTGGTTTTATCTTTGACTTCACCAGCACTGGGATGAAGATAGGAATTCTGGCAATAATGGCTAAAGAAAAAGTTATGTAACATTCCAGAAGGCACTAAAAGAAAACAATTTTCTTAACAATTTACATTGTCTTTAAGAGAATTATTAAATAAAATGAAAAGGAAAGGTGAAAGTAAACAAACAGATCTGTTAACCTCCTTTTTTGTTTACATATTAAAACAATCCTCAACAGTTGTTTACCCAATTTAAATTAAACCATATAAATCACGTGAAAAAAAATATTTGGATCCATTTTACCATGAGCGCTCATCATATATGATATATGGACATACGTACATTCAAACATATAACACAAAACACAAGTGTGCACACATAATATAATACATACAACACATAACATTATAGTAAAGGCCTTATAACTTTTTACAGGTGAAATCTCCATTGCAATGTTTAAAAACTCTATAGTCAAAAAATAGAACTGATCAGCAAAACATTAACCTAGGTCTGTATGAGCTCAAAAAACAAAATAGAACTTCATGATATGGCAAAGGGCAATAATAAAATAGATACTGAAAAAAGCATCCTGGTTCTGTTGCAGATGTAAGAATAGCCAAACTGGAGTTCTGGATATCAGTTGTTATGGATTTGAGCCAAATCATCTTCTTTTTGGTCTGTAGAAATCGCTTTAGTTAATCTTTCTGGAATCCAAATCGGCTGCTGTTCTCCCTGTGGAAACACATAAACAGACCCCCGACTCCAGACAATCACTGGGTCAGGACCTTGGTTAATCTCTCTGGAATCCAAATGGGCTGCTGTTCTCCCTGTGGAAACACACAAACAGACCCCTGACTCCAGACAATTACTGGGTCAGGACCTTTCCATTGTCCTGTTAGAATATCCTTTCAAAGTACCTTGGGCTTATGCACATTTTTTGGACACATATGCCTTTCTGCAGCACTAAGTCCTGATGAATCCAAATTTAAAAAGTTTAGAGTAAAAAGGGTTATTTTATCTTTGGGGAATATATACCCCTTCCCAATTCCTTCTTTTTGCTTTAATAAGTACATTTTAATAGTTTGATGAGCTCTTTCAACTATGCCTTGTCCCTGTGGATTGTATGGGATTCCTGTTATATGAGTAATGCCAAATGTTGAGCAAAATTGTTTAAAAGAGGTAGAAATATAACCAGGGGCATTATTTTTAACTGCTTTGGAACACCCACAGTGGCAAAATTTTGTAAGCAATGAGCTATAACATCTTTAGTTTTTTCTCCGGCATGAAGGGAGCCCATCAAAAATCCAGAAGAAGTATCAACTGTAACATGCAAATATTTTAATTTTCCAAATTCTGGCAAGTGTGTGACGTCCATCTGCCAAATATGGTTAGGTATCAATCCTCTAGGATTGACTCCAAGATTAACTTGTGGTAAAAAGGTCACACAATTTTGACATTGTTTTATTATTTGTCTAGCTTGTTCCTTAGTTATATTAAAACGCTTTTGTAAAGTATTAGCATTGACATGGAACTTTTTATGAAAATTTATAGCTTCTTCTAGTGTAGAGAAAATATGTATGTCATGTGTAGTTTTATCTGCTAAATCATTGCCCAAACTAAGGGCTCCAGGCAATCCTGTATGTGCCCTGATATGTCCTATAAAGAATGGATCTTTTCTGTCCCAGATTAGACTTTGTATAGTGGAAAGCAAAGAGAAAACAGTAGAGGAAGGGGAAATCCTACCAGCATCTTCAAGGGATACTATAGCATTAACTATATACTGACTATCAGAAAATAAATTAAATACAGAATCTTTAAACATCAAAAAAGCTTGTAAAACTGCATTAAGCTCTACCTTTTGAGCTGATTGTTTGGGTACTAAAAATGTAAAAGTTTGATCAGGGGTAACTATTGCTGCTGTACCATTATTTGACCCATCAGTGAATATATTTGGAGCATTCATGATAGGTGTTTTTCTTGTCATTTTTGGAAAAATTACAGGATGCAATGACCAAAAAGACAATAAAGGATTAGATGGTAAGTGGTTATCAAATGAAACATTAGATTTGCACATGATTATTGCCCAAGTATTTAACTCATTAGCTAACTCATCAATTTGATTCATAGTATATGGAGTAATAATTTTATTGGGAGAAATTCCAAACACTCCCTTTGCTGCTTTTATTCCTTTGAGTATTAATTGTCCTACAGCCTCAGGATACCTAGTAAGAATAGTGTTAGGAGAATAAGATAAATGTATCCATAATAATGGACCTTCTTGCCAAAATACTCCTGTAGGAATATTTTTTGTTGGTAGTACAATAAATAATAAAGGCAAACTTATATCAATTCTATCCAAATGCATATTTTCCATATATGTTTCAATGATTTTTAATGCCTTTCTTGCTTCAGGCGTTAACATTCGGGGTGAATTTGGATCTGATGGACCTTTTAGGATATCAAATAAAGGTCCCAACTCTCCTGTTGGTATACCTAAATAAGGCCTTATCCAATTTATGTCTCCTAATAACTTTTGAAAGTCATTAAGTGATTTGAGTTGATCTACTCGTATTTGAATTTTTGGTGGACGGACCATGGTTGAGGATAATAGAACTCCTAAATAATTAATTGGAAAATTTAATTGTACTTTATCTATTGCTATCTCTAGATTATAATTTTTTAATAAGTTTGTAAGTGTGGCATAACATTCTAGCAATGTGTTTTTATCTTTGTGTGCTAATAATACATCATCCATATAGTGAAATATTTGTAGTTCAGGATTTTGATTTCTAAGTGGCTGGATTACTTTGTTAACATAAATTTGACACATAGTTGGGCTGTTAGCCATCCCTTGAGGGAGTACTTTCCATTCATATCTCTGATCAGGACCTTCATGATTCAGTGCAGGGATAGTAAATGCAAAACGTGGACTATCCTCAGGATGAATTGGAATTGAAAAAAAACAATCTTTAATATCTATAACTAAAACATACCAGGTTTTTGGCAAAGCAGACAATTGAGGAATCCCTGATTGAGCAGGTCCCATAATAACCATCTCATTATTAATGGCTCTTAAATCTTGCAATAATCTCCATTTACCAGATTTCTTTTTGATGACAAAAATGGGAGTATTATGGGGAGATACAGAAGGTTGTATATGTCCTTCCGCTAATTGTTGTTTGACCAGGTCATGGGCTGCTTGTATCTTTTCTTTAGTCAGGGGCCACTGAGGAACCCATACTGGTCTTTCTGATTTCCAAGTAATTTTTATTGTCTCAGTGGCCCTTTCTGAAAATCCAACCCATGTCTGTCTGTTCCTTGATCTATTTGTATTGGTGCTGCTATACCTTGTTCTTGTTTTTCTAATCTTTTTCCTTTCCTAAAACCTTGTCTAGTCATAATAGTGGGTGCATTTTGATTGATGTTATTTGTTAATGTCAAACCTAATTGATCTAGGACATCTAGTCCCCATAAATTTACGGGAAGATGATCCAATACATATGGCTGTATAGTTCCTTCACATCCTTCAGGATCCTTCCAATCTAATACCATTGCACTTCTATGGGGATTAGTCGCCACTCCTAGGCCTCGAAGCGTTTGAGTGGCTTGTTGTAATGGCCAATGTTTTGGCCATTCTTGACGAGAGATGATGCTAAGGTCTGCACCTGTATCCAGTAGCCCATTAAATTCATGTCCTTGAATATTTAGTTTTAGCATGGGGCGAGAATCTAAATTTAAAGAAAGCATAGCCCAATCTACACCTGTGGAGCCTAATCCCTTGGAACCTCTTTCTACAGTACGACTGGAAAATTTATCATGTAGGCTGGGTATTATTAGTAACTGTGCTATTCTATCTCCTGGTGAAATTACTGATATACCCTTTGGAGAACTGGCTATAATTTTTATTTCACCTTCATAATCGGGATCAATTACCCCAGGACTTATCATAAGTCCTTTTAGAGTAGAAGAGCTGTGTCCCAATAATAAGCCTACTGTTCCTTTGGGAAGAGGTCCTTTCACCCCTGTGGGAATGATTTGAACTCCCATCTCTGGAGTTAGTACTGCTCTGGCGGAGGCGCAGATGTCCAACCCTGCGCTCCCTCTGGTTTGTCTGATGAGGGATCTGATGGACAATGTGTCCTGGGCACTACCCTGATGGGGTTGCTGGGTTCCTCCAGTGCTCTGTATATTTGTGGTTTTGGGCCCCGGAGCATTGGGCCCCCCTGTCCATTTTTTGGCAATGGAGCCCGATGCCTTTCTCCACGATATCGTGGATAAACACCTGGTCCTTGTTCGTTTTTTGATAATGGAGTACCCTCTATGGTGGTTTGAGAACGGCATTCATTAGCCCAATGTCTCCCTCTACGGCATCGTGGGCAAATACCTGGTATTCTACTCCTTTGATACCTAGTTTTGTTAAACCCTCCTCCAATGGGGCAATTCCTTTTAAAATGTCCTGTTTGTTCACAATTGTAGCATGTTCTTGGCCTGGCATCTAAAGCCTGTTTTACTGCAGCTGCCACAATTTGCCCTTGTTCATTAATGTCTCTGGCATCTAATGCCTGTTTTACTGCAGCTGCCACAATTTGCTCTTGTTCATTAATGTCTCTACATAATTTAATATATGTGTTTAAATCTTCATGTTTCCATGGTCTAATGATATCTCTGCACCAACGATTCGCTTGCTCATAAGCCAGGTGTTTTAGTAATGGCATTGCTTGTTCTGTATTCCCAAAAACTCTGGTAGCTGTTTGAATAAGCCTATCTACAAATTCAGCATAAGGTTCATTAGCTCCTTGTATTACCTTAGATAATTGACCTTGTAAACCTCCATGTCCTTGTAAAGTCTTCCATGCCTTAATTGCATCTACAGCAATTTGTGCATATACACCAGGATCATATGCAATTTGTTGCTGCTGATCCTCATAAGGTCCCTTTCCTAACAACATATCTAGATTTCTCTGAGGATAACCAGCTGCTGCATTTCGCCTAGCCGTCTCCTTGCAAAATTCCTCATTGGCAACCTTCCATAACAGGTATTGTCCTCCATTTAGCACAGCTTTACACATATTAGCCCAATCTGCTGGCGTCATGTTCAAGTTGTTAATGGATTCGACCATGCTTACAGTGAAGGGTGCTTGAGGACCATAGGTTGTTACAGCCTCTTTTAGCTGCTTCACTGTTTTGAAATTTAAAACATGGTAAAATCGCTGCCCTCCTGCCTCAAATACAGGGCATGTTAATATTTGAGATCTTGTCTCAGGATCCCAACTATCAACTGCGGGGGTTGGGGACCTCCCAGCATATGGAGGTGGCCTTGTTAGTTGGACACTTACACCCTCTGGTGATAGAAAGGTGTTAGTAGCAGTCTCCTGTTGTAACTTTCCCCCTGATGGCTTTTTCTGTTTTACACTTTCTTTCTCTGTCTGACTAGCTTGAGAGGCCTTCTCTTTTAGTTGAATCTTTTCCTCTGTCTGACTAACTTGAGAGACCTTCTCTTTTACTTGAATAATTTCCTCTGACTAACTTGAGAGACCTTCTCTTTTACTTGAATCAATATGTCTTCTCCTTCCTC
This sequence comes from Marmota flaviventris, assembly GCF_047511675.1. NCBI lineage: Eukaryota > Metazoa > Chordata > Mammalia > Rodentia > Sciuridae > Marmota > Marmota flaviventris. The sequence continues at coordinate 106,444,938 of NC_092518.1, forward strand.
TACCATTGTCTGAACTAAAGGCTTTGGACTAAGCAAACAAGATATGAACGTCCACAATGGCAATGTGCCAACTGGCAGAGTCCCTGGGCTTTTCTTTTCTATTCTTTTTAATCTTCACCATGATGGTTCCATTGTGATATATTTAACAACTCCTCCTTAAAAAGCCATGGGCTACATTTTTGTATTGTATCAACGTATGCCCTGACTGTTCTTGATTTTACTGAGATGCCTCCTTCCTCTAACAATTTACTTAACACTCTTTCAGTTTGTTTTTTACTAATTTCTGATCCCATATTTCTACTATGATACAACCCAACAAGATGACGCCAAACAAAACCGAGACAGAATGAAATAAAAAGGGAACAACAAAAAGTCATTATAGCCTTTCTATCCTCCTGACATGTGCATCCGTCCTTTCTCCCTATCTGTTCCTCAGACGTAAATAGTTTCTCCTCAGATGTGAGTGGTTTTTCTTCCGTCTCACTCATCTCCAGGGACAGGCAACTTAAAACAAAAGTGAAGCAAAATAAAAGAGGAATCTTAAAATGGCTACCCATCCTCTCGCCCTGCCCTCAGGGGCGAGCAGTTTCACTTACCCTCAGTCGCTCCCCGTGCGAGCCACCAAATGCCGCAGTCTGGCTGGGCACAATCAGGAGCCACTTGTCAAAAGAAACTAACTTTATTTTTAGAACCACACACGCCAAACAAAACAGCCTCTCAGGAAAAACCCTCAGAGCCTCAACTGCCACCACCGGCTTTCCACAAGCCTCTCTCTCCCACCCAAGCTTCTCTTCACCTCCCACAATCCTCCTGCTCTTGAGGCCGATTGGCTGGGTCACGTGGGCGGAGCCAAAGAAGTCCCCCAATGAGCAGCTCCGTGGTCTGAAAGGGCAGGGAAACAGCCCAATGAGCATCACCGCAGAGGAGCCAATCAGCTAGATGTTGCTGGGGCCGCTGTGAGCCAATCATCAGCCGGCAGCTGGAAGTTTGCTGGCAGCTGGAAGTTTGCTGGGGCCCCTTCGGCTGTGGCTCTCAACAACAATTACCACCAAAAGAAAAAAATTACAGGAATCTTTTTCATCTTCCATCAAAACAATTATGCAAATCTTAGGAAATCATCTCTATTATTTACCCAGATTATAGAAAAGGGGTGACAGACCTTATAACGTAGGGACCAACCTAGAAATTCATTTGTTCAGGTTCCCTGATGGAGAAACATTTCTGATTATCTGACTAGCCATCTTCAATGTATCAATAATTTGGGTTCCAAAAAAATGTATCTGCATGTCAACTGTTTCAAATTCAGAACATATTTTCCCATATAAACAAAGGATGGTTAGTATCTCAGATCAGCTCCCAAGTCTATGAATTATAAATTGACCTCAACCATAACACTACCAGTACTAGTCTGGGTCCCAAGAGCAATAGGCTGCAGTACAGGAGAGAAAAGGCTCTTCCTTTCCATTGCTGAGCACTTCAGAAAAAAGTTTCCCAAAGGGCCAAGCCCAGGTCTTCTAATATTCCTCTCCAAATGTGTTTCTCTCTCCCACATCCCTCGCGACTACCACAACCCCTATTTTAGGGCTTGGGTTGAGGGAGAGGGAAGCAGGCTGAGCAACAGCTGAGTCAGCTATGATATCTGGTATGTAAGACATGGACATCACCTCTAGAAAAACTGATATAGAGAAAGGATTCTGCCAGGCACATGCCTATAATCTCAGCAGCTTGGGAGGCCTCAGCAACTTAGCGAGGTGCTACACAACTCTGAGACCCTGTCTCTAAATAAAATACAAAAATAGGTCTAGGGATGTGGCTCAGTGATTGGGTGCCCCTGAGTTCAATCCCCAGTACCAGAGGAGGGGGGATTCTGTTTATGGGATATGGGTGCACAAGATGGGATTAGTCATAAAGGACAAGAGAAAAATTCTGTTAGCAAAACCTGCCTGCAAGGTTGAAGCAGGACCAACAGCAAATCTAACGCTGAACCTGCTAAATGATTTATCTAGCACTTTTTACACTCCTCCAGCCCAGGGACAGAATTGGACACAGCATCTAAGTTTGGGGGTCAATTTGGAGGAAGGTAATAGTCCAAGTGAGAACTGAAGGATTTCAGGTTGGAGAGTCAAACAGGTGATAATCATCTGTCGATCTGATAAAATGGTTTTACTCATTTAAAGGAAATAACACTAGGTCACTGTTTCAACAAGTATGCATTGAATAACTAAAACATGCCATGTGTACTGTTAAATGCTAGCATTAGACAGTCCCTGATATCATGGAATTTATATCCTAGGTCAGTGTGGAAGATTTCAGTGGGACCAAAAAATCCTGAATGAAGGAGCAAAAGTGGGAAAAGCAACTGCTTCAAACCCAGTTTGGAGGTAAATAAATTGTAAAGTGTGACCAAGTCAACTATTCAAGACTCATTTAAGTATCAGTTGTGACACATTCCTCCTATAGTGAAACTAGAGGAAACCAACAAACACAAAACCTGGAAATTTAACTTCACATGTCAGACCAAGGTGGGAGCATCAAGAGGCTAGGTTCTTTTGGGTAACTTTCCTACCTCTCCTTTACCCTCAAAGAGCTATCTGGGTTGCCCACTATGGCTACCTTCCAGAATCAGGCTGTGTCCTTTTCTATGACTTTTGCCTAGGTACTCTTACCTCTCTAACCTCTTCAGTGCTTTCCCAGGGAACATGGGATAATCATTGAAAGCATTTTTTTAGTGATAGTGAATTGAGTGCCCCTCCTGTAATATCCTAGCATAATGAATATGTACATCTCCAGAAATCCCTATAAAGTACTTAATTGTGAAAATTTCACATACCACAGCTAGCTAGTACCTATTTTGGAAACAAGGCCTTTTAATGCCCTAACTGCACTGCATACAACTGCCTACCCAATCTGCATGCATACATAACTAGGTCAAGTACCCTAGAATTGATATCGTAACAAGTTCTTCATCCTCTGATTTTTTAAAAAACATTTTAGTTGTAGATGTAAACTATATCTTTTTATTTATTTATTTTTATGAGGTGCTGAGGAGCAAACCCAGTGCCTCACAAATGGTAGGCAGGCAGTCTGCCACTGAGCTACAGCCCCAGTCCATCCCCTATTTTTTTAAAATGACATTTATCAAAACTTTATAAAATATGTGTCAAGCATCATTCTAAGCACTTTGTATAAATTATCTCATTTAATACATAGGACAACCTCATGAAATAGTTGTTGTTATTAGCCTCATATTACAAATGGGAAAACTGAGGCACAATCCATCTAAAACAAGGCAAAAAAAAGAAAAAGGACAATGAGACAAATAGAAAACAAATAGCAAGATGTAATATTTAACCACAACCATATCAATAATTACATTAAATGTATGGTCTAAACACGCCCAACTAAAAGACAGAGATTGTAAAATTGGATTAAAAAGCAAGAAACCTATTTTCAATATAAGGGGCAAACAAAAAACACACCATACTAATACAATAAAAGAAAGTCAGGGAGGCTATAATTAATATCCAAGTAGATTTTAGAAGTAGTATATAATCTTAGATGTGTATATGTAATAATGAAGTTCAAAAATACATGAAGCAAAAACTGACAAAATGTAATACAAATCACAATTGTTTCCAGATTTCAATATGCCTTTTTTAGTAATTGACAGATCAGACAGAGAGTAAATTGGCAAAATCTTGGAACACCATCAACCACCTTAAATGACACTTACAGAACACTACATCCAGTAAGAACAGAATAAACATTCTTTTCAAGTTCATACAGACTATTCACCATGGGAGGTCAGGTACTAAGCCATAAAACAAATATCGGCAAATTCAACAGGTTCTAAATAATTCAAAATAGGTTCTTTGACCACAATAGAAGTAGATATCAGTAACACAGGATATCTAAGAAATGTAGGAATATTTGGAAATTAAACAATGCACATGGGTCAAAGGAAACAAATGACAAGTTGAGAAGTATTTTAAGCTGAGTGAAAATGAAAATACCACACATTAAATTTTGGGGATACAGAAATACCACACATTAAATTTTGGGGATACAGCTAGAGCTGTGGTTAGAGGAAAATTTATAGCATAAAATTATTAAATGCTTACATAAATTTTCACTTGCCACCGGTACATTTTCCGGGGGGGGGGGGGGGGGGAACAAGAACAAAATTCAGTATTGAACACAACTCCAATCATAGAAAAGTGAACTACCATTGATGAAAGTTAATGGAGAAGGATGTTTAAGTTGTCAGAAGCAGCTCTAAACTTCAAATCGCTTATTTTGGTAATAGATGCTTGCTGGCAATACGTATCTAGGTGACTGAAGGTAGGGAAGGTAGTTTAAAGAAGGCTAGGGGTCAGTGAACAACAGCACCATGGACTAGCAAAGTTGATGAACTCTAATCCCAGGTCAGAGGCTGATGTTCTTGCTTTTAAAATATCCTTTGCTACCCATGGGTTGTGTGGGGCCTAATATACTTATCCACAGAAATAAGTCTCTAAATGAATCTGTCCCAAGTAAGGACAGAGATGTTGGAATTTCATACTGGTTATACACTGTCATTCCCAAATATTATTTACTACATTACAATCACCTGAAGACGTGTTTTTCTTGAATTCTCCAGGAATTCACCCTTAAGAGATTCTGATTCAATATATCAATATGTTTAAGTGAAGGTTTCCTAAGGCTTTTCAGTTAATTCTGATGCTTCCCAGTATGGAAACTAGTATAAAATATTGCCAATAATAACAAAACTGCTGCCAGTGTTTTAGGAGGTCCTATTTTTGGTGTTTCGCCTGTAATGTTAAGATTTAATTCATTAGAAAAAGGGCACATTTGAAAACTAGATGAGGAAGTGTAGGTCAGTTAGTATAGTTCATTTTTATACAGAGCAATAGAAATGGACAAGGAAAGTCATCTTGACATAGAGGCGACGAATTTTCAATTACCTATAAGCATACCACAAGTATGATTAACAGTAGTCTTGAGGAAGCATGACTATCCAAAGGGTTAGAATTTGCATCCTGAATCTGATCCAGTCTTGGGCCAGTGCAATTCACAGATTGGCATGAAAGATTCTGTGCAGTATCAGAACTGGTCTTGATTCTAAACTCAACATCCTCTCTCCAACAATGCCAATTTAGGATTAAGCCGGACACCAGAGGACCTATGCCTTCTAGATCTAAGTAAAAGTGGATTGGCTTCCTGAAAATCCAAATCCTTCGCGAAGCCCTCTGATATCAACCAGTTGTAAACAACACTTCCCATATTATTCTTAATTTAGGTAATTCTTACCCAGTATTCATCATCCTCTTCAAATATAACTGGTATGAATACCTTACTCATTTTACATCATTTCCTCCTTTTACCTTGTAAACATAATCTTCTGCTTTATTACTGATGTCTCTGATAAATTATCCAGGAAAGCACAGAAGGTGCCTGTATAATAGTACACATCCAATTAAAACTGATTTCTTTGATGATGATGAGTACTTATCTCTATGACAGGAGATAAGTACTATTGCATAATACATAAAAAGTCATGAAGTCCTTAGGGCTGGAGATGTAGTTTGGTGATAGAATGCTTGCTTACCATCTGCAAGAAGGCCCTGGATTCAATCCCCAGCATTTGAAGTGGGGAAAAAAAAAAAAAAAAAAACCTTTGTGAATGAAGTCCTTGAACATGGTTCAATATCACTGAGGTTAAAACAAGAAAATATTGTGGGGACAGAGGAAATAGTAGCATTTTGTAAGTCTGATAACTCAAGTCCAAGGACATCTAGCTGTCATGCGACAAATAAACAGAGGTCAGCTAAGCTCGAGGCTGTCATTTTCTAGCTCCTATCCCTGAAAATGAAGGTCATTTCTGATTTGCAATCTTGTTTCTCTCAAGTTCATGTGCCCTGTGCCTAAGTGGAATCTCCTTCCCCTTTCCCTCTTCTTCCTCCATTAACTACCACCATTTAGCAAAAACATCAAAGAAATTAAGCTTTTAAAACCTAACCCATGTAAGAAATGGCAATTACAAAGCTTAAAACAGTATGTAAGAATCAACAGTAGAAAAGCCCTATCATTTTTACATTAAGGCATATCTTCTCAGATTGCCACAAATCCCTTATTATTAATTATGTCTACTTATGTCTATAAATACAACAAAATCTGTATTCAATTAGCATGAATTAGCAACTTTTAAGCAGTTCCTCTTTTTATATTCAACTCTAGACACAAGAAAATCTCTTTGGTCCTGATGGGAAGTTATCTCCAGAAATATTACTGTAATTTAAAAACCTTTAAACTATGCTTCTGATGAGACTGAATATTAAGCAACTATTATAAGCTTTAGTCTACCTAAGAGACAGCCTACAGATCAATACCCATAAAAATAAAAAACAAAGGAGAGATACAGCTTTTAAACTAATAATACTGTTTACATTAATTGTATTTTTGGAACCAAACAATAGTCATAGAAGTTTTCCAATCTTTACACACATGCTTATAAAGAATAAGGTTATCATAAATCCCAGTTTACATACTCTGTCCCTAATATTCAAAAAGAGTTTTCCTAGACCAAACCAAATAATCAAAAATCTGTTTTTGGTATTGTAGAAATATCCTTATTAGCATGAAGTGATGTGTCAGGACCACTGCAAGATATTTTCTTTTTTTAAAAAAATTTCACTGAAATAACCTGGCTTCTTCAATAATCCAAAGAAATTTCTATCAGGCCTCAGTGCCAGGAAGCATTCTTTCCCACTGCAACTACCTTTTTGATTGATGGACATATCCATTGCTATAACTAACCATATTACCTTGTGTAGCCTACCAGTTTCTCAGAGCTGATTCATGTCCTAAATGTACACATTTTTGGATGTAACTTCATTTTGACTAATTTCATGCAGAAACAAAACTTCCCCATTTAAAAATACTGTACACTATTTCATAAATCCTTTTGGAACATGGGGGGGTAGAAACTAAATAAGTCTACTAGGATTTCTACCTGTACTTAGCTTAAGTGCTTCCTTGAAATAAAAATGATCCTATATCATGGGCCAATAATAAATTGCAATAATTTGCAAGGAAAAGAAAGATGCTCTCATATCCCTATTATATAACCCAAGGTAGACTATCAACTATCTTCCAACTTTTCACCAGCTCCAAATAGATCCAGGGTTATAAAGGTTTTAGACTTCTTTGGAACAAGACCTGGATGGCGGGGGGAGTAGGGGCACAAAAAATGCCACCTTAGATCTTTTTTGAGAATCAGACAAAAACTATAAATCCAGGAAAGTACAAATTATCACAAATTAATATTTACTAGGGGTGGGGGAGATAAATACTCCCAAGCTCAATAATAAACCTAAAGTTAAGAACACCTTTCTGGAAATGTCAAGCCTAGGTGCTCTTTAGAACTTAAGAGAAAATTTTTGCATATTATACAATTTTCACGTAAAAAGTTTCAAAGATGAGTTTGAGATCAGGAATATCTCTTGGCTCACATTATTTACTCTGTACGTAAAGTAGTAAACTCTACCTCACTCAGCCTTCTCAACAGGTTTACTTTTCCTCAGAGCACCTCCGTTCACCTAACATACATTTATTATCTCCACTGACTTGAATGGAAGCTCCATGAGGACAGGGACTTATTTTACTCATGGCTGTACCTCTGGTGCACAGGAGGCACTCAATATTTTTCAATGAATTTCCTAAAGGAGATTCCACTCACTATAGTGGAATTGGCAAACTATAGCCTACATGCCAAATCTAGGCTTCCACTTGTTTTTGTAAATTTTCCTGGAACTCTGCCATGCTCATTCATTTATGTATTAGTTATGACTACTTTCATACTACAATGGCAGAGCTGAGGAGTTGCAACACAACCACATGGCCCACAAAGCCTCAAATATACTTTCAGGTCTTATATAGAAAAAGTTTGATAGCAGTTATTTGGCCCGTATTTCCCAAGCTAGATTGAAATCACCTTGGGACCAGAATTAACTCTTTATTCCTTTTTACCTAGAACAGAGCAAATGTTAAAAATAGCTATCATTACAGAAAAAAATACAGATTTTCTACTTCCAGCATATTTTCACACAGTTAAATGCAAAGCTATTGTGTTCCATCATCAATGCATTTATAGTAAGGCCAAAACCAAAGAATACCTGTATTCAATGACTGGAGAACAAGTAGAAAAAATTTGGATGCTAATTAGTACCAACTTTCTGATTCAAAATAATAACCATGTAATCTTTAAAATGTGAATGCAACATAGCAATTAGAAAGTTCTTCCCTTGTGTTTCAAGTGATTTTGAGGTGAACCATGGTTATTTTCTCAAAAGTCAAAAATCACTTTAATGAAATACTTTTTATGTTAGGCACATTATGGGTGCTCAACAGTGGAGTGAATAGATCACTCTCTCACAAATAATTATTCTGCATATTACCTTCCACAAATTACAATTACCTGAAAGGGAGCATCACGATTCATGCCCCTTTGTCAATTCTAAGATAGGCTCAATATTTCTTTTTTTTTTAATATTTTTTTAGTTGTCAATGGGACTTTATTTATTTATATGTGGTGCGGAGAATCAAACCCAGTGCCTCACACATGCTAGGCAAGCACTCTTCCTACCACTGAGCCACAACCCCAGCCCCTTAACATTTCTTAATTCTTTAAAAATATATATACTTTTTGTCTCTGAAAATTTTGATTTGTATAAGTATCATTGTTTCTGAAAGCTCAACATGAAGTGGATACTTCTGGGCATATGTTCAGCCCACTGCTTACTCCAAGTGCAGAAGTAACCAAACAAAATGTTTTGTTTTTCCATATTATAGGATAATGTTATCTGACAATAATGTAGTTTATCCACAATAAAATGGAGAAGGGCTAGGAAGCTCAATGAATTATCTTTGCTAAGTTATTCTAAATAAGCAACAATATACACAATGATATACAATCATTTGAGAAAACTATTTTTTATTTAGAAAAAAGTTTACACTGGTAGAATTCAGTAGATTAAAAAATTCTCTTTTAAAAATGTCACTGTGAAACTTTTCCAGATGAAAGTTCAGCAATACAAAGCTCCTATAGCTGTAGAATTAAAACACAATTAACTTTTGACACCCCCCCCCCCCCAAGATTTGTGAATACAAGGAAAAAATGGCAAGGGATAAGTGAGCACTGTTACCTTTTTCTTTTTTAAACAGGTTTTAATGTACATGTTCTATGTAAAATGATTCCTAGGCATTGCATAAAGACACTCCTTCCAATTTAAGTAACTAATATTAAAAACAGGCCAAATAATAAATTAAAACCGAGCTTTAAAATGAGGTAAATTCAAAATGGTTCAATAATTGTTTATTTTCAGTTTCAAACAGTAAAAAGGAAGCATTTAAAATGGGGGAGGGGGGAGACTAAACTCAGGCAATATTTAGTTAACCAAAAGTGAAATTCTGTACACATGTAACCTTATTTGCTTGTTGGGAAGTGTATGCAGCACATTGTGCTAAAAATATGGAACAATCAACACTTTCAGCCATTACTGAAAATAAACATGTAGAAATTAAGCAACAAGTTAAAAATACAGTAATGCACAACTCAACAATTTTAGGTTTTCCACATGGAGCAATAAAGCAGATAACTGAATAATTTAAGGAGATGCAAATGGGCCCTCTTCATTCATAATTCTCGGCAATCTACTCAGGAAAATAAATTTCTGGTCACAGATGAATAATTTCATTCCAATCTCACCTGAAAGAAACAAAGTGATTATATTGATAGATAAGAAAGGAAGGAAGGAAGAGAGGGTATGAGGGAAGTCAAAGGAAGAGGGAAGGAAGTAGAAGAGAGGAAGCAAGGAAGGATAGAAAGGAGGAGAGTGGGCAGGGTGGGGAAGGAAGGTAAGGAAAGGAGGAGGAAGGGAAGAAAAAAGAAGGAAGGAAAGAAGTTTAAAGAAAGAAAAGTTAGTGAGTCCCATCAATAACAAAGACTTGAACTGAATTGCCAGAAAAGGATGAAAATATTCATGTATTTCTCATTGTCCACTCTTAGAAACCATTTAGACGGGCATAGTATGACTCATTAAAAAAAATACAACACTGAACAATTTGTGTATAAAGGAGTGGTAGGGGTTAGGGAGGGGAAAAAAATAGCAAGAAGTAAAACATTCCATGGGGCAAGCAATAGCTTATCAAAAATGAACAGAATACATTTACCAAAGAAAAGGAACCTATTTTACATGATTAACAAAAAAGAGGAAAATAACATCACATTTTTCACAAGGACACAATTTTAATAATGACTTATATTAAGATGCAACGTCTGCTAAATTATAAAAATTGCTTAAAAAATATATTGACTCAATTATACTCATTTCCTTTCCTTTATGTATTGACATTTTTCAAATACTGCATATTGAAATAAATTCAAAACATGATCATTACAACATGTGGCAAATAACTTCATATCTGCCTAACATTTGTTCTCAAATTTTAAACTAATGCTTAACGCATTAAACTTTATTGATGAAAATACTACATTCACATATTTCATAAAACGAGAGCTAGAAGGGGCCTTAGAAAATAATCACACTTGCATGAAATGCTGACAAATAATTTACATATCATTTCTACACAGAATTCTGTTCACACCATGTATTAATCTTGACATTATCAATTATAATTGTGGATACACTGATGTTGAACTTACAATTTAATACTTAAAGTCATTGTTCCTGTTCATCAACTGATGAATAGATAAACAAAATATGATACACATTCATACAATGGAATATTATTTACCCATAAAAAGGAATGGAGTACTGATACATGCTACAACATGGATGAATCTTGAAAACATGATGCTAAGTGAAAGAACCCGGACACAAAAGGCCACAGTATTGCATGATTCCATTCATATGAAATGTCCAAAATCGGCAAATCCGTACAAAGTACATTAGTGGTTTTCAGGGGTTGGAGGAAGGGGAGAATTAAGAGTGACTGCTAACAAACATGGGGCTTCTTTTGGAGGTGAGAGAAATGTTTTGAAATTAGACAGTGGTGATGATTGCACAATATAATGAATATACTAAAAACCATTGAATTGTACACTTTAAAATGGTGAATATCTCAATTTCTTAAATTGAAAAAAAGGTAATGTTCCAATAAAGAACATTATGGTGTCCATATGACCATAATTAGTAGAATAAGAAATGGGTTCTCAATCATGAAGACATCACATTAGGAGAATTACTAGGCAAGGGAAATTGTAATGACATACTTAAGGGGACATTAAAGGATAAAATTCATGTTGATATTAAAACATGTAAAGAAGATCTTTTCCAGGAACTGAAATTAAAATTTTTACAAGAAGCCAAAATCCTCAAGTGACATAATCATCCCAACGTTGTCAAACTTATAGGAGTTCGCACACAAAGACAGCCTATCTACATCTTTAAGGAACTGGTTCCACGACGTGGTTTCCTCTCCTTTCTGAGAAAGAAGGATGAACTAAAATTCAGTTAGTTAGTGAAATTTTCATTAGATGCTGCTTCTGGATGGCGTATCTCGAGTAAAAATTGTATGCACAGGGACCTTGCTGCAAGAAACTGCTTGGAGGTGAAAATAATGTTCTGAAAATCAGTGACTTTGGAATGTCTCATCAAGAGGATATTGGTGTATATTCATCTTCTGACTTAAAGCAGATTCCCATTAAATGGACAGCACCAGAAGCTCTTAATTATGGGAGAGATCGTTCTTAGAGTGACGCATGGAGCTTTGGCATCCGCCTCTGGGAGACCTTCAGCTTAGGGGTCTGTCCATTCCCTGGAATGACAAATCAGCAAGCACAAGAGCAAGTGGAAAGAGGATACTGGATGTCAATCTCTCATCAGTGTCCAGAGAATATTACAAAATAATGCTGAAGTGCTGTGATTACAAACTTGAAAATTGCCCCCAAGTTCAATGAACTTCAGAAAGAGCTAGCTATCATCAAGAAGAAAGTCACATAGCGATGAAACAGTGCCAAATTCAGTCTTTGGGACCCTATCTTCATCAGAGTTAATAGTTTTCTTCTCATTAACATTGAATTTATATCACATTACCTGCAATATTCTTTAAAGTTTATTTTTTAAACTAACTTCTTTAAAAAAATGTGCCATTTTAACCACTGTAAATAAGAAAGCATGGGTTCTAAATGTAAAGGGTCACAGAGATTTGTCTTTTTCACACCTAGAATTGTTGATGTTTCTCAAAAACATTGTCTCCTTCAGGCTCATTTCAGTCTGCTGTCCTTCACCACAGACATCGACACTATATTGACTACGAACCGTACTGGTAATACCACGTTTGTAGGACACATTCAAATAAAAGGTGGCCTTCTACCCCACTGAAGCAGGAATACATTTGTAAGCATCATTTTACACTGGTAATTATCTGGACTTCCTAGGTTTTCCTTTTTGCCTGAAATAGGTTCTGTATTAGGAAGGTTATCATTTTCCTATGTTCCACCATGACCTCCATTAGGAAATCAGAACACTATGCATGAAAAGTCCCTTAAAGAGCACTCTCTCAAAGAGTTGAGGCAGTTGACTCTAAATGATGTTCTAAACAGTTGTGACAGAAAGAGGCAAGTTTGGAAAAGTAAGGTGGTTTGGAGAAAAGGGTAGGTGATCAAAGTGGAGAAGGGAAACACAATCTTATCAGAGGGATGCCTTTATAAATACATGCTTATTAAGTTTATGGTCAACTACATCAAAAAGGTCCTAAGAAATGTCTCAGTAGTTCATAGATTCCTCCCTAAATAGCCGTTTTGATGGCAACAAAAACATTTTAAGAGGAACTATAAAATACAAATCCACCAAAATAATACCTTATTCATGGTTAAGTGTCTTTACCTCAAAGAAGGCATCCCAGAATTGTATTCCCTGCATTTGTATTAGTGTCTGAAGCTGTCAGGATTTCATAATCCGTGTGTGTGTGTGTGTCCCCATCCCCCCCACACACACACCAAGTAAAAATACATATACAAATAAAGTCAACGTTTAAAATGCCAAGTGAACATTTATAAGGAAGAAAGAAATTATAAGGAGAAAGACTTATAAGGAGAAAGACTTAGGGACAGCCATACTGATTCCACTTTATACCTTCATTTGCCCTTATACTGCAACCTAAGAACTCTCATAGCAAACAATTACTGAGATGTTCCATGTAAACAAAATGTAACAGAGTTAAAACAGGCTCTGTTGAGATGAATCTTGACTGGATCCAGGGATGCCTCTCAGAATAAATGTGTGCAGAGGACACTAACACTCGGGCAAAGGTGGCACAGGATCCATTTATAAGGGCTCATACCCATATCCAGATGTTTAAAAAAAAAAAAAAAAACAGCACCTTAGTGAATATTTGACTACCTTAAGAAGGAGTAAGGAACAGAAAGTTCCTCCTGCCCTCAGTTGTGTACTGTCTATGAATACCAGTACACAGAGCCCATATCCAGTACTTTTTAAAAGTATAAAGGATAATGCAGACAAAACTGTTTCATGTCTATCATTTCAATCTCCCAACAATAATTTCAAGCATACTTAATGATTACTACAAAATGAAATAAAAGCATAATAAATCTGCCCTCAAAATATGTTGCAACATATAAAACAACTTCTTTTTAATTAGTATGGTTTCCCCTTCTAATAAATAGTGTAAGTAAACTGAACCTACTTTTGATGGCCAAAAAATACTAAAGTGTTGCTCGTTATCAATGTTCACACTAATCCCAGAGAAAACACTTACTACCTCTGCACACAGCTTTCCATGTAAAGTGAACAGAGTATCTAAAACATCCCAGGTAATAAAGAAAACTACTTGGTTGTTTGATGAGAAGGAAAAGATACATAGCCTCTAACAAAATCACAATCTATGGAGGTATATATGCATAGGAACCAGTGACTAGGACAAGCTCACATGTAAGCAATGGCTATCCTAACATACTCCCTACCCCAGTCCACATTATCACCATCTAGGAATAGGCCTTAGAATGGCAATACAATCTTAAAATAAGAAATCTGTGAGAGCTTAGGAAGTAAATTTCCAAGTATGGACTTAAGGGGGGGGGGATTATAAAAATCACCTGTCTATAGGGGCTATATAATGAAAACAAATGAAGTGAGGTGAGTGCGGACTGACTGAGGTGAACGGTTTTAACTGTGGGCATTGGGGGTGTGCAGGGTGGAAGGTCCTAGCTCTATGTGGGTTGTACCTAGGGAGATCTGATTGTTGCCATGCAGAAATCAGGACACAATGTTATCAGATGTTCTAATTCTTCAAGAAAATCTGAAATCTGGATTTGTCAAATCTTCTGATTGCTAAATTAAACTAATGTTTTTTAAAAAAATTAATTTTGTGTGAGGCTAAAGAGGTAAACAGCCACAATTTGACTAGGGGCTGAGAATTTGCCAATCTTGGGTTCAAAAGATAAGAGTTTGTTTACACATATGACAATGGAGATGAGAATTTAACCAACCAAATACACTTGGCCTTGTTGGAATGGAATGTTACAGAAATATAATAAACTAAACATACAGTTGCATAGGATATGAGATGAGGATTACAAATATAAATTAAAATTGAGAAGACAAAAATGGCTTTGCAGGACAATCTTAATAGGCAGGAATTTATTAATTTATCTTATTTGTTTATTTATTCATTTGGGTGCTGGGTGACTGAATCCCAGCACCCACTTGGGCATTTTATCACTGAGCTACCTCCCCAGGCCCTTTATTTTTATTTTGAGACAGGATGTAGCTAAGTTACTTAGGGTCTTGCTAAATTGCTAAGGTTGGCCTCAAACTTGTGATCATCAATAGGCAAGAATTTTTAAAGAGTAAGGTAGAACAAAAGGTTAAATGCAAAGCTGCTAATGTTCAAGAGACTCAATCAAGGAAGGAAAGGATACATAGCCTCCAACAAAACCACAATCTAGGGAGGTAGATAAGTAACATACTTATATATGCTTATTAAATGAAATTGGACAAAAACTTTACAGGTAACAAAAGATGCAGCGAACAGGCAGAATTTGCAACTAAAAATAGCAGTCAGAACAGGAAGGCAGACTCTGAAAGGAATATAATCGGGGTCACATTTATATATTTCTTAGTTCTAATGTGATTATTTCAATGTTTCTAAAATCAAGGTGATGGATACAAATCAATGATACTTCTCTAGCTATTCTCCTAAATTGTTCTAAAAATCAATAATGAAATCTTAAAATTAGTGACATCTTTTATGACATATATTAGCAGCTCTCCTCTCTGTAGAATAGAAAATAAATTTAAAGTAAAGGCAGTAGACTTAGAAGCATCTTAAAGGTAGATGATGCCAATCAAAAATGATGAGATTTCTGAAGGAAAGGAAAAAAAGAACCAGAAGGATTTGCACAATAGCTGAATGAATCCAAATAGAAAGAGGCAGCCAGAAAACAATCAAAAGACACAGAGGAAAAGGACAAATCAAGAGACTAACAAAAGTTAAGAGTTTATCCAAGAAAAAAGTATATACATAGTTGTCAGCAAGAAAACTGAAGGAGCTACATGTATCTTTACAACAACATCTGAATCTAGAAGCTTTGCTACAAGATCAGGAGCCAAACATACAGCTTTAGCCAGCTTTTTCATGACTTTCCTCCAGAGGGATTATATAGACAAGTAAAGTACAAATTCATGGCCAGTATAAGAACAACTCAAATCTTTAGCACAATCCTCACATACAAAATAATACTACTTAGGAAATGAATAAAAAAGATGTATAAAAGCATGGTGAAAGTTGTCAGTGACAATGGTGGTCCCATTACAATGAAGATCTGAGAAGTAGGATTTTTGTTTCTTTAATGGAGATCCTAGGTGAAAGCAAAATGCCAAATTAAAAGAAAGATTAAGATGGTCAGGCATGATAGCATATACCTGTAATCCCTGAAGAAAGAGTATTGCAAGTTCAAGGCCAACCTCAACAACTTGTGGGACCCTCATCAACTTAGCAAGACCCTGTCTCAAAATAAAAACATAAGGGAGCATGGTGATGCTTGCATAATAATGCCAGTGATTTGGGAGGTCAAGGCTGGAGGATTTCAAGTTTGAGGCCAGACTCAGCAACTTAGCCTAGAGTCCCTAAGCAATGTAGTGAGACTCTACCTCAAAACAGAAAATATAAAAAATAAAACAAAATGTGCTGTGGATATAGCTCAGTGGTAAAGCAAGCCTGGGTTCAATCCCCAGTACCAAGAAATAAAAATAAAACAGACTGAGGATTTGGCTCAGTGGTAAAGCATGCCTGGGTTCGATCCTCAGTAGCAAAACAAAACAAAAGGTTAAGAATTAAAATAACAAAGTTTAAGTGTTTGAACTAAGGAAAGGAATTCTAGCCCCCTCCCCCAGCAAGGAAAACAGCTGGGGTGGGGCAGAGGTGAAGGATGGGCAACAGTATTTCTTTTACAATCTTCTTAATTAAAAAAAAAAAGCTAGTAAATTTTATATTCTCTTTCAGAACTCTTGTTTATCCTGGTCTACTACTTAGATAACAAACACAAGCTAACAAAACACAAAAGGCACACCACTATCCAGAGGTCACCAACCTGACAACCTTAAATCCCTGCTTTGCAGCCAAAATAAACATGACAAAACCCACACCCTAAAACCTTTATTCTAATACTGAACTGGCTCTCAGACATTTCTCATTTATAATTTAAACTATGAATAACCCTGGTTATCTATCTGGTTGCATTAAAAAAAAAACTGCAGCAGCCAATAACACTAGGAGCAAGGTAGAGAGAACAGGTATACTTAATACTATTAGGACAACTAAAATGGGCAATAAAAAAGCACAGTCAACAACTTCAAGAATGTCTCTTTGGAACTACTAAATGTAGGGGGCAAATCACCCTACAGACTTTGATAATCCTACAGTATCACCAAAAAAGTCTGAACACTCCAAATACTAAGATACACATAATTTACTTAAGATGTTTAAAACACTTTATATCTCACAAAAAAACTAAATGTATTACCTTGCAAACAAAGTTGTATATTTAAATTCTATAAAAGCACAGACCTTATTTTCTGACGTTGCAAAACATGGACAGTGGTAGGAAAAAAAGGCACAAAACCTTAAAAAAACCTTTGGATAACTCATTTACCTAACAAGGCAAAAAGAACAACAGAAAACACTAAATACTTGGGTTTGAGTACTGGCTCAATTAGCTCTGTGACCTTCTTTAATGCAAATACCACCAAGACTTACAGGGCTATAGGTATTTTTAAAAGGGAATTAATAATCTAGAAAATATGAGAATGAGTGACAAAGAGAGTGCCAGATGTTCTTAAATACAGTCAATGCTTTCCCCCAGCCTAAAGTGTGGCTAATCAACAAACTTAAAATGAAATCAGCTTAAAAATAACTGCAAATCTTACTCTACATCTGTACCAAAAGACTTGGTCATTATATTTAAGTGAAAATTTCAGGTAGCTTTATCTTGCAAAATTGATTTTGTTTCTTCAATATTATCCAATCTTATTTTTATATTTCTATATTTAAATGAAAAGAAGGTGAGAAAACACTCACCTTGGCTGAAAGTCTTCATTATCTGTGCTTGTCCGAGGACTTATGAGTAGATGACAAATTAAGGGAAAACAACTTTGGGGAGACAGTAGAATAGCATCCCACCTTTTAATACAATTCCTCATCTTCCAAGTCTAATTGGCTCTTACCAGCCTGGTAGACTCAAACTCTTATCAGCTCTGCTCATCTGCCACATCATTTTGCCCTTCTATTCACCATGCTCCCAGCCCAAGGCCCTCTGTTCCTTTTTTTCTTCTTGGTGACAATACTGTCAGAGGGTCAATAAATTCATTGTTGGCAAAAGACACCTCAGTCACCACAGAAGTTTAAAACCAAAACAAGAACATGAAATCTCCCACTTTCAGATTTCATACATTTGAGAAGATTAACTGGAAAGTTCATTTTCAAACTAATAATTTCCACAGTATTTAGACTACATACTACAAAATGTATAATTCTAAACATGATGGGTACCAAAGCTTTCCATTAAAACTACTGAAAATTATTAATTAATATTAAGATGAAAAGGATATTGTTTCTTCTCTTCCTTTCCTCCAGAACTGTCCCTTTTCTCTTTCTTTTCTATCTTTTCTTTATCATGCCTGGATTCCTATAAGGAATGGTGAAATTAGTTGGGGGGAAGGGAAACCAAACACATTTAAAACAACAATCAGCTCAAAATCCCTTTTCATCACCCAACAGCCATAATGTTTCTTCAAAAAGTTAATGACACCAAAAGCACAAGCAATAAAAGAAAAAAAAAAAAAATACACTGGACTCAATCAAAAGTATACACTTTTATGCACCGAAGGACACATCACAAAAATAAAAAGACAGCCTACAGAATGGAAGAAAATATCTGCAAACTATATCAGGGATCTAGTATATAAAATACATTAATTAAAAAAACTTGGGGCTGGGGATGTGGCTCAAGCGGTAGCGCACTCAACTGGCATGCGTGCGGCCTGGGTTCGATCCTCAGCACCACATATAAACAAAGATGCTGTGTCCACCGATAACTAAAAAATAAATATTAAAAAAAATTCTCTCTCTCTCTCTAAAAAAAAAAAAGAAAAAAAAAAACTCTTGCAACTGAGCAACAAATAGACAACTCAATTTTTAAACGGCCAAAGCTTTCTGAATAGATTTCTCCAAAGAAGATATACAAATGGCCAACAAGCAAATGAAAAGATATTTAACATCATTATTCATTAAGAAAATGCAAATAAGAACCATGAGATAGGACTTCAAACCCATTAGGATGGCTATAAAAAAGAAAAAAGCAAACAATAACCAGTGTTGACAAGAATGTAGAGAAATTTGCACCCTGATCACTTGCTGGAGAAATAAATGTAAACTCCACAGCCACTGGGAAAAACATTTTGACAATTCCTCAAAAAAGTTTAACATAAAATTATTATATAACCTAGAAATTCCATTTCTAGGTATATACAAAAGAGGATTAAATACTTCATAAAAGCACACAATTACCTGTAGTAGTACTATTCATAGCTGTCAAAAGATAAAAAACACTAAAAATCCATCAACTAAAAAATGGATGAACAAATGTGGCATATTCATATGCTATTTACTCATAAAAAGAAATGAAGTAATGAAAGATGTTACAACATGGAAGAACCCAAAAAATGTCATGCTAAGTAAAGAAGACAGAAATAAAAGGCCATATTATTGTACAATTCCACTTATATATAATATTAAGGATAGGTAAATCCATAGAGACAGAAAGCAGATTAATAGTTGCCAGGGGCTTGGAGGAGGGAAAGTAGAGAGTGACCGCTTAACAGATATAGGGTTCCCCTTTAGGACAACTGAAATGTTTTGGAACTAGATGGAGATGACTGTGTAACATTATCAACACACTAAATGCCACTGAATTGTATACTTAATTTTATGTTATATGAGTTTTACCTCAATTAAAAAACACATTTAAAAGGAGCAGCCTATTGTTGGAAGCAAACAGAATTAAACCGTTCAAAATCCTTTTTAATTTTTTAAAACTGCATTTGTGAACTACTAATATACTGCATATATTATGAATATATATAATAATGCTTTGCAAACACACTTTAGTAATGACATTACTTGATGTCACATGTATGAGATTTAATTTGAATATTATCCATTAGCATATAAGAGAATATACCTTATACTTAATTTTAAAACCAAATACAAATTTCTAATGAGTTTATTATTCGGATAAAATATTATGAAATTGATTCAAATCCCATTTAATAAAGAATTTGACACTGTAATGGTCAAGGAGAATCCATGATATTATATTTTAATTTCAGGAGTGAAGACACTAAAAGCAAAGAATTGTGGGTAGCAAAAAAAAAAAAAACACACACACACACACACAAAGAAAGCTTAAAACTCAAAGACAGAAGTAGGTGGAAGTAGAAGAGAGGACAGGAAATTTCAGAGGTATACTAACTCTACCCTCCCAGTAATTTGGGACTGATTTGGTTCAAATTCCCAAAACACATAATTTGCCCTCCCCCAATGCCTTTTCTTCCCAATATCAAATAATTTAAAAACAAAAAACATGACTTGACTAGGGTAAAAATAATCAATATTTGCCAAATTCTCAAAGGGTTGATTTTTTTCAAAGTGTAATGTTCCATTATATTCCTAATTTACCTTCTTGCCACCAGAAGAGATTTTATCCATCTTCTCAGATTTAAATGAATCACCACCGCCTTTTTCTTTGCCTGAAGATTTTGACTTATTTTTTTCCTTGTCTTTCTCATTTGGATAAGGAGACTCACATGGGCTTTCACTTTTGTGTTTTGAAACCCCCACTAAAATTACAAAAGAGAAATCATAAAAGCCTTTTCTGATTTATTTGATGATTGTTTTGAAGGTATCAATAAATCTACCTACTTGTTCCATTTTCCTCTTTCCGCCTCTTGGTTAAGTCTGGTGGCACTTCCCGGTCATTGTTTGAGTGATCCTAAAACCAAGAATTGTGAACTACATTGATCAACAGTTTATGCTTTTATTTTAAAGCATTATTTTTATACAAGAAAGGCACAGCTAACTAGCACTGGAGAATATTTGCAGCAGTTTCACATACTTGGTAAAATGGCATGAAAGACAAGCAGAGCTGGTAGAGATTACTAGGCTGAAGATCCTTATTACTGTAGAAGATGCAAACACACTTTAGGGTGAAAATACCAATTAAAACTCAAAACAACAGACTGCTATGGAACAAACTAGTATTTTTTGAAAGGTAAACACACTACTATACAATAATCAACTTTCCAAACTAGTTTTTAAAAAAGTACAAACCCTTTTCCGCTCTTTCCTGTCCTTTTCATCTTTTTTCTCTCTTTCTCTGGATCTTTCCCTTGACTTGTCCAAATCTTTCTTGTCCATTTCTCTCTCCTTACTCTTGGACAGTGGTGGAGGAGTATGATTAATGTAGAGCTGTTAAATTAAGGCAATATTACTAAAGATTATTAGTTTTCCAGTATTGGAATCTTTGGGGTTTTTTTGTTTGTTTATTAAATGAAAGACAAGTGGCAGTTAGACCCAAAGTTAAAACTGGTCAGCTGTCTGTATTACAAGAGATAAAATAAAAGAGCATCACACAAATACAAAGGTTTCATGTCTTGTCCTTATAAAAACAGCAACTTAAACTCAATCAGTTCATTATTGCCTTGACTGAGACTCCTTATTTAGTAAATTCACTAGCCAGAGTCCTCATCATCAATCTGTTGTAAAGACCTATAACCACAAATATTAAGAGTCCATATGTGGAAAACAATGACTGGACTTTCTGTGTTGCATAAAAAAATACAAACCTCTGCACAATCATGGAAATTTTAAATTCTTACCATCCATGAATAGGCAGTCAATGATGACTGTGAGCAAAAGTATAAAAATAAAACAGAGCTAAGACTTTACTAGCAAGTCCTTTCTGCCTCAGTGTAAACCATGTAGCAACTGTCCAAAATTATTTTTTTTATAAATGTAAATCAAAACTGCTGCATATTCTCTACTTCTCAAATAACCACAACTGAGTATGAAATTTGTCTAATTGGTTCTAATCAGCTCAAAAAGCCATCATGTCAGATGAGGGTGATTACATTACTAAAATACTGGAAAGTAATGAACATATATTCTCCTCTGCTTGTTCTTTCTCTGCCGAAAGACAGAGGGGCAAGATAACAACCAGACATCAAGGATATTCTAACTCTAAATAACTGAGAGATAAGCCTACTTATACAAGTTATAAATATGGAAATCCACTATAAAAGAAAATATTTAAGCAACAGTCAGGAAATAGCCCCAAACCTAATCTTAGGGTATTATAACCATCCTACAAGTTTATGTTTAATTTAATACATTCAAATATTAGGCAACAGAATACCAAATACAACTCCATTACATAACTGCACAATTCCAGATGTACCTTAGAAATTAACAGAATATTGAGACAAAAGTCAATTATTTTTACATGAAGGAATTCTTTGGTATTCAAAGGAATACAAGAAAAAGGAAGACATCAGTATGAGAATTAAACACATTTTTTTTACACCAAACAATTGCAATTCAGTTGGCTGAGAAATATTGCCATAGCAATGCAGAAGTATATTTTTTAAAATTTCAAAGTTTAAAAGTTGATGATCAATTGAAATATACAAAATGTTTATTAATAACAAAGAGCAAGAGAATGATAAACAGTCATAAAAGTACTTGCCTAAAAGATACTCTTGCTGGGTATGACTTAAATAACACTTCAGGATTTTTCTAATTGTGAGGTTTATTCACACCTTTGGTTAATATTATTTATTAAATGATAAAATAAAGGAAATAATTATTACTGCAATACTCAAAAAGATTTTTCTAAAAGAAGTATTGCTTATTTCTCCCAAGAAAAGAGGGGTGTGTGTGTGTGTGTGTGTGTGTGTGTGTACATGCACGTGCACACAACTCTCTGCAAGAATGATGTTTATACCTGTGCCTACTTGTATTCTGTATTGCAAGGAACTGAGAAACCTCCATGACTTACTTCAGGCATTAATAGTTAAATATTTCATTCTTGATGTAAAAAGTCAAATAGCTCAACTGACACACAATTAGAAACTCTTAGTTTAGAAATATATTCAATTCCTCCTTTCTGTCTTTCTAAGAATAATTATAATCACAATACTTTTTTCTGCAAAAACAGTTTCTCATGCCTATTGAATAAAACATATATATTCCTTAGCCTAGGCATTCCAACCCCTTCATAATTTTTCAGAATTACATCCTACTGTTTAGCAAACCAAGAAGTTCTATGCTGTGGCCATCGTGCTCCCTAACTCTGAATCTTTCCAGTAGTTCTCTTTACTAAAATGGTTACTCACTTTTAATTTCTTAAAATCCTACTTAGCCTTCAGACACAGCTCAATAGCCATCAGCACTGCAACCATCCCTCAACTCTGCAACTCATTTTCCAATGAACTCGTTTTATTGATTGATTGATTGACTATAACAGGTGTTCCCTATTAATTTCATGTCATTTGTTTTTATCATAATAGTTTTTGGTATGCTATCAGAGCTAGGGTGTCTTTTCTATTTTTATATATTTCCTAGTGCTAACTACACACAATGAGTGCTCAATACCTTTGCCAAATAAAATTAATAAAAGAGAGAATCCCAGAGGCAAAACATACCTAAAAGCAGGGAAACAGTTTTATATGCACAAGTGACATGATAACACAAAACACATATCCTCCAAACTCTAGAAAATGGAAAGCTATCCCAGAAACGGTGAGGTTATGCATAATCAATTTTAGAGATCACTCAAGTCCAGGAAAAAATTGTATTCTAACACATTCATATGCTATTAAACTTTCTAGACACATAAAAATGCAACATCAGCTACTACACATAACAGTACTTTGGATGTTTCAGCAAAGTCCAAAGGCTTAAGAGTTCATTTCAAGTATGTATTTAATACCTAATTTATTGCTGAGCATCATGCTAAACACTAAAGATCTGAAAAGTGGTATGAGTCACATAATTTTAGAAGCATATTTATATGCCATTTTCAAATTTTTCTGGTTGCACGCAGAATAAGTAATTGAATATTAAGTGCCCACAAAGTTGTCATTAAAAAAAAAAGGTGGGGAAACTGACTTGAATCACTATAATTTAAAAATAAAAACACACTAAAGGAGCTGGGTTCCCTTTCTACTGCTGTTGAAATGGGTGCTAAGAATAGAGGAACCTTGATTTTAGTTCCCATTTTGATACTAACTAGTTGTATGCCACTGGGAAGTCTCAAGAACTTTTTTCAGCCTCTCATTTGTCAAAAAGACAGTACCATCTGCCCTATATAGCCTCACAGCACTGTTATGAGAATGAAATGAGACAAATACATGTCATCTCACATTTTATTTTCAAAAGTGTTTTACGTATGTGAGAAACCGTAATTTTCTTCATTGTTTAGAAAATTCAGTTAATTTTTTAATAGCAGATCTCAAACTGCTTCATAGTACATTTCAGTAAATAAATACAAGACTGTTAACCCATGAATTTAAAATAGCCCACACACGCCACTGATGGTTAAGACTGGCACATACAATCCCAAACTGGTTATGAAGACCTACTATATTGCATTACATATTTAATTTAGCCAAAAAAAATGGTTTTACTTTGTTGTTAAAGGTACTCATGGTAAAACCTGATACTATTTTGATCAATATAGTATATTCTAAAAACAATGCCACATTCTTAGAGCACAAGCACATTAGCTAATCTACACTGTTAAAAAGTAGTGCTTATTTGCCCAGAATCCACAGACATTTCATTATAAAGCTATAGGTCTAAAACCAGTTAGTAGTCATGTCAAGTGACTTTCAAAGTTCCATTTGGTCCATCAGTAAGGAATCATAATTAGCAAATAAAATAGGCAATAAAATAGAAAAAGTAAAGGAGAGTATGAATTTTATAATAAAAGCAAAATGGCATGAACAATAAGCAATTCAACTATGATACTGAAAATAACTCCATAATTATAATGATACACAAACTGTACACTATTTTTAGTAGCAGAATACCCAGAAAAGTAGAATAATAAAAATACTGACACATAAACACAAACACCAATTTGAGTATTCCCATCCAGGGGAATTATTATCTTATATTAACTGTATTTCATGATATTATGCTACAACTGCCAAAAAGATATCTCAGGAAAGGAAATATTTTAAAAATTTACAGATTGAAATGGACTCAGCTTTTTAAAAAGTTATGTGAATCCATCAAATTACCTTTTTGGTCTTCTGAGCTGTCTTTAAAAAAAACAGTCCAAAATAGTCTGTCAGATTCGAGAAATTAAATAACCCTATGCCGCCCCAAAACAAACCAGAAACTCTCCCCTCCAAAACCTTAAACTTATTTCAAATTTTGAAGCATAAAAGAATGCATAACACAGCAAGCAAGGATAGATTATATAAATGTTGCCACATTACACATATTTAATAACAATCTCTGTAAAGGGACCATTGTCATCTGTTCTTTTAGTTTGTGATAAGAAATTCTAAGTAAACAGGGTACCTTTTCCCACTGATCCTGGCTTAATAATTTACTAGTGTGAGAGTATCTACTGAAAAAAAAAGAAGTAAAGAACTTTTTGGTTTACTTAGGCATGATGATTTTAAAAGACTCAAACCTTTGCGGAAGACTCCTTGAGTTCGATGAGACTGTCCTGTAGAAAATGAATGGAGATGACAGGTGAGCTGGCATAGTTCTCAGAACCCAGAGGAACTTTGGGAAGTATGGCTGTAACCTGGAAATAAATCAGCTACCTCTTGTGAAGATAAATTCCATGATATCATTATCAATATGAATATCAACAATAAAAAAAACTATGTAATGGAATTATGTAAAAAAAAAACTAAATTATATGCACTTGATGTAAGAAATAAAAAAATTTCATTCTTTCTGCTCAAATTTGTAAATGTCAATGCCACTTTTTTTTTAATATCTCTGCACTTATGCTTTAAGTAATTTAAGAGGGTTAAGAAAGCAAAACATTTTATCTCCACAAAATATTTAAAATAGTGGAGGTTACTGTGGAAGAAAATTAACTTATATTTTCATAGTCCTTCTTTAATTGGAAAATTCCAAACTTTACTTCATTTAAAACTCTTATACATATTTTTTTAATCCTAGCTGAAAAATTTAGTGGCATTATATTATAACAAAATATATTCAACAAAAGAGTAGAGCACTGTTTTTGCAAAGCACCTATGATTGGTGAATCTCATAACTCCCACAAGAAAAAAAAAGAGTATTAAAAAAAAAAAGAAAAGAAGAAAGAAAAAGAAATCAATTACGGTATTCCACCACAGTGCTCTTGATGAAGAATTAATAACTTACAGTTTTAAAAGTTCAACGTACTGCAAATTCAAAGATTCCATGAAATTAGATGACTTTAGTATTAAAATTAAATATGGAGCAAGGAATGGCTACCCTGAGTCTTCAAGAAGGCTACACCCACGATTTTGTGCTGCAGTTGAATGCCTGGGGTTTCTCTTTGCTGGGTGGTAGGATTGGATGCCACATCTGCTCTTATCGTAACGCAAGGTTCAACTTGTTGGGAACCCAATGGGTATAAACAAACCTCCAAGGGAAGATACAACAGAAGCTGCATGCTCACTGAATATACACAACTACAGGAGAACTGATCACCAAGGAGACTTTAAAATGGAACTCCTTTCAAGACTCCTTCTTAGAAGGCACATCGGTATGATGCTCATCAAGAAGCTTGATGAATTCAGAGGTATCTTGTTTATCCTGTATCATCCAGGAAGTCTTCAGTGCTATATATTCTTCAATATTTATGCTGAAAAATAGGCTTCTTTCTGCTGAAAAGATTCATTTGCTTGTAGCTACCATTGCACTCCAAAAAAGCCTGCTTAAAGCAGTGAGGCACTTCTGGGTAAAATTTCTCTTGCACTTTGAAACACTACAAAATTAGTGCTAGGTCCTTGAAGTTTTAACATTTTTATAATAAAAATACTCAATAGGAAAAAATATCAGTCCACCAATACAGAAAAAATTCATTTTCTAATGCAATATAAAACCTCCAGTGGCTCCAGTGAATACTTGGCACAAGACTTGAAGGAAGTCAGGACACTGGTATTCCAAACAGGTGAGCCTAACATGGACGCTGCCTTCCTCAGGCTATACTAACCTTTACTGTGGAGGAATGTGACGGAGAAGGGTGGGTATCAATTTTGCGGCGTTTTTGTTCTGTTAGGACAAAAAGAAATGGTCAGAATAGAGTGTATTTCCAGTTTTCCAAACACTTAAAAGAAAAGGAACAACTTTTAAGATCATCATGTGTTCATCTCCCTAGCAAAATCTCTACATAACTTACCAAAACAAGGAGACAACAAACAAATGCACATTAAAATAACAAAAAGGTAAACAAATATAAAGAAAGGCACACTTGCCCCTTTCAGGCTCTGCAATATCTGATCGGGGAACAGGTGACTTCAAGGACCCAGAAACTGTTGTTTTTTCTCCTCCTTTAACATTTTCCTTTGATTTCATTTCCTTTGCTATATCTCTTTCTCTGGATGGCTCCTTCTCTCTTTCCCTTTCTTGAGTCGATTTTGATTCTACGATGGGAACAGTCGTCTTGAATTTCTCATCTTTAGTTTTTTCTTCCTTCTTGAATTTTTCTTTTTCTTTGTCAGACTTAGGCGTTCTTTCCTTGGTCTCCCTTGCTTTTTCATCTTTATTTGGCCGCTCTTCCTTTGGTTTTTCTTTACCATCTTTACCAAGTACCCTGGCCTCTGGAGTAGTAGCTGGAGTCTTTTCTTTTTTCTCTTTTTCTTTGTCTTTCCCTTTTTCTTTGTCATTTTCTTTAACAGCTTTGCTGCTTAAGAATAAAAGCGGATTTTAGGACAAATACTCAAAAAATATATTCCATGTTTAAAATCATAATAGGGTTTCTTATTGACTTCAAAAATCCTAGAACTAAGAGGAATCCTTTGAAAAGTAAAGGACAACTTAAGTAAAAAGGAAAATATTTCTTTATCCAGTAAATAATAAGCAAATTCATGAAAGCAAATTAAAAGAACATCAGGTTCTTTCTGTACACATTCATAATCTTTGAGGCTAACAAAGTAAAATACAAAAATATATTCCACAAATCAACCAAGGGTGCTAGCATCAGGGGATGAATTATTGAGCTGGATGGATTTACTACTCTAAATTAGTGTACGCTTTTCCTAGGTTAACTAGACTTACTCAGATTGCCCACAGCAATCACTCTATCCTAAATTTTTTTCTAACTTCACCACCTACATCTCCCTGAATATCCCAACATGGGAAACAAAACTGCTAAACCATAATTTAGATGGTGAGCACACACCATCAAAATAGGTATACAAAATTTTAAAGTCCAACTTAAATGACTTTCATACTGCTCAACTACTACCCTCCTTCAATTTATGCTTAATGAGGCCAATTAAAGGAAATTTAGAATTGTGACATATGGCACTATGTTCCTACCTGTTTGAGCCACTATTTCCATTGCTTGAATTCCCTTTTGGTGTGGCACTAGAAGCTTTATTAACAGCTTTCACACCACACTGAGATCTCTCCCTTGATTTATCTGAAATAAAAATAAGGTTTTCTTTAACAAGCCCCTAAATGTAAATAAACAATTTCACAGCCAAATGATTAGAGGATAATTAGAATCAGCAGAATGATTACTTTTTAACAGTTACATATTCTCACCTAAGGAATAAAATTATAATATTAGGCTAGCACCATACTTGTCACATGATATAAAACATTCCAATATGATAAAACAAAAACTATTATTTATAAGTTTCTACAAATAAGCATACCAGTCTCCTCAGTACTGCTTTCATCTGATTTAGATGCACTTCCTATCGATGATGAAGAAGGCCCACCACCAGGCCCATTTTGTACACTGGCCACAGCATTCCTCGGAGGGGGGTCTTTGTGATGAAACTCATTTTCAGGTATCATGTATGACTTTTTACTTTTCAACTGCCCAGAGTAGCTGAAAGTCGCACAAAGTGTTTAAATATACAAATACAAATCAAAAAGCACAAACATGGGGTTTAAAAGAATAAAATTAGCAAGTTATTTGTTCAACTACTTGGTTCCAGAGAATTAAAAAATATTAATTTTCAGTAATTTCTTAAAGGTGCTTTTAGAGAGTCCTAAATACTTTCTTAAAAATAACTTCAAAATAAACTAATCCTTAAACTGACTTTTTTTTTCTCTTGAAGATCTGATAAATTCACTATGATGTTAATATTACATTTCCTCCCATTTGAGACGTAGTATATATGACTTGTGACACTATCATCCAGTATAGACCGGAAGTTGATAATCAGAAGTGACAACTCTCACCAGCCTGTGGGAACATGAGCGCATAATCTCCCATAATCTCCTGAAGTAAGGCAGAAGATAAACTTCAACACTGTAAAACATTTTAAAGTCTTCAGAATCCTTCTGTCAGCTAGTCTCATAAATTACATTAAAGTATAATTTTGTTACCCCATAGCCAATGCATATAGATCTGGCCTCTTCTCTTTTTCTTCTTGGCAGATTTTATGCACTCTTCTTTCCAAAGCCTGACCCAGATTCAAAACTTTTGGATACCAAGGAAGTATTTTTGTTAGCACAATCAAGATATTCCTGATGTGAGTATATTCGCCCGTTTCAAGGCAATGTACCGATGCCTACAACAAACATTTTAAGATCCATTATTATTATTAAGTACAAATATGAAGAGAAAATACTTTTTAAAAACCCAATTTTTTTACCTTGGTTAGTTTGTAATGCCATTTATGTACAACATGCCGAAAATTTTCATAATCTAATTGATCAGCTTTATTTCCACCATCAAATCCAGTTGCCCGTAATATGGTAAGGAATCCTGGGTAGTTTCCACATTCCTAAGGAAAAACAGTTTGTCACTTTTAAAGTTACATCTGACAAAACAAAAGCTGAAACTTAAGTATACTAGATCAATGATTCCACATAAAAACAGCATGAATATTTGGATAAGTTTGGATTATTGCATGATCCCAATTTGAAATGCCAGTTTAAAATAGAATAAAAAGGTATGCTATTCTTTACAACTGGATCTTAAACTCAGCTTCCCTTTTAAAACTGAAGAATCTAAAGATTACTGCAAGTGGTCATTCTATACATGAGTAAAACATAAGGTATTTATCATACCTTTTCATATGTGGCTCTATCACTATGCCACCTGGTCACAGTCTCTAACATGCAGCAAAGAAATCTCCCATATCGACTAGCTTCATTTTCAGTACAGCTTGCAACTGTGTAAATGATGTCAGAGAAAACCTACAGGGAATAGTAGTTAAGAAAAAAAAAGCCAAGGTCAAACCAGTTTAATTATTAGAACATTGTATTATAGCAAGTCATACCAGGTAAATTCAGTCAAAATGTATTTCCCCTTTTATATTCATACTTGCAGAGACTTTTGGAGAGTCTGGCTATTGAGAGATAATAGCACATTCATAAAGCAACAACAAGAAAAGAACTTTTATAAAGAAAGCTGATTTACGACAGAAAAAAACCTATCATCATCATCACATAATAACTTCTTAAAGACAGCTATAAATATGACTAGGACTGGGGGACAGTAAGCAGAAGCAAAACTGCAACTAAAATAGGCAGCTGACATGCTATAATGTACGACATTTCTAAACCACAAAATTCAGTAATTCAATATAAGAAAAAAGCCAGATGCAAAAATCTGTGAATATGACCACACTAAAAAGCTTCCCTGATTTTATGTAGGCAAGAAGATGTAAAATTTTTTATTGTTTTTTTTTTTTTTTTTTTGAGAAGTGAAGAATGGAGAAGAATCCTGTCTATGATGATAAGACATAAATTCAAATGATGATTTAATAGCTTAATCTTGAATGCTGTTACATATAGTTATTACTCAAAGTGCTATTTACGTGTAGATATTCATTTAATCATCACAACAATCTCATGAAGCAAGTGCTTTTGTCCCATCTTACAGATAAGAAAACTGAGGCACAGAGAAGTTAAATAACTTGTCAAAGATCAGACTGCTAGAAAGTAGTAGAGCTAGGATTCAAGTTATATGTTACTGAATGATCAATGGGTTACAGAAGACATAAAGGAGGAAATCAAAAAATTCTTAGAGATAAATGAAAATACAGACACAACATATCGGAATCTATGGGACACAATGAAAGCAGTTTTAAGAGGGAAATTCATCGCCTGGAGGTCATTCCTCAAAAAAAGGAAAAACCAACAAATAAATGAGCTCACACTTCATCTCAAAGCCCTAGAAAAGGAAGAGAATAACAACAGCAAATGTAGCAGAAGGCAAGAAATAATTAAAATCAGAGCGGAAATCAACGAAATTGAAACAAAAGAAATATTGAAAAAATTAACAAAACTAAAAGTTGGTTCTTCGAAAAAATAAATAAGATTGACAGACCCTTAGCCATGCTAATGAAGAGAAGAGAGAGAACTCAAATTACTAACATACGGGATGAAAAAGGCAATATCACAACAGATGCTACAGAAATACAGAAGACAATTAGAAATTATTTTGAAAACCTATATTCCAATAAAATAGAAGATAGTGAAGACATCGATAAATTTCTTAAGTCATATGATTTGCCCAGACTGAGTCAGGAGGATACTCACAACTTACACAGACCAATATCAATGGATGAAATAGAAGAAGCAATCAAAAGACTACCAACCAAGAAAAGCCCAGGACCGGATGGGTATACAGCAGAGTTTTACAAAACCTTTAAAGAAGAATTAATACCAATACTTTTCAAGTTATTTCAGGAAATAGAAAAAGAGGGAGCTCTGCCAAATTCATTCTATGAGGCCAACATCACCCTGATTCCGAAACCAGACAAAGACACCTCAAAGAAAGAAAACTACAGACCAATATCTCTAATGAACCTAGATGCAAAAATCCTCAATAAAATTCTGGTGAATCGGATACAAAAACACATCAAAAAAATTGTGCACCATGATCAAGTAGGTTTCATCCCAGGGATGCAAGGATGGTTCAATATACGGAAATCAATAAATGTTATTCACCACATCAATAGACTTAAAGATAAGAACCATATGATCATTTTGATAGACGCAGAAAAAGCATTTGACAAAGTACAGCATCCCTTTATGTTCAAAGCATTAGAAAAACTAGGGATAACAGGAACATACCTCAACACTGTAAAAGCTATCTATGCTAAGCCTCAGGCTAGCATCATTCTCAATGGAGAAAAATTGAAGGCATTCCCCCTAAAATCTGGAACAAGACAGGGATGCCCTCTCTCACCACTTCTATTCAATATAGTTCTCGAAACACTGGCCAGAGCAATTAGACAGACGAAAGAAATTAAAGGCATAAAAATAGGAAAGGAAGAACTTAAATTATCACTATTTGCAGATGACATGATTCTATACCTAGAAGACCCAAAAGGGTCTACAAAAAAACTACTAGAACTAATAAATGAGTTCAGCAAAGTGGCAGGATATAAAATCAACACGCATAAATCAAAGGCATTTCTGTATATCAGCGACAAAACTTCTGAAATGGAAATGAGGAAAACCACCCCATTCACAATATCCTCAAAAAAAATAAAATACTTGGGAATCAACCTAACAAAAGAGGTGAAAGATTTATACAATGAAAACTACAGAACCCTAAAAAGAGAAGTAGAAGATCTTAGAAGATGGAAAAATATACCCTGTTCATGGATAGACAGAACTAACATCATCAAAATGGCGATATTACCAAAAGTTCTTTATAGGTTTAATGCAATGCCAATCAAAATCCCAACGGCATTTCTTGTAGAAATAGAGAAAGCAATCATGAAATTCATATGGAAAAATAAAAGACCCAGAATAGCAAAAGCAATTCTAAGCAGGAAGTGTGAATCAGGTGGTATAGCGATACCAGATTTCAAACTATATTACAGAGCAATAGTAACAAAAACAGCATGGTACTGGTATCAAAACAGGCGGGTGGACCAATGGTACAGAATAGAGGACACAGAGACTAATCCACAAAGCTAAAACTATCTTATATTTGATAAAGGAGCTAAAAGCATGCAATGGAGGAAGGATAGCATCTTCAACAAATGGTGCTGGGAAAACTGGAAATCCATATGCAACAAAATGAAACTGAATCCTCTCCTGTCACCATGCACAAAAGTTAACTCAAAGTGGATCAAGGAGCTAGATATCAAATCAGAGACACACCGTCTGATAGAAGAAAAAGTTGGCTACGATCTACATATTGTGGGGTCGGGCTCCAAATTCCTTAATAGGACACCCATAGCACAAGAGTTAATAACAAGAATCAACAAATGGGACTTACTTAAACTGAAAAGTTTTTTCTCAGCAAGAGAAACAATAAGAGAGGTAAATAGGGAGCCTACATCATGGGAACAAATTTTTACTCCTCACACTTCAGATAGAGCCCTAATACCCAGAGTATACAAAGAACTCAAAAAATTAGACAATAAGATAACAAA
Source organism: Marmota flaviventris (assembly GCF_047511675.1). NCBI lineage: Eukaryota > Metazoa > Chordata > Mammalia > Rodentia > Sciuridae > Marmota > Marmota flaviventris. The sequence continues at coordinate 106,478,135 of NC_092518.1, forward strand.
TAACCCAATCAACAAATGGGCCAAGGACCTGAACAGACACTTCTCAGAGGAGGACATACAATCAATCAACAAGTACATGAAAAAATGCTCACCATCTCTAGCAGTCAGAGAAATGCAAATCAAAACCACCCTAAGATACCATCTTACTCCAGTAAGATTGGCAGCCATTATGAAGTCAAACAACAACAAGTGCTGGCGAGGATGTGGGGAAAAGGGTACTCTTGCACATTGCTGGTGGGACTGCAAACTGGTGCGGCCAATTTGGAAAGCAGTATGGAGATTCCTGGGAAAGCTGGGAATGGAACCACCATTTGACCCAGCTATTGCTCTTCTCGGACTATTCCCTGAAGACCTTAAAATAGCGTACTACAGGGATACTGCCACATCGATGTTCATAGCAGCACAATTCACAATTGCTAGACTGTGGAACCAACCCAGATGCCCTTCAATAGATGAATGGATTAAAAAAATGTGGCATTTATACACCATGGAGTATTACGCAGCACTAAAAAATGACAAAATCATGGAATTTGCAGGGAAATGGATGGCACTAGAGCAGATTATGCTTAGTGAAGCTAGCCAATCCCTAAAAAACAAATACCAAATGTCTTCTTTGATATAATGAGAGCAACTAAGAACAGAGCAGGGAAGAAGAGCAGGAAGAAAAGATTAACATTAAACAGAGACATGAGGTGGGAGGGAAAGGGAGAGAAAAGGGAAACTGCATGGTAATGGAGGGAGACCATGATTTGATATCTAGCTCCTCATTGTTATACAAAATTACATATAAGAGGTTGTGAGGGGAATGGGAAAATAATCAAGGAGAGAAATGAATTACAGTACACGGGGTAGAGAGAGAAGATGGGAGGGGAGGGGGGATAGTAGAGGATAGGAAAGGTAGCAGAATACAACAGTTACTAATAGGGCATTATGTAAAAATGTGGATATGTAACCGATGTGATTCTGCAATCTGTATTTGGGGTAAAATTGGGAGTTCATAACCAACTTGAATCTAATATATGAAATATGATATGTCAAGAGCTTTGTAATGTTTTGAACAACCAATAAAAAAAAGAGAAGTGAAGAATGGAGAAGAATCCTGTCTATGATGATAAGACATAAATTCAAATGATTTAATAGCTTAATCTTGAATGCCGTTACATACAGTTATTACTCAAAGTGCTTTTTACGTGTAGTGATTCATTTAATCATCACAACAATCTCATGAAGCAAGTGCTTTTGTCCCATCTTACAGATAAGAAAACTGAGGCACAGAGTAGTTAAATAACTTGTCAAAGATCAGACTGCTAGAAAGTAGTAGAGCTAGGATTCAAGTTCAGCCACTTGGCTCTTGAGTTCATGCTTTTAACCAAACACACAATACATCTATAATGTTTTAGCTATCTTTGTGTGAGACTTTTTAAAGTTGCAATAAAAAGAACTTACTCGATCATAGCAAAGAAGTGTGGAAAAATTTGGAGTTTTCTGTTGATGTACCAATTCAACAAAACGAGCACAGTAAACAGCATCAATTGCTGAAAAAATACATCGAGGAAATATACACAGCTGTAGAAATTTTGTGATGGTCTCATTTTTGGTAGATTCTAAAAATAAGGGAAGAATATATTAAGTGGTAAATTTCTTCCTCAAGTGCCTCAAGGCCACTAAATATGACAACATATTAACTTTAGTGTAGAGAATGCTACAAAACCACAAACTATTTATAGTTTGTAACCAAAAGGTCATGCCTGGGATAAGACTATCATTTTTATTCAATGTGTACATATTCTATCTACCATTTTCCCAGAAATATGATTTTTATACAGAAAAGTTGAATGATAAGCTGCCAATATTATAGTTATGAGTTAATTAATTTCACTTCAAACTAAATCAGTTCCTTCAGTGGAAATGTGAAGTTGATTCTGCATTAATGAATAACCGAAGAATGGGATAGTGAATACTGAGTTGAAATACAAACAATACACTTCAACACCTCCAAAGTTATAAAGGTTTGTTTTTGCAAATTAGCAGTAGCAGGGATATGTAATATTTCCAACAACTTACTTGCTAAAAGCCAGTTGTCCTTTTCCAATTTCAGTCTCTGTAGAACTCTCTGTACATGTTCCATCTGTTTCTTTTCTTCTTCAAGAAGTTTGTCCTGAAGAGCAGTACAACGCTCCTTCTCTTTTTTCTTTTTATTTGGAGGCTACAAAGTACAAGTTAGATACTTTCTAACTATATGCACATTACCCTCCCTTTTTAATTAAAAAATTTAACAGCTAAATGTTGACACTTTGTAATAATTTCAATACAGATGTACAGTAGATCCACTCGGATGTGTTACTTTCACCTCCATTTCATCACATCCAGAACAGTGTCAGAGTCTTAGCACACCAGGCCACCTTCCTTAACAATGATAAATTCCATCTGGTGCATGCATGGAGTCATCTTTGACTCTTCCTTCTTTATTAATATATCCCAATTATTTGCAGTATCCCACTATCGTGACCGTGGTCAGTGGTCTCTATATCATAATGAATTACCCAGAAAAGTCACCTAGGGTCTCTAGCCTAATGCATGCTCCTTTCTTATCAAAAGTATCCTTAATACTGCTGTCATAACCTTTTTAAAGTACCATTTTTAATGATTATTACTTCCCTGCTTAGCTAAAGCAGCTCTCAATTTCATCTATTTTTATTTTTTATTTTTGGTGGTGCTGGGGATTGAACTCAGGGCCCTGTGCATGTGAGGCAAGCACTCTATCATCTGAGCTATATCCCCAGCCCCCTCAATTTCATCTATTTTTCTATCTTTCAATGCCTTATATAATCTGGCACCATCCTTACTATATAAATTTATCACTATGCTATTTCTTCCTTTACTCGAACACTATAGAGTGGTGTCCCTTTTACCTCCATATTTCCAAGGCCTGCCTGACTCTAGACTCAGCTCTTCAAGAAAGTCTTCTCTAAAGAGTTCCCCTTCTGGAAAGTCCTACTGTTCTTGCAATTGGAGTCACATAGGTCACTTTCAGTTACCAGCACAGCCTTCAGAAGAAAAGCAAACTCAACTGCATTTTTTTTTCTTAAATACTTTTCTAGTTGTCAAAGGACCTTTTTAAAAAAAAGCTGAGAATCAATCCCAGTGCCCACCACATGCCAGGCAAGCGCTCTTCCACTAAGCCACAACCCAGCATCCTCAACTGCTTTTTGATTAATCATAATTTCCATCCATTCACCAAGCCTCTGCCCCACCAATTAAGAGGTTACCATTAAACCCACTCAAGAAAATATTATTCAGCAACAAGAGCTTCAAGAATCCCGAGCTAAAACAAAATATGGAATAACACTGAATTAATTACCATAAAGTTATTGCACTTGAGTTGCTAGAACAAAAACATACCATCTCCTGATTGTCATCAATTGCTTTCATCTGGACTTTAAGTTTATTGACTTCTCGTTCATAGCTGGTATGTGGAACAGCAAGGTCATACATTGTCAATGACCAGAATGTGGCATAGAATTGTGGGCTGATGTCATCCCAGACTTTGGAAACATGTAAGGAGACCACTGCTTCATGGACAGGAGCCATCACCATCTCACATGACGTAATGTACTTATGAACTTTATGCTGCTGTTTACTTCCCTTTTCTGATTTTTTAAGTTCATCATACTTTGACTGGAGATAAAAAGTAAAAAAAAAAAATTCATACACACACAACACAATTTATAGCTTTGACTTTCATGATATAAAAACTTGTATTCCCTTTTAAAGAATCAAGATGACCATCTTAAAACTGTTATGGAAATTCTAGTTCCTGAACATTAACATAAGATAAATCATCCCTGGAAGCTGTTCCAATCTTTAGTCTCATGTTCCGAGTTTTTCAGGAGATTTAATAAAAGCTGATCTTCTGAGTGAGTGAACAAGATATATGTACCCCCAACCATTCTCCCCACCCTACTCCATCTTATTCCTCTATCAGGGACGGAACATGCAGGACTTCCAGTCCTCCTTTTGAGATGTTTGACAGAACCAAGAGGAGGGTTGTAACATTAGTGAAGAAGTACAATGGAACTAGTAACAGTCAACCAAAGATGTAACGTAGTATCACTGCACACAGTTTCCACCAACTGTTACAATTTGTCAATTAATAAGATGGATCAACTCTAGGAAGTTGAGAAAATTTCTTTAAGACTGCTAAAGTAGGGTGACCATCTGTCCTGGTTTGCCAGGGATCTAAAGGTTTACCCAGATGCAAGACTTTAGTGCTAAAACTGGGAAAGTTCAAGGCAAACCGGGACCAGCTGGTTACTCTACTGCTAAGCCAAATAAATTTTTCTATAATTAGCTATGGTATATTGAAGTTTAAAGCATGTGATAACTAATGTTATTGCTTCTTTGGCCTGACTAATATATGCTAACTTGGAAGAAAGTCAGAGGAAGGGCCATCCTCTTATCTATATGAGAAAAAAATCTGTTAGTATAAGATGGACTGTGTATTAGTCCATAGAGGAAATGTAAAAAAGAAAAGTAATACAGAGTAGAATTGTTATTATCTCATGTCCATCAGTCTCTTTAGGATAAAAGAGCTCTCACCAGGAAAATTACACTTGGATTAGGCATCGTCCTTAAAGTGTTAGGAAAGAACTTAAGTCTTTCAGTTTGTGCTAAACATGTAACCCAAAAATAGATGCAGAGGTCAAAGGTTCTATACCAGTTCTGTACTAATAGGCAAGAGGCTCAACTCCTTACAGTCCAGGTGCCTTACTTCCTAAGTGCCTTGGATGCTGCTCTACCCCTAGGTTCAATGAACTAAAAGCATAACAAGTCCTTAGTACTGTTCTAGAAGTTGGAAGACTTATCTCCTGTTATCTCCATGTTAGAGAACATGATGACAGTGAGAATATACAAGTGACAAAGCTACAAAGAAAACTAGTTATGAGTGTAAGTCTCAATTACATTAGAGACCTGAGAGAATAGCAACCGGGGAACACAGGGTTTTTAAATTTATAAAGTGGATCTTACTGAAGGTAACTAATATGAATCTAGGTGAGCAGAATGACACCTGCTAAGGTCTAACAAAACACAGGATAAAACAGTGCTGAAACTACATGCATTGGATAACATAGCTAACTAATTTGAGAAAGACTTAGAACATGCACTGGGGCAAAGCTTTTCCTTCAAACCTGTGTCTCAATATGTTTCAACAATTAAAAGTAGAAAGTATGCTACAGGTATGAGAGGGCTATTTGATAACCCCAGTCTCCCCAGTCCTCTGTTTCTGAACCTGTGACTTCTATGGCTAGGCCTCCTCCTAATCCCTATCTAGTTCGAAAAATAAGCTCGATCAGAAAAAACAGTGGTACTTCATATTTACCTAGGATGACTATTTCTTGGTCTAGTTAAACTAACTAGCACTTGAAGCTCATATCTTCAGTAGAAAGAAGAATCAAACAGTTTTCTACATCACAAGTCACCTGGGAAACAAGATGTATGGAATAGAACTGGTAACAAATCAAAATATACTGTACTTCTGACTACTATTCAAAAAGCTCTTTACTTATTGGCCTAAAAATCTGAGCAGTATTTGGTTGAATTATTCTCAAGAGAGACTTGTAATCACCAATTTATGGAAGGAACCAAACAATCCTCTAATATTCATGCACTTTCCTTCTTTCATGAAAGGCTCTTCAAAAGAAGGAGTTCACCTAAAATACAAAAGTAAGGATCCCCAGGGCAGTATGGATGACCACCCAGTGCAACCTATGTTGCTGAGGAACTCCCTTTTCAGAGAGGGGCATGAAAAAGAAGTTCTCTCTGCATGGACTATATAACCAACTTCATATACATTTGTTTTTCTCCTTAGCCCTGAGAAGGAAATTCCACTTCTTTGATTTTCTGTCTCTTAAAAAACACAGAAACAATATTTAAATGGGCCAGTAAATAGGTAAGTAGTTACTGGTATGAATGACCTGCTCCATTTTCTGACCAGAAAAAATTCAGACAACCAGGTGATCCTGTTTGCCAAGGTTCATTATCACCAATTAGTGTGTTCACTTCTCAGTACAGGACAGGACAAGTCAGAATTTCTGAGATTAAGCAATTCTCCCATCTCAGATCTTCAAGAAATCAGATCCCTTGTTTCTATAGCTGAGACACATCTACCGTGAGGTAGAGCAACAATTTAAGATATAACTACAGAAAGACAGCATATAATTATTTGGATTGAGAGATTCTAAAGGGGAAGAAGAGGCCTAACCCTACTCCCTGATCCTAGTTTTCTCACTAGAGTGTAGAGGACAGAAAGCATTACAGGATGCTAATAAAGTAACATTTAGTTAGTTATTAGAGGGAAGTGAAAAACTGCAGCAGTTGATACATAAACACTAACAGTGAATGGTCAATTAAACGATCAGTTGAACCTCACATTTCTCAGCACCTTTTTTGCATACCTCTACTACACAGCTCTGTGTCCCTACTGGAAAAAAAAGAAGGAATCTTAGTTTAAGAGAAAGGAACAAGATCTTCCCCAAAATCCTAAGTGAAATTTCTATATAGTACAGATTTTAAAACAACAAATAAACAAAAAGGCCAGAATCCATGTCTACAGAAAAAATGAAGGATATGCTGGGGGTTCCATAAATTGACAAGGCACTAAGGGGGGAATGAAAAGTAGGTTCCCATTAGAGGTCATGCTTTGCAGGGACCAGTACAGGTGACAGTTGAGGAAGGGCTATCTACTCTGCCCCATATCTTCACTGGAATTCCAATATAGTCACTACTGGGATGCCATGCTTGGGAAGTTTTCAGCTTATTTTTTTGGTGTGTGTTGTGGGGTGCTGCCAGGGATTTAAAACTCAGGGGCGGGCTGGGGATGTGGCTCAAGCGGTAGCGCGCTCGCGTGGCATGCGTGCAGGTTCGATCCTCAGCACCACATACAAAAAAAAGATGTTGTGTCCGCCGATAACTGGAAAATTAATATTAAAAAAATTCTCTCTCACTCTCTCTGAAAGAAAGAAAAGAAAGGAAAAGAAAAGAAAGCAAGCAAGCTAGCTAGCTCAGGGGCACTCAACCCCTGAGCCACATCCCCAGCCCTTTTACGTATTTTATTTAGACTCAGGGTCTGACTTGCTTAAAGTCTCACTTTTGCTGAGGCTGGCTCTGAACTCGAGATCCTCCAGTCTCAGCCCCCACACCACTGGGATTACAGGCCTGTACCACCATGCTGGGCGGGCTTTGGCTTATTTTGAGGCAGGTTTTTTAATGGTTTCATTTAAATGGAAATAAGAAAATAACCATAAATACACCTTTCCTAGAAGCTAAACAAAAGAAAAGGGCAATAATTTTTAGGCATTGGTTGTTAATTCTTCTTCCTTTCTAAGCATTATGGGTAATAGTCATCTGACAGGAATATTCTGAAAAAAAAAAAAAACAGGTTTCTCTGTAGCCATTAGGAATGTTACTCAAGAAACATACCCATATTCACAAGCATCAAAACACACACAGACGCACACACAATAACAACCAAAACCAAAAAAAAAAAAAAAAAAAAAAACCACACACACACGACACACGCACAAATTCCCAAGCACCTTTCAATTTACTGAATTAGAATTTTGCGCCTGAGAATGCTGAGTTTTTAAGATGCTTCTCTGGTAATTCTCATCTGGGTTTGAAAACTAGTTTGGAAGTGTCCATAAGACATCAACCAGGACAACTGTTGGAGCAGTAACAATAAAATGACTTTTGCGGGGGAGGGAGGTTACTGGGGATTGAACACAGGGGTGATTTTCCACTGAGCTACATTCCAAGTCTTTATTTTTATATTTTATTTTTTTGTACTTTGAGACAAGGTCTCATGAAATTGCTAAGGCTGGCCTTGAATTTGCAATCCTACTGCCTCAGCCTCCTGAGTCACTGGTATTACAGGCATGCACCACTACACCCAACAGACTGATTGTTAAAGGATGTATTTTCACTTACATAAATAGAGGAAGGAGAATGGGAGAGGGGAAGGAGGGCGGAAAGGAAAATGGGGAGATCATGAACTGAAATCAAATTCCATGCATGAATGATTTTGTCAGGATGTATCTGACTACTATATATAACTATAATGTGCTAATAAAAAAATAAGCTATTAAAAAAAGGATACACTTGTATTGTACACCATTTGGAAATGAATATTAACAAAAGATAATAACTCTAAAGAGACCTAATCTATATTAAACTAAAATACATTTAAAACTCAAACGCTTAAGAATTTAGAATCATTCTTGAATGGTAACAAAGATACCTGTACTTACCGAAATATGATGCGCATACATTGGCCTAGACAGAAAAAATGCTGCATCATGGGGTGTATGGAATTCATTACAGAGCACATCAATTGAAGGCACTCGCTTTATATAATCTTCTGTGCTTAGATTTGATGCTAAAAACCCACCAAATTGTACCAGGGTATCATGACACTAAATTTTTAAAATGAGACAAAAAACACAGAATGTTACATTCTATAAAAACCATCATAAACATTTTCAAAAATGATTAAGAAATGTCATTTTAATAACATTTTGATCAACAATTAAGAATTCAAATTTTAATTGTGGGAACATGGTTGGAACTGAAGGACATTATGTTAAATGGCATAAGCCAGGCACAGAAAGACAATTACCACATGTTCCCATTCATATGTAGAAGCTAAAAAAGTTGATTTCATAGAAGCAGCAAGCAGAAGAGTGGTCACTAAAGACAAAGAAGGATGAGGACAGAGGAGGAGTGAGATGTTGAGGGTGGATCACAGGTACCAAACTATAGTTACATAGAATGAATAAAACCTAGTGTTGAATAGTAAACAATAGGCAAATTATAGCTTACAACAATATATTTTACAAAGAACTAGAAAAGGGGAGTTACAAGGTTTCCAACACAAAGCAATGATAAATGTTTAAGGAGATGGAAACGCTAATTGTAATTTAGTCATTACACACTGTATATAGCTGATTATCACACTACACCCCATAAATACATAATTCTTATGTCAATTAAAAATTTTAAAAAACGTAAATCTGATGCTTTCACATATATATTGGCCAAATAAATATTTTACTATTGTCAAAAAACTACAAATTTTACATCTAAAGACTACCTACAAACACAATCACAAAATCATATTACAAAGAAGATGCCAAGGCCCTAATAGGTTGATTAATCTAAGGCTTTAATAGTCAATTAAGTCTCTTAAGTTCCAAGCTATTATTTGGCATTTTAAATAGAATATATTTACCTAAAATTACATAAAATAATATGCACAGGCAAATCAAATCCAATTCCTTTGCTGTTAAAAGATGAAAACTTTATAGTATACATAAATATTAAGCACTAAAACCTACAATTAGCACACTAAATGTGTTTAACTATCACCAACCATATTACAAAGAAAAATGAGATGGCATCTACTATGTTGTGATTGAATTCCAGATTTCCAGAGATAAATAAAGATAGGAAAAGAAACAACTTGAAATTTCAGGAATTTAATAATAGGATATTTAACTAAAAACATTACACATACTATAACATCTCCTACAGACATCTCTTAAATACCAAAAACTGTACAGAAATAGAGGCCCTAATTTAAGAATGCCCATTTGAACATTACTGCTCTTTCCCACTCACATGACGTGCAAAATTGAAATTTTCCAAATTATGTCACGTTCTCTATTTCCCTTTATCAGGATTTAAAAATCTACATCAATACAAAAGTCACTTTAACTTACCTGGTCATAGAGCTTTCCCACAAGTTTCAAATGTTTCTCTCCGCCTTCCTGAAAGATTACCCCATTCCTCTGCTGAGCCATAAGCAAACAGAGAGGAAGAGCAAGATCATGGTCCAATAATGCATCCTTTAATCTCTGAGAGGATTTTTTAGTGTTTCTAATCTGGCCAAAATAACCACCCTGCATAAGAGAAAATAAATTTACTGGCATACAGTGCACATAGCCCATACCCTCTGACTTGATAAAGACATAGAAGAAAGCTAAGTCATAATTTTGAAAATAAAACATTCCTACATTTGATATTCCTTCCTTTTTTCATAAATTTATTCTAATGACACTGTTATTGATCACACTGAATTAAAGATAACTGTTAATTGTATTTAAACTTCTGCATACTTTCCATTTTTTCACTTTGCAGTCCCTTGTCAATTTTTATTCAATGTGGAAAAGGTTCAATAGAGTTACTATGCATATCACTGAGGATATCACTGAGCACTGAAGATCTAGAACTTCTTTTTAGTACACATGTAAAACTGTCTTTTATACTGTTTTTTAAAAAGATTACTATAACTAATATATCTCAGTTTTTTTAAAGGGAGGTAGTATGGTTGCTGAAAGGGGACACATATGGCTTTGACATTGGCTTTATATACTTATGTATTGTTTAAATTTGGGGGGCTTCATACCTGGGATCAAACTCAGAGAGAGACAGGGTTGCTTAGGGCCTCATTAAATGGCTGAGCTGGCTTTGAACTCACAATCCTCCTGCCTCAGCCTCCTGAGCTGCTGGAGTTACGGTTGTATACCATCACACCTGGAACATTCCCTCCCTTTTTTTGGAGGGGGGTACAGGGGATTGAACTCAGGGACACTCAACCACTGAACCACATTCCCAACAACCCTATTTTGTATTTTACTTAGAGACAGGGTCTTACTGAGTTGTTTAGTGTCTCACTTTGGCTGAGGCTAGCTTTGAATTCACGATTCTCCTGCCTCAGCCTCCCGAACCACTGGGATTACAGATGTGCACCACTGCACGGAGCTACTGTTTAAATTTTTGACTATGACCATGAACATAGTAGTGCTACCTTATAATATATATACATATATACCTTATATATATTCCAAAATTCATTGTATATTTTTGAAACCACAGATAGCATCAAATTATAAACATACAGCATTTTTTCTATACAGGCATACATATATGATAAAGTTTAATATATAAATTAGGCACTGTAAGTTATTAATAGTAACTGATAAAGAATTATAAGAATATATCACAATAAAAATTATGTGATATTATGTGTGGATGTTCTCTCCCTGCCTCAAAATATTTTATTGTACTGTACTTTCCTTTCTTATGATGCAAGATGATAAAATATCTATGTGATGACATGAAGGACACAGGCATTATGATGTAGCATGAGCCTACTTAAGTGAAGTGTTACTTGAATTCAAGTACTATGATGATCAATCTGATAAGGAAGACACCTATTTATATCATCAATCTGATAACTTGAGAAGGCTACTAAGTGGCTAATGGGCTGTTAGCATATACAACATAAATATGCTGGACAAAGGGATGATTCACATCCCAGGTGAGAATAAGTGAGAGGCATGACTTCATCCTTCATCATGCTACGCAGAATGGAGTTCAAATTAAGACTTACAATCGATGTGTTTCTGTTTTGTGTTGTAGCATTTGTTCTGGAAGCTTGTATTTACATTTTAAGTGTATCTGGTAAGTGGGCTGGAGCCCTCGTCTGGGCCGGAAAAAAAAAGAAGCCCTCCGGTCAAAAAAAAAAAAACTTATAATCATTATGTTTTATATTATATCACATATATATATATATTATATAATAATTATATCTGGATTTTTCTATTTCATATTTTTGAACCATGATTGACTATGGATTAATTGAAACCTTGAAATACAAAACCAAAGATGAGGTGTGATCAGTGTACATTCTAAATTTTAAAAGTCAGTAAACAAAAATAGCAACTCTTACCTCAGCTTTTAGCTGCTCCCCACCAGTCATGGCCTCTAGTTGCTCCATTGTCATTTCCTCTGTAATTTCTATTCCTGCCATTTTTTGTACCACTTCTTTTAATATAAGCAGGTCAAAACTATTCCAAAAAGTAAAAACAAATATTCGATAGTTAAAACATCCAATATGAAAGCCACACTACATTATAATTAATATACTGAGAATGCCCCAATTATTTGTACATACACATGGAGGAAAGGTTAACATGGTTTTTAAAGAACTATTCTGAAAAAATATTTTATGCATGTTTAACTTTTTACTTGGAAATAATTTCAAACTTACACATAGGATACAAATTATGAAAAGAGTATAAAGCACACTCATACCCTATACCCCAATTTCATCTACTTTTACCACTTTTACTCTTGTTTGCTTTTATCTTTTGCATTTTCTCTCCTTCCCGTTCTATGCACGCACAGGATTTTTGAACAATTTGAGATGAATTATTTAAATCATGGTCTTTTATTCCCTAAAATTCCTAAGAACACATTTTTTAAAAGCAGAGCAATTCTTTTATATAACCACAGCATAGTTATCAAGTTCTGTAACTCTAATACTTAATCTACTATTCATATTTCATCTTCGTAAGTGGACCCAATTTCAAAAGAGAGTTATCGTGCAAATTAGTATACAAGTACCAATGAAATAATTTTTCTTTAAACTGTGTTTTAATCAGATGATCACAAAAATATATTCACAGTACAGAAAATATATCTATACTGAGTACAGATTAAAAGATGTGTGTTCTTCTAGCCTACAGACAGTAAAATGTATAGGAATAGCTGATAAATGATCTGTTGACAAAATCCTGGGTCTATACATTCTAAAATGTTTTCACAAAGTCAAAATAAGAAATCAGCCAAGAATCACTTTAATACTTCTTTAAAACAACAGATAGAAAGCAAACAAACTAAAAGCTATCAAAAAGCTTTAGGAGGGGCTAGAGTTGTGGCTCAGTGGGAGGACACTTGCCTCGCATGTGCAAGGCCCTGGGTTCAATCCTCAGCACCACATAAAAATAAAGGTATTGTGTCCAAGTATAACTAAAAAAATAATTTTTAAAAAAAAGCTTTTAGGAAAAAAATTCAATTTCTGTTATACTAGCCAATTTACTGCTGATGATGCTTAATTTACATACTAATTCACTATAAGTACTAATATTGGACCAGAATTAAATAAATTTAGGTACTTATAAAGAAGAGAACACTGTCCAAAAGTTATATAAGCCTTATGTACATCTTAAGTTCAAATTTTAAAAATTATACTTTAAAGATACTATACAATCCTTTAAAATAAACATGTTCCTACCAGATGCTCAATGTGGTAAATTACTGCCCAGAAGCACAATATGCTTTGTCATGAGAGGATATACAATATACCATGTTAACTATTTACTCAAAAGCCTAACAGGCAGTCAAATTAGGTAAATGTATCTTTTTAGTGAGCTACATTTATAGGCAAATATTACATTTATTTCTGAAAAAGGGTGTCTCTCTTTGTATTAAATTATAATTTCTCTTCATTAAAAATTCCATATAAATAAGTGAGCAACTGTTCTACTTGAGCCTATAATCAACAAGTAGTCTTTCAGGATAATAACAATCTCAATATTCCAAAACCACAGATGCACTCTAATTATTGAATTTCATTTACATATGTTATGATTACCTTTTGCCTGCTTTGAGTTGATTGGCCACATACTGAAGGAGACCAGCAAGATCAATTGGATATTTACGAAAAACCGCACCACAGAAACTAGCCAGACCTATATAAATTTTTTTAAAAAAAGAATAAACAGTTCATAAAACAAAATGAGGTAGGAATGATTATATTGCTGATGCCACTTGTATATCTAAAAACTACAAATAAATTTTTTAAAAGTTTTTAAAGCAAGCACAGGCAACAGAATACAAATGAATAGTGATAGCTAACATTTACTGAGAGTGTGAGTGTATGTGTGTGTGTATGTGTGTGTGTGTAAAACAGCGTATCAAACACTTTACATAGACTATCTCATTTAATGCTTGCAACAATTATCTTAGATTGGTATAAATGTACTGATGAGGCCAATATATGTCATATAATTTGCTCCTGGTCACACAGTACAAAGTAGTGATTCAAACCTATGCCACCTGATTAATGAGGACACAACAAAAATCTTGCAGATCACAGAGTAAACTTCAATGATAAAATACCCCTCTTGAAAGTTTGAATCAAATTTTTTTTTTTTTGTCTAGAAACATGCTACCAGTTGTAAAGCACCAAGGAAAGAAGTAAAGCATTGCAGACCAAAAAGTAGACAAAAGACCAGTTTTAACAAATAGTGCAAAAGGTCCCTGGAAAGTGCAAGAAGTTCAGATTAATGGAGCCTAGAATATTGGGGAGGGTGAAAACATGAGGCTAAAACAGTAACCTGATTCCATTAGAACAACTTGTATGACTTATTAAATATTTTAGATGTTATAGGATAATAGGGAACCAGTGCACAATTCAGATATCAGACACATCAGGTTGAAAGAAAGAGAACTGAGAAGGAGTGTGACCAGTTCCCCGTAAGATCAACTCCTTTAAAATAACAGTAATTTAGGGGCTGGGGTTGTGGCTCAGTGGTAAAGTGCTAAAGTTCAATCCTCAGCACCACATAAATGTAAAATGAAGATATTATGTCTACCTATAACTTAAGAATAAATATTTAAAAAAAAAAAAACAGTGATTTAAAAGAAGGGGATTTTTATCTCCCAGGTAATGCTTCCCCAAACTCTACCATAGTCAATAATGGTCTCAAGTTTGGAAAATCAATAAGTATTATATAGCAAAGGACTTGGACACTGTGTACACATCTGAGTGCCTCATTATTCTTAAGAGCCCTCGACAAATATATTCTTGTATAGAAGTTCATAGGATCAGACAAAGAGTAATGAAGGGAAGTGGGGAGAATAGGAAAGACAGTAGAATGAATTGGGCATAACTTTCCTATGTTCATATATGAATACATAACCAGTATAAATACACATCATGTTCAACCACAAGAATGGGATCAAAATTGTAATACGTTGCACCCCATGTATGATACTCTATTGTCACGTATATCTAAAAACTACAAATAAATAAATTTTAAGAAAGTTTTTAAGCATAGGCAACAATACAAAACATAGCAGTTATCACCAACAGTAATCTCATCTTTGAAAAAATAAAATTACTTACTCTGAAGCCAGCTTGAGATGGTTGTGTCATCATGTTTCATTCTCTCCTTTTCTGGATTAGCCAAAGCTTCAATGATACAATCTTTCATACATTAAGAAAAAAATATTTAACTACATCTCTAACAAAGACCCTCACAACAAACAAAAAATGCATCTTGAGAGAAAAATAAAACTGTTTGCTTCAAGTAATTACAAATTATTGACAAATATTCATTGTAATACCAACTTTTCTTCTTTAGTCTCTTTTCTACCTTTCAACAAACAAGATAGACTCCACCTATACCAAGATGTTTGATAAACCTAATGCCTTTATATAACACAAAGGCACTCACACAAGTGTAGAGACACTCATTCTCCAGCTCACAATCTTGCTGGGCCAAACTTCAGATAATCCACCTGAATTAACCTCATTTGGTTACTAAAAGAAATTAGAATGAAAATAAATCATTCACCATTAATGGGAAATCTATGTATTCCTTCACTTGAAAGGATACAGGCCAAGACATCATAATTCAATGATGTGAGGTATTTCAATGAATCAACTACAGGTGTTATTAAATTATCATATTTCTGTATTTGTGACAAGATCTGGAAGATAGCAACAAAAAACAGATGTCATTAACTAAACAAAAGAGAACTACTATGCCAACTAAGTGATAGCTACAATTTTCCAGTACAAACAATGCTTATAATTAAAATGTTTTCCTATAATTTTACATTTATACAAAACTTATTATTCTATCAATGCCTTAGAGAATATTTTCTTAGTCTACACTTTACAACTAAGAAATAATTCCAGGGAGTCTAAACATGGATTTTGAAAAGAGAGAGGCTAGTCTCATGTTAAATGTGTTTTTGAATCAAAGAAATGAAAGTCACAGTGTTATATCTGAATCACAATGAAATGCTATTCAAATGCTTCTAAAAGCTAAAATCAACAAATAATGCTTCTAGGAATGAAAATATGGTAAACAAGATAACAGGGTATTTATATTTGTAGTGCTATTGTGTATTACTACAAAAATAAGTCAATGTATTACATTGTGTAGTAAGTTTTCTTAGTACAACCAAATGTTCCATTTGCTTAAATTTTTTTCCTAAAACTACAAAACAATTTTAAGATTATATCTATTTCAATTTCTGTATTAAAGACAACCCAAAGAAAAATTCCTTAAAATAATATTAATCTTAAAACATACATAATCAAACAAAATGGTTGGATTGCTGTGGCTCAACTTCCCAATTTGTCTTCCTGAAGGCTTCACATTTTCCTTGGTTAAACGCCTACAAGGGGAGAGAAAGGTGGCAGGGATCATCTTAAGTAACATTACCCATCATGTTGACAGCTTTGTTATATCATGGGGTTAGGGGACTGGACAATAGTTCTTTCCCAAATATCCAATATGAATCCATGTAAACAACTGTATTTATCATATACTCTATTGTAGTAGTTAGGTTAGGGTGTCTCCCAGAGGATATCAAATGTGTAACATTTATAAAATACACATTTCCATTTTATACTAATAATCTAATAAGCAGTAAAATTTTTAATGTACTCTATAAGTATATAAAATTCTTTTTATAGAATGTCATAATCATTTTTAGATTTAGAAGTGCTCATTTATAAGCTTAGAGATTAAAATATCAAATTTGGTATAATACAATCAAATGCCTCATGTCATCTGGCTCAGTGACCCTAAAGAAGTAATAGTCAATGTTATACTCCTTGATATGAATGTTCTCTGCTTTTCTATTCAAGTTAAACTATTTAAAAAAATAAATTCTACTTCTTTCCTTCCTCTTTATTTCTTCTTCTGCTTGGAAGTCTTTTACCAACATTCTGCAAACTTATATCAATAAAACTTTTACAGCTCAAAACAATTATTACACCAAAACTTAAATACTTCTGATGAAAATTTTACACAATAAATTCAAAAACTTGAGAGACTTTTCACAAAACAATTATATGTGAAAGGAAAGAAGTTTTTTCCTTAAAAGAATTTTACATTGTGAATTTGGTATATAAATCAGGGACTGTGATCATTCTAAAAATAACAAATGACATAATCATCTCAAGAATCTTATGACAAAACAAACCCAATAATTAAAATGATTTCATCATTGGCCATTTTCCTTTCCCATTTTCCACTGCCCAGTTTCTTGCTCCTGCTTCCAGAAAGGAGAACAGTAGTTTTAAACTTTGGCTATATTCTGTTCCAGCTTCAAACTTACTACCACCTGTCTCCACCTATTTGCCAAGGCTAACCCTTCCCTACTTTTGATTCCACTCCCTTCTGCCTCCACTATGGGGAGAAGAGGGCAAACAAACAGAAATTAAAATGAATATTTACTTGATTATGCCTTACCCTCAAGCTACCATGGTATCTGGCACATAAAATATAATCAGTAAGCACTTGTAGAATGAATTATTAAATGCCCTACAGCAAGTTCATGTTTTAAGCAATATTCAAACCTTGTGAAATTCTATAAGTAGGGGCTTGGGACGTGGCTCAAGTGGTAGCACACTCGCCTGGCATGCATGAGGCACTGGGTTCGATCCTCAGCACCACATAAAAATAAAATAAAGATATTGTGTCCACCTAAAAAAACTAAAAAGTAAATATTTTTTTAAAAAAGAAATTCTACAAGTAATAATTAATATTGTCCACTCTCAGTGTAAAAAGTTCAAACAATATCAAACTCATAATGTTCAAGCCTGGTTTACAGTTCCAATTTACAAATGCAACAATAATCCAAGTGTATTAAAAACTCTGTGCATATTTTTCTATGATAAATTATATTTTTATTCATCAATTAATTAATTCATATTAATGCCCAGTATGACACACAAAAATGCTAAGTATCAGGAATACAAAGACGAATAACAGTCTCTGTTCTCGAGCTTGATATAGAGGGAAACAGATTTAAATCCATGTTTTAAATTTCTATAGTCTTAAAATTTTTCAGAACAGTACTTATATTCTATCAATAATATAAAAAGTGAGAATAAGGGATGGGATTATAGCTCAGTAGTAGAGCACTTGCCTAGTGTGTGTGAGGTACTAGATTCAATCCTCAGCATCACATAAAAACAAACAAATAAAATAAAGGTACTGGGCTGGGGTTGTGGCTCAGTGGTACAGCACTTGCCTAGCATGCGTGAGGCACTATGTTAGATCCTCAGCACCACATAAAAATAAAATAAAGGTATTGTGTTCACCTACAACTTAAAAATATATTTTAAAAAAGATGTGGTATCCAACTACAAGTAAAAATATTTTTTAAGTGAGGATAATATATTTGTATTGCCTTGTGCATACATAAAATTATCTTGAAAGATAAATAAGAAACTAAACCCTGAACTGTTAAATAAATAGATAGATAAATAAATGGAAGGAACTAAACATTGATTACTCCCCCTACCCCTTGGGGAGTAACTGAATGAAAGGATAATAGGATAAGAGACCTTTTATGGCATAACTTTTTTACTTTTTAAATTTTTTATATATCTATGGGGCAAATTGGGATGTTTTGATCTATTTATGCACTATAGAAAGATTCCATCAAGCTAATTAACATTCCATCACCCCACCAAGTTATCTTTGAGTATGTGCACATGCATGTGTGTGTATGGTGCTAAGACTAAAAATCTATTCTTTTTGAAATTCTGAAATAAACATTATCATCAGCTGTGGTCACCATGCAGTACAAGAGATCACTAAAACTTATTCCTCCAATCTAACTGAAATTTTATATTCTTTGATCAACATCTCCCCTTTCTCCATGCCTTCCCTCACCCCCACAGCTTCTGGTAGACTTTTTACTATACAGCTTTTAAAAAGAAAGAAATTGGATTCAAGGCAATATGGATGAAACTGGAGGACATTATACTAAGTGAAACAAGCCAGGCACAGAAAGACACTCACTATACGATCTCACTTACATATAAACTCTATATACCTCTTTAGATTTAAGATATATATGAACATATCAACTTTAAAGAGATTTTTTTTTAAAAAAGAAAACAATCATAGCAATGTACTTAAGTGATATGCTAGCATTATTTGCCTAAGGAATACTGATGGCACAAATAAAAGACAATCAATGAATTTGGGTAGTATGTGCTAGGGAAAGTTTCAGAGAAGTGACACTGGAGCTCCTCTCCAAGAATGAATCACCAATGGAGAAGGGAAAGGGAGGTAAGGGAAAAACCTGTACAAATATAGGAAACAAAAATATATGCAAAGGAAGTAAAGCTAAGGAGACCATGATACATTTAGGAAATACATTTAGGCTCAGTACAGCTCGAGGTAGAATCTCTTACCTCACCATGTCATAAAGCTTGACATACAACCTGCAGGCAATGGTCAGTAGGCAAAGGATTTTGAAGTAAAAGAATAATATAAGGCACTGTAATACTCCAGATCAAAGAACCAAGGTTATAGTGGTAGAGAGAATAGATGAAATGAATTCAAGGAATTTAATAATATTTAATATTATTAAAGAATCTAATAAAGCACTTAGTTCAGTGCCTAGCACACATAGTAATAGCTCCATAAATATTAACTTTTCTTAACTGAGAAACTGTACCTGGAGAACTTTAAAGATCAGAACTCTTTCAGGAAAACCAGGCCTAATAACTCGAATAAGAACTTGCCTAGGCAAAATAATTCACTCTTTTGTCTATCCTCCCATAGCATTTCATACATAATATAAAAGAGCACCTATTAAACCAGATTGTGACTCTGCACAGCTCCCAGCAGACTGTGACTAAAGACACTATCATTGAGCAAGGACATCATCAGTGCATACTATTAAATCTAGTTAAACTAAAGAGTATACAACTTTTAATTAGAATGGCCATACCACTGCATGAATTTATAAGTGGAACAACAACTGATAATACAGCCTTGCTGAAAACACATACAAATACAGCAAGTGTATTTAGTATCAAAAGTGATACTAATCAGAAGTATATAAGCTTTATAATTAAACTAGTCTACCAGGAAGTAGAATTAACATTACTCTTACATTTTTAATGACATAAAATAAAAGCACACAAATAAAAGAAATTTCTTGAAAGTTGGCTCCCTATGGAGATAGGAAGGTCTAATTCAATTACGCAGAACTAACAGATAAAACATCTTTATTAGAATAACTATCAGTGGAAGAAATTCCTAGAACTGTGACAACCTTGCATAAACCATCAACTGTATTATGCAAATTAAAGAAAAGCCACAGCAGGCTGTCTTTTTTTTTAAAGAACTCATCCTATAATATGATGCATTTAGATAATTTTTATTAGATTTTATACATAGACAACTATGAAAACATTAACTTGGTAGTTAAAATGAGCTAAAAAAAAATCACAAAAATTCATATTCCATCTACAGTATATAATCAGCTATTCCTTTAGTAAATATTTATGTGCTTTCTCAAAACTGAGGTGCTGACATAAGCTACCTTAAACAAAGTAAATTAAATCCAGATATAGTTTAGATTAATATGAAGAAAAATAAATTAAAACTTACTTCATGATATATTTGGCTCTGTCTATTGTTTGAGCTTTAACTTTTACTAAAAGTGGGTGACTGTTATAAGTTTCATTCTTCCACTGGCCATACAGATGATATCTTAAAAAATGATGAGATGAAGAATTAGGAAAAGTTAAATACTTGGAGGTTAATACACTAGAATTACTAGTAGTTAAAAATAGAAAAATAATGTGTATTTACCTATGCTGATAGGGAAATGTTTTAAACATCCCCCATAGTTCCTCAGACATACAAGCATTGCAGTCCATCAAAGAAAGAGATGGAAGTAGTACCTGGTCAGTAATGCTAAGCAAACAGCTAAGGATAACTTCCTAAGAAGAAAGGAGGAAAAAAAAAACTATATCAATAAGAGGTCCATACCAATCCAGCTTCAAAATAATTTTTGAAGAAATTACCATTTCTTGATTTCATAACACAATATCTAATTCCCCACCCTATCACTGTCCTTACTTGTTTTTCTCCATCCAAGATAGCAAATGGGGTGAGAGAAGGAAAGGGAGAGCAAGGGAATGAGGGACTTTTATCTCTCTTCCTTTCTCAACATGTTAATCTTCAAAAGAAAGGGATATTAATCTTAAAAAGGTAACTTTGTACAGTTGCCAAAAGCTGTACTCAGTACGTAAAGCATAAAATAATTATTTACACAGATGATTAAAGCTTATTCACAGTAAAATTTGCAATATGCTGTACCTAAACAAACATTAGATACATTATTGGATTGTTCCAATCTCTTACCGTTTTCTCTTTATCTTCTTGTTTGCTTCCATCAGACTGAAACTAAAATTTAAAAAAAAAAAATTAATAAAATACAAAGGTTGAAATTATGCAGTCACAATATAGTTTCTAATTTGAAAAAAATTAACTTACACATAATAGCAAATTGTTTTTACCTTTTACACACTTGTAGATTCTAAATATAGCCTATTAAAAATTAACATTCTTAAATTTTATCTATATTTCTAACCTCCAAATCATTCTTGGCACATGAATCTTAAGTTTTATAAGCCAATTCTTTTCTCAACCTCCTTATTATAAACCAAAGCATCCTAAAATTGATGAAAGTATATAGTATAAAACCAAATATTATAAAATTACAGCCAGTACAATCATTTAGTTATAATGCATTTGCATTTTCTACCCATATTTCCTCTACAGAATTAGTTTTTAAAAAAAAAATCAAACAATAACGCAACAAAAACACAAAAAGAAAATTAAACACAAAGAAATTTAAAGCTATGTTTTAATTCATGGCTACCAAAGTACTCACTGAAAATCAGCCCAATATTAAAAACATTGCTGATAAGGACAAAACCATTGCCTAACTTGGACTCACTGAATAAAAATCAACTTAAGTTCCTGTTATGTCATAATTTGCAGATAGTCCCCTAAAGTGATATGACTGACAGTGTTGACTACTCATTCAAAATGAAGCAGTAAATGGTACTTATGTGTGTTTATAGGGTAAAGGGTTGGAGGAATGCGTGTAGAGGCCAAAAGGACAACTGAAGAACCTAAGGACAATCTAGATTTCTGGAAAGGATTTAGTTCAATAGCAAGTGCAAGAAAGATAAAAGCTAGTATGTACCTAACAAAGTTCTTATTTTCTTGGTAAATAAGCATATTTTGTGTATGTATATGTTTTTGTACTTAAGCAGTTCAGTGAATGCTAACTACAGTGAAGTCTAAATACTACATTTTCACTTAACACTAGTTTGGGACCTACCATGTCTCCTTTATGGGAAAATGAATACAAACACTTCATTTTAAATTGACAGGTCAAAAAGGTTACCCCTCACAGAAACAATTACGTCAGCAGATATCCTGTTCCCAAGTAAGGAACTGGGTTACAGAGAAATGGCCTGGTAAAAACAAATTTAGATAGATGTTTTTGTGTTGTTTTGTTTCAAGTATGGGGATTGTAACTGTGGTGGCATACTACATATACACTTGGAAACACAAATGAGGGTATGCCATAATTGGAAAAAATTAAGTTTACAGTCTATTATGTTAAAGTTAAGCTAACCCTTTCCTAGAATACATACTACAAACCTTAAACTGCTACATATAGTTTTTACCATAGAAATAAAACATTTTCTTCATTACTAAGCTAGCCTAATTCTCTTACTAGGTAATTCATATGAGTCTATAACATCTATGTGTCAATTCTCGATTTCATAAGCAGGGAATTTTGAAAAAGAAACAGGGAAATAAAGTCATCTAGAAGAGCAGTAAGAAATCTTCCTATGAAAGGCTAATAAGAGCAAAAATGAACAAAAATAATTCAAGAGGTAAAAGCAAATAAAAGCAATTTTCTTTTGTTTGGTAAGAAGATAAATGAATTCCACTCCCTTGATGCTTTTTCTTTGAGCTTACTTTGCTTTTTAATTCAGAGTAATGTAAGATTCTCCTTTCACATAATACAATACTACAATTTTTTACTGAATGCCAGGCTAAATAATGGGAGGGAGGCAAAAGAGAGATATTTATTTATCCGTTTACTAAATGCCAGACATGAAAATTTAAAGTTGAACAGGACAGAACCCCTATATTTGAAAAGCTAACATCATTATAAGATCAAAACTATAAGTAGTGATTTAATTTTTATGTCTGAATAAGACAGAACACTCACAAATATGTCTAGAGAGGCTATCAGCTCAATGGCCCAAAACAAGTTCCAATATCACCCTATAAAGACAGAACAGCTGGTTGGGCTGCAAAGCAGTACTGGGCACAAAAAAAAAAAAAAATCACAAAGATCATCCATCAAGAGGGAGGCTTAGGGAGAGTTAAGGAATAAAGGGAAAAGTTATAGATATAACTACATAAATTACATTTTTATTACTAACAATCTATTTTTTAGTACTTCTAATCCATGAACATCTCAACTACTACTTGTGATTATACTTAATCTCAGAAGAGAAAATAAAAAATACTTCAGGCCTATGACCAGACTGGACCTGAAGTTAAATTATGGCACCATTTTCACCATGCTTATTCTTCTCATTCTTATTAACTACCATTTATTGAGTATCTACTAGGTGTCATGTACTATGCTAAAAACTTCATATTTATGTATTACAACTATACTGTGAGGAAAACTTTTGCTAGGAAGAATCCAAATAAGACCTATAAAATAATTTAGAAAATGGCAAATATAATCCACAAATAAAAGTTACAGGAACATGAGCTTAACAAGCTTGTATAAGAGATTATCAATCACCTTTCAGTTTTTGGTTCACAATTTTGCTTTTAACTCTTAAGACTTTATTAATGCTTAGAAATACACAATAATGTTGATAGTACATCATCTAAAGGTACTAATTGAAAAAGTATTATCTACCACATTTCATTTTTGGTCAATACAATAATATGATTCTGAACAATGATAACATGGTTACGTACACAGAGGATGACCATATGTGCTGGCTCTTACATTTTATTCCAGTATAATAGCGCAACATTTCAATAGAAAGAGTCGTGGTTTAGACAATAAATTACATGGTTTCCCTACCTATCACATTGGTAGAATTCAAATTGCAGTAAACAACTTTGTAAGAGTGATTTAAATATTAAAATACACCCAGAAATCTCTGCCATACAGCTCTATTCAATTTCACAAAATTGACCACCCAAAAGTAGAGCATTTTCAGTGTCCTTTATGAATATGTGCTACATTTAAACAATTTTCTTTATTTAAAAATTGCTCTGTAAATCTAATTTTGGGGAAAATTAAGGTTTCTACATTGAATTTGTTTAAAGTAACATGCCACTGTATTTTAGTTTCAATTCCCCAAAAACAAACCTTATTCTAGTGCAAGCACTATTTACTTATAAAACAGCCTTTAAAGTACCACCAGTAGGAAACTATCCGTGTGGGTAAATGCAGTTCAATCCCATGTGAAGACTTTGAGAGTCTGTGTAGAAATCCATCACAGGATTATTCCAACAGAGAGCAAGGCAGTTAATAGACCAACTCTCATCTTTCACAGGTTGAAAGTTGGGGAAGAGGAGAGAGATGTTAGCTCTGTGATAATTCAATCCTGCACTGCATGGACAGTGCAGGTTCCCAGGACCAGGCTCACAGGTACCATCAATTGAAAATTGGAATGGCAGACATTGGAACAATAAGGAACTGACATATAAACTGAAGAAATGCAGGTAGAATTTGACAGCTTTCTCCAATGTCCTACATATAAAAATGTCCAAACCTCCACTAGGTGAGCATTATCATAAATGTTTTCACGTGTTACCTCACCTTTTCACACTTTGTATTCTGAAAATAAATCTCAAAATTAATCTCAGAGAAAAAATTCAAAGTATTTGGGCAGAGGGACAGGGATTGAATAAATTGTTTACAACATGCATTTGGTCCACAATAAAATGTCTATTTTTCTTTCTTGTATAAAATGTACTTTTGCTGGGCATGGTGGTGCACACACCTGTAATCCCAGCTACTTGGGAGACTGAAACAAGAGGACCCAAAATTTGAAGCCAACCTGAGCAACACAGTAAGACACTGTCTCAAAATTTAAACGGGTGAGTGGAGTTTGCTGGGGATACAGCAGAGTGGTAGACAACTTGCCCAACATGCATGAGGTCCTGGGAGGGAAGGAAGGAGGGGGAGAGGGAGGGGGGAGAGGGAGGGGGGAGAGGGAGGAAGGAAGACACACCTCAGAGCATATTGTATTCCTTAGCAGGGTCTGACAACAGGAGGCAGGAGGGAGAGAAGGAGGAGCCTGAGAAACATAAGTCAAGTACATAGGCACAGGGTCATTAAAAGACTGAGACCTGGGCTGGGGTTGTAGCTCAGTGGTGGAATGCTTGCCTCACATGCCTGAGGCCCTGGATTTGATACTCAGCACCACATAAAAATAAATAAAGATATTGTGTCCATCTACAACTAAGAAAAAAAAAAAAAAAAAAGACTGAGACCTAAAACACAAGACTATAATATGCACCCATAATACTAAAAGCGCATCTACAACAGTTCTTTGTATCTAGTACATCAAATCATGCTACCAAGAAAAATTACAAGTCATATTGAAATATGAAATCAAACACAGCTGGAAAAGACAAATTGAAGACAATCTGAAGCATTAGAACCAGACTCAGATATGGCCGGGATGTTAAAAACAGCTTTAATTGATATGCTAAGGGATGAAGTAAAAAGCATGCAAGCTCAGATGGGCAATGTAAGCAGAGAGATGGAAATCCTAGGAAAGAACCAAAAGAAAGAAATGCTACAGATCAAAAACACTAACAAAGGGCTGGGGCTGGGGCTGGGGCTGGGGCTCAACAGTAGTGCACTTGCCTGGCATATGGGAGGCACTGGGCTCATTCTCAGCACCATGTACAAATAAATAAAGGTCTATCAACAACTAAAAACTATATTTAAAAAAAAAAACACTAACAACCAGGCATGGTGGTGAACACCTATAGTCCCAGCACTCGAGAGGCTTAGGTGGAAGAATCACTTGAGTCCAGGCATTGAAGAACAGCCTGAGCAATGTAGTAAGACCTCCATCTGGGGGAAGGAGCACTGTCACACAGTGAAGAATGCCTCTGAAAGCTGGGGTTGGTGGCTCACACCTGAAATCTCAGCAACTCAGGAGGCTGAAGCAGAAGGATCACAAGTCTGAGGCCAATCTCAGCAATTTAGCAAGGCCCTAAGCAACTAAACAAGACCTTGTCTCAAAATAAAAAGGTTTGAAAAATCAAAGATAAAGAAAAAATCCTGAAGGAAGCCAGAAAGAATAAATCTTACCCTTAAAAAACAAAAGTAAGCATTATATCAGATTCCTCCTCAGACAACATGTAAGCAAAAAGTAAATGAAGTAAAATATTTAAAAGTATTGAGGAACAAAAACACACCAACTTAGAATTCTAGACCTGTGTAATTACCTCTCAAAAGTGAAGGAGACAGGGGCTGGGAATGTGGCTCAAGCAGTAGTGTGCTCGCCTGGCATGCGCGGGGCGCTGGGTTCGATCTCAGCACCACATAAAAATAAAATAAAGATGTTGTATCCACCGAAAACTAAAAAATAAATATTAAAAAACTCCCCCCCCCTCTTAAAAAAAAGTGAAGGAGACAAAGACTTTCTTGGATAAATAAAATCTCAGGGAATTTGTTGCCCTTAGACTTGCCTTGAAAGAAATGCTAAAGAAGTTCTATACAGAGGAGAAAAATTATATAAATCAGTACTCAGATCCACACAAAGAAAAGAAAAAAAAAAGAACAAAGACAAAGGAATAAGTAAAGATAAAATAAAAACAATCCAGGCATGGGGGTGTATACCTATAATCTCAGCAATTTGAGAGACTGAGACAGGAGGATAGCAAGCTTAAGGCAAGCATCAGCAACTTGGCAAGACCCTGTCTCAAAATTAAAAGTAAAAAGGACCGCTCAGCCTGGGTTCAATCCCCAGTACCCACCTTGAAGCCCCCCCACCCCCCAAATACCCTTTATTTTTTTCTTAGGTGATCTAACAGATTACTGCTCAAAATAATAACAACAACAATGCATTTCATTATACATAATTATGGTGTTCTCCCTAACCTTGGGCTCAAAATGATGGAGTCAGCCAAACACTGACTGAACCCTGAAACTCTGAGCCCAAAATAAACTTCTCCTTTAAGTTGGTCTCGCTGGGTATTTTGATCACAGCAATGTAAAGCTGACTAACACAGTGGGTGAATGGATAAATATGCTGTGGTACATCCAAACATACTACAGGGACACAGCCACCTCAATGTTTACAGCAGCACAATTCACAATACCTAAACTGGGGAGCAAACCTAAATGCCCTTCAGTAGATGAATGGATAAAAAAATGTGGCATATATACACAATGGAATTTTACTCAGCATTAAAAGAGAATAAAATCATGGCATCTGCAGGTAAATGGATGGTGTTGGAGAAGATAATGCTAAGTGAAGTTAGCCAATCCCCCAAAAACAAATGATGAATGTTTTCTCTGATATAAGGAGGCTGACTCATAGTGGGGTAGAGAGGGGGGCAGGGGAGAATTAGATGAATTCTAGATAAAGAAGAGGGTGGGAGGGAAAGGGAGGAGGCAGGGGAGGATTAGATGAATTCTAGATAGGGAAGAGGGATGGGAGGGGGGGGGAAAGGGAGGGGGCAGGGGATTAGCAAGGGCAGTGGAATGTGATGGACATCATTATCCAAATTACATGTATGAAGACTTGAATAGCAATGTCAACATACTTTATATATAAACAGAGATATGAAAAATTTATGGTATATATGTGTAATAAGAATTGTAATGCAGGCCAGGGCTATGGCTCAGAGGTTGAGCACTTGCCTCATGTGTGAGGCACTGGGTTCGATCCTCTGCTCCACATACAAAAAATAAATAAATAAAATAAAGATACTGTATTCATCTACAACTAAAAAATATTTAAAAAAAGAATTGTAATGCAAAAAAAAAAAAACAAAGTGCATGTATAAAGGCATGAGTTAGTGGGAACATACTCTATATAAAGATATGAAAAAATGTACTCTGTATAATAAGAATTGTAATGCATTCCGCTGTCGTGTATTTAAAATGAAATCAATAAAACTTAAAAAAAGGTTTAGAAATATAAAAAAGAAAAGGCATACTATTTGCATATAATATATACTCATCCTCCCATATAATTTAAATAACATCTAAATACTTAACATATTGAATACAACATGAACACTATGTAAATAGTTGTTATATTGTTATTATTTAGGAATAACAAGACAAGAAAGTACATATTTAGTACAAACACTTTTTTATTTTCTAATTTTTTTATTCTACTTTGTTATATATGACAGCAGAATGCATTACAATTCATATATACTTATAGAGCATATTTTTTCATATCTCTGGTTGTACACAAAATAGAGTCACACCATTTCATATCTCCATACATGTACTTAGGGTAATGATGTCCACCTCATTCCACCATTTTTCCTACCCCCATGCCCCCTCCCTCTCCTTTGCTCTATTCTAGAGTTCAGCTAATCCTCCCTGCCTCCAACCCCATTATGAATCAGTATCCTTCTATCAGAAAACATTTTGCATTTGTTTTTTTGGGGGGGATCGGCTAACTTCACTTAGCATTATCTTCCCCAACTCCATCCATTTACCTGCAAATGCCATGATTTTCTTTTGTTTTAATGCGAATAGTATTCCATTGAGAGTGTGTGTGTGTGTGTGGTGTGTATGTGTCGTGTGTGGTGTGTATGTGTCGTGTGTGGTGTGTGTGTGTGTGCGTGTGTGTGTGTATCACATTTTCTCTGCCCATTCATCTACTGAAAGGCATCTAGGTTGGTTCCACGGTTTAGCTATTGTGAATTGTGCTGCTATAAACATTGATGTGGCTGTGTCCATGTAGTGTGCTGTTTTTAAGTCCTCTGGGTATAGACCGAGGAGTGGAATGGCTGGGTCAAATGGTGGTTCCATTCCCAGGTTTCCAAGGATTCTCCATACTGCTTTCCATACTGGCTGCACCAACTTGCAATCCTGCCAGCAATGTTTGAGTGTGCCCTTTTTTCCCCCACATCCTTGCCAACACATATTATTGTTTGTATTCTTAATAGCTGCCATTCTGACTGGAGTGAGATGATATCTTAGAGTAGTTTTGATTTGCATTTCTCTAATTGCTAGAGATGTTGAACATTATTTCATATACTTGTTAATTGATTGTATATCTTCTGAGAAGTGTCTGTTCAGGTCCTTGGTCCATTTATTGATTGGGTTGTTTATTTTTTTGGTGTTAAGATTTTTTAGTTCTTTATATATTCTAGAGATTAGTGCTCTATCTAATGTGCATGTGGTAAAAATTCGGTCCCAAACTGCAGGCTCTCTATTCACCTCACTGATCATTTCTTTTGCTGAGAAGAAACTTTTTAGTTTGACTCCATCCCATTTATTGATTCTTGATTTTAACTCTTGCACTATAGGAGTCTTATTAAGGAAGTCCCAGGTGGGGTGCCAAAATTTGTAACCGAAAGCTAAACCCCTGTCCCCACTGCCAATTTAATAATGAGAACAAGGTTTTGAGGAAAAGGAAAAAGAAGGTTTATTGCTTTGCTAGCAAAGGAGAAACACAGGGGACTCTGGTCCCAAAGGCTGTGACTCTGCTGATCAGGAAGGATAAGGGGGTTTTAAAAAAATTTTCAAGGGTTACATTCCAGTAGGGGGTCCCAGGGACTGCTGATGGTGTGCTAGTATTCACTTGTTAATTTGGGAGATATTCACTTCCCAGATCCTCAGCAAGATCCTCCTTCCTGTAGTGGGTGTATTCAAGGGAAGTTAACTAGGAGAATCAAAGATAACACTGTCTCCCTAATCTTGTTAGGGAGGGAGAGAGGGGAGAAGAGAGAAAAAAACATTTTTTATAAATAAACCTTACAGCAATGAGGGCTACATTCAGAAGGTGAAGGGACCTCACTTTTATTTTTCAAATATTTTATATCTTGGTTGAATTATCAGATGAAAACCCACAAAAGGCTGCCAGTATATGACATTCTGGAAATGGCAAAACTGCAAAGATAGCAAAAAGGGTAGTGTCTTACAGGGCTTAGAAGTCAAAAGGGAGGGATGGATAGACAAAGTACAAAAGGTCTTTAAGGCAATGAAAATACTCTTTAAGATACTATAACAGTGGATAAATGTCATTATACTGTTTAAGATACTATAACAGTGGATAAATGTCGTCATATTGTTTAAATCCCCAGAATGTACAAATGAACTACAGACTTGACTTTGAGTGATAATGATGTGTTGGTGTAGTTTCATCACTTGTAACAGTGAGGGACACTGATAACAAGGAGGCTATAAATATGTGAGAAAACAGGGTACATGAGAAACCTCTGTACCTTCAATTTTGCACCTAAAACTGCCCTTAAAAATATACTTTAAAAAGTGCTATGAAAAACATTTGAATATGTCAGATGGGCATGTCAAAGCTGTGGTCTACAAAGAAAGAAAATGTTAATGGTTCAAAATGTGTCCCTTGTAATAAGTCTATAAAATCACCACCACCACCTTTAAATCTCAAAAAGAACAAAACTGGTTAACATAGCAGAACAATTTGATCTTGGACTCCATCATAAACATCACCAAGGTACTTGCTAGAAATAAAAATTTTCAGGTCCCACCTCAGATCCTGATGAATCTGAGTGAAATACTATACCAGAAAGTCCTATATTACATACCTCAAAATTAAGAAAGATATATGTACCTAATCAGAGAAATAGATGATTGCAAATTACTATTGTTAAGTAATAACTGGTAAAAGCCACTTTTAAAACTTATTCATAAGCAACCCCAAGCTATAAATGAGACTTGTTAAAGAAGTTTAACTACGAATGCATAATTTGAAAGTAAGGCAACATTCACCCTTCAGAAGCAATTTTATGTGTTGGTCATAGTGAAATACCTTTTTGTGCAAAATGAACCAACATTGTCACTCAGATCATTGGAAAGATTCACTTTTCCTACCACAACCCTGGTAATGACAAAAGAAGGATTTCTTCTTACACTAGCCCTGGTGGTCAAAATAGATATATTTTTCTCCTCCTTTCTACCAAGAACAGAATAGAATGGAATGAGGTAAGGAAACAGGCACAAATGGGACAGTATGGAGAAAAAGAGGAACACAGCAAAAGTAAAGGGGGGAAGGCAAGTATGACAGCTCTAACAATTTGTATATCTTCATATCAATAGTGTATATGTTTATATTTATGTATAGGATTTCCACAAGTTGGATTTAGGCTTCCTGCTTTTAAGTTTATGACACTTATAGTCAAAGAATTTCAGAACAAGAGATATGAACATTAAGATTTTCAACTAAGGGGATGAGGTTAAGTAGCTCAGTGGTAGAGGACTTGCCTAGCCATGTGTGAGGCACTGGGCTCAATCCTCAACACCACATAAAAATGAATAATAAAAGGTTAAAAAAAGATTTCCAATTAAAAAGAACAGCATTAGTAAGGTGAAAGTATAATGAGAAACAGGCTATTTACAGTCTCAAAGTATCATCTCACAAGAAATATATTAACAAAGGGAAAAACAATAACTGCATAATAGAGAAACCTGGCAGCAAAGATCAAAGTTAACACCAGTACAGAAACAAATTGACTTCACATGCTTCCTGATATGATGCACTGAGAAAGATCTAACTCTTGTTTTTGAAGCACATATTAATTTAAAATCACTCATCCTTTTTCAGACTATAAGGATCAAGATGGTGAAATATTGTTATACTTCCTTTTCATATGACTATATTACACAGTAAATGATGTGTGATTATATTTAACTACTTAACAGATTTCTTTACAATACCTTTTCACAGTGTAAATTTATGAGCATTAAAAAAATCTACTAGCCAAAAATTAAAAGCCAAGTGAAGTTGGACAATAGTGGCCCACACCTCTACTCCCAGCTACTCAGGAAGGCTGAAGCAGAGGATAGTGAGTTCCTAGCAAGACTCCACAAACAATAACAAAAAAGTTAACAGCCAAGTCAAATACTTCAGGTGTCAGTGGATTAATATATCACAGCTGTTAATCTTTCTGTACACGTTCCTGTTATCCAAAATTGAAATCAGATACAATTACCAAACAATAGAGAAATCTATATTTGTGCCTATAACAATTTCTAGATCTTCTTTTGGGTGTTTTGTTTTACAACTGAAAAGAAAGAATATTTTTTTTTAGCTTCAAGGTCTTGAGTTGGGCAAAGTTGTCTTAAGGTATAAAACGTAAACTATAAAAGAAAAATATTCTTAAATTGGAATTAACCAAAATTATATCTTTTTCCTTTCAAAAAACAACTAACAAGATAAAAAGGGAAACCAGACTGAAAAAAAAGTTCAAAATCACATATCTGATAAAGAC
Organism: Marmota flaviventris; assembly: GCF_047511675.1. Classification (NCBI taxonomy): domain Eukaryota; kingdom Metazoa; phylum Chordata; class Mammalia; order Rodentia; family Sciuridae; genus Marmota; species Marmota flaviventris. The sequence continues at coordinate 106,510,612 of NC_092518.1, forward strand.
CTTATACGCATAGCACAATATACGAAGAACTCTTAGAACTCAGAAATAAAAGGACAACACAATTTAAAAATGGGCAAGTAACATACACTTTGCTAAAGATGATTACAAACGACAAATACACTCATGAAATGATGCTCAACATCACTAGTCATGAGATGAAAATTAGAAGCAACAATGAGATACCACAACATACTCACTAGAATGACTGAAATTTAAGAGAGTGACAATACCAGTAGTGGTAAGGAAGTCTCAGACAATTGCTTCCATATATGCAAAATGGTATAGACACTTTGAAACAGTTTGAACAGTTTGGCAATTTCTTATAAAGTTAAACATAAACTTACTGACGTGACCCAACAATCCCACCCCTGGTGACACAAAAATAAGTACCTCCCAAAATACTTGTACAAGATTCAAAGCAACTTTATTTATAAAAGCCCCCAACTAGTAACAACCTAAAAACCCATCAACTGGTGAATGGATAAACTCTGATATGTCTATATAATGAAGTATTATTCAGCAAAAGGAACTAATGTCATATGCAACATCTTGGATGAATTTCAAAAGTATTAAGTGGAAGAAATCACATACAACTTCATTCATATGAAGTTCTAGGAAAAGCAAAAATATAGAGGGCAGGAAGCCTCTCAGAGGTTGCCACAAACCAGCAATGTAAAGAGGAAACTGACTGCAAGGAAGTAAGAGGAAACTTTCTGGATAATGAAAATATTTCACAGATTATTCTGGTGATGGTAATGATAAACATACAACTGTATACATTTGACAAAACTCTTTGATCTATAAATTAAGATTGAAGAAACTTACTATATATAAATTTTACCTCAAAGTGGATTTTAAAAGTTAAAAAAAAAAAACCAGCATAAAGTCATGCCTGGGGTGGTGACTTAAAGGGCATACAAAGGAGACTTTGAGTTGCTGGTGCTATTCTATTTCTTGGCTTGGGTGTTAGACACGTGTGTGAGAGTTTGGGAAAGGTCACTGAGCTATTTAGTTATTATGTGTGTTTTTCTGTATATATTTTATTTTAAGAAAAAAGTTTTTTTAAAAAATTAAGGGGCCAGGACCATAGCTCAGCAGTACAGCACATGCTTAGCATGTGTGAAGCCATGAGCTCAATCTCCAACATGAATAAGGAAAAAATAAATAAATAAAACAATGTGTCCTCAACAGTCTAATATTGAAAGGGCTTCATAAAAATAACAGCAATGATTCAAAACTCTAGTCAAGGAAAAGAGTAGAAGACAAGGGAAAAGAATACAAAGTAATCATTACAAGGGGATTCAAAAGGCGGCCATTTGTCAAAAGCCATTTGGAGGCACAGAGAGAGGAAGGAGGTTTGAATAATAATTTAGCTAGATTTTTTACACAGATACATGTCTATGGTTAGGACACAAAGGACTTACCACAAACCTCACTCAACCTAACCTTTTCTTAAATTAGGTTTACTTTATTTTTGTTCCTAGAAATGTTTGTAAATACAAATATATTCCAAACATTTTCATTCCAACATTTAGTTTTCTACCAGGAAGAAAAAAATCTTACTAACCTCCTTCATAAATGACTTGCCTATGCGCACCACTTTTGCAAATAAAATGGGATCGTGAGAAAGGTGGGGACCAAGGTAACAGAACATATTGAATACGTCTCTCCTCAAATCTTCAAAAGTTTCTGCCTGCTTTGGTGCTTTCTTGTTTTGCAAAGCATTAACAGGTGAGCCTTTAGCACCTTTAGGAACGCCAACTCTTTAAAAAGAAGAGAAAAATTATAAATATATACACACAATATCTGCCATTTTAAGTTAAAATGATCATCTAAGTAAGTGAATCTTTCCTTGCTCATATTTTCTTTCTGTATTTTAATCATGCCTAACTTTATTATACCAAATAATTCTTAACTGTAGAAAAACAAAAATAATATTAAGAATAAAATTAGAGTGCAGAGGAGAATGGCTCAAATTAATACCTTAAAAACAGAAATCAGAGAAATACAGATCAAGTAATATTTAACTTACATCAAATGAAACTGTTTTAAATTAAACCTGGCCAGTATAAAGAATTTGGATATGAGAATGGAGAACAAAGGAGGAACACCTCAGATATACTAAAAAATGAAACCAAAAAAGAATATAGATATAACAATACTAATTCATATCAATAAAACATACCCCAAGCTGTATAATAAGAGAATATCATAATAAAAAGGACACCATGCCCAGAGTTCTCATCTTCTGAGTAGGTGTACCACTATGGCATCACAGAGGGTCACTCTATAAGAAAAAACCTTCACGGTCCATGGCCCAGGTGGCACTGAAGGCAGCAGCCAGTAGCTACGCATCAATCTCAATGTTGAAACTTTTGAGGAAGGCTCTGATCTATGGGGTTAAAGCCAGCACTGCTACTAATACTGCTAAGTACCCTGCAACTAGGCTAAAGACTAGAGGACTGTGGCACAGTAACTAGGGATGATAAGAGTGGCTAGACTAGTAATTTCCCAAATAGCAGCCTATATGCCAGGATTGGAGATAAAGAAAGCGGAGTAGCAAAGTCCTCACTCAGAGCCATTCAACCCAGGACAAAGGCATATTCCACTAAGTAAAACTTCAGGAATTCTCTGCCTCTCAAGAAAAGAAGAAAAGTTAATGGATAATGAAGTTTTCACTCTATAGAGCAAACCCAACCCACAAGTTTAACCTATACTTTTCATACTGCATTGCAGCACACATTCTAGAACCCCTGAACTAGATGTTAGAAGTAACTCATTAACATATATCAGACTCATCACTCTGAATAGTTCATATCTATTGAGAAAATGTACTAAAATATATGCTTGGTTTGACAAGACAATATAAATACACAGATATTTTTGGTAATCCTAAACTATTTCTACCTGAATGGTTAGTTACATACCTTCTGTAAAGAGGCTCAATAGTGATATGGATTAGCTTGCAAATAGCAAGGGCTATTAGTTTATGTGAAGCTGCATAGTACGGAGGCATCTGATCCATAATGTTCTGTGCATGCTGCCAATCGCCAATCTTTAACAAGGCTTCCAACAAACCAAGTTTTTGGTTGTCAGGTGGCTAAAAATGAATAGGCACAACGAAGATGCTTAGAATATAGACATGGAGCCAGGTATGGGGGCCCAAGCCTTTAATCCCAGCAACTCAGAAGACTAAGCAGGAGGATCGCAAATTCAAGGTCAACAACTGAGACACTGTTTAAAAATTAAAAATAAAAAGGGATGGGGATGTAGCTCAGTGGTAGAGTCCCCCTGGGTTCCCTCTCCATTGCCAGGAAAAAAAAAAAAGAAGGGGGCAGGGAAGAAAATCAGGATCTGCTTTTCTATTTAGGAAACACAGGCGTTACAGTTTATAAACTTAAAATTTAGTTCTACGTAATGTTATATTGTGCCACAGGGAGCTAGAATTCATTTATCATTGAGAATCCCTTTACGATCTGAGAGGCATTAATATATAATCATTACAATTTGTGATTTTACATGAAATACATGTTAAAATTTTTAAAAGGGCATCCTCTTTTGGGAAGATGCCATTCAGATTTTTTGTTTTGATTGATTCTTTTCAGTTATATATAATTTAAGTATACATTTTGACATAATCACAAAAGCATGGAATACAAATTGCCCTAATTCAGTCCCAAGTACTTCCCCCTCCCTTATCCCCTCCCTCTACTGTTCTTTCTGCAATATATAGTATTTTTTTTTCAATGCATGTCTTGTGGGTAAACTTGATGTTGGGATTCACTGTGATATATTCATGTATGTGAATACAAAAGTTTGGACAGATTCATTCCACAGTTCTTCCCTTTTCCCATCCCTCCTTCCTCCCCCTTAATCCCCTTCACATCTACTCATCTTTCCTCCATCTTGAAATTCCCTCTCCCTTTTATTTTCCTCTGATTAAAAAAAAAAAAAAAAAATTTCTACAAAATAATTATCTCCAAAATCAAGTTTTAGAATGAGCAAAATTAAGAAATCATGCTTACATAACTTGATTAACTATTATAAGTTAAATTTTATAATTCTAAATGAACAATGCTAGTCTTTTTTACTAGAATAAAATCATATTCCAGGGCTGCAGTTGTGGCTCAAGCAGTAGAGCACTTGCCTACCATGTGTGAGGAACTGGGTTCGATCCTCAGCACCACATAAAAATAAATAAAATAAAGGTATTGTGTCCATCTACAACTAAAAAAAGTTTTTTAAAAAAATTATATACCTTATCTACTTTGTCCTCTTCTTTTTCCTTTTCTTTCTCTCGCTCATCAATTTTTTCAGAAGACAACACAACCATCGTAAGTTTTCTAACAATTTGCTTAGCTTCCACAATTTCTCGTTTGTGTTCATCCATAATGCAATTATCAGCTGGAAGAAGCTAAAAATGGTTCATTAGAATTTCATAAAACAGCTAATAACAACTATTTGCTCACATAAAAAGCAAACAATATCTAGTCTCAAAATAAATATGTAAATTTTTTGATAAATTTGATAAAAATGTAAATAAGTAGTCTACTTATTTGTGACTGTGATTTCCTATCTAAGTTTCACTCAATTCTTGAGTTTAACAATAAATGCAAGCAAAGTGTACCTTTTAGGTACATGAATTTTATACTTTAAAATCAGGTAGCATTTCAAAGTTCCACACCTTCTATCTGGTAAAGGTCCTAAATTACTTCTACAACAGTGATTCTTACCATTAAATTTATTAGTTTACCCCCCAAAAAATAAGGATCTTCTCCATTAAAAATATAACATTTGGGGCTGGGGTTGTGGCTCAGTGGTAGAGCACTTGCCTAGCACTTGCAAGGCACTAGGTTTGATCCCCAGCACCAAATAAAAATAAATGAAGTATTGTGTCCAAATATTAAAATATATGTGTGTATGTACACACACACACACACATACATATATAACATTTTCTTTTTTAAAGATCAAACTCCAAATTAAATGAAGTACTGTATATAGACCAAATTTGGGAGAAGTAAGCTACTGTTGAATCTTTAAATGAAAATTATCAAGTACAAAAATTAATGATTAGACCTTTTTCCTTTTTTTCCCTTTGGTACTGGGGATTAAACTTAGGGTCTCACACACACTAGGCAAGTGCTATACCATTGAGCTACATCCCCAGCTCTTGTTTTTCATTTTCTAAGAATTTTTTTGACCTAAGTCACAAACTAGTTTGTAAATTTTTGCAAAGAGAAATTGTGTAGATCAAATCTCCATTATGAAAAAGGTTCAGGTGATCTGAAGTACAGCCACATTGTATGAGTGGAAGACAGTAATGTAAACATTAAATACAATAACTCTAACAAAGAAAATACAATCAACAAATTATTACTTAATAGTTTCTGGCAGGTACCTATGATGAGCTACAAGAGAATCACTACTACCCCCCAGGAATACATGACCTAATTTAGTAACTAAGACTAATGCAAAGTAAACAATAAAAGGAAAGGTGAAATATTAAATATTGTAGACTCCATCCTGTTATTTGAAAAAAGAGAGGGAGAGAGAAAAGTCATTACGGAATGGTGGAAAGAGGAAAGCAAAGACTTTCTCTCATTCTGTGTGGCAAACACATCCTTATTGCTTCACTTACATGCCTGGCCTATATTCTTCTCTCTTACCTGGACTACAGCAACTGCCTCTAAGGGGCAAACTATATGCTTCTTATAGTTATCTCAATTACTAGTTTTCTATTTTGAGAACATGTTTTTGAGTATAATATAAAGTTAGAACTATTTTGTCTTCCTAGTGAACACAATTTTATTATTATGAAATGATCCTTTTATCTTTTTTTAACCAGAAAGTCTCTTTTTTCTAACAATAATAATTTCTCTGATTTATTTTTCTCACTCTTTTACTTTCAATACTTTTTTATCATTGGGTTTTGGCTGTGTCTCACATAAACAATAAACTGGTTTTTAGATCCCATCTGACAACCTTTGCCATCTTAACAGAAACACTTGGTCTGCTTGAATTTATTGTTAAACAAATCAGTACTAAATCTATCATCATTTTAAATCTTCCATTTGTTATACCAGCCTACCTATATATCTGGCCAATTTTTGATTCTCGGTTTGTAAATCATTTCTCTTTAAATTCTAAATAATTTTAAATAAAGGTATTGTGTCCATCCAAGAGAAAAATCCAAACTCCTGGCTCGGTGCACTAAAAGCCCTTCTTATAGTTTAGGCCCTACCTATAGTTCTCTATCCTCAATCCTTATACATAACACCCCTAGGCTCCAACCACTCTCTCTAAGCTTCCTAAAGGATCACTTGCCTTTATACTCAGTTAATTCTACCTATAGAGCTTGTTACCTTTTAAACCTGAACAACTCCTACTCATCTATCAAGATTTTAGTTCAACATCACTAGTTTGGAAGAGTCTTCCAACACCACCCTGCAACACACAAAGTGATCCCACAGCATTTTGTGAATATCTCCAATAGAGTACTTAATACACAATGCAAATTTTTTTATCTTCCTTGCTAGACTATGACTGCTTCCAAGGTAGAAACCAACTTTTACTAAACATCATAACCACAGTATACAAAAATGGGAAAGGAAGTTTATAAAGATACTTCAAAGTCAGAAAAAATGATGTTAGCTTTGGACTAATTTAAGTCCATAGATATCCTAATGCAAAACCTAATAAAACAATTTTTACACTGCAAACCTGGCTTTGTCTAAACTAGAGGTCTTCTATCACAATCACAGACTCTTCTAAATCTTGGATCCAGCAATAAAAGCACAATAGTAGTCACTTATTACACAGTAAAATCATAAGAGTATTTTTTAAAATACTAAAAAGAAAAATACACTAATGGAGTTCCTCATTTGTCTTGAATGCCTAAGATTAAAGCACTGCAGATAGAAGAAAGAAGTACCTAGATAATTTCACATTTCCCATAATCTGTATCTAGCAGAAAAACCTAAAATCACATTGGGTCAGAACTTTGCCTTTTTCACCATGATATACAACTTGATGATGATTTAAAGAACTGAAACTTCATATCCAACCTTGATTTTTATAGACCATATAATTTCTATTGTTGGTCAAATAATTAAATGCACCACTTTATATAGTACATGCAAAGCAAGAATGTATTAGGGATTCAAAAAAAGACAACTTGCAATCCTAGAACCAAACTTGGAAGTGCTACATGGCTGCCTACTCCTCTTCCCCACCCCTGGGATGGACAACCAAATATTCTTAGCAGCCCACTTGACTTACATGTACATAAAGATCATCTAAATCAATAAGATTAAATTGCAGAAGTACTGCTGCAACTCTGTATAAAGATGATGGAGTCTCCCCATTTGGTTCCTTGAAAAACGAAAGAAAAGTTTCTATTCAGTATATAAAGCACAACAATTAAAATCATATTTTTTATTAACCAATAATAAAAACAATTAGATTGAATAATTCAAGAATATACTTCATTGCTCTTCCTTAGCATACCAAACATCTGAATTTAGGACAAAGATTATTTTGTCAGCATCCCTTTTCACATTCCAACATCTGATGAACAAAAGGAAAACAGTTTCAAAAATAGACACCTTTTACAATGCATGTTAATACTTAAATAAAATCTAACAAGTGAGATTTTTATACTGCATAATATTTTGTCTGCATTTCTGTTTACACGTATGTTTTCATAAATTGCTTTTTCAAGTAATTCTCTCAGTAGACATGCAGATAGATAAGGCCGACAAACTTGGAAGTGCATCGGTATTTGATTTGCAATTTCCCCTTACACTTTTATTTCTTGGGTTATATATTAAGTGTATCTGCTTTCCCACTGACTTCCCCTTTAAAACAAAGTATCTACACAAATTACAGATGGATAAGATACAGAATGGCAAAGTCAATTCCAGGCTAGCCGTGAGGCCCCCACAGAGAAACACAAGGATCTTGGAATGGTGCCCATTTTTAAGATAATTTTTAAACTGCTAGGGTCACAGGAATAAAAAAGTGTACTGAGAATAATAGGCAATACTGTAAATAAAATATAAATGAAAAGCAAAGAGTAACAACACACTATCCTATTATGCTACTCAATAATGAACAGAAAACCTCTGTAGCTAAGACTCCTTCCATAGTTGTGATGGGTACTGTGAATATAAAATATGAAAATAACCAAACTAATACACTCCATTTAAAGAAGGCATTGTTACACTTATTTTTTAAGACAGATAAGACAATCATTGACTTAACAATAGTGTCCTGGTTTCAAAATGATTATTTAGCATCAAACATTTTATTTATTTATTTTTTTTAGAGAGAGAGAGAGAATTCTAATATTTACTTTTTTTTAGTTTTCGGCGGACACAACATCTTTGTATGTGGTGCTGAGGATCGAACCTGGGCTGCAAGTATGCCAGGCGAGCACGCTACCGTCTGAGCCACATCCCCAGCCCACAAACATTTTTTAATAAAAACAAATGGTGGTCAGGATATCAAAACAAACTCACAAAAACTTACTGACAACTTCCCCTCTACTACCTGACTTGAAAGCACAAGTACCACTTTAACTATTCCCTTTATCCTTGTTTAATAAACAAATTACCACAAGAAATCACAGACTCAGAGGTGAAATATCAACTCCCATACTCTGATCCCTATATTATTCTACACAATCCCAGTACTGTCCTATTTCACGTTTCCACGTTCTTAAAATACTTCCATGGAATCCTCTGAAATTCATGATCACACTCAGCAAAACACCCTATATTCTGACCTCTCCTCTAAATGTTCCCTCTACCTTGATGCTTGAATAGAGAGCTTGGCTCACTCTGAGAACACCAATGGCAATGGCACAGTAACCCTCATACTATCAGGCCTGGGTTAATGTAGGAGCATTATTTCCATATTTGTTTCCAGTCAGTTCTCCCTCCATCCTCCCTAAAGCCTTTTCAGCTTTGAATTCCATATCACTCACTACCCTTCATTATAGCTATAATCTAATTTCATTCTATTGTAGTTAGAAGATACTTTGTGTGATTTCAATTAAGTATTGTTTTGGTCGGGTGTTGTGGCATACATTTGTAATCCCAGTGGCTCAGGAGGCTGAGGTAGGAGGCTCACAAGTTCAAAGCAAGTCTCAGCAACTTAGCAAAGCTCTGTCTCAAATTAAAATATAAAAAGGGCTGGGATTGGGGCTCAGTGGTTATGCACTCCTGGGCTCAAATCCCAGTAGCCACCACCCCCCCTCCAAAAAAAAAAAAACTTGTTTTGTAATCTGATGGTCTATGCTGGAGAACATCCCATGTACATTGAGAAAAATGTATTCTGTTGTTGAGCATTCTATACATGTCTATCAGACCTAATTAGCTTATTGTTCAAATCTTTTATTTCCTTACTTTTGTCTAGTTGTCTTAACCATGAATGAGAGCAGGATATAGAAATGTCCAATGATGATAACTTTCCTCCAATTCTATCAATGTTTTCTTCATATACTTAGGAGACCTGGTATTCAGTACATGTATGTTTATACAACTATTATATCTTCATGATATGTTGTCCATTTTATCAATATATAAAGTCCTTCATTATCTTGTAAATATTTTTGCCTTGAAGTCTGTTTTGTCTGATATTAATCAACTCATCCCAGCTTTTTCCTCAATACTGCTTACATGGAATATCTTTTTCAATACTTTCACTTTCAAATGTTGTATCTTTTTGCTATAAACTGAGTTTCTTACAGAAAACACATTGCTGGATCACACATTCTGCCAAATTCTGCCTTAAATAAAACTATTTGAAACTATTTAAAGTGAGTTTTAATCTATTTACATTTAAAATAATTACTGATAAGGACAAACTTCTGGCATTTTCCTTTTTATTTTCATACTTTTTTGTTCCTCATTTCCTCCATTACTGTCTTCTCTCATGTTTGATTACATTGTATGTGCCATTTTTATTCCTTCTTTTCCTTTTGTTTTTTTTTTCCCCTTAGTGATTACCTTGGATATTGCAATTAATATTTAAACTCAGAACAACCTAGTTTGAATAAATACCAACTTAGCTTCAATGGTATTTAAAAAGTCTATACATATACATCTCTCCCTCCCTCCTTCCCTCTTTAAATTGCTAGTCACAAATCCATCTTCATACAGTAGGCCACTTACCAGATTAATAATTATTGTTTTATGTCTTTTTAAAAATCATACAGGGAAAAAAAGAGGAGTTATAAACCAAAAGTATAATAATACTGGCTTTTATATTTTACTTATGTAGTTACCTTTGCCAGTGTTCTTTATTTTCCATATGGCTTCAAGTTATTGTCATTTCAGCATGAAAGACTGTTTAACATTTACTATAGGGCAGGTCTATTAGCAACAATATCCCTTGGCTTTAGTTATCAAGATTTCTCACTTTTCAAACATAGTTTTGCAAAACAGAATTCTTGACTTAGTTTTTTCCTATATGCCATTATATCTACCTTCTGATTTCCATGGTTTCCAAAGAGAAATCAGATGTCAAATTTACTAAGGATCCTTTGCACTGATGGGTATCTCTCTTACCATTCACAATATTCATTTTTTACCTTAATCTTTTAAAAACTTTAATGTCTCAGTGTGGATTTTTAAGTTTATCCTGCTTGATCTTCACTGAGCTGCTTAGATGTGTTGATTCATATCTTTCATCAGATTTGGGAAGTTTTCAACCATTATTTCTTCAGATATTCTTTCTGTCCCTTTCTCTCTCTTCTCCGTCCAGGATTCCCATGATGCATATGTGGTACATCTCACGATATCCTCTTAGGCTCAGTTAATTTTCTTCATTTTTCATCTCTTTCTGCTCCTTATACTGCATAAACTCACTTGATTTATCGAGTTGGCTGACCACTCCTTATGCCTGCTCAAATATACTAGTGAACCACTTTGGTGATTTTTCCATTTGAATTACTGTACCATTCAACTCCAGAATCTGTCTTTGGTTCCTTTTCATAATTTTTATCTTTTTATTGTTATTATCTATTTGGTGAGGCAGCACTCTAGTTTTCATAAGCATGTCTGCATATACTGGTTTAAATTCTTTATTTGGTATGTCTGGGCTTTCCTCAGACACAGTTTCTAATAATTTCTTTTGTCTTATGAATGAGCCATACTGTCTCTCCATGCTTAATTAGTTCTTACTGAATACTAAACATGTTGAATGTTATGTGACAACTCTAGAAATCAGATTCTCCACCCCATCCCCAAAGATTTGTTGATAGTGCTTTGTGTGGTTTATTGATGTCATTAATAGTGACTTTGCTAAACTTTTTGCAAAGTCTATATTCTTTGACATTTGTGGCCACTGAAATCTTTCTTTTAACTTAGTATCCAACTAGTAGACTGACAATTTTCTTTAAGATCTGTAGCAAACAAATGGGGGAGGAACACTCCCAGTCTTTGCAGACTGATACAGTGTAAAGGCACTGTTTTGCCAGGCCATTTACAATTCTGCCTTAGTCTTCACATCCTGTTTGATCACAGCATACCAACCAAAGCAGAAAGCTTAGGGTCTTCTTAGGCCTTTTCTAACCATGTGTTTAGCTCTGGGCACAGCATGGCCTTCTCAACTTCCTGGTATATGCAAAAGCTTTATAAAAGTCCTTATTTTCCCATCTATCTCCTTTTCTAACTTCTTCCCTGTCAGGCTTCTAAATCTCCCTGCTATTTGTCTCAATTTGCTCTAGGCTGCTACAGCCAATAGTTGTGCCTTCAAATTGGAAAAAGCAGCCCCAGCCATGGGAAAACACTCAGTTAAAAGAAACAAAGGCAGGCCACCAAGCTGGTCCTTCAGGGAGCAGCCAGACAGATGGAGACCCATAAATACAATTCTTTGAACATAATACTTTGCTCCCTCTGGCATTAGCAACCTGCACCAGAAATGTAGGATTCTCTCATTACAATTACTATTGATTTGGATATGGAGGAGAGTAGGCAGACAATTAAAATGTCATAACACTCCTTTACCCCCCAGTTACAGCTTCATTCTTCAAAAACCTTTCCCTGGATGTTATAAGATTTTTTTACTAGATTTTAAAACTCTGCAAAGTTGACAGTTTTTGCCAGTTCGTTAGTTGTTTCTGTAGAGGGACAGAGCTCTAGATTTCCCTACTATGTTATTTTAGGTCATATCCTGTCACTGCCATCTTAAGACCTCTGGGTTAATTCTCTTTCATTTCTGACTTTCCCTTCACTTCTGACTCACTATCACTCTAATTCTACCTTTTATTGTCATTAAGACAAGAGTCTCACTGTGTTGCCCGGCCTTGTCTTGAACTCCTGGGCTCCAGTGATCCTTCTGCCTCAGTGTCCCGAGTAGCTGATTCTATAGGTGTATGTTACTACACCTGATTCCCTCCTTCCTAACTTTTGGATGTTTTCATATGCAGGTATGAGCTTCTACCACACTAGTCTCTCAATTCCTTTAATTCCTTCATCACTTTCAAATACCTTCTCCTTTACCGTATCCTAGCTACTCACTCCATATCCTAAACCTTAATTTCACCAATAGCTACAATGCCAATTTCATATATCCAGCCTCAAGTGCACCCTGAATGCTGCTGACTAACTATACTCTATTTGTCTCACCCATTCACTCAAGTACTTCTTACCTTCTCTAAATTCCAATGTCTCCCTCACCTCGCCCCACAATGACGACTTTGCTTTCCATTTCAGTAAGAAAATGAGAATAATAAATTGGGTTTCTACAAATTCCCACAATCACACTTACCCACCTACCAACAACTGAACCTACATATGCTGCCTTCCCATCTGCTATTACAGGTGAACTCTTTCTGGTCCTATTTTAAGTCAAACCTATGCATCTACTTAAGCACTAAACTCCATTCTCTCTATCCTCTTCAAAAATAAACTGTTCCACATGGGAGGTATAGACAAAGTCTAGATAGGGCAGAGGGGTGGGAGGGGAAGTGAGGGGCACGGGGTTAGCAATGATGGAGGAATGTGATGGACATCATTATCCAAAGTACATGTATGAAGACATGAATTGGTGTGAACATATTTTATATACAAACAGAGATATGAAAAATTGTGTTCTGTATGTGTAATAAGAATTGTGATGCATTCGACTATCATATATTTAAAAAATAAAAGCAATTAAATAAATACATAAACTGATCCAGAACTGGGTACAGTGGTATATACCTATAATCCCAGCTACTGAGGAAGCTGAAGCCAGATAATCACAAGTTCAAGGCCAGCCTGGGCAGCTTAGCAAGACCCTGTCTCGAAATTTAAAAATAAATAAATAAATAAAAATAATAAAGGCTGGAAGTGTAGCTCAGGGGCAGAGCAACTGCCTAGAATGCAGGAGGACCAGTGTTTAATCCACAGCACCAAAAAAGGAAAGGAAGAGGAGGTGAAAGGAAGGACAAGGCAAAGGAAAAACTACTGCCCCAATAAGTCTCTCCTGTATCACTGATTGTCATTGTTGTTGTTTATGATGGTTGTTTTGGTTTTGGTGGTACAAGGGATTAAACCAAGGGCCTAGCACATGCTAGGAAGTACTCTACCACTAAGCTATACACCAGCCCTTTTTGCATTTTATTTTGAGATGGGACTTCTCCTAAGCTGTCCATGCTGGCCTCCAATTTGTGATCCTCCTTCCTCAGTCTCCCAAGTAGCTGGGCAGTTTCCCCCTTTCTACTCAATCATTCCCATATGCACACAAGTATGTTCTCACTCTCCCATCTTTGCACCCATTTCCTCTACCATCTACCACCCCATGTGTCTGCATACATTTGTAGTAACTGCTTGACAGTTGTTGATTCTGTCTCCAATTCAACTCTTCCCATTATATCTTACTACAACCCCAACTCCACCAAAATAGCTCACTGTTACCTCATAAATGATAAATCAAATAGTCAATTTTCAGTCCTTAAATGACCTATCAGAAGCATTTGACACAGTTGATCACTTCTTCCTCAAGTAAGCTTCCAAAATGCATTTTCATTGTTTTCCTCATACATGTTGTTCCTTCTCCACTTTTTCTGCTGGTTCCTCTTTCTCTCTCAGACCCCTTAACAACTGAAGTGCCCCAGTGTTCAGTCCTTAGGTCTTTCCTATTTCTCTCTATATCCAAACTTTGCTGACTTCATCCAATGTCACAACTTTAAATAGCATCCATATGCTTTTGATACACATATTTCTATTTGTAGCCCAGTCCTTTCTCCTGAACACTAGATTCCATGCATCCAGTTATTGATTCAAATTCAGTGATTTACCAGATTCAAATATCAGTTATTTACACTTGGATATGGAACACATATCTCAAAAATTAACACATACACAACTGAATTCTACATTCCCACCTCCAACATTCTGAACCCATTTCACCTGAAATTTTCTGCATCTCAGTAGATAATACCATCTTTATAGCTGCTTGGTCCAAAAAAATTTCAGAATAGTCCTCCATTCTACTTTCTCACATCCTGCATCCAATCCATCAAAAACTACTATTGCTCTACCTTCAAAATATATTTAGAATCTCATCAACATTCACTGCTACCATAATCAATCAGATGAATCCTTTGAAAATTAAAATCAACACAAATATGCACAAGCACATCCCACACACCCACTCACCATTCATACCACCACTGGAGGTTGCTACTAAAGAAACTCTTTACTCTGACAGCTGGTAATTAATGGGAAAAATTAAAGCACACGTCTGACTTTCCAGTAGAAACTGCATTTTTAAGGAAACCAAATGGCCTGAGCTGATAAAGGGAAGCTCTTCTTTGTTGAAGAATGACAGCTAATGATTATAGAGGTAAATTAGCATTAGTAAATCAGCAATTTAGAACCTCTAAGAAAAAAAAATGTGGCTCAAGAAAGGATTAACCATGGATTATAAACCATAAGAAACTGAATGTTCACAAGATGACATAATATTTACCTTGCTACTGATGAGAAGGGGAATGTCACTGTATAATGGAGGCATCAGGCTGCCACCATTACTGAATCATTTAAAGATAGTCATTAGAGTTATGCAATATACAACATTATAACCATATATTTTTGTCATTAATCATTTTACTCAGTATAATCAAGCCTTTAGACCCAACTCCAAGTATATAAGAAATACAGGGACAAAGAACAAATTAATTCAACTGTGAAAAAGCAATTATATAAATCCAAAAGGTAGAGTCTTCTAGGGATTTGCCTTGTCAATATTATTCAATGCTGTGGAGTGGGGAAGAGATGAGCTAAATTAAGAAAGTCTAAAAAATCTTTCTATTTGTTTACAGATGTAGCCTCAGCACCTAGTACCCAAGAGGTTCAATCAACATTTCTTAAATGAATGAATTTGGGGTAAGCATAACAGGGCTTGACCATGTTAACACTGTTTTGAACCAGAAATCAAGGGGTTGGGACACAGATGAGAGCCACAATCTCTTTTCCTGTGGCAAAACAACCCAGCCAAACTTGCCTTTTAGTACCCTCACGCTTCGTAGCACTTCTTTCCTACTGTTCTTTGTGCTTTACTTTATCCCTGTATTTCCCTTAACCCTGTAAGAGGAACAGAGATGTGCCTGCCCTACTCTTCAAAATGATCATGTGCTTTACAACTGCTTACATCTTCTATTACTCTTCCAAGTCAAAACATTCAGTATCCAAGGTTGATATTAGAATTAAATCCCTCTTGCCAACATCATAGTAGGAAAATTTAGTTCTGCCTACAGAAGCCTGCTGTTCCAAACAATTTCCAATTGGTCAAAATATGGGTTGGGAGAAAGGAGAGGAAACATCTTCAGGAAGTCATGGAAAAGGGGGATGGTGGAGTTAGGCAAAGTACAGGTTGACCATACATGCCTGGGAGCCAATTCTCAAGGATATATTTCCTAAGCAGTTTTTGATTTTCATAACTTTCCTTACTTTTCTTCCCAGATCACAAAATAACTAAAATCCCTGATATTTCTTTCCCTACCTTTAGTGGCCCTGGATACAATAGATTCTCACAAGGAAAAAAAAATAGCAATATAAACAATTTTTCTACTGCAATTAGAATAGAAACAATGTTAACAATTAGAACAGAAACAACCTTAACAATAGAAAAAATGTTCCTAGCAACAGAAACAGTGGACCAGTATTACTTAAAGCAATATGAGACTCACTCCTTCCAATAACAGGTTATTTCTAAATCAGATATTTTTTGGATGGATACTTCTTATATAAGAAAAACAATGCCCATTATCTATAAAAAAAAAGGATTATTTGAAAACTGTCAGGCACTTCTCCAGTATACTTTAATTCAGCTCAAAAAAAAAAAAAGCTACATAAGAATATTTTCATAAGATTTTCTTATTCTAAAACCAACCACTGAGATAACTTGATGTTATACAGTTCATCATTATTCACTGTGATATACTCTAAAATCTACAGTATCCAAAACCCTAACATATATTCTAATTAATCATGCCCAAAGTTAAATGTTGGCTACCCTTTTGCCACAGAGGTTGGCTTCATGTTCTCAAACCCAAAGCAATCATGCTGCCTCTTAAAATCTGATGGAGTACTTGAAACTCTGTTTCCTTATACTAAGAGTGTTTTCTCAGGCTCCTGACAGGAAAAGGAACACCCTGCCATTGCTAATTTTTAAACAAATGTGTAGTACTCTCTTGCCCAAAACGCTGCCATGCACCTTGTTTGGGCTTGAAAGCTATATGCTTTTGAATTCTGATCTGCTTTATCTTCTGGAGCATTCTATCTCCTGAACCATTCCAGGGAATGCACAAATAAAAGATAAGCAGAGGCAGTAGGTGCTATATCATTCTTATTATCCTAAACACAAGCTCCAAGAGTACAGGGATGGACCTTCCTCTTCAGCAAAGTACTACCAGTGTCTAGCAAAGCAACAGGATATAATTAACATTCAATGAATGAGAATTTTTTGACTAGCTGATTATCCCAGGTAAGTAGGCACATTAGCAAAGCTATACCAAAAGTACAGTGGAGGCCTTATTAAATTAAAATATTCCCTGCTCTCAAGAGAATTCTCTTCATAAAACATAGAGCACACATTTACAATTAATAAACATTTACCATAGGCTAATTCCAGACATTAATAAAACATAGAGTCTGCCCTATATGGCTCACAATCTGGCAAAAAAAAAAAAAAAAAGTTTATTCTAATGTAACCTGATGAAGTGTTAGAAATTGTGTGTCAGGTTTTATGTGAATACAGATTAAGAAATGACCAATTCTGAATAGGTAAAGTGCCAGTTAAGACTTTATAGAGCAAGTAGCACATTTATTCTTAAAAGAATAAATAGGAGTTCACAAGATAAAGAAAAGAAAGAGGGTTTTCTAGTTATAAGGAACTGCATGAACAAAAGTTCATAGCAATGTCTATAACTAAATGTGGGAAATAGCTAGTCATTTGATAATGACTAGAATATCAGATTTAAGGAAAAAAAAAATGACTACGATAAGTCTGAGGAAAAAAGAACAGTGCCAGATTGTGATGAGCTTTTTCTGCTACACATATACATTTGGATTTCATCCTATAAGCAAAGATTTTTTTAAATATTTATTTTTTAGTTATAGTCGGACACAATACCTTTATTTTATTTATTTTTATGTGGTGCTGAGGATCAAACCCAGGGCCTCGCACTTGCTAAGTGAGCATTCTATTGCTCAGCCACAACCCCAGCCTTTTAAGCAAAGATTTTTGAACCTCAATTAAATCAGTGATAATATGAAGGATGAATTTGAAAGAAATAACCAGAGGCATAGATTAGCTTGACAGCTTTTGTAGAGACTCAATGAAAAATTATGTAAGATATGCCTCACGTACTTATTTGTGTCCATAAAAAATTCCAATAGCCATTTTCTATATAATAAAATTCTAATCTTGACACACCATTCAAGGCCTATGACAACTAAAGTGCACCTACCTTTCCAAAGTCATTTTCTGTCCTTTCTTTTCCTATTTTATAATCCAGGCACATTCTAGACCTGGACCATTCCTTCAATCAGTTATGTATATTCACACCACCACATCTTCACTATCACACTGTTTACCACTCCTGCATAGAAATCTCATAACAAACTCCTACTTATTCTTTAAAGACCAGGTCAAAAAAAGGTTACATCAATAAAGTCTTCCCTGACTCCATCTTTTCTGAGACAAAATTTAATCATGCTTTCCTCTATGCTTTCACACCACATCATTCATACAACTAGTATGGTACTCATTATGATGCATCATTAGCTCTCCATTGCTTTAAATAAATCAGAGCTGAAACAAATCATTTATAAATGAAACTCAAATTAAATTATATTCATAAAAGTATGAATTTAATCTGTATATACATATATTTTTTTTACCTGGTAAAACTTGAATTTGAACCCAAGAATATGACACAGTGTTTGCGGTTCACACATACTCATGTAAGATTCTAATAAAGATATAAAGAAGTCATCGTGTTCTGGCCTGCATTCAAACACTTCTAAAATGACATCCAAAACTCTATTGGGATCCAGATTAAAGCATCCTGTAACAGATGAGATATACACAAATTCAAAAGTGATTATTGACATTTCTACTAAAGCCATTAACTTTCAGGGATAACATATAACAAGATAAAAATGGTTTCAAAAACAACTTCTTTTTAGTTTACTCACCCTCTTTTGGAGGAAAATCTTCATAACTTCCGAAATTATAAGAACACCATGCATTTTACAGATAATAATGTGACTTGCCCAGAATCATAGAATGGGTTAATGACAGAACTGGGTTGGAGCCTAGATCCTGTGATATTAGTCAAATAAACATGCTTCTAAGTCATACTATCTCATCAGTTCTTGATTACTCAGATTAGTGAAAGAGATCCACATTACTAATTCTTAGCAAAATAGGCAACTAAAGCAATTTTGAAAAATGTTTTAGGGAAAAGTATGTAGAACACCAATATATGTTTAAAGTTTAGATTCATGAAATTGGACTATCATTTTTAGAATCATGAATAGTTTATCTTACATACACAACAAAGCTACAAAATATACTTGTACCACTGATTTATATTGATAGTTTTTTGTTAGCATCCTAAAGGAAAAAGTGGTAGTCTACTGATACCAAAGAGATAGAGAACACCTAGGGAATCGGGGAATGACAAAGGAGTTTAGATGACACAAGAAAAAAAGGAAGAAAACAACCAACCTAGGTAGAGCATGGGAAGGAAAGGAGTGGGGCACTGACTGGGTGTCCACTGGCTACTTATCCATGCTAATCTCCTAGTGTGAACTAAAAAGGGGCAATTGGACCTGACCTTTGTAAACATTCCTACCAACCTCCCTACCCTGTTTTTTAACTCTATATGAATTCAGCTTCAGCTGTTACCACAATGATATTATAGTGAAGTTGTATCATATATACATTTAAGTTATGAGAATTCAACCATCTGCACATGGCAAAAAAAGAGAAATAATGTAAATAATATAAGCAATTCTATATACCATTCCTTTCAATAAAACATATTCTTATGACCTGGAGTGAGCATGTGATATCCATCTTCTGTTCCGTCAGTTCCCACATGCTTTGTATAAAGCTGAATGGGACTCTGGTATTGTAAATTATGTATTTTTTCATTAGATATTAAGCCCCTAAATGCAAACTAACCACATCATTGGGCCAGCAAAGAAACACTGGTTTCTTCTAATAGTAAAGAACTGTGCTGGATTTAGGGAGATATGTGAGGTTAAATATTTGAAGTTATAAATTCATGATAGTCAACTGAAGGAATTTTTCCAAGAAAACTCTTATATAAACGTATTCCTGCCCCAAACCTTTTTAAAGGATCTTCAGAGTTACTTCTAATAACTCCACATTTATTTTATTAATGCCATACTAACATCTGTTTCTTAGTATCTTACCAATCACTCAGAATACCAAATAATCCAAATACAAGTATTTTTTCCTCTTTTATGTGACACATTTAAGAACACTGTTTTTTTTTTTCAATTTCTCACACTAAGGAAGAAAAAAAGGACAAAAATATGATATTTTACCAATAAGAGTTCCAAGTTTTTGTAAATTATTCAAAAATGTTTTCCAAAAGCGTGGAGAAAAAAACTCCTAAATATTTTGCCTCCCTCTGTACCTCCAAAATGCTGCTAGTGGGAATGTAAAATGGTACAACTACTTTGCTAAACTTGCAGTTTCTTTAAAAGTTAATGTATCATATGACCCAGCAACTCCGTTCCTAGGCTACTTACCCAAGAGAAAGAAATATCTGTGTCAATACAAAGACTTGTACACCAATGTTCATAGCAGCATTGTTTGTAATAGGAAACACTCCCAAATGTCCACAAACATGTGAATGAATAGAGAAATAGTCTAACACAAGGGTAGCATGCATAGTCAAATACTGCTCGGCAATAAAAAGGAAAGAACTATTGATACAGGCACCAACACAGAAAAAATAATTATGCTAAAATAGTAATAATGTTGAATGAAATAAGCCAGACAAGAAAAAGCAAACTAATCTAAAGTGACAGAAAGCAGATCTATGGTGGACTGGCGAGAAGGAAAGGAGGAGTAATGGAAGATAATACCAAAAGATAAGAGGGTATTTGAAGGAAAAAGACAGGAATATGCACTATCTTGTTTGGGTGCTGTTTTCACAGATGTGTACATCAATTATGCCTCAATGAAACTGAAAAACTACAATCAAATTGCTATAACACTGACAATAGATTGTGTAAGACCCAGTAAATTCTCCAATCTTATAACAACTTCGTGTAATACAAAATCACTAGGGCTATGGCTATAGCTCAATGGCACTTGCCTAGCAGGTGAGAGACCCTGGGTTCAATCCCCAGTGCCACGCAAGAATTTTAAAAACAAATAATATAAAAGCACTAAAAAGGAATAACATTTTATCATGGAACCAAAGAGACACTGAATAAAATTTTCAAAACCAGCTAGCCAATAGTCACACATTAAGCCACATAGACAAAACTTGTGATTAAGGAGTAGAAGAGCAATATGTTAGATGGAAATCTTTTAAGCATTCCATTCACTTTACTTTGAAGTTTATGAACTGTGAACCAATGACATGTTCTATTTAATAGTATTCCTTCATCAAGGGTAGTCTATCAGTAATCTATGCTGTTAACTACCATTTCTTTCTAGGTTCAATTTAAGGCAGCAATATGAAAGAAGAGATACGTGTTTTTATAAATAAATAACAGCTTTCACAAAAGAAAAACTGGAAACTTCTAACCTCAAGTATCTTAAGTTAATCCAATAAATTCTGTTTATAAAAGTAGCCAAACTGAAGGTTTAGAAAATCTTTTTTTTAATCTTAATGTGTTAAGTAATAGTTAACCTATTTCATGAATAATGAGACTCTAATAACAATAAACTTGACTATGCAAAAAATACGTTTTATAATGGTGGCTGTGATAGGCACTCTTGTGTTAAGGCATCTTATAAAGGTTTTTCTCTATTCCAAGCATCAATAGACAAGTGATCTTGTAAGGAATCATAAGGTTAGCTCCCTACCTCTACCACCAGTTATATTAAGGAATACACACACACACACACACAAAATGCCTTTGGAGGAACAATCAGGAAACCACAGAAGGGAACAAGCAGAAAAATAAACAAATGACAAACTGTAATGGCTAGGGATTCCTTAATTTATTTAAATAAATATTAAATAACTACCCACTATGTGCCAGGTCCCTCTATCCTCAAGGAGAGTTCACACATTTTGGATGATAGATACTGGAAGAAATGCACTGCAAAATACCTGGAGTTTCCCCAAAGATGGACCAGATAGATGGTCATTATATTAGAGTGAATACAACTAGAGACAAGAAATATGATTAAACTGATTGCTGTAGGAATAAGGTCAAATTGAAATTCTTAGCAGGACAATAACAGACCAAGATAATATTGTAAATATGACTAGGAGAGATGTTCAATTTACACATTTCAGAAAAGAAAACAAAATTACAGACTCAATCATCATATCCCTGACAGAAGAGACCTTATGAGATAGAAAAACCAAGCTTTTAACAAAAGGAAATATTTGGAATACGAAAAGAATTCCTTTAGAAACAAGCTAATAAAAATATAGGCTTGATTATAGCCCACTGGGTCAGTAAAGGACCATAATACTCATATTTTGAAGACATTTTTAAATTAGAACTACTGTTACATGTGTACAGTTTATTCAAGACTGTCAGGTACATAGTAAACAAATTGAATCCGTACTTAAAACATCTACTGTCTCTAGAAGTTTAGAAATACCCACTGTATATTAAATGTTGAGGTAGTAAAATATATTTTAATAATAAAATATAAGAGATATCTCGTATATAAGATAATAATACTTAATAAAATGAGATATTTGTAAATATCTCTTTGCTAAAATTCCTATGAAATATTGTCTTTTGGGACTAGAACTGTTAAGCCACCATTGTGAGCAGTATAGTACTGTCCACACTTGTTCAATGATGTGGAGGAGGTAGGAGGGAAGCAATTGCAAAAGGTAGTATGTTAATGTGTTCATACTTGAACATTTTTAGATATCAGTTTTCTGCATGTTTTGTGCATTTTGTTTTGCTCTATATATAGTACATATAATGGACAAATGAATCCCAGTTTTGTAACATCTAGTCTCTAGATATTAAAGAGGTTGCCATATATGACCAAGTAGTTAGTAAAATTAGTATATTTTGTACATTTTGTACATTTTGTGTTGAAATTCATAGGAAAACTTGTACTCTATAAATGACTTCTGGATATGAATTTGTTTAGCCATCTTTAAATATTACATATGCCTATACTTCTCCACTGGAATGAAAGTAGAAAGAAGGAAGTGAGGAGGGAAAGGTTCAAGGAAAAAATGGTTGTATTAGAAGATAACCTCATATTATAACCATTGCCATATGTGCAGTTTTACTTACCAGTGCTACGTGCATAGTAGACAAGTTCTTTTGTAAAATATCTAGTTCTAGATATTTAGAAGTGCTTGATATATTTAAAAGTAGAATAAAACTTTTTTGTTAATAGCTTTGAAAAACTGATAGGAAATACTATATTTGGAATTGTTAAATCAACTCTCAACAGT
Organism: Marmota flaviventris; assembly: GCF_047511675.1. Classification (NCBI taxonomy): domain Eukaryota; kingdom Metazoa; phylum Chordata; class Mammalia; order Rodentia; family Sciuridae; genus Marmota; species Marmota flaviventris. The sequence continues at coordinate 106,533,764 of NC_092518.1, forward strand.
TAAAAAAAACTTATGTAGACTATTTCTGCAAAATAGTGTTTGTTAAAAAAAAACAGCATCTCAGGGTTAAAAAAAATAAATCAAGATGCAGAAAAATATAGCTAATAAAAGTATTATTTTTTTAAAAGCCTATGCTTAAAAACATTAATCACTGTTTTCATAGCAGAAGGAAAAAATGACATTTAATTAACTTACAGTCAAGAAATTTTAATAAAGCCAAATTTTAAGTAAAGCTGGCAGCCAAATAGCTTCCCTTTCAAAGGAATAGGAGAAAGCTGACATGATGACAAGATGCATCTGGGCTAAATGGACCAGTTTTCAAATTAATCCAAAGATAATTAAATACTAACTATTCTCAAAATAATGTAGTCAAAGGGGTTAAGTGTACTATAAACTTCCCGAGGGGGAAAAAAAACTGTTTGGCTTGGGGTATTACTTTGTTTTCAATATTTCTCTGATCATTTGACAAGAAACCAAGAGGACTGGTGAAGTTAAAAGGACAAAGACCCTATCTTTCCTAGGTGATCTATAACTTTAGACACCAAGCAACAAATGAAGAAGGTTCTGAACTCTTAATTCTAGGAGAAAATAAGGATTAGAGCTTAGGACAACTAGACCCTGGAACTGCTAACCCCAAAACCAAAGAAGAATCATTCTTAATCACCAAAACTAAGCTCAAGTAAAGTAGCTCCACGACTAGTTTTTAGGCAGATATATCTATATATCCCTATATCTATAGAGATATATAGACATATAGATATATAGATATATGGATATATCAAGAATCAACAAGCTATAGCCTGTGGGTTAAATCCATTTGGCTGTTTTTGTAAATAAAGTTTCACTGAAACAGTCATATTTATGTACTATCTGTGGCTACTTTCACCCTATAATGGCAGAGTAGTTGCAACAAAAAACATGACCCCAAAAAATTAAAAAGAAAAAAAAAACTCTTACCTCTTACAAAAAAAAATTTGCTAACTACTGATTTAGAAGGAAAGAATACCTATCAATCACTTTTTTATTGCATATATTTAGGGCATATAACAGATGTTTTGATTTTTTGAAAGGCAAGCAGAAGGGTAGTATACTTAATAGTTCAACCAAAGGAGCCCAACTCTAATATTCTTTCCTCTAATTTCTAAAAAAGATGCTTTTTGCCACCCTGATGCAAGAACCACCTGAAAGGATCTATATATGACTTGGCAGATCAAGAGTCTACTAATCACTCTTCATTGCTCTTTAGTAAGTCATTCAAATTTAGTGTCAGACATGAGATTGCAACCACCCTACAGATTCATAATAGTTCTGCTTCTCTGCATGCACATGCAATAAATAAATAGCCCCAGGCTGTCAAACAAGATATAAACATTCTGCTGTGCCACAATCTTTTAGGGAGCAAACAACTGCCTTTTAGCTAAAGGATAATAAATAAGGATTTCTCTATCAAACCAAGTACACTGAATATAAGTATACCTAGCTTACATTATCTCTAGTAATGTACCCTGAATGTAAGTGCACCTATCTTACACATACCTCTCCTTCATTAATAAACTTGACAATGGTTAGTGAAGGAGAGCAGATATAAAATAGTTTTGTGGAAGGTATTATACCTTTTTAGATGGCTCCCAAAGAGAAACTAGTGGGAATAAACACAGAGAAATCCATCTGAAGATGTTATGAAAAATAAGATGCCTTGTTAGTGTGCTGTTCTAGTCAGAAGAGATGAGGTCTAAGATGGAGTTTGCAATGAGAGGGAATCTTAACAAATTCGTACACTCAAAAGAATACTCATTGGAATTAAAGTCTTGACTTCAATTTTCACATCAAAAGTTCCTTTCTCAGGCAACCAGGGGGAATGAGAGGTCATCTGCCACAGAGAAACAAGGACTGGGCAAGGGATATAAACTTTCTAAATTTCTCCAAGTCGGGGAAGAGGATAAGAACCACTATGAATTCTGTAAGAAAGGGAGAAGGAGTAATTCATTTTCTTTTTTTTTTAATTTAAATTTTTTATTGTTGGTTGTTCAAAACATTACAAATTTCTTGACATATCATATTCCACACTTTGATTCAAGTGGGTTATGAACTCCCACCTTCACCCCATACACAGATTGCAGAATCACCTCAGTTACACATCCATTGATTTACATATTGTCATACTAGTGTCTGTGCTCCGCTGCCTTTCCCATCCTCCACCCTCCCCCCCTCTCCCCTCCCCTCTCCTCCTCTCTCTCTACCCCCTCCACTGTATAACCCTGAGGGTCTCCTTCCATTTCCATGCAATTTCCCTTCTCTCTCCCTTTCCCTCCCACCTCTCATCCCTGTTAAATGTTAATCTTCTTCTCCTGCTCTTCGTCCCTACTCTGATCTTAGTTACTCTCCTTATATCAAAGAAGACATTTGGCATTTGTTTTTTAGGGATTGGCTAGCTTCACTTAGCATAATCTGCTCTAATGCCATCCATTTCCCTGCAAATTCTATGATTTTGTCATTTTTTAATGCAGAGTAATACTCCATTGAGTAATTCATTTTCTACCCAGGATTTATTTAGCACCCACATACCAGGCAGTAAGGAAAAGGTACTAAACAAACCAGACCAAAAAAAAAAAAATGCTGTCCTCATGGAGTATACATTTAGTGGGAACAAGGAGGATAAAATACATAGTACTGTTGTCCATCAGTATTTGAGAGAGGTTGTTCCAGAATATCTAAGGATATCAAAATCTACACATGCTCAAATCCCTTATATAAAATGGAACATTATCTGCATGTGACCTACATATATTCTCTTGTATACTTTAAACCATCTCTAGATTACTTATAATATCTAAGACAACATAAAATATACATAATGGTCCTAATACACTGTAGGTATCACACAGTATTGTTTAGGGATTAATGTCAAGAAAAGTCTCTAGACATTTAGTACTGTTTTAATTTTTTCCCTGAATGCTTTTAACCCCCAGTTAGTTTAATCTGCAGATAGAGAGGGCTGACTGTACATTATAAGGTCATAATTGCTAAGAAGAAAAATGATCAGGGAACAACAGGGAGTATTGACAGGGGTAGTCAAGAAAGGCTTGAAGAGCTGCTGTTTTGAGTGCATCTAGTCTATATACTTGATGGGTTAGAGCAAAGAGACAGCCCAAGAAATCAAACTGTTTATACTCATGGAATATCCACACGTCATGAACTTATGGTGGTAATTGTCACATTTGTTCTTCAGAGATAGTAACATATCCTGTTCTCTATGAGAGAAAATTAGAAGAAAAGTAATGTACATTTTCCAGTTAGATAAAAGCACACCTTCAAGCAAATCCCTTTGAAATGTTGCCCAAAATAACAAAGGAATAAAAAGGTATAAATTCATAAGGACCAAAAAAAAAACCAGAAGAAATAAAAATGTCAACAGTGAAAACAAAGGGACTGAGAAGCTTACATACCACAGTATTTTTATGGAGGGAATACTATCTTAAGTACATGACAAGATACAGGAAAGACAAATAATGCAACAGTACTAACAAGCTTCTCAAAAGAGATTTTAAAAACTACTGTAGGGAAAATGTAGAGCTTACCCTAGAAAGAACAGAAAAGAACAATTATAGGAGAACTTTTAAAAATGAGTCACTGCCAAACAGGTAAGCAAGAGTCCTGCCACTCTAGAAGACCACTCATCCTGATGTTAAATCAACACAGAGCAGAAGTAGCAAAGAAAGTAGAACTGCCAGAACTAGGCGTATTTCAAAGAAAAAGATAAAGTTGCCTTACCTTCTACACTTTTTTGGTTACCAAAAGCCAAACCACAGAACAAGGAAGACTGTAATAAGTATAATTTTATTTGAGTGCTTACAGAAAGCATTGGAGGAAGGGGATATGGATTAAACCACCAGCTTTCTTAATCACATATAAATTGCAAAAACAAAGAACCACCAAGAAGCTGGGGGAAAGCATTCTACAAGATAAAAATCAATGAGCAGGAAATAAGACTCCTCTTGCAGGTCTTAAAACCTAACAGAGCATAGTGTTGCAAAATCTTCCTTAACACAACACAACACCTAGGAAATAATAGCAGAAAATCTTTCTGCTCTCAGAAAATTAAGATTACCCTATTTTTCTATGATTCATTCAACCTTTTTATAGAAATTAACCCTCCAAATGCTCAATGCAAATAAATAATGCTATAGAAATGTTACTTAAAAGGGAGGGGGAATAACACAGCTCTTATCTGTTACACTTTCACACATTCTGCAAGAGGCTGTTATAAAGATAATGTGCATCAAAGTCTCCTTAAAGAGATTTTTTAAAATCAAGTCCAAAAGAACCAATAGATGCCCAGGTTTCAGGAGTGCACTGAAGATTTATTAAAGTTTTCACATTTGTTTATTTTCTGCCCTCTATAAGATGATTGAGAAATACTTAAGAATACAGACATGCTAAAAAGAACAAGAACTAATATAAACACATAAGTAACAGGTAACAAAAAGATTTTTCAGGAATACCATGTTAAATTTTATAATTACTGATAAAATACTAAAAGTATAAGCTAGGCACTTCTCTTATTTCTTAAATAAAAATAATTATATGTAATACAAGCCTTTTATCTTTATGGATATTATTCACCGGGTGAAAAAAAACTTAACATATAGAGTGTATATATCTTACCTATTAAAGATTTGATATTTTCTAAGATTAAATCACTAGTAATATTTCCAGATAAATCTTGCCCCAATTCAGCAATCAGCTTGGCATAACCTTCATTTTCTTCTCTTAACAAATTGAATTTTTGTTGCTTATAACTGAAATCAGAGAAATATCATTAAAGAGAAAATTTGAATTTCAATTAACAAGCTTGTACAGAAGAGTATATTCTTCTCATTGAATATCTCTAACTTAAAACAATCATAAAAATGGCTATTGATAGACAGTTAACCTCATTGTGTCTCTTTTAGTATAGAAAGCAACAGTAGTTCATAAAAGAACCCTAACATTACTTACATGGGGAATACAAGTAACAAAAGGAAAGAATATTACTAATACCAAGGAATAATAACAAACCATTATTTCCATTATTGATAAAGAATATATAGAATATGGTCATAGCTATGAAATTATTTTATTGCTAATAATACAAAGCATTGAGTATTATTTTAACTTTATAATGGACAAAATTAACATTGGTTTCACACATGTAAAACCCACTGCCAACTCAATAATCTTAGGCTACTTTTAGAAGGCAAAAAACACAAGACCCACACTAATCACAAAAAAATACTTCAAAGTACACTTAGAAACTGCTAGTATTTAAAATGAGAAAGTACATTCAGCTATTTGATCTGCAACATAAGATATATATACTTACAAAAGTTTTGTCTTGATTTTAACAGACTTTTGATTGAATTGCTGTGATTGTTTGATAAGCCCTAATGATTCCAATGTTTCTGGATCCAGGCGTTCCTTTAGAACTGTGTCTGAAACTAAATACTGTATTAAAAAATAATTAAAGAACTTTTATTCTTTAGCATTCCAATGATGCATCCACAATCTTAAATATATTAAAAATAACTTTTTTATAAGAATACAAAAAACACAAATTATAATTTGCAAAAAGGCTTGGAAAGTCTAGTGAACAAAAAATGACTACAAGTAATGAAATATATAGTATACAGCTCTTTCCAAAAATTTACTTAAAAATTATAAGCATGCTATACACTGCCATCAAACAATAAGAACTACAGATGAAATTCTCATTGAGTCTGTCTTAACTGAATTTTCACTTAAGATAATACAGTACGTACTTTGGCCTCCTCTAGTTTCTACTGTAAGTCAAATTCCAACAGCAAAGACAGGATATTCTTCAAGGTCAGAGTAATGGCATTCCTACTTGGTTCCTAGACAATGATTATAACAAGTTCTAGAATTTATTATTTTTAAACTACCTCCATCTTGTCCTTGCCTAATAAAGCGTTTATGAAAAAATTCAGTTTAAAAGCTATCTACAACCATTTCAACTTACTTTATTTATAAATGCTTACCTTTTTCTTTGTTAGGAACTTACTAGGTCAGGAATATCACTGAAAAGTTTTTCTTATACAGTTTAAATGATTTGGTAACAAGCTTATGTCATAGAAACAGCATGTCTAATTTCATGAAACACTCAATTCCAAAACCCAAATCTCACCTTATATTGAAGTCCATAGCATGTCAATATTCTTGTCCATTAACGTGAGTAACTGTGATTATAACTTTTAAATGAAAAATTTAGAAAAGGAACATATTTTTTTTAAAACTTACCAAACATGCTAATACCAACTGTGTAAAATAGTCTCTCTTGCTTTTTTCTTCTAAACAATTTGTCTCAATATCTATAATGATGAAAAAGAAAGATTAAAAATTTGACTAGACTTCCTTAGCACTAAAATAAATTGCTTATTTTTTAATGACTAATTTTATTTTTGAAATTTTTTTAGATGTTGGTGGACCTTTATTTTATTCATTTATTTATATGTGGTGCTGAGAATCAAACACAGTACTTCACACATGCTAGGCAAATTCTCTACCACTGAGCCACAACTCCAGCCCCAAGACTAGCTAATTTTAAAATGCTTCATTCTGAATTTGGAAAAATTTAGAATCACAGTAACATGAGATATCTTTCATATGTATATGAATGCTTTAATTTCTCCTGATATTAGAGAGTGACCCTATCACCTATGATATATCCATAAAAGTAAGTTGGTCACACAGGAACAACCTGCTCTGGCATTAGAAGCAACATAGCTTAAAAATATATATATACTGTTTTCACAGCTGGGCACAGTGTCACATATCTGTAATCCCAACAACTCAAAGAGGCTAAGGCAAGAGGATTGCAAATTTAAGGCTAACCTCAGCAACTTAGCAAGTCTCTAAGCACCTTAGGGAGACCCTGCCTCAAAATGAAAAGGGTGAGATCAGTAGTAAAGCACCTCTCGGTTCAATCTCCAGTCCCAAAAAATAACAATAATACTATTCTTAAAAAAGGGAAATATTCAAGTTTAATTATCACTTCTTGGAAACACTAACAAAGGGATGATTTCCTTTATTGCAAAGTTGAACTTGGTAATGACAAAATATCTTTTAATTTGAAAGATCCTCTAACTCTCAAACCTCTGACCATGGCCACTTGCTCAAGCTAACATATTCTAAGTTACCTGGCCACCAACATTATGAAAAGACAATACTAAAAGATACTTAACATCTTATTTTGAATGACAATTCTAGTCACTAAATTAAAAATTATTCATATTTATGTTTTCTTTCTACTGAAATATTTAAAACCAGGACCTCCCTGAGTTTCAACAAATTATTCAGAAAGCTTGTCAAGCTAGTTCTGGATTTGAGATGTGCAGAAATAAAACAATTGGTGGTAAATGCCAAGCATCAAAAATTCCAACCAGGATTGGCAGAAAGGCACACAAGGCTGATTTCAGGATTATTGCTCTAACTGATTACATACTATAAGCCTATCTTTGAATTTGATAACTTAGAATATTAAAAAGGCACCAATTTTAGTGAAGTAATAAAAATTGGTCTCTATGTGGTCTCCCAAAACAACAGAAGTCCTTTCACAGCTTTGCTTAGTTTACTTTCTATTGTCAAGACCGAAAATCAAAAGAAAGGGGGATTTATCATCAAACATAACCATATTTTTCTGGCCCTTTTTCATCTTTCCTTCTTCAAGAGTTGCCATTTCTCCATATCCTGGCCACTACAAGTAAGCACAAAGCCAGCTCAAGTGTATTAAGGAAATGTTAAGGGTTGGGGATATGGCTCAGTGGTATAAACACTTGTCCAGCATGTGTAAGGCCTTGTGTGCACTCTGTTGCACCAAAGAGGGGGGGTGGGGTTAGGGTGTAATCTATGCATGCAAAATGCAATATGATCTCCAATTTCTCATTAAGACTTTTTAGTCTGTTTGTATCTCTCATCAGGGACTCACTTTTCTCACACTATTAATCTGTTCTTCTGGTTCTTCCTCAATCTAGAACTTTAAGGATACTGACCTGAAAGGGCTGAAGCTAGTCTGTAATCACTCTTTGAACCAATAACTACTTATCCTCCAGGGCCCTTAAGTCCATAATATTCACTCCCCAAGGTCCTTAAGATCAGAGAACCTATGAACAGATTCATTTTCTTCAAGTCAAGGCTGCTCTCCTCTCAGCCACCTAACATGATGATTATGATATCATTATCTCAAGTTCTGACCATATGAGCAAATGCTTAACAGGACCACAGTAAATTTTCAGTAAGTTCTTTTTAATTTCCCCTTCAATTTTAATAAAAAGCCCAACCATTTCCAACTCTTGTCCTCAGTATCTCAGAGGTCACATCAGCACATCAAGTTACAACAGAGTCCTGCTTTCAGGTTACTACAGCTTTCACACTCCCTTCAAGTTATTATGTGAACCTGGAAATTACAGCACCCTTATAACTCTTAACATATTAGAAAGACAACATAGAAAAATCACTTCTCTGAACCTTATTTTCCTCATCTACATACCTACCTTACAAAAGATGCTATGAGGATTAAAATTAAATTAAATGGTTAATACAATACCTAAAACATACAAGGTGCTCCAAAAATAGCACCTACATCATCAGCATCATCGTTATCATCAGCATCATTACAGATAGCTCACATTCTTATTCCTATTCTCCTACCTTGGTCTGGGGTCACCCTTGGATTGTATTTTATTTTCTGCCAAGGGTTGGGGTGGGTGAGTGAGGGAGCAGGTGAGGGAAATTCTCTTTCCAACTGTGCCATCCTAATCTTGCTTGTAAAAATGGGCTGGATAAGCTAAAAGAAATTTCCCAAGAGAACCAGACATCATCTTAATGAATTCATGTTACCAATAAAAAGCAATGACTTGGGCTGGGGTTGTGGCTCAGCAGTAGAACGCTCGCCTAGCACATGCAAGGCACTGGGTTCAATCCTCAGCACCACATAAAAAAATAAATAAAATGAAGGTATTGTGTCCAACTACAATTTCATATGTATATATATAGTGTGTGTGTATATATGTACATATACACACATATATATATGCAATGACTTGTAACAATAATTCACATCACTAAATAATTATGAAGGGAAACTATATGCTAATAAAGTTAATAAAGACATTACTAGAACAAGTAAGCTGATAATTGATTACAAACTATGCTCTTGATTTTTTTGTTTGTTTTGGTGTGGTGGTGGTAGTGGAGATCGAGCCCAAGGGGCATTCTCCCAATGAACTACAGTCCCACCACCTTTTATCTTTTATATTTTGAGACAAGGTCTAAGTTGCTAGGGCTGGCCTCAAACTTGTAATCCTCCTGGCCTGGGTCTCCTGAGTAGCTGGGATTTCAGCAGGGCACCACGATGACCAGACACCTAACACTATTATTAAGGAACAATAGCTTTCACAAAACACCACCTACAAATCAGTCTTTCAGTCTTACAAATATATTGTTAAAAAAAAATCAAAATTGAAACTTGTTTCATATCATACTTTCTTATAAACTAACAAAATATCTTTAGCACTTATTTTAAAAATTAAGTTCAAAGGTTTTCTATTTGGCATCAATCAATCAATCCACCTGAGAGCCGGAACATGTACTTTATCTTCCAAAAAGGACAGTTTTGAGATTGAAAGAGGGCACTATCGATAATCATACCAGGAAAAATAAAACTAAAACACATGGTCGCCCTATCAATGGTTTGTTCTTTTCATTTATCACTCACAGTCCACATATAATTTGACCTGTTCCCAACATAACCACTATTATGAAATTTGAAACATCCCAAAAGATCAAGCACAGACATTTATATATTTGTTGAGATCAAATTCTGGACTCTCAGTGAAACATTTAATTTACCTAATTCTAGGGATTAAGATTAATGAGCTAAAATATTCATTACAGCTTGACAAACTCTCAGAGGATATCTTGTTTTACAGTGATTATCATAATGTCTAGAAATGTTTCCATTTGATTCAAAGTTTTAGGAAAAGCACAAAAGTGATGGGGGAAACAGTGTTCAAAGTTATTTTACTGTGAATCTAAAATTAGAAAAAAAATTGTAATCCACACTATTTTTTAAGTCTGTGCTTCCCATAGAGGGACACTACTTTTTGTTCTAAGTCAAAGAAATATTCCTTTTTTATCCTGCATGAATTCTTATTTATTCTGGACAAATAAAGAAGTTGCTATTTCCAAAGCAGGTTACTCATCCTCAAAAGTACTTTTGATTACTTAGGCTCTTTTTGCTCGTTCTAAAACGAAGAAGAATTAAGAGTTCAACAATAAAGTAAATATCTTGAATGTCCTAAGATTTTGACATCATTCACTGAAAACCTATTTGGCATAAATCAATTAAGTGACATTAATTATTTGGTTACTAACCTTTCAATAACTGAGAAGCTAAATGTTGGAAAACTTGGCTGTTTTTACTTGAAATAATTTAGCTTAAATTTATATGAATATATGTCAAACACTCAAAAAATTTGAATTATATTTTAAAACTATAAAGTGATTTACCAACATTTGTCTCAAAATACTATATTCTCTACAAAGTAAAAAAATTGCTTTAGATTTGTAGAAACTTTTACACACTTGTAAACTCTTTATTTTGAAAAAAACATTTTATTTAACATTAATTTATCAAACAACATACATTACAGGTGAAATAAAGATTTTATACCTACCTAATATGCAGAATACATCAGCAAGAATGGAAGGCATATCCTCACGAAATTCCTAATTTTAAAAATATATTTACAATAAATACCAGAATAATACACAACAAGTATTATGGTCTCAGAATAGCAGTACTCTTCAGTTAAACTCAAAAACTAACAAAATCCCAACATCACTAGGATAAAATTCTTCACGTCTCACAAATACAAAGAAAATAGGGAGAGAGAGAGGTAATGGTTAGATAAAAATGTTTAAATGTCTACCATGAAATAATCTGTTAAAAACAGATATGGGGGGGATGGGGCTGTGGTTCAGCGGTAGAGTGTTCACCAAGCACGTGCAAGGTGCTGGGTTCGATCCTCAGTACCACATAAAAATAAATAAATAAAATAAAGGCATTGTGTCCAACTACAACCTAAAAAAATATTTTAAAAAGATACCTGAACAAGTACCTCAGGTAAGCAATGAAATTTAGAGTACCTCATACCTACCTAAAGCAGAACTATTAAGAATGATACATTTTTTTATCCAAACTTTAAATGTTGTTGTGCTCATGCCTGAGTCAACACTTGATCTATGCAAAAATCAGTGATTCAAGCTGGCTCAGTGGCACACACCTGTAATCCCAGCAGCTCAGGAAGCTGAGGCAGGAGGATCACAAGTTCAAAGCCAGCCTCAGCAACTATGAGGCACTAAGCAACTCTGTGAGACCCTGTCTCTAAATAAAATACAAAGTAGGGCTAGGGATGTGGCTCAGTGGTTAAATGCCCGAGTTCAATCCCCAGTATGAAAAAAAAATCATAGTGATTCAGAACATCAAAAAAATCTAAAAACAATATAAAACTAATTAACAGAACTCAAAATTCTCTGAAGATGAAAATAATTATCAAAAACTATTTTTCTTTATACACTCAAATCCTCTGCTTCTGAATGAAAACATCAGCATTATTCTGTATTTGTCTCCTGACTTCCTACTCCCATGCTCAATTTTAGAACCATTTGCCAACCAAGGACCATGGTTCAATTATAGCAATTATAGTTTGCTAGCACTACAGTAACTCCAAAAATAGCATATTTTCAGACACTATAAGAAAGAAATTCTAAAGAAAACCAAGCAACTGCAAGGAGACACACAAAATACATTTCTGTGGCTAAGACACTGGACCCTGTGTAGTGCTATGAGAGCCAGGACAAAGACAATCAGCTGTAAAAGCATATACAAAGATATCACTAAATAATCAAAAAGAAAGGAGACACTAAGTCCAAGCACACATACATAACACTTACTTGGACTATTTACTATTATTAAATGGGAAAATAGTTATATTCCATAAACACACTAAAACTTATATCAATGCCCAATTTACAGAATGATATCATCTTCATGGTCAACCCAATTTAGTGAAGTTTCTCAAGGGCGGGCTATGAATTCTTAACTATATTTGATTGCCAAGTACTAAGGCTACCTGAAGACCAAAAATGAATCAATGCAAAAATTTTCAAACATGGAATGTTGGTTGTTTAAAAACAATACCATTCCAGCTGGGTGAGGTAGCACACATCTGTAATCCCAGTTAATCAGGAGGCTGAGACAAGAGGACTGCAAGTTCAAAGCCAGCCTTAGCAATTTAGCAAGGCCCTGTCTCAAAATAAAATTTTAAAGGGGAGGGGGGTGTGCTAGGGATGTTGCTCAGTGGAGGAGCACTTATCTAGCATGCACAAAGCCCTGGGTTCAGCCTCTAGTATGGCAAAATAAAAAAGCAAGAGACCATTCCAACATAGATTCTGCAGGTATCAGCTGCAGACAATCTAGGTATAAGAGAAATATCAAAGCCATACCATTCAAAACACACCAAAGAATGGGGGGCGGGGGGAGAGAACCACAATGCGCTTAGAATTTCCTAAAGAATTGTGTACAACTACAATGCACCAATGGAAAAATGGGCAGGGGGATTTCCTTAAGAGTATTCCAGGAAAGCACAAAAATCATACAAAAGAGATAGTCTCCCAAAACAGAAAAAGGATTCAGAAGCTTAAATCAACACAACAAGTGAAATTCATACTGAGACAAAAAGCCCCAGATTCCCAACTCAATATAAAAGCTGATCTGAACTGGACAAGTATTTTTATTTGTAAAAGTCTAAAAATCAACCTAAGTAGCAACAGACTAACATGCCAATTGTAAAACTTGAATCATAGCTACTGGGTTCAATCAACCCCTCTTATACTTTGACAGCCAATCTTCCAGTTCAAATACAAACTATCATGTAAAGCATCTGGTCTGAATCTTTTTTTGTTTTGTTTTGTTGGTTGTAGATGGACACAGTACTTTATTTTACTTATTCAATTTTTTATGTGGTGCTGAGGATCGAACTCAGTGCCTCACATGTACTAGGCAAGCACCCTATCACTGAGCCACAATCCCAGCCCATTCTGGTCTAAATCTAACTTTAATTCTAGAAGTAGAATTAGCTAACTAAAGGTTTAAAAAAATCTAATATTTTCTAAAACAAACAGCAAGCAGGTGAACACCAGAAATACATGTTAGAGCCATGGAACCACAATTTAAAATAATTTAATACTCAATTTTAAAAATAGTTAATTTTTAAACTTAACTGCAAACAAAAAACAGCTCATTATACTTTAATTAGGAGAAAATATTTTAGCCAACTTATTATTTACAGCAGCATTTTTCATTAAGGGTACCTAGACTTTGTTATCGTGCACTTTTTTGCTCTTCCAATTTCCCTAACATTTTCTGCATTACTTACAACCAGACAGAAAGATTAAAATACGTTTATTGCTGTCTAGCAAAAATAGCTTACCAATATTACCTTAAAAAACAAACTACTATAATTTTGAGTAAAATGAAACCTAAGCTACACACACTTGAAAGATCATTGTATCAGCTGGGCATGGTGACACACACAGGCCTGTAATCCCAGTGATTTGGGAGGCTGAGGCAGGAGGACTGCAAGTTCAAAGGCAGCCCTAAGCAATTTTAGCAAGACCCTGTCTCAAAAAAACTTTTTTTTTTAAAGGGATGGGGATGTGGCTCAGTGGCTAAGCACCCCTGGGTTCAGTCCCTGGAAAGATCTTTATATTAAACTCAAAAGGAGATATGCAACAATTAAGTTTTAAACATAGATATACTTACACTAATGTCATTAAGAACATTAGATGCCTGTTCGTGCTTTAGATTTCCTTTAATGACATGGTATGACAACTCATAGAGAGCTTGCTGGAAATCTGTTAAACACAAAAGAAATAGTTGAAGGACACAGTCTTCTGAACATGATAGGCAGACTTTTGGGGGAAATCTACATTTCCTACATCTCAGAATTACTATAAACATCAATAATAAAAAGAAAAATCTACTTCTAATGTTTTTATCTAGTAGTTTATACTTTCATTTTTTACAAAAATCCAATGCTAATGTGTTCTTTTACTTATGTCTACAGACTCCACATATTTACATCAACTGTGCATATTGTTTGGTATTTTGATTCCCCTACAACACTTCTAAAAACATTTATTCATGCTACTGTAAGGGGGCAAATAGATGAGGATGGTGGGAACATGAGGTTAAGAGAATAATTCTATAAAATAAGCCCCCTGTACTAACTCCCCACATGCTTTCTTTGCCAAAAAGCAATCTGCCTACAGCCCCACCTGGCCTGAGGGGACAGGAAATGTCACATTCCTCAACTAACTCAGGCAGGGGGCAGAAGGCCTGGCATTAAGTGTAGATAATGAAAGATGGGGGTGGAGAAAGGATGATGGCTGGTTATCACTGGGTTGCTAAAAGCTAACCCCTGGGATCACACTTCCCAGATCTAACACCTCCACACCTCCAGGGATCAAATTTCCCAACACAATGGATTACACCAGTGCTGCTCCTTATTGCCCTTAGGCACATACAAGGAGAAAAGATAGAAGGTGGGAGGAGATTCTGGGGTCTATAACAGAGCAAGACACACCCACATCCATAAAATTGCAGCAGCCCCATGCATTATTAATTATCAGCCCCATTTCCTGAAAAAAAAAAATCTTTTGTTTTCGGAGTGCAGAGTTAGTGGTTAAGTGGACACCTTCTGCTGGCCATCTTCAGTTCCACACACTAAAAACTTTACCTCTTTCTAACCACTAAAATCAGGAAAACAAGCACCTCTAAAAACACTTATATAAAATAAATCCTATTATAATTCCCTTTTGAGGGAAATCATAATTTTTCAGGGCAAAACAGCAAGCAAAGAATGAAATATTTAAAAATCTTCTCTCCTGGTATGACTACTATTTACAAAACAGGGACATAACAGATATCAAAGCATGTATCAATCTCCTTTTTACCAATAAAAACATGATTTTACAATGAAATAAATTTGCCCATTAAATCATTTGCTAAAGAAATAGAACTAAATTATTCCAATTCTCTATAGGAAATCATTACATATATTCTGCCTTTTTACAACTATGCCTTCACAGTGCTTATAACTATATTTTAAAACAGAAAGTGCCAGGCATGGTGGTACGTGCCTGTAATCCCAGCAGCTCCAGAGGCTGAGTTCAAAGCCAGCCTCAGCAAAAGCGAAGCACTAAGCAACTCAGTGAGACCCTGTCGCAGGGATGAGGATGGGCTCAGTGGTTGAGTATACCCGAGTTCAATCCCCAGTACCAAAAAGGAAAAATTTCTACCTGTTGGTACGGTAGAAACATGACATCAATTTCATGCCTTCCATTTTCATTAATAAAACATCTTACCACACATAATATTTATTTCAAATTATCCAGACAGCTACGATTTGGGTAAGAGGTTTACTGGGGAACTGAACCCAGCCAGAGGTTTTTGTTGTTGTTGTTTTGTTTTGTTTTGAACTGAGCGACATCCCCAACCCTTTTTATTTCTTATTTTGAGTCAAGATCTCACTAAGTTGTTTAGAGCCTCGCTGAGTTGCTGAAGCTGGCCTTGAACTTGTGATCCTCCTGTCTTAGCCTCTAGAATCCCTGGGATTACAGATGTACACCAAGGTGCCTGGCTAAAAAATATTTTTAATAAAAGCAATCACTCAGAAGGACAAAACAGCTGATTATCATAAACTACGATCCCATAAGAGTTATGTCCCCTAAAGATCATGGGGGCTCAGGGAATTCTCTTTTATCACAGAGAAAAATTTAAATAGAAAACAAATGGGGTCATCTTGCTAACACTGATGTGACATAAAAACATTCACATTATAATCAGTAAAGTAGCAAAGATAGTCCCCAATTCACAAGTTTTCTAAATGCTTATTTAAAAGTGGTTAGGAACTCCCATTGTGTTTATCTAGAGTAATAGTAAGTGATATTTTAAGTCAACCAGGCTAATCACACAAAAGCATGTAAAATCTATACTGGAGTCAAAAAGAAAATTTTACAATGGTGGGAGAAATTTATGTTTTTTGTTTTTTGAGAGAGAGAGAGAGAGAAAATTTTTTAATATTTATTTTTTAGTTTTTCGGTGGACACAACATCTATATTTTATTTTTATGTGGTGCTGAGGATCAAACCCAGGGCCCCGCGATGACAGGCGAGCGCGCTACCGCTTGAGCCACATCGCCAGCCCGGGAGAAATTTATAATTACACACACAAAAAAAAAAAATTAACAAAACACTTTCTATGCCATTAGTGTTATGTTCTAGCCAAGAAGTTGCCTACATTTTGCCCGTGTCCTGAGACTTTCTGTGGGGCTGATTTTAAAAGTGATGGACTAATTCTTAATCTGACATAAGAAATTTCTAGGCAGGATATTATTCAGGCAGTGGCATGGGTATTGCTGGAGGCTTTCAGCCAAGTTTATTGCAATATTCAGGAACACAAAGCACAGCGGAAAGATTTGAAAACCCTGGACTTGAAAGGTGGGAGTAAAACTGGAGCTAAGGAAGTAACAGTTGTTAAAGATATCAGGACCATTAAAGAAATGTTAAAAACTCTGCCCAGAGACAAAAAGAAAGACGGCTTGAGGGCATCACAGGAATTAGCAAGACCACATCCATCTTAGGCTCAAGGGAGTTTAAGAAAAAAATGAATCTATAGGTAAATGGCAGAAAGATCAACAGAAGAAAGGGAACAGAGGTGGGTAGAAGGGGAAAGAGAGGTACTGGGGTCTGAATTAGAACAAGACATATTCCATGTTTGTATAATTATGTCAAAATGGATTCTACTATTGCCTGGTGTAAAGGCACACACTTGTAATCCCAGCAGCTCAGATGTGCTCCAGATGGTGGACACAGAACTGCAGGACTTGTTTGCCCAGCTGGATTTTGGTCTTGTTTTGGTCCCATCCCTTCTTTCTATGCCCCTCTTTTTTCTAAATAGAAATGTAACTTTATACCTTTACATATATGACACCAATAAATTGATTTTGATTTTTTTCTAAGGAGCTCACAATACAAGTCTGCCCTGAGTCTAAGAGACTTTGGACTTGAACTTTTGGGCAATGCGTAAACTGCATTGAGACTATAGAAACTCTTGGAAATAGACTAACTGTACTTTGCATTGTGAGATAAGTCTGTACTTCTGGGGGCCAGAGGTAGAACATTATAGTTTAAGATATAAGGTGTCCCCCAAGAGCTTATGTGTGAGACTATCCAAGAACATTCAGAAGTGAACTGAATGGGTTGTCTCACTGAGATCCCTGAGGAATGGAGCCAACTGTCTATCAACTGAGTCGTCTGAAACCATGAGCCGCCAAATAAACATTTCCTCCTCTAAAATTGTTCCTATCTGTGTTTTTAGTCACAGCAACGAAAAAGATGACCAAAACAACACCAGTTCTCGGTTATGTCTAATGTCACTAGTACTATTCATGATTATAAACCATCATCACATTGTTGTTTTATTGGTGAAGGTCAGGGATAATTTAGAAAAGGAACAAGCAGTGTGTACCTGAAATGAAATTAACAGCCTGCCTGAAATGAAATTAATTCGAGGGAGGGATAGAAATGAAAGGTCAAAGGGAACACTACACAAACTTAATAACCCAGAACAGAACAAAGACAATTCCAAAGAAATGGCATCGACTCGGTTTTCTGCATGGACTACCAAATGGGGAACAGACCGAAGCCTAACTATTGGCAGAGATCAGCCAAAATGCACATGTGTTGAAAAAGCAAACAGGGTTAAAAAAAGAGCACTCACTGGCTGTTCAGCCAATGAGGCCACATACATAACTATTTTTGGTTTCACACATGAATCAAAATAACCATAAAAATTAACAATGATCCAACAGTTATTAAAGATCCACAGTCCCACTTAAAACTGAAAGAGTAGTAATGATGTGTTATATTAACATCATGGGTTTTTGTTTTTTGTTTTTTTTTTTTTTGGTTTTGTTTTTTAAGGACTCTCTTTTCCATCAAGGTTTCAAGCAAAAATCAAAGTTAACTGAGAAGTTAGAAAGTGATTTTAAGTGTGGGGGAGACAAAAATTAAGTATCCGAGTGTTTTTGTTTGTTTTTGCAATGCTGGGCTTGAACCCAGGGCTTCAAACATGTTAGGCAAGCACTTCATCACTGAGCTACACCCCCAAGTGTTTTTATGAAGAAATATTTTTATACATCCTTAATTTCTGGCAGTCAACTGACTTACTCAAACAAGAACATGTTACCTTAACCACAAAAGTCTTTATGAGTGATCACACAATCTTTTTTTTCTTTCAGTGCTTGGGATTAACCCCGAGCCTCACGATTGCTAGGCAAGTGCTCTATTGCTAAGCTAAACTCCCAGTCCTTAATTATACAATTTTATAAGTAGGATAAACAAGTTAATAATATTAGGGGGGGTTAGTACGCTAAGGATATTAAACCAAAAATGGCTCTTTGATTAAAAAAAATACTTTCCACTAAAGCATATAAACATTCCTTTTTTCTGGGGAGGTGGGGGGTAGGGTCTGAAGTCGGGGCACTCAACCATTGAGCCACATCCCCAGCCCTATTTTGTATTTTGTTTAGAGACTGAGTTGCTTAGTGCCTTGCTTTTGCTGTGGCTGGCTTTGAACTTGCAATCTTCCTGTCTCAGCCTCCCCAGCCACTGGGATTACAGGCTTGCACCACTACACCCAGCTAAATGTTCTTCAAAAAGTATATCCTCTTATGTTAAGGTAATATTTATTTTTTTATAAAAATGAAAGTAAACATCTATTGGAAAACATTCTGTCCTAATCTTCTACTCACAAAATCATAATTTAAATAACCAAAATAAATTTTACATATTGATTTTTAAAAATAGAATGTTGATTGTAAAAGTATTTTTTCATACTAAAAACACTGTGGGTTTTATGCTCAACAAAAGCTACATGTGAAAATGCTTAAAACTTAATTGATACAATTGCTTTTATTCTTGCCCCTCCTTTGACAAATCCAATACCTATTTCTAAATTAATAAATGTTTAATAGTAAAATCCTTCAAAATTCAAATCTACATCCAATTTAATTATATAACATTTTACATAATAAATCATATTTGTGTGATATGCAGTAAACAACTCCTTTGCTTTTCATGTTTTCCATGACAACTGCCTTTAACAAGATCCCCAGGTACCACCTGAACATAATCAGCTTTAGTAAAAACACTGAACTCTGGAAATTTTCTACTACAAACAAAAACAGTTTTTCTTTCCAGACTAGTTTTTTCTCAACTTTATGATTGGTACAGCTAACTGCCAAAATTTAAGTAAATATACAAAGTCCCAATTATAAAAATTAGTTAACAGCATATGACTATAATGCAGGTCAAATACAAGATGTATAGTCTAACTATAATTTTAATCCTGAGTGTAATGTATTCATATAAATGCTTTACATAATGTGGACTCATACATTTGGTTTTCATATATAAAAATGAATGGAAAGCAGGATAGTACAAATTTTAATCAAGCCAAAAACGACAGCTATGAAACTTTTTTAAATCTTACCTCTATAAGTCGAACTATCATGGCTTTTATTTTCACTGAGAATCCGGCATAAATGCAAACTAGAATAAAACAGAAAAAAAAATCTGTATCAATTTCCAATCCTAACACTAGAAGAGTCTTATAAAGCAAGTTATATCAGTTAAAAAAAATATGGAACTGGATGTGGTGGTCCACGCCTGTAATCCCAGCTACTCAGGAGACTAAAGCAGGAGGATCAAAAGTTTAAGGGCAGCCTCAGCTATTTACAGAGACCCTGTCTCAAAATAAAAACAAAACGGGCACTGGATTTAGTTCAGTATATATAGAGTGTTGCTGGGGTGGGGTTCAATCTCCAATACTGCAGGAGAGAGAAAATAGAAAGATTAGGGCAAAAGCAGCATTTGAACAAATGATAAGAAACAATTCAGTTTTCCAGAACTGAAGCAAAATCTACATCTGGGAATATAATAGTTAAGCTACAGAAAACCAAAGACAAAATTTTTCAAGCACCTAAAGGATAAAAGACAAGATTATATCATCATTAGAGGACTTCACAAAGTAAAAAATTTAAAAAAAAAAAAAAAACTAAATGCCAGAGATAGTAAAGATAGAGATAGTGGATATTCACGGTGCAGAAACAAAGTATCTGCAAATGTGAATTCTACACCCAAAGAAAATAGTTCCAAAAAAAGGCAAACTAAAGACTGAACTTCAGTCAGTCACAAAGGCATACATCTATAATCCCAGAGACAGGATGATCAAAAGTCCAAGGCCACTACATTTTGGGATCAAATTTTTATCATACACAATCAGATAGAGCACTAATCTCTAGGATATATAAACACAAAAATCTTAACACCAAAAAAAAAAAAATACTTCTCAGAAGATATACAATCAGTCAACAAATATATGAAAAAATGATCAACATCTCTAGCAATTAGAGAAATGCAAATCAAAACTACTCCTCTAAGATTTCATCTCACTCCAGTCAGAATGGCAGCTATTAAGAATACAAACAACAATACGTGTTAGCAAGGATGTGGGGGAAAAGGCACACTCATGCACTGCTGATAGGACTGAAAACTGGTGCAGCCAGTATGGAAAGCAGTATGGAGAATCCTTGGAAACCTGAGAATGGAGCCACCATTTGACCCAGCTATCCCACTCCTTGGTCTATACCCTAAGGACAGCATACTACAGGGACACAGCCACATCAATGTTTACTGCACCACAATTCACAATAGCTAAACTGTAGAACCAACCTAGATGCCCTTCAGTAGATGAATGGATCAAGAAAATGTGTTATATATACACAATGGAATATTATTCAGCATTAAGAGAGAACAAAATCATGGCATTTGCAGGTAAATGGATGGAGTTGGAGAAGATAATGCAAAGTGAAGTTAGCCAATCCCAAAAAACCAAATGCTTTCTCTGATTTAAGGCTGATGATTCATAATGTGGTGGGAGTGGGGGGCATGGGAGGATTAGATGTACTCTAGATAGGGCAAAGGGGAAAGGGGAAGGAAGGAAGGTAGGGGGCATGGGGGTAGGAAAGATGGTGGAATGAGATGGACATCATTACCTAAGTACATGTATGAAGACACAAATGGTATGACTCTACTTTGTGTACAACAAGAGATATGAAAAATTGTGCTCTATATGTGTAATATGAATTATAATGCATTCTGCTGTCATATATAACAAATTAAAATGAAAAAAAAAAAGTCCAAGGCCAGCCTCAGCAACTTTGTGAGACCCTAACTCAAAATTTAAAAAGAGGCTGGGAATGTAGCTCAGCAGCAATATGCCCCTGGGTTTAATTTCTAGTTTAAAAAAAAAAAAAAAAAAAAAGATCAAACTTCAAAAAACCAAAATAGAGTTTACGCATTAAATGAAATGCTTAAGGAACTTCCCCACTCTTTTTTTGCAGTGCTGGGTCTCACAAACAGGTCTCCAGAAAGCTAGGCAAGCACACTAACTGAACTACCGATCCACCTCCAAGCCCTAAGGATATTATTTAGGCAGGATAATAAAGATTCCAGATAGAACCTTAGAGTTACAGTAAAGTGATGAGGAAAAATAATAAACATATAGGTAATTCTAAATGAATGTTGTTATCATCATCATCATGGAATTTAAATACATACAGTATTAAATATATAGATATAGTTAGAAAAATAATACCAAAATATATCAAGACTAAATTAAACTTATCCCAAACACACAAGGTTCTTTCAAAGTAATTTACACCACTGTTTTCTAATTGTCTTTTTTTTGTGTTTTTTTCCCCCACATTATGGGGTTAGGGATGTAGCTCAGTGGTAAAGCACATGTGCAAGGCCCTGGGTTCAATCCCTAGCACAGCAAAAAAGGAAGTAAAATCATATAATAGTTCAAAAGAAGCATGAAAAGCATCTGACAGGGGCTGGGGATCTAGTTCAGTGGCAGAACACTTGCCTAATATGCATGACACCCTGGATTTGCTCCCCAGCACCATGAGAAAAATATATATATAACAAAAGTCACTATTCATTCATTTTTTAATAATTTTTTAAAGTCTCTTAGGTGAACAATAGAAGGGAATTTATTTAATTCAATGAAGTAGCAGTTCTGAGCATGTGCTTCAACAAACCCAATCTCTGAGTTTCTCTGGAGATCTGCAAGGTCAAACTTAAATTCCTAATAATACCCAGACATCATTTTCCTTTATTGCTGTACAGATATTTGCATTAATAACCCAAGAGCAGTGAATGGTAAGACTGCTGGGTGCCTAGGCACGTACCAAGACAGTAGCACCAAACTGTCTTATTGACTTCTTCATGGTCAAGAACTCAAAGCAAATTAAAAAAAAGGCCAATCTAAAGATGTCACCAGTTTATTTCAGAATTTCCTTGGGGCTTGGGGTGTAATTCAGTAGTAGAGCAGTAAAGTACCTGTCTGGCATGCACAAAACCCTGGATTTGGACCCGAGTACCACAAAAGAATAAAATGAACTTGCATACAATTTCAATGTGGCTAGTGAGGCCTAGCTAGCCCTAAACTGTGTTGTTTGTTTGGAGGTTTGGGTTTTCTTTTTTCCTTTTTGTGTACCAAGGATTGAACCCAGGGGTGCTGAACCAAAGAACATTCCCCAGCGCCCCCTCCCTTTTGAGACAGAGTCCAAGTTGCCTAAGGCCTTGCTAAATTGCTAAGGGTAGCCTTAAACTCACAATCATGCCTCAGCCTCCCCAGTCACGATTATAGGAGTACACCACCATGCCCAGCCCAAATCTAATTTTAATTTTCAATTAAAAAAAAACAAATAAATGCCCTTGATGGGACTGATTTCAGCAATAACAGACTGGGAATCCCCAAAACTTCCTCCCTCCTATTAAAACATCCATTCAACAACACAAAAAACAATTCCCTTTATGAGGAATCTAGACACCAATTGAGAGACTCCTGTACCCAAGGCAAGTACAAAATCAGTCACATTGAAGCCAGCAAGAAAGTTCAGGGGATGTTCTCACCAGAGTTGCTCCCCACCCCACCCCAGCACAGTTACCATGTGATCAGGCAAAAACTCCAACACCTGAAGTCTCCCAAGGGAGAAAAACAGAAGACTGGACTCTATGTCGAAAGTGCTGAGCATTCCACAAAAGTAAACCAAGGGAGGAGTTTCTATCTTGCCTGTATTGGAATACAGACGGATCTTAGTAGCCTGAGCTTGGCATCATGCTATAGCTCCATAGGACCAATTGCTTCTTCCTTAGGGAAAACAGTAGATAATATGTCCAACATTCCATCTTTTGCTGGAACTGCAGAAGGGACTGGGCTGTGACTGGCCTGAATCAGGGTGCTAACAGGATCTGGCTTACTCAAGATATAGGGAGTGGGGGGCACTGAGAACATAAAAGGGGGCATGATACTTCTTCAAAGGACCAGTAGTATAATACATGAACACCAGACAGACCAAGACATCACAAACGCCCAAAAACAAAAAGAAACCAGCAATTTTCTTACTATAATGTACAAACAAACACAAATCCAGAGAAGACATACCCACAGAAAAGGTTTGAGAGGCTCCCACAATTCCTCAGCTGGACTGATAAAAGTTCTCCCCTTTATAAAGTCAGTCCATAAGGAGTATAAGGACTAGGAAAGAAAATTTGCATATTTTCAAATGTGCAAATACCAATACAAAGCTACAAGAAACATGGAGAAACAGGAAGACATGGCCAAGGACCAAAATAAATCTGAGTTACCCAAGAAAGGATTCAAAATAACTATCATAATGATGTTCAACAAGCTCAGGAAAATGATGTATGAACAAAACAACAATTTCAACAAACAGCAAATATTTTAAAAGAACCAGAGAGAAAGTCTGGAACTGAAGAATGCAAAAAACTGAACTAAACTGGGCGCAGTGGCGCAAACCCATAATACCAGCAGCTCAGGAGGCCAAAACAGGGGGATCCAGAGTTCAAAGCCAGCCTCAGCAACTTAGCAAAGCACTAAGCAACTCAGTGAGAGCCTGTCTCTAAATAAAATACAAAACAGGGCTGGAAATGTGGCTCAATGGTTAAATGCCCCTGAGTTCAATTCCCAGAACAAAAAAAAAAATACAAACTAAAAAAATCCAGTAAAGGAATTCACCAGCAGACTTTACCAAGCAGAAGAATCCATGAACTCAAAGACAGGTCAGAAATTATCCAGTCAGAGAACTGAAGTAGAAAAAAAGAATGAAAAAGAGTGAAAAGAACTTAACAGACTCTGGAACAATATTAAGTAAACCAATATATGCACCATGGGAGTTTCAGAAGAATGGACCATTACTTTGGTCGAAAACTTCCCAAATATGGATAACAGATATCCAGATTCAAGAAGCTCAAAGGATCCCAAATATGATAAACGCAAAAGGGTCCACACCGAGTCATATAATCAAATTCTCAAAAGTCAAGAACAGAAGACTTATTAATAGTAGTATGAGAAAAGTATCACATATGAGGTAAACTCTATTAATAATAACAGTGAATTTCTCAGCAGACAAACCATGAATACCATATTTGACAAAAAAAATATCATTCAAAACTGAGATTTTCTCAGATAAAAAAAAAAAAAAAGCTGAGGAAGTTCATCAATAGTGGACCTGCCTTACAAGAAATACTAAAGGAAGTCTTTCAAGTGGAAATGAAAAGGCTGTAAAGAGCAACACAAAAGCATTTGAAAATATAACTCACTGGTAAAGGTATAAATACAGGATACTATCACCCTGAAACATAAGTGATTTTTAATTCTAGTATAGACATTGAAAGACAAAAGTACAAATAAACTAACAAAAATATATTAATGGAGACACATATTATGCTTTACATAAATCCCATGGTAACCAAAAAGAAAATATCTACAGAATATACACCCCCCAAAAATGAGAATGCAATCATAGCATGTTCAGTAGAAAAAAAGAAGACAGCCACGAAGAGAAAAAGAACTACAAGACAAAATACAACATAATGGCAACAGCAAGTCCTTTTTTGCCAATAACTAAACATAAATGGATTTAACTCCATGTCCAAAAGACAGTAGCTAAATAGATTTTTAAAAATAATAAGATCCAACTATGTGCTATCTACAAGAAACTTATCTTAAATTTAAGGACAAAGATAACCTGAAAGCGAAAAAAAAAGAATAAAGGTATTCATGCACATGGTAACCAAAATAAGAGCATGAGTATCTATACTTAAAATAAATTTTCACTCAAAACTGTCACAGGAGATACAGACACTATTTAATAGTAAATTCACAAGAAAAATAATTATAAAAAATATATACACAACTATACCAGAGAACATAAATATATGAGACAAACATGGACAGCAGAGGGTAAAAGCAACACAATAATAGGAAATCTCAATAATGTATAGAACATCCAGACAAAAGATTAATAAGGACATAGGATTTGAATGGTACAGAACAAGTGAACCTAACACATATACAGAACATTCCCCCATCAGGAGAAAATACACTCTTTTCTAGCATACCAAAAAAGAACAAGAGAAAGAAAGAAAGAAAGAAACTTTCTCCAAGACACAGCACATTAGAGCACAAAAAAATTAACAAATTAAAGAAGTATGAAATCATACCAAGTACCTTTCCAGCCACAATGAAATAAAACTAGTTATCAATCAATATTAGAATGAATACTGGCAAATTCACAATTATGTGAAAATTAAACAACACAATCTTGACCAACCAATGGGTCAAAGGAAAAAAACAAAAGGGAAATAAGAAAATACTTTGAGACAACTAAAAAAAGCAACATAACAAAAATTATGAGAAGCAGCAAAAGCAGTACTAAGGAGGAGGTTTGTATCAGTAAATGGCTACATTAGAAAGAAGTTCTCAAGGACTGGGGATCTAGCCTGGTGGTAGAGCTGGCCCACCATGCTCTGAATTCAATCCCCAGCACCACTAGAGGGTGGAGGGGATCAAATAACAACCTAATGCAAAACCTGAAGGAACTAGAAAATGACAAACTAAGCCCAAAGTTAACAAAAGGAAGGAAATACTAAAGATGAGAGAATAAACAAATGAAACTGAGAAGGGGGGCAATCAACAAATTTTTGGTGGGAGAGGGGGTACTGGTGATTGAACTCAGGGGCACTTA
Organism: Marmota flaviventris; assembly: GCF_047511675.1. Lineage (NCBI taxonomy): Eukaryota > Metazoa > Chordata > Mammalia > Rodentia > Sciuridae > Marmota > Marmota flaviventris. The sequence goes on from NC_092518.1 coordinate 106,560,064, forward strand.
ACCACTGAGCCACATTCCCAACCCTACTTTGCATTTTATTTAAAGGCTGGGTCTCACTGAGTTGCTTAGTGCCTCACTTTTGTTGAGGGTGGCTTTGAACATGCACTCCTCCTGGCTACTGGGATTACAGGTGTGCACCACCGTGCCCAGCAATCAAAAATTTAATTTTTTGAAAGATCCAGAAAATTGGCAAATCTTCAGCTATGCAAAAAAAGAACAAAGATTCAAATCACAAATGAAAGAGGAGACATTATAACAAACATTACAGAAAAAAGATTATAAGAGACTACTATACTCTGACACCAAAATCAAACAAGAACATTAAAAGAAAATTACAACTGTTTTGTTTTTTTTTTTTTTTTTTTAATTGAACTCAGGGGCTCTCTACCACTGAGCCTCAGCCTCCCAAATCACTGGGATTATAGGCATGTGCCCAGTTTACAGTTCAGTATCTTTGATGAACACAGACTCAAAAATCCTCAACAAAATACTAGTAAAGCAAATTCAACAGCACATTAAAGGGATCATTCATTGGGACCAAGTGGGACTTACCCCAGGAATGCAAGATGGTTCAACATATGAAAATCCATCAATATAATAAACCACACAAACAGAACAAAGAATAAAAATTATGTCTGGCCTGGTGGCACACACCTGTAATCCCAGCAGCTCATGAGGCTGGGGCAGAAGGAACAGGAGTTCAAAGCCAGCCACAGCAATTTAGCAAGGTCCTAAGGAACTCAGCGAGACCCTGTCTCAAAATTTTTTAAAAAAATTAAAGACTTCTGGCTAGGGTAGAGTGCTCACTGTGTGAGGCCCTGGGTTAAATCCTCAGCACCATATTAAAATAAATAAATAAAATAGAGATACTGTGCCGAACTACAACTAAAAAATAAATAAATATTTAAAAAAAAATTAAAGACTGGGGATGTGGCTCAGTGGTTAAAAGCCCCTGGGTTCAATCTCGGGTACTTCAAAAAATAATAAAAATTATAAAATCATCTCAATAAATGCACAAAGTCTTTGGACAAAACAACACTTTCATGATAAAAACTAGGAACAGAAGGCCATTACCTCAACATAATAAAACCATATATGGAAAGCTCACTGTTGACATTCTATCCAATGGTGAAAAACTGAAAACCTTTCCTATAAGATCAGGAACATAACATGAATGCCCATACTCACTACTTTTATTCAACAGAGCAATTAGAAAATAAATAAAAGGCATCCAAATCAGAAAAGACAATGTAAAATTCTCTCTCTTCACAGATAGTATGATCTTCTTTGTAGAAAACCTTAAAAAGATTCTACCCAGGGGAGATGGACCCCAAATATAAAACAGCCAGCAAACCTCCCCAACCTCAAACATAGATGGGGACGATCTGTGTTTCGTTGATATGATCATCTAGCTTCACTGTGTATACCACAACTTGGTTTAGAAGATGTAATGTGGCATGTAGAGACTTTAAACAATTATACTCAAACTGCCCTCCATGATGTTGAGGAAAGTATCTCTCTCCTTAACACTGAAATAACACTTATGAAGAAGGCCATCTTACAAAACCGGATGGCTTTAGATGTCCTCACTGCTGCTCAAGGTGGTACTTGTGCCATTATTAAAACTGAATTTTGTGTTTACATCCCTGACAATTCTGGCAATGTGACTAATATCCTTAAAGATTTACATGCTCAGATAGAAGCCATGTCCTCGCCAACCTTGTCATGGGAACAATATCTTAGCTCCTGGTACTCTGGTACTTCCTAGTGGAAAACATTGTTAGTCTCTGTCATTGTCATTATACTTGTTGGCATATTCCTATGCTGTGGCATTTATTGTTGTATTAATCTAGTTCCAGTGCTAATAACTACTTGTTTCTCTTATAGACTACCCATCACTCAAATGGCCCTCCAGCCTGTTACTTCTCAATCGGACTTCTATCATGGACCACTCGATAGACCCGATTTTTAAAAAAGGGGAGATAGACCCGATTTTTAAAAAAGGGGACTCCAAACTGCTTGCTCAACACCACCCCCTTTCAGCTGGAAGAAGTCAGAATTGTCATCACCCCCTTTCCTTACAGCAGTAAGGAGTTCCCAAAATTAGAGGGGGGAATGAAGCCAGATTTAAAGATAGGTAGTTAGTGTAGACCCGGTAAACTGGGTCTAATATCGAGTAAGATGAATAAAATGCAGGCCATTATTGAGAATGGAATCCAGGAAACCAGAGCAGCACTTGGGAAAATTGAAATGTTAATGTCCCCAAGGCCCGGAACCCATTCTAAGGAACTGTTAATGAAACAGCTCCCAGCAAACAGAGAAATGCTGATCAAAAGCTGCCCCAGGCCCTTCCTGCCCAGATTACTCCTTCAGCCCACCTGTTCCCAACCCTTTGGGCCTTCCCACCTGCATTCAATCACTGCAAGATAGAGGGAAACGGAACAGGAATGAGGGGAAAGCTGAAAGAAGACCTTAGCTATAAAAGAGGGAAGACCTCCCACTTCCATGGATTCCACCTTTTGGGTCCCCTTCTTCCTCTGGGGAGAAGTCTTTTCTGCTGTCCTTTAATAAAGCTTCTACTTTCCACTCTTAAAAAAAAGATTCTACCCAAACAAAAAACTATTAGAATAAAGTTGCAGGACACAAAATCAATATACAAAAGTTATAGCAATGTATTGGTGGTGCACCCATGATCCCAACTACTCAGGAGGCTGAGGAAGGAAAAGCCCAAGTAGGAGGCCAGGCTGGGCAACTTAGCAAGACATTGTCTCAAAATAAAGAAATAAAAATGGGTGGGGATGTAGCTCATTGGCAGAACACTTGCTTAGCATGCACAAGGCCCTAGATTCAATCCCCAGTACCACAAACATTTTTTTTTTTTAAAGTCTGTGTATAATGAACCACACAAATGTCATTGTATTACTCTTTGTGTGCATGCTCAATAGGATAATCTGGACATGGGGGTCATGTGGCACATGCAGAAAAAAAATCAAAAAATGAAAGGGGGATGAAAGAATCCTCCCCCCTTGGAGACATTAAATAAACTGTTGTACACATAAGTTTTGAATGCAACTTGTCATCTGACATCAGGTGTGAAATTTTTATGGCATAATGTCAGGACTCAGTATTTCCAATTTTGAATCATATTGTACCTTGGATTAGGGATGCTCAACCTGTATCTCATAAGGAGTTAATATCCAGCACATAAAAGAAACTCCAACAACAACAGGAAAAAAAAAAAACAGGACTTTAAAATAAAAAAAAAGAGCTGGGCATGATAGTATACACCTGTAATCCCAGCTACTTAGGAGGCTGAGGCCGGAGGATCTCAAATTTGAAGTCAGCCTGGATTACTTAGTAAGATCCTGTCTCAATATAAAACGGCTGGGAATATAGCTCAGTGTTTGAACGTCCCTGGGTTCAATTGCCAATATCCTCCCCCAACATATGCCCAAAGTGCAAAGGACTTAAAAGATACTTCTCCAAAGACAACATAGCCAACAAGTATATTCAAAGATGCTCAACATCACTAACTATGAGAAATGCAAATTAAAAACACAATGAGATATCACCTCTCACTTGTCACAATGACCATTATTTTTACAGTAAAATAAATAAGACCTAGGGATGTAGCTCAGTAGTATAGCATTTGCCTAGCATGCATGAGACCCTGGGTTCAATCCCCAGTCCTAGGGGATAAAAAAAAAAATAGAAAATAAGTGGGCTGGGGTTGTGACTCAGTGGTAGAATGCTCGCCTAGCGTTTATGAGGCACTGGGTTCGATCCTCAGCACCACATAAAAATAAAAAAGGTATTGATTGTGTCCACCTACAACTAAAAAATATATATTAAACAAAACTTTCTGTTAAAAATAGAAAATAAGTGTTGGGAAGAATGTAAAGAAATTAAAACTCCTGTGCACTGCTGGTGGGAATATAAAATGAGGTATACTACAGAAAACAGTATGACAGTTACTCAAAATACTGAAAAAGAACTACCATGTGATCCAGTAATCCCAATTCTAGGTATTTACCTGAAAGAACTGAAATCAGGATCTCAGAGACAACTGCACTCCCATGTTCATTGGAGCATTATTCACAATAATCAAGAATGTGGAAACAGATCAAGAGAAGAATGGTTAGTGTTGTTGTACATATATGCAATGATTATTCAGTCATAAAAATGGAAATCCTGCCATGTACTAAAACATGGATAAACCTCGAAGACAGTATTCTAAGTGAAATAAGCCAGTCACAGACAGACAAACACTGAATGATTCTACCATGCAAGTATTAATATTCAAACTCATAGACGCAAAAGGTCAAATGCTGGTTACCAGGGGCTGGGGTGGGGAAAACAGGAGTTGCTGTTTAAGGGGTATAAATTTCCAGTCTGGGAGATGAAAACGATCTAGAGATATGCTTATACCATGCTTATAGTTAACAAACTCTACTGTTCATTTAAAAATTTTTAAGAAGGTAGATCTTATGTTACATGTTTTGTTTCTTGGTTTTTTTTATTGTTTTGGCCTAGGGGTATAGCTCCATGGCAGAGGTGTTCTAAGGGTGCAGTGCAGTCCTCTTCCTTCCTCAGATAAATCTCCACCCTGGGACCTATGCTTGCTTGTCCAATGACTCTCACTGGAATGTTCTCCTTCTCTCCCCACTTCTCTCCCTCCTTCTTTGATCTAATCCACTTCTCAGGTGTTCTTAACCATTAACTACCTCAGATTTTATCCCTCCCAGAATCATATTTACAACTGCTTAGTGGATATTATGCATTGGATGTCTGACACAACAGATGAAAAACGACTCAACCCTAAAATCTTAGTCTTCTCCCCCAAACTGGCTGTGACACACTTTCAGTCTAAATAAATAGTAGCACTGGTTTTAAAAAAAAAAAATCCCAGCACCAAAAAGTTTAAAAAATAAAAAAGTTATTATTAATTCCTGAGCTCTGGCAGAGCACTTGCCTAGCATGGGTGAAGCCCCAGTTTCAATCCCCAGCACAATCACCCCCAAAAGAATCCTGAGCCCTAGGAATATGTCCTCTTTTAAAGAACAAGTCTTTTCAACAGTCTGTATAATAAAATGAGAAGTATGCATAATTTCTGCCATGCATCAAAATACCATGGTTGTCTATAGGAAAAACATTTGTGCAACTATTTGAATTGTAAGCTGAACCATCTTGTTTTTATGGAACACCATTTTTTACTTGAAAAAATGACAAGCAATTAAACTATGGTTACTTAGACTTGGATCTTTAGCTGGTCACTTTCTAAAAAACGAACCCATGGAGTCTGTCACTTCAAGGAAAACAACAGAGTACTTGTTGCCAATAATAAAATTTAAGATTTCAAACAAAAACTAGAATTTTGGAAAACTTGTTTCTGCCACCATGGGACTGACTATTTTCCAATTCATAAAGACTCTCCTGATAACTCAGTGAAGATATTAAGGAATGTGTTTGATATCATACAATGAAGTGTGCCAATATTTGGAAAAGCTGCATAATTCAGTGAATGAAAACTTTCCAACTGACCAATGCATAATGTCTCAAAATAATGAAAGCATGCATAAAAGATCCACTCCAAGTGAAAGAGAAACAAATGAGTTTTAATTTAACAAAGTAAAGAAAGTTCACTAATGTGGTTTCAAATTCAATATTGCAACAAACTGTCAAGAAACTGCCACTTGGGAGGAGGGAGCAGTTACTTGGGCCCAGGAATTCCAAATCAGCCCGGGAAACACAGCAAGACTATCTCAAAAAAAAAAAAAAAGAGAGAGAGAGAGAAAAGTTAATGCCACTTGATAGAATTTTGACATAATATCAAAGAATAATACATACAATTATCTGAAAGAACTAATAAAATTATCCTCCTCTTGCCAAGTACTTAAATTGTGTGAGGCAAGATTTTCTTTACATACTTCAATCACAGCAACACACAGCACCCAACCTCACAGCAAAACTCAACACCAGGTACTTAAGACTTAAAAATGAGAAGAAAAACAGCTAAGTTTCCAAAAGATTATAGAAGGATAACTTCATTTACCCTGGGGTCAAAAAAGAATGCTTAAACACAAAAAAGTACTAATCATAAAGCAAATGATGTATAAATTTGACTATATTAAGATGAATAATTCCTGTTCATCTAAAGTCACCATTTTAAGAGTAGATATTCAAGCCAAAGAATCAGAAAATTCCAACAAATGCAGTGTAATACAAAAGTTTCAAATGCAGACTATAAAAAAACCTCTACAGATCCATAAAAGAAATGAAAAAAATTCAAGAGAAATATAGAGGCCCTTCACACAAAGAAACCAGAATGCCAAATGACCAAAACATATGAAAAGATGCTCAATGGAAATATAAGCTGCAATTAAAAAGAAAATATAAGCCACAATTTTAAAATTATATATATACACATACACACACACACACACACACACACACACATATATATACATATATATCATATTGACAAAACTTTTAAAGTTTGACAGTATTGAACGTTAGTGAGAATGTGAAACAAGGTCAACTCTCATACACTGCTGGTGTGATCACACACAGAAATAGTTTGGCAATATCTAGTAAGGCTGAAGTTAACTGTAATCTATAATTCAGCAAATCTATTCAAGTATATACTCCACAAAACCCCATGCTTGCATACACCAAGACATATGAGATTTTTGTCTATTGGCACTGCTGGTAATAGCCAAAAACTGGAAAAAACAAAAATGTACATCAAAAGCATAAGAAATAAACACATCATTGTACAGCTTTACAATGGAATATCTTGCAACTACAAAAATAAATGAAAATGCAAACATGAACGGATCCTAAAAAACTGTTGAGCAAAAGCAGCCAGATACAATAGAATACATACTTATGATTTGATTTATATCATGTTCAAGAACAATATTAAACTTACTAGGTAGTAAAACTATAAAAGAAAACCAAAGAGAAAAAACAGAAATGTCAAGATAATGGTTACCACAGTGTTGGAAGGGTTTCATCAGGAAGGGAGATGATGTTTTTTGAATGAGTATAAGTCAGGTGTGTGTGCATTTTACAATGATTCTTCAACCTCTTCTTTTAGGTTTTATACACTATTCTGTATTTTTGTTAAAATTCACATTTTAGAAAAAAAATATTTTTCCTTACAAGTTTAAAGAAAATGAAACAAACCAATAAATGTACATACAAAAATTTCTTACTCTTATATCTAGCTATCCTTATTCTAGTCGATGAAACAAATAACTTTAAGACTTACATAATCATACACCATATCTAAGGCTAAATATGATGCCACATTTACCATCATCCACAGAGAGATTATCTACTTTGCAGATTACCCATATCCTTGGAACTCACCTCTGTGTCTTAACTATTTTAATACTCTATCATCAGAGTGAGCAAGGTAAGAATGTTAAAAATCAACAGAATAGGGGCTGGGGATGTGGCTCAAGCGGTAGCGTGCTCGCCTGGCATGCGTGCAGCCCGGGTTTGATCCTCAGCACCATATACAAACAAAGATGTTGTGTCCGCTAAAAAACTAAAAAAAAAAATAAATATTAAAATACTCTCTCTCTCTCTCTCTAAAAAAAAAAAAAAATCAACAGAATAAAGTTTTGCTGGTCAACAATTCACATCTGTCACAAAATTATTTTCAAAACCAAAGAATAAAAAGGTCAATGGAAAGCAATTATTAAATTAAATTTGCATAAGTCTGAAAACTTCACTGTAAAAGTTTTTAATAACCTCCCATTTTTAAAAAATTCAATAGCTAGTAGAAAGGATTTTGAATGTTCCTTGCAAAGAAATCATAAATGTCTGATGTGATAAATACACCAATGACCCAGATTTGATCATTATGCATCATGTATCAAAATATCACATCATATCCCATAAATATGTGCAATTATTGTATCAATTCAAATAAAAAATACAAATACTGACAAAATTATATTGTTACATCATTTGCATGTATCAGTATGTAACAAAGAATCCCACTACTAGATATAAATATAATACACCACTAAAAAAATGGAAAAATTTTAAATTGTATACACTTTTAAAAAAGAAAAAAACTCATAAGAGTACCTTATAAGTGGTAAAATAAACTGGTTTTAATTTGATCCCCAATATTTTAACCCTTTCTCTGGAAACTACACAGGCCTTCCAAGGAGTTAAGAACACTAGTTAAGCTTTTACATTCATAAAATGTTAAACCTACAACAAGTTTGTATGGAATATAAAACAAAATCAATCTTTCTTCCAGCAGGCAACATAAGAATAAAATCTGCTTCAGAGTATCAGAGAATATAACCTAAAAATGTCTACCATCTAGTTCTTTTGCTGAGAGTAAATACATAAAAAAGGAATATCTAAATTGCTTCAATAAAGAAAAAAATTTAAAGTTGTTTCAACATTTACTATAAGATATTAACCCCTTATGGTTCTCAATGTCCCTATAACTCAATTCCTTTTAGAATGTAATAGTAGGAAGCTTCATGTTTTGACAGAATTTAACAGACTCCAATAACTAATCTGTCCCTTTATACTCAGACTACAAAAATGCAAGGTCAAAAATTCCTTTTTATAGAAACAGAAATTAATCTTTAAAATGCCTTCTGGTGGCAAATACATTTGTTTCCTCACATTTTCAATAGCTTCATTTTCTACTTCTTTGAACAATCTTAATACACGTCTCTTTCAATAAGCCTTCCAATTGTTGAGGGGGGGTTGTGTCAGTGCTCCAAACTCCTACCTAATGGTGTAGTCATCATTACATAACCTGAGGAAATAATTGAAATATAATTCTATATTGTCATTCACTAGGCCACAAACATATTCATGAGGATGCAGATCATAATGTCTTTACCGGTTATTAATTATCATCTCTCTTCAAAGATTTGTTCAAATTGTGCACAGAATTATTAATAGGTTATTACAATCAATTCACTTGCATAACTATACACACAAGTATTCCTTAGTTATAGGAGAAAACAAAGTAATCACTAAGAATTTTCCCCCAATAACTACTATGGATTTATCTATGTGCTCCTTTCCCTAAGGAATCACAAATAGAAGGGCACCAAGTATCCTTAAAGAAATAATTGTTTTTCAATGCTGCATTTGTCTTACCACACCTGTCAGTTTTAGTAACCTAGCCTAAATTATGGAAAGGACACAAAATGACCTCCAATAGTTGCCCATTTTAATATGGCTTTTAAATTAATCACATTTTCTGATGCAGTCCAAATTCAAATTATTATTTTAGTTGCTTAATATACTCCAAATATCTGAGTTTACTGTACAAATTTTTTTTCTACATTTAAAAGTTTCATGCTGTTGTGAAGATACTTTCTCAGGTTGCTGAGAATAAAATTAGAATCTACTTTCTATCAAAGATCAATGAAAAACTGAATAAAATGATAAAATGTCTTACATTCTTCCAAGGACTTCAGAAGTATTTTGTGAATACTTCTAAATGTACATATTTAGCTTTTCACCTTATACTCCTATCTTCCAGGAAAAAGAAAATATGACATAAGCCTCACATCTCAAACTTGGCCTCACAAATAAAAGGCTGATATTCACCAGTGCAAGAATAAAAAAGGTTCAATTTGGTTAACCAAAGTGCTACATCTATTGTTACTGAGTATGGTGCCCCCCCACCTGTAATCCCAGCTATTCAGAATGCTGAAGATCACAAGTTCAAGGCCAGCCTCCAAATTAACAATAACTTGTCTCAAAAACACAAATTTTAGGGCTGTGGATATAGCTAGGTTGGTAGAGTGCTTGCCTCACATGCACAAGGCCCCGATTTCAAATCCCCAGCACCACACAAAAAAATACAAATTTTATAAGGGCTGGGATATCACTCAGTGGTAGAGTGACCCTTGGTTCAATCCCCAGTACCACAAAATAAAAATGAATATTGAGACATAATAGTTTTATCTTGTGGAAAAATGCATTTATAAAGTAAGCAAACAACAAATGTTTAAAAGACTTGAAAGAAATTTCTGCATTTACAGTAAGGAAAAAGCACAAATATATTAATAGCATTCACTCTACCTTAATGTTTAAGCATTATGAAATAATTTTTTAACAAAGAAAGCAGTAGCCTAGATAATCTCCTAATATTGCTTCAACATTTTCTGAAAAATGTATTTCTCTTCCCAGGAAGACAGACCAAGGTTTAACTTCTGAATAGAGGTTGAAATGAGAAAACTAAGTGAAAACTAAGACACAAAGAAAAGGTTGCTGGGGCTGGGGTTCAGTGGCAGAGTGCTTGCCTGTCATGTGTGGGGCACTGGGTTCGATCCTCAGCACCACAATCCAAAAAAAAAAGCAAATAAAATAAAGTCATGCTGTCCATCTCAACTACAAAAAGAAAAAAAGAAAAGGTTTCAGTAAAAGTTTCAGCTGAATTTAGTGCAACTCTTTTTTTGGAGGGAGAGCATTCAACCACCAAAACTAAAATTTCTTAGAACGATTATATCTCCCCTTCTTCCTTCCAAGACATTCACATCAGATGACATTTATTAAACATCTAAATGTACTAAGTTTTGCAATGTCTAAAATCATTTGAAAGCAGAAGAAAAAGAATGACATCTAAAACATTTGGCAATTACATTTTAAAACTTTATTAAAACTATCAATAATCAATAAGATCTAACAAAAACTTCTAATTGGAATGTTAAATTTTTAAAGAAAAAATTCTTCAAACAGATAGATAATACTCAATGAATGAAAGCATTTCAAAATTAGACTAAATATTGATTTTGAGAGTATATAAGATAGCATTTTCAGATTAGGAACTTGGAATATCAAATGTCCATTAAGATTATGACAAAGAAATGCTAAACTCACTGAGTTAATGATTTCTACAAGAAAAAGAATTCTCCACTGGATATACCAGTTACATGCAAGTTTATTACTTTAATCATGGGTAAGTCTTATGTGCCCATGAAATTATCAAAAAAAAAAAAAAACTAATTCCAAAATTAGAGTGATTAAATTCATATCTTGTATATGTGCAGAATTTGAAAGGGTTTGCAATTAGATGTGAAACTTGTAAGAGGCAGTCTTAAGTATTACTGAAAAGAACACCTAAATTATGTTGGGTACTCCTCCTCCGCCTTTCTGATACCCCTTGGGAAAGAACACATTAGGAGTTTAATAATTTAACATTAAAAACAATAAGTATCTCTAGAAACATAATAGGGTAGCTAGGTATGCAATGGATGTACCAGTCCAATGGACAAAATACAATTTTAATTTTCTGCATAATTATTTAACAAAGCTTATTCTTCAAAGCCAAGATCTTCTATCTAATAGAGAGTTGTCTTTCATGGGGCATAATTAAGAATTTGCCATCTTTGTTAGTTATAAAATGCCCACATATTTCATGTTGCTTTTAACAGTATGACAATGTAGTTGACTACAACTCCCAGAATAAACTTATGCTAGTAAAATGTGACAGACAGGAAGCCCAGCATAAAGTTCCACACCTGTAATTCCAGCTACTTGGGAGGCTGAGGCAGGAGAACCACACCAAGTTCAAGGTCAGCCTGCAGAACTTAGTGAGACCCTGTATTCAATTTTTAAAAAAATTTTTACATGGCCGGGAATGTAACTCAGTAGTAAAGCATACCTGAGTTCAATCCCCAGTATCATAAAAAAGAAGTGACAGAAAAGAAATGAATTAACAATCTCATTATATGCATTATATATTTTTTAAAAGATAATTTTCAGGGGCTGGGAATATAGCTCAGTTGGTAGAGCGCTTGCCTAGCATGCACAAGGTCCTGGGTTCAATCCCCAGCATCACCAAAAAAATAATAATTTTCAGTCAAGTAAAATCTCATCTGCTTGTTAAAAACAAAATACATAAGAAACAATTTGAAATATTGGTCATAGTCCAAAAGCCAAATCTATAAGTGGATTCACTAATAATTTGGTTGCACTGTCTTTATCGTTTTTTGATGCTGTTTTTCACTGTTTTTTTTTACACACTTTTTTTAGTTGTAGATGGGCACAATACCTTTTATTTATTTACTCATTTATTTTTATGTGGTATTGAGGATAGAACCCAGTGCCTCACACATGCCAGATGAGTGCACTACCACTGAGCCACAATCCCAGCCCCTCCAGATGCTGTTTTATATTTAAGATACATTTTTTTCAGACAAAGGATTTTCTGGTAATGTTTACAATACCATTTGTTCTAATAAAATAAAAATGCTAACATCTATCTTTAGCAAGATAAACTCCGAAGTAGGCTATATGTAATGAAGTTTTCATAGAAGAAAAAAGAAGTCAAATAAATGAAAGTGAAGTACTGGATGGTGGTGTGTCAATTTAAAATATTTCAGTATATAACTTTAAATTCCTTTCATGTAATACAGTTATAAAACTGACCATACTGATTTGGATCTACTATAATTCAAACCCCATTCCATAAGCCAAGCAATAACTACATGCATATAAGTGCTGATAACAGTTTTAAAGTAGCTCTTTAACACAAGGAACTATGACTGTTAGCATGGATCATGTAAATACACATAAAGTGAACCCAAAATTCTATTTTAACCTTACATCTCTTAGTCTTCTTCCAATCAATACCAGTCAGAAGCAAACAGAAGTTCACCTTCCAGCCCAATATTTGTCATTCTAAGTTGGAAGCAACAATAGTAAAAATGTCAAAAACAGCAGCTGGGGGCCAGGGATGTAACTCACCGAAAAAGAATGTACAAACACCACAAAAAAAATTTAAAAGTGGAGGAGGACACTAAGTAATTTACAAAAATGAAAACCCCTAAATAGATGATCTGGCTCTAAAGGTAAATAAAACAACGATGAACCAATTTATCCATTTTCAGGGGATTACCCTAAGATAGATGATGATGATGGTCTGGTTGGATTTGTTAACTAGTACATATGAGGATTTGAAAAATGTTCCTAACAGTTAAAAATGAATGTTTAGCTGTCGGTCAATAAACCAATAAGCACTATAAGTATATGCTGGAAGGGGGCGGGGGGTTAAACCAAGAGAAATATGAGACATAATCCCTATCCTTCAAAGACCTCTCAATTCATTAGAGTACAAGAGTAAATACACATGAAGGAGTCAGAGACCAATTAATTGCTAACCCGAGTGGTACAGACTTTAAGTGCAAAAGCTGTCCTGAGAAGTTTAAATATCTAAAGGCTGGAATAATATTACTTTTAATAGCCATCACTTGAGCACTTACTATAAGCCAAGTGCTTTACAGGCATTATTTAGTCTTCACAACAATCCTTTGAGTACTTATTATTCCCAATTTACTCAAGGGGAAACAAAGTGGTTAAGGAACTTACCCAAGGTCACTCAGCTAGTTAAGTGGCTAAGACGTCCGCTTATTCAGGCAATCCAATTCTAGAGCTCACACTAAGTTTCATAAAACAGTGGGGGGGGGGGGGGGAGTAAGCCATAATATAGGCTGGCAACATTACAAGAGCAAGACCGGGCAACGCGTTCCTGGCGCTTGGTTCCAAGTAACAAAGTTCCAAAGATTCGTATCTTTCCTACCAGCAACAGTAAACTGGTTACTGGAATTGGGGGGACGACCAAAATGACTAACAAGAATTAATATCATACAGGGTTGACCTTTAGCTTCTAAAGAGATTCAGAAGGAAAGTAGAACTAAATTATTTGGTTTTAAATTTGTGGTTTTACTGCTTAAACAATTTTTTTGGGGGGGAGGGGCGGAGCTCTGAAATTATGGGCGAGGAAATCGCCGGTATGGGAAACTACTGTTGTATTACCGAAAAGAAAAATAAGTTTTGTGACTAAAGGAAACGCGTTATCCTAGGTGCTAGAGAAGCTTGGAGAGTTGCCAGAATTAGTTACAGTACCAGAACAAAATGGGTTTTAGGAAACGTTCAATGACAAAAGTTGAATCCAACCCGAAATAGCTCCAAGGTGAAAAGACGGAGCAAAGAAATGCCGATAGGTCTTCGGGGAAACGGCAATCCCGGCCACTCTTCCCCACGGCCCGTGGCGCTGCGCAAGGCCGGGACAGTCCAAGACACCGCTCCCCCGGAGGACCAGAGGTGCCAAACGGGGCTCTTCACGACGCCCCGGGCTTCTCGGCGGCGGGCGGAGAGAAGGGGAGAGTCCGGGACGGTTCACCCTCCTCGGACTTCGTGCAAAGGAGGCGGCAGGCTCCAAACTGCGGAGTCGAACGGGTGCAGAGTGAAGAAATGGAACAGAAAAAAAATGGAAAGTCTGAATCGCTCCGGCGCAGACCCATAAAGAGAAAGGAGCCAAGTGAGCTCAAGCGAAGAGGGGGACAAAAAGAGAGAGAGCGGGAGCGTGGGGACCGGCAGGGACGAAACAGGAGTTCTGCTAAGAGGCCAAAGGAAGCTGACCTGCTGCGGACAGCAGGGATTTGGGGGAGGTCAAGGAAGGAGGGAGGCCGACGGCAGTTACCAGTACCGCTCCTCCCTAAGTTCGAAACTCCTAGCCAACCATCCACGCCCGCCACCGGGTGGGGGAGGGGGCACATCTTCCCCCCGACACTCACAACCTCCCACCACACTTGAGTGTATGGCCAACGCCCTGTCTCGGCCAGGCCCTGCGCCCACCTCTGGCCCGAATACTCACAATTCGCTTCTCCCTGATTTCTCCCAGTTCTTTATCCACTCTGCGGGAACCACCACAGTTGCGGCCGCCATCTTCCCCTCACTAGTAACAGAGGCCCGGATGTGTAGCACGCGAGCGAGGGGTCAAAGGGGAGTACCGCCCACGGGGAATGCCGGGAGCTGCAAGTTCGGTTTTCGATTTCCCGCCCCACCTTCCTTCCCTCCCTGCGGAAGCCTGAGGCCCAGCAGCCAACCAAGTAGCAGAGACTCCTGGGCCCTTTGCAAAGTGACTATGCTGGCCGCGCCCCGCACCGTCCTCGCCTTTGCTTCCCTTTAGAACAGAACAAATGCCACACCCGGCCCGACTCTTAGCCCTTACCGTCTTGCGTAATATCTACCCCAGACCACTATTTCGAACATGTGTTTTTCAAGCACCCAATACGTGCTAGACACTGGGGAAAAATAAGCCACTTCGACTACCTTCAACGAGCTCACAACCTGGGAAAGACAGAAATAGAAGTAGATAAATTACACCTCTGCTAACTGCCGAGATAAAATAAATTAATTGGGGAGGGAAGCAACCATTTATCATGTGCCAAGCAATATGCTAACACAAGGGATACAATCTATCCCTGGGAAACACATGAGCCTTGAGTTCTGACCCCCTGCTGTGTCTGCCAACCTAGGGGGTGCAAGTATGATGAGAAACAAAATATTTACATTGTCTCAAAGTATCTCTCCACAAGATACTATAACAAAGGTCAAAGTGGAATCTTTACCATGGGAAAACATGGCAGACATCATCCCATGTGGTAAAAATAATTTCTCCAAGATTGAGGGTGAAGTTGCAGGTAGAGCCCTTGCCTAGCATATGCAAGATCCTGGGTTTGATCCCAAAAAAGTAAATGTCCCCAGAAATAGAACAAAGGGACATCATATGACTCCTGATAAGGTGCTAGGAAAAACACTAATCAAATTTTTCATATTAATCATGCCCCAAAATTACATAACCTGAATTTAAGCATGAGGAAACTGTGAAACAGACCCATGTTGAGGGACAATATACAAAATTACTGGCTTGCACTCTTCAAAATCGTCAATGTCATGGAAGACAGATCGAGGAATTCTTCCAGATTAATAGAGACAAGAAACATGATAACTGAGTCTCGGCAAGATTTTTTTTTTTTTTTCATTTGCTGTAAAGAGCATTAGTGAGGGGCTGGGGTTGTGGCTCAGTGATAGAGCACTTGCCTCACACGTGTGAGGTACTGGGCTCCATCCTCAGCACCACATAAAAATAAATACAGATTTTTTTTAAGAGAGCTTTAATGGGAGAACTGACCAAATTTGAATACCTGTAGATCAAGAAATAATATTATATTAGTGTTAATTGCAATGCTTGGACTGTGATTACTAAGAAAACCTTTCTTTCTTTCCCCCTACCCCCTGTGCTGGGATTGAAGGGATGGGGCATTGAGCCATTTTTTTTTTTTTTTTGCACCAGGGATTCAACTCTGGGGCATTCGACCACTGAGCCACATCCCTAGCCCTATTTTGTATTTTTATTTTAGAGACAGGTTCTCACTGAGTTGCTTAGCACCTCACAGTTGCTGAGGCTGACTTTGAACTCATGATCCTCCTGCCTCAGCCTCCCCAGCCACTGGGATTATAGGCGTGCACCACTGCACCTGGCATAAATCACTACATTGATGGTGCAATCCTCCTGTCTCAGCCTTCAGAGTCGCTGGGATTACAGTAGTGTACCACCATGCCCTGCAAAGGAATTTCTTGTTGTAATAAACAATACTCATTGTAGCCTTGCTCAGGTGTTGCCCCTCTTAATCCTAGCTGCTAGGGAGGCTGAAGCAGGAAGGTTGGAAGTTCGAGACTACTGAGATAATGGATCATTGATTTGCAATTTACTTGGAAAGGGTTCAGAGAAAAACTCAGAGGAGAGCATTTTTGGTTCAAAAGAGTGATGATTGGGTGTTCGAGCTGGTGTGTGCTAGATATGTGCATCTCTCCCTCTAAACCTTGTTAAGATGTGGCACGTTGTCCAGCTGAAGTGAAAGAAAGAGGAAAGGGGGAAAAAAGAGAGCAAAACTAGTAGGATGAGTAAACAAATGTGAAATGTTAACACTTTAGGAAGACTCTAGATTGAAGGAGTTAAGGAAATACTACCCCCCAAAATACACTGATTTAGTATGCCATTACTTCAAACTGAACACATTCTAGGAACTACAAATGTGGGGAGGGGGTTTCTTTAGACTTACTTTATTTGCCTAAAGACAGACCTTCAGAAAAATACTCAGCTGGCATGAATTCCTCTCTGTGAAAATCCTCATCAATCAGGGAAAACTAAAACTCTTGCACTCTTCAAAATCGGGTGGGGGTGCACACTTGAGTTGCAACTAAGGAGGCTGAGGCAGGAGTATTTCAAGTTCAAAGCCAGCCTCAGCAACTTAGCAAGGTCCTAAGCAATTTAGCAAAATAAAAAGAACTGGGGATGTTGCTCAATGGTTAAGCACCCCCTGGGTTCAATCCCTGGGAAAAAGAAAAAATATTAAACTCTTGTCAGAGATAGAGGACTGGAGGTCAACACCATACCCAGATTTTGTCATAGCCTATCACCTATTCTTCTGAGGACCCATTCATCTTACCAGCAAATAATTTCTTTTTCCTTAAATTACCTACATCTCCCCTATACTATCCACTATTATGAGGGTGTAAAAGCTACTAGATCTCAGTGGACATTTGGGAATTGACTTTTCTTTCATGTGATGTCCCTGTGCACATAATAAATTTATACACATTTTCTCCAATTATCTATTATCCACTTATTTCATAGACTCAATAATCAAACAGTGGGAGAGTAGAAGAAAAGTTTACCCTCCCATTAGGATGAAGGACATGCAGGGATTTTCTGTTCTATTTTCAAAATAAAAAAAAAAATTTAGAAATACATATTTGGCAGAAATTTAACAAAATAAATGAATGAAATCTTCCACACATATATTAAATCATGAACTCTAGAACTAGTATCTTCTAAATTTGGCACATTTGTCAAATGAACCAGATTCATTTGCATCGAAAAACTGTTCAGGGGATAAACTATGTTCTGAATAGGTTGGGGAAGTCTAAGTTTTTTATTATTGTTTTTCACCAGCTATATCTAATCTCTTTTTAAAATATTTTTAGTTGTTGATAGACCTTTATTTTATTCATTTTACTTATACGTGATGCTGAGAGTCAAACCCAGTGCCTCATACATATCAGGCAAGCGCTCTACCACTGAGCCACAATCCCAGCCCCTATATCTAATCTCAATATCTTGTCTGACTTTAAATTCTAAAGTCACCCACTAAAAAAATACATCATTCAATTTTCAATAACTTTTGCACTCTTAAAAACCTTTTGCCATTTTGAGGTGAGTCAAAGATATGAATGCCCTCTGATCTTTTCATGTTTCATTATTATGAAAAATTTCAAATATATACAAAGTTAAAAGAATGGTATTGTTAATCTTCATGGACCATCATCCTCCCTAGAAAACTCTGAAGTCATTATTACAAGGTAGCTTTTGTAATGCAAGAAACACTGCCTTACTATTTATGTATACTTCTCTGATTAACCTACAACAGGGTTTTGCAACCTTGTGCTTTAACTACATTTGGCTCTAGATAATTATTTGTGTTTGTGTTGGGAGGGAGGGGGTTCCTCTGCATTGTAGGATGGTCAGCAATAACCCTAAACTCAGCCCACAAGATATCAGTAGCAAACCTCCACACACCTACATGCACCATTTATTACAACCAACAATGTGTAAATGTCTCCTAGAAGGTAAAATTGCCCCCTGTTGAGAGCCACCAACCTACTATATTCTGCTGTTTGGTGGCTTACCTTGCCACACATCACAATGATTTCTCTTTGCGAACACTACCCTGTGTACAGTATACATGTTACTCAGTATGCCACAAAGATGGTATGACCTGAGTGTAATGATACCCTTTGAGACCTACGTTTTCTCTTTTCACAGAGTCTGCAGAACTATTTTTAAATGATATGATGACTCCTTTAGGAATTACTCAGAGCTAATTGGCTTTTGCTCTATAAGATGGCAAAAGTTTGTCTTTTGCATCCTTGTTGTTGGCTTGCATGTTCATTGCTATCAGCATCTAGCATTATCTCAGCAGCTGGGAGTATTGTTCCCTGGTAATCTCACTGGCTCCTGGGTGCTAATGTGCTGGCCAGGGACTGAGTAGTTTCAATATTGACAGTTTGATGCATAAAATGATAGGTGATTGCAAAGCTTTTCTAAGATCCAAAGTGAAGAAAAGTTCCTTGAAATTAGCTACCTGATAGCTTCTGTATTTTAGGCTAAAGGTATTTATGCCAAGCCAATCTACATGGCTCCATCCTATCCAAACTGTTCCTTTAGTGAGAAAAACACCTTTTCATTATCTGTGTCAGGTAGTAGAGTTAGGTCTTCATTTTGGAACTGGAATCCCACAAGGAAGCAAAGGGGGAAGAGAAGGCAGAAGAGATACTGATTTAGATCCCTAGAAAATTCATCAAGGTCACAGGGCAAAGATGACCAGAGTGTGGTAACTGGGTTATGTTAGCACTACTTGTCTATTAGGCATTATTATGATCCAGATTATAAAGATTTTTATTGTCTCCTATTTTTCATTGTTGTTCTCCCTTCAATTTCATTTTCCTCTTCTCTCCCACTTCAAACCTAAGTAGTCAGGCTCTAGAACCAAATGTCTTAACTATACTGCTGGGGATTGAATGTGTGTGTGTGTATGTGTGTGTGCATTTAAGTTTTGTTGGTTTTGTGTGTGTGTGTGTGTGTGTGTGTGTGTGGTTCTGGAGACAAAACTTGGGGCCTTGAACATGTTATGAAAGTGCTCTACCACTGACCTACACCCCCTCTCCCTGATGGGGTTTGAACTCTGGTTTTACTACTTAGTTGCATGACCTTAGGCAAGTTAATTACCGTCTCTATACATGGATTTCTTCCTTTATCAACTGACCCAAACAGTGTCTGTTGAGATTGAAATGGACTAAATGCTTCACATTCCTCTTTTCTGACTTCTAAATCATTTTTCCCCAGTGCTGAAGATTGAACTCAGGGGCACTTAACCACTGAGCCACATCCCCAGCCCTTTTTTGTATTTTATTTAGAGACAGTGTTACTTTTGCTGAGGTTGGCTTTGAACTCTTGCTCCTCCAGTCTCAGCCTCCTGAGCTGCTGGGATTACAGGTGTGTGCCACTGCGGCCAGCAAATCTCAGCAATTGTGATGTGACAACATACCAGGGATTGCCATGAAACTTCTTACCATTAGTAATGAAGTCCTTATTATGTTCTACAAGTGATCCAATTCTAGAGTTTTATCTTGAGGGTCTACTTCAGAGGATCATTTCTGGTATCAATTGTGTTACTTTGAGTAAAAAAAGACCCTGAGATGGATATTTGAGAGAAAGCGTTTAATCAGGGAGGTAATTCCAGAAAGCAATGGAGGGAAGGGAGATAAGGAAGAAATAGAAAACAATACAAGGTCTGTTAATGAGCAGGTTAGTGCTGTGGGCAACTGGGACTCAATTCCACTGGGACTCAATTCCACTAGGCTCTCAGGAAAACTAAATAGAACATGCCTCAGTGTTTTCCACCTACAGAATAAGGAAGCTTATGTATTTTCCTTCCATTCATATCCATCATTGATTAAGGGTTGTTCCTATGACCCTTAAATCCCTGGCACTTCTGGCTTGACTTGTACACCGGCTAAGCATACTCCATGGCCAGAATGACTTTAGGCACAGAGATGCAGGTGCTTATAGTAAGAAGCCATTGGCTTGTACAGAAACAACTAATGCCTGGGGGTATTAGGAGGAGCATCAACAGAATCAACTGCAGGGAATAAAAGGGAATTCACTTTTTTCCCCAGTACTGGGGATAGAATCCAGAGCCTTGCACATACTAGGCAATTGTTCTACTACTAAATTACACCCCAGCACAACTTTTCTTTATGGATATGTATAACCATTATCTGGTTGCAGAGAGCATGTGCCTGTGCACTGGTCACCAAGGAGCAGAGAATTGGAAGATTTTCTCTTTTAGATTTTGAAGTAGGCAGTTTGATAATGCCGTCTACAAAAGCTGTACATGCTGGGAAATTTTCCCCCAAATAGCAAGGGGAATTAGATATTGGACAGCAAAAGAGGAGGAGGAAGAAGGAAGGAAGGAAGAAAGGGGGTCTGAGGATGTAGCTCAGTGGTAGAATGCTTGTCTAGCTCATGCAAGGTTGTGGGACTACAAAAAAAAAGGAGAAGAGAAAGAAGAAACCATATACATATACAGCCAGGTCAAGTCTCTGTAATATTATTTCTAATAGCCCCTTGTATTTTCACTTCCTTATCACTCAAAGATGCTTTTATCTATAAGTAACAAAATAGCTAACTACAATGGCTTTAAAATGTGATCTTATGGGTTCATTTTCTCACAGAACTGAAAGGCTGGAAATCAAGGTCTGCTGGCATTTGTTCAGCAGTTCAACAAGGTCAGTGATGATGGACTTGCAGTTCTCTTGGCCTTTCTTTCAATGTCACTAGATGACTTTTACAGCTCCACATTTAAGACAATAATAAAAACCTATGTGCTAGTTTTCTATTATTTCTGTAATGAGTTACCACAAATTTAGTGGCTTGAAAGAACAAAAGGACTGGTGTGATTCTATATGTACAACCAGAAGAATGAGAAGTTATACTCCATGTATATATGATATATCAAAATGCATTCTACTGTCACATATAACTAATTATAACAAATACAAAAGAACACAAATAAAATATCTTATAGTTCTGGACATCAAAAATCTGAAATGAGTCTCACTGGGCTAAAATCATTGTGTATGCAGGACTGTTCCTTCTTTTTTTTTTTTTTTTTTTTTTGGAGACCACTGAAGCATTCTATTTATTTCACAGCATTATTATGGCAACAGATAACTGATATAGGTAGGAAAAAGATGCTTTATTATGGGATATGGGGGAGGATACATGTCCTGATTATAATCTTAGTTCTGTACTCTTCCTTCCACCACTAGACCTAGTCAGAGCCAAGAGTCATCAATAAGAGAAGAGCAATCACTAAATATTCTTATACATACAAAAAAATAACAAATCGATTTGATATAGATTATGAGATAGTTTTGTTAAAATGAGATAAAACAAAAAACTTCTCTCACATAAGTATAGAGTCACAATACCACATTTAAACCAAATTGGTTATGATTTGGGTGTTTTTTCAAAAAAAGAACACTTTGAAATGGTTTACTCTGATTGTAGGATTTGCTGCCAAATCTCTTCTCAGCCACTTTGGCCTTGTTATCTCTGAGCCTAAACATTCCTTTTTGAAAATTCGAAGACATATGTTGTACCTATAGCTAGATATATTTCCATGTTTATGCAAAATTTATTGTCTAAATCATGGATATGAGAATGGTGGGCATATCAGGCCAGAGAAATAAAAGTGACAAAAGGATAGATACTGCAAAGTAGGAAATGTACTTACATATAGGTTGGTGTTTTCTTTTTACTAGAATGCCCATTATATATATGTATATAAAATATATATGTTATATATATGATATACATATGTTACATACACAAAAGTAATAACATTGTTTTTATTGTGTACATCATGATATTGCCATATATATATATATATATATATATATATATATATATATATATTAGTGGTTATTTTAGCTAATTGACAAATATATCATTTCTCATATTTATCATTTTTGTGGCAAATATCATATAATGTCAATTCTTATTACTTTTCTCAAGAATATAATATATTGTTGTTAACTATGGTCATCTTGCTCTATAATAAATCTCCTAAGTTTTATCCCTCCTATATAACAATAATTATGTCTACTCTGACCCACATCTTCCCTTCCTGCCTTTCCTTTATTTTTTTTTTAATTTTTTATTGTTGGTTATTCAAAACATTACATAGTTCTTGATATATCATTGCCGCAGTCCTGCTGCAGCAGAATAACCAGGGGGTGACGAACAACTTGTTTACGTTGATACAGCAGGAGTAGGAGCCGTTTATTGCAGGACAGGAGCAGTATTTATACCTTCCACATAGCTTATCTAATTAGCATAAACTCGATACAGCACTGAACCAATAAGAAATCTCCACACTTAATGGCTCGCTTTTGTTACTTCTCAAACCACTCCCTCTGGCATTTTGCCAGGCACCATCCAGACTTGTTTATGAACTCTAACATTCCCCTGACTAAATGCCAGGTGTTATTTTGACTTGTTTACAGACTCTAACATATCATATTTCACCCTTTGATTCAAGTGGGTTATGAGCTCCCATTTTTACCCCATATACAGATTGCAGAATCACATCAGTTACACATCCATTGATTTACATATTGCCATACTAGTGTCTGTTGTGTTCTGCTGCCTTTCCTATCCTCTACTATCCCCCCTCCCCTCCCCTCCCCTCCCCTCTTCTCTCTCTGCCCCCTCTACTGTCATTCATTTGTCCCCCTTGTATTATTTTTCCCTTTCCCCTCACTTCCTCTTGTATGTACTTTTGTATAACCCTGAGGGTCTCCTTCCATTTCCATGCAATTTCCCTTCTCTCTCCCTTTCCCTCCCACCTCTCATCCCTGTTTAATGTTAATCTTCTTCTCATGCTCTTCAACCCTACTCTGTTCTTAGTTACTCTCCTTATATCAAAGAAGACATTTGGCATTTGTTTTTAGGGATTGGCTAGCTTCACTTAGCATAATCTGCTCTAATGCCATCCATTTCCCTGCAAATTCTATGATTTTGTCATTTTTTAATGCAGAGTAATACTCCATTGTGTATAAATGCCACATTTTTTTTTATCCATTCGTCTATTGAAGGGCATCTAGGTTGGTTCCACAGTCTTGCTATTGTGAATTGTGCTGCTATGAACATCGATGTAGCAGTGTCCCTGTAGCATGCTCTTTTTAGGTCTTTAGGGAATAGACCGAGAAGGGGAATAGCTGGGTCAAATGGTGGCTCCATTCCCAGCTTTCCAAGAAATCTCCATACTGCTTTCCAAATTGGCTGCACCAATTTGCAGTCCCACCAGCAATGTACAAGCGTACCCTTTTCCCCACATCCTCGCCAGCACTTGTTGTTGTTTGACTTCATAATGGCTGCCAATCTTACTGGAGTGAGGTGGTATCTTAGGGTGGTTTTGATTTGCATTTCTCTGACTGCTAGAGATGGTGAGCATTTTTTTCATGTACTTGTTGATTGATTGTATGTCCTCCTCTGAGAAGTGTCTGTTCAGGTCCTTGGCCCATTTGTTGATTGGGTTGTTTGTTCTCTTATTGTCTAATTTTTTGAGTTCTTTGTATACTCTGGATATTAGGGCTCTATCTGAAGTGTGAGGAGTAAAGATTTGTTCCCAGGATGTAGGCTCCCTATTTACCTCTCTTATTGTTTCTTTTGCTGAGAAAAAACTTTTTAGTTTGAGTAAGTCCCATTTGTTGATTCTGGTTATTAAATTTTGTGCTATGGGTGTCCTATTGAGGAATTTGGAGCCCGACCCCACAGTATGTAGATCGTAGCCAACTTTTTCTTCTATCAGACGGCGTGTCTCTGATTTGATATCAAGCTCCTTGATCCATTTTGAATTCACTTTTGTGCATGGCGAGAGAAAGGGATTCAGTTTCATTTTGTTGCATATGGATTTCCAGTTTTCCCAGCACCATTTGTTGAAGATGCTATCCTTCCTCCATTGCATGCTTTTAGCCCCTTTATCAAATATAAGATAGTTGTAGTTTTGTGGATTGGTTTCTGTGTCCTCTATTCTGTACCATTGGTCCACCCGCCTGTTTTGGTACCAGTACCATGCTGTTTTTGTTACTATTGCTCTGTAGTATAGTTTGAAGTCTGGTATCGCTATACCGCCTGATTCACACTTCCTGCTTAGCATTGTTTTTGCTATTCTGGGTCTTTTATTTTTCCATATGAATTTCATGATTGCTTTCTCTATTTCTACAAGAAATGCCGTTGGGATTTTGATTGGCATTGCATTAAACCTATAGAGAACTTTTGGTAATATCGCCATTTTGATGATGTTAGTTCTGCCTATCCATGAACAGGGTATATTTTTCCATCTTCTAAGATCTTCTTCTATTTCTCTCTTTAGGGTTCTGTAGTTTTCATTGTATAAGTCTTTCACCTCTTTTGTTAGGTTGATTCCCAAGTATTTTATTTTTTTTTTTGAAGATATTGTGAATGGAGTGGTTGTCCTCATTTCCATTTCAGAGGATTTGTCGCTGATATACAGGAATGCCTTTGATTTATGGGTGTTGATTTTATATCCTGCCACTTTGCTGAATTCATTTATTAGCTCTAATAGTTTCTTTGTAGACCCTTTTGGGTCTGCTAGGTATAGAATCATGTCATCTGCAAATAGTGATAATTTAAGTTCTTCTTTTCCTATTTTTATGCCTTTAATTTCTTTCGTCTGTCTAATTGCTCTGGCCAGTGTTTCGAGAACTATGTTGAACAGAAGTGGAGAGAGAGGGCATCCCTGTCTTGTTCCAGATTTTAGAGGGAATGCCTTCAGTTTTTCTCCATTCAGAATGATGCTAGCCTGAGGCTTAGCATAGATTGCTTTTACAATATTGAGGTATGTTCCTGTTATCCCTAGTTTCTCTAGAGTTTTGAACATAAAGGGATGCTGTACTTTGTTGAATGCTTTTTCCGCATCTATCGAGATGATCATATGGTTCTTATTTTTAAGTCTATTGATGTGGTGAATAACATTTATTGATTTCCGTATATTGAACCAGCCTTGCATCCCAGGGATGAATCCTACTTGATCGTGGTGCACAATTTTTTTGATATGTTTTTGTATCCGATTCGCCAGAATTTTATTGAGGATTTTTGCATCTAGGTTCATTAGAGATATTGGTCTGTAGTTTTCTTTCTTTGAAGTGTCTTTGTCTGGTTTAGGTATCAGGGTGATGTTGGCCTCGTAGAATGAATTTGGAAGTTCTCCCTCTTTTTCTATTTCCTGAAGTAGCTTGAAAAGTATTGGTATTAGTTCCTCTTTAAAGGTTTTGTAAAACTCTGCTGTATACCCATCCGGTCCTGGGCTTTTCTTAGTTGGTAGTCTTTTGATGGTTTCTTCTATTTCCTCAATTGATATTGGTCTGTTTAGGTTGTCTATATCTTCCTGACTCAATCTGGACAGATCATATGACTTAAGAAATTTATCTATGCCTTCACTATCTTCTAATTTATTGGAGTATAAGGATTCATAATAATTTTTGATTATCTTCTGTATTTCTGAAGTGTCTGTTGTGATATTGCCTTTTTCATCCCCTATGCTAGTAATTTGAGTTCTCTCTCTTCTTCTTTTTGCTAGCATGGCTAAGGGTCTGTTGATTTTGTTTATTTTTTCA
This sequence comes from Marmota flaviventris, assembly GCF_047511675.1. Taxonomy (NCBI): domain Eukaryota; kingdom Metazoa; phylum Chordata; class Mammalia; order Rodentia; family Sciuridae; genus Marmota; species Marmota flaviventris. The sequence continues at coordinate 106,586,176 of NC_092518.1, forward strand.
AAGAACCAACTTTTAGTTTTGTCAATTTTTTCAATTGTTTCTTTTGTTTCGATTTCATTAATTTCAGCTCTGATTTTAATTATTTCTTGCCTTCTACTTCTTTTGCTGTTGTTTTGCTCTTCTTTTTCTAGGATTTTGAGATGAGGTATGAGATCATTTATTTGTTGTTTTTTTCTTTTTTTAAGGAATGAACTCCACTCAATGAATTTTCCTCTTAGAACTGCTTTCAATGTGTCCCATAGATTCCGATATGTTGTGTCTGTGTTTTCATTTATCTCTAAGAATTTTTTAATTTCCTCCTTGATGTCTTCTATAACCCATTGATCATTCAGTAACCTATTGTTCATTCTCCAAGTGATGTATGCTTTTTCCTTCCTTCTTTTATCGTTGATTTTCAGTTTCATTCCATTATGATCAGATAAGATGCATGGTATTATCTCTACTACTTTATATTGTCTAAGAGTTGCCCTGTGACATAATATGTGATCTATTTTTGAGAAGGATCCATGTGCTGCTGAGAAAAAAAGTGTAACTGCTTGATGTTGGGTAGTATATTCTATATATGTCAATTAAGTCTAGGTTATTAATTGTGTTATTGAGTTCTATAGTTTCCTTATTCAACTTTTGTTTGGAAGATCTGTCTATTGGTGAGAGAGGTGTGTTGAAGTCTCCCATGATTATTGTATGGTGGTCTATTAGACTCTTGAACTTGAGAAGAGTTTGTTTGATGAACATAGCTGCACCATTGTTAGGGGCATATATATTTATGATTGTTATGTCTTGTTGGTGTATGGTTCCCTTGAGCAGTATGTAGTGTCCCTCTTTATCCCTTTTGATTAACTTGTGCTTGAAATCTATTTTATTTGATATGAGTATGGACACACCTGCTTGTTTCCGAAGTCCATATGAGTGATATGATTTTTCCCAACCTTTCACCTTCAGCCTATGTATGTCTTTTCCTATCAAATGTGTCTCCTGTAGGCAGCATATTGTTGGGTCTTGTTTTGTGATCCATTCTACTAGCCTGTGTCTCTTAATTGGTGAGTTTAAGCCATTAACATTTAGGGTTATTATTGAGATATGGGTTGTTCTTCCAGCCATATTTGTTTATTTATGTTACTAAACATGGTTTGTTTTCCTCTTTGATTATTTCCCCCCTTTACTGTCCTACCTCCCACTGTTGGTTTTCATTGTTATTTTCCATTTCCTCCTCCTGTAATGTTTTGCCGAGGATGTTTTCAAGAGATGGTTTTCTAGCTGCAAATTCTTTTAACTTTTGTTTATCGTGGAAGGTTTTAATTTCATCTTCCATCCTGAAGCTTAATTTCGCTGGATACACAATTCTTGGTTGGAACCCATTTTCTTTCAGTGTTTGAAATATGTTATTCTAGGATCTTCTAGCTTTCAGAGTCTGTGTTGAAAGATCAGCTGTTATCCTGATTGGTTTACCCCTAAATGTAATCTGCTTCCTTTCTCTTGTAGCTTTTAAAATTCTCTCCTTATTCTGTATGTTGGGCACCTTCATTATAATGTGTCTAGGTGTGGATCTCTTATGATTTTGCACATTCGGCGTCCTGTAGGCTTCTAGGATTTGGGATTCTGTCTCATTCTTCAAGTCTGGGAAGTTTTCTCGTATTATTTCATTGAATAGATTGCTCATTCCTTTGGTTTGAAACTCTGTCCCTTCCTGTATCCCAATGACTCTTAAATTTGGTCTCTTGATGTTATCCCATATTTCTTGGATGTTCTGCTCATGGTTTCTTAACAGTCTTGCTGAGCTGTCTATGTTCTTTTCAAGTTGAAATACTTTATCTTCATTGTCTGATGTTCTATCTTCTAAGTGTTCTACTCTGCTGGTAGTATTCTCAATTGAGTTTTTAAGTTGGTTTATTGCTTCCTGCATTTCTAGGATTTCTGTTTGTTTGTTTTTTATAACCTCCATCTCCCTGTATAGTTGATCTTTTGCTTCTTCTATTTGTTTATGTAATTCATTGTTGAAGTGATCTTTCATTGTCTGATTTTGCTGTCTGATGTCTTCCTTGAGACTCCAGATCATCTGAAGCATGTATATCCTGAATTCTTTATCTGACATTCCATCTGCTGCAGCTATTACCTCTTCTAACATTGAGTTGACCTGCATTGCTTGCGGTCCTTTCTTTCCTTGTCTCTTCATACTGTTCGCGTTTCTTTCTGCTTGGTGAATCTTTGTGCTATTGAATTTTCCCCCTATATATTTATATTGGTCTTGTATAGTTGCAAAGTCTCCCTCGCAGGTGCGGGCGGCGGCTCTGCCCCTCCTCCAATTGGGGCAATGTGCCTACCACGCCGGCAGGCCGCTGGGCCTTTTCTGCCGGTCGGTAGCAGGTCCGCCTACCTTGCAGGTGCGGGCGGCGGCTCTGTCCCTCTGCGGGCCGCTAGGCTTGTTCTGTCGGTGGTCGCAGTTCTGCCTACTTTGCAGGCGCAGGCAGCAGCACTGCCCCTCTGCAGGCCTCTGGGGCTGTTCTGCCGGTGGGTCGCAGGTCTGCCTACCTTGCAGGCGCCGGGGGGGGGGGGGGGGGCGGCTCTACCCTTCCGCAGGCCACTGAGCCTGTTCTGTTTGTCGGTTGCAGGTCTGGCCTGTTCTGTTGGTGGTCACAGTTCCGTCTACCTTGCAGGTGCGGGGGCAGGGGGTGGCTCTGCCTCTCAGCATGCTGCTGCTCCTGTTCTACCGGTGGGTCGCAGGCCCGCCTACCTTGCAGGAGTGGTTGGCAGCTCTGCCCCTCCGCGGGCCACTGGGCCTTTTCTGTCGGTGGTCACAGTTCTGCCTACCTGGCAGGCGCGGGGGGTGGGGGGCAGCTCTGCTCCTCAGCAGGCCGCTGGGCCTGTTCTGTGGGTGGTCACAGTTCCGTCTACCAGGACTGTTCCTTCTGAAGGCTCTAAGAGAGGATCTATTTCCTTGCTCTATCCATCTTTTAGAAGGTGCCTGCATTCCTTGGCTGGTAGCTTCTTTCCATCTTCACAGCCAAAAATCATATCACTCTGACTACAGTTTCTTTCTCTCTTATCTCTGTCTATTCTCTCTTTCTGCTGGAGATTAAACCCAGGTCCTCATCCATGCTAGGCAAATGCTTTACCACTGAAATACTTCCATAGCCTTTGACTTCTGTTTCTGTCACCACATCTTTTCTGACTCTTCTGCCCTCCATCTTCCACATTCAAGGACCCTTTTGATTATGATGGGCCCATCCAAATAATTCAAGACTATATCCCTATTTTAAGGTTAGTTGACTATCAACCTTAATTCCCTTTGCCTTGTAATCTAACATATTCACAAATTCTGGGGATAAGGACAGACTTTTTTTTTTTTTTTTTTTTTAGCAGGGAGGACATTATATTGCCTACCACAACCATTTATAAAACCTCATTGTCCAAAACTGTAGCTGGAAGGGAAATGAAGAAAATGGGATTAGGAGTGGGAATTGAGTCAGTTTAACAGTGTCTTCCATACGTTGGTAGTGCTTCTCACAGTTTGTAATTATACTTTTTTTTAAAAAAAAAATTTAGTTGTTGATAGACTTTTTAAAATTTATTTATTTATATGTGGTACTGAGAACTGAACCCAGTGCCTCACAATACCAGGCAAGTGCACTACCACTGAGCCACAGCCCAGCCCTGTAATTATACATTGATTGTATGATTTTTCTCCCTTTGTAGACCTTATATTCCATGAAAAAAGGAATCATGTCAATTCACCATTGTATCATCAGCATATAATACAGTACCTAACACATAGAATCCACTCAATACATTTTTAGTGCATAAAAGAATGCATGAACAGGTACACATGCACACTTACATGGGCATGCTCTTTACAGCATTTTGTGGTCATAGCTAAGAAGTGGAAACAATCTAGCTGTTCATCTATAAGAAACTGATTAAACAATTGATTTTTTCAAAATAAGTCCCTAGTATATCTATACAATGAAATACTATGCAGCCTTTATAAACAATGAGGCAGATCTCAAATGTAGTGACATGAAAGACTATTCATGATTTATCATTAAGGGGAAACGCAACTTGTAAAACAGCATTTATTGTATGACCTTATTTGTGTAATAGTAATCTGAACTTATTGCTCTGGGGAAGGAAGAAAATAAAAACCTAGAGAAAGCAAAGAATCAAATTCTTGGTTTTGAATTGTTTGAGGAACACATACCAAGCCACATTCCTGCCTCACAGTCTTTGCACTGAGTTTTCTTTCTGCCATAATACTTTCCCCTCACATATTAAAATATTAATATGAATGATAATAATTGGTAGCTTGCACTCACTGTTCATTAAGGTCTCTGTCTAATGCTTTCTTCTTTGAGCTACCTGACTTGACCACCCTATTTAAAATAGCATGCCCTATCACTCTTCTAACCCTTGTTCCAATTTACTTTTATGACATTATATGTCTGTTTAATTATTTATTATATCTCTTCTCTCAAATGAAAATCTCATCCCATGAGACCAGGAATCTAGGTGATTCGAATCTGAACTGCTGGGATACCTCACTTTAAAAACTCCTTCTAACATTTAGGGCATCAGTTCTCAAAATATGATTTTCAGAACAACAGCATTGTCATCACCTGGGAACCTGTTAGAATGGCAAATTATCAAGCCCCACCCCAGATCTACTGAATTAGAAACCCTGGGAGTAGGGCCCAGCAGTCTGTGTTTTAACAAGTCCTCCTGGGGATTCTGCTGCACATTCAAGTTTGATAACCCCTGATATTGGCTTTCATTTTTAATCAGCATTTTCTCAGCTTTCTTCCTAGGTATCTTGTCCAGGAAGAAAGATGTCAGCTCTTTCTCTCCTGTTATGTCATCTATAGTGCCCTTAAGAATATTCTAAATAAGAGGAATATTGAAATCCTGTGATAAACACCTTAAATTTAAATTTTTCTTGAACTTTACTGTCTGGAAAGGGGGCTAACAAACTTTTTTCTGTAAAAGGTCAGAGAGTGGGTTTTGTGAGCCACATGGCCTGTCACAACTACACACCTCTGCCATTGTAATGTGGAAGTATCCACAGATGACAAGTACATGAACAAATGTGATTGTTTCAATAAAACTTTATTTGAGTAGGCTGAAATTTGAATTGTTGGCAATCTGGTGGGAATTACATACATGTGTTTGTGTGTGTGTGTGTGTGTGTGTGTGTGTGATGTTATTTTTGCATTTCTCTGATTACATTTGTTCTCTTCTGTGAAATGCCTACCCATGTCTTTTGCCACTTTTTCTGTCTGCTAAAGGGAGATCACTACTGCACAACATCTTTGTTTATTCACTTTGTATGGAGAGTAATGAAGACTGATATATGGATATAGAGTGAGTCCTGGGCAGTGGCAAATTTCTTAGATCATTGGATAGAGGCATAGAACAATCAGTACCTGAATATCAGTGACAGGGAAGTCCAGGGAATACATGTAGATGGATCTTGGAAGTGGGCAGATCTTTGTGTCTCAAATTAATACCTGCCAGAGAGCATCTATTGCAAAGTAGATTTTCAACAACCAGGTGGATAAGACGGACTATTTTGCAGATGTTAGCCTCACTTCCTATGCAATACACCCATGAACAGATGGTTACCTAGACAGAATTGGAGACCATGCATGAGCCCAGCAGCATGGGCTTTACCTTTCCATGACTGATTTAGCTACTGCCACTGCTGAGTGTCCAAGAAGCCAACAGAATAGAGCAATTCTGAGTCTCTGATATACTATCAGTGACTGAAGAAACATTAGTCAACCACCTTGTGCCTGGCTGATTGCATTGGACCCTTTCCACCATGAAGGGGACAACGAGCTGTCCTGAATGGAATCAATACATACTTCAGATCTGAGTTTTCCTTGCCTACCTATACTGCCTTTGCCCAATCCTACTACCTGTTCTTTCCCTTCACAGGTTTCACTCTCCAGTAAAAACTTTGCACTCCTAACTCAGTTTCAGCTTCTGCTTCCTAAAGAATGCAATCTGCAATAACTTCTTTGCCCTAGCAAATGGGACACTCATGAAGAGGCATGCCCTAACTGGTGATTATGCAAATTATCACCAATGGTGACTTGAAATGGGATGCAATTGGAAGGCAAAGCTTTTAGAAATCAAGTGGTTAGAACACTGAGTCTCTATGGTGAGAATGATGATTGCAAAGGAAGTGGCTAAGGCTATTTCTGATGACCCTAAAGAGTTCACACAGAGGGGCTGGGGTTGTGGCTCAGCAGTAGAGTGCTCCCCTAGCATGGGCAAGGCCCTGGGTTCGATCCCCAGCACCACATAAAAATAAATTAAAAAAAAAAAGAGTTCACACAGAAAAGTGGAAAATTTGAAAGCCTTGAATGTACAACTCAGATCACAGTGGAAAATCAAAAGGCCTTAATGCCAGCATTAAAGTAGCCTTTATTCTCCTGCAGCTGTAAAACAGATATGCCTGAAGATCACGCTCAGGGACTGATTATAAATGTTGCAGAGGTGCAGCATCAATTAAAGGAACAGCCTTGTCAGGACTCTTAGGCCAAGTTAAGGGCACTCCTGGGAAAAGAACAGGACCCTATCACATTGGATGGAAATATCTGGGCATAAACAGATGATGCTGAGAACAATTTAACCTCCAAGTCCCCCTGAACATTCCTTGCAAATAGAGGCAGTTCTACATTCCTTGTCTAAACCTATGGGTCTTCCCCAGCATGCAAATCTTTTAGTGACTTCCACTGAAGTGGAACACTGATCCTCTTCAGGACCAACTCCCACAACACTTCATTGCTTCCACTCTCAAAACAATTGTTACATCTCAGCATAACCAGATGCCTAAATGCCCATAGGAAAGGGATGTTGAAGTAGATCTCTTATGTACCATTTTCTCAGTGCTACCTTCAATGATACTCTTAGAAGGACTAGGTTGTGGGATTTTCAGTTTTAAAACCAGTACAATCCCAGGAAAATGGGAGGACAGTAAGGCATCAAAAAATAAACTGGTGTGGGCTGGGGATGTGGCTCAAGCGGTAACGTGCTCGCCTGGCATGCAGGGGGCGCTGGGTTCGATCCTCAGCATCACATAAAAAATAAAGATGTTGTGTCCACTGAAAACTGAAAAATAAATATTAAAAAATTCTCTCTTCTCTCTCTCTCTCTCTCTCAAAAAAAATAAAAATTAAAAAAAAACTGGTGAGAGTAGCATTAGTATTAGTGAAAAGCTCTGTGAAATATTCTCTGTAGGCCACAGATGACGGTGAGAGATGCTTAAATGGAATTGGGCTCCCTGATATCAATAGGAACAATAGGGTTCTAAAGGGTGATGGTACCTAATTATTAGAACTAAGGTGGATGTAATTAACATAATAAAGCACAAGGATAGGATGGTAATAAAAGTATTTTCACCTCAATCTGTTGGAATGGGTGATTACTTATAGAATTCCCTAGCAATGAAATACATGTGACATAGAAGCAGAAAAAAATCTGGATTTGCTGAGCAGAAATTTAGTTTTCCTGGATTCTCATTCTGTTCCCAGATCTACTAAGCCAGTTTGCAGGTCTGGAGCCCCTTGATTATGAAGGAGGCTGAATCTCTTCAAGAACCTGTTAAAATACTATCACAAATATATACTGCAAATCTTCCAAGTCTTCCTCAGACTGAAACCTGTGACCATTTATTAGAGACCATGACCAAGGGGAAAAAATATCCAGAACTTTCTGAGAGTTTTCAGATCCTGATTCTAAACTGATGTTAACTCTTGTAGACCCAGTATGCTATTTTGATTTGTCACCAGGGTGGGGATTTATGGAGTAAGTTTATAAATGAAATCTTAGGGCTGGGGATGTGGCTCAAGCGGTAGCGCGCTCGCCTGGAATGCGTGTGGCCCGGGTTCAATCCTCAGCACCACATATAAACAAAGATGTTGTGTCCACCGAAAACTAAGAAAAATAAATATTAAAAAAAATTCTCTCTCTCTCTCTCTCTCTCTCTCCCTTTAAAAAAAATAAATAAATAAATGAAATCTTAGTCTAGATCCATTTCAATGGGAACTTGCATCTATTTTGGCAGAATAACCACACATTAACTTTTCTTTTTCACTCATTTATTCATTTATTTACTATATTTCATAGCTTTATTAAGACATAAATCACTTTACCATATAACTCACCAATGTAATGTGTACAATTCAGTAATTTTTTTGTATATTCACAGACTTGTCAATCATTACTATAGGCAAATTTGGAACTTAATGTGACATTAAAATAAACCACTAGGCCCATTATCAATTCCCCTCCTGTACTACCCAGGCTCACCAGCTATTACTAGGGAACACCTATTTTACTTTCTGTCTCTATGGATTTCCCTATTTTGGACAATTCCTAAGAATGGAATCATAAAATGCCCCACACATTATTTTTATGAACCAATGTTCCAGGGAGGGAGGGATCTTATAGGAAGAAGGAATCCCTGCAACTGTACCACCCCTTCCTCTCATCCCTGCTACTAAAGCCATACTTGAATCTCTAGGCAACTGAAGAGTTTAGAGCCAAAACCAAAAAACGTGTTTTCCTTTTTGGTACTTGAGGTTGAACCTAGGGCATCACACATGCTAGGCAAGTGTTCTATCACTTAATTATATCTTTGCTTCCCCCCTCACATGCCCCAGGCCTTTTTTTGTTTGTTTGTTTAATTTTGAGATAGGGTCTGGCTAAGTTCCCCAGGCTGGCCCCAAACTTGCAATCCTCCTACCTGAGCCTCTCAAGTCATGCACCACTACAACCATAAAAACCAAGAATTTTAAAAATGGAAATGTGATAACTTTAACCTCACACTCCTGTTTAACTTGCCTTGTTAGCCTATGGGAAAGCCATGTAGGTTTTAGAGAAAGATTGTGGGTTATTGTTAATTCAGCCAGATGATAACAGCACCATCACAACTGTGGTTCTCAAGATAGTATCTTTCCTGGACAAAATTAGTACAGCCTCTGGCACCTATTGCCTTAGCAAATATTATTGGCAAAGATAGTCAGATAAAAATAAACAGTTTACCCTTCTGTTTGTAGCTCAGTGGTACAACATTAGCTTAACATGTACAAGGCACTAGGTTCAATCCCCAGCACCAAAGATCAAATAGTTTACCTTTACTCTCTCACCTCAGAGTTATCTTAAACTGTTATTTTCCATCATATATTATTCCAGAAGGAACTTGATTATCTTTTTGTCCCATAGACATAATTCTGGTCCATTACATTTATGACATTATGTTAATGATCTACTGAGTGGGAAAAATCAAGCATCTTAGATGCCTTATGGCCAAGGGATAGGAGACAATCTCATGAAAGGTCAGGTTCTTACTACATAGATGATGTTTCTAGGAGTGGAACATGCCAAGATATCTCCTCTAAAACAGAAGTAAAGCTGTTTTTCCTTGTATCATCCACCACAAAGAAACCCCTCTTCAATAGGCCTCTTTGGATTTAGGAGGCAATATAGACCATATTTGGGCATGTTGCTTTGACCCATTTACTGAGTAACCTGTAAGGCTGCCAATTTTGAGTGGGATATGAAGCTCTGCAGCAAATCTGGACTACAGTGCATGCTGCCCTTTTATTTGGGCCTTATGACTCAGCAAACTAATTTTGCAAGAGTCTGTGGCAGAGCTATTCCATGAAGCCCAATAGAAGTCTCACAGCACAGATCCTTAGGGGGTTGAAATACAGCCATACTTACCTTGCTTGACAATTATTCTCCATTTTAAAGGCTACAGTACCTGGTTTGCTGCTAGGCCCCAGTAATTGTTGATCAATTTACACTCAAAACTGCAAGAGTAAAAGGACTTTATTTGGGGTCTTAGGAATTGCAATTCAGTGAGTCTCTGAATCAGTGTTCTAAGGAAGACAGGAAAAGTGGGAGTTTATATGTTGAGAAGGAACAGGGGCTACGTGACTGATAGAAGTAAATGAAAAGAATGTACAAACAAAATGGAAATGTCCCTAAATTGAGCCAGAAACCTCTTCATATTCATCTTTATTTTCTGAGCACAATATAATTTTCTGATCCTTTAGGTCATTTCAGATGCCTGTTGTCAGAATGCAGAGGTGACCAAATTTCACATCCTAGGCAACACCTAGAATCATGCCAAGTACACAAGTATAAAGTGCTTCTTCCATAATGGCCTCCAGACTACATTTTGAGAAACTCTTTCAATGTTGCTTTTATTGTAATTTTCCTCTTTTGTTCTGTTTTGTTTTTTGGTGGTGCTAAGGATGGAGCCTAGGACCTCACACATGCTAGGCAAGTGCTCTACCAATGAGCTACGTCCCCAGCCCAAGTACTTTTCCTTTAATTTTCACATAGTGACTAGATTTCTGACCATAGGACACCAAGAAACTATACGACTTCAACTGGATATAAGCTGACATATCAAGAACTAGATATCAGCTGACACATTCAATCATCAAATTATCATATGTAGCAGCATTCCATTGTGTTTTTTTTGTTGTTTTGTTTTGTTGTTTTTGGTGCCGGGGACTGATCCCATGGGCACTCAACCACTGAGCCACATCCCTAGCCCTATGTTGTATTTTACAGACAGGGTCTCACTGAGTTGCTTAGTGCCTCACTTTTGCTGAGGCTGTCTTTGAACTTTTGATCCTCCTGCCTCAGTCTCCTGAGCTGCTGGGATTATGACATGTGCCACCACTCCTGGCTTCCATTCTTAAAAAGATTGCAGACTAGATCTCTATGGCATCTGCCTGTAATCACAGCAACACTGGAGGCTGAAGCAAAAAGATCTCAAGTTTGAGCCTGGCCTCAGCAACTTAGCAAGACCCTCAGCAACTTAGTGAGATCCTGTCTTAAAGTAAAAAATAAAAAGGGTTGCAGATATTGCTCAGTGGCAAAGCATCTCTGGATTCATCCCCAGTACCAAGAAAGAAAATAGACATTACATATGAAACCAGATCCCAGAGAGGTAAGAAGTAAAAGTAAACTGAACAAGGAAGTGCCTAACACTCCTAGAGTACTTACCACTGCCTCTCCATCAGTTCTCTGTGACCATTTAACAGAGCAAGAAAATGGAGGCCTATGAGTTTATTGGATGGACTGCATAGTAGGCTGTCAGCTGTTAAAAGTAAGTTCAGTTATCCTATACCCCCATTCAGGGATGGCCCTAAATACAGAGGTATAGGAAAAATCTTCCCAAGAAGTAAATTTAATTGTCTACTTTGGAGGAAGGAGAAATGACCTATGAAATAATCTATATTGATTCATGGGCAGAGGCTAACAAGATGACTGACTAGTGAAGAGTGTGGAAAAAGCAAGATATAAATTTGATGATAAGGTGGCCTAGGAGAAAAATATATTCATGGGCCTCTTAGAATAGACCAGGCTATAAAGATATTTATGTTTTATGTAATTGTCTCCAACAGGTATCTATTGTAGAGGAGGCTCTCAGTAATCAGGTAGATAAGATGACCTATTCTAATGATGTTAGTCAACTTGTTTTCTAAGTTACCCTAGTGCTTGCTCAGTAGGCCCATGTATAAAATGCCCATCACAGCCAAGATGGAGCCTATATATAAACTTGACAGTAAGGTATTCCCCTCATTGAAACTGATTTGTCTACCACAGCTGTTGAATAGGCAATCTGCTAATCAGCAGAGACCAAACACTGAGACCCCATATTGTACCATTCTTCAAGGTGATCAGATAGTCACCTGGTAGAAGACTGGTTGCATTAGACCTCTTCAATCATGGAGTAGACACTGAATGCATTCACAGGAATAGATGCATATTTTGAAAATGGATTTGCTTTCCATGCTTGTAATGCTTCTGCCAGCATCATCATTTAGACTTACAGAATGCCTTATCCAGCACTATGCTATCCCACCCAACATTGCCTCCAACAAAGGAACTCATTTTAGGATAAAGGAAGTATGTTAATGTCTCATCTTATCATGTATCCCATCACTAGAAAAATTTGGCTTAATATAATGATGAAATTACCTACTGAAGGCTCAATTATGGCACCAATTAGGAGACAGAACCCAGCAAGCTTGGGGTCCTGTATTTTAGAACCTAGTATGTGCTTTATTTTTTTTTAAAGAGAATCTTTTTTTTTTGTAGATGGACACAACACAATGCCTTTATTTTTATGTGGTGCTGAGAATCGATCCCGGGTGTCGTGCATGCTAGGTGAGCACTCTACCACTGAGCCACAATCCCAGCCCATAGTATGTGCTTTAAAACATAGGCCAAGGGCTGGGGCTGTAGCTCAGTGGCAGAGCACTTGCCTTGCATGCGTCAGGCACTGGGTTCAATCCTTAGCACCAACATGAAAATAAACAAATAAAATAAAGGCTTTCTGCCCATTTTCAACTACAAAAAAAATTTTAAAAACCAAAATATGTCATATTATTTATTTCCATTGTAGCCAGAATGTAATAGTCCTAGCTTAAAGGGGGAGACATAGGAATTACCCCTTTTGCTTAAAAATATTTGCTTCTCACCCCTACATCTTGGATTCAGTGGTTTAGGAGGCTCTAGTGTCCAAACACAAATGCTTCTACCAGGAAAGGTGTCAGGATTCTGATATTTTAGAAGCTGATACTACTCTAAATGGCCATTTTATGCTTCTCATGTGTGTCAGTCAGCTTTTCATCACTGTAAATAAAATATCTGATCAAAACAACATAGAAGAGAAAAAGTTCATTTGGGGCTTATGGTTTCAGAGGTTCAGTCCATGGTTGGTGAACTCCATTACTCTGGGCCTGAGGAAAGGCAGAACATCATGGCAGAAGGGCATAATGGAGGAAAAGTGTCAGTTTATAGAAACCAGGAAGCAGAAAGACAGGAAGGGAAGGAGCCAGGGTCAAAATAGAATCTTCAAAAGCATGTTCCCTGCCAGGCATGGTGGCCATGCCTGTAATCCCAGCGGCTCAAGTGGCTGAGGCAGGATCTCGAGTTCAAAGCCAGCCTCAGCAATGGCAAGGTACTAAGCAACTCAGTGAGATCCTGTCTCTAAATAAAATACAAAATAGAGTTGGGGATGTGGTTCAGTGGTTGACTGAACCTGAGTTCAACCCCCTAGTACCAAAAAAAAAAAAAAAGCATGTTCCCTGTGACCTATTTTTTCCAGCCACAATCAACAACCTACTGTTAACAAGCAGTTAGTCCATTAAAATTATTAATCCATCAAATGGATTAATCCACCAATTAGGTTAGAGCTCTCCTAAACTGATCATTTCACCTCTAACCCTTCCTGATTTAACTAACACATGAGCTTTTAGCAGGATACCTCATATCTAAAACATAACATTCTACCTCTGGCCACACAGAGCTCATATCCATCTTATAATGTAAAATGCATTCTAAATGTCCCCATAATCTTAACAATTCCAGCATTGTCCAAAAGTCCAAGCCCAAAGTCTCCTATTGAGGCAGGAGATGGGTTATCTATAGGCAAACAGAAGTGAGGACCTCGAAGAATGGGATCCTACCACCCCAGATTAAAATCCTAGGTGAAATCTTATGGTTTTGTTTTTGGCTACCTAACTGGAAGACCTCACTCATGCTTAGATGCCTATACATTTTGTTGTTATGCAGGCTTCCTTGACTACCCTAACATTAGTCAACCCCAGAGAGTGGTTTTGTGTCTAAGCAATTCTTTTGTTTTAAGGAACAAGTACAGGACAGATTCAGGTCAACAAACACATTAAACCATCACATTATGGATATAAGAAATTGAGATCATACACTTTCATGTGCTGGGGATATAGCTCAATTGGTAGAGTGCTTGCCTCACATGCACAAGGCCCTGGGTTAAATCCCCAGCACCATAAAACAAGTTTTTTAAAAAAGAAATTGAAATTATACATTTTCAATTGAGTCAGAAAAAGAGACCAATTGAGAGACTTTCCAATGACTAGTTACTTCCTCATCAAAACAGTATAAAACTCCTAGACAGAGAACAACCAACAGTACCCTCTTTAGGACCCCTTCCATGCTGTAGGAGCTTCCCTTGCTTGCTTCTAATAAATCTTCTACTGAATTCTCATCTTCCCTCGTCTGTGCATTTCCTTCTTCAGGTGCATGAGAGAAGAACCCTCCAGCGCTCATATGACCCTGCATTACACTCTGCAACTTAAGGCAAACTCAAACATAAACACCTGTAAAACTCAAAAGCAAATTATATACATCCAATATACAGTGGTACAGAGTAAATATTTTCATTCCAAAAGGGAGAAACAGCGGCATAGAAATAAGGGATAGGACCAAAATAAGACCTAAACCCAGATGTGCAAACAGTGGGTTCTGTAACTCCATATTCTTGTTTCTGGGGCACATGGTGGTGAGACAGGAGCTTCAAAGAATTTGCACTGCCCCACCCTTGTGACCTTACTGGTTGTGGCCCATGTGACCTCTCTCTGGCTGGCTCTGTTACTTCCTGCAGCTTTCTATGGCAGATAGTCGATATTCCTGGCCACTCTTAATTCCTGGGGTCTCTATTTCATCTTTGGCTTCATTCTCACAGCTCCATATATCATCCTCTCAGGCACAGCCCACAGAGACTCCAACCCAGTTACACTTTCCCTGCCTCCCATGCCTTCCTTGGAAATCTCAGTGGAATCCTCTGTGACTCCCTTACTCCAGTATCTGCTGAGAGCCATAGCCAAGTAAGAATGATGCATGGCATTTTTGGTTGAAAGGTGACGCCAGCAAGCCATTGAGATGATATGATTATGTTAAGATCTGCATTCAATTGGATATTAGACCCCTGCTGTCCGCCTCGGCATGCTACTTTGGAGCTCTAGCGGGACTCCCGGAGAGTTCCCATTGGTTGTGGAAGTGTGGTAGGAGGGGATTCCGGAGGAGGGATTTCCTGTTGGGGTAGTGTGGCCCGGGAGAACGCTGCGTGTGTGGCATTTTCCCCGGGAGCGTATGTGGAGTGTGATGGTGGAGTTCAGAAATAAAGTTTGTTCCTGCTTGAGTGGCTCGTGATTTTGTGCCCAGCCAGACTGTGGCAAGTATCCTGCATTCATGCAGAACCAGCATCATGTAGATGATGACAAGATCTCCTGCCAGCTCAAGCAGTAGCCAGGCCTCCTTGGACCATGACTGCAGCAAGCTGAATGCTTGGGGTTCTAAGCATGGTTAAAAGAATCCTGGGAAAACAATTTCTTAGACATCTTTGTGGGAGCAGGGTGCCTCCAGAGTCTCAAAAAGAGTTTTCACTTTTATACCCTTGAGCCTTCTATGGGTATGGTCTTGGTGATTTCTGAGATGCCCTCAGGGCCTCTTTCCTATTATCTCTGCACAAAGTGCTTAAGCCTCTCTTTAGCAACAGTAATTTCTTCAACATTTTTCTAGGCCCTAATTTTACATGCACTTTTTTTGGCCAACTCAAAATTTTTAGAAATCCTTCTTCTCTGATTCCCATTCCTGATTAATCATAGGAAACCACCAGCAGTGTAAAAGTGTTTCTTTTTCTGCATCCTCTTCAAAATTTATGTTTGTATTTTTGATGACTGTCAATCTGGTCAAATTTTGAGTAACCTATATTCTAGATCTCACCATGGGATCAGGCAAAGGTTAGTGCTTTGTTTTGTCCCCTTGCTTGGCCTCATTCCCTCTTCTATCCTGTTTTCCTCACTCTCTTAGTTGTTTCTCCTGGTAGTACTTCTTCAATAAACTACTTGTGCCCAAATTTTCATTGCAGGGTCTGCATCTGTGAAACCTGTCCTGAGAAAAGGTATATGCCTATAACAAACCTCAGTGTACCGTAAAACAGTGTCCACCCAAAAACAGGCCTGAGTACAGGACCTATATCAACAATCTTTGCACAGCACAAATAGACAAATCCCATATTTGATTTTGATCCATATTTATGCCACTGCTCAACATCCTGCCAAATGTTGCTATGTTTAGGGCTCACACACATAAAAACAATAGTAGTTAATATTTTTTTAGCTTTTACTTATGTCCTTATCTCATTTTATCCTCATATCAGGCCTAAAAACTAAGAGGAGAATATGGCTGGGCACTGTGGCTCAGGCCTGTAATCCCAGCTACTCATGAGGCTGAGGCAGGAGGGTAGCAAATTCTTGGCCAGCCTGGAAATCTAGCTACATTCTGTCTCAAAACACAAAATTAAAAGGGCTTATAATGTAGCTCAGTGGTAAAGTGCAGTTGGGTTCAATCCCCAATACCTAAATAAATAAATAAATGAAGGGAGATTTACCCTATCCTGATGTATGCTTTTTTGGGGGAGGACAGTGTCCCTCTCTATAAAAGAACACCACTTGCCTACCTCTCTGTGGTCCCTGACTTCTTAATTTCTTCACCTTTTGTCCAACTACCATCCTTCAGGAAGTGTGTCTCAGAGAGTAGGTGTTCTGCTCTGGTCCAGTGCTGCAAGTCACTGGGTGGAACAGTCTATTTCTGGACTTTAGTATTGGAGGACCCAGTT
Organism: Marmota flaviventris; assembly: GCF_047511675.1. Taxonomy (NCBI): domain Eukaryota; kingdom Metazoa; phylum Chordata; class Mammalia; order Rodentia; family Sciuridae; genus Marmota; species Marmota flaviventris. The sequence goes on from NC_092518.1 coordinate 106,602,638, forward strand.
GCTCACAGATTATACAACATTCTCCCAACCACTTCATGCTTTCCTCTTTGCAGCTTATACAGTAGTTCCAGCACTTGAAAGATGGAAATGTTAAGAATCATGGAGTTAGTTTCCTGGGGTTAATGACCATAGAAGCCTTAAAGGAAGAACACCATAGATTTGGACAGCCAACTATTGACTCTAGGAATGGTGTAAAAGCAAAATGCCTTCATGGGAACTTTTATCTGTTTTCATCTCTTCTAGAACATTGAAGTCTCTGCTTTATATTATATTGGACCCCAGATTTGATTGTGAGAGTGGTTGAGTTAAAAAATTATGGTTCTGTCTTCTACAACAACTGCTCCCATCTCAGCACATTCCTTCTATAGACTAATAATAAGGAACAATTCTTAGCATAAGCCAATAAAGGAAATTCTCTCTCTTTCTCTTTCTTTTTCTATTTCTTACATACATGACAATAGTGGAATGCATTACATTCAGAATTATCCATTCACAGCACAATTTTTCATAACTGTATATAAAGTATGTTCATGCCAAATTATGCCATTATACATTAGCTCTCTTTTTTGTATTACAATTCTTAATAACCTTTACAACACAATTTATATATATAAGATATGTTGACACCAAATTCACATCTTCATACATGTATTTTGTATAATGATGACCATCTCCTTCCACCATCCTTGCTATTCCCCTTCTCCCTCCCTTTCCCTCCCAGCCACATTAATGTTTATAGCAGCACAATTCACAATATCTGAACTGTGGAGCCAAACTAGATGTCCTTCAGTGGATGAATGGATAAAAAATGTGGCATTTATACACAATGGAATATTACTCAGCATTAAAAAAGAATAAGATTATGGCATTTGCAGGGAAATGGATGGCATTAGAGAAGATTATGCTAAGTGAAGTTAGCCTATTCCCAAAAAACAAATACTAAATGTTTTCTGTGATATAAGGGGGGTGACTCAAAGTGGGGTAGGGAGGAAAGCATGGGAGGAAGATTACCTCTCTCTCTCTTTCTCTCTCTCCCTCTCTCTCCCTTTCTCCCTCCCTCCTCTCTCTCCAATCTTGCTTTTTGCTTGCTTTGTTTGTTTTGCTTTATTTTTATTTTCTGTACTGGATATTGGGATATTGAACCCAGGGGCATTCTACCACAGAGTTACCTCTTCGTACCTTTTTAATTTTTCAAATTTTGAGACAAGGATCTTGCTAAGTTGTCCAGGCTGGCCTTGAACTTGTGATAGCCCTGCCTCAGCCTCACAAGTAGCTGGGATTACAGGTGTGCACCACCACACCCAGAAAAATACCATTTCTACTATGAGAAAAAAATAGAATATTCACTAAATAGTTGTAAAACTTGGTGAATCTATATTTGCAGGAATCAGATTCACAGCTGGGAATGGAGCTTGAGGGTGCTAAACAAGGGAGGAATACTAAGCTGGATGTGGGAGAGTTTATAGTTAATAACAACAACAAATAAACTCTCCCATGACTCAGGGTTTAACATCCTGGCAAGGACACCTGGAGCCAGTCCTAGTATATTGTTGGAATGGATCCTTGAAACTTGGAAGCAACAATGCCTGTGTAGTAAATAAATGGATTTGTTGGAACTGTCATGACTAAGAAAAGTGTCATGACTCTCAAAAGGCTCAGAGAAGTGGGCAAATTAGAGTGGCTTACCTATATAAAACCAGAAAGTATACCAGTTGATGACATCCCCTAGGGAGGTCCAGAAGACACTTCTTTTGTTAAGGTGTTAACTGGCAATGTTGAAAAATCCCATTGTAGCCATCACTATGTGTCAGGGTTCATGATAGGGGAGATTGCCATGTAATTAGCCTCCTTAGTGTCAAGGGGGATGAGAGGATTCTAAATCATCAGAGGGGATAAGGATACCAGTTAAGTGTCAGAGTCAAGGTGAGTGCAATAACCATAACAAACAGCAAGTATGGAATGACAAAGATGGAACTTTGACCTGCAGGAGTTTATATAGATAGTTGATAAACTACAACAGTGCTAGGAAGGAGACAGATGGAAAGCTATATTAATTTGCTAGGCTGCCATAACAAAATACTACAGACAGGTATTTAAACAATAGAAAATTATTGTCTCACAGTTCTAGGGGCTAGAAGTCCTATATCAAGGGATCAGCGGGGTTAGTATCTTCTGAAGCCTATCTCCTTGACTTATAGATTCTTACTCAGTTCTCACATGGGCATCTCTTCATTTGTGTGTTGTCTGTGTCCTAATCTCCTCTGCTTATAAGGACACCAGTCATATGGGATTAGGGCCCACCTATATGACCTCATTCTATCTTAGTTTATTCTTTAAAGGCTCTATCTCGTCACATTCTGAAGTACTAGGGGTTAAAACTTCAACATATGAATGGAGGGAGGATACAATTAAGCCCCCAAGAAAAAATAAGGGCATTGCTTATAAAATTGAAAAAAAAAAAAAAACATCTGGACTGGGGTTCAACTCAGTGGTAGAGTGGTAGAGTTTAGCATGAATGAAGCTCTGGATTCAATCTTCCACACTTCTCCAAATGGGGAATAAAACTGAAAAAAATCATGAATAGGTGAACAGTAGACTGATGTCAGTTATCATAATGGAAAAGTCATGAAGATCCCTTGCCCAGTTTCCATCACTGAGCACATTCTCAGACCCAGAACTCATCAAGTGAACAAAAAGTCAGTCATAAAAACAGGCACATAGACCAATGGCACAGAATAGAAGACATAAAAACAAATTCACACAGATAGAATCATCTGATCCTTCATAAAGTTGCCAAAAGCATACACTGGAGAAAAGATAGCCTTTTAATCAATGGTGATGGGAAAATAGGTTATCCATATGAAGAAAAATGAATAGATCCCTATCTCTTACACTGAACAAAAGTCAACTCAAAATTTATCAGAGTCCTAGGAATTAGACCAGAAATTATGCAACTCCTAGAAGGAAACATAGGGTCAACACTCCAACAATATAGGCACAAGCAAATATTTCCTCAATAGGACTCCGAACACTCAGGAAATACTATCAAGTGTTAATAAATTGGATGGTATTAAAAAGCCTTTGCACAGCAAAGGAAACAATTAAGAATGTGAAGACAGAACCTACAGAATGGGATAAAATCTTTGCTAGCTACTCTTCTGACAGAGGATTAATACCCAGAATATATAAAGAACTCAAAAAACTTAACACCAAAAACCCCCCAAATCCCCAAATAACCCAAGTAATAAAAAATCAAATGAATTAAATGACCCTTCTCAAAAGAAGAAATACAAATGGCTAAAAAATACATTAAAAAAATGTTCAACATGGTTAGCAATTAGGGAAATGCAAATCAAAACTACACAGAGATTTCATCTCACTCCAGTCAGAATGGCAGCAATCAAAAGTACAAAAATAGGGGCTGGGGTTGTGGCTCAGCGGTGGAGCGCTCGCCTGGCATGCACAAAGCCCTGGATTAGATCCTCAACACCACATAAAACTAAATAAACAAAATAAAGTTATTGTGTACAACTAAAAAATAAATATATATATATATTTTTTTTATGATAATTTCTTTTTTATTGGTTGTTCAAAACATTACAAAGCTCTTGACATATCATATTTCATACATTAGATTCAAGTTGGTTATGAACTCCCAAAAATATATTTTTTAAAAGTACAAAAATAATAAACACTGGAGAGGATGTGGAGAAAAAGGAACAATTTTACACTGTTGGTGGGATTGTAAATTAGTACAATCACTATGGAAATCAGTATGGCAGTTCCTCAAAAGATTAGGAATAGAACCACCATATGACCTAGCTGTACCATTCCTCTGTATTTATCCTAAAGAATTAAAATCATCTTACTATAGTGTTACGTGCATACCCATACCCATGGACAATTCACAATAGCCAAATTATGGAACCAGCCTAGGTGTTCATCAACAGATGAATGGATAAAGAAACTGTGAGATTATTTATATAATATATATATTAGATATTATATACAAGATATATAAATATATTATGTATAATGTTATATATTATAATATATAATGATTATATATATAAATGGGGTTTTATTTAGCCATAAAGAAAAATGAAATCATGTCATTTGCAGGAAAATGAATGAAACTAGAGACCATCAAATTAAGTGAAATAAGCCAAACTCAGAAGTTCAGGAGTCATATGTTTTCTCTCATATGTGGAAGCCAGAGAGGAAAAAGTAAAAGAAAGGTGGGGGAGATCTCATGAAAATCAAAGGGAGATCAGTAAAGGGACCAGGGGGAAGAAGAGGGGAGGGAAAGAAAAAATACTGGAGAATGATACTAGCCAAATTACATTGTTATATTCTGTGCATATATGAATATGGAATAACAAGTCTCACCATTATATACAGCTATAATGATCCAAAAAAAATATGGAAAAAAGAAACAGGCCCTTTAGAGGAAGAATCTTGCAATGTCACAGCATATTATATATATATATATATATATATATATATATATATATATATATATATATACAGTCACAATTCCAGCAATTCTTCAGGAATTGGTGAAGAATAGGTCATTTATTGGTGTGACTATATACTTGGAAAAGAGAAGTGCACATTTTTTGGGGTGGGAGAGAGGGGCTAAAACTAGAAAATCCAGAGAACCATCACAGGCCCCCTGTTAGAGTGAGATATACTGAGCCCTGGAAAGAAATGAATTCATGGGTATTGGGGTTGTAGCTCAGTGGTAGAGCACTTGTCTAGCACATGTGAGGCTCTGGGTTCAATCCTCAGCACTACATAAAAGTAAACAAAATAAAGATATTGTGTCCATCTACAACTAAAAAACATTTAAATGAAAGAAGGAAGGAAGAAAAAAGAAAAGGAAAGAAAGAAAGAAAGAGAGAAAGAAATGGATTCCTGGCCCAAGTCTCACAGTGACTCCAATGGATCTACAGATCCATCCTGTGATCATATCTCAGGTCCCCGAGTATATTATTGCAACATACATATTCAGCAGTTGGAAGAACCCTTAAATTGCACCTTCACCTAAGGAGTAAAAGCCATTATGGTAGAAATATCTAAGTGGAAGCCCCTGAAACTCCTTCACACAGCCAAAATCATAAGCAATGCCACATCCTGACTAAAATGGCAAAGTAATGCCAGATTCCTTAGCTCCTGCACATTGAGACAACTTTGAGGTGTGTTCCATGGGTGCCTAAAAATCCCTAGTAGGACTGAGTCCCATTTGCCCACAGCTATAATCTGCTCAGTAATATATTTTGCAATGATTTTCTTCTTTCTCATTTTTCTATTTTTCTACCATGCTTCCTGTGGTTTCCTCCCAGATAGAATATACACACTCAAATATTGACCCCCACATCTAATTCTGGAAAAATCCAACCTAATACATCTTTCTCTCTGATTTCCATTTATACTAAAAAAAAAATGGAAATTTTGTTGCTGTCATCATTGTTAGTTGTAACCAAAGAAATGATTTTGCTATATGCTGCATTCTGTAATGATCTTTTTTTTTTATTTTGTGATGCTTAATGAAATTTATTCCAGGTCAATAAATTATATATCTAATTCATGTTTGTTTCTTTTGTAGTATAGAGGACTGAACCCAGGGCCTCACTCATGCTAAGCAAGAGCTCTACCACTGAGCTACATGCCAGCCATTTCATTTTATTATATTTCATTTTATTTTATTTTCAGGCAGGATCTCACTAAGTTGCTTAGGCTGGCCTCAAACTTGTGATTCTTCAACCAGTGTAACTCTACATCATGTACAACTATAAGAATAAGAAGTTATACATGATCTATGTATGTCAAAATAACACTCTACTGTCACGTACATCTAAAAAGAACAAAGAAAAAATTTTTAAAAACCTTGTGATTCTTCTGCCTCATCCTATCCGTTAGCTGGATTACAAGTGTGTGCCACCATGCCTGGCTTCTAATACATATTTTAATATCTGTGCCATATTACATAGTATGGATATACCTTTCCCTTGTTGCTAAACATTCAGGTAGCTTTTAGTTTGCCTTCATAATGAGACCAATGTGCTCATCAATTCAGAATCATAAGCATTCTTGAACAAGTGTCCTTATGAATCAGTACCTCTATTTATAGAATGAAGGATTGTTAGTTCAAAAGGTATGTGTATATTTTCTTCTAAAGAATCTGCTTCAGGGGCTGGGATTGTGGCTCAGGGGTACAGTACTCACCTAGCACGTGCAAGGCCCTGGGTTCCATCCTCAGCACCACATAAATAAATAAATAAAACAAAGGCATTGTATCCAACTACAAATAAAAAATAAATAAATATTTAAAAAAAAAATCTACTTCATATTTCTCTCCCAAAGAGTTAGAGCAACTCAATTATCCTCCTCCATCCTTGATGGCATGCGATGTTGTTAATCCTTTAACTTTTGAATCATATGGATGGGGGCTGGGGTGTAGCCCAGTGATACAGTATCTGCCTATCATGCATGGAGGCTCTGGATTGGAGCCCCAGAACTTCAAAATAATTATTATAATAGTAATAATGAATCAAATAAATGGGAAAAGTTTCACAATGTTCCTTGATTTTTAGAAAGGAACTAGGAAGTTTGTCTACCCTTTCCTACATTCGCTGGCCATTTAGATATCCTCTTTGTAAAATGTTCATTCATATCTCTGGCCTACTTTTCAGTTAAGCTTTTATTTTACAGAAAGTCTGAGTATTAGAGATACTACTTGTATATGTATTGAAGATGTATTGAAAATATTTTCCCAAACTATATGATGTGTCATTTGATTTTATTTATGTTTTGGAGAGAGGCATAAATGTTTTTAACCATTGTTCAGTCCAGTATGTCTTTTATACAGCTTCTGAATGTTATGTCTTATTTCAAAAGTTCTCCCTGAGCCAATATATGTTCTCATAGACTCCAATAAATATTTACTAAATATTATTAATATTTAGAAAACATTTTATGGTAAAATTGTTCATCCAAACAAGGTTGGGAAAAGCTAGAAAGATCTGTATAGTAATGGGACAGAATTGAAGATATCAGCTATGAACTCATGTTTAGCTTAAGAGACACAGATAGTCACATATGAAATATTTATAAATACATATATAGACTCTGGTTAGTATAACAACATATATCTCTTTGCTGTCAGCTGAAAGGTCCTAGAAGCATGACATCCCTGCTTCAATGAGCACATGTAATGCCCAGATCTTGGTTTCTAACATCATTCTCTAATAAAAATGTACCAGGACTCCTTGGAGAAAGGGCTGGTTCTACAAGCTGGGGCAGGAATATAGAAGATGAACTTGGAACATCTTGTAGGGCCCTACAAGTAAGGAAATGCTCAAAAAATGTTAAAACCACAACAATGAAGCTATGTCAAAGAGTGTAGGAGCCAACTGAATGTATTAAATTATAACCCAAACTATAAGACAAATATCTATACTGTTATAGAAGAAAGAACAAATTTTTAAAAATTTAAATAATTAAATGGGAGAAAAGAAACAAATATCCTATGCAAAAAGAATGTCAAATAAGTTATATATATATTCTATCCTCAAGGAGGTAGATCATAACTACCCTCTACCTAAGTGTGAGCTGTGCATTGTGACACACTTCCAAAGAATAAAGTGTGAAAAACACCTTTTTAAAAAAAGAGCAACTTTACAGTGAAGAAATCCAACAAACACTACCTCAAACAAGTGTTCAAGGATAATACCAACCTATGTTGATGGAATCATTGATATGGGACAAAATGGCATGTTGCCTGTGAGACTTCTTTCCAAAAATCCAAAACACTAATCTAACTCTGATTTAAAAACATAAACAAACAAAAAACTGTCAAGGTCATCAAAATCAAAAAAAGTCTGAGAAAGTCACAATTAAGAGAAACCTAAGGAGATACTACTAACTGTAATGTGTTATCCTGAATGGTATATTTTCTAAAGGAGATTAGAGGAAAACTAATAATCTGAATAAAGTGTGGAAAAGTAATAAAATAAAATTTACTATAAATTAAAATACAGGGCCGGGGTTGTGGCTTGGCTTTCCAGCACTTGCCTGGCACGTGTGAGACCCTGGGTTTGATTCTCAGCACCACATAAAAATAAATAAATAAAATAAAGGTATTGTGTCCAACTACAACTAAGAAATAAATATTAATTAAAAAAATACAAATTAAAAGGTATGAAAATGTGTCAATATTCCTTTATTTATTTTTTTTAGTTGCAGATGGACACAATACCTTTATTTCACTTATTTATTTTTATGTAGTGCTGAAGATCAAACCCAGAGCCTCACACATGCTAGGCAAGCACTCTACCACTGAGCCACAATCCCAGCCCATCAATATTCCTTTATTAATGTGAACAAATTATGACAAACGCACTATATCAATGTTAGTTAATAAAAGCAACTGGGTGTGAGGTAACCTGGCTCTGTTTTCTTTCATGTGAATAGATAACTATGCCAACATCTATTTATCAAATCATTGAATTGAAGTGCTGCTTTTATTATATATTAATTTGTTGTGCATATTTACACTTCATTTCTGGGTAATTTTATTCCACTGGCCTATTTTTTATTCTTGTACCAATAAAATGCTGTTTTGATTATGGTGATCTTATAATATTTTTAATGTCTGGTAAAATATATCTGCAATTAATATCACCAAGGACCAAGTTTCCCTTAACATATAAAGACATATAATCAGTAAGAAAATGAAAAACAACCTAGTAGAACAATAGACAAAGAATATGATCATACAGTTTGCAAAACCATAAATACAAATGGCCCTTTAACCTATGAAAACATGTTCAAACTCCCTCATAATTACAAAAGTGCAAAATAATACCACACTGAAATACCCTTTTCATTTCACATGAGACCACATGTTCAATAACACATGAGAGTGGGGGGAACAGGCATTTCCGTGCATTGTTGGTGGGAGTGAAACCGTTACAATTATTTATTTGTTTGTTTATTTATTTATTTGTTTGTTTATTTATTTATTTATTTTTGGTGCTGGGGATTGAACTCAGCGAGGCTCTTGACCACTGAACCACCTCCCCAGCCCTATTTTGATTTTATTTAGAGACAGGGTCTCACTGAGTTGCTTAGTACCTCTCTTTTGCTGAGGCTGGCTTTGAACTCACAATCCTCCTGCCTCAGCCTCCCAAGCCAATGGGATTACAGGCATGCACCACCATGCCTGACTGTTACAACTCTTAAAAGAACAATTTGACAGTCTCTATCAAAAATTTAAAATGTGAATGCCATTTGACCCAGAAATCCTATGCCTAAAAACTTGTACCCATATACTTAGGGATATACAAAGTGTATATACAATGTTATTCATTGAATATTATTTGTAATAACAGAGATTGGCTAGCCACCATTAACAGGGGACTGGTAAACAAACCCTGTTAACAATGTGGTGCATCTATAAAATGAAATACTATGTGGACATAGAAGAAACAAGAAGTAAGTCCATTCTATGAATCTGAAAGTTACGTTAAGACAAAAAAAGCAACATACAGAGCAATGTGTATATTACTTGTGTAAAAAAATGATCCAAATATCTCTGAGAAACTGGTGACATATATAGAAGATAACTGGGTGGCTGGAGGAAGGGGTGGAAGAGAGCTTTGCCACTACATGATCCTTGGTAATTTTTAAACTTGAACCATATGAATATTATACTTATTCAAAAGAATAAATAAAATTTTGATTTTTATAATAATTATAAAATTATTTCTCTAATTCAATAGGATTTTTTTTACATTCCTATTTGAATTTCATTATATTTGTTATTTGGAGAAAGGCCAATTTTTTATGTCTTTCAATTTGTTCAGATTTTGTTTTATGTTCTCAAATAAGAAATTATAGTGTTCTTTGTATAAATCCCATGCATCTTCTGTTCCATTCATTCTGAGGTATTTTAAATTTTTGTCAATGTTGTGATTGGAATATTTTCCCATGGCCATAGCTGGTTATTGGTAACATAAGGAAATTCTATTGGTTTTGCTTATTATGTAGCTAACCACCTTACCAAAAACTTAATGTATTCATTCTGATAGTTCTGTTAAAATAGAATCCATTGAGTTTTCTAAGAATTTAATAAAAATGGGATAATTTTTCAATTTTTTCATGATGTTTATTTCTTTGTATTAGTTTTGGTAAAAGCTAAACACCAGAGAGAGAGAGAATACATATAGGATCAAATTGTAGTTCTTTCTTACATAGTCATCTGGCTAATTAGTCAGACTAATGGGATGCTCTTGTTTCACAAGGTTACTCAATGATCCATGTACCTTACCTCTTACTGTTCTTCCATCTATTGGGGTTTTATACCCATGTGTATAGTTTAAGCTGGGTTCAGTTGTACTCATATTCTAGCCTGTAGGGAGCAGGATAGGAGAAGAATCTAGGACAAGCAATTTTTAAAGTAATTGAGGGGAAACAATGGACTCATCACTTCTGTGCATATCCCACTGGTGTAAACACAGTCACATGGCTGCACTTAGCTTTAGGAGAAACCTGGAAATGTAGTCTTTCAGCATGTGCTTTAAAGCTGCTATGTTTAAGGAAGAAGTTGAGAACTTATCTGGGGGAACAACTAACCGTATGCTCTACTCCATTTTCTTGTTTTATTATTTAGACCATCCCAAACAATGTTGAATAATAGTGGTGATAGCATCCTTCTCCCATTCCTGATTTTAATGAAAATGGCTTTATATTTTCATGATTTACTATAGTGTTTGCTGTCAAGTTTTGGTAAACAGGTGTTTTTGTCATACTTACTAGTTTCTTTTTAGTTTATTCATTTATTTATTTTAGAGGACACGGGATTGAACTCAGGGCCTATGCAAATGCTAGGCAAGTGTTCTATCATTGAGCTATATCTCCAGCCAATTTCTTTCTTTCTTTCCTTTTTTTTTTGTACCAGGGATTGGACCCAGGAGTGCACTGAACCACATCCTTAGCCTTTTTATTATTATTATTATTTTTTGAGACAGGGTCACAATAAGTTGCTTAGGTCCTCGCTAAGTTGCTGAGGCTGGCTTTGAACTTGCAAGCCTCCTGCCTCAGTCTCCTGAATTGCTGGGATTACAGACTTGTAGCACCATACCTGGCCACCTTATTTCTTTTTAATCTCTATTTTACTTTGAATGTTTATTAGGAATGAATGTTGAATTTTTAAATGCCTTTTAGGTTTCTATTGACATATGATGTGAGTTTTATGCTTTAATTGGTTCATTTCAAATTATGCTCATAAACTTCCTATATTGAATCATTTTTGCATTTCTGAAATAAACCCGATTGGTCATGGTGTTTTATCTTTGCCACAGTGCTAGATTCAATATATTAATATTTTATTTGGAATTTCTATGTGCATACTATATGCAAATACTATCTAGTTTTTATATGCGGTCATATTTAAGGCTATGTTAGCCTTACAAAATAAACATGGGATCTTTTCATCTTTTTTCTATGGCCTGAGGACTGGTGCTAGCCTCTAAAGTGTTTGTTATCATCCACATGAAATAAATATAAAATTGAGAGGTTTGGAAAATTTTACGGCAATTTGACATAAGTCCAAACAGTAAACAGTATCAATGAATAATATATTCTTTTGCAATTATTTTCCTTGTTCCTATGTAAATACGTTCTTATTATATTTAATGAAATGTAATGTCTGAGAATTCTAAAATTTCAAAAACTGGAAAAAATGAACTGGCACTTTACATTTTCTTATTATTTAATTTTACAAAAATATATGTCCACCATAATAAGAGTTTTTTAAACTTATTCTACACTACAGATACTTTGCTAGTATGGAATAAATGGCACTGAAATGACTTGCTTTTGAAACACTGGCTTGAACTGCTGGGTGCTGTGGCACAGGCACACCTTTAATCCCATCAACTCCAGAGACTGAGGCAAGATGACCACGAGTTCTAGGCCAGGCTCAGAAATTAAGCAAGGCCCTAAGCAACTTAGTGAGACTGTCTCAAAATAAAACATAAAATTCGGGGGGTGGGGTGGGCTGGGGATATGGTTCAGCACTCACTGTGTTCCATCCCCAGTACCAAAGGAAAAAAATTACCTTGAACTTAGATGCACAACCAAGTGGATCTGGTGATTTTCCCATTCTTTTCTAGGGTTATTGCTCTCTTCAGGTTTTTCTACTTGGGTCAGCTTTGGTAGTTTATAGTTTGCTACAGAATCATTCCTTCTGTATACGTATTCACATTTTTTACACAGGATAGTCTCTTAAAATTCTTTAGATATCATGTATCTGCACTTTTTGTCATTTGATGAATATTTGTGCTTTTTAAATCTATTTTCACATTATTAATATTTTGTCTCCTTTTCCCCTCCCGTCCTCATTTTCAACTCTCCTATCTTAGTCGGGCTAGCTATGAGTTTATTTATTGGTCCCTTCAAAAATAGGTTTGGGGGCTGGGGTTATGGCCCTGTGGCAGAGCGCTCACCTGGCACATGCAAGGCCCTGGGTTCAATCCTCAGCACCACATAAAAATAAATAAAATAAAATAAAATAAAGGTATTGTGTAAATCTACAACTTAAAAAAAAAAAAGGCAAGGTTTATGGGGATGGGGGATTGTCCAGCCCCGGGACTGCGTCTTAGCTGACACGGAGTCCCGGATTTGGGGTCATTCAGGCGAAGGAAAGGCGTGGCGGAGAGTTCAGCCGACTCCAAGAGGCCAAGAACTGCCGGGCCGGAACTAGGGTTTTCCGGGCTTGGGAAGCCGCAGCGGGCTCCATCTTCCAGCCTCGCCTTCCCGGATGCCATCTCCTCCTCCTTTGTCACCGCCTCCTGCTGGATCTGCGGTGCCTGGCCCCTCCTGGATCCGCTCCAGCCGCGGCAGCCGCTGCTGCCCGGTTCAAGCTCTTGCACCAGATGTTCAAGCGAGAAATCAGGCAGTACACAGTGGTACACAGCCTCAGGACTTCAGCTGGATGCATAGCTAGAAAGGTGGCTTTCACAGGATCCGTTAACAAAAAGACTCCAGAGCTATTATCACACTCCCATACAGGACATACTTACTGTGTGTGGCTCTTGTTACTGGTGCTTGCAGCCTGTGTTCCCTGTCAATGGGCACTTTCCCTGTGACCTTCTTATCAATCAAAGGATTTATGGAGAACTGAAGATGAACAGTATTGATATACATTGGACATACATTATTAAAACCATACCATGTCATTAAGATGGAAACCCTTTTTTCTGTACTAGCTGGAAAACGGAGAGAATCAAAAAAGAATAATTTAGAAAACTCTATAGGAAATACTTAGTGCAGGACTGTTAATAGAAATATGATGTGAGCCATAAACATAACCTACATGTATAATTTTTTAAAAAATATTTTTAGTTGCCAATTGACCTTTATTTTATTTATTTATATGTGGTGTTGAAAATCGAACCCAGTGCCTCACACATGCCAGGCAAACATGTATAATTTTAAGTGCTCTAGTAGCCACATTTTTTAAAAAGTTAAGCAAAACACACACACACACACACACACACACACAATATGTACCACACATATACACAAAATGTCATAATTATTTGATCTAAAATGATGAGGTATTTTACATTTTTTATTCTAAAACCTTGAAATCTTGTATATACTTATATTTCCAGCACAATTCCTATCATATTAGATGCATTTCAAGTAAGAACTGCAAATATCCAGATGTGGTGGCTCAGGCCTGTATCCCCAGTGACTGGGAGGCTGATGCAAGAGGATCCCACCTTCAAAGCCAGCCTTAGCAATTTAGTGAGACCCTATCTCAAAATAAAAATAAGAACAGCTGGATATGTAGCTCAGTGGGTAAGTGTCCCTGGGTTCAATCCTGCAGTACCAAAACACAACAAACAACAAACAAAAATAAAACAAAAAACATGCACAGCAGTTTCTTCTGTTCTTGTCATTGAGGCAAAATGTTTTGAAGAATTACTCTACTGTGTCTCAGGAGAGATTTATAAATCCATTGGCTATCTAGATAAAGCATGTAGGAGTACTACAGAACAATTGGACCACATCTAGTTTTGCAATTACTTGAAGAAATACCATAATAAAATATGTGATGTATATGCTATATGTGATGTAAATGCTATTATGGAACTCCATAATATTGAAATGATTATGAGCTTTTCCTTTTTGATTTATGTTCAGTCATGCCAGTGTAGAAATAGGCAGGAATACCCAGTGAGTAGAGCAGCTGGAGCACTTTTCCACCATTAAAGCTCTGGATCTTCAGGAATGCTACTGTGTATCCTCATCCGTTGTCCATGAACCCAGCCCAGCCCTGTCCTTCCTGAAATACTGTCCCTGATTTTGGGAAACTCAAACTAACAGAATGTCCTCATTTTCTAGAAGGAGTAGCCCTTTTAAATTTTCAATTCGTTAAAAATGGCTATCTTGTTTAGGGCACTAGAAGGAAATAGTTTGATTTCGAGTTTCCACCATGGCAGGCAGCCCTTTGAATGCTACTTGTTTTTGCATAATATATCATTTAACAGATCCTAAATGTTCACGCTAAACATTTATGCATATATATTCTACTTGCAGAACAATTTTGCAAATTGCACACTGACAAAAAATGTAGAAGTTTTAATAGATTGAGTTTACTTTTTTTTTTTTAAAAACAGCATCTCACTAAGTTTCCCAAGCTGGCTTCAAACTCAAAACCCTCCCACCTCCCTCCCAAATACCTGGGATTACAGACATGAGTCACCACACCTGGCTTGAATTTATTTATATTTTAAAGGTAGATTTGGGGGTTTGGCTTTAACAATTTTTTTAATTTAATTTAATTTTTTTTTAAAGAGAGAGAGAATTTTAATATTTATTTTTTTAGTTTTCCCGGGCGGCACGCATGCCAGGCGAGCGCGCTATACCACTTGAGCCACATCCCAGCCCTTTTTTTTTTTTATTTTTGAGGCAGACACAGAGAGGTGCCACTCAAGTCTCACTGTTCAGTTGCAAGAAGTGTGGTTAGTCGTTAGTGCCATAAGTTGCTTTGTTTTTTGATGCCCAAGGTTAATGAAGGAGCAAGGGGAGGCACTGGTATGTAGCCTTTTTCTGCTTAATGCAGAACTCTTTTGTTGGATAATCTTTGCTCCAGATAGGCTGCCAGAGACTATCAGGTCTGCATTGCAATCTTGTAACTCTCCCCTCTCTTGTTTTTCACAAATATTACTCTTTAAAAAAAATATTTATTTTTTAGTTGTAATTGGACACAATACCTTTATTTTACTTATTTATTTTTATGTGGTGCTGAGGATTGAACCCAGGGCCTCGCATATGCTAGGCAAGTGCTCTACCACTGAGCCACAACCCCAGCCCTACAAATATTACTCTTCTATAAATCTTTTTTATCTTAACAATTCACTGTTTCCCAGAGAACCCAACCTGTGACAAGTTTCTAATTCAGAAATTTTGTGTTCTATCTTTCATTAATTCCCTGTTTATATTTTCTTTTTTTTTAATGTTTATTTTTTAGTTTGGGGTGGATATAACATCTTTATTTTTATGTGGTGCTGAGGATTGAACCCAGCGCCATGCCAGGCGAGCACATTACCACTTGAGCCACCTCCCCAGCCCTATATTTTCTTTTTTTTAATATTTATTTTTTAGTTGTAGTTGGACACAATATCTTTATTTTATTTATTTATTTTTTTATGTGGTGCTGAGGATCGAACTCAGGGCCCCGCACGTGCTAGGCGAGTGCTCTACTGCTGAGCCACAATCCCAGCCTCCCTGTTTATATTTTCTTTTGGATGATTTTTAAAAAAAAATACTTAGTTTACATATTTTCATTGTTTTCTTTTCATATAACAAAAGCATATGCTACAATAAGGCATTGCAAACTGCTAGATTTAAATGCTTTTAGGACAGTCACTACTTTCCAATTCCCCACAGACCCTGCATCTTCCAAGTTTTTCATCTAGCCACTGCCTATATCTGCATCACCTACATAGGTCCTGAACACATTTGTGATTTCTGATTTAAAGCTATGCATTTTCTTCTAAAGAAAACCTTAGCTCTGATCATGCGGCCAGCTGTCAAGATGGCACCACAGAAAGACAAGAGAACCACCTGGAAGTTTAATTTGGACCTTACTCATCCCATAGAAGATGGGATTTTTGATTTTGGAAATTTTGAACAGTTTCTGTGGGAGAAGGTTAAAGTCAATGGGAAAACTGGAAATCTTGGGAATGTTGTTCACATTGAACGCTTCAATTATAAAATCACAGTTGTTTCTGAGAAACAGTTCTCTAAGAGGTATTTGAAATATCTTACCAAGAAATACCTTAAGAAGAATAATCTTTGTGGTTGGCTTCATGTGATTGCATCTGACAAGAAAATTTAACAAACTTCATTATTTCCAGATTAGTCAAGATGAAAATGGATCAGAGTCTGAGGACTAACTGGGCTCCCTTTTAAGGGCTTTACTTTTTAATAAAACAAATGAAGTGTACATGAAAAAGAAACATCTAAAGAGGGACTATCAGTGAATAAAAAAAAATTGTTCTCAAAAAACCTTAAGTGCCAGGCACAGTAATGCACAACTATAATATAAATCAGGATGCTGAGGCAGGAGGATTTCAAGTTCAAGGCCAGTGACTTAGCAAGACCCTATCTCAATATATAGCAAGAGAATGAGAGAGAGAGAGAGAGAGAGAGAGAGAGAGAGAGAGAGAGAGAGACTCAGGTAATCATGTTTTGGGATAATGCAGTCACTTTGTTACTTCCAAAAATGTTGTAGTTTCTGTTTTCATTTTCTCTTTTATCTATGAGTATTTAAGAGAATGTTCCTCTTAAATTTCCAAGTAGTAAAAATATTTTGACAATCTTTCATTATTTTTAATTTTACTGGCTTATAATGAGAAAGCACAAACTCTAAAATTCTCTGATTCTTTAAATTTATGAAATTTTCCTCTAAGAAAAAGAACACAATTGATAGGAATTTGAAAATAATTTATATTTTAAATATGTATAGACATATATATGGTAGTACATTGAACTTGATGGTTATATTAATCAAATCATCTCTTCTGTAAATTTTTTTGTCTAATTGATACCTCAAATTCTAAATGAGGAATATTATAATCTTTCATTATGATGGTTGTTTATATCAAATCTTGTGTAAGAGTTTTTGCATTAAATGTAAACGTGCTCTAATAATTTAATACATAAAAATTTATGATTCATCTCTTCATTGAGTATTGAAGCAGTTATGCCCCTTCCTTTGATCTTTATTTAATGCTTTTGATGTTGAGTTCCACTTTTTCCTAATTAAACTTAGCAATGTAAGTAACTAACACACATTCATGATCTCACCCTTTCAGTGTTTTAGGTAACTGAGCATGGCCTAACTGGGTCTTTTCTTCAGAATGTCTCATAAGATTGCACCCAAAGTGTCTACTCAGGGTTTCACAGTGCAATCAAGGTGTACTGGGGCTCTGGTCTCATCTCAAGGTTCAACTAAGACAGAATGCACTCCCAACCTCACTTACATTGTTGTTGGCAGAATTCAGTTCCTTGCTGGCTTTTAGACTAAGGGCCTTGGTCCCTTGCCAGGCAGCCTGCTGTATCAGAGTAATCATACAGGAAGAGCCAGAGAGAGCATAAAACAAGACACAGAAACTAGTCTTTTGTAACCTAATTGTGAAGGTGGCTTCCCATTAATTTGGCCATAGTACATTTTTTTACAAGCAAGTCACTTGGTCCTATACACACAAGAGGAAGGATTTACACAAAGAAGTGAACATCAGGAGGTAGGGATCATTGGGAACCATTTCACAAGCCACCTACCACAGATGGTTATAGGATTTTTAGTTAACAGTTCTTTTCTCTCATGTTGTAGATGAAGTCTAATCCTAATTTGTTTCCTTTTATATGTATATTAGAATCCAACAAAATACAAAACATCTCTGTGTATTTAAAATAGACCAAATGTGATATTCCAGGGAATATATTACACAAATAATGGAAGAACTGATAAACCAAACGGGACAATGAGGGACATCCTAGAGACTAGCTATCGTCGGAAGTTACTACTATCCCTAGGCTGGAAGGTCAAACAAAGTAAATGGTGTTACTGGAGCCCAAGGATCAGGGTTACCCAGTGGAAGCTGCAACCACTATCAGAGATGTTAAGACAGAGAGGAAGGTGGAGAAATACTTTGGTTTCTCTCTGCCCCCTGCCTTCAGCCTTCCACCAGTGCCTCCTACTGGCCAAAGCCTGCTAGAAACCAGAATGTGTTCTGTTTAAAACTTGTGAGATCTTCTCTTTATCCTTGGAATTCAAGGCTTTCACAAGGAAAGGTTTGGGTATGGGTCTTTTTTTCACTATCATTATCATTCATGAGACTCAGTAAACACTTTCAATTTATAAACCAAAATTTTTCTTAAACTCAGGGAAATTTTCTTCTATTATTTATTTTCCTCCTTTTCTTAAGTTCACTTTGCCTTTCTGGAATCCTATTATTTTTATGACAAACCTTATGGACCTGTTCTTTAAGTCTTTTAACCCTCAGGATTTCTACTTATTTATATTTTGCAAAATCTATTGAAGATATTTCTTCTACTTTATCTTCAAGATTACTAATTTGGTTTTTAGTTGGTGCTCATCCTCTTTTTCAGATTATTACAATATTAAATTTTTAAATTTTAAAATCATGTTTTTTAGTTCTACAATGTCTTTTTTTGCTCTAATTGCTCACTTTTAAAAGCTCTCATTGTTTTTTGTAATAGTTCATTATTTTATAAACATGTATATGACACAGTATGTCAAGTTCTATCTGAAACATTTTACAAATATTAACTTGTTTATTCATTTAATAATTTTCTCTGAATTGTCCTGTAGTTCCCCATCAAAAGAAGCCACCTATCTAGTTGTGTGAATTAGTCATCCTACTTATAATTAATAGATTTCCCTAATGGTCATTTTCCTTTGTCTGCTCATGATTTTGACTTCTTAGCAAGTAGGTCAGATTATTAAGTTCTCCTAAGCAGTGATAAACCAGTTTTTGCTCTTCTGGGTCAAAAGTAAATTCTATAAAAGAGCCATTATGCCTTTGCTGAGATGCAGGGAGGAAACCTCTTTGCACCACATTTTCCTGAGGCTAAGTGGCAATCTCTTCCAATCATAGTGGCTGAAAGCAACTCAGTCCAGCAAAGTAGATGACAATGATGGGCCTCAAGGAAATCTACTTTGAGTAGAGTTTTGTGCATGGTGAGAGATAGGGATTTAGTTTCATTCTACTACATATCACTTTTCAGTTTTCCCAGCACCATTTGTTAAATAGGCTATCTTTTCTCCAATGTATATTTATGGCTCCTTTGTCTAATATGAGATAACTGAATTTATGTGGGCATGCCTCTGTATCTTCTATTCT
Organism: Marmota flaviventris; assembly: GCF_047511675.1. NCBI lineage: Eukaryota > Metazoa > Chordata > Mammalia > Rodentia > Sciuridae > Marmota > Marmota flaviventris. The sequence continues at coordinate 106,622,086 of NC_092518.1, forward strand.
GTTCTATTGTTCTTCATGTCTGTTTTGTGCCAATACCATGTCATTTTTATTACCATAGCTCTGTAGTATAATTTAAGTTCTGGTATTGTGATGTCTCCTATATCACTTTTCTGGCTAAGGATCTCTTTGGCTATTCAGGGCCTCTTATTTTTTTATAAATATATATTTTTAATATCTTTATTTTATTTACTTATTTTTATGTGGTGCTGAGGATCGAACCGAGGGCCCTGCACATGCTAGGCAAGCACTCTACCACTGAGCCACAACTCCAGCCCCAGGGCCTCTTATTTTTCCAAATGAATTTCATGATTGCTTTTTCTATTTCTATGGAGAACATCATTGAAACTTTAACAGGAATTGCACTGAATCTGTACAGCAATTTTGGTAGTATGGCCATTTTGACAATATAAATTTTCCCTATCTAAGAACATGGAGGATCTTTCCATTTTCTGAGGTCTTCTTCAATTTTTTCCTTTAGAGTTCTATAGTTTTCATTGTAGAGATGACCAACATCTTAATGATAAATTCCTTGAAGCAAGGGTGGCAAATTCAAAGAGAAGGGTCAAGAAGGTATGAAGAAAGGCCCAGGAGTAAGGGCATAAGCATTCACTGAATAAGTGGTAAGGACTGGTATGAATTCCAGAAGGCAGGCTACTCATCTCTAGTCTACACTGTAGTGGGTAAATTCAGTCTGATCCAGAGCCTACATTTTTTTTTTTTTAAAGAGAGAGTGGGAGAGAGAGAGAGAGAGAGAGAGAGAGAATTTTTTTAATATTTATTTTTTAGTTCTCGGCGGACACAACATCTTTGTTTGTATGTGGTGCTGAGAATCGAACCCGGGCTGCACGCATGCCAGGCGAGCGTGCTACCGCTTGAGCCACATCCCCAGCCCCAGAGCCTACATTTTAACCATAATGTCAGGCAACCAGCATTTAGTATTAGACCTGTACTGATACCACCATTCATCATACAGTAAAAAGGCTACAATGAGACATGGAATGACACTACCATTCTTAGGTACTTATAAAAACCACAAGGAAATTTAAGGTCTAGTATTGTGATTCCTCCTATATCACTTTTCTCGCTAAGGATCTCTTTGGTATGCTGGGCCTCTTATTTTTCCAAATGAATTTCATGACTGCTTTTTCTATTTCTATGGAGAACATCATTGGAACTTTAACAGGAATTGCACTAAATTTGTATACTTTTGGTAGTATGGCCATTTTGACAATATTAACTTTCCCTATCTAAGAACATGGGGGATCTGTTTTTAGCACCATAATAAGATTCAATGTCAACTTTCACTATATCAAGCAAAAACATTTGTCTAAACCAGGGCCATCATTGTACCATCATTTAGTTTACTAGGAGCTAATCTCTAATATAATCATGACCTATATTCAAACCAACATTTTACACTCTATGAGAAACCATTAACCAAGAAGAAGGTCTACGGTTGGGGACAAGTTTCAGTGGTAAAGTGCTTGCCTAATATGTGCAAGATCTTGAGTTTCATCCCCAGCACCACTAAAAAAAAAATGGTATGCATTCTCCCAATATTAAGACAAAACTGTGGCAATAACTTTTCTCAGGTAGCCACAATATAGACTCACCCAAAAGCAGGACCTTAACAGACACTACCAATTCACCCCTGATGATTCTAAAGTCCATGTCCATAACACTACTTAGCATGTCATGAGACAGCCTCTACTCAGATATGCCACACAATTCAGTATAACAGGGGAGCCCTAGACCATATAAGGGTTTAATTTATGTCACAACTCAGTGAAATAGAAGATAGCCCAGTCACTGCTCAGAACTGATGTCTCTTACCATTACTGAACACACCATGAGAAATTCAGTGTTCAAGAAGGAACCCATACCAATATCACCACTCAGCCCCCTGATCAGCTCAGAGTCTTCATCCATTCCATTTACTCAGAGACTCAAAAGCCAGGTCTTATCCAGAACATGGCACAAGTATACCCCATTTTTCAGCATACCTAAAGACAAGTCTCACACTTCTCTGTGTACCATGAAACATATCACACTTCACACACCAGGGGATAGGTCCTGATCTATTACTTATTCAGCACATCAACAAATTAGCCCATTCCAGGAGCAGTTCAACAGAACACGAAGAAAAAAGAATTCATTAAAATTAAAATATTGATTCAAAGGACAGTTTGACAAAGATTAGTTTCAGGTATTAGTATTCCATGTATTAGTCAATTTTGAGGAAATCCCTTGTACAAATTTAAAGAAAAACAGACAAATAAAGGGACAGAAAATGTTTAACATTATTTCATGATAACACAGAAATAGTCAATAAGTGAAAATCCAATGCTAAAACTTTACAATCAATCCATCCTTTCTATTTTGTGGGCTTTTTTAATGATTATTCAAAGGTTTACCATACACATTTAATTTATCAATATCAACTTCAAATTTATACTAGCTTAGTTGCAATGATATATAGAAATGATACTTGTACAGAACTGGGATCCTAATTAGAATAAGTTATACTCTATAATATGTCAAAATACATTCTACTGTCATGTTTATTTAAAAAGAACACATTTATAAAAAAAAAAGAAAGAAAGAAAGAAATACAAAGGAAACTCCACTCACAATCCCCTACACAGTTAGTAAGGCTGTAGGGGGGAGATTGGACACATCAGTTCCCTGTTTTCTGGGCCAGTTGTGAATGTGCATGGCTGTATTAAGAAGGCTATTTGGGATCTATCCTCTTAAAGGAATCCATCTTTTCCACGTGTCTTCATTGCTGACAAAATAACTAATAAAATAAATGTCAGAATATGCAGTTTCTCCACCTGAGATTTACAAGCATTCCCCCTCTTGACATAATGGCGAGGAAACAAATGAACAAAAGACATGCCATCCTAATTCATTCCAGCCTTACATTGCATGATTCCCTCACCTGCAGAGTGATTTACTGATTTAGATAGCTGTATTCTGTACTATGAACTGATCTGAATGATAGGAATGAATTAAAGTATAGACTAAGTAGCTGTTAATATAGAGACACTCCTGCCACCTCCAAAAATGGCTTTAAAAAAGCAGTTTATTCTCTCCCACTTTGTAGTTCACAAGTATGTAATTCTGATCTGGAAGGATTGGCCTGCCAATGTCAAGAAGTGGTTTCACTTCTGCATGATGCTTTTGCTAGCTCTCAGCTGGTGAGAAGAGAATGGGGCCAAGAAAGCAAGACCTGGAAACTGGACACATCACTTCTACTCATGCTTAGAACTTAGTTATAGCCACCCCTGGCTGCAAGGAAGGATGGGAAATGTTTTAAAGTGTGTAAAATGTTTTTAAAAATCTATTACTATGGGAAAAAGAGTAAATATATTTTGGGAAACAATTGTAGTATGTCACGGTTTTTAGAAAGGCCATAGCAAAATGATCACTGTCCAGAAACATCCACTCAGTAGATGAACTACAGCTGGCTGCATGGGGCTCCAATTTTTGGTTTTTGACCAAGGAAATGTGCACCTGATGCTCCCAAAGCCCAGGGGCAGGAGCCAAGAAAATGTGTTCAGAGCCTCTCTTATTCTATGCAGAGAGAAATATTTCCCTTTCTTCAATGGAAAGATAACTTCCTTCCAGGAACACAGGGAGGAAGATGGAAGGAGACAAGTGAAGCAGGTTTGATATAGCTGTCAACACAGTATTGTTATTATTTCTTCACAAGATTTAAGAGTGTTGTTTCCACTTGTAAAAATATCCATGTTACATGCTATTACATAATTGTTATATTTTCACCTTGTTACTCCATAATTATTACATTATTATAATGTAATATATAGCAATTATTTCACATTTGGTTAAAATTTTGTAATGTGAAAGATGCTTTTGCTTAATATTGGTGAATTTTTTATTATTTTCACATAACAGTAGACAAGAGGAAACAATGCCAGACAAGTTTTTGTTTTTTTGGATGAGTAAGTATATATTTGGTAGTTGCTGAATATTTCTGGAAAAAAAATTCTGCTAAATGTGGTCAGCATTTTGCTTAAGTTTTTATTTGTTTAAGGTCTAATAATTCTCAGGATTTAAGATTAAAATTATTTTAATGTGTGTAAAAAAAAGAGAAATGTTACTCTGTATGTCTCTATTTCATTTCCCTCTTTGTGTGATATTGTTGTTATACATATTATATCACTTAATGTTACAAAATCAGCAGTACATTTTTATGATTAGTACTTTATCCTCTGTAGTTATTTCCTTAGCCCAATATAGCTTTGCTCCCCCCACTTCCTTTGTGTTGTAACTGACAAATATATTATTCATATATATACATACATGACAGTTCTGTATGTCATAGACCCAACTCTTTCTCTCTCCCTCTCTTTTCTCTGTGTATTATATGTGTGTGAGTGTGTCTCACACACACACACACACACATACACACACACAAATTTTTTGTCTTTTTTGTGTGGTGCTAGGAATCGAACCCCAGGCCTCACACATGCTAGACAAACACTACCACTAAGCTCCATCTCCAGCACTACAATTCCTTGTTAAAACAGTTCAGAAAAGAAAAAAAAAAAGCTGTACATTTATAATGTCATTATAATTGAATAATTACTTTTACTGCTGTGTGTGTGTGTGTGTGTGTATTTGAATTACTTTCTGGGATCATTTGCCTTCAGCCTAAAGAATTTCCTTCAATATTTCTCGTAAGGCTAGCAACAAATTCTCTGTTTTTGTTTATTTGAGAAAGTCTCTATTTTGCCTTCATTTTTTAAAGATAGCTTTGCTTTATATAAGATTCTTGGTTGAAAATTTTGTTAGCGGGCTGGGGATGTGGCTCAAGCGGTAGCACGCTCGCCTGGCATGCGTGCGGCCTGGGTTCGATCCTCAGCACCACATACAAAGATGTTGTGTCCGCCGAAAACTAAAAAATAAACATTAAAAAAATTCTCTATAAAAAAAAATTTTTGTTAGCATTTTGATTATGTGATCTCACTGCTTTCTGGCTTCTAATATTTCTGGTAAGAAATCAGCTATTAATCTTATTGGAGTTCCCTTGTAAGTAGTGAGACATTTTTTTTTTCTTGCTGCTTTCAAGATTTTCTCTTTGTCTTCAATGTTTTGTTGTTTTATTTTGGCATTTTTTTTTTGTGGCACTGGAGATTAAATCTAGCAGCATTCTATCACTTAGCTACATACCCTCTTCTCTTTTATTTTTTGAGACAGAGTCTCACTAAGTTGCCTAGGCTGGCCTCAAACTTGTGATCCTTTTGTCTCAGTCTCCTAAGCAGCTGGGATCACAGTCATGTGCCACGATGCCCAGCAAAGTTGAACATTCTTAGATGGCATTTTATGGACCTCTTTGTGTTTATAATACTTGAGATTCATTGAACTTCCTGAAAGTGTACAAAAATCAATTTTCAATCAAATAATTTTCAGTCAGTTCATTTAAATAACTCATTTCATCTAACTTACTTTTGTTAGTTTATTTAAAAACTAATGCTCCATGTAACATAACTCATACAGAAACATATTAAGTACAAAATAAAAATTCTGAGGGATCTCAAGTGTAGGCAGTGGTACAGAGCTCGCCTAGCATGCACAAGGCCCTGAGCTCAATCCCCCACACCATGAAATAAATAAATGAATACATAAATAAAAATTCTGCCCCACCTTTTGTTACTCTAAATCCTTAGCAGTAGCTATGGATAACAATTTGATGTGTATCTTTCCAGACTTTTTCCAATGAATATTTTATCTATGGATATGTAATTGATTTGTTAAGCATTTTGAACTTGGTGGAGTATAAACAGAAAATAGCTTTGTCTCCAACCATTCCATTCAGTGTCTTTCCCCACTCCTAGTTCAGACCTCACTTCCACAGCTTTTCCCTCTCCTTTCTCTTACACCTGTTTCTGGGTCCTCTGGGGTAAGGTGGGGATGAGGCATTAGAGGAAAAATGCCAAGTGTTTTGTTTTTGTTTTTTGTATTTTACTCATTTTACCCTTGTTTTGGAGCTCTTTCCTGGCTGGTAGATGCTGGTCCTTGATACACTCTGGATAGTAGATATTCCAAATACTTGCTCTTGGAGGGTCATGCATAAGTGGATTCTACAGACACTGCCTAAAATTCTCTATACTGCACAATGTGCACAATGGATTCTCTTGCTGATTTTTTTCAATCTCTTTCAGTTCCTTTTCCTGAAAGTACACCCCATGATCTCTTACTACTGGTGGCCCCTTGCCTCAGCAGGCTGCCCACTTGAGCAAGGTAACTTAACAACAGCTGTATTCTAGTTATATTCTTAGGCAACTACTTGTCCCTTGGGAAACTAAAACATCCTCACCAGGCCTAGCCATGGACATATAAACTACCCCACTTCTGGCTTCTTTCCTCACTCATAAGCTACTCTAGCAAGAACTTCCATCTGCAACATTCTCTAGGAGAGAACTGGGAACCATATTCTTTCTTTACATCTGGTCCCAAATTCCACGGAACAAATGCCAAGTTCTCAAAACTTTTTTCCACCACCTTCCACTCTGGTGACACTATCAAGGTAGGTCTATGTGGCAAGAATAGAGGAGAAGTGCTAGAATCTCCTCTCAAAAAAAATTGACTGCTTAGGTACAAAGAATGAAGGTAGCTGACAGTCTCCAGCTGCATTATTTTCAGGACCTAGGGATCCCTAAGCATGAACTAGTACTAGAATCTATTCATTTTATGCCCAACATGTGTCTTGTCAGTCAATCTTTGCTCTGGAGCTCACCATTGGGTTGGCTGAAACTTTACTGGGTATTTATTGCAGCTTCAGTCTCTCTCTCTCTCTCTCTCTCTCTCTCTCTCTCTCTCTCTCTCCCCCCCCCCCCCAGTTTTACGTGTCTAACACCTTTTCCTTCACAGGTGTCATGTCTATACATTATAATCTTCAGGTTCTCTCTGCCCAATTCTGTTACCTCCTCCCTTATTTCACGGGTATCAAATCCACATCATGGTCTGGGGCTTTTCTGGCTCAATATATTTTTCCCCTTTATCTTTAACAGGTATTACCTACTCAATAAGCATCTCACACTCCTAACTCACTCTTAGCATCTGCTCCCCAAAGAACTCAAACTGACACAGCCTCCATATTTCTACAGATCAGCAGCCACCCCATGTTTTGAGGGGTTCATTGGATCCTCTACACCTGAATAGGAAAACCACCACACTTACTACCTTAGGCTGTCATTAATTGCATATGTCATTGGATTTGTATTTCAATGAACCTGCCTCATATTTCTGGTCTTGTCTTCACTTGGATTTCTTAGGATAGTAAGGATGATGATTGAAGAGACAATTCTGTATTTTACTGCATGCTGAAGGGTGTGCCTTTCAGTTCTTTGGTCCATTCTTTAGAAGGTAGAGTTATCACTTCAGCTTTGAACTTTAGCCAAAATTTCAAAACAAGAACTTTCTCATTCAAATTTTACACATATGCAGACACATTATATATGAACATAGATATATTAATATATAATGATGTTTACAAAATGAAATTATGCTATTTTATTTCTTTTTATTGGTTATTTTTAGTTATACATAGAAATAGAACATACTGAAATAATTATAAAAGCATGGAATATAATTTGTTCTTAGTATTTTTCCTTACCCTCTTTTCCTCCCACTCCCTGTTCCCTTGCCTGTACTCTACTGATCATTCTGCTATTTACTTATAGCTTTTTAATTAAATTAGTATCTTGTGGATGTACATGATGGTGAGATTCACTATGGTATATTCATACATGTACATAGGAAATTTAGGTCGGATTCATTCCACTGACTTTTCCTATCCCATCCCTCCTCCCTTATATTCATTCACCTTTTTCTACCCCTCTGATCTTACTTCTATTATTTTTAATGTACCCCCTTGTTTTGGATTAGCTTCCACATATCAGAGATAACATTCAACCTTTGACTTTTGGGGTCTGGCTTATTTCACTTATGATAGTCTCCAGTTCTATCCATTAACCAGAAAATACCATAAAACTATTTTTCTTTGTAACTAAGTAATAGTAATACTCCAATGTGTGCATTTATCACATTTTCTTTATCCATTCATTTGTCAAAGGGCACTGAGGTTGGCTCCATAGCTTATCTGTTGTGAATTGAGCTGCTGTAAGCATTGATATAGTTGAATCACTGTAGTATGCTGATTTTTTTGAAATTGCATTTTGTTGGTTCTTTTTAGTTATATATGACATAGAATTCATTTTGATATAATTGTATAAGCATGGAATATACCCATGCTTATACAATTATATAGTAATCCATTGTCATGGATGTACACAATGGTAGGATTCATTATGGTGTGCTTATATATATACATAAGAAAATTGTTTCAGATTCATTCTACTGTCTTTCTTTTTCCCATCCCTCCAACCTTCTCTTCATTCACCTTTATCTAATCTACTGAATATCTATTCTTCCCTTCTTCCCCCCTTATTGTGGGTGAGCTTCCACCTATCAGAGAGAACATTTGACCTTTGGTTTTATGGAATTAGCTTATTTCACTTAGCATGATAGTCTCCAGATCCATCCATTTACTTGCAAATGTCATAAAGTCTTTCTTCTTGATGGCCGAGTAACACTCCATTGTGTATATATACAACATTTTCTTTATCCATTCTTCCCTTGAAGGGCATCTAGGTTGGTTTCATAGCTCAACTAGTGTGTATTGAGCTTCTATAAACATTGATGTGGCTGTGTCACTTAATATGCTGATTTTAACTCTTTTGGATAAACTGAGGAATGGGATAACTGGGTCAAATGGTGGTTCCATTCTAATTTTTCTGAGGAATCTCCATACTGCTTTCCAGAGTGACTGCATCAATTTGCAGTCCTAACAGCAATGTATGAGTGTACCTTTTCCCCCACATCCTTGCCAACATTTGTTGTTAGTTGTATTCTTTTTTTAAAAAAAATTATATGCTTATTTTAATTAGATATATCTGACAACATTGATTGTACACAATTGCAGCACAACTTTGTTTTTTGGGTTTTGGTTTTGTTGTTGTTGTTTATTTTTTGTTTTGTTTTGTTTTTGGTACCAGGGATTGAACTCAGGGGCACTCAACCACTGAGCTACATCCCCAGCCCTATTTTATATTTTATTTAGAGACAGGGTCTCACTGAGTTGCTTAGCTCCTCAGTTTTTGCTGAGGCTGGCTTTGAACTTGAGATCCTCCTGTCTCAGCCTCCCAAGCCATTGGGATTACAGGCATGAGCCTCCATGCCCAGCTTATATTCTTGATAATGCCGTTCTGACTGGAGTGAGATGAAATCTCAGTGTAGTCTTAATTTGCATTTTTCTAATTGCTAGAGATGTTAAACATTTTTTCATATATTTGTTGGCCTTTTATATTTCTTCTTTGAGAAATGTATATTTATTTCCTTTGCCCATCTATTGATTGGGTTGTCTGTTTTTTTGGGGTGTTAAATTTTTGAGCTGTATGTATAACCTGTTTATTAATGACCTATCTGAGGAGCAGGTTACAAAGATTATCTTCCATTTTGTAGGCTTTCTCTTAACACTCCCATTTATTTTTTTTTTTTTTTTACTTCTTGTGCTTTACGGGTCTTGTTAAGGAAGTCAGTTGAGCTGACATGTTGGAGTGTTGGGCCAATATTTTCTTCTAGCAGGTGTAGGGTTTCTGGTCTAATTCCTAGGTATTTGAGTTGAGTTTTGTGTAGGCAGGGTGAGAGATGGGTGTTAAATTTCATTGCACTACATGCAAATATCTAGTGTTCATAGCACCATTTGTTAAAGAGGCTATCTTTTCTCCAATAATTGTTTTTGGCACCTTTGTCTAGTATGAGATAACTATATTTATGTGGGTTTGTCTCTGTATCTTCTATTCTATTCCATTGGTCTTCGTGCCTGTGTTGATGCTAGTATCATGCTGTTTTTATTACTGTAGCTCTGTAGGATAATTTAAGATCTGGTATTGTGATGCCTCCTGCTTCACTTTTCCCACTAAGGATTGCTTTGGCTATTCTGAACATCTTATTGTTCCAAAGAATTCTATTTCTATGGAGAACATCATTGGAATTTTCATAGGAATTGCACTGAATCTATATATTGCATTTGGTAGTATGGCCATGTTGGCAATATTAATTCTGCCTATCGAAGAACATGGTCTTTGCTCCTCTTTCTCCTCCTCCCTCCTCCTGCTCTTACTCTTCCTCCTCTTTTCCTCCTCCTCCTCCTCCCCCTTCTTCTTTTTAAATAATTTGTAAATACTTTTTTAGTTGTTGATGGATCTTTATTTTAATTATTTATATGTGGTGCTGAGAATTGAACCCAGTGCCTCACACATGCTAGGCAAGTGCTCCACCACTGAGCTACAGCCACAGCCCATTCTTCTTCTTCTTCTCCTCCTCCTCTTCATTCTCCTCCTGCTTCTTCTCCTCCTCCATCTTGTTCTCCTCCTTCTTCTCCTCCTCCTCTTCATTCTCCTCCTCCTTCTTCTCTTCCTCCATCTTGTTCTCCTTCTTGTAGATGGACAGAATACCTTTATTTTATGTATTTATTTTTATGTGGCACTGAGGATTGAACCCAATGCTTCACATGTGATAGGCAACCACTCTACCACTTAACTGCAACCCTAGCCTGATCTTTCCATCTTCTAAGGTCTTTCACCTCTTTTGTTAGATTGATTCCCAAGGTGTTTTTTTTTTTTTTTTTTAGGCTATTGTGAATGAGATGTTTTTTTCTAATTTCTCTTTTAGCTGATTCATTATTGGAGTGTAGAAACTCAATTGATTTCTGGATGTTAATTTTATATCCTGCTACTTTGCTAAATTCATTTATGAGTTCTATAAGTTTTCTGGTAGAGTTTTGGGTCTTCTAAATATAGAATCATGTCAGCAAACAGAGATAGTTTGAGTTCTTCTTTTCTTATTTGTAACCCTTTAATTTCTTCCTTTTGCCTAATTGTTCTGACTAGAGTTTCAAGGACTATGTTGAATAGAAGTGGTGAAACTGGACATTTGTTTGTATTTTTAAAGGGAATGCTTTTAGTTTTTCTCCATTGAAAATGATGTTGACCTTGGGTTTGTCATATATAGCTTTTACAATGTTGAGTTATTTTCCTTCTATCTGTAGCTTTTCCAGTGCTTCAAACATGAATGGATACTATATTTTGTCAAATCCTTTTTCTGCATTTTTTGTACTGGGGATTAAACCCAAGGGCCTTTAACCACTGAACCATATCTCCAGCCCTTTTTATATTTCATTTAGAGACAGGGTCTCACTAATCGCTTAGGCCCTTGCTAAGTTGCTGAGCCTGATTTTGAACTTGCAATTCTCCTGCCCCAGCCTCCTGAGCTCCTGGTATTATAGGCATGCAGCACCATGCCCAGCTGCTTTTTCTGCATACATTGAGATAATCATGTGATTTTTGTCTTTAAGTCTATTTATGTGATGAATTTCATTTGGTGTTTTCTGTATGTTGAAACCATCTTGCATTCTTGGGATAAAACCCACTTGATCATGGTGCACTATCTTTTTAACTTGTTTTTCATGTGATTTGCCAATATTTTATTGAGAATTTTTACATCTATGTTCATCAAATATATTGGTCTGAAGATTTCTTTTCTTTATGTGCCTTTGTCTGGTTTTGATATTGGGGTGATACTAGCTTCATAGAATGAGTTTGGTGGAGTTCACACTTTTTCTATTTCATGGAATCATTTGAGGAGGATCAGTATTAGTTATTTTTTAAAGGTCTGGTAGAACTTGGCTGTGAATCCATCCAGTCCTGGGCTTTTCCTTGTTGACTTTTGAGGGCATCTTCAATTTCATTACTTGAAATTTATCTGTTTACATTTTCTATGCCCTCCTGGTTCAATTTAGGTAGGACATATATCTCTAAGAATTTTTCAGTGTATTCAAGATTTAGAGGATAATTTGTCAAAATGGTTTCTAACTATCCTCTGTATTTCTGTATTGTGTGTGGTGATATTTCCTTTTTCATAATGAACTTTAATAATTTGAGTTTTTCTCTCTTTCTTTTAGGTAGCTTGACTAAGGGTTTATCAATTTTGTTTATTCAAAAAAAGCAACTTTTTGTTTCATTGATTTTTTGAATTTTTTTTTAAATTTTTTTTAATATTTATTTTTGAGTTTTCGGCGGGCGCAACATCTTTGTTTGTATGTGGTGCTGAGGATCGAACCCGGGCGGCACGCATTGCCAGGCAAACGCGCTACCGCTTGAGCCACATCCCCAGCCCATTGAATTGTTTTTTAATTTCAGTTTCATTGATTGTGGCTCTGATTTTCATTTTTTTCCTGTCTTCTACTGTTTTTATTGATTCGTTCTTTTTCTAGGGTCTTGAGATGTAATGTTAGATTATTTACTTGGTCTTTTTTTTTAATATTTATTTTTTAGTTTTCGGCGGACACAACATCTTTGTTTGTATGTCGTGCTGAGGATCGAACCCTGGGCCGCACACATGCCAGGCGAGAGCGCTACCGCTTGAGCCACATCCCCAGCCCTACTAGGTCTTTTTTTAATGTATGATCTCTGAGAACTGCTTTCACAGTGTCCCAGAGATTTTCATGTCATATCACTATTCTCATTTACCTCTAAGTATTTATTTATTTCACCTCTGATTACTTCTGCTATCCATTCATCATTCAATAGTAAGTCATTTAGTCTCCAGGTGATAGAGTTGTTTCTATTTATATCTTATCATTGATTTATAATTTTATTCCATTATGATCTGATGGAATACAGTTATTATCTCTATTTTTTGTATTTTCTAAAAGTTGCTTTGTGGCCTAAGAGATGGTCTAGCTTAGAAAACATTCCACGTGCTGCTGAAAAGAAAGTGTATTCTGTCATTGATGGATGAACTATTCTACATATGTCTGTTAGGCCTAAATTATTAATTGTATTTTTTTAGTTTTGTAGCTTGCTTATTAAATTTTTGTTCAGGAGATATATCTAGTGATTAGAGAAGCATTTTAAAGACACCCAGTATTATTGCATTGTGGTGTATTTCATTCTTGACATTGAGAAGGGTTTATTTTATGTAAGTATTTATGATCGTTATATCTTGTTGATGCATAATTCCCTTAAGCAGTATGAAATGACCTTCTTTGTCTCTTCTGATTAATTTTGACTTAAAGCCCACTTTATCTGGTATGAGAAAAGTAACCTCTGCTTGTTTACAGTATCCATGTGAATGCAATATTTTTTCCCATCCTTTCACTGTAAGTCTGTGGATGTCTTTGTCTGTGAGGTGAGTCTCTGGAAGACAGTATACTGTTGGGTCTTCTTTTTAAATCCAATCTGCTTATGTCTTTTGATTGATGGCTTTTTACCATTTACATTCAATTTTATTTTTGAGATGATTTTTATTTTCTGGCATTTTGATTTATTTCTACTTTTTAAGTTGAATTCAATTATCCTTTGAGTAACTATTCTTCTAGTGTAGTTACTCCCTCTACTGGTTTTCATTTTTATTCTCCATTTCTTCTTCATGAAATATTTTATTGAATATATTATTGACTATATAGTACTGGATTGCTGGTTGTGAAATATTTGAACTTTTGTTTATCTTCAATTCTGAAGTCTAATTTTGCTGGGTATAATATTCTTACTTGACATTCATTTTCTTTCAGAGCTTGGTATATATTATTCCAAACCCCTCCTTGCTTTGGGGTCTGGGTTGAGAAATCAGATAAAATTCAGATTTGTTTACCTCTAAATGTGACCAGTTGTTTTTCTCTAGCATCTTTTATTTTTTTTATTGGCTATGCTCTCTAGCATCTTTTAAAATCCTATCCTTATTCTGTATATTAGGCATTTTCATAATAATGTGTCTTGGAGTGGATTTGTTGTGATTTTGTATATTTGGAGTCCTGTGCGCCTCCTGTATTTGATTTTGCATTCCATTTATAAGGTTTGCAAATTTTTCTATTATTTCATTGAATAGATTTTGCATTCCTGATATGTGTACTTCATAGCCTTCATCTATTCAAATGAATCTTAAATTTGGCCTATTCATATTATCCCAAATTTCTTGTATATTCTGTTCATGGTCTCTTAATATCTTTTCTTTATGGTTGATTTTATTTTCAAGATTATATGGTTGGGCTGGGGATGTGGCTCAAGCGGTAGCGTGCTCGCCTGGCATGCATGCAGCCCGGGTTCGATCCTCAGCACCACATACAAACAAAGATGTTGTGTCCGCCAATAACTAAAAAATAAATATTAAAAATTCTCTCTCTCTCTCTCTCTCTCTCTCTATCTCTCTCTCTCTTTAAAAAAAAAAGATTATATGGTTTGTCTTCAAGGCCTGAAAATCCATCCTTGAATTGATCTTATTTATTGGTGATGCTTGCCATTAAATTTTTAATTTGATATTTTCATTTCTTCATTTCAAGGATTTCCATTTGATTCTTTTTCAGAATCTCTCTCTTTTTTTTGCAAGAATTTTTATTTTTTTTTATTTTTATTTTTTATTGTTGGTTGTTCAAAACATAACAAATTTCTTGACATATCATATTCCACACTTTGATTCAAGTGGGTTATGAACTCCCACCTTCACCCCATACACAGATTGCAGAATCACATCAGTTACACATCCATTGATTTACATATTGCCATACTAGTGTCTGTTGTGCTCCGCTGCCTTTCCCATCCTCCACCCTCCCCCCTCCCCACTTCTCCCCTCCCCTCCCCTCCTCTCTCTCTACCCCCTCCACTGTATAACCCTGAGGGTCTCCTTCCATTTCCATGCAATTTCCCTTCTCTCTCCCTTTCCCTCCCACCTCTCATCCCTGTTAAATGTTAATCTTCTTCTCCTGCTCTTCGTCCCTACTCTGATCTTAGTTACTCTCCTTATATCAAAGAAGACATTTGGCATTTGTTTTTTAGGGATTGGCTAGCTTCACTTAGCATAATCTGCTCTAATGCCATCCATTTCCCTGCAAATTCTATGATTTTGTCATTTTTTAATGCAGAGTAATACTCCATTGTGTATAAATGCCACATTTTTTTTATCCATTCGTCTATTGAAGGGCATCTAGGTTGGTTCCACAGTCTTGCTATTGTGAATTGTGCTGCTATGAACATCGATGTAGCAGTGTCCCTGTAGCATGCTCTTTTTAGGTCTTTAGGGAATAGACCGAGAAGGGGAATAGCTGGGTCAAATGGTGGCTCCATTCCCAGCTTTCCAAGAAATCTCCATACTGCTTTCCAAATTGGCTGCACCAATTTGCAGTCCCACCAGCAATGTACAAGTGTACCCTTTTCCCCACATCCTCGCCAGCACTTGTTGTTGTTTGACTTCATAATGGCTGCCAATCTTACTGGAGTGAGATGGTATCTTAGGGTGGTTTTGATTTGCATTTCTCTGACTGCTAGAGATGGTGAGCATTTTTTCATGTACTTGTTGATTGATTGTATGTCCTCCTCTGAGAAGTGTCTGTTCAGGTCCTTGGCCCATTTGTTGATTGGGTTGTTTGTTCTCTTATTGTCTAATTTTTTGAGTTCTTTGTATACTCTGGATATTAGGGCTCTATCTGAAGTGTGAGGAGTAAAGATTTGTTCCCAGGGTGTAGGCTCCCTATTTACCTCTCTTATTAATTCTTTTGCTGAGAAAAAACTTTTTAGTTTGAGTAAGTCCCATTTGTTGATTCTAGTTATTAAATTTTGTGCTATGGGTGTCCTATTGAGGAATTTGGAGCCTGACCCCACAGTATGTAGATCGTAGCCAACTTTTTCTTCTATCAGACGGCGTGTCTCTGATTTGATATCAAGCTCCTTGATCCATTTTGAATTAACTTTTGTGCATGGCGAGAGAAAGGGATTCAGTTTCATTTTGTTGCATATGGATTTCCAGTTTTCCCAGCACCATTTGTTGAAGATGCTATCCTTCCTCCATTGCATGCTTTTAGCCCCTTTATCAAATATAAGATAGTTGTAGTTTTGTGGATTGGTTTCTGTGTCCTCTATTCTGTACCATTGGTCCACCCGCCTGTTTTGGTACCAGTACCATGCTGTTTTTGTTACTATTGCTCTGTAGTATAGTTTGAAGTCTGGTATCGCTATACCGCCTGATTCACACTTCCTGCTTAGCATTGTTTTTGCTATTCTGGGTCTTTTATTTTTCCATATGAATTTCATGATTGCTTTCTCTATTTCTACAAGAAATGCCGTTGGGATTTTGATTGGCATTGCATTAAACCTATAGAGAACTTTTGGTAATATCGCCATTTTGATGATGTTAGTTCTGCCTATCCATGAACAGGGTATATTTTTCCATCTTCTAAGATCTTCTTCTATTTCTCTCTTTAGGGTTCTGTAGTTTTCATTGTATAAGTCTTTCACCTCTTTTGTTAGGTTGATTCCCAAGTATTTTATTTTTTTTGAAGATATTGTGAATGGAGTGGTTGTCCTCATTTCCATTTCAGAGGATTTGTCGCTGATATATAGGAATGCCTTTGATTTATGCGTGTTGATTTTATATCCTGCCACTTTGCTGAATTCATTTATTAGCTCTAATAGTTTCTTTGTAGAGCCTTTTGGGTCTGCTAGGTATAGAATCATATCATCTGCAAATAGTGATAATTTAAGTTCTTCTTTTCCTATTTTTATGCCTTTAATTTCTTTCGTCTGTCTAATTGCTCTGGCCAGTGTTTCGAGAACTATGTTGAACAGAAGTGGAGAGAGAGGGCATCCCTGTCTTGTTCCAGATTTTAGAGGGAATGCCTTCAGTTTTTCTCCATTCAGAATGATGCTAGCCTGAGGCTTAGCATAGATTGCTTTTACAATATTGAGGTATGTTCCTGTTATCCCTAGTTTTTCTAGAGTTTTGAACATAAAGGGATGCTGTACTTTGTCGAATGCTTTTTCCGCATCTATCGAGATGATCATATGGTTCTTATTTTTAAGTCTATTGATGTGGTGAATAACATTTATTGATTTCCGTATATTGAACTAGCCTTGCATCCCAGGGATGAATCCTACTTGATCATGGTGCACAATTTTTTTGATATGTTTTTGTATCCGATTCGCCAGAATTTTATTGAGGATTTTTGCATCTAGGTTCATTAGAGATATTGGTCTGTAGTTTTCTTTCTTTGAAGTGTCTTTGTCTGGTTTAGGTATCAGGGTGATGTTGGCTTCATAGAATGAATTTGGAAGTTCTCCATCTTTTTCTATTTCCTGAAGTAGCTTGAAAAGTATTGGTATGAGTTCTTCTTTAAAGGTTTTGTAAAATTCTGCTGTATACCCATCCGGTCCTGGGCTTTTCTTAGTTGGTAGTCTTTTGATGGTTTCTTCTATTTCCTCAATTGATATTGGTCTGTTAGGTTGTCTATATCCTCCTGACTCAATCTGGGCAGATCATATGACTTAAGAAATTTATCTATGCCTTCACTATCTTCTAATTTATTGGAGTATAAGGATTCAAAATAGTTTTTGATTATCTTCTGTATTTCTGAAGTGTCTGTTGTGATATTGCCTTTTTCATCCCGTATGCTGGATACACAATTCTTGGTTGGAACCCATTTTCTTTCAGTGTTTGAAATATGTTATTCCAGGATCTTCTAGCTTTCAGAGTCTGTGTTGAAAGATCAGCTGTTATCCTGATTGGCTTACCCCTAAATGTAATCTGCTTCCTTTCTCTTGTAGCTTTTAAAATTCTCTCCTTATTCTGTATGTTGGGCATCTTCATTATAATGTGTCTAGGTGTGGATCTCTTATGATTTTGCACATTCGGCGTCCTGTAGGCTTCTAGGATTTGGGATTCTGTCTCATTCTTCAAGTCTGGGAAGTTTTCTCGTATTATTTCATTGAATAGACTGCTCATTCCTTTGGTTTGGAGCTCTGTACCTTCCTGTATCCCAATGACTCTTAAGTTTGGTCTCTTAATGTTATCCCATATTTCTTGGATGTTCTGCTCATGGTTTCTTAACAGTCTTGCTGAGCTGTCTATGTTCTTTTCCAGTTGAAATACTTTGTCTTCATTGTCTGATGTTCTATCTTCTAAGTGTTCTACTCTGCTGGTAGTATTTTCCATTGAGTTTTTAAGTTGGTTTATTGCTTCCTGCATTTCTAGGATTTCTATTTGTTTGTTTTTTATAACCTCTATCTCCCTGTATAGTTGATCCTTTGCTTCCTGGATTTGTTTGCGTAATTCATTGTCGAAGTGATCTTTCATTGTCTGATTTTGCTGTCTAATGTCTTCCTTGATACTCCAGATCATCTGAAGCATGTATATCCTGAATTCTTTATCTGACATTCCATCTGCTGCAGCTGTTACCTCTTCTAAAGTTGCGTTGACCTGCATTGCTTGTGGTCCTTTCTTTCCTTGTCTTTTCATACTGCTTGCGTATCTTTCCTGCAGGCGCGGGCGGCGGCTCTGCTCTCTCCTTATTCCAATTGGGGTGTTGTGGCTACCATGCCGGCAGGTCACTGGGCCTGTTCTGGGCGCTGGCGGCGGCTCTGTTCTGCCCCTACTCCAATTGGGGTGATGAGTGTACCACGCCGGCAGGCCACCGGGCCTGATCCGCCTGTCGGTTGCAGGTTTGCCTACCCTGCAGGCGCGGGCGGCAGCTCTACTCTGCCCCTACTCCAAATGGGGTGACGTGTCTGTCGTACCGGCAGGCCACTGGGCCTGTCCCGCTGGTCGGTCGCAGCTCTGCCCACCTTTCGGGCACGGGTGGCGGCTCTGCTCTGCCCCTACTCCAATTGGGGTGTCGTGACTACCCCGCCTGCAGGTCGCTGGGCCTGTTCCTGGCACTGGCGGCGACTCTGCTCTGCCCCTACTCCAATTAGGGTGGTGTGTGTACCACGCCGGCAGGCTCCTGGGCCTGATCCGCCGGTCTGTCGCAGGTCTGCCTACCTTGGAGGCGCGGGCAGCAGATCTGCCCTGCCCCTCCTACCACGCCTGCGGACCCCTGGGCCTGATCTGCAGGTTGGTCACAGGTCTGCTCACCCTGCGGGCACGGGTGGCAGTTCCGCTCCGCCCCCACTCCAATTGGGGTCACGTGGCCACCACACCGGCAGGGCCTGATCCGGGCGTGGGAGAAGGATCTGCTCTGCCCCTACTCCAGTTGGGGTGACGTGTGTACCACACTGGCAGGCCACTGGGCCTGACCCGCCAGTCTGTGACAGGTCTATTTACCTTGCAAGCTCGGGCGGCGGCTCTGCCCTGCCCCTCCTACCACGCCCATGTACCACTGGGTCGCGGGTCTGCCCACCTTGCGGGTGCGGGTGGCGGCTCCGCTCCGCCCCCTCTCCAATTGGAGTCACGCGGTCACCACGCTCGCGAGCCGCTGGGCCTGCTCCGGGCGCTGGCGGCGGCCCTCAGAATCTCTCTTTATTAAAGTGATCTTTCGCTTCTTGTATTTTCTCTCTGATTTCACTCTTTACATCATCTTTTAGCTCATAGAATAGATTAATTACAAATTTTCTAAATTCTTCTCTGACATTTTCTCTTTTGTGGTGTCAATGAAGTCTGCTGTTGAAGTGTTAAGGATTGTTTTTCATGGTTTGTTTCCTTGCTTTTTAGTATTGTTTTTATGTCTACCCATCTATCATTATAGTTCTGACTTCGTCTTTTAAGTGAAGGACTACTATATGAGCTTTTTCTTAAGAGCTTTGTGTTGGGTGGATATATAGATTATGATATTTTAATTTGATATGTGACCTCTGCTGATCCCAATATCAGCTCTACTTTAAGAGATAGCACTGAGCCCTATTGATGTAATCACTTCTGAGGCAAGCTTCTTAATATTCAACCTGCAATTGTTCTCCGAAGTTCCTCAAATTCAGGTAAAAACCTATAATAAAGTTATGGAACAAGTAAAAAAATAGTAACTAAATTTAGTAAATTTACTATAAATTTAATTGAATGCTAAGAGGAGTGAGGAAGAAATTTAGGCAAATGTTTGAGGGGAAAGGAAAGGAAGGGAAGGGAAGGGAAAGGAGGTAAAATCTATAAAACAGTACTTTACACCAAGATAGAAAGGAAAACTAGAGAATGAATGTTATCTGAGGTAGTAGCAGATAGTGCAAGAGGATTGGTGGGGGTAAGAGAAGTAAGTATAAAACTAATGCTAGGAAAACAAAGATAAGAAGATTGATTCTAATTAATGCTTTAAACCATTAGATGACATACATTCATATAGGTTAGAGATACAGTGTTGGCTATGGGGTTCACAATTATCATTCAAGTTAAGGAGTTATTTATATGGTCAAAGTTGACATTAGAGTTGTTTATAGTCTCAGAGGGTGCAGTGTCATGAGTTGGTTGATTCTAATGTCACAGAAGTTCAAGATGCAGACTATGAAGAGCTCCTATGTTTGTTGTGGGTCACCAGTGTACTTGTTCCCCTCTGCTAGATTCTTTTCACAGTAGTGAAGATCCTAGTAGCTCTCTCTGTGTGCATGGACACTGGTTGTGGGTTTCCTGCAGAAGTTCTGTGGTGCAGGAGTATTCCCCCTGCTGCCTTTGCTCTCTGAGGTGCTATAGTGAAGGGTCTCTATGTCTGGACTCTAGTTTCTGCTGTCACATGTTGTGAATGTTGAGCGTTGATTCCTTCTGCTTGATAAGTCTGGTGCAAGATCCTGCAAGTATCCAAATAATGCCCTGTCACTTGCCAGTTGCAATCATGGTTCAGGCTGTGCACCTACTAAGTCTGGTATCTAGCCTTTTCTGCTGCATAGACTGTGACAATCACCAAGTGGGTCTGTATGTTACTGGATATTCAGGCAGCTTCCCTCTAGTATGGAGCCGTGATCCTGGGGACTGTACCTAGGCTTCCCATGGTGCCTCCCCCCAGTGCCCATAATTGGTGTATAGTGAATCAACTTTCCTTTATTTGGGGCCAAAGCTGCTTCCTTGTAGCCTCTGTCTTAGTTAAGAGAGCCTGTGTAAGTAGAGCTTTTCACCCTTGTCTCAGTTGCAGAGGCTGAGCAGGACTAGGTGCACTTCTTCAGCCCAGGTCCCCACCAGCCCACTGCATTCCTCTTTGCAGTGAGAGGGAAGGGGAGGGCGTTTCTAAAATTTATGGTTCTTCTAAAAATTCTTTCTGGCCAGATCTTAAGAGGGCCCACTTCAGGGGGCTTCTCTCTAGTTTAATTCCTAGCTTTCTGGGCATGGGAACATGCCATGCTGATTTAAGAGGTTGACTGGTTGGGTGCAGGCTCCACAAATGGCTGTGGGGGTCCCTGTTCAGCTTTCTTTTCATGATTTGATTTTAAGCAGTTTGTGCTGTTTTAAGGAGCCATCTGCCTTTTAAATGTTGTTTGTCTTTCCAACAGTTTTTAAGTGGGTGAGCATAAGAGAATATCTGCTCCCCCACTTTCTCTCTTTGATGCCCCTCCCCTCTTATCCACAGGTTCAAATTAGAGCACTCAGTTCTGTTTTCTTCTCTGGTAATCCACCTTCCAGTCTCTCCAGATCTCACACTATATATTCCCAATTCTTAGAGCATTTATTTTTTATCCACCTCTCAATTCTGCTTTTATTCACTGACTCCTTTCTATGTTGTAAGGAGATCTGGACTTGCTGCCTAGCTTGATCCCACCATCTTCTCTGCTTTTGATATTTACTTTATTTCTATATTTTATTTTTTTAAAAAACCTTACAATACACAGATTGGATAATAGCATAATGGTTAATTTCATGTGTCCAGTTGAAGAGTTTAGCATTTGAATATGAGCAAAGAAAATATGCCTTCACAAATGTGGATAGGCATCATCTATTCCATTGAGGGCCTGGATGAAACAAACAGGTGATCTGGGTGCAGTCGTGCATACCTGTAGTAGTCCTAGATACTTGGAACACTGAGACAGGAGGATCACTTGAGCACATGAGTTCAAGACCAACCTGGGTAACATAGTGAGAGCCCACCTCAACATCAACATCAACAAATTCTCATTTTCTTTGTCCACTTTTCCATTGGTCATTCTGTTGTTTTTTTTTTTTTTTTTTTTTTTTTTTTTTTTTTTGCATTAAATAAGGTTGTGATATCATATGTAGTACAAATATTTATGCTCAATTTGGTTATTTTTATTTTTATTTATGGTATTTTATGCTGTGCAGGATTTATTTTTTTCTTATTTTCATGTAGGTAAATTTATGTCATTTTGCTTTTAGACCTTCTTGGCTTTGTGTCATGCTTAGAAAAATCCTCACTAGTTTTCTTTTATATTACTTCTATGATTCTATTAGTTATATCCTTGATTCATTTGTATTTATTTTGGAATAAGGAATGAGGTAGCAAATCATCTCTATTTTTTCAAATGGCTAGCCAATTTTAGAGACAACTTTATTGGGCAATGTTATATTTTCCCTAATGGTTTCAAAATTCTACTTTTACCAAAATCTAAATTGTCATATATACTTAGTTTATTGTTTCTTACTATTTTTTCATGGTACTGGAGGATTAAATTCAGGGGCATTTTACCACTGAGCTACCTCTCCAGCCCTTGTTATTTTATATTTTAAGACAAAGTCTCACTAAATTGCTGAGGGCCTTGCTCAGTTGCTGAGGCTGGCCTTAGTTGTGATCCTCCTGCCTTAGCTTCCCAAGTCACTGGAATTACAGATATGCATCACCATGCCCAGCATTTGTTTCCTACTCTTTCAATTATCATATCATACTTTTAAAATTATTATCACATTATAATATTTTTAAATATGCAGTAGAGCTAGACTTTCCTTTATTAAACTTATTTTTATAAACTTCCTAGATATTCTTGCATATATTTAATTAGATAAATCTTTAAAATCATTTTTCCAGGGAGTTGGGGCTGTAGCTCAGTGGCAGAGTGACTGCCTTGCACATGTAAGGCACTGGGTTCGATCCTCAGCACCACATAAAAATAAATAAACAAAGTAAAGATATTGCGTCCATCTATAACTAAAATATATTTTTAAAAAATCATTTTGCCAGCTATCCAAAAAGTACTATGGAGTTCTAAAGTCAGAATTGGAATAAATTTATAATTTGATTTGGGGATAATTAATAGCCTTGCAAAGTTCAATCCCTTGCTTTGTCTCTAGATTAGTTTTAATGTCCCCAAGACAGGTATTATACTCTTGCTTTCTTTCTTCATTAAATTTGTTGTTATTGTTGCTGTTTGGTACTGGGGATGTGCTTAACCTAAGCCACATCGCCAGCCTTTTTTATTTTTTTATTTTGAGACAGAGTCTCACTAAGTTGCTTAAGACCTTGCTAAGTTGCTGAGGCTATCCTTGAACTTAAAGTAATCCTGCCTCCACCTCCTGAGGAACTGAGATTACAAGCATGCACGAATACACCCAGCTACATTTTGTTTTAGTGTGCTAGTCAGTTTTCCATTAATATAACAAATACTTAAGATAATCAACTTAAAACAAGGAAAAGTTTATTTTGGTTCACAGTTTCAGAGGTTTCAATTCACGGTTGATTGTTCCTCTTACTTTTGTTTCTGTAGCTAGGCAGTACATCATGGCAGGAACATGTAGTAGAGGAAACGGCTCACTTCCTGGCAACTGGGAAATGAAAGAGAGAAAGGATCCTCTCTTAAAGATTCTACTACCTCCCAATAGTACCAAGCTATGGGCCTAGTCTTTAACACATGGGCCTTTGGGGGACATTCAAGATCCAAACCATAACAAATGGGTGTCAAAAATTCTGAAATGTTTTTTGGTCAAGTTGTTTTCAGTAACAAGTACTAATTTTAAAGACTAATAAATGAAAACTCCCACACACAGAAATCCATATAGTCAGGATGAACCCAAATATTGTGTACAACTGTAAGGCTCTAAAAAATAAATAAAATAAGTCAGGCATGGTGGTTCATGCTTGTAATCTCAGTGGCTCAGGAACCTGAGGCAGGAGTATCGTGAGTATAATGACATTGAAGAAGCCTTCAAAAGCCTACCAACAAACAACAGCCCAGGATTCTCAAGTTGATTTCTACTAGACCTTCAAAGAAGAACTAACACTAATACTCCTCAAATTATTCTATGAAATATAAAAGGAGAGAACACTTGCAAACTCATTCTATGAAGCTGTTATTACCAAAACTAGAAAAACAGACAACCAGAAAAGACACATCAGATCAATATCCCTCATGAACATAGAGCAAAAATTCTCAATTAAATACTGGCAAATCACATACAAAAACATATTTAAGAGATAGTGCATGGGGCTGAGGTTGTAGCTCAGTGGTAGAGCACTTGCCTTGCATGTATGAGGCACTAGATTTGATTCTGAGCACCACATATAAATAAATGAATAAAATAAAAGTCCATTAACATCTAAAAATAAATTTTAAAAAATAGTACACCATGACCAAGTTGGGTTCATGTCAGGGATGCAAGGTTGGTTCAATATACAGAAATCAATAAACATAATTCATCATATCAACAGACTTAAAGACAAGAATCACATGATTATCTCAATAGATTCAGAAAAGGCATTTGACAAGATACAGCACACACTCATGTTCAAAACACTAGAAAAACTTGCTCCATTATTTCAAGAATTGATAAAAGTTGTGGAAGCTTCTTAATGGAATAATGGTATCTGATGTGTATATGGTCTTTATTGTAACAACACAATATCAATCCAGCTATCTTTAATACACAATAATACTTTTATCTATGTACTCGAAAAGGCCCCCTTTCCCCCACCTATACTAAAGAAAGAGCCTATAATATATAGACAGATCAATTGTTATATTTACTTGCATAAGGTCTTTTCTTATTTAGTGAGATCTGGGGATACCACAGAAATGGTTCAGTCTATCACAGCTCCCATGGAGTTTGTCCAGTCACCAGATGAGATTCTATTCAGAGGATCAGAATCAAAATGGTACATTGATCCACTTGAGTCATCATGTACTCCCTATTGTACAATACTCCCAGGCCTGCAGGAATGCAGCAGACCCTTTTTATTGTGAATAATAATGACATATTTTTCTTTATATTATTTTATTTCTTTACATTGAATGTGAGGAAGACAAAGTAGCTTAGTAAAAGTAATAAAATCAGTACAATCACTAATGTTCATTTGGATATATTATTTTGTAGCGTAGATGAAGATTACTAATTGATTTCAATCTTCTCAGAGGGTGCTGCTCTTTAATGAAAAGAAAAATTATAGCTTTATGGTGGTTTTTTTCCTACTTTGCTTTCTATAACCAATCAGTGTTT
The DNA here is from genome assembly GCF_047511675.1 of Marmota flaviventris. Taxonomy (NCBI): domain Eukaryota; kingdom Metazoa; phylum Chordata; class Mammalia; order Rodentia; family Sciuridae; genus Marmota; species Marmota flaviventris. Next base: position 106,647,286 of record NC_092518.1, read on the forward strand.
TAATGTTTGTGTATCTTATAAAATTCAAATGTGATTTGTTATTGAATTCTGTTTCCAGTATCAGTATGTATATAAACATGATAGTATAGTCTTTTTTCATATATGAGTTTAAATAAAATAGTATTTAAAAAAAATAAAACAGCATGGTACTGGCACAAAAATAGACATGCAGACCAATGGTACAGAATAGAAGGCACAGAGAAAACCTACATGAATACAGTTACCTCATACTAGACAAAGGTGCCCAAAACATACATTGGAGAAAAGATAGCTTCTTCAACAAATGGTGCTGGGAAAACTGGAAATCCACACATAACAAAATGAAATTAAACCCCTATCTCTCACTCTGCACAAAACTCAACTCAAATTTTTCAAGGATCCATGCATTAGACCAGAGAGACCCAATGCCTACCAGAAGAAAAAGTAGACCCAAATCTCCATCATGTTGGCTTAGTAACCAACTTCCTCAACAAGACTCCTAAAGTGTAAGAAGTAAAATCAAGAATCAATAAATGGGATGGTATCAAACTAAAAAGCTTCCATACAGCAAAGGAAACAATCAAGAATGTGAAGAGAGAGAGCCACCTGCACCTCAGACAGAGTATTAACCTCCAGAACATACAAAGAACTCAAAAAACTTAATATGCACACACACACACACACCCACCAAAAAAATAATCCAATCTATATATGAGCAAAGGAACTGAACAGACACTTCACAGAAGAAGAAATACAAATGGTCAAAAATATATGAAAAATGTTCAACATCTTTAGCAATTAGAGAAATGCAAATTAAAACTATACTGAAATTTCATCTCACTCCAGTCAGAATGTCAATTATCAAGAATACAACTAGCAACAAATGTTGGCAAGGATGTGGGAAAAAAAGGAAATTCATATATTGCTGTTGGGACTGCAAATTGATGCAATCACTCTGGAAAGCAGTATGAAGATTCCTCAGAAAACTTGGAATGGAACCACCATTTGATTCAGCTATCCCACTCCTCAGTTATACTCAAAGGACTTAAAATCAACATACTACAGTGACAGCCACATCAATGTTTATAGCAGCTCAATTCACAATAGTTGAACTATGGAACCAACCTATGTGCCCTTCAAAAGATGAATGAATAAAGAAAATGTGGTACATATACAAAATGGATTATTACTCAGCCATAAAGAAGAATGAAATTATGTCATTTACTATTTTCCTCAGTATATGTCCAAAGGATTTAAAATTGCCATACTACAGTGATGCAGCCACATCAATGTTTATAGCAGCTCAACTCACAATACTTAACATATGGAGCCAATCTAAGTATCCCTCAACAGAAGAATGGATAAAGAGAAGTAGTATATATACACAATGAAGTATTACCCTGTATCTAAATAAAATATAAAAAAGGTCTGGGGATGTGGCTCAGTGGTTGAGTGCCCCTGAGTTCAATCCCCAGTAACCCCCCCAAAAAAATAGAAATAAAAAGATAATAAAGAAAATAATAAGCAACATTATGTCAATGAACATGAAGTTTTAGATGAAATGGATAGTTGCCTAGAGTTTTATCATTTATTTTGGAATACCAATTTTGTATCTAGCAACCTTGTTAAACTCTCTAGTTAATCATAATAATTTACTGTACTTTCTTTTCCTTTTTTTTTTTTTTTTTAATTTTTAGAGACGGATTATCACTATGTTGCCCAGGCTTATCTCAAATTCCTGGGCTCAAACAATCCTCCTGCCTTAGCCTCCTGAATAGCTGGGACTATATATGCACACCACCACTCCAGACTCTACATCAATTTATTTTTAGGTTAAATTGAGCTTATGTTCTTAGGATAAATTCAATTACTTATTACTCTTTTATATGTTGCTGGATTCAGCTTACTAATATTTGTCCAATATTTTGTTAACTGTTCAAGCTACAGATTAACTTGTAGCTTTTCTTTCTTAAACTTTTTTTGAGATTTAATATCCAGATTATGATAGACTCATAAAATGGAGAGGGCACCCTTTGTGACCTTAAGCTAGGCAATTATTTCTTAGATATAGCATCAGAAGAACAAGTGACAAAAAAATTGGGCTTCATCAGAATTTAAATTTTTGTAATACATAAATAACCATCACAATACACAGACTGGAAGAAAACATTTGCAAATTATATATATATATGACAAAGATATATATCCAGAATGATATATTAAATAATCTTAAAATTCAACAGCAAACACAAAGACACATGAGTGATCAATATGCTCAACATTAAGGAAATGAAAATCAAAACCATAATGAGATACCACTTCATACCCACTGGAGGGCTATAATTAAAAAGACAATAAGTGTTGGTGAGGATATGAAGAAATGGGAAACCCCGTTGTTGCTACCAGCAATGTAAAATAGAACAATTATTTTGAAAAACAATTTGTCCATTTCTCAAAATGCTAACCATACAATTCTCATATAGACCCAGTAATGCTACCCCTAGGTATACATACATAGACATTTCAGTGGCAGAGCACGTATATGTGATCCCTGAGTCCAATTCCCAGCACCTCTCCCCAAATAACCCTACATAACAGCCAAACAGTAGAAACAAACCACCTATCAATTAGTTGATGAATGGATGAAGCAAATATGATATATTCATATAATGAAATATTATTCAGTCCTGAAAAGCAATCAAATACTGATACAACATGGATGAATCTTGAAGATATTATACTAAGTGAAAGAAACCAGTCATAAAGGACCATATATATGATTTTATCTATAAGAAATATCAGGCAGGAATTTTGAGGAAGAGAAGGGATTTCTGCAGGGTACTGGCAATAGTAGAACATAACAACACATACTGTGCACACTTGAAAAGACAAAGTCCCACAATGAGCAAGTGAATAAACAAGAACAGGTTTGAGACCACCTACTGGATTAGAGCAATGACTCAGAATGAAAAGGAAGGAGCCTAAAAATTGCACAGGACAAGAGGAAGCAGGAAAACATGAAGCAGTAACCATTAGAGGAGAAGCATCACAGAATCAGAAGATCAAATGACCCCTCTCCTCAAAAGCACCATTTATTAAAGAAATTGTACTTTATTATATCAACAGAAGAGGGTGCTCTTTAACTAATAAAGCAAATAAAGCATCCAACCATTTCTTCACACAGAATAAACTGTTACTGCTAAACTAGGGAAATTCGATATACTTTAGAATGATTAGAAAAAGGAGAACAACATTTGCAAAGTTACTATAAAGGGAGAAAAAAAAGCAAGCATCAAAATTTTTCAGCTCATAAAACTAATCATCCCTGGGCTAGGGCTGTGGCTCAGCGGTAGAGTGCTTACCTAGCACGTGCGAGGCCCTGGGTTCTATCCTCAGCACCACATAAAAATAAATAAATAAATAAAATAAAGGTATTGTGTTCAACTCCTTCTAAAAAATAAATGTTTTTTTAAAAAACCTAATCATCCTTGAATAAAAGAACCAGAAAGCAGAGAAAAACACAAATTAAATATAATTAAACAAGTAATTACCAATATGAAAGAATAAAACAGATCTAAAATTCAAAATTTCACATTAGAAACAAAAAGGAAAAGTGAGTGCTGACTGGACTCAAGAAAGATATTGAGCCAGGCGCCATGGCACAAGACTGTAATCTCAGCAGCTCGGGAGGCAGGAGGATCATGAGTTCAAAGCCAGCCTCAGCAAAGGTGAGGCCCTAAGCAACTCAGTGAGACCCTGTCTCTAAATAAAATACAAAACAGGGTCAGGGATGTGGCTCAGTGGTTGAATGGCTTTGAGTTCAATTCCCAGTACAAAAAAGAGAGAGAGAAAAAAAAAAGAAAATCATCTCAGAAAAGAAGTTACAAGATACTTAAAAAAGAATTGGTATAATTTAAAAATACAGTATGAGTTAGAAAGAACAGGCACAAAAAAAATTTTCGAAGGCCACAGAACCAAAATAAAATACAAGAGTAAAGAGGAATGGGGCTGGGGATGTGGCTCAAGCGGTAGCGCACTTGCCTGGCGCTACCACATACACAGCACCACATACAAAGATGTTGTGTCCGCCGTAAACTAAGAAAATAAATATTAAAATTCTTAAAAAAAAAAAGAGTAAAGAGGAAATGAAAGTGATAGGTATAATATATCTGGAATCCCTTGAGAAGAAGAAAAAGCAAACAAAGGAACTGAACTAATATTTAAAATACAATTTAAACAAAACTTAATGGAAATAAAAGAACACCTAATTCTACATATTTAAAGATCCCATTGTGTATTTGAAAACATTTACTGTCAACTCTGATAAAAACTAAGTCAAACAGACATTGATGATATAGGAAAAACCATTGTGAATCTATAGGGAAATAAAACCCTAAGTGACCTACAAGAAAAGAAAAACTGGTGGCATCAAACTATTGGAAAGAATTATAGAAATAAGATAACAATGGAGACACATTTTAAAGAAACTCAAACAAAAAAATTAATGTTTGAGCTCAAAATTCCCATTTAAAAATTTCAAGATCTCAGGAAGTTTTGTATTCAATTGCTCTTCCTGAGGATTCTACTAGGGGTCAATTTTCATCCAACTAAAAATAGATACTCAGAACTGAATATGTTTCATTATAAGTCTAAATTTAAACCAAATAAAAGGTTAAGTTGAAGAACATAGTGTAAGGATCCCGAGAAATGTCGGAGAAAGAGACCACCAAGTGCAATTGGCAGAAGGGGGATTTATTGAACCAGCATGCTGGGGCTCCGTGCCCACTCAAGAAGGGAAAGCAGCCCAGAGCCCCGAGCAGGGGCTGAGCACTGCTTAAGTACACTTTTTGGGGAGGGTGGAGGGCTTTGTATACATCAGAACAAATCATCATTAGGCGCGGGAAAATTGAATAACAACTCCTAAACATGATTGGTTCATTCATTGGCGGGAACAGGTCAGGCTGGAGTGATAGGTCATTCCTAAGGAGGGGGTTACATCTAAACTGATTGGTCCAGGCCCTGCAATGCCTATGTGCGACCACACAGAGCCCTTATTACTGGGCAGTTCCAAGCATTGTCTTAACAGCTACAGAAATTTAACTCAGACCTTGCAGCTTAGAAACTTTACAACACCCGGTCTTTTACCCTTTAACTTTTACGCTTTAACTTCAATTTCTTTTACCCTTACAATAGCAAACAGACAAAATAGAAATACAACTAAAAATACAAAGAAGAAATGTTGCATAAGCTTCATGATTGCTACGTAGGTAAAAGGTAGGAGTCAAAAGATATTATTTAAACTAGCAAACCACAGGGCTAGGGGAATAGCTCAGTACTAAAGCACATGTGTGAGTCCCTGGGATTGATCCCCAGCAAGGCAAAAATAAAAACAAACAGACAAAAAACTACTGAATCAAATAGTAGAAACCTGGGTAAGGAAAATGTGGACTACGAGCTAAAATCCTTAAGTATTCTAGTATAGATGACCTCATCTATCCTAGTTCATAGTGAAAAACCAGCCTCTGCCTCAGGGTAAAGCCTGTCCAAGGAAGGGACATGACCTTTGTCCTTGGAAAGACCCACAGAGCTCTCCTAGGCACATTCCCACCCTGCTAAGTTGTTTATCTACAAATAACAGGAGAGATCTGCTGCGCCAGGTGTCCCTGACTCAATCAGGCTAGGTGGGGATCCATAGCAACCCTCTAGCAGCCACCAATCAGCATGAGACAGGGAAATACCTGGGATGCCAGATGACCCTCCCAGTACTTTATGGTGGTTGATAACGTGTTGGGAAACCATGTAGTTCAGCATGAACACCCCTCTTGGCTTAAACCAATCAGTTCAAATGAATACCCCTTTTGTACTCACCAATCACCCCTACCCAACTTGTTCCCGCCAGTGAATGTGCTAATCATGTTTTAGAGTTGTCATTTGATTTTCCCGCGGTGTGTGACGATTTGCTAAAAGAGGCTATGATGTATGTGAAGTCCCTGCCTTCCCCAAAGAGTGTATAAAACTGCTGCAAACCCTGGGCTCAGGGCCTCTCAGCCTCACCAGTTGCTGTATGTGCGCACGGAGGACCGAGCTAGCTCGCAATAAACACCTCTTTGCTGTTTACATTGATCTTGGTCTCTGGTGGTCTTTGGGGGTCCCGAATTCGAGCATAACAATAGCTTCCCTTAAGCCTGTGCTCCAACCCTCGTGGGATCTTATAAACATTTCATGTATCAGAAAGGCTCCATCTCTCTCTCTCTCTCTCTCTCTCTCTCTCACGCGCACACACACACACACACATACAGAACACACAAACACACACACACATACAGAACACACAAACACACACACACACACACACAGCGTGCCAGTCCAGGCCACTCATTACATAATGCCTTTTGGTTCTGTTTTGCAATCTAATGGCAATGATCTCTCTCACATTCTCAGCCCACACAAAAATATTTTACCTTCCTGCTGGGCCGGCTGCCCCACTTTTAACCAGGGAATGCAGCTCCTCTTCAGCTTGCCAAAGGGCTTCCAGGGCAGCTTTATTTACACAGATTTACACAGCACATTTGTTTGTCTGTAGAGGCAGCATCCCTGCCTTCAGTCAGAGACAGATACTGAAAGATTTTTTTTCTATTTCAGTAAATTATAGAAATTTAAATATTTTTAAAGATATAAATTGCAATAGTTTGCTTCAGGGTTTTATTCAGCTGCTTGCTGCTCAAGCCATGCAAGAGCAGACAGGAAGTAGTTCAGAAAAAAAATATATGAAAGATGACACTGGCTTTTTGTTTCAGGTCTATTTTTATCATGTTAAGGCATTAACCATCTGTCTCTATTTTACTAAGGTTTTAAAAAATGGTATCATAAATAAACATTGAATTCTTCCAGATACCTTTTTTGGCATATATTAAGAGGATGATATAGTTTCCGACCTTACATCTATTAATTAAATAAATATTATAGGAGTTGGGGTGTAGCTGTGGTAGAGCATGTGTTTACCATGTACAAGGCCCTGATTTCAATCCCCCACAATAAAATAAATATTATATTAGTATATTTCATCATACTGAACTATTCCTCACATTTCTTAAATGAATCCCACTGGCCATGGTTAATGCATTAATGCATGATTAATTCATTAAATATTTTATTGATGCAGTCAGGAATACCCCCCCCCCATGAAAAACTGGATTTCCTTAAGATTAAGGGAAAAAAATCTCTCAGGGGGGTAAGGTAGCTCTCAGTCTTATAGAATTAACAGATGTACCAGAAAATTGGGAGTTAAAATGTGGACCAGTCTTTAAGTCTATGAAATTAAGATAACACATCAAGAGATGGAAGGTTGATCCTAGCTGCTCAGGAGGCTGAGGCAGGAGGATTGTGAATTCAAACCCAGCCTCAGCAATTTATTGAGGCCCTAAGCAACTCAGTGAGACCCTGTCTCTAAATAAAATATTTAAAAAATGGGCTGAGGATGTGTCTTAATGTTTAAGCGCCTCTAGCTTTAATCCCCGGTACCAATAAAATAAATAAATAAAAAGATAGTAGGTTAGGTTGAGAAAGCAGCTCAGCTTTTGAGATTGTGTGGTCTGCAGAAATGCCAAGAATCCAGAGCCAGACAAAGCAAAATCACCAAGACAAGACCACTGAAACAGGACAATATTCTGCCCCATTGTGAAAATAATATTAGGGATTCTCTGAGATAATAAGGGGAAATATTCCAGATGTTGAGGAGCAAAAGCATGCATATAATGAGCACTGAAGTAATCCATAGTTACCTTTACCTTTTTAGTAGTGTGAAACGTGCACCCCAAGGTGGAGACTTAAGATGGTAATGAGACATGTGTCACATGAAGAGACATGATAAACAGGAGCACAGGCAAAACAAAAAAACATGTTATATGAGATGACAACAAGACACTGGGACCCTGTCTACCCTATAGATGTCATAAAAGCTGTACACATTTGTTCTTTGCTCAGGGCTGGGTTTCCCTTCTAGCTTGAGCAAAAAGTCCGATAAAGTCCAGCGCATGTATTCACACTCAATTTGATTGTCTCTAGTATCATTTTTAAGGTTTTCACAGCAATCTTTTTTTAAGTGATATTTCATCAAATGTGTTTTAAACAATTGTTTTATTTAACTGTTTTTTTCCTACCTAATCACCTCTAATAGAACAGAGCTTGATCCATACACCATAACCCTGAGTACTGGTCCTTGTTCACTCCAGGAATCCTTCAGGAACCCTTGCATGGCCCACTGTCCCTAAGTATTGTAGCCAGCAAGTTAGGAGAGTCTTTCTTCCTGATTCAGGACCCATATATAGACTGTTGCTTCCCAAATCACTAAGCAGACAATCCTCCAAGCAGACAGTATCTAATCAAGGAAGATCCAGGGTCCTAACACATTTCAGTACACAGGGAAATAGATCCCACTTAGCCTATATCATCGTGTCTCACTACTAAACACTTGGGGTCACTCCAGGTGAACTAGGCTGCACGAAATAATCACACAGAGACAGAGAAATACCTTTTTCTTTGGGTCCTGTGACAGCTCTTCCGACCTTATGGATCCATGTAGAGAGAGAGCGAGAGAGAGCAAGCATGTGCTAAACCCTTTTTTGGGGGAGAAGCCATTCATTGAGGCAAGGGGTCAGGTTTCAGGGAGTTGAGTCTAGCTTCCTCATGTCTGCCGTCTGCAGATTGACTGACATCTAGGGAGGCCATGCCCATCTCATGAGCTGTATGGGGATCATGGCAGAGCAAGCAAAAGACCAGAGCGAGGCCCACCCAAACAGAGGGGCCACATCGGTTCAGTCCACTTTGTGCGCTCAATGCTCATAGTTCACACACACACAGCCCATGGCTGGCTTGTCACATCTCCACAGTCTCATCGCTCAATGCTAAGGGGCGCTTACTTCCTATGTGGCAGCTCCTAACATATATCAGAAATTGCAGGCTGGGGCTGTAGCTCAGTGGCAGAACATTTGACCAGCATGTGTGAGACACTGGGTTCGATCCTCAGCACCACATAAAAATAAATAAACAAAGTGTTTTAAAAAACAAGAAATTTCAAAGTAGTATCCTTCAGGTCAGATCTATCATGCATACTTTTGGCCCACACAAGTTTTCTTTCTCTTTGTTTCCTTCCTTCTTTCCTTCCTTCATTCTTCCCCTGTCCCTCCCTTCTTTCTTTCCTCCCTCTTTGCCACCCTTTCATTCCTTTTTTTTTGGTGTGTGTATAGTACTGAAAGGGAACCCAGGACATCATACATACTAAGCAAGTGCTCTACCACTCATCTGCACTCACAGACCTTTTAAATTTTATTTTGAGACACAGTCTTTCTAAGTTGCTAAGGCTGACCTCAAACTTGCCATCCTCCTGTCTCAGCCTCCTGAGTAGCTGGTGAGGGCCTTCTGGCTATAATCACAACATGGCAGATGGTGTCATGGTAGGAGTGCATACATTACAGGTGCACACCACCACACCATTCCTTTTAAATTAAAACTTAAAAATTGGACTATTTCTTATTTAAATAAATAAATAAACAAGAATAAAATGGACTATTTTGTCTTTAAGAACAATCTGGACTTTTAAAATATCTCTTAAAAATTGGAAAATCTGGCAATACTAAATTGCTTGCCTGTATATCTTAGATCAGAGTAGAAGCTGCTTTTACTCCCTTTAATCACAGCCCTGGATTAGCTACCATGTGTCATTGTGCTTATATTATTTATTTTTCTCTCATATTAAAGAACATTTTCTGAACTCAAGTTTTCATGAGGGATGTTTCAGGAAAAATGGGAAATCATTGATTTCTTTATAAAAATAATTGATATTCTCCCACAGTTAAATGTGTAAATACCCAGACTATAGTATTCATTTACTTACCGGCAGGCATCTGAGTTAGTGATCCCCACTGCTCAGCAAATATATGACAGTTCCCTCCAAGAATATAGCCGTAGCTGGGCGACATGGCACACGCCTGTAATCCTAATGGCTCGGGAGCTGAGGCAGGAGGATCATGAGTTCAAAGCCAGCCTCAGCAAAAGCAAGGTGCTAAGCAACTCAGTGAGACCCTGTCTCTAAGTAAAATACAAAATAGGGCTGGGGATGTGGCTCCTTGGTCGAGTGCCCTTGAGTTCAATCCCCAGTACCAAAAAAAAAAAAAAAAGAATATAGTCATATATATGACTAGAAAGCTGTTGGCCTAATTTTTGAACCCATACCCAGTCAAAGCAAAAACAGTATCCCCACAAATGGTGGCCATATAGATAACCCCAACCCACTACTCAGTAGGCTCTAAAACAAGATTTTCATAGGCCATATACTATGGTTTGCATAGGGTTTGATTGTGTCCCCCAAAGGTTAATGTGCTGGAAGCTGGCTCCCTTGAGTGATATTATTGAGAGATGGTAGAACTTAAAAAGATGGGGCTTAGTAGATGGTAATTAAGCCACAGGGGTACTACCTTAGAAGGAATTAGTGCTGGTGTAGTGGAATGGATTAGTTCTTGTAATAAAGAGTTATTATAGGGCTGGGGAAGTAGCTCAGTGGTACAGTACTTGCTTAGAATGTGCAAGGACCTGAGTTGCATCTGCAGCACCACAAAAGAGAGAGGGAGAGAGGGGGTGGTTTGTTATAAAGTACATTTGACTTCCTTAGTTCTCTGTCTTCCTGTCTTACCATATGATCACTCCCTTTTGTATGCACTCCTACCATGACACCATCTGCCATGTTGTGATTATAGCCAGAAGGCCCTCACCATAATGAGCAAATGCCAATGCCACACTCTCAGATGTCCAAAACTGTGAGCTAAATAAACCTCTTTTCTGTATAAAGTATGTTACTTCTGGCATTTTATTATAGCAACACAAAATGGTCTAAGACACAATGATATGTAAGTATGCTGCTATTTGGCAAATCAGAAGATAGTACCTGCAAAACAAAAACCTATGTTCACCCTACTACTCATAATGCATGATAAAGTCTGCACCAAACTGCTCATTTTTAGTGTGTGAAAATTGACCCTTCATAGTTCAATAAATAAATCCAGAATCATATTTGCTTATGGGTTATTAAACCATGATGTACATATAGTCACTGGTTTTACTGATGACTATTTTGCCCTAAACTAAGTGGCAATGTGAAAGTGAGGTTTAATCTAAATCCATGAGCTTACTTTTAAGTAAGCTAAGTGATGATATGCACATAGACCCTGTTCTAGGCATTTGTTTTGTAATATACTATTGGCTATAGTTTGCACATGGTTCCTGGGCTTTGAAGGGAGCATCGCCGATGGGACTACCTTTGAATGTAGATCTTATATGATGAGAATTGGTATATCAATCAAGTTAGGCTAGGTTATGTTGAATTTTAAAAATCATTGTATGTAATATTCTATTGGATGAATATGCCATGATTTATCTAAATCCTATTGTTGAATAAAATTTTCTGTAGACCTAATTATTTACATGTTCATAAGGTACATAAGAATGCATTTTTGTTACATGTATAAGTGTGGAATTGCTCAATTATTAAATATGCATATCTTCAACATTAGCATATAATACCAAATAATTCTAACATGTTCACAACAATTGACACTCCACTATTTTTCCATGTTCTTGCCAGCCAATATTAGTGTCAGATTTTTAATTTTCATCAATTAAGTACACTATGCTTTCAATTTGCATTTCCCTGATTACTAATGAGATTAAGCTACTTTTTATATGTTTACTACCTATTTAGATTTATAGTTTTATGAGGTGGCAGATCAAGTTTCTTGCTTATTTTTCTATTTTATTGCTAATCAAACTCATCAATATTTTCTTTTATGGTTATGCTTTATGTATCTTTTTAAAGGAATATTTACTTACTCCCCAATTTTGTCTTTATTACCTTCCAGAACTTGTATTGTTTAGTTCTTTTTCATTTATATATTTAATCCATCTGGCATTAATTTTGTAATGCTGTGACCTACATGGCCATTAATTCAGGTTCCTGGACCAGGCAGTCAGGAGATGGAGAAAAGAAACAGACCCACAAAGAGAGAAAAAGCTGGGTCTCGGTGATTAACTCCTCCTTGGTAGGGAGATAGTAACACACCACAAGCTCAGCACATTTATTAAATATGTATAAACATCAAAAGGATTTATTGTGAGAAAGTTTCTTCAAAGTAAGTGGAACCAAGATCATGAGTATGAGTAGTCGGATTATGATCATAAGCTTGCACCCACAACTTTCTATCAAGCAGCTGGTTTCTGAGCCTCAAGGTCAAGAACTGAATAGCAGCTCTGTGGCTGGCATAAAATCTCTTATTGAGTAGGGTGTCACCACAGCAACTAGGCAGTCTCAAATTGATGCCTTTGCACTGAGAGTTCCCCTCTGTCACAGGACAGTTCAAGACTCATAATTCAGGCGGCTCTCAACAGTATGAGGTAGGGGTCCAATTTCATTTTTTTTCCTGCTATAGATAGACAATTGTACCAGTAGTGTTTGTCAAGAAGATCATTTTTTTCCCTCCTGCTCTGTACTATCATCTTTGTTATACAGCGTAAATGCATACAATAGTCTGTTTCTGGGCTCTCCAAGCTGCTTCACTTGTTTATTTATCTTTCCTTAGACTTAACATCACACTGTATAAATCAATATAGCTTTACAATAAGTTCTTTTGTGGTGCTGGGGATTGAACCCAGGGCCTTGTGCATGTGAGGCAAGCACTCTACCAACTGAGCTATATTCCCAGCCCCCATAATAAGTTTTGATATCTGATAGAGAAATTGCTTTCACCTTGTCCTTCAAAGTCTTAGCTATCTCTGGCTCTGTGAAGAGAGACAGAGATTCAGCTTGTCCAGTTTCACAAAGAAAACCCTGCTAGGAATCTCTGCTTTTTGGTGTGATATCTTTCTTTTAATTAATTTTTTAAAAATAAATGACAGTAGAATGCATTACAATTCTTATTACACATATAGAGCACAATTTTTTATATCTCTGTATATAAAGTATGTTGACACCAATTCGTGTCTTCATACATGTACTTTGGATAATGATGCCCATCACATGCCACCATTCTTGCTAACCCCCTGCCCCCTCCCTTCTCCTCCCATCCCTCTGCCCTATCTAGAGTTCATCTATTCCTCCCATGCTCCCCCTCCCTACCTCACTATGAGTCAGTCACCTTATATCAAAGAAAACATTCGCCATTTGTTTTTCTGGGATTGTCTAACTTAGCATTATCTTCTCCAACGCCATCTATTTACCTGCAAATGCCATGGTGGCAGAACGCTTGCCTAGCATGGGTGAGGCACTGGGTTCCATCCTCAGCACCACATAAAAATAAATAAATAAAAAATAAAGGTATGGCATGATGTCTTGAGCCACTTCCCTTTGTACACTCTTCTGCTATGATGTTCTGCCTCACCTGAGGAAAGGAGCCAGCTCTCTATGGACTCAAATCTCTGAAACCGTGAGCTCCGAAATAAACTTTCTCTTGAGAGAGAGAGAGAGAGAGAGAGAGAGAAAGCCTTGCTAGGATTTTAAATGTAATTGTAATGATTCTATTGATCATTTGGCTTTTTAAGACATCATTCAGTCTCTCAATCCATGGAAATAATTTATTTCTTCATTTATTTAGGTCTGCCTTAATTGTTTCTTAATTTTTATATTTTTATCCATAGAGTATGTAAACATCTGTCTGTTATTTGTTTCAGGATTTTTCCAACATTTATTATGATTTTTGTCAAATATACAAAAGAGATAAAATAATTTTATGTGAAACCAATATACCTCCCATCCAGACTTCATCATTAACATATATAATTTACTATATTTATCATGATCTATCCATCTATCTATCCCTCTATGCATCTACTAATTCTTGATATTTGGGGTGTATTTTGAAGCAAATTTCAGGCATCAGTACAGTTGCCCCTAGGCTCTTCAACATGCTATTCTGTTTTTAATTTCCATTTTAATAAGCCTTTGTTGCCCTTATGTGGAAATAAAATTAAATACTGTATAAAGTCCTATCCAAAATCCTGGTGGAACTGTCTCATTAATCCTACTCATTGATCTGCACATACTTTCCAAATGTTTGCATACATGGTAATCTTATATGCAAATAATAAAAATTCTGTTTTATGCTTTCAAAATATTATACTATTTTTGCCCTTACTGTAGTGCATGAAGCCACCACTACAATGGTGAGGAAAAACAGTGGTGATAGAAATCATCTTTGTCACGTTCATGGTCTCAAAAGAAAAGCTTTCAACTGCTTGCCATTAAATTTGATACTAGCGGGAACTGGGGTTGTGGCTCAGTGGCAGAGTGCTTGCCTATCACATGTGAGGCACTGGGTTCGATCCTCAGCACCACATAAAAATAAACAAATAAAATAAAGATATGCTGTCCATCTTCAACTACAAAAATTTATTTTAAAAATTTAAAATATGATACTAGCTATAAATTTTTAAAGATCTTTATCAAATGAAGGACAGTCTTTTATATCTGTATTTTGCTACTAGTTTTTTTATCATGAATGGGTACTAAATTTTATAAAATGTTTTTCTACACCTTCTGAGTTTACCATATAGTTTTCTATTTTAATATGTTAAGATGGCCTATTTAAACAATTGATTCTCTAATGTTAAAATATACTTGCATTCCTGGAAATAAATCTACCTAATTCAGGATATATTATTCTTTTCACATATTGCTAGATATGATTTGTTAAAATTGATTTAAGATTTTTGCATCTATGTAAATGAGATTGGTATATCATTTGCCTTTATCAAACTGTCTTTCTTGATAGTTCTGACACCAAGAGTATAGAAGCCTCATAAATTGAATTAAAAACTATCCTATCTGTTTCTAATCTCTGGAAGAGATTGGAACTATTTGTTCTTCAAGTGTTTATATAACTCAACTATAAAAATATCTAGATCTGGAGCTTTAATTTTATCTGTGTTTTCTATTTTGTTATGCATCAATTTTGGTAAGTTGTGTTTTCAGGGAATTTATCCATTTTACTAAGAAGAGTTAGTATCAAGGCCATAAACAAGTTAGCTCAGCAACTTATCAAGGTCCTAAACAAGTTAGCAAGACCTTGTCTCAACTCTCCTTTGAAAGATAAATTTAAAAGGTAGTTTTTAACCATCAAATGATTTGAGCATGGTGGTGCACACCTATAGTCCCAGCTACTCAGGAGGCTGAGGCAGAAAGATCGCAAGTTCAAAGCCAGCCTCAGCAACTAGCCTAAGCAACTTAGTGAAACCCTGTCTCAAACTGAAAGTTTTGGGGATATAGCTCATTGGTATCCCAGGATCCAAACATCAAATGAGCAATTTATTGGTTTAAGATCCAGAAAAGTGGAACACTGTGGTGCATACCTGTAATTGTAGGTGCTCAGGAGGCTGAGGCTGAAGGATCGTAATTTCTTTTTTTTTCCCACATATTTTATTGGTGCATTATAGTTGTATAAAATGGTTGGTTTGGTTGTTACATATCTGTACATGCACACAATTTAACAATATAGTTTGGCCAATAACACTCCCCAGCATTTCCTCCTTCCCTCCCCCACTCCTACTCCCTGGTCCCTTTCTTCTACTGATCTCCCTTTGATTTTCATGAGATCCCCGGCCCTCCCACCTTTCTTTTTTTTAAGGATGGCAATTTCTAGACCAGCCTCTGCAACTGAACAAGACCCTGCTTCAAAATAAAAAAAGAAAGAAAGAAAAAGGGCTGGGGCTGTAGCTCAGTGGAAGGGTGCCCCTGAGTTCAATCCCTAGTATCAGGGGAAAAAAATTCCAAGAGATAATATTAAGTTGGTCATAATATCCTCCTATTATTTAATTATCTCCTGGAGTGTGAATCACTAAAATTGCCCATTTGATGGTTTTAGACATACCTTTTCATATGTTTTGTTCACATTTTTAACTTCTCTTTTGAAGAAGGGTTGGTTTGAATTACCTGGTCTGCTTGAGTCTGATGTAGAAGACTTTAAGCAGTTCTTAAGGTTTCACTTGAGTGATTCAAAGCTGTACAAAGTCAGACTGGTAGAAAGATCAGGAGTGGCACCTTGGGCGCTCCTTGCTTCCTAATTCAGGGCTTTCTAGACTTTTTATTATCATGGTATTCATAGAAATGAATCTTTTAAGCTACACTGTCAAGCAACTCATGGTCAAGCAACTCATGGCCAGAGACGATCAACCTGTGGGCTTTGAGACATCAGGTGCTGCAGGGCAGTCATGAGTACTGAGAGGACAATGTCCCAGGACCCCTATAACTCAGAGTGGACATACTTATGTGAAGTGGCACATAATTCCTCCTTAACTCTTCCCTTCTTTCTCCTCCCCAGTTCATAGCTCTCCCTTTTGAAGCTGTTCCCCATTCAGGGGTCATTCCTCCATACCCACCCTCATTCTCTGTCCTTGAGATGTATGCCATCTCCAGACAGGACAATGAACTCCTCACTTCCCAATCTTTTCTTGAGTCCTACAGAATCAGCCATTCTGGCTTCTATTAGTTACTAGTGTATTTCTCTCATACCAAGATGTTCCTGACAATGCAGGGTGGGGAGGGGTGAGTTTTGTCCCACTGCTTCTACTCTAATTCAAAGCTGTTTTATTTTACCTGAAAGTACCTCAAAATCAAACACCTCTCCTGTGCTTCACAGAGAGCCTCCAAAACACCTCTCCTGTGCTTCACAGAGAGCCTCCAAAACATAGCAGCCTTCAGCATACTAACAGGGGATCTCTCAGGTGAGGGTTTATATCTACAAATAGCTTTATCTATAGCAACAAACTCCTATGCAGCACCTGCATCTCACAGAGTTCACATGCATTACACACATCACACAGTGAGCTGGCAGACAGAACTTGCTCAGACCTCAGTCTATGCCCACAGAATGGCTTGGAACATACAGACATCTAAGGTTCCCAGATGAACCCTATACCCATTCCTACTGACTCTTCAAATAAGCGTGATTCATGGTCCACATCAGAACCAATACAGGTACCATCAGGGCATAGTCTCCCACTCAGGCCTCTCTATATGAAAAAATGGACCAGGAGAAAGTCAAACCTCAGGCCCAAAT
The DNA here is from genome assembly GCF_047511675.1 of Marmota flaviventris. Lineage (NCBI taxonomy): Eukaryota > Metazoa > Chordata > Mammalia > Rodentia > Sciuridae > Marmota > Marmota flaviventris. The sequence goes on from NC_092518.1 coordinate 106,664,361, forward strand.
ACATACTCTTGCTGTAACAACAAACCGCATGACGGCCTCCATTAGGAATTAGAGCCAAAGCACAATCCACTGCCCAGCACAAATAAATTCACAAATAAACCCTGTTCCACAGAGGTCAAGGATCAGTACAGAATGTGATAGCACAAGAAGACTCATTTGGGCCATCATTCATCATACAAGAAATTCTCACTCAGATTAGGCCTGTGTGTAATGCCCACTAATCAGTACCAAAGCTTGTTTTTCCTTGGACCCGTTGGGAATGGGACACATAGATCCTACCTGCTTCCATGAAACACTCCTCCAGTAGGACCTCGAACACTGCTCCTGTCTCTTCCTCCTTTTTAACACCCCTCCCAGCATCTTGGGAGATTGAGGGAGGAGGATCACAAGTTCAAGGCCAGGCTCAGCAACTTCTCAAGGCCCTAAACAAGTTAGCAAGACCCTGTCTCAAAATAAAAAATAAAAAGGGCCAGGGATGTGAACCCAGGATGTAAAGCACCCCTGGGTTCAGTCCCCAGTACTGAACAAAAAGAGACCTCCCTGGACCTGGGGATATAGCTCAGTTGCTAGATTGTTTGCCTCGCATGCGCAAGGCCCTGGGTTCAATCCCCAGCAGCACACACACAAAAAGAGAGAGACTTCCTTAATAGCCCCCTACTTCAGACAACTTGCAGATGGGCTGTGAGCCTCTGCTCAGGTTTCCTCTTCCCAAGAAGACTTGGGCCATCCCTCCCACAGCACCTAGACTTGCCCATCACAGTCTAACCACATGTTTCTGGGGGCCCACTTGTTCCCCTCCAGATCTTAGGCCCTCAGAACAAGGACCCTGTCACTCACCTCCCAGGCTCTCAGGACCAGGGCATTCATTGGACCTGGTTCTGAGCCACAGCTCCAAAAAACTGGGTGCCATTCAAGCTGGAGGCCTGTGTGTTTGGAAGCCCAGGGAACAGCGGGACCTGCACTTGAGGTTCCCAAGCTCCCGTGCACAGGCAAGACGGGACATTCAGGCCTTGCTCATTGCTGCAGAAAAGCCCTTGCAGAAGGCAGCAGGGGCTGTCAAATGAGGTCTGCTCCCAGCCAGTGGCAGCAAGGGCCACCTCTAATAGCCCCCAGAGGGCTCGGTAAATGCATGTTGAATCAGCTTAGAAGCGTCCATGCAGACTTAGCCATCCTGAGAGGCATGAAGGGCCCTTGAATTCCTGCTGTTCCTGAGGATAATTTGGCAGGCAGAAGACAGGGAGGCTGCAGGGGCAGCTTGCAGGGAGGGAGAAGCCCTCAGCTGCTGCAGGACTGGCAGTGATGGCCCTACAATTTCAGGTCAAGTGATGACTTCTGGACTCTGAGGGGAGCCAGCCCCTCCCTGCAGGCCTAGCCAGGAGGACTGTCTGCTCTCTCTTGTCAATGATGCATGTTCCATCCCAGGGAAGAGGGGCGGCTGCAGGGCAGCAACCATGCCAGCTTTCCTGGGACTGGAGAATTCCCCAGAGAGCCAGACTTTCCAATGTAAAAATCAAGACCTTCCTGGGCATGGTGGGACAGTTGGTCCCTCTAGGTGGGCATGCCAATCCCAGGCAGGGCTCCCTCCGTTCCCTTCTGCTGTAGAGCAGGGGAAGTTTAGGAAGCCTTGCTGTGAGTTGCAGCCCAGCAAGATGCAGCCAGTGGGTTTATTGACCTGCACTCAGTTCTAATGAAGGGCTGCTTGGAGGTGGCATGGGTTGAGCCAATTTCTGGAGGATTCACTCTAAAGGGGTTTTGTGTTATCTCTGGTTTGGGGACATTACTTGGCAGGTGTACTCATAAAGGCCAGAGACTGAATTGAGACCATTCTTTGAGGTCTTGAACTATGGTTTCGTGTAGCTCAAGAATGTCTTGGGGAATCCCTAATCTCTTTTTTTTTTTTTTTTGTATATGGCCACAATACTTTTATTTTTGTTTATTTATTTTTGTGTGATGCTAAGGATCGAACCCAGTGCCTCACATGTGCTAGGCAAGTGCTTTACCACTGAGCGTTTATGTACTAGGTTATGTACTAGGTTATGTTACTGGTTATGTACTAGGGACTGAATTTGGCATGGGTATATGCTCAGACCTGTGTCAAATCAGTGTCAGAGGGAGCAGGGAGGTATTTGCATCCTGGTCTCAGAAAAGCCTGCCCCCACAGCGGAGGCAGGATCTTGCATGTGAGGGCAGCTCTTTTAATATGTCTAGCTGAGGGTTGGGTATAAACTCTGGTTTGGCCATGAACTGGTCTGGGAAGTACTGTCTGTAGGCAGGTATTTGGGTCATATCTCTAGCAGTAATATTGTACCATAATGTCATTGTTGGTAATGTCTACTGAGATAAATGTGAGATTAGGGGACATATCATGACTATCCCCTGGCACAGTGGTAAGTGACGAATTTTTACCTGGTCCTTGCTAGACAGTGGTTCTTCTCAAGGTGTGTGTCTGGCCCCTACCTAATGGCTGACTCATGCTATTATCTATGATAGAATTTATGTGAGCTGTGCATCCTAAATTCGGAGCAAGGTTTGAGTGCCCTAGTTAGAGGCTCTCCATGTGTTAACAAAGATAGCAAATGTTCTCAAGTAGTGATGGTGCAACTAAAGAGAGCCTCTCAGTGCAGAACTCTTGGGGTGATGCAACTGGAACATCACAAGCAGAATCTGATTAGCTGCACTGCAGTGGTGGAGATGTGGCCCTGAGCGTGTATTAAGGAAACAAAATATTTTCTTTCTTTCTTTCTTTCTTTCTTTCTTTCGAGATGAGATGTCAGTATGTTGCTTAGGCTAGCCTTGAATCCTTGGGCTCAAGAAATCCTCCTGCCTCAGCCTCTTACATGCCGAGACTACAGGTACGCCTGACATCTGGCTCAAAATTTCTTTCTTTCTTTCTTTTTGATACCAGGGATTGAACCCAGAGGTACATTTCCACTGAGCTACATCCCCAGCCCTTTCTATTTTTTTTTATTTTGAGACAGGGTCTCAGTAAGTTGCTAAGACTGGCCTTGAATTTTTGATTCTCTTGCCTCAGCCTCCTGAGTACTTGTATTACAGGCAAGCACCACTGTACCCAGCAAAATTTCTCTTTTTTTTTTTTTTTTTGGAAGGGATGCACAATATAGTATTTCTTAAGGAGTGTAGGAATGTGTGCCACTTATTCCATATAGTCTAGGCCTCCTTCCTTCCTTCCTTCCTTCCTTCTTTCCTTCTTCCTTTCTTTCTTTCTTTCTTTCTTTCTTTCTTTCTTTCTTTCTTTCTTTCTTTCTTTCTCTCTTTCTTTCTTACCAGGGATTGAACCCAGGGGCACTTAACCCTCAGCTACATCCCCAGAACTTTTTAATTTGTTATTTGGAGACAGGGTCTTGCTGAGTTGCTTAAGGCCTTCCCAATTTCTGAGGCTGCCTTTGGACTTGCAATCCTCCTGCATCAGCCTCCCCAGCCACTGGGATTACAGGTATTCACCACTGGGCCCGGCTAGGCTTCCACTCTTCTAAGAGGTAAGTGGAACATCCAAGCATTTGAAATGCCAAGACAAAAGATTGGCATGCTGCAGTTGATGGGCTTGCTGCATGGTTTTATGAATAAAGTTTTAGTGAAACACAACAATATTCATTTGTTTATGTATTGCCTATGCTGCTTTCTTCACTATGATATCAGTGTTGAGTATTTGGGACAGGGACTATATGACCTGCAAAGCCTGAAATCTGGTCTTTCCTAGAAAAAGTTTGCTAATTCTTGTGCCAAAGGACTGCTCTCATTTGTTCAACTAACTGGGAGAATAACACAGCATCAAATAACATAAACTTCAGTCGTGGTCATAACAACCCTTTGACATAGGTTAATGTTCTCATCTTGTTTTAAACATGAGGAAATTGAGATACAGACAGGTGAAGTGACACAGCCAGTAAGTTCCAGAATCAAGATCTAGGTCTGTGGCTGTGGCTCAGTGGTAAAGTGCTCACTTGGCATGCATGAGGCACTGGGTTTGATCCTCACCACCACATGAAAATAAAATAAAGGTATTGTGTCCACCTACAACTAAAAAAATAAGTGCTTACCAAAAAAAAGAAAAGATCTAATCCAGGCAAGTTGGCTCTGCAGACTGGCTCCTACTTATTACAGGGAACCATCTCCCTTGTAGAGGAAGGCTAGGGATGCTGACTTCATACCACCTTCATTCAGCTAGTATCATCATGATTCCAGAATCCCAGCAGATCTCAGCTTGTCACTGGACTGAACACCACTTAAAACCTTGCAGACAGATGATTATATTATTCTTTACTTTCTGTATGCTTTGCTTGGTAATATCTGTGATGTTTGCCTCTTGTCACCTGTACTTTCCACACATGGAAAAGTAGAGAGAGCTTTGTGTAATGGTGCGCACCTGTAATCCCAAGTATTTGGGAGGCCGAGGCAGGAGGATCCTATGTTTGAGGCCAGCCCTGGCAACTTAGCAAGACCCTGTCTCAAAATAAAAAAATAAAAAAAGTTGGGATATAGCTCAGTGGTAGAGCATCCTTGGGTTCAACCCCTCATACCATGAAAAAAGAAAAAAGTACAAAGAATTTCTTAGTTAATATCCCACTAATCACTATTGTTAAATTCTGGCATATCCTTATTATCTGTTTCAGAATTTCATTTAGTAAGAAATAAATAAGGGCTGGGGATGTGGCTCAATGGTAGAACACTTCTAGCATGCATTATGCTGGCTGTTCAAACATCAGCACTTTAAAAAAAGGAAGAAAGAAAAAGAAACAAATTTTTTGCAGGGGTACTGGGGATTGAACTCTGGGCACTTGACCAATGAGTCACATCCCCAGCCCTATTTTGTATTTCATTTAGAGACAGGGTCTCACTGAGTTGCTTAGTACCTTACTTTTTCTAGGCTGGCTTTGAATTCGTGATCCTCCTGTCTCAGCTGCTGGGATTACAGGTGTGAACCGCTGTGCCTGGCTAGAAATAAAATATTGAATCTCCCTCTGCACTTCCCTCTGTACTTCCCTTCTCACTCCAGAGGTAACCACTGTTTTCAAATTAGAGTTTATCTCCCCTTCACCCTCCCCCCCAAAAAAAAAGAGTTTACCTTTCGCACACATGCTAGGACTCTGAAGTAGCCTGCTATTTTTTTTCTTTTAAAATTTTCTTTTTAAAAAAATTATTTATTTTTATTTGTTCTTTTTAGGTATACATGGCAGTAGAGTTTATTTTTACATATTATACATTCATGGAGTATAACTTATTTTAATTAGAATCCCTTTCTTGTCTTTTAAAAATTTCATCACCCAGCCAGGGCAAGAAATTCTAGTTCTTCAACTTCATGTCATCTCCCCAATCATTTTCATCCCTTCTCTGATGAGGTATACTTTGAGCTTGGTTGTTTGGGGTTCAGTGTCTTTGCTCTTGGCGATCTTAATCTGTTCATGAGTGTGGTTGCCATGCAAGAGATGGAGATGGAAATAAACAGAACCAGAGTTACGATTGAGCTATTAATCTACCACAAATGAGTGCTTTCTTTCTTTCTTTTTTTTTTTTTTTTTTGGTACCAGGGCTTGAACCCAGGGATGTTCTACCACTGAGCCACATCTCCAATCCTTTTTAAAAAATTAAGTTTTTTTTAGATTTAGGTGGATACAATATCTTTATTCTATTTTTATGTGGTGCTGAGGATCAAACCCAGGGCCTCACACATGCTAGGCAACTGCTCTACCTCTGAGCCACAACCCCAGCCCCCCCCCCAGTCCTCTTTTTTTTTTTTAATTTTTAGTTGTCAATGGACCTTTATTTTATTTATTTATATGTGGTGCTTAGGATCAAACCCAGGGCCTCACACATGCCAGGCAAGCGCTCTACCACTGAGCCACAACCCCAGCCACCCGCCCCAGTCCCTTTTTATATTTTATTTAGAGACAGGGTCTTGCTAAATTGCTTAGGGCTTCACTGAATTGCTGAGGTTGGCTTTGAACTTGCGATCCTCCTGCCTCAGCCTCCTGAGCCAGTAGGATAACAGGCATGAGTCACTGTGCCTGGCACCAAACAAGTGCTTTCCACCTCACTCTGTGACATCCAATTACCACTCATAGGGTCAAAGCAAATATAGTAGGAACAATTGCTATAAGAGTCTTTGTTCAAATCATGTTGCAGAATGAATACTGAACTGGGCACAGTTACCCAGAGAAGATGAAAACATCTTAGTCAAAGTGATGAGGGTAGAAGGAAGCCAGAAGTCACAAGTAAGAAGCAGTGACAAGCATTAATTTCCAAGGATGATCTTCAGTTTTACATAAGAAATTAGTTAAGAGGTTACAAGATGATAAGGTTGATATCTGGCTAGAAAATACACTGTAAGATAGATTGAGGTAAACAAGTCAAGGACTGGGCTGAACTGAAAAAAGAGAAAAGGATAACAGAGGACTGTGTTGCATATCCTTTATTGGTTCACTCCCCTAGATTGACTCTGTGCTCTGAGAGGCTGACCTGTGTATACTACATCTCTGAGCTCCATTGCCTATGGCTTCCAGTTGAGCTGAGCCCAGGGGAGAAATGGCAAGAATTTGCAGAAATAGCTGGGTGTGGTGGCACATACCTGTAATCCCAGCAACTCAGGAGACTGAGGCAGGAGGATCACCAGTTCAAAGACAGCCTCAGCAATTTAGCAAGGCCCTAAGCAACTTAGTGTTCCTGGGTGCAATTCCTGATTCTCCCCCCCAAAAAAAAAGAAAGAAAGGAAGAAAGAATTTGTAGGAAAAGGCTTATTCACTGGCTATTCCTCTCAACTGAAGGTCATAGTTACTCTAATAGCCTTTCCACATGTCACTTGCTGTCCCTCAAGCCAGGTTCAAGAAACCACTCCCTTCCTTTGCTGCCTCAGGTAGAAGGGTGTTAACAGCCTCCTACTTTGTTAGTCCCACATTCTGCAATTATCTTCTATGGCTTTTCTACATCCTACCCAAATTTTGTAAATAGTTGCTTTATTAGATGCTTCTTTAAAAAATAAGTGTGCTATATGTTCCTGCTGGATAGTAACTGATATAGGGTTCCTTCTTATATTGCTGAGAAAATTTCTAGAAAATTAATTCTGTTACTTCTAGTGACAAGTCATTAACTTTCAATTCAAGAAGGAGATATATGGAAAGACTAAATAACAATGCTGTGAAAACTCAAAATGGACGCATCCAAACTTCCCCTAAAAATTATATCCATAGGACTGAGTTATAGCTCTGGGGTAGAGTGTGTTTAGTATGTGCAAGGGCCTGGATTCAACTCCTAGTCCCCCCTTCCCCAACAAAAAAATAGATAAAAAGAAATCACACCCAGGAACATTGAGTCCTAAGACCAGGAATTTCTAATATCCTTTTATTTTTTATTTATTTTTATTTTGGCGGTACTGGGTATTGAACTCAGGGGCACTCGACCACTGAGTCACATCTCCAGCCCTACTTTGTATTTTCTTTAGAGACAGGGTGTCACTGAGTTGCTTAGTGCCTCGCAGTTGCTGGCTTTGAACTCTGTGATCCTCCTGCCTCAGTTTCCTGAGCTGCTGGGATTATAGGCATGCACCACCACGCCTGGCTGAAAAGAAAGGCAGGCTCGTCTGGTATTTGAACTTGGGACCTGTCAAAACCAAAGCTAGATCAATGAGCCATCACTCTAATATCAGTTTAAAATGTTGAGTTTTCCAAAGGTGATCTCTGATATGCTTACTTGTGTAATTTCTGTCTCCTTTACTATACTATGAGAACAGAGACTTACCTATTTTATTCACTGACGTATCCTCAGGGATCAGAACATATCTCTCAAACAGTAGATACTCAGCAAATATTTTTTTTATTTAATGAATGGATGAAAAAAATTATAAGCAGTAGTAACAATTAACCATCATGGATTACTTATGAGTCACTCTCTTAATTATAGGCAGACGTAATGACTCAGGCACACTTTTGGATATCTTTCTCAGAAGATCATGTGACCTCTTTGTGGCTTAAAATCATATCATTTTGTGAAGGTGGTGTGGGAGTGTTCAAGGTGTCTGCTCAATTACAGAGATAAGAGGAGATGGTAAATTTCAACATAGCCCACACCAAATTGTTTGGACTTTAGGAAACTCTCAACATACTCTGAGCTGAGGAATCCAGGGTACATGCTTCTTCAAGGGTGTGCCTGATATAGGGCATATCAAACAAGTTTCTGAAGGGAAGAAGAAACAACATCAAGAGACCTATAAAAGTTGTTAGTAGGTGTACCTGCAGAAATCCTTAGCATACCTGAACCCTTATCTAAACTATCTCCCAGGAAATAACCCTCATCAGTAATCTTCTGTGAGGTATTCATTTTTGGAAGCTTCTGGTCAATCAACAAACATTCATAACACACACAAAGGCATTCTCCCACACCCAGGCCTTGGCAATGATGAATAAGACAAAATCCATGTCTGTGATTGCTCACAGACTAGTGGAGTCATGACCAAAATATAATATAAGTACATTTGTGAAGGTATTAATATTTTGTTTTATTTTTTAACATTTTATTTGCAAACAATTTCAAATTTACATAAAGAGTGCCAGAATAAGAATAGTATAAAGGAGGCCAGGCCAAGTGCAGTGGAGCACACCTGTAATCCCAGCAGCTCAGGAGGCTGAAGAAGGAGGATCACTAGTTTGATGCCAGCCTCAGAAACTTAGCAAGACCTGTCTCAAAATAAAATATAGAAAAGTTTGGTGATGTGGCTCAGTGGTTAAGTGCCCCTGGGTTTAATACCTGATATCAAAAAAATAGTATAAAGGACCCTTGTGTACACTTGGGGTGTACTAGGGATCGAACTCAGAGGGGCTTTGCCACTAAGCCACATCCCTGGCCCTTTTATTTTTTATTTTGGGACAGGATCTTGCCAAGTTGCTTAAGACATTACTAAGCTGGTGAGACTGGCCTCGAACTTCCCCATCCTCCTGCCCCAGTCTCCTTAGTCACTGGGATTACAGGTGTGCACCATGGTGCCAAGCCCATTTATTAATTTTTTATCCCATGAGATTTATCATTTGTGTGTTTCTCTATGTATCTATATGTTTTCTCTCAACTATTGGAGTGTATCATATGTCATGGCCATTCCCCCCAAATATTCCAATGTATATTTCCTAAAGAATATGGTAAAAGGAGATATGTGTGGTAGTGCATTCCTATAAGCCCAGTAACTTGGGAAGCTGAGATAGGAGGATTCCAGGTTTGAGGCCCACCTCAGCAATACAGTGAGACCCTATCTCAAAATAAAAATAATTAGAGATGGGGATGCAGCTCAGTGATAAAGTAACCCTGGGATCAATCACCAGTACACACAAACACACACACACACACACATAGTAAAATAGGGTTGAAATAATAATCTAGAATATATATAATATTAATATTATTATAGTTGCTATATTTCCTTTTATTATATAAACATATAATATATGGTATATATTCAATACTATATTTAAGTTTTTATAGATGTTCCACATCTGGGATGATGGGACAAAATGGGTTAAACAATAGCCTCCCATTACCTCTTCTCCCTAGCCCTCGGTAACCACCTTTCTCCTTTCTCCACAAATTTGACTATTTTAGGTACCTCATTTAAGTGGAATCATGCAATGCTTGTCTTTTGTTTGTTTGTGTGTGTGTGTGTGTGTGTGTGTGTGTGGTTATTTCACTTTTCACAATGCCTTCAAAGTTCATCCATGTTGTGGCATGAGTCAGAATTTCCTTACTTTTTAAGGCTGAGTTAATATCCCATTGTATGTATATAAAGGTATGTTTTCTGGACTGGAAGCTTCCATGGCTGATGTTGAGTCCTTTGCAGGGTATCATATCTGGAGGAATATAATGTTCACCTGTCATTCATTGACAATGTTAGTTTTTTGGACCAATTACTTTATTTTTTAAATTTGTTCTTTTTAGATATACATGACAGTAGAGTGTATTTTGACATATTATACACACAGAGTATAACTTATTCTAATTAGGATTTCATTCTTGTGATTGTACATGATGTGAAATTTCTCTGGTTGTGTATTCAGGCAATGTTAATTTTGATTACCTGTTCAAAAGATTGTCAAATTTCTCTGTAGTGAAATTACTATTTTTCTCTTCTTTGAAAGCAATAAGCCATTCTACAAGGAACCACCTTAAAGCAATGCAAATATCCTTGTCCTCATAAAAAAAGTTCTTCCTGGATTTAGTATTCTTTGATAATTGTTGCCTGATCCAATCTGTTTTCTGTTGAAAATAATTGCCATTTTATTCAAGTTTATAACTTTAAAAATTAAATACTTACTAAGACACTTACAAAACTGATTTTCCTACTATAGAATTATACTTCATCAATCATTTGGCATTTGATGTTCCACTTTAAGCAAGAAACCTCTCTTCTCCCTTATTGATTGATTGTTAGTTTATACTATGGATTTATATTTTTCATTGATTTATAATTCATCACTGTAGTCAAATATTTTGGTGTTCAAATATTCCCAAAATTGGGCAATGGGGGAGTCTCCTTAAAGCTGGCTCCTGCATATTTATGACATACCCTCACTGGTTTGTTTCTGTTGTTGCTGCAACTATTTGGTTGGTTTATTTTATTGATTGATTGATTGGTTGGTATCAGGTACTGAACTCATGGGTGCTTAACCACTGAGCCATATCCCCAGCCCTTTTTATGTTTTTATTTTGAGGCAGGGATTTGCTAAGTTGCTAAGGGTTTCTCTAAGTTTCTGAGGCTGGCTTTGAACTTGAAATCCTCCTTCCTCAGCCTCCGGAGCCTCTGGGATTACAGATATGCACCACTGTGCCCAGCTACTACAGCACTTTTGTTTTTGTTTTTGTTTTCATATTACACGTATAGAGCACAATTTTTCAAGTCACTGATTATACACAAAGTATTTTCACACCATTCATGTCTTCATACATGTACTTAGGGTAATGATGTCTAACTCATTGCACCATCATTCCTACCCTCTTGCTCCCTCCTTTCCCCTCCCTCCCCTTTACCCTATCTAGAGTTTGTCTAGTCCTCCCATGCTCCCCCCATCGCTATTATGAGTCAGCATCCTCATATCAAAGAAAACATTTGGCCTTTGGTTTTTTGGATTGGCTAACTTCACTTAACATTATATTCTCCAACTCTATCCATTTACCTGCAAATGCCATGATTTTATTTTCTTTTAATGTTGAAATAATATTCCATTGTGTATATATTACCACATTCTTTTATCTATTCATCCACTGAAGGGCATCTAGGTTGGCTCCACAGTTTAGCTATTGTGAATTGTGCTGCTATGAACATTGATGTGGCTGTGTCCATGTAGTACGCTGTTGTTAAGTCCTTTGGGTATAGACTGAGGACAGGGATAGCTAGGTCAAATGGTGGTTCCATTCCCAGATTTCCAAGGAATCTCCATACTTACTGCCGCAGTTTTTTGAGACAGGGTCTTCCTACACTGTTCCACATGTGGAACTCATGTGCTCAAGATATGCTCCTGCTTCAGCCTCCTAAGTAGCTGGTACTACAGGCATGCACCACTGCAGAGGACTTTCCCTTCACTGTTCTTAGAGCACTTCCTGACTTGATGGCATTGAAAGATGATTCAGGTTGATTTTCTCTCTACACTGTCCCAGGCCTGAAACTGGTGCCTTGTTTCCTTTTAATGGAGAAATAGTATTAGAGATCAAGATCTGAGCATTAGTCATGCTCATTGCTACTGGGATTTCATTGTCTCTCAGCCCTTTCAGTAGCCAGAGTTAGCAAATATATGCACATATGTATACATACACATGAACATGTAAACATGTATACACACATATATGAACATATTTCAGAAATCACGAATTCACATTGTTACTTCCAATATACCCTCACAGGGTTCTCTCCTGCCCTTCTCCATTTCATATTTATATGTCCCTTCCTCCACAGTGAGAACCCCACCAACTACATCAACACAATTACTCATTTGCTCAATCCTGTGATACATCCAACATAGCTTCAGATGTGCATGCATGAATACGTAACAACAAAGCCCAATATTATGTATAATTATAAGCATCAATTTTTAAAAACCCAGGTGTAGTGGAGCACTCCTATAATTCCAGTGATGGGAGGCTGAGGCAAGAGGATCACAAGTTCACAGCCAGCCTGGACAACTTATCAATACTCTCTCAAAATAAAAAAGTGAAGGTCTGGGGATATAGCTCAATAGTAAAATGCCCCTGGATTCAGTGCCCAAAAATGAAGAAAAACAAAAGAATTAGTAAGACTTGGGTAGTGATTACGTATAAAGGATGGAGAAGAAAGAAGAACCCATGAGGTCTTTCCAGTTTTTGACTTGGAAGATGGGGTAAGCAGAGGTGCCACTCAATAAGGTAGGGAATATGACAGAAGTAAGTTTAAGGAAAAATAAAATAAGTTCAGTTTGGGACATATTAAGTTAGCATTGGCAAACGGATATCCAAATAGAACTTTTCATTAAGAAGTTTTGTGATACTCTTAGTGACATTTGGACAGGCCTCCTTTTTCTGATTTCGTTTTGCCTTTTGCAATCAAGATTAAATCAGGAATCTTGGGTAGAATATGTGCTTCACCATGTTATGTCTGGGAATCCCTAGGAGGTGTTTCTTTTTTTCTTTATTTTATTTTTATTTATATATGACAGCAGAAGGCATTACAATTGTTATTACACATATACAGCACAATTTTTCATATCTCTGGTTGTCTATAAAGTATGTTGACACCAATTTGTGTCTTCATACATGTACTTTGAATAATAATGATCATCACGTTCCACCATCATTTCTAGCCCCATGCCCCCTCCCTTCCCATCCTAGGAGGTGTTTCTAATATACTCATGAACCTGTCAGCTCTACTTAGGATGCAGTATCCACTATTCTCCTACCTGCTTCAGTCCCCTCATTGGTTTCCGTTGCTTAATAAAATACCTTAGCATCTCATTCTTGCCACAGCTGCCAGTGTCCATTGTCAAAGTTTAATTTTTAGCCAGCCAGTCACAGTGGTGCAGACCTATAATCTCAACTATTCAGGAGACTGAGGCAGGATGATCTCAAGTTTGGGGCCAGCCTCAGCAAATTAGTGAGACCCTGTCTCAAAATAGAAGGGACTGGACTGGGAATGTAGCTCAGTGGTAGAGTGCTTGCCTAGTATGCCTGAGGCTCTGGATTCTATCAACAACAGTGCAGACGCGCGCACACACACACACACACACACACACACACACAAAGATAAAAGAAAGGACTGGGGAATGTAGCTCCATGGCAAAGCATCCTTGGGTTTAAAGCCCAGTACTGAAAACAATATTTTTAGAATATTAAAAATGTGACTCATATAAAATATAAAGGGAGAACCTATAAAAATCGTAGCTAATTCGGGTGGGGGGAATGTGTAGCTCAGTGGTATAGTTTACCCAGCAGGTGCAAGGCCCTGAGTTTGATCTCCAGCACTGAAAAAAGAAAAAAAAAAAAAAACATACTTAACTCATTAATGAGAGAGCCGCAGTGTGGTAAGCTGGTCAGGGGAAAATTTGAAAGACAGTGCATTCATTGTATACATGTATGGAAATTATCATACTGTGCCCCATAAATATGTACAATTAAAATAATAATAATTTGCTTTGGAGGAGAAATCAAGAAGAGGGGAGGAGAAAAAGAAATGAAGCTTCTGCAAGTTCATCTTTAGCAGCATGGACCTTGACCTGCTGCTGTCCATATAGTAGAGCAGCTGCTGCAACATACAGTGCCTCAGGAGCAGGTTACTGAACCATGGTCTGTGGTAGAAGCAACACTGAAGCGCCTGCATGGGGCCAAGAACAAGGCACCATCCCTGGAGAAATTTGAGGTGGTGAAGATGCACCTGTGGGACTTGAGCCCTTTGGTAGCTGGTAGGCAACATGGTCCAGGTGTATAATGGCAAGACATCCAACTAGGTGGAGATTAAACCTGAGATTGTCAGCCACTACCTGGGCAAGTTGTCCATCACCTACAAGCCAGTAAAGCCCCACAAGCCAGCATGGGGGCCACCTCCCACTCCATCCATATCCTGCTCAAGTAGCCTGTTTGGCCAATATAGATAAAAGGGCACCTGTCTCTAAATTAATTGATTAATTTAAAAAGAAAGTGTATATAGATACAGCAATAAAGTGTTCTAGAATAAAATTCCTAAATTAAATACAACTTAGGGAAATATAACTGTTACTTTTGGGGCTGTCTTTTACTGGCCAGAAAAATATTAATTTCAAACAAAAGCCTGCAAGTCAAATAAGATGCATTTCCCTAGAAGGGTAAATAATCTTTGGACAGGCCTATTAGACAGTACTCCATTATGACATGGAGGGACATCCTGTTGCCTTATTTACAAGTTTTGAATAATTTTTCTTACCTCCACATAACAACATCTACAAGGTGTGCCCTCCTTAAATTGCATACTTTGAAGTGTCAGAGAAGTGCTCTCTCCCACACTATCACAGTTCAGCTGTGAACCAAATCAATCAGACTTTGCCATCAGCCTGTCTGTCCTTAGGGCTCAAATATATGTCTCCGAGGCTAGGCAGGGAAATCAGTATCCATGAAAAATAAGGTACCATCCTCTTCATTTTCATCCCTCCCCAGGTGCCAATTCAAACATCTTTTATACAGGTGCCCTATGCAATTTGATACTGATGCAAAAAAATATCTGTGAGTTGCCTGCCCCTCTAAGTCATGACACATGCCCAGACATGGTTGAATTCCAGCCATGGGAACAATTAACACAAACCAGGAGACAGAGTACTTATCTTCTTAGGTAATTCTTGTCATTCCAGGAGGTAATGGAGGATACCATACAACTGGTTTGGGAACAATGCAGGGCCATTGCCAAGTCCAAAGGCAGCACCCAGTATTCACATTAACCTACTAAAAAACAAAATGGCACCTCAATTTATCACTCTTTCTGGTTGGGATAAGATCACTCGTTTTCATGAAGTCTGGATTTGACAGTACCTTGGACCTCTGAGACTAAACATCGAGTCAGAGGCAAGTACAAGTAGATAGTGATTCTGTATCATATTCTTTGTTTAGGATCTGATAGTCCTTAGCAAAGTCTGGATGCCTCATCTTGTTTTTTCCAAAAAAATCTCCAGAGCCTTGTTAGAAAGAATCAGTGCCTCTTGCATATTTACAGGTTTGTGTTTGCCTATTTTTCCAGGATCTATGGCTTACCTGAAGGGGTGGAGAGCCCCAATTTTAATGGAAATGGCACTGTTCAACTATAATTCTAAGGCAGCTCCTTGGCCTGCCTCTATGAGTCAGGGTCCTGACAGGAAACACATGAAACACTGAAAGGACTTATCTGAGGTGAGTTGAATGAGAATGTAGGCAGGAATAAGGGAAGCAATAAGGGATGACAAAGTCTTCAGAGACTACTAATAGAGGAATTCATTACCACCACTTATCCAAAAGTGTCAAGGAGAGGAAAGTACTACTAACACTTGGTGAGAGATGGAGTTGTGGAAGAAGGATGCCTATTAGTCATTTTGGCCAGTGAGGAATTCTGCCCCTTCTAGAACCCTGGCTGGGCAGGAAGGGAACAGAGAGAATAAATACCCTGACTTTTCTGTCTTCCCACCCTCATGCCCGTGCTTGTCACTTGTCACTGTCCAAATCCATCTAGAAGCCAGTGGACAAGGGAGTTCATGTAATACAAGCATGGCAGGATTTGCTTCCTGGGGCACAGGGCAAGGGAGAGAAAGGTGAAGAGTAGATTTTGGAGGTAAGGGCTTGCTGTCACACCCTATCAAGTACATATTGGGCAGGCGAGGGAGTGTTCTTAGCAGGAGGCAAATGTGAATTTTTTAAAATATTTATTTAATTGTAGATGAACACACAGTATCTTTATTTATTTTTATGTGGTGCTAAAGATTGAACCCAGTGCCTCACACATACAGGGCAAGCACTTTACCACTGAGCTACAGCCTCAGCCCCATCAAATATGAATCTTAAGGTCCATTTTTTTCTAAGACATTGTGAAATAATGGGTTAAGGGAGGTATTTACTCAGGGCAGAAAGATGACAACCTAGATAATGGGAGAATTCCAATGGTAGCCATGTAGGGAGGAGGAAAGGAAAGGCAAGGAGAGAAAGAAGAGGGAGGGGAGAAAAAGAAGAAAGAAAGGAAGGAAGAGGTTGGGGGAAAGGAAGAAGAAGAGAGAGAGACAGGAGAAGAGGGAGACAGGCAGAAAAAACCTGGCAAGCATTAGCTCAAAGAAGAGAGATGAGACTCTAAAATGGCAGGACTTCTTTTGTGTCAGAAATCCTGAACAGAGATAGGAAGGCAGCACAAAGATGAAGCATGAACTTCAGTATCAGACAAACCTTGGACCTCTCTTATGTCTGCATGTCTTGTGTCTAGATGTCACATGATTGTTTTTCCATATCATGCTGGTTCTACCACCCTCCTGCTTCCAAAAAGCAACAAATAGCAAGCAGTCACAACTCTCTACTTAAAGGTTAAGTCATTAAACAGAGTTAGATTGTGAAAGTAGACCCAGAGGCCTCAACATGACAGTATTGACAAATGTACAGCCAACAAGAGAAAAATACAACATAGCAAGAAACTACGAATATGCTTCACAGGCAAGGACTGTCTCCCAGCAAGGGGTCTGGAGAGGCCAGATAAAAGCTCCAATTGTGCTCCTATGAGAAGACCATAACAAGATGCACTCTGAGATCAGGAATCACAGAAGTTCAACTCCAGAGCCCTGGTATGGGTGGGTGGAAGGTGGGGCAATGAAATCAGGTGCAAATTATTAATGCACTATTATTGGAAATAAAAGCTGTAGGAGTCAGGTACCATGGGGGCATGGCTGTAATCCCAATGATTTGGGAGATTGAGGCAGGAGGATCACAGGCTTGAGGACATCCTGTGCAACTTAGCAAGAACCTCTGCAAATTAGTGAGACCCTGTCTCAAAATTATATAAATAAATAAAACAAAGGGAATATGGATGTATCTCAATGGTAAAGCACACCTGGGTTCAATCCCCATTACCAAAAAAAAAAAAAAAGGAAAAGAAAAAAAAAGATGAGGCAATTTAAAAATGGACAAATACACAAATGACTGCTTAGTTATTAAGGAAATGCAAACAAAATCAAAATGAGATACCAGTTCAAACCCTTTAGAATGACTATACTTTTTTAAAAGAAAGAAAATTAAAAAGTATTGGCAAGAATGAAGAAGAAAAAATACTAAGACGTAGCTGGTGGAAATGTGAAATGGTACAGCTACTTTAAAAAATTATTTTGAGCTGGACACGGTGGCAAATTCCTGTAATCCCAGTGACTTGGGAGGTTGAAGCAGGAAGATTGCAAGTTTGAGACCAGCCTCCGCAACTGGCTGGAGATGTGGCTCCGTGGTTACATGCCCTTGGGTTCAATCCCTGGTACCAAGAAAGAAAGACAAAAAAAGGAAAAGACAATTATTTTGAGATTTCTCAAAACACTAATCATAGAATTCCCACACAACTCAGTGATTCCATATATACCTGAGAAGAATGAAAATATATATTCACTTAAAAACTTGCACATTGATGTTCACAGAAACATTATTCATAGTGGCAAAAGTAGGAATAACCCAGATGCCTATCAATTGATGAATGGATAAACAAAATGTGCCATAAATGGAATACTATTCAGCCATAAAAGGAATAAAGTACTGATATTTCCTATAACATGGATGAACTTTGAAAGCATTATGCTAAATGAAAGAAATAAGTCACAAAAGACTACATATGGTATGATTTTATCTATGTAAAATGTATGAAATAATAAATCCACAGTGAAATAGAGTAAATTTGTGGTTGCCAGG
Organism: Marmota flaviventris; assembly: GCF_047511675.1. Lineage (NCBI taxonomy): Eukaryota > Metazoa > Chordata > Mammalia > Rodentia > Sciuridae > Marmota > Marmota flaviventris. Next base: position 106,682,235 of record NC_092518.1, read on the forward strand.
AGGTTGGGGGGGGTTGGGAATTAGAAAGTATCTTTTTATGATAATGAAAATATTCTGGAATTAGACAGTGGTGATGGTTGTACAACTTAGTTACTATACTGAAAACAACTGAATTGTATAATTAAAATGGCTAAAATGATGAATTTTAGTGATTATTCATAATTAAAAATAAAATAATATGACACTGTAGTATAAACTGTTCTGAAACTCTTCAGAACCATGGTTACAAAACCACACTATTAATCAATATATTTCCTGTTTTGGGGAAAGGGACAAGGGCTAATAATGAATCTTGACAAAAGCTCAGGTTAATTGCAAGATTGTTGCATACCTCAACAATGTGCTGCTGCACAAAAGGCATGGTCCAGAGGCCTTGATTCACTAAACTGCATAGTGTGCCTTCCAGGCACAGTGCCCAGGCCACAGCTGCAACCAAACCCCTTCAGGGTGAGCCCTCCCTGAAGAGGGCCCAATCCATGCCAACCTCAGGAAGTCACCATTAAAACTGAATGCAGAGGCAGATGTGGTGGCGCCATCTGTAATCCCAGCTACTAGGGAGGCTGAGGCAGGAAGATCACAAGTTCAAAGCCAACCTCAGCAACTTAGTGAGATCTTGTTTCAAAATAAAAATGTGTTGAGGATGTAGGTCAGTGGATTGCCTAGTGTGTTCGAGGCCCTGAGTTCAACTTCCAGTACCGGAAAAAAAAATTAAAAACTGAATGTAAGGGGGCTGGGACTGTGGCTCAGTGGTAGAGCACTCGCCTAACATGTGTGAGGCACTGGGTTCGATTCTCAGCACCACATAAAAAAATAAAAAAACAAAATAAAGGTAGTGTGTCCATCTACAATTAAAATAATAATAATAATAAACTAATGTAGGCCCACTGGCTGCATCTTGCTGGGCTGCAACTCACAGCAAGGCTTCCTAAACTTCCCCTGCTCTACAGCAGAAGGGAACGGAGGGAGCCCTGCCTGGGACTGGCATGCCCACCTAGAGGGACCAACTGTCCCACCATGCCCAGGAAGGTCTTGATTTTTACATTGGAAAGTCTGGCTCTCTGGGGAATTCTCCAGTCCCAGGAAAGCTGGCATGGTTGCTGCCCTGCAGCCGCCCCTCTTCCCTGGGATGGAACATGCATCATTGACAAGAGAGAGCAGACAGTCCTCCTGGCTAGGCCTGCAGGGAGGGGCTGGCTCCCCTCAGAGTCCAGAAGTCATCACTTGACCTGAAATTGTAGGGCCATCACTGCCAGTCCTGCAGCAGCTGAGGGCTTCTCCCTCCCTGCAAGCCGCCCCTGCAGCCTCCCTGTCTTCTGCCTGCCAAATTATCCTCAGGAACAGCAGGAATTCAAGGGCCCTTCATGCCTCTCAGGATGGCTAAGTCTGCATGGACGCTTCTAAGCTGATTCAACATGCATTTACCGAGCCCTCTGGGGGCTATTAGAGGTGGCCCTTGCTGCCACTGGCTGGGAGCAGACCTCATTTGACAGCCCCTGCTGCCTTCTGCAAGGGCTTTTCTGCAGCAATGAGCAAGGCCTGAATGTCCCGTCTTGCCTGTGCACGGGAGCTTGGGAACCTCAAGTGCAGGTCCCGCTGTTCCCTGGGCTTCCAAACACACAGGCCTCCAGCTTGAATGGCACCCAGTTTTTTGGAGCTGTGGCTCAGAACCAGGTCCAATGAATGCCCTGGTCCTGGGAGCCTGGGAGGTGAGTGACAGGATCCTTGCCCTGAGGACCTAAGATCTGGAGGGAAACAAGTGGGCCCCCAGGAACATGTGGTTAGACTGTGATGGGCAAGTCTAGGTGCTGTGGGAGGGATGGCCCAAGGCTTCTTGGGAAGGGGACACCTGAGCAGAGGTTCACAGCCCACCTGCAAGTTGTGTGAAGTAGGGGGCTATTAAGGAAGTCTTTGAAGGCCCTGAAGGTCCAGAGAACAGCATTCATGGGGGCACAGAACAACAGAAGTGGTGTTCAGAAGAGGGAAGAGATAGGAGCAGAGTCCGAAGATCTGAGAGAAGAGAGTTTCATGGAGGCAGATGGGAACCATGTGTCCCATCCCCAACAGCTCCAGTATGTGAGGGCTGGAAAAGCAGTCTTTGGGTATGGCAATTGGTAATCTCAAGGGAGGGGTTTATAGGCAAGGCATGATGACAGAAGCCAGCTGATCAGGTAGAGTGGTGCATGGGAAGTAAAAAAGTAGAGAGAAGGGCTTCAGACTGCTCTTAAATGAGCTTGACTCTGACCTGAATAGAAATAGAAAGAGGGTTTAGGAAGAACTGTGGCAGGTTATAAGAGAAAAGTTAAGGGAGGCTACAGTACAAAAGGAGTGAGTGAAGAATGGAGAGACAAGAGAGGGTTCTGTTTGGGGGCTTGGTCCAGGTCTGATGCATGGCGGTAAGACTCAAGGTCACAGGTTGAACCAATTCTTTTTCATTATTCTGAGCAGCTGAGAACAGTGGGGCCCTATTTTGAGAAAACAGCCCTGGCTGTCTCAAAGGCTGCTTGAGCGGAAGCATGTGTACAGATCCTGGTCTAAGTAAGTATATTCCTGTGCCTTGTTGGGTAGGGGTACAGGGAGGTTGCTGTCCTGCAAGGAGTTATTTTAGCTGTTGGAACCATTTTTATGTTCTGTTCTGCTAAGTAATGGCATGGGTTATGACTAAGGCTGAATCGTAGTTTGATGAGGACTAATCTATGTCCAAGTTTGAGTGGGGAGGCCCTTCTCATAGAGTCTTGAGTAATGTCCCAGATATGACTCACAGTTCTTGACATGCCTGATGGCAGTGTATAGACTGAGCCCTATAACCTCCGAGGTTGCATTGTCTGTACTAAGTGATCACTTGTTTAGGTTCTGTCCTAGGTAGGAGTCTATTCTTAGGGAGCAAATCAGCGATCTGATCATCTCAACTATCCAGGGATTTGCTGAATAGAGATATTTTCATGGGCTATGGTTTTGGTGGGGACTGTTTTTGTTCATTACATTGTGTAAGCCCTGGTTTGGTGTGGGCCATCTCTACATGTGTGAAGCATTGGTAGGAGAAGGAAAGAATGGCCTTTCCCTGGACAGATGCTGCCTTTATTTGTTTATTTTTGTGACACTGGGATTGAACCCAGGGGAGATTAACCACTAAGCTAAGTCCCCAGCCCTTTTTATTTTTTTGCAACAGGTTCTCACCAAGTTGTTTCAGGCTCAATAAGTTGATGAGGCTGGCTTTGAACTTGCAGTCCTCCTGCCTCAGCCTCCCAAGTTGTTTGGATTACAGATATGCACCACCACACCTAGCCAGATTTCAATTTTGATATGTACATTTTAATAGGTATAAACCCCTATCCAAGTGGGAGCTGATTCCTGACTGGCTAAGTGCAAGTATAGTCATCAGTCTTTATCAGGAACGACTTCCTTGTATGGAATTCAGTGGTGACATACATAACCCCTTTTCTGTATAATGTTTTTTTCTCTTGGTTGGCTAAGAAGTGATCTACAATATAGCCTCATTAGGAAAGGTCTACTGTGATGAGTGATGGAAGGGTTCTGGACTATTGCTCTTCATATGAGGCTCCAGCTGGCTTATGGAATATATGTCCATAAGCTGGAATGATGGAATATATGTCCCTGGTCTCTGCTTTGCACATTCATTCTATAGAATACTGAGATTTGGAGAAAGTACAGAAGGGTCTCTGGTCCTTGTAGTAACCTTCCCATCAAATGCTGGCCTTGCTAAAGAGTGGTATAGCTATTGTTCTTGTTGGAATCCAAATCTATCCTCTGGTATAATGTTTGTATGAATATGAGTTCTGGCCTGGTAGAGGGTTATTTCATGGAAAATTTTAAAGATACGTGGGTACAGGCCTGGTTCTATGGTAAGAGCTCTCTCATGATTTTCTGAAGAATGTATGGGTATGAGCAAGCTTTGAGTCCCTCTGTTAAGGTAGATTGAAGTTTTTTGTTTTGTTTTTTTGGTAGTTTTTGTTTGTTTGTTCTTGAACCAGGGATTGAACCCAAGCATCCTTAAACACTTAGCCACATCCCAACTCCTTTTTTATTTTTTATTTTGAGACAGGGTCTTGCTAAGTTGCTCAGGACCTCACCCTAGTTGCTGAGGCTGGCTTCCAACTTGCAATCCTCCTGCCTTAGCCTCCAAAGCCACTGGGATAACAGGCATGTGCCACCATGCCCAACATATATTGAAGTTTAATGGATTTTTGCTCTCACAGGATATGGCTGTCTCCACATGTTTTGAGAAACAAAATGTGTACATATGTGTATGAGCTTTTACTTAGACTTGTTGAATAGTGGTAGGGATACTACATGAGCTGCCTGACATTTTATTAACTAGAGATAGAATACAGTGCCACGGTGGCTCTAAAAAGTTGAATGGCATTTTCTGCATTGGCCTTGGTCTGAGTTTGGAAGAGGGTAAGCTTTGTTTTTTATTGTTTTGTCTTTTTCTTTTTGGTTTGGCAGTGCTGGATTGAACCCAGGGCCTCACACTTGCTAGGCAACAACTTTATCACTGAACTACATCCCCAGCCCCAGCCTTGTGGGTTTTGAAGCAGTTATATAGCTACAGGCCAGCTCAGAAAGGGGCCAAATTCTAATGTTTTGAGTGGTGGCAGGATATGGGTCCCTGTCTAGGTGAGGGCTACACTTTCCATCAGCAGTAAAACCAAGCTGCTCTCTTCCACACCCTGAATTTCTGCTGCAACAGCATAACTCACTCCTCAATAGAGCAGGCCCATCCTGAAGCAACTATGGTTTCCACACACAACACTTTACTCTGCCTACATCACTAGTTTACTTGCAACCTGGGGAATCCTCCCAAACATTTGCTCTGACCAGATCCTAAGAAATCTGGACAGCAAACAAATAGCAATGAACCTTCCCTTTCTCTGCTTCTTCAACTCTTTGCCTTTCTTCTTAAGCTTCTCTTATCAGTGTCCCCTGCCATCCCCAATGGTGGTCTTGGAAGCTCAGAGTACACTTACTGTCCTGATCATACCAGTTCTCAAGAGAGTGCATTTCCCTTAGGTACTAGATTGAATAGAGAGCCTTAAAATTCATGTCCACCTGGAACCTATAAATGTGACCTTATTTGGAAATAAGGTCTTTGCAGATATAATCAAATAAGGATAAGGTGATACTGGGTTAGAGTAGGCCATGAGTCCCATATGACTAGAGTCCTCGTGTGTGTGTGTGTGTGTGTGTGTGTGTTACCAAGGATTGAAGCCAGGGGCACTTAACCACTGAACCACATCTCGAGCTCTTTTTATTTTATTTTATTTATTTATTGTTGTTGTTGTTATTATTATTATTATTTTGGTACTGGGGATTGCACTCAGGGGCACTCAACCACTGAGCCACATCCCCAGACTTATTTTGTATTTTTTTTAGAGACAGGGTCTCACTGAGTTGCTTAACATCTCATTTTTTTGCTGAATCTGGCTTTGAACTCATGATCCTCCTATCTCAGCCTCCCAAATTCACTGGGATTATAGGGTGCACTACAGCACCTGGCTCCATTTTATGCTGCTCTGCCACTGTAACTTATTTTTTAAATGGACACATTTCTCTTCCTTTCTCCCTGCTCCTCCCTAATCTCAGGGGAAACAGGATTACCTTTCTTCCCTATTTTAGGCAGATATATCTGACCTTGAGTACACACCCACCATAGAAATGATGTAATCCAGATTTGGGGGATGGCACCAGAAGATTTCAGGAATGATTATCTCCCAAATTAACAACTAAATTACAACTCCAACAGAAAACATGTGGAATATAGCCTTTGAATTACCTCTTTAAAAGCCCCCTGTTCCTGCTGATGGGGCAGAATCACAGCCTTTGGTACAGGAGTTCCCTATATTTCTCCTTTACTAGCAAAGCAATAGAACTTTTTCCTTTTTCTCAAAACCATGTTAGCAATGATGGTGGAATGTGATGAACATCACTATTCAAAGTAATGTATGAAGACATGAATTGGTGTGAACATACTTTATATACAATCAGAGATATGAAAAATTGTACTCTATATGTGTAATAAGAATCGTAATGCATTCTGCTGCCATGTATTTAAAAAATAAAATCAATTTTTTAAAAAGTGTCCTTGTTATTGTTTTGGCATAGGGGACAAAGACAGACTTTGGTAACAACCCCACACATTTTTCCAGATATTAAGCCTTGCCCAACCTTTATTGATTGCCTTGACTATACAGCTATGCTCAGCCAGGACTTTGACTTCTCCACAGGGTGGTGTAGCGGTCCACATGCCTGTAATCCCAGAGATTCCAGAGGCTGAGGCAGGAGGATCACAAATTCAAAGCCAGCCTCAGCAACTTAACAAGACCCTGTCTCAAAATTTTAAAAAGATAGGGCTGATTGGTGTCAACCTACTTTATATACAAACAGAGATATGAAAAATTGTGGTATATATGTGTAATAAGAATTATAGTCGAAGAGCATGAGAAGAAGATTAACATTAAACAGGGATGAGAGGTGGGAGGGAAAGGGAGAGAGAAGGGAAATTGCATGGAAATGGAAGGAGACCCTCAGAGTTATACAAAAGTACATACAAGAGGAAGTGAGGGGAAAGGGAAAAATAATACAAGGGGGACAAATGAATGTCAGTAGAGGGGGCAGAGAGAGAAGAGGGGAGGGGAGGGGAGGGGGGATAGTAGAGGATAGGAAAGGCAGCAGAACACAACAGACACTAGTATGGCAATATGTAAATCAATGGATGTGTAACTGATGTGATTCTGCAATCTGTATATGGGGTAAAAATGGGAGCTCATAACCCACTTGAATCAAAGTGTGAAATATGATATATCAAGAACTATGTAATGTTTTGAACAACCAACAATAAAAAATTAAAAAAAAATAAAAAAATAAAAATTAAAAAAAAAAAAGTATTACTAATTAACTTTGGGATAGAATAAAAGAACTTGTGATTGCCCTGCTCATGGCTACCAAGTGAACCATGAGAACTGGATGAATTAAAGCTGATGAAGTTGATGTAGCTTTTGAGTTTATTGTTATTCAATAAATTCTGACATTGTAGAAAAACACACACACACAAAAAAAGAATTATAATGCAAAAAAAAAAATTACATGTATAGACATGAATTGGTGTGAACATACTTTATATACAAAGATATAAAAATTGTGCTCTATATGTATAATGAGAATTGTAATGCATTCCACTGTCATGCATTTAAAAAATAAAATCAATTAAAAAAAAGTCATACATTCTAAAATAAATAAATAAAAATAAAATGATGGGGCTGGGGATGTGGCTCAGCAGTACAGTGCTCACCTAGCATGCATGAGGCACTGGGTTCGATCCTCAGCACCACGTAAAAATAAATAAATAAAATAAGAATATTGTGTCCAACTACAACTAAAAAATATTTTTTAAAAAATTTTAAAAAGACACTTGAATCAAATGTGTGAAATATGATATGTCAAGAACTATGTAATGTTTTGAACAACCAATAATAAAAATTTAAAAAAAAAAATTTAAAGATAATAAAAAAGTTGGTGATGTGGTTCAGTGGTTAAGCACCCCTGGTTCAATCCCTGGTACCAAACAAACAAACAAAAAAAACCCCTGTTTTATCAACTACCCTGAGCTGCCCCCATTTTTCCCTTTATCTACTGCAAAATCTCTGGACTTTCAACTGTTTCATTTCCTTTACTCCAACTATGAAAACATGTCAAATGTGCAGAGGCAGAAATCACGTTGTAACATGAAAACATGTTAAAGGGGCATCTGAGAGAGAGTCATGGTCCATCCATGGTCTCCATGAGCATAGATCTTTATGAAGTCCGTGAGGACTGAAAGAGATGTCTAAGGGGTTGGGGGTGTAGCTCAACAACTGAGCACTTGCCTACCATGTACAAGGCCCTGGGTTCCATCCCCAGGATCACAAACAAACCAACAAATAAAAAGAGATATCTAAAAGAAAGTACCAAGAGCTTTTAGGAAAGTCCAGAAAGTTGTCATCCAAAGAGATGCTGACATCAGAAGGTAAGGGGCCTGATAAGGTTTGAGGGTTAAAAATATAATGTTGCTTTTGTTTGTTTGTTTGTTTTTGTTTTTAGAGGAAAGCTTACTAGTTTCTAAAAAAAACCCCTTCTTTCTCATGAGGGGTCAACCAATGTGAAAAAGCTTTCACTCTCCAGGCTTTTAAAAGTACTCCTTACCTCCTGATCCCTGTCTGCTAACTGCTGAGGTTAATCACTCAGATGGCTTTGATTTTATCTCCATAACCCGCATTGCTACCCAGAGGATTCCAGTCCCCTCCCAGATGAGTCAAAAAGATTACTCCAAAAGTCCCTTCCTCCATCATAGCCAAAGGCCTTATCCTGCCTCAGCTCTGAGGAAACCTAAAACCACTCTTATTATACATCTTGTTTGGCCACTGTCTAAGAAGATTCCCTCTGGCGATTTTCTGTCTTTCTTCTTTATCTGCATACTGCTAGGTGCTAACTCCTCTACCCTCCCAGACCTTTAGGGAATTCCCTTTAGGGGATTCTCATTCAAAGAGAAAAACTCCCTTCCAAGAAAACTCTTCCATTTTCTCCCTTAAATGAAAACACTCTCTTCCCTCAAGATACCTCTTACCCTGTGTCTCCCTTCCATGGAAGATGCTCTTTATCTATTTTCTACATATCATAGGACCGTATCCGAAGTGGGGTTGACACTCTCCTACCTTGTCACTACTTCCAAGCTATAACTCTTTTAACATTGCTTCTTTGAGGTTTATGCCAAGAAGTTTTTCTTTGTTGAAGCCATCTAACAACCTACTGGCCAGCCTGTCACTGAATATATTGTTACTTTTCTCTGTACTAAATTATCCATCAGCCAGGATGACTTCAATGCTTTTCTCAATAAGGATACATCTTGGGGCCTGAGGTTATGGTTCAGTGGTAGAGCACTTGTCTCACGTGCATGGGGCACTGGGTTCAACCCTCAGCACCACATAAATAAAAATAAAATGTGCCCATCTACAGCTAAAAAGGGAGAGGGGGTAGAGATGTGACTCAGGGGTTAAGCACCCCTGAGTTCAATCCCTAGTAGCACACACACAAAAAATACATCTTGGGAATCTGATAACCAGGTAGAACTGTCATCAGAGGTCTAAGGAGTTCCTGAAAGGGGGACCTCAATTCCGAACAAGTGGGTTCCTTGGCACACATGCCAGAAAATAATTTCAGCACAAGCCAGTAACCCCTCGGTGTGGGGTGTTAATATTTATAGTGAGACAGTTGCTCAGGACTGCACTAGAGATGAAACCAGGGTGGAGTTACACAATTTGGCACCAGTTTTTTTTTTTTTTTTCCAGTGCTTGTGCATAGTCCTCAAAGTTACTTTTTGCAGGCAAGGGCATGGGTCAGGGCATAGGTCCTGGACGTGGACTGGGTTGCTCAGGAATGCTTGTTTTGCATTTCAAAGGTTTGTGGGCATTTCCTGCATTCCAACAGTTCAAGGGCATTTCTATCTTTTGTTTTCTTATCTCCAAATCCCTATCTCAGGGCAGTCTAAAATGGCAACATTTGTTTTCTGTTTTGGTTGGGTTTTTGCAGTGCTGGGAATAAAACCAGAGCCTTCTGTGTGTTGTCAAGCACTTGAGTACTGAACTATATCCCCGGCCCAAGATGGCAGCATTTGCATAGCCTTAGCTGACTTACCCTTTGGTGACTTGGTATTTTTTTTTCCAATATAAAATGGCTGCAGTTAACAGAGACTCAATCTTACTTTGTCCAGGATAGAGAGTCTAGGAAGATCACAGTTGAGGAGAGTGTCAACACATTTGAATTTTTCTCAACAGCTGACTTGATCTCCAAGTATTTTGTGAGGTATCTGGGAAAGATTATTTAAGCAAGATTTGCAACTGAGTGAGTATAGGTTTATCTAGCCAGTGTCAATGTATTCAAATCAACTCTTCTACAAAGGGATGGCAGATGACTACTGTTTTAATGAAAGTTCCATGCTGTTATAAGTAAAATATTATTTCAAAAAATATTTCCTGAGAGCCTAGTATGTGCCAGGTTCTGTCCTGACAGCTGAGAACAAAAAAGAAAAAAATCCTTACCTTATTGCTTAAATTAGTTCATATTATTTAACATAAATTATCCATATGTCAAGTTGAAATAATGATACCCACTCACAGGGTCGTTGTAAGTTTTAAGTGAGATAATTCATGTAAAGCAAATAGCTCAATAAATGGTCAGTAAATGGTAAAGGCATAGGGCCATTATAAACCCTTAAATGCACCTCCCAAATCTAACCACCAGGTGTCAGACTTCCCCTGCTAAACCCTACAGGCCAAGAACGGCCCTGTTGTCTAACCTCTCCAACACCAGAGAAAGAGGCAAAGGACCTTGAAGCTACTATTTGCCCTTCACCCACTCCTGGTTTGAGATATTTGGGTACAGAAATTTTGTAGGACCAATTTGGGATGAGAACTTGTCTGCCTATAGAGATAAGCCCAATTCAAAGCATTCGGCAATCTCCCTAGGCACCACAATTTGGAAATGACCAATGTAAGGCCAAGATGCAGAAAAAGGATATTCAAGAAAAAGAGGAATAAGGCAAGCTGATTCAAGAAAAGGTCAGGGAGAGAATGAAATAGGAGGAAAGTAGAGAATGAGAGAGAGAAAACTTTTTTTACTCAGTCACCTCTCACATCCAAAGATTTGGCAAAGCCCTTTCATTTAAGCCACCAGCAACCTGAAACCCCCACCTCCCAGGCTCCTGCCACATGTCAAATCCCTTTTTAATCTTTGTAATCCCACTGATTCTCTAGCTGGCTTTCTCTCAGATATATTTCAGAGAGGAGCTTTAGAGTCCCTGGCAAAGAACCCATCATTCTTTTTTAGCCCATGTAATTTTTCCTTTGTATATGAGCTGCCATATTTTCCATACTTTCCTATTCTCCCCATTAGAAACTCTATTTCCATTTTTGAAAGACTGTTTTCCTCCTTACAATAGCCTCTTTGACTTTGACATTAATCACACTGCATATTTTATTTCCCAAGTGCCTAGTTTTTTGGTTTTTTTTTATCATTGGCATACATTTTTTAGGCTTCCAATAAGGTATTTTTAAAAATAATCCACAGGCTTCCTTTAGGTTATTGAAGTTTTGAATGATAGCCTTAAATTTTCCTAGGGTCCTGTAACATATGGCATACCCAGACAGGAATATGCCTTGTTCAAACACCATCCTGAAGTAGAACTGTTGATTTAGTCTGCTCTTTCTGGCAGAAACCTGGCTATAACGGTTAGTTAGGCCCAACCACCAGTTAAGAGGTCTTTCCTTCACACAGGAAAAAAAAACCTTTACTCAAGATTGTGTGTGTGTGTGTGTGTGTGTGTTGAGGATGGAACCCAGGTCTTTACTCATGCTAAACACATACTCTACCACTGAGTGACACCACCATCCCAAGAATTTCTAAAGAAAATCTGAAAGATTGAGAAAACTGAACCTACACTGTAGAAAGAACAATATAATAAAAATTAAAGAATATTGTAATTCATTTAAAGGGCAAACTTATAAATTACCACTAATTCTTCTTTTCTCTTGGCAAGGTTTGGCTACAGGAAGTAAAGTTATTTCTAAGACAACATAACTATTCTAAGAACTAACAGCCAGTTACCTGAAAAATCAGAACTTTTATTTCCTACAAATTGTACTCAATCTAGGTCATTGCCAAATCAGTCAAGAGAGGCCTGAGTTCTTCCACCCACCCAAGGCTGCTGCTATTACTGTTACTATCCATTATCAATAAAGAAATACAGGGAATGGCTCCACCATGGCACCCTGGCCACCCTGCTGAAAACCACATAGAGAAAAGCTGGAACCACAGCCCAAAGTTTTGGCAGAATGCTTGGGAGCCTCCTGGAACACAAGAGGACAGAAGGCTATAAGAAGCTACTACAAGGCCATTTCCCTCTCACTAGTCTATCTCCCTTGGGAGACTGTCATAAACTAGCTTCTCATTAGTTTCTCATCAACTCACAGTTTCTGCTGAGGAATGGAGTTTTCTGCCCTGCCCCTACAGAAAGCAAAACTGTTTTTATATATAATATTTACATATTAATTTATAAAAGGTAACTTTTATGTAAATATAAGATAAAATATAACTTATATATATTCTGCAGAATGTAAAGCTATAAAACATAAGGCCCCCTAGAGGCAGTCTAGAATAGGCTCCTCTCAAAGAAAGTATATCACAACTCACAGTGCAGTCATTAGCCCCTTTTGCTTCAGTGTAGTCCTTTTGATTACATGGGACAAAGATCACAGAGAGCTGGCACTTTAGGTTTATTCTTTTTGCTGTCTATCTGAGTAATAAAATGTCTAAATCTTTAAGTGATTCATTGTATCTTTATCAACCAATAAAATATAAATGTTGGCCCTGCCTTGTCTTATGTGTGAGCTTTATAATTCTTAACCCAGTCCACACAATCAAGCTGTGACTGAATTCAAAGCACAATTGGTGCTGGGCACGGTAGCACACGCCTGTAATCCCAGCAATTCAGGAGGCTAAGGTAGGAGGATCACAAGTCAAGGCCAGCTTCAGCAACTTTATGAGGCCCTAAGGACTTAAAGAGACCCTGTCTCAAAATAAAACTTTAAAAATTAAAATGGCTAGGGATGTATCTCAGTGGTTAAGTGCCTCTGGGGTCAATCCCTGATACAAAATTTTTTTAAAAATCATGATTGACAAAGTCTGAATCCTCCTACCTGCTGGAGGCCATTGCTACTTCTAACACTAAAAGTGGTTCACAGTTTGTGTTGAGTATTCTGTAAGTTTGGAAAAATGTATTATGATATGTATCCATCACTTTGATATCATACAAAATAGTTACATTGCCCTAAAAAATCCTCTGAGCTCCACCTATTCTTTCCTTTTTCCTAGACCCTGGCAACCACTATTCTTTTTACTGCTTCCATAGTTTTATCTTTTCTTTTATTTTTTAAAATTTCTTTTAGTTGTAGTTGGACACAATATCTTTATTTTATTTTTGTGTGGTGATGAGAATTGAACCCAGGGCCTTACACATGCTAGGAGAGTGCTCTACTGCTGAGCCACGACCACAGCCCCCATAGTTTTATCTTTTCTCAAATGTCATGTAGTTGGAATCATACACTAGCCTTTTCGGATTGGCTGCTTTTTCTTAGTAGCACGTATTCAAAATTCATCAATGGCTTTCCATAGTTTGATGGTTTATTCCACTTTAGTGCTGAATAATATTCTATTGTCTGGATGTACTACAGCTTTTTAAATTTATTAAATCACTTACTGAAGGACATTTTGTTGCTTCCAAGTTTGGACAATTATAAATAAAGCTGCTATAAACATATATGTGTAGGTTTTTGTATGGCCATAAATTTTCAACTCATTTCCATAAATACCAAGAAGTGTGAATGATGTATTGTATGGTAAAAACATACTTAGGTTTTTTTTTTTTTTTTTTGGAGGCGGGTATCAGGGATTGAACTCAGAGACACTCAACCACTGAGCCACATCCCCAGCCCTATTTTGTGTTTTATTTAGAGATAGGTTCTCACTGAGTTACTTAGCTCCTCACTTTTTCCTGAGGCTGGCTTTGAACGCGTAATCCTCCTGTCTCAGCCTCCTGAGCTGCTGAGATTATAGGTGTGCACCACCATACACAACCTATGCTTAGGTTTTTTTTTAAGAAACTGTCAGTCTCCCAAAGTGTCTCTATCATTTTGTATTCCTACAAGCAATGAATGAGAGTTCCTGTTGCTCCATATCCTTATCAGTATTTGGTGTTTTTTGTGTTCTGGATTTTGACCATTTTAACAGATAGATGTGTACTTGCATTTCATTATTGTTTTATTTTGCATTTCCATATATGACATGATGTGGATTATCTTTTCATATGCTTATTAGTCATCTGTATATCTTCTTTGGTGAGGTGTATTTTCAGGTTTTTGGCCCGTTTTGAATTGGACTGTTAATGTTCTTATTCTTAATTTTAAACAGTTATTTGTATGTTTTGGATAATAGTCCTTTATCAGATATGTCTTTTATAAATATTTTCTCCTAGTCTGTGACTTGTCTTCTCATCTTCTTGACACTGTCTGTTGCAGAACAGAAGTTTTTAATTTAAGGAAGTTCAGTTTATCGATTATTTATTTCATGGATCATGGCTTGGTGCCTAAAAAGTCATCTAAATTTTCTCTCATGCCATTTTGTTTGGTTTGGTTTGGTTTTGTGGTACTGGGGATTAAATCCAGGAGCACTTCATCTCGGAGCTACATCCCCAGCCATGTTTTTTAAATTTTTATTTGTTCTTTTTAGTTATACATGACAGTAGACTCTATTTTGATATATTTACACAAACATGGAATATATCTTATTCTAATTAGGATACTTTTATTTATTTATTTATTTTTTTAATTTTGAGACAGAGTCTCATTAAGTTGCTGATGGTAGATTCCCATTTGTGATCCTCCTTCCTCAATCTCCCAAATGCTGCAATTACAGGCATATGCCACAGCACCTGACTCTCGTATTATGTTCTAGAACTGTTAAAGTTTTATGTTTTACTTTTAGCTCCATGATCCATTTTGAGTTATTTTTTTGTGAAGATTTGTGTCTAGACTTTTTTTTTTTTGCACATAGTCATCCAGTTGAAAAGACCATCTTTGCTCCATTGCATTGCCTTTGCTCCTTTTCAAAGATTAGTTGACATTGGGTGCAGTGGCATACCCTGTAATCCCAATGACACAGGAGACTGAGGTAGGAGGATTGCAAGTATGAGGCAAGTCTCAGCAACTGCACGAGGGCTTAAGCAACATAGTGAGACCCTCCCTGCATCAAAATAAAAAATACAAAGGACTGGGGATGTAGCTGAGTTGTAAAGCATCCCTGGGTTCAATCCCCAGCACTTAAACAACAACAACAAAAAAAGATAAGTTGGCTATAATGGGTATATTTCTGGAACAAAATCTTCCAACTTTGTTCTCTTCCAATGTTATGTAGCTGTTGTGGTTCTTTTGCTGGTCCACATAAATCTTAGAATCCATTTGTTGATTGCTGGGAGCCATTAGCCAAGTAGGTATGACAATTTCCTTGCCAGCGTACCCCATGTTGCAGTGACATTGAATGTAGGTGACCTTGCTCAAGGACCAAGGCGGATTAGGGCGTTCCCGGTTTAGGTTCCAGGTTTAAGGTTTAAGATTATTCCTGCTGGGAATAGGGCGTATCCTGCTGCCTGAGTTCCCCTTGAGTTCTCACGGGATTCAGACAGTATATTTTGGGAGACAGAAGCCCAGTGGAGGTGAATTTGGGCAGAGAACGTGGATTTGGGCAGAGAACGTGGATTTCCCCAGAACGTGATTGTAGACGGCTGGTGTGAGTTCGGAATAAAGAGTTGCTGTTTGAATCTACAAGCTGTGTGGTGGCTCGTGATTGTGTGCCCAGCCAGACTGCGGCAGTTGATCAACAAAATAACTTGCTGGGATTTTGACTGGGATTACATTGAATCTATATATTAAATTGGGAAGAACTGACATCTTAATAATGTTGAGTCTTCCTACCCATGAACCTGCAATACTTCTCCACCCATTTAGTTCTTTCACTTCTTTTTTGAGTTTTGTAGTTCTCCTCATATAGATCTTTTGTACACATTTCATTAGATTTATACCTATGTATCTTGGGATGGTGAAGCATGAGGATCAGCAAGTTCAAAGCCAGCCTAGGCAACTTAGCAAGACTGTCCCAAAATAAAAAAAATAAAATAAAAGCGGGGGAGAGCTGAGGGATATGACTCATTGGTAAAGTGTTTGCTTAACCTACATGAATCCCTGAGTTTGATCCCCAGAACCACACTCAATCAATCAATCAATCAATCAATAGGGCTGGGTATATAGCTCAGTGGTACAGTACCCCTGGGTTCAAACCCCAGTATTGGAAAAAATTTTATTCCTAAGTATTTCTCTTTTTGTTTTCTTCCATTCAATTTTAACAAATCTCAACATTTACAATATTTGTTTCAAAATGTTTTTGGAATAAAACATTATGGATTAAAAAATTATAGATAGACATGAGTTGCTTTGTTTACCTATCTGCTATCCTCTTCCCTCTGTCCTTCCCCAAAAATCACTACTATAAATAATTTGGTATTGTATTAGTCAGCTTTCCATCACTGTGACAAAATACCTGACATAAACAACTTATAAGAAAGAAAGATTCTTTGGTTCATAGCTTTAAAGGTTTCAGTTTGTGGCCACTGACTCACTGCTTTTGGGCCTGTTACAAAGCATCATATCACAATATGGAGCACATGGTGGAGCAAAGATTCTCACCTAAGCACAGCTGGGGAGGAGAGAAAGAGATGAAAGGAGGGGCCAGGGTCCCAATATCCCCTTCAAGTGCATGTTCCCAGTGACCTTCCTCCAACTAGGCTCTACCTCCTAAAAGTTCTATCACCTCCCAATAGCACCACAAGCTTGGGACCAAGCTTTCAAGACATGGGCCTTGAGGGCATTTAAAATCCAAACTATAGCAGGTTATGTATCATTTTTATACATATTTATAAGTTTATAAACAATATATTATAAAGTAGTGTATGTTTTAAGGTTTTATATAAATAATATACTTACATATCACACAACATCTCATTACCAAAAGAAAAAAAAAAAAGACAATATGAACTCTATGCAAGCACTGTACTCTGGTTAGTAAATCTGTTTTCTGGAATATGAGATATAACAATTCTGAAACTATAAATAAACAATAAGTGAAGTGGATATTGCCCAAATTATATTGTTATATTGTATGCATGCATTCATATGTAATAACAAATCCCACCATCATGTACAACTATAATGCACTAATAAAAATATGGCAAGAAAAAAATTAAGTGTAAGGTGGGAGTCATTTCTTGCATTATTGGAATGCGAGAATACAGATAAGGAAGAGACTTGAATGATTTATGTGATAATGGATTAGAGTTGGAGACATCAGTATTATTATGGCAAGATTGTAATAAATCACCAAGCCAATCTTAGTGCAGGAGATGGAACCAAGTCTGCACTCCTCGATCCCCTCCAGGGGTTAGAGCAATTCTTTTATAGTTTAGAATCACAAGTAAAGCTGTCAGTACATTAATCATAAGTGGCTGTTGCTATGATTCAAAACTATAAACAAAAAGCATGAGATGTAAAATCATAAACAGAAGGAGAAGTGGGTCAAAATGGCTCAAGTTGAATAAAATTTAAAGAATGGTTACTAATGTCTAGACAAACATTCTCTGACATTCTATGCAGTTAGGGTACATTGCACAACTGCAATGTATAAGAGTTGCCATTTTGTGTTGCCAAATATGCTATGCTAAGCAACTGTTGGTGGGTACAGAGGTGGGGTTTTCCCACCAGAGAAGCATTTCTTACACAACATGGAGCCTGAGGATAAAATAGTATCTTTTTGATCATTGCCCATATAACCTGGCCCATAACTGTATGAACTCAACTTCAACTTAATATAGATACTGATGTTTACATACAAAATATTTATGAATATGTGTATATAATGGTTTAGTTGTGTGTGTATATATCCTTGCTCTGTCAACTGAAAGAGTTTAGAAGCAATGACAACCCAGTAGCAACAAGTACATCTAGCATTCACACGCTGGTTTCTAATACCATTCTCCAATAAAAGCAAATAAATACAGCTTTGAGGAGAAAATGGCTAATTCTAGAAATAGAGAAGAAAATATAAGAGTTTGGATCATTGTGAATGGCCAAAAAACAGGGAAGTACTAAATTTAAAAAAGAAGGGGAAAGAAAAAGAAAACCCACAAAGATGGAAGTGTATAAAGGGGCACAAGAGTTAGATGAAATAACTCCTTTGAGCCAAAGCTGGATAATTTGAGCAACAAACTAGTATTTATCATCAGTCTATATTGGTGGTAACAAATGATAGGAAGGAAGGAAGGAAGGAAGGAAGGAAGGAAGGAAGGAAGGAAGGAAGGAAGGAAGGAAGAAGGCCAGGTGCAATGACACACATCTATAAACCCAGTGACCCGGGAGGCTGAGACCGGAGAGTCACAAGTCCAAGGCCAGCCTCAGCAACTTAACAAGACCCTCAGCAAACACAGTGAGACCCTGACTCAAAATAAGAAATAATAAGGTCTGGGGGTATAGCTCAGGAATAAGGCACCCTGGGTTCAATCCCCAGTACCAAAAAAAATGGCTGTGAAACATTAGATTTGAGATTAAATGAAACAAGAACTAAATGCAATGTGTGACTCTTGAGTGGATTCTGAGTGGAGTATTTTTGTTCTGTTTTGTTTTCTGCAGTGCTAGGGATGGAACCCAGGGTTTCATGCATTTTAGGCAAGCACTCTACCACTGAGCTTCATAGCCCCCAGTTGAATGGCTATCAGATGTTGTTTGTCAGGACTGAGGGTGTAGCAAGATAATGCTAAATTACTCTCCAAGAGTGGTTTTGCCAGTTGGTACTTCCACTACATTTCACTATATTTTCAACACTTGATACTGTTGGTTCTCTTTTCTACCAGTCTGATGATGATTGTTTCCCCCCATATTTTATTATTAAAAAATTTAAACATATACAAAAGTTCAACTCCAGGTGATGGCTCAATATTCATAATTCAATCTATAATATTTTGTTATATATTTCAAAGCAAGTTATAAACACTGGTATACTTCACCCATAAGTATAAGCATGTACATCATTTAGAGTTTGACATTTGCTTACAAATTCTTAAGGTAAAATTTATTTATAATCAAATACCCAAACAATAATTATATATTCTCTGAGTTCTAACAAATTTATAAACACCTGTATGAACCAAACCTTCATCAAAATATACAACACTATCATTGCCCCCAGAAGATTACCTAGTTTGGGGCTGGGGATGTGCCTCAAGCAGTAGTGCGCTTGCCTGGCATGCGCATGGCGCTGGGTTCAATCCTCAGCACCACATACAAACAAAGATGTTCTGTCGGCCGAAAACTAAAAAATAAATATTAAAAAAAAAAAAGATTACCTAGTTGCCCTCCCAGCCAATTTCTGAGCCCAATCCCATCAAACAATACTGTTTGGATTTTATATATTTTTTTTTCAGAATATACTATTTTTGTCTGTTCTGAATACTATATATATATAGTTGTAGAAGGACACAATACCTTTTATTTAATAATACATTTTTATGTGCTGCTGAGGATCAAACCCAGTCCCTCACATGTGCTGGGCAAGCACTTTACCACTGAGCTACAACCCAGCCCACAAAATGTACTCTTTTGCAGATAATGTCTTTCACTCAGTATAATGTTTTGAGATTCATCCAGGTTCTTACATCAATCAGTAGTTTCTTTTGGGGGGGTACTGTGGATTGAACCCAGGAGCACTCTGTCTTAAGATGCAACCCCAGCCCTTTTTTGTTTATGGTTTGTTGTTTTATTTTGTTTAGTACCAGGGATTGAACTCAGGGGCAGTCAATCACTGAGCCACATCCCCAGCCCTATTTTGTATTTTATTTAGAGACAGGGTCTCACTGAGTTGCTTAGCACCTTGCTTTTGCTGAGGCTGGCTTTGATCCTTTTGCCTCAGCCTCCCAAGCTGCTGGGATTACAGGTGTTTGCCACTGAGCCTGGCCTTTTTTTTTTTTTTTTTTAAGACAGACTCTAGCTAAATTGCCAAGGGCCTTGCTAAATTGCTGAGGCTGGCCTCAAAGTTGGGATCTTTCTGCCTCAGTATCCAAAATTGTGGGGATTGCCAAAATGTGCCACCATCAGTAGTTTGTTCCCCTTTACTGTTGATTAGAATTCCATCGTATGAATATTGTTTACGCATTTTTCCAGCAATGAACACTTGGTCTCTTTTCAGTTTTTGGCTTTTATGAATGAAGCTGCTATTAATATTTGTGTAAAGTCTTTTTGTGGATATATCCTTTCATCTCTCTTTGGTTTATTGTTTAATTTTCATTTCACTGCTTACTAGTTAAATTGAACATATCTTTATAGTACACATATTTCATTTTGTAGATTTTTTATTTATATCCTTTGTTCATTTTTCAACTGAGTTATTTGTCGTTAATTCTTTTTTTCTTAATGCTCTTATTTCTGATAGTAATAATGTGTCTCTTACATGTTGTAAATATCTTGTCTTTTCACTTTGTTTATAGTGTTTATTCTTATGCAGAAGTTTTAAATTTTAATGTAGTTGAATTCATTATTTTTTTCTTTTACAGTTTGTACTTTATTCATCTTATTTAAGACAGTGGTATTCAATCTGAGGTACACAATCCCAAGGGTTACTAAGAAGACTGTCTATGAAGTTCAAGTGTATGAACGGCTTTGATGGACTTGATTTCTGTATCCTCAACTTCTATTATCTCCTCTTTTCTTTTCTTTCTTCTTTTCTATTTTTAGTACTGGGGATTGAACCCAGAAGCACTTTACCACTGAGCTATATCTCCAGTCTTTTTTTCTTTTTCTTTTTTTTTAGAGACAGGGTCTCACTAAGTTGCTTAGAACCTCACTAAGTTGCTGAGGCTGGCCTCAAACTTGTGATCCTCCAGTCTCACCCTCTCAAGTCACTGGGATTACGGGCATTCTCCACCATACCCAGCTCCATATCTCCTCTTCTCCTAAACTGAAGTATCCCAGAATGCCTGTGTGGTGGCCTCATTCTGGGGTTCCTTTCCCATACCTTTCCTTGCACAACTACTTGTATCACTTTTTCCCAACTTTAATCAGTATTGTTCATTACTCCAAGTGTAAAAGTGCTGGTGAGCCAAACAAAGAGGCAAATTAAAATACTAATGTTCTAAAGTGTACATACTGTATTTTTATGAAATTGTCAGATGAGGATAACTCATTTCCAGTGGAAAAATCAGAAGAGTAATTGCTTCTGGGTGGGACTGATACTCAACTACCTCCAAAACATGGTGGCGGGAAGGGAGAGCAAAGTAAATAATTTGCATGCTGATGTATTTAGAAGTAAACCATATTAATATCTGAAACATATTTTTCAATGCATAAAAACAAAATAGTTTAGTGGATGGATAGAGAGATGAGTAGAAGGAAAGACAGGTAAGAAAGAAAATCACAAAATTCTAATTGTAGAATCTAGGTGGAAATAATGGATAATTGTGTATAATTCTGTCAACTTATCTATTTGTTTAAATTTTTTATAATAATACGTAAGTGGGAAAGGACATAAATTACTGGTGCTGAGAAAGCCTCTTCTAATAAAACTCTTATGCCTTTCTCTGTTCCTGAGAGATAGGCCCATGAGTAAAAAACAAGAGCATTTTGGTAAGACATTCTGAAGGTGACAGCCTTATTTCATCCAGGCAAGACTCTGTGCTTCATCTATCTCAGAATTCAAAATGCAATAGTTGTTACAAAGAATGCATCAACATGTTTTTATTGGAATTGAAAAGCAAACTCAGACTTTTAAAAACAATATGTCTTACTTGACAGTTTTTTTTTAAGAGTAGGACAGACTCTGCCAATTAGATTACATGGTAGACATTTTCCATAAATTGAATGAACTGAAATCAGCAGATCCAAAGTTTTAATGAAAATGTATTTAAAGTACAAAAAATGTACTTAAAGTTAGAATAGAAGCACTTTGTTTTAAAATACTATAATGGGAGCTGGGCACAGTGGCACACATCTGTTATCCCAGAGACACTGAAGGCTTAGGCAGGAGGATTAGAAGTTCAATGCCAGCCTGAGCAATTTAGAGAGAGACTATCTCAAAATAAAAAGGACTATGAGCTGGGCATGGTGGCACATGCCTGTAACCAGCAGCTCCGGAGGCTGAGGAAGGAGGCTTGCAAGTTCAAAGCCAGCCTCAGCAAAAGTGACGCAATAACAAAATCAGTGAGACCCTGTCCCTAAATACAATACAAAATAGGGCTGGGGATGTGTCTCAGTGGTTGAGTGCCCCTGAGTTCAACCCCTGGTACCAAAAAAAAAAAGAGATAAAATTGAATAGGGAGGTGGAATAGAAAAATGAATTAAAGGAAAAAATTATATATATAAACTTCCTAGCTGTTGACACAGAATTTAGTCCCATAATTTACTTATTTTATTTACTTATTTTGGTACTGGGGATTGAACCAGGGGCACTTAACCACTGAGCCACATGCCCAGCTTTTTTTTTTTTTTTTTGAGACAGGATCTTGCTGAGTTGCTTAGGGCTTTGCTAAGTTGTATTCCTTAATTTTTACATGGATGATAGTGGTAACCAAATCACTATAGTGTTTAGGTTTCATTTTTTGGAGGGGTACCAGGGATTGAACTTTATAGTTCAAATCTTTATATCTTTATAGTAAAAACTTTCAAAATCTTATTTCTAGCTTTTCGAAATACATAGTACAGGTACCTGTAGTCATCCCATTGTGCAATAGCACACTGTTGACTTAGTTAGCTAGAGATGACTGGGAATAGAAGAAGGCAGAGATGAGAGAGAAGAACAGCTATGGGCCTCTGGCTGGGGATTGACCCAGTCTTCCGCCACATTCCAGAAAGAGACCCAGCACCATCTCCCATAGATTTACGGGCTACGGGCACACAAAAGTCCCCAAAGTCACACATGTACCCACAACCTTTGACAAGAGTCATTGACTGTTATATGACCTTCCACTAGCGGCGCTAGTCCAGAGAGGGCAAATTGACTCAAGTACTCAGGCCACACCATTTTAACACAGCACAGATATATGACTTCCCCAAATGGGCAACAGCTACACAAAGAACCAGCCCCACAGAGGTGTAGCTATCTGCCACTCCAAGGTTTCACACCACTGCAAAGTTTCTATGCCCTGTCCTAATGGAAGCAAAAAGCCTAGGCATTTTGGCCCATTTCTATCCCTACCCATCTCTGCAGGGTGTATTTCACTTTCTCTCGCCTTTCCCTCATCTTATAGTAAAGCTGATCTAAAAACTATTTCTGTCTTGCTGTACTTCTGTTTCTGCACCAGGGTAATTGCCCTGATTTCAGGAATTTCACCCAAGGACCAAGGATCAGTCCACAGTAAAATATCAATCCCCCGTAACAGAATTTCTTGCTCCTATTTAACTGTAACACAGTACACATTCATCAGCCTTTCCCTGTCCACCCCCTTCCCAATCTACCCAGCATCTGGTAACCAATGTTCTATTGTCAACTTCTGTGAGATCAATCTTTTAAATTCCATATGTAAGTGAGGTCATGTAATATTTGTCTTTCTGTGCCTAGTTTATATCACTTATAAGTGATCTCCAGTTCTATCCATGTTGTTGCAAATGACAAGATTTCTTTCTTTTTATGGCTGAATAGTATTCCTTTGTGTATATAGACCACATTTTCTTTATCGATTCATCAGTTGATGGACATTTGAATTGTTTCCATTTCTTGGCTATTGTGAAGAGTATTGCAATGAACATGGGAGTGCACATGTGTCTTTGACACAATGATTTCAATTTCTTTGGATATACATCTATAAGTGGGGTTGCTGGGTCATATGGTAATACTATTTTTAATTTTTTGAGGAGCCTCATACTTTTCTCCACAATGGCCATACTAATTTACAAACAACACATACTAATTCCCACAAACAACATGCAAGAATTTCCTTTTTTGCTGGGCACAGTGGTTAATACCTATAATCCCAGTGACTTGAAAGCTGATGGAGGAGGATCACAAGTTCAAATCCAGCCTCAGCAACTTACCAAGGCCCTAAGTAACTGAGACCATAAACAACTTAGTGAGACCCTAAGCAACTTAGCAAGACCCTATCTCAAAATTTATTTTTTTTTTTCACAAAAGACTGGGAATGTATCTCAGTAGTGAAGTACACCTGGGTTTAATCCCTGGTGCCTCCCACTCAAAAAAAGAATTCCCTTTTCTCCACATCCTTGCTAGAACTTGTTTTCTTTAGTCTTTTTTGATAATAGCCATTCTTACTAGACAGAGGTGATATCTCTTTATGGGTTTTTTGTTTTTGTGGTATACTAAGAATGGAACCCAGGGGCGCTTTAACACTGAACTACATCCCCAGTCCTTCGTATATTTTTAAGATAGGGTCTCACTAAATTGCTGAGGCTTGCCTGAAACTTACGATCCTCCTGACTCAGCTTCCCAAGTCTCTGGGATTACAGGCACCGCCCTGCTGCAACCAGCTTCACTCAAATGTCTTCTTTTGAGAAATGTCTATTTAGGCTTATTGCAATTTTTAAAATTAGTATATTTGTTTTATGCTATTGAGCTTTTTAAATTCCTTATATATCCTGGATATTAACCCTTTGTCAGATGTATAGTTTATAAATATTTTCTCCCAATCTGTAGGTTGTTTCTTTACTTTGTTGATTATTTTCTTTGCTGTACTAAAGAGTTTTAGCTCGGTGTAATCCCATTTGTCTATTTTTGTTTTTGTTTATTGTGCTTTTGGGGTATTGTCAACAAAATTCTAGTCCATTTCAATGTCCTGAAGAATTTCCCTTTTATTTTCTTTTCTTAAAATATTTTTTTATTTGTAGATGGACACATACCTCTAGCCTATTCCATTTATTTTTATGTGTTCCAATCCATGAACACAGGATGTCCTTCCATCCTTTCTTGTGTACTTTTCAATTTATTTCATCAATATTTTACAATTTCAATGTCTCTTTCAATATTTCTTTCTCCTGTTTGGTTAAATTTATTCTTAGATATGTTATTGTTTTATAGCTATTGCAAATGGAATTGCTTACTTGATTTCTTCTTGAGATAATTCCATATTGGCATATAACAGTACTACTACTTTTTATGATAATTTTATATCCTGCAAATTTGGTGAATTCATTTATTAGTTTTAACAGTTATTTGATGGAATCTTTGGGGTTTTTTGAGGGGGAGTACCAGGGATTGAACTCACTGAGCCACATCCCCAGCCCTATTTTGCATTTTATTTAGAGACAGGGTCTCACTGAGTTGCTTAGTGCCTTTTTTTTTTTTTTAAAGAGAGAGTGAGAGAGGAGAGAGAGAGAGAGAAAATTTTAATATTTATCTTTTAGTTTTTGGCAGACACAACATCTTTGTTTGTATGTGGTGCTGAGGATCGAACCGGGGCCGCACGCATGCCAGGCGAGCGCGTTACCACTTGAGCCACATCCCCAGCCCCCTTAGTGCCTTACTTTTGCTGAGGCTAGCTTTGAACTTGCTGAGGATGGAACCCAGGGCCTCACATATGCTAGGCAAGTGCTCTACCACTGTGCCACAACTCCAGCCCTGGAAAAGATTCTTGATGTGATTTCAATTTTTAAAAATGTGTTGGGACTTGTTTTGTGGCCTATCATATGACCTCTCCTACAGAATGTTCCATGTGATCGTGAGATAGTAACATTTCTTGACTGGCTCACCCATTCTTTCATCACTAATTTGTTATGCACATTGGTCATATATCAAGTTTCCATACAGAAGTATGTGGGTCTGTTTCAGGCATTCCTTTCTGCTTCATTAGTTTGTTTGGTCTATTTGCCTGTGTTTGAGCTACACCATGTTGTCTAAATCACTGTAGCTTTTATAATAATCTTGCTATCTAGCAAGTCTTCCCCACCTTGTTCCTCTTCTTCAAAATTATTTTGGATATTCTTGTCTGTATGTTCTTCCATTTGAATTTTAGAATTATTTAGTCAAATTTCGTTAAAGTCTCTTTGAAATTTTTATTACTATTATGCAGGATGTTTATTTGGATTCATTTGAGGAAAATATTTGTATAATATTAAGTTTGCCAATCCATAAATATTGTGGCAGACAGCTGGTTACCTATCCAAAATTCATAATTTCTTCCTTCTCAACAGAATATTGATTTATTCTGGCCAGGCATGGTGGCACACACCTACAATCCCAGTGGTTTGGGAGGCTGAGGCAGGAGGATCATGAATTCAAAGCCAGCCTCAGCAACTTAGCAAGGAACTAAGCAACTCAGTGAGATCCTGTCCCTAAATAAGATATAAAAAGTGGGGCTGGAGATATAGCTCAGTTGGTAGAATATTTGCCTTGCATGCACAAGGCCCTGGGTTCAATCCCCAGCACCCCCCCCCCAAAAAAAAAAAAAGATATTAAAAAAGGGCTACGGATGTGTCTCAGTGGTTAAGAGCCCCCCTGGATTCAATTCCGCACGCCTTACAAAAACCAAAAAGTATTGATTTATTCTAGTTGGTAATGTGGCCAGATAAAAGACACTTGGGGGTTTAGAGATGTAGCTCAGCGATAGAGCACCTGCCTAGCATGCATGAATCCTTGAATGATCCCCAACACTGCAAATAAACAAAACAAAAAGAGTACACTTTCCATTCTATTCTTCTTTGTAACTAGGAGTAGCCAATGATAAGTGCAAATTCCATAAGGCTTTTGAGATGCATCTTTAAAGGGTCCTGGCTTAGATTGTAAATCTGCTCTTTCACTTATACCTTCCTCTACTTCCTCCCACAACTCTTAAAAACGTGCCTTTACAGTTCATTCACACGGCCACTGTCTCTACTGGAATCTTCCTCATTTTTAGGGTCACTGCAATGGTCTCCTAAGTCATCTTACCACCTTGATCTTATAATTCCATACTTCAGAACTGAGACAAGATAAATTTCTGTTGTTTAAGCTACAGTATTTCTGGTCTATTGTTATGGTAGCCCAAACAGACTAAGACAAAAGAATTTTATCCTTGTCTTGACTACCTCCCTAGAGCTTCAGTTCCCTATCAAAGTTTTTTTTTTATCCCTGCATCAGTTACTAATACCACTACCAATTTCTTGTTTTGAGACCTTGGGCAACCTAAACTCTCTATCCCCAGTATTCTTATCTGTAAAATGGGTATAACAAATTACTTCCTTTATAAGTTTGCATGAGGACTAAGGGTAACTGTCTATTGTTAAAATTTTTTTCATATTTGTTAAAGAATATACTTTATTCAGGACTATCACAATACATATAGGAACAACTACAATGGGATTTTCAGTAGAGGGGAGAGATTATGTTAAATTCCAAATACAGCAAGGAAAAGTGGAAAGACAAGAAATGGGGTAGAGGGCTGTGGCTCAATGGTAGGACGCCAGCCTAGCATACGCAAGGCACTGGGTTCAATCCTCAGCACCACATAAAAATAAATAAGGAAATGTTGTAGGGGTCAGTGGATAGAAAATTACTAAGAGGACATACTAATACTAGAGGAATTTTGCTAGGTAGATGCAACAGGATTCCTGTTGGAGGTAGACCAGAGTGATGAGTAGGGGATTGCTGTGACCCTCCCATCCCCTTCAGCTGTGGCTATAAATTAAGGAGATACCAGATGTGCAGGAGTGATGGGGATAAAGAAAAGACAGATACACATAGGGAGAAAAATCTAGGTCCAGGTGGGTAGCCAAGCCCTGGTGAGACTTGACTGACTCAGAACTAGCACAGCAAGTTTATTATATGGGTTTAATCATCAAAAAAAAAAAAAAACAAAACAAAACAAAACTTTGTGGGAAAGTTTCAGCAAAGCAGGCAATATGAAGGATGCAGGCCTGGCAAGACATAAGGGTCATCTTGTTTTTTTCAGACTCCTCTATCCCTGGGAAAAGGTGCTGAACTCAAGGCCTTGACTGATAGAGCCATGTGCCTTTGCATGTAAGCACCCCTGGCCAGTGTTGTCATAGTAACTGGAGCATCTTGACCTGCACCTTGGCACAGGCAGCTCCCAGCACAAACATAGCCACGAAAATTAGACAAACTATGATTCAAATCACTGCTCTCCACAGGGGATGAGGAATTTGATCAGATATCGAGGGTGATCTGCTGCTAAGGGTGTGGTATTTTTACTAAACAGACTCAGCAGAAAACTGTACTAAGTGGACCTAGGACACAGTCCCATTTCAAAGCCTAGTCAGAAAGAAAGAAGAGTCTGACTCAGGTTTGGTCAAGGAGAGAGTCTTTTTCACTATGTAACACATTAAATACACTGTGAACATAATAAACATTCAGTAAATGTTAGCAGCTACACTCCAGCCATAAGGTTTTTGTTGTTGTTGTTACTGAGATTTTTTTTTTCTTGTAATACTAGAGATTTAACCCAGGAGAGTTCTACTTCTAAGATACACCCATAGCCCTTTCAATTTTCTTAATTTTATTTTGAGATAGTGTCTTGAACTCAAACTTGGGATCCTACTGCCTCAGCCTCCTGAGTACTGGGATTACAGGCATGTGCCACCAAGCCCAGCTGCATAAGGTATTAACTGCCATTTCCCACTGCGTGTTATTTTGCTCCACTTCTATGCATTGGCACATGCTGACTTATTTTAGAATGCTTTACTCCCACTACTTCGTCTAAATAACACTTGATTGTCCTTCAAGTCTGAATTCTTGGGATGTTACTCAGTGGTACAGTACTTGCCTAGCATGCTTGAAGCCCTAGATTCCATATCCACCACCACAAATAAAGAAAGAAAAATCAAAAAGAAAAAGATGGAACCTTTGGGGGAGACAGTTCTGATCTGGGCCCTGGGCCCTTGCTCTGGTTCCCACAGCCCTGTTCTTGCCTCCTTCCTGTGTTTGCACCCACCACTGCAGGGATTTAGATAGAGGAGCAACCTGACGTGGCTTAAGTACCAACTATATTCAAGCACCCTTCTAGGTTCTGAATCAAAACAAGAATAAAAGCCAGATACTGTAGTTGAGGCACTCTGAGAGGCTGAGGCAGGAGAATCTCAAATTCAAGGCCAGCCTGGTCAACTTAATAAGACCTGAATTAAAAAGAAAAAATAAAAAGGGTTAGGGCTGGGGATATAGCTCAGTGGTTGAGCTTTTGCCTATCATATACAAAGCCCTGGATTCAACCCCCAGTACAGCTAAACAAAAACCAAAAGGCTGGGCATGTACCTCAGTGGTAGAAGGAGTGTCCTGTCTTCAATCCCTAGTGCAAAAAAAAAAAAAAAAAAAAACAAGAATAAGAAGAACACAGGTCATAGAGTTACTGAGAAGATTATGAGAGATAAGGTGTGCCAAGCACTTAAGACAGTACCTGACATATGGTAAACACTCAGATACTTACTATCATTATCATTATCCATATTCAGGACACTCCCTTGAATCCTTTCGGGTCTTTGGCTTCTGGCTTATAGTCTACCTCTCTAAACACTCCTCCCACTACCATCCTAAGTGAGCATTCCTCCAACATGCCAACCTCTCCACTGGACCTAGCTGTCACCCCTGGCAACTCCACATACAGGATGACAATTCTCTTACACTGACATAGTTGTTGGATTGTTGACTTTTTGCACACCTATGGCTATAACATAGGAATAGATTAGTGTATAGAAAGCCCAGGAGGAAGGTGGATATGGTGTTGCACACTTGTAATCCCAGGGACTCGGGAGGCTGAGGCAAGTTCCAGGCCAACCTAGGAAATTTACCAAGACCCTGTCTCAATTTTTCTTTAAATAATGACTGGTGGTATAGCTCAGTGGTAGAGTGCCCTAGGTGGAATCCCTAGTGTTGCAAAACGAAGGAAAGAAGGAAGGAGGGAAGAAGGAAGAGGAAAGGAAGAAAGGAGAGAAAATTTTTTTGTCATTTTCCATATGGAAGTTTCCATTAGCTTGATATGATAGTGTACTCTTCTGCCACCACTCAAACAATCAACAAGTCTCTTATGTATGACAGGGTCCCCAGAAGATAAAGGCAGAGAAAGGAAAGTGAGGGCTGGCTGCAGATGCTAGTTTTACTAGCACAAGATAAGGGTAAACATTTTATGACTACACAAGGAGAGGAAATTACAGCTGCATTCTTTCTGGCAGCAAGGAGAGAGTGAGAGGTCAGTGATCCATACACTAGAGTAAAAGTCAGGAGACTGAGAGGCAAATGCTGCACATAGAAGCTATTTGACATGAAATATCTTTACAAAGGCTGTTCTCTGACTGATGAGTCAGGAACAATCCTCTGCACGAATGCACCCCTACGTGCCAAGAAGTGCATCAAGCCAATGGCTCTGAGGGTAAGGCTTGCAAGTTAGAGCTCACACCACACCCCTTCACTTGAAGTAGCTGTGCTTATCTACTCTGTTTATTTGGACTTTAACTTACAATGATAAGTTAAACCCTTTTTTGTAAAAAAGGGTTCTAGTGCTAAACCTCTGTTATTTCCCTTAGTAGATAACTACACCTTTTTCTTTCCATAGAATCCAATTGGCATGGAGGTGTGGTGATCACCCTCAAATTCCTCTCGACTTATTACATCTTGTGTCCTTCAATCTCTAAGGTTACGTTCTTTCTTCTGTTCATGGTTAATGCCTCTATTCAAGCTTCATTCCATCTCTTATTTCCTCTGAGCCTTTATGCCATCAATTTTCCTTTCTCCTGTTATGTGGAAGTATATTAAATTGCTGTTTGCAACATTGGTATTGGAACATTGGCAATTTTCATATGGTTTAATCTAACACCTCTCAGTCTTTTTCTTCCTTTCTATTTCTCTCCTCTCCCCCCTCCCCGCTGATATTGGGGACTAAGTCCAGGGGTACTTTACCACAGAACTAACCCCAGCTCTCTTTTTTTTCATAACTTTATATTTTATTTATTTATTATGTGGTACTGAGGATGGAACCCAGTGCCTCACATGTGATAGGCAAGCACTCTACCACTGAGCCACACTCCCAGCCCCCAATCCCCAACTCTTTTTATTTTTTGAGACAAGGTCTTGCTAAATTGCCCAGGTTGACCTCAAATTTGCAATCCTCCTATCTCATCTTCCCAAGTAGCTGGAATTACAGGCATGCATCCGACTAGTCTTTTCTCCTCATTCAAAACCAATCACAGCAGTTTAGTAGAGAACACCTGTAATTCCAATGACTGGAAAGCCTGAGGCAAGAGGTTTGCAAGTTTGAGGCCAGCCTCAGCAATTTAGCAAGACCTTATCTCAAAACAAAAAATAGCCAGGTGCAGTGGTGAACACCTGTAATCTCAGGAATTTGGGAGGTAGAGGCAGGAGGATTGTAAATTTGAGGTCAGCCTCAGCAAATTAGGGAGGTGCTAAGTAATTTAGTGACACCCTGTCTCAAAATAAAGAGGCTGGGGTTGTGGCTCAGAGGTAGAGCACTCGCCTGGCATGTGTGAGGCATTGAGTTTGATCCTCAGCACCACATAAAATAAAACAAAGATATTGTGTCCACCTATAACTAAATTTAAAAAATTAAAAGGACTGGGGATATAGCTCAGTGGTAACACAACTCTGGGTTCAATCCCCAGTACCAAAAATAAAGGACTGTGGATGTAGATTAGTTGTAAAGTGTACAAAACAAAAACAATTACAACCAAATATCCTTGTGTATGTTTTTTTCCCCTAAACTCACACCTAAACATCTGCCTGAAAATAAACTCTTCCCCAGGTATGTTTATATATCTCTATTGACAATTCATCCAACAAATATTAACCAAGAGTCTAGCATGCTCATGAAATGTTTATTCACTCATTCAACATATACTTCTGAGTCCATATACTGTGTCAAACATTATTCTAAGCACTTAGAATATATGGGTGGGAACAAAGCAAAGACTCATGCAATCTTAGAGCTTGTATTCTAGTAGAAGTGGGAAGGAGAGATAAATGATAAAGAAATAAGTAAGAGAACCATATGGCATGTTAGAAAGTGGTAGATGCCATGGAAAAGGGAGAATATAGAACAGGATAAAGGAGATTAGGATTGATGGGAGGAGGAGCTGTAATTTTATTCATTTGTTGGTTCATTGGTTTTGCACATTTGTTGGTTTGGCAGTGCTGAAGACTGAACCCAGGACTTTATACATGCTAGGCAAGTGCTCTATAACTGAGTTACATCCCCAGCCCTAGAGACTATAATTTTAAATATGATGGTCACTGTTGGCCTTTTGGAGGTGACAATTAAGCAAAAACTTGAAGGAGGGGACATACCATGGATATATTGGGGGCAGTGTTTCTGGAAGAGTGAACAATGGGTGCAAAGGCACTAAGGCAGGAAAGCTAAAGGACCAAGGGGGAGGGGATAAGGATATAAAGGTAACAAAAATCAAGACTGTGTAGCATCCAGGTGCGGTGGTGCAGGCCTATAATCCCAGCACTTTGAGAGGCTGAGGCAAGAGGATTTCAAGTTTGAGGCCAGCTTGAGCAATTTAGCAAGGCCCTAAGCAACTTAGATGCTATCTCAAATGTAGGGAAAAAAATTAGCCAGGCATGGTAGCACATGCCTGTAATCCCAGCAGCTCAAGAGGCTGAGGCAGGAGGATTGTGAGCAAAGCTAGCCTCAGCAAAAGCGAGGTGCTAAGCAACTCAGTGAGACCCTGTCTCTAAATAAAATACAAAATAGGGCTGGGGGTGTGGCTCAGTGGTCAAGTGCCCCTGAGTTCAATCCCCAGTACCAACTGCCCCCCCCCCCAATTAAGTGGCTGGGATTCAGCTCAGTGGTAAAGTGCCCCTGGGCTCAATCTCTAATATTATTAATAATAATAATGTCTTTATATTAATTATCTATTGTTGTATAACAAACTGCCATAAAATTTAGCCATTGAAAACAATACACAGGTATTCAAGAGTGGCTTGGCTATTAGTTCTGGTTCTGGGTCTCCAGAGTTTGCAGTAATCTGAGGTCTGGGCCTGAAGATCCCCTTCTAAGGTGGATTACTCACAGGGCTGGCAAGCTGGTGGTATCTGTTAGGGGAGGGGGAGAAGAAGAGAGGGAAAAACCCAGTTTCTCCCTGTGTGGGCCTTTTCATATCTTATTTGGGTATCCTCATGACATGATGCCTGGTTTCTCCCAGAGTAACCAACCTAACAGACAGAAGGCAGAAAATCACAATGCTTTTTATGACCTAGCCTTGTAAGTCACACAACATCGCTTCCATCAGTATTTTTTCTTGTTTGAGGCTGTGTCTCACTATGGTGCCCAGACTAGTTTCATTTTTGTTGTTTTTGTTTTATGTGGTGCCAGGGATGGAACCCAGGGCCTCTCACCCACTGGACAAGCACTCTTCCACTAAGTTGGATCCCCAGTCCATGATCCTGGCTTACTTAATGAACTCTGTGGACAAAAATATGCTTTACTTTTCCTTCTGTGATTTTAACAAAAATGGTGAGGGACAAGATACTGCTACTTCTTCTGAATACAGAAAAATTGCTATGTAGCCAGGCATGGTAAAGCACGCCTATAATCCCAGCAACTCAGAATACTGAGGCAGGAGGATCATAAATTCAAAGCCGACTTCAGCAATTTACCAAGACTCTATTGCAAAATAAAAAGAACTGAGGATGTAGCTCAGTGGTAAAGCATACCTAGCTTCAATACCTCCACCTCCCCACACCCCCCCAAAAACCTTATTGTCTAATAGCTGTAGTAACATCCTTTCTAAAAGCTATTTTTAAGCCAGCTGTGGTGGCATGTGCCTATAATTTCAGCAAATCAAGAGGCTGAGGAAATAGGATGACAAACTTGAGGCCAGCCTCAGCAACTTAGGGAGGCCCTGTCTGAAAATAAAAAAAAATAAAAATAAAAAGGGATGGAGGTGTAGCTTGGTGATACAGTGCTCCTGGGATCCATCCCTAGTACTGCAAAATAAATAAATAAATAAAACTTAAAACTAAAACTATTTTTATATTTTTATAGACTGATGTCCAAGTTGGCCTTGAACTTCTGGACTCAGGGATAGCCTTAGCCTCCAGAGTACCTGGGATAACAAATGTGTACCACCACACCCAGCTCACTTGCACTCATTTGTACCATATTCTACAACTTAACACAGGTCAGCTCTAGTTCAATGCAGAAAAGAAATACACAAGAGCATGACTAGCAAGAGAGGAAGAACATTAGGGGTCATCCCAGTAGCCAGCACTGGACCTTTTTTAGGTAATTATAAATCTATAGCTTTTACTTAGAGTGAAATGGGAAGCTAGTGAAGAAATCTGAGCAGAGAAATTATCTGATTTATGTTTTAAGAGTATAACTCTGTTTGCTGTGTGAATAGATAGGAGAGGGACGAGGAAATAAGCTAGAAGACCAATGGGGAGGCTATTATATCACAAGAGAGAGATGACTTGATGGAGTAAAGTAATAGTGGAGTTGATGAGAATTAGTGATATTCAGGATATATATATATATATATATATATATATATATATATATATAAATTTTTATTAGTTATTGATGGACCTTTATTTATTTACTTGTTTATACATGGTGCTGAGAATCGAACCCAGTGCCTCACACATGCTAGGCAAGTGCTCTACCACTGAGTCATAACCCCAGCCCCTCAGGATATATTTTGAATACAGCAATTATAGGATTTGCTGATGTACTGGATGTGTGATATGAGAGAAAAGAATTAGGGATGGCGCCAAAGGTTTTGGAAGAATTATAATAATGAATTTGATATAGACCTTGCTGTAAATGAGTTTGTACCACAGAAGAGAGAGGGCACATGAAAGAAAAGTGGTGCAGGACTAATCACACACACACCTGGGATAAGAAACAGGATTATTGTCAGGAGCCTGACAAGGCTGCTCTGCACAAAGAGAGGGACAGCAGAAGCATTAAGGAGGGAGAGCAGCAGCAACCCCTCCTTGAATGCTACCTTTTATAGGCTAGAATCATGGCAGTGCGCTAGGGGCGGGTTTAGCCTTGACTGACATAGTAAACCTCCCTGATCTTGTAGAAGGCAAGTTTGTTTCTTGGGAACAGAGACAGGCGGTTTTCCTATCTCTCAGAGGGGGAACAGAGAAATCAGCATGTCCCTTTATCTTCTCAAGGAGAGAACAGGGAAACCAGTATGTCCCCATCTCAGGGGCCAGTAAGTTGTCTCCTATCTCTCAGTGAGAGGATAGGGAGAGACTGGCATGTCTCCAGGGCAGCAGGTTTTATCTCAGGCTAGTTTCTATTCTTGGGAATAAGAACAGTATTCATAAAGTGGGGGTAGGGAAAAGGAAGATGGCTGCAATTATGCTAACAGCACATACACCAGTAACTATACCACGTGGCAGAAAGCAATTTATTCCATAATAAAGCACCAAACTTATATGCCAAGTAAGATGAAAAAGTTCTGAAGACATTTGGTGGAGATGGTTGCACAACAATGTAAATGTGCTTAATGTCAATGAAGCGTACACTTAAGAATATGTTGCAATGGTAAAATTTCATGTGCATGTTACTATAATAAAAATGATGCTGGGCTGAGGCTATAGTTCAGCATGTGTGAGGCACTGGGTTCAATCCTTAACACCACATATAAATGAACAAATAAAATAAAGGTATTCTGTCCATCTACAACTACAAAAAAAAAAAAAGATTCTATAAAAAAATTCAAGTGCCAAAATAGTTCAGAAGATGAAGAGATAATCTTTAGCCAGGGGAATTAGAGAAGACTTTGTGTAGGGACAGGCTGAATAGACTAGAATAGACCTAGGCAAAGGGAGCAGTTTGAACAAAATAATGAAAAGCAGGAACCCTGGGAACAAGACAGGTGAGAGTAAACATAAAGCTAAAGAGGTGCTATTTTTTTGTGTGTGTGGTGGGGTACTGGGAAATGAACCCAGGGGTGCTCTACCACTGAACTGCTTCCCAAGCCCTATTTATTTATTTATTTATTTATTTATATTCTGTGTGACAGCCTAAATTGCCAAGTCTGACCTCAAACTTGCAATTCTTCTGTGTCAGTCTCCCAAGTTGCTGGGAATATAGGTGTGTGTCACCACCTAGGTTTTAAGAAGTTTTAATATTTTTTCTTTTTCTTTCTTTCTTCTTTTTTGGGCAAGGGGTGGGGAGTATCAGGGGTTGAACTCAGCGGGGCTTAATCCCTGAGTCACATCCCCATCCCTTTCTAAATTTTTTTTTTTTAGTTGTAGATGAACACAATATGTTTTCTTTCTTTCCTTTCCTTTTCTTTCCTTCTTTCTGTGGTGCTGAGGATCGAACCCAGTGCCAGCAAGTACGTAATCACTGAGCTACAACCCCAGCTCTCCTCATCCCTTTTTAAACAATATATATATATATTATTGGTTCTTTTTAGTTATACATGACAGAATACTTTT
The DNA here is from genome assembly GCF_047511675.1 of Marmota flaviventris. Lineage (NCBI taxonomy): Eukaryota > Metazoa > Chordata > Mammalia > Rodentia > Sciuridae > Marmota > Marmota flaviventris. The sequence continues at coordinate 106,718,280 of NC_092518.1, forward strand.
AAAAATATATTTTTAGTTGTCAATGGACCTTTATTTTATTTATTGATACATGGTGATAAGAATTTAACCCAGTGCCTCTCACATGGTAGGCAAGTGTTCTCCACTGAGCCACAGCCTCAGCCCCTTAATACATTTTGACATAATATAAAAGCATGGAATATATCTTGTTTTAATTCAGTTCCCAATACCTCTCCTTCACCTTCACTCCTCCTACCCCTACTTTCTTGCTTCTACTGACCTTTCTGTCATTTACCATACTTATTTTTTTTAATTAATTACTTGTGGATGTACTCAATGGTGAGATTTACTGTGGTATATTCATATACATACATAGGAAAAGTATGTCAGATTCATTCCATTGTCTTTCCTTTTCCCATCCCCCACCCTTCTCTTCATTCCCCTTTGTCTACTCCACTGAACTTGTATTCTTTTTTTTTCCCCAAAAAATCAATTTAATTTTGAAAGCCTTACATTCACACTGCACGTGCAATAATGGTGTCAGTTAACTATTTTAGAGGGTATAAAACTGAATACAACCCAGTCCTTGATCTCCAAGAGATTCACAACTTTGTAGGTAGGAACCAGATCACTATTATGTAAGCTCTATTACTTGTCAAAACAGATTAAAGTTGTACACATATTATTTTGAGAGTCCTGAAAAAGATGATTTATTTTTATTCTCTAATATCATTTTATCAATGTTTTTACCTTCTACACTTTATTATTATATTTATTTACCATGAAAGGAATATAACTGTGATTCTTATTTTGAGAACTCTCACATTCAGATTTTGACATTTTATTAAGTTCAGTGATGATAAAGATGCTGATGGTAGTACTGGATACTCTCCAGTTCTGCCCATTCTTTTTCCTCTGGCTGTATATTGCATGAGGCTAAACTTCATGGCTTATTAATAAATGGGCATCTCCCCTCTGGCTTCCACTCAGATTAGGCCAGAGGTTCCTGCAGAAGATGGAATGACTGTATTCTTTTTTAAATCCCCCCTCCTTTTATTGTGGGTTAGCTTCCACATGTTGAGAGCCACAGCCGAAGGGGCCCCAGCAAACTTCCAGCTGCCAGCAATCCAGCTGCCGGCTGATGATTGGCTCACAGCGGCCCCAGCAACATCTAGCTGATTGGCTCCTCGGCCCCAGCAACATCTAGCTGATTGGCTCCTCTGCGGTGATGCTCATTGGACTGTTTCCCTGCCCTTTCAGACCACGGAGCTGCTCATTGGGGGACTTTTTGGCTCTGCCCACGTGACCCAGCCAATCGGCCTCAAGAGCAGGAGGTTTGTGGGAGGTGGAGAAGAAGCTTGGGGGGGAGAGAGAGGCTTGAAAAAAAGCCGGTGGTGGCAGTTGAGGCTCTGAGGATTTTTCCTGAGGAGCTGTTTTGTTTGGTGTGTGGTTCTAAAAATAAAGTTAGTTTCTTTTGACAAGTGGCTCCTGATTGTGCCCAGCCAGACTGCGGCATCCACATATCAGAGAAAACATTCACCCCCAGCACTTGTTAATTTTTATTTTGAGACAGGGTCTTCCAAAGTTGCTTTGGGCCTTGCTAAGTTCATTTAACATGCTAGTGGTACTTAGGACATTTCCCTTAAAATATTCACAACTCATACACTCGCCTTAAGAGTCCAAGTTCCTCAAACATAAACTTATAGTCAATCTGACAGTCCTATATTTGAAATAAACTCGGGGTATGATCAGCATTTTATGTACAATGACTTCCTGTTTTCTTTCTTCTTTCTCCTCTAATTTTTTCTTAACTCCTATCTCTTCCTTTCTTGTCATTCCTTTCATTTTTGTCCCCATGGGATTCTAATCTCAATTTCCTTATTTATTGGCCAGACGATACTGGGATAGTTATTCTCTCTGGGCCTCAGTTTCCTCTGTAAAGTGGGTTTAATAAGAGAGTGCTTACCTTACCGGATTGTTAAAATTACAACAAAGAACATGCTATATGCCTAGCACATAGTGCCTGGTCTACAGTAAGAACTGAACATGTTCGACCTCTTCTCCCTTCTCTTTTCAATCCTTTTTTCCCTTTATTCCTCAACCCTAGCGTCCAGCAGGTAATGAGGCATGTGAAAAAAAATCCTCGAGGCTAAAAGAGGAAACGGCGGAGCTAGGGGCGGGGACTGCGAGGTGCTCACTGCGCATGTGCGCCCGCTTGGGCAGGTTCTGGTTTCCAGCTGGGGGGGGGGGGAGTAGAGTGGGGGGTGAAAAGGACTTCGTTTTTTCTGGCTGCCCCCTTCCGGCTCCGGGAAGTGGAGGGACCTTGGCGGCGTCCTGAGCGGGCGCGGAGCTAATCGAGGGACGCCTGGGCCGTACGGGTAAGTTCGAAAATGGCGGAGGGGGGAAGAAGGAGGAGCTTTGCAAGGCTGACCTCCCAGCCGGAAGGTGGGAAGGAGACGGTCAGGGCCCAGTGGCCAGAGCCTGGCCAAGGAGGACGGACTGCGCCCGAGGCCTCTTGGAGGCCCTGAAGTGAACACACTTCGGGTTCCCCGACTCGCGGTTTCTCCGAGGGACGGGCTAGCTGGTGAAGGCTAGTGAGAGACTCGAAGGAACTTCCGTTTCCTTCTAGGCAGGGGCCCGGCCGCAGAGCGGAGTTGGCATTTCCAGATTGGGGCTCGGGCCGCCCCTCCTCTGGGACCCTCCCCTCAGGACCGAGCTGATCGCCGCCGGCGGTTAGGGCCCGCTTTCTTGGCGCGGTGGGTACTGCTTGTGCGGGCTTTCCTTCCTCCTCCCCCCCCCCCCTTTGCCTTTTCTCCCCTCCCCTCCCTTTTCCCCACCCTTCCCCTCCCCTCGGGCCAGGCGCTGCTAGGGAGGGCGGGAAGGCCGCGCCCGCCAGCCCGCGGGGGATGCCCGACTGGGGCTACTGGTCCGGGTTCCCAGGACCGCAGAAGGAAGGCGGTGGATTGGTGGGTGGGTAACTTCATGCCTTGGGGTTGGCGTCTTTGAAACCTAGACATTTACGGTAGATGAAGTCTGAGAACTTTTTAAAAAATATGATCAAAGGGACCCCCCCTTCCCAGTCAATGTCTGGCACGTATGGAGTAGGGTGGAGCGTGTCTGGCGGGGGCATGTGAAACAGAAAGAATAGAGGCCAAAGAGCTTCCGGAAGAGGAAATTAGCTAGTAATTCTTTCCAACCTTTGCTGTCCTCGCCACCTTCCCAGCATATTCTCTGAAACAAAATGTCAATTTGACTTTCATTTTCAGTATTTTAATTCCACAATTCACTTAAATTGTTTTTTTTTTTTTTTGAGGGAGGGGAGTACTTGTTGCCCAAATAAGCAATAGCCCTCTTCACCCCCCACCAAAAAGAAAAAAGAAAAACGTCAATCAAAGCTTTGTAAAAACCTATTCGATTTTAATCATCTACTACTTTGCCTTCAAATATAATTATGTCAGTAGTTCTGTTTCCACTATACCTTGATAGTTAATAACTCATAGAAATTATTTTTTCAAGTAAAACAGGAGGTTGCAATTGTATTCCTTTATTTCTTCTTTTCTTCCCCTTAATATTTGTTACAGCCAGTTCAAGAGAACACTGTTCCAGACGGCCATTTTAGAATTATAACATTTTAGAGTTGAAAAGGATCTTAGCTCAACCCTTTTGTTTTACAAAACAGAAAATAAGGCTCAGGATTTCATTACTTGCCTAAGGCTACTTTAGTTAAATTAGAACTCTGGTTGTCTGGTTCCTTGGCCACCACTCCTGTGCTATTGCTTCACATAGCCTCCAAGCACAAAAATTAAAATGTATTCAAGTCAACAGTTCTCAAAACTATACTACTTTGTGCCAGTGACTGCTCTGCCTTCAGTGTATTTAACATGAATGTGAAGTTGGTGCTCAGATTTTTTTTTGAAGTGAAAAATTTAGGTTAAGATGATTTATATAACATAGACACAGGCACATACACATATGTATACTTGTTCAGATAATGTCTTGAAAGACACACAGGAAAAATGTTAACAGTGGTTACTTATGGAAGACACACAGGATGGGAGACTTTGCACTTCACATGTGGCCTAATGTACGTTTAAATTTCTTTAAAACAAGTTTTAAAATTCACACACATCTATATGCATTATCAACATAAGTAAGTATATGCCATTGTTATGTACGTGTATGTATGCATATATTCATATGTATTAGTATATTAATGATTTGTACTCTAAAATGCAGTATGGTTTATGTCAGCTCAGCTAACAAAGCAGGCTCAATTATGGGGTGCTCATGTTTCTTCTGTTTTGTCTTATTGTTCCTTGTTAATATAACATAGCAAAAATGATACGTATTTTTAATACATACATTAATAATATGTATCTTTACAAAATGTGCTCAATTTCAAATTTTTTTAAAATGAAGCAAACTAACATTTAGAATATCAAATTTGACACCATGAAAGAAGTCTGAATTATAGAATCTTTGTGGATAAGAATTAATTTTTAAAATGATTTAGGGCTTGTGATGTGGCTCAGTGGTAGAGCACTTGCCTAGTATATGCAAAGCCTGGGCCCCAGTACCACCAAAAGAAAAGAAAGTTAACACTGGAAAGATGCCCAGTGATTAGGAGTTTAGTTTTCTTGCTTTTTCAAATATATTAATTAAGATTCAAAGACAAAAAAGTGAATTGCCCAAAGTTAATAATAAATAATTAATAATATCTAATTATTAGTGAAACTTAGACTGGGATCTAGGTTCTAGTCTGGTGCCCCTGGTACTAAACCTGTAATTTTATTGCTTTCTAGTGCATTCAGTGATTCCAGCTAGTCTAACAAAGTAATGGGGAAGGTTAGGCCAATTTCAATGGGCAATAATTATTGTAATTAATGTACCAGTTCATTTGTATAGTGCTTGAAATATTTTTATGAATGTAAATGTTCCCTTGACATTACATTATAAAATTAAAATACTCTATATTAAATGCCTGGACACCCCAAATGTAAAATAATGAGATTTTGCTGTTTTTGTTTAATATTTAAGTCTGGTAGCTAGGGCCTGGGGCGGGGGAAGCTATTATTTATAGAATAAAATTTACTAAGTGTCTGGGGGGGGGGGGCATTGTGCTTTTTGGTAGAATTTCCAGGATGAATATGGTAAAATAGATGTCCTTGTTATCTTGAGACTCAAGATAATCATTAGCTGTCTATTCTTAAATTTTATCTCTCTGGGGTAATCTGGTAATGGTATTATAAAATGTAATCTGTTAGCAATTTTAAGGTCACTGTGTGAATAGACTTGAGACAGAAACAGAATTGGTAAAATAAAAATAAAGTTATATTGAACAAATATATGATATAGTGGAAAGTACCTTGGATAAAATGCAACAGGACCTATGTTTTTGTCTTGACTTTTGTTTTCAGTTAGCCATAGAATTGTGTTTCTTAGCACTTTCATGTTTCTTTTTCTTTTCCTTTCACAACGTGATATGTTTATTCTACTGAATTCAAAACATATAAAGGGTATTTGAATATTTTTAAGTTATAAAAGAGATGTGTTATAGAAACTTTATGAACTTTGGAATAGGACAAGAATTAAGATCATACTGTATATAGATTGTTTTGATTCTTTTTTTCCCAATCAGCATTCTGTAGTGAACATTTCCTGTCCAGAAAACCCTTTCAAAAATAGTTTTTATCCTATATTATTCTCTGTACCACCTGTAAAATAACAGATTTAATGTACTCAATTTCAAAGATCAAAAATCTATTATTTTTTTTCGTTTATTATCTCAGATTTTATTTTTTTAAAATGCCTTGTATGAACCAGGCATGATGGCACATGCCTATGTCAGTCCCAGCTACTACTCAGGAGACTAAAACAGGAGGATCACTTGAACCCAGGAGTTTGAGACCACCTGGGCAACAAAGCAGGACCCTGTCTCCCCCACAAAAAGTCTCTTAACAATATCAAATCTATTTGCAGTAAATATCTTTTTTATGTTTATTTTTTTAGTTTTAGGTGGACACAATATCTTTATTTTATTTTTATGTGGTGCTAAGGATTGAACCCAGTGCCTCACGCATGGTAGACAAGCGCTCTACCTCTGAGCCACAACCCCAGCCCTACAGTAAATATCTTAAAGGGTCAAAAAATTAAGAACAAGGTGGAGGCCTGGCATGGGGGTACATGTCTGTAATTGCAGCTATTTGGGAGGCTGAAGCGGGAGGATTGCAGGTTGGAGCCAGCCTTGGCAATATAATGAGACCCTGTCTCAAAATAAAAATATAAAGGTCTAGAGATGTAGCTCAGTGGTGGGGCATCCTTGATTAAGTCCCCAGTATCATACACTCAAAAAAGGTGGAGATACAAAACTTGATAATTTGAGGTTTATTTTCATGTTCTAGGACTGGGGATGTGACTTAGTGGTAGAGTACTTAGTTAGCATAGATAAAGTCCTGAGTTCAGTACCCAGCACACCAAGAAAATAAAAATAAATAAATTTCACATGCTAGGTATTTAAGTTTTAATTTGTTAGAGGTACAAGTAATACATGTTTCTATACTGTGTTAAAAGCTGTTGAGCTGGATACCTATAATCCCAGCAACTCTGTAGGCTGAGATTGGAGAATTGGAAGTTTGGGGCTGGCCTGGGCAATTTGGTGAGACCCTGTCTCAAAAATAAAATAAAAAGGGCTGGGGATGTATGTAACTCAGTGGTACTTATCTAGCAGTGTGAGGCCCTGGTCCAATCCCCAATACTACAAAACAAAAGTAAAACATTACAGATTTTAGTTATTATCAAAGGGTAATATGGTGAAAAGAGGATGGGCTATATAATTATCCAAACCTATCCATTGAATTTTGGAAATTTTTAACATGCTTAGTAGATTAGAAAAAATATTTACATGTAGCTAAATATTTAACTGTAACATGGGACCAAGGAAAATGAATATTCGTTTGTACATAGTGTTTGATACTCATGAATGTTAAATATGTTCTATTTTAATTTGGTTTGTAGTCTCTTATTGTGGTACAATTTGCTTTGTTTATTTTAAAATTCTGCCTAGGCAGAAAACAAACCTAACTGTTCAAATATAGACAACAGAATGGCATTCAGATAGAGCTAAATATTTTTAATATGAAAAAAGAAAAGATGTAGGCTCTTATCCAGAACTTGTTTTAATGAAAGTGAGACTGGTAGGATAGGGAAAGAGGGTCAGGGGAAGAGCAAAGTGGAGGTACCAGGAATAAAATTGATCAAATGATGATATGTACATGTACAGATATGCCACAATGACACCCACTCTTCTTTATAATTATTATGCACCAATAAAAAAAGACTTGTTTCAGCTGGGCACAGTGTACCTATAATTTCAGCTACTTGGGAGACTGAGGCAGGAAGATCACAAGTTTGAAGCCAGCCTTGGCAACTGAGACCCTGTCTCAAAATAAAAAGTGATGAAGGTGTAGCTCAGCCAAAGTGTGCTTGCCTAGCATGGGCAAAGCCCTTGGTTCAATTCCCAGTACTGAAAAGAAAAAAAGAATACTTTCATTCTGAGAATTATGTAGGATAGATATTACCCAATTACTGAGTCATCCTTTAAAAGAACCTCAGCATGGCATTTGTGGAACAATCTCCTTGTAAGTACTGTATCCTAATCAGTCTGTCAGATTAAGTTCCAGTTCTGTGCCAGTAATCAGCTCTATTGCTTTAGTCAGATCTTAAACTTCTGTATGCCTTAGTTTCTATAAATCTATAAAAAGAGTGGTTTCTGCTATCCTGTTTAGCACAAACATAGACCATTATTGTGAAAAATTTTTTGCTTATGTCTATAAAATATAATGTTTTTATTTTTTCAGTTTAATTAATTCTGAGCAACCTGCCCCTTTTCTAAGAATTGTTTTAGGGAGGTTTTTGGCCATAGGTGGGTAGACTCTTTTGTTCTTGCTAGGCTCCACATTCATTATTTTTACAAGGCATTGAATGAACAGGTCAGAACTCCTGAGATAGCCATCACTCAGAAATATTTTTCAACAAAATCAGGAACTTCACCTAATCCCCCCTTCTATTTTAAAACCTGATGATCAACAAGGTCAAGTCAATTTACAATTGCTCCTCTCTCATTTGAGTTGCTCAGAGGTAGTTATCTAAGTAGCAAGCTGGGAGAAATTCTCATGATAGACAAAAAGATAAGAACCAAAGAGCGTATCTGTCCTCCTCCTTGCTGTAATATATGAAAATTATCTTCAGTCAATGAAAAGCGAAAACCTTGCAATACCAGGCCCTGATATTCAGTGTTTACTAAGCTAATGAATTCGTAGATGAAGAAAGCATTGTGACACAGCAAATAGCCAAATAATGCTCCCAGTCTGATAGGAAGGATTGTACAAGGGTCCCCTTACTAATGAAGAGTCCAGCTGCTGCTGCTTTTTTTTGCGGCTTGAACCCAGGCGTGCTTTACCACTGAACCATATCCCCAGCCCTTTTTATTTTTTGAAACAGGTTCTTGCAAACTTGCTGAGACTGGCCTTAAACTTGTGATCTTCCTGTTTGAACCTCCTAAATCACTGAAATTGCAAGCGTGCACCACTATACCCAGCTTTGCTTATTTCTCTCCCCCCCACACTTTCCCCCTCTCCCTGCCCCCCCCTTCTCTTTCTTTTCATACCAGGGATTGAACCCGGGGCACTTAACCACTGAGCCACATCCCCAGCCCTTTTTTATATTTTAATTTTATTTAGAGACAGGGTCTCACTGAGTTGCTTAGAGCCTTGCTAAATTGCTGAGGTTGGCTTTGAACTCTAAATCCTCCTGCCTCAGCCTCCCAAGCTGCTGGGATTACAAGAGTATGCCACTGTGCCCAGCTGCTTATTTCCTTTGATTAGGATATGTATATGCTGGATAAAATTTAGAAAATTGGGGCTGGGATGTTGTAGAGCACTTGCCTAGCACAAGCAAGACCCTGGGTTCAATCCATAGCACTATTTAAAAAAGAATATAATGTCAGATTACCTCTAGAAAAACTGTATTCCTTTTTTTTTTTTTTTTTTTTTTTGTCAGTGATTGTTGGGTGTTGGGGACCAAATAGCCGGGGCCTCATGCATACTAGACTATCACTCTACCACTGAGTTACATCCCCACCCCGAGATGTACCAATTTTTAGTTCTATCAGGGGAAAGTGCCTGTTGTTGCTTACCTTCCCCACCTTTGTGATTTGTTTTTTGTTGATAGTGAAAGGTCATCTTTGTTAAATAGAATAAAAATGGTATCTTTTAAAATGTTCATTTCTTTTTTTTTCCAACTGTAGTTGAACACAATATTTTATTTTATGTGGTGCTGAGGATCAAACCCAGAGGGCCTTGCACGTGCTAGGCGAGCACCCTACCACTGAACCACAACCCCAGCCCAAATGTTCATTTCTTTCATCACTTATGAAATTTAATATTTTTATGTATAGTTGCTGACCATTCATACTTCGCATTCATAAATTTGTCTATTTCTATCAAGGTGTTCATCTTTTTTTTTTTAAGATTTGTAAATGTATTCATGCTGAGACTTCTTTTGGTACCTGAGATTGAACCCAGGACACTTAACCCTTAAACCACAACCTCAGTTCTTTTATTTATTATTATGAGACAGGGTTTCACTAGGTTTAGGGCCTTGCTGTATGCTTCTGCTTAAGACTATTACTGGCATCAGATGGGTGCCGTGTGGTGCATGCCTATATAATCCCAGTGACTAGGGAAGCTGAGACAGAATTGCAAGTTTGAGGCCAGCTTCAGCAACTTAGTGAAAATCTGTCTCAAAAAAAAAAAAAAATTAAAAAGGGCTATGGATATAGCCTAGTGGTAAAGTGCCCCTGGGTTCAATCCCTAGTACGTACGTACGTACATACATACATACATACATACATAAACAAACAAATAAATTTTAAAAGCATGTGTAGGAACATACAAATAGGGTTTGTTTTGTTTTGTACCAGGGATTGAACTCAGTGGCGTATAACTATTGAGCCTCATCCTCAGACCCTTTTATTTTTTATTTTGAGATAGGGTCTTGCTTAGTTGCTTAAGTCCTCGCTAAGTTGCTGAGCCCGGTGTTGAATTTGTGATCCTCCTGCCTCAGCCTCCCAAGCCAGAGAAGTTTCTTGAAGGATATTTTCTAAAGTGTTGAACGTCTGGTTTGTAGGATTCTCCCTGTTTCTCTTAAAAAGTACAACAGTTGTTTGTATTAAAGATTGGGTTAATAGCCTTCTTGAGATTTTTTTTTCTATCTGCTCTGATTTTAACAATGGTTTTTAACTGAGTTTTGAATAAGCATAAGTGGTGTTATGGTTCCACTGTTTTTACTGTAAATGGTTTGTTTTGGAATCAGTGACAACGGTTTAATGATTGTTGTAAATTGTCTTAAGTTCTGAACAGTTTTCAATTAAATGGAATAGGATATAATAGTAATTAGTAATGAATTCTTGAGCCAGAAACAAGTTGGCAAAGATCGAAGGGAATCTGAACAAATTTGAATAGTTATGATTTTCTAAATTAGGTATAGACCATGTAACTAATATTCCCTTTGTTGGTTCTCAGTGTGCCCTTTCAAATGCTTGCAGAAGTATGTTTAAAGGTCAAGCATATATTGTACACTGCACTATTGATTCCTTTATGTTACTGAGCTTGTGGACTAAATGCTTATTAATGCCATTCATTTATATTAATGGATCTCGTGCTTATTTATTTATTTGTGGTACTGGGGATTGAACCCAGGGGGACCCTACCACTGAGCTATATCCCCAGTCCTTTAATTTTTTTTTGTTGTTGTTGAGACAGGGTCTCACAGAGTTGCCACAGCTTGTCTCGAACTTGTGGTCCTCCTGCCTCAGCCTACCGAGTGGCTGGGATTCCAGGCATGTGCCATCAAACCCAGCTTAGTGCTTAATTTTAAAGAAGGAATGTTTTTGTTTTATATACATGTGTTTATTTACTTTTGTATATATGTATGTATGTGGTGCTGGGGATTTGAAGCTGGGGCACTGTATCACTGAGATACATCCCCAGCCCTTTTTATGCATGTATTTATTTTTATAATACTGGGGAGTGAACCCCTGGGGTGCTCTATCACTGAGCTACATCCCTACCCCTTTTTACTTTTTGAGACAGGATCACACTAAATTGCCAAGGCTGGCTTCAACCTTATAGTCCCACCCTACCAAGTAGCTGGGAATTGAACTCAAGGTAGGTAAGGGCTCAACCACTGAGCTATACCCCCAGCCAATTTTTAATTTATATATTTGTGTGTGTATGTTTAAAATATGCAACTTAATGTTTCTGTATATATAATAAAATGATTACTGCAGAGCAAATTAACATGTCCACCATCTCGGATTATTACCTTTTTTGTGGTGAGAGTGGGAAATAGCTTTTGATTTGACTAAATGTAATTAACCTTAAAAATATTTTGTTGACCAAAGTTAAAAGCAAATATCCTTTGTATTAATAATTTGTCTTGGGCTGGGGATGTGGCTCAAGTGGTAGCGCGCTCGCCTGGCATGCGTGCGGCCCGGGTTCGATCCTCAGCACCACATACAAACAAAGATGTTGTGCCTGCCGATAACTAAAAAATAAATATTAAAAATTAAAAAAAAAAAGTTTAAAAAAAAATAATAATTTGTCTTAAAGTTTTTGTTCATGTAAATGTATCATGTAAAAATGCCCTCCCTTTATTTTGGTGTTCCTGGGGATTGAACCTAGGACCTCACATGTGCTATAAACAAATGCTGTACCACTGAGCTAAACTCCAAGACCCAAAAGCTGAATTTTTAAAATGATATGTATGCCCTGTTTTTCAGGGCATATCATTTTTAAAGATCCAACTTTTATGTTATTATTTATTTCCATAGATAGATTTTCCAGATAACTACAACAAAGTACTTTTTTTGGTGGTGGTACTGGGGAACAGTGTGTACTGTGTAAATCAAAGTGCTGTTTCCTAATAGGGAACTGTCCATGACTAATACTTTAAGATAATTAAAAAGGGGATTAACCTCCATTGGGTCAGGGAAAATGCTGCTTATTTGTCAAGTGTCTTTACCCTGGATCTTCTACAGGGAAGAAAGAAGCTAAAGACAAAACTTGTATTATTTCTGCAAGTAATGAGCAAAAAAAAAAATGTCAAGATAAATTTTAAGTTATATGAGGATTTTTGATTAAAATGTACAAATTTTTTATGTTACTATGAAAAAATTTATGAATACTATATAAGTGGGTTTTTTTGTTTGTTTTTTGAGATGAGGTCTTACTGTGTTTCTCAGGCTGGCCATGAACTCCTGGGCTCAAGTGATCCTCCTGCCAAAGTCTCCCAAGTAGCTAAGACTACAAGTGCACACTAACATACCCAATTAAATACTGTAATATTTTTGAAATGTGACGCTATTATAGGTTTTTATCACTAAAAGAATTACAGTGTTTGTTTGGACTTCACATATTTCTTTATTTTGATCACATTTCCTGAAGGGTGTGATGGCGTAGTGCAGGAGGATCACAAGTTCAAAGCCAGCCTTAGCAATTTAGGCCCTAAGCAACTTAGTGAGACCTTCTCTCTATATAAAATACAAAAAGGGCTGGGGATGTGGCTTAGTGGTGGAGGGACTCTGGATTCAATCCCTGAACTGGGAAAAAAAAAGGGGGGGGGCTAACTTGATCACATTTCCTAGGAACAGTAGCATACAACTTTTAGTATCCACAGCAGTCTCAAGAGTCCAGGGAAGATGGTTGGTTGGATGTGGGATAACAGTGGCCTTATACAGGTGATTCAATATTTGTTATTTTGTCTAACATTTATTAAGCACTGTTGTGTTTCATACATTGCTATGGGCATTAGGAATACAAACGTAGTAAGATATAGTAGCCTTTGGCATAAGGGATCTTCAGTGCAACAAAGACATATACACATACATATCTATGTACATACATGCAAACATATGCACATGCAGAAATGATTAAATCTTGTTCTCACATAACTTGGGTAATCAGAAAACTATGTAGAGGATATTTAAAGGTACAAAGAGTTGTCATTCACTGGAGTTTTTTGTTGTTGTTTTTGTAGATGGACACAATATATTCATTTATTTATTTATTTGTATGTGGTGCTGAGGATAGAACCCAGTGCCTCACATGTGCGAGGCAAGCACTCTACCACTGAGCTACCGCCTTAGCCCCTCATTCACTGGAGTTTTGAGAGGAAAAATCAGCAAAAATGTCATAGATGAGTTTTTTAAATACATGTTTTCTGAGTTTTAAACAGATGCCTTTAATTACATAATGTATTTCAGTCAGCATAATAGTAATGGAATGTAAACTAGTCGGATTATGTTTCTTATATAACTCCTGTCATTTTTTTTTTGTTTGTTTGTTTCTGGTACTGGAGATTGAACCCAGGGGCGCTTTCCACTGAGCTATGTTCACAGACCTTTTTTTTAAATTTTATTTTGAGACAGGGTCTTACTAAGTTGCTGAAGCTAGCCTTGAATTTGGGATTACAGGAAAGAACCACCATACCTGACTAGGCCCTGGATTTTGATCCCTACCACTGGGGGGAAAATTACTTTCTTCACTATCTGGTACATATATAAAAACTACTTTTTAATTTTTTTTCTAAGATGCTAAGATAACTGAAATTCATGATATCATAAAATATCCTTTTTTTGTGTGGTACTGGGGATTGAATCCAGGGCTCCTGAATGCAAGGCAAGCATTCTACCTCTGAGCTATATACCCCTGCCCTAGATTGTTTTTTAAAGTTGCTTAAGCCAGTAGTAATTGACTCACAAATATCTTTTACCTAATTTTTTTCCACACTCAGCCTTGCATATGCAAGTGCTCTTATCACTGAGCCACACCCCCATCCCTCTTAAAACATTTTATTTTTTTAATGTTTATTTTCTAGTTGTAGTTGGACACAATATCTTTATTTTATTTATTTATTTTTATGTGGCGCTGAGGGTTGAACCCAGGGCCTCACACTTGGTAAATGAACACTCTACCACTGAGCCACAATCCCAGACCAAATCATTTTATTTTTTGAGAAAGGATCTTACTGTGTTGCCCAGACTAGTCTCAAACTTCTGGGTTCAAGTGATTCTTCTGCCTCAGCCTCCAGAGTAACTGGTACTATTAAGAGCACACTATCTTGCCCATCTTGTTATTTTCATCTTCATTTCAAATAATGCAGATTTTTTAATGAGGAAGCTTAATACTTAAATACATTTCTGAGTAGTGTTCTAATATTAAGTTTTTCTGTGCATGGGAATTTGTTTCTATTGCTTAACATTAGAGGGGTTTTTAAAATTCATTTAATCAAAGCTATTTTATTTTTTACACATAAGACTATTAATGTATTTTTAACATATAGCGAAAATGTCCTTTAAAATGAGGGGTCTTGTTTTTGTTTGTTTTTGAACTGGGGATAGAGCCCAGGTGTACATTACCACTGATCCATATCCCCAACCCATTTTTTTCTTTTTTACTTTTGAGACAGGGTCTTGCTAAGTTGCTGAAGCTGACCTTGAATTTGAAATCTTCTTGCCTCAGCCTCCTGAGTTGCTGAGATTACAGGTATGGGCCACCACACCATGCTTCTTCATTGTTGTTTTTGCTTTTTTTTTTTTTTTTTGAATGAGTATTTGATCCAGGGGCAGTTTACCACTGAGCTACATCTCTATACTTTTTATTTGTTTTGAGACAGGGGGATCTTGCTAAATTGGCAAGGCTAGCCTTGAACTTGTGTCAAAATATTCACACTACTGGAATACTATAGGTTAAAAGATTAATAGCACACCAGCATACATATAGACATACAAAGGAATGCTTTCCATTAAGACTGAGAATAAGGACAAAAATTAAAGGAGAGAGGCTTTTACATTACCAGAGGCAGTGAAATTTATGGCTTGTTTGTTTTGGTACTAGGAATTGAACCCAGCTACACTTTACCACTAAACTATATCTCCAACCCTTTTTATTTTATTTTGAGATAGGGTCTCACTGTGTTGCCCAGGATAACCTTAAGCTTGGGAGCCTCCTGCCTCGGCCTCTCAAGTAGCTGGGTTACAGGCACACACTACCACACCTGGCCCTTCTTTTTTTTAAAACAAATTTTACCTAATAGTTTATAAACATATAAGCTTTAGGGTAGACACCAATGTGAACAACTATCTAGGACTTCATAATTCAGGAACATAGCTTCAGGGCTTCATTAACATGGAAAGCTATTCCTTAAAAGCAGCCAATTGTTTTGATTTCTTAGAAGCTAGAAAAAAATGCACTTGGGCTGGGGATGTGGCTCGAGCGGTAGTGCACTCATCGGGCGTGCGCGGGGTGCTGAGTTCGATCCTCAGCGCCACATAAAAATAAAGATGTTGTGTCCATCGAAAACTAAGAAAAAAATAAATAAATACAAAGAAAAAAATGCACTTAAGAGTGATTTGTTAAATGAACAAATGCCTATTCTAGGTCATTGGCTCAGAGGTTTAAAAGCTTTAGATAGGGCAAAGGGGAAAAGGGAATGGAGGGTGCATAGGGGTAGGAAAGTTGGGGGAATGCGATGGTTATCATTACTCTAAGTACATGTAAGAAGACACAAAGGATGTGGCTCTACTTTGTGTACAACCAGAGATATGAAAAATTGTGCTCTATATGTGTAATATGAATTGGAATGCATTCTGTTGTCATATATAACAAATCAAAATTTTTTTAAGAAGCATGATTTGTGCTATTAGCAACGGAAGAACTACATTTGTAAATAAAAATACTGGGAATGTGAGAATCAAGGTTATCAGAGTACCAAAAGAGATACAATCAAATTTTTTTACATTAGAATTTAAAGAATGTAGTTAAAGGAAAAATAAACTGGGCTCTGTGAAACAGGTTAAAAATGTAACTACTTCAAACAGGTTGTGTAATCCTTACTACTCTGAGGCAGAGGCAAGAGGATCACAAGTTCAAGGCCAGTCTGGGCAACATAATGAGATCCTGTCTCAGAATTTTTAAAAAAATGAAAAGGGCTGGGGATATATTTCAGTTGCGCATCCTTGGATTCAATCCTCGGTACTGGGGGTGGGGGGGAACAATGTGTAATGGCTTCAAACAGAAATAACCTACTCCTCTCACATAATTATGAAAATGTTGTACTATCATATTTTCCAAATGAAAAGCACATAATTTAATTAGCAAAGGCCCTTTTGTTTTAGACTTGTTATACTAGCTGGATGTAGTAGTACATACCTGTAATCCTAGCAACTTGGGAAGCTGAGGCAGGAAGATAGCAACTTTGAGGCCAACATGGGCAACTTTGAGGCAACCTGTTTGAAAATAAAAAATAAAAAGGGCTGGGATGCAGCTCAGTTGTAGAGTGCCCCTGGGTTATATCCCTAATACCCTTAAAAGAAGGGTTACTAAAAAAATTAAACTGCTATTTTTTAAAAGCTTTATTTAGCTATATAACTCAAATACTATAAGATACATTTACAGCATAAATGCAAAGCTGTGAATGTCGCATAGTGGTAGAACATGTGCTTAACATGCTTGAAGCCCTGGGTTCAATCCTCAGCACCAACAATATAAATACATAAATAATAAAAATATTTAAAGCATACATACAGTTCAGTGCCTTTTTTAGCATATTCAGAGTTGTGCAACCATCACCACTATCTAACTTTAGGACATTTTTATTACTACAGAAAGAAACCCTGTAACCATTGCAGTTGTTCCCCAGTCATTCCCTTCCCCAGCCCTAGGCAACTTCTAGTCCTCTTTCTATTTTATTTATTTTAATAATATTAAAACCATGTGTGATGGTGCATTCCTGTAATACCAGAGGCTGAGGCAGGAGGATCACAAGTTCAAAGCAAGCTTCAGTAATTTATTGAGGCCCTAAATAACTTAGTGAGACCTTGACTCAAAATAAAAATATTTTTATAAAAGAGCTGGTAATGTGGCTCAGTGGTTAAGTGCCCCTGGGTCCAATCCCTGGTACAAAAATATATTTTTTTAAGGTTGCAATATTGTTGTTCTCATGCCTATTCTAGGTCATTGGCTTAGAGGTTTAAAAGCTCTTATACTAGCGTAATTTATAAGTCCTGTGGATTCTTACTTAGGAAACTTTGAAAAGATGGTTTCATGTTATGATTGTTCGTCTTCTGGGAGTTTGTGATTTGGAGCATGTGTTTCAAATTTTATGTTTGTACCACTTGCTAAGCTCACTTAATTAGAAGGAATAAAACCATTCTTTCCAGACTCAAAACAATTTGTTCTATTTGTGTTAAAGATTCCAGGCTGCTTTCAGTTGGAACAGCTTTAGCAGTGACATACCATTATCTTCAGTAATAATGTCATCTTCATCACTGTCTTCATCCTTTGGCTCAAAGTTGGGCTCAATTTGCTATGGATGGCCAAAAGGGCTATTATCAGTAGTAGATTAGCAACAGCCGCCAGAAGGCTAACTGTTCTTAGCAATGTTATTCTGGTTTACTGGTTTCATTGTTAGGATGAGGTTGCTGTTGGTTGCAATCATCGTGGCTGTTCCTTGATTGAGACGTTTCCCTTAAGATTTTATACCATTAACTTCTAAAATGTCATCATTAACAGTTAATCGCTCTGTTCAATGAGCCAGACCTCTTGTAACAATCTAAGATAAAGATCCCTAAGACTTTCTTTAAGCCATGTGGTGTCTCCTTTAGGCTGAAACCATCCCAGATGAGGAGTTCTAGGGAATATTTAGCATTGTGTTTGTAAAGATGAACCCTGCCATAAGTTTCTGGGAGAACAGCCACATCTTCAATGGTGCATGCCTGTATTTCTAGCAACTTGGGGGCTCTGAGATAGGAGGATTGCAAGTTTGAGGCCAGCCTCAGAGAGGCTTTAAGCAACTCAGTGAGACCATGTCTCAAAATGATAAAAAATAAAAAGGTCTGGGGATGTAACTCAGTGGTAAAGCACCCCTGGATTCAATCCCCAGTACCAAAAAAGAATATCCACATTTCTAATAGAAGGTCTAAAGTCTTGGGGCATACCATTGATTATATATGGCCTTTTTCTGTGGTTAACAAATCAAAATGCAGTTAAAGCATTTATCTTCTCTGTTAATATGCCAGTATCAAAGGCACTGTTGCCTGCTTTTTCCTTCTTTTTAAAAAAATCTTTAACAGTGGGTTGGCTATTGAAACAACTTTGTGATAGTTATCATAGGGTTTCCTACTCCTGCCCAATATTCCAGATTGAATTCATACCCTTGCCATTCTAGGCAGGCATTCTACCATTGAGCCACAGTCACAGCCTTTCATTATTTATAGGTGTTTTTTTTAAACACAATACCTTTATTTATTTATTTATTTTTATGTGGTGTTGAGGATTGAACCCAGGGCCTCACGTGCTAGGTGAGCACTCTACTGCTGAGCCACAACCCCAGCCCTATAGGGTTTTTTTTTTTTTTAAGTCTTTCTGGATGTCTCCATAGTCTACTACAATTTCAACATTAAGCTGGGTGCAATGGCGTACTCTCCTGTAATCCCAGTATCTTGTGAGGCTGAGGCAGGAGGATAGCAAGTTCAGCCTCAGCAACTTAGTGAGGCCCTAAGCAACTTAGCAAGACCCTATCTCAAAATAAAAAAGGGCTGTGATGTAGCTGAGTGGTAAAGTGCCCCTGGAATCAATCCCTGGTACCCAAAATAAAAAAGAAAACAAAAATTAAAATGTCAACATTATATAACTTATGAACATATGACAGTAATTCATAAAACTTAAAACTTCCAAATTTTGCTTTTTCTAGTGAAAGCCAACAAAATTCAGCACCAAACCTGCTCTTCATCTCTAGGAAGCCAGGTGCTGCTGACCACAGTGGCAACAGTTCATGCTAAGTGCTGGGCTGCCTCTTGGGGGTATGAGCCAGTGAGCTAGTTTGCATATGTGTTGTGGCCTAGGCACCTACAACCCATGAGATTGAGCACCAGCAGAGGCAACTTGGGTCTGGGCCTAGAGCTCTCCGATGCATGCCCTACTGTGTGGCCTTGGCTAAGAGGCTAGGGGGGGTGGCAGTCCCATCTACCTCTTTGTTCTCTGCCACCTCTCCTACAATTTGGTGGGCATCTGACCCAGGCAAGTGGGCCAGCTTGAGAGGTTTTAAATAACAGTGCTAATAAAGGCATTTTGGAGATAAAGATTACCTGTAATCTTGCCATCTTTTTATTTTATTTTATTTTTGTAAGAGGAGGGCTCTACCACTGAGCTATACCTCTAGCCCTTTTTATTTTTTCTTACGAGACAGGGTCTCACTAAGTTGCTGAGGCTGGCCTCAAAATTGCAGTCCTCAAAATTGCAGTCTTCCTGCCTCAGTCTCTTGAGTCTTGGATTACAGGCATGTACCACCATGCCAGATGTTGCCTGGCCATTTTGACATATTTTTCCATTTTTTAAAATACCACCCTCTGGGTCTTGTCCATAAGTACATCTTTTTTAAAATTTTTATTTTTTAGTTGTAGATGGACACAATACCTTTATTTTATTTATTAATTTTTATGTAGTGCTGAGGATCAAACCCAGTGCTTCACACATGCTAGGCAAGTGTTCTACCACTGAGCCACAACCCCAGCCCCGTAAGTACATCTTTTAACACAGTGGCAGTCTGGTGTACATCCTACTTTATATCATTTTCCCCATTAAAATAACTTTTATGCTACATGTTTGTAAAATTTAATAATAAGAAGTTGGGAGAAACAGAAACTTTTTATTGTGTGCAGGTACCAGCTAGGTGAATTTTCTGGGTTTATCTCTGCCTGTCCTCCCTACAACCTTCCCACTTTCTTTCTAGATTAGCAATCAACCCTCTCTCCTTGTCACCTGCCCATAGCTTTCTTCACACAATTGACTAGGCTAAATGTGTGTATGTACATGTGTATTTTAAGTCCTCACAACATATCATCATCTTAAAATCTTCCAAACCCTTCATATAGCATGCACCATTGCTTGCTGGTCCTTTTTGTACCATTGCTGGCTTTCATAATGCAGTTTTCCCAACCACTGTTCCTCCCAAGATTCCTGGCTGCCTACCCACCCCATGGCAAAACTTTCTTTGACATCTTTCTCCCTGACTTCCTACCCTTCAACTCACTTAGTGGCTATATTCTAAATATGCTTTCACAGAGAAGCCTTAAGTTATGTCAGCATACTTTATTGCACTCAGACTTTTTCACTTACAAAGTCTTTATTACCCTCCTCCAATAGTCATACCCCATTTTTCTTCCATTTTCACAATTCTGTACCCTCTGTTATACTCATTGTCTGCAATATTATTTCTCTACCTTCTTGTCTCTTGGATCTTTTTTTTTATTCTTTCCCACCCCTTTCTTTTGGTGCCTTCCCAGCCCCAGTTTTCTATCTTTTGTCAGTTATCTTTCTGCCTTTCACTTTTAATTTTATTCAGAAGCACTCAAATGAATAACATACACATTATCAGAGCATGAGCCTTTGGAGAGTTTATGTAGTATTCATTTGAGTGCTTCTAAATAAACACATGCTTTTCAAAACAGTGGAATTTAAACTAATATCATAGAAATAACCCCCGAGAAGATGACATCTCCTCTTGAAAGCTTCGGATAGAGATTCTCCTGCTCCTGTACAATGATAGAATTTGATCTGCTTTATTTGAAATGGGGTGACTACTTGAACCTCACAAAATATTCACCATTATGAAATGAGATCTTAGATTTTATAATTCTATTTTGATTGACCTGAGAAATAAAACTTATCCCTTTAGGGAAGGTAATTTTCACATGTTTTGGATTATATTGAGCACTTATTCTTCAGGATAATTACAGACTTGAAAATGTTTAGTCTCCTAGTCTGAAGTCCCTGTCAGTAACAGGAGGAACTCATAATCTACAAGACAACCCAATCCATTTTGAACTACTATTGATTGTTTTAAGGTTCATTCTTGTATTGGGTTAAAATGTACTGGTTATGGGCTGGGGATGTGGCTCAAGCGGTAGCGCGCTCGCCTGGCATGCATGTGGCCCGGGTTCGATCCTCAGCACCACATACAAACACAGATGTTGTGTCCGCCGAAAAACCAAAAAATAAATATTAAAATTCTCTCTCTCTCTCTTTAAAAAAAATGTACTGGTTATAATTATTGACCTTAATTTTGCCCTCAAGTTACACAGAATTTGGATCCCCTTTCCATATAACAGCCTTTTAGATATCTTAAGGTAGTTATTCTATCCTCTATACTCTTTCCCTCAGAAATGTTTCCCCCTTTGGGATAAACATTCTCAGCTCTTCCAACTGTTCCTCATATGATATCATTTTCATCATACTGATTGCTCTCTAAGGACATTAAAATGTGTTTGGAACAGGAAATAATATTCCAGTGTAGCTGAATTGGACCTGGATGTTGCACATCTGGACACTAATGCAGCCTGAAGTTGTTGTAAGTTTTTTAGCAGCCATGTAATGTTGGCTTATAATGAATTTGTAATTAACTAAAATCCCAAGGTTTTTAATCTGGAGGTTTGCCTTCATATGACTTTGTTCCAAATCAAGTCTCCATCTTCCTTAGTTATGCTGCAGATTTTTATTAAAGCAGAATATTGTAATTGACATTGCAGTAAACTGATGTATGGTTCACTCTTAAAAAAATAAAAGTAAAAGCAAAATATAAGATTTTACACTTATCCCTATTAAATTTTATCTCACTAGCCAGCCAGCCAGTCTTTGTTCCTTTGAATCTTGGTTTTTATCATCTAGTTTATTATTGCTGATTCAACAAAGGACTTTGAAGCTAATGTCAGAATGTTTTCAGATATCTGTAAAATGTTAATGAAAAGTCATTATCTACTTTATGCAGATTGAACTTAGCTCTTGAGGAATATATGGATTAATCCCAGTGTAAATTGATAAGGCTCAGAAAATCTGAAGTTCATTGAAGAGATATGGATAATTATTTCTAAGAAATCAATGTACATATGAAGTAGAGACAGTCATTGTAACCATGCCTTTTAATATATTTTAAAAATTTTAATTGATGTATTTATGGGGTATAGTATGGCATTTCACTACATGTATACAATGTGTAATGATCAGATCAGGAAAATTGTCATCTCATACATTTATTTTTCTTTGCATAGGAAACATTCAAAATCCTGTCTTCTAGCTATTTTGAAACATTCAGCTAATTGTTATGGACCATGTTAACCCTATAAAACATTAGAAGTTATTTCTCCTTTTAAATTGTACCCTGTGAGGTGTGTGTGTGTGTGTGTGTGTGTGTGTGAGATTTTTGTTCATTCATCCATCCATGGGCAACTATGTTGATTCCATATCGTGACTGTTGTGAACAGTGCTGTATAAACCTGCAAGTCTCTTTAATATAGTGATTTCACCAGTAGTAGGATTGCTAGACCATATGGTAGATCTGTTTCTGTTTTTTTGAGGAGTCTGCATATTGTTTTCGATAATGATACTGGTTTACATTTCCACCACAGTGAGAGTTCTCCTTTCCCTATATCCTCACCAGCATTTATTGTTTTTTGTCTTTTAGTTAATAGCCATACTAACTTAAGGTGTGAGGTGATATTTCATGTGTTTTTTTTTTTTGTCTTTTGGAACTGGGGGTCAAGCCCACAGCTTTGTGAATGTGAGGCAGACACTTTGCCACTTATCTGCATCCCAGCCTTTCATGTGGTTTTGATTTGCATTTCTCTTGATGATTAGTGATGTTAAACATGTTTTCATATGCTTGTTGACTGTGTATCCTCTTTTGATAAATATCTATTAAGGTCATTCACCCATATTTTAATTGGTTGTTGGGTTTTTTGTTTTGTTTTTATTTTGTGTTGTTGAGTTTTTTTGTGACCCTTTTCTTTTGCATCTGACAAAAATAAACTGAACACAGTATCAGGCAATGTGGAAGATTCTGGAGAACCAGGTTTACCTCATAGCTGGAGTGACTACTTACTCTGGTTTGCCTGGGGAAAACCTGGTAAATGCTTTTTGTTTTTTTATAATTATTAGTAGCATCATTTTTCACTTTCAAAGTGTCCAGGTTTGGAGGATAAATTATTTTGCTACCTTCTCATAACCTAAGTGGCTCCTTTTAGTATTTTATCTGGGTTAAATATTACACAGCTGTAATTTAGCAGCACTAATGAGGCTGCCAAATTCTCTCCTATTTGAACAGATTGTTCCTTGGCCATGGGAAGTTGGTAGCAAAACTGCCTGCAATTAAGGTCTGCAAATACTTAGGATTTTTCTTGAGCTACCCTCTAGAGGGCAGTATTTTATATGGCTATATCTATAGCTATCTGGAGTGATCTGATTCCAACAAAAATGGACTCTTGTTTATTTATGCAGAAAAATTAGAAGTATTTGATGCTTTAAAATAATGGAACCAATATTGTGGATACCTTATTTTTTGCTAAGCAAAAAAGTAAGGAAATATTAGAAATTAATTCATTAACATTCTGAACATTCGTTTCTCTTTCAATTGTAAAAACTGAACTTTGATGCCTTGAATATACAATGATCCATTATAACAATTATGCATAGACTTTAAGAATCTGAATATTTTGTGCTTCTTTCATGTTTTTCCTAATTAAAAATGATTTTAGATGTTTAATAATTATAACATATTCTGTATCACAGTTTTCATATTTATATAAAAATAAGAATTTAATAGTTTGTTCTTCTTGCTTAAATATTACTTTCCTCAAAAAGAGAAAACAGGCCAGGTACAGTGGTCCATGCCTGTAATCTCAGCTACTCAGGTGACTGAGGTAGGAGAATCCCAAATTTAAGGCCCACCTGGGCAATTTAGAAAGACTGTCTCAAAAATACTAAAGAACTAGGGATGTGGCTTAGTGGTAGAGTACTTGCCTAGCATGTCTAGAAAGAGCAGAGAGAATAAAAAAAGAGTTGGGGATGTAGCTCTAGTGGTAAGGTGCTTATCTTGCATGTATGAAGCTCAATCTCCAGCATCACCAAAAAAGAAAGAGAAAAAAATAAATACCAGATTATATGATTTGAATGGTGTGGTAATGTAGAATTCTAGTATTTAGAATTAGAAAGTGTTTTAGTGATTGTGTAGTTATTTTTAGTCAATAATTTGTTAGCTCCTAATATCAAAAGTATATTGCTTATGTTTCACATTTTGGATTTCCTAATGTAATGTTCTCTTTTTAGAAAAGGTGGACAAATCCTATTTTCAAGAGAAGATGACTTTTAACAGTTTTGAAGGATCTAAAACTTGTGTACCTGCAGACATCAATAAAGATGAAGAATTTGTAGAAGAGTTTAATAGATTAAAAACTTTTGCTAATTTTCCAAGTAGTAGCCCTGTTTCAGCATCAACACTGGCACGAGCAGGTTTTCTTTATACTGGTGAAGGAGATACTGTGCGGTGCTTTAGTTGTCATGCAGCAGTAGATAGATGGCAATATGGAGACTCAGCAATTGGAAGACACAGGAAAGTATCCCCAAATTGCAGATTTATCAACGGCTTTTATTTTGAAAATAGTGCTGCACAACCTACAAATCCTGGTGTCCAAAATGGTCGGTACAGAGTTGAAAACTATCTTGGAAGCAGAAATCATTTTGGTTTAGACAGGCCATCTGAGACTCATGCAGACTATCTTTTGAGAACCGGACAGGTTGTAGATATATCCGACACCATATACCCAAGGAACCCTGCCATGTGTAGTGAAGAAGCTAGATTGAAGTCATTTCAAAACTGGCCAGACTATGCCCACTTAACCCCCAGAGAGTTAGCTAGTGCTGGACTCTACTACACAGGTATTGATGATCAAGTACAGTGCTTTTGTTGTGGTGGAAAACTGAAAAATTGGGAACCTTGTGATCGTGCCTGGTCGGAACACAGGCGGCACTTTCCTAACTGCTTCTTTGTTTTGGGCCGGAACATTAATGTTCGAAGTGAATCTGATGTTGTAAGTTCTGATAGGAATTTCCCAAATCCAACAAATCCACCAAGAAATCCAGCCATGGCAGAGTATGAAGCACGGATCATTACTTTTGGGACGTGGATATACTCAGTTAACAAGGAGCAGCTTGCAAGAGCTGGATTTTATGCTTTAGGTAAACATAACCAATAAATAACTTTCCAACTATTCCAGGGCTCTTAAAAAATTAAGAGATGCCTTTAACCCCCTGAACTGGTAAATATTTTGGTATAAGCTGGTGTGCTTATTTATATCAGTATTATTCTCTGATCTCTTAAGTTGAATCTGTAATGTCACTACTATTTATGTAAAAAAGTCTACCATGATGGCTGGGAATGTAGCTCAGTAGTAGCCTAGCACACACAAGGCTCTGGGTTTAATTACCAGTACTGCAAAAATAAGGGAGAGAGAGACTACCATGTTATGAATCATGTTTACAGTCATGTAAATGTTTTTTAAGAGTGTGAAAATAGGCAAATGATATATATCGCTGATATAAAATGGGTCTAATAGTAACACTAGCTATCATTTTTTGAGCATCTACTACATGTGCTCAGTACATATTACATGAATTTTCTCTAAGCTTCATGACAACCCTGTAGAAAGAATTAACATTTAAGAGTTTAGTTTTGGGGGCTGGGGTTGTGGCTCAGCGGTAGAGCACTCGCCTGGTATGTGCGAGACGCTGGGTTTGATTATCAGCACCACATAAAAAGATAAATAAAGGTATTGTGTCCAACTACAACTAAAAAAAAGAGTTTTGTTTGGCCTGTATATCAACTATATATATTTGAAAGCTTCCCTGTATTGTATTTTTGCTTCAAATGAATGCGTTTCAGATAGATGTTGTGGATGTGTCAGGAGGGGTCATTAGTGCGATGGGTTCCAGAAATATTTTTTATGGTTATTATATCTGACCCATTAATTTTAGGATTGAATAATGCCAAAATGCAAAATACAAGTTATTTCAAAAATTTTCATTTATATAGTAATCATCATATGTCTTAAAAGTTTGCTTAGTGTCATGCAGCTATCACCTTAGAGCAACTTATCTTGTAATTTCATTGCTGAACTTTGTTGTTATTAATGCTTGGAACATAATTTATTTTAAAGTTTTATAATTTGATAAAATAAATGCAATATTAATAGCTCAAGTAACACACATTAAAAATAATATAACAATTAGTTTTAACATAAAAATTGGTCAGTATTAGCTGGGTGCTGTGACATATACCTGTAATCCCAGTGACTTGGTAGGCTGAGGCAAGAGGATCACAAGTTTGAGGCCAGCCTCGGCAACCTAGTGAGGCCCTAAGCAAATCAGTGAGACCCTGTCTCAAAATAAAAAATAAAAAGGGCTGGAGATGTGGTGTAGTGGTGACGCTCCCCTGGGTTCAATTCTGTTACCAAAAAAAAAAAAATGGTCACTTTTATTTTTTAGTTGTCTTTTGTTAAATATCTCAGATCAACTCATTGAGTTCCATGTGTATTTCCTCCTAAAATAAATAAAGATCAGCCTGACATGGTGGTGCATGCCTGTAATCCCAGTGGCTTAGAAGGCTGAGGCATGAGGATGGCAAGTTAAAGGCCAGCCTCAGCAACTGAATGGGACCCTGTCTCAAAATAGAAAGGACTAGGGATATAGTTCAGTGGTGAATCGCCTCTGGGTTCAATTCCTGGTACTGGGGCGGGGGGGGGGACTTATCTACTACTTAGATGCAAATATGAAAGTGCTGAGATTTTTATGTAATTTAGATATGTTTAAGTTGTAGGTGTTAGAATAGATGTTTTTGTATAAGCTTCTAAATGCACAAATGCATGTATTTGTACTGGTGTTTTCTTAGGTGAAGGTGATAAAGTAAAGTGCTTTCATTGTGGAGGAGGGCTAACGGATTGGAAGCCCAGTGAAGACCCTTGGGAACAGCATGCTAAGTGGTATCCAGGGTAAGATGTTTAATGATTTTTTATGTGATGCCTGGGATGTAACCCAAGACCTCATGTATGCTAGGCAGGTGCTCTACCATTGAGCTACATCCCCAGCCCCAAGGAAGATGCTTAACTGTTCATTCAGTAACAGACAAGTTGGACAGTATACAATGGAAAGACTTGAATTACTTTTCACCTCAACTATTTTTGCCTTTGCTGTGTATGGCTTGAAATCTGTATGATGTTTATTAAAGTGGGATCACCTGCATTATTAAAAAAATTACCTAAGCTGCCTCTTGTGGCCAAAACATTCACTGCAAAAATGTCTGAATATCTGTGACATTCAGATTGTCCCATTTCTAAACACCAAATTAGAAATTGTATACTTTTTTATTTATTGGAAGTAGGCTTTTTTATGACAGGCTTAAGAGAGCTTGTGTTGCCAAGGAGAGTCCTGAAGAACCTATCATATGCCCTAGGAAATACTAATGGGTTTCACTAATTCTTTTTTTGTGGGGAGGGGGGGAACCAGGGATTGAACTCAGGGACACTTGACCACTGAGCCACATCCCCAGCCCTACTTTATATTTTATTTAGAGACAGGGTCTCAGTGAGTTGCTTAGCACCTCACTTTTGCTGAGGCTGGCTTTGAACTTGCAATCCTCCTGTCTCCTGAGCTGCTGGGATTTCAGGTGTGCGTCACTATTTTAAGACCTCTGAAATCAGGACACAACTGGTGGTGGGTCATAATTAATTAGCAGTTTTAGGTGGTATATTAAATAATCATGCTTCTTACTGTAAGTGGCATCTTAGGATGATGATATACCCCTAAATGTCTCTTTGCCATCTTGCCTCTTTAAAATAATGTACTCAGGTATAATAAGTGATGTGAATTTCTGGCCTACAAAATGACAGCTTAAAACTTGAGGGTGATTATTTGAAAAGACACCTTACCCTTAAACAAGTCAAGGTGCTAATTCAGTAATTCATGCTTAAAAGTTGAAAGTTCTCAGGTTGGTATTTTTTGTTCTACCAAGTCTTATCTATTAGCATAAGTAACGTAAGAAATGGAAAAATTTTTTAACCTTAAAATGACAGTTGGCTAGGGCATTGGGCAACCTTTTACTTTTTGTGGCTCCTTAGAAATAACAGAAAGCAATTAATGGAATTAACATGATGGAGATTCTATCTTTACTAATTTATCAGCTACTAAAGTTTAGTGTTATTATATTGTTTAGGTGTAAATATCTGTTGGAAGAAAAGGGACAAGAATACATAAACAATATCCATTTAACACATTCACTTGAAGAGTCTCTGGTAAGTCCCTTGTTGTATAATATGTATTTTTGAATAGTGTATAAATTTGTTTTACAATTGTTTCCTCATGTAAAATTATCGGTATAGTATCATAAGTTAATAATGTGTGGTGAAATTTAAAGGGGAGATTTATATTCTTGAAGCAAATTTGTGAAAAGGGTATTGGGATGAAATGACTTTGAGTATCACTGTAGACAAAAATGGGATTGAAGAACCAAAATATTGAAGTCCCTTACTCTTTTGAAATTATCTTTGTATAATGTACTTTGCATTCATAAGTAGTTTTAACCTTTTTGCAGATAATATTTAAAATCTCAAAATGTATCTAGGCTGGGTATGGTGGTACATGCCTGTTGTCCCAGCTACTCAGAAGCTTGAGACAGAAGAACCATAAAATCCATGACCATTCTGGGCAACTTAGTGAGAATAGTCTCAAAACAAAACAAAAGTTGGGGTATAGCTCAGTGGTAGAGCACATGTCTTTGCATGTGAGAGATCTTGGGTTCAATCCCCAGTACTACAAATCAAAAAGAAAAAGAAAAGGTATCTAAATTGATAAAGGATAAACTGGATGTTAGTAATACATGGAAAGACTCCTGATCTAGAATGAGAGACCAGAGTTGTTAGGATGACTCTAGCCTTAATTACATTATCTCCATGAAGTCATTTAATCTCCTTGGGCCTCA
Organism: Marmota flaviventris; assembly: GCF_047511675.1. Lineage (NCBI taxonomy): Eukaryota > Metazoa > Chordata > Mammalia > Rodentia > Sciuridae > Marmota > Marmota flaviventris. Next base: position 106,747,155 of record NC_092518.1, read on the forward strand.
GTTTCTTGTTTGTGAAGTGAAAAGATTGGATTAGATATGTTTTAACTTTTATCAAGTTGTGTCTCTTCTGAATATTCATATTTTTAATTGGAGTAACGTCAATTTATTTCAATTTTTTTTGAGAATTTTAATATTTATTTTTAGTTTTTCGACAGACACAACATCTTTGTTTGTATGTGGTGCTGAGGATCGAACCCGGGCCGCACGCATGCCAGGCGAGCGCGCTACCGCTTGAGCCACATCCCCAGCCCCTTCAAATTTTTGATTAATGTAACTTTTCAAATTGAGATAATTGCCTACTACCATAAAGAATTCTTGTTTACAATTTATATTTCTATTTTAGGTAAGAACTGGAGAAAAAATGCCATCACTAACTAAAAGAATTGGTAAATATGCTTATTAAAATTAATATACTTTTAATTTCACTGACAATTTATTATAGTTGTTATTTATGGGTTGAAAAACTAAGCATAGTCTTTCATAATATCACAGTATATTGATTAGAGATGAGATTGCTATAAATTTACGAATTTAATGAAGTGCTTATAAATTTAATCAGGTATTTCTATATTAATATTAGTACAATCTGGGCACTATGGCATGTGCCTGTAGTCCTAGCTATTTGGGAGGCTGAAGTGAGAGGGTTGCTTGACTCTGGGTCAGCACAATTCTATATAAAAAAGTTAATTTTCTAGGGGCTGGGGTTGTGGCTCAGTGGTAGAGGGCTTGCCTTGCATGTGTGAGGCTCTGGGTTTGATCCTCAGCACCACATAAAAATAAACAAATAAAGGTATTGTGTCCAACTACAACTAAAAAATAATATTAAAAAATTAATTTTCTAAAAAAAGAATGTTGAGCCCAGCACAGTGGTGCATGCCTGTGATCCCAGCAGGAGGCTGATTCAGGGGGATCGCAAGTTCAAAGCTAGCCTCAACAACTTAGCAAGGTCCTAAGCAACTCAGCGAGCCCTTTTCTCTAAATAAAATACAAAAAGGGCTGGGGAATGTGGCTCAGTGGTTAAACACCCCTGGATTCATTCCCTGGTACCAATAAATAAATAAAGAGTTATCAGAGATGTGGCTTAGTGTAGAGAGATTACTTAGCATGTATGAGACCCTGGGTTCAATTCCTAGTACTGCCAAAAAAAAAAAAAAAAAATCTGTGTAGCATGTGAATGTATATGTGTGTATCGGGGGGGGGGGGGGTACTGGGGATTGAACCCAGGACCTCAAACATTCTAGGCCAAGTGCTGTATTATTGAGCCATATCCCCAGCCCAAGGGTATAGCATATATTTTTAAAGTTATTCAGAAAGAATCAATAATGTAAATGTTGATAATTTTTGGTATTTAATCATTGTTACAGTATTTATTATTCTTTTATGATGAATGAAACTTTTGTTTTAGGTTAGGATTAATATCTTCAAATTGAGATATAATTTATATATCGTAAATTTATGATATATCAAGAACTATGTAATGTTTTGAACAACCAACAATAAAAAAATTTTTAAAAAAAGTGTAATTCATTGTTTTTTAGTAAATTCATAAGGTTGTACAACCATCACTCTATTTAATTGCACAACATTATCATCACAAAAGAAGTAAACCCCATACTGACCCATCAGCAGTCATTCTCCAGTCTTCTACTACCAGGCAATCACTAATCTATTTTGTGTCTCCATGATTTTTCCTATTTTGAAAATTTAATGTAAATAGAATCATGCAATATATGGTCACAGGTGTCATCCATGTTGTAGCATATATGAGTACTTCATTCTTCATTATATTTTGTGGTGAAAAATATTTCATTGTATAGATAATACCTTAATTTTTTTTATTCTGAGAAAGGTTCTTGTTAAGTTGCTAAGGGTCTCACTAAATTGCTGAGGCGCTTTGAACTTGAGATCCTTCTACCTCAGCCTCTCAAGTCGCTTGGATTACAGACATGCACCACTCACGCAGTACTATGTTTAACCTTATAATGAACTACCATAAAGTTTTCCAAAGTGGCTACATCCTTTAACATTTCTACCAGCAGTGTGTAAGAGTTCCAGTTCTCCACATCTTTGCTAACATTTGTTATTGTCTGTCCTCTTTTTTATAGCCATTCTATCAGGTTGATGTGGTACTCGGTTTTGTTTTGCTCTTCCTCCATAGCCATTGATGTTGAATATCTTTTCTTGTGTTTATTGGTTCTTTGTAAAATCTTCTTTAGAGAAATGTCTGTTCATCTCTTTTGACCTTTTTTAGTTAGGTTGTCTTTTTATTATTGAACTCTAAGAACTAATTATATATTATAATTCTTTATATGTATGTGTGTGTATTTTCCAGATTTATGATTTTGAAATATTTTCTCTCATTCTGTAGGTTGTTTTTCATTTTCTTGTTGGTATCCTTAGAAGTACAATGTACAAAGTGTTTAATTTTGATGAAGTCCAATTTTTCCTTTTCTTGCTTATGCTTTTTTAGGGTGGGGAATACTGGAGATTGAACCCAAGGGCACTTTACAACTGAGCTATATCCCCAGCACTTTTTTTTTTTTATTTTGAGTTGCCAACACTGGCCTCAAACTTAGTCTTCTATCTCAGCTTCCCATGTCTGGGATTACAGGAATATACCATTATTCCTAGCTTGTTGCTTATACTTTTGATGTTGTATTTAACCATTGCATATTTTCTGCTCCACAGAAATATGAAAAGAGTCATTGAATGAATAAAAATACTAAATGCATTAGTATTTGTGACTCAATGGTACCAGCATTTGCCTAGCATGCACAAAGACCTGGGTTCAATCCCTATCACTGCAAACAATTAAATAAATATTTACTGAGGTATAATATACAGACAGTAAAATGCTTTAAAGTATACTAATCGTAAATTTTCAACTCAAATTTAACGTGTATATATACTGTGTAACCATCATGTAGATCAAGATATAGAGCATTTCTTCTGTCCCAGAAAGATCCTTCAGGCTGCTTCCCATTCAGTATCCACCCACAAGTTATATTCTGGCTTCTATAACCATAAATTAATTTTCCCTATTACCATAGTTCAGTTTTGAACTTCTTAGTATATACTCTTATGTCTGGTTCATCATTTTGATGAATTTTGCTTTCTGTATCTATGAGATTCATCCATGTTGTTTGTGGCAATAGTTTGTTCTTTTTTATTCTATGTTGTTTTTTTTTTTTTTTTTTAAATTGCACTTGGATAGATAGATGCACGGGAATAGAGATGGAACGTGGATACGGTGCAAAACCTAAAACCCCAAAACTTTGTGCATCCTGAAGGATCCTCCCTCCACCGAGGCTCGACCTACCCGGTAGCCCGCTCCTGGACCCTCGGGATAGATAGCGATATCTTGGACATTTGCAAACTTGCATTTGTACTTTTTGTACCCAAACCACGTACTCGATGCACGAGTCTGGTGTCTTCGTTATTTTATTTCTTTTTTTTTTTTATTAGAATTTTAATATTTATTTTTTAGTTATCGGCAGACACAACATCTTTGTATGTGGTGCTGAGGATCGAACCCAAGGCCGCACGCATGCCAGGCAAGCGCGCTACCGCTTGAGCCACATCCCAGCCCCTATGTTGTATTTTAATATACCAAATTTTATTCATTTACCTGATGATGGACATTTGAATTATTCCCAGTTTGGGGTTATTATAAATAATAGTGTTATGAATATTCATGTGCATTTCTTTGGCAGAGATAAGTACTGGTTTCTAATAACCAGGAGTAGAATTGATGAGTCAATACAACTGTCCTCTCTTTATCTCTCTCTCTCTCTCTCTCTCTCTCTCTCTCTCTCTCTCTCTCTCTCTCTCTCTCTCTCTCCAGTAGTGGGAATTGCAAACCCAGGGGCATTCTTACACTGAGCTACATCCCCAGCCCTTTTTATTTTTATTTTTTTTATTTTGAGTCAGGATCTCACTAAGTTGCCAAAGCTAGCCTTGAACTTGAAATTTGTCTGTCTATAAATTGCATTATAGGCATGTATCTCTGTGCCCAGCTGCAGTTCTCCTCCCTAAGGATTGCCCTATATATGCTGTATTCTACTTTGAGTATTAGAACAGTGAATTTCCATTTACTTTCTTGTCTTATGTAATCTAACCCCCTTAGATAGAAACTAACTCTGACACCTAGCAAACAGACATTTGATGTCACAGACTGGGACTTCCCCAATTTTCCATGACTTTAAAAAAAAAAAAAAAAAAAAAACATTGGTAATGACTCAGCAATAATATCTACTTTTTAAGTACCTTTGGTTAATTTGTACAACTGATTTGAAAAATATTCAGCTTTGCAAAACACTTTTCTTACCTGTTTGCCTTCTTTTACACTGTTGTATTTTAATATTTTGTTTTTGTTTTGTCATGCTAGGGATGGAACCCAGGGCCTCACTGATGCTAGGCAAGCACTCTACCATTGAACTACATTCCCGGCCTTATCACTGTCCTCTTTTCTTGGAACCTAGGAGGGGCACTTAACCACTGAGCCACATCCCCAGCCCTTTATTTGTATTTTATTTTGAGCACTGCATTGCTTAGGGCCTCACTAAATTTCTGAGGCTGGCTTTGAACTTTCAATCCTCCTGCCTCAGCCTCCCGAGCCTCTGGGATGACAGGCATGTTCCACTGCTCCTGGCTCCTATCACTGTCTTTAAAACCCTCAACTTGAATAATCCATAGTGTTAAAAAACTTACTGCATTTACAGTTAATTTTTTAATAGGATTCTGAAAGTGATGCTTCAGTGCCTGAATATTTCAGAAAAATTTTCCTTCCAAAGCAGCTTTGGTTTAATGGTTTGGGGTTGGTTGGTTGGTTTTATTTTTTGCTTGCTGTTTAATTTTTATTATTATTATTATTTTTGGTACCGGGGATTGAACTCAGAGCACTCAGTCACTGAGCACATCCCCAGCCCTATATCTGTATTTTATTTAGAGATAGGGTCTCACTGAGTTGCTTAGCACCTCGCTGTTGCTGAGGCTGGCTTTGAACTCATGATCCTCCTACCTCAGCCACCAAACTACTGGGATTACAGGTGTGTGCCACTGCACCTGGTTGCTTGCTGTTCAGTTTTTTAAACTAATTTACTATTGGGTTGTTTTAATAATATTTATTTTGGGAGCTGGGGATATAGCTCAGTTGGTAGAGTGCCTCACATGCACAAGGCCCTAGGTTCAATCCCCAGTACCACAAAAAACCAATAATAATACAAAAAGTAATAATATTTATTTTAATTCTATTGTTTTTCCTCCCAATTTTCATTTCAGATGATACCATCTTCCAGAATTCTATGGTACAAGAAGCCATACGAATGGGATTCAGTTTTAGGGACATTAAGAAAATAATGGAGGAAAAAATTCAGACGTCTGGGAGCAACTATATATCACTTGAGGTTCTGATTGCAGATCTAGTGAGTGCTCAGAAAGAAAATACACAAGATGAATCAAGTCAAACGTCATTGCAGAAAGGTATGAATGGCTGTTTTTAAAAAGCAAGAAAAACCTAACCACTATGTTTTGTTTAGTATCTCATATGATTCTAGCTCATTCATCCCCCCCCCCCCACATCCCCTTTAGCATAGGGGGGCACTGTGGATTTAACCCAGGGGCAATTTACCACTGAGCTACATCCCCAGCCCTTTTTTTTTGAGACAGGGTCTCACTAAGTTGCTTAAAGCCTCACTAAATTAATCTCTTGTTATGAAAAATTTCAAATATACCAAAAGTGAAGATAAGAGTGTAATGAACCTTCATGTATCCATCACCACTTTTCCAATTTTGTTGCATATTTTCCACAACTTTTTTTTTGCTACAGTACTTCAAAGTAAATGCCAGACAGCCTATATATCATGTTCTATAAATACTTCAATATATATCCAACAGATAAGGATGGTTTTTAAATGTAACTTTTACTGTGTCTATTACTTGGCTTAGTCTTCTGTAACAAAATATCACAGAGTGACTTAAACAACAGGTATTTGTTTCACACATTTCTGGAAGCTAGGAAGTTGAAAATCAAGGAGACCAGTTCCCCATGAGGGCCCTGAAGATGGCTATCTTCCCTCTGTGTCCTCACATGGCAGTTAGGGGTTCGGAGTGGTGCATAAATGCTCTAGTCTTTCTTCCTCTACTTAAAAGGACACTAATCCCATCAAGAGGCTCTTACCTTCGTGACCTCATCTAAACTTAATTATAGTAATGCATTGCTTAACAGTGAGAATATAGTCTGAGAAATATATTTTTAGGCAGTCTCATTTTGCAAACATGAAGGCATATACTTATATAAACCTACATGGTATAGGTCAGTCACTCAACATGGCTGACTAATGCAATCAAGAGATTTGGTAAATATGAAATGTTTGATATGAGGTTGCTTTGGGTTTGACATGCCAAACTGTTTTATGAAACATTTTTTAAAAATATTTTTTAGGGGGCTGGGGATGTGGCTCAAGCAGTAACGCGCTCACCTGGCATCCATGGGGCGCTGGGTTCGATCCTCAGCACCACATAAAAATAAAATAAAGATGTTGTGTCCACCGAAAACTGAAAAATAAATATTAAAAAAATTCTCTCTCTCTCTCTGCTCTCTCTCTTTTTAAAAATAGTATTTTTTAGTTGTAGTTGGACACAATACTTTTATTTTATGTATTTATTTTTATGTGGTGCTGAGGACCGAACCCAGGGCCTCACCCATGCTAGGCGAGCACTCTATTGCTGAGCCACAACCCCAGCCCCTTATGAAACATTTTTATAAGTAAAAGGAATACATCCTAAAATAATGAAAAAAGTTATCAAGTATTATGTACTGTGACTAATTGTGTATGCTATACTTTCATATGAATAGCAACTAAGCAGGTTGGTTTATATTACATCACCACAAACACATGAGTGTAATATATTGTGCTTGCACGTTAGGATGGCTGAGATGTCTCTAGAAAATAGGAATTTTTCAACTCCGTTACAACCACTACTAGATATGTGGTCCCTTGTCTGAAATGTATTTCTGTAGTATATGACTGTACTTTGCAAATACCATTACAATTAAAGATTAGGGCTTTAACAAGTATACCTTTTTTTTTTTTTGAACCAGGGATTGAACCCAGTGCTTAATTACTGACCAACATCCTAGCCCTTTTTATTTTTTATTTTGAGATGGGGTCTCACACAGTTGCTTAGGGGCTTGGTAAGTTGCTGAAGCTGCCTTTGAACTTGCAATTCTCCTGCTTCAGCCTCTCAAGCTGCTGGGAATTTAGTTGTGCACCACCATGCCTGGCTGTAACATACTGTTATCACACTTAGATGAAATTAACAGTAATTTCATCACATCATCTGAAACCAGTTGGTTTTATCCCTCCACCACCCCTTTTTTCATGATGCTGGGGATTGAACCCAGGACCTTGGGCACTATAGTAAAGTGCTCTACCAGTGAGCCACACCCCCAACCATTCCCATTTTAAGATATTTTCACAATTGACTTGTTCTAATCAGAATCTCCATAAAATTCATTGATTTATTAATTAAAATGAATTTATATTCTATTCGAGACAAAGAACAACAGAGGCTAACATCATTGTGTGTAGAATCTATAAGTTTTGTAGTTGAAATAGTTTGGTTTTAGATTGTTTTATAACTTTTGTATATGAAAATATGAAGGGGTCATTTTATTAAATAAACTTTGAATAAATGGCACCCTAATACTATAAATCATATATAGGAAGTGTAGTAAATAATGTAGAATAAATGCATTTAACCTACTTTTTAAGAAAAGGATAAAAAATATTAGTTTTCATTTAAGGTAATGGAAACTATAGTACTTGCCAGCAACAGTGAAGATTAAAGAAAAGGTTTCAAACTGAATGGACTTTTAGGTACTTTATCTATAATCATGTTTATGAAGCTCTTGACCATCTTCCTCCAAAAGATTAAAATTCTTTTAGTTCTAATAAACCTAAAAATTGACTTTGACACGTTAAAGACTTTTTGATCTTTGTTATTTTGAATGCTCTTGAAACATTATTCAGATAACTACATGAGTCATGAAACAGTATGAACATTTATCATATAACTACATGAGTCATGAAACAGTATGAACATTTATCATATATATACATATATATTTTATGTATATATATGTATATATTTTTGGAGGGGGTTATTGTGGATTGAACCACCAGGGGTACTTTACCACTGAGCTACATCCCTAGTCCCTTAAGTTGCTGAGGCTCTTGCTAAATTGCTAAGGCTGGCCTTGAATTTGCAAGTGTGTACCACCACAGTGGACTAACTGACATAGTTTTAAATATCATTAATGGCCAGTTGGGCACACTAAACCCAGGCATTTAGAAGGCTGAGGCAGGAGGATAGCAAGATCAAGGCTTTATCTCAAAATAAAATTTGAAGAAAAAAAAAGGCTACTGATAAAGCTCAGTGGTAAAAGTACCCCTAGGTTCAGTTCCTAGCACTGCAAATACTGCTACTAATGATGATGATGTAAATAAAATTATATCAGTTGATATAAAAGATTTAACAGAAATCCCACTACTTTTTCCTTGAAGATGCATTTATTTAAACTTATACAAGCTTCATTTATTCCAGTGATAGTAAAATAAACTATTTACTTGGTCATCTTTTTACCGTAATAGAACTACAAATGATTGTCATTTCCCCCTACATTTTAAAACTATTTTTAGTTGTAGATGGACACAATATCTTCATTTTTATTTATTTTTATATGGTGTTGAGGATCCAACCCAGTGCCTCATACATGTGAGGCAACCGCTCTATCACTGAGCCACAACCCCAGCACCTCCCTACATCTTAAATACAACTCAAGCTTAAGTAAGTATAAGTCTTTATACTTACCTCTGTTGCAGACAATGTCTGCAACAGAAGTATTTAGTGGGTTGCAATTGGAAGAGAAGGGTCAGAATGAATTGGGGAGTGTATTTTCTCTGTCCAGCAGGAGTCAGTGGGGTTCTTATTATCATTAAGACTACAAACTAGGATGGTGTGGGAAGGAAGGCTTAAGCAAATGACAGCTCTGGGGGGCAGGCAGGGTTGGAATTCCTGGGTCCATTTCTCCTTAGTCCACTAAATTGAGAGGCAGATAATTATTTTATTTTTTTAAAAAGAGGTGGGTCTAATTGAAGTCAAGCAGGCAAGTTATTATAAAAAGTGTATACTATCTCTTACTGAGACATCCTAGATTCAGTGCTAGCTTTTCCCACAATGATTGTGTGGCAGAGAATACCCCACTAAACTATCATGTAAAAATAGTACCAAGTCAGTGCCTTTTTTAAAAAAATCATGCCAGGTGTGGTGGCACAAGTGTGTAATCCCAGCAACTTGTAAGGCTGAGGCAGGAGGATCACAAGTTTGAGGCCCCCCAGCCTCAGGAACTCAGTGAGAGCCTGTCTCAAAATAAATTTTAAAAAAAATTTAAAAGGGCTGGGGATGTGACTCAATGGTAAAGAGCTTCTGAGTTCAATCCCCAGCACCAAAAATAAATAAATAAATTGCACAGTGTGAGATAAAGCACTTAACTTAGTACGCTAACCCACTTGTTTTAATCCTTATCTACATAAGTATTACTATACATAATATCAGAGTCAAGTCGTATTCATTTCTTACCTATCTTTCCACATGGATCTGCTCTAATAGTAAAATGAATAACATTAATATATTTTAGAAGAGGTATAAAATAAGGTAGTAAACATATTAGCAAATAACATCAAAAGTTGTCTAGATATTGACTTTATTGCTCTTGTACCCAGAACCTCCTGATCTAGAAAAGGGCTGTTTAAGGCCAGTCTGGAAAACTTAGATCCTGTCTCAAAATAAAAAGGGCTGGGGATGTAGTTCAGTGGTAGAATACCCCTGGGTTCAAACCCCAATACAAAAAAAAAAAAAAAAAAAAAAAAGAAGTCACATTTTTCATTACTTAAGTGAGAAACTTGAAGTGCCAGATGAGCTGTTGCTGAAGATGACACAGATAGTTGGGAGTAGAATGCAGATTGGTCTGATGTTTTTGAGGGTTGTCTTGTTTTGTTATTTAATTGTGACAAGTTATACATAAAATTTACCATCATAGATCTATGAATATAATACAGTATAGAGCACTTGCATAGCATTCACAATCCTGAATTCCACTGCAACTTTGCCAAAAAATTGTCATCTGTTTTTTATTTGTAAACGATTTTTAAATTTTTTAAATGTATTTATTTTTATTTGTAAAATTACCATCTTAACCATTTTAAATGTATAGTTCAGTAGTGTTAAGTGCATTCACATTGTGCAGCCAATCTCCAGAAACTTTTTTAAAAAAAATATTTTTAGCAGTAGATGGACACAGTACCTTTATTTATTTTTATGTGGTGCTGAGGATCAAACCCAGTGGCTCATATGTACAAGGCAAGCACTCCACCACTGAGGTACAACTTCAGCCCCAGAAACTTTTCTTTTTGGCTTTGTGCTGGGGATTGAATACAGGGCTTCCACATGCCAGTACTCCTGAACTGTGTCATCCATTATGCCCAAAAGGTTGCTTTTTAAAAAATATTTATTTTTTAGTTGTAGTTGTCACTACTTTTATTTTATTTATTTTTATGTGGTGCTGAGGATTAAACCCAGGGCCTCACATGTGCTAGGTGAGCGCTTTACCAATGAGCCACAACCCTAGCCCCCCAAAAGGTTGCTTTTTAAGAAGGATATTAAGCCAGGTATGGTGGCACATGCCTATCATCCCAGTGACTTTGGAGGCTGAAGGAGGAGGATCACAACTTCAAGGCCAGCCTTAGTACTTTAGCAAAGCCCTAAAATAACCTAGCAATAAAAATTGAAAAGGTTAACATTAAACAAAGACGAGTGGGGGGAGAGAAAGGGAGATAGAAGGGAAAGCATATGGAAATGGTAGGAGACCCTCTATTACACAAAATTACCTATAAGAGGTTGTGAGGGGGAAACAAGGGAGAGAATTGAACAACAGCAGATGAGGTAGAGAGGGAAGATGGGAGGCTAGGGGAGGGGGGATAGTAGGGGATAGGAAAGGTAGCAGAACACAACAGTCACTAATATGCCATTATGTAAAAATGTGAGTGTGTAACCGATGTGATTCTGCAATTTGTATTTGGGGTAAAAATGGGAGTTCATAACCCAATTGAGTCAAATGTATGAAAGATGATATATCATGAGCTTTGTAATGTTTTGAACAACCAATAAAAAAAATAAAAATAAAAAATAAATTAATTAAAAAAAAATGAAAAGGGCTGGGTATGTTGCTGAGTGGTAAAGCAACCCTAGGTTCAATCCCCAGTACTCCCCACTAAAAAAAAAAAAAAAGGGTATTAAATCCTTTCCTCTACCCTCTAGTCAGAGAAATCTCTCTGAAGCACAAATGTGATCCTATCTTTCTCCAGTTTAAAACCCTTCACCAGTTCCCAAGGCCCTCAGGATCAAGTCCAAATTCCTTTACATGGATTGCCAAAGCTTTCATGATCAAGCTATTTCTAACCTTCTGTAGCCTCATCTGATGCTATTTTCTCCTCTGGTTCCTTGCTCATGCTTTACCTGTGAGCGTATAGGCCATGTTCTGTTCTGCCCTTGAGCTTGCTTCTGCCATTTCTCTTGCCCAGAACACCATTCTCCCACTGCCCCTGGCCTCCAAGATCTTCTCTTGCTAATCCTTTAGGACCTAGATTAAGTATAATTTCCTCCAGGAGGCTTTCCTTTATGCGTGCATGCATACACGCACATGCGCACACACCCTTCCTGTGCTCTTCATAACACATTGTAATTACCTTTGTTATCATGGCAAATTGTAATTTCCTGTTTACTTGTGTTCCTGACTGATCTATTAACTTTTGGGGATCTGAAATCTGTATATTTGTTAATTGTATCTCTAGTGCCTAGAAGCTAATTAAGTGTTCAGTAAGTATTTGTTGAATAAAATTTAACTAATATGTTTTCAAACATGTTTTCAGAAGTGTTCCACAGGATGTTAGAAGGGATGTCATGAAAAAGAAGCTCCCTTAAATAAGGAATTGTGTTGTATATTTCCAAGATGGGTCATATACTATTCTGTACTATACGGCACTTGATGACAGTGGTTCTCAAATGCTGTTTTGCCTAACCCCAAGAATTGTAGACCCAGTGATTGGAGCCCAGGAATCTGTTATTTAAAAATGCCCCAGGGGCTGGGCACAATGGCACACACCTGTAATCCCTGCAGCTCAGGAGGTTGAGGCAAGAGGATTGTGGGTTCAAAGTCAGCCTCAGCAATTTAGTGAGGCCCTAAGCAACTTAGTAAGACCCTGTCATAATAAAAAAGAAAATGGATTAGGGGTGTGGCTCAGTGGTTAGGTGCCCCTGAGTTCAATCCTCAGTACAATCAATCAGTCAATCAATCCATCAATCAATAAATAAATTTTAAAAATGCCTCAGGGACTGGGTATGTGGCTCAATGGTAGAACACTTGTCTAGCAAGCACAAGGCCCTGGGTTGATTTCCAGCACCACAAAAAAGAAAAAAGCCCCAAGTAATTCTCATTTGAGGTCAGATTTGGAAACCATTTGTATACAGTGATTAAAAGATAGTTAAAATATGTAATGCATTTGGAATAGTACCTAGCACATAGTATCTATTACTGTTGACTGCTGCTGCTGCTGTTGTTATAATTATATATGACCACAAAATGCATTTTTGTGGCATATTTGTTAGCATTTCACAAAACCTATTTTGAGAAAAGCTAAATTAAGCAAGTACTTCACTTATGCTGATGACACCCAGATCTCAGTGTGGCCCTGGTTTCAAGATTTGACTCTCTGCTGGGCATGGTGGTGCATGCCCATAATTCCAGCATCTCTGGAGGCTGAGGCAGAAAGACTGCAAGTTTAATGCTAGCCTCAGCAAATTAGCAAGGCCCAAAGAAACTTAGTGAAACCCTGTCTCAAAATAAAAACCAAAGTGCTGGGGAATATGGCCCAGTGGTTTAGTACCTCTGGGTTCAATCCCCAGTACCACACACACACAAAGTTTTTGACTCTTTATTTGTACTATAAACACCTCAAAAATATCAGAAAATCCCAAACTCATGCCTCTTTTGTTGTGTTTTTCTCATACTGGAGGTCGAACCCAGGGATACTCTATGACTGATTTCCGTGCCTCACCCTTTTTTATTTTATTTTGAGACAGGATCTCAGTAAACTGCCAAGGCTGGCTTCGGCTAGCTTCAAACTTGAGGTCCTCCTGCCTCAACCTCTGGAGTAGCTGGAATTCCCACTGCAGAAGTGTCCCTCAAATCCATTCCTTTCTGGGATGCTATGGCCTTTTCATATGCTGCTACTTTTACCTAACTCTTTTCTGCATGGCAAATTGCTGCCCATGCATAAATGGCATTCCTCTGCTCTCCTCCCCCCACCCTCCCATGAATCCTTTGCCAACTAGCCTGAATAGAACTTGTTCATCTTGTCCCAGAGCACTTTGTACATAACTTTATTATAGCACTTATCACTTTGTACTTTGTGCTTACCTCTATAGCCTCATCTCACATCCTCTCCCACTAGCATGCAAGCTATTTAAGAACACATGCCGTGTGTGAGTCATCCTGATATCTCTCAGCACTTGCGTGTCTAGAACACAGTAGGGGTTCAATAAATGTTCACTGAATTTAAACAACTAAGAAAGTCTAAAATTTGTATATTTATTTTCTCTTTGTGCAGAGATTAGTACTGAAGAGCAGCTAAGGCGCCTGCAAGAGGAGAAGCTTTGCAAAATCTGTATGGATAGAAATATTGCTGTAGTTTTTATTCCTTGCGGACATCTGGTCACTTGTAAACAATGTGCTGAAGCTGTTGACAAATGTCCCATGTGCTACACAGTCATTACTTTCAAGCAAAAGATTTTTATGTCTTAATCTAACTCCGAAGTGGGCATGTTATGTTCTTCTTATTACCCTGATTGAATATGTGATGTGAAGGAACTTTAAGTAATCAGCATTGAATTCCATTAGCATTTGCTTACCAAGTAAGAAAAAATGTTAACAGCAGTGTTTTAGTTGGCAACCTAAACTGTGAATATCTGGATCTTTCAGGTTATTAGCTGTATGATTTGTCCAGTTTTTTTAAATTGTTATTCAATTGAAACCCTAGACTAAGGAGCATTATATTAAAACTTATCACAATGTATATTTGTAGTACACTGACTTAGTTTCTAAGTGTAAGTGAATTAATCATCCAAATTTTTCATTCTTTTCAGATAGGCTTAACAAATGGAGCATTCTGTATAAATGTGGAGATTAGAGTTAATCTCCCCAATCACATAATTTGTTTTGTGTGAAAAAGGAATGAGCTGTTCCACACTGGTGGAAAGATAGAGATTATATTTAGATGTTTGTCTTTGGTGTTTTAGGATTCTGTCCATTTTCTTTTAAAATTATAACATTTGTGTGAATTATTTTTTTAAAGTGGTTTTGCCATTTCTAAAAGGTTATTTAATAACAGAACACCATCTAACCAACATGTACTGACATGGAAAGATGTCAAAGATATATTAAGTATAAAATGCACATGGCAAAACACTATGTATAGTCTGAGCCAAATCAAGGTGTGCATATTTTGTATCTGTACAGAACAAAAGATTTGGAAAGATGTACCAAACTGTTAAATGTGTTTTTTTCTTGAGGGGTGGGGGGTTGGGTCCCAAAGGGGTTTTTAGGGGCCCTTCACTTTCTATTTTTTTTCATTTTGTTCTGTTTTGAATTTTTATAAGTATGTATTACTTTTGTAATCAGAATTTTTAGAAAGTATTTTACTGATTTAAAGGCTTAGGCATGTTCAAACGCCTGCAAAACTACTTATCACTCAGCTTTAGTTTTTCTAATCCAAGAAGGCGGAGCAGTTAACCATTTTGGTGCCAATGTAAAATTTAAATGTTTTTATGTTTTACCTGCCTTGTGGATGAAAAATATTTCTGAGTGGTAGTTTTCTGACAGGCAGACCATGTCTTCTTATCTTGTTTCAAAATAAATATTTCTGATTTTGTAAAATGAAATATAAAATATGTCTCAGATCTTCCAATTAATTAGTAAGGATTCATCCTTAATCCTTGCTAGTTTAAGCCTGCCTAAGTCACTTTACTAAAAGATTCTTTGTTAACCCAGTATTTTAAACATCTGTCAGCTTTTGTAGGTAAAAGTAGAAGCATGTTTGTACACTGCTTGTAGTTATAGTGACAGCTTTCCATGTTGAGGTTTCCATATCATCTTGTATCTTAAAGTTTCATGTGAGTTTTTTACTGTTAGGATGATTAAGATGTATATAGGACAAAATGTTAGTCTTTACCTAATTTTTTTTTTTGTTTTCTTGACTAGTAATAGTAGTAGATGTTTCATCTTAAAAAATGTTCTCTTGAAATTCTAACTCTTGGAAATTATAAAATACTGACGAGAAGAATAGTTGTTTAAAAATATTTTTAAGAACTTGAATAAGAGTCAGTATAGGTAAAAAATGAAAGTTTTAAAATTCTTCATAGAACACCCAGGATTTACATTATAAGATGATCATGACAGACCTATTATAGAGGGAAGTGAGGCATTTTAATGCAGAGATTAGTTTGAGAGTGAAACTATTAAAGATATATATTTTCATTGTATTTTCTAAGAGAAAGTATTGTTATAGTCTCCAAACCTCTGTTCACTACTATGTTAAGTGATATTCATTTAAAGCATTGAAAATTAAAATAAGAACTTTAAGAATTAAGTAATGACTGCCCTATTTCTGTTTTATTATATAAATTCTCAGTTATTCTTCTTTGTACTATCTTCTACTTAGGTTTGATGATATAGTCATTAAGTTAAATTAGATCTGTATAGTCTAAGCTTTGAATTTAAATGTACGTTTAAAGCATTCAACAGGGGAGAAAAGTGTTAAAGTTTTTGAAACATGTTTTCCAGGACACTTAAGCTCCAAGTCATGTAGGTAGCTCAATCTAGATGTTAGCCAAGGACTAAATTGTTTTAACATAAGGCTTTTCCTGTTCTAGGAGCCTCAGTTCATTATAACTCTGCTTTTAAAATTTGTGTTTAGAGTTAAGCAAGACCTCTTTTTTTTTTCCTCTCTCTCCATGAGTTGTGAAATTTAATGCATGAAGCTGAGGTGGCTAACAAGTTTATTTTAAGAATTGTTTAGAAATGCTGTTCCTTCAGGTTCTTAAAATCACTCAGCACTCCAGCTTCTAATCAAATTTTTGGAGACTTACCAGAGTTTGTCTCTATCCGCATCACAAAAAGCACTGGTTCCTTTCCATCTAATTGTACAAAAATTTGTCACTTGCAAGGTCAAAAATACAACCAGATCTAAATATCCCCCCATACACACACACACAGAGTTCTCAGTATCTACATGTAGATGTTTGTTTTCTGTGCAACATTCACTCTGGGATTTTTCAAGTCACCACCTATTTTACTACATTTTAGTCATGTAAAGGTTGAAGTTATTTGTAATAAATAGGCATCTTCATTTGTAATAATTTAGTGTCCTGATCAAAAACTTGGCTTAATTTCTAAGAAATGAGTTTAACATTTGTAAAATAAATTCCAGTTTATTAATTAGTGGCTTTATATTGCCTTTCCTGCTAGATTTGTTTGTTTTTTTTCCCCTCCCTTTGGTTAGGGACTGAGATTGGGTGGGGTGAGTGTAGTGAGTGTATATAATATTATTTGGCCATGTGTATTTTGATATTTTGTTATTTTTGTTGTTATTTAAATTTTAGTAGTTTTTTTTTTCTGTTTCCATTTTAGTGGATAAAATATGTGTTTTGAACCCTCAGAAAGGAAACTATACCACCCCAGCATTAGTTGTATACATTGTTCCCTTTAGATCCAAATTATGGTTTTATTTCTGATTTCTTACATGTCAAATGAGAAGGGGGTGGAATGAGGGTAGAATAAATTGGATAAGTTGTGTCCTTGCCATTAGAATGGGAAGGAATTGTTTGGTAGATATAGCTATTTTTAGTCAAATTGGTCTTTTTTTTAAAAAAAAAAGGTAGCCATTTCTTCATCTATAAAATGAGAATAATACCTGTCTTCTAAGGTCATGAGAGTTCAAGAAGACCATATCTGTAAAAGCATCTGCTACATTAATTCCTGTCCTAACACCCTTTTACCCCTCTGCAGGTTTGCCCTGAATAAGATATTTGAACTAAAACTTAGAAAAAAATCTTACATGGTAACTCTTTCAGTAACTGTTTCTTGTCCTTTTTTTGTTTCTCATAGTGTAGATGTAAACTGAAATAATAGGTCATCAAACCCTTTAAATATCTAAATTATTTTAAAGTATTTTGAAAAAAAAATATTAAATTCAGTTGAGCTTTCCTAGTAGAAACAATTGACTTATTCTCACCCTAATAATCCATTTCAATCTGAACCTTATACACTTAACACAATGTAGATTTCTTTCTTGGTATAATAAAGTCATAATGTCAGGGTTCGAAGTGATTTTAGAGAGGTCCCCCTCATTTCGCAGGTGAAGCAACTGAGACTCAGAGGAGAGGTAATTTGTTCAAAGCTACATAGCTAATCAGTGGCAGAGCCCTGACTGGGACATAGTTTGAAGGTGAGAAATTCACCAAAGCTACTTGTCCTGGGATGGGAGGTCTCAAATGTTTATTTTTCAAACTATTCTTTCTGCTATGCCCTAATTTTCACTAAATATTAATTGACACTTTATAACTGATACATAGGACAATCTTAAATATATATGTTTTCAAATTAAACAATACTACATTAATGTTTGGTTGGTAAGATTGTATTTTGAAACCTGACATTTGCAGATATGCATACAGATTTTTGGCATTTACTACGTTTATTATGTATCATTAATGTAACATTTAAGATTACTATACAAGTATATTTTGCCATTTTGTTTGTACTTAGTAACAAATTTGCATTTTTGATTTGATGTAACAAAGGCTTTGATATAATTTCTGTTAGATTCTGCATTTTTTATTACTGTTATACTTAACCTCAAGAATGACTGATTCATATTGTATTAGTATTGTGAATAATCATGTGAAATGTTTTGAGACAGAGTACTATATTTGTGAATATAATTTTATGGCTTTTTTTTCACTTAGTAGGAACCTTCCCATCAGTATGGAAAACTAAGAAAATTGCTTTTTGCTGTATAATCTGGCATTTGTTGTAGATTAAAGCTTATTTTTCTGTGAATAAAACTTATTCAATAAAGTACTATTCTTTAAAATGATATTACTTTGCATTTGTTTTACTGTCTTAGAAAAAAATAAAATAAGCTGGGCATGGTGGCTCACGCCATGAGGCAGGAGGATCAAGAGTTCAAAGCCAGTCTTAGCAACTTAGCAAGATCCTAAGCAATTTAGCAAGACCCTGTCTCAAAATAAAACATAAAAATGGCTGGGAGTGTGGCTCAGTGGTAAATCACCCCTAGGTTCAATCCCTGGTACTAAAAAAAAAAAGAAGAAAGAAAGAAAAATGGCCCTCTCACCTTTACTAAAGTGGGTGCTAGAGTGTAGCTTATTGGTAGAATGTACACCTGGCATGTGTGAGGCACTGGGTTCAATCCCCAGCACCAAAAAAAGATCTTTAAAAATAAGAGCAATATTTAGCACCCCTCTCCATACAAAGATTAGTCTGATTATTGAAAGAGGTAGGATAGTCACTATAACAAAGCTCCAACAAAGTGAATAGCAATGAACCTAAAAAATCATTACTCTTTTGAAGCATTGAGCAAAGAAGGATTTTTTGTGAGTTTGAAGAAGTATATGCCCTGAGAGTTTCAGAAGCTGGGAGCAATCGCATGGGATAAAGAGCAAGGGAATAAAGGATCCTTTGGCAGAGAGAAATTTAGAAGTAGATATTTCAAGTGGCTATTCCTCTACCCCTTCCTGCCCACAATGGAGGTTCCTAAATTAAGAGGTATATTTCAGGCTTCATCTATGTAGGGACTGGTTATCTAATCTTTGACAGTGCTATCACTGTATCTGAGATAAACCAGAACTTTGCTGAGTGCAGTCGACAAAGTTTTTTTCTTACACATCAGCTACATTTCTTTCTCTTTGGGGGAGGAAGGGGTGCTGGGGGATCGAACCCAGAGTGTTCTACACATCCCCAGGCATTTTTATTTTTGAGATAGTTCTCACTAAGTTGCCCAGGCAGATTTCAAACTTGTAATCCTCCCACCTTAGCTTCTAGTCACTGTTACTGGACCCATTTTCAGTTAATATTGAAGATACAAATTTTCTTTTTCCTTTTTTTTCCCCAGTACTGGAGATTGAACCCAGAGACACTCTACAATGAGCTACATCTCCAGCCTTTTTAATTAATTTATTTATTTCCGAGACAGAGTCTTGCTAAATTGCTGGTGCTGGCCTCAAATTCGTGATCCTCCTGTCTCAGTTTTCCTAGTTACTGGGATTACAGGCATGAGCCATCATGTCTGGCAGAAGATGTGAATTTTCAAAGCTATGACATATATTTTCAAACTTATACAAAAGTAGAAAGTATAATGAACCTATGGTACTCATCTGTCAACTTCAATAATTATCAACATTTTGTTAGCCTTGTTTCATCTAGGCTTCCCCCAACCCCTGAATATGCTAAAGTATCCATTCATTTCTCATATAATTACCTATTTAACTGTCTCTAACAGAAAAGAAAAAATTTCACGTAAATGTGTCAATTTTAACTCGCTGTGTGTGTGTGTGTGTGTGTGTGTGTGTGTGTGTTACTGGTGATTGATCCCAGGGATGCTTTTACCGCTGAGCTACATCCCCAGCACTTTTTATTTTTTTTTTTAATTTTGAGACAGGGTCTTGATAAATTGCTTAGGACCTTGCTAAGGTGGTGAGGATGGCCTCAAACTTCTGATCCTCCTGCCTCAGCCTCCTGAATCATTGAGATTACAGGCATGCACCACTGACCCTGACTTGACTCACCACTCACCACTATTATTGCTGAATTTTAATGGACATTTAAACCATCAAAATCAACTTTAAGGTGGGCATGGTAGTGCATGCCTATAATTCCAATGACTTGGGAGGCTGAGGGAGTAGGATTCCAGGCCAGCCTCAGCAATTTAGCAAGACCCTTAGCAACCTAGCGAGACACTGTTTAAAAATAAAAAGGGTGGTCTGGGGATATAGATCAGTGATACAGCAGTTGCCTATCATGCGGGAGGCCCAAGGTTTAATCTTCAGTGCCACAAAAATAAATAAAAAGCATCACTGGGTTCAATCTCCAGTATCCCCCAATCAAATTTATTTCCCCTTTCCCCCTTATTTGAAGATTAAGGGAAATGAAACACCCAAACTTAATAGTGCCATAAAAATTGCTTTGCCTGATGGTGTAGCTCAGTGGTAGAGCACTTGCCTGCACTAGGATGTGAAAGTCCCTGGGTTGGATCTCCAGCACTGAAATAACAAGCTTGAAAGCACTAGAATATTATATGGGGTCTGAATCCAGAAAGAACTAAATGGTTGCAGTTTGTAAGTCAAATCAAATTGATTTCATTCTCAGGGAATGAATATATCCTCATCTTTTTTATTTTCCCTATAACTCGTTGCTGAACCAGTACTGTATTTTTCTCATGTTACCAAAACATGGGGTATAAAAATTCAACAACTTGCCTAGCACACACAAGGCCCTAAGCTGGATCCTAGCACCACTAAAAATAAATAAATAAAAATCATATAAGTCCTTTCTGATATTACTTCTTGAAAAAGTTTTGGATACACAGTACATTTTGAACTTTGTAATGAATATTTCTTCAACCCTAGCATTGCTGAGTTCAGAATAGCCTCATCTTGCTCATTGCCATTAAACTATCCTCCAGTCAAGCAGTGAAAGAGTTAAGTATTTGAAGTCTCCCTCTTAAGTGCTAGTACAACAGACACCAGTTGAGATTGTACAGAACAGATCTGCACTTCTTGAGAGAGCCAAAGCTTTGGTGAAATGTGAGACTTTAATTTGGAATGAGACAATTTCAGAATTGGAGTCAGCCTCTCTAATTCATAATAATTAACAGTTCTGTACTTTTGAGTTCTGAAAATTTTAAAGTAATCTATAACACAAAAGGATGAAATATAGTAGGGTGAAGGTCTTGGCCACTAAAGGTCTTTAGAGTTGTATAAATCCACACTTGCAGGTCTATATTGGTCTCTACTGTGACCAAAATAAAAATCTTGAGAGGTGAGGCTAGATAACAGTCAGTGTCCTCACTTTTGTCTTCCCCCAAACCACTGATTTATTTATAACAAATAAGTGTGTAACCTAGGCATTTGTATAGATTTGGTCTGCTTCAAATTTAAGTCTTATTCCAGTTAATTTGAGATTTTTCAAGATTCTATATGTACCATAATTTATGACAATAGCATAAGAACTCTTTTGCATGGGGCTTATACTTGTTGATTTGAAGCTCATGAATAGATATTGGAAGGATACTGGTTAAAAACTAGTAGCAGATTATGTTAAGTGAAGCTAGCCAATCCCTAAAAAACAAATGCCAAATGTCTTCTTTGATATAAGGAGAGTAACTAAGAACAGAGTAGGGACGAAGAGCATGAGAAGAAGATTAACATTAAACTGGGATGAGAGGTGGGAGGGAAAGGGAGAGAGAAGGGAAATTGCATGGAAATGGAAGGAGACCCTCAGGGTTATACAAAATTTCATACAAGAGGAAGTGAGGGGAAAGGGGAAAATAATACAAGGGGGAGAAATGAATGACAGTAGAGGGGGTAGAGAGAGAAGAGGGGAGGGGAGGGGAGGGGGGATAGTAGAGGATAGGAAAGGCAGCAGAATACAACAGACACTAGTATGGCAATATGTAAATCAATGGATGTGTAACTGATGTGATTCTGCAATTTGTATACGGGGTAAAAATGGGAGTTCATAACCCACTTGAATCAAAGTGTGAAATATGATATATGAAGAACTATGTAATGTTTTGAACAACCAACAATAAAAAAATTAAAAAAAAAAAAACTAGTAAGGAATAGAAACCAGGGCTGGGTTGTAGCTTAGTGGTAGATACTCATGTAGCATACAAGAGGCCTTGGGATTCGATTCCCAGCACTGCCAACAAACAAACAAAAGCCCGGGAGAAATCAAACTTCAATTGTTATTTTTCCCTCTTAATTTCCCAGAAGAATTTAAATTTGCAAAGAAAGACTAGGATATAATTAATCAAGATATTATATATTGAAACTGATCTTTCTTTCTTTTTTTTTTTTAATTTTAATATTTATTTTTTTAATTTTCTGCAGACACAACATCTTTGTTTGTATGTGGTGCTGAGGATCGAACTAGGGCCGCACGCGTGCCAGGTGAGCGCGCTACCCCTTGAGCCACATCCCCAGCCTGAAACTGATCTTTCTTCAAAATCTAAATTATTATTTCGATAGATTCTTTTTGGCAGTGCTGGGGATGGAACCCTCAGACTTACACAAGTGCTCAACCACTGAATTGTATCCCCAGCCCCCCAAATATATATTTTACATGCAAAATGACAGATATTCATTTGTTATGTTAACTTTTATTTTGATAGTCATTTTTTCTTTGTGTGTGTGTTTATCTTTATTCCGTTACTAGGTACTAGGTACTAGGGATTTCTTTTTAATTCCATTAGCTTATATAAGGGCTTTGCATTTTTTGGCTAAGGCATAAAAAATGTATTTTCTCATTAAATATTGGAATTTTGTTTGGCAGAGATTAGGCTCTGCTTCTGCCAGATTACTGGCAATTGTATTGAAGGGAAAAAAAGAACATATGAGTATGTTCATGAGCACATAACTGATGTTTCAGAGGAATTAGTACTAAAAACAAAAGACTGCAAATACCCCCATAAAATTAATCCAAAGTAGAGAAAAACTTGCTAAAACCATTTTATTTTTCATTAAACAAACGTCATACATGGATTTCTTAGTAGAAATTTAACAAAGGACTGTGTTAATCATTAAGTAAAGAGAGTGACCTAACTCATCTGGAAAAACCTGTTTTTCCTTCAACTAGATTTTTTTGTGTGTTTTTGATTACTAAAATGAATGTACTCTGCTGCCCTTATTCCTTTCTTAGTTTGCTGTTGTAAACTTTTCAAATATGCTATATTTAATTTGATCTATAAGAACTAGGTCAAAAAGGGCTGGGGTTGTAGCTCAGCAGTAGAGCGCTTGCCTATCATGTGTGAGACACTAGGTTTGATTCTCAGCATCATATACAAATAAATAAATTAAAAAGATATTTTGTCCATCTACAACTAAAATAAAAATTTAAAAAAGAATTAGGTGAAAAGACCTATGCTAAATATGTTATAAATCAATGTTTGCTCAGTTATCTGCAATAAAGCATAACAAATATTACTATATGGGGATAATAACTTCTGTTCTACCTACCTTAGAGGATTATTATGGGGATGATATGAGAAAATGTACATGAAAGGATTCAAAATGTATAAACCCTCTATGTAAGCCTAAGGAATCATGCCTCTAATTAGGGTTTATTGGAATAATTACAGGTTAGTTGAACACCAAATAAAACATGTGGACCAGTGTGTGATTAATCAGGGATGTAGGGTGATGAAATTCATTTGTACAGTTTCTTGGCCATTTCCATAACTTTGAAAAATCCTTCACATATATTATCTCTTTGCCTTCCATTCTGCATTGTTGCTCTTTGTCTAAATCAGAAGTATATGGGTAATACCCTGGGGAGAATTGGAGAAATTATTGCTGTGTATAGTGGTGGAAATGGTATTCTTAGACCTTACCGTTCAAGTTGCCCTGAAATAGGGGCTGGGTGTGTAGCTCAATGGTAGGGAACTTGCTGGGCATGAGTAAAGCCCTAGGTTCCATTGCCATCACTGCTAAAAAGAGAGAGAGAAAGAGAGAGAGAAACAAGTGACTATCAAATAGATTTACTTGGGCAGTCAAGACAGCTGTTTTTTAACATGTGAAAATAAGAATATATGAACAGGGACTGGGGGCATAGCTCAATGGTAAAGCACTTGTCTAACATATGCAAGGCCCTGGGTTTCATCCCCAGTACTATAAATAAATACACAAACAAATAAATAAATTTTACAAGATGAAAAAGTATATATGAAGCAGAGATCATAATTTGTATTCCCAAAGGATCTCTTGTTACAAGATAGTGTTGCCAACTTAACAACATCTCTGAAACTAGTTTTCAAAGCTCTTTAACTAGTCTATTATTTCATAACATCCCTCTGAACATGGGCAGTTTATTATAATTCTGCGGATAATGAAACAGTCACAGAAAAGTTACATGATTTGCCCAAGGTCATACAGATAAATGCAAGCAAAGCCATGACAAGAACCCTCACAAGTTTGGTTAATCTTGCACTATGCCATTGTGTCTCTCATTCATTATTTTCCTACCATCCTGTAATTTACAGCTGAGGAACCCCAGACATAGAGGTTATCTGACTCACCTAAATCATATGGTGAGTCACCAGTCAAGCTATTCTTATAGGCAGTGAAGCTGTTTCTAGCTAATTTTTGGCGTGAGTTAGCTAAATTGGCTGTCTCACTGTCTGACATATATACATCTAAATCCAGGCTCTTTTTTAGATGGTAATATCTGGTTGACCAGATGATAAACCACAAAACCAAATTATAAATGATAAGTAGGTTAATGTGTTTCTTAACCTGTCTAACTAACTAGAATTGCACAAAGTAATTCTCAAAGAAACAAAATTTACAACTACATTTATGATCTAAAGAATTTGGAAATGGGGTCAGGCACGGTGGTACATGCCTATAACTTGGGAGGCTAAGGCAAGAACATTGCCAAGTTTAAGGCCAACCTCAGCAACTTAGGGAGGCCCTGCCTCAAACTTTTAAAAAGGAGATGTAGCTCAGTGTACAGGCATCCCTGGATTCAATTCCTAATACAAAAAAAATAATTTGGAAATGAGGGCTGGGGTGTAGGTCAGTAATAAAGTACTCATCTAGCATGCTCAAGGCCCTAGATTCCGGCCCCTGCAGGGAAAAAAAAATTGAAAATGGGAACGAACACTTTCCACTACATTGTCAAGGCCAATCTTGTCAGGAACCATGATTCCCTAGTCACTATGTTCCCAATGACTGGAAAACTATCTAGTCTTTTCGTAGACTGGGTTAATTTTTGTTCAGTACATTGATAATATGAGTGAAGGAATGAATGAGCAAATGAATAAACACTGGGAAAACTTCTTTATCAGCTGTGCACTAATAAATATGATACAATTTGGATCAATACTGATTTTCTACAAACTCCTCCCCCTCCCCCCAGTACTGGGAATTGAACTCAGGGTTGCTCTACCATTGAGCTATAATCCACAGCACCCCCTACCTTTTTTTTTATTTTGAGACAGTGTCTTTTTTTTTTTTTTTTGACACCAGGGATTTTAACCCAGGGTGCTTAACACTGAGCCACATCTCCCGTCGTTTTTTTTTTTTTTTTTAATTTTTTAAAAGAGAGTGAGAGAATTTTTAATATTTATTTTTTAGTTTTCGGCGGACACAACATCTTTGCTGTATGTGGTGCTGAGGATTGAACCCAGGGCCGCACGCATGCCAGGCGAGCGTGCTACCGCTTGAGCCACATCCCCAGCCCTCTTGTTTTTGTTGTTTTATTTTGAGATGGGATCTCGCTAAATTGCTAAGGCTGGTCTTGAACTGGTGATGCCTCTGTTTCAGTGTTCCCAGTAGTTGGGATTACCAGCATGTGCCACTGTAGCCAGCTCTATCTATCTATCTATCTATCTATCTATCTATCTATCTATCATCTATCATCTATCTATCTTTGCTGCTGGGGATTGAACACAGAGGTACTTTTACCACTGAGATATATCCAAGCACTTTTTTTTAAAAAGAGAGAGAGAGAGAAAGACAGAGAATTTTAATATTTATTTTTTAGTTTTCGGCGGACACAACATCTTTGTTTGTATGTGGTGCTGAGGATCGAACCCGGGCCACACACATGCCAGGTGAGCACGCTACCGCTTGAGCCACATCCCCAGCCCAATATCCAAGCACTTTTTACTTTTTATTTTGACACAGGGCCTCACCAAATTGCTTAGGGCCACACTAAGTTGCTGAGGTTATCCTCAAACTTGCTATCCTCCTGCCTCAGCCTATCAGGTTGCTGGGATTATAGGTGTGTACCACCATGCCCTGCCAGGCTTCATTTATTTTTGAACAAACATTAAACATCTACGGAGTTGGGCTGGGGGTGTAGCTAAGGGGTAGAGTGCTGGCCCCACATGTGGAAGGCACTGGGTTCGATCCTCAGCACCACATAAAAATAAAATAAAGGTATTGTATCCACCTACAACTAAAAAAAAAAAAATCTCTTTAAAAAAAAAAAAAAAAAAAACATCTACGGAGTGCCAGCAGGCTTTATGCTAGACCATTTGTCATAGAGCATTGAAGAGCAATAGGAACTAATCTAATTTAAACTGAAGGAGGATCTTGGGGATAGTTTTCTGGAGGAGGTAGAGACTTCAGGGCCTTAAGAGAAATAAAGCAGAGCTTTGAATCAATGTCTGGAATGTCTGAAGAACTAAAAAGGGAAGGTATTTTGTTTTGTTTTGTTTTGTTTGTTTGTTTACTTATGTTGCCCAGGCTGGCTGAGAATTTGTTGTCCTTCTGCAATACAATTTGGATCAATACTGATTTTCTACAACCCCCCACCCCCGCCCCAGTACTGGGAATTGAAATCAGGGTTGCTCTACTATTGAGCTATAATCCCCAGCCCCTGGGCATGGGCCACCATACCAAGTCTTTAAAAATGGATGTTTTTCATCTCTGGTTGTATACAAAGTAGAGTCACACTATTCGTGTCTTCATACATGTACTTAGGGTAATGATGTCCATCTCATCCTACTGTCTTTTCTATCCCCTTGCCCCCTTCCTTCCCCTCTCTCACCTTTGCCTTATCTAGTGTTCATCTTATCCTCTCATGCCCTCCCCAACCACATTATGAATCAGCATCCTTAAATCAGAGAAAACATTTGGCATTTGGTTTTTTGGGATTGGCTACCTTCACTTAGCATTATATTCTCTAACTCCATCCATTTACTTTCAAATGCCATGATTTTATTCTCTTTTAATGCTGAGTAATATTCCACTGTGTATATATACCACATTTTCTTCATCCATTCATCTACTGAAGGGCATCTAGGTTGGTTCCATAGTTTAGTTATTGTGAATTGTGCTACTGTAAACATTGATGTGGCTGTGTCCCTGTAGTGCTCTATATGTATAATATGAATTGTAATAAATTCTGCTGTCATATATAACAAATTAGAATAAAAAATTGTAATAAATGGACATTTTGGATGAGAGGTCTGAAGGTATTTATTGAGAATCCCTTAGAACTCTGTATGTGCACTAGTTCTTGTTGGTTTCATATTTCGGATAAATTTGGTCTCTCTTTCCCCTCCACCGATTAGAGAAATTCAAGCTCTTACAATGGGTTTTGAATTTCTGAGCAGGAAACTAGTCAGTTTTTCTCAACCAAGTTTTGTGAGGTATGTTGGGGGATAAGGAAAAGAATATTCATTTACCAGGCAACCATCTTCTGTTTTAAGTCTTTGCTGGGGCTGGATGAACTGTATGGGTCTCACATAGATTCCTTTTTATTTGAAATATGTACTCAAATTAAGCCACCTTGTTTAATGAAACCTTGTTTCATTTCATTGTCAGTCTCTACCATTGTTACTCTCTTTATCCCATTAAGTCAAGTGGTATATTAAGTACTTGCTGGGTACTTAGAAATTCTGGGAGGTATGAATCAGAAAATAAGACATAGGGGGGATGGAGGTGTAATTCAGTAGTATACCGCTTGCTTAGCATGAACAAGGCCCTGGTTTAAGGCCCTGGGAAAGATCCCCATCACAGTGCCCCCCTCCAAAAAAAAAAAAAAAGGAAAAGGAAAAGAATGTAAAGATGTTATACAGTGCTGAGACAGGAATTTGGGGATAAAGAAAAACATACTCAGTCTCAAAGGAAGTGCCCAGGAACCACTGAAAAGCAGGAAATGCCTATGAACAATTCTTAACTCCTAAATGATCCAGTCAGTGCCCTTGGCCTGTGCCCTTGACCTTTGCACTTGTTTGTTTAAAGTAACACAAGAGCAATGTGCAAGTGCTGGAGAAACTGGAACAAAATTGTGTAACTCCACACTGACTCCACCTTTAGTGTAGCCCCTAGCAACCATCCCACTATAAATATTAACACCCCACACCAACAGGTTGTTGTTTCTCCCTCTGGAGATAGCCCACATTTGCCCTTGAATGTGTCTCTGCTTTCCTAAATAAACTTCTATGTCTCTATCTGGTATGTGCTGAAATTCTTTTCCATCACAAATGCCAAGAACCCCACGGTTCCTGAGTGGAGCATCCCTTCTCTCCAGGAACTCCTCAGACCTTTCTTCAGAGAATTCTCTTCTGTGGCAGAGCTAGATTAGATGACAAAGAGTATATCACAATAGGAAGATGGAACAAATGAAGGTGTGGCCCAATAACCAGAATAAATTTCATGAAGTAGTACTACTAAAACTAAAGGATCTGAGGTTGTTCCAGATCCTAAAGCTTTATTACTGTATCTGATATATTTGCTGTTACTTTATTTTGTTTTCTATGCAACTTTAATGATGGAGGACAAAAAGACCCAGTTAGACTACTTCCCTATAGACCTACATGTTTGTTCTGGCATGAATCTTCAATATTTTAATGTTTCCATACACATTCCATTGAGTAAACAGCTCTTCAAACAGCATTCCACCTTAAAATGCATTAAGCCTTCCTTTTTTCCAAAGAAATGAAAAATCTGAAGCCAAAATTCACTCAAAAGCACTGTTTAAGTGCCTGTAATCCCAGCAGCTTGGGAGGCTGAGGCAGGAGAATCATGAGTTCAAAGCCAGCCTCAGCAATTTAGCGGGGTGCCAACCAACTCAATGAGACCCTGTCTCTAAATAAAATACAAAATTGGACTGGGAATATAGCTCAGTGGTTGAGTGTCCCTGAGTTCAATCCCAGGTACAAAAAAATAAATTTAATTCAAATGACAAATTGGGAATAGGAGCAACTAAGAAGGTGATTCATAGTGATTGAAGGTTCCTGGTGACCTTTGTGTCTTCATCTGTCTGCAACGAATAATGGTCTCATGGAGGTGTTTTAAAGTGTATAATTACACCCTGCAGTGAGTCTCTCAGACTTGCTTCCTCTACTCACTCTTTAATAGGTATTCAAAATGACACAGCTCCAGTAGGTTTTCCTTGTTCTCAAGTTACTACTACATTCATTATTTACTACTGATAATAGGTACCTTTAAAATAGAATGTAGCCCACCGTAGTAAGGACCCCTAATCCTTTGAGCTTTGGAATTCTTAAAGTCTTTCCTTTGGGAGAGTACAATTTTCCAGATCACTCTTCCTTCATTTCTCAATTTTTCCACTTAACTTGGCTCACTCATCTTTTCTGTGACAGCTACTCCTAAAGATGATAAAAGATCAGTTCAATGGCTTCCTTGAGATCATAAAGAATGCTTGGAGTAAGGATGCAAGCCTGTAATCTCAGTAACTAAGGAGTCTGAGGCAGGAAGATCTCAAGTTTGAGGCCCATCTAAGAAATTTAGTTAGAGCTGCCTCAAATTTAAAACAAACAAACAAAAAGGACTGCAGGTATAGCTTCATCGTTCAGTGGTAGAGTGCCCTGGGGTTCAGTCTTTGGTGCCACCAAACCAAATAAAACAAAACCCGAAAATCTGAAAGAGGTCCTTCTTTGCTTTGCAAATACTTGATAATTTCTTGTTTGCTATACTTATTCCTCTCCTTTCCTTCTGTCCCCTCCCCATTTTAACTGGAAGCATGCACAGCAGGTGAAATTCTTTAGGTGACTACACGGCAGAAGAAAACAGATGCTGAAATCATAATGTTCAGTTGTTGAGTTGATAAAGGAAAGGGGCTGGGAAACCAAGCAGAAAACAAGAGGGGGGATAACAACATATTGTGATGACATCCCTGACTCTCAAAAGGGGAAACCTGAAACAACAAAGCCAACTGAAAAAAAGAACCATTGACCCTTAACCTAGTCTACCTTCCTACGAACTCCTTTTGCCAGTTTGCTATTTGAGAGAAGGGAACAAGACAATGCAGTATCCATCCCCATTACAAGGAAAATTAGGTCATGCTTACATCTCCTAATAAACTCGGATCCTGATAACATCTTTTTCCTTTCTTTTTTTAATTTTTATGTTATGCTGGGGATGGAACTCAGGGTCTTTCACATGCTATACAAGTGCTCTACCATTGAGCCACATCCTCAACCCTTTTTTGACATATTCATGCTCAAGCAAAGCATACTGCCTGCAAATGTAGCTCCGTGATAGAGTGCTTGCTTAGCATGCATGAGGCCCTGAGTTCTATTCCCAGCATAGCAAAAGAACCAAAACAAAATGAAGCATACATTTTCTGATGGCCTAAAGAATCTGAATGTTTGGTTCCAACATGGAGTATGAAGTTGAATGTGAGACTGTGAGTATAGATCAAGCCTTTTCCCTAAGCTAGATTTGAATTTTGTCCTTTATCAATGTGTGACAATTTTGATAAGAGTTTCAGGCAAAAACATTCTTTTCTTTCTCCCAGCTCCCAAGATCTGTCTGAACTCCAGGGATTGGGGTGTGGGGGAGGATTTCCTTGAAGCAGTGCCCATTGATAGGGGGCTTTATTTATCATCACCAAAATACAACTTTACCAGAGTTGGTCAATTTTACTCATTACTCCACTAGCAGGAAATATTTTTCTTCAAATGGAGAAGAAACACAAGAGGGCATTTTCCCTTCTTGAAATACTGTAGCACTGCATATGTTTCTCACTCTAAGTGCAGAAAACTTTTGAAAAGTGTCTATTTATATAACATATTTGAAATGACAAAATTTAAGAGATGGAGGACAGATTAGTGGTTGCCATGGATTGGCGAGAGGTGGATGGAAGAAGGTGGGTGTGGTTATAAGAGACCAACAGATGCATTTTGTGTGTGTATGGTACTGGGGGTTGAACCCAGGGTCTCCAGCATACTAGGCAAGCGCTTTATCACTGACTTACATCCCCATCCTTTTAAATCTTTATTTGGAGGCAAGATCTTGCTAAAGTACCCAGATAAACTTGATGATCCTCCTGCTCAGCCTCTCAAGTGCTTGGGATTACAGATGTGCCCACCATGCCCAGCTCAGGAGGATTCTGTATAATGCTGGAACTGAAATCTTGATTGGTGGTGGACATATGGGTTTTGTACAAAATTTATATAAAAATAAAATTGAGTTGGGTATGGTGGCACATTCTGGTAATCCCAGTGACTCCAGAGACTGAGGAAGAAGGATTGCAAGTTCAAGGCCAGCCTCAGCAATTTAGCAAGACTCTGTCTCAAAATAAAAAGGACCAGGAATATAGCTCAGTGGTGAGTGCCCCTGGGTTCAATCCCCAGTGTCAACAAACAAATAAAAAATAAACAAAGAGATAAACAAAAAAATCAGTAATGTGCCTCTGGGTTCAATTCCCAGTACCACCCCCTATACACACACAAAACACACAATTCTTCTCTAGGTCCCACTCAAATAGCAGAGGCAAGTAGACATACAGTTCTATGGCTGAGACAAAGAGAAGAAAGCTGGACCCTAAGAGAGAAGATGGCTCTGAGGACAGAGTGACTGTGAACCAAAGTTTAATAAACCAGAAATGTAGAAAAAAAAAACACTTAATATTCCTATATAAAGGATTTAGTAAGAAAGACGTTGAATGATATAATATTGTTTATTTAAAAATTTTTTTCAAGGTGTCCTCAGGCATCATGCAATCTACCACTGAATGGCATCCCTAGCCCTAGCCCTATTTCTCTCTCTCTCTCTCTATACTAGGCAACCACTGAGCTATATCCCTAGTCTTTTAATTTTTTCTGGTACCAGCAATTGAACCCAGGAATGCTTAACCACTGAGCCTATCCTCAGCCCTTTTCATTTTTTATTTTGAAACAGGGTCCTGCTAAGTTGCTTAAGGCCTCACTAAATTGCTGAGGCTGCCTTTGAACTTGTAATCCTCCTGCCTCAGCCTCCTGAGTTGCTAGGATAACAGGGATGCACCATGACACCCAGCCTGGCCTATTTTTTTAAGTTATTAAAACCTTTTCCAATTAAATTATTCTATGGAAGTCAAAAGTGAAGTAATTCAGGTTGAATCAAACTAATAAACTTGATATAGAAATGAAAAGAATTTCAGGTCAAAGTCGAATCTCTGCTTAGTTTCCTACTGGTATAATAGTCAAGAAAGACTAGGTGTGGCTGAATAATGAAAAAGGCAAATACTGAAAGTCCAACTATTGTACAGAGTCCTGGCCTAAAATAAATTCTTTTAAATAGCATCCTGAAGGCTCAGCATGATGATAGTTTCCATCCCACAAAGAATTGAGGGATATTATTCAAGCAAGAAGTAAAATAATTTCATTGAGACTGAATTAGGTATTCAGCATTAACATAAAGTAGGAAAGAGCTCATGACCCAGCAGACACAGGATTAAGATTACCAAATTGGGAGCCAGATTCAGTGCAACATGTGAAATGCCAGTGACTTGGGGAACTTAAGCAGGGGGATCGCAAGTTCTGAGACAGCCTCAGCAACTTGGCCAGACCTTAAGTAACTTAGCGAGACCTTGTCTCAAAACATTTTCTAAAAAGGGCTGGGGATGTGACTCTGCACCCCTGTTTCAATCCCCAGTACAAAGAAAAAAATTACCAAGTTGGGGAAAACACAAGGGAAATGGAAGGGCTGCTCTTCTAGAGGTTTATAAAGACATGTGGGCAAAATGGAACTGTCAGGTCAGGTGCAGTGGCACATGCCTGTGATCCAGCCACTTGGGAGGACGATTACAAGTTAAAGGCCAGCCTTAGCAACTTAGTGAGGCCTTAAGCAATTTAGTGAGACCCTGTCTCTTAAAAAAAAAAAGGCTGGGGATACGGCTCAGTGGTTAAGCCCCCCCCCCAAGTTCAATTCCAGGTACCCCATCCCAACAAAAAAGGAACAGTCACACCAGGTATGGTGGCACATGCCTGTAATCACAGTGGTTTGGGAGGCTGAGGCAGGAGGATCATGAGTTCAAAGCCAGCTTCATCAACTTAGTGAGGCACTAAGCAATTCAGGGAGACCCTGTCTCTAAATAAAATACAAAATAGGGCTAGGGATGTGGCTCAGTGGCTAAGTGCCCCTGAGTTTAGTCCCCCATTCAAAAAAAAAAAAAAAAAAACACAAACAGTAAGATATACTATCAAAAATTAAAGGGTAGGAACTGAGGTTGGGTGGCTCAGTGGTAGAGTGCTTACCTAGCACAGGTGAGGTACTAGGTTTGATCCCCAGCACCACATAAAAAATAAATAAAATTAAATTATAAAAATATATTTACAAGTAAATTAAAGGGTAGGGCTGGGGGTGTGGATCAATGGTGGAGCACATGCTTAGCATACATGAGGCCTTGGGTTTGATTCTCCAGAACCACAAAAATATAAGTAAATAAATAAAAGGCTATACTGTAATTTGTGTGTGTGTGCGCGCGCGCGCTGAGATCAAATTCAGGGATTCCCATATGCGAAGCACACACTCTACCAATGAACTATATCCATAGATCTAAGTAGTAATTTCTAATGAGCCAGAAGAAAGACAGGTGGAAGGAATTGAAGAAAATGTTATTGAAAGGGAAAAGTGGTACAGAACTAATGAAGGGTTCCAGATCCAGAAACAGCCAGCTTTAGTACAGAGAGGATTCTCAGATCTCCAAGGGGCTGAGAAATGATACACAAAGTGAAAAATACATAAAACTTAGAAATGGCCCTAGATTGTAAGAAAAAATGAAAAGAAAATAATAAGAACCTAGAAAGTGAGGTTTTCAAAAACGTATTATACAGGAACTGAAAAGAAAGTCAAGCACACCTGTAACCTCAGTGACTCAGGAGGCTTAAACAGGAAGTTTGCAAATTCAAGGCAAGCCTGGGTGACTTAGCAAGATCCTGTCTCAAAATAAAAAATAAAAAAGGTCTGGGGACGTAACTCAAAAGGTTAAAGCACCCCTGGGTTCAATCCCTAGTCCTGTGGATATAGGAAGGAGGAAGAAAAAGAAAAAAAGGGGAAAGAAAATCTAACTATGTGTAACTTGGCTTTTTGAAGTAAAGTTTACATTGGTCTACAACCAAAACTGGAAGTATTAATCCAATCACAGTTTCATGGCCAATGAAAAACCCAGAGTCTATTATTTCAAAAACAAATGAGGGGCTGGGGATGTGGCTCAAGCGGTAGCGCGCTCGCCTGGCATGCGTGCGGCCCGGGTTCGATCCTCAGCACCACGTACAAACAAAGATGTGTCCGCCGAAAACTAAAAATAAATAAATAAATAAATATTTAAAAAAAAAACAAAAACAAACAAACAAACAAAAAAAAACAAATGAGGCAGCTGGGGATATAGCTCAGTTGGTAGAGTGCTTGCCTTACCTTGCATGCACAAGGCCCTGGGTTCAATCCCCAGTACCACACACACACACACACACACACATAAATAAATCCTGTTTTTGAAGCACCCATGTTGTGTTACTAAAAAAAAAAAATGAGGGCCGGGCAGGGTGGGTCATGCCTGTAATCCCAGCAGCTTGGGAGGCTAAGACAGGAGGATCAGGAGTTCAAAGCCAGCCTCAGAAATTTAGCAAGGCTCTAAGTAACTCAGTGAGACCCTGTCTCTAAATAAAATATAAAATAGGGCTGGGATGTGGCTC
Source organism: Marmota flaviventris (assembly GCF_047511675.1). Lineage (NCBI taxonomy): Eukaryota > Metazoa > Chordata > Mammalia > Rodentia > Sciuridae > Marmota > Marmota flaviventris. Next base: position 106,782,002 of record NC_092518.1, read on the forward strand.
AGTGGACAATTGCCCCTGAGTTCAATCCCCATACCTACCCACCCCCCAAAATGAAGAATTTTGATGGGAGTTCTTTCTGCACATATATTGTCTTATATAGTATACAGTCATATGAAAATCCCTCCTTCCTCTCTGTTCCAAATATGTTATAATTCCTACTGCCTGTCAATTTCATCAGACAGACTAGAAGGTAAGTACTGTGGCTTACTTTTTCTAAATCCCAAGTGTCTGGCATATGCTAGGAACTCAGTAAATGTTTGCTTTTTAAATAAGTGAACAGCAAAGCAAACAGCAAAGTGAAAGGCAACACTAACCTACCCACTGGACAGGCAGCTAAATTCTGAAAGTGTTTCTTAGTATTCTTTACATGATGGCATTGAAGGAAACTAGATAATGACCTAGTAATTTCTTTGAGGAAGTTTGGTAGAAAATAGTTCACAACTGAAAAGAACAATACAGGAGAAAAACAATTCCTGTACAATGTTCTAAATGCCATCTAGCCAAAGTTCCTCGTTAAATTACAAATGGTGACAACTTTTCTCTTCCAGATTACCCTTTCATCAACTACTCTCTGTTATGCCCCTTCTGTTTTTCCTCTAACCACACAATACCACTTGCCATTCCTGAAAGAGTCTGTACACTCTCACTCCTCTCCACCTTTGCTCATAATATTCCTCTGCCTGGAACATAATATTACCTTCCTAGAGAATCACTATTCATATCTTCATTGCTAGCTTGTCTTACTTACCTTCTAACTGCATAACAAACTTCTCCCAAACTGCTGAGAGACTTCCAATAATGTGCTTTATTTATTATTTCTCAAGATTCTGTGGGTTAGCTGAGCAGTTGTGCTGGTCTTGTCTGAGCTCACACATGTGGCTGCTGTCAGCTGGTGGGTCTTCTGCCCTGCCTCACTGAGATACTATCACAGCTGTTCCTCTCTCTCCACATGTCTTCTTTCCAGAAGGGTAGCCTGGACTACTCTATGTGGCAGTTGGGTTCTGAGAACAAATGTGGAAGCTGCTAGTTCTCCTAAGGCATGCCTGTGCTCAGAAATCCCAGGATATCCCATCTGCTGCTTTTTTTTTTTTTTTTGGCACTGGAGGTTGAACCCAAGTGCACCTGTACCAGTAAGCTACATCCCCAAGTCTTTTTATTTTTCATTTTGAGACAGGGTCTTGGTAAATTACCAAGGCTAGCCATGAACTTGAGATCCTCCTGTCAGCCTCATGGGTAACTGGGATTACAGGAGTGAGTCACTGTGCTGGCACATCTGTTGCATTTTCTTGGTCAAAGCAAGTTATATGGTCAGCCAAAATTCAGGGGGAGGGGAGCCAGTGTGGTGGTACATGCCTGTAATTCCAGCAATTTGGGAAGCTGAGATGGGAGTACCCAAGTTCAAGACCAGCCTCAGCAAATTAGTGAGGCCCTAAGCAATTTAGCAAGACTCTGTCTCAAAATAAAAAATTAAGAGCTGGGAACTTAGCTCAGTGGTAAAGTGCCCTTGGTTCAATTCCCATTACAAAGTAGAAAAAAAATCAAAGGGAGGGGAAACAAACTCCATCCCCTGATACTAGGAATGGCAGAATCACATTGAAAAAGGCAATGGACACAGAGATAATTTACTGGGAGCCATTTTTTAACAATCATATAGGTGGGGGAAAAAAGAGAAAAAAAATCACGGAGTGGTGGCGTACCTCTTTAATCCCAGCAACTCTGGAAATTATGGCAGGAGGATTGTAAGTTCAAAGCCAGCCTCAGCAATTTAACAAGGCCCTCAGCAACTTACATGGACTCTGTCTCAATATAAAAAAGGGCGCTGGAGTTGTGGCTCTGTGGCAGAGCACTTGCCTCGTACATGTGAGGCACTGGATTTGATCCTCAGCACCACATTAAGAACTTAACAAAATAAAGATATTGTGTCCATGTATAACTAAAAAAATCTTTAAAAAAATGAATAAGAACTGGGGATGTAGCCCAGCGGTACAGTGCCCCTGGGTTCAATCCCCAGTAACAATCATCATCATCATCATCATCACCATCATCATAAACAACAAAATATACACATATGAGAAACAATCATAACAGCTGAAATGTCACCAACATTTTCATTTGTGATATATATAAAATATTCATCACACTGTCTAATTGCTTGTTCCTATGTCTGTTTCCCCTTCTATACTCTTACATGCTTCTGACATCCAAACACCTGATGAAGGCAGGAGTTTAGGAAAAAGGTCCGCAGTGTAAAAGGGTAGCTTTTGGTACTCACAGGGAAAGCTATACGTGGGAGATTAATTTGGAAATGTATTTTGAACCCAGATCATGGAGGACCTTGAATGCCATGCTATGGAATTTGCATTTTATTTTGTCACCACTTAAGTGTAAAACAAGAACAGGGTTAAGGATTTAGCACAGTGGTAGAGTGCTTATCTACCATGCATGAGGCCCTGGGTTTAAACTACATTTGAACTACATCCCCAGCACCACAATTTTTTTTTAAAGGAAGAACAGAATGTATTCTTTCTACAAATTTCTTGCCCAGGTGAATGGCAGAAATAGGAACATATACCCCCTACCTACCTCATTCATCTAAATGGCTTCCAAGTTATGTCTATCACAATCCATGAATATTTCTTGATGCTGTTCAATTTTTCCATCTCCACTACCACAGCTATAGTTCAGGGTCTTGTCATTTCTCCTCTAACCTATTACCACAGCCTCTTAACGGGTTCCCCCATATCAGTCTTGCCCCCTTGACAGTACTCCATACTTTACCAAAATCATCTGCTGATCTTAACCCCCTGATTATAAGCTTTCATGGATTCCTTTTGCTGTCAAGATAAAGTTCACAGTTTTAGCAATAATTACAACAGCCTTCCATAGTTTGGCCCTTGCCAAAATCTCCCTCCACCACCCATTGCCCTGGCCCTCACCCTTTATACTTTAATAATACCAAACTTCTTTTTTTTTTTAATATTTATTTTTTAGTTCTCGGTGGACACAACATCTTTGTTTTTTGTATGTGGTGCTGAGGATCGAACCCGGGCCGCACGCATGCCAGGCGAGCGTGCTACCACTTGAGCCACATCCCCAGCCCAATACCAAACTTCTTGACCTCAATTTATGCTCTGCTTCCTTTTATCTGGGTGCCGTTGTCCCTGCTAGACTCCCTTTTTAGTACTTATTACCCCTGTCTCTGGCTGAGTTTTTTTCCCAAGACTCAATCTCTAGGAATACTTCCCTGATTTCCTTTCAGTCTGAAACAGGTATATCTCTTCAGTGCTGCCACAGCACCTAGTGCTTCTTGCTTTCATAGTAATAATTGTTTCTGCTCACTCATGTGATTCTCATACCAACTGCATAAGGTAGATTCTTACAGTGGCAGTTAGTGACAAAGCTGGGTTTTGAACCTTGGTGCCTGGCCCATGGACTTACTCTTGAAACTGCTCTTATTCAGGGATGGCACTCATTATGCTAATCTGTAATTATCAACTTACCTGTAGGACTCTCCCATCCATTGTGAATTTCACTAAGAAAAGGAATTGTGTGACATTCATTTTTTTTTCCTGTGGTGTAGGGGATTGAACTCAGGGCCTTGTGCATCTTAGGCAAGGACTCTACCACTAAACGTATCCTAAGCCCCACATATATTCTTTTATCATTAGAACCTAACACTTTGCCTATCACATCATAGACACTGTATAAATATAAGTTGAATGGATAGATGGATGAATTAATAAATGACTCCTAAAATTTATGAGCAATTCCTCTTGCTCTGTTGTTTTAGCCACCTTTTAAAGATAAAAATGCCTATAGAACTGGATGCATTCTTTGACTCAAATTTTATTAGGGAAAAGAACAGAGGACTGCTTGCAGGTTATAAATTTTCTGTTTACTGGTGGTGTGTCAGCAATTGAAAAAAATGCAAGCAAAATCATTTTATTAAGAGGAAATATATGATGGTGGGATAAAGAAGGTACTAGATAATTCAAGAGTTCCTTCTTTCAACTCCTCCCCAATGAGGTAAGAAATGAAATCTATTAAAAGAAACTGGAGAGGGACACAAAGGATGTTTGAAAAACATAAGCTTGACAACAATGAAGATATTAATGATGCATAATAGTTGGGAGGATAGCTGAGTGGGGTATGGCCCTTGTCTAACATATGCACCAGGTCCTGGATTCCATCCCCAGTAACACACACACACACACACACACACACACACAACAACAACAACATACCAAAATAACTTGGCTGTAGTGGAAATCACATAAATTTTTCATCCTAATAAAACTGAATTTGGACCCAGAACCAGACCTTCTTGTACAAGTCATTTAGATTCTTGAACCTCAGTTTTCTCATGTATGATATGGGGATAATAATAAGTACCTTAGGAATATGTTTTGAAGTTTAGAAATGAGGCACTGTGCCTAGCTCAGTGCTTGATATAGAACAGGTGTTCAATGAATGGCAGCTTTACTCATTTAGCATTTATTTGGCACTGTATGTCTCAAAGCTTTCATATTCAGGAATAGAGAAAGAAAATAGGCCATGCAAAGCTGCAGTATACTGTGGGAAAAAACATTGGGTTTGAAATTGAACAGATCTGGGACTAATTCCTGGCTCAGTTATTTCTGAGCTGTGTGACCAAAAGCAAATTCCTGCTGGGCACAGTGGTGCACACTAGTAATCCTAGTTACTCAGGAGGCTGAGGAAGGAGGATCATAAGTTTCAGGGCAGGCTCAACAACTGAGGGAGACCTTGTCGCAAAGTAAAAAATAAAAAGGCTGGGGATATAAGTCAGTGGTAAAGCACCCTTGGGCTCCAACCCCACTAGCATAAAATAAAATAAAATAATAATAAATAAAAAAGCATATGAAGAGCCAGGTGTGCTGGTATACAGCTGTGATCCCAGCTATTTGGGAGGCTGAGACAGGAGGATTTCAAGTTTGAGGCCAGCATCCATAGACTTGAGGTCAACCTGGGCAATTTAGCAATAGTCTGTCTCAAAATAAGAAATAAAAAGGGCTCAGTAGTAAAGTATCTCTGGGTTTCATCCCCAGTACCCCGGGGGTGGAGGTAGGGAAACATATGAAGTACTCTGGAAAATATATAATATAAAATATACCTCAGGTGGCTTCAATGATACCTAGATACTGAAAACAGGGTGTTCAAATGTGTGCACTAACAAAAACTATGTCCCTGATTTGCAGAAGTGAGTTTTGGACCCTGAATTATGTCGGTTTTCTCCAAAATATAGCCACTTTGCAAAGTTCTGTTTGCATAGACAATTGGCCTCTTGCCATAGTGTACCTATCTCAGGGATCCCTATCAAAAGGCAATAATTGGTTTGGGGATGTAGCTCAGTAGTAGAGCATTTGCCTAGCATACTTGAGGCCCTGGGTTTCATCCCCAGCACCATAAAAAAAGGTTCACAACTTTACATACAAAATAAAAATGAGCTTAAAACTTTACATCTGGTTTTCCTTAAAACTAGTTCTCTCTCATCAAAAGGGCTACATAGGTGGTTGTGGGTACAGCTCAATGACCTGAAAGAAAAAAATTTGCATACATTGTATTTCTAGGTAGATAAACTTCAAATGAGCACAAGGTTGTTTATTAGGGGATTGTAACAGTTAATAATGAAAAGAAACAACCTCTATGTCCATCAATAAAGAAATGGATAAATAAGATGAAGTTTGTTCATTCAATGGAACACTATACAGTAGATAAAATTCATGAACTAGCATGTGTATCAACATACCCAAGGTTACATGTGCTGTACCACTGCACTACAATCCTGGTTCTTTTTAAAAACTTTTTAATTTTGAGATAAGTTCTCACTAAATTACCGAGGTTGGCCTCAAGCTTGTCATCCTCCTGCCTCAGTCTCCAGGGTAGCTGGGATTATAGGGGGGGTACCCTGGTTGAGATTAACATTCGAATTGATAGAGTAAGTAAAGATGATTGCCTTCCCTAATGTGGGTGGGCCACATGTGTCATTTGAAGGGCTTAAGAGATCAAAAGGTTGTCCCTCCCAAGGATAAGGGAAAAAAATCTTCTTACCTGATTGCTTGAAATAAGACATTACATTGGTCTTTTCCTGTCTTTGGACAGAAATAGGAAATATCAGCTCTTCTTGCATTTCAAGCCTGCTGGCTCTCAGTTTGGAAATATACCATTGGCTCTTCTGGATTTCCAGCTTGCCAACTGCAGATTTTGGGACTTCCTAGCCTCTTGTGATCCTGTGATCCAGTTTCTTATAATAAATAAACTAATGAACACACACATACATACACTGTTTTTTTCTTTTTCTCTGGAGAACCCTAACACAAAGTTTTAGCTTCTTTCTTTTGTACTGGGGATTAAACCCATCCCTAGTCCTTTTTATTTTTAATTTTTGATACAGAGTCTTGCTAAATTGCTGAAGCTGGCTTTGACCTTGTGATCTTCCTGCCTCAGCCTCCAGAGTGGCTGAGATTACAAGTGTATGCCACTGTGCCCAGCTAGCTTTATCTTTTTAATGTCCTGATTTTTAAAAAGGGGAATGGATTCGTGTATTACATTTATCATTAACTCTATCTTCAAAGAACAAAAGTATGGGGGGCTGGGGTTGTGGCTCAGCGGTAGAGCACTTGTCAAGCACGTTTGAGGCACTGGGTTCAATTCTCAGCACCATATAAAAATAAATAAATAAAATAAAAGTATTGTGTTCATTTGCAACTGAAAAAATATTAAAAAACCCCAAAAGTATTCCAAGTACATACTGTTATTTCCAATGAATATACAATAAAATTGAAAGGTTAAATGACTACTCCAGTCTTCGATTTGGGTCTCACACACCACAATTTGCTGGGAAGTTGTAAAGATAAATGCAGCATTATACATAAAATATTGGGGGCTGGACATGGTGGTACATGCCTGCAATCCCAGCTACTTGGAAGGCAGAGGCAAGAGGATCACAAGTTCCCAGCAAGTTTGAGGCCAGCCTCAGCAACTTGGCAAGATCCAGTCTCAAAAAAAAAAAAAAAAAAAAAAGCTGGGTGTGTTACTCAGTGGTAAAGTACCCCTGGATTCAATATCCAGCACCAAATAAACAAGTAAATAAAATTTAAAAATGGAGCTCTTTTTTAGGACATAGAAATTAAAAGGTATTATCATTCTTTGACTTTTCCTTCTCACCTTCCTTTTCTCAGTTCCTCCACATCAAAAGGGTGAGCTCACACACTTTGAGAAAGAGAGAGGAGGCAACAAATGTCTCATAAACGTGGTAATTAACTCCATGTTACTTTCAAGATTTGAAGATGTGCCAAAGGTTGTCTGACCCCAAGACTGTGGAGTGAATACTGCTTTGGAAATCATTGAGAATCAATGCTTTAAAAAACCTAATTTATGGGCAAAATAACTAGACAGCAACATTTGTAGTGGAAAATTCCCTTAACTCCCAGGTTAAAGGATGGGGATAATTATTCTAGACAGGAAAAATGTGCTTTGAAATACATAAGTAAAAGAAAGGCAGAAAATTTAAAAAAGGGGGGGGATTTTACATGAATATTTATAAAATCCTTAGCTCTCTTGACTGTATTTCTGAGGAAAGATACATTGACATGAAATCTATTTGGGAGATTTTCTGTTTTACTTAGAAAGGGAAAAAAAAGAAATAAAGGTATTTCTTTTTGCTATCAAGAGCAGGGACTTTTTGTTGTAGTTGTTCTGTTTCGTTTTTAGCCATGATGGGGACAGGACTCATGGCATCGCCTATGCTCAGCAAACACTCTACCACTGAGCTGTTCCCCTTGAGCCCCTTAACAGTGTTTTAAAACCCCCTTTTTCAGAAACTAAGAAAAGTAACTATCTTAGATCTTGAGACGTCTCATACAACAACTTGAATGTCTATAAACAAGGACATAGATCATCTCTCTTCTCCCTTGCTCCAAATCAATTGCTTGACCTTTAAATAAAAAATGCTATACTATTTGTTACATCAAGTGCTCTATTATTCAATAAAATTATGTACCTTCTCAAACTTAAAGCTGTTGTTGTTTTTTTTTTTTTTTTTTTAGAATTATGTCTTTTTCCTTTGTCATTCCTAAATGGATATGTGGACTTCTGGTTTGAATTTGGACATGGTCTTCAAGAGGCTTTATATATGTGATGCTTATATGACAATATGCTAATAATATTTTGTGAGGTTTTCATTACTTGTATCTGTAGAATCTAACTTTTCTCACACTCTATTATTGAGCTTTTATTAAATATCCTAGTGTATTTCTACTGAAATGAAAAAAGGTTTTCTGAATGTCATAGATTCTTTATTCTGCATAATTTTAAATATCTATATAAATATTTAAAATTACAATATGAATTGTTCATTATATTTGTGATCCAAGGCAAATGTTCCAGCTTTGTATTACATCTTTTCATTTCTTCATTTTAAAAATTTGTTTTTAAAATCATGAAATAACCTGAGTATGGTGGCATGGCAGTGCATGCCTGTAGTCCCAGTTATTCAGAAGGCTGAGGCAGGAGGACTGTAAGTTCTAGGTCAGCAAGTTTGAGACCAGCCTCAGCAACTTAGCTGGACCCTGTCTCCAAAATAAGGTCTGGGCATGTAGCTCACTGGTAGAGCACACATGAGTTCAATCCCCAACGCTGCAATCAATCAGTCAATCAAATCATGAGATGTCTCACATATATAGAAAATATAGAGAATAATATAATAAAACCCCATATACCCACCATCAAGCATTGTGAAACTTTAAAAGTTTCCATATTTGCATATCTTTTTAAAAAGGAAATAACACTTTACAGATACAATCAAAGTTCCCTTCCTTCATTCATTTCTTCTGTTTCCCTTTCTCAGAACTAGCTAAAATAATGGATTTGATGCCTTAATTTCCACACATCATCATGTTTTCCTTTTTTTTTTTGTGTGTGTGTGTGTGTGTGTTGCTGGAGATTGAACCCAGGATTACATTTCCACTGAGCTACATTCCAAGCCTCTTCTATTTTTTAAATTTTGAGACAGGGTCTCACTAAGTTGCCCAGACTGACTTTGAACTTGTGCCCCTCCTACCTCAGCCTCCCAAGTAGTTGGGATTATAGGCATGTGCCACAGCACACATGAATGTTTTCATATTTTTGCCACATACATATGTATGTATCATTGTTTTACATATTCCAAGTTTCATATAAATAGTATGGTATCATACAATAAGGAATAGAGACAGTATATAGCTCAGGAAATAAGAGCACAAACATTGAGCCATAACTATTTTGGAATATACTCTATACATGTTACTAGCTACGAAATCTTGGGGAAAATCTGTAATGCCTTTGCCTCATTTTTCTCATCTATAAAATAGGAATTCATAATAGTACCTATTTCATAAGGTTTTTTGAAGGATTAAATGAGTTGACACATATAAGACTCAGAAAATAAAGCACTGTTAGCTCTTATTGTGCACATTACTTGTGTGTGTGTGTGTGTGTGTGTGGTGCTGGGGACTGAACCCAGGGCCTTGTGCATGCAAGGCAAACTGAGCTGTATCTCCAGCCCTGCACATTACTTTTTTACATAATGTTTTTGAATTTTATCTATGTTGATAATGTAACATTAACATTTTTCACTATTATCTAGTATTCTATCATATGAGTATACTAAAATATATTTGTCTAACCTTTCATGATAGGCATTTAGGTTGTTTATTACTAAAGTACTGCAGTGAAGATCTTTCTGCTTATGTTCATGTGCACAGATGTGACAGAATTTCTTTATAGTTCTTAATCTTTATATATATCTAGAAAGATACATTTAAAATTATGGCTTTTAGCTGGGTGTGGTGGTGTACATCTGCAATACCAGTGACTTGGGAGGCTGAGGCAGGAGGATCTCAAATTCAGGACCAGCTTCAGCAACTTAGCAAGACCCTGTCTCAAAATAAAAAAAGAAAAAGGGCTGTGGATATAGATCAGTGGTAAAGTACCCCTGGGTTCAATCCCCAGTAACAAAATAAACAAAAATAAATAAATAAATAAACCTTTGATTTGTCTCTTCCATTCCAATGTTTTCAAAATCCAGCTAGGATAACCCACTTGAATCAAATGTATGAAATATGATATGTCAAGAGCTATGTAATGTTTTGAACAACTAATAAAAAAAATCCAGCTAGGTTCAGTGGTGCATGCTTGTAATCCAAGTTGCTAGGGAGGCTGAGGCCAAGGATTGCAAATTCAAGGCCAGCCTGGGCAATTCAGTGAGACCCTGTCTCAAAACAAACAAACAAACAAACAAACAAAAAACTAAACAAAACTAAACCAAAACTAAATAAAAAGGCTGGAGATGAAACTCGTGATAGAATACCCCTGAGTTCAATCTTTAGTAACACACACACACGACAACAACAACAACAACAACAACAAAAACCCTGAAAAACAAAAACTCAAATCAACATTTTGTGACTATCCTCTTGAGTATCAAAATCACAATTTGATTTGAAGTAATAATGTCATGAGAATAAATACTGTTTTTATTAATATTAGATTGTCTTTTTTCACATACTGCTATAAGTAGATTGAAGGATAGAACCTGACCTCCAATTAAATAGCATTACTATTTTTATATCATGTATAAAAATCTGATTAATCATTATACTTCAAAGGTTTTTGAGTTTTATGTCATAACAATTGTAACAAATGAATGTTTTTTTCAAATTATTTTATTTCTTCTTGGGAAATAAGACTGAATTTGTCAAGGGGGTGTTTGATTGCTCTTAACTTGCTGAATGGTAGGCTATAAACCTTAAGAATGTTTCAACAACTTATAAAGGAATAAAGACCCTAGTTAAAAAGTCTCTGATGGTTAGAATCTTAGACAACTAACTTCATTACGTTTCATCTGGCAGTCCTTTTGAAAACTTATTCAAAGGTTATCATTCTCTTCCTGAAGATGGTAAGACAATGATTTATTTATTTATTTAGCAGTGCTGAGAATTCCCAGGAAAGTGCTTTTCCATTGACCTACACCCTAGTCCATGAAAGTGTTATTTTTAGGAAAAACTAGGGACTTTTTTTCCCCAATGCCAGGGATCAATCCCAGGGTCTCGCAAATGCTAGGCAAATGCTCTGCCAGGGATCTATGCTCCCATCCCCAACAGTTTCTGATAATCATATTTTTTCTTTTTTCTCTCTTTCTTTCTTTTAAGTACTGGGGATTGAACCTGGGATGCTTTACTACTTTTTTGTTTTTTTTGAGACAGGGTCTGGCCTCAAACTTGTGATCCTCCTGCCTCAGCCTCCTGAGTGGCTGGGATAGTGGCTGGGATTACAGCATTGTGCCACCAGACCTGGCTACTTTTTCTTATGTTACTAATTGATATACTTCCCCTTTAAGAATATATAATTGTCTACAGTGTTTTGCCCTGACTTTAAATTGATTCTCAAAGTGTTCTATAAGCCATATTTAAATCTGAAAGAATAAAACCTCAGTAAAGATTCCAAGGCTGATCTCATTTCATAATTTGGCACCTAGACATTTGGATGTCCCACCACCCCTGTGAAACAAGTCATCAGCTAGCTCTTCATTTACAACTCTAAGAAAATACATGTCAGGTTTTATGGCTTTGTAAATAAATCAAGATGTCTTTGAAAAAAGAGATTATATGAAAGGCATTCCAAACTAATGGAGATATCAAGTATTTATTGACCACCAAGTTTTGTTTATTGAATATCTAATATGTTAGATAGCTAGTCCTACTTGTGAATTAATAAGCATTATAAATTTGGCCAGGAAACAGAAAACTATGATCTTCTATCTAAATCTGGTCTGGAAAATGTGCTCTCTAATGGTATAGAGACATGGCCTAGGCCTTGAGCATGAGAAGAGTAGGCTGCTGCTCCTTAACTCTGTTTCTGGGCATGGTGTCATACTCTGAGAGCCAAGTTCTTGACTTCCCAGTTTATCCTCTGAAAAAGGAGGAGTTTGGTCTGGATGCCCTTCTATGTATCTGGATGCCTTTTTATGTGCTGAAAGTAAGGACAAGTGTGAAATGTAATATTCAAGAGAAACTTTGTGTAACACAAGGCTTGACAAAATCCTGTGAAGGATTCAGGTACATGGGAGGCAAGTGGTGTATTTGGGCATAGCTAAAGTGGTTCCTACTGCCAGAGATGTGATTATTTTAGTTCACAGTGTACAATAAATAACAACAAAGCTAGCATAATGTATACATTTAGCTACTTCCTTGATAAGTTTGAAAGATATTTTCAGGTGATTAGATGATAACATATTAAAATATTATTGTAACATGTGGTGGGTCTCATGAAAATAGAAGGGAGAACACTAGAATAAAGGAAATGGGGAGGAAGGAGGAGAGGGAAAGGGGAAATATTAGGCAATGATATTGGCCAAATTATATTGTTATATTTGTGCATGTATGAATACGTAATAACAAATCCCACCATTATGTACGACTATAATGCACCAATAAAAATAAGGAAAATATTCTTATTAGGTATTTTACAGTACTAGGGGTTTTGTTTATTTTTTGTACTGAGAGTTGAATTTTACCACTGATCACTTTACCACTGAGTTACATCCCCAGCCCATTTAAAAAAAAATTTTGTGGGGGAGATGGAGTCTCACCAAGTTGCTGAGGGTCTTGCTATATTTCTGAAGCTGGCCTTGAACTTTCAATCCTCCTGCCTCAGCCTCTAAAGTCACTGGGATTACAGGTGTGCACCATGGTGCCTGGCCTATAAGTTTCTTTTAAAAAATATATCAAGTCAGGCAAAAAGCAAAATAGAATAACCTCATCAATTGTAACAACACAAAAACATTTCATGAATGTGGATGCTACTGATTCTGATATATGACAAATGTTTTAATAACTGGCTCTATCTGGTTTGGTGGGTAGCCTTGATTTATAGTGTTTGCTGATTTCCATGATGTAAATGCTCTCACAATGGCTGATTTTAAGTTATTAATGTGGGATCACTGAACCAGAGTTGGGAAGATAAGTGCACAATTAGTTCTTGTGAGCTGGTGCTAGCAGGCTCTAGCACACCAGTGTAGTATGTAAGGTATTCATTCATGAAGAATATATTTGTTATCTTCTTTCTGAACCATTTGAGAGTAAATTGCAGACACAATGCCACTTTTACTTCTAAATATCTGTATTTCTTTCTTTTTTTCCTCTTCTTCCTTCTTTTCTGAGACAGGGTCTCCATATGTTGCCCAGGCTGGTCTGGTACTCTCGGGCTCAAGCAATCTTCCTACATCAGTCTCCTGAGTAGCTGGGATTACAGGTGTATGCCACCTTGCCTGGTTCAGTATGTTTCTTAAGAATAAAGACACTGTATGGGTGCACCAGCACACATTTGTAATCCCAGTTGCTTGGGAAAGTGAGACAGGATGATCAGATTGTAAATTTTAGTCCAGCCTGGGCAACTTAGTGAGACCTTGTCTCAAAATAAAAAATAACTGGGCATGGTGGCACATGCCTTGTAATCCCAGCGGCTTGGGAGGCTGAGGCAGGAGGATCACAAATACAAAACCAGTCTCTGCAATTTAGCGAGGCCCTAAGCAACTTGGTGAGACCCTGTCTCTAGATAAAATATAAGAAATGGCTGGGGATGTGGGAATGTGGCTCAGTGGTTAAGTGCTACTGTGTTCAATCCCCAGAACTAAAAAAAAAAAAAAAAGGCTGGGGATGCCAGGCAGGGTGGTACATGCCTGTAATCCCAGAGACTCAGAAAGCTGAGACACGAAGATTGCAAATTAGAGGTAAGTCTCAACATCTTAATCATAATGAGACCCTCAGTAACAATGAAATCCTGTCTCCAATTTTAAAAAAAGTAAATAAATAAAAAGGACTGGGGATGTAGCTCAGTGGGAGAGTGCCCCTGGACTTATTCCCTGTACCATAAAAACAAACAAAAGACCCAAAGACATTGGCCTATATAACCACAATAATCAAAAGCTACTAGATCTTATTTAACTTTTGCCAATTGTCCAAGTAGTGTTCCGTATAGCTTTAAATAAAGATTTGAGCTGGGGCTGTAGCTCGGGGCAGAGCGCTTCCCTAGTGTGTGAGGCACTGGGTTCAATCCTCAAGGTTACATAAAAATAAATAAATAAAATAAAGGCATGCTGTACATCTACAACTACCAAAAAAAAAAAAAAAAACAAAGACAAAAACAAAAACGGCCGGGCATGCCAGTGGTGTATGCTTGTAATACCAGTGGCTATTGGGAGGCTGAGGCAGGAGGGTCACGAGTTCAAAGCCAGTCTCAGCAATGCCAAGGTGCTAAGCAATTTGGTGAGACCCTGTCTCTAAATAAAATACAAAATAGGGCTGGGGATGTTGCCTTGTGGTTGAATGCCCCTGAGTTCAATCCCTGGTACAAAAAAAAAAAAAAAAAAAGGTTCAGAATTTAATCCAGCATTGTCTATATTTTGAGGATAAAATGTATTTTCTCGGAAGTTTCTAGCCTTCTTCTACTTTGCAAATATCTACTTGTCTTCTCTTCACACCTCTTAATCTTTCCACAAGCAGTTCTAACATTAATTTCTAGCGTCTAACATTAGAAGTGCTATTAGCATATAACAGAAAACTTGCCACCAATAATAAACATCAAATGCTGACAGTGACTCTAGTGTTTGAATTTTAGTTAGTGTTGGTAGTTAACTAGTAACACATACTGCACTTAAAGTCAAATAGTAGTCTTTGTTGTTACTTAGTGTCTCTTATTAATTTGTACTTGGCTTTAGAAGCTTATAAACTTATATCAATAAAAGAGGGTCTTGGCTGGGTGCTGTGGTGCACACCTGTAATCCCAGTGACTTGGGAGGCTAAGGCAGGAGGATTTCAAGTTTAAAGCCAGCCTCAGCAACTTTATCTGAAAATAAAAATAAAAAGGGCCAGGTGTAGTGCGCAGTTGTAGTGCGCCCCTGGGTTCAATCCCTAGCACCCACCCTCCACACAAAGAGGGTCTTACTGGAAGTTCTGGGCAATGTTAATTTTAACCAAATTCCTCTCAGCAATATTGGGAAATAGCCAAAAATGTTTGTTTTTTGGGGGTGGAGATGGTCTATTATTCTGCTAACAGCAATGCTTTTGCTTCCAAAACTGATTGCTATTTCTATAAAAAAACAAATACCCAGTAACAGTTCCACAATGGAAACAAACAAAATGAAGAATAATATAATCATTAAATGTGTATGGCTCTAAAGTGATAAATGTCTCCTGAACATACTGAAAAATCCTGAATCACAATAGTACTTTAAAAATAGTTTGTAAGTCTGAGTTGATAGGTCTGCCTAGGCCTTGATAATAATTCTTTGTTGTTGTTTATTAAAGGGTGACACTCAAAAAATAATGCAAATGTCATCTGTCTACACAAACAAACCCCATGACATGTTTAACTACTTAACACAGATAAATAGGACCAGTGCCAGCATTAAGTGGTGCAAGAATTAGCTGTTGACAGGAACCAATTATTATGGCTAGTATTTTTCAAACAATTTAGGCAGGAGGTAGTTTTTTTTTCCTTGAAATGTTCAGATATACACAAGTTTTGAATATGCATCTATGGAGATGTGGCCATTTAGTGAAAGATGTGCCTCTACTGTATGTGCACACCCACACACACTCACAAAGATAACTGAATGGATTTTCAAATAAAGACAAAACAAAGATGTTCACTGTAATTCTCTCTCCCCACAGTGCTGGGGATGGAACCCAAAGCCTTGCACATGCTGGGTAAATGCACTACTACTGAGCTATACATAATTCTCAGTTTATTTATTTATTTATTTTTTGCAATACTGGGGAATGAACTCAGGGACACTTTACCACTGAGCAACATCCCCAGACTTTTTGCTTTGAGATAGGGTCTCACTAAATTGCTGAGCACTGTCCTCCAACTTGGTATCCTTCCTCTAGGAATACAGGCATGTGCCCCCATGTGTGGCTCTTTTGTTTTTAGACAAGGCTACTGAGTCTGGCTTGGAATTTGTGATCTTCCTCATTCAGCCTGACCATAATTTTCATCATGTTTTAGGTTAAGAAGCCTATATATACATTCTCATTGTGACTTAGTTGAAGCCCCATCACCCAGAGAAGTTATCCTAAAATAACGTGAATCTGTCTGTCATTTCCACAGCTCTCCACCATTTACAGCATACCAAACTTCTTCCCAGCTTAAGTGATTGAGTTTCTGCTTGTATCACCAGCATAAATGCCTCCAGTTTTCCTTCCCCCAGTACCAAGAGTTGAACCCAGGACCTCACACATGCTAGGCAAATGCTCTACCATTGAGCTACATTCCCAGACCTCCTCCAATTCTTTTCACTGTGCTCCTTGCCCTCCACTCCCTAAGTGATAGCCAAATGAACTACAATGCTTGTAGTTCCAGAAAGAAAGGGGCTCTGTGTTTTGACTTTACATGCTTTTGTTCACACTCCCCTCTGGGCAAAGTGTCTTCTTTTGTTTATCTAAAGAACACTATGTTCTTCCTTTACAGATTCTTGCCCACATTTCACTTTGTGCATACCTCCTACTTTGTTAATCTTCTGTAATATTCTATAATAGCACCTATAACATTTGATTGGATTTATTTGATCTTACCTTTTTTTTTAGTACCAGAGATTGAACCCAGGGGTGCTTAACCACTGAACCACATCCCCAGCCCTTTTTATTTTTATTTTTTTGGGACAGTGTCCTGATAAGTTGCTTAGGACCCTGCTAAATTGCTGAGGCTGGCTTTGAACTTCTGATCCTCCTGCCTCAGTCTCCTGAGTTGCTGCCTTGCTATCTTTTTTTTTAATAGTCTGTAAGCTCTCTGAGGTCAAGGACCATGAATTATACTTCTTTCTATCAACAGCTCCAGGAGTATTGTAAGTCTGACCATAGGGCGTACTCAGTAAATACCATTAAATGAAGAACAATTGTTTTTTGGTTTTGGTACTGGAAATTGAATCCAATGGTGTTTTACCATTGAGCTATACCCCCAGCCCTTCTTTATTTTTTTATTTTGAGACAGGGTTTGGCTAAATTGCTGAGGGCCTTGCTAAATTGCTGAGGCTGGCCTCAAACCTGAGATCTTGCCTCAACCTCCAGAGTTGCTGGGATTATAGGTGTGGGCCACCATGCCCAACTAAAGAACAGTTTTTTTTTTTTTTTGCACTGGGAATCAAACTCAGGGACATTCTATTGCTGAACTACATCCCCAGCCTTTTTTATTTTGAGACAGTCTTATTAAATTGTCCAGATTGGACTTGGGTTTGTAATCATCCAGACTCTGCCTCCCTAGTCAATAGGATTATTTGTGTGCACCACCTCCTCCTGTAAATGAAGAACAATTGTAACCAAAATCATGTAAATAGTCATTGTTTATGCAGTAGCTACTAGCCACATATGGCTATTTACATTTAGGCTTTTTTTTTTCTTGACAGTACTGAAGATTGAACCCAGGGCCTCTCACATGCTAGGCAAGCATTTTATCAATGAGCAATATCCCCAGACCTTTTCATCTTTTTAATTTTGATATGAGTCACACTAAGTGACCGAGGCTTCATCCTGTCTCAACCTCCTCAGTTCCTGGGATTATAGGTGTGCACTGCCATACCTGGTGTACATTTAACTTTTAATTAAAGTTAAATGAAATTAAAAATCCACTCCTTGGGGCTGGGGATGTGGCTCAAGTGGTAGCGCGCTCACCTGGCATGCGTGCGGCCCGGGTTCGATCCTCAGCACCACATACAAAGATGTTGTGTCCGCCGAAAACTAAAAAATAAATATTAAAATTCTCTCTCTCTCTCTCTCTCTCTCTCTCTCTCTCTCTCTCTCTCTCTCCCCCTCTCTTTCTCACTCTGTCTTTGAAAAAAAAAATCCACTCCTCATTTGCAGTAGATAAATTTTAAGTGCTCAGTAGCTACATGTGACTACCATACTGAACAATACAGGTTGTAGAAATTGCCATTATTGCAAAAAGTTCTAATAATGCTGATCCAGATAATTATTTATTCTTCATTTCAATTCAATAAATATTTATTGATTTTCTACTATATGCTAACATTTGTTTGGTTATAACAAATGTGAACAAAACACGATTATTATTTGCAAGGCATTGGGCTGGGTCTGTGGTTCAGTGATAGAGCATTTTCCTGGTATGTGTGACACCTTGGGTTCCATCTCCAGCACCACAAACTGAAAAACAAAAACCAAAACACATTGTATTATTTTCAAGGCATTCAACATCTGGTAGGGACAAGATTTCCAAATTGTGAGAGATTATTTCCATATGGGGACAGCAGGAAAGGCTTTTTGGAGATATTCTCATTTAAACTGGGCATTTGAGGATGGAGAAAATTTGAATGGGGGAAATCTAGGAAAAGGAGAGAAACAGTGCAAGTAAAGATAGGGGTAGGAGAGTTCTTGGAAAACACTGAGTGATTTAGTTTGCTTGGACTGTATGAAATAGGAACGAATATGTAGCTCAGTGGTAGAGCATTTACCTACCATGTGCTAAGTCCTGGGTTTCATTCCCAGCACCATCACACACACAACACAGTGACAGTGGTCTGTCTTTTCTAAAGAGTCATCTGGCTACACACACACACACACACACACACACACACACACACACACAGTTTGCTGCTGGGATTTAACCCAGAGCCTTACACAGTCTAGGCAAGTGTTCTACCACTGAGAAATATCCCCAACCCCTCAACAAATATTTTTGAGTCTACTCTATTTCAGACTCTATACTAAGCACTGGGGACATAACAGTGAACTATACATATATTATATACATAGTTCACAGTTATGAGTGATGAAATTGGGATAAAAGAGTGGAAGGTATTGAGAACTCTCCTAAAGAGTTTATACTTTGGCTGGTACTGTGTCATAGGCCTGTAATCCCAGCGGTTCAGGAGGCTCAGGCAGGAGGACTGTGAGTTCAAAGCCAGCCTCAGTAACTTAGCAAGGCCCTAAGCAACTCATTCAGACCCTGTCTCTAAAAAAATACAGAATAGAGCTGGAAATGTGGCTCAGTGGTTGAGTGCCCCTGAATTCAATCCCAGGTAGCCCACCCTAAAAAAGAGTTTATACTTGGTTCTTTGGGTCCTTAATACTCAGTGTGGACTTTAGACCAGCAGCACAGGTATGTCCTGGAAGTTTGTTAGAAATGAAGAATCAGGTCCCACCCTAGATTCAGACTTATTCAATCCGAATTTACATTTTAGCAAGATCCCCAGGTGATTCTTATGCACATCAAAGGTAGCAGAGGATGGTTGTAGACCCAGTGAATCAATAAAAATGTATGTAAGTGAGTGAGAAAGTGAATCAGGGAACAAGCAAGTAAGCACAAAGTAAGCTAGTAATCTAATCAGTATTGGATTGACCAGGAAAGAAGCTGGACACGGGACTATTACTGTTAGCTCAGATGAGAAGTGGGAGGGTTTGGATATAAGAGATATTGAATCTTTAGTATGTAGATATACCTTCAGTTCCTTTAACTCATAGCTTTTAATTAATTAAAGTTAGATGAAATTAAAAATTAAAATATTGCATACTATTCAAAATAAAAAGAAAAATTCAATGAATCCAGTAATATGGTATTTAAAATGTCTTAAAAGGTGCTAGTTATTTGTTTTAGACAAGGCTTATTGGTATGTCTATTTCCTGTTGATACCACAGGTCCAAGGTCTACTCCTGAGTATTGTAGTATCAGGCTTTTAATCATATAAGCTCATATAAAGATGATGATAGGAATCTTGGAAATTAAGCCAATATATCCTAGTTCACAAAAAAGTGATTTGTAAACTAGAGATTCAATGTATTACTTTGCAATCGACGGCTGGGCACATTGGTGCACTCCTATAATGCTAGCTACTCAGAAGTGTAAGGCAGGAAGATAACAAGTTCCAGGCAAGCCTGGGCAACAGAACTAGACCCCACCTCCAAAAAAAAAAAAAAAAAAAAGAGAGAGAGGCTGGGGAATGTAGCATGCCCCAAGGTTCAAAGCTCAATACCAAAAACAAAAAACAAACAAACAAATTACAGTATGACAGAGTAATTTAATTATATTTTCACAAATCAGAGATTTTTTTTACCCATTTTTTTTTAGACTGGGTCTTTCTACATTGCCTAGGCTGCTCTCAAACTCTGGGGATCAAGCCTCTGAGTAGCTGGGACTGTAGGTATACATCACTGAGTCCAGCTGACATTCCCCCCCCCCCTGCTTTTTTTTGTACGTGGGTAGTCATGGGGATTGAGCCCAGGGGTGCTCCTCAACTCTTGCTTCAGTCTCCCAAGTAGCTGGTATTATAGGTGATTGCCATTGTACCTGGCTCAAATTTTATTTATTTATTTATTTTTTTAATATTTATTTTTTAGTTATCGGCGGACACAACATCTTTGTTTGTATGTGGTGTTGAGGATCGAACCTGGGCCACATGCATGCCAGGCGAGCGCGCTACCGCTTGAGCCACATCCCCAGCCCTTTATTTATTTTTGTATTGGGGATTGAACTCAGGGGTATTTTACCATTAGCTACATCCCCAGTCTTTTTTTTTTTTTTTAATTCTGAGACAGGGTTTTGATAGGTTGCTGAGAGTCTGGCTAAATTGCTGTGGCTGGCCTTGTATTTTTGATTCTCCTGCTCAGCCTCCAGGGTAGCTGGGATACAGGCATGGATCACTATACCTGCCTGCATTTTTTTATTACCACTTTTTGTTTTGTAACAGTTTAGGACTCACAAAGTTGCAAATACAGTACAGAGAATGTCCATGTATTCTTCATCAACTTTTCCCAATGATAATAGTATCCATAAAAGTGCATTGTGAAACCTAGGAAATCAACATTTAATACAATACTATCAACTAAAATACAGATATTATTAGGTTCTTCACCATTTTTAATTATTTTTTGTGGTTGTAGATGGACAGAATGTCTTCATTTTTTAGTTATGTGGTGCTGAGGATCAAACCCAGTGCTTCACTCGTGCTAGACAAGCACTCTGCCACTGAGCCACACCTCAGTCCAGAGTTTCACCATTTTTCATGAACTTAAGTGCATATGTGTAGTTCTATGATATTTTATTACATGTGTAGATTTGAGTACTCATCACCACAGTCAGGATGCACAATTGTTCAATCACTTCAGAGAAACTCTCTTTTGTTACCCCTTAATAATCATATGCTTTCTCCAACTTTAATCCTTTTCAACCAATGACCTGTTCTCCCCAACTATCATTTTGTCAGTTTGAGAGTATTATACACTGGGATCATAGTATATAATGCATTGAGATTGGCTTTTTTGTTTTTATGAGGCATAATGCCTTCAAGGGTCAATCAAGTTTTTGTGTGTATTAATAAGTCCTTTTTACTCCAGGTGTGGTGGCACATGTTTGTAAATCCCAATAACTCATGAGGCTGAGACAGAATTATCACAAGTTCAAGGCCAGACTTAGCAACTTATGGAGATCCTGTCTCTAAATAAATAAATAAATAGGGCTGGGGATGTGGGTAAAGTGCCCCTGGGTTCAATCCCCAGTACTAAAAAAGAAAAAAAAATCCTTTTTATTGCTGAGTAGCATTCCCCTCTATGAATATACCACACTTTAACTATTTACCAATTGATGGGCATCTGTGTTGTTTCTTGTTTCTGGCTATCACAGATAAAACTTTTATTAGCATTTGTGTAAACACAAAATTTCATTTTTCTAGGATAAGTGCTTAGGAGTAAGCTTGCTAGGTCATATATTAAGTATATATTTAACTTTATAAGAAAGTACCAAACTGTTTTCTAGAGCAACAGGTATGAGATTTTAAAACTTGTGTGTGTGTATATGTGGTGCTAAGGACTGAACCCAGGGCTTCCTCCACACTTGGCAAGTGCTGTATCATTGAGCTACATGCCTAGTCCAAAATTTCAAATTTACATAAGTAACAATACAAACAAAGATGTTGTGTCTGCCGAGAATTAAAAAATAAATATTGAAAAAAAATCTCTCTCTCTCATTAAAAAGAATACATTAAAAAAAGAATATTTTATGCATTTCATCACTCATAACTGTGAACTCTGCTAGGGGTAATATCTGTATAGTTCACTGTTGTGTCCCCAGTACTCAGAATAAAGCCTGAAATAGAGCAGATACTAAAAAAATATTTGTTGAAGGTTTGGGGATATTTCTCAGTGGTAGAACTCTTGCCTAGCTTGTGTGAAGCTCTGAGTTAAACCTCAGCAGAAAGAAAAAAAGACAGTGGAATGAATCTGACCTATGTACATATATGAATATACCACAGTGAATCTCACCACCATGTATATCCACAAGACACTAATTAAAAAAAAAAAAAAAACAACTATAAGTAAATAGCAGAAAGATCAGTAGAGTACTGGCAAGGGAACAGGGGGTAGAAGAGAGGTGAAGGGGGAGTACTGGGGATTGAATTAGAACAAATTATACTCCATGCTTTTATAATTATGTCAAAATGAATTCTTTTGTCATGTATAATTAAAAGGAACCAACAAATCACTCATATATTAACAAATGAGATCTATTATACAAGCTATTTGCAAATTGTTTTTTCACATATATATTTATATATCATTAAATACATATACGTTTTTAACTTTTGTTTTTGGAGGTGCTGGGGATCAAACCTAGGGCTTTGCATGTTAGTCAAGTGCTCTACCAATGAGTTAAACTCCGAGCCTACATTTGTTTTAATGGAGGGCATAGGAGTCACTTTTGTGATACAACACAATTTCTTTAACCGACCCCTAATGGTGGCCATTTCTATTGTAATTTTCCATTATAAAGTTATAATAAAATCTTTATATAGTATATATATATCTGTGCAATTAGTATGAACATATATCTGTAAGATATATTCCTAGGATTGGAATTATTAAGTCAGTTATGTTTTACTGTTCTAAGATAAAAATTTTTTCTAGTCCCTGACTCCACCCCCAGCAGTAGGGATTGAGCTCAGGGCACAGTACCAGTGAGACACATCTCCAGCCCTTTTTATTTTGAGACAGGGTCTAGGGTATGTTCTTTAGGGCCTTGCTAAGTTGCTGAGGCTGGTCTGGATCTTGTGATCCTATTTCTTGGCCTTCCCAGCAACTGGATGTACAGATAATTAAGATTCAGGTTGTTTTTAAACTGTAATATATTTCATTTAATGTCATTTTTAAAAACTTTGTCCTCAATTTTGAAGAGTGAATGCCTTTAGTCTTTCAGTATCTTAAAAAATAAACACCATTTCTTAGGATAGGACTGGGACATATAGCATTGTGAACTGCACATATTGAAGGCACCATAAATATTTTATTGAATGAGCTTTAGCAAAAAGAAAAGAGGAGCTACTGTGAAACATTTTAAAATGTCAGTATAAACTTGCTACAAGAATAATTTCGGGTTATATTAGTTAAAATTATTAACTTTCAGTGGTATTTTTTACAAAATAAAAACAAGTTAACAAGAACTTTTCAATTTTGTTCAGAGGGCAAAATTGTTTTAAAGTCAGTTGTTACACCATGAACTTGACAACATAAATTTACAAAATTGATGAAAAACTGTACCATGTATTGTTTGGAGCAGGAAATCGGTAGTTTTTAGCTAATACTAAAACAGAAAAAAAAAAAAAAAAACCCAGGAAATCATTAATATCACTTGATAGTAAATTGGCACAATTGAACTAAATTAATGTAAAACGATTTGGTACACAGCCCAATTTTCCTATTACTTCAAGTGGAATTTTGCATTAACTTATATAACTGCAAAATTTCCACTACTCCTTATTTAATGTTCTAGCTGCATCATTCTGTAACTTGCATCTATTAAAAACTGTATCTTTTTGTATTCTACCAAAGATAGTCTATAAAAGAAATGGAAATTTATTTTGAATAGTATTCCAGTTTTCATAGTTTTAGAGGTAAGTAAAAATGTCTCAGGTTTTATTTCTTGTTATTGATATTTAGATGTTTCTGTTTAACTTTTATTGTTCAGTTGATTAAATATACCATAATTCTTTTTTTTTAAGTTGCAGGAAAAAGCCAATGAGCACAGCAGATGAGAAAGAAACTAAGACACAGACGTGGAAGGAATATAATTTAAGGACTGAAACTAATCATTATACTGCATTAGGAATGCTTTAGATTTGATATAGGGTGAAATCTGCATAATTCACACAGAGCTCACACGATTTGTTATTAAATACGTTTTCTTGAAATTGAAATATTAAAAAAAGAAACAGAAACTAAGAGTCTTTAACCAAATTCTACTTTATCAGTATAGGAGCTGCTATAATAGTAACAGAGACACTGTTAAGAGGTCACTTCTTTCTGTCCTAGGAAAAAGCGGCGCTTCCAAGAGATAGGCCCCCTCCCCGAGTTTTTCTCCCGCGTGTAGAGAGCGCTTGGCAGTCAAAGGTCCTGTACGCTGGTTTTGAATAAATAACAACAGAAAACAAGGGTGATAAAGACTTGAATTAATGGGTGGTGGTGGTGGAAGGAATGGAAGGAGTGGTTTCATACTTCATTTGTATTGCGGGGATGATTGGGAGGCAGGATAAGGAACCTAAATTCCTAACACTGTCTGGAGGCCGCCCACGTTTCCAGGAAGGCAGTGGACGCGCGGGGGAGGCGGGGAAGACCGGTAGGTACCCCAAGACTCCTTTCCCCGACATTTCCATTTTCTTCACTTCGCTCGGTCCGGTCTTTCCTCTTCCGCCCCCAGAGTGGTGAAGAAATTTGTGAAGCGCCTGGCCTAGCCTAGTAGCCCAGTTCCCTTAAGTCTCCTAGATCCTGGAGATAGAGACCACGTCTTGGAACAGAGAGTTGCAAAGAAAAAAAAAAAATTTTTTTCTTTTCCAGTACTAGGTCCTTCTGTTAAGAGATCAGCTTCCATTTTCTCCACACTCGAAACAAAAAAGCGAAACAAAACGCAACAAAAAACTCAAGCCCGTTAAATCACTTAGGATCAGGTGCCAGAGTTCATCGAGTTGGGTTCTTCTCGTGGGAAGTACGGAACAGAGTGAAGCGAGAGTCCTGGAACTAGGGCCTCATCAGTTCCTTTGCTGCGGACAGTCAGAGGAGGGGACTTTAAGGGTGATGTCCTACTGGGCTGCCACCTTGGGGCTGCGCGAGGGGCGGAAGAGCCAGGGCAAAGAGTCCCCGAGTGAGCCCAGCCTTTGAATTCCCACGGCCAGGGGCTCTGCCGGACGTTCCTACCGCCCTCCACTACACACCTTCCCCTCCCCCCCAGGAAAGACAGAGGAACCCTGGTGCCACCGAATCCCTGGTGGAAGCACGTCCAAACGAATGAGTAAGTCAGGCGCGGGCACGGCACCTTGTTTACCCCACTCGGCGGCGCGCCCCAGCGGGCGCCTGGTTTACAGAAGGCGTCGGAGACGCTGAACCCGGGAGTCAGTCGGCCACGATTGGTTGGTGATTGGGAGGAGGACTCTGGGTGGGAGGGCCAGAAGCCAAGTATTGCAGTGGCAGCTCTCGGCCGCTAGATGCCGCTCCCTCACAACAGGAGCCGGGCGCGTGTTGGTGGCCGACAGATGGCGCCTGCGCGTTCCATTCGCCTCCAAGTCGCCGAAGAGCGAACACCCCAAACAATCCCGAAGCGCCACCAAAAAAAAAAAAAAAAAAAAAAAAGAAAAGAAAAAAAAAAAGAAAAAAAAACCCGCCGGATCCGACCGCCACTTTCAAAACCCCCCACCGCTCTAGAACCGCGGGAGCTTCCGTCCCTGAGTAGAATTCGAGGGTGTAAAGAAGAGGAAGGGGAAAAAATCTTGTACCAGCCCAGGGGTGAAGAAGCCCCCGGCCTGAGAAAGAAGGAAGGAGTGGGGGAGGCGAACAGTCTCGTTGCTGCCTCTGTGTACGCTGAGGGGGGAGGTAAGTTATAAAATGGCGGAGGCGAAGCTTCTAGAAGTTTGGAGGGGCACCCGGAGGGCGCGGGGCCCACCGTGAGGTGTGTGTGGTTGAAACAGGGCGACCGACAGGAGTTGGGAGGGAAAAGAGGCTGGGCACTCTGTTGCCATTTAATTTCCCTCTCCGCTTCCTTTGCCCCCATGGGGGGCCAGCCATGGAGTGAGTGTTTAAGTCCAGGCGGGGAGAATCTTCCTCGCCCCCGCATCACCCCCAGCCCTCCTTTCTACCAAGTCGGCACCCCAACACTTCCAAGGAACTTCCAGCCCCGCTTCCTCCCTACCTCCTACTCCTAGAGTCGCTTTCTACCGCAGGACTCTTCTTTCCGACTACCCTCGCTGAAGATTTTCTCTTCCTTCCCTCTCCCAACTCTCCCTCGGGGCCTCTACGGAGGACCCCCCCATGGGTGGCCCAAAATGGAGAACGCGGAGCAGCGCAAGATGGAGGCTCCGCTTCTCTGTGTAGCATTAGATTTAGGTTCCTTTTCTCCGGCAGGCTCTTAAGCCTAGGAGACCCAAAACTGGAGGTGGGGTGGGGTGCGAGCCTTAGTCGGGGGAGGCAAGCTGGGGAGGCTGTAACTGGGGTGGGGGAGAGCGCGGTATCGTGGAGAGGGGAAGGAAGAGAGCAAAATGGTGGTGCTGGGAACTAGGGGGGAGGGGAGAAAGAGGAGGCTCAGTTGTGTATATTTGGGCCTCGGACCGAGGGAGGCGAGGGAAAATCTACTCTGATCACACCCCTCCCTCGTGCCCCCTCCCTTCTCCCTTCCCCTCCTTCCCTTCCTCCCTCCCCTCCCCTCCCTCCCTCTCTTCCTCCCTTCCTAGAGAGGGAACAACATTCATGTGACGGGCCCCTCTGCTGCTCCCCCGCCCCATCATCTCCAGCGCGTGGTGGGGGAACTGCTTGGGAAAGCGGTTGGCATCGATCTCTCCATCCCTTCCGAGGCCCGAGTTCGGTCAGTTTTCTTAGGGCAACAATTTTATAAATAGGCTGGGGTCTGGCGGCGTTGGCCCCCGCGCGCAGACCTTGCCCCGAAGGGGGCCCTGCCTGCCTGGCATGGGCGGAGGGGGGAAGGGCGGGAGTGGAAGGCTGTTTGTTGGGGGGTTTTGGCGCCACTTTTGTTTTAGTTTTAGTGCTGCTTTTCATTCCCACCCCCACCCGCACTGTCTTTCTCAAGGCACGAACTGAGCTGATCCTTGCCCCAGGTAGGCAGCCTATGCTTTTTCCCTCCACACTTTTATTCTTGCTTGAGGGCGACTTTCTTTTTTCTTCTATCACGTATCCAGAGATCTGTGGACGGCAATTTTAGGACGAAAAGGGTCGGATGGGCCATGGGCGAGAGAAGGTGTGGGAAACAGCATCAAGTAGTTCCGCAAAACTTTGAGCCCCGTTCCCATTTTCTTCTGGCCTAGAATCGTAAACGTATTGTTGATTTCGGCCTTTTTTTCCCCTCCCGTCGCGAGAATGTCTTGTTTTGCCTTTAGTTTTTTATAAACCGCTGTACTTTCGACATTTAGTTTCCGCTTCTTCTCGGTGTATATGTCATTTTATTTTTAATCCTTAAGTGTAATGGGTTATCGTGTGATTTTTCGTGTTTTAGTGTTCAGCGTTAATTTTTAATATTGCATTAGTAGTTTCATCCGGTCTGTGAGACTTTCTCCTCCGTGGCCTAGAATGTTTTTTATGTTGTTGCCTACCACCCCCCACCTTCCCTCTCCCTCCTCCTTTCTCTTGGATGTAGTTTTGAAATTGAGGGTCATGGTTTTTGGTTAAATGGTTATTTACAGCTTACAGGGTATATCTGTTAGAAACTTTTGATCTGTAGGGTTAGGTTTAAGTAAACGAGGAGCTTGTGTTGGTTTGCAATGGTTCCTTAAAATGCGCGGGCCGCTTCCCCCCGCCCCCCGTAAAGCCCCAATCTTCCCTTCACACTGGAGTGTAAATTCCATACCCCTTTTCTCCCACGGACCGCCGTATTTCACAGCAGCCACACCCTGTATTTGTCTCTGTGGATTGGACTCATTATCAGCTTAATTTAGTGACTCTTAAACCACCATGATGGGACTTGCTTAAGCACGAAGCTTCTTTTCCTGTTTAGTCCTAGTGGTTAGTGTCGAAAGAGGAATAATCGAGGTTTCTTGATGAAACCTGGTGCGGTCCAAGCTCTGCCTTTTTTCTGTTGTCTTTTTTCCTACTCCGGGCTGTTGGCGGTGTCAGCACCGCTGCTGGGGGCGGGGGGTGGAGGGGAGAAAAGAGTCGGGTTACCGAAGTGCGTCATTCCTGGCTCTAGCAGGGCCTGCTCGGGAGCTGCTGGTGTTTGTTACTGTCCTCGCAGCACTTTCCTGCCAACCTTCTCTCTCTGCGTATTGGTTAGGAGCAAAAGCAGGAGGCGGTCTCCTAATTCTGTCTGTAGCCTAGCGCGTTGCGTTTAAGGGTATATGTGAACTTATTTAAAAAAAAAAAAAAAAAAAAACACCGGCCCTGGAAAGTGGATACATTTCTGTTTAATGACATGCAATTCAGGTAGTTTAGACTTGCTTTCATGTGTTTTCCAATGAACAGTGGGGTTAATTTTGAACATTTTAAACCACTTAGGTTAAAATGCCTGGTTTTCTTGCTACATTGATATCAATCTATAATTAGGAATCAGAAGGACCAGTTAAGGCGTTTAAGTGTTCAGCGGTTTTTCAAGTGGTTGAATTGTAATTTTATGACACAATATGTTAAATAGTCTGTTTTTTTTTTTTCGTTTTGAGCTAAGGTGCAATGTGAATATAACCTAATTGTAAATGTTTTAAGTTTGTTTTCATCATATATTCTTACTTATTCTTCAGATATAATTTAGAATATATCCATGGAGTTTTATGGACCTCATTAAAATTGTTGAAGATGGTTCTTTTTTTTTTTTTTTACCGAATTCTTAGAAGAAGTTTATCATTTTATCTAGAAGTTGTGTAGGCTGCCTGTACAAGTTACATTGTTAGATTCTGGACTTCTTAAACTGTTACTTTGATACTTGTTATCTTTGGGATTTTTCTCTGTATTTATTGAGCACACTGTATTCCTCTTTTTCTCTTTTTTTGAAGATAATAAAGAGGAGAGGGAGTGGGTAGGAGGTAAAGATGAAACAAAAATGGTCTTGAGTTGATTATTGTAGCTAGATGAGTACAGGAGAGTTCATTGTCACTCTTATGCTATTTTTGTGTGTTTGAAAATTTCCATAGTTAAAGGAAAATTTTGGAGAAAAATTTCCAAGTTGGTTTTGCAATCTTGTAATGACTTAAATTTATATCTGTGTATCAGGTATTTACATGGGAAACAGCCTTGTGTATAAGTAATTTCACATGCCTGGCATATGAACTTTCAAAAAATATTTAAACTGAACCAGTATAGAACAAGCAACATGAATTCTTTTAAATTAGTTGAACTTTAACTTAGTTTGAATGTATTCTACTTTTAGTTTCCTTTTAAGTTCTTTGAAAATAGGAAAATTCCATTTGTAAGTTTAAATATTCTGCTTGGTGTCTATTTCATCAACTTGGAGTTACAGTGAGTCAGTATGAAAGGGATTTACTATTAATAGGAGGGGCTTTGGCAGTTGGAGTAAGACACAGTGGAAGGGATTGGGGTGCCATGGGGAGCATTCCTGGTAAGAAGATCAAGGTAGCTGAATTCAGTTTCAGTATTTGGTGTTTAATGACTGGGTAGAGAAACAGATTGGAAAAGAAATGTACTTATTACCCATTCCTTCCCACTGTGAAATAACTGTAGTATTCGAAGGTATCAGAGACTGGCAGGGAGGGCAAAGCGGGTTTCCTTTTTAAAAAAATAATATGAAAATGAGTGTTTTCATTGAAAATGACTTAAATCATTCCCCCTTCAGTGATCTGGTGCTGTAACTAGTTAGAAATTGATATTTATACTATTTTTATTATTTTCTCTTAGGAATATTTTTACCATTACCCATTAGTAATAAAAGTTCATTGCAATTAAAACCCTCAATCTCCTATTAGTGTGTTCTTGAACTTCTACTAAAGTCTAAGGTAAGTGCCTTATTTTCTGCAATTTTGTATTGTCAGGTTTATTCCCCCCGTTGTATTTTTGAATATATGTCAAAGTTCTGAAGAAAATACAAAATATTTAATTTTTATGTTTGGTAAAATGTTCTCTTATCATTATTACATTAAAATTCTATCCCATTCAGGGAAAATAACATTTGTCATCTGGTAACGTTAGTCTGTTTGTATGTTTCATATTTCAGTTTTAGAAAGATATTAAAGGAAGACAGATTACACATTTCAACTTTTTATTCCTATGCAAATACTTAAGTAGATGATTGTCATATCAGATTTATTTTATTGTGGTGAGGCAGTAGCTAAACTACTAAACCAACAAATTATGAGTTTGGTTAACTTTGAAGTTTATTTAGTTTTTTTTTTTTTAAAGTCTGCTGATAAGATTTTGATGAAATTAAATTCTGTATTTCCTTTTTATTGTTTTCCTTTATATCCTTATCAACTTCTGTGGTTGCCTGAAAACCTATGAATTAAAATAGGGTAGTTGGGTTGAGGGGAGCAGGTTCAAGCTCAGATCTGTTCCTTTGGGAGTATAGAGTTAGATGTGAAGATATGCCATGGTCAGTTTGGTAATGCTTAATATTCTGCATGTTTAATATTACCCACAGTCGAGTGTGGGAAGGTAGTAAACACTAAGTAGTGTGTGTGTATACACACACACACACACACACATTTTGGCTTTGGGTTCTTTTTTAGGAAGGGTTCTTTTAATAGATGGAAAACTTCATTTTTTGATGCTGCAAGTTAACTTTTTAAAAAAAAATATATATATATATTTAGTTGTCAATGGGCACAATACTTTTATTTTGTTTATTTTTATGTGGTGCTGAGGATCGAACCCAGTGCCTCACACGTCCTAGGCAGACACTCCACCCCTGAGCCACAACCCAGCCCCACAAGTTAACTTTTGAACTTAAAATTTGTATTAAATTAAAATTTGTAATTTACTATATAATGGAGCACTATTTTGGGAGGTGAGTAACAAAGGAAAGGAATGGTCTTAGATATGAACATTAGCATACATGAAAACATGATTAATTGTTGAAGATTTAAAAAGTCATTTTAAAATTACAGGCTATTTTAGCAGTTCTTCACATTTTTCTACATTTGATATGTGCCCAGGACTTTTAATGTATGCGTACAACACTATGGCTGTATAACAATTCTTTATATCATTTGGATATCATAAGTGGTAGTTACTGCATGTTTCATGTGGCAAAGATAGGAGAAAACAAAATTGTCAGTTGGATTTTTTTTTTCTCAGTCTCCTGAATTGCCTTCTTTGCATTTAACTCAACCAAATATTTCTTTGGTGTAAATGGTGTTGGTTTGTGGAATCTGATTTTTGTATATGTGCATTTAAAAAGTCTACACATCTTCAGCAGCTGTGGTAATCTGTTTCCTGATTTGTGCTTTTAAATATATGCTTGCTAGAGCATTTGGATACTAACTGGTAGACACCAAGAAGGTAGTGTTAGTCAAGAGATTATTGAAATTATTTTACACTCTTCCCTCTTAGGATGAAAAATGGTATGTTTTTTTTTAAAGTTTAATTGTATTGGAAAATACATGACTAGACTGCATGAGATGAACTAGGGAAATTTCTATATGCTTTGGATAGCTTAATGTACAACTCAGTTCCTTTATAATAAAAAACAAGTTCTGTTGGACATTGTTGAGGAAATGAGTCTTCCTTACAGGTTTTCAAGAATAACATTGTTGTAATAGGGTATGACCTAACTTTTTGAAATCTGGAGTATTCAAAGAAACATACTGTCATTGTAATTTGAATTTCTTTTTGAATGTAAAGAACTGTTTTAACATAAACTGTTTAATCTTCTCAGCCACCTTGCAAGATAGGTGGTCCTTATCAATTTATATATAAGGAAATTAAGGTTCTAGAGAGTAAATGACTTGTCCCAAGTCACACTGGATTAGCCTGGGCCTAAATCCTTTTGTGCTTTTTTTGTTAAGCTCATTTGTTTCCCTTATCTGGTTTAGGTCATGGACTATCACCAGAAAGCATGCATCATTATTTTAATTTTGTAAAACCAAGATATTTTTCCGTGTATAGTATAAGATAATACAGAATTTCATCCAGGGTCAGGTGAATTGCTGCTGGATGAAAGGTGTGTGTGTGCATGTATGTGTGTGTGTACGTGTGTACATATATATGTATATATAGGAATGAATAAAATATTATGTACCAGTTTGTAAAATAGTTGAATTAAATCTGAACCCTTCCGCCACTGGAGATTGTACCCATTGTCTCTCTACCACTGAGATATATACCCAGCACTTTGAAATTTTTAAACAGGGCTGGGCATGGTGGCCAATGCCTGTAATCCCAGTGACTCAGTCTGGGAGGCTGAGGCAGGAGGATACAGTTTAGGAAGTTTAGGAAGACCCTGTCTCAAAATTAAAAATAAAAAGGGCTGAGGATGTATGTCAGTGGTAAAGTGCCCCTGGGTTCACTCCCTAGTACCACAAATTAAAAAAAAAGTTGAAACAAAGTCTCCCCTAAGTTGCTTAGGCTGTCCTTAAATTTGCAATCCTCCTGCCTCAGTCCCATGAGCTGCTGGGATTACAGGCATGCAACACTGCCTGGTTAAGATTTTAGCTTCTTGGGCTGGGGATGTGGCTCAAGTGGTAGCACACTCGCCTGGCATGCGTGCGGCCCAGGTTTGATCCTCAGCACCACATACAAACAAAGATGTTGTGTCCGCCGAAAACTAAAAAATAAATATTAAAATTCTCTCTCTTAAAAAAAAAAAAGATTTTAGCTTCTTGTTGTTGTCCTTTTTGGTACTGGGAATTGAACCCAGGGCCTCACACATGCTAAAGTGCTCTACCATTGATCTGTATCCCCAGCCTAAATCTGAGCTTGAACGTTGTCCGAGCATACTTATTAAATTTATGGGATAATATGTTGAATTTTTTTTTTTTTTTTTTTTTTGGTGTGTGGGGGGAGGTCATACTATGGAAATACCTAGAATAGTTTTACAAGATTTTTTTTTCTCTACTTTTGGTCAGTTATGCTCTGTCCAAATAGTTCCTCAGTCCTGCAGCTTGTTTCTTGAATGGTTAGAGTTGAATTAAAAATTTAGGCTAATAATGCACCTCTCTGGTTCTGTAGGGAGATCTTTACCCAGGGGTGTTCTACCACTGAGCTACACCCCCAGCTATTTTTTATTTTTAATTTTGAGACATGGTCTCACTAAGTTGCCCAGGCTGACCTTGAACTTGTATCCCTTTTGTCTTCACCTCTCCGTATGTGGAATCACTGGAGCGTGCCACCGTGCCCTACTCCCATTATTTAATGGTACCTATATCTCTCTTCAAGCCAGGCACAGTGGCACATGCCTGTAAATGTAGCTGCTTGGTAGACTGAGGCAGAAGGATCAAAGGTTTTGGGCCAACCTGGGCAAATTAGACCTGTCTCAAAATAAAAAAGGGTTGGTTGTGACTAAGTGGTAGAGTTGCTTGCCTAGGATTTGCAAGGCTCTGGGTTCAATCCTTGGTTACCCACCCCCCCCAAGTTCTTGTTGCTTCTGTTATATATCTTTTGTTTGCTATTTCTATTTTAGTTCATCTTTTCCCTTTTTTTTTTTGGTTTTTATTTGTATCAGGTGATAAATACTATCAGGGGCCCAGGTTATTAGATTTATTAGTGATCAATATCAGTGTCTCAGTTTTCTTCCTGTTTTTCATACACTCTAGTTAGAATTTTTCTTATTTGAAGGAGTGCATGTTGGATTTCTGACCTAACAAATTAGTGGAGACCAGGTCAAACTGAAAAAAAAAGTTTTTATGTATGTATATATTTATTAATACATACATACACACTTCATAGCCACAAGTTGAGTTTATACAGTTAATGTATTCCCTTTTAAGTTTCATCCTGTAGGAAATAATTTTTCTAGGAGATAAACAATTTTCTACCCAAACTCTTCAGTATTGAATCTTTATTTTTATCCATATTTCCTCTTTGTATTCTAAGAATATCAAGAATGGGTATACCAAGACAATTACAGTTACATTCTAAGGCATATATTGTATGTAATGTATTAGTTTCTCTACTGCATTTTGTTTGTTGTTGGTTTTGGTACTGGGGATTGATCCCAGGGCACTCTACCACGGAGCTACATCCCTGACCCTTTATTTTACTTGTTTATTTTGAGACAAGGTCTCACTAAGTTGCTGAGGCTGGCCTTGAACTTGTAATCCTCCTGTCTCAGCGTCCTGAGTACCTGGGATTACAGGTGTATGCTACTGTGCTGGGACTCTTCTTCACATCTAGAAAAGTAGTTAGGTTTAGGAAATAGCCACTCAAATAATTTTCTGAGTTCTGTAGTTAACATGAGGAAACATGGTTGAGAATGGCTGCGTAAATATTAAGGGACTTGGATTGGCACTAAGCATACTTTTACTTTTCACAGTAATTTTCTTGTTAGTAACCTTAATATAATATCTTAAAATTCATGATAAAATGTGAATGCAGTTGATGATATTGCCATCTCTGTGGGATAAGTTGGTTAGTGTTGATTTCAGTCAGTTAGCAATACTTATTTGTTTTAAAGAATTGGAAGTGGGAAGTTAAATACATAATTTTATTTGTAAAAAGGATTATTGTGGGAGCTCTGCTCATTATGCAATTCAAAATCTTTTCTAAAACTTATTGGCAGTGATCAATTTTGACAGTAACTAATACTAACTGGACTCTTATTATATGTCAGACATGGTACAAACACTTTAAATGTATTCACTCACTTAGTCCTCATTACCCCTTGAGGTATGATGACCATGTGATAAGCATGATTCATTGTTTAAGCCAGTACACTTTTTTTCCCCTGGTGGTACTGGGGATTGAGTCCAGGGCTCTACCATTGAGCTACATCCCTGGCCATAAGCCAGGATACTTTTGAAAGTGAAAGGGGACATTAACCAGATGACATGCTGGGATAATAGCATAAACTAGGACTGTCCCACAGAAACTGGGATGTATGATTGACCCTAATTAATACCCTCCTTTTTTTTTTTTTCCAGAAGAGGAAACTGAAGCATAGGGAGGCCAAGTAACTTGCCCAATTAGTAAGTGGTATGAAGGAATTTGAAATCCCAACAGATTTCTATGGGCTTGAAAATGATTTAAATTACTTTTAATTGTTGTGTTTTGAGAGTTTGCTTACTTTTATGCTTTGAGGGAAGTTTTTATTGGTACAGGGTCAGTAGTAAAAGATAAGATAGTGTTTTTTAAAATCCAGGAGAATTTCTAGTTGGCTTTTTTCAAGTGACTATTAAACTAGGGTGATTATAGATAAGTGTTGAAAAGCAACTTCCTCAGGTCCCCCTGAGTAAAACAAAACAAAACACTCCATCTGAATTTTCCTTATATATTATTTAGGTTTCCTTTATCATTTTCTTAGGAAATGGTGGATTGATTGTATATTTCATGGGTCATCCTGAGAAGACAGCTGAAAGATGAGAAATTATTTTGTGACTAGAGAGAAGTGGTATTAGAAAAGAAAGAAGGTCCAGTTTAGAGACTTACCTAAAGTTAAACTGATTCCATAACAATTTGAGATTTATGCCTTGTAGAGATTGATGTGTCATTTCATAAAATCGATAGTCCTCTTGGGGTTGGGCTCAGTGGTAGAGTGTGTGTTTTGCATTTTCAAGGCCCTATGTTCAATCCCCAGTAGCAAAAAACAACAAACAAACCCATAAGTAAACTCCACTTTTATTTATGGAAAATTTTGTAGGTATTTTGTATTTTTTGTCTTCTTTATTTGTGGAGTCCCATTCTCAAAAACTTACTGAAGATGAATTTGAAAGTGGAGAAATGATTTTGGCACAAAGATGGACCCTACTGTATTGTAAACTAAGATTTTTTTTTCTTGAGCCCTGGTGAGTGATAGAGATCTGATTGAAAATATTTCCAGTTTTTTTTCATACTTGGCTGTTTTAATATTTATGGAATAATTTCTTCTTTCCCCTTAGAGCTAGTTCAGTTTTGTAGGTGTTATTCTGTCTCACCAACATGGCTGAAACATCATTAAGTAGGTTTATTTATTTATTTGTGGTACTGGGAGTTGAACCCCAAGGGTGTTTTACCACTGAGCTATATCCCTAACCCTTTTTATTTTATTAATTTTGAGACAGATTCTCATTAAATTGCCTAGGCAGGACTTGAACTCATGATCCTCTTTCCTCAGCTTCCTGAGACTCTGGTATTACCCATTAAATTTTTTTAATGTGTGTGTGGGGTCTAACCATGTTGCACAGGCTGGCCTTGAACTCTTTTGTTTTGTTTTGGATACTGGGAATTGAACTGGATCACTGGCACTGGATCACTGAGCCACATCCCCAACCCTGTTTTGTATTTTATTTAGAGACAGGTTCTCACTGAGTTGCTTAGTGCATCACTTTTGTTGAGGCTGGCTTTGAACTCAATCCTCCTGTCTCAGGCACTCCAGTCACCGGAATCACGTGTGTGTGTGTGTGTGTGTGTGTGTGTGTGTGTATGTATGTGTGCCCGCATGTGCCACACTTGGCCTTGAACTCTTGATCCTCCAGTTTCTGCCTCCCTAGTAACTGGGATTACAGGTGTGTGCTGCTATGCCTGGCACAATTCAAAAAATCTTTTAGATAGTCCCCTGTTTAGTTCCTTAAAATCAGGAAGAGAAGAAACAGCTTAAAAGAGGACTATGTTTCTGATTAGGTTAAAGAGTTTATGGGTTGCATAGTGACTGGTGGACAAAATATTTTTTGGGGGATTTATTATATGAAATTAATGCAGTTTTTAAATTGTATTGCTGGTTTTCAAGCTGAAGTTCATGGATGGGATGAAATTCATGAGTACTCAAATGATGTGTAAGGTGTGCATTTTAACAGATTCTCAAAGGTTCATACATTGTTAAATAATTTGGTATTTCAAGTGCATATTAGAGATGGGATATATAATGGTATACTAGATTATATAATCTGCCCTCAGGGAATATTGTTAGTTGGACTTTATCACCACAAATGGATTAAAAGTTCCTATTAAAAATATTACATACTGGAATTGCTCCAGATTTAAAAAAATATTAAACTAAAACCAATAACCAATAACCAATGATATAAAGTGTTTTTCCGTTTTTTTTTTTTTTTTTTGCGGTACTAGGGATAGAACCCAGGGCCTCCTAATGTGCTACTCTACTGCTGAACTATACCCCCAAGTCTGCCACCAATGCAGTTTAGTCATAAATGTACTTAATTTGAAATTAGTGACATTTATTTAAAAATAAGTATGGATCTGAAAAACTTTAGGGGAAAAATGACAATTGAGAACTCTTATGTAGGCTTGGAAAGCTTCAGCCTTTGGTGGTTAATAAACTGAGTTGAAGGAGTCCATGATGATCTCAGAGGTTGAGGCCTTATCATGGTTCTGTGTAAAACTAGCGGGCAGTCAACAATGACTTTGTTAGCTGGGCATGATGGCACAGTCCTGTACTTGGGAGGCTGAGGCAGGAGATTGCTTGAGTACAGTAGTTGGAAGCCAACCCGGCCAACACAATACCACCAATGGCTTTGTTATATGGGATACTCTTTTGTGTCTTTAAGCTCTAAATGTGCAGATTTATCTATCTGTCTGTCTATCTATCTATCTATTTATTTTGGTACTGGAGATTGAACCCAGGAGTGCTTTGCCACTGAGCTACATCCCCAGCCCTTTTTATTTTTTATTTTGAGACAGGGTCTTGCTAAGATGCTTAGGGCCTCACTAAATTGCTGAGACTGGCTTTGAATTTACAATCTTCCTGCCTCATCCTCCTAAGTTGCTGGGATTACCAGTGTGCGTCACTGTGCCCAACTAAATGTGAATTTTAAATGAGAATTTAAATTTATACATGCTCACATTTTAGTTTTTGACCTTGGTTGCTTTGTTGTAATGTTAACTTGAATTTGGTAGGGTGTTACTATCAGGGATTGAACTCAGGGACATTCAACCACTGACTGAGCCCCAGCCCCAGCCCCAGCCCCAGCCCTATTTTGTATTTTATTCAACTCACTGAGGTGCTTAGTGCCTTACCTGAACTCTCTATCCTCCTGTCTCAGTCTCCTGAGCTGCTGGGATTGCAGGCATGTGTCATTGTGCCCTGCTAACTTGAATTTTTTTGTAGTAGGATATAATACTTACAAATTGATTCTCTATATATGGCACACACAGTTATTGAAGTTTGGTGTGTTTGAAGTATTTTCAGGATTGGGATGTGTGATTTCTAATCTTTTTGCCTTTTCAAAAGCAAAAAATTTTTCCACTCACCAGTGTATCTGCTGCCTTTTACCTAATTTGCAAATTTTATGGTGACTAAAATATTACTATAAAGAACAAATTTAATATCCTCTTACTAAAAAAACAGCATTTTTTGTGGTCTAAAGAAATAATATTAAAGATATTTAGGAACATTAATCTTTAAGAACTTCGTTCAACAATAAAGGAGAGAAAATGTAGGAAATATTAGCAGAGCCATAATGTTTTTCCTTTGGGATATGTTTCTCCCTATTTCCACCATTCATTCAGGCCAAAAAAGACATTCCTTAGACTTTAGTCCTGGCAGGAAAATTAAGAAAGTGGTGGTAGCCATGACTGGCAAGGAAGCAGAAGTATGAAGGTATGTTTTTGAAAGCAAACTTGTCAATGACAAATGGATTTTTCCAGTTCTGAGTATATGTACTTTTTTGAGTCTTGATTAAATATCAATGCATAAAGTGCTGCTATTCATTAAGGAGTATTCAATAGTTGCATTCATATTTGGGTAAGGAATCATTTGGACAATATGGAATTTTATTAGGGAAGTTCCTATAATAGGGATAATAATAGAGATTATTTCCTAATTCTTTGAAGTTAAACTGAAGCAGTTATTCAAGAGTGCTGAAAAATAGAAAACCTGATTTGAGGTAATTTTTTTGTGTATAAATAAATAGTGTTTAAGTATATAATATGAGTGGGTATCTAAATTTATCTCTTGTAAATAGATTGTTAACTTTCTCAGTCTAGGAACCATGTTTTTATTTGATTTTGAGTTCTGGTCTTATTATGCAATTTATATTGCACAGCTTCTCAAATGGTAATTGAATTAAAACCTTAGGTTTTCTAGAAATGTAAATCTGGATTATAATTGCATTATTAATATTCACATTGAGGAGCTATATGTTGTAAGAGTAGTCAGTTTCCCCCACTTGGCTTTGCATTAATGATAAAGTTTGTATCTGACAGGGTACCTACCATTCACAGAATCAGCTTGCTAACATGGCAGTTTGTAGTAGGCTTCCAAACATTCAATTTTTTGTTTCTTATAACAACCCTGGGAGGTAGTTGGTGTTTTTTTCATTTACTGAATTTCAGAATGGTTAAATGACTTGCCCAAGATCACTCAGCTAATAAGTGGCAGAACGTACTTTGAATGTAATTCTGTCTGATTCCAGAACTTTTTAATACAGTGATACACTGCCTCCCAGTGGGATGATTTATAGATTTCATAGTGATGCCTTCTTTGGAGAAAGAAAATAAAAGGAGACAAGATTCCTAAATAGACAGGACAGAGGAAGAAGTTCTCAAAGAATTTAGAAAACTAGCAGATTGGTGGGCAAAAAGCTTATTTTCTTCTGAGAGCTGATGGAGGATAAACCATTCTCAGTCTGAAGTTGTGCAGGATATATTTTATTTTTAACAAATAGCTAGTGATACCTAAAAAAAGGTTGGGTGGAGGGGAGAAGATAGATTGTTATATTGTACTCTTTTTATTCTTGGTAAAGTGACATTTGAAATAATTTTAATGACTTAACTATTTTATAATAAACTTCGAAACAAAATGTTATCCAAAGCGTTGTTGGTTTATGTCTCAGCTTAAAGATTGTGTTTCTACTAGAAAGGAAGGACAACTATTGCATAGGAACAATCTGTTCAGGTAAACTGGTCTAAATCAAGCAACATGAGGATGTCAGTTTGTTTTCTCTTACATTCTCCTCCCCACCTCCCATGCTGGACCTTGCATATGCTAGTCAAGTGCTCTCATCCTCATCCACCCTCTAGCTTCTCTTTTGTGCTGCTTTTTCACTTCTTGTGTCTTTACACTTTCTGAAGTTCTCTATAGAAACTACAACTTTTTAAATTATTA
Source organism: Marmota flaviventris (assembly GCF_047511675.1). Lineage (NCBI taxonomy): Eukaryota > Metazoa > Chordata > Mammalia > Rodentia > Sciuridae > Marmota > Marmota flaviventris. The sequence continues at coordinate 106,822,187 of NC_092518.1, forward strand.
CTTGTTATTTGCAGGGGGATATTGGGGATTGAATTCAGAGGTATGTTACCATTGAGGTACATCCCCAGCCCTTATTTATTTATTTTTTTAATGAGGTAACTTTTTTTATAACTTTATTTTATTCGTTATGTTTTATGTGGTGCTGAGGATTGAACCCAGGGCCTCACATGTGCGAGGCAGGTACTCTACCACTGAGCCACAACCCCAGTCCCCTTTTTTATTTTTTAAGGCAGGGCTTCACTCAGCTGTTTGGCTAAGTTGCTGAGGCTGGCCTTGAACTTGAAATCCTTCTGCTTCGGCCTCCCAAACTGCTGGGATTACAGCATTTTGATGGTGGTTTCCTTATTTTACTTTTATAATATTACTACTTATAGTAGATAATCCTATATAGAGGCACTGAAACAGAAAAACATATAACCAATTTAATTCTCCTAACAACCCCTGAGCTAGGTATTGTCATTATTGTCTATTTACTGGCAAGGAAACAGATGTAGGGAATTTAAACTTGCCAAGGGACATATACCTAGGAAGTGGTAGAGCCTTGATGTTAACCCTGACATTGTGGCTACCAAGTCCACGTTCTTAGTCCCTCACTATCATAATGCTGCTAAGTGGATATTAATTTGGATGATTTTCTTATTCCGGGTGTATTTTAAGTCTTCTATTTAATTGTGGAGTATGTTTGTGTATCCTTAAAATAATTTTAGGGATTAGCAAAGGGTTGGGCAAATCTGTGATTCTCAGATTCCCCAGCTGTAAACTAGATTTAATTTACCTGCCTTTAGGTTATTATAGAGATGAGATAACAATAATTTTTCTTAGAGTTTTTTTTTTTTTTTGGTACCAGGGATTGAGCTCAGAGGCACTTGACCACTGAGCCACATCCCCAGCCCTATTTTGTATTTTATTTAGAGACAGGGTCTCACTGAGTTGCTTAGCGCTTTGCTTTTGCTGAGGCTGGCTTTGAACTCAACCATCCTCCTGCCTCAGCCTCCCAAGCTATCCATGTCCTCTTTATTCTCCATAGCTCTAGTAGTATCACACATGTTTACATGGGTTGTCTTGTTTTCTCATGCTAGAATGTCAACTCAGTGAGGGCAAGTTTATTTGTCAGCTTTGTTTGTTGCCTTCATTCCAGCACATAGAACAGAGCTTGGGACTTGGTAGCTATTTAATACTCATTGATTGAATGCTTTTTTTTTTTTTAAATGTTATTTACCTTTGCAATTAAATTAGTACCATCAGAAACCACATTTATGAACAGTACTCATAATGGGAACCAAAGGAACTGTTTTTTTTTTAAAGAGAGAGAGAGAGAATTTTTTAATATTTATTGTTTAGTTTTCGGAGGACACAACATTTTTATTTGTATGTGGTGCTGAGGGTCGAACCCAGCGCTGCGCGCATGCCAGGCAAGCGCGCTACCGCTTGAGCCACATCCCCAGCCCGATTGAATGCTTTATGTAGTATCCTGAGAAATACTAGACTTATGTGTAAGATATTTCTGAAGTAAACTTATTTAATCTTTAATTGATCTATGGCAGGTGCTTGGATCTGTTTGGAGGTGGAAGTCAAGAGATAGTTCTCATATTTTTTGAGGTCTGTTCTCATGAATTGCCTTGAGTTCCAGGAGGAGGATATGCCCTCATCTCAGCTTCTAGGTTTTGTGGAGCCTTTTATTTCTCTTAGTACAGGTCTGCCTGAAAGTTTCTTCATTCTGTCTTAACTTTCAGTCCCCCATTTTGCCTAAAGATTCCTCGTGTGACCATTTATAGTATGTTTGTGATATCCCCAGCATGGAACTAGATGTGAAGCAGAAAGTTGGCTTTAAGCAGGAGGATATCTTGGTAGGAGATAATAAGCACAACATAACATACATTCCTGGGTACATACATGTGTGTATATTAAAGAAATATTATTTTTCAAAACTTATAGTAATTGTGTTTTAGTTAGTTTTTAATATTTTGATAACAGTCTTTTTTCCTAATGTCTTGGAAGGCATACCCTTTTCTTTGTTTCTGCTTCTTGAGACATATCTTGTATGTAGTTGAAACACAGTAGTGATAATATTGTGTTTGCATCCAAATGGTAGCTGTTTTTGGAGAGAAAGAGGTGTTAAATAAATAAAAAGTAAAAGTTATTTATTTTTTATACTGGGGATTGAACCCAGGGGTGCTTTACCAGTGAGCTACATCCCAAGCCCTTTTTATTTTTTGTTTTATTATGCCTGCTGAAATGTTAGATTTTAGATACTTCAACCCTAAGAGGTGTGTGTGTGTGTGTGTGTGTGTTTGTAGGTGGTCACTATCCATAGAATAGTTGGTCTTAAGAGTAGAGAATGTGAAGAGCAGAGAGTTAGGGGAGTAAATCTTATTGTTAACTAGGCAGGGGAAAGAAGTAGAACCATTGATTGAGTGGTCAGGTAGGATGGATAAAAGTCTAGGATAATGTAGCATATACATCCTGATCATCTCCAAATTTGAAAAGAATCCAGATGGCATGTTCTCCCATCTGAGAGACACTTCTAAATTGTATAAAGTATAAAAACTGTTTGAATTATGTCAAGTTAAAATTATCATTCAAGTTAATATAATCAATAAACTTATATAGATTGTTTTCTTTGTCACTTCTCATGGGAGTTGGGTTTTTCCACCCTGAGTCCCAAGTTACCAAGAATAGGATTAAGCTGAGAAGTGGCCAGAGATAGGAAGGGAGGGTTAGGGTTAGGGTTATTTGGTTTACTGCATGTTAAAAAGTGATTTTTTGCCGCAGTCTGGCTGGGCACAAATCACCAAGCCGCCACAAAGCACTTGTATGTTCAAACAGGAAACTTTATTGCCCGAACTCCACCAGCACTCCATGCACACTCCCCGGGAATTCTCTCAGCTCTCCCCCGGGCTCCGTGCCTACCCCACTCAAGGGGAACTCCAAAGTAGCAGGAGTCCCAAAGTAGCTGGCGCTCAAGGCAGCAGGAACCACCCTATTCCGGGAGCCACCCTATTGCCAGACAGCAGGGGTCCATATACAACTGAATACACAGTTTAACATAACCATCATCATCTCAATGGCTCCCTGGCTTCATCTCTCAACCACTCCTTTCTGGCAGAATGCCAAGTGTCATCCCGACTTGGCTGTGGCCCTCAACAGTTTTTGCGCAAAACTTTTACATTAGTGTGGATAACCAAATAATTGATTCTACTTAAATATGTGAATAATATTAGGATAACGTAATGCTGTAATTGATATCTTTTTCAAAGTAGCTGTTATATGATTGAACTTGCTGGAGTCTATTTTGAAAAGGAAAGTCTTCTCATGTACTTCCATGTGAAATAAGTATATAGGCAACAACTTTAATTTTCTTCAAGTTTTGTACAAAAGCTGCCATGGGTAGAAATAATGACAGAGATGGGTATTTTATAGTTTTAATTTACATCCGGGACAGTGGCACATGCCTATAATCCTAGTGACTGTGGAAGCTGAGGCAGGAGGATCAAAGTTCAAGGCCATTCTCAGCAATTTTGCAATGCCCTATGAAATTTAGCAAGATCCTGTCTCAAAAAGTACTGGGGATATAGCTCAGTGGTAAAGTTCCACTGGATTCAGACCCCAGTAAACTCCTCCAAATTAATTTGCTTCTTGGCATGATATTGTAAGGAGAAATTATTGTTATCAACATGAAAAACCGTTTTTAATTCTACTTTTTTCATCCCGAAAACTTCAAGAAATTTGGGAAAATATACATAAAATTTACCATTCTAGTAATTTTATTTATTCATCCAGTCATTTTATTTTTAGACTGAAACTTCAGTCCCCCTAGGATTGAACCCCAGGCACTTCACCACTAAGCTAAATCCCAAGTCCCTTTTATTTTTTACTTTGAGACAGGGTCTGGCTAAGTTGCTAAGGCTGGTACTAGGGATTGAATCCAGGGGTTCTCTATTACTATTATTATTACTATTGTTGGAGACAGGGTCTCATTAAGTTGCTGAGACTGGCCTTTAACTAGCTCTCCTTTTGTCTCAGCCTCCTGAGTCATTGAGATTATAGGTACCTACCACCTCACCTGGCTACATTCTGCTCTTATACAGCCATTACCACCATCAATCCCCAGAGCCTTTTCATCTTTCTGTAATAAAACTGTATAACTAGGCACGGTGGTGCATACTTTTAAACCCAGCTACTTGAGAGGCTGAGGTAGGAGGAGTGTGGGTTCGAAGCCAGCCTGGACAATTTAGTGTGACCCTGTCTCAAAAATAAAATAAAGGGACTGGGAATGTAGCTCAGTGGTAGGAGCACTTGTGCAGCATGTGATTCCCTTGCTTTGATCCCCAGTACCTGCTGCAAAAAACAAAACAAAACAAAACAAAACAAAAAAACCTGTACCTGTTGATAACTCTCTGCTCATAACCCCAATCCCCAGTCTCTGTTAACCACTGTTTTCCTTTTCTGCCTCTGTATTTGACAATCCTGGGTACCTCATCAATGGTGGAATCATAATATTTGACATTTTGTGTTTAACTATTTTACCTAGCATAATTTCTTCTCAGTTCATCTATGTTGGTAACATGTATAAGAATTTCATTTTAAGACTGAATAATATTTCATGGTATGTATTTTCCATTTTGTTTATTTTGTCAGTTGATGGATGCTTGGGTTACTTCTGTCTTTTGGCTATTGAGAATAATGTTTTAATGAATATTTTGTGAACAAATATCTGTTCTAGCCCCTACTTTTCAATTCTTTGGTGTGTATTCCGCAAAATGGAATTGCTCCACCTATATTTGAGTACCTAATATGTGGTAGGCACTGTGTTAAGCACTGGGGATGTAGCATTGGACAAAAAGGGCATGCTTTCTACCCTTGTGGAATTTACAGTCTTATAGGAGAAAAAAGATGTTACATAAGCAGTTATAATTAAGTATGTTAAGTGCTACAAAAGGGGAAGTATGCAGTGCTATGTGTACATTTTATGTGGTTGCAAATGTTTTTTTTTAAACATTTATTTTTTTAGTTGTAGGTGGACACAATACCTTTATTTGTTTTTATGTGGTGGTGAGGATCAAACCCAGGGCCTCGTGCTTGCTAGGCGAGTGCACTACCACTGAGCCACAATGCCAGCCCACAAATATGTTTATATAAGGTTAAGGTGAAAAGAGAATACTAAACATCAACTACTTTTTCATAATCCAGTGTAATCCCCTGTAGAACTCCACTCCCCTGTGTTTACTACCTGAACATCTCTTCTGCTTTTTTTTTAATATTTAAAATTTAATGCATTTTGAATTTACTTTTGAATATTATGTGAGGGCTGTACAGATTGCCCTTTTTTGTCATATCATGAGCTACCTAATTATGTTCCTTTTTGGATATTTGTCTTTTTGTCCTTTGTTTATTTTGAAGTGTTGAAGAATGAACTAGTACATGCTAGCCAAGTGCTCTAGGATTCGGCGACCCATCCTCTCTCCCACTCTTATGTTTTGGATAGCCTTGCATCTAGAAGTAGCTTTGGTTTTTTTCCATCTAATTATGTCCAGTATAGGGATAATGCTGTAAATTAGCATGAACATTTTTAAAAGCTCTTGCTAACTGAAGCCATGTTGTTTTCTAATAGGGTTGTACCCATTTTGCAAATGCCATGAGTGCTATGATATGTAGTAACCACAGTGTCCCTGCATTTGGAAATGTTATTTAATTATGTATTTGTTTACTTATGGGAGATTGAACCCAAGGTTGTTTAACCACTGAGTAATATCCGCAGCCCTTTTTTATTTTATTTTTTTATTTTGAGACAAGAACCTGCAAAGTTACTGAGGCTGAACTCCTGCTTCAGCCTCCTGAGTCGCTGGGATTATTGGTGTGCACCACAGTGCCTGGCCTGAAAATGTTATTTTTAAAGAGTCTTTGCCAGTGGTATCTGAGACTCCTTTAGTTTACATTTCTTTGATTACCTGCTAGAATGAACCCTTTCCCCTTGCTTTTCAGCAAGGTATTTGGAATATGGCTGACAACACTTTTAAGTTTAACTTGAGGGCCTTTTAATTATGATTATAATAGTTTTTTTGGTTAATTACTGGAGTTGGTGTTTTTTAGTATTAAGTAGATATATCTAATTGTTTTAAATTGGGTTTGTGTATTATTTTGTAATGTCTTCACCTTATTTGTGGTTCCCAAGTTCGTTTCAGTTTTCACACAGTAGTTGCTTAGGAAACCCAAATTAATCTATCTGTACTCTTGTCTAGTCCAGTAGTGCTAGACTGTGCCCAAGTCTAATTTTTTTTCTTTCTTTTTGGTATCTGGAATTGAATCCAGGGGTACTTAAGCACATCCCCAGCCCTTTTTTTTGAGATAGGTTCTTACTTACTACAATTGCTTAGGGCCAAGTAACTTGAGTCTGGCCTTAAGTTTGTGATCCTCCTGCCTCAGCCTCCCAAACTGCTGGGATTACAAGCATGTGCCACCACACCCAGCCAGATCCCCCTCCCCCACTGTAATCTTGTTAGCAATGACACCCATAATGAGAAGGAATTTTTATTACTAATTTAGTCTGTTTTCTGATAGTAATGATTATTTTTACTCTTGAAGCAGGGTGGATAAAGTAAAAGAGACTGACATCTTTCTTAAAAAATAATTATGTGATTATATTTACGGTTATGTTAAATGGTAGTAGTCTGTGTAGACTTCTTCTGGGTAGGAAGTCAATAGACTTTCTGTTTTGGGGATTTGTTAGTATCAAGGCATTGCAAAATATATTGAAAAAGGTGGCCTTTATGATAATCTGAGAATATTTTGGACTTGGTAACTTTAGAGTGATTAAAAAAGATACTATCAAATTAGGAAAAAAAATCAGATCTAGAAAGAGAAGTTAGCAGCAAATGGAAATATACAGTAGTTCGTTTTTAACACCCTTTATAGATTAGGGTTTTTATTTAGGAAAATAAAAATTTATTTTTTATACCTTTGCTATAAAAATGATCATACCTGTTATATATTTATATTAGTGAATAGACTCCTGTTTTCATTTCAACACAAATAATCTTATTTTATTTTTATGTTAGTGTTTACCAGTGTTTGGTATTTTCTTGTTTCTTTGTAGTCCCTTCTGCTAAACCTTAAACTCCATGGGAGCAGTAACTTTTCTATTCAGTGCTGTAACCTTGGTATCTCAAACAGTGCCAAATAACATAGCAGATGCTCAAGAAATATTTGTTGAGTGAATGATTTGATCTATTTATTTGGATACTGATTAAGATATTTAGAAATAGGTTCAGTTCTGGTTGTGAAAGTAACCAGGTTTCTTTTGTACTAGAAATTTCTTTTTTAAAAAAGTTTAAGCTGGGTGTGATAGCATACATATAATATCGGCAACTCCCAAGGCTGAGGCTAAGGCAGGAAGATGACAAGTATTAGGCTAGCTTCCTCTACAACTTAGTGAGACCCTGTCTCAAAATAAAAATTATAGCTGGGTGTGGTGGCACACATGTCTGTAATCCCAGGGACTCAGGAGACTGAGGCAGGAGGATCGCAAATTTGAGGCCAGCTTTATCAACTTAGTAAAAACCTTCAGCAATTTGGTGAGACTGTGTCTCAAAATGAAAAATAAAAAGGGCTGGGATGTAGCTCAGTGGTAAAGCACCCCTGGGTTCAATCCCCAATACCAAAAAAGTGTGTGTGTGTGTATGTATGTATGTATGTATGTATAAATAAAAGGACTGGGGATGTAGCTCGGGGTAAAGTGCCCCTGGGTTTAATCCTCAGTATTGCCAAATAAATAAATAAAATAAATTTGAGAAGGAAAGCAAAATTTTGAGATCTAAGGAGCTTTTTAGTATTGCTATAGAATGTAAGAAATTGGAGTAAAGGTTAAAAATACACCGTTCAGTGACCATTAAGTAAGTCTTTTGCTGTATTTAACTATGTCTGCATTCATTATCTGAACTATGGCTGTTAGCATATTTTCTCTGTTTTATCTTGACAAGACAAGCTTTTATTCTTAAAATCTGATTTGGTGTAGTATTTCCAGACTTAGGTTTCTTTTGTACTTGAAGAAGTGAAGATAACTGAAGCAGCTGGTTGCAGTGCTGCATGCCTGTAATTCCAGCCACCCAGGAGACCCAGACAGGAGGATAACAGGTTTGAGACCAGCTTCAGCAATTTCATAATGCCCTAAGCAATTTAGTGAGGCCCTGTCTCAAAAAAAAAAAAAAAAAAAGGATTGGGGTTGTAATTTAGTGATTCAGTACCCCTGGGTTAAATCCCTAGTACCTATATATATATATATATATATATATATATATATATATATATATATATATATCTGAGGATAAGAAAAAGAGCAGTTAAAAACTGTATCGTGGTGGTGCATGCATGTAATTCCAGTGACTTTGGAGGCTGAGACAGGAGGATCAAAATTTTGAGGTCAAAGTGGTGGGAAAAAAGTTTGAGGCCAGCAATTTAGTAAGACCCTGTTTCAAAATAAAAAAAAAATTAAAGGGCTGGGGATGTACCTCATTGATAGAGTGCTCCTGGTTTGATTCCCAGTAGTGCAATAAAACAAACAAAAAACCACAAAATGGTTTTGCTTTTTTGGTGGCCACCATCCATCTTTTAAGTTTTAAAGAAACGGATGTATGTGTGCTTACCCTGTATTCTCTAATGTTGATGGTATTAGCTAATAAAAAATCTGAATGTGCTGCTCATTGTGTGTTTTTCCCCTCTAGGTATTGGGGATAGTACCCAGGGCCTTGAACTTGCTAGGGAAGCACTCTACTACTGAGGTACACCCCAGCTCTCATTAGGAGTTTTAATCAAATGTAATAGTAGTAATGATTCCATCATTGTTTTTGTGCACTCTGAATTTTATGTAGTACTTTCACTCTGTCCTCATAATAATATTTTCCAGAGGGAGGCCATGGAGTATTCATGATGCTTTACAAACAGGGAATTAACATTCATAGGAGATAAGCAACTTTGTCCAGGATATCATAGTAGAATTAGTAAAATAAGCCCTAGAATGTACATCTTGTGTTTCCTGATTCTGGGTTGAGCAGGAAAAAGCTTTAAAGACTAGTACTCTCACCTCCTTTATATGAGGGAAACTTACATTATAAGGATAATACATGGCTGGCAGAGCCAGGATTCCAACCAGGGTCTCCTCAGATCAGTCCTGTGTTCTTTCTAATCTTTATTTTAAAAAATCTAATATTTTTGATGGTGCTGGGGATTGAACTCGGCCTCACACATGCTAGGCAAGTGCTTTTACCACTGAGCCACATCCCCAGCCCTATTTTGTATTTTATTTAGAGACAGGGTCTCACTGAGTTGCTTAGCTCACTTTTGCTAAGGCTGGCTTTGAAATCGTGCCTTAGCCTCCTGAGCTGCTGGGATTATAGGCATGCAAAACCATGCCAGGTATTTTTAAAATTTTGAGACAGGGTCTCACTAAGTTGTTTAGGGCCTTGCTAAATTGTTGAGGTTGGCTTTGAATTTGGGAATCTTCCTGCCTCAGCCTTTCACATTGCTGGGATTACAGGTATATACCACGGTACATGGCTATTTTTCTGTATATTTAATTGGTACATTATAGTTGAATATAATGTTGGGATATGTTGTTTCATATTTGTACGTACACACAACAAAAAAATATAATTTGGCTAATTTCTTTCTCCAGTGTTTCCCATTTCACTCCCCTCCTCCTTCCCCCTCGTCTGTTTCTTTCATTTACTGATTTCCTTTAGATTTTCTTGTCTTTCTCTGTAATCTTCAAGTGTCTTTGATCCTAGAGATGTACATGTTGCTGGATGAATTGACTGGCTGATAACTAAAATATTTGTGTTTCTTAATAGTTTTCCGGTACATGTTTGTACTTGTAATGGTGAATAGCTTTCAAAAGCTGAAGATATTTTGAGGTAGCTTGGGATAGTGGAAAGAACTTAAGCTTTAGGGCCAAGCAGATTTAAGTTAGATTGCTGTGATACCTTTCTTTATTAATTATATGATCTTGTGGAAATTGCCTAACTTCTTTGTTTTCTCATCCATAACATGGATAGGTGATTGCCTATTTTGAAATAATTAAAGGTAGTATATTATTTTAAGTGTATGACACATAGAATGTGCTTGATAGTGTTGTAATTTTACACAACTTTACAGAGATGAATTTTGTTTCATTATAGATCAGAAAGGGATAAGTAAGATGCAGACAAATTTGGGAAAGCATTTGTAGCAAGTATGATCAAAGGTTTTGTATCACATAGCGTTCATACAAATTGATATGAATAGGTTGTGATATTTAATGTTAGGGAACATAAGATTTTTAATATTATTGCTACAAATTATTGAGATTTACTAAGTGCTAGACACTAAACTAGATATGTAATCTTGTAATTTTAAACCGTTAATAACCTTGCAAGTAAAAGGTGAAAATCTCTTTGAGTATTTTTTATTTTTTTTTCTTTTGATAATGGGATTGAACTCAGGGGTACTCAACCGCTGAGCCACATCCCCAGCCCTATTTTGTATTTTATTTATCAACAGGGTCTCATTGAGTTGCTTAGCACCTTTCCATTGCTGGCGCTGGCTTTGAACTCAAGATTCTCCTGTCTCAGCCTCCTGAGCTGCTGGGATTACAGGTGTGCACCACCATGCTTAGCTTCTGAATTTTAAAACTAGGAAAAATTGAAGAGATGTACCCTGTCTTTCTTTAAGAGCCCTTAAGTAAATGTTGTTTAACTTGAATCTAATAATGAGAAAATAAGGCATAAAAATTGAACATCAAGGGCTGGGGCTGTAACTCAGTGGCAGAGCGCTTGCCTTGCACATGTGAGGCACTGGGTTCGATCCTCAGCACCGCATAAAAATAAACAAATAAAGGCCTGTTGTCCATCTACAACTACAATTTTTTTTTTTAAAATAATTCAACATCAAATCTATACACTGAAGCAGTGTTAGTTATTATAATGAAATATTGGGGTCAGTCTTAATGTCTACAAATAAATGAACATATCTGAAATTTCCTAAAACTTTATTAGAAGTTTTTTAAATTTTTTTTTAAGTTTTACATGACAGCAGAATGTATTTTGACATATAATACATACATGGAATGTACATACATCAATCATATTGTCTATTCTATTCTGCTGCCCTTCCTATCCTCCCTACTCCTCCCCTCCTCTCCCATCCTTTTTTAGAAGTTTTTATCATGAATATTACAGAGATGGTAGAAATGCATATGGAGATGAAAAAATTATACAGAATTATAGCCATTATGTGGTTATAGTTTATAGTACTGGGGATGGAATTCAGGGCCTTGTGCATGCTAGTGTTCTACTTACCCTTGGATTATAGGTTTTAAAAATCTACATGGACATATGCACATGTATGTATAGAAAAAGGCTGGAAGGTAAGGAGAAAATGGGTGATTTTTAAGGTTATTAGAATGCTGTATGATTGGCTTGATTTTGTGTGTGTGTGTGTGTGTGTGTGTGCGCACGTGCGCGCGCGCCTGTGCTTGCCCCTGAATGCAGGTGCCTGCATGGCTGTGCCTACAGGACAGAGAATTATGCCCATGGCTTCAGTCTTGCAAAGGATGCACTCAATGAGCCGTACTTCCAGTCTGTTCTGATTCTGATTTTTAAATTTTTTTTTAGTTATAGATGGACATAATACCTTTTTATTTTAATTATTTTTTTTATGCAGTGCTGAGGATCAAACCCAGTGTCTCACACATGCCAGGCAAGTGCTCTTACCACTGAGGTACAACTCCAGCCCCTATTCTGATTTTTTAATTGATTTCGAGTCATAAAGAGGGTAATATCAAAGTGAGACACTTCACATGTAGTATATACTGAAGAATATTAGCATTAAAACATTTCAAAGGTTTGGCGTAGGTTACATTGTCTAGGGTGTGTGTGTGTGTATGTATTTTTTTTTTTTTTTTTTTTTGGTCCTGGGGATTGATCAGGAGTTGCTGGGATTACCCACCCTTGGCTACTTTATTAGTAAACTCAGTAAATATTTATCATCCAATCATTACATTTTACCATGGAATTTTAGTATTTTTTTATTTTTGAAAATTATGGCCACAATAAGTAGATTGATATGTTGTGTATTTTTGTATCATAATAGATTTCTTTTTGAGAATCTTCAACTTATTGGTGCCATTAAAGAAATATGTTTTTAAGCCCTAGATAATATGTCCCATTGCAAGTGTCATAAGGGAAATTATCCATTATATTTTCCTATGTCCATTGCTTTTTGTGCATAGCTTGTCTTGTCAATCAGCAAAGCAAAGACTTTACTGCTCTCTGCCTTTCAAATTACTTCATGTATTTTATGGTTGATATACTTTATGGAGTGTGTGTTCTTTTTTATTTCATTGCTTCCATTTTAAGACTGGTTGAGGTGTTAGTTTGATTCCTTTTTTTCCATTCTTCTGTGAGTACTATAAAGACACAGATCATCATTGATTCTTACATTCCTCATTTGTATTCTGATTTTAAAAGAAACTTATTTAAAAGATTTTGTCTGAGTTAATGGTACCATGGTCTTGGTTTGAAAACTTATCAAAATGATTTTTAAATTTTCAGTTAAGCATACTAAACTGATGAGAGTTTTTTAAAATTTTTCAGTTTTTGGTGGACACAACATCTTTATTTTATTTTATGTGGTGCTGAGGATCGAACCCAGCGCCCTGTGCATGTCAGGCAAGCGCGCTACCGCTTGAGCCACATCCCCATCCCCGAGATTTTTTTTAATCAGTGTATGTGTATGTCTGAAGCGTCTGTCTCTCTCTCCTCTTATATTTGTTTTTGTTTAGTTTTTTTTTGGTACCTGGGATTGAATCTAGAAGTACTTAACCACTGAGCCACATCCTTAGCCCTCTGCCTTTTAATTTTATTTTGAGATAGGGTCTGGCTAAGATACTGAGACTGGTTTTGAACTTGTGAACCTCCTGCCTTGGCCTCCCAAGCCATTGGGATTTCAGGTGTGTACCACCACACATACCCAACTTATCTATTTTAAACTAAATTTCAGGGAGTTTGTCTGCAGGTGAAAGCTGTGAAATGTTTGCTTTTCTAGGGTTGTTGTGTATTTTACAGTAGATAGTATCCAGAAGACTTTATAGTTTCTGTAGCATGGTCCTTGTGTCACCAAATGATTTTTAAATGTTTAGAGCATATTACTTCAAAGGAAGGAGGAATTTTATTATTAATTGTATAAAAATAATGACCATTGCCCATGGTAAAAATTCAGTACAAAAGGGGCATAAAGTGAATTTTCTGATCCCACCATTCCAAATTTTCAGAGATAACCATTGCAGATAGTTTCTTCATCCTTCTAGAAATTTTCTAAGCATAAACAACTGGGATCGTGTGTGTGTACACATATGTGTAATATATGCATATATATACACACATATACATACATACATACACATATAATGCATATGCATATATAGCTCTTTTCTGTTCTTTTCACTTAAATACGCTACCTTACATTTTATGACATCAGCACTTTTCTGTACTTTTGTTTTTTGGGGGGTGACACTGGGGAGCAAACCCAGGGTCTCATGCATGCTAGGAAAGCACTCTACCACTAAGCTGTGTCCCCAACCCTCAGCACATTTTTAGCAATGTATATCATTCCCATGGCTTTTAAACACACACACACACTGGGTACATATATGTGATTTAGTATTTTTCCTTCCAGAAAGTGGTATTTTATAATGATTTCTCTATGTTAAGTTAGCCTTGACATTTTTAATTGTATGAGAAGTTCATTGGGATATGATTTAGGGCATTCTTCATATTTAAAGAATATATAATACTATGTATTATAATGGTGTCTTTTCAGAGTTAATTGTATGTATGTTACAATTTTTGTCCTCTAAGTCCACAGTCTTAGTACAGAAGATATCTGAGGAATGACAAAAGCTTTTACAAACAGAAAGAGGTCGGGATTATCTGGGAGACATAAGGGAGTATGTCTTACAGAGGAGGTAGTGATTGAGTTTTGTTAGGAATTTATCAGGGCATTCCAAACCAACCTACCTCCCTTTCTTCCCTTATATATTGGGTTAATATCCAGCTACCTTAGTTCTCTGAAGACACCAAGCTGATTGATGCCCAGATGTTGCTTTGTTTTTGCTGTTTCAAATGCCCTGAATACTCTTGCACCCACTTGTCTGCACAATAGTGTATGTCTTTCTACATTTAGATTGGTATTACTGGAAACCATTCCTGAGTTCCCTTTTCTCCCTTAAGAGTCATTTCTCTGTGCCCTGGGGCTTCCTATGCATATTTATGTCAGTATACTCTGAGTGTACTCTATAGTTATTGTGTAACACCTTCACTGTAACTGTAAACTCACATGGGGGGATGTTTTATTCATTTTCCTTGAACACTTTTATTATGATAATAAAAACTTCCAGCAGCATATGTAGTGTGAACACCTTTTTTTTTTGTTGTTACTGTGGACTGAACTCAGGGGCACTCAACCACTGAGCCACCTCTCCAGCTCTGTTTTGTATTTTATGTAGGGACAGGGTCCCACTGAGTTGTTTAGCACCTCGCTTTTGCTGAGCCTGGCTTTGAACTCTAGATCCTCCTGCCTCAGCCTTCGGAGCCACTGGGATTACATCAACATTACTTTATCAAATACCTGCCCATCTGGCTTTAGCTCCTTTTACCTATTTTTTAAAAAATTATTTCAGAACAAGTTGAAGACATTTTTTATACCCCTAAAGACTTCGTCTTTAAGGTCATCCAATTTTATTTACTGTAAATTTTACTTTTTAATTGTGTATATTGTTTTTATTATCAGGCTATCACAGTGCTTGTACAGTTACTTAATATTTGAACTGAAATCCTTAATTTTGTGTATTTAAAATTTTTTTTTAAATTATAAGTGGAAGCAATACCTTTATTTTATTTATTTATATGTGGTACTGAGGATTGAACCCAGTGCCTCACATGTGCTAGGTGAGCACTCTACGGTTGAGACGCAACCTCAGCACTTAAAATTTGTGTATTTGAATATAGTTGTATTGCACTTAAAAGAACAGTTCTTTGAGGTCTGGAGTAGAGAAGACTTCATAAAACAGATATAATTATTTGATTATTTGAAGTAAATGTTAGGTAAACAGAAAAGCTGGCCTGTGGTGCATGCCTATAATCCCAGCTACTTGTGAAGTTGAAGTAGGAGGATGGTAAGTTGTAGGCCAGCCTTGGCAAATTAGCAAGATCGTCTATCAGAAACTAACTAAATAGAAATGTACAGAAAAGAAAAGGGCATTGGGATTTAGGGATAGGTTGGAGGATATCAGGCACTGATTCTCCCAGCTAGCATTTTAACTGGGTCTTAAAGAATGATTTTTGAGTAAGGAAAGGCAGAGAAGCAGAGATGTGAATGAAAACTTTTCATGGAATAATGAGATAAACATTGTAATTAGAGCTATAGATGCAGTTTTCATTAATTAAGAAAAGAATGATTTTTGGTCTTTGCAGGACCTTGTTGGGATTGTTGTGAGAATTGATAGTATTCAAATATAAGTGCTGAAGATTACCTTTATTTTTTTTAAACTGAATGTGTAAACATTATACCTTTTTCCCTACACTGTTTTTCAGCTGAGTAAACGTAGGTCTTGGGTTTTTTTGACTAGAAATTCGTAACTCCTAGTGTTTTGTAGAACATAGAAAATGCATAGAGGAAGACCCCAGCATTGAGTAGAAATTTATATAGAATGAACTTCCTGGAGACTTTTCAATTTTAGTTAAATTTATCCAATTCCTTTCAGAAAAGGTACATTTCTTTCTTGTGGAAAGAAGAGTGGTGTGGTGGCCATTGGTGGCTTAGTCTCTAGGAATTTTAAGTACATTCTGGGGGAAATGCATCACTAGTTGTGGGTTCCTAGCATTTGAGTGAATAAGGTTCAGATGATTAAGTGGACCAAGGCAAAAAGGGGGAAGTGTGTTTCCTTCCTAGCTACTCATGCCTTCTGTGTCTCTAAAACTGGGTCATCCTATACATCATAGGTTGCTGATTCCATGACTTACAGTAGCTTTTCTTAAAGTGGGGTATGGTTTTCATCTATATTTGGGGATTTGTGAATAATTTAGATAACTGAGACTTGTATATAGATCTACAGAATGAGTCCCTGGGTGTGAGGCCTGTGACCCCTACATTTAAACAAGAATTTCATATGATTCTTAGGCAGGCTGGGATTTTAAAGAACCTCTCTTCTCCTCTCCCCCTCCTGCTGTCTTTTACTTTGTGGTGCTGGGGATTGATCCCAGGGCCTTGTATACATCCTAGCTAAGTGCTCTACCACTGAGCTATACACCTCAGCCCAAGAGAGAACTATTTGTTTATAGATGACATTTCCCATCATTTATGAATTAAAGGAACCTATAGTTACTGTGGGGAAGCTACAGAAGTAAATTAGAGAGAACAAATTCATATTGCATTATAGTAAGTTTGGTGGTAAAGCCGGGGATTTTATGCTCTTTTTTTGGTATAAAGGATTGAACCCAGGAGAATTTTGCCTCTGACATCCCCTGCCCTTCTTGTTTTTAATCTTTTTTATAGTTGTAGATGGACAGTATGCCTTTATTTTATTTGTTTATTTTTATGTGGTGCTGAGGATTGAACTCAGTGCCTCACACATGCAAGGTAAGCGCTCTGCCACTGAGCTACAGTCTCAGCCCTTTTGTTTGTTTGTTTTGTTTTGTTTTTTGAGGCAGGGTCTCACTAAGTTGCCCAGGCTGCCCTTGAGTTTTTGGTCCTCTTGCCCTTAGCCTCCCAAATCACTGGGATTACAGGTGTGTATCACTTGAGCTTGTCTGCTGCTCAGAAATTTTCTTGAAGTCATTTTGTGTACACAATTGTAGGAAACACTTTTTTGTGGTGGTATAATATTTTCATTGCATGTATAATTCACTGATTTCTATGTGAGAAATTTAGATATTTTACTTAAATACAGAGGAAGGAAACTGATATTTCTTTTGTTTGAAATTGAGTGATTTAGAATATTTTAAGAGTATAATCTTTCTTATGATTTGAAGAACTATTATGTAGATTTTTCTAATAAGAAAGCCATATATTTGTGAGACAGATTTGCAGAAGATCAATGAAGCCCGTATTTTTGTCTCTTAATGACTGTGTGACCTTGAGCAAATCTCTTAACTTTAAGAAGACTGTTGATTAGTATTTAGGGCATGTTGATGTGATAGAGAAACCATTTTACTTAACTATTTTGATAAGACTTCTGATTTTGCCATGATTTTGTGAGAGTGCTTTCCCTCCTTGGATATAATACAGAAACAACAATGTGAGCAGAAGAAACCCTCTGTAAACTCCTGTTTTTAGCATAATTGGAGACAGAGAAAATGTGCAGATTACAAAAATATGTGTAAGGTGTAGGTAGAGTGTCAAAAGAAGCATGGGGAGGTGTGCTAGCTTGGGGATGGTTGGTCTCAGAAAACTCACGTGTAAAGTGTAATAATATCCTTCACATATGGCAGTGGAGCAGGTAAAGGCACAAGTAGGCTACAAGATAAAACCCTGGTTGATAAGATTTACTCAGACAACGAGAGATGGTAGGGCTATATGTAATACCTGTTGCATAAAGAATCCATTTTAGCAGAAAATTATCTCTGAAGAAGTAGTAGCAGCAGCCTTTGGTTTATGAAGCCTGAATAACCATCTTAGATAACACAAAAAGAACTCTTTAGAGTCAGTAAGAAAGAATACCTCAGGACTATTAGGAAAATAGGCAATGGATATGAGCAGAAAGCATTTATGGAAAATACAATACAAATAACACTTTAAACAAGAAAATTAGAGCAGTGCAAATTAAAATGACAGGTACCCCTTCTTAATCAGAATTGTTTGGTTTCCACTTTCCTTAGCAAGAGTTCAAATGGTGAGCTGGATGCAGTGGTGTACGCCTGTAATCCCAGCGACTCAGGAGGCTGAGGCAGGAGGATTACAAGTTTGAGTCTAGTAATTTAGCAAGGCCCTAATAAGCAACTTAGCAAAATCCTGTCTCATAATTAAGAAGAAAAAAAAAAAGGAAAAACGGCTAGGAATGTACTCAGTGGTAAAGCGCCCCGGATAGTTTAGTTTATGAGTTTTGAATAACAAGGAATTTTAAAAAATTATGTGTTGGTTCCTGAGTTTATAAAGTGGAACTTTGTGTAGGAGGTTCACATATCTTGAGTTACCATCTTTCTCTTAGTACAGTGGCAAAAACTGTAAGTGTTGAGTGGCACTGTTGACAGCCAACATTCTAGTTTTCATCTCTTGATGCCTCTAGATACCTCATAATATTTATTCTTTATGAGTATAATCATAGAAATCTTTGTCCTTTTGTGACTGGCTTATTTCTCTTAGCTGAGTATCTTTAGTGTTTATCCATGCTGTATATGTCAGAATTGTCCTTCTCCCTCTCCCTCCCACCAAGCTACATCACAACCATTTTTATTTTGAGGCAGGGTCTCCCTGAGTTGATGAAGCCGACTTAGAACTTGTGATCCACCTGCTTCAGCCCCCCAAGTTGCTGGAATTGCTGGTGTTTGACCCCCTGCCTGGCAGAATTTTCCTTTCAAGGCTAAAAAAAAAAAATATATGTATATATACATATACATGTGTACACACACACACTTTGCTGTATCTGTGAATGTACACATGAGTTGCTTCCACTTTTTGTCTGTTGTGAATAATGCTGCTAAGAACATGGTTGTATAAATATTCAAGTTCCTACTTTGAATTCTTTGGGTATATACCCAAAAGTGTATTACTGGATCATATGGCAATTTCTTTTCTTCTTCCTTCCTTACTTTTCCTTCCCTTTTTCCTGCCTGCCTTCCTGTTTCCTTTTTTCCTTCCTAAGCCAGGAAGGAAGTTATAGTTTTCACAGCACCTGCATGCACATTCTACTTTCCCGCCAGCAATTCACAAGGGTTCTAATTTCTTCATTGTCCTCACCAACCTTTGTTATTTATTTAAATAAATAATGGTCATTCCATAGTAGTATTTTATTGTGGCTTGGTTTATATTTCCCTAGTAATTAGTGATGTGTGCCTTTTTCATGTATATTTCTAAATATACTTTTTATTTTTGGGGGTGTGGGTACTGGGGATTGAACCCAGGGATGCTTACCTAACCATTGATCCACATCTCCAGCCCCCTTTTAAATTTTTTAATTTTGAGACATGGTCCTGCTAAGTTCTTAGGGCCTCACTAAGTGGCTGGGGCTGGTTTTGAACTTGGGATCCTCCTACCTCAGCCTCCTGAGTTGCTGGGATTATAGGCATGTATCACCATGCCCAGCCTAAATATCCTTTAAAGAAAAAAATTAATTTGTTCTTTTTAGTTACACATGACAGTAGAATGTATTTTGACATGTCATATATACATGGATTGTAACTTCCCATTTTTGTGGTTAAAGTTAAATATTGTAAAACTTGTATTGTACATAGTAGAACCTTAGAAAATACAGGTAATTAAAAATAAGGAAGCTAAACCTATCTTATTTCTTTAAGCTATTTTTTGGTGCATACATGTGTGATTAAAAAAGACATTGCACTCTCTTTACATGTGCTTTTCTGCCTCCCTCCCTCCTCGTCCTTCTTTATTTATGTTTTTTTCCATATCAGGGATTGAACCCAGGGGTGCTTAAACACTGGGCCACATCCCCAATCCCTTAATTTTTTTATTTTTTATTTTGAGATGGTCTTGCTTAGTTTGCTTAGGCCTTGCTAAGTTGCTGAGACTTTTTTTTTTTTAAGAGAGAGAGAGAAAGAAAGAGAGAATTTTTTAATATTTATTTTAGTTTTCAGTGGACACAACATCTTTATTTTATTTGTATGTGGTGCTGAGGATCGAACCCAGCGCCCCGCACATGCCAGGCGAGCATGTTACCGCTTGAGCCACATCCCCAGCCCTTGCTGAGATTTTTTGAACTTGTGGTCCTCCTGCCTCAGCCTCCTGAGGCAGTGGGATTACATGTACCACCATGCCTGGCTCTCTCCCTTTTTTAGCTTCATCTTTCCATGTTAACAAAATTTTATTTTCTTTTTTGAGTGGGGGAGGGGTGCTAAGAATCTAAAAGAACTCTTGCTGAACTACACTCCCAATCCCCCAAATTTCATTTTCCTATTGCCCATTCCATATTCAGATTTCTCCAGTTTTCTGTAAATGTCATTTACAGCTTGTTTATCCAAACTATGGCCATATATTGAATTTGGTGCCTTATATCTTAACTCTGATAACCTAGCACAGCCCGCCTTCCTTTTATTTTTATTTTTGCTTATTTTTATGTGGTGCTGGAAATTGAACTCAGGGCATTCGGCATGCTAGGTAAGTGCTCTTCTGAGACACTTAACCCCTGGCCCCAACCATTCTTTTATGTCAGCTATATTGAGGCATAATTTATATGTGGTAAATTTACCCATTTAGAGCCTACTATTCTTTTTTAAAAACATTTAAAAAAATTATTTATTTTTATGCATTGCTAAGGATCAAACCCAGTGCCTCACATATGCTAGGCAAGTACTCTACCACTAAGGTATAGTCCCAGCCCCTAGTCTACTATTCTTTGATTTTGACAATCTTAATCTCTCTTTTAACCATCCACAACAATAAGATAACATTCCTGTAATCCCCCAGAATTTCTTCTTGTCTCTGTGTAGTCAGTTTCATCTTCTACTTTTGCTCCAGGCATTTGCTATTTCCTTTCTATCATGGTAGTTTAGTTGGCATTTTTTAGAATTTAGCATTTTATATAAATGAAATCATAGGATAGATAGTTTGTGTCTGGCTTCTTTCACTTAGCATGTTGAGTCAGCCATGTTGCCTCTTATTTTTAATGACACTATTTTGTTGAATAGAAGGGAATAGTTTTCTGTATAATTTCTATTTTCTGGATGTTTTTCTTCTTTCATGGGCTTGGTCCCCTGTCTCAGTATTTTTTGTATTGGAAATTACATCTGTAGCTTTCATGAATTCAAGTTAATAATTTTGGTTAGGTGGTTTTTTTATATTTGATATTGTATTTCATCAGGAGACACATTAGAGATAATAATACTAATCCTTGGATTAGGGTGTTGGACATCTGATCCTCTCATTGCACTGCTTGGTTTTCACCTTGTGAGTAGAAATTAATCTGTGTAGTGTTAACTTGGGAACTAAAGGATGGCCAATCTTTGCTGGAATCACAAATTTTATCAGAAGTTATAGAGTAACTTTCAAATTCTGTTAGTCATTCTGTCTGTATTCACTGGATTTCTCTTATTTATTTATTTATTGCTGCGCTGGTTATCAAACCCAGGGCCTTGAGCCTTCATGCTAGGCAAATGCTGTTACCACTGGGCAACATTCCCAGCCTTACTGGTTTTCTTTAAAAGGAGAGCATTCCTTCATCAACTGTGATTGTTTTTTACCCTAAAATAAAATTCTTAGTGGAAAGGCAGAATAGATGCTTATTTTTTTGGGTTACCAGTTTTCAAATTAAGGTGCTGACTTAATAACTATAATGATGATGTGGATTTTTTGTTTTGAGTTTGATGTAAATTTCCATTAATTTAGTATATTTTAATACACTGTAGTCATTATGTTTTTGCTATATTTTTAAAACCATGAGTTTTTATTGCTATTTCCAGTTTATGTGTTTTTTTTGTTAAAATATGCACAACACAAAAGGTGACATTATAAACTATTTTATTCCATTATTCAGTGCCATAAAGTACATTCATTCACATTGCCTTCAGACATCACCACCATCCATCTTTAGAATTTTTTTTATCATCCCCAACAGAAGCTCTATACCCATTTAACACTAATTCCCCATTCCCACAGCCTCTAGCAACCCAACTGCCATTCTACTTTATCTTTGAAATTGATTCCTTTATGTACATTCTCTTTATGTACATTTATGTCATGTACATTTTATATTTGGGCAATAATATTTGTCCTTTTGTGACTGGCTTGTTTGACTTAGCATAATGTCTTCCATGTTGATCCACATTGGTGAGGTCCTGTCTCAAAAAAGAAAAAGGGCTGCGGGTGTATGTGTAGCTCAATGGTAGAATGTTCCTGGGTTCAGTCTCCCATATTGCCATAAAAAATTGTTGAATGAGTAATGCATTTTCCTAACTCAAAAATTAAAATTATATGGAAAAGTGTGTGTGTGTGTGTGTGTGTCTATGTCTATGTGTGTATATGTCTTCCACAGACTCCTGCCTTCTATATTCCTTTTATCATCCCCTCTCTCACAGGCAACTTAAAAAAAAAGTTCGTTAATCCTTCATGTCCATTTTTGTTTCTATGGTACAGGGGATAAAACCCAGGCCCTCAGGTGTGTTAGGCAAACACTTTTACCATTGAGTTACATTCCAGTCACTCAATATTTCTTTTTATGGAGACAAATATATCCATCCACTGATACATTCTTAATTATACCTTTCTTTTGTGAAAAGTAGCACATTGATCAACACAATTTGATATTAACTTTTTCCTGTTTTCTTTCTGTGGTACTGGGTATCAAACCCAGGGACTCACACATGCTAGTCAAGCACTCTATCACTGACCTACATCCCAGTTCCACCTGATGTAGACTTTTGATTTTAAGTGACATATCTAACAAAACATCTTCAGAGTTGTTGAATGCCTTTTTGCGTAGTGTTGTGAGAGTTGAATCTGCAACACTGACTTCTGAACATTTTGTGATCTCCAAGTTGTATTCAATATGATATAGTAGGTTTACTAGTAACTGAGTTAAAAATATATAGCAATGAGTGGGTGTGGTAACAACACCTGTAATTTTAGCTACTTGGGAAGCTGAGGCAGGAGGATCACAATTTTGAGGCTGATGGCATCTTAGCTAAAACCTTGTCTCAAAAAATAAAAGAAGGACTGGTTTGTAGCCTGGTGATAAAGTACCATTATGTTCAATCCCCAGTAGCCCCCAAAATATAGCAATGAATAAACACTTATTGTTACTTAACTTTGGGTGAAAAAATGGATAGATGAAACATAGTAGAATACCTGGTAAAGTTATGGTTAGCTAAAGCAGATGACATGGGACTAACCTGTATGGGGAACATAATGAAATAAAACATTCAAGTAAAATGATGTAATATCAGGATATTTGGCAAACATCAACAGAAAAATTTACATGAAATAGTTGATGAAAAGTTTTCATTTTCTTTGGATTTGTTAATTAGGGGAGATGAGCACAATTATTGATGAAGGGAAGGGAGGGAGAGTGGGAAGAAGGGAGGGAGGAGATTTTTTATCTTGATTAAAAAGGCATTTTGACTACTTTTTTGCAAAAGTAATAATCATAAAAAAGGGAGATATTGCATATGAAGGGAGATCCTTGCATATGAAGAATTTCCTCATACATGTTCTCAGTCTTGCTACACTATTTGGCAGATGACTTTTTGTGAAGTCAATCATTACAACATGTTTTTCCGTAGAAAAAATTTTCTAATTGAGAAGTTTCTTAACTAACTGATGACTTAGCAGATTAAACCATTGGTACAACAAACACTGTCATAATGTCAAGTTCTAGTAGCATAAATATAAATTTCTCTTAAGATAGTAATTTCAAGTTATCTGCAGGAGAGTATACTTTTGAAGTCTACCCCAAATAGTCTCTGTTTTTAATAATGTATATTGTTCTTATTATTAAATTCTTGCTGAATCATTATTTTACTTCCTTTCCTAGCATCTAGTCATTTTGAGTAGATACTCTTAAAGATGGATGATTTAACGTATTTGTGGTATTTTCTTCTTTTTTTGCAACTGTGGTTGAACCCAGAGGTGCTTATCCACTGAGCCACATTCCCAACCCTTTTTATTTCTTTTATTAATTAATTTTGAGACAGGGTCTTGATAAGTTGCTGAGGCTGACCTTGAACTACTGATCCTCCTGCCTCAGCCTCCTGGATTGCTAGGATTGTATGCACCACCATGCCCAGCTCCATCTTAGCCATTTTTAAGTGTGCAATTTAGTGTTATTATGTATATTCACGCTATGAAACAGATTTCCAAAAATGTTTTATTTGAAAATCTGAAACTCTATACCAATAAACAACTTCTTTTTCTTTTCTCCCATTCCCTGGCAACCACCATTCTACTTTGTTTTTATGAGTTTGACTACTTTAGTTACTCTATAAGTAAACGCTTACAAGCGTTTGTTGTTTTGTGACTGGCTTATTTCACTTCAAATAATGTCCTCAGGGTTCCCTCCATGTGACAAAATGTCCTTCATCTTTAAGATTAAATAATAAATATTCCATTGCAGGTGTAATGCCACATTTGTTTATCTTTCATCTATGCATGTACGTTTGAGTTCCTTCTTCCTCTTGGCTAATGTTAATGGGTGTGTAAATATCTGTCTGAGAACCTCATTTTCAATTCTTTTGCACATATATGCTTGAAAGTGGGATTGCTCAATCGTGATGGTTGTATTTAAGTTTTTTAAAATTGGGGATTGAACTCAGAGGCATGCCACCACTGAGCTAATCCAAAGGTCTGTTTATTTTTTTGAGACCAGGTTTTGCTAAGTTGTCAAGGCTTGCCTTGAACTTGTGATCCTCCTGCCTCAACCTCCAGAGTTGCTAGAATTACAAGGTGTGCTGGTACCATCAAAACTGGCCTGTTTTCAGTTTTTAAAATAACTGTTATAAGGGCTGGGGTTGTGACTCAGTGGTAGAGCACTTGTCTAGCATGTGCGAGGCACTGGGTTCGATTCTCAGCACCACATAGAAATAAGTAAATAAAATAAAGGTCCATGAACAACTAATAAAAATATTAAAAAAGAACTGTTATATTTTTTAAAAAATTAAATTTTGTTGTATATGACAACAGAATGCATTATAATTCATATTACACATGTAGAGCACAATTTTTTATATCTCTGGTTGTACACAAAATTGAGTCACATCCTTCTTGTCTTCATATATGTACTTAGGATAATGATAAACATTGCATTCTACTGTCTTTCCTACCCGTATGCCCTCTTCCTTCCCCTCCCTTTTCTTCTTTGCCCTATCTAGAATTTATTTAATCCTCCCATATCCCCCCAGCATATTATGAATCAGCATCTTTAAATCAGAGAAATCATTTGGCATTTGGTTTTTTGGGGTCAGCTAATTTCAGTTAGCATTATATTTTCCAGCTCCATTCATTTACCTATGAATGCCATGATTTTATTCTCTTTTATTGCTTAGTAATATTCCACTGTGTATATATACCACATTTTCTTCATCCATTTATCTACTGAAGGGCATCTAGGTTGGTTCCACAGTTTAGTTACTGTGAATTGTGCTACTGTAAACATTGATGTGGCTGTGTCCCTGTAGTATGCTGCTTTTAAGTCCTTTGGGTGTAGACCGAAAAGTGGGATAGCTGGATCAAATGGTGGTTCCATTCCCAGTTTTCCAAGGAATCTCCATACCACTGTCCATATTGTCTGCACCAATTTGCAGTACTACCAGCAATGTCTTTCCCCCCATATCCTCGCCAACACTTACTGTTGTTTGTATTCTTAATAGCTGCCATTCCGACTGGAGTGAGATGAAATCTTAGATTTTTGATTTGCATTTCTCTAATTGCTAGAGATGTTTTTTTCATATATTTGTTGATTGATTTATATCTTCTGAGAAGTCTGTTCAGTTCTGTTGTATTCTTTTTCATAGAGGTGATACATTTTAATAATATCACCAGCAGCATACAGGGAGTCTAATTTCCACGTACTTACAGAACAAACGTTATTTTTTCATTTGTAGCCATCCTAATTGATTTGAGGTGATAAATTATTCTGGTTTTGGTTTTTATTCCTCTGATGATTAGTGATATTCATCACCTTTACATATACTGTTGGCCATTTGTAAATTTGGAGAAATAATCTATTTCAACAAACCTGTTTTTGCCCACTTTAACAAATGGAGTTCTTTGATTTTTGTTGTTGAGTTGTAGGATTTTTTATACATTCTGGATATTAGCTCCCTTATCAAATATATGGTTTTTAATTTTTTTTGTGGAATTAGGGATTGAACTTGTGGTCTTGTACATGTGAAGCAGACACTCTATCACCTCAAGCCCTCACATATATGATTTTGAGGTATTTTATTCCACTCTGTAATTTGCCTTTTCACTGTATTGATTGTCATTTGATACACAAAAGTTTTAAAGTTTGATAGAGTCACATTTGTCTTATTTTTCTTTTGTTAGCTGTGCTTTCCATATCTAAGAAAGCATTGCAAACTGCAGTGTCACGAAGTTTTTCTCTTGGTGGTGGCTGGGGTGTGTGTGTGGGTTTACTGGGTATTGAACCTAGGGACACTTTACTATTGAGCTACATCCCCAGCCCTTTGTTTCTTTGTTTATTTGTTTGTTTTGGAGACAGGCTCTTATCTAAATTGTTGAGGGTGGCCTTGAACTTGCTATCTTATTGCCTCAGCTTCCCAAGTTTCTGGAATTACAGGAGAGTGCCAAAGCATCTGGTTCTACAAGGAGTTTTATAGTTGCAAGTCTTAAATTTAGGTCTTTAATCCATTTTGAGTTAATTTTTTATATGGTATAAATTATGGGTTTAACTCCATTTTTTTCTC
Source organism: Marmota flaviventris (assembly GCF_047511675.1). NCBI lineage: Eukaryota > Metazoa > Chordata > Mammalia > Rodentia > Sciuridae > Marmota > Marmota flaviventris. Next base: position 106,848,802 of record NC_092518.1, read on the forward strand.
CTGTGGATATCTAGTTTCCTTAGCACCATTTGTTCAAGGGTTGTTCTTTCCTGTTGAGTAGTCTTGGCACCCTTGTGAAAGATCATTTGTGCCATATATGTAAGGATTTATTTTGGGGCACTCAATCCTGTGCCATTGATCTATTTATGTGGGCATTACACTGTTTTGGTTACTGTTGGTTATGTAGTATGTTTTGAAATCAGGAAGTGTGTGTCTTTCCAACTTCGTTCTTTTAAAAAAATGTGTGTGTGTGTGTATTATATATTTAGTTGTCAATGGATCTTTTATTTATTTATATGCGGTGCTGAGGATCGAACCCAGGGCCTCACACATGCCAGGCAAGTGCTGTACCACTGATTCACAAACTCCAGCCCCCAAACTTTGTTCTTTTTAAAAATTATCTTGGCTATTTGGGGGTCCCTTGGGAATCTATATGAATTGTAGGAAGATTTCTTTCTGTTTTTGTAATAAATGTTTGATAATAATTTTACTAAATCTGTAGACCACTTTGGTTAGTGTGGATATCAGAATATTAAGCCTTTCTATTAACACAGGATGTCTTTCTCTGTATTTGTGTCATCTTTAATATCTTTTTTTCTTTAAATATTTATTTTTTAGAAGTAGTTGAATACAATACCTTTATTTTATTTATTTGTATGTGGTGCTGAGGATTGAACCCAGGGCCTCGCCCGGGCTAGACGAGTGTTCTACTGCTGAGCCACAACCCCAGCCCCAATCTTTAATATCTTTCAGCACTATTTTGTGGTCTTTATTGTCCAAGACTTCTTAGTTAGGTTTATTCCTAAATATTTATTTATTTATTTATTTATTTTGTGGTGCTGCAGATTGAACCCAGGGCCTTGTACAGGCCAGGCAGTGTGTGCTCTACCACTGAGCTACATCCTTAGTCCTTTGTATTTCTTATTTTTAGAGAGTGTCTCACTGAGTTGCCCAGGCTGGCCTTTGATTGTTATCCTGTCTAAATCACCTGAGTAGCTGCCATTACACATGTGTACCACTATACCCAGCTATTTTATTCTTTTTGATGCTGTTGAAAATAGAATTATTTTACTAATTTCATTTTCAGATTGTTCATTGTTAATATATAGAAGTGCAACTGAATTTTGTGTGTTGATTTTGTATCCTGTAACTTTATTGAATTTATTCCAACATTTTTGTGTATGTGTGTGGAATTTGGGAATTTTAAAAATAGAAGATCATGTCAATCTGGGAACAGGGATAATTTTACTTCCTTTTGATTTGAAATTTTTAAAATTATTTTTCTTAATTGCTTTGGCTAGAACTTATGATACTATGGTTAAACAGAAATGGTTAGAGTGGACATCTTTGCCTTATTTATGATCTTAGAGGAAAAGCTTTCAGTCTTTCACCATTGAGTGTGGTGTTTATCTGTGGGTTTTTCTTAAATGACCTTTATTGTGTAGAGGTAGTTTTCTCCTGGTCCTAGTTTGTTGAGTGTTTCAATGGCCAACAGGTCAAATGCTTTTGCTGAACCAATTGTGATGATCATGTGGTTTTTGTCTTTCATTCTGTTAATGTACAATATTACACCTTTTTTCCCCAAAAAGGCATTGATGAAGGAAGAATGGGGAGGGTGTTAATCACAAAAGAGCCTTTGAGAGTAAAGCAAGGAATGCTCAAGGGAGAATGCAGACTATCTCCAGAGGGGTAGACAACCTATTGCATTGATTTTCCTTTTTCTCAAAAAAAAAAAAAAAAAAAAAAAAAAGTTTTTATTGCTTTGTTAGTAAGGGAGAAACACAGGGATCTCCTGTCTGTCCCAGATACTGGAACAGGGGGCTTTTAAAGAGAGGATTCAAAGGCTATATTCTATATGTTCCTCTGATGGATATTACGATGATTTTTGTGTTAAACCAGTCGTGAATCCCAAGAATAAATTCTTACTTGGTCATGGTGTATAATAATCATTTTAATATGCTATTGAATTCTGGTTTGTCAGTATTTTGTTGAGAGTTTTTGTATTAGTGTTCATCAAGGATATTGGTCTATAGTATTCTTACCCCTTTCTGGCTTCTTAAATTTAATTAATTAATTTGGTACTGGGTATTGAACCCAGGGGTACTTTACCATATAACTACCTCCCCAATCCTTTTTTTTTTTTTTTTTAAATATTTATTTATTTATTTATTAGTTTTCGGCGGACACAACATCTTTGTTTGTATGTGGTGCTGAGGATCGAACCTGGGCCGCACGCATGCCAGGCGAGCGCACTACCGCTTGAGCCACATCCCCAGCCCCCCCCAATCCTTTTTATTTTTGATTTTGAGACAGGGTGAACTTGCATCTTCCTGCTTCAGCCTTCTGAGTAGCTGGGATTATAGGCATGTGCCACTGTGCCCAGCTTATATTTAATTTTTAAAAAGTCAATTTGTATGTTTTACTCTTTGTCTAGGAATGGTAGCAGTTAGAATTAAGATAAATTTAAGTACCATGTATGTGTGACTGGTTTTCTGTCATTGCTACTGTTTGGAATTACCAAATGAATAACCAACTTCTTCTGTCTGACTTTAGAAATAGGAAGTACCTATATAGGCTATACCATCTGAATTGTGAAAGCATATTTGATTTTTGAACTTGAGTAAGTTTAAGCTTATGAGTTGTTACATGGAGTTTAGCCAAAAAAATATTAGTGGGTTATATTCAGTAGGTGGTAAAGCCAGATATTTTAATAAGGTCGTGAATTAGTAGTGAAAGAAACAAAAAACTAGATAGGTAATCTGTATGTTCTGTTACGATGGTTATGCTAAGATGAAAAAAAAGTATTGTGCTTATTCATAGTCACTGCATTTCTAAATTTTAGTTTGAATTTTCATTTCCTTCTTTAAAGTTCTTTATTTTACACTTTGGTTTTAATGTCTTTTAATTTACTGAATTGTATCTGTTATTATATCGCCGTCTTGTATCGCCATCTTGCCAATTATTAATGAACACTCAATATTTCATTTAGATACTTTTTACTACTTTGAATAAATACACGTGGAAACTTTTGATATAATCTACCAAAAGAGTATAAAATGAGGGCTGGGGATGTGGCTCAAGTGGTAGCACGGTCGCCTGACATGCGTGCGGCCCGGGTTCGATCCTCAACACCACATACAAACAAAGATGTTGTGTCTGCCGAGAACTAAAAAATAAATATTAAAATTCTCTCTCTCTCTCTCTCTCTCTGTGTGTCTTAAAAAAAGAGTATAAAATGAAAATTTAAATTTCCCTTGAAATCTAGGCAAGATTATCCTTTATTCATCTATTTTGCTATGAAATCTACCTTGATATCTTCTATAGCCTGAAATCTGTTAATGAGCCAGTAGTGTCCAATGTGAAATTGTTTTGACAGTTACCGAATTGCGCTTAAATCATGCTATATACTGTTTGCTAGTGTTAACACATGAATATATCTCCTTATAAATTTGATTTTCATTTTTCTAGATACCATTTTTAACCAGATAATTGCATCTTACCTTAAATATTGATAGTCACTACCCCCAATTTTAATTACTCCTATTTATTTATGATATTTTAACATGGGAAATTGTTAATGTGAGATATGTATGTACATTTGTGTGGAGATAGATATATATATATATATATATATATATATATATATATATATATACACATACACACACACACATATTCAATTAACAGTTTAAAAAGCTAAATTAAGAGTGATATTCAAATATGTGATTGTGTTAGTCAACTTTCCACCACTCTAACAAAATACTTGAGATAATCAGCTTCTAAAGAGAGAAGTTTTATTTTGGTTCACAGTTTTGGAGGTTCCAGTTCATGATAGATTGGCCCTGTTGCTTTAGGCCTGTGGGTGAGGCAGAACAAAACTGGTTACCCCATCATGAGCCAGAGAACAAGCGGGGAGGGGGGGGGGCTTGGTACCACACTTGCCCTCAAGGGCATGACAAGTCCTCTTACATGCCTCACTTCTTAAAAGCTTTACTAGCTGCCAGTAGCACCACCTGCAGGACCAAGCCTTTAACACATCAATCAACTTATAGTTTTAAAAATTATTAGTTGTTTACCTAGACAGATTGAGAGATGATTTTAAGGTGATAATATGTGATAAAACAGATATTTTGTCTATTTTGATATTCATCTTGGGCTAGAACTGATGATGTCTAGTCAGCTGCAGCTTCTTAGGGCAACCTTGGGGAGTTAGGTGACTTGGAATTAGATTGTGTCCAGTATAATATGGTATCCAGTTTCATACAACCAGTGTCAGAGTGGACAATATTATGGCATTTAATTTAAGGCAGCTTGAGAGATCCAGAGAAACTGTTTTTAAGTTGGATTTATATAAGGGCAGGATTTCAATTCCTGGAATGGGATAGTAGATGTATCACAGCAAGAATATTTCAGACAAGGTATGATCCTTGGGGAATTCAGGAACAGGTTCCAACTGAGTTCAAGTTGTTAGAGTATTAGGAATAAGGTAAAGCCTTTTCTTATTGCATCTTCTTGTTCCCTCCCCCTCAAATTAGTTGGTCATCGTTTATTTCTGAATATACAGAAAATACAGCTTATGGTTAAGAACCGGGACAGGCCGAGTATGTAGGCTGGGCCAACTGGTCCCAATGTGGTAAGGGCTTGTGTCACTTTTGAAAATATTGGAGAATGTGGGTGGACAAGGAAACTAGGAAAATTGCTGAGCAATGAGACACTACTATCATACTCTTAAAAATAGTAGGGGAACAGGTGGATGTTTCCAGTTCTGTCTGGCTTTAGTTTCTGGTAGTGTGTAATGATGCCATATCTGTAGAATGCCCCAGCTTGCTCCTTCCCCTCTTCATGAAAGTAAGTTATTTTTGAAGTCTTGTGGCTTTAGGTATGTTTAGTTTGTCTTAGCTTTTTTAAAAAGGCCTATTATTTTTAGCCTTCTCCCTTTATATTATTTTTTAAGTTTATAAGTGCAGATATTGGACCTGCCCTCCAATTAGCTAGGATATGTAGATAGTCATTAATTCTTTGCAGGTTTCTTTCACGCATTAGATTACCTACTCCTGTAGCAGAGCAAGGGCTAGCATGGATTCTTTAGGCCTCTCCGGGTTTGTGAAACAGAATTATTATTTTGTCAAACTTCTAAATTAAGATTTTACCACTGGTTTGAATACACATGATCAGTACTTGCTTTGTCATTTTTTTCACTGTATCATTTATTCAGGAGACCATAACACAAATTAGGGAGATTGTCAGAGGGAGGAAAAATATCTTTTGAGTAATAAGAATTTTTAAGGACATAAATCAACAAAAGGATAGTAGGTTTTTCTTTCCTTTTAAAAGCAGGTATTTATATTTAATTTCATTTATTTCCCTGTGAATTCAAACACTACCATGTACCATTTGACATAAGAATGATAGTAACTTTCCTCTTGATCAGCTCTACTATTGTGGGAACTTTTGTACCTTTTATCATTCACAGCCTCAACTAAATGGCAGAGCTTTGGCTGTTCTCTTACAAATTAGATAGGTCAATAAAAGGAACATAACTTGGGATCCTGTTGCCAGGGGTCTGTAAGAAAGCTTCTATTTCTCACTAATCTTGAGTTGGCAAATATAGTAATATAATTTTATGATAGAACTAAAGAGTTTCTATATGTTTAACTTTATAAAATTATGGACCTGAAATATGAATAAATGAGGCTTTAGCAGCATCGGTTTATAATTCCTCAGGTAGTTTAGGTTTTAATAAAGAGTACAGTTTCTTGTCATAATTTACTTGTACTAACAATAAGATTTTAAATTAAAATTTTAAATACTCAAATTTCCACCACTCTAAATGAACTATCTTCCTTTGCTTGTTTGTTCTTGTTACTATTATATAACAATGTATGCTTTTTTAATGTATCAAACTTTTTAACCTATGTTGATACACAATCATAATAGTTTCATTTATATGAATATTACAGTACTTGCACTGATGTAACATCTCTTAATCCATTGTTGGACATTTGAGTAATTCCTAATTTCAAGTGTTTGTATTACACCTACAACAGCATTTTATTATTATTTTTTTAAATATTTATTATTTAATTTTCGGCAGACACAACATCTTTATTTGTATGTGGTGCTGAGGATCGAACCCAGGCCGCACGCATGGCAGGCGAGCGCGCTACTGCTTGAGCCACATCCCCAGCCCATACAACAGCATTTTAGACAGGTATATATACTTCCTAGATGTGATCCTTATATATAGAGGGATGGGGCCCTATTCAGGGAAGTATTTAGATAAGGAAATGGGTTGTGGTATATGAATTTGTCAGCTTTTAGTGGTTGAATATTTTTAATAAGAGAATTAACACACCAGCTATTAAGTGCCCTCCCCACCATGCTTCCAAGTAATATATTGATTCTGAGGGACCTTGTTAAGTGATAGCTCTGTTTTTGTTTTGAGACCATTTGGGATTGAATTAAGACATTTGAAATCATCAGTTTATAGAAAAAATTTACTCTATGATATTTTAACAACATGAAAAATCATTTTTTGTGTGCTTTAATTTTGGAGGCGGGATAATTTTAGGAAATTTAGCAAGTGAGTTGTGAAGAATTAAAGATGTAATAAGCAGAATAATATTTTTATTTATGGGCTGTAATAACATGTCTTCTACGTTTTTAGAAGTGGAAGAAAGGTTTTCTGTTTTTGAATTTAACTTGGAATCTAAACTTTGAGTAACAGGCCATAAAATGCAAACTAACTATAGATAATTTGAAAACTTGTGGCAATTAAGTTTCAGCTTTTAGATGTCTATATCAAAACAGTTACAGAGGTTATTTACCTGAATTTAATGTTTATAATTCAAAATACATGATCATCTATTACTTTTTAATCCAGTAGTTGTCCATAAATATATTTAAATTAATAACAGCATGATACAATAGTCCCCCCTTATCCATGGGTATATGTACTAAGACTCTGGGTGGATAACTCAGACCATGGATAAAAGCGAACCTATATATGCACTGTACTGTTTTTTCCCTTATATTTACATATATATGATAAAGTTGAGTTTATAAATCAGGCAAAGAGATTAAAGACAACAATAGTAAAATAGGATGGCTGTAACAACATATTGTATAAAAGTTTGCATGTTGGAGCCAATAAGTAAGACAAGGGTTAGTTGACCATAAGCACACAAGCACTGTGACACTGAGATAGTAAATTTGATGACTGATAACAGCTTCTAAGGGACTATGTAGGGTATATGTCTCATGGATATTCTGGACAAAAAGGTATCACTCACATTCCAGGTGGGATGGGTTGGACAGGGCAAAATATTGTCCTGTTGCTGGGCGTGGTGGCGCATGCCTGAAATCCCAGCGACTTGCAAGGCTGAGGCAGGAGGATTGAGAGTCCAAAGCCAGCCTCAGCACAAGCAAGGTGCTAAGCAGCTCAGTGAGACCCTGTCTGTAAATAAAATACAAAATAGGGCTGGGGATGTGGCTCAATGGTTGAGTGCCCTAGAGTTCAATCTCTAGTACCAAAAAAGGAAAAAAAAAATAAAGAAAAAGAAAAAAAAAAACATCCTGCTATTCAGAAAGTCGTGTAGTGTAAAACTTAAGAATTGTTTATTTCTTCAATTTCCCACTTAATACTTTTGGACAGTGGTTGGTTGAGGGAAAGTGAAACTGAAGAAAGCTAAACTGTGGACAAGAGGGTAAGCTGTTGGCGGTATATGCTTGAACCTAAGGAAATAGTTTTATGTTTATATATGCTGTTTCCATTATTTATAATGCAGTAGCTTAGTTTTCAGTAAGGAGAAGCAAGCTAGTTACTAGATAAGGCCCTGGCTGCCCACAATAGGAAAACAGTGGTAGAGACTTGATGCAGATTTCATCTCTATACTTTATCCTCTAAAGCTGTTGGAATGGCAACTCTTTTATGGTAGTTCTAGAGAAATGCTACATGTGATAAAGACTTCAAAGTTTTTCTTTGATACTAGGTGAGAGCTCCACCTTGTGATCTTAGAGCATATTTTTTTTTTAAAAAAATAATAATCTGCAGTTGCCCAGAAATGACATGGTTAAGTTTGGTTTTTAAACTTACACTTTTATTTGAGCATTACTTCTTATAGTATTGGGTTTCCCATCTTAGGTCAAATGGTATTAAGCACATTTAAAGACATCTTTTATGAATTTTATAATATATGTTTTTGGGAAAAGAAAATTTTATATGCAGATGTAGATATTTACAATAACAACAAAACATTTTCATTTTTCTGTAGATTTAAAGTTTACATTCTTTAAGAAATTCCCAGTTTATTCATTGTGCCCCCTTTTAAATTACAAATATATATTTATAATATATATTTATCACTTTTGTTGTGGTAAACTATTTTGGTGGCAAAGAAGTTATTTGGAAATGATTAAAATAATAAAACATTGATATGCATGGAATTTAGACTTCTTTATTTATAACATTAGGTGGTCATAGAGGAGATGATTCTTAGTAGAAATGTTTTCATGCTTCTTGTAAAGGTAGTTATATCATGGCAAGGATCATTGCTCTCCTGTTCACTACTGTGTTCCCAGTGGCCAGCACTGCACTTGGCACATAGTAGATACTATTAATTGGATGCACTTTTAATATTTAGAAACTTTTTTGTTTGTTTTGTGGTAATGGGTATGAAACCCAGGGTCTAGTGCATGCTAGGCAAGGGCTGTACCACTGAGCTACATTCCCGGCCCCAATATTTAGAGACTTTTAAAAACAAGTATTCACTGGGATAGGAAATTGGCCAGTTAAATAATTTTTCCCTAAGTCTGTCAGACTCTGAGGCAACAATGTTTAAAAAAAAGTAGTCACCTGGGCTGGGGTTGCAGCTCAGTGGTAGAATGCTTGCCTAGCACATCTGAGGCACTGGGTTTGATCCTCAGCACCACATAAAAATAAAACAAAGTTATTGTGCCCAACTACAACTAAAAAAAGCTATTAAAAATCACAAATTTATTTATTGTGTCCATCTACAACTAAAAAAGAATATTTAAAAAATATAGGCACCTCGTCTTAAGAGACTCCCGTCCTAGGTTTTGCTTTGTTTTCTGTTACTGAATACTCATTAGTGCAAGTTTAGTATGCTTTACCCTAATAGTTTAGAATTTCAGATTTTGGAGTATTTTGTTTTTAGAATATTTGAAAAGACCTTACTGGTTGAGTGTCCCTACTCTGAAATCAGAAATATTCCAAAATCTGGAACTTTTGAGCAGTCATGTTGGTGTTCAAGAAGTTTTGGATTTCAGAAGATTTTTAATTTTTGGATTATGGTTGCTCAACCTGGCAAAACTTTGTACTTTTTTTTTTACATGAGAAATTAATTCTATTGCTATTTAGGGGAATGCAGTGTGTGTGTGTGTGTGTGTGTGTGTGTGTGTGTGTGTGTGTCACACACACAGGGTTTTTCAGAGCTAATGCATTCTTTATGTTCCTCAGGTGTGATTTCTTAGGACACTATATTCATGAAATGTCTTTAAAGTCTGCTTAAAAACTATGTTGAAGGGGAGTAGTAAAGTGTTTTATTTGTCTTGGGGATAGAACCCTAGCTGAACACACACACTACCACTGAGTTACATCCCCTGTCCCAGTAAATTTGGTTTTTATGAAATGCTCAGAGAGGCAAAGAGACATAGCAAGGATCACATGACCACTTGTTATTTCCATTTTGCCATCTGGACAACTGGATCTGTTTAGAATTATTAGGTCTATGCCTTTCCAGTTTCCTTCAAAAAGCAAACTAGTTTTCTTTGTAAAATTAGAAAATTAGGAGACAAAGATGTGTGTTCTATGGGTGATGACAAGCCTCAGAACTCTGGTGTAGTCCTTAGGCTACAATAAGAATAAAGCAGATTAATGTTTAGTGATATTGGAGGAGAACAATCCTGGGATAATGATTTATGGCAAGGGGAAGACCATAATAACGGTTATATCTAAAGATTTTGCAATCTGAGTACCGTTCAGGAAAAAGATACAGTGGTAGTATATATAATTCTTGATTATTCAGGGCTTAATTTGTGGGCTATTCATCCTTCTTTTTTTCTCCTATTACTTCATTTGTTATTTTGCTATTCACAAAGAAGTTTTGTAAGCAAAACTTAATATTTTTGCTGTTTTAGCTTAATTAGAATAAACTAGGAAAATGCAGTGTTTTGAACACCTGTATATTAATGAAAAAAACTAGTAGCCATTTGTGATATTTTTTAGATATTTCAAATTAATGAAAGATTGAACCATCTTTTTCTTATACTGTTTACTCTGTTGGAAGAGATCATTAGAATTTCATCAGTGTGTAGTATTTAGACATTAACTGGATATGTTTAGCCGTTCCTGCCCCCCCTTTTTTTTTTTTTTTTTTTAAGGTGGCCACCAACTACCAGATTCTCTTGGGAATAAAAGAAAAAAACATTAAACAGAAATTATGAAAAAAATATACATAAGACTAAGAACCGCAGACTTTATTAGCTTCAGCCTGCTTTCTCCTTTTTGTTATAGACTGGTCATTTGCTTTTAGGCTACTCCATCATTTGGGAAATATACCTTTGACCTTCAAAGGTAGACATAATACCTTTCCTACCCACCAACTCGCACTTATTTATTTGTTTGGGTACTGGGGATTGAACTCAGGGACACTCAACCACTGAGCTCCATCCCCAAGCCTATTTTGTATTTTATTTAGAGATAGGGTCTCACTGAGTTCCGTAGCACCTCGCTGTTGTTGAGGCTGGCTTTGAAACCTCCATCTTCCTGTCTCAGCCTCCCTAGCTACTTGGGATTACAGGCATGTGCCACCGGGCCTGGCCCAGTTTGTACTTATTTTGGTCACAAGTACTCTTTATCTGTCCTTGAGACTTTTTTCTTTTTGCTGGGTATCAAACTCAGGGGCTTGCACATGCCGGGCAACATTTATTATTGTGTTTAAATTGATTGTAAATTGCTTGAGGGGGACTAGATCAGACAGATCTAACTTTTCCCCCTTCTTTTTTCTCAACACAGTATGGCATTATCATGAAGTGGTTTTTAATAAGCCAGGCTTTGTACTTTGTGTCCTCAAGGGTAGAAAAACCTGTTCTTAAAGTGTTTTTAAATTATATTGTAGGATTTTTTTCAGCTCTGTTTTACTGGATCTGTACACAATCAGCAAAAAGCTATACATTTTCAGGCATCTCATTGCGGTTTTAACTTGTCATAGGGATTTCAGGACTAATAAAAAGAGTCACATCCTGTTTTATAGGGTGTGTGCATATGTATGTATGTACATAACATCTGTAAGTATGTGTGTGTAGACATAAACACATATATACATAAAACCAGGCTAGAGAATCATAACACACTTTAAACATAATTATCTGTGATGCAAACTTCTTTTTTTCTCCTCATGTTAAGTTATTACTGTGAAGCTGTGCAAGAGTTCTAACAAATTCCTATCTAGGAAAAGAAATCAAATGCAAGGGAACACAATCCTTATTTATAAAAACATATTGTCAGACATGGGAAATTTACATTTTGAGTATGAATATCCCTTCCCAATATTTTTGATGTGTTTATAATAAATGTGTCATTTTATTTTCTTTAAAGGAGTTGTTTTCTTAGAAGAAAGAAGCAAACTATCATTTTACTCACATTAAATATATGAATATATTTCTGACATTGGGGTGTTCCAGAAGATGATAAAGAAATGATAGCAGCTCCAGAAATACCAACTGATTTTAATCTACTACAGTAAGTAAATTATATTTTGATAATTTTGTTTTTCCCACAAAATGAGAAATGTTAATTTTGGTTCAGTTTATTTCTGCATAAGAAGATTTAATATATAAGATTACAATGTATATTTTGAAACAGTTTTATATCAGTGGTCATTGGGCTCTATAGTAGTTAATATAATACATTTTCTGGCACTGTTTTTAATTTACATAATGCAGAATTTTATTATTTTTTTGCTGTGCCATTCTGAGGCCATAGTTGGTTTCTCAATAGCGGTTGTTTTGAGTACCATCATAAGATTTTTAATAAGTTAAGGTTTCTCACTAGTGGGGGATGTATATATAAACATTGTTATTTAGGATGTAATTTAAGATTTCTGTCATTTCAAATGATGACGGGCTAAATAAAACAAGCCTTGTGAAGGTAGGACATGATATCCATAATTTTTATAAAAAAAAAGTTCCATGCATATTGGTACATACAGGGTTTTGCTAAGTTTCCTAGGCTGGCCAGCCTTCCAAGTAGCTGGCATTAGAGGCATGCACCACTGTACTTGGCCCTAGCTTTGTTTTACACACAAACAATTTCCTGTTAGGTTCTTATAAGACTTGATTTGAAAAGTGTTTGGTTACTTACAACTTTACCACAACAGATAGATACGATTTTATGCACAATGACAGCTAGGATCTGCTTTTGGTTGTATAAAGTTTTTGATAGTATTAATAATTATTTTTTTGTGGAGATTGAGCCTATTAGTATATTGCTAATATTGCAAAGTATGACTTTTTGGGGGTGGGGCAGTGCTGCAGATCAAGTCCAGGGTCTTTTGCTTGCTAGGCGAATGTGCTACCACTAAGCTATAGCTCCAGCTCCAAAGTATGATTTTAATCCCAATGTATATTTATTCTAGTTTGTATATTTATTCTTGAATTTTTTTCTTTTTTAACATTTTTAGTTGTAGATGGACACAATACTTTTATTTTGTTTAGTTTTTTTATGTGGTACTGTGGATTGAACCAAGTGCCTCATGCATGCTGAGTGACAACCTCCGCCCTTATTTTTCTTTTTGTTTGATTCAGGGATTGGCTAGTCTCAAATTCATCTATCAAAGACATTCAGGCTTTCAAAAATAGTATCTTTAGGAGAATTCCATATATTCCAGATCTGGAATTTCTCTGTAAAATTTAACTCTTACCTTTGACAAAGTGTTAAGTGACATGTATAGAGGACATTATGCAAAATGATGTGAGGAGTTAAGTTAGATTCATCTGCCTTTTTGAGGTAGGAGAGATCAGAGGATTCAAAGACATAAGAGAAGATTATGAAATTTCTTAAATATGTGCAGATTACAAACTATTTAAAAGGTTTATATTATAGGCTATTCTATTGACTATTAGAATATTTTGAGTAATAGGACCTGAAATAGGATAATGGATAAAAGAGAATTGGTGTTGGGGGCTATAAAAAACCTAGCATTTAGTTGGGTATGTGGGATAGAGGGCACAGTAAAGTGGAATATATGATTTGATTATGTAATGTTTCAAACCCCTAAAGAGTTAATTCATTCTCTGTCAGTATATAAACATGTTATTTCACCTAGGGTAGCTTATTATTATAGTTGTTCTTTTGATCTTAAAACACAGGAAAGCATTGGAGAAAGAAAAGGCTTAGGAGAGTGTTTTCTTTTTCTTTTTTTTTTTTTTCTGATTGAGGGTTATTTTAGACTCCAGATTAACTTACTTTAACTTTCTTCAGAAGATTTTTCAGTTAGTAGCCAGATCTCCATAGCTCATTCTTTTAGTTGGGATAGCCTGAAGGATTAAGAGTATAATTGAGCTTTTGATTAGTCTTTGTTGAAATAGTGTGAAGACTAGTGATTGCTTATAGGCTATAGGAGTTCCTGAGCTAAGAGCTGGTATGCCACAAGTATCTTGGGAAGAAAGAATATTATTTATACATTAGGATGTTTAAAGACATTTTAATTTTTTTTTGGCCTGGCCAAATAGGAATGTGAGAAGAATATTGATGACAACAATCTTTTTAAGATCGAACAGGCATTAGTTTCAAGGTTAAGTATTATAGTAGTCATTTAGTTTTTGGTGCATTAACTCTGAGAAATGGTATTTATTTTACAGGACTTTCTCATCATGATAGGACACAGTTAGGATTCCACTATCTCCAATACATTGTTTAAATTACTTTGTAAGTTCTATAAATAGTAATTTTTCCTGTTAGCATCTTCACTATTACTTTAGATCGATAAACTGTCCTTCCCCATGGCCTCTAGACAACAATAAAAATGGAAATTGAAGAAATCTAGATTGAAAAAAAGTAGCCTTTCCCTTTGATTCCATTTGTTTAAAGCAAAACTGGCTCTAGGTTGGCATAAAGTTCATACATTTAACTTCTATGGGTGTGGCTCAATTCTGAAATCCAGTGTGACCCAAATACCAAGGTAAGTATGCCTTTCTTTAAGCATTTAAAAGACTATATGTTACTACTGAGGTTAACTCATGTTTACATGTAGAAAGAATCACACATGTTTATTTAAATTGGTCTGCTTTGTTACATATATTAGGAGATTAAGATTATACAAAATAAGGGCCAGTATTTTAGAGGTGTAGGCTTATGTTAGAGATTGAAGTGACTTTAGAGATTTGTTTTTTCATGCATATATGTTGTTATAAGATTAAGATGTTGTCCCTGTACAAGATCACAAAGTTACTTAGTGCCAGAATTTGTTCTCCTGACTAGCTCATTATCTCTTTTCTTTACAAAGGATATGGAGCACATAGTTCACTTCTCTACTACATTTCATATGGTTTAGTTTATAAAAGTTTTTTTTTTTTTTTAATACCAGGGATTGAACCCAAAGGTGCTTAAACACTGAGCCACATCCTCAGCCCTTTTTAGTTTTTGAGACAGGTCTCACTAGGTTGTGTATAGCCTTGCTAAGTTGTTGAGGCTGACTTCAAACCTGTGATCCTCCTGCCTCAGCCTCCCAGGCTGCTGGGATTACAGGTGTGCACCGCCATACCTGGCTATCAAAATGTTTTATACATAAATGACCCTTTCAGAAATACATGTTTTGTATAGTGATTCATCCTTCAATTTATAAATGTTTTTTTGAGTGAGGTAGGAGAGATCAGAGGATTCAAAATATTGCTGAAATTCCCTAATAAAGTTAATCTAATACTGAATGTTAAAATAGTTTTCCCTAAGCACTATGGTCTTTGAACCAGAAAATGGTTACTACAGAACAGCACAGCCATTACTATAGTCATTGCTATAGAACACCACACAATTTTGAGAACCACTCATTTAGTTTTTATGCTTTGATTAAGAATTAACAAAACATGAAAGTGTTTAAAGACTTGTATTTTAGCTTACTGTATTTGTTGTTGGTTATATAATCTCATATGTTTGGTAATGTGCTATGGTATGATGTTTTGGGAAAGCATCTTAATTACTTTTA
Organism: Marmota flaviventris; assembly: GCF_047511675.1. Classification (NCBI taxonomy): domain Eukaryota; kingdom Metazoa; phylum Chordata; class Mammalia; order Rodentia; family Sciuridae; genus Marmota; species Marmota flaviventris. The sequence goes on from NC_092518.1 coordinate 106,864,023, forward strand.
ATGTTGATATTGAGTTTTGTAATGAGTTAACTTAATCAAACCTTTTAGAAAGTGTTGCAAAAAATTAAAACCTTCATCTACATTTCTAAGGAGTGTTTTCAATATTTACTTATCTTTTTGTTATAGGGAGTCAGAAACACATTTTTCTTCTGACACAGATTTTGAGGACATCGAAGGAAAAAACCAAAAGCAAGGCAAAGGAAAAGTATGTACCAACTATGTGACTTTATTTTTTTGGTTTTCTGAGAGAGAAAATGTATATACATGATGTATAAATTGGGGAAGAAAGGGAAGGAAATTTTTATGTTTTAAAAATGGGTTGTTTGGAGTTTGATACATATGGCATGACTTCTGAATATATGTGGTGCTTTACGTTTCTTGACCAAATAGCTTTTGATTATCTATATGCACTGCTATAAAGTTGAAATTAATGACACATCATTGTTTCTAGTAGTTTTATCTTGTAAAATCATAGTATGCTAAGCAAAATGTAGTATTTTATTTTTTCACATAAATATATTATTTTAATATTTCTCAAAATATAGATAAAGCAATACATAACATTTCTTATTCGAGAGCACCCTATACATGTAACAAACAACCAATTTAAGTCTAATAGGTTTTAGGTGACAGTTGTTTTGCCCTTTAAGTTATGTGAAGGATAAAAACTAACATAGTTCAAGTCACCAGAATGTAAGCTTCAAGTTTGAATGGGTTGCCCAAGAGCTTTGTATAACTTGGTGAGAATGGTTAAATCATTTTTCTTTTCTTTTTTTTTTAAAAATTTTTGTAAGAGATAGAGAGAGGGAATTTTAATATTTATTTTTTAGTTTTTGGCGGACACAACATCTTTGTTGTATGTGGTGCTGAGGATTGAACCCAGGCCGCACGCATGCCAGGCGAGCGCACTACCTCTTGAGCCACATCCCCAGGCCCCATTTTGCTTTTCTTGAACCTACATTTGACTCTCTGTGTATTAGTAAATAAATACCTGTTCAAAAAGATGACTTGTTTAAATGTTCATTTTTCCCATAATCCTCTCACCCACAGATAATTTATTCCTTAGACATTTTGATGAACACATGCCTATGTATAAACCTGGATATAGAATTTTATTTAAACAGAATTATACCATGAAAACTGTGTATACCATGCTATTTTTTCAGCATCTTTCCCATAATTGAATATAACAATGTATTTTTTTTTCCATTTGGTACTGGGAATTGAGCCAGGGGTGCTTTCCCAATGAGCAACATCCCTATTGGTTTTTTTATTTTGAGGGAGTGTCTCTCTCAGTTACCTCAAACTTGTGATCTTCTTGCTTCAGCCTCTTGAGACTCTGGGATTATAGGTATGCACCACCATACCTGGCTAACTATAATTATTGATGGTGGCATAGCATTAAGTTTTATATATGGCACATAATTTATTTAACTAGTCTTTGGAACATTTTTTGTAGTGCTCGTAATTCATGTGTTCATAATTTTGTATGCTGTATTAGTTCCTTAGAAAGTAGAAGTTGAGAGAGAGAGAGAGAGAGAGAGAGAGAGAGACATGTGAATTGAAATGTCACCTCATGACTATCTAAAACATATCCATCAACTAATGGGCAGTATATGGTTGTCCATTAGATAATACTCTACTTTTGCATTTAATTTAATTTACAAGACCACCTATGGCATCTGAATAGAGGACTCTTTAAAGACTTTTATTATGTGTATGGTATTGGGGATTGAACCCCCAGGACTTCTCATATACTAAATGTGCTTTCTATCACTGTGCTGTATCTTCAGACCCTGGGAAGTTTTTGTGCCACAGTTTGGTGGTTAACTTTATATAGATACTGCTGTGGGTGAGGTGTTAAGGGTCAGGTGAAGGATTACAGGAATAAAAGCAACTACATTTTAACACTATACTATATATACTCAAGCCATTGTGCTTTAAATTTTATGTATGTTACATAATTTAATATTTTAACAACCCTGTGAATTAGAAAACTTCCTTAGTTTTTAGATAGGAAACTAAGGCCGATCATGGTGGTCCATTCCTACAAACCTTGTGGCTTTCAAGGCTGAGGCAGGAGGATGGGAAGTTCAAGGCCAGCCTCAGCAACTAACCCAAGGCCCTATGCAATTTAAGGAGACATGTCTTGCTAAGTTGCCAATGTAGCTCACATTGAGCACTACTGGGTTCAATCCCTGGTCCAAAAAATAAAAAAGGAAACTAAAGTGTCTAGAAGCTCAGTGGGTAAAGGATACGAGTCCAGCTCTGTGTTCTTTTTTTAAAAATTGATTTAAAAAAAAATAAATGACAGTGAAATGCATTACAATTCTTACTACACATATATAGCACAATTTTTCATATCTCTGGTTGTATATAAAGTATGTTGACACCAATTTGTGTCTTCATACATGTACTTTGGATAATGATGTCTATCACATTCTACCATACTTGGTAATCCCCTGTCCCCTCCCTTCCCCTTCCACCCCTCTGCCCTATCTAGAATTCATCTTTTCCTCCCATGCTCCCCCTCCCTACCCCACTATGAGTCAGCCTCCTTATATCAGAGAAAACAGTCAGCATTTGTTTTATTGGGATTGGCTAACTTCACTTAGCATTATCTTCTCTAACGCATCCATTTACCTGCAAATGCCATGACTTTATTCTTTTATTGCTGAGTAAAATTCCATTGTGTATATGCCACCTTTTTAAAATCCATTCATCTATTGAAGGGCATCTAGGTTGGTTCCACAGTTTAGCTATTGTGAGTTGTGCTGCTATAAACATTGATGTGGCTGTGTCCCTGTGGTATGCTGTTTTTAAGTCTTTTCGGTATAAACCAAGGAGCGGGATAGCTGGATCAAATGGTGGTTCCATTTCCAAATTTTCCAAGGAATCTCCATACTGCTTTCCATACTGGCTGCACCAATTTGCAGCCCCACCAGCAATGTATGAGTGTATCCCCCACCCCCCCACCCCCCGCCCATCTTCGCCAACACTTATTATTGTTTATCTTCATAATAGCTGCCATTCTGACTGGAGTGAGGTGATATCTTAGAGAAGTTTTGATTTGCATTTCTCTAATTGCTAGAGATGATGAACATTTTTTCATATATTTGTTGATTGGTTGTATATTCTCTTCTGAGAAGTGTCTCTTCAGGTCCTTGACACATTTGTTGATTGAGTTATTTGGTTTTTTATATCTGTATAGTGCTTTTGGTAGCATGGTCATTTTGATAATATTAATTCTGCTTATCCAAGAGCAAGTTAGGTCTTTCCATCTTCTAAGGTCTTCTTTGATTTCTTTCTTTAGGGTTCTATAGTTTTTATTGTATAGATCTTTCACATCTTTCGTTGATTCCCAAGTATCTTATTTTTTTGAGGTCAGTTCTGTGTTCTTAACCTGTTATTCTATACCACTTCCTAAACTTTCTTTTCCTTTATAGAGATTTTTCCCTGTACAAGGCTATACTCAAGTTAGCATGTTTACTTCTTATAATTCCCTTATATTATCACTCCTTGCACATTTTTTCCTGTAGCACAGAATATCCATTGAGCCATTTTAATTGTGCTAATTAGTTTTTCATACTGATAAGTAATTATTGAGATATATGATAAATTGCAGATATATTGTTCCATGTTAATTAACATTTTATAATTTTTTTCAGTGTATTCTTTGTAGTTGATCTTTGAACCTTGTTGCTAAAATTCCTTTACTGGGTATTAAAGCATTTCATTTTACAATTATGAATTAATGGCCTAAGTTCACAAAGACTGAATCTTATTAACAAAATAAACTAATAGGCAGTATATTTCAGGTGTTGAGAGAGAATTTGAAGTAATTATTAAGAGCAGGGTAGTTTGGGACTCTTGAAGGAGGAGGAAGGACCCCTCTGGAGTGATATACAGATACACCATTAGTGGGAGGAAATTTTTAGGGGTTTCTGTAGATCAGCAGTTTCCAAAGTATAGCCTGTTTCTGTACTGTTCATGAGCTAAGAATGATTTTTACATTTTAAAAGGGTTGTAACAATAGCTGGACATGGCACTTTTATCCCAGGAACCCATGAGGCTAAGGGAGGAGGAGTAAAAGTTGGAGGCTAGCCTCAGCAACTTGGCAAAACCCTGTCTCAAAACATAAAGGACTAGTGGTGTAAGTCAGTGGTAAAGTGTTCTTGTTCGATCCCCAGCACATCCCACTCTATCTAAAAAAATAGTAAAAATAAAAAATATGGAACAGAGATGGTATGTGGCCCACAAAGCCTACAATGCTATCTGGTACTTTACAAAAACTGTGCTGACCTTTGCTCTCTAGATCATAGAAATGTATAGGTCTGAAAGAGATTTGAATTCATCAGATGAATGAGTCAGGAAACTTGGTGTAAGATGTTAATCCAACTCTGGCATTTTACAAATGAGTTAGTGAATGGCTTGTTTTTCTTTAACAAGGTATGAATGAAAACCATGGGAGTATTTATAACAGGGTTGTGTGGTTAACCGGTTCACTGATTTATGAAGCCCCATGTCTTTCTGTCTGTCTCTCTCCCCCCCACACCCCCTTTTCTCTGGTACCAGGGATTGAACCCAGGGGCACTTAACCACTTAGCCACATCCCCAGCCTGTTCTCTATTTTTTTTTTTTTTTAATTTTGAGACAGGGTCTCACTAATTTGCTGAGGCTGACTTTGAACTCTTGAGTACTCTTGCCTCAACCTTCTGAGCTGATAGGATTACAGGTGTGTGCCACCACAACCTGCTGAAGCCCCTATTCTCAATACTGACAATTTATATTGGGGCTTTATTTCTTCAGTGCTTATTAATTATTTATTTTGATGATATCTGTTGAAGAGAGGGTCCAGGACTAGAATGAGACTGATAGACCTATTTATATACTGTTCAGGATTTCTTTATTTGGAGCAATGCAACAATTTATAAGGCTAAAAATATAAATCAAGTTAAACATTAAACTAAATATGAGTTACTGATTTTTAATAAAGAGTTTTGTTTTTCTTGCTGCCCATTTTACTCTGTACACACAGCATAAGGGTCTATTATAAAGCTTTGATATATCCTTTCTGATTTGTGATGCTTTAAGAATTTTCTGACTTTTCTATTTGTGCAATGGTTTTCAGATTTTGTTTATATTTTGGACAGTTTTTATTTACATTAATTTTCAAAATTGGCTCAAATATGGAAATTGGTTCAATCTAGTTGGTCTTCCCAGCAGATTTAGATTCAAGTGACATTCATTGAGTTTCCTTTTAATGTACATTTCATTTTAAAATGATAGCAGATATTTCTATAGCATTATTATTAGCTGTGTATGTTGCTAATAATTACTTTCTGTTTTCATTATCACAGCATCCCTGTGAGGCAGGCATGGTTTTATCCTACATTGTGCAAATTAGACAAAAAAAAAAACAACAACTCTGAAGCAGTGTGGTTTATTAACTTGACCAAGATCACTCAGTTAACAGAGATAGAAATTTGGATCTTCATAGTCTGTCTGCTGATGCTGTGCTATTAAATACTACAGTGTTATGTTAGGCTTATGGTAGTATAAATAAAAAGAACTAAACCACAAAGAAGCTGTTGAAATCATAGTTTTCTTATGTTTGGATGGCATTCTCTCTATATTATGTGTCAAGTTTAATCATGTTATAATTATGTATCATGATTGTATCATTGTGTCAGCTGCTTCTGCAGTAACTTTGTTTGGACTTTCAAGGATAGTGATGTAATTTAACCAACTTGTATTTTTTATGCAGACTTGTAAAAAAGGCAAAAAGGGACCAGGAGAAAAGGGCAAAAGTGGAAATGGAGGAGGAAAACCTCCTTCTGGTCCAAACCGAATGAATGGTCATCACCAACAGAATGGAGTGGAAAACATGATGTTGTTTGAAGTTGTTAAAATGGGCAAGAGTGCTATGCAGGTATATTTACAGAGTTCTTATTAGTTTATTTGTATATTCTAAACTTTAATGACTTATAAATAATAAGTATATTTCTGTGTTTTCTATTTGTGTTTTTAAAAATATACTACTTATTAGGAAAAAATAGCACTAGTCAAAACTCGATGAATATCTGTATTATATAAGAACTTTAAGTTGTGTTTTGAGTCATTTTCTGCTGCTCTGTTTTAATGGCATAAGGTAAAATATTATTTGGTTGAAAAATATGTTGATGTAAATCCTGGCTATGAGGATTCAATTTACCCTGAATCTATATAGCTATCATTAAAATATTAAGTCTTCTGTTCATTAGAATTCTTGGTTGAATGATCTACTATGATCACTGGTCACTTTAGTGAATTGAATTATTTTGGTCACTGTTGTTCATTACAGATTTTATTACTTTTGCTTATTTCTTAGCTGAAGAGTAGTTGGAAGAATATCTATGGCAAATTATCCTAATTATATTTCTTCTGCATAATTTTAGACAGTGAAAGCATTTAGGCTTTACAATGTTGGTCAAACCTATAAAGTTTTTTTTTTAATATTAAATACTAAAGGAATATATGTGATTTTAAAAATCTCTTTTGAGATGGAGTCTTGCTGTGTTGCCCAAGCTAGTGTTGAACTTGTGGGTGCAAGTTATCCTCCCATATTAGCCTCTTGAGTAGCTGACTCTGTAGGCATGCGCCACTATGCCTGACCTTTAGTATACATACTTAATAAAGTTTCATTTAATTTATAGAAGCTATAGGGAATAGTTTTTCTTCTTAGAAGTAACAATAATAGGTATACAAGAATGATTTTCTGAGAACTAAGTCATTTAGACTTCTTGTTATTGATAACTGAAATGCAAAACTTTTTAATTAATAAATATGTAATTATGTAGATGTATGGTTTATTTAAATAAAATTTAAATCAATTGGGACTAATAAAAACAATTTTACATGTAAAATATAAAAATACTCAGTTATTAGCTTTTTGAGCTTTCACCAGTTTTACAGAGGGAGGAATTTAATAGGTATCAAATTCATTTACATCATTCTAATTGATCTTCATTTATCCATCTGCTAAAATTTTCTTTTCTATAGTTGGGATTAGGGTGTGGATTTTCCCTTATTTTTTAAAATGGTTGTTTTGAATACATGTTTGGCTTTTTGTGTATGTGTGTTGGGGATAGAACAAGGGACACACGCACATTTACCTTTTATTTATTTTTAAATAATATTTTTAGTTATAGATGGTCACAATACCTTTATTTTATTTATTTATTTGTATGTGGTGCTGAGGATTGAACCCAGTGCCTCACACATGCTAGGCAAGCGCTCTACCACTGAGCTACAGCCTTAGCCCTTCCTTTTATTTTTGTTATGCCTTTTCTCTATAGTTTTTTATTCTAAATATTTAACTGTAATGATCTTTTTTCTGGTACCTTTTGTTTTTGTTAACATCAGTGATTTTAGTTCGTTTATGCTGGTTTAAAAAAGTAACATAAACTGGATGACATTTAAAAACCAGAAATGGATTTCTCACAGTTGTGTAAGCTGGGAAGTACAGAATCAAGTTGCTAGTGTATTTCAGTATCTGGTGAAGGCTCACTCTCTGGTTCATAAACTCCTCTCATTGAATCCTGACGTGGTAGAAGTGGGCAAGACAGTTTTCTGGGGCTGCATTTTGTAATGACATTAATTTCATTCAGAACCCTTGTGACACAATCAACTTCCAAAAGCCCCACTTTGTAGTATTATTACATTAATGATTAGGGTTCAACACATGAAGTTTGGGGTGGCGGTATATATCACTAGAAATTTTAACTTATAGCCACAGCTAATTAAGTTTTCTCATTTTGTCTAATCTGTAGGGTTTTTGTTGAACTTTTTGGTCCATTAAAATTTTTAATTTTTTAGTGAAGGTTTATCCTCATTATTTAATTCTTTTTGTTAATGGTATCTTAGTATTTAAAGAATGAACATTTTGGGGCTGGGGTGATGGCTCAGTGGTAGAGCACTTGTCTCGTATGCATGAGGCACTGCATTAGATCCTCAATACCCCATACATAAAATAAAGGAATTGTGCCCATCTACAACTTAAAAAAATGAACATTTTCCATAGTTCTGTGTTGCTTATAGTTTGTTCTTTATTTAGATTGAACCTTTATATAATCCATTGTTCTGTTTCTGTCTTACAAAGGAATGCCCATGTTACCAAGTTTTGACCCAAAACTGCATCCTTTTTTCCCTTCTCAGAATTGTGGAACCAGTAATAAGACCAAGCACTGTTTAAGCAGTGAAGAAAGGTTTATTCCTGGCCAAGAGTATGAGAAGCAGGGACAAAGGCTCACAGATCAGACTCTCAACCTCATGCTGGTGGGGAGGTTATAGATAGATATAGGATAAATGAAATTGAGGGAGGGGATAGGCTGATAGAGGGTAAAAGTAATTGGGGGAGGGGATAGGCTAATAAAGAGTATGAATATTCATGTATTTCTGGGAATGGGAGATGTTCCTGGAATATGGGCACAAACTCCTTTCATTCCTTTTATAGTTCTTTCCTTTATTTTTCTTTCTACCAGGGATTAAACCCAGAGGTACTTAACCACTGGATCACATCTCCAGCCCTTTTTGTTTTATAAGATAATTTTGAGACAGGTTCTAAGTTGCTGAGGCTCACTTTGAACTCTCAAGATCCTCCTGCCTCAGCTTTCCCAGCTATAAGGATTATAGGTGTGTGCAACTGCACCTGACTTTACCTTACATTTCTAAGACCAAATTTGATTGAGGAAGTCTCATTAGAAACAGGGTTCATCTTTATGCAAAAAAATCCAGCCCAGATTTCCTTATGACATAATTTCAATTTTCCAGCCACATTGTGCTCTGCCCCAAGGTGTTTTTGTTGTTGTTTTTTTTCTAGATACATTGAATAGTTTCATTTTCCTCTTCACATGTCAAATAAGGCTTATTGAATCAAATGTTTCTCTTCTCTTCTAAAAAGTATTCCAAATACTGTTTTTTTTCCCTAAATGTATTGTTTACATTTAGTAGTCCATTATCACACTTAGCCGTTATGTTAACTCTTACTGTTCTGTTATAACACTAATCCACATTGTATTATTGTTATGTATAGGTTTTGTTTCTAGGTTTTTTTAAAAATATGCATAAGAGTAGAATCCATTTTGACATAATTATACCAGCATGGAATATATATTGTCTAATTCAGAGCCCAGTACCTCTCCTTCCCCTTCCCCTTTCCTTTCCCCACCATTGTTCCCTTCCCTCTATTGATCTTTATGCCTTTCCCCCTTAGTTATTATTTTTTAGAGTTAATTTCAAGTGAGTGTGAATAAATACAAGACTGGCTACTGGCTTAAAGATATTGTTATAAACCTGGTGCAGTGACTTATACCTATAATCCCAGTGACTGCGCTGAGGCAGGAAGATCATAAGTTTGAGCCTTAGAAACTTAGTGAGATCTTGTATATCAAAATGAAAAATACAAAGGGCTGTAGATCTAGCTCAGTGGTAGAGTACTCTAGTGCTGCCACCCAAAAATAGTTCTTATATTTTAAGAAAGAAGAAACCATGCATATGCCCCCATTATTTTATTAAATAATATTCAATTTTATTGAATAAGTTGTTTGCATATTATTTGATGATTAACAGTTTTAACTGTTTAATAGTTAATAACCTACATTTATTTTTATTATGGTAGATTGTTATTCCTAATTAAATTAATTTGACCTTCATAAAATATGTGATGGGGTATACGATTTCATTAAATATTTTTGTAGCATTATTGATTAATGTAGCTCTTATTCTTCACTGTCTATTGCTATATAACACTACTACAATCTCATTGATGTGCATCAATGACCATTTTATTTGACTTAATGATTCTGTGAGTCTAGAATTCATTCAGAACTGAATATTAATGACTTGTCTCAGCTCCATGATGGCTGGGCCTTAGTTGGGACAGATTAGTTCAATGTATGGTAGTAACGTAAGGACTCTAATCACGTGTGAGTTTCTTTACTAATTTTTGGTGTATAGTATGTTTATAATTCCACGGCTGGGCTCAGTTGGAACTTTATCTTGGGCACCTACAAATCCTTTTCTCTGTAACTTGGATATTTTATAGAATGGCTTCTGGTTTTTGAAAGAATGTCTTGAGAGGTAGTACCTAGTTCACAAATGCTCCCAGAGACCAATGCAGATGCATGGCCCTTTGTGACTTCGATTAGGACACATTGCCTCACTTTGTTCTAGGGAAGAGGACATAGACTTAACATCTTACTGGAGCAATGTCAAAGATTTTGGGGCCATAACAGTATATTCTGTTGCTTTTATTGCAGATATCAATAGGAAATTTTTCTTTTGTAACTTGTATTGTTTAGCATATGCAAACTGTTATACAGAAAAGGATTCAAATATAAAAATTAATTGTGATAGCTTTCTCTTATTGTAACAAATACCTGAGATAATCAGTTTATAAAGAGGTAAGGTGTATTTTGGCTCATTGTTTCAGAGGTTTTAATTCATGTTATTTGTCCTGTACTTTGTGGCAGGGAGTATGTGGTGAAGCAAGCTTGTTCACCTCTTGGTAGCTGAAATGGACCCATGTGCCACAATCCTCTTAGGAGGAATGTCTCCAATAACCTAAAAACCTCCCACTAGGCCCCACCTTTTAAAAGGTTCTATGATCTTCCAGTAGTGCAGCACTGAGGACTAACTATTTTCCCATGGGTGTTTGTAGGACATTCCAGATTCAAAATATAGCATGAATGAAATATATATTTTTTTAGTTTAAAAATTCTTTTTAGTTGTAGATGGACACAATATCTTTATTTTATTTACTTTTGTGTGGTGTGGAGGACTGAACCCAGGGCCTCACACGTGCTAGGCAAACGCTCTACCACTGAGCCACAACTCTAGCCAGCATGAATGAAATGTTTTAAAGTGTAGATTCAGTGGTTTTTAGTACATTCACAGAATTGTGCAGCTACCATCACAATCTAATTTTAGAACATTTTCGTCATCCTAGAAAGGATTCTCATGTCCTTTAGCAGTCATTTCCCCTTTTCTAGGACTAGGCCACTGTTAATTACTTTTCTGTATTTTTGTCTATTCTGGACATTTCATATAAATGGGTTCATACAGTTTGTGGTTCCTTATGAATTATTTCTTTGATCTAGCATAATACTAACCAGGTTTGTTCATGTGGTGTCTATTATTACTTAATTCCTTTTGGTCAAACTATTATATTTTATAGATATACCACATTTTATTCATCCCTGGAAACACATTTGGGCTGCTTCCGCTCTTTTGGCTTTTTTGAATAATGCTGCACAAATATTTGTTTGGACATATGTTTTCATTCCTCATTGGTAATATATACCTGGGAGTCAAATTGCAGTGTCATGTGGTAATACTATATTTAACTTTTTGAGGATCTGCCAATTTTTCCAAAGTGGTTGTACCATTTTTCTTCTACCAGCAGTGTTCAAGTGTTCCATTTATTTGTATTTTGCTAATATGTGGGGGTTTTTTTTGGTTTTGGACTTTGTGTGTGTGTGTGTGTGTGTGTGTGTGTGTGTGTGTGTGTGTTGTGGTGCTGGAGAATACTAGGCCTTATACACATGTTAGCCAAGCACTTTACCACCGAGTTACACCCCCTGCCCACCAAAGCTAGTTATTTTTTATTTTTTCTTTTATCATTATAACCATCCTAGTGGACCCTACTGGTTGTGAAGTGGTGTCTCATTGGGGGGGGGGGGGGAGGTTGTTTTATTTTGTTGTTTTTTGTGAACCCAGGACTTCAATGCATGTTGGGTAAGCTCCCTACTACTGAGTCACATACCCTGTCCCTCACTGTGATTTTTATTTGCATTTCCTTGGTGGCTAATGATGTTGAGTATCTTTTGATATGTTTTATTGGCTATTCCTCTATTCTTATAGAACTACCGATTTAGATCCTTTGGTTATGTGTGTGTCTCAATAAATTTTTTTGTGGTACCAGGAATTAAACCCAGCAGCAGTTAACTGTTACACCCCCTAGTCCTTTTTATTTTTTAATTTGAGAAAGGGTCTCATTAAATTGTTGAGACTGGCCTTGAACTTGGATTTCCCTGCCTCAGCCTCCCAGTAGCTTAAATGATAGGTATGTGCCACCACACCTGGCTCTTTGCTTATGTTTTAAGTTTTCAATTGGGTTGTTGGGCTTTTTAAACTTTTTTGGTTTTTTTGTGCTATGGATTAAACCCAGGTCTCATATATGCTGAGCATTTTGCTCTACCACAGAGATATATCCCTAGTGTGACTTTTTAGAACTTATTGAGTTGTAAGAGTTCTTTTATATTCTGTATACAGATCCCTTATCAGATATATGACTTACAAATATTTTTTCATGTTCTATGGATTATCTTTTCATTTTCTTCATAGAATGCTTTGAAACACAGAAGGTTTTAATTTTGAATAAGTTGAATTTATTTTTTTTTCTTTGATTGCTTTGTGCTTTTTTGGTTTAGTGCTTGAGAAGGCTTTTCCAAATGTAACATTATGAAAATTTGCTTTTATTTTTTTCTAACAGTTTTAGCTTTTATATTTAGGTTTTTGATCCATATGAATTAAGTTCTGAGTGTATGGTATGAGGTAGGATCCCATTTCATTCATTCTTTTGCATAATTATATCCAGTCATCTCAGTACCATTTGTTATTAATATTTCCTATTGAATTGTCTTAGCACCCTTTTTGAAAAATCAAATAACCATCATGTAAAGATCTGTATCTGGTCAGGTGTGTTGGTGCACGCCTGTAATCCCAGAGGCTCTGGAGTCTGAGGCAAGAGGATTGAGAGTTCAAAACCAGCATCAGCAAAAGCGAGATGCTAAGCAACTCAGTGAGACCCTGTCTCTAAATAAAATATAAAATAGGGCTAGGGATGTGACTCAACTGGTGGAGTGCCCCTGAATTCTATCCCTGGTACCTCTCCCCCCCCCAAAAAAAAATGCTGGACTCTAGATTTTATTATGTTAAACTAAATTTCTATACTACTAAATTTTTATACTACTACTTCTATACTACTAAATTTCAGTACTACTACATTCATTGTCTTACTGTAGCTTTGTAAATAAGTTTTAAAATTTTGAAATGTATGTCTTTTGGATTTCTCCTTTAAAGATTGATTTGGCTGTTCAAGTTCCATCTCATTACCATGATAATTTTAGTATCATCTTTTTAATATTTGCAAATAAGTCAGCTGGGAGAGACACATATATACACATAAACATTCATGCATTTATATGTGTGTATTTATACCTATTAATTAAATAGGTATATATACCTATTAATTAAAGTTATCTAATACTACAGAAAGCTGAATTTTATTACTTTCATGAGGTTTTATTGATTCTTAAATCATTAGAAAAAGCTAATTTATTTTTACTTTTATTTTTTCCCTTCTCTTTTAGTCGGTGGTAGATGATTGGATAGAATCATATAAGCACGACCGAGATATAGCACTTCTTGACCTTATCAACTTTTTTATTCAGTGTTCAGGCTGTAAAGGTAAGATACATTTATTTTGGAAGTAGAATCTCTTGAATAGTGTCACATCTCTTTTGTTATACCTAAAGGGATGTTAGCACTTTATATGGAAATTAATACCAGGATGTATGAGGAAAAAAGAAAATAACAAAGAAAAAGTCTGATAATTATATTCATGTGTGAAATGTATCTAAAAACTTGACAATTTCTAATTGTTGTGGTACTTTTATTAGTTATATTTCCCACTTTCAGCATCTAGTTTTAGGAGCAAAGAAATGGATTAAGAAAGGAGAAGGAAGATGATGAAGATAATACAGGTTCAAATTTTAGGGAAATAGGAAAGTATAAGGTATAGGGAATTTCAAAGTGTCATGAGTAATAGTAAGTGGGTAAGTAAGTTAACTAAGGTATTGATGAAATTGCCAGTTCTTCTAAAAGATAGAGAAAATCATAGTGGTTAGGGGTCTACTTTAAAGTATTTTTACTTTATTTAAAAAGATTTTGAAGTAGAAGTGGGGAAAGTTAAAAATAAAGACAGGAATTTGTAAGGGGACAAAATAACGTAAGTTGGGAGTTTGTACCACATGGATCACTAAATGAGTCCGTCAAGAATCATGGATAGGTTCTGATGTATTTTATGTCTCTCTTGTACTTGGTTCAACCTTAAAATCCTGAAGGATGCCCAGGTAAATGCATTTTATGGAGTTTTCAGGGTTATTTTCATTGAAAATGGCACCAAAAACGTGGGTTTTAGTAATGAGGGAAGGCTACTTAGAATACAATTAAAAAGTTAAGATGCTATAACATGACTTATTTAGCAAGTGTAGAAAAATTCTAAGAAGCAATTTATAGTTCAGTATTCATTTAAAAATATTTTAATTGTAATTGAAACATAAGTAGCATTGGCTTTTTATTTGAAATTGATCACATTCCATGTAGTATGCATATTAAATGTTACCTATGTGTGAGGTCTGAGAAATAGACAGTATATTGAATTCTTGAGCCTATAATCTATCATGGTCAGTGTTGAGAATTTTAAAAACTTTATTTTAAAGACTGTCTTTTGCTGAAGAGTATGGATATAGCTGCCTTGTTTACTTAAAGTTTGCTGCAATTCAGTATTAGATAATATAATAATATAGGATATTGAGTTTAATTCGATTTCTGAATTGTAGTTTTAAAATGAGTCCACAGGCTGAAACATTTTCCCTTTATCAGATTCATTCCTTCTCTGGCATCATTGTTTATAAATAAGGAGCTTACTAACTCAGCATTTGAATATAACTTGTTGCAAAACAGGTTTGTCAGGAATTCTAAAAATTTAAGGTGTTCAAAACCAAGTTTATCAGGTAGATTTGAACACTGGCAATATTCAACCTCTATGAAGTAGAATTAACCATATATTGAAAGTTAAGGTCATTTTGTCCTTTTACACATAAAATCATTTTGATAGAATTTGTTCATAAATGAGTTAGAAACTTTTTTCAGTGTACTTATTTTTGTTTCTTTTTAAATGTTTTAATTCTTTTTAATTATACATGACAGTAGAATATATTTTATATCAAACGTACATGGGGTATTAATTCCCTTTTTGTGGTTGTACTTGATATGGAATTACACTAGTCATGTATTCATATATAAACATAAGAAAAATATACTTTCTTATTTAACCTTTTATATGGATTCAGTGTGGTTAGGAGCATCAGTTATACTGAATGGCTCCAGTCTGCTCTTTTGTTTATGGTTCTGTGGCTAGTATTGTTTATTTCCTTTTAATTTACCAGTTTTTAGCAGTTCCACACATTTTTTTAAAAAAAATTAATTTTTAAAAAATTTGTAGATGGACACAATGCCATTATTTTATTTATTTATTTTTATGTAGTGCTGAGGATCAAACCCAATGCTTCACACATGCTAGGCAAGCACACTTCCACTGAGCTACAACCTCAGCCCAAGTTCCATACTTTTTTAATGGTAGTGGGCTCTGACCTAATATGCTAATGGTGGCTTCATACCTACATCACAATTAAATGCATGGAGCTTGCTTCCAGCTACTTTGTTTTCGCTCTGAGGCTCCTTTCTGCTTATTTTTGGGTTTGTTGCTGTCATATAGTTTGTGAGGAAGGAAAAGGAACTTTAGAATTGAACTTGTAAAAATTTATGTAATATGTTTGCTTTGATATATTTTATATATAAATGTTTATTTTCATAGAAATTGTTTCAGGATTGACTTACTTGTCCTTCTCTAATATTACCAAGTATCTAACACTTATGAAGTATGGGAAAGTTTTTGAAAGAGACATTCATGATTATAAAACAAAAGCCCTTCAAAAGGTATTGGACTGTATTTATTTTAGGCAGAGAAATGGCACTCTTCTGATTTTGTCTATTTAAAAAAAAAAAATCATTTGGATCTTTAAGCTTGTGGTATGTAAGGACTATTCCAGGATACCACTAGAAATTCATCTCAACCAGGGGAGGCAGCATGCTGTAGGTGAATAACCTCAAAAAAAGTTTTTTTTCTGTTAGCTTTAGTGTCCTCATATGAAATAGAGGTCATGTTTTACATCTGTGTATATATACATATAAAATGCTCATTCAAAATACATGTGTATACACAATATTACTTTTATTGAAAATCTACATTAATTTATTTCTTATTGTGAATCTCATCTTACGTACCAAGTTATTCTTTGTTACTATATTTATGGCATTAGTTGCTATGAGACAGGTAAGCAAGTAAATGATCCATCAATAAATATATGGTTTTTAAAAATCCAGTTTTTACATTCTTCCCCTCTTTGTAAATTTTATGATGCCTCATCAGTGGAAATTCATGTGCATCTTCTTGAATTGTCTTCTAATGTAACTCTTCCATAGAAATCCCTTTTCTGATGTTTGATCTTTGCTATAATGTTGACCCTTTCTTCCTCTTCCTTTGATAAGTTGAAAATTCTGAAGGTTTTTGTCAAATTTTTAATGAAAGAATTTTCATTTTCATTTCTTTTTTAAAACAGTTCTTAATTCTCTAACACAGTTTTCCCTTCACTTCTATCTGAGCATCGTGTTTCTTGACATTTCTATTCATTAGGGCATTTATTGTGTACTATTTTGAAATTCATTTTCTTTATTTTTTATTCTTTATTTTTCACATCCAATTAGATTACAGGGTTCCAGATGGGTGTGTCTTAAAATTTAACTATTACACTTATTTATAGCTCATTTCAAGGATATTAGGATGTAATGGCTTTACACATATGACTTAAGTGAACTCTACCTATTACCTTTTCCCCTATCATCTTCAGTTTCATCCTCTAGGGTTTTCTCCTAGTGCTGGGAATGGAATCTAGGGAATCCTGTATGCTAGGTGAGCCCTCTTAACACTGAGCTGCATCCCATGTTCTTGTCCTCAAGGTTTTAAATGTTACCCTTGATTCTGCCTCACCCCTAATTACATATGATTTGTGTTAATAGGGGCAAAGCTAGTACAGGAAGCCTTCTGTATCCACAGGTTTTGTATCTGTAAATAATTTTTTTTTAAATATATGAAAAATATTGTACTCCACATGTACAGTTATTCCCTTAACAATATAGTATAATAATGATTTGCATAGCATTTACATTGCATTAGATATTATAAGTCGTCTAGAGATGATTGAAAATATATAGGAAGATATGCCTAGATTATATGCAAACACTATGCCATTTTGTGTAAGGAACTTGAGCAGCTGAGGATTTGGTATACTGGGTGAGTGGTCCTGACAACTATTCCTCATGGATACAGAGGGGCAACTGTATAAATACTATAGTATGAGTAAAGTAAGACAGGTAGAAATAGCTAGACTGATTGTACTAGTAAGAAAGGTACTTGTCAGAAGTGTGGGGCTGTTTTCTTATATATGTTAATAGTATTTATTGGTGCTTTATTTATAGGTTTCAGTATCATACTAAAGTTGGAATGAAAAAGTATGCTTTTATTGTGTGACCATATACTTCTTAGTGTTAGAGACTGATTTAGAAGTATTTTTTATTTTTTCATTATACCATGTATTAATTTCTGACACTTGCAAATTCCAGGAGTTGTTACAGCAGAAATGTTTAGACATATGCAGAACTCTGAGATAATTCGAAAAATGACTGAAGAATTTGATGAGGTAACATCTTACTTTAAATGTTTTGATAATTTTATACATGTTGATCTTGACTTATTTTCTATATTAATGTCGTTGATATGAGCATTGGCATTAAGCAAGTGATAGCTATATGACTTTCAACAAGTTACCTTAGCAGTTTCATCATCTGTAAAATGGGGCTAATGGTTTTCTTAAGGCTGTTAAAAAATGGAATTGAGTAATGTTTGAAAATTGCATAGCATTTTATAATTCTTGCCACATAGCAAGAATTTAATAAATAGTAGTTATTATTCTTGTAAGAAAATGAAGAATTTAGGGGACGAGCATAATGTTTTTTTTTTTTTTTTTTTGTATTGGAGATTGAGTCCAGGAATGCTTTAACACTGAGTTACATTCCCAGCCTTTTTTTTTTATTTTTTGAAACAAGTTATCACTAAATTGCTTAGGTTCTTGCTAAGTTACTGATACCATCCTCTGACTTGTGATCCTCCTGCCTCAGACTCCCAAGCTGCTGGGATTAAAGGCATGTGCCACCATGCCCTGTAAGAAAAACATAATCTTGAACATAACATATTCTCGGAATATTGTAAAGGGAAGATTTGGTCAATATTGGATAAACCAGGTAGCTTAGACGAAGAACAATACAGATTGTTTTATTGTTTAAAAACTCCTTTATGTTTAAACTATGTATAATA
The DNA here is from genome assembly GCF_047511675.1 of Marmota flaviventris. NCBI lineage: Eukaryota > Metazoa > Chordata > Mammalia > Rodentia > Sciuridae > Marmota > Marmota flaviventris. The sequence goes on from NC_092518.1 coordinate 106,882,339, forward strand.
AGAACAATAAAAAGTAATTTAGACTTGTTCATTATCACAGTGATCTCTATAAATATTGTTATACCAATAAATGCATTTGTAGATTTGCTAGAATTTAAGTTGCTTCAGGGCAGGGATTTTTTTTTTTTCTTCACAGATCAGTTCCAGTACCTGTAGTATTTATGATTTGAAAACGTTTTCACTAGCAATTTTCCCATTTAAAAATCATGTTTTATTTTGTCAGCTTCTTTCTTGCTCTCCATAAAGAAGGAGCTTTTTAAAACTATCATTCTAAAAGATAAGACAATTTTGTAAAATGACTTTGATGAACACTAAGTGCTATTATTAGTTTCCAGTAGTTAAGAAGAAATTATGAATACCTTTTTTTTTTTTTTTTTTCCTGCTGTACTGGTGATTTAACTTGTTATCCTCCTGCCTCAGCCTACCAAGTTGCTGGGAATAGGAATGCACCACCATGCCCATCAAACATCAGTGTACTTTAGAGATACATGCATGCATCTGTTTAGTGCCACACAGTTGACAGTAGCCAAGTTGTTGAATCAGTGTAGGTATCCATCAACAGATGAATGGATAAAGAAAATGTTGGAGTGTGTTTGTGTGTCTCTCTGTGTGTGTACACACAAAGTTGTTTTGTTCGACCATAAATAAGAATGAAATTAGCTGGGTGCAGTAGCTCAGGAGGCTGAGGCAAGAGGGTCATGAATTCAAAACCAGCCTCAGCAAAAGCAAAGGTGCTAAGCAACTCAATGAGACCCTGTCTCTAAATAAGTACGAAAGAGGGCTGTGGGGTGTGACTCAGTGGTTGAGTGCATCTAAGTTTAATCCTCAGTACCAAAGAAAAAAAAGAAGAAAAATGAAATTGTGTCATTTATTAGAAAGTGTATTGAACCGGGGACTACAATATCAAGTGAAATAAGTCAGACTTAGGAAATTATTGTATATTTTCTTTGCTGTGAGGTAGCTAGAAGGGAAAAAAATGGGATAAACGGGGCTACCATGAAAGAAGCAGGGGTGACCATTAGTGTATAGGGAAGCTATCAGGAAGTGAGATTGACACTTAAATCCATTTAAAAATATAATTTTGTTTTTGCTTCAACAAAATTTAATAAATATCTGTGCCTATAAGAGGAATGTTTGTGATAAAGGAGGATATTTTTAACCTCAGTAATTGGTAATATAATTTCATTGGTGAAAGTGAATTCAGAATACTGGTTTTGTTCTCAAAGGCAGAAGTGTTCAAAAGTACTTGTACCTTTGCATATTATTCTCTTGCTTGCTTTGAGGACTTAGTGGAGAAGTTTAGATAAATGAGTCTTTTCATGTTTTTGCCCAGGATATTTCAAAAACAAGTGAAATCTTTTCATGCATTTTAAATGAAATTGCTGTTTAAACTCTTTGTTTTAGGATAGTGGAGATTATCCACTTACCATGGCTGGTCCTCAGTGGAAGAAGTTCAAATCCAGTTTTTGTGAATTCATCGGTGTACTAGTAAGGCAATGTCAATATAGTATCATATATGATGAGTACATGATGGATACAGTCATTTCACTTCTTACAGGATTATCTGACTCACAAGTCAGAGCATTTCGACATACAAGCACCCTGGCAGGTCAGTATTTTGAAGTATTTTCTGTGTATTGCCTTAGTTTAGAGATGAAAAAGATTAATAATCTTATTAAAGGGAAAGGAAATGATAGTGACATGAATTAATTTTATTTATTAAGTGATCAATAAGAGAATAGTCTCTCCAAATTGCCCCCTATGAATTACTCTGAATTGATTAGTACTTTCAGTTTTGATCTTTAAAGGTATTTTATAGCTAATGTATAGTGATTTCTTGTGGTAAGAAGAAACTTGAGGTACATCTTACTTGTGGTAAGAAGTAACTTGCCTGGTTACTATGCCACAGCATGGAAAAATTGTTAAATGGATCTGTGTTGGGCTCTATTGATAGCACATTTGGGGAGACTGTTATAGTCATTTTGGATACGTAGTCCTGTTGACCTTATCATTTGTCTCTGGTATGTGTAACCCCACCAGGTAGCACAGCACCCCTATTGAACAATCCATATTCTTTGAATCATACTGCAAAAACGGATGTTTTTTTCATGTTTCTGGGTAACAATAAGCCAGGTCAAATACTTTGATCTTTAAATTTTAGTTCAAGGAGTTACATTTTTACATCTCAAATAGTTAAGTGTAGAATAGTGATATTTGGTTTCATGTGAATAAAATCCTATAGTTTCTCCTTTTTACTAAAGATAAAATTGCTGATATACTGTTATTAAATATATGCTTTTTTATTTGAGTTTGAATAAATCAAATAAGCCTTAGTAATTTTGTTTTATCTTCAAAAACTTTTCTGTCTATTTTTTTCTTTAGAATATTTTTTTTCAAAGAATTAAAGCTATTAAGGGTGTATTTCTGTATGTCCTGTTATTAAAAATAAAATGAGTATAGTTCCCTATAGAGTTTTGTTTTTGTTTTTAGATTTGAGGTCACAAAATATGAATATGGTTATCCTGCTTTAGGGTGTATTCAATGTCAAGAATGTAATGGCTAAAGTAAATTAAAGCAAGTATGATGAATAATTTTAGATCTGAGTGACAATACTGGTTTGCTGAGGTTGTGAAATAGTTTATAGCATAAAATTGGAAACTCCCTTTAGAGAGCCAATAGCCACAAATGAAGATAGTTTTGCTGCTATATCATGCAATTTGCCAAATGTGAGAAATAGTCTGGAGTGAGCTTAAAAAGGCATAAATTCATCAGATCTTTCAGGTTTTAGTAATAAAAGAGTGGAATCTGGAGAAAATTTTATGAGTAAGTATATATTCAGTGACATTGATAATTTTTGTTATTTTACATAGATTTCTGTATAATTTCATCATTGTCTTTGTGGTGATATGTAATGGAGTAAAAGTAATCTAAAGCAAATATTGATAAAACTCTTGTAACATTTTTTGCTATGTAATATGTAATAAAGCAATCAGGCTACCTTTGGTTACTGAGATAGCTAAATGACTTCTACAAGAACAAAAATTTATTGAAAACGATCTCTGAAAAAAAGATCATTGTAGGGCATGTAATATAAAATAAGGGACTTAAGCATAGTCTGGAGTCAGATTATATTGCTTTGAATCCTGGTTTAAGTATTTATATGAACTGTATAATCTGAAGCAAGTTTGTTAATCTCCTTGTACTTCAGTTTCCTTAGCCCTTACCTTTGAGGGAAGTTATGAGGATTAGGATATAATCCATGAAAAATACTTGGCATAATAAGCAATTTACAGACATATAGTAGGTATTCCATACAGTCTTAGCTGTTGATTTATTGTTGTTGTCATTTGTAGCAGCTGTATTTTTCCTTTCTGTCAGATGCAGAGCATCCCATCTCTGCCTAATTTGATCTTAAATTGTACATTTTTGCATCTGTTAGACTAATTTCAACATTTTACCCTTTTAAAAATAGCTATGAAGTTGATGACAGCTTTGGTAAACGTGGCATTAAATCTTAGCATCAATATGGATAATACACAAAGACAATATGAGGCAGAACGGAATAAAATGATTGGAAAACGAGCCAATGAGAGGCTAGAACTCCTGCTACAAAAGCGAAAAGAGGTAAATGTTTAAATTGAGTATTAGACTATTAATGTGTGACCAGTTTGGTCACCATTAATTATTATTTGCTTAGTCTCAGATAATTTGTTTGAAAGATTTATATATTTCCTTCCTTACTTATTTTGGTGCTAGGTATTGAACCCAGGGCCTTGTGCCTGCTAATAAGCATGTACTTTAACTGTTGAGATATATTGCTCCAATCCCATGAAAGATTTAATTTTAAATAGCATTTCAAATTATTTATGCATCTAACTTAAAGTTTTGTTGAATATTCATACTAACAATACTTTGTTGTTTATTTTCAATCTGTGTGGACTAGTATTGTTTTATGATTTAAATAAGGTAATCTGGGTCAGTCTGGAAAGCCTTAGTGTAGTGTTCATGTTTACTGTGATAGTCTTCTCTCCTACCATCCTCAGATTGTGTCAGGGTGATATGAGGTTTCACAATTACGTGGAATCACTTTGGAAAATTACTTACAAGCTATTTATTAGCATCTGAACTGAATCACTATTTTTTGTACAATGGGATACTTTTAACATTGCCCACCAAATTCAGCTTTGAATAAGAAAAAACATTTTATTAGCCTTGTGCTAAATCATAAGCAATTTTTTTTTTTTTTTTTGGTACTGGGGATTGAACCCAGGTGCTCTTTACTACTGCGTCATATCCCTAGCCTTTTTCTTTTTTACCATTGAGCCACATCCGTAGCCTGGTCTTTTCTTTTTAATTTTATTTCACTACATTGCTGAGATTGGCCTTGAACTTGTGATCCTCCTGCCTCAGCCTCCTGAGTTACTGGAATTACAGGTGTATACCACCACTAGTCCTTTTCTTTTTCCCCCTAGCCAATCCTGTCTTAACTGTGAAACCAAATTGAAAATGTATGTTAGTAGATCAGATAGTCAAAATTTGATATGTTCTCTGATTATTTTAGGTTATTTTTTTCCTCAAAAATTTATTAGTGATTAAGATTTTAGCCTACTTATTTTAACCTAATACCTTTTGTTCTTTGAGCAGGTGCTAGTTAACATGATGCTTCTTTTTCAGACTCTAAAGATGAATGAAAAATTGTTATTATTTTATACTGACATATACATTACATTGTACATGATAGGTAATAATAGGTAACTGCATAACAGTTCTTTATCAGCTTCTTTATACAATGGAAATTTGTGAGCATTAGAAAAAAAATTATCTAGCAGCCAAATATTACAAGTCAAAGTCAGATGTTTCCGGAATCAAGGGACCTTAATTACCTATTATAGCCTTCTTCTTCTTCTTTGTTTTTTATGTGTGTTTGTGTGTTTGTGTGTGTGTGGTTTCATTTGTTTAGTAGAATAAAAATTCAATAAAATCACCAAAATATTGGAGAAACCTGCATTTCTTGGTAGTTCTAACAACTTTCAGATGTACTTTTGGTTGTCTTCTATAACTGAAGAGAGCTAATGTGTTCTTTTTAGCTTCAGGAAAATCAAGATGAAATAGAAAATATGATGAATGCAATATTTAAAGGAGTGTTTGTACATAGATATCGGTAAGTCCAGACTATTTTTAATAAGTATCACTATGTTATTTTTTATTCTTTAAGATTGGCTACTTTGTGATTTAGGCAGTAAGAATTAGTGGAAAAAGTATTATAGTAAGATCAATGTAGGAATCTAAGCTCCATCACTGAGTCATTCTGGGCAAATGATTTAACGCCTGTGAACTCTATGTTTCCCATTTTAATAATGGGATAATGATGTGCTTGACTTACAGCTGCCTAGCAAGTGGAAGCTACTGCTATTATTAGGAGTCAGGGTACAAAATGCTTAATTGCTTTTGGATGAACTGTGTTAATAGAGACTGCACATGCTGACTTCTGACTCTGTTCTCTTCCATTTGAATATCAGTGGGAAAATTTGAGTAGATTAAAACAAGATTTTTTTTTTCTGTTTTGAATTAGCAGAGGAATGAAATAGGTGATCTTACACAATTTCTCCTCATAATGCACTCAAGTTATTCATTTCCTTACCTTGGCAGTTAGTGAATGAGCTTAATGCTTGCCTTGTAATGTCCCCATGTTCACACTTGCCTTTTATTTTTGTGGTCACCATTACTTAGTCTATTTCCTCTACCCACTCATGCTTAAGAGATTCTTGCACTTTTCCTAAGACATCCTTTTATTGTGTTATTTCTCTGCCTTCAGTTTCTCTCCAGTACATACACGATGGATTTTAAATCTTTTAGTCTGAGCCATGCATGGTGACATACACCTTTAGTCTTAGCTGCTTGTGATCTTGAGGTAGGACAATTACTTGAGTCCAGTAGGCCAAGACCCAGCCTGGGAAACTTAGTGAAACTCCATCTCAAAAAAAGAAAGAGAAAGAATAGGCACAGGCTAAAATAATTTATTCTGTTATTTAAATCCAAATTGAGCTTGTTCTCAATGTATGTGTGATTAATTTTCACCTGAGAAATTACAGCCTATCTAGACTAGTGTGCCTGCTATCTTCTGAACACACTAAGCCAAACAGGTGTGAGCGAAGACTAGGATATGGTACTGTGTAAAAAGTGAGGGTGGAATTTTGTTTGTAGTTGTTTTTAATTTTAAATATTTAGGTGTTCCTAATTCTCCCTTGCCAACTAGACTGACAACTAGTTCTGCTTTTTAAATCCCCTCTAATACTTAAGATGGTGGTATATTTAGTAGATTCTAAATACTGGGCATCTCTTGAATAAGCCGTAAGTTTTATGGTATAGCAGCACTGATGATGTATCATTTTTCCTTCCATATAGGGATGCAATAGCTGAAATCCGAGCTATATGCATTGAAGAGATTGGCATTTGGATGAAGATGTACAGTGATGCTTTTCTTAATGACAGTTATTTAAAATACGTTGGTTGGACTATGCATGATAAGGTAAGATGTGCCCTATAGACTGCTCATCTGTATATAAGCATTGCTATCTACACATTTCGTTTGTGAGTTATTTGCATACGTATACCTTGGGCCACATTCCTATAAGCCACACTATTTTATTCTTTCATATGCTCTATGAAAACTTGGTCTCTATTACATAAAGCCCCCTAGGTTTTTTGAATCCTGGCCACTGATTTAATCTTCAATGTTGAATTATTTTTTTATGCTGAAATATTACTAGTCTGTAGATGGTGCTGGTAAGAAACAATATCCCATCCTCATTAACTATTTAATCTTAAACATATGTACTGATTTTTATTTTTACATTATCTAAGATCAGTTTCTGATGAAATGCTATTGAACTGTAAAGTGGAACACACCACATAGGTACTTAATATTCGGGTTGGAAATTTAGACTTTGAATGTATTTTCTCTTTGTTTCTTTTAGCAAGGTGAAGTAAGGCTCAAATGTCTTACTGCTCTACAAGGGCTTTATTATAACAAAGAGCTTAATTCCAAACTGGAGCTATTTACCAGTCGGTTCAAGGTCAGTATTAAGTATTTTAAAAATTACTTAAAATTTGAAAGTGTTTTTCTTTCTCCTTTAAAAATATTTTAATTTTTTTTTCTTTTTTTGCTTTTAGGATAGAATTGTGTCTATGACCCTTGACAAAGAATATGATGTTGCAGTACAAGCAATAAAATTACTCACTCTTGTTTTACAGTAAGTATGCGTTTGCCATATATTACTAAAGTACAGATATTGAAATAATACACTAGAGTACTTGTTTCAAATGCATCTAGATCTACATTTTATTAGCTTAAATCGTGTGGTTTTATAGCTTTGAAATTTATTTTATTATTAACTGTTTTTTGAGGAGGGGTTTCACTGTGTTGCCCAGGCTGGTCTTAATCTCCAGGGCTCAAGTGATTCTTCTGTCTTAGCCTTCCAAGTAGCTGGGACTAAAGGCATGTGGCACTGCACCTGGCTAGAAATTTAATTTCCTCATGTAAAGTTGAAAAAACAAAGCAAAAAGGACCTGTGAAATTCTAACTGAGCTAGGAATTCAAGAGTTCCCATTCTCTAGGTTAATTTGCTTCCTATTTAACTAGTTTTGATGCTCTTGGAAAAAAATATGTCAAAGCATTTGCATATGCTTTTTCTTTTGGTCACATTTTCAGAGTATCAGCATTTACTGAATCTTAATAGAAGATGTTTTTATCTACTGGTAAACAGTCTGAATTGAACATATTATATGTTAATATGTTATAGTATTACCATGCATATTTTCCATTTAAAAATATTTTAGAATATAAAACTTACAATTTTGACCATTTTAAAATACAAGGTTCATGTGGGCAAAGCATTAGCATCAAATGTGTCAATTTCTGCAAATCACAAACCCAGAAATCCAAGAAGAAACAAGTCAAAAGTTATGGATCAGATCATTGAGTAAAAGGAAATACAAATAGAAATATGTGAAAATTAATCCAACCATTTAAAGATATGTACATTAAATGAGAACTTTTTTTTAATCTTTTTGCTAGAGGAAGGTGGTAAATGTTGTTGAGGCTTTGTAGAAATAGGCCCTAGCGCATCATTGAAGGGAGCATTAACCAGTTTAAACACCTTGAAGAAAAATTTGACAGTTATGTTTCAAAACTTAAAATGGCCACATTCTCTAATACATCATTGTTTTGTGATAGTATAATTTCTAAAACAATTGAGGTGTTTGTTAATAGAGGAAGCATTAAATTATAATATTTGATAACAGCTAATATAAGCACTTTTAGTGCATTGTATCATTTAATACAACAGCCCTGTGGTAGTGGTCATTTATTCCTATTTATGTGAAATGGGTCTCATTGCAGAAACTACAAAGAAGCTGTTGTAGATATATTGACTTTTTTTTTTTTTTTTTTTTTAAGATTTCACTTATGTGGGGGGTGTTTGGAGCAGTCCTGACTATTGCTTTTTGTGGGGGGTGGGGTGTACTGGCGATTGAACTTAGGGACACTCAAGTGCTGAACTACATCCCCAGCCCTATTTTGTATTTTATTTAGAGACAGGGTCTGAGTTGCTTAGCGGCTCACCATTGCTGAAGCTGACTTTGATTCTCCTGCCTCAGCCTCCTGAGCCGCTGGGATTATAGGCATATGCCACCTCATCAGACTCTATTGCATTTTTCTTTAATGTTTAGTTGGATTTAAAATTTAAAAATTTGTTATAAAATTATTAAAAGTCTCCTAGAATAAGCAAACTGATTGTAGTGTATGTATTTCTATAGCTTCTTTCCATATGTCTCTGCAGCATGTTACAAACATCTTTTCTTATTGTTGATTTTTGTTTTCCAGCCATGTATATATCTAATAACTGAATTTTGCAACAAACATACCTTCTCAAAAAGTTAAAGTGAATGATTACTGCAGATTTAAAACACTTTAACTGGTTTGATTCAATGTCTTTTTATTGTAAGACAGAAGTAATTTTTCTCACAATAGTTCAGTATTATACATAGAAGAATTAAAATCAAATTGTTTTGAACCTTGAATTTGAACAGCTGACTTTCTTTTTTCTCAAAAAGAAATAATGTTTGTTAGAAATCAGACTTCTCTAAGCCTTTACTATAGGGGAAAACCAAAAAGTAAGAATAGAAAGGAATATATTCTTCAACTGTCTTATATTTTTTAGACTTCTCTCTCCGATGGTAGTCTTATGATTTTTAATTTACATATAATGGTAAAAACCTAGGTTGTTTACCTCATATTAGCCTAGAAGCATATTGAGGAGGGAAAGCAGTGCCGGCAGCCAGGATCTCAAATGTACTCCAAAGGGAAGACCCCAACAATTTTTACCTTGGGATGCTATGATTTATGGGCCTTTAAAATGACTGAAATTTACAAAGAATATTTTGTTAAGCTTATTTTGTTCTTTAAAAATAAGTTCAGGAAAACGAGCACTACATTTTAGTGAGATTTTTTCCTGCATTATAGTTGGAATTAAAATTCTTTGGACTAGGCACAGTGGTGCATGCATGTAATCCCAGCACCTCAAGAGGCTGAGAGGCAAGAGGATTGGTAGTTCAAAGCCAGCCTGAGCATCATATAAGTTTGATTTTTAAAAAAAAAAAATTTTAACACAAACTTGTAAATTCCAAGTGAATGGATTTTTGCATTGTTATTATGCTTAGAATTGTGATATTACTAAGAAATGTGTTACTACTTATTGTTTTTTAGGAGTAGTGAAGAAGTTCTTACTGCAGAAGACTGTGAAAATGTCTATCATCTGGTTTATTCAGCTCACCGGCCAGTAGCAGTAGCAGCTGGAGAATTTCTCTACAAAAAGTAAACTTATATTTATGTAATTCATGTTCTGAATTATGCTTTTGTAACATTAATTTGTTGTGATATATATACATACACACACACACATATGTATATACACACACATATATTTAGAAGTTAATGTAGATCAAATTGAAACTTTAATATTTCTTTTTTAAATGTTTATATTTTTTAAATTGGTTTGAGGTCTAGGGTTGTGGCTCGTGGTAGAGTGCTTGTCTAGTATGTGTGAGGTACTAGGTTTGATCCTCAGCACCATATAAAAATAAATAAAGGTATTGTGTCCATCTACAACTAAAAATATGTTTTAAAAATTGCTTTGATTTTTTTTTTCTCCCTCCCTCTTCCCTCTCCTTTTCTCTTTTCCCTCCTTTCTTCTTTCCTTACTTTCTTCTATTCAGGATTGATCCCAGGGATGCTTTAGCCCTGAGCTACAACCCCAGTCCTTTTTTTTTTTTAATTTTGAGAAAGGTCTAACTAAATTGTCCAGGCTAACCCTGAACTTGTGATCCTCCTGTCTCAGCCTCCCAGGTCACTGAGATTAAAGTCATGCACCACCTTGCTTTGATTTCCTTTAAGTTACATCTTTAAAGGGAAGTGTACCCATAACTTTTAGTGGGTAAACTTTTCCATGTGAGGGATTGAACTCTGCCTCAAGCATGTTAGACAAATGCTCTACCACTGAACTTATATTCCCCCGATCTCCTAATGGATATTCTTTAGTTTTACTTAACTGTATTAATAAAGACTGGCTTCTTCCTAATTATTTACTCATATTATCACCTACTTTAGCTTCCAAACAGTATTTAGTATTAACCTAACTTTTCTTTGCTTGAGAAAATCTTAAATCTTGAACTTCAGTTACTAAATATAGTTTGAGGTAAGGCTCCCAAGAACCTTGTGGTCTCTTTAATGATGTTCTTTATCATTTCAGATTAGGTAGTATAAATAGTAGTGTGAATATCTGATCATAGCAAATGTTATATAATGGGGCTTTTGAAGAGAACATTTTGAACTGTACAGACTAATTTTTTTGTAAGTTTTTTTATTAAAATGCCTATTTGGGGTGCAGCATTTATTAGAAAGAATAGTTAGTACAAAACATCCACTGTACAGTTTTCTTTAATTGTTATCCAGTGTTCTATTTTGTTGTTTGAGAGGAGAAACAGCCACACTATCCATAGAAAAAGGCCACTTAGTTGGGATAATGTCGTAAAAAGAATAGAAGGAAATAATATATTCAGGTTTAAAGAAAAATGTATATCTTTGGGGGTGGAGTGTACCATGGATTGAACTCAGGGGCACTCCACCATTGAGCCACATCCCCATCCCCGTTTTGTATTTTATTTAGAGACAGGATCTCACTGAATTGCTTAGGGCCTTGCTAAGTTGCTGAGGCTGGCTTTGAACTTGCCATCTTTCTGCCTCAGCCTCCTGATCTGCTAGGATTACAGGTGTGTGCCACTGCACCTGGCTATATCATATATTTTTGTGCCTAAATTTTTAGGTTAGTCATTGTATTCCCTTTTTTTAATTATATTTTTGTGATGCTGTGTTAGGTCCAGAGCCTTGAGCCTACCACTTAACTTTGCCCCCAGTTCAGTGCTTTTTTTCTTTCTTTTTTTTTTTTTTGAAATGTTATTGGTTCTTAGTTATATATGACAGTAGAATCGATTTTGATACAGTTAAACACGCAATGGAACATATCTTATTCTAATTCAGACCCCAGTACCTCTCCTTCCCCTTCCCTCTCCCCATACCCCACCACCTGCTGCCTTTTCTCTAAGGAAACAGTTGGACAAAGTGCCATAAGTTTTTTTTTTTATATATATATATATATATATATATATATATATATATATATATATATATATATTAGTTGTAGATGAACACAATGCCTTTACTTTGTTTATTTAGTTTTTTATGTGGTGCTAGGGAATGAACCTAGTGTCTCATACATGCTAAACAAGTGCTCTACCACTGAACCACAACCCCAGGTCATAACTTTTTAAAAACATTAAAAAATTTTTTTAGTTGTAGATGGATACAATACCCTTATTTTATTTATTTATGTGGTGCTGAATATCAAACCCAGTGCCCCACGCATGTGAGGCAAGCTCTCTATCACTGAGCCTCAATCTTAGTCCGCCATAAGGTTTTTGAAAACAAATAATTTATAACAGTATAATTAACTTGAGAAGCTAGTTTTAAAAGAGTGGAATGAAAAAGGTTTATAGTGATTATTTGCTTGAGTTTTTTATGTTGGACAATATCATGCCTACCCAGCTCCCCAAAATTGCTTTGTTAGATGCTCTATAATGGAATCCAGTTAATATTTTTTGAAAATATTTTTTGTAGTTGTAAATGGACAGAATGCCTTTGTTTTATTTGTTTATTTTTATGTGGTGCTGAGGATCGAACCCAGTGCCTCACACATGCACACATGCTAGGCAAGTGCTCTGCTGCTGAGCTACAGCCCCAGGCTGGAATCCAGTTAATATTTTTGAATAGCAAATGTGTTTTGTTGTTGTTTTGTATTAGTTGTAGACGGACATAATGCCTTCATTTTATTTATTTATTTTTATGCAGTGCTGAGGATCAAACTCAGTGCCTCACAAATGCTAGGCAAACAGTCTACCACTGAGCTATACCCCAACCCCTGTTTTTTTGTTTTGAAATGAGTATTTTATCATTGTTGTTGTTTGTAGGCTCTTCAGTCGTAGAGATCCAGAGGAGGATGGAATGATGAAAAGAAGAGGAAGACAAGGCCCAAATGCCAATCTTGTTAAGACATTGGTATTTTTCTTTCTGGAAAGTGAGGTAAGTTTATATTATCCATGTTCATATTTGAACATATTTATGTTCAGAGAATTTTTCAGAAGGCATTAAAATTATATACATTTTTTCTGGTACTGGGAATTGAACTCGGGGGTACTCAACCACTGAGCCACATCCCCAGACGTATTTTGTATTTTATTTAGAGACAGGGTCTCACTGAGTTGCTTAGTGCCTCACTAAGTTGCTGAGGCTGGCTTTGAACTAGTGTTTCTCCTGTCTCAGCCTCCCAAGCTGCTGGGATTATGGTGTGCACTACCGTGCCTGGCTAAACTTATATACTTACTAAATATTCCATGTAATAATTAATTTTTACTATAACAGAGATCTCCATAACCTTTTATACTGTGGATTTAATCCAGGCATACTTTACCACTAAGCTACGTCCCCTTGATTTTTTTATTTTTTAGTTGTCAATGGATCTTTATTTTATTTATTTATATGCAGTGCTGAGACTGGAACCCAGTGCCTTGCACATGCTAGGCAGGCGCTCCACCACTGAGCGACCACCCCAGCCCCTGGCCTTGAACTTTTGATCCTCCTGTCTCAGTCTCCTGAGTTGCTGGGATTACAGGTGTGCACCACCATGCCTGGCTTACACAAACTTTTAGAAAAATAGTTTGTTTTTTTTTTTTTTTTAGTAAGATGTTCAAATAATAGGATTTATATGTAATTCTGGGAACATAAATTTTTGAGTAAAAAAGTTGTGATTATCAGTTAACCACCTCTGCTTGCTATTTGTGTAACATTCATTTGGTTATTTAGTCTTTCTGAGCTTCAGTTTCCTAATAAAAAGGTAGGTAATAATCTCTCAGTTAACATTGAGATAATCCATATAAAGCACAGTCCTAGCACATTGTAAGTTCTCGCATGTTAATACTTGATATTAATAATATTGTAGATTTGGGTTTACATCAGTCTGTCTTAAGTTGAAAATCTACCTGATAAATGTTTTTGAGAGGACTCAAAATTAATTTTTGGTGTTCATGTAATGAATTATGTAGTTTTATGGCCTTTTAATTTTCTAGTTGTTTCTGCATATAGTTGGTATTTGAATATTGACAACTTTGCTAAATATACATACTTTAGTAATGTTAAAGTAGATTTTTTTCGGATTTTCTACAACATATAGTCAGATCACATGCAAAGATAATTTTGATGCTTCCTTTCCAACATCTTTTCCATTTATCTTTTTTTTGCCTTAATGAATTGGCTAAGACCTCTAATAGTATATTAAGGAAATGTGGTAAGGATTGAAATCTTTGAGTTGTTTCTGCTTTTATTGGGAAGACATCCACTATTGAAACATAATTATGTTGTATTTTATAGGTATTATGCAGATATTTATTATGAATTTGAGGGTGTTTCCTTTTATCCCTTCTGTTGCTGAGAGCTTCTAGCATGAATGGATATTGGATTCCGTAAAGTGCTTTTTTTGCATCCTTTGAGATGATTGTTTTACTATGTTGTTATATTGAATGATGTTTTTCAGTGTTGAACCAACCTTGCATTCTCATAGTAAAAACTGCTTGTTCATGATTCTTTTTATGTATTGCTGTTTTCAGTTTGGCTGTGTTTGAGAATATTACCAATATGTTCCTGAAAGATAGTGGTCTATAATTTTTGAAAATTTATAATCTTGATATATTTTGGTATCACAATTATGCTCTGTCCCTCAAATGAGTTGGAAAGCCGTAGGGTCTTTTGTGCTCCGCAGAAGGAAGAGAATTATAATGATTATCGGACTATTCCCTAAAGACCTTAAAAGAGCAGTACTATAGGGATACTGCTACATTGATGTTCATAGCAGCACAATTCACAATAGCTAGACTGTGGAACCAACCTAGATGCCCTTCAATAGATGAATGGATAAAAAAATGTGGCATTTATACACAATGGAGTATTACTCTGCACTAAAAAATTTCAAAATCATGGCATTTGCAGGGAAATGGATGGCATTAGAGCAGATTATGCTAAGTGAAGCTAGCCAATCACTAAAAAACAAATGCCAAATGTCTTCTTTGATATAAGCAGAGCAACTAAGAACAGAGCAGGGAGGAAGAGCATGAGAAGAAGATTAACATTAAACAGGGAGGAGAGGTGGGAGGGAAAGGGAGAGAGAAGGGAAATTGCATGAAAATGGAAGGAGACCCTCATTGTTATACAAAATTACATATAAGAGGAAGTGAGGGGAAAGGGAAAAAAAAACAAGGGAGAGAAATGAATTACAGTAGATGGGGTAGAGAGAGAAGATGGGAGGGGAGGGGAGGGGAGGGGAGGGGGGATAGTAGAGGATAGGAAAGGCAACAGAGTACAACAGACACTAGTATGGCAATATGTAAAAACGTGGATGTATAATCGATGTGATTCTGCAATCTGTATACGGGGTAAAAATGGGAGTTCATAACCCACTTGAATCAAATGTATGAAATATGTCAAGAACTATGTAATGTTTTGAACAACTAATAATAATAAAAAAAATAATAAAATTTAGTTGTAGATGAAAAAATAAACCAATCAATAAATGCAAAAAAAATTAATGAATTGAATTGAAAAGTGAAACACACTTTGTTTTGATTAACTATTATCACTCCCATTTAGTGAAAAATCATAGTATATTTAAGAATTGAGAGGAGTTAACAGATGTAATATTAATTGGTCAAAATAGGCAATAAGTATAGTTTTTTTTTTTTTTTTTCCAGTGCTGAGTATTGAACCCAAGGCTTCATGCATGTTAGGCAAGACCTTGTACCACTGAGCTACACTCCCAGTGCACATTCTCTTTTTATAAAATAATTTTCTTTTTAATGTTTGTTGTAAAAATATTTAATGATGTTACCTGACAGGGTTAATTTATACATAGCACGCTAAGGCAGATTCTTCTCTGTTCTTTATTTTGACCTCAAAAAAATAGATTGCTGTTTGAGAGTTTGTGTATGGTGCCACAAAGCTTCTGTTTTTTGGAGTTAAGGCTAGTATGCTATTTGTCTAAGAACACGTTGCTCTTTTTTAATTTTAGTTACATGAGCACGCAGCATACCTTGTGGATAGCATGTGGGACTGTGCTACTGAGCTGCTGAAAGACTGGGAATGTATGAATAGCTTGTTGCTAGAGGAGCCACTTAGTGGAGAGGAAGGTAAGGATATTTAATTATGGTATTTTTGTTGTCTAGACAGTATTGAAAATAGATCTTACTCATTCCATTTCTTTTAGTTTGTTAGTGTTAGAATAATCGATAGAATAGCCTACCTTGTGCATAATTTTATTTTCATATATGTGAATATTAAGCTGTGTTGCAAGATGTAGTTGATGTCAATATAATTTTTTGTGTCTGAGTTCATGTTTTGTTTGCTCAGATAGATTTCACGTGTTGAGGGATTTGGGAAGGTTTAACTTCCCAAATCTTTTCTGTGATAAGTAAGTGGATTTTCTTTTGTATATCAGGTCAGATTTTGTTCATAGGCAGAAGAAACTGTTATGTAAGTTACAAGTGGCATATAGGAATAAGTAGGTTAACCTCTTATTCTTTTTCTTTTTCTTTAGCTCTAACAGATAGACAGGAGAGTGCTCTGATTGAAATAATGCTTTGTACTATTAGACAAGCAGCTGAATGTCATCCTCCTGTAGGAAGAGGGACAGGAAAAAGGGTATGCTAATGTATTTTCAATATTCAAAACTGCATATCTCTTTTCAGTATCTTTTAAAAAATTCCTATTTTGTCCATGGAACAAAAATTCATGATTCTTACCTTTTATTTTTCACATGACGTTACGTGTGTGTGTGTGTGTGTGTGTGTGTGTGTGTGTCTGTCTGTCTCCAAACTACATTTTAAACCATTAGCAATTTTACAAGTTCAAATTTTTTATGTAAGAAACTTAGTTTCTATGCTGGGGCTCAGTGGTAGAGTGCTTGCCTGGTACGTGTGAGGTACAGGATTCGATAGATATTGTCTATGCCTACAACTAAAAAAATATTTTAAAAAAGGATAATTAGTTAGTACCTGAGATACCGTGATTGACAGTCATGTTTTCACAACTGAATGTACTGTACCATTTTAAAAGGTGCATTTGTATGTTTTAGTTTATTTATAGAAAACTACAAGTGAAATGGAGATAATTATTAATTAAAAACAAGAAATTCCTATTTCTTGAGATAAAATTGTAATGCATTAATGCAAAGTGTATTTGCAATTTATACCAATAATTCTGCGGGCTTTCAAACTTTTTTAACCATGAGGCACAAAAATACATTTCTACATCGTAAAATAGTACACATAAATGTCTGTTTGTCTTTGTGTGTGTGTGTGTGTGTGTGTGTGTGTGTGTGTGTGTGTGTGTGGTTGCTAGGGATTGAACCCAGGGCCTTGTACATGTGAGGTGAGCACTCTACCAACTGAGCTATATCCCCAGCCCAAACATGTGTATTTGTGTATAACAAAAACAAAATTTCTTGAAATTATACTGAAATATTCTATGTATTTATATATTTATTATTTTAATCAATTTATTTATTGTTGTTGCTATCATTATTATTTTGGTGTCAGGGATTGAACCAAGGCCTTCTTCATGCTAGGCAAATACTTTTCATAGTGCTAGACCCCCTAGCACTCTGTTTTATAAAAATTACTTTTATTTGTAAAATACTTGTATCAGCTTACTATTTTGAATTCATTACCTGTGTGTCATGACCCAAAAGCTAGAAAAAGCTGAAATGATGTACAGTCTCATTATTATATAAGCTCCTATAGTAGATCTCTTTTTGCTAACTAATCTTTATTCCATCCAAAGGCAGTGGTGGTTTGTCTACTGGGGTATTGATTTTCCCTGTAAGACTACTCAATTATTTTTTAAAAATATTTTCAGGTTTTTTTTTTTCCTTTTTTAAATATAATGAGTAAGTTATTCTCTTTTGTATCACTTTTAGGGTTAAAGTTTTATAGCAGACACTTATATGTCTATCATTTAAAATATAGTTTTATTGCTTATTTTGTATGTTTTAATTAAAATTTGAGCTCAACAGTTAGTGAGCTTAGAAAGTATTTATAAAAGACTTTGTATTATTTTAGGTGTTGACAGCAAAGGAAAAGAAGACCCAGTTGGATGATAGGACAAAAATCACTGAACTTTTTGCAGTGGCCCTTCCTCAGTTATTAGCAAAAGTAAGTTTGTATTAATATCATAGTGTTATTATGAAATCACGATTTCTTAAAGTGTCTCAGAGTATTAGAATATTCACCTAGCACTATTTTGAGGTATTTAACTTGATCTTTTTTTTTATTTCAAAGTATTCTGTAGATGCTGAAAAAGTGACTAACTTGTTGCAGCTGCCTCAGTACTTTGATTTGGAAATATATACCACTGGACGATTAGAAAAGGTAACGTGTTTTCTCTGTATAAAAAATCCTGTAGAGAAAATTTTAGTTCATCTTAATCATGCTGTTTGTTTATATTTTTTGAATATTTTTTATAATACAAAAGCAAGCCTATGTCTTACATGTCTTCTATATATTAGACTGACTAATTAATTACACTTCGAGAATGGTGCTAAAGAGATTTCCCTTTGCTTCATGTTCATAGCTTTATCTTAGTTCTTATATATTACATGGCTTTATCACTGATCATTTATGGAGATTTGCCATGGGTAATTGGATAATAATATCCAAAGGAGCTAATATTCATCAAGCAGTTTTAATATGTTCCAGGAACTATAGGAAGCTCTTTATATGTAGTAACATTCTCATCCAAGTCCTAAGAGATAGGTACTATTATTCCTATCAAATTTGAGAAAGTAAGTATGAGCATATTAGTGTATTTACTTATCATGACTAGAAAAACACCTTAAAATGTATGTCCTATGTTGTAACATTACTATATTTGAATACTTTCCCTATTGTGGTATAGTCACTTTATGCCTATTGTATATACCTTAGTAGGCATTGCACACATTGGGCATGTGCTCTACTGCTAAGTTATGCTTCCAGACTTATATCTTAATTTTAATGAAAACAAATTTTTTTTTTTTTTGCAGCATTTGGATGCCTTATTGCGCCAGATAAGAAATATTGTAGAGAAGCACACAGATACAGATGTTTTGGAAGCATGTTCTAAAACTTACCATGCACTCTGTAATGAAGAGTTCACAATCTTCAACAGAGTAGATATTTCAAGAAGTCAACTGATAGATGAATTGGCAGATAAATTTAACCGGCTTCTTGAAGATTTTCTGCAAGAGGTATATCCTATAAGTATTTTGTCAGTTGGGCTCTTTCTCTCCAGCAACCTAATTACTCACCCAAATATTCTTCCTGGTGGTAGTGTAGCAGTATGTTGAAAAGATGTTCAGGCGTTTTAATTTTGTGCCTCATCAGGCTACTATTACCCTTCCACCAAAATAAGAAAGTGATAAAAATCTGTGACTTGGAGAAAGTGGAAGACAAACTTGCATCTTTTCCTTTTGTTTTAAATCAGTAATCTGTTTGGTTACCTGATTTTAGTTGAATAAAAGGCTATTAGGCAGCTAGGTGTTTATGAAACAGAAAAATAGACTAAGACCAGGTAGTTGAAATAGCAGGGGATTTCTTAGTGTTTTGGTGGTGATGGTGAGAGAGGCCTATATGGTCTTTGATATTGTAGGGCTTTAATTAATCACTGCTGTAACAACTCTTACTTTTGGAGTTTCCTGTGTTTTTCTGTTGTTTCCAAAGAGGTATTTAGTGCACTGACACTCAAGTACACTTGTAATTTATTGTTGTTTTTTTCTTGAAATATATATTCACATTTGTATTTATTTAATTTACTTAAATTAAGTAGAAAGTCCTAATTGTTAATGCCTTTAGCCTTTTCCATTTCACTTTAATAAGACTAGTTGTGATTAATGCCGGAAAAAATCATATGGACTTTGTAATATCCAGGGTTTTTGTTTTGTTTTTTGGTAATTTACTGTATTCTTATTTAATCAAACTATTTAGATTTATGTGTGTGTGTGTGTGTGTTGTGTGTATGTATGTATGTATGTTTAACATTGTAGGCTTATTACATTTTGCTAGTTGGAGAATGTGCAAGTATGTTAATGTATAATAATCACTTTCTTAGTTCAGAATTTCATTGGCTGTACTCTGGACTTGATATAATTGTGATTAAGACAAGTTAATTTAAAACCAAACAATAGTTTATTTGCAACTTGTCGAAAAACTGAAGTTTAAAAAACAGGTCCATATGTTTTTGAGAGACCTGAAATTGAATATAGTAGATTCAGTAGTGTTTAAATAATTTTATGTTTCATGTAGTAAGGCTCATAAAACTTTCCAAAACTTTGGTTACCCTGTCTTGGAAAGTGTATTGACAAATGTTGGTATCTAGAAATAACTAGCATATATAGTATATATATTCAGAGGGTTGTCCCCCATTTATTTGTGATTGGTCTGATGTAGCTTTCTCAAACACCATGTTTAGTTTACCTAGGTTTTACTTATTAAGTGTTGTCCTTTATGATCTCTTGCTTATCATCTTCTGTATTTTTATTTGTTGGTTGAGTATATTTAATACTGTGAAGTAGTAGATATCTTCATAGTTTTATGTCAACATTACTCAATGATAAAATGGAAGAAGAATGTTATTCCTTTTTCTGCTCTAATGATCATAGTGTTCCAGTGATAACAACCTTGTGTTGACACAGTACCCCTTCCATTATAGCCTTATAGTTGCCCAGATCTAGGTATTAAATGATGAGGGTAATTTGTGGTTTTTATTTTTATTGTTATTTTTAAATTTTTATTCGATGTTAGTGGACCTTTATTTTATTCAATTATTTATATGTGGTGCTGAGAATCAAAGCCAATGCCTCACACATGCTGGGCAAGTACTCTACTATTGAGCCAAAACCCCAGCCCCTTGTTATTTTTTTAAGGTGGTATCACTACTTTGATAATATAGGATTTATTTTTTCACTTTGATGCTTCTTAATATATAATTCATTCATAGGGGGAAGAGCCTGATGAAGATGATGCATATCAGGTATTGTCAACATTGAAGAGGATTACTGCTTTTCATAAGTAAGTTGAATCTTTAAGTTTATTATTTCTTTAAACTGTAGCAAAATCAACTTGCATGTTTTGTAAGTAAAATTTCAAATTATTTGCTAGACTGCTTTGCAGAAGAAAGTCATGTTTGCAATGGGGTATGACTGAAAAATTATCTAACACTTCTTAAAAAAGTATACCTTTATTTTTTGTTGTAGGAGCATGTTAAAATATTTTCTGTATTTACTTTTTTAGCATTAGATAACACTCAATTCCAAAACAGTTGTGATTAGTCTTTGTTTTTTAATATAATTTAATTCTGTCTTTTTTTGCAGTGCCCATGATCTTTCAAAGTGGGATTTGTTTGCTTGTAATTACAAACTCTTGAAAACCGGAATTGAAAATGGAGATATGCCTGAGCAGGTTCTTATTTATTTACAAGATACATACTTAACTTTGAGAATGAAGGCTTATGACTTTTAAGTTTTACCTGTATTTTGTTGTTTCTTTTTTTTTACAGATTGTTATTCATGCACTTCAGTGTACACACTATGTAATCCTCTGGCAGCTTGCTAAGATTACGGAAAGTAGCTCTACAAAGGTTTGTGGTAGTTCAACAGTGTTTTTATTAGATTAAGTATCATTCCTGAATGATACTTAATTTTCAGCAAACTTACTCCTTTAATAAGGCTAGTTATCTCAATGAAATCTTGTTTATTTCTTTACTGCTATGTATGAATGTTTACCTTTAAAAAGCCGTCTTGTTTCTAATTTGATGTATACCTAATGAGAGATTATTAAATATTGTTTGTTTCAAGGTATGATTTTTAATTAAAATAAATGTTCACATGTGATGGTAGCATAATTTATGAATTCTCATTATTGATGAGTATATGTAGAAAGATAATATTTTTTAAGTAATGACCAAGAACCTTTGAGTCGAACAGATAAGGCTATTGGATTATATAAATTAAAGATGATAAGCCAGCTGCCCTGGATTGTATTATGCTTTTGTTTTATTTTGTTATCACCTTATTCATGTAAAAGATATCACTAGTGATATTCCAAATTCATGAAAAATTATTTTATGATTGAGGATAATGTACCAGCTATTAGGTCATAAAGCTTTTAAAACTTTACCCATAGGCAATCGATGGTGTGTCTAGTAATTGAACTACTAACCAGGGCCACATTTTCCATTTGTAAGCTAAACCTTAAATATTGTACTCATAGTCGACAATGTTGCCTTACATATTATTTGGGCTCATTTCTATAAACATTAAGCAGTTTCTGGGAGTTATATATTTAGTTGTTAATAGATATTTCCTTTAAAAAGGAATCCTCTTGATATTGATAATTTTCTTTTTTTGCTTAAATCCACACAATAATGTGAAATGCTTAGTTTCTTCATGTATTTAAGATGTTATTATATCATGAGTGGATTTTCATTCTTGAAAAACAAATATAGTATTATTGGTAAAATAGTATACTTTTGGTCAAATACCTGGGAAAAGTCTATTTAGTTAGATATCAAACTTATAGTGGGTAGTAATCATATTAGTATATATTTGATTTCTTTTACATATAGTAAAAGTTAAAAATTAAAATGGAAAAGAGACAGTTCCTTTGAGTAGAGGAAAAGGGTGAGTAGAAAATTATTTATGATGAAGATTGGTGGAGTTTTCACCAAGTGTGATCTCCAAGTTAAACCTATTTTAACTTCTATTATATAAACCAAGTAAGTACTGTGATTTGGCACACAGTATCAGAAGATGGACTAAAGGTTGTAACTGAAATAAGTTAATGCAGTCTATCTATATAGAATAATTTTATATTTTAAATAATATAATATTTTAAATAAACTGCCAAATGTTTAGAAATATTGAAGACATCTTAAAATTTATGATAATACCACAGAACTGATTTTTACCCCCTCTGAGTTTTTTTAAAAAACGGAAAATGCCATCCCTTTTTAAAGATTTTTTTCCTCATTTTGTATTGATGCATTATAGTTATACATACTGATAGGATTTGTTATTATATATTCACACAATATACATCCCTTAATTTTTTTTTTTAGTTGTAGTTGGACAAAATGCCTTTATTTTATTTATTTTTATGTGGTGCCGATGATTGAACCCAGTCCCTCACATGTGCTAGACGAGTGCTCTACCACTGAGCCACAACCCCAGCTCACAATGCCATCCCTTTTTAAAAACTATTTTCTTCCGTTCATGTGTTGGCCACTCTTCAATTAATAAAGTGAACATGGAGCTTATATTTTTAATCTTTTTAAGTATCCTGAGATGGTGGCTTTATTAAAGGTAACCATATGTAATTATGTAAATTTCCCATTCTAAAGGACCCAGACCACTTAGGATATTATCCATTAATATTATTCATACTTTTAAGGTTGGAATTTGGTGAGATTTCTAAGAAAAATGATACATTTTTTTCCTTTTCCTTTCTATTAAAGCTATAAAGTAGAAATTTTCATCAGTTCTCATGTAGAGTTAATGCATGTGGTAATATTTTGTGTGATTTTAAATAGTTTAACAAAATACATGAATTGTTTACACAATGTTTCAAAATGTTTGTGTTAAATTTTTTCAAGGAGGACTTACTGCGTTTAAAGAAACAGATGAGGGTATTTTGTCAGATATGTCAGCATTACCTAACCAACGTAAATACTACTGTTAAGGAACAGGTTAGTATTTGCTATAGATCTTTCTTAAACAACCTTTATACAATCTGAAATAATGTAAAAAACTTAAGTAATACTAAGATTAACCAAAGTAGAACTGTCTAGAGTCTTCTTGAGTATATCATGCCTTTAAAAAGCAGATTAATTTTGAGCTTGCAACTAATAAAATTGAGTTACTAATGTTTACATGGAGTTTATAATTGCATTATAGATTACCTTCATATGGCAGTTGCTTTATGATGTTTCTTTATGGCACATGGTAAACACTCATTTATATAAATTATAGGTGTATGAAATTATAGAAATAATTATTGAAAACAACAAGTTTAACAAGTTTGCCTCATAGAGGAAAAGTCCATTAGGTTTTGTCAACCCTGAGAATATCAGATGTTGACATTTTTATGCCCATCCTGACATCAGTGTGGTCATTGTCTGAAATAAAAAAAAATTTAAATATATATATATATATATATATATATATATATATATATATTTTTTAGATGTTGATGAACTTTTATTTTATTCATTTATATATATGTAGAGCTGAGAATCGAACCCAGTGCCTCACACATGCTAGGCAAGCGTACTGCCACTGAGCCACATCCCCAGCCCTAAAATAAAAATTTTTAATTGCAATACCTTTCTTTCCAGTATTTCCTTCTCACCCTGTGCCTTCATGGTTTCATTACCTCTAGCCTTCTCAACTCTGGAAATAGACCTGGTTTGATCTTAGGTCTAAAATCATGTTTATTTTTAATTCCCTAATAGGATAAAACTTCATTGAGAACGTGCTTTTTTTCTTTTTTCTTCTTTTGGGTACTAGGAAATTAACTCAGGGGCGCTGGACCACTGAGGCACATCTCCAGCCTTATTTTGTATTTTATTTAGAGACAGGGTCTCACTGAGTTGCTTAGTGCCTCACTTTTGCTGAGGCTGGCTTTGAGCTCACGATCCTCCTGCCTCAGCCTCCCAAGCTGCTGGGATTATAAGCATGCCCTGAAGGAACATGCTTTTTAAAATATTTTATTAGATAAATGTTTCTTAAGAACTATTAATATTTTTAAACAAACTGCTTTATTAACTGAAATATCCTACCATGTGTAAATTACTACTGTAGTAGTAAGATGACAAGATACTGAATGAAGGGGTAAAAGCTTAAAGAAAAATTAAATGTGGTTAATTTCAATAAAGCAAAATATTAATATCTGCTTTGTGCCCCGTATTATAACTTGTCTTTCCGTCTGTAGTCTTAATTTAAAATGCATTTGCTAGTTGACTTTGTGACCCAGAAGTTCTGTTTTCCCTTTCCCAATATATAATTTTTTGCAGTTACATTTTGAGTAATTTTACCTGTGTTTGATTTCATTTGGCAGAGTTTTTATTAAGTTCCTTTGTTTATTAAATGATACTCTTAGAATTATCTGATGTGTAATACCTCCTTATATACTTTGTAGTTAATCCCCTTTGCATGTGAACAATGAGTGCTTTAATTTATCATAGCCATTTTTATCTTTATTCTAGTACTCATTTCCTTAATATGTTATTTTTCCCATAAAACATAAATTGATACCAAGTTATGTATATTTCATAGTTGAAAATGAATACCCTTAAGCATCTTAGTATAGTACAGAGTATAGGCGATTGGAATCAGAAAACCTTAGGTTAAGTCCTGACTCTGCATATTGGCAGCTCGTATAAGCCATTTAATATTGCTAAAATTTTTGTAAAGATAACATTTGTGAAATTACTTTTTAAGATAGTAAAGTATTATGCAAGAATTAGTAGTCGTTACAGAAATTAAACTTCACAATTTCAATATCTTAGGAAAATACTAAGCAATGCTTTTCTTTAAGAGTTTCAAATAAAGTTAAATTTTATTTTGGCTTTAAATATATAAGATATTGTGACTACTGTTTAAAAAACCTTAAATTATAACATGATTTCCTTTCTTTTAATAGGCCTTCACTATTCTGTGTGATATTTTGATGATCTTCAGCCATCAGATTATGTCAGGAGGGCGTGATATGTTAGAGCCATTAGTTTACACCCCTGATTCTTCATTGCAATCTGAGTTGCTGAGCTTTATTTTGGATCATGTCTTCATTGAACAGGATGATGATAATAATAGTGCAGGTAATTTTATTGCCATCTTTTTAAGTCTGTTTTCTACTATATATCAAATTTAAGTAGCAATGTTGTGCTGTCTTGCACTATGATACATTTTATCCTCAACTCATTACATCAAGTTTTCAATTTTGCAAATATAATGATTATTTCAAAGTTACCATAAGTAGTGCATTCCTGTAATCCCAGTGACTTTGGAGACTGAGGCAGGAGCATCACAAAGTTTGAGGCCAGCTTTTACAATTGAGTAAGACCCTGTCTCAAAATATTAAAAAGGCTGGGGATGAGGCTCAGTGGTAGAGAGCCCCTGGGTTCAATACCCAGTACCAAAAAAAAAAAAAAAAAAAAATGGTATATTTGTTGCTCTATTTATGTTTTCATAGGTGTTATACATATGGGAGAATGGGACCAAATAGGTAAAGTATGAAACATGGGTATATGGTCTAGCACATTATTGTTCTTGCGATATTGTAGACAGTGTTGCAGAGTACAGGCTTTCAAATTAGATCTCTGCTTCTCCCTAGCCCTGTTTCTAACCTGTTTCTAATTTGTAGCCACCTCGTGGAAATAGGAGGGTTAATTAAAATTGAGCAAAGGTACTGGTATAGTATCTGAGCATATCATAGATGCAGTAATATTTACTCCCTTCCCTCATTCATTGTTAAGTTCAGCATTCATATAATTTGAGGAGAAACAAATATTTAAGTGACTTTTTATTATGTCCTTGTATAACACAGGTTTTTGTTATTTGAGAGTGTTATGTGACCTCTAGATGCTTGAAACAATGTTAGAAAATGCTTTATAGAAGTCTGGGGCAGTAAAGAATTTGGACAATAATCAAATCAAATTTGCTTAGTGTTAAGTTATTCTTCACACCCTAATTGCATACCAGATGCCTTTCTTGAATGTGAGGTCGTAGAAAAGCAAGTATTTGGTAGATTCTTTCTGGGTTTGTTTTAATTTGAAGTTTCACTTGAAGGAAAATAAAACATCAACACATTGCTCTCCATACATAAACTGACACATCACTATATGTCACAGTCTAAATAAACATAATTCTAGACATGGCTTATAGCCTATTTTTGGCAATGCTGAGCTTTGTACTCACACAATTGAGAAGGCCAGGGTAGTCAAATATTTGTCTGTGTTGTAAAGGTCATATGCTTTCAGTTTTTCTCCTTTCACACTCAGCCATTGGTTTAGTTATACTTCAGTTCTTAGTATTTATTTGACAGAGACATTTATTTGTTAGTAGGCAGTATACTATTTGGCATGGATATTAAAGAAATTTAAAAGTGTTTTCCTCCAAAAATTAAATTCAAATGGAAAAGAAATTTAAAAACAAGTAGGAATATTATAATTTGATAAGTAATAAAGGCATGAACAAAATATGGTTCATATAAATGAAGTTTCTAACTGGTCTTCATCTTTGAGAGAACCTAACATCTGAAATGAATCTGAAAAGATAAGTAGTGCTTTTTAATTTGTATGGGAAAACAAGCGTTGCATTATAAAATCTGATGCAAAATAAGTTTTGATATATAGCCCTTTAGTTAATTGGGGACTACCTTGGCTTTATTTAAACCATTATAAATTGAGTAAGAAAGAATAAGCTTGCCAGTTTTCCTAAATTTTCTACGAGTTTCCTAGAATTGATGCCCCTTTGAGTCTTAACTCCTTGGACTTGTTTTTTGTCTGTTTACACTTTTCAAATGAAATGTTTCTAGTCGTTTGGAAAATTATAAAATATTAACAGATTTGTACACATTCATTCATCAGTCTTTATCAAAGTATTGGTTTCATATTAAAAAAAAAATAAATTACAACTTCAATGTCACTCTCATTCCTCTCTTTCCCAATCGTATTACTCGGCTCTTTTCCTAGAGATAATTACTATCCTAAATTTGGTGCTTATCACACCTGTACTTTTTTTGTGTGTGTGGTTCTGGGAGTCGAACCCAAGGCTCTTGTACATGCGAGGCAAGCACTCTACCAACTGAGCTGTATCCCCAACCTAACACCTATACATTGTAATTTAATTTACTTATTTTTTGAGCATGAAAGAATAGGATTGACTCCTGCAGGGTGAGAGGGGACATACATGATAAGGCTTGCCCCATTATAATTTTATTTTACTATGTATATAAAAAAAATGTAAATAAGTTAGTGTTTTTTTTTTCCTTTTTACCTTATAAGTAATTAAAATCTATTCTTAGTGCTAAGAGACTGCAGTTAGTATCACTCAACTGTGGATTTGGAAATGATTCTGTCATTTTGAAAATTAAATGTCAAGTACTTAACGCAAGGAACCAGATCAGAAATATGTGAAAGTGTCTTAAAAAGACAGAATACTCCTAGGCTAATCTAACTGAATATATTTAATACATATAAAGCAAGACTTTAAGTAAGATTTGGAGGTGAGGTGGGATGGGATGCTTTTAGAAGCATAAAGAGAATTCTGAGATTGGTTGCCTTCAGGAAAGAAGGATCTTTAACCAACAGATGTTGAATATGCAAATCTCATTGACAAAACATTCTGTTAGGGAAGTATGTGTTAGGCAAGCCTAGTCTGACTTCACTTCTGACTCATTCCATTTGTTCTTATTCCATGTTTACAACCTCCTGATTATTATTTCATCTCACAACAAAGTACTCTACTGGAATAAACTAAGTGGCTATAATTCTTTATTTTAATTTCAATGTATTTTCCTTTTACAAACTCTCCGATAGAAGAGTGAAGATATAGTGTGAATTAAAAAATATATGCTTGCAGTAAAATAAAAGGTGGCATAATATTTGGAACTTTTCCCCCAGATGGTCAGCAGGAGGATGAAGCCAGTAAAATTGAAGCTTTGCACAAGAGAAGAAATTTACTTGCAGCATTTTGTAAGCTAATTGTATATACTGTGGTGGAGATGAATACAGCTGCAGATATCTTCAAACAGTATATGAAGGTAAAGTTGAAAAATGGATGGAAGATAATTTTTGAATACTAAAAAAGATATATGACAACACTGGCTTTTATGCTTGAATTGAATTTTTATGCTTGCATTGAATTGTTAAAATTTTCTAGTGTAAAAGAAGTTTATTGAAGAATACTTAACATTATGAAGTTTAAGAGATAAAGCTCTAATTTGTACAAATTTCTTTTCTAGTATTATAATGATTATGGAGATATCATCAAAGAAACAATGAGTAAAACAAGGCAAATAGACAAAATTCAGTGTGCTAAGACTCTTATTCTCAGTTTGCAGCAGGTAAGACATCAAGTGTACCAGCTTTACCTAACATAATTAACACTTACGAAGGTTATACTCTAAACTGGGCAAAGGATGCATTTAGACAGATCATAGTAGAAATATAAAATATTCAACCTCACTTGTAGAGAAGTATTGAGATCTTTTTTTTGCTTTCCAATTGTGGCACAATTGGCAAAACCCAAAGCTGTCTAAGTTATGGAAGAAATGGGTATGGAAAGCAGTTTATCAGTAAATGTGTATTATATTTCTGCAGTGGCTACTATGTAGCACTTAGAATTAATGTAAATATATTTCTATTAATTTATAAAAATCTTCATAATATGTAGTTCAAGAATAAAACAAAACAAAGATTTAGAAGGGCAGCATCCTTATTAAATGATACATATCTCTTATCTGGAAAAATGATTGCCAAAAATATATTGTAGTTGTCAACTTGCTTGGTAGATTTTGAGTGAATTTTACTTTGTCTTCATATATTTTCCAACTTATTTTAGTGAGCATATATGAACTATATAACCAAAACAACAATCCTTTTCATTTTGACACTGGCAAGGGTAGGCTTCATTAGGCAAAATTATTTCCTTAGTATACATATGTCTTTAGAGATAAAGTTTGCATGTAAAACATACCCCAATTCAATTTGATACATTTTTTTTCCTTAGAAATGTAGCCTTTTTTAAATATAAATATTCTTTGTGAAAATTAATGACTTTAAAGATTGCCTTTAAATAACATTTTTATACAAAGTTATCATATGTCCATGTGAGAATATATCACATCGAATCTCACATTATTTTATTTGTGTGTATATGCATGTGTAAATAAATAATGTAAGGGAGATCAGTAGAGTAGTCAAGCAGATCAGAGGCAAGGAGGGGAAGGGAAGGTACTAGAGAATGAGACTGATCAAATTATGTTTATGTGCATGTACAAATAAGGAATAACGAGTCACAATGTTATGCATAAATATAATGTACTGATAAAAATAAGCAATAGTTTTTCCTAAAAAAATAATAGCTGCTTCCTGTAGAAAGTTTAGAAAATACTTTGGTGGGGACAGGAAGGACTTAAACCCCACTGCCAATTTTAGTAAAGTATAATTGACAAAAAATTGTGTATACTTATGACCGACTATGGGAGGTTTTGGTACACAATCAGTGAAGTGATTAAATCTAACTAGTTAATGTATGCATTACCTTGCATACTTTTTTATATTAAGAACATTTAATAGGAGGTGGGTGTGGGGATACATGCCTATAATCCCAGTGGCTCTGGGGGCTAAGGCAGGAAGATTGAAAGTTCAGAACCAGCCTCGGGAACTTAATGAGGCCCTAAGCAACTCCCAAGACCTTGCCTCACAATAAAAAAAGGGCCAGGAACATGGCTCAGTGGTAAAGCACCCCTGGTTTCAGTCCTTGGTGGGAAAAAAAAAAAAGATCCACTGTTAGCAGTTTTCAAGTGTACAAGACTTTTTTGTTTTGGTATTGACAATTAAAACAAAGACCTTGCATGTGCTGGGGAAATGCTCTACCACTGAGCTGCATTCCCAGATAATGACTTATTCTTAACTATACTCACTATGCAGTAGAGTTGACTTCCAAAGTGTACTCATCCTAATTGAAACTTTGTATGCTTTGAGCAACATCTGTATATTCTTTCTGCTCCCTAGCCCCTGGCAACCATCATTCTACTGTTTGTATGAATTCATCTTGTATAGGTTCTATGTATAAGTGAAATCATGTGGTATTTGTCTTTCTGTTTCTGGCTTATTTCCCTTAACGTAATGTCCTTCAGATTCACCCATGCTTTTACAAAGACATAATTTTCTTCTTTTTTGTGGCTCAGTAATATACTATTGCACGTGTATACATGGCACCAAATTTTCTTTATTCATGCACGTATCAGTCGACATTTAGGTTGGCTATCATCAATGATGTTTCAGTGAACACAGTTCACATTTCTCTTTGACATACTGATATCATTTTCTTTGCATATATACCTAGAAGTCTTGAGATTTTTAATAACTGTATAATATTTCATTTTATAGGTGGACAATAATGTAACCAAAAATCTTTTTGTTTGATGTTGAGGTCTTTTACAATTTATGCCACTTATAAATAGCACTAAAACAAACTTTTTTTCTTGGTTCTGGGAGTCTTTTGTTTTGTTTTTTTTTAGCCACTGATCCTACATCCCCAGCCCTTTTTATTTTTTTACTGAAACATGGTCTTGCCAAGTTGCTGAAGGTGTCACTAAGGCCAAGTCTGGCCTTGAACTTGGATCCTCCTGTGCCATCCTAATATAATAATACTTTAATAACAGTGTAGCATTTATGAGGCTCTGGGTTTAATCTACAGCACTGGGGGGAAAGAAAAAGTAACAAAAGAGCAAAATTGCCTAATAATTTAGTATGTTATATTTTTCTTTATATTTTCATATGCTCTGTTAATTCCCAATTAATACCAGCAGAATAGCATTCTGACAAAACTAAAGTTGTGACATCAGTGTTTACCTCTAGTTTAGATAGACGAGGTGCTACAATTTTGGTCAGCTGTTACATGTTGTTTGATTAGGGATTTAACCCAGGGGTGCTTTATCACTGAGCTATATCCCCAGACCTTTTATTTTTATTTTGAGACAGGGTTTTGCTAAGTTGCTGAGGCAAACTTTTAATACTCCTGTCACAGCCTCCCAAGTCACTGGGATTACAGTCATGTACCATCCGTGCCCGCCTAATTGTTACATGTTTTTAAAAATTTATGTTTTAGAATTAAATGTTGTACCTCATTTATAGAATACCTATATTGTTTAAATAAAAATATTACATTTTAAAAATATGTTAATACACAAAAAACTTTAACATACTTTTTTTCCTTTTCAGCTTTTTAATGAAATGATACAGGAAAATGGCTATAATTTTGATAGATCATCTTCAACATTTAGTGGTATAAAAGAACTTGCTCGGCGTTTTGCTTTAACTTTTGGACTCGATCAGTTGAAAACAAGAGAAGCCATTGCCATGTTACACAAGTAATCTTCCAATATTTTATTCAGTGCTCTTATATTTTTAATTATAAAACTTTTTTTTAAAATCTAGGCCTTTCATTTGGAATAGCTAATGTTAAATGTTTTATTATTAGTTTATAAATCCATATTGTATTAATATAGATTATTAATATAATTAATTATCTCAATAAATTAGTAGGGACCAAGATTCCCTTTATAAGAAAGTCAGTTTCAGGTAAGACAACAGCTTTATAAATTTTGAGAAGCAAAGAAGCATATATTTATCAGATATTATCTCTTTTATCAGTTTTTGTCACAATCTCTTTGCCAGATAATTTTTTCAGGTTTAATTCCTCTGTTTCCAATTTTCTCTTTCTAGTTCTGTTTTTTATTTTGTAATGACCTTTTCCTTTATTTTGAGTCATAATCTTCTTTTGCCTCCATGTTTTCTTACCATTGTAAAAATCATAAATAATCTGATTTTATATTTGGCATATAATTTAGTGATCAGTTAAACATTTTTAAGTATGGGTATATTTTAAAGCTTTAACATAACTGACATTGATATGTTAAATTCCTTTATCCCTTAACTGTGGCTTAAATAATGTTGTCTTTGGGAAAGAAGTTTTGTCAGTTTCATTGAATGTTCCATTTTGTAATGTCTGTCTCTTACTTAACTCCTCTTGCCTACTTAGTTTAAAAAGTCTTAAATATTTTCCTGTAACAAATTCCTTGTTCATTTTTATTTTACCCATACCTTGCCTGACTTTCCTCTCTTTTTACCTTGTTCTAAAACTCTTCAGATTTATTTTTAATGCCTTTTAATACATTGGTGGTAATTTTTACGTAATTACTGCACGTGTAGTAATTGAAAAGCAATACATGATTTTGTTCTGTAATAACCTTCCTTCTTTCTTCCTCAGTACTATCTGAGTTGTTTTTTACCCTCTATATTTTTCATAAGAGTATAATGATGGGTTTTTTAATCTTGATTAATAGGTATTTGTTACCACATGAATGTAATTAAAATGGGCCCTGATTAGAGTTGAATTTTAACACATTACTTTTAAGTGAATCATTACAAATTGTCATTAATCATATTCTTGTTAGTTCTGTGTGTTAGAGTAGGCCTGCTTTAGATCTCAAAAAACGAAGATAATGTTTTGATCATTATGTGATGGAATTTGGGTTGTTTTCTGTGGGAAAGAAATCTTTAGTGAAGAATGTCAGTGTACCAAGCCATAGGCATTAAACTTAAAGGTTAACTGGTGTGTGAGTGTGTAGTTTTAAAGAAAGTGAAGAGTGACTTAAAATGTAAATATATTTTCTCATTCTTACACTTGTAGCCTCCATATTCTCTATACCTCAAATAAAATCATAACAAAATAAATATCTTTGTAGAAAGTATAAAGTGAAATTTCCTAAGTTCACTTAATTTTTGTATTATGGTTTCTTAAATATTTATTTCAATTTTTTTTTCATTTGCAGAGATGGCATAGAATTTGCTTTTAAAGAGCCTAATCC
Source organism: Marmota flaviventris (assembly GCF_047511675.1). Classification (NCBI taxonomy): domain Eukaryota; kingdom Metazoa; phylum Chordata; class Mammalia; order Rodentia; family Sciuridae; genus Marmota; species Marmota flaviventris. The sequence continues at coordinate 106,915,684 of NC_092518.1, forward strand.
ACAAGGGGAGAGCCATCCACCTTTAAATTTGGCATTTCTTGATATTTTGAGTGAATTTTCTTCTAAACTACTTCGACAAGACAAAAGAACAGTGTATGTATTTGCTAGAAATGTCCCTTTTGATTTCATTTTGGAATTCCTAAGAGTAATTATTACACATGATTTCTCTGCTTTCTGTACACATATTTATAGGATTATATTGATGTACAAAAATCTTTATATTTGAACAGTTTTATAATGTAGAGATTATAACTATATTCTATACATAATTCTCCATTTTTACTTTTTGAGTTCCTAACCCACTGTAATTGTGTCTTTTGAGGTATAACTAATGTTTTATGTATTCTTATTTCCATCCTTGCTGTAGCCCAACTAAGGAAGGCACATTTAAAAAAAAAAACAATAATATTGAGAATCCATCAGGAACATCCTAGTCAGTATGTATCTTGATCTGTGACTACACTGCAAAGTAGTCTCCTAAAAGGGTGACATATGAGAGACCAGAAAATGAATTTAAATTCTCAAAATGTAACTTCTCTTCCCTTAGCTTTGATGTTTAAAGTGGCAGACGAATATAAACACCTTGTAGTGTAATATCTTCTGAAAACCCACTAGTATTTTACATTTAAAACCTATAAATTCCCTCCAAATTTTAAAGTAGCCAGAACTTATCTCCATTGTGATATCATAATAGTAGTTACTTGTAGGATTCGATTTATTGAAGGGGAAGAGACACCAAAGTACTTTCTGAGAATGTTCTGTATCTTTGATGGATACATTCATATATAAATAGATCCAACTGTACTCTTTAATTTCTGTGCATTTTATTATATGTAAATATATCCATAGTAAAAATTACATAGGAGATGGGGTTATAGCTCAGTGGAAGAGCACTTGCTTAACACCTGTGAGGCATTGGGTTTGATCTTCAGCACCACATTAAAAAATAATAATAATAAAGGTATTGTGTCTATCTACATCCCAAACAAAACTAGATGTGTTAACCTTTTTTAAAAAAACTTGTATAGGCTAGGTGTGATTTTATGTGCCTGTTGTCCCACCTACTTGTGAGGCCTAGGCAGGAGGATTGCTTGAATCCTGCAGTTCAGGGACATCCTTTAATCCTAGCAAGATTCTGTCCATTTAAAAAAGAATTGCTTAGGCACTCTTAGAGAAATATAAATTAAACAGTGAAATATTTCTTATGTAGCAGATTAACAAAAATTAAGAAGTTTGGTAGTGTTAAAATATTACCAAGGATGTGGAGCAATAGAACCTTTTTATATATTGTTGGTGACAGTATATATTGACAAAAAACCACTTTGTGGAGCTCTTTGGCAATGCCTAGTAAAGTTTGGGATTTTCACTACCTTGCAAGCATTATCCAATGATTTCATTCATAGGGAGATACCCTATAAAAACTTATAACATATGCAAAGGAAATCTGTGAAACTATGTCGACTTCTGGATTGTTTGAATAGGGGAAAAACTCAAAACCTAAAAACTCCTCAAGTACAAGATAGATCAATTGACAGATTGTGCAATATCATAGAGTATTTTAAATGGATATATTTTGAAGAACATGTTGAGCACAAATAGAAGACTACAGCATACTACAGAATTGCTATGCTGTGACAGTCAACCACATATCACAAATTCAAAATGCGTGCATGGAGATGATAAATAGCAAATTTCAGGTTAGTAGAACCTCTGAGGCTAAGAGGAAGCGAAATGGAAATAGCTTCAGTATGGACTAATCTTTAATGTTCTCTTAAGGTATATGTTGTTTACAGAGCTGTAAATCTCTTGAGTATGTTTTGGCTCCAACTTAGTGTTGTTATAGACTGGTAATAGTTCCCAGAATAGTAGCCAGTTTACAGACTACACTAAGGAGTACTGTACTACTCTGCCTGACTGAAGTGTATTGTAACAAAAATGAGTAGTTATCGCAAAGCAGTATTTTGTAATTCATGTCTTCTGTGCTGATAAGTCTGAATTGATAGAAATGGGTCATTGTAATAACATGTTGGCGTTGCACCTTACAATTAGTTGATAAATAACTGTCTTCTTTTATTCTGAGTAGACACTAGTCTTACTGAACCTGTGACCTGAATCATAGTTATGCTGCTCACTCAATTTTTTGAAGGGGTACCAGGGATTGAACCCAGGAGCACTTAACCACTAAGCCACATCCCTAGCCCTTTTTTATTTTGAGACAGGGTATTGCTAACTTGCTTATGGCCTCTCAAAGTGCTGAGGCTGGCTTTGAACTTGCAGTTATCCTTGGGATTACAGGTGTGTACCATCATGTCTGGTTGCTCACTCATTTTTATGACTATGGGTACATAATTCTCACTTTTTTAAAAAACATTTTTTTTAGTTGTTGATAGATCTTTATTTTATTCATTTATTTATATGCGGTGCTGAGTATTGAACACAGTGCCTCACACATGCTAGGCAAGTCCTCTATCACTGAGCCATGACCCCAGCCCCTACTTCTCACTTTTTTCTTTTTTTTTCTTTATGTGTTAAATGAAGAGACTGTTTCCTTCACAAAATTAAAGGATAGTTAAGGAACCTGAGAGAAACATGCCTAGCACATAGTAGTCACGTGAATATTGGTTGAATTTTAATTGCAAAATCATAAAAAAAGCCTTATGATACTTGTTTCCCAGGGAAGATTTATGATTTCCATCAGTATGAAGCTTTTTTATCACCCATGCATGGGACATACCCAACAAATATAGAGCTGAAATGCTCTATTTCATTCAGTGTGATAGTCTCGAGGCTGAGATTAAGTATTGTGCAATGCTCACTACAACCGAGGGTTGGTAGAACTAACAGTTTTATTATCAAAGTTAATAGTTTCTACTTCTTTTTAAGGTATGTTTACTTGGAAAAGTTCATGACATTTCAGATGTCACTCCGAAGAGAAGATGTGTGGCTTCCACTGATGTCTTACCGAAATTCTTTGCTAGCTGGTGGTGATGATGACACCATGTCGGTCATTAGTGGAATCAGCAGTCGGGGGTCAACTGTGCGGAGTAAAAAATCAAAACCATCTACAGGAAAACGGAAAGTGGTTGAGGGCATGCAACTTTCACTCAGTAAGGATATAGTTTATTCTTTTTGTATTTTTCCCTAATGTTCACCAACTGAATTGTTATTAAGATTTACCTTATTTTTCATTTGATATGTGTTATTCAACAACGGCTTGCACAATGTATCAGTTACATATGAATATGTTGTTAAAGTATTTTACATATATGAACTCAGTTCTGACAGTTTTTCAGGTATATCCTCATTTTTCAAATGAAAAAACTAACAGATTGAGTAACCTTCCCAATGTCACACAGATAGGTTGTAATAGTCAGACAGTTTGATTCCTGAGTGCCTGCTTTTCAATCACTGTGCTGTATTCTATGTATAGGGAAATAGACTCAGTATTATAGTGTTATTACTAAGCAAAGAGATCAGATCATGTAATTTTAAGTGGAATGACATTGAAAGAAGTAACAACCCCTGCATTTCCTTGAAGATGTCATTAATTTTGAAGAACTTGATGGAAATTTAAAGTACAGCCTGTCATTAGAGATAGGAATGCATTATGATGTTAGATGATCTTGTGTTCCTAGCATTCCAGGGTTGGTTAGATATGGGTCTTGGGAATATTTTTCTTTTCACTGGAAGCTTTAAACAAATTAGCAAAGAAGTCAGAATTTGTGGCAGTTATATTTGCTGAGTAATAAATTACCTCAGACTTAAGATATAGCAAGCATTTGTAATGTTTGGTGCCTCAGCTTGGAAGACTGAATGGCTGGAGGCTAGAATCATTTGAATTCATCTTTGCCTACATATCTAACCTCAGCTGGACTGTCTGCCAGAGTATGTGTAAAGACTTCTCTGTGTCAGCATGTCACTCGCTTCTAAGAGCTTAAGTAGTATCCTAAGAGAGAGGAAATGGGAGCTTCTAGTTTTAAAGGCCAAGGCTCAGAAACTGGCATAATATGACTTATGCTATATTCTCTTGGCCAAACAATCATGGAGATTATAGGGAAAGGGGCATAATACTCTTCGTGTAAAGAGTGTGAAAGAGTTTGGGAACCATATTTTTTTTAAATTGCCACACAATGTATCGGCCAGCATTTTTCATCGGGCGTATAGTATAAAAAATTTGGTTGTCTCATGGTTAGTTTTAGTATCATTTGTCCAGTCATAACCTTAAAACTTGTATAGTTTCAGACTTGGTTATATAGTCCCAACATCACAGTGGATCTTTCCTATCAACTAAACAGGAATGATCATTTATAAAAAGTTTTTTTAATAGAAAAGTTATCCAATTAAAAGGTGTTTCCTGCATATCATTGTAAATCTTATTGAAAAGCTTTTCTCTTCTGAATCAATAATTAATAGTTATAGATTTGTGCTGTAGTATCAAATCTCTCCTTTCCCTTAGACTTCATGAAGCACTTTTGCATTTGTATTTTTATAACATCTTAGATATGAATTGCTGAACCAGATACAAGTTTTGGTCAATGCTCTTTTCAGGTGTTTCAAGAGAGCCATAGAAATTAAGGCACTAATAAGTTAGAAGAATACTGATAGATTAGCCAGATCAATGCCATATTAGACTCTGAACATAGAAGAATATGATATAATTATATTGTGAAAAATGAAGTATATGTCTAAACCATCAATTACTAGAGTGTTGGTACATTTTCTGCAGGTTTTTCCTTTAATACTTAGACATATGCTTACATTTGTAATCCACTAATAAAATCGTTTTTATCTTAGCTCAGTCACCAAGTGCTCTCAATTTTACCTCTCGAGTCAGTGGTTTAAAAACTTAACTCAGTAATGGCTTATATGTGAATTAGTATAAAAGAAGCTTTTGCAGGTGTGAAATCTACTTTTTCTCAAGTCTAGTACTTAATGTACATACGGATTTGTGGTCCCTTTGCACTTAAGAGAAGTGTAAAACCTGCTCAGCAGTCTGCATCCCATAGTTTAGGAACCACTTTCCTGTTGTATCCATCTCTAGTATCTTGTTTCAATCACCTAGGGCATAAAATTAGTCTGCTAACTGGCCTGTTTGCTTATAAGTCTTCCTCTTCTTAAGTCCACTATCCATAGTGCCACCACATTGACTAAAACATTTTACTCACCAAATTGCTTCCATTTCTTAAAGCATTCAGCAGTGATTTCCTGGCACCTTCTCACAGATCACAAGGCTTTCTACAAATTGATTCCTACTTTTTATACTTTATCCCCCCTTGTACTGGTGCTTTACCATTGGTACTTTACACTGGGCTAGATCCCTAGCCCTTTTTAATTTTTTTATTTTGAGATAGGGTAAGTTGCCCAGGTTGGTCTTGAACTTAAAATCCTCCTGCCTCAGCCTTCTGAGTCACTGGGATTAAGATATGCATCACCATGTCTGGCTGATTCCTTCTTCTTTATCCAGTTTTACTTATCTTTTCCCATTATTTTCATCTTTATACTCCCAGTAACATCAAAGTATTAGTTTCAACCATATGAAGTTGCCATTTTTATAGGTCAGATATCATCAGATTAATAGGATTCAGTTACTGATCTTTCATGCCTCATGCTTTTGCTTGTGTTCTTACCCCTGCTTGGAAAAACTTTTGTAGCCCACTCAACACTCACTGTAGTTAAAGTCACTTCTGGGTAGCTATCTGATTTCTTGCCACACTGTATTTTAACTGTATGTTTGTTATTTTTTACAATTAGATTATAAGGGCAGGGTGGAGACTGCCTTTCATATCTTTGAGTCTCCCAGTTCCTAGCCCTAGCATGTGAAGAGTAGCCAAAAGTTTGTTTACCTGAATGGGTAGTTTTAGATATCTGACTATTCAAAATTAGTGACTGAACTTCATTGATGTAAATTTTGTTTCAGCTGAAGAAAGCAGTAGTAGTGACAGTATGTGGTTAAGCAGAGAACAAACACTGCACACCCCTGTTATGATGCAGACACCCCAGCTCACGTCCACTATTATGAGAGAACCCAAAAGATTACGGCCTGAGGATAGCTTCATGAGTGTCTATCCAATGCAGACTGAGCATCATCAAACTCCTCTTGATTATAAGTAAGTACATTTGATTGTTTTCTGTACTAGAACTTTATTAATTACATAGAAAAAAGTTAAGTTAAAAGAAGAATAAAATTCTCCTTGAAGCACGCAGGTAACATGGATGTTAGCTCAAAGACAACAAGAGGAAGCAAGGCAACAGCAGGAGAGAGCAGCAATGAGCTATGTTAAACTGCGAACTAATCTTCAGCATGCCATGTAAGTGAGAGTGCCTTATTGTCTGAGTCTAGGAAGTTCACTAATTCATTTTAACATATTTTAATGTGTGCCTTATATAAAATTTCAGCAAACTCTCTAGAGTAACTGAGCTGAAATAATCAAGGAACTAAAATTGGTCTTTCCAACAGAAAAAAATAAGTTTTAATTTAAATATTAACTAGATAGCTAAAGGACCAATCTTAGGTTGATCTGTTGGAAAAGTTTAAATACGGATCCTTGTTTATTTTGGTACACAGAATTTAAAAATACATTTCTGTTACATCCTAGTGATTTTCCCACCTTAGTTCAGGCCCTCATCTCTAACTGTTTTTTTTTCCCCTCAAACTCCCCATTTATCCTCTCACCAAACCCTTCCCTTCACACCCCCCACCACTCCATCATTCACACTGCCATCAAAAATTACTATTCTAGAATAAAAATCTTACCATGTAACCTCTTACTTAAAATCTTTCCATGGCTCCCCATTGCCTGCTGGTAAAGTTCAAACTCCTTAGCTCATGGCATGCAAGATCTTTCAAAATATGGCCCCTGCTGTGTTTTAGTCTATCTCATTCCCTGAAAACTGGTAAAATCATCGTGAAAGAACAAGCTCAGGTATCATCTTAAGTGAAGCTTCGGTCATCTATGCTCCTATGACACTATGTACATTCATATTTCTTTACTTAATATATTATATGAAAACTATTTGTTTATGAGTTTGTCCCTTTCTTTAGACTGTGAGCTCCTTAAGGGCAGGGACTCCATTCATTGCCTGTTAACATTTGGCACATAAAAGTTGTCAAGTAAATGTTGATTGAATGAATAATTGTTCAGTGCTTTAAAAACTATAGTTTATCTTTTGAATACTTTGTTTTTACTGGATTTTGTATGAAAACTTTGTATCTTTATGAAATTTTTATTTGTTTTGAGTCTAAACAAGCAATGTTTAGATGTATTATATGTCTTGATTGGTATGCAGGGAAAGTATGATGATTCTAATGAAGTTTTTCAGTTTGCAAGCATTATAATAAATGTGGTATTTGCTTTAATACTAGGAGGTAGTAATTGTTACCTTTTTATTTTTTAATTTTATATTTTGTTTTGTTGGTTTTTCAATCAGAATTTTACTTGTTTTTTTCTTAAGAAATGATCATTTACCACATGAGTGGTGGCCTATATAAATTCACTTCAGTTATCTCATAGTGCTCTTTAAGAACCTTTATTGAGGCACAAAATATACTATATTACATGTGTATAGACTCTGATCCTAACTTGGTTAATAAGGTCATCATTTGTACTATCACTTGATTCTGTCCTCTTTTTTTTTTTTTTTTTTTTTCTGGCCATATTCCCTTTAACATATGTTCTTATTTCATGCTGTATCCTACAAGTGATTTTTTTTTTTTTTTTTTTTTTTTTTAGCTTCCAGTCACCAATCCAAACACTCATTCATTCGAGAATTCTGCCATGTAATCATTTGGTTTATATCTCTCCCTTGAGAACTTGGTACTGGTTCCTGAGATCTTCTGGAGCATCTCATTACTCAGTACCATTTATCATTATTCTTTTCTTTGTACTGTTTTAATTCTCAGTTATAGGACATCTTTCCCAGGCAACTGCAAGGGGTTATCTCAGTTAAGTAATTGTCACCAGAGAATTCTTTTGGTTTTGTTGTTTCATAAGTGGTCTGTTGTCTGGGATTTTTTTTTGTTAAAACAGTACTTGGCTTTGAACCCCATGCCTTACACCTGCTAGGCAAGTGTTCTACCACTAAACTACATCTCTAGCCCATGGTATATAATTTTTATTTTATTTCACGGTACTGGGGATTGAATGCAGAAGTGCTTTATCCCTGAACCTCATCCCCAGCCCTTTTTAGTTTTTGAGACAGGGTCTTGCTAAGTTGTTGAGGGTCTCACTGAGTTGGTGAGGCTGGCCTTGAACTGTGCTCCTCCTGTCTCAGGTCCCAATTAGCCAGTATTAGAGGCATGTGCCACTGTGTTGGGCTTGCCTAGGTCTTCAAAATACTTTTTAAAAAATACAATAGTTTTTCTGTAATGAGACCATCCTATAATATAAATTACTTCCAAATTATCATTTTTCCTGTAGTTTATATCACACACATCTTGTGTGTACTCAAATGAAATGCATCATGCATTTCTGGGTTTTGGTAACATGGTCCACAAAACTTGCATATTCCCTGCACATCTGCCTCCACAACATACAGTAAAGATTGTCTTGTCTTTTATTATTCAGAACTGTTAGGACCATTATCAACATATTTGTCCAGGTAGCCTTCATCAGATATTATGGCTTATTATCTTTGTATCTTTTATGATCCAGTATAATATTGTGTACATTGTAAGCAATTTTTTGGTGAGTCTTTTTCTTGGAGGAGGGATCTTTAGATAACAAAAGAAGAAGTCACATTTGACTTTACTCTTGGTTTTGCTGCTTTATGTTCGTCTGGGTTAACTTGTAAACTTAGCTTATTTTCCCAATAATTATGTGATAACATGTAGACCTTTTGGTCTTTATTTTTATTTCTATATAATATTTTAGTTTGTGTTGCATACGGCACAAGAATTCAAAATTCAACATTAAGTATTGCTCATTTTTTTCTGAGGCAAAATTAATTCCTTCTTTCATTATATCCTTATAGCAAATGATGCATGGTTCTATTATAACACTTAATGTTTTGTCAATTAATTGTTTATCTGTTTTCCCATAGTAGACTGTGAGCTCCTTGAGGGCAGGAATCATGTCTTTTTTTCCTTTTTTTTTTTTTTTTGCATCCAGAGGGCACAGTAGAAGCATATCACAGAGGAGTTACTCTGTGAATGAGTGAGTGCATGTGTGCCTGGTATAAGGTACTAAATGGATGAATTGAATAATGGATAAAATTAGTATTATATGATGAAAATATATGTATTCTGAAAATGTGATTTCTTTGGTCTCTGTTTTATGTTTGTTTATTAATTTGTACCCTGCCTACTTTCAAAAAGGATTTGAGGTATCTAGTATATTCCCATGTGGGAAATTCTCATTGACTCTTGTATATGGAATGTCAGAACTGTCTATTTAAATGTTTCAAAGGAATGTAGAATAAATGTAACTTCTAAGCATTTTTAAACAAGTGGACATTGGGATTTCTACATCATTGATGACATGATCAATGCCTAATCATTCTCCCTGACCTTTAATTCCATCATTTTCCATTATACTTGAATATAGAGAGCCACATAGTTGCTGCCTATGTATTAATAGTCATGACGTTGGTTTAGATCTTGACATTGTTTTATATTTCTCTAGTCGGCGTGGTACAAGCCTAATGGAAGATGATGAAGAGCCAATTGTTGAAGATGTTATGATGTCCTCAGAAGGAAGGATTGAGGATCTTAATGAGGGAATGGATTTTGACACCATGGATATAGACTTGGTAAGAAACTCACAGACACATGATTTCTTTATTTAGAGCTTTTGGAAACGAAGTTGGATATTTACTAGAGAAATACTTACCTTGAAAAATAAGTTCTAGAAAAGTATTAAATAAAACAGTTGCAGGAATTTGATTATATGAGACGAGATTAAGTAGTGTTTGAAGTTGGTAAAGATTTTAGATCTCAGTTTAAGATGACAAAACTGCGTATTTACACTGGGTGTGGTGGTGCACACCTGTAATACTAGTGGTTTGAGAGGCTGAGAGGATCACAGGTTTAAAGCCAGCCTCAGCAATAGTGAGACACTAAGCAACTCAGTGAGACTCTGTCTCTAAATAAGGTATAAAATAGAACTGGGGATGTGGCTCAGTGGTTCAGTACCCCCTGAGTCCAATCTCCAGCACCAAAATATTGTATTTACCTTTGAGATTAATTTAGGAATGTATAGCATTATATGATACACTTTTCATATTAATTAGACTAGAAATCATGATATTTATTGGTTATATGTCAAATTTTTAGAAAATATGAGATGGGCTGGGGTTGTGGCTCAGCGGTAGAGCGCTCGCCTAGCACATCTGAGGCCCTGGGTTCGATCCTCAGCACCACATAAAAATAAATAAAGGTATTGTGTCCAACTACAACTAAAAAATAAATTAAAAAAAAAAGAAAATATGAGATAATACTCTAAGTATCACATTACCTTTTAATTTACCATTCATTTGCCATATCAAAATAGTATATTATTAACTTGATACTACCCTGTTATTGAGACAAAGTTCCATTTCAAATAATGATGTAAAATTACTTAGACTTGAGAAGAAATTAAATATATACAAGGGAATATTCTTCCTTAACAATTATGTGTCTAGTCAGAGCTTACTGTATACAAAATACTTCTGTATGTTTCATTTTGCCAACTGTCTCATTTAACTTAGTGAAAAGTAGATTGAGAGGATTTGAGGATATTGAAGCCTAAAAATTTAGCTTATCCAAGGAGAAAAATCTAATAATTGGTAAAGCTGAGACTTACTATAAACTGTGTCTTTAGTCTACTTTTTAGAATACCATGGTATATTCTCCTTAAAATAAAGAAGTAATTAAAATATGTCTTCTCTTTAGAATAATATAATTTGGTGTCTTTAAAGGGAAATTATTTGAGGGAGGGAAATTTAAAGTAAAATGAAAAATTGAGCTTGTAGTTTTTGTCATTCAGAATAATTTTTCCACAAATGAATTTTTGTACTTTTAAACATTGCATAATTGAGTACTCTATATTTGAAGTTTATAAGGTATACTAGGAATCACAAAGGCCAAACAAATGCCTAATGATAATTAATATGGCTATTTTCAGTTACTATCTGGCTTATAGATTTACTATCAACTTTCTTTTTTTCCTTAGCCACCATCAAAGAACAGACGAGAGAGAACAGAACTGAAGCCTGATTTCTTTGATCCAGCTTCAATTATGGATGAATCAGTAGGTTTGATTTAAATGTACTCCAGGATTGCAAAATCACGAGTATAGTAGTCCTTAAGTTTGAGGTTGAAGAGCTGGGGCAGCATACTGAGAATGGATGAAAAAATTGGATATGAGAAGAGGCTGGCAGGGAGAATTTTGATGAGAAAGGAGTGGTGATACAATAGTGATAAATGATTAAAAGTGCTCTTGAATCCCTGGTCAACTGGGACTAGAATGTTAAGGACCTTTCCTGTAGGATTGGGTTACCCATTGAAGAATTTTAAATGAGAGATGACATGATTCAGAATTGTATTTCATGGGCTGGGGCTATAGCTTAGTGGTAGAGTACTTGCCTAGCATGTGTGAAGCACTGAGGTCAATCCTCAACACCATATAAAAACAAATAAAATAAGAATTAAATTCTTAAAAAAGAATTGTAATTCATGAAATTTCCATGGCATTTATGGATGGATAGAATGAATACGAGAACAATCAAAGGCAATAAAAACTTGAACAAAGATTTTTGAGAACAAAATCCAGATATTGAGATATCTAAGATGAAGATTCAGTTATTCCCCTCTAGTCCTCACTTGGTAACTATTGGATTTTGTCACTTCTTTTTCTTAAATACCTCATATCAGCCCCCTGTTCCATATTCTCTCTGGCCATGCCCTGACTTCATGTCCTCCTCAATGGGACTGTTGCAGAGCCTTTAAACCAATCTTGGTGCCCTACTTTTCCTTTATAAATATCTTTTGGGATTATCTTTGTAAAATGCAGGTATGATCTTTTCACCTACGGTTGTAAGTCATTTTGACACCACCACCACTACCTTCAAGAAAAAATTCTGAGTCCTTAGCCTGGCAAACAATATCTTTCTTGATCTAGCTCCTTTTCCACCTAAACCTTGGCCTTTTCCTTATAATTACATGTATCCTGTGCTCTAGCCATTCCAAATCTTGTAGTTTATCTATGATATAGTATCTCTTTCATAAATCCATGAAAGCTTTTTTTCTCTGCCAGAAATACCTACCCCTTTCCTTTTCCTCCTAGAGAATTCTTCCTTTAGTATGCAGTTCTAACATTACCAGTGATAGTTTTGCTGATCTCTTAAAATATTTTATTCTTTGCTCCCTTTAACACTTTTTATACAAATTCATTGTGATAATTACCAGACTGGTGCAGTGAGATATGTTAATTACATGTCCCAGTCCCTCAATAGACTGAACTCCTTGAAACAGTGATGGTTTTGTTGAGTTCTGTCTAACATAGTAGGCGTTTGGTTTTATCAGATGAAGAAATCATTTAAGTGCTCTTAACATCTCATTTTTTCATGCCCACCTACTTACACTCCTTTCTCATAACACCCACTACTTAGGTGACTGTTGTACCATCCTCTGAGGCACCATTTCCTCCTTGCCCTCTCCTATCTCACAATCTGCTTTCAGATAGCTCTTGGAAATATTTTAACAAACAAATTCACACTACCTGATTATATTAATAAGGTCAGTTGTTAACTCAGAAGATTCTCAGAGCAGTAGGTACAGAAATATTTGGATAGCCTGGTGCAGTGGTGCATACATATAATTCCAGCAGCTTAGGAGGCTGAGGCAGGAGGATCATAGGCCATTCTTCAGCAACTTAGTGAGGCACTGAACAACTCAGCAAGACCATGTCTCTAAATAAAATATAAAAAACGGCTTTTTAAGTGCCCCTGGGTTCAATCCCTGGTAAATAAATAAAAATAAATAAATAAGAAAGAAAGAAATATTGGGATAGACCTCCTTAGGAACTTTTTAACCAGTATTTCTGAATCTCTAATGTGCATTTGAATCATCCATAATTCTTACTAAAATGTGACTTAGATTCACCTTCAGCGAGTCCAGAGCATGGTCTGAGTTTCTGCATCTTTAATAACTGCTGTTGATGCTTCAGGTCTGCAGACCATTCTTTGAGTTACAAGGTTTATGGTACATAGATGACCTATCCTATCCATAAGTTTATAGTTTAAGTGCATATTAAAGTAGGTGGTTTTCTTGATAATTTAGGAGAATATATCTTCCCAATTTGTTACATAAAACATGAAGGGAGGATTGTGATGGGGGATAAAAGAGAATCTTTTCAAGCAGATATGATGAAATGCATTTGTCCAACACTTTATTGAGGTAGAAGTATTGAGCTGGAAGTTGGTGTTAAATGCACAAGACACTCTCCCTGTCCTTAAGTAATGCATATTCTAGTGCATTTGGACTATCACTTTGAAATAAGAGCTTATGTTCCTGACACTATGCTAGGCATGATTTATTTTGATCCTTGCAGTAACCTTGTGAGAAAGATGGTGGGATTCTCACTTTTATACCCAAGCAAACTGAGACCAAAGAGGTAGTTTAGTGACTAAGGAAGAGTTATACAATTAGTAAGAATCAGAGTAATAATTTGATGCCAGTTCTTTTGATTTTATAATCTCATGCTGTCTCTACTATTTTATATTTATCAAAACTAAAATCAGATCTCATTTAGATGAATCACCGAGAAAAGTAATTAGGAAATTGAAATGATTAGCTATAGTCAAAATTGCTATGATAAGAGATCAATATTTTTAATGTTTTAATCTGTTGTCAGAATTTTAAGTATTTTCAAAAAGTGTTCTTCCAATGACTAAAATAATGAAACAGTAATATATTTTTTGACATTTAACATTTAGAGAAAACAAAAACTTGAGGTCAGAAGTCAGGACCCAATAATATTTAGTGTTTATAGCAACTTTATGACATTCTCCTATATATTGGTTATATTATAACCGGGAAGCCTTTTGTTGTTGTAGTTAATTTGATAAAAGTTTAACTGCCTCTGCTTCTAAAATAAGGCAATGAGTACGTGTACCTATATCTGTAGTTTTGTAGTATTACCACATGATGGCAGTAGTCACATAACTGAGTGCTTACTAATCTTTAAAGGTTTGGGTACCTTTAGAAATATTTGACCGTGTATTTTCAAATAAATGAGTTTGTTTTTTTCTTTTAAATATATATACCCCATAGTGTCTCAACCATAATGCAAGAAATGGTATAACAGAAAAGTTCGAGTGTAAAAATCTGTTTGCCTTAATGCATAGATCTATTATAAAACCTATGATAAGTGAGTCATCAAAAAAGTATAATTGGAATTTAAATCCCTTAGTGACCATTTCTCAGATTCTTCAGTTCTAAGTGAAGTAACTCAAAGCACCCTAGTGTAGATACTTTAGGTTATTACAAAAGTAAATCCTAACATGATTTTCACATCATCTAGGAGTAATAATATAAAAACTCCAAGCATATCATTTTGGAGTTACATATACATAGGATTCTAGATTTATGGTATAGTTGTTTTTTATATTTGGAAACAAAATTGTTTCATCCATGTGATAGTGGTTATTTTCTGCCAGTATTGATACAACACGCCAAAGTTTGATATTTGTATATTTAAGTAGATGTATTGTTTATTAATGTCAACATCAAAAACTCAATTTGTATTAGCACAGAAAAGAGTGTGTCACTTTTTTCCTGTTTTGAAATTCTTTTAATGGAATTATCTGTAGTATAAAATTGGTCAAAAGAAGAGTTTAGTATAATAGAGCTAGTTTACTGGTCTCAAAATCTAGTTATGACCTAGTCTGTGTAAAACAGCAAAAAGAATTTCAGGTATTCAGGTGTTTTCTAGTTAGGCACTCTGGAAAGAACTTGAGTTCATCATCATTCTACACTAAGAATAGGCTAATTAAGATTTTATCTTTTCATTAACTATCAGACCTTTCAATGTTTTGGCTAGAAGGGCTAGGTCTCTTTAGTGGAATCATCCTAACTACCCAAACTCTGACTTTTAATAAAAGAGAACCCTGAAACTTCCTGGAGGAGAGGGAAAGTCAGGGGATGAACACTTGAGTTGATAATTCATTACAGCAAAGCTGCAATCACATTGATATTTGTTTTCCTGGTCTGAAAATACACAGTTCCTTTAACAATTCATGCATTCTGACTTGGTCAAATAAGATTTAACTTACAAGTAAAAGCCCTTTGTGATCTCAATCTCAGTTACCTCTGGCTTTGATAGCAGTTCTAACTAGTTCATTATAGCATTCTAAAATATTGCTTAATTGGCATAATAAGTGCTAGAATTTAATCGAAATACCTAACAGTATGTATGCCAAAAATTAGGTGCTGCTCTGGTTTAACGAATAAGGGAGTTACTCCATTCATCATCTGCTTTTACTTTTGGTGACAAGTAATTATTAGATCTCACCTACTTAACATGTTTTTCCCAACTGGAATATATAGAAAAGTACCTATCAATATGTCATTTTGCCCAGATTTCACCTTATTTGATTTTTTAAAACATTTATAGTTCTGTTCATTAATTCAGGCAACATTTAATTCTAAAGAAAGCTTTCTATTGTCTACATTTATTATTCTTGGATTTTTTTGGGGGGGAGTTGCATGTTCAATTGCCTTTTTAAAAACTATACCCACTTCAGACTGCAAGTGGACAAGTTTGTAAAATATTTTCTTAAAACTCTTTGCAGTGAACCTGTGCCAGAAATATATGTCAGAAAGTGTGTTCATTTGTTCATTTAACAAATGTTGAGTACCTTACTTTGTTCAGGGCATTTAATGGTATATATAAACAAAATTAAGCCAAGGTCCCTATTAGTTTTTTTTTTTTTTTCTCTCCTATTCTTAGTTTTATTTGTGAGATAATTGGCATCTTGATTAGTCCTGATATAGTTATTTCATTATTTATTAATGGTTACTTTAACTTTGAAATTAATAATCAAATGGTTTTATTGATGTTATTTAACATAATATTAGTAAAGTATTAATGTAATGTTTACAGACTTTTATTAAGAAATGAATGACTATTTTAACAAGATTTTTTTTTCCCTCTCTCATTAGGTTCTTGGGGTGTCAATGTTTTAATACCAGTACACAAATAAATCTGTGGTGAAGTCATTTTCTAAGTGGAAGAGGAAATTTTAAAATAAAAGTGTGGTAGATACAGTGAAATTCTGTACAGATTTTTCTCTAAGGAGAATATGACACGCTTATGCTTACCAAGATCCAAGTGCATTGAGGGGCAGTTTTGTTTGCCTGAAAAAAGTAAAGGACAAGTAAACAATTTGATGATAAGCTACAGTTTTTCTTAGAAAGTAAATATTTTATTTATGCGCTGTTAGTTGGCTTTTAAATCAATTATTTCATGCTTTTTTTAAAAAAAATATAACAATCTGAAGAGGCATTTGGTACAGATAAGAATCCTCTCACATTTATTTACTGGTTGTACTAATTAATGATGACCTCTGCTGGATTTCTGTTTACATCTAAGAAATGTTAAGGATGAATTTATTCCCTGACCCTGAAATTGTAGGATAGAATTGTTTTTAGCATTCTAAATTTAAATGCTTAAAACATCAATCAACAAAACTTTGTTTTAAATATTGTAATTGTGGAGAAAAGTTAAACTTATAAGCAGAACTTTTACAATTTTTTCATCTAAAATGTATTTTAAGATATTTTTAAAATCCAAGAGCTTCTCTATACTTTTCAGAACTATCCAGATGCAGTGAACTGCCAGAAGGTAACCAGTCTCAAACATGCTTATCCCACTATCAACCCTGAAAGTTTGCTTGTCCTTTAAGATAAAAATGTAATGTTGTGATATTCCTTCCAGTAGTGCCACTGTATTTTGTCTCCAAATAAAAGAAGCTTATTGTAGTATGTTTGCAGAAAAATTCTAAACAAAAATTATACAGCTTATTAGAGTGTGGGAATAGGGATCTAAATTTTAAATAAAATTATATATATATATAAATTGGTGCTGATTTTATAATTGCGCAGTTTGTTTAGTTTTTTCTTACTTTTAAATTCCAACTTAAAATTATGAGGTTTCAGAAATATATTGAAAGTTTAACAATGTTTAAAAATAGAAAAGCATGAGTGTTCATGCTTTAAAATGATTTTTAAATTTGTATTTTATATTGTTTTATCTATCTGTCTTTGCAAGCAGTCTTCAGGTTAAAGATTCTTCTAACAGGTTACAGTACATTTCCTCTGTATGTAAATTAGATGGGATAATAGAATTCATAACCCATAATATTCTTTGAAAGCTAAGCTTTAAACTTCATTTTATGTCCTTTCACAAATGAATTAGTTTCAAACAGAAAGTGGCTACTTGCCATTTTGACATCAACTCATTTTGCGAGGCTTAGGCAGCTAGACATCGTTTAAAACAAAATATTAACTTATATTACATGTGTATCTATCTTTTGTCAGTCGTCTCTCAGTTCTTGAGGTATATTATTTTAATCATTCCATGCCTTAATATGCTTGCAATACAAGAATATCTTCTGATGGGTGAATACCAAAAGGCTTCCAGTTTTTAGATTCATAAATCAACAAGCATTGGGCTGTGGTAGCCAAAAACCATAGGTTAGCTAAAAGATCATGATGAAATACAATTATTTTATTAAATCATGGTTAATAACAAATGAAAACAGACTTGTCTAACAGATTTTCCATCAACAAATATTGTTATGTGCAAAAGTATTGCATATGTTGTTTTACACACCACTGCATTTACTAGAACTGCTGAGAGGACTGTATATATGATTTTAAACCTAAGTTGATTTTTTTCCTCACTCTTGAAAGGAGTACTTCTTTGTGAAAGCAGTTCTTACAGCTTTGTTTTCAACCAGCTAAAAAATGTTTTATATATTACTCTAACCTGTTGTCCTCCACATTCTATTGTCCTAATTGTACTGTTTTCTGATTTGTATTTATGTCTTGAGACAGTAACTTTTTGAATAAAAATAAACCTACAGTATGTTGTATGTTTTATCTCTTGTAATTAAAGGGGGAGGGTGGCTTTAAATGGTTTACAAATTATATCTATTACATTTTTTAATGTGTTTGAGTGGGAATATTTATAGTAAACAACATCACTTTATATTTTTAATAAATCATATGTTTTTTTAAATGAGACTAAATCCCTAATTGGGTTATTACTTTAAGAACCTGTAACAATTATTGCTTTGATTTTTTTTTTTTAATCTGGTATGTGTTGAACAAATTTTGAACTGTCTTCATTGTTTATTAAGTATACATTTGAGTGCCTACTGTGTGCCAGGCACATGTTAAAGGTCCTTCCCTCAGATCCAGTGTAGAAAACAAAATAAACTTGTACTAACTGCTAGGAAGGAAACTAGCAGAGAGTACTGAAAGAATAAGAGAGAGATCTACCATAGATAATGGGTTCATGGTATGGAGGTAAAAGCCAACATAATTGAATTTCTAGTGAAAACTGTCTGAGTGTATTAGCAACATTTGCGTTTATAGTCTTTAAGAGACATCACTGAACTTGAGCTAATTTGTGGATTAGGAATCTTTCGTTGGTTCAGAACTGAATATATGAAATGATAGCTAATAGCTAGCCACTGTTTGAAGTAATAACTGATAAACCTCATGTCAAGTGGTAATGCATGTTACTATCCCTATCCTCCTTTGTGGTACTGGGGATTGAACCCAGGAGTTCTCTACCACTGAACTATATATCCCTAGACCTTTTACTTTTTGAGACAAAGTCTCACTTAAGTTGCTGAGGCTGGCTTCAAACTTATAGTTCTCTTGACTCAGCCTCCCAAGTAGCTGGGATTACAAGTATGCACCCCACCACCACCACACACATTTTAGTGAATCAAAAGGAAGGGAGGAAAATGGCACAACCAGGATACTTATTCAAGGTGATATGGCAAGTAACTGATAGTTTTAGTATTCAAGGCCAGGCAATCTAGTTCCATTATGTCCCATATACCATTGAAACTGTTTAATACATAAGTATATTATACACACTTGCATAAAGATAAAATGGCACATTATTCAACGTGCCATGATGCATCTTTAAGGAACTCAACTGGCTGTAGAGTGTATTGTGAGTCAACATTGTCCTTAATGTGACCCAGCTATCTTCAATAAAGAAGGTATAAGTTAAATCTGAGCTTTGATCCTATCAATAATAATTTCAAAAGTTGGGAGTGGAGGGGGAAGTAGGATAATCCAAAAGAGGTGTCCTCAGTATCCTCCGACAAAATGTACCTGTGAGAATACATATGAATGAATTCCAGGTCAGATAGACTTTTCTGGTAGCTGTGATGATTCAGCAAAAGAAAATGAGCCAATATAATACAAGGCCTTTGGTTTGAGGAACCTAGGTGATAAAGTTCACTGAATAAATATTCCTTCCCATCAACAAATCTTCAACTGTACTGGGTACTGCTGGGTACTCAAAGACCAGCAAGACAGATCTTTCTTGTTTTGAAGCTGCCCTCAGTTCCTAGGGTTTGGGATGCAAATGTAATTAATAAAGTAGAGTTAAGTATGTTGTTTTTACAGGCTGTATGGAAAGCATAGAGCAAGGGCAATAGCTGCAGATATGCTCAGGAAGCCTTCCAATAAGATACTTGAGTTTTTCCCGTAACAATTTTTTACAAAAAATTTCACAGTTTTATGATAAAACACACTTTATACTTGGTATTACTGCATACCCATCAGTCTCATTTTTATGTATTTCAAAGTAAATTGCAAACATGGGTGAAGTACCTCCTAAATACTTCAGCATACATATCATTAAGAGTTTAATATTTATTAACTTTTTTTGTTAGTGTAAAATTTATATACAGTGAATACACAAACTGTAAGTATATATTTGCTGTTTTGACAAATGATTAAAGTTGTGTAACTCAAATTCCTCTCTCAAAGATACTGAACATTACCATCAACCCAGAATGTTCCTTTATGTATTTTTTTAATCTTTGATTTATTTATTTTTATGTGGTGCTGAGGATTGAACCCAGGGTCTCACACATGCAAGGCAAATGGTCTACCACTGAACTACAACCCCAGCCCTATGGTTTTTTTTTTTTTTTTTTTTTTTTTTTTTTTACTGGGGATTGGCACTCAACCACTGAGCCACATCCCCAGCCATATTCTGTATTTTATTTAGAGACAGGGTCTCACCGAATTGCTTAGCTCCTCGCTTTTGCTGAGGCTGGCTTTGAACTCATGATGCCTCACCCCCTGAGCCATCCTTTATTCTCTTTAACTAGTCTGCTTCCATCCTTTTTACACTGGCAATAACTTCTTTGTATCATCTATTAAATTTGGCTGTTCTAAAACTTTATATAAATGGAATCATACAGTATTTTTTTGTGTAAGGTCTATAACTCAGCAGAATGTTTTAAGATTTAACCACCTTGTGTGTATGAACAGCTTATTCCTTTTATTCCTGAATAGTATTCATTTGTAAAGATGTAATTTATTAATTGAATGGTTGATGGTCATTTAGGTTGTTTTTACTGTTGGACTATTATGAATAAAATGAAACTGCTACTTGAGTTACAACTTAAATTCTGAGAGGTCAGCCAGATGAAAGGGGGATGAGGTGACTATAACTAAGAATTTCAGGAATGGAAACAGCATAAATGACATCTTTGATGTAAGAATTGTTTAGTATCTGCTTAGGAGTGGGTAGGGCAAGACAAAGAATAGTTGGCTATTTATTATCCCATACCTCACATAAGTAAGCCTTAAAAATGAAAAAGGGCATTCGTAACTTGTACTTTTGGTAACAAAGGGGTGTTTTCTCATTATTCTATCTTTTTGAATTTTTAATTGATATAGTTGTACATATTTATAAGGGATAGTGTGATAATTCAGTACATGCATATACTATGTAATGATCAATTTAGGGTAATTAGCATTTCCATCTTTAAACATTTATCATTTCTTGGTATGGGGAGCCTTAGAACTCTTGTTACTTGAGCATATTTGTTTTTTGTGATGTCAGAATTGGCAAAGATCCTTCTTTTAAAGGCATGACACCCTTAAGTTGTGACAAATTAATTTATCTAGTGATTTGGTTGTTTTAGTTATATTAGGCCTTATTTTTTTAAACATCTTTATTTTGTTTGTTCATTTTTATGTGGTGCTGAGGAACAAACCCACTGCCTCACATGTGCGAGGCAAATGCTCTGCCACTGAGCCACAACCCCAGCCCTGTTAAGCCTTATTCTAACATTGAGGAAAATAATATGCTTTTAGCCGTTCATCATTTATGTATTGTATCAATAATAAGCTGTAAATTCCTGAAAATGATTCCTTGGTTGAAGTTAATTTGGGACTGATAATGTAAACATAAAATGAAAGGCTGGCTTCTATAAATATAAAAAATTAATTTGGTTGATGAAAAGTGACATTTATCATGTAAAACACAATGGTTTGAAATATACATATATTGTAGAATGACTAAATCAAACTGATGCATTACCTCATACTGTATTTTTTTTTTGTAGTAACAACACTTAATACCTACTCTCAGTGATTTTTTTAGTAACAATGTATTTCACATGTAAGTGATATTGCTTGGTATTTTATCATACCTGGCTTATTTCACTTAACATAATATCTTCCTGTTTCATGTCACAAATGGCAGGATTTTCTTTTTTTAAGGTGAATAATATTCCACATATCCCTTACTTTTTGAAGTGCTAGGAATTGAACCTAGGGCCCTGCAGTTGCTCAATAATTGAGCTGTCCTTAGCCCCCACATTTTCTTAGTCTGTTCATACCCTTATGTACACTGTGGTTTATTTCTTATCTTGGCTATTGTGAGTAATCTTGCAATGAATATGAGAATACAGGGGCTGGGGATGTAGCTCAGTAGTAGAGCACTTGCCTAGGATATATGAGGCTCTGATTCAATCCCCAGTACTGTAAAAATAAAACAACAAAAAAGAATATGAAAGTAGTTGTTTCTTCAACATACTAACTCCATTTTCTTTGGATATATATCTAGGAGAGGGATTGCTTGATCATTTGGTAATTCTATTTTTAATTTCTTAAAGAGCTTCCATGCTGTTGTCCATAATGGCTGTACTAATTTACATTCTAACCACCAGTGTACAAGGGTTCCCTTTTGTCCATATCCTTACCAACACTTGTTTTGTCATCTTGATAGAAGCCATCCTAATGGGTGTAGGGTGATAGATATCTCATTGTGGTTTTAATTTGCATTTCCCTGATGATTAGTGATACTGAGCATCATTTCTTATGTCTCTTGGCCCTTTATATGTCATCTTATGAGAAGTGTCTATTCACATCCTTGGCCCGTTTTTTCTATTCTACTATTCAGTTGTATGAACTTCTTGTATAAGGGTTAATATCCTTATCAGATGTATGGTTTGCAAATGTTTTCTTCCATTTCATAGATTGTCTTTGATGTAACAATACGGTATCTGTTTTTGTTCTTGTGTCTTATATTCTTCAGGTCATATTCAGTCATTGCTCAAAGTGACCATGGAGCTTTTCTCTGTGTTTCTCGTAGTAGTTTCATGGTTAGGTCTTAAATTTAAGTCTCTAATTCATTTTTTAAAAAATACTTTTGTTGTAGATAGACACGATATCTTTATTTTGTTTATTTAGTCTTTTTTTTTTTTTTTTTTTAATGTGGTGCTGGGGATTGAACCCAGTGCCTCATGCATGCTAGGCAAATGCTCTACCACTGAGCCACAACCCCAGCCCTCTAATTAATTTTGAGTTGATTTTTATAAATGAGAGTAAGAATCTAATTTTTATTCCCCCTGCATGTGAATGTCTACTTTTCTCAACTTTTTTTTTTTCTTTTGGCAGTACTAGGGACTGAGCCCAGGGACTCACACATACTAGGCAAGTGCTCTACCACTGAGCTACATCTCCAGCCTTCCTCCTCCATCAATAATATTTTTTATGAGAATGCCCATTCTCCAATGTGTGTTCTTGTCAATCAATTGGTAATAAGTGTGTGGATTTATTTCTGGGCTGTTTAGTTCCCTTGATCCATGTGTTTGTTTTTGTGCTGTCAGTACCTTGTTGTTTTGATTATGACAAAATTGCAGTGTATTTTAAAAGTCCAGTAGTATGCTTCCTTCAGCTTTACTCTTTTTATTCAAGATGCTTTTGCCCACTTTTATTGTTCCATATGAATTTCAGGGTTATTTTTTATATTTATGTGAAAAACGTCATTGGTATCTTGGATAGAGATTAATCAATCTGTAGAACATTTTGAGTGGTATAGACATTTTATTTATTTCAATCCAATGACACAGATTTCTTTCCATATATTCATGTCTTTAAAAACTTTCATCAGTGTCTTATAGTTTTTCATGTGCAGTTCTTTCACCACCTTGGTTAAATTAATTAATAAGCATTCTTCATAATTTTTTCTTTATTTCTTTTTTGCTAAGGGAAATAACTATCAGTAGATGGTAGAAACTATGTGTGTGTGTGTATGTGTGTGTGTGTGTGTGTTGCTGGAGATTGAACCCAGAGGCTTATGCATGTTAAGCAAGCACTCTACCAATGAGCTATATCCCCAGCCTTCTTTCTTTCTTCCTTTTTTGATTAGTCTGTTGTTAGTTTATTAACATTTGTTCTTCAACTTTCTGAATTTGTTAGTTCCAATAGGTTTTTGAAGGAACCTTTAGGTTTTTCTATGTATACGATCCTGTTATCTACAAATAGGCATAATTTAATATCTTCCTTTCCAATTTGGATACTTTTTCCCCCTTTTTCCTGCCTAATTGCTCTGGTTGGAACTTGCAGTACTATGCTGAATGGAAGTGGTGAGCATGGGTATCCTTGTCTTGTTCTGGATCTTAAAGGAAAAACTTAATTATTTTAACTTGGTTGTTTGGTTTGTTATATAACCTTTATTGTGGCAAGGTTATATTCCTTCTCCTGTTTTATTGAAAGTACTTACTGGGAAGGGATGTTGAATTTAGTCAAATGCATCTGTTGATGATTATATGGTTTTTGTTCATTCTGTTAATGTGTATTATATTTATCAGTTTGCATGTGTTATTGCATCTCTGAGATAAATCTAAAATCTTTTTTTTTTGGTTTGCTAATCTTCTGTTCAGTACTTTTGTATCTGTGTTCACTGTGTTCATCAGGCATGTACTCTTTTTTTTAGTGTCCTTGTCTGGCTTGGTGTGAGGATAATGCTGGCACTATAAAATGAGTTTGGAAGTATTAGAAGTATTTCTTCAGTGTTTTTTTTTTTGGAAGAGTTGGAAACAAATTGGTATTGGTTCTTTAAATGTTTGATAGAATCCAGCAGCAAAGCCATGAGTTCCTGGGCCTTTTGATGGAAACTTTTTTATTACTGGTTCAATATCCTTATTTGTTTCTTACATATTCAGAATTTTTAAAATGTATTTATAATTCAGGGTTGGTATACTGCATATTTCTATAAAAATAAAAAGTGCTGGGACTGTATCACAGTGGAAGGATACCTCTTGATTCAATCCCTCTAACTAAAAACAAGCAAATAAACAAAAACAAAACAAACACCAAGAAGAATATTGCCTGACATGTGAGAGGCCTTGGGTTTGATTTTCAGTACCACGGTGGACAAACAACACCAAAAGCACGAGTAATGCAGCATATCATAGTAGCAGCTGCTACTGTTGGATGGAACTTTTGGCAAATGTCTGTTGGGTCCATTTGATCTGAAGTGTATTTAAATCTGGTGTATCTATATTGTTTGTCTGTCTGGATGATCTGTCCATCCCTGAAGTGGGATGAGTACAGAAGTATCCTCCTATTAATGTGTGTTCTCTATCTCTCTCTCTCTCTCTCTCTTTCTCTCTCTCTCTCATATATATATATTTAGTTGTCATATGGTGCTGAGGATCAAACACCATTGAGCCACAATCCCAGCCCTCTTCAGATATGTTAATGTTTGCTTTATATATTCAGGTGCTGTAATGTTGGGTCCAGATAGGCTTGGAATTGTTATATCTGCTTTATGAATTGACCCTCTTATGATTATCTAATGACCTTCTTTGTCTTGTTTGTAAAAGTATATTTTGCTTCATATAAGCATACCTCTACTCTAGGGTTCCATTTGCATGAAATACCTTTTTTCTGTACCTTCACTTTCAGTGTGTCCTTAAAGTGAAGTCTCTTGTAGGTAGTATTAGTTGGGTCTCGCTTTTTATTCAGTGAGCCACTCTATGTCTTTTAATTGGAAGATAAAATCTATTTACATTCAAAGTAAATATAGGTAAGGACGTCTGGCATTTTGTTAATTGTTTTCTGGTTGTCTTATAGATCCTTTGCTCCTTTCTCTCTTGCTGTCTTCCTTTGTGCCTAAGTGATTTTCCCTAGTGGTATGCTTTCATTCACAGTACATTTTATCTTCTTTGTATCTACTACAAGTATACCTCAGAGATATTGCAGATTTGGTTCCAGACCTCCATAATAAAGTGAATATCACAATAAAGCAAGTCGTGAATTATTCAGTTTCCCAGTGCAAATAAAAATTATCTTTTCACTATAGCTTTATGTCTTTAAAGAGAGCTTTCCTTAATTTAAATAAAAATAATGAAAATCTGAGCTGTTGAGAAAATGATGTTAGATTTGCTTGACACAGGGTTACCACAAACCTTCAATTTTTAAAAATGTAGTATCTATGAAGTGCAATACAGCAAAGTTATGCCTCCATAGGTTTTTTGCTTCGTGGTTATCATGAGACTTATATAAAACATTTTGTAGTTAATAACAGGCTGGTTTTAGTTGGTAACAATTTAACTTTGATCTCATAAAGAACTCTATGGTTTTACTTTGCCACTCCCCACATTTTGTTTGATGTCACCATTTTCATCCTTTATATTATATACTTCTTAAATTATTGTAGCTATTGTTTTAGTTTGTCTTAACTTTCATACTAAACAAGTGATAAGCTATCATTATAGTATTAGAGTATACTCTAATATCTTGTGTAGTTTTTTTTTAGTTGTAGATGGACATCTTTCTTTATTTTTATGTGGTGCTGAGGATTGAACCCAGTGCCTCACATGTGTGAGGCAAGCACTCTGCCACTGAACCACAACCCCAGCCCATTGATTGTGTACTTTTATCAATGAGTTTTCTACCTTTATATGTTTTGATATTAATTAGCATCATTTTCTTTCATCATGAACTGCCATACCCTTTGTCTGAAACTGTATTCCTTTCATTTCTGAAGGACATCTTTACTGAGTATAGTGGTTTTCATGCAGTTATTCATTCAGCACTTTGAATTTATCATTTCACATTCCTGATTTGTCTCTGATATAAAGTCTGCAGCTAGCCTTATTGAATACATTGTATGCTGCTTTCAGTATCCTCAGCCTTGCGCTGGGATTGTGGCTAGTCTAGCACGGGCGGGGCCCAGGTTCAATCCTCAGCACCACATAAAAATAAAAGGTATTGTGTTGTGTCCAGCTACACCATTCTTGACAGTTTGATTATAATGTATCCTTTTCTCTATACGGTTATTGAGACAGGCTAATGACAGGCAACTCTGACATCTTTAATAGCTTCCAAGGCTTTTTGGTCATCAGCATTTTAGCCCATAGTAGGTCAGGAAACATGGAGGAATGTGGGTGGTTTTAATAGGCCATTCCTGTAAGTGGTGCCTATCACTTGTGTTCACATTTCACTGGAGAGAGCTTATATGATCATACCTCACTTGCAAGGGTGTTTGAACATGTAACCTAGCCACATACCCAGGAAGAAAGGAATAGTGGATTTTAGCTGTCTCTGCCTCAGTCTTTCCTTTCTGTTAATCTATACACATCTTCCTTGCCATTCTCAGGACATGCTTACTCCCTTAATAAGGGAAACACCCCAAAGTCCTTATCCATTATCATATGTGGCTCAAAGTCCAGTTTTTCTGCAATATGCTCACTCTTCCCTGTCAGGACTGGGTATAGATATTCTCTAACACCCTGTCTTAACCTATTTGTGCTGTTGTAAAATTCACTGGGTAATTTCTAAAGAACAGGAATTTATTTTCTTAGTTCTGGAGGAAGGGAAGTCTCAGGTCAAGGGTGTCAGCATCTGATGAGGGCCATCCCATGGTGGAAGGCAGGAAGATGAGAGGAAGTCATCCTTTTATAAAGGCCCCAATCCTACCCATGATGGTGGAGTCCTCCAGGCCTAATGACCCCTTAAAGGACCCACCACATAATACTATTTTGGAGGGAACAAACATTCAAATTATAACATCATATAGAATGATAGAATATGGGTTGAATAACCCAAATATCTGATGTTCAGGGGAAGGCAAGCAATCACTGGCCCATAGGAATCCTGCTAGACAGAAATTGTTGAAAACTGGGCCTTGGCAGTGAAAGAATTCTTTTGGTCACATTCTGGTTCTGCTATCTGTATGATATATCCTCCATCTAAAAGTTTATCCTTGTTCATTACTCACCATGGCTATTTCTGAACTGGGCAGTGCCATATAGTTTTTGTTTGGCAGCATCTACTTTAAAGGACTCAGTCTATTAGTTGATTCAGAGTAAGTTGATCTTAGGAGGCCCAATAATAGCTTACATAAGGTGATGTATGAGACACTTTTTCTGCTCTTTTGATAGTGCAGGGTAGCTGTTTTAGGTTAGTTTCTCTTCTATGTGGTTATCTAGGGATCCAGGCTGACAGTGAGAAGCTCTGGTATTTTTTATAACTTTTCCAGCAGACATATAATTTACTAGAATCAATATTTGTTTGTAGTTTTATTGTGCTGTAAAAAATTATTAAATATTTTAAATAATTTCAAACTTAGTAGAATTACTACAAAGAATTTTTTTGTGTACCTTTTACTTTGATTCCTTACATGTTAATATTTTACCATGTTTATTATTCCCTCTCAATGTGTACAGGTTTTTTTTTTCCTGAAAAGTTTATAATATCCCTTTAACCCTACTTTAATTAATTTTTATTGGTTTGTTATAATTATACAAAATAGTGGGATTCATTATGATATCTTCATGCATGTGCATAACATAGTTTGGTCAATTTGATTCCTCAATACCTATCCCTAAATACTTCGACATGTGTTTTCTAATATACTAGTATATTTACTTATGAAAACACAATATGATTGATAAAATTAGGAAATTAATATTGACAAAATGCTATTATTATTTTTTTACATTTATTGTTTTTTCTCTCAAACTTATTCACATTCTTCATATAAGAGTTACATACATTGCCTTATCTCTACACTTAATGTCTTTCTCTAAATCTTAATTTAGGTAAAATAATGAACAGTTTATAAAAGCACTTGCACTCCTAAAGAAACTGATGCATAATTTTCAATTGCATGAAAACCATCCAATACCTGGAGCTTTTTCTTTATATATACATAGACATTAGCCTCTGCTTAAAAAATAAATCAGCCATGAGTTCCTAAAAAATAGATTTAAAACATTGTTAATTTTGACCATAGTTCCAGTTTGACTTTTGTTTTTCACAATAGTTTTTGAACATTCCTCTTACCACAGGAATCATAGATGATTCCGATTATAGACTACATGGCCAGCAAGTTCAGTTTCTGAATATAGGAAAAACACTGGATTTGACTCAGGAAACCAATCCTAGTCTCTGTTAGCTTCTGACTTTATTGCTATGGTCACTCAATTACTCACTTTCCCACTTGTTTCATCTGTAAAATTAGGCAATTTGTTCTAAGCAGAATCACTTCAGAGAGCCCCACCCAGGACCTCCTACAAGAATTTTGAGTAAG
The DNA here is from genome assembly GCF_047511675.1 of Marmota flaviventris. Classification (NCBI taxonomy): domain Eukaryota; kingdom Metazoa; phylum Chordata; class Mammalia; order Rodentia; family Sciuridae; genus Marmota; species Marmota flaviventris. The sequence goes on from NC_092518.1 coordinate 106,944,537, forward strand.
TTCTCTATAAGACTTTTAAAATCAACTTAATTGAAGTATACTTTGCATACACTATTGTTAATCTCTTGTAAATGTTCCTAATGAAAACACCCATCTAACCCCCTGGAAAATCAACAAATACAACATTTTATTCACTCCTCCAAATCCCCTCAGGACTCTTTGCAGTCAGTCCTCTTATTTCTAGTCTGTATTTTTGACTCATTGTTTTTTCTATTCCTGATCCTTTCATATCCCCTACTTCCCTTCCCTGAATTTTGGAATATGAGCGCTATTCAATGATATGTTCTCTTAGATAATTTCTTACTCAAAAGACTATGGTTTAATGAATTTACATGGACCACTATTTTGTTTCATTTCCATAGCTATGCACCTCATCTGTAATTCAGGTTATTTAATGTTGATTAGGTGTAACATTAAAGAACTAGAAACAAAGTGTGGAAGAATCAGTGAAAAGTTATGATCTTATACTAATTATATGAATGGTATCATCTTTGTATAGGCAATACTATTATTTAATATAAGGACTTTATCCAAATTTTTCTAGCTGATGTTAACATTCTTTATATCAAGAAAATATTTCTCTGATCTAAAAACTAATTTATAAGGATGTGTGATATTTGTCATGTCTCTAGTCTTTTAATCTGGACCCATTCCTCAGGTGTGTTTCATGACATTGACATTTTGAAGAGTACAGGCCAATTATTTTGTAGAATGTTCCTCATAACCCTTTGTGATTAGATAGACTTAAGCGGTGCACTTTTGGCAGGAAAACCACAAACTTGATAATATGCCTTTCTCAGTGCTTCATATCAATGTTACTATGTCCCCTTACTGATGATTTTAATTTTGATTATTTGATAGAGGTAATACTGGGTTTCTCAACTGTGAAGTTACTCTTTTGGCTTTGTAGTTAACAAGTATCTTATGGGGAGATACTTGGAGTCTTTTTTTTTTTTTTTTTTTCCTTTTTTTGGTACTGGGGATTGAACAAGGGGACACTCAAACTCTGAGCCACATCCCCAGCCCTATTTTATTTTATTTAGAGATAGGGTTTCACCGAGTTGCTTAGTGCCTCGATTTTGCTGAGGCTGGCTTTGAACTTGCAATCCTCCTGCCTCAGCCTCCTGAGCTGCTGGAATTACAGGCATATGCCACTGTGCCCAGCAACTTGGAGTCTTTTTAAATGTTCTGTTACTCTTCCAACTTTCATCTTTTATGATCCTTGCATGAATTACAACAATGTCACTATGTGGTACTGGCTTGTGATTGTTTCTAGAGGCTGGCTTGGAGAACAGAACTGGGAAATACATGTATATATGGACATATGTATGCATACTTCTATATGTATGTAATCTGTGTTCTGTGGTTACCCTTCCCTTTTCCCCACCCTACCTCTGCAATATGGAATGTGGTTATGTTATTCATTTGACATATAGTTAGGTTCATTTGTTTACATTGCATTTTGGGATGCTCCCCTATCCCTGTTGATTTTAGTTTTGTGTATGTGAAGTATCACTAACAAGTCAAAGTTATACAGAAATTACTTTCTCAGATAATCCTCTTTCATCTCATTCCTTCCCTTTCCTAAGCCCCCATGCTTTACATTCTCTTCTCACTCCCCTCTGTGAGTAAGCAGTCTCTTTACAGTTTCAGGTTAATTTTTCCATATATTTCTGCACAAGGCAATATATGCATTTTCTTATTTTCCTCCTCTTTCCCTCTTCACTTTCTCCATCCCTCCATTTCATGCCCTTAGAAATCACTCCATATCATTCATAGTTTTTTTCTTATTCTTTCTTGCTTCTCATAATACTATTTATACTATAGTTTAACCATTCAACAATATATAGGTATTTACATTGTTTTGCATCATAAATTAATACTACAGTGAATAAGTGAATTTCTATATGTATTCTTGTGTTGTTGAAGGTGTACTTTTAGTGCAAATTCCTAGAAGAAGAATTGCCATTTCAAATGGCAAATATGGGGGTTGGGATTGTGGCTCAGCGGTAGAGCGCTCACCTAGCACATGCGAGGCCCTGGGTTTGATCCTCAGCAATACATACATACATACATACATACATACATACATAAATGAAATAAAGCTATTAAAAAATGGCAAATATGTATTTCTGTTACATACTTCCAAATAACCCCTCTATAAGTATTGTACCAATTTGCATTTCTACCAACATGTGCTGAATATATAAGTGTCTGTTTCTCCACAGCCTCACAGACTGAATGTGTCATCTTACGTTTTAATCTTGACCAATCTGATAACTGAGAAGTAGTATCAGTGTAGTCTGAACTTGCATTTCTGTTATTGTAAGTAGGGCTGAAATGTTTTATATTGTTTATGAACAATTTTTAGTTCATTTCTGTGAATGTCTTTTTGAATTTTGCTTTGCTTATCTAGGAGGTTTTTTGTTTTTTATTTTTATTTTTTTGGTGTTTTAGTCTCAAATTTTAAGATATTATCCTTTATCTGATATATATGTTGCAAATACTTTCTCCCAGTTGATTTTGCTTATTGCTATTTTATTTTGCCCTCAAAAAATTTTATTTCTTAAATTTCTATCTAGCCAAATGTATCAATCTTTTATTGCATGTTCATTTTGATTCATAGTTACACAACTTTTTTCTATACAGAGGTTATATAGGAATTCAAGTTTTCTTCTGGGATTTATCTGGTTTAGTGTCTTTTCAGATCTCTTCCATTTGAAATTTATTCTTGTGTATGGTGTAAGGTATAAATACAGTTTTATTTTCTCCAAAATGACTATCCAGCACTGTTTATGAAAAAGATCATCTATGCCAGTGATTTGAAATTTCACATTTACCACACACTAAATTTTCTTATGTACTTGGTATATATTTCTGGACTTTCTTTTCCATTTCACTGGTCTTTCTCTTCATGTAAACAGTACCACACTGTTTTATTTATAAGTGCTTTATAATCTGCTTTAACATTCCACATACCATTTCCTTTTCAGTGTTTTGCAAGCTAGTGTTATGTGTTTATTTTTTCATGAGGAAAAATAAAGGACCAATGATGCTGAGTTGTTTTCTTTAAGAACAAGGGATATCTTTTAAGTTATACATGACAGAGGGTCCATTTTAATATAATTATACAAGCATGGAATATATCTTATTCTAATTACAACCCCATTCTTATGGATGTACATGATAGTGAGATTCACTGAGGTATAACCATATATATTCAGTGGAAGATTACGTCAGATTCATTCCATCCTTTCCTTTTCTCATCCCCTCTCCCTTCCCTTCATTTCTCTTAGACAATTTACTGAACTTCTGTTCTCCTCCCCATGTTGTTGTGAGTTAGCTTCCACATATCAGCAAAAGCATTTGACCTTTGATTTTCAGAAACTGATTTATTTCTCTTAGCATAATAGTCTCCAGATCCATCCATTTACTGGCAAATGTCATAAAGTCATTCTTAATGGCTGAGAAATATTACATTGTGTATAAGTACCACATTTTCTTTATTCATTCCTTTGTTGAAGGGCACCTGGGCTGGCTCCATAGCTTAGCTATTGTGAATTGTGCTGCTATAAACTGATGTGGCTGTGTCACTGTACTATGCTAATTTGAAATCCTTTGGATATATATGAGGAGTGGAAGAGCTGGGTCAGATGGCAGTTCCATTCCTAGGTTTTTGAGGGATATTTGTACTGCTTTCTGGAGTGGTTGCACCAATTTGCAGTCCCACTAACAAGTTTTGAGTGAACCCTTTCCCCCACATTCTCACCAACATTATTATTAACTTGTGTCCTTGATAATTGCCATTCTGACTGGAGTGAGATGAAATTGCATTGCAGTTTTGATTTTCATTTCTCTAATTGCTAGTGATATTGAACATTTTTTTGTATATTTGTTGACCCTTCATATTTCATCTTTTAAGAAGTATATGTTCAGTTCCTTTGGCCATTTATTGATTGGGGTTATACTTATTGATAGTGGTTAAATTTTATTTTACTTTCCATTTTCTGATTGCATTAAATCTGTATAGCGCTTTTGGTAGTGTGGCCATTTTAACAATATTAATTCTATCTAAAAACATGGGAGATCTTTCCATTTTCTGAGTGTTATGATTTTGAGTTCTTCATATATCCTGGAAATTAAAGCCCTACCTGGGATGCAGGTGGTAAATATTTTCTCCAATTCTGTAGGCACTCTTTGCACACACTCTTGATTGTTTCCTTTGCTGTAATGAAGCTTTTTATTTTGGTACCATCCCATGTATTGGTTCTTGATTTTACTTTTTCAGCTTTGGAGTCTTGTTAAGGAAGTCAGTTCCTGAGCCAATATGTTGAGTGTTAGACCTACATTTTCTTCCAGTATGTGCAGTGTTTCTGGTCTAATTTCTAAGTCTTTGATCCACTTTGACTTGAGTTTTGTAAAAGGTGAGAGATAGGGGTTAAATTTTATTCTACTACATATGGATTTCCAGTTTTCCCAGCACCATTTGTTGAAGAGGCTGTTTTTTCTCCAATGTATGTTTTGGGCATCTTTGTCTAGTATGAGGTAACTGTATTCATGTAGGTTTGTCTCTGTGTCTTCTATTCTGTACCATTGGTCTGCATGTCTGATTTAATGCCAATACCATTCTGTTTTTGTTACTATGGCTCTAGTATAATTTAACATCTGGTACTTTTACTTCACTTTTCTTGGCTATTCTGGGCCTCTTATTTTCCCAAATGAATTCCACGACTGCTTTTTCTATTTATCTGAATAATGTAATTGAGATTTTAATAGTGATTACATTAAATCTGTATAGCGCTTTTGGTAGTATGGCCATTTTAACAATATTAATTCTGCCTATCCAAAAACATGGGCAATCTTTCCATTTTATGAAGTCTTCCTCAATTCTTTTTTTAGTGTTCTGTAAGGTTTTTTTTATTTTTTATGTTTTTATTAGTGCATTATAGTTATTCATTACAGTTTGGTACATTTTGATATATTCCTAAATGCCTATAACTTGCTCCATTCCAATCCCCTAGTTTGTTGATTGTTTAAAAATATATATATATTTTTTTTTTTTAGTTATAGGTGGACACAATATCTTTATTTTTATGTGGTGCTGAGGATCGAACCCAGTGTGTCATATATGGTAGGCTAGTGCTCTACCTCTGAGCCACAACCCCAGCCCTGGTTTGTTGGGGTTTTTTAAATTTTTTTAATTTGTTGCTCTCTAGTTTTCATTGTAGAAGTCTTTCACATCCTTTTGTTGGATCGATTCATATATATATATATATTTTGAGGCTATTGTAAATGGGATGTTTTTTCTAATTTCTCTTTCAACTGATTCATCATTGGAGTATAGGCACACAATTGATTTCTGGCTGTTAATTTTGTATCCTGCTACTTTGTTGGATTCATTTATGAGTTCTAGAAGTTGTCTGGTAGAGTTTTTTTGGGTCTTCTAAATATAGAATCATGTTGTTGCAAACAGAGAGCTTCTCTTTTCCTAACAAATCCCTTTAATTGTTTTTTCTTTTGCTTAATTCCTCTGGCTAGAGTTTCAAGGACTAGAATAAAATAGAAGTGGTAAAAGTGGGTATCCCTGACTTGCTCCAGTTTTTAGAGGAAATGCTTTCAATTTTCTCCATTTACAACGATGTTGGCCTTTGGTTTATCATATATACCTTTTACAATGTTGAGGTATAAGAACAAGGGATATATTTACTGTATTTCTTAAAGTATTTTAAAGTTTGTTCACATAGATTTTACACATTGCTTGTTAACTTTATTTTGTCTTTACTGTTATCTTCATTATTGCTATTTGAATGTGGTTTTCCTCTCCCATATCTTTTCTAACTGGTTACTGTTTGTGGATATGAAGGCTATTGACATCTGTATTTTAATTTTATGTTCTGCCACCTTACTGAGTAAAATGGTGTTGGAACAAGTAGATAAGCATATAAAAAATTAAGCCCAACCCTTATCTCACATTGTACTCAAAATCAATTTGAGGTAGACAATAAATCTAAATGCAAAAATCCAAATTATAAACCTTATAGAAGAATATCTTTGTGATTTGGAAATGGGCAAAGATTTCTTAGGACATAGATACCTATTAAAGAAAAAACAGATAAACTAGGCTTTATCAAAATTTAAATTTTCTGCTATTGAAATGACACCATTAAAATATATTGGGCTGGATGCGGTGGTACACATCTGTAATCTCAGTAGCTCAGGAAGCTGAGGTAGGAGGATTGAGAGTTGAAAGCCAGCCTCAGTAACAGCGAGGCACTAAACAATGAAACCCTGTCTCTAAATAAAATACAAAAAAAAAAAAAAGGCTGGGGATGTGGCTCAGTGGTTGAGTGCCCCTGAGTTCAATCCCTGGTACCCCCCCACCAAAAAAATTAAAAATAAATAAGATATATAGGCAAGCTATTGACTGGGAAGATCTGTTCACAAAACACATATATGAAAAAGGACTGCTATGCAGGATATTTGAAGAATACAGCCTAGTGAAATAAACACTCAATAAAATGATTAAGAGTCAGGTACAGTGGAGCATGCTCTCAGTGACTCGAGAGGCGGAAGCAGAAGGATCACAATTTCTTTTTCTTTTTTTTTTTTTTTTTGAGAGAGAGAGAGTGAGTTTTAATATTTATTTTTTAGTTTTCGGCGGATACAACATCTTTGTTTTTTTTTTTTTTTTTTTTTGGTATGTGGTGCTGAGGATCGAACCCGGGCCGCACTCATGCCAGGCGAGCGCGCTACCGCTTGAGCCACATCCCCAGCCCAAGGATCACAATTTCAAGACCAGCTTCAGCAACTTAGCAAGACCCTGTCTCAAAAAATAGAAAGGGGGCTGGGGTTGTGGCTCAGCGATAGAGTGCTTGCCCAGCACATGTAAGGCCCTGGGTTTGATCCTCAGCACCAGGTAAAAAAATAAACAAAGGTATTGTGTTCAACTACAACTAAATAAATATATTTTTTTAATGTGCTGGTATGTAGCTCAATGGTAGAAGGCCCCTCCTTTCAATCCCCAGTACCCCCAGCCCCCAAAATGGGCAAAAGATTTAAACACATTTCACATTGGGAGATAGACAAAGGAACAATGAACATGAAAAAAAAAAAAACATAGTAAACAGTATTACTCATGAGGGAAGTGGAAATAAACAATAATGATATACTACTACACATCTACCAGAATGGTTAAATACAACACAAAATATTGTCAAAGTCGTGGGACAGTGAAATTCTCATTTTGTCTTGGAAAAAGCTCTGGCAGTTTCTTATTAAGCTAAAAAGAATACATACAGAAAAATTCTATTCATATGACATTCTAACAAATGAAACTATTCTATCTGGAAAAAACTCACAACAGTGATTGCCTCTGGCATATAAACGCCAGGATTATTTGGAAAGAGACAAAAGAACTTTCTGTGGTGGGTGATGGTAATGCTATGTAACATAATAAATTATGATCTATGTAATTCGAGACCTTATACTTAAGATTTGAGTATTTTTTTAATATTTATTTTTTAGCTGTAGTCGTTAATACCTTTATTTTTAAATTTATTTTTATGTGGTGCTGAGGATCGAACCCAGGGCCTCACACGTGCTAGGCGAGCGCTCTACCGTTGAGCCCCAGCTGCAGCCCCAAGATTTGAGTGTTGTATATTATAGTTTATCTAATAACAGAAATCAAACAAAAGTCTAACTCTAGGGCCTAGTATACGTGAGGCCCTGGGTTCCATCCCCAGCACCACAAAACAAACTAGTTTACATGTATACTGAAGTGTTTAGATGTGAAATGCACTGATGTCTTCAACTTAAGGTGCATAAAAATAAGATTATTTCATGATGATGTAGTTAAAATGTTAGTTATAGGCTCCAGGTCATGGGTATATGAGTGTTCACTATAAAATGCTTCCATCTTCTGTGTTTGGGAATTTCTATAGCAAAATCTTGAAAGAGGGTGCTGGGGCTGGGGCTGTAGCTCAGTGGCAGAGCACTTGCCTAACACATGTGAGGCACTGGGTTCGATCCTTAGCACCACATAAAAATAAATAAAATAAATGCATGCTGTCCATCTACAACTAAAAATATTTAAAAATAAATAAATAAAATTGGGCTGGAGATATAGCTCAGTTGATAGAGTGCTTGCCTCGCATGTACAAGGCCCTGGGTTCAATCCCCAGCACCGCAAAAAATAAAAATAAATAAATAAAATTTAAAAATTAAAAGTAATTTCCCACAGACCATTATCAAAAGTATACAAATAGGGCTGGGGTTGTGGCTTAGTGGCAAAGCACTTGCCTCTAACATGTGAGGCACTGGGTTCAATCCTCAGCACCACATAAAAATAAATAAATAATAAAGATTTTTTTAAAAGTATACAAATAATTCTTGAAACTCAACAATAAGAAAATGAACAACCCAATTAAAAAACAGCCCCCGAACTTTGACACACACACACTATATATATATATATATATAAATGTTTCTATAAATAACAAATATAAAATGTCTTTTTTAAGAAGCAATTATGTGGGGGATGGGGACAAATCAATTCATCGATTCAGTTATCTTCATAGTCTTTTATCCAGGTATGAATTTTAGAGTACAGAATGACTGGACCTCATAGCCTTCAGGCAATCTTTTGTAAATATTATTTCTCTTGACTGACCTTTGGATAAGTATTGAGTAACTGTGGGTTTGAGGGTATGCTTTCTGACAAGTCCTTTAAAGCACAACTCTTCTGTGTTTGCCAAAGTACAGAACCATGTGTTTGAAAAGTCAACTCAAGTGAAAGATGAGCCAAACAAGAACCTGTCCTTGAATAGAAAGTCACTGCTCTTCTGTGTGGAGGCAGACCAAGGGGTTACTCATTCAATGTGACTCTTGAGAAGCAAGTTGTGGTCTGCCTTATTAGTACAGAGATGAACTGGATCCCCAAATTCTAAACTAAAGACTACCATCATAACAATTTTAGGCAAGAAAAAAAATTGAAGCAGTAATCAACTGTGAGTCACATGGACTGGGATTGTAGCTCAGTGACAGAGCACTTGCCTAGCAAGTGTGAGGCACTGGGTTTGATCCTCAGCACTGCATATAATTAAATAAAATAAAGGTCCATTGACAACTAAAAAAAATATGAGTCACGCAAAAGGTCAGGGAAAATTTAGCTTTGAACATTGGTGACCTTTCAGTAAACTGGCCTCCAGACAGAAACTATTTGTAAAAGGCATGTCTATATGAATGAATGAATTTACTCATTCACTGAGGTTGTTAGTACTGAACTTGACATATGTTGGGGACTGTTCACCCCAAATGGTGACTGATTTTTAAATGTTGGTTCATAGCCCCTGTTTATAGCTGTCATTCCTAATTTATGGCAATAAAACTTTCTCATGTGAAAACATCACTTCTTACTTCAAAGTGATAAGATAAGTTAAGATACTGCTTAGCTGGGCATGGTAACACGTGCCTGTAATTCCAGAGACTCTGGAGGTTGAGGCAGGAGGATCACAAAGTTCAAAGCCAGCCTCAGCAATTTAGTGAGGGCCTAAGCAACTGAGTGACACTCTGTCTCACGATAAAAAAATAATAATAAAAAGGGATGGGGATATGGCTCAGTAGTTAAGCAACCCTGAGTTCAATCCCTGGTACTAAAAAAAAAACAAAACAGACAGCTGAAATTGAAGAGCCACAACTATGCCTGTTGGATGAATCAAAAATTTACAGCAGGTTAGATGGATTCTGTTGTTCTTATTTAATTGGTGACTAGAAATGTCTGAAAACACATATAGTAAAACATTAAAATGGTCAAGTGTTAAAGTCAATATCTACCTGAAACCAAGGCCAAAATAATGCTCATCTTAGAAAATTTCTTTGCAATACAACAGTAAGTCCAAAATTACACCAAAAAAACTTTCCAAAAATTAGGTTTTCTGATGCAAAAATGTTATTAATATTTTAAATTGACAAATTATAATTGTATTTATTTCTGAGACACAATGTGATATTTTGCTATATGTATACAATATAGAATGATTAAATCAAACTAATTAAAATCACAATTCAGGAACATTAATTTCTTTGCACTGTCAATTTTGTGCACTGCTTGAAGAAAATGCTTTCTGAATGTTTTCAGAAGCAGTTTTAAAATCGTTGCCCTTGTTAATATTTTTATTAATGATAAAATTTTTCTTTTGATTAAATTTAACTTTAAACTGCATTATTTTTAATTTAACATACAGTGCATTTGACCATTTTAAAATTATTATTATTTTTATTTGTTCTACTTAGTTATACATACAGCAGAATGCATTTCAATTCGTCATACACAAATGGAGTGCAATATTTCAATTCTCTGGTTGTACATGGGGTAGAGATGCACCATTCATGCAGTCATACATGTACCTAGGGTAATGATGTCCATACCATCCCCTCTTTCCCACCCTCACAACCCCCTTCCCACTCTCCCCTTTGCCCAATCCAAAGTTCCTCCATTATTCCCATGCCCTGCCTCCCATAATAGATCAGGATCCATTAATTAGAGAAAACATTCGGCCTTTAGTTTTTTAGGATTGGCTTACTTCACTTAGCTTAATATTCTCCAACTCCATTCATTTAACTGCAAATACTATAATTTTATTCTCTTTTAAGTCTTTAGGGTATAGACTAAAGAGTGGGATAACTGAGTCAAATGGTGCTTCAATTCCAAGTTTTCTGAGGATTGCCACACTGCTTTCCAAAGTGGTTGCACCAATCTGCAGTCCCAATATCAATATATGAGTGTAGTTTTTTTCCCCCCATGTCCTCTTCAACACTTATTATTGCTTGTATTCTTGATAACTGCCATTTTGACTGAGTGAGATGAAATCTTAGAATAGTTTTGATTTGCATTTCTCTAATTACTAAAGATGTTGAACACTTTTTTATATATTTGTTGATTGCCTATATATCTTCTTCTGAGGAGTGTCTGTTCAGTTCCTTAGCCCATTTATTGATTGGATCTTTTTTTTTTTTTTTTGGTATTAAGTTCTTTATATATCCTAGAGATTAGTGCTCTATCTGATGTGCATGTGGTAAAAATTTGCTTCCATATTGTGGGCTCTCTCTTCACCTCAATGATTGTTTCTTTTCTGAGAAGAAGATTTTTTAGTTTGAATCCATCCCATTTATTGATTCTTGATTCTAATTCTTGTGCTATAAGAGTCTTGTTAAGGAAGTTGGGGCCTAATTTGATATGATGAAGATTTGGGTCCACTTTTTTTTCTATTAGGTGCAGAGTCTCTGGTTTAATTTATAGGTCCTTGATCTACTCTGAGTTGAATTTTGTGCATAATTAGAGATAGAGTTTTAATTTCATTTTGCTATATATGGATTTCCAGTTTTCCCAGCACCATTTGTTGAAGAGGCCATCTCTTCTCCAATGTATGTTTTTGGCACCTTTATCTAGTATGAGATAACTATATTTATGTGGGTTGGTCTCTGTGTCTTCTATTCTGTACCATTGGTCTATATGTCTATTTTGGTGCCAATACCATGCCATTTTGTTACTATTGCTCTGTAGTATAGTTTAATGTCTGGTATTGTGATGCCTCCTGCTTCACTTTTCTTGCTAAGGATTGCTTTGGCTATTCTGGGTCTCTAATTTTTCCAAATGGAATTTCATGATTGCTTTTTCTAATATTATGAATAATTTTATTTGGATTTTAATAATAAGTGCATTAAATTTGTATAACAGTTTTGGTAGTATGGCCATTTTGACAATATTAGTTCTGCCTGTCCAAGAGCATGGGAGAGCTTTCCATCTTCTAATGTCTTCTTCAATTTCCTTCTCTAGTGTCCTGTAGTTTTCATTGTAAAGGTCTTTCACCTCTTTTTTAGATTGATTCCCAAGTATTTTATATTTTTGAGGCTATTTTGGATGGGGTAGTTTTCCTAATTTCTATTTCAATGGATTCATCAGGGATATTGGTCTGAGGTTTTGTTCCTTGATGTGTCTTTGTCTGGTTTTGGTATCAGGGTGATGCTAGTGTTATAAAATGAGTTTTGAGGGTTCTCTCCTTTTCTATTTCATGGAATAATTTGAGGAATATTGCTATTAGTTCTTCTTTGAAGGTCTTGTATAACTTGACTGAGAATCTGTCTGGTCCTGGGCTTTTCTTGATTGTTAGGCTTTTGATGATGTGTTCTTTGCCCTTGCTTGAAATTGATCTGTTTAAATTGTGTATTTCCTACTGAATCAGTTTGGGTAGAGCATATGTTTCTAGAAATTTGTCAGTGTCATCAATATTTTCTATTTTATTGGAGTATAAATTTTCAAAATAGTTTCTAACTATCTTCTGTATTTCAATAGTATCCATCGTGATATTTCCTTTTTCATCATGAACTTTAGTAATTTGAGTTTTCTCTCCTTCTCTTCATTAGCATTGCTAAGGATTTATCAATTTTATTTATTTTTTTTCAAAGAACCAACTTTATATTTTGTCAATTTTTGAATTTTTTTTGTTTGAATTTCATTGATTTTAGCTCTGATTTTAATTATTTCCTATTTTCTACTACTTTTAGTGTTGATTTGTACTTCTTTTTCTAGGGCTTTGAGATGTAATGTTAGGTCATTTGTTAACTTTTATTCTTTTAATGAATGAGCTCAATGCAATGAACTTTCCTCTTAGCACTGCCTCATAGTGTCCCAGAGATTTTGATATGTTGTATCAGTGTTCTCATTTAACTCTAAGAATTCTTTTTATCTCCTTCCTGATGTCTTCTGCTATTCATTGCTCATTTAATATTATATTATTTAGTCTCCAGGTGTTGGAGTGGCTTCTGTTTTTTATTTTATCATTGATTTCTAGTTTTATTCCATTATGATCTAATAGAATATAAGGTAACAACTAAGAGTTGCTTTGTGGCATAATATATCATCTGTTTTAGAGAAGGATCCATGTGCTGCTGAAAAGAAAGTGTATTCACTTGTTGATGGATGAATACTCTATATATGTGTGTTAAGTCTAAATCATTGGTTGTATTATTGAGTTCTATAGTTTCTTTGTTCAGTTTTTGTTTGAAAGATATATCCAGTGTTGACAGATGTGTGTTAAAGTCACCCAGTATTATTGTGTTGTGATCTATTTGCTTCTTGAAATTGAGAAGGATTTGTTAGATTTATGGAGATGCTCCATTGTTTGGGCATAGGTATTTATGATTGTTATATCTTGTTGATGTATGATTCTCTTAAGCAGTATGAAATGTCCTTCTTTATCTCTTCTGACTAACTTTTGTTTGAAGTCCGTTTTATCTGATATTAGGATGGAAACCCCTGCTTGTTTATGTGGCCCATGTTAGTGATGTGTTTTTTTCCCATCCTTTCACCTTAAGTCTATGGGTGTCTTTTCCTGTGAGATGAGTCTCTTGAAGGCAGCATATTGTTGGATCTCTCTTTTTTTAATCCAATATGCCAGTCTACATCTTCTAAGTGATGAGTTTAGGCCATTAACATTCAGGGTTATTATTGAGACCTGGTTTGTATTCCTGGTCATTTTGGTTTATTTTTGTTTTTTTTTTTTTTTCACTTTGGATTTTTTAATTTTACATTTCATATATTATCCAGTTTCACATTCTCACAGGATCAACAATTACAACAGCCACCTAGTCTCCCACATCTGAAATGGCAAGACAGTCACAGCTGTGACTAAAGGTAAAGCACTGATATGCTCACAAAACAAAATAAAATTGCACATTTTTTTCTTTATTTTTCTTAAACCAACGCCTGACACAAAGGCTCACTGCTGAAGAATGGAAACCCGTTTCTTCTTCGTGCCTCAAACTAAACATTAAACTTATCTGACAAGGCGAACAAGGTCTCTTTAATAATTAATGGTACACACATGAAAATCCTTTATGATGCATAAATATTTTGTTACACAGGGTACAAAAATACTTTTCACGTTTTGGTTGACTTTAAGGTTTGGAAAGAACAAGGAGCAGTGGTGGGGGCAGGGCGCCCTGTGGAGAGGTCAGCAAGATGGGCAGAGGAGAGGACTTTCTTATAATTATTGGCCCATCTGAGAAGGAAGCAGAGGACTGATTCGAAATGACAAGGCAAATGTCATGTGGTGGTTGCTGAGCCTGGAAGTGTGTGTGGTGCATGGGTCCTCGGGGGAGAAGTGGCCACAGGGCTCAGGCCTCTCTGAAGCACAGTGGGTGTAGGGGCAGGGTGTGGAGAGAGGGACCAGGCACCATAAGCTAGGACCTGTTGCTATGGAGACAGTGTGAGAACAAACTGTACACTCACATATACACAAGTTTAAGTGTCTTAATTCATGCCAGAAAACATGCAAAATTAAATGCCTCATTTTCTTGAGGGGGAGCTTAAGAAGCATGTTTGAGTGGGAGGTCAGGTCAGGTCTTGCTGGGTCACAGTGAGGCCTCCTAGCTGGGTCTGGGTGTCCCAGCAAGAAGGCCCTCAAATCCTCCAGGGAGGCCTTGGAGAAGGGTTTGGGGTAGAACAAGCCTGAGGAAGAGGGAAAGGAACAGGAAGCAGTTCACTGAGTCAGGCTTAAGATTCACAGTCTCCGGAGAAGCAGCAGCTCTGCACAGGCCGCACGCAGGGGGCGGTGGAAGCTCAGGGCCCTATTCTGGCCCCACCACATAGTCCCAGAACCAACTTCCTGGCGACCAGACTGAAGAATCAACAGAACTGGCGATACTTCCATCCTTGCTGGGTGCCGTCAGAGGAGGGATACCAGCGCACCTGAGCATGGAGGGCAGCAGCAGCAGCAGCAGCAGTGGCAGCTGGGTAGGTGAACACAGCATGTGAGATGGCTGGGGTCAGCTCTGTGGTGTACAGAGGATAAGGGGCCCAGGCCTCTGGGGACGCAGGGATCAGAGCAGCCCCCATCAGGTCATAGGGATCCCGGGCGATGAAATGTGCTCCTAGGGCAGGGTGAACACTGGTGGGATTTGGTGTTGCCATTAACTTGCTCTTGGCCATCTTGGTGTTGGCTTTGGCAAACTCTAGCCTCAGGGTTTGCGGGTTCTCAGGATCAAAGCGAATACCGTTCAATGCATTCTTGGCGGCTTCTGCTCCTGCCCGGCTGTCAAAGATGACAAAACCAACAGGCTGTCTCGAGGTGAGCTTGATCAGGGACCCTTCATATCCCTTGAACGGCCGGAAGAGCAGGTAGAGTTCTCTGGGTTTAATATCCACGGGGAGGCCACTGACAAACAATGTCCGAACCTCCTCCTCCTGGGTTGTGCCGGAGCCCGTGCCGGTGCCGGTGCTGTGCTAGTCGTCCGGCTTCAGGTTGCTCATGGTGAAGGGGGAAGGGGTGGCGAGGGAAGGGAAGGCGGAGGGTGAGAGCGGCGCCTGGCCCCGGCTGGGATGTGGGAACGGGCGCGGTCTATTTTTGGTTTTTAACTTGATTTGGTTTCTCCTTTGATTGGATTTTCTTTAAGTGTAGTCCCTCCCATTGCTGATTTTCATTGCTGTTTTCATTTCCTCCTCATAAAATATTCTATAGTGCGGGCTTTTTCATTGTAAATTCTTTTTAATTTTTGTTTATCATGGAAGGTTTTTTATTTTGTCATCAAAGCTGAAGCTTAATTTTGCTGGATATTAGATTCTTGGTTGGCACCATTTTCTTTCAGAGCTTGGTATATGTTGTTCCAGGATCTCCTAGGTTTGTGTTCTGGGTTGAGAAATCTGCTGCGATTCAAATTGGTTTTCCCCTAAATGTAATCTGAAACTTTTCTCTTGTGGCCTTTAAAATTCTATCCTTATTCTGTATGCTAGGCATTTTCATTATAATGTGACTTGATGTAGATCTGTTGTAATTTTGTACATTTGGTGTCCTGTAAGCCTCTTGTATTTGATTTTCCAATTCATTCTTCATGTTTGGGAAATTTTCTGATATTATTTCATTAAAGAGATTGTGCATTCGTATCTCTGTGCCTTCCTCTATCCCAATAATTCTTAGATTTGGTCTTTTCATGTTGTCCCATAATTCTTGAAGGTTCTGATCATGGTTTCTCACCATCTTTATTGTGTGGTCAACTTTATTTCCAAGATTATATATTTTGTTTTCATTGCCTGAGGTTCTGTCTTCCACGTAATCTAGTCTGTTGTTGATGCTTTCTATTGAATTTTTTATTTGGTTTATTGTTTCCTTCATTTCAAGTATTTGTGTTGTTTTCTCTTCAGAGTCTCTATCTCTTTTTTTTTGAGAGAGAGAGAGAGAGAGAGAGAGAGAGAGAGAGAGAGAATGAGAATGAATATTTTTTGTAGATGGACACAACACAATGCCTTTATTTTTATGTGGTGCTGAGAATCGAACCCAGGTCCTGCCCGTGCTAGGCGAGCGCTCTACTGCTGAGCCATAATCCCAGCCCCTCTATCTCTTTCTTAAAGTAATCTTTTGCTACCTGTATTCCCTTTTCTTTGTTGAAACGGTCAATTGTTGCCTGTATTTGCTCTCTTAAATCATTCTTTGGTTTGCACATTTTAATTATGTACATTCTGAACTCCTCTGACATTTTATCTACTGAGCTGTCAATGGATTCTATTATTGTATCAGCTTGGTTTGTTTTGGGCACTTTCTTCCCTTGTATCTTCATGTTGTCTGTGTGTCTTCCTCTCTAGCAGTGTGGATTTGAGGTATTTCAGTTTCTACCTTATAATCTTGCACTGTCCCTGCAGGTTACCAATACCTTGACTGCAGGAACATGAATGATGGTCTTGTAGGTCCTGGCTGTTCTCACTAGATGGAAGCTAGCCAGCAGAGGCATCCCACGCATTGGTAGATGAGGCCACAGCATGGTTGCTCTCCTCCTACCACATAGTGGGCCGAGGTCGCTCAAGTTTGACCAAATTTTAATGTACAGTTCTCTAAGGAGCTCAAAAAGCAACTTTATGGGATCATTTTCCTGAACCCTTCCTTGTCTGCATCTCCCTATTACTTCTTTTCATTTCTAGGGCTCCCATATTCATTCCTCTGTCAGAAAGATGGGACTATAGTTGCCCCATTCTGCCATGTTCCTTCCTTCCTTCCTTCCTTCCTTCCTTCCTTCCTTCCTCCCTCCCTCCCTCCCTTTCTCCCTCCCTCTTTCTTTCTTTCTTTCTCTCTCTCTTTCTCTCTCTCTCTCTTTCTCTCTCTCTCTCTTTCTCTCTCTCTCTCTTTCTCTCCTCTCCTCTCCTCTCCTCTCCTCTCCTCTCCTCTCCTCTTCTCTTCTCTTCTCTTCTCTCTCTCTCTCTCTCTCTCTCTCTCTCTCTCTCTCTCTCTTTCTCTCCCTCTGGGTCTCAAGCATGCAAGGCAAGTGCTCTACCACTAACTAATTACTTTTCCAGTCCTTTTTATTTTTTCTTATTATTTTTTACTTACTTTTCTTTTTCTTTTTGGTACTGGGGATTGAACTCAGGGTGCACTTAACCACTGAACCATATCCCCATGTCTTTTTGTTTATTTTTTGAGACAGGATATTACCAAGTTGCTTAAGGCCTTGCTAAGTTGCTGAGGCTGACCTTGAACTGGTGATCCTCCTGCCTCAGCCTCCTGAGTAGCTGAGATTACAAGCTTAGGAGAGTGTGCTCAGCTATGATGTACTTTGTTTTCAAGTTGTAGATGGACACAATACCTGTATTTTATTTATTTATTTTTATGCTGTGCCAAGGATCAAACCTAGGGCTTCATATGTTCTAGGCAAGTGCTCTACTACTAAGTTATAACCCCAGCCCCTATAATATACTCTTTTTTAAAAAAAATATATTTTTAGTTGTAGATGGACACAATACCTTGATTTTTATTTTATTTATTTTTATGTGGTACTGAGGATCAAATCCATTGCCTCACAGGTGGTAGGTAAGTGCTCTACCACTGAGCCACAACTCCAGCCCCTGTAATAGGCTCTTAAGATATGAAAATCATGTATGCATTTCCACCTGCATCTTACCATTAATTGCATGTATATATAAACTGAACCCCCTTCAGGTGCAGTGGCACACACCTGTAATCCCAGAGGCTCAGAAAGCTGAGTCCAGTTTCAGCAATTTAGTGAGGCCCTAAGCAACACAGAGAGACTCTATCTTTATAAAATATTTTAAAGGGGCTGAGGATGTGGTTCAGTGGTTAAGTGCCCTGGGTTCAATCCCTGGTACCAAAAAAAATTGAACCCCCAGAAATATATTTTCCTAGCTGACCCATGGTGGACCATAGACACTGACTCACAATTGTCCATAGACACATGGAGGATCCCAGCTGAGTCCACAATAAATTGCCAACTTGCAGAACTGTGAGCCAAAGAAATAATTGCTCCCCTAAACCATGAAGATTTGGGTTGGTTTTTTTTTTCTTATTTTTAATATTTATTTATTTAGTTTTTGGCAGACATAACATCTTTGTTTGTATGTGGTGCTGAGGATCAAACCCGGGCCGCACGCATGCCAGGCGAGTGCGCTACCGCTTGAGCCACATCCCCAGCCCTTGGGTTGGTTTTTAACATAGCAATAGCTAAATGATGCTGTAAGCAAATAAAACAAGGGCATTAATCCATTCTGCTATCTGATTTTTTTTTCATGTCTTTTTGTTTTTTTGGTACTAAGTATTAAACCCACAGGTGCTCAACCATTGAGCCACATCCCCAGCCCTTTTTATATTTTATTTCGAGACAGGGTCATGCTAAATTGCTTAGGGCCTTGCTAAGTTGCTGAGGCTGGCTTTGACCTTGTAATCCTCATGCCTCAGCCTCCCAAATTGCTGAGATTATAGGTGTGTGCCACCATAACCAGATGTGCTGTCTAATTAAAAAAAAAAAAATATATATATATATATATATATATATATATATATATATATATATATATATATAGATGGTTGTTTCTGCATGTCAAAGTATACAGTACACAATAATATCACTAATTGTTTAGAGTCCTGTGCAATATAAATCAGTTTTATATATAAAATAAAATGTTTTCCAATAATTTACAGAAGGGACTTTGTAACTTTGTAGCTGGGATTCATAGCTTGAGTAAATCTCAAGAGTCCTTCAATTTCCACTACTTAAAATGGTTGGTAGTGTATAACATTTTCAACTAGTTTTGTTTATATTTTTACACACAATAGGCTCAAAACAATAACTATTTTAACAGAATTCCTGTAAAGTCTATTGTTTTGAAGTTTCCTTAATGACAATCAAACTTGGGCTACCTCACTTGTCTCTAATGTGTCTAATACCCCATATGATTACCCCATATGACTTATAGTCATTACATTTCTTATTAGGAGAAGTGGAGGAACATGATTTATCATGGCTATTGTGTGTGATTTTGGAGATTTTCCTCCTTATGGAATTCTGAGGTAGAAAAGTTGATATTTAGCTTTTATTTGATCTTCAAAGCAATTAAGGATTTTCAAGTAAGAGTTTCTCCCTCCTTTCCTCCCCACTCTAGCCCTCCCTTCTCCTGTCCTGTCTTTCCTTTCCTCTCATCCCTAATCTCCCCTTCTTCTCCTTACCCCTTCCCTCCTCTCCTCTCCTGGGAATTGAACCCAGGGATACTCTCCACCGAGCCACATTCCCAGCCCTTTTTATTTTTTACTTTGAGACAGGGACTCACTAAGTTGCCCCCACTAGCCTCCAATTTACAGTCCTCCTGCCTCAGCTTCCCAAGTAGCTGGAATTACAATCTTTTGCCACCAGACTCTTTTGAGACAGTCATGGCCTTATTATAAATTAAATAATTAAAAATTAAAACTTAATTAAAATTAAAAGTTAATTTTAATTAAAAATTAAATACAGTCCCTAAAGTTTATTTTGTTTATTTTTTGTGAAGGCTAATACAAAATTCTACAAAATTAGAAATATATATATATATATAATTTTAATATTGGACTTTTGTTAAATTTAAAAATTATTGGCTCAGAAAGATTATGAGAGCTGGGCATGGTGGTGAATGCCTGCAATCCCAGTTACTGAGTAGGTTGAGACAGGAAGATCACAAGTTTGAGGTCAGCCTTGGCAATTTAGTGAGACCCTCAAAATTAAAACAAAAAGGGCTGGGACACAGCTCAATGGTAGAGTACCCCTGGGTTCAATACCTAGTACACACACAAAAATAGATTATGATGAACTTAAATTTATTTGGCCATTGCATATTATCTTAACATCTGTATTGGCTGTTCTTCTATTCCCCAATTAACTTTTTGTATGTTCCAAAATTATGTTTATACCTAAAATAAAAAGCTTACACAATCATTATTATAGCTTTTTTGCTCCTGCCATAAAAATGTGTTTATACTTAGAATGACTGAAAGATATCAACATATAAAGCATGCGAGGTAATTTTTTACCCTAATTAACATCTAGAATGCGATTCCTATATTAGAAAATATTCAGATATTAAAATAAATCTAAATGATATTCTTTGTATTACTGACATCTTGGTACTGATTATATATGATGGTGACATACATGATAACATCTTGCACAGGTTCTGAGATGGCAGAAGTGATAATGAGGTAGACATTTGGTCCTCTAAAGTATATGAGCAAAACTGAAAACAGATTTTGGCTAAATTTTGAGGCCAAAGCTAAATTTCATTGTGTCCCTATATTTAATCTTGACTTTTTGCTCTGCTCTAGAACTGTCCTGGATGATATGATTTGGAAAAATTCTGGGATAATTCTAATACATCATAGCACACAGAGGAACATCATAATATCATCTTTCATTCAGATCTACTTCCACATGGCATCCTGTTCCTTCAATATTGCTACTCCCCCACCACTGCTCTAGGAGACAGAAATCTCTCCCCTCCCTCCCTCCCTCCCTCCCTCCTCTCTCTCTCTCTCTCTTTTTGGTGGTGGTGCTGGAGATTGAATCCAGGGCCTTGTGCAAACAAGGCAAGTGTTCAACTGAGCTATGTCCCCAGCAATCTCTTCCTTTTGTAAGATGGATCCTTATGGTGGGCAAGTAAGCAGAATGAGTAGAGTATAGGGAGAAAAGAGAGGTACCAATGAGAAGATGAAACAATTTGAGTAGGAGATAGAATGAGTAGAGTATAGCGAGAAAAGAGAAGTACCAATGAGAAGATTCAAAGAGGGCTGTGTTTTCTTTAAAGAAGAGACTGTGGAGGTAAAGCATCATTGGAGACATTAAATAATTGTTGGGGTTTACTCGCTGTTTCTAATTTCCTCTAGGTATGGATGTGAAAATAGCAGGTTTTAAGGAAAACATTCTGTGATGGAAGAAGCCACATTAAATGTTGGAGAAAGTTGCTGAGGCAGGATCTCAAGAATGGAGAGGAAGAACCAATAGACCAGTGATGTCCTCTGAAACCAGAAAACATACTTATTAGGCAGACTTTCCAGATTTAATGCTTTTTGTGGTTTTCTAAAAAAACAAGAACAGATCTTCCATATCAACCTAAACAAGAGAGAGGTTTCCCTCAAACGTCTGGTTGTCTGTTGCTGATTAAAAGGAAGGCC
Organism: Marmota flaviventris; assembly: GCF_047511675.1. Taxonomy (NCBI): domain Eukaryota; kingdom Metazoa; phylum Chordata; class Mammalia; order Rodentia; family Sciuridae; genus Marmota; species Marmota flaviventris. Next base: position 106,966,007 of record NC_092518.1, read on the forward strand.
AGCTATGTGTAATACGGTATCCTAGATTAGATCCTAGAACAGGAAAAAGATGCTAATGAAAAAAACTGGTGAAAACTAGGCCTGCAGTTTAAGTAAGAGTAATGTATCAATGTTGTTTTCTTGATTTTGACAAATGGATCAGGTCATATAAGGTGTTGAATTTGGTGACAAATGCAGGTGAGGTTATATGAGAATTCTCTGTATTGCCTTTGAGATTTTTCTATAAATCTAAAATTTTTCCAAAATTAAAAACACCTAAAACTAAGGGAATAAGAAGGACTGGATTTGAAAGCAAGCTATTGGTGTTTTGTTGGGAGGTGTTGCCCTCAGGATAAGATGGAGCCAACAGAGAAGGTCAGATGGGAAAGAGTGCTCTAAATATGAACGGGGGGGGGGGGGGGGGGGGGGAATCACTTCAGGATACTGAGTGTAAATTTCGGAGAAATTATCTCACTAGTAATATGTATGTTACAATGAAACAGCAATGATGGAATACAAACTCATTCTCTAACACAGATTATCCTTTTGTCTTTTTTCAATGTTCACGTGGAATTGACATCTGCCACCTTTGGTTAGAGTTACAAGAAACCAAATGTATTTTTCCTTCCTCTATGTAGGTATAAACTGTGGTTAAAGTATAGTTTTTGAATGAGATGTTTCATTTTTTTTCTTTCTTAACGTGTTTCATAGGTTTTGTTGTGACCACTATATAAGCCCATCCTTCTGACCCAAATTCCAAGGAGCTACTGGTGTTGCTACTGCCCTTCGACCATACTTCTGTTAGTAAGATCCCAATAAACTGCACTCTATGCAATCCTGGATCTGTCTGCCTCTTACTTTGACCTCACAGCACCTTGTAGTTGGCTATTTTACGCCAGATTTCCTCAGAACAACAAGGAACTCATACAATTGAATACCAGAAAAACAAATGACCTCATTTAAACATAGGCAAAGGACTTGAATAGATATTTGTCAGAAGACTTACAAATGGCCAACAAGTACATGAAATGGTGTTCAACATTGCTAATCATCAGGTGTTATGGTTTGGATGTGAGGTATTCCCCAAAAGTTCATGTGTGAGCCAGTGCAAGGAGGTTGAGAGGAGAAATGATGGGGTTATAGCCTTAGCCTAATCAGTAATCCTGATGGGATTAACTGAGTGGTAACTGGAGGCAAGTGGTGTGTGGCTGGAGGAGGTGGGAATTTGGGGCATGGCTTTGGGGTATATATTTTTATCTGGCAAGTGGAGCCTTTGTCTCTGCTTTCTGGTCATCATGTGTGCTATTTCCCTCTGCCACACTCTTCCGCCATGACTTTCTGCCTCTCCTTGATCCCAAAGAAATGGAGCCTGCTATCTGTGGATTGAGACACCTGAAACTGTGAGCCCTCATTTAACTTTTTCTCTTCTAGTTATTTCTGGTTGGGTACTTTTAGTCACAGCAGCAAAAAAGCTGACTAAAAAACATCAGGGAAATGCGAATCAAAACATGAAATGTCACCTCACATTTATTAATATGGCTATTATCATAAAGACAAAAGATAAACATTGAAGAGGATGTGGAAGAAAGGAAAATCTTGTACATTATTGGTAGGACTGTAAATTAGTACAGTCATTATGGAAAATAGCATGAAGTTTCCTTAAAAATACTAGAAATAGCTGGACGCAGTCGCACTAGCCTGTAATCCCAGCGGCTGGGGAAATTGAGGCAGAAGGATCGTGAGTTCAAAGCCGACCTCAAATACAGAGGGTAGGCTATATCTTCTTCAGGGGACTATGAAAGTGAAACATGAGTTACAGACAAGATGGTGAGAGACCATTAAAAATAGCCTCGGTTTCTTCAGGCCTAGAGTTCTAAAAGCTCCTCTAGCAATTTTGACCCCTAGAAAGTTTCTATAAAATTTTAAAGGCAAAGATTAGATTCTCTTTACTCTTTAAACTCCTAGAAATGATTGTCCTCATACTGACTTTCCTCATTCTTGTGGAATTCTGTAAATCTCCAGTTGAGTGAAGCATTAGGATTAGCGGATATATTGAAGAAAACAGGAGCTTCAAGATACTCTGTCAGAAGGGCCAGTCATCTGTGTAGCCTCTTTCTCCCACCCCCAAATAGCTCTCTGGTTGGCCTGGTGCCAGGAAATTTCCTCTTTGAGACCTTGAGATATTGGGTATTATCAACTGATCCTGGCATGTTGATGGTGTTCAGTAGTGTTTGTTTTAAGATACAGTGAGGACATCAGGGATTAATGGGAATATATTTCTGTCTAATGAGATCAGGTTAACCATATAAAAGGACTTTGGGGGGATACTGTAAAATATATAGGTCATGGTTCTGTTTACTCTGAGACAGTGTAAACTAGCACGTTTCAAAAGCACAAGATAGTAAATAAAAAGAAACTGTAAACAACATGTTATCAAGAGGCTTACCACTACCATTATCACATAGCTTCCCCTTTCCTTCATGACATTCCCAGCCACCAGACAGTTGATGTCTACTGATAAGACCAGTGGTTGGAGCTGTATCACTCTGCTAAAGTAAAATATACAAATACACTCTGCAAATACACTCTGCTCATTTCTCTTCAGCTGCTCTCAACAAATCGTCAGAGGATGAAAATAACTCACTAGCTAGATTTCCTGGATTTACTCTGTTAAAAGCAACTCATCCAGACAAGCATTTCTTTTTTTCTCTATCATTCTGGAAAAATTCTATCACAAAAAATTGTACAAAATAAATATACAAAGTTTTAATGAACTCTCTATAGATTTCACTTCTGAGAAATCGGTTTAAATTAAAAAATGGATTATGGAGTTATTATTGCTAGCCTAGACATAAACCAATCGCGTCTTCATCATTGGTAATGGCTTCACCTTCTCTTTTGCTCCTATAAAATTAGATGATAGTTGAAGATGGTAGAGAATATGCTAAAAGGAAAAAAAAAATTAAATGAAATATTGAGATTAAAACATTTCGTTGGGCCAGGTATGGTGGCACATGTCTGTAATCCCAGTGGCTGGGGAGGCTGATGCAGGAGGATTTCCAGTTCAAAGCCAGCCTCAGCAAAAGCGAGGTGCTAAGCAGCTCACTGAGACCCTTTCTCTAAATAAAATACAAAATAGGGCTGGGATATGACTCAGTGGCCAAGTGCCCCTGAGTTCAATCCCCAGTACCAAAAAAAAAAATTATAGGCATGCGGTGGAGCATGCCTATAATCCCAGAGGCTCAGGAGGCTGAGGCAGGAAGATCACAAATTCAAAGCCAGACTCAGCAAATTTGTGAGGCCCCAAGCAACTTAGCAAGACCCTGTCAAAATAAAAAAACTTTAAAATGGGTTGGGGATGTGACTCAGCGGTTAAGAACCCCTTGATTCAATCCCCAGTACCAAAAATAAATAAATAAATAAAAGTAACATAAATTAAAAGTTTCACTGATAACTTGGAGAATAATTTGACAAAACTCAAGCCAACTTGTGTCATTGCTAATATAACTGACCCCAAGGAATATATGTGGAAAACCATTGAAATGACTAACCTGGAGAAAAGGGATTTGAATGTGAAAATACCTTTATATGTTAGCCATATTTTTAGTTAAGTTTTGAGAAGGCTTTAAAGCTTATATTTGCTACTGACATTTTTGTTATTTTTTAGACACTTAGTTTATGCAAATAAAGGTCTCTTTGGACCCAAATGGGCATTATTTTACAAGACAAACTATATCCAGTTATATTTATAGACAACGCTGATAACAAGAGGTATCAGCAAGAGTTATCTTTTAATTTTTTTAATTTTGTATTTTTTCATTTCTTTGTCTCTGTGTGCAGCCTGATAATTTATTTTCACCTAACTATCAGCTCACCAATTTACCCTCCAGGAGTACCATGTGATTACTAAGACATTGAATTTTAAACTTCAGGGGTTTTTTATTCTTTCTTTCTGTTTTTCTATGTTTTATTTGGTTCCTTTAAAAATCTTCTCTGGAACTTCTTATAGTTTCCTATTTGTAGATTTCATCAAGCTCACTTTTTATATTGTTATGTATGGTTTAGTTCATAGTTATTTTATATTCTGCATCTGTTAATTTTAATATCTGAAATATTTAAGGGTCTATTTTTGTTATTGGTTATTGTTACTATTTCTTGCTCTTGGAGTCTAGTTTCCTTGAGTCCATGGTCATCTTTGTGTGTTGCTCCTTGGATTAATTTTCTTATTTATTTATTTTGAGGTACTGGGAATTGAACCCAGGTATGTTTTACAGCTGAGATATATCTCCAATCCTTTGTAATTTTCATGCTAAATTGCCCAGGCTGACCTTGAAGTTGCAGTCCTCCTGCCTCAGCCTCTAGAGTCTCTGGGATTATCAGTGTGAGCCACCATGCCTGGCTGCTCACTGTATTTAAAAATTATTTGTAAACTGGATGTGGTGGCACCCACTGGTAATTTGCATGATTTGGATGACTGGATTCCAAGTTAGAAGCAAATACCCTCAACAACTTAACAAGATCCTGTCTCAAAATAAGAAGTAACAAGGACTGGGGATGTAGTTGAGTAATAGAGTGCCACTGGGTTCAATCCTCAGTACTGCAAAGGTAGATAGATAGATAGGGAAATAGGGACATAGAGAGATAGATATTATTTGGAAGAATAATTCGAGATCAAGGATAATATTATCTTCCTCCAAAGAGGCTATGTATTTGCTTTTTAGGCACTTGAAGGCACCAACAATTTGGCCCTACCTTAAACTTAGGGTTGTGGCTCAGTGGTAGAGTGCTTGCCTAGCATGTATGAGGCACTGGGTTTGATCCTCAGCACCACATAAAAACAAAATAATGTGTCCACCTAAAACTAGAGATACATAAATAAATAAATATTTAAAAAAAAAAAAAAACTTAGTTCAAGGTTTGAAGTTCCCTGAACAACCCAGAGAATCAGGTTTGGGTGCGAATTCCATGAGTATTGTTCCAATTCTGGCTAATTCTTTTCCTGAGGGTGTAGCACTTTGAGGGTCCTGGTGTATTGAGAGGAGAGTCTCCTATTTGTGAGGGCTCTGGGCTTTGACTTCTGTTCCGCTGCCACTTGTTCTGTGAATTGTTCAAAGTGAAAATTCAATAATTTAGCATTGTCAAAAACCCTCAGAGGAAAAGTTTCTTTGATCTCATTCACCTTTCTGGTAAATATTTCCCCTGCATTTTGGCTTTGTAATTTTGTACTGTTTTTGTTAGGACTTTTATGCTTTTAAGATAGTGGTTTTATATTTTATTCAGCCTTTTTTAGTTTGTTTTTTTTTTTTTTTTTTTTAAGTAGGAGGGTAGTCTGAATAATTAGGAAGCCAGTATTTAATTCAGTGCCTTCTGTCTCTTCTGCCTGGCTCAATTCCTCATCTCTGTGTGATTACTCACATGGGAGAAGACTTATCTCCACAAGAATAAGCAGTAGTTATAAGACACTGAATAGTCAGGGCAAAATGTTCTTCAGAAACATAAAGTAAGTCTAGTTCAACTACACAAAATGAATTTGGCAAAAATTTATATTACCAAGGAGAACTCAGTTCATCAATCTAAGGAATATAAGGAATCTCATTCAAATTGCTTCATAGTTTCAAGAACAAAGGAGAGATGCTTACTTTGGTACCAAGGACTGAATCCAAGGGCACTTTACCACTGAACCACATCCCCACCCGTTTTTATTTTTTTTTAATTTTGAGACAGGGTCTTGCTAAGTTGCTGAGGCTGGCCTCAAACTTGCAATCCTCCTACCTCAGCCTCCCAAGTCGCTGGAATTACAGGTGTGCGCCAGTGCACCCAACTGTTTTCTTTGCTTGTATGGAACTAAAGGATTCTTTTAAGGGTTCTCTCCACTGGTCTTCCACTAAAGGATTAGTTAGAATTGAAGATGACGTCACATTTCCACTTTCTAATCTCAGTGATTGTAGTTTTTAAATAAGCTTTCTCAACTCTTCTTCTCCTCCTCCCCTTTCTTTTTTCTTCTTATTTTTTTTATGGTGCTGGGAATGGAACTCAGAACCCTGCTCAGGCTAGGCAAGTACTCCAACATCGAGCTGCATCCCTATGCCCTCACAGTATTTTCAAAAACATTCTTAAGCCTCACAATTTATCCTTGACACTTTGTTAAATCTGCTATTTTCCCATCAAAACAGCAGATTCCAGTGGCCTCTTTCCTCCATATTTCCTCTTCTCAACCTTGGGTAGTTTCAATAGAACAAATATTAATGACAATGCTGCTTTTCATAAAAGCTGCCTGCTACTAGGTAGTTCTTGCCAACATATTTGTTTATGAAATGGGCACATCCATAGCAATATTTTACTCTAATGATGTTTTTCCTATTCTACCAGAAATGCAATCATTTTGGTGGATAGCCCTTAGTACAATAGAGTAAATATTAAGCTTTAACATTCTTTTGTGTTTGTGGTACTAGGAATGGAATCCAGTGCCTCACATATGCTAGGCAAGCACTCCGAGCTATACCCCCAGCCCTAGCTTTAACATTTGAAGTTGTATTTCAACTGGCTAAGAACCCTCAAGCTGAGGTTGTTTGAATACATCATTGACACACTGAATTTCTTATGAATAAGAAAGAGGGTAGTATTTGAAGAAACTTGGTTTTTAAAATTGAAAATCAGTACTCACTATCCAGCATGTATTCATTTATTATTTGATAGAAGCACAGGAGACATCTCAAAATATTGACTTTTTGAACAATCTGCATTAAACATGGCAATTTGAATGTTGAGAATGGATGTGAAATGGAGCAAGAGTATCTATAATAGTAGAAAGTATACCAGAAAGAGCGACAAAGGGAGGAAAGGAGACAGCTACTTCTTGGACAAAAAAGAAACAATTTGGTTAATGATGGCCACCTGCCTCCTTCTGTCCTCCAAGTTTGTAAGGACAATTAGTTGAGATTGTGGTAGGTTATGACATAGTAACTAATAATTCAAAATCTTACTGGTTTAACACAGCAAAGATTTATCCCTCAAAACCATCATATGCCTGAGGGCTGAAAATTCTAACATAAATCTATTTCTATGAGGCAGCTGAGCTGTCCAGGGTGAGGAAGGCTTCACCAACTAGTAATTGCACCATCTTAAACACATGGTTGTTTCAAACTTGATTAATGTAACACGGGACAAAAGAATTTGAGGATCTTGCAAAAGCAATTTAATATTCCATCCTAGAAGTGATACTTATCTCTTCAACCCATAGGTCATTGGCCAGACTTGCCAAATGGAGCTGCTCAGCTTCATGATGGTTAGAGAAGTATATTTTTCCATGTGTTTGGAAGGAGAGGAAAACCAGCCACAGATGAGCATTAAAAGTTTGTAGTACATGGTTGTGTGCCTCAGATTCTTTCCTTTTGTGCAAGATGTGTCATAAAGAATAAGTGAGTGTGTGATTTCTAATCACAGAACACAAACCTGTCAGATGTATGGCTGTGTTACATCATAGAGAGGAAGGAATCATTTGTCTTAGGCCCAACCTACTATTACTTCTGAAAGAAGGACATGTGGAATAACATCATCCTTTTAGGTTTTCATAAACTATTATGATACTGTGATGAAGTGAAGAATATTGTGATGGTCAACTTGGCTGGCTATGGTATATAGTCATTTGGTCAAAAACTAGTCTAGATGTTGCTATGAAGGTATATTTTAGATGTGATTAACATTTACAAACAGTTCACTCTATAATGTGGATGGACCTCATCCAATCACTTTCAAGTAATTAGCATTAAGCACAGAGACTGTTTCCTGAAGAAGAAAAAAATTCTGCCTCAAGACTATGACATAGACATTCTGCCTGAGTTTCCAGCCTGCTGGCTTTCTCTGCAGACTTTGGAACAACAACTCATACCTGAATTTCTAATCTGCTGGCCTGCTGTAAGAAGTTCAAACTTCTCAGTCACCACAATTGCATGAATCAACTCCTTAAAACTCTCTCTCTAGCTGGGTGTGGTGGCACACACCTTTAATCCCAGATGCTCAGGAGGTAGAGGAAGGAGGATCACGAGTTCAAAGCCAGCCTCAGCAACAGCGAGGCTCTAAACAACTCAGTGAGACCCTGTTTCTAAATAAAATACAAAATAGGGCTGTGGTTGTGGCTCAGTGGTTGAGTGTCCCTGAGTTCAATCCCTGGTACTCCAAAAACAAAAACAAAACTCTTTCTCTCTTTCTTTCATCTGTCTCTCTCAGCTCTCAGTTCCGTTTCCCTGAAGAATCTTGACCAATACAAACAGTATCTATTATTTTTTAAAATTTTTATTCTTTTTAGTTAAGTTTTCATGTATATAAGTTATCAAAAAATCTTTGTAACTAATAACCATGCTATGAGGTATTTTTTTTTTTGGGGGGGGGGGGTTACTGAGGATTGAACTCAGGGGCACTTGGGCACTGAGCCACATCCCCAGCCCTATTTTGTATTTTATTTGGAGAGTGGGTCTCACTGAGTTTCTTAGTGCCCAGCACTATGGGGTATTTTGAAAAATGATAAAATCCATTTTTAGTCTGACATCCTGTGTAGGTTCTCAGGGACAACTCCAGAAAGAGCCAGGGGGAAAGATTGCTGGAACCTTGGTAGGGAGAGAGGAGATTTATGAATGTTATAATCATAGGTTAACACTTCTAAAGGCTATTTGTAAAGGATATTGAGTGCATGCATTTAAGTAGAATCACAAAATTTGTCTGGCAAAAGATTAAGAATCTACCAGTTCATTGAGACAATAACTTTCTTATTAGAAGATTGCATGACATGTAACTCTGTCATGGGGGCTTATTTCTTCATAAAAATATATCTATATATTTTTCTTAGTAAGGCACACATATTTTGATTTATTACATGACCTCTAAGTCTTTTCTCTGTAATATGTATCATAAAAAAATTTGTATGTGGAAATGATATTGCCTTTCAAAATTTTGTTTGTTGCAAATTAACAACTTCATTTGAGAGAAGAAAAAAGTATTTTATAGACCGTTCTCATCTAGAGCCCAGGTTGAACAATGATTCTCAGAATTTAACATGTTTGCAGATGACGGGTGTGTGTGTGTGTGTGTGTGTGTGTGAAAATGCAGATTTGGATTCAGCAGACCTGGGGTGGGACAGGATTCCTTTCTTTCTTTTCTTTTCTTTCTTTCTTTTTTTTGATGATGAGTGAAAATTTTTATTAAGAATAAAAATGCACTATGTCTTGATAGAACAAAAATATATTTTATAGGGCTGGGGTTGTGGCTCAGTGGTAGAGCACTTGCCTTGCATGCTTGGCACTGGGTTCCATTCTCCTCAGCACCACATAAATAAGTAAAATAAAGGTATTGTGTCCGTCTACAACTAAACATTAAAAGATATATATATTATAGTTTTTACTGAGAACAATGGTTTTTTTTTCAGCTTTTTTTAGTTGTCGGTGGACACAATGCCTTTATTTTTACTTATTTATTTTTATGTGGTGCTGAGGATTGAACCCAGCACCTCACCTGCACTAAGCAAGTGCCACTGAGCCACAACCTCAGCCTTAAGAACAATGTTTTTTAATGAAAATTTTCCACATTTTTATTGCTGCATTTAATTGGGCATCAATGATGAATTTGTTGTTACATATTCATACACGCACAAAATATAACATTGTAATTTGGCCAATATCACTCCCTAGCACTTCCTTCCTTCCACCCCTTGGTCCCTTTCCTTTACTGATCTCCCTTTGATTTCTCCCTTAGATTTCCACCTTTGTTTTCCTTTCTCTACTCTAGCTTCCACATATGACAGAAAACACATGTCCCTTGATCTTCTGAGTTTGACTTATTTCACTTAACACAATGGTTTCTAGTTCTTTCCATTTACCTACAAATGCCATAATTTCATTCTTCTTTAAGGCTGAGTAATACTCCATTGTGTATACATACCACATTTTCTTTATGCATTCCTCTGTTGAAGGGCATCTAGGTTGGTTCTATAGCTTTAGCTATTGTGAATTGAGCTGCTATAAACACTGATGTGGCTGCATCACTGCAGTATGCTGATTTCAAGTCTTTTGGGTATAGAGTGAGGAATGGGATAGCTGGGTCACACGGTGGTTCCATTCCCAGTTTTCTGAGGAATCTCCATACTGCTTTCCAGAGTGGTTGCACTAATTTGCAGTCCCATCAGCAATGTATGAGTGTGCCTTTTCCCTACATCCGCGCCAACACTTATTATTTTGAAAAAGCTCTCAAGTGATGCCCATTCTGTGAGGCCCTGAACCACACTTTGAGCAGTGAGTCTTGGTGGTTTCCTCTATGCTTTTGATTCCAATCACCACTTATGCTGACAACTTCCACCTCTCTATTTTTCTATTGAATTCTCTGTTTTTTTTAAAGTTCCCTGCTGTTCCCAGCTTAGTAAATAGCACTATCCATTGCTTAAGTCAGAGACCTGAAAGTCACCCATGACCTCTCTTGTCAAATCTACTTTTAAAATACCTCAGAAATTCATCAGTTTTTCTCAGTATGTTATAACATCTGTTATCCTCTTCCAAGTCACCATCATCTTTTGTCTGTGTCACCACATGCCATCCTTTACTTAGGTTCCCTTCTATTCTTGCCCTTTTCCAATTCCTTCTTCTCAGTGCAACCAGATTTATCTTTCTAAGATGTAAAACTCTGCAAGATACACTCGGCTTACAATTCCTACTGCCATTAGGATAAAGTCCAAATTCTGATTCATGATGGTTGGGATTTAGAATGTCCCCCAAAGGCCTGTGTGTTAAAAGCTTGGTACTCAGGTTGGTGCTATTAGGAGGTGGTGGAACCTTTAAGGGGTGGAGCCTAGTAGGAGGTATTTGGTCATTGGGGGCATGCCCTCAAAGGGGATTGTGGGACTTGAGCCCCTTTTCCTCTTTCTTTCTTGCCTCAGCCATGAGGTGAGGAGATTTCTCTACCACAAGCACTTCGACCATGATGTGCTGCCTCACTACAGGCCCTAAAGCAATAGGCCAACTGACTATGGGTGGAAACTATGAGCCAAAATAAACCTTTCCTATTTTTAAGTTATTTCTCATTGCCCTATTGCATCCTTAAGATCCTGCTGTGCATTATTTTTCCAGTTGTTCAATTGTGGTTTTTATCTCCATGCTTTTGCACATTCTGTTTAATCTGCCCCAATATTCTTTCTCCGACTCATTCATCAGGAAAAATCCCATCATCCTTCAAGCTTCAGCTTATACGTCACCAAAATCTCTCCCTGAGCCTCCTAAATTGTGCTGGGATCCCCACCTTTGTGCTCCCATAGCCCTCTGTATTTCTCCTGTTGTTAGACTAACTTCATGGTATCATAATTAACAGTTGTCTCCCTTACTAGAACATGAACTCTATAAAGGCAAGGAACTTAGCTGTCTTGTCCAATGCCCAGCACATGATTTAGCAAAACATTTGTGAATGAATGCCTAAGTAATGAATGAATGTCAGATATTGGTGTCAGGATTCTCCTGATGCCTAGACCTCTAATGAAATGCCTGTTTTTTTCTTGGGAAGGAACTTTTACCTATCTTGTTTGATTTGCCCAGACATGCAGCCCAACTTTCCATATATAACCAGGACAAAGTAGCCAAGTGAAGGTGTTGAAGGATGGGGCAGTTTTTCCTGATGGATTAGTGATATTGCCTGAATAGTTGAAGGCTGCCTTTTCTTTTTAAGAGGTGGGTTCTCACTGCCCAGGCTGACCTTGAACTCTTCGATTCAAGTGATTCTCCTGCATCAGCCTCTAGAATAGCTGGGACTACATGCACCACCATGCCTGACTTGAGGGCTGTTTTATTTCATATTTGTAATTGCAATTGTTCTTTATATCATCTCTTTCTCAAGTGAAGTATAAATTTCCTGAGAATCTGTGTCATGTTTTCTACCACATTTGGAGAGCATCAGTTTGCTGGCTTTTTTCTGGATCATTGTAAGCAGCTGCCCCAGGGATGGCTTGACAGTTTGTGTGCAGGAAGACGGAAGGTGCTGTTTGCTTTTTTGTTTTGTGGTCTGGGGATTGAACCCAGGGCCCTCTACCATTGAATGATATCCCCAGCCTTTTTTCATTTTTTTATTTAGAGACAGTGTCTCACGAAGTTGATGAGACTGATCTTGAACTTGCCATCCTCCTGCCTTAGCCTCCTGAGTTGCTGGGATTACAGTGTGTGCCACTGTGCCAGGCTGAGATTAAAGGCATTTTATAGCTCATCTTTTCAGAGGTGGCAAAGTTTGGCTGTGCATTGTTGCAGATTATTTTGAGGCTTATTGGTAAAGCTAACAGGACTAGAAGTATGCTCTGACCTTTGGTTTATCAAAATGTGCAATATACCACTGGATGAAGGCATCCCTATACACTAATACTGGATTTTTTAAAAATATTTTTTTTAGTTATACATGGACACAATACCTTTATTTTATTTGTTTATTTTTAAAATTTCTTTAGTTGTAGATGGATACAATATCTTTATTTTATTTATTTATTTTTATGTGTTGCTGGGGATTGAACCCAGTGCCTCATGCATGCAAGGCAAGCACTCTACCACTGAGCCACAACCCCAGCCCAATTTGTTTATTTTTATGTAGTGCTGAGGAACGAATCCAGGGCCTCACAAGTGCTAGGCAAGTGCTCTACCACTGAGCTACAACCACAGCCCAATACTGGATTTTTTATCACAATATTGCTGTTAGAATAACATTTCTTCTCAGGCCTTTATTACTTGTTTTAATATGTAAATATGGCAACTACTGAGTTTTGTTGGAAAATCAAATCAGCCACTTCTAAAAGGCAAATGTACAGTTTTATATCTGGGAGAAGAAATTACTTGTGTCTTATCCTTAAGGGAAAATTTATAAATCTGTATAATTAATGTCACAGTTTTTATTTAACTATTTTAGTTTTCTCTTTTGGGGGTTTGATCTACCATGAACTTCTTACATCTCAGTCTACTGATCCCATGGATTGATTTATATGTCATATCTGAGAAACACAGAGATAGACAAGGTATGGTAAAAATTCAAAGGTATAAATGATAAGACTTAACCTATGGTTCAACACAAAGGTTGCAGAATTCTCAGTTAAATTATCTGTAAATAAACATTTAGGGGCTGGGGATGTGGCTCAAGTGGTAGCGCACTTGCCTGGCATGCGTGCGGCCCGGGTTCGATCCTCATGCACCACATACAAACAAAGATGTTGTGTCCGCCGATACTTGAAAAATAAATATTAAAAAATTTAAAAAAAAATAAAAAAAATAAACATTTAGATGTATTAAAAAAAGTCAAAGTTGTAAAGAGATAGTGAGCTGAATCCTTTATAAATTATAAATAATTCATGCACTGATGAATAATTAACATGTACTTGGTCTGATTTAATAATTTGCATTCTTCATATTGGACCTTTCTAAGATCAAGCACAATAATATTGAGTGATCACCTCTCCGTGTGATTTTTTTGTAGGCCCATCCATCCATTCTCCAATATATACTGTTATAAACCAATGATGTAGACATTAGTGCTATTCTCCACATTTTTCTGGTTCTTCTTGGACATATGTTAAGATTTCGCTTCCTGGCCTCTTTGAGGTTGGGTGTGACCATATAAATTGTGAGTGGTAATGATATGTCACTTTTAAGGCAGATAATCTAGCTACCAACGTGAAACCTTCCATTGGTTTGATTTCACATTGCTTTTTCTTTGTATCTTTGTATGGTTGGATCCATGCTTGATCATGATGAGCTATACCTATTGCGATGTGTGATGCACTTGCATGATTAAGAAATAAATCTTTATTATTTTTAAGTCACTTAGACTTGAAGGTTATTACTCCAGCAGACCCTAGATTATCCAGATTGATATACTAGGTATATAATGGGTCATTCTTTTTGTCCCACAAGGGGTTCCTTGTTTCCATACAAAGGAGAAATCACGATGTTAATCTTTTAAAGTCTGCTATGCTAGAGGAGGCATCCGTTAATCTCAAGTTTCCCTCTAAGGCTAAGTGATGGCTTCCTGTAATAACTTAGTTGGGAAGGAGTGGTGTTCCCTCAATCCTGTAACTAGAGTCCTAGAAGGTAACCTGAAAGCTGATAGTATTCCCTTCCAGAAACCTTCCAATCAGATCTCTTTCAGACCAAAGGCATATTGCATGTAGGTTTTAGGAAACAAAAATTTGAGGGTTATCAGAGATATGCTTTTCTTGGTGACTATTCTGCTAACAGAAACTGAACCCTTGGTCAATGGGTGACCACCTAACTCAAGGTGAGCTAATCAGAATTCTCCAGATTTTTTCCTATTAATATAGGATACAATATATAGAGACATAATCCCAGATTTGTTGAAAGCCTTCTTCTTTGCCCTATGTCAGAAATGGATGGCAAGAGGTAGAAAAGTAAACATTTCAAGAGAGGTAGCAATGAGAAATGAAGATCTAGAAATGGCAAATGAGAGTGAGCTAGTGGTATTTGTGTCCCTCATCCAGTTGTCACTGAGACCAACTGCATTGCTGACATTTTTACATTTTTGTTTCTTGGATCAGTAAAAGGACTCTTCCATCCTCACCATTTATTTGGATTGAACTAGCTCTATTTGAATTTCAGCCACTTAAAACTAAATGAATCCTGATTAATAAAGTGATTTAAGCAACTCTTTTTTATAAGCCTTTATTTTATTTATTTTTATGTGTTGCTGAGAATCAACCCCAGTGCCTCACATGCTAGGTAAGTGCTCTATCACTGAGCCACAACCCCAGCCCCAGCAACTATTTTTCTTATTATTATCTTATTGTGATTTTTAAATTTTTTTTCATGGTACTAAGGATTGAACCCAGGGATACTTCCCCAATCAGTTATATCTCTAGTCCTTTTTTACTTTGTATTTTGAGATAAGGTCTTGCTAAGTTGCTAAGGCTGGCCTGAAACTTGTGATCCTCCTGCCTCAGCCTCTCAAGCAGCTGGGATTACAGGTTTATTGTGATTTTTATTTCAGTGTTTCCCAACTCATGACATAAATGGAAAATGATAATATTTGTATGTCATGTGGTAATAAGCTGGAGGGGACTTATGAGTGTGTATATGGGACTCATTGACAATATTCATTGATTTTTTTGTATCATATAACTACAATAAAAAATAAAGATTGGGGCTGGGGTTGTGGCTCAGCAATAGAGCACTCGCCTCGCATGTGCAAGACCCTGGGTTCGATCCTGAGTGCCACATAAAAATAAAGGTATTATGTCCAACTACAACTAAAAAATAAATGCTTGAAAAATAAATATTAAATATTTTAAAGAAGTTAAAATATGTGTTAAGCTTATAAATATCTTCAAAAATGTTTAAAGGAAATAAGCTAAAGTTTTTCATTAATCAAGTGATGTGATTGAATTGATTATAAACTACTCCCTACTGATATTGTAATGATGACTCTGAATCCTTCATTGTCACTATTGATTTAAAAAAAAAAAAAAAACAAAACTTGGTTCCTACAAGTAGGTGATGAAAAAAATTAAACCATGTTTATAATCATTTCAAAATTTACAATAGTTGAAATTATATTTATTCATTTTTTGTAGTACTAAGGATGGAACCCAGGACCTTGCACATGCTAGGCAAATGCAAGACCATTGAGCTAAATGCTCAACTTGAAATTATATTTAAAGTGTCTAAGGCCGGGGTGTAAGTCAATGGTAGAGCACATGCCTAGCATACACAAGGCCCTGGGTCCCATCCCCAGCACTGCAAAAAATAAATAAGTCTAATAGCTCTTCATTATCTCTCCTTGGTGAGTATTATGATGACTTATCTTGTGGTGATACAGATAGATTCCAAATCTAACTGAATTTTCACATCAAGCACATATTTTAAAGTAATCATTATGCTATAATTTGCAGAACATACATGTAGTGACCATGTAGCTAACTTGGATGCTGCTTAAAGGGCATATCAGCAACAAACTGATGTAAGTATATGACATATATGAAGGTACAGATTTGGGGCTGGGACTCACAGCTGTTTCTCTCTTCACTCCCTCCCTTAGCCTCAAATATATGTCCTGCTGGCTGGTCACTTCCAATATATATTCAGCATGAAACAGTGGGGCACCCAGGACCAAGAGTGCCTTCAGTGTTGGCTGGCTGTGGAGACTGGAGGGTCAAATTCTACATTCTGTTCTACAGAGTCTGCCCTCTGAAAAATGCCTGACTAGGTTGTTAGCAGCTGTTGGTGACTCACATGGGAACTGTGGCTCTCTGGACCTCTGCCTAACTGTCCCAAATCCTGGGAGAATCAATAATTCTTGCTCTACTTAAAATCCACTGGCAGCACTCAAGTGGGTCAAAGTCCATCATTTGGGAAGCTCTGTTTTAAAATTCAGTCTTTCACTAGAAGTACACAAGGGGATGGGGTAAGGTCTCATCATTCTCAGCCTTTATAATTGGGGTGTCGCACTTGCACTCACACTCTTTCCAAAGTCCTTCCAATATTGGTTCTGTAGTCTCCCCACCCTCCATTTCCACCCTCTTCCATATATATATATATATATATATATATATATATATATATATATATATATGTGTGTGTGTGTGTGTGTGTGTGTGTGTGTGTGTGTGAGAGAGAGAGAGAGAGAGAGAGGGGTCATTTCCAGAGTGTTCTTTTTTCTTTATCCGGATGCAGATGGAAGCTTGCCACTACCCAGGCTTGGCAGGCTTTGGGGCTGAGGCTTGTGGTTGATGTGGCTTGCCATTCCTTCTGCAGCTGCCCTTGATACCTCAAGAAGCTTCTGCTATGCTAGTCACCCATCAGCCTCAGGAATGAGGCTGGATTGCTGTACTCCTAGCAATGCCATGTTGTAGCAACACCAACAACAGCTGAGGAAAATAGAATTCCTGTGTGGACTGAGCAGGCTTCCACTTTTCTCTCCTCAAGGCAACAGAAGGCTGTACTGACCCTTTCAACTGGGTATTTGCCCCGAGACTCATATAACTCTTGTGAGATGGAGCACCCTGGGAAGGGAAGCATATTCTAATGATACTTCACATGAGGGGCTAGGAATAAAGTAATCAAAATTTAATTGTTTTACTTCAAGCTAGATAGGTGGTGTGCTTGTGTGTGTGCATGAATGTGTATATATATATATATATATATATATATATATATATATAAAATATGTATGTATATGATATATGTATACAGTTTTGTACTTCACATTTGTTCTTTTCCAAAATGTAATAGCCTCAAGTAGTTATTGGCTTCTAGTACCACTACCCTTAAGATAGATGTGATGACATATTGAAGCAGTGAACCAATGTGGGCTGTCCTCTCTATTAATCTTGTCTGTTATGAACTTTACCATTAATCCTGCCATTGCAAACCTCGCTTTCCTCAGGAAATCCTCTGCTAATCCCTGTTCTGGCAGCTGCTTTAATCCTGAATGCCTTTGGCAAAGTAGAACAAAATTCCCAAGTTTTCTCATATTCATTCAAATTTATAGAATTTATATCCACCAGTTGATCACTGAATTTGCTGGTGTTCCTTTTCCTGTGTGTCTGGTCTGCTTGGGGAACATGAAGAAAAGAATTCAAGTACAAAAGAATGTTGCAACCAAGGTCAAGGCCCTGGGAGTTGCCTATTTTTCTTCTCTGTAGAATTATAAATATCAGTTAGGTCATGTAACTGCTGCCTGGGTTAACAGCCAAGTTACTGTCTACCATCAGCTGTCCTGGCATTTCAGCTGATCAATCTCCTTGTTCATTTCTTTTTAACTCTCATACTTCCTCTTCTATGCTTCCTTAAGCATTGTAGGCACCAAAGTACAGATCACCCTGGTTACTTCTGTCTTTCCCACCATACTAAAAACTCCATGAGGATACAGCCTATGTCCGCCTGTTTTCCACTGTAATCCCCAACACCTCACCCACCATCTGCCTGGTATAGAGTCAGCAGTCAATAAATATTTATTGCATGAATGAAGCAAACTATTTGCATTCATGACCTGAGAATTTTTTCTTTTTCCTAAGTTCTAGTTTCCTATCTATAAACTGAGGGATACACACACACACACACACACACACACACACACACATGTATATGTATATATACGTAAACACACATATATATTCATTCTCCAAGGTACTTTTTAAACAATTTTTTAATTAACACATAATTGTATGTATTTATGGAGTACAGTATGATGTTTCAATACATGTATATATTGTGCAATGATCAAATCAGGATATTTAAGTTATTCATCATCTCAAACATTTATCCTTTCTTTGTAGTCAGAATATTGAAATTACTCTCTTCTATCTATTTTGAAATATACATTTTTTGGTATCATGGATTGAAACTAGGGGCACTCAACTGCTGAGCCAACATCCCCAGCCTTTTTTTTTTTTTTTTTTCATATTTAGAGACATGGTTTTGCTACGTTGCTTAGAGCCTCAATAAGTTGCTAAAGCTGGCCTTAAACTTGAAATCCTCCTGCCTCAGCCTCCTGAATCACCGGGATTACAGTGATTATAGTGTGTGCCACCGTGCCCAACACAATACAACATTATTAATTATAAACCACCCTGTCAAGATCCTTTAATTTCTGACATTTTGTGGTTTACTTTCCTCAAACCTCAATCCCATTCCCAGTAACATTTCTCATAGATGACATCACCTTTCTTTGATGATAACAAAACTGCCCAAAGTGGGATTTTGTGATATATCCTGTCCATTTCTAAATTATTTTGCAGAGCTACCTCATCTAATGCCTACTACTTCTTTTTCCAAAGAAAATTTTCCCTTCCATTCAAAGCTCGCCCTTCCATCCAACTCCCTCCCTTCCTCTCCCCTCTGATCTCTGAAATCTTACTTTCATCATCCATTCATTCTATAAACATTTTTTGAGCATCTACTATGTACCAGACATGATGCTTAATTTTAGTCCTGTAAAACTCATTTTGGACACCTGGCCCCTGGAACTGTATGGGAATAAATTTGTATTGTTTTAAGCCTCTAACCTTATGATTATTTATTATAGTAGCAAGAGGAATCTAATATATTCTCCTATCTCAGAGTTGCTAGATACTTTTAAGTCTATCACCATAATTTCTTCCAAATTCATTCTCCCCTCACCATCTCTGCCACTACTGCCCTAGTTCAAGATTTCATCGCTTTATGGAGTAGTATTAAAAATAGTTTCTTAGGGAATCTCCATGTCTTCAGTTACTTCTCCAATTCACATACCAGAGTGATTGTGAGATATTATTTTACCCCAATAAGAATGGCTATTATCAAAAAGACAAAAGAATAATTGCTGGCAGGGATGTGGAGAAAGGGGAATCTTTGCAAAATATTGGTAAGAATGTAAATTAGTATAGTAATTATAGTACACAGTATGGGGCTTCCTTTAAAAATAGCTGGGTGCAGTGGCGAATGCCTGTGATCCCAGTAGCTTGGGAGGATCGTGAGTTCAAAGCCAGCCCCAGCAAAAAGCGAGATGCTAAGCCACTCAATGAGATCCTGTCTCTAAGTAAAATACAAAATAGGGCTGGGATGTGGCTCAGTGGTCAAGTGCCCCTGAGTTCAATCCCCAGTTCGCCACCCCCCCAAAAAAATTAGAAATAAAACTACCATAAAATCAGTAATCCCACTCCTGTGTATATGTCCAAAAGAAATAAAATTAGTATGTGGAAAACACATCTGCACTCCCATATCCATTTCTGTACTATTTATAATAGCCAAGAAATGGAAATGACCTAAGTATCCATCAACTGATGAATGGATGAACAAAAACCAACTGCCGAATGATTTCTCAGATTTAAGGATGCTGATCCATAATATGCTGTGGGGACGGGGGTGGGGTGGGGCGGGGATTAAATGAACTCTAGCTAAGGCAAAGGGGAAAAGGGCAGGGAGGAGGTATAGGGGTAGGAAAGACAGTGGCATGTGATGGTCATCATTACCCTAAGTACACATATGAAGACACAAAGGATGTGACTCAACTTTGTGTACAACCAGAGATATGAAAAATTGTGCTCTCTATGTGTAATATGAATTGTAATGCATTCTGCTGTCATACATAACAAATCAAAATTAAAAAAAGAACATGTGGTCCATAAACACAATGGAATACTTACTATTCAGTCATGAAAAGAATGAAATACTGTCATTTGTGACAACATGGATGGAACTGAAGATATTTAGGTTAAGTAGAGCAAGTTGGTCATAGAAAAGTACTGCATGACCTCACTCATGTAGAATCTAAAAAAGTTGATCTCATAGACGTTGAGAGAAGAATGGTGGTTACTAGAGGCTGGGGAGTATAGCAGGAAGGGCGGAATGGGCAGAGGAATGGGTTGATCAATGAGTACTAAGTTAAGAGATTCTGGTGTGCTATATTGCATGGTAGGGTAACCATAGGTAACAGTAAGTGCTATAATTTTCAAAAAGGAGAAGAAAGGGTTTTGAAAGTTTTTGGCATAAAGAAATGATAAATGTTTGAAGAGGTAAATATGTTCAACTTGATTTAAGCATTACACAATATACATGTGCACTGAAACATTGCATGATACTCCACTAATATATACAGGTTTTATGTTTTTATATATCAGTTAAAAAGGATTTAAATTGGGGGGCTGGGGATGTGGCTCAAGCGGTAGCACGCTCTCCTGGCATGCGTGCGGCCCGGGTTCGAGCCTCAGCACCACATACAAACAAAGATGTTGTGTCTGCTGAGAACTAAAAAAATAAATATTAAAATTCTCTCTCTCTCTCTCTCTCTCTCTCTCTCTCTCTCTCTCTCTCTCTCTTTAAAAAAAAAGGATTTAAATTAGAAAATGAATGAATACCAGAGGCAACAAGAATTGATATGGATTTTGGTCCAGACTTATGGTTTCCAATTTGTCCTTGTTCTACAATTCTTCCCTTGCCACTGCCTGCTCTGTAGACTTCAAGCTTGAAAATCAGATGCAAAGATAACAATTTTGTAGAGAAACAGACATTGTTTAACTGGTGCCCACAATTGCATAATGTTAAATCTCTGCCACAAATACTTTATTATATATAAATATAACACTTATTTATATATCTTTTACTTTTTTATATAAGTAAATTAGAAATAAGTTTGTGATAACTAGGTGTGGTGGTTATGCTGGTAATCCCAGCTATTCAAGAGGCTGAGGCAGGAGGATCACAAATTCGATGTCAGCTTCAGCAACATAGGCCTCAGCAACTTAGTGAGACTGTCTCAAGATAAAAAATAAAAAGGGCTAGGGGTGTGGCTCAGTGGGAAAGCACCCGGGGTTCAATCCCCACTATCCCTCCCACCTCCCCCAAAAGGAAGGTTTGTGATAAAACTTATTGGGTCTGCTTTCTTTTAATTAAACTTTCACTGATATACTCCCCTAGCTGGGTCATTTGCCAGGGCATTGTTCAGTCCCTTAGGTACAGCCTCAGTGTGTCTAGGCTCCAAGACTTGCCCTTTCCTCAGGTCATAAGGAAGTCAGTACATTGAGACTCTTTCTCAGGTCACCCTAACAGCTAGGCCATCCTTGAGTTCAGGTCTTAATTCTGATAACAAGGTAGCTGCTTTCTTGAGGTGTAGTCTCCCGCAAGCTCCTGTTCTGATCACTGGGGCCTGAGTAATGAACACTTTTGCTTGTATGTTCTCACATAAAGAACTGGGAGGCCAGAAACCAGAGAAACTTCTAAGCAAGAATTCATAAGTCACCTCTTCAAAGGACTATCATTAGATTACATAACTCCCATCTTCAGTCCTTGAGTGTCTTCATGTGAGTCAGATTCATAGGAGAGGAAGTCCAATTGGTGTATCTTCAGTCACTTGCTCATTCTTGTGTTTAAGGAGGTGGGGGCTAGTGATTGAAAGTACCATAGGATCATAAGAAATTCAGGGGAGGAAGGTTCTGGGTGAACAAGAGTGAGATGCTCACCACATGCCTGACAGCTTAACTTTATCCACAGTAGCTTCAACACAACCCACAGTTTCACTTTTTCCCAATTATTTCTATCCTACCACAGGGGGGTCTAGCAAATTCCCTAGTGTGGTCCTTCCCAGTGCTGTTTGTGGATTATGTTCTGCTGGGTTCTAAGGTATTCTGCCATTTGGAGTGACATAGAATAAGTCAATCCTTCTACACAGAACTCATTTCAAGAATTTAAAACAAGCTTCAAACTCTGCTTGACCTCTTCCTTTCCCTCTATCTTGGAGCCATCTCAGAACCATCTCTTTTTCAGGCTAAACAATATTTCCCACTTTCCTCAGCTGTTTCTTGTGTTTCATGTTCCACTTGAGTCAGCTCTTTGAGGACAGGAACTGTATCTGGGGTCATGACACAGAATAGATGTTTAGTAATTTACCCATTTACACGATTTCTAAATGAATCACCATCCTTGTCAGCCTTAGGAATGCAGTCAGTTTGGCACTGTGTGCATTAGTATAAACGAACTGGTGCAGAAGAGATAAGGCTGATCACTTCTTTGGCCAGGGTACTATGCTTGTCTGGATTCAGCGTAGTGAACTCAGACCACGTTTAGGAATGTGATAGCAATAGTTCTATGATGACTGCTGAGCTCACTTCTACCTAGAGCTTCACTAACTCTACAAAATAGTCTAAAAGCTCCTGTGAGTGGGTTTTCATGAAGCTGTTTCAGGAGGATATACTAGCAGCAAACCAGTAGAGTCTTTGAAGAAAAGCACCGTAGCCCTCATCAGCATATCTGCATGGATAGGCTGTCAAGGGGGGATGTTGGTTATAGAGAACTTGGAAAAAATGATTAAGAATATAACAAAACCCCACAGTTCCACCATTCAGAGGAAACCACTGTTAATGCTTAATGCTTTGTTTACAATAGTTTATATCCTTCCAAGATTGAATTCTGACTCTGCCAATGCTTGGACTTTGGGCAAGTCTAACTTTTCCTGGCCTCGGTTTTCCTATCTAAATTACAAAAATAATAATGCCAGTCTAGCCAGGGTGTGGAGGAGATCTGACAAGATCATCTATGTGAAGCACTTTGCCCATAGTTACTCTCAAAATTATAACTATTATTATTTTGCCAGGTTATTCCATTTCCAAATAACAGCCCTAAGCACTCTTCTGATCTTTTTCATGATGCTTTCCTTCTTACAAAAATGAATTGATATTTGGAGAAGAATAACTAGCACAGAGGTAAAGTGCCCTCTCATCACTTCATATTAAATGTGCATGATAACCATATAACTTATGACTGGTGATTTTAACCTTGGCCAATTGGTTTCACCTTGGTAAAGTTCCTGTTTTCCCCTCTCCATAAAGTATACAAAACTCTGTACTATGTTTGCAAGTTTTCTGGAAATTAAAATCATTCCAAAATAAGTGTTTTTGAAAATATGAAAAAAAATGAATGGGCTTATAGTTGGAACAAGAAGGCCTCAGTTGATGGTTATTGTGAATGTGGGTTAATTGTACTATTGTGTGTGTATGTGTGTGTGTGTGTGTGTGTGTGTGTGTTTGTGAATTTTCTATGATAATTTGTTTTGGGCACTAGGGATAGAACCTAGGGGTGCTCAACCACTGAGCCACATCCCCAGAATTTTTATTTATTATTTTGAGACAGGGTCTTACTAAGTTACTTAGGGTCTTGCTAAGTTGCTGAGGCTGGCTTTGAACTTGCAATTCTCCTGCCTTAGCCTCCCTAGTCACTGAGATTACAGGCATGGGCTACTGCATCCAGCCATGATTAGATGTTTGTTAAAAAAAGAGAGAGGTGGGGAGAGAGAGAGGAGTAGAAGGAGGAGGAGGAGGGAGAGGGGAAGGATAAGGAAGAGAAGGAGAAGGAAAGAAATCCTAGATTCAGGGCTGGGGCTATAGCTCAGTGGTAGAGCTCTTACCTACCATGTGTAAAGCACTGGGTTTGATCCTTAACACTGCATAAAGGCATGCTGTCCATCTACAACTATTAAAAAAAGAAACCCTAGATTCATATTTTCCCCAATCTCTTGACATAAACTTGGTTTCTACAGTTTGGGAACTTGCAGGTTGGGCTTGAAAGTATATTGTGGGGCCCATTAGTAATGGCATTTTGAGATGCAACTATGTGACATGAGTCATTAGTTTGGGGTCACACAGTTTGTGGACAATGAAGTGAATGAATGCCTTTGCCCTTCAATGTCATAAAACCTATGGGACATGGTGGGAGCAATACAGAAGTCTGCACAGAGAAGCTAATGTGGTAGTGACCTGACAACACTTGAGTATTTTTGGGGATGAAAACCCTCAGGTACTACCTTTGCTGATATTCTGCCTCTGTTTCATCCTGTGAGCTTCTGTCTACCAGCTCATGAGAGTCAATTGTTAACTTTTCAAGAATTTGTGAGCCAGATGACATCACTGCTATGGTTTGAATCTGGAATGTCCCCCAAAGAACCATGTGTTAAGAGATTTTCCCCCAGAGTGGCACTATCAAGAAGTCATGGAATATTTAAGAGGTGGGCCCCATGGAATGAAGTTGTCACTGGGGATATGCCTTTGGAGGGAATTTTGGGCCCCTTCCTGTCTCTCTTTGTTTTCTAGCCACTGTGAGGTGAACAGGCATGCTCTGCCATGTGTTTCCACTATGCATTGTGCTGCGGCTCAATGCAAAGGGCTAAACAATCATGGATTGAAACCTCTGAAATCATGAGCCAAAATAAACCTTTCTTTATTTTAAGTTGATTTTCTCAGATATGTTGTCACAGTGACAGAAGATGACTAACACAGCCACACTAAGAACTTACAATATGCTGTGATAGATATATTTATATGTCTTAAATACACAAAAACTATAAATCAGATATTATTTTGTTCTGAAGAGCTGGTTATTAAATATTTATCAGTGCACCACTGACCATACCATTCTGAAAAATTCCCTCTTTATTCTTATTAGCAAGAGTTGGACTCCACTACCTTTGTTGTAGCTTCTTCAAATAAAACAATTAGTAATAAGTATACCTTGCAGAGAAAGACAGATTGTAGCTGCTGTTGGTTCTAAGTGCTAAATGTGGCATGGGACTCTTTTTAAGTCAATGACTCCACAGATACCAATAAAGTGCTTAATTTCTTTTCTAATTGTCAAACAGATTTTTGGGGAATTCTAAGTGACAGGTACCAGTACTGGAGGTCTCAGAGAAGACAAAAGCTGCCACAGCATCTTCTTGAACACTTACAACCTGACACATGTCAGGGTCTCATAATAAGACTTCTCTTCTCAACTGTTTACTGATATGGAGGCCTGGATGAGCCACAACTGACCTCTTACAGATTCCTCAGAGTTAGTAGTTCATTGATTTCCACTGTCATTTTAAAAGTTTCCTCTGGTTTTGGAACTCCTTTTTCCTATAGCATTAAAGAAACCTAGATTGTACCTTTAACTCTGTGACTAACTTAGTTCATCAGCTTGGGCAAGTCTCACCTCTTAAAATTGTGATCTAAATTTAGTCAGGCTCTGGCATTCTCTAACTATGCTTGTTTTTAATCATTGTTGTTGCTGGAGTGAGTGAGGGGGCTACTACTGTTCTATCCCAATTTTCTTTAAAAAAAACACTTTTATTAAACAACTTTTTTTTAATCAGTTGACTTTTTTTTTTTTTTTTAGCTAGATGAATTTACTCTTGTTCCAAAGCTTCAAAAAACACGAAGTAAAATAGGCATAGTGATGCATGCCTGTAATCCCAGCAGCTCAGGAGGCTGAGACAGGAAGATTTTGAGTTCAAAGCCAGCCTCAGCAAAAGCGAGGAACTAAGCAACTCAGTGAGACCCTGTCTCTAAATAAATACAAACTAGGGCTGGGGATGTGGTTAAGTGGTTGAATACCCCTGGGTTCAACCCCTGGTACAAAACAAAACAAAACAAACAAACAAAAAATACATAGTAAAAATTGTAGAATCCCTCATCCCTTCCCCATTCCTATTTCTCTTCCCAGAGTTAGCTATAGTTATTAGTTTGTGTGTTCCCTTCCAGTTATTTTAAAATATACATATATATATATATATATATTCATAAATACATATACATGAATATACTACACACACACACACACACACACACACACACACACACGTATAAATGGGATCGTTCTTGGATCTTTGCTCATGACTTGCTCTCTTAGGCTAAATCTGAGGAAAATGAGCCAAAGAATACTGGAGGTGGGGAATTCATCTCCAACTTCCCACTTCCTTCTATGTGGTTGCCAGAAATATTTATGTCTGATTATACCCTCCCTCCAAGTCTGAAACCCCCCCAACATTATAAGAACATTTGTTCTCCCCATCTCAGATTTGAGTAGAGGAAAAGCCAGTTTCCCACAACAGAAGGCTGAAATTTCTGTTGACACAGGATGTACATTGCAGGGTTTTGTGGTACCATAATTTATTTACTCCCTAAGTACCCCGCTTGTTTCCAGATTTTCATTATAAAATCTTGCAAAAGACATTCCTGTAAGTATACCTTTATGCATGTATGTATGTGTCCAAAGTTAATTTCCTTACAGTAGATAGACTTAATGAGTTGAAAGGAATTCACACTGAAAATTTTGAGGAACTCTGCAAATTGAACAATTGTACAAAGTGCTTACTTTACCATCAATAGCATGAGTGCCTATTTTCTCACACATTATTGATACTAGATATTCTCAATCTTTTTAATTTTTGCTAATCTGATGGATTAAGAGTAATATCATTTCAGTTGGTATTTCACTAAAAACTGGTAGGTTAAAGAGCTATTTTTGACAATTGATCACCTTTTTTTTCTTTCTTTTTCCTTTGTGGTTCTAGGGATAGAACCTAGGGCCTTACACATGCTAGGCAAGTATTCTGTCAGTGAGCTGTATCCACAACTCTTAGAAATTGCCCAGACTGCTTTAAACTTGAAATCTTCCTGACTCAGTCTCCTGAGTAGCTGGGATGACTGGCATATACCACCACACCTAGTAACTTTTTTTTTTTTTTAGGAACAGCCTGAATCATCAATGAAATGACAGAATGGAAAACTCTAAAAGTCATCTCTCCACAAAAACAATAAAGTTACCAAAACTATCAGTATCAACTTTTTTAAAATATTTTTTTAATTGTAGTCAGACACAATACCTTTGTTTTATTTATTTATTCTTTAGTGTGGTGCTGAGGATGGAACCCAGGGCCTCGCAAGTTCTAGGTGAGCGCTGTACCTACCGCTGAGCTACAACCCCAGCCCAGTATCAACTTTTTCAGAACTCTTAAAACTAATAAAAAGCTTGGGCTGGGATTGTGGCTCAGTGGTAGAGTGCTCCCCTAGCACAGGCAGGACCCAGGTTCGATCCTCAGCACCACATAAAAATAAAGTCAGTGTTGTGTCCATCTACCCCTAAAAAATAAATATTAAAAAAAAAGAGTTTAAAAAAAAAAGCTTATAGCAACAAGGGGAATGCTTAATTAAGAAAATATATCTGAATACCCTGAAAGTAAGAAAGCTTTGTAGCACTTAAACTTACTGTGGTATTGTCCCCTACCCCCTTGATTGGCAGTGGCTTTGAAGAGTATAGACCTCATTCCAGGTACAGATACCAAATACTGGAGGGAGTAGAATAGACCTTACTCTCAAAGAATTTTGGTTGATCATTTTGACCTGACTGGTGACTTCCTTGAAGACTGGCTAAAAGGATTTGCCTTTATTTTACCTAACTTGTAATTCTCCCAGAGATGAGATGGCTATACTGGGGTGTTGGGTGAAAACATTTAAAAATTTAAACATTTAAACATTTTTAAATATTTATATTTTCCTCACATAAAACAGGAGATAACAGTGGAGGCAAACCATAGAAAACTGAAAAGTTTGGGAGAAGAGGCTGAGAGGTGAGATGCTTTGGGGATTAAAGGCTTTGAAAAGCTTTTTCACATTTTTGGGACTCTAGATGACCACATATATGATCAGGGCTATGCACACACTCAGGAGAGATCTGAGAAGGCCATAAGATATCCCTTCTAACTCACCTCTAGGCTCTTCAAAATCAGGTAGTAAAAGATCAGGCAGAGTAGAAAGCCATATGAATATTAAAAGTATACCTCAGGCCAGGCGTGGTAATGCATACCTGTAATCCCAGTGATTTGGGAGGCTGAGGTAGGAGGATCACAAATTTGAGGCCAGCCTCAGCAACTTAGCAAGGTTCTAAGCAATTTAGTTAGATCCCCTCAAAATAACAAAGAAAAAAATTGGGATGTAGTTGGGATATAGCTCAGTGGTAAAATACCCCTGTGTTCAATCCTCAGTACAAAAAAAAAAAAAAAAAAAAAAAAGCATACCTCAAACTACATAGAACTCAGTAAATACTGGGAGGTTGTTGATTTTTAAAATATTCTTGGAATTTTAGGAACTCTGTTGAGTCACTGATCACTGACCACCGAGTGTATGGAACAAGGATTTAAGTGACCACATGTTATAAAGAATAGAGTCTTTGCCAAATTAGCTCAGAAAAGTCACTAAACAAACAAAAATCATGAAGCGAGGGTGTTTGAATTACAGAGTTGTTACATTAACACATTCATAATGTTCAGTTTTAGGGACTGGAGTTATGGCTCAGTGGTAGAGTGCTCACCTAGCATGTGTGAGGCACTGGGTTTCATCCTCAGCATCACATGAAAAATAATAAAATAAAGATATTGTGTCCATCTACAACTAAAATATTTTTTTAAATGTTCAGTTTTCAGCAAAAATATGAGGCATGCAAACAAATAAGAAAGTATAGCATATGTTCAGGGTAGTAAAGATGAATTAATAGAAATGATCCATGAGGAAGCCCAGACATTTAATTTATTCAACAACACCTTTCAATTGACCATTTTAAATATGATCAAAGTTCTAAAGGAAACAATATGTGAAGACCTACAAGAGACTATGATAGTGGTATCTCACCACAGGGAGAACATCCCATAAAAATTACAAAAAAGAACCAAATAGAGAGATACAGGGTGTCGCTTAGAGTGCTTGCCTAGTATATGTATGGCCCTGGGTTATATCCTCAGCACTGGATAAAAGGAGGAACCAAGTAGAAATTCTGCAGTCAAAAAGTATAATTGTGGGGCAAGGGTTATAGCTCAGAGGTACAGCACTTGTCTAGTATGTGTAAGGCACTGGGTTCCATCCTCAGCAACACATAAAAATAAATAAATGTATTAAAATAATGATTAAAATAGTTTAAAAAGTATAAATTACAGGGGTTTAACAATATATTTGGGAAGGCAGAAGAAATATATAGCAAACTTAAACATAGTTCAATTGAGATAATCCAGTCCAAGGACCAGAAAGAAAAAAAGAGTGAAGAAAAACAGTTTCCAAGTGACTTATTGGATACTGTTTAGAGAACCAAAATAAGCACAATTTATGTTCCAGTAAAAGAGAGTGAGAGAAAGACATGGAAAGAATATTTGAAGACATAATGGCCAAAATTTTTTCCAAATTTGATGAAAGACATTAGTCTTCATATTCAAAGAGCTCAATGAATTTTATGAAGAATAAACTCAAAGACATTGATGAACCCAGCCTAATTCCATCTCAAGATTGGGAGCCTCTTCATCACAAAATCATGAAAAGTTAATTTCTGTTTTACTATAAATTACTGCAATTTCTAAACTTGTTTGGAATTCCTGGCCTTGAACTCACCCATGCCTGGCTTTCCCTGACCAGATAACAACCCTCTCTGAAACCTCAGCAATGCCTCAAATTCTGATGTTTGGATCTTAATTTACTCCCTACCTTGAAATATCATGCCATGTCGATCATTAACCTACTATCTGCCTTTGTATTATGGTTGTCAAAATCCTGTTAGGTGTAAGTTCTCAAGACAACCCCCTTTGCAACTTTTTGTGCTATAAAATCCCGTTCTTGGAGAGCTGGGATGATGGTCTCTAGCCGTGTTAGGGGAGTACACAAATACAAGCTTGCTTTAATTTGATCTAAAATTGGAGTTGGTGGTCTTGTCTTTGCGTCGGATTCAACACATTCATATTAAGACATAATAAAACTTTATAAAGTCAAAGCCAAAGACATAATATTGAAAGTAGCAAGAGGGCTGTGGCTATAGCTCAGTGGTATAGCGCTTGTCTAGCATGCACGAGGCACTGGGTTTAATCCTCAGCACCACAAAAATATAAATAAATAAAATAAAGGCATTCTGTCCATCTACAACTACAAACAAAATTTTAAAAGAAGAAGCAAGAAAAACAACTCATCATCCACAAGGGATCCTCAATAAAGATTAACAGTTAATTTCTCATCAGAAACAATGGAGGATAGAAGAAAACAGAATGACATATTTAGAGTATAAAAAGAAAAAAAATTTAATCTGCCAACCAAGAATTCTGCATTCAGCAAAATAACTTCTTAAAAAGGGGAAAAGTAAAACATTCTTAGAAACTTTAAAAATTAAGAAATTCCCAGAAAAAGTAAGATGTTTTTCAAAATAGAGGGAGCCAGCCACAGTTGTACATACCTGTAACCCCAGCTACTAAGGAGGCCGAGGCAGGAGGATTGGAAGGCCAGCCTCAGAAACTTAGTGAGATCCTATGTTAAAATAAAAATAAAGGGCTGGGGATGTGGCTCAAGCGGTAGCGCGCTCGCCTGGCATGCGTGCGGCCCAGGTTCGATCCTCAGCACCACATACAAAGATGTTGTGTCTACCAAAAAATAAATATTAAAAAAATTCTCTCTTTCTCTCTCTTTTAAAAATAAATAAATAACTAAATAAAAATAAAAAGGCTGAGGATAAAGCTCAGTGATGGAGAGCCCCCAGGTTCAGCACTCAGTATCACAAAAATAAATAAACATATGAGTAAGTAAATAAACAACAAAAGTTAAAAAAAAAACCTGAGGGATTTACTACTATCTGACCTTTCCTGTGAGAAAAACTAAAAGGAATTC
Organism: Marmota flaviventris; assembly: GCF_047511675.1. Lineage (NCBI taxonomy): Eukaryota > Metazoa > Chordata > Mammalia > Rodentia > Sciuridae > Marmota > Marmota flaviventris. The sequence goes on from NC_092518.1 coordinate 106,996,911, forward strand.
TTTTAAAAATTGATCTGTTTTTTAATTCATGCATTATAGTTATACACAAGAGAGAAATTCATTGCAATATGTTCATACATGTACATGACATAATTTGATTCATTTCATTCTGCTGTTCTTCCCCTTTGCCATCCCTCATCCCTCCCTCTCATTCCCCTTCAACTATTCTATTGTTCTCCCTTCTATTTTCATGAAATCTTCCTTAATTTTAAAATTCCTTATTTTTCTCTATCTTAAAAGTTGTCCTCAAGGCTGAAATTTAATTACATAGACAGTAACTCATATCCATATGAAGAAATAAAGGACATCATTAAATATAACTACATAGACAAAAATAAAAGTATCAGGCTGGGGTTGTAGCACAGGGTAGAACACTTGCCTAGCATGAGTAAGGCACTGAGTTCAATCTTTAACACCACATAAAAATAAATAATAAAGGTCCATCAACAACTTAAAAAAATAAAAGAAAATAAAAGTATCAATGTGCATTTATAACTCCTTTTCTTTCCTTTAAGATTTCAAAGACAAATGTCCAAAGTATAAATTATAATCCATATTAGTGAGAACACAAAGCATAAGGATGTAATTAGTGGCAGTACCAATTTCAGGGTGGGATGGAACTATATAAGATCAAGTTTTTCTATATTATTCAAACTAAATTGTTAGTAATTCAAACTTAGATGCTATTAATGAAGATAGTAATTATAATTCCAAGGGTAACCACTGAGCAAATCATTTAAAAATACATAGTAAAAGAAATGAGAATGGAATAAAAAGGATACTCTACAAAAATGAATTAAAGAGTCAGGCGCTTTGGCTCACACCTGTAATCCCAGTACAGTAGGAGGTTGAGGCAGGAGAATCACAAGTTCAAGACCAGCCTCAGTGACTTAACAAGGTCCTAAGCATGTTAGTGAGACCCTGTCTCAAAATACAAAATAGGGCTGGGAATATAGCTCAGTGGTTAAGTGTCCCTGGGTTCAATCCCTGGTACCCCACCAAAATAAATAAATAAATAAATAAACCAAACTTAATTAAACATTAAAGAAGCCAGTAACAGATAAATTGAGGAAGAAAACCCATGTAAGACACAGTGAAAACAGAAGTGAAATGTCAGAAATAAATCCCACTCAGAGAAGATGTATAAGGCTTTAAGTATGGATTAAATTCTTTATTTAAAAGACAGATGGATTAAAAAAGATGATCCAAATTTATGCTGTCTACAAAAGATCCACTTTAGATTTAAAGACAGAAATACATTGAATTTAAAATGGTGGAAAAACATAGTCTATGCCAAAAATAACCAAAATATTGCTACTGTGGTAATATTAATAGACTTCAGACTAATAGAATAGGCTGTAAAACAAAAATCAACACAAGAGAAAAAGATATAGCCAGGCATGGTGGCCCAGTCTGTAATCCCAACAGATCAAGAGGCTGAGACAGGAAGATCATGAGTTCAAAACCAGCCTCAGCAAAGGTGAGGCCCTTAGCAACTCAGTGAGACCCTGTCTCTAAAAAAAAATACAAAATAGGGCTGGGGATGAGGTTCAGTGGTTGAGTGCCCCTGAGTTCAATACCCAGTACGAGAGAGAGAGAGAGAGAGAGAGAGAGAGAGAGAGCGCCGCAGTCTGGCTGGGCACACAATCACGAGCCACCACACAGCTTGTAGATTCAAATAGCAACTCTTTATTCACGAACTCACACCAGCCGTCTACAATCACGTTCTGGGGAAATCCACGTTCTCTGCCCAAATCCACATCCACTGGGCTTCTATCTCCCCCAAAATACTGTCTGAATCCCGTGAGAACTCAAGGGGAACTCAGGCAGCAGGATACGCCCTATTCCCAGCAGGAATAATCTTAAACCTGGAACGCCCTAAACCCGATTATCCTAAACCAGGAACACCCTAAACCCGGATCCGCCCTGGTCCTTGAGCAAGGTCACCTACATGCAATGTCACTGCAAAATGTCCTATTTCCACGAGTCCTTCCACTAAGCAACATGGGGTACGCTGGCAAGGAAATTGTCATACCTACTTGGCTAATGGCTCCCAGCAAGAGAGAGAGAGAGAAGATGTATATATATAAATTATAGACCTATAATACTTATATATTATAGCCTGATAAGAGAGCCTGAAAATATGCTCCTAATAACAGAGGTTGAAAATACATGAAACAAATCTGACAGAATTGATGAAAGAAATAGTTCAAAAATCACAACTGGAGACATTAAGACCCATTCTCAGTATTGGACAAAAACAACTAGACAGAAGATCAATATGGAAATAGATGACTTGATCAACACCAAAGGAACCAAAAAAGAAAGAAAGAAAGAGAGCAAACTACATCTAAAGCAAACAGAGGGGGGAAAATGAGTGGAGATAAACAGAGAAGAAAAAAACATTAGAATAATCATCAAAATTGGTTTTAGGAAAAAATCAACAAAATTGATGAATATTTAAATAGCTACATAAAGAAAAACTAGAAGATTCACACTTGTATAATTAAAAATAATGATGGGGACGTGCTGGGGCTGTAGCTCAGTGGCAGAGCACTTACCTAGCACCTGTGAGGCACTGGGATTAATCCTCAGCAACACATAAAATAAACAAAATAGAGGTATTGTGTCCATCTATAACTAAAAAAAAATTTAAAACTTTACCACTGAATACCTCATATTTAAAAAAAAATAAAAATGGGAACATTGATACAGTCCTTAGAGAAATAAAATGGATTATAATGCTATGAATAGTTTGTGCAATAAATTAGATAACCTGGGTAAAAAGAACAAATTCCTAGAAACATACAAACTACCAAAATAATGCAAGAAATAATGGAAAGTCCAAATAGAATGCTAGTATTAGAGAGAATGAATCAGTACTAAAAAAAAACTTCCAACAAAGAAAAGCCTAGAAGCAGATGACTTCATGATGAATTCTACCAAATGTTTAAAGAATTAACTGTCTTAGTATGTTCAGGCTGTGATAACAAAATACTATAAACTGGTTAGCTTACAAATAACAGAAATCTATTTCTCACAATTCTGGAAGCTAGGAAATCTAAGATCAAGACACTGGCTGATTTGGTGTCTTCTTTCTGTGTCCTTACATCGTGGAAGGGGCAAAGCAGCTCTCTGGAGACTTTATAGTCATTAATACCATTCACAAAGCCTCTACTTTTATGATCTAACATCTTCTAATCCTTCTAACATCTTCTAATACCATCTTCTAACATCTTCTAATGCCATTATATTGTTGATTCTGTCTCCAGGTATGAATTTTGTGAGGACATATTCAGGCCATAGCACAATGCATGTTTAAAGAAGAATTAACACTAATCCTTCTCAAGCTCTTCTAAAATACAGAGCAGGAAGGAATACTTCCTAACTCTAGTGAGGTCAGCATTATCCTGATAACAAAACAAGGCAAAGATATCTAATGAGAAAGGAAAATACATACCAATATTCTTTATGAATATAGATGTCAAAATCATCAACAAAATACCAGCAAACTTGATCCTACAACATATTAAAAAGATGTTGGGCTGGGGTTGTGGCTCAGTAGTAGTGTGCTTGCCTAGCACGTGAGGCACTGGGTTCGATCCTCAGCACCACATATAAATAAATAAATAAATAAATAGTATTGCGTCCATTTATTTTTAAAAAAGATGTTTACCAGGTACAATTTATCAGTGAATACAAAAGTGATTCCAACATATAAAAACTGAATAAGGTAATATACTATGTTAATAGGATGAAGGAAAAAGCCCACATACTCCTATCAATTGATGCAGAAAAAGGATCTGATAAAATACAGCACACTTTCATGAGAAAAATGCCAGAAAACTAGGGAAAAAGGATAATTTCTAAGTATAATAAAGAGCATAAATGAAAAACCCACAGCTAACATCATATTCAGTGACGAAAGACTGATAGTTCCTACTTTAAGATCAAGAAGACAAGGGTGTCTGCTTTGTTCACTAGCATTTCCAGATTGATTATGCAAGAAAAATGGTCATCCAAATCAGAAAGAAAGAATTAAAACCATCTCTATTTATAGATGACATGATCTCATATACAGTAACCCTAAAGAAATATACAAACACACATACACACACAATCAATCAAAGCTAATAAAAAAATCTCAGCAAATTTGCAAGGTACAAGATCAACATACAAAATCCAGTTGTATTTTTCTGAACAAGCAATGAATAATCTGAAAATGAAATTAAGACAACAATCACATTAACAATAGCAGAAAAGAAATAAAATATTGAGTAATAAATTCCCTGAAGTATAAGGTATACTGAAAACTAAAAATTGTTGCTGAAAGAAATAAAAGACTAAATGGAAAGGTAGTCTGTGTTTATGGACTCACAGTGTTAATTTGTAATGCAGGCAATACTATCCAAAGTGATCTTCAGATCTGATAAAATCCTTATCAAAATCCCAATGGTGATAATGGCAGAAATAGAAAAATCATTCTTAAAATTCATATGGAGGGGCTAGGGTTGTAGTTCAGTGGTAGAGCACTTTCCTAGCATGTGTGAGGCACTGGGTTCAATCCTCAGCACCACATAAAAATAAATAAATTAAATAAAGGGCATTGTGTCCATCTACAACTAAAAAAAGATTTTAAAAAATTCATATGGAGTTGCAAGGGATCACAAAAAGAAAAAAAAATCTGAAGAAGGAAGAACAAATTTGGAGAATGCATACTTTCCAATGTCAAAACTTACTTCAAAGCTACTGTAATTGAACTAGTTGGTAAATGAATAAGAATATACATAAAGACCAAAGAACAAAATTGAGAATTCATAATAAATGTATACAACTGTGGTCAATTGTATTTTGATAACGATGCCAAGACCTTCAAATAAGGAGTAAATAGTCTTCAATGAATGGTGCTGGGACAACAGGATACCCGCATGCAAAAGAGAAAAAAAAAAAAAAGAATTGGACCCCAACCTTATCCCATATATAAAAATTAATCCAAAATGGTTTTGACAACAAATAAAAGAGCTAAAACTATAAAATCCAAACCCTGGATTTGATTCCAAATACAAAATACATACAAAATTACAATCTATTACATTTCAACAACAAAAAGAAAAACTTCTAATTAAAATGGACAAGGAAGTAGACATTTTCCCAAAGAATATATGCAAATAGCCAATAAGCATATGAACAGATGCTCAACATCATAAAGAATGCAAATTCAAACCACTGTGAGACACCATTTTTCTAGGATGACTGTAATTTAAAAATAAGGAAAAATAAGTTTTGGCAAGGATTTGGAGAAATGAGAACCCTCATACATTGTTGATACAAATAAAAAATAGTTTAGCTGCTAATATACTTTGTATACAACCAGAGACATGAAAAATTATGCTACATATGTATAATAAGAATTATAATGCTGTCTGCTGTCATATATAAAAAAAATTTAAAAAAATAGTTTAGGGCTGGGGATGTGGCTCAAGCGGTAGCGCGCTCGCCTGGCACGAGTGCGGCCCGGGTTCGATCCTCAGCACCACATACAAAAAAAAAAAAAAAAAAAAAAAACAAAGATGTTATGTCTGCCGATAACTAAAAAATAAATATTAAAATTCTCACTCTCTCTCTCCCTCTCTCACTCTCTCTTTAAAAAAAAATAGTTTAGCTGGTGCTGAAAAGTGTACAATTTCCTCAATAAGTTAAAAATAGAATTAACACACAGCAATTCCACTCCTAGATATATACTTGAGAGAACTGGAAATATATGTTCACACAAAAAATCTTGGACACAAATAGCAGCAGCATTACTCATAGCATCCAAAAAATGGAAATAACCCAAATGTTATGGAGCTGGGGCCTTCCTAGAAACTGAGGCAGTGTGAAGACTCCCTCTTCAAACCCCAATTCTTGTGATCAAGTCAGAAAAATTTCAAACAAATTGCTCAGAGTAATAGGAATGAGTTTATTGAAGGGATAGGAAAGTGGCAAGGGACACTCTCAAGGGAGAGAGTGGGTCCTCTCAGAAAGGAGAGGGACAGTATACCTCTCCTTCACTCCAGTTTTATTGGTGATCCCAGAGAATTTTCCAGAGAGTTCCGCCAAGGTCCATCTCTTGACTTTTAAAAAATTTTTTAATTCTAATTTGCTATATATGACAGCAGAATGTATCACAGTTCCTATTACATATATAGAGCACAATTTTTCATATCTCTGCTTGTATACAAAGTATATTCATACCATTTGTGTCTTCTTCATACATGTACTTAGGGTAGTTATGTCCATCTCATCCCACCATATTTTATACCCTTGCCCCCTCCCTCCCCCTTCCTCCCCTTTGCCCTATCTAGACTTTGTCTAATCTTCCCATGCTCCCCCTCCCAACCCCACTATGAATCAGCCTCCTTATATCAGATAAAACATTTGGCATTTGTTTTTTTGGGATTGGCTAACTTCACTTAGCATCCATTTACTCCATCCATTTACCTGCAAATGCCATGATTTTATTCTCTTTTATTGCTGAGTAATATTCCATTGTGTATATCTACCACATTTTCTTTATCTATTCATCTACTGAAGGGCATCTAGGTTGGTTCCACAGTTTAGCTATTGTGGATTGTGCTGCAATAAACATTGATGTGGCTGTGTCTCTGTAGTATGCTGTTTTTAAGTCCTTTGGGTATAGACCAAGGAGAGGGATAGCTGAGTCAAAAGGTGGTTCCATTCCCAATTTTCCAAGGAACCTCCATACTGCTTTCCATATTGGCTACACCATTTTGCGGTCCCACCAGCGATGTATGAGTATGCCTTTTCCCCCACATCCTCACCAACACTTATTGATGTTTGTATTCTTAATAGCTGCCATTCTGACTGGAGTGAGATGAAATCTTACAGTAGTTTTGATTTGTATTTCTCTAATTGCTAGAGATGTTGAACATTTTTTCATATATTTGTTGATTGATTGTACATCCTCTTCTAAGAAGTGCCTGTTCAGTTCCTTGGCCCATTTATTGATTGGGTTATTTGTATTTTTTGAGTTAATACAGCACCCTTTCATGTTCAAAATGCTAGAAAAACTAGGGATAACTGGAACATATCTCATCATTGTAAAAGCTATCTATGTCAAGCCCCAGGACAACATCATTTTGCATCATTCTAAATGGAGACAAATTGAAAGAATTTCCTCTAAAAACTAGAACAAGACAGGGATGCCCTCTTTCACCACTTCTATTTAACATAGTTCTTGAAACACTGGCCAGAACAATTAGACAGATGAAAGAAATTAAAGGGATGTGTATAAGAAAAGAAGAGCTCAAATTAGCACTATTTGCCGACGATATGATTCTATACCTAGAAGACCCAAAAAATTCCACCAGAAAACTTCTAGAACTAGTAAAATGAATTCAGCAAAGTAGCAGGATATAAAACCAACACCCATAAATCAAAGGCATTTCTGTACATGAGTGATAAATCCTCTGAAAGAGAAACTAGGAAAACCACCCTGTTTACAATAGCCTCAACAAAAATAAAATAAAATATTGGGGAATCCACTTAATGAAAGAGGTGAAAGACATCTATAATAAGAACTATAGAATGCTAAAGAAAGAAATTAAAGAAGACCTTAGAAAATGAAAGATCTCCCTTGTTCTTGAATAGGCTGAATTAATATTGAAAAAAATGACTATAGTACCAAAAGTATTATACACATTTAATGCAATTCCAATCAAAATCCCAATGACATTCCTTATAGAAATAGAAAAAGCAGTCCTGAAATTTATCTGGAAAAATAAGAGACCCAGAAAAGCTAAAACAATCCTTAGCAAGAAGAGTGAAGCAGGTAGCATCACTATACCAGACCTTAAACTATAGTACAGAGCAAGAGTAACAAAAATAGCATGGTATTGGCACCAAAACAGAGTGGTAGACCAATGGTACAGAATAGAGGACACAGAGACTAACCCACAGAATTATGTTATCTTATATTAGACAAAGGTGTCAAAAACATATATGGGAGAAAAGATAGCTTTTTCAACAAATAGTGCTGGGAAACTGGAAATCTGTATGCAACAAAATGAAATTAAATCCCTATCTCTCAGCATGCACAAAACTCAACTCAAAGTGGATCAAGGACCTAGGAATTAAACCAGAGACCCTGTAGGCCTAAATCTTCATCATATCGGATTAGACCCCTACTTTCTTAACAAGACTCCTCTAGCACAATAATTAAAATCAAGAATTAATAAATGAGATGGATTCAAACTAAAAAGCTTCTTTTCAACAAAAGACACAATCAGTGAGGTGAATAGAGAGCCTACATTTTGGGAGCAAATTTTTACCACTTGCACATTAGATAGAGCACTAATCTCTAGAATATATAAAGAACCCACCTCTTGACTTTTGACTGATAGCAGGGTGACATTGGACTTTCAAGTCCCCAATGTCATGTTAACCTTGGCCCATGCGGAGCAGTTCTAATTGGATTCTTAACCATGTATTGTTACAGATTTTATGTTTAGGAGGAACTATTCTTATTTCCCAGAGTTTCAGGTTCTGGTCACAAAAATCTCCTGGGTGCCTCCCATCAATGTTATCCTGAGCCTGCATTTCTCCTGCAGTTAATAGGTAGTTTGCTGAGGAATGTGACATATCCTGTCCACTGAGTCCAGGTCAGCACTGTGGGCCCATTTTATAGAATTATTCTCTTAACGTCATGTTCCCACCATTGTCAACTGTCTGTTCCCTAACATTATTAGCTTTTATAAAAATGAATAATATACAGATATACATTATACTTCATGTAAGTGGAATTATATAACATGTAACCTTTTGTATCTGTCTACTCTCACCACAATTTTATATATATATATATATATATATATATATATATATATATATATATATATATTCCAAATTTATGTGGAATGTAGAATAATGGTTGTCATAGGCTGGGGTATGGGGAGAATTAGAGGGACTGATTAATATATACATATATACTTTTTGGAGTGATGAAATGTTCTAAAATTAGGTGGTGGTAATGGTTGGACAGTATTGTGAACATATATATTTTTATTGTGCAGTTTGTATTTTATTAATTTGTAGGAATTCTTTATATATGGTGGATATTAGTCCTTTGTTTTATATGCTACAAATATTTTCTCCCAGTCTTTTGCTTGTCCACCAAATTTGTGTTATCTTTCAATGTACAGAAGCTGAAAATTTTTACATGATGTGATCTGTTAATCTTTTTCCTTATAGCTTTTGAATTTGAAACTTAAGAACTTAGTTTCTACCCTAAGATTATAAAAAATGTTTTCAACTTTTTTCTGTAATGCTCTTGAGCTTTTATTTTTAAATGTGGGTTTAAAAGCATCTGGAATTTTGTCAGTGTCTTTAGTATAAAGTGAGAATTTATCTTTATTTTTTCCAAATGGCATCACACAATTTATTGAATAATTCATGATTTCCCCACTGATTTGAAATATTGCCAGTATCATATTTTGATAATTACATTGAAAAGTTCCTTATTCTTCACACTTAGGTATTTCAGAGATTCCTATGTAATGATTTATGGTCAGTGCAGTGTATTTTATTTTAATTATAGATGTACTAAAATACCAATACCTAGGCAGCTGTTCTTCCCCATGAGATAATTTTATGCCTCTTAAATTATTTGATCATCTCAACAATTTTGTATGGTGGGAGGATTCATCTGCTCAAGCTGCCATAATAAAATACCATAGACTGAGTGGCTTGAACAACACACATTTATTTTCTCACAGAGACTGGAAATCTAAGATTAAATTGTCAGCAGGTTTGATGTCTGGTGAAGGCTCTTCCCTTGGGTTGCAGACAGCTGCCTTCTCTGTGTGTGCTCATATGATCTTTATGTATTTATTTATTTTTTTGGTGTGTTTGTATAGAAAAAGTGAGAGAGGTAGGAGAGAAGGGGGGGGTCGAGAGAGAGGGAATTAGTTTATGTGTTTTGGCATCTTTTCTTAAGAGGATGCTAATCTGATTGGGTTTAAGCTCCACTCTTATGACCTACTTTAACCTTATTTACTTCCTTAGAGGCCTCATCTCCAAATAATGCCACACTGGTTGAGGCTTAATATATGAATTATGGGGGAACACAATATTCAGTGCATAATATTCAGACCTTGACCTACAAAATTCATATTCTTCTTATATGCAAAATGCATTCACTCCATCCCAACAGCCCCTCAAGGTTTAACTCATTCCAGCATCAACTCTAAATTCTGAAGTCCAAATTCTCATCTAAATACCATCTAATAGATAGGGGTGAGACTTGAGGAGCCATTCATCTTGAGGCATAATTCTTCTCTAGCTATGAATCTATAAAACTGGGTATATTTTGTACTTTCAAATATGTTTGAGAGACAGGCATATTCCCATTCCATGTTCCCATTCCAAAAGGGAGAAATTGGAAGGAAACAAAGGGTGAAGGTTCCTAAGTAAATGTAAAACCTAGCAAGGAAAGTTTCATTAGACCTTAAGACTGGAGAATAACCCTTTCTAACATGAAGCCTCGCCTTTCAAACCCACTGGGGCCATAGTATTGCTCCCATAGCTCCAGGCAGGGATCCTGTACCTGGGACTCTGCTGGGTGGTGCCATTGCAAGTCTCTGGGCTGCTACAGGCTGGCCTCTTGATACTCCAGAGGTGGGACCACTCTCTGAAACCAAGGAGGAATCAGGGTTAACCCTGGCCTGTGGTGCCAGACTCATGATTTCTGAATCATCTTTGAGGTTATTTTTCCCTTTTCTTGAAAGAAAAGTTTGTTACTGGGTAGCTCTATGGTACCATCCTATAGGATGCAAGAAGCTTGACCGCCTTCATTTTATCTCTTTTCCATCCTTGTCAGTCCAAACCGTCACTGTCTATATAATTGCTTTATTGAGTGATAATTGCCACCCCACTTTTCTTTTTTTAGTAGATTGCACAGGGTAAGACTTTTTCAAGCCTTTAATTCTGGTTTCTTTTTCTTTTCTTTTTTGCTCTTTTTTTTATTTTTCTTTTTCTTTTGGTACTAAGGATTGAACCCAAGGGCACTTAAAACACTGAGCCACATCCCCAGTCCTTTTAAATATTTTATTTAGAGACAGAGTCTTGTTGAGTTGCTTAAAGCCTTGCTAAGTTGCTGAGGCTGCCTTTAAACTTGCAGTCCTCCTCCCACAGCCTCCTGGGCCACTGGGATTATAAGTGTGCATCACTGCACCTGGCTTGCTCATTTTTTTCTTTCCACGTTCTTTTTTATTGGTGAATTATAGTTGTACATAATGTTGGGATTTGTTGTTACGTATTATCTGGTTTCTTTTTGTTAAACAATTCCTTTTTTTTAATTCACCATTTTCCTCTTGCATTTTACTATAAGCAGTTAGGAGAACCCAGGCCACACCTTCAACATTTTTCTTAGATGCCTCAGCTAAATATACAATTTCTTCATTTGTAAATTCTATCTTTCAACAACAGACACTAGTATGGCAGTATGTAAAAACGTGGATGTGTAACCGATGTGATTCTGCAATCTGTATACGGGGTAAAAATGGGAGTTCATAACCCACTTGAATCAAATGTATGAAATATGATATGTCAAGAGCGTTGTAATGTTTTGAACAACTAATAATAATAAAAAAATCTATCTTTCACAAAACATTAGACCAGAATTCAGCCACATTCTTTGCCACTTGTTAGCAAGGATTATCTTTCCTCCAGTTTCCAGTAAACTGTCACTTCTATTAGAGTCCTGTTTCAACACACTGGGTTTTTTTTTTTTTCTTTTCTTCTTTCTCCTCCTCCTCCTACCTCTTTTCCCCCTTCCCTTCCCTTCACCCCCTCATCCTTCTTCTTCTCCTCTTTCTTCTGGTACAGGGATTGAACCCAGGGGTGCTTAACTATTGAGCCACATCCCAGCCTTTTTAAATATTTTACTTAGAGAAAGGGTCTCATTGAGTTGCATAGGGCCTTGTAAGTTGCTGAGGCTGGCTTTGAACTCGTGATCTTCCTGTCTCAACTTCCTGAATTGCTGGGATTACAGGTATGTGCCACCACACCAGGCTCAGGAGCCCAGACTTCTAAGACAATACTTTTATAAAATTAATTTTTTGACTTGTTTTAATTAGTTATACATGACAGTAGAATGCATTTATGCACATACCTAGATGGGATATAATTTCTCATTTTTCTGAGTATACATGTTGTAGAATCATATTGGTCATGTTGTTCACATATAAACATAAAGTAATAATGTCTGTATCATTCTACTATCTTTCCTATTGAAGCCAGAATTAGACAGGCAGTCAGTATAGATAGGTAAATGGAGTCCTGATAAAGGAGGTCAATTTTGAGTGAGTCTTGGCAAGTTGGAGACTGCCCTCTGAAGGATTGATATGTTAATTCCTTTAGAACCCTTCTTCTACCCTTATGGAGAACCTCCCCCTGCTCCAACCTGTTGCTAAGGTAACCTGTCCCAGGAATCGCCCCTCCCTACAGGGAACTATAAGGTTGTTAATGTGTCCTTGTCTACTTCACCCTGCCCTTCCCCCTTCAGCCCACCTGTTTCCCACCTTTTGGCCATCCCACCGAGCATTCCTGGGCCTAGTCACTTATGCAGGAAGGAGAGAGATAAGGGGTTAGGGTTAGGGAGAACAAAGGAATCCTAGGACATATAAAAAGGGCAGAACACCTCACTTCTTAGGATACCAGCTATGGCCCCCTTTTCTTTCCCTGGAGAAGTCTATGTTACCCCCTTTTTAAAATAAACCCTACTTTATATGCTTGCCTCGGCTTGCTTTTCTAATGTTTAAATTTCAACATGTGAGGGAGCAGAACTCCTCACCATTAACTGGCGGTATGCCTATCTTCACACCCCCTCCCCTCCCATATATGAAAAGGTTTTTAACATCTCTAGCAATTAGAGAAATCCAAATCAAAACTACTCTAAGATTTCATCTCACTCTGGTCAGAATTGCAATCATCAAGAATACAGGCAACAATAAATGTTGGTGAGCATTTTGGGGAAAAGGTACACTTATACATTGCTGGTGGGACTGCAAATTGGTGCAACCACTCTGGAAAGCAGTATGGAGATTCCTCAGAAAACTTGGAATGGAACCACAATTTGACCCAGCTATTCCACTCCTCAGTTTATACCCAAAGGCCTTAAAATCTGCATACTACAGTGATGCAGCCACATCAATGTTTATAGCAGCTCAATTCACAATAGCTAAACTATGGAACCAACATAGGTGTCCTTCAATAGATGAATGGATAAAGAAAATGTGGTGTATATACTCAATGGAATATTACTCAGCTTTAAAGAAGAGAGAAATTATGGCATTTGCCAGTAAATGGATGGAGTTGGAAAATATCATGCTAAGCGAAATAAGCCAATCCCACAAAACCAAAGGTCAAATGTTTTCTCTAATATGAGGGAAGTTAAGGCAAAACTTTAAATTATTACTTAATAATTTTTCTTACAATGTGCTTACTTTTAAGATCTCTCACTGTCTTTCCTTCTTTTCTTTCCTTCCTTCCTTTGTCTCTTTTTCTTTTTTGTGTGCTGGGCATTGAACCTGGGGCCTTGCACATGTTAAGCACACACTTCCAGTGAGCTACAACCTCAGTGACTAAATCAGTCAGGGTCACTCCAGGTGAATTGGGTTGGCACTAAATAATCACACAGAAACAGAGAAAATACCTTTTTCTTAGGGTTCAGCAACAGCTCCTCAGCCCCAGATCCCACAAGGGAAGCAAAAGAGGCAGGAGAGGGAGAGGGAGAGGGAGAGGGAGAGGGAGAGGGAGAGGGAGAGGGAGAGAGAGGAGAGAGAGGAGAGAGAGGAGAGAGAGGAGAGAGAGGAGAGAGAGGAGAGAGAGGAGAGAGAGGAGAGAGAGGAGAGAGAGGAGAGAGAGGAGAGAGAGGAGAGAGAGGAGAGAGAGGAGAGAGAGGAGAGAGAGGAGAGAGAGAGGGAGAGAGAACACGCCTGAAACCCTATTTATTGAGGGGAAGACTTACTCGAGAAAGTTCCACCCAAATGAGGCAATTGATTGGGTTTCAGTGGGCCCAATCTCACTGGGTGATACCCACCCCCAGAGCTTCATTCCCCTGACAAATGGAGGTGAGATCCACTTGCTTCCATGCGCAGCAGAAACCAATCTCACACCTCCATCGCTCAAGGCTTAGGGTGCTCAGTTCATATGGCAGCTCCAGACACCAGTCCAGTACATTCTTATTTAATACGTAGAAAAATACTACCCCCTTCCTTCTTTCCTTCCTTCCTATTCTACATCCATTTCACCTTGTTTTGGTTATAGCCTCCCAATTTGATTCTGGAAAATTCTCTCTCTCCACACTGGATAAAATATGGTAGAATATTAATTAAGATACCTTGTCCCCTCCCAGTTTAGAAGCAATCATATGTACTCATGATAGGCTAATTGAAAGCTTTTGTTTGAGTTTGATTCATAAGTGAAATGATGAAAAGTTTCAGGGAGATGTTAAGCGGTTTTTGGTGGTGCCTTCTGGAGCTGCCTTGTTTATGCTTTGGCTTCTGAAGAGCCAGGTTCTCTAGTCTTTCTTAAATTAGCTTGCTCTCCTGTATCCGTCAAGTAAATTTCAAATAACTTTCTTCTAAGTTAGCCAGAGTTAGATTTTGTTACTCACATTCCCAAAACCTCAAGTCATAAGGGTGATTCATTAAGTCATTCAGAAAATATTTATTAAATATTTACTATTTGCCAAGGGCTGTGCTAGTCACTGGGGAGGGTTTTCCAAGTGCTTAAAAGGCTGATCTCTTTTGTCAATAAAATAGAAAACTGAAAGTTAGCTTTATAGTCCTTTAGTGTAAGTGCCAACAAAAGAGACTCTAAGAAACAAGAAACTCCTAGAATTTCACAAGAGAATAAGTAACTATCAGTTTAATAGAAACAATAAAAACATTAATGTTGAAACTGTAATGATTTTCTGTAGTTGAAATAACTAATTCAGAACTGTGATATTTTTTCAACTCTGTAATAAGTGTCCTTAGAAGCTATATTTATTGTCATGTTCTGGAGCACTTTTGAGTAAATTCCTGTTGCTCTCCACTCAGCAACACATTACACAGTGTTGCCTATCTGAGAGGCAGCTCTATCACAAACCCATGCCAATTATTTGAGGCATCTGCCCTTGAGATATATTAATAGCCACTTCTCATTGGGTATTTTAAGCATTTAAAAGATGAAGGGGTAGTCTGAGTGGGCCAGCAGTTTGGGGGAGTTAAATTCTGATTTCTTTCTATTGCACCACATTGAAATATACAGCTTAAGCCGTTATATTGAATATCAATGGTCAGTCTTATTCAAACGTGGGGTTAACCGGTAGACATATTAATGAGCTCCAGCAAGGCCTATATCAAATGTAAAAGGCCACGAGGCTCACCTGTGGGAACCCATTCAACCAACTCTTTTGTCCCAGAGGTGGGAAAAACAAGGTGAAGGTGAGAGTGAACTCAGATGGAAGTTATAGTAAGATGATAACCTTGATGCTATTTATAATGCCTGTTTAACAGATTTTGCTCCACGGTCTACCTAGAACCACATATAAATTCCTAACTTAGCACACTGCTATTTGGCCCCCATCTTGCATGGCAGGAATTCTATCTCTTCTTGCTTAAATAAATCCTGCTCTGTTTACTCCTTCCTTCCATTATTGTTGGTGGACTTTAGCCTTCAAAATTTGTGAGACAAGATCCCAGAAGAAAATTGGCAAAGTGGGGACTCTAGTCTCATCTCAAAACTCCAGTTTCAATATTATCATAAAGATGTTGGAATTGTGGATGCCACTCCATTGATAATGATTCTGTAATGGAGAATAATTAATGGAGACAGTAATTGGTTCCAACATGACCTTATCATTGGAACACTTAGGCTCTCCTTTCAGATTCCAGACATAGAACTGGTGTAGATTCTTTGGCACAGTTAATTTGGAGCTCAAATTTAAAAGCACTACTTTCTTGAGCAGAACCATCTGAATTTATATCTCACATATCTCTTGATCAGCAGCCAAATGTCTCTTTGATCTGGACTTTGGTTTCAATTGCCTGTGGAAGAACACAAGCTTCCTAATCTACCACCAAGCATTCTTCTCATTGCAATTTCATTTGCCCTTGAAACAGTCTGTCTTTTCCATTGCCCCTTGCATTGGTGTGTCTTTCAAATAGGGTTTCGATCTCTATAAAACTTCTCATTTAAAAATGCTTTTGGGGGGCTGGGATGTGGCTCAAGCTGTATTGTGCTCGCCTGGCGTGCGTGCGGCCCGGGTTCGATCCTCAGCACCACATACAAACAAAGATGTTGTGTCCGCCGAAAACTAATAAATAAGTATTAAAAAATTTAAAAAAAAAAAAAAAAAAAAAAAAAAAAAAAAAAATAAAAATGCTTTTGGTGCTGGGCATGGTGGTGCACACCTGAAATACCAGTGGTTTGGGAGGCTAAATCAGGAGGATCACCAGTTCAAAGCCAGCCTCAGCAATGGCAAGACACTAAGCAACTCAGTGAGACCCTGTCTCTAAATAAAATACAAAATAGGATGTGACTCAGTGGTCAAGTGTCCCTGGGTTCAATCCCCAGTACCCCCCGCCCCAATGCTCTTGATGATTTGAAACTAAGATTTATTCATCTCTGGAATTTTGTGGCATTTAATTTCATCATTGTGTGGGAAAATATAAATATTATTTTGAAAAATTATTGAAGTTATTGAAGATCTTCTTTGATTTTTTCAAAAAATGTACATTTCTTGGAGCTGGAGGTGTAACTCAGTGCTACAGGGCAGGGCCCTGTGTTTGTTCCTCCCAGAGCATTCCCCCTCAAAAAAATGTACATTTCATAACTCATACAAATCTGTAAAGTGATGGGCCTCAAAACTCAGAATGAAAGAAAGTAACCAAATTGCCCTATAGAGTCCCAAAGTAAAATTTGCCAATATAATGTATTTTAAATGAGACTATCATCTCAAATGTAACCTCCAAATTTGGCAAAAATCTATCTAGCTGATTCCATACAGTGGAGAAAGGGACAAAACTGGGCATTAATTGCACATAGATAAGACCTGGGTGAATTGTGCAGTCAGTGATAACCCTGACCCTTTCCTCCTTGACTCATGTCACTCATTAGGGCTTCCACCAGAGGGCAGGAGGTAAAAGAGAAAGGAAAGCAGAGGAAAGAAGTGAGGCTCTTGCAACCCAACAAAGAACTCAAAGCTACCTCAACACATCCCTGAACTCATTCTCCTGAGGTCCTGGGAGACCTCGTTTATATGAATCACAATGGTTAACTCAGATAATGACACTGGGTCCAAAACGTGACTTGGCCATCTTACATAGTTAACTATTGAGTGTCTGCTATATGTGAGGCATTGCTCTAGACACTCAGGAAACAGCAGTGAACACAATAGGCAAGAACATTAGCTTGTGAAACTAAGATTTTAGTGTTGTTTTATAATCCCCGTGAGCCTCAGTTTCCTTATTTGTACTGTGAGGACAATAACACTGAAGTTTCTGTGAGCATTTAAATGGGATACTTAAGCACCTAACCAAGTTTATTATACTTTAATTTACATCCTATACCCGGTTTTACATAGTGCCTATAAAATTTTCATGTTATTACATTTTATAGTCCATATATAATTTTTTTATTTATTATATTATTTATTGTAATTTATAGCCTGTATGTACTACTACATAGTGCCTATAAAGTTTTGTATTCTGCTTGATATCATTTCATAGCACTTTCCTATGAGTGTTTCTACTCAGTATTTTAATAGTTATGTAACATTTCATTGGGTCAATTTATCATAATACTTAAACATTGCTTCATTCTAATGTATACTTTGTTGATAGTAGGTTATTAGTAAGTACCTGTTGAAAGGATGCATGGATATCACACATTGTTTTTTGGTTTTTTTTTTTTTTTTTGGTGCGTGGGCATTTGAACCCAGGGCCTCATGCATGCCAGGCAAGTACTTTACTGCTGAGCCATATCCCCAGCCCCACACATTCTTATTTGCATTACAAATAACACTTTTTATCTTGTGAATAATGTTTCTGGTAAAAGTTCTAAAAGTAGGATTATTGTGTCAAAATGCATGATATGAGGCATCGATGCTTTCATCATTTTCAGTCTATATTATCATCATGCTGCTGTGAAGATTGGAACTAATATAAAAGGAGTGATCCAGGAGGAAGGACAGGGAAGCCTTTCCATGTAGGATGCTTACTGGGAGGGCAGAAAACAACACCAACAACAAAAAGAAAAAAAAAAAAAAACCTGCCTGAGCCATGAGGACATCAGGTGCAGAGATTGAGGTGACAGAAGGAAGAGTGATACAGAAAATAAAAAGGAGGGGCACTGAAGACAGATGTTACAGTTTTTGCCAAACTAAGATAGTTAAAGAGTTTTACCACAAAGGAGTGCCTCTTTGTTACATCACAACAGGGTGGGGGCTGTTTTGTGCAACCAGCACCTGTGGCATTGCAAACCCTGGTGTCTTGGTGGATTTGAGAATGCTGATGTAGCACTGGGCATGGAAATTTTGATGAGTTTGTATGAATCAGGGTCTAGTTTGCAATGTGATTTGCATACCTGTGGTTTGGGGTTATGCCTGCCATACCTTTACTCCTTTGCCTTGAAGAATAAAACTGGTTGAACTGTTAATCTGAAATGATTTGGTAAAATAAGTGATGGCATTTTTTTTTAAGTGCTGGGGATTGAACCCTGGGGTGTGAGCATGCTAAGCAAGTGCTCTACCACTGAGCCATATCCCCAGACCAATTGTGTGTTTTTTTAAAAAAACAATGCATTTTGAAATATTTTCAAACCTTCAGAAAAGTTACAAGTATAGTACCAAAACCTTCCATATCCCTTTCACCTAGATTCCCAATTATAAATATTTTACTGCATTTTCTCTCTTTCCTTTTATATGTGCACATTAGTTCTTTTTCTGAACCCATTGAAGGAAGGTAAGTCAAAGACATGATGCTCCATCATTCCTAAATATTCCAGTATATGTATCTACAAAGAAGTCAACAATACTAACCTGCCAGCATATAATTCTCCAACTCAGAAAATCCACATGGGTACAAGAGTGTCATTTAATCTGCACACCCCATAACAACCTTGCCAACAATGTCTCTTTTCTGAGGTTTTGTTTTGTTTTTTCAGTGCTAGAGATCCAACCCAGGGCCTTGTGAATGTTAGGCAAGGGCTCTACCATTGAGCTACAATCCCAGACCTAACAATGATTTTTTTCTGGTCCAGGATTCATCCAGGAACATTCAGTTGTCAGCAATCAATTGTCTGCATAGCACACAACTGTCTAGTTAGTTAACCTTGATCACCAAGTATGTTGATGTCTGCGGGTTTCTCCACCATAAAGTTGCCAATTTTTCTCTTTGTAATTAATAAGTATGTTGTGGGGAGACATTCCAGATTTTGCCAACAATCTGTTCCTCATCAATCTTCAACCTTCTACCTTTTTCTTCCTTAATCAACCATTTCTATCATGGTTGATTCTGTATTTCCATCAGTCTTTCTACATTTTTTAAAAACTTCAGCTTTTTAAACTATTTTTATTAGTTATCAATGAAATTTTTAACTTAATTTATTTATTTGTATGTGGTGCTGAGAATTGAATCCAGTGCCTCATACATGCTAGGCAAGCACTCTACTACTGAGCCACAATCCCAGCCCCAATCTTTCTACATTTATTAGTTGGCATTCTACTGTATGGAAGAGGAGGGATTCTACTCTGTTCCAGCTATCTATTGCTGTATATCAAACTAACCCCAAATTACTTGGCTAAAAACAATAATCATTTATCTAGCTCATAAATCTGCAATTTAGGCAAGTGATATATCAGCTGGGGCAGGCAACTGGACTGGAAGATCCTCTTCTGAGATGGCTTACTCACATGGCTGAATAGTTGGTACCGGCTTATGATTAGTACCTCACCTGGAGCTAGCTGTCAAAACCCCTACATGGGGTCTTTCTGTCTGGCGGCTTGGTTTCATCCCAGCATTGTGACTGAGATTCCATAGCAAGCATTGCAAGACAGCAAGGTGGAAATTTGTGGCCTTTTTAAAAATATACAACCTGAGGCTGGGAATGTGGCTTAGTGGTAGAGTGCGTGCCTATTATGTGCAAAGGCCCTGGGTTCGACCCTCAGCACTATATAAAATAAATAAAATAAAGGTATTGTGTCCAAATACAACTAAAACTAAAAAATAAATTTAAAAAATATATAACCTGCCTGTGCGGTGGTGCACCCCTGTAATCCCAGCAGCTCAAGAGGCTGAGGTAGGAGGATCACGAGTTCAAAGCCAGCCTCAGCAAAAGCAAGGTGCTAAGCAACTCAGTAAGACCCTGTCTCTAAATAAAATACAAAATAGGGCTGGGGATGTGGCTCAGTGGCTGAGTGACCCTGAGTTCAATCCCCAGTACCCCTGACAAATAAATAAGTAAAAAAAAAATTAAAAAATTAAAAATATACAACCTCAGAAATCACATAACTTTTATTTCCATTCTATGTTGCTGGTTGATGCAGTCACAATTATCTACATAGGTTCAAAGGGAGGGAATATTGATGGAATAAGATTGTTAATATCATATTATGAGAATAGCTTGTAGGATTGAATATGTTGTGCTGAGCATCTTTGCAGAATACAATCTGATTTGTCCCCCATATACTTATTCATTTGTTTGTATCAATATGTACTAATGGATTCTTATTTTATATGATTAGCAACAATTGATTACTATCTATTTATTTTTGTATCCTTAGTGTCACAGATGTTACCACTAAGAGCCTTTTTCAAGGTGATATCTGTGTCCTTTTGACATTTTCCCATTAATTTTTGAGCACTTCTTTTAATGGAGGATGATTTGTAGAAACTATGACATGAGTCATTGGTGTGCTCTTTGCTAAAGGGCTATCGCTACATCTAGGCTGTTTTGGTAGTCAAAGTTAGGAAGTATATGTATTTACAGATAATCCTTGACTTGGTTCCACTCATAATTTTTCAACTTTACCATGAAACAAAAGCAATACACATTCAATAGAAACCACACCTGGAATTTTGATCTTTTCCCAGGATCTGCTGGATAATATTCTATTGAGTTGCTGGGAAGTGACAGTAAGACATAGCTCCCAGACAGTCATGGAGTTATAAGGGTAAACAACCAATATTCTACAGTATACTGTATTGCTAAGCTAGTATGCTTGGTAGGTTAGGTGTATTAGAGGCCTTCTCAATTTATGATATTTCCAACTGAAGACTAAGTTTATCAAGATGTAACCTATCATAAGTTGAAGAGCACCTGTATCTCTATCCACATACATATAACTGTTTCTACATCTCCATGAGTGTATATATATATGTGTGTGTGTGTGAATATATATATATATACACACACACACGTATATGTGTATATATATATTAAAATATGAGTCTATAACAAAACTTCCATCCCACCCCTAAAATCTCAACATTCAGTCTGCTTTTCCTACTCTCCATGTTTTTAGTATCTTCTCCATTGTGAGAAACCTGGCATTTACCTGACCTTTATTCTACTTATTTGCTCAATTTTTTTGTTTTGTTCGTTCGTTCGTTTGTTCCTTCCTTCCTTCCTTTCTTTTGAACTGGGGATTGAACACAAGGGTGCTTTGCCACTGAGTACATCCCTAGTCCTTTTAAAATTTTTATTATTTATTTATTTATTAAAATAATAATTTTAATTTGTTCTAATTAGTTATACATAACAGTAGAATGCATTTTGATTATTTTAAAATTTATTTATTTTTTGTTACTAGAATTGTAGAATTGAATTCAAGGGCACTTTACTACTAAGCTATATCCCCAAGCCTCTTTCTTTCTTTTTTCTTTTTCTTTCTTTCTTTTTTTTTTTTTGGCACTGGGGATTGAACTCAGGGGCACTCGACCACTGAGCCACATCCCCAGACATATTTTGTATTTTATTTAGAGACAGGGTCTCATTGAGTTGCTTAGTGCCTCACCTTTGCTGAGACTGGCTTTGAACTCACTGATTCTCCTGTCTCATCCTCCTGAGCTGCTAGGATTATAGGTGTGCGCCACTAGAGAATGTTAATATTTATTTTTTAGTTTTCGGCAGACACAACATCTTTGTTGGTACGTGGTGCTGAGGATCGAACCCGGGCTGCACGCATGCCAGGCGGGCACACTACCGCTTGAGCCACATTCCCAGCCCTCATTTTTCATTTTTTTATTTTGAGACAGGCCTCACTAAGTAGCTGAGGGTAGCTTTGAACTTGGGTTCCTCCTGCCTCAGACTCCTGAGTGTCTGGGATTACAGGCATATGCCACCATGCCTGGCTATTTGCTCAATCTATATAACCAGTCTCCTAGCAGCATTAACCTTTTCCTTCATCTGCCACTTCTACACTCCACCAGTACTATATATTCTTGTACATCAGTCTGCACATTGCCAATGCACTTCCATGTGGTGTCCTACACTGCTTCAGCACCCCATGTCCCTCTTACTATCTTGTGTCCAAGGGTGCCAGTGGGCATGCCACTGACATCCCTCCATATAGCACTGCCTCCCCAGCTTTCCACATATCCCCAAGCAGCAGCAGGAATATTACTTATGGTATGTATATAGCTGCCTTGTTCACTGACACTGACTCCTCTAAACTTGGAGGAGAAAGGAGAGAGAAACTATTCTATTTTAATGTGATTACAACTGGCTAAAATGTGGTTTAGAGTCCTTTGTCTTTGAACAACCACACATGCTCCTTTTAGATCATTTTTTTTAAAATGCAAACTTGATCATCTTGTTCCCTGCTTAAAACCCTGAGAAGACTTTCTGGTCATTAGGTTAAAATCCCAAACCCTCTAATATGTCCTATAAACCCTATATAACTTGGCACCCTACCTGCTTCTCCAGTATCATATCTGGTTTATTTCTTTGGGTTTAGTCAATTTCCCAAAGCAGAAATTTCCCATCTCCTGCTTGGCATGTGTAAACGTGGCTGTCAGTATTTTGGGAACTGAGCCAAGGAAGGGGACTGGAGGTCTCAGTGTTCAAAATGCAGACTTCAACTTAATCCCCATTTTCAGCATGGCATCTCATTTGGCCCTCACTTGTGTTTGGTTTAAGTGTCCCATTGCCTGCTGTGGTGGAAGAGGGGATCTGGGAACTAACTACTCCTTATTAAAATGTTCAATCAATCATTCTGTTTTCAACCCCACACCAGAACACCCTCTCTCAGAAATACCTGGTTCCTTCAATTGCTGGGCAGGTTGGAGATTACATTATTAAAGCTTCCTTGGGTTCAACTTTTTCCTATCTGTTAAGCCAGTTACTACTTGTGTATCCATTTTCTAGTTTCTATATTTTGCACACATGTGTATGCAAGTGTGTGTGTGTGTGTGTGTGTGTGTGTGTTTATATGTATTGCTCTATCTGTTGCAGCCTCTCCTGCTTCTTTTGTACTCACAAAGTTTAACCTTTTAAACCCTTTACTATTTTTTGTAAGATCTTAGGAAGGAACTTAGATTGGTACATGTGCTCAATTTGCCAGATTTAACTAGAAGTGGAATTATTTTAAATAACAAACACCTGGTTCATTTTAAAGCTGATTCCTTAACTAGAAATTGGATTTTATAGAAGCATGAAATGTAACTGCAAATTTGCATCCATTCCAGGTGTCCTTTTCTTTTCATTACCAGAAAACTCTTCATATATATATATATATATATATATATATATATATATATATATATATATATATAGCCACCTCCTCACCCCTAATCCCATATTTGAAAAGATTTGGACTTCTGAACCTTGGTTTGGGGAACTTGTCAAGTCAATGCTTTTATTTTACAGATGAGGAGACTGAGGTCCAGAGAAGAAAGGTGTTTTGCTACTAATGTCTCACACTATTGAGGGGCCAGGTTAGGATGGGCACCCAGGTCTCCCAACTCCTGCTGAACTGATGCTTTTAGATCTGGAATATGAGATTTCTGACCTCCCAAAGTGACGGGCAGGGGAAGAAAAACTTTCCTTCTGATTTCATGCTGTGGTTTTCCTCAGCAACTTCACTAGTAGCATTGAAACATTCATTTCTGCTGCCTGGGAGGCCAATGCCTCCCTCCCACCTTGAGGGCCACAGAAGGCCAAACATTCTGGGAATTGCAGAGCCTTTTCAGGGGTACAGCAGGGGAACTGTTTGTTTAAAATGTAATAAAGTTTCCATTATGCCAAAGGTGGAGAAAAATCAGTGCTGGGAACATTGTGGAATCAGTATGGCATCTTAGTTAACCAGTCAGCAAGGATACAGTAGGCTCTTGTCATGAGCTCGGCTCTATGCTGGAAGTTACCTGGGACACATGGGCTTGGCCCTGAAGAGGCTTATGATCAAATTGCAGAACAAACAGCCTAAGCACCTGCCTGTAGCCTCTTTAAAAGAAGGGCCTTTGTTTTCCCCATTCCTCCTGAACTTCAGTGCACCTGGCCTCCTGCTGGACAAAAGTTTATCTATGGTTTGACTAATGCTTTCTTCTTTGTTGCATTATTTTCTGTCGCCAAAAGTGGAAATAATGAGCAAGTGCTGAGTTGATGTAACTATGTAACCCCATAAAATGACTAGATACATTTTGTCTGGAAACTTACTTTCTTCTGCAGAGTTCTTTCATACTGGTAAAGGTTAAATTTTGCTTTTCTTCTGGATCTTTTGAAAATATCTTCTACAAATGAGGAAGCTAACAATAAAACCCCTACTGTTTGTATAGGCTTTGCAGTTTACCTTGATCTCTGTTTAATCTCCTATCTTGTCTTTTTCCTTACTGCTTTGCACACAAATGTTATTGATTCCCTCCAGAGGCAGCCGTGTCTGGTAGGATAAACACCATGAGACTGGAGTTTTAGCACCTACCTCTTCAACTAACTATCCAAGTGCTCCTAGGCAAGCCGCTTCTCCTCTCTGGGCCTCAATTTACCCATACTCAGGAGGATTCCTCAGACTCTGAGGCCTCTTCTACTTTCTAATTGGAGTGCAGAGCCATTGTGTGGTTTCTGCTGTGGGCGTGGTTGTTCCAAACCAAAGGGCAAGGACAGGATGCAGTCTGATGATCAGGGACAGAGGAGGAGTGGTCCAGCAGCTTTGCACATTTGTGGGTCTCCACTCCCTGTCCTTAGATTTTCTAGACTATTTAAGTTCATGATCCCATGGCACTGCCTGTCCGCCCCCTACCATACACCATCCTATTCAGGGTTTCTTTCCCAGGGTCTGCTTTAAAGTCAGTGGAAGATTTTCAGGGATCTCAGATCTTCTTATTTCTCACCCTCTTGACATCTGAGGTCTGAAAAGAGCTTGGGTTGCCTGCTTAGGCAAGCTTCCGGAAGCCGCAGCCTCTGGTTGGGGGCAGGAGGGTGCCCTAAGGCAGGCAGTCATTGTTTGGGTATTGACTCAAAGGAGCTGGAGCCACAATGCACAGGAAAAAGGATGAGCTCATGACAGCTAAATGAAAAGATTCTTATCTTGGAAACAGCGGTTTCTTATGCAAAACAGGGGGTGGCAATGTGATTGTGCCCGGTGGAGTACATTCAACAACAGGGATTTCAAACGAGGAAGCTATTTTGCATACCCATGGGAGCAGCAATGGGCCAGATTGTTCATTAATTAAAAAGGGGGGAGGCAGGCACTGAAAAACCCACGCTCACACTTGCTGCAGAACTGAAATAATTCATTTGCCTTCCCCTCAGGCCTAGTTGATCAGCTGAGAGACAAATGTTTTTTCAACCCTAGTCACCTTTGGAGAAAGGAAGGGAGGATGGGAACAGGGATGGGATGGAGTGGGGAGGGGAGAGCAGTCACAGACAAGTAGAACAGCAGTGATCTCTCAACCATTTCTATTTGGCATTTAAATGTATTATACAGAGGTGGTGGTTTTTTGTTGCCTTTTTTTTCCACCCTGGAGATTTACCTGCCCAGTTCTGTTTGATTTCAAATGAAAGAAGTCAGAGCAAATCCCCCACTGATGGGGAAGAGAGGAGAGAAATGAAGAGGCAGCTGGCGTGGGAAGGGACCAGAAACATGTCCTTTGACTGTACTCCCTCTACTTTCCCAACTCTGACATATACCCCCCTGAGGGGAAGGACTAGAACCGTGGCTGTCCTGGAAATTCCAGAATGTAGGTCACCCACTAAGTGGGTAATGCCATAAGTGGAGACTAGGGCTGAACAAGTGGTTGTAGGTGGGAGGCATCAATGCCACCCACATATCTTTCCTACCAGACAGATCACTCTCCTACCCTCCATCACCTTTTGATTTTAGGAATAAGAATGGTTATCATTTATCAAGTACTTTGATATGCATAACCTCTTATATTGTCTCCTCATATATGTTAAACATGTGTGTCAGGCACTTTCAAATAGATAAGTTTGTTTGAAAAATTCTATCCTAGGAGATAACCAGGGATTATTGGTCCTGTTGTAGAAATGAGGAAACTCATTTCAGAGACATTAAGTGGGTTCCCAAAGTCACACAGTTCAGAAATAGCAAAGCTAGGATTTGAGTACATGTGGGTCTTGATGTCAAAACCTATACTTTATTCTTATTCTCCTCATTTTCTCCCTGTTCTTCCCTACCTCATCTTTGCCCAGTTGTTACCTGGTGGAGGCTGGCATTGTGGCAAGCAGGCAATGATAGAGGCTCCTTATGAATGTGAGATACTCCCCACAACCATGCAAACCATGGTTTTGGAAGACAGGCCCGGTAGATCTCTTCTGTACCTAGGCTCACTAAGATGATTAAGATGATTAGATTTATAAAAGGTGAGGTTTACTGAGGTATAATTTTAATATATATATATACTAAAATATATATTTATATATATTTAGCTACTATTTACCTAAGACTTCACCCATGCAAGGCTATCACTGAGACTGAGTTCCTTTTTTCATATTTTATTGGTGCATTATAATTATACATAATAAGTGAAATTTGTCACTTATTCACACATACACATGATATAATAATATAATTTGGTCAATATCATTCCCCAGTATTGCTGCTTTAATTTTTATTTTGAGACAGGGTCTACTAAATTGCTCAGGCTAGCCTCTGCCTTGAGATCTTCCTGTCTCAGCCTGGATTACAGGTATGCGCCATCTTGCCCAACTTACATTCTCCTTTTTAAAATGCAGTTCAATGAGTTTGACAATCATGGACTATTATGTCATCACCAACACAATTAAGATATAGAATAGTTTCATAATTCCAAATAAGTTCTCCTTTGCTCCTTTGCAGTCAATCCTCTTCCATACCCAATCTTTGGAGAATGCTGATTTTCTATTGCCATAGCTTTGCCTTTAAAAGGGTTTAACTTCTTTTATTAGCATGTTTTTGAGATTCATACATGTCATTTCATTCATTTTCTTGGGGGGTTGCTACCAGGGATTGAACTCAGGGGGTCTTGGCCACCGAGCCACATCCCCAGCCCTATTTTGAATTTTATTTAGAGACAAAGTCTCATTGAGTTGCTTACTGCCTCGATTTTGCTAAGGCTGGCTTTGAATTAGTGATCCTCCTTTCTCAGCCTCCTGAGCCACTGGGATTACAGGCATGTGCCACTGGGCCTGGTAATTCATTCATTTTTTTATCCCCAAGTAATATTTCGTTGGTGGATGTGCCATTATTTGTTTATCCATTCATCAACTGATGGAGATTTGTGTTGTAAGTAGCTTTGAATGGTAGTTAACCAAGCTGCCATAAAAATTTATGTATAGGTCTTTGTGTAAATAGATATTTTAATTTCTTTTGGATAAATTACCTAGGTGTTGGATTACTGGGTTATATGATAAGTGTATGCCTACCTTTGTAAAAAAAATGCAAATGGGCCAGGTGTGGTGGCGAACACCTATAATCCCAGCAGCTTGGGACACTGAGGCAGGAGGATCACAAGTACAAAGCCAGCCTCAGCAATTTAGTGAGGTCCTAAGCACTTAGTGAGACCCTGTCTCTAAAATAAAATACAAAAATGTCTGGGGTTGTGGCTCAGTGCTTGAGTGCCCTGAGTTCAATCCCTGGTACCAAAAAAAAATTACAAATGGGGTTCAGGATGTGCTACCCCCAAATATTGCATCTTTGCATTTGAGAAAACAATAGAAGCAGGAAGGTCACCATCACTTTCCCTTTCCCTCTTCCCTTCTCCTCTGAAGCTGATCAGAAAACCCAGGAAAATTTTCTGAAGTTCCCTTGAAGAAGGTCATAAGACCCTCAAGTGAGAGTGGTCTTCCTTAAAGCTGGCAAAAAAGAATATCCTTATCTCTGAAGACAAAGGGATGCAGAAAAGAATCTTAGGCCTTGCTAAGTGAAACCCTAGTTTTTACTATTAAGCTATAAAATATGATCAGGTTTAATTTTTTCTTTGGGTCTTGTTTTCCTAAGAAAGTCTTCCTTGTCACATAAAGTCTATATTAAATAAACTTGTATTTTTGTTTTTTCTTATTAATTCTATGTTTTGTTACTGATGCCTCAGCAGAGAAAAAGATATTTTTCCTTCCCTGTACTGATGAAAAATTTTCAACATGGCTATACCATTATGAATTCCCATCAGCAATGCATAAAATTCTAGTTGTTCTGCATCCTTGCCAATCCTTGAATAAGGTCACTTTTTAAATTTTAGCATTTCTAATAGATGTTTATTTTATGTCTTTGTGTAGTTTCACTTTGCATTTTCCTAATAAAGAATGATGTAGAGTGCCCTTTCGTGTGATTATTTGCCATCTATATCCCCACCCCACCCCCCCCACCCCCGTGAAAAATCTGTTCTAATCTTTTGCCCATTTTCAAAAGGCACTTTTTTTGGGGGGTGGGGCGACTGGGGATTTAACCCAGGGCACTTAATCACTGAGCCACATTCCCAACCCTTTTTTTTATTTTTCACTTTCAGACAGGTCTCACTGAGTTGCTTAGGGTCTTACCAAGTTGCTGAGGCTGGCTTTGGACTTGCAATCCTCCTGCCTTAGCCTCCCGCACTGCTGGGATTATAAAAATAAGCCACCAGGCCTGGCTCAAAAGGCTTTATTGAGATACAATTGATATACAAAAAACTCTGTATGTGTTTATACATTTCGACATATGCATACACCCATGAAACTATCACCACAAACAAGGTAATAAGCATATTTCTTGCCTCCAAAAGTTTCTTTATTTCTCCCCCTTTTCTTGTGGTAAGAACACTTAACACAAGATCTACCCTTTTAACATCTTTTTATGTGTACCATGCCATGTTGTCAACTACAGGCACTACATTGTATGGCAGATCTCTAGAACTCATTCATTTTACTGCTCATTTTTAAATTGGGTTGTTTGTTATGATTGAATTTTTTAAATTCTTAAAATATATCCTGGATGCATACCTCTTTTTGCATATGTTTTATAAAAGTTTTCTCCCAGTCTTCTGTGGTTCACCTTGTGTGTGTGTGTGTGTGTGTGTGTGTGTGTGATGCTGGGTTGAACCCAGGGCCTTATTTCATGCTAGGCAAGAACTCTACCACTGGGCTTTATCCCTAGTCCTAATATTGATTTTCTAACTCTGTGTGTGTGTGTGTTGTGTGTTGTGTGTGTGTGTGTGTGTGTGTGTGTGTGTGTGTGTGT
This sequence comes from Marmota flaviventris, assembly GCF_047511675.1. Lineage (NCBI taxonomy): Eukaryota > Metazoa > Chordata > Mammalia > Rodentia > Sciuridae > Marmota > Marmota flaviventris. The sequence continues at coordinate 107,026,600 of NC_092518.1, forward strand.
CACTGGGGATTGAGCAAGGGCCTGGTATATGTGAGGTAAGTGAGAAACTGATGTGACTCCATTTTTTAAAACAGCTTCTACCTCAAGGCCTGACCAGAGGGAGGGGGTGTGACCCTTGTCCTTGGAAAGACCTACAGAGCTGGGTTTATCTACAAATAACTGGAGAGATCTGCTGGGCCAAGTGTCCCTGACTCAGTTAGGCTAGGTGAGGACCCATAGCAACTCCCTAGCAACCACCAATCAGCATGAGACAGGAAAAATACCTGGGATGCCAGATGACCCCCCCCAGTAGTTTATGGTGGTTGATAACATGTTGGGAAACCATGTAGTTTAGCACGTACACCCCTCGTAGCTTTCATCAATCAGTGCAAAGGAATCCCCCTCTTGTACTAACCAATCACCCCTACCCAACTTGTTCCTGCCATTGAATGTGCTAATCAATGTTAAGAGTTGTTGTTTGACTTCCCGCGGTATGGAATGATTTGCTGTGTGATGTTGTGACGCATGGAGTACCCCCCAAAACCTATAAAATCTCATTCCCTGGGACTGCTGTGTTGGAAACCCGTTGTGAGTCCAGGCTCGAGCTTGCAATAAAGACTCTTGTGAGATTGCATCAGATTTGGCTCCTGGAGGTCTATTGGGGTCCCACAAATCTGGCATTACACATGCACTCTACCAACTGAGCTATATCCCCAGCCCCTAACCCTATCTTTTGAAGAGCAGAAGTTTATAATTTTAATGATTTTTGGTGGGGGGGGGGGGCACTGGGGATTGAACTGAGGGACACTCAACGACTGAGCCACATCCCCAGCCCTATTTTGTATTTATTTAGAAACAGGGTCTCACTAAGTTGCTTAGTGCCTCACCATTGCTGAGGCTGGCTTTGAACTCATGATTCTCCTGTCTCAGCCTCCCAAGCTGCTGGGATAACAGGCATGTGCCACCACGCCCAGCTGAAGTTTATAATTTTAATGAAGCTCAATTTATTGCTTTTATTCTTCTCTTATTCATTCTGTTACTGCTGTTGACCGGTGACGAGTCCTTGCTTCCCCAATGTTGAAGAATAACATCAGAGAAGCACGCCGAGGCAAGGTCAGAGTAGAAATTAGAAGTTTATTAAAGGACAGCAGAAAAGACTTCTCCCGGAGGAAGAAGGGGACCCAAGAGATGGAATCCGTGGAAGTGCGGTTGTCTCTCCATTTTATAGTTTCTTTCAGTGATGGAATGTAGGTGGGAAGGCCCGAGGGGTGGGACACAGGTGGGCCACAGAAGTAATCTGGGCAGGAAGCACTTCTGAGTCAGCATCTTCAAGTTTGCTGGGGGCTGTTCATTAACAGTTCTTTGGGATGGGCTCTGGCCTTGGGCTTTTCCCAGACTTCACTAACATTCCAAGAGTTGTTCAACTTTTCCCGGAATTCATTCTAAACATGGCCTCCATTTTGGATGTTACTCTATATTAGACCCGATTTACCTAACTACACCGACTACCTAACTTTAAATCTGGCTTCAATTCTTTTTTAGATCCTATCTAAGAAATCTTTGTCTCAATTACAAAGAGTTTTCTCTGATGTTTTTATTCTACAAGTTTGTTAATTCATTTTTTTAAAAAATATTTTTTAGTTATTGATAGATTTTTATTTTATTCATTTATATGTGGTGCTGAGAATCAAACTCAGTGCCTCACACATACCAGGCAAGTGTGCTACTGCTGAGCCCCAGCCCCAGCCCACCTGATTCATTTTGAGTAAATATTTGTATTTGAATTTGTAACTGAAAACTCAGTCCTTGTCCCCAATGCCAATTAATGCCAATTTATTAATGAGGACACGCCTTTGAGAAAAAAAGAAAAATAAGTTTTATTGCTCTACTAGCAAAGAAGAAACATAGGAGACTCCTGTCCCTGAGGCTATGGGATGCATTGGGGGCACCCTGGATTGGAGAGAGAAAGAGAAAGGGTGGTGTGAGATGAAGATTAAGAGGCAAATGAGGTTCAGATCATTATTGGCATCAGGTTCAACATTTTAGGTCAGGAGCCATTTTATGTAAAGGCTATAAAGTTTTGATTCTGAGGCAATGCTGCTTAGCTTCCCAGTAAGAACATGTGCCTGCTGAATGATCAACCCCACCCCAGCTTATGATGCAACTCCTAAGCAGCTTATGAAATTCCTTTTGAGGGTTATAAAGCTGCTCTGGGAGGGCCAGCACACTGCTGCTCTCCTTGGAAGGACAGCCTTGTCAGTTTACCTCGTGCTACTGACAATAAATCTTTTGTGTGAGATTCCAGTGTGTGGCATGGTCTTTGGACTTTGTGTGGACATTCAATCATTAAAGGCCTTGTAGTCATTTAGTACTGGTGTTTTGTTCTGAGGAGAGTTTTAAGCAGGGATATCTTGTGATTTAATTTACACTGGTTGCAGAGTAGATAATGGATTCTAAGGAAACAAGAGTAGAAGTGGGGAAATCAGAAGACTATTTCAGGGACACTGACTTAGCAGTGGCGATGGAAAAAAGTGGATATATTTTGGAGTAGAACCAAAGGAATTTATTGAGTATTGAATGAAGGACAATGTTTCATTTGCCTGAATATTTATGTTAGTTACTTTTACAGCAGTTATGGATAGGTTTGTAGGAGGAATTCGTTTGGTTTTAGACATAGGAAGTTAGGGAGATTTATTAGTTATCCAAGTGGTAATGGCATTAGCATAGAAATGGTCATGGGCTTGGATGACAAGCCCATGGAAGGAGGTAAAGTGGGATTTTAAAGGAACTCTTCAAAGGTTACATTCCAGGTGTGCTCTGGTAGGGGACCCCAGGACACCCTGATGGTAACGTAGGATGCACTTGTTAATTTGGGAGATATTCACCTCCCAGATCCTCAGCAGGCCTCTCCTTCTTGTAGGGGGTGTGTTCAAGGGCAATTAACTATGGAAAGAAAAGATAACACTATCTCCCCAATCTCATTAGAGATTTTTATTTCTCTTGCTGAGACAAAAAAAAAACAACAACATGTTCTTTTAAAAAATAAGCTTTAGAGTAAGGAGGGCTATATTCAGAAGGTGAAGGAGCCACTGTTACAATATGAGGTAAGGATTGAAGTTCATTTTTTGATATAGAGATATCAAATTGTCTCAGTACCATTTGTTCAAAAGACTATCCTTTCTCTACTGTATTACCTTGCATCTTTGTAAAAAACCAATTGACCACCTACTTGTTGACTCTATTCTCTTTCATTGATTTATATGACTAGCCTTATAACAACGCACTGTCTTGTTTACAGTAGATTCACTGTAGGTCTTAAATTCAGAGTGTAGGTCATCTGACTTTGTTCTTTTTAAAATTTGTCTTGGCTATTTTATGTCCTTTGGTTTTCCATAGAAATTTTAGAATCACCTAGTCAATTTCTACAAAGAAACCTGCTGGAATTAAAAATATATATATATTTTTGGCGTTTTATTAGCTGTGTTTTTTTTTATGTTGTTGTTCTCAAAACTTTTTTTCCATACATTTTATTGGTGCATTATCATTATATATAGTAGTGGGATTCATGGTTACATATTCATACATACACATGATATAACAATAAAATTTGTTTAATATTGTTCCCTGGTGTAACCAAAAGCTTGGTCCCTGTCCCCAATGACAATCAATGGCAATTTAATAATGAGGACACAGTTTTGAGAAAAAAGAAAAAGATGTTTATTGCTTTGCTAGCAAATGAGGAACATAGGGGACTCCTGTCCCAAACCTGTGACTCTCTTGATCTGGAGGGACCTGGCTTTTAAAGGCTCTGGTAGGGGGTCCCCAGAGCACCCTGATGGCAATTTAGGATTCACTTGTTAATTTGGGAGACATTCACTTCCCAGATACTCAGCAGGCATCTCCTGCCTGTACTGGGTATGTTCAAGGATAATTAACTAGGGGAAGAAAAGATAACACTGTCTCCCTAATCTTATTAGGGAGAGGGAGAGAGAAGAGAGAAAAAAATACCAAAAAATATAAATCTTAGAGCAATGAGGGCTATATTCAGAAGGTGAAGGTACCACTGTTACACCAGTATTTCCCCCATTCCCTCCCTCTTCCCTGATATTTTGATTGAGATTATATTGAATCTACATACCAACTGGGGAAGAAATGACATCTTTTTTTCTCCCTTTTTATTGGTGCATTATAATTATACATAACAGTGGGATTTGTTATACTGTATTCATGCATGCACACAGTAAAACAGTATAATTGATCGATTTTGTTCCCCAGTACCTCCTCTTTCCCTCCCCTTCCCCCTGATCCCTTTCATCCATTCTACAGGTATTCCTTCTATTTTTTAAAATTTTGTTCAAATTAGTTATACATGACAGTAGAATGCATATTTTTTTTCAAGGAGGCAAATTAAAAAAATATTTATTTACTCTAATTTGTTATACATGACAGCAGAATGCATTTCAATTGATAGTAAACATACAGAGCACAATTTTTCATGTCTCTGGTTGTTCAGAGAGTCACACAATTTGTGTCTTCATACATGTAGTTAGGGTAATGATGTCCATCCCACTCCATCATCTTTCTTACCCCCATGCCCCCTTTCTTTCCCTCCCTCCCCTTTGCCCTATCTAAAGTTCCTCCATTTCTCCCATGTTCCCCCCCACCACCACCATTATGGATCAGCATCCACATATCAAAGAAAACATTCAGCCTTTGGGTTTTTTTTGGGGGGGATTGGCTAACTTCACTTAGCATAATATTCTCCAACTCCATCCATTTACCTGCAATGCCATGATTTTATTCTCTTTTATTGTTGAGTAATATTTCATTGTGTGTGTATGTGTGTGTGTGTGTGTGTGTGTGTGTGTGTGTATATATATATATATATATATATATCATAGTTTCTTTATTTTTTAAATTCTAATTTGTTATATATGACAGCAGAATGCATTACAATTCATATTACATATATAGAGCATGATTTTTCATATCTCTGCTTGTATACAAAGTATATTCACACCATTCATATCTCAATACATTTATTTAGGGCTGTGTCCCTAGTATGCTATATTTAAGTCCTTTGGGTATAGACTGAGGAGTGGGATAGCTGGGTCAAATGGTGGTTTCATGTCAAGTTTTCCAAGGAATTTCCATACTGTTTTCCAGAGTGGTTGCACCAATTTGCAATCCCACAAGCAATGTATGAGTGTGCCTTTCCCCCACATCCTCACCAACACTAATTGTTGTTTGTATTCTTGATAGCTGCCTTTCTGACTGAAGTGAAATGAAATCTGAGAGTAGTTTTTATTTGCATTTCTCTAATTGCTAGAGATGTTGAACTTTTTTTTCATCTATTTGTTGATTACATATCATCTTCTGAGAAGTGTCTATTCAGTTCCTTGGCCCATTTACTGATTGGGTTGTTTGTTTTTTTGGTGTTACGTTTTTTGAGTTCTTTATATATCCTAGAGATTAGTGCTGTATCTGATGTGCATGTGGTAAAAATTTGCTCCCATTCTGTAGGCTCCCTATTCACCTCACTGATTGTTTCTTTTTTGGAGAAGAAGCTTTTCAGTTTGAATCCATCATATTTATTGATTCTTGGTTTTAATTCTCTCACTATAGGAGTCTTATTAAGGAAATTGGGGCCTACCCAACATGATGAAGAGTAGGGCCTACTTTTTCTTCTATTAGGTGCAGGGTCTCTGGTTTAATTCCTAGGTGCTTGATCCACTTTGAGTTAGGTTTTGTGCATGGTGAGAGATAGGGGTTTAATTTCATTTTGCTACATATGGATTTCCAGTTTTCCCAGCACCATTGTTGAAGCAGCTGTCTTTTCTCTATTATATGTTTTTGGCACCTTTGTCCAGTATGAGATACCTGTATTTATGTGGGTTAGTCTTTGTGTCCTCTATTCTGTACCATTGTTCTACAAGTCTATTTTGATGCTGTTTTGTTACTATTGCTCTGTAGTGTAGTTTAAATTCTGGTATAGTGATGCCACCTGCTTCACTCTTTTTTTATATATTTATTTTTTAGTTGTAGTTGGACATAATACCTTTATTTTATTTATTTATGTGGTGCTGAGAATTAAACCCAGGGCCTTTATTTTATTTATTTATGTGGTGCTGAGGATTGAAACCAGGGCCCCACATGTGTTAGGTGAGTGCTCTAACACTGAGCCACAATCCCAGCCCCTGCTTCACTCTTCTTCTAAGGATTGCTTTGGCTATTCTGGGTCTCTTATTTTTCCAGATGAATTTCATGATTGCTTTTTCTATTTCCATAAAGAATGTCATTGGGATTTTATTAGAATTGCATTATATCTGTATAGTGCTTTTGGTAGTATGGTCATTTTCACAATATTAATTCTGCTTATCCAAGAACAAGGGAGATCTTTCCATCTTCTAAGGTCTTCTTTAATTTCTTTCTTTGGCATTCTGCAGTTCTTATTGTAGAGGTCTTTCACGTCTTTCATTGATTCTCAAATATTTCATTTTATTTTTTTGAGGCTATTGTAAACAGGGTGGTTTTCCTAGTTTCTCTTTCAGAGGATTTGTCACTCATGTACAGAAATGCCTTTGATTTATGGGTGTTGATTTTATATCCAGCTAGTTTGCTGAATTCATTTATTAGTTCTAGCAGTTTTCTGGTGGAAGTTTTTGGATCCTCTAGGTATAGAATCATGTTGATAGTTTGAGTTCTTTTTTTTCCTATTTTGTGTCCCTTTAATTTCTTTCATTTGTCTAGTTGCTCTAGCTAGAGTTGCAAGAACTATGTTAAATAGAAGTGGTGAAAGAGGGCATCCCTGTCTTGTTCCAGTTTTTAGAGGGAATTCTTTCAATTTGTCTCCATTTAGAATGATGCAGAATGATGTTGGCCTGGGACTTAGCATAGATAGCTTTTACAATGTTGAGATATATTCTTGTTATCCCTAGTTTTTCTAGTGTTTTGAATATGAAGGGGTGCTGTATTTTGTTGAATGCTTTTTCTGCATCTATTTAGATGATTATATGATTCTTATCTTTAAGTTTATTGATGTGATGAATTACATTTATTGATTTCCGTGTATTGAATCAACCTTGCATTACTAGGATGAACCCCACTTGATAATGGTGGACTACATTTTCAATATGTTTTTATATTTGATTTGCCAGAATTTTATTGATAATTTTTGCATCTATGTTCATTAAAGATATTGATGTGTCTTTGGCTTTGGAATCAGGGTGGTATTGGTCTCATAGAATGAGTTTGAAAGTGTTCCCTCTTTTTCTATATCATGAAATAATTTGAGGAGTATTGTTGTTAGTTCTTCTTTGAAGATCTTGTAGAACTCAGCTGTGTATTAGTCTGGTCCTGGGCTTTTCTTGGTTCGTACACTTCTGATGGCATCTTCTATTTCCTTTCTTGAAATTGATCTGTTTGACTTGGGTATATCATCCTGATTTAGTTTGGGCAAATCATATGACTCTAGAAATTTGTTGATGCATTTGATATTTTCTATTTTATTGGAGTACCAATTTTCCAAATAGTTTCTAATTATCTTCTGTATTTCTGTAGTGTCCGTCACCATATTTCCTTTTTTTTAAAATCATAGATGTTAGTAATTTGAGTTTTTTCTCCCCTTCTCTTCATTAGCATGGCTAAAGGTTTATCAATTTTATTTATTTTTTTCAAAGAACCAACTTTTTGTTTTGTCAATTTTTTCAATTGTTTCAATTTCATTGATTTCAGCTCTGACTTTAATTATTTCCTGTCTTCTACTGCTTTTGGTGTTGATTTGTTCTTCTTTTTCTAGGGCTTGGAGATGTAATGTTAGGTAATTTATTTGTTGACATTTTCTTCTTTTAAGGAATGAGCTCAATGCAATGAACTTTCCTCTTAGTACTGCCTTCATAGTGTCCCAGAGATTTTGATATGTTTTATCAGTGTTCTCATTTACCTCTAGGAATTTTTTAATCTCCTCTTTGATGTCTTTTGTGACCCATTGTTCATTCAATAGCATATTATTTAGTCTTCAGGTGTTGGAGTATCTTCTGTTTTTTATTTTATTATTGATTTCTATTTCATTCCATTATGATCTGATAGAATGCAGGGTAGTATCTCTACTTTTTTATATTTGCTAAGAGTTGCTTTGTGGCATAATATATGGTCTATTTTAGAGAAGGATACATGTGCTGCTGAGAAGAAAGTGTATTCCATAATTGATGGATGAAATATTCTATATATGTCTGTTAAGTCTAAGTTATTGATTATATTATTGAGTTCTATAATTTCTTTGTTTAGCTTTTGTTTGGAAGATCTACCCAGTGGTGAAAGAGGTGTGTTAAAGTCACCAAGAATTATTGTGTTGTGGTCTATTTGACTCCTGAACTTGAGAAGAGTTTGTTTGATGAACATAGATGTTCCATTTTGGGGGGCATATAATTTCTAATTGTTATGTCTTGTTGATGTATGGTTCCCTTAAGCAGTATGGAATGTCCTTCTTTTTCCCTTTTGATTAACTTTGGCTTGAAATCTACTTTATTTGCTATAAGGATGGAAACCCTTGCTTGTTTCCACAGTCCTGTGAGTGGTATGTATTTTCCTAACCTTTCACCTCCAGTCTCTGGATGTCTTTTCCTATGAGATGAGTCTCTTGAAGGCAGCGTATTGTTGGATCTTTTTATTTAATCCAATCTGCCAACCTATGTCTTTTGATTGGTGAGTTTAGGCCATTAACATTAAGGGTCATTATTGAGACATGATTTGTATTCCCAGTCATTTTTGTTTATTTTTGGTATTTAACTTGACTTGGATTCTCTTTTGATTGGGTTTTCCTTTAGAGTAATACCTCCCTTTGCTGATTTTCATTTCCTCCTCATGGAATATTTTGCCAAGGATGTTATGTAGTGCAGGCTTTCTAGTTGCAAATTCTTTTAACTTTTGCTTATCATGGAAGGTTTGTATTTTATCACCAAATCTGAAGCTTAATTTTGCTGGATATAAGATTCTTGGTTGGCATCCATTTTCTTTCAGAGTTTGGTATATATTCTTCCAGGGTCTTATAGTTTTCAGGGTCTGGGTTGAAAAATCTGCAGAGATCCTAATTGATTTCTCCCTATATGTGATCTGATTCCTTTCTTTTTAATATTCTATCCTTATTCTATATGCTAGACATATTCATTATAATATGTTGGTGTAGATCTGTTGTGATTTTATACATTGGTGTCCTGTAAGCCTCTTGTATTTGATTTTCCAATTCATTCTTTATACTTGGGAAATTTTCTGATTTTCTTCCCTCCTTTCCTCCCTCCCTTCCTTCCTTCCTTCCTTCCTTCCTTCCTTCCTTCCTTCCTTCCTTCCTTCCTTCCTTCCTTCCTTTTCTACTGGGGATTGAACTCAGGGGCACTCAACCACTGAGCCACATCCCCAGACCCATTTTGTAATTATCTAAAGACAGGGTCTCACTGAGTTGCTTAGCACCTCACTTTTTCTGGGGCTGCCTGTGAACTCATGATCCTCCTGCCTTAGCCTCCCAAGCCATTGGAATTACAAGTGTGCACCCATCACGCCTGGCTTCTGATATTATTTTATTAAAGAGATTGTGCATTTCTTTGGTTTGAATCTCTATGCCTTCCTCTATCCCAATTATTCTTTTTTTTTTTTTGCTTGGTTTTTCTTTTTAATTTTTTATTGTTGGTTGTTCAAAACATTACAAATTTCTTGACATATCATATTCCACACTTTGATTCAAGTGGGTTATGAACTCCCACCTTCACCCCATACACAGATTGCAGAATCACCTCAGTTACACATCCATTGATTTACATATTGCCATACTAGTGTCTGTTGTGCTCCGCTGCCTTTCCCATCCTCCACCCTCCCCCCTCCCCTCCCCTCCTCTCTCTCTACCCCCTCCACTGTATAACCCTGAGGGTCTCCTTCCATTTCCATGCAATTTCCCTTCTCTCTACCTTTCCCTCCCACCTCTCATCCCTGTTAAATGTTAATCTTCCTCTCCTGCTCTTCGTCCCTACTCTGATCTTAGTTACTCTCCTTATATCAAAGAAGACATTTGGCATTTGTTTTTTAGGGATTGGCTAGCTTCACTTAGCATAATCTGCTCTAATGCCATCCATTTCCCTGCAAATTCTATGATTTTGTCATTTTTTAATGCAGAGTAATACTCCATTGTGTATAAATGCCACCTTTTTTTTATCCATTCGTCTATTGAAGGGCATCTAGGTTGGTTCCACAGTCTTGCTATTGTGAATTGTGCTGCTATGAACATCGATGTAGCAGTGTCCCTGTAGCATGCTCTTTTTAGGTCTTTAGGGAATAGACCGAGAAGGGGAATAGCTGGGTCAAATGGTGGCTCCATTCCCAGCTTTCCAAGAAATCTCCATACTGCTTTCCAAATTGGCTGCACCAATCTGCAGTCCCACCAGCAATGTACAAGTGTACCCTTTTCCCCACATCCTCGCCAGCACTTGTTGTTGTTTGACTTCATAATGGCTGCCAATCTTACTGGAGTGAGATGGTATCTTAGGGTGGTTTTGATTTGCATTTCTCTGACAGCTAGAGATGGTGAGCATTTTTTCATGTACTTGTTGATTGACTGTATGTCCTCCTCTGAGAAGTGTCTGTTCAGGTCCTTGGCCCATTTGTTGATTGGGTTGTTTGTTCTCTTATTGTCTAATTTTTTGAGTTCTTTGTATACTCTGGATATTAGGGCTCTATCTGAAGTGTGAGGAGTAAAGATTTGTTCCCAGGGTGTAGGCTCCCTATTTACCTCTCTTATTGTTTCTTTTGCTGAGAAAAAACTTTTTAGTTTGAGTAAGTCCCATTTGTTGATTCTAGTTATTAACTTTTGTGCTATGGGTGTCCTATTGAGGAATTTGGAGCCCGACCCCACCGAATGTAGATCGTAGCCAACTTTTTCTTCTATCAGACGGCGTGTCTCTGATTTGATATCAAGCTCCTTGATCCATTTTGAATTCACTTTTGTGCATGGCGAGAGAAAGGGATTCAGTTTCATTTTGTTGCATATGGATTTCCAGTTTTCCCAGCACCATTTGTTGAAGATGCTATCCTTCCTCCATTGCATGCTTTTAGCCCCTTTATCAAATATAAGATAGTTGTAGTTTTGTGGATTGGTTTCTGTGTCCTCTATTTTGTACCATTGGTCCACCCGCCTGTTTTGGTACCAGTACCATGCTGTTTTTGTTACTATTGCTCTGTAGTATAGTTTGAAGTCTGGTATCGCTATACCACCTGATTCACACTTCCTGCTTAGCATTGTTTTTGCTATTCTGGGTCTTTTATTTTTCCATATGAATTTCATGATTGCTTTCTCTATTTCTACAAGAAATGCCGTTGGGATTTTGATTGGCATTGCATTAAACCTATAGAGAACTTTTGGTAATATCGCCATTTTGATGATGTTAGTTCTGCCTATCCATGAACAGGGTATATTTTTCCATCTTCTAAGATCTTCTTCTATTTCTCTCTTTAGGGTTCTGTAGTTTTCATTGTATAAGTCTTTTACCTCTTTTGTTAGGTTGATTCCCAAGTATTTTATTTTTTTTTTTGAAGATATTGTGAATGGAGTGGTTGTCCTCATTTCCATTTCAGAGGATTTGTCGCTGATATATAGGAATGCCTTTGATTTATGCGTGTTGATTTTATATCCTGCCACTTTGCTGAATTCATTTATTAGCTCTAATAGTTTCTTTGTAGAGCCTTTTGGGTCTGCTAGGTATAGAATCATATCATCTGCAAATAGTGATAATTTAAGTTCTTCTTTTCCTATTTTTATGCCTTTAATTTCTTTCGTCTGTCTAATTGCTCTGGCCAGTGTTTCGAGAACTATGTTGAACAGAAGTGGAGAGAGAGGGCATCCCTGTCTTGTTCCAGATTTTAGAGGGAATGCCTTCAGTTTTTCTCCATTCAGAATGATGCTAGCCTGAGTCTTAGCATAGATTGCTTTTACAATATTGAGGTATGTTCCTGTTATCCCTAGTTTTTCAAGAGTTTTGAACATAAAGGGATGCTGTACTTTGTCGAATGCTTTTTCCGCATCTATCGAGATGATCATATGGTTCTTATTTTTAAGTCTATTGATGTGGTGAATAACATTTATTGATTTCCATATATTGAACCAGCCTTGCATCCCAGGGATGAATCCTACTTGATCATGGTGCACAATTGTTTTGATATGTTTTTGTATCCGATTCGCCAGAATTTTATTGAGGATTTTTGCATCTAGGTTCATTAGAGATATTGGTCTGTAGTTTTCTTTCTTTGAAGTGTCTTTGTCTGGTTTAGGTATCAGGGTGATGTTGGCCTCATAGAATGAATTTGGAAGAGCTCCCTCTTTTTCTATTTCCTGAAGTAGCTTGAAAAGTATTGGTATTAGTTCTTCTTTAAAGGTTTTGTAAAATTCTGCTGTATACCCATCCGGTCCTGGGCTTCTCTTAGTTGGTAGTCTTTTTATGGTTTCTTCTATTTCCTCAATTGATATTGGTCTGTTTATGTTGTCTATATCCTCCTGACTCAGTCTGGGCAGATCATATGTCTTAAGAAATTTATCTATGCCTTCACTATCTTCTAATTTATTGGAGTATAAGGATTCAAAATAGTTTTTGATTATCTTCTGTATTTCTGAAGTGTCTGTTGTGATATTGCCTTTTTCATCCCGTATGCTAGTAATTTGAGTTCTCTCTCTTCTTCTCTTTGCTAGCATCGCTAAGGGTCTGTCGATTTTGTTTATTTTTTCAAAGAACCAGCTTTTAGTTTTGTCAATTTTTTCAATTGTTTCTTTTGTTTCGATTTCATTAATTTCAGCTCTGATTTTAATTATTTCTTGCCTTCTACTTCTTTTGCTGTTGTTTTGCTCTTCTTTTTCAAGGATTTTGAGATGAAGTATGATATCATTTATTTGTTGGTTTTTTCTTTTTTTAAGGAATGAACTCCAAGCAATGAATTTTCCTCTTAGAACTGCTTTCAATGTGTCCCATAGATTCCGATATGTTGTGTCTGTGTTTTCATTAATCTCTAAGAATTTTTTAATTTCCTCCTTGATGTCTTCTATAACCCATTGATCATTCAGTAACCTATTGTTCATTCTCCAAGTGATGTATGCTTTTTCCTTCCTTCTTTTATCATTGATTTTCAGTTTCATTCCATTATGATCAGATAAGATGCATGGTATTATCTCTACTCCTTTATATTGTCTAAGAGTTGCCCTGTGACATAATATATGATCTATTTTTGAGAAGGATCCATGTGCTGCTGAGAAAAAAGTATAACTGCTTGATGTTGGGTGGTATACTCTATATATGTCAATTAAGTCTAGGTTATTCATTGTGTTATTGAGTTCTATAGTTTCCTTATTCAACTTTTGTTTGGAAGATCTGTCCAGTGGCGAGAGAGGTGTGTTGAAGTCTCCCATGATTATGGTATGGTGGTCTATTAGACTCTTGAACTTGAGAAGAGTTTGTTTGACGAACATAGCTGCACCATTGTTTGGGGCATAAATATTTATGATTGTTATGTCTTGTTGGTGTATGGTTACCTTAAGCAGTATGTAGTGTCCCTCTTTATCCCTTTTGATTAACTTTGGCTTGAAATCTATTTTATTTGATATGAGTATGGACACTCCTGCTTGTTTCCGAAGTCCATATGAGTGATATGATTTTTCCCAACCTTTCACCTTCAGCCTATGTATGTCTTTTCCTATCAAATGCGTCTCCTGTAGGCAGCATATTGTTGGGTCTTGTTTTGTGATCCATTCTACTAGCCTGTGTCTCTTAATTGGTGAGTTTAAGCCATTAACATTTAGGGTTATTATTGAGATATGTGTTGTTCTTCCAGCCATATTTGTTTATTTCTGTTACTAAACATGGTTTGTTTTCCTCTTTGATTATTTTCCCCCCCTTTACTGTCCTACCTCCCACTGTTGGTTTTCATTGTTATTTTCCATTTCCTCTTCCTGTAATGTTTTGCCAAGGATGTTTTGAAGAGATGGTTTTCTAGCTGCGAATTCTTTAAACTTTTGTTTATCGTGGAAGGTTTTAATTTCATCTTCCATCCTGAAGCTTAATTTCGCTGGATACACAATTCTTGGTTGGAACCCATTTTCTTTCAGTGTTTGAAATATGTTATTCCAGGATCTTCTAGTTTTCAGAGTCTGTGTTGAAAGATCAGCTGTTATCCTGATTGGCTTACCCCTAAATGTAATCTGCTTCCTTTCTCTTGTAGCTTTTAAAATTCTCTCCTTATTCTGTATGTTGGGCATCTTCATTATAATGTGTCTAGGTGTGGGTCTCTTATGATTTTACACATTCGGCGTCCTGTAGGCTTCTAGGATTTGGGATTCTGTCTCATTCTTCAAGTCTGGGAAGTTTTCTCGTATTATTTCATTGAATAGGCTGCTCATTCCTTTGGTTTGGAGCTCTGTACCTTCCTGTATCCCAATGACTCTTAAGTTTGGTCTCTTAATGTTATCCCATATTTCTTGGATGTTCTGCTCATGGTTTCTTAACAGTCTTGCTGAGCTGTCTATGTTCTTTTCCAGTTGAAATACTTTGTCTTCATTGTCTGATGTTCTATCTTCTAAGTGTTCTACTCTGCTGGTAGTATTCTCCATTGAGTTTTTAAGTTGGTTTATTGCTTCCTGCATTTCTAGGATTTCTGTTTGTTTGTTTTTTATAACCTCTATCTCCCTGTATAGTTGATCCTTTGCTTCCTGGATTTGTTTGCGTAATTCATTGTCGAAGTGATCTTTCATTGTCTGATTTTGCTGTCTAATGTCTTCCTTGATACTCCAGATCATCTGAAGCATGTATATCCTGAATTCTTTATCTGACATTCCATCTGCTGCAGCTGTTACCTCTTCTAAAGTTGCGTTGACCTGCATTGCTTGTGGTCCTTTCTTTCCTTGTCTTTTCATACTGCTTGCGTATCTTTCCTGCAGGCGTGGGTAGCGGCTCTGCTCTCTCCTTATTCCAATTGGGGTGTCGTGGCTACCACGCCGGCAGGTCACTGGGCCTGTTCTGGGCGCTGGCGGCGGGTCTGTTCTGACCCTACTCCAATTGGGGTGACGAGTGTACCACGCCGGCAGGCCACCGGGCCTGATCCGCCGGTCGGTTGCAGGTTTGCCTACCCTGCAGGCGCGGGCGGCGGCTCTACTCTGCCCCTACTCCAAATGGGGTGACGTGTCTGTCGTACTGGCAGGCCACTGGGCCTGTCCCACTGGTCGGTCGCAGATCTGCCCACCTTTCGGGCACGGGTGGCGGCTCTGCTCTGCCCCTACTCCAATTAGGGTGGTGTGTGTACCACGCCGGCAGGCTCCTGGGCCTGATCCGCCGGTCTGTCGCAGGTCTGCCTACCTTGGAGGCGCGGGCGGCGGATCTGCCCTGCCCCTCCTACCACACCTGCGGACCCCTGGGCCTGATCTGCAGGTTGGTCACAGGTCTGCTCACCCTGCAGGCACGGGTGGCAGTTCCGCTCCGCCCCCACTCCAATTGGGGTCACGTGGCCACCACACCGGCAGGGCCTAATCCGGGCGTGGGAGAAGGATCTGCTCTGCCCCTACTCCAGTTGGGGTGACGTGTGTACCACCCTGGCAGGCCACTGGGCCTGACCCGCCAGTCTGTGACAGGTCTGTTTACCTTGCAAGCGCGGGAGGCGGCTCTGCCCTGCCCCTCCTACCACGCCCATGTACCACTGGGTCGTGGGTCTGCCCACCTTGCGGGTGCGGGTGGCGGCTCCGCTCCTCCCCCTCTCCAATTGGGGTCACGCGGTCACCACGCTGGCGAGCCGCTGGGCCTGCTCCGGGCGCTAGCGGCGGCCCGGCTCCTCCCCTCTGGCTCGACGACAAATTGCGGAGACTCGGGTGTCTGTGCCTCACCCCCCCTACCAGGAGACCAACTATCCCAATTATTCTTAGATTTGGTTATTTGATGCTATCACATAATTCTTGGATATTTTGTTCATGGTTTCTTACTATCTTCACTGTGTGTGGTTTATTTTCCAGATTGTATACTTTGTCTTCATTATCTGATATTCTGTCTTCCAAGTGATCTAGTCTGTTTGTGATGTTTTCTATAAAGTTTTTTATTTTTTTATTGTTTCTTTCATTTCAAGGATTTCTGAGCATTTTTTCTTTCAGAATCTCTATCTCTTTCTTGAAGTAGTATTTTTCTACCTGTATTTCCTCCCTTATCTCTTTGTTGGAGTGATCAATTTTTGCCTATATTTGCTCACTTAGGTCATTCTTTAATTAATAGATTATTTTAATTATGTACATTCTTAACTGCTTCTCTGACATTTCATCACCTGGCTTCTATTATTGCAAAATCTCAGTTTGTTTGGGGCACTTACCTTCCTTGTTTTTTTCATGTTGTGTATGTGTCTTCCCTTTTTGAACTGTGGATCTGAGGTATTACAGTTTCTACCCTATAATCTTATAGTGTCCCTGCAGATTACCTGTACCTCACCTTGGTGCTGGGCTTCTAGACCCTGGCCGATGTCCCATGATAAATGCTACTGCAACTAAATGTGGTGGTGGCAATAGTGGAAATAACTCAAGGTAGCACTGAGGGGTGTCCCAAGATGTATGCAGCCACGTTCAGAAATGGGCTGAAAGGATGTGCCTTACAATGGCTTTGGGCTTCCTGTTCCAAGATGCAGCTGCCTCCAGGCCCTATCTGTTGTCCCAAGGTGTAGGCTACTGTGTGGGGAGGGCTATGGCCATGGCTGCCAGGTTCCAGGATGGAGGTAGGGTAGGCCTGGGTTCCAGTGTGGGTCTGCTGGTTGGTGGGGCTATCCTGAGCCAGGGCCTGGGCTTTGGCCCCCATGTGGGTCAGCAGTGGGCTGGGGCATGGGGTCCAGGGTGGGTCTGCTGGTCATTGGGACAGTCCTAGGCCTGGGGCTGGGGTCTGGCATGGGTCTGCTATAGTAAAGTGCATTTTGACATAATGTATACAAATGGAGCACAACTTCTCTTTCCTCTGGCTGTACATGGGTCAGAGTCACTCCACTAGTGTAATCAAACATGTATATAGGGCAATAATGTCTATCTCTTTCTACTGTCTTTCCTATCCCCATAGTCCCACCCCTCCCCTAACTCCCCTCTTCACAAATCAAAGTTCCTTCATTCTTCCCTATCCCTCCCTGCCCCACTATGGGTCTGTATTGGCTTATCAGAGAAAACATTTGGCTTTTGTTTTTTGGGGATTTGTTTATTTCACTTAAGATGATATTCTCTGGTTCCATCCATTTACCTGCAAATGCCATAATTTCATTCTTCTTTAAGACTGAGTAATACTCCATTGTGTATAAGTATCACAATTTCTTTATCCATTCATCTGTTGAAGGGCACTAGGTTGGTTCCATAGTTTAACTACTGTGAATTGAACTGCTATAAACATTGATGTGGCTGTGTCACTGTAGTATGCTGATTTTAAGTCCTTTGGGTATAAACTGAGACATGGGATAGCTAGGTCACATGGTGGTTCCATTCCCAATTTTCTGAGGAATCGCCATATTGCTTTTCAAAGTGGTTGCACCAATTTGCAGTTCCATCAGCAATGTATGAGTGTACCTTTTCCCCCACATTCTTGCTAACACTTATTGCTTGTATTTTTGAATTGCCATTTTGACAGGAGTGAGATGAAATCTTAGAGTTGTTTTGATTTGCATTTCTCTAATTGCTAGAGTTGATGAACATTTTTCCATATGCTTGTTGATCAATTGTATTTCTTCTTCTGTGAAATGTCTGTTTAGTTCCTTAGCCCCATTTATTGATTGGATTATGGGGGTTGTTAAATTTTTTGAGTTCTTTATATATCCTGGAGATTAGTGCTCTATTTGAGGTGCATACGGTAAACATTTTTCCCATTCTGTAGTCTCTCTCTTCACATTATTGATTGTTTCCTTTGCTGAGAAGAAACTTTTTAGTTTGAATCCATCCCATTTATTGATTTTTAACTTTACTTCTTGTGCTTTAGGAGTCTTGTTAAGGAAGCCAGGTCCTAAGCTGTCATGATGAAGATTTGGGCGTACTTTTTCTTCTGTTAGGTGTAGGGTCTCTGTTCTAGTGCCTAATCTTTGGTTCACTTTGAGTTGATTTTTGGATAGGGTGAGAGATAGAGGTTTAATTTCATTTTGCTACATATGGATTTCCAGTTTCCCCAGCATCATTTGTTGAAGAGGCTATCTTTTCTCCAGTGCATGTTTTTGGCACATTTGTCTAGTATGAGATCTCTGAATTTATGTGGGTTTGCCTCTGTGTCTTCTGTTTTGTTCCATTGGTCTTCATGTCTGTTTTGGTGCCAATGCCATGCTGTTGTTACTATAGCTCTGTAGTATAGTTTAAGGTCTGGTATAGTGATGCCACCTGCTTTACTCTTCTTGCTAAGGATTGCTTTGGCTATTCTGGGCCTCTTATTTTTCCAAATGAATTTCATGATTGCTTTTTCTAGGTCTATGAAGAATGTCATTGGGATTTTAATAGGAGTGCATTAAATCTGTTTAACAGATTTGGTAGTATGGCCATTTTGACAATATTAGTTCTGTCTATCCAAGAGCATGGGAGATCTTTCCACCTTCTAGGGTTTTCCTCAATTTCTTTCTTTAGTGTTCTGTAGTTTCCATTGTAGAGGTCTTTCATCTCTTTTGTTAGATTGATTCCCAAGTATTTTATTTTTGGGGGGCTATTGTGAATGGGGTAGTTTGCCTAATTTCTCTTGCAGTGGATTCATCATTTATATATAGAAATGCATTTGATTTATGAGTATTGATTTTATATCTGCTTCTTTGCTAAATTCATTTATTAGTTCTAGAAGTTTTCTGGTGGAAGTTTTTGGATCTTCTAAATACAGAATCATGTCCTTGGCAAATAGTAATAGTTTGAGTTCTTCTTTTACTATTTGTATCCCTTTAATTTCTTTCATCTGTCTGATTGCTCTGGCTAGAGTTTTAAGGACTATGTTGAATAGAAGTGGTGAAAGAGGACATCCCTGTTTTGTTCCAGTTTTTAAAGGGAACATTTCCAATTTTTCTCCATTTAGAATGATGTTGGCCTGGGGCTTGACATAGATAGCTTTTACAATGATGAGGTATGTTCCTGTTATCCCTAGTTTTTCTAGTGTTTTGAACATGAAGAGGTGCTATATTTTGTCAAATGATTTTTCTTTGTCTATTGAGATAATTATATAATTCTTATCTTTAAGTCTATTGATATGATGTATTACGTTTATTGATTTTCATATGTTGAATGAATCTTTTATCCCTGGGATAAACTCCACTTGATCAGGGTGCATTATCTTTTTAATGTGTTTTTGCTTGTGATTTGCCAGAATTTTATTGAGAATTTTTGCATCTATGTTCATCAGGGATATTGGTCTAAAGTTTTCTTTCCTTGATGTGTCTTTGGTTTTTGTATCAGGGTGATACTAGCCTCATAGAATGAGTTTGGAAGTATTGCCTCCTTTTCTATCTCATGGAATAATTTAAGGAGTATTGGTGTTAAGGAACTGACAACTTAACCCTATTGAATCTCTGCCCCATGAACAAGGTGTGCCTCTCTATTTATATAGGTCCTATTAATTTCATCTTTGTCTTGTACTTTTCAGCATTCACATCCTGCATGTATTTGTATTTGTTTTGGATTTTTCATTTTTTTCTTTTATTACTGATTTCTTGCACATATTTTGTCAGATTTATCCCTAAGGATTTAATTTTTATTATGTTATTGTAAATGGTACTGTTTGTTAAATTTCAATTTCTAATTGGTATGTAATTGATTTTTTGTAATTAATTTTTATATGTTGATTTTGTATCTTATGACTGTGTTAAACTCATTCATTAGTTCTAGTAGCTTTTTCTCTTTTTAGTGCTGGGGATCAAATCTGAGTCTGTAACTGAAAGCTTGGTTCTTGTCCCCAATGACAATGAATGCCAATTTCATAATGAGGAACTCCTATCCCAAAGGCTGTGATTCTGCCCATTGGGAGGAACAGGGGGATTTTAAAGGAGCTCTTCTAAGGCTACATTCCAGGTGTACCCTGACAGGGGGTCTCAGGGTACCCTGATGGTGTGTTAACATTCACTTGTTAACTTGGGAGATATTCACTTCCTAGATCCTCTGGCACATATGTCTTTCCTATGGAGCACAGATAACTCAAGGTAATCTTGTTCCCCACTCCCAGTTTAGAGAGGGGGAGAGGGAGACGAGGAAAAGAACACATCTTTTAAAAAAATAGCCTCAGAGCATATATTCAGAGCTTATATTCAAGAGGTGAAGTGGACCACTGTTACAGGTCCACAAGTATGGTGGGCAAGCACTCTACCATGGAGCCATACCTACGGTTCTCTAGTAACTTTTTTGTACCAGTTGGGATTTTCTATGTAGATGATTATGACATCTGTGAATAAAGACAGGTTTATTTATTCCTTGTTAATATTTATGTCTTTTATTTCTTGTTCCTTCCTTAATTGTCCTAGCTAGAACTTCTAGAACAATATTGAATAGAAGTGGCCAAGCAGATGTCCTTCCTTGTTCCCAACCTTAGGGGGAAAGTTTTCAGTGTATTATTATTATTAATAATTTTTAGGGGGATATTAAGGATTGCACCCAGGTGCTTAACCCCTGAGCAACATCCCCAGCCCTTTTTATATTTTTTACTTAGAGACAGGGTCTCACTATGTTGCTTAGGGCCTTGCTAAATTGCTGAGGCTGGCTTTGAACTTGTGATAACTCCTGCTTTAGCCTCCTGAGTTGCTGGGATTACAGGCATGCACCACCACACCTGGCTCAGTCTTTTATTATGAAGTATAATGTTAGCTGTAGGTTTTTCATAGATGCCTTTTATCAGGTTGAGGATATTTCCTTTTGTTCCTGTTTCCTTGTGAGTCCTTAAAAAATTGTAAATGGTTCTTCATTTCTGTCAAATATCTTTTCTGCATCTACTGAGATGATCATATGTTTTTTGTTTTCCAGTCTGTTGATATGGTAAATTACACTGACTGTTTTTCATATTTTAACCAGTCTGGCATTCCTAGGATAAACCCTACTTGGCCATGCGATGTTATCTTTTTTTATATATTGCCAGATGTTATATTTTAATATTTGGGGGGATATATATGTTTATGTTCATGAATGATATTGATCCGTAGTTTTCTTATAATGTTTTCAGTCTGGTATTTATTTTTCAAGTAGTGGGATTGAATTTAGTGCTGGTCTGAGGCAACAATGCTATAAGAAGGCCAAGTTTCGTCTCTGAGACTTGACTTTGCTTTCCTTTACTTTGCAAAATCACATTACTGATCTTCTCCCAACTGAAGATGGCGCTGGACCCTCAAATCATTGCCCTGCTACTCAGCACTCTGGAATTTTGTCTCCCTTCTTTGCCCCAGTTCCAAGCCAACAACACAATGCATAACACAATAGAGACCTGTATTCCTGTATGTGATAGTTAATCAAATAAGGCAAATGTCTGACAGAACAACCTACAGTCTAGGAATAGGGTTGATTTGAATGACTCCAGGTCATCTGTACATACTGTCACCAAGGGTTCAAGGCATAAGGGGGGGGGGGGATTGAATCCAGCTTGTGAATGGGAGCACTTTTAAATTGTCACCTGTACTTAGCAAAGATTTGAGAGTTCTCTGTAGTACCCTGGGTATTTAACAAGCATTCTGATGCTGAGTAATGATTACAGCTGTACATAAAATAGAAAGATTAGAGTCTCAGTCGCCTGCTTAATATGTAAATGTATCCAGTTATGTGTGAGTGCTTTTAATGAAGTAACTTGCACTTCTGTTTCCTACATTGAGAGTGATTGATGAAAAATACTTTACAACCCTATTCAAAACTAGCAGCCAGCAGGCCCATTGAAAGAACTCTGTGATGCTGCCTGGCCTAGGGCTAGGAGGCAATGGGACTGGGTTTTAGCTCTGGTTTTGCAATTGGTTTCTGCTTCTTTGGGCACTAGGGAATAGAATTCTTTATCATCATCTGAGCTCAGAGAGTTGTTGATGATGGATTGTGAAATAACTCCACTCACTCATATACCTAGGATTGGTTCCCTTTCCAACATATCATATGGACATTAAAAAAGCAGATATCAGGCACTGTGATGAGTGTTTTGCTTATATTATTTCCTTCAATCATCACACCAATCTTGGAAGATAGGAATTGACATATGCTTGCGTAACAGATGGATAAACTGAGGCTCAGAGAAGGGGAAGTCCCTTGCTTAACTTCATCCTTTTAGTTAGTGGCTAGGCAGGGATTCAAATTCAGATCTCCATGGTTATTGACCCCAAGCTCTTATCATGACACTGCAAGGTCTCTCTCACTGCCAAAGATGGTGACATCTATCTGCAAGAATTATCTCACTTATATGCAACCAGATGAGCTTGGAAAGATGAGAAGTGTTCTGTTTGCCTGTGGTGAAGAGCTAGATGCAGACAGCAGCTAAAGTTGAGCACTTTCTTCAGTACCCTGCCAAACATACACATACTGCTCTCAGCCTTCCATGCAAAGGATAGTAGTGATTTGAAACCTGGCTTAAGAAAACTGCATGACATCCACCTGCTATCCCTATAGCAGTGAGGGGCTCCAATTCCTCTGCAGAGGCTTCACAATGGCTAGTGAATGTTGCTCTACTGTTTCTAATTGAATATATATATATATATATATATATATATATATATATATATATATATACACACACACATATATATATGTATATACATATATATATATATATATATATATATAGAGAGAGAGAGAGAGAGAGAGAGAGAGATATTAAGAGAGAGAGGGACAGAGTGTGCTTATTATTTACCATTTTCTAATCACTATCTGCATACACACACACAGAGTCATCACAACAGTCTGAAGCAGAGTTGGGATTTGAATGCAGAGAGTGTAGTAACTCTAAACCTGTGCTGGTTCATAAGGTAGCCAGTAACTACATGTGGCTATTTAAATTCAAATGGATTCAAATGAATCAAGATTCATAATTCAATTTCTCAATCATATCAGCTACATTTCAAGCACTCAATAGCTCCTTGTGGCTACTGGTTAGCATGTGGATGGTGCATATATACAATACTTTCATCATCACAGAGAACTCTATTGCATAGTGTTAAACTAGATTCTTTAAAAAAAAAGTTAAAAATCAATTATGTGGTGTGGCCCACTCAGAAGACCATCTGAGTATGTCTTCCTATGTTCTTGGGTTGGTCTCTGCTTATCTTTCTCTCCAATTTTCTGTTCTTTCCTTTTTTTTTTTTTTAGCTTGATTGATGGACAGGACAGCATTTCCGGCCCTTTAAACACCAAGCTTTAAAATCTGACCTAAGCTTCATGTACTAAACACCTTACCTCCACCACTCTGACCTCAGGCCCCTACTGAGGCTTTAATGTTTGAACAGCTATAGCTTCTGCTCAGGATTTTGTGTTAGGTCTGCTGGTCCCTTCTGGATAGCTCCAGGTCATGGCAGGGAAAGGAAAGATGCCAAGGGGTGTTGGCTGTTAGCCCCTTTGCGATTTCTTTCTCCAGACTTTGGCCTTTATCAGATCAATCTGATATGTTGCCTGGAGAGGGAGGAAAACAATAAAGGAGTTTCCAAATAAGTGTCATCAAAGTCTGCAGCAGTTCTCTGCTATACTGATTTATAGGCATTGCCACAAAATTCCTCAGGGCTGGGGCAAGCAGACAAGCGATTGACAATGATTACTAAAAGAGATTTTTTTGTGGGTTTTCAGAAGCCTAAGGAAGCAGGGTCCTCCTTACCAGCAGGTGGCTATCTATGTGGGGGGGGGGGGATTGGGGGGAAATTGACAAGGTTTTCCAATCTTCTACCCTTAAAATAAATCTCCCTCTGGGCCTTCCTGGAAGTCCATGTTGCCTTTTCCCCTGCAGAGGGAGGTCATGGTATTTACTTGTTAGCTAACATATCATATTGAAACCAGAGTTTTGAGATGAGACTAGATTCTCTGCTCCGCCAATTTCCTTCTGGGTTCTTGTCTTGCAAATTTTGAAGAATAAAATCCATGGACAACAATGGAAGAGAAGAGCAAATGGAGCAGAATTTATTTAAGCAAATGTGCTAGAACCCCTGCCATGCAGGAGGGGGGCCAGATAGCAGAAAAACCCATTTTGGTGTGTGCTAATTGAGGAGTTTATATATGGTTCTGGGTAGAGCATGGAGCAAAATCTATGTTAAACAGGCATTGGAAACAGCATCAAAATCATTAATCAAATCTGTGTAAAACAGGGATTGAAAAAGTAGCAAGGCTATCACGTTCCTATAACTTCCATCTGGGTTCAAGACAAGGGCAGTGTGGGGACATTTGGATGAAGGGGGAGTCATTTGCAGAAAAGTTGTAGATATGCCAGACATACTTCACTTCAATTTCTCTTTGGCCTGTGCACCTGTATGAAGGTTCAAATTCAGGAAGGAGGGTTTGCAAAGACTCTTCATCAGTATAGTGTTTCCCCTAGATAGATGTTTCTCAGGGCATACCAGGACCAGGACTTCAAGAATGATAATAACAAGCTTTCAAAAGAAGAAGGGAAGGCCACTGAGTGATTATTTGTAGTTAGGTCTTGGCATCTGGGGTTGATATAGCAGGTGCTTTGCTGCCACATTGACAGAGGGTGGGAGGGTGGGAGGGCGGTGGCAGAAGCTATTTATCCCACCAAGCACCCAGGCCCTGGGTGAGAGGAAACTTGGACAGCCCATGGGTGAGTCAATGTTGCTCCTCTTTTGTTCCTATTCTGGTGGCAACCTGTTGCCCTCATGTGTGTTGTTATAAAACCTTTTCAATATGCCTTGCAGGGCCCTTCAGAATATTAATCATGAGCTCTTCTGAATGTCCAGCTGCAGTTTTCAGAGCATTTTCAGATCCTTGATCTCACTTCATTTCACCCATTTTCTCTGCAGTAGGAAGGACAGCATTTCACCTCTATTTTAATGATGAGGTATTGGAGGCTGAGGGGGACCTCAAGGTTTCTTTGCAAGGAAGTGTTTAGCACCCAACTGGAATCCCAGACAGCAGGTTATCCTGCTTCTAGAAGCATTTAGTAGTGTGCTGGAGTACGTCTTCACTGAACTATCAAGTAGTTGACTAAAGGAAGCCCTGGTGTTTAGTAGATGCCTATTAGAGAAAAAATATTCTGAAAGTTGTTAAAATGGTAAGGAAGATTTTATTCAAGGTGGTTGTGATAGGGGACAGAGACTGAAGTCATCTCTGAATACAAGAACAAGTGGATATTTAGAGCCAAAGAAAAGAGAAGGAGGTCAGTAGATAGAAAATTTATAAGAGGAGTTGGATTATATGTCAAGGTAGGGATTGGTGTAGTGGTGCATGCCTGTAATCCTGGCTACTCAGGATGCCGAGGCAAGAGGATCACCACTGTGAGGCCAGCTTCAGCTACTAAATGAGGCCCTGTCTCAAAAAATAAAAAGTACCCCTGGGCTCATCTCCAGTACTTAAAATTAAAAAAAAAAAAAGATGTGGAGGGTAGGGGATTCATGTTAAACTGGCTTAGCAGGATTCTTATTAAATGCAGGCTTGGGGACTTGGATGTCAAGGGTGGGAGATGAGGAATTTGATCAGATATCAAGGGTGTCAGATATCTAAGCTTGGGGGTATTTTTCTAAGCCAATTTGTTAGAAATACTGAGGTGCAGGGACTAAGGTTGTGGCTCAGCAGCAGAGCACTTGCCTAACACGTGTAGGGCCCTGGGTTTGATGCTCAGCACCACATAAAAATAAACAAAATAAAGATATTTGTTCATCTACAACTAAAAAAGAAAGAAATACCGAGGTACCACAAGAAATGGAAACATGTGCTCAGAAGTCGGTGGGCAAGGTGAACCTTACTTCTGCCAGAAGGGCCTGCTACTAAACCTGGCTAGCAAGCATACCTGAGCAGGCAGTCCACCCACTTTTATCCTTAATGCAGAGCTCCCCCTTGCCCTGATAGGAGGAGCTTGGAAGTACAATCTACTTAATTAACTAATTTTAAAATTGGGGTGGGCAAAGAGAAGGTCTATAATTAAAGGATACAATTGGATCTCACATCCTAATTAAGGCTAAATACTATATGCTGAAAATGGACCACCAGACTTCGTATTTCTCACAAACTTAACAGGATTCTCTTTTTTTTAAAACTTTTTTTTGGTAGTTGTAGATGGACAGAATGCCTTTATTTTGTTTTTAAAAAAAATATTTGTTTTTCAGTTGTAGTTGGACACAATACCTTTATTTATTTATTTATTTTTATATGGTGCTGAGGATCAAACCCAGGGCCTCACACGTGCTAGGCAAGAGCTCTACTGCTGAGCCACAACCCCAGCCCTTATTTGTTTTTTACTTTTACATGGTGCTGAGGATTGAACCCAGTGCCTCATACATGCTAGGCAAGTGCTCTGCCACTGAGCTATAACCCTAACCCTTAGCAGGATTCTTTGCTAAAGGTAGGCCAAGGACAGGGCTGAGGATAAGGCCTGGTTGGTAAAAGGGTTTAGAGAGAGGAGCCTGACCAAACTTTGGTTAAGAAGGGAAACTTTGGGAGGCCTAGTCTGCTGGTGCATAGTTTTATTCCATTGTCTGGCAGGCACACCTGGTAGCAAACCAAAGCTGATGCCAGTGCCTGCCAAATGGAGCTACTGATTAGACTCACCTGGGAAACAGTCCTAAAAATACCCATGCCTGGCCCCTAGCCCATACCTACTAAATCCTTATTAATGAGAAGGGGATGAGATGACTACATGTTTAACAAGCTTTCCTGGTGATTCTCATCATCAGCTAGGTTTGGAGCCATAGGTTTACACTATGGATTGGCCAAGAGGACAATAAATATGGAATGAGAACTGGCTGTTGGAAAAGGGATAAGTTTGGGGAGGAGAAGAAGGGGAGATTGGAGGGGATCTGGGGCCTACTTTGCTCTGTTTCCCCAGATATGGGTTCCTGCTGAATAAGAATAGACAATGATCAGGCAACAGACCCCAATTAAGGTCTTAATCAAAGGCAGAGATCACACCAGGAGGCTAACTGGTAGAAATATTAATGTGCACTATCAAGGCCTATTTCAAATATAACAGACCATGAGGCTCACCTGTGGGAATCACTCCAGCCAATTCCTTTGTTCCAGAGAGGCAGGAAAATGGAAGGTGGAAATGAACACAGATAGCAGTTACAGGAAGGATTAAAATTCATGAAAAAGGACACAGCCAATACTTTTTCAGTGCCTGTTTTACATGGATTTTGATCAGTGCTCACACCCAAACCCATATAAGCCCTTAAGCTGGCACACCAAAAACAGTTTTCCTGCTATCAGGCCCCCTCCTGCATAAAGGAAGTTCTCCCTTCTCACTGCTGCGTTTAGTCTTCCTTCCATTATTTTCCATGGATTTTATTCTTCAGATTTGTGAGACAAGAACCCAGAAGGAAATTGGTGAAGTGGGGACTCCAGTCTCATCTCAAAACTCTGGTTTCACTGCCACCCTAGGAGGGCACCATGACTTGTGTATTCATCAAAATGGCAAGTAAGTTAACATTGTAAAATGGCTAACTTTACTTTCCAAACTGTTTTTTTTTTTTTTTTTAAACGCCTTTGGAACCTCTGCTGCTGCTTGGACACTTGGTACTTATTGTCCCTTTGTCTCTTCTGAATTATATAAAATCTGTTTTCTTGAGAGGCTGGTTAAGCATTGCTCATTAAGGTTTGCATTGTTGAGAGGGAAAATTGACCTATTTAAAAAGGCACAAACGCAGACATTAAAAGAGTAAATGCCCTAAAGTAGGAAATTCAAACGTTAGAGAGGAGATAACCAGGTTTCCAGTATGTTTGTGTGGGGGATTGCTGTTTTCTTTGCCTTTGTCTAAAGTCGGCTCAGATACTTTGGCTATGCCCCAGTTTTGTAGGACTTTCTGAGAGATATTAGGCAGAGTTCTATCTTTTTCCTAAAAGGACCAAAAAATGAAAGGTTTAAAGCTAAACCCTGACTCCCAGGTAAGATGCAACCCTTACTGAAATAGCACTATGTCAGCAGAACACAGTCTCATTGGCTCATTATCAGGTGAGGTCAGGACATTATTTCTGGCAGCTTCTGAAAGCCACAGCCTGTTAGGAAAAAAAAAAAAATCTCCTTCCTGAGAGTTTAATACCGCTTGCTCTCACTTGTTCTCAGGAGCACTTTTGCTAGATAGCTCTCTCTTTCTCTCTTTTCTTGGGCCTCCTTTTAAAATGCTAATTAAATTTGCTTGATCGCCACTCCCCCTCCCCCAGCTAATTTTGGAGATCAAGAAAGGGAGCTTGATATCTATAAAAAATGTGCTTGTCTTTCCACCTGAGCTACCTTTGTATTTCATTCCTTTTTATTGCAGGAAATTGTGTCGAGCCCTAAACACTAACATACATAACATTGATTGTATTCTGCATAACAAATTGGATTAGGATAATTACACACAGATGTTAAAAAACTCTGAATGCAAATCAATGCAATTAGTCATGACTTAATATACTATAATTCACACATTGGAATGTCTTATTGTGATTATACTATTTTAGAACTAAATGCTTTAACAAAAAATAAGGGGAAGAAAAGAATTCTTTTGCTCTGGTGCTGCACGTGCTCTGAACAAGAAATTGTTTTATGCTAATTTGGAATTTCACTACTCAGAATTCTTATTAACTAATCAGATCCTTCAATTTCTCTTGCCCCCTTTTATATAGAGAAAGCCGCTTCTTTAGCAAGACAATTTCATGCGCAATTCAACTTGAATGCCACCATTATGAACAAAGGAATTTGCACACGGATGCTTTTGACAAACATGGCTTTAGAAAACCGAGCCTTGGGTGGTGGGGGCAGGCCCTCCCCCAACGGATGGCAAGGACCCTGAAACAAAGCAGACAGAGTGTAAGCAATTGGAGTGGGTCCAAGTAGCCAGCGCTGAGAGGACCTGTCACAAGGGCAGTGGGCTCAGAGCTGCCACAAAGGGTTGTGCAGCTTGTGCTCAGCGGAGGGGGTGAGTAGGGGCTGAACTCCAGCCCCAGATCCATGCGCCAAGCTGTGCACCCAGGTGCAGCGTTGCATCCGATCCAACGAAAGGGCGCCTTTTTCTAATTCACACAATGGTGCCTTATGGGTACAAGGCAGGAGTTCGGTCACAGGGAAAAAAAATTTACAAGTACCATTGCTAGAAACAATAGCAGCTGGGACCCCTTGAGTCTGAACTGGGAACTCAAATTCAATTCCTAAAGTCTGTGTTGGCTTAGCCTACCTCCTGGTGCTCTGTGATTGCTTAGAATTGCTTGCAGTTCAAGGTACTCTTGAGGCACCTTGATCCATATTTTACCTTCTTGATTACATGCTTTTTGGAATTGTCCTGTATCTGTTTTATGTCAAAGCTTTGCACACCCACCTGATCTGAGGGACCCTCTGAAGGTTAGGCTTGTGCCAGTATTCTCTCTAGGGTTCCCCCACCTAGGGTTGTCATATTTGGCAAATAAAAATACAGAATGTTAAATTTGAATTTCAGCTATAACAATGCTTTTAAATGTAAGTACACCCCGTGCA
This sequence comes from Marmota flaviventris, assembly GCF_047511675.1. Classification (NCBI taxonomy): domain Eukaryota; kingdom Metazoa; phylum Chordata; class Mammalia; order Rodentia; family Sciuridae; genus Marmota; species Marmota flaviventris. The sequence continues at coordinate 107,056,170 of NC_092518.1, forward strand.
ATATTTTGGACACTATTTTACTTAAAAAAAAAGTTGTCTATCAGAAATTCAAGTTTAACTGGGTGTTCTGTACTTTATCTGGCAACTCTAACTCCACCTTAGCACAAAGCACAGAGCTTGGTGATTAAAATAGATCTAGGCCAGTTGTTCTCACACTTGTGGATGCAATCAGAATCACCTGGAGGTAATGAAGACCCAGATTGCTGGACCCCATCCCCAGATTTTCTGATTCAGCATTTCTAACAAGTTCCCAGGTGATGTTGCAGCTGGTCTAGGGACTACAGTTTGGGAACAACCTCAGTAAATAAGTCCAATAGGAATGAAACTCCTGTGGCTAAGCTGATAATAAATGGAAAGCTTCAGGGATCTCTTGCATCAGGGGCTGGGGGTTCCCCGACAATGCTCCCTCCAGGTGTGCATCTATGCAGTTCTGCTGACCTCAGCTACCTCCCTGCACAGAGTCTCTTGACTGCATTCACTCAGCAATAAGCAAAGTTGTTCACATTTGTTACTTCCAATCTTGTTTTCACCTACATCTTAACCCCCCCTCCCTTTTTTAGGTGGCAGTAACTTTTTATTCTCTAACTTAGGAATGACAAATTTTTGTGTTGTAGGTACTGGTGGAGAAAGAGTATTTTCTAATCAGAAAAGCAACTGTTAGGAAGTTGCTGGCAATTTTTAGTGAAGACATTGGTTCCCTTTGAAGCTTTTTCCCTTTGTTCCCGGTTAGTCACCAGAAGGGCCTTGTAATTACATAAATATAAAGCACTACATCCCCCACTGACTTGGGATACTGACCTACCATTGTCAGTAGGGAATGAAGGAGATTTGCATAAGGAGCACCAGGGCTTCTATTTCACACTGACATTGAGGTCCTGAATTTTTTTTTTTTAATTTTATTTATTTATTTTATTTTATTTTTTTTTTTTTGAGGTCCTGAATTTCTATTTGAGATCCAAAGTTTTTTTTTGTTGTTTTTTTTATTTATATATGATAGCAGAATGCATTACAATTCTTATTACACATATATAGAACAATTTTTCATATTTAAGATCCAAAGTTATAACATATTGGGATGGACTAGGGTGGTCCCAGTCAATTCCAGGAATCTGGCAAGGGCAATACAATTCCTCAGAGAGGATACAGGGCTAAATGGTTAACCCTTCACTGGGGTTCCTCAGGTATAGGAAATATTGGGGGAAGTTTCTGCGAAGTCTCTGAAGCTGCTGAGACCAGTATGTGCCTTAACACAGCCACTTCAGTGGGGCAGGTTTAAGTCAAAGCCCTCATCCATGTGCATGAAATAGTTAGAAGACTCCAGGCCTCTTATCTTGAAACATTTGTCTGTGACAACCATGACCCAGAGTTCCTGTGGGTGATAATAACCCTGGGGCCAAGGCTGTATACTGGTGTCAAGCAACATATCTGATACCTGGTGTTCTCATGCACTCCAAGATAAAGCCTGAACTTTCTGTCAATATGCAGACATAAAAACTCAGTTATAAAAATTTGAACATTAAACAGAATATTAAAACTTGTATCCTGATTTGGTGGAGTGGATTTGCACTTACATGTGATATAAGTGTGGCATAGTCTTCACTTTTTGCCATCATGGCAAGACACCGTCATTTGATCACAGCTTTCTTTCTCACTGAGTCTGGGTGTGCTCTTTAAAGCCTCCTGTTATTAGTTAGCACATTCTTGATTGTAACTGACAGAAAACAAACTTAAATAAATCTAGAACTAACTATATTCTAACAAAGTTCTAAAGTCTTTTTTTTTTTTTGGTACTGAGGATTAAACCCAGGGACAATTTACCGCTGAGCTACATCTCCAGTCTTTTTCATTTTTATTTTAAGACAGGGTCTTGCAAATTGCTGAGCCCAGTCTTGAATTTGTGATCCTCCTGCCTCAGCCTCCTAATTCACTGGAATTATGGGCATGTACCAATATGCCCAGTAAGAAACTAATTTTTTTTTTGTGCTTGGCATTGAACCCAGGGACACTTGACCACTGAGCTATATTCCTAGGCCCTTTTTGAGACAGGGTCATCTCACTAAGTTGTTGAGGCTGGCCTTGAACTCATGATTTTGTAGCCTCAGCCTCCTGAGACACTGGGGTTACGGGTGAGTACCACTGCACCCAACTTAATCTTTTTTTCCTTCTTTTTTTTGATAGTAGCTTTATACTGTGCTTTATTCTTTATTTTAAAAAATTGATGAGTACACATTACAATTATTCAAGGAGTTCCCCTAGTTCTCATTCAACACTTTCCAAACAACCTTCTGTTAGAACTAGGGGAACTCCTTGGATTATCATGAATACATCTTTCATTCACCTTGACAATCCCACCCTATAGATAGGTCAGAGAGCAGGGACTAAATACTCATATTTGTAGGTGAGAATGAGCTCTCCTGGGACCACACTAAGATCTTGTTTGTCTCACTTTCTAGATCTCTACACCAACCTTTCCTTTTGGTTAACACATCTATCTTCAGCTTCAAATTTCGACACAATGAGTTAGCAGCATTACCCCAAACCAGTATTCTGAGAAAGGAACACTATACTGCAGGATGATAATTGATGCTTTGCAGTTAAAAATGTTTTGTTCATAGTTGATGTGCTTCTTTCCCACAGGACTTTTGAGCCTTAGTGAACCAATGTACACAATGAATTTCCAAAAAAAGGCTAAAAGCTGGGCACAGTGGCACACACCTGTAATCCCAGAGTCTTGGGAAGCTGAGGCAGGAGGATGGCAAGTCTGAGGCTAGACTCAGCAATTTAGTGAGACCCTGTGTCAAAAAAATAAAAACGGGGGCTGGGGATGTGGCTCAAGCGGTAGTGCACTTGCCTGGCATGCGTGCGGCCCAGGTTCGATCCTCAGCACCACATACAAACAAAGATGTTGTGTCCGCCAAAAACTAACTAAATAAATAAATAAATTCTCTCTCTCTCTCTCTCTCTCTCTCTCTCTCTCTCTCTCTTCTCTCTCAAAAAATAAAAATAAAAATAAAAAAAATAAAAACGGTTGGGGATGTGGCTCAATGGTTAAGAGTCCCTAGGTTCAATCCCTCTACCAAACAAGAACAAGAACAAGAACAAAACAGAAAAATAAAAGCTAGAGAGACTGCAAATTTATTTGGGTACTTATTACTTTTAAAAAGAAGTTATGCTAGCTGGTTGTGGTGATGCACACATGTAATCCCAGCAGCTCAGGAGGCTAAGGCAGGAGGATTGTGAGTTCAAAGCCAGCCTCAGCAAAAATGAGGCACTAAGCAACTCAGTGAGGCCCTGTCTCTAAATAAAATACAAAAATAGGACTGGGCATGTGGCTCAGTGGTTGAGCACCCCTGAGTTTTATCCCTGGTGCCCCACCCCCAAATATAGAAGAAGTTATGCTAAGAGAAATAAAGGAGGCACAGAAATACAAATACCACATGATCACACGCGTGAATTTTTTTTTAAATCAAACTTACAAAAGCAGTGTGAAATGGTGGTTACTAGTGGGTGGGAAGTAGGGGGAGTAGAGAGATCATAACCAAAGGGCACAAAGTTTGTTAGTCAATAGAAATACATTTTAAGGTCTATTATACAACATAATGAGCATAGTCAATAATAAAGTATTGCGAACTATGATGGAAATGTTAATTGGCTTGATACAATCATTCTACAATGTGTATATTTATGGGAAAGCATCACATTTTACTATATATATATATATATATATATATATATATATATATACAATTATTGTCAATTAAAATTTTAGAAAATTAGTTATGAAGGAGACTTTATTACTTTCCCATTGCTGTCAAAACAAATTACCACAAACTCAGTGGTTCTAAAGCATACAAATTTAATCTCGTGGTTCTATAGTTCAGAAGTTCTAAAATCAAGACATCAGCACAGCTGCATTCCTTTTGGAGGTTCTATGGGAGAATCTATTTGCTTGTTCTTCCAGCTTCTAGTTATCACTCACATTCTTGGGTCCCAACCACTCTTTTCAAACCAGCAGCACAGCATCTTCATATTCCCCTCCCCCACATCACATCTTCTGACTCTGGCACTCCTGCTTTCTACTACTAGACCTCTCGTAGGTGTGCACTTGGATAATCCAGGGTAATCTCCCCACCTCAAGATCTTTATCACAAAAATAACATTTTTTGCCATGTGAGGTCACGTGTGTGTATAATTTTATATATATAATTAAACATGCTAATACAATTGTATTCTTTTGAGATTAATCCAGGGTCAAGCTTGCTCAAATTTGGGGAGTTGCTGACATTACTCAGCTAATTGTGTAGAGGTTATAATGGACTCCTATAGCTCTCATGGAATTCTCAGAGGGTGCTTGCTACTTAAAAGATCTAATGCTGTCTACTGGTTGTGCCGTGACAAAGGCTCTTGGAGAAAGAAGAAGGGTTCGTGCACTGATGAAGGGGGATTTTCCCTAAGTCCCCTTCTCAGAAATACACCATTCTCAGACCAGAATCATGCAGAAGAATTTCATGATAGTGGGTTAGAGTGACTTGTTTAATGGAAAGTAGAGATAACCCATCATTTTAAATGGAAAGTAGGGCTCCAGAATGTCTTAAATGAGAGTGTTACCATCTTGGGAAACCCCCTGTTGACTTGTGAGCAAGAAAGTAAGGCTGCAAGCAGGTAATCTTTCCATGCCACCCGATTTCTTTGTGACAGGTGTTATGCTGTATTTGAAGAAGTTGATACTCAAAGTTCTTGGGTTTCCTGCAGAAAAAAATGTGATCTCTTCTTTCTTCCTCTAAGGATATAACTATTTAATGTTGGCGATGATAAATCTTGACTTTGATCTAGTCTCCTCTAGGTATGGGGTCCCCAGAGCTGACTATGTCATCAGAAGTTAAACTGAAGAACAAAGAGGGGATAATTGACATTCCATTAAATACTGCATTGACTAAGCATAGCAATTTCAGTTTAAGCACATGACTATGCCACACAGAAGACGAGAAATTAAGATTGTTGAGAAATAATTTCTTATGTGGCTTTGAGTCTGCTTGGGAAAATACCTATCAGAGGTTCCCAGGTGTCTTATTCTTACCAAATCTCATTAGTATTTTCCTCCTTTTGGTATCCTTTTTGTCTTCATTGACATTAACTACCCCAACTTCTTTTTTTTTTTTTGGTACTGGGGATTGAACTCAGGGGCACTCAACCACTGAGCCATATCCCCAGCCCTATTTTGTATTTTATTTAGAGACAGGGTATCACTGAGTTGCTTAGGGCCTTACTTTTGCTGACGCTGGCTTTGAGCTCAGGATCCTCCTGCCTCAGCCTCCTGAGTCACTGGGATTACAGGCATAACCACTCCAACTTCTTAATTTTTTTTTAAATTTTGGCTTCAGCAACACAGTGTCATACTAGTTTCCCTTCTATCACTTTGACCATACCTCAGTATTATTTCCCAGTTCCTCTTTTCAAATCTTCAGTTTGTGGATTCTTATACAGATACAGTCCTTTGACAATTTCCTCTTTCCTTTATGTACTCTATCATCCATCCATCCATCAAACATTTAAAAAAATATTTAAATATTTATTTATGTTTGGAGACCTGTATTGTGCACTGGCAATGCAAAAATATGTTGGACGCAATGTTTGTCTTCTGGGAACTCAAAAATTGGGGAAGGAGACAGGAAATCAATGAAAACAATGTAGTGTAATATTTAATATGAAATATATGACATGTTTTATGGAACTCCATGGCAGGGACAGCTATATATGTTTTCAAGTGGAACACTTTCAGCTACAAGTAACAGAAAACTCAAGGTGACTTAAGCAACTAGGACAAATTTGTTTCTTTTAACAAGACATCTGAAGGCAGAGAGGTTCCAGAGTTGGTCAATTCAGTAGCTCAAGAGCCGCATTCAGAAGGCAGGTGTTTTCCACTTTTTCGTCTTCTATCTTTAGCATATCTCTTTCAGGACTGCAAGAAGGCTGTGGCAGTTCCAGGCATTGCATGTAGAAATGGTGACCTTCACCTAAAAAAAAGTGTTGCCTACAGTGCAGTTAATTTTACAAATAAGAAAAACTTTCTTTTGAAGCTTCCACCCGACGTCCCTCCAGAACCCATGGACAGGATTGCCAAAATCAATTACTGCCAATGGAGTGAAAATGCCTTGGTTGGCTTAGACCAGTGCATCTCAATTTGGCTGCACTTGACAATTGCCTGCCCAGGCAGGTCCTAGAGCAATTAAATACAAATTGCTGATTGTGGGACCCAGGCATCAACATTTAAAAAGTTCTCCAGGTGTTTTTCCTGTACAGGCAAGGTTGAGCTACTGGTTTGGACCAAACCCTCTAATTTGTCCCTTTGGAGAGGGGAGAGCTCCCAACCTCCCTTAAGAACATGGGTGCTTGAAATAGGACAAAATTGGGCTTTTCTAAGCAGGAAAGAAATGAGGAATAGGTTTTTGGTAAGCAAATTATGATGTCTGTTACAGTCATGAATCAACATTCATAATTCAGCTACCACTTCTATGAGGAGACTTATGCTATGGTTCTGATTTCATCTGGGCTTAACTGCCACCTGGCATTTCTATTTGGAGTTTTTGTTTGTACCTCAGTATCAATTTGTTCCAAACCAAGTGTTTCTGCTTTTCCCCCTCTAGGCGACATTATTTTCATCATATGGTACCATCATTTTTCAGGGTATTTCAGGATCAAATTATTGAAATCTTTATCTCCTTTACCTTATTTTAGAATTCACCTCACTCTGAATTTGTTTGTCCCCTCTGAGATGTTTTCATTCTACTCTATTATATCCCCTTTAATCCTTGTTCAGGCTGCCCTGCAGTATTGTACATGTGTATTTTGTAATAGTTTTCTTGGTATTTTTCTGAATCTAGCCTTAAATTCTTTCAGGTATTCCTGCATATCACTGAGAATTGTATTTATATATGATACAGCTTTTATTATGTTATTCTACACATCGTATTTATTTATTTATTTATTGTGGTGCTGAGGATTAAACCTTCCTCAAGCATAATAGGCAAGTGCTCCACAGTAGGTTACATCTATATCACTTTTAAATTTTTTTGAAAAATTTGAGACAGGGTCTCACTCAGTTGCCCAGGCTGGCCTCAAACTTGTGATCATTTTGCCTCAATTTCCTAAATAGTAGATTATAGGTGTTTGCTACTTCGTCTGGCTATCCAATGCTTTTTTCTCTTTTCTTGGTGTTGGGAATTGATCCAAGGGCCTCATGCATGCTAAGCACTTTTTCTTCTGCTGAGCCATACCCCTAGCACCTGCATATTGCCTTTTGATGGTTACAAAAATCCTATCCTATGTTGGTTTGTTTGTTTTGTACTGGGCATTGAACCCAGAGGTACTTACCTACTGAGCTACAACCCCAGCCCTTTTTAATATTTTGAGACAGGGTCTTGCTAAGTTGCTTAAGGATTCACTAAGTTGCAGAGGCTGGCTTTGAACTTGGAATTCTCCTGCCTCAGCCTCCTGAGCTGTTGGGATTACAGGCCTGTGCCACTGTGTCTGGCTAGTATGTAAGTTAGCTTTTTATTATCTAGGTCCCAGTACCTTGTGTTCATTCTTTTATGGATATTGATCTTTGTTTTCCAACTTGGATGTCAGACTCTTTTAAGGGCAGGCACTGTGCTTGCCATTTCTCTTGTGTGCCTTTTTGTTTTCCCTATAGAAGATATCCCACAATACTTACCAACTTTGTTAAGTATAAATAGTGCAAAATAAAAGTAGTATAGGAGGACTGGGGATGTAGCTCAGTGGTAGGGTACTTACCTTGCATGCCTGAAGTCCTGGGTTTATAACCCAGCAATACACAAACACACACCACACACACACACACGCACACAACACTATAGGAAATGAGAGTTAAGAACTCTCTGCAGCTTAAGGGGATGAAATTTCTGTGCAGTTACTTCTTAATTTCAATAGTCTACATAAACTCTTTTTGTTATTTTCACAGATTATATATTTATGTGCTCATTACCATAGCTTTGTAATTATTTCCTTATTCATTTTAAATCATTTGGGGTCAAAAGTAATCGATCAAAAAGGTGGGAAACAGGGGCTGGGGATGTTGCTCAAGGGGTAACACACTCACCTGGCATGCATGGGGCTCTGGGTTCCATCCTCAGCACCACATAAAATAAAGATGTTGTGTCCATTGAAAACTGAAAAATAAATATTAAAAAATTCTCTCTCTCTCTTCTCTCTCTCTCTCTTCTCCCTCTCTCTCTTTAGAAAAAAAGGGGGGGAGGAGACAGTTACAAAGTATATATGAAATACTATCAGTTTTTATACTTACCTCTATAAATACTTTTGCCATTGTTTATTTTTTTCAGATGGTGTTGGGTTAATATCTTGTGTGCTTTCATTTCCTTCTGTATGGCATGTCTACTAGTGATGAACTCCTGTTTTTGTTTATCTCGGGATGTTGTAAATTTTGCTTCATTTGTCAGGATAGTTATGCTAGATGTAGAATTCTTGGTTTATATTATTTTTCTTCCAAATTTTTTTTAATTTTTATTTTTTGGTATCAGGGTTTGAACCCAGAGACACCTAACCACTGAGCCACATCCCCAGTCCTGTTTTATTTTTTAGAGACAGGGTGTCGCTAAGTTGCCTAGGGCCTCACTAAATTTCTGAGGCAGACTTTGAACTTGTGATCCTCCTGCCTCAGCCTCCTGAGTTTCTGGGATTACAGGCATGTACCACCAAGCCTGGCTCAAAAATTTGACTATGCCATCCTATTGCCCTCATGGTTTCCAAGGATAAATTGCCTGTTCATCTTATTGAACATCCCTCATAGGACAGGTTACTTTTCTCAGTTTTCTTAAGGTGATTTCTTTGTCAGTCTTTTGACTATTATGCATCTTGGTGTGTATATCTTTGATTTTATCATGCCTGGATTTTGTTGTCCTTCTTGGACGCATACATAGATCTATGATTTTCATCCAATTGGAAAGGTTTTGGTCGTTATATCTTCCAATATTCTTTGCTCTTTTCTGTCTGTCTTTTACTTCCAGGAATCTATTTCTGCATACATATGTTGGTATAATTGATGACATTTCACAGGTCTCTTAGGCTTGGGTTTTTTTGGGGTGGTGGTGGTGGTGGTGCTTGAATTGAACCCAGGGGGGCTTAACCACTGAGCCACATCCTCAGCCTTTTTTATTTTTTATTTTGAGACACAATCTCACTATGTTGCTTAGGACCTTGCTAAGTTGCTGAGTCTGGTCTCAAACTTGTGGTCCTCCTGAGTTCCTGGGATGAGAGATTGGCGCCACTGAGCCCAGCTGTGTTCTTTTTTTCTTTCTTTTTCTCTTTCTGCTTCTCTGACTGAATGATCTCAACTGACCAATCTGTAAATTTGCCAGTTCTTTCTTGTGTCTGCTCAATTAGCTGTTAAGCCCCTGTAGTGAATTTCATTACTGTTTCTATTTTTTTAAAATGATTCCTATCTCTCCTTGATATTCTCTATTTGTTGACATTGTTTTACTTTAGTTTTTGTCCATGGTTTTCTTTAGGTCTTTGAGCATATCTCATAGTTCATTTAAAGCCTTTGTCTAGTAAGTCCAGTGCCAGGACTTCCTAAGGAACATTTCCTATTATTTATTTATTCCTGTAGATAGGCCATATGCTTTTATGTTTGCATTCCTTTTAATATTTTTTGTTGAAAACTGTATTTGGAATATTACAGTGTGATAATTCTGGAAATGAGATTCTCCATCCTAACCAGAATTTGTTCTTGTTAGCTGTGTGGGCTGCTGGTGTTTGTTTAGTGGCTTCTCTAAACCATTTTTGTTTGTACTTTTGTCATATGTGGTCCCTGAAGTCTCTGTTTTTTTTTTCTTTTTGGTACTGGGGATTGAACTCAGGGGCACTCAACCACTGAGCCACATCCCCAGCCCTAATTTGTATTTTATTTAGAGACAGGGTCTCACTGAGTTGCTTAGTGCCTCCATAAATTGCTGAGGCTGGCTTTGAACTCATGATCCTCCTGCCTCAGCCTCCTGAGCTGCTGGGATTACACGTGTGTGCCATAGCACCCAGCTCTGAACTCTGTTCTATTAGCATGGTGATCACTTGGTGTTTTGGCAGAATGACCTTAAATGCCTGGAGTCAACAAAAGATAAAAGGCAGAATAAAATAAAGTAAAAGGACTAATTCCCAGTGTTTGTAAATAGGTTCTGTGTTGGAGTGCTCCCTCAGTGCTTATCTGAGCTGTTTACAACTCTGTCTTAGCTTTCACTTTCTACTTTCATGGGGCTTGAAGGCTAGATGGAAATTAAAGCTCAGGATCTTCTCAGCCTTTTCTGTTTTTGTAGTATTGGGGATAGAACCTAGGATCTCGCACATGCTAAGCAAGATTCTACTACTGAACTATACCCCCAGCCCTTCTCAGTCCTTTCCTGAGTGTCTGTTCATCACAGGGCATGTGTATGCATTCATCTATTCCTCAGTATACACAGGAGCTTTTAAAATTATTTATTTTTGTGATGGGGGTCTCACTATATTGCCTGCACTGGCTTTGACCTCCTAGTCTCAAGGAATCTTTCTGTCTCAGCCTCCCAAGTAGCTAGGAGTACATGCTTTGTTCCTTGAGGAAAATGGCAGAACAAGTCAAGACCCAATTCTTTGAGAATAAGACACATATTCCTTTCTCTGGCACTGGCAATCTGTGTCAAAGGTTTAGGCTGTAGTTCATAGGATCACTGCCTATTGGGAGAATGGAAGGTGGATCTTGATCTGTTCTATCACTTTTCTCAGGGAAGATAGCAAATGCTACCTTTCATTTTACCCAACTAGGAGTTCCAAGTTTTATAGCAGTTAGCTTCACAAAAAGCTTATAAAGGCATAGGTACTGGCTATTGCAGTCAGGGCAAGGGCAAAATACTTGGAACAAGCAATAGACAGACCAATAATCCTGGGAAGGAGGAGGTTGGGAAAAGAGCTACATATGGGAATAAGGGCTTTTAAAAGCTCCCATGTAGGCTGGATGTGGTGGGTGGGCAATTTAAAATAGCATTGTGGTCTCATACCCAAAGCTGCCACTTCTTTCTTCAAGTCTTTCTCTAGTTGTTGTTGGGTTTTCTATTTTGTAATTTAAGAGCTCTTCAAAAGTTGATTCTTACAGGTTTTTTTTTTTTTTTTTAATAAACAAACAAAAAACCTAGCTCATCAGTTGCTTTTAAGGTGGGACAGAGCTCTGTAGTTCCCTACTCCTGTATTTTTAGGGATATCATTCCCAAAAGCAGAGTTTTTATGCTTTATAGTAGACATTAAACAACCAAGCCAAATTTTAAAACTGATGGGTTGAAAAGGTCTCTTTAGGTATTTACCTTCAAGTGCTTTTCTTAAGTGTATGGACAAATTACAAGATTCTTTGGATACTTATACCTGTTAATACAAGGGTAGGGAAGTCTCTAAAATATTTTAGCCATGTTTTTTTTTTTTTTTTTTTTTTTTTTTTGCGGGGGGTACCAGGGATTGAACCTAGGGAAACTAGGCCAGTGAGCCACATCCCCAGCCCTATTTTGTATTTTATTTAGAGACAGGGTCTCACTGAGTTGCTTAGGGCCTTGCTATTGCTGATGCTGGCTTTGAACTCATGATCCTCCTGCCTCAGCCAGCTGAGTTGCTGGGATTACACGCATGCACTGCTGCACCTGGCATTTTAGTCATTTTTTAATTTGTTCTTTTTAGATATACATGACAGTAGAATGTATTTTTATACATTATTTATTTTTATGTGGTGCTGAGGATTGAAGCTAGTGCCTCACACATGCTAGGCAAACGCTCTACCACTGAGCCACAACCCTAGCCCAGTAGATTGTGTTTGGGCATGTTATACATACATGGAATATAACTTATTCTCCATAGGATTCCATTCTTTTACTTTAGCCATTTTTAAACCAGTGAGAATCCATTTTTAATATTATGCAAATTAACAGACCAGTAAATTAGAAAACCACTTTTTGCATTTTTTATACTAATTAGCAAAGAGGAGGTGGTCCTGTGTCTGAGATAAAGGTAACAAAAGCAATTGTCATCACATCCATAGTGTGAGCCTTTCTGGCATCATGTTCTCTGTTCCTGTCTGTACATCCTTATGAGAGTAGCTAACTGACTCTAAAGGTCAACCCAAAATAAACTGGCAAAGACATAATATCACACTGTTTATGCTGAAGAACCATAAGGTAACTGGCAGACACTGTAACACGTATATCATTTAATGCAACAATCCCATGAAGTAGGATTTTAATTATATCCATGCTATAAACAATGAAACAGAAATTCAGGGAGATTGTTATTGGTTTAGGTGTACCCAGCTAGTAAGTGGTAGAGCTTAGATTCCATGCCAACTTTTTGAATCTTCACATCTTCTAAGCCTTACTTTGTGACCCAAATTATCTGCTTTATGGTATTTTTTGTCATGTGAAGACTTCTTTTAAGAGAATTTCTGAACCCTAACATTTTTTTTTTGCAGTGCTGGGAATTGAATCCAAGGCTTTGTGCATACTAGATAGCACCTTATCACTGAGCTATATTCTTTGCCCCTGTATTGCATGTTCTTTGTTGTTTGAGGTAGAATGTAGTTGGATGATTCACTGCCTGCCACATAGCAAATCTCAAGTCCAAAGAGAGATTATGGGAAATAGCAGCAGTAGTATCTATTCAGGATATCTAGGAGGCCCTGGTTATGGTTGTAGTGGCAGCCAAAAATTAGACTTGAATTGCTCTATTTTTCTTCCCACTTACTGGAGTTCAGCAGTGCCTGCTAAGAATTTTAATTATTGTGTGTCATAAGACCCTAGGAATAGTCAGGATGGGATGCACTTGCATTTGATACAAGTAGAGGACAGTAGAGTTACTGGACATATAGTAACTTGCTACATAATGATGTTTTTGTCAACAGTGGACTGCATACATGATGGTAGCACATATTGCCCATTGACACTGTAGCCATCTTAGTTTATATAAGTATATTATATGATTGCATAAAAACAAATATTTTCTCAGAACATATACTTGTTATTAAGCAATGCGTGACTGTAGTTGCAAACATGAATTCAATTTTTCCCTTGCAGTATAAGATAAGTATCTGCTTATAACATGGCTCTATGGGCATATTTTTTAGATTATGGAAATTATATTCCACTTTCTAGTAACATCTTCAAGTTAAGTACAACAGGGTAAGCTTTAAGAGGTGGTGGAAGATGTGATCCTCTATAGAATGAGATTTGAAAATGCAGCTGGTGGTGCACTACTTTTGCCAAGTTCATTGCCAGTCATTCCACAATTTCACAATTTCTTTGTGTCTTTAAGAAACTCCTAGCAAAATGCCAAATTTGATAGGAATTCTACTAAAGTCTTTTCAGAGTAGGCCCCTCTCAAAAGTGACTTCCTTTCCTTCCTTTCAACTTTTGGAGGACAGACAACAGCCTGGGGACTTTCAAACTTACACTGGGGGAAATGAGGATGTCAGGAACTTTCCAGATGGCTTGAAATGAATGCAGGTGTGCCTGGAACTCTGCCATTGCTCCTTATTCTGAAATGGTAGTCAGTAAGTGCACTTCTGGTAAACAATTCCAATTTTAAATGTGCCAATGGAATATACTAGCTAAAGAAATCCAGCAATGAATCTGTTTATTCAGCAAATAAGTGTCTCTGGTTTTGAAGTTTGCATTTTTATTGGAGTTTCTTAGATTCTTAAAGTAGTTTCAGAAATTTTTATCTTAAAATTTTTTAAGCAAGTAGAAAGTCTGATTTAGAGTATATAAGTTGTATGTATATATGGACAAAGGAGAAGATAAGGAGATTTGTATTGATGGGTTATGGTATGTTCACCTTTTTGTGTCAGGCAGGGAAAAATAACTAACATTTACTGATATTTACTAGTGTCAGGCACAGTGCTAAATCCTTCACATGTATTATTTAATTCTCATGTCATTTCTGAGGTAGATATTATTATTCTCCCTTAACCACTTAGAGAGGTTAAGTAATTGCTCAAGGTCACAGTAGAGTGGAAATCTCTTGTTCCTAGGTAGCAGAATACGCAGATCTAGTTGTGTGACCTTAGGAAATTCACTTTTCCTCATCTGTAAAATGAAATGTATTTTTAAAGTACTTCTGGCCATGACAGTCTGATTCTGTGTCTGAGCTGTTTCCTATGGCCTATGGGTTTTGATTCCTGAGCAGATAAAGAAAGGCCAGAGGTGAAAAATGCCTCGTTTGCACGTAGACATTATTATTATTTTTTTGTGGTGGTGGTGTTAGTTTTTCATTTCAGTGATCTGAGTTCTTGACACTATCTAATCATTTCATTCTCACCATTAGCTTTTGCTTTAAGACAGACAGGAAACCAGGAATGGTGACACACTCCTGCAATCCCAGTGACTTGGAAGGCTGAGGTTGGAGGATCACAAATTCAAGGCTAGCCTCAGCAATCTAGTGAGACCCTATGCAACTTAGCAAGATCCTGTCTCAAAAGTAAAAAAAAATAAAAAGGGCTGGGGATGTGGCTCAGGGGTTGAGCACCTCTGGGTTTAATCCCCAATACCAAAAAAAAAAAAAAGAGAAGAGAGACTGAAGTCCAGAACATTTATTATAATTTTCCTTGACTAAATTTGGATTATTTTAGTGTTTCTTATTATCTCAAAGTGATGTCCCTGTTGGCCATTGTGATTTACTTCCACTCATTCAACAATAAATATTGAGCGTCTGCTATGAGCAAAATATTTTTCTAGGTACCAGGGATATATCAGTGAATAGAACAGGCATGCCCTTTTGCCCTCATGGAGCTATATTTTGGTGGGGTGGTCAGGCAATCAGTAAAATATAGTAGTTCAATATATATAGTATATTAAGTGGGAGAAAATAAAGCATGTTGGTGCGGGTCGGGGGGTGCGGGAGCTTGAGAGTCTTGATACAATTATTTACTAGCTCCCTGGGAAAATTCGTGCTGCTTCTCATCAGAGCTTAGGTGACAGGGAGTTTTTTACTTAGGTAAGACTTTGGAGTCAGAGAGACATATTTTGATTTGTAACTGTGCATCCCAGCTTTGTGACCTTGGGAAAATAATTTTACTTCATTGGGCCTAATATCATCCAGTGTTCAATCAGAGAAGCAGAACCATTAAGAATGATATCAAACACAAAGGATTTATTCTTATGCAATTGTGGGAGCTGATTTAACAGTTCACATAAGGCTGTTGTTCTGCATCTGGTGCTGGGCCTGAAGTCAGCATGGCAGATGGGAGGAATGGATGTGAAATGGGGGAGAGCAAGCCCGAACTAGAACTTATGAGGATCTGTGGGAACCCACGAACACAAACTGGAACCCACATCAATCTCTCATAGCCTCTAAGCCAAACAACTTCAAAGCTGGGTATGTTCTGAAGAAGAAGCTGGTATACTTCATTGCAGACCCAATCACCTGGCTTCTGAGCCAGAGAAGCTGAAGGAGGAGGTTTACTAGTTGATGTGGGCTGAAAAATGCCCTATGCCAAAACTGAGAGCCAGGAGAGAAGAGACAACACGCCTAAGCCGCAACAGCACCTAGTTGCCCTCCACTGATCTTCTGGGTATAGAAAAAAAATTGCTAGTGCTTCACTTCCTTCTTCCAAGTCTTATGCAATATATCTCTGTGGCCCATGCTGAACTATTGAGAATAGGGCAGGGAATCCTGGAGATCTAGTTTCAGTTTAGCGAGTTGACAGAGTACAAATTTACAAGAAGCCTATTTCTTAATGGGGTAGTAATACTTGACTCATTGGATTGTTGTGAAGAATAAATTAGCCAATCCATGTAAAAGTACTAGCACATAGTAGGTAGTGAATAGATATTTTTTCTTTCCTTCTCCAAAGTCTGGCAAAATTTCAGGCATTTGGGTCTGAGGAAAAGGTTTTATGGTTTATATTTGAGGAAGTAATGATGTGTGGTCTTTGAGACCTTTTTTTTCCCTTTATACTGGGAATTGAACCCAGGGACACTTTACCAATGAGCTACATCCTCAGCCCTTTTTATTTTTTAAAATTTATTTTTTAAATTTAAAAAATATATTTTTAGCTGTAGGTAGACACAATACCTTTATTTTTTATTTATTCATATGTGGTGCTAAGGATCAAACCTAGCACCTCACATGCACTAGGCAGGCAGTCTTCCAATAAGTCACAACCCCAGTCCCTGATTTTTTATTTTGAGACAGGATCTCATTAAGTTGAACTTGTGATCCTCCTGCTTCAGCCTTCTGGGTTTTTGCGATTACAGGTATGCACCACTGTGTCTGGTGAGGAGGACTTTTTAATCATTAAATAATTATATCTGATTTTAAGCTGTCTGTTATATCTATATCTGAAATTGGCTCCATTTGAGGATGTGAAAGAAAACTGAATGTTCCAGGCCATTGAAGATATGTGCATGCATGCATATATACATACACCCAACAAAAAAAGATTCGAAGAAATTATACAAGGTGGTGGAAGAATAAAATTTAGTTTATGAAGTCAGAATCAAAGACTGTCAGAACTGATAGGGACCTAGAAGGTGGTCAATAAATTCAACATCTAATTCAGTAGGTGGAGAAGGCGGAGAAAGCTAAGAGAGGTAAATTACCTAAAGTCATAACTTCTTTGATTCAGTAATATTTTTATAGAATTCATTTTTAGAATCCTGAGGAACTAGTTAAATACAGTGTAAGGATGTTGTTAAAGACTTCATCTACTTTATTTTTCAGTGTCCTCTATATGACATCTTCACATGAGAAATTTTAGAACCAAGTGCCAGGAAAATCTTTGTTTATTCTGAGGAACTGGTATGCTTTTATTCCTTACGGACAATACAAATCTGGTAAATGAGCATGTGGAAACATGATCATTTGGCTTTGGCTGCCAGATTGTTCAGAGCCAAATTTGTAGCTCCAACTTTATTAACTATGTAGGACTCTATGGCTTTAGTATCTGTCCTACCCTTTCCTGTGGCTTTGTTGCTTTTCTAAAATTTTAGTTAACATAATTATGTATATATATATGGTCTCAAATCCTTTGTGGTAAATAGAAAACTCCTATTTTTTTTTTACTTTTATGATATAGTTAAAATGCACTAGTCACATTCTAGCCCTGCCTCTGCCTTTATCTTTTTATTTTTACTTTTATTTTTTGGGGGTACTGAGGTTTGAACTCAGGAGCACTCAACTACTAAGCTACATCCCCAGCCCTATTTTGTATTTTATTGAGAGACAGGGTCTTACCGAGTTTCTTAGCACCTTGCTTTTGCTGAGGCTGGTTTTCAACTTGCAATCCTCCTGCCTTAGTCCTCTGAGCTGCTGGGATTACAGGCATGCACCACTGTCCCCAGTTATTTTTAAATGTTATTTTATTATTATTTGTGTGTGTGTGGTGCTGAAGATTTAACTCTGGGCCCCTTAACCACCGGGCCCAGTGGCTGTAGTGCTAGAGACCTTGGAAGCTGAGGCAGGAGAATCAGCAATTTAGCAAGTGCCTTAGTAACTTAGTGAGACCCTTTCTGAAAATTAAAAATAAATAAGGGCTGCGGATGTGGCTCAGTGGTGTAAAGTGATAATGGGTTCAATTCCCAGTACCAAAAAATATACAAAACAAAACAAAACAAAACCCAACAACACCTCCCCCCACTGCATCCCCAGTTCTAGGCTGCCATTTTCATAGACTTCTTTGACCTTCATTTTCATTTGATCAGCTTGGATATTGTAACCTCTGGCATGATTCTGAAGATAGCCTTTACTAAAGAGTATAGAGATATCTGAACTCATGTGAAGATTGTCCCTGATATAAAAGGTGTTTTATGTAACTTTAAATTGAGAAATTCAGGGTGACTTGAAAGGAGCACTTCACTCAATTCTGAGTAAGAAACCAAAGTAATTAGATTGTTTTAAGTTTAGTGAGAGAACAGGATATAAAAGTAGAATTTATTCATTCATTTGCTTTTATTTTAATTTTTTAATCCTAAAGATTACAATTTAGTAAAATCAGTTTTCTGATGCGTGTACAGTTATGAGTTTTAACATACATATAGATCCATGTAGCCACCACTATGTGGACACAGAACAGCTCTTTCCCTCCAAAAAAGTCCCCCTGTCTCTACTCTCTGCCTAGCTACATGCCTTCATTTTATTTATTTTAAAATGGCCTCCCTAACATAATATTTTATAGAAATAGATTAAAAAGATAATTTGATTCAACCATTCACTTTATAGAGTTCCTTCTGTCTGCCTTCCACTGTGGTAGGTTATATAAGGAAGATCATATGTGGACCTGGGTCTCAAGCTTGTTACAATATGGTCAGCAAGATCAGCTTAACATATTGGAAACAATTGGAGAACCACATAAGACACTCTCCAAGCAGGTGCTAAACTGGCACAGATCAGGACATGGGGAAATAGTTGTCTATATAAAGTATAGACTTCTGCAACTGAATGACACATTACTTGTATGTGTAGTATATATACTTTTGTGTGAGGACAAACTGGAATATATTTAGAAAAGTAGATTTAAGTTTCACCTCTGAAAGTGATCTATTCATCTAAACTGATCAAAGGAAATCACATACTTGTGAAAGTCTTCAGAATCTCTAGTGAAGGCAGTCTACCTAAGTGCAAAAAAATTATTTTACTTTTATAAGATGTGGAGAGACAGACGGCTGCCAAATGGTTTTGCTCTGTGTCCAGAGAAATTTAACAAAGTTGACATCCAAATATCTATTGCAGAAGTCTGACTAGAATTTTCCATTATGAATACAGTGCATGTAAATTCTGAACATATGGCTCCCATCAGTGATCTATGAGGAGGTGATGGAATGTAGGTTGGGGAAGACAAGAGGAAGGCCAAGTCTCTGACTCTAAAGTGAGAGGCAGCTGGACACCATATGTGTGTGTTTACACTTGGAGCCAGCTTTATGTCGAGGGAGTAGGCAGTCACCCAAGACTTGTGATTTGTAGGGTGTGGGGAAAAGATCTTCCTTTGCCAAATTCTTCCCCTACAGGCAGGCCTCAAAGCCTGAACTTTCCATTAGAGAAAGAAAATATTGTTTTATTCCCAGAGACCCTATTTAAAATATAGGGAGCTGAGCAGGGGGAAGGGACACCAGCCCATTAAGCTGGAAACAGCTATAAGATCCTTAATGTGGAACATTTTATCTACTTAGCCTGGCAGAACTGGAGGAACAGTAGGATCCAGGAATAGGTCTCTGTGACTGTGGGTATGTGTATGTGTGTTCATGTGCATGCATGCTGGGAGTCAGTGTTTGCAAAAAGCTAGCCCAATACAGATCAGAATGGTAATATTTTATACATATGTACATATTCCAGCTCATTGACTACATGCTGGGTGCCTATAATAGTTTATTCCCTAAGATGGCAGGCCTCCATAGTATCAGCTGGGGTACAGGTTGACTGTGGAGATTTGCTTGGTCTCAAGAGTATGGCACCTGAAGCATCCTTGGCCTAAGCATCTCAAACAGCTTTCCAAAAATTCTCCAGACAGCCCTTACAGAAAGTGGGGGCAAAGTCAGGGGTGTGAATCCCATTGATGGGAACAGACAGGTTAACTGTTAGAGGAGTGTCACTTCTCTAGAAATAATCTTGGTAGAAGCAGGGCTGTCTGGTGCATGTGATAAAAACCACCTTTACAAGGAAATGACGTGATGATTGTGAGCTCTCTGATTGTGCCATCTATGTCTTGTACTCTGGATATGGTCCTGCCTTTTATCTTAAAAATTGACCTTCTCAAAATTGTCTGTTGAGTCTTCTTTCCAAGTTATTTTTAGCAATCAGTCCAACCTCACTGAGTTGGGGGAAACATATACATTTTGTTTTGAAAATGGAGGAAAATATACTTTAAGAAGCTATGAAGATGGGCAGGATTCCAGTAAATGTTGGGCTTGGCTATTTGAAATACACAAGGAAAATCAGTTCAGAGGCTTGTCCAATCCTTAGACTATACAAGAACATTGGAGCTATATAGAAAGAGCTCACAGATGTTAAAATCTAGGGTCATACCTCTTTGACATTAAAGTGCCAGTTTAGCTTACAACACTCATTTTGGTGATTCTGTAACTGAGCCTTTTGTATTAAGAGAGCAATGCACTTTTTAGATTGGCTTGGGGTAAAGAAAATCAATAAAACTTCATGTGGGTGTGGTATTGACTTTTCTGAGTTCATTGTTAGATGGAAAATTCATACTACTTCTCAGCCTGAGTCATCTGAAAAAATTGGATTTTCTCATTTGCAGGTGGAAAATTTAATGTGCCCATTAATTTCTTCAGATGATGACATTTAAAGGTGAAAGTGATAATGGTGCTGGGAAGATGTACTGGAGATCATGCTCTTTATGGTGCTGGGGCAGAGAGCTGCTGCTGTGGTTATGTGAACTGGCTTTGGTCAAAGGGCAGAAACCAGGGTTCTGGTATGATTTTCCTTTAGATTGATAATGAAAATTTCCCATTATAGCTTGTGGGCATATGATGTATTAGAGATTCATAAATAGAATTCTTGGGCCTTTAGAACTAACTTATGCTGGACAAATGCTGTATTTGTAACTTTTAGGTAGTATCTAGGGACCCAGTCAGCTTTCTTGGTTGTCTGTTCAATTTCCAGAGAAGTTGAGAAAGTTTCTTTTTTCCAACTATGTCTCTCCTACTTAGATTTGCCCATTTCTCCTTGGCCACTGTTTCATTTACATTGAGAACAATTTCTCAGCATTGTTCTTGTTAAATCCCTTCATGGACTATTGGACCATGCTCCTCAAGTCTTCTCCAGGCTAATAATTTTTTGTAGTGACAACATAGGCTTTTCTCACTTCATTCCAGAAGAAATGAGTCTTTAAGCTTCTTGCTTGTGCAATAATAATGATGATGATAGTAATAGTATCAATATTAATAATGATGATGATAATAGTCATCATTTAAAAAAATCTAACATTTATTGAGTGCCAATTGCCAGGAAGTTGTGCTAAGCATTTAACTTGTATCGGTTCATATTATCCTTCTGATAATCCAATGGTGGTAGGAGTTATTTTTGACACTTTAAAGATTAGGAAGCTAAAACAATTATTTGCCCAGGTTCACATTGTCAGTTTAATGTGTATCTTTCTGTGATGCTGTATAGCTTCCCTGATCATTAAGACTACTTTTTCTTGTATGTTTATTTTTTGTGCATATACACACATATGCATATACATCTATGCATATGTTTGTATATACACCAGAAAATAAGTGGAAATAAATTTGTTGAATGTGTGCAATGCTGCTTTTTCCATGCTGAGGTATTAATACTTTTTAAAGGAAAGACTAGCTGACCTTCATCTATACTTAAATGACTCCCTTAGGAATATTTCATTTCTCTTTTCCATTAATAAGCTGCCTTGAAGAACAAATTAGTTCTATGAAGGATGCTACATTAAGTTTCAAAGTGCTAAAGCCAAAGGAATTTGAATATTTTCACCTTTATTCTATCCACATATGTGGTAGATGATAAAATTTTACAGCAGTTTTTACTCTGTGCATTGCCTCTCAGACTTAGGGCTGTTAGGTGGTAGCTAAGAGGAAGCACTGCATATCCCCTAAAATGGCCTTCAGGCCACTTAGTAGTCTTGTATGGTCCAGTAGGAGGAATAAATGTAAGCATACATTGTAGATGAAAATAAACCAGGCTGCACATGGTGTTTGTGCCCTAAGTGCATTTCCAGAGTTGCTCCTGGCCCTTGGAGGACTGAGGAATGCAGACAGTGAATTGTACATTTTCAGGGGGTTTAATAATGTCTGGAAAGTCAGGGAAGCAGGATATATTGCTTGGTTTAGGATTTGAAGGCAAGGAACTGAAGAAGAATACAGGAGTTCCTCAAGTGAAATTCATTCATTTTGTTTTCCAATTGAGCTGATGTTCCCAGAATGGGCACTACTGAGTGGCATGTTAGGCTGGGGACAGGATGAAGACAGCAACACTTGCATTTTAGGTTTAGTTTTGCCACTTTGTCAGAGTGTGTCTTTGGGAAAATTGTCTTCCCTCTGGGCTTCAGTTTCCTCACTTGTAAAGTAGGGATCAGTCTTTATCTCATTGACTTGTTGTGATGGTTAATAAATGGGAGACTGTTTTGAGTCAATAGAAAATGTTTCAAATGGTGCACACCTGTAATCCCAGATAATTGGGAGGCTGAGGCAGAAGGAACCCAGGTTCAAAGGCAGCCTGGGCAATTTAGCAAGACCCTGTCTCAAAATAAAAAAAATGAAAAGAGCTGCAGATATAGCTCAGTGGTAGAGCACCCCAGGTTCAATGCCCAGTACTGTCACTACCCAAGGGAATGTTAACAATCACTAAAGATTGTATTTAAATGTGTTGTATTCTATATGCAATTTCTTTGCTTATTATTTTCTTAGAATTAATTCTCATAAGTATGTTTCTCAGTATAGAATTAAAAATACTGTTTTTAGCATACAATAATATTAAGTTTAGCCACTGATCCCATTTTGACTTCTCTAGCCCACTTCTGAATAGACCTGGGATGGTCTTCTCCTACTTGACAGAGTGAGGGAGCTTCTCAACTCTCTTAAATCACCCATTTACTCATTTAGACTTTACCACCTAGCTACTCATTTGATTTTAAAATTCATGGCTTACATTTAGTGGTGGTTTATCTTAGGCCAATGGTCTCCAAAGTGGGGGATGTTTGGACTCCTAGAGAATATGCAAGATGATCTATTTGGGTATGGGGAAAACAATAAAATTTTAATTTATTTTTTTGGTACTGGGGATTGAACTCAGGGACACTCTACCACTGAGCTACACCCTCAACATTTTATTTTTTAATTTGAGACAGGGTCTTGATAAGTGGCTGAGACTAGCCTCGATTTTGTGATCCTTCTACCTCAGCCTCCTGAGTGGCTGATATTACAGGTATATGCCACTGTGCCTCATCAAAACATTAAAATTTATACTTAATTTTTATCTAAAAACAAAAAATAAACCTTGCTAATTCTTTTTTTTCAAAAAATTTAAGATGTTGATGAATCTTTATCTTATTCATTTATTTATATGTGATGCTGAGAATCAAACCCAGTGCCTCACACATGTGAGGAAGCACTCTACCACTGAGCCACAACCCCAGCCCCAAGCCTTGCTAATTCTTCATCTTTGGATTGGCATTGCCTACTCACTTGGATCTCTGCTAGACATGTCACACATGTCTGCCAGCACCTTGAAGAAAGAGTGGGTGTTTCATAATTTAAAGCAGTTTTCAGCAAAGTCCTCACTGTATTTTTTGTTTTCAAGGCACTGCAAGAAACTGTGGTTTACTTGTGTAGGGAGAAGGTTCTGGCTTATATGATCTTAAATAATCAAATATTCAGTAGTTTGCAAGGAGATGGAGAATGACCATGGAACTCTTTTGTACAACCCAGAGGGCTCACTAGTAAACTTGGGGGAAATATTTTAAAAACTTGAACTTAGAGATAAATTACACTTTTTCTTTTGAACACAGAGAAATATTCCAAATTTGCTGACCTTTTCTTGCTAAGTAGTTGGTAGTAGTATGATATCCAGAGGATACTATTAAAAAGACTTAAACTATCCATTCAAGGTGATTTTTAGCAATAAATAAAAATTAACTCCTAAAAATAAGTGTATTTTAAAAATGAAGAGCCTGGTGTGGTGGCTTGCACCTATAATCCCTGCTATATGGAGGCTGAGTTGGAAGGAATGTGAGTTCAAGGCAGCCTCAGCAACTTACAGACTCCCATCTTAGAAACATATTCCACCATCCTTCTTTTTAATTTTTTAATGTGATTTCATTGCTTTATCACCTAAAATAAACCTCTTGGTATCTGTATAATATACATTTTTTGGTGTATAAACTATTTATTAACAGAAAAGGCCTACAGACTCATTTCTTCTTAGATACACCCATGGTTCGGCTGTGGCGCCCAGTGGTCTTAGTGTGCTGGCCTCGGACACGAAGGCCCCAGAAGTGGCACAGTCCCCTGTGGGCCCTAATCTTCTTCATTCGCTCCAGGTCCTCCCAGAGTTTGTTGTCTAGACCATTGGCCAGAACCTGGCTGTATTTTCCATCCTTTACATCCTTCTGTCTGTTCAAGAACCAGTCTGGGATCTTGTACTGTCGTGGATTCTGCATAATGGTGATCACATGTTCATCCTCATCTTCAGTGAGTTCTCCAGCCCTCTTGGTGAGGTCAACGTCTGCTTTCCTCAACACCACATGAGCATACCTTCGCCCCACACCCTTAATGGCAGTGATGGCAAAGGCTATTTTCTGCTGCCCATCCATGTTTGTGTTGAGTACTCGCAAAATGTGCTGGAACTTTTCAGGAATCACTAGAGACATGGCAGCAGCAGAGTGGCGGCGTGTCGGTATCTGTATAATTTTAAAAATTAGAAATTGATCAAATTCTCTTCTCTTCTCTTTCTGTTCTAGGGACTAAACCCACAGGAGGTTTGCCACTGAGCCAGGGTCTCACTAAGTAATTGCCAAGGCTGGCCTTGAATTTTTGATCCTTATGATCCAGTCTCCCAAATTTCTAGTATTATGGGTGTGTGCCACTGCACCTGGCTAGAAAGAAATATTGCTAACCTCTTTAAAATTCTTCCAAATGAAGAATTTTTATAAACCCTATGGTAAGAATGTTAAGATACCATACCTTCTGATTTTTTGTAAGCATACGTGATTGTCATCAAGAAATAAGGAAGTTTAGTAGATAAATTACAACAAATGTTCTTAAATAATTGGAGGATGAAATTTTTAAAAAATGCATTATGAGGGCTGGGGATGTGGCTCAAGCGGTAGCGTGCTTGCCTGGCATGCGCGGGGTGCTGGGTTCAATCCTCAACACCACATGAAAGAAAAATAAAGTTATTGTGTCTACTTAAAACTAAAAAAAATAAATATTTAAAAAATGCATTATGATATATTAAGCACAGACAATGATTTATTTCTTCTGTTTCTATCTTTGTATCTTTGAGCTCTTTTTCAACCAAGATTCATTAAAACCTGGTATCAAAATAACCTAATTTAGAGCCAGGTGCAGTGGTGCAGTGGTGCAGTGGTGCACAGCTGTAATCCCAGGTAACTTAGTGAGACCCTGTCTAAAAATAAAAAGGACTGGGGATAAAGCTCAATGCTCCTGGGTTCAGTTCCCAGTACCAAACAACTGAACCAAACCAAATCAAACCAAAACAAATAAATTTCCACCTAATCTGGAACAAGTCTTTCAAATTGCTGTATGATAGGATTTTAAAATTAAGGGCCCAATGTTAAGTCATATTGCTCTCAATAAACTCTGTTGAGTAATAGTTTTAGGAAAGGATAAAATTACTTAGGTATCATTTATGCAAAGTATACTCTTGTTTTAAATACCACTAGTTTTATTTTCCCATCCTTTAAACATTTCTGTGTATGTTTGTATCATTAGTATGTAATATATTAATATACTTATGTGTATGTAATTTGTAAATAAATTCATATATAATTTTGGGTGCATATATCTTTTTAAATAATGTAGAGACCTCTGAACTAGATTAGATGCTCCAGATACTTGACAGTGAATATAATAACATTGACTTGTCTTCTGTGTCTCCTATCAATAGCCCAGCTGAGAGAAGTGTTATTTAGATGAGGGACATTCTATCCCCCATCTCATATAGTTATTATGTGTTCTAGTTTTGTCTCAAGTTAGAGCACTGCAAGGCACGTATCTGGGTTGTGTAAGATTGGGTCAAGGTGAAAGCATAGAGCTGGAAAGGTGCTAGAAAGTGTGTGTGGTTCAATAATTGGAGAGGGAGAAATAAGTCAAGGTGTTGAGGGATTGAAATTTTGTGACATTCTCCCTCTCTTGCTTGACCTACCTATAGGCCTCAGAAAGGTTATCCGAAGATAATATTCAACAGCACGTTTCAGTCCCCTTCTACCAGCTTCCAGTCACACAGAGCCTACAGAATCATAAAGTCACTAAAATCACAAATGAGAAATGCTGAATGGTATTAGCTTGTATTGTTCCTTAATTGTTTTATGCATGTAAGCCCTAGGTAATGGAGTGGTAGTTAAAAGTAAGAACATCAGTCAGACCTTAATGTGAATCCTGGTTCCATTGGTTGCTTGCTGGCTCTGTGACATTAGGGCAAGTAACTTAATAAGTTTTGGGGTTAATTCAGTCTTTTTTGAATCTTAATTTCTTACAAAATGAAGATAGTCCTATCTAGCTTTCAGGGTGGTTAAAAGGATTAAATTCATGGAAAGCTAGGAATCTGATGTATAGCAAGCACTCAACAGTAGCATAATTCATCAGATTGTCACCTTCCTATGCTTCTTTTCTATACTTACAGTGCCTAACAAAGACCTACCATATACTTGGTGATCAGTTAGTACTTGTTGAATTGAATAGAAGTAGTGAGAAAGACATATTAGGGCAAAGTTGATTTAGAAATCTAGTACAACCTGAGATTAGAGACTTTCAACCAATTTATTTTTTTTTCTCTGCTGAAATAGTTTGTTTGTTTATTTACTTATTGGTACCAGATATTGAACCCAGGGGCACTTAACCACTGAATTGCATCACCACACTTTTGATTTTTTTTTTTTTTGAGACATGCTCCAAGTTGCTTAGGGCCTCACTAAATGACTGAGGATGCCTTTGAACTTGCGATCCTCCTGCCTCAGCCTCTCGAGTTGCTGGGATTACAGGGATGTGCCACTGCACCTGACTGAAATAGTTTATTTTTGAAAGGCATTTTGATTATTCTCCAACCCCCCAATCTTATTGCAACAACTTCTTTTTATATATTTATTCAAGATTCATCCCTTTGAGGTGAAAATAAAAATCTTCTTGATTCCATTAGTAATATCTCTGTTCTGTTTAGTGAAGTTTGAAATATTTGACTTTTTCTTCCCTTCAATCATAATAAATGTTAGCAATATCATTATGCTTCTCTCTGTACAACCATTCATAAATGGCTCCTTTCTATTTGCCAGTGAAGCCCAAATTCCTGAATTTGGCCCCATCTGGCCAATCCAAATGTTTTCCATCAAGTCTCTGCTCCAGTCAGGGGGGTCTGAATGTGGGCTCTAAGCACTATGCATAACTCAAATTAAACTTGTCCTTTGCTATGTTAGGATTTCTCATTTCCAAATGTGAGACTTTACCTGGCTAATAAATGACCCATTGAGTCCTTCTAGATTGCTCACTCATTTTGGATTCTTAGTTATGTGTCAAATGTATATATTCATGTTTTCCACAAATGAGATATGACCCACCAGAAGGCAGGGAGAGGGTCTTGTTTCTTAGTTATTCCCCACAATGCTATAGATTCTGCAGAGCACACAGTAAAGTGATTAATTACAATGGAAGGACCATGAAAGCGCTTTGCAAATCTAAATGTAAGGGATTTAAAAAATTCATTCATGTACATAAAAATCATTTACTGAGTACCTACTGTGTGCTGGGTAACTAGGATGGATCTAAGTGCTGTGTAAGTATTCTTTAAGGATTTTCCTTGGGAGAGAAATTTGGTAAATGACTAGATTTTCTTTCTTTCCTAAAAATATTTTTTAGATGTAGATGGACTCTATCTATCTATCTATCTATCTATCTATCTATCTATTTATTTTAGTGTGGTGCTGAGGATCAAACCCAGTGCGTCACATGTGCTAGGCAAGCACTCTACCACTGAGCCACAACCCCAGCCTTAGGTTTTCTTAAGTAGCATGAATGGTCAAATTTGGTTGTTTGGGATTGTGTGACCTCACAAATCTGAAAAATCAGATATTTAGGTTGTAAGTGTACTAACCTAATTGAAGGCAGAATGTGCGCATCAGGAGAGACTTAATATTTATATTGCTCACTATTCCATTTTAATGCCTAGAACACAAAGTCTGACACATATAATTTTAACAAACACTCTTGAATGAACAGTGAGACTTCTGAGGAAATTGCATTTACTGTGAATGTGCTAACAAAATAAGGCTCCTGGAACCTTAGACCCGGAGGTCAGACAATGGTAAATTCTAAGCTGCTGCTACCCCAAAAGTGCCCTTGGAAAACACCCAGCTGGGCTCTTGAAGTTCCCTCAATCTTGTCTTTTTCTATTTGAAACTTCTGTAAAAGCCCCTTTTGGCAGTTATAACACCTTTTCCTCTTATCTGAAAGCTAAAGTAACTTTATGCATTTTTCATACTAGTTAAAACACCAAGTCTTGGTTTATCTCCTTTTCCACATCTGGCCTACATTCACTGTGTTACATTTTGTAAATATCACTGTGAAACAACCTACGTTAGTCAGTCTGTGTCTCTTACTTGTGGTATTTGACACTCAAGTTTTCAGTTGGCCACCTTCTTCACTTTTAGCAACTTCATGTAAACCACACAAAAACTGAGAAAACAGTTGCTCCTTCTGCCACCTCAGAAAGCAGGTAATTTGGGAGTCATTTAAAAATAAATAGAAAAACTCAAACCCCAAATGGGCTTAAAAGCGTCTTGAGGATTAATTGCTGTTGCTGTTATTGCTACTCATTCTAGGGAGGGAAAAATTCCAAAATGATTCTATGCCACAGAGCCAAATCATCTGGTCTGTGTGCTGAGTCCAAAAACACTGCTGCATATTTTCCCCAAGGAACAAACCAGAGAAATTGAATATGAAAGATCACAGTAGGTTTTAGGTGAGAAAATCTTCCAGGAAAGAACTTCCTTAAAAAGAAAGGTTATATATGGTGAAAAGTACTGCTCTACAACTACCACCTCTGTGTTTTCTCTCACATATTATGACAGTAGAGGTCAAATGACATTTACCTTTCTGTTGCTTCTTGAGCCATTTTTAGCATTATTTTCTCCACTTCAGGCTTTTTTTTTTTTTTTTTTTTTTTGTACTGGGGATTGAACCAAGGGGCTTAACCACTAAGCTGCATCTATACCCCTTTTTATTTTTATTTTTTTTATTTTGAGACAGGTTCTCACTATGTTGCTCAGGATCTTGCTAAGTTACTGAGGTTGGTCTCTAACTTGTGATCCTCCTGCCTCAGCCTCCCGAGTTGCTGGTATTATAGGTGTATACCATCGTGTATGACACACTTCTAGCTTTAAGTTTATATCCTTTAGTGGAAAGAGTGTGGAAGCAAGCATGGGGTGGGGTCGGATATCTTGGCGGTTACTGAACATTTTTACTAAGCCATATCAATGTTGATTCTGTTACTGACTCTACTGATTCTAGGAACAAGCATTGTGGCCTGTGTTCTGCCTAGATTGCTCTTCCCTTGAATCTTGGCATTTTAAACTTCTAGTTCTTCATGCTTCCACCTATGTATTACTTAATAAAGAGACCTACTTAATCATGCTATCTAATGTAGCTACCATATTCATTGGTGCAGTCATCATTGTACTATATTCCTCTAGTTTCTTTCTTTCTTTCCCTCCTCCTCCTCCTCCTCCTCCTCCTCCTCCTCCTCCTCCTCCTCCTCCTCTTCCTCCTTCTTTGTGCTGGGAATTGAGTTCAGAAATGTTTTACCACTAAGCTACATCTCAAATCCTTTTTATTTTGAGATAGGATTTCACTAATTTATCTATGTTGATCTCAAACTTGGAATCCTTCTGCCTTAGCCTCTGGAGTCTCTGGGATTACAGGTGTGCACCACTACTCCTGGCTTCTGGTTTCTTTCATTGTTACTTATCTTAACTAACTGAAATGATCTATCTTATTTACTTGATTTTCCCCCTTTCCCACTGACTACTAGAATGTAACTTCATTGCAGGCAGGAATTATGTTTATCTTGTATCACTGGTGCATACACCCAAATTCTTAACATAGTGCCTGGTGCATTCTAGGTGATCAGAAGCTATTTATTCAATAAATGAATGAATGAGTAGGGCAGAGGTCAATCCAGGACTACCACAATATGACATCTTTCTGGAGTGTTCAGCTACAGAACAGAGTCTGTCATAATTTGTCAAGCTCAATGACCTCTACCTACATCTGCTGATTCATGTGGGGACAAATGATATAATCAGAAGAGATGGAACTGTCTCTTTAATAATTCTAAATTTGGAGGTGAAACTTGAAGGGTTTGAGACTATAGGTAGAATGTTGATTTCATTCATAGGGTAAAAGGAATGAGTTGGGTAGAGATTGTAAGATACAGGAATTAATACTTGACCACATTCATAATGTTGGACTTAATTTTTTGGACTATGCTCCATGGCAATAGAACAATAGGTTGTTGGTAAAGGATGAACTGTATCTTGGGAAGACAAAAAAATTGTCAGGAGACTCATGAACTGCATCAAGAACATAGAATTGATGGATTTAACAAAAACAAAAACCAGATGACCATTTAAATTTTAATTTTGAATTTCAGATAAACAATGGATAATTTTTAGTATAATATGTCTCATGCAATATTTGGTGTTCTGTATTTCATCTGGCAACTCTACAAGAGTGTTTTCATCCGTCTATATTAGTCACAGGGATATCATAAGAATTATATCAGATGTCTTGTACTAGACATAATTTGTCTATAGCAGCATTTCCCAAACCATGTTCCATGAAACTATGGGGCCCCACAAGATGTGAACATACCTTGATAAATTGTCAAATGTGTTCACAGATAGTTACAGTGCACATTAGGATATTAAAGATGCCAACTGTGCACACACACACACACACAAACTATCCCCCAAATTTGCTTGTGTTTTGAGGCTCCATAGTCTCTAAATAAATTATCTCCTCTGAGATTCCCATCCTCACCTCATGTGACCAGCCCTACTGAATACTTGGACTCTATCATTGAAGGGCTCTGTACTGGCTGACTTTCCATTTTCCCTTTGGGGAAGAAAAATACAGAAACCTGAGAATTGGACCCTGAAGAAAAATTTCATAGTCTTGCTGGAGCCTCACTGGTTATTGTCAGCTGTGTGAGCAAGCCAGAGCTGTTCTGGAGCCTTCTGAGGTTCAGGGTCTTGCTTGCACGTCTGCCCAGCTTTGAAGAAACACTGTAAGGGGACTAGTTCATTGTTTTAGACATATTTTGTTGTCATGGTTTTTCAAGTAGTGGACAACAATCTCGGTGTGGAAAAACACTCCATTATCATAGGAATTAATTTGTGCATAATTTTCTAGGTGAAGTCCAGAATGCATCTTCTTCAAAGGTAAACTTAATGACATTTGTTTCATAAATACCATCATTCCTCACTGTCAGTCCTCTGTGAACACTCTAGCCTCTGACATTCAGTGAAGCAATAAAGAAATCAAACATGCCTACCTAACCTTTATGAAAATATTTAAAATTATGATTTAATTTTTAATCTCCCATGGCAGCAGTAAAATAAATGATATAAATCTCAATAGGACAAACTGTCTCTTTGCAATAACACTTTGAGTATGGCCTGAACCGGCAAGAATTTCTCTTAATCATAAACTGATGTGGCATGGGTCTGGGCAAAGGGAGGGTATAGATTGTTGTTGACATTTCTGGGGACTTGTTTATGTAATTGT
This sequence comes from Marmota flaviventris, assembly GCF_047511675.1. Lineage (NCBI taxonomy): Eukaryota > Metazoa > Chordata > Mammalia > Rodentia > Sciuridae > Marmota > Marmota flaviventris. Next base: position 107,087,702 of record NC_092518.1, read on the forward strand.
CTTTCAAAACGGGTAGAAAGTAAAGAGGCAATTTTGACACATCTTGTGCTAACAGTTTGGATTTTAATATAATATATTGTTCTTTGCTATTGAATCTCTCCCTTTTGCCATTAAAACAATGACAATACCAAAATTAAACCCAAGAAAGCTCAAAGCACACAAAACAACTGGCATGATAAAATAAAGGCAAGAGAAGCATGGCTTTTCTGACTTTTATTTTATTTTATTTGATACTGGGGATTGATCTCAGGGACACTCTGTCACTGAGCCACATCCCCAGCCCCATTTTGTATTTTTATTTAGAGACAGGGTCTACACTGAGTTGCTTAGTGCCTTGTCATTGCTGGGGTTGGCTTTGAACTTGTGATCCTCCTGCTTCAGCCTTCTGAGCCTCCGAGATTACAGGTGTGTGCCACCGCACCTGGCTGCTTTTCTGACTTTTAAAAAGAAATGAAATAATCCACTCCATCTAAAAAGATGGGAGTTAAGGTTTATTGAATCCATTGAGAAATTCCTTATACAATTATCTGAGGTCTGGGGCACCAAGCCTCAGGAATGGGAATGGGTAAATACAGGGATGCCAAATTAAATAATATGGTTATGGTGTTGAAATGATACTAACACAGTGTACTGTAGATGTAGTAATTAGTTTCTCAGTGTTTCCACAGTTTAAAGAGCTAACATCAAAAGCCACACACCATTAGGAAGCAAATTTGTTAGTTTTATAACATCGTATGTATACTATACATTACTTAAATAAGTGTCTTTTTTTGTGTGTGTGTGTGGATGCTTGGCTTTTGAATACTTTGAGGTGCCAGAGTCTTGCCCATTCATAAGTGCTGAATACATGTATGTTGAACCTGTGGATGTCTTATATACAACTACAGTTTGTTCTTTTTTTTTTTTTTTTTGGTACTGGGGATTGAATCCAGAGGTGCTTAACCACTGAGCTACATCCTTAGCCCTTTTTATCTTTTATTTTGAGACAGGGTCTTGTTAAATTGCTGAGGTTGGCTTTAAACTTGTGATTCTCCTGCTTCAGCCTCCCAAGCTGCTGGGATTACAGGCATGCACTACCGTGACTATCTAATTTGGGCTTTTTGCTACCAATGCTCCCTCTCCTTTTTTGGGGGGAACATACTGGGGATTGATCCTAGGGGTGCTTTACCATTGAGCTACACCCCCAGTCCTTTTATTATTATTTTAAATTTTGAGACAGGTGATCCTAAATTGCTGAGGATCTTGCTAAATTTCTGAAGCTGGCCTCAAACCTGTGATTTTCCTGCCTTAGCCTCCCATGTCTCTGGGATTATAATGGTTGGCCATTGTGACTGGCTTGCTTCTTCTCCTTATCCTGGGTAAGTCAGAATCTACTATTCTAGTTGTTTATATCAAAACCAGTTGTGTCTTGGCATGGTGGGACACACCATAATCCCAGTGACTTGGGAGGCTGAGGCAGGAGGATTCCAAGTTCATAAGCAAGCCTCAGCAAATTAGCAAGGCCTTAAGCAACTCAGTGAGACCCTGTCTCAAAAAAAAATACTGGGGATGTAGCTCAATGGTAAAGTATCCCTGGGTCAAATCCCCAGTACCACACATAAACACACACACACACAAACAAACAAAACAACAACAACAACAACAAAAAACAGTTGTGTCTTTGGCCATGGTATACAAAGATGGTTCACCTTTGAGACCAGCTGAAGTTCAGACTTGATCATGACACCCAGTGTTCCAATCACATGGAAGGAGCTAGCACAAGGAAGTGATTAATCAGGAGAATAACTTCTTCAGTATCCTAGGCATTAGAGGGATGCTCAAAGAGATGAATTCCTCTTTTGGTGAAAATTTGGAGGAAATGTGGAAAATATATGAGGAATCCAAGTAGTTCAGGGTTAACACAGTAGTGCCCCTCTGTTTCTTTAACATTTAAGAACATTTTTTCTTTTGTGTGACATGTTTCAGAAAATGAACTATGAGTATGTGTGAATTTGTGGGACATAGAGAAATCTGCTTGTGAAGAGGAAAACATGGGCTGAGGGGGCTTTGAAATGAAATGTGTGTTGAGTTATCTTAGATTCCCAGCTGGGAAGTATGTGGTTCTTTCTGCTCTTTGTGTGTGTGGTGGGAAGGCTTTGGAGTGCATCCTCTCCTTTAGCATTAGATGCAGTTATTTTATCGAAGGATGAAAGGGACAAATATGGGGTGCTTTATTTTTTTAGGGAGGAGATTATATTTTTTTTCCTTCTAATGCTTTCCTCCCAGTAGATTCAGGAGGAGACCCAGGGAGGGGTGAAGTAGAATTTTAGACACATTGACTCACAAACAAATACTGACTTGATCCATTGCTTCCCCTTAGACTTCTTCTTTCTTGGTCTTTCTCTAGTAGCATTGAAAAGTATTGGCTTTGTATCAGATCCAGACAGACTTGGAGGCAGCTGTGCACTGACTTTAAAAATCACCTAATGAAAACATAATCCCTGTACTTGAGGAAATATAAAATTGAATATAGATAAACAGTTTTTAGTTTTTGATTTGAAAATTGCATCTCATTGGTAAATTGTGCAAATTTTGTTATTCTGAGAAAGAGGTCTTAGAGACGCCTCTGGCACATTCTCTTATGGCAAAACAGCTCCTTTGTAGGAGAGACTTGATTCTTTGTGCTGGTCAACCTGGAGTGCTCTGCCTTGTGGCAGCCTGCCTACCCCAGTCTAGCAGAGACTTCAGCTGGTTGCAACATATGTGGCCACCAGAGACATGTGCTCTTATATCTTTAAACAGACCAAAGATCAAGAAATCAGACCCTGGGCAAGGACCCCTGTGTTTAAACAAACAGTAAGGCATCATGAGCACAGCAGAAGCAAAACCAAATCTCTGACAGTGTTTCTGTCCCCAGGAAGAAAGGAGAAGACATCACTGTTTCCAACAGCTTTCCAGTGTCAGAGGCCTGCATAGTTCAGATGCAGATCTCAGGAGGGAGAGGGCCAGACCCTGCGATTCTTCTCCAGTTCCAGGAAAATAAATAAGAATGATTGATTTTTTTTTTTTTTCAGGAAGGGAGCCATGTGCAAAAGAGGGCTCCTGACCCCAGAAGGAGGAAGGGGAGGGAGGAGGAAACAGATGTTTGAGTAATAGCAAAGATACCCAGGAGGCTGTTATGCTGTGTCAGTGATGTAATGCTGAATCGAAATGACTCCTAACTAGAGATGTGTGGGCTGTCCCTGGCCCTGGGAGGGAAGAGTGTTCCCATGCAGGTGCAGGCACTAGAGGCCCAGACAGCTAGTCACATAAACTTGTGCTTGCTTTAATCTGTGTATATCTCTTTGGTCCAGTCTGGGCCTTCATTCCTAGATGATGATTACTCTGAGGATAGAGAATGAAATGTGATTCAGAAAGAGCATTACACTGGAGCCAGAGACAGCATGGTGATAAGAGTTTGGGCAACATGTTTATAGCTTTCCCAGCCTTGAACTTTTTCAGACTTTCTTTGGGTGAAGAGTCCCTTTACTGAGACCCCAGAACTTATATGTAGATTTCTCCTGAAAAACCTGTCCTGAGAGATGAACTATACACTTTACTAAACCCTGACCTTATGGTGAGAACTGGCAGATGTCATGGAATCCTAAAAATCATAGAAAACCAGGGCTGGGGCTATAGCTCAGTTGATAGAGTGCTTGCCTTGCGTGCACAAGACCCTGGGTTCAAACCCCAGCACCACAAAAAAACTGTAGAAAACCTATCATTACCTTTTTTAAAAAATGTTCTGGTAGCCTTCTGTGATCCATCTCTTTAGCTTCATCTTGTACCCCTCTATTCCCTCTTGTTATGTGCTTGTCTCCCTGTCTATCTATTTCTATAATATTCCCATTCTTGTCATACAGTAGGCATTTGACACTAGCTCTTCCCTCTACTTGGAAAGCTCTTTGCCTAAGATACTTGAAGGATGGCTCCTAATTATTATTCAGTTCTCAGGGCCTAGTACATACCTAACCCTGAGAAATAGAGCAGATTACTATGGGGTAACTATTTTATTGGTCTACAGAGGTTGGTGGAGAGATCAGGTTTGGGGATGGAGATGAAGATAAAGGTGATGATGAGAAGAATTTTGTAGCTAAAAGGAACAAATGTAGAGCAGAGCGAGCATGGGAGGGGCAGTGGGTAATCCTTGGGTTTCATCTGTTATCCAAGGGGCTTGGCTTGGTTATTGAGACTTTACTGATAGGTGTTGCTCTAATGTGAATGAATGGGGAAAATACCTGGTCAAACTAATTTATTGTCATAATCCGAAAAAAAAAAAAAAAAGAAACAAAAAACCCCAAACCAAATAGCAGCTGCTGGGAGTACTAGGGAGAATTTCACTTATATTTTAAATCAAGGGACTGATGATTGAAAGCTTTATTTCTTTTTGGCTTCCCTTCATCTGTAAAAGGGCTATTTATTTCTTTTTTTTATTATTAGTTGTTCAAAACATTACAAAGCTCTTGACATATCATATTTCATACATTTGATTCAAGTGGGTTATGAACTCCCATTTTTACCCCGTATACAGATTGCAGAATCACATCGGTTACACATCCACGTTTTTACATACTGCCATACTAGTGTCTGTTGTATTCTGCTGCCCTTCCTATCCTCTACTATCCCCCCTCCCCTCCCCTCCCCTCCCCTCCCATCTTCTCTCTCTACCCCATCTACTGTAATTCATTTCTCTCCCTTGTTTTTTTCCCTTTCCCCTCACTTCCTCTTATATGTAATTTTGTATAACAATGAGGGTCTCCTTCCATTTCCATGCAATTTCCCTTTTCTCTCCCTTTCCCTCCCCCCTCTCATCCCTGTTTAATGCTGATCTTCTTTTCATGTTCTTCCTCCCTGTTCTGTTCTTAGTTGCCCTCCTTATATCAAAGAAGACATTTGGCATTTGTTTCTTAGGGATTGGCTGGCTTCACTTAGCATAATCTGCTCTAATGCCATCCATTTCCCTGCAAATGCCATGATTTTGTCATTTTTCAGGGCTGAGTAATACTCCATTGTGTATACATGCCAGATTTTTTTATCCATTCACCTATTGAAGGGCATCTAGGTTGGTTCCACAGTCTAGCTATTGTGAATTGTGCTGCTATGAACATCGATGTAGCTGTATCCCTATAATGCACTCTTTTAAGGTCTTTGAGGAATAGACCCAGAAGGGGGATAGCTGGGTCAAATGGTGGTTCCATTCCCAGCTTTCCGAGGTATCTCCATACTGTTTTCCAAATTGGCCGCACCAATTTGCATTCCCACCAGCAATGTACAAGTGTACCCTTTTCCCCACATCCTCGCCAGCACTTGTTATTGTTTGACTTCATAATGGTTGCCAATCTTACTGGAGTGAGATGGTATCATAGGGTGGTTTTAATTTGCATTTCTCTGACTGCTAGAGGTGGTGAGCATTTTTTCATGTACTTGTTGATTGATTGTATGTCCTCCTCTGAGAAGTGTCTGTTCAGGTCCTTGGCCCATTTGTTGATTGGGTTGTTTGTTTTCTTATTGTTTAAATTTTTGAGTTCTTTGTATACTCTGGATATTAGGGCTCTATCTGAAGTATGAGGAGTGAAAATTTGTTCCCAGGATGTAGGCTCCCTATTTACTTCTCTTATTGTTTCTTTTGCTGAGAAAAAACTTTTTAGTTTGAGTAAGTCCCATTTGTTGATTTTTGTTTTTAACTCTTGTGCTATGGGTGTCCTATTAAGGAATTTGGAGCCCGACCCCACAATATGTAGATCGTAGCCAACTTTTTCTTCTATCAGATGCAGAGTCTCTGTTTTGATATCAAACTCCTTGATCCATTTTGAGTTAATTTTTGTGCATGGCGAGAGAAAGGGATTCAGTTTCATTTTGTTGCATATGGATTTCCAGTTTTCCCAGCACCATTTGTTGAAGATGCTATCCTTCCTCCATTGCATGCTTTTAGCACCTTTATCAAATATAAGATAGTTGTAATTTTGTGGATTGGTCTCTGTGTCCTCTATTCTGTACCATTGGTCCACCCGCCTGTTTTGGTACCAGTACCATGCTGTTTTTGTTACTATTGCTCTGTAGTATAGTTTGAAGTCTGGTATCGCTATACCGCCTGTTTCACTCTTCCTACTTAGAATTGCTTTTGCTATTCTGGGTCTTTTATTTTTCCAGATGAATTTAATGATTGCTTTATCTATTTCTATAAGAAATGCCTCTGGAATTTTGATTGGCATTGCATTAAACCTATAGAGAACTTTTGGTAATATCGCCATTTTGATGATGTTAGTTCTGCCTGTCCATGAACAGGGTATATTTTTCCATCTTCTAAGATCTTCTTCTATTTCTCTCTTTAGGGTTCTGCAGTTTTCATTGTATAAATCTTTCACCTCTTTTGTTAGGTTGATTCCCAAGTATTTTAATTTTTTTTGAGGATATTGTGAATGGGGTGGTTGTCCTCATTTCCATTTCAGAAGATTTGTCGCTGATATACAGGAATGCCTTTGATTTATGCGTGTTGATTTTATATCCTGCCACTTTGCTGAATTCACTTATTAGCTCTAGTAGTTTCTTTGTGGACCCTTTTGGGTCTGCTAGGTATAGGATCATGTCATTCGCAAATAGTGATAATTTAACTTCTTCTTTTCCTATCTTTATGCCTTTATTTTTTTTCGTCTGTCTAATTGCTCTGTCCAGTATTTCAAGAACTATATTGAATAGAAGTGGTGAGAGAGGGCATCCCTGTCTTGTTCCAGATTTTAGAGGGAATGCCTTCAATTTTTCTCCATTCAGAATAATGCTAGCCTGAGGCTTAGCATATATAGCTTTTACAATGTTGAGGTAAGTTCCTGTTATCTCTAGTTTTTCTAGTATTTTAAACATAAAGGGATGCTGTACTTTGTCGAATGCTTTTTCTGCATCTATCGAGATGATCATATGGTTCTTTTCTTTTAAGTCTATTGATGTGGTGAATAACATTTATTGATTTCCATATATTGAACCAGCCTTGCATCCCAGGGATGAATCCTACTTGATCATGGTGCACAATTTTTTTGATATGTTTTTGTATCCGATTCGCCAGGATTTTATTGAGGATTTTTGCATCTAGGTTCATTAGAGATATTGGTCTGTAGTTTTCTTTCTTTGAAGTGTCTTTGTCTGGTTTTGGAATCAGGGTGATGTTGGCCTCATAGAATGAATTTGGAAGAGCTCCCTCTTTTTCTATTTCCTGAAATAACTTGAAAAATATTGGTTTATTTCTTGATATTCTTTCCCACCCTTGGATGGAATAGATACCCCTCCTCTGCATGCTCACAGTGCTTTGTGCTTCTCTCTATAAGGGCAGTAATGTCTATACTGTCCTGGGCAGATGTGAGTCTGTCTTCCTACTTGTCTGGGAGCTCAGTGAGGGGTGGTACCATATCACAAGCAGGTAACTATAAGTTATTGGATGAATGATTGAAATGTCCTCTGACTCTCAATATGGGGTCCTGTGTCTTAACTATACTCACTCACTATTCTTCATTCAATATACACCACAACACACTTTTTTTGTATGGAACTGGAACTTGAACCTAGGGCCTTGCACATGGCAGGCAAGTGTTCTACTATTAAGCTACATTCCCAGCATCCCCCTTCTAAAATTTTATTTGGAGACGGGATCTTGCTAAGTCACTGAGGCTATTCTCAAACCTGCTTCTGCTTCCTGAGTAGCTGGGATTATAGGTATGCACCACAATGCCCAGCTTCAACACACACACACATTTTTGGTGCTGGGGATTGAATCCAGAGGTTCTTTTACACTGAGCCACATACTCAGTATGTATGTATGTGTGTGTGTGTGTGTGTGTATGTATGTGTATGTATATATATATATATATATATATATGTATATATATATATATATATATATATATATATATATATATATATATATATTTATTTTGAGACAAAATCTCACTAAGTTGCTGAGGCTGGCCTACAACTTGCAGTCCTCCTACCTCTGCCTACCAAGTCACTGGGATTACAGGAGTGCATCACTGTGCCTGACAACACATATTTTTTGAGCAACTACTATGTGTCAAGGTTTCTGCTAGCTATGGGGCCTATATAGGCAGTGAAAGACCCTTTTCTTCCCTTGTAGGACTCATCATCTGGTGGAAGAGAACATAAGCTAAAAGGTTTTTGTTTTGTAACATGATTAAGTATTAAGAGAGGGAAAGTGAAAGGTTCACTGGGGGCAAAGACAGGGACCTGAAGAATTTTTAAGGCAGAGGAGATAGCATGAGCAAAGGCTTAGAGGTGAGACAATATGGAGCAATTGAAAAAAAAATCAGTCTGGCTGGAGCAGAGCATTAAATCTTGAGTTTTAGCCAGAACTTGTGGCCTTGGAAATTATATCTTCTGGGTTGGCCACCACTTCTGGAAATTGGGAGAAGCTCTCTGACCACTAGGCCCACAGACCACAAAAAACTCTTCAAAGAGCCCACAGAAACTCAATCCACCTGCTTTTATGTACAATGACACACACAAAGCAAATAAAATTACCATAAACAAAGTGAAAAGACAAGTATTATTTGTAGACTATGTTGAGAACTCCTATAAATTGAGAAGAAAATTGTAAATGACCCAATAGAAGAACGGGAAAAGGAAAGAGTAGAAGATACAAATGACAAATACATATGAGAAAAAATATTCAAAACTCTCTAGTAATCGAGGAAATGCAATTTGCCACAATTAAATATCATTTTACACTTATCAGATTGACAAATAGCAAAGCCTGACAGTACCAAATATTGGCTAGAATGGGGAGTAATGAGTTATTATTCACTGTCTGGGTACATATTTAGATATACTCTTGTACATAAGGGCAAAGGCCATTCATCTTGGCATTGTTTCTAATGATGAACACTTGGAAACACTCTAGATGTCCATGAATAGAATGGATAGATAAAATAAGGTATATTTTATCTATAAGAGCTTCTATATGGCAGATAAAAGAAATGATCCAGATCCATATGCAACAAAATGTTGGGTGAAAGAAGAAAGTTGCAGAATATGTAGACATATGTACATTTTATAACACACAAAAGCCAGATTCTATTTTGTTAATGGATATATGGGAGTGTATTTAAAGTATAAAAGATACTGTTGTGGAAAATGCAAACTGCATTCATGATGATGATTGCCTTTGAGAAGGGGGAAGGAAAATGGGATTTTGAGTGTAGGTCCAAGATGATCTGCCTTTATCTATAAGGTTTCCTTTCCTTTTTCTTTCTTTCATGCATGCTAGGAAAGCACTTGACCACTGAGCTACACCCTCAGCCCAGTTTTCTTTCTTTTATACATGAAAAGTAATGCATTAATAAATGTTTAACAACTGGCTCTCCAGGAATTTAACAAAACCCCTGATTTATAGCATGTGAGGATTTCCATGGTATAATATACTTCCACCATGGCCAATTTCAAGCCACCAAAGATTGAGCAAGCAGCTGGCAAAATTCCTAAAAATTTCACAGATGACTATCAAGAATAAGTAAGAGCTGGCTGCAGCACAATATTCTGTGTGCGTGTATAAATTGAAGCACTGATGACAATATTAAAAATCCTCAGTTTTGTACACTAGAACTTCAGGCATGTTATATTATCCTTTGAAGTTTATGCATCTATTAAGTTACTGGGAAGCAGCGTGGGTAAACATACCTAAAAGAGTAAATTCTAATTGGAAGTGGTATAAACCAGGGCTTTGTCCTAGATACCTTTCCTTACATTTACATTAAATAACTTCATACTTATTGGATATATTGAATAAATGCATGTCAAGTATCTTTCTCTTTGCTGGTCACGTATTATTATAAACCAGGCGAAGCCTTCAGAAATTACTAACATTTGTTATCCAATAAAAAATTCCTTGTATGACAACAATCTCAGCTAAGTGAACAGAACAGTTTAAATAATCCCCAAATATCTCTTACAGGGCCTGACACTTTGTTGACATGCTATCAGAATCCGTTTCACTCCATTGGTACTCCATAAAAACAACTGCTAGATTGTTTGGACAATATATTTTTTAACGAGCTTCAAAGTCTTGGAGAAGTGATGATACATTTTCCTACTGTACATACGCTGTTACAGCTTTCTGTTCCCATAACTGAAGGAGGCTCAACTATTACTGTGAAAGGAACAGAGCAGTTAAATATAATAACAATTTCCTTAGTTCCCTGTTCATCTGTTACTGAGTTCCTGGAATGAACCTACTTCCTATAAATTTAGAATAATCTACTGAAGCAAATACATTGAGGAAGCTATCATTTTTTTTTTATTCAAGGAATCTTGTTGGAGATGAAAATAAGAAAACGAGTATTTCAAAATACCTTTCTCCCCTTTCTCTCAAACATTCATAGGATATTTTAGAGATCAAATAATATTGAGAAATTAATTACATAAATTATGCTATTCCTATATTAAGAAATATATTTAGATTTAAACAATATTTTATGTGTCAATTGTACTTATAGTATTATAAATCATACTCCTAAAATTATAAACTTATAGAGTAAATTAGAAATATAGATTAGCAGGGGCTGGGGATGTAGCTCAGTGGTAGAGCACTTGCCTAGCATGTGTGGGGCACTGGGTTTGATCCTTGGCACCACATAAAAATAAATAAATAAAATAAAGGTATTGCATCCACTTACAACTAAAAAACAATTTAAAAAGAAATATAGATTAGTAAGATGTACATTATACAAATAATTTGAATTTAGATTTATAATTATAAATTTTATAAATTTAACATATTTCATAAGTGACACTGGAATAAATTGGATATCGAGGAAATCTGTTTTGATTTAGATATAAAGTATCACTTGCTGTGACAATTGTAATTAAGTCCTATTATATTAAATACTTATGTAGGGGCTGAGGATGTGGCTCTAGTGGTAACACGCTCGTCTGGCATGTGCGGGGTGCTGGGTTCGATCCACAGCACCACATAAACATAAAAAAATAAAGATGTTGTGTCAACCAAAAACTAAAAAATAAATATTAAAAAATTCTTTCTCTCTTAAAAAAATAAATATTTATGTAAAACCAAATACTATAAGTACAACCTGCTCACAAAAAGTGCCGTACAAACATTGCATATTCTTGACTATCTAGCCTATGTAGCATGCATTTTAATTTTTTTTTTTTGGGTACTGTGGATTTAACCCAGGAGTGCTGAATCACTGAGCCACATCCCCAACCCTTTTTTATATTTTATTTAGAGACAGGGTCTCCCTGAGTTGCATAAGGCCTCTCTAAGTTGCTGAGGCTGGGTTTGAACTCATGATCTTCCTGCCTCAGCCTCCCAAAACAGTGGGATTACAAGTTGCACCATGGCACCCAGATTTATAGCATGTGTTTTAAATAGATGATCCTCACATAGATCTAGGATTATTGTATTAAGATTTATTCATGTTCCTGATTGAGATTTAAGCCCTCACTTAGCATATGACACTGAAAAAGTTGTATTTTCTTATCTTTAATGCAGCCTATACTTCTTAATCTTCAAATTGGAGAGATCAGTGGAAATTATTTCTCATGCAATCATTTGACATGGCTACTGCTTATTTTCTATATGTTGTCATTATTAAAAAATACTTTGCTCCTTGCTGGACACAGTGGTGCATGCCTGTACTCCTAGCAGCTCAGGAGGCTGAGGCAGGAGGATTGCAAATTTGAGGCCAGCCTCAGCAATTTGGCAAGGCCCCAAGCAATTTAGTGAGGCCCTGCCTCAAAATAAAAAATAAAAAGATCTGAGGATGCCATTCAATGGTAAAGAGCCCCTGAGTTTAATTCCTGTTACACCAATAAATATTTATTTATTTAAATAAATAACAAATTTTGTTTCTAAAGATAAAAGTTACATATACTCTTCATAGAAAACAGAGAAACAGAAAAGTAAAGAGGGAATTTTGCTTTTTAGAGAAATCTATTTATTTATTTATTTTAGAGAAACTTTCACTGTTTGCATTTTATACTTCTGACTTGAATTTATTATTTTGAGCTTCTCTTACATTTGTATTTAAAACCAATAAAGAAGAATACACATATTTTGATATTCTCTCACTAGGTGATCCAAAGGAGTTAAACTTAGTAACAAATTTAAAAACTTGTTTCATTGATTAAAAAGCAAAGCCCCAAAACATTCTGCAATGCCAATAGCCAAGGATTATCATTCTTAACTTTTTGCTGTTTTCCTTCTGGTCTTTTACACATACATACATACACACACACACATGCACACACACACATATTATTCTTTAAACTTTTCAATGTTAAAATCACCAGGGGAAGGTTTTTTTTTTTTTTTTTAAATACCAGTGCTGGATCCCACACCTAGATCATTTAAATAAAAAATGTTGGGTGGAAGATCCAGGTATGGTTATTTTTAGAAGGTAATTTTAGTGCGTAGTTCAGGTTGAATACAACTATACTATATCTATACATCATATCTCTTTGGATTTTTTTTTTTGTTTGTAAGGAGCAGAAACATCACGGAAACTGGTTAAGAAAACAGAGTGCTTTGGGGTTCCTGTTAATTGAAAAATCTAGAGGTAATGAGAGTCTCTGGCACTGTGTGATTGGTACTCCAGCTAAATTTCTCTGTAATTCTTTTCACTGCTCTCCTCTATGCTCCAAATTCTCTTGTGGTTCAAATTAAGAAGGAAAAAGGAGCACAATTTCCCATTACTTCTAGAAGCTCTGAATAAAAGTCCTACCTTCTATTCTGGTTGTGCCAATATGTACTAATAACTGTATCCAGTTAACTTCTGTGGATCCTTGACATAGGCTTAATAATGCCCATCCATGAACTGTGAAAAGGAGGAAAATCCACATGATTTCAGGATGGGTAGGTCATCAAGGGATGTTCACTATATAGGGATTTAGCCACTTCGGATCATACTACCATACACACACACACACACACATACACACACACACACACACACACACACACATATATATATATATATATATATATATATATATATATATATATATATATATATACACATACATATGCATATATATATGCATATGTATATATGTGTTTTATTATCCTGATTTTAAAATACTCATACAGGGACTGGGTTGTGGCTTAGAGGTATAGCGCCTGCATAGTGTATGTGAGGCACTAGGTTTGATTCTCAGCACCACATATGAATAAATAAAAAAAATAAATAAAGGTATTGTGTCCACCTACAACTAAAAAACATTTTAAAATACTCATACAATATTGTATTTGAATACATTTTGACAAATACTTTTAATTACCTAATACTGTATCATGTGAATGTACTATTAATTTAACTATTACCTCTTAGCATATTTTAAGTTATTTCTCTCTCTCTCTCTCTCTCTCTCTCTCTCTCTCTCTCTCCAGGGATTGAATCCAAGGGCACTTAACCACCTAGCCACATCCCCAGACCTTTTAAAATATTTTATTAGAGACAGGGTCTCACTGAGTTTCTTAGAGCATCAGTAATTTGCTGAGACTGGATTTGAACTCACAATCCTTTCTCAGCCTCCTGAGTCACTGGGATTACAGGCATGTGCCACCACACCCGGCTTATTTTAAGTTATTTCCAGTGGAGCAATCAGTAGTCTTCAACTAGTTATGACCATCTGATTCCATTTTTCCTGGGACCATATTTGTCAATGTCTGTGGTCCAATAATAATAATAATAATAATAATAATAATAATTATTATTATTATTATTTGAGTTGTGATTTACTTTATATTTACTTCATTTATTTAATAAACATATATTGAACATGGTGCTAGGTACTTGGGACAGAGGAATTAATGAGGAAGATAAAGTTCCTGATCTCAAAAAGCATACTTTATCCAGGTATGGCAGTGCATGCCTGTAATCCCAGCGGCTTGGGAGGCTTAGACAGGAGGATTGCAAGTTCAAAGCCAGCCTCAGAAATGGCAAGGCACTAAGCAACTCAGTGAGACCCTGTCTCTAAATAAAATACAAAATAGGGCTGGGGATGTGGTTCAGTGGTCAAATGCCCCTGAGTTCAATCCCTGGTACCAAAAAAAAAAAAAAAAGAGAAAAAACTAAAACATCAAAAATAGCATACTTTACTAGGAAAGTCAGTCATTAAACCAATATTTACATAGTTGATTTAATTTACTATTTAATTGTGATTAATGATCCAAACCAACAGGGTGCTATGAGATTAGTTAGCATGAAGATATGCCTCATCTTAAATATGCTTCTGTATGTATTTTCATGTGTGTGTGTTTGAATGTAGAAAGGAAATTTTATTAAAGAATATGGGTCTTCCTTATAAATCCTCTTTTGTATATCAGTTGGATAGAAAATTGGATATCTTAAACTTTAGTTCAGTGATTGAAAGTAAATGTTAAATCAAACAAAATACTGTTATAAACTATAAGTAGATTATATGAGATGAATAATAGGGTGAAGGACCCATTTAAAGGGTGAAATGATAAAAAAATGGATTTCAAAGTTGTTACTTAAAATAGTCTGTACTGGAAATATACATTTACAAAATGATTACTTAAATAGAATTCATGAGCTAGATGAACTTTCAGTTACCTCCTGTTAGTAAGAATTAGGAAATGGTTTATGTTCTTTTAATATTTGAACTTCTTCTGCTCACATAATATATTCATTCAGAGAAACTAGTAGCAGTGAAAATTGCCATGGCATTTTATGCTGAGTGTTATGATCGAGAGAATTGTGTTTACTCATAAATGTGTGGAAAATAGAACCCAAAGTAAGGCCCAAGGAATAGTCTAAATTTTTGATTAAATTATGAGATTTTTGTCATTGTATGTTTTGAGATTAGGTTCAATAATCATTACTTATAATTTTAGGAAGATTATTTGCTCAAGTCTATTTTCTTACTCTCAGTTAAGAGATTCCTTTTAAACATATAGTTTTGAAACTCTGACAAGAATGCATGTGGTGTATCAGCTCTACAGCTCCTCAGTATTCATCCAAAAGAATTAGTCTCCATATAATAGTAATATATGCATACCCATGTTTATAGCAGCATAATTCACAAGAGCCAAGTTGTGGAACCAGCCAAGGTGTCCATCAAAAGATGAAAGGATAAAGAAAATGTGATTTATGTACACAATGGAGTATTATAGAGCCATAAAGAAGAATGAAATTATGGTGTTTGATAAATGGATGGAATGGAGAATATCATGAAATGAGCCAGACTCAGACTCAAGAATCACATATTTTCTCTCATATAAGGAAGATTTTCATTGCCTTGCAATTTCTCAGTTGGCTTCTTATATTTAACATTGTATATGCTGTTTGATCCAGCGCATAGGAAATATTTGAAGTTGGTGATTATGGTGGAGCATGCCTGTAATTGCAGCTATTCAGGGGGCTAAGACAGGACTAAAATAATTATTAATAATGACCTATTCATGCCAGGTGCAATGTTGCACAACTGTAATCCCAGTGGCAAGAAGGCTGAAACAGGAGGATCGCGAGTTCAAAGCCAGTCTAAGCAACTTAGAGAGGTCCTTAAGCAACTTAGTGAGACCTGTCTCTAAATATAATACAACAAGGGCTGGGGATGTGGCTCAGTGGTCGAGTGCCCCTGAGTTCAATCCCGGATATAATAAATAAATAAATAAATAAATAAATAAAGATCTATTCAACTCTCAAAAGTATCCTAGTCTGGAGGATAAATTTTATAACCATCCTACTTTAAACATATATATATATATATATATATATATATATATATATATATATATATTTTTTTTTTTTTTTTTTTTTTTGCGGTGCTGGGGATTGAACTCAGGGCCTTGTTCATGTGAGGGAAGCACTCTACCAACTGAGCTATAGCCCTAGTCCTCAAATATTTGTCCATTTATCTGAGCATTTCCTTAAGATAGATTCTTGGCAATAAGAATTTCTGGATCAAAGAGCAGAAATGTAATTAAAGTTCCTGATACACGTTGACAAGGTGTTCTTTTCAGAAATTTTGCCATTTTACACTCCAACCAGCATTGCATGAGATAGCCCATCTCATAAAACTCTTGCTAGCACTGAATGTTACCTTTTTCTATTAGTTTTTCTTTTTTTATAATTCACCAGTTTGATAAGAGAAAAAGACTATGTTAATCTGTTTAGTAGCTCTTTAGTTGTTGGTGAGCCTGAACATTGTTTTCACATGTTTTTTTGGTATATATATATATATATATATATATATATATATATATATATATATTAGATGTTGATGAACCTTTATTTTATTTATTTATATGCAGTGCTGAGAATTGAACCCAGTGGCTCACACATGCTAGGCAAGTGCTCTACAACTGAGCCACAACCCCAGCCTTCACATGCTAGTGACGATTTATAAATCTTATTTTTCTTGTTTATGTCATTTGTTCCTTGAGCCTTTTGTTTGTGTTCCTATTTGTGGTCACCATATTTGTTGAAACAGTTTTTTTTCTTGTTTTCATTTTGTTTTTTGCGATTTTGATAAAATTACAGACTGTGGTAAAGTGTGGTGGTAGACATCTGTAATCCCAGAGATTAGGGAGGCTGAGGCAAGAGGATTTGAAATTGGAGGGCAGGCTCAGCAACTAAGTGAGTCCCTGTCTCAAAAGCAAAATTAAAAGGACTGGAGATGTAGATCACTGGTAGAGTGCCACTGGTTTCAATTCCCTGTACCTAAGTAAATAAATAATAAATACAATAAAAATATAGACTTTATAAATTTCATTATCTAGAAATACTTTTTTGGGGGGGACTGGGGTTGTGGCTCAGTGGTAGAGCTCTTGCCTGTCATGTGTGAGGCCCTGGGTTCAATCTCAGCATCACATATAAATAAATAAAGAAAGAATCCATTGGTAACTAAAAAAGTATATATAATAGTTTTTGGGGTCATTTTTCCATTGCTATAATACTAGGAAAATCTACCATCATCCTGAAATTAGACTGATATTCCACCTTATATTTATAGACTACCTTAAATTTTCCTTTAGCCTTTTAAGTTTGTTTGCTTATTTTGTTTGAGATTGGATTTGCTATTAGCTGGTATCCATCTCCTCAACTCAAGTGATAGTTCTGCCTTCGCCTCCTTGAGTAGATGTGACTACAAGGCTTGAACTACTGCCCCTAGTTAGTTGTTTATTTTTATTACTATTTTTAAAATTCTTGATTATATCTGGAATTCATTATGGTATGACTTGGAATAAATGTCACTTTATTTTGTTTTCCAATAGTTAAACAATTTTTCCTGTATCAACTTGATTGAAATTGCCTCACACCACAGTTTCAGGGACAAATTAACATCGTTATGATCATCTGCCTGTGCTTGTTACAAGGCATATTGTTTCTCCATTTATTCCTGTCTTTTTTCTCTTTTAAAAACTTTATTCATGTTGTTCTCTTCAAGCAGGTGCTGCTTACTTCTTACATTGTTCCCAGTGATTTCATAAAATATATTGGTAAGATGAATGGAGTCCCCGCCATTATATTTTCTCACAGATTGTTGCTGTTATATAGGAAAGCTATTATATTTTTAGGTTTATTTTGCATATAGTCGATTATTAGTTCTCTTAGATTTTCAGTTGATCGATTCTACTGGGGTTTCTATAGAGATAAACATATAATCTATAAGAATTATGATTACATATCCTTTCTAACTAGTTATGCTTTGAACTTGTTTTTCATGTTTTATTAATAGCACTTTTAGAAGAATATACATGATGTTAGCTCTAGGAAGTATTCTTGTTTTGTTCCTGTCTTTAAACAAAACGGGCTTCTATTGTTTTACCCTTATGTAAGATATTAACATTTGGATTAAGAAATATATTTTTTACGTTAATAAAGACACATCCTTGTACCTCAAGATTATTAAGAGAGTTTTTCTTTTGTTTTTGAAAATTAAGTCTAATCAACTGAATTTCTGCCATTTGTGTTTATAAATATATTTCCTTCCTTTGCTCTAATACGATGAATAATATGAATAGTTTTCATTATATTGAACTATGCTATAGTCCTAAAATAAATTACATTTAGTAATGATGTATTGTTCTTTTTATATGCTGTTGGATTCATTTTGCATGTACTTTATATGGGATTTTTTTGCACCTACACTCAACTAAAATTGGTTTTGTGTGTGTATGTACTATCTTTGTCACCTTAGAATAAGGATTATGGTAGCTTCGAAAAATAAATGGGGAGGGTTTCCATTTTTATCCTTGCATTTAAATTTATAACTGTCATTTTGATTTCTTCTTTTTCCCGTTTCTGTTATCCTTTTGTTTTGTGTTTCTTTATCCCACTCTCAACAGGACGGTTACCTGCCATTTTACTCAACTGTGAGCTCTAAGAGGGTGGGGACAGGGTCTAATTTTGCTTTCATTTCGATCCCTGGCTCCTAAGCAGAGGTATAAGAAGATTAATATGGAAATGATCTATATCACAACCCAGAAAACTTTGGTAATTGTCTTTAGATATTAGAATTGGTTATTTCTTTATGTTCTATCATATTTTCCCATGTGCTTGTCATTAATTACCCCTTTTCTGTGCCTCTGTAACATTACCTCCATTCTTGTACTCCACTGGAACCATTTAATTCTGCATTTGCCAGTGATCTTTTCCTTGTCTGGGTGACCTTTTCTCAAATCTCATGTTTCTTGTTCTCTCTGGTAGTTGATACTGTAGATATATTTAAATTTTCTCTTCTTGGTTTCTGGTACTGTGCATTATCCTTTCTTGCTCTACCATCTTCAGCCATTCCTGTCTCCTGTTCCTTTAATTCCCATCTTTTCTAAAACACTTTAAATGTGAACTTTCCTTCCACTAGGTCTCGTCTTTAACCTTTTCTCTTTATATGTCCTTAATAATTGAATCCACTTCTGTGTCTTCAACTATGTAAATGGCATCTGTGAAAATTACTAATATGGTGACTACCATATGGTATGTGATCAAGAAGTGTTATTTCAGCTAGGCATGGAGGGGCACATGCCTATAATCCCAGCAATTTAGGAGGGTAGATAGGAGGACGATCACAAGTTTGAGGCCAGCCTCAGCAATGTAGCAAGGCTCTAAGAAATTTGATGAGACCCTGTCTCAAAATTAAAAAAAAAAAAAAAAAAAAAAGAGAGAGAGAGAGAGAGGCTGGGACAGGTTTAATCCCAGGTACAAAAAAAAAAGTTGTTTCAATTTGAGCTTCAAATTCAGGTCTAGATTTGCCTATTACTATTTGTCCCATGATGGAAACTGTGGAGAATGAAGAGTACATGATTTGTTTAATAGGGTAGGTATACAGGAAATTATTGCCTCTTAAATATGTTGGCTCAATATGCAAAATTTTATGATTTTTCTTTTGGAAAAGTTGGGCTTTTTTTTTAAAAAAAACATCAATGCCAATTCTTAAATGTTTATAACTAATTTGGTTTGAAAAAATTGAGTGCAAATGAAATACATATGTGGTCTGCTTTTGACCTGTGGGCGTCAGTTTGTAATTTCTGGGCCAGAGAGTTCTCAGACTCATAGTTACAATGCTATATTTCTTCAAGATATTTTAAATAATCAGCCATATGGGAGGGGGCATGGGGGTAGGAAGGAAAGTAGAATTAATCTGACATTATTATTCTATGTGCATATATGATTTCATGACCCATGTGATTCTACATCATGTACAACCAGAAGAATGAGAAGTTATACTCCATTTATCTATGATGTGTCAAAATGCATTATACTGTCATGTGTAACTAATTAGAACAAATTAAAAAATGTGGGCTGTGGTTGTGGCTTGGCGGTGGAGCACTTGCCTATCACGTGCAGGGCCCTGGGTTCGGTCCTCAACACCACATAAAAATAGAATAAAGATATTTTGTCCATCTACAACTAAAAAACAAAATATTAAAATAATGTATGTAGTTCAAATCTACAAGTCAACGAAGTTTTCATTTTAAGAAATGCATATATCTGTATAACTACTAATCCTTTTTGTTCCTTTTTGGTAAATCTTTTCCTACCTACAGCTTGATTTCTTGATTTATGCTACTATGGTTTAATTTTGCCTGTTATAGAAGTTAATAAAAATGGAATCAAACAGTATGTACTCTTCTATGTCTGGCTTCTTTAATTCAGCTCATTTTTGAGATTCATTCATGTTCTTCATCTTAGTAGTATATTCGTTTTATTGACGTGTAGTATTGCATGTTATAAATATATTGCAATTTGTATCTAGCTTCCTGTTAATGGATGTTTTGGGGTGGCTTCCTATAGGCATTTTAAATAAGAGTACAATTAAAAACATAACTATAAATGTGCACTTAAAAAACCTAGACATCAGTGAGTGAATCTAACTTCTAGAGTTAGCTTTTTTTTTAAAAAGAGAGAGAGAGAGTGTGTGTGTGTGTGTGTGTGTGTGTGTGTGAGAGAGAGAGAGAGAGAGAGAGAGAGAGAATTTTAATATTTAGTTTTCGGTGCACAACATCTTTTGTTTGGTATGTGGTGCTGAGGATTGAACCTGGGTCGCACGCATGCCAGGCGAGCGTGCTACCGCTTGAGCCACATCCCCAGCCCTAGAGTTAGCTTTTGTTTCAAAGTAAGTGGCCATAGTGTTCCACTCTGTCATTTTCTTTAGCTTGACTTTCTTTCACATCCTTATATTTATTCACTCATCATCCATTAGTGTCTTAATTAAAACTTCCAGAGTTTACCACAAACAGAGCACCTGTGATCCTAGCAATATCTTACCTCTCATTTAGGTTACTAGTTCCCGATGGCAGTGCTCACTATCTAGTTGTGTTAGGGAACCTAACTGGTAGGAGAAATACCTGTTTTCCATTCTAGATAGTCAGGCTAAAAACACTGTTTGAAGTATAAACAGTATAATGAGTGAATATTTTTATTGCTCTGATGCCTTGAACAATTTTAGCTAGGGAATCTCTGTGAATGTAAACCTTGAGATGAAATGGAAATATATCAAATATCAGGATATTTGATGTATACATTTGTGAATTCAACCTTCAATACCATTTAATTTTGTTTTATTTGTTCTGGTTTTTCAAATATTAGTAACACATTAGAGTTGAAGCATCTTCTATACCATTCCATGATCCTAATTTTTTCTCTTTCTCCCCAGCGATGACCACTATCCTGAGTTTGCTATTTAACATTCCTTCATATATGAGTAGACTTTTTAATGTATACATGCCCATAAGTAGTAATATTTATTGTTGCTTTTCATTTTTAAAATTTTATGTAAGTGGGGCTGGGGATGTGGCTCAAGCGGTAGCGCGCTCGCCTGGCATGCGTGCGGCCCGGGTTCGATCCTCAGCACCACATACAAACAAAGATGTTGTGTCCGCCGAAAACTAAAAAATAAATATAAAAAAAAATTCTCTCTCTCTCTCTCAAAAAATTTATGTAAGTGGCATCTTCTTTTATTTTGTAATTTCTTTTTTGCTCAAGCTCATGTTTGTGAACATTTTCATGTTAATACAGCTCTAGTTCATTCATCTTAATTTTCTGTAGTATTCGAATATACCACAATTATTAATTCTCCTGATGGTTGTCATTTAATAACTCCCAGATTTTGTTATTAGAAGCAATTAGAAATCAGTATTCTTATGCTAGTCTCCTAATGTACATACAGACGAGATTCTCTAGGGTTTTTAGTAGGTTGTAGGAAATATGCATCCTCCCAATCAAATGCTTTAGAATCTTATTAACAATTATTTAACTTCAGTTTAACTGAGAATTTATAAGTGATACTTAGGATTTAGACTAAATCAATATAACACATACAAAACACACTGGGCCAAACAAAATAGAAGTATATTTCTCTTGGGTAGCAGTCTGAAGTCCAGTTCAGGTAGGTGGCTCTGCTCCATAAATTCAGGTTCTGTCTCATTTCTCTAACATTCCCTTGGGCAGGGTTGATTTTTTTTTTTTTTTTTTTTTTGAGACAGGATCTCACTATGTTGCCCAGGCTGGTCTTGAACTCATGGGCTCAAGTGATTCTCTGGCCTGATCCTCCCAAATAGCTGGGACTGTAGGCCTGTGCTACTGAGACTACAGGTGTGTACCACTGTGCCTGGCTATCCACTTGATGTTTATATGGCTGTGAACTAAGAGTGGTCTTTGTATTTTTAAATGGTTGAAAAAAAAAAAAAGAATATTGCACAATACATGAAAGATAAATTTCAGTGTCCATAAAGTTTAATTGGAACTTTGCCATACCGGCTTATTTCCATGTTATATAAGGTCATTATTTTTTCTTTTTTTTTGTGAATTGAACCCAGGGGTGCTCTACTACTGAGATATGTCCTCAACCCTTTTTATTGTTAATTTTGAGATGGAGCCTCATAAGTTTCCCAGGTTGGCCTCAAACTTGTGATCCTCCTGCCTCAGACTCCCAAGTAGCTGGGATTATAGGTGGTGCCACCCTGCTTGGCTCTAAGGCCTTTTTTGAACTACAGTGGCAGCATGAGTTGATGGAGTAGAGGTAATGTTGCCCACAAAACTTAAAATATTTTTATCTGTTTTTTTACAGAAAAAGTTCAATTACTCTTACATTAGGATACTATTCATGCCTCATGATTTAAGATAGATAATAACCACTTCTCTTTTTTTGTGTCTTAATGTTTATTTTGTCACACATTTTATTGTTTAGATGTTTCAAGTATTTACATTTTTTTAATTGGTCATAACCTCTTCTTTCCAGCCACAAGAAGGAGGAATGAGGAGTAGATGATAGCTAATTTCCACTCCTAAGGATATAATTCACTCATATCTCATTGGCCATATCTCGTTGTTGCTCTAATTTCTTTAACCATATTTTCCAGCTGTATTTTTATTATACACCACACACACACACTCATTCTCATTACTGCTATCTAGTTTTTAGTTTATTTATTTTTTCGTGTTAGATACACATGACTGTATATTTTGACATATTGCAGTTTTTAGTTTCTAAGAGCTCTTGATTTGTTTTGTTGTTCTTTGAATGTTCCTTTTAAAATTAAACCCTGTTTTCTTTCATGGATGTAATCTCTTTTCTTTATTGACATATTAATTACATGTGCTGGGGATATAGCTCAGTAGTAGACTGCTTGCCTAGAATGCATGAGACCCTGGGTTTGATCCCCAGCACTGAAAAAAAAGATGCTAATGATATTGAAAAGATCTCTCCAGAATACTCTGTTTCCTCCAAGTTATTTTTTTTTAAATAATTGAAAATAAAAACCGATGCAGAGAAAAATAAAACAAACATAGCTCAATGAACTATTGTGAAGAGAACCTGCTTATAATTGTTACTCAGATCAAGAAACCCAGAAGAAGCCAGTCACCACAGAAGCCCTTTCATATTTCCCCACATTCCCATTCTGAGTTACCACCTGACTTTTAGTGGAATCATTTTCTTGTGTTTTAAAAAGAGTTTAATGAGATGCTCATATTTTAATATATCTTTTAAAGTATATTTTAATCTGTGGTTTACCCTTTATCCATCTCTTTTCTTGAAAATTTAACTCTGGATGAACTCATAAAATTCGTAGTTTCCTATAGTCTGGGCTTTGCTAATTTCACTTATGGTGGAGTCCAACACGTTTCTCTGTTCTCTGTGTTTCTGGTAAATTGGCAGTTAGATTCAGAGACTAGATCAAACTCTAGTTTGATTCCTTTGGCAAAATTATAGGTGATGTTTGACAAGACTATGGGAGGCATATGGTATCTGTTCATCTCTCTTTTTGAGATGTTAGCAGGTACTGATTGCTTAATACCTATATTTATTCAGTAATAGAGGTTGCAATATTGTGATGTTTTAATTGTTTCTTTCATTAGTTTCCATAGTTTCATAAAGAGCAATTTGCCTCATTTGCTATTGGGTTACCCAGTGCTACAGTTCATATGATTTAAACGTATTACATGAGATTCAATGCTTCAAAATTTTCATCAGTTTGGCTAAGCTAGAGATATGTTTTCTATGACCCCTTCCCTTGATGGTATCAGGTTAGATACCACATTTCCAAGGAATCTCCATAGTGCTTTCCATATTGGCTGTACCAATTTGCAGTCCCACCTTTCTCACCACTGGACAGATCTTCCAAACAAAAGTTGAATAAAGAAACTATAGAACTCAATAATACAATCAATAACTTAGACTTAACTGACATATATAGAACATTTCAACCTGTATCAAGCAGATACACTTTCTTCTCAGCAGTACATGGATCCTTCTGTAAAATAGACCATATACTATGCCACAAAGCAACTCTTAGCAGATACAAAAAGTAGAGCTACTATCATGCATTTTATCAGATCATATGGAATGAAATTGGAAATCAATGACAAAATAAAAAATAAAAATTACTGGAGACTAAACAGTATGCTACTGAATGTATTTTCTTATACTCTGTCAAATGAGTAAAACCTATCCTATTTTAGTTTGTTATGTTTGGATCATGATTTTCCTGTACTTTGAAAATTTTTTTCTAGAATTTTAAATTACCTTTATTTACTTCCCTTCCTCCTTCCCTGTCTCCCATCATTCCTCCTTTCCTTTTTTGTCATTAGAATGTTGACCAGAGAGTCAGATGAAGTCTCAAAGGAAACACAAAATCCAATTTGTTGTCACTTAGGCCTATAATATTTTAGATGTTCATCAGGAGAGTAAACATTGAGATGATAGAATCAAATAATCACATGGTGAAATAACCCAAATGTGGGGGTACAGACTTAAATTAGAAAGAAAAATTAGGTAATGTGTAAACTGAATTTGGTATATTTGGGCTGTAAGAGCATTCCATTTGGAAAGTCTAGACATGAGGGTTTCTTCTTGCATAATTGTTCCTGCCTAGGGGTCTTGGTTTTTTGTTTTTTTTTTTTTTTTGTCTCCATTCAGTAAACAATTGAAAAACAGAGATAGCAAGCAAGCAAAAGCAACAGTAACAGACTTCTCTAAAGAGAAAGAGTCTTGGAGCCAGGACTCTGGTGGGGGAAAGTTTTGGCTTGTTCTTTTTATGATCCCTGGAACTTCCTCCTTTCCTTATCTCCTCTCCTATCCAGGGTCTCCTTGCTAGTTTATATTGTCCACCATCCTGCTCACCCTGTGTCCACACATCTATTTTCATTTTCCTATTGGATCCCCACTTAGAAGCACTAGTCTGAAAGTGTCTGATTGGGTTCCCTGCTGTGTCCACAAGCACTTTTATGAACTTCAAAATTAACTTATTGGAAGACCCTCTCCATGCTCCTTTGGTCTTGCCCATGAACTCCTATTCCCCATCTTGCCCTCATGATGTCATTAGAAAAACTGTTCAACTTGTCCCTTGATGATGTGAAAAGTAGCAGAATCTCAGGTCCCTTCCCCCAACTTTTGTCAGTAAACAACTTAAATCCTTTGTGAAGGGGACCCCGACTTTAGGAAAATATTTCTTACTTCCATATGTTTATCTTTTTAACTTTCGAAACTTTAGGATTGAGTACAGAAATCATGAAACAGATAAAACCAGCCAGACCTGGTGGCCCAATCCCAGCAATTTGGGAGGCTGAGGCAGGAGGATTTCAAGTTCAAGGTGAGAGCCTGTCTCAATAAGGGCTGGGGATGTAGCTTAGTGATAAAGTGTCCCATTACCAACTAAATCACTAAATAAAACCAGTTCATGTTCAGTTCAGGAATGGTAGTTTTTAAATCACTGAGGAAATTCATATGGTATTTTAAGAATTTGTAATGTTTAATGCATTTGGACACATAAAAGTATCAGATTAGCTTTATGATTTCCATTGAGTAATTGATTTTAGATTTGTAGTATTGGCCTGAAAGGAATAATAAAATTCTAAGTTTCTAAACAATAGTAGGATATCCACACAGACAAGATTTATTTATTATTTTATTATTCATTTATTATTTTACTAGAAATGTTTAATTGTTCAGTGCTTGCTAAGGGCATTTAAAGTATTTTAAAAGAAAATTAAATATATTTACAAATTCACTTGGAAACATCTAAGGGAATTTAGTTCATTGAAATTTGTTTTGTAGCCTACTATATGGTTTATCCCAAAGAATATTCCACATGGCCTTGAGAAGCATATGAATTATGCTATTATTGCATGAAATATTCTGTATAGGTCTGTTAGTTCTAGGTGGCTTATAGTTTTGATGTTTATTTTCTTAAAAATGTTTTGTCTAATGCTTTGTAAGGGGAATTTAACAGTTCAACTATTATTGTGGAACTGTCTGTTTTGTCAGTTTTTGTTTCATTCATTTTTGGTCTCTGATAGTAGATGCATATATAATTGTTATATGTTTTTGATGCATTGACTTCTCAGTAAAGTACTTCTTTGTCTCATAATAATTTTTGTCTCATAATAATTTCTTTGTCTCATAATAATTTTTGACTTAAAGACTGCTTTGGTATTCTCTTTTGGCTTCTCTTTTGGTTACTACTTGCAATGGAATTCTTTTTGCATGGAACATCTTTTATCATCCTTACACTTTTAGAGACAGCACAGAGTTGGGCCATATGTTTATATCCATTCTCTAACTCTCTATTAATTACACAGTTTAATATCTTTATAATTAATAAAATTACTAAAAAGTAATTTTGACTTCTGTAATTTTGCTATTTTCTATATGTCTCATATTTATTTTGTTCTTCAATTTCTTCATTCATGTTTAGTTTTTTAGTGTATTATTTTGAGTCCTTTCTAACTTTTTTCCTGTATATATATTTTAGTTACCTGAGTATTAACAACTGACAAATTTATAACAAACAAGTTTGAATCAGTAGTAAATTGGCTTCAATAGTGTACAAAAATTATATGTAAAACTCTGCTGCTAAACAGGTCCACACTTCTCCCATTATGCTAATATTATCACAATTTACGTCTTAAACATTCTGTGTACATATGCATATATTTATAATTATTGTTTTATTCATTAGTATTTTTTTTAAATTTTTTATTGTTGGTTGTTCAAAACATTACATAGTTCTTGATATATCATATTTCTCACTTTGATTCAAGTGGGTTCATTAGTATTTTAAATCATAGAAAAAAGGAGTTACAAACCAAATACATAACAATATCAGATTTACTCCCAGCTTTGTTGAATTATAATTGACATAAAATTGTGTGATTTTAAGATATATAACATGATTTTTGATATATATATTTAATATTTACCTAGGTAGTGACATTTACTGGTATTCTTTGTTTCTTAATGGATTCCAAATTACTTTCTAGTGTTTTTTATAATTTAAAAAATTTTTTAAATATACATGACATTAGAGTGTATACATGCACACACACACACACACGGAATATAACTTATTAAGATCTAATTCTTTTATTTATTTTTTTAATTAATTTTACAATAGAATGCATTTTGACACATTGTACACAAATAAAGCACAACTTCTCATTCCTCTAGCTGTACATAGTTGAGAGTCACTCTACTAGTGTGATCATACATGTATATAGGGTAATAATGTCTATCTCTTTCTACTGTCCTTCCCAGCCCCACAACCTCACCTCTCCCCTGACTCCCCTCTACACAAACCAAAGTTCCTTCATTCTTCCCTATCCCCTAGCCCCACTATGGATCAGTATCAGCTTATCAGAGAAAACATTTGGCTTTTCTTTTTGGGGATTGGCTTATTTCACTTAGCATGATATTCCCTAGTTCCATCCATTTACCTGCAAATGCCATAATTTCATTCTTTTTAAAGGCTCAGTAATATTCCATTGTATATTTGTACCACAATTTCTTTATCCATTCATCTGCCAAAGGGTACCAAAGTTGGTTCTATAGCTTAGCTATTGTGAATTGAGCTGCTATAAACATTGATACGGCTGTATCACTATAGTATGCTGATTTTAAGTCCTTTAGGCATAAATCAAGTAGTAGGGTAACAGGGTCATATGGTGGTTCCATTCCCAGTTTTCTGAGGAATCTCCATACTGCTTTCCAGAGTGGTCGCACCAATTTGCAGTTTCACCAGCAATGTGTGAGTGAACTTCTCCCCCACATCCTCCCCAATATTTTTTGGAACTTGTATTCTTTTTTTTTATTCTAAAATTGTTGAAGAATTTATTGGAAAGAAATTAAGGAATTACATAGACTCCATTCAGCAGGTACTTGTATTCTTGATAATTGCTGTTCTGACTAGAGTGAAATAGATTCTCAGTGTAGTTTTAATTTACATTTCTAATTGCTAGAGATGTTGAACTTTTTTTCATATATTTTTTGACCATTTGTATTTCTTCTGTAAAGTGTCTATTCAGTTCTTTTACCCATTTATTGATTGAGTTATTGGGTTTTTTTGTGTTACATTTTTAAGGTTTTTGTATATCCTAGAGATTTATGCTCTATGTGAGAGGCAGGTGGCAAAGAATTTCGCCCATTCTGTAGGCTCCCTCTTCACATTCTTGATTGTTTCCTTTGTTGTGGAGAAGCTTTGTAGTTTGATACCATCATATTTATTTATGCTTGATTTTACTTGAGCTTTAGGAGTTTTGTTGAGGAAGCCAGTTCCTAAGCAGACATGATAGAGAGTTAGGCCTACTTGTAGAAGGCACAGGTTCTCGGGTCTAATGCTTTAAGATTGATCGAATTTGAGTTTTGTGGAGGGTGAGAGATAAGGGTTCAATTTCATTCTACTACATATGAATTTCTAGTTTTCCCAGCACCATTTATCAAAGAGGCTATCTTTTCTACAATGTATGATTTTATGGCTCCTTTGTGTAGTACAAGATAACTGTATTTATGTGGGTTTGTCTCTGTGTCTTCTATTCTGTTCCATTGCTATTCATGTCTGTTTTTGTGCCAATGCCATTCTGTTTTTGTTGCTTTAGCTCTGCAGTATAAGTTAATGTCCAGTATTGCAATTCTTCCTGCATCACTTTTCTTGTTAAGGATTGCTTTGGCTATTCTGGGGCTCTTATTTTTCCAAATGAATTTAATGATTGCTTTTTCTATTTCTATGAAGAACATCATTGAAATTTTAATGGGAATTACTTTAAATCTATATGACACTTTTGGTAGTATGGCCATTTTGACAATATTAATTTTGCCTATCCAAAAGCATGGGAGATCTTTTCATCTTCTAAGGTGTTCTTCAATTTCTTTCTTAAGTGTTCTATAGTTTTCATTGTAGAGGTCTTTTACCTCTTTTGTTACATTAATTCCCCAAAATTTTATATTTTTGAGGCTATTGTGAATGGATAGTTGTCCTGATTTTTCTTTCAGCTGATTTGCCATTGGTTTATAGGAACACAATTGATTTATGGGTGTTAATTTTATGTCCTGCTACTTTGTTGAATTCATTTAGAAATTCTAGAAGTTTTCTGATGGAGTTTTTTGGGTCTTCTAAATATACACTCATGTTGTTGGCAAATAGGGATAATTTGAGCTCTTCTTTTCCTATTTATATCATTTTTATAAATTACTTTTATAGACAGGGCATTTTTGTTGCATGCAAATCACTGAAGTACATGATCCATTAACTTGGTGGTAATTAGTGTTTTGAAAGATTTCATAAATGGTTGGAGCTGGAGAAAGAAAAAAAAATCTACTCTCAGTGTTGATACATTGCCTTTGCATTGGGAATACTTTTAAAGTTCAGCTACATTGTTTACAATTCTGCCTCTGCCTTCACTTCATGATTGTACAGAAACTGAAGATCATAAGTGAACGCTTAGTTTTTTCTGGCTTTTTCTGCACATTCATTCAGTCTGAGTATGCTTATAGCTTTATTAATCCACCAATATATCTGGAAGCTTTAAAAAGAATTACCCACACATAGCTCCTTTCCAAACCTCTTCCTTCCCATGTTTGTTGGTCTGTCAGTTGCTTGTCTCCACTACAGTTCCTCGCTACAGTCTTCTACATTCAAAACTTGTGCCTTTAAATACTTTTGGTAAATGCTGCCTAAGAAGGTGCCCTATCTCTGCAGATTCACTGAGTCATGTCACATAAAGGCAAGCCCTTGTGTTATTCAGTGGGTCAACAGCTAGATAGAAATGGAAAACCACATTGTTTTGAAATAAGATCTATAATGCACTGTCTGGTACTAATAATATGTGCCAAGGATTTGGGCTGACATCATTATTGCTTCTGCTGATCTGGAGGTTGGAGGATGGTAGGCAGGCAATTTAAAGTGCTATATCCCTGTTTTATTACATTGCAGCCACTTCTTTACCAACACTTCCTTGACTGTTGTAAGTTTTTAACTACATTCCACAATCTTGAAAAAGTTAATGCTGTGAGAATAGAAGAGAGAATAATGGGATAAAGGAAGATGATCAAAGGGGAGGGAGGAAGGACCAAAAAGTTGAAGAACTGTGGAATGAAAGTGAACAAATTATACTGTGTGTATGTATGAATGTGTCAGAATGAATTCCACTTTTATGTATAACTATAATGCATTGATTAAAAATAAATTAATAGAAGGAAGACCAACAGAGTAAAAAAAATGAGCTCAGGGGAAAGAGGAGAAGAGGGAAGGGAATAGTACTGGGGATTGAAAATGGAGCAAATTATGTTATATGTATTTATGAATATGTCAAAATGAATCCCACAATTATGTAAAACCATAATGTACTAAGAAATAATTACTGGGTAGCTGGTGTGGGTTTTCACTTTGCTGTTGCATAAGGCAGTTTTGGTTTTCAGGGAGTTCTCCCTTCTGATCGCTGGCTGGGATTTCTTTTTCTTTTTTTTTAAAAAAAATTTTAGTTGTAGATGGACACAATATCTTTATTTTGTTTATTTATTTTTATGTGGTGCTGCGAATTGAACCCAGTGCTTCACATGTGCGAGGCAAGCTCTCTGCCACTGAGCCACAACCCCAGCCCAGGCTGGGGTTTCTGATCAGTAAATCTTTATGAGGTAGGGTTGTTTGGCCAGTTTTGTTTTGTGGTGAATTCATTGAAGATTTGTAGTTTGTCTATGAGCCCTGTAAATGCCTAGTAAGATGAGTATTTCTCTGAGAGTCTAATATACAGAGTGAAAGTCTTTTTGTGTGGTGCTGGGGATCAAACCCAAGCCCCCCTGCATGCTAAGCAAGCACTCTACCACTAATCTACATCCCTAGCCTTCAAAGTGGTAGTTTTAACTTTCTACATAGCTTAATCTTTTTTCAGATAAAAGTCCTCTAGTGTTTGTTGGCAAATTCCAGTAAATATTACTGTGAACAAGGGATTTAGTAGGAATATGGTGGTGGGCACTGTAACTATTCTGTTTACAAATCTTCAATTAATTTCTCAGTTTAAAGCCCCATTTGCATTCCTGTTCTCTTCTGTACTTGCTGACTGAAAGCCCAGAATATCTCCAGGGTTCTGCCAGGAATGCTGGCTCTCATCTCTTCTATAGCTTCCTCATAACATTCTAGGCTGCGGTTTTATCCATCTGTTTAAACTGCCAACCTGCTCACATCCACTTTCCTTCTTCCAGAAATGCATTGTGATCTCTATTGCTTGCAAACTTTTCCATTTCCTTTTCATTGTTTTTACTCTTAGAATTTTTCCCCTATGTATTATTGTATTTTTATTTTAATGGAATATAGGTGGGATTGGAAGTAACAGATGTACTTTTCCCACTGTCTTCAACTAAGATCAATAGTTTTGAGCACCTGTACTCTACTAAGTGCTATGCTAGGTGCTGGGAGTATAAACATGAATGAAACTTATTTCCTTATATCAGGGGGCATATATAATAGTAGTAGATACAATCCCATGGAATGGATGTTAGAATGGAACTTTTTCTGCTGGTTCAGTTTTGGATGAGGATGTAAAGCTGAAAACAAAGGGTATTAAGGACTTGTTCATACTAAAGAAATGTGACATACCATCTGTATAGAATTTGCAAAAAGATGATTTTCCAAAATGTGGTCTGTGACTCTTTAGTCCATTCTTACCTTAAAGGTATATGGGGATTAATTGAAAGGAAAGTGCTAAAATGGATAATTTTGAAGAGAGGTATGGGAATGCTAAGACGTTTTTCCTCCTCATGGAAGAGTGAAGGAAGTGTTTCTTATACATTAAATGAAATGGTGGTATATCAGAACCACTCCAAAAGCTTGACATGAAAGAATGAATGAATGAAAGAAAAAAAGAAAGAAACAAAAGAAGTCTCTCTGATACCACAGGAAAAAAGAGAAAGAGGGCTGTATTTTCAGGGAGCTGTATATCTGACAATGTGTGGGTAAAACTTTGTTTCTTGCAGGCCAACTATAGTCCCCATCATAGGAAGTTAAAGTTGTATCAAGTTATAAGGGATCTCCCCTAAAAGGATTCCTCAGAGGTATGAATTGATGGAAATCCAGGACAGAGGATTTGAAATTGGCTGACCAGCAGAAGTGTTACCCAGATCAAGGAAACTGCATTAGAGAGATCTTCTGTGGTAGGAGGTTCAAAGGAACCACCTAAAGAAAAAGTATCAACTTTGGACATTTACATACTGTTCAATCAATGCCAGTCAAGGAAAGATTTTTTTGTTGTTGTTCCTTACTTTCTAGTCCTTCCTGTTTTCCTAATCCCAGAGGCAGGATTGGAGGCAACACTGTGTGTTTATGTATGTGTTTGTGTGTGTGTGTGTGTGTGTGTGTGTGTGTGTTTGAGTGAGAAATAGACCACTAGGGAAAGCTGACCATGCTCCCTACACTTCCTGCACTACAAGTTTCCTGGCTAAATTAGACCTGAGCTCAGGGAGGAGTGATGCTCAGAAATGGGCAACAGATTGGAGCTGTACTGTATTAGACTTGACTGGAATTTTTAATGCCTAAAAAACAAGCACAATTTTTTAATATCTGAGAATGACTGAAAAAGGTATGAATTCTGTCTGAAATTTCATGCAGGGGTGGGAAAAATGATTCCCCAGAGTTTGTGGTGTAAAGCAGTGGTGTGAAAGAATTATATTGCTTTTTGCTTACACCCTACTGTGTCTAGCTCATTCAATAAACTACTTTATATAAGGCCACACTATATGTATAGTCAAGGTTCAGTGAGTGGGTAGCACATAGGAGAAAGTAATAAACTCTTCCCAGGGAGGCCAGGGAAGGCCTGATAACATTCTCTGAGAGGAGTTAGTACCTGAGCTGCATCTTAAAGCACAAGAAAGAAATTTCCAGAGGAGGATGGGGTGGGAAAACCTTCCAGGGAAGAGGTAGCAGCATGTACAAAGGTAGGAGATGTATACAGGCAAAAGCATGTGGTTTAATGATCCTTAAACATTGTGGGGTAAATTGCTTTTGGGTTGGGGAGGAGGTGGGATAATATTTAGGACACTGCTTACGAAATTATTTTTTTTTTTCTGAAAGTGACAGAGGGCTAAAAGTGCCAAGAATTTTAAGTAGGGGAGTGACAAATCATAGTTTCATTTTAAAAGATCATTGTATGCACAGTGTGGTGGATGGATGGGGTAGTAATTTTAGAGACTGGGAGGTAATGCCAGGTAAAAAATTGACCCAGTTGAGGAGAGCACATGATTATCTAGAAATATCCTAATGACACTAATGTATTTTTTAAAAATATTTTATTTAAATATAGTAGGGTTCCCAGCTTGTGTCCTGGCTGGGTGTATGCAATGAGCTGTAGACATAGGCAGCTGTGAGTATTTTAGCACTAGGCCCTGTAAGGATTCCCCAAAGAGAACTTATTCTAAGGTCGTGGTTCTTTATCTGGGGTCCATGAATAAAATTCATGGGGTCTGTGAGCTTGGAAGGGAAAACAAGTACATCATTGAAACTTAATTTTCCCCTAATTATGAACATAGGCAACAAACAACAATAATGTTAGCCATATCTGTGATTCTGTTGTGGACAGAAATCAGATATTTTCACATCAGATTACAATATTTTCGGATTTCTCAAAATATTCTATTCAGTGCACTATTGTTTTTGTTTTGTTTTGTTTTTTGGTACTAGAGATTGAACCCAGGGGCCCTTTATTGCTAAACCACATCCCCAGACCTTTTTATTTTTTTAATTTGAGATAGGGCTTCACCAAGTTGCTGAGGCTGGCCTTGAACTTGTGATCCTCCTGCTTCAGTTTCCTGAGTCTCTGGGATTAAAGTTGTGTGCCATTGTGTCCTACCTGTCTCAGAAATTTTTAAAATGGTGTGGGGATGTAGCTCAAGTGTACAGAGCCTCTGAGTTTAATCCCAAGTACAGTTTGTGTACTACTTTGAATTGTGGTATGAGACCTGGATCATTTATTCAATGTGTTAACATTAGAAATACTGAGGTTCCTCAGGAAATCAAACATGTGCTCAGAAGTGGGTGGGCAAGGCATTTACTTCTGCCAGAAGGGTGTGCTACTGGAATCTGTAAGCAAGTGCCCATGGGAGGGCAGTCTACCTGCTCATATCCCTAATGTAGTGCTGCCCTTCACCCTAATTGGAGGAGCTTGGGGTACAATCTCCATAATTACCTAATTTTAAAAATTAGAGCAGGTATAATCCCAGCTGCTCAGGAGGCTAAGACATGAAGATAGTGAATTCAAAGCCAGCCTCAGCAATGGTGAGGCACTAAACAACACAGTGAGACCCTGTCTCTAACTAAAATACAAAATAGGGCTGGGGATGTGGCTCAGTGGTTGAGTGCCCCTGACTTCAATCCCCAGTAACCCCCCCCCAAAAAAAATTGGGGCAGGCAAAGGTAAGGGCTATAATTAAAAATATAATTGGATCCAATTAAGGCTATGTTCTGAAAACAGACCATGGGGCTTTCTATTTCTCACAATTAAAAAAAGACATTTACATTATCAGATAGAAGTTGTTTTAAAAATAGCATGATCATTCTATTTCAATGAAACTGGTTTCTTTTGAAATCCTAGTTATTTTGTTTTATGCATTTAAGAACATTATTTTGAGTAAGAGCCTACAGGGTTCACCAGATTGCCAAAGTTGGGTGCCTGGCACAAAAAGTTCAGGTGCAGGGCATGGGCACATACCTGTAATCCCAGTAGCTCTGGAGGCTGAGGCAAGAGGATCCCAAGTTCAAATCCAGACTCAGAAACTTAGCAAGGCCCTAATAAAGTTAGTGAAATCCTGTCTCTAAATAAAATTTTTAAAAGGCTGGGGATGTGGCTCAGTGGTTAAGCACTCCTGTGATTAATCCTGAGTACCAAACCAAACCAAACCAAACCAACCAAACAAAAAAGGTCAGGAACTGCTGTTACTTTTTGAGTAGATACTCTGTTAATATTTTTATTTTAAGTTTATTTTTCTATTAATTAATGGGATTTATTGTGATTCCCATGTAGGCATTCATAGTTTACTGAATATTAGTCAGCTTTTGTCACTGGGCCCCAAATACCTGACCAGAACAACTTAGAGAAGCAAAGTTTATTTTGAGCTCATGGTTTCAGAGGTTATATTCATGAACATCATGGCAGAAGGGTATGGCAGAGGAAAGCTTCTCAGTTCATGACAGCCAGGAAACAGAGCTTGAGTGCAAGGAGCCATGGATCATATAATCCCCAAGGGCACACCCTCTGAGACTGCCTTTAGCTATATCTTACCTGCTTACATTTACCATCCATTAATTCATTCAAATTATTAACCCATCAAATGGATTAACCCACTGATTAGATTATAGCTCTCATGATCTAATCATTCATCTCTGAACATTCTTGCATTGTTTAAACTGATCTTTTGGGGGATACTTCATATCCAAACCATAACAATCATGTCCATCTACTTGTCTACCTTTGCCCACCTTAATGCCTCCCCTACATCCTTCTAAGACCCTAGTAATCCTTCTTCTACTTTCTTGTCAATATTTATTTATTTTTGTTTTGTTTTGTTTTTAGTTTCCACATATGAGAGAGAACACATGATACTTCTCTTTCTGTGTATAGCTTATTTTGCTCAAGATGTTATTCTACAGTTACATCTATTTTACTACAGAAGAGAATATTTCAATCTTCTTTATGGCCAAATAATTGTCCATTATATAAGTATATACCATATTTTAAAATTTATTCCTCTGTTGCTAGGCACCTAATCTTATTCCATATCTTGGCAACAGTGAATAATGTTGCAATAAACATGGGCATGCGTGTATCTCTTTTGTATACTGCCTTCACTTCTTTGGATGTATAACCAGGAATGGGATAGTGGGGTCATATGGCAATTTTACTTTTAGGTTTTTGAAGAACCTCTATGCTGACTTCCATAGGGGCTGTACTAGTTTATATTCCCATCAACAGTATATAAGGGTTTCCTTTACTCTAAATTCTCACCAGCATTTGTTATTATTATGTTTTTACATTTGATTTTTTTAATCTATTGATTTTTTAAAAAATAAATGACAGCAGAATGCATTACAATTCTTATTACATGTATACAGCACAATCTTTCATATCTCTGGTTGTATATAAAGTATGTTGACACCCAATTCGTGTCTTCGTACATGTAATTTGGATAATGACGTCCATCACATTCCACCATCCTTGCTAATCCCCTGCTCCCTTCCTTTCCCTCCCACACCTCTGCCCTATATAGAATTCATTTATTCCTCCCATTCTCCCCCTCCATATCCCACTATAAGTCAGCCACCATATATCAGAGAAAACATTCGACATTTGTTTTTTTTGGAATTGGCTAACTTAGCATTATCTTCTCTAATGCCATCCATTTACCTGCAGATGTCATGATTTTATTCTCTTTTATTGCTGAGTAGCAATTAGAGTAATGCAAACCAAAACTACTCTAAGATTTCACCTCACTCCAGTCAGAATGGCAGCTATTATGAAGACAAACAACAATAAATGTTGGCGAGGATATGGGGGAAAAAGTACACTCATACATTGCTGGTGGAACTGCAAATTGGTGCAGCCAATATGGAAAGCAGTATGGAGATTCCTTGGAAAATTGGGAATGGAACCACCATTTGACCCAGATATCTCACTCGTTGGTTTATACCCAAAGGACTTAAAAACAGCATACTACAGGGACACAGCCACATCAATGTTTATAGTAGCTCAATTCACAATGTGGCATATATACACAATGGAATTTTACTCAGCAATAAAAGAGAATAAAATCATGGCATTTACATTTGATTGTTTAAATAATATTAATTCTCCCAAACTGTGAACATGGGAAATCTTTCTACTGTTCAGTGTCATCTTTAATTTCTTTCTTCAGTGTTTTAAAATTTTTATTATAGAGGTCTTTCACATTCTCAATGAGCTTATTCCTAGGATTCTCTCTCTCTCTCTCTCTCTCTCTCTCTCTCTCTCTCTCTCTGTGTGTGTGTGTGTGTGAGAGAGAGAGAGAGAGAGAGAGAGAGAGAGAGAGAGACTATTGTGAATGGAATTTCCTTTATGGTTTCTTTTTCATAAAATTTGTTATTGGCATGTAGAAAAGCTACTGACTTTTACATATTGTTTTGGTATCCTGCTATGATCATATCATCAGCAAACAGTGATAATTTGACTTCATTCTTTCCTATTTGTATATGTTTGATTTCCTTCTCTTGCCTTACTTCTATGGCTAAAATTTCTAGACTATAATGAATAAGGGTCGTATTAGTTAGATACTCTTGTCTTGTTTCTGAATGTATAAGAAATTCTTTCAGCTCTTCCCCATTCAATATTATGTTGGATATGAATTTGTCATATAACCTTTATTATGTTAAGGTATGTCCTTTATACCTATTATTTTCAAAGCTGTTACCATGAGAGGATGTTGAATTTTATCAAATACTTTTCTGCATCTATGGAGATGATCATAAGATTTTAATTCTTGTTTCTATTTATGTACTATATTACATTTAATTGATTTGTGTATATTGAACCATCCTTGCATCCATGGAATGAAACTAACTTGGTCATGGTAATATTGTGAATGTGCTGTTAAATTTGGTTTGTTGAGGATTTTTACATCTATGTTCATCAGGATACTGGTCCATAATTTTGTTTTTATTTTTTTGCCATGCTCTTGTCAGGTTTTAGTAGCAGAGGATGCTGGCCATACAGAACAAATTTCAATGTGTTTTCCTTTCAATTCCATGGAATAGTTTAACAGAACAAATTTCAATGTGTTTTCCTTTCAATTCCATGGAATAGTTTAACAAGCAGTGGTATTAATTGTTTAAAAGTTTGGCAAAATCCATCTGGTCCTGAGCTTTAGTTTGTTAGGAATCTTTGTTAACTAGTTTAATCTCATTGCTTTTTATTGGTCTGCTCAGGTTTTGTGTATTCTCTTGCTTCAATTTTGGTAGATCACATAAACATTTCTTAAATTTTCAATTTGTTACCATGTAGTTTCTAAAAATAATCCCTAATGATCCTTTGAATTTCTCTGGTATCACTTATAATGTCTTTTTTTTTACTTCTGGTTTTATTTCTTTGGGTTCTCTCTCCTTTTTGGTTAGTCTAGCAAAAGGGTTGTCAATTTGTTTATATTTTCAAAGAAATAACACTTTCACTGATCCTTTGCCTTGTTTTTTAGTCTCTATTTCATCTCTGATCTTTATCAGTTCTTTCCCTATACTGATTTTGTTTAGTTTGATATTGCCTTTCTAAGACCTTGACATGAATTATTAGGTTATTTATTTGAGATCTTTCTACTGATTTGATGTAGGCACTCATGTTACAAACTTTCTTTTTACTACTGCTTTTTCTATATCCTACAGGTTTTAGTAAGTTATATTTCCATCATCTTTTGTTTCATGAAATTTTAAATTTTCCCTTCTGACTTCAATATCCCACTGTTCAAAGGGATATTATCTAGTCTCAGTGTAGTTGTATAATTTTTAAGATTTCTCTTGCTATTGACTTCTAGTTTCATTCTACTGTTATCAGAAAAGATGTAGAATATTATTTTGATTTTTTAAAATTTGTTAAGACTTGTTTTATGGCCTAATGTGTGTTGTATTGTAGAAAAAGTTACACAAATTGATGTAAAGAATGTGTGTTCTGCAGCTGTTGCATGGAATTTCTGTAAATGTCTGTTAAGTCCACTTAATCTATAGTATAATTTAAATCTGAAGTTTCCTTATTGATTTTATGTCTGGATGATATATCTGTTGGTGAAAATGGAGTATTGAAATTCCCCACCTTTATTGTATTGAAACGTCTTTCTCCCATTAGGTCAAAATAGTGTGTTTTAACATTTGGTGCTCTGACATTTGGTGTACATAGATTTATTATCATTATGTCTTCTTAATGAATTGATCGTTTGATCATTATATAGTGACAAACTTGGTATCTCCTGTTTTCATTTTAAAATATATTTTTTGGGGTGTAAGCATAGCTACTCCTGCTTGCTTTTGGATTTCATTTGCTTCAAATATTATATTCTATCCTTTCATTTTAAGTCTTTAAAAAACATACACGAGATGAATTTCTTATAGGCAACTTATTGTTGGGTCTTTTTTTTTTTAATCTGTTAAGCTAGTCTGCATCTTTTAATTGTTAAAATCAAGCCAATTTACATTAGAGTTATTTTTGAAAGGTATGAACCTCTTTTTGTCATTTTGTTTATTTTCTTTTAGTTTTTTTCTTTCTTTCCCTTTTATTCATCTTTGAGGCTCAATGGTTTGTTTTTTTGATAACATTTTATTCTTTTCTATTTCTCATTTGTGTATCTATTCTAGTGGAATTTATGTTTCCACAATGGCAGTAGTTATCTTTCTTCTACTTCTGAGTATAGGACTCCAATAAACATCTTTAGTAAGATGTTTAGTAAGATGTCTGGTGATCACGAATTCCCTTCATTTATGTTTATCTTGGAAAGTGTTTATTTATTCTTTGATTTTGAAGGAT
Source organism: Marmota flaviventris (assembly GCF_047511675.1). NCBI lineage: Eukaryota > Metazoa > Chordata > Mammalia > Rodentia > Sciuridae > Marmota > Marmota flaviventris. The sequence goes on from NC_092518.1 coordinate 107,127,493, forward strand.
AGCCTTGCTAGGCATATTAATATTAACAGATAATTTGTTTCAGGACTTGAAATACATTATTCCATGCTCTCTTGGCCTTTGAGGTTTCTGCTGGGAAATTTGCTGTTAGTCTAATGGCTTTGCCTTTAAATATGATTTTGCATTCCTTGAAGTTCTAAAAGTTCTTTCTTTGTACATAAATTTTGATAGTTTGATTATAATGTGTCTTTGTGAGGCTCCTTTTTGTTCATGTCTACTTTGGGTTCTAAAGGCCTCCTGAACCTGGATATCCATGTCTTTCCCAAGATTTAGGAATTTTTCTGCTATTATTTAATTGAATAGGTTTTCTATGCTTTTACCCTTTATTTCTTCTTCTTTAGCCATGCCAATAATACAAATGTTTGTTCTTTGTCCCAAAGATCTTGGATGTTCTCCTCATTTTTTATATCTTTATTTATGTCTGAATGTTATATTTCAAAATACCTGATTTGAAGCTCTAATCTTTCTTCTGCTTGATGTAATATATTGAGGCTTTCAACTGATTTTTTTTCTGACTTACTGAGCTTTTCATTTCCAAGATTTTTGATTGAATTTTTTAAAACAAAATCTCTGTTTTTGCTGAATTTCTCATTCATATCCTACATTGTCTTTTTATTTCATTTAACTGTTTATTCTCTTGGATCTCATTGAACTTTTAAAAATGATTCTTTTGTAATCAAGTATTACTTCTACATCCATATCTTCAGAATCTGCTACTAGAGAGTTATGAACATCAGGAGTTATTATATTACCTTGTTTTTCATATTAATTGTTTCTATGTTGAGATTTGTGTATCTGTTGGGATGAATGTCTACTGCTTTTACAAGATAAATTTCTTAGTGAGCAACTTTGTCTGGATGATGTGTCTTGGGGTATCATTTTCTAGTTTTTTACAAATATCTTTGTTTTATTAATTTATTTTTATGTGGTGCCGATGATTGAATCCAGTGCCTCACATGTGCCAGGCAAGTGCTCTACCCCTGAGCTACAACTCCAGCCCTCAGTTTCTAGTTTGGCACCACTGTGTAATCTCCTTGTAACTTCTTTGACTGTGATTAGTGAGATTGACTTGTAGAGAACCACTGTTTCTATAGTTCATGCAAGAGTGAAATAGTTTAGCAATTCAGGCATGTGTAGTATAGATAGCAAAGTATATGGGGAACACACTCGGTTTTTACTCCTATAATGGGAAGGTAGACCCTATACGGTGATGAAGATTCCTACAGGCACTGATAATATTGAAATTGGCTCTGTTATGTGAAAATGTTTCTGGTATTGGCTGTTCTAGTAGTGGTAATGGAACAGAAGTACTTGTTCTCTAATTATTTGTTCTCAATTATTCATCTAATTGATGCAGGTCCAGGTGCTTCATGGGGAAGCGAAAAAGGCAGGAATCACAGCACATCATCTATGGCACTCACACCCAGTCTTGTCATCAATGTGCAATATGACAGGATGCAGGTGTGACTGGTGCAAAAGACACACAGAGCTGTGGTGTCAGCAAAAGTTGTGTTATTCCTCTCAGCTGAAACTGTGGGCTATCTGCCCAGGAGTGGGACCTCAGAATCCTAGCATCCACCACTGTCCATACCTGTGGAAAAATCAATGGCCATTGGCTTTTCTACTCCCAATTTTTAAAGCTGAAGTGCCTTCCAGGGTTTGAGTAGGAGTAGGTTATGACTGGAGCTAGGCAAAGTTCCCCTCAGCTGTATTCCAACTCAGCATGCATGAGGCCCTGGGCTGGATTACCAGCCTTGCAAAAACAACAGAATAAAAAACATAAACTCCTTTTCAGCTGAGGTGTTCTAAGGTGAGCAAGAATGTAATACATGGGCTGGGTTTGTGGCTCAGTGGCAGAGTGCTTGCCTCACAAATGTGAGGCACTAGGTTTGATCCTCAGCACCACATAAAAATAAATAAACAAAGTAAAGATATTGTGTCCATTTACTACTAAAATTTTTTTGAAAAAGAATGTAATACAGACTATGCTGAGCAAAATTTCTTTCTGGACTTTCTTAGGCTGTGCACTCCAGGGGAAGAGCTTTGGCCAGGAATTTTTCTTCCCCTTGAGTATTTCAGTTGTTATGTATCTGATATGTATCAAGTAACTGTGTGCCCTGAGGGAGGGGGCGAAATCTGGAGTCATGGCAGTTTGTTTGTTACTGTCCTAGGATGCCTCTGTGGGTAGGGTATCTGTGTAACCACCAAGTTCTGTGCTGAGAGAGGGGTGGCAGAAACCATGTCAGCTACCACACTTGATCCTGGCACCTCAGTCCTGGCATTTGTCCAAGAACATAAATGATGGGTACTTCCCAGGACTTAAAAGAGCAGGTTCTGCAGTCTCTTGATTCTATAGGGATTTTTCTCTCCTTTCCTCTCCATGTTGCACCTTCTATTCCACACAGCATAGTACTTTTAGCAGGTTTCTCTGAATTACCACACCAAGTCATATCTGTCTCTTGAGGCAGCTACACTGAAGCAGTATAGTGGAATGTCTGTGGGGTCTAGAGAAGTCTATGCACATATAACAGGTACTATTTCAAGATGACTCCTGGCTACAGCATCCTGAGAGTTTGGCACAAAACTTAGTGAATTCCATGTCCAGACCCAGTTTACCATAGATCCCAGGACTCTTATCCATTTAGGCTCAAGTCTGCAAATTGCCAGCACCTGTGCCCACAAAGCTTGCAGGATTCTGTCTCACCTTTATCCCCAGGGAGAGGAGATTCTCCCTTCTCTCCAGCCCTGGGGCCAGATGATAGATGCAGGATTATTTTGTCTTTTTTGGCATGCTGTTATCTCAGGACTCTGTATTTCCCCAGGTTTCTGCATTTCTACTGTTGAATTCCAGTGTTTTTCTATAGTCACTGACCTCAACATGTAGCTAAAAACCTGTTGCTTTGGTTCTTTCTTGTGGATGTTTAGACAAATGCTGTGTGCCTCTATTCCACCATGTTTCCCCATGTCTTGTCAGAACTACTTTTAAGGAAAACAGCATCAAAGTTTGTCATCTTGTCCATTTGAGACTGAGTAGTTGATCATGAAAAGTGATGTTTATATGCTCCCATTAAGAAAGAGACTTTAGTTTATTTATACTCCCAACTTTTCCTCCTTTCACTGAAAAAGATAATAGGATACAAGCAGTCTTTTCCCCGAATTTTCAGCAAAGCAACATGACGATTTGACATCTCTGGACTTTAGTGCTTCAGATGCAGTGAGATATTGAGGAGCCTGGTGAAATAGAGTGGGAGATGACCAGTGGCAGGGGGTGGGAGACAGTGGTATTGGGCTTATGCTATGAAGTTTAGCTAAGAGAGTGAAGTGGGAACTTATCAATAGAATAAAGATCCTCCAAAACCTCATAGTAGCTGTTTGGATAGCTAGTTAGATTAGTTTGTGGTTATGGTTGTATTCATGCTCTACGAGCACCTAGAAACACTCTGGAATCACCTTAATGGAAGAAAGCTGTAGTTTGATGTACTGAATGCAAGAACTGGTAAAATTGGTGATTATATTTAATTGAACTCTTATAATATCCACAGGTTGGAGAAGCCTAAAGAAATTTGAGTGTCAAAGATATTTTTGATGGGAGTAACAGCTATCATAATGGTTTTATTATTACTTTTCTGTATAAAGGATAAAAGTGAGTTCTTTCCATGTTCAATATTCCAATAGTTAAACATCCTCTACATGTGTTTATAGAAATATTTTATGCCATGAGAATACCCTCAGACGTTGAGAGCATATTTCCCCTAGCATTTGCTTTAGAGCTCATTTGAGTAATCAGCTTCCAGCTTCCTCCCACAAAAATCTTAGTTTTCTTGAACTGTAGTATTATCAGTCATTCACTGATGTATATTTGAATGGAAAAACTGCCAGGTGTTTGAACTTATCCTCAACATGTTACAATTAAGCTTTTTTTTTGGTTTGTTTATTTTATATATAGAAAAGTAAATCCATAATCCCTTGGGTGGAGACGTGCCACTGGAAATACTTTTACTCTATGACAAAAGATGTTGAATTTACCATCAGTTGTGTCTGTTGAAATTTACTAATCATAAATTAAAGTTTTTTTGTATTATAAATGTAGAGTATAATTTAAAGTAGGCCATAGTTTGAAATGGAATGGTATGTGACAGATGCCTAGACCAGTGCTTGTTGGCTCAGGGTGAGTGCTTGATTACTGCTAGATATCTTAATCACCATCACATTTCACCCAATAAGTGTAGATTTGATTATAACACCCTAAGCTGCTGTCCTTCTGTATAGAGTATATATGTGAGCAAAGGAACAAGGAAAGGGAAAAATTATGGAGACAAAGAAAATCTTCATACTTTGATGTGTGCCAGCTTTCATGGTTGTAAATTTCAATGGCAAAGGAGATAAACTAATGACTCAGTTAGCTTGGTAAGTGTTTAATTTGTATAGAAAAGCATTCCTCAAACCCCTTTCTGTTAAAATGAGCCCTGCAAGGTTCTTAGGAGAAAAGGGATACTATGTCAAATATATTTATGGAAGTTCTCTCTTTACCTCACCTTAGAGGGGCATATGTCGTTTAGTAAATTAAGCAAGGTGAGTAGTCCCTCAGAAAAGATATTTAATTTTAAAAACTAAGTTTGACAAACTTCCTTGATAATAGCTCTTTTTTAATGTAACCCATCTTAATAACCTTGGCACTAGTGTTCTGCATGCAGTGGGATGTCCTATCAGAGATATTTTTTTTTCCTCTTTTGAGAAGGGAGCTGCCAGTTAATTTCCATACAGGCAGAAATGAACAGGTATCCTGGAGTAAATCTGTTTAGGTCAACTTTTCAATGCTTTGAATAATATACCCAACAAGAGCAATTTAGAGGAGGAAATGTTCATTTTGGCTCATGGTTTCACAGGTTCAGTTCATAGTTGGCCAACTCATAGCTCTGGGCCTGAGGTGAGGTAGAACATTATGGTGGAATAGTGTGGTGGAAGAAAGTTGATTAGTTTATGGCACCCAGAAAGCAGAGACAGCTCAAGTGTTAGGAGCCAGGAATAACATAATCCCAAAAGTCATGCCTCCAATGACCTACTTCCTCCAGCTATGCCCTACCTGCTACAGCAACCACTTAACCATTGAAATTAATTCAGCAAATGGATTAATTCACTGATTATGACTCCCATAATCATATCACCTTGTCCCACACATGAACTTTTGGGAGACACCTCATATCCAATCATAACAAGGTCTTTGAGAGATGATTTGAGTTATGTGGGTGTTTACCAGTTACATATGCAGAAATCTGGACAGAGAATGAGAATGTGAGAAGTCCAAGGAAGGAACTTCCAACTGCTTTGTCCTGAGATTCAAAGTTAGGAGGCCTGAGACTCGGAAGATGGCGGCGAATGGAGTGTATCACCCCTGTGTACCGTGTCACTGTGAGGGTGAATGACGAGTTAGAACGGCCAAACGCTATCTTGTTAGGAATTTCCAGCAAAATTGGGGTGCACTGAAACCTAGAGGAAGGATTTCCATCATCCGAGAATCGATTACTGGGGCTCAATCACGAGAGATTTGTCCGCCCGGAGATTCAAGCTGCTTATTCAGCAGCTCGCCCCGCTGCTAGAGACTGCGCCGCATTTTCTAGGAAATGGCGTCCCTAGAAACGGGCGAGCTAGCAACGCAGAGATACGGCGCTGCTGATTCTGCGGGCTCCTGCCGGCTATGCCCTCACTATGCTCAGTGCTGAATTCTGGGTTTTGAGACGGGGAAGGAAGCGGTCCAGTTCTGTTCTCCACACCGGTCAGACCACCGAGGAAGCCAGTGGCCACCATCTTGGAGAGCTGACATCATCATCGCCAGTTTTCGACTGATCACAGCTCATTCAGCGATAGAACAGGTCTGTGACATCTTGACCATCCCCCATACAGTGGGGAAATCACATAAAATCTCTCCCCGGCTTTCCGGGGGAGTGATTAACAGAGTGAGCGTGAGTAGAGGTGTGGGGGAAAGGTAAAGGCACCTGACCCCCAACTCCTCCCTTCCACCAGCGGCAAGAATGAAACCTGTTTTGCCAGCTCTAGGAGGAGGGGCTAGCAGAGGGAATCAAAACAATAAGGGGCCGGTTTCCAAAAGCCGCACTCCACGTCCAGGAAACTGCAGGCACAAAGTGCAGTTTAAACTGCTGAGAGGTATCACACTGGGAAAAGCCTGGCTGACAGGAGAAGCCAGGGGACTAGAAACCAGGAATAAACCTAAGCTAACAGGTTTTGAGAGACACCAGTGGGGGGAGGAGGGAGTGGCCTCACACGGACTGTATCCTACAGCCAGAGGGCAAAATCTTGGCCCGGAAGGCACAGCACCACCTACTGGAAGCGAAGAAAATTGAAGCCTAACAGTGTCCCTTTTTTCTTTTAATTTTCTTTTTTTTTTTAATTTTAAAATTTTTAATTTTTTTCTTTTCTACAATTATAGTATTATTTTTTAAATGTAATTTTTATTTTACTGCATTTTATTATTATTTTTTTTATTATCATTTACTTTTCTATTCTTTTCTCTTTCTTTCCTCTCTCCCTCTCTCTTTCTTGGTTTGCTTCCTTACCTTTTCCCCATCTTTCCTCTTAAGCATGACCACCCAGATTATGTACAACTTACTAAATGCAAATAGATTAATACTACGAATCGGTCCATAGTCCGCCTAAGCCCTTAACTACCCCCAAGTACTCTTGTCTATTCTCTTGTTAATATCCGCCTGCATTGGAGCAACCCCCCAAAGAAGCTAACATATACTAACCTCCATACCATCAAAGCGCCCGACCTCAACATAAAATCCTAAGTTCAAACCTCAATTCTATACATGCCATCAAATTCTGTAGGTCTCTAATGAAACTAATGAATTTACCTTAATTCACAATTAAATCCAACATCTCTAAACATTGTCTCCCAACACAAAGGAGAGATATTGGAACTATGAAAACCAAAACAAATTTAAAGAAGAAAACAGAAACACAGCAGTCAAACAGAGTGGGAAAGCAACGTGAGCACCATGAAAAAACAAGGGAAAAAAGGATTACAAACAATGCAGGACAACTTAAATTCACAGGAGAACCTAGAGGCTTCAGAAAAATGGACAGAGAAAGAACTCAAGGCATACCTAACTCAGATGGAATGGAATCTTAGAGAAGACATTAGACAGCAAGTCCAAACAATGAAAGTATACTTTGAAAACGAATTAAATAGGCAAATTCAAATGGCAAAGAACAAGCTATACCAGGAGATAGAGATTAAAAAAAAATCAAACAGTAATCCTAGAAATGCAGGAAACCATAAACCAAATTAAAAACTCAAACGAGAATATTACAAATAGACTAGATCAAATAGAAGTCAGAACATCAGATAATGAAGACAAAGTGTATCAACTGAAAAGAATATAGTCAACACAGAAAGGATGCTAAGAAATCACCAGCAGTCTATCCAAGAGATATGGGATGTTATAAAAAAAACCAAACTTGAGAGTCATCGGGATAGAAGAAGGTATAGAGGTTCAAACCAAAGGAATGAACAATCTATTGAATGAAATAATCCTAGAAAACTTCCCAGATATGAAAGATGGAATGGATTGCCAAATCCTGGAAGCCTACAGGACCCCAAACATACAAAACCGTAATAGACCAACTCCAAGACACATAATTATGAAGATATCCAACATACAGAACAAGGAGAGAATATTAAAAGCTACGTATTTCAAACGCTGAAAAATAATGGATTCCAACCAAGAATACTATATCCAGCAAAATTAAGCTTCAGATTTGACAATGAAATTAAAATATTTCACGATAAACAAAAGTTAAAAGAATTCGCAGCCAGAAAACCAGCACTGCAAGGCATTTTGAGCAAAACAGTACAAGAAGAGGAATTGAAAAACAGCACCCAAAACTAACAGTGGGAGGTAACTCAGTAAAGGGAAGAACAAAAAATATAACCAAAAAGGAAAAACGAGCCATATTAAAATAAATAAATAAATAAGTATGACTGGAAGTACAAACAATATATCAATAGTAACCTTAAACGTTAATGGCTTAAATTCACCAATCAAGAGACAAAGGCTAGTAAACTGGATTAAAAAAACAAATCCAACAATATGCTGCCTTCAGGAGACTCATATGATAGGAAAAGACATACACAGGTTGAAAGTGAAAGGCTGGGAAAAATCATACCACTCACATGGTCCTCGGAAGCAAGCAGGAGTGGCCATACTCATATCGAATAAAATCAACTTCAAACCTAAGTTAATCAAAAGGGATAAAGAAGGCCACTATATACTGTTAAAAGGAACCATCCACCAACAAGACATAACAATTATCAATATGTATGCACCAAACAATGGTGCTGCAATGTTCATAAAACAAACTCTCCTCAAGTTCAAGAGTCAAATAGACCACAACACAATAATTATGGGTGACTTCAACACACCGCTCTCTCCATTGGACAGATCCACCAGACGAAAACTGAATAAAGAAACTATAGAACTCAATAACACAATCAATAACCTAGACTTAACCGACATATATAGAATATATCAACCATCATCAAGTGGATACACGTTCTTCTCAGCAGCATATGGATCCTTCTCAAAGATAGACCACATATTATGCCATAGGGCAACTCTTAGTAAATATAAAGGTGTGGAGATAATACCATGCATCTTATCGGATCATAATGGAATGAAACTGGAAATCAATGATAAAAGAAGGAAGGAAAAATCCTGCATCACCTGGAAAATGAACAATATGTTACTGAATGATCAATGGGTTACAGAAGACATAAAGGAGGAAATCAAAAAATTCTTGGAGATAAATGAAAATACAGACACAACATATCGGAATCTATGGGACACAATGAAAGCAGTTTTGAGAGGGAAATTTATTGCCTGGAGTTCATTCCTCAATAAAAGAAAAAAAACAACAAATAAATGAACTCACACTTCATCTCAAAACCCTAGAAAAGGAAGAGCAAAACAACAGCAAATATAGTAGAAGGCAAGAAATAATTAAAATCAGAGCAGAAATCAACAAAATTGAAACAAAAAAAAACATTGAAAAAATTGATAAAACTAAAAGTTGGTTCTTCAAAAAAATAAATAATATCGACAGACCCTTAGCCATGCTAACGAAGAGAAGAAGAGAGAGAACTCAAATTACCAACATACGGGATGAAAAAGGCAATATCACAACGGACACTACATAAATACAGAAGATAATTAGAAATTATTTTGAAACCCTATATTCCAATAAAATAGAAGATAGTGAAGATATCGATAAATTTCTTAAGTCATATGATTTGCCCAGATTGAGTCAGGAAGATACACACAATTTAAACAGACCAATAACAAAGGAGGAAATAGAAGAAGCCATCAAAAGACTACCAACCAAGAAAAGCCCTGGACCGGGTGGATATACAGCGTAGTTTTACAAAACCTTCAAGGAAGAATTAATACCAATACTTTTCAAGTTATTTCAAGAAATAGAAAAAGAAGGAGATCTTCCAAATTCATTCTATGAGGCCAACATCACCCTGATCCCGAAACCAGACAAAGACACTTCAAAGAAAGAAAACTACAGACCAATATCTCTAATGAACATAGTTGCAAAAATCCTCAATAAAATCCTGGCGAATTGAATACAAAAGCATATCATAGCATATACTTTGGAGTTCTTGCGGGAATCCGGGAGAGTGCGTTGGTTGGTTGGTGAAGTTCCGGTGGAGGGAGTTCCGGCTGGTGTGTGGTGTTCCTGAAAGGGCTGCGTGGGTGGTGTTCGGGGGAGTTCGGAAATAAAGTTTGTTCCTGCTTGAGTGGCTCATGATTTCTGCCCAGCCAGACTGCGGCAAGACTTAACAAACACAAAGACAATCTTTCATCCATAAATGGCTGAATACACTTTCTGCTCAGCAGCACATGGATCCTTCTCTAAAATAAACCATATCTTAGGCCACAAAGCAACTCTAGTAAATAAAAAAAAGATAGAGATAATATTTTGCATTCTATCAGATCATAATAAAATGAAGTTAGAATTCAACAATAAAATAAAAAATAGAAACTACTCTAACACCTTGAGACTAAATAATACACTTTTGAATGATCAATGGATAGCAGAAGAAATCAGGAATGAAATAAAAAAAAATTAGAAGTAAATGAGAGGAGTGACACAATGTATCAAAATCTCTGGGACACTATGAGGACATTTCTAAGAGGAAAGTTCATTGCATTGAGATCCTTCATGAAAAAAAATATTTAGTGACTCCCAAATGAATAACCTAACAGTATATTTCAAAGCCCTAGAAAAAGAACAAATCAATACCAAAAGCAGAAGAGAGGAAATAATTAAGATCAGAGCCAAAATCAATGAAATTAAAACCAAAAAACAATTCAAAAAATCAGTAAAACAAAAAGTTTTCAATGGACCTTCAATTTCTTTATTATTTTTTTTAGAGAGAGAAACAGAATTTTTTTTTAATATTTATTTTTTAGTTTTCGGTGGACACAACATCTTTATTTTTATTTTTATGTGGTGCTGAGGATTGAACCCAGAGCCCCGCACATGCCAGGCGAGCACACTACCACTTGAACCACATCCCCAGCCCAATTTTATTTATTTATATGTGGTGATGAGAATCAAGCACCAGTGCCTCATACCTGCTAGGCTCTACCACTGAGCCACAATCCCAGTCCATGAAAAGATGGTTTTTTGAAAAAATAAATAAAATTGATAAATCCTTAGCCAAAGTAATGAAGAGAAAAAAATACTCAAATTCCTAAAATTCATGCTGAAAAAGGAAGTATCATGATGGACACTGGGGAAATAAGATAATAATCTGAAACTATTTTGAAAATTTATACACTAACAAAATAGAAAATCTGAAGACATTGACAAATTTCTAGAGACATATGACCTTCTCAAATTGAATCAGGGGAACATAGAAAATTTAAACAGATCAATTTCAAGCAATGAAATTAAAGACACCATCAAAAGGCTACCAACAAAAAAAGCCCAGGACAAGACAGATTCTCAGCCAAGTTCTACCAGACTTTCAAAGTAGAACTAACACAAATCCTCCTCATATTATTCCATGAAATAAAAAATGAGAAAATACTTCCAAACTCATTCTATGAAGCTAGTATCACCCTGATACCAAAAATAGACTCATCAAGGAAATAAAACACCTGCAAATCATTTGCGTTCCTATGCACCAATGATGAATCAGCTGAAAGAGAAATTAGGAAAACTATCCCATTCTCAATAGCCTCAAATAAATTTTGAGAATCAATCTAATAAAATAGGTGAATGACCTCTACAATGAAAACTACAGAACACTAAAGAAAGAAATTGAAGAAGACCTTAGAAGATGGAAAGATCTCCCATATTCTTGCATAGGCGGAATTAATATTCTCAAAATGGCCATATTACCAAAAGCAATATACAGATTTAATGCAATTCCTGTTAAAATTCCAATGATGTTCTTCATAGAAATAGAAAAAGCAGTCATAAAATTCACTTGGAAAAATAAGAGGCCCAGAATAGCCAAAGCAATACTTAGTGTGAAAATTGAAGCAGGAGGCACCACAACACCAGACATTATATTATACTACAGAGCTATAGTAACAAAAACAGTATGATTTTGGCACCAAAACGTACATGAAGACCAATGGTACAGAATAGTAGACACAGAGACAAACCCACATAAATAGTTGCATACTAGAAAAAGGTGCCATAATCATACATTGGAGAAAAGATATCCTCATCAAAAAATGGTTCTGAGAAAACTGGAAATCCATATGTAGCTAAATGAAACTAATCCCCTATCTCTCAGCATGCACAAAACTTAACTCAAAGTGGATCAAGGACCTAAGAATTAAACCAGAGACCCTGAGCCTACTGGAAGAAAAATTAGGCCCAAATATTCGTTATGTTGGCTTAGGAACTGCCTTCCTCAACAAGACTCCTAAAGCATAATTAGTAAACTCAAGAATCAATAAATGGGATGGTATCAAATTAAAAAGCTTCTACACAGCAAAGGAAACAATCAAGAATGTGAAGAGAGAACCTACAGAATGGGAGAAAATCTTTACCACATGCACCTCAGAGCATTAATCTCTAGAATATATAAATAACTCAAAAAATGTAACATAAAAAAAGAAAAACAATAACCCAATAAATAACTGGACAAAAGAACTGAACAGGCACTTCACAGAAGAAATACAAATGGTCAAAAAATATATGAAAAAAATGTTCAATCTCTCTAGCAATTACAGAAATGCAAATTAAAACTACACTGAGATTTCTTCTCACTTTAGTCAGAATGGCAATTGTCAAGAATAAAAGTAACAAATGTTGGTGAGGATGTGGAGAAAAGGTACACTCATACATTGCTGATGAGACTGCAAATTGGTGCAACCACTCTGGAAAGTACTATGGAGATTCCTCAGAAAACTTGGAATGGAACCACCATTTGACCCAGTTATCCCCCTCCTTGGTATATACCCAAAGGACTTAAAATCAGCATACTATAGTAACATAGCCACATCAATGTTTAAAAGCAGCTCATTCATAATAGCTAAACTATGGAGCCAACCTAGGTGCCCTTCAACAGATGAGTGGATAAAGAAATTGTGGTATATTACACAACAAAATATTACTCAGCCTTAATGAAATTATGACATTTGACAGTAAATGGATGGAAGTAAATATTATGCTCAGTGAAATAAGCCAGTCCCACAAAACTAAAGGCCAAAGGTTATCCCTGATATGTGGATGCTATCACAAAACAAGGGAAGGTAGGGAGGGGAAGAATAGAAGTTCATTGGATTAGGCAAAGGGGAACAGGTGGGGAAGAGAGGGGTGATTGGAATAGGAACTTCAGTAGAATGAATGGGACATAACTTTGCTATGTTCATATATGAATACATTACCAATGTAACTCCACATCCTGTACAACCACAAGAATGGGAAGTTATACTTCATGTATATATGATATGTCAAAATACATTCTACTATCATGTATAACTGATAAGAACAAATTTTAAAAAATAAACTGCAATAAGATGCATCAACGTCAGTTTCTTTGCAGCAGTGACCCATTTTTCCCTCTATTGCTGTTATAACAAATTACCACAAACTTGTCAGCTTAATATAAATTTATTATCTTATAGTTCTTTAGTTCAGTAGTTTGAAATGGATTTTGTTACTCTAGAGGAGAATCTTTTTACTTTTCTTGCTTCAAGAGGCCATCTGCATTCCTTAGCTACTCATAGTCTCCCATCTTCAAGGCCAGTAATGTTGTGTTTCTCTGGTTTTGTAGTCACATCTCTGATTCTACTCTTCTGCCTCTTGCTTTTATTTTTAAGGATATTGGGTCCACCTGGTTAATCCATGTTAACCCCTGTATATGCTGATGAGCAAGCTTAATTTCATCTGTAATATTAATTTCCCCTTTCCATGTAACCTAACATATTCACATGTTCCAAAGATTAGGACATTATTGGGTGCCTACCAAACTTAGAGACAAACCAAACTGGGCCTTGCCTTTAAAACAGATTATTGGAATATAGTATTCAAAACATGCTTAAATCTTAAGTGTACAACTTGATGAATTTTTATGTAAATACTGTTTTAGTCAGCTTTTTTTTTTTTTGCTGCCATGACTAAAAGACCTGACCAGAACAATTGTAGAGGAGGAAAACTTTGAGTGCTCACAGTTTCAGAGGTCTGAGTCCATAGAAGGCCAGCTCCATTCCTCAGGGCTCTAGGTGAGGCTCAACATTGTGGCAGAAGAGTATGGCAGGGGGAAGTGGCTCACATGATGATAAGGAAGCAGAGAGAGAGAGTCCACTCTCCAGATACAAAATACATACCTCAAGTGCACCTCTCCAGTAACCCACTTCCTTTAGCCACATCCTACCCACCTTCAGTTACCACTCAGTTAATCCCTATCAGAGGATTAATCCACTGATTATGTTAAGGCTCTCATAACATAGCCATTTCACCCCTGAATGTTCTTGCATTGTTTAAGACATGAGCCTTTGGGGAAGAACTCACATCCAAACCATAACAAATACTTACATGTTTAGCTTGTAAACATATCCTTTTATGAAGCACAACTCAGATCAAGATATGAAATATATCCAGCACCTTTAAAGGCTCTCATGTGCTCCTTCTCAGTGAATATCCACACCCTAGTGGTAACCATTTTTCTGTCTTCTAGCTTTGTTTCAGTTATCAAACTGTTTCAAAACTTGGTGATTTAAAATAACAACTATTTTAGTTGCTTATGATTATATGAGTCAGAAATTTAGGCTGAGCTCAGTTGGGCAATTCTGCTGGTATCATTTGGGTTCATTTATGTTGTTGTATTCATTTGGTATCTTTATTGGGGTGTTCTTGGTGGTCTCATGCACCTCATGGTATGGTGGTTGGTGCTGGTGATTGCTGAGAGCCATAGCCAAGTTGGAAATGATGCATGGCATTTTGGGGTTGAAATTGTTCAGAAAGGTGACCCTGCTCAGGGATTAGGGTGGCTCCAGGTTTAGGGTGGATCCTGCTGGATTAGGGTGGCTCCAGGTTTAGGGTGGATCCTGCTGGGAATAGGGCGTATCCTGCTGCCTCAGGCGCCCGCTCCTTGAGTTCCCGTTGAGTTCTCACGGGGTTTCTGAGAGTATTGGTACACAGAGCCCGGTGGAGGGAGTGTAATTTTCCCAGAACATGCGTGTAGAGTGCCAGTGAGAGTTCGGGAATAAAGAGTTGCTGTTGGAATCTACAAGTTTTTGTGGTGGCTCGGTTATTTTGTGCCCAGCCAGACTGCGGCAGGTGATCAGGTGGGCCTGCCTCTCCATGTTGGTCTAATCTTCAAAGAGGTTAGACTGGGCTGCAAGAGGGCAGCAAGAGGGCAGCAAGAGGGCAATAGCTGAACACTCAGAAGTCATACAATATCACATAGGCTGCTACATTCCATTGTTCAAACAAGTCAAAAAACCATCTCAAACTCTAGGGGTGGAAAATAAATTGTACTTCTTGATGGTAGGAACTTTAATGGTCACTTCATTAACACTATGTTAATGGCCTGTTCTTGAATGTCATATAAATCAAATAGGGACAGTACTCTTGGAACTGTCTTGTTTCATTCAACATTATGTGAGATTCAATCATGTTTTTGTGTGTGGCAATAGTTATTTTTATTAATGCTACTATTCCTATTCTATTGTCTGAATATATTACAACATACTTAACACATTCCATCACTGATGAACATTTGACTTGTTTCTAGTTTGTGGCTATTATAAGTAAAGCTAATCTTAAGTAACCATTGTACATTAATAAAAACTAAGAACTTAACATTGATTCATTACTATTAATGATTATATAGACTTTATTCATATTTCAGTTTTTCCACTAATATCCTTTTTCCAGTATTCAGTCAAGGACAACACATTGCATTTGTCCTGTCTTCTTTATCTACTCTGACCTGTCAGAGTTTCTCAGTCTTTCCTTGTTTTTCATTATTATTGATTTTGAATGGTCAAGTATTTTGTAGACTGTCCCTCAGTTTGGAATTTTTGATGTGATACTTTCTCATGATTAGACTGGGGTTATGGAATTTTGAAAAGACTACCATAGTGGTGAATTACACATCTTATTCCATCAGATCAGGAGGTATATAATTTCAGCATGACTTGTCATTGGTGATGTTAACTCAAGTCATTTGGTTAACATAGCATCTTCCAAGTTTCTCCACTGTGAAGGTACTACTTTTCCCTTTCCATTCTCTCTCTCTCTCTCTCTCTCTCTCTCTCTCTCTCTCTCTCTCTGTACCAGGAATTGACCTCAGGGGTACTCAACTGAGCCACATCCCCAGCCCTATTTTGTATTTTATTTAGAGACAGGGTCTCACTGAGTTGCTTAGTGCCTCACTTTTGCTGAGGCTGGCTTTGAACGCACAATCCTCCTCTCTCAGACTCCTGAGTTTCTGGGATTACAGGTGTGTGCCACTGCACCTGGCCCATACTTTATTCTTTGAAATTGTCATCAAGCCCAGTCTGCAGGCAAGGAGTGAAGGGTTATGGTCCTTTTATTTTGGAGTGGGGTATCTTCATAATTTATTTCAAATTCTTTTGCATGGGAGATTTGTCTCTTTCCCTCCATTTATATATTTATTCAATCATTTGCTTAATAGTATTTATTTTATTATAATCCAATATTATAATTTTTTGTTCAAATTGTACAATGAACAAATTTGAACTACTAAAAAGGTATAGAATACTATGCTAAAAGCTGTAAAATAGATGTTATCAAATATATATGAACTTGACTATGAATCGAGTCATAATGACTAGAACACATTGAAATCATAGTTTGTTTTCTAACTTTAATGCCATTGATATCGATAACAAAATATATATAAAAAATCCCTACATTTTGTAATTAAGAAATAGATTTTGAAATAACCCTTGGATCAAAGAAGATATCACAATGGATACATCACATATCAAAACTTGTGGGGTGCAACTAAACTGCTACCTGCAGGGAATGGTATAGTCTTAAATGTCCATATTAAAAAGAAGAAAGGTCAATTTTCTTGATTGAACAATTTTATTTTGTATCTCTTACATGAACCACTTGCAATAAAGCCAAATTACTTTCAGCAGATTAACGATTTTTTATTTTTCAATTAAAAAAATTTTAATTGACAGATAATTGTACATGCATATGGGGTATAGTGTGATATTTCAATACATGTATATAATGTATAGCAATCAGGTCTCAGTAATTGGCATATCCATATCACCTCAAACATTTATCATTTCTTTGTGTTGTGAACATTCAGAATATTCTCTACTAGCTATTTTGAGATATACAATCAACTGTTCTTGACCATAAATAGTCTACTGTGCTATACAATATCCAGCTGCACCCCTGTTCCCAATAACCATTCTCTCTCCATCTACTCCTGTCCCTCACTTTTCCCAGCCACTGGTAACTACTATTCTACTCTTTACTTTTATGTCCACCTTTTTTTAGCTTCAATATGTGGAACACATGGTTGAAATTGAATGTACTAAATTCACAAAGTTAAAAAAATTCCAAAGATAGTAGAAATAAGAAAACAGTAAAAATGTAAAAGATAAAATGCACTGGTCAATTAAGGAGATGGTTTTATTCAGGCTATTATAATCAAGTAAATATTCCTAGTGAAAGGGAAATATTCTTGGCTAGTTACGGAAGTGCACACCTATAATCCTGGCAGCTCAGGAGGCTGAGACAGGGGGATTGCAAATTCAAAGCCAGCCTCAGCAACTTAGTGAGTTCCTAAGCAACTCAGCAAGACCCTGTCTCTAGATAAAAATTAAAAATGGCTGGGGATGTGGCTCAGTGGTTAAACACCCCCAGGTTCAATCCCTAGTACCAAAAAAAAAAAAGGAAATATTTCTAGTGGAAGGGACCTAGGGCTTTAACAGAGGCAGGAAAACAATGGAATTATAGATAAGCCTTATGGAATATGAAGGATGGATATTGGACTTATCTACCTTGAAGGAGAATTGAGATAGGTGTTTTCTTGGGATACATAAGAGCAGGATAGTGTTTTCAAAGTTAGCCATAGCACAAAAGGGTGGGAGCAAAGGGCTAAGATAATGTCCAATATTGTCAGTAAGAACAGAAATTAATGAACTAGAACACAAAATAAAAATGCAGTGGACCATCAATGCCAAATTTGCTCCTTCAAAAAGTCAATCAAATTGATAAATCTCCAATAAGACTTATCAAAGAATAAAAGGTCTAAATAATCAATATTGAAAATAAAAAATGGAATATCACTGCATATGCTGTGGACACTACATAATAAGAGTAGAATATAAAAGACTGTACCAGAAAATCTAGATGAAGTTGAGAATTTCCTAGAAAGTATTACTTACCAAACCGAGCCAAGAAAAATTAGGAAATTTTACTCTTACACACCATTATAGGTCAAATCGTCATAAACTGAAATTAGTGAAAGTTGTCAGACTTTTGTAAATACTCCTTCTTATTCTTAGTATTAATTATGGGAATGGGTTTTTTTCTTTTGAAAGTTTATAGCATAAAGTTATTTCCCTTTTCTTGTCTGGCTGCTTTTGGTTAAATAAACAGCTTAAAAAGGTATTTTCTTAATTTCATTAGGAATCTTAACACAGAATACAACAGAGTGAAACAATTACACAACTTCAACCCTCTCAAATCTTGTATGTCTTTTCTATAACAGCCCTTCATAAAATCCAAGCACTTATTCTATGGTAATGGACAAAGGGGAGAAGTTAATGCAGCCACATGTTTTGCTTTCTAATGTGTAATATATGGTTAAAGAAAAAAAATCTAGTATACAGTGTGGTCAGAATATAGCTGAGATAGTGGTCTACAAAGTCTAGTTTACAGATCATCTGCATCAGGATCAACTGGTGAACCTTTGACATATTATCCTTAGAGAATCCAATCCAGAAGGTTTGGGCCCAGACCTGGAAATCTGCATTCTATAAGCTCATTGGGCAATTATCATGAACATTTAAGTTTAGCATCTTATACTATCTTTCTTAAGTATTAGTCTTAGCTGTGCCATCACGTTTAAGATGACCCTCTTCACTAATTTCCTGGAACACAGAAACTCTGTATTTGCAAACAAACTCATGAGACCATTCTGGAGAACAAAAACATTATCTAGTAAAACTGTAGATGCTTTCATGGGGGAAATTCCACTTTTAAATAGGTGTACGCCATCAGATATGGACAATATTGTTTTAATTGCAGCTGTTGCTATTAGTGGAAAAACTGTTAAATAAGCTAAATGTACATTGAAAGGGTGAACTCTTAAACAGCAACTAAAAATGAATGAACTAATCTGTAAGTATCAATGTAGGAAATTCTAGAAAGCATCATGCAAAGTGAAAAATGGAAGTTTGAAGAAAGTTGATAACTGTTTATCACAGAGGTAATACTGCATATTATTTATATATATATATATATATATATATATATATATATATATATATATATATATATATATCTGTAAAAACACAGAGGAATATATGTTCCAACCTTGGGTTACTCTTGGAGAGGGAAGGAGAAGGAAGAAAAGAAGAAAATGTGATGGAGGAGAGCTTTAGTTGTATCACTAACAATAAATTTCTTTAAAAAATTTTTTATAAAAGGGCTAAGTTTGTTTCTTAGATATGTGATGTGGGCAAATTACTTAGCCTTCATGAACCCGTTTTCCTGTCTGCAAAACAATCTAGTAATTATATCTCTAATTCATTGAGTTGTTTTGAGGATCAAATGAAATAAACACACACACATATGTAACTATGTATATGTAATATATATATATATATAACATATATATGTAACTATATATATGAGTGTGTGTGTGTGTGTGTGTGTGTGTGTGTAACTACATAATACGCATTCCCCAAACCATAGCTGTTATTGTGACAAGTAGTTATTCAACTGTGGGTCAGTAAGGTACATTCCAGAGAGTAATGGCATCTGGTGCTTCAGAGCAGAAGGATTTCCAATGAGGGTACTGGGTTCTGAGTATGCCCTTGAACAGACAGAGCAGGATTGAAATATTATCTTTTTATTGTTCTGCTCTGCTGAGTACAGGGTCTGTCACCCCTGAAATGCATGTATGAATGAGTTTGTTTATTTGAATGGTAGGTTATGAGTGCCCTTACCTAGAATAAGGCATTGCATGATCTAGATTCTTCTAAGTGCTAATCAGTTCCAAATTTCCAGAGAATGACATGGAACGCTAAGGGAGAAGTCTGCAGTTTTCTTAGCCATTACCTTGGGAAAAGCAGGTTTTTTAGTAGTGGAATGCAGAACCCAGGTGCTGGTAGAGTTGGTAAAGCCACCCTCTCTTCTCATCCAGCCAAATATGGAAGGAAAACCAATTTCTTCTATTAATGGCTTTTTTGGGCCTCTTACTCTCAGAAAAATTTGGATAAAGTCCAGTGGCTCTCACATTGCCTATCCCTTTCTAGTAGTAATCTGTAGCTCACTTTTCAAGGCTCAAGAGAGTGATGTAAAAATCAGAAGCATAGCTTAAGTAGCATTTCTAAAATACTGGGCTTGTTGGTTCTACTCTCACCAGTGAAAAATAGTCACCTCTTCCTGTTTATTCAGCCATCAGATATAGCCTATTGACCTTCAGGTATACAGTGCTCTCAAAAGTCTTCCTCTTGCCATCAGATTAGAAAAACAGTAATATTCCTTCTACCCTCTAGTGTAAATTCATTTATATTAACAATACAAATGTACTTTGATGTGGCATTATTGATAGGAAGTTTCAAAGAATTGTTGAAACTTGTCAATTTCCTCCATTTCTGGCCCAGGAAGTTTTCTTAAAACTGTGCCTATCCCCATTATTAGGTAAATTCAGTCTATGCTTGTCCTGGGGTTATTAACTATTCATAGAACTGCAACCTAGTTGGTTCTTCCCCTTCTGCTACAGTGTCTTAAGGTGCCTCAACCTTAAGACACTCTACCCCTTGGGGACTCAGGATTCATCCTCTTGTTTCCCTGATTTCCCCTCCAAGTGTGATGATCCAAGCATGACTTGCTAGCTAGTCAATAAACTAGTGCTTTATAGTCCAGAGTCCCTACTTCTTTGAGTCTTCCATGCAACTTGCAATGTGAGGAGATATACTAGGTTATGAGTATGAGTGTGTTGGTAGGGGGTGAGTGGAGGTGAGAAGACTTAAATTTGTGAATGGTTTCTGTGAAAATGTTCAATAGTGATATTTCACAGATATTGGAGATCTAACAAGGAGAAAAGAAATATGAATATCCAGTTTGAATAAAGTAAACATATGTCTTCTTACTCTTTATGATTAAATTTACCATATACACAATAATAATCATGTATAATCAATATGGGTCAGATGAATCATTTATTTGCTTACAATGTGACGTTGTGTTCAGCTCTACTCACACTTGGGTTGACTATGTACTATGGGCTTCTGCATGTGTTTTATGCTCACATAGAAAAAAATTCAGGGAATGCTGCTCTGGTATTTTTTAGATTAACTGTCTAGCTGCCTCCATTTCTTGGCATCTATTGGGCAGCTGTATTAAAGAGGTCACCATGGGTGCAAAATACAAGGAAAGAAAGCATATGTTATAAAAGGTGTAAATTTTCCTAAAGCAGTATGAAAAACTGTTCCTCAGTACTCAGCATATATAGCTTATATTTACTGTATATGCCTTTTCTCTATTCTATTTACCACCTTTGACTCCTAGGAGATTAAATCTGCACAAGCGTAGATACATACTAATATGATGAACTTTTAAATGTTTTTTCCTTTCTTTATCACCAATGATTATCATTTAAAGTCGTTATGAAGGCTTTGTGACAGAGGTTACACTAAAATTGAAAGTATATGAACTTACTGAAAATCATGTAAAAATTAGGTATGTTTTTAATGTGGTTTCTCAGATTGATTAATTTATGCAATCGAATTGTTTTACTCTCCTGTAAACATACATTCACATTTTGCAAATTTGCTCACCTGCAAAGTAAAGTGAGGTGGTATTTGTGATATTATCATTGTTTCACCAAGAATGATAACTTAGTCAAGTTACCTTTTAAATCTCACTTTATAGGCCATTATATATTACCTTCCTGTTTCAATGCAGTATAAATAGATTCTATAAAGGTCTCAAAGGCCAAATGTATTTTAAACTTAATACTTTTAAAATACCTTGGCATTTATGAAGTGTTGTTACATTAATTTGGAAATAGCTTGAAGTTGTTATGAAGTTTAACAGTATATGAATGCACTTTCCCAAAAGATAGATGCATCAGTTTGAATATAGTGAATTTTTTTAGGAGTGTGTATGTCTTTAAGGAAATTAGTTTTCTCTGGATTGAAACCATAACATGGATATGCCCTTATGCTTCAGTCTGAATTTTAACCAGGATTATAGGAATCACGGAATAGTCTCTGATTCTCCTTCTTTCTTTCCTCCATCTTCTAATATTTCTTTGTTCCCTCATTTTGGCATTTATAAGCATTACATGTAACAGAAACCGTGTTAGGTGCTAGGAATTTAGAGGTGAAAGGATACAATCTCTGTTCTCAATGGACTAAGACTAGTTGGTGAAAAGAAGAATAAAAAGTAATTACAGTATTGGTGATTGAATGGTTATGAAAGGCTTCTTGGAGGAGGTAGTCATTGAGCTGAAAGGATCAGAGATGGCTGACAAGGAGAGGAAATTAATCTTATTTGGGATATTAATGGTTTTAAGGTATGACAGCTCTCTGTACAAAACATGGCAGAGTCGGGGACACGAGGGTCCCATCCCTCAATGCATAAATGCAGCTAATGAACTGTTAAAAAATGTCAGATTTGGGGCCAGGGCTGTATGTAGCTCAGTGACAGAGCGCTTGCCTAGCACACGTGAGGCACTGGGTTCGATCCTCAGCACCACATAAAAATAAAATAAAGGAATTGTGTCCAACTACAACTAAAAATTATATTTTAAAAAATGTCAGAATCAACTCGTGTAGAACTCAGATCTAGTAAAAAACTCACAACAATTATAGGAAAGTCTAATGAAGAAAGAAACTGCTATATTGCAGTATGGGAGTTCTCTAGTGCTTTAAATTGCCTGCCTATTATTCTCCCACACACCAGATCCCAGGCAGCTATGAAGATAGCAGCTTGAACTTCTGGTGCAGGTTGCCAAGTGCCAGAGGGAGCAATGTGGACCTTATTCTTAAAGAACTGTGGTTATGTGTTTCAATTTCTCCTGTAGCTCCCTGAAGGACTTGTACAAGGGCTTGCTTTTGTTTTGCCTGTCCAGGTCAGAGCATTCTCAAAGCTGGGGCAGCTTTCCAGATGGCATTTGTCAAAAGCATTTAAAGGTGATAGTGTTGGCTGCAGCAGCCTGGTAATGCATAGCAGTCAGAACAAGCAACAGATAGACCAATAAGCCTGGGAATGAAACTAGGTGAAGAAATGAGGGCTATTAAAAGCCCTTGAGTAAATTAGGAACTCCAGAAAGCCATGCACATGCAATAAATTGGGCACATATTTAGAAAAGGCCTGAGAAGACCCTAAGCTACCATGTCCCATTGATTTTAGGTTGTGCAGAAGCAGGAAGGGTGAAGGCAATGTAATAATTGATCAGGTAAACACTGAAGGAGTGTCCTAAAAGAGCCAATCTTCAAAAACTGGGAAAGTTTTAAAAATTATCTTTTAAAGAAAGTGTTTTGGGCTCTACATGTTAATGAAAACTCCATCATGTATATTATCTGACCACTAAGCTAATGGAATACAGATATATCAGTGGTCACATAAGACAAGTAGAAACTACAAAAATAGGGCTGGGGATGTGGCTCAAGCAGTAAAGCGCTCGCCTGGCATGCATGGGGCGCTGGGTTCAATCCTCAGCAACACATAAAGATAAAATAAAGATGTTGTGTCCACCGAAAACTGAAAAATAAATATAAAAAAACTTCTCTGTCTCTCTTAAAAAAAAAAAAGAAACTACAAAAATAATTTAGGAAAATAATAAAATAACAACCACCACCCCCAAATAGCAACAAAGAAAACAAAGCAAAATTGAGTTAATTTTTATATTTTTGTATGTGGATTCATTCTTTCAAATGTGGATATTCAGCTATCCTAGAACCATTTAATTAAGATATTATTCTTTCCCACTGAATTCTCTTGGGACCCATGTCATAAATCAATTTACTATAGATGCATGAGTTTATTTCTGAACGCCCAAATTTATCCTATTAACATACATGTCTACCATTATTCCAGTACCATTTTGTTTGCATACTCTTGCTTTGGAGTAAAAAGTTTAAAAGCAGGAAGTGTGAATCCTGAAGTATTCAAAACAGATATTTGTTCTTTTTAAAGTTTGTTTTGGTTATTCAGGGTACCTTATAATTGCATGTAAATTTTATTATCATTTTGACATTTCTGTCCAAAAGGCAATTAGGATTTTGAAAAGGATTGCATTGAATCTATTTTTCAGTATTTCTTTAATTTTAGCAGTGTTTTATTGTATAAGTGTTTAGGCACTATGGATATCTTAAAAATATAAAATCTTCCAATCTACGAATATCAGATATCTTTCCGTTTTTTAGGATTTCTTTAATTTTAGCAGCGTTTTATTGTATAAGTGTTTTAGCATATAAGTATTTCTCTTCTTTGGATAAATTATTCCTAAATATTTTATTCTTTATTATTTTTGAGGCTGTTATAAATGGAATTATTTTCTGGAAATGAAATTGTCCGCTTCTAGTGCACAGAAATACTATTAATTTCTGTGTATTGATACTGTATTCTGCCACTTTGGTGAATATGTTTATTAGCTTTATCCTCCACAGAAATAATTTAATTCTTTTTAATTTTGATGCCTTTTATTTCTTTTTCTCTCAAGGGAAGTACCATGACATTGTTGAATAACAATTATGAAAGTAAAATTTCTTGTCTACTCCTGCTCTTAGAGGGGAACTTTTTAGTCTTTCACCATTAAGTCTAACGTCAGCTATGGAATTTTCATAAATGCTCTCCTTTGAGTTGCGGAGGCATTCTTTTTTGTTTTTTTTTTTGTACCAGGGATTGAACCCAGAAGCACTTTACCACTGAGCCATATCTCCAGCCTGTAATTTTTTTTTATTTTGAGATTGAGTTTCACTAAGTTGCTTAGGGCTTCAGTAAGTTGCTGAGGCTGGTTTTGAACTTGTGATCCTCCTGCCTCAGCCTCCTGATCTACTGGTATTATTGGTGTGTGTCACTTCACACAGCTTGAGGAGGCATTCTAAAAGGTTTCTTCTTTTTCTATTTCTAGTTCATTTATGTTATCTCTTAATGAAAGGGTATTGGATTTTGTCAAACACTTTTTCTACATCCATAGATTATCAGGTAGGTTCCTTTAATTCTAGTAGAATGATGCATTGCATTGACTGATTTTCATATATTGAACCACTGTTGTATTCCTGAGATAAATCTCATCTGGTCATGTTTTATGATCCTTTTAATATGCTTGTGTTGGGTTGCTTGTATTTTGTTAAGGAGTTGTGCATCTTATTTATAATGGTATTGGTCTATAGTTTTCTTATGATGTTTTTGTCTGGCTTTGGTATCAGGGCAATACCAGCCTCATAGAATGAGCTAGAAAATTTTCCCTTTGCTTATATTTTTAGAAGTGTTTGAGATGAATTTCTGTTCACCATTCTGTGAATATTTGGAGGCCATCTGGTCCTGGACTTTGTGTATGTGTGTGTGTTGTGGGATTTTTGATTACTGATTCAGTCTTTTTATTCTGAAGGGTCTATGCAGATTTTCTATTTCTTCTTGAGTAAGTTTTGATAGTTTGTGTTTTTCTAGGAATTTGTCCATTTCATTGAAGTATCTAATTTATTGGCATATAATTGTATTCTCCTATGATCATTCTTATTTCTGTAAGATCAGTAGTAAATGCCTTGCTTTCATTCCAGATTTTAGTAATTTGAAACTTCTCTCTGTTTTCTTCAATGATCCATGTAAATGTCTATCAATTCTGTTGATATTTCTGAAGTGCTAAGTTCAGTTTCCTTAATTTCCTTCTGTTTATCTCTGTTCTATTTAGTTTCTCTTCACTCTAATCTTCATCATTTCCTTTCTTTTGCTTGCATTAGGTTTAGTTTTATTTTTCTAATTCCGTAAGGTAGGTAGGTGGTTGGGTTAATGATTTGATTTAGAAGAGGGAATTAGTGGATTGGAGAAACATGCCATATGGTAGCTTCTGAAACTGAATCAAAACAAGAGTCCTGTGATGGCATGTTGAGGTAGGAATATTTTGGGGGAAATGATGGAAGGCAACTTAGAGAGCTAGCAACCAGCTAAAAACTAGAAATATCATTTTTTTTAGATTAGAAAGAGAATTAATAAAAGGAACAGACTATGGCAATGCCAGGTACATGTTGGCTCAATAAGCAAGTGGAAGCTCCCTTCCAACAACCTGAAAGAAATTTCCCTAGAGAGTTTGAGAAAAATAGGCCCCACTGTCCAGCAAATTCACAATCTGAACCGAAATGATGCTCAGATACTGCGAAATGACCCAGTGTGGGAGAGTCCTGGCACTTCCTAGCAGAGTTAGTGAAAGTGGGTAAGCAGTGCCAATTTATAAAGGCTTTGTTTAGGCTTCTTGAGCAGGAGGTTAGAAATCCATGCAGGTCCCCCTGCCCACACCCACTTTAATTTTTCTCTATATTTTTATTCTTTTCTTATCTTATTCTTGGTATGCTGTATTTTTGAGTACCCAGGATCTAATGGCCAATTGTGCTTTGCTTTTCACTGGAGCAGTGGGTACCCAAGTCATAGGTCAATCTGGGCACAGGAATGAGAATGTGGCATGGACTTGTGGGACACCCTGAGTGGTAACAGGTCTGCAGATACTGTCTGGTAAGTCAGCAAAGTAGAGAAGAGCAAATGGCACCTTCACTTGAAATTAGTGGTTTGAAATTTGTGATGAGGAGCTAAATTGACATGAGGTGAAACTAGGACAGATCAGGGTGAAAAGTACCAACCTGAAGCCCGCCCCCCCACCTTTTCTATGCCCAGAAGGGTATAGAAGATCTGCCTATGCAACTTGGGCACCTTTCATATACCTTGTCCCAGTTCATGAGCTAAGACTTTCAGAATGAGTGTCATGGCACCATCTGGATAAGTCTATGGTTTACCTGGGTGAGACTGCTGGATAGCAGCACCTGCCAGAATTGCAATCTCATCCCTGGTTATAACAACATATCCATATGGAAGGTAAATTCTGCTTTGAAATTGTCAATGTCCCCCTAATGTTTGCTGCTAGGCAAGAAGAGGGTAGAGCTCATCATATAGATCCCCTAACAACTTTGCTGCTTTGGGTTAGAGCTGAAAATGAACAAATAGTATAATTGTGCTACACAACCGTCTTCCTAGCTGGAGAATTCTAAAATTGAAACCCTAGAAAGAAAGGTGTCTCTCTCTCTCTCTCTTTCTTTTTTTCTTTCATACCAGGGATTAAACCCAGGGGCACGTAACCACTGGGCCTCATCTCCAGCACTTTTTATTCTTTAATTTTGAGACAGGGTCTTGCTAAGTTGCTTAGGCTGCTTTGAACTTGTGATCTTCCTGCTTCAGCCTCCAGAACCTCTGGGATTACAGGTATGTGCCACCTTGCATGGCAGAAGTGTCTCCATTTAAAGAAGAAATCAGAATCGTTTTAAGGTTACTGTTATAGTAGCTGCTCTCTGTAAAGAGATTTCTACTGTCTTCCTTCATTATGTGTTTTTTCAGAGTTCTAATTTTATGTATTTTTTCAACTAATTGGATTCTTTCTCAATACCTTTTTCTTTCTCATTTCCATTCCCTTCATCTTTGTTTCTCTCCTCATTTTATCTTCTGTCTTCCCTCCCTCACCTTTGTTTTTCATTTTCCCTTTTTCTTCTTTATTTTTTGTCCCTTTCCCCAATGCAACTTAGTATTTAGTAAACTATGATTAATGCTTAACATTTCAGCCTATTAAATATATTATCATTAATGCTTACCCTTTCAGCTTATACCATATTCTTTTTCATCCACTTTTATCATTGGTTAACAGATTTGTAGAGATCATTAATAATAAGTTTTTAAATACACATTGATATATGGTTTGCTGTTAAGCTATCACTGTTATTGGCAGTTAATTTTCCCTTTCAAAGTGGTACTGGTGCTTGAACTTAAGACCTTGATTATGCCAACTGGATGTTTTGAAGTTAAGATAAACCCCCAGATCAGGGAAGATTGTAAAGACATAACTTTTTACTAAAAGACTAACATAATAGAAGTGGAACTCATCATCATCATAATAGATATGCAAACAAAACAGAACTTCCCAAAAACATGAGGAAACAAGCCAACAAAATGCCTCCAAAATTTATAACCCTTTAATAACTAAAACACAGTGATACACTTTAGAGATAATGACACCCGTAGGCTAAAAATGAAAGGATGGAAAATGATATTCCATGTAAATGGAGCCTAAAATCAAGAAATATATGAAAACTACTTTTTTCCTCTTTCCACATTTTTTAATTGGTGAATTATAGTGGTACATAATGATGGGATTTGTTGTTACATTTTCATACATGCACACAATATAATAGTATAATCTGGCCAATATCACTCCCCAATACTTCCCCTTCCCTCTCCTCCTCATACCTCCTATTCCCTTTTTTTTTCCTATTTATTTCTCTTTGATTTTCATGAGATCTCTGATCCCCCACCTTTCTTTTCTTTTTTCCTCTATAGCTTCCACATATGAGAGAAAATATGACCCTTGGCTTTGAGTTTGGCTTATTTTGTTTAACATAATTCTCAAGTTCCATCCACTTTCTTGTAAATGACATAATTTCATGTTTTTCTTTCTGACTAAATATATATATATATATATATATATATATATATATATATATATATATAATCTATCTATCTCACATTTTCTTTATCCACTCATCAGTTGATGGACATCTAGGTTGGTTCCATATTTTGCTGACAGCTATTTTCATATATGATAAAGCAGACTTCAAATCAAAGTTAGAGGAGACAATGAAGGTTACTGTATATTGATAAAGGTAAAATGCCAACAAAAAATGTAATGATAGTGAATATTTATGCCTAAAATATTGGTACACCTAATTACATAAAACAAATAGTACTTGACAAAAAGGCTCAGGGATGAAGGATGATTCTACATGCACAAATCAATAAATATATCACATAAATAGAACAAGAAAAAAAATCACATGATCACTTCAAAAGATGCAGACAAAGCCTTTGACAAAATTCAGCAGCCATTCATGTTTAAAAGCCCTGAAGAAACTATGGATAGAAGGAACCTACCTCAACATCATAAAGGTTATATATGATAAACCCCAAATCAACATTATATTGAAGGGTGGGGGGGATGAAAGCATTTCCTGTAAAGTCAAGAACAAGACAAGGATGTCCACTCTCCCCACTCTATTTAATATGGTTATTGAAATTTTAGCCAGATCAAATTTTTTTTCAAATTTTCACTTTTATGAAGGACATAAAATGAATATAAATAATAAAGAAAGAAGTCAAATTATCACTCTTTGAAGATTATATGATCCTCTACTTAGAAGATCCCAAAAGTTCTGCCAGAAGACTTGTAGAACTAATAAATCAATTCAGAAAAGTAGCAGGATACAAAAATCAATATGCAAAAATGAATAGCTTTTCTATACACTGATAAATCTTTGAAAAAGAAATCTGGAAAAGAATTTCATCATAATAATCTCACAAAAATAATGCTAAAGAATAAATCTAACCAAGGAGGTAAAAACTCTCTATAATGAAAATTATATAACACTGAAGAAAGAAATTTTAGAAGACACTAGAAGATGGACCTTCCATGTTCATAAATAGACCTAATTAATATATTTAAAGTGACCATATTACCAAAAACATTATACAGAATGAATGCAATACCCATCAAAATGCCAATGGCATTCTTTGCAGAACAAGAAAAATAGTCTTAAAATTCATATGAAAGAATAAAAGACCCAGAAGAGTGAAAGCGATTTTAAGCAGAGAGAGCAATGCTGGAGGCATGACAGTACCCGATTTTAAATAGTACTGAAGAACTACAGTAACTAAAACAGCATGACAATGGCATAAAAATAGACACAAATACCAATGGAATAGAATAAAATACATGGAGTCAAAACAACACAAATATAGTCACTTGATCCTTGACAAAGCTACCAAAAAACATTTTGAAGGAAAGATGGGATTTTTAACAAATGGTGCTGGGAAAACTGGTATCCTTATGTAGAAGAATGAAACTAGACCTCTATCTCTCACCCTGCACAAAAGTCTACTCAAAACAGATCAAAGACCTAGAGTTAGACCAGAAACTTTGCAACTGCTAAAAGAAAACATAGGGTCAACACTTCAACATATAGGTGCAGGCAACAACTCCCTCAATAGGACTCCCAAAGTCAGGAAATAATACCAAGAATCAATAAGTGGGATGACATCCAATTAAAAAGCTTCTGCTTAAAAAATAAAATAAAATAAAATAAAAAGGTTCTGCTTGGCAAGGGAAATAATAGTATGAAGAAAAGCCTATAGAATGGGACAAAAATCTTTGTGAGTTATTCTTCTGATAGAGGGTTAATATCTAGAATATATAAAGAACTAAATAACTTAAAAGAAACAACTTCCCCAATAACCTAATGGGCAAATGAACTAAACAGACATTTATAAAAACAAGTAGTACAAATGACCAGTGGATATATTAAAAAATGTTCAAAATATTTAGCAATCGGGAAATGCAAATCAAAATTACACTGAGATTTTATTTCAATCTGGTTAGAATGGCAATCATCAAAAATATAAATAATAATGCTGGCAAGGAGAGGGGAAAAGGAACACTTATACACTGTCAATGGGATTGCAAATTAGTACAACCACTATAGAAATTAGTACGGATATTCCTCAAGAGACTAGGAGTGGAAGCACCATATGAACTTCCTATACCATTCCTGATATTATCTAAAATAAAGTAAGCATAGTGTATTGATACATGCATATCCATGTTTATAACAGCACACTTCACAATAGTCAAATCAGAATCAGCCTAGGTTTCTGTCAAAAAAAGAATGAATAAAGAAAATGTGATATATATACACACACACACACACACAATAGAGTTTTATTCCACCTTAAAAAAGAATAAAATTGTGTTATTTGCAGGAAAATGGATGGAATTTGAGAGCATCATATTAAGCAAAATAAGCCAGACTCAGAAATCTGTCAAGGGCCATATATTTACCCTCAATTGTGAAAGTTAGAGAGAAATGGAGGTGGGGTGCAGTGGTGCATACCTGTAATCCCAGCAGCTTGGCAGGCTGAGACAAGTGGATCACAAATTCAAAGCCAGCCTCAGCAATTTAGGGAGGCTCTAAGCAACTTAGTGAGAGCCTGTCTCAAAATAAAAAAAAAAAATCAAAAAAGGGCTGGGAATGGGGCTCAGTTGTTAAGTGCCCCTGCGTTCAATCTTCCTGGTACAATTAAAAAAAAAAGCGTGTGGTGGGAGGGGAGGGGCTCTCTTGGTGCCTTTTGAGCCTGTCTTCTATAAAGGGCTGCAGGGGCTCTGCATCCACCATTGACTGCACAATGGTGCTGGGCTCTTGTGGATTTCAAGGCAAGGGGCCTCTGCACACTAGATAGCTGAACTTGTGCCACAGAGCTCTTCCTGGGCAGATTTGAGAAGAACCTAGCAAAGGTGAACTTAATGAAATCAATCAATTTGTGAGACCTAAGGAAAAGTTCTTCACTGAAGAGAGTATCTGTGGTTTTCTTTGTCATCACCAATTCCTGTTGTTGCCTGGGTCTTTTCAGCACCAAGTCCAAGTGGCTGAAGCAGATCATCAGCTTGGATGGATCCATCACCTTGACCATGATAGCACAGTGGGCTATCAGTCTCAAGGTCAATTGACTGGAGATTCCATCTGGTCCTTCCTGGAGGAGGAAGGAAGCCTGCTTATTTTTATAAGTTGGGAAGTCCTTTTTGAAAATGCCAGAATCCCCATTCCAAATGTCCTTGGAGAAGTTGTGATCAGGTTCAAGGGTGTACAGCTGCTCCCACAAGAGTCTCCACCCCCAAAATTCAAGCTACTCTGTAGGAGGAGAGATGTACACAGAGGCTCATATTCTCTAGGAACTCTTAAGAGGCAAAGTACCTGGTGTCAGTCTCATGCAAGTCATAAATGCAGGATGAGGAAAAGATATTGCAGTGATTGAGGACATATTACCCTGTCAAGTTTCCTAAGGGGAGATATGACAAAATGACATTCTAATATGGTAACTGTGCCTATGGAAGATAAATGGAGAAGAGGTACAAAGATGTTTAATTTAACATCCAGGTATCTGGTGATTATTCTCTGCTCTCCTGTCAAATATATAAAAATGCATACATATATAAAATTTTTCATTTTTTAATATTATTTTGAGACAGCATCTCTTTTACAGAGGGTCTCACTATGATGCTGAGACTGGCTTCAAATTTGTGATCCTCCTGCCTTAGCCTCTTGAGTACCTGGGGTTACAGGCATGTGCCACCACACCTGGCTTATTATTCACCTTTTATAAAGGATGCTATAGGTGGAAGTGGTGGCAAAAGTTCAAGGTCAATCTCAGCAATTTAGCAAGATGCTATCTTAACAGTAAAAATAAAAACGACTGGGGATACATCTCAGTGGCAAAGCAATGCTAGGTTCAAACCCTACTAACAAAAGAAAAGAATATGCTGCCATTTAAAATAACATGGATGAAGGTGAAAGACTTCACAGTAAGTGAAATGATCCCGACATAGAAAAAAAAATACATTGCATACTCTATGTGTGAAAATCTGGAAAAAAATGTTGAATGTATTGAGAACAGTGGTTACTAGAGGATGATAGTTAATAATACTATATCATATACTAGAAATTACAAAGAGTAGAATTTGAGGTATTATTATTGCAGAATGAGTATTATGTGACATGATGGATATTATTAACACATATCTACTGTAAATATTATGAGATTTGGTATGATATTTTCATATATACATACATATGCACTGATAATATCCAATCAACCTTCTTCCACCCTTGATGGCCCAGAACCCTTCCCAGCCAGAATCAATACTCTAGTTTCACATCAATTTTATTTTAGCTGCCATGTATAATAGACAACATGTGTTACTTTTCTTTCTGTGTCTCTTTTTTTCTCTTAGCATTACACCATCAGCTCCATTTATTTTTCTGAAAATTATAGGATCTCATTTTTGTTATGGCTGGATAATAAAACACCATTGTGAATACATAACATATCACTTACCTATGGAACTAATTTTTCTCTTTTTATATATTGCTAAATATACTATTACACAACTTAAATTTATGCAACAAAATACTTTAGCCATTTTGGGGGTGTACTGGGAATTGAACTCAGGGGTACTCGACCACTGAGCCATATCTCCAGTCCTATTTTGTATTTTATTTAGAAACAGGGTCTCACTGAGTTGCATAGCACCTCGCTGTTGCTAAGGGTGGCTTTGAACTCACGACCCTTCTGTCTTAGCCTCCTGAGCTGCTGGGATTACAGCCATGCACCACTGTGCCCAGCTTGCATGCATTCTTTCAGATTATATTATTGTGTGGATATCAAAATTATAATGCACACAAATCCATTCACTGACAAAATTCACTTGTTCACAGCATAAATATTTTAACAAAAATAATAATAGCCAAAAAGTGGAAACAGCTAGGCTCGGTATCACATGCCTGTAATCCCAACAGTTTAGGAGTCTGAGGCCAGTGGTCATGAGTTCAAACCTAGCCTTAGCCACTTAGCAAGGCCCTATCTCTAAAAAAAATAAATAAATGAAGGGCTGGGGGTGTGGTCAGTGGTTAAGCACCCATGAAAATTCCCAGTACCAAAAAAAAAAAAAAGAAGAAGAAGAAGAAGAAGAGGAAACAAACTAACGTCCAATAAATGGGCAGAAGAAAAGAAGTACTGATTGATGCTTTAACATAAATGAGCCTTGAAAACATTACGCTAAATGAAAGATGACAGACAACAAAGGCCACATGTTTTATGATTCTACTCACATGGAATGTTCAGAAGTGGCAAGTCCATAGAGACAAAGTAGAGTAATGCTTGCTAGGGATTGAGAAAGGAAGGAAAAAGCATTACTGCTAATGGGTACAGGTTTTTTCCTAAGGTGATGACAATATTCTAAGATTGATTGTAATGATATAACTCAATATATTGTTAAAACTTTGAATTATAGAACTTACATGGATGACTCTATGAATATGCACTGCATCACAGTACAGTGACAATATGAAAAATAATGTTATATGCTTTTTCAAAAAAAAGATATTCATAACTATAAATTTTCATTGAAACAATACTTCTGCTGAATTCCATTAGTTTTGGCATATTGTGTTTTTGCTTTCATTCATCTCAACATGTTTTAAAATTTCTCTTGTGTCTTTTTCGTTGACCCAGTGGTTATTTCAGACTGTGTTGCTTAATTTTCACATAGTTTATATTTGGCAAATTTCCTTCTGTTACTGATTTCCAGTTTTATTCTGTTGTGGTCAGAGGACATAGTATGGTTTCAATCTCTTTAAGTTTAAAAATTGAGGCTCGTTTTGTGTCCCAATTTTTGGTCCATCCTGGAATCTTTCATATGCCCTTGAAAAGAATATGTAGCTTCCTGTTTGGGTTTGATTATTTTATAGATGTCTATTATGTCTATTTGTTTTATGATGTTTGTGTTAGTCAGCTTTTCATCCCACTGTGATAAATTCCTGAGAAAAACAATATAGAGGAGGAAAGATCTATTTTTTGGCTCATGGTTTCAGTCTATAGTAAGCTGGCTCCAAGGCAGAAACATCATGTTGGAATGGCATGGCATAGGAAATCTGCTCAGCTTGTGGCAGCCAAGAAACAGAGGGATGAGGAGCCAAGGATAAGATATGTTCCTAGGAGCATGCCCCCAGTGACCTACTTCCTCCAAGCATGCTCCAGCTACTAGTAGTTTTTACTACCTTTCAGTAATCCATTCAGCAATCAAAGGATTAATCTATTGATGAGGTTAAAGCCTCATGATCCAATCAATTCTCAAAAACCTCTGAATATTGCTGCCTGTGGAATAAACCTTCAACACATGACCTTCTGAGGAACATTCCAGATCCAAATCATAACATTCTCCTCCATACTCCAAAAGCTCATGTCCATCTCATAATGCAAAATACAGTCCATCTCCAAGAGTCCCTGCAGTCTTAATAGTTCCAGCATTGCTCAAAAGTCTCCTCTGAGACTCAGGTTACTTTAAGTTCTGAGTCCTGGTAATTATCAAAAAGCAAATTATATGCTTCCAAACGTATAATGGCCTGGGGCAAACATTCTAATTACAGAAGGGAGGAATAGTGGTATAGAAAGGAATGATGGACCAAAGCAAGATTGAAATACATCAGGGTAAACATTAAGTCCTATGGCCACATGTCCAGCATCCAAGGCACATGATGGCAGGATGTGGGTCCTAAAGGGCTTGGAAAGTCCCACCCCTATGGCCTTTTGGGTTGCAGTCCACATGTCCTCTTTCTTGGGATGACTACTTGCTGCCCACAGCTTTCTTCAGATGTTTCCACATTCCTGGCATCTCTAACTTCTTGGGGGGTCTCCAATGCAATTTTGGCTTCACTCTCATTGTTTTACACATCACCCTCTCAGGGGCTGCTTGCAGGTATTCTAACCCTGGGACATGCTGCCTGGCCTAGAATACCTTCCTTTAAAATCTTGATGGAAGCCTCCCTGATCCTTGACTCTTGTGTTCCTCATGCCTGCAAAATCAGTGCCATGTTGATGATGCCAAGGCCTGCCACCAGCAGAGCAATAACTGGGCCCTCTTGGACTATGGCTGCAGTGGCCTCAGAGTGCCTGGGGACCTGAGCATGGTAAAATGAATCCTGGGGAGGCAGCTTCCTAGGCAGTCCTATGGGAGCAAGGCACTTCAACATTTTTTTTTTCAAAATAAAAATCTTTTAAACAAGTTCTCACCTTTATACCTTTGTGTCTGAGATGGGTGGGGTCTTGCTTACTCCTGAGATGCCCTTAAGCCCTATTTCCTATTTCTTAGTGCAAAGTGCTCATTTCTGTTTAATGGTGCTAATCTCCTCAGCTACCACACTCTTTCCTTGGCCCCAATTTTAGTGCAGTTTTTGGGCCAATCTGCAGAAAAGCAGCTTCAAATCTTTCTTCTATGCTTTTTACTCATGATTATCACTGCCACAGTCTGGCTGGGTACAAATCACGAGCCACTCAAGCAGGAACAAACTTTATTTCTGAACTCCCACAGCATTCCACGCACACTCCCCGGGAACTCTCCCAAACACCACTCACGCGGCTTCTCCAGGAACACACCACACACCAACCGGAACTCCCTCCCCGGGGCTGCGAGCACACTCACTCTCAGAACCCCTCGAGAACTCAACGGGAACTCCAAAGTAGCGGGTGCACAAGGCAGCAAGAGCCATCCTATTACCAGACAGTAAAGGTCTAATATACAATTGAATACACAACCTGTTTCAATCCAACATCATCTTAATGGCTCGCCTCTCAACCACACTTCTGGTAAAATGCCAGGGGCCATTCTGACTTGGCTGTGGCTCTCAGCATCTCCCCCCTTCTGTTTAATTAAACACCAAGCATGTGGCTTAGGGACCATGCCTGTCTTAGGTTGTCCAATACTACATATGGTCCTTACCCATCATTGGATGATCTGACCTCAAGGCGTCAGCCTCCTGTCTTAGGTTGGTACCATTGCAATTGGATCTTACCCGTCATTGACTACCGGTCCAGCATACAGCCATACTTGTGGATAGGCCTTTGCACCAGTGTGTGGGGGGTGAGGTTCTTTGCCTCACCTCTGTTGGCCCCCAAATTTGGCCTTGGTGCCAGTGGGGGGTGAGGTTCTTTGCCTCACCTCTGTTGGCCCCCAAATTTGGCCTTGGTGCCAGTGGGGGGGTGAGGTTCTTTGCCTCACCTCTGTTGGCCCCCAAATTTTAGACCATCACTAGCAGAAGGGAGGAGGATGCAAAATGCCACGACACCAAGCCAAATGACGGATCTTTTTGGAAAAATTGTACCACTGATGACACCATCAGCAAAGATACCCCAGCACTACCACAATTCGCTGCACCAACAGATAGTTCTAATGCATACAAGTGATACATAGTCCAGGCAAGTTCTGCAAGCAGTTTAAAACAGAGGAATCCATCAATATGTCCATTTCCTCCCAAAGTAAATCGACTCCTTGATTGAGCATCACTTGTTGAGTTATTGTTCATTGATGCATCAGTTTATACAGCTTACTGTGATAGCTATCGAAGAAGCTGTAGTTTGGTTTTATCTTTTCACCGGCACTGGGATGAATATAGGAATTCTGGCAATGATGGCTAAAAAAAAAAAAAAAAAATTATGTAACATTCCAGCAGGCACTAAAAGAAAGCAATTTTCTAAACAATTTACATTATCCTGAAGAGAAATATTAAATATAATGAAAAGGAAAGGTGAAAGTAAACAAACAGATCTGTTAACCTCCTTTTTTTGTTCACATATTAAAACAATCCTCAACAACTGTTTATCCAATTTAAATTAAACCATTTAAATCACGTGAATAAAAAGAAATTTGGATCCATTTCTTCATGAGCACTCCTCATATATGATATATGGACATATGCACATACAGACATACAGCACAAAACAGAAGTGTGTACACATAACATACAACACATAAGACAATAGTAAAGGTCTTGTAGCTTTACACAGGTGAACTTTCCATTGCAATGTTTAAAAACTCCACAGTCAAAAAATAGAACTGAACAGAAAAACATTAACCTAGGTCTGTATGAGCTCAAAAAATAAAATAGAACTTCATGATGTGGGAAAAGGCAATAATAAAATAGATATTGAAAAAAGCATCCTGGTTACCACCTGGGTTTGACTCTTCTTTGGATATCCCATCCTTCTTCCTGTAACTTGCATATGGGTCTGAAGGTAATTCCACAAGCAAGCCCCAAGGTTTTTTACATTTGAAATAGGCTTTAATGGTGTTCATTATTCATTAGCCTCCAGGTGTGGGAGAATCACTGTCGCAGATTTAAGAATAGCCAAGCTGGAGTTCTGGATATCAGCTGTTATGGATTTGAATCAAATCATCTTCTTTTTGGTCTGTAGAAATCGCTTTGGTTAGTCTCTCTGGAATCCAAATCGGCTGCTGTTCTCCCTGTGGAAACACACAAACAGAACCCCGATTCCAGACAATCACTGGGTCAGGACCTTTCCATTGTCCTCTTAGAATATCCTTCCAAAGTACCTTGGGCTTATGTACCTTGGGCTTTTGGACACATATGCCTTTCTGCAGCACTAAGCCCTGATGAATCCAAATTTTAAAAGTTTAGAGTAAAAAGGGTTATTTTAAGTTTATCTTTGGGGGATATATACCCCTTTCCAATTCCCTCTTTTTGCTTTAATAAGTACATTTTAATAGTTTGATGAGCTCTTTCAACTGTGCCTTGTCCCTGTGGATTGTATGGGATTCCTGTTATATGAGTAATGCCAAATGATGAGCAAAATTGCTTAAAAGAGGTAGAAGTATAGCCAGGGGCATTATCTGTTTTTAACTGTTTTGGAACTCCCACAGTGGCAAAATTTTGTAAGCAATGAGCTATAATATCTTTAGTTTTTTTCTCTGGCATGAAGGCATCTTAACCACCTTCAATTTAACCTTTTAAAGCCTTCCAATTATCATCTATACTGTACTTTTAAATGACTTTTCACCACCTACAGCTTCACTCTTTTAAACGAGGCTTAGATTCTGTTTAAATCACTTTAATGTTAGTTTACACGGCTGCCCTTCAACTAAAGGCTTTTATTAAGGACTCCGTAATCCTCTTTAGACAACTTCTTTAAATCTTTTTTTTTCTCTATTAAGAAACTTTGTCTCAATCTGCCATGTACAAACACCTTTTTTTCTTTCTTACTTTCTATAGCTTTTAAAGTAAGCCTAGTTTCCTCAAAATCTTTTTAAATGGCATTAAATTACTTTAAGAATTTAACGCTAAGCAATATTTTAGAGAGCTATTCCCTATTTATGTCTGATAAAGTTATCCTAGTCGCTATCTTTTCCTTTTAGATTGAAAAACTTATCTGCCGCTTTCTCAAGCTGGGCTGCCGCCTCCTTCCTCTAACAATTTACTTAACACTCTTTTGGTTTGTTTTTTACTAATTTCTGATCCCATATTTCTGCTACAAGGGTAACGCAACCCAACAATATAACACAAAACAAAACCGAAACAGAATGAAACAAAAATGGAACAAAAAATCGTTGTATCAATTTTCCTATTTTCTTGAAATGTATATTCATTGTCTATCTTTATCTCTTCCTCAGGGCTGAACAACTTCAAACCTTGAGCCAACCATTTTTCCCAGTTTGCCTGAGAAAGTTCTAGGGACAGGCAGCTCCAAGCTTCAGGCGTTCCCCACATGGGCCACCAAATGCCGCAGTCTGGCTGGGCAAAAATCACTGAGGCACCACAAAGCACTTGTATGTTCAAACAGGAAACTTTATTGCCTGAACTCCACAGCATTCCACGCACACTCCCTGGGAACTCTCCCGAATGCCACCCACGTGGCTCCTCCAGGAACACACCACACACCAACCGGAACTCCCTCCCCCGGGCTGCGAGCACACTCACTCTCAGAACCCCTCGGGAACTCCAAAGTAGCGGGTGCACAAGGCAGCAAGAGCCATCCTATTACCAGACAGTAAAGGTCTAATATACAATTGAATACACAACCTGTTTCAATCCAACATCATCTTAATGGCTCGCCTCTCAACCATACTTCTGGTAAAATGCCAGGGGCCATTCCGACTCGGCTGAGGCTCTCAGCAATCACAGTAAACCTGACTGAAGGTAGCCATCAATACCTATGAAACCAGCTGATTGCTGTACTGCCTTGATATTTCCTCTGCCAGGTGGAGTGTTCTGTCATGTTTAAATCCATCATTGCATAGTCTTAGGGCATAGACAAAATGAAGACAAACACTTTGCCAGAATATAACACAAATGGCCTCTTGTCCAATTCCTAATAGAGTCCTTGTTCCCATCTAAAAATCCTATGAGTACAGTATTTGCTATTTACATTCCTATCACCATTCTGGTCTTCTAAAATCATGCCAGAATTGCCCATTAAGTTCTGTTTCCAACATTCTCTGGCTTATCTAGCCTGCATCTCTAAACTTTTCTAAATTCCTCCTTTAAAACATTTCCAAAGTCTTCTGAACTACATGGTCAGGTACAGTCACAGCACTATAACTTATCTGTATCCATATCTGTGTTTGTGAGCTTTTTGTTGCTATGACAAATACCCAAGAAAAACAACATAAAGGAGGAAAGATGTATTTTGCCCCATGGTTTCAGAGATTTCACTCAATGATCAGGGGCTCCATTTCTTGGGGCCTGAGGTAAGGCATGATATAGTGAAGGAGCATGGTAGAAGAAAGCTACTCAGCTTATGGCAGCTGGGAAGCAGAGAAAGGAAGCAGCCATGCATATGCTCCATGGGCATGTTCCCAGAGACCTATTTCTTCCAACCATGCCCCACCTGCCTATAGTTTCCACCACCTCCCAGTAGGTCATTCAGCTATCAGTGATGTCAGCGTTCTTATCAGTTCCCAAAAGCCCCACCTCTAGACATTGCTAAAATGGGGAACAAGCCTTCAACACATGAACTTGTGGAAGACATTCCAGATCCAAATTGTAACAGTGTTGTTCAAGTCTTATATTTCCTTCCTGATATTTTGGTAAGTTCTTCTATTATTAAAAATGGGATAATGGAGTCACCATCTATTATGTAGAATTTCTATATCTCCCCATTGTCTGTCCATTTATGCAAGTATTTTGGGACTTTGCTGTTAGATGCATATATGTTTATAACTGATATATCTTATTGATAGATTACCATTTTAAACATTATATAATATCTTCTGTTTATAACTGATATTTTATAGATAGAACAAACATTTTAAACCTCCTTTTCTCAAACAATTTTTGTCTTAAAGCCTGCTTTATTTGTAAAGCTACTATAGATCTCAATTGATTATTTACTTGGAATACTAACCTTTTCCACCCATTTACTTTAGACATATTTGTGTCTTTGGGTCTAAAATGAGTCTCTTGTAGACACAATATATTTGGATGATGTTTTTTTCCAGTTATCTATCCTTCTGATCTTTGCCTTTTAAAATTCATTCACATTTAATATATTTACTGATAGGGAACAACTTCTGACATTTTGCTATTTGAATTTTAATATATCATGTCTTCTCCCCATTTTCTTTATTACTGACTTTTTTGTTTCATTATTTTTTTATATTATACAATGTTGATTCCCTTCTCAATTCCATATATATATATATATATATATATATATATATATATATATAAAATTATAAATTTTCTTAATAGTTCCCCTGGGGATTACAATTATAATGTTAATTATAACAATATAGTCCAAAGTAATACCAACTTTATTTGAAAAACCTACCAAAACATTTGCTCTAATGTAGCTCCACCCCTGCAACATTGTTATTTTCATAAATTTCATATTTATATATTATATACCCATATATTATATTATATACCCATATATTTTTATACAGTAGTTTTAAAAGTCATATGTTAAAGAGTTACATTCGAAAAATAAACTAATACTGTCTTTTGTGTTATCCTATATAGTTACCTTTACCATGTGCTTTATTTTTTGGCTTGGATTCCAGTCCAATATAGGCTGGAAGTTTCCCTTTTGTATTTCTACTAGGGAAGGTCCAGTTCATAGGAAGAATGTTTAGTCCAAAAAGAATACAAATACCATCTGAGATCAGGGTTGACCAGATAAAGATGGGAGTGAATTTCCACACAAGTGCTCAAGGATGTCATGGCTCAATCACTTGGTTTTTTTGATGACAGGGATTCTCAGTTCGTCTGCTCAGGATGAGGAGGGAAGTGTGCAGACAGCATGACTGACCCAATAGGAGGTTTGAAGTAGTAACCAAAAATACAAGAGATGGAGCTGAGACTAGAGCAGTCTTCCTACAATCATCTATTTGACTTTGACACTTGCCTAGGAATTCATTCCGCTGTGTAGGATATTTTCCTTTCCGAGTTCCTATGAACAAAGCGGATATTGGCTCACTGCAGTTCCTACCTCAGCTACCTTGCCTGTTCTCCCAGTAGGTGGTGCTGTGCCGAGGGAGGTTGGTCCCAGCAAACCTTGCGGCATGAGTCAGAACTTCTCTCTGTGACACTTCACGTCCTGCAGCGCAGAGGTTGATGTGGTGGTGAGAGGATCAGCTTTCTTCTTCGTGAGGAGACTGAGGAGGTTGAGGGAGGAGGAGGCCAGGACTGAACAAATACTGAAATAGCACTGAGCGAGGACTGTGGGGAGAGAGTTGGTGGCTGCAGACTGCCCGGGCTGCAGCGGAAGTAGCAGCCGCGAAGCCGTCGCTCTACTTCCTAGGCCGCAGCAGCCATGGCGGTGGAATTTGGCGACCACGCCAGTGGCTTTCGCCATAACGAGGTGGTCCGGTTCATTAATAATGAAGTTCTCATGAACGGTGGTGGCCCGGAGTTCTACATGGCCTTTCGCTGTCGTCCCTGGAACGAGGTGGAGGACCGGCTTCGCACTGTGGTGGTGGACCCGCAGGTGCCTCGTGCCCTCAAGAGGGCGTGCACCTGGAGCGCCCTGGCCCTGGGCGTGCGAGTGGTGGCCAGGCAGCGGGAGCAGCAGGGGCGTCGGGTCCGTAGGCTGCAGGATCAGGTGGAGGAGCGCGAGGCGGCTTGCTGGGCGCTGGCTTCCGAGTTGCAGCGGCTGCGTCAGGAGCGGGATGAGGTGGTTACACAGTTGCTCTTCACCGGATCTGCCTTGCAACAGGCAGTGAATGAAAGTGATATGCTGCGTGGGAGGCTGTTCCAGGTTGAAGGGGTGGCACAGGTTGCCCCCCCCAGCCCATGATATAGTCCCTAGTCTGAGAGCCGATCAACCAGGGCCTGCAGTTTGGCCCCAGAATGCAGAGCAGCAGCGAGAAGTGGGAACCGTAGGGAGAAATGACAGGCTGTATTTCGAGGCCCCAACACCAGCCCCGACAGCTGTCCTTTATATGCCAGGACCCCCGACTCCTTGGGCCTCGCCTGTGCAACCCCCTGTGCAAGTCCCGGTGCCACAGTCAGTCCCATTCCCACCACCATTACCAGTGGGATTCCCATACTTGCCACCTCCACCACCTGCAGGAGTCATGGAAGCAGAAGCAGGAGTAGTCCCACTTCAGATGCCACCTGTGGGGTTCTGTCCACCTGGCTCCTGGGTTGCAGGGAACTTCCAGAATGAGACAGTCCCTCTGTGGGACCAGAGATACTATGTCCAGGCTGAAGGTCCTGCGAACCTTCAGGGGTCTGTCCTAGGGGACAACAGAAGCGTCAGCCAGGAAGGTCTAGAGAAACCCCAGGTGATGGCTCCCCTAGTCAACATGGGGAACTGTGGCCAAGAAGTAGTTCCACAGAGGTCCCAGGGAATGCTCCCCCCTGAGGACAGTGTGTGTCATATCCAACAGGAAGAACCAGAGCAGTCTCAAGGGATGACTTCCCTAGTTGACATAGGGAGTCACATGAAGGAAGAAGGTCCAGAAATACCCCAGGGGATGGTCTCCCTGGGAGACACAGGGACCCATAGCGAAGAAGAAGGTCTACAGAGTGTTTAGGAGATGGTCTCCCTGGTTGACCTGGGTAACCACAGCCAGGAAGAGAGTCCACAGATGCCCCAGGTAACACACCTACTTGAAGAAAGTGGGCACCATAGCCAAGAAGAAGTTCATCAGAGGCCTGAGGGAATGTATTCCCTGGAGCACAGCAGAAGTCACTGCCAGGAAGAAGGTCTAGAGAGGGCCGAGGGAATGGCACCCCTTGAGTTCAGTGGGATCAACAGCCAGGAAGAAGAACATTTACAGAGAGCTCTGGGGATAACTTTCTCAGGGTTGAACAGAAGTCATGATCTGGAAGAAGGTGCAGAGAGGCCCCAGACAACCCCTGTGTGGGAGAGCTGGAGTCAAGCTGTGAGAGAAAGCCCAAAGAAACAGCAGCCTCAGTGGCAGAAGGCCAAGCAACCACAAGGGAAAAGAACACTAGGTTCCCAGCATCAGGAGAAGTATGCCTCACGCTACAATCAAGAGAATTGGGTCTGCCTATGGTGTAAAGCAATGAATTTTTCATGGTGCACAGCTTGTTACAAATGCAAGAAAGCCTCTGTGCCAGTTGAGGGTGGAGGTGTCAACACAGGACAAACTCACTGATTTCAGGAAGGTAAGTAAGAATGGAAACACTTTAAAGAGAAACCAATTTCCTAAGTCCCCCCGCCACCTTCTGACCAAAAGGTAACTTCACAGAAAATATGATACCAAAATTATTCAGAAAATCAAGTAAAATAACCTATTATCTCATTACTCAGATTAACTACTTTTTACTATTGTGAACACAAATGTAATTATTTATATTATTTCATTCATTTACTTCAACAAAGAGAGGCTATTGAAAAACACTCTTTAAATTGGAAATTTCTCCTAATTGCATTTAAATTTTGCAGGTGGTGGATTCTTGATGGCTGTTATGGAGTGGTTTATACCCTGGAGAATCTGATTATGAAGACTTTCCCCATGCAACCCCTCTTTTCTATTTTCTTCTTAACCCCCTTTTCCTGAAAATGCTATGTATTTGGGAAAAGCCGTATGGTTATAGAGTTATGAGCTATGTTGAATTTTAGAAAGCACTTTTTCTTGAAAACACTCTTGTCCCTTTGGAAACTACTATAGTGTTCATGTTTGATTCTTTTTGGTTCTTAAGTTTTATAGGTGAGGTCCTGTTTTTTTTGTCTTAATCCCACTTTGTTGCTGAAGAAGCTGAATCTTGCCCACTAAAAGATCTCATCAGAGCTGAAAGAAATTACACCT
The DNA here is from genome assembly GCF_047511675.1 of Marmota flaviventris. NCBI lineage: Eukaryota > Metazoa > Chordata > Mammalia > Rodentia > Sciuridae > Marmota > Marmota flaviventris. Next base: position 107,172,167 of record NC_092518.1, read on the forward strand.
TGGTTTTGATGGACCCATACTTTACTGAGACCCCTCACCACTGGAGCTGAAAAGAGAGGAAATCAGTGAAGAAGAGATACTTTGGTACTCTTCAGGTGGACAATGAAAAACTAAATTGCTTTGTTAGCAATTAATTTTTCCACTGGGACAAGGAATTAACTTGGAAGAGTTTGGCAGGGGTTGAACTGTTAAATTCTATATATGATAGCAAATTGATTAATTTCATTTAATTCTAAAAAATGTTATTAACTGGACTACATGGTATTATCTGGTGCCTATAACATAATCTTTTTCTGTTGTTTAAATGATAGGAAAGAGCATAATTTGAGATACAGTGTAAGTCAGGAATATCTTTTTTTGCCTTGCATGTAGTATGGCCTTGGGTAAAACCAATTGAGATAACATTCAGATCATTGTATTCTGGGGGCAAAGTAATTGAGTGACCAAACTACTCATCTCCTTGGTCACAAGGGAGACAAATGAGCAGTGGCAAATACCAGCAAGGTGTCCTCATGAAAGTGTGGACCAACTATTATCCTAGCTGCCCTGCAGCCCACCAGAAAGATTACTGAACTGTCATGAAAAAAGGTAGTGTTTGGGGAATGTTGACTATATATTCTAGCCCTCCCGGCTGCCCCCATCTCAAGTACCTTTCCATCTAATAGTGAATAACAAAATGGATTCCAAAGACAGACATGGGGCAATGCTCTTTGTATGGCCAGTGCTTCTATTAGAAGAACTAATTGGGTTAAAATAGAATGGAATCAGGGCTAGCACTCCAGAGTGCTCTTGGGTCCCTTTTCTTCCACTGGATGTGTTATGCAGGCTCTCTGTTTCCCCAAGGCAGCTTCAAGGCAAGGAGGAGCCAGGATAGAGCCCAGGGGGTGGGAGGTGAGAGGTGAGATCCACTTCCAGTCTGAACAAAAGGTTTCCCAAAGTTCCCTTGGAGTTCCTGCCCACCTCAATGATGTTAATGAGGGGGTTTTCTGATCCTAATTAGCAATAAAGAGTTTGAACTTCTCATATGTATCCTGTGTAGTGTGTATGGTGTGGAGGTGGGATTGGGGGTGGGAGGCAGATTTGCTTAGAGGTGGCAGATTAAATCCTTTTCTCTATCGCAGTGAGATGAAGGGAATTTCAATCTCATTCCCTATTGGAGGACTCCTTCTTTTCTCTTCTTTCCATTCATTCAAGAATTGGAGGTACCTCTTTGGTGCCTTCACTATCCAGGTCCACATGGTCCCTTGAAGGTGGGCATGTCTGCTGTTCTAAGGCTGGTGGGACATGCAGAAAGGGGGCTTAGGTAGGAGGGTGCTTCTGCCTAGGCTAGAGTCCTAAAGCTTCCCTCCATGTATGGAGAAGCCGTTTCCCTTAAGTCTTGTCTCCTCCAGGCCCCCTGATGTCCTATGAGCAGAAATTTTCCTCCTGCCTTTCTGCTCTCCAAGGTACTGTCCCCTCCTACACAATATCTTCAAGGTGCTCATGATTCTGGGAAGTAGCCATGCTGTAGGCTGTTCAGAACAAATATTCCATGAGGTTAAGGGGAATGGAGGCTGGTTACCTGCTTGACTTAGGGACAGGAATGGGAACAGAGAACAAAAGTGACCTTGCCTCACTAGAATTTTCACTTTCCTAAGAGCTAATGATTATGGGGGGAGAGCTTTGTTATTGGAAGGGGAGCATTGGAGTGGAAGGGATTCAATATGGACATCAAACCTAAAGTTAATGATTTATTGGGGTGCCTTGGTTACTTGGGAGGGGAGTATTAGAGAGGAAGGGATTCATCACGGACATCAAACCCAAAGCTATGTTGCCTGTGTTGAGGCAGACTTTGTGATATTCATGTTTGCTGATAGTTCCTTGAAATTTTTGGAATATAGGACACAGATGAGACTTGGGAATGTTCCAGCATAATCTATTTTCATGTACCAGCAGGTCATTCTAGATCTCACTATAATTGCTGCTTTTATGGCTTCAAAACAGACTCTGCTATTCATTGGCACACATTTAGGTCTATATGAAAATAGATTCCCTCTATGCATAGCTTTTATGTATTTTAATATGATTATACAGTCTTCCAGGGCTGACCTTTTTCAAAGCAACCTGAATTCATTGAGGCTGCCAAATCACTATTTTCTTTTAGTCTGGGTACACAAAAGAAAGGGCAGCAGGTGTCTATGACAAGAGCGTGGGCTTTGAAGCCAGAAAGACCTGAGTTCAGAAACTTGCTCCATTACTCACTAGCCATGTGACCTCAAAGAAATTACTAAATTTCTCTGGGCTCCAACAAATTTTAGTTCCCATTCCCTACCATTGGAGTTCTGATCTTGATGCTAGGGTAATGAGTATAGGTTTTATTAGGGGCTAATGGTGAGAGCTACCATTGAGTGCTAACTGTGTGCCAGACTCTCTAAGCATATTATGCCTTTTGTTGACTGTAGTTATGATAAGTATCTATATTAATATTTCTTCAAAATGGGCATTATCATACCATTTTACAAATGTGTTAAGTCAATACCCAAATTTGGTGATTGGTGAAGCCTGGCTTCAAAATGAAATTTGACCGGCTCCATATGTCTGTATTTGTAGGGCATAATGTAGCATGTGGGGCATGTTGCATCAGAAAGGAGGAAACCTAACCTGTTATCCGCTTCCTGGTCCTGGGGCCACATGTGGCTAAGATAGCGCCTGGCGATCAGCCAGAAGGCATTGCGGTGAGGAAAAATCAGACTACCTCTGGGATAGGCTCATAACCCTTCTGCCCTCGTGGATAGCTGGAGTCTCCTATTACTGCCTGTAGGATGGGTATACACGTGAACTCGCCCCACCCTGCTGACCTTTACCCTGATTGGCTCCTGTGCCTTATATTAGCTGTGTGTGTGTTTATTCAATAAACTGAGATCCAGCTTTGACTGGTCTCCCTGATTGTCCTCTGGCGGGGGAGGGCTGGGTTTGGGCGGTCAGTGGGCCTTTCCTTTCTTGGTTGTCCTGGTCAGGGCGTGCTCTCTCCCAATCTCTCCTGCAGGTCAGGAGGGAAGGGGCGGGGAGCTAAAAACCCCGACATGTATTCTTCCCATTATATCATATCACACTATCTTAACCTTTTACCCATTTTGAGTAATATCTCCAAATTTTAGGATGTGAGACTATCTAGGCTGCCAGTGAGTAGGACCATTTATAATCTTAATCATGAGGACTCCCCACGTTTCCTCATTGACTAATGTTTATTTTTTTATATTTAATAAAAATATTCAGAAACACATTGAAATAAGTATAGGAAGTGTTGCTGCACTAGGTATCTATAACCCAGAATACCTCATACAATTCTTTGAGTATAACGCCCTATTTTGTTCACTGTTGGAAGCGTTCTCTTCAATGGACCTAGGAATTCCTCCAGTCAATTAAATTCTGACCTGTCTGGTCTAACTTCTCTGGGGTATAAAGCAATTGTTGATAAACATTTTGTCATCCCAAGTGTCAATTTTAGAGGTAAACAATGCCCTTAAGATCTTTTTTTTTATTACTTTGCAGATCAGGTAAACAGCAAGTATTCAGGACAGTGTTGTTATCAGTTGGGTAATGTACTCTGTGGAAGTAATTGTTATTGCCTTCAATGAACTTGTGTTCCATTAGAAAAAAATAAGGTAAGTATTCAACAGACTGTAGTTTTCAGCCTTTTCCTCAATTGTTAACATCATCTTTTGGCCTGTAGATGTCATTTTTTTGAAAGATTCTATATAGCAAAGGGCATCAATTAGTAAATGATTATTTTCTCATTTAAAATTAAGAATGCCTCTATAAATGTCCCTCTCACAGTCAATATACTTCTAACAAGAAACAGTCTTTTACCATTTGAGTATACGATTTTTGTGATGATTCATTGAATTGTGTTATTACTATTATTGTTACATGCAGCTGAATCACAGGCAAATGGACCATTTTTGTAGGCTCTTTGTAAGAGTGAAACTACCTCAGAATCCATTCAATACTACCATCTTTTTTTGAGAGAGAGAGAGAGAGAGAATTTTTTAAATATTTACTTTTTAGTTTTCGGTGGACACAACATCCTTATTTTATTTTTATGTGGTGCTGAGGATCGAACCCAGCACCCCGCGCATGCCAGGCGAGCGTGCTACCGCTTGAGCCACATCCCCAGCCCATCTTAAAAGTCTACCTACTGTCTTGAGAGGCTGAGGCAGAAGGATTGTAAGTTCAAAACTAGCATCAGCAACTTAGGGAAGCCCTAAGCAACTTAGCGAGACTCTGTCTCTAAATAAAAACTTAAAAAAGGGCTGGGGATGTGGCTGAGTGGTTAAACACCTCTGGGGTAATCCCTGGGACCAAAAAAAAAGTTTATAAATTTTGGGAACACAAGTTATGAGAAACCTCTGTAAATGCATACTAAATCCTAGTATTTGCTAAAGGATTTTAGAAGTATCCAAAGTCAGTATGTACCATTTTGGGTTGTAAAGCTTCCATGGTAGCTAGATGGTTTCAAATTGTGCCCCCAGTGAACCACAAAATTGCTAAGAAAGTTGGCTTTGCTTTACTTCAAAGTAACGTGCAGTATTATAGCTTCACTTGAGACATTGTCCAGGTCTTTGATTTTTATGTCTATATCTACTATTTTAGGCTTTATTCTTCATTCTGCACTACATTACTAAAATTATTGCACACAAGGCAGAAACCTATGATTACTTTTATGGTAAGCAGCATTAAACCATATCCTAGTGTTTATTAAATGATGACAAAGCACTCTCTCAGGGTTTTGTCTATAAGTAAAAGTTTTAGGGGATTTAATATCATTTATTTTTTGCTTGATATATATTTATTTTGATTATTTTGATGAACAACATTGGCTCCAGAAAAGGAGTGAGAAAATATTGAAAATTTCATACTATTATTACTAAAATTCCCAAAATTGCATAGTTTTGAAATTTTAGAATATAGTTGACCTGCTTTGTAAAAGACTCATACTAGTGAATTCCCAATTGATCAAAGATTCTAGCATTTTTTCATGAAATCCTTATTACTGAGAAGGAAAAGAAAAACACTGCCAATGTTGCCTTATGTAACTACACAATGCATTTAAAAATCTACCATTAGCTATTTTGTTTACCAGATGATAATAGTTAATTTGTATTTTCAAACCTGTTTAGGGGATGTTTACAGTCCATTTCATTTTATTCCTTTTCCAAATTTTGGTGTTTGTGATGTATAGACCAAAGTAATAATTCATGTTTTAAAACATCAAAAGTTTTTTTTTATAAATGTTTAGACAAAAATACATTGACAAAATAACAGTCTTTTGGACTTAATCTTGTAGATTAAGTACCAGTGGTGGAACTTTATTTTTGAGCTTCCAAAAAAAAAAAAATGTACCTGATGAAACATGGAGTATAATTCAACTTTCAGAACAGATTTTTAGATGGCAAGTTGGAGCCTCATTTATATAGAAGTGATATTTGCTTGTGATGATGTCATACTCTGAGGGCCCCCACCCAGGGTCAAGGGAGGCAGAAAGATGATTCAGTCACAATCCAAAGGTACCTGGATTGATAAGGCCAAAAGAGCTACATGATGATTTATTTCTCTGTCAAGCATTGAGGTTTGGAATGTGAAGAATTGTTTCTACCAAAGTGAGGCAGACCACGGGGTAACTGTTGTTAAATGATAAATGTCAAAATAGTCAATGTCAGAAATGATGTAAAGGAGGCAAATTAGAAGCTTCTCTACTTGCAGAAAGTTCTCACTATAAGGGAAAGAGGAAGGGGAAAGGGAGGGTGCTAACTAGATTCCAGATACTGTGCTAAGATCTAGGCTAAGATCTTCCAGGGGTTTACAAACTGTAGAAAGAATAGTCTAAAGTATCTGTTAGGTTCAAGGGACATCGTATACTCACTTTCATTTATCCTCAAGGGAAAGGTAAGAAAAAACGGCTAAGGAATTGCCTTCATTTGGTCTAGAAAGGAACAAAAAGAACAGTGGGTCAATAAGACATTTGTATATCCATGTTGTCCCAGAATATAAGATGCCTAGATCACTTAATTTTTTTTTTAAGAAATGGAGTCTTGGTTTTTTGCCCAGGCTGACACCAAACTTCAGGGCTCAAGCAATCCTCCTGAGTAGGTGGGACTACAGGTGCATGCCACTGTACCTGTCTAGATCACTTTAAAAACAAACCCAAAATTATTCAGTGTTCTGTGACCTTGAATAGATAAACTGATGATCTAGATTCTAGGCTTATAAGTCTGGAAAACAGACCTCGACACTCAAGAACTTTCCACGACATAGTAACAAATGAGATCCAGGCCAAAACAGTGTGTCTGATCTAATAACCCATATCAGATGTGTTGTGTTACTGTTACCCCAAGAATAAAACCTCAGAAGCAGGCAGTTTCAGCTAGCATTAAGGGGCTTTCTTTTAGGATAAGTAAAAGTGTTTTGCATAGAACACAGAAATATAAACAACTTGCCATCTTGAAGAAATCATGCAGGTTCAGAATGTCAGTTGAGCTAGATGTCCCATTGTAGAGCCCTATCCTTTCCTCTGTCAACATCTCTTAAGTGAATTGTAATAGTCTGTTTGCTTGTCTTCTTCACTAGCCTGTAACATACTTGAGTGCAGGTCATATGCTTTTATTCTCTCTATCCTAAGTACCTACTGTATTATCTGATATGTAGTAGGTGCTCATAAATGGTTTAAAGAATAAATATTAAAGCAGGCTTAATAAATACAACAATCCTGTCTTTGGCTTCTCACTTTCAAAAGGGCTTTTAGAGAAAAACAGCCTCCTATAGCCAGATATTATCTAAAGGAGGTGCTTTTTTTTTTTTTTTTTTAAAAAAAGAGACATTTAAAATTTTTTTCTTTTCACATTTTTTTGTAGAGGAAGTAAATTTTAGTAAGTGCTGAGAGAATGTGTAAACTCATCACAGGTGACAATATCATAACACTGTCACTGGAGAATTCACACCTATAGATAAGCTAGTGGAAGAAGAAAGTTAGCTTAGAAAGGTTAGGGAAAAAAATTTTTGAAATGTCAGATCCACTCTATAAAACTGACCACCCTTGGCATGGTTCTTTTAAACTACCTGGACTTGAGAACAGCCTAGGGCTTTTGAAATGAAGACAATTAGCACCTCAGACAGGGCATCCACATGCAAAATTCTATCACCTCTCAGAGACCTTAGGAGGTGACAAGTTTAGATAAGAAGACACTTTCAACCTTGGCTGATGGTTTTTCTAACTTTTAAGGCTTTTTATATTTGATTTAAATGACATCTATATTCTAAAAGATTGTAGTTTTCTTTAAATTGTATATCTTTCTTCTTCCACCCTATGATTTTCACTTCATAGGTTATTTGAAAACAAGAACAAAATCTTTCCCTTATTGAGTGAGGCTTGAGGAAACAGATCTTGTTTCTTGCACACAAATGAGAAACAGTTCATTTCCCCTCTGTTTCTCTCTAAAAAAGCACCTTCAGCTTTCATTTAGAGCACAGGCTGGAAATGACATTTGGGGTCATCTGGTCCAACTGCATCTGATAGACGGACAAAATGAGGGAGGGAGGGGGAGAGAGAGAGAGAGAGAGAGAGAGAGAGAGAGAGAGAGAGAGAGAGAGAGAGAGAGAGAGATTGAGATTTAGTGGTAAAACATGGAATATAATTCAACTTTCATAATTGTTAGACTAGGGTCCTTCCATTTCATCTTGATGTTTTAAAGGTGGGCCCAAGGTATGTAGATTGAATTGTGTGTGTGTGTGTGTGTGTGTGTGTGTAAAAGACTATTTCAGTGATTTTATTGTCTTGAGTGTTAATTTTATTCACTCACTCAGAAAATATACTTAGCATCTACTATGTGCCAGACACTGGGATACAATATTGAACAAAGCAAACAAAAATCCTGCCATAATAGACCTTAAAGTTAAGTCGAGGAGACAGATAAATAAACAATTAGTTAGATTATTCTGCTCCTAAGTGATTTATATTTGTTCTTGGGGCTCATTCCCTAACCATTTGTCTAAGAGTACCTCTACTATGGCCATTGTTCTCTTGTCTCATTTCCCTCCCTTTCCTCTCTCATGGGTATGAAGAGAGTAGAGGAAGACAGCCATTTCAATTCCAATTTTCTCATACTTCAAGCTCAGCATGAAGGTTTGAATTTGCTAAAGTCAGGTTTAGTACCAGTGTAGCTCTCGAGTGAAGATGTCAGTATTTTTCATCAACACTGCACTAGTGGGCTGGCTCAGCTGTCAGCTTGCTTGTGAGATGACAATGAGGTACTGGATGTGAGAGTTGTACTATTACCTTATAATTTATCTGTTCCTTTTTTATACAATTTTAGTTGTGCTGAACCCCGCTGTACCTGGCTGCTTTGACAGGTGTGCTATTTTAGCAACATGGAACAAAACACAGAAAGAAAAGAAGAATGTATGGTATGCTTGTGCTGTCAGATTCAGGTTGCTGTGTTCCTAAGTTTGTAGACGATTTGTTCAGAGTTGTTCAGAGATGAAAAAAAAGAAGAAGAAGAAGAAGAAGAAGAAGAAGAAGAAGAAGAAAAAGAAAAACAACAACCAACACCAAAACCGGTTAGGTTTAGTTTTTAACCTATGTGACACTGAATATTCTCACAGTTCATCTGACAGGGTGTTACCCATAATGACCAATATAAGAGGATCCTCTTCCTTGTCTTTTTTTTTCATATCTGAAATATCATCATTGTGATTAATTTCTCTGGGCTTACAATTTGCTTGCTCAAAATGCAGAGCCCTTGGTGGGCTAATTTCTCAAGTCCTTAACATTGGAGTATGTATGCATTTACATATCACTCCGATTTCTTCCTTGACCCAAGCTGTGAAAAGATGTAGCAGGGAGTTGGTTAAAAACACATGAGGTTGGAAGATGATAAGATCATCAGTTTCCTAGAGGCATCCCCAAATGTCACCTTGAATGCTGTTTTTAAACAAAATTTTTGTAGTGTTGAAAATGACTGTAGGAGGCTTTTGTTGGTGGGTTAGCTACTAAGGCTGGTATCTCTTCAATCAAGGAGTTACTACTGGCTACTGCTAAAATTTAGAGGGTTGTTATAAACTCTAGTAGGTAGGGCATAAATATCTGCCTTTGGTGCAAACTTTGTGCCTTGCACCAAAGGCAGATATTGAGATTCATTGAGGATTTAATATCATTTTCTCTACTGAGATCCCAGCCTTGCCATATTCTTAAGGAACTAGCCTCTGAAGCAGTGGAAGCAATACAACAGACAACATAGCTTTAGCTCTTCAAATTCCAATTTAAAAAGTCTTTTACATAATCTAAAGGTACACATATAAGGCTGTTCAGCTTTCAGCATTAAATAAAGTCTTATTCTGGTGATAAGTGGAGGACATTTTTGGGAGATGTTACTTAGCATATTTTGAAATAGAAGCCACACTATATAAGAGAAGGAAATGAGGTTGAAAGGTTTTTTTAAAAATTAATGACAGTTTAGGTTTAATTGTAGAAGAAACATTTTCCAGAAATGACAGAGAATAAAAGTTACAACACATTCATCAACACTTGCAAAATGATACATAACAAATTATGTGGCTAAAATGCTGAAATCTGAGCCCTGTACACCAAAGTGTACATACGCATCCACATAAAGACAAAGAACCAGTTAAATGATTCATTCTTTCATCTAAGACCTATTACATAGATAAATTTGAAACATATTTGCACATGCTTTCCCCCCTCCCCCCACTGTCTTGCTGAGTTGCTGAGGCTGGCTTTGAACCTGTGATCTTCCTGCCTCAGCCTGTTGAGTTGCTGAGATTACAGGCACGCACCACTGTGCCTGACTCTGCACATGCATTTTGATTTTTGTACCTCAACCAGTATTTTGGGATCTTAGACAAGGTGTCAGGAAAAATCAGTATGTGTTCAGGACCAAGATTGTTTAAGGGACCAGGAGTATAGCTCAGTGCTTACCATGTATGAGGCTCTTGGTCTTATCCCCAGAACAATAAAAAATAAATAACCTGTTCATGAGGTAGGAGGAGGAGGGGGAAGATTCCTCAAAGTCTGCTGTTCACCTATGACTTCTGACCTTGCAGAAAGAAGCCCCATGGCCATGTACAGTAGTAATTGTATACTTATAGTTTTGGTTTTAGAGCTTTGGGGCCTTTCATTTTGTCATTCTGTTTCTGTCACACACAGTGACATGCATAACCTGCCTCTATCATCAACCCCTTTGGGGACAAATCATCCCCAGTGGCCCTGGAGGAAAATGCAAGCGCAGAAGTATTACCAAGCACTCCTTTCTGTGTACAAGGGCTACACGGGGAGCAGTACAGTCCAATTCTTGCAAGGTCCTTTTTCCAATGTTCCTCTTCTCTCCACGTGAACCCTATGTTGGAGAGCAGCACATCAAAGTTTGTGGCAAGTTTGAAGGAACCTAGCTGCTAAGTTGCTGAGCTGGTTTTAATTGAAGTGTGAAAAGGAGGTTTTAAGGCAGATACACAACATCCTGTTGTTCGGGCGCTTGTCTCTTTTTTGCACATCTGGCTGAACTGGGAGTCAGGTGGCTGATTTGTGCCTGGCTGTAGCAGCAGCGACCAAGTCCTTTTTACAGTCCTCTGCCTAGGCCCACCCAGAGTCTACCAGGCCATGGATGCAGTGACTGTGTATCATGGGAAAATAAGCAGGGAGACTGGAGAGAAGCTCCTGCTTGCCACGGGGCTGGATGGCAGCTATTTGCTGAGGGACAGCGAGAGTGTCCCAGGCGTGTACTGCTTGTGTGTGCTGTAAGTATGTTGTGAGGGCGGCCTGAACCTGCCAAGGGCACAGGTAGTAGTGGGCTAAAGCCAAACTCATAGAGGTCTTTTCCAAGGCCCATCTCATGGCCTCAGGAATGCCTCAGGTTTGGCCCAGGGAAATGATCGGTATGTTTTGGCCTAGGTTCCTCTCTGTAGATTTTGTTACCTGAGCCTCCTGCTCTCCAGATGGGCTTCACCAGGGCTTTTTGTGGTGGGTGTATTACACACCCTTTATAGTTGGAAAACCTGGTCCAAAATTTACCTTCACTCTGAGAAAGAACTGGGCTTTCGACTTGTGTTTTGACTTTCAGTAGAAGTCAGAAAGATAAAGCCCTGGGATGATGCACTGTTTGGATTTGGGGCCACCAGCTTCTGAGAGAAGTAAAGGCCTCTCTCCAGCTTTTCAGCTTTCTATAAATGGGTTTGAAAGTGTTATCTCAAAGGAAGAGCATCAAATTCAGGGAGAAGAAGCAGACTAAGAAATGGAGTCCATTATTTTAAGAATGCAATATCAGTTAAATCAGAATGCTGAGGGGCAGTGTGTGTGTGTGTGTGTGTGTGTGTGTGTGTATGTAAACTGCCTCTCTGGATCTTCTTATTTTGTTTCCTTTAGAGGAGCTATGTGGGGGGCAGGAGCTTTCAGAAACAAGACCCTTCTTGATAAAAGCTAGGACTGACGATAGTTTTGTAAAGAGTGCGGAGGGGAAAACACCTTTGTTATGATTCAGCTTTGTTCTTTGTCTAGGCATGTCTCAGTCTAAGGCACATTTTGAACCAGATGCACCTACCTCTTTGCTCCAGTGCTCCTGAAGTGGGCAGATCTGAGACCTAATCTTGCACTAGTTAGATGCTAGGCTTATGACTTCAGCAAATTAATTTCTTAGCCCCTCAGTTTTCTCATCTATTAAGTAGGTACCATATTATAACCTATATCATAGGATTGTAAAGATTAAGTGCCATAATATACATAAGAATGAGCATAGGACTTGATACATAATAAATGTTTGGTGAATATAAACTCTTGATATTATTATTATTATTATTATTATTATTTCCTCTCTTTAGTTGATTTTACTTTGTTATCGTGGGTGTATTTCAATGGAAGGACCTAGCACAAGCATTGCTGTCAGTAGGATAAGAATACATATGAAAACAACAGTCTTGCACCATAGGATTTAGACAGAAATAAAACGAAGAAAAATGCTTGGTAGTGAGTTCAGTATCTGATGATACACAGCGAGATTTTTGAAGTACTTTCTACAGTGAAGAAACTTTCTATATAGAGGATTTTCCTTGTATGTTGGTTTTGAAAAATGGTCAGGCCTTGTTTATGGTAGTTCTTAGGTCATGCTTAAGTACATTTGCATAAAGTCTTCAAGGTGTACATGTAGATGGGCTTGGATCTTTATGTTTGCTTATATGATTGTTTTCCTTAAGGAGAACCCAAGGAAGGGTGATGAAGGCCAACTATAATTCTTATTTTTTTTTTTTTTATCAAAAGAAGATGAAGGAAGCCAGGAATGGTGGTGAATGCCTGTAATTACAGCAACTCAGAAGGCTAAGGCAGGTGAATTGCAAGTTTGAGGCCAGCCTCAGAAACTTAGTGAGGCCCTGTCTCAAAATTAAAAATAAGAAGAGCTCGGGATGTTACACTGTGGTTAAGGGGCCCTGGGTTCAATACCTGGTGCTAAAAAAAAAAAAAAAAAAAAGAAGGAGTGAATGGCTGGCAAAATAGGCTGTTTTAGAGAAGCTGACAAAAGAGGTAATGTGTTCCTCAACCCCTTAATCTAGAGGAAAAGTGAAGGTTCAAAAGAAGCCTGAGCAAGTATGAGCAGGCAAAGGCAGTGTGTGACAAGATAAACCTAAGGCTTCAGCCTCACCGGTCATCAGGCCATTTCCTAAACTCATTAGGCATGGTTCCCACTTAGGGTTTTTGTGCTTATTGTTCCTTCTGCCAAATATACATTTAGTTTAACTGGCTCTTCCCTCTGAGAGAGAGGACTTTCATGACCACCCTATCTAGAATAAGTGCCCTCATCTTGTCACTGTCACACTCTTATTTTTTTCTCCAAGGGGCTTCAAATTGTCTGACATTCACTTGTTTACTTACTTATTGTAGGCCTCCCCTGCAAAAATGTAATCTTCATAAGAGCAGAAACATCATCTCTGGTACCAGAAGCACATTACTAGTACCTAATAGGCGCTCAGCAAATGTTTTTGAATTAAATGAATGAACTGTTAAGGCAAGTTCTAGTCTTTGGGGAAAGAGCTTTGGACTGATATTAGGAGGCTAGGGTGTGGGCCCTGAGGAAGTTACTCAACTTTTCTGGGCCTTAGTTTCCATATTTATAAAACAGGAATAGTAATTTATGTCTTAACTTCTGCAAAGGATTGCCATAAGTGACATATCCAAGAGGAGGCCTTTAGTTTTTTGACCATGTAGGACAGAACCACATAAGGAATTAACTTAGGCTGGGAGGAAATTCTCAAACATTCAAGTTTCTACCTAAAGAGAACTCAAGTTCTCCATGAAATCCTCCTTATGAAGGAGCAGAAAATAATAGGGAAGTTGGGAGGTCCTTTACTGTGCTTCAGAATGGTAGGCACACAGGGGCATCAAAGTCTAATGGGGCCCAGCAGCTCAGGAGGCTGAAACAGGAGGAGTTTGAGTTCAAAGCCAGCCTCAGCAACTTAGGAAGTCCCTAAGCAACTCAGTGAGACCCTGTCTCTAAATAAAATACAAAAAAGGGCTGGGGATATGGTTCAATGTTTAAGTGCCCCTGAATTCAATCTCCGGTACAAAAAAAAAAAAAAAAAAAAAGTCTAATGGGGCTTTATTGCAAAAGCCAGACTGCTACAGAAGGAAGACACAGTGATACAATGCCTTTATCACAGTTTCTCAACTTATTTGAGCTGGCTGTCCCTTTAAATAAACATAAATATTTCCTTCCCCTTTTTTGCGTACGGCACTGTCATTACAAAGTCAAATTTTATTTTTGGAATAAACTGAACTCATTTAAAATCAAAACACTTATGCCTGTGATATACAGTAGAAATAACAATGTAAATGGTGTCATGTGTATATGCATGAACAACAAGGTATAGCTCATAAACATGTATTGATTGCAGAGCTTACCCAGAATGCTTTCTCATTCTCTGCTGTTTATTCCCATCTAATCTAGAAAGTTTGGTTGAACTTTACTTTCTGTATTTTTATTAATGAGATACAAATTTCAAATGTCTTTCAAATTGTCATTTAAACTGTACTTTCAAGCTATTCTTGCCCCTTTGCCCAGTTCTGAACCCTCCAATCCTGGCTCTCATATGTGACTTTTTTTTCTCTTCAGTTTTAGAAAATAGAGTCTCTTAAAACACTAAAGAAGTTTTCTACTTATAGGATTGCTCACCTTCATTTTAAATGAGACGTTTTCCAAGTATTTTCTCTAAATAAATCTTGATTTTTGCATAAGTCTGTTAAAATACTTATTGATGATGGAAAATTTGAAAAACATAGATTAATGGAACTGAGGGAAAATCATCTAAAGTTTATAACCTAATGACAACTGTCATTGAAAATTGAGTTTTCTTCTTTATTTTAATAAGGTGAATTGCAATTCCGAGCATGGATATGCTTTTATGATATTGCATTCTGCAGCATTTCCCACTTAAAATGAAAAAATTTCGCTCATATTTTAAGGCATTATTTTTAATGGCTCCATGATAGTCCAGCTAGCTACTGAACATATTGTGTTTTTCTTAACCAGGAACCTATTTTTGGACATTTGAATTATTCACTTTTTAAATTATAAAATTTATCATGATTAAAATTTGAGAGCATAAGTTTTCCTTGTATTTATGATTATTTCCTTGTGTGATTTTCAGATGTGGAATTTTGAAGTCAGAAAACATGAACAGTTTGGGATTCTTTACATACATATGACCACCAAATAGTTTTTCCTAAGTGTTTTATTCCAGTTAATATACTCACTAGTAATAAATGAGAGTGTCTATTTTACTGCACCCTTCCTAAAAATGGGTACCTTTGTTAAAAAATTATTCCCCTTGAAATTTGGTGTCTCATTCTTTATTTTATATTTACACTCTGTTTTTCACTTTTTAGATTTCTTTGATTAGCAATTGAGTGTCTTTTTATATGATGGTTAAGCAGCTGTATTTCTTCATTTATGAATTGGCAGTTTGTGTACTTTTCTTTAACTTACTGTATTTAGGTTCTAGCACAACTTTTCAAACTAAATTATTAAGAAAGTTGCTTAGAAGCTACTTAGAATGCAAGATGCTTATTTTGGGAATCCTATTGAACACCTGGGTACTTATTTGACCAAAATTATAATAAAATTGACTGCTGTTATTCTTAATACAGTATAAATATAAATATCTATACATATATTTGTGTATACATATACATATGTATATATAATATACAATCTATATCTATATCTATATATATATCTATACCTATATCTATGTCTATATACACTTATCCATACATACACATCCTTAATCTATTGCAGATATCCTTTGTCAGTTTGGTGTTTGCCATTACTTTTTTAAAAAATATTTTCTTAGTTGTCAACAGGACTTTGTTTTATTTATATGTGTGCTGACAATCAAACCCAGTGCCTCACACATTCTAGGCAAGCACTCTGCCACTGAGCCACAACCCCAGCCTTGCCATCACTTTTTTGATGCATGAAAATTAACATTTATAGTAACAAAATCTATTACTAATTTTCTTTGTATTTGATTTATTCCTTTGTTTCATAGCTTAGAAAGTCCTTTCTCAGCTCAGGAGGCTGAAGCTGGAGGATTGCAAGTTCAAACCCAGCCTCAGCAACTTAGTGAGGCCCTAAAAAGGGCCGGGGATGTTGCTCGGGGTTCAATCACTGGTAACCCCACCCCCCCAAAAAAGTCCTTTCTCCTCCAGAGATGTTGTAAAACTTTTTAGTGTTTGTTTTTCTTTAATTTTTTTTTCCTTTGGTACAGGGGATTGAACCTGGGGATGCTTAAACACTGAGTCATATCCCCAGTCTTTTTTATTTTATTTTTTTAAATTTTGAGACAGGGTCTCACTAAGTTGCTGAGGCTAGCCTTGAATTTAGGATCCTCTTGCCTCAGCCTGCACCCCACCCCACAAGTTGTTTGGATTACAGGCATATGCCACCATGTTGGGCTGTTTTAAATTTATGGTTTTCTTAGTTTACTTTTAACTCTGTGGATAAAGGATCTGATTTGATTTTGTTGGCTGATAGCTAGCAATTGTCCCAATATAATTTTATTACTAGAACTTCCATTTTTTCATTGGTTTGTCAGCTTATTTTACCATCTATTAAAAGATTTTGCTATCTATATCTATCTATCTATCTATCTATCTGTTATTTTTTCTGAACTATTTATTTGGCTCAAGTGATCTACTTATTCTTGTACCAATATTACTGTAGTACCAAAATGTTTTTATATATTTTTTAAATTATTTGTTATTCTTACCTATTCATTCTTAGAGATGAAATCTAAAATAAGTTTGTTAAATTTAAAAAGTCCTATTAGGATTACATTAACTCATTAATAAATTAAGAAAAAATTCTCATCTTTAAAGGATTTACTCTTCCTTTTCAAATACATGATGTCATTCCATTTTTATTTTTTTCATTTATGACTATCAATAGAGTTTTGTAGTTTTCTACCTGTAGGTTTTGATCATTTTTGTTAAGTTTATTTGTAGTTATTGTTTTAGTGAATGTGGTAATTTTTATCATAAATGGAATCTATTTCTACTATATTTTAATTTGCATAGGAAAGATATTTTATATTTTTTCTTGTATTAATCCAGTATATTAAATGCACTTATTAATGAGAATAGTTTTTTAAAATATTTTTAGTTGCAGATGGACACAATACCTTTATTTTATGTGGTGCTGGGGATTGAACCCAGTGCCTCACATGTGCAAGTCAAGCACTCTACCATTGAGCTACAATCCCAGCCCTCAAAAATTTTTTTGTACTTCATTTTCTTTGGTTTTCTAGGTACATCAAGTTTATTTTCATCGAGGTGCATATTTATTCCCTTCTTATCCTCAGTGTAGATATAGCCATTGGGAAAGTCCTGACTGCCCACTTGGATTGACTGATGGTATAAAGAGGAAAACTAATTTAAAATATTTTATATATTAGCTTGAAAAAACAGCTTACTTTCATGATGAACATCCTTCTGTACATATCTGACTTTGCTACTTATCTGATGGAAGAGAAAAAATGCTATTATGATTCTTTAGCATCATGGACTCATAATAAAATCATTTGACATGTATCTTTACATAAAAACATAATTATCCTTCTATCTTTTAAGATTTTAAAGGGAGTCAGGCATTGTGATACATGCCTGTAATCCTAGCACTTTGGGAGGCTGAGGTAGGAGGATTGCAAATTTGAGGCCAGCCTCAGCAACTTATTGAGGCCTTAAACAATTTATTGAGGACCTAAGTAACTTAGTGAGACCCTGTCTCAAAATAAAAAAGTAAAAAAGGGCCGAGAATGTAGCTCACTGGTCAAGTGCCCCTGGGTTCAATTCTAGTAACAAACACCAACAAAAAAAAAAAAAAAAGAAGGAGGAGAAGGAGAAGGAGAAGGAGGAGAAGGAGAAGGAGGAGAAGGAGAAGGAGAAGAAGAAGATGATGATTTAAAGGGATGACCAGGAGCAAAGCGCCTATCAAATAACAGAACTGGAGAAGTGGAGGAGGAGCAGTGATGAAAAGAAATTCTAGCTTCTCAGTTATAATACGTAGAGAGGAACAGTGTGGCAAAAAAACTTGACATTATAACTTAACTTCATTTAGTGAGAATTTACAACTTAAGTTACATTTAGTTTTTGAATTTTGTTGTATATATATATTGGGGTCACATCCTCATGATAACTTGGGTTACCAAAATTGGAATTATCTGAGCACAGTTCATTAATGGCAGAGTAAACTTGAAGACCAGCCTAGGATTCACATTTACCCCATATAGACAACCAAAGGGCAATTCCTAGGCAATTAAACCAAATGCTGATTCTGGTTGATAATGTAAATTTTAAGTTGCAAAATTAGTATGAAGATGTCATTATCTTAAGCAAAGGAGGTGTTCTGGGTTGACCTCTTCTGGACTCTTCACCTGGCTTCTCCAGCTCACTTCCTTGCTCTCTCCCTCAGTGCATAGCTCCAGCCCTATGTTCTAGAAAACTCCCTTTCTTTTTGAGAATTATGCTTCTGAAATTTTCTTTTAAGACCCATGTATTAATACATTCCTTCTAATATCATAGCTGCATCATATATTGCCAGTTAAGATCCCAAATCTCCCAGCCAGATCCTCTGAATATGTATCCCAGCTCTGACCCTGAACTAGATATTTTACCTTAAGCAGGTTGAACTTATTGTGCCTCAGGCTTCTCATCTATAAAACAAGGGATGGTGATAATAATAGTAGCTATCTCATAGTGTTGTTATAAGGATTATTACATGAGTTCATATGTATGAGGTTACCACCAAATAAATGTTTGCTAATATAAGTAAAATATCTATAAATAATTTCATTACAAAGTTAGACCATCAAAATAAATAAAACTTTAGTGGAAGTTCAGTGGGAGAAGAGAATAATTTATTGTTATGACTTTTCAAAATTGATATTACACAGTTTTACCATTAGTTTTGAAGATGAAAGACTTTTGACTATTCCAGAAATTCAGATTTGCTCTGAACAAAAGAAATTTTGACCATAGGAAATTCATAAACCTCTTGAATCAGAACAGAGTCTCAAAAATAATGGTTTTATATAGGTTGTTATTCCTCTGGATATAAAAAATTTGTTTAAAAATCAGTCACATGATTGTGCCTTGGATTTTCCATCTACTACTATTACTTTGTATAGACATACACAGTAAGGGAGCTACCTTGTTTAATTTGCAGTGTCACGAAGAAGTCAGATGTAACTAAACTTTTTCTTTTGTGTAGTTCTTGAAGTGGTAACTAGGAAGGAATTGATGTGGTTTTGTCAGTTCGAAACCAAGATCTGACCCCACACTGACCCATTGAGAAAATAAGAAATAAGTTGAGTGGTTTTCTTCTTCTGCATATCTAATTTGAACACTTTTAAAGGCTTAGGGACAGCTTTTGATGAAATAAAGACAAATTTTAATATCAGCAAAGACAGGATAAACACATGCATGTGGTCATTATAATGCAAAATATTAGTTATGAAAATAAAATATTGCTAACAATTTTTTAAAACTCCATGGTTCTCTACCAATTATTCATTTCCTGGATATTTTGATGATAAATTTTAAATTCCAGACTTATCAGCCAGTCCAAAAAACAGCTTAATGGGGACATAATGTTAAAATTACACTACATTCCCCGCTCTTTGGTACCAGGGATTGAACCCAAGGTTGCTTAACCACTGAGCCACATTCCCACCCCCCACCCCATATATATATATATATATATATATATAAATTTTTTTTTCCTGTTATAGATGAACACAATACCTTTATTTTATTTTTATGTGGTGCTAAGGATTGAACCCAGTGCCTCATGTATGCTAGGCTCTACCACTGAGCTACAACCCCAATTCATCCCCACCCCTTTTTATATATTTTTTTGAGACAGTGTCTTACTAAGTTTCTTAGGGCCTTGATAAATTGCTGAGGTTGATTTTTAACTTGCAATCCTCCTGCCTCAGCCTCCTGAGCCACGGGAATTACAAGTGTGCACCCCTGCACCTGGTTTATACTACATTCTTGATTCATCTGTATTAATAGAGTCAGAATAAAGATAATCCTGGAAGGGATATAATAATTTTTAAAAATAAATTTTATGTTTCTTATTTGTCCTTTGTCAATCTCAAAATTATAATCCTAGGAATTTTTTTGTTTAAAAATTTGTTTTAGTTACTTGACCTTATAGGGAGCCAAACACAATGATGCATGTCTATAATCTCAGTGACTCTAGAGGCTGATGCAAGAAGATGGCCAGTTTGAGGGCTCAGAAACTTAGTGAGTTCCTCAGCAATTTAATGTGACCCTGTCTCAAAATAAAAACTTTAAAAGAGCTGTGGATATAGCTCAGTGGTAGAGTGCCCCAGTACAGTAAATAAATAAATATTACTGTTTTGTACTATAAGCTATAGAAAATAAAACTATAAAATTTGGTTGGGGAAGAAGGAAGTAAATGGTTCAGTAACATGTCTCTATGAAGACTGAAACAATTGACAAAACTTTAGCTTATATTAAAATAAAATTACATTAAAGCATACACTAAGTGATTGTAGGAGAGATGGTATAGAAGTGCCCTGGGCAGATGAAATAGGCCAGTTTGACTTTGGGGAAGTTATCATCAATATTCCCAGTAAAGCATGGACATTCTCTTTGCACTTTAATCAGGACTTCTGTGACTTTAATGTTTATACAATTCCCCTGAAAATGTTCAAATACAGATTCTAATTCAGCAAGTCTGGGCTAGGGTCTGAGAGACTACATTTTTCACAAGCTCTAGGTGATGCCAATGCTATTACACTAGGTACACAATCCGAGTTTCACTGTTTTATATCTCTTCCATCCATGGCATAATGAAAGTTGGCTGCCGGAGATCCTTGGTCAGTTACTTTAAAATGGAAGTCTTGACTTGCTGGCTTATTTGAGGGGCAAAACAATTTTGTTCATTCAGAAATTTGAGAGATTTGTGGTGGTGGGTGGGGGAGGAAATTGTTAATATTAGGTGCATTAATCATGAGAAATTTTGTGTGCCATTGACACCAAGTTGTTCAGAGTCTGAAGGAGGTAAGAACTTTTGAAGTGGCACTTAGGTTCCTGCTGCTTAACTGAAAGTGAGATAAGATCAGATTCGTTAGGAAACAATTTTCAAAACAGAGTCATTTATTTTGACTAAATGAGGCTGAATGATGGCAGGAAGATAGATTCATTGTATGTTTTAGAGACCACTTTAGAATGTGGGAAACCAGTTGCTTACCGTTTTACTTGCATTGTTGTTCAGATTTTAAACAAAGTATTTCCATGCCACCCTTCATGTTGCTGAATTTTTTCTATTAATTGCTTCCCATAGGAAAATGGAAGTGAAGACCTATGTTGATTCCCTGCTTTCATCTCCATTTTGCTGTGTGGCTTTAAGAAAGTAACTCAAAGCTTATGTTTCAAATTCAATGGCGAAAAACGATAATTGAATTTCTTTACTTGTTCCTTGTCTAGGTTTTACTAAAATCAGTGGACTGTATGGTAGATTTCAATGGCTACAAACAAAACAAAGCAAAAAGACTTTAACAGTATAATATTTTATATTTATTGAGCATATTATATATGATCTAAATATTCTGGCAAATCTTCATAACAAAAATGAAACATTTCATGTGATCACACAAGCAGTTAAACTGACATTTTGTTCAATGTCAGGAATCAAATGAACCTGATTAGAGTGTTTTAGATGTATTTCTTTGTTCTTTAGGTAATCCTTACTGATTAATATTGGTTAAAGGTACAGTCATTTAATCCACATTTTAAAGACTTTTACTTTTAAAGGGAGTTAAGGCAAATGTGGTCATTGACTCAAACATGACCTTGTCTTTGTAATACTTTAGCATCATCTTTTTATAACTTTAAAAACACTGATTTTTAACCAGATTTTAGTGTCTTAACCAAAGATCTCTACTGATTTGAACTTGTGCCAAAGAATAACAAGTAGAGCTGGGCATGGTGGTGCATACCTGTAACCCAAGTGGCTTGGGAAGGTGAGGCAAGAGGATTGTGAGTTTGAAGTCAGCCTCAGTAACTTAGCGAGGCCCTATTTCAAAATAAAAAAAAAAAATAGGCTGGGGATGTGACTTAGTAGTTAAGAGCCCCTGGTTCAATCCCCATGTACCAAAAACAAACAAAACAACCCCCCCAAAAAAACCAAAACAAAAAATATTTATAAATAACAAGTAGAAAATGTATTAAATAAACCCCTGGTGATTAACATTCAGATTCAAAATTTAAAATAATTCAGTATGAAATTTACTTACTTTTCAATGAATTAAAAATGTACTAGGCAAATTATGAAAAAATGCTCAACACCACTAATCAAAACCACATGAGATATTACTTCACTCAATAAGAATGGCTATAATCAAAATGACTAAAGATAACAAGTGATGGCGAGGATGTGGAGAAAAAGCAACACTTGCACATTGTTGATGTGGATATAAATTAGTACAGCCATTATGGAAAAAATTCCTCAAAAATTTAAAAATTGGTAACTGGGTGCTGTGGTGCATGCCTTTAATCCCAGCAGCTCAGGAGGCTGAGGTAGGAGGATCATGAGTTCAAAGCCAGTCTCAGAAACTGCAAGGCACAAAGCAACTCAGTGAGATCCTGTCTTTAAATAAAATACAAAATAGGGCTGGAGATGTGGCTCAGTGGTTGAGTGCCCCTGAGTTCACTCCCCAGTACCTCTCCCCAAAAATTAAAAATAGAAATACTATATGATCCAGCAATCAAACTACTAGATATCTATCTAAAGAAAATAAAATTAATGTGTTAAAGAGACATCTGCATTCCTGTGTTCATTGCAACATGATTCACAGTAGCCAAGATGGCAAGATAAAGAAAATACGGTACACATATGTATGGAATACTAGTCAGTCATAAAAAGAATGGGATCTTGTCATTTGGGACAACATGGATGGAACTGGAGATTATTATGTGAAGTGAAATAAGCAAGGTACAGCAAGACAAGTACTGCATGATCTCACTCATATAGGAATCTAAAAAAGTTGATCTTATAGAGGTTGAAGGTAGAATGGTGGTTACCAGAGACTGGGGAACACATGTGAAGGGGAGAGAGAGAGATGGGGGGAGGTTGATCAGAGGTTGATCACACTAAGTTACAATTAGATAGGAGCAACTTGTGGCCTGCTGTTGCACAGTAGGATGATTATAGATAACAATAATGTGCTGTACTTTTCTAAAAGCTAGAAGAAAGGATTTTGAAAGTTTTTGACATAAAGAAATGCTAAATATTTGAGGAGATATGTTTAACCTGATTTAGGCATTATACAATGTACGCATATATCAAATCATCACATTATCCCACTAATGTAATTTATTATTTTAAAACTTTTTTTAGTTGTAGATGAACACAATACTTTTATTTTATTTATTTATTTTTATGTGGTGCTGCTGACTGAACCCAGTGCCTCACACGTGCTAGGCAAGCATTCTACCACTGAGCTACAGCCCCAGTCCAATACACATGAATTTTATGTTCTTATTTGCCAGCTAAAATGAATTTAAATATTAAAAATTTAAAAGAAATTCATTAGGCAAATTCAGTAGCATTACCATATATCCTAAAATAAATTTTTATCTGTTGCAGGAGGGATCAAGAATCCAAGTTCTAGAATCAAATGGACCTGATTCAAGCCCCATTTTTTTTTGGAGTACTGGGGATTGAACTCAGGGCTACTCGACCACTGAGCCACATCTCCAGCCATATTTTGTATTTTATTTAGAGACAGGGTCTCACTGAGTTGCTTAGAACCTTGCTTTTGCTGAGGCTGGCTTTGAACTCTCAGCCTCCTGAGCTGTTGGGATTACAGGCATGCACCACTGCACCCAACTGAAGTCCCATCTTTGTTACTTGATCTCTGCTCTGGCTTTAATTGCTTAACTTTTCAAAATTTCAGTTTCTTTATCTCTAAAATGAATTTCATAATATAAAGCTTATAGAATTTTTGTGGGATCCAAAGGAGATAATGCATTACTATGGACTTGTGTTCTCCCAAATTCATATGTTTAAATTCTTATGCCAATTTGCCTGTATTTTGAGTTAGGAAATCTAGGAGGTAATAAAGATTAAATGAGTCTATAAGGATAGGATATAAGAAGAGGGAAACACACACACTAAGAGGTCAAACGAGCACACTGCAAGAAAGTGACTGCCTACAAGCCAAGAAAGTGTCCTCAGAATGAAACTTACCTTGCTGGCACTTTGATGGTAGACTTTCCAGCCTCTACAACTATAAGAAAGAAATTGTTTAAGCTACCTAGTCTATGGTATTTTGTTATGGCATCCAAGCTTACTACCACAGATGTTGGTACTGTGGAATAAGGTGCTGCTGTAACATATACCTAAAAATGTGGAAGTGGCTTTGGAACTAGTTAATGGGTAGAGGCTGGAAGAATTTTTGGGTGCATGCTAGAAAAGCCTATTACCATGTATAGATTTTTGGTAGAACTAAAGTTCATTCTGATGAGGTCTTAAATAGAATTGAAGAACATATCATTGGAAACTGGAAGAATGATAGTCTTTGTTATAAACTGGAAAGAACATGACTGAACTGTGTTCTGGTTTTTTGTGGAAAATAAAATTGTGAGAAAAGAAATTGGATATTTAGTTGAGGCCTCCCTCTCTCTCTCCTTTCCTTCCTTTCTTCCCTTCTTTCATGCTGGGAAACAAACCCAAGGCTCATATATGCTAGGCAAGAGCTCTACCACTGAACTACACCCCCAGCTCCCTGAACTGAGATTCCTAACCAAAGTTTTTAAGGGGTGACTTGGTTCCTTCAGCTTGCCAAAGAAGAGAGATGAGGAAGAAATTGTTAACCAAAAATTAAATACTTAGGGACCTCTGGGGAGTGAAGCCAGGGGCCCATAACCACTGGACCACATCTCTAGCCCTTTTTAATTTTTGAGATAGGGTCTCACTAACTTGCTGAGGCTGACCTCAAACTTAAGATCCTCCTGCCTCAGCCTCCCAAGTACCTGGGATTACAAGTGTGCACCACTGTGCCCAGCTTCTCAGCTTATATTGCAAAAATGGAGGAAAATTGTTCTAAAGAGAATATCAAGGGTGTGACTGCACTCTCTCCTTAAGGAGATTACCCATGACGTTAACTACATATCTCAGCAGAATCCATGAATAAGTTTGAACCGAGTAATAGAGACACTGACAGTTTGTAGCAAAGGGAACAAGACAGCAGGGTAGATTTATTTGGCTTCAAACATGCTTTATCCTGCATGAAAAGGAAAGGATGACATGAAGGCAATTCAGAAGTCACCAGGGCTGTCATTCCCACCACAAACCCAGAGTGCACAGGCCTAAGGGTCAAGGTTGTTGTGCCAAAGGGCAGTACTGAGGACAAAACAGCTGTATGGACAGGGCTAACTCTCCAGCAAAAGAGGGCAGGGGCTCCTCCACAGAGATGTGATGGTGAGTCTGCTATCCCTGGGGGCCTGAAGGGCAGAGTGTTGAACTAAAGATTATTCAGTAACCTTAATTTCTAATGGAAATTGTGTTGCTATATTTTGGACTTGCTTGATACCTGTTACCCTTGATTCCAATTTCCATCTATTGGAATGGAAATATCTATCCTACCATTGTATTTTGGAAACATGTAACTTGTCTGGTTTCATAGAAGAGAAATTTTGCATTGAGGTGAATGGTACCTTGAATCTCATCCATATATGATTAGATGATATTTAGATGGGACTTTGGGTTGCAGACTTTAGAGTTGATGCTGGAATGCATTAAGGCATTTCAGGTTTTGGGGATGGAATGAATGTATTTTTCATGTATTTTTGAGGGGCTAGGGATGAAATTCTATGGACTGATTGTGTGTCCCTAAAATATGTTTCAATCAGTTCCCCTCAATGTGACTGTAGTTGGAGATAGGCTCTCTAGAATGTAATTAGGTTAAATGTAGTCATAAGAGTAGGGCCCTAGTCTGATAGGATTGGTGGCCTTGTAATAAGAGGAAGAGAAAGACATCTTACTCTCTTTCCCTGTACTCATGCACTAAGGAAAGACCATGTGAGCACACAGGCAGAAGTCAACTATCAACAAGTCAAGAAACAAGACCTCAGAATGAAAACCTTTCTTGGTGGTAACTTGATCCTGGACTTCTAACCTCCAAAACTATGAGAAATACATTTACATTGCTTATGCAATCCAGTCTATGGTATTTTATGGTAGCTGAGGAGACTAATGCAACATGTAAAAATCTTGGCATATAGTAGAAATCGATTATACAGATATGCAAAATGCATGTAAACTAAATAATGGAAGAGACTGTTTACCGTGTTTCAAATGACAAGCTTTTTAAAGTACATTAGCAGCATTCCTTTTTTCTCATTGACAAATTTTTATTTTATTTGAATCAAAATAATTGTCCATATTTATGGGATACAGTGAGATTTTAGTATATGTATACAATACGTGTAATGATCAGATCAGGGTAACTGGCACATCCATCACCTCATACATTTTTCATTTCTTATGTTGAGAACATTTGAAACCATCTCTACTAGCTATTTTGAAATATACAATTATAGTCATTTTCAACCATGGTTATCCTGCCATGCTATAGAATGTTAGAATTAATTCTTTCTATCCAATGGCACCCTTGTACTAATTATCTATCTTCTTCACCTCTTTCCCTCCTCCACACCCTTCCCAGTGTCTGGTAACCACTATTCTATTCTGTACTTCTTTGAAATCAACTTTTTTTTTGCTTCCACATATAAGTGAGAATGTGTGATGTTTGTCATTCTGTGCCTCACTTATTTCAGTTAATGTAATGTCCTCCAGTTCTATCCATTTGCTGCAAACAACAGTTTCATTCTTTGTTAAGGCTGAATAATATTCCACAGTATAGGATTCTCTTAAAATTCCAATTACTATTACTACTATATTATAATATGTTATGGAGTAATAAAGTAATATTGTTACTCTATATTAGAAATAATCGCAATATCATAAGAAGGGTTATATTCTTACATAATTATATACTTATAATATTATATGATGGTAATATCATAATTAAGAATATCAATATTACTATTAACTTAAGTGGGCCTCGGGGTCCTTATCCTAGTGAAAATTTTTCACCTTATGGCCCTTTGTGTAAAAATAATAAGCCTATCACTTGTTAGAACTATTTAATAATTCATTATTTTTATCAATGACAATAGGTGCCTAGTATATTTCCATCTAAGCAGTCTTTCCACTAGAAAAATCCTTAGAACGTGAATTCCCACTTTTAAAAAACATGAAAAGATAAGGAGGGCTCTCTGTGAGCTGCGCCTAGGCAGATAAAAAGACTCGCTGGCCTTTGCTTCCTACAAATGCAATCGCACCATACTTGTGCATCCTAGTATAAATAACATTTATATGTAACAGTAAACTCAAATTTAGAACATCCATTGCTCTTTTGGAATTTTTAGTAATGGAAATTTATTCTTTCACAGGTATCAAGGTTACATTTATACATACCGAGTGTCCCAGACAGAAACAGGTTCTTGGAGTGCTGAGGTATAGCTCTTTTATTTATTTTTGCTTCTGTGGGTATCAGGGAGGTGTTTGATATTTAGGTTGGCTTTATAAATGAGAAGTCACATTAAACATTATCAAAGTATTCATCAAATTTAAATCACTAAAGCTCCTATCAAAAAATTTTCATGGCTTATTGAGTAATCTTTAAAGAATTTTGGTCCCTGTTCAGCCACCATTGTGTGGAGTTGTCTCACTTTGGAGAAAGATAAAAAAGTTGAAAGATTATGTCAAACTTTTTGTGCATAAATGAAGTTTCAGAAAGCCTATAAAATCCAATAAAATAGCTGGACGCAGTAGGGCACGCCTGTAATCCCAGCAATTCAGTAGGCTGAGACTGGAGGATCTCAAGTTCAAAGTCAGCCTACGCAACCTAGCCCTGTCTCAAAATTAAAAATTGAAAAATAAATAAATCAAATGACTAGGGATGCAGTTCTGTGGGTAAGTGCCACTGGGTTCAATCCCTGGTACACAAAAAGTGGGGGAGGATAATTAAATCAGATATATTTTCTAAATGGCCCCAATAGAAGTTTGGTGCTGTTGGGAATTTAAAAAAAAAAACATAATTACTGTTTTCTAGGAGTTTATAAAATCCTTCAGAGACATAACATGAAATTAAACAGTAGTGGGCTTCATTGTCAAGTGCATCCAGGTTTCAGGTCTGGTCCCCGTTCTTCCCCAATAGGCCTGAGACTTTGGATAGGTTACTTCACTGTTATGTGAACCAGTTTCTTCATTTGTAAAATGAGTCTGAAAATAGTTCTTTACTCACAGGGCTCATTTCGAGGACTAATTGAGATAATGCATGAAAAGAATCTTTTAGTCATAGGGCCTGGCACCTAGTAAAAATGTGAACTCTTGAAAATTGTTGAACAAAGTGATTGTATATAGTCCAGTGCTGTGTTATCTAGAACAGGAGTTCAAAGAACAGAGAATTTCCAAGTATTAGGGTGGTCAATGCTGCTGTGTATGAGGAGGCAGCAGGCCCAGCTGAGCCATGATTGGAAGCCTATGGAGAGTTGGAATAGAGGAGAGGAAACATTGCTGTGTTTTTATGATATGCTCTGCAAAATCCTAGTGTTCTTCTGTCTGGAACACTGGGGCTTCCTGCAGCAGGTGGGGGGTGGTGCAGGAGAGGAGGAGGTAAGTGGGTATATTTCTCAGTATCTACACCTTGGCTTCAATCTGAGCAGTTCCCTTTTTATTTTACTTATTAGTTCTTTACAACAAGGGGTTCTTGTGATTTTGAAAATGTTTGAAACTCACTGTACCATTCTAAGAAAGGCCTATAGAGTGAAATCCATTTCCATGGACTAGAGTTGTATGGTATATCACTTCTTATCAATCATTGAGGCCTCTACTGAAACTTTCAACTACATATGCTTTCTATGGGTTCTCCTTATAGCTGTCCATCTTTATAATGAAAATATAAATGCAGCTTATACATAACTTATATATAATAAAATATAATGAAAATTTATTATGAAATTTTGGAAATCTAAATGCTAATATCAACATTTATTAAAAACTTAGTTTATGCATTTGGGAAACTCTAAAGTATACATTTAAAAAATTAAAAGCTTGAAGCTTTACAAATTCATCAGTAAACTTGAAAGTACTAATTACAGAGTACAAACATTTTGAACTAAGTTGTATTAGGGCAAGTTTTCAAACACATTATTACTTTATACCAGGATAATTAATACTATAATACTAACTAAAGGAAAAGCAATATCATTTCTAATCAAAACTGTTCCTGCTTATTTTTAAAATACTCTGTATCACTGAAGAGATATTAAATAATAAATTAAACTTCATTTATCATGAAGGATAGTTACAAATATATGTGTGTGTGTGTGTGTGTGTGTGTGTGTGACCAGAAATAGTTCTTGTCTCTAGGGAAGTATCCTTTGTTGCTGAAAAATATTTTCTATGAATGGGATCTCAGATTCTTAGAGTTTAACAACCTTGTTTTTAAACGTGTTTTCCTCCATTTCAAACATAGCATCCATCATATGCAGATTGTTACACCCTTGTGACCAAGTTAAAGAGAGGGCTTATTGAACATAAATGCCCCCTCTTCCTTCTGTTTAATCTGACGCTATTTATATATTGATACTGCAATTATCTGCACCAAGAGAGCAGAAGATTGGCATGGATTATCCCCCAATACAAAACAGTTCAAAAATTGTTTAATTTTTGAAATACATATTGCATTTTTTTTCTGTCTGCTGAATTTGCCTTCTTATTTATGTTTTTCTAAGGTGAATATTAAACTAGTATGTATTCTTGGATCTTATATCACCTGACTAGAAAAATTTTCTAGAGCATATTGAAGACCAGCTGTGATCCAAAACATGTTTCCATGGATAGCTAAGAGGTGACAGTATGGGAAATGTACAGATTTGAATAACAGCTGAGTTCAGTGACAGGATGAGAGTTGTCAGTGGTACTATTCTTGTGGTAAATGTATTTTCAAAATTGGGTAAATGATAGATATTTATACTGCTTTTTGGAATAACATTTTAGTTTGCCACACTGCAAGAAAAAATCATGGCAGTAATACTCCATCTTTTGTGAAAAGATTATACTAGAAATCTAGGCAAGTCTGAGATTTGTTTTAAGGAGTGGGATGAAATTGAACCTTGGATCCAATTAATTACAAAAGACAAATATTATGTGTATTTTTCATTTTAAATAGACCTTTAGTCTAAGCTATTAACTTAGCTCCTGTGACTCAGGGTAAAATTTTGCTGAATTATTAATTTAGAAAATTCTACATATAGTTAACTATCATTTCTTAAAATGTGAATTGTCAGCAGTACATTTGTAAAGAATGTACTGACCTCTCCCTGCCAACTTTAGTGCCTTTGTGCTTTTCTGGGTCTTTTTGATCACAAGATCAGTAGATACTAAATAATTTTACTTATTCATGTAAACAAAACACTATAAATTAGGTCAATCATGTGCTAAGGAAATATTACATTCCAAATTGAAATTATTTCTACACATCCAGTGCTGTCATTCTTCTCTGTCAGCATGGATAATCAGTACCCAGAAAAATGATGCTTCTGTTGATAAATGGTTTTATGAGCCACAGGAATAGTTAAAAAGATGTGTGGTTTGAAGTCTTTCCACAGAGCAGAGGGTATAGTTTCTCCTCTTGGTGGTGACCCTGACTTTATTAGAACCATGCTGTTTTGGATGAAGTCTCAATAGAGTCTTAGGAAGGTGTCTGGAACACAGAGACTGAGATGGGTGGGAGACTGTTCTACATCACTAGAAGCATATGAATGGCCATTAATTGAGAGCTAAAAGAACTTTTGCAGTGTTTTCGATGGAAAATTACTTACCCCAATGTAGAAAATGACCAAGAGTTAGCATGGACAGTCTAGTTATTTCTAGCATATTGTCTATTTGATAGAAGTCTGCATGCCAATCTTCATGTTTTCTCATTAAATGTTACAAAACAAGCAGCTTCCACCTCAAAAATTTTCCATATAGAATAGCTGAAAAGTAACTTTCTAAAAGAAAAAAAAACTAGTCATTGTTCAATTGCTCAAGCAATACTAATTTATGTAAAATGACAGTTTTGAGCTGATGCCTAAAGCTTGGCTCATAAACTTCTGCGGGAAATTGTTATTGAATTCAGGCAGTGTCTTTGCAAGGGAACTGATGTTAGGGAAGCAAAACATTTTAATAGTCACCTGCAAATAATGATCTCCTTAAAAACAAATAAATAAAGGTGACCTTATATAGCTTTTCTTTTTCATGTCACAGGGAAAATCTTGTCACAATGCAATGCTGATGGTGAGAGCAATTTGGAGGAGAATAGGGAAATTTCCCAAAGAAGAAAAAATTTAATGTGAGGGATGAAGCAGGACACAGAAGGTGAAAGAGATGAGGACTAGCTAGCCATGCATTGTGTATATCCTAACAGTCAATTTTTAATTTCCTATGTAGTATTTTGTATTGTGAAATGATGTCAGGGAGGAGGGATTGTTGGTTGTTTTGGGGTTCCTCAGTCTTTTTATTAATGACCTGTAGGATCTGTGCTTTTTCTATGTTTAACTGCATTCCTCTGTTGCTAAATTCATTGTGGGTAATGGCCTGTATACCCTTAGAGGTTCAGGATGTATGATGGGTAGCAGGCAGGAAGGGCAGGGCAATGAACAAGAGCTTGTACAAACTAATACCACCCTTGGGAGAACTGAAATGACAGCTCATTAGCTCTTCTTGCAGGGAAATTCAGCCAACCAAAGTAAGCTCTTCTGGGATGTTGTTTTTTTCTTCCTTATGTTTTCAAATATTTGAAGAAGTTATACAAATGTTACTTCTCTAAGCATCCCTCCCACATTTTGTAGGCCTTTTTTTGTAGTATTATGAGGTAGGTAAATAATTTGCTTGGCCTTTTATTTTCCAGACAGCACCTGGGGTACATAAAAGATTTTTCCGGAAAATAAAAAATCTTATTTCAGCATTTCAGAAGCCAGATCAAGGCATCGTAATACCTCTGCAGTATCCAGTTGAGAAGTCCTCTGCTAGAAGCACACAAGGTACTACAGGTATGGTTCGGTGTTGATTTTTGACAGGGTTTGGAAGCTGAGTGTTAAGGAATCAGCCTATTCATAAGCATATAATCAATTGCAAGTTCTGTAAGAAAAATATAATGAATAGATACAGCCAGCAAATCAAGAAAGAGAGGTGACTATTTATGTGCCATAATTTCAGTCTGCTACACTATAAGCTTGTCATAAAACTGCAAAAATATAAAAAATTCCACAAAGTCACAACTTCTTTATATTTTATTTTTTGCAGTACTGGGGATTGAACCTAGGGCCTTGTATATACCAGGCAAGCACTTGACCACTGCACTATATTCCCAGCCCTGAGGTGATATGACATTTTAATCTCCTTTGTCCCATCTTGTGCTTTCAGTCTTTTTAAAATATAGATATACACTTGATCTAAGCCAAAAGACTGAGAAGCAGTTCCCTTTTGTAGCTATATAAGTACCATTTCACTTTGCTAATCCAGACATAAATGATTGAAAGATAGGATAATTCAGAGAACTCCTGGGCTGTCCTTTACCTTTGCCTGGTAAACTAGTTTTTTTGTTTAGGAATATAAAGGCTAATGTTAGCCTAGTCCACGTGATTTTGATTTCTGAATTGGTGGTACTTGAATGAATTATATTTTACTACCACAAATGAAATTCAATTGCTAAACGTTTTTGTTCCACTGCCACAAATTGGCTAATTGTTCTTTTCTGCCCAATATGCCAGGCTTTATAACTTAGTTTTAAGTAATAGTTGCTTGAAGTCTATCAATGCACTGCATCATTGTGAATTTCAGGCTGTTGGAAATTTTACAGCTTAACCTGTAATCGTAATCCTTTGTAAGTTAGTCTTTTCTTGATTTTTGTTATTCTTTTTCATTAGGGAGAAGAGATTCTGATGTCTGCCTGAAAGCACCATGAAGAAAAATAATACACCTTGTACTTTATTTTCAATAATTTAAATATATGCTAAGTCTTGTATATTGTAGATAATATAGTTCAGTGAGCTATAAATGCATTTCTAACATCATCATAGTCCTGTACTGGAAGTATGTAGTCTGATGTTAAAGTTGAAATGGATATTGTAGATAATGAGAAGTTTTGAAATGAGGATTGGGAAAAAAAAATAATTCCTTAGGTTATTTTTAGTAATTATATTTACGAATAGGAGACAATTTAAAGCATAATGAATACTTTATAGATTAATGTCAGTTCTTGCCAAGTATAAATAAAAATAATCCTCTTTTTTTAATAAAAAGGCACCATTTTTAGTGAAATGTTATTTGATAGTTACCTATTTTTAAATTCTTGCTTGATTGTATGGTGGAAAGGTGGTTGGTGTTCCTTGTCTTTGTCACATGCAGTTCTTCACTCACTATGGTGTCATAGACTCTTTGGGGAGTTATGAAGAAGTGTGCTAAAATAAGTACTAAAGAGTAAAGAATTTTGTTTAAATCTCAAAGAAACCTTCTTGCCATGTTCTGATGTTGGGTAGTAAATTTCACAGACCATTCTGGAATTTAAAATCTTATGCCTTACATGTTTATTGTATTTGATGCTATAGGTTTTGAAATTATATTTGAAATTCGATGAACCATATTTTTATTTTCATTTTTTTCTGTCTCTCTACTACGCATAAAGACTCATTTGAAGGAACTCTTCAGTAGCTGTGGCTCATGATTGATTTGTGAGCAGTCTCCCTATTAGGTAACCCTTACAAACCATCGGAAAGCTTATGACATGTTAATTTTTAACAATTCTGAGTGATTGAAACCTGAGTGAGAGTCAAACTTGTATGCAGTATTTTCTTCTCACATTTATCTATTCAATATTTTTGTGATTGATTATATGCCGTGTTGCTTCAGGGCTCCCAGAATTCACTCACTTAACAAACATAATAGTGCACTGGGGGTAGAGTAGTAAAAAGATTTGTTCCCTACCTTCACAAAGTTCACTGGATAAGAAGACAATATAATAAAAGACAATAAAGGAAACTAAAAATGACAAGAAAACAACCACAATAAAAGTCCATACATACTTAAGTGAGGTTCTCAGTGTGTAGGTAGACCTGTCTTTAGAGTCAGAATGAATCACCACAAATACTTTGGTCTACAGTCCATAGGAAAAGGCTGTTTCATTGTAAACTAATATATTGGAATTCTGGGTTATGCATGAATATTATGAGCTTGGTTAATAATTAATGAACTGCTTAGAGAGCTACTCTCTGTGTGCTGGTTAGATCTGAGCATTTAACATGAAAGCTATGAGAATGCAAAGGTGGAGTATGGCCATAGGAATGCATGGTGGTAGTTCATCATTTCTTGAAGAGCCTTGCTTTAGCTTGTAAAGGAATTCAGAAAGCCTACTTTTAAAATAAAATTTATATGATTAAATAAACTTTAAATATTTGTAGCTTGCATTTAAATATTTAATACATGTAACCATTTTTTTTTTACTTTTTCTAACTTGTTAATTCTGGAATAATTTTAAATATATGAATGATGTTTACTTTTATGAGGGTCTATTTTAGAAAAAGTTTTCTGGAATTATTAGTTTTTTTTTACATTCTAATGTAAAATCAAAAGTATTCAAATGCTTTATTTACCTAATTTGTCTTAAAATATTCCCTTAAAAATATTCAGAGACAGATGCTAATTAATAAACTAAATAAAGCACTCATGTAGGCTACCTTACTTATCTTACTGGACTGATTCCCTGGAAAAGATAAAATCTTTTTTACTGTTGTCAAACTTTTCAGTTGATGAGCCTATCCTATCTTCTTTGCTTGATCTTTTATTCATCAAGTTTTTTTTTTTTTTTTTTACTTTTTCATTACCAACATGAGCATCATTATTATTTCTCAGTATGTAATAGGTTGCACCTATACAGAAAGGTCATATTCTTGCTGTATCTAAAATATCGCCATGTTAACATGAACTGGTAAGGTGCTGAGTCGAGGTAGAAAAATGCAGATCTAGTTCCAAGCATACACCTCTCTTTAGAAAAAAAAAAGTGTCAGCAAGCCCACAAGGAACATGACAGCTTATCAAATACTAGTTTATTTCCTTTGAAATTTGTTCTTAAGAGATAAGGTCAGCTGGGAGACAAGCTTAGGTAATTGTTTGTTACAGGCAGGGAAACTTGTGGCAGTGCATAGGTAGAATAAGTCTACAGAGAATGTCTCTGATCAAGTCCTCTGGTATAAATAAAGTGCTGGATTTAAGGTATTCTTTGTGATAGAATGGATAGAAAATTTTAAAATGTGAGAAGTGTTTTCAAATCTATTAAGAATATTTTGACATCAGCTCATGTTTTATTTGATTTACTTTATTGAGCTCAGAATCTAAAGTCTATTGATAATAAAACGCAGATTTGCCCTTGAGCATTTCAAGGTTGCAGGATGCCTAGTTTTCCTGTGATGGTATCATAAATTCAACTTTCCCATCTGTGTTTGCCCTTACAGTAAATGGGATACCATTGTTTTACTGTTTGCAGCTAAGAATGAAGTTAAATTATCTACTTTGAACTTTTTTATAATTTGGGATCACTGGTTAAACTTGTAGTTAAAAGGTTGAATTCTTATCATTGGGTTATTTGGTTTGTTTTTTAGCCTTTTTTGGTATTTCATTAGAGATAGGGTTTCAATGAGTTGCTTAGTGCTTCCTTGTTAATTGCTGAGGCTGGTTTTGAACTTGCTATCCTCTTGCCTTAATCTCCCAAGCCTCTGTGATTATGGGCATGTCCCTTCATACTCAGCAGGGTTTTTTTTTGTTTCTTAAATGAAGATATTCTTAATGTATGAATATAAAACAAACGTGACAAACTGGATAGAGCATATTAACATACACACACATCCATCCATACACATATGTATCTTGACTACATGCCCCACTATGCACAAAAAAGAAATTGTTCTCACAAGATGACAGAAGGTGATGCCACACTCAGTATTGGACAGAGAGCGAAAGCAGTAATACATAAGACCTGAATTTTTCTTTCACTTCAGTTATGGAAAACCTATGTGAACTTAGGTAAGAGTTTGTGACTGTTACTGCATTTGCTGTGGGAATAATTAAATCCTACTTACCTCATAAAATTATTGAGGTACTAGAATTATATAACTTCAAGGTAGTAACATTGCAAAATGTTTGATTACATTGATATTCAAAGATCTCTAAAAGTAAGGTGAACAGGGAAGAAAAAAAAAGGAGAAAGCCCATATTTCCTTTAATAATTCTGCCAATGTAGAAGTTCCTGCCTTTTTATTATTTATTGTTATATTTTTGGTACCAAAGATTGAACCCAGGGATGCTTAAACACTGCACCACATTTCTAGCCCTTCTCTTTTAAATT
Organism: Marmota flaviventris; assembly: GCF_047511675.1. Lineage (NCBI taxonomy): Eukaryota > Metazoa > Chordata > Mammalia > Rodentia > Sciuridae > Marmota > Marmota flaviventris. The sequence continues at coordinate 107,208,242 of NC_092518.1, forward strand.
TTGAGACAGGGCTTCACTAAGTTGCAGAGACTGGCTTTGAACTTGAAATCCTCCTGACTCATCTTGCCAAGCCGCTGAGATTAAAGGCATGTGCCACTATGCCTGTCTTCTTCTTCTTCTTCTTTTTTTAAATACTCAAGAGTTTGGTATGTTGTATATGTTGAAGAAAATCCCCAGGTGATGCTAATGTCAACCCCCTTTTTGTTGATAGGCTGTGAATCTTTTCACTCTGTGTATATGTGTGTGTTCCATGCTAACATGAACCGGTACATATACATAGATATATACACTTATACATACATACATACATACACATATACATGTATACATACATGTATATATACATAAGTATGTTTATACACGTGTATTACATATATATATATAAACAGGGCATTTTGAAGTGGTGTACATTTCAGCAAGGGATAGTTGGATTCTCTTTGCCCCTGTAGTGTCAAGTTGAATTTTTTCTTTTGGCCAGTTTCCCCAGTGTCACTTGGAAATATCTTCTTGTGAAAAACAAGCAACAAATGGCAATTATAATTGTTTATGGCCTAGTGCCTTGGAAGAGCTGTTGTGGTTTTTAGTCTATTATGAGTGAAACCCCCTTTATGTCAAACTTCTGTTTTTTGTCAAATGCATTTGGGCATCCTGGTCTTCTAACTATCCTTCCCCAGCTTTTTCTACTATTTTTAATTTTCTTTCTATCACTGAGAAAAGCATCAAAGGGATAAAGTAAAACCTTTGAAAAAGTCGTAGCCTAGAGGCATTTAAATTCACAGCAGCTACTCTTCTTTGTTTATTAAGTGGTCATTTGTGTCAGAGATCCTATTTGTATGAATAATAAAAATGAAGACACACCTGGCTAGGATTAGTGCCTTTTTGATTTCTGCACCTACATTTTCGAGATGATGTGGTTTTTATTATTCCCCATCAGGGAGTTACTTTTCCTATCTCAGGTGACCAGACTGACTTGAGAATGCAGTTTGGCGCATGAATAAACTGGGACACGGTGTTCGTTTGCAATTTTATTTTTTAAAAATGAAATATTCAAAGTACTTTTCTTTCAAATATCGACACATAATGTTTAACTTTAAATATTTACAGCATGTTGTTGTGATGCTCTTGTAGAAAAATGCATGCTTCTGGCCTGAAAGCCAGAGCAAAATGCAAAAAGACCATTTAACTGCAGCCAGAGAACATGAACCGTACAGTATCCAGTCACTTTTCAGCACAGGAGTGAGAGCAGGAATACAAAATTGGAACCTATTGTTTCCTAGCAACATGGCTCAGGCCATTATAACACAATTTTCAGTATGATTAGAACCTCTAACTGTTGTTATATAGAAACTGAAAATCTTGGCATACACTGTAAACATCTTTACTTTTCATGAGAAAGTAAGCAGCTAAAAAGAATATTTTTCTGACGTAAAGGCTATATTTCTCTTTTTCACCTTCTCTCTTACTGATGCTTTTGCCAGAAGAATAGTAAAGATTTAGACATTGTCATGATTCATACAAGTAAAATATTTTTCAAGGACACAATCTGATATACTAACATGTATTTAAGAGGTTAAAGTCCACCACTAAATCTAAGGAAAGATTTTTAACTGCCAAACACACTTCCTTTGACAAATAATGTAAGGTGACAACTGCCAAGACAACATCCACAGCAAGTTTAACTAAGTATTTTCAGTTACTGTTTAGGAAGTAATTTCTTCTTACACATAGTTATATATTTGGTCCTCAATAGCTTTCACATGAAGGACACACTGAAATAATAGTCACTATTTTGTGTTGATTTTTTTTTGTTCTTGTTTTCTGTTTTTTTTTTTTGTTTTGTTTTGCTTTTTCGTGTTTTGCTTTTTTTTTTTGTTTGTTTTGTTTTTGTTTTCTTTGCAGAATAAATAACCATACAGAAGGCTGTGGAAGAGCAGTCTGGGAACTGAAGCACTAGTCAGGTCAGCTATGTGTATGTGACTTCCTCCAAGAAAGCAAGAATGTTGCATCCAATCTGTAGCCTTATGTTTTCCCAAAACCTAGAATATGTTTCAATCTCTCTGAAATTTTCTTTTAATATTTGACTACTGTACTTTTGCTTCCATTACCCCCGAACTTTATTAAATTGCCTTTAGCATGAACATATCTTTATAAATGCAACAACTTTGCCCTGACTCTCTCAGGTGATATTACAATGGGGCCTGGTATGGTTAAAAATATAGCTTGAAGAAAGAAAGGAAGAAAGAGAGAAAGAAGAAAAACATGATGGAATGTCAGAAATTGTGTCAACAGTGATTAATAAGAAGTCTTAATTTTATACCTCTCTATGGAGGTAGTACATGAATTCCAAATTATACATTGTCAAGTTTTCATACATTTGGGTATGTTGTATATATATATTATATTATATGTGTGTACTCTATATATTATAGATCTTTTAGATAAATTGACAATACATGATGTGTTTATTTTATACATTATTTTGTTGGGTTAAAAATAAAACATACTTATTTCTATGGTATGTGTTTTGTTGAAAGTTAGTATGAAATGAGCTTTATTTCCCTTTCCTTTGGGAGTCATGCTTCTAATCAATAATGATTAGAATGATAACAAAAATAAACATACTTAAAGATCTCTTAAACTGAACTTTTCAGCTCATTTGGATCTCTAGACTTTAGTGCAAGAGTCAAAACAAAACAAAAAACACAAATAAAATGGCCCTAATTTAGAAAAAGAAACAAGCATAGAGTATTCCCTGCCTCCAGCCCAGAATGTTCTTCACAGGAGAGTCCAACTACTGTACTCTCACTTTAACTTACGTGAATGATATGTGGCCATGCAGTGTCAGCCACCTGTCTTCTGGGTGTGAGAAATTCATATATTTCTCTTAACAGTGCTTTAACTTTTATCAGGAAATGCAACTGAGTTATTCTTTCATTAATTTAAACTTCAGAAGTACAAGTCAATGAAGGCATTTTTTCTATTCAGTTGAATAGGAAGCAGTGTACTCAATATCTCCATGTTCTTATTGAGAAATGCCAAAATGTTTCTCTTAGATTTACTACTCATTAGTGCTAACCTTTTGGTTTTTTTCTTCTTTTCTCCCCAAAATTTTAGGAGTTGTAAAGAGAACAATAATAGTTCAAGGCAGTATTAAAACCACAGCAGTAAGTGATAAAAAGTGCATTTCCTGAATATAATACAAATACAACATTAAGAAACTAAAGGCACAAACTAACTAAATATGTATTACAAACTAGAAATGCACAGTTCAAGGTAATTACTATTAAGTAAAATCTTCAAATATTTGTTTCTAATGAATATTTAAAGGAGTTTGAAAATGATACATCATCAGTGAATTGCAAAAACGTATAATCATCACTTAAAATATAAGCAAAATAGACTCTAATATTGACATCTTGGATTAGTGATAAAATACATCATCACATTTAAGAATGCACTCTTTATATACAGTTCACAAATTATTTTTCCATTGATTTAAAATAACATCAGAGGTTCTAGGAACTTAAGGTTTATTTTTAGGTTGGTGTGGAGGTATTCAAATTTTCTACAAGTGTGTGAGTCATTTTAGAATTCTATCCTGAAAAAATATTGCACCAATAATACAAGCCTGATTCAGGAAAAACCCAATAATATGATTTTAGTCTGGATTAACAATATCTTGAGTTGGTGTGCTTCCAATTGCAAAGAGATGAGTTCATCATGAATTTTCTGTCTCTCTCTGTCTCAATACATGTGTAAGAATGTGGTAATTTCAACTTGAAGGCTTTGAAAATGAAATATTTGAATATACCCTCCCCTATTGTCTGCTGGGGTCTTTCCTCTCCTTTTTGATCTTCTTTGTGCAATAAGAGGCAGACTCTTTAAAAACCTTAACATGAGCTGAGATTCTGACTTTGCATATTTTTAAAGAAAAGCAAAGCAAGGCAATGACCCCAAACTGCATTTAGATAGTAGCTGGAAAGAATCCAAACAAACATTCCATCATAAATTCTCCTTCAGACATAACAAATGTTCAGGCTTGGTGATAAAAGTGCAGAAGCTGGCTCAGGAAATTTTGTATAGGCCACACTGCGCTGTCATGTATTTTCATTTGTGGTAACTTACAATCACACAGCATTTTACAAACTGTCTTTTTGTCACTGGGCACAAATCTCCCAGCTCACCAAGAGGCTTCTTTTACTGCAGGGTTCATAGAGATTGAGAAACTGCAGCTGCTATTAACACTAATCCTGACCTTTCTCCAAATTTTAATGATCATGGAACAAAAACCCCATCCTAGAAAATAGTTATTTTCTTAGGCAGAAGAGAAGATTAAATCAAAATAAATAGGTAAAGACAGAGAACTAAAATAACCATGTAAATTTTATTAGTAAAAACTAGTCTGCCTCTCTATAATTAGTTAAAAATGTTTTAGGTTGGAAAAAGTTCACTTAATTCAATTTTCTGAATATGTCTGGGAGAGGTTCAATACAGAATTGTACATTTGAAAGATAAATCTAAGTGAGATGAAACAATGTGGCATGAACTACTGTGATGTTTCTTTTGTCCTCCCTTTGGTACTTCCCTTTGACTTTAGTACTAGGTCTATTTTTTAAGGTTTTGGCTCTTTTGAATCTCTGCACTAGTAGTTAATGTATTGTTAATGTATTTATGGGCATCCCAGGCACATATGCCTGCTAAAGCCTCGTTATTTTTGTATCAGAATCATACTTTTTAGTAAATTACCTTTCATGTACACAAAACCATTGGATTAGTGTATAAATACTGAGTCACTAATGTGAAACTATGACCAAAACACACCCTATATATAAATGAGATTCCTACCCAGGTTAATAAAAGCTATGTTCACATGACACCAATACAGCTGGACAATTTGGTAGAAAATGGAGTCAAAACAGGTTATGTGAGAGAAGTCACATTGGCCAGCTGCTTTGGTATCATGTTCACACAAGCAATAGTGGCTATTCAGTCTGTTTACCCCACCCACAGGGAGGCATGGTAGACAGATGCAGCCACCACACGCCAAAACACAGCACAACAACATGGCATTTACTTGAACAAGCAAGGAGGAATAATCAGGGAGGGAGGGAAATGGGTCCTGATTCTAGGAGATGGTGGCTGAGGACATTTTACACTTCTTTTTAAGTTCCTTATAACAGATCTGGGAAATGTGAAAGGGCAGGCAGTCTTTGAGATGCAAGATTCAGATACTATTGCACCACTTTTTCAAATAGCCCGCAAGTTCTGCCAACAGTTAAATATGAAGCTTGGTGTCACAATCGAGATAACCTTGGGTTCTTTCTGTATAGTTGAACATATGCATGGCTTAACAAATTTTAAGTGGTACTTTCTGAAAACGTTTTTTAGCTGTTTGAGTTCTGCTCGTGTTATTTTGAATACTGCCACACAAGAACTAAAAATCTCTGTCATTTCTTAAAGAGTTTAAACAAACAATATTAAAATACCATCTTCCGTCACATTGAAAGGCAGTTGGATATGTTTTTCCTCCATATTTACATATACAGAGTTCTGATCTAGAAAACCAATACAATAAACCATTTTATGTTTTAAAAACAGGCAGTCTTTGGTGACGCAAAGGCAGAGGTTTTGTTTGTTACCTCCTGCCTATTTCGCTCTGTCTCATAAAGTGAATATTGTTGGCACTGTCAGAAAGTTCTAAATACTGCTCAACAGACAAAACAAAATACCCATCATAACCTTGTACCCTCCCAGTGCTCAAAAGCTGCTGCTTTTCCCCCTCTGTCCATGCCCGAATTCCCTCTTCCCCTTCCTGTAGCCTTCTCTGTTCCTTAGTCCAGGCCTGAGCCACAGCGCGCTGTCTGGCAATCTCCAACACGTGATTCTTTTCCTCTTCGACAGTTGTCCCATACCGGATGTTGAAGCACAGGGCCCCATGCTGGAGCTGAATATCTGCAAACCGTCTAGTCCTCCCATTCAACACTGAAGTCATCTGAGACACAGTGACATTGACACCATTCTCCAGAATCCTCCTCCCCCCAGTGTTACCAATGAGCACCAGGTCTTCCTCCAGAGACCCAAGCTTAATGAAGTAGTGAGTGTCCCTCCCCTCTATGGTAAAATGTAGGTTTTCCAGATAATGAGCATTATTTAGAATGGCAGCAAGCCGCCTGCTATCTTCATTGGCTACTCCTATAATATCAGCTGTTACTATGCCATCTTTGATGGCAAATTTTATACCTTTTCCAAAGACAGAAGGGACAGCAGCAAACCTGGGTTGCTTCCCTCCTTCAAGGCACCGTCCCTCATTGTACCGGGGAGTCATAGGAAGTTGATCCAAGGAAATGAAATTCCTGAGCTGTTTCTGGAGCTCACACTGAATGCCCAGGATCGTCTGAGAAAGAAAAAGACAGTGCAAATGCAGCCAGGGTTAGATGCCTGCCTTATGCTTGGTGATTGACAAAAGGAAAGGCTGCAAGCTCACTTCCTTCTCTAATTTGTTGGTATGACAAACAAGCCAAGTCTGGAATCTCTTTAACAGAGTCTGGGAAAGGAAAAGATGGACTACCTAGCATTCTTATATCTTGGTCGAGTTTAAGAGTGTTAAGAAAATATGTTCAAACTTGGTATCATAGAATTTCAGAGCTAGAATGCACTTTTTAAGTGGGTCCAGCTCCCCCCAAATGCAAATATTTTACTTTCACCAATTTAATTGATACCGACTAGCTGTTATTACTGCATGCGGAATAATACATTAGACACTGGGAGGTATAAAGAAATGCATAAAGCTTAGTTCCTGCTTTCAACAGCTTATGACCTTATAAACAACTATGGCAAAACAGCAAGACATTCACAGCTCTTTTTATGTGTACTTTCAAAAAACCTTTTCATTTGGGCACTTTAAAAAATGCCAAGAAATAAAGAGAAAAGACTAATGAACCTGCCAGTATCAATTAGGAAGCATCAGCAATTTTCAACATTTTGCTAAAATTTGTTAAGAAGGATTTTTGAACAGTTTGGGATTTAGCTCAGTGGCATAGTGCTTGCCTAGCATGCACAAGGCCCTGGGTTCAATCCTCAGTACTGGGAGGAAAAAAAGAAGGGCTTTTAATTACAAAAAGTATTCACATACTTTATGTATTTACAAAAAGGGATAAGCCTTTAGTACCACCTTAAGCTTTCCTTTCCTTTATAATTTTTTGACTTAAATTTCAAGTCTTTCTACCTAAATTTCAGTTTTATTTTGTTAAAGATTTTTTTTTTTTTGCATACACAGGCATTCCTAGTTTCTTCTTGGTTTTATTTGTACCTCATATTCCCAAAGAAATACCCTGCTGAATCTTGAATGTTTTTAGTATTCCTATTTTTTTTCAGTCTTTATCCCTATAATATTTATTATTTTTGTTTATTGTGTTTATATACTTTTTATTTATCAGAATAATATTATTCTGTTATTCTTATGCTCTTAAGGCACTATCCTTTAAATTATTTCACAGTCAAGTCTGATGTTTTCATGTCTCTTAGTGAACACTTTTCTCTGTACAAAATTCATAATTCCCCTGGCATCCCATTTCAGAATTTTAAAAGTTTAATTCCTTCTTCTTGTTTATCTATTGCAGCAGACATCAAGTAACCTTTTAGTTTTTCATATTTCAAAAGCTCCAATTCCCTGGTCTTTTCCCCATGGAAGCCTCCTCCTAAATCATACAAATTTTAGTGATTATTCAAAAAGACTCAAAAATAAATAAGCAAATATATGTAAATATATTTCCTGGTGGTAGGTATGCTTCTCTCTTTTTTCCCAGCTAAACAGAGATGGTAACACTTTTACTAACCTTTCCAGGATCCCACTCTTGAGTTTTTGTCTGAAGCTGTAGAAGCTCATAGGTTAATTCCAGATTTTCTAATTCTGGTTTGGGAAATCCAGGTAGTACATTGTGTAACTGGAAACCAAATAGCTCCAACCAACTTCCAATATCTGTAAGATACAACATTTGAAAGAAAACAACATTCAAAAAGCTCCTACTTTAAAACCTTTGTTGAAAACTCGAGTCATGCCCTTCCTGTCTTCAATGTATTTAGAAAATGGGAAGATAGGGATAAAACTCCCCCTTGGTATGACTCACTTTAAAACAGATAATTTCTCTACAAGGAAACCTTTTGACTTGTGCAGAATCCCAGAGATAGGCTGTTTAGTGCATTGAAACTCTCAATGTGGTAGTGGCCTAAGACCATATGGACTGTGATATTAGGTATATTTCATGCAACATAATCTTGAATTTTTCTCTTAAGAAATTATTTGCATAAACTTTTAAGAGGGAAACATAGAAACAGAAACAGTTTAAAGGGAAAAAATATACTGGGAAGCAAAAGCATCAGTCTGAAGTTATCTTGCACATTTTGTTCACTCTAGGAAACTAAGGAAGAGAGTGAATGCACAATACCTGTGGGCTAATTGGCAGGAAGAGGAAACATTACAAAGGCATTGAGATTACGTGATAAAGAGCACTGAGTTTTCTCGAGTTTAGCTTAAAGTTTTACACCATTTAAATACCTGTGGTATACTTTGCAACATCTTGAATTTTGCCAACTGGGTAGTTATTTTCAAAGGAGTAGAGGTTGAATGGCTTAGGAAGGAGGTTCAACTGTTTCCATATGTGATGATTAGGCGTGGTCCATCTACCAGCGACAACATCATAATCCCTTTGCCCCAGGTGCACTAATTTGGTAAGGAAATCATAGAGTCCTCCATGAAAACCTATGATGACCTGAAAGTCAGGGTAAGTGTCATGATAGATATCACCGTAAGGCGTGTACAATATCTCTTTTATGACCTGACCTCGACTGCTGAACACAGCTAGTGGGGTACCTGTATTATCACAGGCTACATAATATTCTTCACCACTGCTTAACTCCATGGCAATAAGGTGACCTTGGAGATCATAATACAGAGATGTAATTTCCGAGCTGGTGTGGTTATACAGATGAGTAACTCTTATGGGGTTGGCAAGGTCTGCGTAAAAGAATTGGAGGTGCTGCCCTAGGCTGGACTTACTGGCAACACGTCGCCCAAGCCCATCATAGTAATACTGCACAGTCCAGGCAGAAACCTTGTTGTAGGCTTTCTGCAGCAGACCATTAGAATTATATTCAAATATGTCATTTCCCCTCTGCCTGAGAAAGCCATCCTCATCCATTTTATACTGAATTTCTCCTAATCTGGTGATGCGGTCTCGGAGGTCATATCGGAGAGGAGTGAGACGAGCACTATTCCCATGGCTCAGAAGGTTGATGTTTCCATTCAGATCATAACTATAACGCCACTGGGTTTTGTCATTTACAGAAACAGTTTGAAGCTGTCCATCAGCATCGTATTCATAGAAGTACCTAGTTATATTGGCATCTACTCCCACTCTTATATCACATATTACCATGCGGCCCATATTATCATATTGAATAGTCATCCAGTAGGCAATAGCCTTTAGGATTTCATATTGGACCTCAATGACTTGTCCATTGGCACTGAAGATCTTGGTATGCTTCATCACTGTAGTAGTTATGACCTGATTTAAGTCATAATTAATTACACTGAATTTTCCAAACTGCTCTGTTCTACCAGAGACATCAACATATCGGTACAGATCTATGGGCAAAGGGGTTTCATTGATCACAGCTTGCATGCTGGTGACACGGAAGTTGTTGTAGCTGTAGTCAAATCGTGCATTCACAAGACCTTCTTCACTGAATCTGAAAATCTGGCGCCCAATAAGAGGCCCTATAGGAATAAAAATAATGAGAAAAAAGCTGGTGATAAATGTAGAACAATCAGGAAGGTCTAGTATTACTCAGTACTGACAATTGTATATTCAAAATGAAATAGTATAGACTGACCTCTGATGTCTGAGGCCTGAGCATATCATATCATATATATTCTTATGTGGTGATATCCATATATGGGAAAAATACTGTATAGCATAGTTATAGAATAATTTAATTATAAAAACTACAGAAGTAACTACATCCAGGAGACTGGGTGGTGAAACTGGTGTCATGACTATGCATTCTTGCTATAATCTCTGCGATGAATGCTTACATTTCATTTAACTTTTGCTACAAAATCAGAGGGTGAGGTTTCCCAATGTCCACATCAAAGTAAGTGGATTTGGGCATGTTATAAACCCAAAGGATGAAATACATTAGAAAGTTGTGACTTCTGCCATCAACTGAAGCTTACAGAGGTTACACAGGGCTTGAGCTAGTTTCACAGAGATTCATATCTTGCAGCTGCACCTTTGGGAAGATTTGGTGGTGAGAAGGAATAGGTATACGGTTAGACTAAACACTTAGATCTCAACTTTCTTGAGAGCTGAGAGAAAGAAAGAGAAATGTACTACATGTTTGTAAGGAATCTGCTTTAAGGCAAACTATAACATATTTTAATTTTGAATGAAAGATAATTTGAAAAGTAAAGCAAATTTGTTGAATTGAATGTGCATAGGTTAACACTTCTATTTCCAAATGTGGTCAGCTGTAATTGTATAAAATACTGACATACACATCACCGCCCTTTCATAACAAACCTGTTTGCCTATATCTGATTGTGCAGATGAATCCATCGTGCATCAGGTGTATTGTCTTGATCACTCCAGAAGACTCTTCATATGTTAATGTAACCTGAGTCGTATCATAGAGAATCTCAGATAGCCTTGCTTGCTTGGTGTACTTGTATAAAACTCTGCGCCCTGTCCCCAGATGTAGAGTCTGTAGTAATCTGCCATCTCGACTATAGTCTTGGATGAAAGAAGTGCTGCTGTCTGGTGGGGTGTAGATGTTCCGGTAGTACCCCACTGAAAGCATGGTTTGTAAGCTGTGGCGCACCATACTAGGCATGGTGACTGACAGCAGACAATCTGATTGGTCATACTCAAAGATGTAACGCCGCTGGCTATGTAAGAGAAGCATGACAGACTGAAAAGAGACAAAAGCAAAATAGCATAATATGTACCATTAAAGTTGAGGAGATTAAAGAAAATATACATTCATCCATTCAACACAAATTTATTAAGCATCTGCTATGTGCCAGGCACTGTAGATGGTAGACTCTAGCAGATGCAGTAGAGCACAATAATGGTTCCCACCCTCAGGTAACTTACAGTTTAATGGAGGCTAAAGACAAGTAACCAAGCAAAATAGAGTGTGAAACATGTTATGACAAGGAAAGTATTGAGTACTTATGGGAGGTAGAGGAGCAACAGTTAGCCCAGACTTAAGGGGCCAGAGAAAGCTTCCTGGAAAAAGGAACATTTAAATGAGGACTTAAAGGATGACTAGAGGTTGGCCAGGTAAAGGCAGAGAGGGGTTTGGGAAGTAAGGAGAGATTACTCCAGTTAAAGGATACAATATTGTGAAGGTCTAAATATAGAAGAGAACACAGAGAGTAATTTTGTGTGGTCAAAGCATGGGTGTGTGGGGGTCGAGGTGATGAATGGCAAGAGGTGAGTACAGATGGGTCTACATCACATTGGGCTTTTTAAGCCATGCAAAGAGGTTTGGACTTAAGCATATCAGCAACCAGGAACCATTGAGAGGTTTCAAGCAAGCTGAAGGATGAGTGCTTGCAGAGCTGGAAGAAATAGCCAAGTTGGTATTTTAGAAAGGTCATTGTTGCTTCAACGTGGAGATGAATTGGAGGGAGGTAAATAGAGGTTAGGGGATGTCAAATATTAACTTATAGTCACCAAAAAGTATTGATTTCATGTAGTAGATGTTTTCCTGAAAAGTTACACACTGAATATTACTTTTGTTTTACAATTCATGTTTCAACTAGTCATGATTGAGTATTTTGTATTAAAAGTAAAGAATTCTCTGGTTATGCAATCCCTCTTCCCCAAACTGATTTGTATTTCAGGAACAAGCATTTGTTGAGGTATAGTGCCTTGCATGTAATAGGTGTTTCATAAATATTGGTTGATCTCATTTTAATTTAAAATATAGACATGAAAAAGCACTGTTTTAGGGAGGACTTTAATTCACTAGCATTGAAATCTCATCTTTTAATAAATATTTCTGTTATAGCTCCTTAAGGGAGCTTTACCCTCCCCTCTTGAGGACCACCTTATCAAGCAAAAGAATTTAGTCGAGATTTATTTTCTGAACTTTGTGTTATGAAAATAAGTAGTTTTCATTTTCTAGATATAAATTACATAAATATTTATAAAGGTGAAGTATATAAACATATAATGTACATTTGCATCTTCTAAATATGAAATTATATTCTAATACTGAATGTGCTTTTTGAAACTACATATCCTTCCTATCCTTTGAGAATTATTGATTTTGAGTTGCATGTCAGTACCATGAAGCAAAAGTCAGTGGTGATTTGCTTGTTCATTCAGTCTTTCTTTCCCACCAATACTATGCCTGGGGATCCAGGGGTAAGGGCAGAAATCTTGTCAGCTTGTTATCTGTTGACAACCTGTAGCTCTCCACAGCCTGTATTTCCACCATTGTGACCTCTGAAAAACCTCCTGAACAAAAGGTAGGAGACCTGGAAATCCTGTATGGGCCTTGAGGACAGGAAGGCAGAACTGCTTCCCTTGATCAAGGTGGAACTTAGTAAAACCAGCAGGGATTTTTTTTCCCCTATGAATGGAGCGGCATGTGGCAGGGGATGGGGGCAGAGGGGCCTTATACAGGAATTGGTGGAAAATGCCTTTAGATTATTTTTATGCTGAAAGTCATAATTCCAAGCTCCTCTGCACTCTCTTCTGTCAATTTGCCTTGGACAAATGACGTCTGTCACCTGTGATGCTGGCCAGGGACAACCACCATATGGCCTCTTCATATTATCTAGTATCAGCCTGCTTGGGCCATGCCTTTTCCAGTAGCTGTACCAACCTTGCCAAAAATTTATAGCACATCATTATTGTATTCTCTCCTCTGTTCTCACTCTCCAGCATGCAGTAAAACACTGCCTGAACCCTGTTCCTAGGTGGTGCTGATGTTGAACTGTCTCAAAAGCTCTCTAGTCTATTTTAAAGCTTCCTGCCAATGGCAAGAATGTGGATGACGTGATTAGCAATCTCGTGAATGTAACTGTCGTGTTACCAGAATACCATTTAGTTCTTATTTGGCTGCTTTTTCACTTTGGACATTATTATCAGTTTGTTCAAAAACAATGCTTATGAATCTATCCAATGTCCACAGTGCTGTTGCAGGATAAAAGGCCATTTTTTATTAGTTCAAATAATAGAGTGGGAGGCTTTTATTCCTTTAATTGATTGTTATATCCTAAAAAGAGATCCTTGTAAAGAAAAAAAAAATAAAGAACAATCAGGGTCGTATACTTATTTGAACAAAACTAGAAATGAGAGCAGAAATTTGAAAAGTTAAAGCACTTGAATGACCACCAGATGGCAGTGTGGGGCCATCTGGAAGCTCAAGCCAAAGACTGCGTTTTGTCCCTATAGGCAGGCAGCCTTTGAAAACGTCAGTTCCAAAGAGGCAATTCTGTATAAATGTGTAAGACTAAAGCACCTTATTAAATGATTATAAAATTTATTTAAATACATTTAAAAAATGAAGCTCATAAGAATGATTTTGGGAAACTGAAAGATTTACATTTACAGTAATACAAAATTTTAGCTCCACAAGTCTTCCAAAATATAATTAACTCAGAGAAGTGTCATAAATCAAGACAGAGAATTAATGACTACATAGAGAAAATTTAAGAAACAATAATTGATTTTTTAATAGAGGAGAGATCATTTAAGCAACTGCAGCCATTACCCAAATAATTATTTTTCTCCTAATAGCTACAAACCATTGTGCACAAAAACGATATGTATAACTTTGACTTACTCTGGAGGAAGTCAAACTAGTTTTACAAAATTTTCTGCATGTTAAGGTTAACAGTCTGCTGCTTCTTTTTAAATATATAATGGCAAAATTATGGAAAGCAAATTTGCAGAGGTGATGCCAGAAATATTTTGGGGTGAAAAAGAGAATTACATTTTAAAGTTTTGGGATTCTTATTTTAAAATATACCACAAAGATAAGCCTCTTTGTCCCTTCTCTAACCCTGTCTTGATGAAAGGATGTGTCAGCAAAGGCCATGTTAAACAAAGAACCAGAAAGAATACAAGGAGTCTCAAAGCCTCATCAAATCACTGAAAAAATTACATGTAAACTGAATTTTAGTAAATTCAATGTCCTTTCCTTTTCTCCTTGAATCACACTTTAAAAGATGCTTTAATTTCTTTCCTTCTTTCTTTTCTACCTCTCTCCCTTTCTCCCCTACCCCCAAGTGACAATGAATGCTTACTAACATTTAAATTCTCTAGTTTGGTACTTTATGTTATTTCATTTAATCACCATATCAATCCAGTGAATTAGTTATTATCACTAGTAATAGCAGTATTGATAAAACTAGTTTTATGATGAATTACTTTTGGAAAGTAAGGAAATATTCCATAATTATGTGTTTTATAGATTGTAAGTTTTGCATAATAGGATTGCTTAAATAAGGGGCTGCCCTTTTAATTAGAGAACAAGTTAAACAGGAAATAAAGAAAGGGACAAAAGTCAAATAAAAGGCCAAATGATTTGGCTTATCTCACTGGTCAGTAAATTAGTTTTTGGAAGTCACTAGGGTTTTTCTTGATACATTATTCTAGGTCAATAAGGTCTTATTTCTATCCACTGGAAACACTGACAATTTCACAAAGCTTTTTGTTTGGTGTTTTTAAAAAATAATTATTGCTCACTAAGTTTCTAGAGCAAAGAGAACTCATGTGAAGTTTGCTTCAAAAGATTCTTTGCTCAAGCAAATTTGATGAAATAATCAGCTAATTTAGAAAAGAGAAATAGTAAGATCCCTTCATTGGTGTTTGAGAAGACTGCATGCAGAGCAGAAGCTTCAATTTTCAATAGGCTCTTTTGTCATTGTAAAGACAGCCTAAAGGGAAAGTCTTAGGAGAGCTGAGATGTGACTGTCTGTAGGCAATTAGCTCTGTTGGTAACACTTTGGTGCTATTGAGGTTTGGGTTAAGAGTTCAAACCTGCATATGCTCCTAAGGAGTGTTGGCTTTTTCACTAGTCACATGGAGGACCTGTGTAAAGATCATTCCTGGAAGACTAGGTCATGCCAATATTATGTTAATGGTCAGAGGCATCTTTTTTTTTTAAATGAAGGTTCATCAATACATGTCTTAAGAAGTATTTTGCCTATGTGTACATACCACCAAATATTTGGGTTCAATTACTGTTTTAACAAGTTTGACACTTTGTAGAACTAAGTCTAGGTGATTTGCCAGTAATTATTGTTATAGAAATTTTTTTAAAAAATGAAAGTCTTGCTTTATAAGATTCAAATTTTCCCAGTGCAGATGATGGATTATAAATTTCATCAGAAGAAAAGGACACAGGGTTGATAGAGCAAAGGACTCCCTTCTTTTATTCTGGCTCCCAAGTGAACTCTGCTTAGATTATCTCCTGGGCATTTCCAGCTTGATAAATTCCTCAGTAACACACTCTGGGAAGTAGTAAGGAGTTTTATGATACAGAGCAACTGACATTATTGTTATTATTATTACTTTGATGGGTGTATCAGAAAAGCCTGGCATCATTGTGCACAAACAGTGACATTTTGCTATGTGAGATATGAGCTTATATCTATGAACTTCTATAAGTTCCATGCACTGATTTCCCTTGAATCCTCAAGGGAAGATATTTTAAAATTTTCCCAGAAAATAATTCAGGACTAACTAATTCAGTTGAGTGGGTGAATCTGAGAAAGAAGAAGCACTGGCCTAGGAGATGGGAAATGAAAAACGGCAGAGAGAAGTCCATTGTTCTCATTGTCCTCCGGTACTGATCTGACCAGAAACCATTTTGCTGTTATAGGGGACTGATGATTGCAAATGGCTCCTATAGTAGGATTAAAATCCTTTTCTCTTTTTCCAGACACAAGTCACAAGCTCCCATTATGGATGCTACTGGGGACTTAGTCTACACAAAAGACTATTACCAATGAGGCCTCCCTGCCACCATTCCCTCAGGCTGATTATTTTTGAAAATTAGTCCTCAAATGTATAGAACTAAAGTTTCATTGACTTTGCTAACAAAATTAGAATTCCTTATCTGCTGGGTAAGTGGCCCTTTACCAGAGCTGAGATACATTAACACACAGTTTTATAATTTTCTAGCCATTTTCCCTCAGTATGAGCTTTCATAATAATAAAGATACCTTTTCAAGAGCATGAACAAATATGCTCAAATGAGGAAAAAGCTAAGCCATTATCCCGACTTCAGTTTGAAACAGTACTTGGTAGAGGATGGGACTAGGGAAAGATTTCAGCTGAAAAATAGCTTATCCTCATAGGCTCACCATTTTTTGTTGTTATTTCTACAGAACAGCTAAAACAGATTTTTCTCTACAGGCCCTCACCAAGGTGGGTAATTAGGGCTGCTATCAATATTCTCATTCAGGAGTCTTGAAACTAGTTTTATCCCCTACATACTTACCTTTTCTAAATAGGTATAGCTCCAAATTTTACCATCAGCCCAAGTTCTTGAAATTATTTTTCCACTCTGGTCATATTCCATTTTTTCATTCCATGTCCCTCTTTGAATAAATGTAACCAATCCTGAAGGTGAATATGTGATGTTTACTTCATTATATCTGCTTACAGGAGACCAAAGAATAGGTCGCCCAGTCTGGTCATAAAGAATTCGAAGGGTGAATTTTCGATGGTCATCATAGATTTTTCCAGTACGGGTAATATGATCAAAATCTATGGAGAGCAGGTTTCTGTTATGAGCCTACAAAAAAAGAGATATGAAGTAACATTTTAAGCACTGCTTTGATTCCTAATTTACTGTTTTCACAATCCTGAAGCTTTTTCTGATTCTCCAACGATCAGTCTCTCTTCACCTCTGAAACCTTATGGCTTCACATTCCCCAGATGTCAGTTATCTTTATTTCCTCACAGTGTGTACAGTCTTGGAGGGCCAACACTATGTCTGAACTCCTGGGATAGTTCTTGGTGTACTCTCCACATTTGATATTTGGTTGTTGTTTTTTCTGCAGCTCAAGCTTCAAGTGAACTACCACAATTTTTAATAATTATGTGACATTATTTTGTGTGAGTCAGGTACCTACTCAGGAGTAGGGGTTCCTGATTTGCTTTTCCCCTTTTTCAATTCAAGAGGCTAGAACATAAAGTGGTAAATTATTTATGCAATTAGAAATCAGAAAAAAAAGGAATACAGTGAATCCTAATTTATACAGAGATTATCTTCTTTGACTTCCTTGTACACCTGGGAATAGTGAACTTCACATCTGTCACAGGGGAACTCAGATTCTCTAGGGATGGAACCCCACCCAACAATATTTCTATTGAAGCTGTTAAGTAAACCTGGTAGGTACCCTGACATTTGCAAGGGTGGTACAACTGACTGGTTAAATTTGGATTCCAAGTTAAGCAACTTAGTACAACCACTTTGGAAAGCAGCCTGGAGATCCCTCAAAATACTAGAAATGGAACCACTATATGACTCAGCTATCCCACTCCTTGGTATGTACTCAAAATAACTAAAATTAGCATAGTATAGTGATAAAGGGCACATCAATGTTTATAGCAGCACAATCCACAAGAGCCAAGTTATGGAACCAGGCTACATGCTCATCAATAGACAAAGAAAGGTGGTATATATACACAATGGAGTTATACTCAGTCATGAAGAATTAAATTATGTCTTTTCCTAGTAAATGGATGGAACTGGAGTACATCTTGCTAAGTAAAATAAGTCAGACTCAGAAAGTAAAATGTCAAGTGTTTTTTTTTTTTCTCATACACAGAAGCTAGAGAAAATAAAAATAAAAATGGGATCTCATGAAAACAGAAGGGAGATCAGTAGAGTAGAAGCAGGGAACCAACGGGAGGAAAGATGGGAGGGAAAGGGGACAAACTGGGGAATGAAATTGGCCAAATTATGTTTTGTGCATCCACGAATATATTACAATGCATTCCAATTTTATATATAACTAAAATGCATCAATTATAATAATAAATACATAGAAGGAAGATCAATGGAGTAGGGGAAAAATATCATGGGGAAGGAGGAGGGAAGGGAAGGGGATTATATGAGGATCGAAATGAGAAACACTATGTTATATGCAAAATGAACCCCAATCATATATATAATTATAATGCACTAACAAATCAACAAAAACAATTCATTGTTTGCTTTGATTCTGATCTTAGTCTTCTACTGCATGCTAGTATTCTATCTGGTTATCTCAAACCTGGCAGTTGATCGGGAGTGAGGCTGATTCAAGGAACCTCAAGTTAGAGTCTATGAAAGACAGCACTCAGTGGCACCTGTGATGAAATTCCGCTAGGTCTACATGAGATGACCAAGTAACTAAATAACTTGGTTAAAAAAAAAACATTAAAACTCAGCAAAAAGACTTTTAATGAAGTCTCAAAGCAACCTGACAAATGATCTATTTTTTTTCCATTTTTCAGCTAGTCATGTTAGTGTTTGGTAATTCTACCAGTACCTTCTGCTATAGCTAGCTGATTGTAGCACAACCATTTAGAAAATACAATACTCAAACAGTTATTTTGTCTTTCAGAAAAATGTTGCTGTTCTCTTTGTGCTTTTATTGGTGCATTATAATTATACACAACAGTGAGATTCATTGTTATGTGTTCGTATATTCAAATAACATAGTTTGTTCCATTTAATTCCCTAGTACTTCCCCTATCCCTCTCCTCCTCCTTCCCTTGGTCCCCTTTTTCTACTTTAATGGTTTTCCTCCTTTTTTAAAATATTGGTGTTTTATAATTATACAGAAAAGTTCTTGGGCATAAAGAAGAATGAAATTATGTCATTATCTGGTAAGTGGATAGAACTGGAGAATATCATGCTATGTGAAAAAAGTTGCTCTTCTTGATTTTAGTCATTAAGAGAGTTTAGTACCTGCTGGTCAGTGTGCTGAAGAAGGCTCTATGGAAAGACATCTCTGAAGGAGGGGTAGGTAGGAGGCTAAGGGAGGGCTTCTAAAATCAATTCAATTCATTTTATTTTAGTTTCATTAATTTTTACTTTTAGTGCTTTTTTGTTTTATCATAACTTTTTATTTTGCAACAATCTGACTTATAAACAGTTGTGAAATAGTAGAGTCACCATGTACCCTTCACACAGTTTGAAGGAACACCTTTTGATTTGAGTGGAGGGAAGTCAAGCATATTTGGCAGAAACAAAGCCAAGAATAAAAAAAAAAGGAGAGACTTTGAGAAGTGTAAGTAATGGTTAATGGAGTCAGGAGATAGTTGATGAGCTGCCAGTTATATGAATGTACCCATCATTCCTTCTCTCAGGGCTTTAGTTTTCCTATATGTTAAATGGGAATGATATTACCACTTTATGTCACATAATTGTGTCAAGATATAAGTGAATCACACAGGTTCTTGGTAAACTGTGAAATATCATTACTAATTGTTATTTTTAAAATATGTAATGATTACTTTTCTCATTTTATTACAGCTTGTGAATAGGCCCATGTGTCACATATCCATGATTTAAGCTCAGTTTATTAGATTTATATCTGTGGGAACTGTCAGCACAATCCTAAATAGAATGTTAAATTTCTGGTTAATGAGGTAGGAGTTGGGGGGGAACCTGTGCTAGGGTTTCACTATATTAATTATAGTCAGACTAAACTGATCCACTAGCTAGTCAACTAAACTTAATGTTAATTTTTAACATTTGTGGTCAAGAATTCCTTTACATATCTGAAAGGTATACACTGTGTCCTTGGAAAAATTCACATAAGCACATTCATGAATATTTTTGATATCATCTTACACCAACTCCACAAACCATGTCTATTTCAACTAAAGTAGGGACTCTGATGTCTCTCACAGAGCAAAATTTTACAGTAGAGATGCCTGCTTCACAGTCCCTTGCCACAAAAGCATCAGTTTCCGCAACATTAGCTGTCAGAATGTTCTTATTAATCAATCATTAATTGGATCATCCAGAAACATTCTTATTACCACTAATATGGTATCATCACCAAACACTGCGAATGAATCATCAAATGCATTGAAAAGAAAATCTGAAGATGATGATGATGATGATGATGAAGATAATGATGATGGCTATGGTAATTTGTAATCTAGCCTCAATGCAATCTCACCTTCCAATGAGAATTATTGTTAATACTGGGCTGCATTTCATTCCATTTATCTTACTTTTTTGCATAATCTTTGTCCAGACATTTAAAATACACGACTAGGGCTATACTAAAAGTTTTGTGCCTTATTTTTTTCAGCCAATATTTTAACTTTAGCATTTTTTATGTTATCAAGTAAAATATGACTTTTAATGGCTGCATAATATTTTATAATATAATAAACATTTATATATTCATGTTACCACAATTGGAAATTAGAGTTCCTGTTTTTTAAAATTTGCATTAATTTTATTACTAGTGAGATTGAGTCCCTTTATTGGCCATATACATGTCTTCCATGAATTGTCTGCTCATGACATTTGCCCATTACTCCATAGGGTTGTGCCCCAGTTTTTTTTTTCTAGTTTTGAACTTCTGCAAAATAAGCACCTATCAAATGTTAAATGCCATGAATTCCATCTAAAGATTAGGGGTAAGATACTCAAATTATTTGAGGAAAGTGCTGTTAGTCTTAGGGGTAGATTTAATTCAGTAAATAGAGCCTCAGATCAGGAATCATGACTATTTAAACCATCTGGAGCAAATGCATGCAGTGTCATAAATACATAGACTGCATAAATATATAGTAACCTGCTGTGATCACCTAAAAGGTGATAGAGAAGCACATATTTCCTGTCTTTTGATACGCAGCACTTGGAAGCCTTTAGGAAACCAGGTGTTCTTTCTTCAACTACCTTTCCTGTGGTTTTATAGCCACATATCTCCAACTGTAATGCCGTTCATTTACAATAGCTGTAAAATATCCATGTACTCCTGGAGACGGTTGTAACTGTTACAATTTATGTTATAATGATAGTTAAAGAGCCAAAGTAACAAGTGATTTCCAGTTCAACTAAATTTGTGGTTTTATTTGTCTGATAGATTAAGTTTACTACTCAAGAACACATTTCTTAATAAAGTCATTACTGCTACACAAGCAGGGATCACTGTTGAAAATCCACTAGAATGCAAGCAGAGGAAGACAGTGTGATGTTCTTTTTCTGCTTGTCAGGACTTCTGCAACCATGATCCTCTGTTTCTAGATAATGCACCCTGATATTCGGATGCTGCTGAAACACTAGTTTCAAAGTCAGGTTTGGAAGTTAATGTAAAATTCAACAAGAGTTGAAAGGGGATGAGGGGATCAAAGATGCCACAGGCTCCCAGCCACCCCCTGCCAAGTCTCCTGTGGAAATCTTGTGTGAGAAGCCTGGGAAGGTGAATGCTTTTCTCGGGTGAGCCCTCCCAACCTCCCTCTGGAGTGCTTATGTGCTACTAGCCTCCACGGCAGCAATCAGAACTGGGCTGACTGCTGCTGACTTCTGGCATCGTGGGCAACGCTGGGAAAGCTTCATATTCATGTATGTGCTCACTTTTCTGAAAGACAATAGCCCTTGACCTAAGCATAGGTGAACAAGCCTTATCTTCACTCTTTCTCCAAACATTCTACATCAATCCTTCCCTGTAAAAAGCTGGGAGTGGGGAGAGAGGTGGGGGTGGGGAGGAGAAGGGGAAGGATTAAAATTAGGCAACAGCCCAAGTTACAAGGCTCTCTTCAGACTGCTACATGTTGAGCATGATCTCTGAGTTTGGCAACTGATGAGCTGTTATGTTGTGGTAAGAAAGCTGGACGGTACTTTTTTTTTTTTTTTTAAACAGGGGAATATGTTTCTATGCTGCAGTTTTTCCTTTGGTTTCCCTTAAAATTTTTTAATCAGCTATACTAAGGAGAAGAAGGGTTTGATTTTTGTATTTGCATCAAAGAGGAAAGAGGAAAGAGGAAAGAATGTGTTCTGGAAAACTCTGCATAGCACTGACAGCAGAAGCAAAAGTGCCTGTGAAGGGTGAGTAGAGGAAAGCTCCAAAGCATGTATTCTTTGCTTCCTATTCCTTCTCTTTTTAGGATTTTGTGTTCTAATGGCTCCAGAGAAAGCTCCTCAACTCTTCTAGTTTGAGACTCATTTGGTTAGTTGAATTGAATATACTACTTGTAACATTTTATTAGGTGGTTTTAGATCATATATTTGGTTGATATATAGGCAATTGCTGTTTTGGCCTTCACAAAGGGAAATTCACCATGCTTCAGTCCAACACACACACACACACACACACACACAGAGAGAGAGAGAGAGAGAGAGAGAGAGAGAGAGAGAGAGAGAGAGAGAGAATTCTGAACTATAAGCATGGCAGCTGATTTTCTTTCCTTTATAAAAGGAAAAGGCTGATTTTCAAGGACACTGTCTAACATTTGCTCACAACACAACTGAGTTACCTGTCTAAATTTTTGCTGAAGAAGTCAGAAAGTGAATAAGTGAGATGGACTAAATAGCCACATCAGAATTTGGAAGATGCATTGCATTTAATTTTCATGAAGTTATACAAATGGATAGAAAAGTCACAGCTGATTTTAAAGTAGCAGGCTTTATTCCCACTAGTTTTAAGGTGATTAGTACTGGATTTAAAAATTAATTAGTACATTAATTCCACAGATTTTATTTTTTATTGATATCTTTTGTTTGACAATCAAAATCTTAGTTAGGCCTGCTTTTATTTCACAGAGGTGCCTACAAATGCACAAAGCATATATTCAGTGTTAGTTAATCAGCCTCTAATATTTTACTTGAAATTTCCCTTTTCTTTCTTTTTTTTTTCCTATATTACTCTCAAAATACTTCCCCACCTTGCCAGCCCACAAAATCTTAGTGCTAAAAGGGATCTTAGTTGGCTCAAAGTTATTGGTCCAGACTGCCTGGGTTTCACTCTTGTAATCACCACAAGTAAACTGTGTGACCTCTCTGTGCTTCAGTTTCTTCATCTGTTAAATGGGAATGGTAATTTAAAGACCCATTTAATAAATTGCTGAGTAGTAAATGAGTTACCACCACCAATACAAAGAAGGAATATCTGAAGGAATGTTAGTTGCTGTTATAAGAGACTGTACAATCCATACCTCTCATTTTATAGATGGGAAAATGACAAAATTATGGGCATGCCAGTTCTTTCTCAAATACATGCCCATTCTTCTCACCTGAATTTGATAAGATCATTGAACTAGGACACTTTTTTGCACTATATCAATTTTCTCTTATTTAAATAGTTTACTATTGATTAATTCACCTGTGTAACCATAAACACATTTAAAAATTATATCAAATATTAATGCTTACATATAGGTGAAACTGTATGTGAAATAATTCTTTCTAGTTACATTAGAAGGGTTCACCCAAGATTAAAATAATAGTACTTTTTATGATTTGAAGTTCCCCCAAAATCCCCTGACCCAAAACCAAAATATTGCTTAGTAGTTTTGATGCCTGAAATCTTTTGTCTCCAGATGACCCATTAAGGCTAGAAGTACTGTTATTTGGGACTGAAAATTACAGATGCATTTTTAAAATGTATTAATCTATCCCTAAGCAGATCCTAATATAAATTATCACAAAACAAGTGCCTTCACTAAGCTTGAAGAGAGAGAAGTTATAATAGTAGGAAGTGAGAACTCCAGCTTGGAGAACCCTGTAGCTGAGCATCCTGTCGGCAAAGGTGATCTCTGAGAACCAAAGAAGAAGCTAGAACCCTCTTAGCTACCTCCCAATTCCCCATCATTTTTCAGTATGGGACCCTGTGTTTCAACTGGGCTTATTTTCCCTTTCAGAGCTCAGCTTATATATGAACATTCACATGTGCATTTAAATAGTAACCTGTGTTGGGCTGGCGTTGTGGCTCAGTGATAGAGCACTTGCCTTGTACTATGTGAGGCAGTTGGTTCGATTCTCAGCTCCACATAAAAATAAATAAGATAAAAGGTCCATAAGCAACTAAAAAAATGTGTGTGTGTGTGTGTGTGTATCTCCTGTGTCATTTTCAGTTATCTTTTAGTGGAGGAAAAATCAGTTGTGAATTTTAGTCTTTGCTTCATTTTGCCTGTAAATACAATAATCATGGTCCTTGATTTTATGACTTTCGTTTTAAGTGCTAAGCTTTTTCCATTTTTGAAAGCTAAAGTAGGCTGAAGTTCTGGGGTTTTGCTGTAGCGTTACAATTCAGACTGCAAAATCTTATAAAGAACACTGGGATTCAATGCTGGGATAAGTCTCATATGACAACATTATTATCCACAGACACAGCAAGGTGCAATCTGGTTGTAGTTCCTAAACCAGTTTGCCTTTGGTGAATGTCCAATTCTTTTACAATTGCCTCTATTGTTATCTGCACTCTAATTTCTCTATTGTCCAGGGAAATGTATTTATGGGGACAGATTGATGCAGCAGATGAGAAGATACATGGGTTGGATGCAAAAATACTTTGCAAGGAAGATGATTCAAACACAACTCAGGTTGGGGGAAATGGATTTTTTAAATAAATGAAATTTCAGGATGTTAATGTGATTTATTTCCCTTAATGGTGCTGGTGAAGGATGGCCCAGAGGTAACAAATCCCTTGCCTGCTCAGGCTGTGCAGGATATCACATTTCCCAATAGTTTGCTTCCCTCACTTGGAAGGCGATCCTGACTTTGTGTGAAGAAAAAAATCACTGATCATTGGAGAAAAACAACTCATATTGCTTTATCTACAAGGAGGGGTCTATCATTTTATGATTTTTTTCTTTCCAGCTAGAAGGTCTAGTGTAGGTATGATTGGTAGCTTTTTGTAACATATGATGCCCATCATCTTACCAAATGGGCCTTTAAATGAACCTGTCACTTTGTGCCTGAACAATTAGTGCTTTATGACCTGCTGCCTAAACACATTTATAGATTACAACCACACCTTTGTGTGGGTTTTCAGAGGAGCTACATTTCCCATAGTACAGCAGGGCTTTATATATTGTGTGACTATCTACCTGAAATTCTGTCCCAAAGGCTTTGGTGAGCCTGATCTGTCCATGCTCTGGAGTGGAAACTTCAGCAGGAGAAATGTATGATTCAGTTGAGGTATCCAGGTACTTGAGGGCATCAGAGAAGCTTATTCTTTACAGGTATACTTAAAAATGGGGTCATTGCATATTTGGTTCATGAAAAGAGAAAGTTATCATCAGCTTGTCCCTTGTAAAGGGAAGGACCATCTCCTCTGAAATAATGTGATCAGTGGGAAAAGAGAATTTGCTTTGTCAAAATGGATCCATGCCTATCTTTTGGGAGCATATTCATTCCATTAAATTGGATATATGCCTAATATGGGGAAACTGAAGTGGCAGCATAAAGAAAAATTCCCATAAAGGGGGAGGGCAGGTAAGAACTAAGTTAAACAGCCTGCTTCCTCCTTTTGTCTCCTTCATGCTTTCTCTGCCTGGAGGCCAGCCAGATGCCCTATACCACACACAATTGCCAGTACATTAGAGTCGATTATTTGTCTCTTTGTCAGTATTGAAATGAGGAGTCAGGCCCTGCCAAGGTGGCTGTACTGAGTGGGGCAATGATTTATAGATTAATTATTGGAAGGAACAAGGCAGCCAAGCATGATGCAGTGGAAAGATGCTGCACTAGGTGAAGACCTGCATTTTGCTCTGGCTGTGACCCTTTAATAGCTGTTTAACTTTGGGCAAATCACTTAACCTCTCTGGGCCTCAGTCTCCTTATCTATAAATTGGGAATAAAAATTGATGTATGTAGGGATCAAATGAAATTCTGGCTGTGACAGCATTTTGTTAATTCTAATGCACTAAATATGTGTAAAGTATTGTTATTGTTATTAGATGTCTAGGGAAATGCACAGTAACATCACCTAGTCAATAAGAAGCTCCAATTCTTCAATTTGAAGACCTTAAGGAGTACCCTAGAGGTCATACAGAGTAGGAGGCCTTGAATTTGTTGCTTTTATAATCCAGTTCACAAATCTGTTCAACTCTACAATAAGATGTGAAATGGGTCAAATTATAATTAGTATGAAACTAAACACTTCACTCCTCGACACCAAGAGCTCTGGAATGTTTTATGGCCATTGGCTTCTCAACATTGTATGTATGATATGTCAAAATATACTCTACTGTCATGTATATCTAAATAAGAACAAATAAAAAATAAAATCTATGCAGGGAAAAAAGAACGATTTTGGATATAGGCAATACATAAGTTTACAGTTTTTCTTCATTGTGCATATGGAGGGGAGAACACAGGGTGAGTTATCCTAGAAAATGGAAAATCCCAAGGTCACATAGTACAGGGTGGTTGTCCTAAAGAACTGAAAATCCCAAGGTCACTTAGCATATGATTTGGTTTGTAATGCTTTACCGAGGCCATACACTAGGGGAAGCACTAAGAGATCACTTATTTCTTGCAATCTTTCTGTGCAATCCATGAGGTTGAAAAGCCATTTGTAGATAATTCTTACTTTTCTCTAGTACTACCTTTTTAATTTCACAGGTAAAAAACATAAAATAATTTAAAAACCAGTATGAAGGCCATGTCATCTAACTTTCCCATCCGAGCTTTTGTGTCCAGGAGATCTCAATTCTTGAAGAACTTTGATGGAAACCCTTAATGAAACACACACACACACACATACACACACACACCACACACATACAGGTTTGACTATTTGGACTGGTTTCAACTCTCAATTCAGTGGCATATCTGGTAAATGCTCTGTTAGAGACTGGTCAATAGAATCAAAACTTACAAATTACAACTTCAGCAGCTATTATAAAAAACACCCACTGACATCTGTGTCTCTGTGTCACCAACAGAGCTGAAAGAAAAGTGAGCTCAGTTGCAGATTCTTTTGTCCATATCAAACCATATGACTGTTTTGACTGCTTCTCCCTAGAATTGGATCATTGCTTGGCAGTTGCATTTCTACAGCCTTAAGGTTACTAAGTTTTTATCATGAATGAAGAAAGTGCAAGCATTTCTAGTATCCTAGATGTGACACAGGTTGCTCATTGCAGGTCTGGCCTCAATAGTGATTGAGTCTTTCCTGCAGGCTGGCAGTTGCCATAGGGGCTGATACTGAATGTTACTATATTTGGAAAGTTGGTCACACCATCCTAACATCGGTTAGTATTGAAGAAGGGAAAGGTAGACAGTGCTGTGGTGTTTATAGGCTTCATGTGCTGCAGAAAAGCAATTTTGACACAGATCTCTGGTTACTGTAGTGAATTGTGCCAGGTTAGAACTTGAAAACTCCCAAATCTTTAATTTCCTTCAGGCAGCTCTCTCTGAGTGCTTCAGCCTGATCTCAGTCCTAGGTTTTTGTTTTTTGTTTTTTTCCCATCTGGTCCTGAATATGTATTCATGGCAATGAGATAGTATACAATTTCCTCCTATCTTGCCTTATATCTCTCATCCTTCTGTGCGTACCTACCTGGTCTTTCCAATAACTACCCAAAAGCAGGGACCTGGGTCAACCTGTAGGACCTGATAAGCATCTCCAGGGCATGCTGGGATGGGTACTGGAGGGTCTCCTGACTAAACATATTTCTCCAGCCAGACTTTCCTGGTGCTTGAAATTCCTACTATTAGAGCACTTTAGCTGGCTAATGACAAAGAAAGCTCCCATTAGAATGCTCATTTAAGGATACTGAACCATTATCAGCCATTAGCACCCTCTCTTGAATTAGTATATCATATAAGCTAGTCAGTCACCTAGAAAAGATATGGAGAAATGGGACTCCCAATCAGGAAGGCTCTGCAGTTTCTAAAGAAACCCATACAGTTTGAGAAGGTCAAGCCTTACCCTCAACCTCCTTTCAAAAGCTGAAATGTTGCCTTTGCTTTGCTCCTTCCTCTGCCGCCACTCGATGAGGTTTGCATTGTGCTCTCCAGGCAATGAGATGTTGCATTTGCCCAGGGTGGGATTGACAGCCCCAGCCAGGATATGGGGCTCTGAGCTGAGGCTGATTTCCATCCCACTGGCAAAAGTTACACGTAGAGAACCATCTGGACTCACTCGATAGGTACTTTGAGTATTTTCTGTAGACAGTAGAGAAAAGGAAGATGAGGATAAAGAAAAGGAAGAGCAGGAAGCCAGACAGAGACATGTTTAGCTTTAGGAAGCACATTCTGGAAGGGATGGGCAGGTAGGGTGCTGAGGAGCTAAGTGCCTTCCAGGCAGACCACCTCTCTGACAGGTAGATGTGCTTTCTGTCCATTTGGGTCTTGTTATTTTCACAGCTGGGGTATCTTGTTTCTAGGATCAAAGACTGCTATCTAACACCACAGGCTGGTTTGTGTTTATTTTTTATTTCATTTTTAAAACATTGCTTTATAAAGTCCCTGACTTGTTGGATCAGCCACCTCAGTTTGATATGCTGGGAGCTAGAATGAGAAGAGTATGAAGTTCAATTTAGCATTCTTACCACCTGGAACACCATCACAGTTGCTGTACCCCACAAAATATTAACACTGATAAAAGTCGATATTGTTTTTCTTAGAGCATCTGGCCCCACAACAGAATGAGTCCTGCATGACTGGGAAGGGGGAAAGCACTTTCTCTTTGTCCACTTCCCCTTTAGCTTCCAGGACATTCCTTCCAAATTATCCTTACTTCATTTTTCTTTCATTCTTTCTTCTCTTTGCATAGAATGACTTTTTAATTCTCATTTCACTTATATTTTTCCCTGGTGTGTATCCTAATTTTTTCCTTTTTATTCACCCATGTCAATGTTGATCTAGAATGTTAAGTTCAGTAATAAGACTCCATTACTTTCATGTAACCTAGTCAGACCCTAAAAGAGCTTTACAAACAGCTGGGCGTTGGGAACTGACTTGATGAAAGAGTAGACTTGGCAGGGATTTTGCCTCATTAATCCCTCAGAGATGTGATCCAAAGTTGATATGTGAAATTGTGAAAGGTGTGAATTTGTCTGGGTCTTAGCTGAAAAATAGGGAGAAGACTCCATCTTCTCAGTCAAAGGTGAATTGTATTGATTAATGGCATGCATAGGTTTGAGGGTACACAGAGATAGGTGCTGTTACAGTCAGGTGAAATTGTAAACATTCTTACCTTGTTTTAAAATATATATGGTACTAGTTGCTGTCAGGTTGGTTGACATGAGGACATTCTCACGATTGGAAGTATCTAGCTCCACTTTTGTCAGCTTCTCCAGGTCACTGTGGAAGCTGCTGACTTCTCCAGTAGGAAATGTTGCATTGGTCAAATGTCCCTCGGGGTCATACCTGAGGAATATAACCAATCCCAACTCTGAAACCTCTTGGCAGTGATAACAGGCCTTTGCAAAGTAAAAATCACTTGGCAGCTAATACAGTTTAACTTTGAGTGATAACAAGTATTATTAACCTTGTTCAATAAGAAGAAAAAGGTCAGAGAGATGATTAATCAAACGAAGGTATTTTTTGCAGCTTCTGAATTCCTGATGACTTCCTTGAGCTGTGCTGTTTTACAGAAAAAAATATATCTGGTAATGAATCACCAGGGTGGAAAACTGATTTATGAATCATGTCCTGTTGTGTGTAATGTTGCAAGGAGGCCTCCGTTTGCAATTTGGGTCGATCCCATTAGATGTGATGGATTACAAAAACCAGCAGAGGGTGCCATTGTCAAAGGAAAAGAAGGCACAAAAAAAGGGCCCGCAAAGCCTGAGCAGGCCAATAAACTGCCTTTGCATTGTGATGAGAAAATTATAATTTGCTGCTATTTAAGTTGCCAAATTTGAAATGAATGAATCATTCTTCCAACAAAATGAACAAGCACAGAGGATAATGGAAACATGTTCATTAAAACATTCTGGAACCCCCTGATCTTGGTGTCACATTCTTTTTATCTTTTTGGAGTATGGTGTATAATGTTTTGTAATTTGCCTATATGAGTAAGAGACAAAAAATAATAATTACCTCGGATAATAAGCAATACCCCATATCTAGGAATATAGCCTAGTGAGTTTACTTTTTTGAAAAAAAGATCCGAATTATTGGCAATCTCACTGTCCTCCAAATGGAAACTGCTTCCCTGAAGGCTTTTGATGTGGAGCTGTTCTTTTATTGCCAATAGAACCATGAAAAATAAACACTTCATTAAAAGTAAAGACATGCACTTGGAAACCCATTACTGTTTTCTTTTCAAGTTGCAAATTGCAAAATATTTAAGCACTTTTATTTGCTTTTAAAATGTTAAACAATTATATTCTTTTTACCCAAAGTGAGCAGGATACAGCCTTGACACAATGGTGTAGTCTGGCTCTACTATCCCTTCCCCCTACAATTATGCAAAAAGCCATAGTAATTCAGTGTTAATCCACTTGGTTTTAAAGGACTCAGCCTGGGTAGTTGCTGAAATTTTAAAACCTATACCAGCCTGTGGTAGGCTTGGGAAAGGGGGCTAGCCCATAATTTGTAGGACAGAACTGAACTTGGGGCTATGGGCAATGCTTTATTGTGTTTGTATGGTATGCACACAGGCTATCAATTAAAAGTCATGTAAAGGAAAAAAATTAACCAAACTGGTCATTTGTCATCACGGATATACCAAATGTTAGTTGTTTAATTGGTTGTCTCCTTTCTTTAAAAGGATTTTGGTCAAAATGGTTGTGTGTTGCTTCTATGCACTTAAGGATTCATTATTAAAAAAAAAAAAAAGCCAAGTGGTGCTATTTGTGCCTAGGGTTAATGGCAAAATACTTCCTATTCCTAGCCTGTTTGCTCCTGGCTTGCTTTGGGGCTCTGTGGCTAAGAAGCAGGCCCCTGATGAGAAAGGAGCACAGAAAAGCTTGCAAATCCTGTCCTGCTCCAACCTTTTCTGCCTGGTGTTCCTTCCAGGGGAGGAAAACAATGTCCGGCCTTTATTCTCCCAAGATATCAACCTGCTTTTCCCTGCAGGGAGGAGTTTTTAGCTAGCAAATAGAAGGCAGCTGCCTTATGTCTTCCTCACAAGGGAGTCTGTATAATGCAGGCAGCTCCTCTCTGTTCACTCAGCACCTGCAACTGTCCCTCATTTGTTTCCCTTTCCTGATGTCCAAGGGGTTTCCTCAACCCTTGGTCAATGTGGCTCTTTACCACGCTTCCACAAAATCTGGCTTAGGGTGCTATGGATACAGGTTGTCAACAGGCTTTGGAGCTTGGGGTTAGTTTCCTTCTTTCTCACACAGTTCCTTGCCTTATTTTATTAAAAAACAAAAAGAAACATTTGTTGATTTGAGGTGCTGGGAACAGAACCCAGCGCCTCACATGTTCTAGGCAAGCACACAGCCACTGACCTATACTCCTAGCTCTCCCTTTGTTTTAAATCAACATTTCATGCAAAAGAGAGATCAATGGTTGTGTTTACTCCTGAGAGCAAGATGACAAGGCCATTCACTGAGCAGAGGAACAAGGGTCAAAAGTCCCAGTGAGCATTAGTAAAGACCTGTGTATAAATCTGGTTTCCTAATACACCTACCACCAACTTTTAAGTCAAGTTACTGGTACTCTTTGTCTGAGATATATTTTAGTTTCAAGGCTTATTCCCAATATTACAGACATGTTCCCACATATTCTGTTCTCATTCCTACTTTCCAACTGACTGTTGTACATTTGGAGAAGGCAGCTAAAGAGTCTTAGACAAGACTATCATTATTGAGTTAAGACCACTGGGGAGGATGCTGCTTTTCTGGTGAAAGAGTCAATGTTTGGGGAATAAGGTATCATTTCCTACAGGCCTGTACAGTTGCCGAGTACCTAAAAGGTTGAAAAGTTTTATTGCCTCGTTTCCTTTCTGTGGCTACATAGGCATCCTTATTTCAGAGTGTATGTTTGGCTGTCACTCTATCATAAACAAAGCACACCACCCCAACACACTCATGCACCCCAAATTTGGCTAGTTACAGTCAAACCAGTCACATTTGATGGTGTCTGCAGTCTGGCATCTCTCATGTGCTCAATCATTTATATGGCCCTGGATCAAAACATATAGTCCCACTTCTGTTCTGTGGGGTCATTTCCAAAGGAAGAGTGACAGGCAGACGTATACATCAGTGGATAATTCCCACAACTTTGGAAAATTGCTCAAAGTAGATGAGAAAGAAAGGGAGCCTTTGATTTCCTATGGCTTGCTCGAGTCCCCCACCATCACAGGGGAATGCATCTTTCCAGACTGAATGTCAAAGAAACAAGTTTAATCAAAATCTCTCATGTTGTGTGTTTCCCTTTGGTGCCTGCATCCTTTGGTGTAAAGCACAAGGCAATATGCTCCAATGGATCCCCTCAGGCTACAACATGGGAGCAACCCCCTCCTTCCACCTGGCAGGGTGCAACATTTGCCTAGCCAGGCATGCAAATCTTACGTGTTCATGTGCACGTGTTTACGTCCCAATGGAGCAAAGAAAACATTTGTACAGGAAATTGAGAATTCATTCTTGTCCTTGAGGAGCATATAGTTTAGTTAGGAAAATTATATTTATATATTATTAAAGTATATTTGGTTTCATATTTTCTCAGAAACAATAGCTTGCTCTTTCCCTTGATGACTATTTAACACAGAGCTAAACTATGCAGAGTAGAAACTAGATGCTCCTCCACCTTTGCTTATAAGAAAATATTGCAAATTATAAAAGTAAAATCCACTACTTATTTTTTAAAGGAAATACAAAGGTGTTAGATCCTCTTTACATTTTCATGTCAGAAAACTGACCAACCTAATAAGCTTTTTTAAAGAAATACCAGATTCTCTTTCCTCATCAAGAATTTCATATGACTTCCTATGATTCACTTCCAAGTCCATAATGCCATTTTGTCTTCATTTGTCTTTCATTCTTTAAATATGAGAGTCTCATGCTAGGAACTGGGGATATAGTATTGAATGAAATTCAGAGTCTAGTAGGGCAGGTAAAATAAACACACAAATAACTTTTAACGGAATAATATTTCCAAGTACTTATGTAAAGAAAGAACTGTAGATGCTCAGAAGAGGCAGAGGTCATTTCCAACTTGGTGAGCAGAAAAGGAGGAGGAAGAGCAGAAGAGGGTAGGGTTTGAATCCTGGAAGGTAGGTAGAGATGAAAGAATGAAGGAAGGCATGGAAAACAGGCAAGATTGTGGAAAGCATACAGGTGGGTGGAGCACAAGGTCCACCTGAACGGTGGTAAGAGGTGTGTCTACCTAGAGGCAGGGAGCTAGACCCTATGGTGCCTTAGTTCCCTTTCTACTCTAGAATTCTAGAAGGAGAGGCATGCTGGGACAGAGCTTGGGGGAACTGGCATACTGGCTTTGGAGGTAAGCATATAATTAGTAGACAATGGAGAGGCATGGAAAGCTTTTCAGGGGGAAGATAGGATTATCTGAGCAGTGTTTTGGTGGCAATGACTCATGGAAGGGGTGACATGGGGCAGGGAGAACTGTTAGGAGGCTGCAGCCTCAGTTGATGTAAGAGAAGATGGTGGCCTCTTGCCTCTACCAAATGTATTGTGAGTGCCTATCACTGGGACTTGTCTTCCTCACTAGTCCGCCAACTCTCACATCTTCCAAGTGAGAGTACCAATGTCTCATTAATCTTTGTATTCTCAGTATCTGGCAAAGAGTGGATTCTCACTGCATACCCTTGCTGAGTGAGTGTAAATATGATGCTGTCAGTGGAAATGGAAAGGATGGGGTGAATGTGAGAGCCAAAGTGGTTATAGAACAGACATAACCATCTATAGAGAGCTTGGGAACTACACTTAGCTTACTTAGATGTCTTGTGCAGTGTAGCTAAACTTCCTTAGCAGCTTCGTGAAAGCTTTTTCTGCCACCAGCTCCTTGTTACTTCTGTTTGCTCCCTTCCTTTATTTCAGTTCTTCCTAACATTACCCATGACTATTCTTTGCCTCATTCTTGATCCTTATCAAGGCCATAAAGCACAAAGAGAATAGTGTCTGAGCAAAGGTATTGAGTCCTGTCTGTTGATACCTGAAGGAACACTCAATGATTCTCTATTCTTATTTAAGTGAGATAATTTAACTACCTAGAGGCAGAGGGCTATCTTAGTTCCCTTTCTACTCTGGAATTCTAGAAGGCATTGGAAACATTTCATATATTTGGACTGACTGATCATTACATAAGCACTTCTGCATGGGAATCACATCCTATCCTCAGGCAAATATCCTCCCCAGAGATATGGCTTATTTATCTAGCCCCTCCTTCCTTTGTAATCTTATGGGGAGAACAGGAAATTATTTATTAGCCATATTTGATAAAACTGAGCATTTGTAAAAGAGCCTAGAAGATACCTAGAGATATTATAAAGGGTTTTCCAACTTTTCAGGGGCTGGTGTGTGTGTGTGTGTGTGTGTAAGGAGGAGATGAACTAACAAAGTTCAATAACATAGAGAATGCAGAATATCAAGGATCAAAGATAATTTTAATTGTCTATTGTGGTGCTGGGGATGGAACGCAGGGCCTTGGGCAAGCTAGGCAAGCACACTACCACTGAGCCATACCTCCAACCCCATCAAGAGATCTTGTAAATAAAGAGTCTCCTTAAAGTTGGAGGGGCTTGCCACAAAGGGAAAGGGGTCTGAGGAACTGTCAACTCAACCTGGAACTACAATAGTGACACAACTGATGCTCTGACTTTAGTCTGGTGCCTTTTTCATTTAGTAGAGCAGACACCTTTGTCAGAGTCACAACCAAATACATCATGGCTACTCTTACAAATCTTGGGGGGAAGAGGGCTTGTCTGTTGTGTGAGTTGTGGAACCTATCCCTTGGATCCCAACTGTGGCAGATTTATTAAAACTCACTAGTCCCTCAGGTGGGAATGCCTACCTTATTTTGCCAATATTCATATCTTGACAATCACCTCCTTGTTAGCTATTTCTCTGGGGTCAGCTTTCCCCCTGATACTCAGACTGCTTACAGGTAGTGGAGGCATAGAGTACTGATACTTTGGGTGTGCAATTTCGATTTTGGTCCAAGTCAAATGGGATTATGGGAATGAACAAACTATTTAAACAAAATCACAATACACAATAAAGGCAACACACTACCACTGCACAAGATGCTTTTCAAAATCCCATTCAGAATATCCATTGTTCAGGGTCATGTGTGTCACTTGTCCTCTCATAACTGCAGATAATCAAAAGTTGAATGCATTACTGGTTTGGCTACCTTTACACAGTAGTTCTCCATCCTGCCAAAATTTGTTTCATTTCTCTCTCCCTCTCTCTCATCTTAGAACAAATTTTTTTGCTTCCACCTTGGCAAATAATTTGCCTCCTTTGGTCACAGAAAGAAGCTTCAGAGAAATAGTCAAATGTTGTTCGGAGGGCCTGGTATTTGTGGCCTGGCAACCTTCTACCAACCTTAGTCCTGCTCTGTTCTTCAGCTTCAGAAGGATAAGGAAAAAAAAAAAACCTGGTATGCTCACAACTGGCTAAAGTAGTGGAAGATGTAAGTGAAAGAAATCATTTAATTTTTTAATTTGTAAAATGTCATATTTTGTGCATAGAAGACTGTAGGAAGAATTAGTCATGTTATAAAGGTTGGGAAGTTATTCATTCCTGTGTGTACAGGTAAGAAGGGACCGGGCAGTGTTTCAGGAGGGAAAGCTGTTTAGCAGCAGAATGGATTGCTTCAGGAGGAAGTGATACCTTCTCCTCTCAACAGATGCTGTATGGCCATGAGGGTTTCAGAATGATTCTGGCTGGAGTTAAGGTGAGAGGAAAAAACAAATGTTTGCTCAGTCTCCTTTATTTTACCTAGTAATGCTTCCATAGTTTTCTTTTCCTGCTACATTCTTCTAGCACTCCAGACTTTGTATAGTCACTAATGCACTCTCCAATGTTCCTTCTTTTTCTGGAAGGTAGTAGTGGTAAGGTGGTAGTAGTGGAAATTGTATTGGAACAGAACCTTAAAGACCTGACTCTAGATCCAGCCAACGAGCCATGTGAATGGGCAAGTTTCTTTCTGGGCCCCATTTCCTTATTTATGAAATGACTACCAACTGAGCTATATCCCCTGCATGACTTCTAATGTTTCTTTGTGGCCATAAAATTCCATTACTAACCCCATATGCATGTCTGTGTTTCTTATCTCTTAGTGGCTCAAGATTAGTTTTTCAACAATGATGTTAGTTTTTCACTCAGTACTGACCAAGTCCTGGTAACCCACCTGGACTCCACTCACTGGGATGATTCTGCTTACCACACAGTGCCTGTGTTGATGTGCTGCCAGTGGGATACAGGCACACAAACTGAACTGACAATAACATCCTTTTCTCTATCTGGCATTGTCAATTGTACCCTATGTCCTGCATCATCTTCATTAGTAAACAAATAGATTTCTCTTACTGAAAGGGTTCCTTCTGTTTATTCCATTCCCCTCCAGCTCCAAATTCTTTGCTCCTCTTTACAGCTAAGCTCCTCCAAATAATTCTTTACTCACTGTCTCCAATTTCTTCCTAGTCACTTTCTTTTTATTATTTTTGAGCTATAATTCATATACCATGAAATTCACAGTTTTAAAGGGTACAATCCAATGACTTTCAGCACATTCATGATGTTAAGCAACCATCATCACTACTTCTAGAATATTTCCATCATCCCTCAAACAAACTCTGTACTAACAGTTACTCCCCATTCACCTTTCTCTCCATATCTTGACAATGACTAATGTGATTTTTGTCTTTATAGATTCGACTTTTCTGAACATTGCACATAAATGGAATAATATGATATTTGTTGTTTTGTGTTTGGTTTCTTTTTTTTTTTTTGGTACTGGGGATTGAACTCAGGGGCACTCAACCACTGAGCCACATCCCTAGCCCTATTTTGTATTTTATTTAGAGACAGGGTCTCACTGAGTTGCTTAGTGCCTTGCCATTGCTGAGGCTGGTTTTGAACTCATGATCCTCCTGCCTCAGGCTCCTGAGCCACTGGGATTATAGGCATGCACCACCACGCCTAGTTCTGTCTTCTTCTGTCTGGTTTCTTTCATTGATCATTATCATTTTGAGGTTCATCCATGGGTAACATGTATCAGTATGGAGATTTCTTGGAAAGCTGGGAATGGAACCACCATTTGACCCAGCTATTCCCCTTCTTGGTCTATTCCCTAAAGACCTAAAAAGAGCATGCTACAGGGACACTGCTACATCGATGTTCATGGCAGCACAATTCACAATAGCAAGACTGTGGAACCAATCTAGATGCCCTTCAATAGACGAATGGATAAAAAAATGTGGCATTTATACACAATGGAGTATTACTCTGCATTAAAAAATGACAAAATCATAGAATTTGCAGGGAAATGGATGGCATTAGAGCAGATTATGCTAAGTGAAGCTAGCCAATCCCTAAAAAACAAATGCCAATGTCTTCTTTGATATAAGGAGAGTAACTAAGAACAGGGTAGGGACGAAGAGCATGAGAAGAAGATTAACATTAAACAGGGATGAGAGGTGGGAGGGAAAGGGAGAGAGAAGGGAAATTGCATGGAAATGGAAGGAGACCCTCAGGGTTATACAAAATTACATACAAGAGGAAGTGAGGGGAAAGGGAAAAACAATACAAGGGGGAGAAATGAATGACAGTAGATGGGGTAGAGAGAGAAGAGGGGAGGGGAGGGGAGGGGAGGGGGGATAGTAGAGGATAGGAAAGGTAGCAGAATACAACAGACACTAGTATGGCAATATGTAAATCAATGGATGTGTAACTGATGTGATTCTGCAATCTGTATATGGGGTAAAAATGGGAGTTCATAACCCACTTGAATCAAAGTGTGAAATATGATATATCAAGAACTATGTAATGTTTTGAACAACCAACAATAAAAATTAAATTTAAAAAAAAACTTCATTTCTCTTTATGGCTGAATATATTTCATGGTATGTATATACCTCATTTTGCTTGCTTTCATCAATTGATGAAGACTTGGGTGGTTTGTACTTTTGGATATCATGAATAATAGTGCTATGAACATTTGTGTATCCATTCTCTCTTAAACCTTTTCTGCTTGGGCTGCAGTCCCCTACTGTGTCATAGCACCTGCTCTTCTCTAGGTAAACAATTATCTCCATAGTTCAAAATTCAATAGTCAGTTCTCAGCCCCATCTTATTGGAAGTATCTGACACAGCTGTTCAGACTTTTCTCCTTGAATTACTGGTTTTTTGGTGATAGAATCTGAATGTGTCCCTCAAATTTATATGCTGAAAACTAATTGCCAACGTGATATTGTAAAGAGGTGAAGCCTTTAGGAAGCAATTTGATAATGGGGGCTCAGACTTCGTGCATAGGATTAGTGACCTTATAAAAGGGCTGCAGGGAAGTAGCTTGGTCCCTTTCAGCTCTTCCCTTCTGCCATGTGAAGAAACAGTTCGAGGTATCTTCTTGGAAGCAGAGAGCAACTCTCACTAGACACTGACTGCTGGCACCTTGGTCTGGGACTTCCCTACCTGCAGAACTGGAGAAATCAATTCCTACTGTTTATAAATTACCCAGTCTGAAGTTTTGCTTACAATATCACAATCAGACTAAGACAATTGGCTTCTAGAATAGTCCACTCTCCCAGTTTTCTTCCTACTTCACTGGTCTTTCCTTTTCACCCTCTTGCTGCTTCCTCTTCATACCTCCAACTCTAATCTTTGAAGTGCTCCAGAATGTTTTCAGATCTGTTTTCTTCCTTGTCTACATTCACTTTGACGGAGATCTCATCCCATATCAATCTAAATACAATCTAAACACTAGTGGATGCCAAATGTCACCCTTCTCTACTCATTTCCAGACTCATCTATTCACTAGCCTATGTGATATTTACACTTAGATGTCTACCTAAATTGCTCATATCCCAGTTGAATTCCTGATCTCCCACCTTACAACCATCCACTATAATGCACTCCCTGCATAGTCATCTTTTCTGAGAAATTGAAACCCCAATATCTACTTGCTTAGGCCAAAAACTTTGCTATTGTCTTTGACTTCTCTTTCTCACAAATAACATATGTAATCTATAGTTCTATTGTCGAAATATATTCTGAATTTTAATACTTCTTATTGTCCCTCCACTAATCCAAGTCACCATCTTTTGCTTGGCTTATTGCAACAAAACCTCCCCAAACCTCTTAGTTTTTCCTGTTTCCTATACTGTTTTCAATTCAGAATGAATTGGAAAATGTAAGTCAGGCACATAAAGCCTTTACTCAAAACTCTCCAGTGGCTGCACCTCTTAGAATAAAAGGCAAAGTTTTTATAGTGGCCCCTAAGGCCCTATATAAAGTAACTCTGGCCAGGGTTGGTGGTACATGCCTGTAATCCCTGCAATTTGGGAGGCTAAGGCAGGAGGATCACAAGTTTGAGGCCAGACTCAGAAACAGCAAGGCCCTAAAGAACTTAGTGAGACCCTGCCTCAAAAAAAAAAAAGGTGTGTGTGTGTGTGTGGGGGGGGGGGGGGCTGGGGATGTGACTCAGTGGTAAAGCACCCTAGGTACAAATCCTTCTACCAAGAAAAAAAAAATGAAGTAGCTCTGGCCACTTAAAGGATTTAATCTCCCCATTACTCTTTTGTTTGTTTGTTTAATGTTTTCATTTGTGCCTTATAATTATATATAATACTCCCCAGTGCCTCCTTTCTCCCTTCCCTCCTTTCTCCTCTACTACTTTTACACATTCAGCTCCATACATACATAATTGCCTTACTATTTCTTGAATATGTTAGACTTATTCCTGCTCAGGGCCTTTGCACTTGCTGTTCCCTCTTCCTCTAATACCTCCTTCCTGCTGGATATGCATATGACTTACTCGTTTATCTTCTACAGGTCTTTGCTCCAGTATCACCTTCTTTGAGGCTGTCCTGCCCTCCCTTTTGTCTCACACATTTGATCTCCCTTACCCTACTGTACTAGAGAAGTTAGAATATAATTTATCACCACCTGAAGTTCTACATATCTTACTTGTCTCCCTTCAATGACATTTAAGCTCCATGTATATCTTTTCTGTTCATGACTATATCCCCAGCCCTTAGAAAATTGTGTGGCACAGAGTAGATGCTCAGGAAATATTTGTTGAATAAATAAATGGTTGAACTGGTTATTTTGAAAATGAGTTAATACTTTGGCCCTTTCTTGTTGGGGGACTGAGTTCAACTAATAGCTTTCAAAATAGTTATTTGGGGCTGGAGTTGTAGCTCAATGATACAGTGCTTGCCCAGCATGTACAAGGCCCTGATTTCAACTTCAACATCACATAAAAATGAACAAAATAAAGGTACTGTGTCCATCTACAACTAAAAAAAATATATAAAAAAAATAGTTGTTTGCCTAAGGTCAGCCACAATGTGATCTGGTATGGGCTTTAAAAAAGACATTAAAATTTCTCATTAGAAGCTAACATTCCTAAAGGTAGTATATTTCAAAATGTGGCTTTAAAAAATCTTTATTTAATTATTTTTATGTGGTGCTGAGGATTTAACCCAGTGCCTCACATGTGTGAGGCAATTGCTCTACCACTGAGCCACAACACAATTCTGAAATGTACGTTTTTGAGACAGAATTTTGGGGTTTGAACTGTGGACTTGAAATACTGTGGCGTGAAATACTTATTCAGAGAATGGACATACTAGGGGCTGGGGTTGTGGTTCCTGGTAGAGTGCTCGCCTAGAATGTGCAAGGCCCTGGGTTTGATCCTCAGCACTACATTAAAAAAAAAATGGACATACTAGGGGCACCCATCCCATGTTGCTATTAAAGGAGTCAATTAAAACAGTGTATGTGAATCGCCTACTCTAGCACCTATCACTTAGCAAATCCTTAGCGAACACTAGCGTTTATTACTCTTCATTAAGATATAAGAGAATTTTTCAAAACTAAGGAAGACTTGCAACAGAAACAACTGAATACATTTTTCTAAGTGAAACTAGAACAGCTGTCCAGCTCTTTTATATAAATGGCACTTCTTTGGGACATGATCCAGAGCTTGAAGGCCAAGTCTTTTGTCCCTTTCCTCAGGAAGCTCTCATGGGACTGGCCATATTGTCTACATCCTCACAAGAGTAGTCACACTTGGAAACTCTCATACTTAATATCTCTACTTCTCACAGTCTTCAACTTTAACACCATTCCTGGCTCTGGGTTCAGATTCCACAGATTACCCTCCCTCAGTATACTGGCCCAAAATACAGCAATTCCCTTTGTGGGGAAAATGCTTTGTGAGTGCTGGTAGACCAGCTTGCTAACTGCATTGATGTGCAAACAAGGTTGTCCATGCTTTAAAAGGCAAGGACAATGGTCTGTATTTCCATGCCTTGACATCTCCTAGTAGCTTGCTGTCAGACACATTTTGTGTTTGTTCCAAGTTAAACAAAGTTGTCACAGATCTGGTCTGTAACTGCCAATATGTGCTGAATTCTTTGACTTGCGCAGGGACACTGAGGAAGCCCAAGCCCACACGGGAGCATTTGGCTCTGCATTTCACGGAAGCAGTCAATGGAATGGTGCTGCTATTCAGCATTTGATCCACATGATTTTACACTTGCTTTTCAGGGTCCATTTCTTATATTCTAACTTCTCTCTTACCTCCCACCACAACTTATACTGAGTTGGACTGGGCTGGGCACATATTCATGTATTCATTCATTAAACCCCACAGGGATCAAGAAATACTTGTTAAATCACACTGCTTCTTTACTGCTTTAGAACTATCCTCTAGCTTTGTTATTTAAATGCAATTTTACCTTGTCTTCCCAGGTATGCTGTAAATTGTTTGAGTACATGGACTTCTACCACATTCCTGACTCCTGCAGTGCTATACTTGATTCCTCCTTCATTCAGTCTATGCTTTTATTATTATGCTCTATAAACTGCTATGGGAAAATGGGTCCAAACCCTAGGGGTTGGGTAAAATTTTCTTCTCGACTATTTACTTTTTATTGTGATTGTTAGGAGAAAATAGCATACAATACCCAGCAATTACTAAGCCATTTTTCTACTGTAATACAATTGCAAATAAAAATCCAACAAAGACTATGTTGAGAATTAGAAACTTACTCATAAACAGTTGTCCATCCATTTTCATTACTTTTGGTAGCTAGAAGTCCCGTGTTTCCTGGATAGGTCATCAAGGCCAGATTATAGCCTTGGGCTGAAACTCTTTTTAGGACTCCATTGCTGCTTATAGTCAGCCAGTACACCTGCCCGCCAGGCACCACAAGCCAAAGGGGCATCCCCCCTGCATCACGGCGAATATGCACTGAATTGCCATTGCTGCTAGTAATGGCACCCAAATCACCTTCAGCATTGTAGGTGAAGTTGTACACATAATCCCTTGTTATCAAGTTCAGGGTGTGCAGGTGGGTTCCATTGACAGTGAACTGATAGAGTTCCTGATCAGCAGGTGAGGCAATCTCATAAAGATTCATGTCATTCAGATGGGCTTGGTTCCTGCTGATGGTACGAATTCGAACATTTCCAAGATCTGCTACATAGAGGGTACCATCAGGCGACACTGCTAAGGAGGAAGGTGCTTTCATCTTTGCATCTTTGGCATAGCCCCCATCACCTATGGGAGAAAGATCTAGATTTTAGTAATTGGCATCATGAGCATTTATATGAACACACCATAGACAGAAAGCACTGTGCATCAGGAATCATTTTAAAAGGAATAATCAGTGAACCAACATTCTCTGCATGGTCCCCTTGATGATTTTGAAACCCATTATTCAAAAAATTGTAATTCCTGAGTCAGTACCACTAAAGATGAACAGTAAGATGTAATTATCTCAGTTACACCAATTTTGTGAAATCCTCAATCCTGCTGTTCAGAATCTATTGTATTGTAAGACAGAAGAACAGCAAATAATGATAGCTACACAAAATTTGGCTAGAAATCCATGAGAACTATGCCTGTCAATGCTTGTAGGATCTGTTTCATGATTTTCCAGTCCTACCATGCCTAGAGCCCTTTCTTCTGTTAATTCCCATTGTTCCACTGTTAAAGTATTCTAAGTCTATAAATGTAACAATGATTCGGTGCATCAAATTTGATAAATAGACTAAACATTAGATTTGCCTTGAATGAAAGATACAAATTAGCCAAATATCTATAAAACTTATTGTCCAGGAAATCATTGGAAATATTGATCAAAAGTCCTTTTGACCAAATTGCTGGCTCCTGATTGCTGTGGCCTAAGAAAAGGCAAAAGGTAAGAGGACCATTTGGGCTTGGATGAGTAGTTTAATAGGGCTACATGTAGCAAGGAGGGGTTTCTATATAATGCATCTGTTGACATTTAGAGGTCTGTTAGCTATCTGGAATATCCATTGCATGTTTTGGAGGAAAAGACTCTTTTTCTCCCATTTCAATTAAAGTAAAGGACCCTATTAGTTTTGGAGAGAATTTTAGGTTTTTATAAAACAAGGTAGATAGCAGAGTGATGTCCTTAGGAGCCTCCATTGTGGGATTTAATTTTGCTATTCTATCCCCAAGGCATTCTGTTTTTGAACCCTCTGAATCTCGAATAGTGAATGTTTTTAATCTGGAAACCAGTCACCTAGGGGAATTATTTTTTCCATAGCCAAATCAGTAGATGTGGGTTGTACTAATTTTCCCTTTCTTGAAAGTATAAATAATGTCATATTCTTACATTGGCACAATGATCTT
This sequence comes from Marmota flaviventris, assembly GCF_047511675.1. Classification (NCBI taxonomy): domain Eukaryota; kingdom Metazoa; phylum Chordata; class Mammalia; order Rodentia; family Sciuridae; genus Marmota; species Marmota flaviventris. The sequence continues at coordinate 107,251,982 of NC_092518.1, forward strand.
AACTTTTGAAAAGAGTATAACATTTTTTCTTTAGTTTATCCTCAGAATAGCAAGGTAATAAAATTGAGACAAGTGCTTGTATTTATTTAACAAATAAGGCAAATGAGTCATGAAGAGGTTTTGTGGCTTTCCCAGGGTCATTCAGTGATTCAGTTGTCAGAACAGCTAGGTGATCTGACTGCCAACCCATTCCTTTCTTTGCTAGCCCACACCAATGTTTACAAGGAACCCTTTTGACTTTTCTGAAGCATGCTTTTCTTTTAAAAACAGAGAGAGGGAGCTGGTGAATTGCTGAAAAGGTCATACCTGAAAAACAGTCACAGTTAGGATCAATTTTGCAGTCACAGTCAGTGGGGGCACCAGCGATGATGGAGATCTCCCCATTGGTGGTCACTTGCTGAATGCGGTTTACTTTCCTCTCGTCTGTTTCAGCTATGAAGAGCAGCCCGCTGTGGGAGACGCTGATGGCCCTAGCCGACTCCAGAGTAGAGTGAATTGCTACCTTGCTGACCAAGAAATGATCGATGCCTGGCACCTGGCAGTGAATGGGGCGCCCTGCAATGATCCGCACACGCCTGTTCTCAGAAATTTGCAGCACAATGTTGTTATCCAAGACATACAATGAATTGTCCATGGGATTGACTGCAAGGTCTGTTGGCCACTCTAATCGCACCTGCAAACAGAACAGAACACACACCGTTAGGTTACCATATCTTTCCAGAGGCAATTTTACCTTGAAAGAAACATTGGTTTGTTGTTTTCCCCCTCTTAAGAATTTCAGCAAATGTTGGTGATGTCTGACAGTGAAGGGGGGACATTTCTGATAAACATATTTATGATTTATGCTATTGCCAACATAATGCAAAGTTTTCTTTTTTTCAATTCCAGAAGGATCCTCTGAATAGCACTTTTCAGAGTGTAGTCTCTAAACCAGCAGCAACAGCATCACTTGGGAACTTGTTAGAAATGCAAATTCTCAGGCTCTACACTAGTTCTATTGAATCAGAACCCCTGGGGATGGGGACCCAGTCACCTATGCTTTAACAAGCCTTCTAGGTGATTCTGAGAACCATTGCCCTAGGGCTTCTGGATTGCTATAAACACAATTCTTTCTCGTTGTGTGGCAGATGCATTAAAAACAGTCATAGTCTTTTGGACAACAGGGTGAAGGGAAAACCGATTTTACTTAGCAGTTGTTAGCACAGATGTAATATCCATCTTGTGGATTACTTACGTATAGTTCATCAGCTATTGGTTTGGAATCCTAGGTTGTATCATACTGCTTGCTCAGCTTGGCCTGGTTCACCCATGTGCCCCCTCCTTCAGAAAGAAACATTTTTTTTTCATTGAATGTTTGTTGAGAATATTCTCTGGGCTAAGCCTTATGCTAGGTTTGTGGGCTTGAAAAATTACTATGACACAGCCTCAACCCTCAAATGACTTATGGTCTGGTAGAGCCCTTGGAGGAACCTTTAGGAATTACTCTCTACGTTATGAGAAGGAGACAGCAGAGTGGGTATGAGAGCACTTCACCTGAACTGGGAGTCAGGAGGCAAGATATTACCAAAGAACATGATTGCTAAGTAGGGGCTGAGATGACCAGTAGGAGAGGAATGGGGTGGAAGTTGAGGAGAGTAGAGTTGAGGTCAATCTGGGCAGAGGGAACAGCAGAGTGAAGGCGCAGAGGTTAGAGACAGAATGGCCCATTTAGGTTACTACAAATAATTCAGTAGCCAGGTGGTATGAACTAAATTGTGTCCTCCCCAAATTCATTTATTGATGTTCTAAACCCCAATGTGACTGTATTTGGAGACAGAACCTTCAAAGAGTAAATTCAGTTTAATTGAGGCTATAAGGGTGGGGTCTTAATCCAAAGGACAGGTGTCTCTATAATAAGAGGAAGAGATGCCAGGGCTGTACACACACAGAGGGACATAGCACAAAGTTGGCCATCTGCATGCCAAGGAGAGAGGCCTCAGGAGAAATCAAACATGTCAACACCTTGATCTTGAATTTCCAGCCTCTGGAAGTGTGAGAAAATAAGTTTGTATTGTTTAAGCCACCCAGTCTGTGACATTTTTTGCCCAAGCAAACTAATATACCAGGCAAAATAGGGAAACGCATGTCCAATTTAATTCTGATGACCAGGGGAAGCTACTGAAGGGCTTTAAGTAGGGGTGTGACATGGTCACATTTGGGTTTTAGATGGATCATATTTGGGTTTTAGGTGCTATTGAGATTATATTGGAGGTGGAGGCAAGATGGAGGCAGGCAGTGGCCCAAGTAAGGGATTATGGTGCCTGAACTAGAATGACAATGGAGGGCATGGAGAGTAGATGGATTTGAGACATGTTAAAGTGATAGAAGTAAAAGGACTGTGTGTGTGGGTTGCCTTGTGCTAAGTGTTGTGCTAGGTACTGGTCTGCACTTGAGTTCCTTTCTGGACATAGGAGTTGGTGCAATGCCTACCCTGACATCTTCTTGAGAGTGAATATTTATCCCTGGGTACTTCTAAGAGAACTATGTTCCATGCCCCTCTCCACCTCACCACTCTAGTTTCTCTTTGTCTCCTTTTGGGCTAGACAATGGCAGAAAAAAATATTCCATTTGTGGCCAAAATAGTAACTATAATGTAGCTTTTTTTTTTTTTTTTTTGGCTTTAAGTAAAAACCCCAAGAAGGCTTTGCTTTCCTCATAGAAGCTGAAAGTCTGAAAACAAGATATGTTTTCACTGCGTTCTGAGGCCCACTGCTTCCCCAGCTGGAAGAGGTCTGATATGTATTTAGTAAGCAAGCCCAGGTAGTAAGATATGGTTCTTCCTCTGCTTGTGTCTCAAAAGGGAGGGCAACTGGTGATGTTGTGAAGAGGACAAAGGTTGCCTTTGACCTTCCCTATTGGACCACCTGGGGCTCTTTGCCTCTGCCTCTGGGTGTTTCCCAGACACCTAGCAAACCTCATTCTGTCCCTACATGTCTGCATGCCCTCCACCTCCACATCCACACTGGCCTTCTCTGGTCAGTACCATATGCCTCTGGGCAGCTAGGAATTTGAGTGCTAATGGGGTATAAAGCTCAGCTTGTGTTATGCATGTTCTACAGTGCCTTTCAGACTGAGGCCATTGGATAAACATTAAACACCAGCCTTAACAGCTCCCAGAGCACTTTGTGGTTATGTGTTCCTCAGCACGTCTGTCTGAGGCCTTTGCGTGTCAGTGCCCTGCCACGGAGAGAGGCAGTGAGGCCTGCTGCTGCTGAGGGCGCTGACTCTTCCTCCACCATGTGCCCCTGCCTTGGACCTCTATATACACTATCGTGCTTGTACAGAAACTGTCTGTGTGCACTAGTCCTATGGAGCATGGTCCCCCAGGAAATAAGACAGGGCTGGCTGAGGAAGAGGAAATAAATTTATTTCAGTACAACACTCCTATTTTGATGGAGTCTGAAGTCAGTGACCCAGAAAAAACAAACCTGGCAGAAATGACATTCTAATTATCCCCACTCTGGGAGCCAAGGCCAGGGCAGAGGCCAGGGATGGCACACACCTGGCAGGAACAAGAGAAGGAGCATGTTTTGGATTCTATTCTAAGCTATCAAGGCTGCTTCTGAGATAAAGGCTGGTAGTTGGAAAATAAGCTGTTAAATTCTCCAACTCAGCCAACCTGATTTAGGCCAATACTATCAGTGTCATGTTTATTAGATTTAATATTGCTTCAAAATACACCAGCTATTGTGTCTGTTTGTTTTCTTCTCCATCAAATAAGCCACCCTCTGGCAGTTTCCTGTGACTAAAGTGGCCTTTGTGCTTCTGAGACACTTTCTATACCAACTACACAGAATCCCTTTAATTCCCATTTGATTTGGCTGCGCAGCTTGTCTATGAAATCTGCTCAGATGAAGGATGTGTGGTTACTTAGTAATCGAGGGGCTGCCTTTTCAGAAGATGGACCTTTTTACCTTTTTTAGGTTGTCAGTTTCTTTTATAACCTTCTCTCATTAAATACTTCCATTTCCAGGTAATTTTTCAAGAAACTGATGCCTTACACCCACACAATAGAAACAAAGTATTTACTATCAAGGCATTTCTATAACATACAACCTAACATATGGGATGGAGTCTTTGAACTGATTCTGGCAGTCAGAATTAATGTCTATTAGTTGCAGAGAGAGCCTGGAATTACATGCTACTAAAATGGGGCTAAGGTTAACTCCTGAGAGCTGTTGGCGTTTGTCCTAGTGGTTTCTCAGGGGGAGGGCGCAGAAGAGATTTCTTTTGGGGTGGAGAACAGAAAGAGATCGAAAAGCAGCAGTGAAGCTCTATAAACTCTGCCTAGTGACCTGGCCTACAGGCAAGCCATTTGGCCTAATTTGTGATGCTTGCCCCACCTTGTAAAAATACATTAATTTGTTTGAAATGTCAAAATGTATTTAAGCTAAACTTGAATTAAAGGTCACTGGCATAGCCGCCAGCTGGTGGAATGTGCCCATCTCCCAACAATCTTCCCTGGGAAATAACCCTGAGCAGGAAGGGGCTCTTGGTCCTGATGTCAACCCTTGACAGCACCATGTCTTCCGCTGCTAATTGAAAACTTGCCTTGAAGGGAGCTGACTCTTAGGTCAACCAGTTCCCTGGTTGGTTTAGAGATCGAGCTAATTTTGACTTAGGTAAAAGTTTATAGTAGCAGAATACTATGGGAAAAATCTAGGTGTAAAAAGCAATATCTAAAAATGGACTTTTGATTAGACTAGGTTAGAAAATCCCTCAATTAGAAACCTAACCCCACTCCATAGACAAAAACTATCATTTGTGTACTTGGGCTCTCTTGAACAGTTTGACTTCAGATTCACTCTTTCCACTAGTATGTAACCCTCTGGAAATTGGATTATCCTCTTTGCATCTCTGGTTTCCTAACTATAATAAGGAAAAAAAGGCTAATGATAGTATATAAATAGTATAGAAATAGTACTATCTATTTATGTGGATTAAATGATACAGTGATATAGGGTATTCAACTCAGTGTCTGGCACATAGTAAGGGATGGTAAGTGGCATTAATATAAATAACAGTTTCATAGTTACATATCTTTAGAACTAGAAGAAACCTAAACCAGTTACCATTCAATGTAGTTCCTTTTTGACTGTTTCTTAGACTTTGGTTGTCCACCTACCACTTTTATGAATATTGCCTTACTTCTATGCCAAGTACACTATAATTGACTTAATATTTTTCTTTAAATTGACCTACTTTTTAAACATGAATAGGTGCTGCCCCTTTCTTTTAACTGGTCCTAATTTATAGCACCTATAAAATTACAGAACCACTAATATAGGCTGTTAATAAAAGTAACTACTATTTATTGAGTACTTCCTAGGTGTCAGACATTTTACATGGATTATTATTTTATATACTTGAGAAAAAAAAATCACTTGAAAAAATATTACATTCCAAGTTTTTAGATATGTTTGTAGCTCCTATGTCATCTGATTTCCTCATTCAGAAGAATGGTCACAATCTTTACTCTTTTCTTACCAAGTCTGGCCTCCCCTTTACCTCTTTTGAATCAATCTAAAAATTGCTCTCTGGCTAAGAAGGTCAAAAATTTATTAGGAATCAAGTGATTTGTGTTTCTGTTTGCAGTCTGTTATCTTTTAATTCAATGCCTTGTGGGTGCCTACTATGTGCAGGCATGGTTATAAAGGTGAACAAAATGGGTTTCTGCTGTTCGTTCATTCACAAGTTAAGTGCTAGAAGGCAGATACAGAAATAGGTCATTTAATATAGTGTGGTTAAGTATCATGATAGATGCCTGGGGGGCATGGGAACACAGAGGAGGGAGTTTGGGTGAGATACCTAGGAGAGAAATGTAAGCTTAACATGAAGGTTAAAACTAAGGTGTCTAAAGCAAGGTGGGAAGAGTGATCTAAGCAGAGGAATAGAAATGAAAAAAGCACAGAAGCATAAAATGGGGTAGCTATGAGTTGTAGACACAGTTCTAAATGTTTGTCAGGGACACTATGTCCAGGTATCACCATTAAGACACTACTTTTGGGTGTGGTTAGTACTGTGCATTGTAGGATGTTTAGCAGCATTACTGGTCTTTATTAGTTTTTAACATGAGTGTTTTTATAAAAATTATTGTATTTATTTATTTTTATGTGGTGCTAAGGATTGAATTCAGTGCCTCACAGATGCTAGGCAAGCACTCTGCTACTGAGCTACAGCCCTAGCTCTGGTCCTTATTCTTTATGCCAGTAACATTTTGTCTCCAATCATGATGACCCAAAATGTCTCTAGGCATTGGAGAATGTTCCCTGAGGGGCAAAACCTTATCCCTTGTTGAGAAGCACTGGATTAAGTCATGGAGAGCTGTGTATGCTAAGACCTCTAGATTTAAACTGTAGGTGTTGAGGCATCTATGAAGATCTTTAAAATAGAGAGCTGACATGGTCAGATTAGTATTTTAGAAAGATTTCTTAGGCTGCAGTCTGGAAGACAGGCTGGAGGGAAACCAGACTAGATGTGAGAAAACCAATTTGGAGGCCAGCCATTCATTAGTACATCCATCCATGAATATATAATTCCATCCAACCATGTGTCATATTAAGTGTGGATCCAGGTAGACATAGTCTCTGCCTTCTTGGTACTCAGAGTCTGAAATACTGCTTCTCATACATTTTTGATTTACAGAGATGTTTGAGAATCTGGTAAAAGCTATGTATTCTCTCTCTAGAAAAAAAAATTCAGATATAGTAGAATGAAGTGGTTAGGAGCTCAGGCTCTGAAGGTAAGACTTCCAGGGTCAAAAATTCTGAATATATTATTTGCTGTTTCTGTGACCTTGGAGCAAATGAATGAACATGCCTGAACTTCAGTTTCCTCATCTAGAAATTGAGTGAAATTCTCAAAAATTATTATAGGAATTAGGTGAAAAAATCTATACAAACCACCAAGCACAGTGCCTGGCACACAGAAAACTTCATAAAGGCTATTTATTTATTATGGAACATGCCTGTATTTCCTCAGGTTCCTTTCTGATTATTACAATGTTTCTTCCTTGGTGATCTTATAAACTCTTAAGTTTAATTCTATAGTCATGCTCTTTTAAGGTTTCCCTCGATTACACATCACTAGCCATTTCCTCCTGGCTCATTTATTTTATTCCTTGGGGATCTTTCTAATCTATATGTCCTCTAAGAAATATTTAGCTTATATTGGGATATGTTATCTCACATTTGTCTGCCAATTTCAATTTCATGGCTAATATTTTAGCTTATTACTTGGATTCCCCCTATTATTTGTAACAGTACTCTTGGTACACTTCCAAGCATAGTCCATACTATTTTAATTTCCTTTTTTCTATCAATAAAGTTTATTTGTCCCATGTTACACACTATACTAGGCACTCAAAAAATTGGCTCTAATAAAGACAGAATGAATTACTTCCCTCATGGAGTTTACAGTCTTTTGCTAACTTCTTTTCCTTTATTTTTCAGTATGTCCAAGGGGCTGCCAATGGCATAGAACAACAGATTATTGCTGTTCCATTACACTAATTTTAAGAAACTAATTTTCATGAAGAGCCTGTAAAACATAACACGACTGTTAATATCTTATAATTTCTACCAAGTGCTAATAACTCCTTTTCCCAAAGTTCAACTATGTTGAAGAAACCAGTCATTCCCCCAAAGGTCTTGTGTCCTCATCCCAAACATGACACCTCTAATCTCTCTCTTTTACTATATATTTGGAGCTTTATAGCTCATTTAAAAGTAACTCTGCTTGAGTTTGATCTCTGAGGCCTCTTCAGTAGGACTTTCCAGTAAGTGTATGATTATCTCTTCTGTAGTGTGCCTGTCCTGGGGAAGATACAGTGATGGGACTGAATGCTCTCTGCCAGGTATTCTGCCAGCTCCACATTAGATTTCCCCATGCTTCTAAAAGCTGACAACTCCAGCTTGTTAGCATCTCTTTTTTGTCAGTTTTCAAATGGCCTTCTCATTTCTTGACACTGATACTGCCTGAGCTTCTTCAAATTTACAAAAAAAAAAAAAAAAAAAAAGGAAAAAAATTGTCTGGAGAAAGTTTGTTTATTTGCACTTGGAAAGCACGATGTCACCTTTCAGAGTGATGGCCCCTATTGATCTTGCTTTAAAAAGTGGAAATTATTAGAAGATGAAATACACCAAGATTATATGGCCTTGTCAACAGGTACATTATTTCCCATTATCTCAGATTCACACTCTTGTATATCTCCACATAATGGCTGGAGAGTGTGAAGAACCTCTCAACCTTTGGCCAAATGCATCTGCATAGTCTGTCTCCATGGCTGTCCAATGGGGAAAAAAAAAAAACCCAAAAACCTGACACTTAAATTGCATTATGCATTGCAAATGAATAGCTAGTACCAACGTAATCAAAATTTATAATAGGACTGATCTTTAAAATTCTTTTACTAGAGAGGATTTAGATTAATTGCATCTACCTCAATGTCCCTAAGACATTTTGGAAGTGGAGGAAACAAAGCAGAAAAAAGCCCCACAACAATATAAAAACTCCAAAGTAGTCCTGGTGTATTTTATCTTCTAATAATTTCCACTTGTTATAAGCAATATCAGTAAGGGCCATAACTCTTTCAGGTGTCATCGTGCTTTCTGCTTGCAGAAAACCAAACGTTCTCTAGATGGCTTTTCTCTCTTTTTATAAATCTGAAGAAGTTCAGGCAGTATCAGGGTCAAAACAAAATGTTAAATTTGTGGTTGCTAAGATTCCTGTGGCAGAGACCACTAGTTCTAGGCCTACCCCATCATTAATTCACTCTTTCCTCAATACTAGACTCCTGATATTTTATCTGGGCACACTGCTGTCTAGAAGAAAAGACAATGGAGTCTTATTTGCAATGTGATGAAGTTCCAGGCAGCCCCATGCAGGAGGAAGCATGGAAGCATCGACACTTTCATATGGATGCTTTAAAATACTGATTAAGAAAAGCTGATCCCTGAAAGGAACCTCTTTTTGCCCTTGCTTCCATTCTATAATATAAATATACTGGTGAGAGTTTTAGCAGATATCTTGGACCATGAGGAGGCTCAGAACATGGAAGTTGCATGCTAGGATGGCAGGTTAGAAATACAGGAGACTAGGTCCCAAATGATATTGTGGAGCTGCCATCTCAGTTCTTAACTATACATCTAGTCAGGCTGCTATCTTGCTTACGTGAGTGTTATTATGAGGTTTTCTGTTATTCTCAGTTGAATCTAATTACAATGAAGACAATACTCTACTGACTATATCATTATAGTCAAATTGTTCCAACACATTTCTAGTTTTACACTTTTGGATAAATCACCCATGTATGAAAAATTAAAGTAAATTAAACTGAAATAAATTAATATCTGAAAGTGACTGACACATGTAGCAAAGTGCATTCGGACAGGCCTTTAAATTTTGTCTTTTATTTGTTGAATGATATATAAAAACAAAAATTGTACATATTAATGAAGTACCATGTTGGTACTTGTTGGTTGGTTTTGTTTTGTTTTGGTGCCAGGGATTGAATTCAGAGGCACTTAAGCACTGAGCCACATCCCCAGTCCTTTTAATTTTTATTTTTATGCAGGGTCTTGCTAAGTGGCTTTGGCATCATGAAGTTGCTTGGGCTGGTCTCGAACTTGCAATCCTCCTGTCTCAGCCTCCCGAATCTCTGGGATTACAGGAGAGCGCCATCATGCTTGGTACATGTAAAGTTTTGAGATGTGTATATTGTGTAATATTTAAATAAAATTAAACATTTTATCTCCTCAAACATTTATCATTTCTTTATTATAAAAATCAGTATGTTATTATCATCTATACTCACACTAATGTGTAATATAGCACACCAGGATTTCTTGCTCGTATCTAACTGTAACTTAGTACCCATTGATTAGCTTTCCCATCCCTTCCTCTCCCCTAATCCCCCTGGCCTCTGATAACCATCATTCTATTTCCAGTTTCTATGACATTGACTTTTTTAGATTCCACATGTGAGTGAGACTATGTGATACTTGTCTTTGTAGGCATGACTTATTTCACTTAATGTAATGATGTTCAGTTCTATCCATGTTGAAGGTTGGCCGTTTGCTAAGAGGATGACTAATTGCTTAAATTTAGTGATTAACCTCAAGCATTCTTATTTACACAGGGGTCCATTTATAGGCCCTTCAAGCTGTTCTTCCAGCTCCATGACTAACTCAATCAGAACCAGTGCTTCTTCATTATGCTGTAAATGCTTGTTAGTCTTCCTTTGCCTTTTACCTGGTCTGGGACCTTAAAGACAAGGATGAATACTCATTCATTTTTGTGTTCCCAGTATCTAGTATTATAGTTGGCAAATGTTTTTTGAGTGAAAACACAAGTGCTTCATTGACTAACAATTTCAGTCCATGTAAGCATTTTAAAATTATGTAAACATGTAAACAGTCTCTTACCATTGTGTACATCCACAAGACTGGGATCCTAATTAGAATAAGAAACATTACATGCTTATATAAATATATCAAAATAGATTCTACTATCATATATAACTAAAAAGACCCAATAAAAATATAAAAAAAAAACCTCTAAAAAACTACTTTTTTATCAGTGTGGTTGAGCTAGTATATTTGGGTTTCTAGAAACTCACTGAGCTTAGTGGGAATTGCCATAGTTCCTTAATTTTAAGAAGTACATTTTCCACTCCTTTGATATTTTAACATTTATAAAGTGATAATGTGTCTTATAATTGATGCATATGTTTAATTGGAACACTTATCACCACCACCCACAGTTATCAGACTAATGCTATGTCTTCCAGTCCATGGTATCTTAGAATTGAGGAAATATGATATTTCCAATATGGTCTGGGGATTTGGAGAGTCCTGAGACTCTTTCAGTAGGACTGTGAGGTCAAAATTACTTTCTAATAATACTAATTGACCTTTTCTACTTGATCATGTGTATATGGTGGAGTTTTCTGGAGACTACTTCAGGCTAGTATATCCTTAGTTTTTTTTTTTTTTAAAAAAAACTTCACATTCATAATTTCGAATACGGTAAATATAAACATCATAAAATCCAAAGAAAAGCTCTTTGAGGATCCCCCAAATTTTACAAATGCAAAAGGCACATGAACCCAAAACTTGAGAGTGGTTATTCTAGAGGAAAGAAACAGTGAAAGAAGTCATCCTTTTATATAAGGATTTCATTCAAGGTCATTAAGAAAAAAAAGCACGTATCCTTTCCAAGATGGTTGCTGGAGCTATAAGCCCTGTCCAAAAGCATACTGATGGAGTGCCTGAAAATTTTCACTTCCTCTGGAGACTCAAGGCCTGATGGGTGCTATAAAAGTTTGTTCTTACAGGCTCCCTCAGAACAATCAGCATGTACACACTCCCTGTGAGTCTGCTGTATAATTGCCACTACCTCATCTTAATAACAGGCATAATTGCTCTGAGTTTCCGTCAATCCTTTCTTGTATCTTCTTTCTGAAACTTCAATTTTGGAAATGGCACTTGTGAATACACAGAATGTTTAACTACTTCCAGTTTTCAATTTACAGCCAAAGTCATCTATCAGCAGGAGATGAAGGCCCAGTGTGAAAACTACAGAATGTCCTTCAGACTGCACAGCTAATTTGTTTGTAAATTTGATTGTTATTGTAAGAAGAACATATTGTACATGATGCTACTTACATGATGCTACTTGCCAATTTGCTATTTGTATCTCTGTATTTTCGGTTTTATCATTAGAGCTAGAGAACTTAACCATTTCAGCACTTCTGGGGGTAGGGACAGGAATAGGAAAAAGGAAATCTATCATTTTCTCTTTCAAGTTTCTGTTTCAATTTAACTGTACAAATGTTTTTAAGTGCCTACTGTATATTCAGCACTGTGGGGAATACAGATACAGAGGGCAAGGCAACTGGAGAACAGTTCATGGTAATATGAAATCCTAAGTGAGGCTGGGTGATGAGACTGTGATCCTGGGACAATTTGGAGTAAGGACTGCTATGGGTCTTCACGCAGTAGGAGGTCGGATTCTTGTGCTCTTGAGAACCAAGGCTTTGGCCACATCAGATCCAGGGACTTATAAAGAAGCCCTTGAAATCATTCTGCAGTTTCTTCCTGCTGAGAAGTTGCAGAAACTTGTCTGTTGCAGGTTGTTAATATTATAGTATTGGCTCAACAGGATAGACTAAGCTTCCAATTCCCTTTGGCTCCTAAAGCAATTTACAGGCCAGAAGTATGACTGCATAGCTTTTATGAAATGGTCTGATTTCATTGATCAGCCACTCTGAGATTATGTTTTCATTTCTGTAGCTACTGCTAACCCTTCTTTCTGGTATAATATTTCAGGAAGAAACTATTAAAAAATTTCACCATGGAGATGTTAAGATAGAAATGGGCATGGCTCTGAATGGGAAGTGAAACATCACAATTCATGATTGCTCTACTCAGAAGTTCATTTCAAGTTAGAACAGAATTCCACAGACTGTCTCTCTCATCTTAACTCTGTAATGTTTCCAAATGATAAGGACACTAATAAGAGCAGATGGCCTAATGAACATTTAGAGGGAGGATTTAACTGGTCGAATTTTCATTAGCCCTTCAGTGTGCTTCCAGGTTTTGCCCACCACTTCCCTGTGTGTTAATACAGAACTGCACACACTCAACAGATGGTCCAGCTCAAGCTTCATGCTTCCAGAACTCTGGAGATTGGACACATGACCACTTATCATGTGTAAAGAATTATTTAAGGAAGCATGCAGGCTACAGACTTGAGCCTGAACAATAGCAAAACTGGTGATGAATATTAAATACCTGAGTTTCAATAAGAGGGGAGTCAAAATCACCCTCACAAACACATTGAGTAGCTCTGGTTGAGGTCTACTGATAAGAGCTTCTTACATAGTCAGTAATGATGAAATCCTCTGTGGCAAACAGTCCACTCTAATTAATGTTTCATCCAAACTGTAAGCATATCTGAGTGACTCCAGCAGAAGCAACAATGACATGAATCTAACACCTCATTGCACAGTATGCTAGTTATTAAGCTACTGTCTCACAGCTCCAAACTCACTCCTTTAAAGATATTGCTTTGTGATGCTGGGGTTGAGACACTGCAATCTACATTTTTATATTGCCAGCTGGATTTCTGATAGATCCTGACAATATGGGAAATAACGGGATCTTGGGAAGCTAGAGGAGTGAGAAGGGACTTGCTCCTTCCTTCTTGCTTTCTATTCCTGTCAGCATTGTCCCAACAGTAGCCCTTCATCTTGGCAGCAGTAGCTGGCAGCACTTTTTAGATTCTTTGTGTATTCTGAGAATCAGTTTCATGATGCCCTCTCAGAGGTACCAGAGACAAATTTAATTGTTACTGTAAGAAGAACATTGTTATTATAAGAAGGCTGCCATCCTCTTCTCAAAGGACTAGGTCCTATCTCCCTGGAGCAACCCGCCCCCCATTACTAGGTTCTGACAACTCCAAACTCTTCTCTATATTTCTGTAGTCCTAGAGGTGGTGGCCACTTCCTGCAGATATTCCTTCTCTTTATTTTAACCCTTTAACAACTGTGCAGCCTATCCCCTATATTAAATCCAGTTAGAATAACTAATATAGTTATTTTTATTTTTTGATACCCGGGATTGAACTCAGGGGTGCTTAACCACTGAGCCACAACCCCAGCCCTATTTTGTATTTTATTTAGTGACAGGGTCTCACTGAATTGCTTAGGGCCTCACTGAGTTGCTGAGGCTGGCTTTGAACTTTTGATCCTCCTATCTCAGCATCCTGAGCTGCTGGGATTACAGGTGTGCACCACTGTGCCCAGCTGGTTTCTGCTTTTATGACTGGATCTTGACTAGATTCATAATATGAACCCATACACAAGTATAGAAGAAGAATAATATGCTATTGTATGCCAGGGGTAACAATAAACTAGTAAAACTAGTAAAGGTGAACAGGAACCAGAAAGGACTATCTTGTTATTAGTCAATAACATCTTTTACCCATGTACTTCCTAAATAATAGGTACTGAAATTGCCATGAAAATCCAGAAAATACCCATAAAAATAAATAACTGTTCTTGGAGGTTATGAAGTTGTTTGTGATTGAGTTTAAATAGAGCTTCTCTGGAAATGCCATGTTCATGCCAATATTTTCTAGAAACTTCTCATTTGTGATTTTTGAGGATAATTTCATGGTGTTCATCATGTGATTCTCCCATATGCCTTTTAAAGACATAATTATGTATTAAATGGTTCATGAGGCTGGCCTAAACCAACATTTTCTATGTGTTTGAAATTTATAAATAATAATACATTGGGTATTTATCACTAAACTTCTTTTATATTCCCACTTGCTAGTCTCCTTGTCAGTCATCAGGATTGCTCCTTCAGAATCATCTCCTTGGTTTTCTGTTGGGAGTATTCTCTGAGGTAGACCAAATGAATACCTCTTCTTCTTATGTAACTCAGGATAAATGCCTCTCAACAAAATGGCCTGTTGATAAATGATTTATATGTTGTCTTGTTCACTTTTCCAAACAAACTAATTTTTGCATGAAAAGATGGCACTTCTGCTAGATGGAGTGCTACCTCTGTGTTATATTTACATTTGATACAGAAGAGTTGTTATTGATTTGTGTACTTTTCCCTCCCATAGTCAATAGAGACTGGGGCTATGCCTAAAGATATAGTCTGAAAGATAGCTATGCCAACTGGTTTGAGTTGTGACTTAGCCTAGGATGTTGGACCTAAAACCTCTAGACATTAACCACTGAATTTACCAACCAGACATTTCTGTATCTTAGAGAGCTTCAGGTTCACCTGAGGTCATGGAGCATGCCAAGCAAAATGTGTGGAAGACTGAGTGGCTCAAAAGTAGTTTGCAAGCTTTGCATCTTGTGACTCTCCCTGAACTTTGAAGATGCTTTTCCTCTGGTGCTTAATAGTTTTAATAAGAACTAACGTGCCATTGTCCTTTGTGTGAAAAGAGGACACTGCTGAGGGAGTTTTATTTATGTGATAAATTACATTTTCGATATAGCATTGAGCACGGTACTTGACTTTTATTTTAAAGCCCCTGACAACTCTGGCTATTTGCTTCTGTGCAGACATTTCAGCAGAATTTGGATATGCTGGAATTGAAGATGTTGGCCTGCTGTCCTCTACTTCTTATATAAACAACCTGAGTTGTCATTTTGGAGGAAACAAAGCAAATATCTCTGATCAAAGTTTATTATATTAGATTTTACTGATTGTGATTTTACCTAGAGATGCTGGCCTAAAAAGTGCAGTTAAAAAAGAGTTTAAGTGAATGTGGAGAAAGGAAACAATATTTAAAGGAATTCTGGATGATCTTATTGTGACATTTCTCCTAGTTTATCAGTTTGTTTACTTTGTTTTTTTATGTATTAAAAATTTTTAAAACTGATAGACATGCTTGGAACCCGAATATCTTTTTTTTTTTTTGTGGTGCTGTGGATTGAACCCAGGGCCTTGTGTATACGAGACAAGCACTCTACCAACTGAGCTATATCCCAAGCCCCCTGAATATCTTGATTAAAACAGAAGAGTCATTGGATAGATGAAGGAACTCGTAGACTAAATTGCTTCAAAAATCCTAGGACACTGCTTTCTTCTTATGATACATCAGCTTCACAACTTCTTTCCTTTTGGTTTTATACTAAGCTGGGAGCCTTTTTGTTTTCTCTTGAGAGAGTCATATTTTTCATATTGACCTAAATAAACTGACTTCTTTATTATCTAATCTAATATTTATTTATTTTTTTTTTTTTTGTGAAATTGACCCACCTAGAATGGCTGCAGGCTACTCACTGCATAAGTTGCTCTTTACCTCTTGATTTCAAAGAGATGGAAGATGATCTAAAATCTCAAATTCACAGACATATGAAACTCACACTGCATTCCAGCATTAACTCTATAATCATCATATTACTTCTTAAAGTAGAAAAAAATGAAGGATTTGTGGCACGATTCAATGACTATTGCGAACATTCATTAAGTGATCTACATAGAACTTCACATCAGCACAAGGCAGATAAAACATTCTGTGAAGGTCAAATAGGTTAAGACTAGTCTCTGGAGTATGTTTGCTATAACCCATCAAACACATTTATAGATTTTAGCTATCTGCAAAAGGTACACCTCTGTGAAAAGGACAGAAGGGAAGATTACATAATTTATCAGTTCCAAATTTCTTCTGGTCCTTTTTATCCCAGTTTTGTAACTTATCAGTTTAACTCTGTTTTGAGAGCAGAAGGACAAATACTAGTAGTAGTAATAATGATTTATTGAGCACTTACAGCCAAACACTTTGCTAAGTGGTTTATACACATTGTTTCATTGAATTTTCACAACCTCAGTATGGGGAAGGTAACATTATCATCGCCATAATAAACAAAGAATTTGTCCCTGAGAAGCACATGATGAGTGTAGATCTAGGATTCAAACCCAGGCAGTCTCTGTTCCCAACTACTATGCTTAGTAACTTTCTGTATTGATACAATTATGAAGGATTGTCTACCTTCAAGACCTGACTTTGTCTCTTGTATCCTCTATTAAAGAATTAGAGAAAGGTTTGGCTCTCCTTTGCAGTTACAGAAGGTGCTTTTTCTGCATTTGACAGAGCCAAGAGACTAGGTCTGGGCTGCATGAGCAATAAATAACATTATCCATGAATGCATTTAAATTGGAGACTGACAGCGACAGATATTACAAAATCAGAATAACCACCTTGCAGACTTATTTTGTTCTTGTGTCCTCCCATTTTAGCAAGTGTATGATGAATCAACAGAAAATATTTCCTGAAGATGCCAATTAGCATCTTACATCATCCCATATATTTGTAAAGCACTTCATACTTTTCCAAGTGCTTTCACATTAAAAAAGAGAGGCCACTTAATCAACAATTTGGTAATTTATCGAATTAGCCTTCATAAGGAAAAATAATTAGCCAGCTATAAAATTCTAGTGTCAGTTTTCAAAGAGTATTGCTGAATCTAAAATTCCAGAGAACTCTCTTCTAGGTCAGGACGTAGACAAAAATGATTGAATTTTTTTCTGTATTACTAAATTTCAGATGAGAACAGAATAAATGAAAAAGGAGTGCTCTTTTACTAAAATACAGAAATGACAACTGAAAGTGTTAAATGTTATTTGACATTATGCAATTTTTAGCAATAATACCTAACATATCTTTCATTTAAAGCCACTAGGAACTTTGAAGGAAAACTTTCCAAATGGTTTTTGGTGATACTATCAAATCAGAATCTAAACAACACTGCCATCTTATACTCTGTGACAGGATGATTTGATTGCTGTGTAGATTGAGGTTTGTGCCACTTCCCTTTCACATGCCCATCTACCGGGTGTGGCAAATGAACACATACAAGTCAAGGTTATATGTAATGCCATATGGTCCCTTGTTTCAGTTCAACAATTTACAGTTGCAAGCACCTTTCAAAAAAGAAAGTTCGTTCATATGTGTTTTGGCTGAGTGTGTGCGGCACAAATGAATAGAGCTGAACTTTGCTGATTTAAGATGCATATGTTTGGACTATTGCAATAACGAATTGCTAAGCAGTTATATTGCTGTACTATTGATGTTGTCCAGGTATGAGAATAGTGGAAAAAAATACGAAAATCCATTGGAAGTTTGGTTGTTATGACTTAAATGGCGTCTCATCCATTATTTGATAGTTACTATGAAGATGGTTGGTTTAGTTGGTTAAACAAACCATGACTGATTAGGATGGAATTAAGTGCAGTTTGGCACAAGGGCTATGGAATAACTATTTTGGTTCCATTCTGCTACTCCCTGGGTCTCATTAATCTTCTGTTTTATGCTCTCTCTACTCTGTTCTCTTATCCTTTTTGTCATCTCTCCTTTTCTCCCATGAAGCTGAGCCTGTTGTCCACTGGTATTGCTGGCCCCTAAGAGATGTGTTTCCAGATATTTAGATATTTCACATACCTTGGTTTCATCTTCCTAGTCTAGGTGTTGTCTTGAAACTTACTCTTTCCTTTTACCTATATATCTGTACCTGAATTATCTGGAGTATGACCAGAGACTTTTCCTTTGTGTTGACAGTGAGATTGGCTCCATAGTCACTGAAGCATTGAGAGGGTGTGGTAGGGGTGGAGGTGGTGAGATTTTCATC
Organism: Marmota flaviventris; assembly: GCF_047511675.1. Classification (NCBI taxonomy): domain Eukaryota; kingdom Metazoa; phylum Chordata; class Mammalia; order Rodentia; family Sciuridae; genus Marmota; species Marmota flaviventris. Next base: position 107,270,181 of record NC_092518.1, read on the forward strand.
TCTAGTGGCAAGAACTTTTAAAATAAACTTTCTTTTTTCCCCTGGGAGATCCCTTTATTCAAGCAAACTTATTATAATTCAGATTTTCTTGATTCCCTACAGAGCTTCACAAAACTCAGAAGTCTGTCCCTGCAGGGAATTTCACTTATAATGGGCCTCCATTTGAAAGATCTAATTCTGTTCTCTTTTAGTGTGCACATGGGAGAGTGATGGAAGTGCACAAAGAAAGGCAAGTAACCCTTGAAAAACTTGAGTTTCAATATCATCCATATCACTCAGGGTGATGGAGGACATTCTATAGACATGAAAGGGCTGGCAGGGGAGAGAGAGAGACAATGAGAAACATTAGGCAAGAGTTTAAGAAGGAGAAAAGAAGGTGCTTTTTCTCCCTTTAAACTACTGTTTCTTTTCTTTTTTTCTTCCCAGATTGCTGTGACTTTTCATGCTTGGATATTATTATATATATTTTTTGAAAACAACAGAAAGTGCTGAATCTAGTTGTATAAAGTCAAATTGACATGTAGATTTTGAAAAGGAGGCTTTATATTTCCCTTTCTATCCAGTTGTGGTTAGTTTAGTTGAAGCTTGCAAAAAATTCTAAGGACAATAGAAATGGATTTTTCTGTTATATAGAGAGTAGAAGACAACCAGGGAAGGCACAGGTCTGCTGCTTGGGGCAGGTGGTATAATGCTGATGGATGAGAGAGAAAGGGAAGGTATTGTTTTCTCTGTTAAGGAAAAATACCACAAAGAATATTGATTCAAAGTTACTAAACACCAAGATTGGTGACAGAATTTTAACTGAGTTTGAATAATTTTTTCCAAGAAGATTTACCTCATAAAACTTACAAATTGGATTTAAGAATCAGGTGTGTGTGTGTGTGTGTGTGTGTGTGTGTGTTTTGATTATTATGAAGTAGTGGGCAATCAAAGACGTGATGAAAGATCAGAGGAACATGGATCTGACTTCAAGTAGAATCACTTATGTCCCACAAACTGCATAGAGGGAACTTGATTTGGAAAAGATTCTCAAATGTGTTATTGAACAGCTGATGTACAGTTCTTAGAAGAGAAAGTGGTGTTGATAGCTAATATGACTGGAAACAGATTTTTGTCAAGTAGTTCTTATTTCCTTTTAAACAGTTACCAATGTGGTAAGGAATCTGAGTTGCATGACACCTTTGCAGATAAGTTGGGGAAATAATCAGTGAGAATAGCTTTCAGACCTGTTTTGGTTGTGACCCTCACTCAGAATTATTTTTTACACTATTATCCAGTTAAAATAAAAACATGAAATAATGTTTACCCTTATTACACATAACACATTCTGATTTTTTTGTTTCATTTTTTAAAAAAGGCTCATCATGATCTACTATGAATCAGAGGCCATGAGTGATAGTTCAGATAGATGGGTCCATAATCTAACAGATAACGGGTCCAGTGATGCTACAATTATATTTAGGCTCATCTACTTATCAATTTTATCATGAATGAAGACATAAAAGACATTCATCAAGCCTATAGGTGACACAAGGCTGGGAAGGATGGTAGAAATATTGGATAATAGCAGAAAAATATAAAAACAAAATGCACTGAATCAGATGACATGGAATTGGAGGCATACTATTAATAGACCCTGTTGTTTTATGCAGATAACCAACTGTGCAAGTACAAGATGAGGACATAGGGATGAGAAAAATGAATTTTTAGTTCACAGCAATTATATCATATACCAAAAGTGTGATATAGTTGTGAAAAAAACCAAATAAATGTTAGCTATGGTTTTTTAACCTGTACTCTTTTTAGCATTTTGCAAAAGTGACTTGGGAGTCGTCATAAGAACTACCGTTGAATGAGAGTAAGCCTGAATAGAGAATTTATTTGAATTTGCTGTTTTTAATCTTTTTAATAAATTGGCACCTATTTTGTTTGAAGTAAATATTCTGTGTCTAAAATACTTTTGAAAAGTACTGGGGAAAAGGAATAGAAACAGAGGATGTAGAGAGTTGTGATAGTCTCCATTCTACTTCCAAGTAGTCAGAGCACACTTGGATTACTTTATTCATTTCTAGAAGCCACACTTTCAAAGAGATATGGGTAAATGGAAATATGTCCAGAGATGAGTGAGGAGAGTGATGAAGGAACTCAAAACCATGCCAAGTGAGACACAGTTAAATTAATTTGGGATTTGATTGTGGAGGATGCAGTTTGATAGTTTGATGAAAATAATGTGGATTTTGGCATCAGATTGAAAAGGTTCAAATTCCAACACTGTCCATTTTTTGGTTGTATGGTCTTGACCAAATTATTCAATTCTCCTGAATCTTTCTTCACAGTTATTAAAAATGGGGGAATATAATATCTATCTTGGAGGATTGTCAGGAGAATTAAATAAGAAAATATGTATGAAAGTATCCACTATAGTACTTGATTCACTGGTATATGAATTTAATAGGAAAAAAGATTAAATTTATAACTATAGTCTGAAGAGTTGCAGTAAGACTAGGTGGCAAAAGTTAAAGGAACAAAACATTACAGTTAAAGGGATCCCAGAAGAACTTTCTATCAATCAGAAAAATTCAAAGATGGAATGAACTGCTTGGGGGAAGGTAGTAAGTTCCTTATCACAAAAAGCACATGAAAAGAAGCTGGATGGTTTCCATATGGTGAAAATATTCAGGAGGGGAGTCCAGCATGAAACAACTGGGGATAGGAGCAGGATTCCTAGTAGACTAGCTTGATAGACTAAATGTATTAGGATAGTTTCTTCCTCGGAAGAACCAATTACCTTCCTTCCTTCTTAAACACGCATGATCCTCCTGCCCTTCATTAGGCCCATCTGAGAAATGGGTACTATTGGGAACCAGTGAGGAGTATACAGATCATCCAAGAAGCATTTGTGTAGGCTTGATTACGTATTGGGCTCTCCAGACAAATAAATCAAAGTGGGCACCTTATGGGAAGCGGGTCAACAGGATTATCTGTGCATGCAAAAGATCCATGTTGCTTGCGTATTTGCTATTGGGCTGATTTTTGAATGGGCATTAGGGTGGCTTCAAGAAGCAAATCCAGTGTTCAGATTTGCCATCATTCCAAGAGACTTGGTGTAATTCCCAATTCCATTCTAGTCAGGCATAGGATGGAAGTACAGAGCAGAAAGATTCAAACGCAACAACGGAAATAAAGAGCCAATCTCTTTATAATCAACTCATCTCCAGAAGTGAAAGGCCTGGTTGTTTATAGCAGTGCTTAGAAAGGGAAGTTATGCTGCAGAGTTTATACTGAGAGTTCAGTTTCATATTTCAGTAAATAAAAAAGAAAAGATATTGATTTGAACAAATGGCTGATTTTATTGTCAAAGCAAATTTCATTTCTTGAGATGATTAGATTTTATTAAACTATTTCCTAAGTGCCACTAAACACACATTCTGTGAATAAACAGCATATTCCTCAACCAAGCACCATTTTTCACTCAGCTAAATACAATGACATTTGGTCCACTCCAATTGTCATTGAAAATATGGAAGCTGGAAAAATGCATGCTTGAGGGCAGAAAGCTTGTGCTCAAATTTTGCTTGTATCACTGACTAACTCCATGATCGCAGCACAATATATACTAGTTCAAGGGTGGTTGGGTGTTTGAGATAAAATTCAGCAATATGAGTAAGATGCTCAGCATAGTTCCTGGCCTATAGTAGGCTCTCAATAAGTGACAGAAGTTATTCTTTGAACTACTAAAGGACATCAAGATTTGCTGAAGATTAGGACAGGCTATGGAGGATTGCTTCTTTCTGAGGCTCTAGTTGGTCTCAGAAAGTGCAGAAGACAAAATAAATATGAGAAAGAGGACCATTTTGTTGCATGATTTCCTAACCTCCACAAATACTATACTGGCATGGATAAGACTTTCCTTGTTGGTGACTTTTTGGTTTCAAAATGATGGGAAGGTAAGAAGGAACTTTAGGAACATGGTTATACTTCTGTAGAGAAGGCTTCATGAAGTGAGACTAGTTGGTTCATCTTCCTGACTCCAGAAAGTCCTGGATGCCAAGCATTTATAGATTATTGCTATTCAACTTTTGCATGAAAAGTTCCAAGAAGCAGGAACTCTACAGAATATTTTGATAATATATGGTGCTACCACACAGTCTCAGAAAACAGTAAGCTCTTCTTAAAGTCTGATTCAAAATCTTCATGCTGCATCACAGGCCTCTATTTTCTTCATTGTCTGTTCCTGTCAGCAAAAACCATGCACTCTCATTTAGACATTTGTCTCTGCCCTCATCCATCAATATATTTTGATTTACTGAAATATGAAACTGAACGCTGCGTAAGCTCAGCTGGATCACTGTAAGTACTCTATAAACAACTGGGCCTTTGCTCTTGGAAGGTGTTGTGAAGCTCTCTACTCAGCTTTCTTCTTTCAAATTGAAGATAGCCCCAGTTCTTAAGTATAGTCATGGGAAACATCGGTCGCCAACATGCCACGGTTGTCTAAACAGACAGGAAGCTTTGGCCATAATGGCTGAGCATCTAGGCAGCTGTGCCACACACAAGCCTCCCCCTGGTAAACACTATCCACTCACCCATAGGATTTCATTCAGTGTTCTCCAGCTTTTGTCCATTTGTGCTCCACCTGGGTGCTGATTTGCTTACACATGGGAGCTCTGATTTCTTTCAAAGCCAAAGACTACCCTTTCCAGGCAAACAACTCAAAAGAAGTGATCTGTTTTCACTTTATCTATTTCCTCACTTCTCATCCTATCACTCCAGCTCCCATTAATTAGTACTCTACAAAAGGTACTCTAATTACAGTCCCTAATGGTGTAAAACCAAATGGCTTCTAGAAAAAAAAAAAACACCATATTTTCCATGACTTCTAAGCAGCATTTGATAGTGACCTTGAAAATCTTGCTTTGCTTGGCTTTTTTGTCCACAAAAATTTTTGGTTTCCCTCTAACTTGACAGGTTACGAATGCAGGGGCACTTAACCACTGAGCCACATCCCTAGACTTTTTTTTTTTTTTTTTTTGAGTAAAGCTCTCACTAGGTTGCTTACAGTCTTGCTAAATTGCTGTGAGTGGCTTCAAACCTCCGGTGATCCTTGTGCCTCAGCCTCCTGAGCTGCTGGGATTACAAGCATGTGTCACTGCACCCAGCTAATCCTTCTCTTCTTTTTATGTTATGTACCCTCCCTAGGAGGACTTGTCCACTTCCCTATTTGCCATAGCTATATGTAAAACATTAATGACAAATCTAGTTTGCATTTCAGACCTTGAGATTTAGATCTACATCCAGGTATTTTTACCTGGATGCCAAAAAGGCACCTCAAATTCAACATGTCCCCGGTAGAACCCATCTTCCAACCCTTGCTCAAACCTTCTTCTCTTGTATTCTCTGAGTGAATGATACTACCACCTGTGTGCTTTTTTAAGTCTGAAATTAAGTCCGTCAAAACTTCTTTGAGGGTGCTGGGGCTGTGGCTCAGTGGTAGAGTGCTTGCCTCGCACATGCAAGGCACTGGGTTCGATCCTCAGCACCACATAAAAATAAATAAATGAAGATATTGTGTCCATCTACAATTAAAAAAAAAAAACTTCTTTGATTTTAGTTTCAACATTTCAAGAATCTGTATAGTTTCCTCAGCCAAAACTGTGATCCTTTAAACTCAGCCATTACCCTTGCTTGCCTATGTAATGTCATTACCCTGAGCAGCATCATAGTCTCACCATAGAGTTGTATTCCAAAGAAGTATCAGCTGAACATTCAAAAAGCAGTGGAAAGCAACTTAATTTGTATGGCATTTTTTCAAAAGGTCCTAATCATTGCTACATTGATATGTTTCATTCCCATCACACTCATTACTTCAATTGTCTTTTAAGTGATCTCCCTGCCTTTAGCACTGATTTGCTTATTTTATTCTCCATATTATATCTAGAATTATCTTTTAAAAATTAATTTCCCTGCTTAATGATGTTTTTGGCTTCCCATTGTCCACTGGATAAAATCACAACTCTATCATGCTTATAAGGTCCTTCACCATTTCACCCATGCAAACCACCTTAGTTTCATCTCTGACCACTCCTCCATATTTTTTTCAGCACAGTGTTCTTTTGGTACAGGCATATATGTTAACTATGTCTGCTGAGTACTTACTACACATATTCAAAGAACATATAGTCTACATCTCAAACCAAAAGAGATGAGGTAGTTTTTATGGTGATGAGGATCATATTCGCTCTTTTTAGCCAAAGGATTCTCTTTTTAGCATAACTTTTGCACACAGAAACAGATAAGTTGTTTAGAGTTGACTGATCACAGTACAAAGCGTCATATTTTAAGTTAAAAACACCCCACAAGTGATTCATATATATGCATCTTTCCCCCCTCCCCCCAATATATTCATGCCCTTCTTTATTGTCATAAATAAAGCTCCTTTTCTTTGCCTTCTGCAGGATTTGAATCACAGAAAACTTGAGACTATTCTAGGACTTGACAGTCTGATCCACTCATATCTGTATTAAGAATGATTTGTTAATTTTGTTTGTTTTCCAACTCCCCATTTTATTATTGACAATATTTGACTATTTTCTGAGTTTCTGGGATGAGGCAGGCGGCATACACAGAATAAGAAACCCCTAATAGGCACATCTCTAGTGTTTTATAGATTAGTCATGCTGGGTATAGGTGGGAGGAGATATTAGAACTAATGACTAAAGTAAGGTTTCTGAATGATGCATTCATTTTATTTTTCCTTCTTATCCTAGGTTTCAGGTGATATGACAATGGAGCAACAGGAATATCCTAACTGTGGAGGACACCACTAGTTGCCTATGCAACAGCAACCTTAAAACTCCTTGCTTAACAGAACACTGATACTGGTTCAAGAATCACACAACAATACACATAAGGAATGTTTCCCAGTACTAGAAGATCTTAATCCACTACAAAAATCCTATTTCACCTTTGTCAGTGACTAGTGAAAGCAAAGGGCATATGACTGAATTTTGGCCAATGTGACACAAGAAGGAAATCTACTAGTGTCTTTAGTCATATTATTATGTGAGATAATGAAACCTTATTGTTTAAACTACTTTCAGGCAAGTGTTTTATTATTTGCAGCCAAACCATCCTCTCTGAGACACTAACCAATCCCCAAACTCTCAATATCTACTCTAATTCCTTTGAAAAGATTCTCTAATAATCTACTTTAGCAGAGTTACAGATTTATGAAATGTTAGAACAATGTAAGTCCCTCTGAGGATCGTCTAGTCTATTTCCTTTATTTCACATACCAACCTCTTGTGTGTGCAGACTAAGCATCCACACAGTGCTGGGACAATGTGGTATGTTCCATAGTGTCCCCATATATACATAATGGTGATAATATCAGAATTTGGGACTCAATTTTTTTTACACTCAATTTTTTCTTATTGGCTAAAAAATTTTGCTAAACAAATATAAAACAGAACTCAGAGGATACTGCTTTTATTCAAGTAAACTTTAGAACATCCTAGGTGTTTATACACATGTGAACAACAAATCATGCTCATATTCATCAAAAATATTTTAAAGACATTTTGTAGTCTACTTTTCCAAATTTGAGCTATTGTTTCATTTAAAAACAATAAAATTATATATCTTGTTCAGTAAACAAGATTGGCCTTTATCCTCTAATTGATTCCAATTTGGGAGACTTTGTTATGTCAACATTCCACCTAGCATTACCATTTTCTCCCAACTAAGTTTTTCTGAGGAGGCAAAAAGTAACATATAAACAGCAACCTCTGCTATCTGGCATTATAACAAATATACCAGGCTTCCTTTCTACCTAATTTCTGTATGAGAAAATTGTTATCCATTTCCATGATGCCAAAGAGTGATAACACTTGAAAACCAGTGGTGCCTACCTGAGTGATGTCCATTCCTGAGTCACAGCTCAGTGGCTGTGTGGAAGTCAGACCATTTGAGCCGATTACAGTTGTGATCACAGCATTCTCATCAATTCTCCGAATCATAGTCCCATCCACAAAGTAAATGAATCCATGCTTATCAACTGTGATGCCTGTTGGGAAAGAGCAAATGAGCATTAGTAGTCTGGTGGGTCATATTTGTACTATGATCAGTATTTTGAAAGAAGCCATAGAAATGGGAAGGCATTTTAAAGACATATGGATTCAATTTTGCTCAGCATATACAGGACAGTAATGGGAGAGGCTTGTTGGGACACACACTCCATACTTTGTATTTTAAAAAGAAACAATAAAAATAACATAAAGAGATAAAGCCAGGTCTAAACATTTTGTTGTATCCAGTTTACATTTTCATCACCCTGATACTTGCTTTCCTCCACAAGCAGAAAAATATTCTCTTTAAAATAAATGGAAAAAGCCAGGAGAGGCATTATATGTTACATTTCTTCTTGGGTATGCATACTAGGCCACTACTTATTTCATGGTTATATTAGAAAGTAACTGTCTTTAAAAATATTAGAATTATTTTTATCAATTCATACTCAGTTAACAGGGGGTTTGTAATAATTCTGATAGACTGGCTTGAGTTTTTCCCCTCTATATTATCTATTAAGAGGGGGTTGGAGAGCAAAATTATGGCATTACACAGGGAATGGCTAAGCTTCTAGAAAAAATAAGTCAATAAAAATTTCACAGTAGTTTTTGCACACTGTGTTAATTACAGTCTTATTTCTTGGAAAGTATAATAGCAGTTAGAAGGCTTGGGTTCTAATATTGAATATACCACTTACAACTGATATGTTATTTTGAGTTATTGTCTCCAAATTTCAACCTCCTCTTTGGTAAAATAGGAAAAACATGATCTGCATTACCTAACTAATCAACTTCTCTGTTTTGCCAGGACTAAGGCAGGGCTCAGTTTTAAAACCTAGGCAGTCCTTAACAAACTGGGTTAAAGTTTAATTTATAAATTAGGCATAGTAAGAGATTAACCACAACAATTTAATGAAAAGGGAATAATTATAATAGTATACTGCAACAAAAGTTATGTGAATGTGATCTCTCTCAAAGTATCTTATTGCACTGTACTTACTCTTTCCCAACAGGCATTCTTCTTGTGATGATGTAAATGATACAATGCCTATATAATGAGTTGAAGTGAAGTGAATGATGTAAGTAAGCATTGTAACATAGCATTAGGTTTCTACATCAGGGTTACTTGAACACTAATGCTGTGATACTCCAAAAGTTGATCTGATAACTAAATAGTTACTAAGTGACTGATAAGTAGATAACATACAGTGTGGATATTCTGGACAGAGGGATGATTCACATTCCAGCTGGACAGAGCAGGATGGTGTGAGATTATAACATGATACTTAGAATGATGTGGAACTTAAAACTTTTGATTGTTAATATTACATTTTCCATTTAATATTTTTGAACCATGTTTGACCACAGATAACTGAAACTGTATAAAGTAAAACTGTGGATAAGGAGGAGACTACTGTACTTTCAAACTAGTATATAATTTGTCATTTTTCATCTCCACTTTATTGAGATCTGGTAAAACTCACTGGGCACATGTAAAAGTTAGACATTTCTGTGCTAAATAAGCATCTTCTTCTAATATAAGATTTTACATGCATATATACACGTGTACTAATTTTTCTGGGTAAACATAAACTCATCTAAGACAATTTGGAAACACAATAAATTATTTTTACATGAGCAAATTTATTGACAGGAGGTTAATATTAGAACCTGGATATATCATATGCTTTGATTAATCCTATCTTTCTTATAAAGAACTAGTCCTTAACATCTATAAAACTTACTTATTAAAACTTATTCATTTCAGCTTCCCCTGAATACCTATAAAGTCATCAGCCTTTGTGAATTCTCTAAGAAAATCAGCATTTTCAAACAAGTAAATTCTATACCAATAAATCCCATTATCATTTTTTAGAGACAATAAGGACCTTTAAGGTTTATAAGCAGACTTTTAAGAATGAGGCAGGTCAAACAATAGTGGCACATGAACATTTATTTCTTCTCCAGAACATTCCAGTTGAGGATGAATCAAGAGGAACATCTGCCTTTTATTTTTGTATGTGTTTTGGCACAATAAAATTTTAACTAAAAATTTGGTCTGTTTTGGGACAGGCCTATGCTATAGGACTATCTTCTATGAACTGACCTCTATATTAAATATCACTAAGTGTGAAATTTAAAAATTGGTCATCAGAAGAGGAAGGACTGAAGGATTAAGATTCAAGCCTAGAGAAGGGTGACAGTAAATGCGTTTGAAGTTTATGAAATTGTGAATCACTTATTAAACATTTAGCGAATGCCACTATGCTAGATCCTTTAAGAGCCAAAGGACCAAGATTCTAGGTATACTGAAACCAAGAGTAAGAGGAATACTCTGAAACTTTAGTAAGGTATTAAAGATAAAATTGTGTTGCTCTTATTAGAAAGTGGTAAACTTAGAGAATCTGATCCTCTAAAATTTAAGCAGGTTCATGAAAGGTTTAGAAAATGAATGTATATTTAACTAAAGTATTTGTGGAGATACATTAATCAGCTTTCTGTTATTGTAACAAAAAATCTGAGATAATATACATAAAGAGAGGATAGGTTTATTTTGGCTTAGGTCAGAATTGTAGCCCATGGTTAGTTGGCCCCATTGCTTTTGGGCCTGTGGTGAGGTATCTCATCATGGTGGGAGGGTAGGATTCATGAAGACCTTTACAGCTAGAAGTAAAAAAAAGAGGAAGGAGTGAGGTCCCACTCAAGGGCATAACTTCAATGACCAGAAGACATCCCAATAATTCCCAATTCTTAAAGTTTCCACTATGTGTCAATAGTGCTATGTGAAAGACCAACACATAGGACCTTTAACACATGGGACTTTTGCAGGACATTTCAGATTCTAACTGTAACTGTCAGTATATTTATACTGACAACAGAGAAGGACAATTCTATACCTTAACTACTACACTTAATATCCCCATCAGGGTTCAGGATTTGGAATGACCCAGGAAGAATAATCTTGGACTATACACGGTTTTCTTGCCTTTAACTTTTGTGAAGTTTTAAACACTGTGAACTTTTCTCTCTCTGTTCATGTCAGCTGAGTTCCACAGATGAGTGCCCTCTGAAATAAGTCTGGGCTTATTAAATACTCACTACTGTATTTGCCTTCAGGGCTTATTCCACTGACAGTTTGTAGAATATTCTCCTTTTATATATTTGTGTAGCAACTTATTTTATCATGGTCCAAATTCCAAACACACTCCTTTTTCCTTGAGACTCTTTAGTTAACTTCAATTGGGTTATACTTAGGCTTTGGGTTGAAAAAGAAATAGTACCAAGGACTTTGAGAAAACTGGGGGATATGTGCTTTATAAATGCACCTGGGCACATTTTAAATGTACATATATTCCTTCTGTTATAAGACAATCAAGCAACCATCCAACATCCAAACTATTTCCCAAAAAAACTAGTTTTACAAACTCTTTGCTGGTGGGATTTAAGGGGTGTTTAATTTTCACTGGGGATAAAAATCAAATTGGAAATGCCAGGCAGGAAAAACATAATTATTTTTGTCCATTATTTGGAGAGGTTTTCCTTCTTATAATGAGTATTGCTATAACCCAGGAATAGTGATGTAGTTTGATCTATTACTGCTTGTTAGATTGAGTGGGAGGAGGTAACACATACCCAGTATATTTAAGCTTTATTCTTCAGAGGTGAGGATGTGATTTCAGATAACATAAAGCCATCTGGGGCTAGCAGGATCTTCAGATTAAGTTTACTTTCATATTTTGATCTAGTTGTATCTGGATCTCCAAAACTAGTTACCCAATGTTGTAGACATAGTTTGTACCAATAGCCATGTTCATTGATGTGCTTACTGACAGTGTTTTCATTAGCACTTAAAATATGATTGAAGGCACAGCTTTTGGATAAGGAAATATTTAATCTGCATTAAGGAAACAATTTCCAGGGTTTAAAGTTTTAACCAGTATTCATGTTTAAAGCAAGCAAGAAAATATATATCAAATGCTTTCTCTGCATCTCTTGAGATGATCATATGATTTTTATCTTTGAGTCTATTGATGTGATGTATTCCAAACACTAGAAAAACTAGGGATATCAGGAACATACCTCAACATTGTAAAGGCTATCTATACTAAGCCCCAGGTCAACATCATTCTAAATGGAGAAAAATTAAAAGCAACCCCTCTAAAAATTGGAACAAGACAGGAATGCCCTCTTTCACCACTTCTATTTAACATAGTTCTTAAAACTCTAGCCAGAATAATCAGACAGATGAAAGAAATTAAAAGGATGTGGGTAGGAAAAGAAGAACTTAAATTATCACTATTTGCAGATTATATGATTCTATACATAGAAGACACAGAACATTCCACCAGGAATCTCCTAGAACTAATAAATGAATTCAGCAAAGTCGCAGGATATAAAATCAACATCCATAAATCAAAGGCATTTATGTACATTGGTGACAAATCCACTGAAAGAGAAACTAGAAAAAATATCCCATTTACAATAGCCTCAAAAAAAGAGAATAAACTTAATGAAAGAGGTAAAAGACCTTTACAATGAAAACTAAAACATGCTAAAAAAGAAATTAAAGAAGACTTTAGAAAGATGGAAAGATTTAACTTGTTCTTGGATAGGCAGAATTAATATTGTCAAAATGACCTTACTGACAAAAGGACTATACAGATTTAATGCAATCTCAATCAAAATCCCAATGACATTCCTCATAGAAATAGAAAAAGCAATCATGAAATTCATCTGGAAAAATAAGAGACCCAGAAGAGCCAAGGCAATATTTAGCAAGAAGAGTGAAGCTGATGGCATTACTATTCTAGATCTTAAACTATACTACAGAGTAACAGTAACAAAACCAGCATGGTATTGGCACCAAAACAGACTGGTAGACCAATGGTACAGAATAGAGGACACACAGACTAACCCACATAATTACAGTTATCTTTTATTAGATAAAAGCACCAAAAACATGCACTGGAGAAAAGATAGCCTCTTAGACAAATGGTGCTGGGAAAACTGGAAATTCATATGTAGCAAAAAGAAATTAAACCTCTATCTCTCACCCTATCCAAAAATCAACTCAAAGTGGATCAAAGACTTAGGCACTAGAACAGAGACCTTGTGCCTAATGGAATAAAAAGTAGGCTCAAATCTCCATCTTGTCAGATTAGGCCCCAATTTTCTTAACAAGACTCCTATAGCACAAGAATTAAAACCAAGAATCAATAAATTGGATGGAGTCAAACTAAAAAGCTTCTTAGCAAAAGCAACTATCAGTGAGGTGAATAGAGAACCTACAGAATGGGAGCAAATCTTTACCACAAGCACATCAGATAGAGCACTAATCTCTAGGATATATAGAACACTCAAAAACCTTAACACCAAAAAAACAAAACAAAACAAAACAAAAAAAAAAAACAAATAACCCTATCAATAAATGGGCCAAGGAACTGAACAGACACTTCTCAAAAGAAGATATACAATCAATCAACAAACATAGGAAAAATGTTTGACCTCTCTAGCAATTAGAGAAATGCAAATCAAAACTAAGATTTCATCTCACTCCAGTCAGAATGGCAGTTATCAAGAATACAAACAACAATAAGTGTTGGCAAGGATGTGGGGAAAAATGTACAGTCTACATACACTCATACATTGCTGGTGGGATTGCAAATTGGTGCACCCAATCTGGAAAGCAGTATGGAGATTCCTTGAAAAACTTGGACTGGAACCACCATTTGACCCAGCTATCCCACTCCTTGGCTTATACCCAAAGGACTTAAAAACTGCATACTACAGGGACACAGCCATATCAATGTTCATAGCAGCACAATTCATAATAGCTAAATTGTGGAATCCAGATGCCCTTTGTTAGATGAATGGATAGGGAAACTTTGGTATGTATGTATATGTGTGTATATCTATCTATCTATCTATCTATCTATCTATCTATCTATCTATCTATCTATCTATCTATCTCAAAGTTTCCCTATCCATTCATCTAACATACAATGTGGAACACTATTTAGAATTAAAAGAGAATAAAATCATGGCATTTGCAGGTAAATGGATAGAGATGGAGAATATAATGCTAAGTAAAGTTAGCCAATCCCAAAAAACCAAAGGCCGAATGTTTTCTTTGATGTGAGGATGCTGATCCATAATGGTGATGGGGGTGAGCATGGGAGGAATGGAGGAACTTTAGATAGGGCAAAGGGGAGGGAGGGGAAGGGAGGGGGCAAGGGGATAGGAATGATGGTGGAATGAGTTAGACATCATTACACTAAGTACATGTATGAAGACACGAATGGTGTGAAAATATTTGTGTACAATCAGTGACTTGAAAAATTGTGCTCTATATGTGTAATACGAAATGAATCACATTCTGCCATCATGTATAACAAATTAGAATAAATAAATAATAAAAAGAAAAGATATATCTCTGATATTACTACAAGTTTAGGCAGTGATGCTGGAAGGGTGGGCGTGGAGGTGGGAAGAACAACACACAACAGCTTGAGTCCCCATACTCATCCACCCCCACCAAGGAAAATATCAGGATCAGACGCCCATGCAGCATGTTTAGCTTGGAGCACATTTTTACATTTGTGAGAAAATAAATAAATCCTTGTAAATTAGTGCACATAATGAAAGCACTGACAGACCATAACCTGGATGTGTGAATGGTGCTGTCTCCATTCATCAGCATTAAGCCCTAACAAGCTCCTCTATGGAGGGACCTGCTCATAAATAAAGTGCATCTTGTAAAAAAAATATTCACAATGTCTTATGCAAAGTAGGGGACATTATATAATATCTGAGCTGCAGGTTCTTTTCTCTGTGAAGCATCTCTCTGTATGAAATGGCTGCAAATTACAGGTGAAATTATTTGACTTGCTTCCTTGTCTTATTATCCTCTAATGAATAAATGCTGTAATTCTTAAGAAGACAATTGCCTAAAGCTTGGGCAGCCAGGGGAGTTACTAATAAATTTATCACCTGTTGGGGAAGAGGATGCTGCTGATCAATATTAAAGAAACAGGGGCATGCTGATGTGATCACCACATGTCCAGATGTGGAACTTAATAGCCTGAAAATAGTAGGTAAAATCCCAAATTAGATAACACCAAAGATGAGTTTTGGACTGTGCACAATGCCAATTTCAAATGTTGGCAGAAGGCATCTGTATACTTAATTTTAAAAAATTACACCTGTTGGGGCTATGTACATTTTTATTATTTCTATATGAAAAATGAAGCTTCTTTCAGAATATAAGCTTTGGAAAATAGTCATAAAATTCTCTTCATCTATGGCCCTGGCAACCACAAAACTGAAATACTGGATTTTTTTTCCTGCAACAATCTGCTCTTTAATTTTATGAGACAGAGATAAATGGTGAAAATCAACTTCTAGGGAATGTCCCAAGCTCAATATAGTGTCTGCTCAATCTCCAATACTGAGAGTGCTGAACTGTGTAACTGACATTAGCCAGTTGGTCCTACAGTGTTTTTTAAGTCAGAGATATTTTGCTTTGTTCGTGTGCATTCCAATTCTCTGAAAATTGGTATCATATATGTGGTATATATGGAAACTCTACTAGAGAGAATAGTATTTTCTCCAACTGATCTGACTAGTATCAACTTAATTACCCACTGGGATCCAAAGGGCCAACTTACTTCCGCACCATAAGCCTGCTAAGTTCTCTTGTTAAGTAACCACTAAATGAAGCTTCTAGAACTCAGAGGGCTTATAGATACAAGTGTGTAACTAGGAGTCGAAAGAGGAAGAATTTAATGAACAGCTGAGGTGATTTCACTGAGTGGTTAACAATGAGATCAGAATTTTTCCAGTAGGAGGCTTTAATAAACTTATTATAATATTGTATGATTGGCAAGTAAGTATTTAATCAGATATTCTGTTTAATGAAAAAGTGAAAGTATATTTTAACCAATAAAAGTAATTTCTAAAGTATTTAAATGCAAATTTAAAATGATAAACATTCAAACTAATGTTCTACTGGCTAAAATATCCTTTCCTTGATGACTCAGAAAATACTTTAAAAGGCTTCAGAGTTGTCATAAGGAACAATAGATTTGTGGACTAGTTAATCAAGAATTCTGTCTGAGAGAAAGACAAGGTCTGTATTCTTCTTCAACTCTCAAAGTTTTAGACTTCAGCTTTGCTGCAAGGCAAAGTGTATGAGCAGTTCTTCTACCTCTATCAACCACTACTTTCTAAGAGCTTACTGAGGAAGATGTTTTTCCTTTACTTACTAATTTATTTAAAATTTATACTAAATCTATTATATGTCAGGCACTGTGCTATAGACACTGGGAGTACAGGACAATGTAAAACAGATAAAAATTGCCCTTGAGGAGCTCAGAAATGTCAGGGGGATGGACAAATAATCAGGCACGAAGCCATTGGATAAGCACTAGTTTGGGGCAAGTTCAGGGTGCTATGGGAGCAGCCTTGGGGACGGCTGGGGATATTAAGGTTGCGAGTGATATCTGTGTTGAGTGATGTGTACGCTAAAATCTAAAGGAAGCGTTCAATTTCTTATGATTCTACTATGAAATCCAGGTAAACAACACTTAAAATTCACGAAGTATGACTAATATTGTTGATGATAACTATTTCCATTTGCTGAGGGTACTGTGATATTTCAGGTGCTGTGCTGAATTCTTTACATGTATTTTCTTACTTAATCCTCATAATAGACTTGAGAGTAGATATTATTTTCCTTTTTTGGTGAAAAAATGGAAATGCAGAGAAGTAAAGTGACTAACTCTAGGTTACATACTAGTTCATGTTTTTCTGAGTTCAATGATAGTTCTCTTAATCACTTACTATATTGTTTAGTTCAAATAGGCTACCAATTGCTTTACACATAGGAGTACCATATAAGACTAGTTTAAGAAGGTTCAGAAACTCCATGAGATTACCTGAAAAATGTTTTGTTTAAGGGTACTGTCATAGGAAGAGGGTCCATTGGTTATGTTAGATTGTCAAAGGGATCCATGCAAAATATTGTTAAGTATCTTTGTATTTCTGTACATGTCCTAGACTTCTTTGGAATTATTCTTCAAATATATTCTGTAACTTCATCCCCACAAAGTTGATGAATTTGGTGGAAGTATTGAGAGTTCCCATGTGGTGAGGAGTTTAATAACTTAGTTATTATTATATGAGCTCACACTTAAAGAGGAGGTCCCAGAAACTCATATGCTGTCAGTGGTCTGGTAGGTGATATAAATGTAAAAGTTAAGCCAGGCATTAGACCATATAGGTTATAGGGGAAATGAAGGTTAACTAAAAGAGAGCATTTCCCACCTAAATGAATTTTATATATATATATAATGTTATATATATATATATATATATTATGTTATATATATATATATATATATATATATTATGTTATATATATATATATATATATATTATGTTATATATATATATATATATAATATGAACTGGATTTGATCCTTGACTTTCCAGCTCATGATGCTTGCTATAGGATAATCAGGAAGGATATATCAACACTGAAGAGGCTGCTGTAACCAGAGCAGATCTATTAATTTAGAGTTCTAAATAATTAATTGAGCACTGCTGTTAAAAGTTATGTCTTGGAGCTGGGGTTGTGGCTCAGTGGCAGAGCACTTGCCTGGCACGTGTGAGGCACTGGGTTTGATCCTCAGCACCACATATAAATAAATAAATAAAATAAAGGTATTGTGTTCATCTACAGCTAAAAATATCTTTTAAAAAGTTATGTCTTGGTAAAAGAACGATGAAACCAAAGACAACCAAAGCTAGTTGTGATTCTCACCGCTGGAAAATGAAATACTTGGATAAATGTTGATGTAATTCTTTTTAAGAACACACTCTCTTTTGTTCCCACCAAGACGAAATCCCATAGTTTGTGACAAGTTACCTCATCAGATTTAGTCAAATCAGCCAGAAAAGTAGGTGTCCAAGTTGAATTCATCTTGCTTTTGCTCTGGCTCCATTTCTCTTCTTCATTTCTCTTTTAGAAAGTCATTTCCTCTTCAGTATGGCTCAGACAGTGCTATATATTCAGGTCATTCATTTTTTTTCCTTCTGAGAATAAAGTTAGATTGCATTTCCTAGCTTCTTCTACAGTTACGTGTAGGCAGAAGTGATGTATGTCACTTCTAGAACTGACCCCTAACAAAAACTCTGTTGAGTTCCTCTATAAATCTCCCCCTTCTCCTGTAGGCTGGCTAGTGGAATATTCTAAGGCCTATGGTATTTAGGATCCACTAGATGGAAGAAGACTGGTTCCCTGAATAACTGTTTGGAGCAGAGATTCTACCTCCCACCATCTGGCAATGCATATTGGACTGTGATGTGAATAAGAAATACATTATTGGTTTGTTAGGACTCCAAAATTACATACATTTGTTTAATATAGTTTTTAGCAGCCCAAAATTCATCAGCCCAAAATCATATTCACATTTCAAGGCTTTTATAAGATGGTTCTTATAATGGGATGCCATATAATATTTCAATACATGTACCCATTGTGTAATGTTCAAATTAGAGTAAACCTATCTCCTCAAACATTTGCTATTTCCTTGTGGTAAAAACATTTAAAATCCTTTCTTCTAGCCTTTTGGAATGTATAGTAAATTATTAGTTACCCAATTTATTCCTTCCATCTGTGATTTAGTACTTGGTGACCAACTTTCACCCCTGTCCCATATTCTCCTCAGCCTCTGGAAACCTCTATTGTACACTCAGCTTCTGTAACATCAATATGCTTCTTTTTCATGAAGTCTTCTCTGAAAACCCCAATTCATCATTGTCGCTCTTGTTTTTAAACCATAGAAGCTGTTGCTTACATATTTTTTTGAGATTTTTGAAGACTTTTTCTTTTTAGTGTACTATAGTTATACATAATAGTGGAGTTCATTTTGATGTATTCATGAATACACACAATTATTTGCCCCATTTCAATTCCTAGTTAGTTCTACCCCCTTTCCTTCACTCCTCCCTACCCTGATCCCCTTCTTCTACTCTATTGATCTTCCTTCTATTTATTTATTTTTTAAATTGGTACATTATTGTTATACATATAATTGGAATGCATTGTGATATTAATATATGTACACCACATAATTTGGTCAGCTTTATACCACAGCTCTTCTCTCTTTCCTCCGCTTATTTATGCATTTTTAATGTGAATTTTCCAATCCTGCTGTCTAAGCTAAGCTCCTCGAGGGCAAGAACTTGATTTTGTGACTTCTTTTTATATCTCAACAAATCCAGACTTGGACAAAAATGTTCAATAAATCTTCCTGAATTATAGACTAAATTTCCACATGCTTATGTTGAAATACATCTAACTTGAACAAAGTAAAGCATGCCAGGAGGTCAAAAGTACATACAAATGTCTTTAAAAATGTGTTTAGAAAGGAGGCAATGATAATCTCCTTCTCCCAAGACCTTTAAGAAGAGTATAGCACCTAACAATTAATGATGATTGTAGTATGGAAAGAGGGGGGGTTGACAATCAGGAAATAGATGAAGGACCACAGATTAAATTAACTGCAAATAAATGTGATCTATGTGGGTAGCTATACTGAATAACAGTGCTCCCTCACCACACCAAATCCATTTTGCTCTTTCAACACAGCCTTGTTGTGATCTTGTAATCTTGTTCAACCTTAGTATATGTCAAAAGTTATAAAGAAACAAAAATGTCTCAAGATTTTACCTTAATTTGTTTCACTACATACTATATAAGGAAAAGAAGAGAGAACACTGGCTCCAAGGTTAGTTTGGGGATCTGTGTTTCAGTCTGTCTTATTCTAAACATCAGCTGTAGGACTTTGGATAAGGCATTTAACCACTCAGCGTCTTGATTTCCTAGCCCATATATTATTACTTATTACACAGGGCAAAATTCTATGAAGCTCACAGGAGCCAATGGAATGAAAAGACTTTGAAGAGGACAAAGTATGGGAGTGCTAAGTAGTGTCCAAATTGCATAGTCATTGCTGTTATTCTTTCTGAAAGTGACTTTTCTAAGCCTAGAATGATAGACAAAGATTTTTTTAGACCTCTATTTTATTTGTTTGTATTTTTTATGTGGTACAGGGATTGAACCCAGTGCCTCATGCATGCTAGGCAAGCGCTCTACCACTGAGCCACAACCCTGGCCCCATAGACAAAGATTTCTATGCAGGCCCTGTTTCAACATTTTAAGCTTTTCTGTGTTGGAGAGATAAACAGAATAAGATGTTAGTCCATAAAGTCTTATGTAACCTTTGCCAGCACAGTGCCCTATGTTGGATTCACCACAGAGACAAGGCAGTAGTTGAAAACAATTTTGTTAGCTCAGGGGAAATACTGTACTATTGAACTATTGATGTAAAAACCTTCAAGCTTTTATAAGACGGTTAAAGTTTTCATACAGAGAATGAAATAAATCAAGCTCCATGCTGTGCAATTGGCTAAGGAAGATTCTGGGCCAAGGGTCATAGTGGCATTTCAACATTTAAAAGTGAAACCAGACACTAATAATGATATGAGTTAGTTTTCCTTGCTTTATAGAGGGTGTGTGTGTGTGTGTGTGTGTGTGCGCAAGAGAGACTTGGGTAAGTAGAATGTTCTAGTTCAGATCAAAATGTATACACTTTGTTTTATTTTTTGTGCTACAATTCCTGCACAAAAGATTCGTGGAGAGTGAGATTTAAGGGAATTCAGTACACAGTACTTAGTATTGTCTAAGATAAATGAGGTTTACTAAATCTGAGCTCTAAATTTTATTGCCCCCCTTAAAAATTCTTCAAACATAAAGCAACTGTATATAGGACACAACTCAGATACATTTTGAAGAAATGCCTCTATCATTTTAAGAAAACAAACCACCTCACAAGATCCTTATGTGAACAATTAGCCCAAGGAAGTAAAGTTCATTTATTGCCCATGGACCAGCAAAAAACTAATTGCAGTTGTTCCACTCTAGGGAAAATAAGTCTCTCTCAAGGTATGTGAGCATCCAAGAGGTTCTAATAAAAAAGCAAACTAAGTAGAATACCTTGTCCTGAATACTCAATAAAAGCAGGATATGAGGAACCAATCCAACAGTGCTTACTATTCACAAAGTAGGCAAACTCAAGAAGAATTAAAATTTCTATAGAATAATTATTTGCTCATTCAAAACAACACAGAAGGCCCATTTTAAATTCTTCAAATATCTGTACATATTGACTAATGAAGCTAATGCAAACAGAAGTTCACCCAGTCAGGAGTGGTATAGTCATTTGTGAAAGGGAAGGCACGGTGTAAATACAATTTTTTAGCCTTTCTAATGGAAGTTCAAGAGACATGTAGGAGGGCTGATTTGGGCTCAATCAATAATACACGAATGCAGCAACAGCATGCACGTATGCACACACACACACACACACACACACACACAAAACAGCTGAGTAAAAGCAAAAGATAGTCGAATTAGTTTTTATGAGACAAACAACTCATTGTACTGTTTTCTCTTTTCCACGCTCTGACCTACAAGTTTGACAATCTGTGGGCATGAGAAGGTTATACCCAAAGTTATGGAAAAAGTTGAATACCTTGTTCAAAGGGGTTGACAACTTCCTTAGCCTTGTCTTCATGAGACTGGGCTTTCTGAGGCTATCTCCTTACCTTTTACCTCTAAGCTTTTCAACCACAAACATAAGTTCATGAGAGACATGAGAGGAGAAGGAAAGAGTGTAGAGGCTGGTGGTAGAAGGTGGAAGATCTGCTTGTGAGACTGTGATTCAAATGAATTTACATAATCTCCCCCAGTTCAGGTTTTTGCCTTTGTCTATGGTGAGAATAAAAGCCGAGCTGCCCATATCAGTGGATTACTGTAAAGGCCAAATCAAATAACAGCTGTTCTGTCTGTGAAATCTTTCCAAAAGGTTAACACAAGTGTTGTTAACAATTATTTATGTTTTTGATTAACAGTTTTCTAGTATCATGCTCTGGTTTATCTGTTATATGATTACCTGCTTCAACATGGTTCGACTTAGATGCCAGGACCCCTGTGTGCAATTCTGTTAGTATCTTCTCTAGGCTGATAGTGATGATCTGTTTGTATATGATCCCGTATAATACACCACTCTCTTTCCCTTCATCATAGCTTTGCCTGCACTATTCCCTGAGCCTGAAATGATCTTTTTCCCTAGGATTCAAATCGGTTCATCTTTCAAGGCATAGAACAAGCCTCAAGAATTCTGATACACAAACTGATTCAAGCGCTTTCAAATATCTTGATGGAAGTATTTCCTTGTCAATTATATCAAGCAATTTCATTGGTCTTGTCACTACTTTATTTTCCACTGCCCTACCTTCTCTCCTTTACCTTATTCTTTTTTTAAATTGGTTTTTAGTTATACATGACAATAGAATATACTCTGACATAATTATGGAATATAATTTGTCTAAGTCCCCAGTACTTCCCCTTTCCTTCCCTTCCTCCCACCCCATTCCCTTCTCTCGACTGATTTTTCTGCTATTTACTTATAGATTTTTTAAAATTAGTGTCTTCTGGATGTACCTTAATCTTTGATTTCCTATTTCTTTTGGAGTTCACTTGACTTATTAGGAATAGAGGTTAAAATCCATTTCCCAGTTTTTCTTTACCCTTGTGTCCAGCTTTTTTTCAATTTCATTTCTTTCCCTCCACATCTTCCTTTTTCTGCTTATTTCCCTCTCCCTTTCTATCCAAATCCCAATCCATTTTCCATTCCCTGAACCCTTGTAATGTTTAAAGTTTATATCACAAAATTTAATGCTGGATTATGGTCTTCTTTAATGAGTCTCTCCCTTGCCTCCCCAACCACCTTATATTCCACTCCATGGCAGGGGCCATATCATTTTACTTCACTTATAAATCTTGAGTTTTCTGCTTGAAAAGCTTAACAAAACAGTTGATCTCAGGGAACATTGTTCTTTTTCTAACAAGATATACTGGGACCATGATGTGGGTTTGACAGAATACCTAAAACCAGTGGGAGTCTTATGAATAGGAAAGCAAGACCATTGGCACTGGTGTCTTATTGACATCAGTTAAATAGTTTGGAACTATTAATTAAGATGACAGCATCTCTTGATACCTGTCGAATAACCAGGAGGATTTTGTGTAATAATCAATGGTCACAGTGTTGAACTACAGTATTAACATAGTTCTTGCATTGCGGGAGTACTTTTTATGTTTATAGAATTAATGACTAAGATCTTTATTAGAAACAGAACAATTTGAGCAATTAAAAAAAGTAATTAATAATAACCAGTGAGTTTTATAAAGGAGGTAAAACAAAACCAAATGGAGGTATATTAAAATAATGTCACATACCATTTTTGCAACTGCAATGGTTATTAATCCAATAGTTCAAACACCTCCAGAATTTCCAGGAACTAGGAACATATAATTTATGGCTAATTCAAGAGCCAGTAGTTTTGGTCATCTCTTAATTGACTATTTTCTTTTAAAACATTCAAATTGATTATTTGAATAAAGCCATGCTATTAAAACTGGATCATATATACTTGGGAAATAAAACAGTGCCCAGCATCAGTAAAAAAGAGGGTTTTAACTGTTGCTCTGGGTTTTTTTTTTTAAATTCGAAGCTTAATGAGCTAAAATCAGAAGACATAAGATATAAAGTAGTCTTTTCTTAGTTCACTTTCCTCAGAAATGCCCCCAGTTTTACTACTCTGGGAAAGATGAGAAGATATTCCTGTACAAGATTCAAAGTCCTAAAGCAGGGCTGGAGCAGGAGCTTTTCTGCAGTTCTGATTTTACTTTGTTCAAGAGAACACAGAGAAAGGATTGTGGAAACCAATGTAGGTAGTCCTGGCAGAATACATTCTGATGAATTTTGGCTTGGGGAAGGACAAAACAGACTCATCAATCTACTACTATGGCTTCAATTTCCTTGGGTTAGAGATGCCTTCCAAAATGAGAAATGATTCCTGCCCACTCAGGGAAATTACCACTGTAATCAGCTTCCCTTCCTGAGTAAATACTGGTAAAATGGGGCACCTACCCACCTTCCTTTTCCCCAAAACCCATTACACAGTCTAACAAGATTTTTGAAAAACCAAATGGAATAGCTAGCAAATAAAACTGGAAGAAAAATAGAGCAAATAACACTGGGGCTTCCTGGCTGGGCTTTGATAGTTGAGGCTTGAAGATAACCTCACTTTTGAGTTACTAAGCCTGTAACTCCTCAGGGAAAAACTTTAAATGGGCCAGAACTCACTCCCAAGGAAACAGTGACTTTTTTTTTGTTCAATGATAAAATTGACTGTATTCAGGCTCTTCCAGGAAGTTCATGATCAGACGTTTAGGGAATTCCACATATGACACATAACTAGATGTGTTGATTCACTAATGGAAGAGCCATAAATTCAGTCAGTTAAAAAATAAGAGATTAATATCAGTCATTACAGGAGGCCTTGAAGACTGGTCTCATGTAGATACATATAACTTACAGGTCATTAAATACTCTATCATCTCTTTATGAATGATAAACCTTATTTGAAACAAAACAAATCAATTTTTGAAATAGAATGGCCAGACATAAAATTTTAAGTTGCTTTCTCAAACTTCTTTTTTTTTGTGTTTCAAAATTATGAAACATTTCAAATGAATACAAGTTGGAAAATGATACTACATACTGCCATTTATCCATCACCAGGATTTAGTAAATACTGACATTTTGTTCACATATCTTTTACAAAAAGGAAATGTTATCGATAGAGATAAAACCACATCTCCTTATCCCTTTACCCTTTTTCTTTCCTTCCCTAGAGGTAACCACTATCTTGAAATTAGTATCTTCCTATGCATGCTTTTATAAATTTTCTAATGTGTACATCCACAAATAATATATGGTATTGTTTTTCTGCTTCAAAAATTTGTGTAGGTGGACTTCAGGTATAGCTCAATGGTAGTACATGTGTTTAGCATGCATGAAGCCCAGGGTTCCATCTCCAGAACCAAAAAAGATGTAGGAAATAGATGTCATAATGGTTGCACAGTAATATGAATATACTTAATGTTTCAGAACTGTACATTTAAAAATGGTTAAAATTAAATTATGAACTGTTTATTTTACTATAACAAATATGTAAATTATATAATATTTTATATATCCTTTTGCAATTTTCTCTTTTATTCATCCAATGATATGTTTTTGTCCCTATGGATGCTTTTCAAGGAGACCTACTTCTTTCTTTTTTTCTGTTGTATAATGTTCCATCATTTGACTAAGTACTTATTATTAGATGGTTTCTATTTTTATACTTTAATGAATATTTTTAACACTTGTCTCCTTATCCCGTATGGACTTGTGACTTTACACACAATTTTTTTCAGCCATGTATTTCCCAGTAACTCTCTCTGACATGGTTGCCATTTTTGCTCTTTAGTTGGATAGTTAGTTTTGCAAGGTTTAGAATTAAATTGCAGCTGTGTATATCCAACCAATGAAGTTTGAAAGAAGAGAATATGAATACAAACAACTTTGAAAACAAAACATTAATTACTAATCTTGAAAATAATCTATTTAATAATATATATACTAAGTAGTCTAAAATATATTTCAAATTTTATCCTTTTTCTCATCATCATAATTTATCTGTGCAACGTAATAGTCGAATTCATCTTTGTGTAATTTCATCCTATATAACCCTATAAAAAAGGTAGGTGCTATTTCCATTTTACAGATGAGAAAACAGCAACTCAGAGATGGATTCACAATAGATTCAAAGATAATTTTATATATGTGATTCTGAAGTTTCTGGTTTTAACTTTTTTAAATAGTTCCTAAATTTTCCAAATTTCAATGGGCTTAAATGGGAAAAACACATAAAATGATTTAAGGTTCACTGAAAAGCCTGCCTTAAAAATAACTATCATTGGAGGACTTTTCCATCAGGACACAAACTGTAGAGACATTAAGGAAATATATTGATAACCTAATGCTATCAAGTTTGAAAATCTCTATAGGATGTTTAGTGGCTGGGGATGCGGTTCAGGGGTAGAGTAGCTGCCTCCAATGTGCAAGATCTCGAATTTTATCCCTAGTATGAAAAATGAAAAAAGGAGGGGGAGGGATAACAAATTGGAAAAAATATTTGTAATACATATGAGAAACAAAGGGATGTTTTTCTTATTTTTCAAAACCTGAATGACCTTGATTGAAAAGTTAGCAAAGGATATGAAAGCGAGCTTACTAAAAAGAAAATAAAATGGTCACAAAACATGTGAAAATGGCACTCAACTTCAGTGATAATTAATAGAATACAAATTGAAGCTACAAGATACTATTTCCCACTGATCAGATGCACATGCATTCAATAGAAAGTTTATATTCAGAACCACTGAAGGTATGGCAAACCCAAGTACTCTTAAATACTATGAGTGAAAGTACAAATATATTCATTTTTTGTGAGGATGATTTGGTAATATGCACTACTGTTAAAATTTAATGCCATATATTCACAATAGTTCTCCAAAATACATGAACTAGGTTGTTCACTGTGGAACTGTAATAATAAAAGATTAAAATAAAAAAGTTCATGAAGATGCAACTGGCTTAATAAATTATGATAATTCCATATGTTATAATATTAAGCAGCTCTTAAAAACAAAGAGGTAATTATGTACATGCTTTTATGGAAAGATCTTCAAGATATATTATTAAATGAAAGAAGCATGGTGAAGAGTAATCCATATGGTATGATTCTTTACACATAAGAAAAAGTAAATATAAAGGTCTAGAAGAATCTCAAGAAACTGTTAAAATAGCTTACATTTGGAGAGAGGACTGGAGTGTGTTTGTGGTAAATAAGCTTAAAAGTTTCTTTTTGCATTTTTCTATACAGTTCAAAAATATTTTTTATTTCTCAATACAAGGAGGGCTTATCTAGATAATGAGATTATGGATCATTTAATTTTTTATACTACTCTTTTAAAAATAGGTACAATTAATATCTTTTACTATTGATGTATCAGGATTCCAAGGTTTTCCACTTAGGTTTCTTTTTTGACTTATGGTATTATCCCTTCAGCAGGTGTCCTGTAACATATTCAGATAAGAATAACCCATTGTCAACCATCAGAACTATGCCACTCCTTTGGAATGCTATCACCCATGAAAGCAGAGACCTGAGTCCTCAGAGATCAGGCCACAGGACAGGACCCTGTGTGTGTGTGTGTGTGTGTGTGTGTGTGTGTGTGTGAGAGAGAGAGAGAGAGAGAGAGAGAGAGAGAGAGAGAGAGAGAGAGAGAGAATAACCTATTTTTGAGGCTGGGCTTGGTGGCACATGCCTGTATTCAGCAATTTGGGAGGCTGAGGCAAAAGGATCAGAAGTTCAAGACCAGCCTCATCAATTTAGACCTTGTTTCAAAATAAAAAGGGCTGGGAATGTGGCTCAGTGGTTAAGCTTCCCTGATTTAACTCCCCAGTACCCCCCCCAAAGAATAATAATAACCTATTTTTAAAAAATATCTATTTTTTAGTTGTAGTTGGACACAATAGCTTTATTTTACTTATTTATTTTTATATGGTGCTGAGATCAAACCTAAAGCCTCACACATGCTAGGTGAGTGCTCTACTGCTGAGCCATAACCCCAGCCCTAACAACCTATTTTTAAAGAATAATACAAAGCTATATTTTATTTCATAACTAAGCATTTGATCATTTGAAAAATAGCATTATTGTCTTTTGTTGACTTATAAAAATAAATGCTCAGAAAATGAAAGAGAAAATAAAATCAATTATCATTCATTCTTCAGAAATTATCATCGCTAACATGTAGATATATTTGCTTCCAAACATTTTTCTCTTTATGTAAATATATACTTGCACCCTTACAGATGTAGCACCACACAGAACATACAGATTTATGTCCTGAACTTTTCAATGAACATTATTTTGTATTTTTCTTACTACCTACAGTGCTGTACCAAGGTTTGTGGGCTGTGGGGCACACTTTGTACTTCTTGTAGAAACATTAAAATGATAAGGAGCCTGATGAATAGTAGCTCTGTTTTTACTAACATCATCCATTGGAAATTCTAAACAATACCAGTGATAAAATACTTCTCCCATGGCCCCATTCTCCTTTAACATACTGTTGTATTCCCGCCCAGTTCTGACTAGGTGTTATAGAAAAGGAAAGGGTATATTTCTATCTAGGAGAGACAGGGTACGAGTTGCAGGGAATCATGGAAGACAAAAGGAAGAGAAGGCATTTATTTCAAACATCTTCCACTTTACCAGTTTGCTGCTTAGATCCATCTAACTTAGATACCCTGTAAAAATCTGCTTTTTCTTGATTAAAAAGAAGCAGCAGTGTCCTTCTTACATGCATATAACTTAAGTCATTAGTGATACTGGTGTAAATGCTCTGTGTGATGCCATCTATAATCCTTGTGCTGAAGTGGTCAAAAATACAATAAATTGTTCAATTATAAAACAAAAATAAACTTCCTGACTCCATTTCTGTTTTAGTCCATGATGATGTTAAATTCATGGATTTCCAAAGACATCTTGGCTTACTATGTGTTATTTGAGTTTTGCACTATATATCTGCTCATTTATCCAGTATTTCTGAAGGATCAAGGAAGCTAAAAACATCTTCTGGTAACTCCTCCATTGTTGAGTGGATGTTCTGGATTCCCTGAGAAGTCAATGCACCGTAGACTACAGAGGCCTTTAAAAATCAGCAAAGCATGCTACACTTATCAGGAAATTATTACTCTGTTTCTCTGATTTTATAGTGAGCTCTGTGCATTTGGTAAACTTGGAATTGTGGGGCCATCTTATATTGATGATGGAGCAATATGGGGCCATGATCAAAGTTTTAACACTAGTACAGTTTCATGTTTTAGAACCTTAAAAACAAACATTTTGCATTGAAAGAGATTTCCTAATTAACTTCTGAAGAATTTGTACATTAAAACATCTTACCCTGCTGGAGAAGACTGATAAAGCAAATGCACTACCTTCTGCTGAGGAGAAACTGTATTTAGAAGGAACTTGCTATTCTCATAAAACTTTTAATAGGAAGAAGTGAATCAAATTCCTTAATTACCATTTTATGGTTGGTAAAAGGGCAAATTACATGCCATCCATTTCTAAACTTCTAAATGTCTCTGGTGCTTTTAATTAAAGCTGCCATCTAGAAACTACTAAAGTAATTTTACGCAATTAGTTATTTATAGGTTACCATAATACACCACTCAAAATATGATTTAAGTGATTTGCAGCCTGTTAGTGTGTGATCTCTGTCATTTTTTTGTTTTGGCCAGAGACTCTTATTTTCAATCTGTGGAGGCAATTCTTAAGTGGACAGATAAGAAAGGTGTGATATTGAGGAGCTGTGATAAGAAAGCAAAGTTATTTTGGCTAGTGATCTTAAAGAAAAAAAAGAATCATCATTCTATGCTGTCAGTCCTTACATACAGGGATCCAAGTTTCATTGTAGACAAAATTGTGATGTGAGGTATAGTCAGCCCTCTGCATCTACAGGTTCCACACTCTTGGATCAATCAACCACATATTGAAAATATTAAAAAGAAATTGTATCAGTACTGAACATGTACAGACTATTTTCCTTGTCAGCACTCACCTAAATAATATGGTATAACAACTGTTTACATAGCATCTATATTTTATTAGATATTATAAGTAATGTAGAGATGATGTAAAGCATATTAGAGGATGTTTGTAGATTATATGCAAATACTATGCCATTCATATAAGAGACCTGAGCATTTTCTGTGGATTCTGAGGGATGACTGTATTTCATTGTTATTCCCCCACCTCTCCTCACTTTGCTACTATTCTACCAGATACCTAGCACCACAATTTCTCATGCCATCAAGGTCTGACCTCACTTCCTCATTTTTCAGAATAAATGCTCCATTTTTCTGAGAACACTGAGGCTATCAGATAGAAAACCATCAACTTTCTAGCTCCTTCTACCAACAAACTTATCCTTATCCTTATATTACACATAACCTTGGATGGTCTTTTCATTCTCCCCTCCTAGTCATTGTCTACCCCCTTCCAGTTTCCTACAGATCTTGTTTTGGCATTTCTTCCCTTTCCTTGCTCCTCAGAAGAGTGATCTTCATTAGTGATATTTATTCTTTCATTTCTCATTGGCTCATGTAATGACTAAAATTTAGTTTCTGCCTCTACCACCATTCAAACCACCAATGGTAGCGTCTTTGATGAACTCATTCTCTAATGCGATGGCTAGAAATAGGCGACATATACTCTGGTTTCTCTTCAGATCGTATAAATCTTTCACCTTTTACTAGAAATAGGCAACATTTAATATTGGTTTCCATACCTTCTTAAAATGAGCTACTCCCTTGGCTTCCTGGACACCATGCTTTCTTGGCTAGCCTCTCCTTTTTCTGAAGGATTATTCTGCCTCTTATTATATTAATTTCCATTGCCTACCTTAAAATTATCAGAACTGCCTATGGTTTCTTGGCCCCAACCTTGCGCCAGTACATTTAATTATCCAATCACCAAAATGATCTAAAATACATGCATCAAATGATGCTGTTACTCAGCTGCTTCAGATCCTTTGCCAACAGGAAAATTTTCTTTCTTTTCATATCCCTGCCTTTCATATTACCCTTAAATATTTTTACTCTAATGGAATTATTTGTGATTCCTAAATATATTATTATTTTTGTTCATGTTGTGGTTCCTCTGTAATTTTGTTGAGAGCTATCCTTCAAGTCAATCCAAATGGTGAGATCACCAAGGTAGATCATATGTTAAAGGAATTTAAGAAAACCTTGCTGTTCTCATCACACAGGAGAACCAAAAGAACAGTCTAATTCTTGTTTCTGTACTTTACTCTCTCCCTCATAGAGACCTGTGACATCAATAAGACATCACTGATCATAGTCAGCATCTTTTCATTAATCTTAAACATAGCTTTTCAGAATAGCATGCACATGCCCGAGGAAGGAATAGAGCTTCAGGATATATCTCAGCTAGATCTAGGAAGGTATGAAAACTATTAGTATCTAGACTTTTTTAGACTCAGATTTAATAATTGCCAATAAAGTTAAAATATATTATGTATGGCTGGTGTCATGAATACCTGAAACTACTTTTGGAAGCTGCTAAGATTTAAGGATCATCCTTCTCATATGGAACAACCATCGGCAGTCACCTGGTATTGCCTAAGTCCTGCTGACTTCTCAGGTCACTTTGCTTAAAGATGTGCATGAAAACAGAGATATAATCCTTGGTGAGAACAAGAAAACCAAGTTAAGTCATTGACTAATTTCATCCTGTCCAGTCACTCCTTCACCCTCTGTATGTACTTAAAAAAATAAATGCATTCAAGCTTGTCACAAATTTTACTTTATATCCCCACCTAGTACCATTTCACATTCTGCTTAAGTACTTGGTCATCTATTACATGACTCATTAGTTTGAGTTCTCTGTAGAATTAAAGAAAGTTGCAGTAAAAATAATAAATGGAACCTAAGTTTCAACTACATCATC
This sequence comes from Marmota flaviventris, assembly GCF_047511675.1. Lineage (NCBI taxonomy): Eukaryota > Metazoa > Chordata > Mammalia > Rodentia > Sciuridae > Marmota > Marmota flaviventris. Next base: position 107,301,815 of record NC_092518.1, read on the forward strand.
CATGCATGGTTTAAAAGCATCTTTCAAAGTCAATTCAAACTCATATACAATGCCAGGGATTAGCACTCCGTCAACCTCTTTGTTAAACTTTTTTCTTTGCCCCATTACATTGAAGTATTGATGAGTAAAATGGCAAATGTTTCTCTTTATTGGGATTCAAATCAAAATGCATAAAACTGGGTCAGATAAAGACTTCTTCCCAGGAGAAGTAGCCAGGGGCTATCATATGAAATTCTATTTGGAGATGCTTCCATTTTTCCTTCAAACACAATTTGCAGTTACTACTGTAGCCAAGAAATTTAATAAAATGAAGGTTTCCTGCCTTGGTCCCTTAAGGAAAATTTGGTGAAGTTCCTAATTGCAGAATCTTCCAAAGAGAAGTGACAAGGTTTCCTGGAGATTTATTTGAATAATTACATTTATAGACTATGTAAATGCTATGTAGTGCACTATGCATACACTCTTAGGTTAGAAAAATCAGAGAAATGAGTTTAATAGAAAAGGAAACTAGACTAAAGGTTCTTTATCTTGTAAATAAAACTACTTTGTTTCCATTGAATACATGTCATTAGATGAAAACTATTTCCCAATATTTCTATCCTTCCCAGAGATCATAGATTTTGTTATTTGAGTTTTACACTATATATCTGCTCATTTAGATTTTAGCAGATAGGGAAGTAGTGTGAGATAGTGGAGGTATCATGAATATTTTCTTCTAATCAGGCAGAACTGGTTTGAATTCCAGGAGTATGATATAAACTGTCTGACCCTGGGTAAATTTCTTAACTTATCAGTTTCCTTGTTTGCATGATGGGAATAATATTACAATATAGACTTGTGCATTGTTGTGAAGATAAGAGATACTGTGTATAATATATCTAGTACAGTGTATGGCACAAAATAGGGACCCAGTAATTATCTATGGTTATTGTAATACTTTAAAGCTTAGGGAAAGATCATTATGAGCCCTCAGTTTACAACTGAGGAATCTCAGGACCCAGTGTTAGAATGGCTAATGTCACAAAACCAGCCATGGCATCATTAAGTTATGTTCAGAAGATCACAGTGAGGTACAGTGACTTGCACAGAATCATTTAAAGAAGCATGGAAATTACATGTATTGAGCAAGAAAGTCCAGTCTCCCCCACTGGGTATTCACTACAATTTGCTGCCATTTTTCAGAAACAAAAACAAACAAAAAGTCCCCAATAAACAAAACACCCCATGGCTTCTAACTTTTTATGTTTTGCTGTTTTTTTAATCCCATTTGGTAATTGACTCTGACTTTAGGATGAGTGATCTCAAAAGCAAATTTTGTTTCATCTATTTTTAGAATATATTTGGAAAGTAAATTAGCTGTCTTGCAGATTAACATTTACTTGACTTACCTTGCATAATTAAGGACATGTTGGAGAGTCTCCCTATACCTGCAATATGTTGCTTGTTAAAGTCTTAAAGCAAGCTCTCTTTGCTAACCTAGAAATTGTACTCCCTAGATGTACATTTCCATTTTCTACTGATCTACACTTTTTCTTTATGAGCTTCTGAATAGAGGGGGAAAATTCTAACTTTTCTTTAAAGATATCCATTAAACAGTTGCTGTCTTTTAAGGGGGAAGGAAGAAGCTGATGTGCATGGTAGTTCTAAAGCAAAAACCAAATTGGGCTTTCTTGAGAGACAAAGAACCTGCAGGAGAACTTCAAAGATGAAATTAGCAATTAGCCATACTCTTCTCTCAATTTTCACACTGTGCTTTAATAACTTCTTGCATGATTTTTTTTCCTTCTATGGAAGTCCATGAAATTGCCCTGCAGCATTCCATATAATGAGAATCTCACTTCTGATTCACTGACAGGGGTGAGTACTGTCTATATTCAGCATAGAGATAGGTGTCATAGCTAGGCACCTAAGTTTCTGACCAGCATTTTTAGAGAAACTTATGTCTGAACATAGGTTCTGTCATGTGAATGATTTCATAGAGCACTATCAGTTTTTTTTTTTTTTTTTTTTGGTACCAGGGATTGAACTCAGGGGCACTTGATCACTGAGCCACATCCCCGGCCCTATTTTGTATTTTTTTTTTTTTTTTTTTTTTAGAGACAGGGTCTCACTGAGTTGCTAAGTGCCTTGCCATTGCTGAGGCTGGCTTTGAACTCACAATCCTCCTGTCTCAGCCTCCTGATCTGCTGGCATTTTCAGGGTTTTTAAACACTGTCAGCATGGTTGAAGGTGATGTGGTGGATATTTAGTGTAACTCGTACATCCCATTCTGTTAAATATTCTTGTTCACTTGCTGGATTAAGATAGTGAAGTCTAAGCTAGGTGTTCTTAGGACCCTTTGCTGCTTTGGATGAATAAAGTGTATCAGATTATATGGTAAAGGCCACTTTTGGAAAGATAGATAAATAAATCAGGCCAAAGGAAAATATACCACTGGCTATGACAAGAAGAAAAATGTAGTTTAATATTAGCTTTAATAGATGTATAAATTTTGGCATTCTCATTACCGATGCTTCAAGAGTTCATGTAAATCCTGTTCATCAGGACTCTATTATTGCTGCTTTCCAAGCAAAAAAAGCTGCAGTGAACCAATTATTTGCTTTATTTGGAAAAGCTGAGATATTCATTCTCTATGTGGCAGGTTGAATGTGGTAGGTGAGATGAGTGGTTTTCATACTAGAAGCAACTCAGGAGGATGTCAATTTCAGGCACAATACAGGCTTGATTCCTCCCTATTTCTTATGCAGACATCATTATAATACCCACAAAGTTTTAAACCTGTGAAAAAGGTGGCACCCAGCCTGATGTATTTCCTTTGACGATGAGCTGAGTTATTCATTCACTCATTAAATATTTATTGTGGACCTACTATGTATAAGAAATGGCACAGGGAAGAAAGAACACTTTACTGTAGTACTTGGGGGGCTTATGTTCTTCAAGGTAAAATTCATTCCCTTTAAACATCATTCCCTCCCATCATAAATATCACTGAAATTCCTTTTAGGAATATCTGGCATAAATACTAGTTACTTAATTGATCAATAACACAATAAGCACCTAAAGAATATACTGTGCTAAAAATTGGAGAAGTGGGAAAAATTAAAAAAATATGAGGTATAGTTTTTCATCTCAAGCAATTTCTTTTGGAAAAAAATCTCCCACTCATGAAAGAAATGGAAAACAAAAGAAGGCAAAATATAATCAAGTACTAATTTGATAGTGTAGACACTGTTAAAGAAATTCAGATATAATCGACTGGGGTTAGCTAGAAGGAATTTATGAAAGATAAAGCCTTAAAGAAAGTAAAGTCTTTGGGCTGGGGATATAGCTCACTTGGTAGAGTGCTTGCCTTGCATGCACAAGGCCATGGATTCAATCCCCAGCACACACACAAAAAGTCTTTAAACTTTAGTTGTTGGAACCTAATCCCAACATGGCTAATGTCAAAAGGCTAAAAAGTAACCTCTTAATATTTGAAATAATAAGTGACCATCTAACAAATCAAATACATTAACCCCACTATATTTATTGGCATGGAAAGATATTTATAATACATTAAGTGTGAAAATCAAGTTACAGAATAGCATTGCATAATATGATTCTAAGAGAATTAAAATATATGATGTGCATTGAAAAGAATAAAAATGGATAAATACTAAAACTTTAATGGTTGTTCTCTATAGGCGGTAGGTTTATGGGTGACTATTTTGTTTTTCATTATCTCTTTTCTAAGTTTTCTGCAACAAATGTATATTATTTGTGTAGCAATTTAAAAAATGGTTTCATATGACCCAATAAAATGACTAATTTGCAAAACTCACTAAAATAAATGTACATATGTACACTCATACATCTTGGAGAAGGAACACAGAAAAGTGATTAAATAATTAAGCAGATGGGATAGACAAAAGTTGAGCATCCTTCATATTAGTGGCCTAGACTGGAAATATAATCCAAGTCTACAAAATCATGAAGTTCACATTTGTTCACTAACTTCCAGGCAACCAAACTTGGTCCTTGAAGATTGAGAATAAAATTTAGGACAAATAAGAGTAAGACCAACCTACCACAGAAGGCAAACAAAAAATAGAATTTGTTATCCTAGGGGAGAATACAAGTAGCTTCAAGAATGATCTAGAGCTGGTCGTGGTGGTGCACACCTGTAATCCCAGTGGTTTTGGAGTTTGAGGCAGGAGGATGGAAAGTTCAAAGCCAGCCTCAGCAACTCAGTGAGACCCATCTCTAAATAAAATGATAAAAAAAAGGCCTGGGAGGGATGCAGCTCAGTGGTTGAATGCCCCTGAGTTCGATCCCCAGTACTCTCCCCCTCAAAAAAAAAAAAAAAAAAAAAAAAAAAAAAAAAAAAAGATCTAGATAAATTGGTGGGAAAAAAAAAGGTATGTTAATGGTTGTGAAGCAAAAAGTAGGAATGGTAAAGGTCTTTGAGATAGATATACAACACACTTGACAGTGGTAGAAGGTGGACACAGACCTGATCCCACTCAATGCAAACCACAGACGTAAAGGAGGGGCCTGAAGGCTCTCTTCTGGGCCAGTTTAACCCTTTAGTTGCTGGACTGCGGGGAGGTTTCAGGAGTTAGTCCCTGGGAGAAGTTAGGAGACAGGAGGTACTCAGAGGGCTTTGGCCAATAATTATTTATCAATCAGAAGGGGAGTGTTTCAATCTTTTGCTATCAATTATGACCATACTAATGCATGTTGGCTAAAATTTCACCATGTATATGCCTATCTTCTGGGATAGACTTAGAGTTGTTTGTCAGAGGCAGAATATTGAGATGGATGGATGAAGTACAGTATGGCAGTATGGCAGTCTTTGGATTTTGTGAAGCCAAATGAAATCTTTAGTTGATGAAAGGAAGATTTTTGTTGTTGTTTTTTACCTCGAGGGCTGTTCAAAGAAGCTTCTGATGCTCTCCCACCATCTCCGCAGTGACTCTGGTCAAAGGGAAGGCACTGGTCACCTGTTCCTGCTACCACTTCAAAATTCTTGGACAGATCTTTTGTTTCCACAAGAGACTTCAATTTGTAGACTTTTCGAGTATTGGTGTCTGATAGATACAGAGATTCAGACACTGGGTCCATGGCCAGATAGTATTTGTGAGCAGGGCTTGTGCTAAGAAAGAGAAAAATAAAGTTATTCAAAGCAATTTATCCAACATGCACCCCCTGGGGTCTGCTGTGTGTCACAAATTGAAAAATCTCTTAGGTGAAAGAATTCATGAATCTTCCTGCTTATATAAGGAGGGGACAGATACTTATTTTTCTTCTCATGGGTCTAGGTATGAAAAAAAATGTCCAATGTGTACTGCTAACTTGAAATGATGCTAGCATTTTAATATCATCAATTTTGAGGGTAGAAAGAAACAGGAGAAAAAAATCCCAGGAGATAACTTTTCTGATACTTTTCATACCCTGTTATCCAATTACCAATTGGGAGACTGCCTGAATATCTCACAGTCACTTCAAACTCAAAAATCCGAAACAGAAGTTATTTTATTTTTCTACCTTCCCCATCCCTCAAAAACATGTTCTTTTTCTGTGCTTTCTGCCTTACTTGGGGACACTGCCATCCTCCTAAGGCTCTTGCTGTCAGTTAAATAGCATGGCCAAAGGTAGAGAAGCATTGCTGGGAGGACTGTGCTGTAGATCCGCAGTCAAAATTTTCTTCTCCAAAGTTCTTTTTTTTTTTTAAGCTGATGATCAATTCCCTTATTCATTTTTCTTCTTTCAGGACATCATACAATTGATTATATTTAACTTCATTTAAGGTATAATCCTGATCACAGGATTGTGTAATCACATGCCATCTCTCCTAAAGACAACTTACCTTGACTATTTTGACATTTTTAAACTCTTCAATCACATATGCCCATAGGATCTTATGTTATTTTTGTCTGTATCAATGATTAAGCTCATTCTTTTTGAGTCTTATTAATTTCAGTGTTTTAATTGCTGCAGTAACTTTTGGTTTGAGGATATTTTACTTGAACCTAAGGTTCATGTGTGACTGGCATCACTCAAGCTGCAAACCTGGAAGTCATCCCTGATTCTTCTTTTTCTCTCTACAGGCAATTGTGTCTGTAAAGTAGCTTTCAGAAGCATCCTCTTCTTTCATGCCTCCTGCCATTGCATTAGTTCTAAGTTTCATCATCTCTGGCCTGAAGTATTTTCTATAGTGTGGTATATAGAAGTTTTTGAATATTTAAGTCCATTTTATCCTACACTGCCTTCAGGAGTATTCTGATGATTTGGCTCTCATCTTTAAAAACTTTTAAATGTTCTTGTGTGGTATACAAGGTTTCTCCACTTGATTCATTCTCATATGCCTTTTGAGGCTTTACTTCTTAAGGAAGCCTTCCCTAAATCTCCAGCTTGGGTTATTTGCACTGTGCTTAAGGGGATTATATATTATGTTAAATTATTTATGTGTCAGTATCCCCCCAAATAAACCATGAGAGCTCGGAGAAGAGCAACCTTTTCTTGTTTATCTCTAAAATGTTCAATACCCAGAACTCTGCCTAGCACCTAGTTGACTAAGTGAAAAAGTAGAAGCCACTCTTCTCCAATTCTTTCTCTTCACCATTACTCAAAACTAGCAAAACATCATGTTTTTTTTTTTAAGTTCTACCTTGTAAATTCTCTAGTCTGCCTGCTCTATCTCTGCTGTCATTAGTTGAAGTCTCCATCACTCCTTTCATCTGAAATATTTACTTGGCACCATTTCTATATTGTGTGTTTGTTTATTAATTTATTAAAATCATTTACTAAGTGCCTAAAATGTGCCCAAAATCTGTGCTATGATCTAGAGACCTACCTTTGTGTAAGATACAATCCCTTTCTTCATGAAACTCACAGTTTAGTAGAGGAGACAGACAAGTAATCAGGTCTGACTGTCATAAATCCAAATATTATGACAGAAGAGGTAGAAAGAGAGAAATGAGCAGAGAGGAGGGAATCATGACCTAGTAGCATCTATTGTGTTGTATTAGCATTATTTTAAAAAATTATTAACTGAAGTTAATACTTTATTGAGGTTTCCTTAGTTTTTACCTAATGCCCTTTTTTGTTTCAGGACTCCATTCAGGATATCAAATTATATTTAATCATCATGTTTCCTTATGCTCTTCTGGGCTGTCACAGTTTCAGAATTTTCTTGTTTTTGATGACCTTACCAGTTTTGAGGAATATTTTGTAGGATGACCCTCTATTGGAATTTGTGTGACTTTTTCTCGTGGCTAGACAGGAGTTGTGGGCTTTTGGAGGAAGACCACAAAAGTCGAATGCTATTTTGATCAAATCATATAAAGGGTACAAACCTATCAACATGACTTATCACTGATGGGGTTGACATTCACCTCCTGGCTGAGACAGTGTTTCTCCACTGTAAAGGTATTCTTTCTTTCCCACTTTCCGTATTTTTTGCTTTGGAAGGAAGTAACTGTGTACACCCAACATTTGAAGTATAGAGAGTTATATTCTACTTCCTTGAGGGTGGAACATCTACATAAATTATTTTGAATTCTTCTGAATGGGAGCTTTATCCCGTTTTCATTTATTTAAGAATTCACCAGTGGGGCTGGGGATGTGACTCAAGTGGTAGCGCGCTTGCCTGGCATGCACGGGGCACTGGGTTCGATCCTAAACACCACATACAAATAAAATAAAGATGTTGTGTCCACCGAAAACTAAAAGATAAATATTAAAAAATTATCTCTCTCTCTCTCTCTAAAAAAAAGAGAATTCACCAGTTTATTTATATCAATATGGACTCATGGATATTTATTTTATACTTTGCATTAAATCTAATGCTACTTTATTTTGTTGCTCAAATTGTTCCAGCTTTAGCCATTCAAAGCTCTTCTGTTGGCTCATGTGCCCCTTTGCCAAATTTGTATAAGTGTTGATTTTTTTTGATAGCACTTCCATACATTCTGGCACTATAAAATGTTCTACCGAGTCATCTTATACACTTCCTGCCCCAATCCTAGAATCAGTTATTTCTCCAAGAATCCCTAGTTCCTTGTATTGGAGAATAGTATTAGAAGCCAATATCTGGAGGCATATGTAAGCACTATTTTTGCCACACATCTCTCATTCTCTCCACCTACACTGTGAGCTCTTTGCAGGCAGGTACCATATTCACCTTTCTATTCTTAGTGCCAAATAGAGTGCCTGACAGATTTGGTGTTTGGTAAGTGTTGAACTAAACTGGACTGTGGGACGTGAAACTAAGACATAAGTAAGTTTAGGCCTTGAATACTTAACCAGCAATATGGAGGAGAGAGGGTCAAAGGTACCTTTAAAGACTGGTTTGTTCTTAATTGTATTCAAAATTGCATTTGCCCTCTCAAGCATATTTATGTATGTTAATAATAATAAGCCTGGAAAATACTAATGGGATTCAGGTTACAGTTTCTATTGGAAAAAAATCAGGTTCAGTTGGAATACTTGATTTTTATCCAATTACCTTCGTCAAGTAAGATAATCTGGTAGATTCCAGGAATATCTTCAACCCTGGAACCACCATGACAGGTGCTGTAAATACACTGAAAAAGGATCCAACAGACTCCAGGCTGATTTGGCAATTTTATCAGACAAGGAATCTCTGTAGCAGAGACTTCTTAAATAGGGGTTTGAGTGAAAGTTTTTACATTAGTTGAATTTTTACCTGCAGAATAAAATTTCTCCAATGTGCTTAGATCTTTCTAGAATAAAGAAGGAGTCACAACCATTCCCCGAAACAACTGTCAATACTTTGGTAGCCAGTTTGTGGAGTTTCAGCTAAGCCAGATTAATCATGCTTTGTTTAGAAAAAGCCCATAAGCTATTTCTCTAAGAGAAATGTTATCCACACAAAAGTACTTTGGAATGCATTACATTCATTCATTATTGAATATCTCCAATGTGCCTCTGAGGGAAGTTAGAATTAGCATTCCCCTCAAACCTCAGCTGGGGAAACCCAGACACATAGGGGGGGCTTGCCCAGGGTCACTAACAAGACTGGGCCTGTAGTAAGATTAGATTAGATTAGATCATGTGTGACTATGTGTGACTATGTGTGTAATATTCCATCAGAAATTGTTCTGAAATTGAACAAAAATCAGTGCTCTTGCCTTCTGAGTAACATGTCTTATTTTGCTCAGTGAGGATTTTCTCTAACTTATGTACTAGCATTTAGAAAATGTAATAGCCCACCATACCAAATTCAAATCTGATTAATGTTATTTTCTTGACAGCCAACAGTCAGGACATTCCCTATATTGGTATGTAATTTCTTGCCATTTCATGCCATTGCCCAAGTGCACTTCAGCTCTTTTGAAACTGATTACTTTCTACTTTCTGAAAACATGCCATACTTTAGAAAGAAAAGCCACTGTGCTACATTCCAATTTGCTATAATCCCTCGTGTCTAAATACATATAGCAATTTGAGAAATGTGAAGATTACTTTTATAATTAGGGTGTTAGACTTATTTTCACCTTCTGGTTAGTTTTACATTCAACCAGTGTCCTTCAACTTAGCAAAGATCACTTCATTCATGCTAGTTAAAATCACATAGATTGTTAAATGGGCAATTAATGCTTACAATTAATACTGTGCAACACTTTACCAGTAAGCAATTTGACAACCAATTTAATTTGCTTAAGGAATCAGTTATGCCAAAGTAGTGAGGCTGATCTCATGCATTGGCATTTAGGAAGTGGCATCTCTCAAACGAAATCCAAATTATAAACCCTATTGGTGCCATTTTGATGACAATCGGCATTTGGGAGTGAATAAATTCAGTTTTCTCTTTTACAATTTCAGGAATTTAGAATAGTTTTAACAAGTTTAATAAAGAAACAAATTGAATAAATACTCATTATGATTAATTCCAGAGCTATGTGACAATGATGGTAAGTGGTAAACAGTTATTTCAGAATTTTCCTATTCTTTGTGGTGGGAAGAAATAGAAACCATAAGGTTATACCAAAGAAAGAAAGAAAACTCTTCATAAGGTCATCATACACTTGACAACTCCATTTCTGGATCTAGGGAGATTGCTGTATTATTCCTGTCTCTACCTGCAACTTGAAAACAGCCAATCTGTTTGAACTTACAGACTAATTTGTGATATCACCTTAGGGAAATATGATGAGACTTATGACCTTGCTTTACCATGAAGTACTGAACTGCCAGATTTCACTTATCTTGTTTTCTTTTCAGTATGTTCTCTTCTAGCAAATTTCTACTTAGTGGTGGAGTCCTGTTCTTTTGGAAGACACTTACCTGCATCATAATTTCCATAAATTCACTTTCACATCATTTCTTTAACCTTATTTAAGAAGCAAAATTTCCATTAGCACATTATTGGGAGGTGGCCTCTTAGACAAGGGGGGTTAATAGGCAGCTGCCCGTGTCATTTACTTACCTATGTCTGGTATCTCTGTTTCTAGGGTGCACAAGGTATCCACGAGTGGCAAGTAAAAGCAAATAGAGAGTCATCAGTATCGTTCAACAATTCAAATCTAACCAGACACACCAACTCCTAATTCAGTTTGTTATAATTAGGGAGACTCCACAGGCATCATTTAGTCAGGTGTGCAACCCAAAGTTGACCCAATCTTCCAGGCTTCTTTTCCTGACATGGTGTCAAAGTGATTGTTCCAACTTCTAAGGCAAGTTTCTCAAAAAGTTCTCCCTGGACCACCTGCATCAGAATCACTTGAGTTCTTATCCATGTGTAGTTTCATGGTGCTCTTCCTAGTCTTACCATATCAGAATTCTGATATGGGGGTATGAGCCTGGGAATTTTATTTTTCACAAACTCAGCTGGTGATTCTGATACAGAGTTAGTCTTAAGAACCGCTGTACATGTATGAAGACATGAATTGATGTGAGCATACTTTATATACAAACAGAGATGTGAAAAATTGTGCTCTATATGTGTAACAAGAATTGTAATGCATTCTGCTGTCATTTATTTTTTTTTAAATCAATAAAAAAAGAACCACTGGGCTAGGAGCTGAAAAATCAGTGACTGCAAAGGATCTAACCATTCTAGGCTCTGCTTTGATGGCCAAAATAACCCTATCAAAATGTGAAATCATTGTGTTTTATATTCAAGTCAAGTGCTGGACAGGCAAAAACCCCTTATTAAATTTTAGAGGTAAAAATATGAATATCTGTGTGCATCTTCCTTAATATTAAAAAACTTCTTAATGGACCAGACATGGTGGCATATGCCTGTAATTCCAGTTACTTAGAAGGCTGAGGCAGTTAGATCTCAAGGTTGAGGCTAGCCTGGGTAACTTAGTGAGACCTTGTCTTAAAAAGAGTTGAGGATGTAGTTTAGGTGTAGCCTGCTTGCCTGGCATGTACAAGGCCCTGGGTTCATTCCCCAGACACACACACACACACACACACACACACACACTATTAATAAGTTGAAAGTATGAGGGTTTTCTCTTAGACCACAACAGGATGTCCTTAGTATCAAAACTGCTGCATCAATAAGCTGGGAATGGTGGTGCATACCTATAATCCCAGCAGTTCGGGAGGCTGAGGCAGGAGGATCCCAAGTTCAAAGCCAGACTTGGCAACAGCAAGGTGCTAAGCAACTCAGTGAGACCCTGTCTCTAAATAAAATACAAAATAGGGCTGGGGATGCGGCTCAGTGGTACAGTGCCCCAGAGTTCAATCCTTGGTATATCATATGTATCAACTATTAAAATTTTGTGTCTTTCAGTCATCCATGCTCAAAGGGGTAATTGGGGTGGGAAAACCAGAATTGTCAGCCCAGACTAAGCTGAACCCTTTGGAAGTCCCTGATCCATGAACCTCTTGGCATATGGTATTGCCTAGGGCATTTCACTCTGGGACATGGTATGAGGCTTCTTACATAGAGGACATAGACTTTACAGGCCTGCCTTTGGGTCAAGTCTGCTTGGAATTAAAAGGCTATAATGATCTGTGAAATACAGTCATTTTAATTTTAAAATCCTTTTAAATCTGGCCTTTATATCATTTTGAAAATGTGAAGATAACAAATCTTTTAATCTAAAGTAGAAAACATTCTTGTTCTTTGGAACACTAAAGAAAAAGAAAAGATCCAAAATTATTTCATTTGAAATTATCTGCTAAAATGAATTTAACTCTTTTGAAAAAGAACCTTTCTGGGATTTTTACTAGCTGGGCCACAGGTCAGGGTCCACTGACTTTTGTGTTTCTCTGGCCCATCTCAAAAGGGTAGTATCCTGTGGGTTGACAGGAAGGTCAAGCTGTAAGGATACAGAGCTCTGATTAGAAACCCAGCCTCAGGCATTTGCACCTCTTTCTATTTTCTTTGTCTCTTAGGCACTTGCTTGTTTTCTAGGCCTCTAAATTGTAAGATGAGAGTATTCAAGGCTGGTTCTCTTCACTATAACATAGTTGATCCTTCTGAAGGAAGTGTAGTTGTGAAAATACTAGAAGGACCTCATTAAAACATGGTTTCATCTGCAATAGATTTTTACGGCACAGAACCATTTGTGTGGCTACAAAGGGTTTTGAAATTCTTAGGTGATGGCAAGGAGTAGGGAGGGGGATGGTTTGATTTTCTTGCAGCTGCTTCTGATCCTGCCAATAATGTCATTGTGAATTTGGAAAGATGTCCCATATTATGCAGAGCAGCTTCTCTCATTAACATCTCAGAGGGAGGAAGTGAAAATGACGGAATTTATTTCCAGTGTGTGACCTTGTTCTGTCTCAGAATTACTTTTAGTTAAGGATTTAGGATTGAGAGCCACAACCAAAGTCAGCCTGCTGCGCAGCTAGCAACTGATTGCACACTGAGGTGCCAGTGTGTGAGCTCTTCACAAAAGCCTAGGCCCATCAGTGGGCATCACCACCTGGCAACTGACTGACTTGAAGCTTGCTATGAGTTAGGAGGAGAAAGGAGTGGAATCACAAGTCTTTTTAAAGCAAACAATGCTCCTAATGATAGGGTCTCTGAGTTGGTCTTTGATTTTCTCAGAATCCAAATGATGGAAAGGGCCATCTACACTTCTTTTTTAATTTAAAAGAAAATTAGTAAGTCATGATTTATGTACCATGAAATTCACCCTTCTAAAATATGCAATTCAACAATTTCCAGTATATTCAGAGAGTTGTGCAACTGCTACCATCATCTAATTCCAGAACATTTTCATCACCCTGTGAAGAAATTCTGTACCTATTTGCTGATAATTACTTCCCATTCACCCTTCCCTAAGTTCCAGGCAACCAAAAAACTGATTTCTGTCTCCATGGATCTGCCTATTTTGGGTATTTAACATAAATAGAATCATACAATATTTGCCTTTTGTGCCTGGCTTCTCTCACTTAACACAATGTCCCATTTATTCTTTTTATATTTTTTTGTGAGGCAAGTTACAGAAAAGAGGAGGTATACCAACTTTGGTGCTACTGTCTAGTCAGTTGGCATCAGGAGAGTTTGAATGGCCTGCTCTGTGGTAGCTGTAGTCCTTTACTTGTTCTTCATGATGTTCTTGACTTCTTTCCTCATTCTTGGCCACAAATATTTGGTGTTGAAGAATGGACTGCCTTCCCTGCTCGTCTTTCCATGGTTTTCTTTGAATAGCTGGTGTCCGCTCTTCTTGTCACTGACTTCACAGCACTCCCTAGTCTATCAACTTTTATCTAAGACTACCTTCCCCTATGATTTGGCTCTATCCCTCACCCTTATCACAACTTACCTGTCTTGTGTTTTAGAGTCCTGCTTTCAGCTAACAGTCTCTTTGAAAAGTAAACTGATAAATGAATGAGTATTGAAGGACTAATGGATGAGTTTAATTTGAGGGGCCACTCTAAAATAAGTTATTATATTGGGAACTCTTAGAAACATAATGTATCAACTCAAAAGATCCCAGTTGTTAGAGTGCAAATTTGGGACACTGTGGAAGACCTGCAAAAATGTTTTTGGGTGAGACAGAAGGAGCCTCTGAGTGCTACTGTTAACACAGATCAAGCTGGGGAAGGAACCACTTGTGTAATCTAAATGTAGTATTTCTACTATTTGTAGCTTCAGTGCTGTGGATAAGAGAATGGTTCTTGGACATTTCTCAGCTATTTGCAGAGCTCTCCAAAGCCCAGGTTCTATTTGTTCCTGCAGCAGAGTGCTCTACAAGTTCCACTGCCCCTCAGCATACTAACTGGCCCTAAATGGGTGCTATTCCAGGTCTACTTCATTTCCAGTCAATGACAGGAGTCAAACACTGAGAACAATATAAGAAATATTAACCAGTCACTGGAAAAGAAATAGTAAAATCTCAGGAGAAATTTTCATGTCACATTGACATTTGTCAAGTCCAAATTACTCAAGGTACCAAGAAGCAGTCTCTTATTTTTTCTCTTTCATTTTTAAGGGAAGAATAAAATAAATATCTAGAGACTAACATAATACTGAACAATAGCAGCATGAGGATTTTATAAAGAATAAATCACTTCTAGTCATGCTTAATAGGTTTTCTAATAGAATTGTGAAATTAGAAGATGAGAGGGGAGCAAGGGGATGTTACATATTTGAATTCTTGCAAAGCACTATTATGGTGTCTCCTATTTTTACTTATATAATTATCCCTGTTAGTTTTAGAAAACCAAGAAGTGGCCCTGAGGCCATGATCAAAGAAAAAGCAAGCAGTCATAAATGATGAGAAATGGTTGAAAGACTTAGGGATGTTTGAACTAAAGAAGAGAAAGCTCAGAAAACTATGGAAGCTCTCTTCACACTTGTGAAAGTTTGTGAAGTGACTTCTGTGCTGCTTCAGATGCTAACATTTGCCTCTACTAAGTGGATGTTTCATGAAGGCAGATTTCAGTTGAATATAAGGAAGAAATTATTAATGGAGTAATCCAAAGATGAAATAGGTTTTCTTGAGAGGTATTTTAGCTTCTTTTTATTGAAAGGGACTAAACAAAGTAGAGATGACAAACTACTATCACTTTTGTGCTAAAGAAATGTGTGTGTCAATATCTTCAAAAAAAATAAAATACTTGGGAATCAATCTAACAAAAGAGGTGAAAGACTTATACAATGAAAATTACAGAACCCTAAAGAGAGAAATAGAAGAAAATCTTAGAAGATGGAAAAATATACCCTGTTCATGGATAGGCAGAACTAACATCATCAAAATGGCGATATTACCAAAAGTTCTCTATAGGTTTAATGCAATGCCAATCAAAATCCCAATGGCATTTCTTGTAGAAATAGAGAAAGCAATCATGAAATTCATATGGAAAAATAAAAGACCCAGAATAGCAAAAACAATGCTAAGCAGGAGGTGCGAATCAGGCGGTATAGCGATACCAGACTTCAAACTATACCACAGAGCAATAGTAACAAAAACAGCATGGTACTGGTATCAAAACAGGCGGGTGGACCAATGGTACAGAATAGAGGACACAGAAACCAATCCACAAAACTACAACTATCTTATATTTGATAAAGGGGCTAAAAGCATGCAATGGAGGAAGGATAGCATCTTCAACAAATGGTGCTGGGAAAACTGGAAATCCATATGCAACAAAATGAAACTGAATCCCTTTCTCTCGCCATGCACAAAAGTGAATTCAAAATGGATCAAGGAGCTTGATATCAAATCAGAGACACGCCGTCTGATAGAAGAAAAAGTTGGCTACGATCTACATTCGCTGGGGTCGGGCTCCAAATTCCTCAATAGGACACCCATAGCACAAAAGTTAATAACTAGAATCAACAAATGGGACTTACTCAAACTAAAAAGTTTTTTCTCAGCAAAAGAAACAATAAGAGAGGTAAATAGAGAGCCTACATCCTGGGAACAAATCTTTACTCCTCACACTTCAGATAGAGCCCTAATATCCAGAGTATACAAAGAACTCAAAAAATTAGACAATAAGAGAACAAACAACCCAATCAACAAATGGGCCAAGGACCTGAACAGACACTTCTCAGAGGAGGACATACAATCAATCAACAAGCACATGAAAAAATGCTCACCATCTCTAGCAGTCAGAGAAATGCAAATCAAAACCACCCTAAGATACCATCTCACTCCAGTTAGATTGGCAGCCATTATGAAGTCAAACAACAACAAGTGCTGGCGAGGATGTGGGGAAAAGGGCACACTTGTACATTGCTGGTGGGACTGCAAATTGGTGCAGCCAATTTGGAAAGCAGTATGGAGATTTCTTGGAAAGCTGGGAATGGAGCCACCATTTGACCCAGCTATTCCCCTTCTGGGTCTATTCCCTAAAGACCTAAAAAGAGCATGCTACAGGGACACTGCTACATCGATGTTCATAGCAGCACAATTCACAATAGCAAGACTGTGGAACCAACCTATATGCCCTTCAATAGATGAATGGATAAAAAAAATGTGGCATTTATACACAATGGAGTATTACTCTGCATTAAAAAATGACAAAATCATAGAATTTACAGGGAAATGGATGGCATTAGAGCAGATTATGCTAAGTGAAGCTAGCCAATCCCTAAAAAACAAATGCCAAATGTCTTCTTTGATATAAGGAGAGTAACTAAGAACAGAGTAGGGTCGAAGAGCATGAGAAGAAGATTAACATTAAACAGGGATGAGAGGTGGGAGGGAAAGGGAGAGAGAAGGGAAATTGCATGGAAATGGAAGGAGACCCTCAGAGTTATACAAAAGTACATACAAGAGGAAGTGAGGGGAAAGGGAAAAATAATACAAGGGGGACAAATGAATGTCAGTAGAGGGGGCAGAGAGAGAAGAGGGGAGGGGAGGGGAGGGGAGGGGGGATAGTAGAGGATAGGAAAGGCAGCAGAACACAACAGACACTAGTATGGCAATATGTAAATCAATGGATGTGTAACTGATGTGATTCTGCAATCTGTATATGGGGTAAAAATGGGAGCTCATAACCCACTTGAATCAAAGTGTGAAATATGATATATCAAGAACTATGTAATGTTTTGAACAGCCAACAATAAAAAATTAAAAAAAAAAGAAATGTGTGTGTGTGTGTGTGTGTGTAAAGTTTTAACATGAGAAGCAAATCCCTTAGGGAAACCAAGACCTGAACTATTGCACAGAATAAAGAATCTATCTTTAAAAGTCTTCAGAAAATGTGTTTTTGAAACTTCTTTAGGTTTAATTGCATGATTTTATAAGCTTCTTTATTATCTTATTCTATATCCCACTGTTATGGTTTGGACATGAGGTGTCCCCAAAAAGCTCACATTTGAAACAATGTAGGATGGTTTAGAGGTGAAATGATTGGGTTATAAGAGCCTTAACCTAATCAGTGAATTAATCGCCTAATAGGGATTGACTAGGTGGTGACTGAAGTCTGGTAGGGTGTGGCAGGGGAAAGTGGGTCGCTGGAAGAGTGCCTCTGGAGGATATATTTTGTATCTGGTGAGTCAACTCTCTTTCTACTTTCTGATCTTCATGTGAGCTACTTCCCTTGTCACACTATTCTGCCATGATGTTCTGTTTCATCCCTGGCCCTAAGGTATAGAGTCAGCCACCTATGGAGTGAGACCTCTAAATTGTGAACCCTCAAATAAGTTTTTCCTCCTTAAAATTGTTCTTGTAGGTCTTTTGGTCAACAGCAACAAAGAAAAAGCTGGCTGAAACACCTACACTGAAAGGAAGCATTAAGATGTGTATTAAAGCACTAAGTTGTATATTTATGGATAAAATCTGCTGGAAACAGCCAAAGGGTTATTATAGGCTTAAATAACATAAAATATTGTTTCTCTAGGCAGATTTCTAATGATAATTATATCATTGACTTTTCCTTTCCTTCCTTGTTCAGCTAGTGAGTGACCAACTAGAGGAAATAAATGAATGGCAACCAACCAACAAATATTGAATTATTTCTTAGGTCAGGTGAAAGAAGCTTAATTGGGGATACTTTGAATTGGCAGGGTTGAGGATGGAAGAATCTAGTCTTCTAATTTTTGAAATGTCAAGGGGCATCTGTAATTGTTCAATGTGGCCAAAATATTGAATAAAAAGATAGCAGAGAAGGAAATATGACAGGGAATCCATTAGAACCAAACTTTATGTCCTCCCAAAATATCATCGAACATTGGGTTGAGAACTACCCATCTGTGCATCTCAGTACAAGTGAAACCGATACAAGTGAAACCATATGAGACATGTAAGAAGACACTGAACTATAAACCTGAATTCAATTTTATGGATAAGGAAATAGAAGACGGAGTAATTAAGTTTCATAATATATAATCTGACAAGGGTCAAGATCTAGAAAGTTCTCTATCCTTTTTTTGTTATAACCTGTTAATAATATTGTCCTTCCATTTACAACTTTGAATATAAGCAACAATACAATGACTCTATTAGTATGTGTTTCCAAGGAAACAGATGATTCAATCAAGTAAAATGACTAATGTGCATGGGGCAGGGAGCATTCAAATTAACTGATTTTAATAACAACAACAAAACTGGTACAGAATGAAGTTTTTACCTAAACACAATAGAAACTAAATAAGTATTAAGGTTCTTAAGATATCATGGTCTTATTAAATCAACTTATTTCTCCCTAGGAAACAAATCTGAAAATATTATAAAGCAAATATATAAATCCACCAATATATGAAAGATTCAGTGTACACATATAAGCTACTGATCAGGATACATGCTTTAAAAAAACAGTGAATCTAATAAGAACTATATTAGTTTCTGGGCAAACATGACAACTAATGTATGCTGACATAAACTAGTTTGATGGTTTTGATTATAGTCAAATAGGGAGTTACCTGTCAGTTAGGTCAAAATGATCACACATATTCAATCAGCTTTTTTCTCTCATGGCCAATCACAGGAATGTTGGAATAGAGAAGGGAGAATTGCTTTTCTCCTTGAACTTACTGCAGGATATCTTAACTATGACAGCACTTGGGTGGGGATTCAAGGGAGGGAATAACACAACCCTGTAAATCATTATGTGCGATTTTGGGTGATGTGTATTTTCTGAAAGGGCCTATATCCTTAAATAGATTCTCAAAGAAGTCTGAGACTAACAACAACAACAACAACAACAACAACAAAATAAACTTCTTTAAAAGATCCTAATTCAAAAAACCAGCTAATGAGACTTATGCTAAGTGAGAGGTCTTTCATGTAGGAGTTTGTGGTGTGTACATGCCTATGTATTTGAAGATCTGTGACAATGAGAGAAAACAGTGTTGTAGAGTAAGAATGCATAGAGGCATTAGACAAGACTTCAGTCAGAAACTAATTTTTCTTTATACTGAGAAAATAACTTTACAATTAAGGTTCAAGATATTCTATTTCATACTTTAAATGACTTTGTGTTGAAGGTCATAAGGACTAAAATGCAAATTTGTGAACTGTTAAGGATCCTTGACCAAGAGAGAATCTCATCAATGAATGACAATTGCTCCACCTTATATAAATTTACATTTAAATTACAAAGGAAAGACTAAACTTAGCTGGGGCTTCTTTGTATTATTTTTTTATATTTTACTATCTTTAATTTTAATATCTTTCCTTTGAGGAGTTAGCTACATAAGGACTAGATATAAAGGCTTTGTAGGGTGAGTTATTTAAGCTCAGTAAGACAAAGTCTTTGTCTATCTGACAACCAATATCTGCATGACTGGAAATGTTCAGATGTTGAATGAATTGTTCAGTGCGCCCATCCATGTTTGGAATCATGTAGACAGAACACCCACCGGGTTTTCAAAACAATGTAGAACGTTGTACAAATCATTTCCATATCCAGTCATACAATTATTTTGGCCTTCCTGTTGACTTTCCAGTAAGTAGGTGCCCAAAGAATTGGAAATGACAAGTCCCTAGGACATCTTGAGGTAATTGAACCCTTGATTAGGGTAGGGCACTATGAATTAATACTTCTCTATACTCTCTTGATGTGCTTTGTCTTTATGAAGTCTTAACTTTACAGTCTATTTTTATTAGCCAAGGGATTTAACAGCTTTCTTCCCTATGACAGCGTTTGCAATTATAATTAAGAAATGTATTAAAACTGGAGTGAATTAATGTGAAAAATGGATGGGAGCTTGGGACTAGAAGATTTCCCCAGCTAGGTGTGAAGGAATAACTCAGTCTGAGAAAAGGGAGGTAGGTTTCTTAGCAAGCATAAGAATCTGAAAAATATCAAGGAATATCCTTATAAATTCAAATTTCCATGCTAGCGTGAACATAAGTATTAAATGAAAATGACCGGCGGCTTCTCATGTATTTTGACAGGCCTTCACAGTTCTCTGTACATACAAGTTGCTCTATTGATGGGTCTGCCTTCCCAGTCACTATTTTGGAGGTAATTGAGGAGATGTCTGAGGTAAAAATTGTTTGATGGTATAGTTCATAAGATAGCATCAAAATCTTCTGGAATATTGAGAAACTGTTAGTTTAAATTTCCAGAGGCAAAAATCAGTGATAGAGCAGTCATAATCAATTAGAAGGAAAGCTCTACCAATTTACCCAGGGAGAGGAATCAGATTTGTTTATCCCTAACAAGATGGGGGTATATGCTTCTCTTTTCTTAGACTCTAAAAGACATATATTGTGTCTTATAGCCTCAGAAAAGGTAAAAATAAGACGATTAGGCCACGGTCTACTTAGTTGTAATCTTTATGTAAAGTTGAGGATACAGAACATCAAAAGGTATGAATTCCTTACAAAAGGTGTCAAAATTCTTTTTAGTCTCAAGAAATCTAAGGGTGAATGCTTTGCTCATCGTGGAGTTGAGCTTTTAAAGATAAAAACCTAGTTCTTTCCTTATCAGGCCATGAAAAAAACAGACTACCATTTCATTCTTTATTAAAGGACCACTTCAAAAGATTGGACCCAGAGAATTTAGAAAGTTTAGCTTTTGGACATGGTGATACCTCTACTTGTCAAAATGGAATAGATATTTTTATTAGTCTTCATAGGAATCAGCAATGTGGGTCGGTGACTTACCTGACCACTTGAAAGTATTGAGATCAATGTCAGTGACAGCAGAGTACATAGGAAAGGCACCACATACAGGTATGTCAACACTTCCTGGTTCTTCAAAGCAGTGCTCAAAGGTTCCTTCAAATAGGAGGAGTGGGCACGTTGTCTATTGTTCCTATTCCTGCATCTTAACTCAGTGCTACAATACAGGCAACTGCATTTTCTGCTCCTTCTGGCAATATTTTGTCTCTTCATGTTATCTTAGTCTTGCTTTTTCCTTTATCCGCTAAGCAAACATAGAGATTAGAGGAGACTTACCTTAATTCCAAAATACTAACGGAGTTTCCCGAGGGAAATATTCGCCTTACAAAATTGAAGTCACCAACATACACACTGCCATCAGGGCCAGAAGCTAAGGCAACAGGAGCAAAGAGTTTGTTGTTGTGGGCTGGACCATTGCAGTTGGTGCAAGCTACACTCCTTTGGTGTCCATTACCCATTATGGTTGATATGACTGGGGGCTGCTGGGAAATGAACATATTTTCTCCATTTCCTTTATGTATGATTCCTAGACACAAGGAAAAAAATTAAAAAGAAAACAATTACCACAAAATAATTTCAGCTACATTTAAATTCCTCTCTCATTGTTCAAAACAGGAAGGAGCTTTGGCCTGGCATAAAAAAAAAAAATCTGAGAGTGAAACAAATTGCCTTGGTTTTGTTTAACTGCATAACTACAACAATGCATCTCAGTTTGTCTATCTGTGAAGTGGAGAAATACAATGAGACCCTTTAATGCTGATTCTGAATACCTCAATAAGGCATTCAATGACTAACTTTTAGTGATTGCCTGTTCACTGTGGGCTTTGTGCATCATCTATGGCTAATTTTTCATCTCTGGCCAGCTTTCTACTGATGCTGGCACACACCTGTCTGATTTCAAATTACCTTCACTATGCAACTGGTTTTTGAAAGGAGAATATCAGTCAATTTTAATATTAACCTCAGCAAAACACAATCAGGAAGGTAATCTACTTTTGTGAAAAAGGAAAGAAATTCTACTGCTAGAATGCACTTCAAAGATACATGAAAGGGACTTGAATTTTCCACTCTTTTAGACCATATCTCACTATCATCAGTGCAGGAAATAGAGATACTGACTTATGAAAATGTTTTGCAGTCATTTTGTTTGGGCAATCTCATCCATACCCAGAGTTTTAACTCTCATCTCTGTATGTCCCAAATTTCTCCTGTCCAGAGTTATTAACTGGAATGCAATTTCCTACTAGATCTCTTTATTTGGATGCCCCACAGGTACCTCAAACTTGAAAAGTTTCAAACTGAACTCATTATTTTTCTGTAGCCCCTACTAAATCCTGCTCTTCTTCTCATGTTCCTTACAAATCTATGAGTGGTATTTCTGTCATGTAGTTACTTAAATTAGAAATCTGAGCATCACCATGACTCATTTTTTCCTCTCACTCTCCAAACCTAATTAATTACTAACTCCCATGGAGCTTATCATCTAAAATGTATTAAAGTTATTTTTTTCTTCCCCATTCCAACTATTAGGGCTTTAGTTCAATTTTTCTTAACTTCTTGGTTTCCTGGTCTCCATTTCCAAACTATTCTTTACACTACTGTCATAGAGATTATTTCAGTCTGTGGCTTCAAAACTTTCAATAGTTCCATATCCCCTCCAGGATAAGGGGCACAGTCCTTACTGTTAAGGCATACAAAGTCCTTCATGGTTTGGCCCTTGTCTACTTCTTCAGGCTCTTCTCTCATTACACTCTCATTTGTATCTTCAGATTCAGTCATAGCAAACTATTTACAGTTACATCCATACATTTCCTTTCCTTCCTGCTTTTGTACATGTCATTCCCTTTATCCCTTTATCCTGAATGTCCCCCTCATCTTCTCTGCTTGGGGGACTTTTTTTTTTTGGTACCAGGGATTGAACTCAGGGCCACTCTACCACTAAGCCCCATCCCCAGCCCTATTTTGTATTTTATTTAGAGACAGGGTCTCACTGAGTTGCTTGGGGACTTGCTAAGTTGCTGAGGCTGACCTTGAACTCGTAATTTTTCTGCCTCAGCCTGCCATGCCACTGGAATTACAGGCATGGACCATCATGCCTGGCTGCTTGTGGGAACTTCTACTTCCTTCAAAGCTCAGCTCAAATCTGCCCCAGTGCTCCATCCAGGCAGAGTTAGTCACTCCCTCCTCTGTGCGCCCATAGGTTGTTTTCTGTAGCTCTATTATAACACTTACCACATTGTATGATACAGTTTTCATTACTTCTCTATTTTCCCCATTAGAACATGAATGAGCTCCTTGAAGACAGACCCTCTGTCTTACTCCTGTCTGTATTTTAGTGCCAATCCCTGTGGCCAAGTCATTATAAGTGCTCAGTAAATGTTGAAAATAGGCTTTGAGTCTCTTGTAGTTTCCTTGTCCAAATCCCAATGATTTTGCAAACCCGCTGAGCCTGGGCAGAAAATCCAAAGAACAAGTACTGCTGTGCTAAATAGCTTAAGTCAGCCCAGAATGAGCCAGGGCAGGTAAAACATCCATGTTGTGAGAAGGTATGCCAATGTGTCAGACCAACGTAACTGACAGCAAATAAATGAATGCAGTTATACTGTAGAGCCCTATTTTTTTCTCCCTTGCTGCCTGATATCTATCTCCTCAGAGTGCCTGTTACTCTCCCTAAACATTTCCTGAAATTTCTTCCTCAGTTTTTCCCCCCAACTTTTTTTGTTCCACAGACCTATGACAGAAGCTGTTGATCACTGTGAAGTAGAAACATTGCTGGTAAAAATAAGAGGGCAAAGCATGCGTACCATGGCACCAATATATACTTGGAAGGGGCCTTCCAGGAAACAAAAATCCTCTCTATCATATGGTCTTTGTATTTCAAATTTCAGTAACTTTACTTTCCCTCCCAGGGTGATTTCTAGCTACTTTTCAACATCTGATTGGCAAAAGCAGCTGTGAATTTATACCCTAACAAACTGCTCTTTTATTATAGAACTAAGAGATATCTTGAGGACCACTAATTTCTTATTATTTTATTAATAACTTGTTAGTTACTAAGGAAACTTCTCACTATTTAGAATAGTTAATTAAGTAAGACTAATAGGATTGAATTTCATTTCCCAAAAAACATTTAATTGCATTGTGATCAATATTGCAATTTAAATGAACAGGAGTAAGTGAATGAGAATTGGAATGACAGATGCACAACATTGTTGAAATCTCCTAATGATTGCTAACTGAATATCCTATCAATGAGACTATGATATGTTCTTTAATAAATGAGGAAACCACTGTTTAGAATTTTAGTATTTTAGCAATGCACTATAAGGTATATTATTCAAAAATCTTTTCAATTATTGGCTTGGAAATACCATATTTGCTATTAACATCTATTTTCACAGGTAGATCTCCATTTTTTTTATATCAATATAACGGTATAGTTAACAATTACCCTCAAAATGACATGCTATTACCAGGCTCCTGGCAATTTAAAAACTAAAGATGGCTATTCTAACACATTCTTCTAAGCCTGCAATTCTAAAACTCCCCTTTTCGATTAGAAAGCCTAGTACTCCATCAAAAAAGAAGAATGATTAAAGGAAATAAAACATAAGGCAATGTACTTTCTGATTACATCTCAACAATTGATGTCTTGCTTTCATGCCAGGTACTAAAGTGCCCATGTACTGAAATTACCATTCCTGTTTAAAGCTGAAGCAATCAAAACGAAAATGGGCAAACCCCTTTTGTATTGCCCTGGAAAAATAGATCATTTTGAAGGGTGTTTTTGTTGTTTCAAGAATCTGTTTAACCTTCCATTACATAGAACCAGGCCATACCATCTAGCAACAATGATTTAACACCAATTCTTCTGCAAAAGGTTGCTCTGAAAATATTTTGTTTATGTTCCTTGAAATCTTGATCAATTACTGCTGCCTCCCTTCCAGTTTATTCTGTCACACATGCTCATTTTGAAAACAGAATCAAATGATCCTAGGACAACACATATTATTTATATGAAGGCCAACTTCCTGCTAAGGATTGGGTGTCTTGTTTATAGTCAACAATGAAACTCCACTGGATGGGGCCTACTGCACATTTCCCCTCCTAAGCTTTCCTTTTCTTTGCCTAAAAGCTAAGTGTGTTGTGTAATAAGGTAAGCACACTTTTAAACACACTATTCATACCCTCCTGCTACCTTGCTCAGAACTTCTTTTGAAGCTTATAAATAAGTCTGAAATAAAAATTCCCCTTGGAAGCCAGTGGGTGGTGCTTTATGCTGATTTCAAAGAAGAAACCATTTTTCAGACTTATGAACAACAAGGGACACAATACATATTTTTCCTACTACTTGACTGAGAGGATATAAACACAAACTGGGAGATATGCCAGTGTGATCAATGTCAGTTTACTTCCTCTCCCAGTAAAAGCATTTGTCGACAAACTACTGGTCTATCTTGGAGGCTAAGTTAAAGGAAATTCTTTACCCATTTCAGACAGATGACAATGCCCAGTTAAGTACCCTGAACTGTTCTTTCTAATAATTTTTAACACTCAGTTTGTAGGAAACACTGGGGAATATGTTTGATTAAAAAATACTAAACAAGTAGCTAAGCTCTGTAAGTAGATGATTCATGTGCACATTTTCTCATAATTTAAAAAATAACTAAGTATTCTTGAAGGGAATGAATATGCATTCTCTATAATCACTAACAGGGTATATTTTGAGGGAATGATGTTGAAAAACTCATGTTCTTAGTGTTTTTATCTCAGTGAAAGTAGGATCTATCTATCTATTGGGCATAATATTTGGAAACAATTCTCCACAACCAATGGTTAATTGTCAGGTAAATATAATTGCTGCAACTGAAATGACAAATGGTCTGAAAACACTGCCTACTGGAAACTACCTACTGCATAATGATTTGGGAGCCAAAGAAAAATTGGAGAATAGAATGGCAGCAGACATCCAATCTAATTATAGGTGTCTTTTTAACCAGTGAGAGGAAATTGGAGGAAGATAGATTCTTGTTTCTAATCTACTATCTGTCTCAGATCAAAAAAGCAGGGTGCCTAAAGAGTTAGGCTTTTTACAGAGAGTGGGGGGATTTGGAAAGATAGTGCTTTGCCTTAATCAGTCAGAAAAGACCATCTGACCTGAGGGGGAAAGAGCATTGCTTTCTAAATTGATGTTCCCAAAGCTGCTCCCTTACACTTATCATTCCTGCTTCTAAGACTGCCTTTGTGGGTGGGATTCAGACTTCAGAAACATACTAAAAGGGGTGTTCATGTCCAAGGTCAGACTGAAAAGCAGTGTCAGAGCTGGCTTCAGATCTGTTTCTGGCAAGTGTGACCAGTTCTTGGTTAGAAACACAATACCTTTACAAATTAGATGATAAAAAGAACAAACGTTCCTTTTTTAAAAACTATCAAAAGCAAAGTTTCTTTCTCAGGAAAAATTATCAGAAAGGTAGAGATAGAAATCAGATTCAGTGGGGTTGTGTGAGCATAAGAGAGCTGTTTGGTGAGATAAAATATTCTAAAACTGGGTTTTGGTGCTGGTAGCAAAATTACAGATTTACTAAAAATCTGTACACTTAAAATTGGTGAAATTTATGGTGTATAAACCATACTTCAATAAAGCTGCTAGAAATCTCTCAGAAGTAATCTGGTACCTGTTACCTAAAAACTAATTAGGGGTGGAGGGAACACATGGGCTGAAATCAGGTGGCCCCTAAAGCCGACTTTCAGAATGGCTTCCCTCTGTTCTAGAGTCTGTGTGAAACAAATGATAAGAAGATACAGGACGTGGAGCACACAGCTGGGGGCTAGTTCCATTGAGGTCATTTCCCACTTTGTGTTTAATGTCAATGACAGGCATTTGAAAGAGACAATCCATATATGCCAATAAAAGTGAGTGGAAAAGAAACGGCTGCTTAAAATGTCAAACTCTTTCAAATCAAAACAAAAAAACTAATAATTTAATAAGTGGCATCTGCCCTTTCGTTTTTGTACTTTTAGAACTGTGGCTCTCCTTTTGACAACAAAAAAGTTGACATTTTCTATCTGCCTGAATCTTTGCTGTTAAAAAATAATAAACAATTGGAAATGGAATTTGGACTCTTCTTTGAGGAGGGGAAGGAGGTACAATGGAGGCATACAGCAATGGTCTCGTTCACCTTCAGTGTCTCACACTGGGGCTATGACCAGTGGTCTCATTATATCTTGAAGCAAGTCTGGTTAGCTTTGCCATTCAAACTTTCCCAACCTATGTGGCTGGATAGCGTGGCCAATTTGACTATGGTGCAAATGAAGGTAAAATCATGGGCATGATTGCAAAAAAGATCTCTTAGCCTTTCAAGATAACTAAGCTGTTTTATAAGGGTAGAATGAATACAAGGATGACTGGGAGGAAGAGTGTAGCTAACTGAAAACATTCTTATTCTCACTTTCTGGAAAAATAACCTGATATACACATCTTACTACAGTACATGTTTGCTCAGAATCTGCCTCTTTAGATGGAAAGGAATATGACTCCATGTGAAAAGTTCTAAATAGATGTTCTTACGAAAGCTGGATGGAAATACCAATGACTGCTTTCTTAGTAGGATGCAAAAGTAATGTGGATGAAGGAGTTAAAACCAGGGTAACAAAATCATTCTGCTTGGGAGAAGCAGGGGCTCAGGGACTGCATGTGGTCCCTTCTCCTGATTCATTTAACATTTAGAATATAAAGTAGGAGGAAGTAACAGCAGGAAAAGTAGTCCAAAGAAAGGAGAGACTGAAGATGAGAGTATTCTGATTCCTGCATACTAACACTAATTCAAAATCAAATTATAGGACTTGAAAGGAAATTTACTAACTTGGTCATCTGTATGTGGTGTTCTTAAGGAATTCTTTCTTTTGTAGTTTTCCAAGTTTTGTGCAATGAATATATATTAAATAGCATTAGAAAAACAGTATTACTACAAGTTGAAAAAGCTGCTTACCACTTTGAGGATTCAAAATGTGATGCTTATTCAAGGACCAGCCGCCTAGGTTAGAAGCATCCATTTCAAAACCTTGTAAAATGACTGTCCTTTGCTCCCAGAGAATAAAGTCAGGGCACGTCTCATATTCATATCCAACAGACACTGCAAACAAAGAGTTAAGAGCACATTAGAAAATTGTAAAATATTTGATTCATGTTCACACTGGTTGATAATTTTGTGGTTATTGCATTTAGTACTGAATTCTGATGTGAATTAAAATTTGATGGCAAATGCCTTTCAACTAGCATGGTACACCTAGCATAGTATTAGTTACTCAAAAGTGATCAGTCAGTGTACACTGGATAAGTATATGGAGGCAAAAGTGAATGGATGCTGTCATTAGGCACATACCATAAGTTTATGGATATTAAGTTTTATTCTGGACTTTGGGTTGGATCTGTGCTTATAAAACTAAAGAGAAGCTCTCTGCAGTATTAAGCTGTGGTAGTATAATTTCTTTCTACCTTTGTAGAAGAAGTGCAGGAAAAGCTATTTTCTTACCTCTCTAGAGTACAAAATGTATTGGGTCACTTATACAATAACTGACTACACATACAACTAATAAAAATTGATTTGCCAAATTTATATTTTTCCTGTGCTAACTGACTTTTAGTTTGCTGAGAAGACTGAGTTTGCTTAGAGTTCTGCAAGCATAAATTTCACTTGGTGTGCATTATGTTTTGGTTTCTGCATATAGCTAACCAATGGGACATCACCCAACATTTGGCATCAATTCCTATGAAGCACAGATGTTGTGCATTAAACTTGGAACCCTGGTATGCCACTAAAATGGGAAGTGCAAAATGTGGTATCTTGGGTATCTCTGCTCCACTGAAATATGTATAGCCAAAATATACCAAGTCCTACCCATTTTCCCAGTTGGTAAACCTGCTTACCTGTTGGACTCCCAGATTTCTGTTTCTTGAATTTATAATGCTTTCTATCCTCATAATGTTCTAAGCCTGAGTGTACTGGCTCATTTCACTGCCTATCCCAAAGCTGCTTACCCCTTTCTGGCAGCTTAAAATGGTCTCAGTTGGTCTGTCATCTGCCACTGCTTTTGAGTACCTGCCTTTACCTGACTCTTTAAATGCCCCTGGAGAGATCAGTACTTCTTTTGTCATTTAATTATGAAAACTGATAATGGAAACAGGTGCTTAAACAATGCCAGCACAATAAGTCCAAAAAATGAAAAAGAATGAAGCTAATTAGTTTTGGGTTTTGGCATGAGGTGAAGGGAACAATGGTAATTTTAGTCAAAATGATTTGTGTGTGCATGTGCATGTGTGTGTATGAGGTCACATGCACAGATAAGCCAAAAATCTTTATGAGTGTGAATACACAACTCTCCAACTTTGTGGACCATATGAGACCAATTTTAAATCACAGATTGACTTCTTTTTGCTCTTTACTCCTTCCGAATTTATAGGATGGATCAGGGTGGTCTTCAGAGGGGTGGCCCATGTGTAGAAGAGCTCCACAAGTGGCTTAATGCTCTGCTGTCACCATCTTGAAACCCTTAATACTTTTTAGACAAAAAGTTCTATATTTTCATTTCTATTTCACTGGGGCCCACAAATTATGTAGCCAGTCAGTCCTTATGGAGATGTATTTCTATCAACCATCAACTGAAGAAGTCTTATGGAACAAAAACTCATTTGAATATTATTCTCAACCAAGCATTATTGCAAAGAAGATCAGTGAGGAGAGGGATAATACTGATCATAAAATGGGAAAAATTCTAAGTGGAAAATATTTTGGGATCATCCATGAAATGCTGTTCTTCATTAATGTGGGTGGAAAGAGGATCTCAGAGGTAAAAATAATCTCAAAGATAATCTAGTTCAGGTCACATTTGTGGAACAAATAAATGCCATTTACAATCTCCCCAATATATCATCATAGCCCCTCTACTTTCTAAAACAGCTCAAAATAATTGGTTTTAGGCTAAGAGACAGAGAAAGCTTCAACTTTTAGATCTGCCATTAATTACCCATTGTGGGCTCAGGAAAATTATTCTTCATCTCTCGGAGTTTTTTCTCAATTGGTAGGAAAGTGAGGACAGAGTGGCTAGAATTGGTGGTTCTTTGACACTTTTGGGTCAGGAAGCACTTCATTCTGAATCTGGTGAAAGAAATAGCCATTCTTCCTTGAAAAGGGCAAATGCACACAAAATTATGTGTGTAATTCTAGGGGGGGCGGGCTCACTGACTTCCTGAAATCCAAATAAAAATCTCATATTAAAGACCTCTGTACTAGATAATGTTTTTATCCCCCATGTAGCACTAATACTCTATGATTCTAAGCTGCATTCCTTTTAAATTATGTTTGGTAAGTTCAAGTTGAGAATCAAACCCCAAATCCAAGTAGAACATGGTAGCTTGTGTTGGAAAAGTCAGGTGGTTAGAGAGCATACCAATGGCCACATTTGTGTGTAGACAAACATGATTTCTGCTTCTCTTGCCAACATTTAAAAGTCTTGATTAATAAATAATCACAACAACAATTACAAGTTCCCTTAAAGCCATCATCTCCTTCCCCACAGTATGCTTGGCAATTACGGGATCTGCCTTCTATATGCTGTAAGCCTGGTGAGCTCCCCTAAAATTCCTTCTCCGGAAGGTGATTGCACAATTTTGCAAATAAGTAGTGTGCCCTGGTGACCTCTGATGGTGGTTTGGAGCCTGCTTTCTCCCTCTCAGTAATAGTTAAAGATCATTCCAACTCTGCAGCAGGAAATGCTTACATAAAGCCATCAATTAAAGAGTTCTCAATGAAATGGTAATGAGACATACATAGCCTTTTCACCTCCTCCTATTTGCTCTCTGAATTGCTCTCTAGTCCACAACAAAAAAGTGCATTGGCTGCAAACCCCACACTTATATTACTTTTTTCTCCCCAGTCACAGCAAACAGCAACAAGGCAGCCACTTAATAAGTTCCCTCTAATTTTTATTAGATTTACTTTCTCCTGAGAAAACTCTATGAACTAATAAAGTTATAATTTATACTTAAGACTTGTCCAAAATTCCAACTGACTTTAATAAGAATGGCAGTGTGTTGGAGTATTTTTGTATGTGGCTCCTTGCTCAGAGTAACAAGGCAAGGTTTCTTTCTGACAGCAGCCCACTTTAACATAATCCTGGAACGTACATTTGGCTTATGAGAAGGCAGAAGTTTCACCCCACGGAGCTGAGCTGCTCTCCAAATGCAAAGGAACTGGCAAATACAGTCGCAACTAATCCTAGACTTCCTCTCACGGAGGCTGACTGCAATGTACTAAACGCCTACTCTTTTTTTTTTTCATATAATTAAATATAGGGAAAAAAGGGCTATACTGGGGTTGGTGAGCTGAGCCTTGATACTACACTCAGATACTGTGATAGCTGAGCTTCAGCTAAGTAAGCAGAGTGGATCAGTACCATTTCTCAGGCAGCCTGTTGTCTATCACATCTGATAATCAACATAGCATAGTATAGGGCACGAACTTAGTCCCTGGTACTTTAGAGTGGGGACAAGTAAGACTAGTGTAATAGGAAGGAAAAATGATTCATCAACATTTCAGAAGAACTGTGGAAATTGAATAGACTGTCAGTTAGCAGGGGTAAGGAAGAAGGAGTCCTGGGCAATACAGCCCAGGGGCTGACATAGGGAGTCATGCTGGTGTGCATATATTGGGAAGGAAGTTGAGAAAGAGTCATTAATATGGAAGAACACTTTCTCTGAGCCATGTAACCACGTCTCTTGTGATATGGATAATTTCATCTAGATTTCTATCTTCCTGTATTCTCTTCCTCACCTCCACATAGATACTAATGGAATGTTCCTTAATATATAATTTTTAAAAAATTGCAGTTGTAGATGGACAACATGCCTGAATTTTATTTATTTTTATGCGGTGTTGAGTATTGAACCCAGTGCCTAATACATGCAAGGCAAGCGCTCTGCCACTGAGCTACAACCCCGGCCCACATATATCATTTTTTCAGAGGCTCTGTCATCTGGTCATAGAACTGCACATCTCACTTCACTATTAGTCACTTTGCAAGCATTATGCTTGTTTACAAAGAAAACTGAGTGAAATACTGTGTAGGTTGTTCCCCAAAAGCCATCTGACATGGGAAAAATAACTCTGAATATGCATTCTACTTATCAGAATAGCAGCAATTGTATGGCATGGGGACTGCAAGAAGGCTGAGGGCCACAGTGTCCTAACATCCAGTTTATGTATAAGGGCTTGGATAAGAGATTGACATTAAGTTGCCAAGGTAAAGATGCCATGCAATGAAAAGCTGATGTGTGAAATATGACATGATTAAGCAGATGATTTTCAATAGCTTCAGGCTAAGGTTTCAGAATTCATAATGGTTGCATTTATGAAGGCAATATATAATTAAAAGTAGTCTGATAGTGTGAGAAATTTACATGTTACCTTCATGAACTGGAGGTACATTTAAAAATAATTCCACAACATTGAAAGGGTAAGTAACAAGGTGAAAATCTTTTTCTCCAAAAGGAGTCATTAAATAGGGCAATAAATATTTCCCATTCTTTGAAAATACAAGATTAATACAAAAACAAAAACAACAACAGAAGAAAAAGACCTAAAGAACCAAACAAAAGACAAGGCAATAATAGACCAAGTTATGTAGATAAAATGCTATCTATTAAAAACAAGTGTCAAAGATTTTTTTTCTATTTTTTCCTATTCTCTTTTGATTTTCATAGGCTAGGATGATCCTAGAGGCTCTTCAATTTGACACAGTGCCCAATGACCTGAAATACTTTGTTCATTTATTATTCCTAGCTTACTAAGAGTGTCAGCATCAGGTGTTAAATTTTTATCAAGTACCTTTTTAGTATTTACGAAGATATTCACATAGTTTTCTCCTTTCATGTATTAAAATAGTGAGTTATAGCAATAGATTTCCAGATGATGTACCATTTTTGTGGTCTTAAATTAAACTCTACCTTCTTCTGATGTATTATCCTTTCAGTGAATCACTGGATTTGTTTTGGTAATCCTTTACTTAGGATTTTGTTATGGTTTGGATATGAGGTGTCCTCTAAAAGCTCCTGTGTTAATGCAGAAATGTTCAGAGGTGAAATGATTGGATTACAAGAGCTATAATTTAAACAGTCCATCCTAGTTTGAATGGACTAACTGGATGATAATTCTGGGAAGGAGGGGCGTGGCTAGAGGAGGTGGGGCACTAGAGGCACGCCTTGAGGATTATATATTTTGTCCCTGGCTCTTCCTGTGTTTGCTCTGCTTCCTCCTCTGCCTTCTCCTCTGCCACACAGCTCTGTCATGATGTTCTCCCTCATCTTGGGTCCAGAGCAGTGAAATTGGCCAATGATGGACTGAACCTCTGAAACTGTGAGACACCAAACCCTTTTCTTCCTCTAAGTTTTTCTTTTCAGGTACTTGTGATTAAAAAAAGACTTCCACATATCTCTACCCTAACCAATTACAAAAATAAGGGTTAAACAGGATATTGTCAAGAGTAAGAGAGTTGAATGAAAAGAAAGTATACATGGGAAAAAATAAAAATCATTCAAGAGAGTAGCAACATTTTTGCCAAGAGATCCTGCACACAGAAACCAAATATCATGAGATTGTTTTCTGGATGCTTTGTCCAAACCTGTCTGGATAAAAGCCAACCTGGATGTCCAATTTGCCATGGAAGGTAGAGTGATGTGCTGGCTCATGTATACATTTCTGAGTGCCCTTGTGTACCTGTGTACTCTTCTTCCTGGCAGGCTCACCACGCCATTATCAGGCAAAGCAAAGGGGTCACCCTGGGCCTCTGACTATATTTATTTGTTTATTCAGTCATTCAATAAAAGTACAATATTTACTGAGTATCTCCTATTGATAGGCACTGTGTGGGGCATTGGGGATGTGAGGATGATCAAGATGTAGTAGGACAGCAATATCCCAGGTGGAATTTACATTCTAGTGGAAAAAATTTTTAAAAACCCATGCACAAATATACAAATAAATTGTGATAAATGTTATATGGAAAAAATGTAGAGTACTATAAGACAGCTTAACAAAGGGATTTAGATTGGATAGGGGGGATGAGGGAAAATCTTTTTATGGGAGAAGGGGCTTACTTCATGAAGTGTAGCAATACTGCATCACCTGCAAGGGAAATGTTCCAAGAACCCCCACAGGATTCCTGAAATGGTGTATAGTATTGAACTCTATATACAGTGTATTTTCCTGTGTACCCTGCAGTGCTGCCACACAGGAGCAGTTAATCTGTCCTTCCATGTTTTATGCCTTGGTATCTCCTTTGCATTATTACTCTGACACTTTGTGCTATGGAGTGTATTAGTAGCCTGGGAAAAGATAAAACATCAAAATTCAAAGTAAAGATCCTACTAAATACATATTGCTTTTACACCATTGTAAAGTTGAAAAATTGTAAGTCAAACTCATGAATTGGGGAAGAGCACTGTAGGCAAAGAGCAGCATGTGTGAAGGTCTTGAGACTTGGTATCTTTGGGAAATTTAAACAAAGTCAGGGTGGCTAGAGTATCAGTTTCTTTCTACTGCTTCAAAAATAAGTGAAAAACAATAATTCACCCTACCTCCATCCATGAAAAATAAAAACAATAAAACAAAAGATCACTGCCCTCTAGCAGTATTTAGGCATTTTTCTTTGGATAGGGGTTTAGGAAATAAGCTCACTTCAAAAATGGACTGGCTATATTTAGAAATGATGTGATTGATGAAAGGGATGCAGTGTTATAGAAGAAAGAATAGTGCTGCTACTAAATGATTCGACATGATGTTGTCTTGTTGAGTTAACAGCATCTCCATTTACTCTCAAAAAATATCTGGTTTGAATGATAAGATATGGTTACCCAATCCTGAAGGGTTATCTCCATAATACATAATGGAAGGGACTTCGATGCTGAAGTGAAAATAAGTTATATGGTTTGATAAATCATTTAATTTTTTCTCTTGGCTCTATCAACTTACCAATGGCTTTCAATGTTTCATGTCTAATACAACAGACACTAGTATGGCAGTATGTATAAACGTGGATGTGTAACCAATGTGAATCTGCAATCTGTATACGTGGTAAAAATGGGAGCTCATAACCCACTTGAATCTAATGTATGAAATATGATATGTCAAGAACTTTGTAATGTTTTGAACAACCAATAAAAAAAGAAAGTCATGATAAGAAACACAATTTGTTAATTGTGGTCCAGTATATACATGGACAATTAAACAATGTTTTCCAAAACAATACTCTCTTGATAGAAGCACTTTCAGATATTTTCCATTCTATTCTGTTCTGTTCATTTTTGTTCCATTACATTCTATTCCATTATGTAAAAAAATGCTAGCTGACTCAATAAATAGGTTTCACAATCTACTAATGAGTGTGAACTGCAGTTTGAAATGGGCAGAGACCACTTGTTTATCAGTATTTGTCAGGCCCGTTTGAAAATGTTAGCAGGGCCCAGGCTTTTGGAGGTCCTAGTATAACTTATCAGAAATGTTAAAAGGATACAACTCACATCTCACATTAAACATATTTCTTATGTAAGTATGAAAACTGAGTTGCAGTTATCAACCTGACATAATATTCAATTTTGCACACTTACCATTTATTAACATTGGTTTTCTAGTTTTCCTTTTATATTTTGGTACCAATAAATTTGTTTTTTAGGTTGCAAACATTTAGTAGGTCCTTGAAATACTCATATCCTTGGTCCTGTGCCTATAAAGTTGAGTGAATAAAATAGCCCCGCTCTCAGCTAACAATTATGAATTTGTGAGTGAAGAAAAGTGATGAAAGATTATTTTCTCTGCTAGCTTCACTGACAGAAAGCCACTGGGGTGTTGAATTGAGTATTTGATAAGGTGGGTTGGTCACTTTGGTGAGGAGAAGCAGTAGTAAAAGGCATGAGAGACTTGACTTGAAATCCCTGTTCTGTTTAAGACTTGAAGCATGTCACTTGCTCTTTCTGAACCTCAGTTTTCCCCTCTGTAAAATGAAGACCATATTAATCCTGCCATGCCTACAAGGCAGGAATGTTATACGGATTGATGTGAGATAATGTATGTGAAAGTACTTTGCAAATTGTAAAGCACTACCCATTTATTATTAAAATATTCAATGGATGCTATTTTTGTGGCTGCCCAGCCTGCTTAGGTTTTACTGAAGGGAAATTTATGAACACTAAAACATCATTCTCAGGAATGTTTTGTGTGCACAAAGCAACCGTAGCTTAGCACCTATTACTATTAATGTTCCCCTGTTTCTCTCTAACACGATTTAGACAGACTCCTATGTGTTGTGAACCTTTAGGAAGTCTAGTTCTCCCAGAAACACCACTCTTCTTGCCAAACTACTGTACTAAATAATTATGCAATTGTTGTTGCCAATAACCTTGAAGAAAAATAGAATTGTTTATAGCAGTGCTACTAAAGGCGAATGGCTGATTTCCTGAACTTCCAAGACTCCAAACCACTGCAATTTAATTTAATTAAAATGAAGACCAGGCAGAATGCATTATTACACATTGATAATGTATGCAGACACAGGCGGACATAGGGAATTATTTTGACAAAATTCACATAATGGATGCAGATCAGAGGCCCTGAACAAGCCAGTTTGTCAAATTAAATAAGCCATCTCTAGAATTTTAACAGCACCATGAACTTAAAAATAATGATTTTTTACATTGTTTTGCAAGCAGCAGAGTTGGGAAAGAAACTAAATAAAATACAATGATTTCCAGACACTGTACCTTATTTAGAGCCACAGAATAAAACACTAAGGCCAAATGATTTTAAATGCTCACATGGAGTTTTTAGCAGGGGAGCCTCATTTGTGTATTAGACAACAAAATCTTTAAGCTGGATGAACTAGTGATTGTGGCTTTTGTACTGGAACCCTGGGGTGATTTTACTCTTCTTCTACTTGATCAATATTGTACTTGAATTAATCAATCTTATCAGTTGCCATTGATACTTTACCATGGAAGGAGTTCACACAACCCCTGTTGATAATTTATTCACTCTGGTAATATCCCAATTGCATAGTCTGTTTCAGTACAAAAAATGATGGGATATTCTAGTATCTCAAGCACTCCTTTTCTCATTTTGGCTGTCCTTCAACACTTTATTCTTCTTTTGTGACATTCTAGTCCTTATAGATCGCACCAATTCTCCACAGCTGAACTATGTGGGAAACAATATTCCCACATTTCAAACTAAACAGACATTTCAACTTAGATATTCACCATCATTTCAAATTCAGCTTATTTAAATTTGAACCCCTCTTTGTCCATCACCTAGAAATGGATGGGTCAAGATTCATATTTAAATGTTATGAGAAAAAAGAATAGTGGAAACTTTTCTACCATAATCTTAACCAAAATCCTTGCTGTAACTGGGATTAAGTTGATGTTTGTATTAGTTTCCTGTTGCTGCTGAAAGGCTTCACACTATCTTAAGCTGAGGAGGTCAGAAGTTTCAAAGGGGTGTCAATAAGCAAAAATCAAGGGCCAGGGCTGTAGCTCAGTGGTAGAGCACTTGCCTAGCATGTGTGAGGCACTAGCTTCAATCCTTAGCACCACATAAAAATAAACAAACAAAATAAAGGTATTGTGTCCACACACACAAAAAAAAAGCAAAAATGAAGATGTCAGTAGGGCTGGGTTTTTTTTTTTTCCAGAGTCTCTAAGAGAAAAAAAAATATTTCTTTGCCTTTTCCAGTTTCTAGTGGCCACCCACATTCCTTGTTTTGTGGCTCCCATCCCCTATTTTTAAAGCCAGCAGTGTTGTATCCCTCTGCTTTTCTTCCATAGTTACATCCTCTTGTAAATCTGACCTCCTCTTCTGCCTCTCTCTTTCACTTTAAAGGAGTCTTGGGATGATTTGGGGCCTACTCAGATAAACTAGGATAGTCTCCAATCTCAAATCTAATGCTGATTAGCAATCTTTATTTCATCTGCAATCTTTTTTTTTTTTTTTTTTTTTTTTTTGTTTTGTTCTCTTTTTCTTTAGTATTGGGAATGGAGCCCAGGGCTTCACACATGCTAGGTAAGTACTCAACTCACTAAGCTATATCTCCAGCTCAATTAAGATTGCTCATCTGCAATCTTAATTCTCTTTTGGAATGCAACATAACTTATTCATAGGTTACAAGGATGGACATTTTTAGGGCAGTGGGCTACTATTTTTCCTACTGAATAGCTATATTTAAATTTTGAATTCAAAACAATCTGAGAAGTGTCATGTATAGCACCATTGTTAATATCTGGTGGAAAATTTAGTCCATCTCTACCTATATCAGTTAAGTGACTATAAAACATTTTGAGGAGTACAAATACATGTTTGCTTATTTGTTCAGAGGCAATCATAGATATTAAGATATCAACTTAATGGCCACATATTTGATCCGTTTGTCTCTAGCTATTTATCACTTGAAATTTCTATTGCCATCTTCAGAATGGTAGTTTCCCTAAATTCATCCTGCCACCTATTCAAAATGCTTTATCATTGTCAGAAAATTCTTAGTCTCCATGGATATGGTGATGAAGACTAGGTAGTAAATAAAATCCATTTAACCATTAATTCATTAATTCATGATTAAGGTACCAGGGACATTTTCTACAAGGCAAATAATCTATATTTCAGCCTAGGTAGTACTTGTGCAATTATTTTGTCTGTTTTACTCGGGAACTTTGCCAGTTTTCTTTTTCTACCCTAAAAATATGTCTATCAAGTGTATAGAAAAACATTTTAAACTCCTGCTTTGGCTATTTCTGAGTGGGTCCATTATATTTTGCTTTTATTACTGTTATTAGCTTTAAAAAGAAAACCAGCAACATATATTTTAACATTTTAATCAAGGCCATTTTATAGTCAGAATGCTTGAGAACATTTTGAGCAGGAACACAATTTTAGAAATAAGAAGTAAATGAACACCCATAGGCAAACAATAGGAATGGAGTTTTCACTATCCCATGTCCATACCAGAAAGTCTTTGTTTATGTCTGTAGTTTAGAAGTTTACTCAACTATCCATAGACATATTAGAGACTAAGTCATTGAGGGTGGTTATCTAGAATAAGGAGGAAGATTTAGAATCTTTAGCACTGGAGGTATTTATAAGAGATGTAATACAACTTATGTATAAAGTGAGGTTGATTAAAGAGTGCAGCCACTTTGGGAAAACAGTTTGGTAGTTCTTCAGTAATTTAAACATAGAATTACCATATAACCCAGTAGTTTCACTTCTAAATATATACTCCAAAGAACTGAAAATAGGTATTGAAATAAATACTTTTTAAAAAAATTTTTTAGACATTGATGGGCCTTTATTTTGTTCATTCATTTATATGCTGTGCTAAGAATTGAATCCAGTGCCTCACACATGTTAGGCAAGTGCTCTACCACTGAGCCACAGCCCCAGTCCCTGAAATAAATACTTTGATACAAATGTTTGTGGTAGCACTATTCAAAATAGCCAAAAGGTTAAAAAAAAGTCTCAATGTCCAAGAGTTGATAAATGGGCAAACAAATGGCACATCCATACAAAACAGTTGTTGTTCAATCTCAAAAAAGAATGAAATATAGAATATGCTATCAGATGGATAAGCCTTGGGAATGCTTAGTCAAGTGAAAGAAGCGAGATACACACAAATATACCCCATATATTATGATACTGTTTGTTTAGGAAATCCAGAATAGGTAAATCTATAAAGATAGAAAGGAGATTAGTAGATTCTAGGGCTGAGGGGTGGCAAAGGAGTAACTGCTAATATGTATGGGGTTACTCTGTAGAGTGGTGGAGAAAATGTTCTGGAATCAGATATTGGTGATGGTTGTACAACCTTGTGAATCATACCAAATTGTACACATTAAATAGGTGAACTTTGTGGTATGCAAATTATATCTCAATAAAGCTATTATATAAAAAAGTTCCATTGCATTTATGTAAGCTTTAGCAAGAAATGACTGCTAGATATGGTACTACTCAACTTTTCACAAGGACATTGGGTAACTTTGTGTTATAACTTAAGAAAAAAAGTAAATGAAACAAAAACAAATCCCCCATGCCAGAAAGGTTCTAAGGAGGCTCATAAAGAATTAGAAGACAAAGACTTATAGAGGAGAACTGAGAGGAATTGGGATTATTCTGCCTAGTGAAGCAAATGCTACAAAATAATATCCTGGAAAGGAGAACATGAGGCTGAATGTACATCAGTTAGAGTCCCATATCAGTATCTGCTGCACAGATTTTGAATGAAGGTGTGGGCACAGTTAAGGGAATCCACAAGGGTTGGAGACCTACCAGGGAACTGGCAATACTGGGAGGTCTTCTGTGCTTGCAAGAGCAAGAGGAGGGATGATGGTATAGAAGAATTAAGAGAGCATGGAGATGTACAGTATGAGCTGCTGTCTGCTAATGTCATCAATGGCAGAAGTACATTAAAGCAGGAGAAAAGATAAATACCCTGACTTTGCTCTTCTACTCTGCAGAATCCAGATGGTGCCACCCATTGACCAAATCATATGGAAAGTCAGAGAGCAAAGGCATCCAGACAATGTAGTGCATAGAAGCCAACATCTCAGCACCCGGGAAGGAGTAAATAACAGCTGTGTGTGTGTGTGTGTTGCGAGGCAGTGCAGAGGGGAAACAGGGAATGAGTAGCACAGATTGCCTGCCACTATATCAGTGGCCATCTTCACACAGCAAGTGAGCTAAAAAAACACTTGCATAGGCTCCATGCCTTGTATCATGTTATTGCAATACCCTGGCCATAGCAACATTGATGAAGACAATACTAGCAGCCAACATCTGTTGAGTGCTTACAAGATGCCAGGTACTTTAAATTAGTCATCTAATTGTCATATAATAATGGTATTATGAGTAGCATTATCTTTATGATACCCATCTTAGAGTGGATAAAATGTGGCACTTCAGAGTTGAGGCAATTTTCCTAATGTTACACAGCTAGTAAGTAGAGAAGGGGATATTTGAACCCTGGGATGAAGCTTAGTTCCCAAGTTGTTCTCTTAACTATTACATTTACTTGCATAGGGACTAAACAGGGCTCTGTTGGGTGGCCTGCAACCTCATTGGTAGTTGGTTTAATGGTAGAGTTCTGCCTTACAGAGTTATTCCACGCTGTATGGTGACACACTGTCATATTCTCTCTAAGAAGAATCTGAATGTAAGAGCACATCAGCTAACTTAACTCAGTGAAGAGCTGAGAGAAAAAAAGGGGTAGTTGTATGGCAGAAGAGATGAGCCATCATATGACTGAGTAACTACCCAGGAAAGCAGTAGACTTTTACTATAGAAGGGACAACTAGAACTGTTACTGAGATGACAGAGCAGCTGCTGGTCTACTAGAAGAACAATGTATCCTGAACAAGGCTATAATTCTAGACATTTGCCTGGGAAGCTGCTGTTGATATTTCTTACTTTTCCTTGTGTATTTACATTAACTCTCCATTAAGTGAGGAAATCTGAACCTGTCCATGTTCCCTGCAATCCAATAAAGTCCAAGAGAGATAAGTTATTTAAATATATGAAGGTTTTCAAGGCAGAGAAAGATCACCTGTCTTTTTTTGTCTCTCCATATTTTCCTCTGAAACAGAGAGGAAATTGACACACTGTACTCTAGGAAATATAGGTCAGTTATATGGGAGTTGTATCATGATAGACACTTCCAAGGGAAGATGTGAAAACAGCTCCTCTGGAGAGCTTTAAAATAGGCTTATCATCTGTCCAAGGGTGGTTTCCATGAGTTACTGCCTGAAGGTACGAGGATCAATGGCTCCCAACTGCAGGTCCACAGACCTGTATCCAGTCTTCAGGAAGTTTTGACTGCCTTCTACAGAGTAAAAGAAATAAACACTTTGGTGTCAACCTTTCTGCCTCTCTCTGTGTCAGTGTTAGATTGCTACCATCATTTCTTAAAACAGACTGTTTTGCTTTGTTTTTAGTGTTAAGATATCCTTCCTTTATGAAATTACAGAAGTCATAGGACACAGTAGATCATAGTGAGGTTTCTTCATTTAAAAAATAGTCTTATTTAGCAATATAAAAAAAACTGGCAAATCTGTTTCAGACTCATTTTTATAAAAATGTCATTTGTTTGAGAGAATTAAATATCTAAAACCTGTGGGCCCAAAGGACCTGTTAAGATCCCTGCTATCTATAAGATTCTAGGTTTTGAAGTCTTGAGATTACAGAAAATCAAAAGGAAAAGAAAGGCAGGATGATTTTTTATTTAACCTATTGAAGTAACAAGTTAATGGAGTCTACCATCT
Organism: Marmota flaviventris; assembly: GCF_047511675.1. Lineage (NCBI taxonomy): Eukaryota > Metazoa > Chordata > Mammalia > Rodentia > Sciuridae > Marmota > Marmota flaviventris. The sequence goes on from NC_092518.1 coordinate 107,344,160, forward strand.
TCAACATAAAAGATAATATGTGAAGATGCCTATAAGTTAGAATTTTGTAGTTTCTAAGTGGAAATGACAGTCTAAATGTCAAATCTAAAAACATGGCCTAAAGAACGCCACACCAAAGGTCACAGTTAGAAGGCAACATTCAGCTCTAGAGACAGTTACAAGTCAGAAATTGTGTGATTCCACAGTTTGTAGCCACCATGAAAAGGGAACTAAAATCATTTTGAAGTAAAAATGTATCAAAAGGGAACACTAAACAGGCCCAAAGGGAGTATTTAAATAAAAAGAGTCTTAGATAATTTAAAAAGAAGAAAATCAATAATTATTCCAAATACAAATTAATATGCAACTAGTATTTTCTGTTATGAGCATAACACTGCTATTTACATTAGAATAAGTTCAACATACCCAAAGCTTCTGCCAGGCCCCAAACCTTCTGTCCATAGATGTCAGTCTTATTCCAGGCAAATGTGTAGACAAGATTAATTGCAGCAGGGAACCACTTCTGTGTGAGTCTCCCTTCTACAGCCACTGTGAGGTGTACTTTAATCATCCCCACAGGAATTGTTGAATGTGTCAGAAGGATCCGTAGCAGGGTTTTATACCCAGGAGTTCGGCTGCTCAGGTAACTTAGCCTCACAAAACTGGAAGGAATGGGGATTTCTTCCTGTACAACCTGAAAGAAAAAAAAAAAATGTCCAGTTGGCTTTAATGAATGTTCACAGGTGGATGAAGATGTTGCATGCTTTGTTATCTGAAACATGCTAAGAGAGAGAGCCTAATGGGATCCATGGATGGCAAGCCACTTTTTCCCAGATCATGTGACCATGGTTTCAAATTTTGTACCAAATCTACATGGGAAAAGACATCCAGCTAAACTTAGGGACTGCTCTCACTTTTCTCCTTCCAGGGAAGACTATGTAAAGAACAATTTCAGTTTTTTGAAATTTTGACAGTGTTCCAAAAATTGCTTGGTAGGAATTGGAAAAGATCATACTGCCGAATTTCAAGCAATTCAGTGCTATGAGTTCCATTAAAGAGTCTCTTTACTTACATATACATACTCAAACTCTTGTTTGGTGTTAAGTCAAATATTACAAACCCATTGTCATAATCCTTACTCAGGCTAGGCTCTCTAAGAGGAAAGACTCCAGAAGCAGGCCCAGCAAGTGATATTTTGTGACAGAGATTGTAGTATCCCTAGAATTAATCTTTATTGATGTCATCAAATTTATTTATTTATTTTGGAACTCTGTTATGTCTCTGAAGTAAACTTTTTTTAATCAAACATTTTTTTGTACAACCACAACAATGGGAAGTTACACTCCATGTATGCATAAGATGTCAAAATACATTCTTCTGTCATGTATAACTAAAAAGAACAAATAAAATTTTAAAAAAAATCTTTCTTTGTGCCTGGTATACCAATGCTTGGGAACATATTTCTTTAAGTTGGTACCTGTGAGTGAGAAGCAAATAACTCCCACTACTTCCTCTTCAAATTTTATACTAAACATTGGTCTCAGAGTGAAAATACTCTTAATTGCTTTTTCTTTGCTTATTACTACGGATGGAGTTAAATGTCCAAAAGTGGTAGCTAAAATTGAATCTTGTGTTCTATGACTTCCGTCTTTTAAAATGGAGCAGCTAAAGAACAAATCCATCCTTTTCAGGAATTTAAAGTGACAATGGATAGTATGGGTATTTTTGTGTGCTCCTTCTTTTTGCCTCAGAACCTTGTCTTTGCTTATTTTCTCAAAGTTGTGTGTAAGATGGTCAGCAGAACTGTTAAACACATAGCACCTCATATTGTCCAGGATTTTTGGTCATTTTGATGTTTCTGAGGACCTAATCCTTCTTGGATACTCTTTGCCCAATTTTTCTTCCCGTTTACTGGCTATTTGATACCAGAGTTATCTACTGAATGTCTTCACAGATAATGAAATAGTAAAGGATAACATAATACTCGCCACCTTAGTATTTAATTTCCCAAAGGAAACATACAATCCTAAATCAATTTGAAAACTTTCCATATCTCCTAGTGATATCCATGAAAAAAAAAACTGGTGTACTAGTCTAATATACTAATTAGTGTCACTATTTGTTTGTTTTTAAGGCAAAGCAATGGGAAAGCCAGAAGAGGGCAATTCTTTGGACTGCCTTTCCCTTAGAGCACTAGTGTGTGTGTGTGTGTGTGTGTGTGTGTGTTTGAGGCTTTCTTGAGTGGTATCCTCTGAGCACTGCTAATAGCTAGTGGGGATGTTGTGATGGAAGAAAAATCAATTCAATCTTGGAATGTCAATTTACCTCCTTTTTGAATGTACTTCCAGATTTCTAGATTTTTAAGACTAGGAGTCCATTTCAGTGACTTCCACATTTAACTATGATTAAAATGTTTCTATAATGTGGAAAGGGAGTTTTACTATGGCTATTTGGCTTATTGAAATTACAATACTGAATGCTCAATAAAAAAGAATTCTCAGGAATGCTAAAATACTATGGTTCAAAAATGTCTTAACTATAAAGCTTAGACACTCAGAAGCAGAGCTTTAAAAAACCCCCCATTTGGAAACTACCTTTACTAAACACAGTTAACTAAGTATTGTCATGACTTCTAAAAACTATGACAATGGATGCATTCTGAACAATGGAAGAAAACTAGGTTTCTTAAGAACCTTTAATTTCAGAATCACAAATGGTCTAAGCTCACTGATTATACTGTTATCACTATTAAGCCAGCTACTTTTGTTTTTTTTTTCTATTAGTGATTCTTTAGAGTACAGTATTCATTAAGTCAAAGTCGAGGGTTTAATTCTCATAACAGCTAATTTACCTTGCTATTTCATGGACACAGATAGTACCCTAATGCCCTGGCCAATCACCTTGCAAATGTGTATTGGAGAAACTGCATTTGGAGGTCTTTCTTGAAAAATGAAGGGCCACATGTTATAGGGCTGGCAGGAACAAAAGGAAAATGAATTAAGCAATTATATACTGTTGACCACTCCATGATACTGTGGCTTTACACATCCAAGGCCAATATACTCACCTGTAGCTCAGGAACAATTGTTCCCCTTTCTGGACAGGACCCTCCAAATGATGTTAGTGGCGAAGGAAGAACTATAGGGTTTGGGCTCACAAAGTTGGAGATATCACAGGATGGTGGATCTGGAACAACTCTCTGCATGATTACTTTCTCTACCACAACAAACTGATTCCAAGGCAACCAGAGGGTCCTCTTTTCAGACAGGAATGGTGAACGGTCAAAGATTAAGATGACAGAAATGCCACCAATGGCTACAAGGTCAAAGCTGAGAAGGAAAAAATACAAGACAATGTCAACCAAATGAATAAACAAAATAAAATTAAAATTGGGAGTGTGCTTCCCTTGTGTTGATTGTGGTAAAGGTTTAATGACAGTTTATATATATCAAAACTTATCAAATTATATAGTTCAAATATATGTAGTTTACTGCATATCAATTACACCTCAATAAATCTGTTTAAAAGTAAAAAAAAAACAAAATTAAAGTTAAAATAGGTTAATTTTAGTGCCCTTTCCTTCTTTTGAGACTCAATTATGTCCATTTGTATTTTCTATCTTACAAATTCCTTCCAGCTAAATATTAATTCTGTGGATGACTTCTTTTCATTATCCAGTAGACCTCTGAGAAGAAATTCCATACCACCAGTTGATATCCACCCAGAATTCATAAACCAATTTTAATACTATCTTAAAATAACTGCATGCATTTCTAAAAATCCAAAACTGACATTGCTGCTCTCCCTTGTGCTAAAATTAACAGAAAGATGACCATTTAATATTCAGCAGCATCTTTAATATAATGCATTATTCATCCTCAAAAAAATTATAATGAACATAAGAAAAGTAAAGAGGCAAAAGGTTAAATATCTTGTTCAGAGTCACAAACGTGTTGTCAGAAACCAGACAGTGTCTTTGAGATAACTTTTGGAGAAAGACACCAGCAGAGGAAAATTATTTAGTGAAATTTGCTTGAACTATAGCATGCATGAACCAACCACATCTGACAACCCCCTTTGGCTCGCTATTCTGCCTGAATCCCCGAATCCCATATTTAGGATTTCTGGTTTGTTCCAGTATGACTCTAAGCTTCCTTTTGTAAGACAGCCTATAATGGACCCTGGTTATCTCTGCCAACGACTCTTTCTGTAACTGACAAAGCAAGTCTACCTCTCCTGTAAGCCATCTCTGTCCATTTGTAGATGTGGTCTCTGACAAGACTATTGTATTGGAGCATAAAAGACTCAGATTTTAGTTCATTCTACACTAGATGGTTCTACCTTCCTTCTCTTTTAAGTATAATGATGTCTTTGAGATAATGTACTTGAGAGCATTCAAAAAGATAAAATACTATATGAAAGTAAGATAATGATAAATTATTATCATTATATCTTAAAAATGGATAAAGGGCAATATGATGCTCCTTAAAATTCAAAGCAACATAAATCCACAGGAGAGCGATGTAAGCATTTCCCTACATTAAAAAAGATCTTTCAGTAAAACACTTCTTCAATGATAAAAAGCCCTGATAGGGAATCAGACTTAATTATGGACATCTCATCACTCCCTTTCTATGACATTTATTATATTTATTATAGTATTACCCATCATCTCTTATTGCAAAAATCTTCCAGGTAAAGATAAATGGACAGTAACAAAGGATGGATAACACTGTATTTTTTATTGTTGCTTTTTCAGTGAAGTAGCTGCAATATTAAGGCAGTTTCCAAAAAGAGTATTTCAAGAAATGCGTTAGCTTCAGAAAACAATCTAGGTTTGAACTAAAAAAGAAAAACCAAATGGCTTATTGTTTAAGACAGAGAAGCTGAATTCATGATAATAAGGGAGCAGTTTAAGACAAGTGTAGTGGGGAAAATCCAACACTGCTTGTCAGGAAGCCTTTCCTTTAGTTCATCTTCTACATAGATTTAATTGTGTCCTTGGGCAAGTTTATTGGCTTTGCCCAAACATTCACTCTTGACTTCTTAAAACTAAAGGGTTTATTTATTTAAAAACAAAAAAACCAAACACAAACACAAAACTAAACTATTCAAACAAGAACATCTGTATCTGACAATTATTCTCTACTTGTAGAAAGATTAACCAGGCTGGGCAGTCATTTGTTTTGTGGGCATCATGTATTATTTGGCTTCATATATATCAGAGTTCAAATCTCAGCTCTATCATATTAACTTTGTGTCTTTGGATTAATTATTTAACCTCCATAAACTGCAGTTTTCTTTCTATTTTTAAAATTTTCTTTTGGATGTTTATGGACCTTTATTTTATTCATTTATTTATATTTGATGCTGAGAATCAAACCCGTACCTCACACATGCAAGGCAAGTGCTCTACCACTGAGCCACAACCCAAGTTTTCTTATTAATACAATAGAACCAATGTGGTATATCTCTTAGATACTACTACAAATAAATAAATGAGATAAGACTTAGGTTCAAGCATATAGTAAGGACTCAACCAATGTTGACTTTCTCAAATTAAATCAAATGCCCTACTAAATTTACCATTTATTTTCTTTTCTTGTAGTTGAACAATAGGCCAAATCTTTAAAAAATATTTTTAGTTGTAAATGGAAACAATATCTTTATTTTGTTTATTTCTTTTTTATGTGGTGTTGAGAATCGAACCCTGTGCCTTATATGTACTAGGCAAGTGCTCTACCACAGAGCTATAACCCCAGCCCCTAGGCCAACTCTTGATTATCTCCATGAACAGATTTGATTTTTAAATTCTTAGAACTTCATCTAGGTTTCATATGACAACACTTTTATGTATCAACTTGGTTAGGTTATAGTATCAAGTTATTCAACCAAACACCAACCTAGGTGGTGCGGTAAATGTGGTTTACAGATGTGGTTCATATCTTACAGTTGACTTTTAAGGAGATTGTTCTTGATAACGTCGGTAGGTCTCATCCAATCAGTTATATAACTGATATTTCTATGAGGGAGAAGAAATTCTGCCTCAAGACTGATGTTTCACCTCCTTTCTGAGGGTTTTCATTCTGCCATCCTGCTCTATAGCTTTGCCAGGCCCACAATCAAGTAAACCAATTCCTTGAAATCTCCTCTTACCTCTCTCTCTCTCTATATATATATATAATAATACATACATACAGACATATATATATATATTTCCCTGGAAAGCCCTGATATACTTATTTTCTTCCCACCTAGCTGTTATACATAGTACACACTGTCCAACTTACTCATTAGTGGACATGAAGGTAGAAGCAGGATCTATGGCCAAAAAAATCTATCTAAACCATTACAATGCTAAATAGACCAAATAGAATGCTCTCTGAATGATTAATTCTTTGGGATTTCTCCTACCATAAATCCTATCCATTTGCATGGATCATTAAAAAAACAGGTTTCCAAGTCATATGAGAGTGGATATAAAAGACCCTAGGGAGAGTATTTGTTTGCAGATTGTTGTCAGTCCATAATATGTCAAATTAGTCTTATCCATGGATGGAAGATGGTTGAAGCCTATTCAATGCCTTATGGTACCCCTAAATTAACAAACTTTTATCTTTAGGGCAATCAGAGGGAATATTCTCTTTGTCTTCCAGTCTTTAGAACAAAGTTCTTGAGGGATTTAATGTTTCTCAAGCAACTATTTAAGAAAGCCACCACTTCACCTATTTTGATTATCATTAACTGAACTATTTATGAATAGTTATCTTTCAGCACTTTATTGAGTACCAGTTGTTATATCTCAGATGGAAGTTGGTAAATCATAGTAGATACAATCCAGATTACCTGGGTTCAAATCTTGGTCTCTACCCTTATTAGCTGTGTTAATATGGAGATGCTTTCTCATTTGCCAAATAGGGCAGACAAAAATAATGTTGACTTCATAGGATTGTGAGGATGAAGATAGAAGGACATTAATGAAAGTATATGTCACATAGGAGACACTCATAAATGTTCTTATTTCAGACTTGTTTTTTCTGCTCTGCTGGTCCCTCTCTATCTGAATATCTGTTCTTCATACTTTCAAATGGCTCAGTCTTCTACCACCATCTTTTTGTTTTATCTTCTTCATTTTGTTTCCATGACATATATACAAGTATGTGTCAGTGTATGTGTGAAATATATATATTTTCTAGTTCTCCCAGGGAAGCTGTCAATTAGTAAGGTGTTGATAATGGGGTAGGTAGTTCTATATCCCACACAAGATATTTGCATTTAAGGTGGACTTTGAAAAAGCCAATAGCTTAACCCAATGCAGTGTCACCACTGCAGCAGATTGGTGGGCTTGATATTGGGAGATAGAGGCCTCTTTCAGCATTTCACATATCATACTGTCTCTACTAGGTATCAAAATGCTAACCTCAGCCTTTCTAAAATCTTTCACCCTCAGGTATATTTTCCTTATGATTTTCTATTTTTGAAGTGTACTTAATCTGAGGTAGTAATAAGCAGAGACATATAAATGGAAACTTTCATCATGCTGTCATTTTATATTCAAGAAATGACAGTGGGACAATCTGGTTGGCATTTGGGGTACATTTTTTGAACACTTACACCCTTTATTGTGCCTGAGAGCCACAGGGGACTCTGGCTAGTAGCTGTCATCTACATAAACCTAGTGCTCACAGACAGCTCAGCAGAGGAGGGTCTTGACACTTAACTTAAAAATAAAAACACAAAAATAACAACAAAATTACCATTTTAATATTCTCTGTAATCTGAAAACAAATTCTTATTTTTTTGGACATTAAGATCCTTTTGTAAATATCAAATAATTCACTAAAACTTTTGTATCTAAGCTTAAAAAAACAAAACAAAACAAAAAAATAAAGTCATGAGAAGTCAAATGTCCTAGACAGCATATTCTATTATAAAAGTAATCTATTTCTCAATTTATGCCAGAAGATTAAAGATGCTCACAAGGGAGAGGCTAGTTTTGTGAACCAGTTACCAATAAGTGAACTACAAAAATCCCATCATTCAATCTAATTGGGAGAAAGGTCCATTTGAATTTATAAAGAGTTCCAATTATCAAATATTTGACAGGGAATATAGTGTGTGTGTGTATGTGTGTGTGTGTGTGTGTGTGTGTGTGTGTGTGTGTGTAGTACTATCTACTACCAAAGTGGTTTTGCTGAGCTTGTTATAATGAATAGATGGCTAGTTACTATTAGCAATGCAATTTACATTCAAATAATTCACTAAACTCTTTAAAAATGGTTTGTTTTCTTAAGTAGGTTAAAACTTCCTTATCTTCTTTAACTAATTTTTTATAAGCACTTTCTTGACAGGCAATTGAAAAAGTAAATTTAGTGCAGCCCAAGCTGAAAAATTAGCATTTCTGAAATGGTTAGGACTAATAAGGTATGACTATGGGTTCTTAATATGAGATAGTCTCTCATATTGTGATAAAGCTCCTAGCCTTCAGGTCTTTTTTATAAGTACTGAAGTGCCTTGTTATAAGTAGGAAACTTTAATGGTAGCCACCTGGAGAACAGGGAACCTCAAGACCATTATTACAATATTCCCTGGAGTTATAAATAGGTACCTTCAAGATAGACACATGGCCTATTGACTCAAATATTCTGAATAAGTGTCTATCTACATGACAGCAACAAAAATGTTTTTGTGAGTAAATCATTTTCCAGGAAGAAATGTTTTACTTGGAGGTCTCACTTCCCAGGTCTCAGAGAACCTAGAGAAGCCCTTAAAAAGTCATTGGCTAGTTGATGATCAAGTTTAACTCATTACAGTTATATAGGCTGGCCATGCTTGTCAATCAGTTGCAGTCACTAGGCAAATAGGACACATTAAAAAATCCTTTTAACTTTTGAAAAAACTAGTCAAAGGGTATGTGGGACCTCTATGTACTACTCTTGCAGCTTCTTGTAAATCTATAATTTTTTCATAAAAAGTTTAAGATCATGGAAAAAAATCCTTTTAGTATGGTTAAATTTTGAACTTTTGGAAGAAACTTTTTGGACATGTTTATTTCTGAAATATTTTGGGCCTATTTTGGAAGACTAGCCAGAGTGTTCTCAGTTCCCTATTTATTATCTCCATCAACTCACTGAACTTAAGTTGGAATTATAAATGGAAATAGATTAAAGATAAAAAAGTTTTCACATAGCCTGAGTTTCAAGAAAACTTGAGAATAACCATGAAAAGTTAGAAGAGTAGTTTGGTTTGACTTACAAAGAGATATGGAGGAAATAAATATTACCAACGACTTCTCTAGATATAAATGGGAGATGGGCTTACTACCATTGTATCATCTTCAGCCCTACATTTACTCATGGGTAGAAGTCAGTACTTGGTTCCCACAATGGTCAGAAGCAATAATGTCATACCTTCCATCCTGCCGGCTGATGGTAAACCCATAATCACTGTGGTGCAAGAAGCTGACATTCACCCCCACAAGAGGGGTTCCATCTACAGCCACCACTTGGCCTCGAATCACACAGGCACGCCTGAAACACAAGACCAAAGGCAAATAACAAAACACATTAAAGCTAAATCTAGAAGCCAAGATTTTGAAACTTTTGAAAACAGTCAAGTAAAACCAAGAAAACAATAATTTTGCCAATCAGTAATAAGTACTAATAACATTTTGAGGAGGTTATGTGTACTTTTTTTAGCCATCAAAGTTGGGATCATAGAAAAGGTAGATCTCTGAATGGTTAGCAACATCAACCAATGTAATTAGAAGTTCATCAATATACAATTTTGTTATTATATAATGTACCTTTAAAATGGTACCTCAAAACATGTTTATCTCACCCCTTGTTTTAGAATGTTTAGTTGTTTCTTATTTTTTTCTACATGGAATTTCTTATTTCTTTGGGAAAGAGCCCTAGTTGTGGAAGGACACTTTCCTTTCATCAAAATCAAAATTAATTGCATTAGTTAATACATAAATACATTATAAATATGACAAAAGTCCTATTGACCACCTCTCCCCCACTTCCTTGTTCTAGTGTTTTCACCAGTAGTAATAGGCAGTATCAATTTGTTATGTGCATTTTCTGTGCATTTACATACAAAGGTATGAAAATTTTTAATATTCATGATGCACACTGCCACATAATTTTGTCTGGGAAAAAAAAACACAACCAAACAAACATAGGTGGTGAACCTTAAATTAAAGCCTGCAAAAGAGACACAATCCTGACTATCGCATCCTATTATTCTTGCCCAATTTAATAAAATATATCAGGACATTTCCTCTTTAAGCAAATGAGTTTCATCCTTGCCAAAGAATGGGATTCCATTAAACTAACCCCGAAATAGGGCTGTTCCTCAGGGACAGTCCACTAAAATGTCCATTACTTTCAACTCTGGCCTGGCTGACAAGCTGTAACAAATTCCTGGAGTCTGGCAGTTAAGAAGAGGGCCCTGGGACAAATTCCAAGCAAAAATTTTTCACTGGTCTACCATTATTTGGGGTGGGGGAGGAGATAGCTTTTTCACTAGAGTCCAATCCTTGTCTTGGCAGCTCTTAGCTCTTGGCTATGCATTTTATAGTTGGAGGTGGCAGGGTTGAGGAAGGTTGAACAAGGTCAATGTTTTTTTTTCTAGGGCACAAATGTCATTTTTTTCTCCAACTGGGATTTGGGGTATCCTGGGCAGCTCAATCTTGGATTAAAAGGGGCCATGTTATTTTGGCCAACATGGCTTTCCAGAATAATGCTAATAATTTCACCCTGGGATTATATATTTATCTAACAGAATCAGCAAGCCAAGGGAAGTATCTAAAGGCTCAAGGACACAAGGATCACTTGAGGAAAAACAAAACAAAGCAGAAAAACCAAAACTCCTCCAAATAAGCAAAAGACAGTTAACAAAGTCTGTTTTATATCTTTCAGCCGATAAACCTCATTACTAAGTTCTACTGCAATCAGAGGAATTGGTTATAAATTATGCTAATAGGATTTATCCTGAATTACCTAAGGCTTTTCCCTAACACAAATTATAAACCATTAAGTATTACACAAAGGTAAGCTAGTATAATTATTGCTATTAGTGTTTGTGTATATATCTGAGCTCTCAGACCAACATTTCTTGTTTAGTGATAGATCAGTGGCTTTCTTCTTCCCATGAATTATGCAAATCATGGTTCTGAATGGCATGTAAATGGCATATGGACACTTGCTTTATTTCCATGTTTGATTTTTCCAATCTCTGTATCATTTTTTTATTTATTTTTTCTCTCTGTATCATTTTGAAATTCCATTTGTTCTAATAGCAAAGATATTTGAAGTCCTCGAGTTTTAGAATTTGAACTAATCCTGACAAATTTGATCCCAGTTTCCAAGTTCAATGTGAGAAGAAATGAAAATAAAGGACATTTCTGTTTTTTTAAATTTATGTTTTAGGTGTAGTTGGACATAATGCCTTTATTTTATTTATTTATTTTTATGTGGTGCTGAGGATTGAATCTGGGGCCCTGCCTATGCTAGGTGAGTGCTCTACCACTGAGCTACAACACAAGCCCCACATTTCTGGTTTTATATAGTAAACTTGTAGAGGTGTTTAGAAAGCAATATTGGACAAGAGGGGTATATATTAAGTGGAAATAAGCTGTGAAAATCTCCTATGAACTACACAGGGACTAGATTTGGAGAGACTGAGAAGAAACTGTGTGTTTGGAAGGCCAAATCATTTAAAAATTAAACATTGTTTCCTGAACCCCAGTCCGTAGGGAGAATTTGTATATATTCTTGCTTAATATGGTATATTATGCCACTTTGTTCATCTCAACTGCCATTTTATGAACTCCCAGCTTCTAAACTTAATTTTCTTCCTAATTATGGACAAGTAGCTATGTCTCTATGGTGGTTTTGGGGGTTTGGCAGGGATTGATTATGAACTTGCCAAACCTTGCTACTAGCTAACAAGGTGGACTTTGCGATAGTAACACCTACCTAGGTGCTTGCTGATTCCCTATTGGAAAGACAATTCTACACTTGCTCATTTTATTTGTTCACATTAATCTAGACATTGTGTCTTTCCACAGCTGTAGTAGGTTCAATTATTTTTGTTATTATTTTGTCAAGCTTAGTTGGCATTATTTCCTCGTATTTTATGACAGACACAGATCTGTCTCTTCGTTTTGCTGCTTTTTTATTTTCTATATGGCTTATATTTATGAAGGATCCAGGCTGGTGAGTGAAAGTCTCATAAAAGTCATCATTATTCTGTGCATTTCCCTTGTATTCTTCTCTTCCTTCATTCTGTATCTCACTCTGAGTAGACTTGTCTTTTGACTCTTCTGCTCCTTAATATTCCTCATATTTTATGAAGCACACAGATTTGTGTGATAATGACTCATCAAAGTCATCATTATTCAAGACATTCTCTACCTGCTCTTCTTTTCATTCGTTTCACTCTTCATCATTAATAAATAATGTGCACAGACTTGTCTTTCAACTCCCCTACTTTTTTATTCCTCATATTTTATGATCCACACTAACTTACAGCATATGATAAAGCCCCATAAAACTTATTATTCCACATTTATCAGTATTGAACTCTCTTTGTAATGTATTAGACTTTAAATGTTCTAAGATTCCTTGTATCTTGCTGCATTTGCTCCCATTATTTACACACTCCATGTCATCCATTTTTCACAAGAATAACTCTTAGCTCTTTTCATTCCTGGATTACTAGTTCTTACTATAATCTTTGACCAATATCAGTCATCCAAAGTCAGTATAAATTATCTAAATTTGGGGACAGTATTAAAGTATTCTTGTTAATTTGCAATAATCTTGACTGACACTCCATGTAGAAACCTAGGGGAAAATTTACTTCTCAGGCAAACTCTATCTCAAAAAGAAGCTCTTGAATCTACTCACTTCCTGGGGCTATACCAACTACAAATGATCCGTAGGGAGAATTTGTATGTATTCTTGCTTAATATGGTATGTTATGCCACTTTGTTCAGCTCAACCGCCATTTTATGAACTTCCAGCTTCTAAACTCAATTTTCTTCCTAATTGTGGACAAGTATCTATGTCTCTAGCTTGTGTTTTCTGATTCACACCAGCATTAAATGTAATTTCTCCCCATTTATACAACTTGTTCTAATTATCCTTCTCAGATCCAGGGAAGCCTCTATAATACGGACAAACCCTAGCTGAATAGTGAGGTGTATATGGCAGGGGTCTGTCTTTGATAGTACCACAATTCTGATTCCTGTGTTTTTCTTTATCCCCATTGGAATTCCTCCCAATTTCCTATTCTGGAGAGTCCCTGCTTCCTTGCATCACATCTAAATTAAACAATCTGACTTGGCCCATCCATTGCCTATCTCAAAAACATATTGAACTCTTAGTTTTGCCACATCAAAACTAGCACAATCTGAATCCTATTCAAGGGCCCATGTTTTTCTGAGACTTTTTCAATTCAATAATATAGAGAAATCTTCAGAATCTTTCAAGTCAGATGACAGGAGCTGCTGTCTAGACTGCCATGAGGATGGGCAAACACATGTGTACAGCAGGTATCTGTCCACTTTAATTGCCTTTTTTTGAGGGGGGTGTTACTGGGGATTGAACCCAGGGGCACTTGACCCCTGAGCTACATCTCCAGCCCTATTTTGTATTTTATTTAGAGATAGGGTCTCACTGAGTTGCTTAGCATCACACTTTTGCCGAGGCTGGCTTTGAACTTGCAATCCTCCTGTGTCAGCCCCACAAACTGCTGGGATTCCAGGAGTGCACCACCATGCCCAGCTGTAACTGTCTTTTGTGTTGGTTGTATGTATGTATGTGTGTGTTCATGCGTGTGCACACGTGTACACATGTGTGCCCACATTGCATGCTTTTCTTCTTTGCCTGGAGCTCTCCTTTGATTCACAGACATGGATGGGATGCTTTGCTTCCTTGAACCTTTAAAAACAAGAACTTCTCCCTGATGTTGTTGGTCATAGCAAAATAACTTGAACTTAGATGGGCATGTCCAATGTGACTTAAAAACCATGCATGGGGAAGATCATCCCTCACAAGTGTCTGTTTCCCTATTCTCTGGAGAATACAGGCTGCTGCCAAACTGTCTACCTGCTGTCACTATGCTAAAGCAGTACCCCAAAGGAATTGCTTCTCCACTTTAACTAAACGGTGAATCTTCCAAGTCTTTGGAACTTGGTATGAAGAATAGGGCAACTTGAGAAATACAAGTCAGAATACACTTTACTGAGAGCCTTATTTAACTAACAAGCTGCTTGTTAGACAGCCCTGATGCAAAAGGTCTAATTCATTCTGTATTTGCTATTTTCAAGGTATAGTCAAATTATCCCTAGCCTTCAATCAACTCTTGGTTCCATTCTCCTTTTCCCTTATTTGTTGTCTTTTGTCTTCTGTGTCAAATTTCCAATATTCATTCAACACCTCAGGCAACAACATTAACCTGAAGCACAAAAGTTGGTTTGAAAACAAGGCTGAAAACTAAATTGCTGAAAGAAGATGTAATTTACTGCATTGTATTTCTGATTAGAATTTTTCGTAAGGAAAATGAGGCTCAGGGCTAGGGAAGTTACAGCTATTTGCTTTGTTGCAAACATGAGCATAAGCTACTTTTGAAGGGTTACATTCAAAATCAAGGACCTAGCCAGCAGGGGACCTAGCAGCAGGTGGGCAGGTTAGGCTGTTTTCTCCATAGGAACAGATGAAATCCTTTTCAAAAGCTGACAGCTCTGGTCAAGAGATAGCATTGAGGAGGCCTGGGCTGGGAGAAGCCATAAGAATTCTCTGCTCACTAGTGTTTGAATCCTGCCCTTTATATTCCTTGAGGAGCTGTCAGTTGGCTTGATTCTTCAAGGGACAGAAACCTACTGCATATGAGATGTGGTTGGAGGGTTGCTCCCCGGGCTTATTATAACTTAAATCCCACAGTCATTGATTGTATCATTTGGGTTAAAGCACTGCTTCTAGGGACCCTGATGGTTAGGACAAAGGGCTTATGATGTTTCTATTATCCAGTGTCCTCATGTAATGACTAAAAGGGCCTATTCTTTAAAGTGCCATTGTGGGACTCTGGCAGTCCTTCTTGGTAATCTTTCCTATAGACCAGTGATTCTCAAGCTTGATCCTGTGGGCCATGTGCCAGAATTCCCTGGAGGGCTTGTTAACATGCAGATTGTTGGGCCTTATCCCCGGAGTGGAGTTTCTGATGCAATAGGTCTGGTATAGGACCTGAGAATTTGCATTTCTAACAAGTTCCTAAGTGATGTTGATCCTGCTGGTCTAAAGGCCAAACTTTGAGAATCACTGCTTTAGTAAAAGCAAGATCATAGCATAATCAGCCAATTAAGGTGTATAAACTCCTGGGGAAGAAGGCAGGAAGCATAAACCACATAAAGGAAGGCAAATCAACAACTGATTCACAATCTTACCATACAAAATCTGTGACATGAATTTTAACTCCTCCACATTAACCTTTGGAAAAAGGTTTGCAACAACTGTAATTTGGGGAGCCATAGTAAAACTGTCACCACAAAGTGCTGGCTGAACTATAAAATGAACTGTGGGGACCCTTCAAATCCAGAGATCATGAAATGGAAATATGTTTTAACCCAATTTATCTGTCCTAAAAAACGCCAATTTCTCCCTCACTCCTATTATTCTCATTATACAGTGCTTGTACCCATGTTATTACACTTGTCACAGCCTATCTTGGATGACAGTTATAGATCTGTCTTTCCTATTAGTCACTCTACGATAAGGACTGTGTGGTTTTCTTTGTGTCCTTCCCAGTGCCTGGAGTACCCGACAGGGGCTTAAGAAAGATTCATAGGATTTCAACTCAAATTTTATTTTTGAATAAAGTTATAATGTACTTGCAACCCATTCTCATGGCACTTCTTCCAGGGTTTCAGAGACTACTGTGAGGCTCCAGTGTGACAGATGCCTTACCAGTTCATTTATTAGAAGCCAACATTCTGGATTTTACATTATGACCATCTCATCATGAGAGTTTTGTTTGATAATTGACTACTTCAGGGGATTAAATAGCACCTATGTTATTGGGAGAAATGAATGAATAGCTCTCCTCAAATGCTTAATTTATGCACATTAACTTCATTATGTCTTTATATATCATCACAAAATTACTATTTGGTATTTTATAATTTAAATATATTTGAGGTTTCTAATATCCATATTTTGGGAGGGGTTCCAACAGAACACATGCTGTTTTTTATACACATTATCTAAGCTGGTGCAGCACCATGAAAACACCTAATGTTCTAGCATGAACTAGTTTTCATGTTCTAAAAATGTGAATGCAGTGAAAGTTCATATGCAAACCCAACAAAATCTCATTAGTTTTTACTTAAATATAGCAGGCTGATTTAATCCTACCCCTTTGATCACTAGCCCAAATAAATAACACCTACCAAACAGGTAACACTAAAAGCAGCTGGGAGCATTACCCATCAACATTCTAGGGCTCAGGGAAATGTGGTGCTATTGAAAATGCAGATAGCTTTTTAAGCAGAATTATTTTCCTCATGGCTAGTGATGTTTCAAGTAAAACAAAATGGGGGCACTCACCCTGAGGTAGGGTGGCTATTTTCCCATCTGCCCTGGTAATTGCTTGTCAAAAGTAGGCTTGCTTTGGATGCCTGAGATCCCCAAAGTAATGGGAAAAAGATCAAGTGTTTTGAAGCAATAAGAAAACTGACGACACAGTCACATTTTCAGGACTGCATAAGTGCCAGTTTGCTTCATTTAGACACATGATTACTTTTGTCCAGAATTTGAATATGAAATATTTGTCCTGTAAGCCCTTGCAACTCTTGAATAGTCTGAAGTTAATTTTTTTTGTTTGTGTTTTGCTTGTTCTACACATTACTCAATTGGTTTATCTTTGTAATCAGCTTTATGAGGTTTTGTTAACCTCATTAACCTCTCCTGACACTTCTCTGTTGATCTGCCTTTCAAATAATGGAGAGTCATTAAATATAGGCCAGGTCCTTCTTGTTGGCTATTTCCTGAGCATGAATTATTTTTTCTGCCATGAGAAAAATGTTTGGCCTAGCTGTAGCCACTGTGTTCTAGCTCTGTCTTGCTAGCATCACCACTCTTACTTTTCCTACAAAACAGAATTACTCTGAGCTTCATTTGTTCCTTATGTAAAATGGGAATAAGATAAAATATTAGAAAATAACTATCATACTTTATTTCTGTCCTCTATCACCACACAAAGATATCATAAATCACCCGGTGAAATGACCATATTTACAACTGAGCCTTCCAGATTGTTTTCTGATCCTGAAAATTATTTTCTGAATGCTGATAATTATGATGTAATTGTATATATAAAACATTACAGGGCTGGGTGGTGGCTCAGTGGTAGAGTGCTTGCCTAGCACATGCGGGGCCCTGGGTTCTATCCTCAGCATCACATATAAAATAATTAAAATAAAGGTATTGTGTCCAATTACAACTAAAATAAATAAATATTTTTTTAAAAAAACATTACATACTTACTCTGAGCCAGCTACTATGCAAGACACTTTCTTTACTTTATTTCACTTAATATCCACATAACCCTGAGTGGGACAACTGTTAGGTCTGTTTCAAATATGAAGAAGCTTATTTAGGATTAAAAAAATTCAAGATAAAAAGGTCTTTAACAATTACTTAAACCTAGAAAAATCCATTATTTAGAAACCACTTACTGATTTGAAGTTATAAACAAAGAAAAAATAAAGACAGCCTATAACTTAGAATATTTAAAAGGAAGCACAATATTGTTACAGTAATAAGTGGTGGAGTGGTGGAGGTCTCTTGATCTGGGCTCCAAAGAGCCTGAGCTGTACTTCAGATCTTTCTGTCTAGATGTAAATAATGTGGCTACAATTAAAAGTGCTCACCTACAAACATGGTGATATCCCTAGGAAATTATTACCTACAGAAATCTACCAACTGCTGAACACTTTCTTTGTGCAGGGTGTATAGTGGAAAGGAACTACAGAACGCTATTCGTTCTTTATCCCCAAACTTGCATTGGTTCTTCCCTCTCTAGGGACAAGATGAGATGATTTAATTAGCTAGAGTCACTGCAAACATGTATCGTGGCTGACAAGTAGGTAATGAGGATTTGAGCCTTTTGACTTTTGATTTTAATTGAGCAGTAAGTGGGAAAGATAAAATATTAGAAAATAACTATCACACTGAGGTAAGTTGCAGATAGCTACTGGTATTACTAATTATTAAGCATCTGAAAATATCTAAGTTTCAAAATATCATAAATAATCAGATTGAATAACATTTTGAAGATTTACTTTCTGGTTTCTTTTCAGACTTTTTTCTAAGAGCATTTGCAAAGAAGTGAAAGTCGCACATTCTTTCTTTTTGGTACTTTTAGGTGTTGACTGCTGATTTCGGAAGCTAGCCAGCACTATAAATCTGGGAACCTTCAGCACTTTGTAATTTTTAAAATGTGTCTTGAACATGTGTTTCATGAATTATAGCATTAGACAAAATCATTGTCTGAAAATCAGGAGAGCCTGTTTTCACACGAGTAACACCTTTCACATAAACGAGATCAAAGTGCTTTATTAGCAACTATCAACAACTTTTCTCCCCACTTAGGACAACAACTGCAGAAGCTATGAAGAAAGGAGGTTGCTCAGGGAAAGCAAGGTGCAATGATAAATCAGAACACAAGGACATATGTCCAAGCCAAACCATGCTTGGATACCTTTCCCAAATGTGGGCAGGTTATGTGCGGTGTCTCTTTTTAGAAAAAAAAAAAAAAGGTGACTAGAAAGTAGATTTGAGTATGTTGATGCTCTGTGAAGGGCTTCCTCCAGTCCTTAGTCTATTTAATTTATTCAGCAATTGTTGCTTTGTGTGTTTATCTACTCTCAGTTGTGTACCTGGTATAATGTTTTTCATGTTCCTAGATTAAAAATACACAAAAACCTGCTATTAGCAAATAGACTTAGAGTTCTTTAACAAACAGATTCATGAAAAAGTTAAACAAAATGCATATGGATCCAAATGTGTACCTCAGCAAAATTATGAATGATTATGTTATGGATCTTCTGGGGTTACTCATAGATACACAAAACTATGAATACTAATTCTGTGAATGCTTAAATACTGTAACAACATTGTGTTTCCTTTTAAATATTCTAAGATTTAGGCTGTCTTTTATCTTTTCTTTGTTTATGACTTCAAATCAGTAAGTGGTTTCTAAATATTGGATTTTTTCTAGGTTTAAGTAATCGTTGAAGAACTGCTATTTTTTTTCCTTTCATGATTAAATGGTCTAGAGCTATCGTTTAGTTCTTTTTCTAAGGCATATCCAGTTTGACTGAGTTATTCAAATTCTCTGGATGGGCAGGCACTCCAAGCATTTATCAATAAATCCTAGTATAGTAACAATAGGTAGTAATTTCTTGAGAAAGATTTGTTTTACCTTCCTATTGCACATAATGGCACAGAATCTTAATTCAATAGACTCCTAAATGTCAATGTCAGGCTCTTGCTTGTGTGAAATTCTATTTTATATGGGTCCAGGTGGTAAAAAATATTCACGCCCAAATCACCTAGCATATAGATGAATGCTATGAGGGTCTGCCCTAGTGTTACACCCACAGAGTAGCTTCTCTGAACCACTCTGTCTATAATGGTCATTCTCTGTCCCTAAATTTCCTTTATCTCATTTGACAGTACTTATACCTTCCTGATATTTACATTTTTCATTATTGTCTGTGATCTTCATTATAATGAAGAGAGGTCAGAGCCTAGTAGAGTACCTATCACTGAATGAAGAAAAGAAAAAACAAAAACATTCTAATGTACATAAATCTCAAGAGACGATTATCAGTCTTCTCTAATATAGATTATCTTCAAACTACAGAATCTGTTATTATAAAATGAATCCAAAGCGTAGTTAATAGGAATGCTTTATTGTGCTAAATGGAAATTTTTTTGATGATTGATCTGTTTTCTCCCAGAATTTTTTAATACAAACACTTTAAATTGTAGAAAAAATTATAGCTTTAAATGTCAAAGGATGAAACTACTTGTGCATAGTTAAGCTGTTCCCTGCCTAAATAAGCTTTGTATTTTTCTTGCAAGTCATCAATAGTCTCTTGTATGTATCAATTTTAACAGCTCTTTGTGCTCACCTGAATCAATTAGTTCCATTTCTATGTTATAGCTGAAAATATCCAGGTTAGCTTCATTTCTGTCACTGTTTAATGACTTTGTCTTATTTGCTAGAATACCTCTTATCTTGCATCAATTTAGGGTACATGTGTACCCTAACAAATCAGTTGAATTTGAGATCCTCTGAGTTAATGAACTTCAAGCTTCTTTAAAAACCTGGTTTTTTATGTCATGTGGTCTCCATCATTCCCTGAAACTCCTGTCCAGCCTGTGCCAGGCTCATTGCTTTCTTTACATTCTGTCCCAGGTTCACTGAAGTTATTTCACGTGCAAGTATTTTAATTATTTATGTATTTTTCTTATTTTCATTTTAACTGAGATAACATTTGTACATGTTTATGTTGTACAGTATGGTAATTTGCATATATATATATATATATATATATATATATGCACAATGTGCAATGATCAAATGTTGACGTTTCACTGCCTCTTTCACTAGAATGTAAATTCTGTGAAAAGGGGATTGTGTTTCATTTGTTTATCTCCATCCACATAATTCTTGGTACAGGGTAGGTTCTAAAGAAATATTTCTTAAATAAATGAATGAATACATATCCTCATCACTCTTTTGAAAAATAAATTGATATCAGGGTACAATATTACATTAAGAATGGCAGAGGAATCTGATATCTCTGTTATCTCCTTCTGAGGACTTATGAAATCATCAGTTACTCTGGAAGTACTAAAATTTTGATAAAAATATACTGAAGTCTATAATTAGTATTTTTCAAGTATGGTTATTCTTAATTCTTTGTATTTATTCACAATAAGTAGCTTTTGCAGAAATGACCACCTTCCTGCAAGCTTCCTTTGACCTCAGTCTTGGGTCTATAACTTGTTTTGTTATTCACAGAATTTCAAATTGTATTTATTCCCAGCTCAACCAAGTGCAGAAAAGCATGTTTTATTAAACAAGTTATGATAAGCAATTATGGCTATTACCAGGTATTATGACTAATCAGGAGCAAGAATCAAGATTTTATTATTGAGTGGGGTGTAGTAAAAGAAGAGAAGAGCTTGGATAAGTGGAGTTTGCCAGGAATTCCATACTTAAGGCATCTGTAGTACTTCAAATTATTTGGTGGCACTTCTCTTTGGTTTTCTAGTGAGAAACAATAATGATGCATACCAAATTGAGTCAACTGACAGTAGTCTTCCTACTGACTTTTTAATAATGCTCCTTATTTCCTAATTTCTTCTTGGTACTACATTTTGATTATATATCCCATCGAAGGTAGATGCTTATACAAAATCATAAATGATATCAGTTATTGGCAGGCTATGACAGTGGTGGAAGGTCTTTTAAGTTTAAAAAAAGTCATCACTTTGGCAATGTTACATAATAACTTCATCTTTTACGAATTTAGTTCTTGTGCTATTTGGAGATATGTAATCTTACGTTTAGGCTGATTCTACATTTGGGAATTGGTTTATTTAAGGTCCTGATATCATCTGTGTGTTCTCGGCAACCAAAATGAGTTTTTTCATTAGCAAATGTGAGAAGAGCACTTGCATTTCAAAATTACTATAACTAAACAAACCACTTAGCCACTTAATTTTTCATTCAGTTTTTACTTGTTATGTGCTGGGTACTAGTTAGGATCTAGATTAAAGATGGTAAAAAATTCTTTGATCCTTATCTCTTCAAGAATTGGGATGTATGTCCTTCCCCTTGAATCTGGGAAAGATCATTGACTGCTTTGACTAATAGTATATGACACAAATGACACCATGACAATTTTTAGACACGATACTTAATAGACTAGCATCTTCCATTTCCTGTCTTTTATAACAGTCACTCTTGTAGCTCTGAGCCACCATGTATGAGTTCTAACAAATTCAAGGCTTGCTACTATGCTAATAGGAATCCCATGTAGCCAACAGGACTGTATGTGAAAAGATTCCTAGCTGTTGTCCAGTTATTTTAGTCCCCAGATACTTGAGTCATTCCAGCTGAGCATTCAAATATCATAGAGCAGAAATGAGCCATTGTGCCATGTTCTGTCTGTATTTCTGACCCATAGAATCATGAGATTTAATAACAACACATTATTTTAATATATTACTTTGAGGAGCTTGCCGTAAAGCAACTGTTATGGTTTAGATCTGAAATGTCCCACCAAAAGCTCATGTATTAGGCAATGCAGCAATGTTCAGAGTGGAAAAAATTGGATTATAAAAGCCTCATTTGTAGATTAAACAATTTGATGGTTAATAATATGAATGGACTACTGGGTGTTAATTTTGGGAAGGTGAGGCATGGCTGGAGGAAGTAGGTCACTGGGGACTATATTGTGTCCCTGGCTGCTGCTGCTGCTCTTCTTCCTCCTCTTCCCCCTCCTCCTCCTCCTCCTCTTTCTCTTCCTTTTTTTCTTTTTCTTTTCTCTCTTTCTTTCTCTCCCTCTCCTTTTCCCTCTCCTTGTCTGTCTCCCTCTCCTTCCTGGTTAAAATGAACTGAGCAGCTTTCCTCTGCCACACCTTATGCCATGATTTCTGCCTTACCTCAGGCCCAGGGCAATGGATCTGGCTGACCATGAACTGAGACCTCTGAAACTATGAGCCAAAATAAACTTTACTTCCTTTAAGTTGTCCTTGTTAGGTATTTTGGTCATAGTGATGAAAATCTGACTAACATAGCAACAGATATCCAAATAATGAGAGAACAAATGAGACTTCTTTCTTGTCCTTACAAAACTTAACATTAAGTAATGAGAACAATTCAAAGCTAACAATGTACATCCCAGTATGAATCAAGAAATTGAAATGTAACAACTCCACAAAAAGTTAGAACTAGAAGAAAGTCATCATCTTGTTTAACTTCTTAATTTTTTAGACTGTTAAGAGTGCTTTTAGGTTCTTAGTGTTGTACTAAGTTTGGTCCCAATTCTAGAACTTTTCAACTAAGGGTAGGTATTCCATAAGTGGTGGGTAGAAAAGTCACCACAATTTCGTTTAGCAACACTGCTGTGAAGTTTTACATCTTTAAACTGTTCAGAAAACATACTCTAAGTGATAAACAGTTATCAAATGCCTGTCAACACACACATTCTTCTCATAAAAAGTGCACTTTTTGTTATTGTGGTGGAACCTGGATTGACACCATGATATGTGGGCCATATATTAAGACCCCTGGCCCCAGAGGAATTTATTAGCCTCATGAGGCAGAGTATATACCAACTTATTCATGAGGTGTACGAAAGTACTCTGTGAACTAAGGGTAGGCCTATTTTTCCACTAATGTGATTTCTATTTCATGTTTGGTCATCTTTTTAAAAAACTCATTAATAATCATTCAAAAATTAAGAAAAAATGATGATATTTAAAAATGATGAGATTTATATCAGGGAAAAATATCAGAATGCACACACATCCATGCACACACATACATACATACTTGAGTTCTTTCCAAGGAAAGCTATTGAAACTGTACAGAGCAGGGGTCAGGAGCTCAAAGAGCAGGGCCAGGCATGACAGTGGAAGTAAGTGAAGTGAATCAGGTATAAGGGAAACAGTGGATAGTGATTTAGAGGGGCGTGTTATGTCTAATTCTGAATGGTAGCTGGCCCTCACCTCCAGACTACTTACGTCATCTCCATGGGCCTAGGGTTGACAAAAATTCTAGAGAAGAAATGTATTCCAATTTTTATGTTAGATCTCCTGACTTCTAAATGTCAGGCCATCTGTAGGCTGATTTTAAGCAACCTCTGATGTAGACACTTGATGTAGATTGATGTGGGGATCATTCTTTCATGGTTACAAAATAGACAAATGAGTTTGGCCAGACCTTGCTGTCAGTGGTTGCACTAATCCTGGTAGGATTTTGTTTTTTAAATGTACTTCTCCATTAGTGATGGCGAGTGAAATGTCTGGCTTTGCAAATTACTGCTGTCGTTTAGTTTAATGTACTCTTGTTTTTACATATTTATAAAAACCTTTTACATTATTAATAGTGATTAAATGCTTAGACACTGAAGATCAATAATGCTTCTGTTCACCTATTTACATTATTAAAAAATAATAAGTCATCCAGAGCACACAGAATATGTGGTTTACTTTGTAGTTATGTTTGAAGAAAACACATAGATTGAAGAAAAGAGAGCAACACAGGCTACAGGGTAAATTGTATTAAAAAAATAAAAACAGCAAATCGAGTTTGCTAGAGACTTCACCGTGGGCAAGCTGCATGTTCACACTGACATTATACCAATCATAGGGCACAAAAGGTACATGTTCTATGTGCTCTCACATGCCAGTGCAGCAAATTCAGAATAAGAAAGTTTAGTCTCCCTTGGATGCACAAGGATGAACAGTTATTTAACATTTGTGTGTCCTTGCAACTCTTTGTCACCTGTATGCCACTATCTTTAGTTCCAGAGGTTTCTGATTGTGGTAGTGCTAGGCAGCAAGTCAATTGTGTGGGTCATATTTTGCCAGTAGGCAAATCATCCCTGTAGCAATGCTTTCTTCACCTGCCTCCCCAGCTATCTCTCAGTTATACAGCAAAAGAAAAAAAAAAAAAAAAGCAAAGTGGTTCATCTGATTATGACATGTAAGTGTCCTAGATCTGTCGGAGGAGAGCAACCCCATAGTCAGGAATGTATTAAGCCATTTTGGAGATGGTCACCCCAGCTTTTTAAGTAGTCAAAGTGGCTCAGCACATTAGTTTATAGACCAGACTTTTACCACTTGTCTGTCTGGGTTCAAATCCTGCCTCTAACCCTCTGATTTTCCCTGAACAAGTCACTTACTTAACATCTCAATTCTTGTTTCCGTGTCTAAAAAGTACAGCTACTAAAAGTGCCTGCTATACAGAGTTTTTGTGAAATAGCACATGTAAAAGCACAGTATGAGGCCTGATATATAACAATTTAACAATTTACATATAGTAAAACTCCCATTTCATATAATTAATTTGTCTTCTACAAAGTAGTTCATTGGCACTGATTGAAAGTTTGCAGATGATGTCATTGAAGTGTATTAAAATGAACTGGATTTTAAAAAAAAAACAAAAAACCACTTGGTTTCTAAGTTTCTTCTGTTGACCCAGATGTTGTTTACCTGGGATAGATCTGGACCATGTCATCAGACTTTTTTAAGGACAAGCTAAAACGGGGAAGCTGTGGCATAGTGAAAGGTTACAGGAGTTGCTACGATGCCAATTTGCGGTCTGTGTGATTTTGGGCAATTTATTTAACCTCTCTGAACTTAAGTTTATTCATATATAAAATATATATAGTACAATTGCCTACTTCATGGGGTACTGTGAGGATAAAATTAAATAATGTTTGCCTGAAGCCTTTGCAAACTAAAGTTTGAAGCATCTACCACAAACCGTGTTTGATTTGGAGCTCTATTTTGATCTATCTGTATAGAACAAAATGAATTGAAACCTGAAAATTCAAACTGTTCCAATCTGTGAGCTCTTGAACCTAGGAGAACCAAACATGGAGAACCATGTGTGTTTATTCAAATAATGAATCCTCCCTTGTATCAAAGAAATCCAAAGAAAAAGTACTATATAGATTTAAGAGATTGTAACAATTATTATTCACATATGTGATCAGAATTGGACTGATTCTATCCAAAGATACCCCAAATAAAATTTTTTTTGAGAAAATAGATTGATTGTTTTCAAATACTTTCCTTGGAATAGGCCTGCACCTATTCTTCAGAATGGATAAATCTGTAATAGCTGAGACCACTGGATGAAGGAGACCCATCGCTCTGAATTTAAATGTGACTTGCAAAGCCAAATGATAACTTGGAGCATTTTACAAAGGAATGGGAAAACTCAATCAAACCAGGAGGAGGAGAAGGGCATTAACCACCACAAGTAATAGGTTTGTTCACTCTGTGAGCTGCAGGCAAGCTCTGCTGAAGCATGAAGCTGAACAGCAGGGGTTTAAGTTTGTTCTGACTTTTCAAAGTTTATTGCTCAAATGTCCTGCTCTGGGTAACAATGACTTGTCTCTTGTCTCTCTCAGGTTCTGACTTCCTCCCCTTACTTGGGTTCAGTGTCATTCAACACATTTCCATGAATCTCCATGTCATGGAGGTTGTTGTTATTTCTCTCACTTTTTAAAAACTGACTTGTCTTTTAAGTGTAGAGAAAAATACAACGTTGATGACTTACCTCTACTTTAAATAGGAAAATGTGGACAATGCTGATTTTTGTTCTTTTTGTTCCTCTGGTGTACAGTAAATAAATCTACACTATCTAAATAATTACTATGACTACACCTCATCTGAAAGTTATACTACGTTGTTATTGAGCTGGGAGAAACATTTCAAAATAAGGCTCACTGAATCTCTTGGAAGGAGGCAAACTTTGACAAGATCCCCTGGCAGAAAGGTCCTTTCTTGTGATATATTGGCATTTGGGTTTGATTTCTGTCAGAGACCTAAAAGGTCAAAACTGCACAAAAATAAAAATAATGAAAATTATTTTAGTTTCAATAAGAGTTCTAGTAGACAATTGAAGGGAAGGGAATTGAGTGTTTCAAATTTCCATACATATCTTCATTATCCCATTTTCTGCAAGTGTACTTGTCTGTGACTTGTTTCTTTTCTCTCTCAGGTCCTGACTTTCTCACCTTACTTGAGTTCAGTGTGTCATTTAATTCATCGGCATGCATATCTATGTCATGGAGCTTATTATTCCTCTCACTTAAGATTGAGTTTCAGTATTCTTAGAATATCACTGATATCAGTACAAACTTGACCAAATTATTCTTGGGCACTGATAATGCTCATCAGGCTTCAACTAAGTGAGTAGGGTGTAGATATGCACTTCTAGACAAATATTTTCCCTGTTTTACAAAAAGTTTCTGTTTGCCATAGTCTAGGAAGCCATAACAACTTACAGAATGAAGAGAGGAGGAAATTTTTAAGATGGAAATGTTGACTTCAGTGAATTACCAAAATGTAGTACTAATTAATAAATTATATCATTGATGAACATGAAGCAATGAATATTAATGAGCAAATTAATGTTATTGCATGTCAAATAACTCAGTCAAGTTTTAAAATTTCTTTGCCTAAGAGAATGAATTTGGTCTCAGGTCCTTAGTGACAATTAATGCATTTGAGGTTTCCTAGAAGACAATTTTTTACAAGTCTTGCATTTCACATTAGGATGTCAGATTCACCCAACCCTTTAATATGGAAACATTTTTCATCATGGAACAAAACTTAAAATTAGCCTTTCAAATTCAAGAGTTTCAAGGAGTCAACAGAATAAATTTGCAAATTGTACTTCCCTTCTTTTTTGTCATGAAAAGTTATGTGTGTGTTTATATGCATGTACACACACACACAAACTTTTTTTTTAGAGAGAGAGAGAGAGAGAGCGAGAGAGAGAGAATTTTTAATATTTATTTTTTAGTTCTCGGCGGACACAACATCTTTGTTTGTATGTGGTTCTGAGGATCGAACCTGGGCCGCACGCATGCCAGGCGAGTGCGCTACCACTTGAGCCACATCCCCAGCTCCACACACAAACTTTTCTGATACAGAATCTCTAGAAGTGAATTTCTCTCTCAGTAGTTGGTAAGAACTTAGGCATTCTAGAGAAGTCTAAAGAAAGATAACAATATGGATTGTATGGAATGAGAAATTAACCTGGTATTTAGAAGATATCTTCCTTTAACAGTTGAAGAAAAACATGACCAGAGTTCATTAAGAAATAAAATAAATACATATGTACCTGCTGTCAAATGAGATCTCTGGGGGAATGACATGAGTACTGTCCTTGCCAATGAGAAATTTGATTCGATCATAGAAGAGTCTTGAAGTGTGCTGAGAGAAGAGGGGTTGGCTTTGCTGAATGAGGTCAAGAGGATCTGGTGATCCCTGACAGAGAGGACTTGCATAACAGTTGCTTTGTTGACAACAATCAGGGTCCACACAGTCGGTCAAACCATCTGGAAAAACAAACAAACAAACAAACAAAAAAAAAAAAAACACCAAAACTGATGTTTAGTTTCAAGAGAAACAACATCATTTAAAATATGCAAAATAGAGAAGAATCTAGATATAAAGGTAACCATATTTGAGTTCAAAGTCTGCTAAATGTGCATGTATTTCATGAATTATCGTTCACTGAGTTTATATGGTGCCTCAGAGAAATTCAAAACATTTTGTGCATAAGTCTCTCTTTTTGGAATTCTCCAGCATTTTTCAGTCAAGGAATAGTTTATATAGTTAAGCGTACTTTGGGGTAGAATATTCTGTTAGGTCTCACTCTTTAGAAGTGTCCTTCTTCTTCAATGAGACCATTCCTTCAGAATAGCAAGTACTTCTTGTAGTTCTCCTGAATTCTTCATACCCTGTACATCTATGAGCACACAAATAACAAGTACTTGCCAACCTGAATTTGGTTGTATTTTTAAAAAAATTTCTCCCAATATTGTTGTCTACTGATATTTCCCCAAACAGAAATTGAAATTTTCATGGTAACAAAATATTTAGGGCAGTGATTTTCAAATGTGCAATTACCTGAGGAGCTTATTAAATATGCATATGATGGAGGTCTACCTACTGAATCATAATTTCTACAGAGCACAGGATTATGCTTGGTTAATCTGTCTGATTTTGAAGCATAGTAAAATTGCAGAAACACTCTTTTAGGACTCTGTAGAAGCAACTAGAGCTTACTTATACCTAACAGCAGTTTTCTGATACAATTACTGCTAAACCTGAGATATATGAATGTAGTGAGTTGCTCTCTTTCATTTTCTGAGCCTTCACCATTTGCTCCCAACTCCTAAACACACCATTGTACCAATAAGAAGAAAATCATATAAAGGCTCCTCTCTTTGGTCGATAGATAATGGGAAACACAGGGGTTACATGAGGAGGAGAGACTATTGAGAATCTAATAGGTGAAAAACACCGTTAGGTGTTTGGGGAGGTAAAGGGAGAAATAAATCCTTTTCTTGTTTCTGTGAACTCAGAGCTTAGTAGGCAAAATAGGTGTGTAAACAGCTGACTCTTAAAGTAGTGAAATGTAAGAAGTGCTATGAGTTCTGTGCAAAGAGAAGGGTTTGCAGAGATAAATTGAGCATATGAGCACTTCACCTCATACCCAATAAGCAAAAAAAAAAAAAAAAAAAAAAAAAAATTAAAGTCCTTCCAAGGTCCTTAAAGAAGGAAGTGGCTTTAATTCAGTTGTTTAACAAGGGTAAATATAAAGATGCTAATCTTCTTGACTTGCAGATGGATCCCTGGCTCCTTAAGGCTGCTGATAAAAGTTACTGACACTGGTTTCCTGCAGCTCTATGCTTGCTCTCTCTCCCCCCACTTGGTTGCTCCTGTTGAGCAAGAGGAGGGTGTACCACAGCTAGGGGCAATGAAAGCCAGAACCACCAAGAGAGTAGGCGGTTGGAACAGTAGCCCTAGGGCACCCAGGAAATATTTTTCCCCACATGTGGTCTTTTCAAATTCCCTGTACCACAGACACTACTTTGATTTAAAATGCAGTTTGCTTCTTTCTTGCTTTTCCTGTTTGTTCAGTATATTTTTGTCCCTGATTTCTATTTCTCTATACACATATTTCTTATTCACTGATGACTAACTTTCAAGTGTGGATCTGTTTCAAAAAGAAATTCCCCTCCTCACTCAATTCAGCAAATTACATTAACAGATTTTTCTATAGACTTTAGATGCCACTGCCACCTCTCCTTCCAATATATTGTTCTCAGCCTCTTATTAGCACATTATCTCCTTACTCTGCTAATTAAACATCTGGATGCGCTGAAAAGCTGGCAAAAATATCAGGCTGATTAAAAGAGCTCTCTGATATCTGGAATTGGTGCACGATACACTAAACAATGAAAACTTCATTTCAAATGGGCAAGCACCTTTATCTTGCAATTTTATTGAATAGTGAATTTGTTATTATTGAGATAATATATGTGGAAGCACAAATGTCATGCCTGGCAAACATTAACAAATGCACTAGTAATAATCAGATTGGGCATTCACAGGCTTCATCCTATCAACCACAGGATTCCAACTCATTATGGAAACGAAATAGATTTTAAATACACACTAATGCCAAAATCATCTTTAAAGTTGGACTCTAAAACCAAACATAGAACCAATTCAAAATCAGGACTCACATTCTCATCTAGTTATATATTATAGATTCCAAGCTAATGTTTCATATTAGTAATTGCCTATTATACAGAGCTGACCCTTTAAGACCTCTGTTTTTCTGAGAAAACAGCAAGGCTTCTGTTGAATATAAAAGGCCACAGGCAAGCAGACTAATAATGGCACACAACCTCTAAATTATAATTCATAGGCAAACCAGAAGGGTGAAGATCTACTTACCAATTATCACATTAGATAACACCCCATACAGTATGTTTAGACTGTTACAAAGAAGTGCAAATGATAGTCACAGTGGATGTGTGTGTTCTCTCTCTCTCTCTCTCTTCTCCCCTCTTTTGGGCTAATAATGGTTCTTTTATTGTTCTAAATTGGAAGATGTGGCACCCTACTAACAGCTAAGATCAGGGTGTTAGATATGGGCATATCAAATGCTAACTAATTTTACTTTTAGGGCTTTTCCCGTTTAAGTTAATAAAGTACAACATAGCTTAGAAGAGGGAGGTTACATTGTCTTGAAGGACTAAACATGGCATTCATTGATCCTACCTTTGCCAATCAATTTGGGGCTATGCCAGTTGGCTCAATTGTGCTGATGAAGATCAAGGACACTAGTTTTTTGGCTAAGTGATGACTTGATTAAACTATTGCCTACTAGATGTCTGCCCTTGGTTGAAAAAGGGGAATGGAGAAGGGAATATGAGCGATTTAGGCAAAACCCATATTTTCCTTATTCTATAAATCAATGTACTTTATGTATATACTTTGGAGATAATACCCATATTATCATCTTCATAAAAATGGATAGCTAATTCATGATAGGAGACCCCAAAGGATGTGGAGCTTAGAGAAGATAATGCTAAGTGAAGTTAGCCAGTCCCAAAAAACCAAATGCCGAATGTTTTGTCTGATATAAGGAGGATGATTCATAGTGGGGTTGGAAGGGGGAGCATGGGAAGATTAGATGAACTCTAGATAGGGAAAAGGGGTGGGAGCAGAAAGGAGGGGAAATGGGGGTATAAATGAGGGCAGGATGAGATGGGCATCAATACCCTAAGTACATGTATGAAGACAAGAATAGTGTGAATATACTTTGTATACAACCAGAGATATGAAAAATTGTGCTTTATATGTGTAATATGAATTGTAATGCATTCTGCTGTCATATAAGATAAATTAGAATAAAATTTTTTTAAAAAATAAAAAAAATATTTGCCAAGCAATAGGTACTTCCAGATATATTATCTTAGCTAATTCCCGCAATAAACCTGTTGAGTAGATATTCTCATCTTCATCTTACAAATAAAGGGGGAGCTAAATGTGACTGCGTACCTTTCAGTAATGTGAGAGTCATATTAACACATAGCATTCTGACTACAAATCACACATTCAATATCATCATTTAAGCAGCACTGATCTATACTGTAGGACCTCTAAGTGCCTGAATATGAATAGGTATTTAGATTACACAAAGTGGTTAGAGTTAAAATATCCAGACTACTTTGGTTCTACTTTTGACTTTGCCACTTACAATCTATATGATTATGGACAAATTGGTTCAACTCATGGATTTTCAGTTTTCTCATATATAAGATGTGGATAACAATACTGCCTACCCACTAGAGTTGTAAGAATCACATGCTATAAAAATCATGCAGATGATATTGAATGCATTCAGGGTGGTATGGCCATAGATTGAAGGTCAATGAAATAAGTAAGCCACAGATGGACAAATATTCCATGATTCCTCTTATATGAGGCATCTAAAATAGTCAAATATATAGAAGTAAATAATAGAATGGTGGTTCCCAGGGGGATGGGGGAAGAGGACATGGGAAGTTGTCATTCAGTGGGTAGTAAGTCACCATTATACAAGATGTGCAAATTCCTGTACAACATAGTACTTATAGTTAACAATAATCGCTCTTACCACACACACAAAAAAATCACCTGTATCCCCCAAACCCAAAGAAACACAAGGAAACTTTTGGAGATGAGGGATAAGTTTATTATTTTGATTGTGGTCATGGTAACACAAATGTATACATATGTCTAAACTCACTATTTATATTTATTATGTATTTTATACCTTTTATAAACTCAATAAAGTTATACAAAAGTCAAAGAGCTTAGCTAGCTTAAATTCTGGAACGTACAGACTTCAGGGTGGCTAGGGATAGAATCCTATAGGTAGGTGACAATGACCTGTAATCACAGCTTTAAGTGCTCAGCCTAACTTTTATTAAAGTCGCCTTAACACTGGCCAGAGGACAATTTACTTCTTTGTAGCACATTTAGTTCATTATAGTGTTTTACAAACTACATTTGGTTATGTTTTCATTTAGGTAGAATCCTATGTGATTCTGAGTAGATGGTCATACTACAGAAACTTCTCATTGGTTTAATTTCACTGATTCAGAACTTGTCACCATTTGGCTAGGGGCTGGATTAAAGTATAACCTTTCTATAACCTATAGGGTAGAGGGTCTGCTAAGGCTGAAAAAATCCTATTTCTATGACATCTGTAAATTCGCTTTGAGATTAATTAATACACAACTAATTCATCAAAACATATGCTAAACCAGACATAGTGGCCCACACCTGTAATCCCAGCAGTTTAGGAGGCTGAGGCAGGAAGATTGCAAGTTCAGACACTGTTAACAACTTAATGAGGACTTTAGCAACTCAGCAAGACTGTCTCAAAATAAAATATAAAAAATGCTGGGAATGTGGCTCATGGGTTAAGTGCCTATGGGTTCAATCCCTAGTACAAATATATATATTTGCATATATATATATGCTAATAGATTCTTCATTGATGCCACATGTTTATTACCCACTTTAAATTACTTTATTTCAAGAATTATCTTATTAATTTTCAAATATAAAGTATGCAGATGGATGTCAAGTAGTATTAGTCTTAATTGACAAATAACATGTTAGGTTCACTCATAGAGTAGTGAATTCAGTCACAGTGTGAATTTTCTACCTACCATGTGCATCTGGAAGCACTTAGAAATTTAGGCTCTCACTCCTAAGTGAGGATCCTTTAATAAATAGGTTTCTTGGAAATGCAGGGATTATGATAATAAGAGAATAATGTGGAATATACTTTCTGTTGTCAGGTCTTTTGTCTCCAACTAAACCTCAAAAGTAAATGGGGAGAGGGTGTCTGGTCCTTAAATAGAGCTAATATTATCAGTTCATTGCTCCTCTTTTATTTTCCTACTTATTAAACACTGCATTATTCTGGTGACATTCAGAACATGAGGTTCATTGATCCATGAGCTTATATGTGTTCATAACTCAGCCATGGTGCTGTTGTCTAGATCTAGAAACACTATACTATAAAAGGCTTGCAAATAGCTATTGCTTTTAATGAATGGTGACTTGTTATGAAGAATGATTCCTGGAAGATCATTCTCTTTTAGGCAATTAACTTATTGATTTTGCCAATGAATATGAATATAGACCTCTAGAAGAATTTGTACAAGAGAAGCTTGGGCAAACATGTGACAAATACTCAAAGGATTGGCGGGGGCGGGGGGGAAGGCCATTTGATTAAACCCTCTTATTGTACATCTTTTTAACCTCCTTGACAATCTTCCTACAACATCACAATTTTCTCACTGTGTAAAATAGATTATTTGATGACTGAAAAGCTTATAAAACTCACAATGCTTTATATGATCTGGCTTCTGCTCACTGTTATAAACTAATACCTCTCTGACTTACTGTGTTCCAGCAATAATGACTTGCCTTCTACTTCCTAAAAGAGCCTAGTACATTTCTACCCAGGGCATTTGTACATGCTGTTTCCTCTACCTGAAACATTTTCCCTGGAGTCAGGTGAGGCTTGTCTTACCACCCAGTCTTGGTTAGGTCCTCCATACATATTTGTGTCACCCTCAGGTTTTCATAGCACTCTTCAGAATTTTAAATATGTAACCATTTATGTGGATTCTTGCTAGACCATAAGCTCAATGGAGGCAGAACCTTGTCATGGTTATCATTTTTCCAAGTGCCAAGCACAATACTAGGCAAGAAGTGGTTATGAATGGAAAACAGTACCCCATGGGAAATGTTTGGCTGAGTGGTAAACATTGGAGTCAAATATTTGAATCAGCTGTATCCAGTACTATATTTTACTGCATAATCATGACTACCATATTAACATATTACCAAGTATTCCTTGCATCCTAACCCTGTACCAAAGACAGTTTAGTAATACATGACTTTTAAGTAATACTAGCTTCATATAAAGGATATATTCCATTGAATCTGTGATGGTTATGCAGTGAAACACAGTAAAACGTTTTTCAAAGTTGGGGATGCTGTAGCACTGAGCTAATACTGTCACAAGTCTTATGTGACTATTGCACTTCACATGTATCTAGTGAAAATTAAAAAAAACAAACTTTAAATAAAATTAAAATACTGACATGTGGCTGGTGACCAGCCAATGCAGAATTTGATTGATCCAAATATTTAGATATTGGATGGTTTATAAATTAAGGCAAAAATCATAACATTGCTTTAAATTTTTACTGTCAAATTTATCATTTTTGGGGCTGGGGATGTGGCTCAAGCGGTAGCGCGCTCGCCTGGCATGCGTGCGGCCCGGGTTCGATCCTCAGCACCACATACAAACAAAGAAGTTGTGTCTGCCGAAAACTAAAAAAATAAATAAATATTAAAAATTCTCTCTCTCTCTCTTAAAAAAATTATCATTTTTTTTCCTATTGTAGTTTTTTTCTTTGTTTTAATTTGAAGATCTCTTTTCCAATGTGGTATCTGTCACCTTTATTTTCTTTTCATGGTATTTGAAGTTTACCTTTAACTCAATAATCTAGCTGGAGTGTTTTTATTTATCTTATTCTTTTGGCATATGCTATGAGCTGAATCTAAGTTTTTTTTCTTTTAATAGTTGTCCTAGCACCATTTATTTCATAATGCTTCTTTTCCCCACTGTTTGATGCTGGATTTATGATATAACAAAGTTTTATTTGTGATTGGGTGTGTTCTAGAGCTTTTGTTTGGTTTTCTTGATCTGTCTGTTATAATATCAGTATCACTTTATTTTAATTATCATATCTTTGAATTATACTTTAATGTCTGATGGTTCCCTTCATTATTCTTTGTTTTAGCTACTGTGATTCAGTCAATATAATATTTAAATACTTTTTTCATGTCAATTCATATGTGCATGTAATATATGGTGATCATATCTTCTAACGTCCAAATTAGACCACGATTAACCATGAAAATGTGTTCACCATAATATCAATGTTAAGTCTCCTCCTCCAAGCATAGGGTTGTGTACATGTTAGATGCTTGTTAACTAATAGGATAAATGAGGTCAAAACATTTGATAGGTGTGTGACTTCTACAGTAATTAGTTTTTATAGTAAGATAACTTTTATTTTTGCATGTTAAGAAAAAAATGCAAAGGTTATTTGCTCTGTTTTGTTTTTACTGTTCAAGGAGTTCTTAGATGGCTTATAGTGAAGCTGTCACCCACATATTCAATGCAGCCCAATTAGTTACTAAGAGTCACAATGCATTGAATCAGAGTGTAACTAAAGTCAAAGCTGTAGGAAGTAGCAGCAACACTAATGAATATTCAAAGCTGATCACGATGCAAAAAAAAAAAAATCCCACCATGCTTTAAATATCAGCTATAATATGAAGTAATCAGGTAGCAACTACTTGAAGCAACTGCTTGAAAGTGATGTTTTTGATTGGAAAATTTCTCAAGAATTACATTTTAAAAATTAGGACTACTTTAAAAAAAGATTCAATTGACACTTTCTGATTTAATTAAAATACACACACACATATACAAACAAGTATGCAAATGTTAATCATTAGTCATATCCAACTAAATGAATCGAGGTTTTCTGATAAACTGAGATCATCAAGTGAAGGGTATTTAATGTGTTCTTAGGGGTAATACTTAGACACTATGAAAGTGGAATTATTGGTCTAAAAGCTTAGTCATGGTGCTTTCAGAGGTTATTCAATCTATCTTTCTATCTCAAAGTAGAATTGAATCTATATTTATCATCAATATCATCTTAATCTTACTAAAGGAATAAAATGATAATTGAAACTCTCAAGGAGCCTTCCACCCCTGCTCCCTAAAGAGATAATCATAAAAATACACTAAGCTCATATCAGGGTCTTTGATTTTTAATTTGCATATAGATACACAGTTTTTAAGAAATGTTCAGAGGTCAATACACATTCAGAAAAAAATTCTATAATTTCTGTATTCACATATACCACAGACATTGAAAATTGATAATCCATTAATTCATTAATATTTAATTGATCCATTCATTAAACATTTTTGGCTGCCTTGAGGTGACCTTGAGGCCATAAAAATGCTTGATAATTAAATATTCAATTATTTTTATTACTTGAATAAGACAGGAAACTTATTTTGGCTCAACCTTAACTGAGTCAGAAATTATAATTGCATAGGTTTTCCATGTATTTTCTGAACATAACCTTTTAATTAATATATCAACTGAGAAATCTCTATAATTGTACTAGTGAAGCAGATCACCCACTTTTATATCTTGGATCTATCATTTGCTTGCTGTATGATATTTAGTAACTTTCTTAATTTCTCTGTGTTTCAGTTCCCTAATTTGTAACATAGCATCCATGGTAGTTCGTACATCATGGGATTAAATGAAATTATTCA
Source organism: Marmota flaviventris (assembly GCF_047511675.1). Classification (NCBI taxonomy): domain Eukaryota; kingdom Metazoa; phylum Chordata; class Mammalia; order Rodentia; family Sciuridae; genus Marmota; species Marmota flaviventris. The sequence goes on from NC_092518.1 coordinate 107,381,213, forward strand.
AATAAAGGGTTCAGCGCACTGACTTGTACATAGTAATCCCTGAATACAAGTGAGGTGCATTATTTTTAATTATATTGGGCATATACCTATGTGTTATGGTTTGGATATGAGGTATTACTCAAAAAGCTTGAAGTGATTAGATTATGAGAGCTGTAATTTAACCAATAGATTAATCTATTTCTGGATTAATCTGAATGGACTAAAGGAGTGGTAACTGTAGGTAGATAGGGTATGGCTTGAGGAAGTAGGTCACTGGGGACATGTCTTTGGGGTTTATATTTTGTTCCTGGTGCCCTACTTGCTCTCTCTGCTTCCCTGCTGCCAAGAGTTGAGCAGTTTTCCTTTGCCATGCTCTCTGCTAGGTTGTTCTGCTTCACCTTAGGCCCAGAGCAATGGAGTACATGGACCATAGACAGAATCTCTGAAACTCCTAGCACTCAATTAAAATTTTTCCTTCTGTAAGTTGTTTTTTTGGTCAGTATTTTGGCCACAGAGATGAATATCTGACTAATATACTATGGGCCATGGGTCATGCTAAATGTATAGCAAGAAAAACATAAAGATAGAATATAATTAGGCATTTGATTATATGTAATGTATATTATAAGTACTAGGGGAGATTGAGGTGGTGAATGTCAAAAGTGTTTTCATGGGAGCTGGGGCTTGAATTGAGACTTAAATAGTAGACAGAGCATCCTCTGAATAGAGGAGAAGGCTATTATAGTTTGAATCTGGAATGTCCCCTGAAGACTCAGGTGTCAAAGGCTTGTCCCCAGCTGGTGGTGCTATTGGGAGCTAGTGAGTTGGGGGTAGTTAGGAGTTAGGGGCTAGTTGGAGGAGGTAGGTCACTGGGTGTGTGCCTTTGAAGGGAATATTTGAACCCTGAATCCTTTTCTTTCTTTCTCTTTCCTTTCCTTTTCCCTCTCCTTCTCTGCTTTCTGGCCACCATGAGCAGGAAAGACACAAAAGGTGAGCAGCTCCATTTTGCCATGCCCTTCTAACATAATGTATTGTCTCATCACAGGGGCCAGAAACAATGGAGCCACGTGACTATAAACTCAAACCCCTGAAACTGTAAGCCAAAAATAAATCTTAATTCCTTTAAATTGATTTTCTCAGGTGTTTTGTCATGGTGATGGAAATCTGACTAATATAAAGGCTATCAAGTAAGAGGAATATTAATGAAAAGAAAGAAAATGAAGGTGAAGATAAGTTTTGAAGGGCCATAAAAGTCAGCTAAGTAGTTGATCAGTTTATCATTTAATTTTAAATCTTATTCTGGCTTCCCAAACAAGGTTTTCATTTATATGGGTAGTAAATAGTCTCTTTAGAAATGGTCTATCCTAAGGGGTATGTATATATATGTGTGTGTGTGTGGGGGGGTGTTGTTTATTGTCCTTTCTCTGTTTCAGTTGAATTATTTCATTTAATAATTACAACCACCATATAGACAGTTAATGTTATTATCAACCCATTTTCGTTTTGTTCTAGCCAGAATAAGTGAATGAAAAAAACTCCAATTTAGTACTTAGGTCATGATTGCTGAATCATTGATTGTTATGGTTTGGATGGGAGATGTCCCCCAAAAGCTCACATGTGGGACAATATGAGAAGGTTCAGAGGAGAAACGATTGAGTTTTAAGAGTCTTAACCAATCAGTGAATTAATCCCCTGATGGGATTAACTGAATGGCAACTGAAGTGGTAGTGTGTAGCTGGAGGAGGTGGGAATTAGGGCCTGGTTTGGGGGTATATATTTGTATCTGGAGAGTGAAGTCTCTGTTTCTTGATCACCATGACATGAGATGCTTCCCTCTGCCACACACTCTGCCATGATGTTTTGCCTCACCTAGAGCCCCAAGGAATGGAGCCAGCCTTCTATGGACTAAGACCCCTGAAATTGTGAGTCCTCAGATAAACTTTTCCTACTCTATAATTTTGCTGGTCATGCCCTTTAGTCACAGCAGTGAAAAAGATGATTACAATATTGATTTAAGCTCCATATTTGAATTCAAATGACAAGGTATTCAATTGTCTAAGTAATACAGAAAACTACAGGGTAAAATTGAATAATCTACTTCATTTTTAATAGACAGAAATTAGAATTTTTTGATATTTCATGTTTTCTTGGGAAGGAAGTATGGGGAAAGCGAAGATTTGTTATTTTAAGTGTATTCAGAGGTGGTTTGGGCTGCTTTGAAGTCTGATTTTGCAATGCATTAGATATTTTTATCAATTTGACTCAAATAGAAGTGGTTGCCTTGTAGCCTAGGGGTCATGTGTAGCTTTTTAAAGTGCCATGTGCACACAATCTAAAAGTTGATTTCATATAAGAATGGGATGGAATAGTGGCCACTAGACACTGAGAAGGATGGGAGGGAGGAGGATGGAAAGAAGTTAAATAAAAGAGTACCAAAATACAGTTGGATAGGAGAATTTAGTTTTGATTTTCTATACCACAACAGGGTATCTACTGGTTACAATGATCTATGAAATATTTAATATAAGTAGAAGAGTATGACAATTCCCAACTCACAGAAATGATTGATGATTGAGAAGATGGGAATACACTTTATCTTGATTCAATTATTTATTATACATTACATGTGTATATCAAATTATTGTACTGAAAACTCTAAATAGGTAAAATATTATATCTCAATAAAAATAATAAAACTTTAAAAAGTGTAGATCTTGAATTAAATACACACAAAAAAATCTATTGTGAATTGTCTCCATGTTGTTCCCTCTGAAAGATATTAAGTGTTACCAAGAGGTAGAGAAACAAGAGAGAGCTGTAGAGAATTAAGACCAAGTAATATTTTGCAGTGTGTATAGTGCCAAGTACACTAACATCTGACTTGCACTGTGGTACATTAATTAAATTTAGTATAATAAATGCCATAGTTATGGTAGCAGCATGTTAAAAAAACAACTCTAAAGTTGTGAATTGGAAACTTGCCTCTGCTACTTTCTAGCTGTGTGATCTTGGATAAGTCATTTATTACCCTACCTTGAGCCTTAGTTTTCCCATTTACAAATAGGGAAAATAATATTTCCCATATCTCATAGAGATATTGGGGGAATTAAAGGAGATTTAACATACAAAATGAGTTTAGAATATTGCTTGGTCATAGCAAATTTTCAATAAATGATATCTTTTTAATATTATTGAAATTAAGAAGTAGTATAACTTCAATATAATTTATACTGAGAATAATTTTCACCCTTGTCCAGGTTGGTTACCACTGTGCTCAAAGCTTTGCTAATCCTTTTTTACATGAGCATTTTATAAATTACTGACCTCCATCATTGTCCAAGTTGTCTCCACAAAGCATTTCCATGACAACATTGCAACCTGTCCCACTCCATCCCACCTGACACACACAGTGCCAACCATTTTGATCCAGGGTACATCGTCCATTTCCAAAGCAGAGCCCTGGGCAGCCATCTGAAAAGACAGCAGAGAGTAACAATCACAGAGACATCAGAATGGGATTGGCCAACGATGATGTATGTATCTGCCTACAAGGAAACACCTAATCATCTGGGCCCCATTCAGATGAGGTGTTGAATAAATGGAAGAGGAGCTTGCTTACTTGCAAAACCTTCCCAGGGAACTTGTTATCTCTTACTTTGCAGTGCTTTTCCTTAGAGAGCCAATTAAGCATTATTAATGCTAACCCCAATTCCCAACCTCTAGTTCGGACAGGATGAAAACTATGGTGGGAATAAGAAATGTTTTTTGTTTCTTTTTGAAAAACGTGTCTCCTCATATCAATCAAAATAGGAAAGATAATGCTGTATGGTCAATAAGTTGGAAAAATATAGTAGTTTCTGTGAAGAGCAACTTTCCCTGACTACTTCTAGCCTATGCTTATTTTTCCCTTGTGATGTATTGTTTCAGGGCTTAGGTATGTGGGTATACAGTTCAGACCATACCATTAACTATTTGTTCATATGGTGCCTTAGAAATGTGCTGCAATTGATTTGTATCTACTTTTAAGATTATTATTGATTTGAGTGCCAATTGGAATATTTGCTTCTCTCATGTCTCCCACAGAAGCTAGCATAATAGTATGCCTGTAACGATAATATTACATGCTCAGCAAATGTTTATGGAATTAATCCATGTCTGATTTAGACTTTTAGATATCTAGAGAGTAACTGGAAAATATATTTAATATGAAAGTGTAATGTTTAAATGGCCTTTATCCATTGATAAAGCATCAACACCAATAAAGGTCCCTCTTTAGACTTTTCTTAATTTTCTTTTTTCAAATGCCCTACTCTTTCTACCAGTAGTTCAGAGATAGGCTCTATTAAAAGGTAACTGAATGTGCCAAGTGATCAGTGGCGGATGAACAGAGACAGCAATAATAGCATATATCTTTTGGATATTTTCCCAGTAGCAATACAAGGTCAGAGACTTGGATTTTATTGGGGATAATACAGTCAAAATTCGTTTTATTTTCTGCCTTTGACAGAAAATCTCATATAAGTTTGAAGAACAAAAAATAAATTTAAAAATTTGTAGAAGTAATCCAGTGTTCTTTTCAAACAGTTTTCTATGCAATTATCAACAGACCAGAGGAAAAAAAAAAGAATCTTTAAAATAAAATGACAGATGGCTGTTGGAAAATATGAAAAGTTATATATATATATATATATATATATATATATATATATATATATATATATATATCCTCAAGTCATGGCACAGGCTGAACATACATAGACTTGAGAAAGTAATGTATCCAGATCCATTCTAATGGATATTTAATGGATAAGGAGAAATTGGGGATAATTTTGGATATATTCAACTTCTGAAGCTGAAGTGATGAAAGATACTAGCATATTTGACAGAAAATCCCTTTGTCTGTCAAAGGCAGATCCCTGCAGGGATGGATGATGGGGTACTTCTAAGGGGATAATTCTGCCCTTGTTAGGACTTTAGAGTCCTTGTATATGGATTTAAAGATATTTTGTATGCTAAAAAAGTAGTTTAGCTAACTAAACCTAGTTTACTTAATAATTACGTCTGTGTGTGTTGTACACATCCACCCACCTACCCACTCACACATCACAGACACACACAAACTCAATAAAAAGACAAAGAAAATTAGTCCTTAAAACTTCTCGTCAGAGGCCCTGATGTAGCTCAGTGGTAGAGTGCTTGTCTAGTGTGTGTGTGCCAGTGGGTTTGATTCTCAGCACCACATAAAAATAAATAAATAAAATAAAGGTCCATCAATAACTTAAAAAAAACCTTCTTGTCAGTCCATTCTATTCTATGTGAATAAGTGACTTTTAGAAGTTGGTAAAACAAATTACCTTTTAGTTCAACTATTATGGTCTGAATCTGACAATATTACTCTTATATAAAGTTGCCAAAAGCAAAAACAAACCAAATAAAACATAAAACAAACAAACAAACAAACAAACAAAAAAAAAACAAAACACCACCCTTCATTGCCCACATGCATATTTTCAGCTTAAAGTTTATTTCTGCTATAAAACTGATGAGAAAAGTCTTACCTCGCACAGCATCTAAGTAGTGTGCTAAAAAAAGGAGGGAAAAGAGTGATTGAATGAATTTCTGGGAGACCAAAACTATACAACATGTACTAATGGTTTACCATCTGTTGCCTGGGAGGAGAACAGCAAACTCTGAACTGAACTGATGAAATGCCTGCAGCTCAAAAGTTGGTACACTGGCCTGTGACGTTTGTGAATAATATTTTCTGTGGGAAAAATATTAATGGCTTTTCTGCAAGAAACTCTATTAGGCTTCCTAAAAAAGTGTCATATTTCACTAAAAGTATAAGAACTGCATTTTTACATTTCGGTAATAACTGCTGTGAAAGAGCACTAGCTTCAACTTCTTATTAGTAATATCTTTACAAGGGAATTCTGGAGTAGCCATCTTTGGTAATCATCACAATATTTAAATCCTCTTATGTGAAGGCAATAAACTTACTGTAGTGCAGGAATGTGATTACTTAAGCTGTATCTGAATCTCACCCCTCACCACCTTTTTAATGAATCTTAAATATTTTTCATAGTCACAGAAAAAGACTTACTGTACTTTTAGGAGGGTAGTAATGCAGTTTATTAAGATTATATGTTATATATATTATACATTACTTTGGCAGGTTCGAACCATTATAACAAAATACTTTCACCTAAAAATGAAAGCTAAAGTACAGTCTACTGGGGAGAAAAGCACACAAATAATGAATTATATATCTAGAAACCCCCTCCCTTGCCTTTGCTGTGTGAATTTTTTGTCTAGTCATGGAGTGCCACTGGAACACTATGACCTACTTTCCTTAGCTGAACAATGGGAATTGTACATGTCCCTCTTTCTATGCAAGAAACCTTTGTGGCAGGCATGTGTATGTGTCAAGGGCTTTATTTTTTTTTGAAAGTGTTTTATTATGGAAATCTTAATTATTATCATTGTATTTTATAACACAAATATCACAAGATAAATTATTATGTAGGCATTCCCATGCCTACTGAATGTTCTTATAGGCAGTATCCTGAAAATTCGTGAAATTGGTGACAAGGGGTGAAAGAGGGGGGATACTTCAGTACTAACTCTGTACTACCAAATAAGGATAAACAATTTGACACATATGTTCTGTTGATGATAGGTCAGGAGTGTCTTCCTCATATACATTAAAGACAGCCTCTAATGATATCAAATGGCCTCTGTTAAAGTAGTCCCATTTAATGAAATTGCCTCTAAGTGCTTTCAACCGAAACAACCTATACTTTTCAAAGGGAAAAAAATGGGCAGTGAATGTTACCTTCACAACAAAAACACTTCTCTTATTAACTAATGACACTTTACTCCAATGTATTATCTTTTCTTTGAGTATACTCATAGCACTTGAAACAGAAAATATAAGGAATAATGAGGTAATGAGTAAGAAAAATGACATAAGGAATAAGTAGAATAGTATCAACAAAATAAGAACCCTTCCAGTTCACAAAACTTGGAAACTTGTAGCCAACCCTCCACATCCTCCTCTTTTCCAACCTCAAGTTCTACTAAAATTCTGGCCACTGACTCACTAGACAGCTTTACTTCTCATTAGCCCAATTTACTTTGGTCAAAGTATGGTGGTACTTACCAATTGTGCAGTGGTCGCCCTCCCATCCAGGGCTGCACTCACATTTTCCATCTTTACATTGGCCATGTTCAGCACAGTGAGAATGACAGGAGCGTTCTTCACATGTTGGTCCTACCCAGCCTTCTTCACATTGGCAAATTCCCCTTGAGCAGACCCCATGGCTACCACACTCCATGGTACAGAGCTCTGTGGGGAATTCAAAGAACATATATTAACATATTTTATTAAATATAACATTCATTCTTTTTAAAAACATGAGAATTAATAACTATCCTAGTCCACACTTTGTTTTTAAACTAAGTGGTAATGAACACTGTATCCAAATAAAATGTCACAAAGATCCCTAGCATCTTGGTGAACATACAAGAAATTCTGTAAGAAAGGTAGTTAAGTATCCAGTACAAAATAAACCCTAACCCAAATTGATTTTGAGAATTCTATAGCATGATAATGACATTCAAGGCTTAGAAATGCAATGAATGTCCAACAAATGCCAAGGAGTTTTCCCTAAAAATTCATTAAGATGACAGATAATGTTGCAGGAATTTTATGATACTACAAGAAATCACTGGGGGAAAAAACAATAAAATAGTTCGCTAACTTCATTCAGGAAGACAACTTCAATAATTGGAAAGATAACTTTCTAATACCATGAATAATATACAAAAGGTAAAACTTCCAATGACAGTAGTCAACTGGTTTCTCTGATCATACAATCATACAAAATGACTCCTGGTGGATCAAAGTACATAGTCTTCTTATTCTGACATGTGTTCAATATTAGGCAATATAATGATGGTGTGTACTGGCTCTGCTGAAGTTCCTCCTTTATCCCCTCGACTGTTTGATGAAAAATGTTGAATATCAATAGAGAAATCAAATAAAAGCTTGCCCAAGTCTTTTCTTGATGTAAATTTACTTGTTAGATGAGAAGTCCAATACTGAAAGAATGCAATGGAGTTGGATTTAATGGCCACAAAGAACAAAAGGGTTTGCAGAAGCTAAGTTGTCTGTTTCATAGACTTCAATTCTGAAACTGTGGGTGTTTTTTTTTTTTTTTTTGGTACCAGGGATTGAACTCGAGGGCACTTGACCACTGAGCCACATCCCCAGCCCTATTTTGTATTTTATTTAGAGACAGGGTCTCACTGGGCTGCTTAGTGCCTCATTTTTGCTGACGCTGGCTTGGAACTCAAATCCTCCTGTTTCAGCCTCCTGAGCTGCTGGGATTATAGGCGTGTGCTACCATGCCCATCTCTGAAACTGGTTTTATATGTTAAGAGGTATAGAGATGCAATGATATTAATAGAATTCATAGGTAGTAGAGTACTTTTTCAATGAGTGCCAATATTTTTCTGATAAAGCTTTGGTTGTAGATATTATTATAATTTGTATCAATTTGTTCACTAAATTATTCACAAATATTTTTGAAGGTGAGGAAATAATGGGAAGACTAATAGATTTGAAATAAAGATACCTATATACCTGTTAACTCTGCTTAATAGCTATGTACCCTTGGACAACTTACCAAAATGTTTTCTTAATCTCTGCTTGTATAAGTATACAATGAAAGTAAATATATACACCTCAAAGGTAGAATGGGGATATTTGAGATATATTTTAGAGGCAGAACCATCAGGACTTCCTCAATTGTTACATATGGGTGATAAAGAAAAGGGAAAAAAAAAGTTTGTCTTAAATAAGTAAATGGATAATGCTACTATTAATGGAATGGGAAAAGCTAGGGGAGGAATAAGGGTGTAAGGCCACCCAATAAACCTTAGAATACATATAGAGAGCCAAGTAAAAATGTCAATTAATCAGTAAGATACATGATTCTGACAGGTTAGGACTGAAATATAAAATCTTTAGTCTATAGGTAGTTTTTAAAAGCATGGATCTTGTTGCTATCCCTAAAGAAAGAAAACAGAAGAGTCTCAGGAATGATCCATGAAATAATCAAAGATTTATTGAATGGATAGATTGTTATAATACATACAATTATTATTTTTCATTTAAAAATTAAAAAGATCAGGCTAAAAAAGGAACACCAAGGAAAGGAATCTGTGAAGGAGAGGGCAATGAGTGATAGGAGGAAATTCAGCAAAACTGTGGTATAACTAAACAAAGCCCAAAGAAGGCAGTATTTCAAGAAAGGAGTGGTTACATGTAATCAACAATGCTGAGAGGTCAAGTAAGACATAGGCAGGGACGGGCCCATTTGGTTTATCAATATGAAAATTGTGGATGACTATAGAAGAACTGTATCTAAGGTGGACTGGAAGAGGTGAAAGAGTGAACAGGAAGTTGTTCAGGGAATCACCAGGTTGTAAGAAAAGTCTAGACCACAGAAAAAATATATTTTAAAAAGTTCAGGCTTGGGGCTGGGACTGTGGCTCAGTGGTAGAGCACTTGCCTAGTATGTGTGAGACACTGGGTTCCATTCTTAGCACCATATATAAATAAATAAAATAAAGATCCATTGACCACTAAAAATTAATTTAAAAAAGTTCAGCCTTGGTCTAATAAGTGATAGCTTAGATAAAAATATCCTGAAACAGTCCTTAGTCCTTATATCTTAGTTCTGAATCTGATTGATAATATGGGATTATAATTTCATTTTTTGTAGTAAATCTGAGATTATAATTCTGTTCCCTAAATAGTCTCCTTCAAGACACTAAAAAAAATTGAACTGAAAGTGTCATTCTAAGATTAAAGAACTAATTGGCCAAAGCTAATCAAGTCAGAACTGACTCGAAAAAATAGAGACAGTTACAAATCTTAAGCACGAGAAACATATCATTTCTGGGTTTTGCTTGAAAATTAAAAGGAATAGATGAATAGTATCAGCAAGATGGTAGACTAGGCTATTCTCAATGTAAACTCTTTGAAAAATTAGATATAAGGGAACAATTTTCAAATCATAACTCACAAGAAAGAGAAATATTTAAGTGCCATAGGCAAAGAAGATGCTATGAGTCAAAGCACTAAGCTCATGAGTCCATTCTCTGGCACCCTTGAGGGTTATCAGACAAAATAATGACTACAGACTTGTGTATTTATGCCCACAGAGGGAAAAGAGATGCAGCTTTGGGTTCATTGAAGTTGAAGAGTCAGACTGAAACTCCTGCAGAAAGCCAGGACTCTTGAAAATCTGCAATTTCAGTGAAATGGTGACTGATAAACTCCACCCACTATCTCAGAGAGATGGAGAGGAAGCATTGATGATATGGTAAAAATGATGATAATGATAACAGCAATAAGCTTGAGAGTTAGAAAACAATGTGGGAATAAAATACCATGAAATAATAATATGTAAGTTGGAATGCCCTGAGTGAAATATTTGTAAAGTCTTGTATTGTTCAGGAGTTACATGAGATACTTTGTCAACTATGCATATGAAAACTTAAAGGTGGAATTTTCTTTCTAGTAATAGAGGACAAAGTAATTTTTACTATTCCTTCCTGATAAGAACCAGAAAATCTGTAAAAAAATATTTTAAAATCCTTTGGAAGATACTGGATTTCACAAAACAGTAAAGAATTACTGTGTCAAGTTCCAGGAGAAAAGTAAACCCAGAGTGGTGAGCCTGACATTTATGAATGCTTTTCCTGTAGACGGGTTTGTCAGTTATGGTAGAAGAAGTTAAAAAAGGCTTAGAAGCTGGGTCCAGCTTTGTCAGTCTCATGGGTGCAGAAAAAATATTTTAATAGATAATGACTAAGAAATCTCCAATATTGAAGAAAACAATACAAATATATGAAGTAAAGTTAAAGGAATATAAAAGAAAAAAGGAAAAATTTATAAATGCAGCAAAAGACTTTCTGTTTCCCTTGCTCATTAACTGAATAAACACACAAATTAGAAAAAAATATGAAATATTTGAACAACATGATTAACAGATTTGATCTAATTGACATATAAAGAACATTGCAATAAATGACTACAAAATACACATAATTTTCAAATGCACATGGGACATTTACAAATATTAACCATATGCTGGGCTCTAAACCAAATCTCAACATATTTCAAAGTATTAAAATCATATATAGGATATTTTCTGCCTACTAAGACATAAAACTTTAGTAACAAAAGATGACTATAAAATTCACATATGTTAGAAAAACAAGAATGCACTTCTGAATAAACTATGGAAACAAGTAGGAAATCATGAAAATAAGAAAACAGTTTTAAATGAATGAAATGTATCTCATATCAAAACTTCTGTAATGTAACTACATGTGTACAGGAAAATGTATAAGGTTAAAAGGAAAACCAGTGGAAAAGCAATGAACTATGCAGTCATTCTATGAAATTGTAAGAAGAACAAAAAAAATGAAAACTAAAATCTAAACTAAAAGAAGGTAGAAAAAAATAAAATAATAATTATAAGAGCTGAAAGTGGTAAAAACGAAACATACTCTAGAAAGGATAAACAAAGCTAATACTTGATTTGCTTAGACCAAAAAAATTGATTAATCCCTGTTGGGGACTGATTAGGAAGAAAATACAAAAGACCCGAATATCCAGTATCAGAAATGAAAACTATAATATTGGTACAGATATTACATTTTTTTGATAATATATTTGAAAATTCTGATGAAATGAACAATTCCCAGAAAACTCAATTTACAATGACAACAACACAAGAAAAAATGGGAACTGAATAGTTTCTTTACAGGAATAACCCACAGTGAAGGTTATTCCTGTAAAGAAAACTTCAGTCTCAGATAACTTGTAAATATGCCAAAATTTTAAGGAAGAAAAATTGCTAATCTTAAATATACTTTTCCAAAGAATAGAAAAACAGGAGATACTTCACAATGTGCTTTTATGAGGTCAGCATAACCCGAATATAAAATTTCAACAAGGAGATAATGAAAAACCCTAGACAATCCACGTGTATGAGTGCAAAAATCCTAAACAAATATTAAAACAGCAAATCAAGCATTAGATAAGAAGAAACAATATCATGATCGATTCATGTTTTTTTCCCTAGGAACAGAAGATCAGTTTAATATTTGAGAAATAAATCAATGGAATAACAAAACATATATTTGTGATAAAAACTAAGACTAAAAGGAACTTTAAATCTGGTAAAGTCTCAAGAAACCTACAGAAAATATCATATTTAATAGTGATATGTTAAAATATTTTTATATTATTGAAACTGAGAAAAGATACCTATGATCACTTCCATACAACATAATTTTAAAGGTCCTAGCCAGTGAAGTGTAAGAAAAATAAAAAAAAATATATAAAAATTGAAAAGGAATAATGTTGTAATTGTTTAAAATAGCATTATGCTTATACCCCTAAATAATCTACATAATTTTAATTCACATGAAATTTAAGAAGACATCTAGATACTAACTAGGTTAATAAATGTTTCTATATGTCAACAGCAGACAATGAAAAAGTATTAAGTACTATTTAGAACTGCATCATGATACCATGTACCTAGTAAAACATTTTTTTAAAGTATAAAATCTATACTGAAAACTATAAATCTTTAGGGCGAAATTAAGGAATAATGGATAAATGAGAAGTTATATTTATGGATTAAAAAAGCTCAATTTTGAAAGATGACAGTTTTCCCCCAATTATTATGTATATGTAATGTAATTCCAATTAATATCTCAGTACCTTTGTGTGTGTGTGTGTGTGTGTGTGTGTGTGTGTGTGTGTGAATACTGATCAACTAAAGAATAAAGTATAACAAGAAGATGTTCTGTAGTTAATAAAAAGACTAGACAGTGGGTATTGGCACATTAGCAAACAGACCAAAGAGCCACACATAAGAATACCTGATTTATGGTAAAGATGGCACTACAGACAAATAGGAAAAGACTGTTATGTAAAATTATATGGTTTTGAGGAACTGGATATCCAGTAGAAAAAAAATCATCCCTATCTCACCTTATATATGAAAGCAATTCTAAATGAATGTGGAAAACCTCAATGGACAAATATTCTAGAACCCAACATAAGAAAATAATTTCATGATCTTAGGGAGAAAGAAAATTCTAAAGAGTACTAAAAATACTGATCATCAAGGTAAGAAATAATAAATTAAACTACATCAGAATTAAGAGCTTATTAAAAGAGAAAACATGCTACAATTGGAAGAATATATTCACAGAAAACAAAACTGAAAAAGAGCTTACATTCAGAATACACAACTTCTTCAAATTAATAATTAAAAGACATATGGCCTATTGGAAAAATGAGCAACAGAACTAACCAGGCACTACATAAAAGAGGTTATCTAAATGGCCAAATACAGATGAAAAGGTGCTTAGCATAACCACATATCAGGGAAATACAAATTAAAATAATGAAATACCACTGCACATCCATAAGAATTTAGAAGACCCACAGTAATAGCAATAAGTATTGTTGACAATGAGAGGTAACAGAGAATCTCACTTACCACATGTGCTTGTCTAAATTGCTACAACCCCTTTAGTGCAAAATTTGAAATTATCTGCTGAAGTTGGTTATAAGTATACTTTGTTACTCAGTACTCCAATTTCTTAGACTTTCTCAACTAAGCAAGCAAGTGTTCATGAAAAGATGTATATAAGTACTCTTAGCAGAATTATATGTACAAAAAAATTGGAAACACCTCAAGTATCTACTAGCAAGAGAATGAACAATTAATTGTGAAACAATGACATATAAAAGTAGAAATGGATGATCTATAGCAAAATGCCATCTCAAAAAATAATGTTAGGTAAAATAAATCATACCCCAAATCAAGATTCCATTAAAAGTTACCTAAAAGCAGGCAAGTAATAGAAGCAGAGTAGTAACCTTGAGAAGGAGAGAAAGAAGATGAAAATTGGGGAAAGGAACCAAAGGGAACTTCTGAGGGTAGCATCCTGTATTTTCACTGGGGTAGTGGTTAACAGGTATTTCATACTTGGATCATTTATTGAGCTGTATACTTATGTGCTCATACTTTTTCTGTATGTGTGTTATATTTTAATAAAATGTTAAAACATTAAAAGTGACCACCCAAAGAACATCAACAGAATATATAGCCATCTAACTATAAGAAGGTGGAAATAAAGATAATTCATTCAATCAAAGAAAAGGCTGAAAGGGGGGAAGGTCAAAGAAAAAAGTAAATACTGTAAATAAGAGACACAAAAGAAGGTGGTAGGATCTAAATCCAAACACATCAGTAATCCTAGTAAATAAAAACCAATTGAATACACAATTTAAAAGAGAGAAAAATCTGAAACTGAATGAAAAAGAAAATTTAGTATGTTCTTTCTATTAAGAACAAATGTGCTAAAAACATGCAAACATAGAAAAGTTACTAATAGAAGGAAGAAGCACAATAGAAGAATAGCAACCTAGAGAAACTTGAGGTCATCATAATAAGAGAAAATAGATTTCAAGGCATAAAGCATTATTATGGATAAAGACAGCTATTATATAATGACAAAAGAAATAATTCAGCAAGAAGATGTAACAATCCAGACACTGTAAGAATATGTAGCTTAAAAATTTATAAAGCAAAACCTCACGGACTTGCAGTAAGTCATACAGATGATTTCATAATCAGTAAGAAGAAGGTAAAAAATTAGTGAGGATGTTGAAAATTTGAATAGCACACTTAAGAACTTTAATATAATAGACATATATAGAATAGGTTCAACAAATGCAAAGATACCATATCATACAGATTAAGCTGTTTTATCAAAATGAAGTAAAACTAGAAATCATAAAAAGATAATGAGAAATCCAAGAAAATTGTTTATTAACAACACACTTTAAAATAATTTGTGGGTTACAGTTAAAAATTATATTGGAAATTAGAAACTAAATAACAGTGAAAATACTACTTATAAAAACTTGTGTGATGCAGTTTAGAAAGTAACTTAGAAGAAATTTATAGCCTGAAATGTATTTAGCAGAAAACAACAATTAAAATGTAGTATGCAAAGTGCCCAATTCAAGGATTTCTGAAAAGAACTACATATAAAAAGATGAAGGAAACAATGGAAAGCAACAATAGAAGTCAACAGAATTAGAAATAATAGAAAAGATCATTGAAACCAAAATTCAGGCCTTTGACATGAATACCAAAATAGAGAAACAAGGTAGAGCAAGGAAAAAAAGAAATGAAGATACAAATAAACACAATAAATTAAAATTTAAAAATAAATGAGAAATGCTACTAACAACTTTATTCTAGGAAATCTGAAACTTTAGATGAAGTAAATATTTTTTAAGAAAACTTGTGAAGAAATAGAAAATATACATATATGTTTTATGTATAAAATATATGTTATATATAATATATATAATTTACATATATGTGTTATATATAATAAACTAATATATATATTATATATATATATATGACAGATAATGCAAATGGGTCAACTTTTTGGGTGTCTCATCAAATTTTCAGAGGATAGATATCTCCATTTAAAGTATACCAGAGAATAGGGAAAGGCAGGAGGAAGCTTCCTGGATCATCTTATGAGATTATTATACTGTAGTTCAAAAATAGGGTAAGAAAAAGAGAAAGACTTTTCAAAAAATAGAATCTCACTTATAAACATGGCTACAAAAACCTCCAATAAAATATCTGAAAATCAAGCAAATAATATACACATACTCCTTAGTATAAAAATCAAAACCAAGTAAGCACAAATTCCAAGATGGTTTAACTTTAGAAAAATCTATCAATGTAGTTTATCATTGAATTAATTCATTCTACTTTAATTAATTTCATAATAATAAAAGAAAAATTATTATCTTATATATTAAGTGCACTAAAATTTAGATACTATGTGTGATAGAATCTCCTAGCAAAATAAGACTACAAAGGAATTCAGTGAATATGATAAAGGTGATTTACCAAAATCTTATAGTAAGCATTATACTTAGTAATGAAATAATAAAGATATTCCCCTTAATATCAGAAGTACTAGAATCAACTGCTATTTCTAATTTTGTGTTATATTATTATGTTATATTATAGATTATGTTATAATATTATGTTATATTATAGATCTTTGTCAGCACAATGAGACAAAAATATAAAATGTGTAATACCCAGAGAGAGAAAGACAAAACTGAATACAAAGGTAAACTATGAAAACCGGAAAAGAGGATAAGAAGGATGCTATATACAAGATCAAAAGAAAAAGACCAACAACATGCCTATATATCTGGGACAACCAATTAGAACATGTAATTTTTTAAAAATATCCCATTCACAATAATAGCAAATCTACAAAAAAGTGTTTGACATTCTTTAAATCCAAATTTTTAAACTTTGTTCAAGAACATACACAAAGGACCAAATCAATGGAGAGATATACTGTATTGTGTTCATGATTCACAAGCCTCAATATCATTAGGGTACTAACTTTCCTCTGCTAGTTACATAAATTCAATGTAATTCCAGTTAATATTCCAACATTTTTCATAGAGTTTGCAAATCTGATTCTAATATCCATATGGAACAGAAAAGACTAAGAATACCCAAGAACATTTTGAAGTATATACATTGTGTGTATCCTAACCTAAATGTCCAACATTGGGAAAATGGATAATACATTTTAGTGTATTCATATAATAAAAAACATGCAGAAGTTAACTTGAAAAATGCAGAGACACATGCCTCTATATGAGTAAACCTTAAACACATGATAATGAGGGAAGAAACCAAATCATTCCTATAAAATTTAAATAAAAGGAGAATAATACAATACATTTCATAGGTATATGCATATTCAGACAAGCCAAAAAAATGTGTGTGAAAATTATTACACTTAGGACAGTGTTTCTTGTGCAGAAAAGGGCAGATGATGAGATCACATGACAACTACCTTGATCATTATACACTGTATAAATGTGTCAGATTACCACACTATTCCCCATAAATATGGATCATTAAAATATATATTAAGAAATAATTCATTAAATAAAGGATACATAGGGATTTTGTATTTGTTAATTTTTAAAATAAAGTAGTAGTTTTACAGCTATTCATTATTATATTTAAAATGCCTGAAATATTTAAAAATAATTTACAAAAGAAAAAAAATTAAAAATCAGTAAGAAACAACTATCTTTAGGGACTGCTTTAAAGAATAAATAAGCACAGATATGGCTTAACCTGATTCTTGGCACTCCTTAACACAAAGCCCTTCACAGATAGAAGCCACAACCACTAGTATGATTTACAGTTTCAGCACTGCCAGTATCCAGGTGGGAAGCAATATTCTCATGAGTAAGGGAATCCTAACAAATACATTACTACAAATGGAGCAGCAGATCTTAAACAATAAGCATTTCTCATTTTGAATGGCATCAACATTCCTTCAATTGTATCCAGTTTCAGAAGGAGTATCTGTACTAATTCTAAGAGGTTTTTCAATCTCAACCTTTGTATAATCAGTAGTGTGGTTGGTGTGGGGGAAAGACTATCAGAAACCAGATGCTGGCAATTGAATAATTTATAAACATGATAGAAATGATATTTTTCTCCAACATATTTTTCTCATGAATAGTTCTATTCCATGTATAATATTTTCTATCTGGTTGAAAATGCATTAACATTATAGGCCACAAAATATGACAAAAGAATCCCAAAATATAAACATTCTTCCATGAAAATATATTGGAAAAGAACATGAAAAATATAGGCAGACATTTTAAAGTTCTATTGAGATATTTCATTTTTAATAAGTTTGTTTATGCATGTCAACAATGAACAACACTTGTATAAATTGAACTAGGATACAACTGGAATACTTCTTTGTTGCATGCCAACAAAAGAACAACTTGATTAAATAGTAAATCCTTCAGAGCCTCCCTTAGAATAATTTTTCCAAGATTTACTTTTTAGAAAAAAGTTTCTAGTAAAGTAAATTATGTCACTTTTGGCACTTCAGCTGTTTCTAATGTTGGGCAACAATAATATTGGATCTCCTCAAAATTGAATCTGGTTATCTAATTCTAACATATACTTTTATGTAAAACTTTCAATACTACAATATGGCATTCTAAACAAGGAAGGGATACCTCTGATTTAAATATTTCTTAAAATTAAGATATTATTACTTATTTATTTGCCCAGCACCTAGTGGAATCAGTTGAATGACATCAGGCAGGGAGGGAAAATGGGAAATGAACAAAACTGAGAAAAGTGGAGTCCTTCTCTTTGTTAAGCTTTACTACAATTTTGTTGGGGAAACTGAAGATTTTTTCATTGTTTTATGTGGTTAATGTGGGTAATAACTGGAAAAAAAAAGTAAGGTGATACTGGTGACTATGGGCAGTACCAATCTGCTATGGTTTAGATATGTGGTTTCCCCCAAAAGCTCATGTGTGAGACAATGCAAGAAGGTTTAGAGGTGCAATGATTGAGTTTTGGGAGCCGTAACCTAACCAGTCCATTAATCCATTGATAGGAATTATCTGGGTGGTAACTATAAGCAGGTGGGGTGTAGCTAGAGGCCTTGCTTTTGAAGTATATACTTTGTCCTTGTTGAGCAGAGTTTTCTCTCTCTCTCTCTCTCTCTCCTTCCTGGTGCCATGCTCCCAACTGCTTTCCTCTGCCACATTCTTCTGCCATGATGTCCGCTGGAGCCAAGTATCTATGGACTGAGACATCTGAAACTGTGAGCCCCCAAATGAACTTTTCCTCCTTAAAATTGTTCTTGTCAGGTCTTTTGGTCAGAGCAATGAAAAAGCTGACTAAAACAACCCAAGAAGCTTAAGAGCTGACAAAGTTTTCAGTGTATCTATCAGGCACCTCAATAGAATCAAGCACTGAAGCCAAGAATAATAATATTATTAAGAACAAAAGTCTGTGTATTCTATGTTGTTTTACCAAACATTTGAATCACTTTCATTTTACTGTTTTTCATTCCCTCTATCCTTCAGCAATATATAGTCTATTAGAGAGTGGGAATATTGTAAGTTACTATCAATTTACACATGTACACACATTTGTGCACAGAGACACACATGCATATACATATGCATGTACATATGTACACTTCTTTTTGGTTCACATACCCCTTCCCTGAAAAGTAATTTGAAAAAAATATTATTTGGTGGTGAATCATATCTACTTTATTGCTCAGAGTAGTTCAATAAAACTTCTACACAATCTTTACAAGTCCCTGGATAGGACAAAGATTTAGTTCCACTGAGAGCTATATCACATTTCCTATGTGCTGTAGTTTGAATTTTTAAAAAATATTTTTAGTTGTAGATGTACACAATACCTTTATTTTATTTTATTTATTTATATATGGTGCTGAGGATCAAACCCAGTGACTCACACATGCTAGGCAAGTGCTCTACCTCTGAGCCACAACCCCAGCCTTGTAGTTTGGACCTTCAATGTCCCCCAAAGGTCTATGTGTTAAAGGGCTGACCCTCAATTTGGTGCTGATGGGAGGTGATGAAATCTTCAAGAGGTAGGGCTTACTGGGAGGTCTTTAGTTCATTGGGAATATGTCCTCCAAGAGAATCGTGGAACCCTGGTCTATTCTTTCTCTTTCTAACTCCCAGGCCATAAGGTGAGCAGCTTTGCTCCATCATATCCTGCTGTCATGATGTGCTACATCGCAACAGGCCCAAAAGCAACAGGGCAATTGATTGTTGAGAGAACTCTAAACCTGTGAGCTTAAATAAACCTTTTATTCTTTATATGTTGATTATCTCAGGTATTTGTTATAGTAAGAGAAAGCTAACATAATGTGTTTGAGGCATAACAGTATATCTCATTTGAATACAGAAAATCTATGGCATAAGCATAATACTTGCCCCTCAGCCTCAACATTACAATATATTTTTAATGGTATTTTTGAAAAACTTTAATTTTTATTTATTTATTTTTATGTAGTGCTGAGGATCAAACCCAGGTCCTCCCATGTGCTAGGCGAGCATTCTACCACTGAGCCACAACCCCAGCCCCATATTTTTAATAGTCTTAATGTTTTCTTACACAAGAACAACAATCTAACTGAAAATACAACAAAATGTCAGCTACTTCTCTTTACACAAAGAGCAGCATACAAGTAGCAGTAACAAGAACAACAACACATTCTGGCCCCACAGTTTTGAGTCTCAAATTCTTGATGGATAAGAACAGAAATTCCAAACTTACTTTTTGAAGACCAAGAACTGTAATGACTTTTAGCTTAAGGTTTCTTGGATCTTGGTTATCACATATGGCGTTTATAACGTGGCTCACTGTTTTGGTAGACATAAAAAAACCTGAAAGGCAGAAGTATCCAAGCCTGGTTCTCCATTTTTGAGTTCAATAAAATATTTAGCTGGCTTTTTCACTATGTAGAATCTTTCCTTTGGAATAAATCCTGATTTCTTGTTTGCTAAATAACATGTTCTCTTCTAACTCTACATGTCACATTTTCCTTCATTTGGTCAATCTTCTGAAACTTTGGAGGATGAGGCAAAACTTTTACTCATTCATGGCTACAGATTGTAAGACAGTGTCTCAGTTCTTTGATTGTAAACCTGACACTTTTACCTACACAATAGCATTCTCAATGCCAAAATAGAACGTTGAAATCTAGGCACTATCTCACAAATGCTTATCACTCAACTCAATAGGTTCTAGAACGTCTGGGGAAAATCATCACTCTTAAGGAGCAAATGTTAATTTTGGAAGAGCTTAATTATTTGAGGTAGGCCATGTTTTGAACTGATTGCTTAGCTAAGAGAAAATTTATTTTGGTCTATCCACAGCTTTCCAGACTTTATTGACACCATTGCTACCTATTTGTACTTTGTGACTACCGAAAAAAGCAAGCTTTTCTATGTACAACTACTAATAGAATAATTATTGCTACATCTTGGCTCACAGTGGCTATTTAAAATGTATGTCTTGATAAGCTTAAAATATACTCTTTATATATAAATTTTAGCATACTTTTTGTCATGATTTGGTATAATGTTAAAAATACAATAAGGAGAAGTTTCTCTCCCTTCCCTGACTGATATTTCATGTGTTTTTCTTTCACAAATTTCTGACATTAGCTCTCCTCTCTGCAAAATGGATTTTCATCAGTCCTCTTGAGGCACATCTAAATTTTCCTGCATGGTGTTTTTCTAAGACAATAGGTTTTCCCATTTAGCATGTAATTTCCTGACTAAGTCTTCTAAGCCCCCAAACATATCTGATGTGTACTTCAATGGAGAAGCCAAAGCTGTTTGTTGGAAGGACACTTCATGCAGACTGAAAAATTTTACTCTGAATGAAAAAGAACACAGAGAGTTGTCTCCCGGCTCCCACTATTCAATACTCTTGGTAAGGGCTCTCCATGCTTTAGAAAATGAAGTCTAAATGGAATCTATGAGAGAGACCATACTAGCAATCATCAGGTAACCTCTATCACTGTGGTAGGCTTCTGTAAGCTTAATGCAGAAGGTGAGTTCAAGGCATTCCAAAGGCAAGGAAAGCAGCTTTCTGTCAAAGGCTGCATACATATTTACAATGCTGCCATCATTGCCCAGCAGAGCATGCATCTACAATTTATTTTTACCCCTATAAATAAATATGACCAGAAAAAAAGAAATGTAAAGAACCCAGAGTCAACAAAATCCTCAGCATGATAAAGACAAAGGCATATAAATGCTCGTGTATGGCATTTGACTGTTTTACTTCGTGTCATTTAATACATTTAGTGTTTTTTTTTTAATTATTCTTTTACTCTATGGCAATCACTAAAAAGTTTGAAAGGCTATGTGGCTGGTTATTATTGCCATTTAAACTATTAGAGATATATTTTGTACATTTCCTAAAGTTGCCACACCCATTTTTCTAAGGATTAATAGTTTGATATTGCATCTAGCCTATCCACTAATATCAACATTCTAGTGATGTTATACCATAGTGTAGGAAAACTATGCATAGGTAGTATACTAATCTAGCTATATTTAGTCAAAGTTAAAATCCTTGACTAACTATTTGCCAAAGAGTATGCTACATTTTTTTACCTGAGTAGGCCACTAGAATCTTTAAATCAACACTTTTACAATCAACATTAAATCTACTCACAAACCAGTTCTTTCTCCTGATTTCACTATTTTTGTTAATACCACAAGGATATTCCTGGTTTCTAAGGCAAGAAACCTGGCATTATGCTTTCATCTTCTTTTTGCATTTATACTCATATCTTGCTAGTCTTTCAATTATTCTGTTTTCAAAATTTTTTGAAAGTGTTATTTCTCCCCGACATGTAGAGTGTGTATACTTGGTGGTTCAGAGTCTGACCTTTGGAACCTGATTTCCTGAGCTGAAATCCTATCTCAGCTTAGGTACATGACCTTGGGCAAGTCACTAAATCTCTCTGTACTTTGATTCCTATGTATAAGGAGATATAGGAAAGGCAGTGATTGGAATGAGAGCTACATTTGGTATTTACTAAGCTAAGATTCTATTCTTCTAGTTTACAGTTGTATATGGGAAATAACCATACTAGGTGCTGCTGTTATGGATATAAAAGATGGCAAGAGAGGTAGTAGAGTAAGATGGAAGTAGAGAATGGTTCTCCAACAACCATGTCCACATAAACATCAATTTGAACAGCTACTCATGCAGCAAATTACCTTCATAAGAGCTGAGGAAAACAGGCAATAAATAACAGTACTGGGTTTTAGCACAATAAGAAAAGACACAATGAAGAAAGTTGGAGGGAAAATGTTGACTGAATCATCCCTTCCCTCAACTCCAAGAAACTCAGTGCAAAGAGAAATGCCTTCTGCTTAAGGAAGGAAGAGGGAATTAAGTTCAGGCCTTAAATTTGACACCAAGTACCATGATGACCACAGTGAACCCCAGTTTTGGGTAGAGACCCAAGGTCCTTGTCCCCATGCCAGTGCCCAGAGACTGAGCCTCTGGACCCTCATTGGCCAGTTGGTCAGTGAATTACCCCCATCACCTATTGGGTAGCACACAGAACTGCACAGAGCTCTTGAACAGCTGAGAGGTAGAATGGAAAAGTGAATGTGAAGATAGTCAATTTCTGTGGAGATTTCAAAGGCCTATTATCACAAGTTACAACCTCCCAGTACTTGTAACCTACCAATAAATACGTTAGACAAATATCCTTGCTGTTTTGAGGGAAAAAAGTGTACTCCTTTGAGATTTGGTTTCCAACTTTTAAAAACACCAAGAGCCTTCTAAACTCAAAGACAAGCAACTTCTTTCCCCTCTTTGTTAGCTGTGTCCTTGGGAAATAGTTTTCCAAGTGTTTTTACATACCTCTAAGTTAACCACCCCAAGAAACCAAGGTGTCCTTTAAATTGAAATAATATGAGTACACTTCAAATTTGCTGAGAGAGTAAATCTTAAGTGCTCTCACCACATACACAAAGGTAACTGTGAGGTGATGGAATGTTAACTAACTTGATTGCAGTGATAATTTCACAATGTATCAGTATATAAAATCATCACATTATATACCTTAAATATATACAATGTTATTTGTGAATTACACTTCAATAAAGCTAGAATAAAAAAAGAAACAATTCAGAATGTAAATGATTAACTGATTTTCAGTGATGTGAAATATCCTTTTACAAAATAAAAAATATGGACTTGAAAATTATAGCATATTCACAAAAAACAAATATGTTGATCATTTATATTAGAAATGAAAATATCCCCTTGATATTTTTAATTTTATTATCTAAGTCTGGGCTGAGGTTTATTTGGTTAACTCTTACAAAAAGTAATGAAAATCAAATCTCTTATTTAGGTTTTAATATATTCAACCACATTTCAGATTTTCCTTAACAAGCTTAAATATTAAAACACCTTTTAAAAATGAGCACATAAAATAAACAAATCATCTTTATCATGAAAGCACTCTGATTTTACTTCCCCTGCATATTTAAATGATGACCCTTTTAGAATTATCCAAACCCTGTAACTGTCAAAAATCTTAACTTTCCATTTTTTAATAAAAATGATTTCCATAAAGATTAGAAATTAATCTAACCTGACTCTCAAACTTAATATAGTTTAGTGCTGGAAGCTGTAAAAATTCACCTATCTAGGTTTAATAAAGAAAGTTTTTCAATTTAAATATACATTGCATTTAATAAGCTTGCATGATAATTTCAACAATGTTCATGGGTTCTTTAAATTGCCTTCCTGCTGTGCCCAGGATACAATCCAATTTCATTTTTGAGCAACTGAGTTAAGAAAAGCTTTCAAAATCACAATGTGATTTCTGAATGACACAAGGTGAAATGATTAGAAACTAGCCAATCAGATCACTCTACTGCCTAACATAAAAGAAAAAAAAAGTTTATATTTATGTAAACCTAGAATATGTGTCTGTTTAGATACATTTGAATTTTTTGGGGGGGAGGTGTACAGGGATTGAACTCAGGGGCACTCAACCACTGAGCCACATCCCCAGCCCTGGTTTGTATTTTATTTAGAGACAGGGTCTCAGTGAGTTGCTTAGATCTTGCTTTTGCTGAGGCTGGTTTTGAACTCATGATCCTCCTGCCTCAGTGTCTTGAGCAGCTGGCATTACAGGCGTGTGCCACCACACCCAGCATATCTGAATATTTGACTGAAATATTTTTTACCCAAATATGAGGATCAGTAAATCATCCTTCTTTCCTGCCTTTAAACATTCACTTATACATCTCACAAATATTTGCTAGGTGTGTACCATGAGTTAAGCATTGTGCTAACTGGTAGAAATATAATAACAAAGAGAGATATAGCCCAAACCTTCTTGGAGCATGAAATCTACAGTATAAACACTCAAAAATATGTACATACAAACTAAAAAAAAACACTATGAAAGAACAAGGTAGAGTGAAATGGGAGATTTTAACTGGGTGACCTAGTTTAATTGGGGCATGTCAGGATTTTGACCTCTTTTAGGCATTGACATTTAAATTCAAAGCTACAGGATGAGTGGGGATGTTCTGTATGTAGTGATGAAGGAAATGCAATGGATAATATGTCTCCCACAACATAAAAGAGAGAGGTAGAATGGTATGACATGGCACTGGAGAAGGAGTCAGACGTCAGTGAATTCCATGCCTTATAGACTTTGCTAAAACTTTTGAATTTTATTGTATTAGCAATGGGAAAACATTGAACAGTCATAGAGAGTAATAAAAATATTTGTATTATCTGGGGCTGGGGATGTGGCTCAAGCGGTAGCGCGCTCGCCTGGCATGCGTGCGGCCCGGGTTCGATCCTCAGAACCACATACAAACAAAGATGTTGTGCCCGCCGATAACTAAAAATAAATAAATAAATAAATATTTAAAAAATATTTGTATTAGAGCTTTCTTTGAATATAATATAGAGAATGGTGTAAAAGGAAGAAGAGATTCAATGAGATCATTTAGTAGACTACTGTAAGAATTTACTGAAAGAAGACTACTAGCTGAAAGACAGTGGTCATTAGAGTGGAGACAAGAGCAGGGAGTGTGGGTAGAGAGAGAGAGGAACGTATATATTCAAAATATTTTTAGGAAGCAGAATTACAAGACTTTGTGATTGATTAGATGAAGTGAGTAAAGGTTATGGAGATGACATAAGTGCCATCTAGGTTTGGCAGGGGCAACTGTGTGAGAGATTATGCTCTTATTATCAATATAGAACTACTGAAGGAGAGCAGATTTTAGGGGCATGATGATGAGTTCAACTTTAGACATGTTGACCTGAGGTGTCTGTAAAAAAACTAAGTAAAAGTATGAAGTAGGTAGATGAAACATCCATGAATCTGCATTTAAGAAGAGAGGTCAGAACAAGCTACTAAAATTTTGATTCTTCAGTAAAAATGATAATTGAAGCTAAGGGATGAGTGTTGAATAAGATGAGTACAAAATGTGGCTTAAGACTGAGGAACTTTAACATTTAAAGGTCAAACAGAGGAGGAATATTCAGCAGAGTGAGAGGGATTTCCCCCAGATATAAGAGGAAAATCAAGAGAATGTACCATCATAGAAACCAATGGAAGAGAGTTTTCCATAAATATGAAGCAGTTACTTTCTAAGATGCTACTGGAAGTCAAGTAAGATGAAGATCAAAAATGTTCATTTTATTTAGTAAAATAGTGATCACTGGTAACTTAGTGACCGTTGTTTTAGTGAAGTGATGGGGATAAAAGGTAGAATGAAATAAATTGACAAATGACTGTAACAAGTATATTTAGGACAATGGGATCCAGGTTTCACACTGTTAGAAAAGAATGTTACAAATATGATAAAGAACAGCATAAGGATTGACCTCGTGATGTTGAATTGAAATTTGAGTAACCATGGTGAGTCATGGTTTTCAACAGATATATATATATATATATATATATATATATATATATATAAATTAGTATGATCTGCATGCAAATATACATTCATATTTCCTATCTCTGTTCACCATGAGGCCTGGAAATAGCAGCATCCCAATAGCAAAATAAATACTTATACCCCAAACTTGGCTTCTAAATACCATTCTACCAAAAAGAATAAGGCTCTTTGTGAAAATGCCTGATTCCAGGGACATGGCAGAGAAATGACAAGATGAAATTGGAGCATCTTCTTGTGGTAGAAGGTAAGGAAGTGCTCAAAGAATGATGAAGACATGTGAAAAAGGGGCAAAAAAACGCCATGAAGGAGTGGTCACAGGCCAAAACAAAACAACATGAACATCAAAATAAACAGGGAGAAAAATATGATCTATTGAACAATATGAGAAACCATGAGATCACACAGGTATAAATAAATGAATGAATAAATTGGCAGTTTAATGAGTAATTGAACATTTACAGAGTTTCAAAGTTTCTCCTTCAAAACACTTGTTAATTATAAATGGAAAGGAGGAGAGTATAGGGGAGAAGTCTGGCAAATACCATCTTAATTAAACAATCAAAGTTAACATCATTGGTAGTAGGACAAATCAATAATGGGCAGTATCTGAGAGGGTCAAATGAGAAGAATACAGTATTGAATGATATTCTTGCCAACGATGCATATCCTGAATCTAATTAGGAGGAAACATTAGAAAACCTCAATTTGAAGGCATTCTATAAAATAACTGATGTACAACCTTTAAGAGTGCCATTCATGATAGTTAAAGAAATATTGGGGCAATATTTTATTTTTATTTATTTATTATTTTTTTAATTTTTTATTGTGGGTTGTTCAAAACATTACAAATTTCTTGACATATCATATTCCACACTTTGATTCAAGTGGGTTATGAACTCCCACCTTCACCCCATACCCAGATTGCAGAATCACATCAGTTACACATCCATTGATTTACAAATTGCCATACTAGTGTCTGTTGTGCTTCGCTGCCTTTCCCGTCCTCCACCCTCCCCCCTCCCCACCTCTCCCCTCCCCTCCCCTCCTCTCTCTCTACCTCCTCCACTGTATAACCCTGAGGGTCTCCTTCCATTACCATGCAATTTCCCTTCTCTCTCCCTTTCCCTCTCACCTCTCATCCCTGTTAAATGTTAATCTTCTTCTCCTGCTCTTCGTCCCTACTCTGTTCTTAGTTACTCTCCTTATATCAAAGAAGACATTTGGCATTTGTTTTTTAGGGATTGGCTAGCTTCACTTAGCATAATCTGCTCTAATGCCATCCATTTCCCTGTAAATTCTATGATTTTGTCATTTTTTAATGCAGAGTAATACTCCATTGTGTATAAATGCCACATTTTTTTTATCCATTCGTCTATTGAAGGGCATCTAGGTTGGTTCCACAGTCTTGCTATTGTGAACTGTGCTGCTATGAACATCGATGTAGCAGTGTCCCTGTAGCATGCCCTTTTTAGGTCTTTAGGGAATAGACCAAGAAGGGGAATAGCTGGGTCAAATGGTGGCTCCATTCCCAACTTTCCAAGAAATCTCCATACTGCTTTCCAAATTGGCTGCACCGATCTGCAATCCCACCAGCAATGTACAAGTGTACCCTTTTCCCCACATCCTCGCCAGCACTTGTTGTTGTTTGACTTCTTAATGGCTGCCAATCTTACTGGAGTGAGATGGTATCTTAGGGTGGTTTTGATTTGCATTTCTCTGACAGCTAGAGATGTTGAGCATTTTTTCATGTACTTGTTGATTGACTGTATGTCCTCCTCTGAGAAGTGTCTGTTCAGGTCCTTGGCCCATTTGTTGATTGGGTTGTTTGTTCTCTTATTGTCTAATTTTTTGAGCTCTTTGTATACTCTGGATATTAGGGCTCTATCTGAAGTGTGAGGAGTAAAGATTTGTTCCCAGGGTGTAGGCTCCCTATTTACCTCTCTTATTGTTTCTTTTGCTGAGAAAAAACTTTTTAGTTTGATTAAGTCCCATTTGTTGATTCTAGTTATTAACTTTTGTGCTATGGGTGTCCTATTGAGGAATTTGGAGCCCGACCCCACCGACTGTAGATCGTAGCCAACTTTTTCTTCTATCAGACGGCGCGTCTCTGATTTGATATCAAGCTCCTTGATCCATTTTGAATTCACTTTTGTGCATGGCGAGAGAAAGGGATTCAGTTTCATTTTGTTGCATATGGATTTCCAGTTTTCCCAGCACCATTTGTTGAAGATGCTATCCTTCCTCCATTGCATGTTTTTAGCCCCTTTATCAAATATAAGAAAGTTGTAGTTTTGTGGATTGGTTTCTGTGTCCTCTATTCTGTACCATTGGTCCACCCGTCTGTTTTGGTACCAGTACCATGCTGTTTTTGTTACTATTGCTCTGTAGTATAGTTTGAAGTCTGGTATCGCTATACCGCCTGATTCACACTTCCTGCTTAGCATTGTTTTTGCTATTCTGGGTCTTTTATTTTTCCATATGAATTTCATGATTGCTTTCTCTATTTCTACAAGAAATGCCGTTGGGATTTTGATTGGCATTGCATTAAACCTATAGAGAACTTTTGGTAATATCGCCATTTTGATGATGTTAGTTCTGCCTATCCATGAACAGGGTATATTTTTCCATCTTCTAAGATCTTCTCCTATTTCTCTCTTTAGGGTTCTGTAGTTTTCATTGTATAAGTCTTTCACCTTTTTTGTTAGGTTGATTCCCAAGTATTTTATTTTTTTTGAAGATATTTTGAATGGAGTGGTTGTCCTCATTTCCATTTCAGAGGATTTGTCGCTGATATACAGGAATGCCTTTGATTTATGCGTGTTGATTTTATATCCTGCCACTTTGCTGAATTCATTTATTAGCTCTAATAGTTTCTTTGTAGAGCCTTTTGGGTCTGCTAGGTATAGAATCATATCATCTGCAAATAGTGATAATTTAAGTTCTTCTTTTCCTATTTTTATGCCTTTAATTTCTTTCGTCTGTCTAATTGCTCTGGCCAATGTTTCGAGAACTATGTTGAACAGAAGTGGAGAGAGAGGGCATCCCTGTCTTGTTCCAGATTTTAGAGGGAATGCCTTCAGTTTTTCTCCATTCAGAATGATGCTAGCCTGAGGCTTAGCATAGATTGCTTTTACAATATTGAGGTATGTTCCTGTTATCCCTAGTTTTTCTAGAGCTTTGAACATAAAGGGATGCTGTACTTTGTCGAATGCTTTTTCCGCATCTATCGAGATGATCATATGGTTCTTATTTTTAAGTCTATTGATGTGGTGAATAACATTTATTGATTTCCGTATATTGAACCAGCCTTGCATCCCAGGGATGAATCCTACTTGATCATGGTGTACAATTTTTTTGATATGTTTTTGTATCCGATTCGCCAGAATTTTATTGAGGATTTTTGCATCTAGGTTCATTAGAGATATTGGTCTGTAGTTTTCTTTCTTTGAAGTGTCTTTGTCTGGTTTAGGTATCAGGGTGATGTTGGCCTCATAGAATGAATTTGGAAGTTCTCCCTCCTTTTCTATTTCCTGAAGTAGCTTGAAAAGTATTGGTATTAGTTCTTCTTTAAAGGTTTTGTAAAATTCTGCTGTATACCCATCTGGACCTGGGCTTTTCTTAGTTGGTAGTCTTTTGATGGTTTCTTCTATTTCCTCAATTGATATTAGTCTGTTTAGGTTTTCTATATCCTCCTGACTCAATCTGGGCAGATCATATGACTTAAGAAATTTATCTATGCCTTCACTATCTTCTAATTTGTTGGAGTATAAGGATTCAAAATAGTTTTTGATTATCTTCTGTATTTCTGAAGTGTCTGTTGTGATATTGCCTTTTTCATCCCGTATGCTAGTAATTTGAGTTCTCTCTCTTCTTCTCTTCGCTAGCATGGCTAAGGGTCTGTCGATTTTGTTTATTTTTTCAAAGAACCAACTTTTAGTTTTGTCAATTTTTTCAATTGTTTCTTTTGTTTCAATTTCATTAATTTCAGCTCTGATTTTAATTATTTCTTGCCTTCTACTTCTTTTGCTGTTGTTTTGCTCTTCTTTTTCTAGGATTTTGAGATGAAGTATGAGGTCATTTATTTGTTGTTTTTTTCTTTTTTTAAGGAATGAACTCCAAGCAATGAATTTTCCTCTTAGAACTGCTTTCAATGTGTCCCATAGATTCCGATATGTTGTGTCTGTGTTTTCATTAATCTCTAAGAATTTTTTAATTTCCTCCTTGATGTCTTCTATAACCCATTGATCATTCAGTAACCTATTGTTCATTCTCCAAGTAATGTATGCTTTTTCCTTCCTTCTTTTATCGTTGATTTTCAGTTTCATTCCATTATGATCAGATAAGATGCATGGTATTATCTCTACTCCTTTATATTGTCTAAGAGTTGCCCTGTAACATAATATATTATCTATTTTTGAGAAGGATCCATGTGCTGCTGAGAAAAAAGTGTAACTGCTTGATGTTGGGTGGTATACTCTATATATGTCAATTAGGTCTAGGTTATTAATAGTGTTATTGAGTTCTATAGTTTCCTTATTCAACTTTTGTTTGGAAGATCTGTCCAGTGGCGAGAGAGGTGTGTTGAAGTCTCCCATGATTATGGTATGGTGGTCTATTAGACTCTTGAACTTGAGAAGAGTTTGTTTGACGAACACAGCTGCACCATTGTTTGGGGCATAAATATTTATGATTGTTATGTCTTGTTGTTGTATGGTTCCCTTAAGCAGTATGTAGTGTCCCTCTTTATCTCTTTTGATTAACTTTGGCTTGAAATCTATTTTATTTGATATGAGTATGGACACTCCTGCTTGTTTCCGAAGTCCATATGAGTGATATGATTTTTCCCAACCTTTCACCTTCAGCCTATGTATGTCTTTTCCTATCAAATGCGTCTCCTGTAGGCAGCATATTGTTGGGTCTTGTTTTGTGATCCATTCTACTAGCCTGTGTCTCTTAATTGGTGAGTTTAAGCCATTAACATTTAGGGTTATTATTGAGATATGTGTTGTTCTTCCAGCCATATTTGTTTATTTCTGTTACTAAACATGGTTTGTTTTCCTCTTTGATTATTCCCCCCCCCCCTTTACTGTCCTACCTCCCACTGTTGGTTTTCATTGTTATTTTCCATTTCCTCTTCCTGTAATGCTTTGGCGAAGATGTTTTGAAGAGATGGTTTTCTAGCTGCGAATTCTTTAAACTTTTGTTTATCGTGGAAGGTTTTAATTTCATCTTCCATCCTGAAGCTTAATTTCGCTGGATACACAATTCTTGGTTGGAACCCATTTTCTTTCAGTGTTTGAAATATGTTATTCCAGGATCTTCGAGCTTTCAGAGTCTGTGTTGAGAGATCAGCTGTTATTCTGATTGGCTTACCCCTAAATGTAATCTGCTTCCTTTCTCTTGTAGCTTTTAAAATTCTCTCCTTATTCTGTATGTTGGGCATCTTCATTATAATGTGTCTAGGTGTGGATCTCTTATGATTTTGCACATTCGGCGTCCTGTAGGCTTCTAGGATTTGGGATTCTGTCTCAGTCTTCAAGTCTGGGAAGTTTTCTTGTATTATTTCATTGAATAGACTTCTCATTCCTTTGGTTTGGAGCTCTGTACCTTCCTGTATCCCAATGACTCTTAAGTTTGGTCTCTTAATGTTATCCCATATTTCTTGGATGTTCTGCTCATGGTTCCTTAACAGTCTTGCTGAGCTGTCTATGTTCTTTTCCAGTTGAAATACTTTGTCTTCATTGTCTGATGTTCTATCTTCTAAGTGTTCTACTCTGCTGGTAGTATTCTCCATTGAGTTTTTAAGTTGGTTTATTGCTTCCTGCATTTCTAGGATTTCTGTTTGTTTGTTTTTTATAACCTCTATCTCCCTGTATAGTTGATCCTTTGCTTCCTGGATTTGTTTGCGTAATTCGTTGTCGAAGTGATCTTTCATTGTCTGATTTTGCTGTTTAATGTCTTCCTTGATACTCCAGATCATTTGAAGCATGTATATCCTGAATTCTTTATCTGACATTCCATCTGCTGCAGCTGTTACCTCTTCTAAAGTTGCGTTGACCTGCATTGCTTGTGGTCCTTTCTTTCCTTGTCTTTTCATACTGCTTGCGAATCTTTCCTGCAGGTGCGGGCGGCGGCTCTGCTCTCTCCTTATTCCAATTGGGGTTTCGTGGCTACCACGCCGGCAGGTCACTGGGCCTGTTCTGGGAGCTGGCGGCGGCTCTGTTCTGCCCCTGCTCCGATTGGGGTGACGAGTGTACCACGCCGGCAGGCCACCGGGCCTGATCCGCCGGTCGGTTGCAGGTTTGCCTACCCTGCAGGCGTGGGAGGCGGCTCTACTCTGCCCCTACTCCAAATGGGGTGACGTGTCTGTCGTACCGGCAGGCCACTGGGCCTGTCCCGCTGGTTGGTCGCAGATCTGCCCACTTTTCGGGCACGGGTGGAGGCTCTGCTCTGCCCCTACTCCAATTGGGGTGTCGTGACTACCCCGCCTGCAGTACGCTGGGCCTGTTCCTGGCACGGGCGGCGACTCTGCTCTGCCACTAGTCCAATTAGGGTGGTGTTTGTACCATGCCGGCAGGCTCCTGGGCCTGATCTGCCGGTCTGTTGTAGGTCTGCCTACCTTGGAGGCACGGGCGGCGGATCTGCCCTGCCCCTCCTACCACGCCTGCGGACCCCTGGGCCTGATCTGCAGGTTGATCACTGGTCTGCTCGCCCTGCGGACACGGTTGGCGGTTCCGCTCCGCCCCCACTCCAATTGGGGTCACGTGACCACCACCCCGGCAGGGCCTGATCCGGGCGTGGCAGAAGGATCTGCTCTGCCCCTACTCCAGTTGGGGTGATGTGTGTACCACACTGGCAAGCCACTGGGCCTGACCCGCCAGGCTGTCACAGGTCTGTTTACCTTGCCCGCGCGAACGGCGGCTCTGCCCTGCCCCACCTACCACGCCCATGTACCACTGGGTCGTGGGTCTGCCCACCTTGCGGGTGCGGGTGGCGGCTCCGCTCCGCCCCCTCTCCAATTGGGGTCACGCGGTCACTACGCTGGCGAGTCGCTGGGCCTGCTCTGGGCGCTGGCGGCGGCCTGGCTCCTCCCCTCTGGCTCGAGGACAAATTGAGGAGACTCGGGTGACTGTGCCTCACCCCCCCTACCAGGAGACCAACTGCTTATGTCACCGCTGGTATTGATGAAGTTCTCTCCTCCGCCGCTTTCTGCTGACATCAGATCTCTGCCATGTTGGTATCCTATGCGAATGGCAGCATTTCGTTCCCCTTGCCAGGCAACCAAAGCAACGGGTGAGTCCTGACCAGCCCTCAGCAGGACCCGGACCGAGAAGCAATTTCCGCGGGCTCCTAGCCCCGGGCCAGGGAAGTTCCGGGAGCCGGAACTCGGCCGCTCCGTGCTCTGTGTAAGCTCCTATAAGTGTAAGCTCCAAGAAGCAGTCCCGCGGGCTCAGTTCCGGGAGCCGGAATTCGGCTGCTTAGTGCTTGGTGTATGCTTTGATAGGTGCAGGGTCCAAGAAGCAGCCTCTGCAGGCTCCGCAGCCCTGGGCCAGGGCGGTTCCGGGTCGGTTCCGGGAGCCGGAACTCGGCCGCTCCGTGCTCTGTGTAAGCTCCTATAAGTGTAAGCTCCAAGAAGCAGTCCCGCGGGCTCAGTTCCGGGAGCCGGAATTCGGCTGCTTAGTGCTTGGTGTATGCTTTGATAGGTGCAGGGTCCAAGAAGCAGCCTCTGCAGGCTCCGCAGCCCTGGGCCAGGGCGGTTCCGGGTCGGTTCCGGGAGCCGGAACTCGGCCGCTCCGTGCTCTGTGTAAGCTCCTATAAGTGTAAGCTCCAAGAAGCAGTCCCGCGGGCTCAGTTCCGGGAGCCGGAATTCGGCTACTTAGTGCTTGGTGTATGCTCTGATAGGCGCAGGGTCCAAGAAGCAGCCTCCGCAGGCTCCGCAGCCCTAGGCCAGGGCGGTTCCGGGACGGTTCCGGGAGCCGGAACTCGGCCGCCCCGCGCTCGGTGTTCGCTCCGATAGGATCAGGTTCTAAGAAGCACCCAGGCGCTGAACCCTAGCAATCTGTCTGCAAGCCGCAGGCGAATTGCAGCCTGAAATTACCTGATCTATGACTGAATGAGCTGCGGTCAGTCGAAAACAGGGGTGGTGACGTCAGTTTACCAACATGGTGGCTGCTGGCCTCCTCTGTGGTCTGACCGGTGTGGAGAACCGAGATGGACCGCTTCCTTCCCCCGTCTCGAACCCAGAATTCAGCCCTGAGTACGGTGCTTGCGCGGCTGGCAGAAACTGCAGCGCTGTAACCCTGCGTCTCTATCCCAGTGCGCTCTGCAGACTTTAGCCGCGGGGCGATTTGCTGAATAAGCAGTGTTACCCTCCGTGCAACAAACCTCTCGCGTTTGAGTCCCCGTAGCCGATCCTCGTGCGATGGAAATCCTTCCTCCAGGTTCCGGAGCACCCCACTATTGCTGGAAATTCCTAACAAAATATCCTTTAGCCGTCCTGACTTGTCATACTCCCACCCAGTGAAGCAGCACACGGGGACAATGCACTCCCCTCGCCGCCATCTTCCTTCCCCCTATTTTTTTTTTTTAATTGGTTGTTCAAAACATTACAAAGCTCATGACATATCAGGGGCAATATTTTAAACTGAAGAAGACTAGAGGGACATGACAACTAAAATGCAACACTTGGTTTTGAATCAGATTGTTTTGCTATGAAGGGCATTACTGAAATCATCAGAAAAACATGAAGTCTGAGTATTAGATGGTAGTAATGTATATATGATACTTCCCTGATTTTGAAAATATATTATGATTATGCAGAATAATGTCCTTATTTCTAGGAGATACACAGCTAGTGGGACCATAACTTTTTATTAAATGCTACAGGAAAAAAAATCTTTATACTCATACTTTTCAGTAAGCTTGTAATTGTAAGGTAAGTAAGTAAAAAAAGAGAAGAAGTTGAAGCATTAAAGGGAGGCAAGATATAATTAGGTGACTAGAGGTGAATGTAGGATTAAAACAGGCATTTTTTTTTTTTAAGTGGGAGAGACAAGGTCATGTTTAAAAGCCCTTGAGAAAGATCTAGTAGAAACTGGGAGGATTAAACTTTACATGTGAGAGAAAGTGGGACAATGGTGTGATCCAGAGCATGGGAGGAGGGACTGACTTTTAAGAGAATACTTGCTGCATTATAACCAAAGGAAGAAAGAAAGAAAGTCTGGGTGCAGACACAATATGGTTATGACAGGAAACTGAGGGAATTCTCATGTATAATCATACAATACATGATAATTGATGGATAGGTATTCATTAAGAATGAATAGATAGGTAATGTTGGAAGTTTGAGAAAAATATACAAGTTCCGAAAAAGTAATTGTGAGGATCATAGAATGAGGTAATTCGAGGAATATAGTAATATTGCTGGCTAGTGTTAATGGCCCAGTTGAGACTACTGACTTTCATGATTAGAATGAGTATCTCCCAATGGCTCGTGTTAAAGGCTTGGTTCACAGCCCATAGTGTTGTTGGGAGATGGAGGAATGCTTAAGAGGTGGGCCCTAATTGGAAGTTTTCTAGTCATATAGGAGTATATATTTGAAGGGGATATTGGGACCCTGGCCTCTTCTCTTCTGTACTTGAGATGAAAGGCTCTTTTCTGTCACAAGCTCCCACCATGGTATACTCACCACAGGCCTAGAAGCAATGGGACCAACTGACCATGGACTGAAATCTACAAAACTATGAGCCAAATTAAACCTTTCCTCTTTTTAGGTTAATTATCTCAGATATTTTATCATAGTAATGTAGAGTTAACTAACTCAGTTACCATGAAGTTTTATTGGTACCCATGAATCCAAACTGTATTTTTCTCCAATAGAGCTTTGTTGCTGGGTATAGGCAAGGATAAGGTTTAGAGTAGATATTATTCATTGTTTGAGTTTTGCCAGGGAGACCCAGTGGGTCAAGGCATTTTAGGGCATTTGCAAGATAAATTAAAACAATAGACTATTTGTGTTAGAATGTTAGAAATACATTTTTCTACATTCTCTCTTAAAGGAATGCATATATGTGTGTGTGTGCATATACATGTGTGTATACATAAATATATATACACATATGTGTGTGTGTATATATATACATATATATATAAATATATATACACATATGTGTGTATATATACATATATATGTATATATATGCATATATATATATACATATATATATATATGTGTGTGTGTGTGTGTGTGTGTATGTATATATGTCCTGAGACTATTTACTGATAGAAAAAACACCAAAACTAAAGCTTAGTAAAATTCTAAGGTGTCAGAATAAATCCAAAATTGAATATTCTCCACATTGAAAATCTCACCCTTCCCAATAAATAACAATAATAGTTTCTAGTTTCCTTATCATTTTGAATCATTAATTAGAACTTTGAAGTTCTGGCACATATTAGCGATTTCAGGATGAGACAGTCCTATCTGTTCATTGGCATGAGAACTGGGTTAAAGACAAAAATTCTAGAGTCAGATTATAGTTAGTCCACTGTGCCTGAAATACCAACAAGATATTATCCCATCACAATGCAGATACTTGCATGGCTACATGATCAGTTTCATTTTTCAATTGGTGTTCTGAAGAAGACTTAACTGAATTTTCTGTTGTCAAAAAATGAAGTTCAAAAATATTGACAAGTCTACTTAAATGAATCTTTAGTCAGTGTGTCAGCTTTTTCAAAAATTTTCATGATAATATCTACATTATTTTTCTTACCAGATTTCTGGGAGAATGAGCTAATGAAGCATCACTAAAATTTATGATAAGATAATTGGGAAGTTGAAGAAAAAATGTAAGTTTAGAGTTTGAGGCACCACTCATGGTGAGTTAAGAGTTGGTTGGGGTGGCAGTTGGGGGTCTTATATAGAATAAGACAAGGGAGAAGAACAAGGAGTGATGAGCCACATGGGGAAGGCTAGGAACCTAGAGGGAGGTAACAAGCCACTGAAGATGAACTTGCTATTTTCACAATTTTGATGATATTTGGTTCCTGATATGGTAAAATCTGATATAAAATGATATAAATCTTTTCCAGGATGTATCAATTTAAGAGATGATGAAGAAAGAGGAAATGAAACTAAAGATGTCTTGCCAAATGTTAATGGGTTGAACAATATGTCTGTGTCATAACCCCTGGAACCCATGCATGACACCCTATTTTGAAAAATGGTCTTTGCAGATGTGATAAAGAATCTTGAGATCATGTTGGATTAACCTAGTAGACACTAAATCCAATGTCCAGTGTTCTTATAAGAGACAGAAAAGGAGAATAGAAGTAGAGAAAGTCATATGAAGACAGAGGCAGAAATTGGAGTCACATAGTTAATTACAAGCCAAGGAATACTAACAGCTACCAGAAGGTGGAGGAGTCAAGTAAGGTTTTTTTCCCCTAAGCCTCCAGAGGGTCTGCTGATACCTTGATTTCATACTTTTCAGGTTCAGAACTGTGAATGAGTATATTTCTGTGGTTTTGATCCACTCAATTTGGGGTAATTTGTTATGGTAGCCATAGAAAACTGACATACTGAACACGTCATTTAAACATGTTCTACTGTAGCTACGAAAAACACAGTACAGGGGCTGGGGATGTGGCTCAAGCGGTAGCTCGCTCGCCTGGCATGCGTGCGGCCCGGGTTCGATCCTCAGCACCACACACAAACAAAGATGTTGTGTCCGCCGAGAACTAAAAAATAAATATTAAAATTCTCTCTCTCTCTCTCTCTCAAAAAAAAAAAAAAAAAGAAAAACATAGTATATTCTGAATCTTCAGGTCTTTTCAAACGATGCAATAAGAATAGTACTAGACACTGCTTACATTTATTGAGAATTTTATTTTATTTTATTTTTTTAAAGAAAAAACACACATTTATTAATGGGCTGGGGAAAGAATCACAGCATGGGAGTCATATACAAAGTATGAGACTCAAAGAAGAACTATACAGTTAAAGCTTATATATTCTTCTTCATGGGGGTAGTTAGATTTTGAGGGATCTTAAATGATTATTAGGGAAATGAATAGACCCAGAGACAGAAATTAACTTATATATACAGGGATTCTCTTTGGAATTTGAATGATCCCAAAAGACTGACAAAATATAATGCTAGAAGGGATTTGTAATGCCTGTCCAGATATGGTTACAGTCCTCAGTCTTCTGAGATAGATAATATGACTTCCAGTTGGAGATGGAAGGCAATCATTCTCCCTTTTGTGAACCTAATATTAATGTAGATAAAAGAATTACAGAGACAGCCTCTTTCTGTGCTTGGGGGGAGAGAAACAAGACAAGGTTAGAGGGACCTTGAATCTGAGGCAGTATCTAAGTCCTCTTAAATATATAAAAGTCCCAATTCGGGGGAGAATTTTAGATACTATGTATTATATAATATAATGTAAATGATTTTTTTCAGGGATTTAAAGCCACACAGCATAGCTCTACAGCCCATATTTTG
The DNA here is from genome assembly GCF_047511675.1 of Marmota flaviventris. Lineage (NCBI taxonomy): Eukaryota > Metazoa > Chordata > Mammalia > Rodentia > Sciuridae > Marmota > Marmota flaviventris. The sequence continues at coordinate 107,420,220 of NC_092518.1, forward strand.
AACCTCTATGCTGGAATGCTTTCAAGAGTAGTTTGGATATGTACAGTAGTCGGTAAAAGCTTATGGACTAGATAAATCTGAATAGATAGACAATAAATGGAATTTTGTTTGCAAGTTCAATCAAATTCAAATTCAGACAGTTCATTCCTATACAATAAATACAAGTGTGTATCACAGCAAAATGAAAGCTTTTCAAGACACTTCTTGTCATTTACTTTGAGTGACCAGAGTTGACTACAAGAATAATAACATCTATAATAGCAAAGTTAACTCAGCCAGCATTACCTTGATATGTAATTCTATTAAAAAGCAAAATGTTTCTTTCATATATTTAAGCTATTTTCTTTATAATATATGCAAAGAGTATTTTAATGAAATCATTACACCTTGTGAAGGAGTTGTTTCTTTTTTATCACAATAACATTTCACCCTTTAATTTGACCATAGGCTTTCTTTCTTCTCACACCTTTGTACTAACTCTTGTTGTAAATTTAGTTATTCTACATAAATTAATCAGTATAATGGAAAAAAGACCTAGCAATAATGGAGCAATCTTAAAATGAGTAGCTACTCTGCTAAAATAAAGGTTCTCTGCTCTGCCTTGACATTTGAATTAGTCAGCTGTAATAGGAAACCCTTCCACCAAGATACCTTTCACTCTATTGGCATTATTTCTTCATATTTTTATTTTAGAAGCTATCAATGATATAAAAGAGTATTACAGTGTTGCAGGTTCTCATATTTTAAATATCTATGTATGTTTGAGATGTCTTAAAATGTTTTCTTCAAATAGAAATTGCATTATTTTTTCCCCAAAACTTTCATTCCTTTAGGGGATAGAGTCATTTACTTTTCTTAAACCAAAATGCCCAGAATGATCAGTTTGAAGCTGTTAGGGACAGCTTCTCATCTGCAGATACAAAGTCATTGATGTGTGAGGTAGAATCAACAGACCTAACTAGGAGTCCCAGATGGGCTAATTATTAGCCATGTGAACCTGGATGTATTGTTTAGTTTCTCTGAGTCTGTGTCTTCATTTGCAAAATGAGGATGCTATCACCCTTCCTAACTTACAGATGTGCTGAAAATAGAGTGTAAATGTGTGAGAATGCTTTCAAAACTCAAGCAGTAAACCAAAGTGATCATTACTATAGGAAAGCATGAGCTTTCATAGAGACATGAATTTGAATCCTCCATCTGCCACCAATAGCTGAGTGGACTTGGGTAAATGCTTTAAGATTAGCATTTCAATTTGTCAGATAACTGTTTCTTGAACTATCAAATGAGCTACCTATTTGGAAGGGTTGTTTTTAATAGATGACATTTATCTAAATTTTTAGTACCTTGACTGGCACAAATTATTTCCTTCCTCTAATGCCCTTTCTATTTCTGAAGAATATCTCTAGGTTTAGGGAAAATATGGTATTCCATTTAGGACCAATGTTAAGTTTCCCTTACATGGACCTCTTCAAAAAAAGCCCCGAAGACAAAGCACCAGGGACTGCTGTAAAGTCAAAGCGTCAGGTTCCAAATTTTCTAAGAAAAATCAATTTGAGTTCAACCAAAAAGGAGGCTGCATTTCAGAAAACTGGCCTTTAATATCTAGAATACAAGTTTTCAAAGTGTTCTCTAAAGTTCAATACCACTTTCACCATACTAGATGGGCTTTTCTTTCAGTAATGATAATAAAAGGTATGAATTTTACTACTTTTGACTAGGTGGCTTTACTTCATGTGTATAAGAACAGTTTTGTCCTTCCTAGGTCCAGCAGAAAGTTTTACCTTAAAAAATCACACATAAAATACTTTTTTTTCTCCTTTGGTCTATTCCCTCAAATAACTCCAGGTATGATCTATAGGACCTCCTGTTATATATGGAGTCAAGGGGCAAGAGAATTGTTGGCGAGCTTTGGGAGCAAATTCTATTTTCTAATCTCCAGTTATCTTTTCCTAATATTGAAAGCACAGCTAGCTAACATTTACAAATACCCTTCTGGTTTTGCTCTGCCAATTTCATCTTCAGTAATGTTTGCTTTTTCAGTGTTGTCTGTCAGTATTTTCAGTTTCTGAGGACTGATGTCACTTGTCCAGTAACCTAACAATGATTATAAACTTTATTTTTCATAATGAAACATTATTAATCCTTGGGGTATTTACTGCACTACAATGCATTGGATAATATGGAACATGATCTACTATTCCACTGGAATGCCAATGTCATGCATCATTAATAAATGCAAAGTTACCATTAAGTGTGAAGCTTTTAATTAAAATACATTTGTCATCATAAATCAAACCAGGCTGACTTTTTATCATCTTGTGTTTTTTTTCCTAGCTTGAAAAGTTGAATTCTTACTGTAGCAGTGTATATTAAAGCTTGAACTTTGCAAACTACTCAAAATGATTTTTGGTATCAAAATGACAATTTGATTTCTCCAAGCTTTCTAAAAGGAACAATGTGATCATTTTTCTTCTTAAAAAATTATTGCTATGGCACTTTCACTAAAAGATTATATGTTGTTAATCTAAACCTTGCATATTTGAATTATACAGGGTTTTGCCAAGAATGGCCCACAGAATGTCTGCTGGTAATTCAGTTAAAAATGTAGATTCTTGGGCCTCACCCCAAAACTACTGAAGGAAATGTAAGAGTGAATTTTCTTTTTAACAATAATCTATGTCATTTTCATGTATTTCTAAAATTTTAGAATCACTGATTTGATTCAGGGAAAGCAGGCATTTTTTCATTTCTCGTTTCTTTGCCTAAGAATCTTTATTATTGTTTCAATCTGAATACTTTCCAGTAAACTTATGCTGTTTTTTGACTACTTAAATATCTTTATGTGTAATTATAGTATGCCAATTAAAAAATATAGAAGACAAAAAAGATTACTTCAATTTTTACTGAGTTTCTATATACTCATAATAATTGCCAACTAAATAAATATCTCTAGGAGTTCCATGTAGAACACAGGACTGGGAATAAGAAAGTTCTAGTTCTCATTTTCCAATTATCACCTATGTGACATTGGACAAGTCTTAATATTTCTAAGCTTTAGTTTCACAAACTGCATTATAGTAGAAAATATGAAAGAAAGGGGAGGAAGCAAGATGGTTAGTGATTTAATGCCTAAGACTTTTTAGGATCCATCATTCTTGGATGTTATGAATCTTCTAGCTATTAGAGGAAGAGTAGCAAAGAGAAAAAATACAGGAAGATAAGCCAAAGACATTAGTACATTTGGAAGAATAGAATGATCATGGATTTTAGAGTCAGACTGACCAGGGTTTAGATCATAGCTCTTATGTACTAATTATGATATCTTGAGCAAATTTTATCACCCTTGAGCTGTAATTTCTTTATTTATTAGCATGGGGATAATATACACCTCAAATAATTCTTAAAATAATTAAAATAGATAGCATAGTATGCATATCAGGAGCCAGCAACATGTGCCTAATAAGTAATAGATATAATGTAGAAAAGAAGAAGAGGCTGAGGAGGAGGAGAAGGAGAAAGAGGGAGGGAGGGAGGAAGGAAGGGATGCAGGAAATGACAGGGAATGAGACAAAAATAGTTGGCACATAATACCTTAGTGGATTTATTTGAAAACAAATATTGTTGGAAATGTTTGATGTGCCAGGTACTGACCCAGGCAGTGGAGATAAAGTGGTGGTCTACCTTTGGGGGGTCTCATATTGTGCATGTATATGCAGAGGAGGTATGGGTGTGGCAGACAATTGTAAATGAATATGGGATATTTCAGGTGGCGATAAGATAATAGTTATGAAGAAAACTAAAGCATAGTAAGTGTAACACAGAGTGAAGGAGGGTGAGGAGTTGCTATCTTACATTGGGTAGTTACTGGCGTTTCTAATAGTAAATTAGTTTAACAGATACCTGAGAGTCTTATAACTACTTGAGGGGAAAGGCAGAAGAAATAGTGGGTAGAAAGGTTCCGAACTGAGAGCCTGCCAGAGTGTTGAAGAATAAAACAGGATGTCAGAATCCAGAATATGTAGATGGAGCAGAGTAAAAGAGGGGAAGAGAGTGTGATAGAAATAGGAGACTGTGTGAAGGAGGTCATGTGGGTGAGAGGGAGCAGATTGGGTAGGACCTTGTAGACCATGGTAAGTACACCAGTTTTTATTCTGAATGAAATTGGGAGACCATAGAAGGTTCTGAGCAGAGGAATGATATGATCTAATTTACAAAGGATCATTCTTGCTAGTGTGTTGAGAGCAGACTCTAGGGGAACAAGAAAAAAACAGGAGGCAAGAGGTGATAGTGTTCTGGGTCTATGATAGAAGCAGGTTAGGTGGTGAGAAGTAGTCAGTTTCTGGATATATTTTGAGGCTGGAGCTAGTAAGATTTGCTGACTGAGTAAATATGTAAATGTATAATATGTAAATGTGAGGAATAATGATGACCTTGTGGTTTGGGGCCTGAGTAATGGGAGAATGGAGATGCATTTCCTTAGATGGGGAGGACTAGGGCAGTAGCACGTGGAGGGAGGATAAGTCTATGTATGACTCAGTTGAGACAGTAGGAAGCATCAGTCAACTAACATTTGGTGAGTATTTCCTCTGTGAGGAACCCTGTAACAGGTCCTCTGATATTTGTTACTGAAGAGCTTTTGTTAGTATCATAAGGGAGCCAGGGAACACTGTCTTTAGTTTTAGTCTAGTGCTTATCAAATTATTTTGGGAATAAGCTGCAGTCTTTTTGACGCATGGAAAGTCCACATTCAGAGTTAATATACATCACTTTTCAGCTTTCCAAAGCCATATTCATTATCTCTGAACTTCAGCTTTAACCAAATCAAATGAAAACTAGTACAAGTTGAGGGGCTCCAACTTTGCTATTTGCTTACTCACAGTGATGCCTTACCATCGCTCCAGTAACTGCCTTAATTGCTTTCTGGAAATAATCCTACCCCATCTGGTGGGATGTTTCTGAAGCATTAAGTGCTCCAGGAAAAAGAGCTTCTGTGCTTTACAGTAAGCACACTGCCGTCAGGAGCCTCACTGGCTGTTTTGTATATCAAGTTTGTGCTGCTTCCCAAAGAGCTGAATGGAATGCTATTGTGTCATTTAAATCTAAAGAAGGCATTTGCACGCTGATGATGTTATCTGAAGTCCTAATTTGTGTGAACATTGATCTGCTTTGAGCAGAAAAGAAATCTCTACTCAGACATCCAGGACTGAGCTCAGATTAATAGGGAAAAGGACCGAAGCACCGGGAAGGTTAAACTTTTTTTTTTTTTTTTTCATTTTAGGATGCTTTATCAGATTTTCTTTTCAGATTTATTTCTGCTCCAAAGAAGAATATTCTTTTTGAGCTAAATCCAATTTGTATATAAAAAATACACACCCATATTGATTTCACTCTGGTTTAAAATGGTATTTTTGCAGTGCAAAAATCTAATCAATACAATCTTATGAGTTGGACTGGTAATGGTAAACATACTAACAGATATTTCATTTCATGGGACCAAAGCTCTGGAAATTGATACTACTGAAAAGGATTACTCATTCACCATTGGGTATAACTTTGTTTACCCAACCATGATATAGGTGTAAAGCAGAAATACAATTATGCTGTGGCCAACACACAAGGGGTTTTTGAATGGTAGAACTTGCCTTCCCTATTCCCTCTAAGGGCCATAGATTGTACAAGCTGGGAGATCAAATAAGGATATTGTGGGACATCGTTTACAATAAATGAAAAAAAACACTTCATGTGATAGGGTAGAAAATTAGACTGACACAGTCATTGAAGAAATAAAAGTCACTAGGATCAACTCGTTAAAAATTAAGCATTTAGAGGAGATAGATTTGCAGATTCTTGAATCAGGGCTGCTCTTTCTCTTTTATATGTGTCTAAAGAATTTGGTCTTGAGCAAGGCATGCTACAAGTGAAAACTATAAGACAGTATTTGCCAAAGTTTCAAATTGCAGCCAACAAGCCTTTTAACATGTTTAATCAAAGTTGCAGCAATACCAAAGGAACTATGTTTCATTATTTCTGGTGGACTTAGAGGGGGAGATAAAATTAATCCAAAGATATAAACTGGCCCTGCTTCTGCCTCATGCCCATGTAACTTTACTCCTTACTGGAGTAAAATGTAATGAAAACCTACTGTGTGTGAGGAAACAAAGGGTTGATACTGGGAGAAATAATTCAGTTAGCGTACAGAAAAAAGCAACACTGTCCCTAAGGATTATGACCCTTGAATATAAGATTCATGCCTGAAGCCAAGGAAGCATGAAGGTAAGAGAAATGTAGAGCTATTGCTGTAGATATATAGTCTCACCATACGGAAGTGGATATTAAAAATTCAGATATAGATTTTACTCTGAAATCAGTCAAGGGCAGTCTAGGCAATAAAGATAATGCCAGCAAGTACCATGTTGTAGTCACTGTGGTTGAAAAGAAGGTAATAATCAATACTTTCTATAATCAATTTATAAGGGGGGGGCTTTTCTCACAAAAGCTCACAATGTTTTCTAATTTACTGGGTCAAGTTAGTATGGGAACAGAGTCACTCCATGAGACAGAGAGGAGATAAAAGTAGGTATTTTCATTTTGATAATTGGGAAACAGAAGCCCAAAATAATTTGTTCAAAATCCTATAGCACTTTGGTTGTACTAATTTAAACCTTCAGAAAGCTGAGGATACATAAGCTCAAAAAATCTTTAGATTTTGCTTATTGTGCAATAATAGGAGGCCATACTTCAGAAATGAGTACAGAAAAAGACTACCTCCCATGCAATACAAATTAATATAATTTGGAGAGTATTCACTCTCTCTTTCAACATATGGAGTCACTGTAAGAGGAATATGTACTGTTAATGTCCAGATTTCACTGCCTTGAGAATCTATTTTGTAGTAAATTCATAATACAGGAAAGCTATGAATTGTACCTTAGTGTGGTCTTTAACAAACTTTGTAAAGTTTACTATCATATAAACTCTTTGATTAAAATAAGTATTGCAGTTGTTTATATTAAGTGTGTGTAATCAAATTTCAACAGGAAATATTATTTCTTGGTGGATCCTTACTCAGTAAAATGAATCAGCCAGATTTAGGTATTAAATAAGGGATGGTATGTCCTTTGCACAAGATTTTTTTTTTTTTTTTTTTGCCAAGGAGTGACTTAGGTGTTTGAGAGAGAAAATTTAGGAATTTGTTTTTTTGTTTTCCTCTTCCTAGAAATTTTGAGGATTATATTTGTTTGCCAACATTTATACTGATAAGACTTCCTAAAATAATATCATAATTAAATTAGTCCGTTCAGACATAATATATCACTTAATCACCTCTAAGAAGCTTTCAAAATGTTTATTTCTGCCTTAAATGAGGCTCAAACAAATGAGTTACCTACTAAAGTCTTAGGGCTTGTCAGTAGTAGAGCTGGAACTAGATCTAGGACAACTGACTCAATTTTAGATTATAATATAGCAATGGCTTTGAAAGGACGCTTGTACTAGTCAGTATAGGATGGATTAGGTAACAAATGATACCCAGCCTCAGCAAATGACAGTCCTGGATACAACAAACATTTATTTTTGATTTATGTTATGTGTCCAACATGGTTCTGAAGGTGATGCTCTGACCAACATTTAGGACAATCTCATCTCAAAACAAGACTTTCAGGGTCTTCCAAATCAGGCTAAAAGATTATGGAGATTTGTGCAATGCTCTTAAATGCTTCACTCAGAAATGCTAATTATGTCTCTGTTCACCTTTCATGGGCCAAAGCAACTCACATGGTCATGCTTAACAACAGAAAGGGCACTGTAATCCAAAGGAGAAAACAATGAGAATATTGCTGAACACATATTTATACCGTAGCACCCTTTGTTCAAATGGAATCTTACTCAGAATTTCATTATATAGAATATATACAAAGTGATAGGGAGATCCAAACCCGCTTATCTTGCCCCTTGCTTCTTTGGAAGTTTCTAAGGCACTTTCAAGGAATCTCATGATTTAATGAATATAATTCAATACCAACTATCCCTGATATACAGAGGAAGAGGCATATGGAATAAATATCTTTATACCAAAGATAAGAAGACCAATAATCTCTTTCAGGGTCATGAGGTAAAATAGAAGTTAAATTTGGAATATCATATAGAATGATCCACTATCTCTTGTTCTACTCACTAGACTTTGGTTCTCCCACTGTGATACAGAAAATCCTCAAGAATATTGTGACTTTTCATGTCACAATGTATTAGGTGCACATAATGTTACCTGTAATGAATGCTAAGTCTCAAGTGCACAGCATGCTTTAGAAACTAATTTCTAAAGGAGGTACACATTTTTAGATTCATTTTGAACTCCACAGCTGCTTCTTAGCACTAAGCAACTTGACTTGCATTTCAAGAGTAAATGTTTTAATATAATATGCCTGTAAGTTTTCAGCTTTGCTGAATTTTAAAATATGATTTGTTCAGAAAACAAAAATTCTTTTATTGGATTATGGTTGTAAGGAAAATGATCCCTTTGAATGTGACAAAGGTCATTCAGTGTCACTGGCTTTTACGAAGAACGTTTTCAATCAAGGCAGAAAAATCAAATTGCATGTATTTTTCAGGGATGCTAGTTTAGGCATGGAATAAAAATGGTTAGAACACTGATCTCAAGGTAGGGGTATGTATGTATATGTGCATGTGTGTGTGTGCGTGTGTGTGTGTGTGTGTGTGTGTGTTTGTGTATGTTGGGGGCATATCAAAATAATCTGGAGGAGGCTATTCAAATTATATACACTTCACCTCCCATTCTGATAATTTTCCCAAATTGAGAATCTCTATGATACTGCCAAAAGTCACCCTTACTGATAGGAGGAGCTGGTCACAGTCTTCACTGGGTTGGATAACATAAAAAGATTGAAATCTACTAGGTTAGATAACATTTTGCACTGCAAACATCTGTGGCAACATTTTTTCCTAGGAATTAAACACAGAATTTTTCTCCTTCCAGCAGTGTCATCCATCCCTGTGGTGATAAAATGTATGCTAATATTTTTACCCCACAATAAGTTCTTGAGAGAGAAGAGATTTATTGTGCTAGTGTTTGAAAGGACAACTGGTCACATAATTATACACAGAATATGAATAATTTTGTTCAAGACTTCCAGATTGGGAGGTTGAAGGAAGTGGAAGACCTATTAACCTCCCCTTTTATATTCCCTCCTATGTATCTGACTACCCACTCATCTGTCTACCTACCTACCTGCCTACCTATCATTATCTATCAAAGTACATTCCCACATCAATTTCATGTTTACATATGAATCCAAATACTTTTGAAGTATAACATACATGCAGTTAATCATCCTGGTGCTTACTAAAATAATTTACCAGGCCTGCAATCTATTTTATTCCCGAAGCCCGAAAGAAAATTAAATCCATATTCCATCCTACTGACTGAATATTATCTGTCTTTGCCTTCTATGATCTGTATGGAATGAAGGCCCTAGCTCAGAGTTCCCTTTTGGTGTTGAGTGAAAGGTACTATTTGAAATAAGGTTGCCATAGAAAGGTGCTACCTGCTGAGATGATCAACAACTGATATTTGTATAGAACCTTACCCTTTGCAAAGCACTTTCAGATTCATTATTATAATGACTCAAGTTATGTGTATCACCTTAAACATTCGCTGCTTCCTGGCCTGAGTCAGTATAAGGAAAAAATAGAAGTGACAAGGATAAGAAATTAAGTTGAGAAAATCTGGGAAATGGACACCTGCTGATTCCAATGTGCTTGGTTTTAATGTATATGTAAGCTGAACTTTTTCTGAAAATAATGCAAAGGAAGAAAGGAGTTTCCCAGGTTGTCTTACATCAACCAACCATTAAATTAATTAAACATAGAATTATTCTCCTTCTAGCACTGTCATCCATCCCCATGGTGATAAAAAGTATGCTAACATTTTTTTACCCCACAATAAGTTCTGGAGAGAGAAGAGATTTATTGTTGTGCTATGTGTTTGAAATGACAACTGGTCACAGAATTATACACAGAATAAGAATATTTTTGTTTAAGACCTCCAGATTGGGAGGTTGAAGGAAGTAGAAGACCTATTTCAAGCACATTCCACATGTGCTTGAAAATTCAGATAGGTCTTGGGCATGGAATAAAGAGACACTGGGAAACAGGAGATGTAACTGTAACATGGGTCAGGTGGTCATAAAGTATTTACTTCTTTAAATTATTCTTGTAACTTTTAAATCTGCCCATCTCATCCTCTTTGTCTGATACTATTTCACCAGATAATATCATGAGAATCTTTTCCCCAATGTTTTTCTATGGTGCTAGGTGGCTGGGATTGAATTAATAATACTAAAAACTTCAGGACTATATATTATTTCTGACCCTTGTGTTACTCCTAGATCTGGGCCACTAGAGTCTCCTTTTTGAGTCCATTTAAAATGGCCCCATCTTACCTCCCTTGGAGTAAGAAGTTCACTGGGCCAGTGGTGTATGCATACCTGGAATTTGTACACTGGACCCCAATTAGACGTCTCCCTGGGCAGCTGGGTACACAAAATTTCTCATCTATTTAATCTGGAGACTATTTCCAGAGCCTATGAAGAACTCCACCTGGTCTAATGTATGTGTTGCTAATGTATGTATCCATAGGTTTGCGGGATGTCAAAGGACAGCAGTTTCTGGAGATGGAACATGGCATGTGGTGAGAGTTTGGCTGGTGTCGCCAAGTTCATGTGTACGAAGCCACTCATAATGTAGAACAAAGTCAGGATTGGGAGGAGAAAGGGGTCAGGACACAGGTAGAAGGTATCCATTTGTATTCTTGCCCCAGCTTCACAAATGTTAGGGATAGGCCTAGATAAGTTCAGCCCCACACAAAATTGTCTCTTGATTACCCAGTATGTGGAATATCAACATAAGCTAGTAAAATTATCCATAACATCCATCATTGCACCTAAGAAGTTAATATATCTACCTCCCAAGAAGTTCCATGCTATGCTTGCTGGTCCATGAAAGCAATATCCCATTCTTTCCACTTATAGGTCATGCATATAAAACAAAACTAAACAGAAATGGGATGGCATATAGGAGGAGAGGATGTAGAGTTTATGCAAGCTAGAAGGGATGTTAAACAGGTAGCACTTTAGAAGTACTAAACAGTAATTTGAAGGCAGAACAAAGAATAGAGACTAAGAGAAATCGAACTTGCTTCAAACTGGAGGGGATTTGGTCAAAAATATAAATATAGAAGGGTTATAAATGTCATAATTAAAGAAGTTAAGAGGAAAGAAGCAAGAACAGAGGCATGAGATGGACAAAAATATATGTTTCAGGGTCTAAATCTATAAAATTTTAGCACAAGGTGGGTAATTTGTGTGTCTTGGCTTGTGTAATGCATTAGGCCAAATGCTCCAATCTGGTAAGTTATAATAAAGATATTTTCAAGAGAAAACATGGTACCTTTGCTAGGAAGAGGCCCAAGATTTAATATCAGGCCAATAACTATTAAGTATCAAATATTGTGTCTAGAAGCCATCTTCCTAACAGCATTCTTAATTTTTGTTCCTTCATTAAAAAGAAGAGGGGCTTGGGCTGGGGTTGTGGCTCAGTGGTAGAGCTCTTGCCTAGCATGCGTGAGGCACTGGGTTTGATCCGAAGCACCACATAAATATAAAATAAAGATATTGTGTCCACCTATAACAAAAAAATAAACAACAAAAAAAGAGGGGCTGGGGTTGTGGCTCAGGGGTAGAGTGCTTGCCTAGCATGTTTGAGGCCTGAGTTCAATTCTCAGCACCACATAGAAATAAATAAAATAAAGTTCCATCGACAACTAAAAAAATATTAAGAACAAAAGAAGAAAGAGCCAGGTGTGATGGCTCATGCCTGTAATCCCAAGGACTCAGGAGGCTAAGGTGGGAGGATTGTAAATTCAAGACCAGTCTCAGCAAATTATCAAGGACCTAAGGACTTGGTAAGACCCTATCTCAAAATAAAAATATAAAAGAAAAAAGAGCTGTGGATGTAGCTCAGTGGTTTATTGACCCTGGGTTTAATCCCCGGTACCCTCCTCCCACCCCCACCCCCCCCAAAAAAAAGGAAAAAGAAAAAAAATGTGTCATGATGATAATACAAAGACTAATGCTTACTCTTTTTTTTTTTTAATGTAGCTTTAGGTATAGAAGCAGTCAAGTTATAACCAAAAGCTAGGTCCCTGTCCCTAATGCCAATCAGTGCTAATTTAATAATGAGGACATGGTTTTGAGAAAAAGGAAAATGAAGGTTTATTTCTTTGCTAGCAAAGGAGAAACACAGGGGACTCCTGTCCCAAAGACTGTGACTCTCCTGATCAGGAGGGACAAGGGTGTTTTTAAAGGAACTCTTTAAGGGTTACAGTCCAGGTGTGCTCTGGTAGGGGATCTCAGGGTGCCCTGATGGCAAGTTAGGATTCTCTTGTTAATTTGGGAGATATTCACCTCCCAGATCCTCAGCAGGCATCTCCTTCCTGTAGTGGGTATGTTCCTGGTCAGTTAACTAGGGGAAGAAAAGATAACACTGTCTCCCTAATCTTGTTGGGGAGGGGGATAGGAAGGAGAGAGTAAAAATTTTTCTAAAAAAATATAAGCCTTAGAGCAACGTGAGCTATATTCCAAAGGAGAAGGGATCACTGTTAGAAGGTGAAGGGACCACTGTTAAGAGAGTCAATGTTGGCTGAGGTATCATTTTGTGCATATAGATCAGATATTCTGGGCACTTTATGATTGGGTAAGTTGGAACAAACGACTTATCCTCTCTGTGCCTTGGTTTGCTAATTTGTCTAATAATAATATTTTTTCCACAGGGTTTTGTCATATGGAATAATGGTTGGGAAAAAGCTTTGAAAGTGTAATGCAATGCAAGGTAAGGTATTACCATATCTGGCCAAAACCTTTTTTCAAAAATCAACAGTTTCTAGGAAGAAGTGAGAAAATAATAATGCCATATCATAATATATCCTACTATTGTGTATAATTATAATGCACCAATTAAAAATTGCAATGCAGGAATTACCTGAGTGTGATTTTTTGTTGTTATTGTTATTCCTATTCCTCCATTTTTATTTTAGTTTTAGTAGTGGCATGCACAGTCCTATCAGTTACTTGATATCTTTTGGATATCAATTAATTTCTATGAAATGTAGGTAAATCCTATAGGGAAAAGATACATATGGAGCCCTATAACAAGTATTTTAAATTTTGGAGGGGGGGGCTAGGGCTTTAACCTAGGAGTGCTTTCCTACTGAACCATATCCTCAGTCCTTTTTATTTTATTTTTTTGAGAAACGGTTTCACTAAGTTGCTTGCGGTCTTGCTACATTGCTGAGGCTGGCCTTAAACTTGCAATCCTCCTGCTTCAGGCTTCCAAGTCACCGGGATCACAGGTATGTGCTACCATGCCCAGCTTATGCATATAAAATAAAAACTAAACTGAAATGGGGTGGCTGCCCATGTATTTTTACATGTTATGTCATTTCATTCTCAAACAAGTTAATATTAGCATATTCCTTTAGGAATGAGAACATAAACATTCCTTTCAGTGACTATTTGCCAGAACTCAGATCTGAACCGGCCTTTGTTAGGTCATAAAAATGAACTATTTTAATGGAAATTACTTAAAATATTCTTTAATCCTTGTCACTATGATAAGGAAAGAATTAAACAAAACTGCCTTTGGTTATGTCTAAATGTTGTTAGCATGGCACAGCCATCTCATTTTACTGACCATCTTAATGGTTGAATTGACCACATATTCATTCTGAATGATGGCACAACAATTGGCTATTAATATGGCAAAAGCCCCAAATTAACCACAATATGGTCAATTTCAGGCTATGTCTAGCTTCTTATACAAAGAAGATGCTGAGCATCTGTTTTCTGTGTCAGAGACAAAAGTCAATAGCCTTAAATTAAAATGTGAAATACTAATTAGCTATAAAATGAAGAGTAGAAGCAACGTTTTCAACACATGTCTCCTTGTATTGCCTGTATTACAACAATCTGGGTAGTTTGGTAAACTTGCTGATATCTGATCCTCATTCTAGACCCCCTATGTTAGAATCTTGGGGTCGGGAGGGAAGTAGAAATCTGCATGTGCCATAAGCACTCCAGTTATTTGTGATACTTAAGAAACACTGCTGCAGCCAGGCATGGTTGCATGTACCTGTAATCCCAGTAGCTCAGGAGGCTGAGGCAGGAGGCTCACAAATTAGAGCCAGCCTCAGCAAAAATCAGGTGCTACGCAACTCAGTGAGACCCTGTCTCTAAATAAAATACAAAATTGAGAAAAGGCCCAGTGGCCCGCGGAGGGGCAGAGCTTCCAATCACTCCTGCAAGGTAGGCGGGCCTGTGACCCACCGGCAGAACAGGAGCAGCGGCCTGCTGAGAGGCAGAGCTGCCCCCTCCCCCCGCGCCTGCAAGGTAGACAGAACTGTGACCACCAACAGAAAAGGCCCAGCGGCCTGCTGAGGGGCAGAGCCGCCCCCCACCCCCCGAGCCTGCCAGGTAGGTGGAACTGTGACCACCGACAGAAAAGGCCCAGTGGCCCACGGAGGGGCAGAGCTGCCAACCACTCCTGCAAGGTAGGCGGGCCTGCGACCCACCGGCAGAACAGGAGCAGCGGCCTGCTGAGAGGCAGAGCCGCCCCCTACCCCCTGCGCCTGCAAGGTAGACGGAACTGTGACCACCCACAGAACAGGCCCAGCGGCCTGCTGAGGGGCAGAGCCGCCCCCCACCTCCGGCGCCTACCAGGTAGGCGGAACTGTGACCACCAATGGAAAAGGCCCAGTGGCCCCCGGAGGGGCAGAGCTGCCAACCACACCTGCAAGGTAGGCGGGCCTGCGACCCACCGGCAGAACAGGAGCAGAGGCCTGCTGAGAGGCAGAGCCGCCCCCCCCCCCGCGCCTGCAAGGTAGGCGGAACTGTGACCACCAACAGAACAGGCCAGACCTGCAACCGACAGACAGAACAGGCCCAGTGGCCTGCGGAAGGGTAGAGCCGCCGCCCCCCCCCCCCGCGCCTGCAAGGTAGGCGGACCTGCGACCCACCGGCAGAACAGCCCCAGAGGCCTGCAGAGGGGCAGTGCCGCTGCCTGCGCCTGCAAAGTAGGCAGAACTGCGACCACCGACAGAACAAGCCTAGAGACCCGCAGAGGGACAGAGCCGCCGCCCGCGCCTGCAAGGTAGGCGGACCTGCTACCGACTGGGAGAACAGGCCCAGCCGGCCTACCGGCGTGGTAGGCACACTGCCCCAATTGGAGGAGGGGTAGAGCCGCTGCCCGTGCCTGCGAGGGAGACTTTGCAAATATACAAGACCAATATAAATATATAGGGGGGAAGATTCAATAGCACAACAGTTTCACCAAGCAGAAAGAAACGCGAACAGTATGAAGAGACAAGGAAAGAAAGGACCACAAGCAATGCAGGTCAACTCAACGTTAGAAGAGGTAATAGCTGCAGCAGATGGAATGTCAGATAAAGAATTCAGGATATACATGCTTCAGATGATCTGGAGTCTCAAGGAAGACATCACACAGCAAAATCAGACAATGAAAGATCACTTCAACAATGAATTACATAAACAAATCCAAGAAGCAAAAGATCAACTATACAGGGAGATAGAGGTTATAAAAAACAAACAAACAGAAATCCTAGAAATGCAGGAAGCAATAAACCAACATAAAAACTCAATTTAGAATACTACCAGCAGAGTAGAACACTTAGAAGATAGAACATCAGACAATGAAGATAAAGTATTTCAACTTGAAAAGAACATAGACAGCTCAGCAAGACTGTTAAGAAACCATGAGCAGAACATCCAAGAAATATGGGGTAACATCAAGAGACCAAATTTAAGAGTCATTGGGATACAGGAAGGGACAGAGTTTCAAACCAAAGGAATGAGCAATCTATTCAATGAAATTATACGAGAAAACTTCCCAGACTTGAAGAACGAGACAGAATCCCAAATCCTAGAAGCCTACAGGACGCCAAATGTGCAAAATCATAAGAGACCCACACCTAGACACATTATAATGAAGATGCCCAACATACAGAATAAGGAGAGAATTTTAAAAGCTACAAGAGAAAGGAAGCAGATCACATTTAGGGGTAAGCCAATCAGGATAACAGCTGATCTTTCAACACAGACTCTGAAAGCTAGAAGATCCTGGAATAACATATTTCAAACACTGAAAGAAAATGGGTTCCAACCAAGAATTGTGTTTCCAGCGAAATTAAGCTTCAGGATGGAAGATGAAATTAAAACCTTCCACGATAAACAAAAGTTAAAAGAATTTGCAGCTAGAAAACCATCTCTTCAAAACATCCTTGGCAAAACATTACAGGCAGAGGAAATGGAAAATAACAATGAAAACCAACAGTGGGAGGTAGGACAATAAAGGAGGAAAAAATAATCAAAGAGGAAAACAAACCATGTTTAGTAACATAAATAAACAAATATGGCTGGAAGAACAACCCATATCTCAATAATAACCCTAAATGTTAATGGCTTAAACTCACCAATTAAGAGACACAGGCTAGTAGAATGGATCACAAAACAAGACCCAACAATATGCTGCCTACAGGAGACGCATTTGATAGGAAAAGACATACATAGGCTGAAGGTGAAAGGTTGGGAAAAATCATATCACTCATATGGACTTCGGAAACAAGCAGGAGTGTCCATACTCATATCAAATAAAATAGATTTCAAGCCAAAGTTAATCAAAAGGGATAAAGAGGGACACTACATACTGCTTAAGGGAACCATACACCAACAAGACATAACAATCATAAATATATATGCCCCAAACAATGGTGCAGCTATGTTCATCAAACAAACTCTTCTCAAGTTCAAGAGTCTAATAGACCACCATACAATAATCATGGGAGACTTCAACACACCTCTCTCGCCACTGGACAGATCTTCCAAACAAAAGTTGAATAAGGAAACTGTAGAACTCAATAACACAATTAATAACCTAGACTTAATTGACATATATAGAATATACCACCCAACATCAAGCAGTTACACTTTTTTCTCAGCAGCACATGGATCCTTCTCAAAAATAGATCATATATTATGTCACAGGGCAACTCTTAGACAATATAAAGGAGTAGAGATAATACCATGCATCCTATCTGATCATAATGGAATGGAACTGAAAATCAACGATAAAAGAAGGAAGGAAAAAGCATACATCACTTGGAGAATGAACAATAGGTTACTGAATGATCAATGGGTTATAGAAGACATCAAGGAGGAAATTAAAAAATTCTTAGAGATTAATGAAAACACAGACACAACATATCGGAATCTATGGGACACATTGAAAGCAGTTCTAAGAGGAAAATTCATTGCTTGGAGTTCATTCCTTAAAAAAAGAAAAAAACAACAAATAAATGACCTCATACTTCATCTCAAAATCCTAGAAAAAGAAGAGCAAAACAACAGCAAAAGAAGTAGAAGGCAAGAAATAATTAAAATCTGAGCTGAAATTAATGAAATCGAAACAAAAGAAACAATTGAAAAAATTGACAAAACTAAAAGTTGGTTCTTTGAAAAAATAAACAAAATCGACAGACCCTTAGCCATGCTAGTGAAGAGAAGAAGAGAGAGAACTCAAATTACTAGCATACGGGATGAAACAGGCAATATCACAAGAAACACTTCAGATATACAGAAGATAATCAAAAATTATTTTGAATCCTTATACTCCAATAAATTAGAATATAGTGAAGGCATCGATAAATTTCTTAAGTCATATGATCTGCCCAGATTGAGTCAGGAGGATATAGACAACCTAAACAGACCAATATCAATTGAGGAAATAGAAGAAACCATCAAAAGACTACAAACTAAGAAAAGCCCAGGACCGGATGGGTATACAGCAGAGTTTTACAAAACCTTTAAAGAGGAACTAATACCAATACTTTTCAAGCTACTTCAGGAAATAGAAAAAGAGGGAGAACTTCCAAATTCATTCTACGAGGCCAACATCACCCTGATACCTAAACCAGACAAAGACACTTGAAAGAAAGAAAACTACAGACCAATATCTCTAGTGAACCTAGATGCAAAAATCCTCAATAAAATTCTGGCGAATTGGATACAAAAACATATCAAAAAAATTGTACACCATGATCAAGTAGGATTCATCCCTGGGATGCAAGGCTGGTTCAATATACGGAAATCAATAAATGTTATTCACCACATCAATAGACTTAAAAATAAGAACCATATGATCATCTCGATAGATGCGGAAAAAGCATTCGACAAAGTACAGCATCCCTTTATGTTCAAAACTCTAGAAAAACTAGGGATAACAGGAACATACCTCAATATTGTAAAAGCAATCTATGCTAAGCCTCAGGCTAGCATCATTCTGAATGGAGAAAAATTGAAGGCATTCCCTCTAAAATCTGGAACAAGACAGGGATGCCCTCTCTCACCACTTCTGTTCAACATAGTTCTCGAAACATTGGCCAGAGCAATTAGACAGACGAAAGAAATTAAAGGCATAAAAATAGGAAAAGAAGAACTTAAATTATCACTATTTGCAGATGACATGATTCTATACCTAGCAGACCCAAAAGGGTCTACAAAGAAACTAGTAGAGCTAATAAATGAATTCAGCAAAGTGGCAGGATATAAAATCAACACGCATAAATCAAAGGCATTCCTGTATATCAGCGACAAATCCTCTGAAATGGAAATGAGGACAACCACTCCATTCACAATATCTTAAAAAAAAAAATACTTGGGAATCAACCTAACAAAAGAGGTGAAAGACTTATACAATGAAAACTACAGAACCCTAAAGAGAGAAATAGAAGAAGATCTTAGAAGATGGAAAAATATACCCTGTTCATGGATAGGCAGAACTAACATCATCAAAATGGCGATATTACCAAAAGTTCTCTATAGGTTTAATGCAATGCCAATCAAAATCCCAACGGCATTTCTTGTAGAAATAGAGAAAGCAATCATGAAATTCATATGGAAAAATAAAAGACCCAGAATAGCAAAAACAATGCTAAGCAGGAAGTGTGAATCAGGCGGTATAGCGATACCAGTCTTCAAACTATACTACAGAGCAATAGTAACAAAAACAGCATGGTACTGGTACCAAAACAGGCGGGTGGACCAATGGTACAGAATAGAGGACACAGAAACCAATCCACAAAACTACAACTATCTTATATTTGATAAAGGGGCTAAAAGCATGCAATGGAGGAAGGATAGCATCTTCAACAAATGGTGCTGGGAAAACTGGAAATCCAAATGCAACAAAATGAAACTGAATCCCTTTCTCTCGCCATGCACAAAAGTGAATTCAAAATGGATCAAGGAGCTTGATATCAAATCAGAGACACGCCGTCTGATAGAAGAAAAAGTTGGCTACGATCTACATACTGTGGGGTCAGGCTCCAAATTCCTCAATAGGACACCCATAGCACAAGAGTTAATAACTAGAATCAACAAATGGGACTTACTCAAACTAAAAAGTTTTTTCTCAGCAAAAGAAACAATAAGAGAGGTAAATAGGGAGCCTACATCCTGGGAACAAATCTTTACTCCTCACACTTCAGATAGAGTCCTAATATCCAGAGTATACAAAGAACTCAAAAAATTAGACAATAAGATAACAAATAACACAATCAACAAATGGGCCAAGGACTTGAACAGACACTTCTCAGAGGAGGACATACAATCAATCAACAAGTACATGAAAAAATGCTCACCATCTCTAGCAGTCAGAGAAATGCAAATCAAAAGCACCCTAAGATACCATCTCACTCCAGTAAGATTGGCAGCCATTATGAAGTCAAACAACAACAAGTGCTGGCGAGGATGTGGGGAAAAGGGTACTCTTGTACATTGCTGGTGGGACTGCAAATTGGCGCGGCAAATTTGGAAAGCAGTATGGAGGTTCTTGGGAAAGCTGGGAATGGAACCACCATTTGACCCAGCTATTGCCCTTCTCAGACTATTCCCTGAAGACCTTAACAGAGCGTACTACAGGGATACTGCCACATCGATGTTCATAGCAGCACAATTCACAATAGCTAGACTGTGGAACCAACCTAGATGCCCTTCAATAGACGAATGGATAAAAAAAATGTGGCATTTATACACAATGGAGTATTACTCTGCATTAAAAAATGACAAAATCATAGAATTTGCAGGGAAATGGATGGCATTAGAGCAGATTATGCTAAGTGAAGCTAGCCAATCCCTAAAAAACAAATGCCAAATGTCTTCTTTGATATAAGGAGAGTAACTAAGAACAGAGTAGGGTCGAAGAGCATGAGAAGAAGATTAACATTAAACAGGGATGAGAGGTGGGAGGGAAAGGGAGAGAGAAGGGAAATTGCATGGAAATGGAAGGAGACCCTCAGAGTTATACAAAAGTACATACAAGAGGAAGTGAGGGGAAAGGGAAAAATAATACAAGGGGGACAAATGAATGACAGTAGAGGGGGCAGAGAGAGAAGAGGGGAGGGGAGGGGAGGGGAGGGGGGATAGTAGAGGATAGGAAAGGCAGCAGAACACAACAGATACTAGTATGGCAATATGTAAATCAATGGATGTGTAACTGATGTGATTCTGCAATCTGTATATGGGGTAAAAATGGGAGCTCATAACCCACTTGAATCAAAGTGTGAAATATGATATATCAAGAACTATGTAATGTTTTGAACAACCAACAATAAAAAATTAAAAAAAAAAGAAAAAAAAATAAATAAAATACAAAATTGGGCTGGGGATGTGGTTTAGTGGTTGAGTGCCCTGAGTTCAATCCCCAGTACTTAAAAAAGAATGAATGAAAGAAAGAAAGAAAGAAAGAGACAAACAAACCCTGCCGAAGAGTCTGTCCCCTTGTAGAGCTTTAAGAAACACATTTAACAACTATATGAGTGTTTATTCTTTGTGAGAATATTATAATGAAAATAGAACACATGGTCTCTACATACTGCATCACCCAGGGTATCAGTTTTATAAAGGAGATTGGTTTAGAGTTTTCCTTTACCACTATTATATATGTGGTCTAGGCACAGTGCTAGGCACATAGTGAGCACTTGGTAAGTATATAAAGGATGGATAAGTGGAAGACCTTAAATAGGCAAGTGACTTCACATGTATGCATAGGAACCCAAGGGGGGGGAGGAAGAAAACTACCTAAAATATTCCTATCTAAATGGGACAGGCTATAACGTGATATGTTGAGGGTCCTCACCTATTTGTCTCTTTGTGTTAAGGAAAGAAAAGCCTCTAATGAGGGTAAGTGTTCTTTAGAAAGACAAGAACCCTAAGACATGAAATATCACTGTTAATAAAATCCGTAGTCTTAGGCTATTCTTACATTTTTAGGTTTATTGTTGGAAGTACCAGTTTGAAGTGTTATTACTACTGATGTTGTTAAATAGGTATCTTCCTTTAAGTAAAAATTAAGATGCTTGCTATCTTGCCATATACCTTAATAAGTGTCCCTGAATAGGTATCACTAAATCGGAATGACAAAGTGGCTGGAGACTACAGAATACTAATGGATTTCTAATTGCTCCCAAATTTTCATAGCTGACTAAATTGAAAAGTAGCAAGTATGAGAAAAATGATATATGTGTAATAAAGGCAGACTTTCCAGAGAAGGTTTATTTTTGAGGTAACTGGAGCTTAAGCAGAGGGGAATTGAGAATTGACTAGCTATAACACAGAGAGGAAAGGGGGCAGGGAAGAGGTAATATTTCTGACCCTCCTGCCAGTAATATCAAGCAGCAAATGATCAAGTAAAGGTTGGCAGGCTAGCCTCTGCCTTGTAGGTTGCCTCGTTGTAACTCTAATACCTTTGACATATCCTATCTCTCAAATCAATGAATGACTGCATTAGGCCCTTCTGGTACAGCTTGGCTTAGTTCCAAAAACCTAGGGGTTTCCATCCTGCTGCTCTATGATTTTTACTTTAAATTCCTCTGGGACTTGAATTAAGCTTTTCTTCCTGTTATGATGATGATGTTTTCTATTTTTTTTCCCAGAAAGGAAACTAGTTCACCAGTTAGTTTTTCCCTTGAGTTCTTTTAGAATATATAAGAAATACTAGGTTCCTGGAAAGAAAGAGTCTCTGGAAGAGACAAGAGGCTGTTAATGAGACTGAAGAGAGGATTCAATAATTAAGGGAAAGGAAAACCTTGACTCCATTCATAACCACAATGGTCCTTAAAAACCTCCCCTTCCCTTTTTGTGTCATCACAAGAAAGTAAGATCTTTAAGTAAAAACATAGACCCACACTTCTTTATCCTGTGGAACTACTCCTATTCTGGGGAATTCTGTGATTTACCTATTCCATCCATCATTTTCCTACTTAGAGAGGTATTCTCAGGCTTTCATGCTTTTTGAGCTAGGATGAAGCTTTCTGGATTGTATTGGTTTATCTATCCTATCTTTACTGATTTATCATGCCTGAAATTCTTATCTCCACTCAGTTGCTTTCCACACTTTTTTTAATCCTGTTCCATAGTCTGTCTTTTCAGTAACAACTTGTATTATTCACTTAAGCTTGATAACATGTTTTTGACACCTGGTAGTGCAAGTCCTCATTCATTACTCAGTAGAGTTTTATAT
This sequence comes from Marmota flaviventris, assembly GCF_047511675.1. Taxonomy (NCBI): domain Eukaryota; kingdom Metazoa; phylum Chordata; class Mammalia; order Rodentia; family Sciuridae; genus Marmota; species Marmota flaviventris. The sequence continues at coordinate 107,442,882 of NC_092518.1, forward strand.
TTTTCTTCAGAGTTCTGCACATTTTGTACTATTTAATCCTAAGATTATTTTTGCTTTTTTGTGTGTGTTTTTTTCCATTATATTTTCTGCCTCCCTCTGCAACCCTGTTGCCACCACACTTTCTAAAAGCTTTGGCCTAATCCTTTTTCCTTGTCAAATGCCACAAACATCTATTTTAATCACTTGTTTTCATTTGCATATTATGTATCTGCTTCTTAATTTTTCTTATGTTTGTCTTTAATTACATGCTATTATAAGTAATTAGAAATAACATTCATATTGTAAAACTTTCCTCTATGGATGAAGCAATAATCCACTTTGAGCTGCCAATTATAGTTCCTTCTCAAGAGGGTAACCACTAAATCTGTTTGTCAGATATTCTTTGTAGATGCCTTTCCCGACATTTACACAAATATACGTACATAGAGATATATAACTAGGTTGTGGGTATATTTTGGTCTAAATGATATGATTCATATATATTTTCTTAGAACTGGGAAATATATCCAAGACATATTATTAAGTCTAGATGGCATTAACCCATTCCTTTAAATTCATACATGCCATTATAGTCTAGATATGTTCTATAATTTAACCCTTTTCAAACAGACATTAGATTATTTTTAAACCTTTCCTATTATATACAATGCCACTTTGTGCACTTATGCCAATATTTCTCTGGGCTATTTCTTAGAAATGAAATTAATGGGAGGCTATAGGTTGTATGCATTTTAAATTTTGATAGATACTGACTGATAAAAGGCTATATCTATTTAAATACCCAGAGTCAGAGTAAGAGAACACTACTTTCTCCATGTCCTTGACCTATATGTCAATATGAGGAGTTAAAAAAGTCTCTTTTCCATTAGTATGTCCTTGATAACTAATGAATTGAGTATCTTTTCCTGTTGCATTCCTAAAGATTATCAAAATAAGTTTAAACATATTTCAGAATGTCTTGTAGTAAAAGGTACAATGTTTAAAGGCCAGCCAGAGATGTACCATGTACTCTGTAGGTACAGAACAAATGACGCAATTAAAAGACTTTAAGTGACTTCAAGAGTACATTCTGCTAACATTTCTGCATTAAAATACTGCCTGGATTGTTCCTGAATCTTTAAGTAAATGAAAAGTTGCTGATCATAACTTCCAAAAAGGAAATGACATATTTACCATCATAAACTGTCCTATTTAAAGTATAGTCTTCCCCAGTGAAATGCTTCTACCTAGCCAAATTTTATTTCTCTGTATTTTGCTTACTTCCTCTTATTCTAATTTTTAAGGAAGTGGAGAAGACCTGGTTACCATACACTACCCAAAACTTTTCAAATACTTGAATTCTATTGTTAAGTCTCTTCTGAATCCTCTATTCTCTGAACGAACAAGGGCCTTAATCTACCCTCAGGGATCTTTTTATTCAGGTTTTAAAATCCTGTTGTTTGTATATTCTAAATCTTGAGTCCCTTAATACAAAATCAAAGCAAAAAAAATTTCCCAGTTTAGCAGAGACTGCTGTATTTTTGCCATCTTTCTTTCAATTCTGTACTTTATGTACTTTGTTGTGACATCAGATACACATTTTAGCTTAGTTTTTGACTTCCTATATTATGTTAAGAACTTTCTATTATAAATTAAAAATCATTCACAAACATTTATAATGGTTACAGAGCATTCCAAAATGCACCCTAATTTACATACCCATTCTGATACTGTTATTATTTAAGTTGTGGCTGATTTTTTTCTCTTCTGAATAAATGCTGTGAATAGCCAAATTGCCAGATTGCTGCCTGGGAAGACTATATGGGTTACTATTATGTTTGTATATCTTGTTCCCAGAAGCCATGGGATTCAACACATAGTAGGTACTTAATATATGCTAGTTTTCTTATGCAGAGCCTAAGTCAAATTCTCTCCAAGGGATGAAATAATAATAATAATAATAATAATAATAATAATAATAACAACAACAACTATTATTGTTACTATTATTATTAATGATTAAGACCATAACCAAAGTAAGTATGAAATATCTTCATAATGTCACTGAAGAATAAATTACACAAGGAGTTAACTAGAGGGAGGGTAGAGTATATTCTGTCACTCCATTGACAAGGAGTTGCTAGAGACTCAAGTAGATAGGAGAAAAATAACAACAGAATTATAGACACCTATAGGTTCAGTACATATAATAGAGAAGTACAGATAATGTTGAAGATTTCATAAATCCCCCTCATGCAGGCAGGAGTAGCTGGAGCGGAATGTTTTTAACATGGAGATATTTCAATTTTAAAAGTATTTGGTCTTGATACTACAAATAGAGAAACCCTTTGCATAAGCTAGTTTGCACCTGAGAATAATCTAAACAAATGAAAAAATCAAGGCAGATCACTTAAGTTTATTTGTGCTGGAATGTGGACTATTTAAAAACATACCTGTGGAAAAGTACTGGGGAATTAAATCTACCAATTTATGCTATATCCATGTATACCACAATTAATCTTTACTGTATATGTAATTAAAATCTAATAATAATAATAATAATAGAAGGGAAGTCAGTAAAGTAGAACAAGCAGGTTGTGGGAGGAAAGAGGAGAGGGAGAAGGAAGGTATTGGGGAATGAGATTGATCAGATTATGTTATGTGCATATACAAATATGTCATAATGAATCCCACTATTATGTGTAATTATTATGCACCAATTAAAAACACACCTGTTGTTTCATTTTCCCCTGCTAACTTTTGAGTTATACATGCTAGGCTGAGATGATTCCTGTTTTTTTTTTTAAATTAATGATCTAATATCTTGTAGCTAGTCAAGCAACTAGCTACATGTCTCTGAAATGATTTTTAGATCACTTTTCTCTCTGCTGCTGGGATCAGAACTGGAAGGCCACTTCCTAGATAATTACAACTACTTTCCCTCCTAAATCTAGTTAAACTGAAAATATTAGATTGAGTTATATGAAGATATTAATAGGTTGAACATTAGCAATTTAATACAGTTCAGTCTAATATTAGGAGTGGAAAAAGAGGAGAAGATGCATAGCCTGATCATTTCTTCCAGTCTAGGGTCATGAGCTTCCTTTGCACAAGGCTCCCAGGGTCAAGTTTTCCAATGATAAGAGGTTTGCAAGTCATTTGCTGAATAAAGCTCTCATACTGATACAAGTGAAACAAACACAAGTGAAACAAAGACCCAAACTAGAAACCAAAACAGAGTAGCAAACCTTAGGCACAATTCAGTTTTCAAGAATATTTTAAGTAGCATATGTTTTCTTTTCATTGACAATCCTTGCCCTTGCCAAATCAGGATGACTGACACTGTTAATTTGCAATTTCCTAAATTTCAAGAGGTTTTTTCTTTTTGATTGCTACATAATGGTTTACCTAATTATTTTTTTTCAAGTTGCAATTTTTGATGTTTAATTTCAAAATCAATTTAAGATGTCTCAAGCTCCATTAATACACTGTGATATTGCTTCACTCATTTTCTAACGAAGCACTTACTTTAAAAAATGCATCATTCTAATGATTTAAAATTACTCTACAGTGCACATACCAATTTACAACTATTACAAAATTTTACATTTTTTTTTCTCACAGCACTTCAGTTTTAAAGATGTTCTGTATTTCAAGACAGAATGAGAGTCAACTTTTAAAAGGGCATGAATACAATTAGAACCTTTAAAATTGTCTTCCCTCTTTGATGGATAATATAACTTAAGTAAATAAAAACTTAAGTGTTCACTGGGCATATAAAATCAGCTGAGAATGAGGAAATTATTACAAAATAATTTCTTCTATACAAACTAATAATAATATTCTTTATAGACAGACAAAAACTCATTGTGTATATATGTAAGTACAGCAATGTGTATGTGAATTCATGGCAAATGTGTTTGAGTATATAGGAGTGGGCAAGCACGTGTTTGAATCATGAATAAGTGTGCAAACCTGTTTAAGTATATGAGTAACTGTGTGAAAGTGTGTACCTGTGTGCAAAAGTGTATGTGTGCACATGAGGGTGTGAGGGTTGATTGTATGCATGTACCTAAGTGTGCTTAAGAGTATTGTATGAGTATGTTTGGATGTATGTATATTTGTGTATTCATATAACTGACAGTTTGAATATGCAAGAGTGTGTCTTTCTGGATACATACAGGCTTGGAGATTAAATATCACTTGCATTTTTATATAGGCAGTCACTATAGGAATAACTTCACTAAATTCAGTATAGAATGGGGGAATGCCTCCCTAACTGCCTATAGCATATTATAAGATATTTGCATTAGACATGCACACAATTTATACCTCACTTGAAATTTGGAGGGAAAAATAGCTATATTCAAATTTGTCCCCAGGATTTTGCACCTGGTCATATCAGTTTAATAGATGTAAATCAGCTGCCAAAGTAGGGAAACATTCCTTCTTCATCGCTTTAAATTTTTTTTTTATTACCTTATTCTCTGAGGATTCTTCACTCACAGTGACACTTGCCATTCTTAAAGCAATTGAGGGTACTTTGGAATTAATACTTGTAAGACTGTAATTATCATCCATTTTTACCCCAGACCACCCTTGAAGTTGCAGAGGGCACCAGCCACATTTCTGAGACCAAATTAATGCTCATTCATTAACATATTTCTCTTCTGTTGATTAAAGCATACTGCTCTAGAAAGTAGAAGGGAAAGCCCTAGGAGCTAACACAAACATGTAATGAGTCTCAGGTTCAGGGATAGAATCGCTACATACATTATCTCATTTAATCTTCTCCACAACCATGCAAGGTTGTGTTAGTTCTGTTTTTCAGATGAGGTGTTGTGGCTCAGAGAGGTTAAATAAGTTGTCTAGGGTCATGTGGCTAATTAGGGGTGAAGCTGTCATCAAATTCAGATCTGTTTTTGCATTACACCAGATTCAATCTTTTTGAATGAATGTGAAGGGATGACCCTTCCAGAATTTATATCTTCTCTTATTGGGCATGGGATTTATTGAATGCCTACTACTCTCTCTCAATTGTCTTCTCTAATGATGCCTAAAAACTTGATTGACATCAACTTAATATATACCTTCAAGGCAATAAATAAATTAATGAACCATACTTCCAATTTGAAGCCTCCCTTTGTACTCATTTTAACATATACTGGCTGGATTGATTTCATTATTTTAAAGTATACTGGTTGGATTGATTTCATTGTTAAACTGCTATGTGCCAGAGGTTTTACACACATTATACCCATTTTATAGATATGGATATTGAAATTTCAAGATATTAAATAATTTGCTTAAGGATTTATAACCAGAACCAACCAACTCTACATCTCTGCTGACAGTCCTGGATAAGCTTCTTTGCCAAGATCTGGGTAAGTCCGTGGATCTAACAAAGCTTGTTTTTCCATTTATAAAATGGGGACAATGGTATTCTTATTGCAAGAGTTCTAGGATGAGAGACAGTATACAAAAGCACTTTGAAGATAACAGCTAGTTGATACATAACAGCTTTTATCTGAGCCATTAAAGTTAATGATAACTGTGGGCATTGTCATTAACCCATGAAGTTCTAATTTTTTCAATTCTGCCAATATTGCTATGAAATTGACAAAGATGATTAAATATGCTGAAAATCATAATTTAGAGCTTATATATTACATTAATAGTATATAATAATTATTATAATTATATAATTAGTTATGTTGTATATTACATAATTACCTTATATATTATATACTATAAGTTTTTATAGGTGTTCCACATCTGGGACAATGGGACAAACTGGATTAAATAAACTTAACTTAAAAGGCCCTGTCTCCTACTGACTAGGTGTTTCAAGGCTGTTGAACATCTCTAGGAGTTAATTCCTTATTTAAAAAACAAAAATAGCATTTTATAGCACCAACTGTGTTCCAAAGAGCACTACTAACTCTGTAAGATATAAAGAAACGTGAGGCAACATTGTGTTTCCTGATCAAAGATTTGTGGGAAACTTTGGTGAGCAGATTTCCTTATGAAGAGCTTTTTTTAGAATCTGTAATGTGCTTTGTGAATTTCCAAGTTGGAGGTAACACATGTAGTATTTTTCCTTCCCCTCCCCATTGCAGAATGTTTTATATTTTCCTATTCTATTTTGTGGTAAAATGGTTATATAGAAAATACATTGGAAATATTGACATGTCATAAAGTTTACATATATACTATTTTTAAAAGCAGGAATATAGTAACTTCTCAATAAATTCAACAACATTATTGTTATCCTTAGCATAATCAACATTATAACCACAAAGAAAGAATAAGATAGGAGGAATAGATTCAAGAGATTTATTATATAGTATGCTGACTACTATTAATAACAATATGTCAGACAACTAAAAATTGCTTAGAGAGTAGATTTGAAGTATTCTCACAACAACAAGAAAAACAATATGTGAGGTGATGCACAGTTCAAATAGTTTGATTTGGCCATTCCATGATGTATACATATGTCACAATATCATGTTGCATACCATAAATAAATTTCTACTTATCAGTTAAAAAACTAATTCAATTAAAAATAAAGTTCCACCATGGTGCAGATGATCTGGACCAGAAAATGTAAGTCTAATAGACTCCTACAAATAAAGATCTACAGTCTCCACACCAGAGGATTCTGTTTGTTAGATTGGGGTGAGCTGGTACAATAGAGGCAGAAGCTTCTGTAGAAAATATACTATATAATAATTCTATTTAAAGTATTTATTTAGATTACATAAGTTTCTTAAGAGTCACCAAATGATTCTATGATGACTAAGATTTTTTTTTGCAACATCCTAGGTTGGAATTCCAGGTAAGCACCCTGTTCTTACACTGCATTTTCTGATTGGTTTTATTGTACTCATGAGATTTTGTATTTAGCACCACTATCATCGTATGTATCAGAGTTTTACCTCCTTTCCTCTCCACTTATCTAAGAAAGAGAAACAACTAAAAACATGGCAGGTATAAGGTGGACTTATGTTGAATGTCTGACTTATACAACTGGACTTTATTCCTTTTCAACCTGATTCAGTTCCCTGGCAATCTGGAAATAATTTGCTTTTGCCCTTGTATATCTCCTGTCAAGGGTACACACAGTTTGCTTAGATATATGGTCCTTTTAAAATCATCTTTAAACTTTTATCCATTCTCTGCTCCTTGTGGTAGAGTTAATCATATCTTAGGAGCTGAATTCCAGGATGGTGGTGGATCCTATTGCTTTCTGGCAGAAGTCTTAAGGGACTGTGTGGGTTGTTTCCCCATAAACCAATCTTTTAGAAAAAGATATATTAACCCAAAAGGAAAATTCCTCACACAAATAAAAAATGTATTTCTGCATCGAACTTGCTGGTCCTGAAAAAGATAAGATGTGGGATAAATCTGCAAACAAATTTGTCTATATCCAGCCTAGGGGCAAACTATAGATTGTGTTTGCTGTATAAGATTATTGACTAGGGTTACAGTCTCCTTTCCAACTAACATCTTTAAGATGGATATCCTGAGAAAAGAAGAAAATAACAATTTCTTTACTATTTTAACCTCTGGTATAGTAGTTCCAGAGCTTGTCTGCATTTGTGATTTGAGCAATGATGTAAGAGGTCTGAAAGGTTGAGAATGAGTGAGAGGTTTTCACACTCTATTGGGAATCCATTGACTCTCAGAAACCATTTCAACCCTGCCTTCATATGTCTCACATTAGGGACATGGGTTCATTATGGATGGACTGATAATAGTTTAAATGAATATGTTCATTCTCTGTCTTATTGTCTCAGTAGCTGGCTTGATAGGAATGTAGCAAAAAAAAAAAAAAATTCTGGTAAGGTTAATGTGCTGACCTGCAAAAATTTAAAAAAAAAATAGAAGAAGATATGTGGCTTTTTCATAGTCAAGTCTATTGATGAAAAGCTTTTTTGCTAAGTGAAAACTCACCTTTAATATAACCTTGTGAGAAGATATGAATTTGGTTGTTTTATTCCATAAATAGGCCAGGCACTATGGCAGTTACAAGATATGAATTTGGAGAATGAGGCCATGGCAGCTCAGATGTCAGCTGACAACTTGGTGATCCCATGCTGCCTCTATATTCTAGTAATTTCTTCTTATAGAACACACTTGATTTTTGTAAAGTTCCAGCTAAATAAAACATTGGAGGAAGATTTCTTGGCCTGTGAATCATCCAAGGAAAACCCTGAATGATGAGGTCTAATCCTTGTCAGTTTGTTTACTGTTATTATCTCTACGTGTCTTCTGTCTGGGTGAACCCAGGTTGTGTCTAACTCAGTTTATTCCATTCAAGTTATAGACCTATTACTAATATATGTTTAATATATTACCTATTATTAATATATGTTTAATCTAAAGCATATGTTGATTTTCATCTTGAGAAGTTGAAAGACAAGTTTTCTCTGGTCTGTTTTATATAAGAAGTAAACTAATGGTAAGGATTTAATTATGCTATTAATTATTACACATTTGTACTCTTTATCATCTTGTGCAAAACTCTCTCATTGAATTGATGCTTCTCCTGCCTTAAGAAATGTAAATATAAGAATTCTTATATACTTCGCTGATACAATTTTATTGTCAAACTAGAAGTAGATTTAGTAATGGGGGCCCTTGATGTCTTATTATTGCCAAAGAAGATTGATGCATAATTATATTAAAAAATCAAATCATTATTTTTCGTGGACAGTCTCCACATTTAACTGACTTTGTGTGGCATTTGAAAATAATTGGTTTAATTTGGTTGTATTTTTCAGGGTAAACTTAGTACTGGCACATGTTAAAGCAGTACTGTCAAATGAAGGGCAACATAAACGTCAATATGAACCACATATATTTTATATTTAAAATTCTCTAGTAGCCATATTAAAGAGTAAAAAAAACAAAACAAGTGAAATTAATTTTAATTACATATTTTGTTTAATCCAATCTAAGATATCATTTAAGCCTGTGTTCAACATAAAATTAATTAAGAGATATGTTAATTAACTTTGAGTAAATATTGAAGAGGTTTGCAGGCAAGTGTCTTACTGATTTCATTGCAAATAAGTTTTATCCCCATTCATCTCTGTCTGGAGAGCAATGATTTACATAACTGATCATGTCCTTTTGTGTTGGTAGGGAGGGAGCTAGAAATCTATGTTGAAATTACATGTTAATTAACTGTGCATATGGCTTCCTTAAATATTACATTTTCCAGCTTTCTTTGGAATTAGGTGCATTGACACGACCAAGTTATTGGTCAATGAGCTATAAGTGCATGTTTTTAGCAGTAGCTTCAGTGAAGTCCTCTTTACAGAGGGTAGAAAAATACTCCCTTCCCCGTTGCTTCATTCTTAAAATGAGGATGTCATGATAGCTGGAGCACTGACTAACAATGTGAACTATTAGGACAAAGGCCCCATTTTAGGGATAGTACAGTGGTGAACTGAAAGAAGCTTTCTTCATGGAGTTACAGATAAGCTCTGTACTGCCTACTTCTAAATTTCTGTTGTCTGAGAGAAAATCACATTTGTTTCTTATTTAAGCCACTCTTTTTTTTCCTTGGGGGGGGGGTGTAACTCCTGTTACTGAACTCTAATCTTAGCTGACACACAAGGAATATAAATTTTCCTTGAATGTGATTTTGTAATGAATAGCAGAGCTCGAAGTAAAGGCAATGGAAAAAGAGAACAACTACTTTATAACCAGATTTTCAATAATACATCTATCTGTGTTCTACAAACACAGGAAACAACACCCTTTGGGTAGGGACAAAAGAATGTAATGACTGTGGAATAGAAAGAATTTTCATACTCCTTTAAATTAATTCAGCTTTACAATGTCTGAAAATGAATTTCTTTGAGACAGCTACTAATTTATCTCCTACTTACAAAAGATTTGTCTTTGAAATGTGTCTTTACAATGAGAATTGAAATATAATGACAATAATAGCTACCATTTTTTATTATAATTTAGTGCCTACTATGGGAATAGCACTATACTGGCTGATGTTCATACATTATGTTATTTAACCCTTGCAACTACCTTAGAAAATATGAATAATTTCCGCATTCTACAGGAGAAGCTCAGATAAGCCAAATAACATACTGAAGGTCACACAGTAACATAAAAGCACAGCTGAGATTTGAATTCATTTCTGTCTGAATTTTTCTATGCTGAATATCTAACAATTTTCATAACATTCTGAGTGTTAAGAAAAAGATCCTGAGATCTTTCCCTGCATATGTTCATTGCCAAATTTCTAGATATTCAGTGGAAGTGTTTACAATGGAAAGGTAACATATGTTGAATTTTAATAAATTTCTCTGAATGGTATATTGGTCAAAATGTCTAAACCAAATATCATGAGACTTGTCATATTAACAATGTACCTAGTGACAATACATAGTTATTTAACAATCTGAGGACTGTTTCTTAATCTATAAAAGTAGGATGCAGAATTAGGTGGTGTCTAAAATCTCATCTAGTGTCAACATTCTACAATTATTCCAATGAGTCTATTAAAGAAGAAATAAACAAAAGGAAGACTGTTGGAAAATAAAATAGGCAATAGAGTGCCTGAAGTCATATTACTTGACATGCAGAATTCAATCTTAAAAATGAATGAACCTAGCAAAGAAGTGTGGGTGGCTTGCTCTGATTGTTGAAACTTCCTACTCTTGACTCCATTGTTAACCCTACTGCTTTTGAACGCTATGGTTTCCAAATTATCTTTTGAAAAATACTTTTCAAAATGTTCTTCGATTGCACACTAACAGAACTGTTTTGCTAGCAGAGTGACATCTTCTGGTATTGTTTAATGTTTACCTATACCTCATTAGAATAAACTTTTGATATAACTGGAACTTAACAAAAATAGTTCTCTTCTTAGAGTGGAAAAATGCTAATTACTAAAAATAAATCGAAATGTGAATTTAGCTTCAAAGCACAATTTGCACATGTGTAAATTGAGACCTACAGTGGTCAATGTGTCTAAGACTCCATGGTGAATCAAAGACTTGTCAGGACAGTTGGGGGCCATCTGCTTATCTGGGTGACCTAGAGTTTTGATGAGGGTCCAGAGTAGGTACCAAATGTGGGAATCAATCTAGAAGAAAAAGTTCAATGTACAGTCAGACTAGAAGAAAATGGTCCACTTCAGCCTTGGGTCTATGAGGATGTTAAATAACAAACCTATTCTAAAACTTAATGGCCACTAGCCAAGTTCAATGTGTGTTTGGGTCTGAATGTATGCTATGTTTGCAACCCCCTAATGAAAAGCTAACTGTAAAGTGAGATATTTAAAGTTTACCAAAATCCTATATTGCAGGCAAGTTTTTGACATAAACAAATGTAAATCCTCACCAAAGGAATACTTTGTTAACATATGACAAAGAAAGAATTTCGGTACATTTAGGCTCACAATTAAAAACAAAAAAGCAATTCATATACAAGGGTTGATTGAGAGAAACAACAAGCAATAAACTCAGACCCACAAAAACTTCTATGTTATAATTTACCAGATACAGTAAATAAAATAGTCATATTTACTATATTTTAGAGAAAAATAACCAAAAACAGGATTAAAGAGCTAAGAATTATCCTAAAATAATGAGGCATACTTGAAAAAAAGGCAAAACATATATTTTAAAACCAAAAATTACTGAAATTAAGAATTTAATGGAAGCTTTAACATAGCCAAAGAGAGGTTTAGTGAGCTTGAAGACCAATATGAAGAAATTATCTACAAGGTGACCTAGAAAAGGAAAGAAATGAAAAAAAAAAGAAGTAAAAGAGATGGAGGCTAGATGAGACAAAGGGGACTTCTAAAAACAGATCACAACAAATGCAGGACAATAAAGATTCACAAAGACAATGACTGAAAATTTTCCATAATTCATGAAAGTCATGGGTCCTTAGATTCAAGAAGCTCAGTAAATCCTGAACAGGATAAAAAATTAATGTACACTGAACTTTAAGAAAGGACATTGGGGTGTGAATAGCTCTGCCTCAACTCTAAAGCATACAGGAAAAAGTGATTTGCTTTGCCAATCATGTGAATTTGTTTTTTTCACCTGTAAGATGAAAAAACTATTATCTACCTTACTTACACCTCATAAGCATTTGACACTAAGAAAAACCTTTTTGCTAGGTTACTGGAGACTTGGTAGCAAGAGCAAAAGTCAATTTCTTTTTCTTTTTTTAAAAAAATATTTATTTTTAGGTGTAGATGGACACAACACAATGCCTTTAATTTTTTTTTATGTGGTGCTGAGGATCGAACCTGGGTCCTGCCCACGCTAGGCGAGCACTCTACCACTGAGCCACAATCCCAGCCCCAAAGTCAATTTCTTTACAATACACTCAACCATCCATTTATAGTCTTTATGGACTCAACTTTATTAGTTTTCTAAGTGAAAACTATTGGCCTCTTTCTTTACTAAAGAATTAATCTCTGTTATTCCTATTCTTCTTGTCCTTCTATCTTATAATTCAAAGGAATATGTACATAAACCAATTATCTGAATCAGTCTTGTAGGTATTTTGTATCATTAGAGTTCAATATAAAATCCCAATTCTATCAACAACCTTGGATTATGGCCATGATGATGAAGTAAAGAAAATGGGTCAATAAATATTTGGAGAAAAATTAAAACTATCAGTTAAATGCAGTATATTTTTATTATAGAAATAATATCATCCAGCTTATTTTGGGGAGGTATATAGGGTGCTCCAAACAACTAATTTTGGCACACAGGACTGAGACAATTAACTATGACTCATTCCTAAATCCTGGTCACTGATTTTGCACAATTGAATCCTGGTTTCCTACTATCTCTCTTAACCATCTCTACAATGAAATGTTTCTACATCTTCCTGCCATTACAAGACTGCTATGAAAGCCTGGTGAGCTGTGAAAGTAGGCATCCAGGTGGCCACTTTCTCCACAGGATCTCATGCACAGGGAAAATTACACCTTTTGGATTCATCCTTTTCTGAGTCTATTTTCACTTCATGTAGCTAAATATTAATTTAAAAAATGGCAAATAGCTAATGTACCTGGACTCCAGAATAAGAGTTTGAGTAAATGAGAGGAATACATTTAATAGTGAAACACAGCACATGCATGTTTTTCTTTGATGTTCTTATTGGTCTATCCAAATGCATTCCTTATTATACTGTACTTTAACCACGTAAATAAGCACACATCTCACACTCAGATTTACTTAGATTTTTTTTTCTTCACAATTGCCAACTTATTTAAATATGTCCCTGGTTTGAAAAGCAAATTTAAAGCTTTAATGTCCTGAAATAGTCAGTAGAGTTAGCTCAGATTTACAGAGAAGCATCTGCAAATTTACCTCTTACTTCAAACTTGTCAAATTGTCAAAAGTTTCACTGCAGTTTTACATTGCTGCCTGCTAATGATGGCATAACAGATGTGGTTTTTATTGTCTCAGAGTAAAATGTAAAAGCATTCTTTTGAAAATATTAGATATTTGAAGTGCTTTAAATTACCTCACAATATATATAATGTTAGGGCCATTAAATGAGCTGTTTTAAAAAATAGAAATTTTAAAATCTGAGAATATTTTTGGGTTCAATTTCTATTTTCACTTGAGCCAAAAAAAAGGCTTGGGGGTGGCAAACCATGTCTGAGTAGGATGTGTTGCTAGGAAATCATTATAATAGTGTGATTTTTTTCCTATTTCATATCTACCTCCCAAAGATATTTCTGTGGATTCAGTCTTACACACTTAATTTAACTTGTAATTCTCTTAAGAATGCTTTTGGGTTGCATTTCTAATGTCACCAATGAACTTCATTTACTTCAATAAACTGGTGTTAATGTTTTGACCTCACTTTAGTGTTAATGGCATAGCTGCCATGTTTCAAATAGAGGGTTGTTTTATTTAATCAATCAAATCAAAGTCACCTTAAATTTTATCTTATTCTTTACTGAGTAGAAAAATAATTACTTTAAAATAAATTTGAGCACAGGCTATTATACCTTGCATATCAAGTTAAAGATAATTAAGCCTATATGCAAGTCATAAGCCTTTTATCTTTTTACACTAAAAAAGCACTATAACCCTCTCTCTCCTATCATGTTTCAGTGATGAGTTGTCTATATCTGAACTTTTCTTTAATCCCAGGGAATCTGTAGTGTTATGATATATTAACACTGTTGCTCAGTAATAAAAAGAGAGTTTTTTTCCCTGAGAATTTAGCTCCTATTCCTAAGAAATACGGGTGTGTTTCCAGAACACAGAAGGAAAAGTACCTGAAATCCTGAGGTCCAATTCTAGTTACATTAATGATTTCTTTTCTATTGAAGATGCCAAATTCTAGTTACTTTATATTTGAGTGGGCACACCCTTTAGTGGCATGATGAATGAATGGTACTCACTCATTCCTAGAGAGAGCACCTGCATTACATTTTTAACAAAGCCTCTTTATCAAATAGCATGTATGAACCTGCCATAAGTGTGATATTTGGAAGAAAATAATACTTGTGTAGACACAAGTCAGTTTAAAGGGCATTAGCAATTTCTGGAAATTGTGAGAAAGTGATGCATTACATGTGCTAGACATACAGTCAGATGAAAATCTTTTGATTATTGGCACTTTAAATACAGGAGAAAACTAATAATGTTTTTAAAGCATATGGCCCTTGTATAATCAAGGAAAGTTTCCCTAGCAACAATAATTATATGAGCTTCTCACAACTTCCTCCTCTAATTATCTGTTTTATTAGTAAATGCATATCACCATCCATTAGGGAACACTTAAAAACATAATAAGACATTGTTATAATGAAGATATATATATACACACACACACACACACATGCACCCATACATATATATACACATTTATATTTGTATGTATGTGAATCTCCATATACATAGGCAAATCCTCAAACAATATGGTCTATATATCAAAATGTGAATATCCTTATAATGAGAACAAAAACATTTTCAATTAGTATTTCCTCACCATAAACATTATGAGGTTAAAGGAATTTATAGACTGTGTCTGTGAAAAATTAATAATCAGTGTCAATAGTCTAATATACAGGAACAAGAATCATAGATCTCAATGTTGAAAAAGACCTCCAGGACTTTTGGCTAATCCACCATTTCACAAATGAGGCAGCTAAGTTTCAATAAAATTAAGTGAGATACTAAAAGTTCCTGTTATGTGCATACATGCATGCACACATGTCCATGCACACACATACTGTGTTATCTCTCTGATGGACAAGATAAATACATGTCATAGAATGGCTTAATAACAAATATCTTTATAAGAGACCCTTTTAACATCTTCAAGAACTAATACTCTTTGGATGAGGTACATAATGATAGTCCTTTGTATGATATTTTTCTCATAACCTATAGTATGTTTACAAACATCTCAGGGCCTAATGCTATATATGCAGCTGATTAATTATTTTCTAAGACACACAAGAATAAGAAGATATTGTGGTGGAGAAAGAGCAAGACTTGTCTTCTTTTTGTAAGTGCTTACTTATCATGAATTTTTCTGTTATTTTCTACAATAGAGGAAATGTCTCATAGGAAGTTTCATTAAGAGAGAGGATTGTAAAGTTTTATTTTATGCTCTTCCTCAAAGAACATGTGATCAGGAGAAGCCAGATTTTACAAAAGAAATATAGTAGACATGTTTTACAATGCTGATCTCAGATGTTAGGGCCAGTACACTTAGAAAAGGCTAAATGTATTACTGTGATTTTTACAGCAAGGAGTTACGTTTTAAGGGAGCACAATTTGACCTGTGGTATATCCAAATCCAAACCATGATCTAACAAGCTTCTACTGTATTCCTCTTGAGGTATTTTTAAAGACTAATGAGTTAACCTTTGTGAAGTACCACGAGACTATCAGTTTAAGAAGTCTATATCAAGTATCAGTTTAGGGCTTCTAACAATATTCATACCTAGAAAAACAGACTGAAAATAATCAGTAAACCATTCACTGAAGTCCCCTTGGTATCAGAGCAGCACAGTTAACATGCTAACAGCTAAGCTTCATGTGCTTAGAGGAAGAAAATGATCAATGGCAAAGAGCATATCCACCTTTGAAATGACACAATCCATTATAAGAATCAGATGTTAAATTGCTTCCTGTACTGAGAGCACTCAATTAAAAGTCTGCACAGTGAGATCATCTAGATGGTTAAATATGCTCTGTGGGAACAACCTTTATGGAGCTTAAAAATCACAGAAGGACCATTCCTACCATGACACTGGAGATTTGGAAGGCATTTCCTTTTCCTATTTTTCAATTTGGTAGTTTTATTAGGAAGCCTTTTGCCTGAGAGGCTGCTGAGTTTGAGATCATACCTATTCACTCTTTTGCTTCTGTGAGCAAGATGTTTCCAGTGAGCTTTTCTATTGGGCCCAGAATAGATGAATGCAGCTTTGGTTCAGGATCTCTGTACAAAAATGTGCCATTCATGCCCTTGGTATTTGAGGTCCTTCATCTCCTTTTTCAGTAAGCTAATTTACTCACCTGAGTTCTGTCTCCTTGTCTAACTTCTGTCTTCCATGGGCAGGAGTGGAGATAGCAGGGTGAAAAGAATGCTAGACATAGCACGAAATCTGCAGACCTGGTTTTTACTCACAGCTTTGTAACTAGCCAGGTCTTTGATGGTAGACCAGTTATTTAACCTCTATGATTCAGTTCCCTCATGTTTCAAATACTCATATATTTCTTTTTCATTGTTTGCTATCCCTCCGTGCCAGACTGCAAGCTCCACTAGTGGAGAAATCTGTTTTCCTTACTGATGCATCCCAAGAGGACAAGACATGGCACAAAGTAGTTGCTCAATGAAATTTTTTTAAATAGATGGACATTTCATGTCTCAATCAGTGGTGTTAGTTATACATGTAATCTCTCAATGTAGACATCAGAGTTAGTTGAAGTCCCTGTCTCCCTTTACAACCATAGAGTCACCAAGTCCTATTTTTTAACCTCTATCACAGCTGTTCTTTCTTTTTCACATGCACTTAAATTCTTTTATCTCAAATTTTCCACTATTCTTTATTATTCTCTTCAAACTCTTTCCAGGGTGATTTTAAATGGTCACCCTCTTTAAACTCCTCCTATGGTCTTCTCATAATCCTCAGGACCACATAAACTCTTATGCATGACATACATGGACATTCACAATCTAAAGTTTTTTGTGATCACTTCATATACTTTCAGATAATGTTAAACACTCCTTGTACATTGTATCTCTCTCTTTTAGCACTTAGTGCAAGATTTTTCATGTTTTTCACATTTGTTTCCTAAATCATATTTATTATGCTTTATTCTTATTTATATATTACCTCAAATACTGATGGAGATATAATAGTGGCTCAATAAATATTTGCCAAATGAAAGGAAGAGGTTAGGCTAGTGAAACAGTTCTCATGTGCCTTGAGGAAAACCACCTAACCTCTTTTCTTTGGTGCGTTAGAATTCTCAAGGATGCTGAGGCATGTAGACTAGACACCACCATACTTGAGGAGCACTGAACCAGATTATATCTATACTTCCTTCCAGATCCAATATTCTATGGGCCCGTGTAGCTCTCTGTTATTATAACAAATATCTGAGATAATCAACCTACAAGGAAGAAAGGTTTATTTTTTCTCACAGCTTCAGAGGTTTCTGTCATGGTTTGTGGCTCTGTTGCTTTTGGGTGTGTGAAGAGGGAGTACTTCATGATGGGAGTGTGTGGCAGAGGAAACTGCTCACCTCATGTCAACCAGGAAGCAAAGGAGAGAGAAGGAAGAAACCAGTACCCCTCTGAAGGCATGTATTCAGTGACCTAACTTCCTCCTACTAAGTCTTAACTCTTTTAGGTTCCAGTACCTTCCAATAGTGCCGTGGGCTGGGAACAAACCTTTATCACATGAGCCTTTGGGAGACAATACATATCTGAACTAAAATAGAAGCTACCATTTTCTTTCATCATTTTTGTGAGTTAAGGGTTGTTTGGAGTGAGGGAAGAGTAGGGTGGTGTTTAGGGTACCAAATGTGAAAGAAGGAAAGAGGGGGATTGGAGAAGAATGTTCACACCTAGCCATTTTCTCTCCTTCTATGATTTTCTTTGCCAATAGAATTGGTGCATGGCTTTGCATGTTAGGGAGTATGGGTGAGAAGGGAAAAAAACTCTCTATACATTGAACTTAATATTAATTCATTGGAAATATAAATATTTGAATTTACTTAACTGTCAAGTGGTGCTTTACCAGAAAATTTACTCAATTTTGAGGTATCAGGAAGGAAATTTGAATGGTCTGAAGGAACAATTATATGACATGGCATCACTATTCAATCAATACATGCTTAAGTGTCACAAAGAGGTAAATGTTTGACTCAGTGTGAAGAACATGATCGTGATAAACACATGTTGGTGTTCTCCAGGATTCTGACTCTCTTTATTCTCATTTTCTGTATTCTCCCTGGAAAATCAAGGACATGCCACAAGCCTATGATCTGAACTATGTAAAAATGTTTGCTTCCAGCTCAGGATTCTTCTATAAATTTCTTTCTTGACTATCAGTCCCTCATTGGACATATCTTTCTGGATCTTCTGTGGATACCTCTAATATCCATAAATTAGCACCTTACCTGGCCCACTTGCCTCAAACAAGGGTTTCTGCCTATATACTCTTTCTTTCTCAGTTGTTGGTACTTCCTTTTACCCAGTCACCTGGATCCCCCTCCCATCTATCATGGAAATTCACTGATTTATCTCCACCTAACCTTTCTCATAACAGCAGTTTCAGTTCAGACCATTCCCACCATAATGTTCTTGCACTACACCAATAACCACATTGTTCTTGCCTCTTAGTTCCCTATACCATTCATCTCCAACTGGTCTTTTCAGTTGCAATTAGATTGGACAATCTTAACTGCAGTGTGTTTTAAAGCACTCAATGTTCTCATGTTGTGTCAAGAGGAAATGTAAATGTCTTAGCATACTTTGTCAAGTTCTCTATATTCTGGTCCCTGCTTTCTCACAGGTTTAATGTCCTTCTTCACTCCTAGGTTGCAACTAACCCAATGGCTTGCAAATATTCAAGTGTTCCATTTAGATTCTTAACATTGTTTCTTTAGTTAAGCTATTCCTTCTGTTTAAAATGTTCTTATCTCTCTTGTCCATCTGAGAAACATGAATCATCTTTCTAGAGTTAATTTGAGTGTGAAGACTTCTGCAATGTCTTATCTGACTATAAGGTCTTTTCTCACAGAAATAACTTACTCCTCCCTCGTTCGTTATTCTGTGGCTCATGGCCCTGGACATGGCCCAACAATGATGTTTTTATATGTGATTAATTAGATAAGGGACTCCTAGAGGACAACACAGTATTGTGGTTAATGCAGAGACTGTAAAGCCAAAATACCTTAGTCCAAATTTTGATTCTAATACTTGTTATATGGGTAACTTTGGGCAAGTTATTTCACTCAGCTCTCTGTGCCTCAGTTTTATCATCTGTAAATTGGGCATTACTATTGTACTTAATTAAAAGTGAATTCATGCACAAATTACACTTATAATAGTGACTACTGTGTGTACAATAATAATAATGCTAACATTAATATTATTTTACCTGAAGTTCTAGGCTGGAATACTATATCTGAAACATGGAAAGATGGAAGGTGTTCAGTAACATTTTGTTCAATGTGTCTCTCCTACTAGACTATAAAAAATCATCTGTGCAAAATCTCATCCATCTCATTTACCACTACATCCCTGGTACCAAACACTATGCCAAGCACATAACAAGGATATGTATATTTGTTAGATATATAAATGAATGGTTTTTAAGATTTGCATTTCTTTATTATTAGATTATCTTAACATTTTGATAATTTCCTGAAGTTTTAAATTGCTATATTATCTCTCATATTATTTCTATGTGAGGCAACAAAATTTTAGTGAAGTTTGGTTAGAATTATGGTAAAATGTTATGTTAGAATTACTTCTTTGAATATTCTCCTGCTGTTTCCTTACTGTAGATCATGAGCTAATTCAGTGGTACCAGAGTTCCACAGTATACTAATTTTTTTCTTCTTATCACATGGCATTTTACATCCTTGACAAAATTCATAGGCAGAGGCTTTTTAGAAATCACCATTTATTAATTCTGCTCATTTAATGAGCATGAAATCCAGAGATAAGAAAAATTGTATATAGAATGGCCCATTCTTTACAGTGTTTATAATTCAGGTGGAAAACAAGCCATGTGCACAAATATCTACATCACAATGTATCCTGTGCTTTCTAGCAATACAGATAGGATATATTTCAGGGATTCTCCTTGATGTGATCAGGAACGGTTTTATGGGATGACTAAAATTGTAATTGGTCTTGGTGGATTTTCCTAGGGGGAACAATAATAACATTCAATGCTGAGAAAAAGACATGGAAAACAAGTGTGAAAATAAGATGTCTTGGGAGTAAGGAGTGCATACAGATTATTTGGGCAGAAGGAGGAATTTTTTTATTTTTTAAAAAACATTTTTAATCTTTTTAGTTGTAGTTGTCAATATCTTTATTTTATTTTATTTATTTTTATGTGGTGCTGAGGACCAAACCCTGGGCCTCGCACGTGCTAAGTGACTGCTCTGCCACTGATCCACAACCCCAGCCCCAGAAGAAGGAATTTATACAGAAAGCAGAAGTAGAGTGTAGGCTAGACACAAGGGATTTGGAATAGTTTATGGTGAACTTTTGACAACAGGCTAAGATACTTAAAGTTTATCTGCAGACAGTGGAGAGGTATGGAAAATGTTGGGGCAGGGAAAGGCAAAAGGAAAGCAATGTTATAGAAATAGGAATTGTGAAGCAATACGGCAGTATAAAAAATGGAGTGGAGTTCTTGGTTAAGTTGTGTTTTCAGGTGATGGGACATCAAGTGCAAATGCCTGATTTCTCAAGTTTGAGGAGATAGAGTTTTGAAACAATCTGCATAGCACTGATAGTAGGAGACTTGAGAATGAACGAAATAACCAGAGAAAAATACAGAAGAACAAAAATCTAAAGACACAGACCTACCACAATGAAAAACAAGATGAAAAAACAAACAGTAGCATCCTGTTGTAAATGAAATGCAGTAAATACTAAACCTCATACCAGAAAGCATCTTATGACTCACGAATGTATACTTATACAAAGCTCAATATATTTCAGGAATAATAAAACTAAAAAATCATATATCAAGGCATATCAGAATTTAAAGAGTACTTTAAGATAGTTCTCTCTCTTAGATAAAAGGATCATTTAGAACTTAGGAGCAGAAGAAGAAAGAAAAAGAAATAACTCCAATGTACCTGTTGAGCAGTCAGATCCTGTCCACTTGGGATCACAGTTGCATACTCCAGAGTCCAGAAGAAAAGTCCCATGTCCTGAGCACTGCTCTTGACATATAGGAAGTGGAGTTTCACAGTTGACTCCTCCCCAGCCAGTTGAACAGTGACATTCTCCTTTTACACAGATGCCATGGCTGGAACACATTGGATCTAAGCAGTCCTCTGAAGGTCCAAATAAGGGAAGAGGGAAGGTTAATAGGGAACAGGTGCAGGATAATGAAACTGAGATACTTACACTGATTTCCTAGTATTATATCATTAATGTTGCTTTAATTGGGCAATAAAATGACTCATGCAAACACTGTGTTCAAACCATAAGATTATTAACACTTAAAAATATGGTGGAGTATCATAGAGGTTACAACCCAAAATTAGGAGAAGAAAATCACACATGCTATGTGAAATTGTGAATAGTGTGTAGCAACCCTACAAAAATGGATGGGTGGACCCCACTCTGGGCCTTCAACAGGAATTCCTGTTTTGAACAAAGACCCAAGAATTTCTGGTAAGTCATTCCTTATCTTTTCTGAAATTGGAATTAGAACTCCAGAAATGACTTTAACTTGATGTGTCTAGAGGAGTTAACACACACAAAAAAATTAAGTTTGGATTATTCAAGTTATTAGGCAAGGTGACTGATGTTTGTATGAAATAATAGAATTTACAACAATTTATTTTAACCTCTCATTTATTCCTCAGAAGCACTAAAATGTGACATTTTAAACCTAATTCCAAAATTATTTTCTTTATGGTTTCTCCTTCTATCAGGACACTGTGACATAGTTTCTAGTGTCTGAGAATATAACAGACTCAATTCCATTTATCTCTGTTTCTGTGATTCTGGAAAATTTTCTACATTTTAACAAAAGTATAAGCCATTCTGGAGGTAGGTTCCTGTACATGCCTTGGGGAAAATTGTTTTGGGCTTTTAACCAAGTAACCTTTTTACAGCAAAATGGGAAGGTTAATTTCCAAATTTCTAGTCTTTGTATACAAATGGAACCAAACTATTATAAAGAAGATGCATGTTTTGAATTACTTTTGCAGAAATAGAAATAGACTGTCTGATACAAACTGTTTGCATTTGAAAGACTGGCTTAGTTGTGTGACTTGTGGCCATGGAACAGACTAAGTCTAACTAAGCACTATTATAATTAGTGTTATTGCCATTATAATTAACCCAAGATCTCAAGGTCATTAGCACAATACTTTAATACCTGAGCTAATCAGTAAATTAACACACAAAGGCACATCTAATTTGATTCATCATTTGAAGGGAGAAAGTATGAAGTATAGATCTTTTTTAGAAGGAGTCCACTTTGTTATACTGAAGTACAACAATCTTAATAAACAAAATAATATTTAACTTAATGTATGTTATTTTCTTAAGAGGGCTGCTCTATTGTATTTATGTAAATCATCATATAAGTTACATTTAAATCAGAGGCACAAAGTCATGGAGCTAAAGGGGCCAAACATGGATGAAATGGGCTGGATATAAGAAAACAGGGTGTATTGGGAGCAAACTGAAACCAAATGTCCATGTTAAAGGGAACTGCTGTGACTTGGCTCTAGTCGATTACCATCATATTGCAATGTGGGCTCAATGTCATCAGATTTTATAGTGGTCAAGAGTGGCCAGAAATAGCAATTTCTATATGACACTACTCTACTTTTAAATTTTGGTAAAAACATTCTAAAGGGTTTAATCTCATTCTAGTCTATAAACAAGGAAGACTTTATCTTTTCACCTCCTGTTAGCAATAGTAGAATTTGGGTTTGAAGATTATATGTGTTCCAATGAATGGTATTGGGTCTACAGTCACATTGGACAACAAAAAAACAACATGGCATATGTGAGACAAACAAAATCCATCTCCAGGCCCAGTTCAGCCCGTGGGTTTCTGCTCAGTCATATCTGAAGTAAAATATTTTTTTTCTATTGTTTTTGAAATGTGTATATCATTAAATCTGTTGAGCATTGTTCCTTGCTATTTTGGTTGTACTAAGAATTTGGTTAGTGACCTCAGAGAAGGTAAATTTAAGCTAAATCCTTTTTCAAGTGCTTACAAAATTTAAATTAGAAGAGTCTAAAATAATTAGGTTACATGATTTTCATGGCAAGGTGTTGAGAGCTACAGCCGAAGGGGACCCAGCAAACTTATATCAATTCTATCCAAATGCATATTTTCCATCTATGTTTCAATGATTTTTAATGCCTTTCTTGCTTCAGGCGTTAACATTCGGGGTGAATTTGGATCTGATGGACCTTTTAGGATATCAAATAAAGGTCCCAACTCTCCTGTTGGTAATGCATTGTGAACTATCTGTTGGTGCAGCGACTTGTGGTAGTGTTGGGGTATTTTTGCTGATGGTGTCATCGGTGGTACAATTTTTCGAAAAGGAGCCGTCAATTGGCTTGGTGTATCTTCCTCCCTTCTGCTTGTGATGGTCGTTCAGGTAAAATTTGGGGGCCAACAGAGGTGAGGCAAAGAACCTCACCTCCCCGCTGATACAAAGACCTATCCACAGGTGTGGCTGTATGCTGGACCGGTAGCCAATGACGGGTAAGATCCAATTGCAGTGGTACCAACCTAAGACAGGAGGCTGACGCCTTGAGGTCAGCTCATCTGATGACGGATAAGGACCATATGTACTATTGGACAACCTAAGGCAGGCACGGTCCCTAAGCCACATGCTTGTTGTTTAAACAGAGAGGGGGAGATGTTGAGAGCCACAGCCAAAGGGGCCCCAGCAAATTTCCAGCTGCCAGCTGATGATTGGCTCACAGTTGCCCCAGCAACTTCTAGCTGCCAACTGATTGGCTCCTCTGCGGTGATGCTCATTGGGCTGTTTCCCCGCCCTTTCAGACCATGGAGCTGCTCATTGGGGGACTTTTTTTGGCTCCACCCACGGGACCCAGCCAATTGGCCTCAAGAGCAGGAGGAGTGGGGGAGGTGGAGAGGCTTGTGGGAAGCCGGTGGTGGCAGTTGGGCTCTGAGGGTTTTCCTGAAGAGCTGTGTGGTGCCGTGTGTGTGTGTGTGTGTGTGTGTGTGTAGACACCATTTTTTTTGTTAGTGGTGTGTGTGTGCATGTAGTACTTTAATTTACAAATTAAATATAATGACTATAGTTAGGTTAGCATTAAAACAACTTCCAAAAGTAACTTAGAAACTCCAGTGCCTTGTATAGACCCAATGCCATTCATTAGAACACATATAATCTTCAAACCCAAATTCTACTATTGCTAACAGGAGGTGGAAAGCTAAAGTCTTGCTTGTTCATAGAGTAGAATGAGATTAAACCCTTTAGAATGCTGTGTAATAGTCTTAATGAGCCATCTTTAAAAAGCAATTATAGTGTATTTTCAGCAGCCTCTTTCCTGAACAACTGTTGTGATGAGACCATCTCCCATGGTAATGGTTTAATATTATTTCTGAAATCAGTCTTGTTTGAGGAATGTGGCATGAAAAAGGTCTGATTACTAGTAAACTTATTTTCCAAAGTATCTCTTTAAATGATGAAACTATTGCCATATCAAAATATTTTTGCAAAGACTCCTTTGGGGTAAATTTAATATAAAGGCACTACTTTGAAACTCATTAGTGGTAAGCCTGCTTCCTTAGGCCCAGAGGTCAAGTTTCAGCATAAGGTATGTAAAAATAAAAAATCTAAATCAATAATAATAATGGTAATTACAAATTACTCCCAAAGAAAACATTTGCAAAATGCCTCCAAATGTGCATATATCATTATTTTTATTGCTTTCTTTAAAGTGAGATGTAGTGTAATGTACTCTGTAATAAGGACAGCATATGAACTAACAGCTAAAAATCATCCATGGAAATTCTAAATTCTCAAATTTATTAAACAGTATTAGAAATAAGAAGGAAAACACCATTTTTAATTATTTCTTAGTAGTTGTCATAGATGTCTCATGTATAATATTAGATACTGTCAGAAGATATATGAACTTCCCTGATCCCACCCCTCTGCACACATATTAAGGACATGTTAGCATTTATTGTTTGCAAAGACTACTTGTATCTCTATTAGAAGCATAGAATGACACCTGGAAAATTCAGAAAGAAAAGGCTGAAGCAGTAGATTAAAATGAGTCTCTCACCTTCCTCGCATATTTCTCCTTTGTATCCTGGCACACAGATGCAGACTCCCATGATGCAGGTGCCGTGGCCAAAGCATGTTGGGTCAATGCATTGCTCTTCTGGAACATCACACTCTGGCCCCTTCCAGCCATTCCTGCACACACAGTGTCCTTTCTCATATTCTCCATTTCCACCACACAGAACAGGGCATGAATCTGAAGGTTGGCAAATGAACTTGTGATGTTCCTCTTAATACTCTCAAAATATTCTAGCATAATATTTCAGGCCAAATAAACCACTATTTCTGTGTTACCCTTTATTAAATAAATGGGCATATGTTCATGATTACATAGAATTTTCCTCTTCCTGAAGTGCGTTCAATTATAAAGATACCCTGAATGAAGAAATTATATCAAGTATTTGCTGTTGATCCTACCAAACTCTTCAATCATCATCATCATCATCATCATCATCATCATCATCATCATCATCTAGGAGTTTTCTCTTTTATGGTTTTTCTTCCTCAAGCAGATGTATATTGCTTTTAGGAAGCAAAACCTGAAAATTCAGAACTAATAAATAGTGAGTTATTCATATTATAAAATATTATCTTTAAAAAGCAATGCAGTTAGGGATGGGGTTGTGGCTCAGTGGCAGAGCGCTTGCATAGCATGTATGAGGCACTGGGTTCAATCCTTAGAACCACATAAAAACAAACAAAAAATAAATAAATTTTTTTAAAAAGCTATATGGTTAAATTTATAATGGACACATGTCTACTTCTGTAATACATTGTGCAGAATCTTATTGGAACACTTGTTCTGTTTTGTCATTGTTTGTCTCCCTATGAAAACTATGGGACTTTTTAAATGAAAAGTCTATATCTTCTATTTCATTCTGCTTTTGAATGCCAACTATCAGCACTCTCCTTACCCCCCTATCTTTGAGATCTATCATGGTTCTGGAATTTAGCTAGTGGTTTAGAACTCTGTGGTGAATGAAATTTAATCTAAGGAAACTGAGTGTCTGAGAAACCTGAGATTAAAGTATTAGCACACTGGGAACCTTATTAATACATTGAAAATGATCAGGAAAGCACCTCTAAAATAATAACTGCAAGGCTATGTGAAAACATAGTGTGATTTACCATAGGCTTTTCAAGAATTAAACTATGGGCAAGTCTAGGAAATGGTAATTTCTTAAATTTAATTTTCCAACCTTTACTTTCTAGGCTATTTACTGAATTGTGATTACCCACCCCTTTCAGTTAACACTGGTGTGTATAAGCACAAAATAACTTTGCCCACTTTTAAACTCAGTCTATTGTGAATGAATTTATGAAGAAAATATAAGCATGATAAAGTGGTTTGGTTGACAATCTGGGTATACATTCCAGCTATTAGGTAACTTTTGATGTTTTTTAGTCTCTCTGAAGTCTTCCTTTGCTCATAAAACTGGGATTATAAAGAACTACCTCATAAGGCATAAGGTAGGACACAGTTCATTGCAAAGTATTTAGAACAGTGCCTGGTATAGTAGGTGTTGGCATTTGGTGGTAGTGGTGGGGCACGGCTGCTGTTGCTTCTACTTCTTCTATTATTACTATTATTACTAATTCTGAGTTCCCAAATGACATCTATTTCCCTAAACCAATCAGAATCAGAGAGCAACATTACCTCTAGCACAGTCAGGTCCAAGGAATCCTGGGAAACAATGACAATGGCCAGAGATACACTCTCCATTTCCATTGCAATTAGTTGAACAGTCATCCATTATTTCTATTAACATAAAGAAAAAGAAAAAAATGAACAAATCTCTCAACCATAGAGTCTTTAATTTTTTTAAGTTGGAAGAATTTGGGGCCTATGACAATCTTGCTCTATGCTATCTACAGAGCATTTACTGCTCAAAATCAGATGCCAAAGACTTCTGTAAGATGTCACATGCAGTATAGGATTATTAAAAGGGTCCTATATTTGCTGAATTGGCTATTTGAGAGCAGAATTAAAAACCAACCTTACTTCTAAAGTGCATAAAGGATATAGATTAATTGTATTCTTAAGAGACATTCATTATAAAGCTAAAAATGTCTGAGGATTATAGGACATTTCTCCAAAGCAAAACAGGCTTAAAAAATGCAACCCCTAAGACAAAGACAACTGTTTATTTTTCAATCTTAGGTTCTTGCAAATAAAGCTTCTTCTCTAGCAACTTAGAAGATCTAATCTACTATCTTGACAGCTTAAATATGACAATCAGTATTTAATTTTCATTAATAAGTGACAATGGAAGGCTTTTAAAGTAAGTGTTCATATTAAATTCACCACCACTAAAAGCATTAGAACCTAAGTATTTGTTGAGAAATGCCTTCTGGGCTATAAATGCTTATTAGTTCTTTGCCACTAATTTTCTTTCAATCCATTCTCAGGGAATAGTCTTCAGGGGAATTGGGAAGCCTTTGAAGGTGCCCATAGGTAGATCTGGTGACATAAAGATGTGTGGAACTATGATAGTACAGAACTGTGATAAATCTTATGTAACTTATCTGGAAAACTATAGTCTCTGACAATGACTTTTAAATTGTAGTTTAAAATTGTATTCATATATAATAATGATCAAATTCTAAGTCTATGAACTATGATGGTTTCTATGTTTTACTCTTTCAGTTTGTGTGTATATGGTGTGTGTGTGTGTGTGTGTGTGTGTGTGTGTGTGTTATTATCTTCCCATTAGTCCTTTTTATAAATTTTTCATAGCACTCTCGAACTCAGTGTTTTATGTTGTGGCATGTTAAACTCATACTTCTCATATGTACCAATTTTTCCTTTTTTCAATCCAATTTTCAGTTGGATAAGATATTTCCAATTACAAGGAGAGTTATAGGAAGTGATCCTAGCACCTTCCTTTGAACAATGAAAGTGAGAACTCACAATGAGGGTTGAAAAATAGACTTTCTGTAATTGTGGCCTGTGAACCATTTGTATCAGTAGGATCATCAGGAGCATTTACGAGACAGATATCTGGGCTTCAGCTCCAGATCTACTGAATCATTCTCTGAAGGATGTAGCCCAGTAATCAACATTATAACAAACACCAGAGTTGAATGTGCATGTGTTCACAATTGAGAACCAATGATTTAAATAGTTATATTTCCTAGTTAGAAAACTTGTGGCCTAGATGTTGGAGTTTTGCTTTGGGCAGTATAAAGATGAAAAAGAAAGTTGTATCTAGTCCATCTGAGAGATTCTTAGAAAGCTGAGAATGAACCCAATGGCTGTGTTTTTAGCTACCATATTATTAGAGGGGATTATTCTTCTCACCCACATGTGAATATATCAGATTGCCCTTTGCAGGTTTATGATAGTTCATTCTCTGAACTCAATAAGCAAGTCACACATGACATTAACTGAATTACAATTGAGCTGGCTAGAATGTAATATCCAGCAAAGAGCCAGTCATGGTTAACTCAATAAAACATTAGCTATTTCCAGAAAATTATTAATGCATTTAACAAGCAATTATGAAAAAAAATATAAAGAGTCTTTTTTCATTCAGAGATTAGAAGTTATTTCTGTATTTTCTACTTATCTGAATTTATTTTACCAAGCAGTAGTAGAAGTTCTTAAATCCACATTTGGATTTCTCCTAGCTTAGATGGTTAATAGGAGGCCATGGAGGAAGCTTTCAAAAGTAAATATAGTTGAATTTAATTTCACACCAGATCCCATTGACAATTTTATGGAAGCAGCCTTGTGGGAATGTAGCTCTTCTGAAAAAATATATAATAAAGTTTGCTATCAAAATAAATAAAAATCCCTACATCTTATTGATTTATATAAGAACTATCCCAGGGCTCACACTGCTGCACAGAGCTTAACCCCAGCAATGTAAATGAGAAGAGAAGGCAATAAAGGAGGATTTTGAAGTTGCCATCTTTACTAGGTATGAAAGGGATAGTGGGACAGTCTAGGGACTCCAAGAAGGTGGTAACTTTAGCAGGAAAACATAAACAACTATTGATTAAAAAAAAAGAAAGTGTTTTTCTATTTATGTTAGCCTCCAGTAAACTTTGCCTTCTATCTTTAAAATCTTATTTCAGAATCATTTCTCAGACTGCAGTTTATTAGAGTTAAGAATAATTTTGAAGCTATATGTTTAAAACCTCATTCATATGCTACAGTAAAAAGCCCCTTAGTATTCCCATCTACACTGATGATAGGATTTGCTTCTGGTAGTTTTTCTCATAGGACAAATTTAAGGTAATAAATAATCTTATGGAATGAGTACAGTCTAAAGGGCATGGGCTTTGGAATCAGACATAGTGGGTCTCAAATCTCCATTTTGCCTCTTGCTGTCTGAGAGACCTTGCCAAATGATTTACTCTTTCCAAGTCTCTGTTTACTTATTTGTAATATATGTATCACTGTACCTGAGCTATCAGAGTTGTGATGAGAATCCAACAAGCTAACTGAATGTAAAGCATCTTGTATAGTGCTTGGAGAAGAGTGGCACTCTATGAGTGGTATATATTATCATGTTATAGAGCAAGTTGCCTGAGATTAAGTAATATCAACAACTCTTCCTATACTACCAGAAAATAATATATATATTAATATAGGCAATTTAACATTCAATGAATGTTAATTATTAATTCTGTCTTGATCTTTGTTAGTAGTGGACCAAATGTAGTCAGGATCAAGTGACTCTAATGTTATGAAATAGATGAATGAGCATCATTAAGAACAAATTCACACAAATCTCACTTTGTTTAATGAAATATAATAGCTTCTTTTTATTCTGATTAAGATATACTATACACATATAAAAATCAATAGAGGGAATTCAAGGTAAATTACTTTTATGTCTTTAATTGTTTTTGGAAATTTACTTGAATTTTCAAAAAATAAACAGTAGCAGAAATGTTTTTGTTGCCTCTATTCTTAAAAAGACAACAGAAAGGTAAAGAAGCTTTCTTGCATAAGCAAAAGGCAAATATAAAAATTGGATTTCAAGTATTAGGTTCTTAGTGGGTGAAGTAAGATACAGAAAACAGCTCCAAATATATTTCTGGGTCTACTGATTTTTGAAAGGTTAATCACTTGGTCAGTGTTTTTTAAAAGTTCATGTATTAAAATAACAGGAAGAGAGAAAATCTTTACAAATATCTCATGTCTTCTAATTTCTTAGAAGTAGTAACTTGACCTCTAATAATTCAAAATAAGGCCTGCATAGACAAATATGAAAAGTCCATCCATTTAACTTTCCACACTGAGTCTGATGAGTAGCAAAATAGTGATGTGATTTATATATATATTTTGAATATATATATTCAAAATATGTATTATTTATTTAACAAACACTTTGTTTTGGAAGATGTAAGAGCAGTAGAGGTTTTCTCTAGGAGAAAAATCATCATTGCAATTTTATTGCCTTTATGATTACTTTAGAGGAAAATTTTAATAATTGTATGGCTGGAATGCCATTTTCTACTCACTGAAGGTCTTCAGCATCAAATAAAAATAGAACATAAATGTTACAAAGAGCAGATGGTATATCTATTAATAGTCAACACATCTTCCTAAACATATGGCTGAACAGGTTAACTAAAGGATAAAGTGGTAAGATTTGTATAGAAAACTGACAGCTGTAAAATATTTTTTCTTCTTTTAAAAGACACGTGTCTTAGGAAAATTCACACAATACTGTACGGTGTCTATGAGTTGTTTACCCTCAGGACTCTATAATTGCTAAAGAGCTCAGCCTTATTCACATAAAGGGTCATGGGGAATGAATTTGGCAAAAAATGACAGAAGAGTGAGATGTCTCTGACTAACTAGGGTGACAGTGAATAAGAGTGTGTATAGGCATTGTATTTAAAAAGAACATGTTTTAAAAGACCCTGAACACACTGAAAGAGCCATTGTGATGATTTTCAAACTAAAAAATTCTGAAAGGAAGGACTTTGAATGACTCAAGTTATTATCCTTAATATCCTTCTCTAAATACTCTTATGTTGTATTTTGAAGCCTTAATGGTTCTAGAATCAGTTGTTCTAAAGAACTGTATTGATGCCAGTTTGTCTATTTTAAAAGGTATTATTTGCCTTTTCTTTTATTATTCGAACTTGAAATAACAAGGCTTCTCTTGCTTATTCCCTTCTTCACTGAAGTTGTTGTTCACCTATGTAGCCTTGGTAACATTAGCCAGGTAATTATTTTTGTTGAGAACATATTAAAAAGATGCAAACAGTAAGTATCCTGGAAAAGCAGCAAAGAATGGAAATTTTAAAAAATCTTAACCAGCATTGATACAACATCAATAACAACGATATAAATTTTTCTCATAGTGACCTATTCTGAATAATGACTTTAGGGTAGGATGAGCAATAAGCTTACATAGTACCTGTATGGCTTTTATCACTTGTATCTTCTAGAATTATACTGTAAATCCAAATTATAGCCAAGGCAGCTTACCGATTGCTGTAGTTAACACAAATACTTGCTCCACCTTTTTTCCATCATTGTAAAATGCCAGATACCAAGGTCCTTGGTCCATATACTCTATGAAACCTGTCTCCTGAAGTGAGGTTAAGATAAGGTTCCGAGGGGAGTGCTGGGTATCATCAGAGCTCTTGGAGTCCTGCTTCACCAGTTGTTTGCCATCCATTAGTTTTACAAAATCAAACTGGAACAAATACAGACACAAATATGAGCACTAATTTTACTTCTAGACTGGCAAACATCTCTAACTTCACTTGATCTATTCCATATTTCTTTGCTTTGGACGTGGGCAAAGTGGAAGACCAAGGTTATTAATTCTGAAGTATATTTGAACTCAAAACTTACTAATTTTGAAAAAATTATCATGATATTTATAAATGTTATAAACAGTTCAGATTTAGAGCATTCAAAATAATTGTTTAAAAGCCATAAACTAAGAAATAGAAAAAAATCTTGAGTATTATGCAAGAGAATCTTGACATTTTGCTAAAGTATCTGATAGAAGATACTTGAAAATACACAGTCTGCTTAGAAATGTTACTGTGACCTTCTCTACAAATTAAAAACTGTTTTATGGTTTTTAAAACAAATAAATGAACAGTCAAAAATTTGAGAACATTCATCATAATTTAATACCTTTGATGTAACACATTTAGAATATTCAAAATCCTTCCCCCACTATCATTATAAAAGCACATAGCACATGTTTCTTTGAATATTTTATATTTTTTAAGAGTCACCGTTGATAGCATTCTGATTCCCTGTCTATTCTGGCCAAGAAGGTAAGGTTTTGATTCTAGTCATATCTGTTGGGGAAAAAAAGCAAGGCCAAGGTGTTTATTCTTTTTGCTACTTCTTAGATGGAGCAGGGTTCCAAATGGACTACTGAAGGGAAAAAATAAGGGAAAGAAAACAAAATCAATGTGGTGGCTAAGGTTTATTGAAAAGCTATGTAAACTGTAGAGGATTTACATATTTGAGTTATTATTCACAATAAAAAAGAACCATATTTACCTGTAAGGCATAAAAAACAGCGCCTTTTTAACTTATTTGCAATCAACTCTTTACTGATATTCATTCCTTCCTTCATCAGGGTAAGGGGGTAAGGATGCACAAACCAGTGAAAGAACCAAGGGCACTAACTCTAAGGTGAAAGGGCTGGGAAGCTCATAATCAACCAGTTCCAGAAAGCAGAGGTCAAATTTAATGAATATTTTTTAAAATGCTTTTTTTCTGAGTCTGCCCCGGTAAATGCTATTCCTTATTTCTCCATGCCATTTTTTTTCATCAGAGTGTGATTATTCTGGATATTTCTTTGTATAATTTTCTGCCCTTACCTTTAATACTTACACAATTTAAAAAATCATAACCTTTAAACTGCTTAACCTACAATCCTCTAAAAGGGTTCAAGAAAATACACATAGTATCAAATACCTGAGTATGTGTAGGTGGAATGTTCCTTCTGCCATAAATTCCCAGCAGAGAGTCCTTGGCTAGTGAAATATTGAATTTCAGGTATATAGGATGGTGGATAGTAATCTGAAAACGCCAGAATAAGCCAGGTGGAATGGTTTGCATGACCTGTGCGCCAATGTCAACTTCTCCGGTATCAATTGCTCGTCCCTTCTGAAACACTGAAGGTAGAGAAAATTACATACATATTAATCTTAATTTGTAATGCAATGGTTTTTAGCATTTCAAGAATAGGCATATCAAAACAACTTAATCAGCTTTTTCTTCATCCCTACCCTCTCCCATCTTTCAAAGCCTTACACAAATTAAATATCTTCTAAGGAGCCTTCCTTTACCAACCACTATGTCAGTTTCCATTTTGTTAAACTTCTATTGCATTTATTTCAATCAATTTGATTCATTTTAACCATTATTTACCAAGTGCCACCTTAGTAGCTGCAAGAGTTACAAAGATGAATAAGATGCAGTTGTTGCTCTCAAGGAACTTTGAAAATAACAGAGGAAATAGGACAAGTGCACAAATTACCATATTGTAAAGGGAAATAAGTGCTCTGGGCATTCAAAGGATGGAAAAGTATTTGGCTAAGGGATACTTCTCAATTCTGTCTTTATCCTCTTTTATTTATTTTTAGCATCTATCATCATGCAACATACCATGCATTTTACTTATTTATTGTTTATTGCCTGTTTTTTTTTTTCCTCTGGGAAGGAAAAATCTGTTGCTGCTTTGTTCATTGATATATCACCAGTACATCGAAGAATGTAGGTACATGTAGGCCAAGAATGTATGTGATAAATACATATATAATTAATGAGTGAGTGAATGATAATAGGACTCTTGTGGGAGGTGACATTGAAAATGAGTCTTAGATGAGGTAAAAGATTTCAACACAGCTACTGGAAAGGGTATTAGGGAATAAGAAAGCGAAAAGAGGAAGAAAACTGTAAAGCTATGGTATAGAGTATGTGTATAAATAAAGGAGTAGTTAGAAAAAGAACTGGAGGGAAATAATGACATCATATTCTATAAGGCCTTGAATGCCAGTTGAACAGATTTATTTAGTAAAAGATGGAAAGCCATTAAATATTTTTAAGAAGAGGGAAAGGCTGTGGATGTAGCTCAGCGGTAGATTGTTTGCTTAGCATTCATGTGGCCCTGGTTTGATACCCAACACTAAAAAAAAGAGGTTAGGGGACATTAGATAGACTAATCTTGGGGCAGAAGTTAGAATGAATTAGAGAAGGGAGATACAAGAATAATATAGAATTTATAGGGCAATGACTCAGGTGAAATGACATGAAGATCTACACTTAGTGTCAACCCAAATGACTCATGTAGAAAATATACATTTCAAATGAAAAATAATTTAGTGTGAATGGAAAGAAGGAGGAATGCCTGAGAAACAATGCAAAGGAAAATTCTATAGCAGAGCTTCTCAAACTTTAATTGTATAAGAAAGGGGGGTCTTGTCAAAATGCAAATTCACGTTCAGTTTTTGTAATTTCTCAGCTGATACTCATGCTGCATGGTTCACAATTCACACCCTGAGAAGCAAAGTTCTCACGTGTGAAGGCTAAGGGAGGGTCAAAACTGACCCCACGTTTCTGAGTTTTTGGTGATTTAGACAGTGCTGATAACAAAAATAAGAAAAATAGAAGGAACTGTTTTGTGAGAGAGGAAACTGTCATATTTTCTAATTATTTCTGATGTTGTAGTTTAATATGCATTCCTTTGTCAAATGGTAGTAGGGAGGGAAGGGATACAAGAAGATGAAAGGGAATTAGTTTGACTTGATCTTAAGCAAGGAAGATGACACCTCAGGAGGGGAAAGTTCAATTTGGCCTCATTTCATACTACCTTTATATTTTTCAGCCATCAACTCCATCTCCACACCAAACAGTTTAAAAACACACATGGTCTCTGTCCTTTGTGTTCACCAGCTATAAAATTAACAGCCCATTAAGAAACACACCTGCAGTGGCTTTATTCAGAGGCCAATGCCTTGCAGCTCTTAACTCCCTAAAATACTTCCATTATTGCTTTTTGTGTTAAGGCCAAGAGTAATAACTATTTTAAGAATGTTCACTGTTAACTTTAATAATAGATTTCAAATGCAATTTTGAACATAATTATGTATTACAGGACACATAATTTTGTGGAATTGACATTTATAATAAAATACACCCTTTGAGATAATAAATGACCAACTGAGGACCTTATTTTTCACTGAAAGTTACATTTTTCCATGTGAGACAGAGCAATTTGGTTCCCAAAGGGTTGATTAAACATTTAACTCTTAAGTTCCTAGAACTGACAAATGTCTTCAATGAGCAAATGATTAACAGACCATGTTTATGTGGACACTTTTGTTCTCAACTAATTGTTTAGTTTATTGGACTGCTCTCCTCATTAGAGGCTTTTATCACTTCTTAAAGTGCATCACTTGGCCAAGCAAGCTAGTATAAATCTAAAACAATTATAAATGTTCTAGGGTCAACAAATACTGTTTTTTAGGTGCTAAAAACCCACTTTTAATGACTCGATGTAATTTTTAAAATTCTAGTCAAAACTGGTTGATGGATATTAATCTTTCCATATCAACTCATCAAATGCTAGAAAATCTCCTCCTTCTGCACTTTATGGCATGATATATTTCATAATGAGGCTACTTAAATGTTATTCACTAAATCAAAAGAAACTCATAAAGTTGTGTTGTTGGAGTTTCCTCATCATTAACAGTACTGTATATTTAGAGCATATCTGCATAGGTTATTTGTGAAAATAAATTTAAAAGATGATGATCTTACCCTTTGAGAGCTTACATTTAAGACCAGTGAACAGAGATGACAATATAGTAATGAGTATGTGGACCATGATTTAAATAAAGATAATAAAACAAGGTAGTTGCAGTGAGTTAGTATTAGAGAAGTTCTCATAGTGTGCAGATGAAAAATTTCTCAGCCTCTAACCTTTCAGAGCTTTGTGCATCAGAAAGGAAGATATCTCCCTTTTAGTAATCTATACCACTAAGTAGCCTGCTCCATTTTTATCAACTCTCAAAATAAGTTATGGATTACAATATAGTGTTATGAGCTCATTTATTATTTCATTATCTTCTCAAAGGTGGAGCAAACTAAAAAGAAGAAAATTATATGCAGAAAAACTACAAAATTTGATTTTTTGAAGAAATTCTGCATTAACATACGTAAGAAATAGATACGGTCAAACTTAACACTGACTGTGATCCTTTGCAAATTGTTAATAGCAGAACACTAAGGTAGAGTTTGTGTAATGTTCATGTTTCACTTATCATTTAATCACTTGTTTTGCTGAAGCATATCAAAAGGCCCAAGGAGACCATATTCGCCAGTAACAGAAAACTTTTCCTTGTACAAATTCAGAATGAAATGCAGAGAGCCACAAATCATATCACACTGTGCAGTACTATAGTTATCACAGTTCCACCAATATCCCCCAATTTAGTTTGAGGTAAACACCCTCTTTATAGGTTGCAACACAGGCATCAACTGCTGAGCAGGAAAAGCCAATGGCAGATAGGTTGTGTTGAAGCATGGCACATTAAGTGATGGTAGCTTAGTTCAAAAAGAAGAGGTCAAGCTTCCTGGAAGGCAAAAAAAAAAAAAGGAAGGGGAGCTGGAATTTATGTCAGACACTATGTGCAATATCTGCATCACTTAAACCAAGGTTTCATACATTGAGATCCAGACACATACCTGGATAGTAACAAAATAGTAACAACATTGTTCTAAAATAGGGGGTAAATAACTATATTCTGGATATATATTTCTACTTAATATAGCTAGATATGCTTCATTCAATGATTCTATGTCAAACAATCAAACATTGGTAGAAGATTTTGACATGTGGTTATTAAAAAGTATCCACTATTAGTTCTTTATGTGAAGATGACTACATTAAAGGCTATGTATGCTCTTGCCCATAATAGTAATCTGAGCAGTCTTTTAGAGACATTTGTAAATTCCATGAGAAGTATCTAAGCCTGTCCAAAAGAAAAGAAAAATAAATAGGCATTAAGAAAATATTTATTTCATCCTCTAGCATGTTCAAATTTTTGAAAAGACATTGGTATGGTTTTTAGCTGAATTAGTCCTAGTGTATGTGTCTCATGATTTACGTATCATTATGGTCCTACAAATATAATATTAGTTTCATAGTAACAAGTCTCTGTAAAATTTAGAATATCGGTTCTTGGAGCAAAACGGGGAGGTAAAACCAATCTCTGTTCCCTGTGATCAAAAGCTATGAAGAGCTGGGCGTGATGGCACACACCTGTAATCCCAGAAGCTTGGGAAGCTGAGGCAGGAGCATCAGGAATACAAAACCAGCTTCAGCAAAAACAAGGTGCTAAGCAACTTAGTAAGACCCTGTCTCTAATAGAATACAAAATAGGACTGAGGATGTGGCTCAGTGGTCGAGAGCTCTGAGTTCAATCCCAGGCACCCAAAAGAAAAAAAAATACGAAGGGATGAAGAGGATACAGCATAAGCTTTACCATTTCCATCTATGTAGGCTCATATGATTTTTATATTGAAGAAAAATATGTATTGAATTTCAGTTCTTCAGAGGAAGATTATACATATTATATATCATGGATAATATCCATATTATATATCATGTTTTTATATCCATTATATAACCCAAGAGAAGTCAAGATAAAAAAAAATGAAGAATGAACATTGAACATAGCAGGCACTTATTTAATAATTATACAAACGAATAAATAAAATAGTAATATTGATCATTTACTTTGTTCACAGTAACTTTGAGAATCTATTTTGACATTTCAGTGCAAGGTTTGGAGGGAGGAAGAACTGAAAGTATCTACACACATAGGCTTTTGGGAATTCATTGTAAATAAAATGTGCTTATAATATAAATAAAATCCCTCTAGCTTACTGACACTGAAAATAAATTGCTGACTCTGTTGAGAATTTCATTAACTAATCTTGAGAGACATATTACTATATGAGTATAAACAATTATGTCCAGAACCTGATAGACTTCATATTTGAGTACAATAGGTTATTTGGTATTACATATTTCTTTTCATGAAGAAGTGAAATATCATTGCTAAAATTTTATCCTTAATTAAAGATTTATTTTGACTCCATACATATTTTATTGAACATGTATAATATAAAAGTCATAATTCTCTTTTTAGAAGGATTTCTTTAAATTTTGTTGTAAAAATGTGCAATTCCCTAAAAAAAAAAAAAATAAAGTTCCACAGTTCTTCTCATGGGTCTACTGACCATTAAGTGGCATTCCCATAAGTTAGTTTCCAAATATAAGGCTGTTTGGAGTTATTATACAATCTCAGAGTATAATACAAATTGTAGGATTTCTGTATGCTTATTACTAATAGTATATGAAGTAGCCGGTCTCCTGGAATTTCCTAGGTGAAAACTAGAATTGATATAAACTCAAATATATCATCATTGAAAAGAATTACAGTTCCTAAATAAGTGGAAACATATTCCATGTTCATGTACTGCCATCTTACTATTGTTAAGATGGCAGTACTCAAATAGATGAGAATGATGGGAACATGAGGTTAAGAGGATAATTCTATAAAGTGGCTCCACAGTTTAGCTATTGTGAATTGTGCTGCTATAAACATTGATGTGGCTGTGTTCCTGTAATATGCTGTTTTTAAGTCCATTGGGTATAGTCCGAGGAGAGGGATAGCTGGGTCAAATGGTGGTTTCATTCCAAGATTTCCAAGGAATCTCCATACTGCTTTCCATATTGGCTGTGTCAATGGAATTTTACTCAGCAATAAAGGAGAATAAAATCATGACATTTGCAGGTAAATGGATGTCATTGGAGAAGAGAATGCTAAGTGAAGTTAGCCAATCCCAAAAAAACAAATGCCGAATGTTTTCTCTAATATAAGGAGGCTGACTCATAGTGGGGTAGGGAGGGTGAACATGGGGAATACATGAATTCTAGATAGGGAAGAGGGGAGGGAGGGATAGGGAAGAGGCAGGGGATTAGCAAGGATGGTGGAATGTGATGGACATCATTATTCAAAGTACATGTTTGAAGACACGATTTGGGTGTCAACCTACTTTATATACAAAGAGAGATATAAAAAATGGTGGTATATATGTGTAATAAGAATTGTAATGCAAAAAAAAAAACAAGTACATGTATAAAGACATGGATTGGCATGAACATACTTTATACAAAGATATGAAAAATTGTGCTCTATATGTGTAATATGAATTGTAATACATTCTGCTGTTGTGTATTTAAAAAATAAAATCAATAAAATAAAATAAAACATCAAAAAAAAAAAAAAAAGATGGCAGTACTTCCCAAACTGATTTACAGATTCAGTGTAATCCTTATCAAAATTCCAATTCTCATTTTGCAGAAATAGCCAGCCTGACCCTGATAGTAAGGGCTAAAACTATAAAATTCTCAGATGAAGACCTACACATAATTTTTTTCAACATTGGATTTGACAACAATAAATAACAAAAGAAATGGTAGACAAATTGGACTTCATTAAAATTTAAAACTTTTGAGCTTCAAAGGACACTATCAAGAAAATGGAAAGACAGCCTATAGAATGGGAGAAAATATTTGCCAATCATATATTGAATAAGGGACTTTAATGTAGAATACATTTAGAAAATATATACCTCAACAGTAAAAAAGACACATAATTGAAAATGGGCAAGTTACTTGAATAGACATTTCTTCAAAGAAGATATATACATGGCCAGTAAGCACAACAATAGAAGTTCAACATCGTTAGTTAGCAGGGATATGCAAATCAAAACCACATTGAGTTGCCACTTTATACCTATAAGGGTGGTCAACATTAAAAAAAAACAGAAAATAACAAGTGTTAGCAAAGACGTGGAGCAATTCACATTCTCATAAATTGCTGGTGTCAATGGCAAATTATGAAGCTACTTTGGAAAACTGTTCACCAGTTCCTCAAAGAGTTAAACATATACCACATGACCCAGCTATTCTACTACTTGGAATATCCCCCCACCCCTGACAAAATGAAAACAGGTGCTATCAAAAACTTGTACATAAATGTTCATAGCAGCATCATTCATAGTAGCCAAAAAGTGAAAAAACACAAAAGTTCTATCAATTGATGAATGCATAAATCATTCAATGGAATGCTGTTCACCCATTAAAAAATGAAATATTGATATATGCTATGACATTTATTAACCTTGAAAACATATAAGAAATCAGAGCCAAAAGTTACATATTATATGATTCTATTTATATGATATGTGGAAGTATTCAAATCTAAGGATACAACATGTAAATTACAACAATCATGATACAACATGATTTCCAGGGGTGAGGGGGAGGTGGGGATGTTTCATACGGAGTGACGGGCAATGTCTGTGAGGTTTCCTTTTGGTATGATGAAAATGAGTTAAAATTAAGTAGTAGTGATAGCTACACAACTCTATGAATATACTAAATTTAGTGAATTGTGCATTTTAAGTCAGCAAATAATATATAAATTATAGCTCAACAAATCTCTTACAAAATATGGTTATAAAGCATAAATTGACATAGCACACTAACACATACACATACAAACTATAGTGCACTGTCAAAAGAGATCTGAGACATTTCTAAGTGGTTTTAGAATGTCCCTTACTACCTAGAATTTGAACTGTTCCTTGGACAGTTCTTTTAAAACATGTGACTGGACTGGACAAGGTGGTGCACACCTGTAATCTCAGCAGCTTAGGAGACTGAGGCAGGAGAATCACAAGTTCAAAGCCAGCCTCAGCAACTTAGCAAAGCCCTAAGTATTTCAGTGAGACCCTGTCTCAAAATACAAATATAAAAGGGGCTGGGATGTGGCTCAGTAGTTAAGTGCCCCTGGGTTCAATCCCTGGTACCAAACCAAACCAAAGAAAAAAAATGTGTTTAGGAGTAAGCAGCAGAGATGCCTATTTTCTATATTTTATACAATGCTAAATATTGTATATAGGTATGTAAGTTATTAAGTTCACATCATTTTGGACTTTAGAATGTTGGTAGGGGGGCTAATCATAGATCAGTTTATCCAGATTTCCCTTTCATTTAGAATAAAAATCTCCCAAGGACAGGGTACTCATATCTACTCCCTGGGCATTTAATTAAAAAAATTATATGATGATCTACCTATCATATAGTTGAGAGTAATAAAGGAGTTGTACAACATTTTGTATTTGACCTTCAGACAGCGAAGCATCTGGCATAAGCACCAGTTTTCATAGGTAACATATTGTTGC
The DNA here is from genome assembly GCF_047511675.1 of Marmota flaviventris. Classification (NCBI taxonomy): domain Eukaryota; kingdom Metazoa; phylum Chordata; class Mammalia; order Rodentia; family Sciuridae; genus Marmota; species Marmota flaviventris. The sequence continues at coordinate 107,484,660 of NC_092518.1, forward strand.
AGTCTTTAATGTCTACCTTTTAGGAACCCAGAAAAATCTTCAATAATATCAAATTAAAATTTCTCAAAGACAAAACTCATTGCAGAGTAACATTAACAATATGGATAAAAATAGATGTTAATATTTATTGAACACTTACTGTGTCCTCTTTTTGAACTTATATATGTAGTCTCTTTCATATTCAGTTTACCATATAATTTCATGTCCCGGTTTATTTCCAAGGCTCCTTCCTCCACTTGCTCGGCTTCCTCTGGGACTTTGGTTCCCTTCCCAATCTCCTTTCTTACTAGCATCCTCAATCTCTCCCTCTATTCACTTTTTTATTCTTTGTCTTTCAATAAACCCAAATCTCTCTTGTTTTAGAAAAAAAGAATAAAATAACCCAATGCCTCCTTTTCTAGTTATCATACTATTTATCTCCTTCCTTTCCTTGCCAAAGTGCCTTCATCTGTTTCACTATGCACTTATCTCTTAGTCTATTATCATCTGCATTTTCTCTTATCACTCTATTATTTCATTCTCCTAATTATGTACTCCTTAAGGTCACCAGGATTGATTTTTCTTGTTTCCCTAAGAAAAAAATCAAAAAAGTCACACTATTTCTAAAAAATAGTGACCTTTTCATCTTTCTTTTAAGCCTTTAAATACCTTATTTCATTTCTGTACAACAGTTGACTGTATGTTATTTTGCATTGTGCCTATATGTATCCAATTTTCTTCTAGTTCCCCTATTTAATAGGAATCTTCTCAAGGGCAAACTATGTCTTCTGCTTCATTTGTTAACTTAAATTTTTTTAGTTATAGATGGATATAATACCTTTTTATTTATTTTACATATTTTTTAGTTGTAGGTGAACACAATACCTTTATTTTATTTTTACGTGGTGCTTAGGATGGAACCCAGTACCTCATACATGCCAGGCAAGTGCGCTACCACTGAGCTACAACCCCACCCCATTTGTTAACTTTTGAATATATTTAGTACAGTTAAATTACCAAGTTGGTCCATAGAGAATTAAAGATCATGAGTTTCTGTGTTTCTAAATAGTACTATTTAAATTTTTCTTCTCTTGTTATTATTTTAATGAAGGGTTTGAATTGGTTAAACATGTCTCTGTCAACCCAACTTTCTACTTTTATTCTTCCCTCTTCCAGAAGAAGATGGTATTTGTCTTCTGGTCAAGACACTTTCAGGAGGACATACAATGGAAATAAAAAGGCAACTCAAATGACTAAGTTAACCCAAAGACTCTTAATACTAGGTGGAGGCAGAGAAAGGAGATATGATTATTATGTGTAGGATTACAAGTTACACAGTGTGAAAATGCAGACTTGTGCATTAAATACCTAAACTTTAGGACTTCATTTTCAAAAGTAAATTTCACATAAACTAGAACTACAGTTGACTTCACAAAAAAAGCTAGTAATGTTTTGAACTTCCTCCAAAAGTAACATAGGCTAAAATGGATATAAATACATCCTTACAGAACCAGATATATACATGGCTGATAAATTTCTACAATGGCTGGCTCCTCCAGAAAACTAAGATGTTGTAAAGATGCTAAGGGAGGATCCCCTTACTTGGAAGCACAAGTCCACTTAGTGTCCTTGTTAGATGGAGCCTATTGACTGTAAGGACCACAAGTTAGGTCCATTTTTTCTGGCATCACAGGAAAGGTGTGTATTTAGTTTTTTAAAAAAATAAATAAAATAAAAAATATTTAAAAAATGAATAAAATATAATTACAATGAAATAAGAATGAAACATTAAACATATATGACCAAGAACATTTAACATGAATTTTTTATATAATAAATAAGTTTGCCTTTTAGCATAGGGAATCCTTTCCATAAATCTGTTTTAGAAGTCAGGTCTCCAGTATGCTTTAGAAAAGCCTTTGTTAAAACTGAAGTATATTGATAAAGTGATTTAATATAGTTGAAAACAAGCTGCAGCACTCTAGCTGGGCCCTCTGAAACCTTGTGTTAGAGAAATATCTATATAGCATTATAGGAAGCATTTACTGTAATTTGCCATCAATCTTTAAAAATAATAATGTTAAGCTCCCAACAATGTTGTCTTTGTTAGTGCATTACTACTATTTTATTCATGTGGTTTGTTGTGCTTATATGAATTATTCTCAATTCTACCACAATGTCCTGGGCTATGATATCCTTTAAGTAAAAGATACTGCAACTGTGGGTTGACTCAAAGGGCAGCTGAGTGCATTTTAATATCCACATGTCCTTTGAACCAATACCGAAGAACCACAGCATTATGCTGCAGGACTGTGTTCCATCTGAATGCACAATGATTACCTGGGTAGGGTTGGTGCAGTTCTTTAGTTTTGTACCACAAAATGAATACTGACCTGCTGATTGGGTCTGTGAAAAAATATCTGCAAAATTCTAAGCAAATTTAAAATTTAACCTGTTATTCAAAGGCCACAACTATCATTGCATAGATTGTTTCAATCTCTCTGTGTCTCAGGTTCGACAAAACAAAGGTAAAAAGGCAAACACACACACAGACACAATCCTTCCCCCAAGTATACAATGAAATGTAGTTGTTAAAGGCACATTTTACACTGTCAGTAAAATTTCAAAGTTCAGAGTTCAAAAAGCACTGTCTGTGTTTGTGTACATATATCTTTTAGATCGAGTAGGAGTGGGCAGAGCATCTGAACAGAGAGGTCTTTGATATGAAATTTAAAATTGCAAAGTACTCTTAGGGATATACATTTGGACTGGATGGTTTGAGATCTGAAATCTAGATAGCTGTTAAATAATTAGCCTTGAGAAAATAATTTTATAAAAAAGAAAGGGCCCAAAGTAGTGTAATGAACTAACAGGAAAAACTAGATCCCAATCTCAGCTCTGCTTATAATCATTATGTTGATTATTCAAGGCAAGTTACTTAACTTCTTGTGTTTCATTTTCAACTATAAAACAGGGTAACAATAGCTGCCATAGCATAAAATGGTCATGTGGTAAAATACATAGCTGTTTTATAAAATATTTTGAAATTGTAAATGGTTTCTAAGTGCCCTCTGTTATTGTTATATACATGTCAGAAATCCAAACTTGTACTTCAGAAAACGGGATTAATTATTCAAATTACAACAAAACTTGCAGCAAGTACTTTAAATGGAAAATATGGTTTACAATCATACTTTTCAACCATTTCCCAGAGTGTACCCCTTTTGTAAAGATAAGTCCATTTTTATTTGGATTGACTAATTGTTCTTCCTTAACTGCAGAATTTGAATTCATTGACTTATGACATGCACATCTGGACAGGACCTCAAAGCTAAACTCATCCTGCTGAGCATCACCCCATGTTAGTCAAAGCCTTAGAAGCTGCCAAGAGAATGGATAGCATAGAAAGGAAAAGAAAAGGGAGTGCGAGGTTTGACAAAGATGTGCATCCTTCCATCACCTTCTTTGTTTTATATTTAAATTTCTAATTTTCAAGTAAGATTTAATTTGCAAAAAGGGATTCACTGACCCATTAGTCCTGTTCTCTAGCCCCAGAAAGGGTTGAAAGTCAAGCTCCTTTATTTTTCAGATGAGAAAGTGGAGCATAGAGAGGTGAAACTGTAGTCACTATTGGGTCTTGGCTAAAGCATCTTCACGACAGGATATAAATTGTGTCATATCAATCAAATGAGTGTTGTTTACATGGTCATATATTCAACAGACACTGACTAGAAAGTGTCATTTTTTTTCCTTCAGCTTTGTGGTGATTGATCTTGTAGGATGAATTTCAAAGAAATGCCACTCCCCCTCAAGGCCAATCTTTTGCAAAATTGTTAAGGAAACAAAATCTGCCTTTAGTATCCTTCAGTTCTCTTTCCCGCCACCCTTCTTAGTTCCTGGTGTTCTGTTTTTGCATCAACTTGCAGGAATTCGGTACTCTTGGACTCAATAAATTTTATCTCATTGAGACAGCTACTGAAAATGTTGGGCTTTACCTGAGCCCTACACTCCTGGAAAACAGTACTGGCTAAAAAATCCCCCTACTCTTTTGTGTTCTGAAAAGTGGCTTACTGGAAAACTACACACACACACACACACACACACACAAATACACACAACATACTTTCCCTAAATGTCTTATTAGATAAATCTCTCTGTCCATTCTTTGTATGACTGCTGCAATTTATATATTCGTGTTCCAGTATTACAATAATATATGAAAAACAAAATGTGGAATCAGATGTCCTCATTTTTAGTCCCAGACACAGATTCTCCAAATCCCCATTAGTTGTCTCATTAATAATTACCTGACATTAAAATTGTGTCCCCAAACTAGCTAGGTACAGAGATAAACATTTTCTGCACAGTTAACTGATGGAGACTTCCCGAGTACAAAAAATCCCCCTGTGGATTACCCCACATGAAACTTATCTACTCCTCTCTATAAAAGACTAAGCTAAACCTCTATATTGCAATAGCCTGAATAAAATCAATTTCCTTACTTGTTCAGTTTTTGTGTTTGACACTTCGTGATTGAGAAGTTCTTCAGCAATTTACATATTTAATTTGTGTTACATCATTATGATAACAGAGTTGAAAAAACATAAAATGTGGAACCAGTGTCCTCAGTTTTAGTCCCAGTTCTTTCTGAGTGATCTTGAACTTTTTGGGATTAATTTTCTTTACCTTTAAATAAAGTTGTTGGACTGGATAAGCATGAAGATTTTAATATTCTAAACTTGTTGATAAATTATTTTGCAATTATTTTAATTATTTATGAATGTTACATGATGCAGATTTAGAAGTAAACCTTGTTCCTATCTTTCTTTGCTTTGTTTGAAGTAGTTGTTATATAATATTTGCTAGTTAAATGGAAAGAGTTGTGAGTAGTATGTAAGATTCAAAGATACTTAAGGATTATATTAGTATGATGCCTTAAATTCTATAAGTGTTTATTGAACAATGACAACTTATGGTTTCTTTAAATTTTTATTTTGGCATATGCCAGTGTGAGAGTGTGACATCTTAAATTCTAGAATGTTTTTAAATAAATGTCTATAACCAAATGCCCCTTTCCCCTTTCATTTAGATAATTAAGTGCTGAAAAAATAATTCGATTTCCTAATGAGACACATACAATAACTGTTCATGTGGCACCAATTCTAGTAAATTTGATTTTTTAAAGTGCTTTTCTACTTATCCATCATCTGATGATAGTGGTAATTTAAAAACAATAGATGTTAAATTGGTTAAATAAAAATAGCCCAAATTTTAAGAAAAGAAAACACAAGAAGAGGAGCAGTCGCCTGCTGAGAGGCTGAGCCGCCCCCTCCCCCTGCGCCGGCATAGTAGAGAGAACTGGGACCAAACACAGAGCAGGCCCAGCAGCCTGCTGAGGGGCAGAGCCGCCCCCCACCCCCCTCGCCTGCCAGGTAGGGGAAGGGTGACCACCGACAGAAAAGGCCCAGTGGCCCGTGGCGGGACAGAGCTTCCAATCACTCCTGCAAGGTAGGCGGGCCTGCGACCCACTGGCAGAAGAGGAGCAGCCGCCTGCTGAGAGGCTGAGCCGCCCCCTCCCCCTGCGCCGGCATAGTAGAGGGAACTGGGACCAAACACAGAGCGGGCCCAGCGGCCTGCTCTGCCTCTCAGCAGGCCGCTGCTCCTCTTCTGCCGGTGGGTCGCAGGCCCGCCTACCTTGCAGGAGTGATTGGAAGCTCTGTCCCGCCGCGGGCCACTGGGCCTTTTCTGTCGGTGGTCACCCTTCCCCTACCTGGCAGGCGAGGGGGGTGGGGGGCGGCTCTGCCCCTCAGCAGGCCGCTGGGCCTGCTCTGTGTTTGGTCCCAGTTCCCTCTACTATGCCGGCGCAGGGGGAGGGGGCGGAACTGAGACCACCATCAGAACAGGTCAGACCTGCAACCGAGAGACAGAACAGGCCCAGTGGCCTGAGGAAGGGTAGAGCCGCCCCCCCCCACGCCTGCAAAGTAGGCGGACCTGCGACCCACTGGCAGTACAGCCCCAGAGGCCTGCAGAGGGGCAGTGCCGCTGCCTGCGCCTGCAAAGTAGGCAGAACGGCGACCACCGACAGAACAAGCCTAGCGGCCCACAGAGGGACAGAGCCGCCGCCCGCGCCTGCAAGGACGGCGGACCTGCTACCGACTGGCAGAGCAGGCCCAGCGGCCTGCCGGCGTGGTAGGCACATTGCCCCAATTGGCGGAGGGGCAGAGCCGCCGCCCGTGCCTGCGAGGGAGACTTTGCAACTATACAAGACCAATATAAATATATAGGGGGAAAATTCAATAGCACAACAGTTTCACCAAGAAGAAAGGAACGCGAACAGTATGAAGAGACAAGGAAAGAAAGGACCACAAGCATTGCAGGTCAACTCAACTTTAGAAGAGGTAATAGCTGCAGCTGATGGAATGTCAGATAAAGAATTCAGGATATACATGCTTCAGATGATCTGGAGTCTCAAGGAAGACATCAGACAGCAAAATCAGACAATGAAAGATCACTTCAACAATGAATTACATAAACAAATCCAAGAAGCAAAAGATCAACTATACAGGGAAATAGAGGTTATAAAAAACAAACAAACAGAAATCCTAGAAATGCAGGAAGCAATAAGCCAACTTAAAAACTCAATTGAGAATACTACCAGCAGAGTAGAACACTTAGAAGACAGAACATCAGACAATGAAGATAAAGTATTTCAACTTGAAAAGAACATAGACAGCTCAGCAAGACTGTTAAGAAACCATGAGCAGAACATCCAAGAAATATGGGATAACATCAAGAGACCAAATTTAAGAGTCATTGGGATACAGGAAGTAACAGAGTTTCAAACCAAAGGAATGAGCAATCTATTCAATGAAATAATTCGAGAAAACTTCCCAGACTTGAAGAATGAGACAGAACCCCAAATCCTAGAAGCCTACAGGACGCCGAATGTGCAAAATCATAAGAGACCCACACCTAGACACATTATAATGAAGATGCCCAACATACAGAACAAGGAGAGAATTTTAAAAGCTACAAGAGAAAGGAAGCAGATCACATTTAGGGGTAAGCCAATCAGGATAACAGCTGATCTTTCAACACAGACTCTGAAAGCTAGAAGATCCTGGAATAACATATTTCAAACACTGAAAGAAAATGGGTTCCAACCAAGAATTGTGTATCCAGCGAAATTAAGCTTCAGGATGGAAGATGAAATTAAAACCTTCCACAATAAACAAAAGTTAAAAGAATTTGCAGCTAGAAAACCATCTCTTCAAAACATCCTTGGCAAAACATTACAGGAAGAGGAAATGGAAAATAACAATGAAAACCAACAGTGGGAGGTAGGACACTAAAGGGGGGAAAATAATCAAAGTGGAAAACAAACCATGTTTAGTAACATAAATAAACAAATATGGCTGGAAGAACAACCCATATCTCAATGATAACCCTAAATGTTAATGGCTTAAACTCACCAATCAAGAGACACAGGCTAGTAGAATGGATCACAAAACAAGACCCAACAATATGCTGCCTACAGGAGACGCATTTGATAGGAAAAGACATACATAGGCTGAAGGTGAAAGGTTGGGAAAAATCATATCACTCATATGGACTTCGGAAACAAGCAGGAGTATCCATACTCATATCAAATAAAATAGATTTTAAGCCAAAGTTAATCAAAAGGGATAAAGAGGGACACTACATACTGCTCAAGGGAACCATACACCAACAAGACATAACAATCATAAATATATATGCCCCAAACAATGGTGCAGCTATGTTCATCAAACAAACTCTTCTCAAGTTCAAGAGTCTAATAGACCACCATACAATAATCATGGGAGACTTCAACACACCTCTCTCACCACTGGACAGATCTTCCAAACAAAAGTTGAATAAGGAAACTATAGAACTCAATAACACAATTAATAACCTAGACTTAATTGACATATATAGAATATACCACCCAACATCAAACAGTTACACTTTTTTCTCAGCAGCACATGGATCCTTCTCAAAAATAGATCATATATTATGTCACAGGGAAACTCTTAGACAATACAAAGGAGTAGAGATAATACCATGCATCCTATCTGATCATAATGGAATGGAACTGAAAATCAACGATAAAAGAAGGAAGGAAAAAGAATATATCACTTGGAGAATGAACAATAGGTTACTGAATGATCAATGGGTTATAGAAGACATCAAGGAGGAAATTAAAAAATTCTTAGAGATAAATGAAAACACAGACACAACATATCGGAATCTATGGGACACATTGAAAGCAGTTCTAAGAGGAAAATTCATTGCTTGGAGTTCATTCCTTAAAAAAAGAAAATACCAACAAATAAATGATCTCATACTTCATCTCAAAATCCTAGAAAAAGAAGAGCAAAACAACAGCAAAAGAAGTAGAAGGCAAAAAATAATTAAAATCAGAGCTGAAATCAATGAAATCGAAACAAAAGAAACAATTGAAAAAATTGACAAAACTAAAAGTTGGTTCTTTGAAAAAATAAACAAAATCGACAGACCCTTAGCCATGCTAGCGAAGAGAAGAAGAGAGAGAACTCAAATCACTAACATACGGGATGAAAGAGGCAATATCACAACAGACACTTCAGAAATACAGAAGATAATCAAAAATTATTTTGAATCCTTATACTCCAATAAATTAGAAGATAGTGAAGGCATAGATAAATTTCTTAAGTCATATGATCTGCCCAGATTGAGTCAGGAGGATATAGACAACCTAAACAGACCAATATCAATTGAGGAAATAGAAGAAACCATCAAAAGACTACCAACTAAGAAAAGCCCAGGACCGGATGGGTATACAGCAGAGTTTTACAAAACCTTTAAAGAGGAACTAATACCAATACTTTTCAAGCTACTTCGGGAAATAGAAAAAGAGGGAGAACTTCCAAATTCATTCTACGAGGCCAACATCACCCTGATACCTAAACCAGACAAAGACACTTCAAAGAAAGAAAACTACAGACCAATATCTCTAATGAACCTAGATGCAAAAATCCTCAATAAAATTCTGGCCACTCGGATACAAAGGCACATCAAAAAAATTGTGCACCATGATCAAGTAGGATTCATCCCTGGGATGCAAGGCTGGTTCAATATAAGGAAATCAATAAATGTTATTCACCACATCAATAGACTTAAAAATAAGAACCATATGATCATCTCGATAGATGCGGAAAAAGCATTCGACAAAGTACAGCATCCCTTTATGTTCAAAACTCTAGAAAAACTAGGGATAACAGGAACATACCTCAATATTGTAAAAGCAATCTATGCTAAGCCTCAGGCTAGCATCATTCTGAATGGAGAAAAATTGAAGGCATTCCCTCTAAAATCTGGAACAAGACAGGGATGCCCTCTCTCACCACTTCTGTTCAACATAGTTCTCGAAACACTGGCCAGAGCAATTAGACAGACGAAAGAAATTAAAGGCATCAAAATAGGAAAAGAAGAACTTAAATTATCACTATTTGCAGATGACATGATTCTATACCTAGCAGACCCAAAAGGGTCTACAAAGAAACTATTAGAGCTAATAAATGAATTCAGCAAAGTGGCAGGATATAAAATCAACACGCATAAATCAAAGGCATTCCTGTATATCAGCGACAAATCCTCTGAAATGGAAATGAGGACAACCACTCCATTCACAATATCTTCAAAAAAAATAAAATACTTAGGAATCAACCTAACAAAAGAGGTGAAAGACTTATACAATGAAAACTACAGAACCCTAAAGAGAGAAATAGAAGAAGATCTTAGAAGATGGAAAAATATACCCTGTTCATGGATAGGCAGAACTAACATCATCAAAATGGCGATATTACCAAAAGTTCTCTATAGGTTTAATGCAATGACAATCAAAATCCCAACAGCATTTCTTGTAGAAATAGAGAAAGCAATCATGAAATTCATATGGAAAAATAAAAGACCCAGAATAGCAAAAACAATGCTAAGCAGGAAGTGTGAATCAGGCGGTATAGCGATACCAGACTTCAAACTATATTACAGAGCAATAGTAACAAAAACAGCATGGTACTGGTACCAAAACAGGCGGGTGGACCAATGGTACAGAATAGAGGACACAGAAACCAATCCACAAAACTACAACTATCTTATATTTGATAAAGGGTCTAAAAGCATGCAATGGAGGAAGGATAGCATCTTCAACAAATGGTGCTGGGAAAACTGGAAATCCATATGCAACAAAATGAAACTGAATCCCTTTCTCTCGCCATGCACAAAAGTGAATTCAAAATGGATCAAGGAGCTTGATATCAAATCAGAGACGCGCCGTCTGATAGAAGAAAAAGTTGGCTACGATCTACAGTCGGTGGGGTCGGGCTCCAAATTCCTCAATAGGACACCCATAGCACAAAAGTTAATAACTAGAATCAACAAATGGGACTTACTCAAACTAAAAAGTTTTTTCTCAGCAAAAGATACAATAAGAGAGGTAAATAGAGAGCCTACAACCTGGGAACAAATCTTTACTCCTCACACTTCAGATAGAGCCCTAATATCCAGAGTATACAAAGAGCTCAAAAAATTAGACAATAAGAGAACAAACAACCCAATCAACAAATGGGCCAAGGACCTGAACAGACACTTCTCAGAGGAGGACATACAGTCAATCAACAAGTACATGAAAAAATGCTCATCATCTCTAGCAGTCAGAGAAATGCAAATCAAAACCACCCTAAGATACCATCTCACTCCAGTTAGATTGGCAGCCATTATGAAGTCAAACAACAACAAGTGCTGGCGAGGATGTGGGGAAAAGGGTACACTTGTACATTGCTGGTGGGACTGCAAATTGGTGCAGCCAATTTGGAAAGCAGTATGGAGATTTCTTGGAAAGCTGGGAATGGAGCCACCATTTGACCCAGCTATTCCCCTTCTCGGTCTATTCCCTAAAGACCTAAAAAGAGCATGCTACAGGGACACTGCTACATCGATGTTCATAGCAGCACAATTCACAATAGCTAGACTGTGGAACCAACCTAGATGCCCTTCAATGGATGAATGGATAAAAAAAATGTGGCATTTATACACAATGGAGTATTACTCTGCATTAAAAAATGACAAAATCATAGAATTTACAGGGAAATGGATGGCATTAGAGCAGATTATGCTAAGTGAAGCTAGCCAATCCCTAAAAAACAAATGTCAAATGTCTTCTTTGATATAAGGAGAGTAGCTAAGAACAGAGTAGGGTCGAAGAGCATGAGAAGAAGATTAACATTAAACAGGGATGAGAGGTGGGAGGGAAAGGGAGAGAGAAGGGAAAATGCATGGAAATGGAAGGAGACCCTCAGAGGTATACAAAAGTACATATAAGAGGAAGTGAGGGGAAGGGGAAAAATAATACAAGGGGGACAAACGAATGTCAGTAAAGGGGGCAGAGAGAGAAGAGGGGAGGGGAGGGGAGGGGAGGGGAGGGGAGGGGAGGGGGGATAGTAGAGGATAGGAAAGACAGCAGAATACAACAGACACTAGTATGGCAATATGTAAATCAATGGATGTGTAACTGATGTGATTCTGCAATCTGTATATGGGGTAAAAATGGGAGCTCATAACCCACTTGAATCAAATTGTGAAATATGATATATCAAGAACTATGTAATGTTTTGAACAGCCAACAATAAAAAAAAAAAAAGAAAAGAAAACATCATATCGCAAGGAGATCATCATATATAAAAAAGTTGCTACCAGTGTTGTAGGACCCAATTGAATGTAAATGAATGTTTTAAAAACTGAAGGTAATTTTCCAGTCTTCTGGCCTAATATTATTTATTGTTAAACACTGTGCCAGAAATTATGATATATACTTTAGAGCCATTGTCTCATTTACTCCTCACTACAACCATATGAGACAGGTACTGTTATTATCATCCTTACATTACAGATAAGGACATTGGTTCAGCAAGGTTGTGTCAATTACTTAAGGTTGGAAAGTCAGTAAATGACACAGTCAGTATTCTATACCACATGTGCCTGACTCCAGAGTCCAGGCTCTTAACCACAATGCTACAATGCTCAATCCTCCAAGATAGTAAAGAAAATAATGTAAAAAATATTATGTGGTTGTCAGTTTCATAATTTAGGGCATAAAGCATCAATACAACCTTCCAGAACTGTATTTACAGGGTATGTGCTATCTAGAAAATTATAAAAGGATTCAGCTGACCATTTGAAAATATCCCTATATTGTATTACATCTTCTGCAAGGTTTGCTTTACTACACACATGGCATTATCAAAAATAGAGCTCTGTTTTTATTCGATAAGTAATTAGAAGTAAAGATCAAATAGAGTAGAAACATGATGTTTCTACTTTTTTGTTCAGGATTCATAAAAATCAGTTTAAGCTAATAATTTGTTTATATACTAACAATCTATAATGATTTTTCTTATTAAAGTATTAAATTGAAATTGTTTTGCCTTCTGTGTTGTTATAATTGAGCAGAATACAAATTGTTTTTTTAACTTATGAAATTTATCACAATACTTTAAAAATATAAGTGAATAGAATTTCTCCAAATTCTATCATGAATAGATTCTGGGGTTTTGTTTTATTATGTAAAAAAAAAAATTTGTGGTCTTCGTATACATTTCATGTCTATATTCAGTACACAGTTGACCCTGGAACCATGTGGAGGTTAGGGGCACTGCTTCCTGCATGGTAAAAAATCCATGTAAAACTTATGACTCCCCAAAAACCTAACTGCTAGTAGCCTGCCATTGATCAGAAGCCCTACCAATAACACAATCAATTGATCAGCCCATATTTTGTATGCTATATGAATTATAAACAGTGAAAATATGCAAGAATTGCAAGAGATCATTTTTTTTTTACTGTGATACACAATTTACTAGAGAAAAAAACTGCTGACATTGAGATGATCAGTGTCACAGGGTGTTTGAAGCAGATATTCTCAAACGTGAGCTTACCACAATAGGTATAGGAGGTGGCAACAAAGTTATTATACTACTACTGTATGCACTATATGCAATTTTTATGTAATTACAATCTAATACTGCATCTTCAGGTTTACATTACTTTTGACTGTGAATAGTGCCATGGATGGTCTATAAGTATTTGTGTGCAAATGTTTTGATAAATTTTAACTTTTAAAAAGTTTTGCATAAATTTTATGATAGTAAATGATAAATAAGCTGTTATCTACATATATCATATATTTTTCTGCATTCATGACTTACCTGTTTTTTTTTTTGGGGGGGGGGGGTACCAGGGATTGAATTCAGGGGCCCTCGACCACTGAGCCACATCCTCAGTCCTAATTTTTGTATTTCATTTAGAGACAGGGTCTCACTGAGTTGCTTAGTGCCTCGCTTTTGCTGAAATTGGCTATGAACTCGCGATTCTCCTTGCCTAAGTCTCCCAAGCACTGGGATTATAGGTGTGCGCTACCGCACCTGGCTTAATTTTTTTTTTTTTTTTTCTGGCTACTTATAGGCTATATGGTTGATCTGTGAATTTTTTTTTCAAATTGCAACACATCTGCAAATAATAACTGGCATGTAAAGGACCCTAAGAGTTCAAATATCTGTTATTCAAGGATTAATTATAGCACAGAAGTTAAGAAACAGGGCTCTGTAATCAGTCCACCAGTTTCTAGCTCTGTTATCTGGGACAAATTACTTACTTTCTCTGTGCTTCTGTTTCTCAATTGGAGATTGGCAATCATAATATGTTTCCTTCATGATATAATACAAGTAAAGTGTTTGTAACAATTCTTGACCCCTGATAATTGTTAAAGCAATTTTGGCCATCATCATCAACCTACTTTTTAGAAATGCATCATAAGATATCTGAGATAGAATACAAAATTAAATATACTCTGATGATACCTATGTGATAACCTACTCCTATCATATTTTTCATTTCCTTCAGATATTTCTGAATTTCAATATCAATGACAAGAAACCCTGAGCAGATAGATATTTCTTCAGACATAAAGGAATGAGAAAAATCAGGTAAAGGAAATTAGGAAGAAAAATCTGTGTGTACTCAAACCCTTTCTTCTGTCATCTCTGAATCCTTTACGCCCCTCAACTCCACTCAGCAATAACAATGAAACTGTTGATGAGTCCAGCCTGGAAACATATTTTCAAACTATGTAAAGAAAACTTGTATCATTACTGAAAACTACAACAAAGCTATTATCTTCTCCTGAACCATAAGTATTATTTTTTAAAAATAATTTTTAGTTGTTGATGGACCTTTATTTTATTTATTTATATGCAGTGCTGAGAATTGAACCCAGTGCCTCATACATGCTAGGCCAGTGCTCTACCACTGAGCCACAACCCCATGAGTATTATTTTTCATTGAAGCATGGACCATAGCAAAGTTAACTATTTCAAAAGCAAAGAAAAATGAAACCTACAAACAACCCTCCAAAAGGAATTAAGCACACACATCAAGAGTACTAGCTCAAGCAATCAAAAAACAACATATCTTATTTGGAAATGATGAACCAAAACAAAATTATCCTATTACCCCTATAAAATCATAAGCTTCTTGAGTGTAAGGTTTGGATCACTCATTTATTTGTTTATTTTTGATCTCCTAAAAATACCTATGATAGTGCTGGCTATACATGTTATCATTTCTGTTTTTCGAATTGTCTTCCTGAAATTTAACACAGCTTGGGTCCTTTGTACTGAGTCTTATTTGAAAAGCAGCCATAATACAAACATCCAGTTGTTTTAATGATTATATATTAAAACTAATGGCATTCAATGTGAGTAAGAAGTTGGGAGTACTAGTATTATGATAATTTATTGTAAATCAGTCAGATAGTTAGTTGAAGCCCATGTTGGTTAAAGTTATCAAATCAGGACTCAAAGTGATATGACATTTCCCCAACTAGAAATGATTCAAGGTCTCCAGCCAGAAAAAAAGCTATGTTCTCCTATTTTGACATAAACATTCACCCTCATATTAAGCAGAAAAAAAGCCTTTTTTACTGTAAACAAAAGAAATTTCTGTATGCCCTTTGTAAAATGTTATATAAAAATGTTGGGCTTGGACACAAGAGAACTTAATCAAAATCCCATGTTGCTTCAGGGTAGCTATATGTGAAATGTAATTTCCATTGTATTGAAAGTTCCATTCAGTAAATATTTGTCTATTTTAAAAATTGCCAACATATCTGAAAAGTTTAATTGGTTTGTACTCAAGGCACTGGAGAAAAGAAAAATTTGTTTTGACAATACATTTACATGTATTTATTCAGTTCACATTAGAGTACTTCTTTCAAGTGATCATGAAATTTAATGTGAAGTGAAACCATCCTACATATGGTCTTAATGACTAATTTAGAAGAAAATTAATCAATAATCAATCAATCATTTTGATCACTGTACCTTTTTTCTCTGATTTGTCAGAAACTTTTCCTCCAATTGGAGAGTAAGTAGTATCCATGGATTCCGTCCCTCTGTTCCCTTTGCTAATTCCATTTTCATAGAGCTGTCCTTCAACTGGTTGCAATTGCCAAGTCAGGCCAAACAAATGTACTGCTGCAAGAAAACAAGTCATATATTAACTTATTCCAACTCACTGACAAGGCCTCCAAAACCAGCTATCCTTTTGTACCTAGAAACACCATAACCAGTTATCTTTTAGTTAGGTCGAGCAACTAGGAGTATACACCTACACCATTTTACTACACTACTTTTCCAAGTAGCTGTTGTTAAAGCTCTGAAGCTAAAGATATCCCATAAATAGGGTTAGAGATGGGAGGATTAGCAGTAACAGTGGGATTTAACTCAGCTCTTCAGTGCTGTGACCCACCTGTTCCCTCTCCACTTACCTAACTTTCGTTTGCACAAGGAAACTACTGCAGAGTAATGTTAATAGACTATCAAGAGAACATGGGAAATCTTCCCAGTGGTTCTGATTCAATTCAGAAAATATCTCCTGAATGCCTCATGTGCATAAGACCCTATGATAGCTGCTACAGGTGTTTAAGTCTAGATGACGAATGGCATGGGATTTGGTAGTATTGTAAGTATAAAATAACCATAATAGTATATGGAAGAATTGACACAAGAAGTTCAGATTTTTGTAAGAAGATTAAAAAGTATATGTAATTGGTCATTATGCAGGGAAATAGCACACTTAATCTTGATAGAAACATAAAAATACAGTGAGCTTTATGGAGGGAAATGTGGCACCATTCCCCCCCCAAAAAAAAAATAAACAAAACCTTTAAAATCTGGTTGATCCTTTGAGCCAATAATTCAATGTCTATGAATTAACTACGAATGTGGTAGACTATGACTATCGATCATAACATTTGAAAATAATACTAAAAAGTTCTGATAAATCTAAATATTCACTAAGCGAGGTTTCATCAAATAACTGGCTAAATATAGTAAATAATAAAAGACTGTGGCTACTGAAATCATGTTGCAGAATATCAAGCAATGAAATGGGAAATATTCATGATGCATCATATGAAAAAAAAATCAGGTTCCTAAACAGTATGAATAGTATGATCTGACTTGTGTGTGTGTTCATTTCTGGAGCAAGAATATGCTGAAGGATATAGTACAGGGAGCTTACAAAGGATTTTTATTTTCCTCCTTATGGTTTCTATATTTTCTGTATATTTTACAGTGAACATGTGATATTTGCCACCTAGAGAACAAGAAGATTTTATTTGAAGAGAAACAGTTTAAAGGAATGATGTCTTAAATTTGGCTGGACTGATTAAGAATGATTTTATGAATGAATTTTAGAGATGAACTTTGAAAAATGTGTAGGACTTTGATGGGTGACAATTGAGAGGGAAGAAGAGGCTGGTTGAACAATTATGAATTTGTCAAGTATAGGATGTACTTGAAGCAAAAGAAATGTTCAGATGTGAGTTGTCCCCCAACAGTTTAAGTATGAGACAATGCAAGAAAGTTTAGAGGTGAAATGAATGGGTTATAAAAGTTTTAACCTAATCAGTGCATGAATTCATTGATAGGAATTAATTGGATGGTAACTGTAGACAGGTAGGATGTGGCTGGAGGAGGTGGGTCCCTGGGGTCCTGTCTTTAGTGTATATGTGTGTGTATGTGTGTGTGTGTATGTATGTATGTATGTATGTATTGTATTGTATGTGTGTGCATATATATATATATACACACACACACTATATATATATATATATAGTGTATGTGTGTGTGTATATTCCTTGTTGAGCAGAGCTTTCTTTCTCTCTGCTTCTTGGTGCAAAGTCCTGAGACACTTTCCTCTACCACACGCCTCTACCATGATGTTCTGCCATACCTTGGACCCAGCGCAATGGAGCTGGCCATCTATGGACTGAAATCTCTGAAACTGTGAGCCCACAAATAAAATTTTCCTACTGTAATTGTTATTGTTAGGTCTTTTGGTCATAGCAGTGAAAAAGCTGACTGAAACAATTAAGTTTCTTGGATCCATTAGAGCTTAGTTTTGTGGAGGTAGTTGTGGAAGTTAAAGCCAGAAAGGTAGATTAGGGTCACATTGTAGAAAGACAATGAGTGAATACCACCCTTGAATAACTGGAGTTAATATCTTAAGTAACAGTGCAACATTGTTATTTTCTGAGCAGATGGGAGATGATCAGAATTTTCTTTAAAAAGATTAATTAGGTAGCAATGCAGAGAAAAAGAGGGTTTTAGGCAAACAAATGATATCATCAGAATACCTTTTGTATAAAGATAAACCCAGTAATAGTGTGGAGAAGGATGAACTGGAGGCCTAAAGATAATTCAAGGAAACCAATTGGAATGGCATTGCAATAATATAGGTGAGAAATAATTAGTGTCTCAATTAAGGTGGTGTCCAAAGACTGTCTCAAGTTTTTAGAGTGAGAAGGCAAAAAAGGCAATTCCTTAAGAAGAAATTTCATAAATGGCAACTTAGAATTTGGCAACAAGCTCTATATGTGTTCATGGTGTGTGTGTGTCTCTATGTGTGCATGTGTATGGGTGTGTGTGTGTGTGTGTGTGTGTGTGTATACATATCTTATATAGGTATGTAGGTATACTAGGTGAGGCATAAGAAAAAGTGTGGGTAAAATTGTAATTTAAAATGATAAAGATTTTCAGCCATAGTAACTGAAAAAATGGTGGGATTATTAATAAATTTAGGGAATTCTTCACTTAGCCTCTGAATAGTTGGTACCACATATGTTTTATTGAATAATGAGTAGTTGAACATATGCTTTGAGGTGATTATAGGAATGCAATGAATTCAATTTTGGGGATGTTGGGTTCCAAGGACTGGTAGAACATGTACATAGCTATATTAACCACAAAAGGGTTGAAGTTCTGGGGAAAATTTTAAACTAGAACAAGACTACAATGGTATACATGCACAGAAGCAACAGTTTAAGATGTGAGAGTGAATGAGGTAATTGAAGGGAGAGAATAGTGCCTGGGGCAGAAGCTACAGAATTTTTTTAAATTTATTTTTCTCATTATATTTTTCAATATCAACTAAATTCTACCAAAATACAAAAAAAAAAAAAGCAGGAAACCACTTATAAGTCATCTCATATTTTTCTTTGTGTTCTCAGGCAATCTGAAAGGGGCTAATTTAATATACTCATTTAGTATATGAACTAGTGACTGAAAACTGAGAAGCTAGGCAGGTAACCTATTTAAAAATCATTCATCCACTTTTAGTTGGAACTAAAGAGATTTCTAGCACCTACTTTTTAATTTACCCTTAAAACTTTTAAGCATTTAATTGGTTTCTATCCTTTTCTTTGGATTAAGGCCAATACTGTCGGATGAATTTCTCTCGCAATTATTGGAAACAACTAAAACCAAACGACACTGGTTCTGAGTAAGGTATGGTATGGCATGTTAATAAAGTTATACTAGTGACATTATTGAAATTTCCTTGCCAAAGGACTCAAAGTTTGGTTTAACATACTTGTCCCAGTTAAAGGCATTTATCAGTATTACAGAAAATTTGGTATTTTCTGTGCCCCCCCAATAATTTGGATATAATGGATATTACTAACTATATTGAAAATGTGTTTCATTTCCTTGGTTCAATTACTTTTTTATGAAATTAGATGGACCATATGTAACAAAAGGCAGAGTGGCTCTCATTTTGAAGACCTATTTTATGTACTTTAAGTTAAGCTAGTTTCCTGAGGGCACTAGAAAATGTTAGAAAAATTCATGTGGTGGAGAGATTCACTTCAAAATATATAAGGTAAGGATTAATTTTTTTACTATCAAATTAAATAGACTGCTTGCAGCCAATCAAGGCAGATACAGAGGTATGGGCACATTTAGTGAATACTCTTTGAGAGTAGTAAGGCTTTATAATTCCTTAAGTTTAATATATCTCTCCTGGGGAACAAACTGTGTGGAATGTATATTTGAATATATAATAAAAGTTAATTACTTGCTACAGATCTGGAGTACCATGGAAAGGCTCCTGGCCTTTTCTCTCTTCCTAATTGAACTTCCATATTGCTGAGGCATGAAAAAAAAGCCCAAAGTGCATTTATGTGCACGGTAGAATGTGGTTACTAAACAACTATAGTGTCTGAGTTTTATTAAAAATAGAGAATAGTTTTTCCATACTAAGCAAATAAATAAAATTATGCTGACCTGTGGAATATGTCAATGGACAACTAAAAGGATATGGTAGTACTTCACCTATGGGGATTATTTATTGATTTATTCAACATATATATTCAAAGCACATGCCAAGCACACTGGTAATGTACTTTCCATATTTTATACAGGTGAATACAGGGAATATAATATTTAAAATAGTTAATTGTCAAAACAGAATAGGTACTGTCCAACCAAAATGCATTATCAGATATAAATAACCAAGATGGCTTAATTAGTACACATTGGCCATGTGTCAGCTTTGGATAGAGGATATGTGTATGCATAGAGGATATTGACATGCATCCTTAGAGGATATTGACATGCATCCTTAAATATTAGTTAGCTGAGTCCTTCAATTCCAAGTATAGGCATTATGAGCTAACTGGCTAGAATTAAGGGTAATGAACAAATTTATGATATAAGTTATATTCATATATTAGCTCAACAAATATTTTTGAGGCCCTCCTTTGTGCCAGGAACTATTTTATTTTTAAGTTTATAGCAGTGCCAACAATGAAAAACTCCTTACCCTCCCAGAACTTATATGACAGGGTAATGGGTTAAGACTGACAAAGAAAAATATGATAAAATATAAATTATGAAACAGAATATACATGCTATGTAAACAAATAAATAAATGAGATATTGTCAGATAGTTATAAGTGCTATGAAGAAAAGAACAGGTAAAGGTGGTCAGTAAAGGCCTCTCAGAGGAGGTATATTTGAACCAAGATTGAAATGATGTGAATTCATTATGAATATCTGGTGGAAGAACCTTCCTGGCAGAGGGAAGAGAAATTACAAATAGTCCTGAAATCTTACATGGGCTGTGTGAGGAGGACTAAGGAGTCAAAAAAGTGATAGAAAACTCGTACACATAAGGATTGGATTCACAATTATGTTATCTCAGTGCTCTAAACCATTTCAGGAACTGATCACCAAGAAGCAGGAAGTGAATAGAAAGTAATAGCACTAAAATCTCTCATACCAGAACATACACATATAAATGAGCATTGCTAGTAAAAGTAGATCTAATACAAATACTCATGACCTCAAGCAAGGTTAAAGTTATTGTTCCTAAAGACATACAAATATACATACTCCAGTGGGTTGGGAGGCTAAGGCAAAAAGATTTCAAGTTCAAGGCTAGCTGCAGCAACTTAGACTCTATGCAACTTAGTGAGACCCTATCTCAAAATAAAAAAAATTAAAAAAGGGCTGGAGAATGTGACTCAGTGGTTGAGCACCCCTGGGATCAATTCCCAGTACCAATATGTATATATACATACATATGCGCGCGTGCGCGCGCACACACACACACACATATATATATATATATATATATACATATATATATATATATTTAAACTCAGTAAGTAGAGATGGAAACTATCAAGCTCTCAGGGAATATGGGTCCAATTATTTGTATTTTAATGAAATCCAATAGCTGGGAAAAAATGTGTATGCCTATTTAGATATTCCAGGAGTAATGTTTTTTCAGTTGATTAAGAATGACAATCCCTTAATGGTCTTTTAACAAATGTTTCCTGCTGATGAACCATGTACATTTTATAATTACTATTTTTCTTGTTCTATCCAATTGCAAAGAACTATGTTCCAAAATTATAAATTCATTACAAAGTTAAGGTAACAAATGGATTATATTGCTGTTTTCAATTGCCAAACTCAACCAAGCACCTTGGATCTCAAGGCAGGCTGACTTCACAAACTGAAGCTCTTCTTAGCTTGCACATATCTATAGAAACTTCCAACTCAAGCTGCAGTTATATGTCTGCACTCAGGATGTTGGACTTCCTTTCTCTAATGTTAGACTGGTGGTGTTTACTAACATATATAACAAATAATACTTCCCTATTCTACTCCCTTCAAAAAAAATATTCACTTATAAGGAGACCACAAGAATGCTTGTGGGAAATACAACTTGAATGACTTAGGTTTGTGCTATCCAATACGGCAGCCATGCACCACACATGTCTACTGAGCTCTTGAAATTTGACTAAAGACAGTATGAAAGAAAGAGTGTAAAATATCACATTAATATTTTTACACTGATTACATATTGAAATGATAATGTTGTAGATATATTGGATTAAATAAAAATTTTATGAAATTAAATTTGATCTGTTTCTTTTTACTTTTTAATATGGCTACTATAAAACATTAAATTATATGTGTGGTTCATATTACATTTTTATTGGACAGTGAAGATTCTGACTAGAACATTTCACAAGATGTTTCTATTTTAGCACTCTATCATAGAATCTACCAAATTAAATTGCAGATACTTGTTTACATATTTGCCTCATCAATAATAAGCACTTAAAAGATGAGAATCATGTCTTCCTCATTTTTCTGCCCTGGATACCTAACTCAGCACTTGGGTATAGCAAGTACTACCTTTACACACTGCTCATAGGAATGTAATGTGATAAAGTGGCCTTGCAAGGAAATTCTGATACCTATCACAAATTAAATTGTGAATGTTCCTTGAACAGGAATTCTATTTCTGGGAGTCTATACTAAAGAAATAATTATGTCATGTGTCATATGTCATAAAGAACATATAAGGAAATTTATTACACTGTTATTAAGACATTGGCTTTGTTAATATATTAAAAAATCAGAAGGGATAATATATCAAATTATGGGAGAGAATGATGTATCTATACTATGAAATCTTATGTAAAGCTGATTTAAACATTACATAATGTATATGTGTATCAAAACATCATATGGCAACCTACTAATATTACTACTTTTATGTTTCAGTTAAAATAAATTTAAATTTCAAATTCCTGGAAAAAAATCTGTATAAGGATTGAAAGAATTGATACTGAGAAACTGCTATATTGAAGGAAATTAAAGAGACATGCTAATTAAATGCAATATAGGATTCTAGATTGGATATTAGAACAGAAAAAAAAGAAATCAGAATTAAATAGAGCTTAGTTAATGGCATGATACCAAGGTTAATGTCTTAATTTTGAAAACTGTACTGTGGTTATTGTAAGATGTTAACATTGGGAGAAGCTCAGTGACAGGTATACAAGAATTCTTTGTTACATTTGCAAACTTTCTCTAAGTCTAAAATTATTTCAAAATAAAAATCCAAAAAAAAGAGAGAAAAAAAGACTAATCCAGTGATGTGCCGAAGCCATCTTATACTGGTTTATAAGTGCCATCTATGTGCATCTGTTCCTAATTTCACCTTCAGTGACTTTATGTTGGCAGTTGAAATAGACCATGGTGTGTGTCTTTACACTCTGGGAATCAGAAAATACTGCACATTTGTTCATAGAGCTGGTTGTCATACTTTTATCAGTACACCATGGAATGACCTACAAGAACTGACATAGAAAGATAGTTCTATGAAAAACATTGTAGAACAATGCATATTCTAATATCCCGTTAAAGCAGAAAATATGTATTTTATATATGAAAATGCATAAAGAGAATTGAAATGATTCATACTAAAATATTGATGTTTTTCAGTGGGGGAGCTTGGGGAACTGGAAGGATACTTTAACATTTTCATATTATTGTTAAAATCTTTTGGGGGCTGGGGTTGTAGCTTAGTAGTAGAATGCTTGCTTAGCATGTGTGAGGCACTGGGTTTGATCCTCAGCACTGCATAAAAATAAATAAATAAGTAAAATAAAGGTATTGTGTCCATCCACAACTAAAAATATATATATTAAAAAACATGAGAAACTTCAAAAAATAACTGATATATATATAATATATATATATATATATCATATATATACATATATGTGTGTGTATGTGTGTGTGTGTGTGTGTGCGTATGTGTGTATACATATATATTGGTACTGGGGACTGAACTCAGGGGTACTCTACCACTAAGCCACATCCCCAGCCCTATTTTGTATTTTATTTAGAGACAGGGCCTCACTGAGTTGCTTAGTGTCTTGCTGTTGCTGAGGCTGGCTTTGAACCCATGATCCTCCTGCCTCAGCCTTTAGGCCACAAATTTCAAACTGTATTCTATAGAGGTTTTGGTAAAGGCTTTTGGATTCTTAGACTCTTTCAATCTAAAGAGTTCTGTTTTCACACACACACATATTTATATATAAAACACACACACACACACACACACACACATATATATATATATATATATATAAACATATGTGAATAAGAAAAATTTGGATGCTAGGAAGAATTCCTTTTACGCATTTAAACTTATGAAATTACATTATAGTGCTAGTGTCAGAAATAGGATTACTATTTTGTGCTATTCTGTATCTTTTAGTACTTTGGGTCAACTGTCTGTTACAGACAATATTGAAATCCATTTAATAACAAAATAGTACTTTGATAATAAGTAAGATTTTTAAGACAAATATAACTGAGCTTCCAAGAAATTCATCTTGCATCTTAAAATGCATACATATTCAGCTCAGAATATTTTATTTATTTGTTGCAAGAATTTTAGAGACTATTTTCTAATTCTACCAAATAAACCTATGTAGAAAGTTTGAAATCTGTCTCACAAATAAAGTGTGACTACTACAGTTGATGTCATAAATTTTAATCATGTTTAGTTAAAAGCATGCAATACTTTTTGAGGTAATTTATTTTCTATTTTTGCCAGCATTTTCCCCTTACCAGTTCCTTTACATATCTTGCTTCATGTTCTTTAAGGCTAGGGAATGTTACAGATTTTGTACTTTACTTCCAAAGCTTGTCAAAGCTACATATCTACTTGTATGCTGGACAATCTCCTTTCTGAAAAACACACCAAATACATTACCCAGATGCTGATCCCTGATGACTTTAGGCTTTCAACTTATCTCTTAGGGGAAACAATTTCACCAGACAGATACTTTGTGGACATCATATGGGACTAGATGTTTCTGCAACAAGAAATATCACTGCAAATATAAATGCTACTTGAATTAAATGCAGTGACTGCAAACATTACAGAAACCAGGTTATCATTCCATTTTAAAATAAATCCTATTTGTATTACATTAAACATCAAATTGGTATATGGGTGAACTATGCCCTTTAGATCTCAGTTTTATCCTGGTAATAACTAGATTACATGCAGAATTGAAAACCATTAGTTTTCAGCAAAGCATTTTTCGAGTACTAAATAAAGGAAGCAATGAATATTTATTTATAGTACCTTACTTTTGCCTCAGCAATTTCATTCAAGTTTTCTTTTTTTTCCTAGGGTTATACATATACATTTTCTACTAAAAATATTATCTCTCCTTGCCCTACATCATGAACATAAATAAAACATACTTAAATGTTCCTTTTCAAAGGAATTTGAAGGTAGTCAATATGTCTTTGCGATCCCTTTCAAACATTTTTGAAAGCCCAGAAGGCTGTTGTGTTGGGTATGGGTAGAATTTCTTTTGGAAGAAAGGGCTTTACTAATTTAAACAAAAACAACCAAAAGGAAGAAAGAAAGAAAAAGCATGTTAACTTGAATAATTTTACAGAACATATTTTGCAAGTCTGCCATAATGAAAAAGTAAAATTAAATGCTAACTAAGATTGAGACAGTACAACAGAGGCAATGAGTGCATCTTTCTTATTGTTCCACGTTTGAATTCCTACTTTCTTCTAAATGAAATGAATTACTATCCATTGTAGCACACTTTTTTTTTTTGCCTTAGTATGGTCCTAGTTTTATCCAATACCCAGGCTAGAGAAGATTCTATCAAAGTAATAAATCATTTTAATGTTCCAGTTCTATATTATATTATCTTAAAACTTTCATTTACTATGTATTTTATATTTTCCATTCCAAGACTGCAGCAATATTTATAAATAACATGTCTATTTGTGTACCTTATCATAGGTTTAATATATGATCTCCATTTGTAGTTGCATAACAGGCCCATCTGTGGATTCCTTATTAGCAGACACAATTAATTAGTGGTTTCATCTCAAGTCACAGCACCAATAAGTGTTCTCCATAACTCAAATCTTATTTATTTTTGTATTAGTATTTGCTTTGTGAAGTCAGGATAAATAAGCAGCATAATGATGGATAAATTTAAAACAGTTTAATAAATAATGTAGCAAAATATCAATTTAGCTAGAAATCAACACTTGGATTCTTTAATTTTTTCTTTTACTTTCCTATTTTACTTCACCTTATATTCAACTAATTCTTCCTTTCATTGTCAAACAAATCACTATTCATTGTTAAGATGATAGGAAATCTCTTAGTTTCCTGAAAAATGCATCACCTCTTTCCTGGCTTAAGTACCTATTAATGATATCATCTGGGTTATTTAAAAGATTGAAATAAAATTTCTGACTATGGAAAGTAAGAAATAGACCTATGCAGTTCTTCCCTCTTCTTACTCATTTTCCCTATGTATGTTTATGTTTTAAAAAGGGAAATGTATTAATTGATTCATGTCCACACTTCCTGGTCACTCAAAGTTCTGAAACTCAATTTTCTGATTAAAGATCATGTAGTCATTGCCATAGTTATATGTATGTATTTTAAAATATTTTTTAGTTGTTGATGGATCTTTATTTTATTTATTTGTATGTGGTGCTGAGAATCGAACCCAGTGCCTCATGCATGATAGGCAAGTGTGCTACCACTGAGTCACAACCCCAGCCCCTATATGTATGTATTTTTATGCCAACATTTGAGTATTGAGACTTTCAAACTCTTTCCAATTCTTGATTATTCATAATTAATATTAAAGAACAGGGACTATATGAGGCTGTGGAGGCAAGAGATATAATAAAGAAGATGGAAAGTGGGAGAAGTGATAGAAAACTACTGAACCTTCTTAGTTGCTTTTAAGATGTGATCCAATGGGGAGGTACAGAAAATGAAGTGGTGGTGAGCATAATGATTCAGTTTGTTCAGGGTTTTCTGAGGTGCCACCATAATAGTGTTCTTCTAAAAGAGTCACCAATATATTATTGAAATGAGGATGATTCAGGATCAGGATCCTCAAGCCTTTTCCTCTTTCATGAAATTATTATTTGTTGGTTGACTATGTATTAGACATTGTTTTAGGTGATGAGGATACAACAGTAACTGTTTGATTACAAAAAGCATCTTTCCCCTCTTAGAGCTTATCATCTATATAGTGGGGCAGTTGTCATGTGGTGTAGTAAAGACCAGGGACTCTGGAGCCAAGTTTCCTTAATTCAAATCCAAATTCTGCTATTAAGTAGCTATGTGGCCTGGGCAAATAGTTAATTTCTGTGTCTCAATACCTCACCATAAAATGTACATGATAACTGCATCTTCTCTATAAAGTTCTTATGAAGACAAAATGAATCAGTCATGTAAGATACCTAAAAGTGCCTGGTACATACTCGATGCCCAGTAATTGTTAGCCATTATTATTAACTCTGGTTAATTCCCCTTTTAGGCAAACCTTTCCAAACCATCTGGAAGCAGATAAAGGCAGAAGGTCATTTTCTCATTGAATTCTCTGCTTTCCTACTCTATGAGAGGATTGCACAGTTATATTTTTTCTTGAGAGAATAGAGGAACTCAAATCTTTGAGGGAACTTCAGGTGCCATTTTCACACAGCAGTACAGCAGATTAAAAAAAAAACTTTTGCCTAATTTTCTAATTCCAAATTTAGAGCAGACATTCATATCTCTTCCCTCATTAACATCTCCCAAAGCTGCTTATTTCCTTTTCTCCACCATTGTGGTCCCTGGGCCTGAAAATTGTAAATTTTGGATTATTTTGGTAAAAGTTTTAAGAATTTAGAACAATTCTTAATAAATTTTAAAGATGCCATCATTTTAGTAGAATAGAATTTTACAAAGGTTAGCATAAAACAGTTATAGTCTCACTTTATGAAACATAACTGAAGATTCTCACATAGCCACATAGTTAGAAGTGGGTTCCAAGGAAATTTCTGCTGAGCTACCCAGCACAAGTATGCAATCCTGAGTGATGAGTTCAACTACAAAATTGACCTGTGCAGGTAAGGAAATCTATCTGCAACACAATAAGATTATTGTATGTTAGAGTTCAAAAAGACCACAAATCAGTTGGCTAGGGATGTGACTCAGTGAAAGTGCACTTTCTTAGTGTTCACAAAGCCCTGGGTTCCATCTCTAGCACCAGCAGCAAAAAATAAAAACAAAAAAACCCAGAAACTAGTTGAGTAGAGTTTAGAAAGGAGGCAGGAAAATAATCTTAAAGAGACTTGGCTAATACTACTTCATCTTGGTGATTAAAGTTACCATCACTGATGACAGCATGTACACTTGATATGATGCAATGACAATTGCACCTCTGTGATCTTCCTTCTAAAACTCATAATTCCAGTATAAACATGATAACAACATTAGCAAAATCCAAGTTGAGGGACATTCTGTAAAAATTCAGACCAGGGATGGGGATGTGGCTCAGTGGTAGAGTACTTACTTGCTTAGCATGAGCAAGACCCCAGGTTCAATTCCCAGCACTGAAAAAAATCAGACCAGTCAAAACTGGCAAGGTTATCTTGTAAAGAAAATTATTACAGGCCAGAGGAAGATAAGGAGGCATGAAATTTAATATCCTATCCTGGAATGGAAAAGCCACATTGGGGAAAACTGTCAATACCTAAATCAAAGATTGAGTTCAGTTAATAATAATTATCATTGTTGGTTTTTTAGTTGTGATAAATGTACCATGCTTAAATAGGATATTAACAATAGTAGAAAGCAAATGAGGAGTTTATGGTAATTCTCTGTACTATATTTGCAACTTCAGTGTAAGTCTAAAAGTGTTCTAAAATTAACAACTTGTTTTGGAAATAAAACTCCACAGACAAACCATGTAGTTCAATTTCTTCATTTTAGAGAAGAGGAAACTAAAACTTAGCCCTCAGTTTCATTCTACTAAACCACACTGCTTCTGCCATGTTCAAGGCCAAGAGAAGATGGAATCCATTTTTTCTATTCAATGACTTTTAGTACTAAAATAATTTGGTTGAAATATTGGGTTAATGAGGCCAATGGTATAGGTTAAATTTTTATGCCATCCAGTTGCCTTTGCATAGAATGAAACTCTGGACTTTGCCACAGACTGATTATTCAAACTCATTTTGTCCATTCATCTCAGGTAATTGCATAGGACAGTCTGAATCCCCAACTTCACTGCTCTATTTTTAAAAAATCAGTTTAATTAAAAATACACATATATCAGTAAAATAATCATTATATAAAATACTTTGATGATTTTATTGCATTACTGGGCCTACGTAACCAAAGTCATATATTCCATTGGATCTACAGTCTCAATCTTAGGATTTTTGTTAAAACTGATCACTTTGTTGTCCAAATTCTTTTTTTTTAATTTTTTTTATTGGTTGTTCAAAACATTACAAAGCTCATGACATATCATCTTTCATACATTTGACTCACGTGGGTTATGAACTCCCATTTTTACTCCAAATACAAATTGCAGAATCACATCGGTTACACATTCACATTTTTCCATAATGGCATATTAGTGACTGTTGTATTCTGCTACCTTTCCTATCCCCTACTATCCCCCCTCCCCTCCCCTCCCATCTTCCCTCTCTACCTCATCTGCTGTTGTTCAGTTCTCTCCCTTGTTTCCCCCCCTTTCCCCTCACAACCTCTTATATGTAATTTTGTGTAACATTGAGGGTCTCCTACCATTTCCATATGATTTCCCTTCTCTCTCCCTTTCTCTCCCCCCCACTCGTCTCTGTTTAATGTTAATCTTTTCCTCATGCTCTTCCTCCCTGTTCTGTTCTTAGTTGCTCTCTTTATATCAAGGAAGACATTTGGCATTTGTTTTTTAAGGATTGGCTAGCTTCGCTTAGCATAATCTGCTCTAATGCCATCCATTTCCCTGCAAATTCCCTGATTTTGTCATTTTTAGTGCTGCGTAATACTCCATTGTGTATAAATGCCACATTTTTTTTATCCATTCATCTATTGAAGGGCATCTAGGTTGAATCCACAGTCTAGCTATTGTGAATTGTGCTTCTATGATCATTGATGTGGCAGTATCCCTATAGTGCGCTCTTTTAAGATCCTCAGGGAATAGTCCGAGAAGGGCGATAGCTGGGTCAAATTCTTATTGTCTACTTTTAAACTAGATTCAAGGTTTTTTAAGAAAGAAAAGGTAGGTAGTAGGAAGTTTACTCAACTTCATATGATACCTGAAAATGGATCTAAATTTATTCTTTATGTTTTTGTAAATGACTTGGCACGATATTAGTAGATACAGGAAAAGAATATGGCAGTCTCTTATTTTCTTATGGCTTAAAACTTTAATTTTCATTTTTATATAACATTAAAATAGGCAATTAATGTTAAAAATTTTAATGTATAAAAATTCCTTATAAATTAATAAATATCAGCTATACCCTCCAATAGAAACACAGGCAA
Source organism: Marmota flaviventris (assembly GCF_047511675.1). NCBI lineage: Eukaryota > Metazoa > Chordata > Mammalia > Rodentia > Sciuridae > Marmota > Marmota flaviventris. Next base: position 107,514,732 of record NC_092518.1, read on the forward strand.
AAGATATCAAGAGGCAATTCAGTAAATTAATCAGGATAAAAATACATAAAGACTATGAGAAGCTCAACAAAGAAACAAACAAATCAAACAAATTCTAGTGCTGGAAAACACAATGTATAAACTGAAGAATTCCATTAAGAGCTTCAAAAACAGTCCTGATAAAGTGGAATGAATAAGTGAACTCAAAGACAATCTCCTTTAAATTTACTCTGGAAGAGGAACACAAATTTTAAAAATGAAATAAGAATGAATAAAGTCCATGGTAAACACGGAACACCATTAAATTCACCAACATATACATTGTGGAATTTACAGGAGGAGCAAAGAACGAGAAAGGAATAGGAATATTATTTTTTTAAAAATCTGGAGAAGGAAATGAGCATCCAGATTAACAAAGCCTAAAGAACTCCAAATAGATTAAACATAAAGAAAGGTGCACTGTGACATATTATTATAACATTATGAAAATTCAAAGAAAAAGAGAAAATTTTAAAAACACAAACAGAAAAGCAACTGATTACATCAAGAGAACTTCCATAAAAATATCAGTGGATTTTTCAGCAGAAACCTTGCAAGCAATAAGGGTGGGATGATAGATTCAAAGTTTTGTAAAGGGGTAAAACTTCCAATCAACAATATCATAATTGATAAATAAGAAAATCTTTTGACTTGCAAATGATGGATGGACCTGTAAGACATTATGCTGAGTGAAATAAACCAGAGACAGAAAGATAAATATTGCACGATCTCACTTATATGTAGATTCTGAACAAATCAAACCAACAGAAGCAGAGAGAAGAATGGTAGGTGGTAGGGACTAGGGGCAGGAGAAATGGGAAGATAATGGTCAAAATATACAGTTTCAGTTATACAGGATGAGTATGTTCTGGATATCTAATATGTATAGCATGGTGGTTATAATTAATAGTGTATTAGATACTTGAAATTTTCTGTTTTTGCAATGCTGGGGATTGAACCCATGACCTCAGGCATGTTAACTGTGCACTTTACCTCTGAACTGTATGCTTGAGTTTTCTTAGAGTAGATCTTAAATGCTTTACAACCCCCCACAAAAAATTTTTTTAACTATGTGAAGTGATAGATATGTTAGTTAATTTGATTATGGTCATCATTTCACTGTGTATACATGAATCAAAACATCATGATATATACCTAAAATAAATATAATTTATATTTTTCATCTTATCTCAATAAACATGGGTGGGGGAAAGGTATGCTAAAACACTGAAATAGCCTTTTGCCTATCAAAATGGTTTCTTTTTGTTTTTTGAATAAATTATGATATCAAAAAGTTTTTAAGCATTCAGAGAAAATGAGTACCCCCACATACTGCTGGTAGTGTAAAATGTTAGAAAATATTTGGGACAAATTGGTAATATATCTACAACTTGGGAAATGCTTTAAAATATTTTCATCCAGAAATTGAACTTTTAAAAATTTATACTAATAAAAGACTGAACAGATATAAAACATTGATATCCAACAGGATATTTTATATAATAGCAAGATATTGAAAAATTACTCAAATGTCCAATAACTGGGATTGATTAAAGTAATAACTATATACCATATAGAAGGGTGCTGCCATTAAAAATAATGTTGTAGAAAATATTTCATGACACAGAAAGATGTTCACAAACTAGGTAATAAATGGTATATAATACCATTTATTTTAGACGCTATTTAGTGTAATAAGTGAAGGCATAGACTCTCTTTAAGTCAGACAGGGGACCAGGAGCATAGCAAAATGGTAGTATGGTGGCCTTGCATGTGCAAGGCACTGGGTTGGATCCCCATCACTAAAAATAAAAAAGTCAGACCTGTCTTTTCCATTCACTAGTTCTACATTATGGGGTAAATTACTTAAACTCTCTGAAACTCAGTTTACTTATATGGAAATTAGAAACAATAATTATTCAAAAAGGGACCTACATAAGTTAAAGAATAATTCATGTCTATTTTGAGAAATTAAGCACTTGATTTTAATACTACAATATTATATCCTTTTTTTGGTTGTTGCTCATCGTTGTTCTTTTCGATGATCATATTTAGCCAAGGGGAATGCCTTCAATTGTCTTTTATGTCATTATGAGAAGCCTGAACACATCTTGCTTTCTAGAACAAAATATTCCAGGTTTACTTTGTACTTCTTTTCCTTCAAAGATCTAGGAATAGGTTTCAAGTATATTTCAGTAGGAATATATTAAGAAACCAAAGGTTAGATATGAGGTATGCTCATTACTACTTAGTGCCATTGCTTTTAAGTCCTTTCAGGGGACGGAGCAGGAATACATACATAGAAAAAAGCTTTTAGGTTTTGTAATCAACTTTGTAAATACGCACATATATACACACAAATCTGTACACATGTATATTTTTAAAAAGCACACGTTCAGTTTGATAATTTCAACTGTACTTCCAAATCACAGTTCTTCCTCTCCCTCATTCCATGTGCTAGTATCTGAACCCACAGCTTTGCACATATTAGGGAAGTGCTCTACTGCTGAGCTACATTCCCAGTCCTCATTCCATTATTTATAATTATTTCCTTTTTCACACATTAAACCTTGTTTCCAATTGGATCAGTATACTTATTAATTTGCTTGTCCTAAAAGACATACAAAATAGTATTAGAATTATTACACAAAAACTACTATTAGAAATAAGCCTACAAAGTAATTTCAAAGTTGGTGGGGATTTTTCCTTAGAATATATCCCCTAAGAGTATGCAGTCAGAATTACATATTCAAAAGGATGAATCTTTTTAAGTAAATAAAACTCCTAAATCTTGTAATGGAGTACAAAAACTAGAAAAGACTGCAAGAGATATGAATATAAAATTCACAAAAATATCCTTAAATAATATAAAAAGATTAAATTTCACTCAAAATAGATAAATAAAAAATAAAACTGCATGGAGATATCATCTCTAATCTGTTAAACTGACAATGATTCAAAAGCTTACAACACAATTTGGTAGCCAAGTCCATAGAGATTTAGGCACTTTCAAAAATTCCTGGTGAATATACAAAATAGTATAACCACAATGCAGAAGGCTTATGCAAAGTACACAAAGTTATTTGAGAGTTTCTATTATTTATTCCTCTTTATTTCTTATTTTTCACATATTTCCCCTTTTCTTTTGATTTAAGGTTGTTTGTTCTTTTCACTGATTTTAATATCATTTTATTTATTTTTCCTTATTTTTCTGTTTATCACACCATCAACTTGTGTTTTATCTTTATTATTTACCTCTTGAGATCCTGGTTTATTTTATTGATTTTAAAAATTTATTTTCTTTCATTTTATTCATATGAATTTTTCCTATTTAAATGGCTTACTTCTATTCCATAAATTTTGACATAGGGTGTGCTTATTAACATTACTTCTTGAATATTTTGTAATTTTACATTTTATTTCCCCAATTATATAAGAGTTGCTAAAATTTTTTAAGTTTTTCAAGTGGAACAATTTTTCTTGTTTTTAAAATTTTCCTATTATTTTGCAATTTCATTTCACCATTATCTGGAAAGATAGTTGCATTATTTCTAATTTATGAAATTCACTGAAGCTCCCTTTGTGACATAATACATGATCAAATTTTGTGTATGTTCTATGAAACTTTAAAAAGAAGCTATATTCTTTATTAACAGGGTGTTATAATCAACACATTGCCTTAAGATCCGTCTTATTAATTTTGCTTATTTTTAGTTCTTCTGCATACTTATTTTTGGTTCATGTGACATGAATTGCTCACAGTGGGATAAAATTTCCTGTTACTCGTGTATTTTTGTTTATTTCACCTTATAGTTTCTTTGCATTTCTTCTTAGTTTTTGTGTTATATAGGTGGTTATACATAATCATAGTTTGTTGTAAAGTATCCTTTTTGTTGTCTTGAATGGTTTTCATAAACCGGAGTTCTACTTTGCCTCATATGAAGCTCATAGTCTTTCTTACTGTTTCCATTTGCTTAGTAAATCCTTTGCTTACTCTTTAATTTTTTGCTGTTTCTGACTCCCTTTATCTCAGGCGTGACTCTTGCAAACTAAATTAGGTTTATTTTTTGAGCTATTTTTAAATCTTTACTTTTCAATACATGACTTAAATAATTTACATTCATAGATGGGACAGACAAATTTGGTTTCAACTCAATTATATAATTATTTTATACTATATTTATAGCATTATACTAATTCTATTGTATTTTTATAGTTTTTTATATTTTAAAAACTGGCTATTTGAGGTTTGTGCTTATGTTCTACTGATTACCTTTGTACTATTATCTTTTCTAATTCCTTTAGTCCTCTTTTCACTTGCTTGACTTCATATTATTTGGTTTCTCACCTTGATTCTCTATGTGACAATCTACTTTCCCTTTTTTCTTCTTTTCTCATTTTTAGCTGCATTATTACTACTGATAGAAAAAAAAAAAAAAAAACTTTACTTACTAGTTTTCCTCTCTTGTCCCCACCTTTGTTTTAATCTTAAATATACAATTAAGGAAGTCTAGCATTCACCATCAGACTATTTACCATAGTTCCTCATGTCTTAATTGGGTAAAGCTTGTCTTATAGAATGGTTCAATTAATTACAATTCTTTGCCAAATATGGCCCATTGTCTGGTATGAAAGCTAAGAACAGGTTTTACATTTTTACATGATTGAAAAATTTTAAAAGAGCAATAATATTTCAGGATACATGAAAATTTTGTGGATTTCATATTTCTGTGTTTATAAATAAAATTTTATCTGAACACAGTCAAACTCACTTGCTTACATATTATCTCTGGCTGCTTTAGGTTATAAGTTGAGTAGTTGTGACAGAGACATCCAAAGCTTAACAATATTACCATCTGGTCCTTTATAGAAAAAGTTCACTGACTCATAGTAGGGCTTGTGACCAGAGTATTCCCTAAATTCTTGCATGTTAACATTATTTTTCTTCTTTCTTTTAATATTTTTAGTTGTAAATGGATGCAATATTTTTATTTTGTTTATTTATTTACATGTGGTGCTGAGAATTGAACCCAGTGCCTCACAAATGCCAGGCAAGCACTCAACCACTGAGCCACAGCCACAATTCTAACATTATTTTTCTATGCCCCTAAAAATGAAAGGACAAGCGGTTTGAGTAAAGTTCTTAGCTCATACTCTCTTTCTTGGGACATTTGAAAATGCTGTTTTACCCTTACATCACTTTGTTGTTAAGATGCCTGATGCCAATCTGATTTTCTTTCTTTTATAAATGACCCCTTCCACTCCAAGATCCAAAGGACTATTATTTTTTCTTTATCATTAAAGCTCAATATTTTTAATAGGATAAGTCCTGAAATTGACTGTTTGACAGTTTTCCAATGCATTTGAGGGTATTTTAGGTTGTTTCCTCTATTACTTACCATCAGGTCTTTTATTTCTGGAAAGTTTTCTTTGATTATAATTTTTAGTATTAGTTTTAGTTCATTGTTTTGTTTTTCTTTGGGAATTATAGTGATATGTAGTTTAGGTTTCTTTGCCTACCTCCTGTATCAATAATTTTCTCTAAATTTTTTTCTTCAATTTATTCTTTTTGCTATTTTAGGGCCTTTTATCATTGTGTTTCTTTATAGTTTAAAATATTTTCTCCCTTGGTCACCATTCAGTGTAGTCTTCATTTTCAAGATGATTTTATCTTTTTCTTCAATTCATTTTCTGCATTCAGTTAATTCTCATTTTGCACATTTCTGCTCTGAGTTGCAAGATTTATTATTTGAGCCTTTTTAATATCTTCAAGTGTTTGTTTAAAGATGCTTTATTAAGATTGAAATGTTTTATTTCTGTTTTATTCTGTTTTGGGATTGGTTACTTGGGGAGGTTTTTCATCTGGTGAAATGGCATTCTTATTTTCTACTCTCTTATTATAGAGCTTTGTTATCTTCTTTTTTATGTTCATTCTGAAATATTTTATTTTGCTGGGCCAGCAGTAAGAGTTGTATGCAGATAGAAGTCTGGAGTTTTGGTGACTTGCTAGGTTACTCAATTTTCTAGTTCTTATTAAAATGCAGTTTTTAAAATTAAAATTGATGATGCCTTTTGGATAGGAGTTAGATATATCTCTTAATTTTGTGATGTGCTTTTATTTATGTAGTATCTTAAAATTCTACCTTTTGCTCCCTTCTTTCACCATTAAGCCTCCAACAGAGGAGAAATTAGTGATCCCACCACTTTAGATTGCCTTCCCAAGGACATCAACTCTAGTTCTGTGCACTTTAAAGTACATTCCTCTCAATTAAAGTAGCCAGTGTCCTCATATACCAGGTATGAGATCTGTTCTCAGCATCAGCCCATCAAGGATGAGACTTCTTTTTAATGGGAATAATTTGATCAATTCTGGTACAGCTAGGCCCCAAGTCTTATACCTTCTTTTCCATTTAATTTTTCTGACTCTTGGGTCTGAAATGGGCTACAGAGCTAACTCTGCTTAATTTGGGTGTTAATTTTTCTACTTATGTGTAATTTAAAGTTTGAAGAATTCTCTGTTTACTGGTTATTTTATTGGGGTAGGTTATGTGTGGTTTTGTTTCCTTTCCTTGTTGATTTGAATTGCTTTTTGAAGGACAGTGGAGATATTTGGATTTAAGAGGCTAATGCTGCCGTGTAGGAACTCCGAATTCACTGTTAATATAAATTTTCATTTATATAATACATATGAAAATACATACACCTGAACATTACGTACTCAATATCTATAGCCCATCCATTTGAAAAGAATCTCTAGTAATAGGAATGTAATAAAATTTTTATCTATCTGGTGCTCTTTTTAAAAATATTTTTTAGTTGTAGATGGACACAATACCTTTATTTTATTTATTTATTTTTATGTAGTGCTCAGGATTGAACCCAGTTTCTTACATGTGCAAGGCAAGAGCTCTACCACTGAGCTACAACCCCAGCCCTATCTGGTGCCTTTTTGCTCAATTCCATAAAATATTTGGCCTTAGTTAGGGATATCATTTTTAAATATGAAAAGGGCCAGATTTACTAATAAGGTCAATGTGTTGTACTTTCAGGCCATATTTTCCTTTCACATAATACTTTCCAATATTTCCAAGGCTTGGAAATTCATGAATATCTCATTTGTTTGGCTTAAAGAACTGATGGCTAACACATATCAACTTCTGAGCCAACTGTAATTACAGAACCTAGACTCAGCAGAAAAGAATGTTTGTTTGCATTTGATTACTTATATATTCCAAGGGTGTGGGACAGGGAAGTAATGACATCAATGTCAGGGATTTGCCATTCGTGGTTTAAGACTGTCTTCTAACAAAATGCAAATAAACTAAGGGAGATATAATACACTTATCTTTGTCATAGCCACTTATACTTCAGTGAGATTTAACTTATTACATGGTTGCAATCTTATATGTCTGTCTAGAATGAAGGCAGGTCATATAATAGAATGAAGAGGTGGGATGAGTATTCTGATGGACTGGTGAGTTCATGATCCTGTAGGAAGCAGCCCTTATTTGGTCCCAGTTAATGATTGTCATATTATCTTCACCACACCAAGGACTGAAGTACTGCTTGGCACATAGTAGGTACTCAATAAATGTGTAGTTAAATGGATGAATCCAGGTCTAGGGGTGTCAGATATTTTTATTTTTTCAAGAGAAGACAAAAATTTTATGTAAACCACAGGTTTTAAGTAAAATCTCTTGACTTAAATTTGAAAATTTTAATAGCATTTAACAAATTCTATTTGTATCAGGTAAAACCTGACTATTTTATCAGATTAATCTCTGAATTCAGTTTTCGTTAGGGAATAGAAGGCAAGACTAGGTTCCTGATTTGGGGAGTAAAACACAAAGGGAAATTAAGACTATGGGTTTTGGTAATGAAGCAGAACAAAGCTAACAGGCTGAAATAGTAACTCAGCCCATGACCTTGGCCTCATTAGCCAGGATGCTACTGAAATAGTGAGTAATCTAAATATTTTAATGTCGTTCCTATGTACTCAAATCACAAAAACATGTACATTATTACTGCCTATAAAAATAGGACTATAGTATTCACCTTGTTATATATGCTAATAATGAATAATGTTTCCTTTAGGTCAAAAGATACCCCTATCGCTGGACTCCATATTCTTCATTTTATCATTTTTTTCAAAGTATAGTTAATTGTTGATTGTCCATTAAATTTCTTATTCTTTAAATTACCCCCATTCTTATGTTCTACATTTACTATTTCACTGATTCAAAAGACTCAATGTTGCCTATCAGCAAGAAGAGTTTCATGTTGAATAATACAAGGGTAGGATATGGTCAGGGAACCAATCTAGAAGCATTCCATAGGCTGGAAGAGAAACCAAAGATACTAATGATTTGTTTGGATTTTATTCAGTCTTGGAACAGGCTGTGTTTTAGCAATGACAAAGAAAGGATCTATTTGTTCCATCTGGCTTTCAAATACACTCACAGCCTGTTATGTTGGTAAATCTTAACTAGTGCCATTTCTGTAACATTCTACATGATAATGTTTGAGCATGTGATATGTAGCCTTGAACAGCACTGAGTATGTGCACAGCTTTACCACATTTTCCCACTGGCATAAGAACTTTCATTTCCAAAAATCTAAACAGTTCAACTAGGCTCAAAAGTCATCTGATCCACTAGGCATGGTTGTGCACACCTATAATTCCAGCAATGTGGGAGGCTGAGGCAGAAGGATTGCAGGTTCAAGGCCAGCCCCAGGTGCTTAGCGAGGCCCTAAGCAATTTAGCAAATTTCTGTCTCAAAATAAAAAAAAATAAAAAGGGCCGGGAATGTGTGGCTCAATGGTTAAATGCCCCTGGGTTGAATCCCTGGTAACAACAACAAGAACAACAAAAAAAGTCATCTGTCCCTCAACTACTTAAGGACTGCCAGACTAAGGCTAGCTTTACCACCATAATAAGACAAAGTATATTTTTGAAATCATCTTAACTCTCTGCTACTTAGTGGGGAAATCACTATGCTGTTAGTTTCAAAGTATTTGGTTCATAAGGATTCTATGACTGAATGTAGCACATTATTTTTAACAAAACCACTCCATTTCAAAACTTTCCATTTTCTTTGCTAGTATCATACTAATTGGTCCTTCATATCCATGAGTTCTGCATCTGTGGATTCAACCAACCACAGATGGAAAATATTTGGAAAAAAATTATATCCATACTGAACATGTACAGACTTTTTCTTGTCATTATTCCATAAATAACACAGCATGGCAACTATATACAGAGTATTTACATATGATTTGTATTTGTATTTACAAATGATCTGGAGAAGATTTAAATATATACGAGGATGGACATAGTTCATATGCAAGTACTATGTCATTCTATATAAAGCACTTGAGCATCTACAGATTTTGGCATCTGTAGCAGGTCCTGGAACCAATCCCCCATAGACACTAAGGGACAGCTGTATACTTATTTCTAACTTCTTGACAGCTGGAATCTCTCTCTAAAGAATTATATAATTAGCATTAATTTGGCTGCTTATTATGAGTAAACACCAAAATCTTTGCTCTGTTATCTTTAGTTAATATTATTTTCATTTAAACCCATAACTATTTTTGTCAATTCTGCAAAGCATTTGTAGATATGCTGTATACAAAAGACAATAATGGAACTGGGACTGTAGCTCAGTGATAGAGTGTTTGCCTACATGTATAAGACTCTAGGTTCAATCTCCAGTACCACATAAAAAGACAATTATGTGTTACTGTTAATTTTCATATTTAATATCTGTATAATTAAAATTCAGATTCAAGATCAAAGGGAATCTAGGTCCTTTTTTAAATGAACAAAGGGCAAAACTGAATTAAGCAGTTTGTCTAAAACAACAATGGAACAAGTTGATTTAATAAAACTTATGACTATTAATGAGTAAAATCTTGTCTCATCTGTAGGAGGCAGTAAAGCAGTATATACTGGTTGCTGTCAAACTTGTATTTGTGTTGATTTGAGGTCAGAACCACAACTAGTTTATCTGAGAGCTCAAAAACCTTCTCTGAAGTTATATGTACATATGCTAGTCTGAAGTTTTCTGATCATTTCATCAGAACACCAAGCTCCTTTAATGAAAAAGAAATGAAATAGAATCAATGGTTCTTTATAAGGCATCAGATCATGTGTGTTTTCTTTCAGTTAAGAATTTCCTGTTATCACATTCAATCAACTATCAGATTATTTTGAAGCCCATCCTTAGAAACTCTCATGGTGGCAATTACTTCAAAAGTTAACTATGCTACGTAAGGTTTACATTTACTAGATTGGCAATACTTTGATGAGATTTTGATCAGCAGAATATTATAGTGTGTCATTGATCCCTCTTAATTTGTCCATTATTGTCCCATAGAGAGCAATAGGACCCCCAAGGGAGAGTATGTCTTTATTTTTAATTGTATTTTTATTAACATATATTGATTTACACATTAATGGGACTCAGTGTAATATTTCATACATGCATAGAGCACGCATTGCAAAAAATCCCCAAATCCAACCACGTTTTCCTACCTCTCACCCCCAACCCTGCCACACATACCCACACATTATTATGATCAAATAATATTTCATTGTATATATGTACACATTTTCTTTATGCATTCATCTGTTGATAGATACCTAGACTGGTTCCATATCTTAACTATTGCTGCAATAAACATGGACATGCAGCTATCTCCTTAATATGCTGGCTTTATTTCCTTTGAATATATACCTAGAGTGGGACAGCTGGATCATATGGTAGATTTGTATTTTTGTGTGTGTGGAATCTCCATACTGTTTCCATAGTGATTGTACTTATTTATGTTCCCCAAGGGAGGAGTTCTGGAGAAGCCATTATCTGATGTGGATATCAAGGTGGGTCTTCTGTGCATGGAGGTTCTAATACAGTATTGTGTTCTGGTTTATATGCTGTCTATACTTCTGTGTAACTTGTTAATGTGCCTGTGAATCCAACCAGGGAAGACTATCTTGTGAGATCATTCTTGGCCAAGAATCTAACCTTCTCAGAACAAATGATTTCATCTGGAAAGAACTCTTCATACCTCTTCCTTAACTAGGTCCAAAATAAATAGGGTATCATATTTCATGCTCAAAGTCTGATATCTAATATTCTGATATATTACCATGACCATCTTAAGCTTTTCCATTCACTCACAGTCATAATTCCCCTATAATATCATAGCTAAACTCCAAAAAAACAAAAAACCCAATCAAAATGGGCCAAGAACCTGAACAGACACTTCTCAGAAAAGGATATACAATCAATCAACAAATATATGAAAAAAAATGCACATCATCTCTAGCAATTAGAGAAATGCAAATCAAAACTACTCTAAGATATCATCTCACTCCAGTCAGAATGGCAGCCATTATGAAGACAACAACAATAAGTGTTGGTGAGGATGTGGGGGAAAAGGCACACTCATCCATTGCTGGTGGGACTGCAAATTGGTACAGCCAATATGGAAAGCAGTATGGAGAGTCCTTGGAAATCTGGGAATGGAACCACCATTTAACCCAGCTATCCCTCTCCTAGGTCTATACCCAAAGGACTTAAAAACAGCATACTACAGGGACACAGCCACATCAATGTTTATAGCAGCACAATTCACAATAGCTAAATTGTGGAGCCAACCTAGATGTCCTTCAGTGGATGAATGGATTAAAAAATGTGGCATATATATACAATGGAATATTAGTCAGCAGTAAAAGAGAATACAATCATGGCATTTGCAGGTAAATGGATGGAGTTAGAGAAGATAATGCTAAGTGAAGTCAGCCAATCCCCCAAAAAACAAATGCCGAAGGTTTTCTCTGATATAAGGAGGCTGACTCATAGTGGGTAAGTGGGGGGAGCATGGGAGGAATAGATGAATTCTAGATAGGGAAGAGGGGTGGGAGGGTAAGGGAAGGGGCAGGGGATTAGCAAGGATGGTGGAATGTGATGGACATCATTATCCAAAGTACATGTATGAAGACACAGATTGGGTGGCAATCAAATTCTTTTTCAGGTAATTCACTGTTGAGGTAGAGCAATGCCACAAATTTTTGTGTGTTGATTTTGTATTCTGCAACTTTAATGAATGCATTTATTAGTTCTAACATTTTTTTTTTCATGGAGTCTAGGGTTTTTTATACATAAGTGCCCCCTGTCCTTTCTATGGTTCCCTTTCTATGGTTTTAGGTACTTGCAGTCAACTGTTTCCTGAAAATATTACTGGTAGTGTAATGAGAAGTTAAGATATTTGGAGAGAGAGAAAGAGACAGCACATGCTCACAAATTTTATTATAATATACAGTTGTCATTTTTCTATTGTTCTACTAGTTATTGTTAATTTCTTACTGTGCCTCATTTATAAATTAAATTTTATCATAGACATGTGTATATAGGAAAAAACATGGTATATATAGGGTTCAGTACTATCCATAATTTCAAGCAACTGCTGGAGGTCCTGGAATGTGTCCCCCATAAATAAGGTGAAACTACTATATATAAGATTACGTTGAAAGAAAATGTGATACAGGTACACAATGGAATGCTATTCAGCCATAAAACAAAAGGAATCCCGTTATTTACAACACATAAGGAACAAGAGATCATTATGCTAAGTGAAATAAACCAAGCACAGAAGAATAAGTATCACACGATGTTACTCATGTGGAATCTAAAAAAGTTGATCTCTTAGAGGATAACAGTAGAATGATGATCACTAGAGTTTAGAGAGATTAGGAGAGAGGGAGAGATTGGGAAAGGACGCTAAGATACACTTAGGAGCAAGAAGCTCTGGTGCGCTATTGTAGAGTAGGGTAACTATAGATGAAAATAATGTACTGTACACTTTAAAAAGCTAGAAAGAAGGATTTTGAAAGATTTTTGCCATGAATGATAAATAAACATACATATGTTCAACCTCATTTAAACACATAATATATGTAAGTATTGAAACCTCCTAAATAAGTATAATTTCTATTTTATGTGTCATTTAAACATAAATATGAAAAAAAGATCATGCTATCTGCAAATGGTGATGATTTGACTTTCTCATTTCCGATTTGGATGCCATTTATTTCTTTTGTCTCATTTCTATGGCCAGGAAATCCAGTATTGTATTGAACAGAATTGGTAAGAGTTGGCATCCTTGTCTTACTGGATCTTACAGGAAAAGCTGTCAAATTTTCCCTATTGAGTATAATGTTAGCTATGGTTTTGTCTCTTATGGTTTTTAGTCTGTTTAGAATCATTCCTTCCATACCTAATTTGTTGAAATCTTTTAATCAGAGATACTGAATTGTGTCAAATGCTTTTTATGCATGCCTTGAAATGATCACATTTTTGTCCTTCATTTTGTTAATGTAATGTATAACCTACTGATTTATGTACATTGAAATATCCTTGCATCATTGAGGTGAATCCTATTTGATCATGGCTGGTGAAATTTTCAGTGTGCTGTTGAATTCAGTTTCCTACTATCTTGTTGAGAGATCTATGTACATTGGGGATATTGCCTGAAGTTTTTTTCTTTTCTTTCTTTCTTTCTTTTTTCTAGTGCTTTTTTTCTGGCTTTGGTATTAGGGTGATGCAGGCCTTGTAAAATCAGTTTGGAAGTATTCTCTATTTTTCTTTTTTTTTTTTTTTTTGAAATAGTTTAAGAAGAATTGGAATTCATTCTTCTTCACATGTTTGGTGGAATTCATCAGTAAAGCCATCTGGTCCTGGGCTTCTCATTGTCAGGAGGCCTTTTATTACTAATTCAATCTCCTTATTCATTATTGATTTGCTAAGATTTTCTATTTCTTTATAATTCACCCTTGGTAGGTGATATGCATAAGGAAGTTTATTCATTTCTTCTAGATTATCCAATTTGTTGATGCACAACTGTTCATAATAGTCTTTTATGATCCTTTTTATTTCTATTGTATCTCTTCCTTCAATTTCCTACATTGGCTAACAGTATCACCACCAACCCAGTCCCTACATCAGACAACAATTCTTCTCTTTCCTGCCACATCTAATAAGTCAGTAAGTCAAGTGTGTTTTATCTTCTAAGTACTTCTTAATTCTGTCGCCTTTTCCATTCCCAGAAGTTTATGCTCTCACTATCACTCACCTGTATTACTATTATAGTTTCCCAATTTGTCTTCATGGCTTCAATTTTACAAGTTCTATCACACTGCCTGCCAAACCCAACTTCAGAACTGCCATTAGGGTGATTTTTCTAAATGTAAATTGGAGCAAATAATTTTCTTGCCCTAATAAAAAACCCTCCCATTTGTTCTAGGAATAAATTTCAAGCTCCTTATCATGACTTAAAATATCTTTCATGATCTGTTTCTGCTTACTATCTTCATTTCCTTCCAGGCTCCTGTATCCTTCATTTTTTTGCAACATTTGGTATTAATATATACTTGCATTTATGAAAACAAGTATGTTTTCACCTCTCTATGCAGGGAATACTGCTGAACCTCAAATGGATAAAACCTTGCCATTTAAGATGCTACCTCTTGGTGCTCACTATAACAAATTATATATTTTATTGGTGATAGTCCCCCCCCCCATTCTGGGTGTCCTATATGGAAATTTAGTCATATTTCTGAAATTTAAAATGGGTTAACCTGATATCTGTTTAAAAGCCATTGCTCTAATTTAGTTTATTCTTATTCAGTTTGGAATAAGTATAGCTTAACAACTTATGTAGTATGGGTCTAAAATATTCACATAACATAACATATCTATCTATCTATCTATCTATCTATCTATCTATATACATTATATATAAGTGGGTGAGGTAGAAATTGGGTAAAACAAGAGCAAAACTTCTTTATGTGATAGAATTAAAACTGTTTACTAAAAAGACATACATTTCTTGATTTTTTTCTGAATTTTCAAGATTGATTCTTGCTCTTGTAAAAATTTGTTAAGCATGTGAATCTCCCAAATTACTAACCTGCTCTCCATGCTCCTTTTACTATGCTTTCCAGTATATATTTATATATTTTGCAGGTATTTCATTTTAATTTCCCTACCCTAAGAGAGCTAAGAAATTCCTGTATGAGAAGAGCTTAGAAAAGTTACTTCTTCTTCTTGAGAAAATATCTCTTGATGCAAGATATGTATTTGATGTCCACTTGTAATTTGCTTATGAAATAATGTCTCATACTATATATCAAGTACACAGCATTCTGGAATTCCAGGTGAAAATAAATATCGTATTTGTCTTTCATCAAAATGCCTTCATTCTGAGCAAGAAGAGCTAACTATAGTCCTGTAAATTCGTTGTATGTGACATGGGTGCATCCTGTCATTTTAGTATGTTTAATTTGGATTTAATTAATATTCTTATTTATGATAGGTAAAACTGCCACTTAAAATGGTGGAGATAAAACTTATGGAACATATTATATCAAAAGGTAGTGTACAATGAATATATAAATTATTTTTTAAAAAGGCTGTGAAAAATGCACGAATGGCAGATTTGTAATTAGACTAAAGTTACACCACCATTTTCCAGATTATTGCTTAGATGGACTGCTAGAAAGTTAGTAGATTTGTGAAGTGGAGAAAAAGTCAGTGGTAAGACTGAATCTGTCATTATGATCATCATTACTGCAAGAAGCAATTGGGTATTAAGCATGACATCAAAAGGATTGATAATTTTCTATAGGATAATGTAAAATGGTTTTGTTTTAACCTTTTATGCTGAGTTACTTGTTGAATATTATGAGCTATAATAAGTTCTAATAAAAATGTTTCAACCTAGACATGGACTCTAGATAAAAAAAATACAAAACCATTTAAAAGGTGAAACACCACAGAGAGGGAAATTAGTAAAATGAAGGAAAAGTGATGGCTATTTTCAAATAGGCAGAAGTAAATAACAAACTCATTAGAGGATTATTGTGAGACACACATTCAGGCTCTGAAAATTGTTTTAGATGACTTTGGAAAGAAAGGAAACAAGAGCAGTTCATATTAGGATAAATTGTATGCTGATTATGCTTATCTCAGCTCAAATTAATAATTTCATAAAAATCCTGTTCCACTGATATTATCATTAATCTTTATTTAGATCTGCCAAGCAATATCCTGGGTGTTTTACATGCTTTTGTTTCATTTAATTACAGAAAACCTGGAGGAAGGTATTATCAACATTCCCATTTTAAAGATGAGGAAATGTAGGCAGAGAGACACTGATGAAGTGGCTAGCAATTAAAAGATATTTTTGGTAAGCATACTTATCTACATTTAGCAAACATTATATGAGGGGACACTGGGTTTTTGATTGAATGGGAAGAAACTTCATTTCTATTTTCTTATTAAAAATCTTGAATATTCCAAAATTAGAACATGCCTCATTCCATTATATTGCTTCCCTCAGTAGGGAAGTTTTTGCACTTTTGTTGTGAGATGGGAAAAATGAACAAACTGCACTCCTCTGACTCTAACATTTTCACCGTTCCTACTCTACTGTAATAATAGCCACAGAAAGTAAGACAATTTGGGCTAGTATAAAGGAGACAGAAGAAAGCACTAAAATCAGTGATACAGAGAATAATGCAAACAGGCCCTTTTCCCTTTTGGATAGTCTAATTCCTAAACTTTGAATCAGAGTACTGGATTCTATATTCTATCTTTCCCAATTCTGTATTGTTAATATCCATTTTGATCAACTTTTAACACATGGATCATATAGCATATCATGGCAAGATTCATGGAATTCAATTATTTCATCTGAACAGTTTGCATACTACCTGCAGCCACTGAAGGTGGTAGGAATCACTGCTAATTTCATGGCAAAGGAAAAAGATCATCTATGCCATTAACTGATGATATTGGGTCTACTCCCCAACTGATTTGATGCAAGAGTCCATTTGACCCCAGGCACAATGTATTCTTGTAAGTTTCTATTGCCTCTTATATAAACTGCTGACTGTGGAGAAACTTGATCAAAACATCAGAGATTGCCAGAGGAGCTCTGTTTGTGCCCTTCACAATCACTGATGAAGTGTCTTAACCTCGCCTTTTCTTGATGCATTGCATATTGTCATCTGTCTTCCTGACTACTACTGCATATGGCTGATTTGTAAATTCAAGCAAATATGTTTCTGACTGGCACTGATACATCACTGATGCCAAAATATCAGAGAGGATGAAGCATAGGGACATATTTTTTGATTCAGATGGAAAATATTACAGATTTATGGGGAAGTGATGACAATAGCCATTCCATGATATCTTCATATAATCAGCACCACTCCATATCTTTCTTTACCAAATTTTATGACCTCAAAACTTAATTCAAAGAAATTATTTTCATGCTGACCCAAAAAGTATAGTGGGTAGATATGGGGATGGGGTTGGTTGCCACTCTTTTCTTGTACTGAAATTCCTTTGCTTTCCAATGACCACTTACAGAGCCATGATGCATAGAACATCTATTAATGTCCCATTGATATTGGTGTGATTTCCTCTAGGGGATTGAGGGCAGCACAGCATAGAGCCATTACTATCTAAAGGTTATATATAATGGATAATAGAGGAAAATGAAATAGCAGAAAGGAATTTGCATGGGAAATAGAAACAGTAAATAGTTTCAGTGAAAGATTTTACTTGGGTTATGTAGCAACTGCAAAAGGGGTTGAAAAAAATGATGACTCTTACAGATTCAACGAGTCAAAAGTGAAATGGTTTTATATTTTGAAATATAATACTATTTTATTTCAACCACAGAAAGCCATTTAAAAATCATTTTATATATTACAGTTCTTATGGGGCATCTTTCACTTGAATGTGTATTTATGAATTCTTACTCTACCCTCCTGAGATGGTCAGCAATATAGCACTGATGGGATAAATCAAGGAAGAGATTTTTACTGATTTATCCAAAGTCACATAATGTCCAGAGTGTGACAGAAATGGGAAGAAAGTTACAGTGTTTGCCATAAACATCTCCTCATTTTTTCATTCACTAACCCTCCTGTGCCAGCATTTAGCCTGATATTTCTGCATCTAGAAAATTGCATGCTAAAAAATTTCAAAAGATAATTCTTACCATCAACCTATCAGTTGCACTCACCATTGCAATTGAAGATGTGGTACATCTAATTGAATTTGTAACTTAAAGCAAAAAAATCTGGTGGATTTATTTAGTAGTCCAAGAAGTAAATGAAGTATAACATTTGCTAGAGTGCTAAAAAAAAGGGGGGGCAACTAGGCCTAGTGCTCAAGAGTGTGTGCTCTGGAATCAGTCTGCTCTCTCTTAAAGCTCAGGATATTCACTTCTTAGTAATGTGACCTCTTTAATTTGTTATGCCTCGGTTTCCTCATAAAACTGATACTCTTAAGGAATGTTGAGAGAATTAAGTGAGCTAATATGTGTAAATAAATTAGCATAATTCATTTTTCAACAGATATTATTGACAGGGATGTTATGTGCCAGGCCTTTTCAGTAAAACAGTCATGGGTAATTCTCAGGACTAGTGAATTTTAGTAATTATAATAATATTTAACATTTGTAGGCTACTTGCAATATTTTAGGCCCTATGCCAAGTGCTTTGTTTATATTAACTCATTTCATGCTCATCACAATCCTATCTTATAGGTACTATTTAATAATTATTCTACAGATGAGAAATTGGAGGCTTGAAAAGGTTACATAATTTGCTCAAGGTAACATATTTAAGTGGCAGAGGCTTAAAAATCTATGCTCTTAACCTTACTTGTAATCTACACTGCCTTACTGTCATACCAAGTTGATATACCATTATTTACCTATTCAAAAAGGCAGTCCTTAAATGAATGAATTCTACTTTCACTTATTAAATGAATAAATACACATCCTAATTAAACATGTCTCACAATACATAATGAAAATTTTGATCCAGGAAGAGCCATCATAATATATTTAAGCAGAAATACAGTTATGAATGTAGTCTAAATGCATGAATGAGTTTGCTGGTTACTTGGATTTGTTTATACCAGGGGTTCATTCTTATATCTAAAACATTATCTCTGTGTGCACTAAAAGGTAGTGGAAATGAAAAAAAAAAAAAAAAAAACAAATGATTTCTCTAATTAAGGCTGCTGATCCATAATATTCTGTCAGGCGGGGTGGGGAGAGAGATGGGAGGATTAAATGAACTCTAGATAGGGCAAAGGGCAAAAGGGGAGGGAGGGGAAGGGAGGGGGAACAGGGGTAGGAAAGATGGTGGAATGAGATGGTCATCATTACCCTAAGTACATGTATGAAGACAAGAAGGATGTAACTCTACTTTGTGTACAACCAGAAATATGAAAAATTGTGCTCTATATGTGTAATATGAATTATAATGCATTCTGCTGTCATATATAACAGATTAGAATAGAAAATGGATCAAATAAAGCAAAATTTGGGGAAAAAAAGGTAATGGAAATGAATCCATAATGCAAAATTTGGTCTCATAATTGAATGAGAACATTTTAAATGGTCTTTAATTATATTTAAATTTCTCAAATTATTTCTTATATTAAATGATTTCATATTAAAATCATTTTGAGTTGCAATACTTTTTCATCCCCAACCTTCATCCCTTAAGCAGTATTTCATATTACAGGTTATTACAAACCAAATAAACATACATACTGGGTTATCCTGAAATACCTGAGATAAAAGATATATTCTGATATCATAGGGTAATAGCCACATTTAATACAAACATTATTTAAATGTATCTAGAATGTGTGATGGAAATATGAAAGAGAGAAACCTGAACATCAGCATAGGCTATGATCCTATACTACTGACATCTTCAGTAATTTTCCTACGAAACGTATGTTTTTTTACTTACTATTGCCTATTTTATGAGTCCAATAGAAAATGATTATGTGAACTCTCTTATTGTGCACTCTCTAGATAAATGGAAACAAACCAAATATAGTTTATTATTTATAATAAAGGCCAAATCCCTTTTTAACTACTTCTCAGAATCATATTCATTGTGTCTTAGTGGGTAATTCTTCTTCAATTAGCAAACTGGATTAAACCTGAAAATAAGTTACTAGTGAGATATCTGGATAGAATATTTTTTCTATCATGACATTTTATGCATTCTAAGAATAGTACTTTCACAAAATACATGTTTCTTAATTTACATTTTGGACTTCAGAACAACTCAAGCAAGGAAATTAATATTAAGTCAAAATAAAATTTCATCCAGAAAAATCAATACAATTTGCTATTAAATGAGGGTAACTTTAATCAGGGTTACTCAAGAACAGCAGCAATATTTTTCCTTTGAGTATAAAGAGTGCCTTACAACTGTTTTTTGCTTTACTTTCCCAAACATAGTAACCACACAATTTTCAATTACCTAATGAAAATAAGGATACATTTTTTATCTCAGTGTAAAAATCTGAATTCTTAGGGAAAATTATGCACTGGATTTTCTGATAGCTTGCAAATAACTACTGCTTTAATGAAATTGCTACCTGAAAATTCAGTGGCAGTATTATTGTTTAACTGTAATTTAAGAAGCTATTGTAGATTAGTACTTATGACTTCTAATGAGAAAACCATAACAACCTTTTAATTGAAAGGAAAATGGTTAACTACAGTAATTGCAATCAATAAGACTGTGTTAGTAGTATAAATATTTCTTCTCAAAGACCATTCCTTATTCTCTGCAGCAGTATTTAAGGTTAAGAAATTAAAAAAAAAACTAATTAGAAAGCCATTTGTTATTTATAATCCTAAGCAGTGGTACAAATTTGTACATCCCAAAGTGAAGAGAGAAATCCCCCAGCCCTCACCACAAGTAAAATAAGACTTTGATTAAGAAGAAAATGTAGGCATGTGAAGAAAGGGCTTACCAATCACATAGGCTAGTAACAAGGCCAAAGTCACCGTAATTGCAGTGGCGCTCAAGGCTGTGCACTTCCAATTACAGCACCTGTAAGGTTTGTTAAAGGTAAAGGCAGGCCGAGAAAAGGTGCTTCGAGGAAGTGGTCTGGGAGGGGGCGAGTACACGGTGTTGGATGTCAGAGGGTAGTTCTGACTGGCAGCACTGAAGATAGCAGATGAACCGGATCCATGTTTGAACAGAAAATGCCTGTGGGGGAGAAAACAAAAAAGTCTGGGCTATAATACCAAATCCCACTGCCATAAAAACATAAGCTCCTCTAATTTCAAATAATACTATGACAAAGCTCAGAGGAATCAGAGAAGCCCAGCAAAAGTCTCATATACCCAAGAGGGAACTCTAAAGTGCCTCCAGTGGTCTCTGTCTTCTTTTCTCACTTACAGCTTTCCTTATTTAGACCTTTAAGAGGAACAAAGAAGTCTTGCAGGGCTCGGTTTGTAGCTCAGTGGTAGAGCTCTTGCGTAGCATGTTGAGGCACTGGGTTTAATCCTCAGAACCACATTAAAAATAAACAAATAAAGGTACTGGGCCCATCTACAACTAAAAAATATTTTTAGAAAGAAGTCTTGCATTTCCTGACTTCCTGGCTAGTGAGCACTAACAATCAAACACTTGATATTATTCACTATATCCCTGTCTTCCATTCAATACAGAAAGAATATCATCAGGCATTTTAATAATTAGAATGCGCTGAACACCAGCGTTCCTCAATATCAAACCTTGTAGGCTAGCTTTTTCTCATATTTTCACCCAAAATTTCATCTTAAAAAATTATCAAGCAGAGGGTCAAGCCAAAGAATTTTATAATAAACACCCATATCCTCACCAACTAGATTCTACAGTTAAGATCTGACCATATTCACTTTATCAACCATCTACACATCACTTCACTCTTCTACCCATCAGTTCCTCTCAGGTATTTGAGCAATTTGAAGCATACTGCATACATCAGTATACTTCCCTTTACATATTTCAGCTTCCATATTATTATCTAGAGTTTGATACTTTTACAGTTTTTTCAATGCTATTTTTTACATGATCAAATGAACAATTTAAAGTGCACATTTGCTGAAATTTGACAAATGCAATCACCTTTACAAACTAAACCCCTATCAAGATGCAGAACATTCTCATTTTACTGGGAAGTTCCCTCTCATCTTTTCTAAGTACACTGCTATTTCCATTAACAGATACAACCATTATTCTTTATTTTTTCCACTGAACATTCATATTGATTCTCATAGAACTTCATACAAATGGGGTCATGCTGCTGTCATATTTGAATTACTGCAGGATAATCATTGAATCTTTTGTAAATATTGTAATGTAGGTCTTCCATAAATATTAGTGATATATTCACCTGGAAGGAGTTGCCAAAAACAAATAAGTGAAAGTGTTACGGTTTGGATAAGAGGTGTCCCCCCCAGAAGCTCATGGGTTATCCAATGTAGCAAAGTTCAGAGGTGAAGTGATTAGATGATGACAGCCATAAACTAATTGGTGGATTATTCCATGTGATGGATTAATAATTGAAAAGGCCATTGTACTGGGTGGTAATTGTACACAGGTGGGACATGGCTGAAAGAAGTAGGTCTCTGGGGGCATGCCTGTGGGGACTATATCTTGTCCTCAACCCTTCCCTCCCTTTGCTTCCTGCATGCCATGATGTGAGCAGCATTCTTCTTTCATACCCTTCTGTCATGATGTTCTGCCTCACTTCAGGCCCAGAGCAATGGAGTTAGCCAACCATGGACTGAACCTCTAAAACCATGAACCCAAGAGTAAACTTTTCTTCATCTAAGTTGTTCTTGTCAGGCATGTTTAGTCATAGTGACACAAACCTGACTAGCACGGAAAATATAATTCTTTCTGCATATACTTTATGCCAACTGAAGGCAAGGTGCTATGTGTTGTGTTGAAGTCATTATCTCACTTAGCCTTCATTCATATGAAATAGGTCATGTTATTGTCTTCATTGTTTATTTAAGGAAATGAAGCCCTATAGATGTTGAGCAACTTGCATAAATGTATCTGGCAAGTGAATGGCAGAATTGGAACTCAAGTCATTTGGGCTCGAAAGTCCTTAATATTAACTACTCTACAGTGCCATCTGGAGCAAAGCACATTATGTTGCTACAATTAAATGTACAAAACAAAACCTCCTTGCTGAGCATCTATGTTCATCAAACAAACTCTTCTCAAATTCAAGAGTCAAACTGACCACAACACAATAATTCTGAGTGACTTTAACACACCTCTTTCACCACTGGATAGATCTTCCAAACAAAAACTAAAGAAAGAAACTATACAACTCAATAATACAATCAATAACTTACACTTAACTGAGATATATAGGATATTTCATCCTTCAACAAGTGAATATACTTTCTTCTCAGCAGCACATAGATCCTTCTCTAAAATAGACCACATGTTATGCCACAAAGTAACTCTTAACAAATAAAAAAAGTAGAGATACTACCCTGCATTCTATCAGATCACAGCTTAAAGAAATGAGAAATCAATGATAAAATAAAACTACTCCAGTACCTGGAGACTAAACAGTATGCTACTGAATGAATAATGGGTTGCAAAAGACATCAATGAGGAAATTAAAAAATTCTTAGAGGCCATTGAGGACACAAATACAACATATCAAAATCTCTGGCACACTATGAAGGCAGTATTAAGAGGAAAGTACATTGCATAGAGTTAATTCCTTAAAAGAAGAAAAAGTCAACAAATAAGTGACCGAACATTACATTTCAAAACCCTAGGAAAAAAAGAAATCAACACCAAAACAATAGAAGACAGGAAATCATTAAAATAAGAGATGAAATCAATGAAATTAAAACAAAAGAAACGATTGAAAAAATTGATAAAACAAAAAGTTGGTTCTTCAAAAATAAATAAATAAATAAAATTGACAAATCCTTAGTTATCCTAACAAAGAGAAGGAGAGAGAAAACTCAAACTACTAACATACGTGATAAAAAAGGAAATACCAGACACTTTAGACATACAGAAGATCATTAGAAATTATTTTGAAAACTTGTACTCCAGTAAAATTAAAAAAAAATTCAAAGGCATTGACAAATTTCTAGAGGCATATGAGTTGCCTAAATTGAACCAGGATGATATACACAATTTAAACAGATCAATTTCAACCAAGGAAATAGAAGATGCCATCAGAAGCCTACCAACCAAGAAAAGCCCAGGACAAGATGGATACACAGCTGACTTCTTAAAAAAAAAAAAAAAAAAAAAAAAAACTATAAAGAAGAACTAATACTTATACGCTACAAATTATTTTCTGAAATGGAAAAAGAGTAGGCACTTCCAAACTCATTGTATGAGGCCAATATTACCCTGATGCCAAAACCAGACAAAGCCACATCAAAGAAAGAAAACTTCAGAACAATATCACTAATGAACACAGATGCAAAAATTCTCAATAAAATTCTGGCAAATTTAGGGGCTGGGGATGTGGCTCAAGCGGTAACGTGTTTGCCTGGCATGCACAGGGCGCTGGGTTCGATCCTGAGCACCACATAAAAATAAAATAAAGATGTTGTGTCCACCTAAAACTAAAAAATAAATATTAAGAAATTCTCTCTCTCTCTCTCTCTCTCTCTCTCTCTCTCTCTCTCCTCTAAAAAAAATTCTGGCAAATTTAATACAAAAACATAGTGCACCATGATCAAGTGGGGTTCATCTCAGGGATGTAAGCTTAGTTCAACATATGAAAATCAATAAAGGTAATACATCCCATCAATAGACTTAAAGATAAGAATCATATGATCATGTTAATAGATGCAGAAAAAAACATTTGACAAAACACAGCACCACTTATGTTCAAAACACTAGAAAAACTAGGGATAACAGGAACATATCTCAACATCATAAAGGCTATTATCTATGCTAAGCCCCAGGCCAACATCATTCTAAATGGAGAAAAATTGAAGACATTCCCTCTAAAAATTGGAACAAGAGAGGGATGCCATCTTTCACCACTTCTATTTAACATAGTTCTTGAAACACTGGACAGAGTAATTAGACAGATGAAAGAAATTAAAGGGATACAGATAGAAACAGAAGGATTCAAATTAGCACTAATTGCCAATGATATAATTCTATTCCTAGAAGACCCAAAAAATTCCACCAGAAAATTTCTAAAACTAGTAAATTAATTCATCAAAGTAGCTGGATATAAAATCAACACCCATAAATCAAAGGCATTTCTGTCCATCAGTGACAAATCCTCAGAAAGAGAAACTAGGAAAACCAACCCATCTACAATAGCCTCAAAAAAAAAAAAAAAACTTGGGAATCAACCCAACAAAAGAGGTGAAAGACCTCTACAATGAAAACTACAGAACTCTAAGGAAAGAAATTAAAGAAGACCTTAGAAGATGGAAAGATCTACCTTGTTCTTGGATAGGCAGAAATAATATTGTCAAAATGACCATACTACCAAAAGCACTATACAGATTCAATGCCGTCCCAATCAAAATCCCAAAGGCATTCCTCATAGAAATAGAAAAAGCAATCATGAAATTCATCTGGAAAAATAAGAGACCTGAAATAGCTAAAGCAATTCTTAGCAAGAAGAATGAAGCAGGTAGCATCACTATACCAGACCTTAAAGTATACTGCAGAGCAAGAATAACAAAAACAGCCTGGTACTGGCACCAAAATAGACTGGTAGAAATAAATGCCACCTTTTTTTAATCCATTCATCTACTGAAGGGCATCTAGGTTGGTTCCACATTCTAGCTATTGTGAATTGTGCTGCTATAAACATTGATGTGGCTGTGTCCCTGTAGTATGCTCTTTTTAGGTCTTTTGGGTATAGTCCGAGAAGGGGAATAGCTGGGTCAAATGGTGATTCCATTCCCAGCTTTCCAAGGAATCTCCATACTGCTTTCCAAATTGGCTGCACCAATTTGCAGTCCCACCAGCAATGTACAAGTGTACCCTTTTCCTCACATCCTTGGCAGCACTTATTGTTGTTTGACTTCATAATGGCTGCCATTCTTATTGGAGTGAGATGGTATCTTAGAGTAGTTTTAATTTGCATTTCTCTGATTGCTAGAGATGGTGAGCATTTTTTCATGTATTTGTTGATTGACTATATATCCTCTTCTGAGAAGTGTCTGTTCAAGTTCTTGGCCCATTTGTTGATTGGGTTATTTGTTTTTTTGTTGTTTAACTTTTTGAGTTCTTTGTAGACTCTAGAGATTAGAGATCTATCTGATGTTTGAGGGGTAAAAATTTGTTCCCAGGATGTAGGCTCCCTATTCACCTCACATATTATTTCTCTTGCTGAGAAAAACCTTTATAGTTTGAATTTGTCCCATTTGTTGATTCTTGGTTTTAACTCTTGTGCTATCGGTGTCTTATTAAGGAATTTGGGACTGCCCCCACGTGATGAAGATTAGGGCCAACTTTATCTTCAATGGAATATTACTCAGCACTAAAAAATAACAAGATCATGCCATTTGCAGGGAAATGGATGGCATTAGAGCAGATTATGCTAAGTGTAGTTAGCCAATCCCTAAAAAATAAATGCCAAATATCTTCTCTGATATAAAGGGGGTGACTCAAAATGGGATAGGAAGGAAGAGCATGAGAAGAAGACTACTACTAAATAGGGAAGAGAGGTGGGAGGGAAAAAGAGGGAGAAGGGGAGTTGCACGGAAGATGGAAGGAGAACCTCATTGTTATACAGAATACATTTATGATGTTGTAATGAGAAAAAGAAAAAAAGTGTATCACATTAGATTGGATAGAGAGAAAGGATGGGAGGGGAGGGGAGGAGTAGGGGGGATAGGAAGGGCAGCAGAATAGAATAGACAATATGATTGATGTATTATATAGGTGACTGTATGACCAATGTGATTCTGCAACCTGTACAATTAGAAAAAATGAGAAATTATACCCCAATGATTCAAATGTATGAATTGCCAAGATCATTGTAATGTCATGTGTAGCTAATAAAAAAACAATTAAAAAAAGAAGGGTAAACATGAAAAATCAGCCATCCCATTAATTGCTCAAGATGAAAAATAGGTCCTTGTCACTACATTAAAACACAGATTACAGGAAAAATCACTAAATATAGAATGTTGTGTTTCTAAAATCTTATAGAAGAAAAATATTCCAATAGGTATTTTATTTTCTAGAAAATACTAAAAGTTAAAATTATCCATAAAAAAATAGACTGGTAGACCAATGATACAGAATAGAGGACACAAGAGACTAACCCACATAATTACAGTTATCTTATGTTAGACAAAGTCACCAAAAACATGCACTAGAGAAAAGATAGACTCTTCAACAAATGGTGCTGGGGAAACTGGAAATCCATATGCAACAAAATGAAATTAAACCCCTATCTCTCACCACGCACAAAACTCAACTCAAAATGGATCAAATACTTGAGAATACAACCAGAGACCTTGTGTCTAATAGAAGAAAAAGTAGGCCCTAATCTCCATAGTATCAGATTAGGCCCCAACTTCCTGAATAAGACTCCATAGCACAGAATTAAAATTAAGAATCAATAAAAGAGATGGATTCAAACTAAAAAGCTTCTCCTTGGCAAGAAAAACAATTTGTGAGGTAAATAGAGAGTTTTCAACTTGGAAGCAAATTTTTACTCCTCACACATCAGATAGAGCACTAATCTCTAGGGTATATAAAGAGCTCAAAAAAAAAAAAAAAAAACTAACAGCGGGAGGTATCTCAGTAAAGGGGGAGGAAAATAACCAAAAAGTAAAAACTAGCCAAACTAAAATAAATAAATAAATAAACATGACTGGAAATACAAATCATATTTCAATTGTAACCTTAAATGTTAATGGACTAAACTCACCAATCAAGAGACACAAGCTAGTAACCTAGATCAAAAAAACAAATCCAACAATATGCTGCCTTCAGGAGACTCATATGATAGGAAAAGACATACACAGGCTGAAGGTGAAAGGTTGGGAAAAATCATACCACTCACATGGCCCTCGGAAGCAAGCAGGAGTGGCCATACTCATATCGAATAAAATCAACTTCAAACCTAAGTTAATCAAAAGGGATAAAGAAGGACACTATATCCTGTTAAAAGGAACTATCCACCAACAAGACATAACAATTATCAATTTATATGCACCAAACAATGGTGCGGCAACGTTCATAAAACAAACTCTCCTCAAGTTCAAGAGTCAAATAGACCAAAACACAATAATAATGGGTGACTTCAACACACCGCTCTCGCCATTAGACAGATCCTCCAGACAAAAGCTGAATAAAGAAACTATAGAACTCAATAGCACAATCAATAACCTAGACTTAACCGACATATATAGAATATATCAACCATCATCAAGTGGATACACGTTCTTCTCAGCAGCACATGCATCCTACTCAAAGATAGACCATATATTATGCCATAGGGCAACTCTTAGTAAATATAAAGGTGTGGAGATAATACCATGCACCATATCTGATCATAATGGAATGAAACTGGAAATCAATGATAAAAGAAGGAAGGAAAAATCCTGCATCACATGGAAAATAAACAATATGTTACTGAATGATCAATGGGTTACAGAAGACATAAAGGAGGAAATCAAAAAATTCTTAGAGATAAACGACAATTCAGACACAACATACCAGAATCTATGGGACACAATGAAAGCAGTTTTAAGAGGGAAATTCATTTCCTGGAGTTCATTCCTCAAAAAAAGAAAAAAACCAACAAATAAATGAACTCACACTACATCTCAAAACCCTAGAAAAGGAAGAGCAAAACAACAGCAAATATAGCAGAAGACAAGAAATAATTAAAATCAGAGCAGAAATCAACGAAATTGAAACAAAAATAAAACATTGAAAAAATTGATAAAACTAAAAGTTGGTTCTTTGAAAAAATAAATAAGATCGACAGACCCTTAGCCATGCTAACGAAGAGAAAAAGAGAGAAAACTCAAATTACTAACATACGGGATGAAAAAGGCAATATCACAACAGACACTATGGAAATACAGAAGATAATTAGAAAGTATTTTGAAACCCTATATTCTAATAAAATAGAAGACAGTGAAGATATCGATAAATTTCTTAAGTCATACGATCTGCCCAGATTGAGTCAGGAAGACACACACAATTTAAACAGACCAATAACAAAGGAAGAAATAGAAGAAGCCATCAAAAGACTACCAACCAAGAAAAGCCCTGGACCAGATGGGTATACAGCAGAGTTTTACAAAACCTTCAAAGAAGAATTAATACCAATACTTTTCAAGCTATTTCAAGAAATAGAAAAAGAAGGAGTTCTTCCAAATTCATTCTATGAGGCCAACATCACCCTGATACCTAAACCAGACAAAGACACTTCAAAGAAAGAAAACTACAGACCAATATCTCTAATGAACATAGATGCAAAAATTCTCAATAAAATCTTGGCGAATCGAATACAAAAGCATATCAAAAAAATTGTGCACCATGATCAAGTAGGATTCATCCCTGGGATGCAAGGTTGGTTCAATATATGGAAATCAATAATTGTTATTCACCACATCAATAGACTTAAAGATAAGAACCATATGATCATCTCGATAGAAAACTAGGGATAACAGGAACTTACCTCAATATTGTAAAAGCTATATATGCTAAGCCTCAGGCTAAGATCATTCTAAATGGAGAAAAACTGAAGGCATTCCCGCTAAAATCTGGAACAAGACAGGGATGCCCTCTCTCACCACTTCTATTTAATTTAGTCCTTGAAATACTAGCCAGAGCAATTAGACAGACAAAAGAAATTAAAGGCATAAAAATAGGAAAAGAAGAACTTAAAATATCACTATTTGGGGACGACATGATCCTATACCTAGAAGACCCAAAAGGGTCCACAAAGAAACTACTAGAACTAATAAATGAATTCAGCAAAGTGGCAGGATATAAAATCAACATGCATAAATCAAAGGCATTCCTGTATATCAGCAACAAAACTTCTGAAATGGAAATGAGGAAAACCACCCCATTCACAATATCCTCAAAAAAAAAAATAAAATACTTGGGAACCAACCTAACAAAAGAGGTGAAAGATTTATACAATGAAAACTACAGAACCCTAGAGAGAGAGATAGAAGATCTTAGAAGACGGAAAAATGTACCCTGTTCAAGGATAGGCAGAACCAACATCATCAAAATGGCAATATTACCCAAAGTTCTCTACAGGTTCAACGCAATGCCAATCAAAATCCCAACGGCATTTCTTGTAGAAATAGATAAAGCTGTCATGAAATTCATATGGAAAAACAAAAGACCCAGAATAGCAAAAGCAATTCTAAGCAGGAAGTGTGAATCGGGAGGTATAGCGATACCAGACTTCAAACTGTACTACAGAGCAATAGTAACAAAAACAGCATGGTACTGGTACCAAAACAGGCAGGTGGACCAATGGTACAGAATAGAGGACACAGAGACCAATCCACAAAATTACAACTTTCTTATATTTGATAAAGGGGCTAAAAGCATGCAATGGAGGAAGGATAGCATCTTCAACAAATGGTGCTGGGAAAACTGGAAATCCATATGCAACAAAATGAAGCTGAACCCCTTTCTCTCGCCATGCACAAAAGTTAATTCAAAATGGATCAAAGAGCTTGATATCAAATCAGAGACTCTGCGCCTGATAGAAGAAATAGTTGGCTCCGATCTACATATTGTGGGGTCGGGCTCCAAATTCCTTAATAGGACGCCCATAGCCCAAGAGTTAAATACAAGAATAAACAAATGGGACTTACTTAAACTAAAAAGTTTTTTCTCAGCAAGAGAAACAATAAGAGAGGTAAATAGGGAACCTACATCCTGGGAACAAATTTTTACTCCTCACACTTCAGATAGAGCCCTAATATCCAGAATATACAAAGAACTCAAAAAATTAAACAATAAGCAAACAAATAACCCTATCAACAAATGGGCCAAGGACCTGAACAGACACTTCTCAGAGGAGGACATACTATCAATCAATAAGTACATGAAAAAATGCTCACCATCTCTAGCAGTCAGAGAAATGCAAATCAAAACCACCCTAAGATACCATCTCACTCCAGTAAGATTGGCAGCCATTATGAAGTCAAACAACAATAAGTGCTGGCGAGGATGTGGGGAAAAGGGTACACTTGTACACTGCTGGTGGGACTGCAAATTGGTGCGGCCAGTATGGAAAGCAGTATGGAGATTCCTGGGAAAGCTGGGAATGGAACTACCATTTGACCCAGCTATCACCCTTCTTGGTCTATTCCCTGAGGACCTTAAAAGAGCATACTATAGGGATACTGCCACATCAATGATCATAGCAGCACAATTCACAATAGCTAGACTCTGGAATCAACCTAGATGCCCTTCAATAGATGAATGGATAAAAAAAATATGGCATCTATACACAATGGAGTATTACGCAGCACTAAAAAACGACAAAATCATGGATTTTGCAGGGAAATGGATGGCATTAGAGCAGATTATGCTAAGTGAAGCTAGCCAATCCTTAAAAAACAAATGCCAAATGTCTTCTTTGATATAAAGAGAGCAACTAAGAACAGAACAGGGAAGAAGAGCATGAGGAAAAGATTAACATTAAACAGAGACGAGTGGGGGGAGAGAAAGGGAGAGAGAAGGGAAACTGTATGGAAATGGAAGGAGACCCTCAATGTTACACAAAATTACATATAAGAGTTTGTGAGGGGAAAGGGGAAAAAAACAAGGGAGAGAATTAAACAACAGCAGATGGGGTAGAGAGGGAAGATGAGAGGGAAGGGGAGGGGGGATAGTAGGGGATAGGAAAGGCAGCAGAATACAACAGTCATTAATATGGTATTATGTAAAAATGTGGATGTGTAACCGATGTGATTCTGCAACTGGTATTTGGGGCAAAAATGGGAGTTCATAACCCACTTGAATCAAATGTATGAAAGATGATATGTCATGAGCTTTGTAATGTTTTGAACAACCAATTAAAAAAAAAAAGAGCTCAAAAAGCTAAGCACCGGGGGGAAAAAAAAGAAAAAAGAAAGAAAACAATAAGTGTTGGTGAGGATGTGGGGAAAAAGGTACACTCATACACTGCTGGTGGGACTGCAAATTGGTGCAGCTAATATGGAAAGCAGTATGGAGATTCCTTGGAAAACTGGGAATGAAACTACCATTTGACCCAGCTATTCCTCTCCTCAGTCTATACTAAAAGGACTTAAAAACAGCATCCTACAGGGACACAGCCACATCAATGTTTATAGCAGCACAATTCACAATAGCTAAACTGTGGAGCCAACCTAGATGCCCTTCAGTGGATGAATGGATAAAGAAAATGTGGTATATATACACAATGGAATATTAGTCAACATTAAAAGAGAATAAAATCATGGCACTTGCAGGTAAATAGATGACGTTGGAGAAGATATTGTTAAGTGAAGTTAGCCAATCCCAAAAAAACAAATGCTAAATGTTTTCTCTGATGTAAGGAGGCTGATTTATAGTGGGTTAGGGAGGGGGAGCATGGGAGGAATAGATGAACTCTAGATAGGGCAGAGGGGAGGGAGGGAAAGGGAGGGAACACAGGGGTAGGAAAGGCAGTGAGATCAGAAGGACATCATTACCGTAAGTACATGTATGAAGACATGAATGGTGTAACTTTGCTTTGTGTACAACCAGAGATATGAAAAATTATGCTATATATGTGTAATATGAATTGTAATACATTCTGCTCTCCTATATAACAAATTAGAGTGAAAAAGTAAATAAAAAATGAAAAAATAACCTCCTTGCTAAGTAAAAAGCCAACTTTACTCTGTACATGTAACCTATGCCCTAAAGCATAAATCACTGAGTGATTTTAAGAATGATTTCTAGATTCCATATTTAAAGAACAAGAGCATAGGCATTCAAAGGGGAAAAACACAACTCTACATGCCAGTTAATGAGAAATATCCATAATAGAGAATTTTGATTTTTGTATTCCTAGATTAAAAAAATTTTTTAAAGGGCTGAGTACCAGCGGGGAATTGAGATTCACAAGTCATTCTGGAAGGGAATTTGGCATTATGTACCAAAGACTTTAAATATATATGTATTAGTTTACACAATAACTATGCTTATAGGCATTTATTTTCAGGAAAAAAATATGTATGGCAATGTATATAAAAATCATTCATTGCAGTGTTATTTATAATAACAAAAATCCACACCTAGTAATGATTGGTATTTTATTAAATCAATTATTTTACAAACACAGAATTCTATACAACTATTTGAGATTGTGTTGTAAAAGAATATCTGTTCACTAGGAGGAATGTTTATAAATATTGCTTAGTGAAGGAAGTCAGGCCATAATCTTTCAAACAAAAAAGTCTATGTGTTCATGGAAAAATAATATTTTGTGTTATGTTTGGATGGGAGGGTTGTTTCCTGAACTTTTCTGTCTTGAGCTTGTATTGATTTTGTAACTAAGATAAAAAAGATTGGTGGGGAGGGAAGTGGAAAATTTGCTGGACAGCACCAACTACCCAACAGTTGCTTCTGTTTAAGTGGACATGATTTATTGAGCACCTAGAAAGGTCAGGCATCAGCTTATGCAATTTATATGCATTATTTTGATCCTCATATGTCTGCAAAATTGATACTATTATCCTAATCTTACAGACGATTAATCTGAGACCCAAAGAGGTTTAATAGAAGTAGAGTGGAAGTAATAATAATTATCATAATACTGATGAGAGATGACATTTGAGTGCTTGCTTGTGCCACACATTGTTTTAAATATTCCACAAAGCATTTTATCATTTAATCTTTTCAACAACTTTATTACAGTTAGTGTCTTCATTTTCTAGAGGGTTAGAAACAAACAAAACACAAAGAAATTAAGTAACTTTCCCATGGTTCTGCATCTAGTAACTGGTAGAACTGAAATTCAAACCCAGACAAACTGGCTCCAGAGGGATTGTTTTCAACTAATACACTACAATACTTCTGCTAGGTTGTGCAGGTAGAGAGTACATTAAGACTTGAATCCAGGCCTGTCAAGGCACAGGAAAAGCATGCCTTGTATAGAATTTGGCATTTAGGTTTTATTGAATTGAGCCACATTATTACCTTGTTCCCTTTGGGACTAATGGCAAGACTGTGATAATAAGGGCTTACAGAATCAGAATTGGAAGGAACATCTCAGAAACCATCCAGAAACCCAATTCCTTCCCTTTTCAGTTATAGTACCTTAGACCCAGAAGATGAAAGTGATTTACCTAAAAATGACATAGTTTGTTAAGCACATGGATAAAATTGGTTATCTGGAATTTCCAAAATGGTATATTTCTGTTGCTCTATTATACCTGTCCTGCAGAATCTTCAACAGATTAGTACCGGGTTCTAGTCACCTGGGTTAACTGACCAGGCTCAACAAATATTATTGGTTTAAACAATACTATATAACATATGCCTATTCTTTTGTTTGTAACATGTTCTTGCAGTAAGATTTAAAGACCATCCTAATTATTTTGGATGCATGGGTAAGCATTACAAAGAAGCTACCTTTTAGTTGATGAGAAGCTAAAAGAGTTATTGCTACTTCTAAAGGCACCTAAATTATCCCCAGGATGAAGAAATAGTATATAAATAGTAATAAGAATAACTATATTTTATTGAAGAAGTGACTCATAACATTGTGCTCTTTTCATTTGATTGTGCTTCCCTTTTCAGGCTTTGAAATAATCTCATCTGTGCCATAAAGAGGAAGATTTCTTCTTTAATGTCTGCTTAGCAATCCCAGCCTGTGTTTTCCCCTCTGGCCATCTGATTTACTAGTAAGCAAGAAGTGTAGTACTTTGCAGGCAGCATAATGGAGTCGCCTTCCTAACTCCCTGCCCCTGCCCATGGTTACTTTAGAGGTGACAAAATGTCACTTACATATAGTTAATCCTATAAAGCAACACTCTGATAGGTTCATATGGGAAGTTTAACAGTATGGGGCTGTTTTACTCAATGTTTGGAGACAAAATCTTCAATTCTTTGCATATTTATGAAGGCAAACAATTGGATTTTTGAGACAATGTAATTGGTCCAATGTGTTGATATTGATTTGGTTTGGTATATCATTAAGAGGTAGAAGAAAGACAAAGAAAGAGAGAATTGTTGGCTATTATAATGGCAATTACAAGCAATAATCAATATCCCTGAGCACTGTAATTTCATCTGATGTACACTAAATGATTTCCAAATGCAGTTTCATAAGTAAAATATTACAACATAATGAATAAATTCAACACTGGTCACAGCAGAGCAACATTTAAACTAATTCATATTTGAGTGGAATCCAAATTACAGTCCTTGGTGAGGGTAGATAATAAAGTGAATTCATATAGTATGATCCTTATTTTCTTATTAACAAGCTCAGATTAAGATTCTATGCTGAAAGTGATCTAAATACTTTGATGTTCATCATGAAAAATAGCAATGAAAATGCTAGGAAGTGTCATAGGCTTTGCAGTCCATTGTTGGAAAGTGAAGTCAGTGCCTAATATGCTTTCCTAGTCCTTGAAAAAAGTAGGAGCATAAAGACAAATGTTCAGTGCTAGACTTCAGCTATGTGCTCATAAAATCAGATCATCTATCTAAGCACATTGATTTTCCCTGGGGATCTGAAGATATACTAAAATGTTGCTATCAATTTCATACAATTGGGTTTTTTCCACAGACCAAATGATAAAAATGCAGTTCAAGAGTTTATGTGTAAGTAGTACTCTTCTTTGCATCTGTTTTAATATTCAACTTCAAATTTAAAAAGGAAAAGCAAGATATTGCCAAAAGGAAATGGGCATATAAGGAAATTGAAAAAAAAAAATCTTCAAAACTGATGAGACACAGTGGTGGTAAATGGGGATATAATAAATGTTCTTGTAAGGATTTTAAAATCTTCTATTAAAAAGGGGAAACATACTCTCTCTTTTTAAACCCCTCATACCACATAAACCCCTCATACTACATAATTATGAGGGTATCTGTTAGCATTAAATAATGTGATTTAATGTGGCACTTAAAATTCTACAGAAGCAGAAATCTACAGCTTTTTAACAACAGATGCATAAATAACCAGTATTTTTTCTGTTTTTAAATTTTTTTTAGATGTTGATGAACCTTTGTTTTATTCATTTATTTATATGTGGTGCTGAGAATCAAACTCAGTGTCTCATACATGCAAGGAAAGCACTCTGCCACTGAACCATCCAGCCCTGATTTTTTTCTTTCACATTTCACAAATATTCTTATGTAACACATAGCTAAACCTATATTCCTGTAGTTATAAGCATTTGACTCATTGTTATACCCAGAGGAAGGAATTCGATTTGTTTTTAGAAGAAGCTGAACTTGATTTTTTAAAAAAGATATGAAGGTCCAAATCACATTTGGATAAGGTAGTAGAATTTCGATATTTGCTTATTTTTAAAAAATTATTAAATGCATTTTATTATGATAAAAAACCATGTGACACAAAATTTACCATCTTAAGCATTTTAAGCATATACTACAGTACTGTTAAGGATATTCACATTGTTGTGCAACAGATCTCTGGAACCTTCTTACAAATCTGAAACACTGTACACATTAAAAACTCCTTTTTCCTTTCCCCTAGCAACCACCATTCCACTCTTTTAAAAAATTATTTGACTACTTTACATATTTCATATAATTGGAATCACACTGTATTTATATTTCTGTGCTCTGTTTATTTCACTTAACATAATAACATGTGACAGATTTTTTTTCCCTTTGTAAGGCCAAATAATATTCCACCATGTGTCTGTATCACATTCTGTTTATCTGTTCATCCACTGATGGACACTTAAATTGTGCTTGTACCTCTTGGCTTTTGAGAACAGTGTTTCTATGAATATAGTGGCATGAATATCTCTTCAGGGTCTGCTTTTAATTCTTTGGGATAAATACACAGAAGTGGGATTGCTAGATCACATGGTAGTACTGTTTTCACATTTCTGAGAAACTTTCATGCCATTTTCCACAGTGATTGCTATTTTTCAATCCCACCAACTGTGTAAAAAGGTTCCATTTCTCCACATTTTCTTTAATGTTCATTATTATTATTATTATGTTTTTTGTAGTGTACCATCCTAATGGGTAAGGCAACATCTCATTGTGGTTTCAATTTGTACTTATCAATACTTATAGTAGTATTGACCATCTTCATATATTTGTTGGCCATTTGTACAATGTCTTTGGAGAAATGTCTATTCATAGGTATTTATTATAATGCCTTCAAATAACACATGCAAATAAAGAAAATATTATTTGGGATCTGCTACATTTTCTTCTCTGACAAGGATACTTAGTGTTGTCTTGTGGAAAAGGATGATTCCTGGCCAATTATCAACCTCAACATCCCTAGTTTTTCCATTCCTGATACTCCTTTTAAGAAAAAAATACTCCTAAAGAGCATTTATCTAGGGACGGGGGTTGTGGTTCAGTGGTAGAGGGCTCACCTAGCATGCATGAGGCACTGGGTTCTGTCCTCAGCAACACATAAAAATAAAAATAAAGATATTGTGTCCACCTAAAATTTAAGAATACATATTTTTTAAAAAGAGTATTTATCTAAATTCTTCTTGAGCTTAACTGTATTATCAGTTTAGAAAACACCCTGAATTATCAAATTGTGCTCCTCTACTAACAGAATCATAAGGGAGGATTTTGATTTGTTCTAGGATTCTACCTTTATCTGCACATCTTCTCTAAACCTTATATGTCAAATGTGGGGGATAAAAAAAGAATACAAGAAAGATCAGTAGAGTAGATAGAGGGGAATGAAGAGAAAGGAGGGGTTAGGAAAAGGAAAGACAGTAGAATGAATGTGATTCAACTTTCCTACATACATATATGCAAAAAGATCAATATAATAGAGGGAAGCAAACAGCAGAAGGGAGGAAGGGAGGTAAAGGGGAAGTACTGGGGATGAATTAGAGCAAATTATATTCCATGTTCTTATGATTATGTCAAAATAAATTCTATTGTCATGTATAACTAAAATGAACCAATAAAATATATATACTTTGTCATTCATTATTTTAAGATAAAAAAACAGTTTTAATATACCTATTGATGGTTTAATTTTCTGAGTATTAAGTCTTAGCTCTCTAATCTGTTCTCAAATGGAAATACTCTATAGTCTTTATTAGTGTTCATGTGATTTTACAAATGGGTTATTCAATAGCAGAAGCAATATCTGCACTACTTCATTAACTTCCCCTAAATTTCATATGTCTTGAAGGCCAGAAACAGGTTTTAATTTCTAGTATGGTATCATTTACTTCAAAGGTATAAGAGACATCAATGTTTATGGCAGTTCAACTCACAATAGCTATGGAACCAACCTAGATGCCCTTCAACAGATGAGTGGATAAAGAAAATGTGGTATATATACACAATGGAATATTACTCAGCCTTAAAGAAGAATGAAATTATGGCATTTGCCAGGAAATGGATGGAACTGGAGAATATTACGCTAAGTGAAATAAGCCAATCTCAAAAAACCAAAGGTTGAATGTTTTCTCTGATATGAGGATGCTAATTCATATTGGTTGAGATAATAGAAGTACTTTGGATTGAACAGAGGGGAGTAAAAGGAGGGGAGGGGTATGGAGGTAGGAATGATAGTAGAATTAATCAGACACTATTACCTTGTGTGCATATATGACTACATGGCCAATGTAATTCTACATCATGTACAACCAGAAGGCATGAGAATTTATACTCCATTTATGTATGATGTCTCAAAATACATTCTACTGCCATGTATAACTAATTAGAACAAAAAAGAAAGTATAGAAGAAATATTTATTAATTTGTGTGATATTTTTGCTTCTTTTCAAAGGCTCTTGTTTCACTGTGCAGAATGAATGAAGCTGGGGACTTTAAAAAAGAAAAGTTTCTTCTCAGCAAAAGAAACAATCTGTGAGGTGAATAGAGAGCCCACATCTTGGGATCAAATCTTTACCCTTCACACATCAGATAGAGCACTAATCTCTAGGGTATATAAAGAACTCAAAAAGCTAAACACCAAAAAAACAAATAACCCAATCAATAAATGGGCCAAGGACCTTAAGAGACACTTCTCAGAAGAGGATACTCAATCAACAAATATATGAAAAAAATATTCATCATCTCTAACAATTAGAGAAATGCAAATCAAAACTACTCTAAGATTTCATCTCACTCCAGTCAGAATGGCAGCTATTATGAACACACAAACAACATAAGTATTGGCGAGGATGTAGGAGGAAAAATGTACACTCCTACACTGCTGGTGGGACTGAAAATTGATGCAGCCAATATGGAAAGCAGTATGGAGATTTCTTGCAAAATTGGAAATGGAACCACCATTTGATCCAGCTATTTCTCTCCTCAGTCTATACCCAAAGGATTTAAGAACAGCATTCTACAGGGACACAGACACATCAATGTTTATAGCAGCACAATTCATAATAGCTAAACTTTGGAAACAACCTATATGACCTTCAATAGATGAATGGATTTTAAAATGTGGCATATATACACAATGGAATATTACTCAGCAATAAAAGAAAATAAAATCATGACATTTGGAGGTAAATGGATGGAGTTAGAGAAGATAATGCTAAGTGAAGTTAGCCAATCCCAAAAAACCAAATGCTGAATGTTTTCTTTGATATCAGGAGGCTGATCCATAGTGGGATAGGGAGAGGGAGCATGGGAGGAATAGAGGAACTCTAGATAGGGCAGACGGGTTGGAGGGGAAGGGAGGGGCATGGGGTTATAAATGATGGTGGAATGTGATGATCATTATTATCCAAACTACAGGTATAAAGACACGAATTGGTGTGAATATACTGTGCATACAACCAAAGATATGAAAAATTGTGCTCCATATGTGTAATAAGAATTGTAATGCATTCTGCTGTCATAGATACATTAAAAATTAAGAAAAATCTGAAAAAAATTCAAAAAATTAAAATTAAAATTAAAACAAACAAAAAATATGAAAGATATTATTCATTCATATCACAACTTTTTAAAATAAGTTTTAGTTGTCAATGGACCTTTATTTTATTTATTTATATGCAGTGTTGAGAATCAAACCCAGGGCCTCACACATGCTAGGAAAGTGCTCTACCGCTGAGCCACAACCCCAGCTCCTCTCAACCCTTTTTGTGAGACATTTTGGTAATAAAAGAATTACTATTGATAGAAATAGTAATAATTTAAAAATAATTGCTATTTAGTTAACATGTACTAAGCACTCTGATAAAGTACTTTATGTCACTGAATTCTCAAAATATCACTCTTAGATAGATTATCTGCCTTTTATAGGTTATGTAGCCAAGAATCAGGTATCAAGATATATAATTTCGTAATATCACACAACCAACAAGTGAGTTGGAAACTACCTTCAGTTTTGTTGTTTAATAAAATGCAAGCCACATGACAGTAGAAATGTCTTACTTACTGCTGTAT
This sequence comes from Marmota flaviventris, assembly GCF_047511675.1. Lineage (NCBI taxonomy): Eukaryota > Metazoa > Chordata > Mammalia > Rodentia > Sciuridae > Marmota > Marmota flaviventris. The sequence continues at coordinate 107,555,224 of NC_092518.1, forward strand.
TCCTAGCATCTAAAATGATGCACAGCCAACAGGTACTCAATAAATATTTTAAAAACCAAAGCATGAATTATAAAACCTATTTACTTAACCACCAAGCACATATTAGTTCACAATATCAGTCATAATATTAATCATTAAGGTAATACAGTATTCTTAAGTCAAATGACCATCTGATTTTTCTCAAAGATGAACATATATTTAAGCTAAATATTTCCCTGAATATGTTTTTATGGAAATATTTCTTTCACCTCTTAAAATTACAGAAATAATAAGATGATATTAGGAGGGTAGTATATACTTATAACCATTATGAAAGTGAGCTAATTGTCATGACTCCTTGTTTAGAATGTGAGAGATATCAGAAAATTTTCAAACAATAGTACATTGAACTTTCCTATAGAAAATAAACATTTTTGGTAGAGGATATTTGTAGGTAAAATGAAATTAGGAGTGCTCGTGTAGAAATATAAATCCTAGAGAATGAAAATATTGCATATTTCACAATATTTGACCAAGCTGCTTCAGTAGACCCCAAAATAAATTAAAATAAACAATTCTACACTACTTCATAATAATGTCCTTTTAAGTCCACCTCTCATTTTCTTTCTTCAAGTTATGCTCTGTGGATTTGACTTTAATTTAAAAGTTGATATTTAAAAACTCTACACCAGTTGAAAGGTAAATATCAAATTAATATTTTCTATCAATGCAAATGTTCCGATATTAAAAGGCTCAGGCCAATATATAAAATTATTTACTTAGATAAGTAAGCTTACTTCATTTTCATTTAATAATAATTTAGGGCTTGAGATGTGATGTGAAAGGTATAATCCTTTTAAAGTAGAAACATTTGGAAAGCTATTGGAGGTTACATTTTCAGTCGTCTTTTCATATTATACATGGTTCCCATGAAGAAATAACAGTTTTTAGTAGTTCACTTCCTAACAGGGACTACTTAAAAGCAGAACAAGGGTCTGGGTTGTAGCTCAGTGGTAGAGTGCTTGCCTAGGATGTGTGAGGCATTGGGTTCGATCCTCAGCACCACATGTAAATAAATAAAATAAAGGTCCATTGACAACTAAACAATTTTTTTTTTAAAAAAAAGCAGAACAAACATGTGACCTGGGACAAATTTGGAACCACACCTTTGAAACTAAAGTGGATTCTAAATTTTCTGGGACTTCTTAAAAAAAACTTTTCATTGTGTAAAGAAATTCAATTCTATTTCCCTTTGCAAATGCTGAAAACAGCTCCCAATTTAACTCATCAGAGCAACCTGCTGATTTTATAGAATTGTCTTTACTGGCTATTTACTTTGGTTGTTTCTTTTCTTTTTAAAGGAGGGGGTTGTAGGCAGAGTAGTATATTTGATTACCTTTTTATTCATCCTCATTTTCTACAGACATGTATTTTCCTCGTTTATTTTATGAGCCAGTTGACATAGTATACTTTTCTGTATCATTTGTTTTTATTGAATTGTAATCTACATTAGCAAGGGCATCTTATTTTAAAGAAAGAATGTTTAAAATTAATTACAAAGTAGTGCAAGAAGAACAGAGCCTAAGAGTTTCCCATTAAGCTCTTCAAGTTGAAAATCTAGATTGCTGTTCTAATGTAACCTTTTTTTGCAGTTCTAGAGATTGAACCCAGGAGGGCGCTGCTTTACCATTGAGCTATCCCCAGCCCTTTTCTTTTTCTTTTTCTTTTTTTTTTTTTTTTTGAGACAGGGTCTCATTAAGTTTCTGAGGCTAGCCTCAAATTTGTGATCCTCCTGCATCAGCCTCCTGAGTTGCTAGGATTATAGGTGTGCACTTCTGTACTCAGCCTCTAATGCAACTTTTAAAGGATGTTTATCAACATTTGCCTTATACCAGTTCTTATTTCTTTGACAGTCTTATTCATGCATGCAATTTAAAGGTAAAAATGCTTTATAATGCCATAAAATATCAAGAAATGCCACTCAATTCAGTCTCCTAATCTATCCAGCATAATTTTTTTTCTAAAGGACAAGCACGCAAAAGGATTGGCTGTCATTTGAAATATTAGCCACAAAATCAAAGAGGTGGTCTGAAGCAGAGAATGTCTGCTCCTAATAAACATCTCTATTTTCTCTTCCAGGATACAGAGGTAGAAAACATTTCCCATTTTTCTTAGGTGTGGTCATGTGACTGAGTTCTACATGAAGAAATGTAAAGTGTGTGCAAAGTGATGTTTTGATACTCCAAGGCATAAAAACTTCCAAACTCAGGGTCCTCAGTCTCCTTCCTCATTAACTGACTGGAAGTAAACAGACCCAAGACAGAAAGGAAACTAATAATTCATTTCATGGAATATTATGCAATCATAGAAAATACAAAGAATTTGCAACCACATAAACATATTAGATATGCTGATTATTGTCTTTCAGCACAGAGCCATTGACAAGGCATTCCTATGCACAATTTCCCCATCCTCCAATCCCCACTCCATGCAGCCATAGTTAATTGATCAAGAATTAGATGGCCAACTTCACAGGAAATTGTAGTCCTCAGAAATCTAGACATAAGGATGGAGATAAAATATAATAGAGGAAGAGAGAATGAAATCCCATCTAAAGTAAAGCCTGAAAATAGAACAAATGCGTAGAGAGAAACAGAAATGATACATGTGGCAGAAATGATACATGTGGCCCTAGAAAGACAAAGAATGATGGAAAGAGTTGTATCCTCTATTAGGTTTTTATTGTGTTTTTTGCACTGTGACAATAGCATACCCATTATCATTTAAAAAATATTTTTGTAGTTGTAGATGGAAAGGATGCCTTTAGTTTATTTTTATGTGGTGCTGAGGATTGAACCCAGTGCCTTACACATGCTAGGCAAGTGCTCTACCACTGAGCTACAGCCCCAGCACCCCCATTAACATTTTTTTAAAACCTCCTTTATATTTGACTTAGTTTGAAATGTTTTCTGCTCTCAGTTACCGTAAAATTCCTAAGGCAATAGTAATTTTCCATGTTGGGACAAAATCAGAATTCATATAGTATATATTTTCAACATGGTCCTGTGCTATCCTCTCCCACCCCAAACTAAAAATAAATAAAAATCAAATACCTACTCTACAGAAATTTAATTTAGAGTAGAACATTTGGAAATATTAGTGGCAATGATCTTTGAGTGACAGAAATTATAGTTATTTTTCTTTGAGATTGTATGTGTTCTTTCAAGATTTCTAACTCTAAACCCAGTGCTTTTTCACCTATCACAGGAGGCCATTCAAAAGTGGAAGAAGATACTCTGGGACCACTAGATGGTTTGCTCATCTATAATTACCTCTATATCTGAAGCACTGTACAATAAAATTTCATATTTGAAATGACAACTCTGGCATATTATAGTATTTTCAATTATAAAAGATTAAATTATGATCATTTGGATTAAAATGGAAAGTACATTCATAATTAAGAATGGTTTTAAACAAGAATGACAATTTTTGAAAAGTTCTATTTAACCTTAAGCTAATCACCAAATCCAATTAACCAATCTTTCCAGTTTTCTAGGCATTTAGGCTCATCAAGATTTTAATATAAATAGAATAAAAACTAGTTGATGTCTCCAGGCAGGGAAATTTAACCAAACCATAAATATTCACCAGAAGATAAAAAGGGAAACTTGTGGTTCTTTAATACCAGAGATGAATTGTTAAGAGTTTAATTATTAGAATAGTTGTATGGAAACTTTCATTTCAGCTCCAACTCTTACTCCAACTACCAATAGGATACATTAGTAAAATTTTCTGAGACCTTGAAATGAGATAATGAGGAAGATATTTTGGACAATTGAGAATTATCCATACATACTTACATATGCACAAGCCTATATGTGCATACACACATGCATAGTTACATATATACATTACCTAAAATCTTACTTTTTAATTTAACCAAATATATTCAGCTACCAAAAAGGAACCAGCCATGCTGCCATAAAGTTTTCTAAGTAAATGATACCATTGACTATGTTAATGACAAAATTTGAAAGATTAGACTGTCATAGATAAAAGATAATTATTTTAGTTGAAGGTTAGGGGAAATAAAAGACTGTAAATATTTTATGCCAAAAGAAACTCAATTTACTTAAGAAGCTAATATCATATTATAGTTGATATTTTCACAGTTAAATTAGAAATAGTCATCTGTATTAGAACTTATAATAGTCATTTATATTACCATCTATTTTTTAATATAAGCCTTGAGAATCCATGACACTATTAAGTATTTTCATTAATAACAAGTCACTACCTAGTATATTGTGTATGTCTGATATAGATGAGAAGTTTGAGTTATGATCATAGCTTGGCCAATGATAGTTACTTGCTTTGGGGAATATGACTTATATTTGAAAGCCAATTTTAAGTAAGGGTGGGAGGATAAAATATCACTTTCTACTACGAGAATAACTGAGGCAAATTTTTGCACATACTATATTTATTAATTCCTGAAGTTTACTCTTGTTATGACTTGGCAACTTAAGAAGCCTCGACTGCTATGTGGGATCCCACGATTTCCTTAGCACTATGTAATGGCGCCTGCAGATTTCTATGTCCTTTACCATTAAGAAACTTGCTCTCTAACTTGATATGTCAATTTCTTCCTGTTCATAACATCACCATCCTGATGACCACTGTGTACCTCTTCATGAAACGTAGTTCCTGTTTTATTCCCCTTCCAATCTGCATGAAATTTTTACCCAGATTCAGTTTCCTTTCAGCCTGCTATCCCATTTCAAAAGAGAAGTCTATCTTTTGTTTACATTCTCTTTTACCAATTCTTCAAACCCAAGGCAGTGTAGCTTCAATCTTACCACATTACTGAAATTTGGCTACTTAAAAGTTTGTAATTGACAGATCCAATCAATGGTCTCTTCTCATCCATGTTTTATTTGACTCCTTTGTGACATTTGAAATTCATGATCACCATTTCCTTGAAATTTTTTCGTCTCTTGTTTGTGCTCTTGCATGATTAGTCTTTTTCTCCTTCTTGGACTGCTAAGATAAAAGTGTTTTCATGGTATAGCTTATGGCCTTCTCTTATTTTGCATTGAACTGAAAGATTTCCTCCATCATTCACAGAAGTTCAATTACTATGTCTACCAATGAAACTCTTAATTATCCATGTCTATCATGAGCTCTAGAATCAGATACACCTAGGTTTAGACTGGTTCTACTACTTACTAACTGGTGACCTTGTGGCATGTTGTTCAACTTTTTACACTTCTGTTTTAAAAATGTAAGTTGGAATAAATAATATAATTCCTTGGCAAAATGCTTGGTACATGGTAAACATTCAGTAAGCAGGAAAAGAAACGTTTTTTTCCCTTCCTCTCTGCACCTGGATCCATATTTTCAACAATTAATTGGACATTGAACACTTTGACCTGGATACCCCACACAGATGTTCTAATATTTCCAAAGGAAAACTCATTAACTGCTTCTACCAACTTCTGTTCTTGATTTAAAATATTTACTCCATCTATAGTTTCCTGCTAAGATAGTCTGTCTATGCATCCTATAAAATTTTTGTTGAAAAGTATGAGCCTAGTATTAAAAAATCTTAGTAAGAAAGGACATAATTCTTTATTCAAGTTGCAATGGAGAATAAAAACAAATAAAAGATTTGTGGTGCAAATAAATATACAATGAACTAAAGGTTCTGACAGATATATGCACAGAGAACTATGGACCACACATCAAGAATTTCTATGTGGGCTGGGGATGTGGCTCAAGCGGTAGCGCACTCACCTGGCATGCATGCAGCCTGGGTTCGATCCTCAGCACCACATACAAACAAAGATGTTGTGTCCGCCGAAAACTAAAAAATAAATATTAAAAATTTCTCTCTCTCTCTCTCTCTCTCTTTTAAAAAAAAAGAGTTTCTACGTGAAAGTTGAGGTGGGGAGGTCACTAAATTCTGAATGTTTGTGTCCCTCTAGAATTCATCAGGTAGAATCTAATCCCTCAGGTGGTGCTTTTGAGAGGTGATTAGGTCACCAAGGCTCCACATTTGTGTATGGGATTAATATTCTCATAAAATAGACTTAAAAGAACTTATTGGCCCCTTCTGCCATGTAAGGACACCATAAGAAGGGACCATCTATGAGGAATGGGCCCTCACCAGGAATTAAATCTTCTGGGGCCTTGATCTTAGACTTCCCAGCCTTCAGAACTATTAGGAATAATTTATATTGTTCATAAATTACCTGGTTTAAAGTATTTTGTTAAAGTACTCAAACTGACTAAGAGACAGGGAAAGGCATGTAAAGGAAGACATCTCAGAGGTATCTTTAACTTCTCTCTCCCTTCTCTTTGAATCTTCTCTCTCATCTTCCAAATTCTATTCAGCCAAATCCTATAATTAGCCTCAATAAGATTAAAATTTTGGCTTCAACAACTAAAATGTTAATCTTTTTGAGGCTAATAATATCATCAATAATACAAATAACAATAATCACTGGTAAGGATGCGAGGAAAATGTACATTTATACATTGTTGATGAAACTGCAAATTAGATCAACCACTTTGGACAGCAGTATAGAAATTCCTCAAAGTAGGAATAGAACAATCATATGACCCAGCTATTCCACTCCTTGGTATTTATCTTAAAGAATTAAAATTAGAGGGCTGGGGTTGTGACTCAGTGGTAGAGTACTTGCCTAGCACATGTAAGGCACTGGGTTCAATTCTCAGCACCACATACAAATAAATGAATAAATAAAGGTCCATCAATGTCTAAACAAATTTTTAAAAAGAATTAAAATTAGAATACTATAGTGATAAAAATATATCAATGTTTATAGCAGCACAATTCACAATAGTCAAGTAATGAAACCATCCCTAGTGCCAGTTGATAGATGAATGGAATTAGAAAATGTGGTATATATACACAATGGAGCTCTATTCATCCCTAAGGAAGGATGAAATTGTCATTTGCTGGTAAATGGATGAAACAGAAGAACATCATGCTAACTGAAATAAGCCAGAATCAGAACCGAGGGTCAAATATTTTCTCTTATATGTGGAAGCTACAAGGAAAAGAAGAAATAAAAAGAGGTATCTCACAAAAATAGAAGAGAGATCAGTAAAGTAAAGGTGGGAACCAATGGTGGGGAGAAGAACTAGGGAATGAAGTTAACAAAATTATGCTATATGCATGCAGGAATATATCACAATGCATTCCAATTCTATATATAATTATAATGCACCAATTAAAAAATAGAAGGAAAACAAATAGAGTAGAGGAAGGGCATCAGAGGGAGGGAAATGGAGAAGGAAAGAGGAAGTACTGGGGATTAAAATGGAGCAACCTATGTTACATGTATTTATGAATATGGCAAAATGAACCACATTGTCATGCATAAGTATAATGCACTAATATAAACATTAAAAAGATTAACATTTTAGAGGAAAGGTAGCTCTTTCCCCCACTAGAATGTAAGCTCATCAAAGGCAGGGTTTTTGTCTGTTTTTTTCTTTGTTGTAGCCTCAGCAAATAGGACAGGGAAGGCACACGGTAGAAGCATAATAAATATTTGTTCAAATTTGTTGAAACTTATCTACACTAAAATTAATTCACCATAGTATTTATCAAAAACCAATTTTCACTTAAGGTATTTTCATTATATACTTTCTTACACCTTTGCACACACAAAAGAATTTTGACAGAATGGAGACACAGATGTTACTGTTTATTTGCTTATCTGTTTGCCAAAGGGAGCAATTCTTTTTGAGCTTTCTTGTTCTTTAAATGGAATACTCAGTACCACATTTTCACAACTCTTGCAGAGACATTTCAAAGACCCCAAGATTAACCTGATCTTATCTTTTGTGTTTAAAGCTACAAAAATTTCTGTGTTGTGGAATTAATAAAGAACCAGCTGGATTCTCCCAAAGGGAGAGGCTTAGTGTTATGTCTTTGATACACACACGGGCGCGCGCACACACACACACACACACACACACACACTCACATCTGTTGAAAATCAGAAGAATAATGAACAGGAAAAATTACTTTCTGTTACTTCAAACATATTTCATACTTTCAGTAAAGTATAACAGGCAAGTGTCTGTTTACTTGACATGGTAATGAAAATATGTATTATGATTAACTAGATAAGTAACTTTGTAGTTAATGAGGTTGTTAAAAACTTGTTTTCTTCTCAAAACAAGTCTCTTCTCAAAACTCCACATTCCTGGGCTGGGGATGTGGCTCAAGTGGTAGGGCACTCGCCTGGCACGTGTGCGGCCCGGGTTTGATCCTCAGCACCACATACAAACAAAGATGTTGTGTCCGCCGAAAACTGAAAAATAAATACTGAAATTCTCTCTCTCTCTCTCTCTCTCAAAAAAAAAAAAAAAAAAAACCTCCACATTTCTGTTTTAAATATACAATCTGGGGTAGGAAAGTCTTTGAGTATAAGGGGATGGAAGGCAAAAATTAGATACAGAGGTCCCTTTAAATTTTAATTTTTAACTGATGTATAGTACATCAATCAACTCACTTAAAAAATTCTCTAAAATATCTGTTTATGTTCACATTTAGATTGCTAAATAAATATTTTCCTTATTAAAATCAGATTTTATTTCACTTGTGGTGAAATTTTCTTTTAAAATGAAACAAATTATGTTTGCTTATGGTTTTATTTTAAAATGAACTTAAGAATAGTCAATTAAAAACATTTTAAAATAATACCACCAACAACACAAAAATAATACCACCACCAAAGACACTAGTGACTGCATCATAATGATCTCCAAAATATTGTTCCTCAATGCCTAAGCACATTAGACTATTATAGATATATTTTTATTTTAAATATGTAAAATATATTTTTGAGACTGCAGAATTCTTTTTCATGTAAATTTAACACAGTCTACATCCATCATTTGGTGTAGGCTGAAAAGGTTGGTTGATTCCTGTTCATGTGTAGTAAACAGGATTTATAGGTCATAGATTAGTTCTAAGAAGTCTTTTCCTGTCTTAAAAAGAATCTTTAAATCTGTGGCTGAAGATAGATTTTGCTAACCCCAGTGCTGTTAAAGGATTAAAGCATGAGATATTGTTGGATCTAAGCTTTGCATATGTGCATTCTGAGTTTTTTTCCTGCTAGTCATTATTGAAGGAAAAAATTATGCCTGTAAATCTATTTTTTCATTGCAAATGTCCTAAGGAAAATGCTACTTATAAATATTAGGTAGATTTTAGTACTACTATATAATAAAGAATTATAACTGGTGCTAGAGAACTTACATTTATGGGTTAACGTGTAAAGGCTATATTATTCCATAGATATTTAAATCACTACCATCACTATTAATGAATATTTCTTCCAAATGGTTCTTATTTCCCCAGGACAGACACTAGCTCTACAAGTGTGGAAACAAGCATTACTCATATAGATTTCATTTCTCTTTTCACTTCTTGCCAACATCTCCTCCACCAATGGCCTTTGCTTTTCTTTCGTAAAAATAACCCTGTGGACTCCACTTAATTGTCACATTGGCCTAAAGCCAGCAAGGACAGTTAGCCTCATACCAAGCTATAGCCATCTGTCAGAATATGCTGAAAATCAATGAAGGTGGTTGCTACCCACTTTTCTGGCCAGATGTGACTGCTCCACATGATTCTGATTTGTCTTTGTGAGGTGGAGTGGTCATATTAATCTGAAATCCAGGTTTTAAAAGTTGCAGCAAAATCTTTAAAATTCATTTTGGTGAATAGATCATGGTTATTACCTATCCACATCATTCTCATAAAAAATACCATCTAAGAGTAGGTCAAGCAAAATTAGTTGGGGAATTGAAACAATGCTTGGCCAAAAATTCTAATGAGTAAAAGATTATCAAGTAAACTTTGAGTTAGGGATGTGAACTGAGGGACAGCAAAGAGAATAATGTAGGGAAACCAAAAACGGCTACAATTCCACTTAAAAGTGAATCCAGATTAAGGGGATGAGAAGCTAAGGGAACTGTTCCAGCGCTCTGCAGGGAGTGGGTTAGGTTTGACTCCTGATTAAAATAAGCACCACTCCACTTAACCAAGTGTTAAAGGCAGGCCAGACCACTTGTACTGAAAGTGCTTGGACTGAATGGAGAAACAGATACAGAAAGGAAAGCAGTTAAATAGGATTCTGAAAAGCCATAAGGAATAAAACCGACATCAAGGGGATTAAGAAGGGAGGGATATGACACAGGGGAAGAAAAACAAGAGGGAAGGAAACTGAAATGAGAGTGCAAATCAGAAGTGATTTGAATTAAAATACTCCTTGCAATAACTATGTGACGTGAATGCTATTAACCTATTTTTTAAGATCAGAAAACAGATTAAGAAAGGTCCTGTAATTTGCCTAAGTTCCTACTGCTAATTAGGAGCAGAACTAAACCTTAAAGCCATATCTGTTGACTTCTACAATCCAAACTCTTAACTACTCTTAAACAGCTTTTATCAAGAAGGTACAAAGCTGTGCCATCAATGCTAAATGATAGTGTTGGAACTGAGACTCACTTGGCAGGGAGGAAAAGAAGCTTTCTGGAGAATTAAAGCATGAGAGGATCTATAAACTCCATTATATCCACAGATGGAACCCTGAACGAGGAAGGAGAACACAGAAGTTTAATAATATGGATTTCAGCATGAAGTTTCAATTTTTGGCTCATAGCATAAGAATAATAATTCTTTGGTTCTACAGTCATGGTATCTCTCATTAGTACTAGAAAAAATACTTTCTCATAGAATAATTAACCTAGTCAAGAGGGTTTAAGTGGCAGTGGAGGAGAAGGGAGAGGAATCATAGAAAGAATAGTACTTAATTTCACTTAAATGGATAACTTTGACTACGTATGACTTTGAGTTATGATATGCTCTTACCAAAATGCCCTTTCCTCCACTTTCATCTAATTTCTCCTAAGTTTATGAAAAGAATTTTAGGCGATTTTCTCAGGGAAATTTCCACTTTTCCTCTTTTACCTACTTCGACACTTCCTTGGCCATCATTATTCCCACTTTGGTTAGGTCCACTACCTCCAAGTGTTTCTACTTTGGGATTACTTAAATATAACAAAGCATATATCATTGTATTGTTCTTTATCTCACTTTTTACCACTACTATAGAAAGGCATTAATGCATAGAGGTTACATGTGATGACCTTAGATTTAACCTGTATTCAAAACCTGGTGTGGTTCCTGTATGTTGTAATTATGGGATCTTGCAAAGCTCCTTAACTTCTCAGTACCTCAGTTTCTTCATCTCTGTCAGTTGAGGATGGTGGCACTAATAATACCTACCACAGGGGTTGGAAGTACACCTCAGTGGTGAAGCACTTGCCTAGCATGTGTGAGGCACTAGGTTTGAACCTGAGCACCACATCAAAATAAATAAATTAAATAAAGGTATTATTTCCATCTACAACTAAAAATAAAAATTTTTAAAAATAGTACCTACCACAAAGGGCACTAGTGTAAGTGATTGATTCATAAGGGGGTTAGAGCAGTGCTTCACATATAGCAATGCTATATTTTTAGCTATTATCCTTGTGATGAATACTAGACCATAGTTTTTGAAGTTCAGGGATTCTTAGTCCTTATAGTAGCCTCAGTGCACAAGGAATTACCAATAAATGTCTTACTGGGCTGGATGCACTCAATAATCCACAGACTGGGAGGATATATGTGAATACTGGATGTTCAAACAACATTTAAAGCTAATGTGGCTCTCTGAATGGTAGTGACTCTGAATTCGTCTCCTTTGCCAGCAGGTAAGTGCCAGGCCTTTATATTGAATTAATAATATTTATTGTACACTATCTAGGAGTCTGGCTTGGAATAGATATTTCATATGTATTTTCTTATTCAATTCTTGAAATAACCCCACAAGGAAGGGCTATCGTTTTCTCCACATAAAAGATGGCATAACTGAGGTCCACAGAAGTTAGGTAATATGTCTAGGTTGACAACAATATAGGTAGCTTAGTCCTGAAACATTGGAGCACACACAAATTAGTCAGCCTCTCCAGATTTGGCAATATGCCCATCTTCCTAGGTTGCAAAAGATCCCTCACCCAAAAAAAGGTAATCCAGGTATTGAATATACTAAAAGAAGGTTTGGAGGTAGAGGTCAATCGACTAATGATCTCTAAGAAAGGGAAGGTTCAGGGCAGGATACAGTCCTGAATGAACTAGGTAGTCACAACCTTGATTCTCTGAATGACAGTAAGCAGGCAGCAATCCAAAGTTGTTTTGGAAATTGATCACAGCACAGTCTTACGAAGCCTCACAAGTATGTATCATCAAAACATGGGGAAGGGGGTTGGTGCTACAGAGTGGAATATAGTGATGAAAGAGTATATTCTATTTAAAAGCTCGCCAAGAAATGAAGTGGAATGATGTTGTATGTATTTACTTGGGGGATACTGTGAACATAAGGATAGAAACACCTTTAATTAGGTGAAGAAAGAAATAGAATGGGACAAAAAAGTAGAAGCAATATGTATTATTATTATTGATATTATCATCACTACTATTTACCAAGTGCTTACTATGTTCATTGATGCTCTAAGCACATTGCAAATATTAACTCATTTAATCCTCACAACAGCCTTATGAAGTAGTTGTTCATTAAAAGGCATCTGACTGTTCTAAATGAATTAAAATTCTATCCCAGAATGGTGAAAGCTCTTGTAGATTTTATCACTTAGTCACAGTTGTTAATGTTTCAGAGACTATGGTATGGGTAAAATGTGGCAACAGATTGGAGATGGCAAACATTGGCTTTAGTTTTCAAAAGGGATAAGAAGCTTATAGTCTCCTTAGACTACACCATGAAACATCATGGAGATTAAGTGAAAAATTTTAGAACAGGTTATTAAAAGAATGGCTTGTGAGTACCTAGGATAAAATAGTAATCATGACAACATAGAATAAATTCTCTAAGAAGAAGTCATATTAAATAAATATTTCATTTCTATTTTTGAATCGGTTATTAGATTATCAAATCAGTAAAAATGTAGGCATACAGTATCCAAATATTAGCAAATCATCTGTCAAAGTCCCTTGCTATTCCTATGAACAAGATGGAAAAGTGTAAGTTATATGCTAGTAAAAGAATGCTGCCTGACAAGTAAAGGTCAACTTGCAGAGAGGTTTCTAGTGGCATGCTACAGTGCTCTGATCTTGATCTAGTTCTATGTAAAATTTTTATTAATGACTTAGATAATAATGAAATGTATATCAAACACAACTGACATACTACACAAATATTGGAGTAAAGCAAACACTTGGCATGGCAGAATCAGAATTTAGCTACATCTCCACATGCTAACAACATGAAATTGAATTAGGCCAGATCAAGGATCTAAACATCTTCCTAGACTCTCTTTCTTAAACATACAATTTTAAAAGTTTCAGTTATATTATTGTAGAATAAAATATGGCTTAGCCTTGGAACTTGTTTAAAAGTTTTAGGAGTTTATTTACGTGTATTCTTAATGTATATCAGTAGTGTCATATGGCCAAACAAAGAAATAATCATTAAACAAGGGAGGTGACTGATTGTTGGTTATAGCCCATAACTCTGAATGAATTGGTCGAGGTGACTAGTAACAGTCCCATTTAAGGGGCATCAGATCTGTTCCCAGCTCTTGCTCAAGAGGCATCCATCCATAGGTGGCCATGTTACTTTGTTAAAACATATCATTTTTGTCTCCCTTAGGCTCAGCTGACTGAAAGAATAACTGACAGGATTTACTAAGACACTTAAAAACAGTGTAGTACAAAAGAGATGAACAGGATTAATCTAATTCCCTTTCTTAGGTTTCTGAACCTAGAAATAAAGCAATGAGACATAATACAGCTAAAGGAATAAGGTTAGAGGTGTCAGGGGGTACACTTGGAGTTATGTGGTGCAGTGAAACCATACATTTCTATGATAAAATAGAAACTATGCAGTAGAAAAAAGAAAGATTGAGCCAATGTAAAGAATATGCTATTAGGCAAAGAAGGGATCAGAACAAAAATGCAGAGCGTTTCTGGGTCTTATTAATATCAGAGATCTCTAGGCTGTGGTCTTCCTTTGGGTGTTGACCACTGCTTTCTGGGTTCCCAGAGATTAATATCAAAAACTAAAAAGATACTCTCAATTACTCAAGGCAATCAGTATGCACTCTGCTCCCTACAACCAGAGAACCGAATAACCCACACCTGAATTCAGCCTTGAACATTATCTTTCAAGAACTGTTTGGACAGACTGGAGTGTGTTCTAAAGGAGACCAAGAAGGATGGTTTGAAACCAGTAAATGTGAAGAACAGGTAAAGTAACTGGAGAACCCTTTTCACCCAAAGAGCAGACTCAGGAATAGTGAAGGGCTATCAAGTGTGAGAGGAATTTTATTTATTCTATTAGACATAGATCAAGGGAAAATGGGCACAAGTAAGAAGAGCCAGATTTTGGTTCAAAAAGAACTTTCCAACCATGAGAGTGGAGGAACGAGAACAGGGGAAGGATTAAAAATAGAAAGGGGAAGCATTGGAGACTAAAAAAAGCAAATTATATTCCATTCATGTATGGTTATGTCAAAATGAACCCCTAGTATGTATAACTAGAATGCACTAATAAAAACATTTTTAAAAGACAAAAAAAAAAAAAATAGGGAAAAAAACCCTTCTAGTAGTTGTTTGAGTCGTAATAACATTACTTTTCAATTGGGTAGTGCTTTACAGTTTATGAGCCACTGTATAAAGTGTCTCCACTAATTTGACCTTCCTAAAAACTGGCTATAGAAGGCAGTTTTGGTGGGGGTTGAGGTGGAGGAATAAACAAACACAGGGCCTTGTATAGACCAACCACACACTTTACCACTGTGCTAGAGTTCCAGCCATTTTTTTACAGATGAGGAATCTGAGAATTGGAGAGGTTCTGCTACACAGCTCATGCACAACTTCCTGTTTACCCACAGTAACCTTTTTATTGAATGAATCTGAAATGAACATTTTAAAGGATATATTTGGAAAATTCTAGTTGATCAACCTGATATGTCTTCTAGGTATTTTTAACTCATTTTTTGAGATGCTGAATATATTTTCAAATGCACTAAAAAGGTTCTCGGCTCAATCTTACATGAAAACTTATGTTCTTCTCTGCGTCTTATGAAACTGAGACCAATTAATACATTCCTTGCATAGATACAGAAGGTCCGTGGGTGCAGTTTGTACAAACACGCCTAGATGTACATTTCAAATAAGAATAGTTTTTTCTCTCCATTTGCCTGAGCCCATGCCCACCCTCCTTCCAGATTTCCTGTTATTTGGCTTCATAGAGGAAAGGAGTACGTTTGCCTGTCAGAACTGCTAGTTAACCATATTTGCCCACTGTTTCCTCAGTACTCTATCCCTAAGCTTTGCAAATGAAATCAAAAGAAGAATGAAGAAATCACCACTGTTTGAAAACTCTTTGAAGACAATATACATTATTCTGTTTTTCTCTTTACTCTCCTCTTTTAATTGAAAAAAAAAAAAAAAAAAAAAAAACCCTGCCATTAGTAATTAGTACTGTTCCATTTGTGTTATCTTCCCCATAGGTGCTGCCATATTTTCTCTTGGGAAATGACAGGAAAAAAATATTCATGAGCCCATTTAATCTGATAAGTGATAGATGATACAGAGTTTATCTGACTTGATCTATAGTACTTTCCAATTGTTGATGGTGACATTCTGATGCCACAGCTGGCATTTAATTTAACGTGCTGCTAAGAAAAAAAAGTTTTATAATTTGATTTTATTAGTACTTCCTTTTCTTTTCTGATTCTCAGAAGTTATTAGAAGTTGATACCAGACACTGTTTATCAAGTAGTATATTATACCCATTGCTAACATATAAATGTTTTTAGGAAAAGTTAAAGCATACAGAAGACAATGTAAACTTCTTGAATTTGAAAGAGAACAGAATTCTGAGTTTTCTCAGTTCATGTTTTTCTATGCTAACAGAAAGTTGTAATTTGTTGGTGATGCTGTGGATTGAACCTAGGGCCTTATGCATACCAGGACTTGCTCTATCACTGAACCACACCTCCAGTCCTGAAAGCTGTAATTTTGGATTTAAGAACAAGTGATTAGAAATGATGATTAATTTCTCAATTAATCCCACTTAGTGCTAAAGTCTATCATGATTAAGGGACCTAGAATTTTGGAGGAGTAGAATTTTAATCACATGACAAATACTTCAGGACTTAATCTGGAAACCTAAATATGTGAACTGACAGAAAAACAATAGCATTTCTTTTTACTCAAAAGACCAAACTTCATCCCAAAATCAGAATCTAGTTTTTTTTTAAGTCACACTTATACTTCCCCTTCATGAGGCAAATAAATACTTTTCAAAAAAAATATTTAAAGGCAATTTACTTTTTCAAATAATCTTATAATAAATAAAAATGGAAACTATCACTGTTCCTCTGATTGTTTGGATTTTCCTGTAATAGTGCAGGACAATTTACCATATTCAAACAAGGAACAAATACATTTCACTTTGAAGCTGCAGTGACAGCTTAGATAACTATGTCATTTCATGTTTTTGTGGATATCTGACAGTGAGATGTTTATGCATCTGCATTTTCATCTTTACATGTGTATCTGATTTGATCCGTGACTGTGAGTGTGCCCAGATCTAGATGTAAGCGCCTGAGTGCTTTGGAGGGCCCTGCCCTTTTGCCCATGCATCTGGATATGTATCTAGGTGTGAATTTGTGTGTCTCGGCAGATAACTATGGTGAGATGAGTTTCTACAATCAGTGGAATCATCCTCTGCTAATATTTAAGTTGAGTGTAATAAATAATAGTTCAAGTACCTGGTCTCCAATGGTATGTTGCTATTCAAGACCCAGCTGTTATGCAGATGAACCGAATCCTGTGTACTGGTTGGGGGAGCTGGAGCAGCCGGGCTGGGCTGGCTGCGGGTAGTCATTGATCTCCTCTGAAGAGAGTCCGCTGTAGGGGGTGGCTTCCTGGCACAGGTGCAGGCATGCGGAGGCGGAGGTGGCGGTGGGAGGGGTCTGAAGGTGAACTGGTTGTGTGGGCTGCTCTGCATTTCTAAAAAAGAATGAAGAAAAACACAAAATAGAGATTTACTCTCCTTCTTGGCAGTCTGAGAAACGCAGCATGACAGACTTACCAGGATTTCAGATAATATAACCTGTGGTGTGGGGGAAGAGTTTTAAGTTCAGTGTATCTGTAAAAATACCACTTAACTTACAAAAGCACGTGCAGCATGCTCATGAAATGTAAAACATTCACAGTTGCATTTCCATGTAAATTCTTCAGGGCTGCAGCAACTAAAAGTAAATGAGGTCGCCTCACACAATTTGTCATAGTTTCTGCTACTGAACAAATAAATCATCAACAAGACACTAAGTTACAGAACAGAAGTGAGCTGATTTCCATGGGTTGCAAAAATCTCACTTTGGAAAATACCACTGAAAGGCACAAATTCATTGCAAGGAAAACCATTTGGCACTTCAAATAAAAATATAAGGCCACCTTCTGGCTTACCTCAGAAAAAAGAGCAAATCCATACTTCAGAAAAGCAGCTCACAAGTGTGTAACTCATCTGCGTGAAACTGATCTTTTCCTCAGCCCCCTACTTTAGAGTGCTACTTGTAAAAGGTAGGCTAAAAGGAGTTTGTTCCAGTTACAATTCGTATTTCCAGGGCCATTCAAGGTGCAATCTGTACCCCTCCCCCACCATTGCCACACCTTTCCAGGAGCCCTGCCATATTAGCAGCAGTTTAGGCAGCAGGGAGACTGTTTTAATTTTTTTTTTCTGCTTGTTTGTGGAGGGGGCAGCCTGGGACAGCCATCCTCAGACTTCTGTTCTTGCTATTGTTTGGTATTTTTCCACTGCTTTCCTGGCAGGCACACATAAAGACAGTGAGTTAGATTTGGCCCAATGAGAAATACCCCAATTAAACCCCTTTGAAAAGAAATCACTATTGTAGCTGATAGCCACCTCTCTTCCACAGGAGAAACATAATAGATGTCAAGTGATTGCT
The DNA here is from genome assembly GCF_047511675.1 of Marmota flaviventris. Lineage (NCBI taxonomy): Eukaryota > Metazoa > Chordata > Mammalia > Rodentia > Sciuridae > Marmota > Marmota flaviventris. The sequence goes on from NC_092518.1 coordinate 107,573,293, forward strand.
TGTAACACCAGCATGTTCTGGATAAACTTTGTAGACAGAATGGCTTTGTCCCACTCCCCAATGACTGAGAGCTGAAAAGCAGAAAAATGCTAGAGGCTTTCCATGCCTAGCAAAGGGCTCAGCTGGTTTGTGCTGAGGCACACTATGCAGTGACTGATCACAGAAAAAAAAAATACTTCTTTCAATTCTTCCACCTCAGACACAATTTGAAAGACATTGGCATGGTTTTCATATTTTAAAACAATATTACTGTCCTCAAAACATGACAAATTCTTAGCTGAATTTTCTAGTACAGGTGGCACCCTTTTAAATAAACTTGCTATATGACAATTTGAATTGTATCAAAGATGGATAACGAAGGGAGTGATGATCATTCATTCATAAAGGATTCTTTTAGGTGGTCAGCTCTCTTTGTGTACTTAAAATGCCTCATGAATTTTCTAAATCACCCCCATTATTCCAGGCTCAGCCCAAATCCCATATCCACTAAAATGTCATCACCAGTACTTAACATCTCATTAATTTTTTAAGTCTCTGTGCTCATACTCATAACCATAACTAGATGTATGCTCTCCAATCTTGGGACTCAGAGAAGCACAGAAATCCTTTCATTTTGCAGATGAGAAAACTTGTCCAGGAACACTTGACAAATTAGTGCTGTGGCTGAGACTAGAACCCACATCTCCTGACTCTCTGGTCAATGATCTATTCCCTGTACTGCAGATTTCTGTAATACAAGTTCTCGTTTCCTTCTTAAGATAGAGAGACACTGAATCCCTAAGTTTTCTGGCATTTTTATTTATGTTTACATGTCTGTTTTCCTCTTAGACCATAACTCATGAAATGTAGGCCAGAAGGCAAGGTTATGTAATGCTATGCATACTGGAAGGAGCATAGGATTTGGAGGTATGACAAATCTGGGTTTAAGTTCTGCCCATCACATAGAAGTTTAACCTCTCATTTATAAAATGGAGATAATAATCCTTTTTCCTAATGATTAAATTTACTGATGTAAAATGTGTTTGAACAGTATGTCAGTAGTTATTTGTTTTTTAAATGTAGTAGAAACATAAGGTCATCTAGTTTAGCTACACATGAAGAACCTAAAGCTCCAAGAGGTGAAGTAACTTGTTCATTTATTCATCTTACATGAATTTGCCTGCCTATGTCTGATGATTCCCAGCCCAGTACTCTTTCTGTTATGCTATTTTGGTAAGTAAATATGACTCTTCTCTGACTAACACTATTCTTACAATAAATTTGATCCCTGAGTATGCAATATTATGGCATTCTCTTGATGTCCTATGTATTTTATCTTATCACCCATAATAGACTATACATTTCTTAAAACAAAGTCAACTTTTACTTGTCTTATACACTGCATAGCATTTAGCACAGTCCTGGGTGGAGAGCAAGATCCCTAAAAGTTTTTACTCATTGAAAAGGATTTGACTGGCTGAGGGAATCTAGTGAACCCCATTTTAGTGTTCCCTTAGGCTCTCATTCTAATGCAGTCACTGGATATATATTCAATTGTTCACTGAAAAGTAGGTTTCTCCCTTGGAGGTCTATTTGGAATCTCTCCCAGAGCCATGGGGAAGAACAACAATACCCTGAAGAGGGTCTTTAAAATAATACTCCTCCATGATGTCAAAAGAGTACTAGTGACACACTACAGATTTGCTATCTAAAGCCACTTATGGGAAATGATTTAATGACATAAGGAAATGGAAGCAAAGTGTGAGATCCAGTGTCAGAGGAAGAATTCTTTTTAGATGTTAGGCTTAGAAAACCTTGAAACAACACATATGACATCTACTCTCCTAATTGGTACACATTTCTATTAGCACAGTTGTTCAAAATAAAGTTTCTATTCAATACAGTTTTTCAAAAGAAAGATACACACTCATGATCACCTGGATTTACTGTTTCAAATCTTTGCAACTCTCTTAGTTTTATGAAAAATGACAAAAAATTTTTTTTCATTGAAAATTGTAATCATGGTATTATAATATTTCTGCTGCAGGAAGAATTGCTTTGTATAGTCACTCTGATTATATATGTGTATATATATATGTTTATACATGTATAAGTATAAATATATATGCATATTTTATCTCTTTTACTATGTATTTTTATTCCCATATTTCATATGCTAAGTTTTCTTTACTAGTTAATACTGTGTTTAAACACTTTCACAATATTGGATTGTTACACTGAGTGGAATATATCCAGACCTTAAGCCCTTATGAAATGCAAATGATCTCAGATTCATTCATTTTTTTTTTAACCTCAGGAAAAAGATGGGGAATGCACTTGTTCCCTCCCAAATGAAGTAATTTAATCCTTGGGCTCCATGAAATAGGATTTCCCAACATTAAACACTAATGAAAAATACATTAGTGTTCAGTGTCAGGAGCTCTGGAACACCAATTCCGGGGGGTTAAGAGTCACATGCACTCACTTCCAAAATAATCTGGAAAATGTATACTTCTGTGCTCAAGAGAAAGAAAGAAGCAAGGGAGAAGGGACGGAGTGGTGATTATGCAAATGTAGATACCCAGACATACTTATAGAGCTTTCTGAAAGTAAATTAAGTTTTCAGATGGAAAGGTCTAATACTTGGAGAGGAGCCAGTTTCAGGTTTGAGGTCCTAAAAAAAAACTTGGAAAGATAATTTCTCAAAGGACTACGTCCTCCAAACTGTAGATCTAAGACATTTTTTGGTGTAAGAGAACTGTCAGTAGAAGTTTGAGCCTTCAGAAACAACACTCTCCTTATCTCCAAAAGGTAACTGGGAAAGTGGTTAAACATATCCTTTTTTCTCCTCTTGCAAATAAACCTTAATTTGGATCATGTGTTAGAGAACGTTTTCACCAGAAATTAGAGTATCTCTGCTCAGAAACACCATGTGGCAAACTATCAGGGTGTTTTGACCCTTACATTTCATTAACACATATAGTCAGTTCTGTTATAAGGTGATGCCTGCATTTCTAAAATTCACTGTACTGTGCAAAATCACACATGGGGAAAAAAAAAACTTGATGAGAAAAATGGTGTTGGGCACTACACTATAAAACACTATGAGTGACACATTTTTTAAAAAAGGAACCTAGTAGAAATGCTGGCAGTTTTATACATATTAGTAGTTAAATACATGTATGCCATACCAAATATGATAATTTACCTTTAAAATGATCTGAAGCTTGCTATTGAAACTGGGTGTTGTAAAGGTTACAAATAGTGAGTTCTTGTAAAGTGGTAGAATGAGGGTTATCTGACTAGAACCAAAAGTTCTAAAACCAGATGTGGATGAATGAAGCTCTCAGCACAAGTGGTGAACTGAGGTAGCTGGTGAATATTTCAGGTGTATGCAAGTATTCATTTTGTGTCTTCTTACACAGCTCATTCTGCTGTATGCAGTTTTCTGCATTTATCTAGTGTTTTTAACAGATGGAAAAACCACAAAATTTGCCTTAAGGTCAAACTGTTCTCAGATTATATATACCAATAGCAAGGGAACAAATTAACGTTTTAAAAACAATCATTGTAGAAGAACTGACTGAACATGCAAAGTAATTTTTGTAGGTATTAAAAATAAATATTGCTAGCATTACAGTAATGACAAAGAGATAATTTTCCTTGAAAATTTGACCCATGTAACATATGCCCAGTTTTCCCAAGATCTATGTAATAAACTGATCATTCTTTTCTTTAGGGATTCAATGATAGTATTCCTTCAAATATGCTTTTTTTTTCAAAAGTTATCATGCAGTATATGTTGCCAAAAGGGGCACATATATTCCTATAACTCATGGTCAGAAGCCATGTCTGTACTTCCTGGCCTTAGTTTATGTTTCATTATCTCATTGGCCAAGAGAAAAGTAGCTTTCCAATTCTTTATTTGTAATCCTGGAATAAGGAGATCCCTGAAAACTGTTGTTTTATTTTTCCAATTCTTTTGGAGGGAAATCCTGACCTGAATGGATACATATTATCTTTACCTCATTTAGTGAATTTATATACCCTTAACTGTGAATATACTAACGCATTTTATTAAGAGTGCTAGCCAATACCCCACTTGGTATTATATAATATACAGTATGCACACAGTATTGCCTTTGCAAAATCTGAAAAATTCTAAATTCTGAGAAACGTGGACTCCAAAGGGTTTTTGCTATGGAATTATGGGCCTATATTAGTTTTAACTACCTTCCTTAACTCTTATAAGGCAATATTAATTAATGCCTATAAAGAACATAGTAATCTACATGTGCAAAAAACATCAGAACACCAAGGGTTATTGCCATAATTACTATGTCAAGTATCTCAAAGACCAATTATGCCTGTGGCTCTTTTGGTTGCTTTTCAGTGCTGTCCTCCTAGGTAGGAGAGGGAATAAAAGGAATCAGGCTTAAGGAAATGAGAGGTTTGTTATTAGTATTAACTATTATTACTCAGTTCTAAACACATATTTCTAATTTACAGTACTTTACTTGTTATGAGGAGTTTTCATATCTGTAAGGAGATGCTTTATAAATGTGCATGTTATGGCTAATATGCATTAACTTCATAGTGCTCAAGGATTATTAAATTAATATTAAGTGTATCTGGCTGTGGACACTTCTATTCTCAAGCTTATAATTATTATTAAAGACTTAAAGAAAATAAAGAAAATTGGTTTTCAAAAGAAAATAGAGTAAACAAGTATAGTTTATCACTTCTTTGGCTGAAATAATACTGCTTTAATATTAATGTACCAACAGTTTTTAATAAAAGTAGATTCATCAGTTAAACAAACCCTTATATTGAGACTAGAAATAAAATATATTAAAAGAGCTAATGTTTAATAAATACTTGTGTGTGGGGAGGCAGGTATATGAGCAAACCACAGACAATAACAGAAAAAGAGAGAGGGAGAAACAGGAGAATTCACAATTAAAGCAGATGACTGAATGATAGGAGTCACAGAAGCTCTGAGGGAAGGCTAACAATAAATTATGATGATTTATAATTTAAATGGGTTCAATCTGGTTTTGGAGTATTGCATTCTGCATGGCTCCCACTACCCTGAGACATCATGCACACTTTGAGATTTAAAGTACATCTCTTTGAGGACTTTGAATGGTCCTCTTCTAAAGCAAATAAAATAGATAATATGCTCTGTAAATTTCTGGGTTGGTCTTTGTTACAGCCACTAGAAATAAAAAAGGTCAATACTGAAGCACTTAAGAATCCTTTTACATGTTTGTGCTGATACCAGTATTTGTACTTCAGTCTTTTCATAATCTGATGTTTATTTTCAAAGTATGTGCTGGTCTACCTCCAGAAAGTCTAAACTTTCTATTTTTTAGGGCTAATTCATCAGTTTTCCTGTTTTCTAATGTGTGATACAAGCATAATGATGAGCCAAAGATTCCCAAACAGTCCTCCTCAGGTCCATCTATTTGTCTCTGTTATAGGGGGAATATACCTGTGCTGTATACTATATCAGCTTTACATAGCGAAATTAGCCAGTCTTTGGCATAGTAGTTAATATTATGCTAATAAGTGGCTGGTGTGTTAATTCAATCTCAGACATAGATTAAGACAAACAAACTAGGACTTTCAAATCAAGAAGAGAGAGAGAGAGAGAGAGAGAGAGAACGTGAGAGAGTGTGCATGTGTGTGCTCTCGCTGTGGCAATTGCTATTGTGCTGAAGTTAAAGTAAGTCCTCAAAGTAATTTTCTTTGCTGTGAAAATAAAGGATGTGTACATCTTGCTTATATTTTCAGAGTAGTTTGGCAATGTTAAAAAGAAGAGAAAAATGGGACCAATACATTTGTTACCTTACAAAAATTATCATTTTTCTAAGTAGAATGGTAAAGGCTCTACTTCATGGTAAAACTTGGAATTATAAATGTCAAATATTAAATATTAATATATGATACTAATTAGCAATTAAAATTAGTGGTTGACCAAAGCCTTTTCACCACAGTCTTGAAGGAAACTCTATTATCCATTATGTACCATGAAACATGAAATAGATAATTGCCCTGTTTTATCTTATGCTGACAATGATGCTGTGGCTTCCATTATTAGCCAGTGAAGTATATCAAAAAGAAAATATAAAAAAGTAATGATCCTTAAAAGTTTCATATTTAGTTTATACTCAAACTAAAGTTGTATGTAGGTATTTTAATTATTTTCAATCCCCAAGTTCATTATTTATTTGCAAGTAGGTGATGGAGAGTTATGAATTAATTGACAGTGAATTATTTAATAAATTAGCTATAAGAGATATTCTGGAGCTTTACAAAGTTTTCATTTTCAGGACTTCATTTTTATTATTCTATTACAAATGGTCACCCTATATTTGTTCAAAAAGCAAAGGATGAAAATCATTCTAATGTTATTTATAAAAATGAAACTCTGAATGTTTGAGGCACAAATCAAGAAGACATTATGACTGTGTCTAAAGTTCTAAGAAAAATATTTTTCAAACATATGATATGTTAAATAATGAGGGTAGGCTAGATGAAGAGTAATAGAAAACATAAAGCAGAAGACAGGTCCCAGAGGATTAAGACAAAACATGAAGATTAGGGCAGCCTGGAAAGGTTTCACCCCCTGCCCAAACTTTGCAAATAAATTCTGGAGAAAAACTGCTGCTTATTATTAATACAACAACCCAACCACGATTGGCTGGTTGTTTGGTGAGAAAGGTGCCTTATATTCTAGTTCCTCCCTGCCGGACAACTTTAGAGATACAGGGGCCCCGTAGACATCCAGTGGAGTGGTGAAAAGGAGTTTCAGTTTTTGTACTTGTATATAAGACCTCCCATCTGGGACAATGGGAAGAGATGGCACTGTTACAGCAGTATTCATAAGACCCAGATGCTTCTCAAATTTCACCCATATTTTGGCCTATTGCTCTAGCTCAACAGTTCTCAGCTACAAGATTAAGACATACCAATTTTTGATAACTTATTACTACAATAAAGGAAATTTACAAACTATTTATTTTTAAAATAATAGGTAAGAGTGGTTTCAAGGCAGTATCTCTAATAGTGCCACTCTCACAGAGTTGCATTTGAATGCTTACCCAGATAGGAGTGAAAGAGGTGAGCTTATACCTTGTGACAGGAATTGGGTAAAACCCTGATTTATTTATTTATTTTTTTGGCACCAGGGAATGAACTCAGGGAGGGGCACCTGACCACAGAGCCACATTCCCAGCCCTATTTTATATTTTAGTAGAGACAGAGTCTCACCGAGTTGTTTAGTGCCTCGATTTTGCTGAGGCTGGCTTTCAGCTCCTCCTGCCTCAGCCACCTGAGCTGCTGGGATTATAGATACGTCCCACCACACCCAGCTAAAAATCTGATCTTATAAACCATTTCAATAGGTGATTGCCATATCGACATGGTTGTAAAATGATTCAGTACATATTATGGGAATGATGGTTTGCTTTTTCCTGTCTCTACTCCTACCCCACCTCCCAAAAAACCTGAAAATTAGAGGATTGAAAAAAAGTTCTGGTATTCTCACAGGAATGTTTTGCACATATACATGTTATTCAAATGTGTTGGGGCCAAAAAGTTGAGAATTGTGATCTTGATGGCTATTGGTAAAACAATACTGGTTGCCACCAATCTTTCTGCCTGACATTTTTTGAGTTACTGAGGGAATCTATTAAGAAATATATGTAGGAAAGTAACAGTTCTGTATAAAGGAAAAAGTTTTATTTCCCATTTTGCATTCAAGCTATGCAAGTACAAGTCTTGTATTAGGATCTGGGTCTGAATCATCTTTATATCTTCCACACATAGCCCATAATTTTACTCAGTACATTTATTATTTTGCTTATTGTCAAATTTAACTAATTTGAGTGAATTTAAAAAGCTTAAAGTTTGAATTCATTGAAGTTTTATTTTATAAAAAATACAGGTACTGTGGTGGGAGAGTGTTTTATGATTGCAAATAACTTATTTGATTGAATTCTTCACTTTCCTACCAGCTGTTTTGGCATTGTGTGGGCACAGCCTGTGCCTGAAAAGGTTTCTTCTTGAAATGTTCATTGAATAGTTCTCATTATTACAAATTTTCATTTTCTTGTTTTTCAACATGGTATTTTAGTGAGATATTAAATAGACCTATTTTGGGGGGAGGTGCCAACACAAAGGCCTATGACTAAGCCTACTTTAGAAATTTTGCTTATGCTAAGCTATGCATATTTAACTTATTTTATTTTTCCTTCAATATCTGATTAATTCCCTCAATTACATTACTGCTTATCTCCCTGGACTCTCTCCAGTTTAACTAGGTCTTTATGGTTCCCCAAACAAAATGCAGCATTCTGGATGAATATCACCTAGAATACAAAAAGTTATCTGATAAATTCTTTTGTAATGATGTGTTTTCACATCTAGCCTTGAATTACATATAGATTGCACTTGAGACTTCATTAACTAGAATATGGCTAATGAAGTCATGAGAAAGTAGCTCAGTTAGGAAATGTACTGATATATTGATATAGATGTGTCTGCTAGTGGATCAAATGAAAAATGTCCATCAAAATAAACAAATTAGTGGAATATAGTATAACAAAGCTAGGATTAGCTGAACAATGGTGATTTCAGAGACTGCTCCCACACCGAAATTAATGTAATGTATAGATGCCTTAAGGAAGCTGAAAAATTAGCTTGTCTCAAGGGGAAGAAAATCAGCCTGCATAAACAGAAGGAAAAAATGAGAATATGCACTGAGGAAATTATGAGAATATAGTAATAAATATAAATGGTGATTCTAGAAATTAAGAAAATATTTCATAGGTAGTAATTGGTGATTATTTCCTTTAAGCAAGTATCTTAAACAAGTGGATTTCTGGTTAAGCTAATTTAAATAAAATTTTCAAAAGGTACCAGGGGAAACATTTTATGTTTGATAGGTGGGATGCTGAGAGGGACAGAGGATTAACCACATATTGGCTATGTGAAGCACTTTCTCAGAGAAGTCACTTGTAGAAACTGAAATCGATGATTGAGTGCACAGGCTCTCCTTTCTGTGTATTAATATTGGAGGTTTACACCAGCCCAGACCACAGAATGTGATTTGGGTTCATGGATGGGCATGATGACAATCTGGATTTGATTCAACTTTGCTTTTATGTTGGTTTACTCTTGAATGGTAAATAAGCACCACAAAAAGTTTACAAATAAAATTAGTATGTAGGTGTATGTACATGGCTCTGTTGTGTTTCCCTTGTATTTCATGAAGAAAAGCTCTTGTTTGTTGGTTTTGGTAAACCACACAGTGAGATGACACTAACTCAGTGTAAAACAACATAGTATGGGATTGCTGTTTTTTATATTTCCAGACCATCTGTATTCAGAAACTGATATGTAAAACATGATTCTGTTATTCAGGAAGTCATGTCACCCAGGCTTAATGTGGAGCTCACTGATGTGCAAATTCTTTCTATGGCAGCTCTAGGGCAATTTTCTCTAGTCATTACTCACAATATAGGGCCTAGGTGTTTCCCATTCATTCTTACTTAGGGATGACAAATGGATAGATCTTATCACAGTTCCATCACAAGGCCTTCTAGTTGTGATCATAAAAAGTCACTTGTAGGTCAAGGTGTACAGATATACAAAATAAAAGGCCAAGTATCATCCACTATTGAATTACTGCATTATCTTCTTTAAAGTTGAACTCATGCCTTGCTAATATGTTTTTATTACTTATTACTTTCAAAACAAATGATGGGAGAAGCAAAAGAAAAGAGAACCTAAAAAGTTACGAAAACACTTAAATTAGAAGTAGAAGACAAAGAGAGGAATGTCTTACTTTCATTTGTTTTTTTTTTTTTTCAATAAGGTAAATCAAGTACTTTCTCCTTCATTAGTTTACTTACTTACAGATGGCATCTGTACATAACTTGTTTATATTAGTAAGTACATCATAATATTTCAAATGATATAGTACATAAGTCACAGACATTAGAATCAGACCAATGTGGGTTTAAATCACAGTTCTGCAATTTACATTCAGTTTGATTTTGAGCAATCAAATCTTTTCAAGCCTATTTCCTCATCTGTAAAATTGGGATAATAATAAACATCTTTTAATGTTTATGAAAATTAAGTGAGGTTATCTGTATACAACATTTAGAGTGCTTGGCACAGACTAAATATTAAATAATAATATTAAATGAAGGACAAATTAAGGAGCCCAACAAAATCTATAAAATTCAGGTACAATCTGATAAATAAGCTAAGAGAAAACCTATCTGGATTCAAAATACTTGGTTATTTAAAACTTCTCCATTATAGTTAAAAAATGTATAATTTTCACATTTTTCATTCTTTCCCAACAGGCCTAAGTAGCTATTATTGAAGTCATTAGTCAATATAAGAACAGTTGACTCCTATCCTTTACTCTTCCAAGCTAAACCAAACACCATCTATTGATTAGCTTTCTTATTATGTTCTCAGTTCCTTTCACTTCAGATAACAATCTGTGTTTCATGAATTTCCTTTAAGAGCTCTGAATGTGTTCACTTCCATTTTCCATTATATTAAATGATTTGGGGGTATACATACATTTCCAAAATACCTATTGCAATAACACCCCAGGACTCAGACATTAAGGCAAAGGATGTGAAAAAAGCATTTCTATGAATATGGCATTAGTGCTTTGTATTGGGAAAGCACCTTTCATCTACATCCCTCAAAGACTTGCACAAATATTATCTGATGCTTTATTCACCTGGCGCAGCTGCAAGCAAAACTATCTTTCAAAGAGTTCCCTCAAAGTGCTGCAAACCCCATGAGGAAAGGAGTTGTGGATAGCTGGTTAAAGCATCAGAATGTTCAGAGACATTTAAAAATAGTATATACAAAATAATACTTAACAGACTACAACGATTGCTCCTTAGAACTATGGTGTTCCATAGGTAGAAGTTTCATAGTGAATAAATAAACAAATTTTATCATATACTCATCAAGACCAATAACCACATTATAAGCTAATGATATTTGATCAATTTTGTACCTATATGTCAACCTAATTTGGGGCAGACGATTTGTCTCACAATGTATCCAAATCATTTAGTAAAGCATTGTGTATTAATAATAGTCTATAATATATGTAAAGGGCATAGGACCAGGATTTTATGCTAAGTGCTAAGCATAGTGCCTGGTACATGTGACAAACTCAGTTAATGTTAGTTACCAATATAATTACTATTGTAATTATTACCACTATGAATTTAGATTAGGAAACCAGGTTTTTTTTTTTCCAAAGAATTCAGTGAAGACTAACAAATATTTGCATTTATTGTTGTTGTTGTTGCTGCTGCTGCTGATACTACTAGAATTTTTCTATATCCTGTTAAGATATGTACCTGTAAAGTAAAAACCAGAAAAATAACCCCTTGTTTTTCTCTCTAGGAGCAGTCACTCAAGATGAGGAGAAGTAAGGCATCTCAGATGTTAAGACCTCTTTCCACTTTCCAACTGAAGTCGTATATACAGTTTTGTTGTTGTGGAGACTTATGGCTATGAATATGTCATTAAAACATGTACTAATTACTTTTGGGGGGAGGCAGAATCAAATTAGGTTTTTTTAATAACTCAAATGAAATAATTGACTTAAAATTTGTAATCAATTCTACTGATGTCATGAAAACACAACATTAATCTATACACACTTACTTTGGAATACCAGTAGCTTCATTTACTACTTCTTAGTATGATTATTTTGGGTCCTCTATTATCTCTTATTATACCTTCTTGCTTACCTAATTATTGTGTGGTAAAACTGGACTATTATGAAAAAATATCATTATTAAGAATGTGGATATGAGGATATGAATACGTTTTACTTTCCTGATGAAAACACAGTATTTTAAAGTCATATGCTGTGATGGAGATGGAGAATATGAGGCTCAGAGAAGTGAATAAGCTAGTCCAGGGTCCTGGGTATTACAACATTAAACTGACTCAATTTTCTGCCACTCTAGTGTCTATGCTGGGCTTCAGAGCAAACCACATCAACTGTGCTTATACCACACTTGGCAATCATCTTTATTGCAATCAACGAAGATACCATGTAGAACTGGAATCTGCTATGTAATAACTAATAATTAAATCTATATAATGGATTACTTTGTTAATCCAATTTAGTTTGCACACATTATTAATTTTTTTTTAATTTTCAGTAACAAATATCCTGATTTCAATAGTACCTATATAATTTATGTGAGCCACAGCAACAGTCTAACTTATTTGGTGTGTGATTTTATCCCAAGCTGATTCTCAAAATACCAGAAAAGACTGCTTAATAGATCTGCTTTAAAAAGACAACTGAGCAATTTATTTATGCTATTTTTCTTTATGTACATTAAAGTCTAGATATATTTACTATATTTACTAATGAAATAAGAATTATTTTATATAGCAACTGGCATTCATGATAACCATCTCTATTTATGGAGAGGACCAAATTGATCTCAAATAAATGCTATTTAAATAAAATGAATTTTCTTAAACTATGACTTTCCTCCCCTAAATAAATGTTAGAATTACAACAATGAGTGATTATGAGGATGGTTTAAGATTATGCTAATTCAAATTGTAATCCTACAATACCATTACATATATCACTAAATAAAATAGTTCTAATGATAGGCTATCTCACACAAATTCATAGTGTAATGTTTCATGGATATGACAAATTCTAAAATGGAATAATCCTATGGGGAAAAATAAAAATCCTATGGAGGTTATATCTAGCTTTTAAAAAACGTGAACTGTTATTTTACATTTTATGGATTTTGGTAACTTGTTATACATAAGTTATATATTTTCACAAAACAATAAGCTAATGCAACTAATGCAATCAATTTGTATAGCACCTCAATTTGAAAGAACTGAAAATGTAAAACAAACATATCCTAGAGCCCTGAACATTATAACAAACATTTGTTTATATAGAAGTCTAATGAGTAGAAATAGCCACACAACAGAATTTTTTAAAAAATGACTTTAAAAAGTGATTGTTCATTTGTGTAGCAAACAATAGAGTAAAAATTCTTATGGAATGGGAGAAACCATTTGTAATCCATATATCTGATAAGGTGTTAATATCCATAATATATGAGGAACTCATACAACAATGGCAAAAATAAATAACCTGATTAAGAAATGGGCAAAGACATGAACAGACATTTTTTCAAAGAAGACATATAAATGGCCAAAGGGTATAAAAATGGATGCTCAGCATCACTAAGAATCAGAGAACTGCAAATCAAAACCACAAATCTAAACTCATACCCACTAGGATGACCAGTATATAAAAATCAGAAATTAAGTTTTGGTGAGAATGTAGAGAAATTGGAAGACTTATGCACCATGTGTGAGAATGTAAAATGGTGCACCTGCTATGGAAAACAATATGACAGTTTCTAAAAAGTTAAAAATATAATTACCATATGATCTAGTTTCACTTCAGAGAATATATTTTTTAAAAATTGAAAACAGAATCCCAAAGAGTTACTCGTACTCTTATATTCACTGCAACATTAATTACAATAGCCAAGAGGTGGAAATAACCCAAAATGTCAATCAACAGATAAATGGATAAACAAAAGGGGGTATATACATACTATGGAATATTATTAAGCTTTAAAAAGGATATACTGGCATTTGCAATGATGTGGATAAACTTGGAGGATTTTATGCTGTGATATAAGCCAGACACAAAAGGACAAATACTACATGATGCCACTTAAATTAATAATCTAAAATAGTCAGTCTCTTAGAACGTAAATTATGGCTTCCAAGGCTGAGGGGAGGGGGAACAGGAAAATTGGTCAAAAGGCCTAGATTTTAATTTTGCTAGATGAAAAAGTTCTATAAATATTGTTGCGCATACTACAGACATAATTAACACTATTGTACATTGAAAATTATTAATATGGTGAATTTTATGTATTTTTAAAATGACAATATTTTAATGGGTAATAGAGGCTTTAATTAATTGAACTGTGCAAATATATATTATACAGTCTATTATTTAAGATGTTTAATGGAAAGAGAAAGCAAGTTATTGCATTTGGAAAATTTGGGAAGTTTCAAGTGATGATAAAATGAAAAGACATGTACTTAGTAGGCACCAAAACCTGGAGATATCAATGTATGTATTTATATAAATGACATGATAACTAGCCAGTTGTCTTGGTTCAGGTTGCCATAACAAAATAGCACAGACTGAGTGTCTTAAACAACAGAAACTTGTTTTTCACAGACTGGAGGCTAGAAGTCCAAATTCAAAGTGCTAGAATTGTCAACTTCTGAGGGCTCCATCCCTAGCTTGTAGATGATGGCCTTCTTGCTGTATTCTCACACAGTGAGGACAGAGTGAGTCTCTTCTTATAAGGGCACTAATCTCATGAGGGCCCCACTCTTGTGGCCTTATCTAAATGAATCATCCCTCAGAGGTCCATCTCCAAATACTATTACATTGGTTGGTTCTGGCTTTATGATCATGGTTATTTTCTTTGCCAGGGCTTCAACCTATGAATTTTTGGGGAAACACATTTGGTACGTAGCACCAACTAATCTGGATAGTATATTAACAGGAGATAAACATTTTCTAAGATGCATACTTAAAATCTTGTTCATTTTCCATTATTTTGATTCCATATTACGTATTATACTTTCTAAGACATGGGAGATTTTAAAACATTTCTCACTATACTTTGCATCCCACACCACATAGCATAATTTATGAGCTAACATGCCTTTAAAATTGTTATGCTCATTTGGAATTAGGATATCTAAATTCTAATATAATTAATCTGGAACATATCAGATCTCAGACATTCTAACTAAGTGGTTTTCTACTGATTTAATTACTTTCCGTTCTCTGACAGAGAGAGGTGCAAATATCATTGCATTTATTTATCCTTCCCATGATCATTCTCATTATAAGATGTGATAAGTTATTGTGATTATAAAGTTGCTGGAGCAATAAATAAATGCATTTAAATATGTGACGAGGAGAATAAGGCATGGGAAATTTATATTATTTGCCCAAGATCACATGGTTAACCTGTGGTAGCATTTGAGATGAGCATGCCAAATCATAACTACTTTCTACCTTTACACCAAATGGTCAGCATCATATGTCTTTCAGAAAATACCCTATATGTTGGAGCTACAAAAGCAAAAGAAACAGTTGTGGTTTTTTTTTTTTTTTTTTTTTTTTTACTAAATAAGCTCATCCCAAACATTATAAAAATCTATCTGCCATTCAGCCCTTCCTCCTCTTTCTCTAACAGATGTATCTGCTTGCAAAATCACCACAAGAAATAGTGGGTGATTATCAAAATAGGAGGTCATACAAGGTGACATGGGGAGAGGGTAAGCACATACATTTTAATGCAATTGACTGAAAGAACAGGAAATAGTAAACAGTGGCAGAGTTGAAAAGGAAAAGGAGAATGAACCAGTCTAAAAGGTTGCACAGAAAAGGCGAATGGTACACAGGGAAGGGAAATGCCACAATTGAACAGGGAAGCAGAGTACCTTGGTGGTTTGGGGAATGCATGACATAGGGGAGTGGTAGGGGATCAGAAGGAAATAAAGAAATAAACACAGGAATAAAAACAATAGACATGCTAGTGGTGATTTAATATATTCCACATCTCAGATAAGAATTTTTAGACTTCCTATTAAGTATTAGGTTTATAATGTTCCCAAGATATAAGGATAAAAGTAAATTTTACCTCTCTCAAAATCTCATGGTGAGGTACAGACATGGACATGAGGAAAGTTATACATACCATTAAGTACATTAAGTACATTATCTGACCCTAGTTGGAGTCACATTTTCAGGTGCCAATTCTACTTGCTTTAGAAATTTTGCTTTATCGTTGCACATTATTGTCCACCAAGAACCTATTACGATGTGTTATACTGAACTAGAATTATCTTGTTTTGCTATCTTGTAAGTGTTCTTAACACAAAGTTCTAGAATGAATTTCAACAGAAAAATTAAAAAAATATTTAATATTTTTAAATATTCAAAATACATGACAAAGTCAAATTCTATTATCATGTGTATGTAACACACACACACACACACACACACACACACACACACAACACAGACATCTTTAAAAAGCTTGAAGTCAGGAGGAAGACATGATGAGATGAGGTTTTCTTGTGTCATCAGGAGCCCACCTACAATTTTCAGTAGAGTTACTACTACTGTTACAAAATTGATTATCATTTTACAAATAGTCTAGGTTTCATGTGAGGACAGTTATCTATTTCTAGAACCATTTACATACGTGCTTTACAAGGTGATCAGTGCTATGCCAATATTTGAATAGCTGTATTTGGTAATAGGCACAGTTATGTCTTGGATTTGAAATTAAGTTGGAATATTCTTTTTACATGTGTCCTTCTCTGTCTTGAGGGCATTCAAAACAAACAAGAAGATACTTTTCTACCTGGAGCACACTGAGACTAGTTGAATCCTATTTTAACCATGTCACCTTGGATTAGTTATTCTCTATCACCTGGAGAATTAGTGGAGACAGGATACATCTTATTTATCATAAAGCTGTTATTTTGAGGGTTTGGCTAAGCTTTGGCCCAACATTTATTAAGGATATTATGTTTTAAACCTTTGTTCATGTTACTTTATCAAAGGTGTTCAAATTTTATCAGTGATTCATTGTTTTCTCTCCTGACTTAAGACATTGAGGTTCTCAAAACACAATATTTTCCACAGACAAATAAGTTTGCCTCCCTGGAAAAAAGAGAACGGTTAGGTAAAAATGAGAAATGAATATAGTCAGATGAGTACTAGAGTGGGGACAGCAAATAGTAGGTGGCTTTCAAACCTAGCACTAGATTTTTCCATTCCGTACCAATTAGGGGTCTGTGAAGCTGTATGGAATAGAGCAGACTAAGAAGTGATCTTTAAAAAGATAAGGTAGCAAGAAAAATAATGAGGGACAATGGGTAGTAGTACTGTGTACAAAGGTTAGAGATTATCCAAGAAAGCAATTGGTTAGAGTTGTACACATGTACTGCCTCTGGTACCCTAAACTATTGGCAAATTCTAAGGACAGGGACGTTTTTATTTTGCCAATCCACACACTGCCCACTGCCATGCCTCACTAGATAAGCTTGTCAATGGAGTGACAAATGTGCTCCAGTTTCTGCAAAATAAACTGAAGCAAAGGACAATGGAAGACAATTTTGAGAAATGCTTTGTTTGAAATATTTCTTAAATCAGAAAGTACCAGATATTTAAAAATATGTACATACAGAATGATTATATTATAATTCAACGCAAAGGTTTAAAAATGTTTTTCTTTAAGAGATCAGAAAAGCATAGTTTGGGACCAGCCTTCTTTTCTATCCTGTCAAATTGCAATGTCTGCCATTGAACAGACACAATTGAACCTTTACAATAACACTTGAATTGCCACTTTGAATGTTCTTTACACCCCAAATTTTGTCTACATTGCAATTCTTCAAGGACCAATATCAATGCTGTCCCTTTCATTAAGCATTCTTTGAAAATTAAAGAAAGAAGCAACTGTTTTCTCTTTCTATCTCCTAGAGGGCTGTATTCCTCTTATGCCCACCAAACTCCTAAGATACATGAAGCCAGATGGCAGAAGGAAGAGAACCGACAGATAAAGAAAAAAGCAGACATGAGGCCAGTCAATGTGTCATATGAATAGCAGAACTGTAGGATGAAGATACATAAATTCCTGAACTGGATTCATTTTCAGCTTTTGGGCATGCACAATTAAAATAAATTGTTATCACTTAAGCTAGTCTGAGTAAGTCTCTGTTTCATGCAACTCGAGTGACCTGGTATGGTGCCTTATACTTTTATAATTATTGTCCCTCTCCTAAAACAGGCTAAAGCTCTGTGAAAGGTAGTGACTACCATAGATAGCACTTCCAGGGTGTCACACAGTCGGTACTCAACAAATGCTCATTGAAAGAATGAATGGAGAAAACTTGACAACTCACCTTCAAATCATATTGAATTTCAGGTCATTTTTAGTGAGGCAAGAACTGAACACAGGTAGTTCATAATAATATTTTACTAAACATTGCTTTTTCAAATGAATGGCTTGCCTGCCTTCCTCTTTACTGTTATAGATTTCTTTCTATTAGAGTTCTGCAAACGTGTTTATGACATATCTTTGCCAAAGGCTAACTTTAGCAGTAGCACCATGTATCAAAAAGGATGTGTCATATAAGCAAATTATATAATAGAAAGCCATGCATTTCTCCCATTATTTTAACAAGCATCTTTTTAGTTTAAAGGGTGGTGATCTGTATCAGATTCTTTCCTCAGAGGCTAAAAGTGTAAACTGTAGTTGAACTGATGTCACTGTTTTCTCTTACTCAGAATGAGAAGCACTTTGTCAACCTTATTTTCATATATATCTGGCGTGACTAGATACCTTCAAGGAAATTATTTTTCAAGAATGAATTTGAAGGATTAAAAGATTCACCAAAGACACATGAAATACATAACTATGAAGTATAGTCTCATTTTATGGATATCACCTCCTTATACTTACATAGTGTTTTATGGTTTGCAAAGCACTTTGAAATATATTATCTCGTTTGCTCCTTACAACAGGAGTCTGTGAGATAGACAAGGAAGGCATCATTCCATTTTGTATATAAAAAACCAGAGAAGTTAACTGACTTTACCAAGGTCATAGAGATAATAAGAAGTGAAAAGAAATCAGGAAAAGAACCCAAGTCTTTCAACTTCTAATCCAGTATTCTTTTGACTTTGAATCTACTTTTATTTCAACTCTTCTATTTATAACACTGTTTTTTCAGATGCCTGGCTATGATCAATTGATGGGTTATGAAATCAGATTTGACCAGCAATAAAAAATGAAAGAGAATAGAATATATCATATAGCATCACACTTAGTAAAGGTATGGATTTTTCCATGAGACTTTTGCTTCAGTTTTATATATTATAATGTAAAATATATTTCTATCTGTAGGAAATGGTGAGGAAAATAAATCAAAAGTCTCTGTTTATATCATGTCACATATTATAATCATTAAGTTGCTCAAAAGTAATTTATGATGGCAAAAGTTCACTTGTCATTGGTTTTAACATTAAAATAATTGTGGATAAAAATATATTTTTGGTAGCCCTTGAGTTGGGTATTAATTATGTGGGGGTATTTTCATTGCTTGACTCTTTAAGGGTTCTACTTGAGAGACTTGGTTGTGGCTCAATGGTAGAGTGCTTGCCTAGCATTTGTGAGGCACTGGGTTCGATCCTCAGCTCCACATAAAAAAATAAATAAATGAAATAAAGGTATTGTGTGCAACTACAATTAGAAAAATTTAAGAGTTCCACTTAAATATTATATTTTTAAAATTAGGCTTTCTATACAGTCATGATACTGGTTTTACTCCTGTTCTTTTTTTTTTAATATTTATTTATTTATTTTTAGTTTTCGGCAGACACAACATCTTTGTTTGTATGTGGTGCTGAGGATCGAACCCGGGCCGCACGCATGCCAGGCGAGCGTGCTACCGCTTGAGCCACATCCCCAGCCCTTTACTCCTGTTCTTTTGGGGAAAAAGTGCTAATTGTGCTTTATGAAAAATCATATTATAATTTCTTTACCTTATTTAAATCTATTCCAGGGAATATGGAAACCATTGACTGTATATGACACCCTCCTACTCACACATTTGATTCTTATCAAAATAAAGAAAAGATATCTGATATTTCTGAAATGTATTAATAGCTTATTTGATTATATGTATTATCAATGAATAATCAAAATGAATGAATATACAACTGTTTTCTTTTTTAATATTTATTTATTTATTTTAGTTGTAGTTGGACACAATACCTTTATTTGTTTTTATGTGGTACTGAGGATCAAACCCAGGGCCTCGCACTTGCTAGGCGAGCATGCTACCACTGAGCCACAACGCCAGCCCAACTGTTTTCTTAATAATAATGAAGGCAATGTATCTACATTGCTTACAAATATAGCACAAAGTCCTTAGGGCATGTAAGAACAGCAGTCTTATCTCCTGTTCCTTCACCATATATAGACCCTGGACTTCTTTGTCTCCACAATACTGTATATGCTGTCCTTGCTTGGATGCTACTGGTTCCCCCCATATTCACTGGAGCTGGGTTTCAAAGGCTTTTAGGAAATATTACCTCCTTTGATGCCTCTATCCATTCCTGTTTTTGTATTCTCACAGTTATCTATCAGAAACTTTACAATATTACTATAATTCTTTACTCATGTGTGTTTCTTCAGCTAGGCAGTGTGATGCTTGAGGGTGAGGTCTATTTATTATTCATCTTTGAGTCCCTGGTGCCTAGCATAATTCCTAGGTCATATTAGGACCCAATTCTTTGTTAAATATGGGAACAAATATTGTTTAGCATGAATATGCTAACTATACCAAAAAGACATAAAGCCATGTTATATGTGGTCAATAGATTTTTAGATTGATCTATCATCTATCTATCATCTATTCTTTTTCACAGTGAAGGCTTTATCATTCTTTTCTAAATATTAAAATATTAATTTGGGCATAGGAACTGTTTAAACCTATTATTCTACATCCATACAGTACAAAAGAGCTGGCTGATTTGCTTAAAGCCAACACCTGATCAAAATCAAATTACTAGCTGAACACTATGGTATATGCCTGTAATCCCAGCAACTCAGGAGACTGATGAAAGAGGATTGCAAGTTCAAACCCAGCCTCAGCAACTTAGTGAAGCTCTAAGCAACTTAGGGAGACCCTGTCTCTAAATAAAAAAAAATATATAAATGTGGCTGGGGATGTGGTTCAGTGGTTGAGTATCACTTGGTTCAATCTTCTCCCCAACAAAAGCAATCAAATTACTGATACAAAGCAGCTCAGGAGGCTGAGCTGGGAGGATCACAAGATCGAGATCAGCCTCAACAATTTAGTGAGGGCCTAAAGCAATTCAGTGAGACCCTGTCTCAAAACAAAGTACAAAAAAAGTTGGGGCTGTGGCTCACCCCTGGGTTAAATCTGAAGTACCCCTACAAAATTACTGATATGATTTTATATGGTTATGTGTATAAGCTAGACCAAGGCATGTTTATTTCCCACAGGCTGAAATAGTGACTTAGAGATATAACATAAATGTTAGAATTTTCTGTATATGTTTTAGTCATTATTGTATTATGAAAAAAAGAAAAACTAAAAGATAAGCAATTTTTTTATGGATAGTTGGGTCATTTAATATTTTCTGATATGGTGCCATTAAAATTTCATTTATATTCCTAAAGGGTTTTCTCCTCACTATTTCAGCTAATAGAGTTTGAAGTCCCAATGTGTCTATCACTCCTTTGAGGGATTTTTAAAATTGTTGTTCTGAAAACATAGCACTAACTTCCTCAACAGCTAAAACAGAGGAACCACAGCTGGAGAAGTGTGAACGTCAATTTACCCTTCATAGCACATAAAATTACACTCCATGAGTAGAGAAAGGCTATATTTAATTGACGGATATTTTAATACATAAATGTATTAGGACACCATCTGTTTGAGAGTTCTACTGTGGATATCTATGCTATAAAGCATTTTTCAAAAAAATATATGGCAGGGTAAGGAGAATCCTATGTGAGTTTGGGAGACAAATGTTTATTAAAAATTTTCCTGGCTTGAATTTTTCATACAGTTTTCCCACATATTATCATTGATTGTTTACATGTCTAACCTTCAGTTAAATAGTAAGCTTAGGATGGTTTCCAAATCTTACTCATTTCCAGATTCCCAAAGTGGTCAACATTTTGTTGGCACATTATCAGTGTTTAGCAAATGTTTATTGAGGAAATAAATGAATACACTATGAAACCCTTGCTTTTTAAATATTTCCCCTAGGATTCATTTGATGTTTTCTCTTGTGTTACTATGTCACAAAGATGAAAACTCCACAATTTTTTCTATGCCTATTGAAACACATGTCAATAATCATAGAGAAAGAAGTTGGATTATTCATAGTTCACAAGATAATCTTTCATAGCAATCTGGTACTTTGGTCTCCATGTACAAAACATATGAACCAATGGTGAAAATGCAGCAAAAATATTGGAATTTGTATCTCCAAAATCAAACTGCAAAATAGTAAGACATATCTGGGTGATTAATCCATTCACATATTCAGTGTTACACATTCAGGGCCTCAAGAGTCTAAATTGTTGGCTAACTGTTTTCAGGTTACTTGTGGAATCAAAATTTGTTTTCCTATCTTTTCATTTATATTCACCTTAGAACAACATCTTATATACCTTAAATATACACAATAAAATTTGTTTTATAGAATTGTCAGTGTGACTGAGGATTCACTATGGTTTTCTATTTTAAGATGTTAGCAGATCATATTGTATATTTTTCTTACTTCTTTTTTTATAAAACCTTATCTTCTGGGTTATTGAAATGCTTTTAACTAACTTTTTTGGATAATAATAGAAGTCATACCTATCTGATGTGAAATAAAACAGTTATTATAACAAATAAAAGTAACTATGCAGGGAAACATACTTTGTCATCTGATTCTAACCAACAAAATATTTTTAATGAGTGCACATCTATTAAAAGAATCCTCAAGATGCTGTAATTATTATTCATTTTCTAGAATTGTTTCACCATGAAGCTTTATGCTTCTATGGGGACTTTAATGTTTATGTTTTGTGACGGCTGCATTGACTATTAAAAAGCAATTTGGCTGACATTTTAGGTCTTTTGTTGCCAGTTTTAATTGGATTGTTCATCAAGCATCAACTCCCCCGTTAACTGCAAAAATTTCAGGCCAACGTCAGTTTACAGTAATGATTGTTTAATGATTTTATCCTGTCAGTATGCAAGCTTCGTATGGATATATGCATGATTAGTTTCATATCAAGACCTGTAATTAAATAATTGAAGCCTAAACAGAATGGATATCAAACATGAGCACATATTTAATAAAGACTCAGAAGCTTATCAAAATACTGATTAGCAATTAAAAGTCAATGTTTTGAGTTCATCTGGTGTTAGTACATTTATGATACTTTAGCAAATATTTGTATAAAGTTTTTGCCTAAGGTTAAATGACAGAAATTCTTTTTTAGCATGGCAGTAAAATTGGGTTTTCGAAGGGTAATTTATATCTAATGTGTACCTATCTGCCTGAGTGAGAAAATTCATTTTAACTACCATTTATTTTGGGGGAAAATTATCTAAAACAGAATAAGCCTGGAGTAACAATAAATATTCTTATCAGTCACACATGATTCTAGTCCTCAGGAAGTTGCCTATATACATCATACCATGCTGTTTCCATGTCACAGGATGTTAGAGCTATGAGGGACCTTGGAAACCATTTATTCTAACTTCCTTATTTTACAAATACATAAGTCCAGATGGGTTAAATGACTTACCTAAAGTCATACAGCTAATTAGTGCCAGAGCCAAAAGAAAGATTCAGGTCCAACATTTAAAATTATGTATTCCTGGCAGGGAGAATTATCAGCTGAAGTCCTTGTATATTGGTTAATTCCTTTTCTCCTCATTTCATTAAATTACTGTTTCTCCAAACTATAACAAACAAAGATACTTAGAAAGGTATATACTGAGCAGCTTCACTTTCTCCTTTTTCCCCATCCATCCATTTCTTCCTTATCTCCCTGTAAGTAACCATTTTACTAGTTTTTTTCATCTTTCTAATAAGTGTTAAGATATCTCCATATCAGTGTACAGAAATCTTTTTTTTTCCTATAAACTGCATCATATTCCCTTGCATGGATACTACAGTTTATTCAATGTGTTGGCAAATTATTAATAAATATTTGAAAATGTTTTAGACACTAAAATACATTTCACCCTTCATATATAAGAAATACTTATTTGCATAACAAAAATTTTGAACATATGGATATCAAAGTGAAGACTAAAGTCCAGTGCACTGTGCACAGCACTGAGGAACAATTAGAAAAACTGTTACTTTCTCTTTGAATTAAAGTTCTACCTCTAAAGCTCATTGAATAAGAAAGATGGTTTCCAGATTTTACTGTCCTGGGTAGGTGTAACTATGTGTTATTATTTAAAATGTTTACAATTGAAGCACATAGAACTTTTTACTTTTATGCAATATCCAGTAAGCACAACATTTCAGAATCTTTCCATCTTCAGTCCAATAGATCATACTACTTGCTTTCTATTCACGGTAACTCATATATATCTCCTGCATTTTAAAATAGTTTCATTTCACATTAGAATGGAAGACCTGCCTACGCTGCTGTAGTATAGTGAAAGGCATTAGGGAGATAGACCAATTAAGGTAGAAGCAAATTTTTTATTAAGTGACAGATCCCAGATTCTCATTTCATGAAACATGTACTTTTGCCACATGCCAAGTTCCCATTAACTTCAGGAAGGAATTATGCGCAGAAGAAATATGTAGGCTGAAGAAGGCAGGATAAATTAGTCCAGAGCAATCCTTAAAAGTCAGTTTAGAATGAAGCAAATGTTTTAAATTATGTGTAGTCATGTTGTTTGAATTGAATATTATTCACTCACCCCTGTCTGACCACATCTTCAAAATGAGTGGGGCAAAGAATTGCTTAAAATAGAAGAAAAAAAAAAAAAAAACATGAACAGCTCAATTTGGAATTATAAGTAAAGATGGAATTCAAAGGTGTGAGTCATGGAAATTAACATTTCTTCAAGAAAACAGCTTAAAAAACTGTTTTCCTTCAGCATATAAAATATTTGCATTTAAGAAAATAGGTAGAAAAAAAATTTTAAACTCTTAATTCAAACTAATTTAGAAAGGCAGGTTTTATAAATAGTTAGATCCAAGTGAAATTGAAAATCAAGTATGTCATAGCTATGTTTAAGCAAATTGCATGAATGTTACTATTACCAATGTCCTATAAAGGCTCACTGTTTTAAAGAAAAACAATAAATATTACAATTGCATTCTTATTATTGCTTTCAAAGTGTTTCATATAATTTGTTCCATTAAGGAAATAAAACAAATCTTCTTTATTCTTAATAGTACCCTTTCCATGGGATGGTACAGATTAAGTTCAGCTTAGCCCTGTCAAAATGATAGTAAGTTTTAAAATTATGACACTATGATATATTAAATTCACTAAAAACTTACCCCTAAATGGCATATAAAAGGTGTTAACATTTTAAAAAGTCAATCTCTAACTTACAATAGATACTTAGTACATAATAATTTGAAGTTACCTTAATAAGAATTCTAAAACAATATTACAACAAACCATAAATTAGATTTTCATTAAAAAGTTGATGTCAGAAGGGCTAATATGTCTTTCTTTGTAAATTGTATCAAAAAATTAAACTTTTTAAATGTTCATCGATTGTACTGACCTGAGATTGCATGACATTTGCCACTAGATGGGACCTTGCATCTGTGATAATAATCTAGAAGCTGACTTCTTTTCATTCAGCTTTTATAGGACTCAGTAACACAAACCTTCTTAAGAAAACTAAGTCTTTATGGACAAAATAAAACTTTACAACTTACACAACTAGCCAGCTGGGTCACTGTAGGATTATTTCCTCACTGTTTCTTAGTAGATGATAGAAAACAGATAACATTTAGAGCAATTTCCTTGAAACAAACAATGACCTACACTAAAAAAGGAGCCATATTCCTTTCTAGTACTCTCTCTAAACAGGACCTCTGCTCTTACTTCAGTGACACAATAGTAAGCTTGGTCAAAACATTTTCTAGCATCCCTCTGTCTAGCATGTCCATGACCTTTTTTAGTTGCCCTTGAAGCACTGCAGTTTTCTCTGAAACTGGATGTATCACGACTTTTTTCTAACATCATGATTTCTTATGCTATAAAGAGAAGGTTTTGCTGGTGGCAATCAAACTTTTCTATTTGGAAAGCAAACTACAGGGCAGCAGTAGAGAAAAGGAATTAGGAATGAAGTTTCTGGCCATATGATGGTCTAGAAAACCTAAACATTTGCACACTATAAAACCCATAGAAATTCTGGATAAACATAACATGCATCCTTTTAAGGGGAGAATGGAGCTCAAAAGACGTGGGGGGAAAATAAAACCCAAGAGCTAAATCCAAGGTGGGAACAATAGTGGTATGCCCAAGAGTTTGTGCTGTAGCTCTTGTGCTAGTAGGTTATCTAAGGACATGGGTTAAAAGCTAAGGTCAGAGAGTTGGGAGAGGAGTTCTAGGGTCTTCAAAGGGCAGGGAGTTGCAAATGAGTTCTCATATGTTGTTATATACATCTATATGTATATAAACTCTTGGAATGCTACACTTAAAAAAAAAGGGGGTATATTTGAAGACATCTTCCCACTTGCACAGGGTGACAACAAAGCAACTTGTCTTTCCTAGACTGAGCTCTAGATGAAAAGAATAAAAATATTTCTGTAAAATGTATAATCATGGGACTATACTAAGCATGGATTTAGAGTGTATGATCTAGAAACTACTAACAAGAGAAATTAATATAAAAGTATCTGGAGTCCTGGTAGAGGGAAATGCAAATGAGAACACAATCCAGTTAAAAATTATATGAGGAAACTGAACTCAGAAGGAAAGCATGAGTTGCAAGAAGGAATGGTGAGTAAAATAATTGGCGAACACATAGGTACATCTAAACAAGTACTGAATGTGAAAAATATTATAATAAATAATTTCAGCATGTTAAGAAAAAGTAGAACAAGGATACTGGATAATCTTTACATATAAGTGAAAGGGGATGATCAAGATTAAAGCATTCTAAGCTCCACCTATTGTTCCTAGAAATGGTAAGATAATGATTAATTTTAAGTTTTAAGTAGGGATGATGAAAAATCAAAGGTATCTGCTAAAGTAATACAAGTAACAAAACTTTTCGGTGAATGTTCACTGAAAAGCATACCAAAGATGCTTTTTCTGTCTATGCATAGTCCTTAGCTTTAAACTGTTTTTTTAAAGTTTAAGAGTAATTATTAACTTTTTTCAGTATGTCATCAATAATTTCATAATAGAAAAATAAAGGTCAAAAGAAGTCGAAGATAGGAAAAGTGAATAAGAAATGTGTCAGGACATGTTGGAAGTTAGATGGCTGAGCATAAAAATACTCCTTCTCTTTGAGTAACCTTTCTGATCTACTTTCAGTAATATTCTGCTATTTTAAAGTATATAGCTTTTTTCCATAGAAGAGACAGTCATAGACAGGGAGACGAATCCAATTAAGTAGAATTTTATTCCAAGCTAGTAAAACTTCCTTAAAGATTCCTCCACCCGAGCTTCATCAGCACCTTCAGGTTTTTTTATTTTTCATATCTTGGGCTTCTACTTAAAATATTTTTTAAATAAAGGGTTCATCAAATGGAATCTAAAGACACTTCAGCTTAAGAATCAAGAGGATCTCTTTATATTTCCAATACATTTTAAGCCATAAAAAATGAAACAAAGTGTTTCATCTGTCTATGAGTACATAATTCCTCCTTTATCATGTCTTCCTGACAATGAGCTCTAGTCTAATGAAACCCACATTCTGCTTATTGACTCAAAGTCTGTCATGATATCTTCCTCTGTGGGATGGCCTGAGATCTGTGTTGGCATTTTTTGTTTGTTTTTTCCCTTTATCAGGTATTCAGGGATTCTGTTAAAAAGTTGGTGCTTGCTAGGTTTGGTGGTACACATTTGCAATCCCAGCAACTTGGGAGGCTGAGACAGGAGGATCTCAAGTTCCAAGCCAGCCTTAGCAACTTAGTGAGGCCCTGAGCAACTTAGCCAGACCCTGTCTCAAAATTAAATAAATAAAATTTATTTTATTTATAAATAAATAATTTATAAATAAAATAAATTTTATTTATTTAATAAATAAATAGTGCCCCCCCCACAAAAGAGTTGATGCTCATCTAACCATTGGCCTTTCTAACTTCAAATATATTTTAAAATCATCATACATGCTTTATTTCCCTGAATATAAGGGGAAAAAGCCTAAATTCATTATGCTTCTCTAAATTTTATTTAGTTCCATTTTCTATATCTTGAGGTGTGGTGACTGAGAGTTTGGTTGCATTAGAGTTATATAAAATGGAGGAAAATATTCTATTTAATTTCTAATATTTCCAGATAATACTTAACATTTAGAGTAAAGTGTGGGATAGCCTTTCTTATATTTATGATTTTGCTCATATAAACATATATAGTGTTTTATTTGTCATAGGAAATAATTGTATAATACATAAGTCAGCAAACATTTTTTTGTGAAAGGCTGAATAGTATATATTTTAGGCTTTGAAGGTCATATGGTCACTGTCCCAAGTATTTCACTCTACTGGTATAATAGCAAAGCAGTCATAGACAGTAGGTGAATGAACGAGTATGGCTGTGTTCCAATAAAACATCATTTACAAAAACAGGCAATAGGCCAGATTTGGTCCATGGGTCACAGTTAGCTGACCTCTGGTTGTATTGGCTTGGTTTCCATTACCCAGTGGATTAATTTCACAAAACAGAGTTTAATACCAGTATTACTTAATCGGCCTCTTAAATCACAAACTACATTTGTTTCAATGAATGGAACTTTTGTTAAAAATTTGGTTTTGAGGACTGAAATAAAAGAATGTTGCCTTGGCTTTTCAATATTCTAAAGGTACTTCAGCTTCAGAGTCAAGGGGATTCATTTATATTTCCAATATATTCTTAAGCCATAAAAAAGCTAAAAGAAGGAGTTTCATCTGTCAATGTGAGTAAATCATATTCAATTCAATCATCTTGAGGAAGATTATTTACAAATTTTACATTTAAATTCATAGATAGTGCCTAATCTACTTATAATTTTGTTGACAGCTGTATTTCTGCTATTTTGTCTACCTACAGAAAAGCCCTTGAAATTCAAGAATCTCTGTGGTTTACTGCTCTAGTTAAACTCAATTTCAAAAGCATCTGTATAAAATTTTAAGAAACCATTATATTTTTTAATTAGCTGCCATTTATTATTACCCAAACAACTCATCTTCATTAAAAAATATGGGTAGTGGCAGGGTCATGGCATAATGAATGCAGACTGCACACTACATAAGAGTGCTCCATCCTAGAACATGCCATTCACACTGAAAATCGACAAATTTATTAAAACAGTTCTCTGGAAGATGGCTAGACACAGTATTATTCAAACAACCAATATTTTGCAGTGATTTTCTGATGGAATACAGTGAAGTGTTTGGAAGAAAGGGCATTGTTCAATAATTTTGGGCACAGGTTATAGCTCACCTCTTTAGGAAGACTGTAGGAAATTTAAAATATCATGAAAAGTTTATAGTTCTTCTCTATTCTAAGAACAACTATTTCCCATATATTTCTTTCTGAGATGGTAGGTCAGAAGGCATGGTACACAATTTTCTCATAAGTCTCTATTGCAATGCTTTTTACCCTACTTACCATAAAAGAAATATTTAGGTCATATAGAGATTTACCTTTAACTATAAAATATTTGCTTAATCATGTGTTAATTTTCCCTAATACTTTTAAATGTGTGCCCACTGGGGGAATGGTTTTCAAATTGAGTTTCAAGAACATGTCTTAGGGACTAAGATGGGGGCTAGAGTTACAGTCCCTAACATTCCTGGAAGCTAGACATTATGATGCAAAGGAGAATTTTTTAAAACTGTTATAGTAGTCCCCCCATCTTTGTTTTCGCTTTCCATGTTTTTAGCTAATCATGGTCAACTGAGGTTTGAAAACATAAAAGAGAAATATTCAGAAATAGATAACTCCTCAGTTTTAAATTGTGTGCCATTCTGAGTAGTATGAGAAAATCTCATGCCATCCTGCCCCAGACATTCATCCTTTCTTTGTCCAGCATATCTGCACTGTGGATGCTACCTGCCCATTAGTCATTTAGTAGCTGTCTTAGTTATCAGGTCAGCTGTTACGGTGATGTTATATGTTCAGGTAGCACTTATTTTATTTAGTAATGGCCCCAAAGTACAAGAATACTGATGCAGGAAATTTTATTACAACATATTATTATAATTCTTCTATTTTTATTTGTTATTGTTCTTTATCTCTTACTGTGCTTAATTTATAAATTAAACTTTATTGTAAGAATGTATATATAGAAAAAAATAGACTATAGGGTTCAGTACTGTCTACAGTTTCAGAAGTCCCCTGGGGATCTTGGAAGATATTCTCTATGGATAAGGCAGGGGGGTAGTGTATATACAAAGGGTAGTTCCAAATGTACTTGTTCTCCCAAAAGTATGACTTTAATTGAAAGATGCTAACAACAACATTGGTGACAAGAGTTTTCATTCTTTAAATACCTTGTTAATTCCCACAATATTATTAGTGACTCTCACTAATAATCTGTAAGGAGGTAGTTGATACTATTCCTATTTTAGAGATGAAAAATTCAAGGCTCAGAGAGTTCAGTAAGTTGTTTAAGGCCACACTGTTTGGAAGTAGCAAATCTGGGAAGTGAATTTAAATCAGTCTGACCTCAAATATCTACCCTCCCCTATTTTTATTTTGATGTAAGGCATTTATTAGCAGGAAACCACAAAAGAGTTTCTAGATATTCCTAGTTTTAAAAGCATATCATTCTGCTCCATGTAGATTAGAGACTGAGCTCAAGCAAAATTAGACCAAAAGGTCTAAATTATAATAGATATTTATTTTATGCATAAACACACAAATGAGGATAGACACAAAAATGCCAATGAAATAGAATTGTATTTTTCAAACTCCTTGCCCAAGTATTCATTTCTTAACTTATTATCTTGTTCTGAAATATTTCAGGTTAAAATTACTACCCTTCAAGGACCAAAGTGTACTCATACACTTCAAACTGTAAATTTCACTAAGAAAATATGGTTGTTAGCTTTTAAGAAATATAGTTCTGCTACAGTAAGAAAAATTCAAACCTTTGGTGATTCACATCACATAAAACTTTATTTGTTGCCTCAATCTGATTTTGAATTCAAGATGGTTGTTTGGTGACACTATTATTTCAGTTAGGCATTTCACTTTGTACAGAAATTGGGACTTAGATGGTTTATATCAGTGATGGTTTGCAACTGTGATTTAAAGCAACCACATACATCTGCAAATGACTGTGTAGCCTTAGGGGAATGCAAAGTGAGGTCACCAGCAGGGACAAGCAGAGCCTTCAGCCACTGATGGAAAAATCATTATTTCACCACCTCTGTTAATTAGGTAGGTGTCTGAAGTCGGAGACAAGTAAACTAGACATACTAGCAAGGACTATGGGGAAGGCATACAAGAATAGAATTCAATATTTTCTGAGCATTTGCAAAGGGCCAAGAATAATACATGGAAGTGCAGATATGAACATGACCTGGTCCTTTCCCTCTTTACTTGTCTCCGCATTGGAAAGAATGGTACCTGTTAAATTTTATCATAGTAGCTTGTTTGCCTCCATGTTAGCCATACTGGACCATATTATTTCTTTCCAGTAAATCCCTCAAAAGCAAAGGCTGTGTTTATTTGTCTCATTAAACCACCAATATTTCACTGAACAAATATTATTTTAACTTTTGTATCAAAAAGACAGTACAATTATCTCATATACTACATGCTTAACATATTTGTCAAATGAAGAATGAAATCCAAACTTCAAACCTATGTGCAAATGATTCCATGCACTCCTGATCACAACTCTCCCCCCCAAATCTTAGCTACTTTGGATTTAGTTTGTGTTGAATTAATTTGTATTATATATATTTATATATATAAAATTTCTCAAGTTGCCCTTTATATATATTCTCCCTCCAAAGGCAGATTAAAAATTTCCTTAAAGAAAAGGGAAATTTCAAGTATTTCTTCTCTATTTTCCCATGGTTATTTTTCTTTCTTTTCTTTTCATTCTTTCTCCTTCCCTCATTCCCTTCCATGTGTGTGTACAAACATGCTAGGATTGGAACCCAGAATCTCACACATGCTAGGCAAGCACTCTACCACTATGCAACACCCCTGGCCCTCCTACAGTTCTTTTAAAGTATTTCTATAAGATATATATATATAACAGTTGTAGTTGGACACAATACCTTTATTTTATTTATTTATTTTTATGTGGTGCTGAGGATCAAACCCAGGGCCTCACACATGCCAGGCAAACACTTTTCCACTGAGCTACAACCCCAGCCCCTCTTATGTTTCTTAATAATGGGCTCTGATCTATCAAATACTCAATAGTTATGAATCTAAGAAAGCAACCATTAACCTTGGGATAAGTGTTGTAAGCATTAAATAGAGAAAAAAACATTAGTCTATATTATCAGTCTGTTGTTCAAGTCAACAACTTCCCTACCCCCAAATTCTCGGTCACCAAATCCTATTTCTGAACTGTATCTCTGTCTTACCCACTAAATGCCTTAAACATTGTCTTTGGCACCTCATTATCTCTCACTTAAACTATTAAAATATCTTGACTGCTATTTTGCCCTTTAATATCTCCCCA
Organism: Marmota flaviventris; assembly: GCF_047511675.1. Lineage (NCBI taxonomy): Eukaryota > Metazoa > Chordata > Mammalia > Rodentia > Sciuridae > Marmota > Marmota flaviventris. Next base: position 107,605,828 of record NC_092518.1, read on the forward strand.
TTCGTTCCATCATCAACACTGCAATCAAAATGTGCTTTCTAAAAGCTAAATCTTAACTATGAATGTCAAAGACTATGCTGCTGTTTATTAAACCCTTTCCCACTTTTTTTTCAAGGAACACAGACCATATTTGCCAGCCTTTTCTGCATATAGGTGTAGACAAATGATGAGTCTAGAAAGTAAGTGTTGAGTACCATCTTCCAGATCTGGCTCATAAAAACCTTTCATTCATGATCATCTTTGTTCTTCTTCCTTTCTCTAGTTTGATGTAGACAAACATGGGAACTTTTCAAGCCACGTGCTGAAGACAGTGGTGGTAGAAGGATGAAAAAAAAACTTGGGCCCTGAGTCAAACCTGGGAGAACTGCCTACTTATCAGGAAACTCATGTGGCATTTAGGTGAGTGAAAAATCAACTAGTATATTTGAACCACTGTACACTTTTAGGCTTATTTATAATAGAAACTAGCATTGTCCTAACTAATACACCATGTTATTTCTCTAGTTAAAATCCCTTATCATTGACCATTATATTCTAAGCAAATTACTTAGAATGACACATATAAGAACCTTCATGATCTATATGTGACTCACTCTATAGTCTTATTCTACATTCAATCCTTGACTCACCCTTTCACATAACCATATAAATCATACCCTACACTTCAACTACAATGCATTATTTGTCATTACCAGAAAAATATACTTTCATGTCTACATCTATGCTGTTTTTTCATCCTACAATTTATTCTATATCTTCTGTCTCATGCCTAAATTCTTTTAACATACGTGAAACACAAAGAGGAATGAAAGGAAGGAAGGGGGATGGGAATGGGAAGACAGTAGAAGGAACTGGACATAACTTTCCTATGTTTATATATGAATATATAACCAGTGAAACTCCACAACATGTTCAACCACAAGAATGGGATTCTAATTAGAATAAGTTATACTCCATGTATGTATAATATGTCAGAATACACTCTACCATCATGTATAAAAAATAACAAAATTTTAAAAAACCCAAACACATATAACAATTCATATCATCTCTACTACATTTTCTTGATCCACTTTGTCAAAATGAATTGTCCTCCCATTGACACTCTCATAACATGTTTTTAAAATCTATGTCACAGCATTAATTATAATTCTAATTAAAAATATAGTTTAGCTGTTTGTATGTCTATTGTAAAACTAGATTTTCATCATCTGAAAGACAGGGATTTCATCTCATTCAACCTTATGATCCCCCCCAAAAGTAGCCCACACTTTTATACATAGAAAACATAAAAAATATAATGTTGATATTACTTATTTAACAATTTAGCCTAAGGTATTTTTCCTATATATTATTTCATTTTTAGCCTCCTAATGTTTATATACATTGAAATGACTTAATTTAAATAAGGACAAACAGTAATTGTTCCGACACTAGGAATAGGCACGTTTTACCAATTAAGGGAGAAGAAAAAGAAAATTAGGTAAAACTACCTTATTCATTCTCAAAACTTCATTCATAAAAATGACCATGGTGGGGGGGTGGCTGGGGATGTGGCTTAGTGGTAGAGTGCTTACCTAGCATGTGTGAGGTGCTGGGTTCGATCCTCAGCACCACATATAAATAAATAAAATAAAGGTATTGTGTCCATCTACAACTAAACAATATATTTTAAAAATGACTGCAACTTTCTCTTTGGAAGTACCCCATTTGTAAGTATGTGTATGTGTGTATGAGAGTTGTAGTAATAGTAACTGATTTATATTAGCTAATTCCAGATTTAAGATGACTTGGAAAGATACCTGTGATATGTTGTGAGTATGAAAAAAGCATATTGCAGAAAGATGTTATACAGATAAATCTCATGTGTGCAAGAAATATTGGGCAAAATATGTGACTGTCTCAAGGGGTAGAATGGTGAGAAAGGTAGAACTTCCAAATGTATTTTACATAATTCTATGCTATTTTGTTTCATGAGATAGTTATTATATATAAATTGCTTAGAACAGGCCTAGCATATGTGAAGCATTATTTACATATTAACAATTTTTATTATATTGGAGTGAGCATGTATTATATTAATTACTTTAAAAATCTTATAAGAGCAGTAGGAAATGTCCAATAAATGATTAAAAGGGTTTAGTTGAGTAAGTTTCCACTGTGACCTACCCTTCTACAGATAATAACTACTAGACACATTTCCATAAAAAAAAATCAATGACATGCAGGCCCTGGAGAATGAACAAAAGAAGCAGATTCTGTTGGGGAATCAACACTTGGAAAAAGGAAAGGCAAAGGTGAGTTTCTAGTTTTCATATCTGTTTTTATCTTAACCTAAGGATGGAAAACAATCAAAGCTGTATAAGGTGGCAAATAAGTATATACAGCTTAAAGAACCAGGGCACAGACTTTAAGCAATTTCAGTCTACCTAAAGACAAAGTTATATCCCTAAAAGAATATAAAGAGAGAGGATGTAACCCACGTTCTGTGTATGAACTCTGCCCAAATCTCTGGTTTACCTGAAAACCATGTAGTTGGGGGGCAGACTCCAACCGAGAATGAAGAAATGAACTGAGATTTGAGTTGAAACTCAAGAGATGGAGTCTGCCATTTGAGTCAAAAACTTTAATCACCTTCCAAACCAAAAATAAAAATCAAAACTTTTTAGAATAATATAATAGAATCCAGAATTTCCACAAAATATTACAATGCCCAAGATATAACCCAAAATTATTTCACATGATAAAAGAAAAATGTGACTGATTCCCAAGATAAAATGATTATCTGTACAGACTAATCCTAAAATAATTCAGATATTAAAATTAGAAGACCAGGATTTTAACTATTAACTATTCTCATAGATATGAAGGAAAATAACTATTCTCATAGATATGAAGGAAAATATACTCATAAAATATGGAAAAATCTTACTAGAGAAAGAAAAAAAACATTTAAAAAAGTGGAAATTCTAAATTGAAAATCACAGTATTTGAAATGAAAAGTGAATAAATCCAAGCCACGAATATGTCCATTCTCAATTTTCATTACCTTCTTCATATATGGTACCCAACTAAGGGGTATTCACTAAGTTCACCCTCCTGCTTCTCTGAAAATTGCCCACCACCCACAGAGATAAAGCTTCTCTACCAGGTTTGTGATTATTCCTCTAATAATCTGAGACCAAATATTCTGTCAGTAGGTCCCTGATCTAAATTTGCTAATAAGATGATCTTTCCTGAGACTACAGAAGTGCAACAGAACCTTAGACTCAGGTTTTAAAAATTAGATGTCGTGTATATTCAAGATCAAAGGTGTGGCACTTTCTGGGAATGTACAGAGGGAAGCTGACAGATCATGTCTAAAAAGAGAAATAAACAAATGTGCAAAGAAAATTACACAGATAAATTGAGACTTTGGGAGCTACTAAGATTTTTTCCAATTCCTGGTTCCAGTCCCTTCTTAGGCCCTATACTGATTTCTGTGCTTGAGTTCTAAGATAATTCCATAATCTTGTAGCAAATTCAGCTCCCCACAGTTTTGTTTTATATTTCTGTAGCTTACCATGAAGGGTCTTGATTATATGACAATGTACATTTTTATCCATTGGCTATTCACCTACTTAGGAAGAGTTGGATAAGGCAGTGGCTCAAGGGTGAATATTAGAAGTAGAATGGACATGAAAATAGAACATCCTTACAAATTCAAAAGTAAAGGTTGCTAATTGAGAATAAAATTGGGGGAAAATGTAATAAGTGAGATCAGTTATCTCCTACACAACAACCTGAAAATGAGCGACTAAGTATTTTAGGGACAGCCAGAAGTGATCAAATTGATACTTTTAATAGTTACATTAGTTTGTCTGAAGAAGTGTGCTATCAGAAACATGGAACATGGGTAAAGGGGAATCAAAGAAAGACTCTATTATTGTTACTCTTTTCCATTTTGTCTAGTTAAAGGGGTCCTCTGATTCAGGAATCTGAGCATATCTGGTGTTGGGTCAGGCATACCCCATACTGGGATATTCAAAATTTGCTCTTCTAACCAACTCTCTCATATCCATCCTTGGCAAGGAACCTACTGGTTCTATTCGATTTCCCATGTAGATTCCCAACAGGAAATAAATACAGTGGCAACAATAGCTTGATCTGCTTGAAAGTTATACACTTGATCCTTGAACAATACTAGGTTTAGGTGCACAGATTCCCCCCCAACACACATACACACATACACACACACACAGAGTGGCATATCTGTCTATAATTTTGACCCCAAAGTTTTTGATATTTTTATTAGTGCATTATAGTTATATATAACATTGTGGTTCATTTGGATATAATCATACATAGACTGTTGTTGACCAGAAGCCATATTGATAAAATAAACAATTGAATCATATTTTATATGGGCTATGTATTATATACAGTGAAAAATATATGAGAACTACAAGAGATCACTTTTCATTATGATACACAATTTACTAGGGAGATGAACTGCTCATGCAGAGATGTTTAAAGTCATACTGTGTTTTAAGCAGATACTCCCAGCATTTGAGCTCAAGGCAAAGCAATAGGAGGTGGTTATGGAATTATTAAAATAGAACATGTACTGCAGTTATATGCAGTTATGATTTAAGACTGAATCTTTACATTCATTTATATTACTGTATGAATAGTGCCATGTATGGTCTGTAAGGATTTGTGTATCTTTTAATATAATTTAACTTTTATAATAGATTTGCATATATTTTATGGCAGTAAATGATAAAATAAGCTATTATTTATGTGTATTTTTCTAGATTCATGACATACTAACTTTTTCTTAATGTTTTGATATTTCTAGGTTTTGTGGTTCATCTGCAAATTTTTTTTCAAATTGTTATAAGTCTCCAAAAAACAAGCAAACAAAAAAATCTGAGTATGAGTATGCAATTCAAACTCATGTTGTTCCAGGGTCAACTGTGTTTCATATTATAAATCAATCAGTTGAACTACAGATTTAATATCTGTCTCTTATGAGTTTGGTTAAGATAAGGCAGATCCCTGGTGGTCAAATAACTCTAGATGATATAGCAAAACAGAATGGACTACCAAATAGTGGAACAGGACAGTATTTCCCCCAAGAGACCCCAATTTACCAGCCCAGTCTTCTAGACTGGGCTGTTTTGTCATTTTCTATAATGAATATCTAATATGGTAAAATTTCAAATTATTTGCAAATATTGTAGTTTGTACAAGTGTGTTTACTTTGGTTTTGAATAGTCTGTGAATATTTGTAACATCTCATAATAGTTTCATATGGTAAATACATATGTCTCAAGTAGTAACTTCATAGGGCTAATTTATTTTATTATGTGTAACAGGTTAATGTTACTCTTGGATAAAAAAAATCTACACATATACGAATTTACTGGAGCATTTCCAAGTAAAGATGAAAACTGCACATTGTAAGAATGTAAAATATGAAGTGTAATATATATTCACTATGATATTTTTTTCCAGAAGCAGGAAGAAAAAGATGCTCTATATTCTCTACCATAACCTTGTTTCAAAGTGGGAAGCAGTCAATATTTGTACATGAAGACAAATGAATAAATGGTTATTTGCTTCTGCCATTGAGTTTTCAGATAGATCTCTTCCATTTCTAACTATATAATCTGCTAAATGTATATACATAATCAGCATCCTGTTGAATTATATTTTAACTACATGATTTAAAATGAACTTTAGTAATTCCTTCTATAAAACAAAGAGTCTCTTTTTTTGATATATATTGCCCCCTTATAATTAATTCCTACTGATGCCAATATAGGTTTGTGTCATGAAGAGAACTATTTGTTCAACTTCAAAGGATTTATTGGACTATTATTCAACATGTAACTTTTCTCAAAAATTCATGAAATTCTTTAGTGAACAGTATGCACAAATTTAACATCTCTATAAATCAACTATATCCAAGTGAAAGGTCTTAACAGGAGTGTGTGTGTGTGTGTGTGTGTGTGTATTACAAAGTGAAACTGGAAAACCAGTGGGGGCTTGCTGTTTCTGTGGCTGAGTTTTAACATAAAATACAAAATTATCATGGCTCAACTACTGGTTAGTTTTTCATTTAAGCCAATGTTTATATGAGAAGGAAAGTTATTTCAGAAAGCTTACCTTTTCTCTTCTTATCCATGACAAGGCAAAAGTACATACAAGAGGAAGTGAGGGGAAAGGGAAAAATAATACAAGGGGGACAAATGAATGTCAGTAGAGGGGGCAGAGAGAGAAGAGGGGAGGGGAGGGGAGGGGAGGGGGGATAGTAGAGGATAGGAAAGGCAGCAGAACACAACAGACACTAGTATGGCAATATGTAAATCAATGGATGTGTAACTGATGTGATTCTGCAATCTGTATATGGGGTAAAAATGGGAGCTCATAACCCACTTGAATCAAAGTGTGAAATATGATATATCAAGAACTATGTAATGTTTTGAACAACCAACAATAAAAAATTTAAAAAAAAAGACAAAGCAAAGGATTGAGGATGACCTAACAACTCAATGAAAACAAGTGATAGACTTCCCTCTGTTCATTCTTTCTTTCTTTCTTTCTTTCTTTCTTTCTAGTTGTAGTTGGAAACAATATATTTATTTATTTTTATGGGGTGCTGAGGATTGAACCCAGTACCTCACATGTGCAAGGCAGGTGCTCTACCACTGAGCTACAGCCCCAGCCCCTTACCTCTATTCTTTTAAAAATAATGTAACCAACATGAAAATGATACCAAAATGTCATTTCAAAAGGAGCATATAGTGGGCTAGGGATGTGGCTCAAGCGGTAGCGTGCTCGCCTGGCATGCGTGCAGTCTGAGTTCGATCCTCAGCACCACATACAAAGATGTTTGTGTCCGCCAAAAACTAAAAAATAAATATTCAAAAAATTCTCTCTCTCTCTCTCTCTAAAAAAAGGAGCATATAGTTCTGTAATCATAGGACTTGTATATATAGGAATCTCTCAGTATTACTGAAAACAATAGTAATTTCATTCAATAATATGTTCTGGCATTTAAATAAAACTGATATTGCCCACCCATCACAACTCTCAAAATATTGTGCAGAATTTCATTACAGAGCTAACTGGTAACATTTCTCTATATAATAAAGCAGATATATATTAGTTAGAACTGATCTGAGATCATCAGTTATGGTATTGATTAGGCATTGAAGTTAATATTCTGTGAAAATATATGGGAACTGTATTCACACTATTAATATATCTCTACAAATATTTTGGGCATGCTTTCATAGTATGAAATGGATTTAGTTAAAGGACTTCACAAACTTTTGGAAAAATTTGCCCCCTTATAAATTGTTCTTTGATATTGGTTATAGATAGAATTTAGAATCGGATGAGTTTCCTTTTGTACCCTTTTCTTGTTCTTTAATCCTGTAACTTCAAGCCCTATATTTAGTGATTGCAGACAGATATATATTGTTTAGAACTTGGGTCAACCTCCCTCAAAAAGGTACTGGAGGGACACCAGTTTCAATAGGCTTTCTCTCATCCCTAGAGATCATACTCCAATAATAGCAACAGACTTTGTCTGTCTGAGGTTAAAAATGTTCTGACAATGATGTAAGCTTTTCTATTATTTTCTCAAATTTGTTGGGAAAAATATTTTAATATTATTTTTACACTTTTTCAATAAAAATACTAAATGTTATAAATGATTTACAATGATTCAGAATTCTAGAGAACAATGAAATAAGGAAATGGATTACAAAAGATAGCATGTGCACTTCAACAGTAGCAAATCCACTAGTGATTTAAAGGTAGCACAAATGTAGTTCAAATATAACTAAAGGTTTAATTTGTAAGTGTGTTTTTACATTTCATCATACCTTACCACATTCCATTTCTCCTAACACTTGATGACATTTGTATAGTGCTTTATATTTTACAAAATGCTTTCACCTGATTATCTTTGTGTATAAACTCACTCAGAGGATGTCAGAGGCTACAAAAACTACTTCATAAACCACTTCCAAATGTGATGCCCTTTTTTCTGAAAGCTGTGAGGGATACTATTTCTGTAGTACCTTTTCATTGTGAATATATCTGAAAAAAGAAAAGTTAATGGGAAAGAGGAACTTGAATGATATTAATTTTTATTAGCTCCCCTAAATCGAATACAAGTTAACTTGGTTGAATAAAGATGTTTCTTTTTGTCCTTCATTCAGCAAAGAAGAAAAATTCAAAATAAAAATATAAGATGAGAACGTAGTTTGGACTGAAAGTATTTCATTATTTCAAGATTTAACATGTATTATTTACTCAATACGGACCTATACATATAATATTAACAACCAAAGGCCAAACAGTAGGTAATGCCCATAGCAGAGATAAAGAATTAGTAAATGAATTAATCAGCATTTTACTTAGGCTTCCACTGTGAAGAATACTAATTTGTTAATGTGCAAGGAACCGCATTAAAGTGCTAAATTAGCCTTAGCCCTTGTTGTAAAATTTAGGCAAGCAGAAAAGTTCAAATACATTATCATACATTAATTGCCAATAATAACTTGCATCAAGGTAACTTGTGTTATTTAAAATAAATTAATGAATAGAGAAGGAATACTAATTAATGAATTTACCAATTATCTTCCTTGCTATAAATATAAGTTCTTGTTCTTTTTTAGTCATATTACTCACATATGACTATGCATTCTATTTATCATGATTTCTGAAGACAGAAAGGTTATCCACATGACCCATCCTATTTTCTTCACTCAATGCTTTCTTATAAAAACGAAAGCATCAAAGCAAATTTGGATGGAAGTCCATGTATACACAAAATACTTCACTAAGGAATGACTTCTTTTTTAAAAAAAGTAACTTCATGAGCTACTCAGACAATACCATACATAAAAGAGAAATAATTCAAATGAGTCACTGTATGGTGAGATTTAATTTGCTTTCATTCTCTTAATATGCATGGACAAAAATTGCTTCTTTTCCATTACTTCATCTTAAGTAGTTTTTCAAATCAAACCCATACTCACACTCATGCTGTCACTGATAATGGATCTTGTGTCAAAGAAAACGAGCAGAGAGGACCTGATAATAAGTGCAATTATCAAACATCAAAAATGTAGATCAAAGTGGATTTCCCAACTCTTTCTATACGCAGTCACTTCACAGCATTTCACTATTCATATCATGTGATCCTGACAGGATATATTAATTTCTCCATTATGAGAGCAATGGGATTGGCACACTTCAGTCAGAAGCTGGCAATAAGTACAGTCATTATTTGTCTATCTTATTTTAATGGTTTGCATGTATGTGAGTAATTGTGTGTGTGTGTGTGTGTGTGTGTGTCAAAAATACACTCCCAGACACACCACACTGTGTCTCCAGAGGTGATAGAAGGCCTTCAGGGAAATATTAACTTCCCTATGAAGGATGGATCCAGGCAAGGATTTTATTTCTTTCAGATAGTATAATATTTCCTCTCTCTGGGAAACGCCCGACTTATCTTTGGGAGGACTGAATTATTTCAGAGGGAAACTGGGAGTACTTCTAGAAACTTGCCAGCCAGAATCATTTCAATAACTCAAGTAATCTTATTACCATTGCCCCCTCCACCCCGCCTTCCTATATTCCTTCAATTCCTCAACACTTTCCCTGATGGATTTTTTTCTTGAAAGAATTCGCATTTTCTTTCTCTATCAAATGCTGAATAAAGATCATGGCTAGGTATTCAGTTGTGAATTTCCAGAGTCTATACAGCCCATCAACTACCAGTACCTATACTTCATTCTGTTTTAAAATTGTGTCTATTACTGGGTCAGGGCATTATAAAAGCATGTCAGTAACATAGGAATTGCCACCTCTAAACCCACCTTCAACTGAAATGTTGATGATGATCAGGAAAAAGAAAATTCTCTTATTCTTTTTTCAAAGGTTCAACTATATCTCTTTAAGACAGATGTTCTCGGTAATAAACTCATTAGAGTCATAAGTTTATGCCATTTTTCAGCCAGAGAATAAGAGCAAACATTGTTTCATATTTGCTCTGAAAATCTGGTACATATTTGTTAAAAAGGAAATAGACCATTTGCAAAAGGAAAAGGGCAAGCCCATATGCACAATGACAGATGGGACCTAGCCATGGGAAAAAAATTCCCTAGGATTAAAAAATATATATATTTCAAAAGGCAAAATACATTCAAATTAGTAATTTGAACATCAATCATTTATTAAAATTTCAATAATTTGTAAGTATTTTGAAGTTAAAAAATAACTGATAGTTAACATTATTTTAAACTCAATAAAAGTTAATTTTTGTTTCATCTTACCCACTTCAATCAAGCTTTTGCTTTGTACTTGGGAAGTTCTTGCATACTGATTTGAAAATAGACTGGTGTGTATACATGGGCTCTCACATATGGCTACACTAACTTAAAACCATATCATTAAAAAATAAATATTATCATACATACAGATTAGCCAATTAATACACTTCATTTTGCTCTCTGCAGTAAAATGGCAATGAATCTGAATCAGCTGCTGGAGTTGTTCACCACAATGGTTAGATATAAGCTTCTGGAATTAAATGTGTCAAGCAAGAAAATAATGTTACAGCCTTTCCCTCATGGGAAGAACTATGGATAAAGAGTTTGAGATGGCAAATCTTATCAATAAATTATGATCAATATAACAGGGTTTTAGAAATTGGATATAGTTTCTATGATAAGTAAATACTACTCTTAGCACTGTTTTTAAAGAACAAAAGGATAATATGAGAAGATAGCAAAAATATAATTCATAAGACAAAATCACAGAATATGTAGATTAGAAGCAGGTATCTCAGTATTATGGAAACATCATTATAATTATTCTCTAAGTCAGAATATTTGGAGCTCATGGAATAAAAATAATGAACATTAAGATGTCAATAACAATTGGCAAAAGACGTACTTATCAAAGAGGCCAAACACCATATCCCATCACATTTTATATTATACTCTAATGCATAATATAGTGATTAAGACCATGGGTTCTGGAAACTGACCACAAAGGCTAAAAATCAAAATGAAACACTTAATACCTTGGTCGATTGAGAAATTACTTAACCTCTGTGTGCCTGTTTCTTTATCCGCGCAAGTGGTCAAATAACATTCCATACCTTTTGGCAAAGATCTAAATGAGTTAGTACATGTAATGTAGTTAGAGCAGTACCTAGAACATAGTAAGTGTTCACTGTGTGTTGAAATTTTTATTAATAAAAAGGAACTCAGAAATTTTTAGAGATAAATATTTAGTAGCATGGCTTAGCTCTGCAAAGTTGTGAAATGACCCAAAGCTTCTTTTATAGCACATTCCCCCTCCCTTCACAGCTTCTTCTCCCAAGTGCCCCCGTCAACTCTACAGTGTGAAATTCCACTCCACTCAAAGCTTCTCTCTTAAACAGAACCATGTAATTGTGATCTCTTTTATAAAACCTGTATCTCAACAAATATTACTCATCTTTTGACATATTCTCTCAAGGCAGTGTAATGAGACAGTATCTAATATCTCAAACCACCATTGAGGTAGTGCTGATATTTTTAGTAGAGCCACTAATGCCTGAATCCAAAAGACCAATTATTCAGGGATTATCAAGAACTGTGATGATTTTACAGGCTGTAGAATCCTCTCACTTAGTTGAAGGCTAACTCTAGTGTTCCTTGAGCCCAGGTTCATATATCCAGTTTAAACTCCACATATACTTTGGATATCTCATAGACATGCATTTAATATACCTAAAACATAACTCTTGTTTCCCATACTGTATGTTCTTTTCCTTTCATAACTTAGGAGACATCATAAGGTATTTACTTACTTAAACAAGAAAATGCAATCATAACAGATTTCTTTTTCCTTGTCTTTCACATTCAATCCATCACCAGATTCTATTGCTTTCCTTCAGAAATATATCGTGTCTTTATGCACTTTTCCCTGTTTCCACTCTGATCTTTCATTTGCACAACTGCAATAATCCTCTTCCTGGTCTCCTCACTTCCAGTCTTACCCCCTAGAGGCTATTTCCTATATAACAACCAGCACTAGAGTAATCTTTTAAAAAACTCCTGGAGTCCTAACAAGATAGCTGACTAGAGGTTCTAGATGCAGTGCTCCTGAAAAAGAAGAATCAAAAACAAAGAACAAATAGCTACTATGCAGCTAGTATATTTGGGAGAGAGCACTGGAAGACAGAGCAAATGAAGCCAGAGAAATAGTGGGACATGGAGACTCCAAATGGACTGGTAAAGAAAGGAATGAAGTGCCTTGCAACAACTGCCACATTGCCCCAGTCTGGACTGGTTTGAACTTGGGAAATATGAAATACACTTTACTCTTATCAGAACATGGAACATGGAACATTCTTCTCATCAGAAAACAAAATGTTCTCATCAGAACATTTTATCCAAGAGCTTCATAATGCATATCCTTCTCATTAGAACATGTAATCTTGAATGCAGAGTATAACATTGTCCACAAAGCAGGCCTTTTCAATTTATAAAAAAATATCACATAATGTATCTTCTCTGATCATAGTGGACTAAAACTAGAAATAAACAGCAATGGAAACTTTAGAAATTTAATGTATACATGGAAGTTAAAAAACATGTTCTTGAACAATGAGTTATTGAAGAAATAAAAAGGGAAATTAAATTTCTTGAAACAAATGAAAATGAAAATAAAACATACTAAAATTTACAGGGCACAGCAAAAGAAGTACAAAAAGGGAAGTTTATAGCAATGAACAACTGCACCAAAAATAGAAAACTTTCAAATAAATAACCTAACAATTTATCTCAGCAAACCAGAAAAGCAAATATAAGCAAAATCCAAAACAAATAGAAGAAATAAAGATCAGAGAAGGAATAAATGACATGGAGACAGATCAATGAAACGAAGAGTTGTTTTTTGAAAGAAAATCAAAATCAATAAAGCTTTAGCTAGACTAACCAAGAAAAACAGAGAAGACCCAAATAAATAAAATCAGAGATGGAAAAGGAAACATTACAATTGATACCATAGAAATACAAAGGATATTTAGGGACCATTATGGACAATGATAAACCAACAAATTGGGAAGCCTAGAAGAAACTGACAAATTTCTGGACACATATAAAATAACAAAATTGAACCATAAAGATACAGAAAACCATAAAATGGAACAATAACAATTAATGAGAGTGAGTCATTAACAAACTGTCTCCCAACAAAGAAAAGCCTAGAACTAAGTAGCTTCACAGCTGAATTCTACCAACCTTTTATAGGAGAACCAACATAAATTCTTCTCAAACCATTCCAGAAAACTGAAAGGGAGGAACTTGTCCAAATTCATCTATGAGCCCAGCATTATACTGACACCCAAACAAGACAAAAAAATAATAAAACTATAAATGTCCCTAGTTAACTTAGATGCAAAACTTCTCAACAAAAGGGTACAAATAAAATCCAACAGCACATCAAATAGGTTGCTCATCAGGATCAAGTGGGATGGTTCAACATGCACAAATCAATAAATGTGATACATCACAGCAATGGAATGAAGGACAAAACTCAGATGATCATCTCAATGCATAGAAAGCATTCAATAAAATTCAACATCCCTTCATGATGGAAAAAAAAAAAAAACTCTGAACAAACTAGATCCAGAAGGCATATACCTCAACATAATAAAGTCAACATATGGGCTGGGGATGTGGCTCAAGCGGTAGCGCGCTCGCCTGGTTTGCGTGCGGCCCGGGTATGATCCTCAGCACCACGTACAAACACAGATGTTGTGCCCGCCGATAACTAAAAAATAAATAAATAAATGTTAAAATTCTCTCTCTCTCTCTCTCTCTCTCTCTCTCTCTCTCTCTCTCTCTCTACCTCTCTCTCTCTCTCTCTCTAAAAAAAATAATAAAGTCAACATACGACAACCTAAGGCCAACATCATATTAAATAGGGGGAAAGATGAAAATCTTTTCTGTAAAATGTGGAAGGCAACAAGAAAGTCCACTTTCACCACTCTTATTCAACATAGTATTGGAAATCTTAGCCAGAGTAGTTTGTCCAGAGAAAGAAATACAAGGCATATGAAAAGAAAGGGAAGAAGTCAAATCATGTCTATTTGTAAATAATATGTTTTTATTTATAGAAAAAAAAAACTAAACACTGTACCAAAATGTTATTAGAAATGATAAATGAAATCAGGAAAGTTACAGTATATAGAACCAACATACAAAAATCAGTAACAATTTTATATAAAAATGGGGAACTTGCTAAGGAAGAAACCATGAAAGCAATCCCATTTTTGATAGTTAAAAAATAAAATAAAATGCCTAGTAAAAAAATTAACCAAAGAAGTAAATGACTACTACAATAAAAATTACAAATCACCGATGAAAGAAACTGAAGAAGATACACACAAAAAATACAAAGATTTTCCACATTCTGTGATCAGAAAAACTAATATTATTAAAATACCCATATTACTTGAAGCAATTTATAGATCTGATGTACTCTTCATCAAAATCCAATGGCACACTTCATAGAACTAGAAAAAAATAAAATTCATATGGAAGCATAGAAGACCCTTTAAAGTCATAACAATAATACACAAAAAAGACAAAGCTAGAGATATCTCAATATTTGATCTCAAGACAATTTACAGGGCTATAGTAACCCAGACACCATGGTATTGGCATAAAAACTGACACATAGACCAATGGAATGGAATTAAGGCCTAAGAAATAAACCCATGCATCTGTAGCCAACCAATTCTTAGTGAAGATACCAAGAATACACAGTGGACAATGGACAGCATCTTCAATAAATGGTGCTGACAAAATTGTATATCCATATGCAGAAGAATGAAAGTTGACTACTATCTCTCACCATATGCAAAAACTAACACAAAACAGATCAAATACTTACATGTAAGACCTTAAACCATGAAATTATTTGAAGAAAATATAGAGGAAACAATTCAAGATGTTGGTGTAGGTGCTAATTTTTAGATAAGACCCCCAAAGCACAGGCAACATAAGCAAAAACAGACAAATGGGACTATGTCAAACTAAGAAACTTTTGCACTGCTAAGAAAATAATCAATAGAGTGAATAGGCAATCTATAAAATGGAAGAAAACATTTGTAAACTATTCATCTGACAAACAATTAATATCCAGAATATATAACTAACTAAAAAATCAACTAAAATCCAATTGAAAGAACTTGATGAATGGTTATAATAACAAATTTTCAAAGGATGAAATATAAATGGACAAGTATATGAAAAAATGCTCAACATCACTAGTTATCAGTGAAATGCAAATCAAAACTACATTGAGATACCATCTCACCCAGTCAGAATGGCTATTATGCAAAAAATAATAAAGACTGTACTGTCTAGGATGTAAAAAAAAAAAAAAAGGAGAACTCTCATATACTGGTGGTAATGTAAATGGTCAGAATGCAAATTAACCTAGTCATTATGAAGAACAGTACAGAAGCTCCTCAAAAAAACTAAAAGAAAAATAGATATACCATATGAGCCAACAATCCTACATCTGTGTATATGTCCAAAGTAAATGAAATCAGCATATCAAGGAGATATCTACACTCCTATGTTTACTGAAGCACTATCCACAATAACCAAGATATGGGATCAACTTAGGTGTCTGTCAACCAATGAGTGTATAAAGAAAATGTGATACATATATAGAATGGAATATTATTCAGGCATAAGAGGGACTATATCTTGTCATTGTGGGAACATAGATGGAACTGGAGGACATTATGTTAAGTGAAATAAGCCAGACACACACACACAAAAAAAAAAAAACCCAAATACTGCATGTTCTTTCTCATATGTTAAAACTAAAAAAGATTTTATGTGACTCTGAATGCTGCTTAGCTTACAGCTTCCTAACCAATTGTTCTCCATTAGTTTATCACATTTTTGGCACACTGTTTTCTTGCAGTTCCTATATGGGGTCATCTTTTGCTAGTACAGTCCCTCTGCATACACTGGAAAGATTCTTCCCACCTCATCATCCTTTGACTGATTTCTTTCTTTTCTTTTCTTCTTCTTTTTTTTTTTTTTTTGCTCATACATCAGGTTTCACCATAACTATCACTACCTAAAAGAGGCTTTCTCCAACCTTCCCTGTCACTTAAGTAGGTTTTGCAATCACCTCCTTTATTCTCTGAAACTAATGATATCAGCACATATTGTATATTCCATTATACACATGTATATTTTCAATTTAAAATTTCCTGCTTTTGTAATTTTTCTCCTCTTTCTTCCACTAGAATATAAGCTCCAAAAGCAACATTGTTGAATGTCTTATCTGTAGCATGGAGCACAGTACCTGGCATATTGTAGGTGCTCAACAAATACATACTAAATTCATGAATAAAGAGCAGTTTTATTTTTTGTTGAATGGATGGTTATAAATGTCTGCCTTTTATATATGTAAATAGCTTCTAATTTCCACCTCATATAAGTAAACTATCACCTAAAAATTGTTATTACAATATTGTCACAATCCCAGTGGCATTTTGATAATATAAGAGCTCACTATACTGCAAAGGGAGCTAATAGTTTAGGGGTAAACACAACAAATTGTAATTGAGTTTGTTTTTCTATATTATACCGTGTTCCAGATAATTTCTACCATACTTGAAAGAATGTCTGTTTTAATCCTATGAAGTAGTAAGTTCAATCATTTCTTTTACAGAAAATTTTAAAAAATGGAGATAAAGTTTCATTTTAATCTAAGATGATAGATTTTTTCTTTCTTCCTTATTTTTAGGTGATAGTCTCTATGTACTTCGCATTCCAACTAAAGATAAAATTTTTCACAGCCTAAATTGGAAACAAAAGTTTAAAATGATAGGTATGAGATAGCTCTCAACTCAAACTTATTTTGTGGATCTGCTTCAGAAGCTAAACTCCAAAAGTAACAGAAAGAAATCATGATGATAACTTGATTGTATGCACCATCCTTTTTAAAGATTAACAATGTTTACTTGGTTCTATTTTATTCTAATAATACTGTAATGATGTCAATTAAAAGTCACTCTCATCTTCTCTCAAGGACCATGATAGTCTCTTAATCAAAATCATTTTATTTTATTTTATTTTTTATTGTTGGTTGTTCAAAAAATTACAAATTTCTTGATATATCATATTTCACACTTTGATTCAAGTGGGTTATGAACTCCCATTTTTACCCCATATACAGATTGCAGAATTACATCAGTTACACATCCATTGATTTACATATTGCCATACTCATTTTATTAGCTTTAGTTTTGATTCATGCATTACAGTCAAAGAGAATCATTTTTCTTTTCATTATTTCAAGAAATAATATCAAGAAAATTCAAAAAAGATCCAACAATAAACTTTCACCTCCAGAATTACTGTTTAAGCCTAAAGAGAATATGACAATCTTATTTGTGTTATCTTTGCAGTACCATAATTGCTCTCTGTGAGAAAGAAGTAATTTCTTATGAGGAACTCATATCCCTAACTCCTTTAAGTGCTTTTGGTATCAGATTAAATATTAATTTGAAGTACATCTGTGCTTATTCAGTTCAGCAGGTCCTCCTTACAAACGGTGGTACAACACATTTTCATTTTGCAGCACATGGCGATATGCACTACTTTGCTTTTCCACCAGGGATCACTATTTTGGAACAGATAACAGACCCATATGACCTCTGTATTATATTTTATGCACTTTATATCCAAGTCAATTTATAAAACTCAGGACTTCTCAATTTTAAAATATAGGGTAATCTTCCTGTTTTGTTCTTTCTAAAACAAGTACCTTGAGTACCACTCTTGAGACCTGCATCAAATATTAGATTTCAAGAATATTGTGCTCTGCTGGGAAGAGCTCATTATTATACTAAATATAGAAAATACAGTAAATCAGACAGGATAACATTTCTATACAATGTATCAACCTATGTTTTGTTGGAGTGCCAAATACAGCCTTAGTTGCTGAAGGCTCAACTGTAAGATTTATACTTAAGGAATTTAGACATTCATTGCTAATTGGACATTTTATGACAAAAGAAACCATTTCCTATATTGTAAATGATTATTATTATATAGGTGAATTTTGCCTTGATATTTAAAACAGTCATTTGACTACAGTGAATATTTCTAGATTTCTACTAATTTCTTTTCCATGAGAATATCATAAGAATGCAGAGCATCAATTTAATTTGAATCACTTTATCTGTGAAAGAAGAGTTAGTCATTTCCCATTCCCCGGTCACAAGTACATTTCCATTCTTAATTCCACTCTAATATATATTAGATTTGAATTTATTCACAAAAGTAGACATTAAACTCTGCATGTATTAAAGTTGTAGCTTACCCAATTTGTGCCCATAAATGCCCTGTATGTTATATTGACCCAAATATCTGTTTTACTGAAATTAGTGAATTGGGTGGGTCCAGCTTCCTGACTTTAGTGAGTAGGACAAGGGTACTGTCCACTGATTATTCTTGAGAGGTTTTCATCTAATTACTTGGCACTGCCCAAGAGGGTTTTAGGATCCTTTTGTCCCCTGACTATTTTTGTCACTAGGTATTCCTAGAGAATTGTCAATCCAGAAATAATATTACCTGAATAAGGCTGGAGGTTTAAAACACTACAATTCAAAAACTTCCTTTCCAAAGCCCCCTATTTACTTGGTTGCAGATTTCAGACATGGTATCATGACTTATTTTTCCCTGGATACATAATTAAAGCATTAACACTGTAACAGAGCTAGCTAAGTGATAATGGTGTTTAATGCAGGATGGGATTATTTAATTTTTTTTAATAAAGGGATTTAGTTTCCTGATAAATTTAGCTATAAAGGTATCATTCTAAGCTCCACTGTTTTAACCCCCAGGTGGCCCTATTACTATAAAAATAAACTACTGTAACCCCGAAGTAGATGCAGCCAAATGATGTGCTTGCTGCCTAGTTATATCTAATGATAACAAAGCATTATGTCATCAATAGATTGTAGGGTTCACTAATAAGTGTTTTTATTTTTTGCTCCCTTGTTCCCTAGAGGTAACCACTATCTTGAAGTAGGTATATATTCTTTTGTCAATTTCTTAACGACATGGAGCTCTTTCTTGTTTTCAGCCCTCCTAAGTGCTATTATCTCTTGCTGGTACTCTTCTCTACTCTTTAGGTATATCATCTGCTTTCCCTTCAGGTTTGAGCTGAAATGTTGCTTATTTATAGATAACTTCTGAACTCTCTCTACTCAAAATTGTGTACCCCACCCCATCATGTTTTTTAATGACACATTTTCATTTTACACAAGATTGCATCTAACAATTTGTGTGTTTATTTGTTTGTTTACTTGTGGAGGCCAATCTGACTAACCTCCCTGGAGGCAGAGGCCACTCTGCTCTGTTCATCAATGAATTCTTTGCACCTAACACAATTCCTTACACACAGTAAGAGCTCAATACATATTTGCTGAAGGAAAAATCAATATAATCTTACAATCAATGCAACCCCATAATAAAAACTTAATATTTGGTTATGATCATAAACCCAGCAACATACTTTTACTTGCCATTCTAACAACATGTGTGGCATTCTGCAAAGGAAAGTAACTTGAAGCACTATGTAATTAAGACCACAAGTTATGCTATATGCCTTTTAGGAACCTAAAGCATAAGATGTATATATATATTTTTTTAAATTTTTATAGGTGATATAACTGTGTTCCCACAGATTTTAATGTTTTTTAAAAAACTTAATTGGCAGTAATTACACTATTTACATGTTAATGAACAACACCTGGCCCCAGCTGGGTATAAAGAGGCTGACAATGTTTTTCTCTCACCTCCCTGGCAAGGAACTAAGCATATGCAATTTTAAAGAGACCTGCTTGCCAGAAATAACACATTCATAATTGGTAGAACAATATGAAATTAGTTCACACGTTTCACCATTCTCAAACAAATGCATAATATTTTTCATGTTTAAAAGCTTTATGACTCAAAGAGGACCTTATTTCCTACACTTGGTGATTATTCACAATCATTAAATTATTCCTGTCAATGAATGTGCCAGAAACTGGCTAAATAGAAGCCCAAGTGGCCTCCTATAATAAGGGCCCAGTTCCTGGCTTAATCCCTTGAAAAAACTGAGTTTCCTTTGAAGTCATTCAAAATCTATAATTAAATATGTTAATTTCCTGCTTCCTCTATTCTATGATATTTGAATCACTACAGTTTTGATTCCATTTCCCCCTACAAGCCGAAAGCCAATTAAGAGGTATTGAAAAGTGACTACCAATAACCAAGATTTTTTGAGTCATAAAATGTTTCTTGCTAAATATTGGTATATCATCATCCCTCAACCAATAGGCATTAGCAAGGACCACAACAGGATGAAGAAGAGAACCAAGTCCATAAATTACATATGTTCCTAGAATTATATTTTAACAGCAGATATAATTCTAGTTCTGTTCTATTTCCAAATATAGAAAAACATACCAAGTATTTACTGAGTGCCTGATAGAGTATTATGGCAGGTGCATTGCGAGGGGAGTAGTGGATAAATGAGGATCAAAGTTTTAAATAAATATGTTTATAATCTAGTTAGGAAGAAAAAGATTGAAAATAACATCATTGTAAGATATCATTAGCATAACATAGGGAGTATTTTTAATTCAGAAGAAAGAGATTAGTTCAGAGGAAAGTGTGTTCAGGGAAGTCTTCATGGCAAACCTGGTGGAATGAGACAGATAAAGTCAGTGTCTTCTATGTGCCAAGATACATGTTAGCTGTTTTATCTTGTTTAGCTTACTCAAGGTCACAGTTATTAAGAGTGGGTGAGAGCTGGGACAGGAACTCAGACATGCCATTATGTGCCTTTCTAACTCAGCCAAATGCCAGCCCTGAAGGATGGAGAAAAAAAGATAAGGTGAAAAGAATAATACAAGTAATGAGAGGAATTATTTTGAAGTGTGCTGTGCTGAGGAGATTATTGCAATAGCAAATATGTTGAGGAGTCATAAGAAATAACATCAAATAGACACTAAGGGAAGTGACAGATAATATTTCTAACCTTGAGAGCATAGAAGAAGAATCAAGTGGGTTACTTGGTGAAGTGGAATACTAGTTTTCAGAGGTTCATGGGATAAAAAGAGGTAAGAGAGGAAAGGAGTCAGCGCTATATTATTGATTGGGAATGCAGTGTGATGATAAAGAAGGCATTTTCACTAAGTCAGAATATAAGCTCTTCAATGAACTTGCATCTCTAGCCCCTAGTAGAGTGCTTATGTAGTAAATGTTCAATAAAATGTCAAAGTAACATAATGAAGAAATAGTTATGAGACTTTTGTGACATTATTGATATATACCAGACTGAAATTTAGCTTGGCACTAAGGAAACTTTTTGGAATGCAAATGAAATTAAGAAGGTAAATAATGCATGGACATTAGTTTAAAGTTTTAAATAGGCTGAGTAATAATGAGTACACAAAATAGTATTTCAAAATTCAAACTAAAGTAATGCAATATTTGAAGTATCATTATCAATAATTTATTAAAATAGTGATATTTGGTGGAACAAAAAGATATAGGTAATGTCAATCACTGCTAAATATGAAAATTTTATTTTACATTTTTTCAGATATATACAGTTCTAACACCTGCCTAATGAATACCATAACTTTGTTAGTAGAATAAGTGATAGCATTAGTATCATAAAATTTGATGACTTTTTATTATTGCTTCAGGGAAAGGCCTTCCAAAATGTCTTTAAAAATCAGGAATGGGTTTCATAACAAAAAAAATGCTGAAGAACTTTGTTTTTCTTATTTTATTTTTACTTTTACGTGACAGATTACCAAGCATATAATAAACATGTACATTAAATCATAGTTAGACTTAAAAATCCAAATAGAACATTTGAATACAGGATATAAGCAGTCAGGACTAAAATAAGAAAAAAAATACTGCAACTTTTCCAAATATATCCAAAATATTCCCACCAATTTTGAAACTCTTAATAATATAAGTTTTTGCTTCAGAGTTGTTGATTAGTAGGTATAGTCTGCTTTTGCCAGCAAAGGCACTTTTAAAGATTACAGAATATTTTAAAAAACAATTATACAAACAAGTCCATATATACACACCATAAAAAAAGACAAAGATAAATAAGAAACTGGGAAAAGTAATTGAAAATCAAATCCCAAATAAATGACTAACTTATTTAATATATAAAAGTATTGGTAAATGATTAATAAAAAAAATCAATGTAGTAAACAATGTGAATAGTTTACAGATAATGTAATATTAATGACTTTTGAACATGAAAATTGCCCATTTTCATTCATAAGAGAAACACAAAAACAAAAATACAGTAACATGGGATATAGGGCCCATCAAATTGGCATAACACAAAAAGTTTTACAACACCCAGTGTCTTCCAAAGTTGGTGAAACAGGCATTCTCAGACACTGATAATGGGAATTTGAGTTGGTCCAACTTCTTCAGAAAATAATTTGACACTGTTGGTCAAGTATTATGAATATTTATCAAAAAGGCACAAATTTATTAAAAAGGCACAAATGCTGTGGAACAAATTCTACTTCTTATATTTTATGTGTGTAAAGAAAACAAAAAAATTAACTTAATTATGCTTTTGTAATGTCAAATGAATGAAACTAACTTTAGTCTTCATCATGTGGTTGTCACAGTTTAGGTCTTAAATGTCTCCCAAAGTCCCATGTGTTGGAGGCTCAGTCACCAGTGAGGTGCTACTGGGAGGTGGTAAAGCCTTTAAGAGGTGGGACCTAGTAGAAGGCCTTTGGATCACTGGGAGCAGGCACTTAAATGGAATAGTAAGACCCTGGCCCTGTCCTCTCTCTCTTTTGTTCTCCAGCCATGAGGTAAGTAGTTTTACTCTGCCACATGCTGTCGCTATGATATACTACCTCACTGCAGGATCCAAAGCAATAGAGCTAATAAATCATAGACTGGAACCTCTAAAACTATGATCCAAAATAAATCTTCTCTTTTTATAAGTTAATTATTGCAGGTACTTTTTAGTGAGAAAAAACTGACACCATGATCCTGCTAAATACGTTATATTTGTACAATTGGAAACTTATAAGCTGTTGAAAATAATGACATCTAAGATATTCTGTTAAGGGACAAAACATAGAGTACTAATCTGTGGGTACTAAGTGCTTCTATTTGCCCCCAAAGTAAGATATATATCTGCATATATAATTGTATACTCGCAAAATATCTCTGGAAAGGTACCTAAGAAACTAGAGGGAGTGGTTGATTTCAGAGAAACTGGGATGAGGAAGATATTTACCTTTACTGTATACCCTCCACATTGTTAAACTATAAGAAATTGCCAATATTCAACTTTTTTGACATGCAAACCTAGCAATTTCATATGGCCTAAAAAATACCATTACAATTTGTATGACACAGATATGTTACATATTACTACAAAGAAAGGGTTTTATGAAAGCTACTTTGCATGCAAAAGATTTTTTTAATAATGTTATTCTTATGCTATAGGAGTCTTATTAAGGAAGTCAGGGCTGGGCCTACTTCTTTTTCTATTAGGTGCAGAGTCTCTGGTTTAATTCCTAGGTCCTTGATCCACTTTGAGTTGAGTTTTGTGCATGGTGAAGATAGGGGCTCAATTTCATTATGTTGCATATGGATTTCCAGTTTTCCCAGCACCATTTGTTAAAAGGCTCTTTTCTCCAGTGCATGTTTTTGGCAACTTTGTCTAATGTAAGATAACTATAATTATGTGGGTTAGTCTCTGTGTCCTCTATTCTGTACCATTGGTCTACCAGTCTGTTTTGGTGCCAATACCATGCTGTTTTTGTTACTATTGCTCTGTAGTATAGTTTAAGGTCTGGTATAGTGATGCCACCTGCTTCACTCTTCCTGCTAAGGATTGCTTTAGCTATTATGGTCTCTTATTTTTCCAGATGGATTTCATGACTGCTTTTTCTATTTCTATGAGGAATGTCATTGGAATTTTGATTGGAATTGCACTAAATCTGTATAGTGCTTTTGGTAGTATGGTCATTTTGACAATATTATTTCTGCCTATCCAAGAACAAGGGAGATCTTTCCATCTTCAAAGGTCTTCTTTAATTTCTTTCTTTAGCATTCTGTAGTTTTCATTGTAGAGGTCTTTCACCTCTTTTGTTGAGTTGATTCACAATTTTTTTGAGTCTACTGTAAATGGGGTAGTTTTCCTTGCTTCCTTTTCAGAGGATTTTTTACTGATATACAGAAATGCCTTTGATTTATGTATCCTGCTACTTTGCTGAATTCATTTACTAGTTTTAGAAGTTTTCTGCCGGAATTTTTTGGGTTTTCTAGGTATAGAAATCATATCGTTGGCAAATACTGCTAATTTGAGTTCTTCTTTTCCTATGTGTATCCCTTTAATTTCTTTCATCAGTCTAATTGCTCTGGCCAGTGTTTCAAGAATGATGTTAAATAGAAGTGGTGAAAAAGGGCATCCCTTTCTTGTCCCCAGTTTTAGAGGGAATGCTTTCAATTTGGAGAATATTATGATAAGTAAGCCAATCCCAAAAAACCAAATGCCAAATATTTTCTCTGATATAAGGAGGCTGATTCATAATGGGGATGGGGGGAGCATGGGAGGACTGGATGAACTTTAGATAGGGCAAAGGGGAGGGAAGGGATGGGAGGTGACATGGGGGTAGGAACAGCAGTGGAATGAGATGGACATTATTACCCTAAGTACATGTAAGAAGACATGAATGGTGTGACTCTACTTTGTGTACAACCAGAGAAACGAAAAATCTTGCTATGTATGTGTAATATGAATTGAAATGCATTCTGTTGTCACATATAACAAATTAGAATAAATTAAAATAAATAAATAATGTTATTGTATTGTTATACCTTTATTTTATTATGGAAGGTTTTTATTTCATCATCAAATCTAAAACTTAGTTTTGCTGGATATAAGATTTTTGGTTGGCATCCATTTTCTTTCAGAGCTTGGTATATGTTGTTCCACAATCTCTTGGCTTTGAGGGTCTGGGTTGAAAAATCTGCTGAGATGTGAATTGGTCTCCCCCTATGTGTGATCAGATTTCTCTCTCTTGCAGCTTTTAAGATTCTATCCTTATGCTGTATGCTAGTCATTTTCACTATAATGTGCCCTGGGGTGGATCTGTTGTAATTTTGTACATTTGGTGTCCTGTAAGCCTCTTGTATTTGGTTTTCTAATTCATTCTTCATGCTTGGGAAATTTTCTGATATTATCTCATTGAAGAGATTATGCATTCCTTTGGTTTGAAACTCTGTGCCTTCCTCTCTATACCCATAACTCTTAGATTTGGTCTTTTGATGCTGTCCCATAATTCTTAGATGTTCTGTTCATGGTTTCTTACTATCTTCACTGTGTGATCAACTTTATTTTCCAGATTGTATACTTTGTCTCCATTATCTGACATTCTTTCTTCCAAGTAATCTAATCTGTTGGTTATGCTTTCTATTTAGTTTTTTATTTGGTTTATTGAATCCTTCATTTGAAGGATTTCTCACTATTTTTTTCAGAGTCTCTCTCTTTCTAAAAGGTCTTTTGCTACCTGTATTTGCTCTCTTATCTCATTGTTGGAGTGATCAATTTTTGCCAGTATTTGCTCATTTAGGTCATTCTTTAATTCACAGATCATTTTAATTATGAACCTCCAGAACTCCTTCTCTGACATTTCATCAACTTCGCTGTCCATAGGTTCTGTTATTATACTGTCCTGGTTTGTTTGGGGCACTTTCCTCCCTTGTGTTTTCATGTTGTCTATTTGTCTTCCTTTCTTGCAGTGTGGATCTGAGATATTACAGTTTCTACCCTACATTCTTGTAGTACCTGTGAAGATTGTATATACCTTACCTTGATGTTGGGCTTCCAGACCCTGCTGGTGTCCCTCAATGTATGCTACTGCATCTAAAAGTGGTGGTGGCGATAGCTGAGGTAACTTGAGATAATAGTTGAGGTGCCCCAAGATGCAAAGCAATGTCTTACAGAGATGGGGCTGAAAGGGTGGGCCTCAAACTCTCTTTGGGATGCCTGCTCTGAGATACAGATACTTCTAGGCCCTGTCTGTTGTCAAAAAGTTCCGGGCTACTGCGTGGGGAAGGTTATGGCGGTGACTGCAGTGTCTCAAGATGGAAGTGGTTTAGCCTTAGGCTCCCATGTGGGGGGTGCGAACTAGGCCCCACCCTGGGCCTAGGTCCTGAGCAAGTCAGTGTGGGTGAATCTGGGCTGGCCTGGGCTCTTGTTGTTGTTGTCTGCTGGCCGGAAGGGGCAGTCCTGTGCCAGAGGCTGGACTTGGGCTGGTGCCTTCTGGTAGAGGGGTGGACCCAGGCCTACTGTGAGCCTGGGTCCCACACAGGCTGGTGTGGGTGGATCTGGTCTGGGCCTGGCCTCCCAGTAGTCTGCTGGTCGGAAGAGGTGGTCCTGTGCCTGAGGAAGCTGGGCTCTGGCAGGTGTCTGCCCCACCAGTGGAGGGGTGGACCGAGGCCTACTGTGAGCCTGGGTCCTGCACAGCCTGGTGTGGGCAGATCTGGGCCACCAGGCTTGACCTCCCGCAGTTATACCTTTATTTTATTTATTTATTTTTATGTGTTGTGGAGGATTGAGCCCAGGGCCTTACACATGCTAGATAAGTGCTCCATCACTGACCTACAACATTAGCCCCAGATTTTGTTGTTTCTTAAAATAACCATTACTCCATCAAAAAACAATCTGGTCAATTGTGTACATGGATAGAAAATGGAACAACCAAGAAGATAACAGCATAGTTTTCTTTTTAGGAGGTAGTTGTAGAGTTTAAGAGCTGCATTTCTTGGGTCAGATTGCTGAGAAGTTTGAATCCTGGCTATATGGTCTTAGGCAAGTAACTGTACCCACCTTCATCTGTACAGAGAAAATAATAGAGTCTAACAGAGAAAGATATTGTTGGAATAAAATACAGAGTGTTGGGCTGGGGTTGTGGCTCAGTGGTAGAGCGCCTGCCTCGCATGTGTGAGACCCTGGGTTCGATCCTCAGCACTGCAAAAAAAATAAATAAACAAATAAAATACAGAGTGCACAATGTGCTTGGAATAATGCCTGACTCATAGTGCTCCACAAGTGTTTGCTGCTATCATCATCATCATTATTATCATAACTATTATTACAGTTATTATTATCATTAACATGGCTTATTCACTTGTCAAGGTTTCCACTGACTTTCATCCTTTTATTTTCTCATTTTTCTTTCAAACCTCCACCACAGCTATCTTGTTTGGAGTCTATTTTTCTCAGATCCATGACATTTCTCTTCCTTTGGGTCTTATCCCTGTCTCTCATTCCTAGGTTAAAATGTCAATGGATTATTTTCTTGTCCTTCCACCCTAGAAACAGTGATGGCTTCCTACTGTCATTTATAGATGTATGGCTGCAATTTACCATATTCAGCTTCTCAGTTCTTCAATGATCTGCACAATTAAGTTCTAATATTACATATTTTTGTTTTAATTTGTATTTACCTTTTCCTGGATAGACTTTAACTGACACAACAGGGAAACAAAAAGAGGTATGATCAAAAATGGAGGAAAAGGAAGATATGATCGCCACTGATGGGGAAGAATGATTTCAGTTCCTGACCTGCCTTGCTTAATTGAATCCTATGAGGCTGTGCTGAAACTAAGTAACTTACAGTGTCAGGATTGTGGTAACAAAGCCTTAGCAGGATTTAACATTTTCACTAAATCAAACAAAGAAGTTATTTTTGTCTTGACGGTGTATATTCAATGTTTCCATCAGCAAATGCTTCAAGCTATTAATTAAAAGTCCAGAATAGGCCTAACCAGTACTGAAAGTGAATGCAAGCATCAGTAGTAAAGCATAATCAATTGAATGTATTTATGACTGTCCCCTCATTATTACCTAATGAGGAATTCAAGAAGCTATGCATGGCTGTAGATGGCTGGCAAGCTACTACATCAATACCATGGGTCTGTCAATGTCAGCTCAGGGTTTTAGAAATGCTTATTTCTACACTTCTTGAAGTCAATGTGCATAGAATAAAAGCTTTGCTCTCTACTTATACTCCATCAAATCACATGCTGTTGCCTGATTGCAAATACATTATAAACAAAACCATGGAAGCTATATTGTTCTTCAAAATTCATAAAGACAATTTTGAGTTTAGTGGCATGAAACAATGCATTAAAAAAAACTTTCCTAAAACCAAAACACAACTGAGTTGCTCTGTTAATGCTAGGGACTTTTATTCCAACATTGATTTCATTATACAGCAAATGATAATGCTCTAATTGGGACTTTCCAAAACACTAGACAATATTAAAATTTAAATGACTATTGTCCTTTGAAATAGTTGCCAGAAAAATTATGGGCAGAAGCTAAATAGTTTCTATTTTTTTTCTTTAAAATACCATCAGTATGTACATAGCATTTTATATTTAGAGATAATTTTCAATAATAAAAGAATCTTTGTTAATTAAAAAAGAGTACTTTAGGTGAATAAGGAAAATTTTATGTAAACACTGTACTCAGGGAAATAAAGCTGATTTAAGATGTGAATTCTGCTTCAATGAAACAGAATCATTGAATGAAACAATCTTCAGAGACTTGGTAACTATGTTTTTAAACATTAGATTGACTAGAAAGACCTCTATGCAATAAACAGAAAATAGCTGAGAGAATAATTCTTCTGTATGAATATGGTGCATGTATCAAATTTTGAGCAATTTTATAGAAAATTAGTTTACTGAGGGGTTAAATACATTTGAACATAAGTAAATTACAACATTTTCAACTATGTTAGTAAAAAAGAATTGGGTTTGAAGTTTGAAAATGAACAGGACATGCTTTCTGTTTCTCCCCGTATATTCTGGGAATTATTCTATTTGTGAATATACTCAAGAGATAATTACAAAGATGAAAATCATACAGCTATCATAAAGATGTAATCAACTTTGGGGCATAAAAAGGTAGTTATGTCAGCAACACTGGAAAAAAGGAGGGTGATTAAAAAAAGGTTTTGATGAAATACAATAAAATAAGGATTTCTTTAGAGAAATTAGCAAAAAAATTGTGAATTACATGTCGTTAAAAAAGAAATGCATAATATACGTATATATGTATATATGTGTGAATGCATGCATCTGTATGTATGAACACACACCATATTAAAGGTACACAATAGTTCAACATATGCTAGTGAAATATCTATAAGCACTTGTTTTTAGAAATATATAAGAATGCATTATAATTTGTATGTCAGTTATTTACATGTAAATGAATGCTGATAAAATGTTTGAAAACTCTTTAATTTTTCTCAAGTATTTTACACTCTCTGCTATCTTACTTCATGTCTAAATTTGCTTATCAATACATACTTAAACAAAGCAAGGGGATGTAGCCCAGCCAGTGTATTCATAAATAATTAATGGTTTCAGGATGAACAGATATAGAAAATTTATAAAATGGGCCATTTGCTCTTAGACTCCAAAACTACCTAAGTTATTTAGGATCACAATTTTATTATTGTCATTTCTAATAAACAGAACAAAGTACCTTTGAAATTGATTATTTTATACATCGCATATAAATTCTGCCAGTTTTCAAAGAATGTTCTCTTATCTGTGTATCATACTTCATGTATTTCTGAAAGAACTTACATTTTATGTTGCCTTCAAATCATGTTTCACAGCATCTTAAAGCAGTGGTAGCAGCCATGTTACATATATGACCTTATTCAGTTGTCACAACAAATCTTACACTAAGCTTTTTTAAACCCTCTTTCATAGAAGAGGAAATTAAAGCTCTGAGATATTAAGAAACTTGCTCAAATCACACAGCAGTTACAGGACAAAAAACGAAGATTCTAATGTTATTTAACACTCCAAAGCCTGTGCTTTCTCCTCTATGTTCTACTTATCACCTGTCCATGAAATATCTGCAAGTGAATGAGGGAATTGGCAGAGAATAACAAGGTTATATGTGCTAAAGCTTTAACAATATAACTCCATCCACATTCCCAAAGACAAAGATAAAAACTTCTAGAGAAGTTATGGTATTATTTTACACATTTATCTAACGTATAACATCTCCATTTATGATTCTGAACTGATGCTTGGAGTTTCACATAAAAAATCTTGAAAACAATCTTCAACCAGCTAAACAAAAATTCAAGAATGTCTTACAAATTTTATTTCTTGAGGCAGGGAAGCCAAAGCCACTGATATTTTTTTAAATTTGGAATCAAAAGGGTTAAAATAAAAAGGAATTGAAGTATAATGTTCTGTTAACTAGAAAACGCAATTGCTACATTTTGTTTTCTTAACATTTATATTAATAAAAGTTTTATTCTATTTAATTTGCCTTTTTCATAGATTTATACTAAGAGCAAATGAGATAATATACATGAGAGTTTAAAACAACACTTGACTCATCAGTTTCTCAAATTGTAGTAATTATTTATTTGTTCATACAAAAAAGTTTATTAGGTGCCTACTATGCTCTAGGAATGAGTCTACATGGGGGAGATGCAGTTGTGAATAAAACAAAGTTCCTGCCCTTATGCAATTCAACTTTTTGAGACATAAATGTGATGTAACAATGCAGTGGCTATTTTGTTGTCATTTGTATCCTTGTTAATCATCATT
Source organism: Marmota flaviventris (assembly GCF_047511675.1). Classification (NCBI taxonomy): domain Eukaryota; kingdom Metazoa; phylum Chordata; class Mammalia; order Rodentia; family Sciuridae; genus Marmota; species Marmota flaviventris. Next base: position 107,636,586 of record NC_092518.1, read on the forward strand.
ATCAACAGCATTTATCAACCAACCAACCAACATCCAAGGATACACCATCTCTGAACTTAATGCCATGACTACATACATGTTTTCTCACTATTAGTATTTATGTGACAAGATTAGAGCATGAACTCTTCAAATAATTTTATTGTTGTATTATAATTACAAATAATATTGGAACTCATTGCAATATATTTGTACCTGCACATGGTGTAATTTGGTTCAATTTCATTCCCTAGTATCTTCCCTTTCTCTTCCTTCCTCCCTCCCCTGATCTGTACCTTCTATTCTAGTGTTCTCCCTTCTATTTCCATGAGATCCCATTTTTCTTTCTCTCAAATATCCACATATGAGAGAAAACTTAAAATCCTTGACTTTCTGAGTCTGGCTTTCACTTGGCATGATGTTCTCCAGTTCCATCCATTCATCAGTAAATGCCATAATTTCATTCTTCTTTATGGTTGAGTAAAACTTCATTATATATAATTATATGTGTGTGTCACATATATGATATATGTTTATATAACATTTTCTTTATCCATTCTTCTATTAACAGGCACCTAGACCATTCCATAACTTGGCTATTGTGAATTGCACTGCTATAAACATTGGTATTCATGTATCACTATAGTATGCTAACTTTAATTCTTTTGGACAAATACCAAAGAGTGGTATAACTGAACCATATGGTGGATCCATTCATGGTCTTTTGAAGAACCTCCAACGTGCCTTCTACTGTGGTTGTACTAATTTACAATTTCACTGAGAGCATATAAGTGTTCCTTTCCCCCCACATACTTGCCAGCATTTATTATTTGTATTCTTGATGATTGTCATTCTAACTGGAGTGAGATAAAATCTCAGTGTAGTTTTGATTTACATTTCCTTAATGGGCATGCAGTCTTTATAGTTCTTCTCCTTCAGGGAAGCTGTTTCTCTGAATCTCTAGAGCATCTGAAAGGATATGATCTGAGATTTTCTAAAGCTTCCAGAATAGGTTGAATGAGTTGTTTTATATTCTGAAATGCTAAAAATGTTTAAATCATAAATATGTGCATGGTAAGATCTTGTTTGAGATTGTGTTTAATTATACCCATATTGAGAATTTGGAGAGAATAACCCTCCCTCTCCAAACTATCTCAAGGACATTAAGACTTTTTTAGAGGCTGCCCCCCCTTATTTACCAAAAAGAACCTAAAATTTTCACATGATCAAGTTGGTTCAGGTCATTCCACAATAAAAGGCCACTGAATTGTATAAGGAAAAAAAACTGCAATATTCCTAAGAACAAAATAATTTTCCTAAGAGTAAGTACAGTAGAGTAAGGTTATTGCAAGGGTAGGCACCCAAGCCAGTGCCAGACAATATAAAACAATGATGGCATGATTCTGAGGTGAAATGTAAATTTCATATATTCATATAATCTAACAAATATTAAAAATTCAATGACATATTTCTGTGTCTGTCCTTGGATTAAATGTATTATATGTTATTTCATCAATAGCAAATGATGAAAATAGTTCTAGAAATTCACATGAATTTCAAGGTGTTTCAATTGGTCCTAAGACCAAATATATTTTCATTGCACAGCCTTCTAAAACAAGTCACCTAAAATATAAAATAGAACAGCAAAGGAGAAGCTATAGGAAATTAGTAAATTTGTTTAGCACTTTAAAATTTGAAGGTGATTTTACCCCTACCAAGTGATTATCTCTATTGGTTATAGGAGAACATTTATATAGAAAGACTTAGTGACATAGCTAAAGTCATTTGACATGTTATTGCTAGGGTATAGACTAGAATCTAGAATTGACAATACATCATATAGCCTCAATGGTTTAATATTTACAGTCTTAAAATGCTAATTTTTTCCTTACTACAAAGTTATGTAAGTAAAACTTTATCAATACAGGCTTCTCTTCATTCAAGAGAACACAGGCATGAGAGGGTTGAGGGGAATGTTTGTGGCCTACATAATTGTGGGAAACTCCCACCTTTTTAAGTTATTGCTAATTTTAGATTTTTCTTTTCAGTGCCATAAATTTTCAAGCTCCAAGTTTCTAATTAATATAAATGGTAATTGGGCATATGATTTTAAAATGTTCCACATGTAGCCCATAATTTTCATTCCAAGACAACCCATTTCTCTTCCTGCCTGCCATTTACTTAAACTTTTCAGTAAGTCATACATAACTTTTTTTAAAAGAGAGAGAGAGAGAGAGAGAGAGAGAGAGAGAGAGAGAGAGAGAAAGAGATAATTTTTTAATATTTATTTTTTAGTTTTCGGCAGACACAACATCTTTGTTTGTATGTGGTGCTGAGGATCGAACCCGGGCCGCACACATGCCAGGCAAGTGCACTACCGCTTGAGCCACATCCCCAGCCCATACATAACTTTTATATCTTTCATTATACTGATTATGTAAATTAAAGTTTTTAATCTTACCTAAAGTCAAAGAAGCTCTCCCTCCTCCACATACCTTAATTTTTTTTTATCAGTTACATATGACAGTACAATGATCTTGACATATCATACATTTGAATCAGATGGGGTATAATTTCTCATTTTTCTGAGTGTACAGGTTGCAGAATCACATTGGTCATGAAGTCACGTATATACACACAGAAATAATAATGTCTATTTTATTCTGCTGCCGGTCCATTTCCCCTTCCTCTCCCCTCCCCTCCCATCACTTCTCTCTACCCAATCTAATGTGACACACTTTTTTTTTCTTTTTTCTTCCCCCTCACATCATCATACATGTATTCTGTATAACAATGAGGGTCTCCTTCCATCTTCTGTGCAATTCCCCTTCTCCCTCCCTTTCCCTCCGACCTCTCTTCCCTATTTAGTGATAATCTTCTTCTCATGCTTTTCCTCCCTACCCCATTTTGAGTCACCCCCCTTATATCACAGAAGACATTTGGCATTTGTTTTTTAGGGATTGGCTAACTTCACTTAGCATAATCTGCTCTAATGCCATCCACTTCCCTGCAAATGCCATGATCTTGTTAGTTTTTAGTGCTGAGAAATATTACATTGTGTATATATATACCACATTTTTTTTTAATCCATTCATCCATTGAAGGACATCTAGATTGGTTCCACAGTCTAGCTATTGTGAATTGTGCTGCTATAAACATTGATGTGGCTGTGTCCCTGTAGTATGCTGTTTTTAGGTCTTTTGGGTATAGTCCGAGAAGAGGAATAGCTGGATCAAATAGCTTTCCAAGGAATCTCCATACTGCTTTCCAAATTGGCTGCACCAATTTGCAGTCCCACCAGCAATGTAAGAGTGTACCTTTTTCCCCCAGCATCCTTGCCAGTACTTGTTGTTTGACTTCATAATGGCTGCCATTCTTACTGGAGTGAGATGGTATCTTAGAGTAGTTTTAATTTGCATTTCTCTGATTGCTAGAGATGGTGAGCATATTTTTGTTTATTTGTTGATTGATTGTACATCCTCTTCTGAGAAGTGTCTGTTCAGATCCTTGGCCCATTTTGATTGTTTTTTTTTTGTTTGTTTGTTTGTTTGTTTGTTTAACTTTTTGAGTTCTTTGTATACCCTAGAGTTTAGAGCTCTATCTGATGTGTGAGGGGTAAAAATTTGTTCCCAGGACGTAGGCTTCCTATTCACCTCACATATTATTTCTCTTGCTGAGAAAAAACTTTTTAGTTTGAATTCATCCCATTTGTTGATTCTTGGTTTTAAATCTTGTGCTATAGGGGTCTTATTAAGGAATTTGGGGCCTGACCCCATGTGATGGAGATTAGGACCTTTACAGATTCAATGCGATTCCAATCAAAATCCCAATGGCATTCCTTGCAGAAATAGAAAAAAGCAATTATGAAATTCATCTGGAAAAATAAGAGACCCAGAATAGCTAAAGCAATTCTAAGCAGGAAGAGTGAAATAGGTGGTATCGCTATACCAGATCTGAAACTATACTATAGAGCAATAGTAACAAAAACAGCATGGTACTGGCACCAAAACAGGCTGGTATACCAATGGTACAGAATAGAGGACACAGAGACCAACCCACAAAATCACAACTATCTTATATTAGACAAAGGTGCTAAAAGCATGCAATGGAGAAAGGATAGCATCTTCAACAAATGGTGTTGGGAAAACTGGAAATCCATATGCAACAAAATGAAATTGAATCCCTTTCTCTCACCATGTACAAAAGTTAACTCAAAATGGATCAAGGACCTAGGAATCAAACCACAGACTCTGCATTTAATAGAAGGAAAAAGTTGGCCCTAATACCTTAATTTTTTATTTGTTTCATTTGTGTTCTAATTCATCTGCTGAGTAGAGACACAGATATGAAAACAGCATCCAACTTAAATCTTCCAGGGATTTTGAGAGAAAGACAGATCTTTTTTGCCTACCAATAATCATAAAGTCCCAGTATTAGAATTTTACTGAAAATTCAGTGAAATCAATCATTCAAAAAATTTAGATAGTCTTTACCCACTGAAACTTGTCATCACTGGGCATGTGAACTTCTCATACATTTCTCCCAGTACTGTATTGTTTTTTCTCAATACTCTGCATAAGATACTTTCACAATTGATAAGTCAACAATTTGTACTATGTATGCAGTTCCAAAATTTGAATAATCATAATCTATTAAGAACCATAATTCATTTAATTTAACCTCCTCAAATTGCAGGTGGGAAAACAGGCCTAGAGAGGAGAAACCTGCTCAGGGTCACATATCCTGGTGGTGGATGTCCTGAAAGCTGCATCTCCTGCCTTGCAGGCTAGCTCTTGTCTTCTGATATAACCTGTACTTAACATATTGCCTTGTCAGTATTGCTTCCCCTTTTGTGAGTACATGTTTTCTTCTATTAGATAAAGGCAAAGATCAACCAAAAGCTAAATTCAATCTTTTTTTTTTATGTAACCCTCCACAACATTTAGAATAATATCTGGGGCATAACAGATAATTCATTTATAAAATTTCATAAGTATGCCTTTATTTCATTCTAATTTTCAAATTAATCAACACATGAAGATAAAACAGATTTACCAATGGCTTACAAAACACTTCCCTTATTTGTCATTTATCAATATCTTGTACTTATCATTTAGTTGAGTATACCACTAACTCCAGGACTAAATTAGCATTGCAATTAAGAGTCAATAAGACAGGTAATCACAGGAGGCTTGTCCCTCCATATCTGAGTCACAAATAAATCATTATGTCAACAGGATACAGAATAAAAAGTTGTGTAAAAATAACATTTCTGCACAACACTCAAAATCCCCAGCTGGCAAAATCCCTGAGCTTGGTTAAGATAATATGCCACTTCAGATCACCAAGACAAATTAAAATAATTAGAAAAACACATTTTGTGAATATATGCACTTCCTATGGCATTATTACCCATGTAATTTTCTATCAAATATTCCAATATAAGAGAACTACTATTTGAGCATTCCATAATAGACATGCTGAAGTATTTTTCCCCAGTAAGAACTTTTAAAAGGCAAAAGAAAGTGGGCTGGGGATGTGGCTCAAGCAGTAGTGCGCTCGCCTGGCTTGATCCCTGGTTTGATCCTCAGCACCACATACAAACAAAGATGTTGTGTCCGCCAAAAATGAAATAAAATAAATATTAAAATTCTCTCTCTCTCTCTCTCTCTCTCTCTCTCTCTCTCTCTCTCTCTCTCTCTCTTAAAAAAAGGCAAAAGAAAGTAACTGAGTATAAAATAAGGCAGTTCCACCAATCTTCCTTTGTGAAAGGTATTCATAGAAGGGAGGATGGACCAGATCAAAGCATGGTACATACATGTATGGAAATGTCACAGTGAAATTTCTATTAGTTTGTACAATTGATATGCATTAATAATTATACTGTTTTGTACTGCTGAATATTGAACTCAGGACCTCATTCATAACTAGGCAAGCACTCTGCTCACTGAGTTATACCCCCAATCTTAATAATTTGTAAAAGATAAAAACAGCTGATAATTCTGTACCAGTGGATGAACTGGTTTTACAATTCATTGTTTTATAACCTGTTTCTTCACAGCCTGGGACACTTAGGGACAAAAATATGAGCCTTAAGCAGTTGAGGAAGTTTACTCATTGATAGTATGAAGTAGGCCTCGGGAATCATTTGGATTCTATTCCATAGTAACAGTCACAATAATATTTTGGGCTTAAGGCACTTGTACAGTAGAAAATTCACTTTTTAGGGAATTGAACTTCCAATCTCAGATTATCAGGGTACGCTTATAGCATAGTGATAACAACATACTATGCAATAATAATAGCTGGAGAAGAAAATTAGCTATCCACCAAAACCTGTTCTCCCTTTCTTCCTTAGTAATAGGCTTATAAAAATATGGTTGCTCAGTGAGAAAACACATTTTCTGGTCCCAGTTGGGTTAGGGAACCATGTGATCACTAACGGAGGTCTTAATGCATCACAAATATACTCCTGCACTCTTTCCACTTCCTACCTATTGGAATCAGGATGTAGTCAGAAAAGTTTCAATCCTCAATCTGATAACAATGGCTTTAACAGATGATGGAACAACATAAAAAGATGAATTTGAGTTCCTACATAGCCACAGACTATATTCAGTGGGGATGTCTGCTCACCCTCTGTACAAAAATATGATAATATTCTTTTTTGGGGCCATTTTGTTACAATGACTAAGCCTTTACCATAGTAAATATAGATAATGCTTATTGTATACTAGAGACAGTTTAAAGAGTTTATTATAACATGTTCCCATTGCATCCATCCACTTGTGCTGAAGTATTCCTATACTTTAGGTCATAAATGAAACACAACTTCACACTGTTACCTGATGGACCCCTAAGCTTCCACCAGCTGAACATAACTTTGTTTGCCCCTTTCTCAAAGGACTTCCCATTTTCTAACCTCACATTGTAAGTTCTGTTTGTATATGTCTTATTTCTTCTACCAGAGCAAGCATCACGAGCTTGAGTTCAATCTTATTCTCCTGTGTAACCTCTAAAGTGCCAGTACTGTGCCTCTCTCATGAAGTACTTATTGACTGAATGAAGGACCGAAACATTTGAGCTTCACTCTGTTTGTCTATAATCTACTGCTGTAGCTGAATAAGACTTCAGCAAGTACACATTTGTCATGAGCAACAAAAGCCAAAAAGAATCTAGGTGCCAGAATTGATAACAAGTTGAACTCAAAACAACTTTTACCTGCAACTCTGTTATCTGATGTCTTAAGCTGCTGCCTTCCATTTCTAAAATTTCATAGCACCAAAGAAGGTACAGGACAATAGTGAATGGTAGTTAACATAAAAAAGCTTACATTCTACTAGTGGTCAAGTCCTAACTCAATTGTGGGAAAGTACCTATTGTTAACAGCTTTTGTCCTAATATAAGGCTTACTGGAGTCAAGAACTAATAGGCCAAGTACCATTTGAATTCAACACTTATATTGTTACATTAAGCTGTATTTCTTTTACTTGCCTTCACATCTCACCACTATTTCTATAATTAGGTAGAGACGTACATGGTGTATTTGGTACAAAAGACCAATAGACATTGGTAAAAATGAAAATATATTTGAAATTACTTAGACAGATGAGAAACCCAGCATGAAGATGTAACTATTTCAGCTAAAGCAATCAACAAATATATTATTTGGAAATAAAAATGCTTACAAATTTTCACATAGGATCTTGTGCTGAGATTTATTTATTACTTCCATTTAAAATCAATGTTAAAAAATGACTGGAGCAAAGCAGCCTACCAAATTTGTTTGTTTTTTCTACTTTGATATATCACTATATATTAACATTTCCCAATTTCTTGTGCTATGAAAAGGAGAAAATTAAGAGACAAAAGTGTAAAACACTAAAAGGTAGCTTTTATCTGTGAGTGCAAGATTATAGTATGTGAATATACTACCTTATGGAGTTAAATTTTTCTTCTTAGCCTGAAAACATGATTTTAAATTTACAAATTAATACAGGTTTCACATGAAAATTTAGAAAAATATTTAAATGCTATTATACTATAGATAAATCTCCATAATGAATGAAAAAAGTCTCATCACCAGAGATAACCATCATAAAACTATAGTAGACATTCTTCTGGTCAATTTAAAAAGTATGTTTTCCAAGAAATGATGATCATCACATGGGTACTGTATTATTATTAGTTTTTTTTCCACTTAACATATCATGAAAAATGTACTATGTCAGTCTTCTAAAGCATTACGGTTAATGCTACATAATGTTATACCATATTTATACACCATATTTTATTTAAACAGATCTACATTATAGGACTTCCCTTCTTTCTTTATCTTCATGCCTTTATATTTATTTCACTTATACCTAATTGCCAGAAATGCAGGTGTAAAAATATTTGTCAATTATTTAATGAAACATGTTATGAGAAATTGTTTTTGGCAAATATTTCTATCAAAATGTTTAAAAGAAAATTGCTGTGTATTTAACTCAGCTGATTAAATAAATGTAAGGAGGCAAATCTCATAGGAGTATGTTTTTCTGTACCTGTCAGCCTCTCTTTTTCTTAGCTGCTATTTCCACTTGACACATTTTTTTTTTAATGTACTTCATGGACAATCACAAAAGAAACTCAACATTAAGTGTGATTAGTAGCCACCTGATGGAAGAAAGAAACAAACAGGAAAGCATAAAGAGTGCCACACACATGCTAGTATTGGGCAGACTATGACAAAAAGTATACTGTACCTAATTACCAGTATTCTTGTAATCTTTACACTCAGCCTGAGAGGTTCTACTATTTTACAGATTAAAAAAAAAAATCTTAGTTCCTGGAGCTGAGGATGTAGCTCAGTGGTAGAGCACATTTCGCATGGGAGATGATCTGGGTTCATTCCCCAGCACCTCAAACAATAGCAACAACAATGAAAGGAAGAAAGGCTTAGTTTCCATGAAATTAGACATTAAACTGTCTAACATCATACAGTTGGTCAGGTGGTAATGGGCAGCACCTGAACTGAAAACCCATCAGTTTGCGTCAAGTATATGCTCTTAACAATTGTAAAGTTGTTCTTAACATGTCTAGATAAAATAAGAAGAGATGATGAAACCTCAAACATTAAAAATATAAGCCACTTACTATGTTATACTCCTAATATATAATATTACCTTTTATCTTTTCACACTTTAAGGTCAGAGTCATGTTCTTCTTAAGGGCAGCACTTTTTCCAACTTGAGAATTTCTAGAAATAAATTAATCTCACATCCCAACCCTTGCATTTCCAAAAATGAAATTGAAAAATGGACAGAGATTCCTTTCTCATTATAGAAATGTTACTTTCCCTGAAGTAAAAATGATGAAATGGGAAGGTGATAAAACGGGGAAGTAAGGAAAATATTATTATCCTATAGATTGATTTTGGATTGAATGATATTCTGTTAGTAGAATCTGACAAGTTTCTTTTTCATGAAAGAGCTTACTGATTTGGTAGACTTCTAGGTAGAAAACTGGGCAGAAAATATTCACCAAAAAATCCAAGGAATTCAGGTTTACTACTTTTGCACATTATTTTACTTTTAAGCCTATGGGATATAATATCAATGATTAAACTTTAAAAAGTATCAAGTATAAATTGTGCAAGTGTTTTTCATTTTGAGCCTTTATTCTTTGCATTGTACACAATGTTTACATGGTATACTTTTTTTTTAGAGAGAGAGAGAGAGAGAGGGAGAATTTTTTTAATATTTATTTTTTTTAGTTTTCGGCGGACACAAACATCTTTGTTTGTATGTGGTGCTGAGGATCGAACCCGGGCCGCACGCATGCCAGGCGAGCGTGCTACCACTTGAGCCACATCCCCAGCCCCACATGGTATACTTTTTATATACCATTTCAATATATCAATCATGCATCAATGCTTAATAAGTCATTCTTTTTTATATATTTACTTTTAGTTGTAGTTGGACATGATATCTTTATTTTCTTTATATGTGGTGCTGAGTATGGAACCCAGGGCCCCACACATGCCAGGCAAGCGTTCTACCACTAAGCCACAACCGCAGCCCCAATAAGTCATTCTTAGTGTAAAGAAAGAGTCTTGTCTCCTGTGGAAGGGCCTGCAGGGTAGAATATGACTCACAAGTTTGCCTTGAGTTTACACCAATTTGAAAACTATTACAAGACAGAAATTTACCAACTAAATTAATACAGCCAAAAAATTAAAAAGAAAGAAATTTAGTACTGGTGAAAGTGTGTAATAGGCAGGTCTTCTCATACACTGTTGATTGTAACATAATTTAGGTGTTTTTTTCTGGAAATTAATTTGAAACCATACAACAGATATTTGAAAACTACTCATTCTGTTTGACTTATTTATTGCTGAAAGCTCTACTGGGGAGATAATATGAAATGTGGGCAAATATTCATGCAAAAGTTCTCAGTGTAGAATTATTCACAGTGCTGAAAAATAGAAGACACCCTAAATATCCATCATTAGGGAAGCATCTAAGTAAATTATGGTCCATAATAGAGTCATTAAATGATTACCAAAAAAAAAACTATTTACTGTTGCTCTAACTTACTGTTGCTCTGACTAGTGTAAAACAAAATGCAAAATGTAATGCTACATTAATAATATGATCCAAATTATGTTAAAAAAGGCTTAAGAAAATAAACCAAAATGTTATCAGTACTTCAGGGTTGTGGCAGAATAATTTCCCCCTTGCATTGTCATACTTCTCAGTACTTTCAAAATTTACTGATCTGTGCTTTCTAATTTTTTTACAAAGATGATCTATTTTCTCAAAAATAGGGGAAAAAAACTAAGAGGTGCTTGGAATCAAAGTTTTACAAATAGGATACACACACACACACACACACACACACACACCTTTTTACTATCAGGGATTGTGAACCCAGGGTTGATCTACCACAGAGCCCAGCATTTGTTATTTTTATTTTGAGACAGGGTGTTGCTAAGTTGCCCATGCTGGCCTCAAACTTGCCATCCTCATGCCTCAGCCTCCTGAGCAGCTGGGATTACAGGCATGTACTACTGGGTCTTGCAAACAGGACTAACATTTTTGAAGGTCACACTTTTTGCTCATTGGCTTATCCCTTGGTTGTTTCTTACATTTCTGGTGTTAAAAACAGAACAAAACAAATATTTTCCACAGCAAATAAAGTATTATTTCTCTGAGTTGCAGAATCTTTATGAGAGTAATGCAAGCCAAGAAAGGTTTATTTGCTAAAACTTTTACATAGGTTTCCTCAATTTTATCAAACATATCACGGTTATTTTAACTTTTGAGCTGAGAAGTTTGCAGGTACTCAGTAAGGAAGTGTAAATACTGCCCAGGCAGCCATATATAACACAGGGGTTTCTCACACTATACATGGAAGGGAGTGAAAATGCTTTCATTTTGTACTGGTGTGAATGAGAGGAGATCCTGTGTGAAAATATTGTTTGGGGATCCCAAATAAAACTAAGATCTTTGGCTTAGATCCAAGGTCTATGACCTTCCCAGCAGCCAACATTCACATTATTGTTTTTTATATGAAGGAAGCTCTGACTATCGAATTTACACCAAAGTCAATAAAAATATCTTCTGCTTCTGAAAGGAGTGTCAATCAGATAAACTGCATGTGCTCTTATTATCACACAAGGAGGATGGTTATAATGACAACTCAGAAGTTCTTAGCTTTATTGCCTTAAATATATAACATGCAACTTAAAACACCTTAGATCTAAGTTAACACTTCACTAGTTTTCCCTCTATAAGTAAATATATTTAACACAGACTTAAAGCACAAGCAAAAAGTAGCAAATTATTTACCATACTGCAAGTCCTTTAAATATATACTTCAACAGAAGGCTACCAATAAAATATGAAGGACTCCTGTGCTAGTTTCATCAGCTGACATAAAGAAAAAGAGAATTAAAACCTAGGATAATACATTAGACGCTATGGCCAATTTAAGAATGATCAGAAAAGAATGTAACAGATCTTGCAATTGAATGTAATAAAACCAATTTTAAAATAGGCTTTGATTAATGACCATTTATACGCATTTTTCCAAGAATGTTTTCATTTCAGTGAGATGTCTTACCCTAGGCTTATTTTCTGGAATACCACAATTCTTCTGCTCTGATGTTAATACACAAGAATTTGTAATGGCTAAAGAGTACATTAAAACATCATCTTTTGAAACACATTTGTCATAATTTTCATATCTTTTAGGAACAAGCATAGGATAGCAGCAGTGTCTACTATATGCTACATTCCTAATACCCTTGCTGTTGTATTGTTTTAGCCACAACTAAATAAGACATAAATTTAATTTCTGGTAAGCATTTTCAATTTATGAGTCAATAACTCTCTAAGAAGAGAATTTGATGTACTTTCCACCTGCCCTTTTTATCAACATAAATAAATAGTATGTTTTACTACAATTCACTCCTGACATTTATCAGTTGCTTTTATTTGTTTCTCTGCCAACCTTAGCCTTGTCAGCAGGACTTCAGTGTGACAGCAACAGCAGCTCCTGCCAATTAGGCCTTTTCAAATAAACTGCTCTTTTTGGAACTGTATATATTTGAATAAACCAAAAAATGCTAAAAGAATGATTATCACAGAGGCCAAGAGTAAGAAATTAACTCATTCTGTATGTACCTGTACTTCTTATTGAAGCAACACAGACTTCCAACAAAAAGAAAGAAAGAAGGCACAACATGTGTCATAAGATTTTAGGAGTTTGAAACACAGTACAATATTTATATGTTATTTAGAAACAATATTGATGATTAGAGTATATGTCCAGGGCTTAAATTAATAACAAAGTGATGGAACTCAATTTTTTTCAAGAATTATTATGAAAGTAGTAGATAGGAAATTTCTGTCCTGAGGATTACACCCACACTCTTCCCACACACATATGTACAAATCCTCTGAAAAATGACTTCAAGAAAGTCTCCTCTCTCTTTTATTTAACAAAGCAGCTATGCAGCTTGCCATCCTGGGCTAACAGCCAGAAGAAGATTATGGCAAAAATAATCACCTTTGCAACATTAAGGAAAACATGAAACTGGCACTATGATTCAGGGGCTTACTTCTTTCCCTCTAAATATGATACCATGTTTTAAAACTTTTTATTTGGAAAATGGTTCTCTGCAAGATGTATCTAAAAAAAAAGAGTTGTTTTCTTTTCAAAAATAGCTAGAGGTGCTAAGAGATTTCCTGTTAAAACTGTGTAAGGCATTCAACTACTTAAAAGGGAATTTAGTGCTGATGAAAGATGCCAGTTTGACAGCCATGGAAAATGAAGGAAGCATTCTTTATTCCCAGGGCACATCATCTCAAAACAAGGAATCATCTCTTATGGTTAAGAAGGTCACACCTTATTGTTTAATATTCATTGAGAGTACACGCCTGCTAGATGATGGAAAGATACACATGAGACACAGACACTGTCCTCTAAGATATTACATTCTTCAAACCACCATATTCCTAGTTTCAAGGGCATAATATACAAGACTAGTGGGCTCTATTTTAAAAGGGATGAAGGCAACAAAAGCTGGTGTGTGAGGGGTTCAAAAGAAGGGTAAAACAGCTCAGTTTGGGCATCTTATACTGTTTCCTGTGAATGTTCTTGCTTTGTAAACTTGAAAAGTTGAAACTGCTTGAACTCAGTGGTACGGTAGATATTTGTTTTTTTCAAATATTGTTTTAGTTGTCAATGGACCTTTATTTTCTTTATTTATATGCAGTGCTGAGGATCAAACCCAGCACCTCACACATGTTAGGCAAGCACTCTACCACTGAGCCACAACCCCAGCCCTAGCTGTTTCTTAATTATGTTATAATCTATTGACAATATTCATCACAAACCCTATCTAATTCTACCCCACACCTCCCAAACTATCTAATACTATATATATTCTTAAATATTCATTCTGTGCATGTCTTCAGATATCACATAAAACCCATGAAAAACATTTAGTCCCAGTACATCTATACTTGAAGCATCCATGGCATTTGGGATACCTATGTGGTTACATGGTCCCAGCTTAGTATAAACTGAAAGTGAGCATGGTAAATATGAAAACTCCCAGGGGAGTATATTTTTGTTAGGTAATTGGATTTGGAGTAAAGGGGAAAGATCTCTGAGTATATGTTATAAGCAAATTTGCAGTGGGGGATGTGTGAGGATAGACATGCAGAACTGAGGATGATGTGATATGACATTTGTCCTGTGACTACATATCTGTATACTGGTAAGTGCTGCTGACAAAAGTTGGAGCTGTGTTCATTTAAAACTGGTCCCAAATGGTGCTACTTCAGAGATCAGGTGACACAACTTAGCTCAGAAAAGTGAAGAGGTTACAGTCTCTGCATTTCTGCATGGACCATAGTTGCTCTAGCAACATATTAAAGGTTGAGAAGCAGTAACAGAATTTCATACATTGACGGACAGCCAGCTTTGGGATCCCCACATGGGAAACAGTCTACTCAGAGGTTATTGTTAATTGTGGCAACAGCAATGGTAAGCCCCACTCACATGTCTTGCTATGTAGTGACTACTGACATGATTTTTAAAGGGTTGACTTTGAGGATGGGAAATACTCAGTCATCCCAGAAATAATTAGGAGCACCTCAAGAAGTGAAAAACCTATGATCTTGAAAACTGCAGGGAAAAGCTATGTTAGTTGGGATGCTTGGGAAGGCTGAGTATTGATATTCATGTGAACCACCTGTGTTCCCAAAAGGATAAAAGCTTAAGGCATTTATATAAAGAAGAAAAAAGATCAAGGCATTTAAAAAAAAAAAGCTGTTGAGCCTATTTACCATCACTCCCACTTCTTACACACACATATGGATGGTTACAAAATGTGGACCTTCAAGGGGATCAAATAGAAGAACATGTATGTCAAAAGACACTGGAGTTTCATACTGGCTTTTGTTGGTTTATGACTCAAGTTTTATGTGTTTTCTTTTTGAGCTTTTGGGGGTAATGGCTGTGGTGAATTTGGGTATGACAAGTACAAAGTTGCATTTGCCTTAGTGAAGGAAAAATTTTGAAGATCTGTATGCTCCTTGCCTTTTTTTTTCCTTTTTCCCCCAAATCATTCTCACAACTTCATTCTCTGTCAACTGAGTGCTCTATCTCTGGAGAGTGTTGTCTTTAATTTCACAAATCCACTACAGCCTTCCTACTCTCCTTGCCTAAATTTCTTCTTAGGATCTGAGACTAGAGAACTTTCCTACATATCCTCTCTCTCCTAATGAATTACTTGAAAGTTCTGAACAAAACCTAGAGCATCTGGAAGTTCTCCTGATTTAAGGGAGCTTATTGTACTACTAATCCACAGACTGCACTAAATATCACAGTATGTATGTGTGTGATGAAAAATGGTATTCAATGACTCTTGCAAAATTGGAAGCAACTTCTTTTTCATTATCATATTTTATTCATCAGCAAACAGAAGGCTGAGACAAACAAACTTTGTAGCAACAAAATGTGTTATGTAAGGAACTTTACTCACTGTTTATCACATAGTCCAGAGAAAAAGCAGGTTTACAATTTAGTAAGGAATAATGATAAAGAACTTTGGAATTTTCTTTAAAACCAAGTAGTGATTCAAGGACACTAAACCTTGCAAGGGCTTTTATGTAGGTCCTACTGCTATTTTAAAACAATGAAACCCAGAGTCACCATCTTGAGAATTAACAATATAATAAGGTAGCATTAAACTTCAAATGGATGGGCATTTATTGCATTATTAAAATTGTACCTTCTGTAAAGTCATCTAAGCATAGTATGGGGGAAAAGAGGAAACATTAAAATGGGTTATAATATGGCAGCAGTCAAAGACTTTCCACCCTCTCCAAATATATGTTTGTCTCAGAGAAATATTTCACTGACTAGCACTGTGTCACATAGCTCACTTCTCATTACCATTTCAAATGCACTTTCTGTGCTCTAAGGTACCTCTCTGCTGCCCCAGGGCTTTGCCAAGACACTAAAAAGTTTAGTTGCCATGCATAATATACAACACAAGTTACTAGTATGAATTTTTAACAGTGTTTGGCTTTATCACATCCCAGAGTCCCTTGAGATCCAAGAAATGAGGGAGGCCTTATTTATTTACTTATTTATTCTCCCTCCCCCTTTTTATAATGCAACCTTGCCATTGCCCGGGGCGTATATTCATAATAACAATCTTAAACAAAATTAGAACAAATGGAAACATATGCATCTTAAGGCAATTGTCAAAACAGAAATAATTGCCTGGATAAAAATTTTAGCAGAGGCAAAATGAGAGAAATAAATAATGTTAAGGGAGTCCATAATTATACCTGAATAGACCAGTGCTGTGTAATGTCCAATATAGTGTCAGTTTCTTAGCCTGCAAAACGTTATTGGTCAGTATGATGAGGTGGCTAAGAGCATGGGCTCTGGGTTGGACTGCCACTGCCCGGGTTTTAATACAGACTTGCAATTTACTAGCTGTGTGACCTTGGACAAACTATTTAAGACTTCTAGCTTTGGTTTCCACTTTTATAAAATGGAAATGATAAAATAACTATCTCATGTAAGGATTATAGGAGTTCATATATGTAAATCTCTTAAAACAGTGTCTGGCAGTATGTAAAAATGACTAGGTGTTTTGTTAGTCTTTATTAGATGTAATAAAAATTTGGTATTTTGGCCATCAAAACACATCTTCTTGTATGGAAAACAAAAAATAAAAAGGATTGGAAGCAAGTTCAATAGCAATTTTTGTCCTTTACTGTCAAGTGGAAATTACTAAGAACCAATAGCAAAAGGGTTTTAGGTTAAATTAGTGAGTTTATAAGAGAAAAACTTGAACTTCTTTCTAAACCTAGGATGAATCAGCTCAAAAACTGACATTTTTCAATGACAGATTTCTGAGTGGTTACCAAATGATTCCTCTGAGTTTGGAGAAACATTTCATAGGAAATCACCACCATATTTAAAAAAAAAAATCTATGACCAGGAAGATGAGATGAATGAACAACATGGTTCTTTTTATGCGTAGGATCTTGGAGATATAATGTGGGTGATTGAACCAGATGGACCATTTCAGCTTTAAAATACTATTATTTTACAAATCAATATTTGTCAAAAGTTTATTACATAATTTTATTATTATTTGCATCCTTAAAACCTTACATTATGTCTCTAATCCCAGCAGCTCAGAAGGCTGAGGCAGGAGGATCGTGAATTCAAAGCCAGCCTCAGCAAAAGTGAGGTGCTAAGCAACTCCGTGAGACCGTCTCTAAATAAAAATACAAAATAGAACTAGGATGTGGCTCAGTGGTTGAGTTCCCCTGAGTTCAATCTCTGTTACCCCCATCCAAAAAAAAAAAATCCCTTACATTAGTTTTTAGCTGAACCCTATGAAGAGTAACTCCATGCCTCCAAATATCTCATCAAACTTTTTAAAAGTCTTATTTATTTATTTGTTTATTTATTTATTTATTTATTTTGGTGCTGAGGATGGAACACAGGGCCTCATGCATGCTAGGCAGGAGCTCTACCCCACTGAGTTATATCCCCAGCTCTGTCTCTTCATTACTGCTTAGCTTTTGTTTTCTACCCTACAGTCACAACCATGTTCCTATTTTAAAACCATATCACCAAATATAAATATAAAAATGAGATGGTACACCTTTTCTCTTATTATTAAGAACCATTTATGCCACTTTTCAATTCTAAGAGTCTTTGCCATTGATGATTTTATCTGAAGAAAAATTGTGGGGTCATTGTAGATTATGTCCTTTTTTCCAATCCCTGCATATATCTGGTTTCTAGGTTCTGTATGTACCATCCAAATAGTATAATTATACAAGCGCTCACATTAGACACTGTGCCACATCACTGTAGGATCAAGGAAGTTAATAAGTTAGCAAAAGCCACAAAGTTAGTAAATCACATTGCAGGAATTAAAAGTTATTTCTTGAAAACTCCAAGCCTGTGCTCATACCATGTTGCCTCTCTTTGTCACCTTGTTTCTTCTTCCACAGTTTTAAGCCAAACTAATATTTCTCATTTGAACCAATGAAATAATCTCCTAATCAGCTATCTTGTCTCCAGATTAACCATCCCTCACTCAATCTTTATTTCAGGCAGCTGTTAGCCTTAGCATTCTGAAATGCAAATGTAATCATGTCATTTGCACAATCCCCACTGCCTTCAGGATAAAGTCAAAATTCCATAGATGACATAGGATGCCCTTTGAAAATAGTCCCTGCCTCCTTCTCTATCCTTACTTCACCAACCAGCACCTTTCTCTCTGATTAAACAAAATTAGCCTTAGTTTTTCCAACAAATTCCATGGCCTCTTATGCCTCTGGGTTTTTGCACATGCTATTCCTACTTTCTGAAAAGGTGGACCCCATTTGGTCACCTAGCAAACTCCTGTCTATCCTTTAAGTCTCATTAGCACATAAGAGGTACTTAGTAAATATCTTCTGACTAAAAGTGTAATAAATTTTATTTCCTTTTTAAAATTAAGGGATAGATATGAACATGGGTAAATACAGTAATCTGATTTGCTAAAATGCTATAAAAAGTACATTTAAGGCTTATGCTTCTAGAAATTGTTTTCCCAGCCTTGACCTCTCATCTGTGAAATGTTGCCCAGTGAGCAGATCATAATTGTGAAATATAATGTTTGGATATTAGGCAGTATAATCTGTGCTATGTTCATTAAATATACATTAGTTGATATTTATAAATGTTTTATATATATATTACACAATGTTAAAATACATTTCTGCTCTATGAATGAATTCATTACAACATTCTACTCTAGTTTTTATTAACCTTTTACCCTAAGTGTTAATATTTCCCATCCTATTGGGAGCAATAGGACACATTCCCCACATTAGCTTCTAAGAGGTCACTGATTTGTTTTCACTTTGTCTGGTCACTGAGAGTTGGCACAGAGTTACCTTCATAAATGATTCAAGTTAATGGGAAATATTAAAATTAAAGAAATAACAGCAAAAATAGGGCCCTACAAGTGAGAAATGATCATTGGACTATCACTCCTCAGGGGAATCATCCTACATAGTCATTCATTAAAAGTAGATTCAAGGACATAGGAAAGAGGCATAGTTGTTGCCTATCTGATAGGAACAATTTGGGGGACAGGTGAAGTTGGGTTCAAAATATATAGTGTGGAGTATGGAAAGGCTCATAATGACTTTACCAATAAAATGGTTTTCTATGGACCATAGGTGGCTTAGTGACATTGGTTTAAGGGATATTAGGTGACTATTTAGTTATAATTCCATGTCATAACATTAAAGTATGTTCAACATAATTCAATATTAATAATTATTGTTTAAGCCGGGCACAGTGGTGCACACCTGTAATACCAGCAGCTCGGGAGGCTGAAGCAGGAGGATCGTGAGTTCAAAGCCAGCCTCAGCAAAAGCAAGGTGCTAAGCAACTCAGTGAGACCCTGTCTCTAAATAAAATACAAAATAGGGCCGGGGATGAGGCTCAGTGGTCAAGTGCCCCTGAGTTTAATCCCTAGTACCCCCTCACAAAATAGAATCATTGTTTAAAGTATGGTATATCACTCCCTATGTCTGTATCAGTGCTTTCTATAGAAAAGGACATATCTGCATGAATGATAAATATATTAATGAGTATTCAGGAAAATAAGTACACTCTTTTATAAAAGTGCCTTCTATTATCTCCTTACAGGTCCTATACAATATTCTTTGTTGTTCGTGTCTGAACCTCTCACCTTGATTCCTTACTCCAGAACATAAGCCTCTGTGCTGTCTCTTGGTTTACTGCTACTTGATCTTTGCTTTCCTCCTACCATTTTGGCTTTCTGAGTTTGGTTCTTTAATCTGTCACTCTCACAGTATTTGTTTTGGGTCCTTGCTCTCTGTCTGAATTTCAATTCTTACTCTGCTCATTCCAGTTTGTTAATCCCATGACTTCTAGATTCAATTAGGTTATGTTTCTGTGCTTCTCATCTGCCTCAATCTGGTATAATCTAAATTCTAGTCTGAGTCTGTCTTAGCTTTTTCACTGCTGTGACGAAAAGGTCTGACCAACTTTAGGGAAAAAAAGTTTGAGGGCTCACGGTTTCAGAGGTCTTAATCCATAGAAGGCTGGTTCCATTTCTTGGGGCTTGAGGTGAGGCAAGACATCATGGTGGAAAAGTGAGGGTGGCAGAGGGAAGCAGTTTACATGGTGATCAGGAAGCAGAGAGAGAGACTCCAACCTCTAGGTACAAAATATATGCGCCATAGCCACTCCTCCAATGAACCACTGCCTCAAGTCACACCTCACCTGCCTCCAGTTACCACTCAGTTAATTCCATCAGGGATCATTTCATTGATTAGGTTAAAACTCTTACAACCCAATAATTTCTCCTATGACCCTTCTTGCATTGTCTCACGTGTGAATTTTGGGGGACACCTCACATCTAAACCATAACAGAGTCCTAGGTTTTTCCATCCAAATATGACTCATAGATTCTTATTTCCTCTGTCATTCCCTGATCAATTGGTTTGGTGACACAGAATTTTATAAAATGGAGTTTGAAAAACTACTTCCTTCACTTTAAGGCAATTATATAAAACAGTTGAATATGGCTCCATGGATGCAAGAAACAAAGGCAGAAATGTTCTCTACTTGGTGAAAATCATTGAAGTGTAAAATGGGTTATGTTCAAACCACATAAATGCTGCCCCTAAACATATCATATTACCATCCATCCAGGAACCTTAAACAATCACATTTGGGTGAATGTGACACAGCTTCCACCATATCTAAAATGTCTTCTGAGTATATGGGCACACAAAAAAGAATTATGGAAACTTATCGTGATGTTGACAATAGAAAAAATATTTTAAATGTGGTGATATTTTAATTATATGTTAGAAAGGAATAGACAGGTAGAGAAAGAGTTCAGCAATATTTCAGAGATTAAAGGTAACTGCTTTCTATTAGGTATAGAAAACCAAAAGTGTGTTGCCAAATATTTTCATTTTATAGATATGTATTTAAAAATTATGCTCCCTAATCTTATTCACAAGAACACATACTCTTACACTTAAAGAAAATTAAATAAAACAGGATAAAACATGAGAAAAGAGACTTTAGACATATCCCCCAGACATACTAGTCCTTTAACATTTTGTTTATTTAAAAAAAAAAGAAAGTGCAATGAAGCAAAAGTGGCAGATGTTAATACAGGTGGTTTTGTTTTGTTTGTTTTTCTTACTGAAGATTTAATCCAAAGGTGCTTTACTACTGAACTATATCCTCAGTCCTTTTTTGTTTTGTTTTGAGGCAGAGTTTCACTAAGTTGCTGAGGGTCTGGCTAAGTTGCCAAGACTGGTCTCAAACTTGGATCCTTCTGCCTCAGCCTCCTAAATCACTGGGATTATAGGTGTGTACCACCAACCACATCCAGCTAATATAGGTTTAACATTGGTT
Organism: Marmota flaviventris; assembly: GCF_047511675.1. Classification (NCBI taxonomy): domain Eukaryota; kingdom Metazoa; phylum Chordata; class Mammalia; order Rodentia; family Sciuridae; genus Marmota; species Marmota flaviventris. The sequence continues at coordinate 107,658,054 of NC_092518.1, forward strand.
GCAAGCACATAAATACCATATTTTCTACACTTTGAGCTATGTTTAAAAGCTTTCATCCAGGAAAATAATGTATGAGTTGTTTGTACATATTCTTCTGTGTGTGTTTGGACAATGAACAGAAAATGGAGTGTCTCAATGTATAAAAGAATAATGGAAAGCTGTTGATTAGACAGAAGCAACATCATTAGATCTGTTCATTCAATAAAACTGTTTACCAACTAGTCATCAAAACATTCCATATTCAAAATGGGGAAAATAATGAAGTGTTATCTTTATAGCATTGTTCTCTAAGTAATTCAAAGGTCATTTTATGCATAGACACAGAAAAGGATCCTTTTAAATCATCTGGCCCAGGTCCTCCAAATGCAATCAGCCTCAGTCCATTCTGTCAAGTGATTGGACCTTATCTCTTTGATACATCACAAGTGAAGGAGGTCCTGCTGTTTTTAGTTCTGCTTATAGTAAATCCTTGATGGCTCACAGTTGACTGACAGCAGTGGATAGAGTACAGGATTGGAGCCTTGAGAATTCAATCTCTGGCAATGACTTTTTATAAGTTGGACATGTGGCTTGACCCCTTGGAACCTCTCTTCTGCCATCTTTCAAATGAGGATAATAATATCGACCACTGGACATAACTTCTAAAATATATTTCCTTTCTTAGATGCTCACCATTAGATAAAGTCAAGATGCTACACAATAACAGTATGACAATGATATCATTGGTACTTGTAGTATATGATTCTTTTAGAGGTGCAAAGCACTTATATAAGTTCTTTGGTACCCCCATTAACTAAACTATGTTGGGAGAGAGTCAAGACTGATCTGCTTCACAAAGAATATCTTGAGAGCATAATATGATTATCAACTATTTCAATTTGCCATGAGATGTAGTAAAAAAACATTGGAAAACATTTAAACATTTATTTAACTTCTAAAATTTATGCTCTAGTATTTGCATACAAATTAATGGTACAAATTTGGAGTGACAATTATGATTAACTTTAGAAACAGTTTAAGACTACCCCTTGAAGTGCACATTTGCATATAAATGCACAAAAAGAAGAGATGCTGTTATATACCTCAAAACATGACATCGATCTGCAAATGCACACAGCACATCTCTGAAATGTCCTATCTTCCAAAAAGCTTAAAATATGTGCTAATTAGAACCCAAAAACCTATTTGATTCTGTCAAGTAAAGCTCTAGCTGTGCAATAATAATGAAATTTGCCAAAGAAAAGTTAAAATACCTGAAGATAAATATTTATATATAATTTATATTATAATTTTATGATATATATTTATATATTATAATTGGAATTAGGTATTAATATGTTATGGCAAAGCCAATATGCCATTTTACTTTTATATTTCAGTTCAATTTCCCTGTCAGAACAGGAATGAATTTAAAATATGATTTTCTGTGCTTATTTTAAGGTGATTTACACTTTTCTGTTGATCAAAATAGGGACATAGTTACCATGGAAAAGATATTTCTATGCCTAAAATTACCTACAGAGAATTTGTACCTGAGGGCTCAGAAAAGTAAAACCTTGTCATTTAACTTGATACTTTTTAGTAAAATGGTAGGCAACAAAAAATAGTCAAAAATAGTTAGCAATCTCAATATTACCTCAGTTGGGTGGAGAAAGTATTTTCCCCCATGCCTTTCCCCTTTGATGGAAAGCACACCCATTTAGATAAACACATCATCTTTTGTTCTTTTGGTTAAAGAAAGAAAGAGAAAACAGAAGCAAAAAGATAAGCAGTAGAATTTAAACTAAAACTAAACCCAGCTACGATATTGAGGGAGCTTGGATTCTGTAAATGAAAGCAAGGACTCCTGCAAAGGAAAAAACACTTCCTCGGCACGCAACATGTGTTCCCTATTATTAGAAAAGAGTGGATAAAACTCAGCACAGAGGAGGACCAATCATGAACAATTGCTTTTGCACCATTCCCAGTAACCTGGGGCTTCTCAAAAGCTCTGCATGCGGAGCATAGGTTATGACCCATACTGACTAGCAGGTGAGTAATCTGGCTGCCTCTTTTTGAGAGTGATAAAAAGAAAAAAGAAAAACAAGGAATGGATCTGGAGAGGATTCAACAGACACAGAATCAATACGCCATCTACTGGTCCTTTCACCTGTGGTCAAGGTGCACTAACACCTCAGATCTTCTGCTAAGCAATAAGGAGCATGACTTCAGTGTCTTCTTGAAGGAAATAGAGGCCCTGATAGAAACTATATAAACTCTGGAATATCTGTAAGCAAAGCCTACAGCAAAGACATATTCAATAATTGTCTCTCATGCATAATCACATTAGGTTGGCTTTTTTGTGGTCCATTCTGGAATAGGAAGTCATATTTACTATTGAACAGTTGACTTCTAGAAAGTCAAATTGGTTCCCTAGAGAAATATTCTCAAGTTTGTAGCATTTAATGTCATATTTGTAGTGTCATCAGGAATGAATGCAAACAAAATAATGACATAGGTGTTTCCCTTCATTATCCCTCCATTCTCCATGTATCTTGTGATATTTCTTCCTCATCACCCACTGAGATTTCTGAACTCTTGATCTACTGCCTATGACTACAAATTACCATGACCTAATTCATAGTGTATCTTCTGATGCAAAATAAACACTCAATAAATTATTTGTGAAAAGAATAAAAGAGGGCTGGGGTTGTGGCTCAGCAGTAGAGCACTCGCCTAGTATGTGCAAGGCCCTGGGTTCCATCCTCAGTACTACATAAAAATAAATAAATAAAATAAAGTTATAAAGAAAAGAATAAAAGAACTTATAAAAGGCCCCTGAGGCCTGACAGAATTTCCAAGGGCTCTGCTGAATGGCTGGAGAAATCAAATTCATGAGCTTGAAACAATCAAGGTCAATATACAAATGTCATTCATTTTCACTCACAAGCAGTAGATTCTTTTTCCTGATACTTTCTTCATGAAAAGGAACCAAAGTACAATTCGAATGACAATTACTCTGGCTACTCTAACACAATACTATAGACTGGATGTCTTAAACAACAGATATTTTCTCAGTTTTTGAGCTGGGAGCCTGAGATTGAGGATACCAGCAATGAACAGGTTCCTGGTGAGAGCTCTCTTCCCTACCTGTAGATGGCTACCTCCTTACAGTGCTGTCAGAGAGAGCGCCCTGGTATTTCTTCTTATGAGTACAATATTCTCATCATGAGAGTCTCACCCTCATGACATCATCTAAACATAATTACCTGTCTCTAAGTACCATTATATCAGGGATTAAGGCTTCCACTTATAAATTTTGAGAAGGACACAATAGGCAATAGAATTCATTGCATGATGCTTTCATTTTCAGGCTAATTACCAAGAATTTCTAGGCTGAAAGTCAGAGAACAAGAGGACCATGTTCCTGAAAAAAGAAACCAAATCTTTTTTCCTTAAGTCCATCAAACTGCACAGAATTCTTAACACCATTACTCTCAGTCATTCCATTCAGGTTCCCTTGCATTAAATGACGCCATTTCCTGCACTGTTCTACCTCTTCTTTTAAACCTCAGACCTTTCATCAAGCATGGATATACCAGTGGTAATGAAAGCCTCAAATGCAGATATGCTGTCATTTAGGGTATCACCTTTGTCTTGCCCAAGCTTGAATGTAGCAATCAAGTACTAGGTATTCCTACTGTCATACCAGCCATGTTAGAATTACATAGCAAAGCATCTGTGATAAACAAAACTTGTATCCTTTAAGCACTGTTTCACTCTCAAAATGAAATAGTATATTTATCTGACACGCATTATCATCCACTTTTCCAGACCTATGCCAACTTCATTAACTTCCTGAGCAGTTTTGCCAAGCATTCTGTTCATCTAGAATCCCTTGTTCTTACTGTTATTTGCAATATCTTCAGTACTTGAAAAGCTAAACAATGTGAACTTAGAAATATATTAACTATAGCTGATTCCTCTTGCCTCTTTGCTGTCTTACCCCTCCCAGTTCCCCCTTCATTTCAGAGATCTACTCCTCACCTCCACAAATATGCCATAGTAATTCTTCAACTAATTTGAATAATGCTTGAGGTTGTATAAAGCTAATGGATTTATTTTTCAGGTATTTCATAAAATACTGCAGTATCTGATGGAATTTCAGCCATTCTAAGCATTTTCATTTCAGTGAAAATCACTCTTGTTTTAAAAAGGAGGTATTCAAACTTTATTCTTTCTTCTATATAAATCCATAAAAGTCATGGAGCAAATGTTGGCTGGACTTTCCTACTAAGGAAATATTACTAAGCAATATTACTTGGCGCTTGTAGCTCCATTCACTGAGATGCCTACTTTTTTTAGTGTGTTTTCTTCATTTTGTGGTGTTGTTTAACTTCCTTGAGGTTTTATATTTAATGTTCTTCTCCTCCTGGGATGCCAAAGAAATGCAAGGGACAGATGCATTCAATGATTCATTACTATCAAGCATGTTGTCTGCTTCCCAGCTTTCTTTTTCTGTTCACAGGGGAACCACATTATGCACCAGTGGCTCTCTGTACCTTCCTCTCTAGAAGCATAGTTTATGTAAGAGACACCTTACTCTAATTCAGTGTTCTGTGAAATCTTAGCTCTAAGCAAAGCTTCTTTACTACTGTATCTAGAGTTTATGGCACTGGATCTTCTAAGCCATATAGAGAATAATTTTTAAGGGCATAAAAATAAAGAAATATTTTGCTATTTATGGTATACAAACTATTGTCAATATGCATTTCAGGTTATAATTTCCAATGTATCTCATTACTCAGTTCCAGAATCTGTTGTCAGGCAAGTAGATACAAAATGGACCCAAGTCATTCTCAAGTTATTATAAGTGCATGGGCTACAGTCTATAGAGCTATATTTGATGATCAAGATAAAAATTAAGAGAGAGTTTCCTTTCTACAACATTCCCTTTGTTGTTCCTAGCAGCAGTTTCTTGGTCTTGTGGTTGATGGGGGTGGTAGTGATAGAGGGGAGGGGTAGTCATTTTTGCACCACATTTTGAATACTTCCAGTAAGACTATATATGCTCTGATAGCTAACCACAGGTTCTTTCACAGAACTAATATTTTCATGATGAAAAATGATATGTCACTGATTGTGGAGCTTTGGTAAACATGAATAAAAGGAGTGCTGGAGGTAAAATATGTTCTCAACCTGATCTCTTGCAAATAGACTATCTGTCAATTGGTGGTATATTTTTAGTGTAGTATCTACAATTGATTTGATGCAGTTTGTGTTTAATATACTTATATTGCATTGTCTCTCCTTATCATGTTCAACCATCCACTGTTGCTCAACATAAAGTCCATGAACCACAAGTATCAGAATCACATATACAGTTTGCTAAAACTGCAAAAACATAGAAGCAACACATGTCACACAATAGAGAATCTCTGAGGGAGCTGAGGTTATGGCTCAGTGGCAGAGCACTTGCCTCACATATGTGAGGTCCTGGGTTCAATCCCCAGCACCACATAAAAATAAATAAACAATAGAGATGTTGTGTCTATCTATAACTAAAAAATCTAAAACAAAAAGAATCTCTAAGGCTCTGTTCTGGAAATCTGTACATATAATAAACACCTCACGTGACTAGTAGGCCCATTGCTATTGGAGAATTACTGCATCCTTAAAGGAAGGGAGTAAAAATAAAACAAACTTCATTACTTTTTCTAAAGTTGAAAAATCTTATTTTCAAAACCAACAATTGGGTTAATTTTGAACCTGAGAGTCTAAAAGAGTGATGCTATGCTGTGTAAATAAAAGGTAAATTCCCTTTTAATATTCCATGCTTTTAACAAAGGCACACAGATAGCATAACACCAACATTTTTCCTGGACTACTGCTTTAATGTGCATACAAATCATCTTGAACTCTTGTTAAATCCAGACTCTTATTCTGTGTCTTGAATGGGCCCTACATTTTGTACAAAGTCTCAGATGATATAGATGCTGCTAGTCTGTGGATCATACTTTGAGGAACAAGATCCTATGGCATTGAAGGAGGACTTATTTGATTTTTAGTTCATATAAATTTGCAAGAGCTCTGCAATATGTAATGTGTAGTAACATTTCCTGTAAACAAAAAGCTTCTGCATTAAGGTCCTATATTCAGAGTATCACCTAAGTCCCTTGGTTTGTTTTGTGACACAAAGCTAACTGTACCTTGAATACCCTGAGTGATTAAGATAGACACAGGACCTCAGAGCCAAACAAGGAAAACACACTGGCACACAGGGACTTGTATTTTTTTAATAATGTGGCAGAATTACAGGGTGTGATAAGCTGCTTATGGAAGGGAGTAAAGGTAACTGTCCTGGAGAAAGTGGCATCTATATTCAGACCTACAGAATACATAGAAGTCTGGCAGCTGGAAGGAATAGGGATGAGTGGATGGGGGAAGAAGAAAAGAGTAAAATGTTCCAGGCATAAAAAAAGCTTGCAAAGGCTAATATGTAATAAAATTTTGCTTGAATATATACTTGGTCAAATTGTAGACTCCACAGAAAATATATTCAGACCCCAAGGACAGTGTGACAATTTAAGGCCATGTGACAATAGTATACTTTTTTTTTCTTCTTGGGGGAAGTAGAGTAGTTGAAGATCATTAGGAAGATATATGTCCCACATCATAGTAGATATAAGTCCTATCCATGACACAATGCAGGCAAAACAGGAACTTTAGTACTTTTGTCCTGCAATGAAATTGCTGACCTGCTTTTTTTGATTGGGAAGAAAAATGACATCAAGCGGCAGGTGGTGACCACTGTTTCTTTAAAGACAACATATGAAATACTGAAAATTTATTTCCCAATAAACTTGACTTTCTGTGCTAAACTAAAAAAAAAAATGCCACATGATAAAAAGTATAGGGAACAAGGATATTTCCAGTTGCCATTAAATATAATCCAAGTGAAGTGATTCACCGTGGCTCAGGTGCAGGTATCCCATCAATACAATTTATAAGGGCTCAGCTTCTAAAACTATACTTCCATTTGACAGTAATTTCCTTTTTTATTTTGTTTTGTTTTAAGTTGACTACAATTTTCAATCATGGTTATCAGTTCATCACCTGGATGAAGGTGACCTGGCAGTCCCTTCTTTATCGAATTCCTGAGGTGCCCTTAGATTATCTTTCACAAGCAAAGTTAACAATGATAACAGGAAAAATAAATTAATTCAAAGATGAGGCTTTATCAAATGCCATCTTCTGAAGCCTGCATTTTTATAAAACATGAATCAAATAATCTTTTGAAAAGAGAGGTATGGTTATGCAGAATTATCTTCTTCCCCACTTCATGGCTAATTCCACAGTCTTAATTAATAAGCCTTTTATGATGAGTTTTATAAACAAATCTGCCATTAATTTGCCTGCCAAGTATGTTATTTTAATATTTTTGAAGCATATTTGTATTTTAAAAGGAATTTTTAAATTTCATCAAGTTAATTAGAAGTAATGATGTGAAATTAGCATGGTAAATGTTGAAATAAAATTATATAGCTCAAGATTATTCTAAGAATTATATTGCTTAATATCTTAAATATGTGAGAATGTTAGTGTTTTTAGAGAAAAGAGTTCTCAATCTAATTAAATTTGGGGAATTGTGTGTTAAACATATCTGTGTAGGTTTCATAATTATATGACTTCTCAGACACTTTAATATGCTGATATGTATTGTCAGTAACCAAGAATGGGATGAGTAAGCACCACTTCTTAAACAATTTGACTGCTTTTCTTTTTCAGAGTATATTCCTAACTATGGCTTCACTACAAGATATTCTGGGGAATGAGAACATATTTGAAATAATAAATTATTACTAAACTCAAGAAATAGTAAATATATTATTTAATCATTATTTTAAAATTGCTCATATACAAAATATCTGGAAGTCTTTCAAAACAGTACTCACCGATATTGTTATGTAATCAGCAACTCTCAGTGTTGGCAGTGTAGTGTGTCTATAACTTCTGTATTGGACATGTAATTCAGGGTGATTAAACCAATTGGACTAAGCCAAGATTACCACTTTACATGATCGATCCACAAATTGTAGACATAATTAATTGAAAATGTGTGTGTGTAAAACAAAAACCATGGAGTAAGAAGGTTTATTTCCTTGTTGTCTTCTTCATATATTTTCTTCTTTGAAGAGAAAAACTAAATGGGAATAGTTAGAATGTATCTGTTGAAAATTGAATAAAATTGAGTATTTCTGCAGCATTCATAATTACTTTCACAAGCATGAACAAGAAATGCAGGTCTCAACAAATCAGGATGGTTAAAAAAGAGTCTTGAAATTCTGAGTAGGTTTTGTAATCAGCAAATTGAAAAATTTCTATCCATCCCCAGCAATACTACCTTACAAAATAACCTTTGATATTATTATATCTTATCAAAGAAATTGCATTTCTTTTTTTGGGGGTACAAATTGTGACATTTTTACATGATAGCTCTCAGCAGGCTTTTTAGTACTCTGATAGATAACCTAGTTTACAGAACTATTTTACTTGTTTTAAGAGGTCTCTAATCATGTAATCATAGGTGATTTGGAAATGGCTTTGAAGAAGGTCTCTTAAAGCTGTTGAGTTAATAATATGCATTACCAACATTCCATGATATTTTTTATACTTCTAAAATGTTCACTCTCTAAATGAGCTGTTCTCATTCTCACTCTCTTTTCCTTCCTCCCCTAATATGTAAGTATGTGTACATAATGTGAGCTGAATTACGATGAGTACTCTAATTTCATATACCATGAGAAATACCAGATTACAAAACAATAGATATAGCATGATCCCATTTGTTTTCTTTAATTTAAAAAAGGATACGTACAAAATATTATTAATGATCATTTTTGCATGGGGAAATGTGTTGGGACAGGATAATGAATAATAAAGAATTTTTTCATTTTATAATGTTGCATGGTTTAAATTTTTACAATAAGCATATAATCATATATTACTTGTTTTACTAATATTTTTAAAACCAAATGGTCCTTCAATAATCTCTAAAACATTAGTTTCAAAAACAATACACTCAGGAAAAAGTAATGTGAGACATTTGACACTTAGTTCTCATTAGGCACATTAAACTATTATCAAGGGATGCTACTCATTATTTCTTTTTAGGCCAGTGAATTATCTATTATTTCTTGAGTACTGCAGCACATAGACCCTATAATGGTCCCTATGTTTATGCCATTATATAATCCCCTCCCTTTGAGTTCGGGTGTAATCTGTGAATTGCTTCTAACCAATAGTAAGTATATGGCAAAGGTGATGGGACATTATTCCTATAATTATATTCCTATTATTATATTACTAAAAACACATACAAGACTCATTTTATTAGCATGTAAAAAGCACACAAAGGCTCTCCTCCCTCTCTCTCTCTCTCTCTCTCTCTCTCTCTCTCTCTCTCTGTCTCTGTCTTTATAAGACGCTGGCTTTGAAGAAGCTGCCATGCTGTGAATGGGCCTATAGCGGGGACCATATAGCAAGGAATAGAGAGTTGTGTCTAGGAACTAAGAGTCAACCCCAGCTGTCAGCCATCAAAAAAATTGGGAACTTATGTCCTATAATGAAAGGAATTGAATTTTGCAAATAACCACATGCCCTCACAAGGGGATCATCAGAGGAGACCTCAGTCCCAGTTGGCAACATGATTTCACCCTGGTGAGATCCCAAGCAGGGGACCCAATTGGGTATGTCCAGACTCCTGTCTCATAGTAACTGGGAAATAATAACTGTTTGTTGTTTGAAGTCTTAAAGTTCATGATGATTTTATATAGCAATAAAAATGTAATATAATTACTTTATTCTAATACTGATGCTATACTAACTGGTGGAAGATGAGAGAAAGCACTCAATCAGCCATTTTGTATACTAACTCTCATGCCATACCACTATCAAATGCATAACCTGAACTATTCCTTGTCTTACATGATCCTCACAATATTCTTGTGAAGTGGCTATATATACTAATTCTAAATTTAAGAGTTTACAAAGTTTACCCAAAGTGGCAAGGCTAGTAGGTAACTAAGGGCAGGATTCATATTCAAAGTGTGTGTTTAAAAATACATAAAAGTGAAAAAAAATAACAAACAAACTAATTTTTATATCTATTTGTTTATTTAGGTACCAGGTATTGAACCCAGGGGCGCTTAACCACTGAGACAAATTTTGAGCCCATTTTCTATATTTTATTTAGAGACAGGGTCTCACTAAGTTGCTTAAGGTTTCACAATTCTCCTGCCTGAGCCTCCCAATGTTGCTGGGATTACAGGTGTGTGCCACCATATCCAGCTTCAACCTAATATTTAAAATCTCACTTCCTTTTCAGAAAACAAAGATAAACAACTTAAAGGAGTTAGTAGTCTGGCCATGGACCCAAAGGTAGTAGTTCTAATCCTACTTCTCTTCCCTTAAATGTGTTACATTTTCTAGTGCTCACTAAAAACTCAGTTATTATCATAGAGCATGGTTAGAATGTGGCTTATTATTACACAGCTTTACATTTTCTACCATTCACATAATTTCCTCTTTGAATTACACCCTAATGCAGTCATGACTAATAACCATAACTGGTAGTTCTGTTCCTTAGCATCAGAAGATCAGTGACTTTTTAAGTTCACACAGGCTTTCTTTTAAAGGAAGTAAACTCTACAAATCTAAAAAGCCAGAAGCATAAAGCTGAATACTAGTATACACCACAATCAATGTAATCATCAATAGGCAAGTTGAGATAAACATCATACTGACAGGATATGTAGTTGAAGAAGGCCAGAGGAAGAATGACTCAATTTTATTTTTCCCGTGGGCAAAGGCAGAAACAGTGTCATCATGAACAAATTGAAGTCCCACCACAAAGCATTTGTACAATGTGCCATGCCAGAAAGCAAAGGGCAAACCACTAATCTCAGCAGATAATAATTAGGAAAAAAAACAGTATAGAATAAAGGAAGAACACTAGGGCAAAGGGACATTAGGAAATATCACTATCAACTGTGTTGACTCTTCTACAATGTGCATTTTGACTGATTTTATAGGTTATGATTTTTCTTACCACAGGCATTTAAAATGAGCACTTGAACACTAGGAGAGCCAAGTTTAATTAAACTTCTGAATAAAGAGACAACCAGAAAGGAAGAAGGACTTCCAATGCTATAGCTACAATTTGCTGTTCAAACTGCATGACTTCATGTACTGCTGTTTTTATTGCATCTTTGTCTTATCAGCTGAAAACTGTTGCCACATCAACAAAATGATCTCTGCAAACCAAATTGTATCCCAGTATGACCTCCTCTCTTCTTTCTGTTTTCCTGTCAGAATAAGTACTACTTTGGCCCCTGACATCAGAGCCTGAGATGAAAAGGAACTGAGTTGAAACTTCTTTGAATAATATAGTGTGAGAGGAATAATAAGATTCGCTGAAAACTTCAGAAAAACTATCAGTTTAGATCAAATTGTTTTAGGATGACAAAGGGTAGAAAAGGGTTGGCAATAGTTCAAAATATATCTTGTATCTTAGGGACATGCATGTACACATAATCCACAATACAAAAACAAAGAAACAAACAAACAAACAAATTCCTGCCATTCACTCAACCCACAGTCAAGTTCAAATCTTCCTATGCCAATGTATATGCCATTATTCTTATACTTGAGTTTTATGTTCCAGTCCTATCTTTTCATATTGTTTCAAAGCATAACCATCAAGTGAAATGCTGGATCAAAACTTGTTCATCATTTAACAATAATAACAATAACAAAAACACCCTGGCTACTTCAATTGTGCAGTCTTTCCTGACCATCCATCCCCAAGAATCAATCCTGATTGCTTCCATTTCTCTGATCTTAGTCCATTTCAGTCATATGAGGACCATTATATCATAGGCATACCTTACAGAGTTTAGGTTTTCAAATGTGTCTTCAGTCTTCTCAGCTAAGCTATCTTTACTTGGAAGCTGGGATTTCACAGTCCAGTGAGAAAGACAAATATGTAAACAAATTTCTCACACACAATGTGAACATGTTTTAAAAAGAAGTATATGATACAGAATGCTTTAAGATCAAAGATCAAGGTGACTTTGGAGAAATTCTACCAAAGAGCTGATACTGAACTGCCTATTAAATAGTGCTTTAGAAGTTTGCCAGATGTTAGACAAGGAAACTGATATTCCACATAAAAGGAACTGTAAATATCTATATTTGAGAAATTGTATGGTGTATTTGGAGGAAAAGTGAGTAAGTGAATGTAACTATAGACTTTAAGAGGTTGGAAGCAGATTGAGGCTAGATTTTATGGCACAGAAGAGCTTATTTCATAGTGTAATGGATGGTCACTGAAAGTTTCAAGAGGGAACTAGCACTGGGATAGCTGCATTATTGAAGGTATTTTTGGTGACAGTATAAAAGCTTGATTGGATGTGGTCAGGCCTGAAAGTAAAAAAATTAGTCAGCTCACTACTGTTATGTCACATGTGAAAAATTATATGGGCTAGATATAAGGACCAAGGTGGTAGAGGTAGAGAAAAAGAGATACATTAGAAATGGAATTAGGAAGTAGATTTGTTAGAATTTGAAGCAGAAGTTAAGGTGAGAGAGAAAGCGCCTAGAATAAATTAAAAATGTGTATACCTTATAAGAGAGAATAGATATTAATATCACTAGGTTTTCAGGAGGAAAGGAAGATAATGCTTTGGTTTTATTTGTGTTGTTTGAAGAACATATTTGCCATCCACAAAGTGTCCATAGGCACTTAGACATAATCCTAGAGGAAAGTGGCAACTAGAGAGCTAGACTGAGAAGCCACTGGAATATCCAGTGGATATGGATAGTGTTTCTCGGAAAAATCATATAAAAAGCATAAAAATGTCCAAGGACAGATGCCCAGAGAATGCTGATGCCTTTAATGAATGGCATTATGAGGAGACATCAGTGAAGGAGTCTAGAAACTAGATTAGAGACAAATGATTTACTTCAAGAGAACAATTGGAAAATAGCACTGACTTCTACTGAGAGTAAGAGAAGAACTACCGAAGGAGACAGAATTTAGTCATAATGCTCATGATGATCTTTTTTAAAAAAATGTGTTTAGTTGTAGATGAATATAATACCTTTATTTATTTATTTATGCAGTGATAAGGATTGAACCCAGTGCCTCATACATGCTACGCAAGCTTTCTATCATTGACCTACACCCCTAGCGCACCGGCTCATGATGATCTTTAGACCTACAATATAGTAATAGAAAATAGAAGTTGATGGGGCTGGGGATGTGGCTCAAGTGGTAGTGCACTCGCCTGGCATGCGTGCGGCCCGGGTTTGATCCTCAGCACCACATACAAACAAAGATGTTGTGTCCGCCGAAAACTAAAAAATAAATATTAAAATTCTCTCTTTCTCTCTCTCTCTCTCTCTCTTTAAAAAAAGAAAATAGAAGTTGAGTTATAGTTAATTTATTAATTTTATTTAATAAGTACTTATTTTGCTTTTACAACATGCCTAACATTTTTCTACTTGATAAGAACGCATACACAAATCTCAACCCTATTGAATTTATATTTTACTGGGGAATGCAAATAATAAGAAAAAAATAAGTCAGAAGATGTTAGACAATGAATAAAGAGAAAATAAAGCAAGAAAGATGGAAAGTTTTAATTGTGTGGGTAGGCTATCTGAAGTTATAATTTTAGATAGTGTGATTATAAAGGTCTCACAGAGTAGGTCATATTTGAATAAAGGCCTGGAAAAAAAAAAAAACAATTCATGAATACTGGGGACTGAATGGTAATGGAGAAAGTTTAAGACAATGGAGAAATTACTAATGAAAGTTAAAGGGCACTAAAGATGTAAGCTTCAGAGGAGATAGGGATGGTACGGGATAGGAAACACAGAATTAGTGTTAACACTAAAAGGGGGGAAGAACACTTCTAACTGTGAAGCATTTGGTAAGACTAAATATAAATACAGATATGTTTAAGATGGAGTGGAAGGAAGTTGAAGAAACTTCATGAATGATGACTTCTATTTGTTGGGTGACGTAGGAAACATGTCTGCTTCTCTGAAGGTCAGGGTAGAAAAAGTAGTTCAAAGAGAATGGCTTTAAAGTAAAAAGAATAGGGAGCTCAATCAGACTCTGCTTTAGGGATAAAAAGAGAAGAACTGGTAGGCAGTCTTAAGGTCTTGGATTAAGTTGGATATTATGAATTTGCTGGGTCACCAAATAATCAGGTATGTGATTTTCTGTGGCAATGGTTAGCATAATAGGAGAAAGAAGAAAGAAAACATAAAGTGAAACTGGTCCACAAGTGAGCATTGGGAAGACCGTGCAACACAACAGAGTCAACTAGTTCATGGTTGAAGCAGGATTACTAAGAAAGAATACATTTAAAAAACCCAGAATGGAAGGCAGTAGCTAGGGAGGTGTGAGGGCTTCCATGAGACCCCAGGTGATTGAGTGAAGGAGTGGGCAAGTGATTTGAAGGAGTGGAGTAAAGGCAATGATGATTGGCCTGAAAAAGGTCAAGGAATCATAAAGTTTGGGTTTCAGATAAGTTATCTGTCAGAAAAAGAGGTAGATGATTTCAGGAAAAATGTTTTTTCCTATCAGAAGAGTAGATTTATTAGTACAAACTGTAAATAAGAATGAGTATAGACAGGCATGGTGGCACAAGCCTGTAATCCCAGGAGCTCTGGAGGCTGAGGCAGGAGGATTGCAAGTTCAAAGCCAACTGAGAGGCCCTAAGCAACTCAGAGACACCCTGTCTCTAAATAAAATATAAAAAAGGGCTGTGGGTGCGGCTCAGTGGGTAAGCTCCTCTGGGTTCAATATCCAGTACTGAAAAAAAAAAGAATGAGTGTAAATCTAGTATATGAAGTGTCATTCTCATTAAAACACCAATTATAAAAAAAAAAAAAAACTCCCTGCAACAAAACTACAAAATGTGTTTTGTAAATATTATCTGGGGAAGGAATCTCAAAATATAAAGACATACTTCAACTAAATACTCCAAACTGTTAGGCAAAATAATAGAAAACACATTTAAGTTTAAATAATGATTTTCAAAATAGTAAAATGCATTAACTCTTAAAGTAGGATGAACTTTCAATAAAAATAGCATGAGTCCAGTAATACTGCTTTAAACTCTTTCCTGGTAAGATAATAAAAAACATAAAAATATAAGATAGAATTGGGTTAAAAATGATCTATTTTGCAAATGGATCTTCTAAAAATATTTTATATTTGAAGACTGAATATTAGACAGCAGCCTTAACAAAAATAAAATCATTAATTCAAATCCTGTTTATAGAGTTTTTTTAACCTATGTGATTTTCATTACAGTTATTTTGAGATGTTTGGGCTTAATTAAAGTTATTATTGCCAAAATAAGTACAGATGTATTTGGTATTTCAATTGTCCACAAGACATTAATATATTTTGCATTTGGCAACTGGAATCCAAACTTTTTTATATTTACCATTTTGTCATTATTTTTTAATTTATTCCTATTTAATTAAAACACTTGACACATAATAATTGCACATAGTTATTGTCTATAGTATGATATTTCAATACCTGTGTAGAATGTATAATGATTATATCAAGGTAACTGGCATATTCATTACCTCAAATATTTATCATTTCTTCATGTTTGGAACTTCTGCAATGATCTTTATCAACTATTTTGAAATATGCATTTAACTGTTGTCAACCATAATTATTACTATACTATAGAATATCAGAAGTTATTACTTCTATCCAACTGCACTCTTGTTCCCCTTACCCATCTTCCCTCCATCCCCTTCACCCCTTCCTAGTCTTTAGTGAGCACTATTTTATTGTCTACTTCTATGAGATTATAATGCTTAATTGAAATCAACAGAAGCCTTAACTATTGAAACATATACTAAACTTTCAACTATGGCTTTTCAGTCTTTTCTTACCTGATTTGGGAATTACCTGCTATTTAGAAAGTATATTTATGAAACCACTGTTTTGAGCTACTATTTTGTGAGACTTAAATGCACTGCTTTGTGTGAAATTCTTCACCCACAGCAATAATAATTTCATATGTAAAAATATTTAAATTGAATGCATGATGGAGCTGGTATGATAAACTAGGTTGTATATATATACTTCAAAAGGATAGAGTTTGGGGCCAGGGGTGTGGCTCAGTGGTGGAGCACTTGCCTAGCATGTGTGAGGCCCTGGGTTCAATTCTCAGCACCACATAAAAATAAATAAAGGTCCATCAACAACTAATAAAATATTTTTTCAAAAAATGATAGAGTTTGAATAAGTGAAGTAAGGGACTTATAAAGAGATGGAGGGTTCTATGATTTTTGTTTTCTTCCTACTTCAGATTCCTTGAACACTTCAGTGTGCATAGGTACCTTGCAATCTTAATTTTGCAACTTACAATTAAGTTCTTTGGCAGTTCAGGGTGACAGGTAAAGAGGAAAAAAAATGAGTTGAAGTTTCCGCCCTTCCCTCTAATTCAGATTGTGTTTCATGTCAATTTTATATTGTGATTCTTTTGAAAATGGCCACTAAAGTACAAGATGGAGGGAAAGGACTACTGTAGGTAGGGGAAAATAAAGGCAATGGGAAAAGAGGATTTGTGTTTAGGATGTAGGGAAGTATTTTGGAGGCATTTTTCCAGCTTTTATGTGTTTGGAGAGAAATGTGGAGAGGGAGAAAGTAGTAAAGTTGGCAAAGAAGTCATCACAGAAAGAGAATAAGAGTCTTTCTATTTAGGAACTAAGTAGAGGTATTTTGTAAGGTGGTTGGAGTTGTATTTTTTTTAAAAGTTCACCAGTGAATATGGTAGCATATTATGTCCTATAGATACATTTTATCCACTGCCATTTCAATTTTGACTGCAAATTATCTTTTCTTCTAGAATGTAAGCTATTAAAGGACAAATTTTGTGAAAGCCGGTCATTAGAGAAATGAGTCTTAACAGTCTTTCAGGTTGGTCCATCACTTTCCACAGGGTATATTTTGCCTGTGTTTCCTTTACACTTGTCACTCTAGAGAAATCTTATCACCTGAGGTATCTTTTAACATGCAAAGGGAAGGCCCATAAAAGTCCCATCTGCATGTTGAAAGATGCCTTAAAATGTCTTATACTGAAGTGGCAAATATTAGATTCCCAGCAAAAAGGAAACATTATACATCATAATAGGGAAGCTAATTCCCCAAACAAGGAAATAATATACATAGCACAATTGTTCTAGTTGTTCTGAAGGTGATGAACTACACCAATAATTAATCTTTCACTTCTAAAGGTCAGAGGGTTAAGAACAGAGATATCAACATAGAGGCTTTCTATTATCCATCAACATTTGATGAGTATCAGCCAATAAAAAATCATTCTTTAACCTCAGAAAGATTGGGAAGTATATTTATGGACAGTATTTTTGAAATTCCAGTTAGTGATCCAGTAGTGCACTGTGATATGCATGCATACAGTCATGTAAGGCAACTTTAAAACAACAGAATTAAATGTAAGGTGTAATGTAGGGTGGAATAGAATAGAAGAATAGAAAAGAACAGGTGAGGATAGACTATACCAGAGTAGAATAGTATATCACAATACATTTATAATAATAATAACATTATTTTGTGAAACTTTTGCATAGTATATATACACATATAATGTGTGTACTAGACAGCAATAGCCTCCTCTATCTCAGCAACAGAAAACCATTTTTGCATTGAATTCTTCTCACTCTTCAAATCTCTGTGACTTTTCCTCTGTCAGCAACTCCTCTGTGCTTTACAAGTACACAGGACATTCTCTTAATCTGAAATTCAACTGATTAGTAACCTTCATTACATCTGTAAAATTCCATTTGCCATGTAATCTAACAAAATCTCAGAAGAGTCATGAGAGTGGAGAGATCATAGGGACCATCTTAGAATTCTGTATGTTCTGTGACTTGTTCCTTTTATTCCTTCATGTTGTTTCATTCTCCTTTAATGAGAATCAGTAATTCTCCTTTGAGCACTCTGATTTATATACTGAGTCCTTTCATGGCCATATGTTTTATTCTACTTTTTTTCAGCTTTGGGATAACATTTCTCTGAGGAATGCTTACTGTCATTTGTTTTTCCTATTTATTTCCTTTTTTAATTACAGTTTCTCTGTATATATTTTGTTCCTTTTCCTTTTCAATTACTACTCATCTTTCAATGAGGTTAGTTCTTCCTAGACTAGATATTAGTGCTAGGTTCATGCAGGAGACAAGCCAGTGCATTGTGATTCAGAGTGAAGTTTATTTTGACATGAAGTGTGTGTGTGTGTGTGTGTGTGTGTGTGTGTGTTGTCAGAGAGAGAGAGAGAGAGAGAGAGAGAGAGAATATGTGTGATAGGGGAAGAGAGAAAGAGAGCAGTTTTATTTTTATTTACCTCAAGTCAATAAATATTGGAAGCTGCAGTGTTACTCAAAATTCATTCTCTCTCCTCTACCATTCTTCAAAATTCTTCCTGCAAAGGTGATGTGTATATGTGTTTCCTTGTTCAGACCTGAATTCCCTTTGGCCCATGCAAACTTCTACCAACAGTCTATATATCTTATTCCCATTTTTCAAAATAAAAGATTCTTGGTTTAATTCCACAGTGTGAGCCAATTTCTTTGTAGAAGTATGCCCTGCTCTGTCTGAAAAGGAATCATCTCTAGGCATCTTCCTATGTCCCATGATCATTACTGTACTTGGCAGCCTCTATTCATCTATTGTGGTTCACATTTAGCTATTGTTTTTAATCTCCTTATTTTATTTGAGTAATTTCAGAGGAGAGGGCAGGGACAACTTTATTCTGCCACCTTAAAACTAAAAATCACATCTAGATTTTCCTTACACCACAAATGTTTTTTATCCTTACTGCCCCTGCAACAAATTCATACTCATCCTTTAAAACTCACCTCTACTGGTGTATATTCTATGATTTTTCTGACTTCCTCAAGATAATTTGGATACTTTTCCTGTGTTTTCATTGTATTTTGGACATAGCCATATAATATTGAATTGCAATTGTTTATACCTTGGCCTTTCCCCAGTCTAAGTTTTTGAGTCCAAGAACTGATTTCTTTTCCCCTACAGCACTGCTTGACAAAGAATAGGTTATTTAATAAATATTTGTTGAACTAGTGAAGGAATTCCAAATCCATACTCTAAATGCCTTAGAGTTGTCTTTCTGAAGTTCAAAACCTGTCTTGTTGATAAACAAGTTGTTGCCCCCACTTTTAGAGGAGAAAAATATCCAAAGTCTTTAGTGTGGCATATGAGGTGCTTATAAAATGGTATTAAATTTCCTTGAAGCATCATCTCTTACCTGTCACTGTTAGCATGCTATCATTTAGCCACACTATTTCTTGCAGTCTCTAGGATGTGTTATGCCCTTTAGTATTTCTGTGTTCATGTACACTCTGTTCACCATGACTGAAATGCCCTTTTCTGCCTTGTGAATTCGTATTCATATTTCAAGTTATAGTTCAAATATCACCTTTTATGTGAAATCTTCCCAGATTTCCCTAGACAGTTTATTTCCTTCTCTGTGCTTCCATTACATGCATTTTACATATATTTCTATTACAAAACTTGCCATATTGCATCATAATTATCTATTTATATGTCTACTCCCTACCTTGCTCACTGATTGTGAATTTTTCAAGGTCGGGGAAAACCTCTGATTATCATTTCTGGGTTCCTAGTCCTATGCACATGGTAGGTGTTTGACAAATGTTTGCTGAATAAATTCTAATGTTGAAAGAAATTCTAATAAATGCTAATAAGTGTTTTCACTTTAAATTTTAAAAAGCACTTTTTTCTACTTTGTATCTTGCAGACCCTTCAAATGCCTTTACTCACTGAATCAATTCTGTGTATAAATAATGACTTGCAAAATCATTTGATGAGCTTGCTCTTACAGAACTCTTCCACTACTTGGCACTTGTCCACTAACTTGCATTTGAATTTCTCCAAGTGTGGTTTATTTCAGTAATCTTAACTAATGAATTGGATCCACCATGCAATGATCCAATCAAAACTGTGGTGACTGGCTGTCTTCACAATGGGGAAAAATATTGATCTTATCCTGGTCAATTGGCCAAGTTGTATAGAGACAGGCTAATAATGACATCAGAATTATTTTTTATCAGCACCATTAAGTCTAAGTAAGCACACTGCTAAGTAGAAGGCTTGTGACCACATCTGTTTTTAATCCTTAGCTTTCCCCATATCTCCCCATTGCTCTCCTACAACATTGACTTGCTTCCAGAAGGAACGTTAAAATGTTTAATAACATAAGAAGTCTTACAAATGGTAATGATATTTCATATACTATCTAAAGTAAAGTGAGTTTATATATTTCAGTTAATTGTTTTTAAGGCAACAAATGATTCTCATTTTAATTCACTGGCATATGCAACATACTGCTAATTTACATAGGAAAATTATGCCACCATGGCATGGTTTACAGTAAAGTTGCAACATTTATATTTAGTAGTCTCAATCATATATCTGTAATAAATTTTGCCCTTTGAGAAAAAATGTTTTCTAGAAGAAATTTATTTCCCCATGGGACAATAAAACAGGATTAAACTAATTTTTTTTTTTTACTGAAACTCCTCCTTTTTTTAGAGAGAGAGAGAGAGAAAAAATTTTAATATTTATTTTTTAGTTTTCGGTGGACACAACATCTTTTTTTGTATGTGGTGCTGAGGATCGAACCTGGGCCACACACATGCCAGGCAAGTGCACTACCACTTGAGCCACATCCCAAGCCCCCTCCTTTTGAATATATGTGTACCATTTATAACTTAATATTTTTACCTTTGGACTAGAAGCCCCAGTGAACTTAAATATTTCTGTAGTTTAGATGAGCAATTAAACCTATTTAAGCTTCAATTTGATATGGGGTTCAATATGTAGGAAGATATTATTACTATTTAACATGCATACTATTCTCAAAATGTATAAAAAGTTTGAGGTTCATTTCTTTATTACACTGATAATAACTGTTGAGGTATAATTATAATAAACCCTAGGTTTTGCAAAATATGTGGAATCTGACCAGTAATTTAAATATTGTTCATAATGCAGTGACTTGAGAAACGATTCTGCCTGAAGCAATTGTTTGGTTTTCTTATGCCCATATTCCTTTTGGGTTAATTAAAAGTGATGTTTTATCATATCCATGTTGAAAATTGTGACATTTAATATGACTAATTTATTTAATAAAAACAATGAACAAATTGTTGACCTAATATTTCTGCCATATAGGTCACATATTTATACTTCATGCCTATCACATGGAATGACAATCATGTGATAAAACAATTAAAAATCAGAAGAAATTTGAACAGAAACAATGCTAAATAATTTTGATTTTAAAAACACACATTCCTCCCTTTCCTAAAAATGGGTAGTAACTTTGAATTATACCAGAGATAGGGCTTACCTTAAAAAAACAAAATGGGGAAAAGATGCAACTTATGAAAGTCATAAATTTGGGCTCAGGGTCATTATTCATATTAAACGTGATCAGACTTTCTAAAAACATTCCTTTATACTGTGATCTCAAATAGTATAGGGAACTATGAAATGATGGGCATACAACACCTTAGGAATGTGCTCCATGCACGTAATGAGAGACTTCTAAATTTCAACAGAGCACTTAACAATCCACATTCTTCTTAGACAAACTGGCAAGTACTCAAATGTACCATGATAAGGGAGCAGTGCCGTGGCATTAAAGTTACAAGACTTATAAACATATTATTAGGGAATGATTTTCTAGAGCAAAACAAAAATTGAACTGGCATAGAGAGGGGAAAGAGCAAGAACAGTAGAGAACAAGCAACAGTCTTTTCTCATCCATATCAGGGCTGAGTAATAAATTACTCTCTTCTCTCTCATACTGTCAGGAGAAAACGATGTTTAGATTAAACCTCGCTAAGGCCTAAAAGGATAATTTGTCAGTATTTTCCAGTTTACTACCAATGCAGTATTGATTTGCTAGGACCCTTCTTTCTATTTTATTTACACTAATTCAATCTGGAACAACTGAAACCCCACTTGTTGGAAAGCAAGATATTTCTTTATTTTAAGTCTCTTGGGCCCAAGTTATAAGGTACAAGAAAATATGTCCAAATTATTCTTTCTAGTTCTTGTGGGTAAAGACCAATCTCTTCGTTGGAGGCAAATTATTATCAGAGAAAACCACTCTCTGCTGAGATTCACCTTGGGCTAATTTCTTTTTATAAATTTATGGGTCTTAGAAGAATGTGATAAAAAAAAAATGTTCCAAATGCCTGCCCAATTTAGCAGACTTGTGACTCTAGTTCTAGGCAGCTGCTTAGGTAATGAAAAGTAAAACAGAAACATCTTGATAAACCTTCTTGTGTCTGAAGCTGATAAAAAATTATAGAATTTAGTTTGACATACAAATGACAAAGCTTATGGATAAAACTACACTTATGGCAAAAGATAAAATTAATTTCCAAATCTATACCATTCCCATAAAAGTTATCAAAACTGGCAAATGATATCCTATAGGACCACGAGTACAATGAAAGTAGTCAAAGGTTTAAATAATTCATGCATATATATTGGGGTCAAGTAAAAATGCATACTAAGTACTTAATAAAAGGATATAATATTTCTAATTTCTTTTTTTTAATTTTTGTTTTGTTCTGTTTCCTGGTCCTTCTTGAGGTATCCTAGTGTTAGCAATGGCATTGTTTTGACTCCAAATAAGTATGGGAGGACTGGCAAAAATGTCATAATTTGACAGGTTTACAACTGCTGCAAAGTTGAAATGATGAACTTTCATTTGCTGCTATTTGTTCAACTTTTACATTTCCTCAAACTCTGATATGACCTGGAATTAGTAAAACCACACTTTAACATCTTCTATATTTTTATTATCCTAGTCCTACTTTAGGTGCAATTGTCCTATAAATTCGTATTTCTTGACAACTTGACTGGACTGATTGATCAATTCTAATTGGAATGCTTTCAAAAATCAATGCATTATTTGATAATATATGGTTATATCTTCATAAACAAAAGGTTCAATAGTTTCCACTGGAAGGCCCAGGCAATTCAGCCAGGCAACATATCAATTTAGAAAATATCTTAAATAAATCAACTTATTTGACAATTTTGATTGACTTATTTTCATAAATTACTCAAAAAGATACATGCATGTGCTTATTTATTTATGGACACTCAATCAATTAGTTTTTACTATTTCTTAGTCTTAAACTATGCTGACTATAAAGTTTTCCTACAATAGTCATTTGACTTGTAATCTAATTGTGATTTAATATAGTTACGTCTATATGTATTGATTTGATACATCAATCACAACTCTTTCTCTATCCAGAAACTAACTTCAATATTTTACCTATAAATGTCAAAGCTATCATCATAATCTGAAACTAAACAAATCCAGGAAATCAGGAAAATTATTCTGACTGATTAAAGTTTTAACTTAGGGATTTAAAACCTGCTGACTTGATTGAGCTGTTTGACCAAGTTACTCAGAAACCAAACTGGTTTACACATATGGACAAACCCTTGAAAGCTCAATTGTATAAGGAATAATAGTTCAAATAAATACTCATGATGAGAAGGTTACTTTTTCATAATCTGATTTTAAGATTCCTATTAAAATTCAAGTAAAATTTTGAGCAGTAGTTGAAAATGGATGTTGGAAGTAAGGTTTTGGTTGATAAGTAAACTTGGGAGTTATTCAGGATATAAGATAGTGTTTTAGCCTCAAAACCATATGAAATCACTAAGTGAGTGAGTATAAATTTGAAGATTCATGGGTAAAGACGTGAGCCCTCGGATATACCAATGTTCAAAGTTCATAGAGAATAGGAAGAATCAGCAAATAGCATTAGATGTCACTGATGACATTAAAAAGATAGTGCAACATGATCAAGTGGGATTCATCCCAGGGATGCAAGTTTGGTTCAACATACAGAAATCAATAAACATTATTCATCACATCAATACACTTAAAGACAAGAATCATGATTATCTCAATAGATGCAGAAAAAAGCATTTGACACAATACATCAACCCTTCATGTTCAAAACACTAGGAAAACTAGGGATAGTAGGAACATACCTCAACATTGTAAAAGCTATATATACTAAACCGAAGGTCAACATCATTTTAAATGGAGAAAAAATGAAAGCATTTCCACTAAAAACTGGAACAACACAGGGAATCCTGCTTTCACGATCTCTGTTCAAAACAGTCCTGGAAACTCTAGGCAGAGCAATTAGAAAAATAAAATTAAAGGGATATGAATATGAAAAGAACAACTCAAACTATCCATGTTTGTTGACAATGTGACTCTATAGTTAAAAGAACCAAAAAACTCTACCAGAAAACTTCTAGAACTCACAAATAAATTCAGCAAAGTAACAGGATACATAATTAACACCCATAAATCAGTTGTGTTTGTAGATCAGAGATGAACCAATTAAAAGAGAAATTAGGAAAACTATCCCATTCATAAAAGCCTCAAAAACATACTTGGGAATTAATCTAACAAAAGAGGTGAAACACCTCTATAATAAAAACTACAGAATACTAAAGAAAAAAAAAAACTTGAAGAAGACCTTAGAAGATGGAAAGATCTCCCATGTTCTTGGATAGGCAGAATTAATATTGTCAAAATGGCCATACTTCCAAAAGAACTATACAGTTTGAATGTAATTCCTGTTAAAATCCCAGTGATGTTCTTCATAAAAATAGAAAAAACAGTCATGAAATTCATTTGGGAAAATAAGAAGTCCAGAATAGCCAAATCATTCCTTGGTGAGAAAAGTGAAGCATGAAGCATCACAATACCAGACCTTAAATTATACTACAGAGCTATAGTATCAAAAATGGAATGGTATTGGAACAAAAACAGACATGAAGACCAATGGAACAGAATAGAAGACACAGAGACAAACCTACATAAATACAATATCTCATACTAGATAAAGGCACCATAAACATACATTGGAGAAAACATAACTTCTTCAACAAATGATGCTGGGAAAACTGGAAATCCATATGTAGCAAAATGAAATTGAACCCCCATCTCTCACTCACTCTGCACAAAATTCAATTCAAAATGGATAAAAGACCTGTGCATTAGACCAGAGACCCAGTGCCTACTAGAAGAAAAATTAGGCCCAAATTTCCTTTATGTTGGCTTAGGAACTGACTTCCTCTACCAGACTCCTAAAGCATAAGAAGTAAAATCAAGAATCAAGAAATGGGGTGGTATCATACTAAATACTTCTTCACAGCAAAGGAAACAATCAAGAATGTGAAGAGAGAGAGCCTACAGAATGGGAGAAAATCTTTGCCACCTGCACCTCTGATATAGTATTAATCTCCAGGATATATAAAGTACTCAAAAAACTTAACACCAAAAAACCAAATAATCTAATCAATAAATGAGTAAAGAAACTGACCAGATACTTTACAGAAGAAATACAAATGGTCCAAAAATATATGAAAAAATGTTCAATATCTCTAGCAATTAGAGAAATGCAAATTAGAAAAAAAACTGAGATTTCATCTCACTCCAGTCAGAATGGCAATTATCAAGAATACAAGAAATACTAAATGTTGACAAGGATGTAGGGGAAAAGGTACATTCATACATTGCTGGTGGGACTGCAAATTGGTGCAACCACTCTGGAAAGCAGTATGGAGATTCCTCAGAAAATTTGGAATGGAATGACCAATTGACCCAGCTATCCCACTCCTTAGTTTATACCCAAAGGACTTAAAAACAGCATACTACAGGGACACAGTCACACCAATGTTTACAGAAGCTGAATTTACAATAGCTAAGCTATGGAACCAACCTAGGTGTCCTGCAACACATGAATGGATAAAGGAAATGTGGTATATATACACAATGGATTATTACTCAGCTATAAAGAAGAATAAAATTATGGTATTTGCTGGTAAGTAGACAGAACTGGAGACTATCATGCCTAAAGAAATAAGTCAATTCCAAAAAACCAAGGCTGAATGTTCTCTCTGTTATGCAGATACTGACTCACAATAGGTGGTGAGCTGTGGGGAGGAGTGGAGATTCATGAGATGGACAAGGGGGAAAGGATGAAGAGGGAGAGATGGAAATGGGAAAGACAGTAGAATAAATCGGATATAACTTTCCTATATTCATTTATGAATACATGACCTGTGTAACTAGAAATCATGTACAACCACAAGAATGGAAAGTTATACTCCGTGTATGTATGATATGTCAAAACACATTCTACTGTCATGTATAACTAAAAATAACAATTTTTTTTAAAAAAAGAATCATCAGTGAGATAAGAGGGAAATGAAGAGAACTTTGAATCCTAGAAGCCATGTGAAGCAAGTATAGAGAACACACAAGTTCTTCAGGGAAAAGGGAAACTCCACAGGACTTATACTTTTTGTTTTGGTCCTTTTTTAACAGCAGTAATCAAGTATTTAAAACATGAAGTAGAAAAGAAATTTTTGGTTTATTTCACAATGCTGTCAATTTTCTCATGGTAAAAGGATTAAACAATTATATAGATTTCTTGTTAGGCCACACAATCTCTCAAGCTTTAGAAAAATTATTTGAGCAAATATATATCTGTCAAGGAACAATTAAACAATAAGTTGTGTAAAAAAAAAATCTAGTTTTGCACTCAGAAGCATCAAAATAAACAAAAAAAAAATTAAGGAAAAATTCCAGATGACAGTGGCCATAACACTGAAGAAAATTAATGTATGGCTTTGGTGAATAAGGAAATGTTATTTAAAATCAACCACTTAGTATGACAGTCACTTGTTTATGGAAACACCATTATGTGTATAATGCTAAAATTGTAAAATGACACATATATGTTTTTGGTTTCAAAGGAAAATGGTATGGTATATATTAAATGAAAGGTTTGAAATTTTCAGCTTTTTATTTTACAACTGTTAATTTTGGCAGATAACTTAGAAACACACAACTGCTTGTCTGCTGGATAACAATACATCCATGCCTTACTTCCTCTGTAAGACAGAAACTTGATCACTAAACTGAGCTTTTTAAATAAATGATTGTTTCCCTTCTACGTATGGCCCTCTAACTTTGGGAGGATAATCAAAATGAGCAGGCTTAACCATCACAATATCACCTAATATGTTATCTAATAGATTTGTTTTCCACTTCATTTTCAAAAGGATCTCTCTCTCTCTCTCTCTCTCTCATACACACACACACACACACACACACACACACACACACACACACACACAACTATGTCAAAGAAAGAAATCAAGAGCTAAAGATGGGAATTGCCCTAAAGGTACTATTTTATAACTTTGTTCTGTTATTTTTTATAGAATATTTTTATTTCTTAAATTTATCTTCAAATATTTGAAAGAGCTCTGTAAGCAGCAATTATTGGCTACTTAAAAACTGGTCCAGAAAACAGATGAATTGGATTCATTATTCTGTGACATCATTTTTACTTCACTTATTTTAAAAAATTATGTTAAATAAAATAAATTAATAAAATTAATGAATAAAATAAAATAAAATACATAGCATATGGTACTAAGTTCAAAAGGAACAAAAAAAAATCACATAGATTTAAAAAAAAACTCCCTCTGACTTCTGTCTCACAACCATCTAATTCCTCTCCACAAATTCACTTAAAATTATTCATTTACTATGAATACTTCCAGAAAAAAATCTATGCATATAAAAACATGTGTGCATACAGTTTCATTAAACATCACACATAAAGTAATATAGTAGATATCATGGTTTTAAAAGTGCAGATTGTGACATATTAGTGAGTTACAATTAATTTATTGGCTCATAATTAACATTATAAAGAAATGAATAGAATAGAATATGTCACAGCATATTGTTCATAAAAAGGCTGGCGTACTGTGAAATTTTTGTTTCTGATTTTTATTTATACATTTATTGTGAACTTGGTTACAATAAAATGTATTTCTTATACTGGATCACAGACAAATATCCACTCCTTTATGCAATGATTCAAACCCTATGTTTTTTGTTTAATGATGCATCTCAAATTTGTTCTACTTCAATACATATATAGTTGTTTCATTTTGTTTGCACTAAATTTATTAAACAACATTTTAGACATCATAAATTAGTATAAAGAGCAATAATATAGTTACCTATATACCTCATCACCTAGTTTAGGTAATAAAATATTATAAACACAAAAATAGAGTGTCAATGGAGTAGAAACCCCTGTGCAATTCTACCTGAGGCATCTCCAACTTTCCTCCTAACATATATGTCTCATTATTTTTAAAGCTGCAGAACAGTCCACTGCATGAATAAACCATAAATTATTCAAATCTCTTCCTATTGACAAACATTTTGATTGGTGTCTCTGATGTTTTGATATCTCAACAATGCTACAGTGACCCCCCCATACATATCATTAAGTGCTCATTCAATATCTATAGGATAAATTTCAAGAACTGAAATTTTTGGGTCAAAGGAGAACATTTTTTTCCTAAGTATTGTTAAATTTTCTTTCATAGAGATTGTACTTATACTCCTTTAACCAATGTTTTATGCACAGTTTTCAAAAAAGCACATTATCAAAATTTTATTACTGCCAAGATTATAGGTGATAAATGATAATTTATTATAATTTTAATAGTAATTTCTCTTAGAAGTAAGGTTAAACATTTTTTTTCATATGTTCAAGAAACACTCTCATTTCCTTTTCTATGGCCTATATCCACTTTTTTTTCTATTTTGTTGTTGAAATTTTTCTTATTGATTATAAGTAGAAAACTGGGCAAAGGATGTCAACAGGCAATTCAGAGAAGAGATGCAAATGGGCCATTGCATATAAAAATGCCCAAACTCATTCATAAATAAATACAAAATAATACCATAAAGAGCTCTCATATTTCATCTAGCAGATTGGGTATTAGAAATCTTTTTTGTCATTGCCAGTGTTCGTAAGAATATAGGAAAACAGGTACTCTGCATATAGTGTTAGCAGGTAGTGCTCTTTTAAGGGGGAAATTTGATATTTATATACAAAAAAGATTAAACACGCATATATCTTTTGCCCATCATTTTTAGTACTAAGAAATTATTCAAGAAGTGTGCAAAAAGATGTATACAAGGATATTAAATACAGTACTACTTTTAAGATCAAAGCACTGGAAAACTAGTTGTGCACCAAGAGGAAATGACTAAATTAAAAAAAAAAATTGATACAATTGGCCACATTGGTACATGCCTATAATCCCAGCAACTCAGGAAGCTGAGACAAAAAGATTGTAAGTTCAAAGTCAGCCTCAGCAATTTAGTGAGACCCTGTCTCAAAATTTTAAAAAATATAAAGAAAGGGAGAAAATAACTCAGTGGAAAATGCTTCTAGGTTCAATCCCCAGTACCTCAAAAATGGCATATACATAAATAAAATTCCATACGTTAAAATTAATGGGGTAGATCTCTGTTACAAATATGGGGATATATCCAAGATATCTGAACTGGAAAATGTTGTTGGTTTTTCTGTAGCATGTGATCCCATTTGTACACTGTTAACACTAGCTGTCTTTCAAAAATGACACTTGAAAGGTAGAGAGAAGGATATTTCACTTTTCCAGTTTATACTTGTTTTTAATTATTGTAATTTTAACCATCAGCTAATACTTTAACACTAAAAATACTAGTTAAAATTACCTACTAAAAAATATGACTTTGTTATATCTACCATGATAATAGCTTGAAGTTCAATGTCATCAAAGTGGTTTTCAATTGTAAAAGCATAACATTCACCACAGAAGTGTCTCACCCACATGTAAAGTAATCCCAATGACTTATGCACTTCCTCTGATAGTGTAACATCTCCAAAAGAGCTGTTACAGAGTCAACTGCACTGTCTCATACATGCCTAATGGGTCCAACAGAGCCATTAGGATGTCAGTTATATGGCAGGGCTCCTGCCAAAGCTATTACCAAGTCATTGCATTGTTTCACACATTTCCTTTGACATTCAGATAGTTCCTCAGGAACTGTTATCACTGCTATGGAAGTGTCCTGTATAACTTACATTACCAAGGGAAAACAAAAAGCAAAGGAAAGAAAACTAAAACAAACAAACAAATTTCCTCCACTAAATGTACATGAATGGCCCCATATGGTCAAATATCAGAAGGAATAACTCCTCATTTGGGTATAACTATCACGTGTCATTCAAAAACCCCAGGTGTTAGTTTAGCCATTTTTTCACAACTCCAGCTGTTCCCTTGAAGCAATTTAGGGTCTGAGAACAGCATATGCATGGCTATGATGGTATGGTGTTTATTGATAGCACATGCTATATTACCAGGGTTCTGTGGCATGCAGTAAAGAAACAATGGGGAGCAGTACTAATGGATTTCTTAGCTGTGATGGGATTGCACCAGATATTCCTGTACCTGTAAAGTTCCTGAGCAAGTACATAGGGAGCACAACTGCCCAACAATCATGGAAATCAACAGGGCTTCTGAATAGTTGAAATCCCAGCTCTACTTTAAGGACTACTACAATGACAGTAGGAATTATAATAGCAGGAATTAACCCTCACACAGGTCTGAAGTACTTTAGTGAATTTCCTATCACAGTCCTCTCAGAACAAGATTGCTGGCTATTGAAATGATATATTGTTTAATATAAGACAAGTCCAAGGATTTTTACCTAGTTTGAAATAAGCAGAAAGTAAGATGAATTCTGCTAGACTAGAGAGTTTCCTAGGACACCAGATGTTTCAGAAGGTACAATGCACTTCTGTTTAATCCTTGATAACAGAAATGTTACCCTATAGCACCTATCCAATCTGATAATATGTGCACAGTAAATGTACAGTGATAGATAAAACCACAAATGACATTTATTATTAAACATTTAGTTAAAATAGACATACCATAAAATGCTATACATCCATACTCTTCACCAAAACCCCCCAAAACTTAATTTTTTTTTTGTACTAGAGATTGAACCCAGAGGTGCTTTACCATTGAGCCACATACTCAGTCCTTTTATTTATTTATTTACTTTTTATTTTAAGACAGGGGTTCACTAATTTGCCTGGGGCCTCACTAAGTTGCTGAGGCTGGCTTTGAATTTGTGATCCCCTTTTCTAGGCCTCTTGAGTTGCTGGGATTATAGACATACATAACCACCAGCAGCCCAAAATTTTGAATAGGTATTTCCTCCACTTGACAGACTAGGAAACTGAGATTTGTAAAGCTTTATTTATCTATCCAAGGACAAACATCGGAAAAGTTCCTTAAGGTTGGAGATTGTACATTATTTAACTTTCATATATCTCTAGTATTATATAATAATTCAGATCCTAATACTTCCCTTTTCCTTTCCCTCCTTCCCCCCCCCACTGTTCCCTTTCCCTGTTTCTTTACCTCTACTGATTTTTCTGCTATTTCTTTATAATCTTTAAAATCAATGCCTTGTGGATATGCATAAAGGTAAGACTCATTGTGATATATTCATATATATAAACTGGAAAGGTAGGTCAGATTCATTCCACTGGTTTTCCCTTTTGCCATTCTTCACCCATCCCCCTTGATTCCCTTCCTCTACTCCACAGTAGAGGAAAGGAAAATCCCAAATTATACTATTCTTATTGAAAATAGAGAGACAGAGCCCTTCTTCCACCTTTATCAAGATAACTTGCCCCTGCTCCAACCAGTTGCTAAGGTAACCTGTTCCAGGAATTGTCCCTCTCTGCAGGGAGTTGTTAATTATGCACCCTTCCTGCCCTGATCTCTCCTCCCTGGCCCCTCCAGCCCACCTGTTTCTCACCTTTTGGCCATCCCACTGAGCATTTCCTGAGCCTACTCATGTAATCAGGAAGGAGAGAGATAAGGGGCAAGAGAGCAGGAGTACAAGGGAAACATAGGACTTATTAAAAGGCAGAACACTGGGCTGGGGATGTGGCTCAAGCAGTAGCACGCTCGCCTGGCATGTGTGCGGCCCAGGTTCGATCCTCAGCACCACATACAAACAAAGATATTGTGTCTGCCGAAAACTAAAAAAATAAATATTAAAGAAATTCTCTCTCTCTCTCACTCTCTCTTAAAAAAAAAGGCAGAACACTCCTACTTCTGGGGATACCAGGATACCAGCTATGGCCCCCTTCTCCTCCCAGGAGAAGTCTCCTTTTTAATAAGAAGTACTATTTATTATTAT
Organism: Marmota flaviventris; assembly: GCF_047511675.1. NCBI lineage: Eukaryota > Metazoa > Chordata > Mammalia > Rodentia > Sciuridae > Marmota > Marmota flaviventris. Next base: position 107,690,345 of record NC_092518.1, read on the forward strand.
TTATTATTTAATAAGAAGTACTCCTTTTTAAATAAACCCTGCTTTATATGCTTAAAAAAAGAAAATAGTGGGCTGGGATTGTGGCTCAGCGGTAGAGCGTTTGCCTAGCACAAGTGGGACCCGGGTTCAATTCTCAGCACCACATAAAAAAAATAAAGGCATTGTGTTATGTCCATCTACTATATATATATATATATATATATATATATATATATATATATATATATTCTCTCTCTCTCTCTCCCTCCCTCTCTCTCTCCCCCCTTTAAAAAAAAGAAAATAGTAACAACAGTCAGAGTAAGACATTCAGAACTCTAATGTAAGCAGAGGAGAGTTGTTTAAGTTCATATTATATACATACATGATACAAGGAAGAAAACATGGCTTGCTTCTTTCTGAATTGTTGTTTTAACACTTCCTCATGTGTGAAATAGGGTTGATAATAGATCTATTTCACAGAGTAGTCATGAAGATAAAATGAGTTATCTCATTTCATATCCTCACAGATATGAATAATTTTGAAATGCTGATACAAAAATAATAAGCATCCATATCATATTTGTATGTTACAAGTACTGTTATAAACCCTATATATCTGTCTTCTGTGTTTGAATCACTGTGGTTAGATATGAGGACCTTAACTGCAAAATGTTTGAAAACGGCTCAATACATATTAAGTCAACAAAATCACTCATAAAAGTTGCTTTCAGTATTCTTCTCCAAAGGGGCCAAACCCGGGCTGGGGTTGTGGCTTAGAGGCAGAGTGCTTGCCTAGTCAGTATGAGTACTGGGTTCAATTCTTAGTACCACATATAAAAACATAAAATGAAGGTCCATTGACAACTAAAAAATATTTTTTAAAAAGGGGGTCAAAACCCAATGAGCACAATAAAGGCAAAAGTAAAAATAATAATGCCCTCCTTGCTGAAAAATGACTATGTAAAAACAAATAGATGAAATCCATGTCCTGCTAGGTATGCTTGCATGAATTGATAACAGGAAAACAAAACAAAAACTGACACTGGGCTAATTTTACCAAGTTCATTGTGTTGTTTGTCAGAAGAACAGGGTTCCCCTTTGAGGGGATGGGTGTCAGGATGGGGTGAGGTAAAAGCAATTTGTAGTCAAATATTTGCAAACACTTGCCTTGAGTAGACCCAGCTTGAGCCTCCATGTCACAACAAACTGGAGAGAATTTGAAACCTGTAATAGCAAACATTTTACTAATTAATCCTTGTCCAAATCATCTGGGACTTTTCAATCTTCAACCTTAACCTTTTTCAGTGATTTTTTTTAAAATAAAAAGCTTTATTGAACTATATTTCACATACTATAATACCTCCCTTTTAAAGCATGCAATTCAGTAGTTTGTAGTATTTTCATGGAGTTATGCAACCATCACCAATATCTAATTCTAGAATATTTTATCACCCCAAAAGTATCCTCATACTAAGGGTCTTGCAGAAGTAGAAGTATGGGAGAATACAGTGCAGAAATGTCTTTCTTGTATTTTAATGGTTTAATCCAGTGAATTTGCTATAAATTCCAATGTCAGGTGTGGAATGAAGGAGAACAAGATGTCTTGATAATAGAGGAGATCAAATACCACTCAATTTCATATAATATTGGTCACTGTTTTTCTTGAATAATACATGAAGCCCCCAAAATATAGTGACCATTCCAAAGTCTCCTAACTTCCATCTTAATGTTCTTTCACTTACATGAATATGCATAAACATATCAATATGTTCCTTTCTCATTTCAGCATTTTATATATATACATATAGGAAAATAATCATAAAAAGTCAAGTTCCCAAAGATATTCGGTAATGTCATGAAATGTTATGTACTATTATTAGAAAATTATATTCTGGTGGGCAATCACTCATTCCTGATTATATTCTTGTGGCCAGTGTCTCTTTTGGGCTCAAGGAGGCACAAAGGGATAGACTAGAAGAAACTGCCAGTTCAGAACAGTTGGCTACCTCTGCCATCTAAGAAAATAGCAATTAGCCATTGTTAACAGACTAGGCTTCATAGTCATGGTGATGGAAACATGTGAAATTTGGACAAACTGAATAGCAATGAACAGATTAATGTGTTCAGTAAGAATTAATGTGATTTTTATGCAAGGATTTTAGTTGTTGGTAGCGACAGAAGAGCAGAAATAAGTTAGTCCCTTCCCAACAAATTAAAAAGATAAAACTTTTCTTTTTTTCTAAAAATCACAAGAAAAATAGTATATAATTACATTATAATAATCATATCATCAGTACTTATTTCCTAGAACATGACTACTGTTAATTTATCATTTATTATTTAAACCATTCAGCCTAACCTGATTAATTTGAATCAATCTGCACATTCAACAGGTTAATCTGAATCAAAATAGGAAACATATAAAGAGTATGCTTGCTATACAACTGTTCATCTCATTGTTCATACATTGATATAAAGCCAAAATACATAAAATGAGTATTTTCTATAATAAATCCCACTAGGATTGCACTGGAAAATAAAGATGAAAATAAAAGCAAGCAATAAATAAGACATGCACAATATTACTGACCGAATGAGATTATTTCCCTAGGGGTTCCCCAGAAATAAAAAGAATTTTGTCTATCATTGTAAATAAATATATCTACTTTCCAGATACTTAGGAATATGCCTTGTCCATGAGACCCTACTAACTTACAATCACATTCTGCATGTTAAATGACAGATGGGAAGATACAGGAAAGGAAAACAAAACAAAGGGTAAAACAAATCTCTTTGTGTTTTACTTAAATGGTGTAAGTGATTTTATTACCATTTTCCCCATCAGACTTCCTTTCGTGGTCAGTGTCAGTCAAGGACAAAGCAGAGTTGGCCCGGCTGGACAAACAGGAGCTATGCTCTGATTTCATTCCTCTTATCCACATTCTCAGTGCATGATCAGGTGAGGCTGCACCTTCAGTCTCTGTGTCCACATCAGATCCCATCTCTAGCTGGTAGCCATGCCGAGAAACACTGTGCATGTCTGTCTGGTAGCCAGAGCACAAAGTGTGAGGGGTTTCACAGAATTCCATCTCTGAGAAGAAATAAAGTTCAGGGGGAAAGTTTAAAAGTATGGAGAAATATCCCATAAAACTCCACTTTTGGTGCTCACACTTCCCCTCCCCCATTGCTAATAATTATGGTTTTTGCAAAGTTAGAATTCTGGCCTTTTATTTATGGTAGCTAGGATTCTGTGCTTATTTTGCACTTCTGTAGCTTAAAATTATGCTCCTGTTGATTCTTACAAGTTCTGGAAAAAGCATGCCCAAAATAGCTTTATAGCTACAATTTTAGGTTGCACAAAAATGTAATGAAATAAGTGAGTGCAGACGAGTATAAAGTGTAGAAAGCTGTCCTTTAAAGATATTCCTCTTCTAGAAAGTAATGATCTATAGAGCACACCTATGCTTAAAATATTAAAGTTATTTACTTTTTTAAGTATTTCCCATACATTGGATTTAAGAACAAATAATTCAATGTGAAAACTCTGAGGGGAAAACATTAACTTCAAATATACTCGTCTAAAGTATTTTCCCTAAAACATGCCCATTTAATATCCTGAAATCAAAGTACCTAATATTATTCCCCATAGTCTCCAACAAAGTTTTTTTTTACTACTTATTATTTAATTTATTCTTTTACCAAATAAATACAAAATATTCAGTCATGTATTGCACTTTGGTGGTACTTTATGATTTTGATGTTTTCCTCCTTTCCCCCCAAATCTTAGAATTTAAAATGCTTATAATCTTAAAGATGATGTAACAAATCCTCCCTTCTAACAGTTGAGGAAAAAAATATTCCAAAATGTAGATGCTATTTGTACACAGACCACATCAGATGGCAACAGAGCCCATTTCCCCCCCTAAAATATCTGGGCATTATTTCTGTTAGATACCAATGAAGCTCCATCAACTTACTACATGAATATCAGGCATCCAGTCTTATAGTCAATTTTATATTCAATTATGGCAAGGTGTCAAAAAGGAGAAAAGATGCTTTAACAATCCCTAATAAGTTAATGAAAAATGACCACATGCCAAGACATATCATCTGAAATGTCCATGTACTACTTAGATAAGGTAATCCGGAGATGAAGTACACTATATAGGATTTTCTCAGACTGACATCAGAGACAGGGTATGTCATTTGGCCAGGAAGAAGCTTAACTGGGTGCATCTAATCCTTAGCACATATCAATAAAATGCAAACCGTAACATGAATTTAATTCTTTGAATACAGAAAGTGCTGAATCTTAGACCATATATTAAAGAAAAGAATATAGTATACAAATATATTTGTTATAATAACTATTTCTATGACACATAAATGGCCAAATAAGGGCTTAAAATTTTAATATTTTTAATAACCACTAGGTGCCCAGCACTGTGCTTTGTAAAACAAATATTATAGACAAATAAAGCTGTTATGACGTGTTAAAAATATCTGATTAAAAATTAACTCTTCAGGGTTATAAAACACTGCTGAGAGTGTTATGATTTCTGTGATGAATGTCTTTAAATGTAACTCTACTTTTCTATAAAAACTTATCTAAATTCCAAAGGAATGATGTTTAAAAAAATACACATGGTTTTCACTTATCAAACATAAAACCTTATCAAACTATGTTTCTCCTTGCCATAAGGCTAAAAGTAAAAATCCATTTTGCCCAATATAAATCTTAGGGATTTAGAATTTGGGGATGGGTTAATATTCATGCCTCTTAATTTCACAATGTCTCATTATTCAATCCTACTCTGCAGTTGTTGCCACAGCAACCTGGTAATGAACCTGTCAGCTTGAAGCTGTAAGAAATGAATTTTATATAGGTTTGTAGTCACAACTTCCTTCATTAACCTACACCAGTGGTTCTCAAACTCAGCTGCTGCAGACTCACCTAGAAGGCTTGTTAAGAGATTGCTATGCCCCACCCCACCCTGCCCCCTAGTTTCTGCTTGTTCCATTGAGGCGTGGAGGAGGGCCGCTAATTTGCATTTCAAATGAGTCTCCAGGTGACGCCCAAGCTGCTGATGCAAAGACCCCACTTTGAAAAGTAGGGCCCTGGAAATTTCTCTGAAGTCAATGGGAGCCAGGAAAAGGGGAGTAGTGATGGTAAAACCTCATCATGGATTACCACAAATTTTGCCCCACCAGTTCTAATTCTACTTGAAGATGTGAGGCGGAAAGTATTTGCTCCAAATTTCTGTGAAGGGCCTCTATATAAGTCCCATGAATTCAGGATGCTAATTAGCATCTTCCAAAAGCACATACACTTCCAAAAGCACATACTCACATTTAGTTTCACTGAGACAGAGGCATATGAGATGTGACTTTCCAAAGATTTTGATATGAACATCTGAGTCATGACATTTGTTGGAAAAGGATGAGCAAATAAAAATAAATGCATGGTCATTTGTCTTTCCAGATTAATGAAACACCAGATAAGTTTTTTTTTTTTTAAAGGAGCACTGACAGACATAAGCAGATGCCTTTTTTGTTAAAGATATTTTTTTCCCATTCAAAAGGAAATTTGAACATGGATTCTTTGTTCCCATTTAAAGAATGTTATGTAAAATGATTAAAAATTGCATAAGATAAACAACTTATTTTCTGTTGGAATTGCATCCTGTTATGAAAACAAAGATTAAGTCATAAATTCTCTAATTAATGTAGTCAGAGAAATGTGCACTACCTTGTCAGTCTGTAATTAGAAAAGTAACATTCCAAGTATGCTCTCACTTGCTCTTAAAAAAAAAAAAAAACTGGTAAAGAGAAAAGGGAAACCTTTCACTTATTTATAGTAAATGATATTCATTGAACTGCCTCATTTCCCTTTCTTGAAATCAATGTCACCCTTGTAAAATATTTCCTTAAATACACAAAGTCTTGTTGTTGCTTAAAATTCCCATAGGATGCATTATCTATAAAGCACTTACACCCTAAGTGGTTGGTTTTTAGCCTTGCACATATAACCTTGTTACCTAAAATACTGTATATTCTCTAGAGAAGTTAAAGTTCAACTGGATTTATTATAGATCTATTCTTACCAAAAAGGCTATACACAAGAGAAATGTAAGTACAATCTTAGAATATCCACAGTTTAAAAAGATAGAACGGTACCATGAGAAATCACCATTCAAGAATAAATAGGTATAGACGTGGCCAAGTTAATGATGCATTTGCAGTCTCACAAACATGTATATAATTTTTATTCTGAAGAAAACCTATTTTCAGTTTTTGGGGAGATGAAATCTAAGTGTATTAATAAAAGGTAGAAATCCAACTTTTTTAAATGGGCAAAAGGTTTGAAGAAACACTTTATAACAAAAGATACAGGAATAGACAATAAACAAATGAAAAGATGCTTAACATCATTAGTTACAAGAAAATGCATACTAAAACCACAATGAGATACAACTACACACCTATTAGGAAAAAAAAGTTTCTACTGGAAAAAATGTTTCATCACATCAATTGTTGACAAGGATATGAAGCAACAAGAATTCTCATACATTGTAAGTGCTGGGAAAACAGTTTGGCAGTTTCCTAAAAAGTTAAAGGTACACTTATTAGGAAGGCAATTGTACCCATGGACATTTTTGCAAAGAAATTAAAATTTGTGTAAACACAAAAATCTGTACAAGGTTGTTCATAGCAGCTTTATTCTTCACAGCTAGAAAGTAGAAATTACCCAAGTGTCTATGAATAGGTGAATAGAAATCAATGCTGTTATATTTACACAATGAAATATTAGTCATTCCTCAAAAAGAATCAATTGTTGATGCACAACATCATGGATGGACTTCAAAATAATTATTCTGACTGAAAGAAGACAAGGAGTCTATTACAATGTTTCCATTTATGTAAAATTCTAGAAAACACAAACAAATATATGGGGACTGGTTCCCAAGGGAAGAGAGTGGACAGAGACATTAATAACAAAGGGATAACAAATCAGAACAAAAAAATCAATTAATTTTTTAAAAACAACAAAGGGACATGAGAAAATTTGGGGGGTGATCTAAATGTCTGTTATCTGGACTGTGACAATAATTTGACAGTTATATATTTGCCAAAATTTATCATATTTAATTTTTAAGAAAATTCTGGCACTGAGGGTTAAACCCAAAGGCTCTTTTTTTTTTTTTTTTTTTTTTTTTTAATTTTGAGACAGTCTCTAAATTTCCCTGACTGGCCTTGAACTTGCAATCCTCCTGCCTCAATCTCTTGAGTCACTGTGATTACAGGCATGCACTGCCACTCCTGGTTCACAGTGCACACTTTAAACAAGTTTAGTTTTTCATTTACACTTCTCTAAAGCTATTTTTTTACTGAACTGTACATCACCAATCTTTAAAACACTGAGGATATTTTGAATTAGTCAATTTTCACAGGTGGAACCAAGAGTCTCAGAGCTGGAAGGAGGTTCTTCTCTTTCCCTCCTAGTAAAAGAACAAAAAGACAGTCAAAATGTTATCTTTCTCACATCTAAGCAAAGAGGAAATCAAAACTAACTGATGCATGATTTCTCAGTGATTGTCTAGGGAACACTTTGGTCCTAGGAACACTACCAGTTGGAAGCCAAATTTAGGAGGGAATTAACATTGAAACTGATCCAGCAGGGAGGGGAACATCCTGTAGCTGGGGATGATGAGACTAACTTAAATGGTTCTGATACATAGGATCACCTTAGGCCTTGTATTAATGTTAATAAAATTAATATATTAATTGCTGTGAAATGCTGAATAAAATACACTAGCACATTTTCTCTATGAATCTAAAGGTTGATCATCAGGTGTTCAGCCTGAAGAAGCCATTTATCAAAAGTTGAATGGGAGCATGAGAAAAATGGAGGGACTTTGATTGGGCAAACGATAGGGAGGGTAGGGAGGGTGCATGGGGGCAGGAAAGATGGTGGAATGAGATGGGCATGATTGCCCTAAGTACATGCACACGTGGAGTGATGCTATATCATGTACAACCTGAGAAATGAAAAGTTGTGCTGCAATTGTGTACAATAAATAAAAATGCATTCTGCTGCCATATATACCTAATTACAATAAATAATAAATTTAAAAAAGAAAAAGTTGAATGGGAAAGCATTTTTCTAGAAATGCCATTTATGGGTTTCTGATAAGATCAAGATTGTCTTTTTTCTTAAAATCCTCTAAAAAGGGAGGTTTAAGGTATAAACTTCCAGATTAATAACTTGAGGTCAAGAAGCATGATTAATCTTGGCCATGGCCAGAAAAATCAGGGATACAACTTTTAAAGGGTTTAGACTATTTTTAAAATAAGGAAGGAAAGATAAAACTATCAGTTTTAATTACTATGACTCATAACAACCCTATGGATAATATGCAAAAGCAAGTTTTATTAATTACTCATGTAGTTTTTGGATAAGTCATTTAAGAGGTCTTGTTTCTTCATTTATACAATCTATAGGTCCATGTAGAAATAAATCTCTAGGTAACTGCTTGGTTCTAAAATTCTGTAGTTATAACCTGAGCTTGTTATGGCAAAATGTGGAATGGTCAATATTTCAATCGGAAAAGTATTAGTGATTTTGTGAATCAAGTTGCTATTCATACTTCTCTTGTGAAAGATAATCACCCATATTAGTTAACATGATCTTTTGTCATGATTACAAGCATTGCTACATTAAAGTATTGATGCAGTCTAAGTAAACACTGTGAATTACAAGATTATTGCTAAATGAATATAAAATGTAAAAAAGCAACTGAGTAAATGGTTACTCATCAAACATAAATTCATCAGTTTACAGACATGGCTACTATAAGCAGTAGTACTCTACTGCTTTGGCCTAAAGGATAAAAATTCACACAATTAAAATATTGGCCCCTTAATAATTCATTACTGGTTCCAGGGGAAAACAGGATGTATCATTACAGTCTTAAGCAAGAAACAGAAACAAACAAACAACACTAGACAGAAGACAAACAATTTTCACTACTGGGTACCATTTTGTATGTTTCAGTTTGGGGGCTTTGAAAAGAAAATAATATCAAGTTGTCAAATGAATTGATTTTTGTAAGCTTACTTAAAGGTTTGCTGAACACCCACTCAATTTCAAATCAAGAAAACAAAATCATCTTCTTTGATTTTTCTTATGTCTTAAAAAATTAGTTCAATTTAATTTCTTCTTCTCTTCATGAAAAAGCTTCATCAAATGTACAGTACTATACTAGGCAGTAAACAGTGATTTAACAGGACTGAGTAATAAAGGCACATCACACAAACCTGCCCTTTATTTTTCTGCTTAGGGCTCATCAGCCTTTTCTGGGGCACAGCAATGAGAGATAGAGTGCTCCTAATGTGCAGGACTGGGGCCTGTGATTATCAGAAGACTTAAATAAAATAACTAAGCCTTCTGAAGTCTAATCTTCCCCTCACAGTTCCAAATACACCCATTATCTCGACACTCAGGACCTACCAATTATGCCTTATTTAATTTTCAAGATTTCTCCATCTGTCAGTATACTGAAAAGCATGGCAACAAATCTAGGCAGAGTTAAAAGCCTGGAGTATAAACATTCATGCTTTGTGACGAACCAATATTGGCTAACTGGAGACATCCCAGAACATAGTTAAAAGACCATGTTAATGTCAAAAAGAATGTTCTCAGAAGTAAAGTGAATTGCAAATCAGTAAAAATGGCCCAAATGAGAGGACAAAGAATTGTAGCACAAAATCAAAAGAAGGGAGATGAGGTAGGAACCTGAAACAAATCAAAACAAACTTCAATCTTACTTAGAGAGAGAGATTAAAAATAACCTCTGCCAATCTAAGGAAGGAAATTTGATATGGTTATAAGGAATTGCTAACTATTTTCTTGAACTAATTTTAACCTTAGACTCCATTTAGAGCATATTCACATAAGATGGAAGAATTATTTTGAAGCTAACTCAAACAGTAGTTACCACTACAATGAAAAAGGTAGATGCCTCTTTACAATCTTTGTAACAAGAATCTGGAAAAATAATCAGGTACCAGAAGAGATGGTGGGAGGTCCTGGACAACAGAAATTTAGAGCAATGAGAACCTGCGCATGTTCCCTTTATTTCTACATTTCGAACAAGACAGGAACTTCCTGGACTAAATGAGAAATTTTCAGGGCTACTGAACACTGCAAATGCATGGTGCTCAATGGCCCTAAAAATTTCTCATTTCTTACTTGTGTTGGTCCAATTTTCTGGCTGTTCATAACACTTTGGAGCTTGAATCCTTATTGCCCACTGTGGTCTTCCAGGTATACTTGTCTATTTCCATTATGCTCACTAAGCATGTGAAGCTGTTTGCTCAATGTTTGTGTGTGTGTCTGAAATTTTAAACTACATTAATCTGCTGTGCAATTCCATCTAGAGGAGTGAGACCAATGAGCTAAAGAGTTAAATAACCATTAAAAATACTTGCGAATGCTTCACACACATACTCATAAAGGCAAACAATGTGACTTCTGTAACATCCTACATTTCCCTGTTAGCATTTATTTTGTGGTGAATGAGTAAAGATGCCAAGATAGAGCTGTGCACCAGAGTCGGTGTACATGAAGAACTACTCAATAAACTATATTCTGCTCTATCTGAGGATGCTTCTTACTACTTTTCAAAGATGCTCTATTTACTTTTGCCTCTGTATTTTTGAACATATAATGCCAAACAGCTAGAATATTTCCCTCTGATTTTTCAATAATCTAATGTTTAATATTCAGCCTAACTGTCTCACAGTTTTCTCTAACTTTTCTTCATCTCAATAATTTTACCATTCCTTACAGCATTTCTAATGCATAGTACATAATTTATGCCTGATTGCTTATTTCTTTTTTGCTTTACATTTGTATCATATACATTAGACCTCCAGCTCCTATAGTGTCTTTTCAATTTTTAACATCTTTCAATATCAAAAGCATTTTAAGTACTCTTAACACACACACACACACACACACACAGTAACTATGGTATGTTGGTCATGGTAATTTTCTTAACTCTAGTAATCACTTGACTATGTATATAAATATCAATATAAGAATATCAAAATATCATGTGTATACCTTAAATATATATAAGAAAAAAGAAAAAGTCAAATGCAAAGTATTGTATGATCTGTGAAGGACTACATAAATATAAGGTAGTATTGAGATCACCCTGGTTTCTAGAAAACTTCTAGACAAAGAGTCATCATTTAATACCAATGTTTGAAACTCAGTAGTGATATGAAACCACTCTTGAAAGGATTAACCTCTTGAATACATTCTACTACAAATGAGATAGTTTTGCTTAACAAAACAATGCCACTAGTGCAAATTGAAAATTGTTATTTTGGTAAATTAGCTATGCACTTCAAATAATAGATGCTCCCCACATTTGGCAAGAAGGGAAAGACAATAGCCTACTCAAAGCAGTTTATAGTAATATTAGACTAATGGAGAATAAGTTCCCTGCATAGACGTTTGACTAAAATAGTCTCACAAAGGAAGACTTTTCCATTGTCCTTTTGGGGTTAATGAGTTGGAAAATGACTCCCTACTAAAATTATTCAAAAATATACCCTAGAGTTTTAAGACTGGGGTGGGGGGACTTTACCGAAACCAGTCACAAAATTTTACTAAAAGACAATCTTTCAGCTGGTTTGAATAGAATTTTCTTTTATCCTTCTCTTCAATCAGTTTCATGCCATGTACAATATAATTACCATCTTGGTAAATTTGTAGAGTGTCCTGGAATGGTTATGTAGCACTCTTGAGAGCTTCTATTTTCAGGAACTAAGAGAAGGTTACTCAAAATATTTTTCAGAGATGGAAAGAAGAAACTCTCCAAGTGAGTAAAGGTTGAGGAAATGACTCCTTGGACACTCATCAGGAAGTGTTAAATTTGAATTATATTTACAGGAAAACATTAAATTATGGAGAAGACTTCCACTTTCAGGCAAGATAGGATGACAGAACCTAAACTCACTCTCCTGATCTGACAACACAAATCATACCAAGTCATTTTCAAACATCAGGCAATAGATAATGGAGAGTGAATCCTGAGCTGTGGGAAACAACTGAAGTAAGTCCTATGATTGCTCCAAGATATTCACTGCAAAGAATAAAGTGGGGCACAGAGGTGGACCTTCATGGTCCGAGTTGAGAAGATGGATATAGTAGTCGAGGAAAGTCAAGACACCTAGATTTTGCAGTACATAATACCTTGGTAGAGAGAACCATGTGGGAAAAGATCTTCACAAGTACCCCATAGTTATTCCCCTATATTCTGCATAGCACATACAGGGAAGAAAACAACCTGAGACTGGAGAAAGATCACCTGAAGGGAATAAAGAAAACAACTTCTAAATCTGAAATAGGGCTGGAAATAGACATAGTTCTCAATAGCCAGAAGATAAAACTTCAAAATTCATGGGCATTGAGTAGAATACATCGGTTATTCTACTCTCTCTACATATACACATACATACACACTATTATATATATATATATATATATATATATATATATATATATATATATATATATATATATAATATATATATACACACACGAATATATATATACATATATTGCATACTCATGTACATATATACATATATCTCTATATACATATATACACATGAGTATATATACACATATACATGCATGCATATGTGCACATGGATGTATACATAAAGTATATAATTGAGATTTGTCTAGCACGTGAATAAATTACTGGCAACAATTTTATCCTTTTGTGTCTTGCTGTTAAGCTTTACTAGGTGGGTTGAGAGCATCCTTGGCTATTGGGCTAATTAGACCTTCATGCCCTACACATCTATCATGTGATTTGTGATCTAGTCATTTCACCCCTTGATCTTTTTTTTTTTTTTTTTTTTTTTGGTACCAGGGATTAAAACCAGGAGCACTTAACCAGCCCTTTTTTTAGTTATTTTGAGATAACGTCTCACTAAGTTGCTTAGGGCCTCACTGAGTTGCTGAGGCTGGCTCTGGACTTGTGATCCTCCTGAATCAACCACCGAAGATGCTGGGATTACGGGTATGTGCCACTGTGCCTGACCCATGCTTCAATCTTTACTAAAGAGAAATGCAGTCATGTGCCCAAAGAGAGATCTGTGTATGAATGCTCATGGAAGCTTTATTTGTAAGAGCCAAAAGTTATAAACAACTCAAAAGGCCATTACAAGTGAAGGAATGTACACTCCAGTACATCCATACAATGAAATACCCTGAAGACAAAAAGGAAAGAACTATTAATATATATGCCCACTTGTATAAATATCATAATAATCATGCTGAGTTAAAGAAGTTACACACAATGTCTACATGCTGTAGGCTTTCATTTAGGTAAAACACTAGAAAATGCAAAATAATTTATGGTGACAGAAAACAGATCAGTAGTTGCTTTGGGGTGGGTAGGTGGGGGTGGAGGGTAGAAAGGCAGTACAAAAGGACTAAATGTTTGTGGATAATAAAAGGTTCACTATGATTGCAGTGATGTTTACATGGGTATACACATATATCAAATTTACCAAATTGCACACTCCTAAATATGTGAAGTTCATTGTATGTTGATTATATTTCAACAAAGACATCTTTAGAATATACAGGGGGAAGAAAAGAATGTTTCCTGCATACTTAATTAAAAATTCCCAGTAGAACATTTGGAGTAATGAAACAAAGCAGCAAACTTGATAAAACAAAAACATCAATATGTGTTCACAAGCTGCCATGAATAAGAGAAATAATAGACATCTCTTGATTTTTCTGCCATTTTGCCTTTGCTCCAGTGGAATCAGAAGGGCTTAAATTGTGTACATTGAAATCTTTTTTTTGTAATATTTATTTTTTAGTTGTAACTGGACACAATATCTTTATTTTATTTATTTATTTTTATGTGGTGCTGAGGATCGAACCCAGGGTCTCACACATGCTAGGCAATCACTCTACCACTGAGCCACAATCCCAGCCCCTACACTGAAATCTGGAATGCTTAGATTGTTATAGACCACCAAATTAAGTTTGATCCTAACCATGGCAGGAAGGACTTGTGGACCACTCTGGGCTCAGTGATAAAGTACAGTAGCAGATTAAGTGGACTCAATAATATTGGTAACACATTTGCCATTTCCACCTTAACATGCTAGATGCTTTTGTTCTGTTCCATAGGGGCAGATTTTGCCCATAATCCTGGCTATTTGTTCCAGTCAACTCTATGCTATGTTCCAAAGAAGATTAGAGGAGAGGATATGGTTAACTTAATGCAAATGCAGCCCTACTATCTAAACAATCCTTTAAATTAAACAAAATCCTCTTGTTTATGGAAGTTAATAATGTTTCCTTTGTTTACCATTAATTTCTACAAGAGCTTTTTAGTAGCATAGTATGTATACACATTGCCAAAGACAGAATGTGCTAAATGTACACTTGCCATGTGATTGAACTACTGCACCCTTCAATATTTACTGAAGAGAAATGAAATTATATGGAAAAACTGGCATAATAGTCAAATGCTCTTGTCATCAGGGTCAATCTTGACCTATTCTGAAGTGTAGTTGATCTGAATTGATACAATTATTTTTGATAGTTGTGTTTATACTACAGTCCTATCACTATAAACTTCTATTTAGAATGAAAGGGAATTCTCCATTAGCTGTGAAAAATGGGAAACCAATCTACCTCAGTTACCAGGAAACTTACTTATAAATGAATAAACATAAGGTTTTAAACTTAACCACTGGGGCCAGTAGTTCTGATTTCAAAGTACACATTCCACAGTCCTGGGGTACAAGTGAATGGAGGTCAAGTTGCCAAGGAACATGCAGTTTTAGATATTTAAAATGGAAGAAAGTAAATCCAAATGTGAATTTAACATCTTCTATGTACCAAGCTCTGAAGCATACATTATTTCATTTAATCCTCACAGCATGCCTTCTGAGAAAAGTTATTATTATTCCTATTTTTCAAATAAAGCAACTGAGGCTCAAAGAGAGATTAAGTAAATTGTCCAAGGACACATAGATACCAAGTGGCAAAGCTAACTCAGAACAATTTTAACACTGAGTCCTAATCACTTCATACAGCATCTGAAGTTATAAGTAGCATATTCAAATTCACAGCCCAGTTCTCATTTGCGCAATGTGCATTAGCTGATGCTAGAACTTCCTGTTTCTCCCCTCCCAAGTTTCATTCAGTTTGCTGCTGTTTCCATCTGGATTTTCACAGCCAGTCGCCAAAATACTTTAAGGGATATGGCAGCCAGGAGACAATGGGCATTTCCTCTGTCACTGACATTATGAAAAGAGACCTTTACACTATGCATATATTAGCTCATTGTTCTTATGTGATTTTAATATATTTTATACCTTCTTTTGAAATACATTCCACTTTGTCCTAATTCTTATGGAATCACTTCACCATCTTCATGTCACTTTGACTTATTGAAAACAACAATGATATTTCAGAGCATATTCTGTACTTACAGACAACACAAACAACATCTGTGTCTGCAGGCAGTCAAATAAAAGAAAACGTTGGCCTCTCCTGTGTTTAGCTTCCTAGCACAGAGCAGCTGCCTTGAGGAGAGTTTTGAAATTATTTAACAACATTAACAAAGATAAGAAGAATATTATTCACTGGGAAATGTGTGTTGGGTATTACTTCAGCACATTATCATCCAGCCAGAGGAGACAGTCAGATCAAACTTTGGGAGCATCTCTTGTCTACAAGGTAGCATTATAATCACAGGCTAAGTAGATTGAGCCTAAATCTGTGATTTACATTAGGAGTTTTGCATGTATCACGGCACTCAGAGAAAGGCTCTGAGTTGAAAATATTCTCCGGTTTCTCATTAAATGTTTAGAAACATTTTTCTTTATTTTAAATTTATTAAGGAAGTATGAAATTGGCTAAAGGCATGCTTCTCTTTAGCTCACATACTACCATATAGTGCTAACACTGCAGGCAATTTCTGCAAAATGCATTTTCTAAAATCTCTTACAGCTGGAAAGCAAATACAAACAGCAACAATAACATTAGCACTTTTGAATTGGAAACTTATGCAGCCCAAATCCTTATTAACATTGCCCTAAACATTTAACCTGCACAATCAAATTAACATGTCTGGCACTTTAAAAAATGGACAATCTATATACATGAATGCTTGTTCATTTTACAGATTCTGGAAAGATGTTCAGGTCAAACAGTCTATGAAGATTGCCCAAGGATGTTAATGATATACAGGACAGATGTAATATGAGTTTACACTAGGACTGGATGGTTGACTCCATTTGGTCTCCAGATCATCACCTTGGGGCAAAAACTCACAAACAGCCAAACATTGACTTGATAATTCACAAAATACCTGCCTGGATGAATTTTCACTTTCAATAGTTATTTGGCTCTGCCGATGATTCCAAGTTTTGTGCTAGGCATGATTCTTTTTTTTTTTTTAAAGAAACTTTTTAGCAGAATAAAATAGACACTAGTATGGCCCTATGTATAAACGTGGCTGAATAACCAATGTGATCCTACAATCTGTACACGTGGAAAAATAAGATTACGTACCCCATTTGAATCAAATGTATGATATGTCAAGATCATTGTAATGTTTTGAGCAACTAATAAAAAAATTTAAAAAATCTTTTTATTATGTAAAAATTTAAACAAGGCAAAATAAAATGCTAAAATCCAAGATAATCATCACCAAGCTTCAACAATTAGAAATTAAAATCTTCTTTAAACTATATCATCTACCTCTCATATCCCCAGTTTCTTATAGCAGATCATTTCATTATTGTATACATACTTGAATACATTACTCTGAAAGATGAGACTTTTTATTTTCCTTAAACAGAATCAAAGTACCATTGCACATTTTAAAAATTAACATTAATTCCTTAACATACTCCATTATTCAGTCACTCTTAAATTTACAAATTGATAAAGGATTTTATTTTATTTTTTTAAGAATTTTTTTTTCACAATATCTTTATTCTATTTATTTTTTATTTTTTATGTGGTGCTGAGGATCAAACCCAGGGACTCACAAGTGCTAGGCAAGTGCTCTACCACTGAGCTACAGCCCGATAAAGGATTTTAAATGCTCATGTTTAAGTTGTTCAAAATGGTAAATGAAGAAGTAACTTCTGACTTATAAAAAAATCATGAAGTTAAAAAAAATTATGAGCTTTAAAAGGTAAACCCCCAAACAGATAAATATTATAGATTCAAAATTCTTAGAATAAAAGAGCTAAGACAAATCCTAACCTGACAGCAGTAAGGGGAAAATTAGTGAACCAGGTTTAGTACAGAAGTCTGAGCCAAGGCATGATTATAAGGGGGATCTGTTCCTTTTGTGCGTCTACTGCTCATTGCTCTTGCCCCATACCCAACATTCATTACTTGCATGGCATCTCCATTTATTTTTTTTCTCTATTTCATTTTAAAATATTTCATGGATACCTAAGATCACAACACTGTTAACAAATCTGATCAATCTAACCTAGATTTATTTATTTTTCTTCCCAAACTCATGCCAAGTTATATAATTTTAATAGAGCACCTCAATCCTTAGTTTTCATTCCCTCAGTTCATAAATTATTCAATAAGCACTTATTGAGCACCTACTGTGTGATGTGATACGATGTGATCCAGGCAGATTAGAAAGAAGGAAAAAATATCCCCTGCAACAGAGAAGCTGGCAGTCCAGTGCAGATGTGAAAATGATGACAATCTAAGGAAATAAGCACCATGAGAGACCTATGCAGAGAGGGCTATGGAGTCCAAGGGATGTGAGGAATTCACTCTGTTTGAAGACTGAGACAGGTTCCAGAGAACAGGTGATATTTTGAAATACATCTTAAAGGACGAATAGTTAAATAGGGGTTAACACTCCTAGCACAGAGAAGTACATGTTCAAAAACAAATATGTGAAAGGGAATATAGATTTAAGGAACAGTAAGTAATTTTCTGTGTCTGGACTATAGGTATTGGGATAGGAACCAGTAAGGCAGAAGGAAGCCAGTGTGCAAAGGCTCTTCCATGCCATGCAAAGGAAATGAACCTTATTTGGCTCAAATTATATCCCCTACTACTTACTGTTTCTATATATATGGACTCCAGAATCATTAATCCAAAAGCAAATAAATGAATTTTAAGAATTTTTCAGAAGTCTACAAAGCAGCCTGGAAATTTTGAAGCTTTGAGTTTTAATCCAGAATGTAAGCAAGTTAATTTAATTAGAAAATATTAACCATTTAATATGGCAGGCACTGTTTGAGAAACCAGAGGAAAGCATTGAACAAAACAAAAATTCAGACCACTACAGATCTCATTTTCTAGTGGGGATAAATTTGTAATAATGGTGTAGAGACCAAATTTAGTTTTGGAATCCCACTGATCTGTATATTAATCTACATTATTGTTTGTGTATTTCACCTGGGTATTAATTCAGAGTTTTTTCCAAAGTTCAGGAAAATAGTACTATATAACAGCAGTGACACATAGGAATTTAGTTTCTCCATCTAACTGAAATCTACTAGAGGAAAACCATGTGTATCTTCCATTAGGGGAAGTTGAAGACCCTGTGGCTATGCTGAGATATGCCACATTTGGCCCTACATTATGTGTTCACTTTGTTTCCAGAAAGATTTTTTGGCTATCTATTTGGGAACTTCAAATCTTGGGGAGGGGGTAAGGGTAGGGAAGCAGGTATAAAGGTATTTGGATAGACTGACAAATGGGAAGAGAGAGTTTTTTTTTCCTCAGAAATTAGGACCTGGGGTAGGGCTGGGTAGGGGTAAGGAAAATAAGAATTTAGATACTTCAAAGGTTATCTATAAAACTATAAGCACGTCATTGTTCCACTTCATGATGTATAATCAATGAATAAAACTTTAGTTTGAATAGGGTGTCCTATATAAATGCCAAATAATATTTCCTCTGGAAATTCCAAATCTGAATAGCATTGCTTAAAACATTCTACTTGTGAACAGTTTAATTTTAGCATTAGGCTAAAATTATAGAAAGATAACTTTCATTCACCTAGGAAATCAGTGTTATTTCTTAACCTGCATAAAATTCAAATGGGTCTTAGGAGAGGTGTGAAAAGAAAACTAACTGCAATGGCCATTTTGAATTCTAATTATTCATATATGAAATTGAAACACATATTACCTGCTGGAATATTAACAATGTCACTACGTTCCAAGGCCACATTTAAAAATAAAAGGTCTTTATAATAAAAATTATTAAAAGAAGTATAAAATAGGATGAATTGGTATTTAAAAGTTGAAAAAATACTTATAAGTTTTTCTTATTATTACCATGCATTTAAAAGAGATACTGTGTTTTATAAGTAGCAACTTATATCCAATATATGCATATGTATACTATCAATGTGAATCCATAAGTAAATATTTCATTAAACAAGGAGGAAAAAAACTTTCCACATTCCCTCCCAAAGCTTTTCATGTTAAAAAAAGAAATATTTGAGTTCTCCTGGTGAGGTGACAGAAAGCTACTTAGTGTTCACAGATGCATTAGTGTGGGGTGACTAGAGCATCATTAAAGCAACTGGAAGAAGTAAATTACTAAAAGTACTATCTACTAGTTTGAAGAGTTAATGTACTGTTCTCCCCAAAGTGCACAGAGAAGAGGAGAACTTTTAACTTTCCAGCAGCATAATGCCAATATATGCTACACATTATGAGCAATGGGTCTTCTTAATAAAATAATTCATAAGTACATGTGTCTGAACACACACAGAGATAGATAGATAGATAGATAGATAGATAGATAGATAGATGATAGATAGACTGATAGACAAAGAGACATGTGCACACAACTTACACAGTATGAGTTTTGACTATTCCTTAATTTACACTTTATAAAATATAGGAGATTGGCTCCGCAGCATAATGTCCTCTAAAATCAGAGTCCAAACTCCATCCAGGGATACAAAGGACAGACTGATGGCTGCTTTCTGAAGGAGAGATGGAAAATTTTACTATTGTAAAAAGCATGAAGAAACAGACATATGCTTTTACCAATTTATGTATTTACTAATGTCAAATGACATTTATATGCTACCTTTGGATTCCCAAAAACTTAATAATAAAAGTAACCAACTAACAGTTATCCTAGTGTTTATATACATGATGCATGTAATAGCAACAATAATTCTCTGAGCAGGTATCACTACTATTATCTTATTTGACATTTGTCAGAGGAGGAAAATGACTTTAAAGAGCTAAAAATACTTGACCATGGTCACTGTTGCTAGTAAGAGGTGAAGTGAAAATTCAAATCCATGTTTGTCTGCATCTAACACCTTTTGCTTGTAATACCAATTTAGTAGCAGAAAGCTATCCATTCACTTTGTTACATGTAAAATCATCTCTTACTACACGTATAGCTGCTGAAAATAATGAGGGATAGGATAATCTCATAAGAATCTTTAATTCAAGGAACTTGATTTCTAGTTATGGAAATAAGACCCATTCCCATATATGTTGTAGAGGATATAACTGGAGCCTAATGAGTCGTCTGGGTAATAAGCTTTAGGAGACAGAACGGAGAAGAGGAAGATAAGGATAGGAAAAATGGATCAGTGGCATCTTGTGGAGGTGATGGATTAAGCTAGGATTTAATGAACAGGTAACATGTGAATGACCGAGGTGACAGTTTAGTCGGATACAATGCTCCAGATATGTATATCCACTTTCTTTTGACATAAAACTTAGAAGTTTGAATGGTATCTCAATTTTGTAAATATCATTATCATTGCCTCCAATTTTGATTTTCCTCTTGGCATTGATTTTCAGTGAATAGAACATACCATCTACTCATTTGCATAGGCCAGCAACTGGGAGTCACTCCCCATATTTGGCACAACATCAAATCCTGTCATTTTTAATCTCCTAATTATACCTTGAACTTAATCAGTTCTTTCCATTTCCATATTCAATAATGTTTAACCTGGATGATTGCAAATAATCTAACTAGTTTCTTTGCATCTAATCTTGTCCCCCTTTAATCCCTTCTTTGCAGGACTGCTAGAGAAATGATATAAGTCAATCACCCCTTCAATGTTTTCCCATTACATATAGGATAGATACCGAAATCCTCAGCATCTTCTACAAACCCCATATTACTGCTTCCCAATCAACTTCTCTAACCTGTTACTCTCTCCAGCATCAGTTTACATCCAGTTGGTCAAATGTTCCATCCTTCTTTTCACCTCAGTACATTTGTGCATTTTCTCCCTCTTTTCCTTTCTGTCCCTTCCATCTCTTTCCTTGATTAATTCTTTCTTATCTTTCAGATGTCGGCTTACTTATCTGACCCTCCAGAATAGACTGAGTCATTCTAAGATCACTTACATAATTACACACTGTCTAATTTTATCAGAATGTACAATTCTTTGAGGGCAAGAATTATGTCTGTTTTGTTCATCATTATGTATTCAGTAAACAAAGCAACATTTCACACTTAGAAGTATAAAATAATATTTGGTAACTAAAGAAGTGAATTGGAAAGCACCATAAGCAAAGATGAAAGCATAAGCTCACAGATAGAAATGAGGATGTCCCATCTGGGGAACTAATTATAGCATGAGTGTAGCTTTAGCACAGGGTTCTTTGCACTCTAAATATATTAGTCTGGCTGATTCAGAGAGTTTATATAGAGGGAAATAAAGAAGAGAATATTAGAAAGGAAGTTTGTGAAGGACCTAAAATATTAAGATCAGTATGTCAGAATTTAGTCTACTGGCAATAGAGAACAACTGAAGATTTAAGGTTGTACAGAACAGCCTATCAGAATATGCTGCTATTCTAGCTGTACTTGTATTCTGCATTTCAGTCTAGTGCTTCTTTTTTTAAAAAAAAAAAAAAATTTAGTTGTAGATGGACAGAATACCTTTATTTTATTTACTTTTATGTGGTGTTGAGGATTGAGCCTGGTGCTTCATATGTGCTAGGCAAGTACTCTACCACTGAGCTACAGCCCCAGCCTTCTAGTGCTTCTTAATACCTGTCCCTATCTTCCATATATCCAGATTATCTATGTTGGGAGAGATTTCTGCCCAAGAGAACTGCTATATGTTAAAATGATTTGCTCACAGTGATTTCCCCCACTGAGTATGTCTATAGTAAAATTTCATACTTTTAAACAAACCATTCTTCATTCTCCTATTTAGACTTAAGGTCTGAAAAGAAACAGACTAAGATCCCCCATCTCTGTGTACATGGATTGGTCCAGATATTGATATGGGACATAGGCCAAGCTAATCTAGGTTTATCCTCAGTTTTTTTTAATGTTTATTGAAAACAGGTGAAAGAGGATCACTTTCCTTTCAGTAAGGTAGGCTATAATAATGACAATCCACAGCAGTCATCAGTAACCAGATGTCCACCTTTAAAATAATGAAGATGACCTTCAGAGGCAGCTAGGTATAAAACTGAGTCTTTAGTAGGTTCAAGTCTGTAGTTCCAGCCTGTTTTCCATTAAGATCTTATCCCAACTTGTTGTTTGGTTATATAAGTTGAAAAGACTTTTATTCTCTTAAGCTGGTTAGAGTTGGTTTTCCATCATATACATTCTTGACTAATAAAAAAATCAGAGAAATAATGTGAAGGTGCATTAGGAAAATATTTTAATGGATGTTTGTACATCATTCCTTAACCCCACAAAGACTTGGTAGATTTTTTTTAACTTGTATCTTTAAACTGTTCTTTTCTCTTTTTTAAAATCTTTGTTTTTTTTTATTTTTATGTGGTGTTGAGAATCGAACCCAGTACCTCACGCATACCAAGCGAGCGCGCTACCCCTTGAGCCACATCCCCAGCCCTAAACTGTTCTTTTCTATGTCACTTCTACATTCCCAACACCACAGGCAGAGCCTGGTCCATAATCAGTGCTTTTTAACTACCTATTGAATTGAATTGTGATAGACCCCTTCTGTGGATTTTTAATTGTCTTACATTTTCAACTCCAATATGCTCTATTTGTATGACTGTTGTGCTGCCTGATAACTCCCTATTTTGCTTTCTCCTGTTAAGATTTGATTCTGGACACCCCTGTCCAACTCATTCACTTTTTTTTTCAACTTTCTTCTTCTTCCTAGTACACTCACTGACTCATCCAGCTTTCTAACCTTTATCAAGTGAAATAAAGTCATTTTGTCATGATTTGCTCATCATTCTTCCATAATAGCCAAGTTAATCTATAGGCTTAGAGTTATCTATACTCTGACATTAATTCTTCCCCTAGGAATACAATAGAAAAGCAACAAGTAGATCATATGATTTGGGCTCAGTTTCAAGCGCTATTCTTGATGCTGGTTTTGTAGGTCAGGTTAACCAAACAAAAACATGTCTATATTCTTTCTTTTCTTCTATATAAATGCCAAGGTCCAAGTTTAATATCCTAGTTTAAGATGTCTTTTAAAGTACAAGAACTGATATTTACATGTGGGAATTAGGAAGAGGAAGATAACACAAAGAGGATGCTAAAAAGTTTAGATGGAGAGTAGCCATTTTTCTAACAAGCAAAGAAAGGTTTGATGGTGGGGATCTGAACTCAAGGAAATTTCAAGAAAATTATTCAATCCTTTTCCTATTCATTCAATCCCCCAAGAAAAAAAATATTGAAGAAAGTCTTATTCACATTAATGTTACAGAAAAATAGAAAGGAGTCAAAATTCAGTTAATTCCTACTTTGTATTAGACACTAATGCTAAGCCCTTTACATATATATCTCATTTAAAGATACAATCATCACAATGACATAGAGAGCTAGGCATTTTCAATTTATAGATGAGAGAACAAGGCCAAGTCAATAACCTGTTAAGAAACATCACAAGTTATTAAAAAAAAAAAAAAAAAACGGAGCTAGAATTTGATCATAGATGTGTTCCCACTGAGACTGGATTAGCTAGACCTTCAGAGTACCTTCACTCTAGTCACATCTATGCTAACCATTGTCTGAATCTAACCCTATATTCCAATTTTAGTGTTCATGTGATTCTAGGCATAGAAAGTCCTAGTTCCTTATATCTGCCCCTTGAAAGTTATATCCAGTCTCAAGGCACTTAAAATTATTTCTTTTCAAAGGCTTGCATTAGCCAAAGTTAATCTGCCCCACCTCACATTTGCACAGTCCTATATTTAGGTATTTTTAGTGTGATGCTAATTATTGAATGCTTTGTAATAATACCTTGGTTCCTCTCTTTCTTCCAGTAGAAGATTAAGGTATCAGATAACTATGAAAGATAAAGTCATCTATAATTTTCTTTATGCTTCAAATAAATAAAAATAATATAAATACAGTAAAAGTTGGGTCCATTGGGTTCTAATAATGAAGGTTCTATATATTCAGCACCTAGTTTGAGAAATACATTATAATCAATAACTTTTCGGATTCTCTCTTTGATCCCAACTTTCTTCCCTCATTCTGCTAGTAGGTAACTATTATTCTGAAACCTGTTATCATTCATTTTCTCTTTTTGTGGTTTTGCCATGTACATATGCACCCACAGCATCTTCTTTGTATTGTGCTTTTCTTCCTAATTTCTGCATGTAAATATCTATGTCTGTACTCCAAAGACAGTCTAAACTAGGATATTAAAGTCAAGCCTGGAAGTATGTGTAGAAAGAAGAAAGAATGCAGAAAAAATCTCATTTTGTTTAACCTGACTAGGGCTATGTAGGTACTCAGTAGTTTGTGACATCCATGCTATTACCATTTATTTAAAGTTGTGCCATGATAAATTTCAAAAAAGGTTACAGAATAAAAAATTATGGTATAAATATACAATGGAATATTGTATGACCATTAAAGTGAATGAATTATCTATATACATGAACATTGATGGATCTCACATAAGAGACCAATTCTTAGAGAAACATAATTATATTCATAAAAATTTTCAAACATGGAAAACTAAACAATATGTTGTTTAAGAGTGAATATGTCCATGGTAAAATTATAAGAAGAAGCAAAAGAATGGTAAATATATTACAGGATATTGGTTATTAGTAGCATATACAGGGAAGAAGTTTAGAATTTGGAGGGATCCAAGGGGAAATCAAAAAAGGTGTTCATTATAATCTGGTTTTTCTAATATTTATTTTTTAGTTTTAGGTGGACACAATATATTTATTTTAATTTTTTTATGTGGTGCTGAGAATCGAACCCAGTGCCTCATGCATGCTAGGCAAGCATGCTACCACTTGAGCCACATCCCCAGCCCATAATCTGTTTTTTAAATGAGGCAGTGAAGGCATAGAACCTTAATTGTCAAAACTCAAAAGATCCATATTTTCAACCAAATGACTTCTCCCTTTCTTGCTATCTACTATGAAGAAGAGGAAGTAAATGAAAGATAAACATTTTCAGGGATTTAATCAATGAAAGAATCTACCAGGAGTTTTGCTATAGTGGGAAAAAAAACAAAAACCTATTATCAGAGAGACCTGGATTTGAATCCTAGTTCTACAAATACTATAATTGTCTATTACTACTGTTAGGGATTTAGACAAAGACAACAGATATTTAAAACATTATGCATTACAATGCTTTATATATATTCCTTAGATCAAGTATATGGTTAATGTCCACATAGATACTTTTTCTACTTGATAGAGCAAAAATTTAAAAAAACGTAATGAAATTAAAAAAAAAAAGTAAGTGACTCAAAATCAACAGTCACAGAAAAAAAGTTCAAATATGTTTCCTAGATGTCACACAGGTAGAAAGAATAATTTTAGAAATATTTTCAATAATAAAAGACTGAAATAAAAATTATAGTTAACCCTGAATTGACCAAATATACAGGTTAAGTAGAATTCCTCATTTTTTAAGTATAATGATGACTAAAATTTTACTATACTTATATTGTGTTATTCATTTGAAAAATGCATAAAAACACATACATACACACACATGAAGACACACATTGTTTGTTTGTTTGTTTGTTTGTTTTAATTTTTTATTGTTGGTTGTTCAAAACATTACATAGTTCTTGATATATCATATTTCACACTTTGATTCAAGTGGGTTATGAGCTCCCATTTTTACCCCATATACAGATTGCAGAATCACATCAGTTACACATCCATTGATTTACATAATGCCATACTAGTGTCTGTTGTGTTCTGCTGCCTTTCCTATCCTCTACTATCCCCCCTCCCCTCCCCTCCCCTCCCCTCCCCTCTTCTCTCTCTGCCCCTCTACTGACATTCATTTGTCCCCCTTGTATTATTTTTCCCTTTCCCCTCACTTCCTCTTGTATGCACTTTTGTATAACTCTGAGGGTCTCCTTCCATTTCCATGCAATTTCCCTTCTCTCTCCCTTTCCCTCCCACCTCTCATCCCTGTTTAATGTTAATCTTCTTCTCCTGCTCTTCGACCCTACTCTGTTCTTAGTTACTCTCCTTATATCAAAGAAGACATTTGGCATTTGTTTTTTAGGGATTGGCTAGCTTCACTTAGCATAATCTTCTCTAATGCCATCCATTTCCCTGTAAATTCTATGATTTTGTCATTTTTTAATGCAGAGTAATACT
This sequence comes from Marmota flaviventris, assembly GCF_047511675.1. Taxonomy (NCBI): domain Eukaryota; kingdom Metazoa; phylum Chordata; class Mammalia; order Rodentia; family Sciuridae; genus Marmota; species Marmota flaviventris. The sequence continues at coordinate 107,716,961 of NC_092518.1, forward strand.
CCATTGTATATAAATGCCACATTTTTTTATCCATTCATCTATTGAAGGGCATCTAGGTTGGTTCCACAGTCTTGCTATTGTGAATTGTGCTGCTATGAACATCGATGTAGCAGTGTCCCTGTAGCATGCTCTTTTTAGGTCTTTAGGGAATAGACCAAGAAGGGGAATAGCTGGGTCAAATGGTGGCTCCATTCCCAGCTTTCCAAGAAATCTTCATACTGCTTTCCAAATTGGCTGCACCAATTTGCAGTCCCACCAGCAATGTACAAGTGTACCCTTTTCCCCACATCCTCGCCAGCACTTGTTGTTGTTTGACTTCATAATGGCTGCCAATCTAACTGGAGTGAGATGGTATCTTAGCGTGGTTTTGATTTGCATTTCTCTGACTGCTAGAGATGGTGAGCATTTTTTCATGTACTTGTTGATTGATTGTATGTCCTTCTCTGAGAAGTGTCTGTTCAGGTCCTTGGTCCATTTGTTGATTGGGTTGTTTGTTCTCTTATTGTCTAATTTTTCGAGTTCTTTGTATACTCTGGATATTAGGGCTCTATCTGAAGTGTGAGGAGTAAAGATTTGTTCCCAGGATGTAGGCTCTCTATTTACCTCTCTTATTGTTTCTTTTGCTGAGAAAAAACTTTTTAGTTTGAGTAAGTCCCATTTGTTGATTCTAGTTATTAACTCTTGTGCTATGGGTGTCCTATTGAGGAATTTGGAGCCTGACCCCACAGTATGTAGATCGTAGCCAACTTTTTCTTCTATCAGACGGCCTGTCTCTGATTTGATATCAAGCTCCTTGATCCATTTTGAATTAACTTTTGTGCATGGCGAGAGAAAGGGATTCAGTTTCATTTTGTTGCATATGGATTTCCAGTTTTCCCAGCACCATTTATTGAAGATGCTATCCTTCCTCCATTGCATGCTTTTAGCCCCTTTATCAAATATAAGATAGTTGTAGTTTTGTGGATTGGTTTCTGTGTCCTCTATTCTGTACCATTGGTCCACCCGCCTGTTTTGGTACCAGTACCATGCTGTTTTTGTTACTATTGCTCTGTAGTATAGTTTGAAGTCTGGTATCGCTATACCGCCTGATTCACACTTCCTGCTTAGCATTGTTTTTGCTATTCTGGGTCTTTTATTTTTCCATATGAATTTCATGATTGCTTTCTCTATTTCTACAAGAAATGCCATTGGGATTTTGATTGGCATTGCATTAAACCTATAGAGAACTTTTGGTAATATCGCCATTTTGATGATGTTAGTTCTGCCTATCCATGAACAGGGTATATTTTTCCATCTTCTAAGATCTTCTTCTATTTCTCTCTTTAGGGTTCTGTAGTTTTCATTGTATAAGTCTTTTACCTCTTTTGTTAGGTTGATTCCCAGGTATTTTATTTTTTTTGAAGATATTGTGAATGGAGTGGTTGTCCTCATTTCCATTTCAGAGGATTTGTCGCTGATATACAGGAATGCCTTTGATTTATGCGTGTTGATTTTATATCCTGCCACTTGGCTGAATTCATTTATTAGCTCTAATAGTTTCTTTGTAGACCCTTTTGGGTCTGCTAGGTATAGAATCATGTCATCTGCAAATAGTGATAATTTAAGTTCTTCTTTTCCTATTTTTATGCCTTTAATTTCTTTCGTCTGTCTAATTGCTCTGGCCAGTGTTTCGAGAACTATGTTGAACAGAAGTGGTGAGAGAGGGCATCCCTGTCTTGTTCCAGATTTTAGAGGGAATGCCTTCAATTTTTCTCCATTCAGAATGATGCTAGCCTGAGGCTTAGCATAGATTGCTTTTACAATATTGAGGTATGTTCCTGTTATCCCTAGTTTTTCTAGAGTTTTGAACATAAAGGGATGCTGTACTTTGTTGAATGCTTTTTCCGCATCTATCGAGATGATCATATGGTTCTTATTTTTAAGTCTATTGATGTGGTGAATAACATTTATTGATTTCCGTATATTGAACCAGCCTTGCATCCCAGGGATGAATCCTACTTGATCATGGTGCACAATTTTTTTGATATGTTTTTGTATCCGATTCGCCAGAATTTTATTGAGGATTTTTGCATCTAGGTTCATTAGAGATATTGGTCTGAAGTTTTCTTTCTTTGAAGTGTCTTTGTCTGGTTTAGGTATCAGGGTGATGTTGGCCTCGTAGAATGAATTTGGAAGTTCTCCCTCTTTTTCTATTTCCTGAAGTAGCTTGAAAAGTATTGGTATTAGTTCCTCTTTAAAGGTTTTGTAAAACTCTGCTGTATACCCATCCGGTCCTGGGCTTTTCTTAGTTGGTAGTCTTTTGATGGTTTCTTCTATTTCCTCAATTGATATTGGTCTGTTTAGGTTGTCTATATCCTCCTGACTCAATCTGGGCAGATCATATGACTTAAGAAATTTATCTATGCCTTCACTATCTTCTAATGTATTGGAGTATAAGGATTCAAAATAATTTTTGATTATCTTCTGTATTTCTGAAGTGTCTGTTGTGATATTGCCTTTTTCATCCCATATGTTAGTAATTTGAGTTCTCTCTCTTCTTCTCTTCGCTAGCATGGCTAAGGGTCTGTCGATTTTGTTTATTTTTTCAAAGAACCAACTTTTAGTTTTGTCAATTTTTTCAATTGTTTCTTTTGTTTCGATTTCATTAATTTCAGCTCTGATTTTCATTATTTCTTGCCTTCTACTTCTTTTGCTGTTGTTTTGCTCTTCTTTTTCTAGGATTTTGAGATGAAGTATGAGATCATTTATTTGTTGTTTTTTTCTTTTTTTAAGGAATGAACTCCACGCAATGAATTTTCCTCTTAGAACTGCTTTCAATGTGTCCCATAGATTCCGATATGTTGTGTCTGTGTTTTCATTTATCTCTAAGAATTTTTTAATTTCCTCCTTGATGTCTTCTATAACCCATTGATCATTCAGTAACCTATTGTTCATTCTCCAAGTGATGTATGCTTTTTCCTTCCTTCTTTTATCGTTGATTTTCAGTTTCATTCCATTATGATCAGATAAGATGCATGGTATTATCTCTACTCCTTTATATTGTCTAAGAGTTGCCCTGTGACATAATATGTGATCTATTTTTGAGAAGGATCCATGTGCTGCTGAGAAAAAAGTGTAAATGCTTGATGTTGGGTAGTATATTCTATATATGTCAATTAAGTCTAGGTTATTAATTGTGTTATTGAGTTCTATAGTTTCCTTATTCAACTTTTGTTTGGAAGATGTGTCCATTGGTGAGAGAGGTGTGTTGAAGTCTCCCATGATTATTGTATGGTGGTCTATTAGACTCTTGAACTTGAGAAGAGTTTGTTTGATGAACGTAGCTGCACCATTGTTAGGGGCATATATATTTATGATTGTTATGTCTTGTTGGTGTATGGTTCCCTTGAGCAGTATGTAGTGTCCCTCTTTATCCCTTTTGATTAACTTGGGCTTGAAATCTATTTTATTTGATATGAGTATGGACACATCTGCTTGTTTCCGAAGTCCATATGAGTGATATGATTTTTCCCAACCTTTCACCTTCAGCCTATGTATGTCTTTTCCTATCAAATGCGTCTCCTGTAGGCAGCATATTGTTGGGTCTTGTTTTGTCATCCATTCTACTAGCCTGTGTCTCTTAATTGGTGAGTTTAAGCCATTAACATTTAGGGTTATTATTGAGATATGGGTTGTTCTTCCAGCCATATTTGTTTATTTATGTTACTAAACATGGTTTGTTTTCCTCTTTGATTATTTTCCCCCCTTTACTGTCCTACCTCCCACTGTTGGTTTTCATTGTTATTTTCCATTTCCTCTTCCTGTAATGTTTTGCCAATGATGTTTTGAAGAGATGGTTTTCTAGCTGCAAATTCTTTTAACTTTTGTTTATCGTGGAAGGTTTTAATTTCATCTTCCATCCTGAAGCTTAATTTCGCTGGATACACAATTCTTGGTTGGAACCCATTTTCTTTCAGTGTTTGAAATATGTTATTCCAGGATCTTCTAGCTTTCAGAGTCTGTGTTGAAAGATCAGCTGTTATCCTGATTGGCTTACCCCTAAATGTGATCTGCTTCCTTTCTCTTGTAGCTTTTAAAATTCTCTCCTTATTCTGTATGTTGGGCATCTTCACTATAATGTGTCTAGGTGTGGATCTCTTATGATTTTGCACATTCGGCGTCCTGTAGGCTTCTAGGATTTGGGATTCTGTCTCATTCTTCAAGTCTGGGAAGTTTTCTCGAATTATTTCATTGAATAGATTGCTCATTCCTTTGGTTTGGACCTCTATACCTTCCTGTATCCCAATGACTCTTAAGTTTGGTCTCTTTATGTTATCCCATATTTCTTGGATGTTCTGCTCATGGTTTCTTAACAGTCTTGCTGAGCTGTCTATGTTCTTTTCAAGTTGAAATACTTTATCTTCATTGTCTGATGTTCTATCTTCTAAGTGTTCTACTCTGCTGGTAGTATTCTCAATTGAGTTTTTAAGTTGGTTTATTGCTTCCTGCATTTCTAGGATTTCTGTTTGTTTGTTTTTTATAACCTCTATCTCCCTGTATAGTTGATCTTTTGCTTCTTGGATTTGTTTATGTAATTCATTGTTGAAGTGATCTTTCATTGTCTGATTTTGCTGTCTGATGTCTTCCTTGAGACTCCAGATCATCTGAAGCATGTATATCCTGAATTCTTTATCTGACATTCCATCTGCTGCAGCTATTACCTCTTCTAACGTTGAGTTGACCTGCATTGCTTGTGGTCCTTTCTTTCCTTGTCTTTTCATACTGTTCGCGTTCCTTTCTACTTGGTGAAACTGTTGTGCTATTGAATTTTCCCCCTATATATTTATATTGGTCTTGTATAGTTGCAAAGTCTCCCTCGCAGGCGCGGGCGGCGGCTCTGCCCCTCCTCCAATTGGGGCAATGTGCCTACCACGCTGGCAGGCCGCTGGGCCTGCTCTGCTGGTCGGTAGCAGGTCCGCCTACCTTGCAGGCGCAGGCGGCGGCGCTGTCCCTCTGCGGGCCACTAGGCTTGTTCTGTCGGTGGTCGCAGTTCTGCCTACTTTGCAGGCGCAGGCAGCGGCACTGCCCCTCTGCAGGCCTCTGGGGCTGTTCTGCCGGTGGGTCACAGGTCCGCCTACCTTGCAGGCGCGGGGGGGGCGGGGGCGGCTCTACCCTTCCTCAGGCCACTGGGCCTGTTCTGTCTGTCGGTTGCAGGTCTGGCCTGTTCTGTTGGTGGTCACAGTTCCACCTACCTGGCAGGCGCAGCGGGTGGGGGGCGGCTCTGCCCCTCAGCAGGCCGCTGGGCCTGTTCTGTGGGTGGTCACAGTTCCGTCTACCTTGCTGGCACCACATTGTTTGTTTTTGTAAGACTAGGATTATGTTAAACATATTGCTCTGTAATTCATACCAATACTGTCATAAATATTTTTCCATGTCAGAATATACAGGTCTTCTTTGTTCTTTTTAATATTTACAAAGAATGCCATTATCTAAGGTTACCCTGATTTATTTAGCTAGACTCACACATTTTGCTTGTTTCCAATGTTAAATGACCAACCTTGTATGTATATTTTTCTGTATTCATGCTATTTTTTCTGTAATATAAATTCCTCAAAATCTGATTGCTGAGTCACAGTGCATGTGTTTTTTGAGTTTTGTTAGATTCTCACAAATAAAGATACAAAAATTGTTGTAATTCACATTCCCACCAACAGTATACACAAATACCAGCTTCCACATATTCTTATCAATAATGGATACTCTCAATAATCTTTTATTTTTGTTTTTGCCAAAATATGAAAAGTTATTTCATTTTTATTTGTAATTTATTTATATGCATTTATAGTCATGTTCTTTTTAGTTGAACATCATTTCATATAATTTTTGGTAATGTGTCAATATTTCATTTTTATATGAAATGTTATCCATATAGATAGCATTTTGTATGTACCAAATATTATCTTTCAACCTATTGCTTTTTCCTTACTGTTGTTTATAGGTGTTCAATTTTCATATTGTCAAATCTGCCAGTTTTTTCTCCTTTATATGTTTTAGGTTTCATGCTTCACTTAGGAAAGCAATTTATATAAAGAGATTATTTTTTAAAAAAACCTCACATCTATTTTCCTTTAATCTCATGCACCTTTATTAATAACGAAATGATGTTATCAACTCAAGCTTTGTATGACTCCATCAAGAGAGATGAAGTCCTTTTTGCACATCTAGAGGTACTGTTCTTTATTTCTCACGTTTCTCACTCTCTCTGTTTTAGTTAGCTTTTCCACTGCTTTGACTAACGGACCCAATCAAACAACTGTAGACAGGAAAAGATTATTTGAGGGCTCACGGTTTCAGAGGTCTCAATTCATAGATAGCAGGCTCCATTCCTTGGGGCTCAAGGTGAGGAAGAACAGCATAGTGGAAGAGTATGATGGAGGGAAGCAGCTCACATGATGATCAGAAAGCAGAGAGAGAGATCCCCATTTGCCAGATACAAATATATACCCCAAAGCCACGTCCCCAATGTCCCACCTCCACCAGCCACACCCTACCACTTCAGTTACCACTCAATTATTCCCTATCAGGGGATTAATTGACATTGGATTAAGGCTCTCACAACCCAATCATTTCACCTCTAAACCTCTTGCATTGTCTCACACCTGAGCTTTTGGGGGACACCTCACATTCAAACCATAACACTCTCTTTTATATTATATATTTTAGAAATGACCAAAACATTCTAATTATACCAATTCAACTAATATAGATGTTTATACAGACAAAATTAATAATTCCTTCTGTCTCTTCCAATCTTGTCATAAAGATAAGAGTATCTTTCTATAACTTTATGTAGATCATATAATATATGTACAAATATATAAACACATGTAAAGAGACTTTCCCCTTATTTTTATAAACATGAAGTGATGGTTACTTTACATTTTCAGTTTAATAGGATTAAAAGATGCCTAGGATTAAGAGACTTCTGTGTGTTTCAATGAGGATATTTTCAGGGATGAATGGTATGGGGGTCAGCAAACAGTGGGGAGACCTACCCTGAATGTGGGCAGCACTGTCTAATAAGATAGGGACCTGGATGGAACAAAAGGCAGAAAGGTAAGAAGCCAGGTAGAAGCAGGCTTACTTTTTTGAGTCGGTGCTTTGATTGCTACTGCAAACAGCTGAGGATAATGGATTTCAGCTCATTCAAAGTAAATGCTGATTAGTGATTTTCCAGGGACTTTCTAGGCTTTCAGTCTACATCATTGGTCCCTCTTGTTATGAAGTTCCAACTTCTTGGGCTTAGCAGGTACTAGTTTCTCCAGCTCTCTGGTATGCAGTTGGCAATTATGAGACTATCCATCTTCTGATTCTGTAAGACAATCTAATAAATTCCTTTTCATAATCATAAATATCTATCTATTCTCTCTCTCTCTCTCTCTCTCTCTCTATATATATATATATATATATATATATGTGTGTGTGTGTGTGTGTGTGTGTATATATATATATATGTATATATATATGTATATGTGTATATATATATATATATATGTATATATATATATGTATATATATATATATATATATATATATATATGTATATATATATATGTATATATATATATATATATATATTCAGTTGGTCATTAATAAAGGAGAGTGGAATTAAAGGAAAGTAAAAGTGAGGTTTTTTAAAAATCTCATTATATAAAAGACATTCCTAAGTGAAACAGGAAAGCCAGAACACATAAAGGGGGTAAAAAGATTTCATATATATATATATATGTATTCCAGGTATATCTGTTCCTTTAGAGAGCCCTAACATGCATGGATATTTTCTGCATTATCCTATATGTTTATTTTACATAAAAAGATTACATGGATATTTCTCTAGGATATATGTTTTAAATCATTATTTGTATATCTGAAAATGCTCTGTTATAAATGTCATTAATTATTTAACTGATTGTTAGACTTTCAGGTTGTTTCATTTTGCCAAATGGTTGCATTCATCATTGTTCTCACTCCTCTTTCTAATCCCATGAAATCTTCTGGATCCTTTTACTTTCACCCTTCCTTCTAACCTCCATTCCTATGTTTTTTAAACTTTATTTATTTATTTTTATGTGGTGCTGAGGATCCAACCCAGTGCCTCACACGTGCTAGGCAAGTGCTCTACCACTAAACTACAACTCAGGCCCTCATCCCTATGTTTAATAGAGATAGTTTAATGTATTTTCTTATCAGTTTGTGCTATCCAATATGGTAGCCAATAGACACATGTGACTATTGTGTATCTGAAATGTGGCTAGCTTGAATTGAGATGTTTTATAAGTACAAAATATAAGGGGGATTTATAAGACTCAACATAAAAATATAATACAAAATTTCTCAAAAAAAATTTATGTTCATCACACATTGAAATAACATTTTAAACACTTACATAAAATATTATTAAATTTCATTTCACATACTTTATTTTTTACTTTTAAAAACATGGCTACTAGAAAAAAATCTAGAATTACATATGTAGCATATCTTGTGTAGGATACATTGTAAGAACTCCATTGATGCTCACAATCTTGACTAGTACTAAGCCCTATATATGTATTTTTTTTCCTATACATGAAGTTTAATTTATAAATTAAGCACAAAAAGAAATGAACAATATTTAATAATTAAATGGAAAAAATATTGTGATATGCTGTAATAAAAGCATTAAATTTTTACTTACAGGAAGCAATTTACAGCATCTTTTTGGCATAATCAAACTTCCATCCTCACTCTTGTGCTTTGGAGCCATTAAGTAAAATAAGACTTACTTGAAGACAGACACTGTGATAACGAGATAGACATTCTGAAATCCAAGGTTACTAAGTGACAAATGAGTAAAGTAGCATATAGCATGGATATATCTGTTGGTTAAAACATTGATTTATACCCCTGGCCAGATGGAAAGGGATGGCATGAGATTTTATCCACTACTAGGAACAGTGTGCAAGTGAAATTTGAATTGTTTACTTCTAGAATTTTCCATTTAATATCTTTAGACCATGGTTGACCATGGATAAATGAAACTGTGGAAAGTTAAATCAGGTATAAGCTTAAGCAAGTACTGTATTTGTAATGGACAGCTCTAATATAGAATATTTTTACATTTCTCTTATAAAATATCCTTCTAATTAAATAATTCTAGTTTGTTACTTTATCAGAGGTAACCTTCCTTTTAGTTTACATTTAGTTATTTTTCTAGAGAGTCAGGTTCATTGCACATTATTTTCCTCTCATTTTGAGGTATGTATTCTCATTCATATATTTTTTGGCTTAATTTTTTTTCTTAGAATTTTCACTGGTATATGAGAGTTTTATACTTCTAGAATTCTGGCATTTTCTCAAATCTCTCTCTCTGACCTAAACAGACAAATGATACCCTGATTAGGCATAATATGCTTGCTTGTTTTGAACCTTTTTTCTCTTACAAATGTCAAGATGCTATTCCATTGCCATTTACCTTCTGTGATATAGATGAGAAAACCAATAACAGTTTGATTATTTTTTTTCTTTGTAGATAATTTGATCTTTCTGCCAGGAGGCTTGAAAGATTTTTTTCTTTATCACTGGAGTTCAGAAAGTTTATTACTGTATATTTCACCATAGAATGAGTACCCAACTTATATACATCCTTTTGTAGACCAGCTTTTGGCTTTGTTAGTTCCAAATTTAAATTTTGTAATTAATTTTAGCTTGTATCTTTATTAGTTTTGCAGAGCAACTTTTGTGAGATATGTATGTATGTGTGAGATATGTATGTATATACATACATAAATATATATATAAGAATATATATGTTCTTTTTCTATTTCCCTGAGTTTTGAATGTTTTTTTTTTCAGTATTTCTTTAAATTCACTTAACACTATAAATTTTCCTTTGTATAGCTTTAGCTACATCCCTAGATTTTCAAATAATCTTGCTTTCATTTTTAAGTAATTTTAAATTTGATTCGTTTCCCTCTTTGATCGAAAAATTACTTACAAAATGTATTTTATGGTTCCAAGCTTTTTTCTGTTTACTTTTTATCATCTTGATTTTTGCTGATTTCTAGGTTTGTGGGACAATAGTCAGAGAATGTGACCTATATGTACTCTGCTTAAGAATTTATTTAGATTTTCATTGTGGCAAAATACATGATCAATTTCTTGTACATTGTTCAGGAGCACAAGATACGAATATGTATTCTTTTGCATCACAGTATATAATTCTATGTATTTGTCAAAATATTAGGTCAAGCTTCATAATTATATTATTCAAATCCTTTGTATTGTTACATTTTGCCTAATTGCTTTTCAAATTCTGAAAAAATTGTATTCTACAACTGTCATTAGAATCTTATCAAATGCTTTGTGTATCCTTCCAAGTAGTACTTACAATAAATATTTGTTTAATAAATGAATCCTTCTAGGTTCTATTTTAATGCTTTTGGCCTTGAATGCCACTTTATTTGATACTGATGTCCTTATCCAATTCTGTTTATTGAAACTGTCCTGGATTATCTTTCTCCATTCTTTCAATTTGAAATATTTTCATAATTTTCTTTGTTTATCTCTTGCATATGTTTACTTAGCTAAATATATAAATCTAGGTGCTTTTGTCTGGGAATAAAAGATGTCAACCAGGTATTATGGTAACCTATAAAAGGAGATATTTGCGGGTGGAACAAGGAAGAGGACTCCATGTCATACCTCACCATGTGCTTTGTAAATGGACCTTTACTTTACTTGTATGAAATCAAACAAATATCACCAGAATATGAAACACTAAACAAGCTAGATATCCTGACCATAGAAGCTATTGTGCTTCAGGGCAGCTTGGGGCAACCACATGAACAGATAATTGGGCCTGTGAGCTGACAAAACAACTTGTACCCACACCATTAAACAACTGTAATTCACTCTTGAGTCTAGAAGAAATTCCATTGTTTATTGTTATAAAATAAACTCTATAAAACTTATAAATATGGAGAAAGAATTTAACATCATGCTGCATAGGGCATCTTATATCATAGAATACTAATAAAAACTTTTATATTATAGAAATACATTTTAATAATGTGCTTAAGAATAATTATACTTTGAATGATTTTCATGAAAGAGATCTTTTCCTACACTTTCTTCAGTATTATGACTAGATTTTCTCTTCCAACCTATATTAGGTTAATAAATTACTTAGATTTTAAAGGCTATGGTGAATTATAGATTCAACTAAAACATGGACTTCTAAAATGGTTTGCATCCTTCCACATTGGCAGAATTTAACTGCTATTATGAATTACTTGTTAATTATGTTGTTTATATTTTTTATACTTGAGACTTTTAACATGTTTAGTATGTTTCACTTTTTCCTGCATAAAGATTCAAAAAATGTGTGTGTGTGCATGTGTGTGTGTGTGTGTGTGTCTGTGTGTGTGTTGCTGTGGATCATATTTTAAAATGGAAAAAAGAAGGTAGAGTGTATTTTTGATTTATCATTTATATGGTTGCAAAACTAGAAAAACTAAAGAGTAACAATGAAAGAAAAAGTACTCAGTAAAATATAGCTCAGATTATCAAATTAATATTTTATAAAGCTTATCACTAAGCCTGAATTTTCAGCATTGAATCACTACTTTAGAATTTGAAGGGGATTTTCAGACTATCTAGTCTAGTGAGTTACAAATTCAAATTTCTACATGGGCCTGGTAAGTAAGAGAAATGAGTGAAATGGGTAAGATAGGATACCATGGGCTGGGTGAGGGGCTGTAGGAACCCAAAGAGTATGTATTCTATTTCACTGAAGTGATGCTGCTCAGCTTCAGCTGGCCATTGCTATGTGGGAACACAGGCCTGAGGTTGTTAGACTTTCTAATAATTTGAGACAAGTTGGAAATCAACAATTTTATGTGAATTCTCTTCCTCTTAAATGCTGATAACTAATTCAATTTTTAAAAATGTTACTATTTAAGAATATATCTTTGGGACATAAAGCCTGGATAGGATGCTAGATTTAAATCTATGATAAAGTTCAACACTCCTATTCTGCATAAAGGAATGTGCAAAAATAGATTTGTCACTTTAATGTTGGCCACATGTAGTAGAAATAACAAGGGATCTGAACTTAAGAAAATCAGAGTTCCAATTCTAACTCTGTTATGCAACTAGTGAGTAACCTTAGGCAAGCTGTTTGAACTCTTTGAGCCACAGTTTCCCTCTCCATAAAATAAAGATGATAATATCTATTTCATAGGATAGTTGTGAAGATTAAATAAAAGCCACATGTAGAAAGTACACATGGTGGATCTTGGCAATAGAAAAATCAGCACTTTTGCCTCTTTCCACTACTCTGTATCTATACTTTGGTTTTCGTTTTGTTTTGTTTTGTTTTAATTAATTTTTTTATTTATATGTGACAGTGGAATGCATTATGATTCTTATTACACATATAGAGCACAATTTTTCATATCTCTGATTGTACACAAAGTATATGCATACCATTCATGTCTTCATACACGTACTTAGGGCTGGGATGTAGCTCAGTGGCAAAGCGTCTGCCTTGCATTCACAACGCCCTGGGTTCGACCCCGAGTTCCAAAAAAGACAAAAAAAAAGAACCCCACCAAAAAAAAAAGATTTAAAAAAAAACCCTTAGGGTAATGATGTCCATCTCATTCCACAGTCTTTCCTACCCTCATGCCCCCTCCCTTCCCCTCCAACCCCTCTGCCCTATCTAGAGTTCATCTATTCCTCCCATGCCCCCACTCCCTATCCCATTATGAATCAGCCTCCTTATATCAAAGAAAACAATCAGCATTTGTTTTTTTGGGATTGGCTAACTTCACTTAGCATTATCTTGTCTAACTCCATCCATTTACCTGAAAATGCCATGATTTTATTCTCTTTTATTGCTGAGTAATATTCCATCAACTCAATCCTACAAGGTAGATAGGGCTAGATTTTCCTCATTTTACAAAGATATGAGATACCCAGCAACAACAAATTCATCATATGTAGTTTCTAGTAATAAACTACAGTTCCAAATTATCATTTTATATTCATAGGACTCATCCAAGATTTTCTTGCTATAGCATCAACTATGATTTCCCCAAATTTGGGTTTTTTTGTTCCCCTCATCTGTTAGACAATAACCCACATGCCTTGGGTCCTATTTCCAATCTCGGGTACTACTTACACTTTTATTTACCATTAATTCTCTAAACATTATGGGCCAAAGTATTATGAGTTTATACAAAAATGAACAAATCAAGGAACTGCCTTAAAGAGTTTTCATTCATAAGTGCAACATTACTTTTTAGCGTAGTTAAAATATCCATCCCTTGCAAGAAGTGTTATTTGCTTCAAATGGAGTATATGAGGAGGAAAGAGGGATTTACTTCTCAACTCTGCCTCCCTGTTAGAACCCTCTAGGAAACTTTAGAAAATATCAAAGTTATATTAATTTAAGGTAGCATCTGGCCAGTGGACCTCTCCTTTCCTTTCCCAACCCACTCCCCTCCTCTCTCCTCTCCTTCTCTCCCAACCTCTTCTGTGTATGTGTGTGCTAGGGATAAACCTAAGATGTCACACATTCTAGGTAGGCAAGCACTGTGTACCACTGAGCTACACTCCTAACTCTAGGCATTGTACTGTTTTAAAAGTTCTCATAGTGATCCAAATGGAGAGCCAGGTTTGAACCACTGGTCTAAAGGAAAGAAAGCTAAGGCAAAAGACTAATAAGTAAAATATAATTGACTTTCCTTTTTCATTATAGTGTCAGTCATTTAGTTAAATTGTTTTTTATATCAATTATATTTTAAAAAATTTTCTTAGAGAAGTAGCATTCTTGTATTTTAATCTTCATTTTTTAAAGAAAAATATTACCTTCTCTCAAATTTAACAATCAATTTCCCTTGATGAAGATATAAATCTGAGCAAATTTGTATTTACAAGGTTTGACAAGGAAGTGACCCAGTGAACGAATCAAAATTGAAATAAGTAAATTTTTTTACATAAAATTCAAGTGAGACTTGGTTTATGTCCCAAGTTCTGCCTCTTTGTTATCTAGTTTGTTTTATTTGAAAGAACACCTGTTTGTCCTTCTATTTTTATCTACAACCTGGGTTTGGGATCATCCATATAAATCATTTTGGTTTACTTATTCATATGTATTTTTTCTCCTAAAAATTCCATCTTTTTATATGTTCCACATTTTGTACAACAGAAGTTTCTGGGATATTGAATCAGCCTTAGAAAGAGAAAATTTTAAAGACTGGTCTAATAAAAAGGAATAACAATTGTATACAAATTGAATCAAATTTGAGAAATAGAGATGTTCTCCACATAGGCAAGTACAAGGTCCCCCCAGCCTTGGCCATGACTGTAACATTGGCATCTACAATTTTGTTGAAATGGATTTCATGACACTGAAAGTTGAGATTGAAATAAAATATGTGCTTATTCTGTAGCTATGATAATATTTGTATATCTTCCTCTCCACTTTCCAGCCTAATATATCCATACTGTATTCATCTTCTTAAAAAATGTATATTCAATGATTATGCTGTATCCCTCCCTACTTTATATCTAGCAAAGGTCTCTCATTTCCTAATATATTTAATTCAAAGTATTTAACCTGGTTTTCAAGGTCTTTTAATAATCTGGCCCTACCTAACTTACTTTCTATTGATTTCAAACGTATCTTCCATGCCCATCAAGCTGGTTTCCATTTGTACTACAAAAATACCAGGTCTCATCTTTGCTTTCCTCTGAATTGTTCTCAATTTGAAAAGATTTCCCCTTTCATTCCGCCTCTTCCACCTATCTTTTGAGTTTAGCTCAAGTTCCAATTCCTTTATGAAGACTTTCTGTATTACTCTAACTGATCTCTCCCTTTTCTAACATCCTAAAATACTCACCTTTCCCCCGGTGGTATTTTATTAAATATAACCTCGTCACTATTTTAGTTACTTTAAGTATGTCAGCCCTATAAAGTACCCAAGGGAATTATTTATCCCTCTTATATCCCAATAGTTTCTAACTAGCTAGGCACATGACGCATGGTTAAGACATAAATATTTTCCAACATCTAACTGATTACTTGTGTTCCCTAGTAGACTGGGCCTATAGACACTGTCAATCTTGTCAACAGAGGCTGCAAAAATTCTGCCAGAGATTATGTCTGCATAGAAATAAGCCTCTAGCATAAATTGTGATAACTGCCACTAGAGAATTCACCTGTAGGTAAGTGACTTCAGGCACATTGCTTGGAACTCTTACAGGCTCTTTCTTATGCCAGGCTTTCTACTGTTATAATACAACTAAGCAATGTGCTAATGTGATGGTGTAAATTTTTCAAATAATTCATTATAAATCTCTGCTACCTATTAATTTTATGACATGGCTTTGGCATTCTAATTTCTAATAGGTTATGTCTCATAATTACCATGGGTTAGATTTGTGGAAAAGTTGGACATACTCTGTGTCTTAGTCTACTTTATTTATCTAGACCAGAATCCCACAGACTAGGTAATTTTTAAACAATAGAAGTTTGTTTGGCTCATTGTTCTGGAGGCAGGGAACTAAGAACATAGCATTAGCATCTCAGGAGGGACTTTCTGCTGCTTCATCCCATGGTAGAAGGTGGAAGAGGAGTGAGTGTGAGACACAGAGCAAGACAGAGCTGAATTTGCTTTAATTAGAAAACCACTCCTATGATAAATACATGTATACATTCAGAAGAACAAAGTTCTCATTTTCTTATCAACTCTTAATGGTTTCACCTTTTAATACCACCACAATGGCAATTAAATTTCAACATAAGTTATTTTGTGTGTGTGTGTGTGTGTGTGTGTGTGTGTGTTTTGCTGGGAACTGAACCCAGGGCCTTGTGCATGCAAAGCAAGCTCTCTACCAACTGAGCAGCCCTTCAACATAAGTTTTGGAGAGGGCATTCAAACCACAGAACTCTGGGAACAAAATTTTAGCATTAAAAAAAAATTATTTTCTATGAAAAGTCTACTTTCAAAGTTCAATGTTTTATCATAAATGAGAAAAATAAGATCAAGTTTTCATTGAAAAATATATTCAAAAGTTAAAAAATTAAATTGGGGCTGAGGATATAGCTCAACTGGTAGAGTGCTTGCCCCCAAATGCACAAGGCCCTGGGTTCAATCCCCAGCACCACACACACACACACACAAAAAATTTCATGATTTAGAACTTTCCATCTCTTTGAACAGTTTTTTGTATTCCTTTCCTCACTTATATTACTATCAAGCTATAGTGTAAACTAATTCCCAGACAGCTTTTATCACGAGGGTCCTGAGTGATATCAGTAAAACCATGCACAGTGTTGAAAAAAGTTTATATTCTGATAGAGTTATGTAACAACAAAAATAATAACTGCTATTGTTTGTTCAACATTTATTTTCAAAATGCACCCAGGACTTTTATGTTTGTGCAGTTTGTCTTCCTCTCCATTCTGAGGTCCAGATCACTTGATACCTTAACTGTTAGAATGGCATGCTTGCTTCTTTTGTACCTTACCATGGGAACACTCTAAGTGTACTGTACACTGTTGGGGCTCAGTAAATGTTATATTGAGAGTCAAACACATGCCTGAAAGAATCCTTTTAAAGCTAACTCTCAAATACCTACAAAATGCCCAAGGGAGCCTAAAAGACGCATAGGTAAGATTGAGCAGCAGAGCTTATTAAAAATGATCTGGGCTTGTGATATAATTTCTTTTAGACTAGATTTTTCCTTAGGCTCGGGACATGTGCTAATTCTCTCAGCTGCTTTAATCATGTAGATATTAAACAACGTGGGGCATCAAACAGTCCTTTAGAGTTATGAGAAGTGCACGCTATGAATAGAAACGAGGAAGGATGAAAGCCAAGCATGTGGTGACTGGCAGTCCCAGCAGCAGGTGTCTTGACTGAGGATGGACCCCACAATCAACTAGAAAATGCAAAAATGGAGAAACCCAAAGCTGTCACAGAAGAAGGCTTCAAAACTCCACACAAATCAAAGAGGGCTGCTGACTTTCATGAAGGCATTTAAAAGGAAAATGTTAAGTTTGTCTGAATTGAAAATAGAATCCATTGAAAGACATATTTTTCCTTTTAAAAAAATCTTCAAAACACGAAAGAAAAAAATCAAAATCAACAATGACAACAATAAAATTTCAACAGAATCTGAAGTCCAACATGGAAGGGTTGACAGCCAAATCTTTTTTTAAAGTAATGGTGGCCAGGAAAAAAGATGATGGGTTGTAAGAAGTCACCACCTGGAAAAGGGAGTTACCTGGGGAGTGACAGCTGCCATAGGAAAAGTAGAACAAACACACCTGCTGTCAGGCACACCTGTTCTTTTCAGGGAGAGAAACCATGAGGCTGAAACAGCAGAAAACGCCCAAGAGCAGAATAGGATGCCTCTTGCGACCCTTAAATATTGTCCCTGACTCCTCTTAAGTTATTTTCTTGGCAGGAATTGCTGCACAGTAGCCATGTAAGATTCCACTCAACTCTTTCAAATTTCATAGTCTCTGAAATTGATTTTCTGGCCAATAGAAGGGAATTCTTTAAAGGCCTGCACAGAGGAAATGAGGCAAACATTTTATTTGCCTACCTCAAGGAAAGGAGGCAAATTATTATGTGCTATATTAAAATATTATTTTAAATTACTGGATCTCAGGTGGCATGAAGTCTATTGGGACTTATTGGGACTGATAGGGTAGGTAGAGGTTTCGGGGGGTAGGAAAGACACACACACACACACACACACACACACACACACACACACAAGCTCTCCCTCTCCCTCTCTCATATGTACATATGCATAATTCCCACAATGTCCTAGTGGCCTTTAAGCATGGAAGGTCACTTATAAACATGCCATCATTTCTGGTTCTAAAATGTTGCTACCTGGTCACTGATGCTTGCAAAAACCGAATTCTAAGCTTCCACAGTAACCCAGAGAATATTGCAACCCCATGAAAATAAATCAGACCAAAAGGGCAAGATAGCTCTGTAACAGATTAGCTATACTGGCTTTGTAAACGTTCACAATGCCCTACAGGAAAGCCTGCCGCCAGCAGATAAGCCAAACTAGAGTTCAATATCAGTGGCAATATTTTGTTCTGCCTTGTAAAAAAAAATGATATATTAAGGGATGGAACTAATTGAGGCAGTGGCACTAGTGAGATAGGAAGAATTTTAAATGTAATGTGTATAGCCCAAAATGGACTTTAAAAATCCAATAGTGTTGAGCACCTACTAAGTACTCTGTTAGGTATATCATAGGAATTTGAGGGACATATCAATACAATTAAAAGTATTTGCAGTCACTATCTTTAAGGAACTTACCATTTCATTGGGCAGATCATCTTTACAACCAATGCTTAAGCCAGTAAACAGTCAACTGCAAGACTGTGAATGTCAGATAGTAAAAACTGTAAGAGTACACAGAAGGCAGAGAGCAATATATATTGAATTCAGACATGGTGAAGGAAGGCTTTGTATCAAAGAGGATGATTTGAGTTAGGCCTTGAGTATAGATAGGATTTGAAATACAAAAAAAAAAAAAATTCCACAAAGAATATTTGTAACTAAGACATAAGGGAATTATGAGATTCCAAACATAACCTTCAGTAGGAGTCACAGTCACTATATTTAATCCTGAGTGTAAGAATTTGAATAAATATTTTATTAATATGGAAATTAAAGTCCCTAGAGATTAAAGTGAAATAAATCACCACAATTCATTTGGGATTTTTCTAAACTTGCATATAATGCAAATAGAAAAATAATTTTTTGAATTTTTAACCTTAATTAAATTTCCAACATCTTTTTGCATAATTAGGTTTAAGATCATCATCAGTACTAGAATAAAAAAATCCCAAGAGGTGTCTCTAAACGTGTTTCATAATAAAGTCACTAAACTTAGTGAATTTTCATTCAAACCAACCATAAATTCTATTTTAAAATAATCCCAGGAGTAATCTTAAACCCAAATCCTCCCAACTCTACAGCTCCAACTCTTGATTATCCTTGTGGTGATAGTAGAAAAATTAGCCTCTGCTTTTCATGGAGTCCTACTCCTGGATTATCCTGGAGCAGGAGTATTAATCAGTTTGTATTTTAACTTTCTTTTCAGATAGCTGCATTCTGAAGAAGATATTAATGAGCAGTGAAAAGTCCAAAAGGCCAGCAATCAAACACAAAAGGCACATGAAATGCAAGAACTGAGAAAACCCTCTTTCACAAACTCAAAGTTGTAAACTTTGGCTCCCACCAGTCAAACCTTACATGTTCATGACTCCAAAGAGGATAAACAGATCTAAAGATTCATCAAGAGTGAATAGAGGGGGCTGGGCTGTAGCTCAATGGTAGAGCACGTGACTAGCATGCATGAGGCATTGGGTTCAATCTTCAGCACCACACAAAAATAAATAAAATAAAATAATTGTGTCCATCTACAACTAAAAATATATATTTTACAAAAAGTGAATATAATAGTTTTGAGTGTTTTGAAACTTATATTACAAAATTTAATTTAGTGTTTCCAAAGGATACTTTAAAAAGAGGAATATGAATTTCAAAAAGATGTTTCAAATCCTCATTAATGTTCTACATGTCCAGAATTTTCTAAAATTTCAACAAATTTTGTTATAAATTTACTACTACTAAACAATGTGCATACAATAATTTAAAATTTGAAAATGAAAGCTTAAACTATCTAAAATAAACATTTAAAAAGCACTTTAAATGCATGTATTTACATTCCAATAGTTGGTAATAATTTTTTTTTTGTTTTTACCTTTTTATTTATTTATTTTTATTGGTTCTTTTTAATTATACATGATAGTAGAATCCATTTGTATATAATTATAGAAGCATGGAATATGTCTAAGTTGTATTCTATTTAGTACCCCATTCTTGTGGACTTACATGAATATAGGATTCACTGTGGTGTATTCATACATGTACATAGGAAAATTATGTCAGATTCATTTCACTATCTTTTGTATTCCTACACCCCCTCCCTTCCCTTCATTGCAGGCATCAAAGGATCTTCACTTGACCATACTTTACCTAATTTAAGTGCCACTGCATTTTAGAACCATTGTTATACATTTTAATATATATATATATGTGTGTGTGTGTGTGTGTGTGTGTGTGTGTTATTTTGTGCAATTTATTTTCCACATAAATATCTTCACATGTTATCCCATACTGTTTTTTGGGGAATACTGGGGATTGAACCCAGAGGCACATTACCACCAAGCCACCTCCCCAGTCCTTTTTAAATTTTATTTAAGACAGGGTCTGGCTAAGTTGCTGAAGCTGGCCTTGAACTTGCTATCCTCTTGTCTCAACCTCCAGAGTCACTGGAATTATGAAGCTTTCATCATATATATGATAAAAAATGCTACTTCTTTCCATCCTTGTTTCCACGTGCTACTCCAAGAGGAAACTATTAAAAATATTTGTGTATCTCTTATACACACACACACACACACATATATTTGTAAGTGTGTCCATGTGCCTTTTATATATGTATTAATTGTAATTTGTGCATATCTGTGAATATATGAATATAGATTTTAACATTTTCAAAGAATTTTGGGAGCTTCTAACAGACTGCTCTGTTTAATTTGTTTAACAAAATATTATTTTAGGGGTATAGCTGTCTACATCCTTTTTAATGACTACATAGATGAAATAACTGATTTTTAATCAATCCCTGCTGATAGAGATTAAGGTTTGTTTTCATCAGATGTTACCACAATTATCCTCCAAAGAAATCACATGGACTTGCATTACACAAGAGTGTATTTCAGAGTAATAAAATTTCAATTCTTACTAATATATTCATACATACAGACGTGCTTCTTCTTATCTAGTCTAAATTTGTTAGGTCCTACTACAGGATCCTTTCCTTTGATTTTAAAGACATTGTTGCTATTGTTATGGCATAATTTGTGGTCTTTGCTAGCAAAGTTTTTTGCTCACTTACATTGTGAATTTGGCACTGCAGAAAGGAAAGGGAAAGAAAAATGGCTTATGTTCTTTTGACTACTGCCTCTGTGGCTTGTGAGTTGCTGTTTCCTTATGTGTATAGTACTAGAAACCATGGTGACAGAACAGGTAGGAAAGCAATGGTTTAGGGAATCAGTCTGGAAAAGGATAAGAGCAGCAAAATCAAAATATAATTGAATTTTGAGTAGTCAACTCTTTCATCTTTATCCCAAAACAGTGCTATGATTCGTAGAAGAAAATAGGGACTTATCAATGATTTTGGAAGTAAAAAGAATGTAACTACAACTCTTCTTTTGAAACATTATATTTTAATATATATGTGTAGCACAAGGCTGCTTATTATTAGTTATTGAAGAATTGACTCACATTGTTTATTGTGAATTAAGGGGGAAATAATTACTGAGAAGAGTTGAGGATAATGCAATCTCTCTGAGAGTAAATAATTTCTGTTATAGTGGGAAATTTTGAGAATTAAATTAATGCTTTGGGGCATCATTTAATTATTTATGACACTGACAGTTACATAACTGATGATTTGGGCAGGCAAATTCTCTCTGAGTCCAATTCTCCATCTGTAAAATTTGGTGGCTATACTAGGTAATTTCTAACAGTTCTTTTATTTCTATGATTCTGATATTATGGACATATTTAATAATAATATCTCATGGACATAAATATTCTGTTGTTAAAAACACTGAAATGTTTCAAATTTTCAGATTCATCTGACATCCATTATTGGTATACCTTTTCTAACCAAGATAGGTCTGAAATTTCTTTTGCCCCTCTGTGCCTGGCTAGATTTTACTTTTGAACTTAATTCAATGTCATTTATTACAGGAATCCTTCTCAGACTTTTCTAATCCCCTATTTGAGTTAGATGTTCCTCCTATTTTTTAAATACAATATATTTTAATCTATTTTTTAATCTCCCAACTTGATTACAACAAATTCCTTATTGGCAGTGACTATGCCTTTGTATTCCCAGTGCTTGGCTCAAAATGTGCCAAGTATTAAAGAATCAACAAATGTTTGTTGAATTAATTAATTAAGACATGACACTCAAACCACTATTGCCACTTATACTCATTGTAGAAACATCCAAACTTGCTACATCACTGACAGGAAAATGTAACTACCTATTTATATTTTTAGATATCTCATGGGTATCTCAAAATGAAAATGTTTAAAACAGAATTTTTGATTTCCAAACTGAAACCCATTCCCTTCTCAGTCTTCCTTACTTCAGTCTCTCCAGACAGAAACCTTACTCATTCATTCTTGATTCTTCCCTTTCTCTTTCCAAAATATATTTCAAATTACTCCATTTCCCTTTTACTTCACCTCTTGAATGGAGTTTTGCAAATAACTTTATAATTGACTTCTATTCCTTTTTATATTTCATATCCATTATCCAAAAAACTGCCAAAGATTTCTTCTAAATATATAAACATCACTCCTACCCCTGATCAAAGCCCAGCAATTTATTCCCATTATCATTAAGAAAAAGGCTAAATCTTTAGCAGGCCTTCAGAGTTCTAAATCTGTTCTTTGGATTTCCCTGTCACTGAGCAGCACCTTTTCCCTTCCTTTCTACAATATCAACACATTGTCTTCCTTACAGGTGCCAAAGCACACCAAACACATTCATGCATTAGAAACTTTATAAATGCTGTTCCCCTGCTTGGAATGCTTGGTCCCTGACTTATCTCATACTTGGCTCTGTCCTATCCTTCTTATATACAGTGAAAGGATATTCTTTAGATTGACTTTCCTTGAACACATTTAGTAGACCCCTAGCCTTACCCTGTTATTTTCTAACTACACCCTATTGGTAACCTTCATAGTGCTGGTTACTATGCCTCTCCAAATAGACCCCATAATCTGAATGAAGACAGTGTCTATATTTATTTCATTCACCACTATATTCTATATTTAGCACATAATAGATATTTTCTCTATATTTCTTGAATGCAATACTAAAAAAAATACATAATAGGTAATGACTAGGGGTACAAATAATGACAATGATGTGCCATCTTTGGTGCAAACCCAAAACATGTTTAATCATGGACGTGCACTCTTAATAAAGAGGTCTTTAGTAGATAGTCACAATTCTTAACATGTCACATAACTATTAAGCATTTATCAACCACACCTTATCCATATATATTGGCAAGGACCACTGAAAACATTCACCCATTTAGTCATTCATTTATTCAACAAATGATACAATAATACTGAATCAACAATCACTATGATCACCCATATAGAGAAATACTGCTATCATAAATGAGTCAATTCCATTAAAATAAAATGGTACTATCAGCTAATTTTTATTTGTTGGCAAGTTTTATTTAATTTCTTTAACACACTTTCACAGTACACGTTAATTCTTCTTGTCTGGTCTCTCTGTAAGGAAGGAAGAGTCCAAAATTTTATTTTTATTACTGTTAAGAGGGCTTATTGCAATGCTCAGTAAATAAATGATGTTCCTGTAAGTGTTTCTCCCTGTACCAAGAGTCATAGACCATGAGCTTATCCAGTACAGAACTCACACTAAGATCTGAATGGAAAATGCTGTGATTTGAATATGGGTTGTCCTTCTTCTCCCTTGACTTAACTCATATAGGAGTTTAATACCCCAAATCATATCTTAATAATATTAAAACATGGAAACTTAATTTTACTATGGTGTTTAGAAGTGGGTCCTTTGGGAAGTGAATATGTGTGAATAAAATAATTAGGGTGGAATCTCTGTGACTGAATTCCGGTGACTTTATAAAACGAGTTAGAGAGATGAGAACACATGTGTGCTTGCTTTCTCATGCCATGTGATGCTCAGCACCACCTTATGACTTTGCCAGCAGGAAGGTGATCACCAGATGAGGACCCTACACCAGGCACATCCAGAACCTTAAACCAAAATAAGCTTATTTTATTTGTAAAGTTGCTTGCCACAAGTATTTTATTATAGAACTAAAAAATGGAGTAATACAGAGAAACTCCTTGAAAAAAGGAAATAGAAAATATAGATAAAGAAAACCCTAATGAGAAGTTGAAAGTCTGTCTATGGTGGGCAGAATCACATTTCAAAAAGTACTGTTATATAGTACCAATGCATATATTCAAACTTAATATGAGGATGGTACAAGGCTTAGCACCATACAAACCAAATTTGTTAATCCCTTCTAGTAGCTTACTATCCAAGATACTGATTTTATTGCAAGGAGCATAAATAATTTGAAGGGTTATTATTCATGCTGCCTCATATAGTAACTCGATGGACTATGTCATTGCAGTATATTATTTGTTATTGAATTTCCTCATTTTCATTTGCTGAGCTGATTTTTATCAATACTATTACAGCTTCTTTTTATTTATAGCTTCTATTAATCTTGACTGTGTATTGTTCGCATTAAAGAGTGATCTGAACTGTTTCTATTAAAATGATTAACACTTTATCACTGAAATTTAGCCAAAAAATTAAAGAATATGCATTTTGATATAATTCCATATATGTTGATGGAAAGAAAAACATAGTTTAATTCCAGTTGTAAACCAGAACCGCCCATTCTCCATAATATCATAAAACACAACACAATATAAACCCATAAATGCCTGAACATAACGCCATTCCCCAAATAGCACACCAATTAACTAATATTTCGCCATAGAGAAAAAGCAAGAGTTTTGGAAATGATTCTCCTCAAGGTAATAATCTCCTTACAATTTCAAATGAAGTTCACATTATAAGGGCAAATAGTCACTAAACTATTTCCAATAAGAAAAAGATATTTTGAAGTGCCCTCGTTGTTTTCCTTGCCCATGCAATGTCAAGTATCTGGTTTATTTAAACTGTTCAACTTTCATTTGGCTGTTTCTGTATCACATAAACAATGTCTAAAAACGATTTTTACAATGAGCAATACTGTGATATGTGTAGATAACTACTGCAATTTTAGGTTTCACAATAGCCACACTAAATGATTTGCCTCTAGCAACTCCATCTACTTATATGTCAGGAGAGGAATATGGTTTAATAAATCTGAATTGGTTCTGAAATGGGAATTGTATAAGGATGACAATAGTGAGAAATATGTTAAAATTGGAGAATTGTTTTTGAAATCTCTTTTCTTAATGCAGAAGACTACCAAGATTTTGTAGAATTGCCAAAAAGGGCAAAAAATACTTTTGTGGATTTCTTGGTGAACATAATCTCTCCATAGATTTCTGGTTAAATTGTAAAACTGCAGCATTCCGGTGAGTAATTGTATATACATCAATGCTCAAATGAAGGCATTCTGTAGAAGTTGTATGCACAATAAATCACCATCTGTACTTGGCCCTTGGAGTCTATTTGAATGCCCATTCAGTCCAAGCCGGCTGGCTAGATATGTCATTGATTTTCTTCTTCAGTGCCATCCCTGGGAAAAAAGCCAATGTTTAATAATGGAAAAGATCACAATTTAAAAAGGGAGGAGGTAAGAGAGAGTAACTTGAACCCACGGCAGCAAGTTCCTGGAACTAGGTTCACTAACAAGATATTCATGGACTTAGATGGGATATACATAAATATAAAAAAAGAAATATTCATCTGAATAAGAAAGACTATTCCAATATCTTTGATTAGGAAATCTTTCTCTGCCAGTCTGACTCTCCTACATATTGAGTTTCCAATGGACATACAACCTACTCTTCAACCTTGACAAAGACCACAAGATCAATAACCTGTTTCTAATCTCCCAGTCTACCAGCCTCCCTCCTATCTTCAGCCATTTTACATGTGTTTTGAATCCAGGATCAGTTGTTTCAACTAGTCACTTAATCACATGATGTTTGCTTTCTCCTTCATCTTTCTGTTTGATCTGCCCTGTCAATGCTGTAAGTGATATTACCTTAGTTCATAATATTCCGATATCTGAGCTGATAAGAAATCTCATGTTACTATGCTTCATATTACTTTTCTAGGCATATTTCTCTCCACCTAAATTGTTACTAGATATAAGAATTGCTCTTTGGCTGGGCACAGTGGCACACACCTCTAATTTCAGTGGCTCCGGAGGCTGAGGCAGGAGGATCACACAAGTTCATAGCCAGCCTCAGCAATTTAGTAAGGCCCTAAGCAAGTTAGTGAGACTCTGTCGCAAAATAAAACATAAAAAGGGCTGGGAATGTTGCTCAGTGGTTAAGCGCCCATGGGTTCAATCCCTGTTACAAAAAAAAAAAAAAAAAAAGCCATGCTCTTTGCATTAACTGGGTCAACTCTCAACAGCAACAGCAGCCATTTCTCTCTCTTTTTAAATTGTTTTTACTTGTAGACACCTTTATTTTATTCATTTTACAAAGACCACTAGAAATATTTAAAAACTATGCTGATGGTTTTTATGTGGTGTTGAGGATTGAACCCAGTGCCTCACATGTGCTAGGAGAGTGCTCTACCACTGAGCCACAACCCCAGCTCCAGCAGCCATTTCTTATAGCAACTATAAGGACCTATGGGATATAGCTCCTGCCTACTTCTCTCACCCCATCTCATACTTTCATTCACCATAACCTTTTCATAATTTCCTTCTTTCTGTAAATTAAATATGCTAAGTTCATTCCTTACCCAGGGATTTTGCAATTTTTCTTCCCTCTGCCTCAAGATCTTCATCCAGATCTTCAAATAACTTGTTGCTTTTTGTGATCATAGTGTCATATATTCTGAATTCCCTGACTATTCAGTGTGCAGTAGACTCCATCACCAGTTACTCTCTATTTTAATATCTTTTTATTATATTTTTTAATATCAGTTATGCCTATTTTAATATCTTTAGGGAATATATCAGTAACCAGAATTAAATTGTTTATTATCAATTTCTCTTTACAAGAGTGTAAGCTCACCAAAGTGGGGGCCATTTCTATATTTTTCAGTGCTACATTTCCAACATGTACAATAAGATTTGGAACGCTGTAACAACCAAACAAATAATAGTTGAATGATGAAATGAACTGCCATAGCCAATTCATTCATGTGTGAACATCTGACCCGAGCTTTATCAATCAAGATACATTTCACAGATCCTACTTCTGGCCATGATTGATTGACCCAGCAGTGGACAACCAAACAAAGCAAGGCTAATCAGAGTCCTTGCTCAAATGGAATCCTCCTCTATCAGGGTTGCTAGAACTATAAGAGGAAAAGCTCAAGATCCTTTACCATCCATGTTTCTCACTGTGAAGAAAGCCTATATGTGAAACTAAATAAGCTTAAAAACAAAGACCACTAGAAATATTTAAAAACTGTGCTGATAGTATGTAAATTCATTAGCTCTGGTTATTTCTGATGTCAGTCATATCTCTCTGCCCTTTCTGCAGTTTGATATGCAAATTTTTCTAAAATTTCCTGAGCCAATATTTTCCCCCTTTAGGTTTAAGCCAGTTTGAGTTGACTTTCTGTCACTTAAAACCAACATCCTAACATGTGAGTATGTTAACATTCCCTGAAACCCTATTACCTCTTAGTATATTTGTTCCTAGTCTGTTCTATTATTATTCACTCTGCTAATGTTTCTTATTCTACTCCGGACCTTCTCTCAGCAAATCTTGACAGATGACATTGTTTCCTATACTTAACAACAACAACAAAAAAAAAAAAAAAAAAAAAAAAAAAACAGATGCTATGAGACACACTAAACTCATTCAATTATCTCTCCTCTTCTCATATTTCAGAGACTAAACCTTCAATCTGTACTCTGGATCCCAATCCCTTTAGGCTTTCTTTAGGACCTTGCTCTATCAGGTACTGCCTCTGTTTCCTACCATTTCATTTTTTTCTTCATTTGTTTTTCTTTCTCAATCTACAAGCATTCATTCATTCATACATCAAATATTTGTTCATTGCTAATGTGGAAGGAGAAGATCAGCTTATATGCTCAATTTTCTTTCCATACAGAAACAAATAAATGAGACAATAAAAATTCCTTCCTGAAATTTGTATTCTCTTTTAGCTATTGCCTCTTTCTTTAACCAACCCATCCCTCTCAGCCAAGCATTTTGGGGGAGGGTATGAACCTAGGGTTGCTTTACTACTGAGCTGCATCCCCAGTTCTTTTTATTTATTTATTTTTGTTTTGGTTTTATTTGTTTGTTTTTTAACCTTTGTATTAATTTTTTTTATATGGTGCTGAGGATCGAACCAAGTGTCTCACATGTTTGAGGCAAGTGCTCCACAGCTAAGCTGCAACCCCAGTCCCCTTTTTAGATTTTATTTAGAGACAGTGTCTCACTAAGTTGCTGAGGGTCTCCCCAAGTCTCCCAAGCTAGCCTTGAACTTGTGCTCCTGCTCCAACCTCCTGAGTCACTAAAATTACAGGTGTACACCACCATATCCAGCTTCAGTGAAGCCTAAACTTCATGTCTCCACTTCCTTCCTTTCCATTTATTCCTCAACCTACTGAAATTTGCCTTCAACACTAAAAACTCACTTGTTGAAGCCAGAAATGAACTCCTAAATGCTAAATCTGATAAGGATTTTAGAGTCTGCATTCTTCATAGTTTCTTGACTTATGGAATGCCACATGGTCTTGATTCACCATTATTTCTCTATTTCTCAGCATTTCCCTGTAATCCTCTTCTTAGTGGCCCTTGAGATATTGATGGGCCCCAGGATTTTGTCCTTTCCCTTCTTTTATATTTTCCACTCACTGTCAATGCTCTTCCTTTTTGATCACATCCAATCTCCTGTATCATTTGTACATTAACTATTTCTAAATACATTTTCTGGTTCCACTACTCCAAGTATTGTATATCTAAATTCATACTCGATATTTCTACATGGAGAACCTACAGTCCCAAAAAGTCAAGTTCAAAAGAGAATAGTTTTTCTCAAACGTTCTGCATTTATTGCTTCCTGTACCTTGATTACTAGTTTTCTGTCCTTTTACCAATTTTTATCAAAGATAGAAATATTGATTTCCTTTCTGTCTCACATCCAGTCAGTCACTTAAGTCTGCAATACTAATCTGTCACGTATGTCTTATTTTCTTTATTTGGATATTCAATGCCTAAGTTAAATACCTCATCATCTATTTCTCTAGATTATTATACTATCATCATACCTGGACACGTTCCAATACATCTTTCACCTTTCCTCAGTATCTTCTTCACTGCCAATAGAAACACAAAAGTTCTGAAATCCTCCCCATCCCCCCCCCCCCGCATAGATTAATGTGCTTAAAGCATACCAAAGTCTACCTTGAGCATTTTTTCCACTGGGCTCACTATGAATAGCTCAAAGATGAACCTTTGAATTTTTCAGTTATTTTGATAAGGTTAAAATTCTACTAATGGCAACAGAAAGCCACTGAATAATGGTAATGGCATTGGAAAAAGACATAAAAAGAGTGGGGGGAAAGACACAACAAAGTAATTTAGAGGAGAAATAAATTTCTAGGTGACTCCTTGTTACAATTTAGATATTGCTAGGGTTCAATTACTTCTGCTCAACCATTTCTACATGCATATCAAACTGATGTTATATGATAAGCATATAACTTGGAAGTCATTTCTGGATTTTTTTTAAATCTCAACACAAGCCTCATAAAGAAATATCATAAGCTTTATTATTTCTATTTCAAATAGATAACATTCTTGTCACTTTCTAAGGTCTGTTCTTCAAATGAGAAATTATAAAGAAGACTTTCATGAAATGATTATTTCAGTTTTAGGAGACTAAGGAGGATCAGAGAGGAAAGTGCTGAAAGAAAAATCATCACACAGAGATATTGTTGATTATCCTAGCAAATCTCCCTTTCCATTCTACTTTTCTTCTTTGGTTCAAAGATTCTCTCTAGGGGCAGAAGAGAGGGTTGTACATTTCAAATTATTTTTAGGACTTTGATTAACTGTGCCACAAGACCCCAGGTGACTATTAATATACTAGTAAAAGCAGTTAAAAGAAGACCTCAGGTCATTCAGTGAGTGAATGAAGCAAAATTGAAAGCATGAGTCTTGACCCAGTAATGTGATCTTTCTGGTAGACCATATAGTAGAAGCAATCCAAAAGGGGGGCAAAATGGGAATAAGGGACACTGTCTGCACAAAAGGTTAGAAGACAAGGCTCCTCAGCATGGAATTCAGTATTAAAATGAAAGAACTTACCAAGTATCAATTCATCCATTCTCTCAATAAAGCACAATCCTATTATAACACAGCCTACGATTATGAGGCTACAGATATACTATAGAGAAAATTCTGTCTTGAAATAAATAATCTCAGTAAATCAAAAGCCAAAATAAAAAAGCTATCAGTTATACTTTCCAACATGAACTTTATAAAGGGGTCCTGCTATATTAAATTTGTGTGTGTGACCAAAAGAAAATCACTTGAATAGTAAATGCTCCATAATGCTTGTCCAATTGAATTAGCTAATTGGACAATGTCAATTTTTTGATGTTTAAGGATCATTTGGGATTATACATTGATTAGTTAACAAGTACTTCTCATCCAAAGAAAACTGGAAGCTCTTGCCACAGCTTGCTAGGATTTTTGTGAGAGGAGACAAATATTCATAAGAATGCTGTTAATTATGTTTCCACTTCTCATGAATTGTTTACTTTTGTTATTTACCTATGTCTTGAATGGTATTGAAGCAAGCCATGTAAGTCCCTTTGTCAACTGCCAGAAGTATAATTCTCCACAATTAATCAGTAAAAAGAGAATTAAGCATTGCTTCTTTAGAATTAGGAAAAACCTGCTGCTGATAAATTGAATGCATTAAGAAATTAACATACCAGTAAATGATTGATCATTACAATTATCTGAATTTGCATTTCTAGAATTCTACTGAAAGAACTCAAAATCACTCTTCTAAGCTATTTTTAGCCACAGTTCCCAACTGGATTAGGTATACAAGAATTATTTTATGTATTCTTACAATTAGAAGTTCTAGCATCTTTTAAAATGTTCATAACTGGACTTTAAATAAATTAATCCAATGTATTTTTAATATAAACTCACACTAGGTTTTACTAGCTAATTTTTATCTCTCCTGATATGTAAAATAACAATTTATTGGTATGTCATGAATCACAAAGGACTGCAATCACACAACTACTAGGCATTCTGATTAAAAAGCTGTAGGAGAGCAAACCATTTAAATAAAAATTATTTGGCAGTTGCAAGCATCTCAATATAGGTAGCCTATGAAAATATTACTGAAGAGTAAATAAAATAGAGTAATGCCACCCAAGAAACATCATTCTCAGAGCTAAAAG
Source organism: Marmota flaviventris (assembly GCF_047511675.1). Lineage (NCBI taxonomy): Eukaryota > Metazoa > Chordata > Mammalia > Rodentia > Sciuridae > Marmota > Marmota flaviventris. The sequence goes on from NC_092518.1 coordinate 107,748,270, forward strand.
CAATCACTTTTGTTTGATGACAAAGAACAATAATATTAAGCATTGATAATAATAACTAACATTGAAAGCTAATTATGTGCTGATGACAAAAAACAATAACAATAATAATGAGTATTGATAATAACTAACATTAATTGAGAGCTAATGATGTTCCAGATCCTATTTTAGTATTCCATTGGTTTGCATTAATTAAATAAATTTTTACTACATGTGTAGTACATTCAGACACAGTTCTGACAACAGGGATCAGATTGAGAACAAAAACTCCTGCTTTCACAGAACTTTGTTTTAATGAGAAAGACAGAAAATAAATGAATAAAATAAAAATATACTGCTAAATATGACAAAATGTACAGTTTACTCCAGATAAGGCATACATAAGGTATAGTGTGTGTGTGTGTGTGTATAAGTTTAAATAAATAAAGTATAAATAAAAAATAAGTCAAAGAGTATATTAGATGCTGATAAGTAGGGTGACCATAATAATATCAGTCTTTCTCAGTTTTGGTTTATACCTGTGGGCTTAATGTAATTCTTCCTAGAGTACCCGTTTACTCTTAAAAATTTCCCAGTTTGTGTAATAAATTATATGGTTATCTAAGTGATAAGTACTATGGAGAGGAAAAAAAGAAAGAAAAGTGATATGTATGGGAGGATGGCTATTTCCAATAGCACGGTCAGGAAATGCCTCAATGAGATGGTAATATCTGAGTAAGTATCTGCATCAGGTGAGAGACTAAGACTGATAGACATAAGAGGAAGAACATTTCAGGCAGACAGGGAATAGTGACTACAAAGGCAGAAATATTCTTACTTTTAAGAAACATCATAGAATAGTTATAACAGAATGAATGAGGAAGAGATAGTAGGAGATGGGTGTCTTAAATAGAAAGGGAAGTCACATTAGTAAGGTCTTGGTTCTAAGTGAGGGGAGAGACATGATCTGCCTCTGGTTTAAAAAGTATCATTCTGGCTATTATATTTTGAGTCAACTGTAGGGGGATAAGGGCAGAAGAAGGGAAATCAGTTAGAAGACTATTGAAAAAGTCAATATGAAAACTGATGATGGCTTGGACCAGAGCAGTAGCAAAGAAGACAATGAGAAGTGGTCAGATTTTGAGTATGTTTTATAAGTAGAGATAACAAAGTATTGTTGATAAAGTAGATGGAATCTGGAACCATGCCAAAGTTTTGAAATAAGGACCTGGAGAAAAGTGTTGTCAGAATTTGAGATAAAGAAGGATGGAGGTACAGGTTTTGAATGGAGAGTCAGGCATTTTGAATATATTTCAGCCTGGATATCTCCAGAAGCAGAATGTGATACAATGCACTGTGAAGTGATTCCCAAAACAGAAATGGAGGACAAGTCAAACCGAAAAAGGGAAGTTAGAAAAGCCAACTGAAGGGTGAGTTTTGGAGCTGGTCACAGCTCTAGGCATGAAGTTTAATCTTACTGGGCCCTTCTGAAGAGCTTGTAAAATAGCTGGAAAGTTGTCTGTTGGAACACAGAAGAGGGAGGTAGTAAGGAATGGCTCTCTTTTTCCTCTATGTCAATGGTTATACCAAGATGTGCTAACTCTCTCACATTTCTATATTTACACATGCCTCAGAATGGCTGAATGGGTTGCAACAGGCATTTCATATACGGATAGCAGAAACTGCAATAAGTTAGAGCTATCTGGTATAGACAGATAACTGAGAAGAGATGTTGTTCATCTATGTCTGATGCAGCTAGTACCTGCAGCAACAGATGGAATTCAAAAGTGGAATGAGAAAATTTGAGGTGGAGATCAAGTGATATACAATATACATATGTTAATTTTGAAATACTTATTAGACATCGAAGTAGAGATATAGGAAGCTGGATATATGAATATGAATTTGGGGGGAGAGGTAAACTTTTTCAGCACTTAAATGGTATTAATAGCATGAATCAGGATATTCTGATCACAAGAGTAAGTGCAGCAAAGGAAAGAGAAGAGGTTTGAAGGTTAGGTCATCATGCCCTCCAATGTTTAATGGTTGCAAAGATGAAAAGGATCCAATAAAGGAAAGTGAGAAGGAATATTAAATTGGATAGAAGGAAACTCAGAAGGATATGATATCCTAAAAACCAAGTGAAAGAGTGATCATCAAATGCTGCTGAAAAGTCAAAATGAAAACTAAGGATTGACCTTTGCTTTTAGCACCATGGAGGCACTGATGATCATGACAAGAGTATTTGCTGAGGATGTCAAGGAACTATAAGGCTTAGGGATTAGAAAAAATATTTACCTGAACATGGGCTTTCCTGCAGATACTAGGAAATGAAGTGAAGAAGACCATAATGCAACAATAAGATACTGAAAATGCCTGCCAGTCTGAAGATTGATAGACCATTTTAATGAGGTAGAAAGGAGAAAAGAAAAGTCAGATGTTATGAACTTCAAAAGAAGCAAGGCTTTTAAACTTAAGACCTTAGAATAAATTGGTTATCAATGAGTAAATTATCTCTGGCTTAGTTAATTTAGGTAGTTAGTGCATAATGTTAGAACAAAATAGAGAATTTGATCTTTATACTACATAGCTGTCTAGGCAAGAAAATGACATTTTTTTCCTTGGTTATAGAATATATTTTGGTTTTTCACAGTTATCTTGCAAGTTATATTGGCCTAATGGAAATCACATTAGATTTTTTATATTAAAGTGCACACATGTCAGATTATACCTGAAAATCACACTAGGAAAACCAAACACATATTTCTTTCTATTTTATTTTACTTTTTTAGTTGTAGTTGGACACAATGCCTTTATTTTATTTACTTATTTTTATGTGGTGCTGAGGATTGAACCCAGCACCTCACACGTGCTAGACAGCGCTCTACCAGCCTCCCCAAACACATATTTCTAATGGAATAAAAAGCATCATCATCCATTATAGACCCATCTGAATATCAACTACTATATTTTATAAATATCTTTTAACATATATAGTATATTGATTAAGAACATAACCTTCAGTGGCCAGCAGACATACATTCAATCTTGGGAAAATTAACCATCTTCCCTACACCTCAATTTTGTAACTGCAAAATTGGGATCAGAAGTGTATCTAGGTGCTGGGGCTGTAGCTCAGTGGCAGAGTGCTTGCCTCGCATGCGTGAGGCACTGGGTTCGATCCTCAGTACCACAAAAAAATAACAAAGGCATTCTGTCCATCTAAAACTACAAAATAAATATTAAAAAGAAGTGTATCTAAATGACATAGGGCTTTTTTTTAAATTTTAGTTTGTCATATATGACAGCAGAATACATTACAATACATATTACACATATAGAGCCACAATTTTTCATATCTCTGGTAGTACACAAAATAGAGTCACACCATTCTTCTCTTCATACATATACTTAGGCTGATGGTGTCCATCTCATTTCACCATCTTTCCTACCGCCATGCCCCCTCCCTTCCCCTCCCTCCTCTTTGCACTATCTAGAGTTCATCTAATCCTCCGATACTCCACCCCCCAGCCACATTATGAATCAGCATCCTTATATCAGAGAAAACATCCAGAATTAGTTTTGGGGGGACTAACTTCACTTAGTATTATATTCTCCAACTCCATCCATTTATCTGCAAATGCCATGATTTTATTCTCTTTTAATGCTGAGTAATATTCCATTGTGTATATATACCACATTTTCTTTATCCATTCATCTACTGAGGGATATCTAGGTTGGTTCCATAGTTTAGCTGTTGTGAATTGTGCTGCTATAAACATTGATGTGGCTGTGTCCCTATAGTATGATGTTTTTAAGTCCTATGGGTATAGATCAAGGATGGGATAGCTGGGTCAAACGGTCGTACTATTCCCAGATTTCCAAGGATTCTCCATACTGCTTTCCATATTGGCTGCACCAATTTGCAGTCCCAACCAGCAATGTATGAGTGTGCCTTTTTCCCCATATCCTCGCCAATACTTATTGTTGTTTGTATTCTTAATATAAGCTGCCATTCTGATTGGACTGAGATGAAATCTTAAGAGTGGTTTTGCTTTGCATTTCTCTAATTGCTAGAGATGTTGAACATTTTTTCATGTATTTGTTGATTGATTGTATATCTTCTCCTGAGAAGAGTCTGTTAAAACACTGGCCACAGCAATTATACAGATGAAAGAAATTAAAAGAATACAGATAGGAAAAGAATAACTCAAATTAGCACTATTTGCCAATGATATGATTCCAAGACCCAAAAATTTCCACCAGAAAACTTCTAGAACTAGTAAATGAATTCAGCAAAGTAGCAGAATATAAAATCAACACCCATAAATCAAAGTCTGTATATCAGTGACAAATCCTCTGAGAAGGAAATGAGGGAAAGTATCTCATTTACAATAGCCTCAAAAAAAATTAAAATACTTAGGAATCAGCTTAACTAAAGAGGTGAAAGACCTCTACAATAAAAACAACAGAACACTAAAGAAAGATTAAAGAAGACCTTAGATGATGGAAAGGTCCACCTTGTTCTTGGATAGGCAGAAATAATATTGTCAAATCAAAAGCACTATATAGATTTAATACAATTCCAATTAAAATCCCAATGATATTCCTCATAGAAATAGAAAAAGCAGTTATGAAATTCTTCTAGAAAAATAAGAGGCCCAGAATAGCTAAAGCAATCCTTAGCAAGAAGAGTGAAGCAGGTGGCATCACTATACCAGACCTTAATATACTACAGAGCAATAGTAACAAAAACAGCATGGTATTGGCCCCAAAATAAACTGGTAGACAAATGGTACGGAATAGAGGACACAAAGATTAACCCATATAATTACAGTTATCTTACATTAGACAAAGGCACCAAAAACCTATATTGGAAATAAGATAGCCTCTTCAACAAATGGTGCTGGGAAAACTGGAAATCCATATGCAACAAAATGAAATTAAACCCCTATCTCTCACCATTCACAAAACTCAACTCAAAATGGACCAAGGACCTAGGAATTAAACCAGAGACACTGTGTCTAGTAGAAAAAAAAATTAGGCCCTAATCTTCATCATGTTGGATTAGGCCCCAACGTCCTTAATAAGACTCCTATACCATAAGAATTAAAATCAAGAATTAATAAAGGGTTGGATACAAACTAAAAATCTCTTCTCAGCAAAAGAAACAATCAATGAGGTGAATAGAGAGCCTAAAATTTGGGAAGACATATTTTACCACATGCACATCAGATAGAGCACTAATATTTAGGACATAGGGCTGTTTTAAAGATTAGATGTGACCATGTATAATGTCTGACACATAATAAATATTAGTTAATTTATTCTTGACAATGGATAAACATGAGGATATATTTGCTGAAATATAATTGTTTACAAGGTCCCTCCATACTGTCCTTTTAGTTTGGATACATTTGTTTTTGTGCAACAGCTTTTAACTTTATTTTAAACCTGGGAACTCCCAAGAGACTGATTTTTGTTTTGTTTCAGCTGATCAGAAGTCACCTATGAAGTTAAGCCTCTTATTGTGGATATTGATTTGGGCATTTTATGAGGTACCAATTCTAGTTATCATAACCTTTCAAAGATGAAGAAAAAAATCCCCTAGAAGATTAGAAACTCTCCCATTCTCACTTTAAGTAGACTTAATTGTAAAATAATCTACTGGATGCTTAGTTAGAAATGACATCAAGATTATAAACTAAAAAGCAGTATTTTTATTTATTCAAACAACAATATCAATAGATTGTGCTTCCTGTAGTCAACAAATGAAGAAAACTTTTCAGACTAATTTGTTCAGTTCCTGAGTGTTCCAAATGTAATGGATCTATTAGAATGCACAGAATTTTGGGAAAATATGGGTGTGTAATTATAGTAACTGAAATAAGATTGGATCATTAACTCTTTCAAATAGGTTTGTGGCATGAAGGCAGTAGATGGTGATGAAAACCCGACAGGGAAACACTCATCTGCTGCTGAAGAGTCATTAAAACCCCATTTTTGAGGTCAATGCCATCAGTAAGTATCAGAGGGAACACAGGTTCTGCAGCCAAACTACTTTGCATAGAGTTTCAGAACCTATAAAAGCCATGATGATTTGGGCAAGTTGTAGCAGAGTTAGACTTTTCTAATCCAACTGGTTAATGTGCATGACTACACTACTGAAAAAGATGGATTTTAGGAATTTCATTTTCATCAATACTCTTTCATGATTTAAAATTTCATTATCTGATATTCATCATGTCACTTTTTAGCAGAGATATTCTCAAGAAGATCTGAACTGAAAATTATTCTCTGGTGTTTCACAGCAGTTTAATCTGAGGTGTTACAACTCTAGTCACCATTACAGGGCTGAGCATCTTGTAAAACTTGTTTCCACCATTCATATCTTAAACTATAGAGCACAGGCTTGGGAACCTGTAATCCTCAATGAAATTAAATTAGCTGGTGGGGAGATAGGAGGCTCCCTTACTCCCAGGTATAAAATTCTAATTGATTCTGTTGTTTCCAATGACACAATTTCCTAGATAGTATGAATGCTGAGGACATCACTCTCTGAAAATATATGTAATTGGCAATCTGTGAGTTGAAGTCACCTGTGAAATTATTTGATAATCATGAATAATGTTTGTGTCCTGGCAGTTTTTAGAATTATTTATGTGTACAATCTCAGTTGATCTTCTGTACCACCATAAGGAAATTTTATCTTCACCTTATATAAGTGGAAATACAACTTTTAAAAAGATAATTTCATTTAAAAAATTAATTCATTGAGCACTTACTATGCAGGAGAGTTTAGAAAAGGGGATAAGACATGATCTCTGACCTTAAGAAGTTTACAGTCAAATCAAAGATACAAACAATAGTCAATTATAATATACACTGATTGGAGCCATGGTAGTAATAAGCAGAGTGTATAGGAGCACATAGAAGTGGCATAAGCCAAGACTCTACAAATCCAAGGAAGGCATTTCAGAGTAGACAGTGTTTCAGTGGACACTTGAAGGTTGAGAAGGACCTAACCAGGTGAAGACAGGGAAAGAATGGGTTTAGAAGCAGTGCTTCAGTCAGAGATGAAAGTTGGCACAAATGTACCCAGGAATATACCAAACTGGAATCAATAGGAAGAAATTTGGACATTATAAAACATTAAAGAAATGAGTACCCACAAATGTTAAATATTTCAAAACATTAAATAAACAAGGGATTGTGGCTGTAAGGTTGATAATGGTAGAGCTATACCATCTATAAGGAGTTTTATTTTTTTATTGAGGTTGATTGGCTTTTAACATAAGGACAAAGGAGTTCAGTGCTATAGTAAAGTTTTAGGTTTGTGGAGTGTAGAATAGTGAAGTCTCCAAAGGAATGACTGACAGAGAAACAGTGGCCTCAGAGGAAAGCCATGCTTTATGCAGGATGGAAAGTGATAGGAACCAACTACAAGGGTTGCAGGGTAAGAGGTGTTTAAGGTTTCGTTCACTGAATTCGATTCATTCATTCAAGAAATATTTGCTAAGCACTTATTCTGTGATGACACTAGGCTATTAAGTAAAAGATCAATTTGAACCTAAATTGCTGTTAGGTCAATATTGTTTCTATTATACCACCCTGCATAATTCAGCATCAAATACATCAAAACAAAGATACTCAATTTTTAAACTCAGTTTACTGAATATTTGTTAAATGTCTAAACAATTATGTGCAAGGTATTGCACAATGTCAAAGTGTCCGGATACTGGTTAAAGGTAGCTGATTATAATGCATGTTCTCCAAGGACAGGACAAGGGAAAGGGGACTTGAAGTGTTTACTGATGGAACTTTTATAAAATATGCTTAGCAATGCCAAATGGTAGAAAATGGTAGAAATTTCTCTGGGGATTCAGGATCAACCAATTACTGAATGCCTCTTTTGGAAAATAGCAATTGCCATGTTGAACTCTGGTGATAATTGTATATAGAATGAAAAATTATATTTTTTTATTATGTAGGGATGGAAAAATCAGCACAGCATACTATCAGGAAAGTTTGGTGATAGGACAAAAATAGAATCAAATTTTATGCATCTTTTAGGGGAGCAGGCTTAGTGTGGTCCTGCCTGAAAGACATATTCTCTGAAGGCCCTTGGCAGCATTTGTGATTTAATTTTAAGTGCTTTGAACTTTGGTTCTGAACCTGAGTAATAAAAACTGCTTAATTGTGTTCTTTTTATAGATTCTGTGTTTTAAAGCTTTATTTTAGCAAAGGTGCAAGTATTTTACCAAAAAAAGGCTTATAGGAAGTCTGTTTAGTGTATTTAAAAAAGTAACTTTTGATGATATTTTTGTTGGATCCAGAAGTCATGTACTTCTGGATCATGTTAAATTCAGACCATTGTGTGAGCCTTTGCAACATTCTTATGAAGGTACAATTCTAACAACATAAGCCACAAAGTTTACATTAAAGTATAAATATCAATCTCACAATACACAGAAACATGCAAATATGAGTTATACATATACATGTTAGATGATCATATTAGTACATTACAACCACTAACAAAAAACAAAACAATAAAGGGTGTCATTTAATTAAGGTATCTCCTTTTCCCTTTACCCCTGGCAGTTGGAATGGATAATAGTGAAAAAGATACAAAGCTACTTCTAAGCTTTTAGATTCTTTTTATTTCTACATTGTGGCCATTCTTCAATGGCTTCTATGCCTAAAATCTAGTGTGCTAAAAGCAGAAGTAACTGACCAGAATATCACCCTTCTACACACACACACACACACACACACACACACAGTCTTAAACCAATTCTATATCCAAACCCAATTGAAGGCATTTGGAAAAAAGCAGATTCATACATGTTAGAAAGTTTTTGTCACTGAATTTTAGGCTAAATCTTATTAACTGCAAAAAATTATGAAATCATGATTCAGTTGTGTACTTTATTTAGACAATCTTTATCAAGTCATAATACATCAGATACTAAAACTACCACATACTTTTCTCAGACAAATCATTCAGAGAAAGCACCATATGATAAAACTATAGTAATTTTCCCTGAAAATAATAAATAAAGGTATTTAGCAATCAATGTGGACAATATTCAAATTTGAGCCTTTTTTCCAAATACTTACCAGATGCTCAGTGATATACATTTAATAAATGTATTTGTCCAATAAATATTTATTGAATACTAGTAGGTGTCAAATATTATCCCAAGCTCTAAAGTAAATTCTATAAAACGTGGTGGCAGAAATATGACACAACCAGCCCACTAGTATTTTTAAGTCAAAGTGATCTGACATGTTCCATGGTTGATCAGTAAAATGTACAGGCTTTGCCAATTCAAATGTGGTTTGGAAAGAACATACTAACTGACCATGTTGGCTACATGCTACAGTTTGGATGCTTCAGAAATCAGCTTTATTGCTGTCTATCCAATGGGTAATCTGAGTAACCATTGCAAAACTATTGCCAACTATTGCCAACACTTTCTAAGCATACCTGGGGCTTAGAGTACTTGAGATAGGAATCTACAGGAGCAACAGGAGGCATAAGTATCCATGCATGAATTTGAGATGCTGCTTCTGTTCTAATTTGTCTTGTATTATACACAAATATGTCTTGCTTAAGAAAGGGCAATCGATAGAAAAAAATCAGAGTGCAATTCTGTTATAAATTGATCTACTGCATTGTTCCGTGTGTGTGTGTGATTACCAAATATGACAGAAATGTGTATGAAGCACTAAAATATATAACAAAATTCTTAATTTCTTGTGAGTACTGCATTTATTAAAGCCAGGGACTGCTTTTTTCCAATTAGAGAAGGTGATTTGGGGCCATATTTATTGATTAATTTGAGACACATTAGCATTCAGCCTGCTTGTATGTAAATGTGATAATTTTTCTAAGTGTTCTTGAAACTCTGGAGTTGAACCATTAATGAGAAGACATAATTGGACTTTAGTAGTGAAGTCTTCTAACTGTCTCAGTTGAAGCTTGAGAAATTATTCTTAATTCAAACCTTTAAATTCTATGAAAGGTTTGGGCGTGTCCTTATTAATATTTTTGCCTTTGAGCTCAATTCTAAGGCTTTTTTCCATGACATAAAAGACACAAAGGGTCATTTGCTCAAACAGTTAGACTCGAGAGTAATAAAATTAAATACTTCATGTGTTACAGGAATGATTGGTACCAGAATAGCACTGCATATGGTTCAGTTTATACTGACGGGATAAGAGAAGCCTCAGCTTTTAGTTTAAAGGCTTCAAATGAGAATATTTCCAAGGTTTCTAGGGATTCAAGATTTATCTTCTGTCACCTCTAAGACCTTTTCAGAATTATAATGAGAAAGAAAAAGTGCTGAAAATAAATAGAACTTATTTGTATATATGCCAGTTCTGCATCACAAATGACCAAAAAGCACAATAACAGTTTTCTGACAGGACAATTTCCTGACAGGACACATTGGCATACCTCATAGTTATGCCTTTGCAGATATTTAAAACTGCTTTTGACTGTTGAAATGAACATAAAGCAACATTTCAAAATGCCAATTCTAACTCTTCCTCAGAACTTTATAATAAAAGAGAATCAGCATGTAATACAGAAAAAAAAATCTCAATCAACCCTATGAACTAAAACCCTTCAAGATACTGTAGAGATTCCTTATTATCTATTGAACCAAATTTCTGCCTTTTTACTTTATTTTTCAGGTTTAGCAACTGCTTGCTTCTATATTTCACCAACCTCTGTTTTTCATCATTCTCCTAAGGTCTCTCCTTCAGTCATGTTATCTATTGTGTTTGTCATTCAAATTATTCAACTTACCCTTGTCTCTTTCTTTGTATTAACCATACAGTAAATGGGCCCCCAAAGGTTAAGAGGAACAAAACAAAGCTTGTGTCCTTAGTCTTCACAAACCCAGAAACAGATATCCCCTTTGAGGAGGAACCAAATTATACTCCCATAAAAGGATAGTTGCTTTGCCTCCCAGGGGATAGTCATCTATGTGACACTTGGCCAGACAGCTAGTCTTTTCCTTCTGAAAATATGAAGATCCTCAAAGGCAATACAAAATTCCACTGAGTAAGGTTATTTAAGAAGAGAACACTAGAATCACCCCCCATATTATGGGTAGCTTTAAAACTAGATTTACAAAGAAATATTAAAACATTAAACATAGCATTAAGCAAAGTAGGCTTACATATAGTGCAGAGGTAAGAAATATTTTCAGACTGAAAGCAAAAAGACATGTGTCTTCAAAAGCAGAAATATAATTGAGAATCTGACCTAACAAGAAACTTGATGGTCAGAGGCATAATCACAATTTGTAAAATGTCTATGATTATCAGTAATTGTATAAAGTTAAAGAATCTACATAGAGAATTATTTCCAAAAAATTAGTCCTACTAAGTGACTCATTTGCTAATACATTGGCATCAGGAGTTAATGGGTTTCATTAATGTTACCACATATCCATGTTCAGTCTTGCCTCACGTGGGCTCCAGATATGCATGTAAAACTTCCCCTTTGCCTAGTCTGAAACCTTTCTCACTATTTATCTGAAGCTCTTCTCTCAAACTACACATTAAGCAGGAAACCTTGTCTCTTTTTTATCCAGGAAAATTGAGAACATCAAGACATGGACTTCTTTTTTTAAAATATTTTTTTAGTTGTAGATAGACACAATACCTTTATTTTATTTGTTTATTTTTACATGGTACTGAGGATTTAACCCAGTGCCTCACACATGCCAGATGGGTGCGCTACCACCGAGCCACAACCCCAGCTCCCCCCTCCCAAGGACTTCTTTAACTTCATGTCACTCTATTTTGGAATTACTTCCACTCTCAGAGGTTGCAATGAGATCCTGAAACATTCTCCAATAGTGCCTTATTCCAGCAATTTTACTCACTTTTATGTACTCTTCAAATCCTTGTGATTTGCCATCTTTTTCTAAGACTACTAAAACTGCCTACTCTAAATCAGTGGATCCCAATCTCAGATGCACACAAGAATCCCCTAAGGAGATTTTTTTTTAAATGCATGGGTCCCACCCCCTGGAAATTCTGATTTAATTGGTGTAAGGAGCAGTCTTGACACTGGGATTTGTAGAACTCTCTGGGTGATTTTAATATCCAGTCAAGGTAGAAACTCTCTGATCTAAAGTCAGCAAAGATCTGCAAAACCACCCATTTTACTGCCTTTTGTCAATTTTCATTCTACTTGTTAATTCTGAAGCATTTGAAAATAGTAGTCACTTATTCTTGCTGGAAAAATCTTCTCTACTAGCTTATGTGATATGCCTTCCTTTGGTTCTTCTCTGAAATCTCAAGACCACTTCTTTTCTGTTCACTATTTTAAACTTATGTGGCTCTATTTCTTACTGTACATATTCTCACTGCATGTAATCTCTACTCCTACAACTTCAAGAACTACCTGTTTATATTTCTGTGAATAATGACAGTAGAATTTTAATAGTAAATGTATTGAATCTGTAGATCACTTTGGGTAGTATGGACATTTTAACAGTTTTAACTAACTCCAAACACACACACATACACACACACACACAAAAAAAAAAACTGACATGTGAATTTAGAGCTGTCTATTTGTGCATACTGGTTATGGCAGTGGGCTCTAATGTCAATTTGCCTTGATCCCAACCCCAGTTTTATTCATTTGTAAAATAAGCATAGTAATGATCTCAACCACCTAGCATTGTTGGGAAGAATAAACAACATAATACATCAAAAAGTACCTTACTCAGTGCCTGATACTGAATAATTGTTAAATTATTTCTCTTAATCATTGGCACAATTATCTAAAAAGAGTACATGGTTCTAGCTTCTACACCCCTTAGTATATACTCTATACATACCACTATTATACTATTGATCATTTTACATCAGTATTATTGATATATATCTGTCCTCCAAACTGTATTCTGAATTCTTTGAGAGAAATAATTGCTTCTTATTCACCTGTGTTTCTTCAGAATTTAACACAGAACTCGGCACAGGCAGACCATTCATTGGAAATAGGTTTCACCTAACTCTAGAGTTTCATTGATTCTAATTGATTGACAATGCTTGCAATGGAATGTTGTACTGAAGAGCATGTCAGCCTGCATCTGGGCTCAACAGGCAAGAACACCATGAATAATTAGGAGTATCTTCCGTGGGACAGGTAGAGAAAGTAATGGCACAATTGGCATGGACATTGCATTCCAGTTTTAGATGCTATATATGATAAAATTGTTATGGAATAAGTTTTCATGAACAAATGTTACTGGCTGAAAGACATGAGCCAATTGGAGTGATTATTACATAATTTGGTTAAATTTTCTCTTATAGTCTAAGTTCTTTTAGAGCAGTTATTATACATTTGTATGCTAGAAACTTAGGACAACTATAGGAATAACATGTTCACAGCAGAAAATTCATTATATTTGATCAAATGTTATTGAAATTTTCATATTATAGGTCTTGCTACATAATATTACACCTGCCATCTGATCTGTGATCTTTACTACATAAATACAGATCCTGAGATTAAGAGTTGTTTCAAGAAAAGATTTTTGCAGGAACTGTTATCCAAATCATCCAGATAGAAGCAAAGGGTGGTTTAAAATACTGATAAATGCTTAAAATAAAAACAAAGAAATTTACGTTTCAAGTTTAGGCTTCTGTCTACTCGTTATATCCACAAGTGGCAATGCTGCATAAGCAGCTTCTTATAGTGGGATGAAGTGGTTCATTAACCTGGGGCGAGGAGGGAGAAAATAACAATCATGAGGGTGTGTTTATTTCAAGGTGAAGTTCATCCACCTAGCACAGTACCTGGAACATAGTTGACACTAAATGAATGGTGACGCATAAATGAATAAATTACCAAATGGATGGATGGATGCATGATAGGTAAACTGTCTTCATGTAATGACAGTAAATACAAATCAGCAGTTTTAATTTTTTCCACCAGATGGCGATAGTGTGAGCTACATGTTTACATTGTTTGTAATTGTGAAGAGGAAAACAACCAACCAAACACAAATCACATTAGGACAAAAAGAAGTCACAAAAAAGCATATTAAGAAGGGACAAGTGAGGGGCTGGGGATATAGCTTAGCTGGTAGAGTGCTTGCCTCCTTGCATGCACAAGGCCCTGGGTTCAATCCCCAGCACTACAAAAAAAAAAAAAAAAAAAGAAGGGACAAGTGAAATGTTTGGGTCTAGGTATATTATCTTATGTGATATGTAAAAGTTCTCACCATCGCCCCTTTTTATGCATGGGTGGCATTTTAGTCCCAACTACTCCCAGTTAAAAAGTTACATTCAAAATTATTATTATCTGTATAAAAATCATAGGGCAACATTCATAACTAAAATTATTGTCATTTGGCTTATATATTCATACATTCATATTTTCTTTTGTTTTATTCTAATTTCTTAGTTGATGCTCCTTTTGCAAGTGAGATTGTTTGGGAACTGCCAAGAAAACTATGCATACTATCCAACACTCCAAATTCATAAAATAAGTCTTATTAGAGCTCATTGGTAAAGAATTGTGAATAATATTAGATTAGTGTCCATTCTTTCATTCAAAGACTTTTGAAAGATAAGAATATCAGTTTTAGAATCTAATTAAGATAAGAATATGAACATGCTTTAAGATGGAATAAAGTATTCCCTCAAAACTAGCCCTGAATTGGATAAAACACTAACTTTCTAAAAGGTAGAATCAAACTCAGAAATATGTCATGGTAAATTATATAGCATATCATCCTTTTAAACTCTTTGTAAACTCTTGGTCACTGGAACATAAAGAGGCTGCCAAGGTTGCTGTAGAAAGACAGCAACATTTTTTGAATTCTTAAACATTTTCACATTTGTGATAGCACTCATTTCCTATCACAATCCCCTGAGGTAGATATGGGAGGCAATATAGTGTTAGAGTGTTAGAAGAATGGGGGACTTTGGAGTCGTAGTCTTGATTTCCAATCCTCTCATTATTTAGGCATGGAAACTATGATAAGTTATTTCTAAATTTCAGTTACCTCATCTGATAAGATAATACTTCATACCTCATAATGTGTTTATCAAGAGCAAATGTAAAACACCATGCCTAGCAGTGCCCTAGAACAGAATAGGTAAGATGATGATGATGATGATGATGACAACGACGACGACCACGATGAAGAAGAAAAAGAAGAATTTAGTTTTTCAGTCAAGAAAACAAGCTCAGAGCTACAAGAGGTTGCACAGCTAATAAACTTGCAAAGCATCAAGCACAGTACCTAGCACTATAGCAAATGCCCATTCAATATTATGTTTGCTTTCTTCCTTCCTGACCTAAAACTTGATTTTTTGAGAATCTACAATGTATAAGCACTTTGAAATATCATGCTATACACATTAAATACTCACAATTTTATATGGCAATTTATTGATGGTGCTGGGGAATGAACCCAAGGCCTAAAGCATGCTAGGCAAGCAGTTTCATCACTGAGTTATACCCCCAGCCCTTTTTACATTTATTTTGAGACAGTGTCTTGCTAAGCTGTCCAGACTAGCCTCCAACTTGTGATCCTCTTGCTTCAATCTCCTGAGTTATTGGAATTATAGGTATGTCAATTTAAGAAATAAAAATTCAAAAAACAAGAAGTTAAACTCCACTTCAACTAGGTTAGTGCAAGATATAAACCACTGATACATATTTTTGAAAGTTAATATTTCCTTTGATTACAGGCAGTAATACATATAATAAAATAACAAAGAAGATACTAGACTTAACAGAAAAGATGATAACTGGACCCATGTTTTGCCAACAGGGTAATTCATTTCTCTCCTACAATGGTAACAAATTTTCCTTATTAGGTATCTTTGCAGATCAGTCAATCAGTAGCAGATGGCATCCTGAGTATCCAGATATTCAGCTTCTATTTTTTTATACATTACTTTATATGTGTGCACTTAAGGATGGTGCTGGCTAAAATTATAAATAGGTTTCATACGTATTCATGTCAATTCATGGATGATATTTTCAGGTTGTTGTTGTTAATCTTTTCTAGTCTCACCCTCTACACTTTCCCTGGGTGAGACCGCTTACTCTAAGACACTTGTGAGATCAAATCTGTTTATATCCATACTCCAGATCTGTCCTGAACTGTAGGTACTCATTCCCAACTGTCTGATGGAAAATCTATCTGGATGTCACATTAGGATCTTAAATTTAAAATGTCCAAAATGAAACACACCATCTTCCCTTCTAGGCCCACTCCTATTATGTTCCTTTCTTGGTAAATGGATCACCATCCTCCCAACTTCCCAAACTTGAAACTTTAGAGTTATCCTTGACTCTTTTATCTCTTTCAACCTTGAACATAAATCAATTACCAAGTCCTCTCAACTTGACCACACTAATATCTTTTGAACATGTTTCTTCACCTCCTTAGCCATTGTTTAGGCCTCCACTGCCATTCTTTTTTATGTGGTTCTGATAATCCAACCTAGTACCTCATATGTGCTAGGCAAGTGTTCTACCACTGAGCTACAACCCCAGCCCATTCCACTGCCATTCTTAATTTCAGGTTAATTAAGTGGCCTCATATATCTTCTCTCTGCTTCAGGTTATTCCCAACTGCAGTCAGTCTTCTGCTTTGCTGCCTATACTTGTACAAATTTCCTGTACAACTCTTATTCCAAAAATTATAATTCATGATGGAATTCTCCATCAATTGAATGGTTTTATTTTTTCATTCTTAAAGGCAAAGAAAAAAAAAAGAAAGAAAAGAAAAGAAAAATGAAAAATCATGCCAAATGAGCCAGACTTCATGATCTGGCTCCAATGTACCTTGCTCTAGCTATATTCATATTGAATATTTCATCTTTCCAGACCTTTTCATGGCTTTGTACTTTTCACCTGCTAATCTACCCTTTTGGAATGTCCTTCTGGTAAAATGCTCATTCAAAATTTAAGACCTAGATCAAATATCACCTTTTTAAAGACACTGATTCCCCTGAAGAAGTTAGCTATTTTATCCTGTGTACTTCTATGGTACTTTATCAATAGAGTAGCTCCCCCTTATCTATGAGGAATATATTCCAGGACTCCCAGTGGATGCCTGAAACTTTCAATAACACCAAACCCTATATATATACTATTTTTCCTAAACATACAGACATATGATAAACATTATTTATGAATTATTCACAGTATAAGATAAACAATAAATAAAGGGAAAATATGATAATATCCTGTAATAGAAATTATGCCAATATGTGTGTGTGCACTCTAAGTATCCTATTGTATATACTCACCCTTCTTTCATGATGATGTTAAATGATTCAATGCTTATTTGATGACATGAAGTGAGGTGAATGACAGACATTGTGCCATAGTGTTAAGCTACTAACCTTCTGATGATATGTCAGAAGGAGGATCATTTGCTTTGGGTGATCTTGTGTCATTGTGTTATGATGAGGTTGATGGTTGGATGTCCAAAGCAGACAATGTTGATGGATGAGAATACACAATCTTAAAATTTTCATTTTCATAGCAAACAGGTTTAGAATGGCCAGGTGCACACTCTATTATTAATGGGAATTTAAATTTTAACCATTCCTCCTCCAAGTATTTTTTCACTTCTGGGAAAAGAATAGGTGGAATCATTCCATAAACAAAATGGCTGTCACTCACACTTTCTGATTATGTTGCTGGATCATGAACAGGTATATTTTTTTGTTGTTCTCTTTGAGAGAGTGTGAGTATTTCCTAAGTACAC
Organism: Marmota flaviventris; assembly: GCF_047511675.1. Taxonomy (NCBI): domain Eukaryota; kingdom Metazoa; phylum Chordata; class Mammalia; order Rodentia; family Sciuridae; genus Marmota; species Marmota flaviventris. Next base: position 107,766,020 of record NC_092518.1, read on the forward strand.
TATGCCTGGATTTATCTCATGACCTGCAGCATTGCCACACAGTACCACAGTTAATCTGTCTTTCCATGTTTTATGCCCTGGTGCTTCCTTTGAACTTTCATGAACATAGGTTCTACTGAGCAGCTTCTTCCAGAAAAGCCCAATTTTACCACAAGTGAAAACGTGCTTTGAATAGTTTTCCTTTCTCCATAATCAACTTCTTCAATTCTACTAGAAATAAGACAGCAGCTTCTACATCAACAGTAGTAAAACCTCTCCAGCAATGTATATATTTTTCAGTCCAAACCTATTCCTGAATCTGTGTAACTATTCCTTTCTTTCAGCAAATGTTTTTGTGTCACTTGTTTCCAAGGATCCCTTGCTGAAGTCTTCATAGAGGCTCAATACTTCTGGCTGAAAATGTTGCCATTGGTTGGAACACATTTTATGTTCATGTCTTCCACCCACAAATCTAATGTATCTTCTATATTCACTTAGCACTATCATTGTTGTAGCTGTAACTTCTATGGTTTGAGTTGCAACAGGAAAACTAGCATGAATTTCTCTTTCCTTCTTCACAAGTTTATAGTTAGAAGCTTTGTTCTTACCACAGGTTTTAAAAACCAAAGCATATAATTCTTTTTCTTTCCTTAAGTCAAGAACGTTCCCCTTTTCATTTAAATGAGGTATTTTGTGACTTCTCTTTGGTATACCAAAATTGTCAACATCACTAATCCTATGCTTTATAATCATTATTGAGTAAAACAAAAATTACTTGAACATAAGCCCAGAAATACCACAACAGTCAATCTGATAACTAAGACAGTTACAAAATGGCTAAGGGGGGCTGGGGATGTGGCTCAAGCGGTAGCGCGCTCGTCTGGCATGCGTGCGGCCCAGGTTCGATCCTCAGCACCACATACCAACAAAGATGTTGTGTCTGCCGATAACTAAAAAAATAAATAAATATTTTTAAAAAATGGCTAAGGGATGGGTTGCATATACAGCATGAATACACTGGACAAAGGAATGATTCATATTCTCAGCAAGATAGAGAAGTGTGGTGGGAGATTTCATAATACTACTCAGAATGGCACACAATTTAACATTTACGATTTATGAATTGTTATTTCTGGAATTTCTCAGTTAATATTTTTGGACCTCAGTTGACTGGATAACTGAAATCATGCAAAACAAAGCTAAAGCCATGAATAAGCAGGAGAACTATATATTGAGTGTGGGTAACGAGGATTGAACACAGTGACACTCAACCACTGAGCCACATTCCCAGCCCTATTTTGTATTTTATTTAGAGACAGGGTCTCAGTGAGTTGCTTAGTGCCTTACCATTGCTGAGGCTGGCTTTGAACTCACCATCCTCCTGTCTCAACCTCCTGAGTCACTAGGATTACAGGCATGCACCACTGCACCCAGCTAGAACTTTTTATATTTTTAATTACAATGATTTATTTGAACATCTATTTCTCTAACACATATGAATTTCCTATAAGCAGAAATATTCATCCCTAACATAGGACTCGGGGCCCTGATACATATTAAATGCTAAATAAAAGCTTATTGCTTCAGAATGATAGTTTGATAGTCTGGCATCACAGAAGACAAACTCCCCTCACCCCAAATTCCTTTTGATCACAATGCACAGACAAAATCTGGGGCTGGCTAGCTTTTTATACTGACATTGCACAAAGTTGTTTATACTTTCAGAACTGTCACCAGAGTGCATTCTTTCTTAAACTCACAAAATAGTAGGTCAACCACTATATACCCCATCTCACACTCATAATTCACAATTAGGAGTTCATTTTCTGTAAGGACAAATTTATGGAGAAATAGTTTAGTGAAAACTACACCTTTCTCATGGCATAATAAAGCCCAAAAAATCCCCATAGGAAAACATTTATCAGCAGTCAGGTAGGTAGAAGAAAGTTATTTTAGGACAAATGTACATAATCTTTAGTTGAAAAAATAGGAGAGATTCAAATACATTAGTTGAAAAGACAAGTATAAAAGCTTTACCAATTATGTTGAGATAAAAATGAGTAATACAGTTAATATCACAAACATTTAACATATATTTAAATGTTATTATGAATATCTTAAATCTTTAGCTCAATTTAAGTAAGATTTCAGTACTAATTAGAACACAGTAATTTTCCTTTGTAATGACTGCATTTGACAAGCTAATATTTGACAAGCCGCTTTTAAAGCATGGTAAGCACTTGCATTTCATTTGATAGCAACTAATTCCTTAAAACAATTACGAGGCATATACTACATGCAAGGTTTACAGAAAAACAGATATCAATAAAGAAATCATGATCCTTATCTTCATTGAGTGTACAATGTAGGAGGATATATATGATCATAATGAGACATAGGAAAGGGTTACAAATAAAGTATACTTAAAGTTCATAGAGGAAAAAATTCCCTACCTAGTGGGATACTGATGGTGATAGGGGTGCTGGTATAACAAGTGTTCTGTGGCAGAGGATGCTTTTTTTAAGTTAAGTCTTGAAAGATGCTTGGATGTGGATAAAGGGAGATAGCAGGCAAGGACAATCCAAGAAGGAGTTTGGGAAAGGAGATATAGTTCAGAGGTACAGTGCTTGCCTAGCATGTACAAGACCCTAGGTTTGATCCCCAGCACTGCCAAAACAAATCTTTCTCTTCCAAAAAAGAGACAACACAGCATGGGGATTGAAGAGGGATGTAGAGAGATACAGGCAAATCAATTAGGAAACAAAAACATTCTAGGAAAGTATAATGACAATAAGGATGATAAGAATGGAGGGAAGGTGAATTTGAGAGATGTAGTGATCAATTCTTCTGAAGGATGAGGCATCTCATAAGATATAGAAAATGGGTGGTTGCCTGGGAATATGGGGGCATCATTATCAGAAGTCTGGTGATGGAAAGAGGACTGGGATTGAGGGTGTTAAGATGATGGTTTCCATTTTAGATTTCCTGATATGAAGTGGTCACTGTGTTATTTATCTGGTAGTGTCTAGCAGGTAACTGAAAACTTAGGACTAGAATTCAGGAAGAAGTTTAAGCTAAAAATAAATATTTAGAAATCACCCAAGTAGATGAAATCATCAATGCACCTGAGTAAAAGATATTTCAAAGGAATGGTTCAAGGGTCTTTAAACTTGAGTGTACAACAGATCCCCTGGAGGGCTTGTTAAACCATAGATTGCTAGGTTCCACCCAGGATTTCTGACTCAATAGGTGTGGGGTGGGGCTTGAGAATTTGTACCTTTAATGAATTCCCAATTTACGCTAATGCTGCTAGGTCAGGGTTCACACTTTCAGAACCATCAAACTAGATAAACAAATCTATTTTTTTAAATCTCAGCATAACTTATTCATAACAAATGATCTGTGCCAATGTCTATCCATTTTTCTATATAGTTAAAATAGTGTCTGATACTGTTTATCAAAAAAAAAGAAATAGGAAATCATATTTCTATCTACCTGTTTTGTCTTGTTAGAAACTTTTTTTGTCAATTCATAATTGAGTAGGCAAAGCTGTCCAAAAAAATCTCCAAAATATGATTAAAAAGGCATGGGGCTCCAAAAATTCTTACTTTCCCTTTAGACTGTGCAGCACAAGGTTTCTGCAATATGTTGATTGACATTCTGGACCTTTGTTTGGTGGTCTCCACTATCCTGCTAGCTTTTTCAGGAACCACATATTTGAGACTTTTGTCCCATATAGGCAATGGCTTGAAAAGCACTTAGCTGTTTACTTTTCATCTTACTATAAATTATTTATCCTTTAGTCTGTAAATGGCTATTTGTAGGATTAGACGAATTTTGAATGCTCTGATAAGAGGATTGTTGCACCCAAATTCATGCATAATCCGTAGAAAGCACATGTAACCCACAACCTCTGCTGGGTTAGCATATGAAACAGATTCACTGAGCAGTGCAAATTATTAACCAGTTAACATCAGCAAATTTGTTTTTGAAACAGTTTTAAACACACAAGCATTCCCTAATGAGAAGTAATATTAGTTATAAAAATCCAATAAAAACATACCTTGAGTAGATTTCTCTACCTCCTTCCTCTTCCTATTCTGGCTATTGTAATTCATCCTCAGCTCTTGGTTATACTCATGCAGAGTTTCTCTGGAGTTGTATGACTGTCTTGGTTTTCTTCCATCCTCACTCTCATCCGAAGAACTGGTATAAGCTAGATCCATTTCATGCTTGACTTTTGACAGCGGTTGATAAGGTTTGCAGTCTGTTTGCTCCATCTCTGATTAAGCTCAGTTTCATGAAAAAAGGGAGAAGTACTTTAATGAAAGGAGTCCTGAAAGAGATAGGGAAAACACAAGCATTCTTAGATTTGTCCTTTTGCAAGGAAACACATGTGGCAGATTCACAATTGGTCCTGATAATACTATCAAAGGAGTGAGGCAAAAGACAAACTAGATGACATGAAGCTAGCCGGAGGCAATAATAACACTGTGTTACATGCATACATTGTCAAGCATTTAGGATGAAGCTGGAAGTTGCAGCATCAGAAAATACTCAAAGTAAAAGACAGGCCTCCTTCAAAAACAGTTGTATTTGAATGCAAATAAAGGACAATGTTGCTTTATAGTGCACTGTGTTTTTTAATGCTGAAGTCAGTAGTTAGATTTATTTTTAAATTTTTTTTTTAGTTGTTGCTGGACATTTATTTATTTATTTATTTATTTATTTATCAGATTTGTAAATGGCCAGGAGTGCAAATATTAACCCAGCACAACCCACACTTGAAATAAAAACTGCTAAGAGAACTACATTCAGAAAAAACGCATTCTTGCCTCCGGTTTAATACTACATTTAAGGCAGGGGCTCTAAGTAAGGGAAGGATTCTGTGAGAGAAGCAGAACCAGAGCTCATGAAATGAAGAGTCCTTGAGGGGGACTGGGCTCTTTGTGTTCATATTGTGACTTTTGAGCCTCAGGCCTGCAGAGCATTTTTAATAAGTGATGGTAAATTTTTGTTCTTCATAGTACTGAGGATGTAAACAACACTTCTGGTGACAATACTGGTAGAGGAACAGCAGGATCTAAATCGGGTTTAGAAATAGCAATATTAAACTTCTTGATAAATCACTGAAAGAACCTCCTTTCCCCACAGAATGCTGAGCTAGGAACCACTGAAGCTCTTAGGACCAATAGAGGCATTATCTGCCCTACTTAGCACTGAGAGGTTTGAGAAGATCAAGTGCCATCTGAGATGTCAAAGTCCTCTGTAAAGCTAAAAGCCCTGTAAAAATGCTGTTATTTTTCTTTTTCACATTATTTATCACGATTTCCATCCACTGCTGAAACTTTGCAATCTGGTCTTATGTATGATGTAAAATAATAATAATAATTACAACAACAACAACCTAGTTTGAAACCAAATGAATATTATTCTATTTTGTAGTGAAATTGACTCTTTTATCTTTCTTCAGCTCTTCAGCATACATATTTTCAATGAAACCTCAGGATATCTAGATAGTGGATTCTCTATCTTGTACAGGATCTCACTTTTGGAATTTCCATTGCTTTTATTGCAGGCACATAGAACACAGAAATCACTTAGTAAAGTTTTATGGACTGACTGATATGCATTAAATGGTACATGCTGCTTTGTAGTGTGAACCAAATGTTACAGGTTGAGGTCTTATCACCCTAACTAAATGTTAAGATTCTTGAAGACCAGATTTGAGTCTTATGGCTATTCATATTCTCTACAGCACTTAGCACAACTATAGGCGCATACTATAGAAACTATTTAATTATTAAACCTATAAATTCCAGAAATAGTCTTCTGTAAATACCTGGTTTGGTTTCAATTAACATCAGAGAAGAGGATGCTTAGAAGCAAGGTACAATATTACATCTGATGATCCAAGAACATTTAAATCTAATGCTATCTCATGGTTCATAGGTTGTCTATATACTCAGAACTTCTTAATTTGTAGCTCCAAAATTAAACTCTCCCCTGAACAATGGGCTTGAATATTCCACTGCCTACTCAACATCTCCACTTGGTTATCCAAAATGTATATCACGTTTGGTATGTTCAAAATCACATTCCTGATTTCTACCCCTTCCCCAAACTGCTCTTTTCATTGTCTTTTCTATTTTGGTAGACAGTAACTCCATTCTTCTATTTGCTCAAGTCAAACAAAAGCAAAGTCCTCCTTGACTCCTGGTTTTAATTTTAATTTGTTAGTTCTTTTTAGTTATGCATGTCAGCAGAATCCATTTTGATATAATTATGCAAGCATGGAGTCCTGTTTTTTTAAATCCCATATGCGATCCATCTGTAAATACTGTTAGCTCTACCTTTGCAATATATCCAGAATCCAACCATACTTTTCCACATTCTCATTACCACATTGGTTTAAGCCATCATTTCCCACCAGTATTATTGTGATAGTCACCTATGCAATTTCATTTATTTATTGATTTTGTGGTGCTAGGGATCAAACCCAGGGGCTCCTGAATACTAGGTACTTGTCCTATCATTGAGCTACACAACCCCAATCTATAACATTCTCCTAACTTGACTTCTGCTAACACCATTACTCCCTAATGGCATGTTCTTCACACTGCAACAGAATGAAAGTTTTAAAATACAAGCCATTCATGTCTCCCCTTTGCTCAGAAACAGCAAGAGTATCCTACTTCCTTCAAAAGTCAGAATTCTTACAATGGTCTACAAGGGCCCTTGTGTCTCCAAACTCCTCCTGTTATATCTTCCCCCTACCTCATGTACTGCAGCTACACTAACCTTCTTGCTATTTCTGAAAACATTAGGCATGTTCCTGCCTCAGGACCTTTGCAACTTCCCATTGAAAAAACACCCCAAAATACTACCACTAATCCTCTTCTCTGTCTTTCAGAGAACTTATCACCAAGTAGTACATTACATATTTTATTTATTTATAGTCTGCCACAATTAAAACGTAAGCTCCATTAAGGTAGGCTTTATCTGTTGTAGTCATTGTTAAATCTCTCTGCATCAGAACAATGTCTGGCATAGAGACTTAATCAACATATTTTGAATAAGTGAACAAAAATACTCTGAACAGGGCCTAGGAAGAAAGTGTAAATGAATAAACTGTAGTTTCTCCCCTACCCTCAGGAACTCACAGCCTAAGGCAAGCAAAAAATAAACAACTCTGGTACAAAGGAGAATGAGAAGACTTTGTGAAACTAATGAAGTAGTGCTTGAACATCAAAGATTAAAGTATTGAGAAGAGACTGCATTTGGTTTAGTTTCCTCTTCGCCAATACTGTTACCACAACCACTGAAATTCCATTGAGCACCTATGTTATCAGGCTAACTTTAATCTCTTTCCTCTTAGGTCCCCATAGCATACTCTTTAGAAGGCAGACAGTTATCTAAATTTTAGGCCTTGATTTTGTATAAACAGTACAACATAAGAAATGTACCAACAGCAGAATTTCAGAGATGTATTTTTGCAGTCAAGGATTGGAACTTTGACCCAGAAAAGGAGGTATGAATAAAATTCATCAAAATTCATTTCAACCAACCTATACATTTTTGTTCATTAAAGAAAAAGAGTTTAACAAGTTGAGAGTGGAGAGCTATTTTCTACATAAGGCCATTGACAATGCAAAAAATTCAATCAAGGACCTTATAACTAAGAAGAGCTTAATAAAATGTTTTCTGCCACAATATAGAAATTAATAAATGCTATTTGATCTTCTAATTCATTTTCCATCTCTTCACTTATTCTTTCAAGTTTCTGGTTCACACTGATATGGATTATGATGAAGATAATGTAAGAATGGGCAGATTAACACTCCCCTTTAAACCTGAGTTACAAATCTATATTTATCTTAATGCCACTCAAACCTAATAAATTAAACTTAAAAATGAAAAAAAAAATCATTTCTATTGCCTAATATGTTTTGACAAGTACAATTTATCATGTTAAAATTGCACTTATTTTTATGTATGGAAACCTAAACATTCTCTTTTCTCTCGGTATATTTATTTATATCCTCTGAGAGAGAGAGAGAGAGAGAGAGAGAGAGAGAGAGAGAGAGAGAGAGATTCAGCTATGATTAAACATTTTCAAATTTCTGATTACAGCTATTCCCATCCACAATTCAGTAAGGAATGTCACACCTATTCAAGGTTATCCAGTGTCTTTGGAAGCAATCTTTCTTTAAAACAAAAAACAAACATAACCTGTTAAGAGATTCCTAACCCTCCCCAACGTTTTTTTTGTTTGTTTGTTTGTTTGTTTTTTGATACAGGGAATTGAACCCAGAGGCACTTGACCACTAAGCCACATCCCCAGCCCTATTTTGTATTTTATTTATAGACAGGGTCTCACTGAGTTGCTTAGGGCCTTGCTAAATTGCTGAGGCTGGCTTTGTACTCATGACCCTCTTGCCTCAGCCTCGCAAGCCACTGGGATTATGGGCATACCCCACCATGCCCCACACCCCCCTCCACAACTTTTCAAATTAAAATTTGTGTCAGTGGTCCCCAGTGATTAGGAGAACATTCCAGATCTCTTTAGGCACACAGAGAGAGGCACAAAGAGTTCTGAGTGCCTGGGGCTTTGAAAGTAAATAACTGTGGAGATGGTGTTATAGCACAGTAGTAGAGTGCTTCCTTAGCATGTGTGAGGCACTGGGTTTGATCCTCAGCACCACATAAAAATAAATAAGGTTTTGTTTTATTTTTTCAAAATAAGAAATTATATAATTATGATATTTGTCAAAGCCTTGAGAAGCAGAGTTTAAATTCACTGGCATATAGTATATTTTTGAAAATAAAGAAATAACATTAAAAAATATTAGTATTTTAAATCTACCAGAGTGAAAGCAAAATAATTCTGAAAATATGTTGTTCCAAATATTCTACAGTAAGGGTAACCCCAGTATGGTGGTGTTGGTCTGTAATGTCAGCAACTTGGGGGGAGGGGGAAGGCCAAGGCAGAAGAATTGCAAATTCAAACAGTCTTGGCAACTTAAGGAGACACTGTTTAAAAAAGGAAAAAGGACTGGGTAAAGGTAGTCTCATAACCACTTAACTGACTTTTCCATTCAGTGCCCAACATGGCATCCTGGCAGTCCAATGTAAATAAATGTTATTCAGACATCATGATGATAGTGCTTTGAAAAGCCAAATGTACATACCATATTAATCTCATTTTAACAATTTTTAAATTTATCTATTATTTTGATAGTGATAAATTTTAAACCAAAGCATATGAGTATTGTAAAGCACATGCTCTTATGGAACAGAGGGAAAAACAAAGAAGTCAATTATCTTTGCTACTGCAGCACATCCATTCAGATAGTTCACACAGTATAAATTCAAATGTCACCACCTGTGGTTTGCCCTTGTGCTTTTCACTTTATACTTGCTAACAAAATGCAAACAACTTCAGAAGTGAACTGGGATGCTTCCCTCCTCACCTGAGTCCACTGACACAAAATTTAAGCTCATGGAGATGTTTATGCTCATGAGACAACTTGATATGTGGAAATCATTGGCCTTAAATTTATTACAAAAAATGCAACAGCAGCAGCAGAGGCAGCGAGTACCTAATATGGCAGTTACCAGGTATGAGGCACTATACTAGTGCATTTCATATATTAACTCCTTTAATTATTATAGAACTCTATGAGGTAGGTGCTGTTTTAATCCCCCATTTAATGGATAAAGAAAACCATGGAACAGAGCAGTTAAGTGACTTGCTAAGACTACACAGGTAGTAAGCTACAAAGCTGAGATTTCAACTCCTACAATTTATCTCCAATTTTCTTGATGCTCTTAACCTGTGTTCCACATTGTCTTTTTTTGTTTGTTTGGGGCGGTGCTGGGGATCAAACTCAGAGCCTCATACATGGTAGGCAAGCACATTACCATTGAGCCACATCACTGGCCCCCTTCACAGTGTTTTTCAGAGGAACATCTGGTAGAATGATCCTAGGTAAATAATCTTTCCTCTCTCAAGAGGACTGGGGCTGTGGCTCGGTGGTAGAGCACTTGAGTAGCATGTGTGAAGCCCTGGATTCAATCCTCAGCACTACATATGAATAAACAAAGTGAAAAATCCATTGTCAACTAAAAAAATTTTTCTTTTAAATTTCCTTGATTATAAGTGAGGCTGAATCCACTAAGCTTTGGACATATCAGTTTTGAAAGCCACAAGTTTGAAGCTGTGGAACGCACTATTTGGCTACCTTTTTGGCAAGGGGTACTGGGAATTGAACTCAGGGGCACTCCACCACTAAGCCACATCCCAGCCCTATTTTGTATTTTATTTAGAGACAGGGTCTCACTGTGTTGCTTAGCACCAGTTGCTGACGCTGGCTTTGAACTTGATTCTCTTGTCTCAGCCTTCCAAGCAGCTGGGATTACAGGTGTGTGCCTCTACACCTGGCTTCAGGGCCTTGTTTTTAAATGTAAAATAAGGAGACCAAATTAACTCAAAGAAATCTGTGGCTCTGGAATTCTATGATTGCATATGAAACTGAAGAGAAGTTCAGGTTGATATTACAAAAAAAGTGGTGGGTATATTCAAGGCCATGGTTACATTATCTATTACTCCTCCTCATCTCCCCTCCTCTACTTTCTTCTCCCCAACCCTCTCATATACACTCCAATCTTTATTGCTTTTACACCCATGGGTCTCTGTGTATATATGTATGCATTGGGGATCACCTCATTTCTTCTATCCTTTTATTTTCTTAATATTTTTCATTTTTAACATATATATTAGTGTGTGTGTGTGTGTGTGTGTGTGTATGTGTGTACATAGAGCATTGTCTAAGGAGCACAAGCCTTCATATAGCACAATGGTTTGAAGAAATGTGACCACACCAGTGCCTAGGGAATAATTAGCAAAGGCAGTAGTACTCTTTGGAAATATAACAATATTTTTTCCTCAAGAAAGACCTTCTACCTTAATGCTGATTGACAGATTCAGAAAACACTGAATTTACAAAACTCTTAAAAGGAAAGTGAAATCCTGACTGATTCCCTTATGTTTCTTTTTCTTAAGGAAACATGTAAGGAATGAACTGCTAGGAGGAAGTAGTCTACAAATGTAACAGAATCACTTGATTCTTTACAAAAATGAATAAGAAATCTCCCTTATAATCCTACCAGCCTCTAAGGGTAACTGCTATCATTCTGGCCCATTTCCTTCTAGTCATACTATACACATAATTTTTTCACGTTGCTTCCTTCATTTCAGATTTTTAGATCTTTTTGCATGTTTCTACACAATTTCTACAAACATTTTAATGGCTGTGCACAGTGGATATCCCATAATTTACATATACATTTCCACATTGCAGGATATTTACATTCCTCCCTCCCCATTTATATCATAACTAGATATAAATGTATATAAAGATACCATGAACATCTTATTTTCTTAGAGTAGATTCCAAGAAGTTGAATTAATGAGCCAAAAGGTTTGAACATTTTGGTGGCTTTGGGGGATTGTAATGATATACACTGCCATTAGCAATGTGTGTGAACAATTTCCTCTCATTGTATCCTTGCCAACTTTGAGTATTATTTTTAATGTCTCTTTAAAATAAGTAAATTAATGGTGCCTTATTTAATTTGCATTTCCTTGATTATAAGTGAGGCTTTTTTTTCTGAATGTTTGCTAGTTCTATTTCCTCTTGTGAACTATTTACAAATTTTGTACATTAATCTATTGGGAATATTAGGGAATTTTTAAAAAATTAAACTGCAGGCCAGGCATGGTGGTGCATGCCTGTAATCCCAGTGGCTCAGGAGGCTGAGACAGGAGGATCCAGAGTTTAAAGCCAGCCTCAGCACAAGTGAGGCACTCAACAACTCAGTGAGACCCTGTCTCAAAATACAAAATAGGGTTGGGGATGTGGCTCAGTGGTCAAGTGCCCATGAGTTGAATCTCTACCACCCTGCCCCCAAAATAAAATAAACTACATTAGTGTTACACAACAAAAAAATTAACCCTTTGTCTATAGTATTTGCTGAAACTTTCTTTGGCACTTTTAATTTCTGTCCTTTTTTGATGAACAATAAAGCCAACATACTAGTGTGATTTTGTCATGCAGTTGTCCAGTTCTTTTGGTGTTGCATGCAGGCAACATAAGATTTTGGTGAATAAAAAGAGAAATAAATCACCAGCTTCTAAAATACAGACTGATAAATGTTCTGAATATGGGTCTTATCCAGAAAATGGTGTCTTTGAAGTAGACTGCTTTTATGGTACATGGATATTTTATCACATTCAAGACTCTGAAATTGTTTAATGTATTGGTTCACATGTATTTGTTTAAGCTAACTGTGTTTTTAGCATTTTAAAAATCTTAAAATTGAAGGATAAAAAGCCCCCCTGGAAAAATACTCCTCCAAAACTGATTTGACTCATTTGTGAGAATAGCTGCAGTCAATATCCTCATGGTGCCCTGGAAAGCTGTTTAGGCCATTTTTAAATCAAACTTTTAATAAATCCTTCATTTGGAAATCAACAAATAATGCATATATACAAACCTAACATTAGTAATTAGACGACATTAGTAATCCACATACATATTAACAATGACTCCATTTACAGGGTGGAATGTTGAGTAAATAGCCCTCATTCCATACATACACCCTGAAGGTGTGTCATTTATAACCTCATTACTACCAACTTTTCTCAGAAAGGATGGATTTTTCTTAGTATATCCTTCCTTCCTTGGTCAAAATACTGTAAATTCCAAATTATTAAAGATTTAAAATTTTTGAAAACTGCCAAAGTATTGATTTCTTCAGGCATTTGTTTCCTGCTTAGGTATGTGTAGATGCATAAGTCATAGGGTTATGATTGCTTTTGTTTTTGAAACCAACAATGTTGTCACTAATACCTGCCTGTGCAAAATTATCCTTTTGTTTTATTCTACACTTACAGTCCAGTTGATTTTACTGTCTTCAACTGAGTATATACATCATCATACATTGGAGAAAAGTACTGGGCCCTTGAATCAAGGTGGTCATTTTCACAATTAAGAATCTTATTTAATACTAGTTAAGAAGTTAATCTACATAGTCTGAAGGATCATCTTAGAATGCTATGTTCTGACCTTGTCCTTCTTAAAGAAAAGTGATGCACAATTTTTGGATAATTTAAAGAGAAGCTACAACCTTTTCCAGTTTTCTCTCTTTTTTTTTTTTTTTTTGGTAGAGGATTGAACCCAGAGTTGCTTTATCACTGAGCTAGATCCCCAGTCCTTTTTTTTATTTTGAAACAGGATCTTGCTAAGTTCCTAAGGCTGGCCTTCCTTTCGTTTAGGATTTTCCTGCTTTAGCTTCCCAAATTGCTGGGATTACAGGTGTGCACCAATGTGCACAGCTCCAGCTTGTTTTAAAATGAACAATGCTGTCTATCAAACTTCTGAGTTAATCTTTCTAAATTCACTGGTTCCTAAAACTGGTTTTAAGCCAAGAGCTGAAATCTAGGGAACTGTCAAGAACCATGTAACCTAGCCCAAGAAGGTGCTTCAAATTGTCTGAAGAATTGTTTTTCAACTTACAAGAAACATGAAATTCTGAAATTAGGTGTCGAAAAGAGCCTGTATATACCCAATTATTTCAGGACAATTCTACATTTTACAAGGGAGCCTTAAAAAGTTTTGAAGGTAAATAATGGCTATCCTCAATTGACAATTCTTACTACATATTCTTTATATTAAAATTTTAAAAAAAGACAACATTTTTGGAATAAGAAGTACATTTTTACTTAAATAGCACTAAGTTATGAAAGAACAGAAAAACTTAAGAATTGGAGAGTTTCATATTATCTCAAATTAGATATTAAATCTCATATACATATTTTTCTCTTTACGTGACGGGTACTAAATCAGTTACATTTAAAAGTCTTAATTATATTTAAGCAAAAGAAAATCAGATACTTCTTACCTAAGAAAAAGTAGAAATTATATAGAATATGAGGGATAAAGGTAAAGGATGAGATATATATCTAATGTAAATTACATTAAAATCCAAATGCAAAATATAAACAGAAGTGAAATTTTCATAAAAGAAAAGAACATATTCACTATGTTTCTTCCCAAAGTAGGTAAATTACACTACAAAGAAATCTACAGGGGGATACTTCTCTTGATACATGTAAGCAAAAATAAAATCCAGGTTATCTAAATTTTTAGAGTTATAGCTAGAAATGTATAATACTACTTTAACAAAATGCAACTAGTTGAAGTAAGTTAATACAATCATTTTAATTGGTTGTCTGCACACTGGACAGGGCTTATTCCTTTTTTTCAGTTTCTTTGCACAAGTGAAACATGACATAAGATGTCCTGTTTTGCCATGAACAATGCAACCATTTTTAGGTCGACCTTGGCATATCACACAAGGTTCAATGGCATTATGGGGAAAACTGGACTCCATACTTTCTTCTTGTGTTTCTTCCCTCTCAAACCGTCTGACATCTTTTTGGGTGCTACAAATCATGCTACTCGAAGTTGATGGGTGAGAATAATCCTTGCTTTCTTGTGATTGGGAGGCTTGGGTAAATTCATTATCATTTTGCTCAACCCAAGAGTCTTTAAAATCTTTCACTGTAAAGTTTTTACCATCAGGCACATCCATGTTCTCTTCTTCCTGTGTTGAGTTTTCCAGTTTGGTTTTCTCAGGGATTTCCCCTTTATCTTTAGGAAGGCAGTTCTCACCACTGGCAGGGTCCATTTTGTTGTGTGAAGTAAATTTCCAATAGTCAGCTAAAGAAATTTCAGAACCTTCTTCAAATGAATCTGAATCACTTTCTACTGCGTGATGTGCAGTAACTAGACTTTCCTCATCAATGTCTTCTGAGAGTTCCTGTTCTTCTTCACTAAGGTTATAATCTTCTGAATCAAGAGACTCAACTTCAAATTCTACACTAAATTGATCAGAAACGGATGCTTGATCCAACAAATCAGCTGAATGTTCACTTACACCACCATCATGATCTGGATTTGCTGGAGTCTCTGTCAATTCACTGCTACAGCTTCTTTCACAGAGAGCAAGGCTTTCATCAGAGGAAAGAGAAATACTGTCAGATTTGTGGCGCTTTCTCTGTTGTTCACCAGATAATTCATCCGAATTTTCCTCTGTCTCACTAATTGTTCTCCTTCTAGTTGAGGTAGATGGGCTAGAAACCAAACTGGAAGATGAAGGTTTCTCTTCCTGTGGCACTTGCACAGGGTCCTTCTGATCACTCCCACCATCAAGGTGCCATCTGCTCTCACTCACAGATGTGCTGGAATCTGGTGGTTCCTGCGGATTGACTATTACCAAGTTTTTGTAAATCATTGCATATATTTTTCTGTGTTCCTTCACAGAGAAGCTTGGCACTCCAAACAAATCTCCTAGAAGATCATTTGAACAATATACCATATGCTGCTCCTTCTCATCATATAATCGTTTAGTCATTATATACTGGCCAACATAAAATATAATGTCTTTGATAGTGTAAATGTCGTTTTGTGCACCAACAGACTTCAACAACTTCATAAACAATGGCTTTGGTCTATACAGGGTCTCTGGTTCCGAAGCTGGAGGCTGTGAGGTGCTCATGGCACCCTCAGTAGACAGAGACATGTTGGTATTGAATAACCGCGTGGACCAGTAAAGAAAACGTACCTCACGTCTGTGACCACAGGTGTGTCCAATAGCCAGTAAACGCCGCTGCGCCTCACCACATGGGATTTTTCCGCGCTTCGGGCGGGGGGAGGGGGATTTCGTTCACGCCGCCCAGTTTCCCTCACAGGATGCGCGGTAGCCCGACGCCCGGGACCTCGGCCACCACTCTACTCGCGCGTCCCAAGTCACCGGCGCTCGAACTAAGTCCAAAGAGAAAGGAGGCTCCCTGGCGGCGGAAGCGGCAGGAACTCGGCAGAGGAGCCAGGGCCGCCCCTCAAACTCGGTTTAAAGCTCCGTCTTCTAGTCACATAGAGCCGCACACACCCCCTCAGAAGCCGTGGGGCGCGGTGCGCCAAAGTCACCAAAGCGCCCAGGTCACCAATGTGCCAGAGTCCCCTGTGCGCCGGAGTCCGTGGTGTGCCTGGGTCACCAAAGCGCCGGGGCTCGCGGTGCGCCGAGTTCACCAATGCGCCGGGGTCTGAGGTGCGCCAGAGTCCGCGGTGAGGTGAAGTCCCCAAAGCGCCCAGGTCACCAATGCGCCAGAGTCCACCATGCACCTAGGTCGGCCATGCGCCCAGGTCACTAATTCGCGGAGATTTGTGGTGCACAGAAGCCCACGGTGCGCTGAATACCGCTGTGCGCCCAACTCTGAGAACTCCGCGGTGCGCGTTCCCTACGGGTCCGCTGGGAGTGCGCCGGAAGCTAGGGCCCATCCGGGCGTTTGCGCGCGCGCCCCGGCCCCTGCCTGTTTAGGCCATTTTGAAAGAGAAAAGTGGAATTTGCCTAATTCTGCAAGTGAATAGTGATGGTCTCCCAAGTGTTTCTGTCAATTATTCGCTATTCTGGTTGTTTGTGTCTATTTTCTTTCTCCTTATTTTTGTTAAAACCTGAAAACTTTTAATGGATACCAATATTGCATCACCTGAGACAAGTGGAGAGAGGGGAAGAATCACTGAATGGGGAAGTTGACAGAGTCACTATAGACTCCAGACTCTGAACACTTACTCTAACTTAGTATTTTTGAAGTTAAACCTCTTCAATATCTGTCTCGCACCCTCACACTCGCTCACTCTGGCGCTTTCTCTCTCTCTCTCTCTCTCTCTCTCTCTCTCTCTCTCTCTCACACACACACACACACACACGTGAACAAAGTTCTTATACATATGACTTTTTCAAGACTTATTGAGGACTTCCTACTATGCCATTAGATAAATTGCAACATTTACTGCGTTCCAAAATGACGGCCCAGAATCTCATTAAGAAACAGATTTTTTTTTTTGTAATCGTGTAAAAACCTAGCGCATTTCTATCCCTTAGTAACTCACAAATAATAAAACATCTTTGAGTTTCAGTGACATCTATCTCCATCACACCATCTCTTTGGAACTCTAACAACCTCCTAAAGTAATTTTAAATTATCTTTCTCTTATTACTTTCTCAATATCCTTTGTGGTGGATTATGTAGATCATCTAAACACTTAATAAAGGGAACAATCTTCAAGAAAATTGAAGGTAACTCAATATACAAAAGCTTTTTTACTCTTTAGAGAAGAACAATAGCTGCTTATTTCCCCAAGTAAACAATCATATTCAATTCATTTTTCATACAATGAAATCCATTGGGGTTTTGTAAATTCATAGTAATTTCAGCATTAACATACTTATCCAAAATGTAGCATCAAATTTAATACAGTATCTTGAAAAGTAATGGGCTTTAAATATGGTATTATATAACCAGAAATATCACTTTCTTCCAGTTTACCAACAGCAAGTATTAATCAAAGCTTTGTATTGCCATCCACCTTCAGCATTAGTTTAGCAAAATTGGCACTTCATCAGTAACCTTCTCAAGTTGCATGTATAAACATTGGAAGCAGAATTTTTACTGCTTACTGCTGGAATTTCGTTTTCAATTATGCTAAAGATTAGACTGAAAAGGGGGTACTAACACATACTACAAAGATATACACCCTTTACTAACTGCAGAGGTGGATACAGGGGTTAATAATGATTCCTGGGATTTGCACTAAGTTGCTTGCTGCTATGGGCAAATGATAACTATGCCAAATGTGGCAAGCTAATACTAGCAAAAGTCCTATATAAGAGTTCTAAAACGTAGGTTCTTTATGACAAGGTAGTGTGTCTCCACATATGTGTAACACAGGGGAAATACTGAATATCATTAATCCCATGAACCTCCCATAGATATTATGGATGGCACCTGAAAAAAATAAGAGTGAACATTTTAAAAAGCAAGTAACAGGGGTCTGGGGTCGTAGGTCAGTAGTAGAGTGCTTGCCTCACATGCAGGGACACTGGGTTCAATCCTCATCACCACATCAAAATAAACAAATAAAATAAAGATATCGTGTCCATCTACAACTAAAAAAACATATATATCAAGTACAACATGAAAGTCCCTGGCATAAATTCATAGTGTCAGCTTTATTAAATATTATTACTGCTAATAATAAATACTAGCATTTAATATTGTAATTGGTTAATATTAACAATTAATATTAATGATTTTTTACAGAAGTCAGAGGACTAGAAAGAAGATCTAGATATTCTTTTAAGCATCTTACTTACTGTCACGTTTCATTCCTAAAATTTCATAATGAGATAGGTTTTTCCCATTTTACAGATGAGTAAACAGAGGCACAGAGAGGTTAAGTAATTTCACCAAGATCACACAGCTAACTGGAATTCAAATCCAACATGTGCAGCTCCAGAGACTGAACTCAATCTCTCTTCCATAAGAGACTCATCAAGTTTCTGAAATAAGATTCAAAGGAAGCTGCTGGAATCAGAGTACTCAGCCAAGACTTTCAGTTGCAGCTTAGAATGATGTATTCCTTCTCAGTTATGTAACAGATAGAATAAGCTTCTTAGACAAGGATGGCATAAAGATACCCAGGAAAGAAAGAATCTAGATCTGATTTCATTTAAATGACTGTCTGCAAGGTCATGAAGTCCGTTTTCAATAAAATTTCCCCTGCTTACCATATGTTGCACTTAGACTAGATGCTCAGATGAAAGAGGGCTAGAATTGACTTGGTGTCATTGGGTCAATGTGTGATCACTTTGATACCTATTTCTGTACCATTTCAGGCCACAAGCTAGGTTTCCTCAACCTCCCTACCAACAAATGGGTACTAAGAACACACACAGAGAAGGAACTGTCATTTTCACCATTGTGATTCCCTCTTTTAGTATGTAAGTGTTCACATTCCTCTACTGGGAGTTGTACAATGGAGTCGCAAATGTGTTGTAAAAAGGCACTCAACTTGGAGTCTTGAACTCTGAGATTGGGCTCATTATGTCACTCACTGGATAAATCAGTCAACCTTCCTTCCTTTAGCAAATTAAAGGTTAAATGCCCTTCCTCCCTCAGTGTGCAGGAAGATGACTCTAATAACAAAATACATATGAAAGCACCATGTAAACTGTACTATAATTTACACAGTTATGATTATTAATGATTTTTACAGCTACAAATGTACTAAAAATAGGCTATCTATTGTCTTGAGAAAATATTATTTAGGAAGTCAGTTTTTTATGTTGGATGTTATGGCCATACTGGAATAACTAAAGCACCAGATGAAATTACTGACTTTTATTGTTGGTTTGCTTATTATATCTTTCAGAGGTGGGGCTTTGGGAAAGTGATTGGATCATGAGGACTCTGACTTCATCAGTGGATTACTCTGTCCATAGCTGAGTACACAATTGGGAGGTAGTAGAAACTGTAGGAGGTGGGACCTATTTGAAGGGACTTGATCCATAGTGGCTTGTCCTTGAGGAACACTTCTTGTCCCCAACCACTTCGTTTTGTTCTGTTTCCCACATACCATGAAGGAAGCAGCTTTCCTCCACCACAACCTTCTGCCATGATGTTCTGCCTTACCACAGGCCCAGAAACAGTGGAGTCAGCTCAACATGGACTGAAATAGTGAGCCAGTGGAAGGATGGGAAAGAGGGGAGGCATAATGTGCAATGAATTCTTTCAAAATCATGTTATGCACATATATAAATATACCACAAGGAATTTTATCTTTATGTGTAAGTAAAAAGAACCAATCAAATACAAATAAATAGATGATCAAAAGGAAGTCTAGTAGAGTAGAGTAAGGAGAACGGGCAAAAGGGAGGGAAAAAGGAGGGATTATGAACTGAAATTGAATTCCATGCATGTATGAGTTTGTCAGAATGAACCCACTATTACGTATAACTATAAAGCTCTAATTTTTAAAAAGTCATGCAACTAATGCTAAGGAATAACACTGGATTATGGGGAAATTTATATGATATACTGTTGATGAAAATATTAAAAGCGATACATACAGGCTGATTCCATCTTTATGAATGAAACAAAACTGAGCATCTATATTCATAGAAGGAAAAAATGCTCTGCTGTGAAAGAGAAATAACAAGTGAACATGATATTTTCTGATTGCAAGGGAATTGTGGTTAGATTTGATTTTCCCCAATACTAAGGATTGAACTCAGGGGTGCTTAACCACAGAGCCATATCTCTAGCCCCATTTTTGTATTTTATTTAGAGACAGGGTCTCACTGAGTTGCTGAGGGCCTTGCTAAGTTGCTGAGGCTGACTTTGAATTGGTGATCCTCCTGCCTCAGCCTCCCAAGCCGCTGGGATTACCAGCTTGCACCACCACACCCTGCCTTTATTTTCTTATTTTTGCTTGTCTGTATTTTCTACAATACCCATGTATAAATTTTGCAATAAGAAATAAATGATGATTTTTAGTTTTTTAAAAAAGAAATCTATACTTTAAGTTTTTTTTCTCAATTATTTTGTCACAGTGATGAAAAGCTAACACCATTTTAAATATATTTATAATATCTGCTTTGAAACCTTGTCTGCTAATTGCAACATCTGGAGACACTTAAAGCCAGTTTATATTGACTACTTTCTTGTTGCTTTTTTTTTAACTGAGCATGGCTCTCTCCTGTTCCTTTACATATCTTAATTTTCTGTTGAAGACTGTATATCTTAGATAATATATAGAAAATCTTGACTTTTTTCCTCTGAAGATTATTGTTAATTTTTGTTTGTTTATTTACTAATTTTGTTAAGTGAAATCTTCAGAATATATCACTCTATAGTGTAACTGCTGATGTCTTTGGACACTTTTTAAGTTATATTTGTTTTTTAAAACTATTTTCTCAGGGTCACCCCTGTGACCTTGTAGCTTTGTGATTTGTCATTCACTACTCAGAGGTTGTACTTAATCATCTTGAACCTATAAGAGTTGTATCCTCTACCAGTGGATCTGTGTGTAGGAAATACATATAGGATGAGTCCATCTTTATGAACAAAACAAAAGTGAGCTCATTCAAGATTCATGTCATTTTCAAATTTGCCACACCTTCCACTTTGCACTGGAAAAATATCATATCTCCTCTATGCACTCTCGTAGGTATATGGCTGGCTTGGGTCTTTTGGGGTCTCTGTTGTCCACTGCACATAGGCACAGTCTCAACCAGGAATGTTTTTCATAACCACAACCACAACCATAGGTTAGCGGAACTGTTGGTTCTCCCCACTAGCCTAACTCTGAGATTGTCATTTCTACCAACATTGCCACTTCACATGGGCATCATGCACCACTTCATATCAAGTGAATGATACTCACTGTGGCAGTGAAGCAACGATGCTTACAGCCTATCTAACAATGGCAGAACCTTGGCATTGGCCAATCCTGAGATGGATGGTTGAGTGCATGAGCAGCCATAGTTGAAAACAATATAGATTCTCATTTTTTATTATTCAAAGCCCAAGAGTTCATTCAATTATAAGTGCTTCTTGGATTGCTATAGGCTTTTGATTGACTTCTACAGTGCTTAAAGGGCTCTTTTGGTCAATTTTTTTAGCTTTACACTTATTTGGGGGGAAATGCATTTGCAGAACACCTCAACTAGATCACAGCCAGAAGTGCTGCCCAAATGACTGATTTTATAGGTTGGATTTTATTAAAAAATTAATAATTTCTTTTTTTTTGCTGGGATTCCAAAAACAGTGCAATAAAAAAATGCAAAATGTTTCATTAATAACATTATATTGATTATATATTGATTTAATATTTTGAATATATTAGATTATGTAAAATGAAAATATTAGAACTAATTTCACACTGTTATTTGTTTCTAACCTATTAAGTCCCAAGTTTTCAATTCTGCATATATTTCAAATAAATTTACACAGATGCATTAAAATAGGTTGGAAATAATAATCTTGAGTTTATATATCCTTTATATATTTTTTTCATATATATATATATATATATATATATATATGGAAATGTTTTTCAAATGCTCTAATCATTTATCTCTTGTTTTCTCAAAAGTATACAACTTAAAAAACATAAAACTATTTCAAAAGTTACCATAAGTGTTATATTTGCTTCTCAATTAAAGTTTTTATATATTATCCAGCTTACAGGAAATACTGGATATAGTATCCTGAAAATTGACAGGAAAAAATGATCCATTTCTTCAACAGATAAGTTTCAAGAAAAAAAAAAGAGGGAAGAGAAATATAGGGCTTTAAGAGACGTATCAACCAATTGTGATGTGGGCATTTTATTTAGATTCTTATTTGACCAAAGAAATAAAAAATGAACATAAATATGAGATAGTCTAAGAAATTTAGAAATGAACAGATATCTCATACTTTTAAAAAAATTCATTTTTAAGGTGAAATATGGTGTTGTACATAGGATAAAGGAGAGTTTAAATATCTTGTGAACATATACTAAAATTTTATGGATGAAAGTATATGATATCGTGAATTTACTTTAAAAAATCCATGGAGGCTGGGGATACAGCTCAGTTAGTACTTGACTCACATGCACAAAGCCCTGGTTTCAATCCTCCTAAGCACCAAAAAAAAAAAAAATCCCTTGAGAAAAAATAAGTAATTAGATAGAATATAGATGAAGCAAATGTGTCCATAGGTTGAAAATTATTGAAGCTGTGTGATAGTTCAGTGCTGGGTTAATTAAATCATGTACTTTACTTTTGTATGGTTTTAGGGGATAATAAATGTTAAAATACTTTTGGAGAGTTTTGTTTTTGTTTTTGTTTATTTGTGCCAGGGATTGAACCTAAGGGCAGTTAACCACTGAGCCACCTTTTTTATGTTTTGAGACAGAGTCTCACTAGATTGTTTAGGGCCTCACTAAGTTGGTGGGGCAGACTTTGAACCTGTGATCCTCTTACCTCAGCCTCCCAAACTGCTGGGATTATGGGTGTGCACCACCATTCCTGGCTGGAGAGTTTGTAATCAAGTAGGAAAAAAGTAGAATACAATGTGAAATGAAAAAATAAATGAAAATTAGAATTAATGAAAAATTGTTAATCCTTTTTCATAGGAAGAGAGGGATAACTTTCTACCAAATTTTCTATAATGAACCTTTATTAATTTGTCATCAGAAAAACTACACCCCTTACACACATACACAGATTTATTACTAATTATTTGAAAAAAATTAAAAGAATGAAAATAAAGAAACACCAGAATACTAATGGCACTTATCTTTGCATTGTGTGATTATAAATCATTTTTTCCTTTTATTTTCTCCATTCTGTACATTGAGTATATATTGTTTTTCATCATAAAAATAGAGATGACAAAGTTTATGTGAAATTTAGAATTTTTTTTTCTTTTCTGCCATTCTTATCTGTATTCATATAGATGTGTAGCTATTCTGGAAGCATATATTAATAATACCTTACATTTTGCAAAGCACTTTAGACTTTTACAAACTTTAAATATTCACAAACAGTATTATAATTTATATGCCTGACACCTCTCTGACATTGCATGTCAGGAGGATATTATTACTCCCCTTTCAGATGAGAAAAACAGAAGCTCAGATATTTGCCAAAGGTCACATAGCTAGATGGTAACAAAACTTGGACAAGAACCCAGGATTCATTACTCCTCATCTGGTACTCTTTTCACTATGTATGTTGCCTCCCATGAATTGTATGAAACTCAACATACTATTCATTTATCACGCAATTAACTTAAGCCCAATTGAATTCAAGTTACTTACATCAATTAAATGCACTATCCATTTTACTTAACTGCAACCAAAAGCCCTGTGCAGGAAAGAGGCATTCAGATGAAATAACAGAGAGGAAGCAGTAGAATTCTGTGACATATGGCATGCTTGCTGGTGGAATCAAAGGTATGTTTCATGCCAGCTTTTTGTCTGTAAAGTGTCTTTCATTTCACTAAGAGGTATACCCCATGCCAGGAAATGCATAACCTCCTAGCCCTTTCTTTTGAAACCTAAACCCATGAGAGCGTATACTTGGCATGACTTGATGGAACACTGAATGCAATATGTTTGACCCATTTGTGGGTACAAACTATCCAGATTATCTACTGTGGAGAAGGACTGTAAATTATCTTCTGGATTCCCTATCAGTCCAGAAAAATACAAATGAGTCTTAGGTTTATCCCTGGCTAGGAAATAAGACTTTATTTTATTTTTTTTTTTTAATTTCAAAGAATGAAAATAACCCAGGGAAAAGAAAACAAAAGCTAAAATAAAAAGCAATCAAGTGCACTAAAAGTATAAGGCAAAAGGAATTGCAGAATATATGTGTCCTATTTTCCCTAGGGGGTAATAAAATGCCCAAATAGACCCTGGTTTAGGCCAAAAGATCTAAACTTTGCCAGTCAGTCTACCTCTTGTGGATCAGGGAAGGGTTATGTTGGAGAGCAGGGCACCAATGTAAATTTGAAGACAACATCTCTGTAGATTTTTAAAAACACATAGTTTTAACTTTGGTGCTATGACATCTATGAATATGCCACAATGAAACCCACTATTCTATACCAATAATTTAAAAAAAAAAAAAACCAGAATCCTTAATACCAGCTCAATAGAAACTCTCAGGGAAAATGCCAATTTAAAATGAAGACCTCATATTTAAGTGGGAGGAGCATTGTGTGAGATAGGAGGCTTTTACAAAAATATAGCTGCCAATTTGAATGATTTGGTCCTACAGCTGGTATGGTTGGTCTTTTGTCATTTAGTAAACCTTGTCTTAAATGACAGCATTCCTTACTGGGATTTTAGTTGGTAACAGGGAAGAAAAATCTGAGTTCATTCTAAGTGCTGATTTAACTGGCTAAAGGGAGAGGTATCAGAACTTGAACCTTTCTACTACAAAAAATGAGGTGCAATCCATAGAAAAAAAGCTTTTGGGTTGAATAGAGGAGCTGGGTTCTACAGAACTCCTCTATTCACTAAACCTCATGTTTCCTCATCTATAAATTTAGAATAACTATACCCACCTCACAATGTTGATGTGATAATTAGGAAATGCTTATGTTATGCATACTTTGTAGCAAAAAATTTAAAGTACATATACTACTAAAGTATTAACAATGGTCAGATGGTGGAATATTCAGATTATTAGACAGTAGCACTAAGGGCAATTTTTTATATTTTCTTTTTGTTTTGCAATGAAAACATTCTATTATTATGAGGAAAAGGAACAATATGTAATATTTTAAAATAATCTGTATGATGTTCCCACTCTAATGTGGTATACTCAATGAGCACTCACTTCTTCATTATTGGCTGCCATTACTGTTACTACTAACATCATAATCACCTTTACCACCATCATCACTTTTATTATGACTGTAAACTTATATTTATAGGTTTACAGAGGTTAAGTAACTTAAGTCCATAAACCTCAGAAGCAAGTAAAATGACAAACACACTCCTTGAAATGTACACATATATAGACCCATTTCATGAATCAGTAAGTTGATCTGGTTGAGAAAGTCAACAACCCAAATTTGACCAAAACATAATAGGCCATCCCTGAATCAGACTGCTTAGAATGAAGCAAAATTTTTACAAAAAAGATAATCAATGCATGAAGTGATATTAAGATTTGAAGGAGACACATAATCACCTCAAGAAAAGGATGAAATTTCTGATAATAAAAATTAAATAATAACTGTGCTCTAACAACTTACTGATTCTCATTTCTCATAGGATATAACCAGTAATCAGTAGGTAAAGTTTTCTCTGAAATCACCATCTTCCCTCTTTTCCAAACAGGCATGCACATGCACATACTTATACACAAACACACACACACACACACACACACACACAGGGAATCCCTTCCCATCACTCCTTCAGAATCACAGTGGCTTCTTATTGATAACAAACTGAATAAAATATTCTACTATGCACTTTTCCTTTGTCCCTACTACAGATCATTCCCTTCCTTCATCAAAGGTTACTTGATCTGTCTCTGACCCTTTCTCTCATGTCTTTTCCAGATGTCTACCTGTCAACAACTTATTTGAAGTGATTAATGAGTAATTGGAACTAAATGGGTTATCTCTCCCAGAAGAAGTTAATTTTTATAGAGGTCATCTGTAAATTCAGCATCTTTGTCTAAAGGTATTAATTTTTAGTTTGAAATGTTAGGCCCCATAGTAGACCATTAAGGAAGATATCTTGTCACTGGAGAGTACTTTCTTTTGTGCTCCCAAAGTCAAGCATTCCAGCAACTACTGATTTTATGGGGCTGAGTTCTTATTGGGCCTTTTTCTTCGACCCTCAGGACAGAGAAAGGATTGGCCTAAATCTTTATGGAATGTCTTCTGTGGATTTAATTTTATGTGAGGAGAATTGATCTCATCCCTAGATAAAAGATAACAATGATGAATTTTTTTCTCCTCCACAGCCTCGAAGGAATCAGTATTACATTGTTGGTAGCTTGAACATATGAATTAACACTGATGAGTAGGTTAAGAATTTGGAATTTCCTGTGAATTTTAGTATTCATATTTTTAAATAAAATCTCTCTAATAGAATTCAGAGATACAAAACTAAGTCTTTTCCCCCCTCTGCCTATGCTAAGGAAGCTCCAGGCTTTAAGTTACTGAAATTGGTATTTCTAGAATGTTGTTTTTCATTGTTTCTTCTTTGGCATTTATTTCAAATATCAAAGGTTAAAATCCCACAGAACTGAATCTTACCCTTACTTCTCAATAAAGCATGTGAATTACAGTCAACATTCTGTATTCTTGCATTCCATCATCAAGAAATCTCTACTGATTTAGATTTCAGCCAATATCATAATAGATATTTCCAATGATGACCCTGAAGAACAGCATAAATTTAGAATGACTTCTGAGTATTCACAGAAAGACTATAATCCATTATTTGTAATTTTTAATTTAAATATAGTTTACTCATTTCTCCATTCCTCAGAAGTGGCACAAAGCATATCATCTGATTAAATAGGGCACCTAATTCTTCAATCATACCATTTGTTTTAAAAAACACCACCATCAAAGTTTAGACCTTTGAATCAAAGTTATAGGCCCACTATAACTTTCTTAGATGCAGTGGTAGTTTTAAGCATTTACTCATGGGCAAGTGTGACTAACACATGGATGATATCCACTATGCCTCGTGATAAGTACTCATTTATATTTCTAAGGTAACTTGACATCAGAATACACAGAGGTTGACAAATGTGGCAAGGACTGTAATCATTTACAAACTACTTGTCACAGAAAAATGAACTGGGTGTGGACTGTCTTTTGGCAATATTGTCAATGTTTTATATGATATGTAGCTTGAACCTCCACCTGTGTTTCATTAAGAGAATATTATAAGCACTAATCAGCTACATTTAATTTTTAAGGCAATGTAAAGTTCATAATTTAAGGGAAAAATTCTAGAAACAATAGACATGGTCTCTATGCAACGTAATTAATGTTTGGGAAGCAGTCACTGGGGCACAGCAAAATGAGGTTGACAAGTCAGTAGTACTGACATTTCTATACAACATCACAACCAAACATTATTTTAAGAGCAACAAAAATTAAAAGTAACACATCAAATTATTGCTCTGCAGTGCCAGATTGGGGGAGGGAGGGAAATAATATTGTTAAAAGTTTGCAATCTCTGACAACCAGGATATAACTTAGAAAGAATAGTTCACAAGCTGACATACAAGAGAACATAAGGAGAGGTAGCCCCTATCATTTATTTCAAATAATAATGCTAATAATAGCTCTACTCAAAACCAGACATATCTTAAATAAAGAATTATTTCAGTTCTATCTTCTGTATTCCTTTTTCCTTGATCCTAAGACCTTTCTGTCAGTGAAAATGAAATATTAAGGTAGGTGATTTCTTTGGTAAGGGCTAGCCCAATGGTATCATATCATATATATTTGAACTCTTTTCACAAATCTTTCTGAGTATGATAGGGTGACCTTTCTCCTCTTACTAGAAAATAAAATAGAGTTGTTACTTCCATGTAATACTCAAAACTTCATGTTGAAGAAGAAGTTGAAAGTTCCCTTAACTCTTTCAAGCATGGAAGCTGCTGTTTTGGGGGTTACTTGATCATACAACACTCTCTTTGAGGTATCTTCTTATGAAATACTGGCCATCATTCCCTCTGAGTATAAGAGAATATAATGTCCAACAACATTAAGAAGTAATCATATTGTTGCAGCTGCTACTTCATACAGATAATTCAGTACTTAAAAATGATTTTCTATAGGGGCTGGAGTTGTGGCTCAGCAGTGGAGTGCTTGCCAAGCACGTGTGAGGCTCTGGGTTCGATCCTCAGCACCACATAAAAATAAATAAAATAAAGTTATTAAAAAATGACTTTTCTATAGAAATAAGAGTTTCCCCAATGGATGTATCTCAGACCTCAGAATTTTCAGAAGTAGGACTTCTTGAACTGCTAATATTACTTTTCATTCTTCACTGGAATTAAGTATACATTCCTGTCCCACCATTTCTTCACCACATCCTTCTCCTAGCCCTGAATTTCTTAAAAATCTATAATCTTGGGAGGCTTAAAGTTTTCCTATATTACCATATGCCTTAAAATGCTCTCAAGCATTTTTCTTTAGTATGCCAAATTACAGACCCCACAGTATCAATACTAATCACCACCCTCCAACATATGACAAAATCTAATAATATGTTCATGATGAAAAAGTCTCTGTGGTTAGGAAATTGAAACAAAATTGTGACTTTCCTCTTTTATGCTGGATTATAATCTCACTTCCATGAATCACTTTTAAATTAAATAATACCAAACACAGAGGAAAATTACATGTATTAAGATATTAATCTCAGCGTTGTTCAAGGAAATTGAAAAACTAGAAAAATCCATTGGGCCAAAGTATGGAAATAATTATATGCTATTATAGCCTCTTGATTGACTATTATGTCATCACTACAAGTGAAAGCAATGAAAAATATGTAAAAACTTGAAAACATGTTTATGATATAATGTTAAGTAAAGAAAAATAAATATACCCTATAGTTTACAACTAAGTCAAAACAAATCTGTGCATTAAAAGCACCAAATGGAAACACATAAGAAAGGACCAAATGAAAATACATTACAATTATAGCAGTTAATATGATGGAATGATGGATCATGTATATTGGTCCACATACTCTGTGTTATCTGTGTGTGTGTGTGTGTGTGTGTGTATGTGTGTGGTTATGTGTTTGTGTGTGTATCATTACAAACTCCTTTTGGTTTAAAAAGCAGTTTGGGATTGCCCAGTACACTTATCTAGTATTTTTTTAATATATATGTTTTATACCTTTATTTTATTAATTTATTTTTACGTGGTGCTAAGGATTGAATCCAGTACCTCACTCATGCTAGGCAAGCATTCTACTGAGCTACAGACCCAGCCTCACTTACTTAGTTTTTTTTTTTTTTTTATATATATATATTTATTTAGTTAGTTAGTTTTTGGCGGACACAACAGCTGAGGATCGAACCCGGGCCGCACGCATGCCAGGCGAGCGCGCTACCGCTTGAGCCACATCCCCAGCCCCCTTAGTTTTTATTTAAGATTTCATACTTCCTAATACTTTTATGTTTCACTCCCCATGACTTTAGAAAAGCACATCTGAACTTTGAACTGTAGATTATTAGTAAATCAAGCATTTTCATTAATACCAGATTCTTTGCTGCTGTTTGAACAATCTGAATTATTACATTTTTTAACTCTTAAAATAATGTTATATATATTTTAGTTTCTTTCTCTCTCTCTCTCTAAATACACACACACACACACACACACACACACACACACACACGGGATTGAACCCAAGGGTGCTTAACCACTGAGACCCATCCCCAACCCTTTTTGGGTTTTTGTTTGTTGAGACAGGGTCTTGCTAAATTGCTGAGGTTGGCCTTGAAACTGTAATCAATCATTCCTGCTTCAGACTTCTGGGTGGCTGGGATTACAGGCATGTGCCACAACACGAGGCCAATTTTATTTTTAATTGATATATAATTGTAAAAATTTATGGAGTACAATATCATGTTTTAGTATATATATATATATATATATATATATATATATATATATATATATATATACTAAACAATTAGCATATTCCTTTCCTTAAACATTTATCATTTCTTTGTAGTAAAACAATTAGCATATTCCTTTCCTTAAACATTTATCATTTCTTTGTAGTAAAACATTCAAAATTTTCTTTTAGCTACTTTGAAATATACATTATTATTAAGTATAGTCACTCTAGTATGCAACAAAATGCCAAAATGAACTACTGCATTTCATCCAAGTTAAAGGTGGTTGCTGTTCTTTACATCAAGTTTGACTGTTTTAAGATATTCGATTATTTCTTTTTGATTAAAAAACATATTCCCTGGGATAAAATTGTAGTAGTTTATACAGCAAAATCCCTTTCCTGGGCAATTTTGTTATTCTGAGAATGATAGGTAGGTATATTATAAAGGAAAGAGAAACAAGTATCTGGAGATTAGGAATCATTGGCCGGGAAAAATAAAACAAAGGACATTCATAATTATATATTGTTCAGAACTGATACTTTTTTTGAGAGAGAGAGAGAGAATTTTTTAATATTTATTTTTTAGTTTTCGGCATACACAACATCTTCGTTTGTATGTGGTACTGAGGATCGAACCCAGCGCCGCACACATGCCAGGTGAGCGTGCTACCGCTTGAGCCACATCCCCAGCCCAGAACTGATACATTTTTAACCACCACCAAATAAAGTATAAAAATATCAGAAATTAAGGTGGAAGCATCACTATAGATCCTGTAGACGTTTATGAACAACTTTATAAAAAATTCAACATCATACATTAAATTGACAAATTCCTTTAAAAATTTGACAAAACTAACATAAAAAGCAATATAAAGTCTAGTTACCCACATAGCTATTGAACATATTGATTCTGTGATTTTCAAATTAAACCCAAAATAGAATGTTTGACCTTCATGGTTTTACTGGTGAATTCTATCAAACATTTAGAAAACAAATGATACCAATCTTATACTATGTCAGAAAAGAGAGAAGGAATTATTTGCAACTCATTTCAACAGGTCAGTATAACCCAAATACTCAAATTTGACAAGGACACTACAACAAATATATATATATATATATATATATATATATATATATATATATATATATATATATATATATATTTTATTTATGATATAATGTTGAGTAAAGAAAAATATACCCTATAGCTTACAACTAAGTCAAAACAAATATAATATAACCAAATTATAAACACAGACACAATCAAGACAATATCATCAAATGTTATCAAGCAACATATGAAAAGGGTAATAAATCATAATCAAATAGGGTTTACCCTAGGGCTGCAAGGTTGGTACAATATTCAAAAAAAAGCTATCAATGTCACTCATACTATGGAGAGGATAAAAGAGAAAAATCACAATCACCTTGATAAGTACAGAGAAATACTTGACAAAATTTAATATCTGCTTAGGACAAAAAGAAACCTTTCAGCAAACTAGGAATAAAAGAGAACATTCTCAATCTGTAAAGGGCATCTGTTTAAAAATTGTTGTTAAAATCATACTTAATATTGAAAGACTGAAAAAAAAATTTCCTAAGATAAGGAACAGAGAAATAATGTCTGGTTTCCCTACTTCTATTCAATATTGTATTGAAAGTCCTAGATCACACAATAAGTTCAGCAAAGGAATAAAATGAAAACAGATTTTTAAAGAGAGTAGTAAAACTATTTATGAATGACATGGCTACCTATATAGAGAATCCTAAGGTGTTGAAAATTAGCTACTAAAATTAATAAGTGAAATTTGGAAGGTTGCAGGATTCATGGTCAATATTTGAAAATCAAATATATTTTTACATAGTAACAACAAACAACTAGAACATTAAAATTAAAATGCCAAATAATTATAATAGTAGCAAAAACTGCAAAATAATTTAAGAACAAAAACTTAACAAATATTTGTGAGAACTCTGTTAAAAATATAAAATACCATATACTATGTTCATTGATTGGAGGACTCAGCATTAAGATCTCAATGCTCTCCAAATTTCCATCTCAATCAATATTATGGAATGATGTCTTTTTTTTGTAGAAATAAAAAAAAAAACAATTTTGAAAGTTAGGTAGAAAAAACAAAGGACTAAGAACAGCCAAAACAATCTTGAAAAAGAACAATGTTGAAGGAATCATACTACCTGATCTTAAGACTTATTACAAAATGACAATAATCAAGAAAGTATGGTTTTGATGTAAGAATAGATAAATAGATCCATGGAACCAAATGGAAGCAGTTTCTAAAAGAAGTCTCCTGCAGGAAAAAGAAGTCAAGAACCCCAGATCTGGCTCAAGGTTATATGACGTTAGTAACCTTTTATTCCCATTTTTCCTTTCAGTTTCTGGAACAGTTTGTGTTCATCAAATATTTGTTGAATAAGTGACCATCTTAAGCATTCATACTATGTCAATAAACCACTTGGTTTCTCTTTCATTAATTCTTTGTGATAAATGACAATATCTTGTTACTTAAAAAATGACCTAAAAAATACATCATTTGTGTAAAAGGTAACTATGTGCATGTCTCAGAAAACTGAACTTACAAAAACATTTTAAAAATTCAGTAACACATTCCATATAGACATCTTAAAGAAATCATTGACCAAAATGGAATATACCATGGTGAGATAAACTAAGACCTACATTTAAGAGTATAAAAGGAGATATTTTTCCCCTCTTCTCCTGAGCAGTCCCATTATTTGCTCCCCTTGCCAACTTCAAGAGAAGAATTATATTCAGTGTGGCCCAATGTTAACACTGTAAAAAATATTTCATAAATATATGCTTTGGACACATTTTGTCTTGAAAACAACCTAAATTCTAATCCTAGTTAATTAATCTAATTTCACAGTACCATGCATCTTATTAGACTTAGCCATTTGTCTTTGCCCAAAAGAGCTTGAAGTTTTCCTCTAGAGAATCAACAATTCTAATATAAAACTAAGAAAATACAGGCGTAGATCATAATGTTGGCTTTTAAAAATTATATTCATCAAAGCTGGAACAATACTTAAGTAGCATCATTTCTAAGACCTGCGTATCACCATGTTCTTTCCCCATCCCCACAACTGCAGCTTGGCACAGAATCTGGATTTCTCACCCTCAAGATTCATTCTTTTGCCTTAAGGGATTATCTGTAGAATTCCTCCATTAAAATGCAAATAAGTTATGTAGGAGGGGTGACACATTAACATACAGTAATTATCTGCTGCTATCATCCTATCAGAATTAATTTATCAATTGTCCAGCAGAAATAAAGTCCAGAAGGTATTTAATGTAGAAAAGATACAATTTAATATGGGCAGGGCTAGAGAGATGAGTTCAGGTGTTCAAGCTTAGGTAGCACAATGTGGTTGGGGCCTTTGAGCATCAGGGGAAAAACACTGATTCATTCAACCAGCAAACCCCCTTGAGTGCCTATGACAGCCACTGTGCTAGTCACTTTGGCTACAGACAAGAATAAATTAATGTTTAACTTTACTTCTAGACATAGAGAAGAAGTAGGTGTTTGGATAGAGAGGGAATGGGGCACAGTATCCTGAACCTCAAATTTTCTCTCTATAAAATGGAGTAACTATTAGTGCTTCCATCACAGAATTGTTAAGGACTGAATGAGATAATGCATGTGAAATGCTCCACAGAGTTTCTGGCATAAAACAAGAGCTTAAAAAGTAACTACTTCTATCATTATTATCTATTATCACTGATGACTAAAAAAGAATTTCTTAAAGTGGGGAGGGGAGACATTGAAATAGGTACAAACCATGTAAGATGGCAAGACAACTTTCAAGAAAGAGACAGAATATTTAAGATATGATCATAGAAATAGTTACTATAACTTGAACATTTCCTACATGTTAGGTATCATGTGCCTAGAGTCTCACAAGTGACACTACTTACATATTGTTTCAGCTTTGATGAATATATTTTTTAAAAGCCAAGATTATGATCTACTTCTACATTTTGTTAGTTTCATTTGTTATCTCATTCAATTCTCACAATGATTCCTAAAAGAAAGGCATTTATTATCTCCATTTTATAAATAAGGAAGTCAAAGTTTGGAAGTGAAGTAATTATAGTCACACAGTAAGTGGAGGCGCTGTGATATAGTGCTGTAGGATGGATGGTTTCAGGAGGCAATAATGGAAACCCTACAATGTGGTTTCAGGCAGTGGGAATAATATAAACAAATACAAGGCAGTAGGAATGTGGTGATACTATTCACAGAATACTGAGTAGGTTTGTTTGCCTAAAGTGGAAGGACAATATAGTAAAGCAAGGCATGGTAAGGCTGGAAAGATAAAATGAAGCCATGGGATTTTGAGCGGTACTCTTTAACAGAGGAAGTATACCTTAATCTGGGAGAGCTGCCCTGGGGAGAAGGTTATTTAAAGGTAAGGTGGGAGAGAGGCAGAGATAGATTACACCCTTATTTAAGAACTTTGTATAGGATCAGCCTGAACAAACTGATACTTCCTACTCCTCCTGCATCTTCCCTGAAATACCCAGAATACATTTTACCTCAAACAACCATGCAAAAGCCATCTCTCTTATTTCCCAAAGAAATGGCCAGGAGAGGATTTTAGACCACTCACTGTGGGAGATGGGGTTGGGGAAAAATATATCAAACCAAAAGGACGTAAGCTCTGATCTCCTTGTGGATCTTCATATTTGTGAAGGTGTGAGTGGTGTGTTGTGTGTATGTGTACATGTGAGAGAAAGAAAGAGAGAAAGAGAGAGAGAACTGAAGTTCATTTAACAAAGTAGATTTTATAACTATGTTTCTATCAATTTTCAGTCAAATGATTGATGGAAATAAAAAGAATTTGTACCACTTATAATGATAGGAAACTTAGTTTCTTGACTTCCTATTCTAATATAAGCAGACAATGTCACTAAGACACTACATTTATGTCCAGTGACCCCATCCCCAAATCCGAGATCAATCTAACACAAGTTAGGCAAGTAGAAAAATAAAAAAGCTCTAAGTGACTCAACGCTCTGATGTCAAATAAGCTTTGTTGCTGGAGCTGCTCTAAGTCTGTGAACTTCTATATTTCAGCATTGTTTCTTTGAAATTAAGCTCCATTCTTTTTTTTTTTTAAATTATTTTGTAGATGGATACACCACCTTTATTTTATTTATTCATTTTTATGTGGTGCTGAGAATTGAACCCAGGGCCTCATATATGCTAGGCAACTGCTCTACCACTGAGCCACAACTCCAGTCAAAACTCCATTCTTGAGGCAAGGAAGATGGCGGCGAGGGGAGTGCATTGCCCCCGTGTGCTGCTTCACTGTGTGGGAGTATGACAAGTCAGGACGGCTAAAGGATATCTTCTTAGGAATTTCCAGCAATAGTGGGGTGCTCCGGAACCTGGAGGAAGGATTTCCATCGCACGAGGATCGGCTACGGGGACTCAAACGCGAGAGGTTTGTCGCACGGAGGGTAACACTGCTTATTCAGCAAATCGCCCCGCGGCTAGAGTCTGCAGCGCGCGCTGGGAAACGAGGAGATAGTGACGCAGGGATACAGCGCTGCAGTTTCTGTCAGCCATGCAAGCACCGTACTCAGGGCTGAATTCTGGGTTCGAGACGGGGGAAGGAAGCAGTCCATCTCGGTTCTCCACACCGGTCAGACCACAGAGGAGGCCAGCAGCCACCATGTTGGAAAGCTGACGTCACCATACCTGTTTTCTACTGACCGCAGCTCATTCAGCCATAGAACAGGTAATTTCAGGCTGCAATTCGCCTGCGGCTTGCAGACAGATTGCTAGGGTTCAGTGCCTGGGTGCTTCTTAGAACCTGATCTTATCGGAGCGAACACCGAGCGCGGGGCGGCCGAGTTCCGGCTCCCGGAACCGTCCCGGAACCACCCTGGCCCAGGGCCGCAGAGCCTGCGGAGGCTGCTTCTTGGACCCTGCTCCTATCAGAGCATACACCAAGCACTAAGCGGCCGAATTCTGGCTCCCGGAACTGAGCCCGCGGGGACTGCTTCTTGGAGCCTACACTTATAGGAGCTTACACCGAGCACGGAGCGGCCGAGTTCCGGCTCCCGGAACTTCCCTGGCCCGGGGCTAGGAGCCCGCGGAAACTGCTTCTCGGTCCGGGTCCTGCTGAGGGCCGGTCAGGACTCACCCGTTGCTTTGGTTGCCCGGCAAGGGGAACGAAATGCTGCCATTCGCATAGGATACCAACATGGCAGAGATCTGATGTCATCAGAAAGCGGTGGAGGAGAGAACTTCATCAATACCAGCGGTGACAGAAACAGTTGGTCTCCTGGTAGGGGGGGTGAGGCACAGACACCCGAGTCTCCTCAATTTGTCGTCGAGCCAGAGGGGAGGAGCCGGGCCGCCGCCAGCGCCCGGAGCAGGCCCAGCGGCTCGCCAGCGTGGTGACCTTGTGACCACAATTGGAGAGGGGGCGGAGCGGAGCCGCCACCCGCACCTGCAAGGTGGGCAGACCCGCGACCCAGTGGTACATGGGCGTGGTAGGAGGGGCAGGGCAGAGCCGCCGTTCGCGCTTGCAAGGTAAACAGACCTGTGACAGCCTGGCGGGTCAGGCCCAGTGGCCTGCCAGTGTGGTACACACGTCACCCCAACTGGAGTAGGGGCAGAGCAGATCCTTCTCCCACGCCCGGATCAGGCCCTGCCGGTGTGGTGGTCACGTGACCCCAACTGGAGTGGGGGCGGAGCGGAACCGCCACCCGTGTCCGCAGGGCGAGCAGACCAGTGATCAACCTGCAGATCAGGCCCAGGGGTCCGCAGGCGTGGTAGGAGGGGCAGGGCAGATCCGCCGCCCGCGCCTCCAAGGTAGGCAGACCTGCAACAGACCGGCGGATCACGCCCAGGAGCCTGCCGGCGTGGTACACACACCACCCTAATTGGAGTAGGGGCAGAGCAGAGTCGCCGCCCGTGCCAGGAACAGGCCCAGCGTCCTGCAGGCGGGGTAGTCACGACACCCCAATTGGAGTAGGGGCAGAGCAGAGCCACCACCCGTGCCCGAAAGGTGGGCAGATCTGCGACCGACCAGTGGGACAGGCCCAGTGGCCTGCCGGTACGACAGACACGTCACCCCATTTGGAGTAGGGGCAGAGTAGAGCCGCCGCCCGCGCCTGCAGGGTAGGCAAGCCTGCAACCGACCGGCAGATCAGGCCCGGTGGCCTGCCGGCGTGGTACACTCGTCACCCCAATTGGAGTAGGGGCAGAACAGAGCCGCCGCCAGCACCCAGAACAGGCCCAGTGACCTGCCGGCGTGGTAGCCACGACACCCCAATTGGAATAAGGAGAGAGCAGAGCCGCCGCCCGGACTGCAGGAAAGATACGCAAGCAGTATGAAAAGACAAGGAAAGAAAGGACCACAAGCAATGCAGGTCAACGCAACTTTAGAAGAGGTAACAGCTGCAGCAGATGGAATGTCAGATAACGAATTCAGGATATACATGCTTCAGATGATCTGGAGTATCAAGGAAGACATTAAACAGCAAAATCAGACAATGAAAGATCACTTCGACAATGAATTACGCAAACAAATCCAGGAAGCAAAGGATCAACTATACAGGGAGATAGAGGTTATAAAAAACAAACAAACAGAAATCCTAGAAATGCAGGAAGCAATAAACCAACTTAAAAACTCAATGGAGAATACTACCAGCAGAGTAGAACACTTAGAAGATAGAACATCAGACAATGAAGACAAAGTATTTCAACTTGAAAAGAACAT
The DNA here is from genome assembly GCF_047511675.1 of Marmota flaviventris. Lineage (NCBI taxonomy): Eukaryota > Metazoa > Chordata > Mammalia > Rodentia > Sciuridae > Marmota > Marmota flaviventris. The sequence continues at coordinate 107,803,864 of NC_092518.1, forward strand.
AGACAGCTCAGCAAGACTGTTAAGAAACCATGAGCAGAACATCCAAGAAATATGGGATAACATTAAGAGACCAAACTTAAGAGTCATTGGGATACAGGAAGGTACAGAGCTCCAAACCAAAGGAATGAGCAGTCTATTCAAAGAAATAATACGAGAAAACTTCCCAGACTTGAAGAATGAGACAGAATCCCAAATCCTAGAAGCCTACAGGGCGCCGAATGTGCAAAATCATAAGAGATCCACACCTAGACACATTATAATGAAGATGCCCAACATACAGAATAAGGAGAGAATTTTAAAAGCTACAAGAGAAAGGAAGCAGATTACATTTAGGGGTAAGCCAATCAGGATAACAGCTGATCTTTCAACACAGACTCTGAAAGCTAGAAGATCCTGGAATAACATATTTCAAACACTGAAAGAAAATGGGTTCCAACCAAGAATTGTGTATCCAGCGAAATTAAGCTTCAGGATGGAAGATGAAATTAAAACCTTCCACGATAAACAAAAGTTTAAAGAATTTGCAGCTAGAAAACCATCTCTTCAAAACATCCTCGCCAAAGCATTACAGGAAGAGGAAATGGAAAATAACAATGAAAACCAACAGTGGGAGTTAGGACAGTAAAGGGGGGGGAATAATCAAAGAGGAAAACAAACCATGTTTAGTAACAGAAATAAACAAATATGGCTGGAAGAACAACCCATATCTCAATAATAACCCTAAATGTTAATGGCTTAAACTCACCAATTAAAAGACACAGGCTAGTAGAATGGATCACAAAACAAGACCCAACAATATGCTGCCTACAGGAGACGCATTTGATAGGAAAAGACATACATAGGCTGAAGGTGAAAGGTTGGGAAAAATCATATCACTCATATGGACTTCGGAAACAAGCAGGAGTGTCCATACTCATATCAAATAAAATAGATTTCAAGCCAAAGTTAATCAAAAGGGATAAAGAGGGACACTACATGCTGCTTAAGGGAACCATACACCAACAAGACATAACAATCATAAATATTTATGCCCCAAACAATGGTGCAGCTATGTTCGTCAAACAAACTCTTCTCAAGTTCAAGAGTCTAATAGACCACCATACCATAATCATGGGAGACTTCAACACACCTCTCTCGCCACTGGACACATCTTCCAAACAAAAGTTGAATAAGGAAACTATAGAACTCAATAACACTATTAATAACCTAGACCTAATTGACATATATAGAGTATACCACCCAACATCAAGCAGTTACACTTTTTTCTCAGCAGCACATGGATCCTTCTCAAAAATAGATCATATAATATGTCACAGGGCAACTCTTAGACAATATAAAGGAGTAGAGATAATACCATGCATCTTATCTGATCATAATGGAATGAAACTGAAAATCAACGATAAAAGAAGGAAGGAAAAAGCATACATCACTTGGAAAATGAACAATAGGTTACTGAATGATCAATGGGTTATAGAAGACATCAAGGAGGAAATTAAAAAATTCTTAGAGATAAATGAAAACACAGACACAACATATCGGAATCTATGGGACACATTGAAAGCAGTTCTAAGAGGAAAATTCATTGCTTGGAGTTCATTCCTTAAAAAAAGAAAAAACCAACAAATAAATGATCTCATACTTCATCTCAAAATCCTTGAAAAAGAAGAGCAAAACAGCAGCAAAAGAAGTAGAAGGCAAGAAATAATTAAAATCAGAGCTGAAATTAATGAAATCGAAACAAAAGAAACAATTGAAAAAATTGACAAAACTAAAAGTTGGTTCTTTGAAAAAATAAACAAAATAGACAGACCCTTAGCGATGCTAGCGAAGAGAAGAAGAGAGAGAACTCAAATTACTAGCATACGGGATGAAAAAGGCAATATCACAACAGACACTTCAGAAATACAGAAGATAATCAAAAACTATTTTGAAGCCTTATACGCCAATAAATTAGAAGATAGTGAAGGCATAGATAAATTTCTTAAGTCATATGATCTGCCCAGATTGAGTCAGGAGGATATAGAAAACCTAAACAGACCAATATCAATTGAGGAAATAGAAGAAACCATAAAAAGACTACCAACTAAGAAAAGCCCAGGACCGGATGGGTATACAGCAGAATTTTACAAAACCTTTAAAGAAGAACTAATACCAATACTTTTTAAGCTACTTCAGGAAATTGAAAAGGAGGGAGAACTTCCAAATTCATTCTATGAGGCCAACATCACCCTGATACCTAAACCAGACAAAGACACTTCAAAGAAAGAAAACTACAGACCAATATCTCTAATGAACCTAGATGCAAAAATCCTCAATAAAATTCTGGCGAATCGGATACAAAAACATATCAAAAAAATTGTACACCATGATCAAGTAGGATTCATCCCTGGGATGCAAGGCTGGTTCAATATACGGAAATCAATAAATGTTATTCACCACATCAATAGACTTAAAAATAAGAACCATATGATCATCTCGATAGATGTGGAAAAAGCATTCGACAAAGTACAGCATCCCTTTATGTTCAAAGCTCTAGAAAAACTAGGGATAACAGGAACATACCTCAATATTGTAAAAGCAATCTACGCTAAGCCTCAAGCTAGCATCATTCTGAATGGAGAAAAACTGAAGGCATTCCCTCTAAAATCTGGAACAAGACAGGGATGCCCTCTCTCTCCACTTCTGTTCAACATAGTTCTCGAAACACTGGCCAGAGCAATTAGACAGACGAAAGAAATTAAAGGCATAAAAATAGGAAAAGAGGAACTTAAATTATCACTATTTGCAGATGATATGATTCTATACCTAGCAGACCCAAAAGGCTCTACAAAGAAACTATTAGAGCTAATAAATGAATTCAGCAAAGTGGCAGGATATAAAATCAACACGCATAAATCAAAGGCATTCCTGTATATCAGCGACAAATCCTCTGAAATGGAAATGAGGACAACCACTCCATTCAAAATATCTTCAAAAAAAATAAAATACTTGGGAATCAACCTAACAAAAGAGGTAAAAGACTTATACAATGAAAACTACAGAACCCTAAAGAGAGAAATAGAAGAAGATCTTAGAAGATGGAAAAATATACCCTGTTCATGGATAGGCAGAACTAACATCATCAAAATGGCGATATTACCAAAAGTTCTCTATAGGTTTAATGCAATGCCAATCAAAATCCCAACGGCATTTCTTGTAGAAATAGAGAGAGCAATCATGAAATTCATATGGAAAAATAAAAGACCCAGAATAGCAAAAACAATGCTAAGCAGGAAGTATGAATCAGGCGGTATAGCGATACCAGACTTCAAACTATACTACAGGGCAATAGTAACAAAAACAGCATGGTACTGGTACCAAAACAGGCGGGTGGACCAATGGTACAGAATAGAGGACACAGAAACCAATCCACAAAACTACAACTATCTTATATTTGATAAAGGGGCTAAAAGCATGCAATGGAGGAAGGATAGCATCTTCAACAAATGGTGCTGGGAAAACTGGAAATCCATATGCAACAAAATGAAACTGAATCCCTTTCTCTTGCCATGCACAAAAGTGAATTCAAAATGGATCAAGGAGCTTGATGTCAAATCAGAGACGCGCCGTCTGATAGAAGAAAAAGTTGGCTACGATCTACATACTGTGGGGTCGGGCTCCAAATTCCTCAATAGGACACCCATAGCACAAAAGTTAATAACTAGAATCAACAAATGGGACTTACTCAAACTAAAAAGTTTTTTCTCATCAAAAGAAACAATAAGAGAGGTAAATAGGGAGCCTACACCCTGGGAACAAATCTTTACTCCTCACACTTCAGATAGAGCCCTAATATTCAGAGTATACAAAGAACTCAAAAAATTAGACAATAAGAGAACAAACAACCCAATCAACAAATGGGCCAAGGACCTGAACAGACACTTCTCAGAGGAGGACATACAGTCAATCAACAAGTACATGAAAAAATGCTCACCATCTCTAGCTGTCAGAGAAATGCAAATCAAAACCACCCTAAGATACCATCTCACTCCAGTAAGATTGGCAGCCATTATGAAGTCAAACAACAACAAGTGCTGGCGAGGATGTGGGGAAAAGGGTACACTTGTACATTGCTGGTGGGACTGCAGATTGGTGCAGCCAATTTGGAAAGCAGAATGGAGATTTCTTGGAAAGCTGGGAATGGAGCCACCATTTGACCCAGCTATTCCCCTTCTTGGTCTATTCCCTAAAGACCTAAAAAGAGCATGCTACAGGGACGCTGCTACATCGATGTTCATAGCAGCACAGTTCACAATAGCAAGACTGTGGAACCAACCTAGATGTCCTTCAATAGACGAATGGATAAAAAATAATGTGGCATTTATACACAATGGAGTATTACTCTGCATTAAAAAATGACAAAATCATAGAATTTACAGGGAAATGGATGGCATTAGAGCAGATTATGCTAAGTGAAGCTAGCCAATCCCTAAAAAACAAATGCCAAATGTCTTCTTTGATATAAGGAGAGTAACTGAGATCAGAGTAGGGACGAAGAGCAGGAGAAGAAGATTAACATTTAACAGGGATGAGAGGTGGGAGGGAAAGGGAGAGAGAAGGGAAATTGCATGGAAATGGAAGGAGACCCTCAGGGTTATACAGTGGAGGGGGTAGAGAGAGAGGAGGGGAGGGGAGGGGAGAGGTGGGGAGGGGGGAGGGTGGAGGATGGGAAAGGCAGCGGAGCACAACAGACACTAGTATGGCAATATGTAAATCAATGGATGGGTAACTGATGTGATTCTGCAATCTGTGTATGGGGTGAAGGTGGGAGTTCATAACCCACTTGAATCAAAGTGTGGAATATGATATGTCAAGAAATTTGTAATGTTTTGAACAACCCACAATAAAAAATTTAAAAAAAAATAAATAAAAAAAAGAAACTAATGCTTGAGGAGAACAGTAGAAGAATCAGGAATCTAGGAAAATAATTATGTTATAATCGCAATATTTACCCACCTCGCCTCCTTCCTGAATTTCAGAAGATATGTTGCCTTCAGTGCATGAAAATGTTTCTAGGGTTATAGTTCTAGGAAATCATAGAGTGGATTCTTTTCACTTAATGTAAAGTAGTCAGCAAAGTAACATGCCTAAAACTGAATATACTAACTATTAAGTTAAAATTATATACACTAACTATCAAGTTAAAATTATATACTGTCAACCTTCAAAAATGTTTGAGTTTTAAATATTTATAATTTTAATGTGCTCATTGTTATCATATAGAATTATAAATTAGTATATCTAAAGTATATTTTATCTCTCTTTGTTAAAATTCCTTTTTATTTTGTTTTGAGGATGTTTTATATAAGCACAAGTGCAAACATGTTTTTCTATTCAAATCAATCTTGAGAATTTTTGCCTTATACTAGTGAATCATATTTATTATGTGTGTAAATATTGCTTTTAATCTTGACTAATGTTTGTATTAGTTACATTTTCAAATCTTTTTATTGTTTTTGCATGTTTTGTTTATCTGTAACATAGTCCTTTCATAAAATTAAAATAATCTAGTTTTCTATGAAAAAAAAAAAACCTCCATTCTTTTTTTTAAAAAAGACATTTTTACTTGTTATTGATGAATCTTTATTTATTTATTTGCTTATATGTGGCACTGAGAATCAAACCCAGTGCCTCACACATGCTAGGCAAGCACTCTACCACTGAGCCATAACCCCAGCCCCCAAGTTCCATTTTTTTTTTAGTTGTAGTTGGACACAATACCTTTATTTCACTTATTTATTTTTATGTGGTGCTGAGGATCGAACCTAGAGTCTCACACGTGCAAGGTGAGTGCTCTACCGCTGAGCCCCAGCCCCAGCCCCCAATCTCCATTATTAATCCCAGTTCCAAGAACCAAGTCTTGCCTCAACACCTTGTAACTCCCTCACCTAAAAGTACAGCTTCCCAAAATTCAAGGGTAATTCCTTCATACCAGTTCCTCTAAGGAATAGAAATCTAACTCCAAATCTCCAGTCCCATCATCTCCTGATAGAGCCAATATGAGGTTCACTGACTACCAGAATATCTAAGTATCTGCTACTGGCCTTCCTTTATACAAGTGCAACTTGCTTATTAGGTTTTTAATTTATTGCTGGGCTTCCCTAAGTATAATTATGCATATATCTAGACTTCCTTTTATTCTGCACTGCCAAAATCTTCCTTTATTTTGCAGTGCTCTGCTTACCCCTTCCCTGTGTTCCTGGTTCCCAGATTTTGGCCACTCTTAATTTAGTCTCCTCTAGTGGTGGCCATGTTCCAGGCATAATGCGCAGGGATAGTGGCTTTGATTCAATGCTACAACTAAAATTTTTGCTCATAACTCGTGTTAACTAAAACTTGACAAGCTCTTTTTCTCTCCTCCACTCATCCTAGGTTATAATGTTTGATAAATATTAAATAACAATAATATAGCATAGGCGAGAAGGTATCTCATTAAATAAATCATAGAAATGTCAACCTACCTGTCGCTCTTTGAAAGAATTTTATGAAAAATTTCTTTGGCTTTAGGCTTAGCTTTCTTATATTCATTCATAACAAGCTGTAAGAATGGAAATGAACTAGTATTTCATAAGGATGAATTATGGGTATGGTTGGGTTAAAATTTTTACTTTTTCCTGAGATAGTCAATTATTCACCCAGTTGCCATAATCCATATACTTAGAAGCCTTATTTTGCATAACTGCTACATAAGTCATGGTATGATTAACCCTTGATCATCCTTGCTAATGTTAAAGAGTAGAAAATCATTTTATCTAAAATTTAAATATATTGAGTTTTGGGAGTACATTATATGATGCTTCTACCCCACCCCACCCCCCCACACACAACACTTATTGGCAGTGGCCACAGACAAAGTGTGCACAGTTGACAGTGAGAAGAAGCTATCTCTGAAAAATATTGGATGGCAAGGACAAAGGAAAATGGGAATTAAACACAGATTTGCCAAAAAATTTAGAATAAGTATCATTTCAATAAAAAGTTCATAAGTTTAACAAATGTCCAAAACACTGGAATTAATAAAGCAGGTAAGTGTTTATTAGATAAGTGTATGTACCCAAATGTGCACATACAAATATATATATATATATATATATATATATATATATAGAGAGAGAGAGAGAGAGAGAGAGAGAGAGAGTCTCCACTGCAAAGCTATCTCACTATTTATACCTGATGCCCCATGACAGTGGCAGCAACAACATCCATGACTGGAACAGAAGCAACATCAGTAATAACAGTAATTTCTACTGAAAGAGTAAGTGCTCAGTTTTGTTCTCTTTTCAGGATGATAATTCTGATCTGCTTTATTTCGTTTTTGCATTGGTGGAAAAGCCATACTCTCCTGATTGTCACCCCTTAGATTGGTGACAGGGTTGTGTCTTCAGACATTAGTTAATCATCACTTCCTCAGAGAATCCTGTTCTGACATTCCTGACTTGATCAAATTATCCTATTATATGCTTTTATATGGCATTATATATTTCCTTCCATGTCCTTATCATAGGAACAATGTTACAGCTTATATGTGTAACTGTTTTAATAATGTTTATCTTCACCACTGTACAGGAAGTTATATCAGGGTAGGGATTCTATATATTTAATTTGACTATATCCCCAATACTCAGCCCAGTGTTTTATCCTTAATTCAATAAATAGTAACCAAATAAATTAATACATGAATATCCAGAAGTTTACATAGCTAGAATTCAAGTTTTCTGAGTCCTAGGGCAGAACTCTTCATGGTAAAATACTGCTTCTATTTAGGTCAACAATACAGGTTTGGGACATTTAGCTCCTTCTATTTCTTGGCTACAAACTAACTTCCTAACTTCTGCCAGCAGCTACACAAATGCATTACATTTTTCACCAAAATGAGTGTATGAATGCATCAGCAACTCAGTCCCACCATGAGAACAATAAATCATATGCTTTAAAGAAGGCAAGTACAGAGTGTTGTTATCATCATTTAAGTAGTATATATGTGAATTCTCAAGGAAAGTATTTTTGAGAATTAACCAAAAAAGAAAAAACATGTAGTGCTGTCACAAGCATATTTAAGTTCCTTTTGAAAAAAAAAAAAAATCGTAACACTTTCAATATGCTTACCTGGGTTTCTGAATTTCATTTTTTGTTAAAATACTTAATGTTTTTATAGAAACTTTGCATATATACTTTCTCATTACTTATTTGGATGGAAAAAGCAAATAGAAGACTGTTCTTCCTTGAAAAAATAAGCTGAAATATGTGCATTTTATGCCTCTAAAGCTAAGTAAAATAATAAAGAAAAATTATGAAATGCTTTTCTGGAAAAGCTACTTATATAAGGTTTTATTTTAAATGAATAAGTGGGCTTTTAATAATGAAATCTGAGAATTGTGTATATTCCATAGAAAATCAAATTATAATCCTAAAGTACTATAATCATCTAATAGGTACTTGATATTTCAAATTCTTTAATCCTTCTCTATATTAACTTTCTGACCTAGCTTTTTGCAAACACTCTTAAGTTCTAAAAATATTTTCATGACACAAAACCATAATTTCTTGAGGTTATTCTATGTTAGCAACCATCTTACAGATGTAGTTGAGTTCTGAGTAGTTCATAGTAAAACATATGTCTAATATAGCAGTGCTAAAAATAGGTACTCCAGTTGAAAGTCCAATTTTATTTTCTGGATTTGAAACCTGACAGCCACTTACCAACAGATTCCATGTTAAATCAGGAGGGGATTTACTGATTCCATTATAGCTAAAAGGCAAGTAACCCCCCCCCCAAAGCACACTTTTATTCTCCTAGAATAATATAATTGCCATTTCAAATGAAATTCAAACCCATATTTTATTATGTAATTCCCACATCCTCAGAAACCCCCATAATAGGTAAGATATTTATATTCTTTAAATAAATAATATCTTTTTTTTTACTTTTTTGGTGCATTATAATTATACATGAGACTGTGATTCATTATCCCTTATTTGTATATGTATATAACGTAATTTGATCAATCTCATTCCCCTTTTCTCCATCTCCTGCCTCTTGCTGATCTTTTTGTTCTACTCTAATGATCAAATAAACAATTTCAAAGGTGCAGTAGGCCAATCAATCTCTTGATCATAGATTAGTATGTGTTGTTCAGAAGCTTAGCCCCTGTACCAGAAATTGTAGAGGGTATATAAGTCTATAACAAAATGCAGTCCATGCCCACTTTGTCATCATAATCTTGTTGAGAAGATCTACCCATGTGAAACATTTATCAACTAACAACAGTATCTAGTACCTAACCTCAAAGAAATTAATAAAAAGAGAGAGACAGTGTAAAGAGTCTATACCCAAGAAAGACTTTCAAAGGCATAGGATTTCAGTAGTCTTTCAAGGATGGGTGGAGACATCTGACTAATCAAAGCACAATAGGTAAGGTCAGGGAGAAGGACAGATATAACTGATTTATTAAGCAACTACCATATGCAGGGAATATACAAGGTATTTTTTGAAACAATAAGACAAATCAGGGAAAGATTATGGGAGCCATTGAATGCTAGATTAAGGAGTTTGAATTTGAGCCAATAGCAATTACAACTATATTCCAGAACTCCTCCAAAGCACAGATTTAGCTGAGAGCACCATTTTTCTATGACCCTGAGATACTGTTAATTCCAACTCTTCAAGGTACATGAGCTGAATAATTGTGCAGAATACAGTAAGTATAATTAATTAAAGGAAGAGGGCCTTTTAATTTCATGTTGGGACAACTGTATGCTCAACCATAAAAATGAAATCCAAATGGCAGCAAATAAATTGAATCTCAGGAGAGTCCAACCTATATTGTATACTGGTCCTCCTTAATCTCACTTTAAAACCAAAAATCAATTATCAACAAACATAAATATACATAGTGATTTGGTTGTTTCATTACTTTGTGTAATGAAAAATCTCAAAACTGAATATTATTCTGTAGAGATGAAATGTCTCAGTTGAATGTGCTTTAACATTATTAGTACACTCTGGTCACGAACACGGCCGTTAATTTAGGTCAAGTGAATGACAAGAACATGGACAGTGTGCTCAGTCAAATGCCCAAGTCTCTCATCTGCTGGTACATTTTGTGTGGGTGTGAGGCAGAAGCTCCAGATACCAACAGGAGACACAGAGGAGACCTGAAAGTAAACTGGCCTGTAGTATTCTTCTTTAGATATAATTGTTCCCTTGTACCATTTTCAACATGGATAGTAAGGTTGTTCAAGTAGAACAACGTCTGACCATTTTTTAAACCAATGGAAAGCTTCCATCTCCTAAACTACTGTTTTCATCTATGTACAAGGTCAAGGCAGTGATCTCTGAGTTTGTTTATTAAGAGCAACATTTGTCTATGTTCATTTTAGAAGAGGTAAGTTTTCCAATTGCTTCACATATGATTTTGCATTATGTCTACTCACCCTGTTGTTTTGAAATATAGTTTCATTTTAGAAAAAAATGGGATTTCCAAGGATTTCACCTGACTTTCAGATTGCTGCTAGTTTTTTTATATAGCTCATTACAGTATCATTATTACTTATTAATGCAGTATATACATGATACTTGATACCATAAAGAAGTTTAGTCCCTAACTTCAAGGAGCATAATAGGATATCAGCCTTGAAACTGGCTTTAAGGGGTTTGTAGTTATAACTGAATTGAATAGGAAGCCATTAACAGGGTTTCAGAAAAAAGAGTAAGCTTAGAAACAGATAAAGATGATTTCAGAAGGAGTGTTCTGTGTGGTCATCAAAATATAACATCTGGGTCCAAAACATGAAATTTAATGACAAGATGAGAAAAGATAATGGACATGAACAGATATTTCCAAAGAACCAATGATAGCATTAACAACAATAGCATTTACTGGGAGAGTACTTACTGCCAAGCAGTATAACTACTTTCCATGTATTCTCATTTAGCCTGCATAGTATCTCATGAGATAAGCTTTATTATTTGATTATGGAGAAAATGAAGCACAGAGAAAACTTCAGTAACTTTTCTGAGGTTATATGCCTATTTGAGGCATGAAGTTACCTTCTGATTGAAGCAACAAGACTTGGATATATACTTTAATTTATGCCTCTTGTCATAAATTAATCATGGGTTTATTTTAACAATACAAAAAATATTAAGAAGGGATTGTCTTCTTTAAAGTAGTCACCTTAGGGAACCATATGCTTACTACATTGCTGCAGACATTTCTGGAATTCTTCTTTAGTATTTGTGTCCTAAACCTGAAAAATATATTTATACGATTCACTAGCAGAAACTCTTCTTTGAGATTGGATTCAAATTGTGTACATGCCTCAAAAACAAGTCAAAATCAAGTTGGCCAATGAAGTGAATCATTAAGCTAAATAATTTCATTTGGGTCTAAGAAACATGATGTGACATGAAGAAATGAGAGAAGATTCTTCTGAAAGGATCCCCTGAAAATGCTGGCAAGTTACAACTCTTCCAAATAGGTAATAACTTCTCTAGAAGAACATTTCTTAACTATCAATTCTGGTTCTAGTAGTGTTCGTATTAAAATCTTAATGTTATTTATATTAAAATTAACAGGTTATACATTTTAATTCACATTTTATGTAAAATTGTTAGAGAATAATACTCCTACATGAGATAGTCAAGCACAGATATACTCTGTGTACTCTAGGTATTCAAATATGTGGAGATCAACAAAGATTACGTTAGTTATCATGTGCTTCATGCAAGAAAATGGAAATGAACTGGGTTTGAAGAACAAGTTAAATTTCCATACCTACTAAGTACAGAAGAGGAATACGATTTGATTAGCTAATAAAAGTAGACTTGAAAAATGGTTCTACTCCAAGTGAAATAAAAGCCAGTTTTAGGACTCTTATATTTTCATTGGTGCATTATAATTATACATACTAGTGGGATTCATTATGCCATATTTGTACATGCACTTAACATAATTTGCTCAATCTCATTCCCCAATACCTTTCTTTGCCCTCCACTCCTCTTTTCCTTATCCCCTTGCTCTACTTCTTTCTTTCTATTTTTATTACTGTTTGTTATTGGCAATATTATTGTTATTATTATTTTTAATTAGTACATTATAATTATATATAAAAGCAAGATTCATTATTGTATATTTGCACATGGACATAATATAATTGAGTACATTTCATGCCCCAGTACTACCCTCTCTTACACTTTCCCTCTAGATCCTCTTCCTCTACTCATCCCCAGCCCTTTTTATTTTTTATTTTTTTATTTTGTGACAGGGTCTCACTAAGTTGCTTAGGGCCTCACTAACTTGCTGAGGCTGGATTTGAACTTGTAATTCTCCTGCCTCAGCCTCCCAAGCTTCTGGGATTATAGGTATGTGCCACCACACCTGGCAAAACCAATTTTTAAAACAAGCATCAATCAAAGCAGATGTCAATATGGGAAAGCAGTAAGAGAGAAGCATAGATACAATGGTGGGTCCGGATTACAGGGGGAGATGTTGCTGAATGAATACTAGCTGAGGAGTTTGAACATGATCTTAAGTTAGCCTATTATCCCTTCACCAGTGATTTTGTAAGTCTCAAGGATCTGTCAAGGCCCACTAATAAATGTCTTGCTCTACAAAGGCAATTTAAGAAAAGAAAAGTAACATGGATACTTCAAATTCTCTCTCCCTTGAGTAAAGGCACTCCCATTGACCTTGCTTTAAAGACAGGGCCGAGCTGGCAAGAACTGAAAAGGACCATCAGCAGTGTATAGATAAGCTTTTAGAAATGCCTTATTTTCTTTCAAATGGATGAACAGATTTTCTGGTAGAGCTCAGTAAATGCTGAAAAGTCTTTTGATCAAGTATGAACTTTCTGGTTATTATAGAATTATTTTCTATATAAAATACTTCTCTACAAAAATCCTTTCTGTTTCCTTAATTAAATTAAATACTTGTTTGCAATAGTCTATTGCAAATTTGTAAAATGCAGGATAATAATGAACCCCATTTTTGCAGTGTATTGTAAATCATATTAGTAACTTCTGGTGCTCTCCAGGTTTAATAGGTGATAGTTTATTATTCATGTTCACCATAAACTAAGTCATTAAAATTACAAATTTACAAGTAAGCTACAAAAATTATGCTTGTCTTCAAGATTATGGCTTTAATAATTGAAAATACTATCTGACCTAGAGCAAGGAATATGTTGAAATTCAAAGTTCACCAGAAACTTATGGCTAAGAATAATAGAAATCCCTGAACACTGGGGCCATCTTTTTGTTTATGTCAAGATGAAAAACTAATCAATGAACAAAGGAAGGTTAGGTTGTTTGGGGAGATTTATATTCTCAAAATTCCTTTAAAAGCATCATATTTCCAAAATGCACATGTTACAAATATGAGAGGAGACACCTTAATGTACATCGAGTTACATTCTGGCATGAACAGAAGATGCCTGCCTTAACAGCAAAATCGTCTCTTTTTTTGACTGAGTGCTAAACTGCATGGAAAATTCTAAACCTTGTGTGAATCTAGTTTTTCACATAAAATGAGAGATGATCATGCATATGTTAGATTTGTTGCAACCAAATGGCTTTTTGCTGGCCAGCAAGCCCAGCCATTTGAGAGATATCTTCCAAAATAAAACCCTTACCAAATTCATCTTGTACTGATTTCTCCATAAAGCTGAGGTTCCTTTCTGTCATTTTTGAGGCCTCCAGAGGCTTCCAATCCCAACCAGAGACTGACTCCTCCAGAATTCAATTTACTGTAGTTGAAGGAGCTTTCTTTTTTTCTCCCCAATTGTTTCATTTCAAATTAGTATCCTGATTAAATTCCAGAGGGGAGTTTGCTCATAACAAGCCTGCCAAGATTTTACCCTAAATAGTAAAAGCCTGTACTTCAGACATCCCATAAGTGCATGTGTGACTTTGTTTTTAGTTTTTATTTTTATTTATTCATTTTTTATCTAACTTCAATTCTTTTCAAATTCTGGTATATATTATTGAAATGATCCTTTTACAGATAGATACATTTATGGGATGAGGGAGTCCAGGCACCACAGTGAATATTGGGGGCTAGCTAAAACATCCTTGTATTCTACTTTGTAAGGCAAATAGAAACTAGGCCATAATCATAGTTAATTATCTGTTATCATCTATGGTCCCACAATACCTTTTTCATATAAGATAGCCTTCAAGTTGGCTGACTTAATCTAGGTAAAATTCACTGAGATAAATAATTATCTTTAGGACTATTTTCTGAATCTCATTTTCCTCATCTGTAAAATGAGATAGTTAAGATTAAATGATCACTAACTTCTTTTCCCTATGCTATGGTATGGGTATGGTTTGAATGTGTCCCCCAAGGATTTATACTTGGAAGCTTGGTTACCAGTGCAATGCTGTTGAAAGGTGGTGGGAACTGTTGAAAGAGATAGGGCCTAGTTGGAGGTCACAAAACTGGTCCCTCTCCTTCACTCTGACTTCATGTCTGGCAATGTGATTTCTCCTTCATGCACATGCTCTTGCCAATATGATAACTGTTCAAACCAGAGCCAAGCCAATGTTGACACCATGACCTTGAACCTCCAGAACCATGGATTGATAAACCTCTATTCTTTATCAAGTTGACCATCTAATGGTATTTCATTATAGTAATGAAAAATGGAGTAATATAACTTGCTTTAACCATTTATGAATCATCTTGCTTTGAAACTGCTTCATTATTTAATAATCTATAAACATTTACAAAATTATCTTCAATGGATATATGTTAGGCATTGGAAAGACAAAGATGTCTAAGATTTTAAATGAGGGCAGTAACCTAATAATGGAGATAAAATATGTCCTTAAAATAATACATAACAATGAAGGGTAGGAAAAGGCTGTGTGTCAAAATGAGGAGAAAAGATACAGAGAGCAGAATCCCTCAATCCCTAACTACACTGCCACCAATTCTTTTTGAACTATGAAGTTTCACAACACACACAAACACATACACACTCATACATACACACACACATAACAAAGTTGGGTCAAAAGATGAGGCCCTGCTTCCTGTCATGAAATGACTCAATTGATCCGAACTAGGAAGTATAACTATTTAACTTTCTTCCTTCCCAGATTGTAAGCCTCAGAAAGGCAGGGGTAATATCATTTTTTACTTGCCACTGCATTATCTGAATCTACTGTACATAGGACACCTAATGAACACAGAAGTTGTACATTAAATGTTAGTTTAATGAATAAACAGGGACTTCAGTTATATAGAGCTTTTCAACATAGTTCCTACAGCACCATGTCCTTGCACTATCATTATATCTATCACTTTATATTATAATTGCTATATAATATGTCTCCTCTAAAGAGCAAAATTACCCCATAACTATTTAATTAAGATCTGAATGTGGTAATTTTAAAAATACTTTAAGTAAGCAACAATCTAGGCCAACAGAAGAGTCCTTTCATTGTATACATAAAGACCCTTGATTATAGTTGTCCTCTAGGTCATTTTCTCTACCTCTGAGTTTTATCTTAAGTCACTTCCTGCTTCACTGGAAGCTCAAAAGTATCTTGGTACTCCCGAATTTCCTGAATCTTATCCTTATTCACCATAAATGTACATTTAACCTGTCTTAGACTGACAGCCCAGTTTCCTGCTCAGAGTCCCCAAATCAAAATAGCTTCAACATTCATTGATGTATATTTGACACACAAAATCAAGCCCTTGACAGATGGGATTCAGTTAAACTGTTTCGTATACATTTAGGTGAAAATAAAGCAAAAGAAGAAAATGGACCATTTCCATAAGGCTTGCTTCTTCAGCTTTTGTTCTTCACTAGAATCTATTGTAGCAGCTGCCAGATAAAGACTCAGGAATGGGTGCTGCCTTTACCATCAAAAGATCCTCTGGAGGCTGAGGAAGTGGCTCAAGCAGTAACACGTTTGCCTGGCATGTGCGGGGCGCCGGGTTTGATTCTCAGCACCACATAAAAATAAAATAAAGATGTTGTGTCCACCAAAAACTAAAAGATAAATAATAAAAATAAAAAAAGATCCTCTGGTTTTTATTCCTCACTTCTTCATAAATTGCCTTAACTCTCAATTTTCTCAAGAGATTTGTTAAATTGGATTTACAATTTTTAGTCCTTAATTTAGTATATAATAAGTAAACTAAAAGTACTTAGTTTAGGAAAAGTACTTAGTTTAGGAAAGGAAACATTGAAAATGGCAAAACCTATTATAATCTGATTCAATGTACAATGCTGAGAATGTGTCCTTGATTTGCCAGCAGGACAGTGCCAGTGAATCTCGCACTACAGCTGTCCAGATTATAAATAGCTATGGTCTCTACAGAACCAGACTCCTTTGCCTTTTTTTTTTTTTTGGTGAGACAATAGAAGTAGGGAAAAGGTTTGAGGAAATTACCTGTGCTGCTATGCCTGATTTCATGTTTCCATGAAGATTTAGGGAAGAACTCTTGCCAACCGTTAGCACAAAAAATGAAATACAACTATCAAAATTCTTCTCTTCATTTAAAAATGCAAGCAAAGAGGGCTATATTACTTTGAATTTAGAATACATACATAATGCCAAAATTCAATTAGAAAAAGGTTTCCAAATTTTCATTTCTTCATCAACTTCCACCTGTTGAGAAATAATTGTTCTCTTCTCTAATCCAATAATTTAATAGTACAGGGCAAAGCTTTATAAATTTCTGTGAAGAATTTTCATCAATAATATTATTTTAAAGATATGTTAGCCATTTATATCACAAAGGCTTAAGGGGGAAGAGTTTGTGATATATATAATTTTTTGGAAACTTCAACCTGATGGCTATGTTTTTGTGTTGTTGTTGTTTTGTTTTGTTGTTGTTGTTTTGTTTTGTTTTTTTGTTTGTTTGTTTGTTTTTGTTTTTTGCTCCTTTTCAAAACTGAAAGGGACATCTCCACATTGGTGACCAGCTCCTGGTTAAATGGCAACCAAACCAACTCTGATCCAATAACCTGTGTACACTTATACTTGCTGCAGGCATAGAGACACCTGTCATCCACCATCCACAGATAAGCAAACACCACTAGAGAATATCCTTGTCACAAAACCAAGATAATAAGCCATCAAAAACAACTGCAGGGTTGTGACTAAACATCCCTGCACAATGAAAAATTCTCATTCCATCCCGTAAGCATACCTTGTAGATGGGGCCACTGTAGCACTCAGGTCATTAAAACAGTACATGCATTCTCAAACTCTTAACTTAATGGACTCAACCAATGTATAAAATGCTCAAAGGATGGAGAAGAAGCAGGTTAAGTTAACCAATGATAGAATCCCTGTTGACTGTCTTCTGTTACAAAGGTAAGACAGAATTGACCCCACGTATGACAGCACAATGCTAATGATAGAAAGAGAATGTTTTCATATTACAGTTCAACTTTGTATTGTAGATCAACATAATGGTTTGGAAAAGAGATTTTCAATGCTCAGCAAGAATCAAAATTGTCTTGGGGATTTGTTATAATGCAGATCATTGAACCTCACTTCTAGACTTTCTGATTCCACAGGGTATGTGGAATAATGCCTGTAGATTTGTATTTTGAGCAAGTTCCCAGCAATCTTGTTTTTGTTGTCCATGGAACATACTTTGAGAATTACTGTGCTAGAGCATGGTCATAATGAGCCTTAGGATTTAAGTTCAAATATCATGTCAGCCAGCTGATTTTATTCAGAGGAAAATTATGGTTTGACCACCCTAATCAGACATGACAGTTCAACAAATGTCTGCCTTTAGTTAAAGGGAAGTTAAAATGACAAAATAGTCATACTTCTTTGCAATCCTATATGTTGTTTTATGAATTCAATGCAAAATGTCTGAATTAGTAATTACAGTTTTATATGCAGAGTATACTTTTGAATTTTTATACCTTTGTTCTGGAAAATTTTCAAGCATACATAAAAATAGAGATAATAGAATAAACAAAACAAGCCTATCACCTAAATTGAATAATTACTAATATTAATGTTTTGCTTATTTGCTTCATTTATTTTATTATTTTTTAAAGTTGTAAATGGATACAATATCTTTATTTTATTTCTTTATGTGGTGCTGAGAATCAAAACCAGTGCTAGGCAAGTGCATTACCACTGAGCCATAACCCCAACCCTAGCTGATATATTTTAAAATAATTCCTAGATATTTCTTCCCTAAATATTCTGTATTTCTGTATACGAAAGGAACGTAACATTTTAAATTGGATTTTTACTTTCAAAATATTTTCATTTCTATTATTTTCTAAACACCTATTAAATAATTAGGGAAAGTGACTTTAGTTTTTTAAGATGAGGAAATTTAAGAACCAAACACAATATTCAAAAAACTGGCTCAAGATACTAAATCAAGTTAGTGACAGAACAAAACCATCACTCAGTAATTCACTCTCATCACTAATTTATTTACTTACCAAATATGTGCTTTTCTATTCCTAACATTGTGCTAGACATCATGAATATAAAAGTGAAGTCTTCTGCTTCTTAGCTCTATGCTTTTTACAAAAAACTAAGTTGCTGTTCAGAATTCAGTCTAACAGAATATTGAAAGACCGGCATTAGTCAAAGTACATTCCCCATAATTTATTCCTTGGGATGCTAATAGGTATACATATGTCCACAAAGGGTTCTCTGGTTAAATCTGTTCAGGAAATCCTGGGAAATAGACAGTTGTCTTTATTAAAGAACTTTTTTTTAGAGAGACTCTAATAAACTTACATACATTGGAAATCCCCAAGTCATGCTATGGCTCCCCCACCCCTTGGATTTAACTCAGGTGTGTTTAACCACTGGGCCACAGGCCCAGCCTTTTTTTTTTTTTTTTTTTTTTGAGACAGGATCTGGATAAATTGCTTAGGGCCTCACTAATTTGCTGAGGCTGGCCTCAAACTTTCAATCCTCCTGTCTCTGCCTCAGTCCCTCAAGCTGTTGGGATTATAGGTGTCCACCCACCATGCCCAGTTTCCTATGGCAATTATGTAATATTTCTCTAATTTATAAAAGGATGTACATGTTGATTACTGTTGCTATTGCTCTGTGTGTGTGTGTGTGTGTGTGTGTGTGTGTGTGTGTGTGTTGGTTTTATTCTTTAAGGAAAATTGCTACAAAACACATCCAATATCTGTAGTTCTATCTAGTGCTGGCTAAGGAAAAATGTTTTATAAAGGTCCTTTATGAAGTTATTTATTCTTCCTACATCTCATGGTCCTCATTTCTAAAGCAGTTTGTTACATAAACCTTTAAATGTTCTTCGAGGATAAACAGAAGACTAAAATGTGTTAAAACTCAAGATGTTTAGCCAAATGGGGATGGGCAATCATAAATGAAGATTAACTACAAATGATTGCTTTAGGTTAGGATTTTTGGCATTTTATCTAAATTTTATTGCTGCAGAAATTTTGCTTCAAGATAGACTATGCATTTTAAAGTGAGTCTGATAAATATCTTAGTATTTAATTTTAATAATAATCAGAACTTAATACTTTAGTCTGCAATAACCTTAAACATAATTTATATTACACTAACCAGGAGAGATCCTGATTATTTGTTTCTGCTTGTTAACATACAGTACTAATATTGAGTGTTTAATTAAATAGTAAAATAAACAAATAGTAAAATAGTGTTTTCTTACTTTTCAACTGAAAAATTTTACTGAGTAATTTGTGTTTTCTTTCATTTAGGGAGCCTGGATATGCCACAATGATAAATGATAGTCCCCACTTGAGTGATATTATGTGATAAACTCAGAAATCACTTTAAGTTTGGTATTTATTTTAGGTTGATTAAATCAGAGGGTAAAGATTTCTGAGTCATTCTATTTTCCAAGTTGAAAAAAAAAATCAATAAATCCTAGTTAATCGGCAGGCAACAGCCTAACCAGATTAAGTATGTGAACCCTGGCCTGCTACAACAGCTCAGCAAGCTTAATCCATAGTGAATAATATAGTACAAAACAGTTTTGTTAAATATTTCTTTGCCTGATACTAAACCTATCATTTGTGCAAAAATGAAACAAATATCTATAAAGAGAATTAACACATATAGCTAAGCTTCTTTTCTAGGGCTATAATTTCCTCAATATTCATCTTCTCACAAAAAAATGTATGCCATTAAATCTATAGTTCATCTATCAATAGATACCTGAGGGACAGAAATGTGCAATAATGTAGGTTTTAAAACTAATTCAACAGAAATTAAAACAACTTGTGGTTTACGACTAAGATTATAATATGATCCTCACTAGCACAACCAGGTATCTCTTCACTGTGACTTCTATCAACTTTATCTGCAAAATGGGACTAAGATAACTGTATCTCCATGTTGAAAGGGTAAATAAAAACAAATGCACCACAGTGAATCTCCATATACATGTTTGTATAAATAGGTCAAAATATACTCTACTGTCATGTATTACTAAAAAGAACAAAAAATGCAAGATATTATAATGTTACAAGTATGAACAACCAAAAATTTTTTTTCAGATTTTATATGGCCTGCTAGCTTAAAGGCAACAATCTGCTTACCTACAGGAGACCCAAACACCTCATCAATTTAAGAGGGAAGTTAATAGGCTTTTTAAGGGAAGACAATTGTTTAATTTTTATGTGGACCAGTGATGGACAAACTGAAACTTTTTTTTATCACTACAACAGAATAGAAAGCCAGTGTTTTTGAATAAACCTTAAAAGAAATTTTTAACCAGTTTTGATGTCACTCTTGGAAAAACAACCAAGTTAGAAAAGATATTATTTAAATATTTTTCAATGGGTAGCTTGACTGAATACTTTTCACTGATTTGTTTTGATATCTCATAGACTGCTGATTTTCAACCAGAGACCTTGTTCTATAGGGGTAGATTTCAAAATCTCTAGAGTAGTGTTATATGGAGTGTAGCTTGGAAAAGCAAGCTTACTATCATAATATAATTTTATATTTGTAAAATGGAAAAGATAAAATATTTTCATAAAGAAGCTACAGAAAATAACACTCTCAATGGAGTTCAGGGACATAAGTTTTTATGTTTATCAAAAGGAGATATGTGTTTGAATAGGCTGAAAAATATTGTGAAAGGCTTAGCCCAGGTTCCCAGATAGCTAGCTCTAGGGAAGGGTTTCTGTAATGCCTAGATCACTAATCTGTTAACAGGTCATGTAAATTGACAGCATTAGCAAGTGGCCCACAGCAATATTCTGAAGATTCACTAACACAATAGAGAAGGTGAGCAAAGAATTCACAAATACTGAAACCAGGCAATGAAGGGCAGGATGTCCAAAAGCAAGCCAGGTTTGAGCAAATAAGTCCCATTTGGGACATACTTATACTGAAAAAATAGTTTTTCAGAAGTTAAAATTTAACTTGGCATCTTGTATTTTATCTAACAAAGCTTAGTGAAACCTTACCCTTAGCACCTCCATGAGATAACACTTCCTGAAGGATTATGCAGTGTGTCACAGCAGCAGATAAGTAAAAATATCAGAGCAAGCAACTCAGCTTGATAATGCTCCCAATGTTGTCCACTAGCTCTTTAATGAGAAAAGGTTGTGTGACAACCTTTAGTTGTCATTAGTTTCACTTGTTACTGCTAAGATTCAATCTACAGCAGGGAGAGAAAATTAAAACGGATCTGTTTTTGAAAGTATACTTATTCATCTTAAAAGGTAGATGTATATGCTTTAATATAATATCTGTATTTTGTTTATTTTGAGAGTGCAACCTTACATTGGGACAAAGTCTTCATAGCCTTTCACCTGCTCAACCCAAGTCCCTTCAAGTTAGAATTGAAGGAGCAAGATCAATAAATTAGAAGAAACATGGTACTATTAAGGAAGGAGCAATGAATTAATTAGCATGTAAGAGACCAGAGTTTTTTCCTCTTCTACCATTAACCTGTTGTGTGCCCATGTAAAATTTTTTCACTTTAGTCCTCAAGTTCAAAACAAAAACAGTAAAATCCAAAAGTTAAATTAGTAACTTCCTCATGAATTGTTTATTGAGCACCTATTATAGACTAGATCTAGAGCAAAGCATATAAGAAACTTCTCTGGCTTATATAAATATCAGCATTACCCTGGTTTTAAAAGTGGGGATCAAGTTTAATACATGTTAACTTTAAGATAATCAGGAGAAAACTCAATTTTTTGCTTTAAACCATGAGAATGTAGGTAATTTAAATTTCATGATATTGTTTTCCATATTTAAGTCATAGCTAGAATGAATCAAAGCAGTGAATTGTGCTGAAGACACTCAGATTATGACCATTAGTAGGACAATGAATTTGATCACTCCAAGATAACTTTGATGATCCTGAAACAGGTTGACAGAACTCGGAGGCTAAGGTTTACCAGGATTTTTTTGGCTTCAGAGCATTTGTTCAGTTTCTCATTACAGTGCCAAAGTGACATCAAAAGGATGATTGCTTCTATTTTTATTTTATGCATATTATTCATGTTGAATTATTTTTAAAAATTTTAAAAATTTTAAAACTGTTTATTTTGGAAACAATCTTGAGGTCCTATTTGGAGAAAACATCACTGTTACTTATGCAAACTTCTTTGAATTCTTGGTAAAAGTTTGAATAATTTACAAATTAATTAAAAATATGCTGTTTTTTTTTCCCTTGGTACCAGGGATTGAACCCAGGGGTACTTACCCACTGAGACACATCCGCAGCCATTTTTATGTTTTATTTTGACACAGGGTCTCACTAAGTTGTTTGGGGCCTAGCTAAATTGGTGAGGCTGGCTTTGAACTTGTGATCCTCCTGCCTCAGCCTCTGGAGCTGCTGAGATTATAGGCACATGGCTAAACATGCTATTTTTTAAAATTTTTTTTGTAGTTGTAGATGGACAGAATGCCTTTATTTTATTTGTTTATTTTTATGTGGTGCTAAGGATCAAATCCAGTGCCTCACACATGCTAGGCAAGTGCTCTGCCACTGAGCCCTAGTCCCAGCCCTAAACATTGCTATTTTTGATGGTAAATTTCCTAACTCCTTCCTCTAAGTGAATATTAACCCACTTAAAGTTAAATCATAAAACTTCTTAATTATGAAACAGTACTCTTTGAATTTCTATCCTATATTTCTAGCGTGACACAAAAGTAATATTAAAATGTAGATAACCTTTAGAATACTGTTTTATAAAGAATCATTTGAGTTATAGGTCACATGTAAAGCATTTTAAAGGCCTTATCGACAAGCACATCCTTACAAACTAATAAGAGTGGACAGATCTTAGCTTCTCAGTTTAGCTTGGATGAAAACATACAATTAACAGATTGAACAAGCAATATAGATGTTTCTCATCACTTTTGACAAATGAAAGGTAAGCAGAGTTGTGTGTATCTCACAAATTGCTGACTTTGTTATGCTGAGACTTGTGTTATATTGAAAATGCTTTACCTCTGTGTATGGAAAATGAAAATCCCGTCAACCATAGCCAAGTGAGTTTTGCACATTAGATGATGTGCACTACTTTACTATAGATATAAAGTCAATGAATACCCCACAAGTCTAGGCCAATTCAGGTGGGCATTTTAGCATTAGTGCTGGGGCAGCTCAAAACCAAACAAAAAGCAAACAAATCACTACTTAATGACAATTTCACACTGTGACAAATTTTATGTTCAAGCAATAATTCTCTTTTTAAAAATAAACACAAGGCTAGGGAAGCAGCTCAGTGGTATGTATGTGCTTAGCACATACAACTCTGTGTTTAATGTCCAGTATAAATAAACGGGTAACAATGTTGACATTTACAAATTTGAGTTATTTTGAAAAGAGAGCACAAAAATTAACATGGATAAGCATGTGATACTATATAAAGGCAGTTACATCCTTTATTTTGATCATAAGCCATCATGAGGATTCAGACTAATAATTCTATTCTGATTACTTCTCCTAAAGCAGCAGATATTAAACAGCAATTATTTATTCGACAGAAACATATTGATAAACAGATTGATAATTACAGGTGTGACTCAAGGTAGAATGGTGTAATAAAATGATCAGTTTGGATATCTGTAATGGAAGGTGTGGCTTCCAGGTCCCGTCTCCACAATTACAAAACTGTCCTCCAGGTGGCTTTGGGCAAACTACTTAGTGTCTTTGAACTCTTAACCTTCTTCTTCCTAAACTGGAGAAATTTATTACCATTAGTAACCCCATTTCAAGAGGTTCAAATGAAATGATATGTGTGCAACCATCTAACATATTTGGGTAATGAAAATGTTAATTATAAATAACAAAATAATGATAGTAATAAACCCATGTCATAATTGTCCCTCACAGGTATTTCTTAGTAATGACTGGAAAACCTAAGTTACATTTGGATGCTGAGCACAATGAAATTGTCTCTGGGATGAAATATGCCTCATGTTGGGGTTAATTTTACATATTTGGATATATCTTCTGTAAGATGTCCCTGTTTTGGGCTCCTTTCTATTATTCAGGTCTCAGCTCAAAGCTAGCTCCTCAGAAAGGCTTTCTGTTGTCCACACTAGCTGGAACATTTACCCTCATTTTAGTCTCCCACTTTATTCTTGTACATGGTGTATGTCCCTACCTGAGATTAATTTTTAAATGATAATTAATGTCTATCTCTCCCCTATAAGAATGTGAGCTCCAAAAAGATGAAACATAACAAGTGTTGACAGCAATGTGTATATGAATAGATACAGAAAATGTAGTATATATACAGTGGAATAATATTCAGCCATTAAAAAACATTCTGTTATTTGCCACAATATGGATGGAACTGGAAATCATTATGTAAAGTAAAATAAACCAGGCACAGAAAGACAAGTACCACATGATGTCACTCATGCAGAATCTTAAAAAAGTTGATCACATAGAAGTTGAGAGCACTTGGAGCTGGAGATGTGGCTCAGTGGTAGAGCACTTGCCTAGCATGTGTGAGGCCCTGGGTTCAATCCTCAACACCACATAAAAATAAATAAACAAAATAAAGGTATTGTGTCCAACTACAACTAAATAATAAATATTAAAAAAAGAAGTTGAGAGCACAGTAGTGGTTAGCAGAGGTTGGCAAGAGTAACAGGGAGGGAGTAATGGGGAGAGGTTGATCAGTGGGTACTAAGTTACCATTAGATAGGAAAAATAAAGTCTGTCATGCTATTACACAGTAGAGTGACTACAGATAACAATAATATACTATACATTTCAAAAAGCTAAAAGAAAAGATTTTGAAAGTTTTCACCATAACAAAATGATGAATGTTTCAGGAAACAAAAGTTTAACCCTGATTTATACATTATGCAATGTATATATGTATTGAAACATTACATAGTACCCCACTAACATATAAAATTTTATGTTTTTATGTGTCAGTTAAAAACAAATTTTAAAAATTAAATTAAAAACTAAACATATTTCACAAAGAAAGAAAGGAAAAGAAAGTAAACTTCAAAATAGCAAGGAACCTACTTCTTCTGTTCACTTGTTCACCTTTGTATTCACAGTGGTTTGAATTTAATAGTATGTATATAACAATAAAATAGTGAATAGAGAATAATATAGATTTTTAAATAAACACAACTTTCATATTTTTTTAAAAAAGTATTTGGCACAGGTGCTAAGTCATGCAGCTCAATGTTAGAGCACTTACCTATCATGAGTGAGGCCCTGGGTTCAATCCTCAGTACCACACAAGTATTTGGCACACAGTAGGGATTCATAAATAATTACTAAGTAAAGAAGTGAATGGATCTGCAACTTCACAAAACAACATATTTGACTACATATTTATTTTTTATAAAAATAGGCTTCATGCCTGTTTTTACTAAATGGGCACAATTTTTAATAAAGTTTTTTTCCTTGAGAGTTTTTCTAAATAGAAGGCTGAGATTTATTTTTTTCCTGGTCAAATGTTTCAAAATTTGAGTTAATTCTCCAGGTGAGTAATTAGGATAAAACTTAATTCTTCAGATGAATTGTAAAGAATTGATTATTTCTCTAGAGGCCATTGGGCTGCATTTAAATCACCATTTCACTTTGGACTCTGAATGATCCAATTTACAAATCCCGATGAATCAAATTAACTAAATAACTGCCAAAATGTAATCCTATTCAGGGAGTGAAATATATGGTTTTATTGTCTATGTTAGTTAAATGAAGTCCATTAGTTAAACTTCACTTCCATTTGTGCTATTTTAACACAGCCTATGTTGTGAGCTTTTAGCCCTAAAAATGGCTAAAGTTCTAAAATCTATTCCATTTTCCTTACATTATTCAAACTTCAATATTTAACTCTTCTCCCTTCTCCACCACTGATTTAAGACTGTACGTACTTACCCCATAGGAATATAAATATCTCCCTAAAGCTTTATATTATAATTCTAAATAAATTGCCAACATATTCTATATGACTCAATATTAATAAAATAAAATGTAACTTTTACTTGAACTGGTTGATGTTATGTAAATTTTAAGGAAATTAAGGTTGAATTTGGCTTTAAAAGAGAAAATTGTTTTATAGTCTTGTAAAATTTCTTGAGACTTTTGTGAGGCTGTCTATTAAAAATCCATCCCAGAGGTTACACACATGAATTAAAGACAAATAATTCCTTTGCCTGTGCTTTTTATCAGGTCATAGATGCAATTTCTAGATGAGGACTACATTTTTTTTTACCATAAAGACTTTAGCATTTTCATTTCAGTTCCCATTCTTTAAACATCTGGCTGCAACTATACCTGTAGTTTTCTATGAATGTCGACAATTATGGTAGGAGTTATTGTTCTATTCTTGTGCATTAGCACCTGTTACTATTATAAGGCCTATAAGCAAATAGCTCAGAAATAATAGCAACGGATTTAGAAACGAAATAGTCACACTGTTCATCCCTTAGTAGTTTTCTTTATGAAAAGCATTTTATCAATCCTATAAGTCAAGGCCTGGCAAACTTTTTTTTTTTCCCCTATAAATAGCCTGAGAGTAAATGTTTTAGGCCTTTGTGGCACAAAAGCCATGTTTAAGCAAATGAACATGGCTGTGTCTCAGTGAAGCTATTTTCATGGGCACTGAAATTGGAATTTTATATAATTTTCACATGTCAGAAAATATTACATTTCTTCTAATATTTTTTAACCATTTAAAAGAGTAAAATCCATTCTAAGCTCATGAACCATGCAAAAAAATACATAGCAGGATGCAGTTAGCTGAGGATCACACTTTGCTAACCCCTGTTCTAAATGGTCCATGACACTTAGAGATGGCAGAGATGATTATCCTTTTCCCCCTCTGGTCATGACAAATATGGCACTAAGAAGTTGAGGAAGTATATCTGGTTCTAAAAGAATTTATGACTATCCATTAATTCAGCAATACTTGTTGTGTGCTTATTTGGCTAGACTTGAATGTTGTTAACCCCTCATGTATAACATCAAGGGTTCTCTTGAAAATTAAAGTATTAATATGCACTTTACCCCAACAGGTCAAATAATGAGTTTCTCCATGAAAAAGAAGCCTTGCCTTAGAACTTAGTGACTCTAAGTTAGCTGGCTGAAAGATCCATATAAATTTTAAAGGTAACTAAAATGTAGGAAAAATTCAACCTGAACTCACAGGTTTCAGTCCTGTATGTTTACCTCAACTAGTGTCTCTTTATAAAAGGGGAAGACACAAAACAAAAAAGGCTGGTGTTCAGGGTTCAGTAAGATTACGCTAGAAGCAATATGAAAACTTTGAGGAAAAAATGTATAAAATATGTGATCTAATTTTAGGTTCACTCTTCAGGGGTTTGGGTAGCATTATCATGTGGGGGTCAAGTAGCAAAATTATTACTATAAATAGAGTTTGATTCTTGCTTTTAGGAATTTTGCAACCTGGTGCTCCAAAAGCTCCAGCCTCAAATATGATATATATAATGAACTATTTTAAAGCATTTCTATAACTACAGGATTTCGTGTAAAAAATTTTTCTTAGGCATCTCAAGCATCAAGGGGCCTACTTAATTTAGAGCAAGTTAGCTCATACTAAAACAGACCATCCATGTCTCCGAGGTCTGAGTTCCGGTACAACTGATTTTATATTTGAGAAACTTAGGGCTACCTTAATTGTGGAAATATTCTCTTTGCATCCCCAAGAAATAAAACTTTCTTTTATTAACCTTTTCCATTTCTCTTTTCTTATGTTCAGCAATCATATTTGCAAATGTAGATTTATTATAAATAATGTATACTGCATATTGAGTTAAGAAAATGCAGGATATAGGATTAAAACAAGTCATTCATCCAGGGTCTGGGGTTGTGGCTCACTGGTAGAGTGCTCACCTAGCATGTGTGAGGCCCTGGGATTGATCCTCAGCACCACATATGAATAAATAAATAAAGTGAAAAATCCATTGGCAACTAAAAAATATTAAACACACACACACACACACACACACACACACACACACACACACAAAAGGTCATCCACTAAGCTTTGGACATATCAGTTTTGAAAGCTACACATATGAAGCTGTGGAATGTACTATTTGGCTACCTTTTTTTGAGGGGTACTGGGTATTGAACTCAGGGGCACTTGACCACGGAGCCACATCCCCAGCCCTACTTTGTATTTTATTTAGAGACAGGGTCTCACTGAGTTGCTTAGAACCCCACTTTTGCTGAAGCTGGCTTTGAACTCTTGGTCCTCCTTCCTCTGCCTCCCAAACTGCTGGGATTAGAGGCATGCACCACTGCACCTGGCCTATTTGGCTACCTTTTTGGCATAGACATGTGCTAACTTTAAAGAACTGGCAAAGTTTTTATAGCTCTGCATCAACTAGGCAGGTAAGATTCTGGGGAAGACAAGGGAAACTAGTGCTTTAGGAAAGTAATGTTGGATGATGATAGATGATGACATGCATAAAATTTTAATGAGTTGCTTGTGCTTCATGAATAAAGACTGAAGAATCTAAAAAAAAAAATTCTCTGGATGGGTCAGTAGTATATAGAGAATGCTCCTGGGTGAATCAGTATAAAGTGTGCAGCCACTATTCTCAGTTATGCATGCTGGTAAAGAAAATCTAGTCTTCAATGCCTCCCTTAAATCAAGACCTAGAATCTTACTACCCATTAAAATATGTTTCACATAAAGCAGTATGTTAGCTTTATTATTCCCATCTAGTAACTATCAATATGCTTTACCAAATGCAAAGAGGATCTTTACAGTTTTAGCTGTTTTTACTCTGAAGTGATTAGCTTTCACTAAATCTCCTGATAAGCCTTGAGAATGCAGAATGGCCTGCCAATTTCCAATCAATTCTGTTTGGCCTTATGATTCACTGTTCCTTGAGTGAGCTAGTTATCAACAGGCAGTGTGACCTTCAGTTTTACACTTGAAAGTTGAAATTTCTAAAAAAGAATTTTATCTAGAAAATTTTACAGAAAGCAAAAGCATTAATTTCATTTGGGAATAATCATTTTTGGAGGCTCCAAAAAACAAAGGAAAATATTCCTGTGAACAAGTACTGTGCTGCATGACCACTAAAGCTAAAAGCAATTTTAATTTTCAATATTGCATGAAGAAAGGCGTAAATCAAAACAAAAGATTAATTGAAACCATATAAGTACCCAAGTACTTTTAGTGTTGTTTTTTTGGGGAGGTGCAAAAGAGAGTGTATATGAAGTGACGGTGATACTCCACTTATTCATATTTACAGAGGAGTTAATGTTTTAAAATTATGAAATATACTTAAATTTAAAATGACTCATCCTTCCACTCTAACTACATAGAAATGATAAAAAGAGAAAAGCTGGAAGAGATAGTTAGGTTCAAAGACAAGATTCACATCTTGAAGCAGGAAATGAAGAGGAATCTGCAAAACACTCTGAATCTAACGATGTGCTGGGCTCTGCATCCAGAAGTATGCAGTGTTACTCAGAGGAATGTCCATAACAAAAGTGCTCAGAGGCAGGCCAGGTGAAAAACAAAAAGCCCTGATGTTGAGCCTCCAGAATAGGCCCCTAGACACAAAAGAAACTGTTATTTCAGAGAGAAAAGAACAGTAGGTCCAGGCTCACACTCCAGATCCCACCCACTCAGAGGCAGGATTGGTGAGAGCCCTAAAACACAATTATGAGCACCAAAAAATCAACACTAAAATTTCAGTCTCAGAACCCTATATGGATTTAAAAGCACTGCTAAATACCTAATGAGTTGACAAGGAACTCACTAAATAAATGTTTAAAATATATATTTAGAACTTAAGGACAGCAAAAGTAATACATGCCAACATTTATAGGATATACCTAAAGTATAAACTGAGGGAAAT
Organism: Marmota flaviventris; assembly: GCF_047511675.1. Lineage (NCBI taxonomy): Eukaryota > Metazoa > Chordata > Mammalia > Rodentia > Sciuridae > Marmota > Marmota flaviventris. Next base: position 107,834,204 of record NC_092518.1, read on the forward strand.
ATATAACATTAAATGCCTTAATAACTAATAAGAAAGATGAAAAATACGTTAATTAATATTTATTTCAAGAACTTGGAAAAATAACCTCAGACTAAACTAAAACAGATGAAAAGGAAAAATAAAAAATAAGCATAACTAGTAAAATACAAAAAAAAAAGAAGAAGAAGAAGAAAAAAGAAAGCATGGGAGGGTATAATAAAACTAAAACCTGGTTTATTAAAAATATTTAAAAAACAATGCTCTGGCAAAACTGATAAATAAACAGGGAGACAAAGCAAAATAGAAGATTTAAAAAAGTTAAATTAAATAAGGCTATAAACAACTTTATACAAATATATTTGAAAATTACAAAAAACATTAATTTTTAGAAAAATATAAATTAGCTGTGCATGGTGGCACACACCTTTAATCCCAGATACTCAAGAGGTTGAGGCAGGAGGATCAAAAATTCAAGACTAGCCTCAACAATTTAGTGAGACCTGCCTCAAAAAAAAATTAAAAAGCACTGGGGGTCTAGCTAGTGGTAAAGCACCCATGAGTTCAATCCCCAGAACCAAAAAAAGAAAACCATAAATTATCAAATATTCTAGGAAAGAAATTTAAAATAAGTAATAATCATAAAATGAACTGAAATTAAAGTAAAAAAAAAAAAATCTCCCACTCTCAGATACAATGGGCTCAGACAATTTTTGATGCAAAATTTATCAGAGTTACAAGGAATGAACTTCTACATATATAAACTGTTTCAGAGACTAAAATACAAGGGCAAACTATCTATTCATTTAATGAGGCTTGTATAAACACGATACAAAAACCTGACAAGGACAATTTGAAAAAGGAAAATTACAGATTAATTTTATGCAAAAACTCTTACAAGAAATAGTGAACCAAATCTATACGTGTGTAGAAAATATAAATATTATGGCTAAGTTGAGTTTACCCAAGAAATGAAAGGCTGAATCAATATCAGGAAAAATAATCAAGATAATCAACCTAATTAACCAAATAATAAAAACAAAACTATGTGATTTGAATACATTTAGAAATAACATTTAACAAAAATCATCATTCACTCATAATTTAAAATATTTTAATTGAAAATTAAGAATACAGCAGTAGTCCCCTGACTTCTTAAAGGGTATCTATTAAAAACTTACAGTAAACATAATAATCAATGGTGTAATTTTAGACGTGTTCCCATTAAAGTCAGGACAAAGACACTGTCATCACTTCTATTTAAAAATTTAATGGAGGTTTTAGACAATGCAATAAAACATGGAAAATAAATCAGGTATAAAAATGGAACAGATTAGACAAAACTGTCATTACTGGGAAATGACAGCCTACACAGAAAAATCCAAGAGTACAAACTATTAGAACTCACAAGAAAGTTTAGCAAGGTTGCTAGAAAAAAAAATCAATGTACCAAAATCAATAACAAACCCCTATACAAGTAATAACCAATTAGATAATTTATTAGGGGAAAAACACAAGATTACATTTATAGTATGAACAAATTGAAAAGAACCTAAAAATAAATCTAAGAAAATCTGTGCAAAACCTTTGTGGAGTGAGCAAAAATTATTGAAGGACATAAAAGATTTGAGTGAAAGGAGAGATAAAATATGTTCATGCATGGGAAGTCTCAGTATTATGAATTATAATCAAATTAATCTGTAAGTCTGATGCAATGCCAAAGATGTATGAGACAAACTGAAAACATAAGTAGTAAACATGGAGAAGAGAACCTCAAGAAGCATATCTGATAAAGATTATTTATTAATATATCTACAATCAAGGGCTGGAGTTGTGACTCAGTGGTAGAGCACTCACCTAGCATGTGTGAGGCACTGGGTTTGATCCTCAGGACCACATAAAAACAAATAAATAAAAATAATAAAGTCATTGTGTCCATCTACAACTAAAGAAAAATATTTAAAAAAAATTTAAAATCTACAATCAAGCAAAAAAGTAGAAAAATGAACACATGATATGAAGAGGCAATTAATTCTCAGACAAGGAATCCATTGTACCATAGACTTAGAAATAAACACTTTATTGCACAAGCATATAAATGAAATTTGTGAAGACAGCATACATGTAGACTGGCAAAAATTTAACCATACTAAATATTTATAAAGATATAAAGAATTAGGAATTTCATGTTCTGCTAGTGGTGATCTAATCTTGTGCACTTTGGAAAGCAATTTGGCAATACTTAGTAAAGTTGGGGATATTCATGCTTTCTGTCCCAGAAATTCTAATTATAGATATATTCTCTAAAAATCTCACAAGAATGTTTACTGTGACACTGTTTGCATAATTAAATTCTGGAAACAATCTCAATGTACACCAATAAGGAAAGATTAGTATTTTCAACAAACAGACTTCTTTTATAAATTAACAAGGAAACAGTTTTGGGTATTATCATAGTTAAATCACAGAAGAAATTATAAGATAGAAAATAAAGTTGAAGATGGATATGTATTTAATAAAAACTTAGATGAATGCTGTGAAAAATATACCCAGAGTGATAAATACCCAATTCAGAATTCTGGTTACATCTGGGTGAAAGGAAAGGAAATGTGATGGGAATAACATAAGAAGGTCTCAGTTTTGTGTATAATATTTTATTCCTGAAAGCAAACCTTAAAAATATATGGTATCATGTTAAATTTGATAGAACTGGGTAAAAAAAAAAAGATGGGTATGTGAAAATTTGCTATATAAAACCCCTATACACTTGACATATTTCTTCATTAAGAAAAAAATAAGTAAAAACTATTTCATCCAAGGTTCCTGAACATTTCACTGCAGTTTAGGAACCATCCTTGCAAGAGTATACATTTAGTAATCATAGTACCTGCCTTTAGATTGGACTTCAGGCTGCCTTTATAGTAGTTGACCTTTATAGTAGTTCTTTCACCTTTTGAGGAACTCTCCAGTCCCTTGAAGTCTTACTTTTATCCTCATGTAAGCCCTATTTGAGTTTCCTTGAATTTATTCATTAGCCAGTTGTTAAGAAGAGTTCCAATTTATCCTTCATCCTTTCTTGGAACCATTTTATAGTACATCAAATCCTTCCAAGAACTAAAAGAAGATATCCCATCTCTTCTCATGTCTTAATGCATTTTAAAGTTAACATATCATAGCAGGATTGTAGGCATGCTTTTGGTCATTTTACAGAGAATCCAAGACTCAGAGTGATGCTACCATCTACCTGAAGTAACACAGAGAAGTTCATGTTTGTCAAACCAGGGATTGCAACGTCCATATTCTTTTTCCTGTACTTAATAAAACTTAGTTAACCTCAAATGTGTGTGGTATTGCTGTGTTCTCTTTATTTCTTGAAACACATACAGCTGGTACAGTAAAGCTGAGTGCCCCGGTACAGGGAAACAGGCCCAAGTTCACCACAAGCCTCATTTAGAAAGCCAAGAAGAAACTGATGGGGCTGCATATAGCTGTAGTCTGTCCATGGCCTAGGCAAAAAAAGTCCTTTCAGTTGACAAAAGGTCCAACCCAGTTAATCAGGGTGGGATATTGATCAGAATTTAGGACCAAGGTACCAAGCAAGGAACTTTGGTCATGGTAGATTTTTGGAAGAGGATTGGAGATCATTTTCCTCATTCATTTACTGGTACAAGGGAAAGAAAGATAAATGTACACAGATTAGATCTTTGTCATTTGTATTTTCTAAGTGATTGAAGTTGATAAGTGACTATCTAGAGTGTATTTGTTATTTTTAACTAATATGTATTTCAAGCATTTTAAATAAATTCATGTGCCATATCAGTTGTTTAATGAAATGAATGTTTTCAGAGTTCACACATGGCATGAGGACTTTTTTCCCCTTCTTGAAAGAACAGAATCATAATTAATCATAATCATAATTAGCTAAACATTATCAAACTTAAGTCCTAAGAGATTTAAAGATGGTTGGCATTTAGGAACCCATGAAGCTGAAATGGACTCTTAGAAGAAACATACATTTCTCATTCTTTACCACGTTATTTTCTTTGGTCCTTAAATGCATCTACTCTAACTGTTCTTTAGTTGGCCTACTAGAAAACTTTACTTTGAAAAGATGTCAAAGGCAATTTAATTGCTAAGTTACAATTTTCTCTAGTTTTCAACCGGAAGAGGCTTTCTATGTCATTTAGGATTTAACCTTCTAGATTTTGGTAACCACTTCTTCATAAAAAAAAAGTTCTAGTTCATTGTTGGGAGCCTCTCTGGACAGAAGCTATGCACATACCTTTAAGTTCTAAGTAAAGGGGTACTGAACAGTTATTGCACCCCACAATACATTGGACTTTTACCCCTACTTGGATAATGAGGTGTGGCTCCAGGAGTGGGCATCATTGCCCTTTTTGAAATAGAATGTTCCATGGAACCTCCCCTTGTGTGCCCCTATATAAGAATAAAGAATTCCAGTGGCTCTCTCTCTTTTCACCGACCCCTAAGGTCAGAGAGCCATCCCAGATTTTGAAAAGGTGCTTCTGTGTGTTGCAGCTTCTTTTGCCATTTTCTTAGTTGTTGAAGTACTCAAGAGTTTGTGAACCCAGCAGAGGTCGCCAGCTCAGTTGGATGGCTATAGTTCATCCCTTCTTTTTCCCCAGAATACTCTTTCAAACAATTTACAATACATGCCAAAAGTTGATTTAGCTCTACCTAAATAGTCTAACAGTGGTTTTGCTTAATGATATATGTTAACACATATTATTCAGAGAGTAAAATCTTAGTGGTGTGAGAAAACTGTGAATTATTATAAAGGAAATGTCCAAACTTTAAAATAGTGTAATTAATGCAATCATTGCATTATTTCAATTCACAAAAAATGATTCTTCCTGACTACAATGTATTACTAGTGGTGGTCCCTTAGGACACCTAATATGAGTACATAAGAAATATTTGAAATTAGATTCTATATATAAATGGGTGCTTGGGTAAAAATTGTTTTGGAACAGCAGTCCTATAAAAATTTAAATAATTAACCTATAAATCTTGTATTTGTGTACTAATTTGAATCTTATAAATCAATATAAATTAATGAGTTATATATTATACTACTGTTTTAACTATATTGCCTGTTTTCTGGTCATCTTAAGTAACACTCCCAACTGAAGTTTAAAATATTGACACTTGAATAGAAGAATCTGCGAAGAAAAACATGAGTTAATATAATCCAAGTAATAATCAGGTTATTCTTTTCAGAAACCAGGTGTTTCTCTTCTGTAAATGCCATTCATTCATAGTTTAGAACCTGAATATTTAGCATTAAATGTTCCCTCTTATTCTCACATTTTTAAGAAAACCAATTAATCCCTGAGTTGATTCTAGTTCCATCTTCCAGTACTTTAAGGTTTTTAAACTATATAGTTTAGAAGATGAAATTAAGCAGATTAAAAAAATATATATACAAGTAATAGAATATATTTCATTGGTATTAGAAGGGTAAGGAAAAGTGAAATAAAGCATTAATGCATTTAGGTACCAAAAATATCCCACTACCTAAAAGAGAAACAATAAAAGAAAAAATGTGTGTGAGAAAAGACAAAGGACTTTATTATTTTCCAAAGAAATTATGGCAATAACTTCCTAACTAGTCACCAGTCTCCAGTATGTCCCATCCTAAATCTGACTTGTATTAAATTGCCAAATTTGGCTCCATAAGTTAAAACTTCCATGTTGTTATAATATTGTGCAAAAGTCTTTGGAAATATACTGTTGATTACAGGATCAAGTCCAGCTGTCTACACTCTTACCTACCACTCTCTATCCAAAATCCGTTGTCCCATCCCCCAGTTATTCAACCATGAACATGGTTCCCTACATATACTGTTATTAATTTTGCTACCCCTGCTTTTGTGGCAGCTGCTGTCCCATTTACTTTTGTAAAACTACCTATCCATTAAGGCACAGCCCAAGACAACAACTTATATAGCTTAACATAACACAGTCTCACTTTCCAGAGCCCTAATGAACTATTATTCTGTCCCAAAGATTCTTGCATGTGATTTTTTGCCTTGCTGAGTTATTTTACAATTGCTGTTTTATGTATTCCTTCTTATAGAAAATATTGATGGATCTCATTTCAAGTGCAAGGTATGATACTATAAAAATAATGCATCTAGTTAAAAGCAATAGTTCTCCCAAATTTGGAAAAGTGTGGGTTATTTTTGGTTGTTACAGTGACTGAGACATGATATTCATTGAATAGTAGGTAGGAATAATAATTATTCAGTGGTGTGGGACAGTCTAACAATGTGAAGAGTGCTCCTTCCCAAAATATGTTTAAGATCCCATGATGGATGGGCCTGGTGGTATATGCCTGTAATCCCAGTGGCTCAGGAGGCTGAGGCAGGAGGATTATGAATTCAAAGCCAGCCTCAGCAAAAAGCAAGGCACTAAACAACTCAGTGAGACCCTGTCTCTAAATAAAATACAAAATAGGGCTGAGAATGTGGCTCAGTGGTCAAGTGCCCCTGAGTTCAATCTCTGGTACCAAAAAAAAAAAAAAAAAAAGACCCCATGATGAACCAGACATAACTTATAGCCTCAAAGACCTTATAGGTTCAAAAGGAAGATGATATGCATGTTATGCATGAAAATGTTTTGTTTCAACATATAAAAATTTTTGTCTGAGGACTGTGTTTGTTATTTTCCATTAATCCCTCATGTTATATATTACCAGTCTGAACACATGGTAGGTAATAGGTAAAGACTTACTAACTTGAACCATATGAAAACAATCCTAAAACTCAATGTATAATATGTCATCCAGGGGAGAGATGGTACTACAGATAATCCTGTCATCTTCACTGCATTTAGACATTAATGAAGAAGACAAATCTGTGACAATAGAGTCTGTTAAACCTCCTAAGGGGCAGCTGTAAAATCTTGGGAGTGAAAAAAGCAGCTCTGACAACAAGTAGCAGGAAAAAGGGAACGAAAGAGGGTTGATAAAGCATTAGAAGCCGCAGTCCCTTTTGTTGAACCCTGGGTTTGCTATGGAACATTTTACCTTATAAAGATTGGTGCTGAATAGCTGCAGATTTGCTTTCTTTTTTTTTATATCTTCTTCCTGACTATAACAATCATAAACTGCATACATTGCAGAAGAAAAATTTACTCAGCTCATCTATGCAATATTCTCCCTTTGTTTATAACCAAATTTTATTCATCTGCACCTCTTGTTGGGCTGCAACCATTACATAAAATGACAAATAGTTTTCATTATACATGTTAACAGTGAAAAAGACATACATGCACATGGAAGGGCAGTACTTTGGATATATGTTCTGACCTTCTGAAGGGAACATAACCTTTCTGCATTTGTCCTTACAATAGCACTGTGAGATAGACATCATCATCCCATTTTATACCTGCAGAAACCTGGCCCCCAGAGATAAAATAACTTGCCAGATGTCACATAATGTGCCAAGGCCTGGACCAGAAGCCAGAGCACTTGACTCCCTAGACAATATATTACTCAGGAGACTGCCCTGATTGCTTCACAGATAGGAAAAGCAACAAATCTACAAATCTACATATGATAGACTTCTGCAATCTGTTTAGTTTTGTAGGATTCTCTGTGTTACACTCCTCTTAGTTAACTATACACCAGAAGGGGCAGGAGACCAAAAATTGTCATCTGCAAAAGTTGGCATCAATTTGCACTGCTCAACGAATTCTTGCTCAATGAATTCTTGCTCAGTAAGTTGAGTTTGCTATAAAGAAACAAGTTTATGACTGCCTCATGCCTGTAATTCCCAGGGGAAATAATGAAAATTTTGATCAAAGATCACTGATAGGATTATAGCAGACTCACAAACTAATGCTAGTCCAAAGGGGCTGCAAAATCTTCTTTACCAAACAATAAAGATCTTGTGGGATGCAACAGAATGGATTTGAATAAACAGCATAAAAGCAGACTGATTTAATGAAGATTAAATTTTCACTCACATCTTACTATTGATATTTGTGGCAAATTCTTAAAATTACATATATAAAGGTTTGCTTCAGAGATATCTACCTGAATTAACAGAAATTCTAAGTTAATCAGTTTATGGAAAAAGGTAAATGCAGTTACCTTGAAAAATTGGATATTAAAAATCTAGTATATCTTTGAAATAAAACCCTTTATCTGAACCAACCAAATCTAAACTTTATTTTTTATCACTTCAAATAGATTATAAACTCTTTAAAGGGTAAGGAGAATTCCTCAAAGGCCTATCACTAGGAGTAATGAGACACAGATGTAAAGTGACTAACCAATGCCTAACATAAGTGATCAACAAATGAATGTTTCCATACTAATATTTTCATTCACTACAGTGCAAGCACGGTGTCCTATATAGCAGGTGGTTAATGCTTCCACATACTATTTGGCATCTAATTTTCAGATCAAGAGAATACCCTTTAAATTCTTAATAATAAATTAAGCAGGTGAAATTTAGTAGAAATGCACGTACCTGCATTCAAGAATATGAAAAAGTGAAGTTGGAGAGCATCAAAGCCAGTGCTGGTCTTCAATAACTGTGATGCAAAATTAATTTTCCAGATTTCTTTGTAGAGTTGATATGACCACCAAAGGTACATTAAGGCTAAAATGCTTCTGATACTGTACTATAACAACCAGTGGGAAGCAACTTCCAAGCTAATGCTGCGAGAAAATACAGCATATTCTTGGACTTTATGGATTTAACATTTGTAATTTTGACTATTCATGAATATTCCATGACCTCTAGTAACTTGTAATGTTGCTGACACTGAATTTGGATCTTTGGAGAGGCTGTCATAGTAGAGTTGACATAGCTAGTGAGCAAGTTGGACAACTCCCCAACTGTTTGGTGAAGTCTTGGCTTCACCAAAATCTATACCTTTCTATACATGTTGGGATTCATGTAGCAACTCTACCAAGTGATAACAGTTAACTTTATTTCTATGTGAAAATGGCCCTGAAAAGAAAAACAACTGCTAGTGCTAATGCTGGCAGTGAAAAGAAAGTGCTAGTTTTTAGCCAGAAAAAAATGGCTTTGTAAATGACTTTAGTCTTGTATTTATAGAATCATTAATGGTCTGAAAAGGGTCTGTTAAATTTTTCAGTTATACTTTACTGCATTTTATGAGAGAAATTATACGCTAGAGTGACATTTGAGGATATGGGGAGTCAAGAAGGTCCCAGGGCCTATCCAGGGTGAACAGAAGTATGCTATCTTCGCATTCTGGTGCTCTATTAGGAGCAACAGCATGTCACTCTCAGTGGATAAGTTTATTCAAAAAAAAAAAAAGAAGAAGAAACACTGCAGGAACTATTCTGTGTTATCTCTCAGGATACTCTGGAGACTGAGGGTTAGTAATCTGGTTACAAGGACAATCAAATCATTATTCAAATTCCACAGGAATAATTAAAATGCATGCTCTCTCTAATAGAAACTGCAGGTCCTTATTAATTGACATTTCACAAACAGAGATATCTTTAATCTTCACTAAATAAATGTAAATGTATTCTTTAAGTCATTGAAACATTATGTAGCAGTTGGCACTTTGTCAAAATTTTCTATTTTCACCTGATTTATCTTAAATGTGACTTATGCTTGGTATTGCTATAGTTATATTCATCTTAAGGTGTTGAGAGCCACAGCCGAAGGGGCCCCAGCAAACTTCCAGCTGCCAGCAATCCAGCTGCCGGCTGATGATTGGCTCACAGCGGCCCCAGCAACATCTAGCTGATTGGCTCCTCGGCCCCAGCAACATCTAGCTGATTGGCTCCTCTGCGGTGATGCTCATTGGACTGTTTCCCTGCCCTTTCAGACCACGGAGCTGCTCATTGGGGGACTTTTTGGCTCTGCCCACGTGACCCAGCCAATCGGCCTCAAGAGCAGGAGGATTGTGGGAGGTGGAAAAGAAGCTGGGGGGGGGGGGGAGAGAGAGGCTTGTGAAAAGCCGGTGGTGGCAGTTGAGGCTCTGAGGGTTTTTCCCGAGAGGCTGGTTTGTTTGGCGTGTTTGGTTCTAAAAATAAAGTTAGTTTCTTTTGACAAGTGGCTTCTGATTGTGCCCAGCCAGACTGCGGCATTAAGGATATATTGGTTGAAAGTTCAAACACTATACCTTTAAAAAGAATTCTCTTTTCACTCTACAGAATCATGGTTTTGCAATATATTTGTGTTGACTTTTAACACCTGATAATTAAAACACATTTAAGTTTGAGATGCTTGTGAATTCAAGTATCAAAATCCACAATGAATTATAAAGGGGAAACATAAAGACAAAGACTGTGTAGAGTTTAACTATAATCCAGAGTGTTGGCAAAAGGTTAGGACACTGTGTATTTGCATTCAGATGTATTGAAATTCCCTCCAAAACTTGGAGCATCAATGAGACTATTCCAAAGGCTAACTGGTGCTTTCAGTTTTATGAACAGGGGTGATTTCTACTGACAGAGAATCAAAAGGATAGAAACCTCTTTGGCAACCTATGGCATAAAATGATCTTTATTTCTTCCACCAAATCAATGCTATGAAACATGGTAATTTATTTTCCTTTGCAGCAGCACCATCAGGCTTCCACTATGTGCAAAATGACCTAATTTGAATCCCAAAGTGAATGCTTCAGTAGTGGCTCACTCTGCACTCCTCAATTCTTTCAGGTATTTTAAGTATTGTGCTTCCTATCCACAACCTCATGATGAAGTAGACATAATAAGGAATGCAAAGGGAAAGGAATTAGTTAAATGAAGAGTTGAAATAGTACTCTGTGCTCTAATATCCTGGGTTTCAGCATCTGGTCTTTACTTCAAACAATACTTCTTCCCTCCGGAGAACAGGTTTTGCTTCCCACTGATGCCCTTCTCCTTCTGAAGAAACACTGATCTAGAGAAGCAACAGATAATGATAGCTACCATTTATTGATCATATACTTTTTGTCAGGCTTCACATACATTAGTTAATTTAAAAGCTTTGGTTATGGATATGTATTTTGACAAACTATATTTTACAGGTGAGAATATTTTGAGTAAGATTTGTTCATTCAGCTGGACATGGTGGCACATGCCTGTAATCCCAGTGACTCAGGAGGCTGAGTAGTAGGATCGCAAGTTCGAGGCCAACCTTAGCTATTTAGGGAGGCTCTGTCTCAAAATTAAAAATAAAAGTGTTGAGGGTGTGGCTCAGTGCTTAAGCACTCCTGAGTTCAATCTCTGGGAACCTTTTCCAAAAAATACTTGTTCATTCATCCATTTATTCATTCTATAAATAATAATTGAACACCTACCCTATCAAGTAAAATGCCCAGTTTGTACTCTCTAATCTCCTGGGTTTCAGCATCTGGTTTCTACTTGAAACAATATTTCTTCCCTCAGGAAAACAGGTTTTGATTCTCATTAATGCCCCTTCTCCTTCTGAAGCAACAATGATCCAGAGAACCAGGCATAAAACTATTTCACATGCCTCTGGACTATAAGAACCAAACATAATAACTTTAACTTACATTATAACATTGTCATGGGGTGGGATGCGTAGATACCTTCCCAGCTGTAAGGACCATCATACTGTAGAACCACAGTACTGAATTGAGGCTGTATCTTCTTACTATACATCACTGTGCCTTCCTGAAAGCCCTGCTCATATTCTTAAAGGCCACACTAGGCCCTTTTTGGTTTGTTTTATGTTCTGAATCTATTTTACAGTATAATAGATATTACCTGTCAAGAAGTTTTATATGCTATTGTGCCAAAATGATCCTCCCTGTGATTTCATCCAATGTTTCTGGTTTCCTCTGTCTGTGCCCACTAAGTAAATCCCTTCTCTCCTTGGCATATTTGTTCTTCAGATACTTATAGACAGTTCTCATGTTCCTCATTAGTCATCACTTAGCCAAGTTGTATATAATTAATTCTTTTAATCTTTCCTCATAAATTAGTCTCTCTAGACCCATGGAATGCTCTCAGCATGATGTACTGCATTACCCTAGTTTCTCAGACTTTCGTTATAAGGGGCTCTATATTCCACATGTCATTTAAATAGAATAAAAAATAATTTTATCTATTTCGTATTGGCATATATGGTGCACTTCACAGGTGTACTTATGCAAGAGATGTAATCATGACTCCAGCACTAAGACAGCCATTAAAACCACTAGGCCTCATACTACTATTTTTGATTTTTTATGTATTTAAAATTTTCCTTTTTGAAACATAATAATTGCGTACATTCATGAGGACAATGTGATAATTCAATACACATATGCAATGTGTAATATCAAGTCAGGCTAATTAGCATTACCATCTCCTTAAACATTTATTATTTCTTTGTGTTGAGAACCTACTAACTCCTCTTATTTGTTATGAAACATATAATAAATTGTTGTGAACTGCAGTTACCCTGTGAACATTAGAACTTATTTCTCCTATGTAACTGTTTTATTTTTTACCCATTATCTACTTCTCTGTATACTCCCTCCCCACTAACCTTCCCAGCCTGTATTATTCTCTGATCTATGCTCTTCTGTGAAATCAACTTTTTTTAGCTTTCACACAGGAGCAAAAGATGATTTACTTCACTTAAGATAATGTCTTCCAGTTCCATCCATGTTGCCACAAATGACAGGACTTTTAACAGCTATTCACATTTGCCTAGCCATGTTTGTCTTACATTAGCTCATACCAGGCTCTCTAGTATATTATTACTATAAATAGCTCCTAACCACTGTATGTATTTTAGCATATTATTTTTCTAGGTGTGAAAGAGCTTTGTTTGGCTACTTATGGAAATGTTTCTATGTCCTTTGATAGTTTAGTCTTCCTTTGTTTTCCTTACCATACCTACTCCATTCAGTAAGACTCTGCACTCAGACCAAATCTCCCACCTGCCATTATGAGTTCTGTGAACTTGGGCATAACTTAGCCTCTTTGTGTCTCAATTTCATCATCCACAAAATGAATATAATAATAATGCCAAACATCATTAATAAATTATAAAAATCAAATTGGTCAATATATTAAAGCACTGAAAATACTGCCTGGCTCACAGTGAGTGCTATTTATATATTTGCTTCATAAAAACATGTTAATATTTATAATAGCTATTAATAGGCACATGGCATACTCCACTATTTAAGCTGGCACCTTTCCTAATTTACCTGAGATCCACACCCAACTACATGTAATACATACCATGGTATCATGGATGCCCAAACCTGTATTCAATATGATATGCACATATCCACAGTAGGTAATTTTCAAATTAAAATTTTATGTTGCCTATAAAGTTGCCATTTTCAAGTTATTTTCATCTCAAAAAACAACTATAATTGACCTAGATCACAACATCAAAAAGCTAATATTGGAAAAAGGGAAATAAATAAAATTTAGTAGTACATCAGCAAAAAGTGAGTTCAAGGACATCAGTGTCAAGTGGCTTACAGACCTGTATTTATAGAACTCTGATTTAATATTCCAGAAGACTAAACTACAAAACATTTGATGCTAAATATGTATTTAAATAGACTTTTACCACTGGAAGGGATCAACTTTTTCATGTTACAGAGAATTAAATGACTTTCTGAAGTCATACAGTTAGCCAATAACCAAATCAGGAAGGAATAGAATCAATTTCTCCTTCCCAATGAGCCAATTTATTACAACTATATCCCTAAATTCTAGTTGTATGCCTATAAATACATTGCAATAGCACCCATTGTCCTCATTTTGACTGTACCCATTTTGCTGAATTTATAGCCAAGGTCTTACCAGTTTGGGGCATGGACATATATCAAATGTTTTTGTTTTTCATTTTAGCAGGATTAATTTCTGGTGTTTTGCATTTTTAGGACAGTGTTTTAAATCTAAACCATAACTAAAAAGGTGAGAATTTTCAGATACCAGAGCAGGACCATAGGGTAAGATACTCTTCAGCAGGTAGATATTGTGGCAACCCTCAAATGCAACCTACTCAGGGGGCCAAATGCTTCATCAGCTAATATCCAAAGCATGAGTCACCACTAGAAAACCATCAGTATATATTCTAATCGTCCTGGTAGTAATTATGTTCATAGACCTTAAATCAAGCTGCCAATAAGTTAAAGAAAAAAAGCAGACATAAGTAATCCCAGCCCTAACAGAAAATATGTATGTGCACAAAGATTCTTAGTGAGCATGAAGATAACCAGATGCTGTTATTAGCAACCAACTCATACAAAAAAAAATCAGATGCCTAAAAGTATAGTGATTCTAGATTAAATTGCACTGTATATCACAAATTAAAAATGAGTCATTAATCCTAGTTTTTACTTTACATGTTACTGAAGACCATCTGTTTATAGGGCATTATGAAAATAGTGAGCCTTTTCTTATTAACCTTGATCAGATTGAATGTATTCCTTGGTAATTCCCATTTAATTGGTATAAAACGTACTATCAGTGATTTAAAATAATTGTAACTAAATTTCTCAAGATGCACTGCATAAAGACGTTCCAGATTGTCACAGCACCATCAAAGTTTAATTGATCTAATTTAGATCTCATCAAACTGTGCATTATAATTCTCTTTCTTTGACCAAATGATTGCAATCTTGTCACTTATATTTATACATGTCATTAACATATCAAACTGTTCCAATATCAAAGGGTTGTGGTTTCTGAAAAACTTCTCTTTCCTTTACTGAACAACTACTAAATTATTTAGTGCTGTGTTCTGCATTAAGGGGTGGATTTACCTTGATGTATAAATAAACCTCAGGAAACCTCACTTGCACACACCAATTCTACATACTTAACTTTCATATCTAATTTGGCATTTGTTATCTTGTGTTCTTTTCTTAAACAGGGAAACATATACAAACCCTGGATCTTCACCCATCTACATGTCTTAGAGAAAGAAAAGTTTTTTCTGAAAGAAAAGCTGTAGAACTCAGGAAAACAAAAATCAAATAATTGGAACTCTATGAAAGTTAGGACCATAAAATGTCATGATATGAAACTTATTTTTCTGCCTCATGGTCAGAACCTCTCTAACATTCATATAGTAGTTTCCCACAAACTAGGAAATTGAAAATGTCCATTCATTACAAATACCCATTCAGAAGCTTAGTATAGTCAACTCTCATCAGAGTATTTTAAAATGTCTCTAGATGTATGTTATACCATCAACTGTCATCCCAATTAATATAACATATTTTAGTTAATAAAATTCCACTTGGATACAGTGTTTCACTAGAAAAAAATTGTATGTGGATTTTCTGATTTTATATATATATATATATATATATATATATATATATATCCATATACAACATCCTTCCTTTTTTTCCTTTTGATGTTAAAAATCTGAGCTGAAGGAAAAATTGATACTATTCATCATTTGGAGCTTTGCAATAAAATTTAGGCTCATGACCTCAATAAACTGGTTTTCACCAGATATTGCTATTTGTTTTCAGAAAGTGATCTTCTGGAGTTGGGAGAATCTGACCTACAATTCATTCCCCTTTCTATTAAAGGCCACTTAACTTGGATATTGCTTTAATGTCAATTGGGGAGTCATTAAAATAAAACAAAAATTACCAATAATACAACACTCCTACCCAAACTTCATTCTCAGCTGTATTTCAGAGATTCTCTTAGAAAGTATAGATCCTTCCAGGAGGGTTATGTTTCAGAATCACTTGTCCTCTTCTCCTTTGGATTATTTTCCTTGTGGTCACCATTTCACTGTTTAGTACTGCTATAATATCATTCATCTATGCTAACAAGAATATTTCCAGAATAAAAGGGAAAAATTTAGGGAAAAAAAGCAACTATTGGGACCAATCCAAAGGATGAAAAGAATTCTAGATTACAAATCATAAAAATGGGATTCTGGTCACACACTTTCTTCACAAAATGGCTCAGACTGTGGGTTCATTTCAAATTCTATGGAAACTCAAATCTTCCACAGAACCAATAATGAGAATATAAGGTGAGACCTAATGTTCTCTCATAAACATTGAACTTTCACATCAAATATCATTTAAAGAAAAAAAAAACTCTGAAACAAAACTATTCAACTTTAACTAAAAACTGGAGATGACCTCAAAGATTCTTTCCAACTCTAACATTCTAGATTACTTAAGTCATAAGGAAATAGAACATTTGGTGGCTGGGGTTGTGGCTCAATGGTAGAGTGCTTGCCTAGCACTGCATAAAAATAAATAAAGGTCCATCAACAACTAACAAAATTTTGGGGCTGGGGATGTGGCTCAAGCAGTAGCGTGCTTGCCTGGCATGCGTGCGGCCCAGATTCGATCCTCAGCACCACATACAAACAAAGATGTTGTGTCCGCCGAAAACTAAAAAAATAAATATTAAAAAAATTCTCTCTCTCTCTTTAAAAAATAATTTTTAAAAAAGAAATAGAACATTTTACCTTCTCTCTACATTCTAAGGAATAAATGTGAGTGTGCCTGATTTGGACATTTGTACTATTCTTATGATTTTTGGAGCTAGTGCCTTAACCACAATCATAACTAAAATGCTGGGAATTTAAAGCAATAGTGTAGGATAGAAGAGAAGAGACTCTCTAGTAAGTAGATCTTGCAGCAGCCTTTCAAAGGTACCACACACAGGATTATATATTCCTTTAAGTTAGTCGTATTGAGCACAGCTGAAGAAAGCATAGATAAACAGTATGGAAGATAAAGAGCAAAAATGGACGAAAGAATTAAAGAGGATATAACAAGGGTAAATGCTAATAAAGCTTATGTAAATACAGCAGGTCAAGTAGAATCTGTGTGCTTTAACAACTTTTAGAGATCATAGTATTCATTGTACTTTTCACTGGATAATAAACCTCTCATATCTGGATATATCCTGTACTTAATGGGTACTTTTATTCAACAGCTTTAAGTATGACTTCAGTGCTCTTAGAGGAAAAAAAAAACTACTTGAAAGCTGAGGTTGTTCATTAATTTCTCTTCATCACAGAATTAGAGTTTAAGTTTAAAAGGAGCAATATAGACAGAATTTAGCTTTAAAAGGAACAATATAACTTGAAGTAAATGCCAGTGATGAACTGAGTTATTTCTAGGTGCTTGAATGGGTTTGGAAAAAAACAAAATGTGAGTAATTTTGGTATCTATAGCTCTGCTTTTCCTTCCTAAGTGCTTTTTCCTATCTCCATATCCCTCTACTTGTTAATCATAGTAGGTAATTTTACACATTCATCTGAGTTAATAGTGAAATCTCCAGATATGTCCCTTTCTTTATCTCTCATTCCAGAGCCAAGCCAAAACTTACCTTCCCTTTAGGAACCTGCTTAAGTAAGAATGCTAAAAATGACCTTGATGAACTGATCAGGCAAAATATGTCAATACTTGTAATTTTATTTTGGTATGGGACTCTCAAAGCAATAATGCCTTAACTCTAAAAATGGAATTTCAGTCATCATAGTGGGATAGGTGGGAGCTGTTTGGGGAGGGAAAAAACAAGACAAAAATGCAAATACCAAAAAGGAGGGTACTAATGTCAAATCCTTCTTTATTGTAGTACAGTATGTACCAAACAAGCCTGATAAAATAAATATGATTGACCATTTAGTAAAGGATATCAGACGATATCAAATAACAAAGTCCAAAGGTGTTACTAGATGCTGAAATATTTTTAAATATCAAAAGTGAAATTCAGGCCGAGACTTGAACAATGAATTGGTCAGTACAGTAAGTAAACTAGAGTGTTTCCCAGCAAGAAAATTGAATCTGGGTAGAAATATTAGGAATAGGTGATGTTGACCTTGACCTTTAAAGGTGAATAGGTATTTATCAGATTACAGATTAATATATATATATATATATATATATATATATATATATATATATATATATACACACACACACACACACACACGATCATCACATTCTATGGTATCTTCCTTAATAAAACCAAATTAAATCCAGAACAAAGGAGGATAAAAAAAGAATAGAAGATCAGAGGAGTAAACAAAGTGTAATGAAAGGAAGGGAGAGGGGACAGGATAGGGAAAGACAGTGGAATGAATCTGACCTAGCTTTCCTATGTACATATATGAATACACCACAGTGAATATCAACATCATGTACATCCACAAGACACAAATTAAAGACTAAACTATAAGTAAACAGCAGAAAGCTCAAGAGAGTAGAGGGAATGGAACAAGGGTTGAGAGGATGGGAGAGGAAGGGGCAACACTGGGGACTGAATTAGAACAAATTATATTCCATGCTTCTATAATTATGTCATAGTATATTCTATTGCCAAGTATAACTAAAAGGAACCAATTTTTTTAAAAAAATTAAAAATAAAAAAAATAGAATGCATCTCTTTAGCATAAGTATTATTCATCAATAACAACAACATAGTCTATATAAATTCCTGGTTGTACCATATTGTCATCCTAGGAAACAGTCACACCTTCTATTAAATCCTATACAAAGATATACTTCTATGAATGGCAAATGAACTATATGAGGAAATGGAGATCTAACATACCATAAAATCTTGTATCATAATGAATAATTTGAAATTTGTTAGAAGATATGACAATTGCTATTTTATGATTTTAACACTATATTAGTATTTCATTAGTGATTCATTTCTTAATGATTGTTTCTTTGTTTCCAAAATATACCTAAAATTAATGCTATTCTACTAAATAGCAAAGCTGTAGAGTAGACTCTGGTTTTATTACTGATTGCAAGAAGACTAGATTGTATGGGAGGGAAAGGTAGGGGGAAGGGGATTAGCAAGGATGGTGGAATGTGATGGTCAACATTATACAAAAACATGTATGAAGATTTGAATTTGGGGTCAACATACCATGTAACAAACAGAGATATGAAAAATTGTGGTATATATGTGTATTAAGAATTGTAATGCAAAAAAGAGTGCATGTATAATGGCAAAAATAGATTGTAGATTAAGACATAGTCTATTCCTATGCACATATCTAGAAGGAAAGTTGGAACTATTTTTGCATTTTGTTTTTTTCCTTTATTCCAAAGTATTTTACAACCAGTAGCTACTGTGCATCTTTATTAAATGCCAGAGAAATTGTAAAATCTACGTTCTGGATTCATAGTGCTTCATCTAAATTACACTGCATAATCCTTTCCCATGGATATTCTTACCATACATTGTGACATCAATGCAGGTAGAAAATTATCTGTTCCCAACAATCAAGATAATGAGTTATCATCAGCTCCATATCCTTTTTTACCATCAAGTTCTTAATTTATTGCAAGAGTTTAAAACACATCAGTGACTCATTCAGCTTAAGCCAAAAACAGTTTCACCAATTAATTTCAATTAAAAGACCCCCTACATATGCATTACTACACCATTTTTCATTTACAAAGCACTTGAAGCGTACTCCACTATTTTTTTCTCTCTTGTACAAGCAGAACTGCCAGTTCCCTCATTTGTACTCCTGATAGTAGGCGGTAGTTTGGAAAAAAACAAAATATTGAAAAACCAATGTTAAAACATAAAACCAAAGAAATTTAAACAGTTCTGATCTATTTATGGCGATATAAACTAAATCAAGGGGTGGTCCACTAAGTAGCCAAATCTGTTCATTTTTTACAGATGTATTAAAGAAGGAAGAAAATAAGTACAAATACATTATCTTCTTAAAAGGTTTCATTTTTACTTTATTTTAATTCCCATGCATGCATTTTCAAAAAATTCAAAACCATACATCAGTTAAAAATCTTTTCCAGTAAAAAAGATCTTACAACCTGAATGCTGTCGAGAGCTTAGACATATGGTGTCATAGACGGCTCACTGAAGAAATGTATGATCCTTCATAGGCATTTCTAACGAGAAATAATCCTAGATACCTACCCTATGCCTCTGTTAATAGTCATAAAATTCTTACAGTTGTCCTTTGATACTTCTTCTCTTTATTATAATCATATAACTGCTGGTTAAAGCCTAGCACTAATGTGACCAAGATTGGGATTCAATACTCCAATGGACCACTTATTTTTGTTCCATGGATATAGAAGAAAACCTAACTAAAAGCAACAATTGTAGAAATGTGTGCCACAGGTCACAAAGGACCTGAAAAGGCCATCTGCATTTCTAAACAACTAAGAGGAATGTTCTGTTGACTGTGGGTCAGCAGGATCTTTATGGCTTCACCTCTAAACCCCCCAAAGAACTAACTTCTCTAAAAACTAGGCAACTGAGGAGATTAAGAAACAACAGCAGAAAGCAGTTTTACTCATCCAAGTGTATGTGTTGGGGCAAGAGGAATACATTTAAATAAATAAATGAGGCTTATTACTACCCAAGCACCATTTTAAAGAAATATTTGGAGAGAGGGTATGCACAAGTGTGGGAACAATTCCATACTGAATATTTACAAATGAACAGTGATGTTTATCAATCCCTTCCCCAAACTTTCTATCCAGTAGATGTTTATGATATTTATAATACTTTACTTCTAGAGGCCACAAACTGACTTTGATAAAATGGGATTCTAAATGTTATTTTTAGACCAAGAACCTTGCTTCTTTTAGAACCAGTTTTTAGAAATATTGAAAGAGAAACATTAACAGTTCTGAATTCTTAAATATTTTAAGCATCCACCATGCTTTGAACTTACCCAGCACAACATAAGTGTTTAAAGTTTACATAATAAGAACAATAACAATATTGATTCCCACTTTTAGCTCAGATTGACAGGCTGTAGGCATCCATTACCAGAAATACATATTAGTTAGAATTTACTACTAGGCTATAAAAGTTCACTATAAATCATTTTTAGAGACCCCAGCTGCTTTTATTATGCCACCTTTAAAAATAAATCATCAAAGAATTTTCTCATGGAAATATGATGTTGCCAAATATCTGACCAGGTTAAATGAGAAAGCATAATTTTTAATTCAAATAATGTAACACTCACAAGCATATTTCAGAAATTAGTGGTAATTAAAACTGAAGGACATTATTATGTGCACTTTGAGTATTATTGCAGAAAAATGCTCCTAGAAAGAATTTTTCTACTTTGCATTAGCCACTTATCACCACTAAACTAACATATATATATCCTCCCTCAAATACCTTGCTTGGTGCATAGTCAAGTACAGTCAGTTTCATTAATTCGAAGGTGACTTTCTAAATCCAACTCTAATTCAGAAACTCCCTTTTATGTTTTTGTTATACTTAATGAGGATTTTAAACTCCACCTTTTAATTTTTAGGTTAATTATAACCCAGGGGACACTAGTTACCTTTTGACACTCCCCCAAATTACTTGTTAACTGGAAGACATACACTCAAACTGAAGTCAAGAGGGTCAGGAGGAAAAGCAGTAGCTTCAGGACAAGGAGGGTAGGAAAGGTTTCAAGCAAAGCCACTTAGCAGAACCATTTAGCTAGAGGGCATTGTGTCAATTTTAAAGGCAAAGAAAGTTCCTGACAATTTCTGCAATCTTTCCCAGGAGCAAAATATATTTGTGCAATCAAGTTTCCTTTTTCTTGAGTAGGCTCAGCTCCTCAGTAAAACAATACAGGTAATTCCAAAAACAGGACAAATCAAAACCTGTAATGTTCCCCCTTTGCCTTTAGGAGTCCATTGAAATGATATTCATTTTTTTCTCTTTTCTAAGAACAGATGTTTCCAAGCCTTTTTAAAGAGGAATCCCACTGTCTCATAATTCCTTGGTTCTATCTTACATTGACTGACACAGTTTGAACAGAGAATACAACAATGCAAATAACTATAGGCAGCAGTATCATTCTACCACCATGGAGACAGATTAGTGGTTTTTTTAGGGCTTGGAGGGGGTGAGGAAATAGGGAGGTGATACTTCAAGAATACAAGGTGTTTTTTTTTTTTTAAATAGCTTTATCAAGATATAGTTCACATACAATTCACCTGTTTTAAATGAGGGTTATTTGTAAGATAATTAAAATGTTCTGAAAGTGACTGTGGGGATAGTTTCACATATCTGTGAATATACTAAAAACAATAATTATATTGTTGTCATGACATGTTTATGATATATATTTATAATAATTATATCAATAAAGCTGTCATAAAAATAAAGGCAGGGGGCTGGGGTTGTAGCTCAGTGGTAGAGTGCTTACCTAGCATGTATGAGGCACTGGTTTGATTCTCAGCACCACATAAAAACAAATAAATAAAATAAAGGTATTGTTTCCATCTACAAATAAACAAAAGCTTTAAAAAAATAAAGGCAAGAAGTAAATGTTTTTCAGGATAGCTACCTAGATTCTAAATTGTAGTTTGGAGGCTTTTAGTCTTTGGTATCTCAAGTAAATTTTTAAGTAACCTGAATAACATTACTAAGATTCAATTTTCACAGCTATAACATGAAGAAATAACAGCACCTATGCACATACACTTGTTATGAACATTAAATATGAGCATGCATGCTAAAATATTTAGTTCAATGCCTGAAACTCAGTAAGTGCTCAGTGTTGGGTATTTTTCTTCTCTCTCTTTTTTAAATCTAGTGTTATTGAGATATAATTCACATACCATAAAACTTACCATTTTAAAGTGCACAATTCAATGGTTTTTATGTATTCACAGTTGTGCAACCATTACCAGTATCTAATTCCAGAATATTCCCATCACTACAAAAAGAAACCCCATACTCATAAGCAGTCACTCCCATCCCCCTTAACCACCAATGACAACACTAATCCACTTTCTATCTCTATGGTTTAGCTATTCTATATATTTCAAATGATGGAATCATACAGCATGTTGTCTATCAATATTGTCTGTGGCTTCTTACATTTAGCATGTTTCAAGTTTCATTCCTTTTGATGGCTGAATAATGTTCCATTATATGGTTACTTGGTGGATTTACACTTCTTGTCTATCATGAATAATGCTGATAAGTACATGCGAGTACAAATTTTGTGTGTACATGTTTTTAATTGGATATATACATGTTCATGGAATTTCTGGGCCATATAGAAATTTTGTTTAACATTTTATTTGTAAAGGGCTAACAAAAATATTTTCACAGTGGCTGCACCATTGTCCATTTACACAAGTGATGTGTGACATTTCTAATTTCTCCACATCCTTAATGAGGCATGTTATTGTCTATCTTTTTTTATTGTAGTCATCCTAGTGAGAGTGACATGTATCTCCTTGTGGCTTTGATTTGCATTTCCTTGATGGGTAATGATATTGAATCTTTTGTTGTGTGCTTACTGGTCAGAAATGTTATCTTCTTCAAGGGTCTTTTCCACATTTTTGTCATATTTATTTTCTTATTATTGACTTATATGAGTTTTTCATAGACTCTGGAAACAAAGTCCCCTCTATAGTTTACAAATATTTTTTCTCCCATTATGTGCACTGTCATTTTATTTTTTTAATTTTCTTTATGCTGTATACCATCTTTTTATTATTATTAAATTTATTACCATCGCTAGAAAGTGAGAGTGCTTATTAAAACTATCAATGCAATGGCATCATTATTCATATAACCTTGTAATTTCTAAATGATTCTGAGGTAGGCAACACAAGCAGATTACTCCAGAACCCAACAGCTGGAGAATACAGAATCTTAAAAGCGACAGCACAAACAATATCAAATGTCAGCCAGAAAGCAACATCTCAGGGGACGTTTAATGTGCTGTTGAAAATAACAAGTGAAACTAACAACCATGCATAGGGAGATGGACCAAAATCACAGAAAATCTGGAAATCTCAAATGGACAGGGTCAAACAGGAACAGTACCAAATGGCTCTTCAAATGGTTGTTTTCTGCACTGCTTTACTTTTTATCGTTCCATAAATTAAAAGAAATGCAGAAACGAGAACATATAATTAAACTGGGATGCTGTCCTTTTCAATTAACTAAGTAATTGGATGCAGTGGAGAAATTTAATGCATTTGGTTTTAACTGGGGACACTTTATACTGGGAGGAGCCCAACCCAAATTACCAAAACCTTGCTTGCTCTCTTATAGGAAGAAACACAACTCCTGCCATAGTGCTATACACCCAAATATCTAATTGAAAGAAATGACCACATTTTTTCACTTCCTTTAAAGGTGCAATATTAATAATTGTAATAATGCAGAAAAGAATATGCAGTTCATTTTTCATGTAAAGACTGACATTATTAAAATATTTTTAGAAACCTCTTACCCAATAGACAGATCCCTCAAATAAAACAGATAATACAACTCCCACTCTTTTGTCCACTAGCACCAAGTATGTTTAAGAGAGAAATTTCAGACTTTGCCAGCATAAAACAGATGCAGAAAAATGTTTCTTCCCTCAAGCACAATTTCCAAAGTGGCACAATTGTAATTAAATAATTACTTTTTTCAGCTTTATTGAGGTATAACTGATAGGTAAATTATTATTATTATTATTATTATTATTATTATTATTATTATTCTGTGGATTAACCTGAAACTTTGCACATGCTGGGCATTCTACCACTGAGCTACATCCCCAGCTCCTGCCAAGTAAAATTTTATATATTCAAGGTATATATTTACATGATTTTTTGATGCACATACATATTATGAAATAATTACCACAAACTAATTAACATACCCATTATCTCACATAGCTACCTTTTTTAAATTAAAAATTTTAAAGTAGCATGTTGACATTACTCTTTCTAAGACTATGACAAAAAAGTAGGAGACTGTGAAAATCATCAAGAATAATGACTAAACCATTATTCTGTTCTAGTTTAGTATGCTTTAATTTAATTGAGATTCAACAAAATTAACAGATGACTCCAGAGTCAAATAGCTAATCCGTGGCTGACACATACTTCTTTAGGGAAAATTCCTATGTTCTTTGAAGTTGAAATCCAGCATGTAAAAAACGTTCACACACCTTGACTAGCTTTTCTGCATGGATTCAAATTCTTTCTCTGTAGTTTGCTAGTGATCTTGAGCCTAATCTCCAAAAAAGGAACTATTGTTTAGGCAAAATAAGTTAATATGCCTAAAGCAATTTTTCTCATTTGTAAAAAGAAGTGACTGTCTTAGATTAGTGACTATCAAAGTATTTTCAGATTTTCCAAGTATGTCCAGGTTGCTTATACTGATGGAAAAAGGAATGGAAACCCACTGGTAGTGACTACAGTGTAGAGTGTAGCTTGGGGCAGGCCAACACTGTTACTTACCTCTGCCTCTCTCTGATTCAACCAGAGTATACTTTCTTATGCCTGGTATATCATGTATCAGTTTGGGTTTCATAAAATAATACTTTTATTTTGGAAACGTCAAACATATAAATGGTCCTTTCTTCATGCTGAGCAGTATTCTAAGTGCAATTTGTCTATCAGTTGATTTAATCTTCACCCCCAAAAAACCACTAGTGGGAGTTAAAATGATCCCCATTTCTTAGATGAGAACTGAGGCACAGAGAAGTCAAATAGGAAATATATGGAATTGAGATCCAGTTAATCTGGCTCCACTATCCATACTTATAATTACTATGCTACACTATGTCCCCAAATGAAAGTTTTTCTTGCTTCAAAAATGAAAGGTAAACTTGTAAATAAAGAGCTTAAAAATTCCATAGTTATATAATCATATAAGTAAACTAATTTCAGAATTTAGACACAGAATAGGCCCAAGATCAACTAATCTCCTATATCAGCACTAGCTACAATTATTATACAGCAAAAAAAAAAAAAAAATCAGAAGGGTGAATAGTAGGTACTTCAAATCCAGAATTATTTTGGAGACATACCCACTTATTTGCTTATACTTTTGCATTGGTTCCTTTGCTAGGAGAAGTATACAATAATTTCCTTGCTAGCAATGCTTCCTGATTACTAACCTGAAGTTGTTCTAAATCCAGAATACAACTATTAACTAAAATTAACCTGTTTATCAAGCTTTATTTTTTGGGTCTTGGCTGATAGCCGTGTTCCTGTGGAATTCCTGTTTTGAAAACCCTAAATTCATTTTCATCTGGACACTTCCCTGATCACAGGATGAAAATTTCACAAAGCCTGGGAGCTATGCCCACACCAAGTTTGCTGTTACCCTCCATCCGGACTAGGTTGTGGGCACAATTCTCTGCCCAAATGGTCCACACAGAACTGGAGATGGCAAATAAAGGGTTTTGGTCCAGGACCCATTGGGATGAGCCTGCTTGCTAGATTATGGCATGTCATATTCTTGTTTTATGTTCCAAAGTCTTAACTTTGGCTCCATAGTCTGTTTCTAAATTCTATATCTGCAACTTTCTGCCACCAATGATTCTACAATTTTCAGAAAGATTAATTCCTATCCATGATTTAAAATATATTGAAATGTTGTGTCAATGAGGAAACTTTTCTTGATGTCTTAGAGATGGGTTAAGTATCTTATTTCATACTTCTTAGCACAGTGTGATTATTTCTATCACTTACTATACTATTCCTGGAGTTTCTTTACTAGATTGAGCTGATTAAGGATGGAATGATGGCAGGATCCAAAATGGCAAGCCAGAGGGAGGAAGTACTATGTTGCTCTGTGACTTGGGATTCAAGAACTGAGAATACTACTTCTCTGTGAATGATATTCCTGACCCCATGAAGGAATCATAGTGCCCTTATCAGGCTCCAGACTTCAGTGTCAGACTAGGTCTCCCAACTACTCGCCCATGCAGGACTACCCTGTACCCAAGTGAGACTATCTGCGGCAGCAGCAGCACCTGCAAAGAACTTTCAGTCACCCACCCGAGCAGAAATCACGAACACCACTCCCGCACAGGACACCCAGCAGCTTCCCACAAGGAGGAACTCCAGCCACTACTCCCCATCTACCAACATGGGGCTCCCCCAGTTGCCACCATCTTGGGACTCTGCAGGAGCGGAGATAGTTCCCTATTCACAGTAGCCTGCCTAAACCCAAGAACTCCACACAGGCTCTGAAGTCAGCTGACAGCCACATACTGCAAGCTACAGAGCTCCTCTGTGAACTCATCATCCAACACTATCGTTCAGCTCCCCCCCACCTGACCCAACACTCCACCGCTAAAAGCAGGTGCCTCCATCTTGGGCTACCTTCATCACCATCTTCAGTGGGGGCAACTCCCAGTTTGGAACTCTGGCTGGCCAGGTACCCAGTTTCTAACTCCCCCCTCTCTCCAGCAGCTGCTACCCCAGCACAGTGTCACCATGGTTACCTTCAAATTCCTGAGGGCTGAGATACCAGCTAACTACAAATGACCCCACCTATTAGATGAGAAGGGAAGCAGGAAAGATACTGATCTCCAAAACAATACCTGTTTCCTCAAGACTTTTTTTCCCTCTCTTTATTCTCCTGCCCTCACATCCCCAACATATATGAAACCAAGTACTTTGCATGAATTAGGATTTTGAAGTCTGGGATGTTTGAATATTATATTACAGTTGTGTTGTATATTCTTTCTTTTTTCCCACAAATTTCTACTATTTTAATATTTTTATTTTTCTTTAAAAATATGTGTTTGTTTTATGTACTCTACTGTCTTTTCACTTACTTGTCTACCCAAAATTACTTCCTCTCCCTTCTTCTGCTACTAACCTTCCTCTTTAGATTTCTCTTTCACACTCCTAAGATATAATAACTCTATATCATCACCTCCTACCTCCTCAGCATATCATCCCACTCCTCACCCTGGGTTCTTTGTCCACCATCAGATACTATAAAACCTTTTACAAACCTACTGAGTATATTGTAGATAATGACTGAATTCACCATTTCTGTACATTGTGATCAAACTGTAAACGTCTTAAGAGCCAACATTTGTTTTTAGGATATATATATATATATATATATATATATATATATATATATATATATAATCTATACATTGTCTTTCACCTCAAAGGAGAGATATTATATCCCAACAGGGGCACTGTAAGCCTACAGGGTAAAAACAGTAATGCCTCAGATCCAAAGAACTAGAAGGGAAAACACACAAGCAAAATGAAAAGACAAAGGAAGAAAGTGCCCCAAACAAATCAAAATACCACATTATTAGAATCCATGGCCAGCACAGCACATGAAATGACAGAGAAGGAGTTCAGGATGTACATAATTAAAATGTTCTGTTAATTAAGGGATGATATAAGAGAGCAAATACAGGTAGCAAAAGTTCATTTTGACAAAGAGTTACATAAAAAATACAGGAAACAAAAGATTACTTCAATAGGAAGACAGAGATTCTAAACAAACAAACAAACACACAGAAATCCTTCAAATGAAAGAAAAAATAAATCAAATTAAAAGTTCAGTTGAAAGCATCACCAACAGATTAGACCACTTGGAAGACGGGACTTCAGACAATGAAGACAAAATATATAATCTTAAAAAGAATATAAACCACTACACAATGAAAATGGTAAGAAATCAAGAGCAGAACATTCAAGAAATATGGAATAGCATAACAAGACCAAATTTAAGAGTTATTGGAATGGAGGAAGGCATAGAGTTCCAAACCAAAGGAATGAGCAATCTATTCAATGAAATAATTGCAGAAAATTTTCCAAGCATGAAGAATGAATTGGAAAACCAAATTCAGTAGGCTCACAGGACACTAAATGTACAAAATCACAACAGATCCATACCTAGGCACATTATAATGAAAATGCCTAGCATAAAGAATAAGGAGAGAATATTAAAATCCATAAGAGAAAGGAATCATATTATATATAGGGGGAAACCAATTATACTATGTGCAGATTTATCAATGGAGACCCTGAAAGCTAGAAGATCCTGGAACAACATATATCAAACTCTGAAAGAAAATGGATGCCAACCAAGAATCTTATATCCAGCAAAACTAAGCTTTAGATTTGATGATGAAATAAAAACCTTCCATGAAAGCCTACACTACAGAACATTCTCTGCAAAATATTCTATGGAGAGAAATCGAAAAACAACAATGAAAATCAGCTAAGGGAGGTACTACACTAAAGGAAAAACTATTCGGGCTGGGGATGTGGCTCAAGCGGTAGCGCGCTCGCCTGGCATGCGTGCGGCCCGGGTTCGATCCTCAGCACCACATACAAACAAAGATGTTGTGCCCGCCGATAACTAAAAAATAAATATTAAAATTCTCTCTCTCTCTCTACCTCCCTCTCTCTCTAAAAAAAAGTAATACTCTTTTTTTTTTTTTAAAAAAAAAGGAAAAACTATTCAAAGGAGAAACCAAGTCAAGTTAAATCTCAAAAATAAACAAAAATGGCTTGGATATAAATCATGTCTCAATAATAATCCTGAATGTTAATGGCCTAAGCTCACCAATCAAAAGACATGGACTGGCAGATTGGATTAAGAAAAAAAGGACCCAACAATATGCTGACTCCAAGAGACTTATAGGAAAAGACATCCACAGACTAAAAGTGAAAATTTGGGGAAAATCATACCACTCACATGGACAACAGAGGCAAGCAGGGGTTCCCATCCTCATATCAAATAAAGTAGACTCCAAGCCCTTTATCCCATTATCAAATGGGATAAAGAAGGATATTTCATACTGCTTAAGGGAACCATTCATCAATAAGACATAACAATAACAAATTTATATGCCCCAAACAAATGGTGCAGCTATGTTCATCAAACAAACTCTTCTCAAGTTCAAGAGTCAAACAGACAACAACACAATAATGCTGGTGACTTTAACACTCCTCTGTCACCACTATATAGATCGTCCAAACAAAAGCTGAACAAAGAAACTATAGAACTCAAGAATACAATCAATAACTTAGTCTTTTAACTGACATATACAGAATATTTTATCCTTAAATGAATGAATACACTTTCTTCTCAGCAGCACATGGATCCTTCTCTAAAATAGACCATATATTATGCCACAAAACAACTCATAGCAAATATTAAAAGAGTAGAGATACTACCCTGTATTCTATAAGATCACAATGGAATGAAATTAGAAATCAATGATAAAATGAAAATAAAAACTACTCGAACACCTGGAGACTAAATAATATGCTACTGAATGAACAAATGGTTTGCAAAAGACATCAAGGAAGAGATCAAAAAATTATTAGAAGTGAATGCGAACACAGAAACAATGTATCAAAAACACTATGAGGTACTAAGAGGAAAGTTCATTAAATGGAATTCATTTCTTAAAGGAAGAAAAAAATCAACAAATAAATGACTTAACATTA
Source organism: Marmota flaviventris (assembly GCF_047511675.1). Taxonomy (NCBI): domain Eukaryota; kingdom Metazoa; phylum Chordata; class Mammalia; order Rodentia; family Sciuridae; genus Marmota; species Marmota flaviventris. Next base: position 107,864,345 of record NC_092518.1, read on the forward strand.
CATCTCAAAGCTCAAATAAAAGAAGAACAAATCAACACCAAAAGCAGTAGAAGACAGCAAATAATTAAAATCAGAGCTGAAATCAATGAAATTGAAACAAAAGAAACAATTGAAAAAAACTGATAAAACAAAAAGTTAGTTCTTTTGACAAAATAAACAAAATTGACAAACCCTTAGTCATGTTAACAAAGAGAAGGAGAGAGTAAACTCAAATTACTAACATACATGATGAAAAAGGAGATAGCACAACAGACATTTCAGAAATTCAAAAGATAATTAGTAATTATTTTGAAAACCTGTATTCCAATAAAATAGAAAATATCGAAGGCACTGACAAATTTCTAGGGTCATATGATTTGCCCAAACTGAGTCAGGATGATACACATAATTTTAATAGATCAATTTCAAGCGATGAAATAGAAGACACCCTCAGAATCCTACCAAAAAGCAGTCATGAAATTCATCTGTAAAAAATAAGAGACCCAGAATAGCTAAAGTGTGAAACGTGGCATCACTATACCAGACCTTAACTATACTACAGAGCGATAATTAAAAAAAATAAATAAATAACCCAGCATGGTATTGGCACCAAAATAGACCAATGGTACAGAATAGGGAACACAGAGACTAACCCACATAATTACAGTTATCTTATATTAGACAAAGGCACCAAAGACATGCATTGAAGAAAAAATGGCCTCTTCAATAAGTGGTGCTGGGAAAACTGGAAATCCAAATGTAACAAAATGAAATTATGCCCCTATCTCTCACCATACACAAAACTCAACTCAAAGTGGATCAAGGACTTAAGAATAAAATCAGAGACCCTGCATCTAATCTACAGGATATCAGATTTAGGCCCCTACTTCCTTAATAAGACTACTATAGCATAAGAAGTAAAACCAAGAATCAATAAATGGGATGGATTCAAACTGAAAAGCTTCTTCTGGGCAAAAGAAACAATCAGTGAGGTGAATAGAGAGCCTACAGCTTGGCAGCAAATTTTTACCATTCACATATCAGCTAGAGCACTAATATCTAGGATATATAAAGAACTCAAAAAGGTAAACACCAAAAAAACAAATAACCCAATCAATACATGGGCCAAGAAACTGAACAGATGCTTCTCAGAAGAGGATATACAATCAATCAATAAATATATGAAAAAAAATTCAACATCTCTAGCAATTAGAGAAATGCAAATCAAAAGCACGCTAACATTCCATATCACTTCAGTTAGAATGGCAGCTATTAAGAATACAAACAACAATAAGATTTGGTGAGAATGTGGGTGGAAAAGCACACTCATACATTGCTGGTGGGACTGCAAAATGGTGCAGCCAATATGGAAATCCTTGGAGATCCTTGGAAAACTGGGAATGGAACTACCTTTTGACCCAACTATCCCACTCCTCGGTGTATACCCAAAGGACTTAAAAAAAAAAACAAAACCCAGCATACTCCAGGGACACAGCCACATCAATGTTTATTGCAGCACAATTCACAATAGCTAAACTGTGGAACCAAACTAGATGTCCTTCGGTAAATGAATGGATTAAAAAAATGTGGTGTATACACACAATGGAATATTACTCAGCAATAAAAGAGAATGAAATCATGGCATTTTCAGGTAAATGGATGGAGCTGGAGAATATAATGCTAAGTGAAGTTAGCCAATTCAAAAAAAAATGTTGAATGTTTTCTCTGATGTAAGGAGGCTGATTCATAGTGGGGTTGGGAGGAGGAGAATGGGAGGATTAGACGAACTCTAGATAGGACAAAGGGGTGGGAGGAGAAGGGAGGAGGCATGTGGGTAGAGAAGATGGTGGAATGAAATGGATGTCACTACCCTAAGTACAGGTATAAAGACATGAAGGGCGGAGATATGAAAAATTATGCTCTATATGTATAATATGAACCATAATGCATACTGCTGTCATATATAACAAATTAGAATAAAAAATTAAAAAACAATAGCCTCAGAAGGATATTGTGTTAAGAGTGGATGATATCCATGGGATGGCCTTAACAGTAAACATGTAGAGCTGGGGATGTGGCTCAAGCGGTAACGCACTCCCCTGGCATGCTCGGGGTGCTGGGCACATAAAAAAATAAAATAAAGATGTTGTGTCCACTGAAAATTGAAAAATAAATAAAAAATTCTCTCTCTTCTCTCTCTCTCTCTCTCTAAAAAAAGTAAGCATGTAAGTTAATGGAAATATTTAAGAAAAAAAAATCCTTGAAAGCATGAATAAAAGTCAATTCAGTAGTTTTGAAATAAAAAAATAATAGAGTGATGGAGCTGGGGTTGGGGTTCAGTGGTAGAGTGATCACCTACCATGTGCAATGTGCTGGGTTCAATCTTCAGCACCACATAAAAATAAATAAATAAAGTAAAGGTATTGTGTCCAACTACAACTAAAAAATATTTAAAAAAAGAATGGAATGATGTTTGCCCACAACACACATCTAGGACATAATTGGTATTCAATAAGGTTTCATGAAATAATCTCATATATTTTTTGTACTATTTCTCTACTTTCCCTCAGGACAACGACCTTCCTCTTTTCTTCTGTAATCTAATGCAGTTTCTCAACTTCTGCACTCTTGACATTTGGGGTAAGAAATTTTTGTTTGGGGGGGGGGTCCCTTTGTTAGAGGAGCAATAGGTTAAGCAGTATCCCTGATTTCTATTTATTGGATTCTGGTGGCACCTCTTCCCATGCTGTGACAATCAAACATGTCTCCAGGAATATAAAAATGTGCACTGTAAGGGAAAAATCGCCCCTCAGTTGAAAGTTACTGTTCTAATGCAACCAATAATTATCCCATCTTCTTTGAATGCAGCCTATTGCCTGCCCTCCTTTCACCTTTCATCATAAATGGTACTTACTTAGGGAAGCCTTTCCTGCCCATCAGACTATATTTAAGGTCCCTTGTATATTTTCTCATAGCACCTGATAGTTATTCTTTAGTATACTATCACAATTTTAATTTTATAGCTATGTCTCCTTAAATTCCATGAAGGCAGATAATGGGTCTTATCAATATCATTGCTCTGTCCATAGTTGTTTGCATGGTAAGCAGCATATGGTAGATGCTCAAAAGTATTTACCCTATCCTTTCTGTTTATATTCCTAACATTCATCAAATTTCTACAGCAAGTTTCTGTTTGTACCATGACCCTCCTTCTTTCTTTTTTAAAGGTTTTTCTTTTCTTTTCTTTTTTTTAGTTGTGGATGAAACTTTATTTTATTTATTTATGTATGGTGCTGAGGATCAAATCCAGTGCCTCACACATGCTAATCAAGCACTCTACCACTGAGCCACAACCCCAGTACCCCTTCTTCTTGATGATGAAAGGAGAAAACATCAGTTCACTCAGTTAAGAATCGCAATAGTTGACCCATGATAGACACATGTTTCTTATCATAAAGTATGCGATATGCTCTCCAATCATTTAGTGAACTTAAGAATTAAAAGTACTACTAGACTTTTAATTACTGAAAACTAAAAGTGAATTTAGGGTTTATGTTCAGTTAACCAAAAAATGTGATTAAGTTGACACTCCTGCCCCCGGGCAAATATTATCTTTCACTAGAGAGACACAGTTAAGTATATCATAAAATCAAAAAGTTCTGAAAGTTCAGTCAGCTAAAAATTCTGTCTGCAAGTGGCCAACTAACTCAGCTGATTTTTTTTCAAATGACTAATCATTTCAACATTAAGTAGAGAAAGCATGGAAGCAGCAACCTGAAGGACAGAAAGAAGAAAACATAAAGAGAAGTAAGTTTCTACAATAAGTCAGGTTGAAGTATTTTTGTTTCTTTATTCAATGCTGGCTTTTGATGTCATAAAGAGAGTCCAATTTTAAGGCTTCAATTTGACAGGGAAGATATCAGAGAATAGAAAGGAGACATGTAGAAGAGGAGAGGGTACCATTTTTCTGTGCACTGCCATTCCTGGCATGACCCTTACAAGGGAAATATGAAGGGAAAATGTGTGAGACAGAAGTTAAGTGGCAAGTGAAATTATTGTGTTTAAGGAAAGCATAATATGCATGCCATGCTGGACAGATACAAAATGTATCACCATAAAAGCATGCTTGGTGTATTCTACAAGTGCTCATAATGCTCTGAGAAAATACAGTCATTTTCTTCTCCAATGTCTGTCACTTTTTAAATTGTAAAAATCTTGTTTCCAAAAAGGCAAAAAAAACCCCTAAGTCACATATTATGCAATTCACATAAGCAAATTATGTATAAATAAGCATCATTATAGCTGTCGTTTATTGATTATTCACAAAAACTAATCATAGTATATGTATAAATTACAATCCTCCATCAATCTCGATATATAATTATTCCTATTTTACAAAGAGCTAACTGAGGCAAAAACAATTTGATTTAACTTGCACCAGGTTTTGCAACTAGCAAGTGGCAAGGTTAGGGATTCAAAATTGGGATTGCCTTTACTTATTCTTCTAATGAAAGAAGAGATTGAGAAAGCCTTTGGAATATCCAGTCAATACCATGAGATATTTCTTTCCCAGCATGTTTTATATGTTTTTGCCCTGATTACCACATCTCTACTTCAACTGTATGCTTAGATTAGAAGCTTCTCAAGGACAGATGACACCTTCTTCATTTCTATATTCCCAATAGCTACCAGTGTCTTGCACACAGTAGATATTCAATACATATTCTGTAAAGAAAGGAACGGCATTTTTGTAAATATGAATTCAATAAAATCATTTGAAGACATTCCTACCCACAGTTTGCCTATCGCTTTGCAGCGACAAGCCACATTTCAAAAAAGGAACAAATCAGTGCAAAGGATCATGGGTATCATAAATGACAAGAAGCTCAAGTCGCCTGACAAAAGTCTTCATTATAGACTTGAATAATTATGTATTTAAAACAAAAGTTAATCAACATTTGGTTGCCATATCATGTCTTTTATGAAAAAATATGGAAGGAAACATGCACTGCTGCTTTATTTTAGAGCACCACTCTTCGTTTTGGAAATCAGGGACTATTTTCAGAACTACTAAGAGTCTGAAACATCGGCCTCCTCATATCTATCCTATCATGTTTAAAAATAAACGTTCACTTTTTCTGAATAGCTTTTTAAGATTTCTTTTATGCTCTACACACAATATCACAAATCCTCTTTACATATCATACTGTAATGTTTTTCCTATTTTTTGTACCTAGCATTTGCATATATTACAAAAATTTAAAAAAACAATTATTTGCCACAATCTTATCTAAACTAGGCAATATTTATCAGATTATTACTGGGCTCTTCATTAATTTAAATTGTAAACTTCTACACTGGCCATTAAAACCAATGAAAATAGAGGCTGACTTTAAGAAAGCAAGGAATTCTTAGAACATTAGGACATTATAATAATTTTATTAAGTGACAGTTTTGAAAAGCTTTTTAAAAAAGTGTCTCAATGTGAATAATGAGAATGGTGATAGAAAATGTCTTAAGATGTGTATCTTCTCTGAAAAGATAAGAAATTAGGTGAAGTTGAATTAAAACAATACAGCTGCTCCAGAAACAAATACTTTTTCAGAATTTTCATTGATAAGAAAAAGAGAGAGTGGGTGGGGAGCCATTGCATAATGGGTAATTAAAGACCTGTGGAAAAATCCAGGGGCTCTTCCTCATCTCTAAGATTGTCATTATACCCCTCAGGGATACTGTCAGAAGCCAAAGTCTGTGCTGGATGCACCATATTGCTGACCTAGAATGATGCTTCTTAGGCTCTTTAGGGAGGGGAACTAAGGTGAATTTTGTAACCAGAACAGCAGGATTCTGACATCCAAAAACTAGCACAGCAAAATTCACACATTCAAATGAACTCCAGTTCCTTAATTGAGTGAGTCAGCTTGTGATGCTATAAACATACAAACAATGCTGTCATTGTTCAAAACATTTTTGGAATTACTCGTTGATGAGTATCTGTAATGTTTGTTTATGAGTTGCTTAACACAATCAGAATTTATATTCTAGTGGTTTTGATCAGAAGTTATACTACATATATCGAATACATATATTCAACACACTTGGTTCTAAATTGTGTTTAGTGTTCCCAAAGATCACTTCCATCCTTGAAAAAAAATCCTCCTAGTAAAAATATTTAATGGCAATCCCCAAGATCTAAAAGTAATACCACAAAAAAGTCCCAAGAAAATTGTTAGTAAAGATAGCATTGAAATCAGTGTACATTCTGAGATAATTATTCTTATGTGATTATTCCTAGTGGAAATCACACTCATTTGTATGCATATATTCTTGCAATATAATATATTACAGTATGCACATTTGCATTCCCATAGAAAATTTCAAAAATATGCATAAAGAAACCTTACACCTTCTGTAGTGAACTGAGAGTTGGGGGGTAAGTAAGGGAGCCTTTAATATTACATTATATACACTGTAATGATATAACTATATGTACACATGTACACATACATATTTTGTAGTGAGTATATATTGCTTTCGTGATAACAAAGAAGAAGAGAAGTGTTAGAGTCTGTAAACAAGTCTGGATGGCGCCTGGCATTTCGCCAGAGGGAGTGGTTTGTGAAGTAACTCCAGCGAGCCATTAAGTGTGGAGATTCCTTATTGGTTGACTGCTGTATTTAGTTTATGTTAATTAGATAAGCTGTGTGGAATGTATAAATACCTCTGTTGTCCTACAATAAATGGCTCCCACTCCTGCTGTATCTACGCAAGTTCCTCATCACCCCCTGGTTATTTTGCCCAGCCAGAGAGCGATGCTGAGAGCCATAGCCAAGTAGGAATGACATGGCATTTTTAATTGAAAGGTGACCCTGCTCAGGGATTAGGGTGGCTCCAGGTTTAGTGTAGATCCTGCTGGATTAGGGTGGTTCCAGGTTTAGGGTGGATCCTGCTGGGAATAGGGTATATCCTGCTGCCTCAGGCGCCCGCTCCTTGAGTTCCCGTTGAGTTCTCACGGGGTTCTGAGAGAATTGGTACACAGAGCCCGGTGGAGGGAGTGTAATTTTCCCAGAACGTGCGTGTAGAGTGCCGGTGAGAGTTCGGGAATAAAGAGTTGCTGTTGGAACCTACAAGGCTTTGTGGTGGCTCGGTTATTTTGTGCCCAGCCAGACTGCAGCAGAGAAGGACAAATGGAAGTAAAAATGAAAGTAGAAATTAGGAAGGAAAGAAAGGAAAAGGAAGGAATGAGGGAAGGAAAAGAAATGAAAATTAGTCCTAATAGCTAATATCCTGTTGTCAGGTCTTTTATGTTTATAATTGCATTTTCTACATTAAACCATTTTATATGTCATTTCATCTTCATGTTAAAATTATGTGTTGTAAAGACCCTTCTGTGGTATGAGAAAGGAGTAATAGAGTTAAATTAGCTAATAATGTAAACACTGTGACAGCTGTTACATTGAGTGAAGTGAGAATGCCCTGGCAAAGGAAAAAAAGATCCAAAATCTGTTCAATGTTATCATGCTTTTATTGATCAATCTGTTACAAATTAAAAAATAAACAACAAAAATTACCCTTATCTAAGAGGAAACTTCAGGATGAAAATTAAGGGATATCTGATATTCATGAGGATAAGGGTCTGTGCAGTGAAACATTGACACCACTGGTAATTTCAAAGTTTCCTCTAGTAGGGCCTTCATAGACTTACTAAAAAATAGTCATATAAACTGTGACTTTGGTTTGAACAGTATGTTCCATTGTGTATTATAATTCATTTGAAAGCAACAGAATGAATACCTCAAAAAGTACCCACCCCAAAAGTACCATAAACACAATATAAAGAAAATGAAAAGTAGGGAATTTTGGCAGCTTCTCTAATAGACAAAGGGCTAATAAATTTCTTAAGGCTTGAAGAGGTCTTATGACTCAATATAAAAAGACCAATGATTCAACAGGAGTGTGAACAAAAGCATGCTATAATTTGACATAAAAATGCATATAAAAATAAATGTTTAATTTCATTCATAATCAGAAGTATATTTAAAAACTAAAATGTGAAAGTGTTTTTACCCATCCTTTCAACAATGTTTAAAAAAGTTGATAATATCCAATATTAATTTGGAGAAACAATTTAGTTTCAAGTACATTCAGTGAGAGAATCAATTGGTCCCAGTATTGTATAGAACAAGGTAGCAATATTGATCAAAATCTAAAATGTACATTTCTTTGGATAAGACAATTTTACGTGTAACAATTTTTCCTATAGATACATTTTTGCACCTTCTTGGAAAAAAATCAAAGCATGTACATGCAGCATTTTTGCAAGCACTCTTAAAAACAAAGAATTCCTCAGGAGGAAAATGTTTATAAAGATTTTAATGCATCCACATAAAGGAATACTACACAGCTGTTTATAAGAATGCTAAAGATGTTTATATGTTGATACAGGAAGTTTCCGAAACATTACAAGGGTGAAAAAATCAGAAGACTTAAGTGTTTGGGGAAAAGTATGAAATACTGACAGTGGTTCCTAGTAATCAGTGGGATCAGGTGTCGTGAGTACAAATTAGGGTGGTAGTGACATGGAGACTTTAATTTTCCAATATATACTCTTCAATGTTATTTGAATCTTTTCCTATGCATATGTTACTTTAAATACTTTATTTAGATATATTTCACATACTATAGAATTCAATCATTTAAAGAGTAAGATTCAATTTTTTGTATATTCACAGAATTGTGCAACTACAACCATAATCAAATTTAAAACATTTTTATTATCTCAAAAGGAAACCTGTATCAATTAGTATATCTCATTTCTTGCTCTTCCCCTAATGTCCTACCCTCACAACCAGTAATATAATTTCTGGATTATGGATTTACCTATTTTCCTCCCTTCTATTCCTTTTCATATGGAAAAAATACTGGGATTTGTTGTTACATATTCATACGTGCATGCAGTATAATTCGGTCAATTTCATTACCTATTCTTGTTTAAATTGACAGTTAAACTATATGTATTTATCATATAAATGCATGATGTATTAAAGTCTATATGCCTTATGGAATGGTTAAATCTGGCTAAGTAACATATGATTTACCTCACATAGCTAACATTTTGTGGTGAGAACACTTCACACTCAGTCTCTTAGCATTTTTTAAGAATACAATATAGTGTTAACTATAGTCACAACTGTACAATAATAGATCTCTTAAATTTATACCTCATATCTAACCATAATTTTGTATCATTTGACCAACATTTCCCCCAATCCTCCCTGTCTCAGCCTCAAGTATCCACCAATCTACCCTCAATTTTTATGAGATCAACTCTTAGATTCTACATTGAATGAGATCATGAGATATTTGGCTTTCTATGCCAAGCTTATTTTACATTCTTGATACTTCATATATCTGAAATTATATAATATATGGCATTTTATGTCTGACATATATCACTGGGTACAAGGTTTTCAAGGTTAACACATGTTGTAGCATGTATCATAACTTCATTTCTTCTCTGGCTAAATAATATTCCATTGTAAGTATATGCCACATTTTGCTTATCCATTTATCAGTTGATGGGCATTTGCTTTGTTTCTACTTTTTGGCTAGTATGAATAATGCTGCTATGAGCATTCATATACCTATGTATGCATTACTTTTTAATATAAATTAGTTTAAAGTTTTAAAAAATTAATATAGCCATGATAACTATTAGTTGCTCAGAGAAAATATATGTAAGATAGTAAGATGGTGGAAAATTAGATAAGGTGGGTTTTCTCTGTAGACTTACTATGCCATCAGTCAACTTAGGAAATGGAAAGTTTGAAGAAGTTTTCAATAGAAAATAAATTTAAATACATCATTTTCATTTTTGGAAAGCTTTTTAAAAGGTTTTAATTGGCTTCATTTTCAATTTTAGAATTGAGCAACACCTCATCCCATAAAGTAAAATAATTATTCTGAAATGATTTCTTAAGACCAATTTATTAAAAATAAAAACCCCTTTCATTGTAATGTATTGATGATAACATAACAAAGTTTCAAAGTTAAAGCTTCACCTTCATGATTTTTATTCACATCCCTAAAAGATAATCCTCATCTGGAAAAATGGACCTGAGTAATTCCACATTCTTTCACTGAATGGACTTATAATTATTAATTTTTTTACATAAACTTGGCTAAGTCCTAGTACCTACCTACCTTCTGGTCATACACTAGTCTCAATATTGCTGTGAAGAAATATTATAGATGTGGCCAACATTTATGTCAGTAGATATTAACCTCCATAATACTGGTGGGCTTCATCCAATCAGGCAAAGAATTTTGCCTCCAGATTGGCTTCAGACTCACACTGCAATATTAACTCTTCCTTTGGTCTCCAGTCTGTCAGCCTACTCTGCAGATTTTAGACTTGCCAGCCCCATCTCTGCATAAGCCAATTCTTCAGACTGATGTTCTCTCTCTCTCCCTGTATATCTATATCTATAATATTATCTATAACTGCACAGTTCATTGGCTCCGTTTCTCTGAAGAACCCTGACTAATACGAGATTCAATGAGTGTTGGTGTTAGGAAGTACTTTACAGATCATCTAAATCTAATCTAATTATTTGATAGTTGAGAAAACTGGTGACCAAAGAGTTTGAGAGTATGCATGTACAGACAGACTACAGTGAAAGGAGAATGATCTAAGGACCTCCTAGGATGATAATTTGTTCTGAAAGTTTTGAACAGTAAAAGAGAATAAGGTCACAAAGGTATCCCCAAGCCTATGTGGCTAGGAAAGGGGAGAGGTAAAGTAAAATTATTAAATTATCATCTAAAACATATACAATGTGTTGAAAAACATTCAGTTTCCTAGTTTCCTCAAACTACTTTATAATATAATTATATGGTTCCTGGAGGCTAGTTATAATTGAATTATAGGGTGTCTTGTTCACGTTCTAGCTGGTGAAAAAAAATTGTTCAGCTCTGCTTTGCGGTTCTCTAAACACCAGCTAGAATACTCCATGAAGCAGCTTATAATTCAATTATAACTCCCCTCTGGGAACCATATAATTATATATAAAAGACCTAAGCCATCATATGTTCTCCATTTATTTTTTGTTATGAAAGGATTTGTCTAAAGTCTGATATTAAATTTGAATAGGTCTGAGTCAATTTGTACCTCAAGATTTACCCAGATACTAAAATAATAAAACATATTCACCCAGATGAAAGATACCAGAGTCAGTCTGTTTACCCAAACAAAAAACCTATGAAATATAATATCTATACCTATCTTTGGATACATAAACACACATATATATACACATATGTGTACATGTATTTACACAGGCACACACACACACACACATATACACACAACTCCACAATCTTCAGGTAAAAAAAAAATTCCTCCAAAATTGCATCTGTATCAAACATATACAGACTTTTTCCCTCATCATTATTTCCTAAATAATACAGCATAGCAACTATTTACATAGCATTTTCACTGCTTTAGTTATTATAAGTAATCTAGAGATAATTTAGTATGTATGTGTTGATGTATACCAGTTATTTGCAAATACTGTGTCATTTTATATGAGGTACCTGAGTACAACAGATTTTAGCATTGGAGGGAGGTCCCAGGAACCAGAAATATCCCATGGATATTTATCTCACACAGATCCATACTCATATTTTAATTGAACTTCTAATGAAATAGTATTGAAAATTTCCAGCACAATTACTATGACTCAGAGCTGCAAAACAATCAGGGCAATGCATCTAATAGTTAATGGTTCAAAAGAGTATATGTTTTGTAGAAATAAGGCATGAGGACAATTGTATTGACTTTATTCCAGGAAAACTTTCTTTCTATTTCTCTCTCTCTCTCTCCCGCTCCCTCCTTCCCTCCCTCCCCTCATTCATTTACTCATTTACCAGACACAGAGTACTTGTTCTATGGTAGGTACCATGTTTTCCCTCACCATGCACAGTTCTTCGAATGCATTTGAGCTTGTAAATGTTCATGCACACACACACACACACACACACACACACACACACACACACCCCTCCTATAGGAATGAATTGCAAAGTTTGTCACTTATTTCATTTCACAAGGATATCACATATGCCCTGTGTTTAGTATTGTGGTGGCCTATGGTATGTGGGAGACAAATGAATATCTATAAGAAAAATATGTTCTAGAAACTTACAGTTCAGCTGAAAAGCTAAGATAGCCTACAAGTAGAGGAAACCCTGAGGTTGGCAGCAAGAAGCAGTGAACGTAGTTAAATGTGCAGAAGCAGAAGGGAGGCATGCCAAAAAAAATGAATTCTGCATACTCTACAAGTTTCCCTGTGAGATATTCTGAGACTGCAACATGATTTTCTTAACAATTCAAATGTTCAGTGTCTAACCTGTGTCCTCAAGCAATACAGTGAAAGGTTTAGATCCCAGGCTATCAAATCAGAATGCAGGGCTTCCAGCTCTGACACTAACTAACCATGAGATTTTGGACAAGTTATTTGACCTCTTTATGTCTTATTATGCTTATATACAAGATGGAGATAATAATAGAATTTATTTCAATGAATTTTATAAAAAATTAAAGAATTAATATGATAAAAACACTCTGTATAGTTCCTGGCACACTGTATGTGCTTAATAGGTGTTATCTATTATAATACTTTTGTTGTTGTCATTGACATCTCCATAATTATCGTCATCATTATCCTAGTAACACTGACAGGAGATAAAGGGGAAAATTATATTAGGATTAAGATATAGCTGTAACTGAGAACTGTTTTTAAAAGGTGATGTTAAAAGATAAAAATAATTGCATATAACCTGACTAGTTAAACTAGTTAAACCTATTACAAATTATAAAAGATATGGATATTGCCCAAAAAAGGCAAGGGTGGAGGCTTTTCTAGATACATCTAGGACTAAATTAAAAATGAGTGAATAAGAGCACTTCTAAAGTCAATGATGTAATGATGATAGTTGTCAAACAAATCTTACAATCAATAAGTGGATAACCCCTATTTTGCATCTGTCTTTTCTGTCAAAGAGATTTATTTTTGGACTAGACAGAATAACAGGATCATTAATAAGAATAAATTGAAGACTGGGATCCACCATGAAGTAGAATGTTAAAAATTCATGTTTCTGGGCCTTTTGAAAGATTTCTAAGAATATTGATTTAGCTCTGAGAGTAGGAAGCAACCAGCACCATAAACTAACATAGGCATAATCTGAATATGCCTTGACAGACTAATTTGCTTCCCTTTTGTACAGATTGATTAAATTAACAGGGCAGGGAGATGGGTAGATATGTTTCATACTGCATAAGGCATTTTGCAAAGTCCTTCATGATGTACTATTGGATGATTTTTTTAAAAAAATGCTTACTTTTTTATTATTATTTTTAGTTGATGGGTATTTATTTATTTATTTATATGCAGTGCTGAGATTTGAACCTCACATGTGTGAGGCACTGGGTTCAGTTTCAGCACCAAATATAAATAAATGAATAAGATAAAGGTCCATCAACAACTAAAATAATATTTTAAAAAGAATATACAGATGGGATTAAGGATGGTAAAATTAGGTTGACACATAATTAAATGAACAACCATTCCAAGATAGGCAATTAATTTGTCTTTAGTGATCTGATTTCCCTTGATCCACTTAACATTTTCATCCATGCCATAGATGAGGAAGTAAAGTTTGTAGATAACAGAACTAGTAGAGCATCTAACCTATTGTATGACATAATAATGACACTCCAAATTCATGTCGGAATGGAACTATGATCCAAATATAATTTGTTGTAATTTCAACAACAGATATTTAGAGTCTTGCATTTACATTAAAAATATCTATATTATATAAATACATGGTGGTAAAAACTGATTTAAAATATCTGTGTATAGAGACTGTAAGCACGATGAGATAGCAAGATGATGAGGGTGATATGAACATAAGATGTATGAATGGAAATGTAGAATCTAGAAAGAAAAAAATGGATTCTTGATCTGATTTTTGTTGTGAAAACCAGACCTGAATCTTTTGTTCAATTGTGGGCTTTTTGTCTTCAAAAGACCAAACAATGTGGACAGAAGAGAGTGACTATGATAGTTGAATAGCATGAAGTTGTGTTATCCTTGCATAAATTCAATGGCTATTTGTCAAGATAGTCAAGGATTCAAGCAAGAGGAATAGATGACTTACTTCTATGGATTCTTTTAAGCCTAAGTATATGTTTAAAAGAGGGTAAACTTATAAGAAGCTGTCAGATAAATGACAGCTGGTCAGGAGCTGGGAACCAAGAAACACAGGATTGCCACAAAATTAAGGATATTCCATGGACAACTTCTGTCTGGGTCAGCTTCTTTCTGAAACTCAGATGGTCTGGGACTACTTCTTCAATCCCATCTCCTACTAGTTTGCAGCTTGGAGTCCCTCTCCCAAAACTATGAGTCTGAACCTAGCTACTTATGTCTATGAATAGAAGCAGAGACTTAGTAGCAATTTTTAATTCCCTTCATTGTTATTCCCTTCAATACAATCCCTGAAGAGTAGACTGCATAGGGGACCCATAATGCAGTATTAGGAAGTTCAGTGAACTGAGAGAATATCAAGGTTATGTAAGAATGCTATTAGTTCATTTTCTGTGTCTCAATTTTTTTCATATGCAAAAGGAGGCAGATTAAATGGTCACCAAGGTCACTTTCAGGTTGAAAATGTATTTTAATTATGTCAATATTGTGCTAATTTTAAAAGAATGTTTTATAAGGCAATAGTAAAAGCATGAAATCAACTATCATTTCATTTAATGAATTAAACTGTATGAAATATTTCCATACTATATATTCAGTTCAAAGGAAGCTAAAAACTTTAAGTTCAGCGATTCTGGCTAATACAGCTTTATTTCCAGTCTTAATTGTTTCTCAATTTTTCTTATTTGCTATTTGCTTAGTTTGTTTCAACTTAGGTGCGTTTTTATAAACATTATCTCAATTTGGTGGGATTTCACAGTCATTCTTTAATCAACTGCCTCCTTATATGATAAATGCCAGATCATACAAAAGTGCCCACAGGGCAGAGGTTGTGGCTCAGTGGTAGAGTGCTTGCCTAGCACATGTGAGGCACTGTGTTTGATCCTCAGCACCACATAAAAATAAATAAAATAAAGGTATTGTGACCAACTACAAATAAAAAAAATAGTTTTTAAAAAGTTGGCCACAATTCAATGCTTAGGAAAGAAGGCCCTAGAGGACTACAGAGAAAGTGGAAGCGTAGGACCTCCTATTCTGACCTTCCCCAAGCAAGGATTCTTCAAATTATAATGGCACCTTCTAATTTTTTTATTCAATTTACATACTTGAGGTAAAATGTGTCATTTATTTAAAGGCAAAAATACTTGGCATATGACAAAAGTGAAATACCCAAAGGTATACTATTTATACACATAGGATTTAAGGCTGAAATGCTTCAAATGCTTCATTTTCAATGACTTTCAAACGCAGTTTTTCTCAGAAACAGAAATAGTAGCTCAAAGAATCACTGCTCACTTTTTACCATATGAGAATATTGGTTTGCAGAGATGAACAACAAATATTAACAGGTCGCTCTTGTTTCAACACTCCCAAGGAAAGGGTTAATTTTCCTTAGATTCTACATCAAGTCATCCTGGGAAAAATCCAATCTTATCAAAAATCCAATGATAAGAGTAGCTTCCCAAGCATTTTAGACCATTTACACCCAAAATAACATTGGTGCTCAAATAGATTTTACTTTATTATACTGGAGCCTTTTGGGTAAGGGAAATTTCACCAGAAACTCCAAGGGAAAGAATTTGAAATGCTCTTTGTTGATGGGGAGGGTGAGTATATGGTTTAGTAATGAAACTTTTTCCTATTGCTCCCATCTATTTTTTTTTTAATTAATCTCTGCTCATCATTTTTTGGGGTTTCATTGAACTATTATGTCACCTTTCTGGGCTTTTAGTAACTCAAATTCAGTTATCAAAGAGAAAACTCAAAAAGAATATTGGTGAGGCAGGCAAACTTCTATCGTAGCTGAACTAAATAGTACACATAACTTTCTTACTGCTGCTACCATATGGAGTGGCTTCTGTAGCTGATTGCTTCTTTTTGTTAGATTTTTAAAAATATTTTTTAGTTGTCAATGGAGCTTTTATTCATTCATTCATTCATTCATTTATATGTGGTGCTGAAAATTGAAGCCAGTGCCTCACACATGCTAGGCACATGTTCTATCACTAAGCTACAACCCCAGCCCAGGGATTGCTTCTTGGTTTTACTTTTTGTTTCAGAATGGGGTTGTTTTTATTTTCAAACTTTTACCTAAAGAAATTACTTCAGATACAACTCAACCCTTTATACTCTCCTTCTGACCCGTCCCTTCCTTTTCTTGTAAGAATAAGAGTTGGCTCTGAAACATCCTATAATTTTCTAAAATCCCAGTAAAAAGTTAATTCAGAATTGACCTGAAATGCTGTGAAAGACACATGTTCAAAGCAAAAGTAAGAACTAACATTCTAGTATCATACACTGAAATGCACATAGTTTATGTAAAACACTCTCTGATTTGCATTTTTGAGCAAAGAAATACAAATCAATAATAAACCACTGACTTGGAAATAATCACAACAGTTATGTGATTCAGTGAGAATTATAAACTGTTCTGGGAAAAGCAGGCCAGAATGAAAAGAAGTAGAAATGGTGGTATGATAAAGTCTAGGATTTTTCACATGGAATGAATGATGCTACCAGTTGCCACTTGCTCCCCAATTAGATCTGCTTAAGGTCCTGTTCCTTCATAGATAAGGAAAAAAATCCAGGAAAAAATAGTGAAATAAGGGACAGAAAAAAAGAATTTATGTTTCTTCAACCTGGAAAGACGAATGCTAAGAAGAAAGGCATATGATGGAAGTATAATAAATGAAGTTATGGATGGAAAGATTTAAAAGGTCATTACTTTTCAGACAGGTAAAGGTAGGTAACCTCCCATGAAATTGATGAACAGAGTTTATGACCAATAAATGGTATTATAAATATCATTCCTATATTAACTTTTTCAAATATGTTAAATTTAGGGGAAAATATAAACCAAATTTGGTACTGAAAATCAAGAGTTCGCCTTCTATCTGGGCTAACAGACAAAAATGAAATGTGATAAAATATTGGAAATGATTTAATAGAGGCATGGGCCATAATAATCAAGAGTTAAGGAAACACTTGGCATGGTGGTGCACACCTCTAATCCCAGGGCCTCAGGAGATTGAAGCAGAAGAATCTTGATTTCAAAGCCAGCCTCAGCAAAGGTGAGGCCCTAAGCAACTCAGTGAGACCCTGTTTCTAAATAAAATACAAAATAGGGGTAGGGATGTGGCTCAGTGGTTGAATGACCCTGAGTTCAATCCCTGGTACCAAAAAAAGGGGGGGGGGGGTTAAAGAAACATTGGGAATTATTTTCTGTGTGGAGGAAATAAGTTTGGAGAAAACTCTATGAAAATTTAACAAAAGATAGAACATTTGACCAGGGCCTTAAAGATTTAATTACTTAAAAGTTCACTAGTCTCAGAAGGAAAAGCAGGGTATTAGAGAAGAAGAAAAAACATCAGCAAAGCATGAATGAAGGCAAAATGAATGACTTACTAATGAAAAAGAAAGGTTCAGGGTAGGTGGATTGTAGCTTCCATGGGAGAAATAATGAAAATCAAAGTCAAAGGCAGGCAGAGCTTTAAATGCCATGATAAAAGATTTTCACATTATCTTTTGGGCTACAGAAAGTAGTTTTTGAGCAGGAGAGTAATCTTGGTACTAGCTCTACTTTCTGGACAAGATTCAGGAATTTAAAAACTAGAACAAAAGAGATCAAATATCTAAATATCTAAAGGGTTATGGTGTGGAAAGGAGTTACGTGTACCCTTATATCTCAAACTATTTGACAGACTTGAGCTCCATATGAAATAGGCTAACTAGGGAAGTCATGAATGAAATGGCTGCTCTAGAAGTTCTCTAGA
The DNA here is from genome assembly GCF_047511675.1 of Marmota flaviventris. Taxonomy (NCBI): domain Eukaryota; kingdom Metazoa; phylum Chordata; class Mammalia; order Rodentia; family Sciuridae; genus Marmota; species Marmota flaviventris. Next base: position 107,882,370 of record NC_092518.1, read on the forward strand.
TATTCCTAGTCCGTAAAAGAAGGTATTCAAATAATCTGTGAATATCCATGAAATGAGAAAAATTAGACCAGATAAACTTTTTGGTCCTTTCCAAACTGGGCATTCTATTCATTCTTCTACAAAAGAGCTTGTCAAATAGATATTATTTCCCTTTCATCATTTTTCTTCACCACATAATTTAACCTCATTTCACTATTATTCATATTAAATGCTTCACCTCCACCTTACTGGTTGGTCTCTTCTAAATACCATCATGTAGCTAGTGGATGTTCCTAGCCAATTCTCACATTCAAAACTGAGCATAATACTTCCTAAAAAAGAAGTCAAATCTCTATGTTACTAATTAAGATCTTACATACAGCAAAATCTTAATTAACTGAAGCTCAACTAATGAAACACTGTATTTCATGTGTTATACTCATTTTTTTTGTACCAGTGATTGAGCTCAGGGGCACTTGACCACTGAGCCACGTCCCCAGCCCTATTTTGTATTTTGTTTACACACAGGGTCTTGCTGAGTTGCTTAAGGGCCCTGCTAAGTTGCTGAGGCTGGCTTTGAACTCTCTATCCTCCTGTCTCAGCCTCCTGAGGTGCTGGGATCACAGATGTGTGCCACCGTGTCTGGCTGCTATACTCAACTTTTATGAGAAAAAGAAACATCATGACTAAGCAAGAAGATATCTTGGATTTACTGAAAGAAAAACAAATTAATCTCCCAAGAAGTGATCTACTGACAGAAGAGATTCATTTCAATCTACTTGTACAGCACAACAAAAACTGATTTGGGAATAATGAATTTGAGACCCTGAAAAAATATTCCAAAAACTAAAGTAAAATCCAATTATGTTCACTAAACTGTACTCATTAAGATAATAAAATAGACTACATTTAAAAAAAATTTAGTTGTAGGTGGACACATGCCTTTATTTTATTTTTGTGTGATGCTGATGACTGAACCCAGTGCCTCACTCCTGCTAGGCAAGCACTCTACCACTGAGCCACAACCCTAGTCCAAAATAGACTACAGTTTTATAAAACATTTCAACCACAAAGACTAAAAAAAAGTGCCACTTAATTTTAAAAAGTCTCAATTAATATCCCCTTCCCTAAGTATTAATCAAGACTTTTCTATTTTACAGATCCAAGAGTGTCCAGGTCATACACTCCTATGTGTGAAGAAAAAAAGAATATTTCATCTTCACCTCAATACCTACCACTGATATGACACTCAGGTATTCATAAATATTTTTGAATGAATAATATTTGAGTGTATTAACACAAATATTAGTTACTATATTAATCTGCCTCAGTAGCCACATTCCTTCTTTTGATCTTCAAAAACTTGTTATCTCTGTACTCATACATTGCTGTCAAGCCACATAAATTATATTCATAATTATCTGTATGGTACATAGAGGGTTGTGGGCATTTATCATATTTTTCTTAAAAATATTTTTGTAGTTGTAGATGAACAACATTCCTTTATTTTTATTTTATTTTATTTTTTTATGTGATACTAAGGATCAAATCCTGTGCCTCACACATGCTAGGCAAGCGCTCTGCCACTGAGCTACAGGTCCAGCCCTGCATTTATCCTCTTAAACTAGAGGATATTAGAACTAAAAGTGATATTGAAGGTCATCAAATTCAACCATCTAATTTCACAGAGGTAGAAACTAAGGCACAGGGAACTTAGATGCCATGTTTAAGATCATATACCTTGTTAGGACAATTGTTGGATGAAAATATTGAGTTTTTCTGGATCCTGTGTTTTTTCTTATACAACAAATTGGCTCTGTATTCTGTATATTCAAGTAGGAAACAGATACACAATTTTTGTACTGAAACAAGAAGTACTCAGAAATGTTATTCCCTTTTGATTGTAGAATTCTCAGGCACAAAGAAGGCTGGTTTTCCTCTCCTTTATTGGAAAGGTATCTTGTGTATTTATTTTATATCCTTGCTACTCTAAAATCAATCTGACAATGTTTTAAGAGACAATAAAAGCCAGAATAATATGGCATAGATTTATCTATCAGTGGCAGCAGTACATGAATTGCCATCTACTGTAATTTGTCAGTAATTTATAAGAGTACCTGTTGGGGATCAAGACATGAAAGGCTGCTTTGTGTTATCAAACTAATAACTTCTCACTTTATTTTTTAAAAATTGTAATTCTTGGTAAATGAATTGCTCACACAGGGACTATCATGAGGTAAGGTTTAGGATCGTAGTATTAAGGGGTATTTTTTTTTTTTGTAGTATTACAAGTTCTGTTTTATTTTATTTTTTTTATTTATTTGGATTAGGGATTGAACCCAGGGACACTTTACCACTGAAATACATCCCAAGCCTTTTTGTTTATTTTAATTTGAGACAGGGTCTCGCTGAGTTGCTTAGGACCTCACTAAGTTCCTGAGGCTGGCCTTGAACGTGCCATCCTCCTCTTCAGCCTACTGCCCCTGGGATTATAGGCATGCTCCACCACACCCAGAAGTATTACAAGTTTTGAGGGCTGTAGTGAACAGGAAATCTTCAGAAGTTCAAGGGAAGAATTGCAATTGTTAAACCTTTTGGGATTTGTCATGGCCCCTTGGTTTTTTACTTTATTTGGGTTTGAACACGATGAAAGCTATGTTTTGTTCACATAACAATATTGTGTATTGTCTTTTTTGTTGTTTCAGAGGGAGATCTTATCCATTTGCCTTGTTATTTATATTGAGAGGCTATCTTTAAAAAGAGGCTTCAAAGATTAAAAGATAAAATTTAACCTGGACAAAAAAAGGATACCCATGGTAAACAAGTCTCAATAGGAATTTATGATTTGCTAATTTATAAAATAGCACATATTTCATATCAAACATTGTGTATCACATTGAAGCACAAAAGCAGAAGAAAGGAAAATCAGCATGATGCATGTTTCCAATCCCCTAAGCACTTAATAATCTATGTGGACATAGAAGTAAATTTTACCAGAAAGAAAGAAACCTGATAATTTATGAAAATCTTAAGAAAAGCAATAAAGACACAATAATCCCATTTTTTTCAGTTTGTGAACTGTAGTGTCTGTGATCTTTGGGGAAATAGGATACATTGATGGAAAAGAGATTAAAAGCATTCTAAAACTTAATGGATGATCAACTCAAAAATATCACATACTTACTTTGCCGTTATGGCCAATCATAAAGTGTACCTGAAAAAATAAAAATGCAATTTCAATTTTCTTGATCTTTTATGCTTATATTATCAAAAAATGATAGCATAGTTTTTAAATTTATACATCAGAAAAGTTATCTAAGGAAAAATGGGTTTTCTACAAGGCTAATCCTTTATGAGCATTTTTCACTTTTACAATGGTGATTAAAACTCAAAATAGGAGTAACCTGCAATATTTTTCATTACTGTGTCTGTTGATTGTCAACACTGGTTTTCCTGTGGCATTATGGGGATGTGGGTAAGAAAATGAGCAGTCATCATTTTCAAAATAAATCATCGTATGATAGTAGGCAGGAGGCACTAATGTCTGCCAAGGTTCCTGTCTAGTTTATCACTTCAAGGTCTACCTAGTGCATTTTCCCTTCATTTATCAATGGTCAAACACTTAATAAGTTCCTTCCAAGTCAAGCTACATTATTCACTAGGCCCCATCACTACAGGGCTGAGTTAGAACAGATTATTGCCACAACAGATTACTGAGATGCTTGACAAACTAGTTTATAATGTTTCATTCTTACCCTGTCAGATAGAATTTAGCAGAATTAGGATTGACATCAAAGGTATTTCTGAAAAGGTCATGATCTTATCACATCACTTAGATTAAGCACTGTAAATATTTGCTTCAAGTTGGGTGGGAAATCTTGAGAATTCTACACAACTTCGAGAACACATTCAGAGACATTTCTCCCATTGACCTCACTGAATTTTTTTCAAAAGCTGGAGGGCATAATGTTGACAGGGCTGCTTACTTAAATAACTCATAAGACTGGAAGGCAGCTTAGTCAGAGCTTATGATTCCACCAACCATCAGAAAAAAAGATAGCCAGTGGTATCACCATTCTTTTCACATACATGGCTCCACAATACTATATTTACCTGACAGACACTCAAGCTGGACCTTCTGGGCTTTTCCTCCTCATGCTGGCCCTTTTAGCCTGCTTGTTCAGATGTAAAATTGATCTTACATAAATTACTGCTTGGGTACCTGCCATAATACAGCACATCACATCCTACTACCCAAGTTCTTCCAAACTTGGACTCTAAATGATTTGGATTATTGACTTCCATCTTCAGTCAGAATAGCTCTATTCCTAGCACCATTACTCCTCCACAGGATACATTTTTTAACTCTATCACTGAGGCATATATCACTCAAACATCTTAATTTCAACCTAATCATCAATGGCAACATGTCAACTATGTCCTATTAGTACTTTTCTAGTCTCAGGTCTGATTCCAACAATTTATTATCTCCCAATATTCCCAACATCCCTTAGTACAGACTACCTACTTTAGTTAAGTTCTATAGCAACACAAATTAACATTATCCTTATTTCTCACTTGAGGTCATATTATTTTCCTATCATTTGTTCTTCTTATCCCCATTTCTTCATTATCTACCCAAACTCTACCCATCACCTATCATTAAAAAAATTCAGTTCCTTCAGGAAACCTTCCATGATTGTTTCAACAATGATAAAAAGCTACTATTTGTTAAGTATATATTACTTGATGCTTACAATCCATTACACCTTTAAGATATAATCAGCATGCCATTAAAATTCACCCATTTAAAATCTATAATTTAATAATTTTAATGTATTGAGTTTTGCAACAAAACCATAAACCAATAATGTAATATTAATGCCAGCCCTAAAACATCCCTTGAGCTCATTTGTAGTCCCTGTTCCAACCTTCAGCCCCTGGCAATCGTTCATCTATTTTCTGTCTCTTTAGGCTTGCCTTTTCAGAACTTTTCACATGAATGGGATCATATGATCCTCTTCTGTATCTGTTTTCTTTTACTTAGAATAATCACTTGCAGATTCATTCATGTTATAGCACATATCAAAACTTCATTCTTTTTTGTGGCCAAATAATATTCCATTATCTGAATATACTATATTTTGTTTATCCATTCATCAGTTGTTGGATATATAGATTGTGGTCATTTTTCAGCTATTAGGAGCAATACTGCTATTAACATTGGATTATAACTTCTATGTGGAAGCACGTTATTACTTTTGTAATAGGAGAGGAATTGCTCAATCTAAAGGTGATTTTTTCATACAGTGATTTTGTTTAACTTTTTTCATAACAGATTTATTGAAATATACATGTGTATACAACCTTACAATTCATCTTTTTTAAGTGGATATTCAGTGGATTTTAATATATTCACAGAGTTGTCCAACCATTACCACACCCAATTTTTGAATATTTGCACTACTCCCAAAAGAGGCCCCATATCCTTATATGTATTATTAACAATTTTCACAGAAACCCTACAGGTTAGCTATTCTTTTACTAGTTGTACAGATAAAGAGAGGCTTAGCAAAATTGCACAGCTGATAAATATCAAAATCTGCATTAGAACCCAATCTGTTTGACTCCATAGCTTGTAGAATTTCCACATCTTTTTCTTGTCACTAATCCTGGGTCCCTCTTCACTGAAATGATTCTAGAATTTTCATTTGATTTTTTGCTTACATCCCTATTTTTCCACATAATCAATTTCCTTATTTTTATATTACACCTCAAAATGAATATATTTTCTCTTCAACTAAAGTATAAGCTATTGGACAGCATAGAGTGTATATTTCCTTTCACTATTTCTCAGTCCCAAAAGTACTGTAGTAAAAAAAAGTACAGTAGAAAAATTAAGAGCTCAATGTTGTTTTCATAGTCAGTGAAAATCATTCGTTATGATTAACGTAAATCTCTACTCTAGTAAAGGTCATTTTTGTCTTTTCCTTTAGTAACAACATAGCATGAGCAGTTGTAGCTCCATCACATTCTAGCATCACCTCACCCCATAACAACCTCTCCTTTACTTAGAATTGTTCCAGCAACATGAATATGGTCTGCATGATGTAGTCTTTTATATCTTTGTATTTTATCTGAACTTGGAGTTGCTGACCAGCCCTGAGCCATTGTTTTGCTATCAGCAATATGAACAGTGTTTAGATGAGAAAATCTCTCCATTTTTCCCATGCCCTACCCAAGAAAATCTCATCACTGCTTCCTACTCCTGAATCTTCTTCCCAGTGCATTTACAAGTTCTCAGTAATACATCTAGTGATTTCAATAAGCAATCATTTCTGCCTTGACATTAATGATTTGCCTACCAAAAACTGTTTTATCACCTTTTTACATTTATTTTATTAATATGAAATAATTTTCATATTTTTGTTATGTGTACAATGTCTTTAACTTGTCCTGAAATGTCTTTGGTATCCATATCCTACTTTAAAAGTTTCAAGAATATTTTTTTGTATCTAGAACTCCTTTCTTCATAGGATAATTTGTTCTTCCAGATCCCTCTTTAGGATACATTCTTAGAATACAGCTTTCCTACTTCATTAAGTTTGATTTTATTTTTCTTTTCTGTTGATTTTTTTCCTTAAAAAAAGGGAAGGCATAAATACAACTCATGGACATTAAGCTGTCGTATTTCAAAAGCAATGGAGCATTTTCTCATTAACTGATAGAAAAATGAGCATTAAATTTGATAAGCAATAAAATAATTGAAGAAACTGGAAGTTTTCCAAAATTTTCATCCAGAGAAATATTTAAACAAGATATTTTGTTTTTAAACAGCACCTTCTCTTATATATAGTCCTGAAAGTACCTAAACTAGCATCTTAATTTCAAAATGTTATTAGATAACATTTATACAGTTAATAATAGATCCTGTTGCCATGGAACCTTAACTGAATTTTCTAGCTCCAAGGGTTGATTTTTCAGCAATTAAGCCCTGAGCTCTAATGTTTCATTACCAGATTTTTTATATGAATGTAATTATTTGGATGAGGATATTGAAAACATTTTCTAGTTTGCAAATGATACTCAAATTGGAAGAAAAGCAAAGAATGAAGAAATTGTAATCAAAACCTTAAAGACCCATATGATTCAGGTGACTGAGATAATATAAGACAACATGTATTCCCATGTAAAGAATGCTTGAGACTAAAAAGGACATTCACAGATCCTCCTGCTGTCTGACATAACACGATTTCTACTCCTACCTCAATCACTTTCTCCTCCCATAACACTTCACAATAGGACAAAACAGAAGTGATAGGGGAGAGAGGGAAATCTGTTGACATTATTGGTCCCCAGGTAAACTAGAACAAGGAGATTATTAGTGGCTTAATAATATGCCAATTCTAAACCTATAAATCAAGTGAACTTATCTTGTTTATGTCTAAGATGCTCATTATAGTACATCTGGACTTGAACCAGCAGTATTGCTCATTCTCTTTCTGTTCTATACCACTGCTTCAGAGTAGTACTTGCTAATTAAAATGTGATAGCCCTAGTGTTTAAACAGATAGAGAAAGACAATGCTTTCATATTTGCATTATTTCTCACTGAATGGAAAATCAGAAATGCATTATCATAACTCAAACCTACAGAGGAAAGGAGGACAAATCCTGAGGCATAAGAGAGGATACACAGTCTTAGGTTGGCAGTGACTAGAGAATTTGGAGGAAGTGATCAACTCATGTGGTTCTGGAGGAAGGAAAAGCAGTCTAGCAGGGAAATGGCAGAGGATGAAGTCTCTTAGAAAGAAGCTTTAGTTTTAGATTTAAAGTATCTTTCTGTAAAAATAAGGGCCCTGAATTCAAAGTTGTCACATGGTTTGTGAGAAGCAGAACTGTTATGTTAACACAATTTATCAGCTTTAACTCCAAATCCCATTTCAAAATTTTTTAAAAAGGGGACTGGGGTTGTGGCTCAGTGGTAGAGCACTCACTTAGCATGTGTGAGGCCCTGGGTTCAATCCTCAGCACCACATAAAAATAAATAAATAAAATAAAGGTATTGTGTCCATCTACAATTTAAAAATATTTTTAAAAAAAAGGATGAAGCAGTTTCATGTTTGCTATTAGAATCAGTTTGTGTTACTAAACCTCTGAGTTTCAGTTTCCTAATAGAATTACTGTGAAGAATAAAAGTGATGATATAAAGTCTCTAATACAGAAAAATAGGTGCTTGATAAATAGGTGTTATTATAATTAGTATTAATTATTGGTAAAATATATGCTTTCCGTTTACCCTAGCTCATTACTTACTGCTTATTGGTGGCAGTTTTTCTTAATTGCAGCTTCCATTTTTGTATTTATAATGCACCTCTTGGTAGTTGCATCTGCAAACCAAATCCATAGTGATGATGGCAAACATTAGAGAAATAATAAATGTTCAAAGAAAATATACAGAAAATAAAGATACTGTTCTCATACTTAAAATGTGTTTGCAGTCTGGCTGAGGAGATAAACATGGACATTGATAGGAAATGGTTTACCATGCATCATTAATAAGATCAGTCAATAAATTTTGAATGCTTGGTAAGTGTTCTCAACTACGCAAGCCACAATTTTGGCTATTTTACATGTACTGATTCATTTATTATCCACACAAACCCTGTAAGTAAGGACTACTATCATTCTGTTTTACAGATAAAGAAACTGACACCAGGGGTTTAAATTAGTTCTCCAAAGTCACACAAGTAGTAGTGTCAGGATACCAGTGTGTCTCTAAAGCTCATGCTCTCAAAACCTTACTATACTGCCTCTGGTATCAATCAATCAAATAGAGACAAAATACCAAAAAAGTGTTGCAGCTTGAATACTAAATGAATTTAAACAGCAATGAAAGACTGAGTAAGATATGAAGATAATAAATGCATCTAAAATAAGCAAATGAAACTGAACATTTCATTCATAAAAAGGGTGGATCACAGTATTTTGAAAAAGTCAACAAACCAGAAACACTGTCACCATCAATTTCTGGTTTACTTGCTGAAAAGCAAGATATCTGAGGGTATTCAGTAGCATCTGGATACACCGTCTGTTTCAATCTGCATTTATCAAAGTCTTGAGGAAGGACTATTTTTGCAATAAAATATGCTGGTCATATTGGAACAGTATATTTGAAAGCCACATTTTTAATCTCAATAATCATAATGAAAATCTTTCTGTATATTACAAGTATTTCTGATAAACAATATACGATTGATATCAAATGATTTTTCATCTTGTCCAAATTTCATTTCTAATGGTTGTTACATTCTGCCACAAACATTCCTCAGATAAACTTCTTCTGGTTGTGGGAACACTTTCTTGACTCCATTATTTCTCCATTGTCCTATCCATTCAAACAGACTATAATAAAATCCCATTATGTGATTTTTCAAGGGATTGAGAAAAGAAAACATCATAAAGAGGAAAATGATAAAAGCAAGATATATTTCTCCATGGAGACTTTCCTCAGAAGCTCTCTTTGTAGTAGACAGATGTGCACTCACATCTGTTTCAGGACAATATGGAGGCTGGAGGAAACATGCAGCACTCCTGCTTTTTTAACTTCATAACCCATTCCCAAATATTCTCTTTATACTGGGTGTAATGTAAGACAACCCCTTGAGGCCAAAATGAGAGGCTGGAGTCAATCTCATTTTTTTGTGACTCAAGTCACTGATTGCCCCAGATCTGCTATTTTTTTCTAGTGCTCTCCAGATAGGCCTCCTAGCTCCATGCTACTCAATGTTTGGTGTATGGAAGCATCACCTGGAAGCTTCTGTTCTCATTAAGGTTCAAGAAGCACTTCTCTAGACATGACAAGATTCCCAGATGAACTAAATATTTTATATCTCTTAGCTGAGGTTATATGAAAAGATCTTGACCAATATGTCATGAAAAACAAAAGGGTGATGTTATCAAAAGTTACAAAATTCAAACAAAAAATCAGCCATATTTACATAGCATATCGAAAGTTCAAAAGCATGCATCAAAGTTTCTGATTGACAAAGTTTACTTATGAGCCTTGTTAACCCTACTTCTTTTCTCTGTACCTTGAGAGTAAATATTCACCTTACATAGACCCATTGTGCCCCAGATGTGGAAGATTCTCAAACTTTATTACCATCATCAGAATTGGTATTATTATAAGATAACATTTATTTAGTGTTTTGTATATACCAGATATCTGTGAGGTACAGCCTATACTTCCCCCTGCCCAATTTTGCAGATGGGAAAATTGAGATTCAGGAAGAAAAAATTACCTAAGTTACACAGCTAACAGTGTCAAATATAAAGTCATTCATTTCTGCCTCTGCATCATTAGCTGATAACCATTTTATGCCTTTCTGGTCTTTCCTTGACTTGTAACTCTAGGCTTTCTTTTATGCCACTCTGTATCTACTCAGAGAAAGACATTTCCCCAATAGGCTCAAAATGCCTATCCAAGGTTTCAATTTTGCTGATATATATGTATCACAGTGGCGTCTAACCCCACCCCTGGAGGAATTCCTGGCTCTTATCCTCTCCTACTTCCCCATTCCAACCACTAATCCCATGATCATTTTCTCTGTCTTATTGGCTCCAATAGAGCATATTGATTTAGTGATTATTAGGTTTCTTTTATTATTTGAAAAACTCAACATTTTAACCCATTATTCTCTGCTATACTTTTGCCCTGATCCTCTTATCAGTCATGTAACTTTGCATTCTAAGCTCTATTAGGGCAGCAATTTATCTATTTGGTCTCTATTATATCCTCAGGTCTTAGAACAAGGCTTAGCATATAATAAGCACTCAAAATTATTTCTCAACTGTCTTGGTGATAGCAATGTCTATGGGATTTTCTGTGTGTCTTTTGGACCTCTTTTCCACATTCATTCCCTAGATTACCTTATCTTGTTCAATAGTTTAAATGATATTTGTTCACTCCTCAAATTATTACTTTAATCCTAACCATGTCCTGAACTTTATACTCAGATAATAAGCTGCTTACTCCTAATATGTTTGGTCACAGTATAGAAGATTGAAATGTAATGCGTCACAAATCTGTTTCTCAATTTCCTAACCTTATAACTCTACAATATAAAATGTATACCCAGTTTACTTTCAAAATGCATTCTGAATGTAGTCACTCCTCCCCACCTCCACCACACCCATCCTCGGCCACACCCTCATTGGGCTGCATCTGGATTTTAGTAATGAGCTCTTAAATGGCCGCACTGTTTCAATTCCTGACTCTATAAAATCTTGTTTTACCTAGCAGCCGGCGTAATCATGTTAAAATATAAATCGTGTCATTTGATTCTTCTGTAAGAAAGACTCCAAAGGCATTCCATCATACTTAACATAAAATGAATGTCTCACAATGGCCTATCTACAGTGCTCCACACAAACTGGTACTTTCCTCCCTAAATTACTAAGATCCAACCACACTGGCTTGCTCTTTGTTCTTTTAATAATAAAACTTATTTCCAACTCAGGAACTGATATTCACTTATTAATCTCTTTGAAATGCTATCTCCTTCCATACAGATTTTGTATCACCAGCTCCTGCATTTATTAAAGTCTGTTTAAGTGTTATCTCCTCAGAGAGAAGGCTCCTGACTATCATAGCTAAAATAATGCCCCAGCTGTACTACACCATTGTTTATCTTCTTGTCTTGGTTGTCTTTTCTTAATAGTATGTATCACTACCTAACACATTATATATGTGTTTTTATTCATTTATTGTTTATCTTGCCATTAGAATGCAAGTTCCATAAGAGCAAAAACTTGAGCAATCTGATTTATTCTGGTGCATGGTAGGCACACCAAAAATTTTATTGACTGAATGAGTAGTGTTGTTGGACACCGATTTTATCTTTGTAACCTCCTATATTTGGTTCCCTTTCAAGCCAACTGAATATGTGTACTTTGGCTCTTTCATAAAGCCCAACATCTCCTGAAATCTTTCCATGAAAATCAGTTTCCCACTGGAAAAAAAAAAAAAAAAACACATCGCATCTATGTCATGGCTTATTTATGTAGCATAAATAATTGTCATACTTCAATCATTCTTTTTTCTTTCTTTTTTTCTATTTCTCTCATTTTTTTTTGTACCAGGGATTGAACTCAGGGGAACTTGGCACTGAGCCACATCCCCAGCCAGTTTTTGTATTTTATTTGGAGACAGGGTCTCACCGGGTTGCTTAGCACCTCACTGTTGCCCAGATTGGCTTTGGACTCATGATCCTCCTGCCTCAGTCTCTGAGCTGATGGGATTACAGGTGTGTGCCACTGCGTCCAGCTGATTAATCCTTTTTTTTCTAGTCCTGTTTTTATTCCCTAATTCATGGACTCTAGATTCTAGATTGTACTATTATTAACCAACTATACCTAAACCACAGCTACTCATCTCTGCTCCTTTACTATCTCTAAACCTGCATATGTCCCTCCATTCTTTTACTTGGATTTCTGTACCCTGATCATGACTATGGAAAAAATATATGAATGGATTAAAAATGTGTCATTTATACACAATGGAATATTACTCAGCAATAAGAGAGAATAAAATCATGGCATTTGCAGGTAAATGGATGGCTCTGGAGAAGATAATACTAAGTGAAGTTAGCCAATCCCCAAAAAACAAATGGTGAATGTTTTCTCTGATATAAGGTGACTGACTCATAGTGGGGTAGGGAGAGAGAGCATCAGGGGAATAGATGAACTCTAGATAGGGCAGGGGGTGGAAGGGGAAGGGAGGGGGCAAGGGGTTAGGAATGATGGTGGAATGAGTTGGACATCATTATCCAAAGTACATGTATGAAGACATGAATTGCTGTGAACATACTTTATATACAGAGATATGAAAAATTGTGTTCTATATGTGTAATAAGAATTGTGATGCATTTCACTGTCATGTATTTAAAAAATAAAAGCAATTTTAAAAAATCTGAAATCCTGACAAAACTTCCTACACTATGTGTGTATGCATTTGTGTGTGTGCACAAGTACATCTATCATCTATGAGATTACCAAAATTTTGAAAGTTAAAAAAAACCCTCATATTTAAAAAGATTCCCAAAACCATGGCAACCATATGCTTCTATCTTTTTTAGAACAGCCCTAATTTCAGAGAACTTATTATTTCCAATAATGGTAAAAATCATTTAAGGGAGATACAGGTATCTCTTGAGACTGTTAACATGAATCCATCCATATATTGGAAAAAAAATTTGGTCAGATCATGTGTCCCAATTTAGGGCTAGAAAAATAGGTCACTATAGCCATGGTCCCATTGCCCTGCTAGCCTAGATTCTGGATCTCCATAGACTTCAGAAATAGCTCCCAGGAGTAGTCACTACCTTGTCATTTTGTTGCTGACTTTTACTAGGATCATACAAGTGGAAGAGGGTATTCTCAAGCCCATAAATAAGACCACAGGAACTTTCTTATCATGTGGTATCAACTGTTTTTTTAGCTGGGTGTGAAAACAGGGTTCTAAACAATATAAAAGACACAAATGATTGTAGCTCAAAGGGTTGGGAGGTGTCTTTTTAATGCCTTTCTAGCTCCCTTTATATCACTCTTCCCCTCCCTTCTCTCTCCATACTTACATCTTTTCTTGATGCACATGCACTAGATTTCTTCACATTGCCTCCCAACTACCAAGGGTTGTGATTCCTTGAACCTCAGATATCCATTCATCTATTCATCCATCCATTCAATAAATCTTTATTGAGCACTACTATCTGCTGGGAGATGTGCTATGTGGTAGGGATAGAGCAGTGTATAAAGCTTGGTCTATAAGGGTAACCTTGATTAAAGAGTCTCCTGAGAACTACTTCTTTCCTTTATGCCTTACATACTTAGTTTGGCTAATATTGTGTCCCACTGGTAGCACTAACTATTAATATATTTTCTTGGGTTGGGGTTGTGGATCAGTGATAGTGTGTTTGCCTTGTACATGTGAGGCCCTAGGTTCCATCGTCAGCACTGCATAAAAATAAATACAATAAAGGTATTGTGTCCATCTACAATGAAAAAAAGATACATTTAAAACATACATTTCCCTAAAAACAATACCATTTTATTTTAAAATTCACTGGTGCTATGGTTTAGATATGAGGGGTCCCCAAAAAGTTCATGTGTGAGAGAATGAAAGAAGGTTTAGAGATGAAATGATTGGGTTATAAGAGTTTTAACCTAATCAGTGCATTAATCCATTAATAGAAATCAACTGGGTGGTAACTGTAAGAAGGTAGGGTATGGCTGGAGTAGATGGATCACTGGGGGTATGTGTTTGGGGTTTATATTTTGTCCCTGGTGAGCACACCTCTCTCTGCTTCCTGATGGTCATTCTGAGTAGCTTTCCTCTGCAACACACTTTCCACCCTTATGTTCTGCCTCACCTTGGGCCAGAGTTATTGAGTTGACTGTCTGTGGACTGAGACTTCTGAAACTGTGGGCACCAAGTAAACTTTTCCTCCTCTATCTGTTCTTGTCAAGTCTTTTGGTCATATGGGCAAAAAAATTGACTAAAACAACTGCTCTCCCATATAATACATAATAGTAATAATAGTAATAGCTACCATTTTAACAGCCTACTATATACTGTGTTTCATAACTAAGTGTTTTATATGGTTTTTACCTCTTAACCGGCAACAACAAAGGCTCAGAGAGGTAAAGTAATTTTTCCATAGCCACTCAACTAACCAGCAGCAGAGATGTAGACTGTCTGACCCCAAGTTCACTATACCATATAATGATGAATTAGATGTCTTAACATAATGAAGCATTAGGTGTCTTAACCCAAAGCACAGCCATTTTGATTGGTTGAAAGTTGTTTGAGGGACTTACATGATACTTCCCACATCATACTAGGAAGATATCGGAGGATCAATTAGAAATAAATGACGTCTCCTGGTAAGTGACCAGGAGAGAATACTGACCCAGAAGTCAATAGGAGAGAATTTCAGAAAAGTGAATGGTCAACCTTTTTATATGTCTATTTTAGAATGGAACTTGAGTTTATTGCTAGCATATAATCTCTGAAGTCATTTTAGGGTTAGGTTCTCTAAGCAATTGGCAAGTATAATTTCATACCTTAAAAAAGTACCATTCTTTCCCAGGCCAAAGGAGCCAATAGGAAACCAGGATATAGTGATGCTTTAGAGTTTGGGAAATTCTGTGAGGTCTCATTAATTAAAATTCCTATCTCTCATTTTAATTTGAACAGAGTCAAAGATGCAATATGCAGAAAAGAAAGTTATCTACTCTAATGAGAACTAAAACCTTGTATACAAGATGATTGTAAATACCCTACATTATTCTATCATAATAGATGTACTACGCTTTTAGTGTTTCCATATTGTTGGCATTTAGATTTTTTCAGTCTTACATCATTAGTAATCAAATAAAATGATTTTGCATATGGATATTCATCCACAACCTGATTATTTCTTCTTAATAATTTTCACTATAGAAGACTCTTGGGTTAAAGTTTAATAGCTTTTAAGACTCATTGAACATATTACTATTTACTTTCCAGAAAGATTATAGTAATTTATACTCCTCTGGAAGTCTAACTGTGAGAACACCTGACTCACAGCACCTTCACAAGAACTTAATTTATTTCTAATCTCTATGAATATGATTTGCCAAAAATTGTTTTTAATTTATATTTTTCAAATATTTATTTTCTATATGTATTTCCTTCCAATTTCCTAGTCATATCTTTGCCATTTTCCTGTACAAATGTTCATCTTTTTCTTAATTGATTTATAAGAGATATTCATATATTATAGACTGTAGATTTTTTATGTGAATTAATATATTTTCCCTGTTTATGATTTGCATTTTTTATTCTAATGATGCTTTCTGACTAAGAAAAAATATTGGTCCTTTCTGACTGAAATCCAGCATCATTTTGTTGTGATTTTTTCTATATACTTATGATTTGAGGGTAATTTACTCACCTTAAAAACCAACAATCAACTCTATTTGTTTCTATTTTAAAAATTTAGACCTTTAGTTCTTAAATATTTCAAAATTTTATTTATATGCATAGTGAATTAATAATTTAATCTGAGATTTTATTGTTTATTCCTATCTCCAAAACAACCAATTTTCAAAGAACTATTTATTAAATGTTTCTTTTCCTTATTGTCCATCTTGTTTCATTTATTACAAAAAATATTTTTTCCAGGCCATCTGGTTCATTTTATTTACCTCTCCATTCTTACCACTTTAGCATACTACTATGTATTATAACTCTTATAATCATACTACTATGTATTATAACACTTTATTCTTCCAAAATAAATTTCAGAATCATCAATTAAAAAGAGAACAGATTTTTTTGTTGAATCTATATGAGACCTATGAATTAATATGAAATGTCCTATACCTATAGCCTATAAACCAGTTAAATTGGAAAAACTAACATTTTAAAATATTCAGACATCCTAATCAAGATCACAGTGTATATTTCCACTTTCTTGAAATTTTACTTTATGCTCCTTATGGAATCTTGGTAGTTTTCAATGAAATGTAAGCCTTACATTTTTCTTAATAATATTATTCCTTGAATTTAAAGATATTTATTTTTAAAATTCTGTCTATAAATTTCTTATAATTTCTATCTGTCACTGGCACATCAACAGAGAGGTACAGTATAAGCCATGGGGACTATATTAATAGGCCATTAAAAAAAGAAAAAGAAACATTTATTGCCATTTAGGAAACACATTCACTGTTAGAAGTTGCCTGCCACAGAATCAAAGAGTTATGATATTACACACTACCCATCAAACTCAGAGAATTTAAGGCCATGTTCTCATTCAAAAGTCATCATTCTCAGATGAGAGAGAGACCATTTATCAAGACACAGGAAGAAAGAAAGCAGCTATCACACAAGTCAAAGCACTGAGACAAAAACAATGATTCTGTTTAAATTTTCAAAAGAAATTTTCAGTCTACAATTGTGTTTGGCAACTTTAAATCCCAAATGAAATTTTAGAGGAGCTATTATATGCCTTTGAAAAGCAGATTTATAATGAAAATGCTGACAGACCTTACAAGAGAAGATTATAATATCACAAGCACCTCTAATGTGAATCATTGTAAAGTAACAGAATATTTGTATTCATAGGGAGAATACATAAACTTTTTTTAAAGAACTGCCTTATTTACTATCTTCAATGTCCATTGCCTTTCTTTACTTCAGTTACTATTAGCATATACTCCTGTATAACTTTTTAATTATTTAAAAATGGATCATAAATACTTTATTTAGAAAATATAAAATATTCCTAAAATAATTTTAGTTCTCTTCTAACTTTTCAATAATCATAACTAATGCCTATGCTATTTGGGTGCAACCATATTAGCTATTTTCCTCTAAAGACAAGTATCAATTCAGTGAATCTAAAATTCACTAAAAGCTTTGTAAATTTATGAAAGCCATCAACAACAAATTTATTTTTCTAATATAGAAAGCAGCTAAATTTGGCAAGTAAAACACAAGAAAATTTCTTATTGTCTATAATCTGAAGAAAGATGAAAAACTAGTAAAGGCATGAGATCAAACTGGTTTTCTAAGTCTTTATTCAATGTTGTCTAGTCATCGGTAATCTAGCAGCTTCTATAATGATCATTGACATTATAAACAAAGAATCAAATATACAAAATGAGCTGGGAACATCCTGTTATGACAGAAAGTAATTGCTCAAATAAGACCTCAAAGCCCTACATTGCACAGATATGTCAAAGGGACACAAGAACCAAATGAAAGAGCTCCCAAAGACTGAAGCAGGAACAAAAATAAAGTAGTATTGGATTAGAATACAAAGTATAAAATTAATATTCATAGGTCCATACTGATATAAGTGCATGGTTAAGTAAATAAATAAATGGAGAAAAGACAAATATACTATAAAGTAGTCCATATGATTTATGTAGATACTTTGTCTTCATAGAGATGGAGTATAACTCCCTTCTAACTGTGTGTTGCACATAATGCCTTCCTTCCAAAGAATACTATGTAGAAATGTGGGAAGAGGAAGAAGAGAATAACTTTCCAGTGGAGAAATATGAAACATACTACCTAAGCCAGGTGATCCAAAGCCAACATCAAAAATACTGACATGTAGATCATCTCTATCAGGATATGGTATGAAGTAAATAGCATATTTCATGCCTCTGTGATCTTCCTCCCCAAAATCTGAACACCAGTCTAATTATTTTTACATGTGATTTTCTTTTTTTAAAATTTTTATTTGTTCTTTTCAGTTATACATGATAGTAGAATGAATTTTGACGTCATATATACATGGAGCATAACTTCCCATTTTTGTGGTTATACATGATATGAAGTTACATTGGTTGTGTATTCATATATGAACATAGGAAAGTTATGGCTGATTCATTCTACTACCTTTCCTATTCCCATCCCTCTACCTGTCCCCCACTCTGCTCTGTCCATTCTGGTAAACTTTTCCTTCTTCCCCCAGTCCCCCTTCACCCCCTACTGTGAGTCAGCATCCGCATATCAGAGAGAATATTCAGCCTTTGTTTTTTTTGGGATTGGCTTATTTCACTTATCATGATAGTCTCCAGTTCCATCCATTTATCAGCAAATACCATAATTTCATTCTTCTTTATGGCTGATTAATATTCCATTGTGTATATGTACCACATTCTCTTTATCTATTCATCTGTCAAAGGGCACCTCAGTTGCTTCTATAGCTTAGCTATTGTGAATTGTGCTGCTATAAACATTGATATGGCTGTGTCACTGTAGGATGCTGATTTTATTTCTTCTGGGTATATACTGAGGAGTGGGATAGCTGGATCAAATGGTGGTTCCATTCCAAGTTTTCTGAGGAGTCTCCATACTGTTGTCCATAATGGTTACACAATTTGCAGTCCCACCAGCAATGTATGAGTGTACCTTTTTCCCTACATCTCACTAACACTTATTGTTACTTATATTCTTGATAATTGCCGTTCTGACCCCAGTCTAATCATAAAAACACAAAACATATGCAACAGAGTGGCATTCTACAAGATTCCCAATCAGTACTCCTCAAAATGGCTAAATTCATTAAAAACAAGAAACTGTCACAGCCAATAAAAGCCTAAGAGACATGACAGCCAACTGTAATGCAGTACCCAGGATGGGATCCTGCAACAACAAAAAAAGAATGCTGGGTAAGTAAAACTGAATAAACTATGGAATTTAGCCAATAACAATATATCAATATTTGTTCATTAATTTTGACAAATATATCAATGTAAGGTGTTAATAGTAAGATAAATCATGCAAATGGCACAGTGAATCTCTGCTTAAACTGTTGAATTTTCACAAACTTAAAGCTAATTTAGAAATAAAGTCTTTATCTTAAGTTTATTTAAAAATGGTAAAGATTTGGGGATGGGGTTGTGGCTCAGTAGTAGTGTGCTTGCATATCATGTGTGATGCACTGGGTTCGATTCTCAGCACCACACAGAAATAAATAAAATAAAGGTCCATCAACAACTAAAAAATATTTTAAAAAATAAAATAAAAAATAAAAATGGCAAAGATGACAGAAAAATTAAGATGTCATAGCAAAGAAACAGGAAATATTAAACTGTAGCAGGAAAATGGGTACACATACAACACCAGGCATGTCTTCCCTAACAACAAATCTACTATATATAAACATCCAATAGCATAGCTCATTATAATAGGAAATGAGATATCTCAAATCAAATTATAGCTTCAAAGTACCTATACACAGTTAAATATTGATGTGAAACACCTCTTTCACCATCACCAGTGATGTAAAGAGAACTCAATGTACTCCAAATTAGCACAAAGACCACTTATTTAAGTTCACATTTCTAAAGGGGATGCCAAAAATTAAATCCAAGAACTGACTAGTGTTTTGACTTAAAATCTGTGACACAAGACACAGACTCTAACCACAGGGTCTAAATGTTCAAAGGAACTCAAGAAGACCAATTTATCCAAGTTTGTGATTGTCTATAATATTTTACTGAGGTATTGGTATCTTATAAAGATCTTCAAAGAAAGTTCATAAACCTTCAAGGTCATGCTCAAGTTCAAGTTACCTCTGTTGTAGTTTTCCCATCTTGCTTGTTGAAACCAATTATTTTGTCAGACCCCATTTTGTCAAATTTTCCTGGAGGTAAGTACAATAAAATCATTTTAAGATTTCTGGGTTTAAGATTATTGATTAGAAACACCTAACTTTATCCATGGATGGTAACTAAACTGCAAATATGCTTAAAAATTAAAAAGCAGAAGGTATATATCATTTCAGTTGATATATGAAAACATATCATCCCCTGAGGATATGATGAACATATTTCTGAGTACTGTGTGGTTTGGCAAACAATAGGCACTCATAATCTAATTGTTGCTTTTATAAATAAATGAATAAATGGGCAGTCTTTCAACAGATTTGGTTTAAAGGCTCATAATTTAAACATATGCCATGCCTCATATTTGGCAGCTGATCTATTTAGAGCCTTTTGAGATACAAAGAATTCAAGAAAAGTATTTGGCATGCTGTATGAGATAAAGTCAAATTGGAGGAGATGGAAGATGGTAGTAGTTATGAAAGAGACTAAGTTAATCCATCTTCTTTTTGTTGTTTCTGCCATGGAGGAACATAAAGAAGGATAATCAGAAAGTCGAGTGGTAAACATGGCCCTTCGAGAAAATACTACTATGGAGAAATGGAAGACACTGATATATATAATATAATAATATTATATATTATATATGATATTTATAACAAAAACATATTATCATAATTATATCTATTTATTATATTAGTGCTTTAGAGGATAAAAGAGGTGGCAGATAGATAATCTAGATGTGTGGTGTGTTGTGTTGTGTGTGTGTGTGTGTAGGGTCCCATCACTGCCAGTCACTTATTCTGTTTCCCTACCTCTCTTACCATTGCTTCCTTCCCTACTCCCTCCATACTACACAAAATCCTCAGCTAGTGTTAGAAATCCAGTAATCACCTCTGGCACTATCAATGCTATCTCCCTCTTTGATTTTGCCATTTTTTTCTGTAATGCTATTAATCTTTTAAGGAACTGAAGTTTGAGGCTTTAAGCTATGTTTGACTATCCAAAATGAAACCCAAGCTGCTCACTTGTTCTTTCTCCATTTGTTCATTTACCAATATGTACAGAGTGTCCACTGTATGTTTTGCACTACACTAGAATCTGGAGAAACAAAATTGATTGTGACACATATTCATTCACCTAGTAAGGACAGAAAGGCTAATAAACATGTAATTGTAGGGTGGAGATGTTGTAATAAAAGTATGCAAAGAGGATCATGAAAATATAGTCAAATTAATGTTTCTCAGTGTGAACTGGAAAAGACTTCACATGGAGAAAATATCTGCAAGAGCTCACTGTGATCAGAGGATATCCAAAATATTCTAGGTAAAGGGAATAGAGACAGATGCATAGAGAAAACAACAAAGATATAAAAGTACATGGCATGGCCAGGAAACTGAGTGCATCAAGGACAGTGGTGGGAAATAAGATTATAAACACAAAGTACAACCCTCTAGAATGTGCCTGATTATGAAAGACCTTGTTCATTACATTAAATATTTTAGATTTTAATTTGCAGGTAATGAAGAGTTGGAAGTAGAGGAGTGACATAATTTGAATGGTGAATTGCTTTGGCTACATTGTGAAGAATGGACTGGAAGATTGAGGGGCAAGATGGGAGACAATGATGGTTAAAAAATGACAGGTGATGACAGCCTGAATTAAGGAACCTGCAGCAACAAAGTAAAAGAAAAAGACAGATGAAAAAATACTGGCAAAACAGGCTTGTTACTTGTAAACAAGAGGAAATGAGAAAAATATGCTTGATGATGTTTTGAAATTAAAGATGAGGAAAGTTGAAGAGGTTTATGCTTGATGATTTCTACTCTCTTGGAGAAATTGGAAGGCCTAATCATCTACTGCAAAGGAGGAAGACACAGCCAGAGATAGCTATTAGATGGAAAGGGAAAATAAGCTTAATCGTGGAGGTATATAAGGAAATCCAAAGGATTCAGCTAAGTTTATACACCTTAAATTGTAGTATGTCCAACTAATAGGAAACCAGGTAGGCTGAGTGTGTTAAGAAAATGATGCTAGCTGGGTGCAGGGTGCATGCCTGTAATTCCAGTGACTCAGGAGGCTGAGGCAGGAAGATTGTGAGTTAAATGCCAGCCTCAGTAACTTAGCAAGACATTTAGCAACTCAGCAAGACCCTTTCTCTAGATAAAATATAAAAAAGGGCTAGGGTGTGGCTCAGTAGTTGAGCACTCCTGAGGGAGTATAAGGACAGGTACCCAGAAACCTGCCCTCAGTAGATATAAAACCAAGAAATCCTTTTAGAGATTAGAAGTACTAGCCCAATATGCATTCACAATATACATTTATTAGATGCAAATCTTTTTGCTAGGGATACCCACCATCCAAACTAAACAGAAGAGAAAAATTTATTTAGTATCTAATAAAGAACTATAATTTAAAACATGAATATTATTTTAGGGGAGAAATGGATGATTTTCTGGTTATTAAGGCAATGGATGGTTTAAAGCTTTTTTCCCCTTTTTTTCTTTGAGGCTTGGGATAAATTTACACCACTATCTGCCAATGTGATGTTTTGAAAAGAAATATACCTCACAAAAGTAGCAAATCTATATTTTCTAGATAGTCTCTACTAACTGTAGAAATTATGTCCCATCCTTGTATATAAATTCCTTTTAATCAAAACACATGTCAAACTACAACTCTCTAAAATGTGAAAACTGAGTCTGCCCAACAAACATATTCCTGTTTAACAGGGTTGTCAAATTAAAGATTCCCAAAAGAAGGAAGCTATTCAATCAAGAAAAGAAAGAGAAAATGTCATGGTAATATTCCTTATTTTATGCATTATAAGATTATTATTATTATTATTGATATTACTTTGCAGTTAAAGTTTCAAGACTTTATAGTAGCCAAAAAATGTATAGAGTTAATTAAACATTATTCCAAAAATATTATAAATATCAATGAAAACAGTAACAAAAACCCAAAGACACATTAAAAGTGGTCATATAAAAAGCAGTGCTCTTAAAGGAACTAAAATCTAATCACAGATGTGATATCAAGGGATGTAGGTACTCAAAAGAACAATATAAAGATAAAACCTAATTCTATGGTATAATATGGGAGCAAAGTGTTCCAGAGAAGTAGGGATTTGTGAGCCAGGGAAATCATAAATGAATATGGGTTTTGACCCAACTCCCACCAGAAAATAACAAGGAACAGATAGGGAACAAAATTAAATATGTGAGTCACAGATCAAATTATAAACACAACTAGCAAACAACACACAGAATATCCATATGATTTTTTTACTAAAAGTGTTTATAATTTATGGCAATCACTTTCCATAGGGCTTCTTCTCATAATCTCAGAGCCAATAAGAATTATATGGATATTACTGGAGCTTGATTTTATAGTTATTTATTCTTAGGCTACTTTTTAGAATTCCAGCAGAACAATTCATGTCTGGCTAACCAAGGCAGAATTTATTAATGTAGTGTATATACTAATAATGAAAGCTACTTAGAACCTCCCATTGCTTTTCCCATTTCTGTGTAAATAATGCATTAGAATACTACTGCTGTTAAGTGCATTCTATATGCAAGGGGCTCTTCTCCCTAGAATTATTCCTACTTGGGAAATGAAAGAAAAAGAACTTTGTTAGCACAATAGGAGTTTTTAGGCCTTCTATCAACTTCTGAAATGTGTTTGTAGGGTTAACACATAACATCAACTAATTTCTATGATTTCATTTGCTACACTCAAAACTCAAAATATTCAAACTGTAGTGCTGTGGGACATCTCCTGGTTGCAGTTCAAACTCTAAGAGGCCATATTACAAAATGGATAGTTACTTCCTCTATGTCCCAGAGGCAGTCATTACCTAAGAAATGATTCTCAGAATTCCTAAATTCACACAATTGTAAGGAATCATACATATATTCTATCAATCAATGTGGACCACAGGTGATTTTTACCTAAGGTAATTATTGCAGGTGGGATAACTATTTTGTTTTACACTAGCCAAAAAAAGCATTTCCTTGACTTATAAATCATTCATTTCTTTCAATTCAGGTACCGAATTTCATTTAATAAAATTTACAATGTATATGACCATCTAAAATGTTATAGTCAATCTGACTTATGTATGTTCTCGACATTTTCCATTAATTTAACCAAGGTCACAAAGCCAGTAAGTGTTAGAATCTGGATGAAAATCCTGGACTTTCTAACTACAAAGTCTCAGTTCTTTCTATCAGAATACTAAAGTAATCTTTGTATCATTTCCAGAAATGTTGTGAAACAAAGAACAACATTTTAGAAGGAACCAGGACATCCTACCTTAGTCCCTACCATAAAATTCTCTATTGAAGGGTCCTATCCATTTAATATACAGTCAGAAGGCAGAAGAGTTACAGGCAGAGCAGAGATGAGGGTAAGTGTGCATTCCCCCTGAAGCACTTTTTCATGAAATAGAAGATAGCCCCTCTGGGTAGAAGAATTACCACCTTCAGGCAGAATAATTAAGGACCCACAGTGAGTGAAGTGCAAGTTATATTTCAGTCCAAACTCATGTCCCTTCAACAATGCTTCCCTGTGCAGAAAACAATCTGTACTAGTGTCCCTAAGGACTTGCTGATTGTATGGACACTATGTACTGGATGTTTTCTCCGAGGCTGTCTCTGAGGACTTGGCCTCCTGGCTAGTCTGATTATCTGGGTCCTTACAGGACTGATCATCATTAAACCTCATTGTCTTTGTAATATTAGATAGGAGCATGTTTCAACCAAAGACATTTTACCCAGAGCCCTCCCATTGTATTTTTGTAACTTCTGCTATATTTAAGAAAAGAAAAACATGCAAATGAAATTTTAATCAAATCAGCTAGCCCTAAAAGAGAAAATATCTAGAAACATGTCCTAAACTTAAATTATTTTACAGAAGCCCATTTCCAACTTGGCAAATTCAGAATAGTTTGTGTGTCCAATGGGAAGGAATCACTATTTTGTTCATTTTCTTACAAACTGTTTGGGCCATGCATGGGCCATGCAAAGGCAGTAGACTCTATCATCTCACTTACAATATACAATTCAGCCCAATGTGGTAAGTGTGATGATTGAAATATGTTTTAGATGCTATTGGTATGTGGCTATATGAAATACTTTTGGAATATTCTGAATTTAAAATATACTCTCATGTTGTATGAATTAGATACTATAATCCATAGTAATCATAAAAATAGAATATTTTTGAGAAATATGTCCCTTTTGATTGCCAGAGCCCCATGCAAATAAAGTTTAATTTTTGCCATGTCAACATTTTCTGGACATTTTAGGGGTTTTGCTTACAAATAAAACTTAAGAGCTTGGTAATGAGTTTATCCAATTCTTTTTATTTAATAGCTTTATTTATTTATTTATTTATTTATTTATTTGTTTATTTATTTATATGTGGTGCTGAGGATTGAACCCAGAGCCTCACACATGCTAGGCGAGGGCTTACTACTGAGTCACAACCCCAGCCTGACTGTAACCAATTCTTAATGTGTATAAGCAATGTAGTAAGCACTTTACTTGAGTACATCCCATGTAGTCTTTAAAGCAATACTATGAAGTAGGTATCCATCACCATCCTGATGCCCATTTTACAAATGGGGAACTGAGATTTAAACACATGGAATAACTTATTCAAGATGCCTCAGCCAGGAAATGTCATAATGTCAATCATGGACTCAGGATTTTTCCATCTTAGATTTTTCTCTCTCTACTACTTCTGACATACTCCTTTCTAAATTAATGTTAACAATGAGAATTTAAAGATGCTATGCTATTGAAAAGTAGATTCAAAATCTCAGTAATACCACCCTAGTGATTTGCACAAAAGCAAAACTCCTTCTCCAGGATTCATGTTAGTGGAAATGAATAGTTGGGGCTAAATCTTTGCGAATATACTTACATAAATATAAACAAACTACATTAAAAATAGGATGTTTGGGGCAAATTTAAGCAACACATTAGATTTTTTGCTTTGTGTATAGATAAATTAACAACAGACCACTCCAAATCTGTAGTTATAAGAAAAATTAATTAATACTCATCTTTTAAGTGAAATGATGTTTAAACAGCAATTATATTTAAATGCTTAATTTGAAAGCCTTACATCCCACGCATTCAAAAGTATCTTTATTTAACAAATTACACTAATTAGTGTATACAATTTCATGTGTCAATTCTTTCAGACAGAAATTTACAATACAAATACATTGAAATCACACAAACTAGATTATCTAAGCACTGAAAGACACTGGATGTTATAAGACATCCCAGACATACTTTCTGCAAAATAAGAAGAAAGATCTTGACCAACACTATTTCTTTAAAAGAGATGGAATCAATCTTGAAGGGTTTCTGACCCATTGTCCTTAGAAACCAGATTGTTAACAATTTTTCTATGGAGGGGGAGCAAAAAATAGGAAAAAGATGATTTATCTGCCTCTTGAATAAAAGGTTTGCAAATCACAAAGACTAGAAGCATGAGCTATGGGAAATTCCCTTCTGAAGGATTTGTTACTAATTAATGAGATCAGTAGTCACAACCAAAGGGTGATGGTCTATAGAATGGTTTCAATATTGCCTATTCCTACTCCTCATCTCTATTCTGTAATTTGAATAAATATGCTCATGACATCAGTAAATAGCACAGATCTCAAACTGATAATGAAAGTGTAATATAAAATAGTCAGGATCCAAAATGGAAAGCTGGAAAAATGAATTGGCTCCAACAATATAAAATTTTTTAAAAGAAAGGAAAAAAAAGAAAACTGGTAGTTAAGACCAACAAGTCAAGCAAAGTAAAATATGAAGATGTGGCTAAATAGTAAGTGTATTATAGAATAAAACTCAAAAGGAGTCAAATAAGAGCTTGACATGAGTCCAAAAAGCCAATGAAATTTCAGGTTGCTTCAATAAATATGTACTATCTGGAAAAACATATACTGAAACATTTTCTGGGAATAGAATACTAAATAGAATACTAAAACATGACATGTGAAAGAAAGTTTCAGTAACCAAATCGGTTGGTGCAAAATCCAGGTTAATTTAAGTAGGTTTATTTTTGGCAGCAATATTCAGAGCCTATATGGTAACTATTGCTTCTCAAACTTATTTGACCTTGAAACACTTCTTTTTGCAGAGTACTAATTGGGAATGGCATTAAAGATAACCCCCTTGAGGAAACACTATAAGGGCAACAAGTTTTATAAGTGGGACTCTGTTTAAAAATGGAAGCTATCTGAACATCAGACAAGTGACCAGATAAACTACAAAGTTTTCTCCTACCCTGGGAGTCTGTAGTGCTTGATTACTTATATCTGATGAATAGTTCTAATTCCCCATGGTAACTTGAGTGAGTTTCTGTTGACCAAAATTCCTCTAGAGAGTGATGGGGGGTGGAATTCCTCTGATGAGCACTTCAGAAGGCTGGCCTTTCAATTATTTTCATCTTTGGTAAAAGGCATTAGAGATAGCAGTATGTAAACAAGAGCTTGTTAACACAGAGAAATTAGTCAAACAGTGGTATTCTGTGATGAGTACTCAGATGCCATATAGCCAGATATGTGACCAGGTTTTTAACACAACAGTAAGGTGTTGGAGGTCAGTGAACTCTGGAGCCTCTCTGGTGCTGATCAGTTGCTGTTCTCAGTACCTACCACTACTATACTGTCATATTAGGAAGCTTGTTACCCATCTTGTCTTATCTACTGAAGACCAGGTTTTGGTACTGAGTGATGGTTGTGACCTGATGGCTGAGAACAAGTTTAATGAGAAGGTGTTTTCTTTTCTTTCTTTACTCCATTCTATAAACTAGCTCACACTCCAGAGTACTTTGCTACCCTATTCCTTAATCAATCAGAAAGGTATATTCTGAATTAGATATATTCATTCATTAACTTGTTTTCTCTACTGGTCCTAAATAGATCCAATCTTCTGTTTTTCAATAAGTGTGTGTGGGTGTGGGTGTGTGTGTGTGTGCGCGCACACAAGCATGTTCACATGTGTACATGTAAAAACAATTGCAAAAGCTTATTTATACAAATTTAAGTAATGTTGTCAAACACAAAACATTTTATTAAATCTCACCTAAGTCACAAAGAGCTGTTACCAAAAATCCTGAAGAAAACTTCTGGCAACCCAATATTCCACTGAATTTTAATGCCTTCAATTCATTCTACTAAATGTGTTAAAATTGAGGTATGTAACACAAACATACTACCATATTTATTATTCTTTTAAATATTTATTTTTTAGTTATAGGTGGACACAATATTTTATTTTCATGTGGTGCTGAGGATCGAACCCAGTGCCTCATGCATGCTAGGCAAGCACTCTACCTCTGAGCCTCAACCCCAGCCCCACATTTATTATTTGATCCTGAGGAAATGGACTTCCCAGGGGAAAAAAAAGCTTAGCAATCTGAATCACATGATTGCACAGACCCTTACAGAAAAGTGTATCAGTGTTTTTTTTTTTTTTTTTTTTAAGGGCTATCAGTCAAGCAATTTAAATTCCCAATAATGTCACTAATTCAACAAATATGTTGGTGATATCACAATTATTTACTATTATAGTTGTGAAAATGCATCATATTTACTGATATTTTGTCATTAACTTAGCTTCCTTCTGCTAAAAATCTGACATTTAAAAATTTTAATTTGACTAATTTCATATTGTCTTTTTTCCTGCTGTGACCTCAAATAACACCTTAAGGTCTATTTAGCCCAATACTTTAAAGAGTACTGGCATACATAAATATTTGTTGAGTGACAGAATAAATGAATGAATGGATAAACTTCAATGTTGAAATTTCTTTTTAAGTAGCATTAGCAGACAAATTGATGGATTGATTGCGATTGTCATCACATTTATTTAGGAAGAACAAAATAAGTGAATGCTGGCTAAAACTGCAACAAAAACAACTCCTTTTCAAGTTAATAAGGTAGACACTTTCAATCATAAACACAACATCAAGAAACAGAAAAACATCATCCAAAACAAATAGGAGCATCTTCATCCCTATATCCTTAAAAATTGTGTGTAGACAACTTTTGCTTAGCAAACTGAAGTCAAGGGTTTGTTCTGCAGCTCTGTGGATCAGAGACTGTTATTAGACACTACCTTTTGCCCAGGAAAACAAGCTAATGAAATTTACCATCCAATTCATGTACAGAGTAACAGCGATTGCTGATTAGGGACTAAAAACTAGTTGTAACAACATTTTAATTACATTTCAATGCAAGACTATAAATTAATTTATCCAGATGAAATACTGTACCATATCGGTTTACAAAATGGCTAATTAGCCTATCCAGAACTTGAAGGAGACCAAAGGACTTCCCATTTAATATATAAAGACAATAATGAATGAACAACCACCAACAAATTATTTCAAGGACATAAACATTTATTCCAAGCCAGAATCAATATTGAAATAGATCTAGTTTCAGCCTCAGTCCTTCCAAATCACTGCTTAGCAGCAGAAGGCTCAGTACTTAATCAGTACTTCTGATAGTTGCTTCACTTTTTTTTAGCTGAACAAAGAGCAAAGAGTTTTGAAAGGAGTGGAGGTTTTTGTTTGCCTATTTTTCATTGTCTATCTCATCTAGTCCCCTAAGCTCTGTTGAGCAGATCCCAACAGAATCATTAATGTACCTAAAGAGTTGCCATTAGAGAAATGTTTTTGTCAGAGTATAAACTCATTTAGGCAATGAACAGATTGCGTAGTAATCACCCCTTTTATATACTTTGAAACCATTCTTTAAATAACAACATTATTTCTCTTCTGCTTTTTACAGTAAAGAGATAGATATACCTTTCAAGACATCAGTTATCAGAGAATGAAGCTTGTAATTTGGGGCTGTAACAAAGGAATCAGAATGGCATCACATCCCAGGCAGCAGTTCTGCCCTCTCCAGCAGTACCCCTCAGAGACCGAGTGGCCAAAGAAAGCAGCTTCCAATGAATCTGAATGCCATCAGTCCCATCTCCTCCTTTTTAGTGATGCATTCTGTGTGTCTAGAAATCAGAGGTGACAATAGTGCTTTACCATATCAAAAACTTTTTAAAGGTTAATGAATTCTGGCATAAAATAATGTCAGAGCCATAAACAACTCATAAAAACAAAATCTAGGAAAACCACGGAAGCACTCATCACACTTCTGAGAATGGTAGGACCCTGGATGATAAAACCACTATGGACTTCTAAATTATTCTTTTAATAAACTTGGTGGAGTATTATACTATATATCAATATTTATGATATCATCTAATGACAGTTCAAGGATGCAGAATGCAAAAAGCAGTCTGCCTCAGTTCAATTGTGCACTGCCTAGGTAATTACTTCTGGATTGAAAACGGGATTTAGTTCAACTTGGGTAACAAGGAAATCAGTTTACAATTTGGAAAGGTAGACGTTTAATTAGCAGTCCTCTTTGTCTTTATCATAAACCCATCTCCACATTCAGGCTGGTATGTAGAATAAGCCTAGAGAGAGCTGGAATTAGCACACGTTATATATTGTGTTATTTATTTATTTATAGAATTTATAAGTAGAAAGATATTTAAAGACTCTCAAAATTAAGGGGGAATCTGTATCTACAGCAAAATCATTAAAAATTAACCTTACAAAGGGGAAAGTAGAAATTGTTTTACCTCAGATGGTGACTTTGACAAGCCAAGAGGGACAATGGAGTCCCAAGAATTAGGTACTATACAGGGGTATTGATAGAGTGAGACATAGTCACAAGTGGGTTATGTTGCATGAATTTAAGGAATGATAAAAATAAAATGCAAGAAGCTCAGCTTCTTGCCTAAAGCCATAGAAGCAAGGGAGGTTACAGTTAAGGATCAAAGCTCCAATATCTAGTCATAACGTATTTGTAGTCTTAACATTTCAAAACAGCACCACTGGGTGCCTTAATACTACACTATGCAATTTGATCAGTTCATGAATCTGACTATTCCAAAAGTGCACAATACTTAGAAATGAAACTGGATGTGTTCTGGTGACGATTTGGGGCACTTACAACTGTGTTTGATTATATTTGTTCTTGAAAATCTAGCACTTAGCATAATGTTTTGAGTGAATATGTTGTTTCCTAGGACTACATTTTACCCTCCTCCTCCTAGTAATTTTGCAAAGTAGGTAATTTTGTTACTTGTGTGGCACCTTTTCTTTCAGAATGCAATAATATAAATATAAGTTTGTTTCATTTTAAAACCAACCTTATTATTTATTAATTTTTATTGATATATATATTAGGTATAGAGAATACTGGGTTTCATTGTGGCATATCTGTATATGAGAATAACAATTATTATTTAAATGTAATTAAGAAGAATATTAAGCAAGTTTGACTTATTTGTACAGAATGATCATATACAGCTAATTGGCTGCAGAGTCCACCTAAGAACTCACTATACAAAAGTCTGTCAATGTAGGACTTGGAAAATGTCCTTCAGCAGCAAAAATTAAATTTCCCATCTTTAAATATAGATTATAATACCAAATTTGGAGTGTTAACATAAAGATTCAATAAGCTAATTGTGTTACCTTTTTTATCGCTGTGACCAAAATACCTGACATGAACCACTTAAAAGAGTTAAATTTTATTTTGGCTCATAGTTTCAGAAGTTTCAATCCATTGTTAGCTCCCTCTATTGCTTTGGGCCCAAGGTAAAGCAGATCATCATGATGGAAGTGTATAGCAAAGAAAAGTTGCTCAACTTGTGACACCCAGAGAGGTAGAGGAACAGCCAAGAAAGAGAAAGAGAGAGAGAGAGAGAAAGAGTGAGGGAGGAGTGATAGAGAAAAGAGAGAGGGAAAGGAAAAGGGCCAGGGACAAGATATAGCATTCTACGACATATCCTTAGTGACTTATTCCTCCAAATAGACCCCACTTCCTATAGTTTCCACCACCTTCTAATAATTCCATCAAATTAGAATCCATCAATGGGTTACTCCATTGATTAGTTTAGAATCCATGAAGTCCCCAACTCTAAACACTGTTGCACTAGGGACCAAGACTTCAATACATACACCTTTGGGAGAATTCCAGGTCCAACTATGACACTAATATATGCCTGGTATAGAGTTCCCACAAAATGTTATTTCTCTTCCTAGGATCAAATATGTCAGCTAAATGCCAAGTTAAATGAATTGAATAGATCTTTTTACTGAAGGACTGCTTGGAACCATTAATATGCTTCATAATGACCCAAGAGGAAGAACTTGTAACATTTCTCTGAACAACCAAAAATATTTTTTCCAAGTGGCATCTATTTATATAATATTCCATTGGAAACACCATGGGAACTCTGCTACAGACTACAAAATGCTTTGGGGAATGTGTGAAATGTGTCATTTGGAAATGATTACTAAATCACTGGTTCAAACAACCTGGTCTGAATACCTTAATGACCTTTTTGAGGTCACCTGAAACATTTAATACATAGGAATTGCTGTTTGAATCTACAAGGCGGTGTGGTGGCCCGGTTATTTTGTGCCCAGCCAGACTGCGGCAATAGTCACTTGAAAATGGAACCCCAACTTTGCTTGAAAAGATACCAGAATGGGTTAATTTTATTGAAGATCCATGTGAAGGTTGGAAAAATTGTATGATTATTTGTGCTTCCAAAATAAAAATAGAGACTTTTTTCAAAAGAAGAAAGTTTCTTAGTGATTCTGTTTATTTTCCCCCAATGTGTATTTTAATATTTTCTGTGATTTGCTACTATATGGTTCAAATCTTCAAGAAAGTAAAGAGAAATGAAAGAGCAGGGAGCTTTTTAGTTATTTATTTATTTTTACCAGTTTTAAGAAACTAGAATCCTTTGTCACAATGTATGAATTCTGTTCATTTAATGGGATACTGACCATTAAATCTTTGCTCCAATGTGTGGTAACTGTGACCTACATATATGTTATCAAGTCAACAAATAGCTATTAAATTCCAATTCTGTGTTAAGCAGTGCAAGTTGGAAAAAATAGTTTTGAGCTATTTACAATCTTGTAGATGAGACTTAAATCTAAAGGGAGAAGAAGTCCAGGAAAGGTCTAATAACAAACAGAAGAGCTCATATGAGCCCAGAGAAAGATCATCAAGCATCATGGGCTAGAGTTGGCACTTAAACTAGACTTTGAAAGCCTTAAGAGATTGCCACAGGGCTTCAGTAAGCTAAGCCAGTTCCATCACCCCCTATTGTGCACCAACTGTCAAGGGAATGTAAGGGCCACTCTTCTCTTTCATGAAGAAGAGAGGGAATGCAGACATTTGTGCTTCTTTGCCTTTTTTTTTTTTTTTTTTTTGTCTGCAATGGGTGGATATATCAGCTAAAGATTCTGAAATGCAACGGCCCCTCCCTCTGGGTCAGAGTAAGGATCTGGCTGCTCTTCTACCCAATAAATAAACAACAATGAAAAACTTAACCATAACAACAATTTAAGAGTCAGATCTGTGTAAGAACAATTCAGCAATAAGAGAATCTACATGAGCTTGTGTGGAAAGACAAGTGCTATTTTCTGCTTGAGTTTGTGACTGGTAGAGAATCACTCAACCCTATGATTGTATTATTTATATAGAACTCACTAGGGCACCATCTGGTGCTAAGCTAACCGCAAAAACAGGAAAATCAAACCCAAAGCCAATTGTCTTCATTGGAGTTTTCGCTAATGACCTGTTCCTCGCCAATATTCCAACTGATCACATTCTAGTTTGAAACAGGAAAAGACATTTAATGTTTTAAAAGGAAGTCTTATAAGGAATTTAGTTAGACATACCCTTGAAAAGATTCTGTAGCTATCTAGATCTTCTCAGTTGAAAGGGCACTGCCCCTATTTCAGGTCTTATTACATCTTATTAAGTTGTCAGATCAAGTTCATAATGTCCCATCTCAGCACCCAGTCACCAAGAGATAAAGGTGAGAGGTGATCTTACAAGGTTATGTCCTGGAGATGGAAACTTAAGCCAAAATTGTGAGGAAAATTCTGTTGAAATATAAGAAACAAACCAGCAAATGCTAAGGATGAAAATAATTCCAATTTCAAATTATTTTAAAATTCCAGTTTGAATCTTAATAAAGTTTTCTCCCTGAGGTAGCAAACTTGACATTGCAAATATATTTTCCTTTGTAATAAAAACCTTTTATAACTATAACACAGAAAACAGGTGCTTGTTTTGAATTTATATACTTCTAGTTTTAAAAATCAAATCATAAAGATTTGCCTTTTTAGGTTTTATTGACTTTTCCTAGACTATCCTAGCTCTAGTAATTTTTCTTTTGATGTAGATATTGTAAACTAGCATCATAAATTAATCTGGTGATAATGTTAGAAATTCATCATAAAAGCTCTGCACATTTCTAGTTCTATTTTGTTTTCATTTGGAGCTAACACTGAGGTCTAAATGGTATCTAAATGCATAATCAGGTGTCTTGATTCCCACATTGATGGGTGTTTTTACTCACATCCCCTGGTGTGAATTTATTCATCTTAAGGTTCTATTTCACTTTAGTTTGACAATTCTCCCCAAACTTAATCAAATATCCACAAACCATGGTATTAAGGGGGATTACCCTACTAAACTTAACAGTTAAAAGTATCATATAAAGTGGTTCCATAAAGCATCTTTCCATAACTCAAATATTTGATTTATAGAATTAGGGAGGTCAATTTTACTTGCTTAATGTAAAATTAAGACAACTACAATCAAAACCTAATTTATCCAGTCAAAATGACAAAAATAAAGAAAACAAATAACAAAAATAAAGAATACAAATAACAATAAATGTTGGCAAGGATGTGGGGGAAAGGATACATTAAGACATTGTTGGTTGGACTGAAATTTGTGCAAACACTCTGGAAAGCAGTATGGACAGTCCTTAAAAAACTAAGAATGGAACCACCATATGATCCAGCTAACCTACTCCTCAGTATATATCCAAAGGATTTAAAGTCAGAATACTGCATTGATGCAGCCTCACCAATGTTCATAGCACAATTTACAAGAGCCAAGCTATGGACCCTAGGTGCCTTTAAACAGATGAATGGATCAAGAAAATATACACATACATACATACATACAATGGAGTATTACTCGAAGAAGAATGAAATTATGGTATTTGCTGGTAAATGGATGGAACCGGAGACTAACATGCTAAGTGAAATAAGCCAGTCCCAGAAAGTTAAAGGTCCAATGTTTTCTCTGATAAGTGGAAGCCAATCAAAAATAAGGGGGAGGGAGAATAAAAGAAAGATCAGTGGAGTAGATGAAGAGGAATGAAGGGAAGTGAGGAGGGATGGGATAGGGAAAGACAATGGAATGAATCTGACCTAACCTTCCCATACATATATATAAACATGAATACACCACAGTGAATCTCACCATCATGTACATCCACAAGACACTAATTTAAAAATATATAAGTAAATAGCAGAAAGATCAGTAGAATGGAGGAAAGAGAACAGGGAGAGGGAGAAGGGGAAGGCAAGGGGAAGTACTGGGGACTAAATTAGAACAAATATATTCCAGGCTTTTATAATTATGTCAAAATGAATTCTATTGCCATGCATAACTAAAAATAACTAATAAAACTAAAAGAATAAAAAAGCTATTTTATGGTACACATATAAAAATACAAATAAATTATTAATCACAATTAAGAAATCCATTCATCACTGCTGGTGGGACTGCAAATTGGTGCAGCCAATTTGGAAAGCAGTATGGAGATTCCTTGGAAATCTTGGAATGGAACCACCATTTGACCCAGTTATCCCTCTCCTGGGTTTATACCCAAAAGACCTAAAAACAGCATACTACAGGGACACAGCCACATCAATGTTTATAGCAGCAAAATTCACAATAGCTAGACTGTGGAGCCAACCTAGATGCCCTTCATTGGATGAATGGATTTAAAAAATGTGGCATATATACACAATGGAATATTGCTCAGCACTAAAAAATAATAAGATCATGGCATTTTCAGGGAAATGGATGGCATTAGAGCAGATTATGCTAAGT
Organism: Marmota flaviventris; assembly: GCF_047511675.1. Lineage (NCBI taxonomy): Eukaryota > Metazoa > Chordata > Mammalia > Rodentia > Sciuridae > Marmota > Marmota flaviventris. The sequence continues at coordinate 107,918,568 of NC_092518.1, forward strand.
GAAGTTAGCCAATCCCCAAAAAACAAATGCTGAATGTCTTGTCTGATATAAGGGGGTGACTCAAAATGGGGAAGAGAAGAAGAGCATGGGAAGAAGATTACCTCTACATAGGGAAGAGGGGTGGGAGGGAAAGGGAGGGAGAAAGGGAGTTGCATGGAAGTTGGAAGGAGACCCTCATTGTTATGCAAAATACATGAATGAAGATGTGAGAATAAAAAGAATAGCATTACCCTAGATTAGGTAGAGAGAAGTGATGGGAGGGGAGGGGAGGGGTTGGGGAGATAGGAAGGATAGTAGAATGAAACAGACATTATTATTATTACTGTGTTATATATGTGACTGCATGACCAATGTGATTCTGCAACCTGTATACTCAGAAAAATTAGAAATTATACCCATCTGATTCAAATGTATGATATGTCAAGGTCATTGTACTGTCATGTGTAACTAATTAAAGCAAATAAAAAATAAAAAAAATCCATTCATGTCACCAAAATCTAGAAGATGGGCTTTGGAGTCGCCCTGGTTTGAACATTGTATCTTCTGCTTACCAGCTTTGTCTGTTAAGCATGGCACTTAGCTTTTTACAGGTCAGTAGCATTCTCTCATCTGTAAATTGGGCTTAGTGTGCCCTCCCAGTATTTGTGTATGTGTATGTGTGTGTGTGTGTGTGTGTGTGTAAAGTAGATAGGATGGCATTAAAAATAAAAATCCTGCCACAGTTCCTGTCACATTGTAGGAGGTCTACAAATATGAATTCAATCCCTCTTTCATAGTAACTTCCCATATTCTTCCTTGAAACCACAAATTCTATGAAAAGGATATGATTTACACAGAGCACAACATTGATTACAGAAACCTAGGGAAACTGAGGTCTATCTTTAACTCCATCCCTCCAACTAAAACAAATTCTGGGCCTCGTTTGGTCCCATTTGTCATTGTACAACTGAAGTCTACTCTTCATTAGTATTTCTGAGATTCATTACTTCCATTCCAACCACATCTCCTGACCTACCAAATGAAATAGCCAATTTCTTCACATTAAAACAAAAAGTTTCTGTGTTATTAAACAGAGTACTTAATATCAGAAAACAATATGTATAATTGGATAACTTAATCTAGAGCTATACCAAGGATGAAATAACTAGAAAGAAAAATATACATAAAGAAAAGGAAGGAGCAGGGGTTGTGGCTCAGCGGTAGAGCGCTCACCTAGCATGTGTGAGGCCCTGGGTTTGATTCTCAGCACCACATAAAAGTAAATAAATAAAATAAAGATATAAAGAATGAAATGCCTTTGTAAAGTTAATTTTATCTGCTAAAAATCTGAACATAAAAAAGCTGTTAGAAGAATTAATAGTTACTTTATAGCAACAATTCTGGGCTAACCTTAACCTAATTCAATTTTTTTGTCTGTAGAAATTACAAAAATGCTATATTATTAATCTTCCACCACTAAATTAAAAAAAAAATCCTGTTGATTCTATTTCCAAGGTATTTACCACATTTGTTCATGTCCCTGCATTTTATGTAGGGAGTCTTTTCTATAGACCTCAGTTTCATAATCTTTAACAAAGAGTAAAACATACATTTTAGGATTGTTTGGATAACAAAATTAGGTTACATATGTTAGAATATTGGTGAACTGGAGAGAACATCACAATTGAAGGGACTATTTTGACAAAAAGGCACTTTGGTGCACACAGAATCTGAGGAAGGGGAATTATAGAATTTTATAAGTAAATTTTCCCCACTCTGATAGAATTCCAAATGACAAAGATTGACTTTCTTTTTTTTTTAATTTTTTATTGTTGGTTGTTCAAAACATTACATAGTTCTTGATATATCATATTTCACACTTTGATTCAAGTGGGTTATGAGCTCCCGTTTTTACCCCATATACAGATTGCAGAATCACATCAGTTACACATCCATTGATTTACATATTGCCATACTAGTGTCTGTTGTGTTCTGCTGCCTTTCCTATCCTCTACTATCCCCCCTCCCCTCCCCTCCCCTCCCCTCTTCTCTCTCTGCCCCCTCTACTGACATTCATTTGTCCCCCTTGTATTATTTTTCCCTTTCCCCTCACTTCCTCTTGTATGTACTTTTGTATAACTCTGAGGGTCTCCTTCCATTTCCATGCAATTTCCCTTCTCTCTCCCTTTCCCTCCCACCTCTCATCCCTGTTTAATGTTAATCTTCTTCTCATGCTCTTCGACCCTACTCTGTTCTTAGTTACTCTCCTTATATCAAAGAAGACATTTGGCATTTGTTTTTTAGGGATTGGCTAGCTTCACTTAGCATAATCTGCTCTAATGCCATCCATTTCCCTGTAAATTCTATGATTTTGTCATTTTTTAATGCAGAGTAATACTCCATTGTGTATAAATGCCACATTTTTTTTATCCATTCGTCTATTGAAGGGCATCTAGGTTGGTTCCACAGTCTTGCTATTGTGAATTGTGCTGCTATGAACATCGATGTAGCAGTGTCCCTGTAGCATGCTCTTTTTAGGTCTTTAGGGAATAGATCAAGAAGGGGAATAGCTGGGTCAAATGGTGGCTCCATTCCCAGCTTTCCAAGAAATCTCCATACTGCTTAAAGATTGACTTTCTAAGGACACAAAACCAACATACATAGTTTCTGTCCTTGGACCAAGCTGAAGATATGAAGGAATCTCAAATCTCTAGCTCACTTTTTTCAAAATCCTTATTAGATATTAAAAGCTTCTATCATCCTGACATTTCCCCTTGAAGCACATGTTGAAATCATGAATCCTTTCCAAGATGTAGGCCTTCCTGGGGACATTTCTTGACCTTTGTATGTACCCCTTCATGCATCTGTCTGAGGGAGGCTGCTGAAGGAAACTGCAGTTATCTACATCAGGAAGATTCATGTTGCCTTTCATTCCAAGGGAAGTCCTTTTCTGACCTTATTCTCAAATTCTGCGCATGCCCATCTGTTGAAAACAACAAGGAAGCCCCATTCAGAGGCAGGACAGGGAAAGGTGAAACCGGGGAAAGGCGGTGACAACAGAGAAAGGATGCTTCTAGATGTATGGAGATATAGTCACTCCTCTGGGACAATGAAAAACAGATATCATTCGCTATAGAAAAGAAGCAGGATGTAAGGAAACAAGAGGGACCTAACACAAATTTCAGAAGCCAGTATAGTAAACCCAACAGGGATTTCCCACTATCCGTCATATCATGGCCCATGAGGCTAAGTGATCTGAACTCCACCTGCTTCTCCAATATCAAATGAGATGCTCACCCCTCTCCTACCTCACTACACTTCATTTACACAATTCTCCAAGCTTAAAGAACTTGCACTTGCTTTTCCTTATATGAAGGACATTCTTCTTTCATATACTTGCCTGGTCAAGTCCCTTCCATCACTCACATTTCAATGCAAATGTCACCTCCTCAGAGAAACCTCTCTGATAATAAGTTTAGTTAATCTTTCACAGCAATCCACTCATTACCACCACCAAACCACTCTGTTCCATTATCTTGGTATATCGTCTTCATGGTATGAGTAACTATTTGAATTCTAGTTTACTTATCTGTTTGCATGTTTTCTCCAGCACTATACAATGTATGGATAATTTCCCTGCCAATTTTGTAGACCACTAGAGCTCCAAATGCCTACTATACTACATGACACATAGCAGATTTCCAATATATAATTGCTAAATTGTGAATAATTTGGGCTGGGGTTGTGGCTCAGTGGTAGAATGCTTGCCTTGAATGTGTGAGGCACAGGGTTCAATTCTCAGCACCAAATATAAATTAAAAATAAAGATCCATCAACAACTAAAATGAATAAAATAAAAATTTAAAAAAAAATTTGAATAATTTAATGAATATTTAGGGATATGAAAAACAGTAATTTGTAAAACTATTTGAAGGGGTTGGGGTTGTAGCTAAGTAGTAGAATGGTTTCTTCGTATGTGTTAGGCACTGGGTTCGATCCTCTGCACCACATTAAAAAGAAAATAAGCTGAGCACAGTCGTGCACGCCTGTAATCCCAGCAGCTTTGGAGGCTGAGGCAGGAGGATCACAAGTTCAAAGCCAGCCTCAGCAAAAGCAAGGTGCTAAGCAAATCACTGAGACCCTGTCTCTAAATAAAATACAAAATAGGGCTGGGGATGTGGCTCAGTGGTCGAATGCTCCTGAGTTTAATCCCTAGTACCTTCCCCCCAAATAAAATAAAATAAAATAAAGGTATTGTGCCCATCAACAACTAAAAAATATTTTTTAAAACCTATTTGGAATATTAACAAAGGAAACAACCTTTAATGCAATGTAAAGTACCACTGAGGGTAGGAAGGCCTCATTTATGAGATGTATTATAAAATGAGTATTAGAAGTAGGAGAAATGAAAGGGTCATAGAAATGCCAATTAGTTAAAATTCTGCTGACATAATTCTGCAGCTACTCTAGACAAAATGATCGTAAAGTAGCTTGGGCAGCAGCTCAACTCCACAATTTACAAATAGGCTCTCCATCAGTTAATTCTCTATTTCTAAATGTTACCATTGTGGGTTGGGTCATGGTCCTACATTTAGTTAATCTGAGGTTAAAGATTTGCATGGCTGGATATACTAATTCAGAGTAATCAAGTATTGATTTTGTCTTTTAGCTACAACGAAATAACAATACTTGGCTTTTATTCAGTGCCCTGCGTCTTCTCAAATCTCAGAATAATTAGTGACTAGTTCATTTAAGCTGTCACATTGTGATGCATAGTTGAAATATAATTGTTAAATTAAAAAAAAATTAAATGCTCAGCTTGTTATTTACTACAATTGGAAGTTTGCTTCAAAATGTAGAAGCTGAAGTTGAAGGACTTCTCCCTGCCTCCACTAAAATCTATCAAACATCAAGCCTGAAAATAAAACATGACATTTATATTTTTTCATAACTATGTTGCCACATTTGAATGGGGGAAATAGGCTAGAACAGTAGTAGGTGCTTTCCTCTCATTTGTATTACTCCTAATGTATAGCTCTTGGTGGCTCCTAGCTAACAACTAAAGCCTCCCTGATTAGGTCCTTCATGGTCCCATCCCTAACAACATTCAATGATCTGGGACAATTCAATAAAATGAATTGACACTACATATAAGGTTCTCTGCTAAACGCTGGTTAGCTTATAGAAATTAATCATAGAGTTCTCTGCCCTCCAGCACCTAATACTTCAATAGATATAAAAAAAAAGTTTAAAAAAATCCCTATATAAAACTAGGAAGTATATACTATTTAGCAAGGAAAACACTAAAATAAAATTCAGAGAAAGGATTACTACATACTGGATGCTCTTTTCTTTTTACATTCACCTTTACACATTTTCCCTGAGTAATCTGATCTGTAATCATCCATAATCACACCTCATTGTATTGGTGGTTCCAGACCCATATGTCCAGTTTAGACCTTTTGACCAGTATTTATAACTGGTAACTACTTTTACTCCATTTCAGACCTTGAAATTCATGAAACACCCAAATTAGTTAATACCCCTACCACTCATTTTCTCCTAAATTCCCCATCTCTGCTAATGGGATTAGTGTATACTCCCAAACTACATCTTCTAAGCTAGAAACATTAGAGTCATCATCAATAGGTAAGGAATATATGGCATTTTACATAGTAAAATACAGAATATATTAGGTGCTCAATAAATAACAATCATAGCCAGGCACAGTGGCACACACTTGTAATCCCAGCAACTCTGGAGGCTGAGGCAAGAGAATCACGAGTTCAAAGCCAGCCTCAGCAGATTACCGAGGCACTTAGCAACTCAGCGAGACCCTGTCTCTAAATATTTTAAAAAGACTAATGGGGCATGAGTGAAATGTTCATGTAGGATGGTAGAGAAGAAATATTTAGGTACTTGCTCAGTGGTTAAGCACCCCTGGGTTCAGTGCCTGGCAGCTAAATAAATAAAAATAAAAATCACAACCATTATTGTAGTATAATTCCCAAACTGGCTCCAACCTATGCTCATAACCTCATTTCTCATTATTTGATGCTTCTAATCCTAATGTTGTGCTGAAGCCTCATTAGACTTTTTGTGTTCCCTGAATACATCAGTGACTCTTACAGCTCCTATCCCTTTATATCTTCTGCTTCCCCTGGTCTCAAATGTCTTCCCCCTCACCATTATTTAATGCTTTTATTCTCTGTTAAATGTCACATACCTCAATCTCACACTCAACCGTTACCTCCTTTGTGGATGATTACCTACATCTATTTGTCACACTTCCCTCTATGTTTCTACAGATATACACATGCACACAAATGTACATATACATAGAGACATACTTGTGCACACATATACATGCATCTACATCTATAAAAGCAGTGTCAAATCATACTACAATTTATTAAAAGTACTGTTTTCATGTCTATCTTCTCCTCTTTGTGATTAACTCATTGATGACAATGTCACTAGAGTCTTCATTTGAAGAATAATGTCTTGCATAGAGTCAGTGGCCAGGAACTCGTCTTATAAAGAAACAATTCATGGTTAAGATAATATTTTCAAAATTTTTCTCTCTGCTCCTCCTCTCCCTTGTCTGAAATGCTATCAGCATCCTTCCTATCACACCACCAGCCTTCCCCCCAAATTAATGCTATCCTTAAACAACTTTTCAAACCTACTAGAGAAACACTAGTGTAGACTAATGGGGCATGAGTGAAATGTTCATGTAGGATGGTAGAGAAGAAATATTTAGGTACTGATTATGGAGGACCTTGAATATTAACCTAAGAAGTTTGAGTATCCCCCAGAAGGTAACAGGGAGCCATTGGAAACTGTTTGGCATGGTACAACATAATCCAAAGATTTTTAGGAGATTCCTATGGCTATAGTATATAAGATAGTTTGGAACGGGAAAGGACAGGATGTGTAAGCATTTTTTGAAGAATCAAGTTAATTCTTAAAGGGCCAGAAGAAAAGAATGAACATTTTCAAGGACCTTCTATGTGCCAGTCATTCTTGTAAGCACTTTATTTACATTGTCTCATTGAATGAGATACAACTATGGACAGTGTCCATAACATGCTTTCATTAACTTTGAATTGAAGAAGGAAGGATTTAGAAGGGTTAAAGAACTTGCCAAAATTAAAAAGGTTGTAAAACGTACAAGCTAGGATTCAAAAACTGTTCTGTTTAATATCAAAGTTTAAATGGTTTTCCTGACTTATGTATATACCCTGGACATTCCTGAGAATAGGAAATCCCTTAATTCAGTAGTGTATATTCTTGCCAATTCCTTTTATTCCCTTTGCATCCTGAAAGTCTGAAATCTCATTTGTGTGTGTGTGTGTGTGTGTGTGTGTGTGTGTGTGTGTGTGTATGTTTTCCTCCTGTGTTTTTACTCAGAACATTCCACCAAAAGGTCTGAAGTGGCAAGGCTCTCGTGAATACTCTCTTAGCTACTTCTGTCCAGGTCCCCATTTCTTCCCACCCACAGCCAAAGCTCCATCCAGGTTCTGTGTATTGTAGCTTAAAACTATTTCCTCTCTAAAATGAAGCTAATACTAACTTCATCTTGAGTATCCAAAGACCTAGTGCTAGTTTTTGTGTGCCATCTTGCTTCTCCAGAGACAAAGTTAACGAAGAGAACAAGAAAGTTTGGAAGGGAGCTTCCTTCAATCTTTGTTATCTTTCTTACCACCTTACCAAGAAAATTCCTTAGGGATCCTCCAAAGATCTGTGTGTTGGCTTTAAGTTTGAAAAGTGGAGGCAGAAAACTGTAAGAAACTGTAAAATTGTTGTAAAGAATGCCTATATTTTCCCTCTAGAACATTAACACTTCAAGTGCAAAATCTTTGTTTACTGATGTATGCTAAGCATTTAATTATGCCTGACACATGGTAAGCACTCAATAAATATTTGTTGAATAATTGAATAAAGTTATTATGCAATAACTGGGTTATAGAGTACTCAACATAAAAATATAGTTAATAGATTTTGCATTAAATTGTTTTAGCTAGGGATTGATCTAACAATTTCATCTTCATTTACAACACTATTCTATGACAAAATTTAAGTGATGTATCAAACAATCACATACATATGAATTTTAGTATGGATTCAGTACTGCAGTAGTGAAGATAAAGAGTAACCACAGAGTTTCAAGGGGGCCTGAAAGGAAGGAAAATATTTATGATATTATACTGATAATTTCAAATATTTATTGAATGTTTCGCTGGGGGCTAAGTATGGACATATTAGTATTCACTATCTTACTTTATCTTAATAATAACACTATAAGGTAGATCATTATTAGGTACATTTTACAGATAAAAATGCTGATGCCCACAGAGGTTAAAGAACTTGCCAAAAGACATAACTATTAAAGGATGGTATCTGGTTTCAAATCCAATCTGTCTAGCTCCAATCAGCCTTCTTAATGGCTGTGCCACACTACATAAAATTGATAATATCTGATCACTGAACACAAAGTACAAGAGAAAGAAAGGAATCAAGAATGACTCTTGAGTTTTCAAACATGGAAACATGGAGTGGACTAACAGTACTGATTACAGAAATATTTATTTTATGATTTATTCCGTATGATGGAGAAAAGTGTATCTAACAGTTGCCAGTTTAGACATAAACTTCTTTGTGAAGGGCCTGAACCATCCCATCAAAATTAGGTGCTTTCATTATAATCTCTCTTTACCTCCATTATTTATTTTTTCAAATTATCAAGTAAATTTGGTTTACATTTGTTTTCCACTTTAGGGTATAAACTCATCTTTGTATACCACATACTAGCAATATGTTGATTTAATGTATATATGTGCATGTGTGTGTGTGTGTGTGTGTGCATGGTATGAGGTGTTGGTTTCACATATGCTTAAATTAACAAACTCTTACATGTGTAAATGACCTAGGAAGAAGTAGGTAATTTAGAACTGAAGCTTGGTAAAATATTGGTTTGGACATGAAGGCTTGTGCATTTCAGTAACTACTGGCAGCTAAAGGTGTGAGAGAGACTTCTGAAGAAGGGGAAAGTATTCTTATAGTCTTTATTTTGATAGGTCAGTGAACAGATAATATAAAGAAGGCATAAATCAAATAAAAGTAAAATCCTTTTAGGAGAGAATGATAGGTTCATTTGGAGATTCTCCTTAAGAAAAACATATGCCTGTTTCTTAAAAGACATTCTATCAAAAGCTTGAAGATAAATATATACACAAATTTGGATTATTCATGAGAACATTTGAAATGTCAAAACAGAGAAGTTCATTGTACTGTCATGTGTAACTAATTAAAACAAATAAAAAAAATAGAAAGGTTGTTGATGTCAAGAAAAGATTAATCAAATTTACAAAATTAGGTAGGATAAATTCTTTACTCTTTCCCTTTGCCCCTTGAACATTCTCTCTCTCTCTCCCTCTCTCTCTCTCTCTCTCTCTCTCTCTCTCTCTCTATATATATATATATATATATATATATATAATATACACACACACACACACACAAATATATATATACACACACATGCACACACAACACACATACACATATATATAATGAATATATTTTAATTTCAAAAGTTTGTTCTCATACATAGCCATAAAGTTAACAAAAGAAAATGCTGTCCTAAAAGTTAAAGATCTAAATAAAAACTGGAGAGATATACCATGATCCAGGATTGCAAGGCTCAAGTTGTTAAGGTATCAGTTTTCTTCATATTGGTCTATGAATTCTAAACAAACTCAGTCAAAATCCCATTAGGCTCTTGTAGTAGAAACTGACAAGCTGATTTTTTAAAAAATATGAATAGAAAGGACCTAGAATAATGTAAATGGTTTTGAAAAAAAAGAACAAATTTGGGGGACAGATTTAAAAACTTACAACTACAATAATCAGACCAGCGTAGCACTGGCATAATTACACACATGTAGATTGATGGAAGAAAGCAGGGAACTCAAGGCAGGCACAATGGTGCATGTCTTCAATCCCAGCAGCTCAGGAAGTTAAGGCAGGAGGATTCAAGTGCCCCTGAGTTCAATCCCATGTACCCCCACCCAAATAAAAGAGAATTTTAAAATAGATTCACATATAGATGGCCAAATGATTTTTTAAATAAAAATCAAAGGCAAACTTCAATGAGGCAATCACAATATTTCAATAAATGATACCAGCATTAAAGCCATATGGCAAAATTAAACTTAAATTCTTACCTTACATCACCCACAAAAATTACCTCAAGTGTATTATAGATATAAATGTAGAAACTAAAATTATAAAATTACCAGAGTAAAACACAAGAGAAAACTGTTATGATATTGCCATATACAAAGATACACAGAACCTAAAAAAAGCAACAACCATCCATGAAAATAAGTTAGGTTGAACTCCATCAAGATTAATATGTTTAGGTCTTCAAAAGTTACCATTAAGAAAATTAAAAAGGCAGTGGGAGAAAATGTCCATAATACACATAGCTGGCAAAGGACTTATATGTGGAATACATAAAAGACTCAAAATTCAATAATATGTAGGCAAATAACCCAACTTTTAAAAACAGGCATAAGATTTGAAGTGACCCCAAATCCACACACATGGCCAATAAGAACATAAAAAGATGCCCAACATCATTTGTCATTAATGAAATGAAAATTAAAATCACAATGAAGTACAAATACACATCCATTTGAGGTCTGACATTAGGCCTGATAATACCAGTGTTATAAGGATGTGGAAACAAAAAGCAAAACTACCTTTTTTGAGTGAAAGAAGTCATACACAAAAGAGTAAATGTTTTACTATTCCGCCAGTATGAAATTCCAGAAAAGACAAATATAATCTGTAGCGACAGAAAGCAGATTGGCGATTCCCTGCTTCTGGGGATAGTGAGAATCAACTCCAAGAAGCATAGGAGAATCAAAAATGATGATGGGAACAACCTATGTCCTGAGTAGTGGTGATGTTTCTATGGGTATATATGTATTTGTCAAAACTCTTCAGTGTATAAAGTTAAAATGAGTGCATTTTATTGCATAGCAATTATGCCTAAATAAAGTTGATTTTTTAAAAAAAGATTGTTCTAGTTTCCTCAAAATTTGTTGTTCATGTTTTTCAATTTAAATTTTAAAGTTAAGTGGAAAAGAACAGTTATTTTTAAATAAAAAAGGATTATGTAAAACATTATAATACTTGCTTAGTGTAATTTTTTTAAAATACACACTTATTTAGGGTCTCAAAATCAATCATTTTTGTCATTTACTGCTTTTTTATGGTAATGGACCCAACACCTTCTATTCACATTTGTTTTCTGCAGAACATAAAGAGGATCAGACCCAAGACAGGTTTTCTAATCTAATTGTCCAATGTACTTGTGAGGGGTTTTTTGACTTTAAGGTAAGAAATGCAAAATACTTTCCAAGTTTGTTAATTAATAGCATCCCTAGACAAATATCTTCTTACTGCTGTGCCTGATTACTAAATCTCTCTGCTTCAAGGCAACAGATGGCTTAAGTTCTCTCAGAATTAAGAAGGAAATAATCTAGAATTCCTTGTGATTCAAAGGACTAAATTTAATCAGGTTTTCCTATTCTATAAACTACGAATATCCTAGAAAAATGAAGATGATCACATTGGAATCTTCTAATTTTGTGGATAGTATATAATTGCCTTTAACTAGTTTATGGCATAGTGCTACTTTAATACGAGCATATTCTAAACTCAACCAAATCTTCCCTCAGTCTTTCTTCATAAACTTTTTCTGATGACAGTATTCCTCCTCTCTTGACTTGAAAAATAATACAGATGCAGGGTTCCTGGAGCAGTCTTTAACATCTCCACTTCAAAGATAAGACTCCAAATAAAGAAGCATTGTTGGTTCAGTGGTAGAATTCTCCCCTGCCAAATAAGGTTCACCTTAAGGTTCATCTGGGTTAGAGACTTTTCAAAAGTAATAGAGTATACATCAGTTCCATATAGTAATAACGAATTATATATCTGTCTAAACAACATTTAAAATATGCATTATTCTTTATGAACAGTATGTCAGCGTATCATGTGGTTTATCTAGGCTGGAAGTCTTCTAAAGACAGGAGTTTAAAATCTCTACATCGATTTTATTTAAAAAGCATATTGCTCACAGATGTCCATCAAATGCATAATTACCAACACAACCTTAACATCTGCCCATTGTATGGGATATATGGTGGTGAATGTGGCCTTACAGAATGTATCACCAGTTTATCACACACTGGAACATTTTTATTATCATTCAACTCACTCAAATTTTTGTCTATTATTATATATGTATATTCAGGCAAGTCATTTACAAAAGTATGGCCTGTTTTATATGCAAAGATCTTTCTGAATTGATCACATCTTTCCCATAATGACTTAAGTAAATTTTATCCTTTACAGATGTTCTGCCCTTTCCACTGTATTATCTAAAATGTTTTCTTTGAATTGGGATTATTGTTTAGTTTCAAAAGAACATTTCTCAATAGGCATCCTTTATTACTTGTAATTTATTAATATTAAGCAATTCTTTTACAAAGTTTTTGAATTTTTATTTGTTTTGTAACAAACAAGCAAGGAGTCAAAAGGAAAAGAATCAAGAAAAATGATGTCCAGCCTCAGACCAACTGTCTACTCCATGCTCCATGTCACTGCACCCACCAGGACATATGCAGACAGAAAAAATACCCTGATTTATAGTACATCTCTTTAGCATTTGATATTTTGTTATAGAGAAGATACAAGTACATAGAAAAGAACAGATGAAGGTAACTGATATTTTGATAATGTGACAAGGTTTATATTCATATTATTTTAAATAAATAGTATGTGAAGCAACACCCTCAACATATCTTTGAACTTCACCCTATCCCTGATCTATAGACCAGAACAATATAGGATGACAAGAAGCTCAGAAATGGGGTAAAGAATGAGGTTGGGATTAAGAACCATCTGGCATTCTCATGACATAAAATTAGGAACCACATGCTTTTCACACCTGATTTTCTCACAATGGGGCATTGGTCACTATTCATTTTGTTTGCTGAAGGGTCATCATTTCAAATGATCTGATCTCTTAAAATTACAATTACCATACTTATATAATCTCTATTTAAATACAGATTTAGCAATGTAATTATGTACTTTGTCCCTTTTATCAGTAGAAAATATTTTTCAAAATGGTTACTTTTTTGAAGTAGACTTCTTAATTTTTCTAACTCCATAAGACACTAGGGATGGGGTCTGAGAACACTGTTTCTAAAAATTCCTATAGTGGAATACATGCATAATAAGGTAACATTCTTTTATAGGGATGGTTTTGAGGAATAAAGCCATCCTTCCTCTTGAAAGTTATTTCAATTTGATATGTATTTAAAATATTCCTGTTTTATGACATTTTAATGAAAAAAATCAAACTAAACATATGAGTAAAGCAAACTATGAAGTGTGGGTGGTACTTATAGATAGATCTAGGTTCAGAAATGTTTGATATGCAATACAATTTTTAGAAGAAAAATAGTAATTTTATATTTGGTAGAGCTATTTGGATATGGTAATGACAATATGGTTCCATCAAAATAGTCATGTCAAACAGCCATATCAAAATGTTCTACTTTGAAAGTGAAACTAATGAAACAGAAGAGAGTATAGGGTGAGATCTAACAAAGGAGGTGTGTTATTGAGAGGTCAATATAATTTTGATGAACATTGAGGAAGCAATCAAAGGAATGTGATAAGCAGCTGCACTGTAATTGACATTTCATTCATTTTTAAAATCAATTTCTGGGTCAGATTGTAGATGTTCCTAAATCCTATTTCAAATATGTTGAATTACATTCACAACATATTAACTGATTAAATAACAATGTGATACCTACTAATTGCCATGCACTAGACTATTCATTGCCCTTTCCATACTCTATGTTATTTAATTATCAATAGTTACCCAGAGAAGTAGTTACTATCTAATTTCATAGATAAGAAAACTCTGGGCTCAGGGAAGTTCCAGAACTAGATGGTCGTAAGAACTTGGAAGACCACGGTAAGTAATTAGCACTGATTGATTTGGTAAGGAAATAGGAACTTATTTTCTCCTCATTCTGGAATAATTACTATTTCTAATAAACAGTATACATTCCTAGAGTTGGCCTGTCATTCTCCAAAAAATATCATTTAGACTGAATTCGAAAAAAAGTCTTAAATCTTCATAAATGATTAGCATAAAATAACAAGAATGCAATTATATTGCAATATTTCTACACATATAGAATCATACAATTGCTTTCCACAGTGATTGGGCTTTTATTCCAGCAGAAATATGTCAATATTGAATCACAGTGAAATAATTGATTGCATTATAACCTAAAGCCAAAAGTGTATTATGCAACTGTACATACTTAACTTAAGCCCTCTTTTAAAGATTAATTTGCATCAGAATATCTTTAACAAGTCTCATACCTAGCAACAGATAGTTCAAATCTGAAGGCATATAATTTTTCACTTTTGGTAGTTGGCTTATTTTATATATGAGGTTATGAAAATAAAAATACTGGCTTTGAAAAACATACTTTTATGAAAACATGGGTGCAAATAACCTTACCTAACTTTATTTTTCCTATTAAATATTTGTGTTGACTGTTCCTAGATGAAATCATTATGAAAATTTGTAAAACAGCATTAACATAATAAGCACAATTCTCTAAATTTTGATATCACTCATGCATTTAATTTATTCCAGTATCTTGGATACAACAATTTAACAAACTGAATGCATACTTTTACCTTGATGAACAATATTATACAAATTTACTCCAATGTATTTTGATTTAGCCATTATTATCAAACTTACTTCCCACATTTATTTAAAAGCTTCGTAATGTAGTAGTTAAAACCAAGCAGATGTACATTTGAATATTGGCTCTGTCACAGAGTAGCTGGTATGACGCTGGAAAAGCTACTTAACGTCTCTGAGACTGGGTTTCTTCCTCCATACAAAATGGGGATAAAAATAACTCCTGCTCAATGTTTTTGTGAGGTTGCTGTTAAATAAGTTTACATATATGACAGTGTAACAGAGAAGGCACTCAGTGCGTGTAAGTACTTTTCCCTTCTTAAAATACTACAGCACTAACTTGGAATTCATTGGTTCCAAGTATTCAATTAAAAATGCTTATCTAGAAGTTTAACTGTATACCGTATAAGCAACCAATTCTTAACATTGTTTAAAATCAGAATTAGGGCAAAAAAAATGTACTCTAGCTATTATTTATCGGTTGTGACAAGATACAAAAACTTAGTGCCATGCTTTTAGGGCAGGACAAAAAAAATCAGTTTTCTTAAAAAAAATGACTATGTGTATGTGGTTGAAGGATGGTAACAATAAAAATGAATGCTGGGTCATTAGGTTCATCTTCTGTCTTTTCCATTGTTTAAAAAGATAGATAAAATAATAATTACAAAAATCACTTGGGTGCTGTGATGAGAGAATGAGATTAGGAAGGAGCTTTATTACCAATCTATAAATGTGTCATAAAAGTACAAACTCACTACTTTATTGCTTTTCTATTTCAAGCAGCTGTCATATTAGTCATATGTGTTTTCTGCTATTCATGATGCATAAGTTTGTATTTTCAGTATTTCCAACTAATTAATAAGACAGGTAGTTAAAAGGCAGAATTTTTCAAGTCTGAACTCAAAGTTTTTAAGACATTAGGGCAAACCTATTTTTTAAAAAAAAAAAACAAATCATTTGATTCTTGAATGTGCCACTTTGGCTAATCTAATGAATTGTAGACATCTTAGAGTGGAAATGACTTCTCAACATCTTTTGACAGTTGGTGAATATTTCTGTCTGCATTCTGCAAATTAACCAAGTGTTACTTGTTTTAAATAACTAGGTCAAAATGGCTTTTAATTTGTATTTCAAAAGGATACTATGACTTGCTCAGAGTAAACAACTGTGTTAATGATGGTCTGTACAAATAGAACCAAATTTCTGAGTCATTTGATCGTGTCATTGAAGCGTCTGGTCAAGATATTGTAAAAAGTAAATGTCAAAAAGATTACTGAAATTAAATTAATGGGTTTTAAATTACATTGAGTCATATCTAGAGAGTTCTGGATGAGATCAACACATATTTTACTTTAAATAACAGTGTTCCTTTGATTCTTCATCAGGTTTGGCTAATGGTAGATTAATGAAATAAAATAACTTTAAACAAATATACAGTAGTACAGCTCTTGATCATTTCACACCTATCCCAAACATGTGTTTTTCAAAACTAGTATCTAGGATTCATTCTTACAACTCTCTTTGGGAGTGCCATCCTATGATTAACTAACCTTTTAGACAAGAATCCCTATTAAAAAGAACCTATGTCTTGCTTTAGTTCAATTGTTATTCCTCTTATCTGTCCTGTGTTCAAATTTCAAAAAAACAAGGAAATAGTACTTACAGATCCAAAATGACACTTTGAGGTTCACCTTTTCTACAGGAAAGAAATCCAAGGCTTAGGATTTTTCGCCTCCTCTGGAAAGATGCACACTTTGTGGCCTGCCTTTGTTGGTGCATGCCAGAGCACTTTAAACCTTGCCCAGCTGTTCCAGTTACCTCTATGTCTTAAATTTCCCCTTCACAGTGACCTTGATGTGCCTATCTAATGTACAGCTGCACTCTCTTGAGTAGGCAGGTTCCTCCCACAACATAGTTAGTAACTTAGTGGTATAGAATCAATACATCATAAGAATTGTTTGACTCACTCTGGAGGAAGGCAGTTAAACTTGACATCTGCAGTCACGATTCTTTACTTTCCAACCAACAAGAAACTTTAAAGCATATCAAAAGATGTCATTCAAATACTATGGTTTCAAATAAATAAATCCTATCCTGACCAAATATGCCAGTCCCAAAGCATTGCTTTTCTCCCCATCTTAAACATACACACACACACACACACACACACACACACACACACACATACTTAAATGGTTCAAACTGGCTGTTTCTAAACTTTGACTTCAATGCATACTAAGCCTTCAGAAATAATTATTCATAGCAAACTAATTTATGTGTAATGTGAGTCTAGGAGATTATCACACTTATCTTACCATTTATTTGAAAATACTTTATTCCAGGAAGACTCCTTCTGTGTCACATTTAATTGCCTTTGAAGCTCCTGCCATTTGAATCTGTCTTCTGGAACATGCATTTCATCATTATTTTTTAGCCTTGTTACATCAATCACCACAACTGCTATAGAAGATTTCTGGGCTGTGAAGTGATAATTTGTTCCAGTGGTATTAATGAGGCAAGCGGTGGTCTTGAGGGAGGTGACAGCCCATTGCTTTACAGACAGCACCAGATTAAGGTGCTGGAATATATATATATATATATATATATATATATATATATATATATATATATATATATATATGGTTTTAAGCTTCTACTCTAGAGCCTTTGGAGCAATTTCTAACTTACCTTATCAAACTTAACATAGATGAGGTACCTCCAATACCTTATCTGCAATGAGCTAGGCATATCTAACCACCAAGGGGAGAGCATTAATAGTGCTACTCAACTTATCTTGAGTTACAGACACATCAGAGAAACTTTATACTGCTCCCAATTTGAAGGCTCCCTGCTGCCTTATAAGCTCTGAATTGGTCTATTTCCGTTACCATGGTTGTAATGGCATATCCCTAGCCACAGAAGAGTCTAATTCCCTGAAGCACAGCCAATGAAAATTTGTATTTCTGGGAATTAGGTCCCAGAACTAGGAATGCCGATTTGTTGGTGTTGTAATACTGCACCCATGAATACTGCCTCTAGGAAGTAGTGCATCTGGAAACAACAGATGGTACATGTGGAAATGGGTTGGATGGAGTATTTTAATACCCACACATCTCTAATTTAGTTCTACAAGTCTGATTTCAATGTTTTCTCAGATTATAGGGTGTTTCAGATTGGTAAGAAAATCTTTATCTATATTATTGTGACTATCAACACTGCCAGATGAAAGCCTAATGTAATATCATTGTCCATGAATTTTCATTTGGATATATATATATATATATATATATATATATATATATATATATATATACATGCACATGCAATACTCCTGACTTGGCTTTTAATAAAGGAACAGGTCAGTCAAGTTCATTTCCCTACCTCTTTACCATCAACCACAGAATGCAAATTTATTTTAAGATGAAACCATCCCAGAGTGCTACTCTTCTTAATATAGGAAGGAAACATTTAAGCTCTTTCACATTCTTTCTAAATAGTCCAATCCCCCGCCTACTACCACATCATCTTCAAAAGCCACCAGGACTATTATAGTATTGGAGAAATTTGACTTAATATGGCAGACAAACAGCTTTGTCAGAGAGATAATTCCTTCTTGTACTTTAGGAAAGCTGAATTATGTTGTTTTGGGGATATGCTGACATTTTATGAAACATACCATCTGAATGGTAGGAAGATAACTTTTAGAAGCTCAGAATTTTATATTCTGTAGTTTGTTAGTGCATCTTAGCTAGAACTAGGGTAGTATTGTATTATTTATCAAAAGAAAATAAACTCTCAAGAAAAGATGAATAGAGAAAAATAGATGCTTGTTGATTGAAAATTACAAACCAACCAATACACCATGTGATAGGATACAATAGAGAGGCAACCTGGTCCAGGTGGCTATAAGGTCTTGGGAGACCCAATAAACAAGTGGAAGCCTAATGTAATTTATGTTCAGCACTGTAACCACTTAGATGAAAGAGAAGGTACATCTCCCATCTTTTCTGTCCTGGATCACTTCAGTAACCCTTAGTTTAATAGGGAATAGTATTCTAGTCCTTCACCTTCCAATGTGTGTTCAATGTGGACAAAAGTATTTCAATTCTAAGATAAATTCATATGGTCTCTGGACAGTACACACTCCCTTTCGAAGAAGCACTTATGCTTAGACAAACAAAGGACAACCCATACTTTGATATCATGACTATACCCTAAACATATTCAAAGTTTCTCTATAACTCACATCAATAAAGGAAACAGTCCTAATTTTGAATAAGTTAGCATCAACAAGTATACATAAGATCATATGGAATAAATGGTATCAAGCCTCTCCCATGAAAGCTCATTACTCTTTTTTTAAGAGAGAGAGAGAGAGAGAGAGAGAGAGAGAGAGAGAGAGAGAGAATTTTAATATTTATTTTTTAGTTTTTGGTGGACACAACATCTTTATATTTTATATGTGGTGTTGAGCATCGAACCCAGCGCCCGGCGCATGCCAGGCGAGCACGCTACTGCTTGAGCCACATCCCCAGCCAAAAAGCTCATTACTCTTGTTTGTTCTTCCTCCCTCCTTCCCTTCCTTTTTCCTTTCACAACAAAACAAATTAAGACAAAACAAAACAAAATCCTTGATCTACTAGCCAAATGTTGTGCTTTGGCTAAAGCATTTTTGAGGAAAGGTAAAACATTTCAAAGAGTCACTATAATAATGAAATGATACTCTTTTTCCCTAGTTCATAAGAACAGCACTGGGATTAAAAGCAAACTTCTGATGGGGCTGGGGTTGTAACTCAGTGGTAGAGTGCTCTCCTAGCATGCATGAGGCACTGGGCTTGATCCTCAACACCATATAAAAATAAAATAAAGATATTGCATCCACCTATAATTAAAAAATAAATATTTAAAGAAAAAAGCAAACCTCTGGAACCAGATGGAGTTCAAATCCAAATTACTGGTGGTGGGATAATGAGCAAATCTTTCACCCTTTCTTCATTGTAAAATAGGGACCATGAACATACATACCTACCACATTGGATACTATGGAGATTAAATGAGTGTGCTAGAACACTGCTAATGCTCACAAGTATTCATATTTCCCTGTTATTTGACATACAGGTTGACTGCATTGAGTAAGTTATTGCTAATGAAAAGTGGTCATGTTTCCCTTTTACTCATGGACCTTAAAAACCTTCTATATGCAACCCTCACTTTCTTTATCCACTAATTGGCTAAATGGAGGTGATTCCTAGGACTCAGAAGAGGCCACAGAGAACACAAGATGAAAAGAAGCTGGGTCTTAAATAATTACACTGAGAAAAGCACCTACCAGTGGTACTGATGAGATTATGATAGACTAAATCTTGAGAAATATTTGACAAATAAAATAATATAATCACTAAATGTACTTATCATTGTACCTGGGATACACATAAAAATGCTCAATAAAAAGTAATTACTATAAACACTGTGGTGATGCTCTTGGTATTTGTTATAAACTGTTTGTACTCCCCCCAAATTTACATGTTGAAGCCCTAATCCCCAATGTGAATATACTTGCAGATGGGGCCTCTAAAGAAGTAATGAAAGTTAAACAGGATCATAAGAGTTGAAATCTGATCCAAAAGAATTCATATTTTCATTAAAAGAAACATTAGACAGTGGCACAAGCCCCAAGGAGAATAAAACCGATGTGAAAAAAAAAAAAATGAGAAAGAGGCTACCTACAAGCCAGGAAAAGTTTCCTCTCTAGAAAATGAATTGACCAAAACCTTGATCTTGTTCTCCAGACTCGAGAACTATGAAAAAATGAATCTCTGCTATTGAAGTCACCCATCTATGGTATTTTGTTATGGTAGCTTGAAATAAACCAGGGTTCATACTCAAAGTCCTACAAGAGAGCACTAGTATTTGAAACTAAATTAATGAATGAGCAAAGGAACTGAACAGATAGATACTTCACAGAAGAAGAAATATGAATGGTTAAAAAGTATATGAAAAAATGTTCAACATCTCTAGTAATTAGAAATGCAAATTAAAACAGCACTGAGATTACATCTCTCTCCACCCAAAATGGAAACTATCAAGAATACAAGTAATAATAAATGTTGGCAAGGATGTGAGGAAAAGGCACACTCATACATTGCTGGTAAGACTACAAATTGATGCAACCACTGTGGAAAGCAGTATGGAGATTCCTCAAAAAACTAGAAATAGAACCACCATTTGACCCAGCTGTCCCACTCCTAGGTATACATCCAAAGGATTAAAATCAGCATACTACAGTGATCAATGTTTATAGCAGCACAATTCACAATAGCTAAGCTATGGAACCATTATAGATGCCCTTCAACAGATGAATGGATAAAGAAAATATGGTATATATACATAATAGAATGTTATTCACACATAAAAAGAATGACTTTATAACATTTGCCAGTAAATGGATAGAACTGGAGACTATCATGCTAAGTGAAATAAGCCAGTCCCCAAAAGCCAAAGGTCAAATGTTTTCTCTAATATGTAGAAGCTAAACCATGATAACGGGTAATCTAATTCAGTAGATTAGACAAAGGAGAATGAATTGGAGGGAGGGAGGGTGTGAAAAAGAGATAGTAGAATGAATCCAACATAATCTTCCCACGGACTACATAAAAACATCACAGTGAATCTCACCATCATGTACATCTACAAGAACAGGTTCTAACTAGAATAAGATGCATTCCATGTTTGTATAATTATATCAAAGTGGATTCTACCATCATATATAACTAAAAAGAACCAATAAATTGAAAAAAAAAGAAATAAAGTTATTTGAGAGATTTTGTACTACTGAAGATAAATTTAAGTAAGGTTCATTTATGCTGAATATTCAATAAGAACCTGAGATGCAGTTCAAAGTTTATTGCTATCACACATACTAGTCTTTTGTAATTTTAAAAAGTTCTCCATGACAAAGACTAGGCAAAACCAAAACCTCTCCTTATCTCTGCTGCTTATCTACACTAGTTCAGCAAAACGCAAAGATACATTACATGCTTTTCTACAGGCAAAATACCTAGACTCACATAGAAGCAGTTGCCTACCACATGCTGATATGCTGTATGACACCACCAACTACCCCCCAGTATTCCTTCTCAGTTGCCTTAACGACTTTGGCTAATAACCTTGTCACCGTCTGTTTTGACTGAGATCTGGTTTCTTAAGTCTCTGACTCTGGCTTCCATCTAGGCTTACATAATCTTTCCCCACCTTGCCTTAGAGATATTTTAGATAATAGCAACTTGACCCCTCACCTCAGACCATTTTTCAGTAAGCTTACTCAAAAACCCTCCTACCCCATCTTTCAGCCAGGTTTGAAATTGTCAGCTTCATGAGCAAGTATCAGACTTCTTATACTATCCAACCACAAAATAAAGTGCTTTTTCTTTTTTTGCTTCTCTATTTCCATCTTATGTTTGACCTTCTGAAATTTAGTTTCCAGTGCCACAATATTGAAATCAATGACAAACCCAGTGGCTTTTTTTTTTTTTTTTTTAGCTTTCACCTTTCTTTACCTCTCTCTAATGAAGCACAATCTGATGACCATATCCTTAGAAAGCATGCCCAATCGGAAATACCTTCTTTGCCCCTGCATTTCTTCCAACACTAACATACTCCTCCATTCATTTTGTTTTCATTCTAAAGAATCATTTGAGAATACTGTACATTTTCAAATAAAGTCTCTTAATGAAGGTCAAATCATTACATAAATTTGAAATTATTTACTAGAATCATATGACTCCTTATATTTGAATAATATTTTACATTTCACAGAAAATTTCTGGTACTTCTCAATCATATGAATGAGAAAGACAAAAATAATTATCATGAATTTATATAAAAGAAAATCAAGGCTTGGATTGAGTCATATGTTCAGAGTGCTGTGTCAAGAGTCATATGGCTGGTAAACCTTTTACCACACTTCAACTAAAATTTTAAAGATGAATTTGCAGAGGCAGTTTGGATCCTTAAAAATTAGTAAGACATGCATGCTCTAAATTCACCTATTTAATTTTACCACCATTTTAATCCCTTATTTTTCCTAAAATCTTAATATACTTCTCAAAACAGAAATGCAAACTGAAATCAAAGAGCAAAATGCTAGTAAATTGTAATGTTATCTGTGGCAAGGTTCATTATCTTGATTAATGATAAAGAATAGCAAGTAAATTTGGCATAATTGCTTAAAATTAATTACTTGAGATACCATCAACTGTTAACATGAAGACTTATCCCCTCAGGTTATAGTATTTTATATTTTTATGGCTTTAGAAAAACAAGATTAGGATATGTATATGATAAAACAATTTATGTTGATTATACTTAACTTTTTATTATAATTATATGAAATTAACTTTTAAAAGATAATTTTAAATTCAACTTTAAAGTCAGTTTGTCATTACATTAATTTCTTTATGGTCACTCACCCATTCAGTCAATAAACATGTCGAACACCCATATGTGCCAGTCACTGTTCTAGGTATGGGGAGTACAATAATGAATAAAACAAAAGTCCTGTTCCCAGGAAACTTTCATCCTAGAGGGGATAGTGGAGACATACAATAAATAAGCAAGTGAAATATAAAATATGTCAGAATAGCAGTGAATGCTATGGGGGAAAAGCAATTGTCAGGGGGTTAGGATGTACCAGAAGGGGTAAGGCACTTCTGATAAAATGACATGTTAGCAGAGATATGAAGGGAGTAAGTTTTCAAACAGCAAAACACAGAAGAATAAAGTATTTTATTAATTCACTCCCTTTTGGCTAACCTACTACTGGAATTTCTTCAAATTGGTATTATTTAAAAGAACAATTATCTTGTTCTACTCCTATTAAATCCTCAACTGCTGTGCTTAACACAGAGGATTCTTTTCCTCACAAGCTCTGTTTTAATATTTCATGGGCTCACATTTTCATATATTCTCCTTTCTCTAAAAGACAGCTTTACTGATACACTAGTCTAAACGTGTTTATAGAAATCTCTCCCTTTTATATTAAGGAGTTCCTAGTGAATAAAGTGAACACTGCTTTGGTTAAAATCTGCCTCAACAGGTATCCAAATTTCAGAATTGCAGAAGTTTTCTATCCAGAACTTAAAAGTCCCTCATGGTAAAAAAAAAAAAAAAAAAGAGAGAGAGAGAGAGAGAGTTAAATCCTCATCAATTATTGTCTGATACTTTTGTATGTTGAAGTTCAATACTCATGAAGGTAACTCAAGCTTGGAACCAGGGACTTCTCAGGTGGAAGGCATCTGCTGGTTTCCCTGAGAGAATGGGGTAGATCCTGAGAATTAATCAGTCCAAAAGTGATCCAAATTACTAGAGAAACAAGTAAAAAGAGTCCTATTTACTGTCACTCTTATATTGAAATGAAGGTCAAACCAACAATCACAGGGAAGATGAGTTCATCAGGCTAGCTTAACTCCACATGGCCTACAAGAATTTAGCTTCCTTATACCTCAAGACATATTATAGCCATTCCTATTCTGAGGGCTGCACATAATCTAGTACTCTGTTGAATACTACTGTGTAGAATATCCATAAGAAACAACATCAAAGTTCATGCATATTATGTGAAGTTGAGTTAAAGTGGCCAACACAATGCTTTTCACACAGAATTTGCATGATTTGAACATTTTTTGGCACACAGGAAATCTGTGGAGCATGGCACACTTGACAGCTGGAGTGAATGAGGGGTTAAACAGATTTAATAAATTAATTTATTATCTTAATGATCAATCATTCTTTGTATCTTACAGGTCAGGAAACTTATTAAGTCAAGTGAACATAACAGGTGGACCATGTTTTTCATGACATGTGCATGGCCTTAAAACTAGTTTCTTTGAGTTAGAACTCTGAGGATTAGATGGGCTCTACCTAGTGGATTTCTCTAGAATAGCTTACTGACAGTCTGTCCATCAATCTCATTGATTGAACACTGAAGTTCCTTTCTCCACTATCTAGTGAATTTAGTCAAACAGAAAGCAAAGTTTTTTCTAGTACAGGACACATTGAATGTGGCATCGGAGGCAATTGTTGGCCAGTGACCTTCTAATAACCATATTTCAAAGTATAAAACTCCCTTTATCCTTCATTTTAAATTTTGCCTTTCCTTTTTTTTTTTTTTTTTCCCTCACCTCATATCCCTATCATTTCATCTTCCAGTTGTACAAATCCACTTTCTCTGGCTCCACCACTCTCACTACCACTAGGAGGCACTATCATGTTGTGGAAATAGTATGGGCTTTGGTTTCTGATAATTAAAGTGATGGTAATGATGACGATGATAATAAATATAAAACAGATGCCCTTTTTCGAACACTTACTAAGAATCCAGAACACTTGTGAATCTTTTACATACATTATCTCATCAAAGAGCTACAAAACCTATGATTCTATGTATTATTATTCCCATTTTATCAATGGAGAAACTAAGAAAGAGGAAATTTAATTATCTTTTTAGTTTAAGGTCATACTGCTATTAATTAGCGGAAGCCAGAATTCAAGTTCACTTTACGCCTCCAGTGCCCTAATTCTTTTTTTTTAAATATTTTTTAGTTGTTGATAGATCTTTATTTTATTTATTAAAACATGGTGCTGAGAATCAAACCCACTGCCTCACACATGCCAGGCAAGTGTGCTACCACTGAGCCACAGCCATGTCCCTGAAAGTGCCCTATTTCTTAACCACAGTAGTTGAACAAATTAGTTCACCTCTCTAAGCTTTGGTTATCTCAATTATAAAATGAGGTTGATGGTACATACCAACTCATAAATGTTTTTTCACATAATTTGCATGACCTTTGATGTTGTTTCTTATGGATATTCTACACATGCTGTTGTTTCTTATGGACATTCTACACAGTAGTATTCAACAAAGTACTAGATGAAGATCAAAGGTACAAACACAGGATCATTTCTCTTCCATTTCTCCCTTATTCTTAGAAACCCAGAAAACTGGCAATTCTCCAGGTATCACTGAGAACATTTTTTTCCCAAACTCAAGCTCAGACTTAACTTTTCTTGAACTGATTGCCCTCAGAGTTCTTTAGAACAATCTCTACACCACCTCACCTGTACCCCAGGGTTCCACACAATACTCTCCAGATCATTACTCCAACTTCAAGATAATCCTTACATACACACAGAGGTATAATTCCATGAAGAGTAATTTCCTTTCTGGAAAGTCTATTGCCTTTAGGAAACAAAAAATTGGGAGAAAAATATCTATTCAGACAGCGATTGGTTTCCTCAGTTATAAATGTTAAAAGCTACTCTGATGGAAGTCAGTTTGTACTCATTGCCAAAAAGAGGGAATCTTAATAAAAGTTTGGATACACTGCAATTCTGAGACACTAGATATAATCTGACCTTCAATTGAATGTTTTGTTCATATTTATATTGTCTCAAAGGCAAGATTACAAGAGTTCACTGCAGGATTTCAGTCTGTGTTGCAACATTCAGCATCTATAGCAGCCTGCCTCAACCGAGGAAATAGCCCAAACCCATGTTCCTGATCAAAACACACGAAAAAGTCTCTTGAAAATCAAGGGCAAAGGAAGGAATATAGATTCCCCCCATGGCTATATAACTAGTAGACATAACCACTTTAAATCTGGGTCCAAACTATTCCATTTCTTCTAGATTGACATGAATTCTGACCAGTTTGCTTGTATGTTTGGACTCCACTCCTGCTTATAACCTTACTGGGCTTGATTGTCTCAAAGCAGTTCACCAGTATCCACATCTTAACTGGGCTATGGTTTCTGCCCTTGGCATGGCTAGACTTTTACTAGTTTCCCTGAAATTCTCTATTGTGACAAAGGACCTCTGGCTTGGATTGACACTTCTGCCCCCAAGCCTGCTCTCTGAGATCATGCATCATCCTGTTCTTCAGCATGGATCCACACAACCTGGTGTTCACCCTTAAACCTGAATATTCAGAAGGCAGAAAACATCTTTGTAATTCTCTTGGCATAGTACACATACAGTTAAGTGCTTTTTGATTATGATAACTGAATGTACACAAAAGTTCTCATAATGGAAACAAATTAAGTCCTTTCACAATGAAATTTATGAAGGGCTAGCAGATTAATACCACCCCATAGTGGTGGATGAAAATGCTTTTTCACCACTAGTAGAAATTAATCACCCTCAACTAACAGGTAGAAGAGGAAAGTCAATGGGGGAGGCAAACAGAGAATACCCTAAACAGCAAAAACCACAAAGATGCCTGCAGAATCCTGACAAGAATTTTAGTAACACTGCCTTAAATCTCCTGTATCTAGTTTCACTTTTGATAGTACATTTTTTTTCAAAAGATCAGAGAGAAATAGTCTTGAATATGGCTTCTATGAATAATGGCTACAAAAATTTTAATGACTAAAATTTGCTGAATTTCCTCTTTAACAGAATTTTTTCCAAAGCTAAAATTGTAAAGTGGCCCCCTAAAAGATCATCCTAATGTGTGTGATCTGGTGTGATTTTAGCTTCCTGGGATGTGACCATTTCTAACAGATCTATAAAGCATATTTTGCATTGCTGGTTTTCAAATGTTTTGCAGCAATGATTGAAAGAAATTGGATTGGAGGTTTAAAAATTAAAGTTCTCATTACAATGGTAATTGGTTATGTGTAGTATTTTAGATTAACAGGACAACTACTAAATGATGTCTATCAAACCTTGGGGCTAATTATCTTTTCCCCCTTCTGAATATGCATCACTTTTACCAACACCAAAAATTACATAAAGCATCTGTTTCTGTAAACTTAGCATTAACAGAAGTTCTATAAGCAAAGTGAAATAAAGATACCAAAGGAAATTCTGAATTGAAGTTATTAACAATGCAGTGGATGTTAATGACCTTCTACCCTAGTACTTTTCAAGGATATTCAAATTATTGCTGATACACTTTTACACAAAGAAGAATGCAGAGGAGCCCATGTCCCTATGTTTTAGGAGAGTTCAATATTACAAAGTGCTATATTCTTCTCAATGAAGGTGATTCATAAAATGTACAGATAAATGTACTTTGATTTTTATGCTTTCATAAATCTTACCCTATAAATCAGATTACAAGCAAAAATAAATTCATTGTTGGACCATGCATCACAATTTTTGTTTGGGAATATATGAGAATCACAGGGTTAGGTAAATAGGCACAAGTTTCCCTATTATAATATTTTAATGATCTGAGATGCTAGAGTATATATAGTTTGCTTTGGTTGAAGTTAGATTTTATTTTCATGGTTATTGTTTGTATTATAAGGATGAAAGGCTAGGCCACTAAAAATCTAAATATGAGAACCTAGGTTCTTTTGTGATGTCAGCCTCTGTCCAATGTACACACAGAGGTTTACATATTTACCTCTATCTTTTTTTTAGAGAGAGAGAGAGAGAGAGAATTTTTTAGTATTTATTTTTTTAGTTTTCGGCGGACACATCTTTATTTGTTTGTGATGCTGAAGATCGAACCCGGGCCGCACGCATGCCAGGCGAGCGCGCTACCTCTTGAGCCACATCCCCAGCCCTTTACCTCTATCTTAAGGTTGGAGTGATGATCCAGAAAACATAGAAGGAAATATATTCTGTCCCTGATTGCTTCTGTAGGAGGTAACTGAGTGAATTCCTGGGCAGGGAAAGAAAGGCAGCCAAGATTCTAGTTCAAAAACAACTCCCAATGTTATTATTAATAATAATTATTGAACTTCTACTATATACTCTCTATCATTTTGATATGATTTCACATTCATCATCTCTTTTATCTTTGAAACACCTCTAAGAAGTTATTTCTATTATTTGATCAACTTCTTGAAAGAGGAACCTGAAATTCAGAGATGTTAAGTAACGTGTTACAGGTCACATAAGTGCTAAATGGCAAAAGCAAGTTTCAACATTCAACCTGAGGACCGCACAATTCTAAAACACACACAAAACTTTTTTTTTTTTTTTTTTAAAAAGGTAGCTAGTAAACAAAACAGATGAACCTAGAAATACAGTCAAAATCAGAAGTTGCACTTGTTTCATAATCCTATTTGAAGTAGACCAAAGTTCTCAAATTATTGGGAAAGTACAGCAAAGAGAAGGAATATGAGCCTTGGAGCCAGACACACCTGAATTTGTTATTCAGTACTTGAATGAAGTAGCTATGTGACCAAGGGCTAGTTATCTGTCTTGGCCAAGACTTACTTCCGTCATTTATAGCTGCAATGATAGTGATATCTGCCTTGCCAGATTGTTGAGTAAATTAAATGAGATAATGTATGTAAAATGCCTACCAATTCCCGGCACCTAGTGTGTACCCAATAAATACACTAAGTGGTATTGATTATTATTGTGTATGGAGCCACAGCGGCCTACAAAGATCTTGCAAGTGGTGTCTGGACTGTTTCAATATGCAGGTCACACAAAATTGTGGGTTTTAAAAGTGTCATTTTGACCACTTTAAAAAGCAATAAAAACATTTTAAAATGAGGCCTAGTAAATAATAGCTCTTTACCCAAATGATAGCACAATACTTTTCTCTTTTTTCCTCCATTTAAAAAAATGTGTGTTACTAGGAGTGGCAATGGTGAAATTAATGATGTCTTTTGCCTCCAAGTGGTCTCTGGCATAAAGTGTGAAAATTGCCTCATGGGAGGGGGAGACAGACACATGGCATGAGCCAGAGGAACACTTTATTTCTTAAGTTTGAAGGCATTTTTTAAGCTTGAAGAAATCTGATAATCATCAAATGAAAAAGGAAAGATCTTTTCTTTCTAAAAGATCATGTCATCCAGCCCCCTGGCTCCAAGCACACTTGCATGAGAACCATGCTGAACAGATGGCCATCGATTCCCCAGCCTTCTTTAGTAATTTTTGCAAGTGCTTGGCAACCTTCTCTGTCAGGGAGTGTTTCCTCATTATATAGGACTATAGAAGAGTTACTCTACAGCTTCCATAGATTGATGCCACATTTATTTTTAAAAAGGGATTTTCTAAGGGAAGGTTATTAAGGTGTGTTTAATTAAAGCTTCTCCCTTTCACTGTCACAAAAAAATATATAACTCATGATTAATAACTCAAAGAGATTTTTTCATACTGAAGGTTTGTCCTTGCCAATTTTAAATCATGCATAGTCTCCTATTTTTATGTTTCTGTGTAAAGTCCAGAAATTTAATCATTTTTTTCATCACCCCTCCCTGGTAGGTATTCTCATAAACTCATGCACTGAGATGGAAAGAACAAAGTCCCTAAACTCAGTTTAATAAACACCTTCAGGATATATGCATTAAGAATCAATAATTAAATGCTGCACCTGGTAAAAAGAAATGGCACTAGTGACACACATCAGGGAAAGTGCATGGACTCAAAAGATTTTTTTTCCTCAGGAGCAGAGATGGATTTTCAGTGGATCAGTAAGTGTTCTCCCAAGGGCAGATATTTGTAAGCTGCATGTTTAGGATTTGGGAAGCAAGGTTAGAGGAAGCAGAAAAGGCAAAGTGAATTATAGAAAATGGCTCACTTCAACACATAAATCTCCAATCTTCACTATATGACCAATCTCCTTTTTCTACCACATTGTCCTCTTATTGTATCTTAGGATTAGTTTCTACCTGTTTAAAAATATTGTGAGTAAAATAATAATATGGTTGATGGATGAATCTCACAAATATAAAATGGAAAGAGTAGAATCTAGAATGATTCCATTATAGAAAGGGAAAACAGACAAAACTAATATATACTGTTGGAAGACAGAATAGTGATTATCTCAACAAAACAGTGACTAGAAACTACAATGATACAAGCTTCCAGGGTACTGAGAATATTTAGCTTTTGATCTGGGAGCTAGCTAATTGTGTATCCTCAGTTTATGAAAAATCATCACCATGCATACTCATACTAAGGGTAATTTTCTATAAATATATTAAATATCAGCAATTATTCTTTGAAAAAGGTAGATGTGCAGATTTCCTATGACTTGCCCAAATCCCTTACCCCTTTATCCATGGATGAGCCGTATACTAACCACATGAACATAAGAGACACAACCAATATGGGAATAGGTTTCTTACATGTTTTTCAAAGTGAAAACAATGGCTTAAGTGGCTCTTATGCTCATGGAAAATAGTGTTCTACTGCTTTCTTCATTCATTCATCCCTCAAATATTTATTGAGCACTTTTTATGTGCTAGGCATTGTGTAAGGCACTGGGGATACCAATAGTGATTGACACATATATGATCCTTGCCCTCTCAGAGTTTACCATCAGATGAGGACGACATTCAATAGCACATAAACGATTAAAATAACTTCAGATTGTGATGAGTAAAATATAGAAAATAAAATAGATTATAAAGCGAGAGTGAACAGAGGGTGAGGTAGTCTGCTTTAAACAGGATGGTTAGGGAGGACCTTCTTGAAGTGAGACGTCATCATCTATGAAATTTACAGAATCACCATATATGAAAATCCTGAAGTAGAAAATCTTGAGCAACCACAGAGTGTCTATCCCTTCCTAAGCTATCACGAAACCTGATAGGATTGTGGGGAATGCAAAGAGGTGAATGTGGGGAGTCTAGAAGAAAACATTTCCAGAAAATACTTCCAAATCTCAAAATGAGATGCTTCCAGATTTGGGGGCTTATTGACTTTGAACCAGTTTTTTACTTCCTTAGCTAAATGTTCAGGATGAAAGATGGTGAGTCATTTCAAGGAAAGATTTTTAGTCTTCTTTAGTAAATTGAGAGTTGCAGCCAACTCAGTGGTGCATGTCTATAATCCCAGCAGCTCAGGAGGCTGAGGCAAGAGGATCATGAGTTCAAAGCCAGTTTCAACAACTTAGCAAGGCCCTAAGCAACTTATTGAGACTCTGCCTCAAAATAAAAATTTAAAAAGCTGTGGCTTTTTAAATAAAAAGGATGTGGCTCATTGTTTAAGCACCCCTGGGTTCAATTCATGGTTAAAATAATAATAATAATAATAATAAGAAGAAGAAGAAGAAGAAGAAGAAGAAGAAGAAGGTCAAGATTGAGTGTTGCTACCTCAAATGATACATTAAGACTAGAATAATGTACCTTAGTGTTATCTTAATCAAGTCTTTTTATATCATTATCCTTAAAATCTATTGAAATCAGACTCACAGACACACAGTTAGCCTGCAACATAAGCATTACTCCAGTTATGTACTGCAATTCTCCATCCCCAGCACATACACACACACACACACACACACACACACACACACACACACACATCGTATTAAAGAACTGCACAATGGTTTGCGGATGATCTTTGAAATTATTTTTAAAAATACTTTTCTAATATATTATTGGGCCTCAAACTATAGTAGCATCATAAGTTCTTCTCTTTTGAATATGGATGCATCCGTTAAGAACAAATTATCCAGTATATCTGATTCATAGAAATCTGGTTTCTTACACAGGTTAAAAAATTTCAGGCAAGGTGTTCTATATCTATGTGTCTGATCCATGTCTAAAGAAACTGGAACAAATGATAAAAGCTCTTCACATTGTTCATTCTGATTCAAAAAGCTTTTTTAAAAAAGATTGACTATGTAAAAACTATCATTTTTTTCCCATGTACAAAGGCTTCTGCATCTCTGCTACATTCTGGAATGTCCAGTCTGGACAAACTAAATGTCTCCCACAAGTCTTAGATGAAACAATCTGACCTCCTTTGCAGGAAAATATCTACTAGCCACAACAGTCTCTACTTCCTTCTTTTTCTAGAATAATTAGGGTAAAAGAGAGGAGAGTATACTTAGAAGCAAAATCTATTATCAATGAAAGCATATTTATCTTGAGGGTTTAGGCCCTACCTTTAGTCTCTACTGAAGGGACCATATTTGAACCTGTGGGATGCCATACAAATAGCTGACTGGATCAGAGATAAGCACAAAATCAGAGCCTACTCATGAATCAATCAATCATATGAACCAACTATATACCCACAGGAATTTAAAACTAGAGATATGGAGGAAATTTCCAGGTACTTGACATGAAAGCTTGTTCAGAGTTAGGGCTTGGACATCTATACTGAGCAATGCTGTAGATGACTAAGCAGAGGGGGCAAAGTGAGAGGGATTCAGTGAAAATGTGCAAAAAGAAGCCATGAGAGAGAGGGAAAAAAAGAAAAGCTATGCCTTCTCAGAGACATGGAAAGAGCCCTTCAGTCCCTGAGATGGCAGTTACATTCTGCCCTTACATTTTGTGAGGTGTCTCTATATACTTTTAATAAAATTCCACTTTATTACATTAAGTAAGTATTCAATTCTTGTAGCCAAAAGAACTTTGACTCGAGGAGGGGAGAACCTAGCTCTCAAGACTGTGCAACAGTGAAAGTGATAGTAAACAGACAAGAAAAAGGAGAAAGAAAAGAGAGCCATAGGAGAAGAGGAAGGTAAAATATATCAAATATATTGCAAATAAAATAAAGAGATGAGGACATAGTGGTATATAGGTAATAAGTGAAAAACATTGTATTTATGATCAAAGACATCTCAGTGAACATTTCTCAGAATAACCTTTTGTTTACCTTTCATGGCATCCTTGCCTACCATCACTTTACTATTAGAAAGACAACATAGCATTGGAGAAAGGGAATGAACATTTAAGCCAGCTAGATTAGAATTTGGAATCTGTGTGACCTTAGGTAAAGTTTGCTTTTTTATCTCCACCAGCAAAATTTACATTATTTGGAAAATAGGAAAAATTCCCACCTCCCAGAGTTATTATGACATTTTTAAATATTAGAGAATATAATGCACATGGTGGAGCACCTGGCAGATAGTAGATGCTCATCCCTTTCTGTGCACACATGGGATATAGGGGTGGAATATGGACTATTTCGTATTACTTAAAAATTCATTGATTTTTATGCTTATCTAACTTTTGTTAGGATGATAAAAAACAAATAGGTTTTTAATTCTTCCTGATTCCAGTTTGTATAGGGGGGCCATTTTCATGTGAACTCATATGATTTGCTTAGCTCACTAATATCCCAACTTTGAAATATAAAAATATAAAAGCAAAAAAATCCAATGTTAATGATAAATTATTTTTTTAAAATGTTGGGGGCTGGGGTTGTGGCTCAGTGGTAGAGCACTTGCCTAGTATTATGAGACACTGGGTTCAATTCTCAGCACAACATAAAACTAAATAAACAAAATAAAGATATTATGTCCATCTACAATTAAAAATATTTTTTAAAATATGTTATTAGTACCACAGTAGATTGGCATGTTAATCTTCAGAACTCTAGGACTTCACAGAAGTTCTTGAAAGATTATGGTGTGGGATGAAGAGGAGGACAGAGCAGATGAGAGAGTGGGCCTTATCTCTCTAATCCAGGCAACTCCATTTTCTTAATTGTTTTGGCATTCCCCTAAGATCTTATTAAAAATACAGTTGTACTTCTTTAAGAAAAGATGCTGTAAAACCCCACTGCAGTATTATATGGCTTCTTTATGTTAGCACAGACATTCAGGCCTGTACTGCAATTGTACTTAAGTCTGACTCTTTCACTTGCTAGTCACCTCATACTAATACAGCTAAAACCATAAGGTTTCAGCTCATTCTAATAAACTGCCATCTGCAAATATAATAACTAATCTTAAGTATATCAATGCAGTGTATGCTGTCTATACACTACCATGAGAAAAACATCTAAAGGAAATAGCAGTGCTAGTATACAAAAGCCCTTTGGAAATAAGATGTAGGTCCTTGAACTGGCCCACCAAGAAATTATCTGTTATTGATCAGTAATACTTGACAGTGTCTACCAGGGAGAGAATGAGATAAAATAATATGAACAATAAATACAATTCAAATATGAAACATCAACATGGAATGCATACATAGGCAAAATGGAAAAAGCAAAAAATAACTTGATAATCTCATAAAAAATGAGTTAAACTGAGGGATTTTCAGGCAAGAGGAGTTATCTCAATCCTTCTGAAACTGAAAAAAAAATCTTGATTGTTTTTCAAGTTGCTCAGAGTGTGAATGTCTATTAATAATATGATTAGTTTCAGAGCCAGAGATAAATGGGTTCCCAACAGAGCAAGAGTATGTATCTCTACCATACACAGTTTTCCTGTGTATTTTTTATTCAGCCTCAAACTGACTCACTCTAATTTTATTTAAAAGAAAGGTTGTTATTCTTGAATGTGTAATGATATCAAAGCATAAAAGATTTCCTGATATAGACTCAGTTGGGATTTTCCTCTAATATTATTAACCTAAATGAAAACTTTCTGGAGCAAAGCTGATCCTACTTTTATATTGTCAAGACTGACAATAGCTTACATATCTTTTGCCACAGGTAAAAGTAATGCAACCATTTGGATCTTTCTTTTAAAGCACCTATCACCAAATACCTGTATGCTAACATGGGGTGTTATAAATTAAAAATCCTGTCGAAGAGAAACTAAAATTTTTGCATAAGGTAAAGGCACAGGATCTTGATCATGAAATAAGATTTTTTCCAATACTGAGGGAAAAAAAAAAAAAAAAAAACAGCTACAAATCTTCCAGGAAAAGAGACTGACATAACATTTACTTATTCTCCCTTACATTATCTAAAATATCAATTTTTGGGCTGGGGTTGTGGCTCAATGGTAGAGCACTTGCCTAGTACATGCAAGGCCCTGGGTTCAATCCTCAGCACCACATAAAAATAAATAAACAAAATAAAGGTATTGTGTACAACTAAAAAATAAATATTAAAAAATTTAAAATATCAATTTTAGGTATCTTTAATTAAACACCTGGATGTTTCAAAAATCTGGATAACTTATAGATTTTTTATTTTTCATAGGTATCTTTCATGTCTCGTCAACACAAAGAAACTTTGGTCATAAAGCAAATCCCTTCACTTAAGAAAGTAGGAAATAACAAAATCACTCCAAACAAACTGGTTTTAGCTGGAAGTGGTGGTGCACGCCTATAATCCCAGTCACTCTGGAGGCTGAGACAGGAGAAACCCAAGTTCAAGACTGGTCTAGGGAACTTAACAAGACTCTGTCTCAAAATGAAAAAAAAATAAAAAGGGATGGGGATGTAGCTTAGTGGTAGAACACCCCTGGTTCAATACCCAGTACCAAAAAAAAAAAAAAAAAAAAGATTTTGTTCCCTATTGATGGCGTGTTATCAAATCCAAATATACACAGTTCTGAGGATCAATCTAATGATAATTTTTAATCAAATTAATTAGCATTGTCAGTAAACTTGAGTCATTTATAAATTTGTTGGGAAAACTAACCTTTCAATAAATTCAGGTGATGCAATTTTTATATTGCATGCCTCTCTTATACATTAATACTTGTTCTGATGACATATAAATTTAAATACTAAGTAATATAATTGTACTCATAGATTACACCATAAAACTGAAAGGGAAAGCATGGTCTGGGATAAATGTTACCCCCAACCTCCTGTCCTGCCTATGCTGTGCTTCTAATTCCTACTACTTTCCAAAATGGTCATGAAAAACTTAAGTGGAGTCATGTGCTGCCTACAGAGAATTTCCCATTAGCCTTCTATTACGAAAGCCAGGCAGGCAGTGAAGAAGGGAAGAGGTAAGGACAAAACAGCTCAGCTCTTCACTGCTCTTTTGTTCAGCTACAACTCTCTGCACCTCACATCTTAATCATCTTAACTAAACTATGTTATGGACCAGAAAGAACCAACAAACTTTCCTCAACCACTGACAGAACACTACAGGAGCATTCACATCTGAGAAGTAGAGTGATGAATATCTATGAGAGCAAGGACCTCATCTGTCATATTCATAGCCCAGCACAGGTCTTGGCATATGAGAACTGTTCACAAACATTTAATAAATGAATGAGTGGAAGTAAAGGCATATCCAAGACCTTCTCCCTTTCCATCTTCTACCTAAGTATTAATTTAATTAATTTAATCCCATGTCCCATAGAACAGCTGGGCCTGATTTCTTTTTGGAGACTGTAAGAATTTCATTGCAGCCAGAACATGTGGCTTCCCTATGGAGTACACAGTGATGGTATTGACTTGTATTAAACCCAACCAAATTCTCTTCTCAATTACCATTAGTTCTCATTATTGTAAGTATGATGATTGGTACATCATTGCAAATACTGGAAATCATCAAGGTTGTTACTCAATTTCCTCAAAAATATTTCAGATAAAATCCATGTTATTCTCCAATTTTTAAAAATTTGCCAACAATTAAAATACACCTGAAAAATTATGACTTGGCCTTAAGCTCTGTAATTGCTATAGATACTTAATTTGCAAAGTTTGCAAAATGTAACCCTATATTTACTTAGCAAAGCTATATTATGTGCAACATTAATATTAATAAAACAAGCCATCTCATTTATCTTTATTAACAAGACTGTCACTTCATAAATTTTCAACTAACACCCAATGACTTTTTATATTTGAATGCAAAAAAAGACAAATTAAAATTCTTCATCCATTTCACTTCAACTGAGGGAAATCAAGCAGAAAACAGAGTAAGAACAAATGCCTTTTTGGAGCTGAGAACTTGAGTTAGGTTTGATTGAGGTTGAGTTCACCAGCATAGGACACAGTTAATTTTTTATAACTTGCTTTCTAATGCTCTTATTGATTTATGAAATCATGATAGTAAAACTAGTAAAACATTGTGCCCATTCAGAGAGAACTTGTATTTCTAGAGTACTACCTTTTAATTTGCACAAATGACTACAGAATTTTACTAGGTGCTATATGCAAATTGTGTACAATCACAAGGCCAGTTCTACCTATAAGTAGCATAAGCATTAATGTGATAAGATGACAGAGTCATTGAAAAACCTGTCTACTCAAAGGAAATAGTGTTTACACATGTTGGCCACGATATATGAGACTTATGCCCCTGTTGTCATTTCTTTGAGTTGAAACAAAACTTTTCAGAAGGCTCATCAATAATTCAACATATCATTTCATTGGTACCAATTACTTTAACAGATTATTGTGAATTGGGCAAAAATGTGGTAAATTTGGATGAAGATGAAAGATTAGGGAGGAAGAATCCAAAGTGGAAAACAGAGTTATAGGGAGAGGGGTTAAGATCTGAGAGGCAAAATAAAAACATCAATAGCTTTGGAATTAAAGGTAAATATTCCCTAACCTGCTCATATAAAATTAGCCATTTCCTATTTCAGATACCATAGAAATTTTTATAAATTTATTATAGCATGTATAATGCTTTGTTGTTATTGAGGTTTTTACCTATATTTGTAATTAGGTGCCAGTAAATACACTAGACACTGACATGTGCCACTGAAGATATGACATTGTATTTGAGAAGATATTTCTGAGGTAGAGAGAGAGAGAGTTAAGGGTAAATAGAATGAAAGGTAGAGTTAATTGGTAGTTTTTCCTATTAAAAAGGAAATACATTTTAAATGCCATTGAACTGACTCCCACTTAAAGTTACTATAACACATACTTATAGAGGCATTAAAAAAATTAAATGGTTTTTAATTAACAAGCCAGATATCCCCTACTCATGGTTTGTTTTTGCTTCCTCAGCTCTCTAAAACATACCCTAATTGAATTTGATTAGCATTTAACCATTTTTCAATATATTAAGTCACTTTCAATTCTGTACCCACCTGCAATATTATCATAGTCCCAGATAATTTCGTTATTGCCTCACAGGACCATCTTTCACTTTTCACTTGAACACAGATTCTTCCATTTTTTCACATATGTATTGATTCAAATAAGTTGAAAGAAAATATATATTTTATGTAAAATACATGTACAAATGTATATTCATAAATACACATGTGTGTATGTGTGTGTGTGTGTGTATATATATATATATATATATATATATATAGAGAGAGAGAGAGAGAGAGAGAGAGAGAGAAATACAGTTCATTTTAAGCTTCAATTTTTCTGATCTTACTCCTTCCTATAAGCTTTCATAGCTCTAATCACTGGACATTCTCACAGGAGTTTAAAGATTCTTTTCATGTTTTACTCAACATTACTCTTTAGTTATAAAAATTAGTTGAGCCATAATAGAGTCTCTATTTAAATCTGCAAGACTCTAACCTTATAATTAGACTTTAAAATATACTTCTTCACTTCCACTAAATCTGTTCTTCAACCTCAAGGAGACCTCCAATAACATCCCTGTCTGTGTGTTCCTAGCCTATTAGCCTCTTCCTGACTTCACATCTATACCTACCTGACTCTCATTCACAGATCCTTTATACACCTTACTTGGTACCATATCTGACCTGCAAATTCACAATCCTACATTCATCCTTCCTCCATTATATTTTTTCCTCTTTCTGCTCACAAGCAGCTGAAAGCAAGAGAAAACCCATATCTTCTTGCTAATGGGTTCCAATGCAGGTGTATGAGTTTTTTAATACCAGTTATTCCTCAAAAACCTATCATTGATGCTTTTTCTCTATCCTACTTCACTTGTGCCAACTCATCTCATGGCTATCCATGACTTTTCTCTTTCATACGGAAATCAAGTCATCAGGTCTGAACTTTCATCTTCTCAACTATACTTTCTTTCAAAATGTATTTTTATTTATTCTTACTCCTTTGTCTTCTGCGTCAGAGAAAGAAATGTCCTAATTTTCCAAGAATCTTTCTCATCTGTGCTTTTTACCACTCATCTTTGCTTTTAACCTGAAAAAGCTTCTGAAGACTTGTATTATATTCCCTCTCACAATCCTTCCTTTTTATCCCTCTTGCTCTCCTTTTTAATCTTTTCTTGTTTCTCTTGTCCCAGCATTCAATCTCTCTCTCTTGTCCCAATACTCAAACTTTCTTAATCTCTCTAAATCAATTTCCTTGTCGGTCTTTCTTCATTTCTTAATTTCTCTCTCTTTTCTCCTATTTCCACTCATTCTCTTCTTTCAGTTCCTCAAAAGCACTGTATGCTCATTGTCCTCTAGCCCAGTTACACTCACAGTCCAACTACTTGATTCCTTTGTCTGCTTCCCTTTCTCTACTAGTTTCTTAAAAGCTGTCTTTTTTTCCTGAGACATGTCCTCTTCCCTTTCTATATATTCTTGTTGAGTAACTTCACTGAGGCCCATGTTTTTAACAACCCCATTTATATCAATGACTCCCAAATCTATATCTCTAATTCTGAATTCTCTCAGACTCAAGTTCCATGTTCTGAATACCTAACATCATACAGTAATCTTACTACAAACACATCCAAACCACCTTTCCCAATCAACACTGTTCTTCATCCTCCTATATTTCCCTGGATAGTAAGCTGAAGCTTGAAGCCTTAAGATCATTATTCTCTATTACTCCTTATTTTCATACATAATTTTTCCATCACAACTGCAAAATGTTTCTTTTTATTTATTTATTTTAGTTCTGGGTGAACATAATACCTTTATTTTACTTATTTTTATGTGGTGCTGAGGATGGAAAACCCAGTGCCTCACACATGCTAGACAACTACTCCACCACAACCCCACCCCTACAAAATATTTCTTCATTTCCATTTACAATATTCGTGTCCTAATCCAGGCACTCACCCTCTCTTGTCTGGATAATTGCAGTAAACTCGTGCTGGCTTTACAACCCATTTCCCCTCCCTTCAATCATCTGTCAATACTGCTACCAAACTCCTCTCTTTAAACTGGAAACAGGAGTATGCCAAACCCCTGTTTAAAACACACTAATGGCTCTCCTTCATCTGCAGGATAAGGTTCAGATTCACTAATAGGTATTCAAGGTCTACCTTTCTAGTTGTCCCAATACCACAGTGGGACACATGACACATATTTCAAATAGGTCATGTACTTCCATGCCTTTATTTTATACTCTCCAACAACTTGGAATTGATCTAATCCCCTCTCCAGCACACATTCTTATTGCTTTCTTTCTTTTTTTTGGTGCTGGGGATTGAACCTTGTACATGTGAGGCAAGCACTCTACCAACTCAGCTACATTCCAGCCCTCTTATTTCTTTAATTGACAAACTCCTGTTCATTTCTCCAAACCAACTTGAATGTCACCTTCTCCCTCTATAGCCCATTTTGTGTCCCCATTAACAAAATTAACTTTCTCTGTTTGCATGGCACATTGTGTATGTGTATATTATAACCTTTGTTCCACCAGCCATAGTTATTTGTGTCTTTTTCTCTTCCACTAGATTGTTAGTTCCTGAGGATAGGAATAGAATCTCAGCCTAAATCTTGGGAGCAAATTTTTACCCCTCACACATCAGATAGAGCGCTAATTTCTAGGGTATATAAAGAACTCAAAAAGCTAACCACCAAAAAAAAAAAAGAAAAAGAAAAACAAAAATAACCTAATCAATAAATGGGCCAAGGACCGGAACAGGAACTTCTCAGAAGATGATGTACGATCAATCAACAAATAAATGAAAAAAATGTTCATCATCACTAGCAATTTGCGAAATGCAAATCAAAGCTACTCTAAAATATCATATCACTCCAGTCAGAATGTCAGCTATATTTTTAAAGACAGAAAGAGAGAGAGAGAATTTTTAATATTTATTTTTTAGTTTTTGGTGGACACAACATCTTTATTTTATTTTTATGTGGTGCTGAGAATTGAACCCAGTGCACCGCGCATACCGCTTGAGCCCCAGCCCCAGCCCAGAGTGTCAGCTATTTTGAAGACAAACAACAATAAGTGTTGTTGAGGACGTGGGGGAAAAGGCACACTCATATACTGCTGGTGGGACTGCAAATTGGTGCAGCCAATATAGAAAGCAGTATGGAGATTTCTTGGAAAATTGGGAATAGAACCACCATTTGACCCAGCTATATATAGTAGTTGGACACAATATCTTTATTTTATTTATTTTTATGTGGTGCTGAGGATCAAACCCAGGGCCTTGCATGTGCTAGGCAAGCGCTCTACCACTGAACCACAACTCCCATAATATACTTTTTTTGTTTTTTTTTTCATAATATACTTTTTAAAAATATATTTTTAGATGTTGATGAACCTTTATTTTATTCATTTATTTATATGCGGTGCTGAGGATCAAACTCAGTGCCTCACACATGCTAGGCAACTACTCTACCACCGAGCTACAACTCTAGCCCATCTACATAATATTAAAGTACAAAAAATGTTGAGGATCACCACCAGCTAAAAACTCCTATGAAGAGCTGGTTGTGGTGGCACATGCCTTTAATCCCAGTGACTTGGGAGGCTGAGTCAGGAGGATTGCAAGTTCAAAGCCAGGCTCAACAACTTAGTGAGGATATAAGCAACTCAGTGAGACCTTGTCTCTAATAAAAGATAAAAAAGGGCTAGAGATGTGGCTCAGTTGTTAAGTGCTCCTAGGTTCAATCCCTGGTATATACACACACACACAAACAATGCTAAGAAAAAAGGAAGCAAGGAAAGAAAGGAGGAAGAAAATGATAAGTCCAAAATGGTGGCTAGCAGTGAAAAGGGATTTTGCACATTTCAAACACATAGACCATACTTACTTGAAGTCAGAATGGGTAATCTTACTTACTTGTTTGATTTTTATTTTTGTTTCCCCTTCTCAATTGTTCTAAATATATATCTATGAGTTGGACAGATTGACTTAGTCAAAACTTAGAGCATATTGTGCTTG
Source organism: Marmota flaviventris (assembly GCF_047511675.1). Lineage (NCBI taxonomy): Eukaryota > Metazoa > Chordata > Mammalia > Rodentia > Sciuridae > Marmota > Marmota flaviventris. The sequence continues at coordinate 107,961,010 of NC_092518.1, forward strand.
AAAAATACCCAAATAAATAAACCTAGTAGTTTATGTTATTCTAGCAATTTTTTGTAGTGGTGACTGAACTCTAATGAGCCTACATTCCTTTCACATCATCTCTGTTGTGAGACAGCTGGCCTGGGTTAGAGGCCACAGACTGGCAAGAAGACAGAGTGAAAATTAGGGGCTCATTTGGGGGAATTATAGTTTATTTGCTTCAAAGCAAGCAGTCACCATATTATTAAGCATACATGTGGCTGGCTATTAATCACCTCTCCTAGTGAACACCTAACCTGTTTTGTCTCAGAATATATCTATACATAAAATTAAGTAAGTTTAAGGCTAGCACCATATTTAAAGCATGCCTTTTTTTCACAAAAACCTTGATAAACAAGCTATAGAAGACATTACAAAAGATTTTAACCAGACATAATTTCTGGCAAAATATGAGCAAGGATAAAACTTCTGTGTGATGAAAGTCTTTCTAAGAAAAATTGCTTCAGTGAGACCGTGATTCAATATTTGACATTTCCTATTGTTTTCTATTAAAAGGCTTTTAGCAGTTCTCAGCAGAAAGTCAAACCAGTTCATGCACCAATATTTATTACTTAAATGGCACGGTGAGGTTTATACAAAATCAAAGTTATCTTTAAATAGAAAATCTGTCTATGTAATATTCCTGTGAATGTCAGGGGGGAATCAAAATTTCAGAGTACCTACAGGCCTTGAAAATGTATGACACATCCAGTGTGCTGGCACATGCCTATGATCCCAGTGGCTTAGGAGGCTGAAGCAGGATCACACGTTTAAGGCCAACCTCAGCGATTTATTGAGTCCCTGAGCAACTTAGGAGACTCTGTCTCAAATAAAATATAAAAAGGCCTGAGTATGTGTCTCAGTGGTTAAGTGCCCTTGGATCCAATCCATGATACCCCTCACCCCCCAAAAAAGAAAATATATGATGTATCTCAAGCTTATAGCAACAGTTATGTTGAAAGGATAAACAACAAATAAATCATCAGAACAAAATCTCTTAAAAATCAGTACCAGTTAAAAATACTTAGTAGAAAATAAATCTCCCAAAATATCATAATTTGGTTCCTTAATGTTTCTAATGAATTTACAAAGCAGTGAAAGTATTCATGCAAAACAATTTAACATCCATGTTTTAAAAATAAAGTCAGTATGGGATGATGTTGTAGCTCAGTGGTAGAGTACTTGCCTTGCATGTGGGGGACACTGGGTTCAATACTCAGCACCACATAAAAATAAAATAAAGGTATTGTGTCCATCTACAACTAAAAAAATTTAAAAAAAATATATAAAAACAATATAACACAATAGATCAGAGACCAGTGCAGAAAACAACATAGACAAACTATTTGTGGTATGTCATAGATGATTGCTTTGTGAGAGAAAATAGTCATTAAAGGGGCTTGGGTGAGGATATTATCATTTACTATATAATCTTGTCACAACCTTAAAAAATAGGTGATGGTATTTTTTATATTTTAATCATTTGTCTGTTTTTGGTACTGGGGATTTAATCCATTTTACCACTGAGTCTCATCCCAAGCCCTTTTTAAATTTTGAGACAGGGTCTTGCTAGGTTTCTTAGGGCCTCGCTAAGTTGCTGAGGCTGACTTTGAACTTGTGATCCTCCTTCCTCAGCCTCCTGAGTCACTGGGATTACAGGTATACATAACCATACCCAGCTATGTGATGCTATTGTTAAATCTTCAAATATAGGAAGTATATGGAGGTTCATTGGGTTGGTACCAAGAAACAGAATAAGTTGCAGTAATTGAAAATTATATAAATTGTTTATATTGAAAAGTGATTTTATCTTTTCAATGAAAGATCAGGCCACATATATCCTAAACCAGTATTTCTCAGGTTTGTCCTATATTCCCCACTTTGGGGACATTTGGCAATGCTGGAGACATTCTTGAATGTCACATGTTAATGAAAAGTGTGCGATGAGCCTGCCACAGAGGCCAAGAATGCTGTCCAATGTCCTGCAATGCACTGGAAAGTTCCCTCACAACAAAGAATTATCTAACTCCAAATGACAACAGTGCTGAAGTGGAGAAACTGGCCTAAGTGAATATATTAAGACCTCACAACAACCTTAGCTTATCATGGACCGAAAATTACCATAAAGAATATTATCCCAGATGTCATGTCCAAGCTTCTTGGATCTCATATCCAAGCACTTTTAACATATTAAAAGGTGTTTGCCTATAAATTGACTTTCCTTTTAATTTATGGGTTTTCCTGGAAAGCATTATAATAAAATTATTTGGTATTCATCTAGTACAGCATTATCCTTCACAGAAGGCAATAAAGTGTGAGTGTTCAGAGGAATGTGTGTAAATGCCTACAGGTATAAAATGGTTAGAGAGGAGTAGTTAAAGGGGAAAAAGTAACTCTTATTTGCACTGAAAGAATGAAATGTTAATCATAGGAAAAAAAAAAGTGATTTTTGTTCATTTGGTCAAAACCAACACATATAGCTAGATTCTCTGATTGCAGTATTCAGATAAAGCATTCCTGTATAACTCAGGAGTCACACTTCCATAGGGAAATTTCTGAGGAAAGCCATAGCTATAAATTCTGGAACACACAGAACCTGACTTGCCTGAATTGTTTGTGCAAATTATGACATTGTGAATAAAGAAGCTTGTGAGGGCCAAGATTATTGCCTCCAAAAAATACCTTCTGGACTGTAGATATGTTAGACTGTCAAAAGGCTGGCAGGTGCTATTGAAGAGGGCAGTACCACAAGCCTAATCCAAATCACACTAGCTGACAAAGAGTTGCTCAGGAGAAGGGACACAAGGAAAAGAGGACAAGAGGACAATTAAATCAGTGATGGCATAAAAGAATGGAGGTGTGTCTTTAAATCCCAAAGATGTAGTTCCTTTCTAAGCAAGCTGAGTCTCCAATGCAAAAGCAATCAAAAGGTTAGATCCCCCAACTACTGTTTCTTCACTGAAGGAAATATCTTAGTAATATTCACTTACTGTTTCAAGGAGAAAGGAATCTGTCAGGAGTCCAGGAGAAGCTTGAGGAGACTCTTTTGTTTCCCCCACGAAAGAGCTAAATCAAGAAAATTTGGCGCTTAAGGAGAACTGCTACCATGTGTTCTCTTTCAACATAGAAAAAAGGGGGAAAAAAGCAGAGGTCTCTCCTTGAGCTTTAACCATTAGAACACCCTTGGGGTTTATGACTGGTGGGGTGGGGAGGGCAATTCTATTCAAAAGCAATTTCCAGAACCACTTACTGCATTAATTATAGGTCTTTCTACACAAGTTCAGCTCTTTAAGAAAAAAAAAAAAGTTCTTTTGCTCTTATGCATATAAACTGAATTAATCTCCTGAGGGGGGAAAAACCCAAAAACCTAACTAACTTAAATTCCTCAGGTGAGACTACTAAAATAGGATTGAAAGTTATTTCTTTTTTCTCCTTTCTTGATGGGTAATTAGAGAAAGTTTAATAATCAGCAAAACAGAGGGTGTTTTATGCCAAGCATACTTGAGTAAAAATAATCCCATCTAACATGTGTAGAGCTTTTACTTTCACAAAGCACTTCCTCACTGGAGTCCTCTTAGACCAACTGTATAAAGCTGGGATTTTCAGATTAAGCTCTTCTTTGACCCTTAGTTTCTGCCCTACTTTGCTACTGAGCTTCTGCAAAGAGACCAATTGGGTGTTAAATATAAGAAACCAACTTGCAGACAGCAATTCAGCATGAAAGTGCTTCAAAAGGGAACACTTGGAAATGATTTGAATGTTGTGTCTGAGTAAAGATGAATAATGCACACACACGTTTCCCAGCACTGACACAGAAATCTTTACACAGGACATCTGTTTCTGCACTTAATAGATCAGTTGATTGTCATTTTCACCACATGCATGTTGTATCCACTATTGTTAAGGGGAACTTTTTCTATCAGCTAAAGCTGCATTCTAATCCTCAAGTCATCTCTAAACATTAGTATTCTTAAGACTCTGTTATAAAATATAACACCATTTTCAAAGAACAGCGGGATGTTTTTACTGCTTCATACATAACTCAATTCAATTGCAAACATGGAATTAATAAAAAGAAAATACAATCAATTAGTTAAATGTTACCTGATGCACTACCAAACTAGATTTACTATAGGCCAGAGTAATTATCAAGTCCCAGCTATGCCAGTGTTTGGAGACATATCTACACTAAAAAGAAAGGGCACTGGTATTACATTTTCTCAATTTACATATTTAAATTGGAGTCATAACCCTGGGGTTTGGTATAAGACTCCAAAGTCATGGAAGTCCTGACAAAACAGTATGAGATGAAAATTAGTTTGATAGTTTTCTGTTTGGAAAAGTGTTTTCAGACACAATTAAGAGTATACCAGATCTCCAAGAAGGAAGACGCAGCAAGATTATAACTGAAAGACCTCACTGTGCTAACAGACTAGCAAACTTCCTTGAAAATTACACAGAGGTCAACTAAATTTTCCCTTTCTTCCCTTCATATTATTATGAAAAGAAACAGGAAGACTACCTGGTATAGTATTTGTCCAAATTTACTTTTTCTTTATTTTTTAAAAATTATTGTTTTGAGACAAACTCTCACTCAATTGTTTTAGGGTATTGATACATTTCCGAGGCTGGCCTCCAACTTGTGATCCTCCTGCATTGGCCTCCTGAATTGCTGGGTTTACAGGCATGTGCCTCACATCCAGCTGTCTCTTAACTTAAATGTATTTTAATTGATAGCATAAAACAAACATTTAACACATAATTTTTTGTTGTTGTTTTTGTTGCTACTGGATTGAACCCAGGGTCATTTAACCATTGAGCTATATACCTACACCTTTTTCAAAATGTTTTATTCTGAGACAGGTCCTCACTAAGTTGCTGAGGCTGGTCTTGAACTTGCAATCCTCCAGCCTCCCAAATTGCTGGGATTACAGGCATGTGTAATCCAGTCTCATGATGTTCTGATACATGTATGCATTATGTAATTTTAAATTACATTAAACATATCTATCTCTATAAGCATTTATCATTTTTGTAGTATAAATATTTAAAATCCTTTCTTTTAGCTTTTTGAAATGTACAGACCATTACTCTCCTCAGCCTCTCAGCACCATTATTCCTCTCTCAGCTTCTATGAGATCACCTTTTTTTTAGATTCCATATGAACAAGATTATATGGCAACTTGTCTTTCTGTGCCTTCTCCACTTTCTGAATGGATTTAAGAGCAGGAAGACCACACAGGAGAATGTGGCGAATTAGTAGTCTGTGTAGATGACAAATAATTTAAGGTCAGATCTTGGGTAACTTTTGTTTTAGATACTTGCATTTTAAGCAAAAGGCAGGCATAATACAGGATTAGTTAAGAAGCTTTCCTAATGTGGGTTTTGTGAGATATTCTTTGTAACAATCCACAGGCCTCTGAGTACTCTAAACATTTAGCAAATGTTGCTATTTGAATGCATGAACAACAGAGTCTAAATGTTTAGCTCTCCCCCAATTCTACATCTGGTAACTTTGCATGAAACACATATTTGTTGAATTACTGTATGCCAGACACTAGCTTGGACACAAGGAATACAGTAGTAAATAACACACACAATGGTCCCTATCTTCACAAGGCATATAATCAAGTTCAGTAATTCTCAACTTTGGTTGCATAGGAGAGTCACCTGGGGGCCAATGTCTGGGCCCCATTCCAGACTGTATACATCAGAATCTGTGAGAGTAGAGACTGGCTGTCATTATTTTTTAAAAATCTCCCTAGTTGATCCTTAAAATATGCAGTCAGAGTTGAGAACTGCTGCTCTAGCTGATCATTTTTACTTAATCACTTGGAAAATGCTTCTATAGTCATATATGATATAGGTTGTTTGCTTAATATTAGAAGTTCTGGGACAGTATTTTTGCTTCTGTTTAACTAGACTATTAAAGCAATCACCCCAATATGCCATACAGCTTGAAAATATAAATGTCAGCAGGAGGTCACAATGCAAGTACTCAGCACAATGCTGCATGCAAGCAGACACATATTACACATGCTTTTGTATGTATCAATTGATACCATGTTTTTGTTATGGTAATAGATCTTTGGAACACTTTACAATAAGCACATGTAATAAACTCTGATGATGATTGGTTTCTCCAGCAGCAATTTCCAAGAATGGCTGACCTCCCAACAAGTCTATTTGATAGGAAGAAACTAACAGGCCTTGATTTCCAAACAACTACATTATGAATTCAACACTGTAATGTTTAGAATGCATTCCTAAAGTGAGAGGAGTTCAACATCAAGGTAGAAAAATGTATATGTTATTCAGAACTTAATTAGGGTACAATTCATGAAAGAAACCCTGGACCTTCTTAAATATGTTCCCTGAAACATTTCGGTTGAACAGCTAACTGAACAATAATCTCCCCAAATTAGGGAGTGTCATAATTTGAACAAACTCACTGATTAAAGGCAAAAGGGAAAGATATTTGATCTGCTTCAGGATTCCTAGAATCCATCTTTTAAACCAAAATATCTAGTATATATCACACCAAAATGAAGGTCTTTAAATTTCTAAGACACACATCCTTAAACTGAAAATAGAGACACCAAATTTGTGAAGGGGAAGGAATGTTTTTGGGTATGTTCTTACCTACACCCTGACATAGATAATAAGTATACATTTTTAAAATCATGCAAAATATCAAACTGAGTCAATCATGGTCTTCAGACAGTCAAAATAATCTTTATAGAGATAGGAAGGAGCATTCTGGAATAGAGATAAGGGGTTACAGTTGTCTAAATTATTTTATCAACCAGAAAATTTAGGGTTGTATCTAAGGATTGTGGTTCAATGACATTAATATACGTGCTTCTCAAAGTCTTTTTTTGTGTGTGAAGTTAGCCTCACCCACAGATTTTTCAACACCAGATGCACATTTAACCATTCTTGGGAGGTGTTTGGGTTTTACACCTAGAAATTCTGCTTTAATACGGTCCCAAGGGATAGCAAGAAAGAGTATTAGTAGGAAAGTCATCCACACTGATGCCCATACTGATGTCAAGGGACCAAAGAACTCCAATTTGTGGACACGAGTACTAATGAGTGAGTGCTTGACATGCCAGGTGCAACTGGAGGGTATAGGCTTAAATGCAATTTCCACGGAAAATATGACTTCTAAGTTCCTTTCCATTTGTAAAATAAACTATGGTTATGACTCCAGGATTCCAAGATACCTGAAAAAATACAACATGTTAACAACAAAGAAAAAACAAATGGTTGTTGGATAGGGAAATAGAATGTCTAATACCAAATATACACTGTATGCTTATTTAAATAAGAAAGGGTAGATCAGCTTCTGAACATAAAAACTATGTTGGAGAGCAAAGGCAGAAATAGTCTTTAAGTGCATGAGTGGTGAGATTCTGAGACTCAAAAGGGGCACAACCAATCAATAGGAAGCTGAGTTATGTCAAAAAGAAATTTGATATAATGATCCACAAATGCTCAGGATGGTCCACAAAACAGCACTCTGGGTACATGACTGCTCATCACAAGAAAGAAATGTAAAATTGGATCCAGACACCGTGGAAAACAGTTTAGTAGTTCCTCAAAATTTTAAATGTGAAGTTCCCATATGACTCAGCAATTCCGCTGAGTTATATGCCACAAATAATTGAAACATATGTTTACACAAAGTTTATACACTGACTTTACAATAGCATTTTTTTACAATACCCAAAACATAGAAACACCCAAAAGCCAATCAACTGATAAATGGGTTAGCAAAATGTGGCATATTCACACAATGGAATATTATAGAGCCATAAAAAATGAAGACTAATGATACCCACTACACTATGGAGAAAGTTTGAAAATATTATACTAAGTGAAAGAGGCCAGTCTTAAAGGATCACATATTATATGATTCCATTCATATGATATAACCCACAGAGAAAAATTCATGGGGATAGAAAGTATATTAGCATTTTTCAAGGGCAATGAAGAGTGACTGTTAGGGCAAGGGTTGTGGCTCAGTGATAGAGCACTTGCCCAGCATGTATAGGGCGCTAGTTTTGATCCTGAGCACCACATAAAAACAAACAAATAAATGCATCGTGTCCATCTACAACTAAAAAAAAAAAATTGAAAAAAAAGTGATTGTTTAATGAGTATGGAATTTCCTTTAGGAGTGATAAAATTGTTCTATAATCGCCTGTGCTGATGGATTCACAACTCTGTGAACAGACCAAAATCCACTGAATTATATATTTTGAAGGGTAAATTTTATTGTTTGTGAATTATATATCAATAAAGCTGTTAAGCCAGGCATGGTGGTATACATCTATTATACCAGTGACTCAGGAGGCTGAGGCAGGAGGATCCCAAGTTCAAAGCCAGTCTCAATGAGTTCAAAGCCAGCCTAAACAAGGGACTATGCAACTTAATGAGACCTTGTCTCAAAATAAAATTAAAATAAAATAAAAGAGCTGGGGATGTTGCTCAGTGGTAAAGGCCCTCTGGGTTCAATCCCCTCAACCAAATATAAATAAATAAATAAAATAAAGCTCATAAAAAAGAAAGTCTATCTCCAGCCGCAGATTTTGTCTCAGCTAAAGCTATAGCCTCAACCTCAATCACAGAGTGTTAATACTGAACAATGTAAGTAGATTGTGGTAATTCAACGCTCTTGTGGCAATAAAAGGATAAGGAAGATTCATGTGACCTAATTTTGGCCAATGAGATGTAAGGGGAAGGCTTCTTGTGATGAGAACATTTTTTTTTTTTTTTTTTTTAGCATTTAATGGGTCAGATGAAACAAACAGTTCTTTTTCCTGCCCCTTCCTGCATTGTTGTAGGAGGATGTCATGCCTGGAGCTATTGTGGTCATATTAATATTATGTGGGACAAATTATTACAAATACTGGGGAAGGAACAGCAGGGACTAAAATGATGTCTTTAATCCACAGAATTGGCTAATCTACCTTAGGAGTTCTTATATGAGATAATAAATCTCTTTATTGTTCTAGCTATTTTGAGTTGAATTTTTTCAACTAGTTATCAAGAGCATTCTAAATAATAAAATGTATTTATTTACATTCCATCTTATTTTTAAAATACTTGAAATGAGTAAATAATCATTTAAAATTAAGAACCTGAAAAATCCTTATGAGGTCATATTACCATGCCATCAACTCTATTTGATCACTGATGCTCATATCTCATTACCAGAGAGATATTTGTTTAAACCATTAGTATCTGTCTAGAGTGTGAATATGTAATTTTCTTAGTCTCTGTCTCTCTCCATCACTTTTCAGTATTTAACAGGTTTCCCAGAAAATTCTTCCTTGTATGTAAACTGATGTGGAAAGCCTTAGCATGATACAGAAACATGCAAAAAAACATAGTCAATATGAAGTTAATGCACTGCAAATTTTTAGAATCTGTAAGCTGAGAACTAGCATAATAATAAGGTTAAGTAGATTTGGCACAGATGCCTAAAGCTAGATGATAATTCAATAAGATAAAATAACTTCAACAATCTTTTGTCTGCGAAATCACAACAAATATTTAATGAAAAAATATCTAAATCATACTAAGTTCCAGACAGAAAATCAGTCATTGCATAATAGACTTTATGGTCCTGTATGTTTGTGTATATGTATTTATGTGAAGACATTTCTGGAAGTTTTTGTTAAGATCATTTGCTGATACACATCAAGTTCTTGGTTATTAAAATTTCTTTGAAGCCTGGGCATGGTGGCACACATCTGTAATCCTACTGACTGGGGAGGCTGAGGCAGGAAGATAACAAATTTGAGGCCAGACTTGGCAACTTAGCAAGACCCTGTCTAAAAAAAAGGAATGGGGTATACTTTGGTAGAACACTGCCGGGTTTAATCTCCAGCACTACAAAAATTCATTTAAAAAATAGACAATGAAGAAACTGGGACTATTGTATCACAAGCCAAGTACCAAATACTGGCACTGAAGAATTAAAAGATAAACTTCTTTCCCAAAAGACATAGTAGCATGTGTAGCCCTGGACAGCAGAAAAGCACTTATTTAGTTGTTTTCCCACAAAGTAATCAGCATATTAAGGTTGAGATTCTAGAGGGATTTTCATCAACTTGACTAACAGTTGTTGAGTGCTTACTATGTGCTAGGTACTGTGAGATCCAGAGGAATTCAATAAAGACTAGCATCCTTGACTCCATCTCTGTTGCTTCCTCCTTTATTATATATTGTCAAATTACAAAGGTTCAGTGAGAGAGTGTACTGGGTTCAATCCCCAAATCCCTAAGATCATAAAAAAAAAAATCCTTACTCCAGCTATGTAACTGACATTTTGTATCCCTTGATCTAATCATCTCTCCATTCCCCTCAACCCCCCAGCCTCTGATGATTCACATTATATTCTCTGATCTTATAAATTCAACTGTTTTAGATTCCACATATAAATGAGAACACGCTGCATTTGACTTGGTGTCTGCCTATATCACTTAGCATAATATCCTCCAAATCCATCTGTGATGTAAAAAATGGCAGGATTTGGGGCTGGGGTGTGGCTCAGTGGCAGAGTGCTTGCCTTGAACATGTGAGGCACTGGGTTCAATCCTCAGCATCACATATAAATAAAGGTATTGTGTCCATCTGCAGCTAAAAAATCTTTTTTAAATGACAGGATTTCTTTCTTTCAAAGGCTGAATAGTATTCTATTGCATATAAATATACCACATTTTCTTTATCTATTCATCCTTTGCTCGAAACTTAGTTTGATTCCATAACTTGGGTACTGTGAAAGGTGCTGCAATTAACATGGGAGTGCATGCTTACTATTTTAACTATGAAAATTATAGTGATTGTTGACAGAATTTCACTGGACTACAATGAATTAATGATGGATAAGCATATAGACTGGGAATGCCACCTAATGAAGAATTTGTGCACTGTCAGAATTAAAGAAATTTATTACAAATGTCTTGTTTCTTTTTGCTTTATTGCTATAGCTCCTATCAATGATGATATGTACTACAGAATGTATTTGCCTCTTCTACTTCTTCAGTAACTCACTGCAATCTGATCTGCACTCTTTCAACTCCACTGAAACTGTTCCTTAAATATAGTTCACCAATGTGCCAAATTGAAGTGCATTTTTCCAATCTTTGGCCTCTTAACTTTTCTGCAATTGCTGATGATGTTAATCACCACCACAGCTCTTAATTTTTTCCTCTTCCTTTAGATTCCAAAACATTACATTTTCTTTATTCTCATTATGTCACTCTTAACTATCCCTTCTCTAAAACTTTTATTGACTACTCTTACTCCACCAGCACTTCAGGTCTTTTTCTCAGTTCATTTTATTTTGTTGGCTCTCTATATTCTCTCCATGGGCAACTGTATCCATTGTTACAGTTTCAATTAACACTTAAATTCTGACGAAACCGGTAAGTCCCATATCTACATCCATAACTTCAATCTCTTTCCTAAACTCCAATCTTACAATCCTGAAAGTCACCCTCTTGGACATCTAAAAGACAACATGTCTTCAATGGAACATCTTTCCTCATCACAAACCTACTAGAATCCAGTTTCTGCCTGAATATCCAATTTCTTTTAACAGTACCCATACTCTCAGTCCCCAATGATCTTAGCATCATTCTGACCCTTACTCTTCCCTTACTCTTCATCTTACTGGAGATACCAACACTTGAAAATTTAACTGTCACAATTTCTCTTCCATCTCTTACAACCCTTACTGCTGTGACCTTAATTCAGGCTGCCATCAACTTTTTCCCTGGGCTGTGCCAGTGGTCTGTTGAATGGTATTTCTCCCTCTAGTCTCTCTGGATGCCATATTACTGATATAATTATAAGCTAGAAAGTGAAAAAAAATCAATAGTAGAAGAATGTAGTTGAATTCTTGGACAAGAATTGCCACAAAGAAGTGGCTCTTTTCTCAAAGGGACTTGTTTGCCTCATATTGCCCCACTCACCCTAGGATCAATGAGTCAATGAGCCAACCTTTTCCATGTTGTCACTATCACATAACTTACTTGGGATTGCCAATGCCACCATACCAACTATTTAGAAACTATCAGCAACTAATGATCCAGAGTGGTTAATATAACTATTCTATTTAGGTTGGTTCTAAGGGCAGAAATATATATAACCTAGAATATCATTAAGAATAGAATGGGGGCTGGGGATGTGGCTCAAGCGGTAGCACACTCGCCTGGCACGTATGGGGCGCTGGGTTCGATTCTCAGCATCACATAAAAATAAAATAAAGATGTTGTGTCCACTGAAGAGTAAAAAATAAATATTAAAAATTATCTCTCTCTCTCTAAAAAAAATAGAATGATTCATGTTCTTTCAGGAAAGGTAAGTTTGAAAGAACATTCAGATCTGAGACAATAAATGTTTAATAAATATCCATGACCTCTGCTTAAGGTTTAGGCTGACACTAACAATCAGAAACGTGGTTTTGACAAATGTTCTCCCTCTTTTCAAAAGAGCCTTTTTATTAACAATAGCCATGTTCTTCAATGCAGATTATGCAGATTATTTTAAACATATATAAAAGTGTGTTTTGGTCACTTTTTTCTTCTCATTCATCATTATTCATTCTCTAATTTTTAAGATACTTAATTCTAAATCACTGAAAATAATTTAATAAAATATACCATATGATTTTGGTTGCCTTGCCAAAGGATTTATTTTCCTATGGGTGATAAATTAAATCTGTTTCCTAACACCTTGTGATTCCAACATATCTAGGTACCACCTGCCAATATCTATACAATTCTTAAAAGGCACTATTGACACACCACTAAAAATTCCAGCTGAAAAGCCAAAGTTTTAGGTAATCCACAAGCTGGTTTGCCTATAAACTGTGAAACAATAAGCTCAAGTGATGTTTCTGCATGTAATTAACACAGTGCTTCTATAAGAATCAGCTGATTTGGGGGAAAAGCAACTGAATTCAATGAAACTGGTTATTTTCAAAATAGTTCCAAGTCAGTTATTTTCTAAATAACTAGTTCACAAACAACTACTTTGTGTACAGCCATGTATGTACACAGAGCCTGAACTTGCCATTTATTTAAGTGACTCATAGGCATAGCTTACTATAATACCCTTCTAAATGTTAAACCTCACCCCCTTTCAGTCACTTTTAATATCTCTTGTAATATTATTTTACAATGTCACATACCTGCTTAAAATCCTCAGATAATTTCTTCTTGCCTATGCAACAAAGCCTGAGCCTTTAATTATGTCATTCTGCCCAAGTGGAATGTTTTGCATTCCTTAATCTCTTCAAATTATAGATTTTCCCCAAGCCTCAGAGTCTCAATCCTCTATAAAGCCATCCAGAAATACTACAGGCTTCATTAAGTTTTTCTTCTCTGAATTCATATTGTACTAGTAGTCTAAAACACATAAATTTAGTACTTGAAATGTCAAAATTATTACCTTGCCCCTGGCAGAGCACCCAGCACACAATCACTTCATAAACACTTGTAAACTTACCCCATGGAATTACCATTTTACTTACTTACCATTGGACCAAGAATGTACCAGAGGCATAACAACCTTACAAATTATAATTCAAGGAAAAGTCTTTTCCTCTGTCTTTAGTATTCTCCTCTGACTCATTAGCTTTGACAAGTACACCATAGTTGTAGGCACTGTTTTAACTAGAACTAAACGGAGCCAATTTTCATTGATCCTGAGTATGGGAAGTTTCTGGAAAGGGATCATGGCTTACTTCTAACACTAACCATCACCTTCTCTTGACTCCTTCAGAAAAAAAGTGTTCATGACTGAACATCATGTTCATGACTAGAAAACAAACCCATTCAGTAAGACAAGAGTTGCTAAAGCTGGCACAAAAGCTGTCAGTAGCACAAATGACATTGAGTGTCTGTCATTGCAGATTAGTTTACAGTGAAAAAGTGATTCTCATTCATATTATCTAGGTCATCAAAAGAAACATTCTGTATTAATTTGCACAACTTCTAGTTAATCAAATTATACCAATTCTTAACACCATTATCAGTATGGAAGAAACACAGGAGGAGAAGGCAGCAAAGAACAGGATGGAGAAAAATTAGTTTTGCATATTAAACAGAAACGTGGAAGAAGTTGAATTCTCGCTGTATTATCTGGCACTATTAATAGTCAATATACCTATGATTCAAAACAAAACCATTAGACACTAACATTAAGAAATGTATATGTATATCTGAGATATTATTTTATTTATAAGATGTTGTCTCCATAGGAAGTCAAAATTTACTGCACTGCATGAAATAAGAGAGTAGGAAAAGAAAAATCTAGACACTTGCATCATAAATGCATCACAATGACAGATAATGTTCCTTGATGTGGTGAGACTCCCATGGATTCAGGCAGGGGAAAGAAGCAGAGATGCTTTTAATGACAGTAGGTAGACAAAAGCTGAACTGCTTTTCTGCTCAGCTTTTGAAAGCTTGATGGCACTAGGCCCTCAATTCAGGTAGAACATTATGCTAACTTCTTAACCTTGCTAATTTCTTAACCTAACATGTAGTGAAAATTTCATGGCCATTTCTTTTGGAAAACATTTTGCCATCTTCCTGTTCATCATATATTTTATCACTGCCATGACTTAATAAAATCATCATGGTGGGCCTGAGTTACTTTCTGAGTGCTTTTAAGAGTCACAATTCTTTCCTTTGGAGAGAAAAATAATTGGAGTAAAGAATAACTCAAATGATTTGGCATCAATGACACTTGAGTTTTGAGCATGTGATATATGTAGAGATAGAGTGTGTTCTGAAAATGCATATGGATCTATAATAGCATTACAAGCAGAACAAACCAATACCTGTTCCTTATTTTGTACCCTTTTTGCTAAGGAGTAGACTCTAATTATATTTAGTACTTTATATAAAAATATATTAGGAATATTTTTTAAAACTTGGCCTTTTGATTTACACCTGTTAATCACAAAGTATCTTAACCTCCTAAGAAAACAACATTTAAGTTCAAATGAAAAAAAAAATTTAAGAATGCCATGTTCACGATAAGAAGTGATCATTTTCAAAAGTTTTACCATGGGCTGAATTTAAGTAGCAACCTCATCCAAGTTACCAACACTTATAATAATTATTATTAATAACTACTCTGTCCATTGTACTTGAAAAAGCTTCTCTATACACAGTTCTTGATTTTTTTTTTTTTTTTTTTTTTTTTTTTTTTTTTTTTTGCCAGGGAGCCTTAGGAGATAGACTAGAAAACCAAGCCTAGAAAAATTAAATGACTTTCTCATCACCACATAGCTCGTCAGTAATAAAACAGGTAACTAAAATCCAAGGACCTAGGTTACTAGTGTAATGTTCTTAAGGGGTAAAAAGAGAAGCTCATGAGCTATATGCTATAAAAAATTAAATACAGAAATGCTAGAAAAATTTTAACCTGTGAAGAAAATTTTGGATAAACAGGGTACTAAAATGCTTGGATAGAAAATTTGGTGTGTCTTTAATATGTCTGTGAAATGACTTACAAAAAATTTAAGTCAGATGAAATTGTATATTAGCTGGTATTATATATTCCATTTCCCTATAATCAAATTCCTATAAATAGATTGATTTAGCAATGTTAGTTTTAGTCAGAAAAGACATGGTTGTTTTTTGAGTTTTACCTACAGAAAACAAACATTTCAGTTGACTCTTAAGAGGGGCCATGCAATTAGCTTTTGAGATAACTATATGAAGCAAATGCCTATTCCTTTTGGAATTTAGTGCTCAACTCACTTTTCTATTCACAATATGGAGCAACTATTCAGTACACCTAAAAACATAGATGTGAACACTGAATCTACAAAATGAAAAACTGACCAAACATTTGCCTAAAGTAGCTGGAATAATAGAAAGAACATAAAATCTGAGGGGAAACTGAATGAAGTGAAAACATTCCAAGTAGATTTGAACAACCAGTCAGCAGTGTCCTGAAATTTATTATCCCAACTGTCAGTTGTGCAACAGCCTATGTGAAGTGATTTGATTTTAGTTTCTCATTCCCAGTGGGCAAATGTTCACATCATTACAATTATTGTGGAAATGGGAAGCTTGTTTGCACTCTCAGTAGAGAGATCAACTAACTAATGGGGCACAGAGAACTGATTCATTGGAATTTGTCCCTCCACGTGAGTCAGAGGGTCTTTTTAGGCTCAACAACATTTATTTTCATCAACTCTTGAGTACAATACTCTGAGTCTATAAGGCTTAGTGATCTGGATCTTAAAGTCCACAGGGAGGGGAGAAAGCCCCACTGAACACAGAATGAGATGATATATCTTATACCATAGAACTAGTGAGGTTGGATACTTTTGTTTTCTATATTATTGTTTTCTTCCATAGTACTTCCTGTTGTTAGTTATAAGTGTGGTATACAAAACTCTTAATTTAGAGTGACAAGACCTACATTTCAGCCCTTGTTTTCCACTATCCAGCTTATTCAAATCTGAAAAAAATAATTGCTCTATAACATGAGTGGCAAACTCTGCACACAAAAAAAATTAAAGTATGTGATAGGGTTAGTGTCCAAATTCAATAAAGTAATAAACAGAAAGAGATTCAAACCAAATTTAAGAGATATGTAAATGTCCTTACTGAACTGAGAAGCTGCTTTTCTCACTAAGAGCAATACCTGAATAGGTTCAATAGTGAGATCTCCAAACCCTGGGCTTATGGAATTTTCCACCTTCTACACAAAGTAGATAAAGAGGCCAGCATAAAGCAATTGCAATTTTGTGTCAGAGGATATATTTGGCAGTAGTTATATTCAGCCAAACCCACTTACCTTCCTGCGTAAACAAGCTACTGTGTGTGTGTCTATGTGTGTGTATGTCTGTGTGTTGTACTTACACAGCAAAATATAAAGAACTCATGGTTATAAGTTAACATATTTATATACTTATTATCATCTATTTCTTCAGTCTCTCTTTTTCAGACAACAGCATCTAATAGGATTCTGAAGTCTTCTGGAGTTGGACATTGTATATCTTCAAGAGTTGCCCAAAACACTTGGCATTCAGCATTTTCTTTAGCCTCAAAACTTAGCACATGGCCTAGTACATGATTAAATACATAGTAAACTTTCACTGAATAAATGTCACCCCATGCAAGGTTCACCCTTTGCCCTGTGTTCCCTCAAGTCCTTATAAATAATTTCCACTTAGATTAGTTATTCATACCAAGGTACCTGTATCATCATTGCTTGTATTTAGTGTTTGCCATGGTGGAAAATACATCCTTGGGTAATATTTGATAAGTTGTGCCCTTGTTCTCTTAAGTACAGGCAGAACATATAACTTATTTCTAATCGATATAATATGGCAAAAGCAAAATAATTTTTCAGGTGTAATTAGGGCCCCAATCAGATAACTTTGACTTTATTGAAAGGGAGATTATCCTGAGTGAACCTAGCCTAATCATAAAAGCCCTTTAAAAGAGGGTTAAGGTAATCCCTAAAGTTAGATATTTGAAGCAGCAGAAACTCCCTTTCCATTTCTGGCCCTGAAGAAATAAATTGTCATAAATTTTACATCCACACAGAAATTCATTTTGCCACCAACCTGAGGGAGTTGGACATGGATTTTTCCCTAGCCAACCTTCAGATGAGAATAAACCCAGCTGACACTTTGACTGTGGCCTTGTGGGACTGAGTAGAAAAACCATTTAGGCCATGCCCAGAGTTCTGACTTACAGAAACTGTGAAATAATATATGGGCATCATCTCAAGTCACTCGATTTTTGATAGTTTGTTACACAGTCAAAGAAAACCAATACACCCTGTCTGTATACAGGTCATGATTGTCATTCTAGAGGGTAAGCATTTTGAGGGAAGAAGCTATATCTTTTGTTTTGCCTGTGCGTGTCTAGTGCCCAGCCAATAAACCATAAGAATACTTATAGGCTAAAATGAGTTGTTTGTACTTGGGGGAACTAGATATTATACTGTCCCTCCTGCTGAAACTGGTTTCTACTAAGGAAGTAATATGAAATGTACTGACTTCTATTTTGTCACATATTTTTCAGCAGAGTGGCAAAAATTAGACACACATGAAAAACAATGGGAGTTGTGTACCTACTTAACAATGCATGAAGCTGAAAAATGACCACATTCCTTTTAAAGATGGCAATAATGTAAGATGAAAAAAAAATAATTCAGAAATCCAATTACAATGAACTGACTAACAAACTGGCTATGGTGGCCACACAAGGCTGGTATAAATCAGAGTTATTTTCCTCTTTCTTAATTTGCTTCACAGTCAGGCTTTGGCTTTGCTTGTAAAGAAACTGAGATATCTAGTTTATATCTGACCCCCAGATATTTTTAATAGATTTAGTTTTATCTCAAAACTAAACACCCTTAGGTCATCCTGTTTTGCTCATCTAAAATACAATATTTTTAATAGCTAAGCTTCTACTCAAAATGCTAAAATCTCCTTGCCAATTGAAAGTCAGTTTCTTAGAGAAACCAGAGAAACCAAAATTAAGTTTGCATAGGAAAAAACCAAAGGGCCAGAAAGTCATTCCTTCAATTTACTCTTTTTTGTGCCATTTTCACTTACTCTCTTTCTCTGAGATAATGCCTAAATTTTTATTCATTATTATAAAAGGTAACAGCAAGGGTGGTAATTCAAATCCTTCACATTATTTTCCCATGAAAATTTAGTTATATATTTTCATTTCAGTTACAATAACTATGAAACCTTAAATAGGTTAATATTACTGAGTAAGATAAAAGGACAGGAGGTATTATCAAAGATTTGATGATGTTAATGTTGAGATAACCATTCCCATTAAGATTAGACACCAAATACCTCCCTCTGTGGACTAACCCATGGTGATGTTAGAAATGGAAAAGCTTATTATTTAAGTTAAGCATTGACTTTATTTCCTTCTTAAAATGCAAACAGCTTTGGGAGACTATCCCACTACTTAAGGTCCAAATGACTAAGTTTGTCTGTTCCTTGTCTTAGAGAAGAACTTGTATTCATGGAGAAGAGAATATGCACAAAATAAGAGGATAAATGTAAAGTCCCTGTTTGCTTGAAATTAATAGAAGATGTCTACCACTGGGACTTGAAAAGTACACAAGAAAGAGTCTAAATTCCAAACTGCCTGAATACACTTCTTGTATTCAAGCCTTAATACAATATAGTGTCAGTTGTCCATACTGCTGTCTACTGTTATGAGTTATAACAGCTCTGCCTCAGATGAAAACTTAGATTTTTTCCTGCTTTAATTAGTCATAAAATTAGTTAAGACAATCTCAGCATTTCTAATACATATGTAAAAGAAAAGGACATAAATTACTGTCTTGAATATATAAGAAAATCAAAGAAGCTAATTCTGAAAATTTCAGGAGAGAAGGAATGTAATTCCACAAGTTCTTCTTGAGGATCATCTCTCCTAACCCATGGACTTTCTTACATTTAGAAAACACTTAAGAATATATGCCCTCTTGGGAAATAAATGAACTTGGAAGTTTAATAAGCTGGGAAGCTAACCTGCCATTCTAGTCCCTTCTTCAGAACTGCTTTCCCTAAATATCTTACAATATAATAATACCAGATGGTCCCTCATAGATTGCATGCCTTGGTATTTTACTTATTCTAATATATCAATCTTGAATGCACTTCCCCACCTTTTATGACAGATAGGTTTCTAGTAATTTTTCTAGACCTCGAGAAATTGTCATTATTTACTAGTATATTCTGATACATAAACCCTAAGATAGATGTTGTTTGTCTATAATTTCAAATCACTTCATATATACCTCTATTACTCTTCTTATTACATTATATTTTATAGGAGCTATTTTGTGTATTTTTATATCCATTATACCCCAACTCCTTCACTGTAAACTCCTTGGGGGTAAAAATTATTCTTTATACACACTAATCTCTCTCCAACCCACCACAGTGTTTATCACAATAATAGGCACATAATGTATGTTCTATTTATGTAGGGTAGATTGAATTAGAAAGTTGACATTAGAGGTCCAGAAAAGAAAAATTACCAAAATAACTCCTTCCCATCAAATAGGACTTTGCTTTTCAGAAATGGTGTCCCAAGATCCAAATAACCAGAAACAATCATTTTATTATAATTAAAGAAAGAGTCAGTTTCAGGACTCTAAAGGAGTAATTTCAGAGGAGGTGCTATGGTCTCAATGTTTATGTCCCCTCCTCCAAAATTCATATGTTGAAATTCTCCCAGGTTGAATGTTAGGAGATGTGGATTTTGGGAAGTGACTAGGTCATGAAGCATAGCCATCATGAATTGGACTAATGCCCTATAAAAGAGACTCCAGAAAGATTCCTTATCCTTCCATCATGTGATGACACAGTGAGAAGGTGCCATCAATGCCCACAAAGTAGACCTTTGTGAAACAGAAAGTGGTCCCTTACCTGACAGTTTGCTAGCACCTTGATCTTGGACCTCCCAGCTTCAAGAGCTGTGAGAGATCAATTACTACCATTCATAAGCCACACAGCTTATGGTACTTTTGTTATAGAATCCCAAAGACACTAAGAGGCCTGTATACTCTTTTTTTTTTTTTTTATCTACTGTGTGACTCAGCCTCCCATGAAAAAAGGTTGCCTTTATTCACAAAGTAAATTCTTTCAACCTAGGTAATAAGGAATTAGCCTTTAATCAAAATCAATTAACAATTCTATGCACTTTATAATGTAACAGAGTCCATAAAGGAAATAGGAGAATTATAAGACATAGTGCTTGTATTCAAGACTCTTGCAGTCTATTTGGGGAGACAATTACTAAGGCATAAAAAGAAAAAGAGAAAAATACATAAAAAGAATGAGGTAAACATGACTACATAAACATGCAAAATACTGCATTCTGACTATATAAATGCTGTAGGAATTAAAAAAATCCGTGAATGTCAAGTTGGAATTATGAACCTTGGAATATTTCATGGGACTTAAAGTGTGGATAGAATTTAATAATGTAAAAAGAGTTGAAAGAGAGGCTGCCTTAAGACTTTAAAATGTCTCAAAGAATTCTAGAGCATGCAAGGAAACTGAGAGCTGATTCAGCCTAAACTCCTCATCTTATCTGAGAAGAAATGAACCTTGATAGAGCAATTGACTTACCCACGGTCCCACTGTGGATGGGTGCAGTGCTGGGAGAGATCCTGCATTGCTCCTATCGCCTCCAGTTGTCTCCCACAACCTAGCTTAAATTACATAGATGCTGTTGTTTGTTTTCCATTTATGTCAGGGAAGATGATCTCAGATGCATAATTTCTCACTAGGAAAAAACGCCCTGTTAAAACATCCTCTAGACCAATTTTTAAAAGAGAAACTGGAAATGTTGACGGTATAATCATAAAAATTCGAATAAATCTATTGCATTTGAAAAGCAACAGAAAATGTCTTCTGAGGAGAAGGAGGCGTGAAACTAGAATAACATATCTATTATAGACTTTGTGTTATGGAGATGTGAGTTACGTCATCATGTATACAGAGAACAGGATTTCCCCTGAAATATAATTGAGCTTATTTTATGAATGAAATAGACTCATTTTCCCCAAAATTAACCAATGGTTTAAAAACTGGATTCCCCAGCAGAGACTACACTGATAATGGCTATCTAAAAGACTTCTTTCTTTTTTACATGCTGATCCTTGATATGAGACACCAATTTTAATTTATGTTCTGGCAGCATCTGAGCTGCAAGAAACGGAGGGTACCGACATCTGGCTTGATAAACCACATAGCTGTAAGCAAGCTTATAAATTAAATTATTTAAGTATCCCCATTTAATTTTCAACATCTCTAAGGATAGGATGACAGACTGAAATGTGTCAAACCCAAAGAAACCAGCCCAAGCTCATCTCAAACACGACACTTAAAGTAATTCAATAATATTCCACATTTTACAAACAGACATGAAAACACATTTTACCCCATCAATATAATTTGTGGTACCCAAGCACAATCATGCCATGTTGTCCCACAAGAAGTATAATTTAGCATGAACATAAATTTTATTTAATTATTGCCTTAGATATATGACTATGTGAAAAAAAATCTCAACATGTTAGGTACAAACTCCTCAATAGAATATATTAGAGCAAATAAGGAAATTCATGAGATTTTCATTTTCCCTTTTTGAGATAGCACAGTTCTATCACTGGCACTTATTCATTCATACTTTCAATATACATTTGTTAAATACCTACAAGTGTGAGGTACGGTACAACATACTAGGTATTCATCAATGAGAGAGCCTGTATCATCCCCATTGTCATGAACTTATTATCTCACCCTCCCTGGATAAAATATTCTTCTAAAGCATTGGAACTCATTAATTCAGGATCAACTTAGTTCATGAATGACAGGTATATAATACTGATCATGATGAAATATATACACCACACTACCAAAGAGATAAAGCACACGTGCAGGAAAAGATGGACTCCAAAAAGTCTAATTCCAAAAGTGACTAGCTCATTGTTGCTGGAAGCAGGAGGTAACCTGTACTTCCATCAATCAAAAAACCAAAATAGACTGAATCCCTACTATGAATAAGGCAATATGGTATGCTTTAGCATGGGATTAATAAGCAAGCTGTTAAACTGTCAAAACTATATGTAAACTCATGGTAGTGGTACAAAAATAAAAGAAGAAATGAAAGACATCATGAAACACTGATGGGCCATAATGACTTATTATATATGGAACGCAATGTACAAGAAAGGAAGCAAACAAAACCTTAAGGTTATAAGCCTGGGTAGCTAGGAGAATGATGGTATCCCTACAGAAACTAAGAAGGTGAACAGGAGATCCAACCTTGGAAATACATCATGCTTACCTGTAGAAACAATGAATTTCAAAGATCAGAATATCCAAGTGCACTTGTGTATGGGAGGTTGGAAATATGGTGCCATTCCATGAATAATTATTATGAAATGTCATTTATACACAAAATAGCAATTAGAGTCATAAAGGTAACGATGGATCTTGATTATATCCATAATTTGAGCATAAGAAACAGAAAACAATCCATGAAGAAATGCCTATGTTCTTCACTCGCGGAAACTTTATGAGAAATGACCAACACTGACACAGAAAAGACAAACAGTTCTTCTTAGAATGGTATTATGAGTAGCAAAGGATAATGGCAAAGCAGAAAATGATGTTACTCAGTTCACTTTATGGCAGCTTGTGCTACTGCAAAATATACTTACTAGACTCATAATTTTACTGGGGTCACATTAGCTCCTTTAGTTGAGGTATCCACAATAAGAGCAGTATCTGTGGATGGGTCTGATATTTGCCTGCAGTATCTGAAGTCTACTTTAAGATTAAGATGTTTTATCTTAGGGATGCCCTTAGGAATACCTCAATTTGAGCAACCAAGTAAACAAACCAACAAAAAACAATGAATCAATACTTATAGAAAACAGAATTCTCCTGTTCATGGATTTAGTAACAAATGGAGACATAGGGAATACTAGCTAAAAACACTCTGAATACTGGCCATATCACTTAGTTACTCTGTAACCTCTCTTAGCCTCAGTCTTCTAAACATGAAAATTGAAGATGAAAACTGTACAAATATCATAAAGTTATTGTAGGAATTCAAAGAGATAAAATCTTGTAAAATGAGGTGCACAGTACTTGGCACATAGTAATTGTTTGTGGCTTGCAAGATCACACACACAACTTGTCAATGAACAACACATAAAGAAGACTATATAAGGGGAAAAAGTGGGTTGGAAATTGAATTTTCTATTGTCTAAAATATGTCAGTCACATAGGTTTATCTATGTCCTCAAGATTTTGAAAAGTAGAAAGAGTAAAGTTAGCACTCATTTCTAAATATCTACTAAGTTTATTACATAAAAAACACAAACTCAAGTATGAGAAGAGAAAAATAAAAATTAAGAAAACATGATATCTTTTAAGGAATTAGACACAAGAGATATTTTCATGTGGTTTGGCAAACTGGACATTTAAAATGATAAATTATTACTTAAGAATATTCTATATACAGTCCTCTTTACAATTTTAGTCACATCCAAAGATATTACCATTTGAGCAAATCTTATTAAGACACTGGGAGCAGCCATCAATGAATGTCATAGGTATACCAAATTATTCCAGGGCAATTTTATTTCTTTCTATGATAAAATGAGAATTCACAGAGATAAAGGATAAGTGATAAAATAATTTTGATTTCTATAAGAAATTTTTACATAAATTCCATGACAGTCCCAAAGGTAGTGAGGAAAAAAGAGGCATAGACTGTATTTTAGTAACCACATTATACTGGAGAGCCTCAACAAACCTGGAACAATACTAAGGATCAAATAATGGGAAAAGAAAACAGGAAATGATGTATAGCAAAAAAAAAATAGGGGAAAAAAAGAAGGAATAGAAGGAGGAAAAAGTAGTAATATGACAAATGTGCTCCATTAGGTACCTGTAAAGTACTTATCATGTGCTGGACACGAAATTAATTGCTGAAAAATTTGATAAATAATTATGTATGCATAATTCTACCAACATTGCTCACTTACCCTTTGGGTAGATACCCATGTACTTAAAAGAAGAAGCCTAGAGTGAATGATTTCTCAAGGTCCTCGACAGCTCAGTTATTCCATAGTTCCCTGTTTTACATTATTTTAAGAGATATTAACTAGAGGGAAAAACTGATGGAATTGTCAACACATCAGAATTCTATTTTCTATGCCATCACTTTCCATTTTAACTAAAAATATAAATAATAGGACTAATTTTTTAATAGCCAGTACTCATTTGGTAGATTTCTTAGAATTTGTGAACATTATGTACTTCATTCGATACTATACACATTAACAACTAGTATTATTCTTTAAACAGACCATTCATTTATGAGATAGCCCTGTTAGTAAGTTCTACTGTAAATCATTTGGTACACCAAACTCTGTGTTCCCATCAGTAATGAAGCAG